>NC_092842.1:10000-4810000 GCF_039878825.1 Excalfactoria chinensis | reverse complement strand
TGGCCTGTTTCTAATTGAGACTGTGGAATGCAAAGGACACCTGCTCTTTTGTTTGAGTAGGGCCGAGGACTGGGATAGCACCACACACTTTAATACCCTGGGTGAAATTCTAGTCCACGTTGAGGTAATGGATACTGTTTGGCTGTAAACACAAAAGGTCTGGAAAAAATAAACGCTAGCTGATCTATGTTTAAATAATTCAGGCCTATCTTATTACCCCCCTAGCTCTAGGAAGTTAAAGAGTTTTTGCTGGAGGGGCTGAAGCTTTGCTAGGGATACACTTTCTTATGCAATTCATGTTAATAAATAGTGGAGAAAGAAAAGTGAAACATGCAGGTATTGAGTGCAGAACAAGATCTGAGGGGGGAATCAGATCATTAATCAAATATAGGGAATTTCACTAAGTTAATTCAATCAATAGAACCAACAGCTCATTTCCCAAGAGAGGGAGCTGAAGCATGTCTGATATCCTGATATGGAGGAAGCTATCCCACAGTAGAAACCTGTGCATTCACTCAGATGAAGAAATGGGAACAAAAAGGGTTACAAAACCCAGACTGGAGTTTGGAATATAATTTTCCAAGGAAGCATCTGCAAGAGGAAAAATCTGTTCAGTTCTACAGCTTGTGTTTTTCACTGTGTGCTGAATAAGACCAGCACCAATTCACACAGCTCTCTGCCTTTAAACCACAATGGGAATTTCTGGAATGAACCACTGAAAATGCAGTTTACTTGATGTTTTTCTGCGCAGTAGATTGTAGATCTGCCTTGGATCCACCAGCTAAAATACACTACGTTGTTACTGCTTAAAAAGAAATGCCAGTAACATGTACTGATTAAATGTCCACAGACATTTCCTGCACACATAGCAAGCACGGATTTGGTATAGACATACAAACAGCAGAATGCTCCACCAAACAGCTCACACAAACACGAGTGTTCATAGAGAGTGGGTTAACAAAGTACCTGCTTTGGTTGGACTAGAGAACCCAAAGCCTTGAGATGCCACGCTGCCACCGCCAGAGCTGAAAGTGCCTGTAGGTTTCTGGTCTCCAAAAGATGAGTTGCCAAATCCAAAGGCCTTGGCTCCACTGTTCCCAAACAAGCTAGAAGAATCTGGAGAGATGAAGGTTACTTGTGAAGCTCACAACACACAACATGACAGACGATTTGTTTTGTTGCAGCCCACACTGCAGTCAGTAGAAGTCAGTCACTCCAGTGAGAAATCAGAGCAGCCCCATCAGCCTTTTCTTGATAACACAAATATCCATCCACCACAACTACAGACTCTCTTCTTATGGCAGTGGCCAGTATTTCTTAACATGATTATCTGACAGAATCACAGGGCCTTAGAGCATGAGCCACACTTTGCCAGCCTCACAGAGGTGACCCAAGTTTTTGTCTTTCCACGAGGCTACAGAGAAATCTTGTGGGCCAATGGAGAACAGCTGAAACCTTTTCCCTGGTGAACCATGCATTTTATTTCATCACAAAACCCAATACCGCAATAAACGAGGACTAAGTTAACAAGGACTGACCTCAACCATTAATCTCAGTGGCTCATTAGAGAGGCAATAAAAGAAATAGATCTGCTCTCACAATGCTTTAAATGCTACTTTTAGCCACACAGAACGAAGCTTTCCTTTGTTCCTCTACTTTTATGCCTTAGCCACTGCTTCCCCACTTCATGCTTTCTAGCTGCTGAGCTCCACCCCTTCTGCTTTTCCCCCCTTCTGTCAAATCCAATTCGCAAGTGATGAAACAAAAAAGCTGGGCAGTCTCTATGAAACAAAAGCCACAGCTAAGAAACAGTTATAAGCAGCTTCTGTGGCATACAGATAGAGATAAGGGAAGTAGATCTGCAAAAGCTGTGCACAGAAGGTTTGAGTGAGCCTCAAACTAATTGCACGGAATAGCATATATGCACCTCAGCACAAATCTTAGGGTATTACCAAGACCTATCAGCCTGGTAATCTAATGTGTTTTTAATCCAAGTCCAGCAATAAAAATAAATCTCTACACAAGCGGGCAGTGATCGATCCTTGCATTAACAGCTAATTGTTTAGAGCTTCTAAGAAAGGATTCCTAATAGACCTTTTACAGTCCTTCTTGCAAAGGAGCCTGGGGTTACCTTGTTGTCTTCTTAATACTTCCCCTGCTTCCTTTTGTGAGGTTGCTTGGCTGGGCAAGAAGCAACATGTGGGAGGGTTGGTTTGGCACCTCAGTTTAACTACAACACCCACATGAAGTGATGCCTGCTAGCTGGCAGCAAGGGCAAAAGCAAGGCCAAGTGCTGAGCTCCTTCTCTTAAAGGAAACTTTGAGACAATTTCTCTATGAGCATCACAAAATCTGGGCAGCCACCCACCTGGATGGGAGAAACCCACCCTGCTTACCAAATCTGGATAAGAACTGATACAAGAATCTACAGCTCTACTTCCTTAGCAAAAGGGACTACATCCCCAAAACAATTACTGAGAGTATTTCATTGCAATTGCTGCCCTACTTATTTTCCATAAACCTAGAAGGAAAGCTACAGAAGAGCACATCATGCATATTGTCTGCCTCTGTTATCCCTACAAACCTTTCATGTCAATGCAGAATTTACTCAAAGACAAAGAGCAGCAGAAAAGCAGATGGGATCGCAAAGCAGATGGGAATCAGAGCACATTTTGTATTCTTGTTTTCTTCACTTACTCTGGGAAGCTGCCGATCCAAAACCTCCACTGGAGGAACCAAAAGGATTCTTATTGGCTGCATCCTGACTTGGCTTTCCTCCCAAACCAGTGAAGAAGCCTCCACTTCTCCCACCACTTCCAGATCCAAACAGGCCTCCAGTGGAAGACGACGACTGCAAGGACACAAGAAGGGCAAGAATGGGGATTTAAACAAAGTCAAAGCATGACTTGCCCCCAGGGATGATTTTCCCAACCCTCTGAGCATACCAAGAGCTGAAGAACCAGTGAGCAGACTCACCAAACACACAACACAATGAAACCTGACTTAAATCTCACATCTCATCTACTGAACAAAGTATGCCTTTGAAAAATGCTCTATATTGTCCAAGTGAGTAAAAAAAGAATACTCCCCTTTCCACTTAGCAGGGAATAAAGGCAGGTTTATACTCCATCCCTACCTTAGTTTCCCCATGATTAGAGATGCTTGTCTCTGCACACCCCTTGGAAAACATGCAGGTGCAGTTTTGGTGCCTCCTAGATTAGCTCTAACTTCACTAGAGCCTGGAACAACTTCAGCTGACCACATCAAATTCCACCTTTGCTACTAGAAGCAGGTAGAGCACCCTGAACAAATCCGCTGTATGTAACAGTCCCTTATTTCTGCAAACGCAATAAATACTTGCCTGCCCAAAGACAAAGCCTCCTGTATTTGCTGCTTGCCCAAACACAGAACCAGTGTTGCTAGAACCAAATCCTGCCAAGAAAAGAAAGGAAAATAAATCACCAGAACTATTGCTGGGATAGAAGACAAATCAGGGAGGCAACACTAGTCCAGAACACGGAAGGACAGATCTCCTATGCCAAAACACCAGGATACAAATGATATTCCCAAAAGTATCTAGGTTGGTAAAATGTAAAATGTGCCAACAGATAATAAATTCAATTGACAATGTAGTTGAAAGCCAGTTCAAAAATAAACACAAGGCCTTTTGACTTGCGAGATGGTTGCTACCAATATGAGAGAACTGAATTTCTCTTAACGTTGCTATAATAATGCTGCAAGTCGTGAACAAGCACTGTAGCATTTTGATTTCCCCTGTGTAGAGAGGATCTGTGCTTCGCTACCTAAAGATTCCTTTTATAGATAATGAAATGTTTTGATTAAAAGAAGAACTCCCCATTCCATTTCCCAGTTCACTTAAATGTGCATTTTGTAATAAAACTTGCAGCTTCTATAATTAGGAATACCTTTCTCAAGTTCATTTCCCCCAGTCTAACTGTTCTCTGTTACTGTAGTTAAAATGAACAAGCAGTTTTGCCTACAGTGCCATCATTTTTAATTAAATGAGCCTAATTAGGTTTTCTTCCTTGGAAATACATGCTCTCTAATATTACTACGTATGTTTCACTTCACCCTGGAAGCTCTCTGAAGACTGGACAGAAAAAGCTGTGGAAAAACAACACCCTGATATATTACAGCAACGTGAACAACCACAGGAGACTGACAAAGAGGGTTTGGACTGGGCAAGTGTCCAATTTAATTGTACAGACCAGGTAGCTGATGGTCATGTTACTGCTATATTTAATTTGAGATGCTCCTAAACACAAAAGTGGATTTAACAGATTAGTTCCTCACTAACCCATAATTTTGAGGGCTTAACACATTTTTTGCCATGACAGATCATGGTATAATAATAGACCCAGCTATACAGTCGCTGTGGCACGGATACATTGCAGAACCAAGCACTGCATCTGCATTCAATCCCCTGATTATAGCCTCAGAGCTACCTTGGTGCTTCAGTGTAACAATTTACAACATAATAGTTTGAGATCTTACAGGCTGTGCTGAATCCCACCCAATTCTTTTGCAACAGACAGCACACCATGCAGTTCAAAATAAAGGCAATGTAGACTTGGAAGTTGAGATGAAAGCAAGATTGCAAAGCCTATATTCAGTGACATTTAAAGGAGATCAAGGCTGAGCAAAAGCTTCTTTGGTCTCCAACATTAACTTCCCATCCACATGCACTGCAGCTCCTGTTCTTACTAATTGAAAAAAAATGAGGTGCTAGAGGGGAAAAAAGCATTCAAAGAAGCCTGACTTTTCCCAGTGATAGACGCTGCCAGAATGCTGCACAACTCCACAGTTTGCTCTTACCTGAGGCTTGGCAGAAGCTGAACCCAGCAGATGATGTAGTGGTAGTAACAGCAGCGGTGTTACCAAAGACAGATCCCCCTTGCCCAAAGCTGCTGCTTTGCCCGAACCCCAGAGTGCTGCTTTGTCCAAACATCCCACTCCCAGTGCTGGCAGATGGCTGGCCAAAGGAGAAGGAGCTTGCACTGTTGGTGCTAGAAGATGCTCCAAATACATTGCCGCTGCTTGAGGCTGCGGTGGAAGCCGCTGGCTGCCCAAAGGCAGGCACTGTCCCAAATCCAGACTGGTTGAAGGTAAAACCACTTGAAGAACTGCTCGCTGGCTGCCCAAAGGTCGGTGCTTGGCCAAAGGCTGGCTGCCCAAAGCCCCCAGTTGTGGTGGTGCCAAATGCAGAAGTACCAAACCCTGCGCCAGCTGCTGGTGTGGTCACGGTGGCAGTGCTGGGTTGTCCAAATGGAGCTGATGCTGTGGTACCTGCCGGCAGCTGGCCAAAAACAGACGGTGTGGAAGGAGCGGCAGTCGTATCAACAGCAGGCTGGCTAAATGCTGAGCCAGAAGAGCTGGAACTTGGAGGCTGAGAGAACCCTGAGGAGCCTGCAGTGGTGGGGGCAAACACCAAGGCACCAACAGCTGGACTCTGAACACATGTAGGAACATCAGCAGCAGTCAGTGAGCTCGCTGCTTCTGCAGGAGAGGCAATGGTTGTTGCAGAGGCTGTCACTGAGATGCTCTGATCCTGTGGGACAGTAGCTGAGGCAGGCACTGGTGCCTTCAGCTCACTTGTGGAGGCAGGAGTAGCAATGGCATCAGGAGGAGATGCTACTGATGCAGTACTGGAGCCCATGGTGCTGGTGTCCCCAGCTGCTGTCTGGGACACAGGAGGTTCTTTAACAGGCTCTGAAAGCTGTATCTGAGGCTGTGGAACCTGCGTTGTTGGAGGTGAAGACTCAGATGCTTCACTTTCAGATGTTTTTTCTGAAGCAGGCAGCAGTTTGGCATCTCCTCCACCCTTGTTAGAAGTTGCAGCTGGGGCAGCAGTTTGTGACGGACTCAAGAAATTCCCAAACGAAAGAGATGTTGAAGTAGGGAGAGTAGAAGGGACAGAAGTGGATGTGCTCATGCTGCTCGCTTGCTGAATACCAAAAGAAAAGTTGAGTTTGTTTCCGCTAGAGCCTCCAAGATTAAATGCCCCAGAAGACCCTGCGTTGGTTATCTGAACATTGCCAAAGAGACTGCCTGTGGTACTGGTGCTGACAGAGGTGGGTGCTGTGCCAGCTGATGTGACTGACGTTGAAGTAGCTTCTCCAGCTTTTCCTAATGCCATGGGGGCACCAAATACAAACCCAGAAGGTGATGTAGATGCTTTAGTTGATTGTGCTCCTGCGGCACTGGTAGATGGTGTTTTAGAGGTGGCTTTGGCATTATCATCTGCTTGACCAACACGCAGACCTGAGAAGCTCCCCAGAGTTTCCCCAGATAGATTGTTCAGAAACAAGGCTTCCCCTGGCTTAGTTGGAGGGGTATCTAATTTGCCAGAGGCTGCGGAGGGTGCAGAAGACGTTGTTGCAGCAGGTTTGTTTGACTGAGTGCCATCTGCTGAAGAGCTGCTTGCTACTGCTGCTCCTGGAGCACTTGCTGGCTTGAGGGAGCCAAAAGCAAAGGAGCTCTCAGGGACTGCTCCAAATTTGGAACCCCCAGCAAGTGAAAATGAATCAGGTTGAGTGGACTCCTTAGCAGGGGCTGTAAATAGAAGACAGAAGTTACAAACTGAGTTATAATGTACTAAGCTCTATTTATTTTTTCTTTTTAAAGCAACAGTGGCGTGATTTAGTGCTGTGCCGATTGCAAGAGAGTGCATTTGCCTAAAATCTGTACAGCCTAACTATTACAAAACTGGTGCTCCCATGTACATTTAGGGCACTATAAAGTGACACTTCCTGAAGCCTTTATGGACAGGTCTACAGTGACAAACGCTGTCACATATATACGCCTATATACCTATACGTATATCTTTCTTTACAGATTAAATCATTTATAGAACACTGAATATTGGTTTTATGCAGAAGTTTTCAGCTTTGAAAGACTGGAGAAAAGCTCTTAAGCAATTGCAAAGCAGCTCCAACAGTGTGAAACCGCTGAAGTTTTAAGGGGAGACTGAGCCAACTCTGATGAGCTGCCAGTTCATTTCAGAGCACCACTGAAATTCTGACTAGATGACACTGGGTTGTTTGGACTGTTAATCAATTCGGACAAAGTATGGGAATCTACATGAGGATCAAGTAACTAAGCAAAAGATTCTCAGCACAACTAAGGCGTTATCCTTGTTTTTTACCCAGTACTAATAGCTGACAATGAAAAATGCATCTTTCGTTTTCTCCAGGAACACTAAAATTCCTTCTGTTCTTTTTCCATTATCATCTAACAAGCAAAAGTGCTGCCATTCCATGGAGCAATGCAAGGTAACTGCCCTTGCTAAGGCTGTGCCTTACAATTCTGTTTCCAGCACCTCTCACTCCTGCTTTAATCTGTGTTATTTACCTAAACTTTTACATTAACTGCATCTTCAAGTTTTAAGGTAAGTTAGTTGTTTCTGGTTAAGGTCAACAGAACACTGGCAGTATTTCTGTGGCAGTAATAAATAAGCTAAGAGGTGTTATCCTGTATCAGAACAACTGATAATGCTGGAAGGGAGAGAGGAGGACGGAGACTTCTGAGCATGCAATCTGTTTTTCAAGGCTAGAACTAGAGTCAGTTCAGTTCTAGACAATTATAAAGCTTCAGGCCCCTCTTCCCACACCAAGTGAATATGATCTACCTACAAAATGGAAAGGCAGCCTATATATTGATACTGTCAAGTTTTATAAGCAACACAAAGCTGCTCCAGTCATTAAACGTTCACTCCACATAACGCCAGCTTACCATGCCAGGCTACTTTGGCAACTTAAAAATCTACTGATTAACAACAAAGGAAATGACTGCAGATATATTACCCTTCTCATAAATTAGAACCCCTTGAACATCCATAGCAGCAAATATTTTGTTTCCTCTTAATTGAAAGGCAGGTGGCCTACATTCTCCTACACTATAGGACACAATCCAGCATACGTATACAATGTTATTGCAGCTACTGCAATTTTAATTATAGAAGTGCAACTTAAAACAAAGAACCACATGAATTAGGAAGAGTAAGCATTCTCTTAGCAGAGGACAGATGCGGTTTGTACAATCTACCAAGCTAACCTTGCGAGGCAGCGAGGCTGGGCAGAGTCGGTGATGAAGCAGCTGATGTGACGACACCAAAATTAAACCCAGGCCTAGGAGGAAAGAAGAGAAAGGGAAAGAATGACTTTGAGCTCAGAGCGCTGAAATTTCCAACCCCATGATCAACACAACCTTGAGACTCAGATTTCCTGTGCAAGTCTCTATTAGGCCAGACACACAGGCATACACACACAAGAAGTTTCTCCAACTAGACATTTGTTTTGGCCCTGACAAATTTCCTACGAGGGCTGAAGAAATTCAAACCCCTTTCAAGTGTCCCTCATCCTCCCATATTCTTTTGTTCCTGCTGTATGTTCCTTCCCCACTCAGCTCAGCAGCTAAACACCATGCACCAAACCATTACACCTCCTGGGAGACCAGCAACATTGGGGGCTATGGCAACGACCAGAGCTTATTGAAAATTAAAAGATCAGAATGGCAAGAGAGTGCATGTACAGAAGGGAGTAACTGGACACTGCCATCCCTTGAAAAGCAGATCACTCACAGCAAGACAGAAATTAAAGCTTCCATGATTGCTGAACACTAAAAAATTGTGTCTTGCAAAAACGCTGTGATCTTTCAAAATGAGCAATGGGGTGCTCCAGAGACCTGCATCCCCTGAGGCTTTTTAAGCTTTCTCACTGCCTTGTCCTCTGATTCTCAAGGACCAGCTGCTGATCTAGTAGTCAGACATCACAGACAACAGCGCTGTATTTAGCACATGGTTTATAGACAAGCACTGCAGCTTGGGACAAAGGCAGGGTTTGTCTGCTTTTTGAATCTGAATTTCAGTGTTTCAAGAAGACCATTTTAGCCTTTTGAAGAGTGCTGCAAGGCATTTAGACAACATCCACTTGACAACCAACAAAGAAATGTTTAAGACTGAATGAAAACAGTTGTTTGAAAGTATGAGTGTGTTCTTAAATTGTTACCTGCTTCATAAAGAGAAACTCACTTCAGTATTAGATACTTAAATACGGAGGAATTCAAACAACTATTTGTGAGGAGCCATTCTTCTTCCTTAAAAAACACAATATGACCAAAGAAATACTTTTTTCCATCCCTGAAAAACACTCCATCAGGGAGGTTTTAGAATAACTATGTGTTCATACCATGTGCCTTGCTTTGCACTACTGCTACATGACAGAAACCACCAGATGGCATGGTGACTCTTTAGTCACTTTCACGAACAGAGTACTTTTCAAGCCACAGCATAGAATTTGTTCTGTTGTTTCAAACTAAAGTAATCCAGCAAGTTTGACCATCAGCACAGATGTCAAGCCCTAATTGGAAACTCCAGCACTTCTTTATCTCAGACTCCTACTGGCACTGGAAACCTGCATGGGTATGTCCAGGCTAGAAAGGCACTACATTATTCTCTTTGAAATCAATCCTCAGAAGGATTATTAGAATGATCATTATTCAGATTCTTCCCCATCTTTCCCTGGAATTGGAAGCTTCCAAAGTTCAGCCTCTCCACTTGCCATCGTAAAGTCAAAATTTACTCTCACATGTCCCTGTGCAACTTACTAGGGATGATCTTCTGTGATTTCTCTTTTTCCCCCTAAATAACAAACGGAGTTTAAAACTATCTGTGGTGTCATTTCACAGTACTCTGCAGCTTGTAGGTAACGTCTGCTGTAACAAATGATATATTCACACAAACATCAAAGAAATGATAAACTGATAAAACATACCCCACAGAAGAAAATGAGAAAGCCTTGTTAGGCTGTGCAGACGTTGCTGGTACTGATGTCACTGTAGAGGTCACAGCTGTAACAGTTTTTGCTGCCCCTTGTCCTGTAAGTCATACAAAGAAGCATTACAAAAAAAGAAGACCGTTCACATCATCCAACTACCAAAAAACAACAGAAGAGTTTGTGGGCACAGCCTACAGTTTTTCTCAGTTGGAAACAAAGGATTTCTTGCCAGTTAAATTAGTCTGATATTTGTACATAGAAACATTCCTGCTGTTGTTACATCATCACAAAGTATGTGAATTAAAGATGGAAGGCAACAACATATCTGATTAGAGGAAAAACAGGTGTCTCCATCTTCAGATGCTTTTTCAATGCTTGCTGTTACAGGTTACACATTCTGAGTCCACTCTGAAAGAGGAATCACTAAATCCTAGATGGAGGCACACAGGCAGAATAGAGGGTTGTACACAACACTGCACTCCTGTTCCTCTGCACTTTTATCTGTTCAAATTCCTGCCTTGAGACAAACACAGCAGCCTCCCAGGGAGGCAGATCTCTTTTCCTCAGGTTCTTCATTCTCTAAACTGTCACCCTGACAGGTGACATCCAAGGCTTTATTTCTGTCTCCACCACAGACTTCTTACCTGAAATTTTGTTGCCAGATGATGCAGGGCCAGGTGTAGATGCAACAGGACAAGGTGTAGATACAGAAGAAGGTGAAGCCTGTCCCTTAAGTGAGCTTGTCTGAGGAGTCTAAAAAACACAAATTATGCTTTAAGCCAACACAATCTGCACACTGACAAAGATTCTTCTGATCTTGGTCTGATATTACGAGAGTCAAGCATAACAAATTAGAGGAAGATGGTCAAAGTACTTGGCAGCACCCTTCAATTTCAGGCCCTCTTGACATTTAAATGCTGCTTAGTTCAAGTTCTTCATCAAGTCTGTTACAGAGGCCAGCAAACCTCCATGTGCAACAGTTCAGTGACTCCAGGGGAAAGAGACCATTGGATGGCCTCTTTGTAGACCATTGCTGCATAAAACACAGCAAGACAAAAATAAACCTAGGTCACAGATAAATAAACGGTCTGCCAAGAGCACAGGGCAGAATGTGAAAAGAGACTGTTAGATGACCTGTTCTCCAACAACTAAACCCTGAACTGTATTTAACGTGTCTGGGCATGGTACACCATAGGGAAGTTCTGTATCAAGATACCTGCTTAGCCTGATTTGTAGCAACAGTTGCCAGAACTTGGTGGACTGCCTGGGCTGCAGAGTGAGGAACTGATGACCTGAAGAAGAAACATTAAAACATTAAATTAGTAAGTCTAAAAGTAGATTTGCTTGTCCCTCAGAATGCACAGCTCCCAGAAGACTTGAATAACTTCCATTATTAAAGATTCCAAGCACAACTCCAAACGGACAAATCTGATTAGGGAATAAACCTCTTAAATGAATCATCCACACTTAACAAAGGAAGTCTGCAAATGCGTTTAAAGCTCTAGACTTAAATGATCAAGTCTTCTTCACACACTCTTGTCTCCAAACAGAGTCCAGCTTTTCTACTTTACAAGGAGCTGGTAAAAAAAATCAGCAGGTAAGGGGATTACAATTTTATGCCTAGTGGATAACAAAAGTAAGAAGCTTCCTATATAGTGCAGAGCCCAGACAAGTACTTGTAAGTACATGCAGCCCTTAGAAATGCTGAGTAAGGAGTCAAAGCTATGGAAAGAGAAAAAAAATAATAATAAAAAATAAGGTGCTCCATGTCTTTGAAGTGTAGTATAAGAATTAATGTAGTCATGACAAGAAGCAAGATAAGGCTAATCTGTATTCTCCAAAATAGGTTTGGAATTTTGACCATGAAATCAACTGCACATAGAGCCTACAGACAACTACTTCCAAGGTGAAGCATCCTATGTGCTGTAAGCCATAAATACACCTAATCACTATAGCTTGAGAACAGACATCTAGTTTTAGCATCTCAAGTAAGTGGCTCACCAGCTTTAACAGTTAGTACCAGAAGCCTTCAGCAGCATAACAAATTCAACACTTAATTGCATCTTCTTAAGTCTCACCCTAGTGGAGTCTTCCCATCTCAACACAGGCCAGGTATTCCCTAACACAATAAGCCATCTTCATAGTACAGAAAGGGCCAATGCTGCAAACTCCAGTCAGCAAGAGAATCTGAGCATCAGATGCTAAGTTTCCTACTAGACATGGCAAAGGCAGAGGGCACACTCATGCAACATCGTATTTCAAGTTCACACAAACCCTGGACAAAGAAGGAAATGCAAAGTCTGTGATATTCAAGATCTGGTGAGCTCTTTTTCCAAGAAAGGTCTCTATCTATCCTGCCAATCTAAAACTATTTCAATGTAAAATGTGTCTTTAGCTACAGTCCATGTGAACATCAGTCTCAGATATGTATCGCTCACTTGTGTCTTGGTCTACATACTGCCACTACTCTTTGCTGTTTTCATTACTGACTTGATGCAGATGGGAAATCTCCTTAAACCAATTTTACAGACAGCACACTTATAGCAGGTGAGGAACTCCATCCTGACAACACTGCTTTTAGCAGCATTTCCCAAGCAGAGTTGTTGGTTTTAACACACTTAGAAGAAAACACATTAGCAAAAAGCTCCCAAACTCTTTCCTAATTAAAATGCTGAAGAATTCCTGGGTTAGCTTTCAGTGATGCTGAGCTCCATCAGCATAAGACTGCTCCCTTTTTGATAAGCTACACCGAAGGAATTTTACTTTCTTCTTTGACAATGAAGAGCATACACACAAGTATGAAAATCAGAAATAATGTAACAAAAATTGTCCCAAGAGCTGCACATGTAGTCCACGCTTATCTGGATAAAGAACATGCAGCTCCACGAGGACTTCTAATCAGACGTACATGGTGATTTATCGTGTTTTTAATGCCTTGGCACCATGACAAATGCAGTAGCCTCAACTTTGCTCAGACTTTTCAGTAATGCCCTTGCCTCCCCACCCCAGAAACGGCCATACATTATCTTGGTCTTATGCATTCATAGGAACATCAAGCAAATATAGTTTCAAGGTCGTTACCAGCAGAGGGAAAGGGACAAGTTCTGCAGCTGGTGACAGAGCCTGGTGATAAGACAGAAATCTCTGGAATGAGCTGAGCTGGCTGTTGTCTCCAAGCAGCAGAGAGTTACAGCTAACTCAGAAGAAATTTTCAATTCAAGGTTAAATACCAGAAGCCAGCCTTCGTAGTTTCCTTATGCGGATGACAGCTTTACAGCTCTGTATTCTTCCAAAGTGATCAACACTCAGCCCTTCAGTCAAAAGTCTGATGTCAAGAAATTTAAGACAAGTTTTCAGAGAACCAAGAGTGCTGTTCGACCTCTCCCAGAGGGTGAGTCAGGGAACAGATGGGAGAGGCATGACCCCAGAGTACATAATGTCTGTAATTGACAAGGAAGTAGAAAGAACAGCATCTAGACAGCTTGAGTCCACAGACCACAAGCAGCAACAGAGGTGCACTTCCATTGCAGAAGGAGACCTAACAGTATCAGTGACTGGAAATCTCAGATCCAGAGTGTGCGTTCACAATAAAACCCCACTAGATTTCTGCAGGAGAGAATGAATTAAAGCGCATTTCACAAACAAATGAAGAATGATAATATTGGTGTTGTTTGTTCATTCAAGGATTTACTAACAGCTTATCCTGATCTGGAAAGAAAATATTTTCTCTATTCATCTCACAAACTCAAGACTCATTTCTAAACACACTCACCACTTCACACTAAGTCAGACTACTGCTCTACACTGGTAGATGTGCTCTATTGCAAGCACTAGTGAAGGCTACCATAAAAAAAGGTGATCCCACTCACCCTATTACTGTAGAGACAGCTGGAGTCAAAGCACCAGTCTTGAGTTCTCGTACATTCACCACCTGGGGAACATTCTTCAGAGTTGATTCAGTCAAGGAGGTGCTCACAGCTTTCAGAAAATAAATAAATAAAAGAAATGTGGTAAATGCCTTCCCCATATTAAACACTGCAATCAATATGGTGTCTCTGAGTAACTCCAGAAGAAATACATGTATAAGTTTCTATCTGCCCAGTCAAGGGTGACTTGAGCAATCAGCCATCCTTTTACCTGGGGACTGGGTAGCCATCTGCCTCCTCAGAGCTGCTGCAGCAGCTGCCTGTGGTGCTGGAACAGTGACGGTGGGAGCAGGGGCCCCATGTTTCACAGTCTTTGTTGCAAGCATTGTGCTGTCTGCCCCTTGTGGGATGATTCTGTTTGAAGATGTAGGCACTAAACAGGAAGCAAAAAAAATATTACAGTTCACTGTATCTGTTCAAATCAGGAAAACTTGAAAGCCTTTGCAAACTACAGTTTCTGTGATTTCACAGCTTCCATCTGATAAGAGAGCTGACACTTTTCTAGCACAGGCAATATGAATAACTCAATGAATTCAGCACGTACACTGCAGTAGTTGTCATTTCAGTGCACCAGATGACTTCCAGTTTGTTGCTGTAGTCACTTCTACTGACAGCTTATTTTTCATTTTAGGGTTCAAGTTCTGACTGCAGACAAGGAAATCTGAGTATATGCACATTTAGATCTTATTGTTTTGGAGCTCAGGAGTCCTAATCTTGTGCACACTCACCAAATGCAGAAGTAATTCAGCCTTCTGTTTTGGGGGGCAGCATTTTAAGAAATAAGGCAAATTACTAAAGGAAGACAGTGCCATCTATGGTCAGTATGATCTATAAGTCACAAGCAGTCAAAATGCAGACAGTGAGTCAAGGTTCTTTAGTGCATTTAGGTACTTTAGTATGTTCCCAAGCTTACAGTGCCACTCTGCTAACTGCTTCTGGGAATCTGGCAGTGTAAATCTCCCTGCTGCAAACTCATTTCTCTAGGATTTGAAGCACTGGCAACTGATATAGTGGTTAAAGACAATGACAGGAACACATGCAGAACAACAGAAACACTGCAAAATAACTCACATAGAGTACCCAAGGAGGGGTGTTGTTTCCCAAAGGATGGAGGCTGAGCCACCAAACCAGGCTGGATAGATGGAGTGCGGACCACAGGGGCATGACGAGGAACTTGGACAGGAGCAGCCTCCTCTTCCTGGTCTGCTGCCTGCAGATCCTCATTCTCCAGGGACTGGGAAACTGAGGATGTTGAACTAACTTCATCCAAGTCTTCATAGTATCTTGTGGACAAGAAGGCAGATCGGGACAAATTTGCTACAACAACAGAAACAAAAGACATGTGTATACTAAGGTGAGAGAGCCATCCATCCTAACAGCTAAGACATACATCCTATTTTAGGATGCTCTTCTAACTGGCTTGCTTTAATCCAACATTGCTGGGATACAACTTCTTAAATGCAAGCAAAAGCAACTTTTGCTAAGATTGTAACTGAAGTAAATTCTTACTGAGGGCAGATGAGAGAGCAGCAAGAGTGAAGTAAGGGCAGAGGCTACGAGAAGCTGCCCTAAGCTAATTTCAGCATTGGTTCCCACAGGAGGTAACTCACCCTCCTACAAAGCATTCTGGACTTTTAACATAGCTAAAGGTTTACCTGGAGCCATAGACCTAACTGGTGGAGTCTTCCTCTTGGATAGAAAATTCCTCAACTGTGTCAGCTTCACAGGGGACAATTTAGCTGGAAAACAGAAGAGAGTTATTAAGTCTATACCAACATTAACAACGTTAACGTTTATATGTGAACACCAGGAAGAAAGAATACATTACCAGGTGCTTTAGGTGGGGGTTTGACACGTGATTCCAAGGTAGTTTTCATCAAGGCATTGCGCAGGCTTTCAAGGTCACTGTCAAAACTGTGACACAGCAAAACAATTAAACAGGATCAGCAAAAAGAAATCAATCAAATTAAGAACAAAAAGAGGCCAAAATGAATCACTAGAACTACTAACTTATCTAGAGGAGCCAGCTGTTCTTCCAGATACCATGCTATTTATATGTACGTATCTTGATTTACTTTGGAAATCACTAAGTTATTCACTCCTTCCCCTGAATTCAGACAGAAACAGCAGTACCTCTGTCCAGAGGTTCAATTATCCTGATTATGCTATTATAAAAATATAACATTCAAGGGAGAATTTGTGATGAGTGTCAAACAGTGTGTCACACAAATACAAGTGAGCTTCTGCATTACATGGGCATGGTTTTATATCATTTCTAAGATGTACTGTTCTCACACACCACATCCTCAAAACATCATTCCTCGGAGGACACACACCTGAATACTGCTCAGGGCAAAAAAAAGCAGTGGCAACACCACTCAGGAACTTGCATTTCACATACCTTTGAGCATTGCTAAGGGAGGATGTATCACTGGGAACACTCCACTGAGATGTCTGATTATACAGTCGGAGCTGCTGTAGGCTATTCACCAACTGATGCAGTCTCTTCTTCTGCTGAATGATTATTTCCCGGTTATTAGCAAGGGTGTTAAACAAAGTCTCTCGTTCAGGAACAATCAGACGCCTTGAGACATAAGACCAAGAAAACACAGATCAAAACAGTTCTATGTATCTGTCTACAAGCAGGCATGCATATACAAAGTGGTTTGGTGGATCCCGCCAGTTCTACCCCATGATGTCAAACACAGATTGGTTTAAACACAAAAGGCAACTCTGCTTGTCTCAAATGCACGTTTCTCCTTTGGGCATGCTATAAATTTGTTTAGCTCACTTACTGGAAGACCTTTTATTTATTAGGAAGGTTTCATTGACTCCCACCAATGGATGCATTTAGTCCCTACACACCTTCTTTTACAAGTTCTTCTATCACAAGCAGTATTTTACCAGGCAAGGAGATGTAGCTAGATGTAACAAACTTCCATAGCCGAGTAATCTGAACCTACAGCTCTCTTCTTACATGTCTTAGTTAAACTTTATTCATAAACCCCACCAAAAAAAACAAAAACAAACAAACAAACAAAAACGTACTGTTAAACAGCAAAGGGGCTTTGTCTATTGATGAGAGGCAGTGACTGATTCGTTGATAAGATCCTCACAGTTTTGTATTCCACTTTCAGTTACTTACTTCTGCTTTCTCTCCTGTTCCAGGTGCCGATCCCATTCCAAATCCAGAACGTCATTCACATCCTGAACAGCAAATTTTACATACTGGTGCAAGCGTCGAATCTCCTGCCATGCAAAAAAAATCAAATTCTAATTCACTTCAGAACCCACCATTTCAGTAGAAGATGATGAAGACCCTTTGGGTTCAAGCAGTCCAAGCCACATGACACTTATTGTATTTAAAGCTCTAGATTTTAAGCTGGTTACCATGCTTCATACCTGAAGTTGTGCTTCACTCTTGGGATCCAAAGGTTTCTTATAAAGTAAGTGCAAATATCCCAAGCTATGGTTCCGCTCATTCTGCTCTCTAGCCTCTTCTACCCCTGCAAATCCTTCCAGCAAGGTTGTCTTCAGACTACTAATATCTCCATGCAGCGACTGCAAATAGAACAGAGAGGATAAGGGTCAAAGCAATACTTTTCCACTGCCATCTCTTAACAGAAAAGGCTTCTGCAAATGTTCACCTGAAAGAGCAAATGCAAACGTTGCATACTTAAGAGGTTCAATCTACATTTGTTCAACATTAGCAGGTTAAGTGGAAACATCAGGTGACATGAGGAGTTACACAGTTTGAAGATACTGGGTCACACTCCTCACCTCGGTTGTTTCTTTAATTTCCAAGAGGAAGGTGTGGAGATCATCTGACTCAGTTCGCAACATTTTCATTTCCTCTGGAGTACCCACTTGGAAACAGGCTTTGGAAGTCTTGGCCTTCAACTCTTCCATTTCCTTTTGAAAATGTGCAATCTGCAAATAAAGAAGTAAATGCAGCCACTAACACATAGCACGGTCTGGAACAAAACTCACAGATGTTTCTACGGAACCACCAACATGTGTCACTTTATAATGAAAGCAAGAAATTCTTCTTGCAAAGTAATAGGAAAGAATACCCAACTTTTCCAGCACAGGGACTGAAATTAAAGATGACTGAACAGGACATACAAATAGCATTATCACTTTCTGAAAATCTTCCATTCTGGTTCCTGAACTACTGGAAGACATCATCAAAATGCTCTCAAATTGAAAATAAATGCCTTCAGCTTCTAAAATGAAGAAAATTGCTTGGAAAAGAAAGATAATCTCACCTCCTCTCTGATTCCTGCTATGACAGGGTCTGAATCCTTCCACTGGTGGGCAGGTTTGTCTAAAGCAGTGCTGGAGAGGGCTGATTTGCCCTGGAGGAATAAACAAACAACCCCACACACAATATTAAGTATGTAATACTAGCACAAAGGAGCTTGAATACTAGGAAGTCTGCTGTTAGAACTCCAGACGCTGGTCACCAGGAAGACAGCTGCCATGTAAACATTTGTTCCATACTAATATAAAGGCACGTACGTGTTCAAAGTAGTACTTCAGACACGTGGCTAAAGCTTTGTGAAAGCAAAGGAAATCTTTATGTGCTGCTTTGTATCACATTTTGATTTTGTTATCTAGAATTGGTGTCTCAAGATATCATCAGAGCAACTCTTTGGCTGCTGATCAGCTGGGAAAGCTGTTAAATGCTCATTTCTGTAACAAGCGAAAGAATTAGTTTCCACAATTCTGATCATGGCAATATACTACAAAGCTTTGTTTTTCAAAGTCATGCAAGGAACACAGCTGTGGTCACGTCTAAAGCAGGCCAGTTCTTCGACCTAAGATTATTCCATTAGTCCAAGGAATTCAAAGCAATTCAAGGGCTATGAAAGCATTCACCCACTAGGAAAAATCCACTCAAGTTCTCATTACCGGAGTAGGGCCTGGTTTTGCTGCAGAAGGGGTGATTTTGGCTGTCTTCTGTAGTAAAGAAGCTGCAGGCATGTTTTGAGCAGGACGTGCCACTGGAATTTAAGAACAGAGGAACAATAATTTATACTGAGCACGAGAAAACAGGTTGTGATTAGACAACTAGAATCACCAACATCAAATCCAACAGCAGTGGTGTTATGGGCCCCTCTCAAAAAAAACAAAAACCAACCATCTTCAGGTGCAATTTTACTGCCATTCAATTTCTCTGTTAATGGCAACAGCTCTACTCTCCATTATCTGGCTGTTTCATCCCTGGAGGATCCCAAGACCCCCAGTCACACAGTCATTCCAGAGGTGGATTATTATTCTGTTAACAAATGAACATCATCTAATTTAAATTCACTTCTGAGCATCTTGAACTCTGGACACTCCATTCACAAGACAGAGTAAAGATCTGCATGACTGCCCAGAAATACTTTGTAATCATAGCAGTATCACAGAGTTCTGAAAGCATCAGAACTTCTGTATGAGCTTAAAAAAAACCTGAATATGTTATTTCAGTGTGGAGAGCTGTCTCTGTGAGGAACAAACTACACAAATGGAAAAACTTCACAGCTTCAGTATTAAATCCATGACAGCATTACAGCGTGCAGATCACAACGACTGCTGCATTAGTCAAAGCAACAGGAAAAATAAAAATGGACGGATGTAGTGATCTGGTTTCTAACATTTTTAGAACGTGGTTTGTAATGCGTTATGCATCAGTGGTGCAACCTACTTGCAGCAGGTGCAGGAGTTGAAGTCTTCAGTGGTGTGGTAGGAGGGGCTGAGAGAGTCATGGGCTGACCCAGAGGACCTCCAGAAACAGTTTTTGAAGTGGTTGAGAATGAAAACATAGTGGAACTGGTAGGACCACTACTGGTAGTCGGAGACGAGGTGTCTACAGCAGTGAACCTGCAGAAGAAAGCAAAGCAATTTTCAGCTCTGAACTGGTCCAAGCTGCTTCACTCCATCTAAAACAAACCATTAAGCTCTAACAAATGAGCAAACTCTGGTATCAGCAATGACTTTAGCTCCAGACCCAACATTTCAAGTGTAGTCTTTGGAAATGGTGGAGAGGCACTATCAGGGATATTTTGGACTGTCTGGAATGGTAAATTCTGCTACCATAGACCATCAGAGCTGGTCTATGATGAAAAACCAAATACCAGCAAGAAGTCCTTCCCTGTTTCAAAACAGACCCTCTTCATTTTGCACAAAAGCACCAACTGTAGCAAATCTGAGCCACCCTTCAGTACCAGCCTTACAACAAAGCTCAAAGAGAAACTGCAAGAAAATATGAACTTCCATTCATCTTCAAACTTGGGCCCTCAAGGCAACATAGTTGAATATTCAGCCAATTCACAAGCGTATCATTTGCTTTATACACAAAATATGAAATTTAAAAAGCCTTAAGAGCTACCATCAGATCTCAGTGTAGCAAAGATTATTCTAATTAAAAAATAATCATTCGAATGATCAGAAATCTCTTAAAAAACATTGACACAAAAATTGCTCTCTGTGGAAAGCAACTCCAATTAACATAGCTCTGTTTCAAACTGCTCTTTCTGAAAATGGGAGCAAGTCTCAGGAGTTGGAGGGCAGAACAAGCACATGAAATCCAAGAACATGCATCACTCAAATCTATTTTGCCAATTTTATACGCAGTATCAGCTCTCCTTCAGTTGCCTTTAATGGCTCAGCATGAACAAGCTTTAAAGATTTCAGGTCCTACATCCACTGAGCAAGCATCCAGTTAAGAACCATGTTAGATGGCATCCCCTCTGTCCAACACAGTGGAAAAGAAGTCTGTCACCTATGGATAGCAGCTTCCTCCAGCTCTGCAAATTACTCTCCAGGTTGGAGATAAGGGACCTTCACAGTGAAAGAAATTTGTGCTACCACCACTACACTAAAACAGCTACAAGAGTTTTCAAGTCCCACTGTTTCCCAAGAGTCTTTAATTATGACTTATCTCAAACCAAAACATGGAATTATTATTTCCTATCACGCCTATGAAGTAAAGACCCAAAGAAAGTAGGACTCCAGCATCTTCCCCAACTAATAATCTGCCCATGAACACCATCTCTAGCATGAGAAGCGCTGAGGGTTTTCAAAGCCAAGACAGATGTGTCTTAGATAAGGAGGAGCTTCCTCAGAGCTTTTTTGGGAGTATGGAGAGCAGTTGTCAGGGCAAGAGGCCAAAAAACATTGTGTGATGTTCAGAACTACCACACATTGTCCACACCTAGACTGATTTAACAACTATCCAGCCACTGCACTACAGCATATTTATACTTACTTCTCATTGAGATTCACTTTAACTGAAGAAGCCGAAGGGGCAAAAGATGACTTCTGTGCAGCAGGAGCTGTGGAGTGTGGCAGCCCAGGCGAACTTTCTGCAGGTGGTTTCAAATTCATGGATCCAAAGGAGAAGGAGGTGGCTGTGGCTGCAGTGGTGCCCGCAGAAGGAGCAGGTGTTATGGATGCCTTAGGAGAAGCAGAGGAGAAAGAGAATGTTGACGCTCCTGTAAGACTTGGAGCCAAGACTTGCTTGGAGGTATCAGTGGCAAAGGGGTAAGGTGGAAGTTCACTGCCTGTAGAGCCAGGCACCTTTGCAGTTGAAGGTGTAAAGGAAAAAGCAGCTGCTCCATCTCCTGCAGAAGGCTGACTTGGGGCAGAAGCAGCAGCTGGTACCGCATCAGGCTTTAAGGAAGTTGGCGGAGTGGTTGGAGCTGCGACAGTACTTCCTGCAGAAACACAAATAGGTAAAGACTCATTTGGTTGCACTGACTAATGGAAGAAGGTACTGCGATGCCAAATACCATTTGATGGGACAGTTAGGTACAACCCCACTCACTAGGCAGACTATACAGTGAAGGAAAGTAAGGAGGGAAGAGGGCTTCCAGTCCTCACATCTGGCAAATGAGTGCACAAAGTCCATGCTGTGATCAATACTGCAGTTTACTTGCGTCTAAATACATTAACATTGCCTGGAATTCACAGTGAAAAGGTTTCACATTTCTCCACTGCTTTTGATGAGGTTCCTGCCATCTCACATAAAAAAGACTGTCAGCACACAAGTCAGCCAGCACTGCAGAGAGGCAGGCTGCCAAACAGATGCATTCTGTTTGGAGAAACAAATGCAGGCTCAGGGAAGAAAATGGTGGGCTTGCAATTATTACTGCATGCATGCAGAGAAGCAGAACAACCAACTGACCTGTCTATCCGAGAATAAGAAACTGTCTACTTTACATTGTATATGGTACCGAACATACAGTCAGATAAAACTATTGCTTTTCACCTCCTGACACTGTTTTCATGGTGATGAAGAAAGCTGTAACTTAAGTAAGCTCTTTCTGCAGTCAAACACATTACTTTTGCCACGGGAGGCCATGATAAGAACAGAGAAGGAAACCATCACACAGAGGGGTTTAAACACACTCTGAAAACTGCCTGAGATCCCCTAGGATGAACAAGACTATATTATTTCATCTAGATGTACAAGAGATGGAGAACTGACTGGTGAGCACAAAACATCCAAGAGCCGCTCCCATTACCATTATAAGTAAAAACAAACAACCTTTTCTGTGACTGCATGTCTATCTGAATATCAAGCTCACAGATGAAGATGACAAAGATCCACAAATGCAGGTCTTTCCTTAACCCACTGCAGCACTCACCTGGTGATTTTGGTGCTCTCTCCCCTGCTGCTGGCAATGGCTCTGGGGTCACAAGAAGTGATCTGACCCCTGGATTTTGATTGATCATGTAAAATGGGCAGAGCACACCATCCGTAGACAGCAAGATGAGTACTGGTGCTGGAGGAAGGGTCTTCTCATCACCTGCCAGAAATCATATGCATAAGCTCAGTCACCAAGGTTACCAGTCCTGATCTTACTCTCATCGACACCATCTTGAGCTACATCTGCTTCAGTTCAAGTGTTCTCAACACAGTTAAAGGCCCCAAACTAGTCCAGATATTCCTAAAGCATCTTCTATAAAGATTAAACTCTACTTAATATAAGAAAAAGACCAAATCTAGAATGAAGAAAAATTCTGCTATTATCATTTAAATATTAGCATTTCTTTCATTAGTTGGTGCAATGAAGGGCCACATTGCTCTAATACTGGCTCCTGTTGGGGAAGGGAAAACTCCACATGGAAGTGTGCTCCAGCACAAATATAGTTTCTTTTCAGTCCAAACTTGTTGCAAACTGTAAAGTTAAATAACGTGTGCTCAAAAAGGAACTGACTACACTCAGTTGGAACACAGTTATCAAAAAGCTTCTCCAAAAACCTTTCTAAAAACTCCGAGGCAGCACAATCTGGGCTTAATGAGGCTGCTCGGACAGCTTCCTCAAGCCAATAAATGTATAGGTTAACAGAGAAAATTCTTCAAATTCAATTTTGCATTAAAGTTTGACCTCAATTCCCAACTGAAGGTTGTCACTCAGGTAAAGGCTGCTGCAGTTCCCAGTTAATCGGCACCCTCCTGTGCTCTTCAGGAACACAACTGCACTACCTTTCACTCTGCCTGAAGGCATCTCTATCTTAATGTCTCCTGGTTGCAAGAGAGAGCTTTCAGAATTCACTGAGGTACAGCACAATAGCTCAGATGTATCTTCCGCTTCAGCCTTTGACAATGTGCTTTGAACAGCCTTCAGGCAGCACAGGAGGTACACCAGTAACGTAACCAGGTAGATACAAAGCACAGCAGGGTTCAGTCAGTACAAGCCCTGTGCTATAAAGCAGAATTGAAACCTACACATTCACCTCAACGATCCTTGTTCTTCCTGGCTTTGTAACCAACCCTTTATTTCCCCTTTAGACCACTGCAAACACACTTAATAAAAAGTTCTGCAAAATGACAGAAGCTACAAGCAGCATGAAAACCACACAGGCAGAGTGAAATCCCTAATAGAATATTGCTCTTTTAAACTCATAATTACCCCAGTTCTGTGAAACACAAACCTGAGGTGCCTTCCACTCTACGTCTGTTACTGCAGCATCCTAATCTGCTGCAAACTTTCAGAAACAAAGAACTGTATCTAATATCTGAATCCTTACAGAGATGTAGTTGTGCATGTGCTGCAGGCTGCCTATAGAAATGCAGGACTGATAATGTGTCAGTCCCACTTTCAGAATAATCCTAAAGCACTGGACTGCTTCTCAAGAATATCTCATATATTGCTACTATGGGGCTATTTCACAAGACTGACACGACTTACTGATCGGGATAGGCATGTTATTGGTGTAGTCTACAGCAACACCAACAGGCAAAGTATCATCACTTTTATCTGTCACAGGAAGTTCTGCCCTGCTGGAGTCCTCCAAAATCCATGATTCCCAGTTCTGCAAAATAATAATAATTATAATAGATATTACTCTGATTACTGTTTTCCTGTGCTGAACCTTCTTCAATACATTAGTCTACTACGACTGAAGAATGAGACGGCAAGAAGTCTGGAGAGCATCCACCTAAACTAGACAGATAAATAAACAACAGAAGTACCAGAGTCTCACAGAATTGGCTGTCGCTTCTTCCACAGCACTGCATGCCAGATTTGAAGTCAGACTCAAGAACAGGTATTCTTCATGTTCTACTTCAACTGACAACCTCGTATGAGTCACTTTTTACTACAGTGAATACCACATTTTTTAGACTTCTAAGTAAATAATGAAAAGCAGACTTGTGGAACTCGGTTCACAACATATAGTCTTTCTGTTTATCCTTTGTGTAACTCAGATCTTATGTTCTTCTAAGGTTTACATTTACCTTAATATTCTGCACAACCTGAATGTTTTGGATTTTACACACTTGGTTTTGGTGTTTATCTTTTTGCTTTGCTTTTTAAAAGCTTACCATGTTGTCATGTTGCAGGTCTTACAAAAGTTTTACTTGCTTAGGCTTTCAAGAAAAAGGAGGTATGTATATATAAATGCAGCAGGTAGAAAAGCATTACCTGATCACCTTGCCTGGCAAGAATGCTGACTTCTGTGGAAGCGGCTGAAGCTGCCAGAATTAGATCCCTGTAAAGATGGACACCGGTAGGTTACAAGATGCATAACAATCCAGGCAAGGTCTCTAGCTCTGCAAATCATTATCACTTATCCAAATTCATAAATAACAAAAGAGATACAACAGTATGAAGCAGACTATTCCTCCCAGGATGAAGGAAACACAATTGGCTCTGCCTCTGTAGAATGCTTGCCTTTTTTTTTTCCTTTAAAATTAGTCATCGGAGCGTATGTTGTCATGAAAATAAAGGAGAAATTACACATACTTTCATAAAACGTTTTCAAAGTGGCAATTACATTTGGCTCACATTCAGGTCTTACATAGCTTACAGAAGGGAGAAACACAACAAGGAGAAACACAGACTATTCAGACGTGCACAACAAGGGAAAAGCTTTGTCATGATTCTCACAACCCACCATTCCTCAACATAGTTGAGGTAGTAATGATGTTGTCTTTCAGCACAGCTTCCATAACAAGGCTCCATGAAATTCACAAACTTCTCCGGTCGTTTCTCTTCCTTTTTCTGAAAGACCAGCATTAATAATTTACCACCCAATGTAGAAATTAAGTAACATCCCATAAATATGACTTCACCAAGGTACAGTAAACTCAAATTCCAAATGATGCCAATATATATAATAAAAGCAGGCTGCCATTGTCACAAACAGAAAGAACAAGCAAGAAACTTCTCTGTAGCTGTGACCTGTTAGAAACTTACAGGCAATACTGCTACGACCACCTCAGGAGGTGTTTCCAGCGTCCCATCAGCAGCAGCATATACAATAGCAAAGACATAAGTGCCAATCCACAGCACATCCAAAACTGAAAGAGAAGGAACCAAACACCTCAGTCAGATACACACCAAAACACTTCCTTGTAGAGTGATTTTAACTGTGAACAGAATGCAAAAGTACAACAACATTGCTAGCAGATAAGGAATCACTAACTGCTAAACTACAAAGATGAAGAATCATTCAACTAGCATCAGTCATACTAGGAGGAATTATGTAACCAGGGTACTATGAATGTGATCTAACAAACAATAACAGTGGATGAATGAGTAAAAGTATTTTAAAGGAGGAAACAAGTTAAAAATAAACAAAAAGATGTACCTTTAACAGGATTGTCTGCCTGATAAAAGGGAGGATAAGGGATTACTTTCTTCTCTTGCAGATTCTGCAAATAAAAACACTCTTAAGTACTAAGAAAAAAGCCCCCAAACCAACTAAACTGTAAGTTTCAGAGGAATTCCAAAGAATTGTTTCATAGTGACTCACTCCTTCATTAACACTCATCATGTGCCATGGTGAACTCACTACATTTAAGTGGCAGGTGCACACCTTAAACTAAACCAAGCACTGGTCTAAAACACTTTAATATTACTGAAGTGCTTGCGCATGGCTCACAAGACACTCCACCCAACTCAAATTCTCTACACCGAGATGCAAAAAAATTAAAGCATATTGCAAACTAGTGAGTGCCTTAGTGACAACAACACTTACAGGCAGATACTGTACCACAGTGCCATTTTGCCTCCCTACAGCCAGCTGTTTTCCCTTCGGGCTCCAACACACTAAAGAAAAAAAGAGAACTTCATCAGCATTAAGGAAATGTAGAGTTACGAGGTCCCTTAAAGCAGGGCCCATAAATTAAAGCTGCATTTTTTTCCTCTGCAAAACCCTATGGATAGGAATACAATTCCCGTGAATATTATGGTCTTGCCTTTTAGATTACAAAGTGAAAGAAGAGCTAAAATTCTTAAACCTCATACTAATTAAGCTGCAAACAAGTTTCAACTTCACTCCCGTGTGCCTCTGTACAGCTTTATATTGCCCTATAGTGGAATATATCCAGTCACATTTCAAGCATACACTTCAGTTGACAAAAGTATATCTGGACGAGTTAAAACTATAGACAGAGGCCTAAGAATTATATTAGAGTTGTCACAAAGATGCACCAATTGTGTTAAATGTGGGAGACAGGAATACAGTCAGTGGCAACTATCAGTGTGACCGTATTAGCAGTTTCTTTCAGTCTTAAGGAGTATAAATCCTGATCATGATCTATTTCAATTTTTAAGAAACTTCTTCCTGCGACAAAAAGCTTGTCTTCTTACAACTGCCTTTCCACTTTTATTCTTAAGCATCCAACATCCTGTATCTTACCCAAGGCTCAAACTCACCAGAGGTAACAGCTACCGAGGGAGGCAATGTGGCATACACTTTCACAGAGTCTGTGACCTGCAGGACAGAGATGCTGCCATCGGACAGACAAACAGCCACCATGGTAGGACTAGCAGGGTTCCACTTCAGGTCATTGACCATTGCTGTACTTCCCGAGTCCTTGGCCAGCTTGTGATAAGCAAACATACGCTTCTGCTGTTTCGACTTTTAGGAAAGAAAAATGTTTGAGCTCAAAAAACATTTATCATAAAGTCATAATCCAAAACAGCTTTGGCCTACCTATATATTAACAGCTAACAGAAATAAGTGAGATAATGACTTTAAACCAAAGAGGGTAGATTTGGATCAGATATTAAGAGGAAATGATTTACCTAAAGGGTGGCAAGGTACTGGAACAGGCTGACAAGAGAAGTGTTGGACACACCTTGAAGTATTCAAGGCCAAATTGGATGGGGCCCTGAGAAGCCTGGTCTAATATAAGGTTGGAGCTAGATAATTTTTAAGATCTCCTCCAACCCAAACCATTCTACGATGCTAAGAAGCAGATTTTGAGTTTAATAACCAACTTCTTTACAAGATACCTCCCCACAGGGGCAGAAAACGCCTCTCAAGGCATGACAATGCCCCAGATGTAGTCAGGGGGAAGTAAAACAAAAGACAGTGTGTACGGTTTACCTGATTAAAGAACGTGCGGACATCAAAAAAGCCAATGAAGGAACCAATGTCACTGGACATCATACAGACAGACAGTGTGAGATTATCACAGCTTAGTGCCAAGTGCTGCACTGGAAACTTCACAGGAACTGAGGTACCCTGGACGTTCTCCACTTAAAAAGATGAGGAGGAGGAGAATGAAGTGAATGGATTTAAACAGCAAGAATTTTTAAAACAATAGTTAAAAACTTATGCAAAAGTCACTAAACATACAGTATTATAAACAGTAGCTGTCAGAATTGATGCAGAAAAATTCACTGAGCGAAAGCAAACCCCTTCATTTCTAGCAATACAGTCTTAGAAGTCTCAAATTCCTTAGAAAAGGAAATGACACTTTCATTCCTCAGTAACCTGGAGGATAATGAAGTGGACGCTTTCCAGGTTTTACTCGTGGTACATACACAGGGATACTTCAACTAGTACAGTCACCAATGACAATGTGAGAATGAAAACCAAGCTGTTCTTACTGCCACTGAGCTTTTATAGCATTAAATGCACTTAGGTAGTGAGGTGGCAGAACAGCCATCGCCTCCTCTCTTGTAGGATAGTCCAAGTACAAGCTTATTTGGGGTTAGAACCCTGCCCTCTCTTCTATCACAAACATCTCTGATATACACATACATTTGTGGTTAGAGACTGGTTACTAACAGCATGTGCAAAGAGCATGACACATAAACGCATCATACCAATGTTATTGGGATCTTCTCCAAGCTGATTCTGCATGAGAAGATCTCTAGTGTGAAAGATCTGCAGGCTGGTTCCTCCACCAGCAAAGACCAGGCCGTATTTGTTAGACACCACAAGGAGACTGGACCGCTCTTTGGGAAGATCATCAGGAGGATCAAAGATGCGGACCTTCTTCAGAGCCCTGAACTGAAAGTCCTGTTGGAAGAGAGTTCAAACGTAGCTTTATGTATGTTGGTGAACATAAATGGTTTTTACTTCACTTTCTCTTGAGATCAAGCTGAAAAGCCTCTCCATGAGAGCTGCAGAGCACCCACACTCATGCTATCACAGGACAACCTATCACATCTTGTTTTGCCTAGAAAAGACTGAGATCACAGTTCTGCTGTTATTGGAAGCACTGATTGAAGCTCTCTTGTCTACAGCAGCCTGCTTTCATGAACCTTGTAGGAGCTGAATCGTCTCAGACGTTTAACTCCTCCCAGAAACACACCTGAAACTGAAACTAGCCAATGGATAGGGGAGAAGAAAGAGAAAGAAAAAGCTCATTGCCTAAAAGCTACAAGGCACACAACTACTCAGCTGTATCTTCGCTGGTTACTGCGGCCTATCATACACAAAACAGATACAGTTATTCCTCCCACCCACCATCAGCAATTGCTCAGTGCAGACTTACTTTGTGCATTCACTTATCTTGTAACTTACACCGCTGTTATGTAAAAGGAGAAAAAGAAAAGCGAGGCGAGAGATACAACTGCAAAAACCAATTAAGAAACAGCAGCTGCACTATTACTATGCCAAACTGTGTTCACATCAGGAACGAGCATCTCTTCCCCAACCACTGACCACAGCACCATATTTAACAGCACTCACTCAAACCAAGCAGCTGATTCTTAGTGCAGGGCTTCCCCCCGACTCCCCCAACGCCACGATCCACACACATACGCACACATACATATATATACACACACATACACACACATACACACACATACACACACATACACACACATACACACACATATACACACACATACATATATATACACACACATGCATATACACACACACACATGCATATACACACACACACATGCATATACACACACACACATGCATATACACACACACATGCATATACACACACACACATGCATATACACACACACACATGCATATACACACACACACATGCATATACACACACACACATGCATATACACACACACACATGCATATACACACACACACACACACACACCCCTCCCCAACCCGTTAGGCCCCAGACATCAAAGCCTCACCCACCCCATCTTACCACACCAAACCGCCAGCACCCCTAAGGGCCCTCACAGCGCTCCGTAACCCTCCTCACGTCCGGAGCCCGAGCCCACCGACCCACCACCCCCCTTAAGCCCCCCCAGCCCCTCTCAGAGCCGAACCCACCTTCATCTCCCGCTCGGGGACCAGGTCCCCATCCTCCCCCATGGCGGCGGGAGCCCCGGGCCCACCCTCACAACAGCGCACAATCACGGAACTCCGCGCACAACCGCGAAGCTCCGCGCGACACCGCGCTCACTTCTACTTCCGCTTCCGCCGGGGCCGCTCTAGGCACCGCCTCTCTATGGTCGGTGGTGGCCGGAAGTACCGGCAGTCCTCCGGCGTTATATTAGAGCTGAGCCCACCCTCGCTGTTTAATAAAGCCTTGATTCCTTGCATTACGCAGCTGCGGAGCGCTGCAGCTGCTTCTCTTGGCATTACCGAGGTCCCAGTGCAACCACTCAGGGTGGGCACAATCCAGGCTCTGCCATCAGGTGGTTGGAAGCACGTGGGTTTCCACGGATGCAAAAGCAACAACCTGAACACAGCCAAAAACACCCCCCCTCCCTCCCTGTTTTACGCTTAGGACCAAACAACAGTGCTCATTCCTAGCCCTGTAAAGCAGGTGCATTCCCAGAGGCAGCAGACAGTGCTGTGATCTAATGGCAGCTGTTCCTTTTGCATGCATACATCACAGCCGGCTGTTCCCCAGCAAAGAACCGGTCCCCGTTTTGATGACACAACAGGTGACCTCAGGCTTCAAGAGCAGAGAGGATGAAAATGGGATCAGGAAAGAGCTGCACGCGTCTGCTCTCCATAAACACCCATTAGAACAAGCACCGCCACCTGTTTGCTTTATAGAAAGTCAGGCTGGCTTTCAGGAGGCACCCTCTGTATTTCATAGCATGAACTCGGAGGCACCGGGTCAGTTCTGACTGATAACAATCAGATCAAGGCAGTCCAAACCTATCTCCAGGATCTGATGGAAGGGGTTTATATTAACCAACTTGGAAAACAGCTCAGCTAATCTGCAACCGATCTTCTGGACCAAACTTCAGAGAAACAGAACTAAACACACGGACACAGCCTGGCTTCAGGAGGTTTATTTTCAGTCTTTAAAGCAGGCTGGTGCTGCTCTTACAGTTTGTCTCTCCGTTACAGTTTTGGTTTTCACGCGGACAGCAGTGAGAATGTTTTTCTTCTTTAAAAGTGCAGCCTTTGGCAGGAACAATAAGCCTAGTCAAGTTAATCATCTGCGTTTTCCTTTAAAAAACCTATTAAACTGATTTTAAGAAGTTGAAAGCTGCCAAGAACGTTTAAGAATAACGGGGAAAGGGCAAAGAGCAAACATCTGGATTCCAGAAGTTGTGCATAGATTCACTGCAGTAACCGGAGGGTGGGCAGCACAGCCCCTGTGCTTAGTCCACACTCACAGCCATCCTTCGTTGGTAAGCTTTAGGGTTTATACAACAGGGAAGTATTTCTGGTAGTCCCCACAGGATCAAGCTGAAACACATGCAGAGAGGTCTGCAAAGTCAAAGAGAGCAGCTGCGTGAAGGAAGATCCTCATCCACAACTGGTTTGGAAAAGCTCACAGGGCTCAGTTTGGTCACCTTGCTTCCTTCTAACTGAAGCTCCAACCTCCCCCTCAAAGCCTTCCTGAGGGGCTGCAAAGGCATAACAACAGTGGGCTTGTTTCTACACTTGGACAGACAGACAACCTGTTCAGCAATGATGCTCCTGGTCTGATCCAAGTCGTTTTATCAGAAAGGGGATCCCACAGTAGCTTTAATCATCCCCACTTGCTGGTGTAGCTTGCCCCTTTACAGATCAACTCTCACTTTCTACTTGCCTCTTTTGCTATGGCTGATGAACAAGTCTCATAGGCCAAGAAAAGCAGAACGAACCCAAACCAGGAAGAGGTAGAGGGAAGGGCCTAAAGCTAAAAACAGCAATGTGCCAGTGGCTTTTCCTTAGATGGAAACAGACTTTGCAGAACTTATTCCTGTAGTCGCGGCTCAGTTGGATTTATGCATCAGGGCTGCAGAGTCACCCCTGAGTTTGTCTGCATTTGGGTCACAGCATCCCATGGAGGGTTCTTGTCTTTGCCTTGTAGCCAGCAATTAATACAATGGACACAATTTCTAATCTTATTTCTAGTAGGAGCTAGCAGGACGCTGTCTGCATGGTTACTTACAGAGCATGTTCCTGCTGACAGGTTAGCTCTGATCCTGTCCTAAGGCAAACTACAAAGGAAGGGCACAGAAAACTGGCCTGAGAACAGAAGAGCACAGTGGCTCTACTGCCTTTCAGGGAGGTGGGGACTTCAGGCAGTGACTTTTGCGAATCTAAACACCTTTGATAAGCACTTGGTTCAAGGTGAAGCCCAATGAATGTCCTTTAGCTGCTAAATTCAGTGAGAAGTGTTCCCTTACGACATCCCAACCTCAGCAGCTGACAAAGGTCTTCCAGAAGTAGAGGACCCAGGCACATCAGAGACATCCCATGCTGATTGTGTAGAACTTGCTCCTGGGGCTGATGAGGACACGGATCCAGGACTAGGATCTAGACTCCAGTCAGGAAGCATAGGACAGAACAGAAGGCACTTATTTGCACCCATGAAGCCGCTATCTGATAGCAAGGCTCTTCAGGAACCTGTTATGACAAGCACAGCTCTGAATCCATCAGCTGGGTGGAAAGCTCCTTCTTAGCTGAGAAATGTAAGAAGGGCACAGGAAAGAGTTAAGATCACTGGATTTCTTTTTTTTTTTTTGTCTCACATTATACTACAGCTTCTGTCTAGAAAATCAAGTTAGCTAAGGGATGCTGCAGAAAGATGCAAGCTGGGGTTACCAGCTTCCCTTGCTGTTCCTCTAAGGCAGGTTAGTTGAAAACTAGGACTGTTCACAGTGGAGAGTAACAAAGCACAGGTAACCTCTGTTACAGACCAGCAAAGCAAACAGTGCCAATTTTCCAGCCTGTCTTCTTCAAGGGAGGCTGGCTATATCTCTCTCCGGAGGTGGACCGGAAGGTTTTGGGTTGCTTTCATTGGCTTTTCCTTCAAACATCATGACCCTGCAAAACAATAGATAACACATATTAAAAAAGCAGGTGCATCTTTACTCATCACTGAGAGTGGGATTATCATACCTTCAATGCTATGGCCATCTGATAATTACAGAGGACAGAAGCCAACAGAGGGCAGTACTGCCAGCTCAGCTTTGCTTTTCCAGTAGCTTCAGGGAGCGCGTTCCCAAAGCCTCTGCTGGTTTTCCTCTCAGAGCCCAGAGGATTAGCATGTTTTATTTAGACAGCCACTTCCGAAATCCCCCAGGTGCACACTGCGTGCTCCTGATGGATAACAAGAACCATTCCTGGCCCACCTTGTGCATCCAGCAGAACGTTCAAAAGCTAAATGAAGCAACAGCAATTACAGCCAGGAAAGAGGGCCCGATACAAGGAGCAAGGCAGTAGCTAGAAGAATCCCAAGCATTTTGCAACAGCCAGTGCTGTCTTCCTCCCAAAGGACTGCAGCTACGCTGGGAATGCCAGCTGCCAAACTGGATCAAAGGAGTGCACTGCTCTTGGGACGAGTTTTACATTTCTGCTCCTGCTCTAAACACTGCTCAGCACACAATGGGGCATCTGTTTGTTAGCAAAAGAAGGGACCCATCTGTGAAAGCTGCTGCAGTTGGGAGAAAGAATAGACGATGTGGGGCCGGCTGCAGGCTCAGCCTGCTTCAATACAGAGAGGAGCAAAGTTGTCAGAAGAGTGCACGCTTGGAAAAGGGGCATCCCAACATGCAGACACACACAGGGTACTGAGTGGGAGGGAAGAGATTGCCAAAAGAACGTAGCAGCTCAGAGAGAACACGCTCCAACATCTTCCTCCCAACCTGCCCAGAAAGCTGGCTGCCTTTTTAAAGCTGCTTTCAGAAAGGGGCAAGGGGACATGGAGAGAAGCGGCTCCTATTCATGGTGCTTGTAGACAAAAGCAGGATCAGCCTCTGTGGCTGAGAAAGGAAGAGGCAGGCTTCAATGGGGCAGAGATGGAGCCAAGAGAACCCACTCTGCTACCAGAAGGAGCCAAGTAAGCAGTGGGAAGCCATTTGTTACAGCAAGACTTTGAGAGCCCTGTTGAGAGGGCAGAGGAGGCCGTGGGAGGCGAGTGCTGACAGCTGGTAGCAGAGCAAACCTCCCCCAGCACAAGCCAGCTGTCCCAAGCTGGTGTCTTCTATCCACCTACAGCCCAAGTTGCAAAAAAATCAGGCAGGGAGGGACCATCCTGTGGGTTATAGGAGTCACATAGACCATCTTTTACTGCTCATGGCCTCCCTCCTCATGCACAAGGTCCTCCTCTCCCACTGCACCCACCCAATAGGCGCAGCTCCAGCTCTGCCAGACAGCAGAGATGCTGCTTTCCATCTCCCCCATCTCCTCCTGGATGGCACTCACAGTTTAAGTACAGCAGAGCGTTTGCCAAGCATCACATTAACGAAGTCCTGGTAGGAGATGGTCTCGCTAACCCCTCCGGTCACCTCAGAGATCATCTTCTTCAGCTCTAGGTGGGTCTTCGGAACACCCATCTTCTCCATCATCCTTTTGACAGACATCAGATCTGCAAAAGTGAGGCATCAGTGCTATTGAAAGATAAGGACATTGCACCCGGACCAACCTGGAGCTCCCAGCTCACCTCCTTGCTAGGGCTGATGGCATGAAGTTATCAGCTGAAGCAGAGGGAAGCCCTCAGTGCAGCCCCATTGCTGTATGGGCAGCAAGGAACAGCACGTCCTATTCATGCAGCTCGAGAATAAAAGAAAAACATACTGTTGCAGAAGAACAGTGCTCAAGAGGCATGTAGGGACACCACTACTGAGCTCAGAAAGCAGTGCCAAGAATCACAAGGATACAGAGGGGAGAAAGCAACACTGAGGTTAAAGCTGGAGACAGAGAGGCTCTGGGAACAAGTGCTCCTGCCCAGCACTGCAGGTCGTTTCCTTCCATTGCTCTCACCAGACCAGAGACTTGCAGCCCCTTCCCTGCCGGAAGGGTAGCACAGCAGGGCCAAGCTCCTCCAGCTCCCCAGGGTGATTTCAAGGCTTGGTGGAGGAAGGGAGCCAGGCAGGAGCCTCCTGCAAGGGCTAAATGCAAGCGCTTGCCTTCAGGTGCCTGCTCCAGGCCTGGAGATACCTGCATCTTTACTTCTGCTTTCCAGCTCTAAAACAGGGTCCTCCCTGCCAAGCCACACATCCACTTCCCTTTCTTCCCTCCACTTCCCTTTCTTCCCTCCACTTCCCTCCCAGCAAACAAGTGCTTCTCCACACCACAAATGCTCGTGGTTTGACACAGCTTCCTCCTCCAGCCAGGCAAAGCCCAGGAGAACCCACACCCTGCATCTTCCTTACTCTGGAGATGGCTGAGTATTGCTCCTCCCAAGAGCAGCCCATGATTTTCCTCCCCAGTATCACAATTACAAAGGGGAGCAGCAGCCAGCAGCAGACAACCCTCTCAGTGGGCTGCTGCTCTTCCAGCCCCGTAACAATGTCCTTGTGTCACTCACCAATCTCGCCTTGGTTGTTCAGGTCAAACTCCATGTACTTCTCTGGAAGAGATACAAAAGCAAGTTAATGGGTCAGAGTTGCTCTGGCAGGGAGACCTAGAGCAGGGGACAACAAGGCTTTGGAGCACTGCCTGTTTAGAGCAGTAAAACAGGAGGTTTGGGCACAGACTGATGCAGTTCAGAGAGGGAGATGATCTCAAGACCTGGTTTTAGCACCCTTATCTCAAGTCCAGAGACTCGTTAAGCATTCTTTAATTGTGGCTGCTTTTGTTTGAGCTGGAAGAAAACACTGGCATGAGAACAAGGTATCAGCTAGCCATGGGTAGCCTTAAAAGGCTTCCAGCCAGAAAAAACAAAGCTCCAGGACAACCTCCCAGAGGAGCTGCAAGAAAAGCAAAACCCTGAGCACACCCAAGACAAATCTTGATCGGATTAGGAGGGGATTAAGTGACGTGTTTCCTGCAACAGCAAGGGACAAACTGCACGGCCCTCCCAATCATGCTGTGCTCCTGAGCAGCACCTGCCAGCAGAGATGCTCAAGGACCACATGAAGAGGGCAACTGCTGCTTGCCCTCCCAGCCTGGTATCAAACCTCTCCACACCAGGCAGCTCCAGCATCCTCAGAGAAACGCGGAGCCTGCAGACAGCAGCCTAGACAGCTCTGCAGGAGGAAAGCTGGCATGCCACCATGATAGAGCACTCAACTAAGCCAGTAAAGCAGGATTTCAGTCCTGTGCTGCTTCTGATCTTTGCAGAGGCACACCTACATTTCCCACCCTCCCCTTTCCCTTGCTAGCTGTTCCCCATTTAGACTGCAAGCTTTTCAGGCAAGGATTTGTCTATCTTTCAGACCTTACGGCTCCTTGCACCGCAGGGCTCCTTGCCTCCATCACCTCAATTCTGCTAAATAAAAAAGCAAGATGCCTGCTGCCATCATCCATCCACGCACAGCTGGAGAGATCTCCACTTGCCCTGCAGTAAGCTAAGCACTCAGCCCCCAGAAGAGCCTCTAAGGACTCAAATTAGTTGAGAGCTCCCAGGCTGCTCCACTCCCCAAAGGGGAGAATCCTTTTGCCTCGGTTCCAGGGACACCAGCAAGCAGAATAGCGTGAACTGAGAAGTGGCAGGCTAATTTAAGGAGCTGAAGGCAAGCAGGGATATTTCACACATTGGAGCTCACCCCAGGACTTGTGCTGGGTGAACCAGGCTGGTGTGCAGCCCCAGGCAGGAGGCAGAGGAGCTGCTTGGCATAGCTTCACGTGGTGGACTGCTGTCCTGGGCTCAACAGAACGGGCTATAGGAATGGCACTAAGCAAAGCAGCGTGTGCTTCAGACAGGGACAAGCGCCTCTCTCAAAGTACTAAGCAACTCATTCCAGATGAAACTGGGGCTGTCACACACGTGCTCAGGGGCCAAAGCAATGCTTGATATCCTCCCTGCACTGCAATGACCTTGTGCAAATGAACTGCCACCTCTCCAGGCAGGGGTCAGTGCTTGGGTACACAACCCCAGCTCTGCCGTTTCTGTGCCCAGCACATGCTTTCCTTTCTCCTCAGCTGACACCGAGCCAAAGGCATGGAGAACAGAGGAGCTTTACATCACCACGTGTTAAGCCTCAGCTCACACATTTGTTTTTCCCTCCCATCCCAGCTGCAAGGATTTGGTGGGGCAAAGCTGTGCTGCAGTCCCTCCCCCTCGACTGCATTCACACAAACACCAAGTGCAACTACACTTACAGAGTGCAGAGGGGCTACCAGGAGGGAGGGGAGCAGAAGGACTGGCAGAGAAATGCTCTCCCCTCACACAATGAGCCATTGTTGGACAGGATGGAGGCGGTGTTGCAGAGCAGGACAGCCACAGAGGAAAACTCAGGAGGCAGCACAAAGAGATGCCAAGGGTTCTTGTTACAGGGAATTCTGTGCTCATGACCTATGGCTGTAATGCCTGAAGAGCCCCAGTTGTGCAGGACTGCAGAGCTGGGTTGGGTTTGCATGGCAAGGCTTTGGTAGCAGAGGGGCCACATCCACCTGAGGATGTACCAGCTCCATAAAGGACACATTGCTGGGCCAGAGCTAAGCCACAAGTAATGCTGGTTGCACTCCAAGAATATTTAAGAAAGAGAAAAAGCTCTGCAACAGCAGCTGGGAGAGCCCACAATGGAGCAGGCAGCCCCCCCTGCATCCCACATAGAGCAGATCTCTGTGTGCAGCCCACAGAGGACCCCACAGTACAGCAGGTGAATGTGTTCTGAAGCCATCTCAGAGCAAAGAGTGAAAGCCAGAGGGCAACAGAAAGGATGGAGAGTGCAGAAGGCTCCAGCAGGGCAAAACCCCAGCCAGTTTTCTCCACACTAGAATTTCTAGCCAAAATTCACAAGGAAACAGCAGACAACGCCTGAAATGGAAGCAAGGTCAGGTTTGGTTTGGCTGGAACCAGGCTGAGGACAAACCTGCAGGACATTGACATAGAAGGCATGTTTTCCCAGAGGCCATGGGGGAAACAACTACATTCAACCACTGCTTGGGAATAAACCGGCTGCACTCAGAACAGCCAGATTTTGTCCTTGAAGTATTCTGGGGGACAAACTCCAGAGGATACTCTGCAGAACCAGGCTTTGGAGCTGTTCTTCCAGCCCCCAGCCCAGCAGATACCCAAACCTAAGCCACACACTTGCTGAAGGCAGAGCTGGACACGCTTTGGGCAGGACTGGAGACATTGGTGCTGTTGATTCCGATACCGAAGCCTTGGAAAGAACTAAAGCAGGTTGAAGAAACTTTGAGGGAGAAAAACGCTCATTCAGGATGCAGGGAAGAAGTCCTCCCACCAGCTACTGCCTCGTCCATGACAGCAACCAGCTTGACTCAATATTGAGACAGCAGCTTTCCTCTGGGGGCTCTCCCACGCCGCAGGTTCTGCAGCAGCCGCCGCCTGCAGGCAGGATGTCTGCATGGTGACATGTCCCTGCCCTGAGAGAGCAAGTGGGGGAAGCACAAGGACTCGGGTGGGAACAGCACCTCCAAGGAGCTTCATTGCATCCCAGTGATAAGGGGGAGGTTTCCATCTCAGCTCAGTCCCTTCTGTTATTCAATTCAGCAGAGAAATCTCCGGCTGGTAAGAGAGGAGTGCTGAGGAAATGAATCTGTAGAGAGCAAATGGGAGACAAGACGACCAGTTCTCACCTTTGAACACTGCCAGCTTCTCCTCCAGATCTTCCTCATCACTGAACTTTGGGTCACAGAGAAACTCCTGAAACAGTTAATTAAGTATCCCTAAGGTTAGTGAAAGGAAAATAGCCTTGAGGGTGTGCATGCACACAGCACTGCCCAGGAGACCTACACAGCTCCCAGACAGCCACATCTGAGCAACAGTGCCAAGAGGGTTAAAAAATGAGTCCAACCCATCCATACCTTGCCATTAACTGCCTCCAGTGCACAACATCCCTCATAATGCTTCATCCGAGGTTTCAGCTCCCGGCATCTCTGCTCAAAGCACGCACAGCACATTCTATTCTGAACAAGGACTCCTGTTCCTGGCTAAGAGCACTCATCTCAGGTTTTAAACTCCTGGGTCAACACTGAGGGCTAGCAGATGGTACATGCAAAGTCTGCAGACTACCATGCACTTGAGAGGGCAGGAACAGGGCTCCATTTATCTGTCTACTCATTTTTCCCTGTTATGTTGCTCAGAATTGGAGAGCAAATCCCAGGTCAGCTCTGGTTGCTTGTCCCAACCCAGTCTCTGAAAGCTCCAGGTGCATGAGAGCACAGAGCAGAGCATGCCCTGCCAGCCTCACCGCTGTGCCCCATCAGCATCGTGGTCCTGCTCCTGCCCTCCCACACCACCCCACTCCAGCAACTTAATGACTCGATCTGTGTTCAGAAACAACACTGCATTCTTCAGAGCAGAAGTCATTAACATCTGCACAGCTCATGCACTGCTCGTCCAGCATAGAGCTCCTCCAGAGGCCCGAGTGGAGAGAGCTGAGGCTGTTCCCTGCTCTGTGCATGTTGCTCACCAGTTAGTTATCCATGCTCATGAAGGCAGGATGGGGTCCCTATGAGACAACAGGTAGCACAGTACTGGCACAGCATCACTTGTGATTAATGTCACCATCCCAACCCCTTCCTTCAGACACGTTTTTATGTGCAGCCAAAGGTTTCCCAGGAAGCCCACCCGGACCAATGTGTCTGCTACCTTACAGACTCCCATAGGCACACCAGCAACCCTGGTAACTAAAGCCGTGAGACACAGGCTCTCTCCCACACCATGGGCATCAGCTCAAGCTGAATGCTGTGGGGAATAGCAGTGTTCCCAGTTCCTTCTTTCATTCTCTTCAGCCAACTTGCTTTTATTGATTTCAGCTATTTCTACCCAGGGATATCATGTGCCAGCCCAGCACAAAGGGACAATTGGGCTCTGAGACCTGAGTTCAGCCCAATGAAGTCACCGGAGAGCAGAGTCGTGTTACTCACTGAACAGCCTCTGTAAGAGAGGATTGCCAAACCTCCCTGAGAACCAAAATCAAGCCAGAGCATCACCAGGTCACAGCTCCCTCCCACCCTATTGGAGCTGTGCACATGGATAGGACAGGGGATAAGAGAGGAGAGCAGGGGATAGCAGAAGGACAGCTGCATCTCCATGGGGTGGCTGAAGGAAGAGTGCCCAGGGTTTCACAGCAGGGTACAAAGCAGGCTGGGGGTCAGCAGGTACACCTGGCACTCAGACTCCATGCATTTCACTCACAGGGGAGCTTCAGCTGTTCCAGACTGAAGGGAGCAGTATAGTTCAAAGGCATTCTAGCCAGCACATTGTATGCAAGCTGCCCCACGACAGTGATAAGGCCAGAGCTCACAATAGTGCACAGGAATTCAGTCCCCAGGGCTAGTGACTCAATCACAGCCCAAGAGGCCGAAGTTCCTCCCAGAGCCCTTTGCTAACATTCCCATTTTAAGGGGCTTGTTCTATTAATAAGAACTGCTTAAAAATAAGCCCAGCCACTCCCCAGCTCCTGCTCTTTCATGGAGAAAGAGACATATCCAGGCAAGGAAATCCAGCCACACAAACCTCAGCTACTTGCCAAAAAGAAAACAACACCTGAGCAATGCCAGATCCTTCCTCACTCCCCAGAAAGGCTCCAACCAGGAAGCCAGACTCCCCTATGGCTGTATCCCTGCCTGCAGAAGCTGGGAAGAGGCCAAGGGATGCTCATGCTTGTCCTGGACATGAGCAGCAAGCACCTGTTCCCCACCAGGCTGAGCTCCCCGCAGCCTGGCGCATTAGGAGGTGAAACCAGGTTGACACTAATCTGTGCTGGATTAGGCTTGCCACCTTCATGCACGAGGCAGAATAATGTGATTGCCATTCCCAGAAAGATGGGAACAGCCAGGAGGAGATCCCAGAGGAGCTCTTGAGGCTGGAAGGAAGAGTCCAACGCCAGGCTCAGCTGGCTTTCAGCAGCATGTCTGCACTCCAGACCCTTAACCGAGTGAGAGCTCTGGGGCAGAAATCAGCCAGGAAAACAGGGCTGGGCAAAAGCTATCTGTTGTGATGAGACAATTAGATGACGCCCGATAGGAACGTGGAAGTCATTCTTATGAGGAGCAGCTCTCTTGGTCTGCAGCCCTGGGATGGGTCAAAGCTTGGGAAGCCCCCTCCCTGACTCCAGATACAGTCAGCCAACTATAGCTGGGTGGGAGAAAGGAGCTGCTCCCCCTGCATGGCTTCTCACAGCAGCACCCACCACCAGCATGCAGAACGAGCACAGTGCATCACCATGGGGTTCATCACCCAGAGCTGCTATGCTGCAATGACTGCTTGGGGTCTGAGGGCAGCTGCTCTGAAGCTCTAACTGCTCCAACCCCCTTTCCCAGCACCAAGAAAACACACAGGACAGCAAGGACACAAATAAGTAGCTCCCATCTAAAAGAGCAGGGAAGTTATGTAGCTTGCTTCATTTTTTTGTCATCCAGACCTTTCCCAGAGGAAAAGCCTGCCAGAACCAATGGCTGCTTTGAGAGAACTAGAAGCTTATGCCCTACATGAGAGGAAGAGGAGACTCAAGGCACAGCACTGGGCATTATTCTGCAGTGTACACAGCACTGCAGCTCAGCCCCACAGCAGGGTCTCATACCCAGCCCACGCCAGGCTGCAGAACAGCCCTGAAGCAACAGAACTGCAGTGATGGGTGCAGCAGCCTTCTTCCCAATCCAAGTGAACAGCATTCTCTGTGGGAATGCTTGAAGACCACCAGCCCCCTTGGAAAAACACCTCACCTACTTCAGCCTGTTTCAAAGGCTCTATTTTAGCCAAGTGTTCCTATTACCCTGCAGCACCTCCTGGGTTGTAATCACCTAATTCCCTCCCCAGTGACCTACATAACCTCCACTTCAGCTCTCAGCCCTGCCGGGAGGAACACACTGGCACTTCTCCTTGCCCAGTTAATACAAGGACAAAGGAAAGCAAGCCCACTGCCTCCTCTGGGCTCCCAGCTGGTGTAGCTCCAGTTTCCCCACCACCAATACAAAGAGGCCACTGCCTGCATCAGCAAGGCATTGACAGCCTCACTTAAAAGTGACCCAAAAGTGACCCTAAGTGATCTTGTTTCAAGGTTAAAACCTTCTTTTCACCCTCAGAATGGCTCTCAACCAAGAAGGACACCATAAGCCAGGCCAAGGCTGGAATGGGGCAAATCCCAAACACAGGGAAGGGACCCCACCAGAGCCCACTACCCAGAGCATGCAGCTCAGCACACTTTGCTCCAATCCAGGAGCTGTGCTCCCACCGCCCACAGCTTGCAGGTCACCCAGCAACTCCACGTTCCCCTCGTTGTGATTAAAGAGTTAAGAGCCGAGAAGCAAAAGCCAAGAGAGGAACTAAAAGCACTTTACACAGAGAGGGGAGATTGAGGAACAACAGCTCCTATGGCTGCTCAGGTGCTTTTCCAAAGGGAACTCCACAGCACGAAGCGCAGAGCACCCATGGGATGGGGAAGAGCCGGCTCGGAGGACAACCCCATAGACAGAGGGGATGGAGAACCACCGCACGCAGCGCTCCCACCCCGCTCCGTCCATCTCCTCCGAGGAGACACCTGCCGCAAGTTCAGGGTAGCTCTGGCAGCTCCATCCACCTACTCCCGACCCTCCCGCAGCCCCCCGCCCGCACCTTATTGATCTCCTCCAGCCGCCCGTCCTGCGGGGCTCTCCGCAGTCCCCCTCCGCTCGGCCGTCGCGGAGCCGCCATCGCGCGAAGCCGCCCCGTTCCCCTCCGCCGCCTTAAGTAGGGGCGGGCCGGGCCGGGCTGTAGGGCCCCCGCCCCCGCTGTTAACCCCTTCCCCGCTCCGAGGAGAACGCGAGCCCGGTGTCCGCGGGATGGAAATCCGCTGGGAAGTACAGATTTCAGGAAGGAAAAAGTGAAAAAACAGCAGAGCGGCACCCACTCTGCTCACGGTATTCCCCGACGGGGGGGACGTGGCCGAAGAGGGTCGAGAAGAGGACGGGGGGGGGGGGAGGACGGCATGGGAACGAGAAGGGGACGGTCTCCCCCTAGCGCACAGCCCGGGGGTGCCGGGGGCCGCAGCGCTCCCAGTTGCTATCTGGGATCAGCTGGTGCAAAGCACGTCGGTGCGTGTTGCACCTCGCACGGGAGCGCATCCATGTGCGTCCCGGCCGGGATCTAAGGCAGGAGGCGGCCTTCAGCCCCTCGCATCCCCGGCATTCTCAGTGAGACATCATTTTTCCAACAGCTGTATTAAAGCGTTCTTATAAGTAGGGGGTGGCAAGCAGTGCCCCGCACCGCCCCACAGCTGCGTTAAACCCCAGGGTACCCCTGCAAAAAGCAGAAGCATGTGCTGTGTGTGCCCGTCCTGCTGCCTTGCAACCGGGGTGGACGGGCAGCTCCGTGTGATGTGAAGAACTTTTAATGGATACAGCTGTAGGCAAGTGTCACCGGCTGAAAAACAGAGTGCCAGGGAGAGCAGGAGGGAGGGTGAGCCACATCTCCAGCCATGCACACGAGGCAGGAGCTCGATTATTCTGTCTCAACAGCAAGCTGGTGGGCTGAGCAGAGGCATGTAATTGTCTTCTCAGGGAGACAGAAGTGCCTGTGACTTCCTGCCTCTCAGCCCAGTCACGTCACACTGTGCTTTTGCTGCTGCATGGCTTTGCTTTTGCTCAGCGTGGAGCACTTACCATTATGCTGCTTGGGCAGAGGGGGGAGATGGGTTTGCTCAGGGCTGCGCCCTTTGCAGACCTTTGGACCAGCAGAAGATGAAGCTGGGGGAATCTAAGGTCTGTGGCAACAGTTTTACAAATAGCAACACATTAGACTTCAGCAAAGCTGAGTTCCAGCATTGTGAGAAGAGGAGCGCAGGTAAAGCAGGTTAATGAGCGGACTGGGCTCCAGCCTGTAGAAGACCTCTGTGCTGCAGTGGGGAAGGAGGGATGGAGGGCTGTGTCTAGTGTGGAGGAGACTGGTGACAGTTCTTTGTTCTCTGCCTGGTGAAAGCAATGCCGTGACAGCTCTGTCCACACCTCATCCATCCCTTGTGGCTGCTTCGTCTCCTGGCCTGAGGGATGGAGCTGGTGGCTGAAGCTACGCACGGGGCACTTGGGATGCTAAGTCAGAACCAGTGTGGGTAAGAACCTGAGTGCAATACTGTATGTAAAGAGCAGCAGGAGGGGTGATGCTGATGGAGTGGGTGTCCTTCACTCTGCTGGTCACTGTTGAGGGTGATGGGAGGTGTCGGGGCAGCAGCCAGGGACCCATTGCTGTCACTTGGAGCAGCCTTCAGGGAGGCTCCGCAAAATGTCCTCCAGGTTCTGCTTGTCGGCCCGGATCTCCACCAAGTCACTCTCAAATGCCCGGATCCTATCCTGCTGCAGCTCTGCCTCCTGCTGCAGCTGCCCGAGCTGCGTGTCCAGGGCTCCTGGAGCACCGAGCCGCAATCGCAGCCGCTCCAGCTGCAGCTGCCCGGCCCCCAGCACCACCTCCGCCTGCATGCCCGGCTCCAAGCCGCCTGGGTGAGATGAGAGAGTGAAAGTGAGAGACAGGAGCAGGGCAGGATGCTGAGAGGGAGAGAGTGGGTGCAGCGGGGCACAGAGGCAGAGCAGCGATCACAGATAAGCAAATGGAACTGTGGCTCCAGGCATGGCCTGGGCACATCTTTCTCTTACGTATGGATGATGATTTCTAGCCCTTACCTTAGTCTGTTCCTCTTGGAGGTGACAAGGAAAAGCACTGTCCACACACCAGGCATGAGCACATGCTCTGCACACCCCAATTCATTCTACACAACAGCTTTCCCTGACAGCCCCACTAGAAGCTTTGCTGGGACTCAGAGCCACCTCTGGTGCAGGGCATCCAGCTGAGCCTGGACAGGTGGGACCTCCCATCCCCAACCCCATAACCCACTGGCACACCCCTGACCCCACACCCCCCAGCATACCCAAAGCCCCATAACCAGGGTCACAGCCCTGGCCTTGCTCCCAGCCCTCACCCAGACTGTGCAGCAGATCATTCAGGGTCTCGATGTCTGCCATCAGTGAGCCCCGGGCTTCCCGCAGGCTTTTTGCCATCTCGCTCACCTCCGTCCCCACCTTGCAACACAGACAGACACCTGGATCAGGGATACCGGTGACCCTTGGCTGGATCAGGCAAGGAACAGCCCCAAGGCATTCCCTGTTCTGTGCTGCTCCTGATGCTTGGTGCTGCAAAGCTCCTGGACAGGATACAGCCACATGAGGGGACCTGACTCACCTGCTCTGCCTCCTCCAGGCTCTCCCTGAGCTCCTCAGCCATGTGCTGCTGTTGGGACAGTTCCTGCTGGGTCTTGTTGACAGCCGTGGTGAGCATCCTGGTGTGCTTGCGAGCCTGCTTGCTGCCCTGCAGTATAGCCTGGACCCTCTGCCAATGACAGAGGTGGGGACAGTCACCCCAGGGGACAACAGTGAGGGTCCTCCTCCCTCACCCCCATCCCTCTGTTCAGACCTTACTGCTCTCCTCAGCAGCATGCTTAGCCTCCCCTGCCTTCCTCCTGGCTGCACTGGAGACAGACAAGGAGTTTCCTAGCATTTTCTCTGCCTGTTTAACCTTCTTCTGGGCCTCCACCATCGTTCTGTCCCGCACTTGAGCCATTCTCCTTCTTAGGGCAGCACGACCCTTCCGATGACCCAAAGCCTTCCTCATGCCTGCAGGGACACCCAACCTTTGGGCACCCACTGTGGGCACCCAGGCTGTGAGCAGAAATGTTCTCCCCAGAGCCTTTTACCTTCCAAGCTGCCCAGGAGGGATCCTGCACTGGAGAGCACTGCTTTCCCCTGCGAGACTGCTGAGGTGGACAGATCATGAGCAGAGCCAGCCCGGTCCCGGAGCTGGGGATGGGAAGGCAGGAGTGAGGCTGGGGAGAGGGCAAAGAGCTGCTAGAGCTCCAGCCCTGTGCCTTAGTTGGGATGCAAGAGGAAGATGCACCCAATATACCCACAGCTCCAGCTGGCACAGGGCTTCCCCATCATTTATTTCATGGCTGAGCAGTGATTACCTGTACAAAGCTTTGAGTGCCCTGCAGGTCCTGGTGCAGCCCAGCTGCCATGCTGAGGGATGCTGAGATGCTCTGCCAAGCTGCTGGCTCCTGTGCCTGTACTGTCTGCTCCAGTGCTGCCACCTCCTGTGCTAGGGCCCCAGCTTGCACCAGCAGCACCTGCTGTGGGTATAGAGCTACCAACAACTCCAGGAGGGCATCTCCCAGCACAAGAGGGAGCAACACTGATGGGTACAGAATGGGATGCAAACAGGAGCTGGATGTTGCTCACCTGCCCTGGAGCAGCCACCTGCTGAAGCTTCTCAGCCATACCCATGTTTGCCTCCTGGATGGCTGTGAGAGCTCTCCTGGCTTCCACTGCCACCTCTTCTATGCCAGCACTCAGCTCCTTCCATGCCCGCTGGATTTCCTCATACCTATACAGACAGGGCCAAGCAGTGCTTCAAAGCACAAGTGGCAGCTTGGGACACGGGGAAGGAGTCTGAAACACCCCCAGCATGGAGCACCCTGGCTCTCCACTTTGCAATGCTGCGGTGCAATGAGTTTGCTGGGACTCGGTGATATCCCCAGGCCAAGGGGGAGGGAATCTATTGCCCTGCCCCTCCACCACTGCCAGCTCCTCACCCAGCCTCCAGCTCCCGCTCTGCCTCCTGTGCCTCTCTCCCCTCCAGCAGTGTCCTCAGGAGCTCATGGCTGGCATTGGAAGCACCCAGCGCCCTCCTCACTGCTGCCTCCACCTGTGCTGCAGTATCTCCATGCCTGCAGGGACAAGGGGACATGGGGAGGTGTCACGGTCTCTGTATGCTGACAACAGACAGGGTCAGGCTCTGGGCTTCCCTGTTTCCACCACCACCAACCATGAGTGTGTGCCAGGAAGGTCCCAGCACAACAGCTGTCACTGTGGTGCCCAACATACCTCTCTGCCAGCTCCCATGCCTCCATTGCCCGGTGACTCCAGTTGGCGGGCAGCAGGGGGATCTCCTGAGGAATCTCCTTGCAATACAAACAACACCAGTGAGACCCCAGTGCCTTACCCACATGGATCTGCTGCCCCAAGACAGCCGCTGCCATCAGGAGCCCGCACCGTGGCAACCAGAGTGTCGGCAGCGCGCAGGATCTCCCCCTGCGCTGACTGCAGCACGGCCCTGATCTCTGACAGCAGCGTGCAGGTCTTGGAGGGTCCATGGCTGGAGCAGCCAGTAGCCCCGATAGCATTGCTGAGATGGCCCTGTGCAGTGCTCAGCATCCCTGACAGCCTTCCCGCCTGTGCCGAGAGCATGGCTTGGGCACCTGTGGACATATAAACAGCTGCTTAGTGCAACTCCTGGCTGTGCTGCCCCCATGTGTGCTTGGGGCTGCCCCAAAACAGCTGTGGGGTTCATCCCTGCCCACCAAAAGGCACCAATCTGCACCTGGCATTGGCTTGCAGCACCCTGCAGTGCTCTGTGCCATTGCCCTCCAGGGCTGTCCTCCCCATCTTAGTCATCCCATTGCTAACACAGGACCCCCTTGCACCCATCCATCATGTCACAGCACCCAGCATCCCTGCAGGGGTGACACGAGGCTTTCCTCTCCCCAGCCCAAGTGGGGCTGCCTCATACCTTGCAGGAGGTGTTGTGTGCTCAGCCCATCTCCCCGGCTTGCATCTCCCATCGCAGGGGGCTGCCCCAGGCGGAGCTCACAGCCCGGGTCCTGCAGCCAATGCTCCGCCTCCTGCAGCTTCACCCTGAGCCGCTCCACCTGCAGGTGAGACATGGGGGCATGGCAGTGCAGCATAGGGCTGGAGCTTCACACCACCTCGGCAGGGCATGGGGCATACCTCATCCTTCACCAGCCCATAGCAGGTTGGACACGGCCGACAGCTGGAGCTCAGTGGGTCAGGGAAGAAGTTGGCCTGGCAGCGGTCACACTTGTAGCCCACAAAGCCGGGGTGGCAGAGGCAGGTGCTGTTCTCATGGCACTGCGCACTGGTGGAGCCCAGTGGGGAGCAATTGCATGCTACAACAGTGGCAAGATGTCACACCACAGCTGCCAGCCCCACGCTTAGGGCTGAGCTGCCCTCCCCAGTACCTCGGCAGCCCCTGGCTGAGAAGCCAAAGAAGCCGTGCTCGCATCTGTCGCAGCGCAGCCCTGTGACACCCGGCTGGCAGGAGCACTGCCCCGTCACTGCATGGCACCCACTGTCCTGGGAACCCACTGGGTGGCACTCACAGCTGTGCACCAAGGAGCAGAGAGAGCAATGAGCAGACACTAAGGAGCAAGGCACAGGGTGCCCATTGTGCCCCACTCACCTCTTGCAGCCCACGGCAGGCTGCAGCCCATAGTAGCCATGCTGGCACTGCCCACAGGTTCTGCCCAACACGTGTGGGAGGCAGAGGCACTGCCCCGTGCCTGGATCGCAGCCCTCCAGCCCCAGGGCTGAGCCATCAGGGTTGCAGTTGCACGCTATGGAGACAAAATGCTGCTTGCATCCCAACATGGAGCAGTGCAGAAAGGGGACAGAAGCCCACTGCTGAGCTTTCATGGCTAACACAGCCCATTGCCCAAACCCTAAACCCAGTGGGTATCCCTTCTGCCCACCCCATTGGGAGGGTCTGGGCTGGGGTGGAGGCAGCAGGGCCAGCCCCAGCCATACGTACGTGCACACTTCCCAGCAGGGCTGGGGGCCAATGCATCCCCATAGAACCCTGGCCGACACTGCTGGCACTGCTCTCCTGTTGTGTTGTGCAGGCAGCGCAGGCAGCGCCCGGACACGGAGTCACAGTTCCCCACGGCACTGAGGTCCACATTCCCATGACACTGGCAGGGGATGCAGGGACGCACGGGACCCCTCTGCCCCAAGGGGTCCCCAAAAAATCCATCATCACACAGCTCACAGCGCTTCCCTGCAAAGCAAAAAGTGTGCCAGGGGATCCAGCTGCACCGTAGCCCCCTCCTTATACCCCATCCTTACCTCTCTGCCCCGGAGGGCAGTGGGTGCACACCACCTCCCCACTGCTGGGCAGCTGGATGCAGGGTGAGTGGCCTGGACACGGGCACGGCTTGCAGTCATCGGGGTGTCCATTGAAGGGGTTGCCATAAAACCCGGGGCTGCAGCGCTCACAGGAGGAACCCTCCGTGTTGTGCAAGCAGTGGCAGTGCCCTGTGAGATGAGAAATGGAGATGTGGTGCCAGGAGGGACATGCAGCTCCAACCAAGGAGCCACCCTGTTTGTGTGCAGTCACACTTCTCCCCCCTCCTCCCCGCCCCTTCCTTGCCCAGCTCTTCTTTGAAGGAGGAGGACGTTGTGCAGGCGTGAGGTGGGTGCTGGCAGCCCCAGCATCGCGCCCCAAGTCTGCCGGCGCCTGCAGTAATGGACAACACATTTCCCAGCGCCGGGCTGCCGTGCTCTCAGCCTGGGATGGAAAACAAGCGGGCGGCCGTGACCCAGCGGGGAGCGAGCGTCTCCTCGAGCCGAACTGGTGAGTCACAACCGTCCGCAGGGAGCTGGAGGAGGACGAGGAAGGATGCTCAAGGACCCCCGCCTCCACACAGATGCTTTGCTGAATGGAGGGGGAGGAGGAGGGGGCCAGGTGATAGCAGGCAGGTTTTGCAGGAGGGAATGGGCGTGTTTCCATTTTCCCCACGTTTAGGCAGAGATGGGCAATGGCAAGCAAAGGAAAAGCAGGTGGCAGAAAGGAGGGGAAAAAACAGCACAAGGAATGAGCGTATGGGCCAGGACATCTAAGCTCCGTCCCAGATCCCAAGGCTCGGCAGTGAGATGCAGGCTGTCTGCAGCCTGGTGTCGTGTGTTGCTGGCAGAGCAGGGGCACACACTGAACAAACTGTTTCTTCCAGCCCTTCCCATCCTGCCCACAAAGTTCTGTTGCTCCTCTCCATGTGCCCGGGCCAGTGTCTCCATCTGGGTACTGCACGCATCACCTCATCTCCATCTCTTCCCAGCACTGGTCTGTGCTGTTGCTTGCTGTAGGGACGCACAGGGAGCCAGGCAGCATCTCTGAGCCTCTGCTCTGTGTTTCCCTGACCTTCAGGATGGCTTCCAGCATTCCTCAGAACAAGCAAAGACACAGATGTGCTCCCCATGCACACTGTGATCCAGCAAGCAGAGGGACCGGGTGCGCACCTGAGAGCGGCTCGCAGTCCCCATGCTGGTTGCAGGTGCAGGGCACACAGGTGACAAAGGGGCCACCAAAGGGGATGTCCCGCTTGAAGCCAGGTGCACAGGATTCACAGAAGGACCCAATGTAGCCGAGGGGACACGTGCACTCCTCCACCCATCCTGCCCGTGTGCCTGCACCGTGACGAGCTGACGTGAGCTGCACCTGGCTCAGCCACAGCCTTCCTGCAATGGGGGAGAGCAGCATGGGGATGGGGCATGGACAATGCTCCCAGCTCCCCATCCTGCCTGGAAATGCTCCATAAAGCCACAGGTTTAACTGCTGCTCCCCTGTTCCCAGCTCTATGGGACACTGCCCACAGCCACCCACCTGGCCAGGGGCCATGGCTCACACGGAGGCGAAGGGCGGTGAGGTTGGAGAGCAGGCGCTGGAAGCTGAAGGCTGACAACAAAGGCTCTGTGTCCTCCTCTGCCTCATGCAGCCTGTTGGAGGAGGAGCGTGGGAAGAAGGCTTCAGCTCAGCTACCCAACAGTTCAGCTCTCAAACAGCAACCCGGGCACACAGAGCAACCCACGGTATCTCAACCCCCACCACAGAGCTTCAGTGTCCCAAAGTCACCCCAAAGAGCACCACGGCACACCTGAAGGTGACAGCTTGCTTTCCATCCTGTGCCCGGCTTTCACTGCTGGACATGGTGACCTCCAGCCCTTCACCCTCCAGCACCAGCTGGACCCCATGCAAGAACACCCCGCTCTCTGCCCTGGTTCCATTCCTCTCTGCTCTCAGCAGCAGGGTCAGGGGCTGCCCGTAGCTCAGACGCTGGTTCTGCAGGAACTTCTCTGTGGGAAGAAAGGGGAAGAAAATCTGAAGGATGTGGATGTATCTCTCTTTTGGGACCTCTGGTCCCAGTTTGGCAATGGGATGACACAGAAAGCAGAGCAGACCCCAGGAGTCCAGCACATACCTGGTGCACGGAGGTCCAGCGGCTCCTCCTCAACCCACTCAGCACCAATCTCCCCATCAGCCCAGTGCAGAGGCACTGCCACAGCCCCCGCAGCTGCAGCCCAGCCTTCTGGCCCTATGGGACAGCACAAAGGAGAGCAGAGAGTCCCCCCTCCCCATATACCCCCAGAACCCCCAGTGCTGCTTTTGGGGCTCCATCCCTTCCCATGAACCAGCACTTTGCAGCACCCTGCTTCACCCAGGCTCTGTGCTCTCACAGTGGCCTTGGCTGCCCCCATCCCCCCATCCTCCTCTGTTTATTTGCTTAGAGTTGGAGGAAATTGTTATCTTTAAACTTTTGCCCCCCTGCCTGTGCTGCGGCACCGTGGGCTGGAATGTGCAGGAAGCACAGCGAGGGACGGGGTGTAATTGCATTATGGTGGTTTCCTTTGGAAATCAGTGAAACTCTCCCCCGCTCTCAACAGTTATTTATTTCTTCCAGCCCTGCCGTGCCCTCCCTAAAGGAGAAGTCCCAGATTGGCGAGACCACAGGAAGGAAGGGGGAAAGACACCGCATGAAGCCTGGTTTCCTTTCCAGGCTGCACAAGACAGGACAGCAATTGGCAGAGGGGTTTAAATGCCAGCAGGATAAATGCTGGCTGTGTGCATTCAGCTCTGTCTGCACTTCAGGGTGCAGGCAATACAGAGCTGGACATGGGTACCCCACATGGGTACGTGTGTCTGTACCCACAGTGAGTGCCCGTACTGTGCCCCTGCTGCACGGCAGATGGCATGCTTTCCCTGAGCATCTCACATCCACACACATCCCTGGATGCCAATGGGGAGATCCCTTAGCCCACCTCCTGCCCTGCCCTAGCCTGGCCACAGGTGGGGAGAGGAGGGAACAAGGGGGAGAATTTCCCTCCATCCCTTTTGTTTGTGACATTCTGACCCTTTTTTAGTGCTCTGGCAGTCCTTGGTGTGCCCAGCCCTGCAGTGCTCCCCTAAGCCACGGACAGAATATGGAGGGATGCCCTGAGGGAGAGTCTGCCCCTTGTAGAGCTGGGGGCAAAAACAGAGATTTGACAGCAAAATAGAGAAAAGGCAGATAAATTTTCCTCCCAACCATCAACACCAGTGACTTCCAGAGCAGGGTACCCAGCCCCAAAGAGGAAGGATGCTCAGCCCCAGCCTTTCCTAACACCCCAGGTTTCCTGGCCCAAGCCCATATCTTCCACCTCACCCATGTCCAGGAATTCCATACCTTCCCTGAAGTCAGAGTGGATGTGGGTCACCTCGTAGCCATCTGCTGCCACACAGACGGCGGAGTGGCCATAGCAAAAACAGCTGGTGCAGCCAGTGGGGTTGTAGGGCTGTAAGTTGAACCATCCGGGCTGGCATCTGGTATGGGCATGAACCAAGAGCACATGGCACGGGGCAGGTAGAGCCACAGGGAACCACAGTGGCATCCCAGGGGTTGATCCCAGGCCAGAAAGGAGCCACGGCCCCATCCTCATCCCACAGTGCTTACCTGTTGCACAGGTGCCCCTCAACCCTCTCCTTGCAGGTGCAGTGCCCAGTGTTGGGGTCACAGACGCCCACGCTGCCCGCAGGGTCACAGGCACAAGGTCTGGCCAGGCCAAGATGTGGGGATAGGATGAGCCCTGGTCCCATCCCATATCCCACCACGGCCAGGCCACCCCTCACCTGCAGCCACCCTCACTCAGGCTGTGGTAGCCATCCTTGCAGCGCTCACACTTCCAGCCTGTTACATTGGCTTTGCAGGTGCAGGTCCCTGAGCTGTCACACTGGAGCTGCAGCGAACCTGCAGGGACACAGCCAACCTGAGCTGCCCACAGGCGGGCAGGCGACAGGGTGACCCTGTGCCACGGCAAGGAGCCCACCCCAAGCAGGGCAAACCCAACCCCTTGTGTGAGCCTCTTCCCAAATCCCAACAGTTGAGCTTGCCAAAACGCAGCGGTGCAGCAGCCCAATGGCACAACCCAAGGTTGGAGAGCATGGGAGCGTGCCCTCCCTTCCCATCCACACCCCACACACCTGCGGGGTGGCAGTGGCAGGGCTGGCAGGCGGCCTGCTGCTCCCAGCGGTAGTGGTTCTGCCGGCACCGCTCGCAGTGGGGCCCGGCCGTGTTGTCGCGGCAGTTGCGGCAGTGCCCCCCGTGCCCGGTGCGGCGGAACAGCTCCGCGTCGTAGAAGCATTCCTCCGAGCGACCGCTGCAGTTGCAAGCTAGGAGAAGCCAGGAGGGCTGGTTGGGGCCGTGGGGCTCGCATGAGGGTCCTTGGGGTGATGCTGTGGATGGGGACCCTGTGGTTCTCCCCAACCAGAGCAGCCTTGCTGGATGCGCTCCTCACCACCACCACGTGCCCAACGCGGGTGCTACTCACGGAGGCATTCATTGGCAGCCTCAGCCGTGCCGCGAGCCCAGGGCCGGTCCTGGTAGAAGGGCTGGCAGCTCTGGCAGTCGGTGCCGGCCGTGTTGTGCTGACACACACACACCAGCCGTCCCTCCTCATCCGGTGCGCACTCGCTGGCGTGACCATTGCATTTACACCTGCAGGAAACCCGAGTTGCTCTGAGCGCTGCTGAATGGGGATTGTGCTCGCTCTGCTATGCTGGGGTGGCCGTGTCCCCGAGGCAATCCCAGCTGGGAGGTCACACGCTGAGGGTGGCCCATGCAAGAGTCTAAGCAGCTCCAGCTGCTCCAGCCCAGGGGGCTCAGACAACAAATGGGGCTCCCAGAGCCCACCCAGCCCTTGTGCCCAGAGGCAGGCAGCTCTCAGTGGGGTGGAGTGTGATGTCTTGTGGCTGGTTTCCCACCTCCTTGCTTGGAGAAGGGCACAGCACAACCCCAGAGCAGCACTGCTGATATCTTTACCCCACAGTGGCTCCCAACCCCACTGTAGGCTGCAGCTGTGTCAACCCCTCCAGCAGCATTTGTGTCCCATCTGAGTGGTTTGCCCCTCAAAATGCATTTCAAGCCCTTGAGCTGCCCCAAGCAGTCTCAGGATCCACCCTACAGCCCCATCCCAGCCCTCACCTGCCACCAACAGAGAAGTCGGAGATGGCATAGTAGTATGACTGCAGCACCTTGGGGTCCTTGAAGATGTCATCCCCAAAGGTATTGAGGCGGTTCAGAGAGATGAGCAGGTCGGTGACAGTCACCCACTCCTGCAGGGGACATGGGGAAGGTGATGTGAGAAGGGCCTGGGCCACCAGTACCAACCCCAACCAGGGCACTTCCCACTCCCTTCCTGTCTGCAGGGCAGCATGGGGGCCTTTCATAGGATCCTAGAGTCATTAAGGTCAGAAAAGACCTCTCAGATCCCCAAGCCCAAGCCCAACCCACCCCAACGTGCCCACTGATGCATCCCTCAGTGCCACATCTCCATGGTTCTGGAACACCTCCAGGGATGGTGACTCCACCATTCCCTGGGCAGCTGTGCCAGTTCCTGACCACTCTTTTGGAGATGATTTTTTTCCTAATATCCCAACTATTTCACCCCGGTACCAGGTCTCCATGTTGTCACCCTTCTCCCACCCCGCTGGCACCTGTAGTGTGGGGCTCCCATCAAAATTGTAGGCACTGGGACGGCCCTCAAGGGTGGAGAAAGCCACGTTGCCACCACTCAGTGGGGAGATGTCACTGAACTCGTCGGTGCAGAAGGCCACGTGCTCGTTCTCACCCGGCCGCAGGTACTGCCTCTGCTGCTTCCCGTAGGTCTTAGAATCATAGAGTCATAGAATCACTGAGGTTGGAGAAGACCTCTGAGCTCCTCAAGCCCAACCCCAACCCATCCCACCGTGCCCACCTGGCACATCCCTGTGCCACATCGCCAACGCTCTGGAACAGCCCCATGGGAGGTGAGTCCACCACTCCCCGGGCAGCCCATACCAATACCTGACCAGCCCATACCAATACCTGACCAGCCCATACCAATACCTGACCTCTCCTTCAAAGAAGGAATTTCCTAATATCCAACCTTCTCACAGGACGCGCTGTAGAACTGGAAGGGCACCCAGGGGCCGTCGGCGTGGCTGCGCTTGTAAATGGCAAAGCTCTCGGGACGGCTGGTGTGGAACTTCAGGCGCACATAGGTGATCTCGTAGGACTTTCCTGGGGACACAGCCACCATCATGGTCTTCCTTTCCCATCTCAGTTGGGATGGTGGCCAACAATAGCAGGGCCGAAGTCATCCCAGGGCTACATCCCATGTGGCTGCTGGCATTTTCCCCAGGGTGGGCAGAATTTGCCATCTATATATCTGGATGCCCCCTAACCCTGCCCAGCCCCAAATCAGTTCTTGACTCCACTGCGACCTTTGGGTCATTGCATGAAGGCAACAAGTGGGTGGTGTGGGCCAGGAGCTGGTGCAAAGCCAGGGGCTGAGCAGCAGCTGGGAACAATCAGGTCTTGGTGCTCATCAGCATCCCCCATGCAACGGGGAGAGGGTCAAGAGCAGTCCATTTCCAGGGAGCCACATGCCAAGACCCGGCCTTGCTGCTGCCTTTGTTGGGCTGAAGACAAGCAGAGGACATCGATCCCTGGGGTGGCCAACACAGCTCTGAAATATCTTGAAAGAACTGCTAAAAAAAATAGGGAGGGAAACTACACCAAAGTGAACATCAGAACCACCTAATTGCCACAGATGAAGGACCAGCTCAAAGAGCGGATTGCTCCATCACAGCCCCGCTCCTGACTGAGCAAAACAATTAGCTGCGAGGTTTTGGCTTTATTTGAAAAGATAATGAGTTGGGAATGTTTGAGGGGTTATTCCGGGACTAGGAAAACAAGCCTTTAATTGGGCCCATATGAATACTGTCGCATATGTGCCGCGACTTTGCTGCAGGGGAGCTGAGCCCAGCCTGGCTACCGGTACTGGGGAAAGCATCTGGGACATGGAACATGGGCCACCCGCCCTGAGGTGAGCATGGATGGGAAGATGCAGTGACAGCATGGCTGGGCTGCTCCAGGATTACCTCTCCCCAAAGCCCACGGGACTTGGCTGCACCAATGCTGGTGGGATGTCCTTGTCCCAGACCTGCAGGCTCCCATTCCCAGACAACACAGCCCCACGGGACCCTTGGCCAAGCAGAGGGGTCGGAAGAGGGCTGGAGCTGGGAGCTGTATCAATAAACAGCCCCTGCCCCAAGGGACTCTGCTGCAAGGAGGAGGTCAGGGGGCCCACGTGGGGGCTGCAGCTCAGGCAGAGAAAGCGCACTGTGGTTATCCCAAATGATGAATGCTTTTTCCAGACAGTCCCTTTTGTCAGCCAAATTGAGTCCACTTCCTCCAAAGAAACACAGAGTGCAGCCCATGATGTCTCCCTGGCAGGGTGCAGGGCTGGCACACTGTGGGGTGGGGACACCACAGGACAGGGGTGTGGGTGGCAATGGGAAGGGATGGTGACCAAATACATATGTTGGGTTCCTCCCTGATGCCAAGGCAAACCCAACAGTGCTCAGGGTTAGTGATCCAGTCTGAGTCCCACAGACTGTAGTGCACAGCTGAAGACTTGTTGAGAAGTGAGATTCAAGGGAGGATAATCTAATTAATGCCAGTCAACAGCATACAGGTAAACACAGGGCTTGTCCAGCTCACCCTACACCCTATTCAATAAGCTCCCCATCACTACAGGCATGGGTGCAAGGACTCATTTGGGGCCGTGTCCTGGGGGAGCAGGGTTGGATTCAGCACCAACATTTGAATTTTTCCTCTGTAACCCACATGTAAGCATTAAAACATTAAAAATTGCCTGCAATTAGGGCCCAGAGGCGATGGAAAAGGTCAGGCAGCGATGTGCTAGGCACTATTTAGTGTAGCAAGATATATGGGGCACATAGGAACCAGGAGCCCAAGTACACATGAAAAGGGAAATGTTGGCTCAGAAAGAGATGCAGAGAGCTCTGTGCCATATCACAGCCTTGAATGGGACTGCTCCAGCATCACCTCTCATGTGCAGGGGAGCCCAGAGCAGACATCTGCCTGCTTGCAGGGGGCTGGGAACGCAGTGACCCCACAGGGCACACACCGACCCGCTGCCTGTCTGTACCACAGCCCTTCACTGCAGCACACCAATGGCAGAAGAACCAAGGTTTTATAGTGCTGGCCAATAGCCAAGATAGTTTAGATGGCAGCAAAATGCAGGAAAAAAGATCCTTTTTAACATGCTAGACACGATCCCATAGGCTGTACACACCCTGCAAGCACAGTATTTAAAACAGAGGGTCAGCTCTCAGCTGGGGAACCCTGCCAGAGCTGCATGGCATTTACAAGGCTATGGTCCCCTAAAATATACATGGCATCCCCGGTGCTGTGTGGGGATGAATGGGCACGGGGCTTCTGCTACCACTGCCTGCAGGGCTCCTGCTCGCCTCCCTCTCTATGAACCCACACCAGCCTTGCAAAGAGGAACTGGGGAGCACACAGCACACATGCATGGGCACTGCTGTCCTCTCCTTGCAGCAGACCAGGAGATGCACTTAGCAATGAGCTCTCAGCAAAGAGCACCTCCCCCCTTGCACCCCACAACCTGCACTGGAGCATGGGGCACCCCCACTTTGAACCCAGCGCCCCTCGCTCCCCTCACCCGCACCTACCCAGGTGGAGCGTGATGTTGACAGAGTTGGGATGCTGGATGCCAAAGGCCATGGACTGGCTCTGCCACCAGGTGCTCTCCTCCTGGCTGTGGAAGTCGGTGAGGAAAGAGGCGTTGTGGTGCAGCAGGGGGTCGGCGGCATCGCAGCGCTGGCACAGCTGGCTGGCATCGCGCGCTCCCATCTGCAGGCAGTAATCCTCGGGCGGTGAGCCGCACGTGTTGGTAACCAGCGGGACGCGGCCGAAAGCGGCGTTCTCGAAGACGGGCATACAGCGGCGGGGCTGCCCCCGGGGGTCGTAGCAGGGGGACGAGCCCGCAGTGGCCAGCGCTATAACCAGCAGGGCCAGCGCCCTGAGCCGGGCCATGGCGGGGCTCGTCTCGCTGCGCACTGAGCTTCCTCCGGCTGGCACGACACGGTGGGATGGGTTGGGATGCGATGCGATGGGATGGGACAGGCCCCCAGCCCGGCACCTCCTCTCGCTCCGAGGTCCATCTACTGGATGCTGCTGGGAACGTCAAATGCTCCGTGCGCGGTGCCCGTAGTGGGGCTGGAGCTCCCCCCGAGGCCACTCTGAGCCCCACAGGTGGGGCTGAGCAGGCTGCAACCTTCCCAGCTGGTCCATCACTTTAGAGATGGGCGGGTTTGAGTCCTTGGTCTCTGAGTATCTCCATTGCTCAGCCCATAGCAATTCCCTCACCTGTACATTTTCCCCTCAGATTCATAGGGGTTGCCAATTCTTCTCCCATCCTGAGAAGTGAGGGGAAAGTGTGAAGGGCTCTGAAGCATCACTCCAGTGCCCTTTTCTCCTCCCACCTCACTGACCCTACTGCTCTCCACTCATCAACCTGCCTGGGACACGGTTCTATGAACCTCCACACCAGCACCCACGTGGGGGGGGGGGGGGGTCCCAACCCAATGTCTGCCATGGTGACAGCCCAGTCCCCTAAGCAAAATATATCCCCATGGGTGGGGAAATCAGACACCCATAAGGCCCTCAGTGCCCTTCAGAAGGGGATGCTTATTACACACAGTCTATGCCAGCACTGTGGCACCCTCCAAACTGTGCGTGTTGGACCCATGCAGATAGGAGAGCAACTGCAAAGGGACCCATGCAGGCAGGGATGGTGCCATGCCTCACCCCTCCCACCAGCCCCACTCTGTAGTGTTGGTTTTGTAGTATTTGGTTGCATGGAGGAGTCCCACTTCTCCCCACGCTCTGCTAAACTACGGTGCCTCAGAAACCCAGGAAACTTAGCCCTCATCTATAATTTAAGCTCCCTTCCTTTCCCTTCCCCTCTTATTTATTTTATTCTCCTCTGTGCACAGTGCAGGGAGAAAGCACCGGAGGGAAGCTGTGAATCAGAGGTCCTCAGCAGCAGCTCCCGCAGCAGCGCCGCTTCAAAGCCCCATTACCATATATTGACCCAGTGCTGACAGCCTGATCAGCTCCACTGGGAACGGCCAATTTCCCACTGCCGAGAGCTGAGCTCCATCTGCCTGAGAGCCAACAGCCGGTGGCAAAGGTTTGGGGTTTCCAGCTCAATATTCACCCCTAGGGTCCCCTAGGGACAGTTTCAAGGTGGGATCTACATCTTGTGTGTATGAGGCTTGTTGAGTGTTTTGCTGCCTTGCTCAAACAGTTTGGCCACCTCCAAGGGGACCCTCAGGCACTGAATGCACCCAGGAGATGATTTTCCCACCCATTCATCCCCTCCTGTGGGGGGGGGTTGGGATGGAGTGGTGATGCTGTGCAGCCAAGGCTGGGGGCAGCTCCAGGGATGTGTGAATTCGAGCAGTGTGCAGGAGCATGCAGACCCATGGCAGTCTGTAAGGCTGTCACCCAGATATCGCTTTCCTGAGTCCATGTATGTCCAAATATATCCAAGTATTTCCTGCATCCAGCCTCAAATCACTCCCTTTTCTTTGAGAATGAGATGCTGGAGGCATCTTCCCTTCCAGCTCCGGGCAGTAACTTCACATGAGGGCTCTCATGTCACCTTGCCATGGGCAAGCAAACCTTGCCAAGAAGAATAGCTAAAATTCATTATGGGAATCCCTCATTCTTCAGGCCATGGAAGAGCTGGAACAAGGGAATCCAAGGGAGCCATCAGAGCTTGGGTTTGTCCCAGTCTTCCCAGTGCAGCAGGACCCAATCTCTGCACACAGAGCTGTGGTTTGGGCATGGTGGGGACATGGGGACCATGTACTTGCCCCAGTGCCACTGCCCCAACATCACTGCCCCACAGCAACCTGGCACCTTGCAAGGGTTAAGAGCGGTGGAGGCGGTGAGGAGCCAACGTTCTTCTGATTTGCTTAATGAACGTTAATTAAGAAGACAGAAGATAGCAGATTCCTTCAGGGGAGAGATGAAAGGCCCCGTTAATTAAATCCAGAGAGTGCGCACAGGGCCGAGTGATCCAGCTTCTGATCAGAGCTGACAACACAGCACCGGGGCAGCAGAGAGGTGTGTGAGAGCCAGGGGTCCAACCCTCCCACGGCCCCACACAAAGGCAGGGATACAGGGACACAGCAGTGGGAGCACAGCGTGGGGACCTGGGCACAGGGATGGTTCAGTGTCCCCATCCCACAAGGCTGGGATCCCATCCTCAGTGAAGACATTGCCAGCAGCACAGCTTAAATAGCTATGGAGCGTTTATTCACTGTGCCAGCTTATTTTGTAAACCTGAACTTTGCAAAATGTCACAAAAACAGAGAAATGGGAGGCCTGGGATGAGTAAATCGCTGTTAGGAGTTCCCCAGGATGGTGGAAGTCGTGTTCCTGCTCAGTGATGGCACACAGCGGCCCCAACTCAGAGAGTCTCAGAGAGTGGGGTCACGCATGGCACTGATTGCAGAGAGTATTTAATTAGCGTGGCCGTAAATACAGCCCGAGCGATGCCAACCAGGATGCTGCAGTGTCACAGGCAGCTTTGCCAAGGCAGCAGATGAGGGAGGACAGAGGCAAAGCACAGCACTCAGTTCTGCTTTGCTTCCACCTCGCCATGCGTTTGGCTGTGGAACAGCCTGGAAGTACCTTTCTGGAGGTAACCGTGCCCAAATTCTCTCCCTGCTCATTACACAGCAAGCAGGAACATCCCAGCTCCCTCACACATAAGCTCACCACATCTTGCATATGTTGAGGGACACCTGACCTGGGGACATGGGGTGACACCAAGCTGTGGCTGCCCCAGGACACACCTCACCCATCTCACAGCCCCAGATGAGCCCAGCAAATACAGGACCAGCCCCTTCCAGGCACAGCCAAAAAAGCCCTTTCCCTGCCTGAGCTCATCAGTATCTTAATGACACCAGTAGAGAAGCTTCAGAGTCCCTAATCGCTCATCACATTACGGCTGCTCACAAGTGAGGCCAACCGCTACAAACCTCCTCTCAGCCTTTCTAATTAACGAGCAGGAGCTTAGGCTCTCCCAGCCCAAAAGCAGCATCTCAGATAAAGTCAGCAGCCTCCCTTGATAAACCCCATTAATGGGCTTGTTAGCATCACCTGAAACCGCCTCATTTGCCAGAGAGGCTCAGCTGTCTGTCCTGCCCTGCCTCCTTTTCCTAGCCATCCATCTGTCTGTCCATTCATCCATCTGTCCATTCATTCACTCACCGGTACAGGAGGTTGGGAAGTCCCCATCCCCAGAGGTGTTCCAGAGCCATGGAGATGAGGCACTGAGGATGTGTCCATGGGCATGGTGGGATGGGTGGAGGTTGGGCCTGGGGATCTGAGAGGACTTTTCCAGCCTTAATGACTCTATGATTCCATGATCCATCTGTCTGTCCACCCATCTATATATCCATCCATACATACAACCCCGCACCCATTCATCTGTCTGTTCACCCATCCTGCTATGGCAGGAGCCATGGATGTGCCCAGCACAGCTGCCCCTATCCCTGTGCCTTGGTACCCTGTCCTGTGTGTCCCCTCTTGGGGGGACCAGTGACAGCTGAGTAGCAGCAGATGCCACCAGATGGTCTCCCCAACCAGAGACCCTGCTAAACCGATAACCAGGGCAAGGCACCAAAGCCCCTTCATTTGCTAATTGAACCCCCAGACACCATGCTGGTCCCATGAGGGGGCAGGAGTGTGCTGGGGTCAGTAAAGCCCCCTGTGTGCCATTGCTGTGATGAGCTGCATGATCTCAGTGCTTGGCTGGTGATGCCCCCCCCCCCCCCCCCCAAGCTTGCCATCAACAGGAGCTGGACCACGGTGCTCTGTGACAAATCAGGAGCTGCTGTGATACCTCTGACTTTAAAGCAGGAGAAATAACCCCCATAATGCGATTCACCGTGTCTTTATATCCCAAACTGTGCCACCCAGGCTGGGGCAGGGGCTCCCGTTTAATATTCTGATGGAAAACAGTGCCCTGATCCAATTACCACAGGGATTTGGGATCACTCGGCAGCTGAGATGCTGCAGCCCCGGTGCGGAGCAGAAACAAACCCAGGGCTCAGGCTGGGGCTGTTCTGATGGCGATTCACCCCAACAGCAGCTGGGCTGTACTGGGAAGCACTGGTAGGAACTGGGAGCTCCGGGCAGACAGAGCATCGCTCCGAGCTGAGCTCTATGCCAACATCCCTACAGCTTCCCCGTGAGGGCAGGGATCCCACACCAGCCCTGCGGTGCTCGCTGTAATCCCACATCACCCATTCCCATCGGCGGCCACAAGAAAGCGCCCTCAGACGGCAACGTCAGCGTGGCCGGTGGATGAGATGCTGCTTTCATTTACCCATCGCTGTGCGCTGAGCAAACAGGAGCAGCGCAAACCCTCCACCCCCCACCCGCCTTCCCCTTTTATAATTGCAGTACGGTCATTTTTACCACCGTATTTTAGATCAAGCACAACAAAGCCCATTCCAGTGCCAGGAGTGATTTATCCCTTTCAGCTCTCCAGGACCTGTGGACATATTTCCCAGCCTGCAAAACAAGTCAGGCATTCCTTAACCACCAAAACAAAGCAAAACAAAACCCTGTTGTATGATTTTCTCCTGATCAGATGTTATTTTTCAGCCAACAAGAATGTTGTTTTCCCACCTTTGCTTCCAGGCTGAGCTCCCAGGGGGTGGAATCCCATCCCCAGTGGCACATCCCATTGCTAACAGCTGGGGTTTGCCTGGAGGTTTTCCTGCATTCCCCAAGCGCCGGCTGCCGGGAGGACAAAACGCTCCCAAACCCATTCAGGAACCAAAGCTCTGCCCTTCAAATCCTGAACGCAGGGAATCACAGAGAGGCAGTGCGGGGAAGTTGCTAGGAGATGGGGGGTTTGGGATGCTGGATGCCATGAGCACGCAGCCCTGAGCACCCCAAGTGGGACCCGTGCCGGATCTATCCCCCCCCCCCCAGGGGCTTCAGCTTCCCACAGAAAGGGCGGATTATGGAGACTCAGCTGTGATCGATCCTCTGCGGCGGCGGAGAAAAAAGAAAGGAACAAAAAGAGATTTCTCACTTGTGGAGGATTTGGGAGTTTTTTTTCTTGTGTTTGGAGGGGGGAAGGAAGGCTGAGGGAGGGCTGTGCACAATGGGATGGCACCGGGAGCACATCCGGTGATGCTGCACACTGTGGGGTGTATGAGCACAGCCCAGTGGGATCCAAAGTGTGTGCAGGGGGTATGGGGTGGGTATAGAGTGGGTATGATATGGGTATGGGTGGGCAGGGGGTGGGTATGGGGTGGGCATGGGGTATGAGGCGGGTATGAGGTGGGTATGGGGTGAGTGTGGACTGGGTATGATATGGGTAGGGGTAGACATGGGATGAGTGTGGAGTGGGTATGGGTGATTATGGGGTGGGTATGGAGTGGGTATAGAGTGGGTATGCTGTGGGTATAGGTGGCTATGCAGTGGGCATGAGGTGGGCATGGAGTGAGCATGAGGTGAGCATGGGTTGAGTATGGAGTGGGTATGGGTGGCTATGGTTTGGGCATGGGGTGGGCATGGGATAAGCACGCTCTGCACCCAGCACAGAGGTTTGGCTTCTTCCTTCTGAGGTCATGGCTCCTGGTACAGAGCAGAGGGGCAGAGATGCACAGCCCATGGTCCAGTGGTGCCAAGACCCCCACAAAGCACCCAGATTCAGGAGCAAACATGGGGCATTAGAAAAAAGGATGTTTGAAGCCCAGAAGTCTTGCAGGGCACTGAGCTATGGGGACAGACTGGGATGCTGTAGGGTCAACCCATGGCCCCATAGGCCGTCTCAATCCCCATTTGCAGCACAGCTCAGCTCACCTCTCTGCCCTCTGAGAGATGCTCAGTTTGCCCATTCCTTAATGTGCCCACATTCAGAGTGAGCAGTGTGCCCTGTGCCCTGCCAAAGAGGAGAACCACAGAATCATCCAGCCACCAGACAGGGGATGTGAGATGGGGACCCCACAGCCAAACGTGTGGAGCACCCTGGGGCTCCCTGGGTGTTTTTGTGTCCCAGATTGGCATCACCCCATGGCTGCTTAGGATGAGGCTCACGCAGCTCCTTTGCATTCCGCGCTCACCAGCCGCGCAGCGCAGGGGCGAAGATCTTTGAAGGCTCTGCCCTTTCATTATTAATATTATGATGATGTCTGACGCCGCCTGTGTGCAGCGATGGCTCCTGATGGCACACATCCAAGCACAGCACTTGGCTCCTGGCAGCCAACCCCGGCCCCCAGCCCAGCTCAGCAATGGGGGAATCACTGCAAGATGGGGATTTCTGCCCCTCCAGCCCTGATCCAATGGCTGGAAACGTGTGGGCTCTGAGCCCACAAGCACCCATCCCCTGTTCTGTGGTGTTCTGGGGGTGCAGACCCCAGCCCCAACCCCAGCCCCATCTGAGGGTGTCCCGCTGCCTGCAGGTCTGTCCCCATTTGCAAAGCATGGGGCTGACAGGAGCCCAGCTGTAATGCATTCAGCTCTTCTTGCTGCCTCCAATCGCAGCACAGAAGACAGCATCCAAACACAACACTGAAATGCCATATTTCAGCACACAGCTCTAATCCCAAGTTGCTTTAGTCATTTTTTGCCCCAGGCCCAGCCCGGCACCCTCAAGCAATGAGGGCAGAGCTTGTTCAGGGCAGGCAGAGCTGCAGCTCCCAACAGGATCCGCAGCCTCACATCAAACATTTCTCCAGTTTTTGCCCTCAGGCCACAGCCTGAGACATGAATCATGCCATACTTGTGGGATCGATTTGTGTTGGGCTGCTGGGAGGATCCCCCTCCCCATCCCACTACCCTCCCAGCCCTGGGGTGCTCCCTGGGTACCTGATCCCACCTGGTACAGCTCTGGGCTCATGGGCCAGTGTCACCACACCCTGCACAAGCCAAGCGTGGGAGTGATGTTGCCAGCAGGGTTCAGCCACCTGGGGGTGCCCCCTCCTGTGTCTTCATGGTGGGTGACATGAGGCAACACAGCATGGCGTGAGTCAGCAATGAGCCCAAGCAATGTGCATGGGGAGGGTTTGCCCTGAGCATCACTCAGGACCTCCAAAGCATGGAGAGCCACCGGTCCTGCACCCACACCACAAAGGACACCCTATTGGGGTGCACCCTGCGCACAGTGGGGGCTGCATGGCATCGTCCCAGTGTGGTCTCATCCCATTCTACGGCAGCACCCGTGATGATGCTGAGGGTTATGTCAAGGTATGTTGGATTGCAAATTAAACCGCGCGGTCCTGGCTCCATCTGCAGAAAATGAGTTGCTGGACTTGGAGAGTGTCCAGTTGCTCAGCTCGGCGTGCCTAACACCGAGGGCTGACAAGCCACTGAATCACTCCTCCCTGTGCTGCCAGGCCGTGTGAAGCCAAGATACATTTCTTTTTAATGATAAGTTTTTATTGTTTGGAGTTCAGCTCAAGCAGCCCCCTGGCGCCTGGGGCCTCGTGCTGCCAGAACGGCACAGACTGCCACGTGTGCAGCGAGTTGGATGGTCTCATCCATGGGGAAGGAGCTGGGCTGCTGGCCATCAGCATCACCCCGTACATCCACATGGCATCACCAGAGCCAAAGCTGGGAGGTGCACCTGGCCAGCAGACAGCCAGTGTTTGGTACCATGCACACACTGTGAGCTGCTCACAGAGCTCCGCTCCCCCATAACGTTATCCTCCTGGAGGGTTCTCCAGGGGTTTCTTGGCAGAGGGAGAGCTGCCATCCTCCCCCCACTGCTGCTCTCAGGATGCTCTCTGAACCTCTCAGCAGATCCTGCCTGCAGGTCAGACATGCGGCGGATGAAAGATTGAAGGGACGTGCCACAAAGGGATGGGAAAAAAACCCACATCCCCACTCAGAGCAGTGGTGGTAAATCAGGCGGGCGCTGCTCCTTTGGGCTGGAAATGGTGGGATTTGGGCAAAATGCTTCACTCGGTGCCAATGGTGGCAGACCCACATGGTGGATGTCCTGATGGTGCCCCCCGGGGACAGCGCTATGGGTTTTACTACCAATTGCTTTGGCTAACCCTTAGCACTGAGGCCTGGGGTGATGATCCCATATATTTTCCATTTGGGGGGGTGATCCCAGTGTCCCCTGGCCCTGCCCAGACCCCTCCTCCCACTAAGGGCAAACCCACCCGTGGGGCACAGTGGTGCTGAGCCCCATGAACACGGAATGTGGCCCCCAGGATTGTGGCCATGGAGAGGGGGTGAGCAGCCACGACATACCCCCAGAACAGCCCCATCACACGCTCCAAACCACCTTACCTGCTGCGGCTCCTCCAGCTGTGCCGGCACATCTGGATCTGGAGTGGATCCGGAGTGAAACCTGAGCAAAACCGGAATGATTCCGGAGTGAATCCGGAGCGGATGGAGCTGCCGACGGGGGGGAGCCGACGAGGGTTTCGGGGGGAGTTTGGGGGCGATACTCCGCTCTCCCCCTGCCCGCGGCCGGAGGGGGGGGAGCGGGGCGGGCGGGGCTGCCGGGGAGGGAGGGCCCACCCCCGCGTCCGTGCCCGTGTCCTCCTCCTCCTCCTCTCCCTCCTTTCCCTCCGCCGCCGCAGCCGCCCGTTCCTCCCTCCCGGCGAGGAGTGCGGGGCGCGGGACGCGTCGGGGCGGGGGCTCGGGGACTTCGGGCCGAAGTTGGCGGCGTGATGGGGAACGAGCGCTGGAAAACCATGGGAGGAGCCTCGCAACTTGAGGACGGGCAGCAGGAGAAACCGCAGGTACGGGCCGGGGGGCGAGCCGGGCCGGGGGTCCCACGCGTGTCCCCCCCCCACCCCACGGTAACTTCCACCCGGGTGCGAGCGGCTCCCCCGGCACCGGCAGCATCCCTCGGGCACCGCTCCGAGCCCCCCACCCGCTGCCTCCCGCATCCCCCGGCTCCGTGTTGCTTCCCGCATCCCCCTCCGGCTCAGGGGCTGAGCGCTGGGCAGGCAGCGGGCGAACGCTCACACCCTGCTCGGATTGACTGCCGCACATTTTAACTGCTTAAATCACCTCTTAGAGGGGATTGCGAGTCCTGGCCGCGAGCTGCAGCCTCAGCCAGCTGCCTTCCTTATCTCCTCTGCTACCCAACCTGCCCACCCCCTGCCACAGCCAAACGCCGGCTGGGTTTTGGCCAGAGGCCGGCGTCGCGGTGGGGCAGCGGTGCGTGTGCCGGAGGCTATTTGCAGGGCGGCTGCACGTGTGCCATCTCCTCCAGCCGGAGCCATTGGGGTGCGGGCGGCATCCGAACGTGGATCCGCAGCGCGCAGGCGGCAGGTAGGGGAGCGTGGCTGGGGCGTGGGGCTGCCTCGCACCTGGTGAGGGGGACAGGCATGGAGAGGGGGTGAGAGACGTGGGAACAGTGGAAGAAAGAGAAGGAGCTGGTCCAGAGCAAGCCTGAGAGCTGAGGGATAGGATCTCCCTTCTCTCAGCTCCGTCTTCTGGCTTCCATCTGCACCCCGCTGCTAGGGGCGGGGGATCCCCAGCAGGGACACGCTCATTCCTGCGTCCATCGTTTCGTTTTCCCTCTTCCCCTTGATGAAGGAGGTGCATTCGGGGCTGAGCGTCGCAGCACGGAGCTGCTTGTTCCTGCACGTTGCAGAGGGAGCAGAGTTTGCTTCCAGCTCCCGGAGGCTCCAGTGGAAGCCTGTCCCCGTGTGCGCTCAGCGCCGCACCTCGCTGTGCTGTGCTGCGCTGTAGGAGCACGGGGGAGAGCAGGCAGAGGGATGCAGCTCGGCTGTACCGCGTCCGTGCCTGGAAACGAGCAGAGAGGCTGGGATGGTCGGGGTGCAGAGCTGGGCAAGAGAGCAGGTGGAGAGGGGCTGGAGCAGAGCTGCATCAGCCCAGTGGAGAAGGGGCAGAGCAGTTGGGATGCACAGTGAGATGCTTAAGCAAGACGTGAGATGAACTGGCCCTTGCAGTCTTCCGGCCGGGCTCCTCCGGAGCCAGATGAACCTGGTAGGAGGGGGGGATGGCTGCTCTGCAGGGAGCACAACCGAGGTCCTGCTTCATCCCTGGCTGGAACACAGCTCATGGGGAGAGCCCTGGGGCTGCCCCATCCCGTGGCACGGATCTGTCCCAGTGGCCCTGCTGGGTTACAGAGAGAAGCGCCTTTGGCTGGAATAAAGGGGCACCTCCTCCTTGAAGAGCATTCCCTCCGCACAGCACAGCCTCTCCCACCACCACTCTCCATTCTTGGCTCCAGCTTTGCTCCACCTGCCCAGGGACAAGCAGCCTTCCTTCCTCTGGCTCTGCTCTGGCTCTCCATGCTGGAGTTGCTGCTTCTGCACCTACATGGCTGCTCACGTGTCTGGGGGCCAAGGAGGAGGGGATGTATAGTGGGGTGATGATGGCACCCCAGCCCCAGGATGCACACAGCCTGTGGGCAGCTCACACACCACACAGCTCAGGTCCCCTGTGTGTAGGGACAGCGAGTAGGAGCAGTACCCTTGGTTCTAGCTCTGTCTCTGTGCTCTATGTACACACAGAGAGCTGGGCTTGGCCTCAGCAATAGGCAGCAGTTCTGCTCCCCAACCTGGCACTGCTGCCAGCAGATGTCAGATTGGAGGCCACCAGAATTCCTGGCATCCTGCACCCAGTCAGGACCTGTGCTAGGTTTTGCACTGCCGCATCCCTCCCAGCCCCAACACCCTGAGCAGCTTTGCAGGGAAAGCTCTGCTCACCACTTGGGAAGAAGCAATGTGGGGACACTGGCCTGCTGGCAAGAACAGCAGGGCCTGTCAGCAGAGGGATGACCTATGGCTGCTCAAGAGCAAGAAGATCAGTGAGCTCAAGGCTGTGCAATGGGCAGCAGAAAGCCCCAGAGCTCCGAGGAACGCAGTGCTGGCAGGGCTCCATGCTGGGTGCTGGGCACAGTGCTGCTGAGCAGGGGGCACTGAGAGACCCCAACCCCAGCTCAGAGTGCTCCAGGTGCTGCCGGAGGAGTTTCCCTCCTCTCCCACCGCAGGTTGCCAGGTAACACAACCTGCCAGCACAGCGCTGGGGGACGGGGAAGGCTGTCACCACTCAGCATCTCACGGCTGCAGGCAGAGGTACATGTTGGGAGGGGGGTTGTCCCCTCACTCCTGCACCCGGTGATGGCAGGAAGGTGACAGTGTTGGGGCTGGAAGGCTGGAAACCAGCAGTGTTCCCTTCTTGGATCCCCAATAACTCAACCTTCCCCTCTTCCCAGCAGCCGTCCTGTCCTTCTTCTGCGCTCACGGGGTCCCAATTGTCCCCATAGGGCTGTCAGTGATGTGCATCCCTGCTTCCTTCTCCCACTGCCCCATTCTATGGGGAGAACTGCCCTGGGGCTGAGCCCAGCATGAAAACACCCAGAGCAGCCCTGTGGCTGTGTGGGGCAGCTGTGCCCCCCCCACCTCCCTGGCTGCCGCAGCCGTGGTCACCTTAATGCAAATGGTTGCAGGAGCGTGAATGAAGGGTGCTTGAAGGAAGGTGTCACTCCAGATAGATGTGCACGGGAGGGGACAGGGCTTGGGAAATCTTTGCAGATGCAGCAATTTTCTCCTCATTCCTGGAGAAAGTAGTCTTTGTCTCTCCAAATAGGCAGCTTTCTGGCAGCACTGCAATTCCCTGTGACAGCTGCACTGGGGTCAGGGGAAAATGACCACCCGTGTCCTGCAGGTGTAATGAAAAGGGGCTGGAGCTGACGGTTGGGTGGCAGCTCACACCCTTCGTGCTGATGGCTTTGCAAGAATGGGCTCTCAATGCACCCTGAGCAGCTCCTGCAGGCTGAGCCCAGGAGCAGTCGCTCTTCCATTGGGTCACAATGGGATAGGATCACTCCAGAGCAGGGAGAACCTCCATTTGAGCAATCCCCATTGCTGCTCAGTGAGGCTCCAGCCTCCCCACACCACCAGGAACACCCCATGTTCCCCTCTCTCCCTTTGCTTTCCCCACTATCCCCACTGCAGGGCACAGTGCAGCGGTTCTCCCTTTCCCTCTCTGCTTTCCCACACTCTCAGGGCAGTGGGGAGCCCACGTGCACCTCCTGGGGCTGGGGCTGCTTCCACTGAGCTTTATGCCTTCAATAAAACATACACACGGCCGCACACTGCTCTGCTCACCCTCTTTATTATTTCATACCCATGGCTCCCAGGTGGCTTCAGCAGCTTTGCTGGCCGAGCTCACCCATACCCTGCTGGAACTGCAGGGTTCCCTGCTGTCCCCATGTCCCCTCCTGCAGCACTACGCCAGGGTGCAGTGTGACCTCCCTCATAGCCAGAGCAGAGGAGTAGATCTAACCCATGCATAATGTTACCCCCAAAGCCTCACATCCTGACCTCTCCAATGTCCCTGGGGCACAAGGTTTGTTTTATGGAGTTGGTTTTTGGATCCACCCCAAATGAGGGCATGAAGACAAAACCACCCTCCAGGCTCTACACAGGGACTAAAGCACTTTGCTTTTGTGATGGGCATCTCTGCTTCCTCCTCCCATTGCTCCATCCTGTGGGCAGAAGTCCTGGGGGGATGGGGTTCATTTCTCTGTCCCATCACCATCACTGATCCCAGTCCTCATGAGGGTCCGAACCCATCTCGTGGTGGAAGGGCACTGGGATGGGTCTGTCTGGATGCATCCTAATGACCCCTCATGGTGATGGGTCCATCTAGATAAGTCCCAACAGCACCTTGAATGGGTTCTGATGTCCCCCTGTGGTGATGGGTCTGTTTGGATAGGTCCCGACGTCCCCTCTCTCTGTATCCCCAGAGGATGAGCTGTGGCTACGTGCTGTGCACCGTCCTGCTCTCGGTGGCCGTCCTCTTGGCAGTGACAGTGACAGGAGCCATCCTCTTCATGAACCACTACCACACACCCGTCACCGAGCCGCCCCCCGTCATCAGCACCAACCCAGAGGAGGCCAATGCGTTGGTGACCATCGAGAAAGCCGACAGCTCCCGCATCAACATCTTCATTGACCCCAACTGTCCCGACCCAGCAGGCAGCGTCGGGCGCCTGGAGGGGTTGCAGGGCTCCCTGCTGCGTGCCCTTGCTGAGCACGATGCTGAGGCCAAGGCCACCAAGGGCCAGCAGAAGTCCCTGCTTGTTGGTGTGGCCGATGAGGTGGCCAAGTTGGTGACGCACGCCACACAACTGCGAGCTGACTGCGATGGCCTCAAGAAGGGGCACAGTGCTATAGGGCAGGAGCTCAGCGCCCTGCAGAGCGAGCAGGGCAGGCTCATCCAGGTGGGTGTCCCCAAGGCATGAATCCTGCTCTTTATGCAGGGAAAAGCTGTGGTTGGGGGTTGGTGGGGTTTGGAGCTAGCACAAGTTCAGCTCCATGCCCAAGAGCTGTGGGGTTTGTAGCCATTTGGGGTCTCCACGCTCTGGACCGCCTTTGGGGGTTGTCCCCTCCCTGATCACTCTGGAATCCTGCTCACAAATAACCCCTCTGCCTCATTCACCACGCCAAACCCACCAAAAGCCTTACCAGGGTAAGCTGGGGGGGTTCTGTTGGGCATCAGTGAGGTCCAGAGAATGGCTGGTTGCTGAACTCCGCGCCGTCCCTTCTTCACTCCTCTCCCAGCACCGCTGCTCTGCACCCGCCTGCCCTCACCTCACAGAGCTCTCCCAGCCAGGTCACCTCAGGGGAAGGCAGAGCCTCAGGACACAGCTCCTCCCAAAGTCCCTGTGTCCCAGCTGCTCCTTGTCCCCAGCTGCCCGCAGGCTGAGCTCAGGAGCTCTCACTTCCAATGCACTGATGCATTGGACATCATCTGGGAGCAGACCTGGGGGGAAAACATCACCCAAAATATCATGTGGGATCTACCGTGGTTCTGTGTCCCCACCTTGTAGCCTGGCTGGGAATGTTGCTCCTACAGATGTTAGATAATTGTGGGAGCAGGCAGAGCATGCATTGGGATGGATTTGCCACTGCCTTGGAGGCAGAAGGGTCTGAAGTTCCATTTAATCCCAACCCATGACCCCATCACATGTCCCCCACCTGCAGCTCCTCTCTGAGAGCCAAACCAACATGGCCCGGCTGGTGAGCTCAGTCAGTGATGTGCTGGACACGCTGCAGAAGGAGCGAGGCAGCGTCCGGCCCCGGCTCAAGGCTGACCTGCAGCGAGCTCCGGCACGGGGAGCACGGCCCCGGGGCTGCTCCAATGGTGAGAGGTGAACCCCCAACCCTGGGGAGGGATGCACCATGGGGAGGGATGCGCCATGGGGCATCTCCCAGCTCTCTACCTGCCAAGAGTGGAGGGAGAAGGCAGTTGGGATGGGGAAAACAGCCTGGAAAGACAACAGATATGGTGGTGGGAGAAGAGGCAGGAGGGAGACGTGCCCACAAAGGAGCTCTCTCACCACTCAGCCCTCAGCCCTCCTTAAAACTGACCATGCAGCCACCACAAAATCCACTTTACTTCTGCCTGCTCCTCACATCCATGAAGGAGGAGCAAAGCCAGAACTGACCCTTCTCCTCTATTTGGGTGCAAGCACTGCAGGCACACTGCACAGCCCTGGGAACAGTCACATTCATCATTGCTGCACTGAGATGGGGCTGAGTAAGCTGCCCTGGAGCTGCCAGCACTGTGCCCATGGCCACCCCCAGCCAGCAGCCCCCTGCCCCCTGCTGGGGACCATCCTGCCCCAACCACCCCATGGGAACATGGGGACGGTCCCTGCATCCCTCCCAGCACCACTCAACTCAATCCCTGGAAGGAAAGGGAGAGAAAGAGCAAAGAAGCGAGGTTGGGAGCCTGAAGAAATGGCAAGCCTTGAAATTAGATCATTAATTAACCAGCCTTCCCCTCTTCCCACCCCATCCCTGTGTCATGCTGCAGGCTCCCGGCCCCGGGACTGCTTTGACATCTATGTGAGCGGACAGCAAGAGGATGGGATTTACTCCATCTTCCCCACACATTACCCCTCAGGCTTCCAGGTCTACTGCGACATGACGACCGATGGGGGCGGCTGGACGGTGAGTGATGCCCCCAGGCCTGGATATGGGGGCTGTGGGTGGGAGATGTCACTCGGATATGTCATAGGGATGGGGCTTGGCTGCAAGCAGGGACCTGGCGAGGGTTCAGCAAGCTGGAGCTTGGGGTTGGGCTGTTGGGTGCTGCTGGGATTGGGCTGTTGGGTGGTGCCACAGTTGGAGCTCGTATTTCATGGCAATGGGGACATAGGGATCCCTAAACCACAGGGCCAGGTGCTGGTCTGGGGACAACTGACACCCCCTGCCCTCCATCACATCCAGCATGGCCCAGCCCCAACACAGAGGGCACCATTGGGCAGTGACCATCTCTTTCCTAAGCCCCGTGCCCTCACCCCCTCCCTCCCTCCCCCCCTCATAGCATCACCCACTCCCGCTCATTTGTGCACCACTAACAAAGGGGTGCCTGGGGGCACCTCTGCTGCAGTGCTGATTAACTCGCCCTGTCCGATTCGCTTTGTGCCACGGCTGCGACAGCCCCATAATCACAGTAATGCAGCAGTGGGCGACAGGGAGACGTGGCCAACCCCACCCCCCGTGTTCCATTGGGTGCCCCCAGCCCGGGGGATGTTGAGCACAAAGCAGAGACCCCAGGGTGGTGAGCAGGGGTGACAGGCGGCCTCTCCATGAGGACATGGCCCAGCACCCTTCCAGCTGGGCGCTCTAGGAAATAAATCCCCACGATCTGCTTCCCTTAAGCAGCTTTGAGTGGTGCCAGGAGGCAGCTTAGCCCCCCCATATTGCCTTCCAGGGGTTGATGAGCCTTCAGTCTCCCTCCACTCAGAGCCCACCCAAGCAGACCCGTACACTGGGCTCATATTGGGGAAACTGAGGTACAGCACAGCGAGCCCACATCCTGGGGTTCAGAGAGGGCACAGCAGAGGGAGCACTACAGTCCCCAGGGCATAGAGGGTCCATGCAAATCCCATGCACAGCCTCCCCCAGCCACACACTCAAGAGCTGCCTGAAGAGCAGCCCAAGGTGATTAGCCAGACACTCAGAGGTTTATTTAAAGCTGCTGCAGCTGGGAAGGCTCCAGCGGGGCCAGGAGGGTGCAAAGGAAGTGATTGCACATCATGAGCCCCAGCCTTGATGGGGGACAAAGGGCCAAAGCCTGTGCTGCATCCCAGCACTGTGGGTCAGAGCATCTGGAGCTCTCCCATCCCCCCGCCCCATGGCACAGCCCAGCCCTGCTCCCAGATGTCCCCATGGGCTATGGGGGGCTCACCCATCCGTGGTGCTGGGTCACATCGGGGCTCCAGGTAAGGATGCTGTTGTACAGAGCCTGGTAAATTTCCCTCCCCTCCTCCTCTGGAGCTCTACTCCTGACATTTGGGCTTATTTGCATGTGGGTGGGTGGGTGGAAGCAGCTGAATCCATTTGGGTTCGGGAGCTGCTGAGCTAAGCCTTCAGCTGCAAGAGCTGTGGCAGAGGAAGATGGGGTGCCCGGCACATCCCCAGCTGCAGGGACACCCATTCTCAGCCACGTGCCCAGCTCTGCTCCCAGCACACGGGAGCATCTGCACTGCCTCTGCGCTGCCGTTAATTGCAGCTCGCCCTGGGCTGACCACCTCGCAGCACGGGGCAGCACGCTGATATTTCCCCCTCGACCCTCCGCTCCTGGCTCTTTATTAAAGCAATAACGGTGTGACTGAGGGCGGCAGCACGGCCTTCCCATCGCCTGAGGACTCTGCTTCGTGTGCCGGGCTCTTTGCAAACGCTTTGCAGTCTCATCATTGCCGGGCTGCACCTCAGCATCTCCGCCCCGCGAGCAGCGGTGCTCTCCTGGCGGTGCCCGTGGGGACGCTGACCGCAAAGGAAGGTGGCATTCCTCCTTTCCTTCTTGATTTTGCCCACTTTCCCGGCTCTCTGCCTTCCCAGAGCCTGCCCCGCTCTGCTGAGCAGCCAGGCAGCGAGCCGGGACGATGAATATTTCAACCTAAGCTTTAAAGCGGGGAAGGAAATCCTTTTTGCTTAAGAGGGGGCGATGCATATTTCATGAGGAGGGAAGGAACAGGCAGCCCGTGCTGCGAGCACAGCCGGCCCCGCTCCCCAGCTCCCCTCACCTGCAGCCCTGGCCCCACGTCTCCTTGTGCGCCCCTCTGCAGACCCCCAGAGCCCACCAAGCCCCATCACTTCCCTTCTCCGTCCCCTATGGGATGCACGAGGAGGGACCTCACACCAACTCGGGTTGCGCCTTTCCGAGTGCTGTGTGAGGTGTTATGGGACTCCTGCAGCCAAATATGGGGACCGTGGGGCTCTCGGGGTCCCTGCGGTGCCGGTCCCAGCCCTGAGCTGCCGACAGCTCGGTAATCACCGCGCCGCGCCGGGGCTCAGCTAATGAAGATGTGTCCCGTGCGCTTTCCAGAGCAATTGGCCTATTTACAACCTCGGGTCAAAGCCGATTAAATGAGAGCATCAGCATCACCGCCGCTGCCTTCCCTGCTCGGCACGGCGTGGGGAGATCAGCTCGGGGCTCCCAGCCAGCCCCGCCGCCCCCTCACCCACCGAAAGCCCCTTTAAATGGGTTTAGCAGCAGCTTCTCAAGCGCTCAGTGCAGGGATTAAAATTAAGGCTCTAATTCTAGAAGGTAAGTACAGCAGGATCGGCGCTGGATCCGCGCCCAGCCCCATCACACCCGGCCCCAAAGCAGCCGGGCGCTGGGTGTCCCATGGGTGGGCAATGGGTGCTAAGGGGGAAAAGACAGATCTGGGCTGTTCCAAGGGCAGGGGCAGCCCGGGGAGGTGGCACAGCGCACAGCGCTGCCTCTGCCGGCTCTGAGCATCGCGGCCGTGGGAGCGCAGAGCTCCGGGGCCATCTCGCCGGCTCCGTTCCCCTGCAGGCAGGGCTGGAGCGGCCAAGTTTAATGCAATTAATCCAGGGCTGGAGGCTTAATTACGTTCGAATGGTCAGGCGGGGAGCAGCGTTTTCTGGATCGTTGTCAATAAATCAAACTCGAAACTAAAGATAAAAGAGGACAAAACACACGCAAGGCATGAGATGCTGACGAACAGAGACGGGGGGGAAAGGGGAGGAGAGAACAGCTGGGCTGAGCCCGGAGCTGCCCTGCCTTCCCCTGTGTCTCCCCAGGTATTTCAGCGACGGGAGGACGGCTCTGTGAACTTCTTCCGTGGCTGGGAAGCGTACCGGGATGGCTTTGGGAAGCTGACAGGAGAGCACTGGTTAGGTGCGTGGGGTGTCCTTTGCAAACAACTGAACCCATGCACTCCGGTGGCCAAACCAATGCACCCAATGGCTGAGCCAGCACGCCCAGATAGCTAAATCAATGCACCCTGATGGCCAAGCCAATGCACACAATGGCCAAAACAGTGCACCCAATGGCTGAGCCAGCATACCCAAATAGTTAAATCAATGCACCCAGTGGCCTAAACAGTGACTGACACAATGCACCCCAATGGCTGAGCTAGTACATGTGTCCTGCATGCCATGGCCAGGCAGCCACAAGGAGTGCAGGGCAATGGTCAGCAATAGGCAGGTGAGCGGTGCTGCCGTTTGCCCATGGGCTGCACACATATCCTTGGCCAGGGCAGTGGGGGCTGGAAATGGGGATCAGTGCATCCCAAGGACCCCCCCTCTGCCCTGCTCACCCCACTCCATGTAGGGCTGAAGCGGATCCACGTGCTGACGGTGCAGGGCAGCTACGAGCTGCGCATTGACCTGGAGGACTTCGACAACGGCACGGCCTTCGCACATTATGGCAGCTTCGGTGTGGGGCTCTTCTCTGTTGACCCCGAGGAGGATGGGTACCCCATCTCCATCGCTGACTACTCGGGGACAGCAGGTAGGGCTCCACAGGGGACCAAATCCCATCCACTGAGAGCTGGAAGCTGGAGGGTGGCTGTGGCTGAATGGTGAGCCCGAGTGCCCCATACGGCACCAAGAAGCTCTATTGGAGTGCACGGGGCTTTGGGAGGGCAGGGAGAGGGGTGGGGAGGGCCCTTCACGGCTCCTTTTACCTGCGGCAGGAGATTCCTTCCTGAAGCACAACGGGATGAAGTTCACCACCAAGGACCTGGACAACGACCACTCAGAGAACAACTGTGCGGCGTTCTACCACGGCGCATGGTGGTACCGCAACTGCCACACGTCCAACCTCAACGGGCAGTACCTCAAGGGTCACCACAGCTCCTACGCCGACGGCATCGAGTGGTCCTCCTGGACCGGCTGGCAATACTCCCTCAAGTTCACTGAGATGAAGATCCGACCCGTCCGGGAGGAGAATTAGCAGATGGACCGACCCCCTCCCTGACCCCTGCCCTTCCCACTGCCCCATGGTTCCCCTCCTCCTGGTGCACCCCATGCCATCGTCCTGCCCTGAGGTCCTGTGGGAGCATCCCCCCACTGGGGACAATGGCTTTGTCCTGACCCCTCTGCTTCCCACCAGGATGGGTGTCCCCTCCCTGGGTCACTCTCAATGCTTGTGGTGTGGTGGGGATCTGGGGAGCGATGCACAGGGAGGGGAGGGGGCTGAGGGGGCTGGAGGCCATTTCTGGGGCATTGAGCCCCCACGGTGCTACTGAGGACAGGGAGGGCTCTGCTGGGTTGGTGCTCACACGAGTGCCAGTGGTTCCTTCTCTGCCTGCAAACATTCTCCTCTCCTCCCTTGGAAAGGGGAAGGGACACCTACAGACCTCACTGCCCCTGCTCATGGAGCTGCACAGCAAATGGGCACAGCGCTGCAGGGATGGATGCCCACAGCCAAGCACGGCACAGAGCTGTGTGGTGGCATCAGGGAAGCAGAGAGCAGGAGGAAGAAGAGGAAGCAAGGAAGGCTCAACCCCCAGTACGGCTCTGCCTTCCCTGCACAGCTCCTGCCCCGGACACACGATGGGTTTTCACCATCCAGAATCTGTGACCTTGCCCTCTGTTTCAGCAGCACCCCCACAGAGTCCCCCACCCGGCAACTCGCATTCATTTCCATCCCCGATGAGCCACGCTCCAGCTCTGGCTCTGCACCTGCAGATATTCAAAGCCTTTCGTTTCTTCCAATCCCATTAAGGTTTTGCAAAAAAGCAGCCCTGAGTGGGGCTTAGCATCTGCAGGGCGCTGATAACGGGGCTGCATCCTCAGCCCACCAGGCACCGTGCTGCTGAGGGGTGCAGCAGCCCCCGACCCCATAGGAATGGGAAAGGTTCCCACAAGGACTCCAATGGGGGCTTTTGTCCAAAAGAAAAAACCCCAAAAAAAGCTGGTGTGGGGGGAGGGGAAGCCAGGACTCCCTGCACCTTTGCATCATTTCCCACAGCACTGAGGATACGGCCCCACAACAGACCCCAACCCCATGGAGAGCTGCTGGAGCGCCCCAAGGAGGGGAAGGCGACCCCAGTGCTGTGCTGCAAAGGAACCCAAAGCACAGTGAGATCAAAGGTTCATTCCTGCAGCCGCAGCTCTGCACTTCCCGACGTGCTCCTTTCCTTAAGCCGTCCCCTGCTCTCATTCCACACCAGATGAGAGTTTTCTCCTGCGGGTGATTCTCCATCCTTCTGCCCTGTGGGGTCTGGGGACACACAATGTGCTGGGGCCACCCTGAGCCAGAGACATTGCACTGCTCACATCCAACCAAATCCACCCCTCGCAGGGCAGCAGCCCTCCAGCTGCACCCAAGGGGCTGTGGGGTCATGCCCACCTTTGCTGTTAGCTTGTTGATTTTGGTGGGTCAGACGTAGCTGGTTTGTACAGCATTTGCCTTCGGGAGGAAGGACCCGGAGCCCGTGTGTGGGGTCCTTGTGGTCCTGAGCTCTGAAGGGTCAGGAATGGGGTGTTGTAGTGTGTTGGTAGCACTTCCCTGTGTCCTGCCCATCCCACCCAGGACTCCCAGATGAGTTTGTTTCGCATTGCACGAGAGGTAATTCCATACAACCCGAGATGATGGATTTTCCAGGATGAGTGCTGGGAGTGCACATGGCACCCAGTAAGTAACCCCAGGCTGGGATGGACCCACTCCCAGTGCCACCTCCCCCGGGTGGCCATGGGGACATCAGGGGACGGCACAGCTGCAGTCTGGTGCTGGGGACAGAAGGGGCACTGTGTGGCTCCGGGGCTGGAGCACAGCCGTGTCCCTCCCCACAGCCGTCATGTCGTGTTGCTGTGCCGTGAGGTCTCCATTGTGTGTGAGTGGTGTCCAGCTCTGTCCACGTGGACTTTCTGAACTCCTTAATAAAAGGAACTCATCGTTACCGGTGTGCTCTCCTCTATGGTCACGGCACAGGGCCACCAGCAGAAGGACAGTGGTACCTGGCAGCTGTTTGGGAACACCACGGGGAACCCAAACCTATGGGAAAGCCACAGTGTGCGGATGGGCACAGCAATGAGTGGGGTCACAGCAATGAGTGGGGTCAGATCCCTTCACCCACTGCTCACCTCTATCCCAGGGTGTGGGAGGGAACAGCCAAGTTCCAGGGTTGGGAACCAGCTGGTGGCTGTGAGCATTGGCCAAGCAGAGTGGGAACAAAGGGGCTTCTCCATGAGGGAATGGGTCCCGAGTGGGTTTAGGAGTGCAGGAGTGTCTGCAGGGTCTGCACCCCCATCCAACCTGCAGTGACGGGCTCACATCGAGCTGCAGGTGGGAGTGCTCGTGTCCCCAACCAGCGTCACTGCCACTGGCTCCAAGCCAGGAGCACAGCTCCTGCTCAGCCTCTCCTCATAACGAAGCCACAAATTAAGGCGGCTCATTAACCCCGTTGTAGTGGCTTGGCCAGTCCCATCTCCTCTGTCCCCCCACCTCCCCGCAGCAGCCCAGCCTCCGGCACGAGGCAATTAGCACCCGCAGCTATTTAATGTCCAGCTCAGCCCGGATGCACGCAGGGCAGCGCGGAGCAGGGCCAGGTGCTGGGCATCACCCAAGGCTGAGAGGTGAGTGATGGGGACAGCAGAGACACAACCCTGGGCTGCAGGAGTGGGAACAGCCCAGGATGGGATGGGGCTGGTGCAGGGTAAGGCGCTTTGTGCTGGGAGTGCCCAGGTTGGGAGCAAGGTGGGGTGGAGGAACAGAGTGCCCCAAAGCAAAGCCCAAAGCAGGAGGGGAGCTGGGATCCACAGCGCTTCGGGCTTAGCGGGGTCTGAGTGATTTCTAAGGCAGCATCTCCTGAAAATGAAAGGAAAAAACTCCATTCTCCCTCTCTGAAGTTTTGCAGAGCTGCCCAAGGTCACCCGGGCACCGCTCAGCCCCATAAAGCAGAGCGATGGCTGCGAGCTCCTTCCCCTGCACGCATTAGAGGGGCGCTGCAGGTGGGACCTGCACACTCAGAGCTGAGCGCTGCTCAGGTGAACGCACTTAAGTCCTCCCCGCAGTGCTGCTAAGAGGAGCACGCGGCTGCAGCTCCCATCAGCTGCTCCCATCAGCCTGCCCCGTTAACAGCCCCGTGCAGCCAGCCTGAACCGTGCCGGGCCTGGCAGCAGACCAGGGGAGGGACTGCAGGGCTGCAGGCAGCGAGCACGGAGTGTAGAGAGGAAGGGAGAGGTCAGGAGGATAAAGCTGCAGAGAGAGCAGCTCAGTGAGGGGTTGTATGGGGGAGGTTTCTGGCTGCTTTAAGGGTGCTGCAGCACATATATGGGTGTCTACCCCATAGCAGTGCTGGTACATGGAGGGGATGCTCCGTAGCGGGGATGCTCCATAGAGGGGAGGCTGCCTGGCTCAGATGCTCCATGGATAGGACGCTGCATTGAAGGAAGCCCTTGATACCCCTAAGGATGCTGAGCACTTCACCACCTCTCTCCCTCCCTGTGCTCCCCCCCAGATGAGAGCATCCTATTCGCTGTCCTGCCTCATCCTGCTGAGCCTGGCGGCCTCCTGCCCACCCCACGAGCACCACCAGCCCCGACACCCTGAGGATGTGCTGGAGCCACACTGGAGAGGAGCCGTGGCTGTGGGTCCCTGTGGGTGGGCAGCCCCGATGCGGCGGCAAAGCGAGGAGCTGGGCACACTGCTGGGCATCGCCAGGGTGCTGCGGGGCTACGGGCAGCAGCACAGTGGGGGCCCACGGGGACGGCAGGAGGGCTCGGAGAAGCGAGGAGGTGGCGGAACGCTGGGGGACCTGGCTGAGGAGCTCAATGGCTACAGCAGGAAGAAAGGTGGCTTCGCCTTCCGCTTTGGGAGGTGAGGGCTGCGGGGTGAGCTGCATCCCCACCATTCCTGACGACTCGCCGTGGTGCAAAAGATGCTGCAGGGCGGCTGCTGGGGTGCCCTGGGGAAGGGAGGCACCCTGTTTGCTTCGCACTCAGCCCTGCCCCACATCTCCCAGCCTCAGAGATGGAAGAAGAGGAGGGAGCCCCGCATCCCTTCCTTCTGTGTTGGCTGGGTCCCAGAGCTGTGCATGCCACACTGGGACTGCAGTTGGATACCCGGGGAGGTGCACTGCAGGGCTGCAGCGGGGTGATGCTGCAGTGACAGTCCCCACGGGGACAGCCCAAGCACGGCCGTGGGTGTGGAGCAGCGCTCTGCGCTCTCCTTCCTATTAACGAGAAGCCCCTCCGGCAGCAAATTCTGCTTAGTGTCACACTGCCACTTGCATGAGTGAGCTCCTGCGTGCCAACCCAGACATGGCAGCAGGGCTGGAGAACATCTCACCCCTGAGACATCCCCCTGCGAGCACGCAAACCTGCCCCACACCGACCTGATGCAGCTGTCCCCAGTGGGTGGCACAGCGGTGACTGACCTCCAGCATCCTTGTCCCCTCCTGCCCTCACCTACAGCCTCCCATCCAGCCCAGCACTGCAGGAAAACCCGGTGCAGAGAGGCTGGAACAGCCCTGGATGCCACAGTCCTGTGCTCCAGTGCCAAAGGGGCAGCAGTTTAGGGAAGAGCCCCCCCCCCCTCCACCCCAAGCAGCTCCACACCAATTTTGCCTTCTCCTTTGGGCAGATCCAGCACTGCCAATGCCAACACTGCCCTTTGCTCCTGGCAATGCCGAGGTGTTGGCAATCCCAGCTCCAGCTGCCTCACTCAGGGCAAGTTCAGCACCAAACGATGCTCCTGTCTCATGGCAGGCACACAGAAGTGCAGCAGGACAGTTATTTGCAAGCGCTAAATTGCACCCTCCAAACCACAGGCTGTGCCAGGACTCTGCTGGGGAAATAATAATAATAATAATAAATAAATACTTAAAGAAAGAAAATGTGCCTCCAAGAGATGCATTGCAACATCCATCAAGCAGACAGAGCACTCAGGGCAACTGGGCTGTTGTGAGCAGAGGGGACTGAGTTTGGCATGGGGGGGGGGGCTGAGCATGAGCCCCCAATTCTGAGCTCTCCTCTGCTCCCCACAAGCCACCCCAAGGGGCACAAGGGGGTGGGCGCACCGTTCTCCCCCAGTGCTGGGGATGGGAGGCTGCATCGATGTTTCTATGGCAACGTTTCTTTCTTCCTCCTTTCTTTCAAGTGTTCATAACATCAATAAATATGCAGTGATCAATTTCACCCTGTGCTGGAACGGGAGGGAGGGGAGGAGGAGAGGATGGGGACAGTTTGAGAGCAGGCTCATCATCCCAAAGAGGAATGGGGTCAGAACGGTGTGACAAAGCCACGTGCCCAGCCAGACTCTGACTGAGGCACAGTAACCTTTCTCTGTGCTGTTTCAAAGCAAACACCAACACTTCCTGCAGTGCTCACCTGAGGCAGAGCCTTACCAGTGTCCATAGTCCTCCTCTGAGATGGCTCGGATCGAAGTACAGCCAAAGGACTCCTACAAGGAGCTATTGAGTCACTGCAGGCTCACCCAGCACAGATGGGACCTTTAGCAGAGGTGGAAGGATCAGTGCACAGCCAAGGGCAAGGCAGGGAGCTGCCCCCCATCAGACGTGGGGCGAGCTGAGCTTCCACACATCTCCAGCACCAGCCCAGCTGCAATCGTGGGGAAAAAGTTATGCACAAATCATTGACCACGTTTCCCATCTTATGACAAGCAACTGCTCAAGGAACAAGGCAGGGTGACATTAAAGGGAAACTTAAAAGAGCCAACGTTGTAATTTCCAAAGACACAAAAAGCAAAACAAAAACACAAACACAGCTATTTTTCCCCTAGAGCACTCTCACTTTCAAGCTCAATAGCCTTGAAAATTGGAGCAATCAAACTGTTAAATGCATCGATCTGTTAAATCAACTCCTACTGTACTTGGCTAAATTTAGCCTTTAATCCCTCTTTCACTCCCAACATTGCAGATCCCAGGGCTTTCCCCAGCTGGGTCAACTGACCTCTGCCTTCCCACGCCAGCAGAGCATCCCAGTAAAGAGGGATGGACCTCCCCTATTCGTGGGCAGGCTGAGATGGAGAAGCTCCGTCTACAGGTACTCACCATCCTCAAGCCTTGATCCAGCCCCACACCACCACAGCCACAGCTCCTGCTGGGCTCTCATGCCCTGTGCTGGGGCTCAGAGTGCACCAGGGGTTGTTAAGAGGGTCGGAAATGGGGCAACATGGGACAGAACCCAAAACCGCCACCGCGCAACTGCAGGGCCTCAGGTGCAGTGCTCTCTTCCTTCCCATCCGGCTTTGTTCTTTGGCACCATGGGCTGATGTTTGGACCTGATGATCTTCGTGGTCTTTGCAGCCTTAGCCATCCTATGATCTTCGTTAATTAAGGCAGAGCATCTCATTTCAGACACAGCTTGGCACTCAATACTGACCCCTCAGCCTGGACACCCCTGTCCAACGCGTGCCCTTCAGCAGAGGCAGCTGGCCATGCAGACACGTGTTAGCAGACAAACACGGGCTTTCCTCAACACTGATTTATTTTTAAATATACTACGCAAGAGAGGCCAGAATAAAAAACAAAGGAATGAATCAAAACGAAACAGAAAGCAGAGAAAAGAGAGGAGGCAGAACCGCGTACAGCAACAACCTGTACTGAACCGAATGGAAGAGGAAACAACCCCCTGAAGAATCGCAGAGATGAAGGACAGAGCTATTTACACACCGTAACAAAAACGAGTCTACAAAAGGGTGTAATAACGAGATACAAATGTATAATATAGTGGCACAATATGTTATCAAAGTAAAAACAGTACCTCCAGGAGAGAGACAGTCCGACGTGGTTTGTTTTCCTCTTACGGGTTTTTAAAGGCAGCCTGTGGCAGAAGTGTGTGGTTTCTTTGTTAAACGTTTGCCGTTGGGTTTTTAAAGTCGGGGCTGTTTGTGAGGGCGAGGAATGGCGTGAACACACAGAGCCAACTGCTGGAAATGATATACGGAAACGTCAGCTCCGAGGAGAACAGCATAAAATACAATTGAAGGCAATCAGTGTTTAAGATACACAAGAGGGGCCACAAGAGTTACGGGGGAACGGGACGTAGAAAATGTCGGGTTTTCTTTTTCCTCTCGTTTGGAACTGTTAAGGAGGAGTTAAATTGCACTGTTAATAGCCCTAAACCTTGCTTGCTTTCTCACTATTGTCACAGTTAGTCCCCAGTCGTGTTGCATCAGTTGGGAAGGTTACAGGGCCGTGGGCAGGAAGCCCAGCCGCCCCGCTGTCAGCATTTTGGGGCCATTTCCTTGGGAGACCCATTCAAAGAGAGGTGGCTGCCATCTTCACACAACCTCACACGACGGGTGCAGCCACGCAGCCATGAAGGCAATGGCAGCTCCAACCCCAAAGTACCGGCATCCGAGCTCTCCACAGGGAGCTGGCACTGGCACGGCAAGGGTAGGGCAGCGCTCTCAACAGGAGCACAGGAACCAGGCCCACAGAACAGAAAAGGCTGCAAATACAACTAGAAAAACAGCAGTTCTTGCCCATCTGCGACGGACAAGCTCAACTTAAGACACTGCTGCAGGCACAGTGGTATCTTTGAAGGCGGCCCAAGCTATCCCCTCCTGTCACCCACGGAGCGATGCTTTGCTCAGCACAGCTTGCTGTTGCTCCCACACCTCCTCTGCCACCCCTGCCCCGAGCACCAGCCTGAATAACAGCAGCAGCGTCCTCCTGCAGCCCTCTGCCAGCCCTCAAGTGCTACCGTGGGGGATCTGCAAATGCTGCTGCATCGGTGGGTGCTGCCTGGAAGGGTTTGAACCCAGGCGGCTCAACTGGGCCCCAACAGCATCAAGGAAACGCTGAAAACATTGATACAAAGGGCAGCAGGTGGGATCATAGGAAGGATGTGAGCAAACACCACTCGTAGCATTCTATCGTTTTTCAAAGTTACATTAACAGCTTCCCCCCCTCCTTCCTCTCTCAGGCTCCAAATCTGTTCCATTACTGCTGGGTTAAATGTCAGACTCGGGCCAGGGATGCACGCTGCAGCTCTCCCAAGAAATGCAATAGCTAATATTGCTATTCAGACACTCAGCCTTGTGTACAGTGGGGCAGAGGGGCAGAACGCAGTAGGAAGTCCTCCTGAGGAGGATGGCATCTCAGTGTCCATCAGTCCAGCTTCAGCCTTAACGTTTAGTCCAGAACAATAAAATATTAATAAAAAGGCATGACGTGACATCAGCACTTAAGACTTGTAGTCCACAAGGCAGGAACTCCACAGATAAGACGATTACAAGTATATGAAACACAGGGAATCTGGGCTAAGAGGGTGGAAAAGTGCCTCTTGAACACAGCCCTGCTCTTTGGAGCTGGGGCATCCATCAACAGTCTGTGCGCCTTTGGCACAGCCCAAACCCAAACGCCCCAGTCCTTGGTCAGTCCACACATGCTGTTCAATCTCTCCACAGTTGACTTTGGCCCACTGTGACTTCTTATGCTTTTTCCAACCTGGTTTCTGCTACCTCTGAACGATGTCGCTGATTTCCTTCACGGAACTGAGCAGTTTGCTAAAGTCCTGCGTGGCCGCAGAGCCGCTGCCAGCCGTCGCCGGGCAGATCTGAAGCTCCCGCAGGTTATTCTCCAGCTTATTGATGGCCTCCCGAAAGGCAAATTTGTTCCTCATCTGCTGAATGGAGTCCACGTAGCTCACGCAGAAGGTGTAGAGGTTCTTGCCGGCCTCCAAGACAGTGCTGTGGCTCGCCATTTGTTCCGAGTTCTTGCTAATGGCAAGCCGTAGAGCCTCGGTGCTTTCCAGCACCACCCCCTTCGTGATGGTGCCGCTGGCAATCCTCTCCGGGGGCTGACGGGTCTTCCGCAGAGAGACCCTGGTGGATATGAGAGGGATGAAGGCTGTAGATGATGGCGGGTCCCCCCCTGGGGCAGAGGGTACAGATGAGGAAGAGGCAGCTGAGGTTGCTGTGCTGATCAGCAGCTTTGTAGAGGACTGCGGCTTTGGTACAGAAGGGATCCCTAGCTTTTTCACACCTTCCCCCGATTGGTTTGGCTTGACAGCTTCACTGCTCACAGCATCTGCAACCTGAGTCAACTGTTTGGATTTAGGACCAGACACCACATCTGTTGCTGCTTCATGGCTGGGACTGTGAGATACTTTTCCAGGCTTGCCAACGGAGGATGAAGACAGTGGAACTGGAGGGGCTGGCTTCAGCTTCGATAACTTCCCTTTGTCCTTCCCTGCCAACTCAGAGGTCTGCTTGAGCCTCCTGAGTCGTGGCTCCTCGACAGAAGCTTTGCTGGCACCTGCAAATGCAGCAGAGTTGGGTTTGGCAGCAGAACCTTGGTCCATTGTCGCAGTGGTACCTAAGGCACTGGATTTGACTCCATCGTCCTTGTGCAGCACGCTGGAGGAGGGGGGGACGGCGGGTTGCCTACGGCCAAGTTTTGGAGTCAGAGTGGGTGGGCTGGAGCCAGGACTTGACTCCGCATCTTTGAACACATCATCAGTGGTCTCTTCGTTTTTCTTAAGCAGCCGTGGAGGGGGGGTCACTGTCCCCCTGACCGCAATGTCAGTCTTGGTCTCATTTGCCCGCTTTCGAGGCAGTGCTGGCTTTTCACTTTTGTGACCCCCAAAAGTAGAGGAATCAAACTGGCGTCCTGTGGACTGCAGATCCCGGGGCAGAGTCACAGATTTCCACTCCGTGTCCTTTGCACCGTGGGGCACACAGGAGGCTGAGCAGGACCTTAAGAAACGCTTGCTGGAGTTGGAACTGCTCTCCTCCTCCCCAGACACCCCCCGGCTGCTGCTCATTGTGCTGGACTTCTTCCGTAAGTGGGGAGACAAAAACCCAGAGTTCCCAGCAACAACCCCGTTGGTGACACCGGCCCCATTGCTTGGGGTTTGAAACTTAGAGGGGTCGGCTGCTTCTGTGGGAGGAGCAACGAAAGCTCCATTGCCAGCATCCCTGCATTCCTCCTCCCCACCCACCCTGCGGTCCGAGTGGCCGTCCATCTCTCGGAAGGAGCTGCTCCGCTTTGGAGGGGTAGGGGCAGTCTTCTTCTTCTTCTTGATAAGGGCACTGAAGAGGTTGGGCTTTTTGTCTTTTGGAAGCAGCCTCTCATCTTCATTCAAACTGCTCTCCAGGGCCACTCTCTCCTTCCGTGGCAGCAAAGGAGAAATTGCAGGTTCGTGATCCAGAGGGTCTGCAAGGGAAAGAGAAGACACTCCTGAGCTTTGCTTCAGTACCCAGGACAAGCTGCTTTCTTCCACAATCTAAACCATTTCTGCACCTCCAAAAAGGTGCAGGTTCTGAAAAGAAAACCACCTCTCAGACCAGGAATAATGCAAGTACAGCTACACAGAAGCCCAGACTGAATGTGATCCCTAATCCTCCACACGCTCACCTGTGAGGTGGCCAAACTTGGCTGCCAGACTACGTTCCCTGTAGGCTTCTGATTTAAACAGCAATATACAAACACAAACTGTTTATGTTCAGATTCCCATCCTTGCACCTAGAGACTTGTCTAAACTTCATACTGAGAAGAAGATAAATACAGTGAAGCTTCTTCTTTCAGTCCCTGTGAGGTTGCTGCCTTTAGAACGGCTGACCCTCTGAATTAATAAGAAATCTATGTAATCCACCCTTGTTCTTTTAGCTTCTGATACTCCTAACCTCCTTCCCTGATGTCACTCTTCATAGGGGATGGAAATAACTCTTTCACAAGCAGAACCAAGACATCCCTTGGCAGCTGAATGCCTCAGGTCACATCATCACGAAGATCACCAGCTTAGTACAGTAGTGAAGGGAAGTGGGAATAACAGCCTCCTTCAGCAGGATTGCTCCAGAAGTAAACAGTGGGGTGACCCTTTCTCCACTTACAAGAGGTATTTAAAAATGTATAGTGGTTTATAATAAATTTATACCAGGTCCTGCGTGTCTCTGTATTTGACTGACTGGGGGTCTCATTCCAGGCCAGGCACTCAGATGGCATGCTAATTCAAGAGAGCAATGCCTTTAGGGCAGCATATACATTTAGAGCTGGAGTAGGTAGTAAGAAGGGAGATGAAGCAGACACATAGATCAAAAGAAGGCTGCTTCTCAGCCACATACTGGTGATCATCGTGCTGAGGGTAGGATTGTGGTTGAGGAGGGAGAGTTAGAAGAAAAACAGTTCGGTACTTTGGGAAAAGAATATGATTCCAAAGGACCAAGTGCCATTGAACCATTCATATGTAAACTGAGGCAGACCTCAACAAACAGAAGAGCTCCTACAGCACTTCAGACAGTGCTGTTCAGACATAGTGGAGCTGTGGAGACCCAGGGAAAACCAGCAGCTTTCATTAAGGACCAGCTTCCAGCCACTGGACTATGAAAACACTGACAACTGAACAGGAAATTGCAATGAAACATCTATAGGAAAAAATGTGTTTTTCCACAATAAAGACTGAAATAATACCCAGCATAATGTTAAAATCATATTGTTCCTGCTGCACTTGAATCTCTCAAAGTCCTTAAGAATTTAAATGAAGTTATTTTACTTCAAAGCTTACAAAAACTAGGCAATTATACCTCTTGTATATGGCAGGCTGGATTTGCCACCGGTCTTTAACACTAGGTTGCATTAATTAAGTTATAACAAAAATAGTGAGCTCACCATTCAAATCTTTTTCCAAAAGAAACAGAAGGCTCTTTGTTATTTTCATTAGCAAACAAGTCAATTCAGAAATCAGTACATTCTGTGAATAACTTTCTTTCCTGTTTCAGTCACCGTCATTTTTCCAGCATTTTACGCTCCCTTTTGTGTTTGTTTTTTCCCCCTTCTTTGTCAAGATGTACATTTGCTACTGAAACATGTACCATTAGGTGAGCCTGTCGTCATCCAGAAAAGGTCACTCACAGGAATAATCAGACGGGGCATGTTTATCATGCACTGTATTTTGTTTTTATCTTGCTGTTTTTCAAGCAAACTGGATCCAAATCTACTGTATAAATTCAGTGCCTTACCACTGCGTTCATTACCTCAAAATGGAAGAGAAATGCTTGGAGAAACTGACTGAATAGAGTTTAATTTCATGGAAGATTCTGTAAATACCTCTTTGTCCCTTGCTGCAATTATATTTGGTACCTGCCAAGAGTAATACTCTTCAGTGCTCCAAGCACAAAACTGGTACGATGGAACAGTGAAGAAACCTCCCTTATGGGGCTTGCTAAACCTGAGCAATCGTGATGCTCTAAATTATGCAGCGTGGTAGTGTAAAGAGGCTTGAACACAGCAGATTACCCAGAGCTCAGATGTAGTGGGAGATCCCACTGATAGCTCCTACCAGGGAATGGGAAGAGAATGTGACCAGAGAGCTGTGCTCAGGCTCTGGTCTATAGGGAGCTGTAGGCAATTGCCATTAAGTTAAAAGAACTCCAAGGAATTCTCTAAGCAACGGCAGGTATAGCGCCAACTGCTCAGCCAGCTATGGATTCACACTCCCAGATGCTCTATGTTTGTATCTGGTCCCAAGATTAACAGCCTGCCTTTCTGTAATAAATGATGAAGGGAGTTCTGAAAGCAGGAAGGCAAACCTAGCAGTCTGTCACCCAGAAATACAATGCTGATACACAAAGATGGCACCTGTTTTCAGACATGGCTTTTCCTAAGCGAAGACCTGAGCACGCCTTTTGTTTTTCCTATTATTTCCTGAAGGAATAATGACTTTAATTAAAACCTACCACATTCCCCCTGGCCTCGAGCATGTGCAGTCTCCAAGCTCTCATTCGCATCTTTGCTTTCAGCGGCTCTCCTCGACGTTCGTGTCTTGGTTGGTAACTCTGGGGCCTGAAGGAAATTGCTCACTACACTCCTCATGCCCTTCTTTCCCAATTCCTTCTCCACCTCTGCAATGCACACAAGAAAAAAAGATCACTGTAATACAAGGAATATAAAAAACCAGAGCACTGCTCCGAGTTAATTGCACAAAACAAATGAAACAGCACAAAGAGGGAGATCCTGAGGGCTGGTCAGCCATTTGGCTCTTTATAGTTAGACACGTGCCCCTGTTGTGCTACGTGCAGAGTTCAGGACACAGGTATCCCCTGTCCCTGGAACTGCCAGCCCCAGAGGGACCCAGACCTACCATCTGAGATGCTGGATTCCTGAAACATGGTCTCAAATGCCTGATGGATCTCAGCAAAGGAAGGCCTGTCGGAGGGGCTCCACTGCCAGCCTGCAAAAACACCAGCACTGAGAACTTCCTACCAGCATTACACAGCCGTCACAGTACACTAGGAGGTGCCAACTATCACAGAACCCTTTTTATAAAATGGCCAGGAGAAAACACCAGCATGGAAACTTGGTGTGAATGGTGATGGGCATCTGCAACCATCACTGAGCCAAAGTAAGGGCAGGTGTGGAACACCTCAGGAAGGAAAAAAATACCACATTACAAGTCACGTACCAAGAAGCCACAATGGAAAAGCAACACCTACTCCCTTAAGAAGCCTACCAACCTCCTGCCTCACCTCTGCAGCACAAGTTTTTCTGTAAGCAGTCAGGGAAAAGGAGAAAAAAAACAGCAAATCCCTCCCCAAGGCCTACGAGCTCCCAGCAGGGAAGAATGGCTGGTTTCATAGTGCTTCCATCCTCTGGGGAAAGCAGCTTTAACCAAGTACCTGCACACAGCACTGCAACTTCACTAGAACCAACAGAGAGTTTCTCATGTCTGGCTGGATGTGACCAGATCTGGCCATGTTCATTGCATTGCTGAAGAGCTACAAAGCAGTAATTGCATTTGCAAGGCTGAAGAACACTTACATGCTCTCATGAGCTCATACACTTTCTCAGGGCAGCCTTCAGGGCGCTCCATCCGGTAGTCCTTCTCCAGCAGCTCATAGACTTGAGACAGATCGATCCCAGGGTAAGGGGACATGCCATAGGTTGCAATTTCCCATAGCAGAACACCAAAGGCTGCAGTGGGTAGGAAAGAAGAACAAACAAACAAAATAAAAATCAACAAACTTTGTTTTCATCTTAAATTTGAGAAGACTTTTAGTGGGAGCAGTCACTAAACAGTGCTGCACACTTAAACCAGCTCTGAGTGGCCCAGACTCTGTGCTCAGTGTTAGCTTCAATGTTAAAGCAGTGGAACAAGCCCCTTCGTCAGCACAGACAAGTCTCCTGCGATATGACAGAATAGAATTAGACTAATTTTGAATGTATCAGTTGTCTCAAACCTGAACGCCTTGAGATCCTTCAAGTCCTATTAAAGGCACAATTAAGAGACTTCACAGTGGATTAGCTGAAACTGTTTCACTGCAGCACTGCAGTCTCTCTCCCAGTTTGACAGCTCCTCTCATCTGCAGTCTCTCCCTAGAGGACTCGCAGTGTTTTAATAGCTCAGTGTTTTTTGGGGTGCCCTTGTTTAGCTGCAGACTGAAAGGGAAAAGGGGGCCTTGCTTTGTGAGAGATATTCAGTAGTTGCTACCAACGAGACCAAGTCTGCGTGAGACATTTTGGTCATGGGGAAAGCTGAGCAGAAAAGGGGAGAGCACAAAAAGGTTCTTTAAACAGGGGAGGCATTCAAGTCCCCGGACTCAGCGGGGATGCAGGTCAGCACCGGGGTCAGGCAGCTAACCCAGGAGTCAGCCATGCAGAATAGACTCAACACCAGTTCAACAACCTGCATGTAATTGGTTCAGTCACCCTATTCTGGTCTTAAACTGAAGAGAAAGCGATTACAATTCTGCATAAGTAAGGAAATCACATCACATTACATGGTAACACCACCAAGGGCAATTTACATTAGACATTTCTGTGCACAATTTTCTTTGATTTCTGTCTGGAGGCAGCGAGGTGAAAAGCATCTAAACCCTGGCATGGCCAGCAGCAGCCGTGACCTCTGGGGACAGCCAGCTTGCTCTGATCAGATCCCCAAGTCCACCGTCTGTCACTCTGCAAGGTCACACCAACCCTAATTAAAGATACCCAATATCCCTTTCAGATCTTTCCTCCCAGAGCACTCTACTATTGAAGTACAACAAGGGCTCCCTGCAGCCACCCGGCGCGGCCAGCAGCGTCACACAGCAGCTCGGAGCAGGAGAAAAGCTTAGCTCAGCTCCCTCATCTCTAAAGCATTTTGGATCAGTTGTGCCCTACGATTTCCTTCAAAATAAAGCCTCTCTCTGCACCGTTTCCTCAAAACTCCAGAGAACTTCACTGCTGCTCCACCACTGTCTGATCTTTTAAACACATAGGAGATGCTCGGGGTAATGTCTTCAATGTACCCCTGGGATGAAGTCTTGCAAACTTCTATCGTGTGTCACCGGGCACTTCTGAGGATCTGACCAATAGCTACGGAAGAGATAGAAAACCCAAAGAAAGGCTGATAAAAAAAAAGAAGTAGAATGAGATTTTTCTGCAGTCAGATTTCATAGAATTTAGCTCCATTTAGCTAAGCCTAGTCTTATCACCAGCACCTCAGGGCTCTTCAATAACCATTTGTCATCAAATTTTCTCTCTGTTTCTGCTCATCTCATTCCAAAGATTATTCTTTTAAAATGCAGAAAGACGAGCTCGGAGCTATCACCAGACAGACAGATACACACATAATTTTTTAACATAAAATGAACCAGATCCTCACTTTTCTCCTTAAAGTAGTTTGAAAGTTCCTGGAGATAAAGCAATATATTGCTTTACAGTTCTGTGCCAGAGCTCCATCAAGTCAGCAGCACGGCTGCCCTCCAGCCCCATTTCATACAACTCTATAAACACCACGGTGTCCTTTGTTTTCATACTTGTCAATGACTCAAACATGGAAAGCCAGGTCTGCATCCTCACTTCTCCACTCCAAGACAGACTTGGCAGAGATTAATTCCTGCACTCTGATACAACACAGCTCAGAACATTTCACAGCGTCCTCCTTTCACAGCCCTGGAAACAAAGGTTGTACAAGACCGTACATCTGAATTAATTTGTTCATGCAAATTCTTACCCCAGACATCAGACTTAATGGAGAACTTGTTGTAGGCCAGGCTCTCTGGTGCCGTCCATTTGATAGGGAATTTGGCCCCAGCGTGGGCAGTGTACGTGTCACCTGTCATCAGCCTGCTCAGGCCAAAGTCTGCCACCTTCACCAAGTGGTTCTCCCCTACCAGGCAGTTTCTGGCAGCGAGGTCCCTAAAAGCAAAAACAAAACCAAGCAATGAGAAGTCTATCCTCTCACTCCTAGCAAAAGCAATGAAATTTGCAGTTCCCAAAGAAGCCTGGGCCGGAATGTGATTATTCTGATCAGGGTATTACACAGAAATGATGCAGCTCTGCACACACATGGAAGAGGGAAAGTTCTTTTCCATTCCGGCTTTGTAAGACTGTCAGCCCAACTTCTTCTTCTTTTTTTTTTCTTAAATGCAAAATGAAAGCTCCAAGAACCCCCTCACTTTCAATAAAAGCTGCCACCCTCAGGATAAAAATAATGTAAAGAAATGTCAGTGCTCAAGTTATCAATAGCTGAGGATGAGCGCTGAATTCAAGACGTCGCAGTGCCTCCCCTTCTTGCCCACCTTTCTAACACTTCCATCGACCCAAACACCACCGTTCACCCTTCAGAACTCCTCTCCCAGTCCCTGCTCAGTGCCAGCTTTAACTCCCAGCTGTGCCCTCCTCCCTCCCAAGTATCACATATCTTACAGCATCATGTTTTCTACCACCCTCCCCCATAAAAAAAAGGCATCGGTGACCATACGGGCAACTCAGTGACAGCACCCATAAAAGCAGCAACCCCAGCTGCCTAGTGAGGAGGCAGAACAAAGCCTGTGTGGGCAGCTGCAGGACAGCAGTTTCTTCTTACCCTTTCAGCCCTAATCTTCAAACAGGAGAGGTTTTGCCCTTCTCAAACTACCCCGGCCTCTGCTATCAGTACTTCTGTTTTCAGAAGACTGGATCATCAGCAGACAGAGCCTTTCCTCCGTGTTTTTTCACCTTGGCAGGTGAGAGATGCACACATTGCATTTGCCACCACCACCCCCCCCCCAGCTCAAACATGCTGCCAGCAATACTGCATAGCAATGTAAAGCACAGAAATACATTTCTCCTAATACCAGGTTTCATTAAAAGCACTTTTTCAGATTATGTTACATTGAACTAAAAATTGATTCTACCAGAAAAGGTGAGATCTTCTTTAGATACAAGGCAGAGACTGCTATTTCTTTGCCTTGTTCTGCTCAATGGGAATGAATTAGGGGGAAAAAAAGTACACCTTACTAGATGCCCATTATATTTTCACAATGTTTTTGAATGTATCTTCTTATCAATTCTGATTACTACAATGTACGCCTAAATAAAAGCTCCTCTTCATAATCAAATTCCTCCTCCTTCCTGATTCATTAAATGAGGTCACAGCCGAGCATTTGAATCCACGGATGTGAATGGTGGCAACACTCTTAAAATAATTGGGTAGGTGGGTATGGGGGTGGCTGATAAGGAAAAACGCTACTATTTATTTTAGAGAAATGGGTCATCAGAAATGAGATGAATTGAAACGAACGGGAGAGCAGACAAACGGGATTCATACAAGGCAGATTTTAAAGCTCGCTTCCTACAGGCTGAAGGGATGGAATACTTTCAACAGAGCAATTCAAAGGGTGGAAATTTTAATTGCAGCATCACCGCTTGCTTCAGTGACTGACAGAAGCATTTAAACAGCTCTTTCAGGCAGCAAAAACAAGGCATGTCTGAGGAACACCTAGAACTTTACACGCGATCTTCATATTTGCCTCTATAAAAAACACGTGCTAATTCTATATTCTAGCTAATTGGGCAGGAAAGGTCACACTGTGGCACAGAGAACATCTTGTATTGAACTCAGCAGCTCTCATCCCTCGCACAGGATGTGTCATTATATTGCTAGGAGGTCGCTCCTACAGACAAAGAATGCAAAGCTCCGGTCATAATTGCAGCACACTTAAAGGTCAGAGTCTTTGGGACTTTAGGACTGCAAAGATACTTATTAAAGTCAAATAATCTGGACAACGGTGGACAATAATCTCTGCAGAGGAGGAAAAGAGTGAGATAAACAAGAATGGACACAGGGTGAGATGGCACTAAGAGGGTGGCTTTGCTGTGAGCACCTGCACACACCCAGCAGTGTCACCCATCTGCAGCAGCCTTTAATGGCTGTTGAAATCAACAAAGGAGAAGAGGTTTATGTGAGCCACTAAGAACCTGTTACTTGAGGAAGCATTTATATTTAAGGTGTTTGTTCAAGCTGTAAAAGCACTGATATATCTTTAACCTACGTCTGCTTCAAAAAAGGGAAAAAAAATGGAGAAAAATCATTAGATGACCATCCTACAGACAGGTCAACATACTGCATAGAATACAGCAGATAGGGGGTTAAACACAGGACATGGGCTGCAGCTGAAGGGAAGGTCGTGACAACCTCAAAATACATTGGGTGGTGTTTTGTGCTTGAGATCCAGGAGCACTCGGTGCCCTTCGTACCTGTGGATGAAGTTTTTCTTCTCCAGGTACTCCATGGCCGAAGAGATCTGGGTTGCCATGTACAGCAGCACCACTGCATTGACCTCCTGCCTGTTGCACTCACGCAGATAATCCAGCAGGTTCCCATATGTCATGAACTCCGTAATGATGTAGAAAGGAGGTTCCCGTGTGCACACCCCTATGGAGCAAGATAAAGTTTGCTATGAACATTTGAGAGTATCAGTGACTCTTCAAGACTGTCATCCTAGGCAACATATATCTCTAATGGCTGCAAATAGAGGAGATTGTACAGAGAATGAGTTTTGCTTGGAACTGGTTAATAGAGGATTTTAATTTCCTGCTTCAGGCTCTGGCAACTTAAAACGTTAGGGAGACGAGATCATTAAAAATCATGTATTACCGGTACAAATTGTGAATTCTGCCAGACAATAAGTGCCTGTATTTAAAGCCTTGGTATGGTAAGCAGCTTATCTGCTCCTTAACATCCATATCACTGCACAAGGGTTTAGTTCAAATCCCCCTGCTTGGTATTTATCACTTACCTAATAATTGCACCAAGTTCGGATGCTTGATCTCCTTCATTACTGCAGCTTCTTTCAAGAACTCTTCCACCTCCATGGTATCCTCCTGCAGAACAATAGCAAAGCTTTGGCAAGGACAGCGTGCACAGAGGAGGACACAAAAAGAGCTGCAAAGTGACAGCATCAGCCACAGTTCTTTCAAGGCAGTTTTTCCCTGTAGCCACATCACAAAGCCAGGGAGCGAGGAACATTTTTTGTTTTGTTGGGGTTCTTTTTGTAGGGTTTTTAAAAACACATTTTTATCATTCTTATTGTAAGGGAGCTTTTTTTTGGGGGAGTGAGAAAATCCATATCCCTTTTGTGAAGGGCCTCTCACAGGACCACTCAGGAGTTGAAAAGGAAAAAGCTCAGAGCGCCTGTTCCTAAGAAGAAAAAAGAAACCCCACACGAAATCAACAGCACGGAAAGAAATGAAACAAGAAGAGAATCAAAAGGAAGGCTACAACCGAGCAAAGGTCTGAGCAACTGCTGAGATGCAAACTCCATATTTCAGTGGGTCTGAGCAAGGAAACCCCACTGCAGAGAGAAGCACGGCCGACGGTGGGGGGGGATTGAGAGCCTGAGGTTTCACAGATTTCATCCCTGGCATTTAGAGCCTGACCCATGACGCAATGGGCCTGGGCAGATGTGTCACTACCTATTTGTTGAGCACCCATAAAGTTGCTTGGCACGACAGAAAGCTGAGGAAGATACGATCTTGCTCAGAAGATAGAGATTCTGAAGCAAATATACCCTCACGGCCCGAAGGTCATTTCAAAGTGGTGCAAAAATACAGATCCATTCCTAAAGCAATGTTTCTTTCTAAATCCATATTTTTTTTTCCATTGGTGGATTAATGTTGACAGCCTACATGGACGAAGTGTTTTAAGGAAGGATTGGAAAGGATTTACTGCTGCTGGTGCGAATGATAACAGTGGGCTGCTGCTGTAAGATCCAGCTAGCACTCCGCTCTGCAGTTAGCGATGAGAGCCTCTTTCAAACAGCTTCAATCCATCATTCACTATTCGTTGCCAATTAGCTTGATTGGCAGCTGTGTTTTTCTGAACACGCTCTGTCAAAACGAATCACCCAAAGGTCCTGAGGAACAGAACTGTAAACCATTTTCTTTGGCAAAGGAAACCGGGTTAATAATCCAGGTTGCAAAATGACCCTAAACACGCACTTATCTTATATATGCTATGCAGACTTGCACAAGGCTGTTTCTCTGCATTGCTGCTCCGTGGTTTTAAATCTATTGCCTCTCACTGACCAAATTAATAGGAAGGATGCATGCGGAGAATTACAGTAACAATGATTTCCCTGAAAATCTGATGGCACAATTTTTTACCAGTTTCCATCTTCTGCTGTACAAAACCACAGGATAAATAAAACACTTGCAGCAATACGGTATTTTCCCAGCCAAACAGGACAATGCCTCAACCTGGACTTGCACAAACATCACTAAGGGACAGCAGGGCTCCGTAACGCCCCATCTGCTGGGGTCAAAAATGAACATTAAAATAAGCTGGGCAGCTCCCAGTGGTTCAACCACTGAACAGCCCTCCCAAGGAACTGAGTTGGGGGCACAGGCACAGCGGGCTGCAGAACAAGCACAGGCACTGAGACAGGGCATGATGCTCCAGCCCAGTCCCTGCAGCCCTCCTACCCCTTTCCAACAGGATCGGGAGCGAAAAAGCAAACAGAACATGCCATGTCATGGCAGCAGACCCTCTGAAATCCTGCTGCATCCTGTGCAGCTTGCTGGGTTTCCAATGGAACATTCCAATGGGAACCATCTACGCCCCAACACGTTGCCTTGCACTTGCCAGTTACATGAGACTGAAAAACAGCGCAAGCTGCATTTGTCTTCTGGTGCGATCCAGGCTCTGTGCTAGCTGTGAGCTACATTTGGACACGACAGAAAACTGAACAACAAATGGGTGCTCCTGAGCGCTGCTCCACAACACCAACTGCATGGATTTTCAGTGCCTTCAACCCTCCCTTCCATCCTTCTTCTGGAGCAGACAGGGAAGGAACAAGGAGAACTGTATAAGGTTGTGAAAAACATTCCCTGGCAGAAAATGAAGCGAGTCACTTGAATGTTGGTGCAGAAGCTGCTGAGGGCTTGTTTTCCCATGTAGAACCAGAATACAAATGTGATTGTTAAATATTTCCCAAAACTTTGAAGGGAGCTATAACCCCACCTGTCAGGCAGCAGACTGATGGATTAAAAGAAGGTGCAGTATAAATTTGCTTTTAAGGATGGTTTTAGTGCGCATAATTGCAGACTGAAGTGTTTCTTAACTCTCTTTTTGGTTATTCCTGCATTCCCCAGTGGCACACGCTGTTCCATATTACATTATGAACCACTTTCAGTCATGTTTCATTAAATATTTATTGGATGTATTCGCAACAGTCATGGTCTGTATTGAGGTTTCTCCGATGCACAAACAGAGATTTGATGGCACAATGCGTCATTTGCCTTTCTTGATGGGTTTTACAGAGATGGTACAGGAATGCAACAATGATACCCTGGTACGGATGAGGGACAGGAGACATCAGGGATCCTCACTTCACAGCCAGAAAGCAGAAAGAAGATGCTGCAGCAAACTGAATGTTCCGGGAAGCAATTTGTCTTTCTCGTGTATGGTGTGGACTCTTTGCTTGCCCTGCTCACAGCCCGGTCCCATTGCACAGTGCTCAGAGCAGCCCCGCAGTCCCCATGCGGTGGCCCTAACACTAGGTGTCACCCGCTGCCTGTGTAAGCTGCTGCTTCTGCTCTTCTCCACTGGAGAGCCCGAACGGGAATCACCACCATACACAGAAGGCCAAAATGGAAATACTTTCTGCGGCCATAGCAACCCAGAACTACTGAGGTTGCCGCTGTTCAGACAGTAAGGAAGAAATATTCTCCCCAAATCAAGGCAGTTTTCTCCCCTTGACACTATACCTCCATACAGCTCTCACCACTTCAAAAGTTCCTTCGTAGAAAAGCAACAAAACCCAAGAAGAAACAAACAAAAAACCCTCCTCTGTTTGTTTCTGCAAGACCAAACCACGTCCTCATGCGAGGAGAGAAAACATGGTGTCAAGTTAGCATAAAACTCCTATTAAGCAATCAAATGCAATGCGCGTGGATGGTGCCAGAAGATCTCAAGACACATTTATAAACATAAATGAATTAAGCAATGACCTTCTGAACTCAGAGCATTATTTGCATTTCAAGAGGCAAGGAGACCAAGACTCAGAAATAAGGGAGCAGAGCCAGAAGCAGAACTGATTATCCAGTCCCTCATTAAGCCCTCTTACGAATTTTAATACACTTTAGCTTGGATACACTTTTTCCTCCTCTTGTATCATCTGATAATAAACAGCTGTGAACAATTGCCTAAGACTACTGGGTACACAGGGAGCTTGTCTTTTGGGAAAGAAGCCACATGAGACAGATAATCAAAGCATTAAGAGTTTCCCTGAAATGCAGCCTTTGAATTTTATGTTGGCTGAGTCACAGACCACAACCCTCCTTAAGGCATCAACTTGCATTAGCACGTTCGCCTATGATCAACACACCTTTGCCACCTCCCGAATGCAAGGGATGCCACAGCAGTACTTACTTCTGTTAGATATCACCTGCTCTAAAGCAAAAATTGCACTGTTAACATCCTCCTTTGCTTAGTCTCATCAAGTTACCTATAATTCTAGGCCAAAGTACAGAAAGGCACAGCCATCACCAACCCCAAATGTAACATGGGGCTGGAGGAAGGCAGCCAGCTTGAACTCAATTCCTGCTGCAAATGAGACAAACAGGACTGCTCAGAGATGCAGGTCCTACCTTTAGGGTCTTCACAGCCACCGTGAGGCTGTACTTCTTCCAGACTCCTTCATACACCTCTCCATACTGCCCGCCGCCAAGCTTGTGCTTCATGGTGATGTCAGTTCTCTCTATCTCCCACTTGTCGTAGTTCGGAGACACCCCATAAATAGTGGGCTTGTTGCGTTTGGGCGCCGGGTAGTGCAAAGTGGTGATGAGCCCATCTGCTACCGTTGAATGATGATGGACCAACTCCGCCAAGGTGTTGAAGCGGCTCTCTGAAGAGACATACAGCTAAGGGAACAAGGAGGAAAAAAAAGCTCAGTCACATCACTCACACTGGAACATTCACATGGAGAAAGGACGTTGTAAAGTCACAATAGAGAAGCATCATATCACTTCTACTTGAACTGCAACACTGTGAGCTCTGCAGAGGACCAGAGCTGAGAAATATCAACATTTGCATGGGAAATGCACAGATTCTGAAGAAAACACACACGCTTTGCTGAAATAGCATGGAAGGAATGGCTGCAAATAGCACTACACCAGCATGCTGTTGCTTGAAATGGGTTTTCTTTTTAAAAGGCTGGTCAGTGAGGGTTGTGGGATGTTTCTGAACAGCAGGGATTTCCTACCTAGGTATCTCAATCACATTACTATTATTTCAATTATGATGTTTTACCTTCCTAACTTCTTCAAGTTGCAGCAGCAAACTGGTAGCTTCTCTGCCATTGGCCTAAGATAGCTGGTCTGCTGCAGATGGGCACAGATCAATAACAGAAACACAATTATTATTGCTGAGTAGGAATCTGTTGAGAGGCACGGGAACCCATGTTGTTACCTTTTAACAACCAAAGAGAAGCTCCATTTTGAGCCTAAAAGCTTACTGAAGGCAATGGGCAAGTGATTCCCTGCTACAATTTAGTACTTCCAATTTCACACTCAAGATCAATATTCTGCTGCAGAAGGTGACAAAAGCCACAAATACAGTAAGAACGAAGTGGTGCTGGTAGCACTTGATGGAGAGGGAGAAACTTTCTGACTCACTGGATACGCACTCAACAGCTCGGGCTGTGCATGTGCAGTATCCATCTGCCTCATTTCACAAAGCAGAGAAGCTGACAGGGATGCCAATCATCCCCAAATCCCAGACCTGTGGCCAAGTATTACTTCCTCCCCCCCAGACAGAAAGCTTGGATAGAAAAAGAAAAACACATCTGTGAAGCTCCAGCAATAAGTGAATGTGTCTAACAGAAAATGGAGATGCATTTGCAGAGGGGAAAAACAGGTTTGCAGGGAAGGAAGAAAAAAGGTCAAACTTGAGGAGTCTTTGAACTGCAGCCTGCCAGATTCTGTATGGATGCTCCTTTGCAAGCACCTATTTACTATAAAAATGAGAATAAGAGGCACTGGAGAAGAACAAATGTTCTGAAGGTTACAAGAGCACTACGAATAAATAAAGAAAATGAAAAGGTGAGTGAAAATAGCAGCTGTATCATCCAGGGCACTCAGAGTGACAGAAGTGGCTTCTCAGCATCCTGCTTCCCCAACTCCCTACTTCAGTGTCTGAAAATTAGGCAAAGGCTTAAGGATGGCTGATGACAGAACTGGCAGCAATTGCTAAACTACATTATGTCACAGATGCTTTAAAAAGAACTGCAGAAGGTAAAACGCTCAGCTCAGACACACGGCATAACCCCAGGAAGACAAAACGTGAGTAAGCGGATTAAAGCTCAACACTTGTCATGGCCAGGGGTGAAATCACCTTAAAAACATGTGTTCTGAGAACAGAAGGGTGCCAACTTAACGGAGGGTCTTACAGCTGTGTGGCAAGAAGCAAACAGTTCTTCAGACCACCAAGCATAGCCAGCACAACCGGAATGCAAACCAACATCAATCTGGGAAGAGCTTGCAGTGTGAGCAGTAGTACAAGCTGTTCCCATGTTACACCGAGGACTGAAATGCACACAAAAGTGAGGACAGAAGCGTAAAATCATGCTGAACTGTTGGATCACTTGGAATTATTAAGGAACCACAGAGAAGGAAGTTGTCCTTGCTTTTCTGATGCCTGCATCTCATGATCTCCAAAACTCACATAAACGAGAAATATTCCCATTTCTGTGACAGATTATATGATCCTGGAGAAGGAAGTTAAACAGATGGCCAAGGTTTTCACAGCAAACCTGTAGCAGGCTGGGGAGCAGCAATCAGGATCACCATGCCCAGGCCATGGGACAGCACTCCATGCCTTCACATACACAAAGTTTACTGTTTCAATGAAGAAAGGACCACCTGCCCACCACACACACTCATCATGGAGGTAGTTTTTTCTCCCCTCTCTCTGTGACTGTGACTAACTCTTAGCACTGACACCCAAAGTCAGTTTATCCACAGCTTCTCCCATCAGACCATGTTCTTTCAGACTGGAGGTAGGGGTGCTGATCCGTGTTAACCACATCTTTAACACAAGGGCATTCCCCACCCTGCCATCAGCCAACAATCTGAAAGGGCTACACTAAAAAACTGCTTGAGATCCACAGTAAAGGAGCTAACCTGCGCACACTTAAGCCACTGGAAGCTCCAAGAGAAGCAAGACACATCCAATGCCCCATAATGCTGAGGACAGCAGGATTTCATAAGCTGGCTGGGCAATGCTGTTTACTCAGTTTGGTTACTCAATAAAAGGCTTTGCCTCAAGTCCTACCAAGTGAGGAAAACCAAGCGCTCTGCTCCACGGAAGTGGTTTACCAAATGACTAACTGCACCATGCCAGCCAAATCAAGAAAGGTCATTTGGAATGTCTTCCTTAAAACAAAAAACATTACGAGGTGGTCCGGAAGAATAAATCCCATTAAAATGGGAAATGAAGAAGTTCCCTGAGGAACCGATGCTGAATCTCAGTGCATTCTGCACAAACAATGCTAAAGCTAAGATGTACACATCTCCCATGTCGTTCCTTCTTCTTACAGCAAAAAGGCAGCACAGGGCTCTGCGATACACAGCACACCCCCATGCCAAGCAGTTGTTACGCACATTTCTGTAGAGGCTCCGTGCTCTCACAGTTGCAGGACACAATCCACCAAAGCCACTCACCCTTCCTGCAGCACTTGCTGACACTAAACTCCTCAGACAGGCTGACTAACGATACAGCAGGCTGTAGCAGCCCCAGGTGCTCAGGGAGTTGGAGGTAGCAGCTTTCCTTCTGCAGAGCCACGCTGTGCTGCAACACGGGTAATGGAGCATGACAGCAGCAGCTCTGAGATTCAGCAGCCTCCATTTCACAAGGGGAAAGCTGAGATATTGGCTGTCTGTACTCCTCACCCCTAAACTCTGGCAGGTGAAAGGAAGAGCATGGTGCCCACAGCACAGGCTGGAGGTGGGCAGCAGAGGCAGCACGCTGCTGCCCAGTTTTGTTAACACAAATGGAAACAAATGTGACTTAAGGTGCCAGGCTGCTAATTGCAGCATGGCACAACGCAATTCCCTCAGCACACAGCCGCCTCCTCCCAAAGCTCTCACCCCATTGCTGCTTCTCCATTCTGCATTTCCAACCAGCACCGACTGCAGGTCTGTTCTGAGTGCATTGTGCTGACCTGCACATTTTTATCAAAAAAAACACCAATTCAAGCAACTCTGTGGAAAATGAACAGTTGACCTGGTCAATACAGACCTGAACAAATTATTGCTTTGGGGGGGGATAAAAACAGCTCTGCCGGGATGAAAGCCTTCATATGCCAAAAACTCCTGCAGTTAAAATGAAGAACGTGCTATGGCATGAGGGACACAAGCTTATTTACACCAGCTGAAGGAGGCCAGGGTTCAGAATGTTCACATGTGCACGCTGCTCATCTGCCAGCATCAATGTGAGTCAAAGGGACATCAACTACAGGGACAGGAGGAGGAAGGATATTGCAGGTCACCATGCACACCCCTGAGTATGCAGCACATCAGCAACTCACAGAGCTGATTTTCACCACAAAGCATCTACAAAGGAGGAAAAGGGAAGAACCAAAGCACCATAACTTGGATAGACACCACTTTCAATAACTATCAACTACTGGCAGAGCCTCAGCAGTCATGCTCCAGATCCATGCTGCAACTACTGCAGAGGATCTAAAGAGATACTGCTTACAATAGATTCATTAAACAAGCATTTCTGAAATACAATGCCAGCAGAAATGTTTCCATGAAATTCCAACATAGAAAAATCTGTGAAAAACCTCATTCTTATGTTAACATTTCCCTGCAGCATCCACAAAACGCAGCACTGCTGTAGCACATAAAGATCGAAAAGAAAGAAGATGACACTAGAAAAGGGGTTCATACAAATCAGAAGGTGCCTACCCATTTTCAGTGGTCACATGGAAATACTGTGGAGAAATCAAAATAGTAGTTTAAAATGAGGCTGAATAAGGGTTCAAAAGGTATTCTGTTCCGAAACGTACAGGGCTATTAGCAACAGGCACAGACTTCTCTGATTTGGCAATCCTAGCGGTTCTTTTGAACATATGTAATGAAAATCCATTGCTAGATAACATCGTATTGATGGTATCTACTGCACTCAGCTCTGATGTAGCTCTAGGATGGTGTTTCGCTACTGAGCTGTGTTATATCTCAGCAGCTGGCTAAAGGAATAAGCGTGTTTCATCACAGCCTGGTCAGAATCTCACAGTTCATTATAACTACAGATGCTGAACAATGCGATCAGGGGCTCAGAATTGCATGTTTCAATTATTACTCCCCAACCTTGAACACTCGGTGCACAAAGCACTCCAGCAAGGCTTTCTCTTGCAGCCTACCTTTCCATCGGACGCAGTGTTTATTCTGTAGTGGTACACCCTTCCTTCGTAGCGCAGTGAAATCGATCTCTGTCCTGGACTGCTCTCACTCTCTCGCACGAGAAAGCTGCCATTGATGCCACTGCTCAGGAGGTACTCAGCAGCGTTACGTGACACTGGTCCGTGGTACCAGGAATGTTTCTCCAAGCTATTCACCGGGGTGATGTAGTTGCTGGGTACCCAACCTTGTCCATTCTTTGTCTGAGCCTCACACCATTCACCATTATGATTGTAGCCCAGGACACGGAGCTTTTCACCTAAGCACAACCAGAGAACATATTTAGATATAACAAATCTGGGAGTAGAGTAAAAAGATGGATTATTTCTGGCTTATAGATCATTAGAATGGGTAACTGACTGAGCAGAGACCATGTGCGTTTCTTTAAGCTTGAGTGGGCCACTGAAGCCAAATTAAATGACATGCATGCTCCAAGGGTCTGTGAAATCCTCATGCAGTTCTGATGCTGTCTGAGCTTAATAAAAGATTCCAACACATTTTGAGCTCAGTTGGCTTGATGGGGCTAGACCAGGAGTGGATAAATGACAAAAATCTATTGTGATTAGCAAGTAAGCAGACTTGAAGTGCACATAAGGAATGGGAGGATCAAGTAAGAAAACACTGCATCTGCACAGTCATTTTTCATAGGAGGATTGCATTCTGGAGAACAATGAAAGTGAGAAAGACCCACATCTGAAATCAGCTTAGTACAATTTTACAGCTCAAACTCCTGTTCTTAGTGGAGACCTTCCTCTGACACAGTCTTGTCCAATGCAAAAAACCTCAAATAGTTTGAACCTTTTTAAAGGTTATGGCTTCAAGAAATATTTAGATTTGGTCAAGAAGAATTCCCACAGTTAAAAAAATTCCATAGTGTTTAGTGTATAACTCAGCCATCCCACTGCAGCTTTTCTTTCCGTGCTTCTTGCTGGTTCCTGATACCATCCTGCACGTTTCTCTTACCTTTAGTTATGCTGAGAGTGTTGTCCCCACTCGCCACAAAATCGTACAGTGCAACAAAGAGGTGGGGGTCATTTTCACTGGGACAGGACAGGAGGTTCTCCTTGGAGTTCCAGCGAGCGGCTTCACTCAGCCCCTGGGGCTCAAAATCTGACACGACTGGCCTCTGGAGGGCTTCTGCAGGAAAAGAAGGGGAGAAAAGCAGGTTCATTGTTGCTGATAAAAGCCATCCGCTTAGCCCACGTGCTACGATTTCCCTCATTTTCTCAACATCTGCACTCCTCACGTATCAGAGGACAAACCCAGATCCACTTCCAGCAGACCTTCTGCCACATGCACACCACTCTGTGCCTGCAGAGCCCCATCCCAACACACGAACTGCCTGCCTTGGCCATGGAGCAGAAGGAAACCCTCTGCCTGCAGGCAGTGCTGCTCACATCCTGGCTCTCCATAAATCCTTCGGTCTTGCCTAAGTGCTGCGACAGGTTAGACCCGAAAGCAGCAAAGACCTCTAAAATGCAAATCCCTTAATTACCCTATAAATGAAATCACCGGAACTTGAAACACTGAAAGTCGGGCAGGATGAGATTTATAAGATGCGCTGCATATGGAGTTAGATACCTATTTTTGTAGTCCGCACTATTTTTAACCATCTCTCCTCTTATTTGAGTAAAAGCTGGGTTGTTTTTGTTACCTCTCTGCCACTTCCCAAAGGAGTACACAGCGAGCGTATGCTGCACCGTGCACTTGCAGGAGCCTTAGAGGCCTTGAGAAAAACCAGTTCCCAAAAACTGAGCTTCGAACGTGCACAGTGAGGCACATCAGGTGTGAAATGCTCAGTCAATATTAGGCACATCCAAGTAAGCTTGGGGAATTCAGTTCCACTGCTTCCTGCCAATTCTTCCCTCCGAACCATGGGGAAGGCTGTTGGGATGTCACCAGGATGCTGGGGCTGCTCAGAGCAGTGCCCCTTGTGCCAATGTGTCTGCACTACAATGCACATCCATGCTTTGGGGATGGGGCTGTCAGAGGCAGGAGATCCCCATTCAGAAAACGAAGCTATCAGCGTTTTACCACTCAAACATGGCCGGCGAGCAGCAATGCTGCCCAACACAGCACAGAGCAGGCCCTGCGCCTTATGGGCCGGCCATAACCTCAGCAAGGAAGGAAAACGCCTGCCCCGTGGGGCCTGATTCAACAGGAAGGCCGGAAATCCAAGGCGGGCTCCCCTCCAGCCTCCAGCACAGCCAGGCCCATGCGCAGCCCAGAGTGGGATGCGGGGGGAGAAGCTTGATGGACTGTAACAACACGTGCTGCTAAAGGTCTGGGCCCCTAGAGGAGGCTATTAGCAGATTCAGGATACAGATCCATGATGCAAGAGAACCAGAAAGGACAGGTCTGTCTGGCTGCCCTGTACAGTCAGCCGTCAGCAGCATTCATCTCTGAGTTATCTGCTGCTAAATCTGCCCAGACATGATAGTGCTTCAGAGCAGCAGACAGTGCAGCTCATTCACACTGCTGCTCAGAGAGGTGGTGGTGCCCCAGCCCTGCAGACACCCGAGGTCAGGGGATGGCTCTGAGCACCTATGGAGCTGTGGGTGTCCCCATCCTACACTGTACTTATCTACAGCTTCACAGCACCACGGAGCCCCTCAATAGAGGGCCCCTGGATGAATGAGACCAGCTGCTGTGCCACAGGACACTGTCCTCAACTGGTGATGGGGCAGGAAGCAAGCCCAGCTCCATTGGTTATCACCATGCTGAAATTCCCTCCAGGCAGCCACAAAGCTTGCTGCTGCAGCTCTGTGAAACCACAACTTCATGCTTCCATCACACCAGGCTCAGGTGGCACCTGGATGCCTGGGAGGAGTCCCAGGGCAGAAGTGTAATTCAGCTCCACACTCACACCAGCTAAATACAACTCTCCATTGCCAGACTAGGAAATGAGAGAGCAAGAGCTTTTATTTGGAGGCATCAGCCATATGGATGCCTCCTTTTCCCCCAAATTAAGTTTGCACCAGGAGATATTTATGTTCATACACCAAAAGATTTCATAAGCATAGCTATCCCCTGCTAATTACTGTTTATGCGAAGCCATGAATCACTGCTAGGGACCGTGTAAGAAGTTCTCTGATGTGAACAATGTTGGTCCAGACCAACACAAGCAAATTCCCTTAAAGAATGTAAGTGAAGGGCTGGAAAAGAGGCAGAAGAACAGCATGACAAGCAGCTCCTCCACAGCTGACTGCAAGGCAGTCCCGGGGGAAGGAGGAGACCTCCTGTCTCCCTGCAAAACAAACATCCTGTGCTCTTACAAACTGCTGGCGTTTTTTCCACAGGGTTTCCAAAGCAAAGGAGAACAGAATACACTCAGTAATCTCTTTGGAGTCAAAGCACATGCTGTCTAAAGCTTTTCCTCTCCTTACCTTCCCCCTTCCTTTCTTTTCCCCTAAAATGAAATTAGGGTAAGTGGCACTGTGCTCTGTGCCTCTTTGTCACACTGATTTCCTTACTGGTCACTGTCAGATTCCCTATCCCTGATGGAACAGGGTTATCTTCAAGGTGAAAGGACCAGCATCCTCAGACAGAAGGTACCTCTGGCCTGCTTCACTGCCTGTGGAAGAGGGCCCACAGTCAAACGCATTGCTTCGTCTTACCAATGCTAAGTACCCCCAATGGCATGGCTTCACCCACTCACTCTGAGAGACCATTCTGTTAACTTCCATCTTTTCATTTCTTCTTGGAGAGTTCACTCTCCTATGAGCCTGCAGGTTCCACTACAGCTCATCCACTGGGTATTTTCCATTTGTAACCCTTTAACAACACAGTAAATACCATCTTCCAACCTGCGAGATGATCACAATTGTGTCTCATCTTAGATTAAAATGTCTGAGAGAAGAAGGGGAAAGAGGAGCCAGATCCAACTGAATTATAAATGACACCTCTGTATTTCTGAACACTTCAGCAGTGAAGCTTTTGGTTTGGTTGCTTTACTCTGCAGAAGTAGTGAGGTTTGCCCACTTCAGAGCCCTGGGGAGGGACAGCACTGAATAAGAGCCACAGAGATTTACAGCTATAGTGCCCCATATTCTTTAGCAGCTCAGGACTGAGAAGGGAAGATGAACGTGGGCCTGTGATGATCAGCTTTAGGTCTGAAGACAGCTCTAGTTGTATGAACTGGTAACACAATCCATGGGAGATGGTAACAAGCATCAGCAGCCAGACTTATTTTAATAAGGATGGGACAGGCAAGAACCACCACAGCAAGCACACAACCAGCAAGCCACTACAGAGCCAGAATGCTTGTTTAAAAGCAAAAACTCTACTGAGCGATGGCAGATGTGAGGCCAAGAGGTGAAGAGCAGAAAGCAGAAGGGGGACACAAACAGAAGGCTCTTCCCTGGGAGGCCATGGCTACGGGCTGCTCCTCCCCGAGCTCCTCCGCTCTGACTGTAACAAGATACACTGGAAAAGAAAGGATATATGGGCAACCTGACAGCTGGCAGGGCAGAAACTGTTTCGGTTTGAAAACAAAGGGCTTGAGTAGTGCCTCTCCACCAGTTCTCAGCTTTAAAGAGGATGCTGACAGGTTTTAAACAAGGTTTCTGCTTTTCAGTGGTAGAGCAAGCCCAAAAAGGCAGCGAGACTATTTCAGCCCCTATTTGGGACATGGACACGTTCTGCTTTCCAGATCAGATTGGCAGCAGTGCTTGCTGTGCCTCGTCCCTTCTACTCTTTACCCTTTCTTGGTGTGAAGCGAGGGTGGAATTATTCAGTTTGGCACAGGCAAAAAGGAGGAAGCAGATGACAGAAGTTCAGATATCTCACATTTAGAAATAATATTTACTAGGGGGAATAAAACTGAGAGCAAAAAAATGGCCAGCTAAAATCATCATCAGCGTGGAAGCTCAGTAGTCATACAACCAGTTAAAACATACTTTCGATCAAGTTCAGGTTCAGCCAAATGCTAACACACAGCATGCAGGGCTGTCTGCCCACACCCTGCCACAGCATATAGAGACACTGAGCTTGGAAAAGCCCTTTCACATCAACAGTCCCAACCCCAGCCCACCCCACTGTGCCCACTGACACGTCCCTCACATCCCCATGTAACCAATGGTCCACTCAGCCTCTAAGCAGCTCTCTCCACAGTTTTTCAGCTTCCAAAGCAACTCAGCTTCCCCCTCGTGCCTTCAGCAGCTTCCCATGCGACAAAGACAAGAGCAGAGTTAAATCCTCCAGTGATATCACCATCATCTTCTTAATCCCCCCAGAAGCTCCAGTGAGACGCAGGCTGTGCAGGGAGCAGCCTGGCCATGTCACACAGCTCCCAGGGATGTGCCTGGTGGCCTCAGCACAAACTTATCCCCTCCTGAGGATCTGCCAGTCTGCCCTTTGTAGGCCTGCAAGCTTTAGTGGTTTCCACCCAAATGAGCCCCACCTGTAAGAACCTGTTATCTGTAGCGTACTGCAGGCAAATGGCTTTCACTTTTGCCCTGGCACAAGCTCCCCCTGCTCTTCTGCTCGGCCCTCTCAGCAGGGCTTTCAACCTCACCACAGCCTAAACACAAAAGCTGTGTGGGGCCCCTTTAGCTGTGGAAGAACAGAAAGCTCTCCTTTGTTTTCCTTTCATTTTTGCTTTGCTTTCCAAGAGGTCCACCACCACCAGAGCATCACGGTGGGTCCTGCACTATCCATATCCTAACAGCTGTGCAGGGGAGATGCATTAAGATCTCGGTTGTGGAGCTGTAACACACCAGTGGGTGCTGGCTGCAGTCCTGTGCTGTGCTGAGAGTAGAGGCTTCGACAGGAGAGTGTTTTAAAGTTCTTCCAATGCTCGTTTCCCATCCCTTAGTAAATGAATACATACACAGCCAAGGTCTCAGAGAAGCTGAAGGTGAAAATACCGCAGTATTTACTGTGCCTGATCATGTTGTTAACTCGATACTGCCTACATGGAGCAAGTCAAACTGCGCTCTAATCCTATTATGCAACTGCATTGCAAAGTGGGGAGGGGGAGTGGCTGTAGAATATACAAAAGAGAAAACCCACACAAACAGCCCGGGTAGAACCGGGTCACATCAGCCCTGGTTCTAACAGACCCAGAGGCCCCCAGCAGCCTTGCCCACGCTCCATGGGCATCCAAAGGCTCCGATGCAGAGCAGGGGGCCCAGTGCCAGTGCAACAGCAGCAAAGTGCCACAAACAGAGGTGAAAAAGCTCAGTGAACCGTTTGGTCGCTTAGGAAAGATCCACGCTATTCACACATCAACCCCCTGCTATGTCTGTGAAACTTTTCAGAAGGATTTGCAAAAGATGAGAGAACCGAAAGGGAGAAAAGAACAGCCCCCTGACAACAGAAAGTTATTCAGAGCCGCTGCACGCATCCGATGAGCGCAGCCTCCCGCTATGAGATCCCTTCGTCTCGCTCCGTCGCCAGCAGCCATTTGTAGTTTTTGAGATTCCTGAACTATGAATTTGAGGAACATTTCTCCGCTGAATATTCGAGAGTTGAGCAAGAGCCGGCGGCCATAGGCTGCGCGCGGTCAGGTGGCTGCATTTCTTCCCTCTGATTTGATGAGTTAGCAAAGTACTCCTGGCACGCAGCTTATTTTTACCGAAGTTCCATCCAGCGACACAAAAGAAGCCGAGGAATGTATCGGCCCAACACAGCACGGCGGGCTGCAGCCTCCTGGGGCCCGGCCAAAGCCCTGGCAGTGCACAGAGCAAGGCCACGGCCGAGGGGACGCAGCTACAGGGTCGTGCTGTGCCCAATGGGGCCAGGCTGGGCTGCCCTGCACATCGTCTCCAGCCCAGGGCACCCAGCTCCGGCCCTCCCTGAGTGTTCATTCACGTTTCAATTCCGACACTCACAGGAATGGCTCAAATTCAGTTTTTCAAAGCAATCGCCCAAGTAAATTCAGCTGTGTGGCCGCCTGGGAAATGCCAACAGAGAGGGACAGCCAAAAGGAACCAACAGACCGCGAGTAACACACACAGAAAGTACTTTGCTGTATTCAGCAAGTTGATTTGCATCTAGATTCTCCTCCTTAGCCCAGAGTAACTTTAGTCCTTCCAGCCCCAAGAGAAGGGAGCTCCTTCTCCGCGCACACCCGAAGCCCAGGCCCATGGAGACGGCTTTGTTTGTTGGATCGGCCATGGGATCACTTGACATTTCACAACCATAAATGGTAGAGCCGGGCTCCCTTTGTACGCTGCGCTTAATGAAAATCACCTGGTCCCAAAGTCATGCACACACAGCCCCGCGGCTCCCGGCTCCCCCAAAAGCCTCCCCATATCCCCAGAAAGTGTTTCCATGCCCCCCTGAGGGCCTCCCCACGTCCCTAAAAGGGCCTCCCCACATCCCCAAAAGGGGCCTCCCATCCCGCTCACCTTCCAAGTAGCAGCTGGAGGAAGAAGAGAGCCCCTTCTTCGACTTGCAGCCCACCAATTTCAAGCAAATCTCCAACATTTTCATTTGTTAGAGTTTGGCCTCAGCTGTGCGGTCTCCTTTCTTCCCTTCAGCTCTTCTCACTCAAAGTTACCCGGTAAGAAGCGCTCCCCGTACCACTTAAAATGGTGATCCCAAGAGGCACAGAGCCTCTGGGACCCAGCTGTCCCCCGGCCCCAACAGGACTGCAGCCATCCCCATGCAGCAGGAGGGCAGGGCGCTGGGTGCCGAGTGCTGCCAACAAAGGGCCCCCTTCAGCCTCCGCGCCTCAGCTCCGAGCCGGCCTCCTGACGGCAGGCAGCAAGCTACGCCCTCGCTCCTTAACCCTGCTGCTGCCGGACGGGGAGGTACACACGTTCAGCATCTGTTTGTTCCATATCAGCGTATATTCGAGGTAAGCAGCTGTTGATAAAGGAGACCGGACTGGTTGTGCATACAGCTGTGGGGTTTTACAAGATCCCCGTTCTGTTCCCAAAGCTCGGGCTGCTCAGAGCACGAGGTGCCCCCCGAGCAGAAAGGCCCAAGGTGAGGTTGCTGGCTGCCTCTTGCTCCTCTGCCTTCCAGCACTCGTGGACCCTGCCATTGAAACAGCCAGCTTCCATCACCCAGCAGATGACATTGCTTCAGGCCTTCTCTTCCTCCCTCTGCTTCCAGAGAGGGGTCTCCATCCCATGGAAGCAAAAGAGGCTCAAAGGAAACTGATGCCCCTCCACTTGCTCCCTGCCCACCCAGCTTCAGAAGGCACTGCGACAAAGAGCTGGTACAGAACAGGGAGGAATAAAAGAGGAGCTGAAAGCTGAGTTGACCATCTCATGCTGAGGCCCATGTCATGCTCAGGGAACCAGGGTGAAGCAACATTTGAAGAGCAGACCCTGCATCGTGCACGCAATGTCTGCATGTGACGAGCATCCCCATCCTGCCTCGAGTTCAGCCGCAGCTGTAGGAGCATGGAATTCCCATAAAATTCCCCTGGAGGTACGGAGGCAGCAGCACCCAGCCAACACAATTAGGGTTCCTACAGCAGCAGAATGAAGGCAGATTACACTCCTGGTGAACTCCTGGGGTTGGTGTTCCAGAATGCCTCGTTTCAAATTCAATTAACCCACTTGCAGAAGAAGCTTGCTGTTGGAGCAGTGCTTCCACTCAGGGAGCTGAGCACAAAGAGCTATCCTGGGATAACTCCCTCTGTAGATAAAGCCTAAAATTAATTCCCTTTATTGTTCCACGCACCCAAGCTTGTGTGATCCCTACAAACTTCATCCTTCTGCGCTTCCTCATTTGTGTCACAGCAAGCCAGACCGTAAATGCTTCAGAGCAAGAGCTCTCTGCACTTACTGCATGCCATGAAATTAGCTAGCGATACAGAAATAAAAGCCACATTGGCAGTGTCACACTAAACGCTGCTACTCTTAGTGCTAACATCCATTAATCCCTTTAATGTTTGTTGTATTTGCATCTTAAGAGTAAAATCTGTCATGAAAAGCATGCAGACTTCTGGACTATGGAGTGACTGATGCAATCTTCAGCTCTTGTCTCTCTGCTGCAGAATGGCAGAACAGTTTTGCTTTGCCATTCAGAGCACAATGCCTTCCCTTTCCTCTCCTTTCAGTCCCCTTTGGCACAGGCAGCTCAGCCCCAAGCATCACCTGTCCCCAGGCAGCCCCAACCTGCACTGCTTTGACATCTCCTTGTATAAGGAGGCAACTGAACGCAGCCCTCCAGATGTGGCTTTGCCAGCTCCAGAGACAGAAATAACCACTCCTTTTGACCTGCTGGCTATGTTCTTGCTAATGCAACCCAGTACGCCATCAGCCCTTATTGTTTATGCTCATACAAGAGCGTAAGCCTCTTTAGCCAACTGCTTTAATGTCTGAGCTTCTTCTAAGAGGCTATTTTATTCACCCTGTTCTTAAAGCTATGCAACATTTGAGGACAGCCTTATCCAAATGAGTGATCACATCCACATACAAGACAGCAGCAGTGAAAGGACTGGGCTCCATGAGCAGAAAGTGAGTTCTGGCGTAGTCCCACCCCACTAACAGCTGGAGCCAATTTTCTTGTGATACCATGAAAAACAGCTTGAGTGCTCGTCACCCATTTAAAAGCAAAGCTTCATTTTAAAACCCTCTTCTGAAACACAGAAAGATGATGGAGCTGAAAGGCCCAAATGCTGGGGATTTTTTCCATAGGTTCATTCAACTTGAAGTCGCGTGAATCAGAAGGAGCTCAAAACAGTGAGCAAAGGAAAGGAGCAAAGGAGAGTACCAGGAAAAGAGCAATCCTTCCCATTATGGATTACCTGTGCCTTATCTAGCTCTTCTGTAAATGCAGCTGGGAACTTCCCCACAGGTGTAAAGGAACTGAACACAAGCTGTAAAGCACTTTGCTGTCTGTGGATGCATAGAGCAACAACAAATTGATTCACATCACTTGTAAGATGCATTATTCTTACCCAGCATGAAAGTTATTTGTAATTTTGAGCATTCATGGGTCACTCTATTCTGATGAAGTCCTTCCCACAGCCACATGACACATTGTAACACCATTACCTGGTATATGACTATATGGAAATGATTGATCATAAACCTATGTTGAAATGTATGAATGACACTGTGTGTGCTACAGACCCAGCCAGGCCCTGGCACCAGCAGTGGATACATCAGGACATGCTCAGGCTGCTTTTTGCTCTGAGCCATGAACCTTTGTGCCTTCAGTGGTCTGACTCCTCCCGGCATTGCCCTGCTGCAGTCCCACTGCCCAGATGATGCTGCTGTTCTGTTTTGTGCCGACATCTCTGCCTTTCTTTCTTCAGTCCCTGCTTGGAATGCTTATGGAGGCCATTACTCCACCTCCATTTAAAGCTCTTCTCAAAGCTCAGCTGGCATGTTTACAAGAGCATCTATCACTGCTAGTTAAAACAGCGCATTAAAACCAAAACCCACTCACTATGATCTCTCTAGAGCAGGTATTCCCTCTCCTACCCCCCCAGCTGCCCTCCATCACAAACCTACCGATCAAAGGCTGCTCAAAGTGCAAAGAATCTTCCCTCCTTCAGAACCCACTCAAGCCAGCTGAGAACCAAGAGCCCAAAGCTCTCTGCCTGTACAGTGAGACATCATTGCCTCTGGCAGCTGGAAAGAAATAAACCCAGCAGGTTGCAAGGAGCACAGTGCACACCCCAACAAGACAACAAAAGGTTTTGCAGTGCAGCATGTGCATTTGTTGGTTTTGCTCCCTGATTTAACAGATGTTTGTTATCTGCAATCTTCAGGACGGAGGACTCACTGAGAAGTGGTGGGATTAGAGAAACGTGCAGCTATTTGAAATTCCTTGCAAGCAGCAGGGCAGAATCCTCCTTTTTAAGGTAGCAACAAGGCAGAGGGTACGGCTGAATTCCTGCAGAGCTGGCTGTCTTTGGGAGACCATGCAAGGACTGTGAACTCCCCAGAAAGCTGCCTGTGTCATTGGCATTTGAAGCCTGAGAGGTTAAACCAGGTCCAAAGGAGCTCTTTGAAAGTTTTTGGTCTCTCCCATTAAAAGCTTTTTGAAACATCTGCAGGCAATGAAAGAGAAGGAGGCACCTTGCAGCTCTCAGAGCTGAAAAAAAACAGAGGCTTACCTGAGGGACAGCAAACACCACAAAGCACCTTATTGTGACTGCTGAACTTTCATCACCTGGTTGGCTCATTGTAAGGGTGGGAGAGGGAATGGGCAGGGAGAGCTGCTGTGCTGGGCAGAGGACAGCAGCTGAGCAGCATGACCACGTTCAGCATCTTCTGCCAGCCTAGAGCAGAAGGCTTAAAGCCAGCACAGAGCCAGAAAAGATGCACGCTTGCAAAACATCAGAAAACAATATTCTTTTTTGCAAAGCTTCTTTGCCAAATCCTGACTCAGAATTTGAGTGGGAGCATTTCCTTTTTTATTTTTTTTTTTTTTAATTTATTTAAAGAAAATACATGGAAATGCAAAGAAAAAGATAAAAGCAGAGGTTGAACCAAGGTGTTCAAAGTTGCTGACTTCACGGGTACCTTGTGCAACCCCAACACATGGCCCAGAGCAGCCAGGAGGACCAGCACAGCCTGCTCTGCTGTGACAGCACCTAAGCAGTTAATTCCTTCCACTCAAGAGCTGAAAAATCTGCCAAGGCAGAAGACCAGGCCTTGGAGATCAAGTTACACATGAGGAGGGGGTGGAAGGGGAGAGGGAGAAAAGAAAACAAGTTCTCTGAGCACTGCACTGCGTTAGGCCAGGCAGGCCCAGGAGGGTGGGGAGGAGGCAATATTTATTCCCCCTGTGCTGTCTTGAGGCAGTGAGAGGCACCACGGACACACGTGTGCTGTTGTGACTCCAAACCTGCTATTCAAACAGCAGGAACCAGCCTGCACCGAACACATTAGCTCTGGCCAACATCAGGGACCTATTCCTAGAACCAGAGGTGTAGGTTGGGAAGGACAGGACTGAATGGGCTCTACTGGAGCCAGTGAAGCACCTCTCCTCTCACCGCACCCAACCACACCATCGTGCTGCACAGAGCTCAGGGCACAGCTCATGTAGGGACGTATCCATCAGTCCCAGCATCAATCCCACTCCATTGCTCTGAATGTCAATGCCGGTTCATCCACAGGATATATTTGTGAAGGAAACTGAAGTGCTTAAAAAGAAAACAAAACAGAAGAACCGCCTCCATCTACATTGACTTCAATGAGTGCTTATCCACTTCTAGCTACCCTCAACCTTCCTTAGGCTTATAGGTGAAATGCCCAGTGCTCCACAGCACTAATTATTCCCAGTGTAAGAAATTAAATATACACTACCAAGAAGGAAAAAGCTTCCAGTTAATTAGCAGTGATCCCCAACCAGCCCAGCGCTGTGCTGTCAGGACACAACATAAGGAGCTGGAAGAGCTGTGCTGGGACCGTGACGTAAAGGCAGGAGCGTTCTGTTCCCTGGTGAATGTGGGGGCCAACAGGCTCAGGCTCCAGCCAGAACTGAGCTATCTCACCATGGAGAAAAGCAAACTCAGACATGTACACACCTCCCTCTCCAGCTGCAGGAAGAGAAGCATCCATTTGCAGGCACTGCGGTGTGCAATGGGGTGCGGTGCAGCACGAGGCCTGCTGCTGAATCTTCACAACTGTCTGATGTGCTCTTGTTAATTCCCAGCATTCAAAAAACAACATTCAAAGAAGCATTTTAATTTGAGGGTGGTTGGTTTTGTTGTTTTTACTCGTATTTACATTCAGAGTTAGAAAATGGCATGAGATTCTGGAATGCCTCTCCATTTTCTGCTTTTCCAGGTACAAGAGTTATGCAAGAAAGCAATGAAAGATGGCCTAAAAAATGAGATCTGTGCTCCTGATCAGCCATCACCCCAAATTCTGCCTTATCCACACGGTCTGAGCCAGGCAAAATTCCTTTCTGTTCACTCCCTCCTTCCCCTACCTGTCTGTCTCTATCAGAGCCATTCACAGAGCAGACGCATCTTGTGTGGGCTGAGGTTTACAGCTGCTGGCATGAAGAAAGGCTGTAGATGCTTTCTGCCCAAATACCAGATAGGAAATAAAAGTGCACAAATCCAATTGAATAGCAAGTTGCCATGCTGTCAGCTTCCAACCTGCTCCATGCCAAGGGAGGGTTCGGGTTGGATATTAGGTAAATGTTCTTCTCAGAGTGATAACAGCTGCCCAGGGAGTGCTGGGGTCACCGTCCCTGGAGGTGTCCCATAGCTGTGGGGCTGTGGCACTGAGGGATGTATCAGTGGGCACGGTGGGCTGGGGTTGGACTTGGGGGATCTGAGAGGTCTTTTCCAACCTTAATGACTCCACAGTTCTGGGAACAGGGATGCTATGCCTGAGCCAACCAGAGGTGGGAAGGAGGAGAGCAGGCCAGCTGGGCTCTGGTGGGCCACACGTCCCCAATTCCTCCCCACTCGGTTCAGCTCAGCCTGAGTCCTGCTCCTGGAACACAGTCTGGGGATTTGCAGATGGTGAAAGAGCTGCAGTGTTCCCTAATCCTCTGGCGATGTGCATGTTAGTTAGGGTGCCAGCAGAGCCTCACAAACTTAATCTCAAAGCAGGAGGAGGTTTGGGCAAAGAAACAGATGAGAAATCTGCGACAGCTCTGGAGTTGAGAGGGGACGAAGGCAATGCATCGCCCATAACATGTGCGTGAGGCACAATATACTGCACAGGGAGTGCTCAGCTGTGCAGTGCTGCAGTTATCAGATCCAGAAACACAGAGAGGAAAAGCCCCCCAGATTATGTGAGCTCTCATCTTGTAATTACACCTGGAGCTCCGGATAAAGGATGTCACCACGTTGCTGGGAGGATTAGCAGGTTATCATTTTGCAAAGAGCTGATAATAGCTTGGTTCGCTTTTGCTTCGTGTCAAACCCTCACATTTGATCTGGCTTTTAAGATGAAAAATGTTTTAGGAAAAAAAAAAAAATTAAGGGGAAATTATCCATTCAGCTTAAACATCCACTCATGGAGTAGATGCAGCACAGCTGTATTCCCACAGACTTCCCTGTAACTGCAGGCAAAGCTATTATCCTGCTTGTGCCTCCACTTTCTATGAGGGTCAAAGGTCCTGGTGCCACCTGCCTTCAGGACAAACCACCCAGCACACAGCAGGGCCCAGCCCCCAGACGGGCTTCCCCAAACTCACAAAGGAATGTTTCATTGGCATCCAGGAGAAAGGTTTCCTATGTCAGAACACCCAGGAGCCATCACACCCAGCTGCACCACATCAAGGTGCTGGGGCTCCCCCAGGTCTCCAGCGGAGCAGAACAAGTGAAATTCAGTGAGCTCTGCAGCACAACGTGCCCCAAACCACCTCAGTGAGAAACCTGCACCAAGACCTGCAACTGGACCAGGCTAAAGCTTCTGGCAGTGCCCATTAGCAGCAACTGTGTTTTCTGGAGGTGCCTCCCTCCAGCCTCTTGTAGCATCGCAAGAAAAAGCAAACATGAACAGCACTGAGGAACAGCCCATTCTGAAACCACTTCCAGGAACAGGGATTGTTTGAACAAAATCCATTAAGTGAAACCATCTGTATTAAGGGTCAAACGCCATCTGAGGCTGACTGTACAAAACTAGCCATTTTACAGCATTCGGGCTATTATCTCTTCATGGTTTTTTCTTGAACACGATCGATCAGTGGCACGGGGGTGTTATTGGGGGGTAGGAATTAACCCCGCAGCTCCAGAGCCCTGAGTGCTATAAGGGAAGGCTGCAGTCAGAGCTGTGCCCCAAGGAGGCTCCATGGCACAGGGCTGCGGGTGGCTCCTCCCCAGCTGCGTCACTCAGAGCCAGCCAGGCGGACGCACTGCATCCCAAGGGATGCTTCTTCCACGCTGCTTGCTGGCAGGAGGGAGGTGATAGAAAAGGGTTGAGGAAGGGAAAAGGACGATTGGAAGTGGTAATGGTGATAAAAGCCTGTTTTAACCTGTTTCACCGGGGGAGTTTAGTGATGGAATACAAGAGGACTCAAAGATGGTGGCCGCTGCTAGTGATAATAAACAAGAACACGGGTGCAACCAGCTCATGGCAAGAGGATGTAACTGGATGATCTTCCAGGTCCCTTCCAACCAGAGCCACTCTGTGGTTCCGTGGTGCAAAGCTCCAATGTTCCACATTTACACCAAGTCTGCAAACAGCCACCTGGCGCCGTTTCAAACACACGCTGATCCCCTCCCACCCCAAAGGATTCGCGCAGCCCTCATCCAGCTTATCTAAAGCCTGCTTGAATTGGAGCAAAAGGAATGGCAGGAGATCCTGGGTACTGAGCTGCTCCAGCACTTGGTCAGACATGAACCACGAGCTGGTACCAATGTACAAGGAGGGCAGTGTGCCACACAGGGGAACCTGCCCACGGCAACACAACCCCATCTGAGTACAACCTCGGTCACTGATAAAACCGGGTCTGATAAAACTCCAATCAACTGCACAAGTATTTCCGAATGTATCACTGGTGAAGTCAGACTGTAATCACACACTGCAGCTGCAAAGGCAAAAATAAATAAATAAATCAATAAATCATTAACCTTTTTTTCTTTTTTTTCCCTCTAGAAACCAAGCAGATGGTGACGATGGAAAGGAAAACTGCAATCCTTTTGTTTTCAACAGAACTGCCAGCAAAAAGGCCCAAAAAACAGCTTTTTTTTCTCTTTAAACATATATATATATATATTTTTGAGCATCTACATGCCAACGTGCTTCATGGCTGGCAGCTTTTTAAGCAGACAAATATTCAATGGAGTCAACATAAATGCAAATAGCAGCTACCGAAAGTCAAATTGCCCAGCTATGATGTAATGAAATAGCTTTGCTTTATGGGAATGAGGTCACGGGTCTGAAATATGCCTTAGGAGTCAAGAAAAAAAACCACCTCTTTCACCAGTTGCAAAATGGTAATGCAATTACTCGCCTAACTCAAAGATTTTATAGATATTTAAATTCAACTCCGAAGATATGAGTCATTAATTTGCATAAGCTTTGCTGAGAAGCAGACTGTTCTTCAATCACAATGAACTAACGGAGCTCTCGTGGCCTGAATATTAGCTAAAGCTAAACCGTAACACTCAAGTGTGAGTACATCACAGTCACAAAACGCTTCTATATTCCTGATGGTGAAGTGTCAAAACAGCCCACAGACACAGAGGAATGCACTGATCAATAAGACCACAGTGGAAGCAAAGCCAAGGGATGGGCATTCCAAGGGTAAGGCAGCAGGTGGAGGGGATGTGGCTGCTGGGTGAGGAACCCCCTCATAGACATTACCAGGGTTTGCATCACCCAGCCATGGGCAAGTACTGAGAGCAGGATGAGCTGTCATTTAGTTATGCAGAGCAGAACATGCCCAGTCCATAGAGGGCATTTCTTCAAGCTTTTGCTTGTATTTTCTACTAGCTTTACCAGGAAGCATGGTCTCACTTTGCTCCATACAGGAGGATGTTTTGTAAATATATATTAGGGATCCAACAGAGAGTTTATGAAGCCCAAAACCTTATCTTAACTTCACTGTGCTGTCCCTCTGCGGAGCTTTTTTTTCCCCTCCAGAAATACAAACTCATCTGTGGTTTGGAGGCCCCCGAATAGCACAGTGGTTGGCATCACAAAGTTTTCAACTCAAACCACCACAACACCAACAGCATCACAACAGATCTGTGTTATTTCACCTGCGAGAAGAACAGAAAACGTTTCAAGGGCAGAATCACTGAATCACTGAGGTTGGAAATGACCTCTATGATCATCACCTCTCATCCTATTGCTGCTTCTGGGGAGCAGAGGCCAACCCCACCTCACCACAACCTGTCAGGGATTGTAGGGAGCAGGAAGATCTTCCCTGGGCCTCTTCTCCATGCAGAGCATGCATGCAGCTCCATTGCTCTTCTTTGTGCTCTAGGGCCTCAGTGTCCTTCTTGCAGTGAGGGGCCCAAGCAGCAAAACCTCCATTGCTGATGGCACTGGGAGCAGTGAGAGCTCCCACCACCTGCACCTTGCAACCCCCCCACAGCGGGGTTCCTTCCTGGGATGGGCTCCTCTCAGGTATACAGCACAGCTCTGAACTGCAGGACCCCCCACACAAGGATGTGTGCAGTGTCTGTGCCAGGGGCTGCCCTCTCCATTCCTTCCTGCCCCTCCCAATAAGTTATTCGTTAACGTACCAAAACATGCACAGCAATGAGGAATTCATGGAGATTCCCTAAATACCAAAATTCTGAGTATAATGGCAAGCAGAGTTAGCTGAACGCCCTCCTCCAGCTCCACACCCTGCCCCGGGTGGATCACTGCTATAAAGCTTCACTTGTATTTACAGCAGCAAAGCCCTCCACAAACCCCTTCACCACCAGCGCCTTCCATGCGCTCAGAACATCCCCGAACCAAGCAGCAGCCACCAATGCTGCAACTTTAAATCTATCCCCGTTTCCTCTTCCAAGTTTCTGTTTGAGCCGTTACAGCTCCCTCAGGACCCCACTGACTCACTGCATTTTCAGGATGACGCAAGCATGCTCTTCTGCACAGCTTCAAAACAGGCTCCAAGGGTTTCCACTCACAAAATGACCACTAAAGATCCCTATAAATCAGGTGTTCTCACTGTGCAGCCATCATTCCTGCGATGCAGGGAGCAAGCTTCAGTTTCTTTTCTGATTGGAAATGTATTAATCACCAGTACTGTCATTCCTAGGCAATACTTCTAGGAATGCTCAAGTTTCCACCCTGAGATCCAGTGGAAAATAGTTCCCTGCTGACTGCACACCCAGCAGGGCTGGCCCGCCTCTCCTGCAGCCCAGCCAGCTCAGCACTGCCTGTATCACCTTGCTGTCCCCACGTGCCACTGGGTATCCATCTCCACCTCTTGAAGAACCCTGCCAACACAACATCTGTCCCAGCTTCCCCATATTGGTTCCCAGTTCCTTGGTTCTACCTGCAGCAAACCTGGGAAGTTAAAGAGATGTTCTGGGCGCAGTCGTGCCAACAGGTAGATACTACACAAAGACCTGAGCAGTCACAGAGTGGAAAGGTGCATGTGGAAACACGAGACTGGGAAGGTTTCTTCCATGTCTAGAGATCAAATTCCCAGTTCCTCCTGAATCCCTTCATTCAGCTTTTCTTGCTTCTCTGATGGCTGCACACAAGACAGACCCTGTACTGCACTAGCATCAGTATCTAATACTGTATACTGTATCATCAGTATACTGCTCTGTATCTGTGCTCCTTACAAAGATGGTAACAACAGCAAAACAAACCCTGGGCTCCTGACTTGGCATTGCTGTCTCGTAGCAAAGGCAGCTGAAACATTCTTTCTGCTTGCAGCTTCCCACATCTGTCTGCTCTGTGAGATGTCACTGCAACAAGACAGCTGGGAGTGACAAGAAGATGTAAAACTGAACGGCGAAGTGGAAGACAAAAAGAATCAGAGAAGGATGAAGAATGCCTGGTTTAGTCAGCAGCACTAACGCTGCTAATCAAAACTTCCAGCTGAACGTGTCCTTCCTACACAGCCTTCTTGCCCCTCTTCAAGCCAGGTCAAGCAAGAAGAATGTCTGACACAAACCTGCTTGTACTTCACTCCTTACAGCAAGCAACAGAGGAAGGCTTTGCTGGTTTGTGGACCAAGAGGTCACAGTGATGACTGTGGGGTTATCTGCAAAATGAGCTTTAATCCTTATTGTCAGTCGTACAGAAAAAGTAAAAAGCCTATAACAGCACATCATTAGCATCCCCTGTATGGACACTGGGACTTTCATACCAAACGTAACATTAACAAATGCACCTAGAGGGTAAGAATATTCCATGTGGATTATGCATGACTATTATCTTATTATCCATGAATACATATAACCATTCCTATATATAACCATTTCTTAATGGTTATTTGCAGGATCTTGGAATGATGGAATTGAGAAGCCAATCCATGATAAAAAGAGCAGATTTTCTTCAAGGATTCAAACAGTTTTAAACTGTGAGCTGAATCCCATACACATGGCATGCCTTTCCTCCCCAGTGAAACACAGGGTACATACCCTATTTCTGCAGCTCATCACTTCTAAAGTGACAGAGAAAATAAGCAAGGGGACATGAAGATACAACCCCTGCAGCGGGATAAATGCATTGCTGTAGGAAAGCAGCCAGTTTTGGGACTGCTTGCAAGCATGCTCCTTCCCATTGGAATGGATTTGCAGCCCAGGAAGCAAGGAGGCAGGGAGAACAGCCATTAGCAAAGTGTCAGGAATTATGAGTCAAGGAGGTGAGTCACCACCACATCCCCCCGGGGGTGGGATTTGGGATGAGTGCATCCAACTGCACACATTACACAACCCCAATGGAAAAGCCCTCTCAGATCCCCAGGCCCAACCCCAGCCCACCCCACTGCCATGTCCCCCAGTGCCACATCCCTGTGGTTCCAGAACTCCTTTTGGGATGGGGATTCCTCCACATCTCTAGTCAGAAGCATTGGTTATTTTACAGCCGTACAGCAGCCAATCTTTACCTTCACATTCAAAGCATGGCAGTGGCCTTCTTCATTCTACTCTTCCCATGTCACACACGACCTTGACAGCTGCCCAACAGCTTCATCTTCAGCAGAAGCTTGTCTCATGCTCAGCCTTCCCACCTGGCTAAAAACCTGTGATGCTTGTGGAAAGTATAATTGAGCCATAAGAAACCCCAGTACGATGTGCTTTTATTATTATTTTATCTAAGGCCAATCAGTGCGGCTCTGGCACTGCTGCCCAGAGAAGCAGTGGGTGCCCCATCCCTGGAGATGTCCAAGGGCAGGCTGGATGGGACCCTGAGCAGCCTGGTCTGCCAGGGGTGGTTGGAACTGAGTGATTTTTAAGGTCCCTTCCGACCCATGATTCCATAAAGAAAGGAAGAGAAATTCTGCAATCCAGATCTGAAGACAGTCAATGGCTTTTTTGCTCCAGTAGAAGCTGTGGAATTTGGCCTGCAGTGCTTTACCCAAGAAGCCATCGGATCTCATGACTCAGTGCATGCAAAGCGATGGGGGCGGTGGGAGGAAGACGCAGGGGGACGGAGCTCTCATAGTAAACATCTGAGCTGTCTGCAATAAGGGCTGTGCCATTAAAAAGAAGCTGCTGCCGGTTTTCCAGTATCTCTTCCTCTGTTTATTTCAGTTGCCATGGCTCTCACTTGAATCATCTGAACAAATTACATACACATGTCTCAGGCCACATTGTTTCCACTCCCTCCACAACTGCAGCTCGACATCCACTCACCTGGCAGCTGTTCGTGCCAGGCAACATCAGCAACACGGCCACATACAAGCAGCTTCCCTGCCATGGCTAACTGAGACCTGCACAGCAGGCCCATCGGTGTCTCAGGAAATGCAACAAAAAAGAAGAATGCAAAAAAAAAAAATGGCATCCTGCTATCCTTCCCCATGGGGGCTCAGAAGACCAGCCAGCATCATATCTGTACTTTAAGTCTTGCATGAGCAGGTGCTAAATCAGCATCTGTTGTCTCCAACAGATCTGTTCAACTGGCTGATTCCAGAGGAAGCTCAGTTCTTTGCTTGGTATCCTTCTTGTCGTCCCTACAGCCCTGGGATACTGCTGCATATCATAAAAACAAAAAGCAGCAGTGTTTTGCCTTCATCACGCGCTGCAATGAATTGAACATAACGCAAATTATCACGCCGTTTGCAGCTCACAAGACTTCACAACACCAGCAGATTGATCCCGAATTCTTCAGATTGCCGATTTGCTCCAGGACTGCATCTCCCACAAAGGGTCTCCTGGTACCAGCAGCACAAAATCAACTAGAATAACTCAATACAAGACGGGTTCATAAATGTTTCAAAAGCCAGCGTGTTGCTGTGCAGGAGCACAAAAAAGAACAAGCTGCTCGGTTTTTGTTTCTTCTGCTCTGACATTCTGGGATGAATTTTCCTGGTGTTGAGTGAAAATGGAAGATAAAAATACAGTGGAATTAAAGGATTAAACGTGCAATAAACAGAAGCCATGTTGAAGATTAAATGCATACAGTTTTGGTGGTCAAAATAAATCCCAGCACAAACATGGCAGTGGTCATCCTCTTCTCCAAATGCAAGTTGCCCAAGGCGACGGATGCATTGCGAGATGCAGCTTTTGAGAGCACAGAGCAATTCATTCAGACATTAGCATCAGCTTCCCTTGATCACAGTGGGTAGATGGAAAAGAAGGACTACAAAGTGGGACTGCAGCACCTCCGCAACTCAGACAGAAATCAGTCTTTGACAGAGTAATTGTACTTGCTGTACATGTTTGAAACCCAGATAACGGCCAGCATAGCGTTTCAAAGATACAGAGTTCTCATCCTTTTTTGTTCTTTTAACTTTAGATAGAGAATGCAGAGAATATCAGCTCTGCACTGTGCCAGGAAACTGAAATCAGGCTGTGAACAGAAAGCTCTGAAGTACCAGCAAGAGCTGTATGAGTGGCTGGGGAGGGCAGGAAAGGAGATATAAGGTGGGAGATGGGAGAGCCACAGAGCCCAGCAGCAGGCAGGCAGGCATAGTCCAAGCCCAGCTCCTGTGCCAGCACAAGAAACTGGGGTGCTAACTGCTGCTGCTTCTCACATGTCATTGGGTACAGAGCAGCTGCCTGATGGACAGAGAGGTGGCCCACAGGAAACCTGCTTAAAATGAATTTTCTTCATTTGGAAAACAGTCAGCTGATGAGCTCGCTGCCATAACAGGATCAGTGACAGCCTCCCTGACACCTGGAGTGCCTTTGTGCACATCTCTGCAGGGAGCAGGGAATGGCACAGGAGCAGCCTGTGGGTGGCTGAGAATCTGTGGGAAGGTGTCCCCCCAGGTGACAGCCCCTCTGAGCAACGCTCCAGCAGCAGGAAGCTGTCAGCAAGCTCCTTTTGTTACTCCACAAAGCAGATCACCAGCACCTGATGTCCCAGGCGGTGATTTACGGGGAGCTGACGATGTGACACTCAGAGCAAGCTGGCAAAAAGAACTGCCTATTTACAGCTGTAAGGCAGAAACGAAGTGCTTAGAAACAACTCCCTGCCTACAGAGAGGTTTGCAGAGGAGAGCACAGTGCAGGCAGTGAGCCCAAGCCCTCCTGCCAGCAGTGGTTTACTTGCTAAGGCTGTCACCACGCGGCAGTGCTATGAACAGCCGCTGTATCTGAAATGCAGCAGAACTGAGTGAAGGAAAACATTCCTTGAGGAGGAAACTTCAGCTCCTGGGAGAGCTGTTCTTTCAGCATATAAACTGATAAATTCAGTTTCTGATCCTTTCCTTAGAAGCAGAAGAATTGCTGACAACAAAGTCTGAAGGTAGTGTTTCCTATGAAACAACAGCCAGAGGCGTGCAGGAGGAGCAAAGAGAGGATGCAGCTTATTGCAAGGAGTCACAGCCTCCTGCTTTAATGTATAGCACGAATCAAAACACAGTGTTTTCCATCCAAAACCATGTGTTGCGTTTGTTTGTTTTTAAACTATTAAACTTACTGTTTTCCCAAAGCACTAAAAAAAAACATCATCTCTTGGAACACGTATCTACAGAAAACATCTTCTGCTGCTCTATCTATCCAGCAGGCTCTGCCCCTCAGCACACAGAGCTGACAGCAGAGGCACCAGCATCCCCTCCAGGTTCCCCAGCTGCTGTGGGAACACAGATGTGTGGGTTACATCTCATACCTGGAAACTGCCATCTGCAATGCAACAACAGAGCTCATGCTCCAGTTTCTCTCTTTGATTCCTTATAGACTTAATATATTTGACACTGTTGATTTCTCTGTGTGTAACTGAAGGGGAGGGATATTTCAAGGAGTCGATAGGATCGATGGCAGTCACAGCCAACCCGTGTGGGTCAGGGCTGCTGCTGACCAGATGGAACTTTTAGGAGTCAATTGGAAATAGTGACTTTCTTACCTGCCTCCCAGACCACAGCCGGTGTTTATTTAGCTCTATAAGGTTCTCTCCTCAATCAGCAAAACTGCCAGCCTTTGAGAAGCTGCACACCACGATGGGAAGAGCTCCATCAGTGCCCCCAAAGGACATCACCTATGGCAGCTCCCACAGTGCCTCCCAAGGACATGGTAGTGACCACAAAGGACATCAACTATGGGGATGCCCACAGTGCCCCCAGGGGGTATCCTTTGCAGCAGTGCCCTCAGAGAAGCAGGATCCCTGTGCATATTTGCCCCAAGCAAGCACACAGGGCACATCCCAGACTGTCAAAGCCCAGGCTGCAGGCAGCTGTGTGTGCTGGGAACCTCCTCTTGTTCCGCACAGACCATGGAACATGGGAATAATTTCACTTACTAATTGCTCTGCTCTAGATTACAATAGCAACGCGAAGGAAACAGCTGCCAGCCACTCCTGAAATAACCAATCATTTCCACCAGCCTCCTCATCTCTCTCTCTCTCAAAAAAAAATCCCTTTGCCATAGCAAACAGAGCTGGAAGCTTTACAGCTCCTGGAGGAAATCTTGTGTCGCGCCCAGAGACCTTTAGAAAAGCTCTGGCAGCAAAATAAATTATTTACGGCACTATTTCTGACAATACAATCTCCATAAATGATACAAGATTGAAGGGTTTAAAAATGAGTGCTTGTGGCATGGGGCCCGAGCGCGTGTCTAATAGAAATATTGATTAACTCCATTTCCACAGGCTCCGTAAGCAGGCTGACAGAAAGGAAAACTGCGGGTACATCTATTTTTTTCCTCTTTGCTGTAGGGTAGGACGGCACAAATCACTTCACCCCATTCAAACTCAGCCCCTTTAACGCAGTTTGGGATATTTAAGGAGAAAATAATTCCACAAAACAATCCGTGCGCTCTCCTCCCTGATGCTAATTCACAGTTGACTTTGTTTCCCCATTCCCCACAATAACTCAGTGGCTGCAGGCTCCTGGCTCCCAGCAAGGCTTCTGCTGCTGCCTCGGGTTTCCCAGTTGGGCTGAGTGATGTGCAGAGGTCTAAGGACTCACTGGGGTCACCCAGAGAGGAATCTCATTGCCAGCACACAGCTCCACATGTCTGCAGCCCCCAGGACTCCACTCCAAGCACCATCCATGGATACCAAACCTGTTCTCAGCTCTTCAAACATGCCCCACGTGCTTGGCAAGAGGCACTTCTTCCATTCAGAGTTTGAAGTAATTCTGCTTCGCACACACAAACTGCTGCTCACCATTAGGAAATATAGTGGAAACCCTTAACATGCAGTTTTCCACTTTCCAGCAGCAGAATTTTCAAACATATTTCAGCACGCAATTCAAAAGAAAGGAAGCTCCAGGGATGGTTTCAATAGAGTCTGCCCCACATATTTTGTTTAAGGAAGTATTTCCCTTTTGGCTAGATTCTGATGGGTAAAACATGGCAGGCAATCCACAATGACTTTCCATCCTTAATGCCTCTATGACCACCAGCCTCCAGTTAGCCCCAGTATGGACTTCCCATGCAGCCAAGGACAAGGCGCTGCACTTCTCAATGCTTCGGCTCCAGCAAAGCCACAGGGAAGATAAGGGATGGAGCACTGAGCATTCCCCTTCAGTTCCAGCAGGAAAAACAGAGCTCAGAAGAGCCTTTGGACTGGTTGGAGGGGGCCCTGATCTGTGGGGTTTTGCTGTTTTGCTCTCACCAAGCAGAACACAACAACTGAAAGAGCAATTTACCTCCCCTGAGCCACCACAAACATGCTCGACATAAAGCCCCATGGAACTCCGACATGACAAAAGCAAAGGCTGTAAACACAGCATTGACACTTAGAAATGAACAACGACACTCTGGAGAAAAGGAATTTTGCTGTAATCCAGCACTCACTGACACTTGTAGGGGGCATGAGTGCTAACACACATCCTCCAAGCACCTCTCACTGACACACCACTGCTCCCCTCAGCCCAGCACACCTCCTGCCATCTGCACTTACACCTCTGCCATGTCAAAACCTCTCCCTTTGGCTTCCTGGCTTCCCATATTCATGCCCTGATGTTCCTCAGCTCCTCTCCTTTCCTGTCCTAGAGGAATTCATGCTGCTGTACTCCCAAGTTCCAACCCCCTAAGCCCACCCTCTCTCAATGCCCTGTGGTTCCAAAGCACATCCTCAGCCATCCTGCTCCTGCCTCACACCCACATCACCTCAGCTGCCATTTCTTCTTCTTTAAATTCTCCTATTCAAAACTTTCTCCCGGTGTCCTAACCTCCTAATGGACATCCCCAATTAAACTTTAATTACGCCTCGCACAAACAGCTGTTCTCAGACCGATCATCACCCTGCAAGACAACCCACGGCAAGAGGTCTGACCCGTTCAGCATTTCACTGCAACCCCAAGATCACACGGAGACGCAGAACCCATTATCTGACGCTTAACTCCAGCATTATTGATTTCTTTTTCTCTTTAGCTTAAATTACTTTGGAAGAGGTTGCCGTACCCTCACAAGGACAAACACCTTCACACAGTGAGGTTACACCAACCCAAAGCCTGCATGCAGCAGCAGCCAGGCCAGGGGCGGTGGACAGCCGAGCTATGCCAGGAATGAGCCCAGGAACGCGCCGGGGTCATGGTGCAGCTCCAGCACCACCATGTGCAGCTCATTGCAGCCCTCAGTGCCTGCACCAGGGCTCTCCCCGGGCCTGGGAACCGCGCCGTGGGCGATGACCTGCACCCACTGCTTCTCCATCCTGCTTAGCATACGCCAAGCACAATGAGATGCATTAAGGAGAGTCTGTGCTGTGCCCAGTGCATGATGTGATTGGCAGAACTACTTTTCCTCTCATTCTGCTGATAGCATGCAATTCTGTTCATCCTTTTAGCCTTAGCCAAATATTTATGTCAAGCTGGGAAAAAATGCCAGGCGCAGACCAGTGGGCAGAGGGAAGGGAATCTAAAGGAGGCTGTAAACCAGTGTCAATGCACAACTCACTTCTGCCCATTCACATTCAGATTAACAACAAGGTCACGGCATCACCCATTCCTTTTTTTAATTAATCTCCAGCAGGTACAACAGCAGAGGACCAAGCTATTAACTAATCAATAAAGCCAGGCACTAATTCCATGCCCACAACACAAACGTTGATGGGGTTATATAGAATCCCAACTACCTGGTAGCAGGGGGCAGATGGACCCTCCAGCATTAATGAGGCCAGGGCCTGAGCACCGCATTTGATTTTCAGTCACATCACTGCTCCCAGGCAGGAATCTAGCACGTACATCACTGTACCACTTACCTAGCTCTGCCTGAATGGGGAAATTCATTATTCACTTAAAATTAAGTAACAGCCACAGGGCCCAGCGAGCAGCAGAGTGCCCCAGCACTGAAGACAGAGCCGACGCAGATGAGGAACAGCTTCTGCCTTATGCCGACGTCTCAATATCATAACTCTTAGGTTAAGAATATACCATCATTTTCTGAAGGGATTTGAAAGCAGAAACAAAGACATAAATCATTTTCTAATTGCTCAGCGGTGAACAAAGGCAGAAACCGACCTGCTGCACCTCAACTTCTCCAAAGGGACACGTGGATAAATGGGACTGCTGGAGGCCTAATGCTGGCAACCCATCCCAGGGAGCACAGAGGGATGTGTGCCTGTATGCTGCCTTTCTGCAGGGCTGTAAGCAATGAAAAGGACACGTATGATAAGAAAGATTCCTGGTGGTTCTGGCACAGCGATTATTTGCTCTATGAGATGCTGTGGGAAAAGTCTGGATACATTTGAATGTGGCATATTGCTGGCACCAGCTCAAAGAGAGGCAAATATCAAATGGCTCTAATTCAAACAGTAGACAAGGCCCACAAGCAGTTACTAAGCCACATGTTACGGACGTATGGGAAAAAGAATGACATTTCTTTACATTTCTTGCACTATACATGAAGATATGTAATGGAAGCCCACAGAGACATCTAGAACTACCCTGTCCTCAGGCCGGGGGTATAATTGTTACAGCTGAAAAACTCAACTGGCTGTTGTCAGGAACCAAACAAAAAAGCACAGAGAACCCCAGCTGGGATGAGCTGGGCACTGTCACATGGCACCTCCCAGCCCAGCTATCTTGTGATGAATCTCACACTGGAGGCCTTTGGAAGCAATCTGCTGGCCATGCTGGATTTGGGGAAGTCGTGCTGGCATTTTCTGAAGCAACCAGAGAAAGAAAGATTGTGAGAATAGGAAAACTGAGCACAACGAGAATCCTGGTAAGAGCAAGTGATGAGCAGCAAGATAAAAAGGCCTTCTCCTTTCTAAGGCGAGATGAAGAGATTGCCTAAAAGCTTCTTACAACGACAGGAGCATGCCTTCCAGTCCCACCAAATGGCAGCATCTGCTGAGTAAACACTGCTCTTCTCATGAGAAGATGAGCCCCATAAATATTGCTGCTGAAAAGATACTGAGCTCAGACGGATCCTCCATTGCGCATTGGCACTCCCTAGAGGCAACTGCCTGCATGGAGATGACTCAACCTCAATACCATTTATCTGTGCAACAGAAAGACAGCACAGTTTATGCATGCAGGCTTTGGGTTTAATGCAAGTTAATACTGTTTATCTGAACAACGCCAACAGAGGTAGCTGTGGAATATAATGAGACCGTGATGGAAAGAAAGGCACAGCCTGAACTTTTCAGCCACACCAGCCTAGCGCTGTGTGCTTGGACAGTGTCTCTCTGCTCACAGGTTCCTTGCCCTCCTTGCACACCTCCACTTTGTGGTCAGGAGCTCCTTTCCCATCCACTCGCTGCATTTAGGAATGACCCACTCCTGAGCTTGGTGGAGATGTTCCCTGAGCATTAACCAGCTCTCAGGAGCTCCCCCTCCCTCTGGAGCATTACGCCACAGGACATTTCCATGCACATCCTTGGAAACTCCAGACCTACAGGCTCCGTCACCCCATCATTACTGCAGCCAGGGCTTCCTCCAACTTTCCCATTTCCAACAAGCTCCTCAGTACAGCTATGAGGTCCAGCAGAACACCTCTCTTTGTTGGCTCCTCTATCACACAGAAAAGGAAGTTATCACCAATGCAACCCAGGAACCTCCTGGATCCCTTATGCCCTGCTGTGCTGTCCCTCCAACAGCTATCAGGGTTCTTGAAGTCTTTCCCCTGAAATCCCCTCACGTTCAGGAGTGCAACTACGGAGGGAGCTGCAACACAGCCCCTCTCATTAGTCATGCTGACAAATCAGAAACAACTCAAGACACCTTAATTGCAAAGCCTGAAATTCACTTTCACAGCTCACAGCATCCTGGGGATGAGGTTAATTCATCAAAGGAATGCAAGAGCTGGATAAAGTTGTTAGGGACGGTGATCAGGGTGCAAATGCCATTATCAAGTAAAGAGAAAACATTTTAACCAACTGTCCTTAATTTACTGTCAAGATGTTTGTTAACCTACAACAACTGCAACAAAAAATGATCCTGGATTTTCCCATTAGCATCCCCAAGTCCTGCGACAGGCATCCCAAACCCATAAAAAACCCATTACTTAACTAACAGTTGTGGGACATTAACAGATCCTTGCATAACAACTCCATGTTACCCTGACATGTAGAGGTGTGGCACAAAAGGGGCTTTTGCATGGGAGGCAGCCACCCTGCTCCCAAACACACGCTCTGTGCCCTACACCAGCAGCCATAAAACAGCAGCAGCATTCAAGGGAAAGCAGTGTTAGCAAGCAGGGATTCCACACCAGCCACCTAAGACAGACCTAATATAAGCCGTAAAACCAATTTCAGCCTCAAATTGGGAGGCTGCTTCTTTATACCTCTCTCTAATTGAGCAGGATAGCAAGCCATCGGGACAGCAAAGGAAATCTGCTTTTCTACTCTCCTGGAGAAACGTAATAACATGAGGGCAAAGTGTTTTTTATCAGTTCCCCAGACTGCATGAGCCGACTGCACCATTCATCAAGATGGGAATGGACCAGGAGAACAATCAGAAATCCATTAGCAAGCTGCTGCTCGCCTCCACGCTGCCGCAGCTCCAGATCAAATGTCAGCATGCTGAATGGCTTACATTACTGGGGAGGAGGAAAGGGCCAGGGAATTGTTTCAAACCAATAAAGATATTATTACAATTTTTAGCTTTTATTAGCATGAGGGCAAGCATTTGCAATTTACATCGTCCCCTGGACCGAGTGTCTCAAACGTGGGACAAAAGCTTCCAGCATAACTGAAGTGGAGCAAAACCAACTCCAGTACTTCCAGCTCGAGCCACAGTGAAAATTACGGGGCAAATAAAAAGGGAAATGCTGAAGCAAGGCTGTTCTTTATTTGGTTTTAATATCCCTTTTATTAAAAATGCAGCTTTTATTGCTTGCATTCGGAAGCTCGGGCCCACCCACAAAATACTGCAGGCAGGCAAGAAAACAGCATGAACTGCCAACACTGCTACTTACTAGCAGGGGAGAGACCCCAAATAATACCTTAGCTCACCACCAGCAGTTCAGCCCCGCTCTGCTATGCTGCAGGCTGCTGCTCTAATAACACTTCATTGCCCACAACATCAGACAGATCCCAAACCCATCAGCTCAAGCAACGTCCTCCCCCTCCCAGTCCTTCTTCCCTCAGTGAAAGGGGATTCAGGCCATTTAAAAAGCAATGCAAACATCCACACTTGTACACACATTTGTTCATTACAAACAAACATCCATACCAATGCTTTCGTGTTATTTGCAATGCACCTGAAAGCTATTAACTGAATTCATACCTGGCACAGGGACCAGGATAAGACATTCAGGGTGTGTTAGCAGCGCATCAGATTGGTGCAGATTAGCTCTTTTCACTTACTGTTGATTCTTTAAATATAATGAATAATTTACAATAGGAAGCCTATGTAGGCAGCGAACAAATTGAGGAAGCTGATTCTCATTATCTTTCACCTGCCAGAAACAAATTAAAATATCAATCAGTGATCCAGGTAAAACTGTTCAACTGCATCTTCGGTTCAATACCAGCAATTATTGTCATTGTCCTCAACTCGCTGAGCTCCTCCAGTGAGAGCAGAAATGACTGCAGCAAAAATGAAGTGAAAACAACCATAAGATCTCAACCAAAACCTGCCACCTGCAGCACCTGGGTGGCTTCTAAACAGAGGCATTTTCACCTCTGCAACAGGGGATGGTGGAATGGCATTAACACTGGCAGTATTTCCTTTACTAAACAGCAGCCATAAACACTGCTATGTAGTTTCCAGACTTGCTGTTTACTATAATCTGTTTTTCAACTGCTGATCAAGCCTGAGGCTGAGAATCAAGCAGTGTGCTCAGACCCTGCAGTGCCACCAGGTCCTTGAGCCCTGAAGGTTACTGAGCAAGGCTGACTGCACTTACCCTCATATGGGAAATCCCACCTGTGCACACTGAGCGTTCTTTGAAGCTCACCTGCCCAGTTGCCTCAGCTCACCTTTACAAATGGAACAGTGAAACAGCAGCTGGTATCACCATAAGCCTCCACTTGTTCTCCACCAGGACACGAGGAATGGCACCGCCTGCCACCAGGAGCCACCAGCAGACACAGAAGAGGACAGGACACTCCAAAATGCCCTTTCTCACCCTAAAAAAGCCTCCCAGAGACCCCACAGCCAAGGCACGCTGTCAGTGCCCACAGAGCTCAGCACTGGGGACCATCTCCAAGTGGCACTTGTAAAAATGCTCTGTTCATGTAAATAAGTCTTTTTTTTTTCTCCTTTAAGAACAAATTAGCTGAGCGTTTGCTGTAGAGTTATTTCATTTGTTTTCACTCCCATTCATTTATTCCGATCTGCTGCACCTTTCCTCGGAGAGGTTATTAAATGCTCTGCTAATGGCCGCCAGCACTCATTTAATTCTTCTTAATGAACGTATGAGCAAGTAGAGGAAGCCATTATGTAGGGCTTAATACAGGGAGGGAAGGAATTTCCTAAAATTTATTGCCACAGGCTGCTGCTTGAAGATAAAATAAATGGTAATTGGTTGGAACGGGAAAGAGGAGGATGAGAAAACGTCCCCTGACATGAGGGAAAAAGATACCAAAATCTCAAAGCCTGAAGGATGGCAGAAGCAAAGATGGCCTCCGTGCAGCTCTCAGCTCATTGCCATCCTGCAGCCGCTTCCTCTGAGCACCAACAGCGAGCGATGGATCAGCTCAGCACACCAGCATGGCGTGTTCATACACAGAAAAAGGTAGATGGAGGTGATTCAGAGAGCAGCTCATGATGGTGTTACAGGATACAGACAATGTGGATATGAATGGCTGCTGGGGTCAGAGTATTCAGCAGGTACTCAAACCTGTGTGCTGAACTGCAGCAGCAGCAATGAGAGGCAGCAGCAGTGCTGCCCGGATGCTGGCACAGCTCAGGACCCAGTGGGAACATCCCTGTACCCATGGACTGACCGGCCTGCTGGGCACAGCTGTCCCCAAATGTCACCTTCCCAAAGGAGGAGGGAACAACAGGGTGCAAAACGAGGGTAAGAAGTTGTCAAAACAGCGGGCAAGACATCTCCTTCCTTGTACAGTAGGAGGCAGAGAGAAGGAAATACTATTTTCAAGAGCAAGCTAATGGAGCCCAGAGCTTAAAAGGTGACCTGAGAAGAAAAACAGGATTAGGCTTGCTCTTTTTTGCTACTTAGGGCAGACAAAACCCCTCTTAGAAAACTACCATTCTTCATGCCAGCTTTGACCATCTTAAAAACAGAAAGAAAAAAAAAATAAAGAGGATAAAATCCAATTTCTCTTTTCTAAATCTTTGGCAGCTCACCCGCAAGCTCAGGCCAACAGCTTTCCTAGCAGGCAGCTCCACATGACTATTTGCTTTTCTAAACAACAATTTCAGTTCCTTCAGCTCAACAGCAGGATTTCCATAGTCTGATAGAACACAAAGCGACCAGCCAAGCTGCGGAGAGCAACTAACAGAGCAAGGAGATGCAACTTCATTGAATCACAGAATCATTTGAGTTGGAAGAGGCCTTTAAAAGCCACCTGGTCCAACTCGTGCAAGGAACAGGGGCACCCACAGCTCCATTAGGTGCTCACAGTCCAGCTTGTGTCTCCATTTATTTAGTTGCACAATGAGATGCACACGGGAGGTTTTTCAGCATCCCAGGGGCTGTGGTGCAGGCTGGTGCGAGCTGCCCACACAGCAGGAAACAGCACAAGAACCTTCAGCTCCTCTCCTGCCTTATCTGCTTTTATTGCCTTGCAACCCCAACAAGCTCCTGGCTGAATGGAGCCTGCTCACAAGCACTTCAGGGCTGACCCCAGGCTAGAAGTCACCCTCACATGAAAGCAGCAGGCCTGGATGTTGGGCTGCTGGCTCACCCCTGCAAACAGGACTTGGTTAGGTGCTGCAGCGTGCAAGGAATGATGCAGGCAGGGCTTTGCTGCACATCCACACAGCAAGGAAGCATCCAGGCCCAGGTGCACCCACTGCTCACACACAGCCGCCCCAGGGCTTTCTTATTCCCTGCAGCACTTTGCTTGAAGTAACACACTGAAAGATTTGGTTGTTACTTTTTCTGCCTTATCAGGAAAGTGTTGGAGGAAAAGAAGCAGGGGGCAGCATCCAACCTACTCTCTGTAATCTTGCAGTACTTGAAAGAAATCCACTTGTTCAGCTTCGTATCCACCATTAACAATTATTGTGACATTGCTGCATGTCTGTATTCACATTAAATAAATCAGAATCTCCTTATATGCCAGGAATTGCTCAACACCTCCCATAACACACCTTGCTGTCGGCTCAGTCCTCTCCAAAGGACACTGCAGGGACCCGGCAGCACTGCTGGGAGCCGGGCACAGCACACAGCAGGGAAGGGAGGAGGAGGAGCTGAGCCCAAGTGTGACTGTGTGAGGCTGTGCCCAGCGGTCTGAAGGCAGGAGGGCGCACTGTTACTTGTGCTGGGTCACTTTTACTCCTACATTTTTTAGTGGTAGTGCATTTTTAAAAGCCAGCTGCTAGCAATTCCAATTTGAGAACCGTAAAACATACTGTATTAATAATGGAAACATAAAATGCCTGTCTGATTCGCTCCAGCCCTCAGCCTCCTTCCCTAAAGGACCTGATTTGCCTTAGGGGAGCATTTCGCAAGCAGCACATCAGCACAGCTTCAGCAGATGGAGCCTCAGCCACATCTGAGCTGCTGTCCTTCTAAATCTGGAACCTAAAAACACTGACACCCATGATGCTACTTAAGCTAAGGGCAGAATGATCAAGATATTCCCTCCAGCCACACCTCCCTTATCAGCTGACCCAGCACCATGGGGTGACAGCACTCCCTGCCCTGCATGACTCAACCCAGCACGGTGCATCCTACCAGGGGCTGCAGATCCCTGCATGCTGAAGCCCACCGCTTCCTCATTTGGAAATCTCGTGGGTGGCAGCGATGTCTGAGCTGGGAAGAATCTGCTCTGCTTGTATCTGTGCCTTTCACCTTGACCTGGGTGTTATTCATGTCCCTGTAGCGCTGACTTTGAGAGGAGGAAGGGTAACATGAGTCATAGAATTGGACCAAAAGAACCCCACGTACCTCACTGGATTCATGTTGCTGATTTTAATAAGTGGAATGCAAATGATATCAAACACAAAGGGTTGAGAAATACACGCGTTCTTGTGTGACTACCTTGCAGTAATCACTGATACCTGAACGGTGGCAGCCAAGGCATGGGGTCACTGCTCAGATGTGACAGACAAAGCACAGAACCCAATGGAAGTGCAGCTTTGGCACTGAATGACAGGCATGGCTTTGCTTTCCCTCTGGTTGGCTTCCAGTAAAGGACAATTATTTTTCATTCAATAACTCAAAGTTTGGAGAAAATACACATAGCAAACATATTTAGTGGAACCCATCAGCCTTACAAACAGTAAAGGTTAGATGGTAAGTAATTTTAAATGCATTTCTAATCCATCAAATTGAACGTATATAAGAAGGAACAACAGCTCAGCATTAACTCAATGCCTCTCATTCAAGCTTTCCAGACCTATTTGCAAACAGGAGGTGCAACCAAACAACAGCAGCTCTAAGAGCTATTGCAGTAATTCTGCCTAAATGAGGACGTACCTTTTAAACCAACGTTAGCTGCTGTCAGATTCACAGAGGATACAGAGACAGCTTAGAGCTAATAAAAATAATCAACTATTTGAGTACAGATATTTATAGCTGAAACCATTCTGCTTGACGCTTTAAATCTTCTGAATTGTAATAAAATTCTCCCATCCAAAAGTGATTAGAGTAAAACAGAGCATTGCTAGATTACAGCTCCTCATTGGTTAGCACTGTTATGGCTTCATGAAAGTTTAACTCCACAATGAGTTTGGTGATAGCACTTCTGGCACTGGGAAACAACTGTGTAAATAGCTACAGCTACAGCACTGCTCTCTGCCATTCCCTGCAGCCACTGCCAAGGGAAGCTCTCCCATCCAGAAATGATGGACACAACGCAGTGAGAGGATTTATGGCATTAATTCCTGTACTGAGAGGACCACAGCGTTTCATGTAAGAGAATAAAAATACGTGTACAAGTAGAAGGGGTCTGTGCAGTGTAGCTATAGGGGTGGGGGAAATCAGATCCCATGCGGAAGGCAACAGTAAGTGAAAGGGAAGACAGCACTAAAAACTATTCTCTGTTGTTTTAGAAGATGAAGAATGAGCCACAACGGGCCTCGAGGTGATGAGGGAGCAGGATTTTCATATTAAGTGCAAAAGCAAACATCACCTGCTGGCCCTGTTCCACCAGAAAGTGAGCTCAGGGAGATTACAGCTCTCAAAGTAACTAAAGAGATCTGACAGGCACCATTTCCCAAACTCACAGCCATCCCTTTGGCCCCCAGTGCTGGCTTCCCAGACACTCCTTACTGCAGGGGATGCTCTAACCAGAGTACGTTATGAAAAAGATTCACAACAGACACCTAGTGGCCAGCACACCCTATGGCAGCTCAGTTATCCCAAAAATCCAAGTAGAAAGACTTGGGGGTCACTGCACAGGAGCCCAATGTGGTCACATCAAGAACTGAGACCGTGGGCAGCTGATCAGATCATTGGGTCACCACCACAAGCTGACAGCACAGAGAGAACTCAACATAAACCCACTGCCCATGGAAGGATGGCAGCCTGGCTCCAAGATGTGACCCATCACATCCCCACACACAGCTGCTCCCAGGGCTGCCCTCACAGTCTGCCCCACAGTGCAGGGCAGGTTGCACACAGCACTAGGAATACAGCTCCCAGCTCTCCCCCATGGGACTCTGCCAAGCCCTCACTTTCAAGTTTAAATCTTAAACTCTTCCATTTAAAACCCCGCATGTTTGTTGGTAAATGTCAAAGTGCGTGGAATGAGAGGATGGTTCACAGCCCCCATCTCTGCTTTAGTACCCCGCAGCTTCCTCCTGCCTTCATCTCCTCACACCTCCTTTCTACTAACACTTGCAAACAACAAAACGCAGAACCAGCACAATCTCTTAATGGAGCTCTAGCATATGAGCAACAACACTTATTCATCACAAAGGAGATGAGCTGCTTACACACAGCAAGGCCTCAGAGATCAGCACACAGAGCAGGGCTGCTCTGCCCAGGCACAGGATTAGCCTTTCTGCTGCCTCATCTTCCACCTCGGTGCGTGGAAAGCAGTTTAGCAAGTCTTAGGCCTCTCTCCTAACACATCTCAAGCCCAGATCAAGTTCTGCACAGGGACTTCTTAGTGGAACTTGCCCGTGTTTGGTAATTGAACAGGAATTACAGTGAGAGCTTTGTACGATGGAAGGGGATGCAGGCAGAAGCAGTACACAAATCTGCATTCCACGTGGCGCAATGTCAGCATTAACCAGATTAATACTGAATCACATCAAAGGATGGATACATAGCAATGATCTCTACAGCTGGGGATAATTCCCTCCGAATACAGATGGAAATTAAAGCTTGGGTGCAAACAAATCTCTAAGCTAACAATGAAAAAAGTTTGGTCAGTTTGAAACACCGACTCGGATACTGAAGGGAAGGCTTCCAAAGGGGCTTCCATTAGACTGATGTTAATGATGCAGCTTCAAGGGGAAAGCCCAAAGCAGGGAGCAGTAGAGCAGTCCCCTTCCTGTCCCAGGGTTTGCAGTAGAGGTCATTCACCCACAGAAACAATGCATGAGGGCAAGGCCTGGAACCACCTGCATGCTAAAGAACAGAGATCTAGCACAGAAGGAATCCCATTTAAACAACTTCCACGTACAGGCAATTGGCTACCTAATGAGTTTATACTGCCTATGAAGGAAACGCATTGTGCTCACTCATAAGATAAAGGGTAATAAAAACAAAGTCGTATTACTGCTTGATCACAGCAGGTCCTCCTGGAGCAGCAGGTTGGCAAAAGTATGTTCCAAAGTCTTCAAGCTATCAAAAACAGCTCATATATGTGGGTTGGTCATTGAATCCATAGGAAGGAGCCAAAGCTTTTCATTTGTTTTCACAATCAAGACAGTTGAAACGTCAAATTTAACAGCGTCAAAGAAATTCACTTCAATCTGAAGTCTCTTCCAAGAGGTTTCTTAAGGCACAATACAGACCCAATAGCAAGCTCCTCCTCTTTGTATATCTGGATATGAAGTTCGTACAAGCTCTGACATGTTCTGCAATACAATATGAACGATTTTTCACACTGAATTTCACATTGAAACCACCAAACCAAGGTTCTGAGCTGCTCTACCAAAAGCTACTTCCATAACAGGAAAGCTACACTATGAAATACTGTTCTGTCCATTAACTATAAAGGGTCAGAAGGTCGGTGTGTCAGACTGTACAGGCATTTCAAAACCAGGCTACAAGGAGGTCCAGACAGACAACACAGAACCCGTGGTGCAGCCTTCTCCTGCCTGTGTGATGAAGAACCACTTCACATACTCAAAGGAGGAAACTCTTCCTCGTGCAGCTAAGTGAGATTGATCTTTTGCAGCTCTCCTAACAGATGTATTGACCTCGATGTTCCCTTTCAAGTTGATTTCTAAATCAAGGCATCTCACGGACATATGGTACGTGGACACTGGAGATGCTATCTCTCTTCGCAAATGTGCTGGGATTTTCTGACCTCAGGTCATACCAGCAAAAAGGTACCATCTGCATAGTCCTGTCAGATGATCAAAAAGGAGCATTTCTGGTTCTTTTGCTACATCAAAGCACCAAAGACTGTGAGAATATCGTACCGCTTGCACTTTGTGCTCACTGTATCTCCCCTGACCTTGAAACTCTGTCCAAAGCAGTACAAGCAGTGACCAAACTGAGGCCAGAGGAGGGGTATATCACAGCACTGAGAGCATGGCTTGGAAAAACCCTGCAGCAACTCATCACCAAAGGGTTAAATGAGCCCTCGTATACCCTAACCTCACATTCATTCATCTCAATTTCCAAACAACCTCAGCTCACAAACACTGTGCACAAGTCACACTGCAAATACTTCCATTCTCAGTTATATGAAGATGACAGCTCCAGTTTTGTCTCGTTCACAAATAAACTTGCTTGTGAGGTCAAAGCTATTGAAGAAACCTGATGAAGATCCCATTTCTCCAGCCTGACGCAGCACATCCCCTCAAGGAACACCAGAAAGTGCCACGCAAATCCAAGCATTACTCCGAGAAGGGTCACTGAAACGACACATTTCTACCTGTGCCTTTTGAAAGAGATGCCTTCAGTTTGAAATCTCATTAAAAAAAAAAGAAGAAAGTGAAAAGGCACTTGAAGTCATCGCGGACTTCCACTGAGCTTCTGATTTGCTGTATTTCCTGAGATTCTCTGCCTCCTCTTATTCCGGGGCAGAGAGGTGAGAGGGTTGCTGTACCCCTAACCCAGCTGCTTGTAGCCGCCCACACTTACCCCCGTTCCAGCACAAGCTGCATGTTTAACTGGCCATGAGAAACCACAAACCAACAGTGCTGTAAGCACACGAAGCAAATGAACAAGAAACTACTTCGCTCCAACCAGTTCTTACAACAGCAGCACCCACCAACTTCCCAAAAGCAGTCCAGTTTTGTTCCCAAGGAGCTGAGCCCCTTTTGTAGAGATAATTAAGAACACTCGTCACTCACAAGAGCATCACCCTCAGCTGGCTTTGGTCTACACCTATAACAAACAACTCAAAGAGGATCAAACACTTCTCCAGGCCTTAACCCAGAACACATTCAAGGCAGAAATACGAAGTTTATATGATGTTAAAGAATTATTTCCTTGCATTTCACATTTACCTCTGCCATAACCTCTCATAATCCGACATAAGCGAAGTATCAACAAAAACAACAATTTCACCTTAAGAAACAAGGGAGAGAAAACAGCTTCCAAGAAGCACAGCGTGTTTGCATCTTACACTACGCTCTTTAGGAGACCCACATCACATCCAACTCAGCAAATCAAAATCAAACCAAAAGTGAAACCAACTGAAATCTCTCACCGTGTTCCACGAAGACATTGCAGTGCGGGCCCCCATGCCTCGATGACTCCTTCTTCCCTGCTCCTTTGATGAAGTGCAGGGCAGGCAGACTCGGCCTCCTTTGGTCCCCAAGGACTTTTCCAGGCTGCTGCCCCATAAAGCAACTCTGGGCAGCCTCTCCCAGGACAAGAAACTTCTGCAGAAGTCTTTGATTCCCGATTTTCCAGGCTGGAGGAGAACGTTTGGGTGGGATGATCTCCAGATCCCCTTCCAGCCCTACAGTTCGGTGCTCCAGTGCCAGGTGGGCGCAGTGCAGTCAATGCAGAGCACCAGATGAGCACGGATTCTGCAGACGGCAGCACGGCTTTACGAACAAAACATAAACGAGTTAAAAGTTCCAACCACGCGTTAATGAGCAACTATGAAGTTTCACCTCCCCGGACGCGGTGTGTCTTCCACCAAGGAGAACCGGTCCACCTCACAGACACAAAACCACGTTCAGGCTCACCCGGGGCAAGAAACACTCTATTCCTACCGCAACCAGCATCAAGGCTTCTTCTTCTTCTTCTTCTTTTTCTTTTTTTTTTTCCTCTTTCTCCTTTTCTTTTGCATAGCATTGGGTTAGCGAAGGCCAAAGCACCGCAGGTCTGGCTTCACGTCCGGCCGGAGCCTCCCAGCACCACCATCCCGGCTCCAAACAGCGGAGCGGCGGTAGCTCCCGGAGCTGACCCGAGGCCCTCCCGCAGCTCGCCGTCCCCTCGGCCCCGCCCGCCGCTACCTCTCCCAGGGCCGGGCCGGGCCCGAGCAAGCGGGTGGGCCGCGGGGGGCCATGGCGGCGTCGAACAGCGCTGGGCCCGAGCAGGTGGCGGCCGCCTCAGAAGGGCCCGGGGGCCGCCGGGCGCGAGGCGCGAGGCCGTCCGTGGAGAAAGAGCCCGCACCGCGTCCGCCGGAGGTGGGGCTGGGAAGGGCAGGCCGGCATCCCCGCGGGCAGGGCGGGACGGAGGAAGGGGGACAAAGGGCCGCGGGGGGCGGCGGAGCGCTCGGGGAGATCCCGGAACCCGCGGCGCAGCCCCGTCCCCGGCCGGCGGGGCGGGCGGGCAAACCCCTTCCGGCCACTCCTCCGCCGCCGCCGCCTCCTCCTCCTCCGGCCCGGCAGCGGTAACGCGGCGGCCTTGCGCTGCGTGCTGCCCTTGAGGGGCGGTGAGGGCACCCGGACGGCCATCGTCACCTCATAGGGGCAGCCCTCCTCCCCGCACAAAGGCCTGGCGTTCCCTGCGGTGCTGTCAGTGCGCAGCTTGACACCCACCCCATCCACAGAGGCGATAAGAAATAGGATGCTATTCACACAAACCAAAACGGAGTTAAACCCCCACATTACACAGCCTGCTGCGCCCTGCCCGTGAGGTACGTGTTCCCTGCCCCGCGGAGCAGGAAGATGCTGTTTTTAATACGTTCTTTAGTTCACCTTGAGAACAGAAACCAACGGAGGCAGCAGTTTGAGGTCAGGGCGTCTCGGCCAAAGGTCTGCCGTTGGTCTCATTCACAATAGGAAAACACACGAATGCAGTTCTGCCTGCTGCTCAAGGTGGCCATCTGGACGTGGACTGCCTCGTTTATATCAGCTCCTCCCTTGTGACAAATGCAAACATCCTCCACAGCTCCAACACCGTGCTCAAGGTCCCTGGCAGACACGCTTTCTTATCCTCCTCCAACAGCATCTTTGCATTGATACCGTTCGTGTGAGCAGCAAAAAACTGCACGCAGATGATACAGAAGTAACATAATAGCAGCAGTAACTGGATTAACAATCCATTAGCTCAAATCCGAAATCCCAGTGGTTATTAACTGGGAGTGAAAGGAGGGGTTGCCATTCTCCATATTAGCACATGAATAAAACACTGGCACCAAGAAACGTTTATTTCAATTCAATTCAAACGATTTTGTGCTGGAGTTTCTGCAGACAACATTCACCAGTGCTTACATATATGTGAACCTGCCATGCAGAGAAGGGCCCTGGCTTCCCCACCCTCCTCACTCATCTCTGATGGTCAATATGGAAAAGCCATTTGCTATACTGTGGGCCACGACTAATACTTAAAGCCTCTATGGAAACTGCGAGCCTCAGCAGCACATCCAGTTGCCTGTGAAGTGGATGAGCACCGGTAGCTCTCACCGTTTATATGAGAGAAAAACCCACAGGGCTTCAAATGAACTGTAAATGGCTGGTGGGCACGTACTTCTCTTAGATACCCCAGGAAGTTCCTCCCTCCCGTCTCTTGTTACCCGCTGGTTTGCAAAGCTGCGCTAGATGGAGCTGCAGGAACGGTCAGCAATGCCTTCTCCTTGATTTAGCTCTGGGCTTGGCACAGCCCTGGCTGAATTTGCAGAGAACAGCAATGACCCCTCGTGGCCATGGAGAAAAGTACCAGGACCGTCACCCATATTGATCAGAAATGATCAACAAGCAAACCTTTCCTGCTGGTGCTCCGGTACTTGGGTCAAAGAGCAAAAGGGCCAGGAAGTGGATGAGTTACATACCCACATCCCCAACGCAATGAGCAGCTGAGGCAATCTAGACCTTGAGCTCGTTGTTTCTCGAGTTGAATCATCTTGAGGATGTGATTGTTTTCACACTTCCAAGGGAATCTTCCCAACACTCAGAAATAATAACAGTTCTGGACCTTGCATGGGACAGCCCACCAACACACCCTCGAGAACTTAAGTGCTATTTTACAGAGGCAGCATGGAGTGAAGTTTGAGTTTTGCAGCAGCAGAATGGATTATCTGTGTCCTTGCTTGTCCTTAGCCACCAAGCTCCACAATGCTCTACTATTTAGGCAGCAGTGTTGGTGGCAGATGCCCAGCCTTTGTTTGTTGGAAGGAAATGAAGCTGCTGGAGATTACTGATCCAAAGGTGCCACCTAGTGCTTACTCTTAAGCACAAGCAAAGCAGCCTGAACCAGATGAGAAGCAAGGAAGGGCACTTCTAGTTTCCAGGAAGACATTGAGCAGTTTCCTTCCCTTAGCCTGAGGCAAGCACAAGAATTTGAAGCACTGTAACTAGATGCAGGGATAATTAGGGCAGACCTTTTGCTTTTTCAGGTTTGCTTTTGTTTTTTAACAACTACAGCACAGTGGTGCATGCAGCTCTAATAAAGAATATACACACACCATATACAAACAGCTCTAATACAGCTAATACCAGAGATCTGAACGGATACTGAAACAAAAACATCACATCCATTCTTAGGAAGGCAAATGGAGTGCAATCATCTAGCCACTGCCCTAAGGATGTGGCCACTTGGCCAGTGTCTGCTGGGCTCCCCTTTTCCACCCTCACAAAAGCTGTATGACACACCTTTCCATGGCATCTTGCAAGGAGACCTTGAGAGAAAGCCACTATGAACAATGCCAGGCAATCTATTGACTTACCCCACATGGAAACTTGGTGAAGAAGGTGAACTGCTTGAAAAGGCTGAAGAACAAGCACTGAGGAGGCAAGGGGACACTTCAACCATTTAAGTCTCCTGGTAGAAGAAAACTTTAAGGCAGCTGTAGTTCTCTAGCTAGATCATATTAATTCAGGAGCAAGAAAAGCCAATGCACGCACCAATGAATGACTACTTAATGTACAAGAATTTTATTTAAGTATAAAGCATTTCATAGAAAACAACACCAGAGCCTCCTCAGATAAAGAGCTCACCACATCACGAATATAAAAGGGACCAGCAGGATACACACAGACTGAGAAGGCACTGCTCACCCATGGCTACCTGGCCCATGTAGACAACCAGGTCCAAACTCAAACCCTTAGGACACAGAAGCCATGAACAGCACAACACAAAACATGGCTCAGAACAGCCTAAGGACTCACACTTGTGAAGCCTCAAATGAAAACCCACCCCAAGTCAAAGGGCAGATCTGTATCGCAATAAAGGAAAATCAAAACCATTTTTAAAGCCTCTGGGGAGAAAGAAACCAATCACAAAACGCATCCCCCTCCTCCCAAACTTCCTAGAAGTTAAGGAGCACTATACAAGTGTCACGAGATATGTCCCAATTGCATCTGTGTCTTCATAAAGGTCAGCTATCCATTTCCCGGGCCGCTGCACCAAAAGGCTATTGTACTTAAGTACTATTTAGTGCTATTGGACTAAAAGGGCTCAGGAGATATTTGAGGAGTTTTAAATGACCAATCGTGGTAGTTTCTGAAGTGTGGAATGGACATTGGTGACTGCAACACTGATTAAAACAAAGTACTGAGAACCAAAAGCTGCCATGGTGGGGATTTTAAAACCTCTTCTGGCTCTATCCCTCCAGATCCAGCAACTTCTGTCGGGTTTCCAGAACAATCTCCTCCATCACCTCTGGTTTGAGAATGTCCTTGATCTGGAATGGGAAGAAAAGTCACATTGGCAGCTACTAGCATTGCACTTGAAGATAACTTTGGGCTAATATCTCTTATTAAGACCATAAGAAATGAAAGGCTAAAGAAACCTTCACTGAAGGCTATTCTGCACTACCTGGAAGGCTCCCCCAGCTGGAGCTCTTGCTGTGTACCTTTTCTCTGTGATTGCCAGGACATCATACACGTCCAAGGCAATTTCTGTCATGCGTGAGAGCAGAAGTTCGTGCTGTCACTACAAGTCTTTTGGGAAGACTAAAGGAAGCCCTACTGCCTAATTGACCCTCCTGCCTATTGACTTCAGCAGCAGCAGACTCAGCCTTCCCAATCCTTTCCCACGCTGTGGAATAAAGCAAACAGCACTGGTTTCTGTACCTGATGAGGAAGGGATGCCTCATAGCAATACAGGATGCTAGTGTCAAAGAGCATCAACTTCTGAGTAACCAGAGCTACGATGCAGTTTCGGAGCCGTGAGATCACCTCCCGGTCAGACAGGGGAACTGGCTGAGGAAGGACAGAGGAACAGAGATGAGTATGTAGGGAAATCATGCAAGTCTCCTGGAAAGGAAATAACACTTTGCCACAAATCTTATACCACTTCTTGAATATCTTAAATGATTCATACGCCTCTCGGATCACAACTAGCAAAACACTGTTGGTAGAACACGGCTCAATTTCCCCATCCCCTCACCTCTAAGTTGGTTGTGAAGCCCCCTGCTTCTTCATCTTTCTGTTCTGGAGTTGGGTAGATCCAGATGAAACCGTTGTTGCCAAGGATCACAGATGCACCACAGGGCAAGTCATGGAAGTGAGTCTTCTGGCGTTTCACAAGGGAGGGCGAGACCTGAACAAGCACACCCTGGCCAAGCTGAAGAGGAGACCATGAGACTCAGCATGAGAGACAACGTGCTGCCACAGGTAATACCCAGTCACCGACATGCACTCCACTCCTGGTCTAGGAACCAGCCAATTTAACATCTTTTCCTGTGAAACAGTGAATATAAAACCTGCTTGCCTCTGGGAGTGCTGAGAGGATTAGCTAATACCCTGTGCAGTCCTTTGAAGATGAAGAATACTCTCGGTGCTTAGCACAAATGTTAATAATATCTTGATTGTAACTAGACATCAACCATCCTGCAGAAAAACGAGGAGCGAGAGGCCCAATTCAGCAGAACACTTTCCCCCTTAATCCAGTCACTGTCCTTCACCCTCTGTGCAAAAAGCACATTTTGCTTTCATCTTTTAAGTGCTAATACCTTTGGTCTAGTAATCCCAACTGCAGCCTACGCTCCAGTGGCCCCTTGGCTTATTTCAATGTGCAAAAACAGAGATAAATGCCAACTGCATAAAGCCTAAAATAGAGCCCTGGAGTGAGAAGCAAGCCATGGGGACAATGAACTGCAGGAGAAGAGTGATAAAGTTTGAGATAGAAGATTTTCCTTCCCAGAGCTCAAGTCCCAAGCAACTGGTGGGAGAAATGGAGTCATGCAGTAACTGTGGAGAGGAACAGCAGCAGTTCAGAGGGTATTCTGTGTGCACTAAGGAACTCTGAGCTCCCACATGGGAGCTAAAATTCTTCCTAACCTACTGACATGGGTTATAATATCCTGCTCTACTCCAGAGCCTTTCATTCCTTAAAGATCTCCCCCCAAAACCCTATCCTGCTGCTATCTCAATATAAATACAAAGAAATTCTACTGACGTGGATAGAATTGCACTGTATTTAACAAATTTAACAATCTGACCTTCTAACAGACTACTGAGCACAAGGGTTGGACACTCATGCAATCCAACCAGCACAAAACGAGACTTTTGAGCAACATACCTTCCCATATTTCAGACTCCTGGTGTGCAGTGATACAGCCCCATCAGAAAACACAGACTGGACCTCTGCCTGGCAGTGCCTCTTAAGGAAACAGACTTCTTCATGCTGCCCTGTACCAACAGCCACCAACTGCCCCAGCACAGAGCTTTCCCTGCCTGGATGAGGTCTGATTGCCCTTTAACTCTTCTATCCAAGTACAAGCAGTGAAAGGATACACTGATGAGGTCCCCTTCCTGCAGATAGTCCCTCATTGCAAGCTCATCTTCTGCTGATCTCCTTCTCTGAAATGGACAATGCAAGGAAAGTTATGGGTCACGTAGGATGAGAAAACACTAATTAACAGCTACACAAAGGGAGGATCATCTCCTTAGGACGCTGTGCAAAATGCATGGGAAATCAAAACTACACGTGTACTAACTGCAGGAGGGGCTCCAGAGCATCCTGCCCTGCAGCAGAAGGCAGCACTTTGGCCCTTCTCTGCACAGACTGCACTCACCAGTTCCCCACCAGGTAAATTCATAGACGACAACAACAGGACTGAATCCAGCCTGGAATTGGTTTCCACTTTCCATCGTTTCTGCTGAACCTGGTGAAGAAAAATGACGTTAATGTGCACTCAAAATGAACAGAACCTCTCCAGCAGAGTGGGAAGTCGTGCAGATGACTGACTCTACAGCAAAGCACCGTGACAGCCATAAGAAATGACCGGCCAATGCAGCAGGGGCTGTCAGAGAAGTAAGGAATCAATTCAGTTGGACCCTTAAAAGCCATCCGGCACAACTCGCAGTGCGGAGCCATGGATGCAGCCCGTGACACCACTTGCTCTCTGTGCTCCAAGATCTCGGGTTATTCTTTGTTGGACCTCACGACGTTCTCCTGGGCCCGCCCGGCTCCTCACCTCCGTGATCCTCCCGACCACGATGTCTCCGACCTCTCCGTTGTACCTGGCGGTGGGACAGAGCACAGCGTTCATTACACAGCATTCATTACACAGCATTCATTACACAGCATTCATTACACAGCATTCATTACACAGCATTCATTACACAGCATTCATTACACAGCCCCCACGGCCAGCCTGGCCCTGCCTTCACCTGCTCTTCAGCGGCGTCACGCACACCAGCTTGTTCACCCTCTCCACAGCACCGGCCACCGAGGCGACCAGCTTCTCCTCGTCCACGTAGGTGCCGTGTCCCCTGCAGACGGAACGGGCGCAATAAGGAGAGCCCAAGAGCGGCCCGCCCCGTCCCCACACCGCTTCCCTTCCCCACCTCATGTATCCCGTGTCCGTAGTGATGGTGTCTCCGGGCACAACCAAGTGCTTCTCTCCGCTCCGCGGCCGGCTCGGCCCCACCGCTTTGCGGATCACCGGCAGCCGCATGGCCACGGCCGCCATCTTGTCTGGGGGGCGGAGCTGCGCTTGCGCTCTGCCTTTACACGTGCCTTCCGGCCGCCATCTTGAATGAGGGCCGCAACGAGAGACACACGTGGGTTGGGTGCGGGGCGGCCATTTTGGTTCCTGGCAGGGAGGGATGGGGGGGGGGCACCGAGGTGAAGGACGGGGTTGTACCCACAGCCCCCCCGTCCCGCCTCCCCCACACGGAGCAGATCGGAGCCCCCACAGCCCCCCTTTAAACAACGACCGGCCCCGAGTCGCTTTTTATTTCGAGTACAAGAGAGAGGTACAAACGTATTTACACCGAGTGCATATACAGTCCCGTAATACAGCATATCAAAGGCTTGTAAATAACGTTTTACATCAATATTTACAAAGTTAAAGTGACGGGTATATTATATATATATATATTTTTTTTTTCTTTCTTGTGTTTTTTTTTCCTTTTCTGGCAGTAAAACGCAGTTTTTTATGAGAGCTTTTATACACCTTGGAATGAACAGCACGGCACCTTCCAAGCGCTCATTATACGGAGCTGCTCCGAGCTGCGCGGTCCGCAGAGGGCAGCACAAGTCCCGGCTGAGCGCTCCCTTAGGGCCGCACGGAGCGGTGCTGATAGTGCAGCGCTGCCCCTTCAGCTGCTGGGCCGTCATTGCACCGTTTAAGTTGGAAGGGACCCCCCCCTTCCCCTCCTAAAGGCCGCCTGGTCCGACTCCCTGCAGCGAACGGGGGCACCCACAGCTCCGGCAGCGCTCAGAGCCAGCCTGACCTCGGGTGTCTCACAGCCTCCCTTCCCTTGGTGGCACCTGCAGACAAACCCCAGGGCACAGCTGGGGGCAGAGGGAGGAAAACCCAACCTGGCTGAACCGGGACGGAACAGACAAAGCTGATGGTCCCGGCGGGGCTGTGCCAGCTCTCCTTGCTGGGCGCTCACTGGCAAAGAGCAGAAAGGACTAAAAGCAATTTTTCCTCCTATCAAATTATCCATAAAACCCAACCGTGGCTCATCCAGGTGCAGCCGCAGCTCCAAATGCACCAGCAAATCCACACGGGACGTCCAGCCGTGCCCTCCCACTCTCCCTTTCCCACCAAACCCTATGGAAACGGTGATGCTCCCAAGGCAAACTCAGAGCAGTGGCTCTGCCATGGACACCCAGTTCCTCACGCATCTCAATGCCAGTCTTTGCAAGCGGGCAGCGGCCATCCAGAAGCGTGCTGCTGCCCTTCCAGAGCTCACAGCACCATGGTGGGGATGTGATGGGCCAAGGAAGCGGGATGGGGTACGGGTAAGGCAGGCGAATGAGCCTGCAGGGAGGCATTGGGGGGTCGATGACGGGCGCTTTTCTGGTGCGCCCGTAACCCGGCGAGCTGCGAATAGGCACTTTGACACACCTGGCACTTATAGGGCCGCTCGCCGGTGTGCAAACGGACGTGGTTACGGAGGGTGGAGGATTGGCTGAAGCGACGGTTGCAGAAGCGACACACGAAGGGCTTGTCCAAGGTGTGGATGCGCATGTGGGAGCGCAGGTTGCTGCGGGAGTTGAAGCCGCGGTGGCAGATGACGCAGCGCATGCGGCCCGTGGTGCTGGCTCCTGCCTCCACTGCATGGAAGTCCTCTGGGAGCAACACCGGGGGGGTGGACATTCAGGTTGTGCCCTGCTCACATCCCTTTCCCATGCCATAAATAACCGCCCCAGCCGCACACTGCACCCACAGCAGCGTTGTGACACAGGAAGGTGAGCAGGAGCTCCCAGCGGGGATCTGTGGCTGTAACAAACCTGCTCCAGTCCCAGCTTCTCCCCCAGCCCTGCTGGGCTCTGCTTTGGGGCTCGCTCACAGCATGCAGCACTATGGGAAGGGGGGTTGAATGGGACAGGACACAGCTCAGAGCACAGCGTTCCCAAAGAGGCTCTGTTTTGGGGGAGGTGGGCTCTGTCTTACAGGTGAGGCTGATTGGCTCCTCTCTATAGGATCATGGGGATATGGAAGGCTGTGTGCCCAGCATAGGATATGCTGTGCTGCTTAGAGCTCCGTCTGCTTGCCCTCAGAGAACATGCCCACCCTGCCCCGTGCCCACCCTCAGAGCTGGGGGTGGGGTGTGAGGGGAATGACATGGCTTTTTCTGCTGTTACCTACCATGTTTGTTCTTCTTCTGCTCCTCTTCCAGCCCCGGGACACCTGGGATGCCCAGGAAGGTGTTGTGCGAGTTCCCATACCAGACCAGCAGCTCTTGATCCGGAGGAATCATCTAGAGAAGGACACAGACATGAGAGTGTTGGGATGGCACAGCAAGCAGCTCTTCCCGCATCCTCAGCCGGTCGTTTCAGACTCCTGCAAGGTCAGCACTGCCATCAGCACTGCTGAATGTCCCCTGTTGTGCGCCCACAGACTGCAGCGAGGTGCAGGGAGCAGTGACGCAGAGATCGGATTTGGTGCCATGCACAGTGCTCTGCGTGGAGCCCTTGGCACTCTGTGCTGCAGGACACAACAGCATCTCCCAGCCCAGCAGGGTTATTCCCCAGCAGTGGAAATGCAGATGCAGCCTTGGGCTCGGCCAGCATAGGGAACCAGCTGAGATCCCAGTGGCCGCTGCAGGAGAGTGTGGTCCAGGCATGAGATGCTGCCTCTTCCAAAGCCCCATTGCCTCCACCAGCCCAAGCAGAGAACAGAAAGGGCTTCTCTATCAGCACTGCTCTTGTTCCTATGGGATGACAGCACTCCTCCCACCCTTGATGTTTGGGTTCTGGTTCTGCACTGCAGTGGGAGCGGCCAGGGACAGCGCCCAGCAGCCTCTGCAGCACAGCCATGGCCAGGGGATGGATGTGCTCACACCGCAGCAACCGCATCAGGCAACACTCATAGCAACATCACCCTACAAAACTCCATGTCTTTCCCCCTTGCAGGTCCCGGGTCATTTACCCCTGGGCACATCATGGCTTTCCAACCCGAGGTCAAACTCACCACCCTCACTGCATTTTCCAACAGCTGCAACTTAGAGTTGGTGAGGAACGGAATGGGAAAAGCAAACTGGGAAGGGTGAGTGAGAATGGGCAAAAGCCACATGAAAATAGGAACACCAAATAGCACGAGAAGCCCCATAAAGGTGATCTGTCACCTTAGAGCTGGTCTGTGCAGCAACACCTTTCGCTCTGCCCCACAATAATCCACTTGTGCAGCTCTAATTTAAGGGATTATTGAGCAGAGTGAGCTACAGAAGGAAAACCAGAACCCCCTCTTGTTGGTGCACAAACAGTTGGAGCCAGCAGCAGCTCTCAGTGGCTCCCATGCCCCGATGGCAGCAGCACAGCAGCACCTCGTGTGCCCACATCCCCTTTGCTGTCTGTGCACAGGGAATTAAACACAGCTGCCCCAGCGCTCAGATCATTATCGTTGTGCAAAGCTTCTGCTCACAGCCTGCAGATAACATTGCCACCCACCCCAGCGGCTGGGCACGGGTCAGGTCTGTGTGGGCTGACAAACGCGGTGTGCTCTGGAATTGTTTTGTTTCTTTGCATGATGTAAGAATCAAAACCAATTAAGCTAATGCAGCTAATGCTACACCAGGCACAGCTGCCCACTGGGGCATCAGAACCTAAAGCTGGGCACAGCGAAAGCCTGCAAAGGGATGTGCAGAGCGGGGAGAGCAGCTCAACTCAGAGCTCCTCTCCACCCTACTGCTCCTACCCCTGTCCCTGTTGGGGTGCTGCCTCAGTGCTGTGTTGCTGCCCATAGAGCAGCTGATTCTCAGGAGCCCCTGCCCATGGGACAGGCTGGTGCCCAGCCAATACAGCCTCCCACAGCAGCGGGCTGAGACAGAGCTGTCCCTTTTCCAACCTCTCTAAGCCCTCACAGCTGCCTGGTGACATCCCTGTGATGCCATCACCCTTCACTGCAGTAGCGGTGGTCCATGGGGATGCATTTACTGCCAGAGCCACGGTGACCTCCAGGTAAAAGCTGCACCTGGATTTTACAGAAGCCTCCAGCTTTGGGTTGGGGTTCTACACTAAATCCTGACTCTCAATACAGCGCGGGGGTTCTGCCCAAAGCTGCAGCAGTGCCAGGATTGCAGGGATTGCTCAGATGTTGTGCTCCAAAGCAAGCAAGCCTGCTCAGCATTTGCTCTCCCTCTGCACAGCACGCACTGGTGTGCCCGCCAAGAGGGAGCAAAGCGAACAGAGCTTTGTTGCCTCCCCAAAGCCCATGCATGGCGTCACCCCGTCGGTCTGGGTGCCAGGGTGCTCCCACAAACAGTCCAGCAGCAGCCCCCAAAACAAGGGAAGGTCAGCAGGGTGAGGTCTCCGCACCCCACGTACCTCAATGGCTTTGTAGAAGATGCTGTTCCCGATCTGCACCACCTCCAGGTTCTGCTCCTGCTCGTTGCGGGCGCATTTGATGTAGGTCATCCAGCTGCGATGGTCCTCCTGGCTGGCATCGATGAAGTACCGCACCGTGCCGTCCTCATTGAAGACCTGGGAGGGCAGCACAGCAGCTGTAGCAATGCTTTCCCACAGCTCCCGTGCCAAGGGATGCTCTAAGATAACATCCCCAAAGCCAGCATGGCCTCAGGGCTGAGACCTCAGCGAGATGCTGCCCTGGGCTGTGGATGCTGGAGCCGCACGGCGCAACTTTGTGGTGCAGGAAGCGATCGTAACAAGCGTGAGTCTGGAGCTCAATCTGAGCAAAACACTCCCTACAGCCACTGTGCTCCGGCTGCTCACATCACCCCAAAGCCCACAGCACCACTGCAGGGCTGGGATAAAGCAGGGGATGGGGCAGAGCCATTGTGTGGTTGGGAATGCGACAGGGAGCGCCCACCCGGGAGCATCAGCTCTGTGGGAAGGGCAGGGCAGGAGGTGACAAAGCAGTGGGGTTCTGGGGACACCCCGAGGGCTGAGAGATGCAGCTCCTGCCCTGGGGGAGACCAGGGGAAACTGAGGCACGGGGAAGGGCTCCCGAAGCACAGGTCAGAGCGCTGTCACCCCGCGTCCTGCGGGATCGTTACCTCCCACATCAGGTTGTTGTTCTTGCACAGATCCACGTGCTCCGGAGAGATCACCCTGCCCGTGAACGGCCCCATCTCGGTGCCGGCCTTGATCCACGTCTTGGAGAAGATGCCGAGCCCTTCCCCGGGGATGGAGCTCTGCGCGATGATCACTTCCGACGGCAGCACCAGGCTGGAGAGCTTCTGCACCTCTGCGGCGACGGGAGCGGGGTCACAACGGGGCCCCCCAGCCCTCCCCGGCCCTCGGAACACCCACAAAGCGCCGCTTTGTGCCCCCAGCCCCGGGCTGAGCCCCATCAACGCCCGACCGCGCCGCTGCAAAGCGATACTCGGATCCCTCCGGGCATTGAGCGGTACCTGGGAACAGCGGCCCGGGCTGGGCAGGGAGCGGAGCTGGGAAAGGGGGTTAAATGGTGTCTATTTCGGCCCATCCAGCAATTTGTCACGCTGTTAAAGTGATCTGCATTCATTAAACTCAACTCGAAAGAAATTGCTAATTCTAAATTCATTAGTCCTTTAGGAATGCTGTAGCGGTACATTGCGGCTGAATGGCGAGAGGGCTTGTTTAAAAGGGCCCAGGAATTCCTCTTACAAAATGGGGAGATGAGATGGTTGACATATCGTGAATGGAAATGGAATTAGCCTTCATGGTAAATTAAGAGAGGAACAGAAATCCGAGAGGGGGAAAAGGGAGCGGGGCCGCGAGAAGGGACATTGTGCGGGGCTGAATGCGGCGGGGACGGAGCCCCGGCCCCCACCCCCGCGGTTTAAGTGGGAACTTTCTCAGGTCAAGCCCAAGTTAACCACATGAATTTAAAGCCCTTCTTTCGCCGTCAGCCGCTGTGACACACCCGGGGGGAGGGGGGGGGGGGCAGCAACTCACCTCCGGAGAAGGACTGCGCCAGCACTTCGGCCGTGAAGGCGGTCTTGGGGCTGCTCTTCTCCTCGAAGAGCTGCTCGCCCAGCACGTTCCTCCAGCGGCCGTAGAGGAAGCTGTGCAGGATGTCGGACGTGATCACCTCGGCCAGGGAGAGCCCCTGCGGCTTCAGCCCGGGCTTCAGCACCAGGGCTTCGGCGGGCAGCACGGAGCCCATCATGGGGGCGAGGCGGGCGGCCGGGCTCCGTGCGGCTCGGCGGCTCCTGCCCGCCTATATATGAGCTTCATTGACCCTCCTAATTGGTTATTAATGACCTCCCTGACGTTGGAGGAGCGACTGGGGCTGCCGGAGCGAGGCGAGCCGTCGGAGCCCCCCTCCTCTCCATCCCTCCCCTCCCCGGGGGTGGGGTGGCTGGAGGGAGGGACACGGCACACACAGCCGCGCACACACATCCACATATACGCACACACACACACACACACACACGCACCGGCTCGGCACCCCCCGCACCCCCTCCCGCCCGCCCCGTCGGGCACCGCTCGCTCCGACCGCTCCGCTTCGCCCCCGGCATCTCCCGGCCGGCCCCGGAGCTCGTTTCGGGGACAAAACGTTGAGTTTTGGGGCCGCGGAGCTCAACAACGAAATCCGCCTCCCCGACGCCGCTACACACCGCTTCTCCAAGCCTTTCGGCTCCCGATAACTCGGGGTAACGGGCAGAGCTCCGGCGGACCGGACCCACGCGGTCCCGGCAGCCCCCAACGGGTTTCTCTCTGGGTACCGGGGAGCGGACTCGGGGGGACGCACGGAGCTCGGTGCCAGCCCGGAACCGGCGGCCGTTCCCTAAACGCGGCCGGCAGCCCCGGATCAGGGTCGGCTCTCCCGGCTGCGACAAGCGGGTCCCAAACCCCGCGGCCCCGCTGCGCTTTGCGAGGCAGTGCGGGCAGAACCCGGGCAGGTGCTGCGGAGCACAACCGCGTCCCCATCTCCGGGACTCTGCCCGCAGTACCCCTACATCGGAACCCAAATTCATTCCCGTCCCCTCCGAGCCTCGGGCACTTCGCAACCACCGCTGTCCCCGGCGGTGGCACATTTGTCCCCACGGAGTGACAGAGCGGTCCCCACAGAAGCAGTTCTCCCCCCCTCTCCCCCGGGGCTCCGTGCCGGCTCAGCAAAGGGTTAACCTTCCCTGGATTTAAACCCGATCCCGCTGTGTCGGAGCTTAGAGCCCCTCTCTGCAGCCCCGTTCTTTTGATTTTCATGTGGACGAAGGGCTGCAAAGGGCCGGGAGGCGGGGGGAGAAGAGGACGGGCCCCCAAATTCACCCAGCAGAGCCGGCTCCGATACTCCGAACCCCGCAAAGAGCCGGGGCCGCCCCCAGACTCACCGGGACCCCGCAGCCCCCGGCGGCTTTGGAGGGGTGAGACCTTCGGGCTGCTCTCTCAGCTCAGGGCGGCACGCAGAGCGCTGCTACAGCCCAGGTGCGACCACTTCTTCCCATTAACCTCATCAAGAAGATGCGCGAATGTCAGAAACCCACCCAAAATGTTGATTACCGAATGCGCTTCCTCAGGGGAAAAAAAGAAAGCAACGCTCCCCTAAAGCAGGAAGGTTCGCAACCTGCCGGGGCTCGGGGCTGGATTTAATGCAGGTGTAAACGAGTTGATTTCGGGTTTCTGGGCTCCGAAGAGAGCGGCAGCTCCGCGCACAGCGCATCAGGTGGAGCCGCAGTCCCCGCAGTCCCCGCACTCCATCCCCGCACCGCGTCGCCCCTCTCCTCGTCCCGCTCCAAAACGATGCGTATCCCGACCCCAAAGCCTCGGCCCCACTCCTCGAGTTGGAGGTTCGCGATTGAGGTGGGGGGGGGGGGAAGGAAAAAGGTGGAAGGAAAAAAAAATCCTCCCGTTTTGTGCTGGGTTTTAAATATCCCCAGCTGTTTCCCAAACCTTTTTCCCCACCGTAGGTACTTTGCCCCCCCCCCGCCACCCCTCAGCCGCCCTCCCCTTCTCGTTTCTCTTTTTTAATATCGCAGCTATCCCTCCTTTTTAACATTTAAGAGGAAACAAGTTTAATATTCATGGCTGTTAATAGAGAAGGGCCATTATCGCCGCCCCATTGTTCCGAGCCCCGCACAATGCCGCTTGTATTTTCATGTGTATATTCCCAAAGTTCCTTCTGAGCGTTTAGTGAGCACTTTAATATTCATGGGTGTTAATAGAGAAGCCCTCAGTATATTGGCATATTGTTGGGAGGTGTACATATTGGTCTGACTTTGAATAGCCACAGTCCTCTTTTCTTTTGCTCTGTTTTGCAGGGTTGATGGGCCAGGAGTAAATGGGCATTTTTCCCCCCCGTCTCCCCCTTACAGAGAGAACATCTTTATTCCAGTCCCAGACTTTCTGGTTTCCCATTCAGGACCCTCAGAAATAATGTCAGGCAGAAGAAAAGTGGAGCAAATCAATCTTTCATGGTCTTTTTGAGACCAATTTGACATCCATGGACTCTTCTTTTCTTTCACAGCCTACAAGGGGATGGTCAGGATCTGGACAAGGTTGGGGTCTGATGAGGGGAGACATGGGATCATAATGCAGCAAAGAGAGAAAAGAAAAGCAAAACAAGAAAAGATTGCAGGGATGGGGTGATGGAGGAAAAATGAGGGTGAATGACAGTGCAAGAAAGGAGATTAGAGCCCAGCAGCTGCTTTTTGGGGGGTGGGGGGGAGCTCTCTCCCCTCATCCAGCCCTCCGCATGAATAGGATTTGAACAGAGCTGAGATTGATTTATAGTTATTGCAGTTGAACATTTATTGCTCTTAAAGAGTGGCGGGGAGAAAAGAGAGAAAAGGGGTTTGAAAAGCTCCTTTCTGTATTAAAGAGGTATCAAATGAAGACTGCTGAGATAATATACAGTGGCCAATGGGAATTTGATTTGCTTTAAAATTTAACTCTTGTGGGGCCGCTGCTGCCGATCGCTCCGGGGCTGGGGGATAAGCGGGGGATCGCGGCCGCTCCCGGCTTTGCCACGGCGTCGGATCCGCGCATCGCTCCGCGGCTGCGAGCGGCAGAAGCGGCCGGACGGACGGCTGCTGCTTCGTAATGACCGCCGTCGCTGTATCTACGTTGATACGAGCGCGTAGATTTGGTTTCGTTTTTATTTTTCAAGGATACAGGGAACGCCGGCGGGATGCGGAGCTACGAAATGAGCGGCGCAGCGCAGAGCCCTTCTCGGAGCGGAGTTTTCCTTGCCCTAAAACCTCCGGTTTCTCTCCCGCACCAGAAACGCGAGCTCAGCTCAGTCCCCCCGGGCACAAAAAGGAGCCCATTGTTCAATGGGGAGAAATACATTTTTAGCGGTGACTGAAAGCTCCCCTCTCGTTTGAACTCTAAGAAGAAAGTCCCTGGCAGCGAAGAGCATCCCCCTCCCTCTGCCCCAACATCTGTTTGGAGCAATCCAAGCTCTAGGGCACAGCTCTGCCCCCTCCCAAAGTCATTAAAAAGATATTAGTTGAGCTGAGAAAAGTCCAGCGCGGCCCCCCAGCCGGTGCTGTGGGGGTGAAAAATCATTAAAGACGATTTTGGATTTACCACCGCTAATACCGGTAGAAGGGACACGGGGGGTCCGAGCTGAAAAGCTCCGCAACGACGAGAACCGGGCGGTGCCCTCCCCGCTGCACGCCGTCCTGGTGCCCCAACCCGGAGTAGCGCAGCCGGTCCGACCCCATCAGCGTCCCCGAGCTGCGGGCAGAGGGCGGCGGGGACGGGGCTGCGAGCGGCTCAGGTGCAGCGGCCGCATCCCCTGCACCATCACCGCTGCAAATACCCCGGAGCCGGGGAATAAGGAAGGAGGGGGGGGACATGAGGGATCATCGCACCCTGCGGGAGCCGGGGCTGGAGGGATCACCGCACCCCTGCGGCTGCCGCAGGAGCCAGGCGCCTCCGAAGTTGCTAAATGTGTCATTTATTAAAGCATTCAGGGGGCTTTTCTTTGGCGTTTGCTTGCAAACTCACAAAGGCCGAGCTGCTGTTTGGGGGTCTTTTCTGATGGAAAAAGGGCTCGGAGACCCCCGGCACAAAAGAAATCCTGGCAGTGCTTTCAATGGCCGGGACTCAATGAGGGGGACCCTGCGCGCAGCGGGCGGGGGCGAGGGGCCGCCCGGTGCTGCCTGAAAGGCAGGCCTGAATGTAATGGGGAGATCGGCGTTTATTTGTTGGGATCACATTTAATTAGCTTAGTACAACCCTTGAAAGACAAAAGGACCTCAATCTGGATCCAATCTGAAGCTCGTTTGGAGAGCGAGGGCTCCTGGAAAAGTCAAAAGAGAGAAAGGAGAAAGAAAAGGGAGGCTGGGAGAGAAAGGGGCCGGGGGCCCAGCCAGGTGACTGGCACGCGTGAAACAAGGGGGCCTTTTGGGCACAAGGCAGGGCTCAAAAGGGAGGGAGGAAAATAGCCTCTTCCTCAGGTTTTACCTACTTCAAACCTCTGAAGGGGCCGGGGCTGAAAAGCCTCAATAGGGGCTAAGGGGGCTGCAAAGCAAACAGCGGCTCTGGAGAGGGGCTGCGGCCCTGCAAGGCAGCAGTTGGCAGCACTTGGTTATGGGAATGCACCCAAATGTTCCCTGTGTGTCCACAGCGCCCAGGGATGGAGATGAGGACAGGAGGGGGACGGGGACACGCAGCCCTTGGTGATGTCCCCGTGGCTGTGAGATGGGGCTGTGTGTGGGGGTGTCTATGGGTTGCATGCCTTGTGCTGGGCAGCCACGTGTGTCCCCCACCTCTCTGCCCCCATAGGGACCTCCAAAGTGGCCGTCCCCAAAGTGCTGCATTGTAGGATGGAGCTGAGCAGCCTCACCGTGCCCACACTCAGCCTCCCCCCCTGAGTGGGTTTGGGGTGTCCCTCAGCAGTGCTGGTGTTGGTTGGGTCCTGTGGGGGCTCAGAGTGCAGAGATCCCCAGCACAGCACCCAGAGCCGGGCTGATTGCACTGCCCCAAGTTGTTCAGGGCATTATTGGCCTTCATTTCACTCTGTGGGAGGCAGCGGAGCTGTGGAGGGAGGTGCTGAGTGCCTCCTTTCTGCTCTTGCTTCATTTCTTGTCTTGTTTTTTTTCTCCTAAGTAGTAACTCCTGGGTTATTTTGGTGAGGTCGTGGTGCACAAAAACAAACAGGGAAGGAACGAGCCCATCTGTGAGCTCCCAGCTCTGTCCCAGTGCTCAGCACAGCCCAGGTGCTGATGAGGGATGATTGTGACACATCATGGGGCTGCTGGGGAGTGGGACCCTGCAGCCAACCCCATCAGAGCTGCCCCAGAACAGGGAGAGTGTATGGTCCCTCTCCCAGGGCTGGGTGCTGGGGGTGCTCCCCATGGATGGATGTTACAGGAAGAAGCAAAGAGGGTTTGGGACTGGAGAAGTGGAGAGACCCCTGCTCGTGTCCTCCCCTCCAGCTGTGAGCTGAGGACAGGGCAGTCGTGTCCCACTGCTGTCTCTCCTGCACACCACAGTGGTCTCACCAGCATTGCAATGCTGGTCATGCATCCCACCACCACCTCTCCATCCCACCACCACGTCCTTCACCCCATCAGCATCTCCTGCACCCCCCCCCCATCCCTCCTTCATCCCATCATGAAGTTCTGCATCTCACCACCCTCTCACCCACCTCCCACCACCACGTGCCCACAATTGGCTGTGAGCAGGGCTGGGCTGCGGGGCCACACGATGCAGGCAGGGCTGGGTGACAACAGCAACAAGAGCTCATCAGCCCCAAAGCCTTTTGTCATCCCCGTTCTTTGCAAAACAGAGTGACGGCCGCTGCTCACCGCAGGACCAACTTCACATTCCCTGTCTAGTGGCCCCAGCACTGGGAGCAGCTCTGGGCACCGAGTGCTGAGTGATGGCTCACACAAAGGGAAGGCACCGCTAATCCCCACCCCGCAGCACCTGCACCCAGCCAGCCGGGATTAGAGGGAGAGCGGAGATCAGAGGCTGCGTTCGAGCGGCCTTGAAATAGGATTTCCTCGAGTGATAAGGGAAAGGGTGGGAAGATGCACCGAGGTCACAGTACCTGCCCCCTGCTCCTCACCGTGAGCCTTTGGGGCACTCAGCCCTCGAGTTGCAGTGGGAAAATTGGCTCTGGGTGCAGGAAAGCGAAGCCAGGAGCAGCCACTGCTCCCAACCCACCTTCCTGCAGGCACAGCGCTGCTCCCATCGATGCCCAGGCAAAAAACAAAGTTCCGTGCCTGCTGTCTGCTTCAATCACCATCTCAGTGCAGCTCCTGATGGCCACGCTGCGGCTCGTTCTCGAATCATGCAAAATTAAAGCAAGTGTTTCAGCCTGCCCTCTGCTCTCAACACAGCCCCATGCCCACCAAGGTGCCCAATATGGAGCAGCACCTGCGTGACTGCAAACCTGCCCAGCATCCACCCCACCATGAGAATCCTATTGGTGCTTAAATGCACTTTATCTGGGGGATCACAGCTGTGCAAAGCCGAGCAGGAGGCCGCTCCTCTCCTGGAGGAGCAATGGAGGCATCACATCCTGGGCTGGCAGGGCTCATCTCGGCCACAGAGCAGCAGGTGCTGCCATGGGAGGGACCTCCATCCCATCCAGGGTGTCCAGGCACATCAGGGAGCCACGATCACATCTGGATTGGCGTCCTCCCATTGCATTGAGGATCTCCCATCACACCCAGGATCATCACACACAGCCCTGGGCCCTCTTGAAGCGATGGGGCTCCCAGCAGCTCCAGCTCTCAGCAGAGCAGAGGTCCGATGGCCGCAGCGGTAATGGAAAACAAACGGCTGCAGTTGGGCACATTTGGAGCACTCGATGCTGCCAGGACAGCAGACTGCTGCTGAAAACCCAGCTTTGCAGGCACCATCTTAATGACAGGCCAAATTTCCAAGCCCTGCAAACTATTTCTTTCTCCGCCCCGCCCCCTCCATAAAAGGTTGCATCAGAAAGAGATATTTCCATAATTTATAGTATGGGTATTTCACTGGGGAGACTCTCTGATCTGTACTTACAGATACATTTAAGAAAATGCATCCTCCCACAATCCTGCGCCATTTACGACTATTGGCACAATCTGTAATACTCAGTCTTCAATTAAGGGACACCTTAGGGTTCATTATCACACAATTGCTCCCTGTGAACCATGCCAAATGCTGTTTTGGCACAGAGCTTGGAAGATGAATTAGAAGGAAGTCTTCTCGGTAATGCCCGCTCCCAATTCCCATCAGCAGCCCCTCGCCCTCCTCCGGCCCTTTTTCCCCCCCCCCCCCCTTATTTTCCCCTCTATCCGAGTGGCTTTTACCATCCCATCGCTCACTGTCTCCCTCGATTCTCTGGAGGTACATTGAGAGACTCGGCCGATCTCTTTTTCTTCCGGCTCTCAGCCCTGCAGCTGGGCTCGTTGCTCCCATCCCCACCCCAGGCAGCGCAGCACAGCACAGCACAGCACAGCACAGAGCACAGCACAGAGCACAGCACAGCACAGCACAGCACAGCACAGCACAGCACAGCACAGCGCAGCACAGCGCAGCACAGCACAGCGCAGCACAGCGCAGCACAGCGCAGCACAGCGCAGCACACGCGGATCCTTCACCCACAAGCTGCCCTTGTGGAGGTTTTATTACATAGAGTGTAAAATGCAACTGTCAGTCAAAGGACAAATAAAATAAGAACAGTTTTGGGGTTGGGTTTTTCTTTTCTTGTGGGTTTTTTTTTTACTTTTTACTTCTCTTTTCCATTTTAAACCCGACGCTCAGCGTTACCCGGCGGCGGCTTCTTTACAGTTAAAACATCTCAAAGCATAAAGGGGGGGGGGGGGGGGGAAAAACAAGGATAGAACCCGAGAACGGCAACGTGGGGGTACATGGCAGAAGGGAACGTCCCGCAGGGAACTCCAAAGGCAAAAAATAGCTTCGATTCCATTCTTCCTTTAAAAAATACAGTTATCTGTACAAGGAACACTACGGCCGGCGGCGCGGATCATAGCATCTCTCTGATTACATCGACATTACAGTGCGGAGGTTAAAGACGAGACTCGTTTCTTTCTCTCTATGCAAACCCTGACAATATTAGATATAGGGCAATATCTTAAAAGGAAAGACGACGACGACGACGACATAAAAAAGAAGCCGAAATAAAAACGAAACCACCTTGGAGTTTAAAAAAACCAAAACCCAACGAGCTACTTCTCCTACCTCTGATGGGGCTTCAGGCCTCCACGGCGCCCGCTACAAGGCGCTGCTGGGAGCGGCTCCAGCTCAGCATTAGCGGGAACCGTATTTGTCTGAGCTTACAGGAAGGGGTGGGTTTTTTCTTTACTCTTTTTCTTTACCAAAGGAGCTCGGAGGTCTCAGCTCTGGGATGGGGAGAAGGCTCCAAAAAACCACCCGTTTCCCTACGGAGCCCTTGGGAGAGGCCAGCAGTGAGAGAAGGGCAGCGCAGCCCTCAGGTCCTTGTTAGGATACACGGCACCGCTCTTCCTTACAGCACAGCAATGCGGCACAAACCAAGGATGCGAGAAGACGAGAAGTAAAACATTTAATGAATTTACATATTTAAGAATATTTAAATACTGTTTAAAATCCTTTTTTTTTCTTCTTTTTTCTTTTTTTCCTTTCCCCTTCCCCCCCCCCCCACCTTCAATTAAGGATTCGTTCCACATTCGTTCCTTAAGACACCCAAAGCCACTCTTTGTGCTGCAATAGGAAAAGGTTCCGAAATGAAATGGAAAAGGGGAAGGGGGGGGAGAAAGAAAAGAAGAAAGAAAGGAAGGAAAAAAAATCCCACCCAGCCAACCCCACGTGGAGAGCAGCGGCCGCACGTTGAAATGTCACAGCTCCAATGTGCACGGGCTGGAGCTGCAGCTCCCCCAGCTCCATCCAAAGGGGATCCCGGAGGGGGTTTGTTATGTGTGTGTTTTTATGGGTTGTTTGTTTTTTTGCTGTTTCATATAAATTTAGACACAAAAATTACCAGCATGTCCGTCAGTTTAGTACGTTACTAATTGCTCCTGATTCTTAGAAAAGTTCAGTACGGATTATCCTACAGCTATAGTGTTTCACAAACCAACAGAAAAAAAGTCTTCATCAAAACGTTGCAAATCTAGAAACCTCTGTTACAAAAAAAGGTTTTTTTTTTGCTTCTGCAATGATTCCGAGGGAGAAACCGAATCGCGACGATGGCCGTGAGGACGTTGTTCTACTGCTCCTGTGGACAGAGGGACAGCAGGACGTCACCCAACACCCCCAGCACCAACCAGCCCCCTGGCACTGACCACACTGTGCTGGGCTGCATCCCACCCCCCCGTGACAGCTGAGCTCCTTTCCATCGCTGCTTGTTGTGCTCTTCCAGCAGCCCCAGCAGCTCAGCTTGTGGAGCATGAGCAAAGCCCCTAAGGAAAGTAAACCAACAACCTCCCAGTTCTCCCCACAGACCCATCCTGCACAGGGATGTCAGTCTGATGCTGAGATAATACAACGGTAGCACTGAGCAACTTCTGACTTCTTCAGCCACAAAACATCCCCGTGCTTCACTGCGTGACTCCAAAGCTCTCCCCACACGCGGACAAGGCCAGCACACCCAGGGGAACAGCAGAGGGTGAATACGCACCTGGCTGTGGGCCTGCGCCTGCCCTAATGTCTGCCCATAGTAGGCAGCCTGCTGTCTGTAATACTCTGCCCAGGCCATCGTGTAGTCCGGCTGGGAGCTTGCCTGAGAAGCAGCGCTGGCAGCATGACCTGGAGAAAAGAGAAGGAAAAAGGGAGAGATGAGGTGCTCGGTAGGACGAAGCCCAGGCTGCCAAATGCAAATCCAGAAGCTGGCACCACACGCCTCTTAACGGAGCGGAGGAAGGCAGGGCCACGACTGTCCACACACCTGTGTGCGGAGCACTCCTACCTTTTAGACAACCCAGCTTCAACTTGCTGGGTTTTGTTTTGCCAGCATCGATTCTCGCTGTACGCAATGCTTTTCCAGCACGGACACGGGCTCTGCTGTGCACTGAAGCTCAGCAGGAGCAGCCCTCCTGAGGCCCAGCAGCAGGCACCACGACAGCTTCCAGTGGAACAACTACCATGCACCATCACCAACTGGAGGGACCAGAGGGAATTGCAGAGGACTGGAAGCTAATGATGGCAGGGGATGGAGACGCAAGTCATCGGATTAGAGTGAACTCTGTAACAAGAGTTTCCTTAATCTCCAACAACCCTGTTTCACTCACTCTGTTTTTTGTAATATTCCTCCCATGCTTTGCTGTAATCGGGATGGCTGTTCTGCTGCTGGCTCTGTTGGCCTGTGCAAAGATGACAATAAGGGGCATGTCAATATGGAACAGGTGACAGTTTCCAGCTAGTGACATCTACCTCTCCACTAGACAGGCCCCAGCTCCACCTCAGCTGCCCAAACTCCGAGCTTCAGCTTCCACATTTCTATAGAGTTGGGCATCCTCCATTTGGGGAACGCCAAGGAAAGGCTCGACTTCCTGACTCTGTCTCACCTGAGTGCTGCTGAAGGGCACAAAGCCAAACTCCACCCCTCCCCTCCACTGTGTCAGGACTTGCTCGAGGCCAAGCGTGCTGTCTGGGAGCTGCTGGGCCTGCACATCAACCACCCAAGGCTGTCAGCCTGCTCACACTGAGTACAGGGACCCAGGGTTCAAACCCTGACAGCAGAGCCCTATCACCTCAACCTCCAGCCACAGAGCTGCCATGGATACAACCATGCCTGCAGTCACCTGCAGTCTGCACCCCCTGCTCTCACAGCAGAACACATCCTAAGGAGTCCTGGTGGCAATGCCTACCCACACAATGTGGCCAGCCCCAGCACCACCCCATGCAGCAGCACCCATAAGCCCTCTGAACAGCTCTGCAGGGCTGGCTCTGGGCTCCTGCACTGCACTAAGAGTCATAGGGACAGACCACAGAGCCCAAAGCCCGCCTGCACCTAGCGCTAATCTCCCTCTTTCAAACCCTAAGATGTACTGAAGCCAGTGTGTCTAAGTGTCGTTGCAAGGGAGAGTCCAACCTGCTGGCTGCAGAGGCTGCGGTTAGAGCAAAGAGCCTCATCCAGACATGCAGCAAACAAAACCAACCAACCAACCCTGGACAGAAAATACAGCAATCAGAAAACTGCAGAGGAAGGCAGGTGTGGTGAAAGCACAAGCTGCTGCACACACAGCAGGCAAGGACAGCACGCACACACAGGAGCTCTCACAGCCCATCCGAGCGCCTCGGCTTCATCTCAGAGGGCTCTGAAGTGGGGGGGAGAGGGGGAACGTAATGCACTGTGAGTGAGTGTGAAGTGGGTGGAGGGAACAGGGCAGCAGTGTCCTGTCCAGGGGCATAAAAGCAGGTTAAAAGACTTGACCAACGCTACAAGTCAGGACCTTTTCTGGCAGAGGTCAAGGCTGCCTCAACTGTCCACCTGCTAATGCCAACAAAGGACCTCCTTCAATGCCTTTTCTTCTCGGAGAATTACAGTCCGCAGCGGGCTGAAAGGACACGCAGCTAAATGCATTTCACGGCAAAACGTTTCTCTGGCCAGTTAATTTATTTAAGATGGGGGAAGTAATTAAAATCTGAATACATGTGTAGGGGTGGGGGCTGCCCCTCCTCCCACAAGGAGGGCACTCTGGGATCTGTCCCTGGGAAGTCAAGGGACGGCTCTGCTGGGGGAAGCAGAGCCACAGAGCAGGGCCCCTTCATCAGACTGTTCTCAAATTATAACAGTGTAAAACCAGGTATTTGCCCGGTTTCTTATTATAATTCTCTCGTGCCTTGGTGAACTCCACATGGCATGACAGGGGACCATAGCAATCTGCAGCAGGAAAAGAAAGCAGCCAGCTCTGTTTAAAGCGCAGCCTTCTCTCATCTGTCCTCTCTTCATACCAAGACTGCCTTCGGTGTGCCTGCCTACAAACAGCAGTACAGAGGACCCTAAGCAGACATGAACCTACTGAACTGACACCCACTGATATTTTCCATCACATTCAACAGCAGAAATTACATATTTTCTCCCCAGATCACATCTTTGTGGTACTAATCCCATGCAGGGGAACGATCACTGGAGCCACCAGAAACCTCACAAATCCATTGCAAAGCAGCTACCAGTGGGACAAGCCACACTGCTGGTACTGAGAAATTCAAGGAGTCTGGACTGCTGACACCACTAAGCTCCAAGACCAAGGGCTATGAGCACAAGATACAGCTCACACACACTACACATAGGGAGATTATTTCCCCAGTGTCTGATGGGGAGGGCGGGAGGACACCTGAGGGAGGCAAGGAAGAAGACAGATTTGTAAGGTGAGTTTCTAAAGGCATCTCTGAAGGCAACTGGAAAAGCAAGTTTCATCAGCATCTATTCAAAGGTTTTACGTGAAGCTGAAAGTCTGGGATGGTTTTGTAGAGCTTTCCCCGCTGCACATCTCCCTGCTCTGCACCTCAGGAAGGTTCAGTGCTTTTGGGAGAGCAGAAGAAAGGATGTGAATGGTGATTTTTCCTCTAAGACAAACTAGTGGGAAAATTCTCCCTTTTCAGCATCGTGCTATTCCATTCCTGTACAAAGAAAGATTCTTCCCAAGCCCGACTATCCTAGAAGCACAACCGCTGCTGCCCGTCTCTAAAGCTCTACAGAAGAGCATAGGAAGCCCTCTTCCAAATACACGTTCTCAGTGTTTAACACAAAGCCCCCAGACCCATGCAGGGTTTCCAGGAGTGCACAGTGTCAAAAACACAGTGTTGAGGACTTCCAGCTTTCAGTTATGCACAATTTCATTTACATTAAACGTGATCTGCGTCACAGGGAATCACAAATGCAGCTGCTGGCATCATTACGCCAATTATCCTTCCATCTCAGGCACCTCAAAGAGAGGGAATTTAAACTGAACTTAACCACCTACTTCGTCGCTGAGCCAGTCAGAGCACTGAAAGGCATCTCAGTCCGTCACATGAGCTTTGAGATTAACAAGTAGACCAGCAATCTGCTCAAAGCATCGTTCAGGTTGTTGAAGACAGGATAACGCCATTACCAACATCACCACTACTTCAGTTACTCTGAAATGGGGGAACCTCTCATTTCAACCTGATGGATTTCGAACAGTTTTGTGAGAAAGCAGACACTTGGAGCCCTGAAGAACAACAGCCAGTTTGATTCACCGTGCCTGTAGCCCAAAGCATTAAGACCAGTAGCAGAAGTGATCTGGGTTCAGCTTCTGAACTCATTACTGCAGATATTTGTGCACTGTCAGTTTTCCCTTAATGCTAATATCTGGCTGGTCATATTCCATGCTTTTAGTGCTGCGGAAGCCAAGCAGTTATCAGCTCCCAAAAGGCAATGAGGACACTACTACAGCCAGCGTGAATGAAGCAGGATAGGAGCCACACTTATCTTCTCCATTTTCTGCATCTATTTCCCAGACTTCTGTCAGTGTGGGAAAGAGAGAAGAGCTCATAAAGAATATGTAGAAAAAAAGATAATCAAGAACTGATGAGTTAAAATGCAGAGATGGGAGGGCTCACCACCAGACACAGTGTGCCTGTCAGGGAGACACTGACAGGGGATAGCAAGTGCTTGTCTGCAGAATCCTCACAAGAGAAAGCTTAAGGCAGACATGTTACCAAGTAGGTTTTGTACACAAAGGGAGCAGAAACAAGCAGTGCACAGAAAGCATTACAGGTTATGTTGGACTTTGGCTTATTCCAAGCTCTAACACCAGCTCAAATGAGTGGTCTCATGGTTCAATCTGCATCCAGTGGCAAAGACAACACCAGCCTTTCTCACACCCAGGCCCTAAACACTTACTTGGGACTTGCTGTCCAGGCTGCTGCCACGTCTGGTAGGTACTGCCCCAACCCTGCGTCATGAACGCCTGAGGACCACTGCAGAGGATAAAAAGGCATGCTGAAGCAGACAACAAAATACTTAACAGGAGATACGCAGGAAATCAGCCAAAGAAACAAAATTATTACTTCTAGTCAGCGACTGCTGAGCAAACAGGTGAACATGGAACAGAAAGAAACACGTGGGTGCAACTGCACACTGCATGGTAATTGTCTGTTTGTGAAGTCAAGGACACGTGGTACTGAACAGCACCCCAGCAAATGAGGCTCCAGCTTCTCTCTGTGCTCTCACTGCACTGGAGACAGAAATCCCTACCCTGTTTGCAATTTCATAGCTGAAATCCCTCCTGTAGTCAGTCTTAAAGGTTTCAGCTCCCTCTTTAAAAGGCTGCATTTGCACACCACCCCCCCAAGGCCCACCACACCTCCCCCAGTCATTCCCTACCACCCATCTGTGACAAGATACAGAAGCTTACTTTTGATGAGGTGTAGTGGGTGCTTGGTTGAACGGACTCTGACCAAATCCTCCAGGTCCACCCATGCTGGTACCCTGTCATGGAATCCAGAGATACTTAATGGCAGCTCTACACAGTTCTACTATTCTCCACTTCAATATTTTTTCTTACTTCCTTTTACCCAAGTTTCCCCCTTCAGTAGTTTTCTAGCCTGACATTATTAAGCTTCAATAGCACAGCACTGCATTAAGCAGAAGATAAACATCATCCTGGATTTACTGGAGCAAGGAGCTCAGTGTTACTTTTAAGGTTACGATGCCAAGATTATGTCATTTTCACACAGTAACGCTATAGTCTTCCCTCCAAAATCCCACTTGGCAGCCTTCTCATGCCTTATTATAGCTGCACACTACACTTGATTATGTCAGCAGTCAGATCCTCCTGGGTCCACAGCAAAAATTATTCCAAAGGATGCTCAAGGGCCAAAGCTCAAGATGGCTGCTAACAGGCAAATGGTTTTGAAGCTAAATAACGTTAAGAGTGCACACTGTGCCACCCCGTTAAGTCTAGGCCTACACGTACCTACTGGTGGAAACACTTCCGAAAGAGACAGATCAAAATCAACAGAGATGGAACTTACACCAACTTTCTCATCTATGAGATGTCTCGCAAGTTCAATTTGCTGGGGAACTCCTCTGATTGTGAATATTCGTACACCGGGGTCTGTGTTTGGAGGTGGGTTTCTCTGGAGCTCCACGTGGGCTCCTGACTGTTGATTTATGCTCTTGATGTTCTCACCACCTGAAGAAAAGAAAATCCAGACAGAGGATATTCAGCATCTCTTTCCATAAGAGCATAACCATCTAGATACAGCAGAGCACTGCAGTGCTTGGAGCAGGATGGTACAGCTCAGCCAACACTGCCTGTTTTCCTGAAGACCTGCTAGGTCCCAGTCTCTTAATGAAATTTGCTTAACAAAAGCTTCAGCCAACACTACAATGGTTCGATTCTTCTTTTGGAAGCTCACACAACTTACAGACCAGCTCCATTCAACTGGAGAAATTAAAGGGTAATGGAAGGAAAGGGCTTTACAACTTTCAAATCACAAACCAAAATCGCCAGCCTGAAGTACACACAGTAAAAGCAGGAAGGAAAGGGAAGTAACCGGAGCTTTTTGTTCGCCTTTAATTAAAAGGAGTCTCTAAAAATCTCCTCCATTTTGCTCACATTTCCATCTCTATACATCCAGCACAACTTCAAAAACAAACTGTGGATGTTGCAGACACTTGTTCGTTTCATTGTAATGGACTCGTGACCTTTTTAACATTTTAAAGCCTTTCTGGGGAAGGGAGGAGGAAAAGTTGCCAAAGGGCAATTAACTCTTTCTAAATGAATTTTAGAAGATGCATTTAACAAAAGGTAGTCATGTCACATCGCTGGGCAGACAACAGGGATTGTACTGTGTAGCCAAAGCAAAGCCACTCGCTTTCAGACAAGAATGAGAAAGGCACAAGATCGAGCCACAAATCCAAGACGTTTCATTTTATGCTTTTGTCAGATGCAGATCCATATCGAGCTCTCACGCCCTTGTTTTTATACATTAAGGCAAAATCTGACTCAGCAGTTACTTCGTCTTCTTAATAAAAACACAGTAGAGTGGCACCCAAACACACTTGAGTGGGACAGCTTTCTTACTCAGGATAGAGGGACAAGCACAGCTTGCTGCTCACACTGCACACTGTTTTTCCTTCCAACAGTGAACTGAAATCCAAAGTGTTCCCATCAGACTGGAAACAAGGAGGACATAGATTTCACATTATTTCTCTGCTCAGCATTCAGCACCAAGCTGGTTGCTGTGGGGCTGTTTCATCAGCTCCCTCCTTGGCCATACAGAAGGATCCTGCAAGTTTGTTCTCCAGGTTTGGTGGCAGACTGCAGGCTCCCACCTCCTGTGCAGGACTCGGTGCCCTTCTTTTCCTCACCCTGCACTCTGCTACATGCATGTCCCCGTCCATCCAAGCTTTCCTAATTTGCAGCAGCGTACAAACAAAGTGACACAGCCAACACGATGCTGCAAGGGCTGCAAGGAGTTCATCTGCTCCCATAAAGCAGCGACCGCTCGGCACATGGTGGCTGTCTGCAGCCGCATTCAGCAGCCCCACTCCATTCTTCTACCTGATGGGGGGCAGAAGTGATCCAAGAGTGGCCCCCCAGCTGGACGTGAAATTGTAAAGCAATTAATCAAACCTGCTAAAAGGCAGAGCTGACAAGAGCCAGGCCAGCCACGTTATCTGTCAATATTGCTGTATTTATCATGGAAATCCAGCGGGGGCCCAGAGAGGCTGCGGTTTGTTTCCATGCACCACCAAACAGAGAAAGCACTTGACATGTGTATGGTGCTCGTCTCCACCCTTCCTCGAGTCTTTCACAGAAGAAAAGCTGCACCTACCCACCCTCTAGAGGAAAAAGCTACATACAGGATTTCCAGGGAGCCAGGAACTCCTTATCAGCTCATAAAGACTCCGACTGCCAAGCAAAGAAGCAATACGCATGGGAAAAGGGCCCTGGATCTTCTGTCACACACACTGCAGAGACCGAGCTACAGCAAACTGCCCCATCTTCTCCCTGATTCTGGAGTGATTACACAGAGCTCCAAGCAAGGCAGCAGTTACCTGGCTACATCTGATACTCTGCATCCCAAGGTAACCTCTGCTCAGGTGCTGACCTCAGAGGCAAAGCTATGTGTGCCCACAGAACCTGGCTGAATTGTACAGAGGGCTAACAGCCAAACAGACACAGTACCAGCTAGAATCTGCTGAGAAACTAAAATAGGGGTGAGCAAAGGTTTTGCAATTGGTGGCTGTTTAAACCCCCAAATTAACATCCCCTCGCCCCTATAATGCCCCACAGACAGTGGGAGAAGAATCAACAAGAATCAGACAACAATATCTTGCTTCAACAAATGGAGATTGCAGAGCATCCATCCCCATCCAGACCCCAAAAAAAGGCAATGCTACAGCCATCACTCACTTGACAGAAAAATGAATGCTGCAACAGTATTTAAGAGCACAGGCACTGTAAGAGCACCGATTGCAAGGTGGTATTACAAAGCTACAAGCATTCAAATCACTATACAACTAGTAATTAGTCACTCCAGAAAGCTTCTGATCTGGCTGGGTAAGAATCCTTGTTTTGCTGTTGTGGAAACAAAGGTAAAAAGCCACCCTTCACCCCCACAGCGAGCTCGTGCCAGGCCTCGCACTTGAATGCTAGGACATCTAACTCCACTACCTGCATTTATCTTTTCAGCACAGTGCTCTCTGTAGTCACAAATGCTCCACTTCAGTGCACTGCTGAACAACAAGTGACCTTTTCTGTTCCTTTATTAAGGATGACTAATGGATACAGCAATAAAGTTTCATTATAATTTGATTTTTCCATATATATAGCTCTCACTTGTGGGCTTAAAATTTGCTTTGCTTGATCTTTGCCCAGCTGGACTATTCACTGAGATAAAGTGCAATCACTCTGCAATATCTGCATAGTGGGGAGAGTCATACTGAAAAAGTTTTCAGGATTGTGAACAGGTTTATAGCAAAGAAAAACATCTGAAATATACCTAACGTGCCTGCATTGCGTACTTGTGCCCCTAGTCATCCAATCAGGCAGCATTCAAGGGTGCCACTGGGGCCAGAAAGGGAACAAGTGAGGTGCAACAGGGCTGTGTGGTAAGGGAAAAGGCTACAACATGTTTCATTGCAAGCTCACTCCTGCCCAACAGGATGGAAAGGAACTAAGTGCCACTGAAACAGGGCACAATGCCCTCACGCCTTTGCCTCCTATACCGTGGCAGCTAATCTGCTCCTATTCTATGCATCTCACCTCCGCTGACACTAAAAGCCAACTGTGATTACTTAAATGCTGGTTTAGGCATATGTCATTCTCCCTGAAATAAGCAGATAGAAAAAATTAAATACAATTCTGTTGATATGTCAGTGTTTTAACTCAAAAGCACTGCAACAATTCAGAGCAACAGAGCTACTCCTGGCTCTGATTTCCTTACTGGCATTCCCTGATGCTCTACAAAACAACTGCTGCAGATGCTCTGGTTTTGAGTGACTTTGCAGCATGCAGATTCTTTAGAGGAAGGCCAGGTGCCTTGCCTGTGTGCTTTGCATGGAGTGATTCAGTGGCTTAGGCAGCAAAATACACTTGTCTGAGCAAGATGAGGTGCACATCGGGCAGAGCACCAGGCTGTTCTGTGCCAGTCCCAGATGTCAGCTGAGACACAGACAAACCTGCTCCTTTGCTTTACTCATCACACAACTCAGGTTCGTGGCTGGAAGCAGCTACAGTCACTACCACATCTTCCATTTTACCACACAGCACTTACAGAAATTCAGCAAGACAAACTGCCTTTTAAATGTGTTCCTTAAAAAAGGATCTGCAAATGAAACTGCCTTTTCTCAGCCAGCTGCTTGTTGTAACAGGCTTGTCTGACAGCTTCACATGAAGAGCCTCTCTTGCACATTGTGAACAAGGGCCTGGAGAGTACAATGATGATTGAGAACACCACAAGGTAAACAACGAAGAGCACACCCAGCTTACCCCTGTGCTGCATTCACTGGCCACTAAATACCTGCACTCATAGAAAACTGCCAGGCAGCAAGAACGTGACCATCCCAAGACTACAAAATTGGAAGCTTGAGTATTTAGTGTCACCAGACCTACCTTTGCCTATAACGAGACCGCACTTGTCAGCTGGCACCGTGTAGGTTATTTCCTGCATGCCCCCAGGTGCTCCAACACTCCAGTCCCCGCGGCCACGACCTCTTCCCCGGGCTACGGCCAAACTTCCAAAGCCATCTCGTTCCTTGGAAGGCAAAGAATTTCTGTCAGTGTTTTTTATTTTGTTGTTATTGTCTGCCTCAATATACATTAGAAACAAAATAAAGCAAGGTAAGTTAAACTGCACTGTAATCAATGGCACTGAATTAAGATATTCTTGGACTTCCACGTTCAAGACTTAGGAGCAATTTAAATGCCAGTGACGTGGGTTATGGCTGCCTTCCTGACTCAGGAAGATAAAAATATTTTTGCCTTTGTATCTGCCGAAATAAACCTATAAACATGCATCAGCTGCTTTTATTCAGTGATGGGGGCTTTGCTTAGAACAACCAATAATAGATCTTGGCACCGACATATGCACAAGTTAGCATCCAAACTCTTTCAAGTGTCACTCTTTAAAGAACTTCAGGAACTACTCAGCTGAAATGCACAGTTTCCAGAAATTCCAAAGGAAGCTTTTAAGTTCAAAGACACTTAAAGGACATACCTGGTTTGGATAACTAATTTCTCCAGAAGTAAAGGCTATAGGAAGCCAAAGGCTACCAGGGCATCTCAAAAACCTTACATAAGTAAGTATTCAAACCAAATCTCAAGGCAAGAAGAGAAATCGAGACCTAACCTTAATGGAGAAATCAGTTCATTCCGGACCTGATAAGTAGTCTTAATCTATTTACCTCCTGATAAAAAGGGAATTTGCAACCTCCTCCACATGAGCTCGCCTTACTATTTCACTCATCTCCACTCTTCTTGCTCCAGGGCAATGCAGTATGTTTGTGTCTAAGAAAACACAGTAACTGCATATGCGAAAGTTTTTGCCTTCCCTTGCCTCCCACAGCCACAAGACCCAAGGACCAGAGATTGGAGAGGTGGTAAAGGAGGTGCTGTGAGCATTGCGAATGCTCTGCTGCCCAGAGTGCTATTCAGTCCTTCTGAGTAGAGCCTCCAGCCTCTGTCTCATTGTAATGCTGGACTACGGTCCATGAGGTCACTGTTTTTAAGTAGCTCTGAAAAACAGCTTAACGTAGAACTACAACAAAGCCTCTTGATACTGCCTCAAAACAGGATACCCTCTCATAGCTCAATCAGCCCTGGTCACATTTTAAAAACAAAACAATATCAAACCCAGCAGCTCTCTCCTCGGCAGCAGCATGCATGGCCTAAGAGAAGAAGAATTTAACACTGATGTTCTTTATCCACACAGCTGCTTGCATGGACATTCATATGAGCATTTTCCCCCCAGGAGCTTCCAGAACCCACCTGTGCTGTAAGAATAAGCTCGCTGATGATGTGTGCTGCATGTTGACACCTATCGGGAAGCCCCATGACCTGTGCGACTCTTTCAGGACTAATCCCATCATCTGTGAAGAGAAGTGGCAAAGACTAAATTAAAAGAAGCAAATATCCACTCACCAACAAAAGCTTCCTTCTAGCACCACACTGCTAGCAGCACTTTCATGTAACACATCTAGCCCAAACTCTCTCTCCCCTCCACCTTCAGCCACGCTTCCACATACTGAAAGGAGACAAAATCTCATTGCAAAGGGGACAGCATTTAAAAGACAACACTTTCAAATGTCAAAAAGTCACGAGAGAGATCGATATAATTTTAAGAGGACAAAGGCAGCTTTGATAGGTGATCAGACAGCCAAGGACCCAGAGAAAGTTACTTAGAATTAGTCAACTCCTGATCCCCAAAGGCTTTCATGTCCTGAAGGAGAACTCCGTAACAGGAAACAGAAGTGTTACTTTGTTTGTCCATACAGTTACCAGTCAAGACATCATTACTGTTGTGACATCTAATGTCTGTAAGTAAGACATACATAATCTTACTTGCTGAAAAACAGAGAGTGCATGAGGAAGAAGTAGGTCCTTAAACAGCTTTCAGAAAGAGACAATGCACCCTTAAATGAGGAAAGCCTAGCTGCTGTAACCTCAGAGTAGAACCACTGCAGCGATCCCAAACTGGAACACTGGTCAGAAAGTAATGGCTCTCCATCCTCACACAAACCTGGTTTAAATTGAATCCTAACTCCAGCATCATTCTGAATCTTTTTGATCATTTCTCCATTTCTTCCTATCACAATTCCAACAGCAAACCTGGGCACAGAGACCTGATGGGAAAGGCAAAGCAGTATGAAAGCTCAGAACTAAACTGAGTTACTCTGATTAAACAAGGAGATGGGCCACGTTAAGCAGCTCCAGGCTACACAAAGATATTCCGTAAGAAAAAAAACCAAACATGTGGCCACAAATTCCTTCCCCACTAAATGAACTCTGCGCTACAAGAATGCAGCTTCAAAAGGCAATTAGCAAAGTGCCATCTGGGAGTCCATGAGAACTCCCCTTTGCAGCCAGACTCACTTTTCTGGCAACAGAAAACAATGCATTTAAAAAAAAAAAAAAATAAAGCTTACAGGTTACACATGAAACTCGAGGACTTCCACCCACTGCCCGTCCCACGGGGAGGTTAGCAGAGTACTTGTGAAGAAAACATACCTCTATGCTGCCTCCTCCCATTCTAGAACTGAAATCATTGCGTACGCCTCGGAAGTCTGCCTGATCTTTCTCTCGGATGATCTCCAGTACCATTTCCCTTGCTTGCTACATGGGGAAAGAAGTTACAGTTAGCTTATAAATACTCTGCTTGCCATCTGGGCGTTAGGGCCTCGATAGTGGCTGATTTACCACTGTCAGAGGAGATCTGCTTTTGTCAGATGTGGAAGATGTCAAAGTCTGCCAGGTGTGCGAGGCTGCAGTTTTTCATGTGCAATCGCATACTCCAGTCTTTCAAAAGGGAGCTTTTGCTTTTAAAACAATCACTTTTCCCTCACTTAAAAAAAAAATAAATTATTATTATTTAATTGAAGGAAGATCCTCTCCTACTGGACAGAGCTGAAACCAACAGTACAGCAGATGCTCTGGCAGCACAGTAGTCAGCATATCCGCTAAGAGACAGAGAGCACGTACACGAAGGCAGGTGAGCAGCGGCGAGCTTACTGACGCTCCAAGTTACACTCAAGTCTGCAGCAATCCAGCAAGGCTTTTATTTACTATTTTTTGGAGAAAATGAATGTTCTTCCTACCTACTCGCAGCTCTCCAGGCCTTTCACAAACTTGCAGATATGCCCAGCTAGTAAAAGCATACCTTGGAAATAAGCCAGCAGTAAGTCACCGTTAAAAAAAAGACTGCCTGTCAAAACCTATACCACTGTTTCTATATATTTCTTGTCCAGGTTTAGATGTTCGGGTTCTATTTGAAAGTTCGAGGGACAGTGGTAAATAAATCTGCCTCCTTTCCTGTTCTTATGTATTTTCCAGGTCCCCGTGGCATTTATTACAGAAGGGGACAACTCAAGACGTTTCAGAGATGCTAAGACAGAAATAAGGGCAACGGAGACCTTTCCTGGCAATACGAGATCGTTAAGAACTCTGCACTTTGCTGCATGCAGAGATTCCCCCCAAAATCAAGGACTCAATGAGCTTCTTCAGTGCCTTCTAAGTGTGCTGAACTTTAAGTGCCTCAAAAGATCTTCCAGTTTATGAAGCCTTCACAATCGCTTGCCATGATTTATGGCACAGAAGATGCGACAACAAATGTTGCGAGGCAGAAGGAACCATCTGGAAAGCATCACCACTCACAGTATGACTCGGCTAAAAGCAGCAAGAATCTCATTAAACTTTCTACATGTTTATGCCTTTGCAATAAGTATAAGAATTGTTGGAAATTAACTCAAACTGGGCTTTCAGATTTAACTAACAAGTGGCTTGAAAAGTGCGACCCAAACACACCTGACCAACATCAGTCGTTATAGCTGTTTATGATTAGGAAGATCCAATGAAACAGAACTATTTTTATTAGAGACAGGAATGCTAAGCTAGATTTAAGCATTTAGCAAGGTATGAAAGGCGCTTGCTGGGAAGTGGAACACGCCACACCTAAACTTTAAATCAAGAGCTCCTATCATGCTGCAGTCTTCCAGCCTCCGGATGATCGTGGGTTTTTGTTATGAAACCGCAGCACGACCGTATCTGCAGAACCCTGACACAAGGAGAATGACACATCAGCATTAAGTAAACCCCTTGGTTTCAGGAGTTGTAGTTTTTACATATTTCTTTTTTCTACTTTTAATGACCTGCGTCAGTTGGCTGTCTGAGATATTGAGCCTTCCACAAAACTTCCTCAGATGTCTGCTTAAGTTGGTCACTGTGAATCCAACTGCTTAAGTAACACGTAGCTATGATTTGTGCCTCAGGACTAGAAAGTTTTTCAACTCTGCCTTCTCCAAACCTTCTTTCTTAGCTCTTCTACCCAGGTCTAATATCTACATGGGGTGAGAACCCCCAGGTCATACTGTAGACAAGCCAATACTTGCTAGTCCTTTGTTCTGACTCGCTCTACTCAAACCTTAACTTCACCGAACAAACAAAACGAGCAGGGATCGTAGCCTTTATGATGGATTTATACAGGATTCCAGTCCATTAGATGTTCACAGATATGTTTCAACTTCCCCCCAACACTCTGGGGCAACTGCTTACATTTTTTTTTTTTTTTTTTACATACCTGTACTTTAAATGCATCTCCAGTAATACGGAGAGGTTTGTCTGCTCCGGTAGGCATGGGACCATCTTGGATCATAATCATTTTCACACCTGTTCGCTCCTGAAGAAAAAGCACAGAGCACTTTGCTAAAGCAGAGTCCCTAAAACCAGGGACTACTTTTGGTTACTAGACATTAGGTAGGTGACGTTAGCAGCTTTGCAGAACACTACCGTAGCTCTTCACAAGTACTTAGAGCACAAATTCAGTAACAGTCCTAGAGTGTAAAGGACTGCCAGAAAGTGTGCTACTCCTGACGATCTTAAATGGCTTAATCTCTTGCAAAAATAGAACTCCTCTACCTTGGCAACTGATTTCTCAAGCCCTTTCCAAAATCTGTAGCTGTTACGTGATCAGCCTTAAAACTACTGGATGACAGAGGGCAACAAAAAACCTGCATTTTTGACCTAGGTTCCTTTCTGGAACCCTCTATCCTTTAAAAACTTGTATAGGATGTCAGCATAAAGAATTTCTAGGAACATGGGTTTATACATAACAAAACACTTAATTAGAAAGGGTGGGATGAGGAAAAAAAGGAAGACAAATGCCAGCTTTATCACAGATCAACAACAAAGGAGAAGCGGAGCACTCTACAACAGCATGGCTGGCATTAAAAACTATTGCAGCAGCAGACTAGAGATAGACTTTTCTTGTCTACAGGGATCCCATCCTGAACAGCACGCGCCAAATGTTATCTAAAGCACATGAGTTTTTTTTTCACAGTTCTGTGAAAATTCCTCTGCATGTGTAGCTGGGGCTAAACTGATTTTGTTTGCAACACAAGGTTGGGTCCAGCTTTCCGAAGGCAGAAGAGTAGTCCCTGCTGTAGAAGGTTAAAGCATTTATAGGCTCTCCATTTCAGCACGCTCTTGTTGATCTAGAGAAGCTGTAGTAGGGAAGAGAGCCCTAAAGTAAATGCATCTTGCGCACCTGCAACTGTTTTATTGTTTCACCTCCTTTGCCGATGACTAGACCCACTTTGGATGCCGGGATCAAAATCTCCTGAATCGTACTGTTGCCATCAACATCGTTGTGAAAACCAGGTCCGTTCCGACAGCGATCTACAATCTGCCCCAGTAGCCGTTTTGCTTGTCTTGGAAAAGAATCGAGGGAAACAACCATTAGACAACATTGTTCCGTGTGACCAAGAGACTTGGAACCATTGGAATGTGAAGCAATCGGGGAGAGAAGTGAAAAGATGAAGGAAACCAGTTAGCACAACTTTATTTCTGGGGGGGGGAGGGCAGCATCCAATTTCCCCTATTGTGATTACTTATAAGCAGCTTGATTTTTTGTAAGGGGAAGAGAGAAGGAAGAGCAGCAGCATGCTCCAACATCTTTGGAAGTTAAGGAGCTGTTACATTTGGGGTGCACAATTTGAATGAAGATGTTCTACATCCTGAACTCCTCTAAACTTATTTCCCCCGTGTATATGCAATATTTGGTAAAAAACAAACTCGAGCTCTGTTCTCCCTGATCAAGACAAAACAGATGGCACTTCAATACTAGCACAGCACACTGCTGAACCACTCTGAACACTCGCTGACAATGCCTTGCTCTTCTCTGCTCGCCCTTACCAGCAGCACCAGAACACTGCTCTAACAGCCTCTGCCCCAAGCAGCAGGTGCTAAAGCTACACCAGGAAGCAAGGCAAGGACACTGTAGCAGCAACCAGTGGAAGATTGGGTTCTTCTACTCCCCATGAAAAGAGGCAGACACGAGAAAGCAAAGATACCTTCTCAAAGCATTTTTAGCACGTCAGAAGTAGTTGACATCTTCCCTTCATCACAAGGACTGCTATTATCAACACACCCTTTTCTTGTCCTTTTTCAACAACACCTCTCTAACAGGTAGAAGAAAGCCACCGGTTCCCTGCTCAATCTAAAGCAGAGTCTTCCCCACTTTATACCCAGGCACATCAGGCACCACACAGGGACAGTCTTCACACTAAAAACTTGAAGAAATGGTATGAAACCATCCATTGCAAGCAGGCAAGACAGCTCAAGGGATAGTGATCTGAGGCTGCACAAAGATCGGAGTGCTGCCCTCTCACAAAACAAGGCAAAAGGTGGAATTTCTGGAAGCCTGATTCAAATGCTCTGAAAGATTCAGAAGGTTTTATTCATTTACCTTGACATTTTGCATAAAGTGTGACAACAGAGATTACAACATTCATTTACACCATGCATATCAGACGAGAAGGGGTCACTGGGAAAGTAGCTCTATTAGTTTGCCTCCAGATATAACTAAAGGAAATGCTCCCCACACAAAACCAATCGAGATATCTCATGTTTTAGAAGTGTCTTCTCGCTTCAGGTAATTTTCCCTGAGTAACCTGAACCTGAAGAAGTCCAAACAACTAACTTGACGACAATTTCAGCACAGAAGCAAACAAAATTTCACCTAGTTCCACAGCCTTAACACTTTGTTCTGCTTCAAAAATTGCATGTTTTCACCTTTCCTTTTATTTCGATTTAAAGACATTTAACTGCATATTTCTGAATAACGAGGTCTTTACTGTACCTCTCCCCCATTCTGCCCCATCCGCATTTCATGGGGCATCCCAGTTTATTAATATTTTGTTCTTGTTCTGAAATATCCTTTAGCAGAAGGAGAAAAAACACTTCAGCATCAGCAAGAATACATCGCCTGCCCTGTAACGTGAGCTTACCAACTGTATTTATTCTTGCTCACCACTTGCATCATTACGGTAGCATAAGAAGCATTAAGTACCCTTAGATCTCTTAGGAATGGAAGAATGATGGTTGTCTTCTCTTTAGAGAGACAGTCTTTGTGCCCATGTATTTTCACTATCAAATGCAACTCAAAGATTTCCAGATGGATTTTAAAAAACCCACCTACCCAAAGGCTGGGGAGAGAAAGAGCAGCTCCATATGTTAAGTGTGTTCCTGTAAGCCTGAGGATCCTGGATCCAGTTCCAGCAGAAGGTCCTCAACTGGTTTGTGAGAGTCTCAAACTCAGCTCCTGGGAAGGGGGAGGGAGGAAACACTGTCCCTAAAGTTTCTATAGGCCTAAAGAGTAGAAAGCCCTGCTGGCTAGCCATGTGTCTGTACCATGCAGGGATCAGAATTCAAGAATTTCTGGTTCAGTCCTTTGCTTCTCTTTGGCAGCAGTGCAGAGGCAAGCACACCCATGGGCCTCGTGCTGCTCTGCAGCAACACCAACACCTCCAGGTAACTCTGGAGTGGCACCGACAGGCTTTGGAGGCCTCATGCAGACCTTCTTCAGCTGCAAGGATGTCAGCTCAATAGGAGGGAAGCGAAGGGGGAAAGACAAGTGCCCTTTAACAGCTTATCTAAATATTTCTGGAAAGCTGCAGTTTGAAAACTGCATTCTAGGTGCCCTAGGAGCAACCTTGCCCTGCGGAGGGGAATTCCATGGACAATTCTGTAGAGGGTTCAAACTGAAACTGGAAAAAAGCCTTTGAGGTGCACAGTTCAAAGCATCAGACCAAGAGGCTCTGTGTTCCAGGACCCTCAAGTTTCTCTAGGCCAACATTTGCTGGTGTGGCTAACCAAGTAGCACCACTGACAGAGCACAGCATTAGGGAGAAGAGAGAAGGAAAAAAGGAGAAGAATAAAATCAGAACTCACTCAATGCTCTCTGGCGTCCCGGTGAGCACACAGGGCCTCTCAGGCATCCCACCACTGTCTACAAAGGAAAGAAGAAGACAACAGGGATCAGATATTTCCCAACACTTAGCACCCAAACTGCCTTCAGTAGCCAGGCAGGCAGAAAAGCACTGACTCTTTGCACAGCTTTGAAGCTAAAAAACATCCTATATTAATATTCAGAACTAAGAAATAGCAGCAGTTTCAGTAACTGTCAAGTACTAATGAAAACACTCCCCTCTGCGCATGGAGCAGGAGACATTCAGGGCCAATATATTTTAAACAATTTGCTGCATATCTGTATTATTTTAAAGCTTTCCCCACCAATTAAAGGGAGGCTTAGAACCTAGATTACATTCATCAGCAATGTCCTGCTCAGCACTTGTAGTACAGCCTTCCCCAAAGCAAACAGGCTGCGGCACTAGCAAAGCAAATGGCACACTCGCATTTTTTCAATGCAAGGTAAATTGTATGAAGAAGTGCTGCCACTCTCCAGAAATGTTTTCTGCCAGGAGCTGGAGAAAAGCAGATTAATCAGAGATAAATTGCATGAGCTGAGCTAAATGGTACTGCCAGGAGAAAACTAAGCAGAAACAATTTCTGCTTTAAAAACGTGGATTGTCCATTTGTACTGTACCCATCTGTTGGTTAAAGATAGTTCCCTAACTATTCAGTTCCATAAACCACCTGACAAACCTGCTTTCTCAGGGAGGCCAGTCCTACAGCGGCCCTCCCAACACGTCAGCCTAGTACATAATGAATTAAAACCATTCACAAACGATGCAAGGCACCTGAAACAACGGACACGACATTCTCCAATACTAAAACCTGCTCACCCACCATAAAAGAGGATCTTACCTGGAGCAATCTGAATTTTGCAGCCAGACTCGATCTGAATCCGTGAGATCTGCTCACCTCCCCTGCCGATTACTGAAATGAGTTCAACAAGCATCAGCACATGCTGCTTATCCTGAAAAACTGCACAGCAACTTCCCCACTTTCACTCTGTTGCAGCTCTCTATAAAGGTACAGTTTGACTACAGGACTGTAGAAGAGGCATCCACAGTATGATAACATCAAAAACCAAACTGAAACAAAACAAGCAAAAAGGAAACCAACAAAAAACCAACCCTGTCTTGCACTGCAATGGAGATGCACAGTATGTAAGAAAGAAGGCAGAAGTCTGAGCACTGCTAGGAGAGTCACTTAGGTGTATTTCAGCCCAAAGAAATAAATCAGTTCTTTGAGAACCTAAAAAAGCTACAAGGCTTTTGCTTTTTTATCTTTAAAATTCATCTTTTACTACCTTTTTTCAAAAGACATGCTATTGCTCCGGTCTGCACTCAAAGCTACACACCAAAACGCTCTATCAAACCTTCATTGAAAACAAATACCCATCTCCTTTAACATTTAGGGTCAGGAAACAGCTGTTTCACAAACAGACACACTGAGGAGAGACAGTGAGCACCTATCACTACTTATATCCTTTGCAGACTGCAAAAGAGCAGAACTGTCAAGTCAAACAGGTATGCCTGGCTCAAGGTGCTCTGGCAGGAGAACCTCCCAGCCCTCCCTGGAGGTGTTCAAGGCCAGGTTGGATGGGGCCCTGGGCAGCCTGGTCCAGTATTAAATGTGGAGGTTGGTGGCCTTGCCTGCGGCAGATGGTTGGAACTTAATGACCCTTGAGGTCCCTTCCAACCTAAGCCATTCTATGTTTCTATGAATCAGATCCCCTCTCTTGCACCTGGCTGCTGCTGAACCAGGACTGTATTTAATACACGGATGATGCACCAATATGCAGGCTCCCATCTCATCCAGTTATAGAACCCTTCTGACCTCCCTTCCTCCATACATGCGGTACCAGGATGGATAAATCAAAAGGGTTGGTGTGAGGACAGATTTCCTTCTCAGGAATTCCAGAGTTACAGTTTTACAGCGTACATTTGGGAAGAGGCTTCACACCACCCTAAGGGGTAATTATCTTGGGCTGTTATTTTCTTTTTTACTCTCTGTATATCAAATTGGGAGAGATGCACAGAGATGTAACAGTAGAAGGGTAAATGCAGTCTCTACAGTCACAACAGCAGGAGGATGGGTGCCACTGAAGGAAAGAGTAATGAACATCAAAAGGAAGAGTGGAATTAAAATAAAGCTTAGAAGAGAACAGCACCAAGAACAGAAGTCTAGGGAAAAAACCTCAGCTGAGCAATGCATACTGGCTGTGTTACCCTGCAGCAAAGGCATGGAAGATTTAAAATTCTGCTTATCTTGCCTTGAGTCAAGTCTTGTTTTAACATTTAAATATTGCTTTCCTCCCTCACCTCCCACAGCTTTGCATACTCAAAAGTAAAATGTTTCAATGAGAGGAAATGAATTCGCTTTTGATATATTTATATAGCATGTTTAAGGAACAGAACAACTAGAGTTCTTGGTAGCCTATACTATGAAGACTTGTTCTCATTACTGCGACACCAAGCTTTTCCATGCCATTTGCACATGGATTTTAAATGCAGATGATGTGGTCCTCACAAAGAGAGCATCAGACAAGGCTCACCCAAAGCTAGCAAGCACAAACACTTGTGATCATATCTTATCCTAGCAGAACATGCAGCATTCCCGCACAGAAGAACCATACCAAAAGCATGCAAGGTACTTACTAAATCCAACCATTTTATCAGGCACTTTGAAATCTTCTGTTATTACAGCCCTGAAAGGAAAGGAGGGGAAAAAAAAAAAATCGAATAGTCATTACAATGAACAGTTTAGAAGATGACAGAAGACGTGCTGTGGAAACAAGGCACAGAATAAGGCTTCTGCACACACAGAAGGAAATACTGCATCACAATTAAAACTGTTTGTTTTGGAAGAGACCTTCAGGCCCTGCTTTATGCCCTGGCTGCAGAGACAACACACCTCATTTCTCCTACACTGAATGTTTCTACCCTACTGTCTTTTATCACCAGTGGAAGAACCTTTTTGTCATCCGTGCTCCAGACAGATTTAAGAGAAAAACAGCAAAGCTCCTTCAATGTTTAGACTTATACCTCCTAAGTTGTAGCCTCTGCCTGCTACTTTCTGATATGCTCTTGCCAGGAGACACTAACCAATGCCAATCTGAACGCCCCTTCTGATATTCAGATTTTTTTTCTTGCCTGCCTGTCCTTACAGTTCTTTCCTTTGGAATTTACAACAGCTGTCTCTGACCATCCTTACCATCTCAAGATTTCCTATCTGCTGCTCTTTGGACTTTTGCAGCCTATCTGTGCCTAAACACATAGCGCTCAAAGCAATTTCCTAAGACCTGACTACAGTGAAGCACAGAGGAAGTTCCTTGTGGGGCTTTTGTTGGTCAATTCTATCTCACATAAAACAACAATACAGAACTTGCAAACTCTGTATGGACAGGGGGGCAGGCAGCAGCAGAGCAGACAACGCTGCCCATGGTTTCTATGCAGCCCTACTGAGAAATCTACTTTTGTATTAGATGCTAAGAGATGCTGCGCAACAACTCTCATTTGCTTTGGTCTCCCCAAACCATCTTTGACAATGAAAGGAGTCAGCCCAGGTCATATTACATTAACAAAACTGTATATTTATATATATAAATAAATCTACCTGCTTGTTAAACAGTTTTAAACTCTGTCGAAGTGCCAGTTTGCCCTTGTTTTTTTTTCCCATCCTTTTCTTCCCCACTGGGCAGGAGAAGGAAAAGGAGAAAATTCATTCTGCTCGGTCCTACAGAGCTACAGGAATCAAATCCAAGTTTTACTTCAACTCTTCTTTCCTCCTAACAACAAATAGCTTTTAAAGGGTTAGCAGAAGCCTCAGCCTGGAGAAAACCCAAGCTGACAGTTTCTCCACATTCCCAACCTCTGACTTCCTAACACTGCTACAGATGGCGGATCAATAAACAATTAGAATTGATCAATAAATAATAAAACATAACCCACTGCTTACCTTTGATGTACCAGGGCCCCTAACTGGTTACCTACTGTGGCAGAGAGAGAAAAAAGGGGAAAAAAAAAAAATAAAATCAAAGCATTAGCACGGATAAACTAACTTCATCCCTATAGAAAAAGAGTTCTTACCATTTCATCAAAAAAGAAAGAAAAGCAAAACAGTAATTTAGGTTCAGCAGCTGAAATGAATGCGTTATGGGGTACAAAACAGGAGGGGATTTCTTGATCAGCACACACCATAACCCAGTGTCCAGCTGAACACAGGATAGGGAATTGATCTGCGTCTCCCATGCTGAGAGTCATGGGAGAAAATCCTGCCTGCCCAAATCCAAATCCCCACAGCTAACCTCCCTCCTTCCCCATTTAAACCCACAGTGAAAAAAAGAGAAAGGGGGAGAGGTGGGACTGCAGGGGGAGAAAAGACACGTCAAGTGATCAGTGTGTTCTACAAACAAACATAAAAGCTGAGCAGATTCGGAGATTTAGTCTAGGCAAAAGGCATTGAAGATTGCTCGCACATACTTCTCTCTGTATCTCTTATCTGTGCTCCATGGAGCCCACTTACACGGAGACCTGTTAAAGGAAGAAGTCTGTTCAGAACCCTCGTGGCACCCAAACTGTACTTTTTTCCCCCAACATGTTGGACTGAACACACACATTCCAGGCATATCTGCGATGTCAGCTGGCAGCCCGTTCCCATTAGCAGTTATCTCCCAGCTGACAGCCCTCAGACAGACTTTTTCCCCCAGCCCCCACAGATTAGATCCTTCTTCCAAACGTTAATGGGGAAAATATCATTAGACCAACTCATGCAAAGTGGGAACACATGCCCTGCTGGGCTTCCTGCAGGACTTTGCCTGCAGCAAACCAGCTAAAAACCAGACCATTTGGTCCTAACAACCAGTTGAAGATTATATTGCATGCCTGGAGGGCACAAGTAGCGAAACAAATAGAACCGGCTAACAACACGTGAGCCGTGATAATAAAGATGCTGTTTCAAACTACCTTACAGCAACCTGCACATTCTTTGACCTGAAATAAATTGGCAATCAGCTGTCAGGGTTAGACAGCGGATGCATCCCAGGCACACAGAATCCGGTAGGAATAAAAAAAAACCCACAAAGTTTGTGGCCAAACACTCCAATAAAACAGACAAAGAGAGTCGATATCATATTTCTGTGCTGTGTCAATATCTCTATAATAGTTCAGGGCCAAAATATCGACAACATATATATTTTATTACTCTCTCCAGCTCAGCGATGAGACAACTGTTGCGTTATTGACGCTGTTAGATTTGCCTTCGCATATTCTCACCCCGAATATAAAAAGCTCCAATTTGATAACTATCAATGCTGTAGCTGGAAAAGGTGGGTGATGTAATGGGGGATATTTGCTCTTGCTGATAAGCTGCTGCTGCAGAGTTGAGCAAACGTGATCAAACAAATCCAGAATCTCACCACCCTGCCCCAAACAGCACTCAGGTCTATTTCTGCCAAAAGCAATAGGTCTGCAGGACAGGACCAGGCCACTCGGCACCCCCAGGTGTGGCAAGAAGCTCTCCTAATGCTCAGCAGTATTTAAACAGCCATTTTGCATTTGGATTCACCTCAGCAGATCTCTTTGCAGTCTCTTACACTGCAGTTGCTGCCCACAAATTATGAGATGGATAGGCATCCTATAATCACATCCCAAAGTTCATGCAAGGAACAGAAGAGCCATCATTTTGTAACACCAGAAGACAGCTTCCTAGAGGAAAAGTGCACGAGCACAAGAAGCTGAATCAGGCAGACAGATAGAACACCTACTTTATATACATTTATTGAAACAATTTGATAAAAGCAATGGAAGCCCCTGTAATTAAAGCAGGAGACCATTCCCTCTGCACACAGATAGCCTCCAGGAGCTGTGAAGCAGAGCAGGTGGAGAAAGCTGGCGCGACTTGCTTTAAGTCAGATACAATTTCTCTCTATTCACAGGGAAAAAAGATTGCTGTGGCTCCTCGTCTCAACGATCTGAGGTTTAATTCCTCCCCTAAAATGCCCATTTTGCTGTGAAAGATGAAGCTAATAGAGAGGCAAAGCTGGGGCAGCACATGCCTGCTGCAGCACCAAAGCTGCCATCCCGTTCCCCCACCTCCCTCCTCTTGCTGGGGAGGGAGCTGAACTCTGACAAGCCACGTCCACGTTTCCCCCTTTTTACATCTATTGAGTACAATTTAACTGTAACTGCAGTCATTTTACTGCAAATAAGGAAAAATACTGAATAAAACAAGCACAATTTCCCGTTAATGGCACCTGCTGGTTGATAACTCTTCACTCTTCCTTAGGCTTCACCTTTAACTGAATTCTACCTAACAGACACTCTAAACAAATGCAGATTTTTTTCCACCCCATAGAACAGAGCAGTGCCTCCCACTAAATTAACGTGCATGATAGGAATATACAATGTCATCGAGGATATCCTCATGGCTAGAACAAAACCAGAGCGCTCCTGGAAAGCAGTGGAATGGGGCCGCACTTCACACTTTGGAACCCAAATGGGATCATCATAAACTTCAGAAAGCTGCAAGAAAGGTAATAATTACTGGTGTTGTTGTTCAGCCTTAAATATTGGCAGGTATTTAATTTAATGGTCCAAACCAGTTTTCCTGCCTGCCTTTCTTGAGAATCTTTATAGAGAATGCTCGCACCTTTAGACTGCCTTATTAAAGGCATGCACAGTTTTGAAGAGAGCTGCCATTTCGTGCTACACACAAAGCCTTTGCCAAGAGGATTTCTGTTACCTGGTCATGCTGCTGATGCATCAAAGAGCATCCCTGCTAACTCGTTAGGAAGACAGCAATAAGATTTCTTCGTGCCCATGAAAAGACGTTGGAGCTATGCAAGTTCTGCATACAACAGGATCATGTGTGTTTGAGCCCCCAGGCTTTAACACAGTCAGGTTCTATTAGAACAAAACCTATCTGGATGTACCGCAGAGGCCTGGGGAAGGCAGGGGGGAGGTGGTGTGGGGCTTCTTCAAGGTCTTGTCTTTGTTTCCCCAGACTCAAAGGGTGCTTCAGCCTTCAGCTACAGCACTGCTGCTGAACCCTAGCTACATCATTGGAAGCATCTTCAAAGCAGTTCACAACAGCGCACACAAAGGCTACTTCTGAGGTTCTGCTATCATTATCTTTCTGGCAGACAAGACCCCTGCTTCATTTGAAGCAAAGAAAGCTGCTTCTTTGAGGTTGGTTTAGCATTAAATAAACTTATTAAATTGTGCTAACTAGTAACTAGATGGACACATTAATTTGGATGGAGGCCAGGAGCTGCTGCTGACCATAGAGAGGAGTGCTGGGATCTATTCTCAGAAGCAAACCACAAGCAAGATGCCACTGGATCTTGGAGGGACCCCATCTCAGTGGTCCTCTTTTCCCCCTCTGGAAACATCCTTCAAAATGCAAGGAAAAAAAAAACCATAATAATTCTCAAACTTTATCTAATACCAGTAGGCCAGGTCACCAGGGTCAGCCCCAGCAGCTATTTGTTTTTGATGAATGTTACATTAAGGGAAATGCAAAAGGAACTCACGCTGTCTGGCCTCCAATACTATGACAAGTCTATTTTTCCTGGAAATGCTCTAAAAGCAGCTGAATTTGTTTTGACCAGCGCACTGTCATCCTGTCTTAAGACCACTTCCTAAGCTGACATCAATCAGCCGCGCCGGCAGCTGTTTACAAAAATGGACAGGCAGAATTAGATATCCCTGAAAGCCAGACAGTTCTCTTGTCACCTTAAATACTCTCATATTCTCTCAATCCATTTTTCCAGCGGTCTGAGGAACAGAAGTAATTTTTTAACAGCTACACAGGGCTAAGGGAGCAGCGAGAGCTGTACGTAGCCATGAGCACACAGCGTACAGAGGTAAACAAACAAGATTTACCACCACATTTGCTTTCAAGCTATCTGGAGTAGCAGAACGTATCCAGTCCCCCACACCGTAACATTTCCAAAGCATGCATAAAGACAGAACCCCTCTCCTCTTGATGACGATGGCCCCAAACCGTAGCAGGAGATGCAGCGAAGTGTGGGCATGCGGTCCTGATTTCCCTTGTTGGCAGTAAAAGATCATCCAAATGGGAAGTGCTTTCCTAATCTGGAAGTTACGGAACCTACAGATGTATGTGAGGAACGCTCAGGAGTCCAGCCACTCTGGGAAGCTTTCCTAAAGCCAATCCCTGCTACGTGGGGCTGCCTATCACAGCACAAGGAACCAGAGGTAAAATGCATTTACAGTGCGGCCCGCGGCGGTATTGACATGGTTTGTGTCAACACAAACAAGGGTCAGCAAGTAATAGTGCTAACTGGTAAAAGTTTAAGTACAAAGTCTAACCTGGGCTGTTATCAGGCACTAAAGCTATTTCATATATTAAAAAAACGCATTTAAGGACACCTTAAGAGGCTGGATTTCTCACGTTCTGTCTGCTGAATCGATGAAAACAAACAGTAGGACTAATGTTCCAAGTAAATGATTCCTTGAGGGCTACATGTATTATTTCTCATATCCAGACACTTATCCAAGCCAATCAGACAGCTCAGCAATCTTCAAATTTACATTGAATATTATTCAAATCAGTGGCAAAATAGAATCTATTCACATCTCCTGCTCCAACAACGTTTCAGGAATGGAAGAAACATCTTAAGATGAAATCCTTTGAAATAATGTCCACGATCAGACGTTTGCTTGAGAACAGCCTTAAGCAGAGCTGAAGCTGAAAACTGCTGGGAAGGAAAAGGCCAGTACATGTTTGCAAACTGTTTCTTTGCAGCTGGTCTAGCCTAGCAATTAGACCCACATTGAACACATCTGTTTGATCACAAAAAAGCCCAGCAGGTTTCACTGCTCACTGCTGGACTGCCCAGCACCTTCCTATGCAGAAACCAGCACATAACCATACAGCGACGCTCCAAGCTCACACCTACCAACCCACACTTTCCCAAAACACTAAACCGAACAAGCAGCAACCTCTTGCTCAAATAGAGACAATGCCAGAGAACAAAGTGTGTTATGGCATATGTTCAGACAACAGCCATGTTTGTAAGCCAAAGGCTCCACATAAAAGCAGCTCCTCCTGTGTTCCAGCACACTTTTCAGCACAAGAAGCAGACAGGCAGTATTTTTAGCCCTTGTCTTACAACAGCTTTTTATCAAACAGAAAAGAAATCTTTTCAAAATGAAGTGCTGAAGCTCTGCATATCTCCTCAGTACTCTTAAGTATATCTATGGAGGAAAGAATCAACCTGCAGGGCTATCTGTAGAAATACTAGGAGAGAAAGAGCCGGCTAACAGCGAGCAATTTGCATCTAAGCAGCAGCAGGTACCACAGTGCAGACATTCTTCTTGTCACAGAGCACGTTAGATTTGTAATAGCAGAAAACATCCATTCTAACATTTCTTCTTCCCAAAGACCAGAAACAGATTGTTTATTTTACACATGTAACAACTCATTATGTTTACCAGAATTACCCAGTAAATTATTCATTGGTTGCAGTCAACATTAAATGCTTCAGAGATTTAAGAAGAATAGTCATGAAAATTACGTTTAATATAGGAAGTTTCCTTCAAACTCAGATCAACTTGCATCAGCACTGTTTTTCCTTAAAATCCACGTGCAAGGCAAAGCAAAGGGAACATGACATCCACTCAGCTGCTGTGCTGTGACTCATGGAAAGAAGCAGCGGGAATACTGCTCCTATACACTGAATGAACTCAGAAAGCAAGGGACATCTTGCAGTGCGTTCCTGGTACTCTGCACACAGACCTCAGCACAATTCCATGGAGTACCCTCCCCAGACGATCATGGAACAAGACTAACCACAAAATCAGTTTGCTGATCTCCAGAGTTGAAGAACTAAGAAAGGAATCGCTTCACGTTACTATTATTAATGCCTACGAACCCAGCGCTATGCAAGACTCAACAGCACAGGGAATCTTGCAAACAAATTCTATACGCAACAAGTTGCATCAATTTCTGGTCTTAAAAAAAGACAGCTGCCACCACAGATGGATTTCAGAAGTAAATTCACAAGATTGATTAATCATACCCAGCTTACCTCCATCATCAAGGGGCCGTTTCTGCACTCCATAACCGTAAACTGATGGGTCCACGAGTGTTGTAGAATTATTCAAGTGAGGAATATCTCCAATTTTAGCAGCAATCTATAAAAATAGATGACAAAAACTCAGCATATTTGCAGTTTCAGCCACCGCAGCTAAACATTCCTTCTTTCAACAAAGCATTTATCCCAGTCCAACAATCTCTTGGCTTCTATTTGCTACATAGATGGCTTTATAAAAGTCCTAGGAAAGCAGTGCTTTATTTGTAAAGTAAACAGGCTTCCACATGGCTTTTGATATTTGTGTAATTAAGATTGCATTCACCCAGCTCCTCTTCCTGGTCATGAGTACGCATTTATTCCCTGTAATATTACATTCAGATTTGTTCATTCATTCAGCAGACCGCCGACAAATTAAAATCGAGTCCCCCAGCTTTGTCCTGGAGAAGCTGCCACCGTCATAGCAGTGTAGGAAGACATACATTTCTGCTGCATTCATGCATATCCAGATACACAGCAATGCATAGCTGCACATCAGTGGGGGGTGAGGGGAGTGGAGGGAGAAGAATGTGCAAATACAAAGCACAAGGACAGGTTTGGGGACTCCTGGTCAAAGGGACTGGATCAGTATGTGTTTACTGTACGAAGAATAAGCCAGTGGGCAAACTATCGGCCCGGAGTAAGTTTCTATTTCCTGCAGTATGAGCACGGCTAAGGCTGCCTGTGCTTCTGCTTCCAGCCCTCGGAGGAGTAACAGCCATTCTGGAGTGAGCTGGGAGGCAAGGAAGACACTTTGAGGGAGGAGACATTCAGGCATCACAGGATGCAAATAAAACAGGAGACACTCTGAGACATCACTTAATACAAGTGAAACATTAAACTTGTCTCTGACATTTGGGAGACAATTATATGGACTGATGAGACAGAGGTGAGCTCTTTGACCTGTTCTCCAGGCTAACCAATGCAAGCCAAGTCTGAGAGCCAACCAGCTTTAGTAGCTCGATTAATACACCCTTCAGGGACGGGCAAACCATGGCCCCACAGCACTCCTTGCCTACTCTTCTATAGTGCAGAATATAGGTGCAGAACAAATATGTTGTGTGTTGTACAGCACTCAATTCCTTTTCCAGCACAAGGATCCTTGCTAGGAGTATGATCTTGCTTTATTACACCTAGCAGATCACCAGAGGAGAAGCAAAAGGAATAGATGAAAAAAGAGCATTTTACAAAGATAGGCTTTAAACGAAGGCAAGGGCAAACAACAAATACAACTGAAGGTGTCTCTAAAATTCAGTTTTACTGCAACAAAAAGGCATCCACAGTAATTCTGGCTGTTGACACTATCAACTGCTGCAGCGGAATAAACAACTGCACAAGATGCAGAACCACAGGGTAGTGAAAAATGCTATATGAAATAACCTTGGAAGATTGAGGGCACTGCTTTTAGAAAGAATAGAAAATATTCTCGATGCCTTGTGTGGATAGGGCTCCAAGTTTTGACCATTTTCTTGTATTCTGACCACTCCTTCCCATTCTCCTTTAGAAACATAACAACTTGATTTTAATCAAGTGCCAGGAGCTGGAGAATAAATCCTTCCTACTTTAATAGGACTTAAAACTTGTTTTGAATGAGCAACTGGAAACGTAACACTGGACCATTAAACCCACAGTGTGGCTGATCTAGACCCCAAAAAGGAAGTGCTGCTCAGCCATAACTGAGCACAGGGACAAGCTACACAGGGCACATTGCACATCAGCATCTCCAAGAACCAACAAGCTCAGAGAAACATACTTTCTGAAGGCATGAACGCAGACAAGCCCTCGTCCACTCTGCACTAGGAAGCATGAGGAGATGCCCTGCTCTTCTGTTGGATGCTGTACTAAATCCATGCTTCCAGCCCCTGACTCACCTGCTTCCCCCTTGTTTGGGATGCAAAGGACTTTAATGAAGGTACAAAGAACACAGATACTTCCTGACAATTTCAATGCTGAAAAGGAGATTAAAGAAAACCACAAGGTTTTACAATAAACCACTGACAGTTTCAACATCATAACTTACAATCCAAACGTACGCCACTGAGATGTAGTCAAGTATAATGCACCCTGGCAGAATTTTTGATTTTATTTTGTGAAATCCCTTAAAAGATACTGAGGAAAAAAACCAAACAGAAACTGCTGATAGTTTGGAACTGAAATCACATGCCACACTTGGGCAGGGAAGAAAAGACTGGTCTACAAACATGAAGCACGTAGGTGTGAACAAGGAGATCCCCATCACCAGCGCTGCCAACTCCAAGAGCAGGAGAGCATTGCAAATCCCTACTTGTGCTTCACACACAGCCATCACCCCAGCTCACGAGCCTCAAACATAGGGCCAAACAGGAGAGTCAAAGCAATTCTCACACTATCAGCTTCTGGGATACGTGTATTTTTTTCCTTCCTTTATTGAAACTCACACCCTTATCTCCAAAGCCTCCCAGCTGCCTGGGATCACACGCAGACAACACACCATCTCAGTACAGTAGAGAAAACATGCTGCAAAATTAAGACTTAAGCTTTTAAAGTAGATATAACAGTTAAAATACATTTTAACTTCTTGTGTTCAACTTAGAATGGGAACCTCCGTTTTTACTACAGCTTCAGCAGCGAGATAAGCACCAAAGTTAGAACATAGCAAAAGTAAGCAGACCTAGCCCTTATCTGCCTAAATGACCTTGAGTAATGTACTGCAAGCTGCTGCTCCACACTGCTTTTGCCCCTCTGCATGTCAGTGGCTTTTTTTTAACCCAGTACATCCATTTTGTTAAGCTCTGAAATACTCTGAAGAAAGCTCCGCCAGCACACAACTGTTTTTACATTGAATACCCCCTAAATAAAGCCCCCTAACAAACTATTTAAAGGGCAGAGCATAGACCTGAGCTGTAAGATTGCAATAGTAAAGCCAAGAAAATCAAAAAAGAGTTGCTTGAGGTGTGCGTGTTTTCCTAATATCTATTTCCTTCCTTCTATAACCTTAACACCCTTTGAAAAAGGTTTAATGTCCAAACACTTTAAGACTCGGCCACCAGGATCTGCAGAATTCAGCTTTCAAAAAATGGCCTGGCTTCCAGGAAAAAACCTCTCCCTGCTGCCCTGCAAAACAGCAGCAACCAATCACATCAGCCATTCTAGAGAGGAGCAGGATATAGAGAAGCTGTGTCACCTGACCCTGCACATAGTTCTAGCACTTCTGCCACTCTTCCCACTCAAACACAACACTTGCATGACAGTCGTACCCCCAAAGCTCTGTAGGAAGCAGCAAAACCATCCACGCTCAGTTAATTTTCAGGTCACAGGTGGTTTTCCTAAATATTTCTGCCCTCTTGCAAAGACGTAAATCTGGCTGAGGAAGATCTGCAAAAGCACCCCAAAAGAAGAGTAAGTCTTACAATCTCTCTCCAAAGGGAATCAGAAGTTGGAGCCTAAGACTAGAAAGGAACGTACACACACAACCCATTGACTCACAGTAAGATTCAGACCACTTCATCCATGTTGAAGGTACCCAAGATCAGCCACTGCAGGCTGCTAAGCCACTGTCTTTCTTCTTCATCACTCCTGGAAACCCAGATTGAGGGTACATATGGCAGGTGACAAGAATTCTACACGTATCTGTACCAAGGGAATCACTAATGCACACCTTGTACAGATAGTGAGACTGCCAAGGAGAGAAGATAAGAATCAAACAAGATGCTGCTCTGTCAGTGAGAACTAAACCCAAGAACAGTCCAACAGAAATCAATTTTTATCTAAAGAAATGGCAGCTGTGCTTTTTTGTGTGTGCGATCCCATTACTGGAGAGGGGAACAAACATCCTTTCCCACTCTCCAACCCCAAAATGTCTCAGAAAAAAAACTACCATACCTGGGAGCAGCTGCCCTCACGTACAGATCAGTTACCACTTACAACCCATAAACTAACCCACTCACTTGAGATGTGGTGTGGAAGATGCAAAATAGACTGTCTCAAAGCTCTAGCATTCACTTGAGAAAGTCTGCTTTGGTATATCTCAAGTATTTAAGTACTACAGATGTCTCATTGCCACATCAGCTCACATCCCAGTGTCTCTGAAGATCACAGTTACCGTGATTGATCAGGAAAGTCTTCTCTGTCCTGAATTATTTAGTTATTACTAACTAAGCACAGTGTACCGCAGCTCAAGTTTACGGTAATGGCCCTCTTGAGAACTGAATTTAGTAGATTTGATTACTAGTCTTAAGTGCAAGCTTAAGCTTTGAAATAACTCAAAGATCAGATCGGAGATGCCAGTCCAAACCAGGAAGCAAGAGCTACAACCCAAATTTTTTCCTCTGCTCCCTCCCTTCTTAGAGCAAAAGTAATACTCTGAAAAGCTACAATACTAGGCAGAAGCAATACAAAAGCTGACATCCACATACTGGGCCATCAGGCAACCTGTTACACTGAACACAGTCAGTGAAAGCTCTGCCATCACCTCCGGAGAAATGTCAGTTGAAACTGCCTCTGCATCACACCTGATTCTCAGCCAGGAAGTGTCACTGCAGAGCTGCCTGCAGAGCACTATGTTTCTCACCCTACAAATACTAACAAAATAAAACAACATTCAACAGGCAGCATACAACACACTGCACAAGCACATAGGCCACTGCGCTCCCAAGAACACAAACAGAGAGCAGTTTTCTCAACAAGCTCATGTCCAGAATGAAAGGTAGCACGAAAGCTGCTGCTCTGCACTGCCTGACCTGAAGTTGACAGCTTTGAGGATTTTAAAGCATTTCAGATCAGAGCAGACTAACTTTGGTTGAATGCTGGGAGAAATCCAAAACATTCAAGTATAATAAACTTAAGATCAGCAAAATCAGAGTAAATAGAGTATCAAAGTATTCTTTATCTTCTCCATGTGTCAACGCAAGGCACCCAGACCTACAAGCATGATAAACAGCAGCCACAGAACACAGAAGTGACTTAGTTTTCAGCTAGCACTGCCTTAGCCTAACACGGCCCAAGATATCCCATCATCACACTTAACCTGTTACTGATTAGGCAGGTGGTATATAACGTGGTACTTCCAACACAGATTGGCAAGTAATTGATGATTTTCTTGTGCGCACACAAGTTATTGATAAGATTATTCAACTGCCAGCAAGCAATTATATCATCAAAACTCAATGGCATCATTGTAAACAAGAGGCCTTCAGTTACAGATGATCAGATCAAGACCAGCACACCTCTCAAATTAACTGCGCCAAGCTGAGGTAATAGGAAAGCTTTCAGATACTGCACACTGTCAAGGCCATGATGCTGCATTAGCCACTGAAAGAAGGGATGCGCTTGGCCTCACCTGGGAGGCAGCTACCACAACCCGCCCACTGAAACACTTTTGTTAAGAAGCAAATGAGCAGATGAAGGGCAAACTGGCTTGGGAGTTCTTCTGGGAAGGTGCAGGGTGTTCCTCTGGAACAGCGAGTGCGTCTGTACGCTTTGCTGCAGACTGTGCAGAACAGGATTTGCTGCCACACTGATTCACAAGTGAGCCGCAAGCGACGGTAAGCCACTCAGGTCCCACCAGAGCAACTGCTTGAAAGGTCCTAGGGTCCGCATTAGTTTCTTCAAAGTTTCTCATTTAAGTGAGAAAAGCAAGTCTGGGAAACAGGAGATACTTGCCACCTGGCCTGCAACATCAGAAAGAGTCAAGTCAGTCTTCCAGCAGCAGGCCTGGCATTTGGTTGTATCACACTTTGTTACAGTGTGCTTACTGTGTGCTTACTGAGTACGGCTCGATCAGAGCTGGGACATCCAACGTGAGGGGAACAGAGCCCAAACCACAGCAAATCCTCAGGACATCCATGCAGCGGAGCTACAGCTACTCATCCCCGAAGCCCCCTTCCACAAAGCGAGACGCAGACAGGCAGCAGGCATCCCGCCTTGGGCACAGAGGTGGTGATGGCTGCGGATCCACAGCTGCTGAGTGAGCCCAGCGATTGCCGGGGGAGCAGCTCCCACCCCCACCCTCCCCATTCCAAGCACAGCTCTTCCACACCGGGGCTGCTGCTGAGCCTCCAGCCTAACGAAGGCCTCACTCGCAGACAGCCCGCAGGCTCCATGCAGCTCCCAGGACCCCGCCGCAGCCCCTGAGCAGCACTATGAGGAACGCTCGGCGGGGCGGCGGCCCGGCCCCTCAGGGCGGCCCCGCGGCCTAGCAGAGCCCCGCGGCCTCCTCCCGCCCCCCCGGCCCGGCCCTGCCCTGCCCGGCGCTCACCTGCCGGACCCGGTGCAGGGCATCGACGAAGCCCTCGGGCTTGATCCCTACGGGAGCCGCGCTCTGCCCCTGCGCCAGCTCCGCCATGACACGCGCCCCGCGCCCGCCCGTTGACGCCGCCGCCGCGCCGTCCCGCCGCTCCGCCCGGGGACCCGCACCCGGAAAGGGAAAGAGCCCCCCACTTCCGCCGGAAGTGGGCCTAGGGGGCGTGGCTCAGGGAGGGCCGGTTGTGGGGGGGGGGCGGTGGCGTGGAGGTGCGGCCGGGCCCGGTGCGGGGTCTGGGGGTGGCGGCGGGTCGGGGCTGCCCGGCTGCGTTACGGAGCGGTCCCACGCGTGCAGCTGAGGAGCGTGGCCCCGTGGGGCCGGGCACAGCGCTGTGCGTGCAGCCCTACTCGGCTTGGGCTGCACAGGGCCCCGTCTGCAGCGTTGGGCACCTCCAGGTCTTGCTGCCCTCTGAGCAAACAATTGCTTCTTTATGTTTAACCTAAAACTCGTTTGTTCGGGTTTTTTTCTTTTTTTTTCTATTTAAAACCATTATTCCTTGTCACGATCCCTGCTGGTCCTTCCCTGTTTACCTGTGGGCACTGGAAGGATGCAGTGAGGTCTGTCCAGAGCCTCCTGCAGCCTGTCCACCCCCAGCTCTATCTATCTATCTCCATACAGAGGTGCTGCAGCCTCTATTGCCCTGCCCTGGACCCACTGCAGGAGAGCCATGCCAAGCTGGATGTGGCTCTGGGCAGCCTGGTCTGATGGTTGGCACCTGTGCCCATAGCAGGGGGGTTAAAATGAGGGGATCATTATGGCCCTTTTATACCCAGGCCATTCTATGATCTGTACCTGTGACCCCCAGAGCTGAATGCTGCTCTAATGGCATCCATCTCATCCCGGAGTTTCCCAAAGCTGCTGGATCAGAGTGTTAAATTCAACAGTCAAACCATCATCCAAATGTTGGAAGTTCTTGCTGCTCTCCTTGGCTGTTATGTGCTCTTTCCAGCACTGCGTGCTGCCTGAATGCCAACATTTCCTCTTCTCCCATCATTGCAGATCTCATCCCTAAGCAAAAAAACTCCACCCTATTTATATGGGGGCTTGATGACGGAAGGATTTACATCAACCAGGTGCATGCATCTGCATCAACAACATCTTTCATCCACGTTCTAGTGGTTGGCAACCCTACCCACAGCAAGGGTTGGAGACCGATGATCTTTAAGGTCCCTTCCAACCTACACCATTCAGTGATTGTATGAAATGATTCAATGATCGAGGCTGTTTCTGCAGCCGTGGCAGAGAGCGCTCAGATCTTCACTTCTCACTGGGATGAGGGATGGTCCGGGTGCCGGCTGCTTGACAAAAGGTGTTTTGGTTGACCCTGGGGAACATGAGCAAGATGTAAATCTCTGCAGGCAGATGGAGGAAGATGGAGCCCAGCAAAGCAAAGTAACAAGACATCAGGCAGCAGCAATTGAAAAGGAGGAAATTACAGGCCTTAAACACTTCCAGAAACAAATTTCTGATGTAAATCTTCCTTTTGAAGAGGAAAAAAAAAAAAAAAAAAAAAAAAGCCAAAGAAAGGAGTGATTCTATGCCTCCATCACCCTTCTCCCCCCAACTGTCCCTGCTCCTGAGACACACACACCTTCACACACACACACACACGCACAGAAATTAGTTGTGACAGCTGAAATTCTCTTCTCGTTGGACGATGTTTGACAGGGTGCTTAAAAAAAGAGAGAGGGGGAAAAAAAAGGAAGAAGAAAAAGGGAAAGTGGTTTGGTGTCGCGTGGGGGAGGTGGAGGGGGGCGATGGAGGGGGGGGGGGGGGATTTCAAGTGATACAAGACGCATAATTCAGGCTTCTTGGATTGCAAAAGCCCCTCTTACCTAAAGGGCCTGCTGCCTTTATTTTTATCCAAATGGCTCAATTACTGCAAAGCCCCACAGAGAAAATTATGGATGTTTGCCTCTATTTTTCTCCCCTTGTCTCGACAACTGGAGATATTTTGTTTTGCTTCTTTCCATCTCTCTTTTTTTTTTTCTTCCTTTATTTTATTTTTTATTTTTTCTTTTTCCCTTTGGTGCTGATGGGTGCGGGGGCTGGAGGGGGACAGGGATGGGGATGGATATAAGACACAGGGGATGGCGCATGGCAAGTGGTTGCCCTGCCACTGTTGCGCCACCTGTTCTTATCTCCATCTCCCACCTTGCACCTTTTGCTCCTTGCATCCCCCTTGTCCTCTCCCTCACTCTCACCTTTCCCTGAGTCTTCTCCCCCTTCCCTCTCCCTTCTTTCCTTCCCCCGAGTGCCCCCTCCCTGTGCCTCTCAAAGCCACCATAATAGCAGCTTGTTTGGCACTTCACTTGGTCTCAATGAGAAAATTTCCCCCTCTCCTTCTTTTTGCCTTCGTTATTTCCAAACCCTGCAATAGCTCCTTTGCTCAGGGCTGCAGGAAGTGCCCATTTTTCAACATTTTTCTTTGGCTTATGTTTGTCATCCACTGAATTACCGCACCGGGGAGTCCAGTCAGCCCGACACCGGGCCCTGCTATTCACGCCTCTCCTGCTCCTTGAGATCATAGAGGGAGAAATTAGTTATTTATTTCCAGCACCGCCGTGGTGCCCTTTCCAGCAGAAGTGTTTGTTTTGATTGCTGGCTTCAGAGTCAGGGAGGAGCCAGGATGGAAAAGGGTCCCCAGCACAGTGAGGCCCTGCAGGTCCAGGTCACTTTGTCCCATGGGTACATCTTGTTGTCCCCAGGATGGGTGTACCATGCTATGGGAAGGAAAATCCTGCTCCAGAACAGCCCATGGTCAAGGAGGTCCCATCCCCCCTTGATGCAGCTCTGAGGTCCTTCTGCAGCTCAGGTTAGGTGCACCAAGGGAAGGGCAGCAGCAGTGGTCTGTGTCAACATCACGTTGTCCTAACCCAGGGTAAGAAACCCAACAAAGCAGGGATGTTCCCCGCTGTGGGAAGGCTGGGATGCTGTGGGTTGCACCGCTGGCACCTGTGCAGGACCACAGTCAGCTGGACTGGGTGCCACCAGCCAAGGTGTGAAGGACGTGGCATCAGAACAAGGGCCTGCCTGAGCAGGGAGCTGCAGCTTTAAAGCAAGAAGAGGAGCAGCAGGAAGAAAAAAAAATTGGCCCAGTAGGTAGAACTGCTATTTAAGTGCAGTGAAGAAGCGAGCACAGGGAATTATAGGAGAAATGATAGTGGCCTGACAGCTGCCATTTCCCACCACAAGTCTCCCCTAATGGAGTCCTAATGTAGTGGTGGGCTCCTCGCTGACAGCCCAGCCCCAGACCAGGCTAGTCTTTGTGCTGGTGACAGATGGGACAGTCCTGCAACAAACCTGTAATCCTCTGATTTTTGCCGCCTCTGTTTAACCCTTTCTTCCCCTGGCACAGCTCACCGCCCAGGTGTGCATGGAAACCCCCTGCCCCACTGCAGGGTTGCTGGGTCCTTGTGCCCCAAAGCATGGATATGGGGAGCGGATGGCAACCTGTGGATCCCTCTCCCATTGCTCGGTGGCTGTAGGCAGGTGGCAGAGCTCAGGATCGGGACTAAACCAACACTGCAGCGTGGCTCCCTGTGAGGAAAGTAAAAAGGCAGAGCCTCTGCTGGCTGCATTCCCTGTGCTGTGCTGCCTGTGTGACATTTATGTACGCAGGTGAACCGGTGCAGGTGTGCTCGCCGGGGGGGCTCTGGGCTGCCTGCCCAGTGCAATGGCTGTGGGCTGTGCCACCAGCCACAGGGGATGGCAGTGTGAAAATCTGCCAAAGTTTTCTGGCAGGGAAAGTAACGCTGCTCTGGGAGCATATTGAGATGTGCTGAGGGCTAGCAGGATGGATGGATGGAGGATGCTGTGGCACAGGGGACACAGGCAGAGGTACACTCTCTCCCACGGGGATATAAGGGGAGAGATTAAACACCTGTCGATGTGTTCTCTCCATATTTCACAATGATGGACCCAAAGCATCCCTGGGGAGGGACTTTTGGATGCTCCATTAGGCAAAGGGTCAATCCCCTCCACCTCAACCCCATCACAGAGCATCTCCAGCAACCAGCATCTTTGTCCCAGGGCAAAAGCTCCCTGACTCCACCAGCAAACCCCCATCCCACACTCCTCCCCATAGGGCTGGTCCCATAGGCAATGGGGTTCTGAACATCCCTTGCCCCATAAGCCCAGTGCTGTGGCAGCTTCCCACCCTCCCAGCAGGAGAGCAGCAGCAGTGTGCGCAGGTACTCAGCACAATTAGCCAACAAGTGGCTGTTTTGTGAGGGATTGTTGCTGATGTGTTTTAAGTGGCTTTCTGAGTGGAAAATGTTAGGCGTTGGAGAGGATGGCAGACAAAGGGGGGGATGCATTAGGTTTTATTGGTCTGGTTTGCACACATCTGACATCACTCTATTAAGCAAGTTCTGCCCAGCTTAAGGGGAAAATGAAAGATAAAGCAAGAAAAAAGGGGCCGAGGGCATGGGGCGGGGGGAGCGCCAAGGATTCAAACAGGCAAGTGGGGGCTTAATAGCAGGAGACACTGCAGCAAACTGTGTCAACCAGATGGGACCCGGGTGCTGCAGGAGGAGAGGGGAATTAGCCAACCCGCGCTTTGTTCCAGCAGAAAGCATGGCCCTCTCCCCCCAGGAGCTGCCTACGTGTGATATAATACAGCCTCTTTCAGCTGCTAAGCTGGCCAAGGACAAAAGTCACCAATAAATAGTGAGAGGGAGATGCTGAAAGCAAAAGGCAGAGCTGCCGAGGGCCATGCGTGCTTGTTGGGCTACCCAGCATGTGAACATGGGGACCTGTGCCAGGCACATGGTGGCAGGGCTGGAGGTGACACCATGGATGGTTCTGGGCATGGCAGCAGGGCATGGAGACACACTGCTAGCCTTGTTTTCTTTGCCCTGATTCCCATAATGCCGATAGGGATGGAAGAGTCCTCTTGGGGATAGGCTGGAGGGTGAAGTCCCAGCCCTGTCCCAAGCTGCTGCTTGGGGATGTTCAGTCGATGTGGTCATCCACAAGGCACCATGCACCGTATCCTACACAACGGTTAAAACAACAAATCCTCACCCAGCATCAAGAAACACAAGCCCCTGCTTCTGCTTTCCCTGCAACCTCAGCTCCAGCATCTCATTTCTCCCTTTGCTCCCCAACCTGGCAGCTGGACACATCTCCCTGGGAGCCACTAATGTGCTGCAATAAGGAAAGCCCAAAGCCCTTTCTCTGAGCTGAAATCCAACTCAGAGTGGAGTCATGCAAACAAGCAGAGCACCATCTCTGCACCCTCAGGGTCTTATGGAAACACCAAGTGCACCTGACCTAGAGGAGGTGCTGGATGTTGGGGTCAGGGAGCTCAGCTGAGACACTGAGATGGGCCAAGGGAGTACTGGGAGCCTTGGGATGCCCCATGTAATGCTGAAGGGCTGGGGCCAAAGTGCTTTTGCCAAAGGGAGGTAAAACCAATCGATGAGCTGACATGCTGACCCTGGTGCTAAGGCATAAAAGTTTTAATGCATGACAGTAAATCTGGGAGTGGGGCATAGGGCAGATGGCTTGGAGGGGGACGGGGAGGGGGGATGTGAGGGGATGAGGAGAGAGTGGGAACTCCCAGACATAGGACCCAAAGGCTGACGTGGGATGGACAACGCCTCTGCCAGGACAGAGGTGTCCCAGTGGCTGAGTACAACTCCCCAGCAGTCCCTGTTCCAATGCACATGCCATGCTCTAGCATTGGGGACAACTGGCCCATTGGCATCACAAAGTTTCCCCAGCCCTACTGTGCCATTCAGTGCACAGGGATGGGCCAGGTCCTGGTTCTCATCCCCTGCAGATCCAATTACCACCATCTAATATAAAATACCTGTCCCTTCCCAGCCCCTTTCCCACTGCTTCACTCTGGTGGGGGGATGCACCAAGGACCCCCCTGGCCGTTGTGATGGAGTGACCAGATGGGCACTGGGCAGCAGATCTGTGGGTCCCTTGTCTCCCCCGAGCCAGCCGTGCTTTGACGCCCTGTCCCCCTGGGGCAGCCTTTTGTCACGGGTGTGCAGAAGGGCCCCTGTGTCCCTCTGATCCCCACCGCCCCCAGCAGCATAAAGCTGGCTTTCAGGGACCTCCACACCACTGTTGGGAACCTCCCAGGGAAGGAGCAAGGGCTCTTCTTGTTAAACGGGGACACAAAGCCACCTTGTTAAGGGGTTTACAAAGGCAACCATCTCCCCCCCAGCCTGGGAAGCTGGCGGCCGGCGGCTCCCAACCTCACCAGAGGATGGCTTTCCCTTGGAGAGACACAAACACTGCAGTGCTGTGGCTCTGTGAGCTGTAGGATGGGCCCCTTTAACCATTTGGAGCTGAATCTCCAGAGGGAAATAGGAAGCAAACACCCACCACATGGAGTGCTCTGATTTGCCCTGTGGCACAGCATCCTCAGAGCAACCTGCCCCAAACTACACAGGTGTTTTTATCCCCTCTATTAAGAAAGGTGGAAGTTCCCTCCCATCTACCCTGCAGGTAGGGACGTGAAGTCCCATTTCCCTACGGAAGGATCCCATTTTCCACCCAAAGAAATTGAAATTAAGCATCAACCCCAACATCCTCCTTGTCCCCACCAGTTTTCTCCTAACACCCATCTGTTCTTACTCTGCAACAAAATGAATGGGATCTCTGGCACAACCCACACGGGTTCTGATCATGCTCCTTGCTGTGATGCCCCCCCAAGCTGTGCAGTCAGCATCCAAGGGCTCTGCACATCATGGTGCACATCTGACCCCCCCCCCCAGGACACGCTGCCCAGCCCTGTGTGTTATTCAGAGCTGTTTTTAGCAATGTTCTCTCTAAAATCCACGTGCATATTAAACCTTAAACCCAGTAATTACCTCTACCTTCAGAGAAACAGGAAAATTGATTTTGCCATAGTGATGCAGCAGGCTGCAATAGCCGGCGCTGGCTGGGCGGCTTTTAAAAGTCAAGTCCAAGCAGGCATGTACAGAATGCTGGGAGCTGAGCTGCCCTGGGCTGCCCCTGCCTTCTCCTGCTCCTCCCAGCCCCAGGAATCCCCACTGGAACAAGCTGCCCTTGAGGACACCTGTGAGCAGCACCTCGGGCTGAGCAGTCCTCATGGGGTGATCCCAGGCAATGAGCACATTGCCAACAAAGCCAATTCAGCAGCTAGGAGCTGATTCGCCTCTGCTTTTCCCTGTAACACATGCTTGCCTCTCACCTACGCTTGCAGGTGGCACTCCTGGCATTGTCCCCACACCTTCCTCCTCCTTCTTCCTGCAGAGATGACATCCTTGGGGAGCAGGACTGGAGGAGATGTCACCTTCTCTGCATTGAGAAAGCAAACATGCACTGCCACGTCCACTTGTGCTGCGTGGTCCTTTGGGTGGTGGTGCCACACCAGGTGCAGGTTCTGCACTGCAGAGCCCCTGGGCCACCTCTCTACAGGGCTGAGAGTGGGACAGTCCCTTGCAGTAAATTGGACTGCTGCAGCTTTAAAGAGCCACGCGTGCTCCTTGGCTTGCTGCAGGGCCGGTGGCAGCAGGGAGAGCCGAGGACACCTGCGGAGATCCTGTACAGCTGGGGAAGATTAGCCTTTTCCACTAGACAAGACCCATTACCATGTTCCAATATACCATCACTTCCGCTAGGAGAGCCTGCAGATGAGATATCGATTGTGGTGACCCCGGACCAGCCCTTCCCTGGAGCCTGGCAGGGTTGCAGAGCAGCCCCACGGCATGTGGGCACATGGTGGCTGGTGCCCAGGCAGGGGAGAATGGTGTAGATGGGGTGTCCAAAATGTCATCCCATAATGGCTCTGCTGGGGAGCTCCTGGGTGGTGTGGGTGCATTGCGCTGCTCACCCTGCCATTGGGCAGAGCAGCATGATGCTCAGCCCCACCAGGGATGCTGGGAGTCCATCAGGAGAAACTAAGCACAGGGATTGGAAGGACTGATGGTAATTCAAGTGGTACAGCAATTAAACCTGGACTTTGACTCACAGCATCCCATCACATCAGCCCTACATGGCTGTGCTCAGTGCAAAGGGCAAGTGGTTGGTAGGGTCTCCTCTATCCTGTGATCCCATGACTTCCAAGAGCCCATTCCCCCTGCAGAGCTTGCACCAGGTCTGAGCTGGCTTTTCAGTGCTGGCACACTCTGCTTTCCCATCACGCTCCCTTTACCTCTTTGCTCTTACACCAAAGCACCCAGGACAGGGCACAGCCCCACGTCCTCACCCTGCAACAGAGACCAATGGAGCACAGCATCTCCCAGCACCCCATGTGGGTCAGACAGGCTTCATCAGCCCAGAAACCCATTCATCCCCCTCTCCTGACAGCCTTCCACTGCTTTCTCCTCCCAAGATGGTAGCTGCCAGTAATAGCAGGGAAAGTAACATCCAAGCTGGGAAAATAACATGTTATTTTCCCAGCGGTGATGTCAGAGCTTGTCACACTCGCCAGCTCGGCAGCAGGGCACGCCTGGGTGTCCCCATGCGGCCATTGGGGCTGGGGCTGAACAATGTCATCCCCTTGGATGGCACAGGGCAGGGGATACCGACCTTTGGGTTCATCCCCATCCTTGTAGCACAGCAGGTGGGATTAGAGTGTTTTCCATCCCCACATCGCAACCTTGGCACCATTGGTGCCCAGCTCCCAGCACCGTCCCCACCACCTTGCTGAAACCCTCAGAAGGTTTCCCCCTTTAACCAAACTTTAGAAGGTTCTCCCCATTTTCCCTTCCCCGAACCTTATCTCCATGCACCAAAATGAAGACAAAAGAGAAATAACCAAATCCTCCCTTGTCCCATCACCCAGCCTATGGGACGCCACCACTCCCCCATTCCCAATGGTGACATAACCCAAGCAAACATCCTTTAGCGGCTCTTAATCTATCACAAGTTTATTTTCCTCCCCCTGTCCCATCATTTTCTTCCCCTGTAACAAAGGCATCACCTCCACAGGACGGAGTTCCAGTTACAAATGACTGCCACAATTAGCAGCAGTGCTTCAAGGAATTAGAAAGGGAAGAGGGATGCCTGCGTGCCATTGATTGCTATTCATCCTGCTTTGTGCTGACCTTGCTCTGGAGACGATGATATTCCTTCAGCCTGGAAACCAGATTAAAAAAAAAAAAAGAATAAATTAATTGTAAATTAACAGTAATAACACATTTCCATTCAATTAATTTAAGCAGAATGAGGGGGCGTGAGGAGCAGGCGTTTGTTAAGGCCTGTACAGTTTAATTATGCTTTTTTTTCCCCCTTTTTTGCCTATGAGATAATGTAATTAATTTATCTGGGAGGGGTGGGGGGACACTGTGCATTGGGGAGAACAAAGCAGTTAACAGGCAAGGGAAAAATTAAGAGCCCATTATGTAAATGCAGCATGTTTTACAGCATTTAAGTTGGGTGGGGGGAGAGGTGGGGGGGGGAAGCACGAGAAACAAGTAAAATAAGGAGGAGGGATGAGCAAGAAGGCTGTAATTAAGGGAAGCTGTCAGTGGGCGGCTGGGGCTCAGGGCAATGCTGCGTCCTGCAGGGATGGGGGGCACCAGGACCCCCCTGCACTGACCTCAGTGCATTGATGTTGATGAAGCCGGTGGCATCGGCAGGCTCATAGTCCCCCTGCACGTCCATGCTGTAGGGAAAGAGGGTGTCACCACCTTGGGGATGCAGGGGACACTTTGTCCCTGTGCCCTGCATGTCCCCCCAGCTGACATCTGCCCCTCCAGGTGACGCCTCCCACACGCCACCCTTGCAACTGGCAGCAATGTTAAATCCCAGTGCCTTCCCTGTCCCACTGGTGCTGCAGCACCAGGCAACACCCCCATCCCACCGACCCCATCTCTGCTGCTTTCATCCCCCAAACTCATTTCCCAGAATCTGCAAACCTTAAAAAAAAAGAGAGAGAGAGAAAGAAGAGGAAGGGGGGGGGGGGGGGAAAGAGTTTACAATGATTTTACCTCCCCTGACGGGCTACAGAAAAACCTCTGTGCTTTTATTTTTGCTCATTCGAGTGGTTCTGACCTGCTCTATAATTACGTTACTTTCTACCTACTGTGCAGAGGCATTTCCACACAGCTCTGCCTCTCACAGCTTTCTCTCGGGTTCCTGTGACGCCGTCACTCAAAGGCTTTCAAACCAGCGATGTAGAAATCAAAAAGAAAAGGAAAATGGTTGGAGACGCAGGGAGAATAAGTGCCCCTGCTTTTCTCTCCTCTCTCTTTTCCCTCTGTCCCACCCCCCTCCATCCTCCTTTTTTTTTTCCTCCCCCCCCCCCCTCTTTTTTTCCCTTTCTTTTTTTTTTCTCCTTACTTTATTCATTTAATCTCTCCAAGTGAGAGCGTGGAGCATAATGAAGGGTTGGGACGGATTATTAGGAGCTGTTGATTTTGAGGGGGAGGGAAGGGGGGAAAAAAAAGGCAGAGAAGAGAAAGAGAGAAGATAATTTGACATTTACTCCGACTGATCTAAACTCATTCGGGTGTATTTATGGCTTATAAAGTGTTTAGAGAGATTGAAAGGGGTTGAGGGAGGGCTGGGGGGAGTGAGAAAGCAAGAGAGAAAACAACAGGAAGGAAAGGGAAAAGCCAGAGGAAAAATAATATTGACTTCAAAACACAGCTCGTGCTTGGCTGGGAGGAAATGGTGCTCTGCATTGTGGGTGGGTGGGGAGGTGGGTTGGGATGGGATGGAATGAGGAGGGATGGGATGAGATGGGACAGACTGAGCTGGGATGGAATGAGACAGGATGATACAGGATGAGCTGGGATGGGATTGAATGGTACAGGATGAGCTGGGATGGGATGAGACAGGGCAGGATGAGGCAAGATGAGAATGAATGTGATGAAACAAGATTAAATGGGACAGGATGCAATAGGACAGGATGAGACAGGATGGGACCCTTGCTGCCCCCAGACCCACTCACCTCACCAGCTCCTCATTGTACAGTGAGTGGGGGGACTCCCTGCCCAGGACGTAGACCTGGCCCTTGAAGACAGAGACACGCACAGTGCCTGCCACTGCCTGCTGGGAGCGTGTGATGCAGTGCCGCAGGAACTCACACTCAGGGCTGTACCAGAATCCTGTGGGCAGAGACACCATCAGAGTGGGAGTGGGGAGATTGGGGAGCCAGGAGGACATGGAAGGTGACCCCACTGAAGGCTGTTCTGCAAGGAAGCCATTGGGTAATTTTCGAGGGAAGGGATGCTGTCTTGAGGCTGGGAGAGAGAAACAAGGTGCCAGGATGGGTTGGTTCAGTGCTGAGCAATGGGGATTCTTGCACATCCTGTCCCCACTCAAGAGGAGATGGGTATCCTCTGCTCAGTGAAAGGCACTGTGGGCATTTTCCTTCCAGCTCCTCTGGATGTGGAACTTTCACTCATGGAAATGAAAAGCTTTGTTAAGTTATTACACAAACTCCACTCAAAGCCCGGCATCCTGGGAGTGTTGGGTGAAGACAGACAGGTGGATGGACAGACAGGTGGACAGAACCCGTTTGCAGCCCCCAGCATAGGGATGAGATGCTGTCCCCTGGGTTGGACAGGAAAGGGGCTGCCCTGTTGGGATGTGGTGTCCCAAGGGCAGCCCCGGCCCCGCTCCCACGCTCCCTCCAGCTACCACTGCCCAGGGCTGACCCTGGGGCTTTATCACGCTGCCTATCAGAGCACGTACATCCCTACATCACAGCAGGCTCAGCTTCCTTGACCCTGTCTAGAGTAACAGGGCTCTGATTTCCTTTGTGGGCCCCACCCCCAGCACTGCATCACATCCCCCAAAATGCAGCCTTGGGGAGCAGCCACTGGTGTGGGTGGTGGCACCGCCATTGGTGAAGCCACAGCAGGCACTCAGAGAGGCCATGCCCCGTGCACATCTCCTGTATCTGAGCGGGATAATTACCCGGGGAGGCCCCCAAGACCCGGAATAAAGCCTGGGAGATGGAGAGGGAGATAGAAGGGGAAAGAGAAAGAGCCCATTCATGGCCCTCAGGTCATCCCTGGGCTTTATCTCCCCATCTCCCTGCTGCTCTGCTCACACCGGTGCCCTCTCACCTTTCCTTCCCCAGCTGGGATTCAGGCTGAAGCCATTAAAGAAATAAACCTGAGCTTTTGTTGGCTGCCTCCATTCAAGACGGCATTGGGGCACTGTGCATCCTTCACTCTGGGATCTGCCCAGCCCTTGCTTGGTGTGTGCACTGCTCCTTTATGGGATATAACTGCTGCTACACAGCCCTGAATGCAACGGACACTTTGATGGTTCAGTGCTGAGCCCTCATCCCTGCATTCATCATCACACCAAGGCATCAGCTTGAGCCCCACAGACCCATGGGGCAAACCCACCCTATGGCACGGCCAAGGGACTCAGGGATCTCTTTTTTCCACTCCAGCTGGGCAAATAAATCCTTCCTTTTAACAAACACACTACAGGTACAACTCTTCAAATGTCAGGGCTGACTTCAGGCTGTTGCGTCCCCGTGGCAGGGAAAAAAAAACAAAAACCAACAAATAAATCTGAGACACATTAAAATAATAACCAGCCACTTAAATGCTGCTCTGACAACTCCAGGTGCGAGGAAGCACCCCCTCCCTCCTCACCCCCCACTGCAAACTAATTCCCCCCTTGCAGCCATCCATCCCAGCAGCCCTCCCTGCCCTAATCCCCCCTGACACCAACAATGGCATTTCCGCACCTGGCCCTACCTGCGGGACCCAGCGGCTTCAAAGCCAGCACTGCACAAAGGGATCAATGGGGACAGGGGAAGATAACCTCTAATTGTCCTGAAACCAGGGGCTGGTGACAATAATGAGGTGTTGCAGGAAGGCCAGCTCGGTGGGCTGATGGGGCTGAGGTACCCGCTGCCATCCTGACATAGCCCTAAGAAGCCAATGAACACCCTCAGTGTGTGGGTGAGGGTCTGCTCTTCACTTGGGTAGGAACACATCCTGCAGGTCTGTGAGAGGTGGGGATGGGTGAACGAGCCCACTGACACCTGAGCAGCCCTGTAGTCCTGTGGTTTCCCAACAGCGAGTGTTTATAAATAAATAAGTAGCTGTAAGGCTTTGACTAAAAATAAATAACCAACGTAGAGGCAACACAGCACTCAGTCAGCTATAAACAGCTACAGGCTGATGCAGCATCAGAGAACAAATGGAAGCGGGCGCCGTGATTTGAGGGGAAGGTAATGGAGACCCCCCCCACACTGCTGCTCCTGCCTGTGCACAGCCATGTCCTGCTGCAGCCCCAGGAAGCAGGGGAAGCAGTAAATGGGCCTCAGAAGGGAGTGGTGGGGATGGTGGTGAAGGGATGGAGAATCGGCGTTGTGACTGTGCAGGGTGGGACAAATCCCAGCCCTGCCAGGTGTTCCAGAACCACGGAGATGTGGCACTGAGGGATGCAGTCAGTGGGTGTGTTGGGAATGGGTTGGGCCTGGGGATCCTAGAGGTCTTTTCCAACCTTCATCATTCTGATTCAATGAAATCAACAGGGCTGGGATGTATGCCAGGAGCAGTCACTCATGGAAGGTGGCATCACCTCCCAGCACCCCATATGGAATCATAGAATTAGCCAGGTAGGAAAAGACCTTGAAGATCATCAAGTCCAACCACAGGCTAACCATAGTACCCTAACTCTAACAACCCTCTGCTAAATCATATCCCTGAGCCTACTTACCCTGAAAAGCAAATAGAGTGGGGAGGTCAGAATACTTTTAAGGTCATAGCACCGCAGGTTTGGGTTGGAAGGAAACTCAAACTCCATCCAAGATCACAGATCCACAGAACAATTTGAGTTGGAAGGAAACACCATCCATTTCCAACCCTTTTCACAGCCACATCCATCCCTTGGGCACTTCCACGGATGGGGCACCACAGCTTCCTTGGGCACAACCATCACCCCATGGCACGAGCACACCCACCTTTTCCCTACCATCCACACCTGCACTTCATCACCCCATGGGCAGCAGCAGCAGGGTCCATACGTACCATTGTACACCAGCTCAGAGAATTTCAAGCTGAGCCCCTGCTTGATTTTCCGTACTTCCCGATCCATGGTGAAGGCCTCGATATCTAAATGCGCGTGGTATAGGATCGTCCCTGCTGGGGTCTCATAGATACCTAGCCATTTTTCCAGGCAGGGGGAAAAGCAGAAAAAGAGAGAGAAACGAATGAGACCAAAACTGTCAGCAAATGACAAAAAATAATGACTTGGCTGACAGAAGGAGCTGTGGTCGAGCGCATTCAGTCCCAGCTTGCTGTAAAATGCATCTGTCATTATATTCATGCTGGGGCCGAGACAGTCCACTCCGCACCTTGCGGAGAAAATTTCTAGATTCCCCTCTTTGAAGAGGCACTCTGACGAGGCTAAATGACAGGGTTTGGGAACCGATCCCCCCACAGATACGTGCCCAACGGTCTGCGGCTGAAAACCTGTAATTAAGCGAACGATGCGGGGCACAGGAACAGGGCTGAAATCCCCTCCTCTCCTCGGCTGGCAGGCGAGCCCTGAGCCAAAATGGGGCTACCTGGGGACCAGGAGCACAATCCCACTTGGGGCCAGAGAAACCCCCCCCTGCTCCTTCCCGTCCACCCCTGGTTGTGTGAAAACTGGGGATGGGATGTGACCATCCCTTTGTTCCATGGGTTTAAAGCGTGTTTAAAGGCAATGTGGGATTTTGCTCCAGGGGCATGGAAAGTGATGGGAAAGAATGGGGTTGTCCAGTAATGGGCACAGTGTCAAAGTATTGTCCCCTTCCCGCTGGGCACCCACACTATGACACAGCCCTGGACAAGTGGCACCTATACATTGGGTTTTGCTGGCACATCAAACAGCGAGGCCATTTTCCTAAAAAAGAAAATAATAAGAACTCTGGATTTGGTCACAGTAAAAGTTACAGGAATACTGCCTGCCTTTCCCTCTGCTGCAGAGAGCTACAGCAGTGCTGTCAGTGTGCATTTCAGAGCCTGCCCCTGGCCCTGCAATGGGGCACACCTCACTCAGCCACCCTCCTCCCCCCCCATTACCTGGGATCTTCAATGAAAGGACTGGAGGGGAAGAAACCCACACACATCACTCACCATCTCCCACCCCTACCAGGCTCCCCACAAGCTCAGTGTCCTCCAAGATGAGAGGCCCAGTGGGACCCCATCCCCAGATGCTCACTGAAACCATCCCCATGAACACAACCAGGGCTCCAAACCCCAACCACAAAGCCAGGTGCACCATTAGCATCACGAACATCCCTTCTCCTTCCCACTTAGGCTGATCCATGGTTTAGGCTGATCCACGGCTTGGCTTTATGCCTTACTCCCCCACCTCCATGCCCTTGCCCATCGCCCACCTCCCCACTCGCCCCATCCACACGGTGACAGCAGCACAGGGACCGCTGTGCCAGGCGGGGAGGTGACAGCTGAGCCTTCAGAGACACCTTCAGAGTGACACTCACAGCCTCTCCAAGTGTCTATTTTCATCTCCCCGTGTTTACAGGAAAAAGACAGAGGTGTCAGCGATGCGGGCTGCTGGAGCTGCAATCACCCCGCAATTACCACTGGGGAAGGGGGGGCAGCCACGCAGACAGCTGCTGCTGCTTAAGAGTTTCTAATTTGTAAGCTCAGCTGTCAGTCCTCCTCCGTGCCTTTGGCTTTGGTGCGCTGAGCGTGGTTGGCACACGGTGCTGGTGGGATGGGACAGGATGCAACTTTAGTGCCTTGAGCCTGCAGGAAGGTCTACCCGAAATTTCTACCCCTGGGCAAATCCTTGCAAATGAGAGCAGGTTTGAGCACTGTGGGTATAGAAATGTGGGGAGAGAAAAGAGAGAAGCCCCCAAGGAATGGAGCTCAGCTCTTTGGGCAGCGGTCATACTCTCCTTCCTGCTTTCTCACCGCTGATTTTATTTGCTCCACTTAATTAGGCTCTCTCTGGAGACAGAAAGGTAATTTGGTACTAAGGATGGGAACAGGCACACACTGCCCTAATTCCAGCCAGTCCTGCTGCCCACTTGCACCCCCAAATCCCAGCTCAAGACCAGCACAGCACACAGTGCACCCTCATTGTTTTGGCCATAGCAGATCACAGTGAGTAGTAGACTGGCAAAAATCAGTCTCGATGCATTTTTCCCTTCTACACCACTTGGGCTCAGGAGGTGAAGGAAAGGACGGAAGGCAGCATCAAGATGGGAAACAGTCATTTGCAGCCCCAAGTCTGTGCCTCAGTTTCCCACAGTGAGCAGGGTGAGGGTCACCAAAGGGCTGCTGTATCCTACTAGGTACCAAGGGTTCCCTATGAATTATCCCTGTCCTACTGTGCAGAGCTCTCATCCACCAGCACGCCAATGCGACAGCGATTGCCTGACAACATCACTTGGCAGACAGACGTGACAGATAAATGGGGTTTAGTGAAATTATTAAATGTTGCAAGGGTCACTAGAGCATGTCAGCGGCTCTTAGAAAAAAATCAACCAAAACCAAGAAAAACAACAACAACAACAACGATTTTGACAAATTACTCAGCATCCAGCATGTTAATGCACATGGACGTGTGCACGCGGTTTGGGTTTCTGGTTTTGTTTGCCCCTCTTTTGGTTCTAATTGAGTTCTACAGGTTGGCACCCCATGGTTTGGGGTCTGTCTCTTGCTGGTGCTGCACAGGCAGCAGAGCCTTATCAAAATATTTGCTCGTGCCCTGCCACAGAGGGCAAGCATAAAGAAAGGGAGCCTCTAATTAGGCATTAATGAGATTTAAGACAAAAGAGCCAGGATGAGGAGAGTGAAATGATTATGAATGGGATTGATGACAAGCCGTCTCTGGCTCCTCAGTTCTGCACGGGGCAGCCTGCTCCCTCCAGAGGTTTCTGATGGAGCTGATCCTAATGGGAAATCGATGTGAACCACAGCCTCAGAAAGGTATGCGTAAATCAAGGATTGGCTTTAACCAGAACTGGTGGCTTGTGGTTGTATCCTCCCAGGGAGCCAGACCATGGTGGAATCAAGGGCCTGGGGTTGGACTCTATGATCTTAGTGGTCTTTTCCAACCTTAATGAATCAATGATTCTATGATTTAATGATCTTTTCTCACAGGGGACAGGTGTCACTCAAGATCTGGGCTCTCTGGTGGTACTGGAGCAAACCATAGCACGGATAGCTGTGAACCTAATGAGACATAGTCACCTTGGCCAAATCCTGGTTAAAAGCTAAAGGGAACAGCGCAAAGCCCAAACACTGACACCTAAGCCGCCACCCAGTCCCACCAGCACCTTCCCCTTTTGTGGCTGCTTTTAGGGCTGGGCTGGCACCTGCTCACTCACCTCTGGACTTCATCCCAACAAAGCGGTTCTCCACGATGTCGATGCGCCCCACGCCATGCTTGCCCCTGAAGAGAAGACAGGTGGATGGGTGATGAGGGGACAAACCCCAGATGATGGCATGGGCACCTCTGCACAGTGCTGGCATCACCCAGGGGCATCAGCAGTGACCCCCAGATTGGATGGGTAAAAGGCAGATGGTTACTCTCCTTTTCCCCTTCTCTTGGCTCTGCTTTCATGCTTCCCTTGCCAATGGCAAAGCCCCATGGCAAGAGTGGGCAGCTGCTGTGTGATAGGTGAAGTCATTTTAAAACCACTTAACATTTAAAATCAGAACTAAATGGAAAAGTTCATTCCCATTCAGCTCTAGAGGAATTAAAGATAGAGGCACAGAGGACTGGGTGGCACTGGGTGGCAGAAGCAGGCACATAAAGGGTGCTACCCTGTCTGCAGGGTGGCTCTTGACCCTTTGGAACCCACAATAAATGCAGAAGGCATAAATAGGAGAGCACAGGAAGTGAAAGCATAAATACTCCCTGCTTGGTGCCAGCACTGGTGGCATGAGTGGCACAAGCCTGGCACAACAGGGACCGCTCCACTGCTGCTTTGCCATCAGTGACACCAAACCAACTCTATCCCAGCTGGGGAACACTGGGGAACACAGAAGGGGACCGTATGGCACTCACGCAATGTCATTCAGGTACACGAAGAGCTCCAGGGCCGAGCAGTGGGTGACTCCATTCCTGGTGTTGGTGACCTTCACAGGCACACCTGCAGAGAAGGGTGGTGGGTAGAATGGAGTGGCAATGGGATCCCCTCCCGGCATCACCCCCCGCGCGTTAAATAGATGTGACAGATATGAACTCTAAATAACTTCTTAAAAAGGCATATCCAAGCTGCTGCCAGGGGGAATGAGGGAGGGGGAACCTCCTCGGGAGAAAAGTGAAATAAATAAATAAAAAGGCCATAAAAATGCCCCCCTCCCCTTTTTTTCCCCCTTGAGCTCTTTTTTTTTTTTTTAGGGCCTGTGAAATTGCAACCAGGCCCTTAACTAATTGAATTTCACGCTTAGCAATTGTCTTAGGGCACAGCACCTTCTGTCCCACCAGCCCCTGCCGGGGGGGTGACAAACGAGCCACCCGCCAGCAGGGGGGGGAGGACACGTCTGGGGCATGGTGATGTGCACACGCGTGTGCACACACAGCCCATGGTGAGGTGCTCCATAGGAATTCACGATTGCATTTTTAAAGAAAAGTTTGAAAATAGATGAAATATTTTTTAGGTGCTGGCTGGGAGGGGAGGCAAGTGGGGTTGGGTTGGTGGTGGTGGTGGTGGTAAGGGGGGGGGTGCTGACTAGCAAAAGAGGCATTTTCTTTAGCAGTGTGAAATGAGCAATAAATGTATTAGGAAGCTGACAAGGGGGCTGCGGGGCCCACAAAGAAAAGCTGCGCGGAGTTGGAGGCTAATCTCCCCTCCATCTGCCCTCCTCATTACCATTGAACGCGCTATCAGTTGCCAATCAGCGCTCAATGACTCCCTTTCTAGTCTTTATTACGAGGCGCCCGCGAGAGTCGTGTCTACTGACGGGCTCTGTCAGCTTCCCCCAACCTAAACCCCCTATTTTCCAGGGGTTTATAAACTCAGTTGTAAATTGCTATTAAATGTAAGTTGCGGCAATAATGAACCTTAAGCTGCTTCTCGCCAGGGCCCCCCCTCGGCGCCCTCCCCTCGCCCCGGCTCTTTCTATTCTCATCCTTCACTGGGGCATTGGCCAGGGTCCGCGTGGCAGAGAGCCGACATTGTTGGGGCTGTTGTTGATGAAAGCTGCTTAGCCTTTAAAATAGTTAATAATTAGATTAAAACTTCAAATAAATTAACTAGGGGCTGAATGGGGGCTCCGCCTTGCGGGGGAGAGGATCAGGGGAATGGAGCTGGGCTCCCAGTGCTGGGGACTTCGGGGAGGAGGTGGCCCCTCTTAACCATGGGGTGGCATGGGGGCACCCATGGATGGCAAGAGTGGGAGGACTGTATCCCCTCGTTGGAGTCTGATGAGGGTCAGCGTCACCTGCGTGTCCCCAGGGGCCACCTGAGTACCATGGACAGCGACACCAGCACCCACTGCACCTCATGCCTGGGGGTCCCCCCCTCTGGTGTCAGTGGGGTCCCACTGTCACAGGACTGAGCACTATGGGACAAGGAGCCACAGAGAACATACCCAGACTGCCCACACTAATGGAAAAACCCCAGCACGCTCCAAGGTGTGATGCCCCAAACTGGGGTGTAGCCCACCTCCACCTTAGTGATGCTCCAGGCTGCATTTTTCACCAGGAAGCAAGATTTGGTCCTAACACAGACTCAGTGCCAAGGGGAAACTCTGGGCACGTCTTACCATTCTCAAATTCTATCTCCAATTCATCTGGGATGTCCAAAGAGGTGGTTGGGTCGCAGGTCTTTGTGTAGAGGTCAAGGGGGGCTCGATTCTGCAAAATAGAAAAAAAGAGGGACAGTTGTTGGGCATGGTTATGGGCACAACCAGCATCACCAGCACCCTAAAGCTCAGCAGGCTGGCACCCATCCCCATTCCCAAAGCAATGGGACGCGGCGATCATGGCACAAAGCAGCAATGGAGCTCAGGGGGCCCTAGGAACAAAGGGGATGGAAAAAAAAAAAATCAGACAATTTTTCCCCTCAACTTGATCTCATCTTTTTCTTCGACGCCCCCACAGCTGGAGGTGGAATAGCTGCGGAGAAGCAAGTCAGGCAGGGAAAAGTGCGACTTTTTTGCGGTCAGTGCGGAATAAGCCAGGCTGCAGCAGGGCCAAAACCCAGCTTATTCCGTGAGGACCGAGAAAACGAATGAGGAGGGCTGACCCCAGCAGGTGCTCTAGTCGCATGGGCTCTTTCATGGTGTCCTCGAGGTTAATACACACAGGGGGAAAATAGAGGAACAAAGCAAAAACCCATTTCAGAGCGCATCAACCTTTATGTATATTTTCCCCCAAGATTTATAGTAAAGAAGCATCTTATCTCCTTTAGAGCTGGGCCACTGGAGGCTGGGGTGATGGCGGTGAATTGAAGCACATACCAGACGAGGGAGGAAGAAATAATAATAATAACAAAAAAGCTTTCTGTCCTAGCAAGCAAAATACATTGTAATTTAGCAAAGCTGAAGCATCTCCCTCGAGGCTGCTGCCCCATCCAGGTTGGGACAGCATTGTCACTCATGTTGGAGATACTACCTTATGTTGCCTGTGTGACCACAGAAGGAACCCAACAGTGCCCATGTGTAGCCCCTGTGCTGGGAAGGGGGAGAAGGAAACTAAAGCACAGCACAACCCAGTCACCTGTCCACGTCCCCAACTGTGGCCTCTCCTGTGTCCATCCCCTGCCTCCTCACCACCAAGCAGAGGGCAAAGCAGAATCATAGAACATCCCAAGTTGGAAGGGACCCATAAAGATCATCGAGCCCAACTTCACAGACATACATCTCATTTTTGGGTGGTCCTGTGCGGAGACAGGAATTGGACTCAATGATCCGTATGGGTCCCTTCCAACTTGGGATTTTCTATGAATATTTTTTGCCCTTCCCCCTCATTTTACACAGCACACGCACGTCTCCCCCGTGTCCCCCAAGCATTCAGATTACACGGGCTGCAGATTTCAATTTTACATCATCTGCCCTCTCCTAGCCCCGATCACACTTATTAACCAGACAGACCCGCTGGAGATGATGGAAAACTTAGAGTTCAAAAGGAAAGATGGGGACCACGAGGAAGGGAAGAAATGGAAAGTATTAAAAACTCTTTACTAAACATTGGAAGTCAAAGTCAGGTAGTTTCCAATTTTCTAAGCCAACTATGAAAGCCCCTATTAGATAAAATAACTAAATAGAAATAAAAGTGACATTTGGCTTGCATTCCATCATTACGGTGCGAGTCTGTCCTCTTTTTATTCTCTCTCCTAAAAGCACAGTTCAAATGACAAATAGTTTGTTGCAGTGTATCAATGCCTCCTATTTATCCCTCCCTGCAGGGGGGCTAGTCCTGCAATGTCATCTTTAAAGGGGAGAGAGGAAAAAAAAAAGGAAGAAAAAAAAAAAAGGAAGAGTGTGTGGAAAGAAGGGAGGGGGGGTGGGGGGGTGGAGAAAGAAGCAAGAAAAACGGGGCAAGAAGAGAAGAAATTGGAAGCAAATGGTCCATGAAGTAAACCATGATGCAGAGCTATCGATGCCGCAAATGGTTTATTCATCCGGCTGATATTGTTGTGCCCGGGACTGAATGAACTCTTTCAGAGTGCCATATGAAGTTAAAGCAAGTAAATTTCTATCTTTCTCCGCATTAGCTGCCTCATTGCCCTTCAATCGGGCCTCACAGAGGCAGAAAATAGCTCAACCATCTGCTTTCAAATCCCTCGTTGGCAGTCTCTGGGCTTTGGGAGGGGACCCACCGTGCCTGGCACCCCAGCCACCCTCATCCTGGGCTGTGGAAGGGGACAGTGGTGACACCACACAGCCACCTCCCTGTGCCGTTGGATGGTGATGTGCCCATCACCAAGGGATGCTCAGGGAAGGGAACATTCTCTACCCAGCATTCCAGACCGGGAGGGACATAGACTAGGAAGAAATGTGGGGTCTTGCTCAATGATCCAGAGAGGTGTTGATGCTGTAAGGGGGAAGAACTTGTGTGGGGCCATGATGCCCACTCCACAGTCCTCATCCTCACTTCCCTATGCTATAGGCAAATTCCCAACCTACCAGGGTCCACTAAGCAGCAGCTGGCTCCTGCCCAGCAGCAATTGGTGCTGATGGAGAGCTGAATGACTGCTGAACATCCCAGCAGCTGAGCACAAGTGGTGCAGCACCAAGAGCCCACAGCCCATAGGAATGTGGTGGTCCCATGGAGTAGCTCACTTTAAAGCCATTGCGTCCTCCCAGAGAAAGAAGAGGAAGCAAAAATGGCCATGGGGAGCAGCTAGAACTCCTCTATCCACTTGTGGAGGCCACCAGCACCTCATCAGTGTCATTGCTCCTTTATTGCTGCCCCATGACATTTCCCCTTCCAGTGTCACCCTGAAACTGGCCCGTCCCCTATTGACACCAATGGCAAATAGCGTGCTGCAAGAGGCGGAGGGGCTGGGCAGGGCTTCCCCACCACACACGGCCCGCCGTGAAATTTCCAATTAGGCTGCAAACACACGAGACGCCCTCAGCCCTGTAGCTGCCACCCGGCCGTGATCGATTACCTTGGGGTTCTCCAGGATCCCGGCTTCATAGCTGCAGCAGGCAGGGAAGGAGGGAGAGAAAGACAGAGTGATGTCATTGCACTGTGGGTCCGTGGAGCTTTGGGATCACCTCAAACCATTGCCACCACCCAGAGCACAGCCATCCCATAGCAATGGGGTAAAGGTGTGTTATGGTTCCCCAGGAGACTCTGCAGTAATCTCGCTAAGGAGCTTGCAATGACCCATGAGACAAATGCTGCCACCTGGGATGTGGGCAAATACATAGCTTTAGAAAGGTGGAGATCTTGGAGCCAGCCCCATTCAGCTCATCATGGGATAGTCCAGGAGGATGGAACTAAATGATCTTTGAAGTCTCTTCCCAACCAAAGCCATCCTATGATGGGGAGCAGATTCTTTGCTTTAGGGATGTGAAGGATTGTGCTGGCCACGTGTCATGTCCCACCACACAGTGGGGGCATTACAACCCCATGCTCTGGGTTCCTGCCCCACCAGAGCTGTCTGCTCACCTGATGTGCATAAGGTTCTCATCCATGCTCCAGGGCGCCTTGGGTGTCACAGGCACTGGGATGCCATGTTTCTGCAGAGAGAAGGGGAGCAGTGCTGAGCAAGTCCACAGAGCGAGTCAGCCTCCAGCACAGCCTCCATGGATTCAGCCCCCAAAAACACAAAAGCACAACCCCATGGGCACCAGCAGCACGGACAGCTGTGCCTCCAACCCTCTGTGCTCCATCAGCTCCTCCGTGGGGCCACCAGGGCATGCTTTAACCCAAGTGATGAGGATGTTAGAATGGATGTGATGTTGAACATCTTTTTCTAGGTCAGGTTGGCTTGTTCCCCAGTTGGGATCCTCTGAAATGGAAGATAACATAGAGATATGTAGCCCAAAAAACCATGGGATGCTCTCCAGCCTTCAGCAGCACCAATACTCTGCTGAGAGGGGAGCAACACCCATGTCCTCACAGTCCCATGGGCATTCTGCCATGCATGCCCTGAGTCCCTGGCACAGAGCTGGAGAAAGAAGAATCTTCTGCTTGCTAAATCATGGTTCTCAACCCATTAACCTGAACTCAGAGCAGGGACCTAAGATACTTCCTAGGTCTGCAGAAGGACCAGATCAGCTTTGCAGCCAGTGCCAGTGGAGACAGTGCCCCCATCACACAGGTCCTGGCAGCCCACAGGACCACTGGCACCCCCACCCCACCCCAGGCTATGGTGCATCACCAGGCAGCTCCACTGCCCCAACCCGCTCCCACCTACAGAGCAAGCAGCACATTTGCACTTCAAATGGATCTCAGCCACAAGCTCTGACTTGCAGAGAAGGCAAAGCACAGCTCACTCACTGGGTACAAGAGTGGAAAGACACCTCTCCTGCCCCATCCCTCAGGGCAGCACATCTCCCAGCCCCTGCCCTTTGCCATACACAGAGCACAAGGGCTGGGCTGTAGATCTCTGCCCCACCAGGGCCCTTGTCCTCATCACAGAGCCCTCCTGAATCCTGGCAGAAGACATTTCATCTTCATTAATTCACGCTGAGAAATTACCGTGTTGCCCCAAGCACATCCAGGCACGGAGGACCTGCCCACATCTCCTCCTGAGCATGAAGGAGGGAAACTCCCTTTTCTTTCAAGTGCTGAGCACAGCCATGGGCCAAGAGGTACTGCGAACCCTCAACCCCAACCTCTTCTATCTGAGCAGGGCCCCAACCCATTTCACTCTCCTTATTTTCCCCTCCTCTTCCCAAGCGAAGAAAAAAAACCCAAAAAACCAAAACAAAACAGCTAAAAAAGAAAACCACAACAAAACCCAAAACACATGTTCCATTTTCCCTATAATAAAAAAAAAACGCCACGCTCTTAATAACTCCCCTATTTGACAATTTGTTTGGCAACATATGGAAAGCCCTCGTAAACTCGCCCCTTCATAATACACCAACAGATGGCAAACACAACCCTCAACGCACGGCCCCGATGCGCTGTGCTGAGCTCCCGTGGCCCCACACCTCACCATCCTCACGCTGCCAGGCAGCCTGGATGGCAGCTATTTAAAAACTGAAGCAATTTTCTGCTGTATGCACAGAGCTGCCTTTTCCCTTTTGATTGATTGAGCCGAGTTGTCAAGCATTTCCGTGCAGCCGCTAAAAAAGAAAGGTACCCTGGTGGGCACGTAAAAACCTGATGCAAAACTTCTAATGTGTTTTATTGCAACTTGTACTTCAAAAAGGAAGGGACAACAAAAGAGGAGCGCGTTTGCTTTGTCTGTTACACAAGTCGTTGAGTTGGGACCCGTTTGCTTGGGAAAATGGGTTACAAACAGCAGCTGGGTAATTATGGGGAAAAAATACATATACGGGAAGAAAAAAACAAACCCTATAACACCCCAGGAGAGCCCAGTGGGGAGCTGCAGCAACGCTCTGTAAGTCTCACTGCCATTGCCCACATGGTACAGTAAGCATCCCACATCCCATCTGAGCATCCCATGGCTCCTACCTGGGCGTACTCCATCAGCTCACGGCGCCCAGGGAAGCGCTGGTAGAACTCAGGCATCCTCCACGGTGCGATGACCTGGAGGCAAGCAGAAGCATGAGGCTCGCTGCCCTCTGCCCCCCAAACCCCTCCCCAGTTGAAATTCAATCTCCCCATACGATGGTGGAGTAACCCAAAACCCTGACCCTCGCAAGGTGCTGGATGCCAGGGGGAAGCAGGCAGCATCGATCATCCAGCAGCTGCCACTGTGCTGTTTGCCCAGCGGCCTCGTGGTGTTTGGGGTAAAAACAGATCAATTAAGGATCATTATGGCCCACCCTTAAATACCAAAACGTTGCTCAGCGCAGCTGGCAGCTTGTTAAGAGGAGCTGTGTCTGTGTTAAAGCAGAATTCCCCAGGTGGGCTGAGTCCTTACCTTGATGCTGGGGCACAGTGCATAGCAGCTGAGCTCAAAGCGCACCTGGTCGTTACCCTGAAACACACAGGGAGGCATTGAGAGGCTGCCTTGGGAGAGGTGCCCCCACCCCATCAACCCACAGGGGCTGCATCCTTCAGCCCCTTCAGGATGGGGGGGGGCTGCTTTGGAGTTTTGTCCCTGGGACAGCACATGGACACAGGATGATGTCACATGCAACACTGGAGAGCCCAGATGTGCCCCTGCTCCAGGAACAGGGAACAAGATGCAGCAGAGAGCAAGGGGGATGTGTTTTGGGGTGCAGACTGAGTGGGCACTGAGGACACCAAGAGCATCACTCCCCTGAGCTGAGAGTCCTGAAAACCCAACCTGTGGATGAACCTCCTGGTCCTGAAGGCATTTCCCAGCCTACGTGATCCTACAAAGTCCTGATCTGAGTATTTATTTCTCCATGAAGGGAGAGGAAGAATTCATCACTTAAGAGGATGTTCTGAACCTCTCTCTATCTTAATTGGCCCTTGCTGGTGGGGTACAGCTAACAAGGGTAGGTAGCTGGAAGGGGTGTCCTCCAGGGGAACAGGGCTCACCAAACCCATTTTCCCCCCAGCTCTAAGGGATGTTTAGGACCCCCTCCTTCCTCTTGTCCCCAGCCTGAAGGATACATTTACAACTGGGCTGCGAGATCCCCTAGGACTATTACACACAGGCAAGCAGAGCTGACAGAGCACTCATTTCCCTTACAGGCCCAAAACACCTCCATCTGCTCCTGCAGTGGGGACACCGCAGATGGCCTACATTGCTGATGCTGTGGGGCTGTGCAGGGTCGGGTTACCCACAGGGCTGCCTGTGCCTTAATGGATAGAGGAGGTGGGGGGGTCTGGGGAGCAGCCGAGGATCCCCAGAGTTGCACTGATGCCCAGGGATGAAGGGAACAACTCAGTGCTCAGGACACACTCTGGGTGCTCTCAAAGGGATGCTGCTGGGTGAATCAGGAGAAGGATGTGGGGAAAGCAGCATGGCAGGAACAGGACTCACTGTGGCCATGGAGCTATCTTACAGGTGCACACTTCTGTCTTCAATCTGAGTGTATCCAACATCCTCCTTCTAGCAGGGCTCTTCCACCAGGGACCCTAAACCCAACCTGCCTTACACCGGGACCACAGGCAGGGCTGTGAGCTGCATGGGGGAGGGGGGGTCCCTGAAAGATGGGAGGAGGAGGCCTGGGTGCACATACAGCACCCTGCAGATCTGCTCTGCTGGCAGCTGGTGATGGGGACACCCTGAGCACCCCCAGAGGGATGTAGAGAAGACCCCAAGATGGATGGGACCCATATGGATCATCAAGTCCTACTCCTGCCTCCACAGAGGACCTCCCGAAAGTCAGGCTGTACGATGGCTGTGCCCCACGGCTTTGTCCTTTTCTGGGACATCGTGGCACAAGTCTTGCGTCCTCCTCCCAGGTTGGCTGGGAATAAAGCAGGACGGCAGACCGGCTGCACAGCATCCACCCCGAGCATCCTTCCCACGGTCTCTGGCTGCCTCTAGTGGCAAAACCAGAGCTCTGCAATCCCCACCAGCGCTCACCAAACGCCTCACCGCGCAAGCACGAGCAGCCATGCCCCCCCCAAGCCCCTCACCTTGCCCGTGGCCCCGTGGGCGATGTACCGAGCCCCCCGCTCCTTGGCGATCAGCACCAGGCGGCGGGCGATGCAGGGCCGGGCAAGCGCGGTGCCCAGCAGGTAGCGGTCCTCGTACAGAGCATTGGCCTGCACTGCTGGCCAGATGAACTCCTCCACAAACTCCTTGCAGACATCCTGGATGTACACCTGTGGGGATGGAAGGAACAAAGGGATGGAGGGCAGCTGGGGGGTAACCAGCTCCTATGGGAGCTGTGCCATAGAGTGTGCCTATGTCATGCTATGGGGATGGCAAGGTGAGGGGAACCTTATTCTCTCCTTTCCTAAATGCTGCCAAAAGATTTAAGTGCCAGACCCCTGGGAAAGGGACTGGGGGGTTCTCAGAGCTCCCCGTGGTACCTTCTCAGCCCCCAGTGCCAGTGCTTTCTTTCGGGCTGCATCAAAGTCTTCTTTCTGCCCAATGTTGGCCTGGAAAAAGTGAGAAAAGCTCAGTTGGACACTTGCACAAAACCAAAGGCATGCCCAATCTGGATATCCAGGGTCACACTGGGCTTGGGGCCACCCGGAATGAGCAGGAGGAGCTCCATCCATCTAAGCAGGCATTTTGGGGCTGCACTGCCCTCTGTCAGCCCCTTGGCTCTGCCCCATTAGCAGTCAATAGCCACCAAGGATGAGCAGTGCTTCACACAGACAGGATGATGTTCACCAGTAGCTCCATGCACCCTGCACATCCCCACTGTACCCCTACAGCCCCAGGCCTCTGCCCCACCCCCGGTAGCCCCCAGACTCACCAGGAAGGCAATGACAGTGTAGCCCTGCTCCTTCAGCCATACCAGAATGCAGGAGGTGTCCAGGCCCCCACTGTAGGCAAGGACCACGGTGTCCCTGTGTTCAGCCATCTGCACGCTCCCTCAGCACCCTGCAAAGTGTGGGGCCAGGCTCAGCATAGTGCAGGTGCTGTGCTTGGGCACGACCCGACACATCCTGGCCCTGCTGGGCATGTGAGCATCACCCCCAGCCTCAGCTCAGAGTCTAATTAATAGTTAGTGGGTGTTCGTCCTAATTACACAGGAATCCTCTGCGTGGGGATTCAGTGCTCCTTACTCTTTGGCTGAGGGCACGGCGGATTTCAGCCAGCAGTGGGGTAACAAAGCTCTGAGCTCGTGGGGCTCTGCAGGGGGGGATTTGGGAGCCCCAGGGCCATGTTAGCTGTGGGAAGGGGCTCAGGGCTGTCCCCAAGCCAGGCTGAGAATCCAGGGCCCCACAGGGATGATGCCAGCCAACCTTTGGCCAGAGCCAGCAGACACAGAGCCAGCCAAATCCCACCCTGAGCAACCTCCTTGCTCTCGCCAAGTCAGCACAATCCTGCTCCTGCTATTGCAAGCACAAAACACTCTGTGCCCAGCTCCTCAAGTGTCCTACACCTTTTGCAGCAGGATGCGCTTCCCCCCATTGCACCCCATGGAGCATCACTCAGACCCAGCATCTCTCCCTGCTGCAGGATCCGGCTCTGCTGAAGCACAGAGGGGTCTGACAGCCCCATACCCTCCATTCAGCTCCCTCACCCTGCTATGCATGCAGCAGCCAGCCTTGTGCAAGCAGCGCTTCCGTAACTCCCGGCGTCTGGGTGTGCACGGAGCTGGGTGTGTGCCCAGCCTTTCCTTTCCTCTCACTGAAGCATTTACAGGAAAAGGCAACTTGTACTTCCCAAAAGGGACCAGCCCCAACATGGTCCCACATCTGCACAGTTCTTGTACCCCAAACCACTTCCCTCTGCAGCATCCAGCATGACTGCTGCTGCCCCAGCTGAGTGCTGCTGGGAATGGGCACACTTCATTTGCGAGCAGCAAACACCTCTGCATTTTCCTACTCACTTTGCTTTGCCCAGGGGGGTGTGGGAACCTGGCTTTCATTTGCCCTGGGAACACATCCCATAGCCCAGGGCCACCAGCTCCACACACAGGGCTCCTTCTCAGCCTCTCTGTCCAGGAAGGGAGAGCTTCAAAGTTTCAGCCTTATGTGCCAGTAAATCAAAGCAAACAAAGCTCAGCGAAGGGGAACATCTCGGGACTTTCTCAACCTTTACAATTACACTGCAGCAATTTCCTTGTGACTTGGGTTACACTTTGTACCGGAGAGACTCTGTTTTCTCTGCCCCACAGGGACACCAAGATTTTGTTTTTAAACCAAGAGAAATAAAAGGTGGGTTGATGGCGTCTGAATAGAAAGCTGAAACCTTTGTCAAGAAGGGAAGCTGCCTTCCCCACGCAGGCTGGCAGAGCACCCCAGGACAGCAGGGTAAGCCTTGGTGTGCGAGCATAGGGGCACCATCCTGTCCCCAGCATCCCCAAACAGAGCAGGGAGGGCAATGGGATGGTGCCAGATGAAGTGCCAGCTCCGGTCCCTGTGGGTGGCCAAGTTGGGATGCTGTCAGGGGGTGGGAAGTGCCCAAAAACTGGGTGAGAAGGGGCTCAGTGCAGTACAAGTGATGGGAAGGGACTGGAACCCCCCATCCCACTCCTCTGAGCCCATCCCATGCACCCATAGTGGAACAGAGCTGGGGGTGAGTGGAGAAGGGTCAGCCAGGAGCAGGGACAGTCCCTGACAGCAAAGAGTCCTTTCCTCCCCCCTTGCTGTGCCCACACTCACCCAATCTACAGGACCGCAGAAACCAGCTGCCCTCCGTGCTCCAGCCCGGGTCCAGCATCCTCCTTCTCTTCCTCCTCCCTTATAGCCGGGCGGGGGCAGGCGGAGCTGCCAAAGGACTGTCCCCTTCGTGGGCACTGTCCCCAGTGGAGCCCTGCCCTCTAAGTGCCTGGGGTTCACAGAGCATAGAGGGGCAGCTCACACTCCAGTTGGGATGAGGGCTTTGCCCAGTGCTACCCCACAGCTGCCTGACTTCCTGCTGGGCACAGCTCTGCAGGGGAAGAAAGAATTGGGGTAATGGGGTAATGGGGTAACACCACGCTCCCCTTGTGCATCACTCAGATCAACAGCAGGCCTTCAAGCATGGGGAAGCAATCATCTATAGGCAGTACTCCTTCAGGGGCACCTCAGTGAGAGCACAGTGCAAGCAATGGGCTTTGGCAGCAGCAACCTCCCCCCAGCACTGTGCCATCACCAAATGTGGGGACAATTATGTTGGGGTCCATCCAGCCAGTGCAGTGGGGTGAGACAAATGACTTCTGGGCAACAACCTCTGCCTGCAACACATGTGTAAAGGTCTGATCCTGGCCCCACTGATTAAGGGACCCAGCACAGGACCAGGGCTGGACACTGACCAGCACCACTGCCACATGCAGGTATTGTCCCTTGGGCAGCCCAAGGCCACAGAGGGAAGATGGCTGGAGGAGCTGCCTTCTTCACAAGGAAACCTTTACTTGGAACCAAACCATAAATAACTGCGCAGGAACATAATGGATTTTGAGACACACATAAAGCTGAGGGATCATTTGCCTTCCCTGATTGCTCCCCAGCCCAGTGGGCTCCTGCTCCCCCCATACCCACTATCTGTGGGCTGATCACAGCCAAGTCTGCCCTGAGCTGTTTGGGGTGTTGCAACAAACCCAGTGTTTGCAAGAGGCTGGTGGGACACCTTATCCCCCAGCAGGACGTGTCACACCCAGCCCTGCTGAGTCAGGAACTGACCCCAGGTGAAGGCACAAGGTGGGGGGATGGATTCCCAGCTGGGAAAAGGGTGGTGCAAGCACAGCTCTCCCCAAACAACACATCCCCACTGCAACAAGAAAACAGACAGGAGGTGGCACAATGCCATGGAGCTGACAGCAGCTTCACCCTCTACAGCCCCATCAGGAGGGAAAGAGTGAGATGGAAATGATGATGATGCCCTGCATGCACTCACCTACATCTGCAGACAAGAGTGAATTGGGGTGCCCACATGCCTGCAGCAAGTTGGGGATACAAGGACCCCCCTCTAACCCCAAGGACAGTGGAACCCACTGACCATGGCAGGTAACCAGAGGGGACATGCAGCAGTAGCTGCCCACACTGCTCCTGTGGTCATGCTGGCACTTCTGCAACGCCTGGCACTCATTGCAGTCTGCAGGCAAGAGGGGTGAAGCCAAGTTCTTCCAGTTCCAGCCAAGCAAGAAGAGCTGGAGCACCTCCCTTGTGCCATAGTTCCCACTGCAGTCCTGGAAGCAAGCAGAGGTGGCTGAGAAGGGACATGGCACTACATGCCAGGAGAGGGCTCATACTCAATGGTGGGCTCAAAACAGATGCAGGCAATGAGCCCATCCTGCAGGAAGCTCAGCACAGAGTGCCCAACAAGCCATCACACTCCTGCCTGCACATGGTGCTCATTGAAGTCCTAAGGATGGAACAGGAGGATTGGGGGTGTCAGACTATGGGCACCCCATGCTCTGAGCACAGAAGCCATGGTCTGGCAGGGAGGGCACACAGTGTGGTCCCACTGATGCTTGAGAGGGATGGTGGAGTGGGCCTGCACAGCACCGTGTATCAGCAGGGGATGCTGCAAGCGTGAAACCAGAACTGGCATCTGCCAACACCCCAAGCCCCTGCTCTGCATCAACACACGCATTCCTGGCCTCAGTCCCAAGTTTCTGTTTGTTTCCCTGCTGTGCCTGGCAGCAGAATGGCAGCAGCCAAATGCCAGCACTGTGCTGAGGGCACCCAATGCTTCCGCTCGGCCCGGCAGAGCTCTCCCTGAGAGGCAGCGCCTGTGCATTTTGCAGTGCCCTTGGGAGAGAGGAATTGAATCACTGGCAGCAAATGCAGGAAGCCCTGGGAGAGATAAAGAGATGCGGGGGCCAGAGAGGTTGCATGCAGCATCTGCTTTGGGAGGGTTCTGCTGGGCTCAGCCAAGGGAGATGAGCAACAGGAGAGATGGGAGGGAGGAAAAGTGGGTACGAACCAAAGGATTTAAAGCAAAAGAGGAAAGGCAACATCCTTCCCAGCAGGAACCCAGCTGACACCATGAGCATTGCACGGGCAACAGCAGAGCCCAGGGCACTGCATGTGACACAGACATAGGTGCCAGCATCCCAGGGACCCAGGCAGTGCTGCCTGTTCCTGGTCACCAAAACCAAAACCACTGTGAGGTGGCAAAGGCACCTTGGGGATGTTTGGCTTTCCCGTGAGTGCAGCAAGGTCCCAGGCTACAGCAAGTGAGGATGTGCTCAAATCCAACAGCCATAGGCACAGAAATAAAGGAAAGAAGCTGCTTACCATCAGAAATCCTCAGGTACGCAGTGATCTCCAGCAAGACCCCCCTTGCCTTCACTGCCAGCCCTTAAATGAGGTCTGGGTAGGGGTGGATCCTGGCTCCAGCCCTTCCAGTCACTCAGGTGCACTGCTTGCAGCTGAGCTCCCCTGGGTTGGCCCTGCCTTCCCATCAGGTGCTCCATCACTGCTTCACGCCCTGATTTAGTATTTCAGCTACACCCTGCCTGGCTGGAGACAACACAGGTGCAGAGCCTGGCATCAGAAGGCTGCACCTGGGAGATCCCACCCCAACGAGCCGGGTATGAGGAGGAGATAAGCTGGCAGCAAAACAACCAGGGCTGCAAACTTCTGGCTCCAGCTGGGCCTTGTGTCCGTGAGACTGTGGCTTGTTCAGACACAGAGGCAGCTTCAGCTGCCCTGCAGTGCTCACTGTACTCCTGCAGGTGATGCTCCCTGCTGCTCACATCCCCTGCAGCTCCATCAGATACTGTGCTGGCTCCACGTGGACCCAATAACATGGACTTCCTGGCCATTCCTGCACATGGCATAGAGCAGAGCTGGTTGAGCATCCCATGCCAGGCACACAGTCAGCCAAGCCCAGGTTATCCAGACACAGCCTTATTAGGTAGCACTGTTTGCTGTGAAGGTGACCTAAATGTTTTCATTACTGGATGCTGTTCTCATAATTACAGCTGGCTGGAAAATGGGAACTCCTTCCCATGAGGGATATCAGTTGTTGGAAGAAAAAAACCCTAACACCCAGAAACCACTGAAAAACAAGAACAGCAGAACCCAAACCATCGGCACCAGCCAGGACAGTGGGCCAAGTTTACAGTGCCTCCCTGGGAAGGGATTGCAGGGATGAGCAGGATAGGGAAGGTCCAGAGGTGAGGATGGGCTCCAGGTGAGGCAGTGACCCACAGCACCCAGATAGGGGACCAGTTCTACCCACAGCTTCCCCCCATCACCCTCCCAGTGCTCCCAGACCCTGCAGTGCCTGTGTAAAACTGGGCTTAACCCCTTCCTTGTTGAGGCTGCTCCCATCCAGCAGCACCTCTGAGTGCCCACATCCAACCCCATCATTTGGAAGCTGTGCCCATCCTCGCCCTCTCCTGGCGCAGCTGTAAATCTATTACATGCATATAAACCTACACATTATCTGAGCACTTGCTCCCAGCAGCAGGGTGTCCCCATGTCTCCATCTGCTGTCCCTTACAGCCCTTGCCCAGGGCACACAGCACTGGATGGTGACACCCCCCCCCCAAAACCCCACAGCGCATCACAGACCACTTTGGTACCATCATGAAGCTTTTATTTCCACCGCCACAAAGTTCCTGGGTTTGTTTCTATTTGATCGTTTGTTCCGTTCTTAAAACAGGTCGGTTTGCTTGTTTTGCTCTTGGATTCATCTCAAAACAAGGCAGCGGGGCATGCAAGCTGAGACACCGGCACAGGAGCACAGACAGCTTCACCTCCATGAATGCAGCTCTGCTGCTCCTCAGCCTGGGCTTCCTGCAGCACTGCCTCCCCTGGGGGCACCCTGACCCCAAAAGGAACCGAGGGACCCAGCGAATGGCGGCTGCAGGGCAGCAACAGCACGTGAACAGAGAACGGAAAGGAAATACAGACACTGCTTTTAATCAGGCAACACTGACAGACAAATGGTGGGAGGACACTGCGGTCACCGATGGGGAAACTGAGGCACGAGGAGGTGAAGGCCGACATTCCCGAGCGTGAGAAGCTTCAAGCCATTCTTCCATTGGCACCAGGAGTTGTGGGTCTCAGCGCTGCTGACAGAGGATTTGGGGCCCCTCGATGCATCCAAGGCATGGAACCCCATGGGAACAAATGCACAACAGGGAGAAAAGAAACCCAAATCCTTCCAGGGGAAAGTGCCAGAGCAAACATCTGCATCTTTCTGGTGTTACTTCTAATGGGGCACCCATCGTCTCCCTGTGCACATCCAGGGATGCCATCAGAGCAATGCCTGGCACCAGGAGGGCACCCATACGGCAGATGGGAGGTGTTGGAGTTTGAGGCACTGCAAAGATCTACCCAACAGAGACACGTGTTGGCCACAAAGCATCGAGGAAAGGGGTTTTGGGGGGAAGGAGAGAGCGATGCTTTCTGGGACACCCAGCACTGAGACACTGGGGCAGAACCATCCCAGTGGCTCCTGGTGGCAGCAGATGTGATGTCTCTTTGGGGATGGGGAGAAGTGTCTCTATGAGGGTGTGTGGAAGCATCAGGAGCTGTTGGCTTCCTAAAGGTGCAGGATCCCAAATGTCAGCAGGGCAGAGAAAGCATCCACAGCCCCACAGCTCCAGGCCATCGTGATGGTGAATGTAAGATTCAGCCCCATAGGGACACTGCTGCCGTTTTATGCATGGTGGGGACACCCCTCAGAACATCCTGTGTCCATCTGTCACCTCCTGGGGACATCTCTGTGACTGTGTGACCATCACCAACTGCTGCCACCATCAACAGTGCCTGGGATGGACGAAGGGGGTGAGGGTAGTGCTGGGCCAGGAGCAAAATGCAGCAGGACAGATCTCTCCTTCCTCAGCGGTGGATGGAACCAGCAGGGATGGCGTCTGATGCTGTGGGGTGTCCCATGCAGGTGGGTGCCTTCCTCCAGCCCTTCTCCTTCCTGTGGGGAGGAGTGTGGGTGCACACCAGCTCCACTCTCGGTTTCCAGCGCAACCTCAATGGGAAGCAATGGGGCGGCCCCAACCCACTGCCCTTCGTAGCTGCCTCTGCTCCGCCAATGGAGGAAATGCACCTTCCCACCGTTCCCAAAAACACCAACAAGGGGATTGGCTTGAAAGCAAAACCCAACGCTTGGCTCCATTAATACTTTTCATGCAGTAAGAAAAAGACACAAAGGAGAGTGCTCCAGCACCGGCTGCCTCCTCACCTCACCCGATGGGGAGAGAGGCTGGGGAAAGGAATAGGAACAGAGCAGAGGGATGGGGCTGAGCAGCCCTGGTTGGGCAGGAGAGGGGAAAAGGAGAGAGAGAAACATAGGAATGGGGCTACAGGGAGAGGGAAAGAAGTCAATGAAGAACAGAGCCCCTTCCAGCGCACGGCGTACAGCGGGTGGAGGGGATTTTTGGCTTGGTTATTGCAGGCTCCCGGTGCCCCGCAGTCGTGTGTGGGGATGTAAACGTGACAGACAGCATCCGTGGGGTGTGGGACACACAGACATGGGAGACGAAACGCGGCAGCAACGGTTACAACAAATAAATAAAGGTATCCGTCGTGTAAAAAAAAAAAAGCCTCACTTCTTTCCACCGAATGGACCAAAAAAAAACCAAAAGAAAAAAGCACAATACTGTCTCACCAAAATAATAATAATAATAATAATAATAATATAATATATATCCCTATAGCCCCTGTGGGCTCCATCCCCAGCTGCATCCCAGAGAGGCGCATCCGCAGTCCGACCCCAGACCGTAGGAATGAGGAGCAGGGGGGCTCAGGGCTGGGGTTGGGGAGGGGGCTCAGCCTTGGGTGCCACTCCAACCCATTCCCTCAGCCCCCAAGTTTTGGGTGTTGGCTGCCGCTCAGACCGTGGTCTTTTTTTTGGGTGGTTTTTGTTGGAAAAAGAAAAGCAGAAGTTGGCAAATGGCACCGGCGTTGGTTCGGAGTGCACAGAGGGGTGTGAGCTGGCGCTGCGCTGCATCCTTGGCTCGTGGGACATGGAGGAGGGCCGGAGAGGGGCAGGCAAGCATCGCTGCGTGGTCGGATGGCACAGAGAGCGTCTTCCCCATAAGCTGCAGGAGAGGAAGGGGGAAAGGGAATCCATGTGAGGACTCACATAAGCCCCCCCCTGTGCTGCCATCTGCAGGGTGCGTGATAATGAGCTAAAACATAAAGGGAACGTTTAACATCATGTCACCGTGGAGCATCCCTGTGCCCCGTATCACCAGCTGCCCCCATGGCTGCTCTGCAGCTCCTGCAGCACAGCGCCGCAGGCCCTGCTGCAACCTGGCAGCTTTTATTGTTTAATGGCCCTGCAGTGCCTGGGGATGTGCTGAGCGATGGGGATGTGCTGGGAGAAACCCATGGGGATGGGGGTAACGTCCCCTCCCTGCTCCCCTGGGGAACCGCCCGTGCTCTGATGCTCAGCACAAGGGGAAAAGCAAAGTGGGGATAGCACTGGGTGAGTGGGATGGGCACACCAGGACGCCCCCATGCTGGACTCACTGCCGCTCGGCCCTGGGACTATACGAGCCCATCATAGAGGGAGAGGGCTTGCACGATGGAAGGGTCGGCCTTGGAGCCCTCCTGAAACTCCTGCAGCGTCAGCTTCCCATCTGCATTCTGCAAAACATGGCAGTGGTGTTGAGACACAGACACAAAACCCCACGCAGCCCCCCATGCACACAGCAGCAGGACACAGAGTGCCTGGTGCATCCCTGGGGCCGTGGTATAGAACTGAGGTTCACTAAGGGGTGCTGGAGGGGAAGGAGCAGAGATGCAGCAGGAACCCAGAACCCCCAGCCCCCAGGAAAACAACCCCCATATGACCACATTACCCTCACCTTGTCCATCATGGCAAAAATCCGATCCACTCTCTTCTCCGGTGTGTTTTCCTCCTCGGGAAGCTCCACAGTGTTTCCCTATGGCAGCAGGACAGCACACGGTCACAGGTGGATGTGGGGACCCCATGTGGGGACGTGTGCTCCGTCCCACCCCCAGTCCTTACCACCATCTGGTAGATGGCATCCACAATGTCCAGCATCTCGTTCCTCGTGATGTAGCCGTCGTTGTCCAAATCGTACAGCTTAAACGCCCCTGTGAAGACCCACGTGGAGATGTTGGGGCTCCATCCACACACCCACATCCAGATGGTTGTTGTGCCCCACGCAGCCCACGCAGCCACCCCAAAGCAAAGGGCCCACGGGCAGCACTTACACCTCAGCTTCTCGTCCAGCGTCCCCCGGGAGGTGACAGACAGAGCCTGGATGAACTCTGAGAACTCGATCCTCCCATCCTGGGGGGGAACAGAGGAGTGAGAGCAACCAGGGAGTGAATGGTGGGGCACTGTGCCCCACTATAGCCCTATGGCCACACACCCTGCCCGCAGCTCGCTGACTTGCCTTGTTCTCATCAAAGACATTGAATACGAAGGTGGCGAATTTGGTTGGGTCACCAAAGGGGAAGAACTGCTTGTAGATCTTCTGGAAGCCGGCAGCATCGAGCTGCCCACTGGGGCAGTCCTTGATAAAGCCCTTATACCTGGGGAGGCAGCGTTAGGGTTAGAGTTCCATCAATATTAGGACCCAGGACACAGTGGGCGCCAAGTGGCATCAAGTGGTGCCCAACCCCAGCAACTGCCCAGAATGGAGAACCATGCCACGGCCACATCCATGTTGAGCATTGGCCAGGGAGGGGATGGGGATGGGAATGAGGATGGGAACAGTGATGGGGATGAGGATGAGAATGATAATGAGGCTGAGGATGGGGATGGAGATGGGATGGAATTGGGAATGAGGATGGGGATGGGACAGAGATGGGCAAAAGGATGGGGAAGGGGATGAGGATGCTATTGGGGGTGGGGATGAGGACAAGAATGAGGATGGGAAAGAGGATGAGGATGATACTGGGGATGAGGATGAGGTTGAGGATGGAGACGGGGATGAGATGGGGATGGAGATGGGGATGGGGATGAGGATTTTGATGGGGACAGGAATGAGAGCCCAGCACAGCAGCCCCCAGCCAGCACAGCCTGCTGTCCCACCCTCATGTGCTGCAGCCAAGCCATAGCAAAAAGTAACCACACAACACCCCCAGGCACCACAGTGCAGTGCCCTGGGATGTCAGCTTTGCAGCCAGGTAAGCGGAGGCAGCACAGGGGCTTTTGTGCAGCAGGGTGTTTGAAAACTCCTCATAGGAACTGAGGGCACAGCAGGGCTTCTGCACCTCCTGGGACAGCATGGCCATAGACAGAAGCACAAGGCACTGCCACAAGGAGGTGCAACACCTCCAACGCTGACAGGGTGCAAGGAAGGGGTCAGTGAGTCTGAGGGCAGCGCATGGACCTTGCTGGGACCCCGCTGTGTGCAGCAGCATTACACAACCCCTCACCCAGATCTGTCAGCGGGCCGAGGGCTGGGGGAGGAGGGGAAGGGGGTGGCGAGGTGGGAAAGTGAAGCGCCGGTGACATCTTCGTGCTGCTGCAGCTATGACTCATCGGGAGGGGGGAGAAGGATGAGAGAAAGCGATAAAGAAAGAAAACCTTGACTGGTTTGATATGGAGATGAAAGGGAAAAGGTGGCTTTTTTAGGGCGGCACGTTCAGCAGCTGGAGGGGATGGGGTGAGAACACGCTGCTGCAAGGCCTCCCTGCCTCCATGCCCCTGTTCTAGTGTCCCTGCCCCTGAGACTCTGCCCCCCCCCCCTCAGGGTTGCATTGGGGTACACACCATGGCACCATTTGGAAAGCCCCAGTGTCCCCATGGGGACTAAGCAGGAGGGAAGGCAGAGAGCCACCACTGCACAGAGCCACAGGCACAGGGAGCGGATCGCATGCGGTGTGCAGGGAAAAAGCTGCTGTGTGCTGCTGGCCTCCCCTATGAGCTGCATGCACCCCAAGGTCTGCCTGCCTCTGCACTGAGCTCCAAGCAGGAGGGGTCCCCCAGCACTCCCAGCATCTCACCGCCACGCTGCTACTCACCACTGCTGCACCTCCTTCTCTGTAACTGCAAGAAAAGAAGAGAAAAAAAGGGAAAAAAAAAGGAGGTCAAAATAAATAAAACTAGGAACTGAGTGCTTTCGTGGTGCTGAGCGACGCTCTGCTCACCCTAGAAGTGAGTTCCAGGCCTGAGAGCACCTTCCTGGGCTCTCCCCCTGCCTGCTGGGATGCTGTGGGCAAAGAGGCCACTGCCCTGCCACTACCCAAACCGTGCTGAGCACGTGGGATGGAGTGAGATGTGGGCATGGAGTATCCCATCATAACCCCCATGGGAGCACGTGAGCAGGGAGCCTGCTGCCAGCACCCCTTTGTCATTTCCCTCACCTCGTGCATCCAAATAGTAATAATAGAAAAGCAAGAGGGGTTGAAACGCGCCGGGATAACAAGGAGGAGCGGGGATGTGTCAATGTGCAAACGGCTGATAAAAATAGAGAGCCCAGCACACCAAGAGATGCCAATTACCTCGGAAGGCAAAGAAAAGAAAGCGGGTTTCCATCAAAGAGATTTGCAGCACGCCTGGCAAAAGGCAGAGAGAGGCTGGGGGGGCTGCAGGGAGGATGGAGAGGGGGGAGAGAGGGCGGCTGCGGTGTCACAGCAGTGGGTCGGCTGGGGGCTGCGTGGGCAGCACAGGGAGAAGGACGTGGGGATGCTCAGCACCGGGTTTGGGCCATGGGAGGGCTGTGGCTGTGCCACGAGATGGATTTTGGGGACATTTTGGGGGTGTCACAGAGGGGACCGCAGGTACCAGCCTGCCAGGTGCTGCTGAAGGCAGCAGGAGGAGGAGGAGGAGCTGGTGCAGCTCTCAGCTGTGCTTCCCCCTCTGTGCTATTTCAGTGCCGGGAGCTGCCTTTCAACTCCAGCAGGAAACAATTAAATCTGTGCTTTTTTTAGTACAGGAGAAACGCTGTGAACGACACGCACGGAGTCGGCTCCTGGCACACACGGGGCACCACCAGCCCGGGGCACCTGCAGGCACCAACAGGGAGCCCTCGATTCCTGCAGGGAGGGACCCCCTTGGCTCTGAGCTTTACACCCGCAATGACAGAGCCGGGCACCCTGCTGGCTGCGATGCTCTGCATGGCACCCATGGATACAAATACCATCCTTGCTGTGGGTTCTATGGCTGTGCAATGTGGGGACAAGCCGTGCTCCTGGTCCGAGCAGCCCATCCTCAGCACATCAGGGTGCCAAGCAGCTCCCTGCACACAGCCCGGCACACGCAGTGTCTGCACGCCGACTGCTGCATTCATTCCCTCCCGCCGGCATCGATCGCGGCGCGATGCTGAGCTGATGCAAATCAATTTGCAGCCATCCAGCACGGGCAGGCTTGACCCCGGCTGCTCAAGGACGAGGGATTACCCGCAGAGCATCCCGCTGGAGCAGCAACCCGCTCTGCAGCACCCAGAGCACAACCCTGGGGCGGTGCTCCCCACGGAGCACTGAAAAACAGTGCACAGAGTGAAGTCTTAATGGACCCCAGGATCCTGCGGGATGAAAGGCACCACGTGAAGGCTCACTGCTGCTATTCGTGATGAACCGTAATGCTGGGAGAGGCACTGACCCAGCGCTGCAGCCGCACTCCTGGAGGCACAGTGCTGTATGGCAGCTTCCATGCTGCTGCCCCTTCGTGGTACCCATGACTCCATCCCACCTCCATACCCAATGGCTCCATCCCATCTCAGCTCCCATTCTTGGCTCCTTCTCATCTCAGTATCCACCGCAGCCCCTCCTCCCAACCCAGCACAGCCCCCCACCCCTTTGCCCCTTCCTCCCCACCACTCCCCACAGTGCACACTGGCTGACGGCACCATCACCACTCTCCCTCTTTGTGCCCCCCCCCCTTCCCACCACCCAGCTGCTGCTGCAGCAAGAACAGCTCTGGTTAATCATTGCTCCAGCCAATAATTGATATTTACAGAGCTGCAAGGGCAGCGGGGATGCACCATACCCATGCGGTGGGACCAGAGCAGGAATGGGGACGGAGCACTGCAAGGATGCAGGAAAAAGAGCAGCAATCCAGACCCCAACACTTTACAGACCCCCTTCTCTCCCCTGCTGCTGCTCCCCGAGTCCAGTGGGGTCACTGCTGCCAGAGCAGGAAAGCAGAGTTAATTATTTCCAGCCACAGGCAGCATTCAGCTTCCAGATCACCAACAAGCTGCCTTCACCTCCGCTGGATGCTCAGCGCAGCACCCAGATTGCACGCTGAGCACTGCTGCATGCATGCAGCACACGTGCACGTGTGAGCAAAGCAGGCACTCCCACACACGAGATGGGGCTTGCACTTGCACTAACGGTGCTGGACGGGCACTCGTGCAAAAGCCAACTGGGGGACGGACTGCACATGTGGCACGGGGCACTCGTGTACAAAGCATGTGTGTGAGGCCATGCCAACTCGATGGGTGCTCGTGCATTTATTGGGCTCATGTCCAGCCTTATTGAGCCCCCAGGAGTCAATGAGTGTAATTCCCAGATCACACACTTGTGCACACACCAATTGGGCGCTCAGGTGAGTGGCTCAGGTGCTCCTGCAGAAGTGAATGGGAACCAAGGGCAGCAGTAACCACAAATGAGCCCAATGGGCAGAATGCAACCAGGCGCTCGGACGTGCATTAATTGAGCACTGCTGTGTGTGCTAATTGGGCTCTCATGCGTGAACCCATCGGGTGCTGATGCGTGTCTCTCCGGGGTGCTCATGCATGCACAGATCGGGCTGTGATGCGCACAGCAACACGGAGCTGCAGCACACCCTGCAATTTGTGCCCAACACTCCACCCCTCACAGTGAAACACGTCGTTAAGAACCGTCTGAGGGTAAATCTGTTATGAACTCCACTCCCAGCATCATCACAGCGTTCACGTGCATCGCTGACAGAGCAGGCGGTGGAGCCGGCAGGGATCCCTCCCTGTCCCCTCATCTGCATTTCCTGCCATGCATGAAATGGGGGGGGAACAAGGAAGCCCCCCCCTCCCAGCCCAAGAGCAACCCCCATCCATACAGATGGGCTATGGGGTCACCACCACGGCCTGAAGGCTCGTGCCTGGAGACTTCACAGAGCTCCATTTGGTGACGGCAGTCCTTCCATCTGCCCCACGTCAGCGCTTTGGAAATGTGGGTTGCTTGGCCCCGATGGCTCACATTCATTATCATTCTGGATTAAATATGTAACCAATGGCCTGGTTACACATTGCAGAGCTCGCTGTCTTCCTGCCCCATGGGCTCAGGCTCTGCCCAGGGATCAGGCTGCTCCACTGTGGTGCAGGGGAAGGGGCTGCGGGTCTCCATGGAGCAGCCACCCCCACAGACACATCCATGGCTGTCCTAGAAAGGCCTTCTGTTAATCCAAATCCTGTGTACCCCTATTTCCACCCCGCTCAGTCCCAGTGGGCACCCATCCCACAGCATCCCACAGCCAAAAACTCAACACACATCAGAAGGTGCATCACATCCCACAGCCAAAAGCAACCTGGAGACATCCCCTCCCCAAGCCCTGGCAGCTCTGGGGCCGGGCTGCTCCTCTCCCCCAGGATGCATATTGCAGGCACTGAGATGTTTGGGGACACTGGGGGCACAGCGCCGTCATCAGTGCCATTTGCTACCGCCGAGGTGGGAAGTGCAGAGGGAACTGTGTGTGCCTGGCACTGCTCACAGCAGCTGCCATTGGCTGCGGGCTGAGCGGGGCCACGGCACGGATGGGAAAACCAACACGCAGTTAAAATCCTTTTTAGACCCTATGAAATATTGAAGAGCCCGATGTAAGGCTTTGGAAATTGGATTTGGGGCAAAAGCAGCAGAGGAAGGACCGAGGATGGTCGTCGTGAATGAGGATGAATGAATGATGCTCCCATCAGCTCCATCACGCACTGAGCAGCCATGGGGGGCTGCCCGGGGGGCTGCGTGGGATACAGGCTGTAGCCCTGAGGAAGGCAGGGAGGCAGAACAGAAGGAGCGCATCGCGTCCCTCCCGGAGCAGCCGCTTCCTTTGATGCTGTCGCAGCCTCTTGTTTCACAGCCTTAATTATAACAGCAGCAGCAAAGGTCAGCGCAGTGGTTAAGCAGATCCATTAACGTGTCAGGGGATCTGTGAAATGTGATGCTCCCAACGCCGTCGCAGCGGGACCCAAAGTGCCACCAGCCATGGTCCCCATATAGACATGGGGCAGGGGATGGGGCTGGCACCCCAGCACTTGGCAGGGCAAAGCCAGGGCAGGGCAGGAGCTCTGCCTGAAAACTGGAGGGTTTTCACTCTTTTCCCCACAGAATTCAGCCAGCCGCTGCGTACCCCGTAACTCCAAATCGATCTGTTTGTAGGTTACTGCTCTGGATCTAATGGCCATTAATTCAAGGCATTACTGGCACGCAGTGGAGCCAATTTTGTGGTTCATTGTAGAATGGCAGAAAGTGCCAAAGTGAGTTGAAAGGCCACTAAAGAGAGAGCAGGGAGTGGGACACGGTTGGGGTTAAGGTCCAAGGGACCCCAACACGAGTGCTGCAGTCCCATGGAAGCAACTGCAACTGCACACAAGTGCTTTGCATCAGAGAACTATTAAGGCTGGGGAAGCCTTAACCTTCAGCCTGAACCTTCACAACCTGAGGCCATCAAATGTCATCCACTTGCATTCAAGACTTAGACTTTCCTGCATCCCAAGACCTTCACAGCAGAACCTTTCGACCTCGGCCACACAAATCCAACTCCTAACATTCCCAAATCCCAGAACAACCATCACCCCAAACCCTGCCAGGATGGCAACTCCTGGAGCCCCACCAACACCTCCTGGGACACTCAGTGCAGCACCCAACACTCCATGTGCCACCACCACGACAATGAAGCACCCCAAGAGCTCTCAGATGAAAGGCTCTGTGGAAGCACAAAGAATTACATAATTTATTATCCATTATTATTCTATGCTGGCCCCTCCCATGGATGGGACCTGGGCTGCCAGGAGGGCTGAGCCCTCTCTGGTTCCCCCCATAGCATTGGGTTATGGGCACCTGGAGATGGGTCAGCACAGCTCGGGGAAACAGAAAATGATGCAACAGAAGGAAATCCCAATGGGGGAGAAATCCTGCCCACACTGCAGCCACAGCTCTCAGCATCGTGGGCACATCCCTGGGATGAAAGCATTTCTCCACCATCAGCTCCCTGCCAACACCTGTCCAGGGGCAGAAGCACTCAGCAAAAGTAATTCAGTCCAGATCCAAGCAGTGGAATGAGCTCAACAAACTGAGCCCAGCATTAGGGATGGCTGCAGTCGATGGGCACCACGCACTGCTGGGGGGGTGCTGGGACGCTGCGTGGGGCACAGCCATGTGCTGTCCTGATGGGGACACGTGCAGTGCACCTCGGAGGAGGCACAGAGCAAACAGACACAACCCCACCTGGGAGCATTGAGGACGGGTGGCTGTTGGGGAGGTGTGTGGGAAGGGGAGGGCACCCGGGAGGTGCACAAAGTTGGGAATGAAGCCACAAGGCCACAACCTTGTGCCGGCCTCATCCAGCAGAGGGGACGTGCATTCAGTACAACGGGTGCCAGCAGGACCTGCAGCCCATGTGCCCTACAGGGCAGCACCTTCCCAGCACGGACATGAGCTGTTGTAAAATGCCCAATGCAGCACCGCTGCTCTCAGAGCTGAGCTGAGCACCGGGGCTGTGCCCCCCTCCCTCTGCACGGTGACAGGAGCAGCCCCGCGTGCGGGGGTGTGCAATGCACCAGCGATGCCTCCTCTCCGTATGGGAGAACTCGCTGCATCCTCATCTATTGCCTTTTTGGGTAAGCGCTGCCGTGGGACTGCAGCAATGACAGCGGGAGCGCTTGCAGGTCTGGCGGGGCACGGAGCCGGTTGTGCGCTTAAAGCAAAGGGGGGTGAGCGGGGAGGGGAATTCGGAGCGTCGGAGCCTTTGTTTCCTTCGCGCATCCTTCAGAACGGAGCAAAATAAAGGCGGTTTGGCTCCAAGCGGATGGCTCGGGCATCGGCCGAGAGAGTGAGGTTAGAGCGGAGGATCCGAGGGGAAAGACGCCGGCTCGGGGAGCAGGACGTTAAAGCGGACACCCGTAGAGCGGGGCTCGGAGCGAAACGACCGAGGAACCGCCGAGAAACGCACCGAACTTCGGGAGCCGCGGGGGCAGCGCTGCCCGAAAGGGGTCGGAGCGTCCGGGGCTGCGGAGCGGGGCCAGGGGGGGAGTCGGGACACGGCAGCCGGGGGGGGGGAGAAGGATGCGGCCCCGGTCCCGCGGTGTCGGATGCTGAGCAATAGGCCGCGGAGCGCAGCGTTTGCGGGAGAGCCCCGCGCTGCCCCGCCTGCCCCGCTCCATGTTTTCTCCCTCCTCCTTCCCGGCTCAGCGCGGAATTCTCGCAACAAAGCCGGGGCTGAGTCTGCGCGTTGCGGGAGGGGCCGTCCCCGCCGCGGTACCCGCAACCCCGCGAGCATCTGCGGGGCGCAACCGCCGCTTCCCCCTATCGCCCCCTCCAGCCCCAAATCCGTGGCCGCGCTGCTCCCTTCTCCCCCCATCCCAACCCTCCCCCCCCGTTCGCACCGTGGTCAGGCCCCGCTATGCACTCACAGTACGTTTTCCTGGTCAGCTCCTCCACAACTTCAGGCTTCAACTTGCTGTTGGATTTCCCCATGGCGATGCGGAACGGGCTCAGCTCGGGGGCATGGAGGGCTGCGGGGCCGGGAGCGGGGCACGGAGGGCCCTACATCCCGGGGAGGAGCGGAGCGGTTGCGCTCTTTGTTGCCGGGCTTCGGGGCTGCGGAGCTGCGGGGCCGCTCTGCGCCTCCGCGCGGCCGCTCCCGCCCCTCTCCGCGCTCCCTCCGCGCTCCCTCCCCGCCCTCCGCGGGTTGGGGTGCGGGAGGGGGGGCCGGCCGCTCTCGGCCCGACGACGCCGGAGCTCAATGGGAGAGAGGGAGGAGGGAGCGGGCTCTTGTAGGGCGGCGGTGGGAGGGGGGATGCTCGCCCAGGGCCGGAGGATGCGGAGGGAGAGAGGCGGCGGTGTGAGCGCAGAGGGAGGTGCGGGGTGGGAGTGACCTTGGGGGGACGCACCCGGATGCAGAAGGACCCCCCCCCCTTCCCTCCCCCCGGTGCCGGCTCCCCGCTCTCACGCCGGGATCCCCGCTACGAGCCTGCCTTCATTCATCGCGCAGTGCGCGATGCAGCCCGAGCCCCATCCCACCGGTGCGCCCAGCCGGCGGTGGGGCCGTGGCACAAAAAGCCAAGCCGATTTCCCCACCTCCAAACCAAGCAGGGCTGGATGCCCCCCGCCGCAGAGCCGCGCTGATGCACGCGATAAACGCGGCTCCCTTCCCGCCCGTGTTGCAACGCAGGCCCCGCAGGAGCTGCCCGGGCACGCCGGGCTCCTTTAGCAACAGCCAGGAGGAAGAAACCACGTATCTCTGCTTGGATACGGCAAAACCTGTCTGCAGGGCTGCAGGCAGCGCAGCGCCCGGGTGGCTTTTTGGGACAAAGACCCTCCTGCCACCCACGCACAGGCCGCAGCGTTGTTAGTTCGGTGGCCGAAGCCGCTTGCAAAAAGGCCCCGTGCATCCCCTTCCTTCCAGCAAAACGCCCATCTTTGCAATGCTCTCCTTTCGGCTGCGTGCACCGAGCTGTGACCGTGTTGCAGCAGGGCTGTGCTGTGTTGCTGTGTGTGTGTGTGCAGAGCGTGGCACGGCCCAGAGCAAGCAGAGAACAACCCACAGTCCCAACCGGCCCCGCATAGATTTCAGCACGAGCTCTGCTGCCGCAGAAGCGATGCGAAAGGGATTTAATTCTATTTAAAACTCTCCCCTGCCTCCATCAACGAGAGAACTGAACAGAGAGCTCAGATCTCACCGAGGAGAGGAGAAAAGTAATTGGAAACTGTGCAAGCCATTCACTTTCTCTAATTATTAGCTTGAACCTTGCCATTGCTTAAATAACAGCACCGGTGGCAGTTGCTGGGAGGCAGCAGAATGCAGCCCCAAAACCAACACAGCGGGAGCCGCGGGTGGGCAGAGCTGAGCAGGGCTGGGACAGAGCGCTCTGTTCCTTTTGGGCTTTGCTGAGAGCTTCCTTGTGCCCCAGGAACAGAGCAGCAGCGGGGAGAGCTCAAAGCGTGGGGGAGGAACGAGCGCACACACGAGATTAATTGTATCGGCTGCAAAAAGAGCGGCTATTTTAAGGTTAATGCTTAACGATCCTGAGTCAGGCAGAAGAAAAGCCAAAGGAAAGCAGAGGCAGCAGCGCTGGGAGGCCGTGGTTGAACTGGCACAGCCAAGCCCCAAAACAGCTGCTGCTTTGAGAGGGAGGGTGAAAAAAAATTCCAGCGGAATGAGTTCAATTTCCTGGTGTAAGAACCGCAGCAGGCATCGCACTGCGCCCGTCCCATCCCAACCTGCCCTCAATGCAGCAGTGCCACGGCTTGGGCTGCTGAGCATAAGGAGACGGGGATGGGGACAGCAGCAACGGGACCCCACGGTCCTCAGGAATCAGCCTTTGTCACCCCAAGCGCGGTGACACGAAGCCCAGCAGCTCTCCGCGTGGGCTGATGCTGTTAGGAATTCATTTTGGATAGCGTGGCTTTAGACGAAACACGGCAAGAAGAAGGAAAACAAATCAGGTCATCGGGGAAACGGGAGCAGCAGCGGAGCCTGCAGGCTTTGCTCCTAAAGGAGCGGAACTGCAGACGTGGAAAGCACGGCCGAGCTCTGGGAATAGGAACAGCCCTACAAAGGCTGTAGGAGTGACAGCAGCCCGTGTGCTGAGCGGTACACTTTGCTACGCTGGTGATTTCTCTGCTCAATTCTAGTGTGTGTATATATCTATATATATTTAAAGGCTGTTCTCTTTGGAGCCTGCGGGGCGGTCGTTGTGATGCCGACGTGGGAAAGCGGAGGGGTGGCTGCGGGAGGCAGCAGCTGCGCTCGGTGTCCCCGTGCAGTGAGTTGGCTGAGACAAAGCCGAGCAGGAGGCGGCGGTGCGATCCTCGGTGGCACGCTGCAAATCACAGCTGGCACCTGGGAGAACACCGTCCCTCCTGCAGCGGAACAACCGCCTCCTCAAGCCTTCAAATGCTGCTTGAGAGCGGGCAGATGACAACCGAGAGCACAGCTGCAGCAAGCACAGACCCCGCATCACCCACCTGCAGCATCACAGGGGTCGGACAGGCTCTGAAATCCCTCTCCAACACACAAAACTGATTTTTGCACCTATTTCTCTCATTTTACTGCCCTGAGAGGTTGTGCTGCGGCCTCCCCCCACCTCCCCATCAAAGCTGCTTTGATTCATGGCACCGCACAGGCACTGTGGGACCGGTAAATGGCAGCAGGTTTTATGGCAGCAGGTCTTTCTGCTGAGTTTGTGCAGCAGCAGTTAAAACCCGACTTACCCGGCATACAGATGAGGGAGCACAGGTAGCAGCTTCATCCTAACGCAGCACGTCCCTACTCCTGCCAGGTAGCAGCCACGGCTCACCCAAGCTACGTGCAAGGTTTAACAGTCTAAAGTGAAGCCCTAAAGCAGGAATTATGCATGCAATATGCTTCACACGGAGATAAGCAAATGGAAGGAGAGCGAGCCGGCGTTTAGTCCAGCTCACAGCTGATAAGGGACTGCTCCCTATAGTACATTTAGCAGTGATTTGTCCAGTGCACTGTTCATTATCTGAAAGAACACAGAACTTCCTCCGTTACTCCAGGGAAGGTTGTCTGCAGCCAAACCAGCCCTGTTGGCAGAAGGCTTCTCCTGACATCTTGTTTTTCCTCTGCTTTCTTTTCATCTCGTCTCTCCACATCGCAGCCCTTGAGCCACGCTAATGAATTCCCAGTTCGTTTCTGCAGTTACTCCCCATGCAGCCATTTTGTACCGTGCTACTCTCAGCTCAGCTCTCTAATCATCACTTAGACAGGCTTAGAGCTTTAATTCTTGCAACCTTCTGTCATTGCCCGCCTTCTCTCTTCTCACCACGGCCGTTCATTGCAGTGCCACCAGCTTGGCCAACACTTCCCAACAAGAGATGCATCTCTAAACACCAAAGCTGGGCTTCTTCCAGGAGATGCAGATCAATATCTTCATTAGAGCTGGGCCAGGTGTGGGATTCCTTGTGCAGAGCAGCTCTATGGGAGAGGCATTTTCAGGCACGCTGAGGCACTGACGAATGCTCTTCCACACCCCCTGTAAGAGCAGGGGATGCATTTTGTAGGGTGACAGATTGCCACTGGGCTTTGCCACCCTACAACAACGGCTCAAAACCACAGATGGTAAAGCAGCTCAGTCTCCTGAGACTGAAACCTTATGTTTAAAACCTTATGTTTAAAACCTTATGTCTACCTTTCATGCAGGAATCCCCCATTGCAAACAGTTCCTGCCACTAAGGATGCTGGAAGTCTCTGGCCAAGCTCAGTGCAACCATCCCAAGAGGGAGCAGTTCCTAAGCCACCCACTCCATTCCAATCCTGACCGACACCATTTAGCCCCACTGCAACAGTCCCACCCTGCAAACCTGTTTAGCTCTTCCTGATGACAGCAGTGATTTCATGCTCCGTGTTTCGACCACCCCAGCAGAAATACCTCACGTGGGAGAACGGTCCCAAGAAAGCAACGTCACCCAAAGTGCATTTAGTTTCTATGGGTGGGAATGGAGAGCAGGAATGAATGACGTGCATTTCTTATTACAACCTGTGAAAGCCTTTGGTTCCTAACTGAGGACCCCAGCACCAGGATCAGCTGTGCCAAACACAAGCTGCTTTATTACCTCTCTGTTCAAAGCAATTTGTTTTTATTGACCGCTCACCATACAGGGCACTACGGCACAGTCTTGCTTATTAGAATCTGCCAGTCAGAAGGCAAAAGTGGGATTTAAAGAGAAGGCAGATCTTTGTAGGCATGAAGATAACCTTGCTAGTGCTTGAGCACTGACAGCAGGCAGCCTGGATTGCAGCAAGCAGCAGCAGATGATCAAGGCAGCTCAGAATTTCAGATGCTAACAGGAAATCCTTAAGGCAGGTGGAACCATTTACCTCCTTCTGGACAGAGGAATACCTAGAAACCTGGCTATAAACACAACATATCCAGGAAAGCTTCATTAGGGCTCCAGCATTGGTTATTTTTGCCCCTTAACAAATCAAGCAGATGGGCCCTGCTTGCAATAGACCATAACTACTAGGAGCCATTACAATTAGAGGCTCCTCCTCTCACTTTGAGAGAGCAGCCAAATCGGGATTCTTTCTGTATATGCTACACTTAGTTTCAAGCTCAAGTGAGCCTTTCCACCATGCAGCCCTACACTACACACCCCTTTGACAGCACTTTGCCTGTCATTACAGCTGAGCTATTTCGGGTCCAGTACAACACAAGGTAATGCAGGTCCTTCTGCTTGAAGAGAAGGCAGCTCAGGGAACACCTGCAGCAGCCCAGGAACAAAAAGCTTCTCCCATCCATTACAGGCATACAGCTGCGTTGTGATTTGGCCCCGTACCCATGGAAAGGTAACAGCTGCAATTGGAGGTCAGGCATGGGGGGAAAAAAAAAGGCTCTGAAATCAAAAGGTCATCTTGGTTACCAGAAGCAGAAAACAAGATGCATTAAACTTTTAAACTTTCTAGTCATTCAGTCTTTATTTTATACATTTGATCACAGCAGGGAAGCCAAGTTGCACAGACCATCCTGATTTATACCTACTTTGCTTCGCTCCAAACACTGCTTGCTGTTCTTTTAATAAAGCTTAAAAAAAAAATACTGGAAAAAAGTTATTTGTGTATCTGAAGAACAGAAGAAAAGGCTATTGATAGGTCACCAAAAACCATGGAAGAGGACCTTACCGTACAGGGAAGTCTCTGAAAGCTCTTGTTGGAGATCATTTCCTAAATGAATTCAGAGCTACATTGTACAAGGTGCCCTAAAGCTGCTTAATGACACAAGAGGATCTAGAATTAATTATTCATAGGTACTGAAGGGAAAGGAAAGCCATTTAGACCCATCCTCTGCTTTGAAGGAACAGGTCCCAGCCCCACGCTCAGCTATCTGAGCTACAGGAGGAAGCGCTGCTGATAAGGTGGAGGTCAGGCTCTACTTCGTTACACAGAGAGCACAACACCAGGTGAAATCCCACAGGGAGAGATTGATTTAGGATCGTCCTTTCTACAGGATTGCAGCAGTCGGAACATAAGTGGGTTCTTAAGCCGGTCAACCTACACGGAGCGCCCTTCTTCTTCCTCAGCCATTTTCTTCTGGTTCCATCAATTTACACAAGTATAACAGCTCAGTATTTTTCTTACCCTGTTCTACCCACTTGCAAGTACACATCACGCGGAGTTCTTACAGGATCATTGCTATTTCCAAGCATAAAACTACATGGGAGGGGGGAATGCACAGCTTTCTATATATCTCTAAGTAAAAGTGATTAATAAGCCAAAACTGCATCATACCCAGTGGCTACAAGAAAAGCCAGATTAAACCAACTGAGCAATCAACCCCAGGGAACACACAGACAGTGGTCAGGAATCCCTGGGGAGCAGCACCAGCTCTCATGAAGCATTCAGGTTACTGAAGTTACACACCAGGCTGTGGGTCTCGGACAGTTTAAGCCCAGTTACATTTCACACATCATTGTTACTTGCCACCCACTGCAGACCACATCTCCATGCTGAAAAACAGGGAAGTGTTTTTATGTCTGAGATGGAGGTCAGAAGGTAGAATCAATAAAACACGTTGGCTTTAAAGTAACAGCAGTCTGTTAGCTATTGTTACAGGTCAAACTGAAGGTGACAAAGCAGGCAGACTGAAGGAGCAAGAGCTCCCTTCAATACCTGCACATCCACCTGATTTTGTAAGAGCTACGCAACCTCAGTTCTCATAGAGCTCAACAGAACCTACAAATACCCAGTATTTGCTTCTAATGCAGCTGGGCAATTTTCAAACAGACACACACCTTGTCTATTTGTTTGCCACAGTTCAGCCTGCATTGCTCCTCTTTAAGAGAAGTGTACCATAAGGAAAAAGAAGTGTTAACACATTAAGAGTCTTCCATTGGACTCTAGTGCATGCTGGAGTGATTAGGACACGTCCCCTTTATGTCCAGAAGGAATGTTACAGTACTTAGCAACACAAGGTGGATGCACACTCAGGCTACAGAGAGTCCACCACCTAGCTTAGAAAAAATACATCTTCCACATTACAAGCTCCAAGACAAAATACTGCAATGCAGCAAATTTTTACAACATGCTCCCAGGGTCTGCCAGCGTGGAAATCCAGGAACAGGGCACTCAGCTGGAGAGAAACACTGAACAATGTGCTGTACAGATCGTGACACGCTGAGTTAGATGACAACATTAAAGAGCAGCTTAATAGGACAGCATGTGGCTTCTTCAACCAGAACTGCTACATTTTGAGGGAGTAGCAGCGACATTCCAGATGACCCCATTATGTCTTCCTTTCTTTTAATACTTCTCTTGATGAACATCAAGGAAAATGTTTTCAAGGCTGAAGAATGCAAGAGGCTGGCAGCTGCGCTGCAAGGAGGTTTCCTATGGAAGACAGCTTGCTTAACAGTCAGAGAGGGAAGGAGGAATGCATAGAGGCATCTGCATGTCACCATCAATAGGGATTTACTGGGGCATAAGCTGCATTACAACTCAAGAGTGAACCAGTCTTGTTCCTCTCTACGGAGGATGCTGAGTACTCCACAGCAGCAGCAATGTGTGTGAATGCATTCACAACCATTTAGCCAGAATTGCAGCAGGGGTCCCTTCCCAGGACCCCTGTCAGCCACACTGCTGTATACTCAGTGACTGCTCTGGCTGTTCACTTCAATAAGAAGCAGGCAGCAAAGTAAGGCTCTATCCCAGGATGATCTGTACAGCCATGAGCAGCTCTTCTACTTCCCCTGCCTGTGAAGGGCAGAGCTTCCTACCAGACAGGCACACTCCGTATCTGAGAGGTAAGCACTGTGATTATGCTGCCTGGTGAGCCCCTAAGCTGCTGCTTTTCACCAGCAATAGGAAGTCATGCAGATGTGGGCTTGCTCTGGGAGGAAGGGGGAGGGAGCAGTTCTCGCTCTGATGCTCTGTGGCACAGCACACTCCATGCTGTGCACAAAGCACAACTGCAGGCGCTCTCTCCGTCCTCCAACATCCCAGCAGCTGCTGTCTAATCATGCAACACTACAGGGACATTTTTCAACCTGCTCTGAGGACTTCTACGCTGAAAAGTGCAAATTCACTTTGGAAATGGCTGCACTAAGAAAACTTGTCACTGTTTTTTTTGACTTGCTCACCCAGATTTTGTTTCCTTATTAATGAATAGGACTGACTAGTCCCTGCTGTAGTGCTGGCCAGCATCCTGCACTAAGTGCCAGCTGAAGCTGACTGCTAAGGCTCAGGTCTGAACATGGAACCAGCTCTTCTAAGAACACTTTCAGAGAGCTACCACCAGGATTTTGTGCCAAGACAAAAAAAGAAGTCACTGATCTTTTGGCCTCTGACTCTGAAGGTGGGGTGCTGGTGAACACAGCTACACGGGATGCAACTTCAGCAAAAAAGCAAACGCAAAAAAGAAACCTGAGATGAAGGTAAAAGCATTTCTTCTATCAGCGATTCACTGATGCTAAGGTATGAAAAGCCAGATGTCAGAACCAGCTCAGCACACACCAGGACCCCAGCACAGCCATCAGTGTTTTGGGAGTGAAATGCCACACCTATTAGAACTTCCAATTTCATTCAGAAATGACATTAACAGGTTCTAAGACATCATCATGTTCACATTAACAACGCATTATCGCACTTCTGCTCCTGATAGTAAACACTCATCTCTTACATCCTTCCACGCCAAATGACTCTGTGTCTCCAGCAGACAACTCTGAACGAGGCTCACAGTCTGTCTCAGCAGCCCTTTGGATACAGAGATACTTCCCCAGGGACAGAGCATCTGTGCAAAGAATGAGAGGAACCCAATTTTCAGGTATTTAACCACACAATGTGCTAGGGCTGCCTATGCTTGTTTCTAGTTCAATTGCTCAAGTCTCAGCTATGAAATATGGAAAAGAACTTTCCATACAGGAAGTCTAGGAGGCTCATTGATCACGTAACAGCCTTTTCTGTGGTGTAGGCTCTCTCTTTTCACTTGAACTGTATCTCTGCAAAACAGTGACAGCAAACGCCAAAGCATCACTGCTGCAATTATTGTCTAGTTACAAGCCAAGGAGGAAAATAGAGAAGAGGACTCTGCACCAAGATAAGAGGGTTATTCTCATGCTTTATCTGAAGAGAAAACAGTTCCAGGTATCAAAGCAGGTAGATTAATTTCTACTACTTTCACGATGAATAAAATCAACGCCAGGAAAAAAAAACAACTTGCTGTCAAAGAAAACAGTGCTACTCCTCAAACAGCAAGTCTTGGTACAGGCTTCTGGCTTAGAGCTCTACAACCCACACTGAAGGCTAAGAAAGAAGTGGTTCAGCATTTCAACAAACAAACAAATCCCACCCTCTTCTTAAGTTAAAGAATGAGACAAAGCAGTCACGGCAGCCCTTCCTTCAGTTGTGCCCCAGAGATGCAGTCAAAAAAGGAAAAGAAAAGCTAATTCCCAAATGAGTTTAAGAGATGTTGGCACATCTGTAGCTCTGTGAAGATGCCCATCCCTGTTACTGACAGGAGCACTTTACTCAATCGGTACCTCTTAACAGCTCTATATAAAGATTAAGGCTTCATTCGGTCAATGAGTTACACTTGATTTATTTTTCTTAGAACTCATCCTTGTTACATCAGCGAACCACTTCTGTCCTCCTACAAACTAACAACCAATTGCTATGCCTCACTACTACAGCTACCAGTGTGCCTCTCTAGCAGTACCAGAATGCTAGAGATGAAACGCATTTGTAACACGACTCTAAAGATCACACTGCAGATTTGCAGTTGATAGTTAAGCCTTGTGTATTCCAGCCATAATTCACTCCTTTTCTGAAAGCAAAAATAAAAACCACTTGGACTGGGAGTTGCAGTTGCCTGGTTTTGACAGCAATACCATACCAACCAGTTCAGCTCATCCCAAACAGCAACGCCACTGTTCTACACAGCCAGGGAGGTGCACGTAGCCATCCAGAGAGGCAAAGCAACTCAGGACAACAGAGAACCAGAGATTTATGCTGCAGTACATTTGCTGGTTTGATTTCCATTGGAGATTCTGGTACTCTTCTACTGCACCAGGGAGTATCTTCTGAAAAATCTTGAAAGTATTTTAGAATGTAAAACAAAGTACTCTGGGTCATGGCTTAAAATTCCATGTTTTAGATAGCACGGCAGACCCCTAAATATAGGCAACAGTCCTTCACCTCGTGTATTTCCCATCAGGTGGGTGCGAATCAAGAGCAATCCTATTAGCAGTGGAGAGTCTACATTAACACTTGTTGTGCTACAAGTTAGTGCTTTTAATGGAAAACAGTCACTTGCTTCCTACGTAGCAATACATTTGAAAACCTGACATATTCAAGTAAAAGCCTGCACAAATTAGACAAGACACTTATCAAAGTTCCAACTGATGTGAGGACTGGAGGAAGTCACCTGATCCAATAGCCCACTTAGTCTTAACTGCAGTTGTTTCAACTCATTTTGCTTCGCAATATTTTGTCCAAGCCAAAAGGAGAGTTTATATATATATATATAAAAAAAATACTTACATCTCATCTTCTTTTCCCCACCTTCTGTGACACTTTGCATTTCCCAGCATAAGTGTTACTTAGCGTGTGTGTGTATATATATATATGCACATTGTATAAAATATATATCTTACATACACACTAAAGGTCTCTCTTCACATTAGACTTGCACATTCTGAAGAATGCAAATAATTCAGAATACCAAACTGATCCAGAAAGGGGAAAAAAAGAATAAGCTGCCCAAAAGCCCTAGGAAAGCTTCACACGTCCTTGCAGGTACCAAGAGATGCCTTTTTTTTTTAATGATCAGAGGAATAGTTAAGATTGCTGCACTGCTTTGCTCCCCCTTGACACACCCCACTCTGCAGTTTCAGTGTTGGGAAGTGCTAAACGCTCCCTTTCCACTGAAAGTAATATTAATAAATTAAAAAAAAGTTTCTGCAAAAGTGCTGCCTTTAGTCCAGTCCATCATGCTGTGCTTTCCCACTCGCCCCGTGGCTCTGCTGAACCATTCACCACTTTCTTGACCTTCTTCATGCCCTCCGTTACTCCTGAAGTCGTCACCCTGGAAGAAAAAGAAGAAACATCAGAAGAGAACTTGAGCTGCAGCATCAATTTCACCAATAGCCCACGCTTATCCTGTACAGATCAAATAACACTTCTCCTAAATGTCTCTTAACCCAAATCTACCAGTTTGAAGGTTCTCTGTTCCCTACCACTACCATTTTGCAGATCAGATACCGTCCTGGACACATCACTGATGGTGATGAGTCTCATTACTCCCCATCTGCCATTAAAATAGAACAGACAAATGTAGACTGGCTCACAGCTTCCCATTCTAGGAGTCTAGATGTTGCATCAGAAACAAACATTTAACACACTTGCATCAGTAGAATGAGTGTAGCTCCATAGTTAAAAAGCTGTTTCTTATGGTGGAATAGATGAAATGATGGAAATAGACAAGATCTAAACAGCACTCAGCTTGGAACTTTCTTTATATGAAGCCACAGCATCATTCAATTATTTCCCTCATGCTAGAGAATGTCCTATTGAAACAGTATTAGAGACACTGCAATGGAATAAGCATTACATCATATTTGAAGATGTATGGGGTTGTCACCTTGACACCAGCTGTTTATATGCTAAAGCTTGAGCAGCTTGCCTAGAAACTTTACAGCTGAACACCCATAACTCTGTGCATTAGAATTGGTTGTGCACTTGACATGTATAATACATTGTTCCTGTTTAAAAAAACAAGCATCACAGATGCTGCCCCAAGTGATCATTACTAGCCTAATACACGCCAGCTCTGCTCATAGCAAAACCACTTAATGAACGGCAACAAAACATGAAAGGCCATTCCAGTTATACCAATCCAAGTGAAGGATAAAGACAAGGGTTTGAAACTGAGACAGGGGAGGTTTAGGTTGGATCTCAGGAGGAAGTTTTTCCCCCAGAGGGTGGTGACGCACTGGAACAGGTTGCCCAAGGAGGCTGTGGATGCCCCATCCCTGCAGGCATTCAAGGCCAGGCTGGATGTGGCTCTGGGCAGCCTGGTTTGGTGGCTGGCAACCCTGCACATAGCAGGGGGTTTGGAACTGGATGTTCTTTGAGGTCCTTTTCAAGCCAGGCTATTTTAAGTCTGTATTTTTTATGGCAATCTGACTAGTGAACTACAAAGCCATGTAATACTGTTCAAACACCATTTAAACTCATATTTTTATCCAGATAGAACAGCACCACTGTTCTCAGAATTACCTTGGCTATCCAACAAGCTCTTCAACCCTGTATCTTCCTCCCTGAGCACACAAAACAGGCTATTCTCACACACCAGACACTTGCTCCATTATATTGCACAGTGTGATTCTCATTCTGCACGTATTTTTTTCCTACAGATGTTCTGCAAAGGTTGTTGTGGATGCTGTAACTAACAGCACCAACAGCACAGTGCATTCACAAGGGATGCCTGGAAGCATACATAAAACTACCCTGTTTGACATTGCTGCTGTCAGTATTTACGCGCTTTCACCTGCTGTTTACCATGTAAGAATATCTGATCAAAATAGCTAACAGCCTCTTCACAGCATTACCCTGGAGGAGAAGTAATCTTCACATTAGATATCAGCTTTTATGTCCTCTAAGAATAATTTACCCAAACAAAAACCAGTACATCCTATGACTCTTAATGGTGACACGACTGGGACCATCAGACGTTAAGATACCTCAGAGTAGGTCTAGATAAGCTTGTATTTAATGGAATAGGAAGGGCCAGAAGAGCACAGACCTAATTCCATTTTTTAGTTTGGTAGGGAATAAAAAAAGGGAGAAAACAAACAGGCTGCTTAAAGAAGATGGAATTAGTGAACATTTGCCTGGAGGAGATCACATCATGCTTTTCAGAACAGAGGACAGATAAGTCTCACAAGTTCTCCTCAATTACAATAGCTTTCCCACAGTCACATAGGAAAAATCTTGGGAAATATGAGCTAGACAAAACTATCATCACGGAGGCAGAACTAATTGGAAAAACATGCATTGAGATGTATTTAATGGTTTCCTGTCAAAAATGAAAGAACACTGAGTGTGGTTCCAGAGAGGTCTGTCCTGGGTTCACTTCTACTCAATATTTTCAGTAATTGCCTGGGTAATGGAATAGAGAACTTGCTTATTAAATCTGCAGAAGACACTAAGAGGCACATATTTGAGAACAGGACTAGAACACTGAAAGGTTCAGGCAAATTGAACTAAGTAATGGTCTGAAAATTACAGGACAGTGCAGAAAAACAACTATGAAGTTTACTCTTCAGGAATAACTGACTTCATAAGCACAGAAGAAGGAACTAAATGTCAATTCTTCAGGGGTAAGTTTAAGATTACAATGGGCTACAAACCAAGAAATGAGCCACTGCCAAAACAATCCAACAGCAATCATACTGGGATACATAAATAGATGTTTTGCCCATGCATGACACCAAAGCAGTGCTAACACTTGACTCACAAGTAGGATCCCACCAGGCACAGCCTAGATTTTAGCACCGTGCTTCAACACAATTACAAAGTTATGTTTTGAGAAGATGACAAAACATCAGAGGTTACGGTCAAATGCGAATGACCCACTTCCCATGTTCACGGAGGAATGAGACAAACAGATACATAATGAAAGTGAGATTTTGGGAACTGGGTGGATCCCTCAGCAGTTAAAGGCTGCTCATCTGGTAGGTGCTGTTCTTGTCTTAGGACAAGTGAGCAGTGCAGATCTTAAGGCCTGATTCTGTCTGACTGCTCACGTACAATGGGAAATTCTCTTCCCTCTCGAAATTAGTTCAGACAACGTGTTCTAAAGGCCATGAAATAAAGGTAGCAGCACTATGGTCGAGATCACTGCAACTCTCATTCTAATGCTCTGAGCAGTCTCAGAACTTCAGCTCTGACCTGCAATACTGCAAGGAAGCATTTCCCAACTGAACACTTTGCTGAACTGCACTTCTGCATTTCAGTCATGGCTAAAATGCAACAAACCCTTCCCACTAAACCATCTCTCCAGAGAACTTTTGTGGCTGTCAGAGGGAAGGAAAATCACTCCCAACAAAGAACATTATGAATCAGTCTGCCACAAAGCACAGAGAGAAGGCAGAGCAAAGCAACCCATCAGAACTTCAAGTCTCTGCACAGAACAGGCTGTCTCATGACAGGGAGAAACTCCAGATCCCAGGGCACGAGCAAAGGTAGGTCAGCATTACCACAATAGTTCACTACGTTGAGGCTGTATGGGGTGTTAAGAAAATACAGAATCAGTCTCCATGCACTCAGCAAAATGGACATACTCAGTTAAGCATCAACAGTTATCCCTGCAATCCCTCCTTCAGTGGAAATATCCTAACTATCCTAACCCCACATACAGTTATAAATATGATCTCAACTCAGATTGTAGAAGAGCTCTTTGGTACCTGACATCTAAAGCAGTGATTATTAAGCCAACAAAATAGCTTACTGCAAGAGTAAAAAAGAAACCCACAGAACTGCTTCCTCTCCCCTTCCTCACCCCACTTTATCGACTGTACAGTTAATTTTTTGTGTCCATGTCCCAGAAATGGCATTAGGACTGGAAGCCTGACAACTGTTTCTGCCAAGTGCGGCTGCACCTTTTCAGACAGAGTACTTTAGTCTAACAAACTGTCAGCAACAAGCCCACATACTGACAGAACAGGCTCGAGAGGCTGCCCAACACAAAATACACAGAAAGGCACTTTGTTGATGATGAATGGCTATTGACCCTACTTGAAAAAGAACAGACCGGTCCTTAGTTCAGGTTTAGTCATCCTCTCTTCTTCACCAGGGCAGCTTCTATTGAGCCTGGTATAATTGAAAGGAAAGTCCTGTAACATTTGTGGATGCTTTCTCCCAAGGCAGAGCACGTTAGTTGGAGGGGAAAAAAAAAACACAAAAATCACCTTTGCAATCATTTGCAAATCGCCTTCACTTCTTTATCTATAAAATATTTTCAAATTCTACTACAGAGGGAAGATTTGTGCCCCACGTTGCACCCATTGCAGGCACTTAGTCCTCAGGTTTTATTTTTCTTTAAACCCTGCGGATTCCAGCACTGTCCTTTGCAATATTTACATTGCCTGACAAACAGAGCTTTGTATAGTTTGCGTTGCACGAAAACTGGCGTTCAGCTAAAGAGCTGCACTTAAAAGCATCTTTCTTCTTGCTGGAAGAAGAGCAAGGCTGGAAATCAGGCACGGTGACCTTTGAGCTCTGCTGACTATATTGAGTCTCAAGTAACTAAATGCTTCTGCAGCAAGTGTTTAAAAAAAAAAAATAATTAAAAAATTAAGTTAGAAAAAACCCCACCACCATAAAGCCTGTAAAGATGACATGGCAGAGCACCATGAAGACAAGTCAGTATTTATCACATGAAAGACAAAACACTCATACAGTGGTTACTCAGGATGCAGTCAGGCACTTAGTCACTAGCTCAAATAAAGCCTTGACGTTTTTTCCCCATAGAAACAACATTTAATATTTATAAAAGCAAAAATAAGACCACCAAGATGGAATCAACAAGAAATTTAATACACTTGAATTGCAGCGCTTCACCTATTACAGGAGGTGTGTAAACCATGCCTTTCAAACACGTGTAAACTTAACCTCCCTGATGCAGCCAAGGGAGACAGCACAAGACACTTAGAAATCATCCTCTGCCAAGTGCCCACATGGAATAAAACTCATGTGAATCAGATGAGAACAATTCCAGCAAGGCAAGGGGAACAACCCACAAGGCACAACAGTGGAAACTCCAAACGTAAAAGCACAAAATGCCTTACTAGGAAGAGGCTCACAGAGAGTTCTATCCTCAAGTAACATCTGTACCCCCACTGCAAGCTATAAATCACTCCATTCGTTCACTCAACTTCTTTAGGCTTGTTTCTGGCAGTCTCCTTGAAACACTGCAAGCAGATCCCACCTCACAAACCTATCCTTGTAGCAATTCCCCAGTAAGCTCCACTTCTTGCTGACCTAACTACGAGGGCAGCAAACACATTCTGACTTTTTTGCCCCTGCAATAAAAATAAGAGGAGTGTTGAGATATTCTACCCAAAATCTGGCAAAGGACACTTGCAAAGTTGAAATGAAACTCTCAAGAACAGACTTCTGTGTCTGAATGTGAACTGCAATTATGCACGAAATGCATAACTACTGTGAGATTAGGCTGGTTCTGCTCCTACAGAGGCAATGGTGTGGTAATTATAACTATACTCAATGCTTTCAGTATGCTGCATTTCTTAGGGCAGTTTCTATTATATATATATAAAAAAAAAATGAAGTGTTTTTCAGTAAGTCCTCAGAAAATCACTGCAATGGAAATGACAGGGATTATGTTGAGTCCCACTTTGTAGTTTATCCTCACTAATTCGGTCCTACTGCATTTGTGGTGCCTCATGGTCTGCTGCATGGAATGGAACACTGAAGAGCACTGCTAAGAATCCTCATCTCAGTGCAGTGTTACTTAAAATAAGCTTTTGCAGATCTTTAGATTGAACTTCAAAGTCAAAGTGGCCTTACATCATGCTTGTTTAAATTCAGCAGTAAAAGGAAGAGGTAGTAAAAGGAGGTTCTTACACAGCTTCCATCTCCAAATCATCCTCATCATCTTGAGAGAGCTGCAGGTAAGGGTTATCTGATGCTGGACGGAACTTGTACCCAGTGAGGACAAAGAACACCAACGTGGCCATTTCATTCAGCAACTGCAAGTAAGACACAAGATGGAAATTCATTCCTGTAATTCTTCATGGTCATGAAACACTTCTCATTCATAAGGTTCAAGATTGAATGGCCAAGAAGCCCATGTCACAGCAGTAATAAAAAAGCAATTTCTATCCTGTTATCATTAATCCCAGGGTAACGGCTGTCAAGCTCTTTGTTCTTTCAAATTTCCCCATCACTTTATATTCAGTTACAACTTTAGACATCACTCCAGTGATATTCAGCAAGACTTAAAAGCCAAGGAAAAAAAACCAAACAACTTATCCTGAAGTTGTTTGGTATTTCCAACAGTTAATATATTCCAAAGACTACCTGCAAAGTTACTTGGATTATATGTTAAGAAATCAAGTATTTAAAAGTCACTAGGCAAATAAAGCCTGTAAATGGAAAAGCAAAAGTCTATTTCACTGGCTCCCCAGGGCCTCAATTACACAGGGCAAACCTAAGTAATTTTTTTTTTCCTCTTTTCTATGTTCTTGATTAATTTCCTTCAGACATTTTTAAATTGAAAGACTAAAATCAATAAGGCAATTACTTTCAGACATCTCATGTATAATCCAGCAGTCCTGCTGGTCAAACAGAGCTAGAAAAATCCACTCCTGCCATCAAGAGTGAACAGTGATATTAGTGAGGAGAAGCCAGAATGCATCACTGAGCTTTGACTTGTTCTACCACAACATGAAACACAAATTAAGGATTTGGTTTGGTGTGGTTATTTTTACAGATTAGTAAGGAAAAAAATAGAGGGATGGATGTATTTTGTGTTATTGACAAATACCTGGTACAGCCATTTCCACTGGAATGGAACAGCAATCTTTATGAGAATTGCAATGATTTGTGTGAAGTAAATGTAACACACAATCTGTGGGAAGGAAACACACAATCTGTGAGCGAGAACAATAGCATCATCCTGACTGAACCTATTTTTCCAGAGAAATAGCTTAAGCAGCTCCCAGACACCTCATTATGTCAGATTAGCCCTATTATGCTCCTTTGATAAACAAGGAAGATATAGGCTGAGGGCTCTGCAGTTTGTTGAGCATCCAAATGACTCAAGCTGCTACTAACATATTTAAGTTACATCAGGAAAATGCTTTAAGCATTTGGATTTTGCAGAATTCAAGAATCAGTATCGTAATTTATTACTCTTAATGCTTCTTAGAGTCTGAAATGAGACCACTGGAAATCATTGAGGAGGTTATACTCTCTCAGGAGTTATGCTCAAGGCCCCCAGTGACTCAATAAGAAGCTGTATGTGTGCATCTCAAGGCACCATTTGCTCCCAAGTTTAGTTTTTACCGAGTTTATTGTATTTTATTCAAGCCCATCGATTCAACTGGCAGCTCAAGCTGTCTCCAGAGGAAATTAGTAAGCATTACAGATAGCTGGAACCAATTTAAAAGACAGAAGGATGCAACTACTTGGAAAAAAAGGGAAGTTGCTTGGAGGTGTGTAACCCAATTGGCCAAGATGCCACAGCACAACACTGCCACAGAACTGGCAACATCTCCATTCCATTCATGAGTTATAGCTTTAAACAAGTAATCCAGCAAAGAGCTGGAATGGCTTCCAAGTGCTCTGTATGCATAGGTACACAGCTGCTGGATTGTTTGGTTGGCTTTTGCTTGTATGTTGTTTTGTTTGTTTAGTTTTAAACTTACCATAACATAGTAATGCCTGAAAAGCTTCAGCTTTGCTAGGTTAATGGCAGCTGTCAAGAGAACACAAAAATCCATCAAAAAGTTAATTGAGAGTATTTTGCTCGATGCTTGTCTACAAGGTAGGACTTGGGAACTTCCAGATTTAAAGCTTTATACCCACAGCCTGCTGGCTGTTTTAAGGAGTGCTATTCTGTCTTGACTACATATTGGATAATCCCTAGGCTGGGGCAGTCAACCTCTTATAAAGGCAATTCAATGAGGTCACTAAGTTTCACATATACACACACTAGAGTATAGAGCCTTCCTCTAATGCTCACCTGTCTGTAGCCAACTACACACTGTTGCTTTAGTCCTGCTGCAAGGGCAGTGCTACCTGACACTACCTCAAAGTCATTCAGATCAGCTGAAGGCACAGATCATGTCAAGAAATACTCCACAGAGGATGAATTTTGTAGGAGGCAATCGTGAGTCTGAGAATCACTGCATCTTGTTAAAACACTTCTGTTGCTGTTCAACAGCTAAGCTGTATTTCTCTGTCACTCGTGGCTCAGTCATAATTTATAAGTGAAATGGGAAATCACATTAATCACTTCTCATTACAAATGCATGCGTTTCCAATCACAAGCCATGTAAGCAAAGGCCCCAGGCTAACCTGCGCTTACTGGACAGATTACATCAGCTCTTGAGGAACACGGCACATATTCACGTGAATGAGCAGAGGTCAAGAACAGATGGAACAGCTGTCAGCTCCAGTTTGAGAGTCAGGTTTTATAGGTGCAGCAGGATAACAGATACAGACTTCTGGTGCTTTTGTAACAACAGGAGAGGCGAAAAGCCCAAGATGTGCTGACAGCATACAGAGATGCAATTGAGAGCCAATGAAGATGTGTTGCTAACTGGAAAATACTGCTATGCACTTCTTTGTGGAATGCATATGAAACACTTAACATAGAACAGCATCAACTCTGCAATACGGAACTCTGGGCTCCAGACTTACATCTGCAGACTAAGTACAAAAAACACTTCACTGTGCAATAGATGCAGAGACCTGCAACTGCCCCAGAACATAGTCTCCTCACAAAAGCACATTTAAATAGCAAGAAAGAGTATGGATTTCCATGGACATAGTTGTCTACTAGATAGCTTTATGTTAAAAGCATTCTATAACGTACTTGGAGAAAGATTAAAACATGAAAATTTGCAGGATAAGCTCATTAAATCACGAAGTAATGCTGTCCTATTTAAAGAACTACATTAAGTGTGACCATGAAGATCCTGTGATTCACCACGTATCGGTTTGTGCAGAAAGATCTATTTTGAACTCAACATATCCATCTTCAAGAACTGCTACCAACTGGTGCAGTGACAGGCCACAAGAATTCCCAGGCTTTGTAGTTACAGGAACACCAACTCAACAGCTGTGATTCAAACTGCCGGCCCATCAGTGCTTTACAGTCAACAACTGAGTGAGCTGGGGAGTCATTTCTGTTCAGGCAGTGCATAGGAGGAAAGGATAGTGGTGCCAAAGACTCAGCTGCCAGCTGAAGTACTGGAAGTACCCCTCTCTCAACAGATAAAACACAGCTCAAGATCTCACCTATGCATCAAGATAATATCATAATAAGTGTTACATCTAGATAACTGGAACAGCTAAGCATGGCAAGAGAAAAAAGGCAAGAGAAAGAAAAAATAGACACAAAACATCCAGTAAAAATACTGAAAAGACACTTGTAGAAGCCAGCTTGCTTGGTTACCACAGTTAGGTGCTCTCCAGAAGTTGTCTCAACTTCAGAAATACTCCTCTCCGCTGTCAGACACTGGAGTCAGTATTAATGCACAGCTATGCCAGTTTATCTGAACAGCTCAAAGTCACAGCACACACTGTTCTGAAGGAAGTCTAAAATCATCACTGCTTGGCATCAGCAGCCTGCAAATAGCTTTTTCACAGGCTGAAGGTACTCCAAACAGTATCACTTGAGTCTTGCTATGCTGGACACTTTGAGGCTTAGGCTCACCTAGCCTGGCAGTACAGACATCAACAGCAACACACAGGAGAGAGGTTAGGCCAGCAGCTGTCACTTACAACTTTAATCACTTGCAGTCCCAACCTGTGAAGCTGTGATAAAGCAGCAGCAATCACAGCATGCAGTAAAGGTTGGGTAAATTTATGTTTCGATTACGATAACCATTCTTCAAGGAACAGTACTTAACTGCAGAGTAGAGAAAGAATAAAAGAGACTCTCTACCAAAGGTTTCACAAATAAATTCATACTTGTGTTCCACTGCTTTCACAGACTAATTAAGATAAAAGCAATCTTCCAAGAAAGGTTTATAACACCTATACCCTGCTTCTCTCAGTTTCCCCTCTTCATCACCATTTACTTTAACAGCTTGTGCCTGCAATAGCCTGATCTGCATTTAAAAAAAAGAAGAAATAACACGCTACAGGATTTTGGAAATCAGTCACTGTTTCAGATTACTCTCTATGCTAATTTCAATGCTGAAGCAGCCCGTAAGATGGGGGGAAGAAGAAAGTCAGACCACCACAGCCCTGCACACCAGACAATAGCTTTTTGAAGAGTAATAAGCAACTTCTCAGAATATGTATGTAATAACAGCAAGAGGACTGCGGATGAGAGAATAGGAAGCTCAAATTCAGACAATACAGAATGCAAGGACAAAATATAACGCATCTAGAGCAAATACAAAGTACAGATAAGAGTATTTCCACAGTGCACTGCATGCTATAGTAACTCATGCATTTGAGATGCTATATTGTTGCCATCTTCTAAATGTAAATTCTCTATCCCCTCCTGCTCCCCATGAATGAAGTCATGCATGCAAATTTAGACCTCAAAAAGCTACTCCGGGAGTAAATCTGAGAAGTATGGCCTTATAATCTCTATGGCACTCTGCTTAAAAGCATTCCTACATCAGAAAGAAGAGGTCAGGCATACAGATACAGTAACTCTCAGTGTCATGCCAATGAAGGAGGCACAATCTAGCTAATCTTGAATATTCTGAAACACGTTAGCCATTTGGCACAGAAGTTTTCCATCACACTCCGAAGAAATTCCACACTACAGGATAAGCAATGTGTCTGCAACATGTAACTGGTAGTTCGACCCTGGAACACAACAGCCCTATTTCATTTCTCAATGTTTTTCAGCTCTTCTGTGTTATCCACTTGAGGTCTTGAGACTGAAATGACCGCACTTTATCTCAGGGTTTAGATATGCTTGTGTACTGCCTGGAGCATGTTTACCAAAGCACTAGGCCCTCCTTCTCTCTGGAGAGCTGTAGAGGTGTTTTTAAGCTCAGGAGTCATTGCCTCTAACATCTGCTGAGCTCAGCTATGCCAGGGTGTTCTGCACCACTCAGGATGGGGCGCTTCGTTCACAGTTTTTTCATGGTACAGAAGCAGGATGATGTTGTATATGGCAAAAGGTTCTTCCTGACATGGATACAAGCATGAAAGCATTAATCATTTGCCCACTGCACAGCACACAGGGAATGTTGCCTGAGAGCTATACGCTGCAATCTATTTCCCCCAGTACTGCTGCCAACCGTGACATGCTGCAGTGCTTCAGGAAAATGGCTAACTGCTCGTGACCAGACTGCACCAAGCTTCACATCTCTGAACACATAGAGGTACTGGCAGAACAAAGCTGTGTGACTGTGCCATGCCTACTTCTCACCAGCAACCCGTAACATCTGTGCTTGCGAGGTCTTCCTGAATAAGTCATAGCTTTAGACACATTTCTCTGGCTTTCCCACTTCAAACAATAATTTTCTAGAAACCAAGTTTAAGTGAATGTTAACCAGTGACTTCAAATCACCAGCAGTTTAACAAGCCTTTTATATAACTGCAGATTGTTAAAATAAAACCCTAAAGCAGGCACAGCTCTAACAGATTGAAGACTCATAGTCAGGCCAGCTTTCTTTATTTCTATTCTAGTCAAACTGCAGTCACGACTGCACTCGACCCAAAGGAGCACTATCTAATAACAGGTTGTGAAGTAGCTGGACGAAGACAACAAGATAGACAAACAGCCAGGAACATTAGCAGGAGCCCGAGCCATAAAATCCTGGAGTAGTTAGTTCTAAAGGACACAGGAAGTGGAAATAATTTTCCTTAGGACCTTCTCACCAGCAAAAAGGTCACCAGAAGACCCAGAGACAGGAAAAACAGCTATTGAATTTATAGGATATAATTCCCCAAGACACCCTCTGAGATAATTAAGTCTGTGCAAGAGAAACAAGGAAAACAGCCTTTGAGGCAATGCCAGACAATAAATCTTAGCTAGCAATAGGCAGCCTGACCAGAACTCTGCACAAGACTCAGACAGCTCTTAGCACAGGATAGACAGAGCAGTGGCTAGACTGCATAAGAAAGGATTCAGTAGCTTTCACCACTTAAGGAGAAAACTGTCTTCATTTGCTAAATTCAGAGTTGGTGCTGGTGAAGACAAGAGACTGAGCAGCACCTCTGCAGAATATTGCCTCCAAGGGAAGCCTGCAGAGTAAAGAGCATGTGGTTCCAGTCAAGATGGTTCATTTATAAGCCTGTGAATGATTCTGCTTTACTTACAGTGCAACTAAATCTTCTTTAGTTTCCTCACCAGGCACACTAACAGCATGACACCATCAGGTAACGCTCCTCATGGGCTTCTGACAACCACCTCTAAATATTTAACATCTGATGAGAGCTTCATCCCTGTGGGGGTGCTGGGTACAATCTGGCACAAGCCTATGCAATGTTTTCCCTGAGATATATATATATTTAACTCTTCCCTTATTATTAGACTCACCACTTCCTTATGCTGTGCAATCTCAACACACAGTTACTGAATTTGCAGAATCCCTACAATGAAATGTGGCTACAGCAGCAGGTGGCTCACACACAGCATTCACTGTGAAGAACACTGCTGCTCGTGCGGTAACAGTGATACAAGACAAAGATCTAACAGACAGTCTGAGGGGCTACTGTGTGCATCACTGACTAGCTATAAGGATGTAAGCACTTACTAGATCACTATACACTTCCATTGTACACTACAACAAATCTATTATACACTACAACAAATAAAAAGCCAGCAACAACGTTATTACTCAGATCAGGATTCCATCAACCACTATGATGGACAGACAGGTCAAAAGTCTTTATGTTGAACATCTTTGATGTTCACTACCTTATTTTTATCCTTCACTCAGTGTTTTAATGTTAATCAACCCAACTCCATAGCACCACCTTGTGATATGAACCACCAAGTGCAAGGTAAAGACATGCTACACCTTCAGGTAGATCTAATGGTCTTCCATCTCAGTTCTGCACACAGGCCCTGGAGCTCTCAGCACTGGAGCAGCTGCTGGCTCCCATTGTGTGCAGCTCTGTCTTCATTACAAGAACACAGATCCATACCAGCCAAAAAACAGGCCTTACTTACAAAAAGTCCTCAACTGACTAATTCACTGCTTCAAAGACGGTCTAAACTGAAGCAGACTTGTAAACACACAGATTCCAGCAGACATATACTGAGTGAGCATCAAATGACAGAATACTGAAGTGGCTGCCTGCTTCTAAGGAAGCCAGTGCTATGTTCCATGGCTTCAATCTGCAGCCAACTGAGGAACTTATTTGGAAGAAGTGAGAGGACAAAGCAGGAAAAGCAAACATTACCAAAGCCATATTTGGGTTGACTTTCCATCCATCATCTCACTTTCACTGCTACAATAAACACAACTTGACTTTACACAAGCAGCCCTTGAAACTGCTGTACAAACATGGAGAAGATGAGAACTGTGTTACATCCAATGCCAATTTATGTTTTGTTTCCTACTAAGGTTTATTCCAATCTGTCCAGGTAGGAACAGATTTCTGAAGACATTTAAGTTAGGCTATCAGGCAGAATATACACCAGTTCTCAAATACGCATCTAGATCACTTCTGAACTTGAGCCTAAAACCAAGGTAAAGCTATCAGATGATTTCCTTTAGATACAGTGTCTAACCTGAACATCTGGGGCTGTGCAGATACCAGCAAACAAATTTCATACATGAATTGTTGGAGCAATGCATGGAAAAGGGCATTTCCCAAAAGTTATTCCTAAAAGACCACAAAGGAAAAGTAGCAATGCAACAGTAACAGCGTAGGCTTACAGCTCTAGTTTATATATTTTAAAAATCAGCACCATGCTTGAAATTTTGGCAAGATCTTCTGGTATGTAGCACAGAACAGTAAGAAAATTACTGCTACTTGCCTTTTCCATCTGTTGCTGAAGCCTCCTGTAAATGTCTTATTGACCTGAAAAATTAAGAAGTAGAATAAGCTCTTTTCACTGCAGCCCTCCAGAACTCTGAACAGTTTTATTAGCTCTTTGTGTCTGGGCTATGCTCATAATTAACTGTGCCTTAGCATGCGTGGCACTGCATATAGTTAATCCCCACTCCAAGCAGTTAGTTCAAATATCTGCATCTCCTTATGATTAAGAAATCTAAACTGCTAAAGCCTACTTCAACCAACAGAAAGCTGGGACAGAGCAGAATGAGAAACTGGGGCATTTCCCAGCATAATGCTTACCACTCAGCTGAGCTACCATTCAGAGTACTGCCAAGCATTTGGCACCTCACTGCTCTTTTAAGCTCTTTTCATTTAAATAGTTGATTACAGCTTACATGGCTACACAGGCTACTTATGTAACAGAAGCTACCCTGCAGGAATGGAAATTCAATGGCCAAGGCTTAGTCACCTTACTCACATGACTCATTCCAACAGAGGCAGTGAGACTACACAGATGAAAAAAGGGCAGGATTATGCTCTAGGTTCCACTGCCCGTTTATGTTGGTACCATGACAATGGAGGAACACTGGCTGTATCCTATATAAGCAGCTACAGGACAGTTCATTCAAATAATTTACATAACAAAATTGCATCTGTAAAACAAATGCAGGTTTTGTACTAGCGTGTCACTAAGCAGGGTGTCACTATGCAGGATGTACAGAATTCTGGCATTATATACGAAGAGTTGTGACAGAAAAAGTTTCCTTCATCACAGGTAATTGGAATCTCTCTGTAACAAAAGTTTGTATTCCCGTAGTTTTATTTACCAAGCCCAAATGCTGTCATCCTCAGAAGAGCTGCAGCATTTTGACCAGAGTGGGGGAGTGTCAGGTGGGTTGTGCAAATTTCTTGGAAGACATTTACTGGCATTGGCACAAGGCCACTAAGACTGTTGGGTTCAGTCCTTACACAGAGAACTGGAAAGGAAACTGCAGCTGCAACACACCCTAGCAAGCCACAGTGGAGCTTACCTGCATCTAAAAGTAACACATGCATTATGAAATAGTTCTCCAAAACACTCCAGAGCTGCACACTATTGACTGAAAAGGTATTTACTAGACAGACATACTCCTGCATTTCAGGAAAAATGCTGGAGATAATTGAAAAAAATAGAATATTCTGTGTTTAAAACAGAGAAGCCAGAAGCTCCTTCAAATCTTCCTTTAGATGAAGCTGTTTTTTCAATTAAGACTAAAATGAATTTAGAATATAAATGTGCTGCCTAACTGGCAAGCAGCAACAATAGCACTGAACTGAATTATCTGTGATTTCGTTGAGTTTTATATAACCAATGTTTTTCATTGCCAAGTAGAGTGGAAGGAAGGGCAGGGAAATGCTCCCTGTGGGATTATTTCTTCTAAACAGTCAAGTAAAAATGCAGTGCTACTTTGGCTGAAAGAAGCTCTGATCTCTGACAACACCAGGAGAATCAGCACTTCTAAAACATTGCAAGTTTCAAAGGCACCTGTAGTCTGCTTGCATGGTCCTGGCCATGCTTTTAAAAGGCCCCCCTACTCAAACACATCTAAAGCAAGCACCTTCCACAACACTGAAGTGCTAAGACTGATACTGATTAAGAAACTAAAAGACTCAACTTAAAGGACAGACATTTACTTCTCTGCTTTGGTAGCCTCTTAACCTCTAACATTAACACCCATTAGTTGAGAAACAGCTCACAGCATCGGTACTCAAAATGATCACACACAGCAACTCACCATACCACTGGAAATAAGATGGCACCACAACAAAGCAAGTCTACCAGGAAAAGGATTTCTTTCCATAGTCCATATTCAGTTGTTCCCTCTTCCGTTGACTCTATAATAATGTATGCCACATTTGCTAGCACCTACAGGACAAAAGGTGGGTAATGATTTCAGAAGCTTTCCAAGGATAGATTAGATGTGGGCTGCAAGTTCAGCAAGTTATCCCACAGTTGCAGAAAGAGCCTATTCAGTAACTTCAATTTTTCTTCTGTAGATCTATGTAAAAAAAATCACACACATTCAAAAGACCTTCACAGATCTACAGAAGTATAATTGATTGGAATGTATTTCTGCTGATATTCAGAAGGCAGTCCTTTCTGCTGCACACTATGCTGAATCTATTGTTTCAGTAAAAACAATAGAATAAAAATCTACCACATCCCCAAAAGCTGAAAGGCTGTTCTACCTACGACAGCAAATAGAATTGCTGCCTTCCTACTTTAGGAGGCAAACACCAATTGCTTTGAACATACTGGAGAGAGAGAGATCAGACCCAAGGGATCTCACAAATTCCAGTGCTCACCTTCCCCAAGCCCATTTCAGCAAACATCTCAGAAGTGATAACTGTAATAACAATTTCTCTGTTTGGTAATTTAATATTGCTTTGCAGCCCAAGTTTTGTCCCAGCATGACTAGACCTACATTACAGCTCCTTGTTTGCTTGCTGTTATTATTTGATAACCATTATCTAATACTCGATATCAAGAGAAAAGTTGGGAAAATTACATAACTTCTGGCCCTTTCACAGCTTCAAAAAATCATAACTCAGCTCACAGGCTTATACAAGCAGTAATTTATATTCTGTGTAGGATTCACAGCCTGTTACAGTTTCCACAAGCTGCTCTCCCACAATACAGTAAGTATTGACACAGCTCAGTCCTCACCTGAAGTGGGATGACAATCATGAAAATTTTTTTGTCTTTATCTGAAAGGATGTGTTTAATGAAAGCCCAGCCTGTTCCAATGAGGGCAATAGTGATGAACAGAAGAGCACCCTTAAATCTGAAAGAGAAGCAGATAATGCAAGGAGGTATTTTATACTTCCTCTTCAGCCCAGGTCATCTCTTCTACAGTCACTAAAGCCACAAACCCAAATAAATAGCCTTGCTATTCATAACTCTAGCAAATGCTTATCCTACATCAGCAAACAGATGCCTTGCTTACAACTATGCATTACACAGCAACATTAGCCTTCATTCACAACCACCAATATATGCACAGTCTTTTCCTGGGGGAATCATCCATTTACCATCATGAACAGGAGAAAACACTGGCAGCTGCACTCTCTTACTATTCAACCAAAAGCAAATTAAATACTTGAATATTTACATGAACAAAGAAGAGCAAAGCATTTCTTCTCCTTTTACTCCTCCACCCACATAAGTACCAATTCTCTGCAGCTGTCCTCTGCAAGCAGAGCTTTCCCCTTTACACTGGGCTCACTGCTGCCTTGTCACTCAGAGCTCAGCATCAAGTAGCAATTCCCAGCTTTCCTGGGAGGGAAGGGGAATTCAGTTTCACCATTTAATTTACTAAATCTTCCAATATACTTACAGGTGAGTAATGTAATAGACCACAGCCCAGCCTTCAATAGGAAATCCCTGAGAAGAAATGTAGTGGTAGTCGATCTGGAAGCAAAAAACAATATGCTACTTTATAAGACTTTCAAAAGCAAACCATCCATGGCCATAAACGGGTCAACTTTAACAGCCATCTCAATTTTCATTTTCTGTGTGTATAAATTCATCATTTACATAAAGCTTGCTCCCAACATTCTAGTATTGTTTAGTATCAAGATCATCCTCATCCACTCTGTTTCCTAAGCATTATTGAATATACTTTACACAACCTACATTCTTCCTACAGAGCTTCCATGTCCAACTACAGTTAAAACAACTGCATTTGTATCTTCATGCATTCATTGTTCAAGTTCAGTTGCATTAGGGAACTAGACGCTTTTCAGTTTTACTTTCTTTGGAAATCAATTCAAACCTGCTGACTCCAGGTTTTTGTAGGTGTTATCCTAGCATGAACTTGATGGAGAAGATCAAAACTGGCACAAACAGGGGGATTAAATGCTTGTCATTACCTTCGTTAATGATATATTTCAGTGAAAAGGCAAAGTCAAGACAATACAATAGAGACTTCATGTAATGAATGTGTTAAAGCTTATAATACTATGTTTGCTATGGTACAGCAAGCACACCGTGCCAGCTAAAGAAGCGCTTCTCAGTTCTACAAATATCAAGGTCCCCATTCATTAACATTTACTGTAAGCCATGTAGCTGGAGCAGTACCATTGCTCAAGCTTCTAGACCAGACTGAGCTGGCTGACACGTGAGAATTCATGGAACTCATTCAAGTCTCATATATATGCTTGCTGCTTCCCCACATCAGGCCACAATCCCAATTGTATTTAAAGTCACAATTTGCTGAAGAAAATTAAATCTCTTCCACCACGCAGCTGCAGTTCAGTACCAACATTTCAATTTGAAAGACACTTCTCTCCCCCTTCCCTCCTACTCTTCTCCCCCCTCAACACAAATTCCTCTAACAACACAACCTGGATCTCATATTTCTAATTCCCAGCTGAACAGCTTAAGGCAGAGAAGTTATACGTACTGCATGGAAGACTAAGGACAGTGACTTTGTGAAAGGGAGAGCTGCCATTAGCCAGTGAATCTTGAAGACGTCGTTTCTGGGAAGAAAAATGTATCAGTTAAAAGCCAGCAGTAAATTTTAGTTTCTGCTAAGATATTTCTTCATCATCTATAAATGTCAAATGTTAACTCCCATGTAGAGCTGACTATAAGCATAAAGCAATTCTCCATAATGCTGCAGTCCAAACTTTTACAGCAGCCTGAACAATATTTTAGCCACATCCTAGTACAACTTTTCTAATCCCCGACTTGGAAGATAGCAATTCGCAGGAACATCTTGTATGCACAGATCATAACGGTCAGAAAATTGCTAACCATTATTCAAATGGATATCACCCAGCCCAGCCCCAAATCACTATTATCACACACCACCAGGTGAAATAACAAGACCAACAAAAGAACTTCAGACTGCCAAACAATCAGATCACCACGTGAACTTCAAACTATGTACAAGGGTTCAAGCTGCTCCTGGCTTCTGATAACTACTAAGAAGCATGGCTTCTAATTAGCAATTCCTACCGCCTTTGACTATAATCAAAATTACTGGCATATAATACTGTGACAGAGTTCAAGTTTTAAGTGATTAAATTTGAGCTGGGCATAATAAGTGGAAAAAACACATCAAACAAGCTAAGTCCATATTTGTCACTGAAACAAAACTTTGCTTACCGGCGTTTACGAAGTATGTGGATCCACACAGTCCCAGACAGGAAAAAGAAGAGTGCCATGGAAATGTAAAGTTTTGGCAGTGGGATCTCACCTGCTGAGAGGTAGCTTTCAGGGTTCTTCTCCGTAATTTCTATCTGAATATTAATGGCATGTTATATGGACAGTTATAAAAACATCTGGCTAAAGCACTCATGCAAAGACTCTTCCATTTACAATTCGTCTTTCTGGAGAGGTAACGTTATAATACTTGACAAAAAAAAATACAAGGGCTACTCCAAAAGTGATGCCTCATGACAACAGAGGTGAATGCTGGTCATACTGTAGAAGAGGATGAACCTTTGCACCAGTATTCCTTTACGTTTTGTTGCCATATGACAGATGGAAGCAGAGGGAGTAGTCTGATAAATGGTGTCTGACACAGAAGTGCATATGAAGCAAAGGTGTGCCACTGAATTCCCTGATACAGAAAAAATTGCACCTACTGATATTCATCAACACTTGCTGAACATTTACAGATACCAAACAGTTGATCTTAGCACAGCAAAGTGGTGGGTGCTGGCAAGAATGCACAGCTAATGGTGGTGACTATGTTGAAAAGTAGTGTTTTGTAGCTAAGAAATTGCTTTATCAAAGAGTGTTACTGTGCTCCTTGTACCTGTTGTCATTTCCATGGAAACAAATAGGAGGCGTCACTTTCAGATGTATCTATGTAGAATCAGCTCTTCATCCTCAAGAGTTTCAAAACATTTTTAGAACTACATCCACAGCCTGAGCTGTTCTACTACTGTCCGGCTCAACACAGCACAGAACCGAACCCCATGATGTTAAGAGATAGAACATGCTATAAAATATTGCCCTTCTGAAAATTCTCTGAGCAGTGTAAAAATGCATCCTGATTCAGGGCAGAAAAAACAAACAAACAAACAAAAAAAAAGCCCTGCAATTTCAGAAATACCAACAGTTTAAACTGCAACAAGTCTTAATATCTGTAATTGTGTAAAGAGACCATTTCTGACAGCAGCCAGACACGAGATGTTTTAGCTCTCACTTCTTCACAGTACCAGTCCCAACTGCGTACACTGATGCTCAGATGTAGCCTTCATATTTCCAAACATTTCTCTAAAACTTGTACTTTAATTCTTACTGTAGTTGCTGCCTACAGAGATTAAATGCACGGCTCTCAATCACTTCCCACCCCATATATACACTCATATACCACATGTGCTTGGTATACAAGCTACAATTGAAAGTTGTATGTTTTAGATAAAGTGAATGAGTTAATTACACTTAAGAAGCTATACTCACGTCAAGACTAAACAGCTGCTGATCACGAATTTTCCCATCACCGCCAATACATTTATGGAAATACAGGCTGTAGAGACCTTCTTGGTTATCAGAACTGATGTTAAAGAAAAACTGAAAATAAAGAATAGGTAAGTCAACATCATTCTCATTCAACAGCTGGATTGCACTGTAAAGAAGCTATCCCTACCGGAGATAGAAAAATCAGGTCAGCTGGTTCATTTCAGCAAATGCACTGTTTTGAGGATACCTGAACATGTGCAAATCTCACATTATCTCAAATTATTCCAGGTAGAGAAACACTATGATTATGCACTCTAGAAAGCCAAAACCTTCAGGCATCAGTGTTAAAGCTACTTCACCTCAGAGAAAAGGTATCAGCAAGTATTCTCTATCTAATGTGATGAACCACAGAATTTTTATCATACCTGCCCAAACGCAAAAGCAGCTGCTCTGCTCCTACCCCAACCACACACATTTCCATAGCGATATAAATCTGTTCCATAACACATGACAATTTCAACTGTTTTATAGGAACCAACAACCACAAGTGAATCAGTGTATTGAAACAAAGGAACTGTCTGAACACATTAGGTCTAGACAGTGGCAGAAGCCCTACCTGGAATGAGATAGTTCCTCTGTCATTGTGAATAGGATGCTCTTGTTCTACTATGCTCTGGAAAAAGAAAACAAGCACAAATTTTGAAGCAGGTACCTACTACATCTGGTTATATCATCCAAGCAATCAGATCTGCATGTTGTAAGTTCACAGGGAAGCAATGAAACACTTCTCTCAACCTTCCGGCTATGCCTACTTCTGCTGAATAAGATCAGCAGATAGTTTCTTACCTGAGAGGATGTCGTACTTCGCTTGGACCTGGTATCTAGAGATAGAAATATTACTGGTATTAGTGGAGTGTTTGCATGTAGGCATCCTCACAGACTACCACCTTTTATACATTGCCAGTACCTTACTCAAATATTCTTATGTTAATCCACGTGGTAGTTTCCAAGATAACCACTAACAGAGCTTTCTCTCCAACCCCTCCTCTACTATCCCAGGACTCTTCCCTCCACATCCATTCATTCTGAATGCAACATCAAATGCTAAGATGGTGAAAGTTCAAAACTTAAATTTTGTTTTTGGCTTCTACATGTCAGCACACTGTCAACGTTTGTGCTACGCTACTGCAAAACTAGACCAGTCGATGAATGATGTTCAGTGTTATCCAGCCTCATTCCCTGACTAGTTCAAACAACTAAGCAAAATAAAGATGGCATGCTCCATTTTCACAAGGCTGTGTAAATTCTAGTCCAAGCAGATCCCTGAAATGCAACCACAACACAATGTTGGATGCACGCTGGCCAGAAATCAGCAACAAAGGCACATACAGCCAGGTTTAGCAAAACTTACCTCTGTCATCTGTTTTTTTGTTAGTCTCCGTTGGACTTTTATCAGAATCACTTTTATCTTCAGAAGATTTTGGTGGCTTGGTAATCAATGCAGTGGCATTTTCCTCAGACACAAATGAAATTTTAGGCAGCAGGTGAGAAGCTTCCGCAGAGAACCGCACCTTCACACTGATGAAACAGATTTTATCTCTTTAATACAAAATTAAGCCAATCAATGTTCCTAAAGAGGCTGTCATGATCTACATGTGATCATAAATCATTATAAAAATATGCCAAGAACCATTAAACAAAGTATTCTATTTACTCACACATCATTTTTGAAGTCCAGAAGTAAGATTACAACAGAAACACCTTGCTCAGGTTTCTTATTCAAAATACAGTAATCCACTTCTTCATCCTGGCAATGAAAGCAAAACATCTTCAAAGTACCTTCCTGTTAATAAGAAACGGGCGTGCTCTCCCCCAGGTGGAGGTAACTATTTTTAGTCCAGTAAGACACATAATTGGATTATCCATAACAACCTGCCTGTATCTAATGGCTCTTTCTTCCTTCTAGGTCCTCCTGGAAGTAGGCAGACTACGATATGACCCTACCATAGGAAAGAAAATCCACATCTCTTACCAGATAAGTGGAGAACCCATCATTCCTTGTTCGATCCAGGCTGAACCCCACCTATGAGACAATAAAGAAGAATCTGTCAAATTAAAACAGCTCAGCCACCAGGATAAGAAGCCAAATCAGCATGAAACGAGCCAAAAATGGCATTTCTTAAAAAAACCGTGCTAAGTTTAAGGCAGAATCCAGATCTTCTTTCGGTACTGCCTAGTTATACAGCAAATCATTCAAATATAGTGTAAGTAGGATCTCTGTTTGTCTCTTCCAACTCAGCTATTCTATTTTACACATAAAATAGATAAATGCAGACAAGTTCAGCAGAGTATCTGACAAGTTAAAATTAGTTCTTAAAGCAGAATTGGTATCATTGGAGGATAAGTCTGGTAGGACTTAACATCCTCACAAGTTGCTCACAGCTGGGAAGGACACAATCAGCACTACTTGTTACAATATGACACTTCAAACTGGTTAAAAAAACCCACTGTGAGGGTTATTTCCCAGAACGCTTAATGCAGTGACTGGATACAAAGTAACTTACTGATGAGCTGCCCTTGTCATCAGCATCCACAGGTGGCTTCAATGAAAGGTTGCTCACATTAACTTTCATGAAACCATTCTTGAAGAAGCCAAAGGTATTCAGATGCACTTTCTGCCTCACATCATCCTATGAGAAAGAAGAGTTTACAAATCTCACAGTGTCGCTGTTTTGGCTGAGTTAAACACACAGCCACCAGCAGGTGCAATAAAAGAGGAAGTAAGGTGACCAAGATTGACACTCCAGGGTTCATGCAGAGCATCTATTCAATCATACCAAGAGCAAATTTCTTTAGGACACTTTCAGATATAGCCAATTATTTCATTGGGATCAATCGACTCTTCCAACAACCTCAACATGAGCTTCAAACAAGTGTGGCAATGCTTATCACTTGACTACACTCTTCAGAAAACTGCAAGAAAAAAGCCTGGAGGAAATAAACTTTCTGGGACCACTGATTAAATGAGGTATTGTTATTCAATATATATATATATATATATATATGTATATATATATATATACACACACAGAGAGAGAGAGAGAGAGAGAGAGAGAGAGAGAGAGAGGGAGACTGTAATCCCAGCCACTGCAAGAGTCTGAAGAGGAATTTGTCAACTATGGTGCTCTTAGCTAAGACTCAAGGCCTTAAGACTTCAAGAATGATTACTGTCAATTAGGAAGAGCGAGGTCAAACAGAATCAATTGGGTTGGCTTTCCTACCAGGAATCCCAGTCCTCACTTCTGCCCCTCATCTTAGTTGCACAATAACTCATCTCTTCTAAGACTGGCAAAGAAACTGCATGAACGGATACCTGGCTCATACCTGGCTCAGCTGAGAACAGTTCAAAAACAGCTGGCTTTTTTATTGCCCTCTGCATAAGGAGATCATGAAGGACCACACATGAAAAGCAGTAAAAATTGCATTCTGACATCCTATCGGCCAAGGAAAGGTCTCATCCCTAATACTTTGCATTCAAAAATTACGGAGTAGGTATGGAATCCAACCCTCAAATCCTACAGAATCTTTAACTGGAAGGAAAATCAGAACAGAACAACTAGAATTAAGAAGCAAATCTAAAGTGTAGTTGTCTCCCCTTCCCTGACACATTGATTTGATATCCCTGCATAAAACTTTCCTTACACAAATATCACTCAGCGTAACAGCAGGACACAAATCCTGACATCACAGCTAGATTACAGGTTGGCTAAGAGACCACCCTAATAGAATCAGGTTAACCTGGCAAATAACCAGATGGTTCCCCTACTGCTTGGAAGAGGAAAAATAAGTCAGCAACACATGGCTTGCAGCAGATGCCCTGTTTAACTATAGCTGTGCTATCTTCATGTTGTAGGCCAGTTACATGCTTGAGGCAATAGTCCATCTGGTTAATTTCACAGAGCTTTCAATGTAATCTCTCAGCCAGCTTTTTTAGCTGTACACCTGGTATGGTATTAACCACTTCTGCAGAGATAATCATTTGTGTGGGTGTCAGGGACAGGGCAAGGAGGGAAAGAGAGCATCACCCAGCCACAAGGCTTTCTGCATGCTGTAAATACAATGAGAAACAGCTGCTTAACTCAAAATTCTTATAAGCAGTTCAATTTAAGTTCATTTGTTCCCGTGGTTCACCAATACGATGCCCATCAACAAAAGATAATTAACACATAACATGCACTTTCCTCCCTGGTTTCTATCAGCTTTGAGTGCTTAGAGTTTACAGATTTAGTTCACAAATCCTTCAGCTTTAAACGATCCTGAAGAAGCAACTGCACATCCTCCAAGAGCATCCCTTGCTCCATATACTGACAGATAGCTTAAAGTTGCAGGCTTACCAATAGCCATCTCACCTTTCACAAGAGGTTTAACAGGTCAGAAAAAAATATGGCTTTTGTTCACAATCTCTCAACTTCTGACTTCAGAAACCTGACTGTGTCTTGATAACAAAGGTGTGAAACAGCAAAAAGGAATACTTTGCTATAGAATTACCGTGCACCTTTTGAACATGACTCAAATAAGTGTTATCCAAGATCCTGTAGCTCAGAATCTGTAAATTATTATCATTTAACATTTTACTCATAATGTAATTGGAATGGTGCTATTAGCACAGAGAAGATTTTAACTGAGGGTGTTGACCCTTACATGGAATGAACTGTGTTATCTACGTAAGCTCAGTAATTTCTACAAGACTAAGTTGTTCTGGAAGGTGTTTTCAACTTGTGCAATTGAAATCTAAGACTTAATAAGATAAAAAGGCAGCAAGGATTCACATGAACAGAAACAACCACTGGAAATTAACATCTCCCACATAAAAGCTTAACATGAAGCTGAAATTCAGACAATAACTTTACACAGGAGGGAGCTTTGCTTCCCTTTTGGAAATCACTGCATGGCAGAGATAACTCTCACTTTAATCAGAAAGCAACACCACAAATGGCTACACAGCACTGCTGGCTGGATGGCTCCTCTTGTTAAGTCTCTAGAAAGCTCTTTATTTCAGCAGCTTACTAGCATTAAACTTAACTGCGTGCCTGACAAAGGCCTCAGCTACACAAACTTCCCCATTCTCAGAAGCAGTTTGCCACTGCATTACGCAAAGCAGAAGGCTTCAGTAACACAGCTTTCAATTGCTGGGACTGGGGATAAAACAAAACACCCCTTCCAAAAACAACCGCAGCACACACCACAGTTTTATTAACCAAAAAATTCTAAAACTTTCCAAAGTGTTTTTAGTTTTTTGTTTTAGAAGTTTAATATATTAATTTAGGAAAGTTGATAATGAGCGTTATCAGAGAAGAAAGTCATCTTTATTCTAGCAGAAACACTCAAACAAATTCATCTTCAGAAAGAAAAGCCTCACTTTGTACGTTTCCATAAAGATAAAAAGCTATTTTTACAACAGCGAGCCACTCAAGACACAGAAAAAACTTCACTTCAGCACATTAATTACCAAGAAGAAAGCTTTTCTAACTTAAGTAACAGCAGCTTGTTTGAGGAAGCCCATACCTAACGCCTATACCTTTAACACTGCACAGCCTCAAAGCACATGTTGCCAACAGCACCAACAGCAGAAGGGCTGGTTCATTATGAAGGGCAATTGGTAGAGAAGTGGATGTTTACATAAAGTGCTGTAAAATCACAAATGAAGAGACTGCATTCCAACAATGAAGTTCATGTTTACACGTTTACACAGGTGCACAAAGGCATGAAAGCACTTCTGTTTTCCCTGCTGTTTGGTAGGTCAGTGTTGACATGAAACTCATACTACTCAGCAAAGACCATACTTCATACTGATTGTAGTAATGGAGAACAAAAATCAAGCAACAAATCTTTTATATCCTAGCAGTTTAGGAATGCCTGAATAGGAACTATAAACAGCGATGTTTGCTGCTGAAGTTTGCTTGAAACCAGCTCAGAAGTTTACAATGCAACAGAATTAGCAGCTCAGTATAAGCTTCCAGCACCCAGCTGTTGGTTAGAAAGTCTTCCAAACAACAAGTAACCAATACAGGTTTCTCCTAATTTGTTGTTTCAAAGGAAAGTTAACTTTTCCTGAGGCAGAACAAGTTCATTCCATGGCATTTTAGGCTACTACACAGACAGGAAAACTCCCTGTGAATGAGTCAGGAATGATGGGTCTCTAAATTATGGGTATAGGGGACACTGCTGGTATGCTCCCCACACTGCTGTCCTCCTGCAGCAGAACCCCAGGACAGCCTTCTCACAACAAGCCCAGCAGCATTGCTGGGGCTGCAGCTCCCACCACAGCCTGCCCTACTGCCTCAAGTAAAGAGCTGTCCCCAAACACAGGTCAAAAAAAACCACAAAGGGATCTTTCCAAAAGCACAACCGGAAGTCTATTAAGCTGAAGTAGAAAGTAGTCAGCACCCATTCCTTCTTCTGCCTCTACCAATCACTTGATAAGAGTGCCCATCACTAAGAGAAATAAAGCAACACCGCAGCCTTCAGAGTAGAACGACAGAAGATGGGATGGGAAGACCACAGAGAACACGAATTAACAGCGACCCCGAGCCCACTCGGGAGCCGCCCAGCGCACACCGGGCCCTCATCCGGCCCGCGGTAACAGCGCGGAGCAGCCGCAGCCCCACACCCTGAGGCAGCTCCCCCACAGCACGGACGGGGCAACAAGCACGGGGATGGTAAGAGTAACAACAACAGCAAAACCAACCGGGGCCCCAGCAGGCCGATACACAACGGGATAGCTAGGCTGGCGGCGAAGAGCTGGGCCAGGCAGTGGGACAGGCCCAGGGTGACAGGCCCAAGGGGAAGAGAAGACCCCCAGCTTGAGGAAACAGGATCAGGTCGGGCCCACCGCTCCCCTCACCCCACCCGAGACCGAGCCAAAAAGATGCTACGGCGCAGACCTTACTTTGAGGGTGAGGTGATGGACGCGGGCTCCGGCCGGACCCGCGCAGAACAACGTCAACCCCAACACAGCCACAGTGAGCACGACTGGAAGGCCGCGGACCGCCATCTTTACTCCAACATCAGCATCCTGTTCCCACGGCACTTCCGGGAGCGGGGCGCCCTGGGAGGGTCACGTGAGCCGTGGCGGAGGCCGGGCCTCACCACAGCCCGCGGGCCGTCCCCGCCTCGCGGCCTTCCCGTGCCGTGCTCCGCGGATGGGCTCACGTACCCCCAGGCCTATCTGATACCCAAGGGAAGGACCCCCACCTGTCCTGAGGTGTGTTCGTACCTGCAGCCCAGACCACGGGCCTGGGAGCGGTGGTGATGGCAGTCCGACCCGCTGGGTGTTTCTACTGAGCGCTGGACTCGGTGGGTTGGTTTTAAACGTCTTTCTCTATATGAACAAAAGGCTTTCTGCTTCCTTTGTGGGGTAACGTAGAAACTGTTGAGCTATTTGATCACTGTGGTCTCACTCGAAGGTACACGCAGCCCAGACTTGGCTTCAGTGAGGTCTACGTGTAACTGAAGGAGCAGACAGCGTGCCAAGGGACAGTGCAGATGGCCTTTAGGTTTACCCATTGCTAGAGCCATTTCTGAAAGCTGATGTGATCTGCCTTTACAACGTGATACAACGCGGCTCCCGCACGTTCTGTCACCTCTCATCACCCCAACGTTTTACCCTTCACCCTGAGCTGGGTGTAGAGCAGCAGTAGGACGGCCGAGCAGTGAATTGCTTGGCTTCAATCATGGTGAATAGGCAGAGAAAAATCCTGACTCTTGTAATAGTGCTTACGTGGAACGTCCCATCTTTGTTCAGTGGTGATTCAGGCGTTACTCTACACATTACCTCTTATTTAATCTCCCCTTCTTCCTCTTATTCTCTTAAGTAATAAACACAGATCTCTCAACACTGCCAAAGGAACGTGGGCTGATACCTGAACATACCTGAAACTGATAAACGAACTCTTTCGATTATTCTTTCTCTAGGCAGTAACTCAGGCGAGCCGCTAGATGTCCCCTCAGCATCAGGCTTCGTGGTGCACATAGCTACACCCTGCCGGCTATGGGACATCAGAGAATTTACTTTGAAAATATGATTCTGGTTCACATCTTTTCCCCAAATTCACATTTTTAGTGTTGTAATTACTACGATTCCTGTGCTCAGACCTCCCTAGGAAACATAGAGACTCGTGAGAAATGGTTATTTGCAGCCCCAGCTGCAGCACAGGCTTTGTACATTACTCTGCTCTCATTGACTACTTCAGTAGGCAGACAGCATAGAGATTTCCCCATATAATTCCAGGCGCTGGTTCAGCCCATCAGCATCTCCTTATCAGAAGGTATTTCCTATTAATAGTCAGGGAATCTTATGCCACAAACGGAAACTGGCTGAATATTTCTCCTCAATGTAACTCTGCCAGCCTCTCAGGATATCGTAATGACTAAATCACAACTGATCTAACTTCCACAGATCACTTAGTCTAGAACTTGTGACATGTCTACTTTCAGTGGTCATACATTTTTAAGATGATGTATACACTAGAAGATTCTAGGCTTAAATTTATGTGCCTATCAATACATGAATTGTCTTTTCACTGTAATGAATATACTGTAGTCTTATCTTTACAGTGATGTTTTATTGCAGCCACCAGACAAGATAAACCTGTCTGTAAATGGGCTGTTAACTGTGTTCATATATGATTAGTTTCTTTATATTCCTTTTCATTGTATTTCCCCCCACAAACCTGAACACAATTACGATTTCTCACAGACCTTTTTGGAAGTATATGATAAGCAACTGTTGAGATTGGATGGAAAGCATCATCAGCATCAGGAAACTCTTGGCACATGGATAGCCTGCAAGTACAGCTCAGTACAAAGTAAAAATGGGTTAAGCATTCAGCCATTGGTGTACTCTATGAATGTATTACAGGTAGATTGCAGAATATCAAAGCCTGCTTTTTCCTCTAAAAAACAAAACCAAACCATAGAGCGTAAAAGCAGTCAGAGGAATAGCAACCTCACCTTTCAGGTTGCAGTTCTACAGATACTAAGCAAAGCAAACCCAGGAATAGCAGCTGAGATCATCAGGCAAGCTCATAACAGTAAAGCAGAGATGAACCATGAAATCATTTTGTAGTTTAGATACTGAAATTAGAAGCCTGCATAGCTAAAGTGTAAAATAGTGCCTCAGACTGACGCTTAAATAAGGCTCCTGTGTCAGTGGGCAGAGGGTGTGTGCAGGGTGGGGTGGAGGCCCCAGGTGAGGATGGTCAGGGCCATTATGGTTTATTGGCTCTTTATCAGGTGTTAATCAGACCCTTCTGATAAGCCTCCCCACTGATAGGGCATGTAAAGAGAACCCAGGTTCCCTACTGTGTGTTTGAATGAGCTGGGTAGGTTGTGACTGCAGAAAGGAAACAGCTGTAATGGTGATGGCCTTAGGGAAAGGTGTGTCCTCTTCCTTTCCTGGTGCTGTTTCAGTTCCAGTGTATGAAAGGTTATAAGCAACATCTATATTACGTGTCTTAGATGTGGATGATCTGGGTAGAATTGTAGAAATAAAAGGGAAGCAGCTGTAGGTGATAACCTTGGGGGGGTGGGGGGGAAGGTAGGTCCTTTTCCTTTTATGTTCTGGAAGTTGGAAATGTTTATACTTACTTTGCAAGCTATCATTTTCCTTGATTTGCATGAAGAAACACAAAGATTGGAGATTTAGGTTAAACTATGGCTGGGGGATTTGTTTTTACCTTTCTCGGTTGCTAAACGATTTGGAATGTAGCTGTTTTGAAGTTGTTTTTTTTTCTCCTGCTTGCTTTTTATTTAAAGGAATTGCTCCTGCTTGGGCTTGGGATCTAGTGTGAGGAATGCACTGAATCACAGTAACAGGGATATAAACAGAGAATTTACAGGAATATGCCTCTATCTAGATAACAGATCTGAATGGTTTTGTTCCTAATGCAGCCAGGGGAAAAAACCTACTGATTTCTGTATCGCTCTGCTTTGCATTGTGTGAATTAGATAATGGAGAGATAAATAATCGTTTTTTTTAAGCTTTATTTTGAGTTGTTCTTATGAGGCTGGAACCTGCTAAGCCTTCCCACATCATGCCGTAGCATAAAGGGCTCCTAATGCTCCCATCGTTGTTAATTACATTAGTAATTAAGGACAAATCAAGCTGCAGGCTCTGCTGTTTTGGGCACTGCACAAACAAAGCAGTAATGTAAGCAGCAGTCTCTGTCTTGGAGAGCTATCAGATTAAATAACAAAGAATGGGAGGGGAAAAAAAAATCTACCAGAAATATCTGGCATGCAGCTTACTTAGTTTTTCCCTTGAGCCCCATCCACATGAATCTTAACCTCTTCACAGGTTTTGGTATTTGTTGATTCTGATGTGCCATCCTAATACAGAACTTGCATTTCTGGCCTGTACCTTTCAATAACCAGTTATGTGTTTTTTTGCCTTTCAGTGGGGACAGGTTTCCCTGCTCTTGCTGGTGTAACAGGTTTGCCTTGTTCCCCTCCCAGGTCTTTGTGCAAAAGGAAATTCCACTGCAAATTTGCCTCAGATGATACCAGTGCTGCTTTGCGCTTGGACTCTGTGCCGTTCTTTTTGTTCGAGTATTTATGGATTAAGGTCTCAGATAGTTGTGATGCAATTATGTTCTCTGGTTTTGTAATGCGTTCTGGGTGGACATAAGGCTAAGGAAGGACCAGCAGCCCCTGGTATCCCTCTGCTGAGAGCCTGTGGAGGTAGAAGCCCTTGGGACGATGCGGTGGTGCTTTAGGCAGCATGGCAGGCTCAGGATATTCAAATACGTTAGCAACAGCAGGAAGAAGTACTCTGTGAAATGAGTTGAACAGCGTTGCTTAGTTGTGATGTAGTAAAGATATTAACGTTTAATGGTGAACAAAAGCAGTGCCTGCTCTGTGTCACTTCAAAAGGGTAGTAGCATTCTACTCTTATGTTCAAACCAACGGGGATACAATGAAATGCAGTTGTGTTATTAGCATCGTGCTCATCCTCACTGTTGTTCTAAATGTTGGGATCACTTCAGTTATCCTTTTGTTTTTCTTTTCTCGTGCAGTTTGATCTCTGTGTGCAGTGCAAGTGCATGGATCCAGGGGAGGTAACGGCATGCATCAGAAGGATCCCAGCCCTCTGTGAGCAGATTGAGCCCCTCAGGTGAATCAATGTGCTCCCTCCTTTCCTGAACAGATGCAGCAATAAACATAAAGCAGGAATCTAAAGGTCTCCTCGTGTTTCGTGTAGCTGGAAAGCAGAAGTATAAAAATCAGATTAGGTGACGCAGCTCAAATAAATGCCGTTACAAAAGGAAGATGAGAACAAAATAAATCTTATTTCTCCAGCAAGGAAACGAGCTGATTTCTGCAAGGCCTGCGTGACTGCAGCCGTGCCCCACGTCGGGGTGCAGGCAGGTAACTCGATTACTTCCCTGCCTGTAAGCTGCTGATGGATGGCAGCTGGACCTGGCTGGGCTGGGGTGTGTTTGTGTTGGGGTGTGTTTGGGAAGCCCCTCCCTGCAGGGTGTGGGTTTCCTTATTCATCGGGGCTGTTTGCCCCCCATCCAAATCAACACAACAGAAACGTTTGCTTGAAAATTAAATAACAAAAACCCTCGCTTTAAAGCGGTAAGAAACGGGGCAAAGGACGAACATAGCAGCCTCAAGGCACGGAGCGCCCCCCATCCCGCAGTGCCCCCCGGGGGGTGGCGCGCTCCCGGAGGACGCGGGGGCGCGCATCCGGCGGCTGCGCTTGCGCACTGCTCGCCTCGCCCCCCCCCTTTCAACCGCCGCGGGGCGCGCGTGCGCAGTGCGCCAGAGCTGTCAAGCGCTCCCCCCCTCCCGCCCCGCTCCGCCGCCGCCTCTCCGCGCGGCGCCGCTCGGGCCATTTTGCGGCGCGATGAGGCGGGAGCGGCGGTGAGCAGCGCCCCGTCCCGTTCTTCTCCTTCGCCTCGGCGTCCGGGATCCGAGCCGGTTCTTCGCGTGTGGGGAGAGAAAAGGAAGGATAAGCCTCGCTGAGGGGCAGCGACCCCCCGCCCGCCCTCCGCTCGGCGCCGGCGGAGCCATGAGCTGGGGCACGGAGCTGTGGGTGAGCGCCGGGCCGCGTAACGGGCCGCGCCGAGGGGTGGGGGGGGAGCGGGCAGGGACCGAGCAGGAATTAACGAGAAATGAAACGGGGCGCACAGAGCCGCCCTGCGGAGCCGAGGAGGGCTGGGCTGCTTTATTTCTCCGTGTGTGTCTGTGTGGGTTGGAGGTGGGTTCCTACGGAGGGGGTCCGATTTCAGGAGGGAGCCGCGGGGAGGGGCGCGGGGGTCTCCCCTGGGCACGGCCCGGGGCGGTGCGGGGTCCGGCGGTGTCGGGGCGGTCCGGCTGAGAGAGCGCCGGGAGCTGCCGGTGGGAGCGGGTCGGAGCGGAGCGGGTGGCAGTGCCGGCCTCAGTGCCGGGCTGTGAGCGGAGAGAAGTTGGGAGAGGCAGAAGGGAAACACGGGCTCGGTCACAAAGAGGACGCGGTGCAGCCATGTTTGGCAGCGAGGAGCGCAGCCCGCTGTGCGGGGCGGGGGGCGAAAGAGCGCCCAAATGGGGGCTGGGGGGGGAGAAAGCACCGCGATGGCGCTGCGGGACCCGCGGAGCGCGCAGTGCTTGCGTGGGTTTGGGGCTGTGTGTGTGTGTAGACACGGCGATGTTATCTGTGCTCATCATAGCCCTGCCTGCTCGGGCAGACAGTTAAGAGAGCATCCCGCTTTGCTGTGACATTGTAGTGGCGTTATAGCTAGAAATACACAGTAACCTGAGCACGGGACGCTTGCTGAGGGGTCCATCCTATGTTTGCTTGCTCCAAAGAGGTGCTACAAAATGCTGGAGTGCCGTAGCGCCGTCTCTTTGATTCATTTCTTTAAGCAGCTCTGCTGCATGGGAATGTCTGTGGGGAGATCCGCAGCTGGCATTGCTTTCTGCACCTTGCATGCTTTGTGGGGAGGTTAAGCAGTCTGAATGCAGTTAAAGTAACGACTTGCTATAATAATTTTGATGCAGAAGAATAAACGTGGTGTTCTCGAGGTGGGCTTAGGGTCTGCTTTTGCCTTCTTAGCAGTGCAGGCGATGCTGAGACGGTTCTGCACAAGACTAAGGAAAGAAGTGCTTATACACGGTTTATTGTAATCTCTGCAGTTGTGTGTTTGTGATGGTTTTTTCCCTAAAGTTTTGTTGGTGAAATCCTTGCTATCTTCAGCAGCATCGTTTCTTGTGTCCTCAGTGTAGCTTGAGAAGTGTAGCAGGTTTACTGAGGAGAAGAGCACAGTGACCAGGTGCAGTGAGGCTGGATACTGTGCTGGCAGGACTCTGTTATGTGCTACATTAGGCAGAGCTTTGTGAATGAATTGCTTTCCAGCCCTGTGGGTAACTGGGGCAGAATGCTGGCATCCCTCTGTGCACCCACCCCCTTTTACTGGGGAAAGAAATCACACAAGCAGTTTGGAATTAACACATGCCACCACTTTTGCTTGGTCCTGGCGTTTCTTAAACAAAATTGGATTTCTATTTGCCTTAAAACTTAGTATTTGTTTTAAGTAGTCATGTGTTGGTTATACAAACAGGTGTCATGAATTAAAAATGCCCGTTGTAGGTTGTGACTGGAGTAGGATTTGCTGTGGCCGATGGATGGGGTGGAAGTTGAGGTGGCAACAGGTGTTTCTAATTGTCATTTAGAAACTTAACATCTGCAGGAGGATTGGTGCTGTTCAATCAGGGTTGTGTTGCAAGGTGAGGTACCCATCTACCAGGCTGAGCACGTGCTCATGGATCACTCCTGCAGTGTAACAAAGGAGAAGCCAAATCAAGGTTGCTCTTTAGAGAAAGTACAGTGTCAACGTGCATGGATTTCTGTTTGTTCTTATGGGGGGAAAGGAGGGGAAGCTGCTTGCGGAAGGAAGCATCAGAAGCAATGAAGTCTATTTGGCAAAATGTAAGTTACTCCCAGGTGTGTGTTGTAGCCCTGTGCTGTGTTGTGAGGATGTTTTGTTTCTCCCAGTTGCAAGTTGTATTGCCAAATTCCTAATGCTATTTCATTCGAATCTAGACTGCTGTTCTGAGTTTCATTTATGAGCTTCGCCCATAACCAGAATTATTAGAGGTACCAGGGCAGCATTTGGATCCAGTGTGATGGTAAGTGCCTGAAGGTGATGAGATCATCTGTGGCCTCTGAGCAGTCCGAGTGTCACAGAGCAAAACCTGAAGGTCTCATGTAACAGACTGACTTGTCTGTGTGTGTGGCAGTGGCTGGAGGTGCTGTGCTGCTCAGTGTGCCCAGAGCCTGCACAGCCTTCTGCCCATTGCACTTGAAACATATGGAATCCAGGGGGAGAAGTGGTGGGTGAAGGGCAAACTATGCTCATAGGATTGAAACCTTTTGTTTTCTGCTCCAGTTCAAGAGTAGCTGTAAGGGCTAGCAGCTAGGGGGTTGGAAGACTGGTCTTGTGTTTGATTCTTGCAATTCACTGTGTTTCCTAAATATTTATGTTAATGTAGCAAGTAAAGATTGTGCATGGGTGGGTATATAGATGCAACTTGTAGCTTCAGTGGGCTGCACTTTGGGTCAGCGGGCTCTGAAAGCGTTCTCAGATCTTTCTCCCTCTTTTAGGTACTAAGGAAGAACAGGGACAGCAGTCTGTCACACACTGCTACACTGGAGGGTGCTTTAGTTAGTGTAGCGCTGCTGTATTCTGGACTTCCCAGCAGGGTTCTTTCCTGTGGGATGAAGCGAGTGGTAGGAATTACATAGCAAGCTAAAACTAACCTCAGCGCTTCACTCCTTGTCTTGGGTAGGAAGGGCTGTGGCTGTGAGTTGAAGGGAGTTATGTTTCTTTATTATAAGCTTTGGTGTAGTACGCAGTGTAGGGAAGGTACCTGGAAATCTGTGGTGAAATGGTCCAGAAGAATCTGTGGCTCCTCTGAGTGCTGTCACAGCAATGGCAAGTGCAGGCAGTGATGTCAGTCAATGTGGGAAGGTTCATTCCTTATGCTATGAGCATTTTGGAGATGCAGATTCTGCAAGGTGATGGGCTCTTCCCCCCCTCCCCTCCATGTCCAATATGAAGGTTAAAAAGAAAAAGAAAAGATTAAGAGTTGGGGTTGTGATTTAATTGGTTTTCCTTGACCTTTGTGTGACTGGGTGTCTGCTAACAGCTGTCACTGTCCTTTCAGTCTGGAGAAGGTGAGTATTTGTGTTTGCAAAGGGCTGAATGTGCTGCCCTTGCGCAAGGAGCAGTGCTGGCCAACTCCTCACGTGATGGGTACTTTGGGGACTGTGCCTTCTGTTTGTACTGTTTCAGTATGGAAAAAAATTACAGCTTGTGCATATGGCAACTTTTGCTGTCTAAAGTCATTCCGCTTCCAAATGTGAATGTCTCTAAACTATGTACGATTTAGAAAATGATGTTCTTTTCTACATGAATAGTAACATCTTCATTCACTGTGTGGAAATAAGTGGATTCCTTCAGACCTTGTTTCTGTGAGCTATTCCTCCTTGTCAAACAGAGGTGCAGCTCTGAGAACTCAATGCTTCCCGCATGGAGCTGATGGATCCTTCCCATTCTCAGTCCTTGCATACCCAATTCATCAGCAGCATTTGTGTTTCAGCAGCTGTGATCCTGGATTTTCATTGAATGTAGTATTGTTCTCTAGTGGCATTGTAATATTTATAGCATGTAGGTAATATTTATAGCACATAGGTGATATATACAGCAATGAGTCACGTTCTGAATCTGTCTGGAGTTCTTAGGTGGTTGTGACCTCGGTGGCATCACAAAGTAGTTATCTGGGCACTGTAGTCAGACGTCATCTTAAACTTTAAATGAAGGCTCTGTTCTTGTCAGCATATTCCCTGTAAGAGGCTCTGCAGAACTGGATCTATGTCTGATCTATTAATTAACTTTTTTTCTCCCCTTAAATCTAGATGGGTTGTTTGCAAGGTAGAAAATCCTTCTCTGAGAAGTGCATTGTATTGTGAACTGTTACAATGTATTTGACATCATTCAGACAACCAGAGGCAGAAACTTCGGGTCTCCTTGCTTTCTATTCCCTTTGCATTCTGGTAGACGTTTTTCATTCCTATTTAGTAACATGTTAATTAAAACATCTTGCAGTTGGAAGAAGCTGAATTTCACCTGCAGAAATGGCTGGGTGACAGCATAGGGCACCCTGAAAGGAAATAGGTTGGGAAAAAAAAAAGAAAAGAGGTTGGGGCAAATTCATCATGTTTGTAATTTGAGCTTGTTGATTCTAAGGCTCGTTATTAAAGTTGTGTACAGAATGCTGGAGATGAGAGCTTCAAAGCAAAGGGCATATTTCATTAGCAAGTATTCTGCATAGTTATATGCACAGGTCTGAGGCAGCAGAAATGCCTGACACTGATGTCTCCCTCTGATTTCACAGTGGATCACTTGCTGTTTTAAATGGTCAGCTGGTTCATGTAGGTTAGCGAGGGAGAAATTGTTAAGGGAGGTGTGGAGTAATTGTGGAGTTCATAGCTCTGCAGGGCACACTGTTATGTGTTTGCCAGCTCAGGATGTTTCAGGCTGCAGCAGCCCAGGCGGGTGTGCATTTTACACTGTTGCTATTGTAGTTCTTTTGCTGAGCTTGGAAGTAGTTGATGCTTAAGATGCCAGATGATGTGTTATGATGGGATGTTCCTGCTGCTCTCTGAGGTCTACCAGGATCTGGGTGTGCATGTGAGGCTTTGGCATACAGGCTGTGATGCTTCCATGCACTGGGAGAAGAGCAGCTCTGTTTAGGTTCCTAAGGAACTTTCTGGGTCTTGGATGTGTGAATATCTGATATATTGCTTTAAGAAAGGATTGCCATAGTTCTGTCACTGCCTCTTCTCATATTTTCTAGCCATTCATTAAGGAACAGATTTACAATCCTTCAGCATGAGTCAAGGCTGCAGAATACCTTTTTTTGTTCCTTTTTTCCCCTCCTGGTCACTCAATCTTCCCATTTGCAGCACAGGCACCCAAGGTCCTCCGCTCTCTTCAACCCTGTGGGAAGGCAGGCAAGCATGAGACAATGTTTTTCTGGACTCCTTGCAGCTCATTAGAGTTACTCATGTTGTGAGACATTCCTTTAAAGCAGGATTTCAAAAGCTGTGCTCCACATGAAGAGTAGGAGCCACTGCTGGACTGTAACATAATAATGCAATTTACTTTATTGCCTTTTGTTGTTGATTGCTGGAAAGGTAACCTGCTAATGAATTTTTGGAAACTCACTTTCATCCTGTCTGAAATAATACTTCTGACATTAGTTATACACTGAATCTGATCCAGCTACCCAAATCCAATGCTCTGTTGAGTTTCCTTAGCATTCATATAAATATTTTAAAGTAACTTCCCCCTTCAACATAATCTTTCCTTTCTCAGATGAAACATCTCTGCTTCCTTCCATCCCTAGCAGCCCTGCTTTTCTTTTTCACGCTTATTTTTTTTAACACTGAGCTAGTTAGGCTGGTGAGAGGAGAAACACAGTTGTCTCTTGACATACTGCAGCCTTTGTTCTTTGCAAGCAGTGGATTGACTCTCAAATAGAAAATGGAGAAGAAGTAGCATGCATGTCCAGATGGGGTTTCTAGATTACTTGTAGTGTAGAGCGCTGCAGTTAAGGTGTAGGAAGGAAATGCTGACTATTCAGGGTTTGTTGCTGAAGCAGCCATGCATGTTGCAAAGCTAACAGAAGCAGCTTTATTGCAGTGCTGTCCTCTTTCATGTGGGGAAGACACAACCTGTTGCAGAAATAACCAGGAGAACAGCAGTGATCTCCCAACCACCCTGAAAAACCGAGGGAAGGAATGAATCTTGAAATGGAGTTATAGCCACTAACGGTATACAAGTGTGATCCCCTGTGAGCTGCAGAGTCCTGCAGACAGCCTGCCATCCTAAAGGAATGCTGCACTGGTTTATTGTTGTTGTTGTGGAGATACCATGAACTTCTTATTGGTGTTAAGTATTCAAATGTTTCTGCTTGGTACCCAAAAGAATAAAAGAAAGTCTTTAAATTCTTCCCTGTGAAGCAGGTGTGAGTGCTGCTCTGTGTCCACAGGGAAGGGACCTGGATAGTGTTCCCCATTACCCCTTAGAACAGCAGCTACAATTTGTCTCATGAATAATTCACTTTGGAGAGGAGAATTTTACTTTCACGGCACTGTGTCTGTGGATATGCAATAAGGGCTTATTGTCTAGGTGACAGGAGGATGTTCATCTTGCAGAGGGGTTTTCTCTCTCAGCCTATGTCTTAGACCCTTGGTTTATATTTTGTTTTATTTTCTGTTGAGGTCTTCTATTTTCTGCTGCTTAAAGCTGATGTGCTCACACTGTAGTTTGCTCCATGCCTGCCTTGCATTTCTTGTTTCTAGATTAGCCAGGATTTTTCAGTCCCTAATAGGGCTGGTGTACTGTCCATAGTAAGTGCAACACCTCTTTGCTTCTGGAAAGCTGTATTGCTCCTATTCATTGGAGGAAGGATTGGAAATTTAGCAGATAAGCTCTTGAACAGGGATGTGCCTTCTGGTGTTGAGAAAATCTGCCTGAATTAGGCAAATGTGCAAGTCTTTGGAAAATGCCACCTTGCAAGTGCTGGGTGAAGGAATCCGTGCTGAAGGCATCAGCAGTTGTGGTGTGCCTGAGCATGTTTTGCTTTGGGAGTGCTCTGTGCAAGACAAGGCAATGCCACCACAGCTGAGTGTGCCTCTTCTCCTCCCAGGGGAAAGGCAGCTGTGGGGGGAACAGTTTGCATCAGTGAGTTGGGAGATGGTGGGCTGCAGCAAGGAGCATGAAGGAATTGAAAGCATGGCTGCACCGTGTCACAGCAGGGCTCCATCTGGTCAGGTAACAACCATCACAGCAGTGTGCGAGCTGAGCAGGATGGGAGTGTTGTGTGTCTTGCTATGTTCAACTAAGGGTGAGGAAAAGAAGAAGAGGTGCTGTGAGCAGAAAGGAGTCTCCTCAATGTTTGGGTCTGTAGGTGGTGGGGAAGGAGGTGTGGAGCTCTGACTGAGAACTAGTCACAGCAACCTGCAGCTGCTTGCTTAGGGGCTGTTTGGGTTAGCGAAGTAAAGTGCCAAGAGAGGGGTTGGTTGAGGAGAGACATCTTGAATTGGTGATGTGCTTGGCTCTGATTGTGAGCTTGGGGAGGATGAGAGAGCTGGGACTAACAAGGAAAAAGAAATAGCAGGATGAGCTCAGGAGGAGAAAGGGAATTTTAGCCAGAAGACAAATCAGGAGCTAATTCACCTAAGGAGCATGTGGGGATAGTAGGGTTGGACTCTGGGTGGGACCTGAAATGCTAGCGGAGATTGCACACCCTGTCTGCCAGCAAGCTGCAATGAGAGCCATGTACTAGGAATGGCAAATCAAGACTACGTTGGAAGCAGGATAAAGGAATGGGAAGGAAGGAATGGGGCAAAGGATAAACAGAAGATGAGAAATAAGAAAGAATAGTGAAGAAACCTAGCAGCTGTTTTTGCATGTTTGGTTTCGCAGAGTTACTGCTTTCATGTGGCTTTTTCCATATAGTGTTTCAGTGGAGTTGACATACTGGTTTGAATGTCTGCACGCTGATTTCTGCGGTTGCATTTTGCATCTTTACTTGCTGTGGAGGAATACCTGACTGCGTCCCTGGGTGAGAGCTGTAACCAGAACTGCGTGCACTGCTGGTTTTCATCCACTTCTGTGCGGAAAGCTCTGAGGAATTGTGTAGCAAATTGGTTTCTAATACTTACAGATAGCATTTTTCACTCTGCACCATGTTTTTCTTACACAGAAAATTCTGCTTGAATGCACTTATGCTGTACTTACAAAAGAAAGAATGATTGACACGTAGCAGTGAGTGAATGCATGTGTGTTTTCGCAGACAAAAGTGAAATGAGGGAGGGAAATGTTTCTTGCCCTCCTGAGGACTGCTGATCTCTCAAATGTGGGGGGCTCATAGGAGTGCCATTCATGAAGAATGTGTAACTGAGACTTTGGTGAAGGAAAACTGGTGGTGGACAAACTGAGCGGTGATAGAGTGCTGCACAAACGCCTTTTCACCTCCCTGCCTGCCTCCCTGGTGTAACAGTCAGAGATATTCTGCCTGTGTGCTGTCCCAGGAAAGGCATAACAAGAAGGGCAGGGATTTGAGTGCTGGTCATGAGCTTCTATTTCCTTACAACTCCAATGTGTGAAACATCTATTTTTCATAGCAGATGCTTACTGGCTTATGTTCTCAACATAGCAACACTGTAAAACTGTGTAACAGAGCTTTACTTCAGTCTTTTATATGCAAAACAAACAAACAAAAAACAAAACAAAAACCCACCCGGTGTATGTATGGGCTAGCAATTTCAGTGCTACTTTTCATGCCAGCAGCTGATGGTAAAGGCTAAGGAGGGTTCTGTTGTGGAGGGCAGTCACAGGGGCACAGGCAGCTGGTGTGTGCTTTACCTGAGCACCAGAACTGTGCTGGGCAAACACACCAGCCTGTCCTTTAGGCAGTGAGAATGCATATCACATGATATGTGTGACCGGGCTCCTATTTAAATCAGCGCGCCGGGGATTTACAGCCTTATTTTTGGATTGGGGGGTATAGGGTTGAAACCTAGCTATTTAAAGACAAAATAACGCTTCTGTGGCTCTGTAGTCTTCTGAGAGGCTGTGAGGCAGCCCAGCAAACAAGCCTGGAAGCATGCATCCATTGCTGGTGTAGCACTGAGTGCCTCTGCACCTCCTCTTGTAACTGCAGGCTGTTCCCCTTTTCCCACTGTGGCTTCTGCTCTGATCCTTGTCTGTGTCATCCTAATACCAGTACTCTATATGAAATTGCTGAAAGCTCCTTTTCCAGAGCTTCAGCGTGATTGGCATGAAATTATCTTGAAATAGGAAAGCTGTAATTATTATAAGGAGACAATTTTTGCAAGAAATGTGCTGTTGTGAAACACATACACCTAATTTAGGGAATTTTGGAGGCTGGATTCTTGATGTTCTTAGTCTGGAGTAGAAAGCTTGTGTATAATGGTGCTAACCTTTAGTGGTTGTGGGAGTGTGTTGAGTTGTTGCAGCCAACAAAACCCTTTTCTAGGCTAAACAATACAAATATGTTTCTCCTGGTTATTAGCAGTTATTTGAAACACTTGATGGTTGGGAACAACTTGTCAGAGCTGTGCACTGCGTTCACACAAGGTCAGCAGGCTTTTACCTTAAATGCATGGGAACCATACATCATGTATAGATGTTCACATTGACTTAAGCATCAGATCTGCTGTTGGCTTGGTATGGTTATCTTTTGTGGTTGGTTTGTGGGTTAACCTCTAGGAACAAAACAAAGCCGGAATATCGATGAGGCAATAAAGAGCTACAACCCCTGCTTCTCCAGGAGCTGAGCATCTTAGTTCTTGCTTGTTTTTCAGGTGTTGAAATAGTGGGAATTCAGCATGCTATCTTAAAATTAGAGTTCTTCTTTCTTCAGAACACTTTGGAGCATGCAGTGTTTGGAAGCTGCTGGCCAGTGGAGCAATATTGATTTGCCTTTGGGGGCAAGGCGTTCATGCAACCTTCCCAGCAGGGGGTGAGATTGATTCCTTAATCAGAATAGCAACAATCCATTCTGAAGCTTCCTCAAGGTATTAGGGCTAAATTAAACAGTCTGGGACTCATGTGTAAGCCCTAATGCACTTTGAGAAGCTTTCTGGGATAAGGAGAATGTTGAAAATAATCAGAAAATGAACCCAAAACAAAAAAGCCTCAGGCACAAATCACCCTTAAAGAAGAGAACTAATACGTTTCCTTTGTGTGGTGCTGTGCTTAATGCTCAGATTCTCTTAGGGAATAAAAGGGGAAAAAAATACATGAACTACATAGCTCTATTCATTGTCTCCTTTTTGTATGAGTTCCATAGTCATTCCAAAAATAGATATGGTCTTAAATTAATAGAATTAAGCATCTTAAAGCAGGGAAATACTGTGCTGGGGATTTCTTTCTTTGCTTATTTTTCAACAGTCGCTACTTAGAATGCGGGTTCCTTTCTATGTTGTGTTTGTCTTAATTTTGCAGCGTTTTAAGATGATGTTTACTTGTGTGCATTTACAGAGTCTACAATTACATGAGTCTCTTGAGGATAAAAATGTCACGAGTGCATTCAGCTTTTCTGGAAATGCTGTCATTAGCTTGGAGGAGGAATGAAATAGTATGACTGAGTTTTATTCTGTATATTAAGTGTTTGTAAGTAAGGATTAACTGTAATATATGAGTAACCTTATTGAATGAGCAAACTAATAATTAGGAATGTCGTTTCTATAGGTGAGAACTCAGCAATAAAAGGAGGCGGTGAGAGTAAAGCACATGACATTGCTTCTGTCTTTCTCTTTTCTTACTGGCTTTGTCTCATTCCGCCTCAGTCTGCACACCGAATTAGATAAACAGTAATTTTCCATCCTACAGCACACTGAGATCTTTTCCAACAAATGCATCCAGAGGTGCTGAGGGCTTGACAAAGGTTTCAGTATTTTCAATGACTCTGAATCCTGCCTGTGAATACAGCAGGGAGCTCTCACTGGATGTTAGCAGATGCTCTTTTCTTGTAGACGTGTATTGGTCTTCCATTGAGGAGAAGGTTTGGAGATGCTCTGTGAAGGTATTCTACCATAACATCAACTTCTTTGGCCCAGCAGGTTGTATTCAATAGCCAGTACTCCTCTGTTTGAGTTTAAACACTGAGATTTGTGGGGAAATTAACACTTAACTCTCCGTTTCTTGGTTGTATGCAGTAATGGTTTCAGGTGAACCAGAGCTGTAGCTTTCCAAGAAGTGGAAGGTGGTGTTTGAATGAGCTCCTTGCCCTCTCAGTTGGAGGGGATGTTCTTCTCAAATTGTGACAAGATCCCTTGCTTTCCCTTATCCTCTCTATACGTAGGTAAGCGTGGGTTTGTTTTCTTCCTCTCCCCCACCATCCCTGCATTGGTCTGGTTCAGAGGCCAAGCTTTCTTTCTCTGCTTGGCAGATAAAACATCTAATAGATTCAAGTCAATATCCTCTCATATTTTTTAGATGATTCCAGTGTTCATCAAGCAAATGGCCTATCTGTGTTACAAAATAGGTGGAGAATCATGGGATGTTCATGGAATTGTGCCCAGAAGCTCCAGTTGCTGTAGGAAGACCAAATGCTCTAATCCATGCAGAGAAAGGTTGGGCAGGAGGTTCCTGTTGTTCTTCTGTGGCCAAGGGCGTTTCTTCTACGCTCTTGTGCTTTTCAGTTCAGCAGACAAAATGGCTTCGAAAGGTAGGGGATGAAAGCTGAAGTAAGGAAAGCAAGCCTATGAGGATTTCTTTCAGCCCAGACAGAGAAATTAGTTCTGTAACTTCAATTACTTGAGCACAGATAGGAGCTAAGTGCCCGGTCTTTTTATTTATGCACCTGTTGTCTGTTTGCATTATTGGTCATTGCCTTTTTTTTGGAGGTTAATAAGAACTGCAGATCATCATGCTTAGTTTAGTATCGCTGATTCTGTTCTCTGAACATCTGTCACTGTTTGCATCAGTGCCTGTGCAAGGCACGGCAATGTTCTGAACCTCAGGTCTCATTTCAGACATGTTTTTCTCGAGCCTTTTTGTTTCTAGCATCCCATCTGCAACAATTCTCCAGCTCTATGTGCAGTTGTGTTACACTGTAGTCTTGAGCTCTGGTAAATTTTCTCTTTCCTGGTGTTCTGAAGCAGTCCCAGTTGTTCTGTTCCTATCTCATTATGTTCTCTTGTCTCCCTGTGCATCTTGCTTTCTGTCAGTAGATTATTTCTTCTGATACATGCTATTTTTTCTGTCTCTCTCTTGCATTACTCATAAGATTAACTCAAGTCAACATGTATTTCAGAATTTGAAAGGTATGTTTCTAAGAATGGTGTCAAAAGTGTAGTGTGACAACACTGCAGGTTTACAAGCCAGGGCCATGAAGTGTCATGCTTAGCAAAGAAAGGGTAAGCATGACACAAGTCCCATCCCTACTGTGCAATCCAAGCATCTCTGGGCCATACCTTGCAGGTGTGTGATGTGCATTAAAGGTGAGCAGGGCTGGAAGGATGCAGTGCATGGCATGGAAGGATGTGGGGGTGGAGTACAGGTCTGTATGTAGCCTGTCCCACTTTCTGACTCTCCCTGTCTGGGGAGCAAAGAATCATTTCTCTTGCACCGATGTTTGTTAAGAGAGGTTTCTTTTGTTTTCACGTTGTAAAATAGTTATTGTTCTGAGATAAAAACTAAAGCTAGCTGGTTTTATTGTGTCTTGGATTGAAAATCGATACGGTATGCTGAGAGATACCCAAAATAGATTATTTTTGCTGGAATGGCTGTGTTCAGTGAATGCTCAAAGAAATCTGTGTGTCTCAGCCATGTTTCAAAGAATTATTTTTCCAATAGGCTAATTAATTGCCTTCAAATAAATAGTCATTAAAAAAAATAAATATATATATAGCTACATCAATATTTAATTGCATCTGCTTGAAATTCTCCTAGTCCAGGCTTGTAAAGTTGAGTGTGGATGTTATTCACATATCCCTGTTCAAAAGAACAGAATTTATTTTCTTTTATGGAGCTAATTATTCCTTAAAGAAATAAGTGAGATGCCTAAATGGCTGTGCTCCAAAGCAACGGGCAGCAGGAAACAGCTTCATCCCTCTCTGTAGGCAGTTATGCTGTAAACCCACGTGTGAATGTCACCAGAAAGCTGCTTTGTGTCCTGCACGGCTGCAAGTCTTGTGTACAACTTGTAGGGTTTTTGCTCCACGTGGTCTCTTACTGAGGAATCCTTTCCTTTGAAATGAAGCAGATGGTTCATTTCCTCCCACAACAGGGGCAGAAAAGAGCAGCACTGTGCTCGCCTTCCTTTTGGATATTCGGCTGTTTGTAATTGCTATGGTGGGACAGCCCAGCTAGCACCTTATAATGTAAGCATTCCCTCTGTTTGCTTTTTTGTTGTGGCGGTCTTGTACTCAACCTTCCGAGATCATCAGAAGAGTGGAAGCAGGATGATGTGACGGTGTATTTCTATTGACAAAACTTCCCTATGTGCGCGCTGTGCACAGCATGCCTTTGTGTGACATGACCTCAGTAAAGCACTGTATTAAGGACTACTCCCGTAAAACATGCTATGCTGTAATACAGGCACTCGGCAACTTTCTGTTACTTCAGTTATGACAATTTTAATAACACTGAACCATAGTTTGTTATGGTTATTGTTATGGTTATTTAACCAATAACATCACCCGTACGTGGGGGTCTCTGCGTTCATCTTTGTGACAAAATGCTTTCTATCATTGTCCCAGCGATCAGCCCCAAGCACAGCAAGCTGCTGTGTGCTGGACAAACTGTAAAGCTCTTTCAGAAAATATCTTTGGCACCTCAGATTTTACAGCCTGCTAACACATTCAGAACACAGGACAAGCAGCTTAAGATCTGAATGAGATTGTTCACCAAACGAATTGGTGCAGCATATTAATTTGCTAGCACTTCTAAATGCCTTCAGTGTTACAAGAGTCTGCAGTGTCACTAAAATACCAGGAGCTTTGTTGGTTCTAAACTACTTAAAAGAGAGTTTTACATTCTTTTCTGCCTGCTGTAGCCTTACCGGCTTTATAAAGAATGTCAAGATCTGTATTTGAAGAATGTTTCGCATTCTGAGCTTAGCAAAGTTAGTAAGAACCTTTTCCTGGTAGTATTAATGGCCTTGGAGTTTCATTCTGCTCTGATTTAGCTCCTTATTATATGAGGCTCGTATTAATTCTTTTATGTAAATGGCCACGGATACATTAATTGCATTGTTTAATAAGCATTTATTCTCTGTAGATAGTTTCAGGATTGATGTAGACAAAGCACTTGCCTTTACACTTAGGTGATGTTAATGAGCTGGGTGCTGTCAGCCTGGTGTTTTGATGCATACTTTCCATTGTGCCATCTGAGGTTTTGAGTTGGTGTTTAATGCTGGAGTGGAACTGGTAGGAAACCGAACTGTTATCTCGTTTTTTCCTTTGTGTAATTTACCGACACCCCCTTCTCACCCCAAAATGGTGGAGATGTCACAACTGTATGGTTAAGAATGGGATTAAAGCATTCAGGGCTGCCCATTCTTTCAGTGATAATAGATGGAGGCAGATGGGTGATACGGGGATGGGCTGTGGGGGACAGGAAGCAGTCAGGCTGGTGTGACAGCCGTGTGGCTTTTAATCTGTGCTCCAATAAGCATTGCTGTAATTTGGCTGGTGCTTTTGTTTCATGTCTGTCTTCGAAGCTAGATTAACAGAGAGGTTCTTCCTGATGTATTTCCCATTAGGATTGTGAGGATGCGCGCTTAATGAAGCTTCATAAAGGTTCAGAACCTCAATCATGGTGTCATTATCATTGGCATAGCATATATTCTAAAATAGCCACTTCTTTTTGTTGAACCCAAGGACATGAGACTGTTGTTTCAGGCAAACTGAATGACCCCCTTTAGCACGGCTAGACTTGCCTGTCCAGGTTGTGAATGGAATGGCCTTGCTGAAGGCAGCAGTTTGCATTTAAAGGATGAGAAATGCTGGATTACTTGAAATGAAATGTTATCTGTTCGTGATGCTTAGGCTTCCAGGTCATATTGGTCAAAAGAGAACCTAATTGTTGGTTTGCTTCCATAAAGCGTTCTGTCTGGCTTGGAGGTTTTGGAGGAAGCCAGGCTAGGTTTGTACAGACACCAGATGCCCTACTTACTTTCTAGAAACTGTAATTTTAGTTTCTGTTGGTTAGTGTGCTGAACTGGAGCTTTGTCCATCAGGGCTCCCAGCCTGGCCCAGCTACACACACACTGTGGCCATGCTGGCTGGGCTGCGGCTCCCCGCGTGTTTCTGGTTTGTCCCCGTGCCCCTGTGCCGGCCCCTGGGTGTGCAGGGGCTGCTGCCAGAGCTGTGGGAACTTTGCTGCTGCTGCTACTGCTTCTTTCATGCCAGCTCACTGAGCATTTCCCACGTATGGATGAGAGAGATGATTGTGTTAGAGCTCTGTCTGTGTTATCATCAACGTCATGCTTAAAGGATAGGGGTCTTTATATCTTCCTATCTAACAAAAAGCAATCTTTCTGCATGAACGGGGTGGGTTTTTTTTTTCAGTGTCTGTGTGACGGTTTTGCCTCTTGGAGATCCATGGCAGCTCAGTAGCTCAGACGTGCTCTCTTATGGCTGCAGCTGGGCCGTATGCATGCTGCCCTATTGCCTGTGAACTTGAAATGTATGTGGGAGAACTTTCCTTTGTGTCGCTGAATGCAATTTAATTGGTGCTTGTTTAGTAGTTTGCCTCGTTAAATGATTCGTTTTTGCTACTGAACAAATGCTTTGTGTGCTTTTGGTGGGTCGGTGTTTTACATGGTATTTCCTCCCCTCTTTATTCCACCTACTTTGGTGCGCTCCTTTAGTATTTGCTGGGATCTTGTTACTGAGAACTGAGAGAGCCTTCTGCTGGGGGCCCAGGGGCACCCTGTGTAGCTCAGAGAGGCTTTAGACAGTGATTACTTTTCTTCAGGTTCAGACTTTAACATGAGCTCACATTGTAATGAAGGAGAGTTGTACCACAGTGTCTGAGGATGAGCGTAAGGGAAACAGAAGTGAGCGTGTGGTCTCTCCCTCTAAGGGAAAAGATGCTGTCACTTATCAGAAGATATTTGTTTCTTGATTGCAGTGGATGTTGTGATGCATAGATGGGTGTTTCTGATTCCTGCTGAGATACATGAGCAGTACTGTTGCCACATAGGTGTGGTTTTGGTCATAATTTAGTCTGTTAGACTTGGATGGATTCTGTGGTCTCATCTTTTGCAGGGGAGGGGAGGAGATGCGCCTCAGGATTCAGCTGGAAGTTTGAGTATTTGATGCAGGTAGGATCAGCACCAATGCTGTTGTTGACATACAGACAAAAAGAAACAGTGCAGTTTGCACATCCAGCAGGGGTTAGTCCCTGCTCTAAAGAGTTCATCACCCATAAGCTGAGATAAGTAATAGGTAATAGGCGGGATGTTAGCTGAATGCCTTGGTTGCTGATTTCATAGCTATAGAAAGCACTGGGTGTTACTGTATTTAAGAAAAACTGTGTATTAAACTCCAGTTTTGTAGTGATGAACTTTGTGTGTCACATTTCAGTTGGGTTTATGCGTAGAGTTACAGACATTTAAAATGCCACATACTCCTGCAAAAAGGGGAAGTGTTGTTCTACTTAGTGCATTAGATTTCCTGAATCATATGTATTTCTGAAGTAAGTAAATAGAGAAACCTTTTGCTCTGGGTGCAGACTATTCCTTGGGTCAGAACAGAAGCACCAGGTCTAATTTCTGGGTTGTAAATGGAATGCAGTGGCAGATAGGAATACTTGAGGCAGAGCAGTAATCTTATTTGGTCCCGAGTGTGAAGTGGCACTTGATAAATTGAGGACTGTATTTGTAATGTTGTGGTATTTAAGATATTAAATGCTTTTTGAACCTCATCTGAAAAGGAGTACTTGAGTCTTTGTCAGCTGTTAGGTCCATTTACTTTGGAAAAAGAGAGGAGGAAGCAGTCAGTTTTGAGATTTTCCCTTTTAATTACAGCATTAGTGAAGGGTTGTGGATGTGATTTAAAGGGACCTTATTTTTTTTGACCTTACATATCTCCATTGCTCCGATTTAAACAGAAGAAAAACCATAGAAAAGCATTTAATGATTTGAGGTGGCAGCCTCCAGCTGTGCAAAATTACAGCACCTTTACAACATCTTTCTCTTCTGAGCTGCAGTGTACGCATCCCATAAGGACTGTGCTTAAGTGAGTTCTTGGAGTGCTTTGCAGCCAGAGAAGGAGGCAAAGAGGGGAAGGGGCTCTTCTGTTCCATTGAAAATAGATAATAAAAGATATCTTTGGTTCATTAGAAACTGCGTAAAGAAGGGATTTAAGACAGATGCTCAATTCTCCACCTGACAGCTGAATTGCTTAATGGAGATGAGAAGATCAGAGATGGACTCTACCAGACATTGCTTCTTTCTTTGTACATAGACCACGTGGGCAGTGTTTAGGGAAGGAGATCTAGGGCTTTTAATTTTCAAAGCTTAAAATTCACTCATGTTGTTGTTTGAAGCGGTTATTTTATTAAAACAAAACAAAAACACACCGCCCAAATGTAACTGTTCCAAAGACAACAAACAGAATGGGATCGAAACTCAGGGTACCAGCTGTATCCTAACACCAAACCTCCTGCTTTGAGGATCCATGGAGCTGCTTGGATACTGTGTGATGAGCTTAGTGTGCTGTAAATGCTGCTCCAGGTCGAAGTGCTGTTCCTGTGGATAAGATCCTAACGTTGTAACTGCATATAATTTGCTGTCAGAGGGCACGGTGGCCTCTCTATGTCTTTATTTTTTTTCTCCAATGCATCAGCATGCTTGTTTGCTTTTCTATTGTAGTCCTCCCTGCAATGGGCAGCAATGCTTGTGTGGTTTGTTGTACATAATTAGCACACAACTGCCCAAAGGGAAAGCTGTGTGGGCAGGAGAACTCATCAGTCTGTATTTTAACAGCTGGTATTATTGAGGGAGGGATTCACGGAGTGGAGGGGGAAAAAAAAAAGAGGATGAAAATCAGTCAACAGTTAATCCAGAGATACAGGCAGGCACCGGGAGATTTACTGGGAGTTACTTCTAGAACTGCCTTTGTTTAAATAACCGAGAATAAAAGAATGGCTGTGTTAAATCGGGGTAGCGGGATGGTGCTGAGGAAGAGTGAAAAGTTGCAACACTGTTAACTGAAAAACCTTCCTGGAACTACAGCTACATATATTTAGCTTTGTTACCACGCTGCAACTCCTGAGGGAGGCAGCTCGGGTCTGCAGCCCGTGATTTATGCCGGCCCAGCAGCAGGGGATGAGCACCAGAGTCTGCCTGTTTTCCAAGCTCTTGTTTATAACAACACACACAGAGGGACGGATCCCCGTGGGTCGGTGCAGCTCGCAGTCTGCTGCTCTGGATACTGTCAGCAAAAAAACAGTCCTTGTCCCTGTCTTCCTCCCTCAGGACAAGCAGAAGGAAGAGGTTAGCATTGTTTGTTTTGTCTCTTTGTTTTTTAAATGAGTTCTGCGGGTATCATTAATGTTAATGATAGAGATGCATCATCTCTCTGGGCCTCAGTAAGACTTAATTGTAATGAGTCTTTATTTAGGCTTTGCTTAGCTAATGAGTGAAGAAACCTATTTGAATTTTAAGGTCTTAATTCTGCTGGCTTTTTCCCCTATATTTATGAGAAATAATCCAATTTAAGTTGGTACCACCAAAAGGAAAAGCAGCACATGCATGCTTATCTGCAGTGTAAGTAGGTGAACGTGTACAGAAATAAGTCGAACGATGGTCTTTAAATATAGTTGGTGTTTCTGACCATACTTCTTGCAATAGTTGAGGTATTATTATTTTGATCTTTAAGAGCTTTCTTATATTCTGGGCTGTAATTTGCACATTATAATGTATTTTGAAACAAAACTCCGTCCCATTCTGGGATTTCTTGTGTGTGTTTTATAAGTGGAATTGTATGCTTGAAGAGAAGCGCTCATTGCTGAGTGGTCTCTTTGTGACAGATGGTTCTCATTGTGGTGAGCTCTTGTGGTGCCTCAAACCTCAAAATGTATAAACTTATTTGAGGGAAATGAATTGCTGCAGCAGCATGGGCATCTATGAAAAGCACCGTGGACACTGCAAATGTTTTTGAGCTGTAGGTGTTTTCTGTATTCAAAGAAAACTAGAATGTTCATTTCCAAGAATATGATGTTTTTGATGCATTGTAAGATGAGTGTTTCCTCTTCTGAGAGATGTATGCAATTTAATTTGAAGCAACTCCCACTGGTAACGGGGGGGTTGTGTCAAGCATGTACCATCACAGTATGGCCTTCATAGGCTGTGAATGAAAATGAAACTCCACCTATATGTTTACCTGTACTAGATGGGCTTATGCTCATCATTGTGTGTCAGCTGGGCCTTCACATCACAATCTCTGTTCTAAGAAAGCCAGGCTTCCTGTTAGCCTTCTGCATGCACAAGGACAGCCTGACTGTCCTTCTCTGTCTGGCTCCCTTTGGTTCGCTTGCTGTTTCTCACCTGTTGCTCACCAGCTCCATTCCAGCTCAGCTCTTCACATCTCCTGTTCCCTCCCCAGCACCATTGCTCTGTGCTGTCTCATCTCACAGCCACTGCAGCAGCCACATCCTCTCGGGTGGCATATCCTCTCACCTTCCTTCCTGCCTGCATGCTCGTGCTGCTGCTTGCCCCATTGCTAGCAAAGCACCGCAAGCGCTACCTCCACATCCTTTGCAGGGTACAGCAGGCTGAGGGGAAGGAAAAGGCTCAGTTTGACACCAGGATATTTAGGTGCAGAGTTTGGGGTCTGTCCGATGTGGGCTTTGCTGGGGATGGCTGTGCAGTGGCAGGAGTGGCCCCTTGGGGCTCAGGCAGCTGGTTTCTGGTCCTATCAGGAGCATCCGCAAGCCAGCACCAGCTCAGCTCACACAAAGCAGTGCTTCCAGCTCATGGCTTGAGCTTTAGCAGGGAGCTGGGCATTCAGCTTATGAGAACTTGGCCAGCAGCAGCTGAACTTGCACAGGGAGGTTCCTGCAGTGAACCATGTGTTGGGTTTTGCAAGGTTTCCATAATGAGTGTCAAAGTGGGTCACCCATGTGAGCAGCCAGGCTGTGCTCCCAGCAACCTGGCAGGCAGAGGTGTCCTGGTGCTAACTGATCCCCACGCTGCTTCTTGGGGAGCTGCTCACTCTCCTACCCCTGCTTGCTGACCTTGCTAAGACTCATTTTGCACTGAGGTTTGCTGTCAGAATCCCTGCTGCAGGGCTCTGGGCATGGTGTAGAATCGCTTCCCCTAAAAGCAGGTGAGCTGTGCTATTGCAACAGACTGGCATTCTAGTTGGAGTTGTACCCATGGAGCTTTAGCTCATCTTGTTCAGTGTTGCCGTTCACCTTGTTCCCCATCAGCCCTGATGATCTCATACTCGAACTGGCCTGGCCTCTGTGTGACTGCAGTTTTCATCGTGCTCTCCATGTGCTGTACGCTCAGCTGACTTTTCTTTCAGTACCTGTTTGTCTTTAGCCAAGTTCCAGTCCAGGCAGGTTAAGGAGGGCAGGGCCCAAACCTGTCTATGAGACAGCACTTCTGCTTCATTGGCAGGAGGGGTCACTCTTGAGTTTGTGGAAGGTGGTGGTTGGGTGGGGATGGAGAGGTTGGTCTCCCTAGCAGGGTTCCTCCCCAGTGCCACCCTTTGTGCATGGCCATACTCATGAAGTGGGGCAACGTTGTTTTAAATCCCAAGTAAACCTGGTGTAAGTTCTGGAACTTGGGTTGCTTTGCAGCTTCAGCAGAGTGCAGAAAGCAAAAAGCCTTTTAAGCCTGAAATGTAGATCGCTTAATTGCTAGTGTTTATTGGAGCAAGTAGGGCTATGAGAGGTGAGTTTATCTGGCAACATAAGAGATTTCAACATAAAACATGATCTGTTTCCAGTCCTGATTGGTGGCTTTTTTCCCACCTGTTTGGATCTCACTCAGTTGCCCAAAAATACAGCAAGGAATATTGGTTCTTTCTCTCATCTGAATCAAGTTCTGGGGAGAATCAAAAGAGATAAAAGAAAAAACCTGTTGGTCTGTATGAAAATGAGTTTAAGGGATGGAGATAAGGAGGAAATAGAGGTGAGAGAGTAAATCTCTGAGTTTTCGGAGGCATTTATAACTTACATGAGGTAGAAATATTTCTGCTTAAGGTGAAGGACCTGTAAGAATTTAATACTTGAAAGTTAAAATGAAATATAGACGAATAGAAAATTGGAAGTAAAAATACGATCATAAACAGCTTTATGAAGAGGGGCCGGATGTGCTGAGCTAATCGTGCCATCAGCCATGCAAATCATCTGATAAAAGCCCAGCATTGTTTGAGCACGAACCAAAAAGAGATGCTCTCCTCTTCCCATCGCTGTGTCCGTGCTGCCAGCCCTCCTCATCTGTGCTGCTCAAAGCAGAAGGTTGGTGTCCTGCGCTGCTCTGTGTGAACAGCATCCACCTCCCACTTGTTCACTGACCACAGCTGACAAGACTGGTGTGGGAAGTTCTCTCTCCTCAGCATTGGCTGAATCAACAAGCACTGCTGCTTTCCTATTGCTGCACCTCTCTGCTTTCTCAGAGCTCTCGCGGGAGCAGCCTGTACTTCACATATTCCTTTTGTTATTAATTTACCTGAAGGCTGTGGCATTTGCATGTGGCTTTATTGTAGGTCTGTGTGGATCTGTGCATCTGAACTCTGTTGTGTTCTACCAGCGCTGTGCTGCTACGTGGGACTGAACTGAGTCTGTGAAGGTCCCAGCAACTGTTTTTTTTCCCCCTTAAATCTGAAGTTGTTAAAATGTACTTCTAAGGAGGGTGAGTAAACAAGTAACTCTGGAAGAAATGCAATGGAATTGCTAATAAGTATTTTGAATTTTTAATGATCACGTGTCTCTTCTTATGTTGCTGGATTAGAAATGTAGGATTATGCTGAATACAGAGGCTTTGTTCTGCTGTTTGTAGCTCTGAATTTGCAGCATGCACATCCACTGCTTTGTTTTGGCTGTTAGCTCCTGGCTGCTGCTACCTGTGGGAGCAGTGGGAAGAGTGACAGCATCACCTGCTTATGGGTACATCAAATACGGCTGCCCAGATCTGATCCCAACAGATCTGAACAGAGGACCTAACGATGTTTGCACAAGAAACCAAACTGAAAGCCCAGAGCTTCTGCTGTACGGTAGAGTTTGACTCCATGGCACTAGCTGTTCTGTTTATGGGAAGTGCTTACCCAAGGCACACGTGTTGCCTTGCTGCAGAGGCCTGAGGTTAGAGCAAGGGGAAGACCAAGGACATCCCTGAATTTCTGCTATAGCTAAAGCTCACTGGTGACAAATTATTGCCATCATTGGGTTTTGAAAGAGTTCTGAGCTGAAGGATTTCACAATAGATGAAAGCTCTCTAGAGATCAGGTCCATAAGGCACTCCCTTCAAAAGACCACAGGAATAACATTTGCGTTATTGCTCAATAATTGGTTGTACTCCATGTTATGCGGCTTAGGAATGGAGAGAGAGCTGTTCTGTGCTTCCTTTATTTCCCTTTTGTTTTTATTTAATGGCTATTTTTCTTCTTCCCAAGAGCCTTTGCTTTGTTGGGGAGTGGAACATCAGGAGAATAGCTGAGGAGTGAGGGAATTTGACAGCTTAAAGAAGCAGTTAAAGCAAGGAGAAGCAAATAGGCAGAACTATTTCCATTTTAAGCATTGTTGGTGCAAAAAGCTTGCAGCTGAGTTTCGGGAAGACTGTATGAGCATGAAGTTCTTTGGGCAGCGATAAAAATACTGGGAGAGAATTAATGGAGATGGAAAAGAAGTCAGAAACACTTTGCCTTTGGGATGAAGTTCTCAATGCACTCTGGCTGTTTGGCTTCCCATGCAGCTTAGTGATGCACTCTCCTCTTTTGAGCTTATATTTTTGTATGCACGTTGGAAAGTGCAATAAGCAATGAAAGGATGTGAGGACACAGTTTGTCTGATGCAGTTTGTGTTCAGCTCTGCAGTTCCAGCCATGTGGGACCTTTGGGGGGGGAGGGTAATGTTTTGTGTTTGGCCCTTCTGGTGCTCAGGGAAGGCACACAGTGTTTGTGCTGGCATGTGTGGTGTAGGTGGGAGCTGCTGGAATCTGACGGAGGAGTTACAGCCACATGGACTGTTTAATTATGTGCGCTTCTGGACCGTCACCCGAAGCTCCACTGTTCCTTGCAGGGAGCTGTTGGTGCTGCAGTGAGAAGTGTGGGGATTTGAAAAAGGAGGAGTTGGGGTTTGGCCCTCTGGAAGGCTGAATGGATAGTAACGTGAAGGCTGTGGTGGGAGCCACATATGTACCTCATTTGCCACTGCGGTGTTTTGCTCAAGAGTGTGTTTGTAAGTCAACTGGCCTCTGAGTCAGAGGAAAGCAGTGAATCCTTCTGCAGAACGTTTTGGTGCTGCTTCTTTACAGAAGACAGGTGCAGGCTGACCTCTTGTCCCCCTGTGCTGCGGTCTGATGAGAGCCTCCTCACCAAATGCTGCATCATGCTGCTTGCCTTGTGTTCTTGCTTTTGCCAAAGAATGCTGAAGCCTTGTGGAATTTGTTTTCTAATGTCTTCCCTCACTGCAACAGTGATCAGAGATGTTGCAATTCCATGAATTGAAGGTTACCTTTGCAACCAAAATATTGCATACCCTCTTTTGTCCCTGTGCTTCATTAGCTTTAGCATAGAGCTGTTGCCTACCTTCAGCTCGCTGAGCACATGGGGGATGCGAGGAGGATGTGGATGTCTTTCCTTTGAAATCTCATGCTCCCAATTTTGCTGACCATATTTCATCCGTAGGAAACACAGAAAAGAGCTGAAAGCAGGATATGTGACCCCAATATAAGACATCACTATGGGGCACGGGTTATCTGTTCACGGTTGTTCTGGTTACCACTCAGTGCAGGCTGAGTTTCTCTGTTGGTTGTATAAATGGAAAGTCAGTGTGTTCACATGGTCAGCGACGGCTGCTAGCCACATTGCTGCGGGTTCACCTCTGCACTGCTCAGCATGGAGCTCGCTTTCTCCAGACCTGACAAAGTGAGGCTCCTGAGGCAGCCCGGCAGATTGATCCACAGCATTGCAGGGCAGAGCGAGTCGGCAGCCTGGAACAGCCTTCAGGTTTTTTTTTCATTCCTTAATCTAAATGATACTTTGAGAGAAGTCTGGGTGGTGGTGGAAGAGCTTTGTATTGCTGGTGGTTTCTGTTCTGGAAAGCACCAGGTGTAGACAAATCTACCAGCAGGATTGCTTTCTGAGGGTGAACCTGCTCTGCATGTGTGCTTGGCATTGCTTGAGCCCTATCCAAGGGCAGGAGTTCCTTGAAAGGCATCCCATCCTAATGGGAACCCAGCCTTTCCTCTTTGGGTATAGTTATAGTGAGATGTTCTGTTTCTTGCTGTTCCTATGGTGTATGTGTGCAATAAGGGTGGTTTAATTTGCATAGAGGGGGTAGTGCGTGGATTCCCCAACCTGAGACAAGTTGGGAGTGTGTATGAGTGTATGTAAATTGTTGCTAATGGACTGTTTTATGGGGTATTTATTTTATGTGCGTGTGTTTATGTTAAATAATGTAAATGGTGGAAGAGCTGAGCGTGGGATAGCTGCACGACCTCTCGAGCAGAAGCCTTCAGAAGGCCGTGTTTGTAGAGCTTTCCTGATGCCAGCGCAGTCACTGTGATTAGGGCTGTGGATGTGAAGCTGAGCAGGAGCTGCCTCATTGCAGAGCACTGCTTCCTCCCTGCAGCCCTGCGGGTGAGCAGAGCTCTGTGCCGTACCCCATCTTTGTTCTCCCCAGCTGTGAAGTCTGTTTGAAACAAGGATTTGTCTACATGCAAATATGTGTTGGCTCAGTGCACGTCTTCACTTCCTGCAGAAAACCTGCGTCCTCTTTTTGAGTGAACGAGGTTACCTTTGGTGTCAGGGTGACTGCAGGCTGTCGGGGCTCTATTCTGTGTCCTTTGGGGTTTTTTTTAGTTGCCTTCAACCACTTTGTATGGCTCCTGGAGCACAAGGCTTAGAAGTTCTGTGCTATTTTGGTATGCGTACACTTGCCCTTTTGCTGTTGTTCCCCCCTCTGGTGCCTTTTTGGTTAACTAAAACTGACATAATTCAAACTAAAGCCTAGTCTGGTTTGGCTGCATGGCTTTGAAGGAGAACCTTATGCTAAACCAAAGCAAACAGAGTGATGCTCAAGTCTGTGTGTCTAACTCCATGCCTATTGCCTGTTGCTTTAACTGCTTCCTTGATAGCTTTACAAGTTTCCATCCTGTAACAAGGCTTTCATCTCTTCAAAAAGGAGTTAAAGCAGTTTTGTTGGCAAGCAGCAGCTTCTGCTTGCAATTGTTTCGCTCAGAGCTGAAGTTTTCTTTCTTGATACCAATCTAACTTACCGCCAGAACCAGAAATGCTGCAGTGCAGTGAGTGGTTATTTGCTTAAAAGCAGCAGATTCATAAACCAGGCTTTGTAGTAACGGTGTTATTTTGTGCCTCTAAGGAAGTGGGCTTGTACTGGTTTGATAATGTTTGATGATAGCCCTGCAAAATGGAAATCACAAGACCAGATCTTCATAGCACAGAAAGAAGCTCTGCTGCTGTCAGAAGCATTCACTGTGGTAGCCAAGCATCTGACCCAAATCCCTCCTTGTATTCGTATTGTTGGAGAACACGGCAAATCTAACCTCTGTGCCACAGATGTACAAAATCTGTTCTTTACTTTCCCTGTAATACATAATGGAGCCAGCTGCCAAGCATTTCAGGCTGATATTAAGGCTTGGTTTGTGTTGTATTTTGGTAAGGATAAGTATGCAATAGAGCACAGTTTAAACCGTTTATCCTAGTGTTGTGGATAACGCAACAACAGTGTGGTGACTTCTGAAATGCTGTATGGAATGGATGGCTGTGGAAGTGTAAATGAAGTAACTAAATTTAAAAAACAAGAGAAAAAGGTAATTTAGATTAACTCAGCATACAGTCATAAGTTGCCTTGGATAATTAATTTGGATTTAGAGTTGCTTAATTTCTCTTGGCGTTTGCAAATCCCAGACGGACTTGTGGAATGTTTTTGATTGAAAAAAGATTCTATTGGAAACATGTGTGACTGTGTTTTTTCAGGGCAACAATATCTGAAGAACAAAGCAGCATCTGTATATGAATGTCGACAGACAAGAAGTCTTGCTGTAAACATAACTAATGTAATTTTGTGGCATCTTTTGTTAACATGTCTTTTATTTTAGAACAAATCATGAGGCTGGAGGGGGAAGTCAACCCCGTTCTGTAGAAAGCTCTACCTGTTCCAAATAGTATTTGAGAGCATTACACTGATGAAGCTGGACTATAAATGTATTTCTTAGACTAATGTCAAAGTTATTAATTAGGTGTAGACCTCGGATTTGCAGAACTTCTAAGAACTCTTCAAGATAAAATGATACTGGTCAGGGAATCCATGTCTTGTCACTTCTTTTGTTATGCATTTGCATTAGAAAACTGGTGAAAGGGCTGGAATTTCTGCAATGGAAGTGAGTTAGAAATGAAAACTGATTATTACTGATCTCATGCTAAGATACAGATTTCTGTTGGTATAAGATCCCGTGCTGCTAAAAAATGTCTGACTGCGGTAATGGAAAATATTAATAATAGTATAAAAAGTGATATGTGCCTTGGAAATTATTTCCAGTTCCCTTGGTTCAATGAGACTAAACTTGTTTTATGATTATTCCTTGCAGGACCAGTTTGACAATTTAGAGAAGCACACTCAGTGGGGTATCGATGTTCTGGAAAAGTACATCAAGTTTGTCAAAGAAAGAACAGAGATCGAACTCAGCTATGCAAAGCAGCTTAGGTAAGTTGGAATGGAAAGGTCTGCACTTAGAGTTGCTTCTGCTAGTGCCTGCAGTCATCTGCAAATGCACGTTGCAGTGGCAGTAAGTTTGCTTAGCTTATAAAGTTTGCTGTTAGATGAAGAGTTTTAGTTTAAAGACCTGAATGCTAAGTTTAATCTAACATCGTGTTCTTGTCTATGATAAAAATCATGTGCTTTGTAACAGAGAAGGTATTTGGGTGGCTGAGGAACATAGTAGGGCTTACTCATGATGTACTCATAGATAAAGGCTTGGGCTTTGGGTGGCATAGCATTGTAATATTCCCCATGAAACTATGACTGCAAATAAACTCTGAAGAGTTTAAGAATTCAACACAACAGTGGTAACTTGCTATAGGACAAAGTTTAGGGTTTTTAAATATAATTTTATTTATTTTATTTTGTCTGACAGACTCATAAACAGTGTTGGAGAAACTGCAGGCCAGAAAGTCAGTCTCAACACTTGGAAATTGAGTCTGTATATGAGTCAGATTGCAGTCTAAGATTTGTATTTTGACAGTTTTATAGTCTTGCCAAACTTCTTGCAATGTGTCTCCCGAACAGAGCAGAAATCCTGTGAGTTTATCTTGAGCAGCTAAATTACTAGAAATTCTTGCTGGGTATTTTCTGGTATGAACTTTGTGTTGAACATAAAGATATGAGGGTATGTGAACCTGCGTCGGAAAACTGTATCAGGTCCAGGGTGAATGGAGAAGAAAGGGGATGAGGAACCCTCCCACAGTGGCTAGCTCTTAACCTGCCCAGCGTGAGAGAGGAGTAGAGCAGTGGTGGGAATGGTGGCTAACTGGGGAGGGGAGCACAGGACTGCCTGACCCCTGCAGTACATCCATACCTTTTGTTCTGTAAATTGTGTGCATTCGGACTCCTCCCATCTACTCAGTATTGGTAAAGAATGAGATCTGTGCTTCTGGTTGATCTGTGTATACACAAAGCACAAGGTCTATTAAAAAAAGAAAAAACAAACAGATTTTTTTGATGCTTTTCTTTTTTTAGAATGGCTTCTGAGATGAGCAATGACCTGTTATTTACTAGGGGCTGGTAGCTGATAATGCCCTGCCTTTTTGGTTACGTGCTTTCTCAGGGGAATGCCACAAGGATTCCCCGGGGTGTCTGCTATGGATATGCAGGAAATTGAAAATGAGTTGTGCAGGAACAAATTGCTCACATCCTATGGAGATGAAGTTGAATTACAAAGGCAGAGTGAGCTGGAAGAAACATAGTATGAGTAAACTGGGGAAGCCCAGCATGGTATCTGTGTGAGTAAGTCTGCCTTACAGAGAATGATACACTTGAACCTCTGAATTTCTTGGGATGATGAATTTTAGGTGTAAGGAGCATAATTGTGAAATCAAGTGAGCAAACAATATGTTTAAGGGAAATGGGAGGTAGGAACAGATAAAGATGTTCAGAGGCTGTGAGCCCCCAAGTTTTGTCTCTTATTCTGACCCAGAATTCCAGAACGAACTTAATCCTAATCTTTTTTTCTCTACGTTTAATTCCATGCTCATAGTTACATTTGTGCCTTCCCCCATGGGTAAGATGTAAAGACAAATAATACGTTCATCTTTGAGGAGCCCTGAAACACAGTGCTGTTTGGAGCCACCTGAGAGTTTGAAGTATATGGGGGAAAAAGGCAAAGCAGACCTGTCTTATGTTGAGATAAAACAGTTCTGGCCATTAAAAATAAAAATAAATCATACATCTGCTTTTAATAAATCTCCTCAAGCCTGTGGCAAACCTATTGTGTGTCACATTGATATAGTGTAAAAGGGATGCAGTGGAGGGCTCACTTACTGCTGCATTTTGTTTTGAACTTCAGCTGGATGTGGACATGTGGGGGCACTGCTGCCAGTGACGAAGTGGTGCTCCCTTGTCCTCCTTGTCTTACTGCTTATTGCACACAAACTGGGCATCAGAAAGTGCCAGAAGTCTAATGTGAAGATGGATAGATAGCTCTGAGGAGGACAGGTTCAAAGAAAAATGCCTTGCGTGTCAGGATGCTTTAGGAATCAAGAATGTCTGATGTATGATAAATGTGGGAGGAAGAACAGGATGTCAAAGAAGTGGAAGTAAGGGAACAAAGAAGCAAGCTGGAAGGGCAGAAGAGTGATGCCGAATGAAAGGCAAACAACTGTGAATCAGAGGGAGGTGCACAGGCTAGCACAATCTTTTCTGAATGGCTATTTTAGTGCTGATCTGTCCTCTTATGTCTTAGTTGCTTCTTTAATCACTGTTAGATTTGAAGGTCATTGCTTTATGAGCTTGAACCTGGGAAGTGCCAGTATTCTGGCCATGACGCTGTAGAACTGCACTCTGAACTTCAGCATGTGAGAGTCATACTGGCTCTTAATGGATTCAGTATCACTTCTGTTTTTTTATGTATCATGGTTAAAATCTTGCATACTGTTTTAATGGGGGGAAAAGCAGATGAAAAATGTAATTAAATCCAAATAAATAGAGCACATGTTTTCTGAGTGCATTACAGGGTACATAGAAACCAATAAGATGTTTAAGTGAGTTGCTAATCCTCACTATATTTTCTGAACCCTTTTGCTGTGAAAGCACGTACTTTCTGCTGGCTTTTGTCCCAGCACAGCAGCCTTTCTGTACCTTCAGAAGCTCAGAAGACAATAGTTTGTACGTCAGAATTAACTGGGTGGCACAATACTGATACTGAAGGGAGGCGTGCATTTGAGATGTGTGAACATACCTTACTGCGCAGTCTTCAATGTGTTTCCTTGTTTTTAACTTTCCTCTTTAAGCAGATTTATGGAGGCCTTTCTATGCTGCATACAGCATTTGTAAGACTTACTGTAATCATGCAGAACAGTTTGCACAATTCTTAGTTAAAACTGCTGTACACAGAACTAGAGAAAAGCTCCTTGTTCCAGAGCATCCTCCTTTCAGAAAAGACACTGGCTGGAATGGAGATGCTTATTTGGGGGCCTCTCAGGAGGAGTACTTATGTTTTGAAGAACACGGCTGTGTGAGATTGACAGCGTTCTGGCTATTGCTGTGTTTGAGCAGATGCTGCTTAATTCCGTAGGGAAAAAAACATAAGTAAGAAATGTGAGGCATTCAACCACTTGAATGTCATTTGGAATCAGTAAAAACAACTTGTAAAGTTAAAAACAAATGGTCCCTATTTCACTGAAAGGTAGCAGAGGATGCAGGAAGGCATAAAGGTCTAAGGATGAGTTTGGTGTGTAGGAGATCCCAGTGCTACAGCACTGGAAAGGTCTTAACTGCTGGGTAAGATTTATCAGCTCTCAGGTTTGCACTGTTTAAAACGTGTGGAGTTATATTTGCTATAGTCCAAGTATGTCTTGTAATTCTGAGCTTTAAGCATCAGCAGGGTGTGCTGAGTGGTACACAGACAGTACGCGTCCTTTAAAGCCTTGATTTGCTGCTGGCTGAGGGCTTGCTTTTAACTTTTAGGAAAATGAAAGCTATATCATAAGGTAGATGTGCTAACAGAGTTCTGTTCAACTTCTTTATTCAAGATACAATCACTGGAAAAGCATATCAGCATTTTAAAATGGAATCATTAGTTGGATATGTAGTGATGAGATGCAATCATCTCTACTAATTGGAATAATCAAAGTCCACGTTTCTGCCAGCACGAGTTAATGATCACAGCAAGATCCCCGTTTTATAATCTCGGTACAGCTTCCCACAGATCTACTAAGATTGCTTCTCTTCCTTGGAAGAGAATACAGCCACGCTTCTAACAGGGAGATAGCTGGTGAATGCGGACCAAAACTGAAGCGTCACTGTTTGTGTGTGCGTGCAAGAACTATGCACTTAGTTTGAAGGGGTTTTTTAATTGTCCTTGTTTTTAATTTTAGGAATCTTTCAAAGAAATATCAACCCAAGAAGAACTCCAAAGAAGAGGAAGAGTACAGGTACGTTCATGCTGTACTGCTAGGTGAGCATGCATGGTAGAGGAAGGGGGGAAAAGCTCTATCACCTGCTGGGATTTGGCTAGTCAAGCAGTGCAGTACAGAGGTTGTTCCTGCTATTAAGGAGTGGAGTTTGAAGGAAGTTTGGATTTGCTCTGTAACTGTTCAATTCCCTTTAAATGTTCTGAGTACTGCCTTTTATTTCTATTTTTTTCTACATACCTTAATATCTTCAAGACAGACCATTCAGTCCTGGCTCATTGAAGTGCATGACCAAACTCTGATTAGCTCCAGCAGCAGCAGAAGCTGCTGTTAATTTTAGCATGAAACTTGGGTAGTCTGTACAAGTATTGAATTACTCAAATGGACTGACAAGGCAGATTAGTATGTTACTTAAGGGATCATATTATAACACCATAAGAGAAGTCAGTGGCTCTTGAAGGGTAGGAGATGTAGTTTGTACAGGCAGCATCCTGGAACAGAGGAACACATGACTGGCAGCCACTAAAGGATGCTGCATCACCCAGCTGCCTGCTTCTGATTTAGATGCTCAGGTTGTGTCTCCCTGGTTGCAAGGGACTGACGGAGCATTTGCAGAGAGCAACTGCAGTGTGAAAGCACAGCTCCTTTGCTCTGTAACACTCGAAATGCATATGGATGATAGTACACAGTGCCATTAAAAACATCCCTTCCCTTGATCAAAGTTTTTCTTTAAGGAGAACTTCCTAGAAGAGAAGCTTCCCAATGGACAGGCTACATGTCAGAGTTATAACCTTTTCCTTAGAGCACTCTGACTTCTTCTAAAATTACTCCACTTCAGTGTTTTGTAATGCATCAGCTCTGAACGAAGGCACCATAGAACGTTCTGACCCTGCAGCCCTTTACTGCAGGAGGCTGCTCTGCTTTCTTAGAGCCTGGCAGCAGTCTTGAACCCTTGACCTTGAAATCTGAAACGTTTCACGTGAGTTTGGATTCACGTCCGACTCATTGGTTGTGTACTAATTTAGATCTTTGGGTCAGGACCCCCTCCCCACCTACAGCTACCTGAGTCATTCATATTAACCAAGAGAATGGCCTTTTTGTTTTGGTTTTCATTTATTTTTAGTAACGTTGCATGGGAATCAGTTATTGATGCTATTGTTTCCTAAAACAGTAATATTTACACAAAGAAGCTCATATTACCAGCACAATGGCTGTTTTTCATTGTATTTGGGATTAGGAAGAAACATGCCTTGGGATAGCTATACCATAGATGGTATTTTGATACCATTCACTCAATAATTTTGAGTTTACTACTAGGTTTTGTGTGTTTTTAACACATCTTCATCTGCTGTAAAAGGATAGTGCAGCTAAATGACTCGTGATGTGACACAGAAGATTCTGTGTGTCCCTTGACCTTTTAAATGGACTGCTCACCTCAGCATACATCCCCTGTGTCTCTAAATAACATCTTGGGGGTTTGTCATGTGGCCTTTGGGTACCTTGGATGCTGCACTGAGATAGTCTAAAATCCTGTTTTCAAGCTTATTGTCAGTCTGCAGTTCTGTCTTTGATCCCCTATCTTTTGCAACGGGGATGTCTCTTGAGGCACCACAGCTTGACTGTGAATGTAGCTGCTTATATTAGTTTGGATCTCTTTTCTTAGGTATTTTTTCCAGTGTTTTTTCTTTATTCCTCTGATGTCTTTCATCCCCAGTCATCCCATTCCTCCTTGTCCTCTCAGTCTCTCCCCTTTTTCTTTGGATCTTCACTGTTGTTGATGTTTTTATTGCAGGCAACTACTATTAATATTAATAGTTCTGCTAGTATGTACAAGTGCAATGCTTCAGAGCAGCTGTCTTCCAGCTGACCAGCACAAGCAGAGGAATTTAAATGCAGCTCTGTTGGCTCACTGCTGAATAGGCCAGTGACATAATCTGCTGTTTTTGAAACTGTGTGCACAGATGTTCATTTCTCCCTTTTAATAATACATGAAATGTTGTACTGGAGATTATCTAATATGAAAAAATAAACCTTGCAATGGAAGGTTTAACTGTAAAATTATGGGTTAATGGTGAACACGTGATCAGTAAACTCACTATCACTCTGAAATGTTAGTAAATTATAGCTAATCTACCTCCAGCTGGCACTTGGAAATGTTCTCTTTCCTGCACTGTGCTACCAAAGGCTGGTTGTGTAGGTTGGATTTTGCCAGGTAGGGTACAGTGGTGACTCTGTGCCGCGGAATGTAGGGCTTGAAAGAGTGTAACTCCAAAATGGTGAGTAAAGATTAGCGTAGTGAAGTCCCAGAGCTGTGCTGATAAAACATCTGGCACTCTGAAAGTGCTGTATTTTAAGAGCCGATGTCAAACTGTCTAAATCAAGATTAATTCGTCAGACAACTGTGAGTGTTTGGGGTAGGCTTTCTTTTGAAAAACTCTTTCATGTGAAACTGTGTTAATCCGTATTTAGTCTCATGCAGCAATTGTAGATGCTTAAGAAGGATTCAACCTCCCTTTTCAGTGTGTATTTCTGGAAAGAAAGGGACTAAAAGCAAAATGCATTTTTGTCCTCTGCAGGTACACATCAACTAGAGCCTTCCTAGCCACTTTAAATGAAATGAATGACTATGCCGGACAGCATGAGGTCATTTCAGAGAACATGACCTCTCTTATCATTGGAGAGTTAACTCGCTATGTGCAGGAGCTGAAACAAGAGAGGAAATCGGTAATGGAATGTTTTTTATTATTCACAATTGCTTGCTACGTAAGACAGATAATTAGTGGTAGTGGAGTTCAATGTTAAGTAAAATTAATCTGCAGTTAATAAACATGAGCTTTATTAGTGAACCAGGCATTAAAAAAGTGGGTTACGTGCCCTGGCCAAATCACTGAACCATTTGAATTATATGTTATAAAATCAGACAGCTACGCCTTCAGGAGAATGCCTGCTAAATAAGGTCAGAGATCCATCTGTGCTTAAGGCTCAGTTAGCCAAAAGCTTCTGTAGTGAAGAGTCCAGCAGCACCATGTGAAGCATGAAATAAACAGAGGAGCTGTATTACTAAACCAATTGAGACAATTAATAGGAAGTTGATTCACGTTTTCCTGCTTCTCAACCAGATCTGATCAACCAAACCTTCTTAAAAACAGACTTCCAATCAGATCTGCAGGGTCTGCTTTGTTTTGGTGATACTGAGGAATCTTTTTCTTTCAACCCATCACTTTCAAGACTGCTATAATTAGGAGTTTGTTAGCGCTGCATTTTAAATAGTACTTTATGAACCTGCGTGCCTGCCACATGAATGTTTAAAGCTGATTAATTTCCATGTCACCAGCTCTGAAAGGCAAATAACTGAGATGTGATTTTATTTTTTCCTCCTGCCTTGAACTCCTGTCCTTGGAATGAGTGGGCACAAAGTACTGATTGTAAGCATTGTTGTTAAAAATGCTTGTAAACCAGGTATAAAATGGCTAAGTGAAGTTCAGCAGGCAAGTGAGCATCAGACCACATCCATTTCTCACTTACATACAGTAGCCAAACTACTGGAAGGTGAAAAGTACTCTTGCTAGTCCAGCAAAAATGTCAGCATTTATAAATAGCCCCACTAGACATTAGGGGTACATTAAAGTGCTTTGTGAGATCAGAGTCTGAAAATGTCCATGTTTTCCTAAGTTTAATATGAGAATAAGTCTGTCAACAGAGCAATGGAATATACAGACATGTCTTTCATTTGCAGAATGGTGCTTAGTCTTTCAGGCGCATATTTGGCCAGCAGCATGTTTTACATATAGCTGGGACAGGAGAGTGACCTTGGCCATTTCTATGACCTTTTGTTCTGCATGAACTCTGTACAGTATGCAAAGCCATGAAAGAAAAAACAATCTGTATGGCATTTGTCTGTCACTTCTAATCTTGTTACCTGATTTTTAAATTACAAGGATTTATGAAGTGATTGGAATACCTATTAGGGGGTTTAAATGTAATTATGAAGGGCTTGGTATCTTATAAAGAATGTAGGCGCTAACTGTATTTCTTCTTTGCTTTATTTGTGGAGCTTTGTTGTAAGTTTGGCTCACAGGGTGAATGACAAGCAAATTACTTTAATATCCAGCTGGAAGGATCTGATGGTCTGGTTACCTGCTGCTGCTGCTAAGTCAGCTTCTAGCAGAAGGTAGATGTCAGTCATGGTTGCTTGTTTTATTCTTGGAACATGAGTATAAACTGTGAATTGTGAATCCTTGTCTGAAAAGGAAATTGCTTCTCCCTTCAGGCATATTTCATACCATAAAACACAAATGCATCAATCACGCTCGGGTCTGCACGGTGATTGTTGTGGAACTATCAGAGGTCCGATGCTCTGGCAAAACCTCATGAGATACAAATTGATGAATAGCTTGGAGTTTCTAGAAATGTTGCTGGCAGAGCTCGCATGCTCACTGTTTGATACATAATCAGCTGTTATGTAGAAGCTGCTGTAAGTAAAAGGTGATCCTTCCTGAGGTTAGGACCACAGAAAGGAACTGGAGGACTCATTCTTTTTCATTCTTGTATCATTTGGATTGAGTATTCAAGTGTCTGAACACCTGTAAAACAGAGCATCAGTCACAAGTTCAGTTTTATTTTGCTGTGCATCCTTCTTTCATAGGATTGCCCCCACTGGCATTAACCCTGCATCGGGTGATGTTTTGTCCCTGCGGTCTCTGGAGTTAAACATCCACCCTGCCTCCTCTTTGCCTTCATTGTCTGTGTGTAAGATGGAGAAATCCCCGTACTGTTTCAGTTCTTCCCTACTCTCCAGTGAAGTGAAACTCTTTAAAGTACAGTTCCTCACTTTCACTTCTTTCTGGAGTCTCTTGATCTAAGACAACACGTGCTATTGTCGTCTTCAGCAAGGATCTTATTGGCTGTTTTCAAGCTGAAATTTCAGTTCCAGGCCCCTCAAGAGAGACACATTAGGTATTTTCTCAACTCTAGCTAAGGAAAGCCCTCAATGCTGTAATTTCTCTGGACAGAAACTGATACATTCATTTCTGGGACAATTCTGATTTCAGAACTCTGTTCACAAGCTGGGTCTGACTCGGTCCTCTCTGGCAGCATCTGCTCCCTGTCTCTAGGTAGCCACTGCTCTCACATCAGCTTTGCTAAAAATGTATTTGGGAGTCATGAACTATCCCTCTTGTTACTGCTTCTGCTTTCACCTCTACCTCCACCTCCCCTCGGGCACTGGCTGGCTCCATACAATCGAGCCTGAAAGTAAAGTAGAAGCCAGCAGCTCTGCTGCAGACTGAGCTGGTGCAGCACTGGGACCCTGTGGTTGGGAGAGAATTTACCTGGTGTCAATACGTTCCATTTTGTGTCAGGATAGAAGCAGAGCAGGGAATGAATGCATCCTTATGGATGCCGCAGGGGCAAAAACGGTCTGGTTCTTCGCAGTGGAGCATGTGCATTCATACTGGGGGTGTACGTGTCAGAGAGCTTTCTGTTTCTTGTAGACTCTCAGGTGTTGATGAAAAGTAAATAATTGGAGGAATTCTGGCACATTGGTTCATTCTGAATAGTGCCCTGTTCTACTAATAGTCCTGTGGTTTCCAGCAGGATTTCTCACGGAGCGTTGCACTGTGCAAGCATGAAACACGATGGCAGAATACAGCGCTGTCATGTGCACAATGGATTTTCCGATCTGAGCTATGGATGTGCTTCAGGCTGTCTTCCAGAAATTACAAACTCAATAGACAAAGTGGGCGGTAGGAAGGGGAAAAGATGTGTTGAAAGGAAATGCTTTGCCATGCTTCAAACTTTGGGTTGATTGCATCCAAACTGAGCTTTCCCCAGCTCTTGTTCTGTTACCACTTAAAGTTTACAACACGAATGGGGGTAGATGTATTTCATTTAAATAGGGTGTCTAAATTAGAAATGACAATGGACCACCAAACCTGCAAGTTACTGTAGACATTATTGTTAGTATATTCTAGCTTTATGCTCCTTATTGTCCCTGTTCACATTTCCAAGTAGGCATGATAAGCTCATTCTGTTTGTCTGGTGCAGCTGATGTCGTCTCTGGAGCCTGAGAAACATAGATCTTGGTAGTTTGTGACTCCTTTGGCATGTACCACTCCAGGAGACAACTGCAGCTGAATTATCATCAGCTTTGCTTAGGTTCGAACTTGTTTCAGCAGAGTTGCATGTTGAGGTGAATAATGTTCACTCTGAAGACCGCGCAGGAGAAGGAGGCTGTGTCACAATACTAAGAAGAAGCTGTGATGAGTGTGCAAAGATGGGTGTGTGTTTCATGTCACCATTCACAGCACTGTCTTATACTACGTTATTACCAATGAGAACGGTAGGACCTCAAGACCACAGTTGTTATTCTTGGAAACAAAGAATTCTCAAGAGACTATTTCCTATCTTTGCTGTCAGGAAAGGAAAAGCATTTGTCAAGGCTTTTTGCAAATTAAGCTGGGGAAATTGAAGAAAAGATAGTGTTCTCTGACTTCCATCTCTATCAGTGCTGTTGTCACTGGTTGTTATTTTAAGTATCAGTTGTGCCAAAAGCGTAGATAGTTTGATAGAGAAGAGGAAGTGTACTGAATGCTAGGTCTGACTTTATATTGTCCATCCTTATGGGCTGAGGATGCCAGTTACAAAAAGTCAAGGTAACTGGTTTCTGCTCATGTAATCTAGTTTGAACATGGAAAACAGAAGGGGAAATGAAATGGCCTTGTACTGTATATCTCTTAAATTCTTGAACAGGATGTTGTCAAATGAGCAGCATGCCATGCGTATAAACTAACTAGATTAGTTTTTCTGATTATATTACGTATAATATATACGGTTTTCTGATCTTTAAGTCTTTCATAAGTCAGCTATTTGCTGTGGTTGGGTTTTGGTCCAGCACCATCAGCCCTGCTGTCACACTGCTGTGTGGCTGAGCCAATCCTTTCTGCCCAGGAGCTCCTCAGCTGGAAGAACTGGACTGCATTGTGTGGTTCTGTGTAAGATACTTCGAAGTACATCTTGCTTTTCTTGGAACTCTCTCAAAGGGTCTCGCAAAGAAAGTAGATAAGTCATCTTCTACCAAGCTTTTCTTGTCTGCTCTGTGAGTCTGTGGCTCTATCAGCCCTTGTGGGTACCAAGAAAACTTGGCAAACATCTCCCTCTGCTCCTTCTTGTAGTGCTGTTGGCAGTGACAGGCGCTCTATTGTAGGTGACTCGCTAGCTGCTCCCAGGGCTTTCATCAGCATGGATGAAATCTGAGCCTAACAAAAGTCAATGAGAGTTTTGTCCTGATTGCGCAGCAGCCAGGATTTCTCCACAGCTGTTACAAATACAGCACAGTGACAAGGAGAGCGCACCGACTGGTATGGCTTGGTTTAGAAATGAAATGCTTGGCATACAGTTTGTTGTTGCCTGGATTTCCTGCTCTTCTAAAACTCTGCTTCCTTTACTGTACTGCAGCAAAACGTTCCTTCAGCTGGGATCCTCTGGAGTGTCCGTAGTCATGGATGGAGGTGCCTGACCTGAGGGTGGCTGTTGCTCAGAGCACCCTCAGCATCCTGAGGATGTTGTGCTTCAGTGCATAAGGAAAGAGGACAGCTGTGGTCACACAGCCAGTGTGGCTTGGGCTTTGCTGCTGTGTTTTAAGCTATTTAGTAGGTCTGATACTTGGATAAAGTAGTTTTCAGGAAAATCTCAGAGTTGGCATGGTGATTGCTAGCGTAAGTCTCTTAAGTGTAGATTAAAAGGTGGTTTGGGGAGATAAAGTAATGAACACTATCAAAAACAAACCTTTCCCTGTGGTATTTTATTAACAATTTATGTGCTTGCAGGTCTTTGTGCGAGTGAAGATTTAGAAGTGTTCTCACTGTTACGTGCTCCCTTGGTTTTCTTCTGTGCAGGTTTTGTAACCTGTTGTACCACTGATTTTATTAAACCTGCCACGTGGTTGTTTATTTTTTTTTATCCAGAACTGCTTTTTCATCTGCATTTCCAGTGCTGTGAATGTAGAAAGGAGTCTGGAGAAAACTGCAGCACTTAAACAACCAGCGCCACTGTTGCAAATGCCTGAGTGGCTGCTTGGAGTGTGATTCATTACCTTGGTATCTCGCTTGTGATCTGAAAGGCTTTAAATGGAAAGCCTGATTAGGGTGTATCAGTTTGGCTGTTCAATTTGGAGGAGGAAAAAAGCCTGTATTATATCAACTCTTCTAAATTGATTACTGCAGTGTGCATGACTAACTGGGATGGTAGTTTTCCGTACCATTTGCTGAATCATTTGTTGAGTTCCTGTTTGCTCAATCACTGTGTGTGGCATAACTAATTATTATTTCATTTGATTAGGAAAGAAAGAAAGAATCCTTAAATCGTGCATCTTGAAGCCATATCAAGAAGGAAATAATCTTTATTTTTACTCAATAACAAAAACCAAACCCCAAACAGCTGAAAGGCCTTTGCTGCATCAGAAGGTTTTAACGTATGTAAAAGGAAATGGGATTGCGGAAGTTGAAGATAAAGTGGGGTTGGAGGAAGCTGCACACTTCCTGTATGACTCTGAGTGCATCACTTCACTGGATCTCAGGCTTTTTAACCATAAAATTGGGACAGTGACAAAAACGCAGGTAGCTGAAAGGGCCTCAGTGCTATCACTGTATGTAAAAGTGATGTTTTGGGATGCAGAAATCATCCTTTGAGTGTAAATGATTTGCAAAAGCCGAAGTGCTCTGAATATGTGGAGTACAGTCATTGTGTGTGGCTCTCTCCCCCACGAGGATATATGGGTGTCAACGCAACAAGAATGAAGAGTTATGAGTAGATTCAGAAAACGATTGAACTTAGGAGAACAAACCAACAGGCTGCGTTCAAGTGGAATCTCCAACATGTGGTTCACCTGTGTACATCAGGCTGTCGCTGCACATGGGCTCACCGGTTGCACTATTTAATAATCCTCAGAGATGCCCATTTTACATCCCATTCCTGTAAAAAGAACTTCTCAAAAATGCAGCAGAATATGAACAGCCATGCAGCCTTCCTGCTCGGACTCACTGCTCTGCTGGTGTGTTCTTGGGCCGCTTTGTAGCTCTTTCCTTAAGACAAAGTGGGAAAGAAGACGGATGGCTCCTGCAAGAATGAAAACTACGCTGCTGATTAACAACAAAGGAGTTTAAAAATAGGATCTGAAGGCAGTTTTGTTACTTGATATGCTCTTGATTTCAAGTTCATCCTTCAGCCCTTGTATGCAGCTGTGTTCTGTTCAGTAACGGGGTGTGTTCTTCCCTGAGGTCTGTGGCTCATTGGCAGTGTTGGACTCCAAGCAGCCCAGCTGCTCCCTGATTCAGTCCCTTCAGACCAGCAAAGTCAGAGGTGGAGGAGAGGGAAGCACACAAGGAGGGGATGAGGGAGGCGATAGGCAGGAAGTGCAGCATGGAGACAGCCAAGTTAGTGTTATTTGTTTTGCTTCACTGCTCAGGATTTCCACATATTCCATGCTTATCAGCAAAATGTTTAAAAATGTGGCGTTAGATTGTGGTTGTTCCTTAGAACAGTTTTCTTGAGCTCTTAATTACAAAAGCAAGCCCGAAATTGTGAACGTTTCAAATCCTCCTAGCAAGGAAGATAGAGCACATGGTCACACACAGCACTTAAAGGAAATGGGAATCTACAAAAGGAACTGAGATCTGCTTGGAATTTTCCTCCACCACCCAGCAGTTTCACTGTCGTGTTTGTGATTAAATGTCACAGTGCAGTGACTGAGCTTTGGAGAAGCATAGCATGGTCTGAACTCCCCAGGTACTGTCAGAGCTGGTGACAGATGGGGCTGGCATTCGCTCCTTGCCTGCACTTCCCTCAGCCTCACTGCTGCATGCTGACTGCTCACGGAAGGTGGGAATGTGGTGGTTGATCTGAGTGCTGCTCTGCTCACAATTAAAGCATCACTGGCATTGTGCCTCTCTTCTCCAGGAATGGTTGGGTAGAGATGGACAACATCCAGGATGTGGAAACTGTTGTGTCCCTCTGTTCATCTTTGAGCTACACACACCTCCTTGATAATGGGGTTTGGGACTGTGTATAACACTGTCTGGAGTGCTTGGAGCAGTGCATTGCTTGTTCATTCTTGCAGACACATTGAGGCTTATTATGATTTTAAGGCAGTAGAGGTCTGTTGGATGTGGTATGAGAGAATTGCAGTTTTGTGGCTATTTGTTTCTCATGCATTAGGGCTGGTTTGTCTGGTGGAGGCTGAAAGGCAGTGGGGAGGCATTGCTAGCATGTTTGCTCCAAAAATCTGCTGCTCAGACAGGGGGAACAAGCTGCTGCTGCAGTGGGAAATGCACAAAGTCCATCATGGCCAGTTGGAAGGAGACTGCCTGCAAGCACTTCATAACTTCAGTGGTTTGTGGAAGGCTTCTGTTCTGAACTTTGGGGTTCTGTAACCTGACATTGACATCGTGTTACTTAAGATGCATTTACCATCTGATTCTGCATGTGCCAGACAACGTGAACCTGTTGCAGGGATTAACTGGCAATACTAGATCTCTGTTTTTGAATTTTACTCTGTAAGACCATGTCTGTGTTTGAGTAAAGCATCCTACTTGCTAGTAAATAAGGCAGTGGGTAGGCATCTCTCTTGCCATTATAGATTGTTATTTATTTTGCAAGGTGCTTGGTAAGGAGAGCAGCCTGTTGTAACAGTTGGTTGGGCACTGCACGCAGATTTCTGGTCCCTATTTACAACTGTGTCATTGATTTATGCAGTGATCTTTGACAAATTGCTTACCCTGAGGACAAGTGAGGCGTGCGGAGGATAGAGGGAGGAGTATCTAAGGCATATTATGTTCTCTGATAAAGCCCATTGTGTAAGGGCTAAGAACTGCAATTTAAACTGACTGCAATTAATATAATGATGAGCCTTGCTCCAAAAGGCATGTCAGGATATGTTCCTTGTCACTCAGCAGCTAGCTGACATCTCACATTTCAGAGCTTCTGTAGCACCACGGTTTGCACACACACAGTGTATGGGAGAGAGTGGCTGCTGGTGGACTCAAAGCACTGAATACATCTGGAGAAATAAAGAGTTGGATTAACAAATACTCAGAGATTAGGAAGAAAAGGTTTTCTGTTGAGTCTGAAGGAAAGTCAGGACCAACACCAGTTGTTAGAGTGTATTAATCAAGGGCATCTTGGTACATTCCATGCAGAGATAAATTTTAATGTAGAGTTAATGTACAGTCAGTAACCAAAGAGATCCTATTCGCTTAAAAGTGTTTCAGATTTCCTAGTGTGGGAAACCAAGAATTACGAGATACGGTGAATAATGCAAGGTAGAATTGCTAAAAGGATTAATTGGATTTAAACTAACTAACCACTATAATAAATGCAAATACACATCTGCAGCCTGCTGAGAGACATCAGATAGTCATCATACACCTGCTCCGTTTACCAGGGTTGCAAAACACAACTGTCAGAAGAATTTCTGTTTTATGCTGGAAAATTATATTCTGTTCTTCGTCGCTAGAAAAGAAGCCCTTGAACATAATTGGCAGTTTGGTTTTTTGTTGTTCAAAATGTTTCCTTTTCTCTCTTTCTAAACAGCACTTCCACGATGGCAGAAAGGCACAACAGCATATTGAAACTTGCTGGAAACAACTCGAAGCTGTAAGTGGGAATTTCCTCAGATGAGACGCTTGAGTCATTTTTATACTGTTTTCTCAAAGCTTTCCAAACCTCATATTTAGAAAATAAAGGCTATGTGGATAAAAGCTGGAAAACGTGATCTTTTAAAACTTCACAATGTAGAATACCCTCGTAGGCATTACAGTTTGTTTAAACAGCCCATTTGGCTTTCCATGGGGTCAGTCTGTTACAAGTAGCATCTCACTGTATCTGACTTGAAAAGCGTGCTAAGTGTTAATCAGAATGCAGTGTCCCTGAGGATCCTTTTCAAGGATTCCTCTGTAAGCTGAACTGCTCCATCCTGCATGCATAAATCCAACACTATCATAATCTCCTGAGGAAGGGGCTGTTTCTCAGATGTAAATGCGCTGGAATTTGGACCTCAGCATTCATTATGAACTGATGAGAAACTGTGAGTGGAGGAGAAGGTGAGGAAAGGGGACATAGGTAACTAAAAGCCCTACTTGCCAATGAATGCACCTTAGAAACTCCCTTGTTGTCTATTACAAAAATTGAGATTTAAGTGTTGGAGGGAAGTGATTTGGTAAACCAGGACTGAAGAAGCACGAATAGGGAAAGATACTGAAAGAGCAGAGATGTTGGTGGAATGAAGGAGTCTGAAGAATGGAATAAAAAAATGTGTTTAAGTTTTTTAATATGGAAATGTGATCCAATATAAACAAGCTAGTCGTAGAATCTCCTCAATTGTTACAGCAGATACTTCAGGGGTCAGTGATTGATTTTAAGTGGATTTTGAATCTGTGTTTCTTTGCCATATGAAAGATCCTGTTTTCCTTACAGAGTAAAAGGCGGTTTGAACGTGACTGCAAAGAAGCTGATCGAGCACAGCAGTATTTTGAGAAAATGGATGCTGATATCAATGTTACAAAAGCAGATGTTGAAAAGGTAAGCCAGAGGGTAGAGAAACTGTCTGTGAAAATTGTTGTGATCGGCTTAATTTCTCAGTCCTGCTGCTAGTATAAACCTTCCGAGGTTAATTTAAAATAGGGAGATCTCCCCAGCTGCTTGTGTTTGCATATAAATTATAAATGCAAGCAGTCAAATTTCTTCAGTAAGATGGTATCAGAATCTAACATAGCTGATGTGGCTCTGAATACATTTATGCAAAACTGATTTTAACTCAACCCCAGAGTTTTTAACAGCCAGGCATGTGAGTGCTCTCTGCAGATGATTGCCTATCAGTAGCTGTGTGATCCCCGTAGAGTTCAAGTTCTTTCCTTGCTGAGCAGCACTTCAAAATGTCCCGTGTCATTGACTGCAGGGATGTGGTACCAGGACTGTTGGTCCTTGATTTACACCAGGGCACCATTTCTTTTTGTGCATCTGCTCAAACAGTGCTGAAATGTAGACCAGAAAGACACAAAGATACAGTGTGTAAACGTAGCTTTGTCTTCACTGAAAAGTTTGGTTCACATAGATACAAAGTAGAATATTGAACATGTTTCTTAAAGGAAAAAAAAGCTGACATTTATTTGTATCAAACGTTTTGCTGCAAGAATGGGAAATGAAATTCTTTACAGTCTGAGATTGCCCCCATAAAAATAAAACTGCAGATTTTGCTCTTCAAGTACTCTGCTTCCATTCTGTTCTCAGTTAATCTCAGGAAGCTGCCCAATAGAATTTGTTCCTGCACCTATGGGATCTTAACAAGTTTCTAGTATGCTGAGCATCATGGAAGTTGAGCAGCAGTTGGCTTCAGGATTGCTATTAGAAAGAAGCTCAGGAGATTTCCAAGTGTTACTGAACATCACAAGGAACAAACAGCTTTGTGGTCTTGTCCTTTGATGCTTGACTGTTAGTTGAAAACTCTCCCTTCGAATCTGATTATCTGTCACCTTCTTTATTTGCCAGGGCACTCTATGGATGAATGTGTGTAGGGGGTGGTTAGAGTTGCAAGGCCACATGCAGGTTTTCCTGAGATCCAGAGAAGGATCATCTCTGCCTTATCTGTATAAAGTGATTCTAAAATACATTATTTGACAGATAAAATTAGGTCTGACCCCAGATTTCTTTTCTAAGCTCAGGTCATGTTAAAGGATCAGAGAGAGGTAACTTACACTGTGGGGGCAAGTAGGGGCTGAAACTCCTTAGTTGTGTTTAATGAGAGCCTTTTGTCATCAGAGTGAAAGGTAATGCATCTGGTAAATTCTAGGAAGCAGTCCTTACCTTGGTGCTCTTCCCCTGTAAAGTGGAGCAGAGAGTCTTCCCTTCTATATTTCTCTGGTTTTTGGTTGTTTTTATAGTGTGTATTAATAAAATACTTATTGCAAAATGAAGCTCAGCAGCATCTTGAAAGGCAGAAAAGTCCATAGCAATGATGTGTGTTGGCTGATCTCTGGGGAAGGCATTAGTCGGCTTTCCAGTCAGTCCGTGGAGTAGATGGAGAAGGAAAAGGTTATCAAAACGAGTGGAATGTGAAATAATATTACTGAACAGAGAGAACAGTGTTTTCCAAGTGCATGTGTTAAACTGGGTTCATCCATGCCAGGCTGTGAATAATGCCCTTTCTTTGCTGCGCTCCACCCGCGTGACAGGCTCTGCTTTACGTAAGTCCCCCAGAAAATAAGATCTTGTTCCCCTGGAGCTGCTGCCAGGGCTGCTCGCGTGGACTCACTCCAGGGAGATGCAGAAACTGCTGGTTTCCAATGAAGCAGTTTGATGACTTTTCCCTCCTTCTATTACAGCGGTTCTGATTTCTCCTGCCCCTCACAGCTTGGCTGCTGCAGTCGTGCTCCTGAAAATCTGTCTGGCCAGGAAAGCAGACGGCCTGGCTGTGTTCAGAGCCACCGCTGCTCACTTTGGCTGACCAAGGTGCTCTTCAGGCAGCGGGATAGGTTGTCCTCATTTCTTGGGCTTGAGATGGACGCCTTGGCTGCTTTTGCTTCTACCTGCCGATATCAGCAGGCGCCAGAGTTATTTTTTGTATTGTGCATTAATGGAATTAAAATTCTGCAGTGATGACAGTGAGAGATGTGATCAGAAAAATATGTTGCTGCAGATCCCTAATGCACTTAGTGCTCAACTGAATGAGGATCTAACCTGCTTGCATCTGTCCATCTTTAAATAGCAATAGCCTTTGACAAGCGCAGGAAGAAATTCTCTCAGTAGTGCTGCCAGCTACCAGCATTTAACATGGCCTTGCTGAAGGGATAGCTCTCACTATTACAGTTTGCTAGGGTTATGTATGCAGACTAATGATACAAAAGCTAATGGAGAAGACTTTCCTGGTTATTTCTCCAGGACAGTTCAACAAAATAGCATCTGGTACTAAAGCCCAAGCTGCTCCTGGGGAACCAGCTCCAGTTCAACACACTGCACACAGTTCTGTCTGTGCTGCTCTGCTATCTGCTATGGCTGCCTTCATTTCTGCTGCCAGCCAGGCTGTGGTTGATCTAAGGGAGCTGGAGTCTGGCTTTGCTTCCTGATGTTTCCTTTTTTGGTGTTGGTAATGTGGAGCCAAGGGGCTGTGTTCAGGTGTCAGCAGTGCTCTCAGGCTTTGTGCAGCAGTGAAATCAGAGGAGGGGGTTATAGCCATCGAGTTCCCCTTCCTGTGTGTGCATCGTCTCTAAATTGCAAGCAGTCAACATTCATAGAGAGAATTAAAGAGTGAATGTGCAGTTTGGCTCCAGGGTTTTCTCAGTGCAGTTCAGCAAAGTCAAGAGTTGCTGCGTTGCAAACAGCTCCACTGTGAAAATATTGTTATAAACCAAGGGAACAGTGTAACCTGCTGCTGAAAATCCTGGGAAGGTTTGTAGGTGTCACTGTGAGCTGCAGCTTCACTTGGCTGGCAGCGGGATGTGTGCTTTTAAAGCAGTTCTCTTTCAAAAAACCACAGTGGAGTTGCTTCAGTTTTTTGACCATTTGGGGAAATGGTCTCTGTCACCAGCGCCGAGTCAGTGTACATATAAGGAAGCGCTCTATTGTTTGTTCCTTCTCTTTAGAGCTGTAATCACTAAAAAGCTGACATCTTTATGGGATAACGTGGTACCCAGCAGGGCCTTTGCAGAGTTCTTCAATAAAATAATAATAATAATAAAAGTAAAGCTGTTATTTCTGAAGGTTTGTTTTTCAAAGTAGGTTTTTTCATAATCTGTTTTAAGAGAGGAAGTGGTTGGGGCCAACCATACAAAGGGATGGGACGCTTCTGCCTCTTGATTTGCAAAGCATTTGGGGGGAGGATGGTTTGAGTTTGAGGTTCTTTGTGTCAGGCAGAATCTCTCTTTGCTGAACAGTAGCACAGCCCTGTATTGGGGTCCAGGTAATGATTCTGCCAGAAAAGAACTTCAGCTGTGCATAGCAGAAAATGAGATGCGAGTTCCCAGGCTGCTGTCCTAAAGTCAGGGCTGACAGCTTGATTTGGGTTCTTTGTTCCTGATATGGTAGGAGTGGTTTTAATATTACCATAAATGTTCTGTGGATCTAGAAGGCAGTGAAAGCCTTACAAGTGCCAATCAGACCTTAATTCTCAGAAGTCACTAAGGTCCTGGCATTGCTAAATGCTTGAGTGGGAGTTTTATTTTCCTGTGTCTTTGACCGACTCAGAAAGTCTCAAATCTGCACCCAGAGAGCTTCAGTGATTCTGTTTTCTTACATACTTACCACAGCTGAACACAGGCAATTCTAAATGCAATATTGTCTGTGTTACCCCTCTTAGCCACAGCAGACGTGTCCATTTATGCTGCATTGGAAAGTCATGAGCTGAACCACTGGCAGTGCCTTACAAATCATAGACTTAGAAATACTGCTACTTTGAGAGATTCCTGGAATAAATTGATCTTCCTGCCTTTGCAAATGCAGTTCTGCTGTCAAGTGTTAAACTGCTTTTCCAGCAGCCAGGCTGCTGCGCTGCAGGACGCAAATCTCCTCATTAAGAATTTACACATTCTTACAATGAAGAATGAACTGAGCTGGGCCCCCAGAGGAATCTCTGATTGTAACACTGATAGCATCAGTGCAAACCCTCATATACTATTTGCAGCATGCTTAGTCAGAGAGCAAAGCAGGATGAAGTGTGTATCACTGAAGCGCTGCAGACAAACCAAAGCAGACTTCTCCAGCTCTGTGCTGAACTGTTGCAATGAAGACTGTTCTCAATGAAGACTGTGGGCAGCAGACTTGCAGCACAGCCAGAAGTGGTGGGTGCTCCCCTTCTGTAGACTATGGCTGCTCATTGAGCCCTATCTTTCAGGTCACTCTGTACCATCTGCCCCATGACAGTGGGGTTTATTGTATTGTTTCCCTTGCTTAACCAGCTTGGGGCATCTTTGCTTGGGAAGCACAGTGCCACAGGAAGATGATGTTAGAAGTGTTTCTGTCACTGGTGTGGTGAATGCTACTTACTGCAGTAAAGGATTCCAGAGGCTTTGCTTCCATGCTTTGCGTGCTGTGAATTCACCGAAGTGCAGCAGCAATGTCTCAGTGAAACATGTGGGTGCAGTGAGCACAACTTAGTCCTGCCCACAGCTCCAGAAGTCCCTCATCTGTGCATTTCTTACTGGAAGAGGTGGGTACTGTGTAAGACTCGTGTTCTTAGCACAGTGGTGAGATTTCATTATACTTGCTAGGCAGCTGCTTTCCTTTTTGTCCACTGACAGTTTGACTGAACCCTCCTGTATCTTTGCTTGTGAAGCGGATCCAAATTCCAAGCAATTTAAGGGCAGTCTTTTTTTGGTAGCATGATTTAAAGCCATTAGGTCGAGACTAACATAATCTCCCTGGTTTATGCAGACCCCAATCTCCTTTCTGAACTGCATCTTCCTAATCGGCAGTGCAGTGTGAAGGGAGTCCCTAAGCACTGTATTTGCATTTCTGGTAGAGTAAGCCTTGTTTACAACCTGCCATCAGCAGCCCTCTGCGATCATTCAGCAGCTGTTTCCCTTTTGGAGCCGTGGCTCATTTATGAGCTTTGATTTCTGGTGTAAGGAGTTGATGACTGCAGCATTATTAGCTGCAAAACATGCTAAATATCCTTTTGAATCCCATTCAGACACTGTTTGCGGTGTCAGGAGATCAAGGAACAGAAGCACCAGTCAGTTTTAGCATAGGATAAGGAAATCCATCTGAATTTGTTTCTTCTTTGAGGTGCTCCTCTGCAGTAATGCCCTACGTGGTTCTAACAGTGCAGCTCTACTGGGAGTTGAATTGCTAAATGGAGCGAGCAAGGCAGGGGTGTGAAGTGGAGAGCTAAGAACAGCTTTGATTTAAGGATCGACTGCAGTTAGAATTGAAGGTGTAGAATAAGTGGCATTCTTAGCTAATGCAAAGCAATTAGTTCAAGCTGTGTGGCTGGAAAGCTCCGTAGTCATTCCTTATTCTATCAAAAAATATTTTGACAGATTTCTTTGTAGAAGATCTTGGGGGGGAAGAAGCACGCCTCAGAATGTAGCTAATTGTCTGTAAGCTGTTCAGTTTAAGTGCATGTGTTGTACCCATAAGGCTGGGTGCTAAGGCTACTGAATTCATCTGGTAGCTTTCTTCAGTCCTAACTATTCCTTCTGCATTGGCAGTGTTTGTAAAATCGTTGTTGGAGAGAGATGGCTTGAGTCATGCCCAGTATGCAAAGTATGATCTAACAGATGTATTATGCAGTCCTGAAATAATTTTTGCTTATTTATATTCCATACTCACATTTATATATTGCAGAATATAATTGCTCTTGTTACTAGAACTAAACAGATCTCCAGGAATCATTCAAACAGTCGGCCAGCGCTCCAGATGCTTCTCTAGCATTCTCCTTGCTCAGTTCCAAGTATCCTTTCACCTGCTGTGCAAACACTTAATTCCTTTGTAACAAATTAGGTTGATTTATTTACTTAAACGTATCATCACGGGGCTGCTCTGGGCCAGCAGAGATTTGTGCATCTGACCACATCTCACCATTCGGTCACCTTGGCAGTTTGCACATTTAGTATTTGTGGCATGAGAACGACTGTGGAAGGAGACCAAATTCTGGGTTCAGGGCACAGTAGTTTCTGTAGAGCCTTGGAGCTGTGTCCTGATGTACCTCTGGTGCACAGCACAGCTGTGCTTGCTGCTGTTCTCTGCTCTTACATAACGGTCTTCCCTTAGATGGTTCTGAACACTTGTCGCACTAAACTGACAGGATCAATTGGATGGGACAGAAAAGAAATAGCAGTGCCTTTGTTTTATGCATGGGAAATGCAGCACTCAGATTTGTGCAAGGGAGTCTGCTACAGAACTGAGGTCTGAAGCCAGGCCAGCGAAGGCTTGGGCTTGTCCACTTACATGAGATTCCTGGTAACCTCGAGCTGTTGGGCTCTGTTAACCAGCTGAGGCTGTCTCTGGTTGTGCTACAGAACTGGCCCGGTGAATAGAAGGCTGGCATAGCTGGGTGAGTCCTAGCTGCAATCCTGTTCTCATTAGCAGTGCAGATGGGAGCAGTGCAGTTTAAAAGCTAGGTCCCTGTGCAGCCTGCTTGATGTGTTGTCTCTCATTAAGAGTTCTGGTGGTGGTTTGGTGCTTTAGTACACCTCTTATTTAGATTGGAGAAGTGAAGGTTCTGGGGAGACCTCATTGTGGCCTTCCTGTATTTGAAGGGAACATATAAACAGGAGGGGGAATGGGTGTTTCCGAGGGTGGATAGTGACAGGACAAGGGGGAATTGTTTTAAACTGAGACAGGGGAGGTTCAGGTTGGATATTAGGAGGAAGCTTTTCACCCAGAGGGTGGTGATGCACTGAACAGGTTGCCCAAGGAGGCTGTGGATGCCCCATCCCTGCAGGCATTCAAGGCCAGGCTGGATGTGGCTCTGGGCAGCCTGGGCTGCTGGTTGGTGAACCTGCACATAGCAGGGGGTTGGAGCTGGATGAGCACTGTGGGCCTTTGCAGCCCAGACCATTCTGTGATTATTAACATACACTGCTGTCATCTAGCAGAGTTAAGTGGGCTGCAGACTCACGAGATAACAGTTCTGAGAGCTGATTGTGAAGGTTTTCCACCACATCAGCTCTTTGCTCATTTGTATAGTTTGTTCAGCCAAAGGTTTTTAAGGATCCATGGGTTGTCAGATTTTTTTCTATTACTTTTAGTATTGAAAGCAGGGACTTGTCTTTGTCCTCTCCCATCTGTTATTTTCTATGTCCCGTTCTCCCTTCTTGCTTGCAGGAAAGCAATTTTTCTTTTTCTTTGCTTGTCAATTCAGCGAGACCAAACTGGTTATTGTAAAATAGTAAACAAAGGAGCTTGACTTGGAGGCTATGTAAATCAAAGCCTGCAGTCCTGGCCCTGTGTCTGAGCCTATGGCAGCATTCCCACTGTTATTAATGCTTCTATGAATGCTGCCAGCATTACCAATGGTGGAGCTGGTGCCTGCTCACAGCAGAGCAGCAGTGTGAGCTGGGCAGGGATAGCCAGAGCCTGCAGCTGAGACATCTGTGAGCTAGTGAGAGCATTCCTGAAACTGGTCAAGTGTTCAAGTCTGCCTTTATCATTAACTTATATTTGAAGGGATTGGGCAGTCCAAGAGGGGTGGATTTTTGTGTTTGTGTTTTAGTCTGCTCTTGGATTTCCCAAAGACCGATCTCTTTTGGCAGACAGTGGCTTGGCGGTGATGCATCTCACATGCTGTCTGGGTTTGTTGGTGTTTGAAAAAGAGGGGGCAGGAGAAAGCAAGCTGTCCCAGCGTCTTGACTGGAAACTGCCATCCTGGAGAGAGCAGCAACTGAGAAGCTGAACTGTGCCACTCAGTGCGGAGCAGTTTAATAGCAGCCAAAGCTTTCTGCTGCCCTTTTCAGTTATTCATATCACTCCCACCATCACAGCCTTGAGGAGCTGCATTTTTTTGTCTGTGTAAACCCAGAAGACAGTGTGTCTATTGACTCTCTTGCTGTTTCTGGAATGTGTCTTACAAAGTTGTTATCAGCAAAATATGCTTCATTCTTTTCTGTTTTGGAGACAGGAATGGCAGAAAATATGTGCGTGTGTGTATATATATATATGCATATATTTATATTTAAATTTCTCCTATGCTTACTTTACATATTAGTTTTATTCTGAGTTAGTTATAGAAAATACTGCTTTGGTAAGATTGTGTTTAAATCTGGATTGCTATGACAGTGGAAACCTGAAGCTTACCAGCACACTTGCTGCAGGGTTAATGGTGCTGCAGATGTTGGGCTGTCCTTCATTCCCCGGAGTGCTCCTCCTCATGAGAAGTGCATTAACACATCTGACCTCTGGGTTTCACTGCTGCAATGTGAGTTCAGAGAAGAACTACCTTAAGAAAAAACAGGCTTTGGAGGGGAGGTTATGCTCATATCCACTGCACATATTTATTTGGGGCTTAAAAGGTGGTACAGAGGTTCACTCGGAAGGGAAGGGGGTGTGAATTCCTTTGACAGATGTGCACAGAATCTGAGCACCTTTCGCAAAGAAAAGTGAGCTGCTTTTCTTCTCTCCCCAAGCCCTTTTAATGGATATGCTTTTTTTCCTACTTTTTCATGCTGCTGCAAGCGACCTCATTTATTTCTTTATTTATGTGACCTCATTTATTCTTCCTCTCAAGAGGAGGGGACTTTTTTTCCCCTCTAGTGTTATGAGCACCTAGCTCTCACTTCTGCTTTAACCAGGAGTGATCTGACAGTCTGTTGGTTCACGTGTGGTGCTGGAAAGCTGAGCTCATGTTCCATCATCCCATCCCCATTTAGAGGAGAAGTGAACCAACTGAAAGCTGCCTCACAGTGTCATCCTCCTACCTGAAAGCAAGGCCAGGTATTCCAAAGCCTTTCCTCCTGAGAATGCTGCTCCAAGTAGATATTTTAACGTTCATTCTAACGCCTGAGAAGTAGCATCTTTGAGTGCAAAAACAAGCAGTGAAGAAAGCAGAAATACGCTTTTCTGTGAAGCTCAACTGTAAATTACTCCTGAAATAGCTCCTGTGACTCTGCAGATCCAGGCTGCTCTATCTGTTACACTGGATATGAAAGCTAAGGTCATCAGCTCATTTTTTATCATTGTGCTTCAGTAGAAAACAGAAATCTAGGACTAACTGAGTTGTATTTTACGACTAGAAGTGATGACGTTAGAGAAGTGACATATTCAAATGGAGTAATAAAAAAAATTCTAGACTTTTAAAATATATTTTTATTTTAAGGACCAAAATACCTCACTGGAAAAATATTTAAGCTGTTTGAAGCTTGCCAAATGCATTAAATGGCCAGCAGAAACTAAACGTCACTGGGGCTCTGATACAAAAATCTGTGGTTTTTGGAATGTGCCCAATTTTACTTATTCATCTCCTGCCTTCTCTTATTTGGGGCCAGTTAAGATAGTTTTGGAAACGGAGCATCTCCTCCTGCATGCATTTAGCTCAGAGTGACTGCTCATACCCAACCAATGGGGTTGCTGATGAGGAAGAACTGTCTGAATGTTTGCTGGGGCTGCCTGGGAATACGTAATAGCAAAGTTTTGCTTTTTGGTTACAGCAGTAGAGTCAAGGGACAAATTCTTGAGCTATGCAACTTAGATAAATAAAGAGAGCTGTGTAAGTGGGCCTGGGCCTTCCATAGATTCAGTTCAAACAATGGGTTGCTCTTAGGTAGATGAAGATACTGGTGCTCACAAATGAATATTGATCTCCAGCAGCTGGGATGTGAGGAAGAGGCTGGGAGGTTCTTCTGACAGCTGTCATCCTTTCCATTCCTGACTTTGTTTTCCTGGTGTATTTTTGTTTGTAGTACAAGGCTATATTGTTTTCCATTGTGTTTAATGTAGCTTTACATGATGATAAAGTTTAATAAATTATACAGAGCACTTGGGCAGAACAGCGATGGCTGTGGCTTCTTGGGATTTCATTGCAGCAGGTCAATGTTACACATGCTTGTGTTGCAGGAGCTGGTGGGCAATTAAAGCTGCTGGAGAACAAATGAAGTCGAAAGCTTATTTAGTAACTTATTTAGTTATAGTTACAGTCTTTCCCATCTGATGCTGCCATTTCATCTGCTGCGCTGCATTCAGTGCTGAGCATTTTGTTGCTGTGCTTGAATTATCATTTTTGTTGAAAGAACGTGAAAGGTGATCTAGGAAACTACTTCAGCTGACTGCACTCGTGAGAAAAATAACTGAATCAAGTCAAAGTAAGTTATTAGGTGAGATGTGTGAGCTGGACAGACGGAAGGGAGGCCTATTTGCACATTGAGATTTGAAACCTTCTGGCAGAATTTATTCGCTTCCAGTTAGGATTACTAAAATGTTCCATGATTTGGTATTTCATGGATTTATTGTCAGGAAACTATTATTGTCTGCCTGGAATAGTTCAAAGAATAACCCCACTCTGAACTGTATTCAATGGGAGCCCACTTCTCAGAAAATATTAAAACTATTTGCTGCATTGTTTTCCCTTAAATAGCGGAAAATGTTTTTAAGCTTGTTTTTTTAAGCAGTCTTTCTTCTTTCTTGAAGAGGTTTTTCAGAAACTTGAGGGAGTGATGGAAGCCTAATGCTGAGTACCTGTAGCTGCGTTCTGCAGCAAGGTAGAAAGCACAGGGTGAGGAAACCATAAATGCCTGAAAAAGGAGTGTGAGCAGGACGGGTTAGGTATCCAAAGCCTAATGGCCAGGCTCCCTCTGATCTCTGCAGCAAGGATTTTGAGATGGAGGGGGTACATGGGAGCCCAGGATGGATGAATGGATGCCAGTTGTGAATGAGCATGAGATGGACCTCGAGGCTCAAGTAACCGTGGGGTAGGGAGTGATGGCAGGAGCTATACTATATATATTACATATAGGGAGAGAGGGAAGAGCTTCTGTATGAAGGCCAACCACAGGAAAGAAAAGGCAGCTAAAATAAACAGATGGGATAGTCAGCTAGGGAATAATGGGCAGTGAAACAGATAACAGAAGGCCTTAGGAAGCAGAATTGTAAGGAGAAAAATCTGAAATTATGAGAGGGTCACTCAGGGACAGATTGTTCTAGGCAAAGAAGGGAGGGTAGTTGCCCAGTGCTCTGTTATGCTGGGTAGCAAAGCAAATCTGCATGGGTAAAAATAGGAAGGAGCTGTGTCTCAGCTGCTCCTCGGGCTCCTGTTTCTTTGCATAATTTGTGCCAGCTCTGTTCAAGGAAGTGGAGATAAGGCTTTGCAGAGAGCGCAGTGGGAGCGTGAATTAAGAAGTTTTGTTGTGTGTTGGCTGAGGCATGTGAAATGAAACAGATATTTGTTTTGCCCCTCCACTATCTCCGGAACATACTGCTAGCCAACGGGTAAGTGGTGTGTTAAAGAGGTGACATCCAACAGAGCTTTCAGTGGAGGAAGAAGTGCCTGTAAGTGTCCTGAAAAAGCCCCTGCCTTGAAGGAGGATCCTGGAGGGTCAAATTTGGTACAGTCTTTGACATGTAGTATGAAGAGAGGCTGTTTCTGAGTGCACAGTGATTCATAGAAGGAGCATATTACAACAGAAGAGAAGGATAGCAGCTGCAAGAATCAAGGGCCATGTGCTAGCCAGAGGAAGCTGGCATTGCCTTCTGCTTGATTGGTGGCAGAAGGTTTATTCTGTGAAGACAGAAAAAGTCTAGAGATGTTCATTCTGATGATGCATCTGAGCTGTGAGAGCTATCACTTCTTAAGCAAAGTAGGAAAGCAATTCTTTAGTGTGCCAGATATTGACCAATTTAAGTTAAATCTGGAATTTTAAAGGCTTGTAGGAATAGGCATTAGTATGTTCCAGTTTGACAGAGAGGCAAAGCTCTGCCATGTTTAATAGAAGAAAGAGAACTGTATTCCAGCAGTATACACTGCAGACTCATGCTGGTTCACAGTGGTTCCCAAATGTTTGTGGGTAAGAGTGAGTCAAAAGCGGAAGCATTCAGAGGCCCATATGCTAATGTTTCTGTGCTGCCTACTTGTGAGGATGGTAATAGAAGTAACGCAACATCATTTAGTTCCAAGTGGTGTAGATTAAAAATTTCTTGTGACTTTTCTTTTTAGGCAAGACAGCAAGCCCAGCTGAGACATCAAATGGCAGAAGACAGCAAGGCAGAATATTCTTCCACTCTACAGAAGTTCAACAGTGAGCAGCACGATCATTACTACACACACATACCAAATATCTTCCAGGTAAAGCTCACTGATGCTGTTCTGGAGAAGTTCAGAATCTCATGATAAAAGCCAAGAGATGTGTTGCTTGTTGTCTCAGTTCTTGGATCTTGCCTTTTATTTGGTAACATTTGTCCTCACTAGCAATTATTGTATGCAGTCTGCCAACACAAGAGGTGGAGAGCTTGGTATGAAAAATACTGCCCTTCTGCAGCAGGAAACAATGAATTGTCATGACAGATTATGATAGTCTTTGGAATTGTTCACAGTCTTGCTGTATGAAGCTCTTGTGTTTGTGCAGCTGGGGAATGAGAGCATTATTTGCATTGTTAGAGCAGGAGGCAGCTGGGGTGTCCTTACATCTGCAAAGCTTCGTGGTCCTTTATAACTTGTTTTAAAATCAGACTTCACAGATGTTAAATTTAAACCCCAATAATTCTGTGATAGTGAATGTCAAAGAATTTAAGGAAGCTTGCTGTCTGTCTTATGATGCTTAAAGAAAGACAGACAGAGAATAAAAAAGCTGTCAGTGTGCTTGGCTGAACAAAGAGAGATTAATGCTGTAGAACAGAAGTTCTAAATGACTGTTCCATTGTAATGGGTCATAAGAGTCAAGAAGTGGAACATGCACCCTCTTTAAGGAGAGGAAATGTCACATGCTTGTCATCTGATAAGAAATAACTAGTACTTGCGTAGCAAATAGGCATTTTCTTATTCATAACCGGAGCGTCTTTGCTAAATGGACACCTCTTTTGCTCGTGGAACTTCAAACCAGTATCTTCAGATCAGTTATCTCTGGCATTATATATAAGTCTGCCAGCATACTTGTGTTTAACACTAAATGCAGTGAATGCTCTGATTTGTAGATGAGCATGCAAGTTGTGCACACATCCTTTTAACTGCTAACTAACAAATAATCTCTAGTGCTTTCTATTAGCTGCTGAAATAACAGGTATATTGTAAAGGATTTATTTCCTTTAGCTATTGAATTGTTGTTGCTTGTATATTAGGGAAGGCAATGAGGATTTTTAGGTTGACTGTGTTCCGTAAGATTCTTGCAGTCTTACATGAAACAGGCAGTTCTTGTTCAAGCCCTTCTGTATCCTGTTGTTATAATCTGTCTTAATAGTGTTATGCCACATCCACTTACCCTCTGCTCTAAATCAGAGGTCCATGCAATAGATGCTGGAGATTGTGACACTGAATCCACTGAGGAGCAGGGAGCGTATGTTGAGAAGCACATGTGTAAGCAATATGGTGTGTAGGGCTGCCTGTAAACCAGAAATCATCTGCTGGAGCAAAGGGGAAATAAAAAATCCAAGGGAATAAGAATCTTCAGTGCAATGGAAATAAGATCTTTCACAGCGTGCTGCAGAGAATGAAAGAGAATTTATTGTTCCAGAAATTATGTTAACAGCTTTAAGAATCACTCCTAGCAAATGTCTAAAGCTGGGACTTTGACAAATCAGCATTTCTTAGCGTACAAAACTAATTGATGAATGCCCTGTAACAGTAACACAGATTGCTCCTAGAATGGTATTTAGATGTTGGAAGGATCCATACCAACTAACTGCCTTGTTAGAACAGCAGCCTTAATTTGTCCTTTAAAATATATATATTTAAAGCAGCCAGCGTATTGTAGGGAGGAAAATTGTTTGTAGCTGTGATGTGACTGTTGATATGTGATCTGACTGAAGTCCCTTGTTTTAGAAAATACAAGAGATGGAGGAAAGAAGAATTGTGAGGATAGGTGAATCCATGAAAACGTTTGCAGAGGTTGACCGCCAAGTGATCCCAATCATTGGGAAGTGTCTGGATGAAATAACAAAGGCTGCAGAATCAGTTGATCACAAGAACGTAAGTGTTACTTTGCTTGTATTGCTGACTGCCATCTTTAGAACCGATCGCTTTGTGCACAGAGATTTAAATGCTGGATCCAAGCTGCAGCGTGTGGGCTTTATAGTCATAGAACTAAAACAAATAATGGGCTCTTGTCCCAAACTACTTTGTCTGAGGCAGATTATTTCCTAAATCTACTTAACATCAGGAAATGCCACGCTTTCTTTTCTTTTGGGAATATTCTCTCCTTTTGATAGGATAATGACTTCTTGAAATAACTGTTATTGAAGATTAGAATTCTGCTCAGAATAAGGAGAATGATGGGCATTATTCCAGATATCCAATCACCACCAATTCTTATTCAGATGGGTTCAGTACTCTTCTAATAATGGAAGTAATTAAATCGTTGGCTTCATTAATTATTGCAGCAGTTCTGGCAGAATTCCTACTTGGTTTTAAATTCTTCATTTGCAGCATTGAGACTTGCTAGCAATCTGGACGTGAGTTCTCGTAAACCTTAATTTCGAACATCATTGTCAGAACAAAAATAAGCCTCCCTGATGAAAGCTGATAAGGAGTTCAGTTGTGCTTCCTGACGCACGGTTAGCACAAGGGCAAATGTGTTTTTTATTTTGCTTTCAGAATGATCTACTCCCTTTGTAAATGAAGCCTGTGCCTGCTCTTTCTGCCCTTCTCATGGATCGCATTAGCGCTTCAAATACAAACAGCGTGTGTCTCACTGCCTGTTTGCAATTCCCATACATCTTTTTCACTGGAATCTTTTCTGAGCTATTCGGTGCCCAGAGCCCGGAGACTGCAGTTAATTGGCAGCACAAGCCTGAGGCTGAGGTTTTGAAATGAATCCCCCGCTTTTGCACGGCGGTTGCTCTCCCAGAGAGCAGCATGAGAAACCAAGGAATCTGAAAGTTACTGTTTCCTTTTTGGGGTAGGAGAAGGAGCCCAAATTCCCATGTTTGAACAATGTACCCTTTTTTGGGGTGCTACTTGGTTCTGTATGATGAAAATCACTGGGGAGAGATTCATAACTGGGGCCTGCACTGTGCTCAAATCCTCAAGCACAGTCTAAGTGAAACACACAAACCACTTACGCTGAGGATTTGAGCCAGAATGAATCTTGTACTCAACTTTGGTCTCTTGCACGCAAATGTGCTGGACTGATGGCTCATGTGCACAAGTGGGACATTAGAAGAAAGTGCTGTGAGCACTGATAGCTTAGGGATCTTCTGTAAGTACTAACAGAACTGCATTTGTTACAGTTGAACAATTATGAAGGATTTGGCTTGTTCTGTCTGGGAAACTGATGTGCATAAAGGATTCCTCTTGTCTTAAAATATCATTGTGGGCTTCATGTCTCTGGAACAGTGATTTCTCACCTTGACTCTAATAAAAGTGGTACACTTGTTCTTATGTTCTCTAGGGTGTGTGTCCTACCACTTTATAAGCAGCCATAGCTGCAGACAGTGGCAGTTTAACATCTTGTTCTCCTTGAGCCAGTCACGCAAACTGCTACAGCAGACCTTTCCTGTCTCTACATTAAACTTTTAAGGAGGCATTCTGGCTCTTAGACTGCTATCAGAAGAGTTTCTTTTCTTTGAAAGTTTAAAATTGAAGTTTATCTCCTTTGCTCATCTCTTTCAAGCCTGAAATTTTTTGGATGGAAAAGTCAGCTAGATCTGAGCTGTAGTCAGCTTTGAAATTAAGGTCAGATTCCAGGCAAGTTGAATGCAAGGACAGCTGGTGATAACATAACAAGTACAATGGTGAGCCAATACTGAGAGCCTGCTGAGCAGGAAGAGCTTTATGTGAAACTCTGGGCTCACATAGACACGTGTTTCCCAGCTGGGAGGAGATCTCAGGGATCTGGTAGTTGTAAACAAAAGTACACAGCATCACCTAGAGATGTAGGAGCTCTGACACTGAGGAAATGCAGTGATGCATCTGGAGTACTTACACAGCTCCTGACTGGTAGTCTTTGGTTGGATTGTCCCTTGTTTTACCCAGCTATTATGTACAGAGTTGCTGAAGAAAGGGGGATGGTAAATGAAAGCTGTGCTGTTGGTGTGCGTAGCTTCAGTTTGGACACCAGGCCTTTAAATTTAACAGCCACAGCAAGTTCAGAGGATGTATTTGTCAGAAAGAAAATAATCACAGAAAAAGCAGCAGTTCTGGTGCTTTACCTTGTGTACCAAACTGAGTCAGCCCTAGCTGAGAGGATGTAAGAACCTGCAAGTTCTGCAGCTTTCTTTTGCTGCCAGTGAAACCTTCCCAGCTGATGGTATATCAGTATTTTAAGGAGAAAGAACAAAACGGAAGCACAGCTTTGCAGTGCGTGCGAGTACCTATCTGAGCATCAGGTTAAATACTAACACTGACCAATGAAGGGGTTTCCATGGCATTTATGAACCGCTGTGATTGAGTATCAGATCTGTGCAGCACAGCAGTGGGGCAAGTTGTCATTCTGTAGTTAGTTTGAAACTCTGGAAGTAAAGACTGCTAACAGCAGGCTTCTTCTCCACAGCCATCTCTGCCTGCCCTGCCATCCATAACTACCAGCAGGATCCTCAAAGACCACTTTATTTTCAAGGCCCCCATTTCATTAGATGATGTTGAGAACCAGAACGATAACTGGAAAATATTTAATTATTCCCTTAAAAATGACGAAGTTCTACCTCGTGCCCACTAGCAAAATGGATAAATATTCAGGCTTAGCTAGGAAATTTGCAGCTGTGCAAGCAGAACTGCTTTATGCCCTCATAGAAGTCCTTACAGCTCCCACTAAGCAATGGAAGCTCTCTGGAATTAGCTAGTAGCACTGGTTAGCCCTGTGTTCCTATTACAGCTATAGATGCACTTCTGTTCAGTATATTCTTTCTAACAAGGCAGAGGCTGCATTACAAGGGTAGGCTGGAGTGAATTCTAAGTGAACCTCTGCAGAATGTGCTCCAGCAGCAGCAGGTAGAATTAATTAGTTATGGATTTAGGAGTTCCTGTTATGACATTATCTCTCTGTGATAGGTGGAGCATGCTATTTATATTTAGCTCAATCGTAGTGGAAGGATGTTTTGACTAAATAGAGGGAACGCTTTGTCATTAACAGAGGGGAGAAAAAAAGGCTTTTAAAAAGCAGTAGTGGATTTTATGTAGCATCGTGTATGTTTGTCTTTTCTTTCTTCTTTTGAGACTATAAAAAAATCTCTTCAAATGTTCAGGTCTACAAAAGTGTTAATGTCAATCTGGGATGAGATAACAGAGAAAGCGCTGCTTTACCCCCTTTACAAGCTGCATCTGAATTCTACTGTGCACCTGATGGATGGAGGATTTTGAGCCTTAATTTGCTAGGCGTTCCCCAGGATACCTTTGGAAAGCTTTTCTTAGAGCTGTGTTTTGCTTAATTACGTCTGGCCTCTGAATATGTGCTTGTCCCACTGGATTTCTCATGAATGCAGTTTTAGCCATGGATGTAAGCAGAAGCTGTGAAATGCTTCCAAAGCAAAACATTCTTTGATTTGAATGGGATGATGGTGCTCTTCTCCAGAGACTAATAAGGTTTTTTGTGAGCACAATTCCCCTAATGATCTTAGAGTAAGAACTGCTGGAATGCTATAACATAGAAAAGCTTCCTTCCTGAGAAGTCACATAGATCAAAAAGTGTGCAGAAGAACGTTTTTTTCTGAGGCCATTAGACCTAAATGTTTTTGGCAAGTTGAAGTCCAAGTCTGCATTTATGTATAATTAAGCTTGTATGTGGGCTTGACTAGGATAAATGCTTTATATTATTTCTTGTCTTATCTTCTTCTGTTTAAAAAACAAAGCAAAACCACTGCAGAGTGTACACAGCCAGTGTATGGCTGTAATATCTGTGGTATCATTCAGTTGTACATGGTACGGTGCCTTGTTTTGGTGGGATAATATGCTCTGCATAACTTTTTAAAACGCGTTGTGGTAATGAAAGTCTCTGTCCCATTTCAGGATTCTCAGATGGTAATAGAAGCCTACAAATCAGGGTTTGAGCCTCCAGGAGACGTTGACTTTGAGGACTTCACTCAGCCCATGAAGCGGACTGTCTCCGAATCCAGCCTTTCCAACTCCAGAGGGGATGGGAAGTACGAGCCGAAGTTCGGTAGCAAATCCAAGGGCAAGTTATGGCCGTTCATCAAGAAAAATAAGGTACTGACCTGCAAACATGAGCTTGGTGTTAGCTAGTATGCGTGTAGTCAGTAGCCACTGTCTTGTCTAGAGATCTGGGCAATTATAGATTTTAAATCCAACTTTAGTTTCAGAAAGTTAATGAGCGATGTCTTAATATGGTGTTTTGTCGTAGTCTTTGGTTACTTAAGGTTTTCTTTTATATATCTTTGAAGTTTTTTTGTTGTAATTTCTTTAATTATGTTGCAGTTTTTATATTAATTTAATTGTCATGTCTTTGCCATGGTCCATTTCTGTTCCTAACTCAGAAGGAATTGTGTACCACTTACTTAGTGTCACGTGTGCTAACTAACTTTGTTACTTCTGGGAAGCTTTAATGTGTCATCACTGTTTTGACACTTCTAAAACTCTCTGACTTTTCATTTGTGTGACCTCCTCAGTCTGTGCATTGGGTTCTGCAGTTGGGTGGTGGGGAGCAAGGAACTGCTGCGGTTCTTTCTTCTTCAGCATAACTAATGGAGCACAGCTAACTGAGCAGTTGACTTTTTAAAGACCATGTTAACTTACGTATCCATTAAACCTTGTTCATTTCACTGTCACATGTTACACCATAATGCATGGCACCATACATCTGAGGATACCAGAATGTGTCAGGATGACTGCACTGTATCAGTCTACAGAAACACTGATGGAAGCCCAGAGCAGCTTCACTGTTTTGATCTCATCCTTGCTCTGACCCTTATCAAACCACTTTTACTAATGCCATTGATAGTCCAAAAGCCTACCTGATCAAAATGGGTCGTTCCTTTTGCTGGCAGAAGAGAGAAGTTGGCTGTCTGGTGCTTGCATTAGTGGAGCCAGAAGCAAAAATAAAAATAGGATCATCTCCTGAGCAAATTCATAGATTTTGTAGAAGTGAAGTTTGATGCACGTTACTGAGCTATGATTCGAAAGCAGGAAGGAATGTGGTTTGTTGTTTTCCAGATAATAGAAACGCTACTGGGCACTAAGGTACCTTCCTTATCTGATCCATTTAAATTCAGGTATTTGAAAGCTCTATCCATTTGCATTACTCCGAGTCGTCCACAGAGCAGAGCAGGGCAGTTTATAGGGATAGCACTGCATGGAAGAGTCTGCATGAGCTTCCCGTCAAAATGCTTCGTTACTCTTCTGTTGCATCACTTACTAAAAACTTCAATTTTATCATCCCTTCATTTAACACAACTCGAAATACTTCTCCCACCCCCACTTCTTGAACCATGGCCTTTAATATTTAATTATTTGATTGTTTTTTCTCTGGATTTCAAATATTGGTTTTGATGCTTATTTTCGTTTTGTGTTTTATCTTTTTATTTTGATTTTATTCTGTCACTTCTCCATCTCTTATACGTAGCTTATGTCCCTTTTAACATCCCCCCATCAGCCCCCTCCTCCTCCCCCTGCCTCTGCCTCACCCTCTGCTGTTCCCAACGGCCCCCAGTCTCCCAAGCAGCAAAAGGAACCCCTCTCCCATCGCTTCAACGAGTTCATGACCTCCAAACCCAAAATCCACTGCTTCAGGAGCCTAAAGCGCGGGGTAAGTTCTCCTCTGGATACCTCTCTTTCTTTCTTTTCTTTCTTTCTTGCGCTTTTATATTGCACGTTCTGTTATGTAAAAACTTGTTTTGTTTGGTGGATGAGTCCGTTGTGTTTTATCATAACATGCAGACAAATCCAAGGAATCCCATCCTGTAAAGTCTTTTGCAGTCAAAAACCCCAAAGTGAAACCACAAAAAATAACAGTTTCTGATAGAAGTTACCCATTCCTTTTGTTCTTGGAAGGAGGGAGGATTATCCAACATGTAGAAAGGAGAGCTAAACTTGAAGCAATATTCACATACACAATGTGTATATACACAATGTGTCACAAATGGTGAATTTAGCAGCTCTGTATTTACCGCTGTTCAGAATTGTAGGTCTTTTTCTGGCATTTCCTATGAAGTCAACAGATTTTTTTGGTGCCTGAACTGACTTTCACTTCCCTGACTTGCACTTTGCTACGGTGCACGGTTCATAATCATATTCTGTGTGCAAAGCTTATGGTCAGGCAGACATGCTCTGAAACGCAGGCAGGAGGTTTTAAAGGGTTGGGGTTTGGGCCTTTCCTGCCAGCAGCTGGAGCAGTGAGCTGGGTGCTGCTTCACTGCAGAGAGGCTGGAAGCCTGTGGCTGAGCTTGGGGATCCACGTGGGTGTAGATGGAGCTAAATCAGCTTCTTGTGGCACAACACCGGCACTGCGAGTTCATCACACCTTTCTCCTGAAATAAACCTTCCTTTTTTTTTTAAACCAAAGAATGGTTTTATTTCTTTATGCGAGCCCATGTGTGGCACAGCTGTACTCAGAAGTTGCTCACGTATTCCTGCTGTGACTCTTATGTTTGGGTCCTTAAAAGTATTATTGAAAAAAATCACAGGAGGGAGACACAACCTCACAGCCCACACTGACAAACATGTTTTAACATTGAGGAAGAGTAACTGCTTTAAAAAGCCCCAATTCTGCTCCGGGGACTGCACTGACATTTAGGAATGAGGACCGGAGCTGTTTAACAGTAGAGCTGATTTCAGTGGGGAACTTCAGTGGTTAGTCAGAGAGAATTGAAAACACTGCTGTGAACAGTATTGCGTCTCATCTGGTTACAGACAGTAAATTTAAAGAACAAAAGTTCTTTGTTGTGTTCTTTTTTAACGTAGGACAGTTTTCAGTTCTTTTCTAAGGAATTGCCATTTCATGATGCATTCAGTGTAGGATGCAAAAAAACCCATTTCTGATGCTTTCTGCTGGAGATGCGAGTGGTTTCTAAGTTATCCTAAGGAGGTTTGGTAAAGGCCTTCTCCCCTCAGTTGCAGTTTTGTTCACAGCATCTCTTCTTTTAAGCTTTTAAGGGAGGAGGGAATTGCCTTTCCATCCTGCTTTGGTAGCAGCAGGTGTCTGTGCACTGCTCACGGCTGCCCTGTTGGTATGGGGTAGCAGCGAGGCACATGGAGAGAAAGGCACTGCTGGAGGTGGGAGCTGACACTGTGACCTGGTCCTCCCGTAATGCCATTCACCAAACTGATTATTTAAAATAATACAGAATATTTCTAGTTGAGTTGAAAAATAGCAGCTTTACAGTCCCATGGGCAATGCATGAGCTCGTATTTCAAATGTACTAACTCTTATTTATTATTTGGCCTCTTAAGCAGTTATGACTTTTAATATTTGCCTGAAAATGCCATAATATAACGTGCTAACTGTCTGAGAAGTCTAAGTGAGACTTACAAATGCTTTGTACTGTGTTACTTTTAATTGGTTTGTTTGAAAAGTGAAATAATGAGAACAATTTCCTCCAGCTTTCTCTGGAATCCTTCTAATTTCTGCTGACAGGTTCATTAAAAATGCAAAAAGGAAGGCTATTGCTAAATCTTCATTGGAACCTTTCACTATGTTCTCCTTCTCTTTCATTTCCTTCCCCTGTTAGCTACCAGGATGTTTGTATGTAAACAGCTTTGCTCCCTGACTCATCCAGCAGAGTTGGAGGCCAATGTTCAGATCATCATCGTGGCTTTATCCAGAGGGACGAATTCAGGCTGCTTAGTTCATGTAGAAGTATGGAGGAGGAGAGGCTGCTAAGAGCTGGCAGCTCGTTCTGTCTGCTCTGAGGATGCTGTTGATGTTTCATTGGTCCTTGGTGATTTTTGTTATACATGGCGTCAGACTAAAAGGTCATGCAAGTGCTTAATGATCTTTGAAAATAGATTTCTAACCAGACGCACCCCAATCTCATTTATTTGTCAGATGAAAAATAAGTTGTTGTAATTTGTCTGATGCGGCCCTCTTTATATTCAGTACAGCTGGATAATATTGTTAATTCCACTTTTACAGTATTACATTTGATAAGATTTCCTTTTCTCTGTTCCTTTCCATCTCATTGTCCCTCTGCCAGATCCGAGAACATCTGAATTTTGCTCATGAACAGTAATGTTGCTAATGATGCACTGAGATCTTACCAAAGAAATGAGAGAGGAGGAGATAGGGAGGAGCTGTCTGTGCAGAAGAGTATTTGATCTGTACAGGAGTACATTAGCAAAGCAACTTTTGGGAAGGTCGTGCAGGGAGCTAACAGAGCAGCACAACATAATGGATGTTTGGCTTTGGACACAGAATCATTTCATTTGCTCTGAATATTGTCTCCACACTGCTGGTTTTGTTCAGCCAAACGCCTTGCATGTGGCCATAGGGGAGATTTAAAGTAGTTAAGATTATTTTAGATTGTTCAAACAAATGGTCAAGAAAAGGGTCCTTCCTTGTTGACAAACTGAGCTCTTAATGCCTGCAAAGGGCCATGCAACCATTTGTTTATTTCAGAGGAAACTGGATCATAAATGCTTTCTTTCCCTGGTTTAAAGAGGAGGAGCATGGCAAGCAACTACTTAATGTGAACACAACTAATAGCTAACAGAAGTGTGATGGGAGAAATGCAGAACTGCACAGTGTAACCAGTCTTTGGAATGTGAGGCAGAGATCCCCATACAATTCCTACATAAGCCCTTTTGAGGCTGCAGTGAGTGGCAGTGTGTTTTAGTCATTTCCTTCCAAGTTTTGCTTTAGCATCTTCTGTTGCATTTGGAAAGAGAGATTACAAAGCTGAAGTGGACAAGGCACTGGTGACTGTGGAATTGTGTCAGTAACATTATGTCCTGCGCTCAATCTGGCTTTAGTTTTGCTCCCAGTCTCAACATTCACTGAGTTTTGTTTTCATGGAAGAAAGCAGAGATCTGAATGGCAAATGTGAAATTAATGCACCAATAGCAGCATCAGTGATCGCTGCCAGTGTGAAGTCCTGGTCTGCTTGAAAGAAAAGCAACAACGCCTCTGTTGGTGCTGACACCCATCAGTGTCTGTGGTTTATCTAATCATGTTCTCCTATTTTCATCAAACTTTCTTCTAACCCCAAAAGCAGAAACGTCCATTATAAAGAATCATTAAAACCCGTTACAGTGCTTACTGAAGGTCTGAGCTGAAAGAGGGGAAGTCCACACAGGGTTGGGTTTTCTTTTGAGTGCTGTTTCTAATAACTCTTTTAAAAGACAAAAATTTAAAAAAATTAAAGAAAAAAAGTGCTTAAAAATGAGCTCTGTCTCTTTAGGGAAGTAAAATCCAGAAGAGCACAAAAATGAGGAACCACTTACACAAGACATAATTTCATTTATGCTTGCTCTGCTTTTTCTAATTCCTTTCTGAGGACAACGGAGACCTCATATTCTGCTAGTTGAAATTACTTTTGTGTTTTTGCTTTATTGCTACACTGCCAGTAACATCAGCACCTTTATTTAAAGAGCAGTACTTCTGAACTAACCGAATCCAGGGGTAGAACTTACACCCTTGAGCTATTGTGTACATTGAGCTGATTTGCTTTCTGTCATCATTTGGACATTGGGCTGTGTTCAAACAGGAGGTTGCTCTGGGAGAAAAGGCACAGATGCTGCTGTCATTGTCCACGCAGCCCCATAGGGTCCAGTGGAGGGATTTTTGTGGTTTCCTTTTTAAGTGGAAGTTGTTCACTTCATTACAATGTAACTTCATTTCCCTTCCATCAATTAACGTTTTCCCTTTCTGTCCTGTTTCACTTCTGTGATGCACTGTGCACTTTTTCCTGACACCTGTAGCCCAGCCCAGGGACCACGACCTGGTTGTGCTGTGATTGTGCAGAAACACCAACCAAACCACACCAGCTCCTCACCTGCTGTGTCCCCTACCCAAGGGAGTACTCTGTACTGTAATACAAGTGTGTGTGTGTGCCAAAACACCTGGGCTTGGGTGGATGGGCTTGGTAAAGCCAAGGTTATCCTAGCAGAGAGATTTTATCTGCCATGGCATGTTTAAGCTAGCCTTTAAAAACATGAGATATACGTTTTATAAGTGTTATAAAAGCGCTGAACTCGATTAATGCTCACAGAGCATCTAGCAAGCTTCCACTTTGCACTTAAAAGCTATTAAACACCGAGCTGTCTTTTGCTGTAGAAGCAGTAAACACGGGTGCTGTGCTGGTCTCCACCGTAACGGATGTGTTTTCTCTTGCTGACTCACCAGCAGACACAGTCTTTGTATTTTCACAAAGAACTCATGAAGAGGACTTTAGGGACACCCACGTGTGCCATTGAGGCTAGGGAATACGTTGTAAGTCCACGTATGGTGTGATCAGCCCATACTGTTGCTGCACAGTCGCTAACCCCACTTACAACGCCCTGAGAGTGTGCTGTGGAAATGTGCTTTGTGAAAAAGAAATGGGAAACTGCAACCTTGGAGAGGCAAGCTGCAGCTGACTGTGTTATGTGCAGGAGAGACTTGACTGCTAGGCCTGGAAATGCTGAAATTCACACTCCTCTTGGAACCATTTAGAGTGTGCTTGGCTGTCAAATAAATAGAAAACTAAAAGCTATATTCTAAATTTGCCAGCTTGTAAGCTGAGATGCTTTTACAGCAAATTTCTTCTGCGTAAAAGTGCTCCAGGTGGGTTCTTTGCATTTATTCTATGTTATTTTACGAGTGCAGTTTTGACCATCATGAGCCAGCCCTTTGTATGAGCGGTAGGGGCACATCCCTGGCCATGGTGGCAAAGCTTTGAGAAGCTTTCCTGAGCTCTCTGTGACAATGACAGCTCGTGGAATCAATGCTGGTGACCTCTAAATCTGGTGCCCAGAGAAAGCATTGTTTAGGATGAATTACTGCGGGAGCATGGAGAAAGAAATTTACCTTTGGGCTGTCTGGAAATGCAGTGATTTATTTCAACCCCTATTTCTGTAAGTGAGGTTAGTGTCTGTCTGTGACTGTCCAATAACACATGGACTTGCTGGCTTTCATGCGCTCTCATGTGTTATTGAAGCTTGTGGCTCTTAGGCTCTTCATTTTTTCCCTGCTAGACTAAGCTAGACTTGTTCTAAACCGTCAGCTTGAAAGGGGTTTGCTCATTTTGTAGCAATGTGATTTATTTGATCATTTTGAGGGGGGAAAATGCTCCTCTTCCAGGAGCTGTGAGCAAGTTGATTGTTGTGAAAACCCAACAGAATGGGCAAAAGCAGTTATTTAGTGAATGTTTAATGCAGATTTGTTGTCACTCTGCTTATATTTGTTTATAGAAATGGAATCACTGTCATGTGAAATTATCGATGCATTTCAGAAATGGAAAGCTGTGAATATGACTTATTTCAGCATTTCATTGTCTGTGATCTGCTTTACTCCTCCTGGCTGTAACAACCCCTGATGTTCTCTTTGGAATTGCTCTTAATAAGCTCTCTATTTTTGTCATACGTAGTAATGCAAGAATTGGGCATACAATGTGTTTAATCTCTGCAATTTGCTGAGTTTACAGCAGAAGAATAGTTGTGATGCAGATGGTTCTCTGCAGTAGTGCAGTGCCTTTAGACTTAGCGTATAGAAACTAGCGCATGTAGCATACATCTGTGCCTCTATAGAGTGCTTCATAGGTAAATATTTCCTCTGCACCATCAGTCTTGTCTGTATATATGTAGGATCTCAGTTTGTGCTGATCATGTCTATGCTAAAGTTCACAGGAATGCTAAAGGTACGACGCAAACAAAAGCTGCCTGCCCTGAATATCTTCTGCAATATATTTTAGCTCGTTCTGTCTCCTCCTTCTGCAATTCTTCTCCCAGATTGATTGGTTTTTCAATGGCCTCGTGGCTAAGAGAGTAAATTTCTTTACTGCGCTGTGATCATTGAGCATTTCTGTGCTGATCGACTGAACTTCAGAGGGGAGCTGAACTGCTGCGTTGTCACTAAATGTATCAGTTCCAATGGAACAGTTCACTATGAATGCTGCATAAATTCTGCTAACTAATGACAATCATTTGATAACTGAGTATTTCTTAAACTGGCTGTCAAAAACATCATGGATATTGAGCCACCCAAAAGAAAGAACTCCTGCTAAAGACAGAGCAGCTGTTTGTGACAGCTCTGTATCCAGGAGCTGTCAGTGCTGCTATTAAAGAACTCTTGAATGGCAAGGTGTGCAAGAGTCTGACAACAGATTATGGCCTGGAGCAAAAGGCATTTCCCCATTTTCATGTCAGCTGTCTTTGACACACAGCACATGCATTTATGCACTTGCAAGCTCGTTGCACACCAGCCCGAAGAGCTGGTAGCACAGTCACAGTGAGGACTGCTGGAAGCTTGAGTGCAGCTTTGATTCTCCCTTGAGTCTGGTTTTGTACCTTGAGCAGCAGTTAGCTGGTGCTCCGTGGCACAGAGCAGAAATGCACTGCAGCACCGGTAGGCTCTGATCTCTTGGAAAACCTTCTGGCTTGGAGCTGTCATAACATCTTCCAGCACTGGAAGAGAGCTTTGGTAGTTATGGTGGTTGACTGCCCGAGTGCATTTGTTCACCTGTCAGTTTGAGGTCCTGCAGCACTGCTCAGAGCCCAGCGTGTAAGTGATGTAGCACAGAGGCAAGCTGTGCTGCTGTGTAGGTAATTTTTTTTGACATGCACCTCTCTTTTTGCACTCTCTTCCTTCCCCAGAGCAGCTAAAAGAAAATGTTTTGGCTCTGCACCAGGGTGTGTGGTAACCTTTGAGGACTGGATCACGTATATCATTTAAGTGGCTTGAATAACGTCTTGCTCTGCTGCCATAGAACCAATTTGGTGTAAAGAGGTTTTTTTTTTCCCCTTATTCTTGGTCCTGACCTTGTCTGACCATGTGGCCAAAATAAGTTTGAGATAAGTATCTGTATGAATTGTTTAAGGACACCAAATGGCTTTAAGTGACTGCCCAGAAAGCATTGTGTGCAGCAGTGGAGGTAATTTGGGAGTACAGTCATTTGGACACATGCCTGTGAGCTGGGCTCTGTCTCCTGGAAATGACCAGAGGCCCCAGCACGCCTTTAGCAGCAAGAGCTGAGCAGTGCCATACCTCTCCCTACCTGCAGCTAGGTGCTGTCCTTCCCTGCTCCTGCACAAAGGGGGCTGATGCTTGTGACTGCATTTCAATCTGAAGTGACCTGCACACGTTTACAAGTGTTCTGTTTTCTTTTGCAATCCAAAATTCAACGAGAAAATCCCTCTTGTAGCAGCAATAACAGAAGCACACAGGCAGCAATCCCAGCTCTGCTCCAAGCAAGGCCACGGCAGCTGCCCAGTGCTGCTGGGCCCTCTTGTGAACTTTTGCACAGATCTGTCAGTGTTACCCATCCAGCAAAGGGGGATGTGTGTCGTGTTGTTGGAACAGCACCCTGAAAAGTTCCTCTTCTACTGATGCTCTCTTGTTTTTTTTTCTCTCTTTCCCCCCCCGCCCCGTATCTCTCCAATTTTTACATGAAGCTTTCTCTCAAGCTGGTAAGCACATTTTCAGCATGCCTGTCCTGTGTTTTAATCACAACTTTGTCGTGTGTTTGAATGTGCACTGTGCCACGTCTTGACATGACACTGAAATTGTTACATTTGTTTCTTCTTTGTTTGCTTTTTTTTTGCTGTTTATCAGATAACTCTGAATACACAGGTCTGGAGTCTAATAGAGGTGATCAGAACTCAGTCTTTCTAATAAGCTGCTAAAAAAAATTAATTCTAATACATAGTTTAGCTTTCATTTTTTGTAATCTAGGGCTATGAAAATGTAGAAAAACAGTATCAAGTAATTCCTTTATTGTGTAAGTATAAATTGAGACCTTAAAAGAAATCAAGAGCTGTTTGGACTTCTCCCAGAGAGAAATGCCTGTATTTGGTGTGACTGTACCATTGCCACAGTTTGCTTTTATGCCCAGGTGTTTACTGGCAATCTGCACCATGGTCACCTACATTTTACAGCCCTATGTAGTCCTTCAAAATAACTAATAATGATTAAAATCCCATAAACCGTAACCAACGAGGTTAACTCAGTCTGATTTGAATTAGCAAATAATGTTACGTATATGAACCCCAAATTTTATCTCGGATGCAGCTGGGAAGGTTGCTTGAGCTACGGTAAGGTAATGTGTTACTGAGTTGGGAAGGGAACGGGTGGACCTATTTGGGAAAGCAAACAGGGCCGAACTTGATATTGCAGGTACTGCTTGAGATGTGCCACACCTCAGTACGTTTCTGGTAGCTTGCTGCTGTTCCTTTACCCTTTGTGATCCCAGAAGGAACTCAGCTGTTCTGCCCCAGTTCATCCACGCATTCCAGAGCCACAGTGACTGGTGGCAGTTCGAGAGCTTCAGAGGATTTGCAGCTTCTTAACTGCATTAGTTTGGAAGCTTTCTTTTTTCTCACCAATCAGTGCCTTGGGTGCTCCTTCCCTGTTACTCCTCCCTACATACACATTGTCCATGGATTTATTGTTTTGGACCTCTTTTGTTCCTAGCAGCTTGTTCTGAGGTGAGGTGTGTGCCCTGGGGTAGCTGTGGTGTGCCTGCAGAGGTTTGGGGCCCTGCTGCTGCCCTGCACAGAGCAGTCACTCATTGCTCTTCATTTGCAGTATTGCACTTCTGAAGACTGGTGGTAGGAGTGGGGAATGGTGGAAATCTCTGGCTCACTTGGAAACCTCCTTCTTTTGGCTATTGCCATCCATTGACCTATTAGTCCCAAGTGTTTATACCAAGAATTTCCACTTGTTTTTGTGTAGTGTAGCTGAGCTAAGCCTTCACATGTGTTGGAATATATCCTCCCCAAACAAACAGCTGACCTTGGCTTTCCCCAAGAATTGCACAAATCAAGATGATGCGTATTTCTAGAAAACATATGCAACGTTTACAGCTTGAGAGATGGTTCCAGCATCTTTTGCTTGAGAGCATGAAATGTGCCCAGCATGTGCAAAAGTTGTTCCTTGTCTCTTCCTGCTGGAGGAGGACCTGTAGCTGCTGATCTGATGGGAAGTTACCAAGCATGGAATGAAGCCTCTGTGAGTTCACCCAGTCTCAGGCATGCATTTCTACACGACACTGATGCTTTGGTCTGAAGCATTGTGAACACAAATACTGAATTTAATCTGGCCTAGAGCTTTAAATTGAAGTATCAGAAAGGAAGAGCTTTTCCAAATTGCTTTGAATACATCTGGTATAACTGAGGATGTTTTCAAGCATTTCTGCTTCTTCTGGATAGAATCGAGAAGAATATTTTATATGGTCTTTCTGTTAACTGCTCATTTATTTACAAGTCTACGTCCAGATGCTTTGCCTTAGAATGATATATATGGGTTTAGCATGGAGGCTGGCTGTAAAATATACCAGAACAGTTTAATGTGATGTGGGAGTTACTGCAAAGCAAATGCTGCCAACATTAAAGAATGTGCCATGCACAGCAATGTAAGCAGTAATTCAGGACTGCACGTGGCTACTGATGTAGACTTAGTTTAACTTCTTTCGTGCATTTGTGTTAGATTTGCTTTCCCGTTGTCTCTCAAAATGGAAATTGATGTTATGCACAAGATCAGGCCTCAACTGAGATGCACGCGTTCATTCTTGCTGAACATTAACATGGCAGCAATTTCATTATGCTAACCTGTTCTGCTTTATTGGAATTAAACAGGAGGGGTTGGAGAAGGTGACCTGTGTGGGTTTGTCCTCCATCCCTCTGACACCCACACGCCTTTGTTATAAGTAGCATGTTCTGAAATGCAGAAGAAAGAGCGCTCTGTCTCGGAGTGCACATTGAGTGCAGAACTGAAGGGGTCTCACGGGCAGGTTTTGTGGCAAAGTGTCCCCTAAATCACTTTCCCCTAAGAGAGGTGTTTGGCATCCTAGTAAAACTGATGTTTCAGTTTGGCTCACGGCCTTTCAGTAAGCTGACGGGCTATTGAATTCGGATGCTCAGCTATGTGTTTTTTCCCGTTCTTTCTCATAGATCTCAGTACTTCTCCTTAGAAATGGGACATGAAACAAGCAAAAACCAAGAGAAACGTGTCTAGGTTGTGTACAAGACCTTCATTCATTTGCGATTCAGCTGGTTGTAAGGCTACCTGCCATACAAAGTTAGAGCAGTCAGGGATGAAGCACAGGAGCAGTAATAATTAATTACAAATCTGACCAATGCCTTGAGAACTGAGAATTGCAGCCACTTCCATCAAACCAGGCTGATGCGTTAGTTTCACAAAAACAAGGTCAAATATGCCACCGGTTTCATTTCTGCTGCTCTTTTTAATGTTTTAATAAAACAAAATATAACAAATAAAGGGAATTTTGTTATATACATTAACTGTTTTATATATTTGATGTGTGGCCCGAGACAATTCTGCTTCACTCAGTGTGAGCCAGGCAAACCAGAAGGTTGGACACCCATGAGTAGAGCAAGCCAGCAATTAATAGTGTGCTCAAGAAACAGGATTATGACACAGGAGTAGAAGCTAGCAACTGCTTTCAGGGGGATGCTGTGTCTAGAGGAGTAGGGGAAAGCAGGAGGCATTAGCTTTCCATAAGAATGAGATCCTGTTAAGTAAAATCTGGTGTTAGTTATGGTTAAAAGTAGATTCTCAGCTTTGCCAGAACTCTGGTATTCTTGCTGATTGCCCATTAACCACTTGGTATGGAAGTGGTACCTGGTCTTGGGCTTGTTAGGCATTCTGATTCCTAACCATTTAGGGGCTGATAGCTCATAGTACCAATGATTACAATGCTTCAGACCATTGTGATTTCTGCACAGATTTGTCAGCTGTTTTCTAAGTGCGGTCCTGAAGGATTTGTGTAGAGTCTGATCTTTCTTTTTTTATTCCCCTCCATTCCACTCTGCAGGGAGCAGGGCCAGAGGACTTCAGCAATCTCCCACCTGAGCAAAGAAGAAAGAAACTTCAGCAAAAAGTCGATGAGCTGAACAAAGACATTCAGAAGGAGATGGATCAAAGGTAAGCCAGTCCCTCCAATGGAAAATGAAATAGATTAACTGAAACATAAGAACAGATAAGAAGAAGGTTCTGGTGTTTTCTAAGGTGCTGATCCAAGAAAAGACACAGTTTATTTATTGCTAAGAATGTCTTAAAAAGTCTTCTGTAATCAGTTATTTAGCTTTGGCTGGTATAAATCAGAGCTCCCTTGCAGGAAAGTAGCCGTCTAGTCATGGGCAAGACAAAGATTGCTGTTGGATACCCAGATATTTTTGTGTGTGTGATGTGAGCTGTTAGTGATGAATTGGGTGATGGTGGGAGGGGGGTTGTTTGGTTGGTTTTAGGTAAGTACAGGATGTAAACATGGTCTCAATCAGGGTTACAATCATAGACCTCTCAACCCTAAGCAGATCACCTGCAAATGTTTGATGGGCCAATGTGATCATGGGTGACCACATTATAGCAAATGAGGTTATTATGAGCTTGATAACATTATCCAGAGAGCTGATTGTTTGCTGTATTTCTTACGACTCTCTGAGCTGTAGCATACATTTCCTGCAAGCTGGAAATAGGAGTCCAATGCTTTTGTGGATGCTTTTCCTACAAGGCTTCATTTCTCACTGTGGTTGAGAACAAGACCATTGTAGCTACACACTTTCTATTGATTCTGGCAGCTTGTATTAGTTGCTTTCAGTGTTCGTTCACATTCTGGCTCCTGCAATTGCATTAAAAATTCAGCACACAAAAAACAGAACTTTTTTTCCCGGAGTGATTTTAAGACTCAGCCTCACTGCTATTAGTCCATCCCAAAACACTGCTTCACATTTATATGGAAGTGCCTGTGTTTTCTGCTAGATTGCTTTGAAGAACCTGTTCGCTTCGGTTTGCTAACAGACCTTTTTCATCACTTGTATCATAAAGGAGAAAGGAAGAAGAAAGTCTGCACATGGTTGTATTACTTTCCATGGCTTTTTTCCTTCTGTGGTAACTTGCATTTGTTTCTGTACAGATTTACCCTTCTGTACTGATTCTGAGGTAACCCAGTGTTTAAATCTGATATGAAATCTGAACAGAATTAGCCTATTTTAAAATGAGCATAGTATGTGATTGGGGAATTAACACCAGCAGTTAAGTAAGGGTTAAAGAGTAGTAATCATCGTGACTCATATGTTTGCAATATTGTCCCTTAGGGTTTCAGCCACAGAGCAGTCCCACTTCCTTGCCACCCACACTTCTTCTCATTTTCTCTGCACAAAGCAAAAGCAGGCACAGGATTGCAATTGTCAGGAGTCTGGTGGGAAATTCCAAAATATAAAGAGCGTTAACTTGAGTCGTGGGACTGACATTAACCTTTCCTCCCCCCAAGTAATGCCTAGAGAAAAGCAGAATAGCTGTGGCAGTAATACAGGAAATCAGATCATAAGTCCATCCATCTCTAAGCTCTGAAACGTTCATCATGCAGATAACTTTTGCCTTAAGTTCAACTTGCTTCAGGTCAAAGGCAGCACGTTGCTGGCAACGAGAACTCTGCAGGCTTCCCTAAGGGATCTCATGCTTATGTTATATCAGCATTGCTCTTGCACTGCATTCATCATAGTGAGCCCTAATATTAACATCTCTGAAACCGTAGGCATTTGGCATCTGGGTTGATATGAAACACAGCCCCCAGAAACTGTCTGGTAAAAATACTGTGTAGCTTAACAGGATGCAGGGTCGCGTTACGTGGCCCAAGGTCCATCTGTTGCTGCACTGTGACAAATGCAAACCATCTGGATTCAGCTTCATTTTAAGCAGTGTGAAATAAATACGGTACAAACTATTAGCTTTGCAAAAGGCAAAATGCAGGGTGAGACTTTCTGGTTATCACTCCATTTCTGTTGTTGTTATGTCTGCATCCAGCTCTTTGTCCCAGTTACTCAATTGGATTTCAGCCCGTGATGGAGAAGAATGATGCAACTGTTCATCTGTCTCCCCTCAGAGCTGGGACGATACTCATTTAGAAACCTTTATTTTTCTTCTGTCTCTCAGAGATGCCTTAACGAAAATGAAAGATGTGTATATCAAGAACCCACAGATGGGAGACGCAGCGAGTGTGGACCACAGATTATCAGAACTTGAACAGAACATTGAAAAGCTACGATTAGAAGTGCAGAAATTTGAGGTATGGGGAGGGATGTAAACGTGATGTTTGTCTCAATGAGTGCACGCATCTCTGATGGAAAAATAGCTCAGCATATACACGCTTCTAAGTAGGTTCTAAACTGCTTTTGCAAATAGAAAGAAAATGCTTCAATCCATTTTTTGTGTATGGAGAAGTGGTACTTAATCACTTACATCAATTGAGATCTTTGAGTCTGTTTGTGTAACATAAATATGCACCATCACTTGTGATTGTCAGCCAACAGCAATACTCTTTAAATTGCCCTGAAGTCTATGCCAAGTAGAGGAGGAGATAAAATGAGGGGTTCTCTAGAATGCCCAGAGTGGTTCAGATGCTAACTTAAGTAATGACAATCATCATACTAAGATGACTGTGGAAAACTGGGAGAATGTAAGTGGAAAACACCATTTAAAGTCTAACAGCAAGACAGAAGCCATCAGATGATACATGTTTTAAGGAATGGTCTGCCATTAACAGGAACAGAGATACAGAACCTCAAAAGCATGAGTAGTATTTGGAATACAAGGATCCATTAGAAATGTGTCCCATTACAATTAGCACCAGAAGGACTATAGAACTGAGGAAAGGCTTCATTCTGTGAGCTGGGCCACGAAGATAAAGATATACAGCCTGGCCTGTTAATGGATGTTCCTTATAGTCATTTGTTTTACTATCGATTGCTTGCTCACCCATTTGAAAACCTCCCCAGTTATTCTCCTTCTGATTTTACCGAGACCACCATGAGCTTCTGCATGTCTTACTTCATTGTGACTGAAGTAGCAGTATGTCCTGTTGTGAATGCAAGCTCCAGTGATGTGACCCTGCTGCTTTCCATTGGCAGGGCTGGCTGGCTGAGGTGGAGGGCAGGTTGCCCATGCGGACTGAGCAGGCCCGGCGGCAGAGTGGGCTGTATGAAGCCCAGAACACTTCAGCAGTGAACAGCTGTGCACAGGACCGGGAGAGGTACAGTATCTGTACAGAGCTGCCTTCTTTGGGCTGATAACTGAACTTGCTTTCTTGAGCTGCATCACCAGGAAAACTTGTTCTGCAGTATTCAGGACTGTGTGACTAGGCTGAAGGGAGGCGCTCTGTGACAAGAGTGTTGCACACTAGTTTTAGCCTTATAGAATATTCCAACTTTAAGAGATGGTTTTCTAAGTATAATGGCCCCTGCAATCACTGCTGGCAAGACAAGTGTGATAGATTCATTTTATTATGGAGAGAATAATGACTACTGCATTATAACAGCTCTAGTGGTAACAGCCTGTCCTGACCGTTCTGTAACACTGCTGAGCTTAAGACCTTGTCTTGAAGAAGCCACTTTCCCTGCTCCTGAGGCTGGTCGCTATAGTTGCTCTGTATTTTCCTCTCTTGAGCAGCCCAGATGGCAGTTACACAGAAGAGCAAAGTCAGGAGACTGAGATGAAAGTACCTGCAACAGATTTTGATGATGAATTTGATGATGAAGAACCACTACCAACCATAGGAACGTGTAAAGCTCTCTATACATTTGAAGGTATCATTCCCTTTGTACTCTTCTTTTACTTATTGCTTTGTTGGCTTCCTATGACAAGTGGGAAACCTTCATTTGACCTCTGCAGTGCTTAAATAGACAAATGGCACTCTGATGGTAGCACTGGCACTTCTTGTGGCAACTCTTATGTCAAGATCACGTTCCTTCTTTCATTGCACCCTATTGTCTCCAAAATCATGTATTCTTGTTCATGCTATTAGTGATGCAACAAAGGATGCTCTTTGTTTGAGCATCCCCTACTCCACCCATGGTTCTTACTGTGTGGGGCAGCTTACCATCCTTGTTACCTTTCATCCTTGTTACCATCCTTGTTACCGTGTCTTTCAGGTCAGAATGAAGGAACAATTTCTGTAGCAGAAGGAGAAATGCTCTATGTAATAGAAGAAGACAAAGGTGATGGGTGGACACGAATCCGAAGGAACGAAGACGAGGAGGGCTATGTCCCTACATCTTATGTTGAAGTCTATTTGGACAAAAATGCCAAAGGTGCTATGACTTATATTTAATAATAATATTATTACTTTATTTGCTTTCACAGAGATACCCAAGCCTGCAACTTTGTGTTGCATCTAGAGCCTTTTAAGTGTCTGTACAGTGCCACAAAGTGCATTATTTCATACATGGACTAATATGGCTTGCTGTAAAACATGCTTTTTATTGGTCAGAGAAGGCTAGTGTGGTAGAGGGGAAATGCAGCCTTTCCTAGTAAGTGCTTGTTCAACTGTCACTGCTGTTGCACACCCAACCTGGGGCAGGAAACACAAAGCCATTTGGAAACATTACTGGTTTTCCTTACATATCCTGGGTGTGTTTCAGACACATTCACAAGTTTGTCCCAGACTGATGAGTGGATTGCTATATAGGGAATATTTAGCCTGGTGTTTCGTGTCTCAGCGTGGTGTCTTTCAGAGCCTAATGAGTTCTGCGGACCTTTGGAACTGAAACCTGCTCATCGTTTAGTAAGTGTGTTTGGAAGGGGAAGCAGAAGTCTTGCCAAAGCCTCTCTACACAGCACTCTGTGATCCTTGATAAATCATTAAAACATCGACATTAAGGAAAATCCTTCATTCTTTCCTGTCTTGATACATTTCAGAAAATGGTCTTTTGGCTGGATTTGCTATTTCAGATGAAATGCAGGTTTTCAGATGTCCCATGACTAATGGTTTCATCTTTTGCTTAAATGCATTTGATGGAGGCACTCTGAGCTTAGACTGGACAGTATTCTGTTTCTTAGTTGCTTTTGACTCTTCCCAGATAGGTGTATTTTGTAAGCAAGCAACACATACAGGAGAAGACTGTCTAGAATACATGCTAGCATGTAAATACCTGCTAATATAATACACTGAGAAGTTTTAGGTCTGTTTCAAATGGGTATGTTTGAAGTCCACTGTTAAATAATTCATGCATTTCTTTTGCAGTCATTTAATCCTTCAGATTATTGTGCTTCCTGGACCTTAAAGTTCTTGGTGTGAAACAAACTGCCTCATCCAATTTAAAAGAAAAAAGAACCGTTCTCATAGAGGTTTATGGACAGCGGGGAGAGAAGAGAGCTGTCTCTAAACAAGCACTATAATCTGATCAGTTCACTTTTTCCTGGGTTCAGTGTTAATCAGTGTGTGCCTCGCTTGCTGCAGATGGAAGTCTGGGGTCTGATTTTGCCACAGTAGTTTTATGTTTGGCAAATACAGAGTCAGTTGAGATGCAGAAGTAAACTCAGCCCTTCAGTCTGCTTCTGTTAACCTTTAGAAGACAGGTGTGGATTGTATGTTTTCTCTGTTTCACGTTCAGGACAAGACGGAGAACACAGAATGAGAGACCCCATCTCATAACTCAGTGTTCTCTCCTTTGGAGATCGTGTCCTTTGTGTGTGGCAGTGGTTGAAAGCAACATTACTGCTCTGCTGGAGGATGTGTTGTTCAGCAGTGCAGGCTGCCTGAAACAGCTGAGCTGCTGTGGCATCTCCATCTGTCAGAAGTACCAGGCATGGCTCTCTGCACGCTGAGTGATGCTGAAGGGCAGTCTGTGCTGGGAGCGAGTACTGATACAGCAGGGAGGAGTTCAGATAGACTTGATTTTTCCCATTAATTTTGCTGGACTATAAGAACAAAGTGCGTGTGACTATCGAATGGGAATGAACTATGATATTTACATTAAGATGGAAAACATGCCATGAAACATCAGAGAAGCAGTGTAAAGATTTATGGGAAATGCTGCCACGTTTAAAAGGCAACTTTGTGGCAAGTTGCAGATTTCTCACTTGGTATTAATGTGTTGTAGAAGTGACTTTATTCAATCCTTGACTATTTAAGCTAGAAACTACAACTTTCCCGAAAGTGACAGTGCTAAAGCATTGACACACTTCAATGTTTGTTTTCAAAAAGACCCCGGAGCAGCTGGCAGCCCTCAATGTAGCTGTGCAAAGAGCACTTAGGTGAGGTGCCCAAGCAAAGCCCTGGGCAGCCACTGTGCCTCTGGGATGGTAGGACAGGTAAGTTGTGAACTGCAGCCACCCCAGTGCACCAGCTCAGGGTTGTGTGAGGGCTGCTGGTCAAGTTTGCCATGGTGAACTCCAGCCAGAGGGTGTTAGCAAACCCTGTCACAAAAAGAACGGTAACATCTATCTCGTTCTGCCTTTTCTTTCCAGATGTGTACAAATCCCTTCAGAAAATCTCTGAGTAGGTTTGCATAGGTCTGTTCACTTTTTGTTCTTTGGGTTTGCTGCTACGAATTGTTTTAAGAGATCTCTTTCAGAATGTTTCCTTTAGAAGAGATGAATGCATGTGGCACATCTCCATCAGTGAAGGACTCTGTTAGGTGCCGCTGGCTCAGCTGATGCACTTATAAGTTCTCCTTGCAATTTAAATGTGCGTCACTGCCAATGGAAGCATGAATTTAGTTGTAAACAGCAGTATTGTCCTCCCTGATACCAATGGGAACTGACACAGTTCATTCCCTTTACGATGCATTCAGGAAACTTAGAAATGCTAAAAAGGTTCAGGCTGAGAACTGATGTCAGATACTTGCTTGTGCTTTGGGGCTTGTGCCAACCTCTCCTTGCTAGGGGATGAGGAGGAGCATTGCTCAGGGCTGGGCTGGTGTAGCTTAGTGCAGGGCTTTCCTGCTCTGGCAGGTGCTGCTGGCTGTCTATACTGGAACCAGTTGGACCTTTGTGCTCAAGACTGACCATCCCGTGTTATTAAACGTGGTACCTCATAACCTGCTTGGGAACAAAGCCCCTTTCAAATGTTATATACAGAAGAACTTTGATGCAATAGTTGTTAGATAAACTTTAGTGGCACCCAGCAGAAAAGCTATGCTTGCTGCCCGCAGAGGGGCTGGCTGCTGGGGGACCTGAGTGGTAGGGACTGTTGTGTGATGTTATGCTTCTGGGGAAGAACAAAGAATGAGTTTGGAGCCACGTGAGCATGGCAGCTCCTCTGCCCACGTCTGCTCCTGTTTCCCTCTGCATCCCCCAGCTCCACAAGCAGCCCTGGTTGGTGGGCAGCTCAGTGCTCTGCTGTTTGCTGGAACCACCGCAGCATCTTTGGCTTGGACAAAGCAATAGGTGAAAGTTAACCATGCTGATGCACTTTTGATCTAGGATGTATCTGATTATTTAATGCTTGCCAAATCCTTTAGGAACTGGTAATTAATTAGCAACTGGACTTTAAAGAAAAAATCTTTGTGTTAAATACTTGTCCTTAGTTCTCCTGGTATTACAAATCTGTATATAACATAACTTAAAAACTAAAGTTACTTGAATTTAAATTGTTTTTATCATTTTATATATATATAAATATAAATGGTTTTCTAGGTTGTTGTTCTGCTTAACTTAGCGGTTGTTTTGATAACTATTCGGTCCTTATGCTGATAAGCCTTCTTGGTTCCTCAGCTGTCTGCATCTGGTTGGAACTACATAGGAACTTGTGGTGTTAAAGTCTGTTAAATCTGGCCAGTGCGGTTGTTCCATTTCTATTTTTATTTTTTAAAGGATCATCATCTGTCAGAAATCCCTTTACAGCTTCGTGTACCACGGTGTCTTCTTCTAATAAACGTTATATTTTCTCATTCCTGTGAGCCTTTTTTTTTTTTTTTTTGATGGCTATTCATTTGAGATTGACTTTGTTCATGGAGAAGGAGATGCCCCGAAGCTGCTTTTCACCTGCTTCCCACACAGAGGTACCTTAAGCAGAGATGCAGTTGTTTTTCAGGAAGAACATTTTGCTGTGGCTCTGTGGAAACTTTTTTTGTGCTATCATATGGAGGTTTTTCCTTATTGCCATGGAAGTGGGCAGAAAGGATGCCTGAATGTTGTCCCCCCATCACATGTGTGAGGGAAGTTTGGACTCTTTCTTTACTCCTCCCCATAAAGCAATCTCTTCAGCCAAAGCAAACTTCTGGATCGTAGCTTTGACCACAGAGCAAGTTCACCCTCAGCCAGAAGCCTGTGGCTGCAGGAATGTGATGAAGCATGAGTTCAGAGGCTAAGATGACTTTCACTTACCTGTTTATTTCTTCACTTCCCCTAAGAGTGTAAGGGTCTTCGTGGCCTACTGTGTAAGGGATGGCTGGTCTGGGTTCATCTGCAAAATTCTTTGTGTTTTGGCTTCCTGTTATTCTTCAGTATCGTTCACTTGACCAGATATAGAACCTCTTAGCAGATTGAAACGGAAAAAGGCTGTTTGTTTTCTCTGCTGTTGTGCTGAGAAAGTGCTGGCACGGTTCTGCTGCTGGGTTTGACATCCTTCTCCCAGGGGAAAGCAGCGATCCAGCGATGCTTCCTGGAAGGAAGGGCTGAGGGTGAATGGTGACTGAGTGTTGGGATGTATGCCTGAGTTCAGGAGCTTTGCTTAACCCTCTGTAACCCTATAGGTGCTCGGTTTCCCTTAACCTCCTGCAGTTAGCGCTACTCTTAAGGGAACCCCTTTTCTCCAGTCTCTTTCTAATCTAGTCTCTTTCTTTTTGTCTTTCTTATGTTTTAGATTCCTAAAGGTGTTTGTGCTGGTGCAAGAACCTCGGGGCGAGCTTGTCACAGAAGGAGAAACAAAATGGTCTGTTTACCCTGCAGGCAGTTAAAACATAACCCATGGAAAGCCAGACTCCCACTCTTGTCTGGAGTTCCCACTTGAAAAATTCAGACCTAAATTCCATCCCAGTATCATTCAGATGCTTGTTCTTTTCCATGGCATGCTTACTTGTGGCTCAGATTAACTTATCAGCCTTCCCTGCTCTTCTACCAGCTTGGCACAGCCCTTAAAAATAACCAGCACTTCCCCTCCCAGCTCCTCCCAGTGCTGGTCAGAGAACCGCTGGCTGCCCGTTGATGCAAAGGGCACCCAAGCATGTGCAGGTCTATCTTCTGTCCTCCCTTGTCCCTCAGTCCATCCGAATGTATGCACTGGTCCATCAGCATTTCACGTGGTGCCTTTAGCACTAATCCTGCAGGTAGTTTCACCAGCTTGGAAAGGAGGTGCATACACATGGTAAGCTGCTCCTGGGGACAGTGATACAGCAGCTGGACTGGACTCTGAATTGGCAGATATTCAACTTGATCCAAGTGCATCATTCAGTATTCTTTCCACAAAAATAAGTCACTAATACTTTTCAGCCTTTATTTTTTTTAAATCTAGGCTGATGCTCATGCCAAGTATTAAATCCCTATGACCTTGCTGTTGCCTGAAAGCCTTCAAGCTCACGTATGTACACTTTCTTTCCTGCTTGTTCTCTTTCCCCTTCCTCTTTATTGCCCCCTCCTTTCTTCCTCCTCACACACACACAGACACACACAAACACTGGCGTTTTGGTTTAAAGCCCCGTTCTGCTCGTCACAAAGACCTCCATTTTGCTCTTGTTTCAGTCTGCATGCTCGCCCTGTTGCCTTGCCTGCGCCCACCTTCCCGAGGGCCACATTTATTTTGTGGCTCGTTGTTAATCTCTTTGCAGTTTTTCTTTTGTTGGTTTGTTTTTCAGCATTTCAGACCTACCTTCTTCTTTTTGCATGACCTCTTGTGCGTCCCCATCAGTTACTGTTTGAATAACAGAATTTTTTTAGAAAATAATAAAAGAGAAAAGAAAAGAAGAAAAACTGCACTCTATTTCATTCTCCCACATTGTCATGGACTGGACAGCCGGCCCTCAGCCATCCTGTTCTCATATGGTTTTATCTGAAGCAGAAGCGATGCTGCACGGTGTCACGTCATGCATCTATCTCCAGATATGCTGCATGACTTAAGCTGCCTAACAGAGGGGTCAGTTGCTCTCTAGATCTCCGTGCTACAAATGCATTGGTTTCCCTGTATCTTTCCTGTTGCTAAGTTGTCACAGTAATCCTGTATGTGGTTAAGCCCTGTAAGAGTCGGTTGCTCTTCGTAGCTCCTGAGGGACCTTATTTATCCTTCAGCCAACCCATTGTTTGGGAAAGTCTGTTTGCTCTTGGGGAACTTCAGCATCTCTCATCCCCAGAACTTGAGGAAAATTTGTATGGGAGCTGATGTGGCTGATGACCCTGAGATGAAACCTCACAGGTGTATTTTGCAGACGTGTGTGTGCTGTTCTGCTGCCTGTTGTGCTTCTATGCAGGGTCAGCATGGAGAAACATGTCCCAGAATCACGTGCTCTCCATGCTGGGGTTTGCCTCAGTCTCCTCAGGATGAAGTTGTTTTTGAATTAACGTTGTCTTCAGAACTTTGTCCCTTTCCATTTGAGATCCCCACTTTTAATTTCCGTAGCAGAAACCCCTCAGTCCTTCAGTTGGTGCTGCAGCTGCTGTACTGCAGTGCTTACAGCCTGCAAGCATCCACCAGCAACAGGTTATGTTTCAATCTGACCAAAGTGGAGCCTGCTCTGCAGGCAGGGCTGACATCTCTGTGCAATGCTGCTGGTGTCAGAAGGGCCATCTCCACTGCAACTGCCATCTTCATCCCTGCTGCTGGGATCCGTAACCTCCAGATCCATGAGCCTCTGAGAGCAGCCATGTCTTTGGCTTTGTGCAGCTGTGTGACAGAGCCGTGTGAGCAGCCAGCACCACCTCTGGGGGTCCGAGTGGTGGAGCAGCCAACAGGTGTGCAAGAATGGCCATAGAATATTTTAGCCACCGTGTTTTATTCTCATGTCCAATGTGCTGCTCAATCAGCAGCGAGAGGAGTTCATTTTCACCTGTTATTGTGCCATCTATGTCAAACAGATAAAAGTTGGCTTTTTATATATTTAAGCTGGGTGGACAGTATATTATTGTCAGCCTCCGTGGAGCATTGGAGCAGTTGCAACGTCTGTGTCGCTCAGTAGCACAGTAGGAGGAGCAGTAGCTTTAGCTGCCTGGTTAGCTCTCTTGAAAGAGTTCAATGAAAAGGCCACAGATGGAGTTTTTATAAGCTTGGCGAGCAAACTGACCACGAGAAAAAGGATGGACAGTCCACGTGTGTTGTAGCCTACAATCTCTATTCTGCTGCCTTCGTTCAGGGTAAAGGACGGGTAACTTTGGTCGAGTTTACCTTAAATACAAAAGCAGGACTGAATACATGCACTGGTTTATAGAAACTCTGCTTGAACTTCTCCTGCCCAGAAGCGGGGACTGCACAGCCTGCAAAACCCTGCTGTCCCCAGCGAGTCTCTTAACGCCCTTTCTTAACATCTGTAAATAGAGAAGAAACATATTTACTGATACCGAAAGTCGTGTTTAATGCTGAGTATTTTTCAGAAGTTCACTTAGTTTGATGCATATCGTTGGTTATTTTTTTTTTCCTGCCTGAAGTGTCAAAAAAAGAAAAACCTAAAAAGAAGCCAAATTCTATTTTAACATGAGGATGTCGAGCACTTTTTTATTTGTATGTGTGTGTATGTGTGTTTGAGCACCGATCTCTAGATTGTGGTGGCATCTCAGTGTTGTGATTTCATTGCCAATGTAAAAAGTTCTGGTGTTGCCCATTCGTTTCTGGAGACAGAATTCAACCAAATAAAGTGCTTCCATTTGAAAGCGAATATTGAATTGTAACAGTGAAAATCATCCACCTATTTAAATAAACCTTTAATTCCAGAAGCGTGGCTTCACTGCACCCCTTTGATCTTCCAGCAACAAGGAAAAATGGTTTTGTTCCTTTTCTTTCCCAATGAAAAGGTGATTTCTCTGCTGGGGGTTCTCTGATAGAGCAAGGCCTGACGCTGGGCTCCCCAGAGACCTTTCTGCCTTCCCACAGCCATTTCCAGCTGAGAAGGGCCTCTATCTGTGACCTGCTTAAACCAGGTACTGGTGTTGGAGCCTGCTGCGTTCAGAGCGATGGCGTTCTCATGGTGCTTCTTTCTTGGATTTGTTTTTCATGCTGGGATTTGCAGGTGTTTTAAGTACTAACAGGGCTCTGAGACACAGCTGTCTCTCTTTGAGATGCTGTTTTATCAAACTTCCCAGCTAGCAAAAAGGTGGCTTGGTTTTATGGCTTGGTTTTATGGGTTGGTTTTATGGGTTGGTTTTATGGGTTGGTTTTGGGGTTGGGTTTTTTTTCTCCTATTGCTGTATTAAACTTTTTGACTTGACCCGTTAGCTCAGCTCACTGGAAGCAGCGTCAGGAGCCACGAGGATGTGCAGCTGTGCAACTCACAGTCAGTGATGCTCGAAGCAGCTCTGTAGAGATCTAAGGTCAGATTGCCGTTTTAACAATTTCATGTTGTTCTTTGCCAGCACTAATTAACATCTCCTTTAATTAAGGACAAATCAGTGCTGTTTATCAACCAGTCTGCTAGAAAGAATGCTCAGAAATAGAGAGAAAAGTGAGCTGAGAGAGATGTGCTCCACACCTTGGTGCTTTATGGGAACCAGTGAGCTGGGGGAGCGTCAGTCTGGCTCCAACTCTGATTTATCTTAACCAGAAGTAGCACTGCTAACTTCACATAGAAACAGCACAACAAAATGACTGAAAGCAGGAACCTGAAGCCAAGGTGAGCAGCAGATAGGAGGAAAATGGAATGAGCTTTACCTCCACCAGATGTGTTACTGAACATGTGAGAGTACAGGCTGCTATTTACTTTGGCCATTCAGGAGGGTGGAGATGCACCACTGGCAACGAGGAGATCCAGGATCAGGCTGAGGCTGCGTGGGCAAAGGATGGCCAAGGGAAGCTGTGGGGTGAAGTTCCAGTATTGCTGGCTGTGCACCATGGAAGGAAGAGCTATTCCCCTTTCTAGGGGTCAGGTTAGTGCAGAGTATTTGTCATCTGTGTATCACAGTTCTAGCTGCATCACAGCTGTCTGTCTATCAGGCCATAGCCTAAGCCTGGGAGTAGTGAGCAGGACAGCACCCCCCCCACTGCTTCCCCAGGACTAAAGGAGGGAGTAGAGAACCTAAAATCATGAGGCTAGCTCCATCAGTCCAATGCATGAACAGTTCTCTCACCTTCTTTTGCAGTCAGCAAACTATGGGGGAAGTGATATGCAAAAAGAACTGATGCGGCTCAGCCATATCTGGCTTACATCAACAGTGAGTCACAAAGCTAAAATACCAGAGACACCTACTGCGGGGGTCTGAGAAAAGCACCAATCGAGTCACATTTCAAATGAAATATAGATGCAGAGCTGAGCTTTGAGTATTTTAATGGACAGAGGATAACAAAAAGTTGGGTTTGGCCAGTGCAGCGTTTGTCTAGACGCGGTATAATCCCATCCCTGGGGAAGGGAGTTTGTTAATGTCTCCTGGAATGTTACAAACTGTTCTGCAGTTGCTGAGGTTACGGCGTTTGTTTGCTGGATGCAAGTTTTGATGGTTGATTTCAAGTTGCTAGAGAACAAACCTCGCGTCCTTACTGAGCCCAGCTCTTTGTGCAGCCCAGGCTCCAGCCAATGCCGTGTTATTCACCCAGCTGGCAGACACCGCTCATCCCCTGCAGCCCCTCACCCCGGGCTGTATTTCTCTCGCCCCCATCTTTCAGCAGCGTTGCCAGCCTGTTACTGAGAGCACCGCATTTCAATCACAGTGCTGCTGGCTGCATCGTGCCCACAAGCAAAGCGACGCATGTACGTGTTAGCAGGGAGTGTGTGAAACCTTCAGCCACACCACGCTGACCAAAACTGCACAGGCTCTGCTCCATTAAGTTTGAACACCTCAAGGAACTCCAGCCTCCTCCCCTCACTCTGCTGCTCACAAATAGCACCCCGTGCTTCCCAGACAGTGCGGATGAACTTGGCTGAACCACGGTAAGCAGGGAAGGCTTTTTGTGTGCACAGAAGCTGCCTGGGGAGCAGGCGCCCTCCTCTGACACAGTGCAGGATCAGTCGGTGCACTGCTGGGAAGGATTTACTGCACAGCCTTGTGGCAGCAGGAAGCTTTGGTGTTCTTTGGGGCTTTGGAGTTAGCTGGCAGGTGCTCGGGCCCTGCAGGCAGACAGCAGTCGTGCAGCGTGTTGGATGCACATATATTTATTGTGACACGTTTTCAGCACAAAGTATAACACTTAAGCACAGGAGTATTACTACGATCTGTACAGCATCCTCTGAACGGCACAGACAACACAGACATGCAGCCCTACAGGCTCTGCAGCAGCTTCCAAGAAGGCTGCAGCGGTGAACAAAGCTGAGAACAATGAGAAATCCCAACAGCGGCTCATTCTTTGACCTCCCCTTGGGCACATACAGGCATCCAATAAACGAGATAGTGAAATTAACACACTGAACCATTTACAGGATTTATTTAAAGAAGGACTTGCTGTCTGCAGCAATCTTTTGGTCTAAAAATAATCTGAAGGCCACATTTTTTTCCTTTTCAAACTCTTCTGCGCTCTTCTCTGCACTCTACCTGTGAGTGGAAGCACAGCCCTCCCTTCCTTTCTCTTTTCCATGGGCCTCCAAGCCCAGGTGTGATGCTGTGGAACCAGGCAGGCTCCAGCTCTGCGATGAATGCACAGTTTTGGTCCTCAGCCCAAGAGAGGTCACCTCTGCATCGCCAGCTTTGCCTTGCTGAGATGCCATTGAAGCTCACTGAAACGCAGAGATACTCCCTTTTGCCATGGCCTTGTCTTAGGTGAAGGAAGAACGTTTTAAGAATGGCCCTGCTGGGATAACTAGCATTCAGACTCCTTTGTCTTCCAGCCTCTCACTGCTGGCTGTTATTATAGTCCAAAGCTACAGCAGCAGTAGATGAGGGAGCACGTTATTTCTATCCATTAAACGAGCCACAGCCTACACAAAGGACATCAGTACTGAGAAGCTAAATGACCTCAGCACACAGGTGGAGGCTTGTTTGCAGAAAGCAGCTCATTCCTGAAGCCACCCCAGCAGCCCGGATCTGCTCAGCCAGGCACCTTCCCCAGCACTGTGAGGGCCCTGCCCACAGCTGCCCCCCCCTCAAACAAACAGGCCCCCTCCTCAGACCTCACTCATCCTTTCTTGCTTGTGACAGATCTCTGCTGACTGCAGGGTCATTCTGAGGAGGGGTTCTGGGCTTACAAAGTCCCGTATCCTGCTCCAAAGAAGTCTGCCTATTGAACAGCTTTGAGTCTAACCTGTAAGGCTGCATCCCGTATCTAGCAAGCTGCCAGGAGCTTAAGGGGAAACAGTACAGAGGGAAGGAGAACTCGTCCTCCAAGCTTTGTTCTCTGAAAACATGCTGAACGCATGAAATCAGATACGAGGAGTAGAAAATCCTGCCAGGATGGTGAAGGTGCAACTTTAGGGCTTAGGGGAGAAAGAAACAGACTACTTCAAAGTTATTCGGTTGCAGCTGAAGTTGCAACAATGAGATAAGGAGCAAAACTAGGAAGTTGTGACAACCGTGCACCATCGGCACAAAACTACCAGGAGACCTCGTGGCTTTAGTTAGCTTCAAATCAACAGGTTTCTCTAGTTGCGACGCTGCTTAGTGGAAACATAAATAACATCTCATTACCTTTACACAGGGGTTATAAAAAGGAAAGTGCCAAAAGCAAAACCTGCAAAGGAGCAGAGAATCGGTTTACTGAGGACAAGCTGAGAGTGCTCATTTCTTGTAAGCAAAGAAAAGGGAGAGGCTCAGGTCAAAACACAGGCTAGTGAATTCCATCTGCAATCTCACCACCAGTTTTTTTTTCCCCACTGAGGCTACAAATATGAATTAAAGAGAAACTGATTTCTCCCGGTCTTTCATATAACCACCTTATATCCAGAACCGCATGAAAGGATGGCCAAGGACACCTGCCTTCCCCAGGGTGGTGGTGGGAGCTGCACACGCCTTTGAGTACCACACAGAGGAATAGGTTGGACTCCTCCGGATTCCCCATCCATCCGCACACACAGTTGTGCCGTACCTTCCCTGCCCCATCCTGCACACATCACACAGCCCGGGTTTCTGCTTCAATCTTCTGCTCCCCATGCAGGTTATCCAGTTCTTGGGCCTGGGCCACGTTCTGTCTGGTAGCAATCTCTGGGCCCCCTCCGTACAGTGTGCTTAAATAAATCCACGTCTCCTCAGAAATCTGCCCATAATCAGCACCTGAAAAGGACAACAGCAATAAGCAGACACGCAGCCATCAGCTGGAGGGGCTGCTGCATTGAATCATGGAGGACATCGTCCCCCGCCGCCTCCCCCTGCACCAGAAGAGCAAAGCACACCTGGTGCCCAGATCTGCACTGTCCAAACGAAGCACAGCCCGGTGCCATGCAGCCATAGCAGCAGTGCTCCCACCAGCCCCCTGCAGTGCCACCTGCTGCTGAAGCCACTGAGGCTCCACGGCACTTCACCCCACAGCTGTGGGATTCTGCTGCACTCACTTCTTCCCATCCTCAAACTGAGCCACACAGCACAACATGAGCTCTGACAGACCAGGGCTACACACCAACCCCAGGCAGCTGGTTCTACTGCCCCAAAGGGACAGAAAACGTTCCTGCAAACTGTCCCAGGAGGAACAATTTAAAGTGGCCAAAGTAAAACACAGGGAAAGCAAAGATCTTTGCTGTGAAGGTTACAGAAGAGGAGGAGAGCAGAAATGTTTGCTTTGAGAGATAACCAAGATACAGATGCAATCTACAGATGCAATCTTCACCTGCCCAGCAGTGCGGACAGCCCAGGCAGTGTTATTTCACAAGCTGCACCACAGCAGATGTTGAGTAAAAAGACAAGTGCAAGATTACAATAGTGAGCAAAGGGAAATGATGGAAGGATGTGGAAATAACAACAACAGGAGACGGGGGACTGCAGGGTTTACTACACTAAATCATGTCAGCAAGTCGGGCCGTGTGGGAGCTGCCAATGGAGAACTGAGATGGCGCTCAAGGCAGGCAGCACAGGGATGTGCAGAAAGGCATCTTCCTCTACAGCACCATCTTGCTCTGTTACTGCTCTGTTACAGACAGATGCGGTGGAATATTCTCCCTCACCTCTTAGCAACACTACAAGACAGCAGCACATGCCTTACCTTGTTTAACATGCATGTGGCCACCCGCTTTTGCGAGTGCAATCTTGCTGTTGTCAATTGGTCCAGGAGGTTCTGTGAGAGGAAGAACAAACACATGTAGAACCACTGGGCTTTCCACGCTGCCACCCAGTTCAGATCATTTCCCCATGCTAGTCCTCATTATTTCTGCCCCACCCAGGGGACCTGCAGGCACAATGACTGGTTGCTTCCAGACCCTGTGCAGCCTCAAGCTGTGCCCAGCAGGTGCAGTGCTTACTGAAGAGGACACCTAAAAATGAATGTGTTTTCATTCTACCTCCCAGCATTGACAGTCTCCAGCGATCTCTGGCTTCTTACCATTATCCTTCCCTCTGACAAAGGCTTCCCACTCACGGAACCACTGCATGCTGATAGAATAGATGACACTTGGAGACTCCTCTGCTTGGAAAGCCTTGTTCAGCTGGGAGAGCAGGGAACAGAAGTGCAGGAAAGATTCAGTCACTGCTGAGGTCTGGGGGAGCCTCTTCCATTAGCTATAAGGCAGCTCGGCCACTCTTCAGAACAGCCCCTTATTGTGAGGAATCCCACCACCCTCTCCATGTGTTTCCACTAACTAGTGCAGGCAAGAGACCAGGATGGTTTCCAACGCTGTTTGTCCATGCATCCACAGGCAGCATTACCGTGTTCCAGCTGCCCCTCCCCACACTGACAGCACTGGGGAACCCCTCAATCTATCTCCTGTAAGTCATATTCTGGAAAACAAGGGCAAGAGTTTTCCACCACTACCTGTCCACAACAGGCCTCCATTTCCCACCCCCACCCTTTTCCGTTGCCTCTGAATCCCTCCCATACAAACCTTGATGAAGGTGTCAATTTCAATTCTCCTGCGTTTGGCAAGTGCTTCAATTTCCACTTGGCAAATAGAGCACACGTACAGATGGTTCACCGCAGGGCCGCCCCCAAACCTGAGCACAAGAAAAGAGGGAGGGGAATGAAGAACTGTAGGAAAATGGAAGTGCTTCCCAGCCCTGAATCCTGCACAGATGGATTTCTACATTACTCCAGACTGCTTTTCTGAATGGACAGCATTGATTTTCTGCAACACACTGAGGGTCACAGTATTGTCATGAGACAATGCACTGATACAGCTTGTTTTGGTTTAGATTAGTGGGGTCTATCTAACATGGGTCTTGTCAGCCCACACCAAGTGCTGCATGGTGCTCAAGGTGCCATGGTAAGGCGTTATCCCTTGGATGGTGCCTAAGGTGGAGAGACCCCAGAATGACAGACTGTCTAGGAAAACAGAATGGGACATAGAATGAAATGGCCAGTCACCTGTTGTAGAGATACTCCCACACGTTCTGGGGCAGAATCACAACCAGGTCATCAATGTAATGGTATTTATTAGGAGGAATCCCTGCGGGAAAAGCAAGAGGGAGAGCAAACAGAATTCTACTGCTGCTTAAAGACAGAAATAGCAAAAAGACAAATCTTCCTTACTGAAAACTCCCCGATTCCAGCATTTGCTTCCTCTACTAATGGAAGTCACCCAAGAGTTCACTGACTGTGCGAGTTTCTCAGTTCAAGGTGACAACTGCTAATCAAGTGCTTCCTTCCTAATTGTGAATATAGGAACATGAGGGTTCCGAGGAATGAGAGATGGAAGAGAGCAGTAACAATGTGGGATCAGGTCCCTTCAGGAGTGTGTGCTCCATTCTCCAGACACACACTGAAGGACAACCTTGCTGATAGGGGTAACACAGAAAAACATTGCTTTTTCTGCTTTCTACAGGTTCATTGTTAAAAACAAGCAGAGAACTGAATACTGTTGTTTCCCAGCACAAGGCATTTGATCAGCAGGACAATGGGGCAACTGTCTCATCTCTCCCTGAGTGGGCTGAAGCTTTTGCCAACAAGGCAGATCCTACAACAGCATGCGCTGTGACAGGACTACAGCGTTTGTTCATGCACCAGAAAACAAGAAGAAATAGCTGAAAGTTGCTTTTCTGGGTTCAGCAGCACCTTCTTACCTCCATGAGAGCACAGAAAGGTGTGATTGGTGATGGGACCAGGCTCAGCAAAGGTGTTGAATTTGTTGAGCCACTCTCGAGAGATGTAGAACTGGAGTAAACTGTGCTCCTTCATGCTGGCAAGGGACACAACTTTCTGACGCTCTCTCACAGCCTCTTCACTGCTTTTCCTTCAGTAGGGAAAGGAAGAGAAAAAGAAGCAATTCTTCAACTCTTAGTTTTCCATACACATTTCTAAGTATTCTGCAACCAGGACAGAACTGCTGCACGCAGAGCACTGCTCACCTGTAGAACAAGACATAGGCTTCTGCATTCTGTACCACAGTCTCATGGACCTCAGTGACATACTGGTCATCAAACTCGTACCACTGGCCATTGATCACGTTCTGACAGTAGGCAATGTAATGCCCACCTGTAACAGGAAACACAGCACAGCTGAAATTCAGGGTACAGATGAAACCCAGGCTCTCCCAGCAGAGCTGCTGCCCAGCCCTGGAACACACTTCTGCTTTGCTCATACTCTTCTTGTTCTGGCTCACTTCTGCCATGCACTCACAAGAAAGACTTACTGCCTGCTGTGCCATGATGGCAGATGACTGACAGTAGATCATAGGTGGTGATCTGGGAGACACACTCCTTGGCCAGGAAAGGCCGCAGATCCAGCCCTTCCAAGGGGAAGGAGACGTGACTGTTGATCTTGAAGGAATACATCACCTCGTGCCGGAACCGTTTCAAGTGGATGCAGAGAATCTATAAGACCAAAGACAGAATACCAAAGCAGTTTTGCTGTGGGTGTCCTGATCCAAAAGCCTCTCTGTACACTTTATCTTTGCAAGGGCTTTTTGCCTGTTATGAATCTTGCTGGCGTATCAAAAATCCTGCTGGTCTAGATACAGAGCTTTGCCACCAAAACAAACTGCTGTTTCAGTTCTACCTCTGTGCCCTTTACCTCCTCAAACTGTGTCTGCTGAATGAAAAGTAAGAGTGAAGGTCACTCACCTCTGGTAGCCGGAGGACTTTGCAGTACTTTACTCCATTCCTCAATCTGAGGGAGAAAGAGAAACCAGCTGTGAGAACACGCTCAAGCAAAGGGACACCAAAAGGCAAGGCAATTGGCTGGCTGCATCTTGCTCACATTGAAATTCAAGACAGATCCTGATTTCAGCAGCAAAAAAAATCAGGTTCCTTGCAACACCCTTATCAAATGAGGCATGGCAAGAGCAGTTTGTTACACCTCTTCATTCTAGTGCAATAGCTGCCAAGCCACATCCCTATTCACACCCTTCTTGACTCTTTTCCCACCTTGAAACCAGCACTTTTTCTACCTGCCCACATCAGTGAACTCTCAAGACTGGAACTCTGCTGCAAGGCAAGGCAGACTTTACGTGACACCCAGCAGAAGAGATGTCCAGGGAGAGGATGCAGCAAAATGTTTAACAGTAGCATGAAGTAACGAAGCCCCAGAAACACCATACAGATAACGCAGACTTACTTTTTACACCTTTCACAACTGTACATGTTGTCCCCTATAGACGAAGAGAAGAAAGCTGTTATGCACTTACTCAGAGCACACAACTCTGGAATTGATATATTTCTGTTCTGTGCAGGAAAATTACACTGAGTGGCTTCTTAGGGAAACCAGGGTGAGAAGAGATCAAAACAAGCATTTCCCTCAATAAAGGTGGGAAGGAGAATGCAATCAACTAGCAGAAAAATCTATACTGCTCACCACTGTAAGTGGTTACAGTTAAATGTTTAAGTCCTCTAAGGCTTATGGAATGGGCAGAGAAAGTGAAGAAGTGAGGAAGGCTAAAGAGCCATTGTAACTAAGAAAAAAGCCACCCAAGAGCCACGTCTGCTTCTTGCTAAGAACACTCGCTCATATACAAAATGAAAAGCAACAACTCGGAGCAGTTGGGAAGATTAATTTCTGAGTTTCTATGGGAAGCTGAACTGTCAAGTTTCAGTACTAAGTGAAATAAAAGCAGACTTTCTAGGGGATTTAATGTGCCCCCAAAGTGTGAAATATCCCTACGTGCAGTTTTTCTTGTTTTTGGCTGTCAGACCTCACTGAAACAAACTCACCTTTCAGCTCATCTGCAGCAAAAAAGGCAGCAAGACAATCCTCCAGTGTCACAACAGGACCCCAAAACCAGCTAGGGATACAGGACACCACAAATCTACAAAAGAGAAAGAGGTTACATGAAAACAATTGGGACACTTTGGCTTACAAAACCCCCAACAGATGGGCTTTCTTTTAGCTGCTGGTTCTAAGCTCATCACCCAAAGGCACAGAGAAAGCTGACGTTCCTACTGTAACTGCTCAATCTGGAAGTAATTTGCACAGTTACTCTGGTAATTTGCTCCAGAGGGCATGATGGAGCTAAAAGCAGAAGTGAGGGATCATCATTTGCACAAGAGATGTCAAGGGCAATTACAGAAGTAGAGAAACAGCAGAAACTGTAGAGCAAACCTCAGAAGAAAGAGCCCCCACACAGGGAACACACCTCCGGATATACTCCATGATGAAAGCAATCCAGCCTTGTGAGGCATAGTTGTCCCCACACGTCCCTGTCTTAGCTGGCACACTTTGGTAGATGGCAGAGTGCAGCTTGGCCAGGTCCTCCTTCCCTGGGATTGGGAGTGACAGGTCTTGGAATGTCTCCACTGTTGTAGAAACCTGGAAATATCCAAGAGAAAAAGGCCTGGGTTTCCTGTGCACATAACGAAGCCAGGACCTGACTTCCATCACTTTTTATCACTGCAGAAACCTGACCTGGCAGTAACAGAAACTTGCTTTCAGTTGGAATCTGTTTTCTGATGTGAATGTGACAGTGCTAGACCAACTCAGTAGCACAGACAAGCAAACATCACTATGGAGGCTGAGAATTTCTTGGAACGGCAGGTTTCAAACACATCCCACCTGCCAAGATTTCAGCAGTGCTGCATCCCACAGCATGGAAACAGAAAGCTTCATTGCCAAACATAAATACGTAAATAAATAAAAAGAGGTCTATGAGGTCTATAGAAGTCTGTTCTCTGACCAACAGCTATCAGGAAACTCACTCTGTCACAGGTGAGGCACTGCACCAGGCTGAGAATGGAGCCATCGAAGATATCAGAGATCACACTGCGATAACGAAGTTCTTTCTTCTTTTTCCCAGAAGCCTGGGCTGGAAGAGACACAGAGACATCACGTAGCAACACTTTCTCAGTCTCCTGGCTAAAGCAGAGTCACACAGACACACAACGAAAGCACAAGCACTGATCCTGCATGTTCAGGACCATGTTTTGCCCTAAGCTTTGCACTTAACTTCCTTTCACCTTAGCCTGTCTGTGTACTTTGTCTTTTTTTTTAACCCCCTCTAACATTTACCACGTTTCTCTGCTGTCTTGTGCTGGAAAAGACTCTTCACAGCAGCAAGTGGCCAAGCACAGTTTTGCTTAACAACAAACCCCCTTCCCTATGCACACGTGCAGAGAGACAGAGCGCTTTTCATCAGGCGAGAACATCTGTGGCTGTGTTGACCTCAGCCAAGAGGCCAGGGCACAGTTCTGGAAAGAATGTTATTACTGAACAGCTGTAGAGACAATGGTGTAAGTACATGCCATTGTGTTTGGTGGCTCTGCAATGCTGAGAGATTTTGTTCTGCAATTTGCTTGTGATGAAGAGGCCAGTTTGACAAGAACAGAAGCCAGGCTCCGCCCTAAGGCCTAACAATGATTCCAGCACCAGGCTGATATTTGCAGTTTAATTCTATTACTGTGAGATGTCAAAGAGCCCAGGAGCTCTCCCTCAGTAACATCATTTTATGGTTCCTTGAGTCGCACACAGTAAGTGCAAGTCTGGCAGACAAATGTTCACACGTCTCCACACTCCCCTGGAGAGACAGAGCTGTGTTTGGGACTCCATAGCTCTTCCATCAATAACACAGCATGCAAACGCATACTTGGAAATCATTTCATGCTCCAGTAGAAAAGCATACTAGAACAGCTGCTGTATCCAAACCCTGACTTCACCTGTAAGTTCCCTGTAGCCTTTGCCTGCTATGACTTTAAAAAGCACTGACGTTCCAGGGGAACCAGCACTGCTTAGAACTGCTAATCTCTCTTCTACAAACGAACCCCTCCTCCTCCACTCCACATGCTCCCTTCTGCCTCCCAGCATGCGCCTGATTGCCCTGCTCTACCTTTCTTGAGTACATAGGAAGGTCCAATCCTGGCAGGACTGGAGCGAGGAGGACTGCTGGAGAGCTTGGAGTGCATTTCGTGATGGACCGGACTGCAGGGGCGTGAGGAGCAGCGCACGTAGGCGTCATTGTCAGGTTCTGTTGGGAAAAAAGGAAAGCAGGGAAGCACAGGTGAAAACCCATTCTGAAAGCCAACTGTTACAGTCGGTGCCAGCCCAGCTCTGCATTCCAGCACAAAACCTTTAGCAGCACTCACGGTTTCAGTCTTTACTTGCACAGGTTGGTAGATAGAGCACCCTCAGTGCATGGATAAAAGTGCATTTAGAACTAATAACTATAAAAAAAAAGCACCAACCAATCCACCACTTTTTCACACTTGTGACTAATTAGGTTTTACAGCTTGCTCCTGTATCCCTTATCCACATAAACAGCATTGCTGCCTTCAGTGCCAGCTGGCAGGGTTAGGCTCTTACATAACGATAAGTGTTGAAAGATGGGATATGTTCAGTTTGAGGTGCCTCCACACCTACGTCTCAACAGCTGCTCTTTTCTTTTCCCTGAGATACAGAAACGCACAAACTGTACATCACCCTTTTCTCCCCACAAAGTCCATAATCCAAGATTACCCAACAGCCACTTCCACATCTTTCTCACAGCCAACATTTCCCCAGGCCAGCCTTTTAGACAAACCCACCTACATACATAAAACCTTTTTCTCAGCTAGGAAAATAAAGAAATATCGCTTCTGAAGGTTTAGCAGAGACAGCTACCACTGCCTTGAGGATGCAGGCTGCACTCAGCTCTCTGAGCACTCTAGCCTGGCTAAGCTCCCCAGCTTGCTCTGTTCTTACAGAAGCGATTGTGCACAAAGGCAGAACTACAGAGTCTTCTGAAACCCACTGCGGGAACACACACATTGCATGCTGCTGTTGCACTCAGTGCAGGAATACAGCACGTCTTCTCACTAATAACATTGCTGGAAGAGTTTTATACCTGGTGTCCTGCATGGGCTGGCAGGACGTGGAGCTGGGAGCATCTCAGGGGAGGCTCTGCCATCCACTGGCATCATAGTGGTATCAACATCTGCATCCTCATCCACCTGCTCCGAGTTGCTGCGCCGATGGCCACAGGAGAACTTTCTGTCCTTCATCCTCTCTTTTTCAGAGATCCCTCTCCCTCCTTCATCCTGGATCAACAGCTCTGTCTCTGCCATGCTCCCCGTGGTCCGGCTTTGACCATCTCCTTCACCCCTGTCACTGTTTGAGTCACAGGAGAGGAACTCATCCTCTGAAGGACTTCGGTCACCCTCACGCTTGTCATCCTGGTCACCCATATCCAAATCTCGTGTCTCTGTAACAATTGGTTCCTTCAGTTCTTCATGAAGCTGGTCCATCAGGCAGCGCAGGAACTCCTGAGTGTCCTTGAAGACAGGATTCATTCTGTGTTAGTACCCATCCATCCAGAATCCAGGCAAGTAAGAAGGCCAAAAAATAAAGAGGTGGCTCCGTTCACAGCCTCAGTTCTGCCCACAAAAGTGATCAGCCTCTGTGACATGAGGAGACTCTCCTAAAGCAGAGAGTGCCACAGAGGTTTATCAACAGGCATGTCTGCTCAGCAAGTGTCTTTAATCCCAAATGATAAAAGAACCAATTTTTATCCAAATGTATTTATCTGAAAGACGCTGAGGGAAGCTACACAGCCACTGCAACATGCAAACCATAGGATGGCTTAGGTTGGAAGGGACCTTAGAGATAATCTAATTCCAAAAGCCAAACTACGACCTTATTTATCAGGGTACTACCACTGATAAGAGGCAAGAGACCTAAGAAACCTAACGCAGCAGCCCATAAAGAACCCACTCTGAACCACACAACTGTTTTCAGGATCGCTCACTTCTGCTTATGGGAATCCCTCTTTTACAGAGGGCAGATTAAAATCTTTAACGAACAGACAGCGGAACCAGAAGCCAAAGACGGCACAGTCAAGGAGCAAGCTCCTAAATTTAAATGCATGGTAAAAGAACTGACATGTTGGCTTCAAAGCACCCGCTGGAGAGCACTCTGCTATTCTGACAACTTCAGAGAGATAATTATGATGTTTCTGTTACTTTAACGAAGCTCGACTTTCAGCCTGCTCTGCCTTGCTTGCAACTTCAGAGCTGACTTTTCCAACCCAACATATTGACATCAAAGATAAATACAGAGAGCCCTTCATTAATCATTATTTTTATCTTCTGTTTTGACTTGCTGTCAGCACCGCAGTTTAGACGGGCTGTCTACTGTCACTTCTTTTGTAAACTTTCTAATCAAACACAGTTTGATGTTTACATTTCATTCTTAGGAATAAACACTGGAAGCCATGATAAAAACCTCAAAGAAAAAGAGATTATCTTTCAATAAGATTTAGTTAGCTCTAATTCCCCTGAATACAGAACATGGGCATCTTTAACTTCTTCGTACAAGTGGATCCAGATTTCCCAGCTCTAACATGAATAACACCTGACCTATGTGGCATGTCATCTCAAAGCCCTTCACAAAGGAGCTCACCATCACCATTCAGAGGTGAGAAAGCTGACGCAGGAAGGGACCCGATGCAGTAACAGCAAGGTCTCCTGAATCCCACCCGAGGGCTCTGTCAGATCACTAAGACTGACACGGAACAAGCGTGACAGCCCAGTTCTAACTCCTCTCTCTGGTCACAAAGCAGAACTGCTGCAGGAAGGGAAAACCACCATCTTTGGAATAACGTTGTGTTTTTGCTGAGGCCCCACCTGCTGTGCGTAACCTCGGAACATGGGGTTGACAAGTTTAATTCCATGAGACAGGCTGCTTGGAACGACATAACTTGGCCTGTTTAGGTATGGAGAAAAAAACAACAAAAGTTAGCTTGCTTATCAGGCCTGGAGCTTGTGTAATAAGCAACAGAACAGGGTGTGGTAACTAGTTAAGGAGGAACCAAGATAATTATGCACCTGCAAAGCCTGAACTTAATTTATACATCACCCAGCTGATAGAGAAATCAACAGAGAGAAAACATCTCACAGTCATTTCACTCTCTCCTTCCAGAGAGAACCTTCCCTAGAGCATGCTTTAACTGGAAGCTCTGTCCACATCTGGCATTATCGCAAGTGATTCTCCCCAGAGCAGAGTTTGGCAGTGAGTTACGTGGTTTGATTTTGCAGCAGCATGTTTGACAGGTGGGCTGGTGAGGGACCAACCAGTATTGAGACAAGTCAAAACCAATATGAAATTGATGTGATTGTATTTTACATCCTTTGGTATAAGCTCAGAGTCAGATCCCTCTCACTTCTTCCACCCAGACCATCAGTCCCTCTGATGATCAAGAGCAGTTCCTTCAAGCACTGGTTAGCCCACACAGCATACTCAGAAATAACAAAGCATTCCCTCCTCACACCATTTTTTATTCATTACCAACAGGAAAGCTATAAAGGAATCTCTTCCTTTTTAAAGTGACAACATTAAGAATGTCGTCTTTTCCTCACTAACACCACTGCCCATTTTTATCACCAGCAGCATGACGCAGGCCCTCCTAGATAAGAGGGAATCCAAGCATACCTGTCTGCATAGGATTTGAACCATCTGCCTTCGAAGATGCATTTATCCCTGAAGGCACCATTTCTTTTTGCTGATAACATATTTCAGAACTAACATAAATACAAAATCTATACACATGAGAAGAGTGCGACCACTCACCGTTTCTTATGCCAAACCTCAGACACCAGCTTCTGGTAACTTTTGCATAGTGCTGGTTTTTTATCTGTACGGACCAGACCACCACATTCCAGGAAAAACTGTGTGAGAGGTGGGCTGCAAGAGAACGAGAAGAACTCAGAGCACAGAAATTTCTCCTCTGCCTCTATTGAAAGACTTATCAAAACTTAAATGCATCCCTTTTTGAAAACATGCTTGTTTTTAAATGAAGGGATGAAGCGATTCTAGACGCAGACTTGCTTTCTGCCTAGAAACAAAGAAGGCTAATCTGAATCAGTTCCCAGCACAGAGATCCTGAAACCGGTTGTCAGCAGAATGGTTAATGAAGATCTTACAGTGTGAGTTGTTAGAATGATACCACTGCGGAAAACACAAAGATTGCATGTTTTCTCACATAGTGTATGGGAGATTGGTCATCACAGCCTGAACCTCTGATTAATCAGCTGAGGCAAGTGTGGGGTCAGCTGTGGGAACACAGATGAAAGTGATGGAGCTGTGCTCCCGGAAGGGGGGGAGCTCGACTCCATCCCCTCTGAGACCTCATTTAAGGGCTGACTCCCACGGAGGCAGCATCTCTTGGAGATCGCTCACCAGTGAGGACTGCCCCAGCTTCTTCAGCCAAGGCACCACCACTGCTGAGTTTTCCTTTGCTTACCCCTTCTGTACATTTGCTACCATCTGTATATTAACAACCAATACACATGGCAAACATGCTTCTGTCATGGTGGAGTTTTATTTCCAGCATTCATCCAGAGACAAGTCTCACACGCAAACCCAAAGTGGCTCATTTTCCTACTGCAGAACTTCTGTTTTCCTAAACACTACATTGTTCGTGTTCCTTTTCCTGCAGCTAGCCTGGCTGGTTTATCCTTGCACAACTAAGGAAGGCATCAGATCAGAGGTGCTACTGCTGATACATAGTAAAAGACTCTACTAAAGGCCCTAATGCCTACCAGTTAGAGAGAGCCTGAAGTGCTGCATTCATGTAGCAGGAGTTCCCAAGATTTTTCATTCCAGTAAGGCCTAAAGCACAAACAAGAGAAGCATGAAACACTTTCCAGAAGTGCTGCTTTCTACATTCGTTCCCAAAGGGGAGATGATGTGACCCTTTCTGGGCTCTGCTCTCTGCTGCTAGGACCCTCTCAGCGCAGGTCCTACAGATTGCAGAGTCACCCTCACAGCTCTTCCATCAAGTAACATGCAGTTACCTCTTGGTTTCAAGTCATCATCCTCTGATTCGGATTCACCTTCATCAGCCACTGCAATTGGAACAGCTTTCAAAGGGTGAGCAGGCAATGGAGAATCCTAGATTAAAGACAGAAAATAACCATCAGCAAGAGTCCTCCTTCAAAAGACGAGCTGCGAGAAGTATCTTAGGTGTAAACTTAGCCAGCCTTTAAAATGGCACACTCAGAAGAACCAGTTGTACTGCCTACCCTTCTCAGTAATGCACATAGGGAATGGAAATGGCACCACTATTGCTTCCAGCATTAATAATGGAAGAGGCACTGGGAACATGCAGCAGTGTCACAAGTAGACACGTTTGGAGTCTGACAGCTGCTTTTCTATTTGAAATGAAGATATCACAGCTGTTGTGGCTCCTACCAGAAACAGGTGGCCCACAGAAGAAGCCAGGAGAGGTTAAAGAAAAACATCAAAATGGATATTCAAGTCATTGAAAGCCTTCCTGCATGGAGAGTCTGTAAAGCAAAGCTATTGGTGTTCTGGCCACAGGCAGCCACCTTCAATTGAAAGAGTTCCTACCACAGTAGCAGCCTGGACGACTTCTTAGCTAATTTTGCAACAAGGAAACAAAACCCTGCCAAGCGTTCAGCCCTGCCAGGCTGACACACACCCACTGCTTCACTCATCTTTACCGAGGGTGACTGTGTGTGCGCCGCCAGCCGCTGGTCCAGGAACACCTCCTTCTCACAGGCATAACACCAGACCCGAAACGTGGTCAGATTCACTGTCAGGTTGTGCTTTTTGGCCTAGAAATTAAAAGGTGAAATAATGATTTGAAAGCTGGGACAACTTGAAGCACAGAACAACCAAATTCAGGCAGAAGAGGATTAAGTAACGGGAATAACTCAGCTCTCTCTTTAGATGGACAGTAATGAAAAGCTTACCTGCGCGTGAAGGGTGCTATGGTCAGAAAAGGACTCCCCGCAGCCAACATAAGGACACCCAATCTAGTGAGAGAAAGCAAAACTACAATGACACACCAAATGAAACCCTTCACAAGACAATCTGCAGCCCCAACCCCACCAAGTTCAGAACAGCTTCAGAACTGATCTTGCCCCTCTTCTCGACTGTTTTTCTTTGCAGGGCTTAGAATAAGGCAGATGACTGGAATTGTTTAATATAACAGAGAAAACCTGAAATGAGTTTGCACCCATGTAAGTCCTCAATCTAAGAGGCCGGGGCTGTCAGAGGAAAACCACCTGTGAGGAGAGCACTGTTACGCCATGATACGTTCTGACAGCGTTAGCTTTTCATTTAGGGAGACTCTTTCCACACATCCATCAAAAAAGCAGTGGCTATTTCTATTGTGTACACCCATATTTGCTTCCATCTCTTCTATTTTGGTCCAATACAGTATTTTTTATAGACTGAACAGAAATCCCACCGTGTCATGCGCACAAACAGCAAAGCTGTTCTTACCTGAAGACAAGCCCAGAGATTTGGTCCCACAGCTCCACATGACTGGCAAGTTCCCTGCGTATTCATGATGGTAAGAAAAAAAACAACCCTTTGTTTGCATGTCTGTCTTTTAAGTAACCCCATCCTTCAGCAGGGAGAAACTTCTCAATGCGACAGGCCTCCCCCGCCTGCAGCTCAAAGCAGTTCTTAAATCCATGCTTCCAGTGCCACGCTCTGCAGTGTGTTAGATAAGCGGCGTGTCTGAGCAGGATAAAACGTCAGTGAGAAATGCACCAGATGGGACTGACAAAGGCTTAATTGATGGGCCACGTGCAAGGTACAACAAGGGTGGAAAAAAAGAGTTTCTGCCTCTTCTGCACAGTGATAGGCAGCGTTTTCTACGAAGAGCAAGCATGCACAACAGCAAAAAGGGGCTGATAACCAGAACACCTCATACCTTGGATTTGAGCAGCAGATCATCTCTGGTCACCTCTCCTATGGAATCCAGGTGAGGGCAGATGTCTCTCGTATCCCCCATTCTCACTGCAGGAAGGACAAGAAAAGGCAGTTCTGTTTGGTTACAGTCAGCAGCCCAGGACAAATACCTGGCATCTGGTGTCTATTGGCATTAAAACCATGACTGCTGTTTAAATGAAGCTCCACAAGAGGGAATTGGACTTAGAAGACCTCTAACTGATAACCCACCTTCAGTGTCTGAGGAACTGATCATTCAATAGGTGGATTTTGAACAGCTCTCAATGAACGCATGGAGCTCTGCAAGCACAGAGGGTTTCACAGCTGTGTGCTTATGAGCACCACCAACACTTTAACGGTGCTCCACGGGTAGGTTAAAGGCTTCAAACGTGTCTCAGTAACGTGCAGATATGAAAAGAAGATGCAAAGTGTTCTCCTAAGCGTAGCTCAAGTAATCTCAGTTGGGGCTGTTAAAGGGCAAAGGGGGAAAATAAAGGAGAAGTGACATTAACAGCATGGACTGGGATCCAAACTAGGACAAGCCCCACAGATACTTTTCTAACAGGGTCTCCTGGACTGAAGGAGCAAAGCAGATCTGGGAGAAGGGATCACATCCCCGTACTGCAAACACAGCAGTGACCGCAGGCAGCATCCCGGCAGCCTGGGATGAGCTGCTTAACAGCAACTGAGAAAGCTCAGGAGCTTTACAGCGAAGCGAAAGGCTGCCACGTAACAGGCAGGGATTTAGAAGACGGGCACTAAGAGCACAGAGTGACTGACGCACGAAACTGGGACGGAGCTTTCAGGCTCCGCGTTCCTTCAATCAGAACGGACTCCTTTTCCCCAATCACGGCAGCAGAACCGGCTCCAAATCCCACCTATCGCTGCCATCGCTGCTCTTCCAGCTCCCTCGATTTCCTCACCCCTTTTTTCCCCCCACCTGAGCCAGACGGGGGCTGCATTCAGAGCACGCACAGCGCGGCCTTACGGGCGGCTCTACCGCTTACAGCCCCGTATCCGAGACCAACACCGGGATGCTGACGGTCCCTCCCAGAGTTTCCCTTACGGAATAAAACGAGAACCGTCCCTTTCACCTCCCAGCAACAAACGGGGCGCACCAGCAGCGTTCAGCGCAGGCCTTACCGCCTCCCGCTGCCAAGCGCCGCTCATGAAACGCGGTACGACACAACGAATCCCGGCCGTCAAACCCGACATGCGATGGTTGAGCGGCGCCCGCAGCGACGTCCCGACCGGCCGTGCCGGTCACAGCGGCCCCGCAGCCCCCCCAGGCGCACCGTACGCAGGCCGGAGCCGTTACGCACAGGCCGCCGCCAGGCCGCACGTTCCCCCGCCGCCCCTCTCACCTGCCGGGCCCGACCCCACGGCAGGCAGAGCGCTGGACAGGCCGCGCCCGGCGCTGCAGGAGGCGGCGGTGGGAACGAACGGAGCCGGGCAGGCCGGGGGCGGGGCGGGGCGGGGCGGGGCGGCCCTCAGCTCCCGGTGAGGCCGCCGGAAGTGCCGAGTGCCAGGCTGCGGGAACGGCGTCGGCGCGGAGAAAGTGACGTCATCATTTCGCGTCTCAAAGGCGAGAGGAGTGTGGGGGGGGGTATGAACGATGGCGGCTTCCAGGGCCTTCCGGAGGCGCAGGGAGGAGCCCGAGGAGGATGAGGAGGACGATCAGCTGGCCGAGGAGGTCAGGTGAGCCCAGGGGATGGGGGCGGTATGGCGGTATGTCCTGCTGCGTGCCTTCCTCGGCTGAGGGAAGCCCAGCAGGGCCGTGCGGTTCAGTGCTGACATGCAGAAACGCAGCGTAAAACCAGCAGATTTGGTGTTAACTGCAGGAAATCGAAGTGGGTTAAAGGGAACCGAGGCTGTGAGCGCTAAGAACAGCCGTTTGGGTTTCTTTCTTCAGGTTAAAGCTCGAGGAAGCCAAAGAAGTGCAGAGCCTCAGGAAGAGACCCAATGGGGTGAGGTAAGGGCTGTGAAGCTGCGTTCTACCTGGTGTTATAGTGCAACAGCAGGTTGCTCTGTTGGCACCCGTCTGCTCTATGTGGAGGTAGAGCCGCGTCCTCCCTGTGCCAAAGGTGCGTTTGTAGCAGAGGAGTTTGTGTCACAGCCTGAGGATGGTGTGAGTGGTGAGTGCAGGAGAGCACTGCCAGGCTGCAGAGTCTGTGCTGTATCCTAACTGTGGGAAAATAGACTAAGATTGGAATCGGTCATGGGAGGTATTTAGTTAGATTGCGTTTGTTCGGTACACGTAGCAGAGCAGTGGGTTTATCTGGGGGCCTTTTATATCTTCTCTCTGATTTCCTTCTCTCTCGTATAGCGTCACAGATCAGCTGATGCAGCAGTTGAAACGGGCACCAACAGCCAGCTTTGTTCCTCTTTGATTCACTGTAAGGCACTAAAATCTCTCTGCCTGAGCTTCTCATCTTCCCAAGGCGTTGACAGTTCCATAGGAAGGACAAGGAAAATTGGCAGCTTAGTCCTAATACAAGTGTTTGAGACCTTCTGCTGGATCTAGGGAAGGATAAAGAAAAACAGCATTGTTGGTAATACATTCCCTCCTACTGAATTTTGTCTCTTTTTTTATGGCTGATTAGTGCTGCAGCTCTGCTTGTGGGAGAGAAGCTGCAAGAAGAAGCAACACTTGTGGTAAGTGCTTGATCTTTTTGTCACTTTATTACTAAGATGTAACAATGTGAAAACGTTGGTGTGCTCCAGTTGGTCGCTGTAGGATTCTGCTTCTCGCAGCCTAATGCTTTTTCTCTGTCTTTATCCAGATTTGGAAGACTAGCATTAAACTAAAGGGGAGCTTCAGGGTTTTGTATTTTATCTTGCATTACAGGATGACCCGTTTAAGATAAAATCTGGGGGGATGGTGGACATGAAGAAACTGAAAGAACGAGGCAAGGACAGGTGGGTGCTTATGAGCTCTGAAGGTCTTTCCCTGGACTAGAAGTCCCAGCTAGCAATAATGTACTGCTTTGAAGAATGTGATATATTGCACTTTCACTGGCTGCTGCTACCCTAGCTTGTCAAATCAGTTAAACAAAAAACAACTGCAACGGTGTGGTTTTCATTTAGGATTAATGAAGAGGAAGATCTGAACTTGGGAACTTCCTTCTCAGCTGAAACCAACAGGCGGGATGAGGATGCTGACATGTGAGTTGAGCTGCGTGTTGTCTGTGATGTTGAACTCTGGGCTGGGTGTCCTCTCAGTTTATTTGTTTTATTTTGGTTACTGAATGTCTCAGAAGAACTTCTTGATTCTCACCTGCTTTTTCACCTTCTGGCTGCCAGACTTGAGAAGGCATTTTCATGCACAGAGTTAGGAGGTGCCAGTCAGCCGGCCAGTACGGTGGCATTAAATACCAGCAGCAGCCTTCCCTGATGGGTTATGAAAGAGCTTGGAAGACTTTGATCAGACCTGCAGATATCTTGTTTTATGTTCTTGATGTTAGCTGACTGCTTTTGGATTCATTTCTCTCTCTTAGCCTTTGGGAGAGCAGTGCAGCTGTGTTCAGCAATTAGGTACAGAAAACAGAACTAAATACCACATCTCCCTCGTGGACTGTTCTTTAGGATGAAATACATTGAGACGGAGCTGAAGAAGAGAAAAGGAATTGTGGAGAATGAAGAACAGAAGGTGAAGCTTAAGAACGCTGAGGACTCTCTGTATGAGCTGCCGGAGAACATCCGTGTCTCCTCTGCCAAGAAGACTGAGGAGATGCTGTCCAACCAGATGCTGAGTGGCATTCCTGAAGTGGACCTGGGAATTGAGTACGTTGTTCACAGATATTTAGTTAAGGCCTGAGTTACAGGGATGAGCATTGTGATTGGAAGCTGCTGATCGGCAGAGCACTGGTGTGGCTGCATTCTACAACCCCCCCCTTTTGGCTTTGTGATGGGATTAAGTCTTGGTCTGGATTAGTGGGGTGTTTAGCACTGCACGTTAAACACAGCAATAGGTTTCCAATGATAATAAGACCTCTGGGAAGAGACGTTTCCATTTTTGTTACTGCAGTCAGCAGCTCTCTGGTGTTTATCAGTGTATGTTGTGCACTGAAATAGGATGTGTGAAAGATGCTGGCTTCACTTTTACCTTGTCAACAAACCATCTAAGCATCAGAGCTACTATAGCACTGCAGCCTCTTAAGAAAAAAACTATATCAAATACAATATGAGCATTGTTAATGCATGCAAATCCATTTGTTCTGAACGACTTGTTACTTATTTGCTACTCTGCTTTGTTTCCCTTCCAGTGCAAAAATAAAAAACATAATCTCAACTGAAGAGGCCAAGGCCAAGCTGCTGGCAGAGCAGCAGAACAAAAAGAAAGACAGCGAAACTTCCTTTGTTCCCACAAACATGGCTGTTAACTATGTCCAGCACAACAGATGTAAGTCTCACGTGGTTGTCCTGACCCCAGTATGACCCGCCCCTCTGCTAGAGAAAAGCAGTCAGTTGAGATGGAGTCTGTGCAGGAGAAATTAGTCCATGTATCAACGCAAGCAGCTGTCTGGTTTCTTTCTCGGGGATGTGCATATAGGCCCCATCTGGTTTGCCTGTTCTTTTGCTTTTTTTTTTCCCCAATCCATCAGTGTAGAGAAGGACTTATTACTTATGACCTAACTTTCTGCTCTTGAACTCCCAGTTGACAGTTCCTCATAAATTTCAAGCTTTCTTTTTTCTTTAAGTTATGTCTTGAACGTGTGCTGGAAGTGTCTGCCTCGTCTGTGGTTATAAATGATGGGTTATAATTGAGAGAATCCATTTTGCGGGCTGCCAAAGCAGACAGGTGGTCAAGCACACATAGATCTTAGTAGACAGGAGATAGGAATTAATTTCCGGGAGAGCCTCCCATAGCACAGCCATCTGGAGGAAAGGCAGCCATCTGCCATGTCTGACCTCACCTACAGGGGTGATTTGGTGTCAGGTTTGTGTGTTCTGAAGGAAATTAAGAATATTTGGGTGACTTCTGATGAAATAGTGTCTCTGGAACTTGGTGAATCCTATCCATAGAAACCATTTACTGGAACGCTTGTCGTGAGGTTCTGTTGTTTCTCCTGAAGATCAGTCATAATAATTGCCATAGAAGTACATCTGTGTGAAGAATGCAACTCTGAAATACTCTACCCGATGTTTTCCTTCCTTCAGTTTATCATGAGGAGCTCAACGCACCAGTGAGGAGGAATAAAGAAGAGCCAAAGCCCCGTCCACTGAGAGTGGGGGATACAGAGAGGCCAGAACCTGAGCGTAAGTCCCTAATGTGAAATGTCTTTGGGGAAGGTACTGGAATGTGTTGGCGTCTCGTACAGAGATGTAGCTCTCTCTTGATGTGCGAGGTCCCACGGGAAACCAGCTGGATGCAGGATTGTTTAGTGGTATGTCTAGGTGGAGCAGCAAAGGTCACCACCAGAATGCATTAACCAAGCTGACTGACAGGGGGTTGCTGAAAGCTGGGATGGCAAGGGAAGCGAGGTTAAGGAGCACTGATTGCTGAAATAGCCTTTCACATAGCGAGGAACGGCAGCTGTGTGGCTTTACAGGAGTTCACAAGGTTAGAGTTTAGGAAGTGTCATCATGGAAAGGACTGGAAACGTGACGATCTTGTTTCTCCTGAAGGTTCTCCTCCGAATCGCAAACGTCCGCCCAATGAAAAAGCAACTGATGATTATCACTATGAGAAATTCAAGAAGATGAACCGGCGCTACTGATGGGCTGAGGCCGCTACAGAGCTGCTTGTTCTCTCCATCTCTCATGGGGGGTTTTGGGTCAGTGCCCTGGAATGGAGGAGGGCAGCGTCGCCTCCTCCACGTGTCGGTATCACCTGCAGAGCTTTCCTTGTGCTCTTGTAGCCAATCTGTTGGCGGGTGGTTGTGAACTCTGGTTGGTAAAACCTTGTATATAACTGATTTTCCATTATAAAGCTTATTTTATCATAACGATGGCTTTCACGGCGAGCCTTTTTATGGCGGGGAGATGAAGATAAAGGTTCTCGGTATGGAGGAAAAGCAAGTAAAGCATCCTTTAAAAGCAGGAGGAGAGCTTCGAGAGTGGGAAGGGGGAGCTGAGAGGGGAGGAGCTGCTTTGCTGCCAAGGCCTCAGCTGGGCACAGATCTGTGTTAGGCCTCAGGCAGGGAGGAGGTCGGAGGGGGGTGATATGAAAGAGCCTGAAAGCTAGAGGTGGGAGTTAATAAAGTGTTTTAAGGCACTGTAACAGACGTGTGCTTCTTAATGGAGTTATGGACAGCCTGTTCACCGCCGCCCCTTCTACTTTCTTTCGACTGAAGGTGTTGGCACAAGCGGATGTCCATCACCCAATGGCACCCCTCGGGCTCCGCCCAACATGGCCGCGCCCAACCCCGCCTCTACCCAGATTCAAGATGGCGGCGGCGGAAGTTGTGCAGCAGGCCGGAAGCGGCGGACCGGAAGCGGCCGTGCCGGCCATGAAGCTGCGGCAGGGAGCTCGGCGGGCTGGTTGGGGCCTTGCGCTGCTGCTGCTCCTTGCGCCGCCCGCGCGGGCCGTGGAGCCCATCAGCCTGGGGTTGGCCATCGCCGGAGCCGCCGCCTCGGCCCTTACCGGCATCATCTCCTACCCGCGGCTCTACTGCTACTTTAGGGAGTGCTGCCTACAGCGGCATGAGCAGCGCGTCGCCGCCGGTACGGGCCGGGATGGGGGCTGAGGGAGATGGGTGGGCCTGGGGTGGGCCTGGGGTGGGCCTGGGGTGGGGCTGGGATGGGGCTGGGATGGGGCTGGGATGGGGCTGGGATGGGGCTGAGATGGGGCTGAGATGGGGCTGGGTTCTGCCCGCCATTAACGGCTCCTTGTGCTCTGCAGCGCTCCAGGAGAGCCTGGACAGAAGGCTGTTCGGGCAGCACCTGGTCAGCAAGGTGGTGGTCCGGGCCGTGCGAGGCTTCCTTAGCAACAGCCAGGCCAAGAAGCCGCTGGCGCTGTCCCTGCACGGCTGGACGGGCACAGGCAAGAACTTCGTCAGCAAGATCATCGCCGAGAGCATCTATAAGAGGGGGCTGAAGAGTAACTACGTGCATCAGTTCGTGGCTACGCTGCACTTCCCTCACGCTCACAGCATCAACCTCTACAAGGTAAAATGGCAGGAGGGTAAACGGCACTGCTGGGGTGGGCTGCGATGGGTCAGAGATGGCCTCTTAATGGAGAGGATCTCATAATACAGCACAGCGTTTGGTTTGCATGCCTTGTTTTAAGCACTGCCTTCATATCGTTTCTGGATGGCTCACACTAAAGGCTGAGGACTGAATTCTGCTTCTGCCTGTTCCAATGGCTGCAGGTGGGATGTCACAGAGTGAGTCCAACAGTGCAGTTGTGATGCTGGGGGATGCTGGGACCAAAGTGCTGCTAAAAGCACTCGGTGCTTCACAAGGCTCTGCTCTGTGTTGCTGTTCCTCCTGGTACTCATCCTTTGTCCTGGTGTGTCCTTTCCTTTTCGATGTGGTTTCAGGAATATCTTTCTCTTGGGAGTTCAGGCCTGTCTCATCCTTTCTCTGGGTGTTTTAATTTTTGATCACCAACGTGATGTTTTGGTTTAAGTTTTATTTGCAGCTTTTAGTCGTGTTTCGGTCAAGAAGCCAAGCTATCAAAATAATGCAATTGAAAGGAGTGTGAAGCTCAGGCAGCACAGTCCATGTCTTGTCTTTTCAATGCAAACCCTTTCAGCTGTTTTTCTGCCACCCAGGACCAATTGCAGTCATGGATTCGGGGAAATGTGAGCGTCTGTCCCAGGTCAATCTTCATATTTGATGAAATGGACAAAATGCACGCGGGACTCATTGATGCCATCAAGCCATTCCTGGATTATTATGAGCTTCTAGATGGGGTGTCGTACCGACAAGCCATCTTCATATTCCTCAGGTAAGGAGCACCTCCTTGGGTTTGCTGTCCTGTGCACACAGCGCCTTTTAAAACTACCTTCAGTTACAACCTTTGTTTTCCTCTTTTCTTAGCAACGCGGGAGCTGAAAAGATAACAGAGGTGGCACTTGATTTCTGGAGGAATGGGAAGGCGAGGGAAGATATTCAGCTCACGGACATGCAGAACGCGCTGTCTGTGTCTGTCTTCAATAACAGAAATAGTGAGTAGAGCTGGGATCGCCTTTGAGGCAGTCAGAGTCCCATAAAGATGACAGTCAGCCATCAGTGCACGCACTGTATTTTATGGAAGAGGATCCTGCTTTATGTGGTCTGCAGTTTTTGGGCTCTGGAGCCACCAATAGGAGAGCTCTTGTGATGCGTTGGAGCTAAGGACACCTGTGTGCACCTTGTTTGATGGCTGTGGGTTACGTTTGGATTAGGGGAATTCTGTGCTGTGTGTTTCTTGATGTACTAATGTGCTAAAGAGAAAACAAACAAAAGAAATAAGGCTGGATGTAAACTCTGGGGGAAAAAGGAGCAGGACATGAGAGCTGATAACAGAAAAATATTGGATCTTCTCTAAGTAAGAGAGATGAGCTGTGAGACCAGCATGTGGAGAGCAGGACTTAAATGCAATTAAATGCAGTCATTCAGAAGGGATCCAGCAGACAGTGTTTGTGTGTCTGAGACAATGCAGAAAGTGTGAGAATAGGCTTAATTTTAGACTGACCTGTGCTTTGTAGGGCCCTAAGAAACTCAGGTGGATCCCTCCTGGTTTGTTGCAGGAGCTGTGAACATTCACCCCCTGTGTTCAATGGGAGGAGCAGTAACAAGGCCCTTCTCTTTCCTTTCGTAGGTGGATTTTGGCACAGCACCTTGATTGATAGGAATCTCATCGACTACTTTGTTCCCTTCCTGCCTCTGGAATACAAACACGTGAAAATGTGTGTCAGGGTTGAGGTGGAATCGCGTGGCTATGCTGTGGATGAGGACATTTTAAACAGAGTAGCAGATGAGATGACCTACTTCCCCCGAGAGGAGAGGATTTATTCAGATAAAGGATGCAAAACTGTGGACGCAAAGCTGGATTATTACTATGACTTCTAAGGCTTTATTGCTGCAAGCTGTGAAGGAGCGAATTGAATTTAATCATGAAGTGGAGAACCCGGGACATTTCATTTGTAAGCACTTTTTTAATGGAAGGAACGTTGCTGTAACTGGTATGTAAAGAAGCAGAAGTACCTCTGCATTTTAATTCTGTCACTAATCACGGCTCCCAGGCACGTCCTCCTTGTGCCAGCAAGGTCAGGAAGAGCTGCACTGTGAACTGAGGGCTCTGATGGGGCTGAAGGCTTCTCTCACATGGTGTGGATCAGCGGAACCCCAGGGCTGTTGGTATGGATGGTGGGATGGGGGACGTGATCACATTGTGGTTGTTTGGGCTCCTGTGGGAGACGTCTTGGCAATACAGAGAATCACGATTGGAGTCCCTGTTTGTGAGAGCCTTCACTGGGCCCGTGTGGGAGCATTCCTCTGATGGCATTACAAGCAGGACATGTGTATTTTCTCAGCTAGCTGGGCTCCAGCAGAAAGGGCAGATTCTGTAATTAATATATATGTATATATCGGTATTGCATAGCTTTAGAAAGAATGTCTTTCTCAAAGTAGCCGTATAAATTGGCTTTCTTTGAGTCAGAGTTAAGAATATGAAACTCTTTGGTGTCGATGGTGTTCAGTAGGAGGACTTTGTATTTAATAGGGAGGGGAAATGAGTGAAAGATCCCTGGCTGCCTCATCACTGCAGCTGGTCCCAGTTTTGGGTTGTTTCTTTGCTGGATGGAGTTGCTTGCCATGTGCTCTGCTGGGTGTGATCTTCCTAGGAGGAGAGCAGTGTGTGCTGTGCCTGGTGAGCTGGAAACGGTGTGACTTGATGGGAAACGTGTGCAGGCTGATCTCACACCCAGGAACTGGAGAAGAGGTTTCTCCTCCCCTGCATAGAGAATTCAGAAGGCAGCTTGCGGGGTTTTCCCTGTTCTCACGATGCTGTTATGCCTTTGAGGTTTGGGATGAAGGTGGATCTGAATGGGTATGGAAAAGCTGTGAAATGCATCCCCTGAAGTGACTGCAGCCTGTCAGACTTCTTTCTGAACGTGAGCACTGCAGAGCCTTTTGCATTCCACTTTCTATTCACAATAAATTCTTCCCACCACAAACGTGTTCCTAAGCTGCCCTTCTGCTGCCCTTTGCATTGCATTCCGATGTCAGTTTCTTACCCTGACTCCTTATAAAGAACATGCAGTGTGTCTGGAGTGGAGCAGCCACCTTTTCAGAAGCAGCATCACCAAGTTTTCCCTATGAAGAAATTAAGAGGAATAGCTGCTAAGATTTCAACACAGCAGCTCTGCTCTGGGGTTGTGTAATGCTCCAATTAGCTTATCGGTCCTAGAACTGGTCAGCAAACGCATGCTCTGAACTCAGCTTCTTATCTTTCCTTGGCTTTACGATCACAGAAAATGACGAGTTAATGGGAAAAAAAGCAGACATGGAAACGATAAACTTTTACTACTGTCTGGTGTCTATTCATCAACAGAAGCAGCTCAGCCAAGCAGCACCGAGGCTCTTCCAGCCTTAAATGTGCTCTTAATTCTGCTTCGTGTGCTACTGCAGCATCAGAGGGAGCATTTGAGTTTATTGTATCATAGCCCTGAGTGGCTTTAGGGGGTGGATGGGAGCTTCCTGCAGAGGATGCAGGAGTGATGCTCAGAGGGGTGTTTGCTTCCAGCGGATCTTTGATCCAAAGCCACGGGGCTGTGTGGGAGCAGAACCCACTGCTGTCACATCCTGCAGCTACTCCTCCCCCCCTTAGGTTTCAAACAGAGCTTCTGCCCCTGTCTTGCTGTGAGAGGAGCTTCGGGCTGTTCTTTATTAATGTGCTCCCTGAAATGGGAGCAGACAGGAGAAATGTCAAAGTAGGGGAAAGGTCCGAGCCTGACACAAATGGTGCCTTGACCCGGTGGGAGCAGCTGAGCTGTCCCCAAGACTGAATTCTGTTTGCTCTTACCAAAGTCCAGCACAAACAGCTGCTACTTCAGTTAAACCTCCTACAGGGAAAGTTCCCAGATCTCATGCTGTGCTTGTAAAGCGAGACTTTATGGTTAAAATGCAATGACCTACCGAGTGCTTCTCTTACTATCTGTCTTTCTTAGATTATCTTTTTCCCTTGCTAGGAGGCAGCCCGGCCCTAAGGATGCAGCTGCTTGACCCCGGGCTGCACACGTGGCAGGAGATGCTCTTAACTGTAGAGCAGAGCCTTGAAAGCTTTTCTGGAGCTGGCTCTTAGGCCCAAACCTAATAAGCCATAGTAGTGAATTTCTTACAGTGTTCTTGGACCGCTCAAGCTGCTTTAATATCAACGAGCTATTTAGTAGGCTTACCCACCAATGAAATGTTTGAGACTAAAGGAAGCGCAGCAGAAAGCTTTTCTATAGCTCAAAAGGATTCAGGCAAGAGAGAGAAACAACTGAAGGTGTTTATTCCAGCTGCAGTAACAGTTAGTGTTGAAGTAACAGAAAGTGGTTGAGAACGTTTTACGCTTAACAACTAAATCGGTTAATAAACAAAAACATTGCATATGGAAAAGCTGCAGTCCAATGTCCCAAGGTTAATGGCTAGCCAGCATTTGGCTCCGGAGATTGCATCAGCACCACCAGTTTGCCAACATCTGACAAACTCCACGTGGAGCTGTAAAAGGCAATTGACGCTTCTAAATGAGAGCTGAACATTAATGCTGAGACCCCCCCTGCTGTCATTTCCATTAGCACGGGAACAGTGAGAGCTGTAGCTTTGGCATCACCTCCGCGATGGAATCGATGCCGTGCTTCAAAAATAACCCACACCTTCCAAAAGAGTAGGAGAAAACTAAGAGTGAAATGTCAGGCACTTCTGTCTTGCAGCACTGTGATCGATCCACTGGTGATGGGCGGATGCTGGAGGAATTAAAGCTCCACCAGCCGGACCTGGTGGGAGAAGGCTCAGCATTTCCCACCTTCCTCATTGTTCAGTGATAAAAGCTATTCTAAAAACACACCCATCACCAGCAGGTTGGGGTTGGTGGTGGCTGAAGCCTTCTTTCCCACACTCTGTGGTTCTCCAGCTTTGCATTTTTGTTGCTTAAAGTTCAGTATAAAAATACACCATTAAAAATAACTTCAGTATCTCGTAAGCAGGGCAAGGGGAGGAGCGCCCATCAGCTGCAGGGACTGCTGGAGATGTCACAGCCTTCAGGCTCAGAAACCCACGCTGTGCTGGTCAGGTCCTCGAAAGCAACTTCTCTCTGCCTATAAGAAATGGAACTGGATTGCTGTGCTGTAAGTCAGCCCTTTTTCCATTCATCCTGTGCTGAGGAAGGCAGACACCCTGCGATCACTGTGCAAATTCACTTTGCCCCCTTAGAAAAATATTAGAAGGTAAAAAAAGAAAGAAAATAAAAATCACCATTTCTTTTTTCCCCTCAAGGAAAAGCGGAGCAATAATTCCATCCTCCCCTTTCTCCACCGTTTAGTAACAGATCTCCCTGAGCTCATCTCAACTTCCCATATTACTACGGGGAGAAACATGATGTGACACAAGTCAGACAATTATAACGCAGCCATTCAGCCCCTAAATAGCTGAAATCTCACGTGTAGAAGCCCCAGCAGCATCAGTGTGCTGTGAAGGTGGGAGCCTCCCAGCAAATAGTTTACTGTCTCAAGCCAGAGCCCCTCTGTACAACTGCCTGCAAGAGCTCTGCTGCAGGTCTATGGAAAGGGCAGTGAAGGGTTTAATAACCCTAGCACTTAAAGGAGTAAATCAGAGCCGTATCCAGTACCATACGCTCATAAGTCTTCTAATAGGTTAAAAAAACAAGGGGCGATATTTGGATAGCAGCCACTTTAGAGATGAATAGTGGGATTTTTATGTTAAAAAACAAAAGCTTAAAAGCCCCCCCACACCACTCACTCACTCTGGGATTTTCACCACATTCCCTGCAATAATAAAAAAACAAAAATAAACCAAAAAAGCTCAAGTGCAAATAGACAAGTTTCCAAAAGCTCTGCAAAGTGCTTTGGAGAGGTGAAGGGTAAATCAGTCCATGGCTTTGGCAATGTCTTCGTGGATGTCCAGCTTGGCCTGTACAGTCTTGCAGCCTTTATCGGAGTAGATTCTTGCTTCTTTTGGGAAGTAAGTCATTTCGTCAGCCACTGCCTGAACGATCTGCTCGTCCACTTGATGCCCACGGGCCATCATCTCAGCCCTCACACACATCTTCACGTGCTTGTGCTCCAGGGGCAGCAAGGGAACAAAGTAGTCTATGAGGTTCCTGTCGATGAGGCTGCTGTGCCACAGTCCACCTGTGGGAGTTGAAGGAAGGAAAAAGGTATAGGAAGGACATTCTCTACACTTGGACCTGCGTAGGGTAGGCTCTGCAGACCAGACTCCATTCACAAAGAGGTTTATCTACCCGTCAGCAGCTTCTGTAATGACAACTTCCCTGGGAAGGGATGACATAGGAGTGAAAGAACCAAAGGGACGGTGATGGGGCACTGAGGCAGGTGGGGATAAAGAAGCAGAGCAGAGTCAGGGTAGGTGAGGTGCAGCTCACACCCTGCGGTGTGAAGTAAAGCAAGTTCCCATTCCCTAAGGGAAAGTGACTCACTGTTTTTGTTATTGAAGACTCCTACAGACAGCATGGGCTCAAGGTCTTTCAGCTGAATATCTTCCCTGCGCTTTCCACTGGTCCAGAAGTCAAGCGCTGCTTTGTTAATTAAGTCACCACCAGCATTGCTGTTCATAAGAGAAGAATTCACTGCAGTGAGCAGACACAACTGAGGCAGAATCTCTTTTCAGCTGGTCACGTGAACTGTTAATCTTGGAATCAAGTTACTGAAACAGAAACCTGTAAGCCCAAATCAGGCAGAGCAGCACCCAGCCAGCCTCTAACAGCTCCTCACCTTGGAAGCTGCTGCCCCCACTTCTTTCTCTACCCCAGTTTGTATTGCTGAGCATAACACTGTGGGGTTGGTCCCCATGCCAATCCAGTTCAGTTCTGGCTGTGCCCATTCCTACCTTTGCCTTTTGCCCACCCCCCCAGACAGGGAAAAGAAAAGAAATCCTTGAGGCTGTGCAAACAGCAGCCAAACATGGGGGTGGTATCAGTGCTGCTTTAGCCACAAATGCAAAACACAGGCACCAAACAGGCTGCCCTGGAGGATTTTAACTCCCAGCCATATGCAGTGCCCCAATATCTGAGCTCTCATGTGAGCTGTGCTCTGGGCTGGTCTCATGAGTTCTCATATATCTCTTGTGTTGAACTCTGAATGAAGTCCCACTTGAGCACCATTAGCACGGTAAATACAGGTTAGTTTTCAAAGAGATGCCACCAACCTGAGGAAGATGAAGATGGCATTCCTGTAAGACACCCCATCCACCTGCTCGTAGTAGTCCAAGAAGGGCTTGATGGCATCGATGAGACCCTGGTGCATTTTGTCCATCTCATCGAATATGAAGACTGAGTGGGCGCAGGCGCTGACATTGCCCCGAATCCAGTTCTGCAATTGCTCCTGAAACAAGGTAAGAAATGCTGAAGGATCGGGGTGTACCAGGAGGTCCAGAGACCCCCCAGCTGCCCCCATCCCACCTCATTGGCTGTGTCCTTCCTCCCCAAAGAGAAGGCCACAAGCATTGCAATCGATCCCTTGGATACGACATTGAATTTAAAGGTGAATTCCTTCCCTGTTCACAAATCAAACTTCCTCGTCCTTTCTCCTTTATACACGGATAAGGAGGTGAGCTCTGGCTACAACAGCACATCTGTTTGCTTTAAGTCAGTATTTCCTCTTTCATATTGAAACCACACCTACAGCTGCATCCGTTCCAACACTGCAATGTAAAGATACAAACCCCCAGCTCGGAGGGATTCCCCATGGAATCTCTCCCATCTCCACTTTCATGGCACATTGCAGTGGAGCCGAGCAAGGAGGCTGTGGATGCCCCATCCCTGCAGGCATTCCAGGCCAGGCTGGATGTGGCTCTGTGCAGCCTGGGCTGCTGGTTGCTGACCCTGCACCCTTCAAGCCCCCCCCGTTATCAACCCGCACTGCAGCCGCCCCGCTCTCACCTGGTACAGCGGCACGAGCTGCGGGTGCGGGAAGTGCAGCGTGGCCAGGAAGAGGTGCACGAATTTACTGCGCAGCCCCGCGGGATGCACGTGCCGCGCCAGCAACTGGCTCAAGAAGTTCTTGCCGGTCCCGGCCCAGCCGTGCAGCGACAGCGTCAGCGGCTTCTTAGGGCTGGGGTTGTTGCTGAAGCCCGTCACCGCCCGCAGCACCACCTCCTTGGCCAGGTGCTGCCCGAACAACCTGCCGTCCAGCTGCTCCCGCAGCGCTGCGGGGAAACGCCGTCAGCACCGACCCGACCCATCCGCGGCCCCGTTTAACCCACCGCCCTCTCTCCTTCCCTCCTTCCCTCCTTCCCTCCCCGGTACCGGTGGCGTTCAGGCGGTGTCCGGCGCTGGGGCAGCACTCCACGTAGCTGCAGTAAAAGCTGGGATGGGACAAGTAACCGGTGAGAGCCGAGGCCACGCCGATGGCCAACCCAACGCTCAGCGGCTCCAGCGCCGCCAGCCCCGGCAGCAGCAGCCACAGCAGCGCGGCCGCCCGCATGGCGCCTCCGAACCGCCCCGCTTCCGGCACGGCGACACCGGGAAGGAAGCGCCGCGCCCCCCCCCCCCGGTAACCGCCACCGCCATCTTTGTGAAGGGAGAGGGGCGGTGCCGGGCCTGTCCCACAACGTGTCCATCCTCACACAGGCACCCAAATGCCGTTTCCCAGCCCGTGCTGCTGCCTGCAGACTTCCCGCCTTCCTTATTAGAGCACAGGGCAGCGTGTCAGCCTGGGGGTGTGATAGGTGATGGGGACATGGAAGGTAATGGGGACATGGAAAGCAATGGGGACATGGAAAGCGATGGGGACATGGAAAGCGATGGGGACATGGAAAGCGATGGGGACATGGAAGGCGATGGGGACATGGAAAGCAATGGGGACATGGAAAGCAATGGGGACGTGGAAAGCAATGGGGATATGGAAGGCAATGGGGACATGGAAAGCAATGGGGACATGGCAGTGATGGGGACATGGAAAGCAATGGGGACATGGCAGTGATGGGGACATGGCAGTGATGGGGACATGGCAGTGATGGGGACATGGCAGGTGACAGCACAAGGTACAGAAGTGCTGCCCCAGCAGACCCTGTGTGAAACCAGCCCTGCAGCAAACACCCGGCCAAGGCTCTCAGCCATACGGTCTGATTTATTGCGTGGTTCTGTGTGGAGCCGGGAGTTGGACTCAATAATCCGTATGGGTCCTTTCCAACTTAGGATATTCAGTGATTTATTAAAGGGCTTCACAAAAGGCCCCTCTGGAACAGGATAAATCCTATCCCTGTGGAGGAAGGAGATGTGGGCTGATGGCTGCTGCATGGCTGGGTCCTGCAGCAGGAGCACGAGGTACGGCCGTGCAGGTCTACGTGCTCAGAGCCACTCTGGAGGCCACAGTCTTGCAGCCCTTGCTGGAGTAGAGCCTTTCCTCACTGGGGTAGTCTGCCATTGCTGAGGCAATCTCTGTGATGAGGTCTTCCTCCTCAGGATGCCCTTGAGCACGCAGCTCCTCCCGGACACACTGCTTCACGTGTTTGTATTCAAGAGGGAGGAAAGGGATGAAATAGTCAATCAGGTTCTTCTGGATCAATTGGCTTTGAAAGAAACCGCCTGGAAGGAAGAGCATGGAAAGCTTGGCCGTCAGCATGCTCAGGTGGCAAGCACTGCTTGGTGCTTTGCAGGGATCTGAGCTGCACACATCGGAGGTGCTGTACTCACTGCTTGGGTTCCTGAAGATGTCCTCAGAGAGCAGATCTTGGAGCTCCTCTGCAGGGATGTCTTCTCTCCTCTTCATCCTTCTCCAGTAATCAAGAGCAACCTCCGTTATCTTATCTCCGCCTGCATTGCTGTTGGGAGGGAGATTCGGGGGCTGGTTAGATCGTATCTTTGCTGTCTTTAACGCTCACGTCTTGGCAGTGATTTGAGCGACTGTGTCAGCAATGGGCACTCCCTGCTGTGTCTGTGGGGCTGTAACTCCCTCTTGGCCCTTGGCTTTCCTTACTTGAGGAAGATGAAGATGGCCTTGCCGTAATGAACTCCATCAATCTCGCCGCGGTAGCCGAGGAATGGCAGGATGGCATCTATCAGACCGTGCGGCATTTGATCCATCTCAGAGAATACAAACAGGGACCTCGGGCAGGCGCTGACGTTGCCCCGAATCCAACTCTGCAGCTGCTCCTGCGAGAAGAAACAAACCAAGCTGGTGTTTGCACTCCCAGCTGCAGATAAAGTGGAGGACATGAGCTGTAGGTACCTTGTACAGATGGACGTGAGAACCGTGTGAGAAGTGCAGCACCGTGCTGAAGTGGTGCACAAACCTCCTTCTCCACGCGTTGAGTCGGTAGAGGTTCTCTGCAATGATACTGCTGACAAAGGATTTGCCTGTGCCAGTCCAGCCGTGGAAGGACATCACCAGGGGCTTCTTGGGCCTCTTGGATTGAAGGTTGGTACTCAGAGCTCTCAGAACTATTTGGACAGCCAGGTGCTGGCCAAAGACTTTTCGCTCCAAATCCGTCTTCACAACTGGAAGAATGAGGGCAGAGTCAGAAGGTGCCGTTTGTTCCAACCCTTTCTTTGGCTGTAGGGCCGCCAGAGGGAGCAAACATACCCTGCCCTCCCTCTGTGATGAGATCGTGGGTCAGCAGAGAGCCAAACTCAGGAGTGGATTCATGGAACAGAGCCCAATGGCACTGATGGGAACCAAGCAGCTTGCAGGAGCTTGCCATGAGTTTACATCACCATCAAATGCAGAGCTGGCAGAAGCTGCATGCTGAAACATCGGGAGGCAAAAGGACCTTTGGGTCCCTTCAGGGTTTCCCCTGAAATTTGCATCCCAGCTCTGAAAGCAAACAATGCTTGCGTTCTTATGGCACAGGAGTGAGGGATTTCCAAGCAGCGGGCACTGGAAGGTGTGGTTAGAAAGTAGCTCAAGGTTTTTTTTCAGCCCTGCAGTTTCAGGATGAAATAAGTGCCAGACTGCTTGCCTGGGGGAATTGAAACAGCGTTTTGAACCTTAGAGGTAGCACTGATGACTGCTAGTTCAATGCAGATCACAGGCAACGAGTGGCTGAGGTGTGGGATAAGCTGTGTTAGAAGCCTTTGCCTTTTAGAGCTTCTCTTTCCATGAGCGCCCAAAGGATGCTCTGGGAATCCCTCCCCACCCCAGGAAGGACCATCACTGCCCTTCACACCGCAGTGAAGAATTTCTCTTACCTGAGAAATTCAGCGTGTCCTTTGCATTGCAGCACTCCAGGAGGCTGCACCTGAGCCAGGAATGAGGGGAGAAGAGCTGCCATCCGATGGCTGCACCCCCCACAATGAGGTAAGTGCTGAGCGGGTCCACGGTGGGCATCAGTGCAGGCGCAAGGATGGAGAGCACACCAGCATGGAGAAGCTTCATGGTGAGAAGTGAAAAGAAAGGAAAGCGAAACTGAAACCGCAGGGGGAAAAAAAACCAACCCAATAACCCCAAACTTCCTGGAGCACGAAGCTCTTTGTGCAAATAGAAACCGCTCACAGGTGGGACACACCAGAAAGGCAGGTTCTCAGAGCAAGTGTTTTGTGCTACCCGCCCTTCAAACAAGGATTGCCTTGCACTCAGAGCCACATCAAATGCATAGGAAGCCACAGGGCTCTGTGTTTGGTGTCCTCTCCGTTTGAGTCCTATGCTGGACACTGATCCTGCTCCGGGCTCCTTGTGCAGATGGGTCACCTGCAGAGTGAGTCCACAGAGCCCCCAGAGCCACAGCACGCTGCTGAAGAAGTGATGGGAGTTTTCTAGCCTGTGTTTCAGTGATGCACCATCCTCTGCACTGGTCTGTGATGGACGCTAGATGGGGTGTCAGACAAAGAGTTTTCGTCTGGGATTTACCGGACGGAACTTTGCAAGAGTTGGAAGCGATGCCTGAGAAAATCAGGAGGGGAGCACGCGTCTCATGCAGAGCTTGTGCTATTAAATGGGATTCTCGGGACAGCAAACAGCGCAGTGCTCACAGATCTGGCTCCGCAGAGGGCGAGAGCTTCACGGGCAGCTTCAGTCTGAGAACAATGTTATCTCAGCAAGGGAGAGTTTGAATAAAGAAATGAGGCTGATGGTTGCTCACCTCGTTGGATCTCAACAGGTGAAGGAGCAGGATGTGGTCCTGAGAGTGCTGGAATGGAATGGCAGCTTGGAATCTCTCCGGGATAAAGCGCGGTGCCAAGTCGTGTCTTGGAAAGGATGAGTGGCTTCAGACCTTATATTCTACTTTCTCTCCTCATGTCTGGCAGTGGAGCGTCTTCTGGCTATGGGGACAGTGAGGTGTCTATAGTAAATTCTTCACTGTGGTTTTGTGTCCTTCCTCAAAGTCCCACCAACCTGCATGTCTCCCTAAATGTGTGGAATGCAAAGTAATGCGCCAGAAACAGCAGAGAGGAGGAGGAGAATGACCTCATTTATGCGTAAAGAAGGAGCAGCATGGGACACATCTATAGATTTTTTTTTCCCCTTCCCATATGGGAGGGAGGTGGCATATATTTCCTATACAACAATAGGATGTATGCTGCCTAACAGGTACCAGATGGGTGTTTAAATAACCTTCAGCTGCAACATGTCATGCTGTTATCTCATTATCCCTTACAAGTTAAATGGGTTCAAGCTGGGCCTGGACATGGCTGAGATGTCTAATAGCTGTGGTGAAGCTGACACTGATGGCAATTTCCTTGAACAGCTGTCTGGGAGCTCCAAGTGGAACACAGACCTGCAACGTGCAGCCTGCAGAGCTTGTGCATGGTGCTCTTCCCTTCCCACCTCCCCACAGAGCCCCAGCACAGTACTGCTCCCCATCACACATTGGCGCAGGGATCAGTGGGCATGGGGTGGCAGTTGCAAAAGGGAAACAAAGAGTGCAGAGATGGGCTGCTAAAGGCAAAGGGTGTGAAGGGAACAAAGTCCCAGCTGAGAGCTCTGCCTGCCCTTTCTCTGCAGCCCGTGTGTTGAAATTTTCTGTCACCCACCCATGGTCTGATTTGTGTGTTGTTGGGTTTTAAAGTCAGTCCTCCTGGCAGTCAGAGCTTGCAGCAGCGTGGCACAGAGCCTGGAGGGTTGGTGCAGCACTGGTCAGCACGCCTAGCTGGGGGCTGGAGAGCCAAGGAAGGATGCACGTCTCCAGTTTGGTGATGTGAGTGGGAGCTGCAGGCCTGACATGGAGCACGAGAGATCTGCAGGTATGAGTTTTAGGGTCACTGAAGCAACACTCTTCCCTGAAAAACCTGTGGCTTTTTCTGGATTCTGTATGTGTTTCTCCATATTCCCAAGTACTACAGCAAACAGCTTTGGGACATGACTGCCCATTGACATGACGTGCTGGGCTGGAAAGAAAAAATCTCTTTCTCAGTGCTCATTTTTGCTTCTACCCCAGCATATCTCCTTCCACAACGCTTCTCTTGCTGCCTTCCAACCCTGACTGGACACACTTAGTGCTCAGAGTCTTTCCAATGGGAGTGTTTTTATTTTTCCCCTCCCCTTTGCATGGTTTGGGTTTGTTTTCTTTCCCTGCTTCAATTTCAGCATCACGTTCCAAGTCATCCTTATCCTAAACACCAAGACGAGGCAGCAACAGGAAAAGGCTGTCGCTCTGACGTACTTTGGGATCTGTTCAGAGCCTTGGCTAAGCTCTGAGGACAGCACTAACGCTGTGGGAAGGCTCTGACTCATGGAACATGGTCATTTCATTGACCTTTTTCTATAATGTGATGGTAGCAATAACACCAAACACCAAAATCTACGTGAATGTTGAGCAAACATTGTCTAATCCTGGCAACACCCAAGGAGTCAAGAGACCGTCATCCTCCTTTTGCAGCTGGGGAAAACAAGCCTTAAAGATGATGAACGTTCTTAACTTGACATTTTATGGCAAGGGGATTGGCAGCTCTTCTCTCTCTTTGGAATCTCTGCTGAAAAGCCTTGAGCAAATCTAAAAGTCCTTGTCTGGGATGCAACAGCCCAGAGCTCGTGGTGTGTGAGGAGGCACAGTCTGTTAGGGAAAGGTAGGGATGGACATGGGGTAAGGGTGGAGGGGAACGTGATGCATGTGGCCAGGCACATCTGTCCATGGGAAACAGCTCCTTTGATCACAGCTGAATCCCTGTGAAATTCCAATGGACTCGCAGAGCTTTTGTTCTGGATTCTCCCTCTAGGAAACACAGCTGAGTTTGGCCCTACAGGGAGAGAAGGATTTCCCATCTGGATGCCTCAAAGCCTTTTGCTCTGGCTGCAACGTAGGCTCAGGAAAGAGACTCACTGCCATGTGCAGAGGGAGACAAATGGGGTTTTAATGCTGAACCAGGTGGTTTTCAGCAGGAGGGATCAGCCAGGTGGTGTTACCAGGTAGGGATAGGAGTGGAAGCAGTGGGAGAGGCGGTGCTTAATGCCACGCTGGGTCTGCATTGTTAGTGTGGGTGAGTGAAGCTGCTGTCTCATGCTTTTCCCCTCCTGTGGGCTCTTCCTTGAAAGGTAATGCTGTGTAGATAAGTGTAAGATGGCAAGCTGGCAGGGCACCTCCTGCCCTTTATAGGGCAAGAGCTGCTGCTGATGTGTGTGTTTGATCTTTCGGTGGTATTAGCTCCATCTATTCGGTGCTAATGAAGGAGATGGATGGAGAGCAGCTCTCTCAGAACAAACACAGGGAGGTTCTTAAGTGCCTGTAACTATAGTGGCTCTGTTTCTTCTTGGATCATAATGTGCTCTGGAGGGAGAAGGGGGGTTGGGTGACATGATCAGTTCATTGGCTTTGGAGAAACTGAGGCACACTCTCTTCTAGTTTGGGGCCAGAAACGATAAGGTTGAGATTCAGCTGCCCTGAGCTGCCTCTGCTCCCACCTAATTGCCTCTGGGCTCTGGTTTCAGGGCTATTGTTGTGCAAGATTGTGGTGAATAATGGATGGATTGGAAGTGATAGAGCCAGCAGATGGCTATCAGGTTGCACTTGCAGTTGAGACTCTGTTTTGGCTTGTAAACTAAACACTGCTCGTGCAGACATCTGTGGTTCAGCGATTAGATCTGGGGACTGTGCTGGGACTGCAGGGATCTGAGCGAGGTGGTGTCACCCTGCATGGAGCAGCACAGGGCGGGTGACGTATGTTAGCTGTGCTGCAGCCTCCTCTTAGGTGGGATGGGGATGCTGTGAGACCTGCACTTCACCCATCTTTGGTTTGTTGGGTTTTTTTTAATTTTCTACTTTCTTATTATTTTTAATTATTAGTTTATAAAAATCTATTTATTCAAACCAGAATCTGTTTGGCTTTCTCTCCGTTCCAATCTGGGGCTGGGATCTGCTCTCTGGTTTTGCTTTCCATCCAGGCTTGGAAGCAGCTGAAGCGGAGCAGCTCTCGTGTGAGCCAGCCCACGTGGCTGTACAGAGCAAGAAATAACAGGGAAACTCTACCCCTATGTTTACTTCTCTCTTAAAACTTGATTTCTATTGCAGATAATAATAACTTAGAGACAAAGGCTGTGTGAAAGGGACAAAAACATTCTGCTCCAGGAAGGGTTGCTACAGGAATAGGATTACAGTCCATGAGACACACTGTTCCCCAGCCGTGGGCCCTCTGATGTGGCCAGTGGCTTGTATCTCATCCAACATGGATACACCAGTGGGGTTATTAACCAGACATCCCCATCCAGAGCTTCAGGACCTTTAGATGAAAGAAGGTATGAAAGCGCCCAGTAGGTCTGGGGTTGGACTAGAATCAGGGGCTGTGCTTGGCTTGCAGCTCACAGAACAAAACACCGTGCTCTTTCACCCATCTACTATGGAAGAGCCTTAAACACAGGTCACTAAAATAAGCCCTTCAAAGCAGCTATTGCAAACAAGGGCTCCAACGAGAGCACATTCCTGAGGTGATGAGCTATTGTGCAGCTGCTCCAGCTATGCCAGAAAACTGATTTGTAGAGCCTGAGGTCATCACATTGGTGTGGCCTTTGGGAGCTCTGAGGATGGTTGTGTCCCTGCAGCCTGCTGTGCTGGGCTCTCCTGAGCGAGCATGCAAATACCATTCCATGCAAACTTTGGAGTTAAAGAGTTATTGCTCCAGTTTGGTGCGTTGTCAATATTTACCTGGCTCTCGGGAGAGAAGAACAACCACAAGTCCCAAAGGACTTCACTGTTCTGTTTCCATTTGCTGTTTAGAGGGAAGGACAAAACTATCTCAGGTAATGAGATGTTCCCTTTTACTGCTCCTCACTGTGGTGTTGTGCTCCTTTGCCATCTCATCTCCAGCATTAGAGTAAGGCCTTTGGTTTTGGACTACTCCCATGCCTTCATTTTAGGAGTAGACCCTCCAGAGCATTAAGCATCTTGGTGTGGAGTCATCCTAGAGCCCAAAGAGGGGACCTGTGGCATTTAAAAGACAAATGAGCTAAAGGGCTGCTGGAGTTTGGGAGTGCAGTGAGTTGGGAGTCATGTGCTGGTCATCTGCTTGTCTCAGCGTTGGAGGGAAATAAGAAGTATGGTCGGGATAATCAGAAGCATGGAGGAATCTCCTTTGAAGAGAGATGAAAGTGGATGGGGGTGTGATAAAGCTGAGTAAGAGGTAATTTCACAGACGTGTATCAAAGGAGGAGTATGCTAGACAAAGCTGAGCAATAATCGCTGCTCTTCCTAACCCCCGGCATGTCTCCCCGTAGCATGAACAAGAGGGGAGGCAGGTCCTATGAAAAGATTATCGTCATCATCTGAACTTAAACCGTGTTTTATTGTGGGACTCATCGTCCCAGGAAGTAATTTAATTTCCACGTTTTGGAAAGTGAATCGAAGCGTGTAATTATCGAGCGCTACCGTCATCTGTGACAGCAACTCAAGAAAGAGAATTAAACCTAGTGATTCAGGGCTTAAATTAATCCTCAGGTTCTGAAAGGAACCAGGGTGTGTATGAGGCCAGTTTGCTGCTTCCTGCTCCCTATAGAGGCTGTGGGACCTTGTTGACACCAGGGCTGGGATGGCTGGGCACCTCTGTGCTCTTGTTGGAGAGCAGCAGGTCCCTCCCAGCACAAACCAGCACAGCTCCTGTCCCTTTTGTTGCCTTACTCTCCTTGTGGGACAGCTCTGGTCTCCATCCCACAGTTCCCATTTCTTCTCCCTTCCCGTGACTTCTTCCTAACTGGTTCCCATTGAATAGATGTGCACTTCTTGTTCATCTTTAGCCATGTTGATGGCACCGTCAGTAGAAATGTGCTGTGCTAGAAAGATGCCTTCTTCTGCTTTGTAAATATTTGTATGGAGAGCATACCTCCTCGCGGAGGGCTGTGTAAAGCAGTCATGGTTCCATAAACACAGCATGGAGCAGATCTCTGAGCACACGTCACGGCCATGGGGGCAGAGCCTGTAGGTCAGGAGAGCTGTCAGAGCACGAGACTTGGGCAGGTTGTTGGTGCTGCTGGTGGTTCACATGGAAAGGGAATGATAAGACAGTAAGTCCAAGTGCTGGACTTCATGATCAAGGAGTTGCTTGCAGGGGTTTCTCTGCTTCATTGCACCATATCGGTCTGGGCTGTTGTGTGGTCCTACATCCCTTTCTCTTTCCTCACTGTGACTTTTGATTGCTTCATGAAACCCACGTGCTCTGCTGCTTAGGGCCTGCAATCCTCACTGCAGCATCCAGAAAGCACCCTGTGAGCTGCATTCCTTTCTCCTTATCTCCTGCTCCAGCACTTAGGATGTGACTCCAGCCCTGGTCGTGAGCTGTGAGTGCATAAGAAGAGCTCCCAAACAGTGAGGGCTGTAAACAACACAGCTAAAGGACTCCCTGCTTTCCAGGCTGACTGCAGGGAGGATGCTCATTGCATTAAACGTGGGAGGTGTTTATTAATAAATGTCAGCATTTGGGACCTGGATCACCTTTTTTTCCTGGCCGCTGAGATGCAAACAGTGCTGCCAACGTGAGACTGAATGACACGTTGCACCACCAGCACAGGAAAAGAAAGGGAAAGTTTCAAAATGTATTGGGAACATTGCTCACAGGCTGATTGCATCCAAACTATGGGGAAAAAAAACCTCAAACCACCAAGAAGTTCTGACTGGTCTGAGTCAGGCACCCTGGGTTCATAGCAAACAAGCTGAAAGACTGATGGAGGTCAAAGTTGAGAAGCTGGAAGCTCAAATGTTGGGTGCTTTGCTCAGGGTTGCTGCGAAAGGGCTGCCCGGTGCTTTGCTCTGAGAAGTGAGATCAGCATCGGTGATAAAGGGATTTAGAAAACATGACCTACGGGGAGAGGTGGGAGGGATTAGTGCTGTTTAGTCTAGGAGTGATGGAGGGGGCAAAGAACTCAGGGCTTTGAAAATGAGGTCTGCATTTTGGAGAGCATTGTGGGGAGGGGAAGCGTGCCCCAGTTCCCCTTCCTTTGTAATGCAGCGTGTGGAGGCAGGACTGTGCAGAACTGGCCACCTTTGCTCTTGCTCAAGAGGATCCCAGCAGGGCATCTGTAGTTACTTCGTATGTTTGCAAATGCTCAATGCAAGTCTAGGAAATGCTTCCCAAGTTTGGAATGTTTGGCAGCAGGACTCTCTTCCTCCCCCCCCCAGGCCTGGCTGGGAAACCCCCTCTTTTTTGGCCAATGACATAAGTGGTGTTTGCATGTTGTTTATTGGCATCTGATTCAGGGGAAGAGAATCCAATGCAAGTTGCTGCAGTGGGATGAAGTGAGAGATGTTGGTTTCCCACACACCCTGTCCCCAGCTCCCACCACGGCCCCATGGCAGCTGCAGGTGCAGGTCTGCCTGGAGCCTGTTTGGACTGCTGGGTGGAATGGAGTGGAGCAGAGCATCCCTCCCAGCTGGGCTGTATCCCTGCAGCCTTGCCAAGGAATTCTCTGCCCTAAGAGGCAGCTCAGGCATGAATCCATGTGAAGCTCAGAACAAGAAAATATGACCTGCCTCCCACGTGCTCACAGCCTCACTGCTGCTCTTCCAGTCCTGTCCCACCAGCAAGGAACAGTGACAGCCCCACAGTCAGGGTGGAGCAGGGCAGCAGCCTGGCAAGGGCTGATGGATGGAGCTGGGGCTGGCCAAGGAACAGCAGCATCTTTTGCTCCTGCTGTGTCCCAGACCAGGAGATGCTGCACCCCTTCCCCAGGCCTCTCTGCTGCTGCCAGCATCTGGTCTTTGGGAGAGTCCCGTTGAGAGGCCTCAGACACGAGGAATGTGTGTAGCTCCTGCCAGTACAGCTGCAGGGAAGATGCTTTGCAGCACAACACAGAGAAAAATCTCCTGCAGTTTGAAGAGTTTGGAGCTTGCCTGAATGTTTGAGGTTTCGAGGTGCTTTGCTGTATCTTCTCCTGTGCTTCATGCTGCAGGGAAGACACCAGGAGCTGGGGAATAGGGAGCTGCATGTGAAGCAAGGGGATTTCATCCTCATGTGGGACACAGGGTGCATCATGAGTAGGGCTAACCCCGTCTTCCTCATACAACCTTTTGTGCATGCGGAGGGAGAAAGGCAGGTGGAGCACCTTTCTCTTTAATTAAGGAATATCTAAGCTGAGTCACGCCTTTACTTGAAGCTGTGGTTGCATTGGAGCAGGAGCAATCTGCCATGGGCTGCTGGATTTCCCAGGGCTGGGCACAGCGAAGGGCGAGTGATGGCTGGGGCAGGGCATGTCTGCAGGCTGCGTGCTGGAAGACACAGGAGGTGGTGGGGAAGGAGGGCACCAAATGGGCTGGGAGTGCAGCTGGGAACCTCCTGCAGCCATGGGCTGAGCTGCAGTCTTAGGGAAAACAAAATCCTCCTCTACCAGGCTGCAAAATGGGGAACTGCCCATTGGGGCAATGGGAAATGCCCTTTGCAACGCTGACCGTGCCATCAGGACGCACACATCTGTGCCCCAGTGGGAAGGATTCCTGACACAAGCAGCCCTCTCACTTTTAGGTGCCACCAGGAAATGACCCAGCACAGCAGCGCTGGAAAAACACAGTTATAATGCTGTGGTGTAACTCAGCTGCTCAAATAAACAGTTCCCTGTGTGGGAAATGAGAGCAGCTTTTATCCCTTCTAAAGAAGGGTTGTTATTAGAGCCTTCTATTTTTAAGCACTTCTTTCAGGCACTTCCCATGAATTTTTCTTTCCTTCTTCCTGCTCCTTGTTCCTCCACCATCAAAACCCTCTACCCTCTTCCCACAGCTCCTGGGGGTCATTCTAACCTGTCTGGTGCATCTTCAGCCCTTTCAGAGCCCAACCCTGACTCCCATTAACCGTTCACCTGCACAACGCAGTGCTTTTCACCAGCAGCATTGGCACTGGGCAGCTTCTTTGGGCTGCGACCTGGTGTGCTCAAGGCTCTGTGGCACAGCTGTGTTGTGTTGCCCTCAGGACCTGCTCTTGTTCAGGCAATAGCTCCATCCTAGCAGGATGTGCTCCGTGTAGGAGGATCAGCAGCTGCCTTCCACCCCAATTAATGGGGCGGCTGAACAAGGTCCTGGCAGCTGCATTGCCGCAGGCCAGGAGGTGCCGCCCTGCCATGGACGTGTCCGACAGCACGAGGTCCCTCAACGTGAGGCACCCAGCAGCACCACGTCTGCCCCTCATCCTCATCCATGTGGGTTCTGTGCCCACCCCCCTGTACATTCGATGCACGTAGGTCTGGGGCTGCTGCTGGGCTCACATCTGGACAACCCATAGTTCTCCATCTCCACGTTTGCTGCTGGAGCAAACAAGAGGAGTCCTGGCTTGTTGGCAGGTGGTGCTGAGCTTGTGTGTATTCCTGCTGCTCAGCAAGGTGTGCTGATCCCTGGGGAGGTGCAGAGGCAGATACAGAGAGAAGGCTGCCGGTGTCTGCTCTGCTCCAGGGGGTGCCGCCATGCACCATTGCTGAGACAGCTGTCCTTGTGCAGCAGGACCTGAGCCTGCTCCTGGGCTGTAGCATTTCTGCTCATTGCTCTGGTTCCTCTCGGATCAAAGCGTGCTCATTTGGCAGTTAAAAAGCACTGCAGAGCAGAGTCAGTCCTACAGGTTGCAATGCTTTGATGGATTCTTTTGCAAAGAGCAAAACCATCCTACACTGCTCATGGACTTATTTTGTGGCTGGAAACAACAATTTTAGTCCAAACCAGAAGGAACTACTCACATACCCAGAACATTCATTTTCCAGACGATCTCTGAAAGTATCCATTTGCTTGAAATAGACCTTTTTGTGTGCGTAAAGGAATTGAGTCCCCAGTCCAGCCCTTGTAAGCTCAGAGAACTCCCTGCCAGCGCTGGGGCCGCGCAAGGGAAGGAGGAGTTAAAGGTTTGCAGTGCAGGAGCAGCCAAGATCCGACCCTCCTTGCAGGCTTAGATCCTCTCAGTCTTCCCTCCTGATGGCTAGGAAAGCTGGCTCCATAATCAGATGCCCCTTTCTAGGCTAGGATCAGCCTGCACTGGGCTCTTCTGATTCATCTTCTGGGAGAAAAGCAAGCGGAGCTGCCCCGGGGACGGGTTGGTCTGTATTTCCCTCTGCAGGTTTGGGGGCTTTGGGGTTCTTCTGTTGGGTTTTGGGATCCTTCTTGGCTTTGGGACCCTCCCAGAGGCAATCCTGTCTGGTGGGCAATATATGCGGCTGGAACAAGGGCCAGCTCTGTCCCTGTTTCCTTGGCAGGTGGTGCAGAGGGGAGGGCTGGCTGCCTGTGCAAAGTGCTCAGTCCTTGTGGGGCGGGACTGGGAGCACTGGGACGCTGCCACGCAGGGCTGTGGGATCGGGACAGAGCTGGAATGGGTGCAGCAGAAGTAGGTACCTTCTTTCTCCTCCCTCCTTCTCCCCAGGGCTGCCAATGGGCAAGGGATGCTCTGTGCTGAACGGGAGGGGAGGTCTGTGGGGTGTTGTAGGGCAGGCTGATGCTGTGCTGGGGGAGTTGGGTCCCAGCTCGGAGCATCCAAGGAGCAGAAGCTCACAGTGGGGTCTGGGTACCACTTGCCAGCCCTTCAGCTGCACTGTTTTGCTTGTGGCTGACCCCATGGGGGCACTGGGGCTCGGGGCTGACAGCTGAAGTGCCGCCTTCCTGTCCCCCTCTGTAGGGCCAAGGCAGGAGCTCTGCATCCCCCACAATGATGGGGAACACCGTGTTCCTGTCATTCGCCTTCTACAGCACGATCCTGATTCTAAAGATGTATGTCGTTGCCATCATCACGGGACAAGTGAGGCTCAGGAAGAAGGTACGTCCCAGTTTCCTTTTCCTCCCTCACCCCTCTTGCCTTTTGCTGGGCTTTCTGTTTGGATTTACTACAAACCCTTTCTTCTTTTCATCCTGCAAAAGCCAACTGGGTTTTGCAGAAGCAAGCTGAGTTTTCTTTGACTCCAGTTGAAAGCAAAACAGGTTTTCTAGCTGTGGCAGATAGCCATCTCGCTTCTCTTTGGCTCTTTTTGTTTGCTTCCACCATCTGCAGCTTGATGTTTATCATTTCTGAATCCTAATCTAAATAGTAATTTCAGATGTAAAATACCATGCAGGTGAGCTGCTGCTCTGTTTACATTCGTTTGCCGTGTCTGGGAGGAAAGAGAGAGAAAAGTTTAAGGACAAGTGGTTGAAATGCCAGTAAAAAAAAAGAAACTTTGCAATGTGGCAACAAGCTTCTGTGCTGCAGCGCTGCTGCGGGAGAGCAAAGTGGCAGGGAGCAGAAACAATAGCTGGAGGAAATGGCTCTTGGACGTGGGGACAGCGGCGGGGATTGAGGCACAGCTCAAAAGTATTCGAGGCGTTTCCGATTGCACCAGCGGAGCGGGAGGGAGACGGTTCTGCTCCCAGGCCAAAGGCAGAAGGGGGTTCTCCTGTGCTGTGGCATCGCTGGAGCTGGGGATGTGCTTTTTGCTTTGTGTTTCTGAGTGATGCTGCAGCCCTGGCACTGCCCGTGTTGGAACATGGCTGCAAGGTGAAGCTGTTGCCTGAGATCCCTGCAGAGCAAGCAGTGTGTGTGTCCATCATTCTCCTCTGGGAGGATACTGACGGGGGATCCCATTCCTCCCATGGAAAACAGTAGTGCCAAAGAGCCAGCCAGGGGATTTTCTGCCTCAGTAGGGCAAAGCCATCCATCATTGACTGCTATCTTTTGGCTGCTGCCTTCGGTGTCTGCAAGCTCTGTTGGCAAAGTCTCCCAGTGGATTTCATGGAGAGAAATGCCCACGCCGAAGGCACCCAGGGGATACCTGATGTTCTCCATTCACTTTTTTCCTGCTCCATTCATTTATTTTAACCTTCCCTTATGAAAACTGCATGAAAATAACCCCCCAAAGCCCTCCCAAAGGTATCAGGAGCTGCATCCCCTGACAGTTCTGCATGGGGACATTCTCTTGCAGGCGTTTGCTAACCCAGAGGATGCACTGCGCAACGGAGGGCTGCAGTACTACCGGGAGGACCCCGATGTGGAGCGCTGCCGCAGGCGAGTATGGAGCCAGCATCCCACCCCAAGAGAGCAGCAGGAAGCTGGAAGGCTCATTAATTAACTAATTGCATAGCTAGGTGGAATGCCCTGAGGTCCGAGGCAGGACCCTGTGAACCAGGGCAGCTCAATCATTAATGGGAGCGTGCTGTGTGTGAGAGACTCAGGGTTTGGGGGTCAATGGGCATAATGAGACTCAGTCCTCAGTGGTGAGTTTGGGGTGTTCCCGCTCTGTGCTTGCCTTTAGTCCCCTGGAGGAGGTGGCCGGGCACTGGCCCAGGCACTGTGTGGGCTGGTTCTGCACAGGAAGGGAGGCTGGAGCCATGCCGAGCCCTGCTGCCAGCTCTGCTCCACCAAACATCCCATAGCACCAAGCCCCAGACTGCCGGGGGAGGAGGAGATAGATGAGCTGTTCCTTTGCTACAAGAAGGAAAATAGTAGCAACAATGATGATGATCCTCTTTTAGTTAGTCAGAAAGGACAAGCTCCCATAAAAATAAATAACCGGAGCCACAGCAGTGGTGGTGCAATGAGAACAAGCCAGGTCAGACTTTGCCAATGTGTTTGCAGCCCTGGAGAGGGCAAATTACCCCCAAGGTCTGGGCCTGAATAGGGAGCACCAGGGGGCTGGGAGCTGTGGGGCTGTGTGGAGCCTTGCACAGAAGGAGGAGTGGGGTCTCAAAGCACAGCTCCTCTTCCACTCTCCAAGTCTGGCCCCACTTGCATGTAGGGGGACTCTGAGCTCTTTGGGGGCCACACTCACCCCCTCAGCAGGCTGGGAGCCAGGTGGGAAGGAGCAACCTGTCTGTCTTCACAGGGCGCATCGCAACGACATGGAGAACATCTTCCCCTTCCTCTTCCTCGGAGCTGTGTACTCTCTGCTGGACCCGAGTCCTGCAGTGGCCAGGATCCACTTCTTCATCTTCTGTGTGGGACGCATTGTGCACACTGTGGCCTACCTGCTGAAGCTGAGGGCTCCCACACGCTCCGTGGCATACAGTGTGGCACAGCTGCCCTGCTTCTCCATGGCCCTGCAGATCCTCCTGGCAGCTGCCCCTTATTGGTAGCACCCAACTGAACAAAGCACCCAACCCACCCCATCCTGCTCGCTGCGGCTGTGCCAGCACTGAGATGTTCCTGGTGGGGTGGGTGATGCAGGGATGCATGGGATGGCCTTGGTGAGGTCTCTGTGTTTGCTGTTGAAAATGGGCAAGAGGGAACAGGCAGGGGATGCTGAGCAGCTTTCGCTTGTTCCTGTCCTTGAGGAAGGGGAGTCAATGGAGGAAAAGAGGTTTTCTGCATCAGTGACCCAATGTGGGATGGGGAATGCTGCCCTTGGTCAGCAGCACCAAATCAGGAGGGAGAAGCCAGCGCGGTCCCACAGCTCTGCAAGAACTCTTGGTTGGTGGATGTGGGTGTTGGCAGAGAGGGAGAAAAGCTTTCAATCTGGTCCCAGCCTCAGCATGGGATGCAGCAGGGAATATCCAGAGCAGCCTGCAGAAATCTCTGCCCTGCAGGGCTGTGTGCCTGCAGCCATGCGCTGCTGCTGCCTGGAAATGCTCTGAGAGAGATGCTTTCAATGTGCCCTGAGAGGGGGGTTTTGCTGTGCTGCATGAGGACGGCCAACCCTACTGTGCTGCACAGCTGTCCTTAGGGATGGGAGGTCTGGAGCACAGCGCTCTGCTCTCCTGGCTGCAGAAGGAGGGCTGCAGGTCCCACAGTTTGCTCTTGGCCACCTCTGGCTCACACAGTCCCAGCTCAGCAGATGTCTACATAATACCCCTTTCAGTGAGCCCATGCTGCCTCACACCGTGCGCAAGGTCTCCAAACCCCTGCACATTTCTCTGCTGCTTCTTATGCATCCTGGTGGCAGGAAGCAAGTATTCCCAATAAAAACAAATCATTGTGCTCTGCTACATCCTTCCTTCGAGAGCTGCCGATGCAGCTGGGCAGCAGCTGGGGCCGGGTCCAGCTGCAAGGAGCCTTGAGCCCCACGGGGCCAGGAGTGTCCTGGGGCTCCTGGAGAGCCGAGCACCCTTCCTCCCACCCACCTGCCTGCAGCTCTTGGCATTATCAGGGCCAGTCCTTTAAAACCAAAGGAGCCTGGGCTTGTAGTGCAGCCATGCTTGGCTTTCCTGCCCCAAGCAGCCCGAAGTTTGGTGTGTGCCCAGCTCTCTTCCAAGCAGGTTTTTGCTGTAAGATACTTCTTCCAAGCAAGCTCTCTCCGTGCTTCACTTGCATTTCTTCCCAATGGAGATGCTTAAATCCTGGAGGGCTGGAGGTGTTCAGCTAAGCTGTGGTTGCTCTCCTTTCTGTGCTTACAACTTCCAAAGGAGCTGCCTTTGTTTTCCATGCTCAGCAGTCCCTTTCTTCTCTAGGAAGCCAACACCTCGCTTCTTTGGTTTCCTCCTATTTGCTTCAGCTGTTGGTGTTTGGGAGGTGCTGCCCTTCTGTGTCTGCAGCCACATTAATGGCTGAGATGGACAAAAGGGTCCCACATGACAGATTTTACTTTCCCCCACCACTTCTTGTTTTCAAGCTGTGGCTTTATAAGATGGACTCCACCCCGTACATGCTGCTGTGTGTAGGGGCATAGCTGAGATTGGGCCTTTGGGGTGGGAAGGAAGCTCTGAGAGCCCCCTCTAACCTCTGTCCAGTGCCTGGGGGTGATGCCCTGCTCAGGGAAGCCGAGGTTATGTGCAGAGCTCTGCTTGTTTCTTTCTTTATTAAAAAAAAATAAACCCTGCTGTAGTGGCTGCAGGGGGAAAAGCTTGGGAATGTGAACTCTCCTGCCTCCAAAAAAACAAACAGAAAAGGCCCACGAGGCGAATTTCAAAGAGGTTCAGCCATCGAGCTGGTTTTGAAATGCTGGCAGCCAGTGGGAGAACGGATGGAGCCCAACTTGTCCCTGCACGGCCAGGACTGGGGCTGGGGCTGCACCACTGCGGAGCATCAACACGCGGAGCAGCCTCATGCCCTGCTTTATTCCCAAGGGCACGTCAAGCTGCTGGGCCCCAAAGCAGGACGATGTCCCCTGTGTCCCCCAGAGTGATGCTGACTGTACCCACCAGTGCTTGATGTGCACCCAGTGTTCGTTTCTCACACCTGGCTTACAGCTGAAATGGTAATGCAGCAAATCCCACCCCGGGACAGCACATCTGCCAAGTCTGGTGCTTAAAGATTTGGGTCTGATTCACTCCTCCGGTGTGTGTCTTCCTCTCCAATGTCCCCAAACCCAAGGGGGTGGGATGGGGGAAGCAATGTGGACCCAGTGACACATCCCTGCCCCTCCTGCACCTTCCTGACACCTCAGCCCAGGGTCTCCCCTACCCTCAGGCTCTGTGCTTACCCTTCTCCACCCCACGCTCACAGATTCCATCCTGCCCACAACAGCACCCTCAGACATCCCTCCCACGGCCCTCTAAGCATCCCATTCCCTCCGGCAGGCGTGGAGCTTCAAATCTTGCACGGTGGGGTTTTACATGGCAAAACCCCACCCGTGTCCCCAACCCCGTGTCCCGCGTGGGGACACCGCTGCGCAACGCGGAGCCGCAGCGCCCCCGTGTGGTCGTGGGACGCACAGCAGGGGGACAGCGCTGTGCCGGGGCGACGGAGGGGCTTTGGGCGGCTCCGACCTGGGGATGGGGAACCCCTAAGGTGGCTTTTGTTGGGGTTTGTAAAGAAGCTGTGGGTAACTAGGCTGGAATACCCGGATTTTTTTGCCAGTAGGGAAAGCACAGGCAGTAACGGGCTGCGAGGTCGGGGACAAAGGGAGAGAGGTCCTTCCGTCAGCTGAGAGCTCATCTGGGAGTCAGCTGGCTGCAAAGCAGCTGCTGCAAGGGGAGGAAATGCAATCTGCAACCAACGTTCTTGCAGCCTTTCTACCAAAGCAATGGTGTGTGGACAGGGACCAGAAAGCAGACAGCAGAGGAAAGTCTCTCTGTGCTGTGGCAAATCCACCTCTGTGATCTATTGAGTCAGAGGGGACACTTAAAGGCCATCTGGTTCAGCCCCCTGCAGCGAACAGGGACACCCACAGCTCCATCAGGTGCTCAGAGCCCCATCCAGCTTTGACCTTAGGTGTCTCATTGCAGGGAGTTGGAATAGATGACCTTTGAGGGTTCCCTCTAACTCAAACAATTCCATGTGCAGCCCCAGGAAGGTGGGCTGTGGCTCTCCCTGCTCCTGTCTCCCAGGAGCCCTCAGACCATGGCTTGGGACCTTCTGCTCTAACAGGAGCTGAAGTGAAGCTGAGGTGGCACAGGCAAGAAATTAATGATGTATTTCCAGCAGCAAATAGTCATGAGTCAATGGAGAATCTGCCCTGGGAGCTGCAAGATCTTCACCTCAAAGGGTCTCCTGACTCGGGGCTGGATAATCTTCATAGGGGCACTCTGTGTTGTCCATGTGGGGACATAAGGATGGGTGGGAGTAGGCAGGGGTTGGACAGTAGGCCATGAAGATCAGCGGGTCTCATTGAATAAATACATCAGGGGATAGCTGTGTGCAGGACCACAGATAATGGGGTTGCAGGTACCAGAGACACAGGCTGTGCCTTCCCACTGAGCCCCTCCTGCTGCTGGAGATCAGCAGGGCAGTGATTTTCTGCACATGCAGCTGGATCTGGGCCATGTTTTGCTGCCACAGACCCACCCACCATTCACTTCTTGACCCTCTCTCCAAATCCATTTTGTACCTTTGATCTCTGCAGCATCTTGAGGTGATGGATTTCAGGCCATAGCTGTGCTGTGGATTTCTCTGACAGCTCTGAGGGTTCTTTCTGCTTTGTTTTCTAACCCTTTCCTGGGCACCTCTAACACCGTTTGCTCACTTCAGGCTCCGTGCAATAGCAGCCAGGTGCATCAAGCAGTTTCCACATGCACCTCTTGCATTTTTCCTGCCACTCTATAGCTCAGATTTTGCAACTCATTCCTATGTGGCTCACTTCTGTGTTCCTGCCCTTCTGGTCCATGTTAGCTAGCAGGCTGCAGGACCTGATTTGCTGCCCACCTCGGTACACAGGATGGAGCCTGGAAGAGCTGCAGTTGGTGCTGATGTGGGCTCCTGGCACTGGTGATGCTCAGCCCTCTCCGAGTCCAAGCACTGAGAGGTGAGAGACCACCTCCTCCTATCCCACAGCAGGTCTACATCTCCTTTCTGTATTTCTTGTCTGGTTCTCAAGGCTGGACCACATGCTGGTCTCTGCTGTGACTGCAGATGGTTGCACATCCCAGCAGGACTCCTTGCCCATGACGTCTGTGGAGCACTACTGAGCTCTTAAAGGCTTTCACCCATATTTGTGCTGCAGGATGGGACCTGACAGCTCAACAGGGAGGAGCTCGGACCCCCGGCCCCATCCCCATCCCTCCTCAGCCCATTGCTGCACTGCTGGGGGAGATGCTGCTCTGACAGCATGGATAGTGCTGCTTGGGGGAGGAATCTCCTGCTCCAATGGGGGGTCAGCACTTCCAGCCCCTCTTCCCAGCAGTAGGACTGGGAATTGGGACCCAGGTTCCCTGCCCCCATGGGACCCCAATGTTTTACCCCACCCCATGGTGTGAGCGCTGCTCTGCACACACACAGACACATCCCTACTCAGTAAAATATTTATTCCTCCGTTATTTCACAAGAGTTGTTTTTACAAAAACCAAAACCAAACTGAAACCTTACAAAAAAATCTCCCAAAAAAACCACAAACATGCAAAAATAATAATAATTATTATTAAAAAAAAATAATAATCAAGAATCCATCTTGTTAGAAGCAATTGAAATGTACAAATGGCAAAGGGAGGGAGCTGGGATGACAGACCAACATCCCTCCGTCCTGATGTCCCTCTTGCTGAGGGTGTGATGCTGAGGGATGCTCCACCTTAAGCCAAGAGCGTGGCAAGGGAGGGACCCGAAGATGAGAAAGGCATGTTTTCAAATATATATATATATACATATAGATATTTAGTGAAGAAATATTTATTCCCTGCTTTTTTTTTTTTTTTTTTTTAATTTCTTTTAAGGTTTACAGAAACAGCATCTGCAAACTATTACATGGGTTTATTTTCATTAATGCTCTCAAAGAGGCAGCGACATTTATATCCCTGTGGTTTCATCTTGTATAACTAACTGAAGGAGAAAAAAAAAAGAGCCCTGTGCTTTCCATGGGAATGGGACCCCCCGGCCCAGCGCTGATCCTTGGGGTGGGGGTTTGCTCTGCAGGGGCTCCCCTGCCTGCATGGCAGTGCTCAGCGTTGTGGGATCCCCATGAAGTCTCTCTCTGGAGAGATCTGCCCCCCCCACCTGGCACACATGGGGACACCGTGGCCACCGAGGACCTGATGTGGCTTTCCCTGGTGGGAAAGGGAGAGGAAGCTCCTGTGGGCAGGATGTGGGGGCTCTTGGGTGGGTATACAAAGTGGTTTGGGAGCTTTTTGGCCTCGGCATCTCGTACTGATGGGTGTTGATCTCGATGGCTGTTCTGGTCATCCTTGGGTCCAATGCTACATTCACTTGTTATCAGCCCCACTGTGCTGGCTAGACAAAGCACTCCTAGAAGAGCAGGGTTGGTTGGCTGCTTGGATGCTGCTCCTTGCAGTGGGTGAGGGAAGAGTGCTCCATTGGGTTTGTCCATGGAGTCAGTCCCCTACTGCCCCAACGCCGGCTCATCCCACACTGCTGTAGTGCCACCATTGGAACTTTTCTGCCCACCTTGCAACCAAGAGCCCCCTTGCTGGGCTGTGTGGTGTGGAGTACAGCTTCCTTTATTCAGAGACACAGAAAACACCCCATGGAGCCTCCAGCCCCGCGCTCTGTGGCCCATCTGCAGAGCGGCCGCTGGGGATGCTGTGCCTCCGGAAGACGAAGCCTGCTCTGCCCTTGGCACGAAGCACAGGGAGCCGCCTACTCAGCTGAAACCAACAGCTTTTTCCAATTTGCTCTTTCCCTGGGCTGGTTCAATGACCCGGGGCTCTGCAGAACTGCTGGCAAACCCGCAGATGTGGGGCGGTGGTGCCTGGATGGGGCGCAATGATGTGTTTCCCTTCCCACCCCCCCTTCCACAGTTTACAGGCATTGGGGACCCAGCTGTAGGTTTGCAATGGTCCCACTGAGCCCCGCAGCTGGCAGTGCATGAGGAGGTGAAGGCCCAGCATAAAGGGGGGCTCTAAAAATTGGCATCGTGCAGCATCGCGATCGTCCCAGCGCTGCGTGCCGTCCCTGTGGGAGGAGAAGACCCAATAACGCTTTGGCTCTCCAGGCAAGATACCCAAATTGGTCAAATCCAAAAGTCCAAGATCCTTCCATGTTTGGAAGCAAATTCTTGATCGCTTGGTAAGTCTGTTTGTCCTCGAAGAGCGCGCGGGGGGTATGTGTGTGTATATATAGCCTTTATTATAAGGGTGTGCAGAAAAGCGAGTTTCTAACCAAGTTTGTTCCATATGTGGCTATAGCGATGTGCCACTTCAGGCTGGGACTTGACTCTACCTTCAAGAGGGAGGAGGAGAGGAGAGGTGCTGGGACATCAGACGAGCACTGCGTGGGGCGGGCAGCAGGTTGGTGCCGATCAGTACAGGATCCCCACGTCGAGTCCTGGATGAGGCCATGGGGATCTTCCCGGTCAGTTCACAGTCGGCACCTGGTTCTGATGCAGGCTGAACTCTTTGGCTTTGAGGCGCAGGCTGGCAATGCTGTTGGCCATGTTCACCCCTTGGGTGGGCGTTGCAGTCCCGCTGGAGCTGTAGGATGGCACAGTGCTGCAGGGGGAGCGGAGAGGGGTGAGGCACAGCCCATGGGGAGCCCCCACATCCCTCTGGCTTCCCAGGCTGCATTGGTGTCTCCCTCTTGGACATCTCCCACCAGAGCTCTTTAGCACTTTTATGTGGCTAGATGCATGTGGGAACCCCTCAGAGTATGTGCCAGGAAGCCATGACCTCCGCATTAGGAGAGCTGGGAGCTGAAGGGTCCCGCTTCTCCTCCTACGCTGGGATGTGGGAAGGGTCAGTGCAGGCCAGGAGGGTCCCTCATGAGAACCAGGCCTCCTCCCATCCACAAAACACATGGTGGGGACTGACAGGAGCTCCCAAGGTGAACCCCAGTTACATCCCACCTCTCACTCCTTTAACCCTGCAAATCTCCTTGCATCCCCATCAGCAGCACAGGGCTCCCAGGGAGGTGGGTTTGGTCCCACATCCTGCACCCACCTGTACGGGGAGGAGCTGCTCCACGAGAGGTACTCAGGGCTGAGAGCAGTGGGCCGTGGTGCCATGGGCTGCTCAATGGCAGCCTCCTGGCTGTAGGACTTGAGGAGCGATGCCGATCTGTTGGCCAACATCGCTCTCTCGTTACGGCGAAACTTGGCCCTCCGGTTCTGAAACCAAACCTGAGCGGGGAAGGGGAGGTGTTAATGAGACCTGGGTTGAGCGGGGATGTCCCCAGTGTCCATCCCACCACCCAGACCCTGGTGTTGTGTGAGGATGGAGGTGGAGGGGTCTATCCCACCTGGACTCTTGCCTCGCTGAGGTTCACCCTCCTGGCCAGCTCCTCCCGCACGAAGGCATCAGGGTAATGAGTCCTCTCAAAGACCCTCTCCAGAGCCTGCAGTTGGCTGCTGTTGAATGTGGTGCGGTTCCTCCTCTGTTTCTTCTTCCTCTTGGCCACCCCACGGCTCGGGCTTAGGCTCTCACCTGGGGGAAATCACAGCAAAAGCCCCATGAGACTCCACAGCAGCCACCTTCCTAAAGCTTCATTCTTCATGGACAGCAACAAATTCAACCCTAAAACCCCTCAGAGATCCCCCATCCCCAACAACATGTGGAGCTGCAGCCCATCCTCATGGTACCACCGGACCTCATCCACACACGGATGACGGGGTATACCCAATCCCTGCCTTCATGGGAAAGACATCTTGCTGTTGGTATTCCTGGTGGAGGTAGTGGGTAATTATTTTTTTCCCATTAATAAAGCATCTGGATCCAATCTGTACCTACTGGTGGGAAAGTATTTTGGAATTATTTGAGATGTTAATAGTTTTATGGCATCGCTCTGATTCATAGCAGGGTTATATTGAGGTTTTCTGTTCTGTATCAGCGCAGAGGCCGTGATGGCAGGAATTACTGCTCCCTGAGCGTGCAGAGGAAATAAATACTTGCTAATAAACTATCTTGGTACTTATTAAATAGATGTGCAGCATTTGGGGGTGATTCTTGAGCGAGGAACAAAATCTGCTGGAAGGAATATTAACTCCCCTGCTTTGAGGCAATACGAAGCAGGAAGAAAGTAGAAGTTTCAAGATTGTCTTGGCCTGTAATTCTGAATAACCACGAAACCTCCGCCATTGGGTTCCCAAGAGACCCTCCAGTATCTTTGCACCAGGAATGGCCCATGTGGCCATGGATAGGACATGAACTCCTTGGTAGGGTGAGGGCACCAGGGATGGTGCCTGAGATACACACGGGTTTGGGGCCTCTTTCCCAGCCGGGAGAATGCAGGCTGCTCTTTGCTGCAGTCCACGTAAAGGCTCACAAATAAAATTCCCCAGATTCCCTCCAGCTCTCATTTCTGCTGCTCCAAATGCTCTGCCAGTCTCCGCTTTCCAGTTGCCCCTTTTAGTTAAACTCCTTTTTTGGTCCTGTTTTTCCTCAGAGAGCTAACGAGACGCTGGATTAAAATATACAGAGTCCAGCCGTGGTCGACCCGGAGCTTCCTGGGGCTGGGACTGAGCTGGGTGCCATCAGTGGGACCAAGGCTTGGGTCAAAACCTGGGGTCAGAAGCCAACGGTCCTCAAAAGACTCTGATGAAATGCATAAATCAAATTTATTAACCCCATTTGATTTTCATCCTGGTATAAATTCTGGCTGTAGAACCTGAAGCTCAGATTGGATAGTAGGGGAAAAAATTGTGCCTAGGAAAAGTGATGATGCAGTGGCACAGACTGCCCAGGGGTGGGGGGGGGGTCACTGTCCATGGAGGTGTTCCAGTGGAGATATGGCACTGAGGGACACGTCAGTGGGCATGGGGGGGCAGCTGGGTTGGGGATGGGGATTTGTGAGGGCTTTTCCAACCTGAATGACTCTGTGATTATGTGACTTTTCCATAAGTGATGGCTTCTCTTGCCCGCCCTAAATTGGCCAAAAGAAAATAGGATTTCTTAAGTTCACTCTGATGAGCTTGGAGATGAGGCTCAGTGATGAGCACACATCTTGTCCCCATTAACCCCACCATGGAGCCCTTCCAGCCACAGAACTTCAGGACCTGATAAATGCTGCCCTCACTGGGGGCAGTCACCACTTCTATAAAGGATACCTTCATAAACCAGGGCAGCTTTACAGAGATGAGCATCACAAACTGCCCTGCAGTACTCACCAGGGGAGCGAAATTCACCACAACAAGATCCACCATAACCTTCATGGGGGAATAACATTTCTGTGCCCCGATGGGCTTCTGAGAGTTGTAATTGCCCAAAGTCAATAAGAGCTCAACAAATGCATCGCTTTCGACCCCAGAAAGCATTACTTGAGGTGGCTGGGGGGGAGATATTGGTGAAATCCAAACTCTTGCATTTGTCAGCTCTAATTTGGGGGGGGTTGATGGCAGCGTGGTGGAGGCATTGGCTTGATTGTCCAAACAGAGGTCAGAGGGGACGTCTCAGCAACCCCTGCTTTCCCTTCGGTGTATTTACTTTCCACTGATTACAATTTCCGCCAAAGGGGAAAAAAGAAAGCAGGAGAAGGGGGGAAACAGGAGGGATAACGTTACTGAATAATGAAGGACGACATCGGGGATGGAAGGATGAGGGGGGCTCAGCAGCCCCATGGATCAAGGTGGGACTTGTCCCATGGTTCCAGCCCCCAGGACACCAGGACCACGGAGAACGGCCCCGCAGAGGGGAGCGGGGAGCGCGTGGTCATGCACCATTTGCAAAACCAATGGCCCCAATGCTGCTGGGTCAGGGCGTGTTGATTTAGCTGAGCACGGAGCAAGCTCACTTTTCCAGCTCTTGCCCTCTTTCCCTGTGTTTTCCATAGGAATGATGTGTCAGGAGCCCCAAACCGGCCACCAGTGAGGGCTGTAAGCGGGTGATGTGCACTGCAGCACAGTGACTCACACAGGATTTCCACCCCAGCTCTGCTTTGACTTCCAACCTCCACCAACAAGCACCCAGTGATGTCGTGCCATCCCCAGCTCACTGGGATGCTCACATCTTCCATTCCCAGTGGTATGGAGCTCCATACCAGTCACAGCTTTTTGCTGTCCCGTTATTTTGCACGTTCCATTTGGTTGCCAAAGACCTTTAAGCTTGAAATTCTGACCCCCCCCACCCAGATGATTCGATCTGCTGTACCATTTACTTTCCTGCTCCTCCTGGAATGGTATTTTTGTGTTGGCTTTCCACCCCCCCCCCCCCTCCTTCTTTCTTCTTCTTGGGTATAATTTAAGGGTTGAAATAGCCTGGAGGGAATTAGCTGTAAATTCTTCCTAAGACAAATAAATTCAGCCCTCTAAGTTTCTACGTTTTTCAAACTGTTGAGAGACGTTTTGGGTTTGTTTTACTTGAAATAATGATCATGGCATATCTGACCCTCAGGCTGCAGCCGGCTCTAACCAAATAAATAGCTTTTATTAATTAAGGTTTATCCTTAACAAATAAAACCCCAATTTGATCTCGGCCGGCTGAATTAGCAAAAATAAACAACTGGTTCTCCGGGCACTTGATGTGGATTTAACAAATTAACGCTGGGCCTTCATCAGGGAAGCCGCAGGGTGGTGGAGGCCTTTTACAGCCAAGAAATCCTTTGGAAAAACAATGTCTTTCGTTTCTCCCATGGTCTCTCTCGGTAAACATGTGGACTCCCTTCATCCCTTTATATACTCCAGGGAAGCGAGGCGAGCTCCAGCGATGACGTCCAGCGAGCTCCATGTGCTCCATTAACCGGTTCCTTGCGGCCATCAGGAGGAAGCGCTGCCCTTGAGGTTGAGCAGAGCTCTCTGCCCTGGGAATTCCCACCCCCAGGGGTTCCCCGTGCTCCAGATCCCTTTTTCCCACAGCTTACAGGCTGAAGGTGTGGGCACATTGTGTTGGTTTTGTGCTTGGCCACGAGAGTGGCAAAGGATGGAGGCACAGCAGGGATGGGGTCTGACCCACATAATAGGGCACAAAGATGGCCACGGGAGCAAAGATGGAAACCACTGGAAAGCACCCACCCCACTGCAGGTACTGATATCCCCAAATCACCTCCAAAAGCCCAAGGAAGGTGAGAAGCACGCTTTGCTTGGGACCATGCTGTGCTGTTCAAAGCCACCTCAGGAGCACCCCAAGGACATGGGGATGGGGGTCTGGGGCTGCCAACCTCCTCAGGGCTCTTCTGTTGCCCCATCCCATCCCACAGCCACTCCTTGACCTTCCAGCCCAGCCCCAGCTCCCTATATCCCAATAAATCCAGAAGCTCAATGGGAGCAGGAGAGCCTGGGGGGGTCCAAATGTGCTGAGTCCGAAGGAAACTTTCTCGGATCAAGTGGCGGACGTTAAAAATTTAAGAGAGGGGTAAGTCTCAGCTACCGGAGAAACATTACAGCAAAATGTTTCCGAGGATGTTTCACCTCATTAATTGTGAAAAAACTGAAACGCTGACACGTTTTTACAGGCTGCCAGTTTTGCTGGGGGAAAAGTGTCTCTGTTATAAAGGAGCAGCAAAAAGCCCGTACCAAAAAAAGAGGCCAAGGCCGTCCCGGGAGGGTCTTAGCTCCGCTCACTGACAGGCAGCAGCTGGCTGCTTTATGGTCATGGGGCTGCTGCTGCACCAGCCAGCAACCACCCAGCACTGCAGATGGATGAGTTTGGACAGCATCCTGCACAGAGGTGCTCCGTGAGCATCCCCCGTCGCTGGGGATGGTGTGGGCACTGGGCACCCATTGTGGCCCAAATGAACTGGGAGAGTGATCTTGCCTTTCTCTTCACCAGAACAAGCCCACCATGGAGAGAAAAACCCATCCCATGTTGCTGCAGGGCTGCAGGGTGGCACCAACCCAGGGCATCCACAATGCACATCCCTTGGGCTGCATGTGCCATGTCCCATCCTGGAGCCATCAGCTGCAGCATCACATGAAGCTTTGGGGGCCCACAAGAGCACCATGAGCACACAGAGACACCCACCCGAGCTGCAGCCTTGCTGTTTCCCAGCGCCCTTGCTGCTGAGCATTGAAATAGCTGAGCACAGAGCCTGGCAGAGCCATGATAGCTAACAGATGTGTGAGCAGTGCACGAGGAAACGCTCTGCTCAGGCTCTGTGGATGGAGGAAGCAGGGCTGCAGGAATGGACAGGGCTGGGACAGCGCCGGAGCTGCAGCAGGGTGAGATTTGGGGATGGACTGTGCTGGGATGGCTGACACTGGGATGGGTGGTGATGCTGGGACAGACCTCACCATACTGCAATAGCAAATCCCTGCTGGAAGCTCAGCTCTGGCTGCAAAGTGCTTTTCCCTGGGGGTGCCCATCCAGGTACAGGGAGGGTGACGCGGTGTTTAGGACATACAACTAATCAGACAGGGCTGCACAGCAGGAGTGTCTGGCTGCCAGTCAGAGGCTCCTGGCATGACAATCCCAGCCTTCCTCCCCCACGGCAAAAAAAAAAGAAAACTAAAAAGAAAAAGAAAAAAAGGAGGAAAAAAAAAAAAAAAAAGGTGATTTCTTGAAATTTAATAAGCAAAAGCCCATAGAGAGGCCGCCCCAATGGCATCTGGCACTGAAACCCAACACCAGTCCTCCAGGTTAGCATGCTGCCCTAATTGCATCAGGGTCATTGCCAAGATCGAGGGAAGGAAGCATATGGGGACCAGGGGACAGCCCCACGGGGTGCCCCCTCAGGCAGCTGGAGGCAGCAGGACCAGACCCTGGCACCCACTCCCCCCATCTCCACCTTTTTGCAGCCAAACGGGCATTTTCCAGGCGGAGATGCCACCGAGCCCCATTCCAGCACCAATCACCTGCCCCAAACCCATCCTGCAGCCCACAGCCACCACTGGAGCATCCCAGGATGGGGTCACCAACACGATGGGGTGGTGTGATAGTGGCTGTGAGCCCCTGTCCCCACGCCCCACTCTGAGCACCCCATGGGCACGCACGTACTCATCCCACAAACCCTCTCCAGCGAGCAGCATTGCCGTCCTTCGGTCTGGTTTTCATTTGAGGTCGGTGGCCCCTCGCCAAATTTATTGTAAAACATTCATTTTAATAAGTGGCTCGTATCTTTTCTCCCTCTTTTTTTTCCTTGCTTTCCCCCAGACCAAACCCATTTAACTATTTGTGGGTTAACACACAGCCCCGCTGGGCGCAGGTGGGATGATGCTGGGGGACGAGAGGGGGATGAGTTGGGGTCCTGCTCGCACACAGCACCTCAGAGCTGAGACTCCTCTATTCATCACACCACTGCCACCCCTTCTGTCTCCTTCTTGCCACACTGAGACCCCTGAGACCCACCCAGGAGCTCAGTGTGGTCACACTGGTGTTGGCACTGGGTGCAGCTCAGACACCTTTGGGTGCTCACTCACAAATCCCATAGAGCACAACGCGCTCCTCCAAAGGCTTTGATAGATCTGTTTGATATGTCACGATAGGGATCTGACTGTGTGATGTCACGATACAGAACAGCCATGGAAAACCATGACACACAACCTGCTGGGGTTGGAGCACAAAGGGGATGGTGCCTGGTGGTTCCGCTCTGACGTTTATTTCAGGTTTTATACACCTCTAATACCAATAGAAACACTTCAGTCTCTTTTAATTCAAGCAAAAACAGGGGGTTAGTTTCTTTTTGTTTGGGTCTTTTCCTTCAGTTAAACTTTCCCCCGAGGTCTTTATGACCCCCAAATCACAGACACGTGGCTGCCAAACTGAAAATGGAGGGGAATGGGTGCCCCACAGCAACGGCCATGCAGCCGCGCTGATCCATGTGCACCAGGGTGCAGCAGGACCCCCTCCATTCATTCCCTGCTCAGAGGTGCTGCCACATTGCTGTCCCTGTCACAATGCCCTGCACTGCTTGGGGTGCCCAGCCCAGCCTTACAATGCTCTGTGTCCCCTTGGGGGGCAACGCAGCCCCTCTGCATGGCTTAGTGTGCATCGTAACATCCCCATCAAAGTTCTGCACAGCTCACGGTGCAATACAACATCCCCCCCCCCCCCCCCCCCATCTTAATACTGCAATGCCCTGCACAGCTTGTGTACAATGCAACTCCCCCCAACACTGCAACACCCTGAAAGGCTTGTGTGCAATGCAACTCCTCCCCCCCCCCCCAATACTGCAATGCCCTGCACAGCTTGAGCACAATGCAACCCCCTCCATCAACGCTTTGCACAGCTCCAGGTGCAGTGCAACACCCCCCTGAACACTGCAGTGTCCCGAGCACAATATGATCCTCCCCACCACCCCATCCATACCTTGCTCAGCTGGAATGCAAACCAACCTTCCCTCCACCATCAACTCTACACTGTAGGGTGCAATTCAACCCCCTCCCCAACACACACTGCCATGCCCCTGGGGAGGCACAACCCCTGCAGCAATGCCTTCTCTCCCCCTTTGTGCATCCCCCCATCCACCCTGCAGCTGTGCCAGGAGGGCCGTGCCCCCCACCCCCCCCCCCTCCCGCACCCCTCCTGCCATGTGCTCCCCCGCTCCCCTGCCATGTGCACGCCAGTTTCCTCGCGTGTGAAGGCGGCAGCCTCTCAGCTGCAGTGGCTGGAAAGGACGGCGCCTGAGCACATCTGGTTCAATGCGAGCGCCTGGCGCCTGGCTTAGCCGCAGTCTCCATTCGGAGACGCACAGACTTTAATAGACTCATACAATTCTTCCTGATCTATCACTGCAGCCGCAGCTGAAAAGCTGCTTTATTATACCCGCTCCAAAGGGGGAAGAGGAGGGAAGGGGAGGGGGATGGCGGCTGCCACTGCTTCTTTCTGAAGGCTGCGGAGCTCCACGGCTTCTCCCCACAGCACGGGGGGCACCTCGTTAGGCCTCCAGCTCAATTAGAACCTGCCCGGTGCCATGCATTGCCCAGGGAAAGGCTGCAGGGTGGGGGCTGTACTCCATCATCCTTGTGTCCCCAGGGGTGTTCCCAGCCTGGGACGGGGCAAAGTGCTCTCCAAAGTGTCCCCTTTAGCCCAAACATCCCCTACCCCCCCCCCCCCCCCCTCATTCCCAAACTCATCATCCCCCATACTGCTCAGGAGGGTTTGATCCTTCCCCCCCTTTCCTTCCCCCCAGGTGTAATGCATGCTGTAATGATGGGAACGCATCAAGGGTTGGAGCTTTAGAAAAACACCTCCAAAATGTGGGGGTGTCGCTCTCCTGTGGGCACTGGAAGTCGCCTTAAAAGCCCTACTCAGACAGTTCCTATGGGTTTTCCCATTCCCATCCTCCCCGGACATTGCTGACCCCATGCCAAACAGATCCATGACAAACCCACATCCCTGACCCCTGCTGTCTCATTTTAAAGGATGCTCTGGGCTTCCCCACAGCACAATGATGCTATCCCAGCCCCGCTGTCCCCCCACCCCCCCCCCCCCGTAGGATAAACCCTTCCAGCTGCAGATGGGGACCCGATGCCAACCAGGGGACTTCACCACAGCAAAGCAGCCAGCCCCATCCTGCCCCCAGCCCCATCCCTTCAGCTCCATCACTTCCCAGCCCCAGCAGGGGAGGGTGGGGGGTGGAGAAATTGCCCACTGCCGGAGGAAAGCAGCACTGGGAAAGGGGGTGACAGCCCCGCTCCCTGGGAGGGAGGAAGGGTTCCTAACAAGGCAGCCTCAAAGCTCTAAATCATTTCATCAGCCTCCCAGCTACAGACACACGCCCAGGCTCTCTTAAAATGCTGATTCGTTGAAATTCGCCCATCTTGGCTGCGTGGAGTCGAAATTTCATATTTTTCCCGTGAATCAGCCCCGTTCCCTGAAATAACAGCCCGAAAGGAGAGGGGAAATAGTCTCGCCCTGAGCTGTTCCTGATCACAGCAGACACAACAGCCTTGGGGCAGTGAGGTGTCCCCGTGTCCGTGGGGCTGCCGGGGCTCCTGATGGAGTAGGGCAAACCCCACTGCACCCCTGTCCCCTCCATAGCACCACAGAGGTTTTCAACCCCGTTCCTATGAGCATCTCTGCTCCAGGGAAAGAAGAATCACAGCACTGAGAACCAAGGGGGGTGGGAGGGTGGGGTAATGGGACTTTCCTGGCCCAGCCAGGCATTCGCTTTAGGATTTTTCTCCCTCCCAGCACATCCTGCAGGGGGTGTCCTGCAGCCCCTATGGGGGTGTTTCCAGCGGAGGGCCACAAAGATGGTGAAGGGCCTGGACCATCTCCCCTACGAGGAGAGACTTAGGGAACTGGGTCTGTTTAGCCTTGAGAAAAGAAGGCTGAGAGGGGACTTGATCCAGGTTTATAAATACCTGAGGTGTGGGAGCTATAGTGGCGAGGCTGGTCTCTTTTCAGTAGTGCGTGGGGACAGGACTAGGGGCAACGGGCTGAAACTCCAGCATAGGAAGTTCCGCACGAATGTGCGCAAGAACTTCTTTACAGTGAGGGTGACGGAGCACTGGAACAGGCTGCCCAGGGAGGTGGTGGAGTCTCCTTCTCTGGAGATATTCAAGACCCGCCTGGACGCCTACCTGTGCGACGTGGTGTAGGGAGCCTGCTTTGGCAGGGGGGTTGGACTCGATGATCTCTAGAGGTCCCTTCCAACCCCTATAATTCTGTGATTCTGTGATTCTGTGATTCTGTGTGTTCAGCCCATCTGTGGGCAAACTAACCCAAGTTAGAGCCCAAGTGCTGCTGATCTACTAAAGCCCAGGGCATGGAGCATCCCCTGCCATGCAGGGAGGAGTGTGATAGTGAGCCTGTGGCATCCTTTGGGGTCAGAGGATGATGGAGGAAGGTTGATGCTGGGGTGTTTCCTTGACAGAAACTCCATTCAGAAATGGGATCCCTTTTTGCCCACACCTGGCAGCTGTTTGTGTTGTTTCTGGGTTCTTTTTGCAGACTCTGACCTACTTCAGCCCAACCTCAGCCTCTCGCCCTGCCTGTCCCATCAGAAGATCGTCGCTCCTGCCTGCTCTGTGGTTTTCCACGGACACCTGGGCACCAGACCCAGCCTCCCCACAGGGAGCAGGTGCCTGGCAGCAGCATGGGGTGACAGCAAAGGAGGATCCCATGTGGGGGGAGGAAGCCTTGCTGTAGGGCCTGCATCTCAGGCTGGGGGTCAGGGTTAAGGTGGGTCCTTCCCCAGAGCCCCTCATCTCTTTGACAGGGATGTGCTTGGATCCCTGGAGCAGCTGGAACTCATCAGTCACTGCAATGCGACACGTCAGGCTCCCAGCCCCTCACATGTCACCAGCCCCACACTAAGTGCAAACAAATGGGGCAGGAGATCCCCGACAGCAGAGGCTGCCTGGATTAATTGCAGGGTATTCATCAATGATCGATTAATCAATCAATATGTGCGACTGGTGCTGCACCATTAGGTGAGTGCTGGGCTTGGGCACTGAGCACAGACTGCATCGCCCTGCACAGAGGTGAGCTGCCTGTCCTGGGCTGTGCATCCCTCCCTGCATGGTGTGGGCAATGTCCCCAAGCAGGCAATGGGGACAGAGATGGTGACACTCTGTGGGCATCACAGCCATGCAAGGCTTGCTCCTGTCCCAGATCTGTGTGCCACCCAGCATGGCCATACAAGGACTGAGCGGCTCTCATCCCTCAGCCCCCCCTTCCGTGCCACCCTGCCTGGCTCTGCTATGTGTGGTCAATGCAGATGGGCACTCACAGCCGATGCTGTTTTGGGGAGCAGCACAGGACTGTGGGTGATGTAAATCCCACAGCTCAGCCTTGCTGCCTGACAGCCTCTTCTCAGCTCTCAGGATGAAATGGGGTGCTAGCAGCCCCAGCTCTTACTGGGCATCATCATCGTCTGGTGGGTACAATGGTTGGGTCCCCACACTGGGACCCCAAAAGCAGCATTTAGGAAGGTAGGAAAAGCCCAGTGGAAAAGTGTCTCAGTGGGGTGCTGGGGAGCCCTGACCTCAGAAAAAAATCCCTTGCCAATTTCCACTTTCATCATGTCCTTACTTCACTTCTCCCTTCTCACCTGCCCTCATTCATGACATTAGAACCAGTTCACCATAACATCGTCCCCTTGGGTACACAGTGGGACCAAGGGGAATTTCTCTCCTCTTCCATCAGGTGATGGGATGGGGAATGAGCTGCTCTGCCCAGGGCTGTCCCTTCACCCCATCCCATCGTCCACTCCCATCCCTTTTGGGAGCAGCCAAAACAGCACAGTCCCAAAGCGCCCATTGGAGACAGTGCCCAGCTCTGCTCCCACCCCCAGGCAGCACCAAAAGCAAGTTCATTGTTTGAAAAGCCATCAGTCAAGGCCCGCTGGCTAAAATTACCCTCCTGCTTTATCATCTTGAGAACATTAAGGGCTGTTGTTAACAGATGTTTCGCGTTACACATTATTTGTTAGTCTAATGAAAGGAGGTGAACAAGCTTTCAAGACCTCAGAAGTTGTGTGGAAGGGTTTGATGGGAGGCTGCACTGCTCCAGGGGATGATGAGGAAGATGGGGATGAAGATGGGGACAAGGATGAGCCCTCACTGCCACTTTGGCTCTTCCTCCACTGCTGAGCTGTGCAGCTCTCGGCCTGCATCCGGGAGGAGGAAAAGATGAGATGGTGGAGAGGAAGATGAGGGAAAAAGCCTTCATTTAAGGATGCCCATAACAGAGAATGTTACTCCGCTGTCATCATGCTAATGCCAGGCATGTTGCAGATTAGGGTGTGGTATTTAGGATCCTTATCTTGGTTTAGGAAACTGCATCCCAGACACTGGGCGTTGGGTCCCACAAGCTGAGGTTTGCACCAACATGGGTTTTCTTGCTTCATTTCCTCATTCATCCTCCCGCAGGCTGCTTGCAGCTCCCATCGCTCAGGTATCTCCATTTGGGGTCACAAAGAAATGCTTCCGCTCTTGAGTTGAGTGCATCCCAGATGCTCACAGTGTCTTCAACCCCATAACTTCACAGAAACAGGTGCCAGTGGAAAACATCCCCCCTAGTCCAGTGATGCCAAACACCGTAAGGCTTCTGCCCCATCAGGAATGGGTTTGTAGGGGTAAAAAAAATGGCCTTGGGAGGATCTGCCAGATTTCCAAAAGCCTCACTATGCCATGCTGCATGCAGCCCCTCCAGCCCCCCCCAATTGTACCGTCCCATTCACAGCCCCACGGTCCCAAAGGCAATGAGGGAAGTGCAAACAAAACCCAAGGGAAGGGGAGGATGGATGGGAAATCATATCAAGAATCTCAGCTGCCAGCCCTGAAATCGGCACCCGGCCCTCAGTGTCCTGAGCAGAGGGCAGAGTTGGGGTTCCAGTTGTGCTGGGAATAAGATGTGGTTGGGAATAGGATGTTTCTGACCCAAATCACAACGTGAGGGCTGCTGGGGGGGACACAAGGACCTCTCTACTCCTCCCAGGAGCCCCTCACTGCAGCTCTGGGGCTGCAGCATCTCTATACACCAGGTCGGGCCCACGGCACAGACAGCAGTGGGGATGGAGCCCAAATCCCAGTCCAGGGCAGGTTTGGGGGTCCCGGGTCTGGGCTGGGGGCAGGCAGTGCACCTCCACTCCCTTCTCCCTTCTCCCTCCCACCACCTTACAGCCTGAGAGAGCTCCGGGAGCCTCCAGGTGCCCCCATAGCGGGACTTAGTCTTCGGGTCGGGGCCAACCTTCTCGCTCCAGAGCCGGGATGCAGCCGGGTGAAGCGGGCTTGTCCCGTTCTAAGCGCGCCGGGACCGAAGGCAGCGAAACCCAGAGCACCGGGGCACTCCCCGTTCCCAACCCGGCTCCCACCAGCCCCGAGGGGAACGCCCGGACAAAGGCAGCTCCGTGCCGGTGTCCCGGTGCCAACGGCGGGGACCCGCAGCTTTCCTTTCCACGGGTCCCGCAGAGTCTCCTCCGCTCCCTGAGCCCGAGAACCGGGGCGGGGAGGGCCAAGCAGTCCCGGGACATACAGGGAGCTCGGCACCGTCCTGTCCCGGTGGCGGCGGGGAGGCGGCCGTTGCGGTGCCCACGTCCCTCCGTCCCCAAGGCGCGGTGTTCCCCTGTCCCGTCCGTCGGGTGCTTTCGGTGTCCTGGCGGCTCCGATCCCACAGATATCCCAGATCCACCCCAACAACCCACGGGGACGGTGCCCCCACAACAGCCCCCACCCCATCTCGTGGGTACCCCGCGCCCCTTTGTCCCCCGTGCTCAGCCCTGCCCGGGGGGTGAGGGGGAGAGCGGGGCCACCCCACACCCCGAGGCTGCGGGTGGAGAGGGGGCCCATCCCGGGACTCGGTACTCACCGTCCTGGGGTGCCGCCTCGCTGCCGCTGCTGCCTCCCGACGGCTCCGGCATGGCCTTACTGCCGGCGGAGGGTGGGGGGCCGGCGGGGGGGGCCCCGTTCATCCCGGCCGCCACCTCCTCCAGGTCGAGGAGATGGCTCACGCTGAAGTTTTTCCGGCTCTGAGGGTTTTCGGGCGGCTCCGGACCGCGCACGGTGCTGGGGGCGAACGGTTTGTCCATAGCGAAGGCTGACGGCGAGTCCATGGCTCCCACCCCCCACCGGCCCGCAGCCCACCCCGAGGTGCCGGGCCGCTCTCCGGCCCCTTTCCCTTCTCCAACCCCCACCAAATAATAATAAAATAATAATAATAATAATTAAAAAAATAATACAAATCCCGGCTGCCCTGCGAGTCCGGCTCCCTCCCCAGCCCCTGTTCCGCCTTGTGCTGACGTCTGGGGAAAAAACCACGCTCCCAGCCCAAACTTTCTTCCCCTGCTCTTTGCTCTGGAGCTGTTCAAACAAACGCCCCTACACCGAGCGGGGCGGCCCCTCGCCCCCCGGTACAACGACCCCCGGGGTGGGGGGGAATCACCCCCTGCGCATCCCCCCCCCTTCCAGCCCCGCTTTAAGTGCTTCTCTCAACAAGTGTAAGTGGCTGCGCTCCGTGGGGAGAGCTGCGCTTCTCCGACTCCAAATGGGGCTGCGAACGGGTCACCCCAAATGGTGACCCTCCGGGCCCACCCCTCCACCTACATCCCACCCTCCGGGCCCCCATCAACCCCGGAGCGAGGTCAGCTCCGCTGGGAACAGCCTGGCTCTCTCCCCTTAATGAGATAATTACGTCCTGCACCGCAGTTACGAACTCATAGGCTGCTTCCCTTGGGGTTAGAGAGAGAAACCTCCCTAATGAAAACCAGCCACCGGGCAGGGGAAAAAAGGAGGTTTTCCTCTTTAAAAATTCGACAGATAGAGGTGTGTGTGTGTCGATGTGTGCGTACGTAGGGACGGAGGAGGCGGCGTGTCGGCGTCCGGCTGCGGGGCGATGGGCTGAGGACGGGCTGAGCGCCGCTCCTCGGATCCCCGCATCCCCCCCATCCCACACCCCGCGTCTCCCCTCTCACCGCCTCTATCTTCTCCACGCGGAATTTCCGAGCTCGCAGAACCCTTTCCCACCCATCCCAGCCCCCGGAGGAGCTGTTTTAACATTGGCCGAGAGCTTTCCTCGCTCTCTTTCCCTTCGAGCAGAGAGGGGAGCGCGTTTCGATGCAATCCGGTGCTGCCAAATCTGATCTTCCTGACGGGGCAGCGGCTTCCCGGAGCTCCGCAGATTGCGGCTGAAGGCAGATTTTGGCAATCTATGAGTCCGCTGTGTGTGTGTGTGGGGGGGGGGGGGGGGGGGGGGGGGGAAGCTCCCAGGGTGCGCAAACCCAACCCGGTCCGGCCCAGCCTCCCGCTATTGAGGTTTATTGGCCTCAATGTTTGGCCCCGGGGTTGCGTTGCAGGCTGCAGCCCCGGCGTGCCCTGGGCTGTGTGACCGCGGGGATGGTGGCACCGCTCGGCTGCCCGCTCAGTGCCTGGGGGGCGGCTCTGTGCACAGCCCCCCCTTGGCTCCTCATCGCCCTTTTCTCCCACTATAACCATCTCTTCCCAGCACGGAGGTGACGTAGCTGGAGGGACAACGTGGCCCTGCGGCCGGAGGTGTCCCCTCCAAGCACAGGGTCCCGCCACCAATGCGACAATGACTTCTGATGAGGGGCAGCCACGTGGACAGACCCCCCCCCCCACCCCCGTCTGCTTATCCAGAGCCGACGTCTTTCATTCCATCCGCGGCATTAAATAATTAAACGGAGGGGAATAATCACCAGCAAAACCCCCTCGGGTTCGCACTTCCTCGGGCCCTCTGACGGCCCTGATATTTCTGGGGGGGGTGAAATACGACCTTTTTTTTCCCATATATATACATACATTCTGCAACGATCAAAGGGGATCGGAGCTCCAAAGGAAAGTGGGAAGGATGAAAAAAAAGGAGGCCAAGCGTTTTCTTTTCCCCCCCCGATCCTCGCGGCCGGCTGAAGTTTCTTTAGACACGCAAAGATTTACACACCTTCCTGCGGGGTGCCTGCAGTTCCCCGCCGATCCTCACGCATTTCCACGAGCAGGATAGGAACAGTAAAGCATTGAGAACCGAGGCGCCCTTCAGCCGTACCCCCGTCAGGCCCTTCAGAGGGGTGAGAGCCGAATGGCATTTTTTTGATGTAAGGGTCAAAGTTGGGCTTTTCTTTTTTTTCCCCTTTTCCTTCCCTTTTGAAACCAAACAATCTCTATTAATGCCATTTCCTTTGTAGCGGTAGGATTTAACTTCTTTTTTGGAAAGGGGGGGGGTGGTGGTGTTGAAAAATGTGTTTTAAGTGCTTCAAACTTGTGCTGGCAAAAGGAGATCCCGGCGCAGCGGAGAGCGTTGGGTGGAAACTGAGCCAAGCACGTTCAGTGCACCTAACCCTGAGTGTACGGGCTTCAATCCCACTCTGTGGGGCAGAGCAGCACAGACCCCACTGCGATGCTGTCTGTGCTCCTTGGCGTGTTTCCCTCTTCGTTTTTCCCACCTTAAAACTGGATGAACTCAATGTAATTGAGGCGCAAAGAGCGACGTGGGGGTGATGCCCCATTGTGTCCTCCTATGGGTGTCCCAGCATCACTGTCACACCGTGGGGGCATCTCGAGGGGCAGAGGCTGCAGTGCCTTTGGTAGCATTGCACAACCCCAGCCCCACAGGAGGTTTCTCCCCCCAAACCCTTCATTCCCCACTTTCCATCTCCTTCTTTCTCTCCTTCCTTCTCCCTCTCTCTTTCTTTCCCTGCCAGCAATCCCAGTCCCAGATGAACCAATACTCCGTGGCTCTGCTATTTCCCTTTTATTCCATCCCCCCCCCGCCCCCCTCAACCCTTCAGCAGCGAGATGGGAAAAGAGTGAACTACAAAAAAAAAAAAGAAAGAAAAGAAAGAAAAAAAAAAAAAATCAAAGCTGCACATATTGGATCCAGATGTGCTTACAGCCCTTTCCAGCAATTTAATTAAATTCCCCCAGACAGCCAGGAGGATTTCTTAATGATCAAATTTCCCTGGCTTTCCTCCTAAAATGCCCCTCTTTCTTCGGCTCGCTGCTGCTCTGTCTCCCTGATGGATGGCAGCTCGCATTCCTCCCCGCCGCCCCGCCGGGCGCTGCCAGCAATGGTACAGCCGTCCCGGTGTGCGGCTGGGCACCAACACCGTGCCGGGACACAGGGCTGTGGGTACGGGAATAGGGGTGGGGGGGGCACCAAGAGGGGGATTGGGGGCTTGTGACATGTTGGGGTTGTGGGGGGAGGGCACTGCGGGGACGTGGTGGGGATACAAGGAGGACACAACGGGGATCCAAATGGGATGTGGTGAAGATGAGGTGGGGACGCAGCAGGGACGTGGCAGGGACAGGAATGGGGCTGCAGCAGGGATGTGGCGGGCACACAATGGGGACACAGCAGGGACATGGATGGGACGTGATGGAGACACTGCAGGGACATGGTGGGTGCACTACAGGGACATGGCAGGGACATGATAGGGACATAGAAAAGCCACAGCAGGAACATGATGGGGACATGGCAGGGACACGGCAGGGCCACATTAGGGACACGACATGGACATAGCCCACTCACAGCATTGCCTTCTAAATGATTTCTCCCATAGCAGTGCCTGGTGCAGGCTGGACCTGCCTGGTGCCCTCTGGTGCCACATGGCTGGGGATGGTGATAGTGCCACCACCTGCACCACGGTCTGGGGAACACGGAGGGTTTGGGGGTGGGAGAAACACCATGGGGTGTGCATGGCCCTGACAGCCCCTAAATTGGAGCTGACAGCCAATGGATGCAGTGCAGGGGGGGCACCCACAGCCCTGTGGCTGCAGTATGGGGCCACACTGGGATCATGGGGGCAGCTCCACCTTTGGGTGCACCCTGGAGGGTGATGGGGGCGCATGGGGCTGCAAGGCAATGGTGCACACCTGCATGCACTCAGTGTGGCATGGACAGAGCCAGAGCCATTGAGGGCACCGGGACAGGGCTGTCACTGCTAGGGGGCGGGATGTGTGTCTGCATGCATCACGCACGTGACAGCAGCCGTGCACACCTGGTTGCAAGCAGAGGGGCCGTGCTCATGCACCTTGCATGCTTGAGTGCGCGCACCCTGCGCGGAGGGAGGCCTTGCTGAGGACGCGCTGCCACGTGCACGCGGGTGCGCGCAGCTCTTGCACACCGCATTTGCAACCGCACGTGAGTCGGGGCGTGCGTGTGTGCGCGTGCACGCGCGTGTCTCGCGCCCTCCAGCACCTGCTGCGCGCTCCCGCCCCTCTCCCATTCTCCCGCTGCCCCCTGGCGGCCGAGCGCGCCGTAGCCCCGCCCACAATTAGGCCACGCCCCTTTGATAGACCACGCCCCCTGTCAGACTCCGCCCACTGTTGGGGGCAGCAGGCTACTTCCGCTTCCGGCGGCGGGGCCGTGAGGTGGGTCGCTTCTGTCGGCTCTCCGGGTTCGGTTCGGTGGGGTCCGTCGGAACCGCCTCGAGGTTCCTTTGGTGGGTGGGGCGGTCGGGAGTTGTGTGAGCGAGGGAAGCGGTGTGTTTTTGAATGCAAAACGACCCGAAACCCGCGTTTGTTCGCAGAGGAAGGGGGGCGGCCCCCTGTGGGAAACAGGCCTGGGTGGGCCTGGCGGGTTCCTGCCATGCGGGAGGGCCCTGCGGGGGCTGCGTGCAGAGCACAGCGCTGCGGGATGCCTTTCCTGCACGGCTTCCGCAGGATCACCCTGGAGTACCAGCCCATGGTGGATGAGATCTTGGCCTTGCTGACACTGCAGGACACGGAAGGGCAGAAGGAGCTTGAAAGGTAACGGGCTGGGCTGCAGGCAGAGCGGTGGGGGTAAATGCTCTGTCTGTCCTTTGGGAACGTGGGTAGGAGCAGAGCAAACGGGAGGCTGTGTGTGCTCCTCGGGAGCTGCCTGGAGCAAAAAAGGCTCAGCAGGGTTTCAGCTGCATTCCAGTACTGCTATAGAACCCTTAGACTGCTCTAGAAGCCTATATAACCCTTAGACTGCTCTAGAAGCCTATATAACCCTTAGACTGCTCTAGAAGCCTATATAACCCTTAGACTGCTCTAGAAGCCTATATAACCCTTAGACTGCTCTAGAAGCCTATATAATAACCCTTTAGCCAACAGTTTACAAGACAACAAGAGAAACCAAGACTTTTCCCCCCTCCCTACTTTGACCCTTGCAAGCCCATAGGAAACACATAGTGCCCAGGTGAGTAACTGGTTATTTTCATTCATGTCCAGCCACGCCTGCCTGGGTAGCAATGGAGGCCAGCTCTCAGAAATGAGACAAGTCTTGGAGAGGGAAGCCCACTCCCCGTTCTACCAGGAAGGTGTGAGCTATACTCTGCTGAAGGTTACTGAGCTGGGGCTTGTCGAGGCTGCAGAAGTACTCCTGGAGTTTGGTGCAGACCTCAGCTTTGAAGGTATGGCTGTGGGAAGGGTGCTGTGCTTCACTCTGCTCCTTGGGCTGGCTGGGAGGGTCTGGGTGGTGAGAAGGTGGCCCTGCAAGGTAGAGATAACTGGGACAGAAAGGGAGGGGTGCTGCTAACTCTGGCCTCAGGCTCCCACTCTGGATTTGATAGATTAGATGTGCCTTGTCTGTACTCTTATTATATCTCTATAAGAGCAGACTGGGGGGATGGCCAGAGAATGGGAGCCAACTGGCATCTATGAGGGCTTTTGACAGAGGCAGAGCCACTGCAGATACAGGACCTGGGGCATCTGTAACGACTGCTGCTGTAGACAGCTATTCTCAGTGCCCGCCGTGGCTGGTATGTTTTGTGTCTGGGAAGACCCTTGGTTCTGACCATGTGTTTTTGTCCTCAGACCCAGTTACCTACTACACCCCGCTGCACATTGCAGTGCTTCGCAACCAGCCTGACATGGTGGAGCTCCTGGCACGTCATGGGGCTGACATCAACCGCAGAGACCGGGTACAGAATTGACTGCTTGGACACGAACGTGCTCCAGCTTCCTTGGGGCTGCAGAGGATCTTTGTGTGGGGTCAGCCCTCTCTGCTGCCCCTTCTAGGGCCTGCTGCATGCTGCCTTCCACCAGTGACCTCCTAAGCTGCTGTCTGTGCTGCTCCAGTGCTATGGCAAAAGCTGAGGCTGCCTTTGGCCAAGCAGAGCTGCCTTCTGCTGTGGAGCATGTGGTGGGAGGGAGCTGGGGTATATCAACCTCTTCCCTGTAAACACAGTGACACTGGGGAGGGAGCTTTCATTCTTGCTTTTGGGGACAGGATGACTTATATGCTCTTGTTGGCCATGATGAATCCCCATCAGTGATTCTCCAGCAGTCCTCATAAATAGTCCTTAATTAATACTTGTGGATTTTCCTCTCGCCCTGTACAGATCCATGAGAGCAGTCCCCTTGATCTGGCCAGTGAGGAACCTGAGCGGCTGCCATGCCTCCAACGGCTGCTTCAGCTTGGGGCTGACGTCAACGCAGCTGACAAAACCGGTTTGTGGGGTGCTTCCAGCAGGTGGGCTGGAGCAGGGCATGGGATCTGTGTCCCTCCACCTTGCTGCTGATGATTCTGCCTGCTTTGGAAATTCATGCAGGCTGCAGAGCCTCCCTGGTGCTCTGTGCTGTCTCCTAGTATCTTGTCTGCATTAGATGCAGCAGGAGGCTAAAAGCAGTTCTGAACTGGGTGAAGGGGAGGGGTGCTCTAAAAACCACTCTGCCATGGCCCGTGTGCCCTATGGGGCCACCACCAGCCCCAGCTGTGCCACCACAGCTGTGCTCCATCACAGTGATGGGAGCCTGCTAGCAGAAAGGCTGTCTCCCTCATGTTTAGCCATTGGGCTGGTGGGATGGATTCTTCTCCTTGGTTCTGGGGGATGAGTATTTCCAGGTGGAGCACTGTCTCATCTGATTGTCTTTTCCTACTGCAGGAAAGACAGCATTGTTGCACGCCTTGTTGCACTGTTATTGCAGCAGTGATGTCGTCCAGCTCCACAACACAGAGAGCATCCGTCTCCTGCTGGAAGGAGGTGAGGACAACAGCTCCACTCAGAACCCCTCTAGGCCTGGTGCTTGCCCCTTCTTTGTAGAGCACCAGGTGCTGCCCTCCCAACTCCTTTATGTTCCCAGCTGAGTAAGAGTGAAGTCCAGAAGAGCACTCAGTCCAGGGGTGCTCAGATTTGAAATACTTTTCCACTAGGGAGAAGCACTGTGGCTGTCAGCCCTCTTGCTGTCAGTTCCACAGTGGGTTGTGTAGGGGCGTGATGCATTTAAGTACAGTCCCCACCCCCTCTCCCCTCTTGGTCTCTCTCCTGAATCCATCCTGATTGTGTCCTGCCTTTCTCTGCAGCTCCATTTATCTTCTTTTCTCTCCTCCAGGTGCAGATGCCAGGGCTACCACTGAAGATGGAGACACTGTCTTTACTTACATCATCTTCCTGCTGGGTGACATAGTCCTGGCCAGCACAGAGGCAGAGGTACAGAATCGTTTCTGCATTCGTGTCATGCAGCTGCTCATGGCTCACGGTGCCAACCCCAGTGAGTGCCCATCCCTCGAGTCCTTCACCTACCGCTGCCTCCAGAACTTCACATGCCACTTCCCACTGCTGCGTTTCCTGCTGGAGTCAGGTGCTGCCTACAACTGTTCCCTCCACGGTCCCTCATGCTGGTCAGGCTTCCAGACTGTTTTTGACTGCCTCTGCTCTCACGTCAGTATCCTCAAAGATAGCAGCATCTCTACAGAGGTCATCCAAATGGGTCAGACTCTGCTGGAGCTCATGATGGCCAGTTCACAAACCATCCAGCTACCCAGTGACTTTAAGGTTGACGTTAACAGCTGCAGGTACCACGAGGAAAAGATCAGGACTCTGTTCTGCTCCGTCAAGCAGCTGGAGCACACCCCACAGGCACTGAAACATCTCTGCAGGGTGTCCATCCGGCAGTGCCTTAGGCCTTGGCCAATAGATGTAAAAATCAAGGCTCTACCTCTTCCAGACAGGCTGAAGTGGTACCTCCTCATTGACCACACTGCTGTTGGGCACGAGGACCTCAGTCTGAATGATGACTCTCCATCTCCTCATTCCGTGGTCACAGTGCCTCCAGACAGTCAGCAAATCACTGCTCTGCGCCCGTTATCTCTGCAGTGAGAGGTACTGCTGTCCCTGTGCCAATGACTTGACCAATTCTGCCTGTGGTGTCTCTGCTGATTTTCCAGGGGTGTCCTTTTTTGTGCACGATGCTGCATGCTCGTCTGTGGAGGTCTCGTGGCTTTAAAATATGCTGCAGGGAGGTGAGCAGAGCCTGAGAGGTGAAGAGGGCTGGACACTGCAGGAGGGTGGTGGTTTAAAAGGTGGATTCACCTTTGCAAGGTGAAAGAAAAAAGATTTGTAAGAAAAGGGGAGAGAGCAGGAGGATGCTGTGACTGTACAGGTCTCTGCAGTGCCATGAGTGAGTGGCAGCCCAGTGAGATGCCTCAGGATGCTGAGAGATGTCCCAGCAACAGAGCAGCGATGTGAAGAGGAATGCTGGCATCTGTGCCCTCCTGTTCAGTCAGTGGAAGTAGCCACAGTCCTGCATCTCTGCCTGGATGTGGGTGCCTTCCTCACTCACCTGGGATTCCAAAACCAGGAGCATGGAGGGGATGAGGGGAAGCAGGGTTAGCAACAGCAGCCTGACTGCTCAGTGACCTCAGAGCTTTTGCCAGGAGTGCTGAATCCACTCAGCACCGTCTACAAAGGGTGCCTCAGCAATGCTGGACTCCAAAGCAAGCAGACCAGTGGCTGTTCCTCGTTCTGTCCTTGTGCAAGGATGAGGAATGGGCAGTTATTTCCTCGGCCTTGCTTTTCCCCGTTCCTCTTATCTGCTTCTCTTTCTTTTGGTGATTGCATGCTGAACTTTGATCTCCAGTGCCTCTTTCCCAGAGGAAAGAAATTGCAGCAGGGCTGCAATGGGAGTTTTCTTGCCAAGCTGCTACTGGAAACCCCAACTTTTGGGGCTCTGCAGGAAGGTCCCAACCTGTCACAGCCATCTGGCTCCCCCAAGGAGGCATCTGCTTCCTTGTGAAGTGCAGAAGATGCTGTAAAGCTGAGAGTCCCTCCACGTTTCTGTTGTTTTTGTTTGTCGTGAGGAACAGATGCAGAAGAGGAAGAGATGTACTGAGCAGGTCTTTATAGCAAGTGGATCCAGGATCCACAGGCAGTTGGTTGCAGAAGAGCTGTCTCACCACATTGCCCCCTCCTGGCAGCGTCTGTTTTTCACCTTATCCCACTATGTGGAACTGGAGCTGTGCATCTTGATGACTCCCATCATGTTTAAAAAACCACCAATAAAACAATGTGATAAAATACTTCCCTGCTGTCTGGGATGGAAAATGAGCAATTAAACAAGGCCTTTGGAATAGCAGCAAGGTGCTTGTTTCTTCTGCAGGAGAATTGGGGTGGAAGTGAGGAATCACAAGGGATGGGTGGCAGCAGCTCTGTGTGGGTTCAGCCCCTGGTGAGCAGCTGGGTCAGTGTTAGCAGTTGTGGTACATTGGGTGGGCACAAGCCAGTGGCTGGACTTGAAATGCCCTGGATGTGGCAGAGGGGAAGTGTTAAAAGCTGGGAGGCAGCTGCAGCATTTAAGCAGGAGGTGTGAGGCCCAGGATTATGTCTGTAACCTGTTTTGCTGCATGTGTACAGACCTACTTTGTGGGTTTACAGGAGGCCGTTTTCAGAGCCCCACAACCTACAGCCTACCATAAGGCAATGGCTGAGATGTCTCCTGTTTGCCATACCCAACTTGGTGCCCATTTCAGCCCTCGCTTCTGTAAGCCACAGTGAGTTCATGAGTGAGAATGGGGCAAACACCCAACTGAGAAAGGGAATCCATCCCATCACAGAGATGGACCAAGCTCCTGCTCACAAGGAGGAGCACATCTCTTACAGGTGGGACTCTCCTGCTCCCAGCAGTGCCAGGCATCCGCATACAGATCCTGGGTGCAGCACCAAGCCAGAACCCAAATGCTTAAATCCAACAGCAGGAAAAAAGAAAAATGTATTTGGCAAACATTTCTTTTCACAAACAGCAGCAACTTGGAAGACGAAGCCCCGTCCTCACCACCAGCCCCAGATAGATGGAGTCACAACACCCTCACTGCCACGTGCAGCCCTGCAGTGAAGGCACAGTCCTCACCCCTCCTGGCCCCGGCAGGAACCGCTGTCCTGGCCCTGGAGAGACCTCCTCCCATCAGCAGGTGCCTTCATCTCATGGCGAAGGTGTAGACATGGTAAATCTCATCGGGGAAGTTCTCCTGGCGTTCTTCAGCCAGGAGGTGCAGCCCAGCCCTGCGGATGATCTTACGGACCACATCCAGGTCCCGGCAGACGCTGCTGTCCACATCATCCATGATGACTCCCTCCTGAGCCATGTTGTCCTTGATGACCACGATGCCATTGGGCCGCAGGCCGGCACGGCACCGCTTCAGGAAGTCAGAGAGGTGGTTGTCAGTGAGGTGTCCTGTAGGGTAAAGCAGGTTATTAGTGAGTGCAGGACCCCCAGGCAGTGTGATGGATGAGGGGAGGCTGTGGTTGGGATCCCTCCTTATCCAAGCAGACAAATATTTGAACAGTGGATGTTCAACTGTGGGCTCAGTCCCAGCTCTATCCAACCCACGCTTCTCTGCTCTGACCTCAGTTTGGAGGGAAAAGATGCCATGATGCAATGCCCTCCCACTGCCCCTCTGTGGGTCAGGCCCCCTACCCAGCTAGGCTGCAATGCTCATGCCTAGAGGAGCCTGAGCTCTCTTCAATCCCCTCCCTGTGCACGTGGGGTAGCTGGGACAGGCAAGCCAGACTCTGCAAAGCCAAGCAACCCTCACCAATAACCCACTGGATCCAGATGACGTCGTAGGAATTGGGCTCGGGGCTGAAGTCCTGGAGGCCGCAGCAGAAGTAGTTGCGCACCCGCCTGCCCTCCTCCCCCAGGTAACTCTTGGCCTTGGTGAGGAAATCCTCAGTCACATCCACCATGTCCACCGTCTTGAAGAGGGGCAGCAGCAGCCTCTTGGTGATGCGGCCGATTCCAGCCCCACAGTCCAGGGCACGAGTTGTTCCCGTTCGATTGGGGCCATCCTGGAGTGACAGCGGGGAGGGGGCTGAGCTCAGAGAAATGGGACGACCACGTGGGAGCTCAAAGAGCAGCAAAGAGGGAAGAGCCCAGCTCTGCACAGGGAGCTCTGTGTGCACACCCAGCCATATGCCACCTACCCTCAGAAACCGCTGCAGGAATTTCCTAGAGCTGTTGATGTCGATGCTGGAGATGTGGCCGTAACCTCCCAGCATGCCGTCCACTGTGGCAGGTACATCCTTCCAGTACTTCTCTGCCTTGGAGTAAAACTCAAACTCATTCTCCACCACTTCGCTGGTCATGCTGGCTGCGGGGCACACACACACACCCCCCTGTGGGACTCACTGCTGCTCCAGGAGGGGAGAAATCACAGGTCAGGCACAAAACCCCCCCATAAGGCATGACCCCCCCAAAGGGCACAGCATCACCACCCTCCCCTTGTCAATGCCACGGCTGTGAGATCAGCTCTGTGAGCACCCTGACCTGGGGCTGACACCCCTTTCTCCCTCCCTCCCAGGGCTATTTCATACCCTAAAACCCTCCTGGGGAGCAGAACAAAGGGACAAGGACCAGATTGCTGTCAGCGAGGCGGGGATGATGCTTCAGCCTCACTTAACACCTCCCTTTTCCTTTAAGGGCCGCCCCAGCCTTTTCACCTTTCCTTCCTCCTCTCCCCACCTTGGGAGCATTAAGGCTCGAGGTGTTTATCTGTGCCGACAGCCCCGTCACTCACCTCCAATTACATCCGGAGCCGCTAAAAGTTCCCCTGAGCACCGACCTGAGGGCTGTAAATCTCAGCCGTGCCCAGCGGTGAGATCCATGTGCTACAACCTCAAGGTACAACCAGCAACACAAGCTATAAATCCCCCCCATGACATCCCGTCATTCAAACCACTGCGGGTGCGACTAACTGCGATCAGAAGCCAACATTTAAGGCGGTCAAAACGTGAGGACTTCCAGCCCTTTTTTACTAATAAGGCGTCAATGAGACACAAACGCTTTGCAGGCCGTTCTGGGGTGCTCACCGTGTCCGTGCTGTGCCCTAACGGAGCACAGAGCACTAAACGGCAGCCCCATAGGGAGGCTGCTGAACGCACAAAGGCCTATAGCGGCCTATAGCGGAGCCCCGTGCCCCACTTTCTCCCTCCGGGCGCTGCCAGGGGCTGCCCCCCCCCCCATCCCGGTGTGAGGGGTCTCCCCGTATCCCCCCCCACCCCAAAGCCCCCCTCCCCCCTCGGGACCCCCCCCCAATTCCGTCCCCTCTCTGTTACCTCCGGCCGCGGCCACGCGCCGTGAGGCGGCGCTCGGCGTGACGTCACGGCGATGTCACGTGTAAAGAAAGGAGGCGTGGCTTAGAGACCAACAGAGGAAGCTCCGCCCACATCACCCAACCGACCGCCCCCTGGGTGCAGTACCGCACAGCGGCCGCCAGGAGGCGCTGTTGTCCCGCCGTGCCGGGCCGGACGGAGCGACAGCGGGATCTCAGCGACCGCGTCCATCGGCGGCGGGCACGTTGCGGAGCGGCACCGCGTGTCATACAGCCATACAGACATACAGCACTACAGCCATACAGCCATACAGCCATACAGCCCTATAGTCCTACAGCCATACAGCCCTAAAGCACTACAGCCATCCAGCCATACAGCACTATAGTCCTACAGCCATACAGCCCTATAGTCCTACAGCACTACAGCACTACAGCCATACAGCACTACAGCCATACAGCACTACAGCACTACAGCCATACAGCCATACAGCACTACAGCCATACAGCCCTATAGTCCTACAGCCATACAGCCCTGCAGCCCTCGGGCTCTGCCGCCTGTGCCCAGCTCCATGTGCGGCTCTCGGCCCTGAGTGCGAAGCCGGGTGGGAGTCGAGCAGCGTGGCCCGGCATTGGGCAGCTCCACGAGCCTTTCCTTTCCCCTATTTCCTTTTCCTTTTTCTTTCCCTTTTCCCATTTCTTTCCTTTTTCGTTCCCTTTTCCTGCCTCTCTTTGCCTTTCTTTTCTCTTTCATTTCCCTTTCCCTTCTTTTCCCTTTCCCATTTCCTTTCCTCTTTTCCTTCTTTCCCTTTCTCTCTTTCCTTTTCCCCTTTCCCTTCCCCTTTTCCCTTTCATTTTCCCTTCTTTTCCTCCTTCCCCTTTTCTCCCCTTCCTCTTTTCTTTTCCCTTTCCTTCCCATTCTCTTTCCCTTTTTTCCCCTTCCCTTTCCCCCTGCCCATCCCCAATCACACTGTGATCCCCACACACTGACCCCCCCCAGACCCCATCTATTCCTTAGCACTCCCCTCTCACTCCCCCCCATTCAAGGCAATCACCATTCCTGTAACATTCAGACCCCCCCCCCCAGGTACTTAATCACCCCTATTACCCTTTTCTGATTAATTAATTCTAATTAATTTCACACCACCGTTTGCAGATGAGTTGACCAGAGCTGCACGCGTTGTTCCCAGTGATCCTCAGCATGCTGCACACCCCACTCAGGTACCAACAACCTGGGGGACATGGGGGGACCCCACACCCCATACACACCACCCTGTGCCCCACTATTATACTATACTATTATTCAGTTTAATTGGACCATGTATCCATGTATGTACACATATGGATATGCTTACACATATAGGTATAATACATGTACATACTTAGATGCATACCATACCACACACACCATACATGTGTATTTACACAGTAGTTAGATATAGGTGCATGGATACACACATCTATGTGAACACGTGCAGACATAAATGTATCTATAGATACAAGAAATACTTGTAATAGGTATATCTGTGTATGCACACCTGTATATCTGTGTGTATATATTGGTGTCTATGTGTCTGTGTGTATAGATTGGTGTCTATGTGTATCCAGATGGGGCAGTGGCAGGGGGAGAAGGGGATGAGGAGGGTGAGATGAGGGTGAAGGGAAACCGCTCCGGGTTCCAAAAGCTCCTTATTTGATTAATTGTACTTTTCTGTTTGATAAATGTTACTCGTGAGTATAAAATATGCAGAGCACTTAGCAAGTTCACACTGTTTAAAGAACTCAACTCACCCAATTAAAATTCCATGATAGGAAGCAAAGAGCAGCAGAATGGCACGGCAGGGAGATGGGCAGGGAGCTGACACCCAGAGCAGGGGCTTCCAGCCATGCAGCCCCCACAACACTCCCCTTCACAGCCCTCTTGAAATGGGGCTGAGTACATGGGATGAAGGGGAGCCCTCTCACATGGGTTGGAGGTTGGCTGTAGGCAAGGGTGACTCTCTGGTCGCTCTTGCAGCACTCTATGGTTAAAGCCATTGCTGGGTGGGGGCACCATTGCTCCAAGCATTGAGCATTGAGGAGGTCCATACCTCCTACCAGAGGAGCCCATGGCACAGCACAGCCCAGCACAGCCCAGCACAACCCCATGCAGCCAATGCCAGGCTGAGCAGCACACCCAGCCCTTCACCAGCCTGGCTTCTCCTTGCAGTCTGAGCAATGATTTAACACCCATTAACCCACGTGGCTGTAAATCCCAGCACAGACAGGTCCCAAACATTCGTTTCAAAGCGACGCGGGTTTGTGTCATTTTGGGATTAGTGTTTACTCTCTTGTTAATTAATACTTGTTAAAGCCAGGCTAAAAAAGCACTCGGCTTCTTGCTTCAGTGAATGCCTCCGTGCCCTCGAGGAGCAGCGGGGCTGTGCTCAATGCATGGGGCCATAGACAGAAAGGAGAAAAATGGGCTTCATCTGTATATGGGGAGGATGATGATGGAGCTCCTGCTGCTGCTGCTGCAACACAAGGGGCACCTCGGGGCCAGAAGGCATCATCCCAGGTGGGGCTGTGTCAGGGAAACTGCAAGTCATGCAAGGGGAAGCAGTTTGGAATAGGAATAGGAATAGGAATAGGAATAGGAAAGGAAACAGGAAGGGGAACAGGAATGGGAATGGAAATGGGAATAATAGCAATAGAAATAGCAATAGTTGTAGCAATAGCAGGGATGGCAGCAATGGCAATAGCAATAGCAGCGGTAATGGTAACAGTGATAGTGACAGTGATGGAGTAATAACAGCAACAAGAAGGAGTTAATTCTTCATTAACCTTTATTAAAGAAAAAAGCCACAAAGTCCACAACTTTAAGCAACTCTGGGGTAGCTCAGGGCGACCACTTTGCAACCCTTAGAATGTGAAATGGTGCAAGATTTGGATCCTACCCCCAGATCACCTTCTGGCTTGCATTGGATTGGACAGCCCCAGGTGTCCCAGCAGCTGCAGAGCAAACCTTGAGGTCAGGACCCTCTGGACACCTCCAGATCTGAGCCCAAGGCTGGTTGTAAGCAGGGGAAGGGCAGCACTGCCTGGTCCTACGCTGCACCCTTCATTTTCCTACAGGAGAATGGGCACAGAAATAGAGCAGCCCCTCCCTGGCTCGGTGGGGATGAGGATGGAGCCAGGCCAAGGGCTGGGGCAGCTCACAGGGGTCGAGGTGCCCCCATCCCACAGCCCACAGCCGGCGATGCGCTTGGCGATGCAGTGCAGCTCGCGTGTGCCAGGAGTGAATGTTAATGGTGCCGAGCTCCTGGGAGAAGTGATCAAATTCTCCATCGAAACCAGCGAGGAAAGGAAGGGGAGGGGGGAGGAAAAGGAAAGGGGGGGAGGGGGGGGGGGGGGGATAACAGCTCCACAGATTAATTCTGCTGATGAAAATTAAAATCGGGCATCTCCAAACCCAGAGCAGGAGCAGCCGCCTCATTCCCAGTGCCTTGGGTAACCCCAAACCTCCCAGAGGGCACGTGGCACTGGGCACCAAGGTGACGTAGTTGGGCACCCCTGGGTGGCACCGCCTGCACCCCACCTCCCTGCTCCCCTCCGTCCCTTCTCCCCTGCCACAATTCGGGTTGTATCCCCGGCTGTTTCCCTCCTCCCTCCTCCTTCCCTCCTCCCGCTCTCCTGCTCTCCTCTCCTCGCTGCCAAGTCCGCAGGTTTCCCACTGTGACCTTGAGCTCGTGTTCCTGGAGCTGGTTGTGGGCTTCTTAAAGGCGCCGTGTGGGCACTGAGGGCCCCGCCTGCTGCCTCCCCCTGGGATCCATAGAGATGGGGCACTGGGATGTGACAGCACGGCATCGCTGAGCCCCATGGGCTGAGGATCCAGCCCAGGATGCACTAAAAGCTCCATCATCCAGAGAGGATCCCAATCAATAGGTGCCTTCAAGGCAAGTCATAAAACTTGGACGTTACACCGGCACCGCTCGGCACTCAGCGGTGAAGGCGGTGTTTAATTCATGGGATTAAATGGGAGAGAAAGGATGGAGGCCCCAGTGCTGCTGGGAAACCCATGAAGGATGAGCCATGGCTGGGACACACTGCTGCTCATGGGGGGAGCCCTGCAAGCACCTGAGCACCGTGGCCAGGGCATGATGCTAATACAAATCAATGTGTGCAAAGAGGGCTAAGGCAAGTATTAACCATGGGAGACATGAGCTGCTTCACCAGAAGGACATGGAAATACCTCACCAGCATGGGGATGGGGCTCGGGGTGGGCTCTGAGCACCCATTGGCAATGTCCCCAAGCTGGGACAAAGCACACAGGAAGGGATGCTGCACGTTGCACCTCTCAGTGCCTTCTGGGTGTGTGGAGGTTGGGACTCCAGAGATTGGCATGAGGGCCCAGCACTGAGCTCTGCACCATGTCCCATGAGATGGGGGCTGAAGCACAGAGCCCATGGGCAGCTCAGAGAGCCGTGCCCAGCTGTTAAAAATACATGTGGGGAAACTGAGGCACTGCAGGATCTCAGATGCTGAAGAGATGGATAACAAGGGAGGAACCCAGCAAGGCTCATGCCCAGCATCAGACCAACAGCATCCCAAAGATCTCCTACCGCATCACTGAACATATCTGGGCAACACAAAGGCACCAGCTGGCGACCGAAAGGCACAGCTCCGTAACCACAGCCCCACAGCGCTCCTGGATGAGGACAGATGCTGCACCCTATGCTTGGCACAGGGTCTGTCCCGCAGGAAATGGGATCACAGCATCAGGATGGGACACACAGCACAACCCCCTGGGTGAAGGGATGGAGCCGGAACCGCTGTGCCCATGGATGGAGCAATGGGAAGAGGAGGAGGAGGAGGAGGCTGAGAGGAAAGAAAAGGAGAAAAATGAGTTTTCCTGCTGCCCCAGCGGTGCGGCGATTGATCGGGCGCAGGTTAGTGTGGAGCGGTGCTGAGAGCTTCATTCCCAACCACCAGCTCACAATTATTGGAAAAAAACCCCGCGCTGCTGCTGCAGTGAAATTAGTTATTGATCTCTTGTCTGGGTGACGAGCGCGGCGCGGGGCTGCGGGGCTGCTGCTCCCTGGGGACACAGCCCAGCACTGCGCTCACCCGCGGCCGTCCCACAGACAGAGGAGGGCTGAGTGCCCCCATGGGGTTCCCCCCATGCACCCACCCCCAAAAGCAGCGGGATATCCAACCCCAACCTTCCCACTGAGGCCCTATGGGCACTGGTTGTGATATCTCGGGGCATCTTAATGGGCTCCTGGGGACAGTGGGTTCTGCTACCCCCCCAGGCTTTGGGTTTGGGTCCCCCCATATGGGGGCTGGATGCTGGATGTGGACTGGCATGCAGTAGAGACCCAAAGGCTGCGCCAATGGTGAGATGCCATGGGGATGGACACAGGGACAGAAGGGACAGCAGGCAGCAGGGCTCAGGGGCTGTCCCCAGGCCCTACAATGGGGCACCAAGTCACTCTCAGCCCCACGCTCAGCAACCCAGACCCCATCCACATCTGTGTCCTGGGGGAGGTTGGGGGGTTCCAGCCCTTTCTCTACACCCCGGACAAAAGCTTGTCAACAAAAGGTTGTGGGATGAGGGGAGGCACCCCCTGAGCCAGGGGGGTGTTTGTTTAACCCACAGGGGGGGAGAGCAAGCTGCATTTCAAAGCAGTTCCCCCTTTGTCAGCCCTTGGCAGCCCCCCTTGGTGCAACATTCCTGGTGTGGGGCTGCGCAGGGGGTCCCGATGGGCTCTGGTTACAACGCGCTGCCCCATCCTTGCAAGGCAGCTCCCGGCCCCATGGCTGCTTTTCCAGAGGGGAGAAGGAAAGGACTGGGAAGGGAACATGGAAAAACGCAGCCAGAATGTGGCAGCAGATGGACTTGGGAGCCCATTCAGGGGCTCATAAGGAGAGGGTCCCCCCAGCTCCAGGGGTTGCTTTCCATCCCCAAGCTGCCCTGGCAGTCACGGCTCCGTGTCCCATAGTTAAGGGGATGACTGTGTAGGGCCGCGCCGTCCCGCTCTGCCCCACAGATCTGGCTGAAACCCACAGCGAACGCAGTGGCTGGGCAGATGGAAAGACCAAATGATGGCTTTGCAGGGGGGCCGGGTTTGTGTGAGCCATCCCTGTCTCGGTGAGCGACTTCGAATAACGGATACACTTGAGAAAATCACCATCTGCTCCCGGACAATTCGTAACCAGAGGAAAAAGGTGAAAGAAATGTAAGGATGGTGTTACCCACCCGGCCTCGACGCCAGCAGCGGGGCCATGCTTTGTGTAACCATCCCCAAAGCCATTTGGGCACAAGAGGATGGGTTGGGATAAGCAAGGCATGAGCATCCCGGGTTCGGTGGATTGGGCAGGAAGATGGACTCCTGCCAGACTGATTCTTTCTTTCCTTTCCCCCCCCTCCCTTTCCCATCTCTCCTTTTTCTAGTGCCTCCTGCTTCCAGCTGGGCTGGAAACACCACAAAAACAGACACTACAATGCAGCACTTCCGTGTTTCAAGTCCTGGAAGAGACCAGAGGCAAAAGATATAGAGCTCATTGCGTGGGGACAGCGATGGTGGGGCTTCATCTTTTGCTCTTTGTTGGGCTTCACCTGGGCACGAGTGCAGATGTACCTGGCGAAAGCTCGGCTCTGAGCCAAGCAGAACCCTGCCGTGTTGTCTGAGCTCAGACAAAAGCTCCTGTTTGGTGGTGATGGTGGGCTGAAGGCGGGCAAGGCACCTCCCCAAAGTTGGCTGTAGCACAGCATGGGGTGTCCCCAGGGCCTGGGGAGGGCTGGGGGTTCTGCACTAGCCCCACACCCCATAGCCACAATGGGTTTCCATCAGCTAGGGCAGCACCCTGAGCACAGTGCTGCCATATGGCAATAGCTACAATGCTGCGGTGTGGGTGCAAGCAGTCTGCAGGTGATCCTGTGGGCACTGTGATCACCGGATACAACCCCACTGAACACCCCCCTGGTCTCCATCCTCAGCAGGACCCCCAGGCTGGCAGCTGTCCCCATGCACAGCCCCAAACCCTGCTGGACACCCCAGGAGGAGGAAGAGGAGGATGAAGAGGAGGGGGAGGCAGAAGGGCTGGCAGAAAGCAGCCGAGCAGGAGCGATGCAGGCACGGCGAGGCGAGGCTTGTGCGCTAGGGAGAGGGAGCAGAAATCTGTTGCCCAGGATGTGTGCTTTGCTGTCAGCCGGCTCTGATTAACGGGCTGCCTTCCAGCTCCGAGCCGGCTGCGTTCCTGGCAGCAGCCGAGGCCCCACGGCTTCCTGCCGTAGGAGTGGCTTTGCTGAAAGGTTACATTTGCACAATGTGCCGCTGGAAAAGCGGTGCCAGAGGTTGCAGGCGGGGGAGCCGGGCGAACAGGCAGCTCCGTTCTGTGTAATGGAAAAAACCCTCCGGGGGACGAGCGGGGAAATATCACGTTACGGTCCCCCAGCACCGAATGGGGCCGAGCACTGAGCTATGGGGACAAGAGAGGGATGGGGGGTGTGAGCCCCACAGCGCAGCTTTGAATGGGGACGGATGGGTTTGTCCCCCCCTCTCCCCGTAGTTTACTGTGGGTCACCCAAACGCTGCCCTGTGTCACACGGCGGCGATGGAGGGTGCGTGTCGCTGCCCCTATGTGGGGAACGTCCCCAATCTGGCAAGGGAGGATTTCCTTCGGTGGAGCCTTCGAGTCGAAGCGCTGCGATGAGCCCGCTGCATCTGCTCCGTGCCCCACAGCTTCCCCACAGCCCTCTGCCCCCCCCTCCGTCCCACCTCCTTACCCCCCCCCAATGCTCTCCTACATCACTGCCCTGGGATGCAGCTGATGCCACTCTGAGCTGGAGCAGACATACCAGCCCACCAAATGTTCCAGTTCCCTCCTTCATCGCCCCTTGCGAAGGAATTTTTTTCCCTTTTGCTTCCCTTGTTTCCTTGGTTTCATTGCTTTTTCTTCCTCATGGAGCCCCTTATTAAGAGTGGATTCTTAGTTTCAGGGTATTGGTGGGGCAGGAAAAGGGACTGCAGCCTCCCCAGCTTTTCTCCCCCCATGTGTAGGACCCAAGAGTTGTGCCCCAGCTCCTTGGGTTTGCCCCATAGCTTTACTGCAATCTCACACTCCCCCTCTGCTGCATGCATCTCATGCTGGATCCAACTGGACTCCCAACCCAGCCACATTCTGCTGCTCAGCACAGCACCGCCCAGCCACAGCCCCATTGCACCTCTGATGTCCCTGCCTTCCCTCTTTGTCTGTTTTCATTAGGATTTGGAGATAAGCTTCAAAATAAAGGCAGTGTTTTTAACCTCACTGCCTTATCAGCATCCCTCCAGTGGGGCCCTGACCCAGCCATGCTGTGTGGGATGCTCCAGGGAACACAGACCCCAAATCTCTCCCCCCAGATCCTGCAGATTTGCTGCCCCACAGCCTGCAGTGGGGCTTCAGAGGGCACCGGTGGCTTTAGGAAGCTCCCTCTGCACCTGGGGACAGCAGCGTTTCATGCACCCACGTGTGGGAATACAAACCCAGAGCCAGCTCAGCACACCTGGATTTTATTCCTGGCTCTGCCGCTGACCTCCAGCAGTTGTTTCCCTCCCCCGGGGCTGTCTCCTCTCCTCCTTTGTCACACCACCAGCACTGCTTTGCCCCAGCAAGGTCCCCAAGCTCCACCACCCCTTGGCTGGAGGCAGAGCCCGCTTTGAGGACACGGCCCTCCCCTGCCCTTTTCCCAAACAAGGTCCCCAGCCTGATAGGATAACACCACGTCCACCAAGCTCTTGCTCATGGACAGCAGAGATCTGGCTGGTTGCACGGGGCTGGCTTTCGTCCTCGTTTCCAGCTGCTAAATTGCATTATAGACAGTTAAAAATACATTGCATACTTTCCTAATGTGACTTTCCCGTGGTAGGCGAGCAGCACCGCCGCCACTGAGATGCTGGGCAATGCATGTGGGGCTGCAGAGCAGCTCTGCATCCTATGGGGGGGACCTGCATGCTGGCAGATGGTTGCCCTGTGTCTTGCCTCAGTTTCCCCTCCGGTGAAAGCATTTGACAGCAACCCAAACACACATAGGAGAATTCAGCTCCACTTAGTTGGGCTTTGCAAGAATAGTGACTTTTTTGTGCAGGGAACAGAGATTAAGAGAAGTCCAGAAGTGAGCTAGAAATGATCTGTTAATAGCATTATAACACAATAAGTCCTGGGCATGACTGGAACTGCAGCACGGCATCCCACTGAAACACCAGCAACACAAAGACTGAGGCAGCACCTAAAGCAGTGGGGGTGCATGCCTGGAGATCTCCCATTGCTTTGCTGTGGGTGGAAGGAGCAACCCAACTACCCAAGGAAGCAACGATGGGTTCCCTGTAGCTGGGACACATCTGCACCCCAGCAAATACTTGAGCAGTGTCTGGAGGCTGGGGAATAGCTGATGCTCTTGAGTGCTGTGTGTGCCCACCAGTGGAGGTATGGCAGCAAGGTGCTCTTCCACATCTCCCACACTGCCTGCCTTCTTGTTGGGCACAGAGGTGATGCAGGAGCTGCAGCATCTCCCCAGCTCTGCACCACTGCAATGCTGAGATGTGGGGGTCTTCCCATGGTCCCCCAATGGACACCCATTTGTATGGGTCCCCAATGGACACTCCATCCCATGGGCCCTCAATGGATACCCCTTACCATGGTCCCCCAATGGACACCCCATCACATGGTCCCCCAAGGGACACCCCTTCTCATGGGCCCCCAGTGGACATCCCTTCCCATGGACCCCCAATGGAAACCCCTTCCTATGGGTCACCAATGGACACTCCTTCCCATTGGCCATGCTGTTGGCCAAGGAATGGTGTAAGAAGGGATGATTCCATGCCTATGGTATCAGGGCATGAGGCTCCATCTGACTCCAGCACAACCTCACCAGGCACCTCCTGTAGGACCAGGGATGGGGTGGGCAGGAGCTCCCACAGCCAGGAGGGGCTCAGCAGGAAGCTTCAAGAGGGTAAGGAAGGAGTTAAACTCCTGCAGAGCCAGCCCCCACCCTCTCGCTTCTCTGCTAACTTTGGGAGGAAGGGAATAGCATAAAGGTAAGAGTGGAGGAAGGAGAGAGAGGAGACAGATGAGAAAGGGAGAGAGGGAGAGGGGGAGCATGGAACAGACGGCGGAGAGGGAGCGCGCGTGGGGGAAGATGCTGACGCTTCTCCTCCATCTCTGTGTGATGCAGATAGAGGGGAGCAATAAAAAAAATTAAAAAATATATTAAAAAAGGAAAAAAAAAATAAAAAAAAAGAAGGCAGAGACCAAGGGAACATGGGAGAGGGAGAAGGAAGGAGCCCAAGCAAGGGAGCATGTGTGAAAGTCGCTGCGAGAGAAGGGGCCTCTTTGATTCCCCGTGCCTCATACCAGACAGTGTCTAGACTGCAGCAATTATTGTCAGCTCAGAACACCCAGGCATTGCCATTTCAGCTGAAAGGGAGCTTAACAAAGAGCGAGGAAGAAAAAAATACCCTGCGAGCAGTGCACTAGGCTGCCTGCAGCATGAGGGGCTCTTCCGAGGGCCCTCTGCCACCCCAGCCCCCCGGCAAGCCCCAGCCCTGTGGGCATGCAGTAGGGCTGGTGATGCTGCGAGCCCCATCCTGCTGCAGCCGTGGGGTGGAAGGCATTCCTGGCCCATCCCCAGGGCCCTTGGGTGTACCAGTGTGGGGGAGCTCTGCACTAAAGGCCCTTGGTGTTTGGGAGAGGAAGAGGTGAGGATGAAGGCTCAGCACTTTTACACCCAGTGAGCCACATGCTTTCATCGAGTCACACAATGGTTTGGTTGGAAGGGACCTCAAAGATCATCCAGTTCCAACCCCCGTGCTGTTGTAGGATTGCCAACCATCAGATCACGTTGCCCAGAGCTACATCCAGCATGGCCTTAAGCAGGGATGGGGCACACACTGCTGAGCCTTTTGGTGGCAGGGAGGCTGCAGTGTGCAGGGATGCAATGGGGTGACATTGCCCCATTGGCCAAACCAGCACAAAGACCCTCAGCAGCCCCACATGGAGCCAATGGAGCAGCAATGCCTTCATCAGGAGCTTTGTTTTCTCTGCAGTTTGAGGGGTCCTTGCTGCCTGTTCCAAGCCCAGTCTGGTCCAGCTGAACTGATTGCCATTGTCACCTCTCTGCCTTTGGGGAATGGAATCTGTTTTCTGACCTGGCCTGGCTGTGTCTGCAAAACTAAAGGCTTCTCCTCCCTTGAGATGATGGTTCTGATGCCATCATGTGGACATCACCAGCCCCATCCAGGATCTGGACATGGCAGCAGAGCAGAGCTGATGACAGCAGACATCCCACAGAGGTCCAACATGGAAGAACCTCCTCAGGGAGGGCCGTGGCCCCATTTCCATACGGTGTCTGTGGATATAGGACATTTCCTCATGTGGTGTTCCCCATGGAGCTCTGTTTGGAGGCTGGGAACAGCAGCTCAGGGGTCCCAGTACCACCCTGGGCAGCACAGTGTGGGATTGCCAGATGTTTCCTGGAAGGGCCCACAGCTCGTAATGCTTTGGGCTGGTGTTACAGCCATGGAAGACATTGAGTTTCCAGCCAAGTGCAGGTTCCGCAGTCATACAAATACACAGGGAGGAGCTGGGTCAGTTTGACCTTCACTGGGGACTTTGTGCACCGTGTCCCATTTGCACTGCAGTGCCAGTGCCCACAGTGCAGCTCCGGGTGTGGGGCAGCTGATCCCCAATGCATTTCCAGCTGTGGGGTTTTGGAGCAACAGCTCCAGGGCTCTGCATCTCAGAGCCACCCCAACAGTGTCATGCAGTGGGAACACCACCAAGATGTCCCTGCACTTTGCCCACTGCTGAACTCCCATCTACACATGGTTAAGCAACGCAAGAAATAAGACCTTGCTTTCTCCTCCACCCCACAGAGCAGCTCTGCTGGGTTCAACAAGGGCAGCTCCACTGGGGTTGGCACCACGCCGTGCCCCATCCCAGGGCAGCTTGAACCCCTCTGCCCCTTCTCCCCCCTCTGCAAAGCACTGTGCTGCTGCCAACCTCACGTTTCCCAGTTCCTTTACATTTACCCCCACTCTTTTTATTCTTTCTTTTATTTTAATCTCCCCTCTTTCCTTCCTTCCTTTTTTTTATTTTTATTTTATTTTTTATTATTTTTTATTTTATTTTATATATATTTTTTCTTCCTGGGTTAAAAATAATCAAGTTTCTGGGAAGCAGCAACTCCTGCTGCGCTGCCTCCCCGCACTCGCCCCGGAGAATAGCTCAGCCCGGCGCTGGGCTGCGGCCCCTCCTCGCTGCTCGCTCCTTCCTCCTCCCCACCCCCTACAGGGATCTGACTAATATGCTCGGGCTCTGCTTGCCAGCTCAGCTGGAAAGGAATTTAACCGTTGCGTGGTCTGGAGGGAAGAGCTGGGAACCCTGAGCCGCCCCGCTGAGCTGCGACCCTCCTCGCATCGCTCTTGGTTGGCTCCGTGCATGGCCACGTTGTGCTGTGCGTGGGGAAGAGGGATGGGGAAGGAGGGATGCGCCACATCAGAGCCCAGCAGCCCCATTCCTGAGCCCCAGGCATGTGCAACCATCTCCTCCCTATGTTCCCTGCCTTGTGTCTGGGGCAATGCAGCACCCCGGGTGCCGTGCTCCCTAACAGTGGGGATCGTGGATGTGCTTTCCCCACCCACTTGCATTCCCTGTGTGCCAAAACCCCAAAGCAATGCAGCCTGCCGCTCACCCCAGGCCTCAGCACTGGGTGATGGAGCAAAGCGGGACCCGCAGGATGTGGATGGGGGTCACAGTGGTCCCAGCTCTGCGGCAGCAGCTCCGCAGTGGGGCTGAGACCCCGAGCACGGAGCACTGAGCTCAGAGCTGCTGCAGTGCAGTGCTGTGGCAGCAGCCAACAGCCCTCCTCCGGGGTGCTGGGAATCAGCCTCTGCACCAGCACAGTGAGTAAAGGCAGCGCTGTGTTTGGGTAAAAAAAACCACACAGAGAGAAAGCTGCCTTGACCAAGGTTATCCCAGAAAGTCCATGGCAGAGTCCCCCCCTCCCCACATCTCCAGCTTGCTGCTGTACTGCAGCATCTCCATGCTCCACTATAACTCCCCTTGAGATCTGCTGGCTGTTGCAGAAGCACTTGGAGGCCAGGACAGCTCAGCCCAGCGCAGAGCAGTGCCAGCTCCAACTGCACCCTGCCAGGGCACTGAGTGTCCCAGAGCAGGATGTGATCCTTCCCACAGCATGTGGCCCCTCTGGAGATGGGGCTGCAGAGGGGGAAAGGGCACTGGGGACAAAGTGGGGACCCAAGGAAGAGTGGTGAAGGGTGAGGACCCCATAGGTGCTGGGATATCCCATCTGCAGGGTCTTTGGGATGGAGGCTATGCCGGCAAGAAGGATTTGGAAAGAGGAAGATGCTTCCTTCTCCGGTGTTCCAAGAGCTGCCTGCAGCCCTGCTGCCCCACAGCAACCCCAGCAGCCAGAAAGTGCTGGCAGGAGGGAAAGGGGTTGAGAAACTGCAGGCAGCAGGATGAGGCAGGAGCCAGAGCAAGCAGGATGTGACTAGGGGGTGACGGGGACGGCTGGAGGGGTGCCATGAGGAAGCGGTACCCGGGGCCATCCTGTTACCTCCCTCCCACGGCCCTCCAGCCCCAGCACTGCTCCCTGCACAGCGCTTCTCTGTTTCATCCCTGCCACCTCAGTTCTCTCTCAGCAGCAAAGCAGCACCTTCTCCATCCATTTACCGTGGGCTTTTGCACTCCTGCCCTTGTTGGGCTCATCCAGGGCTGTCACTCTGGGCTTTCCCTGCCACAAGTGTCCCAACCCTGTCAGTGCAAACCTGATATTTTTTGCTGGTCCTTTTTCAGCACAGATTTGACGGCGCTGTTGGGAGGTGTGGGGTTGAGGGGAGGCTCAGACCGTGCCCTTCTCAGTTCTCAAAGTGTTGTTTTAGCACTGCAGGAAGGAGAGAGGAGAGAATGAAGGAGAAGGAAGCAGTAAAAAAAAAGAAAATAATAATAATAAAAAAGACTTTTTCCCTCACTGAAAATGACGCCCAAAGCAGCTTTGCTTTGGTTTCCCCCAGCTCTGGCTGGTCCCAAGCTGCTGGCACCTTCCTCTGCTGTCCCCTTCACTGAGCTCCAATTTCCTTGTCCCCCACCTGCCCTTCCCCTCCATGTCCTCTAGAAATCCTCATGTTTCCCAGCTCTGACATGGCCCAGTTCAAGAGCAGCTCTTGTTTGGGAGGAGGGGTCCAACCCCAGGCACAAGCTGCAACACCCACCCTATTGAAAGGCAAGAAGGAACATGCAAATAACCCCCTCCCCAGTCCTGCCACACCAAAATGCATTAAAAAGGATGGAAGAGCAAACACCCTGATGGGCAAGAATGCATGCTGACGCCTTGGCTTTGTGGCAGCTCACCATCAGTCTTGCCTTCAGCTCGTGTTGGTATGGAGCAGCTTTGCTGTGGGGCAGGATGACGGGAAGATCCCCCCTGCTGCCCATGGGGTATGGGAAGTGGGCTGGGGCTTCATAGCAAAGGTGCTCCAGGGTCAGCTGGGCTGAGCAGGCATCCCCCAGTATGTGCTGGGTACAGGGAAGGGGATCCCACACCTCTCTGGGAAGGTCTGTGATAGAAGAGTCACAGAATCATGAAGGATGGGAAAAGCCCTCTCAGGTCCCCAGGTCCAACTCCATCCCACCCCACCATGCCCACTGACACATCCCTCAGTGCCACATCTCTGGAACACCTCTGGGACAGTGACCCCATCACTCCTAAGCTGCTGTAGCTGCACAGCACTGCTCTCTTGGAGAAGCAGCTTCTCCTAATATCCAGCCTGAGAAGGCCCCATCATACCCCAGCACTGCCCTGCTGCACAACAAAACCTCCAGAGCTCCGGGGTGCTGTGGCTCTGCTTTTCCAGCAGGGATATTGCATGGTGTGTATGCTGGGCAGGTCTGAAAATGCAAACCATCTTCCATCACTTGCATGATAAATTATTTTGGGGCCTTTTCTGAAAGATTTTATTATTATTATTATTATTATTTTCATTCCAGCAAACCTACTGCATTCAACTCAAAGATCACCTCAGTGTAAAAGAGGAGATTTAAAGAAAATAAGCGACCTCCAAACGCAATGAAACCAAAAACCTTTCTGTCCGAACCAAACATTATGGCTTGACCTAAAGTGAGCGGCCATGCTGGTATGGGGTATTTCGTGGGTCCTTATTTTTTTCACTTAGCCTGAAAGCTCCTCCTACATCCCCATCTCTGTGCTGACCTGGTCCTACTTCCACACCCACGACGTTCACTTTGGGTACCAACCAACACTCTTCCTTCATTTTCCTATCAACGTGGTTCTTCATCCATTATCGAGACCCACTGGATGTTCTTCCATTCATAGACCCAGTGGATGATCTTCACTAAAAGCAAGCAACACTTCAGTTCCACTCCTTCATGGACCCATGAGCCTGCCCCAAGCATCCTCCAGAGGAAGACATGGCCAAGAAGATACGAGCACCCAGAAAAGGTTGGTTTCCCTATGGCTGCAATAGGGGAAGTCTATGGGGAAGAGGCTACACAAAGAGGTGCTGGGTTCCATTTCCAGCCCCCCACCCCTTGCTGGCTGTGCCAGGGCCGTGCCCTCCGACCTGAGGCAAAGAAGTGAAACCCCAGCAAAGTAGCAAACAAGTCGAGGCGTAAACACGGCACGAATCCGTGGCGCTTCACCGCGGTTCGTTATCTCTGGTTAGACTGGAGACGGTAGAGCTGGGTTTGAGGAGAGCAGAAATATCAGCAATTAAAGATACGTCGTGTCAAAAAAACTCTAAACTGATTAAAGTTGAAGGCTCCGTTTTCTTCTTTTCATCAGAGAACGGAATCAAAACCTGCCTGGAAAGACGCGCTCCCCCCGTTCCCAGCGCTCCGAAGGCAGCGCCTGCATCCGTCCTGCTGTGTCCCTGCATTTTAATTACCATCTTATTAATATTCATGAGGATAGGCACTCAAGGGGGATTGCAGTCTGTCATTCTCTCTCTCTTTCTTTCCCCCTCTCTCTCTCGGCTGAATCTGTGTAGGTTTTTTTTTCCCCTTTCCCAACAGTTGGCGTGCCGCAGATCCGTACCGCGTGCGTGTGCCGACCCGAGGTGCTGTGTGTGCAACGGGAGGGTGTGAGGGCTTGCACACGGGTGTGGGTGTGAGTGGGATTGCCCCCACAGTACACGGCATCCTGAGATGAAGCTCAGCTGTGCTGCTTGGAGCGAGCATGTGTGTGCAAATGTGGTGCCATGCACTCAGCGCGGGATGTCGGCATGGGAGCGGAGCGGCACAGTGCTGCCAGCAGAGCCGATGCACGTGTGAGCAGGCGTGCGAGGAGCGTGTGCTCACACTTGTGTGCATTATCGTGGCCATACAGGTATCTTAGAGTACCTGGGTTGATGGTGTGGGACCCCACTGAGCCACAGCCTGGGCTGTCAGGGTGAAGTGGGACTTGTTTCGGGTGTGCTCTGTGAGCCTGGCTCGTGGGTGCACAGAAGGCACTGGTTGGCAGTGGAGCTGGAGGTAAATCGATTTTCTCATGCCTAAGTTGAGCAGTATGGGGTTCACCTGCTGCCATGTGGCATGGAACCCTTTTTATGATCCCTACTGAATGTAATGGCCACATATGTGGTGGAGAATTGCTCCCAATGCTTCTGCTAACCTACACATGCCCTGCTCCCATTTAGCTGGAGGAAACATGACAAGGATGGGCTATCCCCGCTGGGCCCTATCACCCCATGGTCATTCCAAACATCCCAAACACCACCACCACCTGCACCTCTGTTTTCAAGGAGGATGCAGCGTTGGTTTCCCCATCACTTTCCTCTTGGCTAATGCCAACAAGAGCTCAAAGCCCTTTAGGGAAGGATCCCACCACCCAGCACATAGCCCTGCCATTACCAACCACCTGCAGAAACCTGTGGAGAGACACTCCAACTCCACGGCTCCCCAATGCCCCACTTGCTCAGCTCCACAAATATTTGAATTAAGGTCCCCTGGGGAGCCGCAGTCACAGAGTAACTGATTTCTCCTCCTTCATTATATCTCTGTGTAATTTACCGAGGGACGGCAGCGTGTGCCTCTGTTGGAGTGAATTCCCAGCAGGACTCCCCAGAGCTCACAAATCAGGCAAAGGCAAGGCATTAGAATATGAAAGGTGAGGCTGGTCTCCCCACCAAGACTCACCTCACTCTTCTCCAGCTCCAACAGTCCCAAGTTACGTTAGATCACCTCCTGCCACCTCTGGTGGGTCATGTTCCTGTGTGAGCAGGGAGGTGCTTGGGCATAGGGCTGTATCCCCAGTCCTGTCCCTGCTTGCTCCCTCTACCTTCTAGACAGGAAAGGGATGAGGGTCACCTCCCTCTTGGCAGCATCTCAGGAACAAGAGATGAAGAGTGCCAATGGAGCCAACACAGCAAAGGTTTCCGGGTGGAACCGTATCACACAGCGGAGATCCCTGCCCCAACATCTGACCGTTTTCACCCACGTCTCCATTTCCACAACTGCAGAGAAGAGCAATCATTCCCTCTGTTTACTGGTTGAAGACTCTACCAATTAGATGTTTGAAGTCTATGGAAGCCAACCTGCGTTCTGGATCCATCTGCATTGCATCTCCAGCAAGGTGGAACCAGAGGACGAGTTTGCCAGTGTGTCTCAATAGTTCCCTGAAAGAGGTCAGAGAGTTGCAAAAGAGAAATGAAAGAAAAAGGAGAAACCAAGGTCTTTGCTCTAAGGATGCACAACTTTGCTGCTTGGGATTGCTTATGGAACACGCAGTGTGAATAGATTGATATTCAGCAGACCCAAATCTGTCCAACCTAAATCCAAACCTCTGCCCAGTCCTGCATAGTGCTTGTGCTGAGGTGTCAGGTGTGTGACCCAAGAGCGGGAGGCAGACAAGAGGTCACAGGACCTCCCATGGGTCTGAACTGCACCTCTAGGGCAGGGGCTGTCCCTGAGCCAGCCCAGGCATCGCCAGGGATGTGGCACCAGAGTAAGACACCAGTTGGGCTCTGAGGCAGCGAGCTCTCTGTTCCAGATACGCTGCAAACAGCGGAGGGCAACATTTTGCTTCCTGGAAACCCAGAGAAAGAAGTGTGTTTTTTTCTAAGAGCTGCAGCTCGTAGGCAACCTGTAATGGAGGCTTCAGAAAATGGGGTGTTCCCCCTTACATCTCCTCTGCAAAGACAAAGCCCTGGCAGATGGTGGTGGTGCTTCATGGTGCTTGGATGTTGTTTGGGAGCTGGGTGCATGAACCCGAACTCTCTTTCTTCCCTTTAGAGGTACAAGCAATGTGAAATCTGCCTATCCCTCAGATATCTCAACTTCTCAGAGCCCACGTACCGTCTCTTCGCACAAGCTGACTCAAGGACCTAAGGCTCTTCAATCTGTAACAAAGAACTCCTTTCTCCCAAACATTCCCCAGTCATCGGAGCTAAATAGGCTGTGCTGAAACCAAACAAAATAAAGCCCGTGCGAAGGCAGCTCCAAATCCCCATCTCCTTGCCAGCACTCTGAATTCCCTCCCATGGGCAAGCAGCTTCTCAGTGTGCCAGGGCTCAGAAACACAGTAATGTACTGGCATGGCAATGACAAGAGGGTACCTGGGAGGGAAACGTGCCGTGGAGCTGCACCAAGAACTACACGTGCTCCGTGCATGGGATGTCAAGAGCTGTGGAAAGCCCTGGAGCAGCTCCTGAGCAGCCTTTATGGGCACCCAATGGGGAACGCCAAAAAGGGGGATGCGTGGGCACCCAGTGGGAAACCCAGATAGGGTGATGCATGAACACCAGTGGGACCCTTCCGCAGCCACAATGAGCACCCAATGGAGCTCACGCATCCCCCTGCTTGTGGTCCCCAATGGGAGCCTTCCAAACGCTCTGCTCAGGCCACCCCCTTGCTGCCCCAACCGGCTGCTTCCACCCCCTCCAATTTGGGGCCAAATCCCCACCGCAGTGCAGGGGACCCTCCAGCTCCCAGCACTAAGCACCACCGCAACAACCATCGCGCTGAAGCAGCTGCCTCTCCCCATCAGCGAGGTGATGGCAGGAGGGGGTGTCCATCCTCCCGGGGACGGGGGGGGGGGGGGGGGTTGGATTTTGGCAGAGCGTATCCGGAGGTGCTGCCGGTTCCGGAGCTGCGTGCCCGGGACCCCACGAAGCATTGGGGCCGGGGGCTTTCTGCGCGAGCAGCTCGTGATCAAAGCGCCGAGCGCAGCCCGGGGCTTTCGGGGAGGGGGGGGTTGGGGGGGGAGGCGGGCGGCGAGAGATGAAACGGAGCAAAGTTCTTCGGGTTCGGACGCGGGAGTTGGAAAGGATTCGACGGCAGCTTGGAAAAGGAGGTGGAGAGGGCCGGGAGCAGCAGCGTTCAGCAGAAAGGAATGTCCTGATGGGACGGCAGCCTGAACGCCAGCCAGGACCCCCCCTTTACCCCCCCCCCCCTCCTTCCCAAGGCTGTTTAAAAGCCCCGGACCTCTCCAAGCCCTTTAATTGGAGCTTTAAAAAACTTCCTTGTTCCTTGACGCGGCGAGGTTTGCGTTTCATGCCCAAAATGACTCAATTCCCCCCTCTCCCCCCCGTGCAAAAAAATTTCTCCTTTGAAACGTTCGCTAGCAGCCAGCTCCGTCCCCTCCCCATTAGCCCCAGTACCCCCAGCCCTCACCCCACCAGCCTCTTGTGTGTATTCTTGTTCTCCCCTAATAATCCACATCCCAGCTGCCTCCCTCTCCCTTCACCCTCCTCCTCCCTGCCTCTCTCGCTCCCTCTTTCTCCCTCCTCCCCCCCTCCTCCCCCTTTCCATAACTCAAAAGCTTGTCAGGCTGGTTCCAGACTGCTGGCGCCAGGCTTCACTCCAGGAAAAAAATAAAGCAAAAGAGAAAGGCATGCAAGGCAAAACAGCCCCGCCACATGAACACACATCAAACCAGCCCTTTATCTCCCCGGAATGCTCTCCCCTCTGCAGAGCTCCCTACCCCGTCCGACACACGCACACACTCGCTCCCATCGCTGTAACCCTAATGCAGCACGGTCGGGCTGCGAGAGCACACGCCCCGGCAGAGAAAAGCGAAGGAGCAAATACAAGATCTATTATTTATCAGTGTATCAATTATTTAGAGCCCCGTGGCGGGGAATGGGTGGGGAGAGGAGGCCTTCACGGAGGCGGCTTTTACCCCGATCATTCAGGTGAGGGGCTCCTTCCCGGACCTACCTCCCATTACCCACCCATGGGGAGATGACCATGTGCCTCCAGCCCTATCCTTTGCCCTTATGTCCCACCTTGGTCCTTCCTCTGACCAGAGGAGCGCTGTTATTCTTCCCCACGAGCAAGAGAACACCATTACCCTGCTCTACCAACAAGGGAGCCCCATTATCCTGCCCCACAATCAGTTATCCCACCCCAGGAACACCCCAGTCCTGTAGGCACAAGACCTGGTGTGTGATGGTGGCCCTCACAGGTAGACCTGGCCTCCACGCAGCCCACAGCAAAGGGAATTTTGGCATCAAGCTGCAGTGCCAGCACCTGCTTTGAGGCAGCTTGCACATATCTCCAAGCCACCTCCCTTCCACAATGCACAATGACACAGACAGCCATCCCAAAACGGCAGCGGTGGCCAGTACAGTGATGTGAAACCCAAGCCCTGATGGGGCTGTGCACTGGACCTGAGGCCCTATGAGTGCTCCTGTCCATAAGCTTCCCCTAAAGGTCTCCTCCCTGCAGGTCTTGCCACAACATGGAAGGTCCGCAGCTCTTCACCTTATGGGGATTTTTAGGCTGGTCTTTACCCCAAAAGGTGAAAATCACAGAATCAGTGAGGTTGGGAAAGACCTCTCAGATCTGCAAATCCAACCCCAGCCCACCCCATCGTGCCCACTGACACATCCCTTAGTGCTATACCTCCACCAGTGCTATATCCCCACCCCACCATTCCCTGTGCTACTGCAGCACCACACTTTCAGACAACTAATGTTTCCTAATTTCCAACCTGAACCTTCTGGTGCAACTGGAGGCCATCACCTCTCGTCCTACCACTGTTACCTGGGAGAGCCAACAATCCCAAACGTGGGACACAAGCTAAGCTGTGGGATGAACACCACACCAAGCTACACAACATCCCCCCATTCCTTCCAGCCCTGTTTTCTCTTAGATTTTGGAGCAAAACCCCAGCCCACCATATTCATGATCCCTTTGGCAAATGGTCCCATTCCCCAGCCAGGTGACGCTGCGTAGCGCTGCGCCGTTACGCTTGGGTTCACCCATGTGCCATCGCTGAGAGCTCCCAGATGGCCACCTCAGCCTTCCCTCGAGGTAGCTGCGTTTCAGCAGCAGATCACGCCGAAGTAGCTACAGTGGGAACGTGTGATGAGGTGGGTGTGCTAAGAAGATTTTTTTTTGGCAGACTTCAGGATGACTTTATTGCTCACAAGTTCTCGAGTCATGCCTGAGTAACACACTCAGCGCGTGTCTCAAGCAAAAAAGAAAAACCAACAAGGAAAAAAACCCCTTACCCCAGCACAAAAAGGGATGTGTTTTGCTCCCTGAGGACAAGAAGCATACAGGAGAGACAGGAAAGGGCCCTGAGACCCAAAGATTCTATTGTGCTGCTCCCAAGTCTGGGCATCCACCCCAACCCCAATGGGTTCTGAGCATCCCTCTAATAGGGAGGAGAGGGCTGTGGCATGGAGCCCTGCTGTTGTTGGCTTCTGGGTGGCAACAGCATCATCAGCTCTCAGGGCTCCTTACCAGCCCCTAAGGAAGACTCAGGTGGGATGGAAGTCTTCTCCCCTTGGGTTAAGAAAGAGTAAAAGTCACTCCTTGCATTTCACTGTCCCAATCCTTCCACACCAGAAGCTTAAAACAGATGAGAACTGGTCTGAAAAAGGGGGAAACTCTTGACCTTATTAACCCCATTCCATTCTAACAGGTTCAAAGAGGACGTTTTTGTGAGTTCTTCTAGGACTGTTTTCATCTTTCTTTTCTTTTTTGCTTTTTTTCCCCCAAAAAACCCAACATTCCAGAAAAAAACCAACCCACATTCCCTATATTTGCTGCTACTGAAAGAGCAAATCTATCTCAGGGAGGAGAGCAGGGTGAGCCAGGGAAGGAAGAACCTTCACTGAAGACTGAGGGGAGGAAAAGCAGAAGGACCTGAGGAGCCCTTCATTTAGAACACGAGCACAAAGAGCACTCCCAGGGACAGCAGCAGTGCCAGGACAGCCTGTGCTCCTCACCAGGCAGCCCCCATCACCAAGATGCTGCTGGCAATGGCTGCAGGCAGGGGAAGGTATGGCTGCATCCTGCCATGTGCTGCCTTCAGAACAACCAAGGTGTGGGGAGCCAGGGTTGGATGCACTGTGCCCTTAGGAAAGAAGGAAGAAGGACTGGAGCAGAGCTATGGGTGCCGGTGCGCAGGGACCGGATGGGGACGACGGGTGGCTGCAGCCGGTCCCAGCTGTATCCTTTTCCCATTTCCCTTCCATGCCTGTGGCCAGGCTCCCACCCCACTCCTGCCCCGCTGAGGTCAGCTCCGGCTATTCTCTCCACCACTTCCCCTGCTCCTGCCATGCACTTCCCTTCTCCCTTTGATATTTCACCTTTGCTGCGTCATCCCCCCCCCACGTGCCGGTTTGGGGCTCGGTTCCACGTGGACGTTTTGTTCCTTACTGTTGTCACAGCGTCGTGTCAGGGCTGTCTCTCACATCACCATGAGCCAATTGTCTCTGTACTTTTGAGGCTCGTGTCAGGAGGGCCAAACAGAAGCACTGGGATGGCCAAAAGGCAGCCAAGGCCTCCCACCATTGGCACCCAGCAGCATCAGGTGCTCCCTTGGCTGCTCTCTGGCTGGTTTCTCTCTTGCCTACAAGAAATAAGCCAACTCACACAGAGGAACTGAATGGACAGAAGCTTTTAAGTGCACTGAGCTACTCACACAGGGCAGGACACTTTGGTGGTGGATTTCCTTCCTCACAGTTCCCTGCTGGAGCACCATCACCCCCAGCCCGCAGCAGACACATCAGTTGGGCATCCCACCTGGACAGGACATCCCTGGCTCTGCCCCTTCCAAGCAGCAAGCTGTCACACAGCTGTGAGCATACTCCTAAGCCATCATAGATAGCACTGCCCGTCTGAAGTCTCTCATATGTTATTTGCAGGAGAAAAAAAGACCTCGGTGCTCCCTCCCAGTCTCACATTGTGCCCAAACCACCCAGGAACCACCAGCACTACCCACACAGATTGGGATGGGGGCACAAGCAGAGGAGAGGCTTGGCACCAAAACCCAAGCAGTCATTTCACTAAGCAGACACTGAAATGGCAGCAACTCAGTTCCACGTGCCATCTGAGATGGTGGAAGAGGTACCATCAACACACAGGTACAGCCTCAGGCTGCTGGCATCCTATCCTCTTAAACCATTCCCTCTGTTAATGGCACCAAGAAGCATCGACCAACACTTCCAAACCTCCTCTTTCGGCTCATGGATGCTCAGTGCAGGGTTGCTGCCTTCAGCCACCTGTCTGTACCCAGGGGGTCCTCTGGGAGCAAGGAGGGAGCTGTAGAAATAAGCAGCAATGACAACCTGGGGACCAGGCAACCCCATAGCCCAAAGGATGGTGACAATCTACCCCCCCCCCCCCACTGCAATGGGGCAGCACTATTTTGTGGTTTCCAACTCAGATTGTCTGAGTGACTCACATGGATGTTTGTCCCCCTCCTGGAGGTCTTCCCTTCCTTCATTGTCATTTTAGATAACCTGAGATATTAGTCAGCTGGACTGGAGCTGCACGTTTTATTCAGCGCCTCCAAAGGAAAACACAGCGCTAGCACTGAAGGTGAAAAACACACAGAGTAGAGCGCAGTCAACTCCAAGTACTCAGAGCTCCTAAAGATATCCAGACTCTGGAAAAAAATCAGGGAACGGCCCTTAAAATAATGAGATTTGCAAGAGAAAATGAAAGGAGAACAGTTGGCTCGTTTTCATTTCCCTACTGGCTCTCAAGCCTTTAGGACACCCTTATGTTTCCCTCTCTGCCAACCTAAGGCGAGGACCCTTAAACAAGCAAACCCTACACAACCAGAAAACAGGCTTTAGGGAAACCTTGAGCAGGAGACCAAAGACATCCCTGAAATCCCATCCAAAGTCCACACAACTCCATCAAAAGCGCCTCTGTTGAGGTGTCCCATCCACTCCTAGCAGTACTTGTATCTACTTTAGGCTGCTGAAGCACCTGCCTCCTCCTTTGTGCTGTCCCCATGAGCCCTAAGCAGTAGCATGGCACCACGGTGGGTCGGGGTTGGACTCAGGGATTGATCTGAGAGGTCTTATCCAACCTCAATGATTCCATGGTGATCATCACCATGCACACGAGCTGACCCTCCCCAGCAGAGCCCTCACCCTGTCCTGCAAGTCCAAGCAACCCTTGTGCACTGCACATAGAGCTGCTGCCCTTCAGTTCGGGGCAGGAGAAGAATCTGGAGATGTCTCTGCTTGCAGCTGCTCGGGGGCCAAAAGCAAACACACCATAGCAGTCCGGAACCGGGAAGAAGCAGGGTGCGGTGAACGCCCGGTTCCTCGTGCCGGATGAGGAGGAACTTGGCTTTGTGTTTCCCATGCAGGATGTTGCAAGAGGACACGGAGCCCTGAACCCACAACCGGGGGGAGGAAGCCACCCCGAGCAGAGAAACAGCCACGAGGGGGACGGCACCGCGATGGCATCGGAACAGCGGCTCCGAGCAGGCAAGCAATGCCAGCTGGTTGAAAACCGCAGCCAAGCAGCCTGGGGCTGATGCGGGGAAGCAGCCCCGTGCGTGGCGTGGGGCAGGGGGCTTCGCACCGCCTCGCTCCCCGGCTCTTAAAAGCAAATACAAAGGCTGGGCTCCCCAGCCCTCGCTGATGGTCGACCTCTCCGTTGTCCTCGCTGCACGCCTGTCCCAGTTCCAGCAGCCGGTTGCTACAGCAACTGAGCTCTGACTAATCATTTGCGCAATGACCTTTTTTCCCCCCAGAGAGAGGGAGGGAGGGAGATGGAGGGGAGGGAGGGAGGGGAGGAGAGGCAAAGCAAGTGGAGGTTAGCAATAAAAAGCAGCCGGGGAGAATGGGTTTTTAGGAGATGGGAGATTTGGGGGTTGCATTACTCAAGGACCCCCACTCTCCTTGCAACCCCACTGGTGAGAACGGAGGGGAGCAGGTTGGGGGTTATGGGTGAGGGGGTGGTGGATGCAAACCGGGGCTCAAATTCATTGCATCCCCCACCTCCCAACCCCACACCCTCCCAGCTCCTCCAAGAAGGGCCCAAAGTCAAGAATTTGGCTCTGCTGCTGAGCAACCACGAAGGGTTGGCCAGTGCCAACAATGAGGAGCCTGGCTCGAGCACCCTGAGCCTGGCAAGCTGGGGGGCTGAGCCCCAAACCCTTCAAGCCAGGTGCTGCTGCTGGGCCCCAAAAGTGACCCAGGCAGAAACCTGAGCCTGGCTCCAGTGACTGTCACTGTGTCACCATGATGGGCTCAGTCCCACTGTTGGTGACCACAGCCCAGGGAGAGCAGGGTCGGGTCTGGCCTCATCTCTGCCATGCCATAAATAATGCACGAGCCTCTGCACACAGACCCAAGGAACACACGTGAGCTCGCATCCTTCTGACGTGAGAGCAAACAAGTTTAGAGGTTGCAGGTACTTTTTCTTCTCGTATCCACTGGAAAGCAGATGTTGGTGAAACCCAAAGAGCACATCCAAGGGTGGATGGTTGTGCCACCAGCCCCGAGTTTCTGCAGCCAAAGGATCTGAGCTCATCTCCAGTCGGATCAGAAAGAGGTCCCATCTGACCTTGACCAACCACAGAGAACTAAGCCAGCTGAGACAGCCAGGAAGAGATCCCTGGTGCTGGAGAGCAGAAATCCATGGAAAGCCACAGAAAAATTGGGTTGGCTATTTGGGAAGAAAAGGAATTGTGTAGAAAACAAAATATTTTTGAGGAAGGATAGGCCAAAACTGGGGGAAAAAATGGACAAACTCTGCAATTCTGCTGTGTGAATAGGAGAATGAGGGGAAGAGGAGGAGAACACGGAGTGGCCATGGGGCACAGCAGGGAGGAGTGAGCTGTGCCTGGATGCTGCACACGTGCACCACAGTCAGCATCTGTCCCATGGAGGAGCTCAGGGCTGCTCCTGATCACGTGGAGGGCTCTGGGTTGGGTGTACCCAGAACTGTTCTGAGATGCTGCAGTGGCCCATCCTTACCTTGCCTTTCTGCACTAAGCACAGGCTCCTTCCTTAAGGCTGCTCAGACAAAAGCCTTGCTTCCAACGCCTCCAATACCTGGCTCAATAGCCAACAACCTCCTCCAGCTTACCACACTCCCTTCTGCTTATCAGACAACCTCAAGGACAGGGCATTCTTACCTACACAGGCACCTACCCAAGTTCCCCTTGCAGCATCTGACCCCAAACTTGGCAAAACCAACACAGATTTTACACAAGGTTCATAGCAGTGCACTGCAGGCAGCCACGGCTTGCCCTGCTTGAGCAGACCAAAGCCACATCAAGCCCAATGCAACAAGCACAGCTGAACAACATGAGACATGATCCCGGCCTTGGTGCTATGCAGTGCAATCACACGGCTTCCAGATGTGGGCTGCCAGAGCTCCTGCCTGCCCTGAGCCACCCTGCAGCTGGGGGGCTGCCTCTAGACTGAAAGGCAGAGTGCAGAAATAAAACTGCTTTTCCACCTCTTTTTGGTTAAATCACTCTGCAGCTTGCAGAGCTCCACCAAGGACAATTATTTCCAGCATGTGCCGTGCGTGAATGCTGCAAGCAAGGCAGAGCTGGAGTTTCATCACAGCCCGGCTTTGTGCGCATAGCAGAAAAGGAGGGGGGGGAAAGAAAAATCAAAAGGGAACTTGGAACTGAAGGCCCCCCAGCCTCACCCTGATCCCGAGGAGGCTCCGCTCTGCTCTTGCTCAACCCGACATGGAGAATGAGGAAGTGGAAGAGACAGGCGGGGGAGGCGGAGGAACGGTCAAGCTGAAGACAAACAGCCCCCGAGCTGCAGGGCTGGGAAAGAGCTCCATGAGCAAGAGGGCACAGGAGCAAAGAGTGCTCTGCAGCCATGCTGACCCCCATCCCCATGCAGCAATCCCCATGGTTTAGGTCACCAGAACCTGAACGGTCTCCTAGGAGCTGGTTTCCAGCACCCAGACCTGCAACCCCTGCAGCACATGGGGATGGCACAGCCTGTCGTGGCACGGCCATGCTGAGCTGTGCCAAGCCAGCCCCAGCCAGCCCACTGCCTGCCTTGCTCAGCAACAGCCAGCTTTCAGCACAGCCTGCAGCTCACTCGCTTGCCTCCGTGCTCCTGAATACCAGGAACCACAACACCATGTTCACTGCAAACAGGAGTTAGCATAAAAAATTAAAACCCAGCCAGGCGCGAGGTTCTGCAGGCAGCTGCTGCAGCCCAGAGCCCTTGCTGGTCCCCGTATCCCTGGTCCCACCACTCCTGTCACCATCCCCATCCATGCACACACTCTCTAATTCATCTTGCCCCAGGGGAGGAAGAAACATAAGCAAGGCAGCCCCAAGCTCCATGGTCCAAGGGTGGTGGGGCAGCACCCAGGGTGGTGCTCTCCTGCTGCTCTGTCCTTCCACTCACTAGAGCAGCCAGGATTTGCCTCCACTTTATCCCTCTTACAGCCAAAAAACCATAGCAGAGACCTTAGGGGTGTGTGGAAGGTCCCTAAAGGGGTTCCCATTATTGCAGATGAGGAGATGATCAGGACCTGTGGTCTGTAAGGTAAACCCCACACACATTTTCTATTCTCTTTAGGACAAGCAAGGCACCAGCGTGGGTAAGTGGGAGGGAAATGAAGGGCTCCTGTCCCACCAGCCTAGGGCAACAAAGATAGCAAGGGCCATTGCTGGGGTTGGTAAAACCTATCCCAGAGATTTCATGTTTCCCAGGGAAAGTGGCAAATCCCATGGGAAGGAGCACTGCATGAGGACCAAGGAAGGCAACTAAACCCAGACAGGGAGCAGACAGAGCGCAAACCCAGCAAAGCCCTGGGGAAAGGAAAACCAGCAAAGCTTTGGGAGAGCAAGAGGTTTCTTTTCCTTTCATCCCACTGTGAGAGTTGGGGTGAGGGAGCTGACACCCAGCGCCTTGGCCAGCGGCTCTTAGCCAGGATCAGAGCCTGATGGAGGAGCTCATGGGAAGGCAGCTGAGCAGCAGGACCTGCATGATCGCCCACAGCAAGCAGCATTTCCAGCAAGTCTACACCCGGCGTGCATCTCAGAAACATTCTGCTTCCAGAGCATCCCTGAAAGGGAGATCTCATTGCCAAAAAAACCAGGAGCTCCGCCTGCCCACAGTTTGCATTTTCATTTTGGCTGGGAATCTGGAAAAACACAGACCTGAGAAGGCAATTCCCCCAGCCCATCAATGGTCTCCGACCCTGCAGGGCTGGGCTGGCACTGGGAGGCTCTTGGTTCCTGCAGTGCTGGGGGTGGCATGGTAGCTTTGAGAAATGGGGCCGAGGGAACTGCAAAGTGCCAGGACAGGGTCTGGGTGTGCCTGAACGATACCTCTGTCCACACCTCCGAGCTACCCAAAACCAGGGAAGCTGTCCCTGCCTTTCCCTGCAGCCCCATCCTCAGGACCCAGCCAGGAGCCGCTCTTAGCAAGAGCCCTGGATTGAAATAAATAAACGCAATTCTGCTGAGAGGGGAGGAAAGAAAAATAAAGGAATAAAAGATGTGCCTCTCCAGCTCCTCCTCCCCTCCCAGAAACCTGTGTGCTATGCAAATATATGCAAATAGGGCACCGAAAGGGGGATGAAACTGGCTCTCCACACCAGCATGGTTTGCGACTGGGAAGCATTGGAAGCAGCTTGTTAGAAAGTTGGAGGAGAAATAGCTACAGGATGAGAGGGACGAGCAGTGACAGCTGGAGGGTACACGTCCCCAAACCCCTCCGGCACTGCAGTCAGCTCCTCCAGCAGCACCCAGCCCCAACCCTCCCTCTCAACATCCCATTTCTGCAGCTGATGCCGAACCGTTTGCAAAACCCCCTTTCCCTCTACAAGGAAAAAAAAAAGCACAAAACTTGCTTTGCTGCTGTTTACAATTCCCACCTGAGAAGAGACAGAGCAAGCCGTGTGCGCCGCATGTTTGCTGCCGTTCAGCCCCAAGCAGGGACAGCAGCTGCGGACAGAGCCGGGTCGTGCTCTGCGAGGCGGACACTTCCCCCAGGTACTGCTGGAGTGACACCTTTCTTACATGAGGAATGGGCTCCTATGAATTCCAGCTCATTTGTTCCAGGCAATTTATCCAGCCCGGCACTGCCTTGTTTGGTAGCGTTTTCTCAAGGGGTTTCTGCAGAGAAGCAGGTGAAATCTAGAAAGTCTGAAGGCTTCGGGGTGTAAACACCACTTGCTTGAGCAATGCTGCTCACGTTGGTAGTCAGTGCCTGAGCATTTTCTGCTCAGAAACAGGAGGTGTTTTATGTTAAACACTCTCTGCTCGAGAGCAGACCTGGCTGAAGCTGCAGCCCCTTCCCTCCCTCTGACCCAGAGCAGGAGTTTTACAGATGCTCTGAACTCAGCAGATAGTTTCTTTGAGTTCCAGAGCTCTGGGCAGGGCTGGACCACATCAGCATTGCATCAGGCAGTGCCATTCCCATCAGCATCCCATGGGGTGCAGCGGGGAAATCACTTCCTGGGATTTTGATTTTATGCCATCACTCCCTTTGGAGTCTCCAACAACTCCAGCACCAGCCTCTACCATCTGTGTAAGGGCTGGTGAACCTCGCTGATTATTCCTATAGCACAAACCTAGCTTCTCTACTTGATCTGGTCTAGAACAGGGGGACAAGACAAATGTTTCTCTCATTGGTTTGTATTTGAGGTCACAGCAAAGCATCTCTGGTTCTTCCCTGTGTTCCCACATCCTTCCACCTGCATTTCTCTCTGTATTTCCCTGACACCTTTTAGGGAGCTGCCCTGCACCGACACACACACACCGCTCAGCACAGTGCTACACAAACCAGAGCACAGCCAGTGCCAGCAACACAGCAATAGGACATTTCTCCCCTACCCACACAGCAAAGCCCTGCACAAAGCTCCCCCCCCAACAGCAAAGGAGAAGCAGCTGATGCACATACCGGTTTTGGGACAGACTTCTGAGCAAATCATTCACCATATAAAAAGTATCTCCTTGGCTTCAGATCATACCGTGGCCCCACAGATAGGAGTATGCAAAGGGCTGGGAATGATTGCCCTTTCCTTTAGAGGATAACACCTGCCCTGAAAGTCTGAGGAATAGCAGGTGCTGGGATTTCAGATTCAGTGATTAAGGACAATCTTTCCCCTCCTGAGGCTGTGGAACAGGCAGAGGTGAGGGCAGCTCTTTGTGTGCTTCCAGCAGTTGCAATAGGTGCCTCTGCCATCACCAAGCAGAGATTATTGCCTGGATCTCCCTGTTTATCAGGAACACTCATTGCTGCAGCCACTAAACCAGCTTAAATACCAAAATTACAAATAAAAAACAATTAAAAAATCGGTTCTGTAGCCTCACAAGGAGAGAATAAAAGAGGCAAAAGGGAGAAGGGGAGGTATAAGCACCCGGGAGGCAGGTTGGGGTCTTAACAGTGCAGCTCTACACAGTGCTGGGAAGTCAGCAGGGAGGGACAAAGTTGGCTGTGCTCATCTGGGCTCTTTGCCTTCAGCACATCAGGGTGGTGGTGAGCCAGGCAAGCTGCTCTGCACTGTGACTGGCACCCAAGGAAGAGCCACAGAGCAGTGCTTGCTCCCCCTGCACAGGGCAGGATAATGAATTGCACGAGAGCCTGGATCTGGGGACTGCACTGGAAGAAAAGCCACGAGGTCTGATTTCCTTGGGCATTCAGAGCCTTTGAAGATCAGAAAGCAGCTAAGTGCAAGGCAAGCTTTCAAGCTGGTTAGTGGTGGGCCTGGGACTCCCTGGGGAGCACGAGCTGCAGGATCCCAGCTGTGGGGTTGGATCCTGCCTCTGTGCTGCAGACTAAACGGGAATGGCTCTGCCTACATCACAGGAACACACTCCTCCATGGGTTGTTAATTAGCACACAGATGTGAGCTCAGAAGCACCAAGCTGCTTGCTCACGGCTGGCTGGGTGCCTACGGGTTTGGGATCATCCCAGCACTGGATCCCCTTTGCGGGTTCCATTGGCACAACTGCTGTCTGGAGGTGGGCTCCTCTCCTGAGCATCCTACTTGGGCAGGGTGGCTCCAACCTGCTTTTGTGCAGTCAGAACCTCCAAACCTCACACTGCCCACAGGCTCAGGACAAGCGAGACCCTTCACAAGGTGTTGGCAGGCAGGGAACATCCCAGCCACTTGCATGAAAGGTTAAGACCACTTTCCAATTAGAGAGGCAGGAGCCATTGCAATAAAGCTCTTCTGAGGGGATATTAATCAGGGCATCTTCCTCTCACGGAAATGCAAATCAGCCAAATGGAAATGGGAGTGATTAGAGCCAGCGATTAATGTGGGCACTTCGATCCCTACTCCACACACGGACACGAGGGTGGAGGTAAAATGCACTGGGAAAGGATGGGCTCCACCTGGGACATTCAGCATCCAGTCCCCAAGATGACAGAAGCTGGAGCACAATGCCCACCATTCAGCCCAGATTTCTGGCCCTTCCTCTTGCACCCACCCAAAGAAGGAACAATCTCATGGGGAAGTTGGCTGGGGGGTGCAGGGGATGCTGCAGGAGATGCAGGCACATGGATCAAGGACTTGGGCAGGAGAAGTGGTGAAAGCAGGAATGAAGTGCTGGATATACAGGCTGGAAGGGGAGAGGATGAAGAGCAGAAGGCAATGGGGGAAGGGGCCAAAGCACGGGCCAAGGTGTTGGGGGGGACGCAGAGTCCCCTGCCTCACCGGGAAGTGCCGCACTGAGGCCGGAGCCGGCTCTGCTCCTCGCGGCAGGAGGCATTAGATCCAGCTGAGCTGCTTCAACGCAGCATGCATGTAAATCAGCCGGACAGGCAGCGAGGAGAAAAACAAGGGGGATGAGATAAGAGGATGGAGAGAAAGGCAAGGGGAGGAGGAGAGGGAAAGAGAAAAGGGGAGGGAAGGAAAGGAGCAGGTGTGGAGAGAAAGAGAAGAACAGAGAGGGCAAGGGAGAGGGGAGAGGGAGGAGGAGGGATGGAGAAGCAGGAGGGCAGGGAGGGGAGCACGGGGCAGCCATGGGAAGGGGTGACCACACTGTCACACTCCCACATCCCTGCTCCTAGACCCACAGCACCAGGCCACGTCCTTCCTGAAGCTTTGGGGTACAGAAGTGTTCTATTACAGCCCCGGGGGAGATTTGGGCACCCATCTGCATTGCCACACAAGTAGCCCGTCTGCTGTCCTATAATCCCTTGCCTGGAAATGTGATCCCCTTGAATCACCTGCCCTGAAACCTGATGTGCATTTATTATGGAAGAGGTGGTGGGTACCAGCCTGAGGTGCCTGTAGCTGGGGGATGAAATGACAGAGCCACATTGCTCATTGAGTCATGGCCATCTTGCAAAGCACAGTGGTTCCTGAAAAACAACATCTAGGCACCGTCCCTTTCATCCAGGGAGCTCACAGGCAAAATATCATCATTTTAGACTCCCTACAATGAAGATCAACAGCTTCAAGAGAAGTTCCTGTGACTGGGCAGGACACAACAGTCTCCTGACATCAACGTGCAGTAAGCAACCAATGCTGATGCAAATCCCATCTGCTGTCATCATGACATCACCCCTAATTATATAATGAACGAGGATGTCACCACCTGCAGAGTGCTGACGTCACCAGCAGAGCTGGAGAAAGGTCCAGAGCAGGATGATCAAACAGTGAGTCCATAGGAGGAAGGCCTCAGCCTGGAAACCAAGCAGCTAGAGAGGCACATCTGTGGCCTCAGAAAGGTGAACTAAGTTTGATTGCTCACCGTGTCTGCAAATAAAACAATTAGGAGATATCCAATGACATTAAGAGGCAGCAGATTCAAAAGGAGCGAGAGAAAACATGGCTCTTCACACGGTGTGTGGTTAAACGGTGCAAGTCCTCACCACAGCTCTCAGGGGATGATTAAAGCCTCTGTGTTCACAGAAAAATAATAAAAAATATCAACCAGAGGAATCCATGGGAAATCCATGGAGGGGTATTAAAGACAAAACAACACCCTGGTTGGGGAAGTCCCTGAGCTGCCACCTCCTTGGGGCTGGGAATGTGCTCAAGAGGCACATCCCTGCCTAGATCTGCACTAGGGATGCCCTCTACCATTCATTGCACTACACTGGAGACAGAAGGTGACATCCCCAAGCTGGACCTCACAATCCCAGCAGCCTGCTGTCTTTCCAAGCCCCACCTCGGGGCAAGTTGCAAAGTCCATAAGCAGTGGGGCTGCTCACTCCAGGACCCCAGCAGGAGCCAGGCTGGGTGCACAGCTCCAGTCCTTGGGACAGCATCTGCATACATCCCCACGAGCAGCATCCCTCACACAGGCAGTCGCACAGAATCCATACACGTAGCAATCCCAATTAAACCCAACTACATTGCAAAGGGCCCTGGCAGTGCTGCATTTATCAGGCTGCCTGGAAGGGGCTTGTGCAAGCTGTCCCCCCGGCTGACGGATTAGACAGCAGACAATTAGGTTTCAGACACACACATACACACACACACACGCAAGCACACGCACGCACACAAATCCTTTTCTCCATCCATCTGCAAGGCCAAGGCGGCTGAGCACAGCTGTGTGGCTGTCCAGTGCTTCTGAAGCTGCGTGCAGCTGAATAAGAAAAAGCCCCCGCGCCTCGGCTTTCAGCGGCTGCTTGCAAAATGAGCGAGAGGTCCCCAAAGAGATGACACAATTGCAATGGAAATGATTAACCCTTCGCAGGTTGAGTTTTGTTGCTCCGTACAGCAGCAGCCAGCCTGCCTGCCTGGCCACAAACTGCCACTCGTTGGGTTTCAAGGACAAAGCCACAGCAACTCGGTGCTCAGCCAGCTAAACTATTGCAGGGATGAGCGTGCTCCTGCATCCATGTTTCATGGCAACAATCTGGGCTTTTGGGGGTATTCCCAGCTCCTCTAAGCAGGGATGCTCTCTCTGCACACACATCACTTCTGCAAACATCCCACCTAAAGCATCCCCACCTGAAGCCCAAGAAGGGACACTACGATTGGTACACCCAGATCCTAGCCAGCTTTGCTCCTCTGATCGCCCCTTTTGAGGGCTGCTCAGAACAATAATTCAATACCAGGAAAAATGAATTGCACCATTCAATGGCTGGGATGGAAAAGGAACAAACTGGGGGCTTCTGAAAAGCGAAGCGTGCACACCTGCTCTGGGAGATTTCCAATGGAATCAACAGAACAACGGATAAAGGGGGGGGGAAAAGAAATAATCAGTAGATATAATTTGTTAGGATGGCCCTAAAGCCTTTGATAAAATCCCACATGCTATTGAAGAAGCCAGGAGTTACTGGGCAAGATGGAAAACACTGCTGGGAGCAGGAAGCAGCGAAGTGCCAGCAGGCAGCGGGTGGCAGCATGGGGGCAATGCCCCTCTCTGCAAGCAGGACAGGAAAGCCAATAGTGTGACAGTGCTCCTTGTCCAGCTTCCAACAGTCAAGGGTCTGCCTGTCCTTCCATGCAAGGAGGGATGAGAGGGCAGTCAGCAGCTCCAGCCCTCCATCATTCACATATACTTGAGTCTGATAAGCTGAACATGACCAAGACTGTGTCAGTCCTTGGCCTCAGTCCTTGCACTCAGTACCTCTGATCTCCCTGTGTCCTTCCAAGCCATCTTTCAGCTGTATGTCTGGAAAGAGCCCAAGCAGAGAAACCTCCCATCTCACACTTGGTGTGGGACATGCAGGGAGTGAGGATCCTCCACCAGCAATGCTCAGCTTCCTGGAAACCACGCCATGTTCTTGTTTTTCTTGTCGTTTTTGAAGGTCACATCACAAGACCCAATCCTAGCATGTGTGATCTTGCAGAGTCAACTCCAAGCTGACAAACGCTCAGGTAGAAATGGCCACATAGGCAACTCAGCCCATTCTTCAAATCAATGAGAAATTGTTTGAGGTTTCCTAAATATAGATGCAATCCTGACACATCACAAGATATAGCAACCACTATGGTAAGAAGAAACTTTCCAGATGAACCGGAGAACGTCTACATGTTTGCCAAGGAAGATTACTGATCTCTCCAAGCTCTGCTTATTAGTAGTAGCACGGACACGAGGATGGCTCTGACCTCCCAGAGCACCATGCACATGAACTTAGGACTGACTGGAGGCTGCAGCTCTCATCACCTGTGAGCAGCCAGTTTCACCCCACATGTGAACCCCTCCATCCCCAAAGCCACTGCATTTCCCACCTGTTCCAATGGGTCCATCCCAGAGCATCATTCCTCCCCTCCATCAGCTCCGCTGTTCTCACCCTAAGCATAATCACAGGCAGTTTAAAATCATTTGACCGCATGCCAACAATACCTGCCATTGAACAGCTCATCTCCCACCCCTGTGCTCTATCTCCCATGGTCTACCTGCTTTGCAAAGCAGAGTTTGCATAGTCTCAGGAGATGGGCCATTCACTGCATCTCCTTGGGGACTCAGCCATCATATCTTGTATCAATCCATAAACCACCCCTTCAGACTTACCAAGGTCCTACAGTTTTCCTTCTGCAGCCCTAAGCACGGTATCAGAAAGAATTTTCTGTTAACTATGCCACATTTTTCTCTCCTTGTTTTATCCCATTATCCATTGTTACATCTCCTAGACCACTCTAAATAATTACTCAGCTGGGTGTTTGTGACCTTCAGCTATTTGTCCACCCTTGGTTTATTCAAGTTACCCCTAACATTTAGGCTGCACAGAGAAATGCTTATGTTCAGAGACCTTCCAGGATGGGGAAGGGAGAAAATAACTCCCCAGGTTCTGTTGTGCAGGCTGGGAAACTGAGGCATAGGGAAACAGCCACAGATTGATCCCATAACCCACCACCTCCAGACACCCAAGAGCAGGAAGCACATAGATGTGTTAGCAGAAAGGGCAGATTCTGCAGCTTACCATGGCTCTGGTGGGTGCAAATGGAAAGCAGCAAAAATTAAGCCTCTATTTAACAAGCCCTCCAGGAGGTAGGAGGTGACAGCCTTCATCCCTGCTCTCAGCCACCGGGCACCTATTGTGAACTCCAGCAGGGTCACACAGGAGATTGCAACCCACAGAGCAGTCGATTGACTCAGCTGCGGTGAGGGGATGGTCAGAGCCACAGCAAGGAATGGTGAGACTGGCAAGAGTAATGAAGATTTACTGCACTGAGCCCTGTTAACTGCACTATCTGGATATCGAGCACCAGCACGAGTTACTGGAGACCACAGCCCAATGTGGTATGGGCATGAAGGCAGGGAGAAACAAGAGGCATTGTGGTAGTCTATTGTTGTGCAGGAAGGTGGGGGTTCAGCTGGAGAGAGCTCCATTGAAAGGAAGGAGAAAGGGAAAATGCATACTCCCATGCTATGCAGATGCTAACAGATACCTTGGGCTAAGCCAGGCACCTCTGTGCTCACAGCTCCAGGCACACCAACACAGTGAGGGCATCTGCAGCAGAGGCAAGAAAGGAGAGAGGTGAAGAGAAAGCAGAAAGAGCTCCCCATCCACAGTACTGCCAGCTTCAGGCACTCACATGGCACTGCTAAGCCCTAAGCAAAGTTAAGAGGGTGTTCCTAAAAGTATGAGTGTCTACAGAGTACTCATTTCAGGGTGGTTATCGTGCACTTTCTGCTTTCTGGGGGTTGAGATTACATTCCCCTTCCCTTGCCAACACCACCTTAACTTTGTTAATGAAATCTCAGACCAAAACTCCAAGCTCCATGACCTGGAGTCTTGAAGTCTTTAAAGTAAGATGTTTGCCATTGATAACACTAAGGGCAGAGGTGGGTGACACTGCTCTGCATAGTGATATGGGTTTCTCTTCCTGCACAGCAAACAGTAACACCAACAGTCAGCCCCAACGCACCCTGCAAGAGCCTCTCTGACTCATGGAGAGGAAGTGACTCGCCATGGTGACAGAGCATCTGAAAAGGAAGGAGAGCTGGCACATGAAACCAAGCCTTCTTCCTCTTAAAAACCAGGCGTCACCTGTCAGGAGACAACAGAGGAACCAATCCATTGCACACACACTGCCTGGGTAACAAAACCCTGGTCTCAGTCAGGTCCTCCATGGGGGATGCAGGAAAGAGCAGCCTTCATGTGTCCCCTTCAGAAGAGATGGCTCCCACTGCTTGGAGGGGGGCTGTTGTGGGCTGAGGAAGACCACATCTGAGGGAAGGAAAGCAGTGAGAGAGGAAGGAGGAGAGAAACGAGTCCAAAGCCCCCGCAGGTCTGAGCCCCACGCCGGGCTGTGTTATGCTGTTTCCTCATGCCACGTCGCCATAGCAACTCCATCAGCAAGCAGCTCTGCTCCAACTCCGCTTCCTTCTCCATAGGTGTTTTTTGGGGGCTTTTTTTCCCCTCCCCACCTCTCCCTTTTTCTCTCCCCAGCCCGTCCTAGGAGTCTGTTGGCCAGTCCTCCCCACGCCAAGTGGGGATTTGCAGGGCTGCTCTGTGACTTTGCCATGCAGTGGGGCTGAGGGGTCACAGACAGGGCCCCCAGCCCCAGCAATGGACAGGGCAGCATTTTTGGGAGGGGAGGGATCTTATGGAACAGAGACTTTCAGGTCCCCACACTCCTTTCCCTTGCCCTTGATATCCCTGCCCCTTCAGCATCACCAGCCACACGGACTCCAAGCACCCCTCTGTTGCAAAGAGGGTCTTAAAGCCCACCCAGTTCCAACCCCCTGATGTGGGCTGGTTGTCACCCACCTGCCCAGGTTGTCCAGGACCCTATACAGCCTGGCCTTGGGCACCTGCATGGATGAGGCACCCACACTGCTCTGGATAGGAACACCAGGGCCTCACTGCCCTCTAAGAAAGCACCATTCAGACTTAACTCACTTTGTCACAGGGGTGCATCTGTTTCCAGGGGTCCCTTCCAGTCCTGTTTTCTAGCACCAATAAGCAGAGAAGGCTAAATGTCTAATTAAAACACCAGCTGAGCCAGAACCATGGGAAAAATCAGTGCTTATATAATTAAAAAAACAAGAGAGAGAGATTGGAAAGAGACGTAACAAGGCCAAAAGAATCATGGAAGACACAGACACTGGAAGGAGGGGGCTCATAAGGACGAAAGACTTTTGCCCTCAGTTCAGACAGCCCATCCACAGCAACAAAAGGGCCATCCTCCCGGAAGAGGAGGGTTTGGAGAGCATCCCCCAGCATTAGATGCTTTCTTCCACTTAATATCACAGCTCTCCTTGAGCTCTTTGAAAGCCCCAACCTTAAGTACCAAGGAAAGCCACGGGTCCCTTCAAAAGCTGACTTTGGCAATGAATTTGGCCTCCTCAAAGTAGGAGCTCATCTTCCTCATCGAGCATCTGGCCCTGCTGAGCACCAGGTGGGTGTATCCCTGCAGCTCACACACCCCCAGAGCCTGCCAGCTCCTCGCCAGGATGGCAGAGTTCCTCTGGTTTGTTTTGCATTGTTTTTTGGTGCTTTCAAATAGCTGTGGTTGGAAAGCAGAGGCTGGGTTAATCTGACCCTGTCATACGCATCAGATGTGCAGCAGAAACAGCCCTCCAGTAAATGTTACCACATCGTTTGTGGAGGCTTTTTTTTATAGCAGACATCTGCAGTGGGAGAAGAGGGATGGAGCAGAGAGGACTCGGAGGGGACAGCAAATCTTCTGACAGTCAAACCCCACCGACACAAAGCTCCTTGGCCCTCAGCCCCAATGTGCTCAGCCCAAAGCCAAGCCAAGAGGAGCAGCCCAGACTCTGGGATTGTGCAGCACAAACCCTTTGCAGTTATTCCCACGCACGTCTGCGCCAGGCTCAAGGTTTCTTTATGCACACAATCACACTGACTTCACTTAAGGTGCAATTTTGCAACCGCCGCTGCTTGCTTGGGAAGCCGAGCTTCTTTCAATGTGGTGTAAGTCAATTAGGAGCAGGTTGAAGCTGAAGTGAATTAAGGCATTCAACCCCAAATGCAAGTGCCTGCCTGGAGGAAAGGGGAGGGGAAGGCAGCTCTGCACCAGTTTTAAGTAACCCAGTGCGATTCAACCAACATAAAATCTGAGAACAGAAAAGGCAGCATCCTTTCTCCCTCCTCCTCCCTGTTCTCACTTCTGCTCCCCCCATCCCTTCTCTGAAGACTCTCCTGCTGTTCATCCTTCCCCACTCTCACAGCCCCCCCCCTCCATGCCCACATGCACGAGGGGGCCAGAAAGCAGTTGGAGAGCAAACTCCTGGCAGCCGAGGCATCGGACGTGCTGAGAGCCCAAGACAGCTCCAGAGCAGGGAGTCAAAGGAGTGGGATGAGCGAGAATCGGGTGGGTTTGGGTGTGAGCAGAGAACCGCCTGCAGCGTGGAAGGCTGTAAGAAGGCAGGGGAGAACGTCTGCTTTATAGCACCGAGTGCACGGAGTCACTGAGCTTTGCCCCCACACAGATCTGCCTGTACCAGCGTTTTAGAGCCCAAGTTGTGAGCTGTTTGGAAGTCTGTAAGGAATTTTAATAATGCAGGGAGATGCATTAACATAGATGCCACAGGGTATTTTGAAAGTTTATATGCCCCTAAAATACCACCATCCTCTATCCCTCAAGAAAAAAGTCCTTAATCTTCCAGATTGACATCCGAGATAAAAATCAGCACTGTTTAATTCCTCCTAGACATCACCCAGCCATTCAGGTGTCCAATCCCCTGCAAGGAGGGCTGCTTCATTCGGGGGTCTCCACATCCATCCCCTGCAGCCACAAGCGGAGTTTCCCCATGAAGATGTGGGGGAAAAGGAAGAGGTGAGCAGCACAACCCTGCAGAGCCACTATGGGGTTGCCTGGATGCCAGCCATGGGAGTCTGAAGCTCGGTGCAGAGTTACCTGCCATGCTCCAGCTGCTACCAGGGACTCTCACACTGCACAAACAACCCACATCAATAAAAATGCAGCCGTAGCAAACCCCCCCACAACGCCCCACTCCACACCGCAAGCTGAGTTGCAAAATCCTCATCCCTGGGTGCTTTGCTGCAAAAGGGCAAACGCACCAGCTATTTTCAGAGATCCCTGCTGCAGGTTGAGCTGGAGCGCTGTGAAGCTGCTCTCCGTGGTTCACGGCATTGGCTGCTGCCAGCAAAGAAAAAAAAAAAAGGGAGGAATTGTTGGGGAGAACAGAACAAACACAGTGGGGGGATGGATAATTAGAAAAGCTGCCTGAGATGCAGCCTTCCTGGATAAACTTTGGGACGTGCTTCTACTCCTCATCGATGCAAATGAAGTGGGAGGACCTGGGGGACATGCCAGGCTCCCCCTTTGGGTTTACACCCAGGTAACAGGATGACAAAGCTCTCACTCCTCAGCCCACCCCCCTCCCAACACCTGTGGCACCCCAACCTGCAGCTCTTCGGTCCCCAGCCAAAGACAGGGCAGCTGCCACATGCTGAACTTGCTGTGCTTCTAAATGATGTGACACCAGAAAATCACGTTGTGGACAGAGCTACAGGAACCCTCTCTGCTCATCCTGTGGCCATCTCTGCTTGCTAATTAGACGATATTTCATACTCTTACAGAAAGCATCCTTCAGCTGCTATTTCCCTTTATGTCCTGGGAGCAATGAAGAGAATTTAATAGATTTTTGAGAAAATATGACATAGATATACACCAACTATCCGCACTCTGGAGTATAAAGAGCAGCAAACAACCAAATTATGGACAGATAGTGAGGAATGACATGGGATGTGTGTGTGCAGAGGGCTGGAGAGGAAGGCTGGACAGGTGGGACAGGAAGCCAAACCCAATTCCTGGCTCTGTCACCAGTTTCCACACTGACCTTGGACAAGCTCTGGGGACAGAAGATTTTCAGGTGACTTTTGTTTAGGCACAGACCTACCCAGGCTGGCTCCTCTGAGGCACGCAGGATGCTGAGCCTGGCTCTTGAAGGGAAGTTTGATTTCTGGGGTTCCTGGAGCCCCAGAAGGGGCCACATCTGTGCCTTACAGTGATGGTAGAGACGCAAGGGATTCAGACAAAGCAGCAGTAGCTCTAGGTCTGCATGCTGCCCTCTGAGCCCTGGCATATGCTGGCCCCTGCCCTCTGCTCCCCAGTTTCTGCTCCCAGTAGCAGTGCAGCTGTCGATCAGCACAGCTTTTTGAAGACCCTTTGGGTCAGGGCAGTCAGAGTGAGCCAGCACCTCGTCCTGCAACATCAGCTCGGAGTGCTTCAGCCCTGACATCGGCAACAAGGAGGAATGGAAAAATACAGAAAGGACCTCAACAGAGCTTCCTCGCAGAGGGGCTCAGACCACACTTTGGACCCTATCTGCCACCTTTGCTCTCTTGTCTTGGCAGCTGCACAGTGTATCCATGCAGAGGGAGCAGATCCGAGCTGCAAACTTTAAAAAAAAAAAAAGGAATAAGAAAAAAGGAGAGAGGGAGCAAGCAAGCGAGAGAGAGTGTCTGACTACAGCCCTAAGGGCTGTCACAACAGATAAAACCTCAGCCAGGCTTCGCAGTTTGAGCTCCTGCACGCTAATGCACAGCAGAGCTAAAAATACCAACGTGTGGAAAAGCAGAGGCTGCTGTTGCTGCGTTTTGAGCTCAGCGCGGGCTCTGGCTTCCCAGCAAGCCAGATGCACGGCCACAGAGGGGAACACGACCCCAGGCAGGGGTAGGGGTGCCCAGGGATGTCCCCACCACAGCCACGGGGCTGGCTCTGTCCTGCTAAGCACAGAAAATAAAGGGTTGGGTTTGTGCTGATGTGCAGCAAATATCCAAGCCAGGCACTTGCACAGTGCAGGCAAAGCAAGGGAAGGAGCAGCCTTGGGGAAAGAGAAGGATGGAGCCTGGATGAGTGTGATGCAGTGAGGCTTTGCAAGACAGCAAAGAGCCAGGGCTCTGTCCCTTGGGCTGCCGGACCTGGAGCAGCCTTGTGTGACACAGCAGCGAGCTCATGGCTGTGCTGCAGCCCTATCTCCCAATGTATCTGGATGCCTTCTGTTCAGCCATCGTTACCCTATCTGAGGCCCAGGAACATACTTCACTGTGCACTTAGATTCAAGCATGCACTTCAAGTCTATTTTCTTCAATGAAACTGAAGGACATGCTTAAGACTTGCACGTGATTAGCTGCTTTCAGCAAAGGTCAGTTTTCCAAACCAGGGCCTCTGGGTGCATTCTCAAGGCCTCCTCCCGAACCTGAGTGTTACTGAGCTGCTACGTTCCCATCTGTGAACTCAGACAAAACTCACTCAGGATCACTTGGCCCCAAGACCTGAAGCTTAAGTTCAATACAGAGGCACCAAAGACAGAGCCCTCCGTGCCCTCATCTGACCACAAAAACCACATGCTCCCCACCCAACGCCTCCATTTCAGCCCTGCTTCATGTCTCCCACATCAGCACTGACCCACAGCCCAGTCACCCCACTCTTCCCTACTCACAATAGCATTCAAGACACCAGCACAAAACCCCCATGGATCCGTTTCAAGTTGCATTATCAGCACATTTGGCATTTTCATCATGCTCAGGACACGGTCCCCTACAAAAGGGCCAATTTATCTTGCAAGCAAACACATGCCTTGGAGGCTGCGCTTCATAGCAGCTGTACCAGCACAGCACTAGCCACAGCAGGAGCCCCAATCTGGGCACACAGCAGCCCCTTGGCATTTGCCAGCCCACCCAGCCCCACACTTGTAGCATTTCAAGGGCTCTTCCAGCCCTTTATATTTTTTCCCGCACACAAGCATATGAATATTATAACCGCACACCATCCAATTATAACCCAACACTGGCAAATATCACAGCACTGTCACAAAGTAGTGTGAAACCTTCTGACTTCCACAGAGCCTCAGCTCACAGAGGCAAGAAGTTACAGAAGGAAAAACAACAAACCCAAATTCATAACTCTCCCTAAAAGCAAAAAACAAACCAAGTCACAGCCCTCATGGCTAGAAGAAATAGCAGGGCTGAAAGCATGGAGCCTAGCCACAGGAACTGGAAAGCACAATAGAAACCAAGATTTTTCACACTAACCTTTAGATCTGGAGACAGCAGCTAGCATTACAATCACTTCTTATTTGCTTGTGTTTGAGGAAGTGAAGAGGACAGATCCCAGCAGAGCAGCATTCACCATCACAGCTCCACAGAGCTCCCACTTCTTCAAGGACCTGGATGTTCATAGAGAAACCTAAGCAGGAGCTGATCCCATCTGACAACCAGCCATGATCCCACCTAACCACCAGCTCAAGAGCCCAGACATCAGAGTCTTCATGCAAGCAAGAGCCCCTGCTATAGTCATACCCACAGCCCTCAGAAAGCAGCCCCAGTTTCCTACCTCTTTGACTCTGAAAACCTTGAGATACTCTCAGCACTTCTGCTAGACCAGCACCTTGCTTCATCATCGAGCTTTTAACTGAGAGCACCCAGAGGCAATGCTGCCCCAGCTGTGGCCATTCATATTGTTAGCACTTTGGAGAAACCACTTTGCAAAAGGAATGGCTCAGCTGGTAATGAAGTATGGGAACTCCCATCTCAGGACCTCAGAACTGCCTAAGCTGAGACCTGAATGCAGCTCTCCAGTAGGCTGATGTGAGACTGATTCCTTCCTGACCCGTCTGTTCAAAATTGGGCTATAAGATCTGTATGACAAGAAGCATTACGTGCATTGGTCCAGCACTCTGCACTGCCTGCAGCCCCCAAGTGCTGCTCTAGCAAACCCAAACAGAAGCTGTACTAGCTTCTAAGTGATGATATCAGGCCCACTATCGTGATATCCTTGTTGGTCTTCCTAACGGTGTCGAAGAGAGGGGCTTTGGGCTTCAATACCTCATGGCTGTGCCTCCATCAGGGTCACATCCAGGAGGCAGCACAGGGAGCTCACCCAACAGTGCCTCTCTCTCAGGCTTTGGGGCAAAGCAGCCAACCCTACACACTGTCTCTGTGTCCCATCCCCAGCCTCGCGACTGAGACCTGGAAAACCCAGAGCTGCTCAGAGTTGCACACAGTCACTGGGACAAAAAGCAAGGCACGGGGCAATGCAGGATGCCCCAAAGCATGTCCTGCTCCAAACTCCTCAAGAGGCTTCTGACTCCAACACGCTCCTGCCATGAATTCAGCAGGTCCTTCTGCCAGCTCTCACCAATGAAATTCTGCACACTAATAAAATCCTACCTCATTTACATCTGAGATGGGGAGTGAGTGGCAGCTGTTGCTATAGAAACCTTCTCCCGAGTCCTGGCTCCCGTTGCAGCACCAGGAGGGCAGATCTTAAGCAGTTCCCCCACACCTGGTGGCATGGGACATCCTTTGGTGCCATGCTGAACCCAGCGCTGCTGCCCCTGATCCCATTGCAGTGGGTGGAGGGGATACAGGGGTATCCCCTCCTCCTCCCCCTCCATGCCCTGCCTGCTGAACCTTGTCTCTGGAGCCCCACACTCACCATCCTTCTCCAAAACCATGTGATCATCAGCTCCTGGAGGTGGGGTTCTAGATGCAAAGCCCCAGAAAAAGCAAAATACAAAGGACAAGCAAGAATTGCTCACTGAGCTACCAGGCTTTGGGGAAACCTGAGCTGAGGATCTTGCCAGTAGAGGAAAAACTTGCAATGTGCTTAACATTTATTGTGGCTTGCTGCTTTCCCTAGGTTGGTCTGATGAGCATCTAGTGCATGGCCCATGGATGCATTAACGCTTTGGGTTGCTAGCAGCACCTTACATAAGACCGTCCCTTGTCTCTAACCAGGCTGAACCCTGGTTTCTAGCTCAGCTTCCAGAGTGAAGCCTGGACCAGTCACTAAGAGATTCACCATTCCTGACAGCACTGCTAGGCATGGAGACATCACCTCTCCCCAGTGCAGCATCGGGAAGCAAGATTTGGAGCAGAAAAGCAACCAGAGGACAGGGTCAGATCCTGCTGTCACTCACAGGCAAGCTGAGCACAAGGCAACCAGCTTGTGAGCTGCCACATCTGCCACACAGCTGTAGATGTGCTGGTGTGTTGAGGAGCATCACACAGCCTGGACACACAATGGTGGGGTGAACGTGGTGCCTCTCCTGTGGACATATTCCTTGGGTCATCTGAGGAGCAGCAGTCCTGGTCTCCTTTTCCTTTGGCCAAGACATCAGGGCTGTCTGAACACTGCTTTGCAGGGACATCTCTTTTATCTCCTACATGTGTGCTGTGCCACGTGGGCACCATGAGTACAGGATGGAGAGTGGTACCACCACTTCTTCCCCACCAAACAACACCCCCAGCATGCCTTTGAAGCTATTTATTCCTCCCTCCAGACTTCAGCTGCCTGCTCCATCAGGGAAAAACTGACTCAGACCTTCCCAAGATAAGGAGACCACATCTGCAGCCCAGCTCCCCAGGAATGCAATCAAAATAGCGACCGGCAGGCAAGGCGAGAAAGCATTTTTCGCTGCTGACTCTGACCCCCTGATGGACTGTTGCTATGGAAAGGCAGCGAGCAGCCCCAGCTGGGGTTCTGCTGAAGGATTTTCCCTGTTTGGCCTGAGGCTAGGGCAAGGGGAAGGGGGGAGAGTGGGGAAGGAGCTCGCATCTGGCTGCGGCTGGGCTCCCCACTGCCAGGTGCAGGCTCACCTCCCTCTTGGATGCAGCATCCTGAGACACTCTGCATCCTGCACCAGGATCAGGGGCTGCTTGGTGGTGTTTGGAGACTGGTGCAGGAGCACAGCTAATAAGCCCAGCTCCTAATTGGTATCAGAGGTACCAGGGAAGGGACAGAGGGACAGTAACCTAAGCCTGGCCAGTCTTCCTCTGAGCCTGTAAGGTCTCTGGGACACCCATCCAGCTCCTTTCCCCTTCAGACTGTTTCCACTTTCTCATTCTGGCATGATGAAATAGGACAGTAATTCCTCTCCTATGGGGAGAAACAATACAGAAGTTAGAGCAGAGGCCTTCCAGGCTGCATGAGCAGGCTGACAGTTGGGTGAAGGTTTACACAACTTTCTTATTGTTAAAAAAAATGCTCAGTGACAGCATCGGGCCAGGAGCAGCAGGAGACCCTCAGCTCCCTCTGCAGATCCTTCCCATGACAGCTGCCCCCTGGGTGGATGAGATTCATCTGCGAGAAGCCACAGGGACACGTGTAGGGCTGCTCTGCCCCTCCAAAACGTCCCTGCTCCGCACACTGACAGTGCTGAGACAGTACCGCATCTCCTGCCAGCCTCTTCCACAGCTCCTGCTGCACCGTTGCTGTTGATGGAGGTGGCCTGACAATGAACGCTGGTCTGGGCACTGCATGGTCACTTCTCAGCCAGTTCATTGAGATGAGGTGGAAAAGGCCAGAGTTCCAAGCTGTCTCCATACACCAGCGCCTGGCACCAGGCACCGAGGGAGCTGCTGCCAGCAGCCAGCACCCAGAGGAGCCATTCCCCCTCCTGCTGTCTCGCTGGGAGTTGGCAGGAGGGGACAGACAGCTGCTTTTCCATAATCATTTCTCCACTGCTGATGAGATGCTGGAGCTAATTTTCAGAAGACACCTTAGGAAGAAGAATGTACGTACATCAACTGAAACAACTCCTTCCAGAGACCAAACATGCACAGCAAAACAGAATGTTGCTTCTTGTTAACCCCTGCCGCTACATATTCTGCACAAAAGTTGCTGGTCAGATTCTGCCTTGCTCACAGTCCTGTAGCTGTGCTGACAGTGAGGGGGGGAGGAAGCAACTGTCTCTTCAGAGATGTCACTGATTGAAAATCCCCCCCGAAGGAGGGATCCTGCCCCAGTTATTGCCAAGGCTTGCTCTTTCAGATACCCCCTGGGAGCTCACTGTGCTGTGCCCAGCGTGCTGGTGTCGCTCGGATGTGCAGCGCGTGTGCTATGGCATGCACGGCAGCCCTGGGACAAAGCAAGAGCTGCAGAATGCCCCGGGTACAGATCTCAGCCCCACACAGGAGCAGGCTCTGATGAGCATCCCTGGCCTAGGAGGAGAAAGATGAGTTGGAGAAGGTGAAAGGGAGGGGAGGAGGAACACCACCTGCTTATTGATCAGAACATACGAAAAGGGTTTTTCGTCTGGTTCCCGAGCTGGAGACAGGAACCTATTGGATAAAACCCTTCGCTCTCCCGCTGCCCTGGTTTCAGCCACTCCAGGCTGCTGGTTAATTAGATGAGCATTAGCAGAAAGGCAGCTGGGCAATCAGGAGGAGCCAGGTCTCTGTGTCCATAGGCGCTGGTGCACAAGGCTGTGCTGATGGCCAGGGCACTGCCAGTGCAATGCCGCCCACGTGTCTCCTGCATGCAGCCAAGCCAGGGACTAACCCAGGCACCAGGGAACCCATCACCTCAAGCAGTGCAGCCATATACTTCTTCCACCCAGATTTCCATCTGTTCTCGCACCAGCCCCATGGTTAACATAGCCTGGCCCTGGTTGTGGGGCCACCCCGAACCAGGAAGGCTTGAGTGCAGAGCGGGCATTTTTCCTGCCTACATCCTATCTGCAAGTAAATACAACAGAGTCATGAAGGATTTGCAATTATTTTCGGGCTCCTTTTCCCAGATTAACACATGGATCCACTTTCTGGTGAGCAGTCTCAGAGTGTATTGTTTTGTCTCTGTTGCAACCTTGCACTCCCACATCCCAGGGCTTCCAGTGCCCCACCGAGGTGTACAGGATATGAACAGGAGCTCGCTTTAATTAATGTTTACTTCTTAATTGGGCTCTGAGCTCCCCAGCAAGTCAGGTAGTATTTTATCTTCAATCTACAGTCCTGGGAGAGAGAAGGCAGAGGGAAGAGCAAAGGACATGGACAAGGATGGTCAGCAAGAAGGTGGCAGGTCAATGGAGAGACCCTAAAATTCTCCCCCCTCCATTCCCATTACCTGCACTGAACCCAACAGCAACATTGCCTGGTGACGGCTCACTCTGTTTGCAAGGATTATTATCCCAGATTACCCACCTGCATCAACCCGCCTCTCCCCCTTGCTGTCAACAGAGCGACACAGATTCAAGGAAACTGGGTTAGATCCACGTTTATATAGGGACACAGCACTCACAGGTTAAACAAAGTTCTCCTGATGGCCAGACTCCTGCCAAATGACCCCAGAGGAAGGATGGGGCTTTATGTCAAAGCTTTACCAGGGACGCGGGGTGAGCTAACATTACGTGTTGTAAAATAAACTTTCCAACAAAATCAGGATGCAGCTGTTTCAGCTGCTTTCAGCAAGAAGACATTATCTGCAAAACAGATAAGCTCAATTCAGCCTTACCTACGGCTCCACAGCCAGCTCTCCACAGCAGCGTCAGCATTCAGCTGGCTGCTACCAACGCATCTGTAACACATCCATGCCGGAGCAAACTTATGCCTGCTGGTTTTGGGGGAGAAAGACAGAGACTTGCGTTATCCTTGTCCCAGTCCCTGGATCATCTGCAGACCAAGGAGTGAATGGCTGCAGATGCTGGTGGAGGCACTTGGGTGAAGGTATAGCCTGCAACCAGGTTCAACAGGGAAGAAGACGTGGCAGGCCCAGAGGGATGAGGGAGCAGAGCCTTGGCTTGCATTGCCCCTTTACTCTCTTACAGCTCCTGGAATGCACAGCTCACCATGGAAAACTTGTGGACCTCCATGTCATCCAGCAAGCTTCAACCAGCCATGTGATGTGCACCTCCATGTCTGAAACCCCTGTACCTAGCTCAGGAATAGAGTGAACAATATCTATGGGAACAATATCTAAAGAACTTTGGGGCAGCAGCAGAAAGATCACTGGAGCACAAGTACTGCTCAGTTTCCAAGGCTCCTTCCTTCAGTCAAGTCCAAAGGACAAATATTCACTACTGTGTCACTAGACCAAACGTAGCAACCCGCACACAAGCACATCCCAGGCAGCAGTGCCATACCAACAGCAAACCCCAACATGTAAACAGGCACCTCTGGGCCATTAACGAGGCCGTCTGTTTGTGAGGCATGGCCTGGACAGCACCTCCTTCCAACGAGATCTTCAAAAGAGAGAAGGGAGTTGGGTGCCCAACTCCTATTGGATTTTGTTTCCTTTCAGATTCTTTAAGCTCAAAGCCTCAAAGCCGCCCATCCCCACAAAGCACTGCACAGAATTTGCTACGCACAGTGATCGATGCTGGAGAGGGTGCTGTGTGCTCACACCCACTCACACCACTCTGAACAAAGCCAGCACAAGCACACAGTGCTCAGCTCCAGCAATAGCAGAACCCAGCATACTCACAGGCAGCTCCTCTCACCTGCAGGTGCAGCGTCAAGGCACCACAGGGAGGTTTTCAGCAAGCAACTTCCCAGCCCTGCAGCAAGAAAGCTGCTCCCACGGGCATGTGAAATACCCAGGCTTGGGAGAGAGGGGGTAATTATATGCCAGGGGAGCAGCTGATTCCAGCCCTTGCTGACCCCCAGGCTGAAGAGTTCTCCTGATCGATCACGAAGATGCTCTTTCATTTTCCTCAGGCGTTTCGCTGACGGATGGAAAAATCAATGCCCCACCGAGGAGTCTGGAGGGGGTGGAATGCAGGGAAGAGAGGGAGAGAAAGGAAATGAGGGAGCAGGAAGGGGCAAAGGGAGAGAAGACCCAGCCAGGGGAGGCTGGGGGTCCTGACAGAGACATCCCTGATACCCGTGGTCAGATCTGGTGGAGGAAGCGTTCAAGGTCCACAAGGATTTCCCTATTAGCTTGTTTTCCATGAATACTGCTCTGAGGAGATCCCCCAGCTCTAGCTCCCTGTTTAAGTGCACTCAAAGCCCCACCTCAGGTCTCATCCTGTCCCCACATACCTGCAGGGACCCCCCAGCACCTCTGTCCTGCAGGGCTCTGCCATCCCAGCACCTTGCCAAACCTGCTGAGCAGAGATGCTGCCAAGAGGGACCGCATCCCTCCAGGGGGCTGCATCTTTGCTCAGCCCCACATGAGTCACTAAGCCCCTTGGTTTCTGATGGCTGTGGCTTTCAGAGGGACAGCTGAGCCTCTCCATTAAGATCTGTGCTTGCCGACAGCAGTCACGACAAAAGAGATCTGTGAATCTCCCCTTGGGTCAGGGGAAGATAGGCCTGCACTGCTGGACACAGATGAAGCAGCAGCTTGGCTCTATCTGTTGGGGTTTTCCAGTGTTTTCTTCTCCACATCCTATTAATAATTAACATTGCTGCAACAAGACTGGCTTTTAAGAGGCTTCTCTGCTATGAGCTGCATTAGTACCTCTTTCAGGCGCAAATGTTTATCTGTAAGCACTGGAAACCAGGAAGGTTCTGATCTTGGCCAAGGCTGCCAGCCTCATGGGAACACACCTCCATGTCCCCACCAGAATGAGTTAAACCAACTGTCACACTGCTAGAGCTGAGATGACACAGCCCTGCTAGGGCAGCCCATCCTTGGCTCCTTCCCCAGATCCCACTCTTAGCTGGAGATGGCTCATCATTCCAGTTTAAAATCACCATCCTCTTCTCCAGAGTGCCCAAGGCATGAGCTAACTGGGCAGGAGGATAAGCCAGTGCCCACTCTCAACACAAGATGTAGAACTGGGTAAAGTAATGGTCATATTAGAGATGGGATTTGGAATTCAGAGGGCAGAGTATGGAGATCAAGGTGTTCTCTGCCCACTGACACACAACCCCTGTCCCATGGTATCTACAAAGCAGCAGATAAATGTATGCCACTAGAGCAAAAACAGCAGCTCACTGTGGGCTGCTTTTTGGGGTGTCTTGCAAGATTTCCATATGGAGAACCTGGCTGTGCCATGCCAGGCTGGGGACAATACTCTGGACATCAGCTGGGAAGGGAGAGACATGCTAAAGCCATGCTCAGTGCACAGGGTTTGGATGGAGCAGCGTGAACCAAACCTGTGGCCAAGCCCCAGAGCTGTGCTTGCTCTGGCCCGGCCCCACGCAGAGCTGCTGCACCAGCCTGGCCGGTTCTGTCGGTCACAGTGCTCCAGGTCCTGCTTGCTGCAACAGCCCTGGCAAGAAACAGCTTCCCCACGCAGGCTGTGTTGCCCAACCACCTGCTCCCCGCCCTGAAATACCAACAAACTTATTCATCAGCACACAACAGACGTAAAGCAGCAGCAGTGCATGGCCATGGGCAGTCCAGCACAATGGGGCTGGATGGGATCTGTGAGCAACATGCATCCCCAAAGAGTGCAGTCCCATTGCCCCTGCACCACCAGCTCATACAGTGGTTCTCCAGCTCCACTACAGGAGCCCCAGGCTGGCCAACCCCTTTGAACCTCCTTTTCAATACAAGTCTCCCCAGTTTTCCTCCAGAAAAAGGGACTCATCCATCACCTTCACCGTGCCTCTAATTTCACTGATCCTGCAAAAGAGCTCCTAAGGCTTAAATACACCAGGCTCAAACCCTCAACAGCCTTTTCTCTATGGAAAAACCTCTCCCATTTGGATCTGGGATTGGAACACTGGGGAGGGAGGTGCTGTCCAAACCCATTGCTGCCTCCATGCCCAGCAGACCCCAGAGATGACAAACCACCTCTGAAGGCAGAGAGCAGGCAGGGCTCCGGCTTGCTGGCATCCTGGTGGGTTTACGAGATTTCAGCAGCACCAGAACAGTCACTGGATTAGAGCTGCAGGCTTCAAAAGGAGCTGATGAACGCGAGAGCCGAGGGCTGGAGTCACTACGGCTTAAAAGGGAACGCTGCACATTATAAATAGCTGCCTTACTGGCAGCACATCTGTTTCAGGCAGCAGCTCTGGAAGGCTGTGCATGCTCCGGTTTGGTTATTTTGGGGGAAAGAGATTTGAAACTCACTCATTATTATTGTTTGCCCAAGAGATGTGAATAGTGTTTTTTAAAAAAGAAAGGGAACAAAACGGGGTGTTGCAGCAGTTCATTCCCCAGGAGCTGCAGCTCACGGTGAGAAGTTGTACCAGGACCCTGCTGTCGCCAAGACAATCAGCCATGGCCCTAAACATGGCAGCTCTGTGGCAGGCCACAGAATGGAGTGGTAGAGCCCTAATCTGCTCAGCAATGGGACAAATGCTGGGTACTGCCACGCACAGCTCTGAACCCCCAGTGCTGCCAAACCTCCATGGAGCCAATGTTGAGACAAGGCCTACAGGGCAGGATGAGGCCTATGGGATGAGGCCTGCAGGAAGGGGTAAGGCCTACGGGATAGGGTGAGGCCTGCAGGAAAGGGTGAGGCCTGTGGGACGGAACGAGGCCTGTAGCCCCAGCGATGCTCCAGCACCATCAAGCCTGCAGACATTGCTCACTCCCTTGTGGGCTTGTTGTCCCATAGGGCACCAAAAGCCCAGGCAGAGCATGGAGAACCCTTGGTGAGCGCAGGAAGATGGCGGGAGCCCGGCCTGTGCATGGCTGTGCAGCCCAGCGATGGCTCATTAATCACTCAGCACCGCCGCGGGATTGAGGGCCTCGCCGCCCGCCGCCAATCCCTGCGCCGTTACCACAGAAACAACCCTTACCCTTCACAGGCTTCAAAGGGTTTTGTGCGTGTGCCTGTGTGTGTGTTTCTGTATTTCTTTCTCCCCCCCCTTTCTCCTCTCTCCCCTCCCTCTCCTTCCCCAGTTGTTGTTTTGTGTGTGTGCACGAGAAAAGAGTTTTTTTCTCCTTCCCGGGAAGCGCTTGGCACCGGGGCTCAGATCATGTGAAAAGCGAGCGCGGGAGAGACAGGCAGACGGAGCAAAGGCGAACAAGCGCAGCCGTGGTAGTTGCATGGCTGTCGGGGGCTTCGAAAAGGAAAAAGAGAAGGCTTGGAAGAAGGGAGGGGGGCTGAAAAAGGGGGGGGTGGGGGGGTGGGGTGGCAGCTGCGGTGCTAACGAGTCAAAAATAAATATTTATATGGGGAGAGTTTTAAAACCCTATTTTGCATCGTTATAATAAATTATTCATCCACTGGTTTCTCCCTGCCTGCCTCTCCTGTTGGGGAGCTGTGAAGGGGGCTGACACTGCAGGGTGAGAGAAGGGGTTGCAGCTGAGCAGGGACAAGAAATGGGGTCCCCTGGTGCCCCCCCCCCCACCATGGAAAGAAAAGCTGAGGGCTTGGAGAGGAGAAAACTCTGTGGATGAAGTCAGACCTGACACAAGCTCAGCAGTACCAGATGGGGGAGGGTGAGGGGAGGTGGGTGTCAGGCTGAAGCACCCTTCAGGGGGCCCAGGGACTTCAGATCAGTGCTGTAGGAAACACTGAGAGCCATGCACTCATTTTGGAAGGAGCCCACTGCAGCTCCTAGGCTCTCTGATTTTCATTTCAGCAAAGCCAGCAAATTTCCACAAGGCTGGAGGATGCCCTGCAACGTCCTTCTGCAGTGGTGGGAACAAGCAGCTCTGCAAGGAACCACCTGCACCACCACTTGCTCATCCACATCCCTTGCTCCATGGCCACCCATGTCCCTGGCTCACAGCCCTCCTGCCCAGGAGCCTTTACACACCCACCAAAGCAGGAAAGATGCTGGAGCCCTGCAGCAGCAGCTGAGACACAGCTTCCAGAAACCATCTTCACCACTGCTTTCCCACCTATGTGCTAATATACACACAGCCCTCTCTAAAGCTCATTGCCTACACCCACCAAGGACCTCCAGCAGCTTCTTCTTGACTGTTCCAGGCTCAGTTTTAACTCTCCTGGACACAGCAAAACATTTGGGCTCTATTTCACGTCCCTGTACTCTGATTGCAGCTGCTGTCATCTCCACTAGCGTATGGGGTTTGAAAGGAGCCACTGTGCACGAAGGAAAGGTTTTTGGAGGAGAGGTTTGCTGTGGCTATTTCCAGGCTTGTTGCAATTGTGTTTGCCAGGACGACTGCAACAGAGACAAAAAAAACAAGGAGAGAGAAAGCAAAGAGCCTGGCTGAGCAAAACACAAAAAGCTCTTTGCCTAGCTGGAGTCTACCAGCACATGGAAGGGGAACTAAAGGGGCTGAAGAGGATGAAAAGTGATTACCTCGATCTCTCTGCTCCCCTTAGCTCCCCCCTTGCCAAGCTGCCCATCCAGCAATACATAGGCAGCCCCCCAGAGCCTCACCCCAAAATCTCCATGTTTAAGCCCATAACTTCTTGTCCTCCCCACAGTAGGGCACGGAGAATCGTTTATTCCTCTCCTGTTTGCAGCAGCCACTGACATATTTTTGAAGGCTGTTATCACATTTCACCTTCAGTCTTAGACCTTTTCATGAAAGATGGAACAGAAACACAGGTTTGTGACGGGGAGGAAGGACGGAATAACAAAGAGGGTTTCTGGATCACACGTGGGAACCAGGAAACTCAGTGAAAAGGCAGAGAGCCAAGGAACGGGCAAGGGGCAGTGCATAACACTGAGAAGAAGCTTAAGTGCCTGCAGCCAAGTTCAGGACACAGGGAGAGCTGCTGGAGACAGATCAACAGAGAAGCAAAACGGTGAAGCGAGGGTCGTAGTGACCATGGCTGAGAGCACTGAGACAAAGCGGACCCTGGGTTTCCATGCATGGAGATATGGTGATGCCATTTAGTAGTGCTGTGACTTATCTATCTAACAGGAGTAGGAACTGGCCTCACTTATGCTATCACTATTATTTATGGCAAGTAATGTGCTGCATCAGTCCTGTGTGCTGTCCAGCCAAGCCGGAACAGCTCATTGACACGAGCAGCAAGAACCCAGCACTGAGATGCAATCTGCTCATCATGCCTTTGCAGGGCTGAATGTGTCAAAAGTACTTACAAGAATAAGATAATCTAATTTGATAAGGGAGAGGGTAGAGGAGTAACACTGCGGGCACAGATATCAGGAGCAGAAAACAAAGGAGAGGCTGCAGCAGGCATCTGCTACAGACCCCCAGGACTTCAGGAGAGAAAGAAAGAACAAAAAGATTCCTGAACCAACTATCAAAGAGCTCGCAAACACAGGATACTTGTACTCAGGGGGCACTTTAACCACCCAGACATCTGTTGGGCGACAAACACATCAAAACCCAGCCAGAATGGTTTCTTAGTTATGTAGAGGACAATTTACAGATGAAGGAAGTAGAAAGGCTCCATGAATCTACTCACCAGTAAAAAGAGACTCTTAAAAAAGCGGCTGCAATAGGGGAAGTTTGGAGCCTGTGATCACAAGCAACACAAATTCACCAGAGCGAGGGCACAGCGGCACGAGATATTTACTTCACAGCAAACATTACAAGGGGAACTAAGGGATGCGTGTTGGCCAACAGCAGCGGAGCTGCAGCAGCTCAGGGAGCTGCTTGCAAGCACCTTGCCCCATATGGCAGCATGATGTCTATAGGGACAGAAGGTTCTGAATAGGGTGGAAGGAAAAGAAGCAGAAGAACCATCCTCTGCACCAGAGACAGTCCTAAATGTGAGCTGTGGACCTTGCTGGCAGATACAGTATGTCTCGAGGCTGCCAAAGGCACATTTCTGCCTGGAGCAAGGGGAAGTAAAGGCAGGACCAGACTGCCTGCAAGAGCTTAGGTGCCGAGACATTCCACGTCTTGTTGCATGAACAGAATCGTCCCCTGCATGTCACCAAGGAGCTGAGCACATCCAAACACCCAGCATGAAAGGCATCCCCAGATCCCTTCAACACTACACCAAAAGCAGAGCCCCAGAGAGAGAGCTGTGCATGGCCAGGCTATCTCTCAGCTCCGGCTCCTGCTCTTCTCCCACGGATGCTGGGGCACATCTGCGCTGTCGCGTGGAAAGGGCTTTCACAACATCCAGAGACACAAAACAGTATTGCACAACTTGGAGATGCAAAAGTAAACATCTCTGACAAGTCAGCAGAGGGGCTTTCCCAGCGTGGAAAGCTCATTTGGGCTTCTGGAAAGGAAAGTAAGGAGTGGATTGGAGGTTTTGGGGAAGAGTCTGGAAAAGGTGCTCCAGGCAGAGCCACAGACTTCAGGGCACAAGCAAGAAGGGGCTGCATACAGCCCTTCCAAAGTGCTCCCTCCCATGCAGCCTAGCCTGAGCAGCTCTGGAACAAGGCTTTGGCACCGTGCAATGGGGTTCAAAATTAAAATAAACATGGAAATCTGCCTCCTTTTGACATTTAAAGGACCTAAATTTTCTTGAAGGGGTGGGAGGCAGCATGAAGCTCTGTTTCTTTTCCAGAATGATCCAGGCGATGAAGAGATATGTCATCCCCTGCTTCCCACACCAAGAACACGGACCTCTTCAGCCCTCACTGTTACTTCAGGCAGATGCAGAACCTGGAGATCTGCAACTTCAAACAACAGAACTTAAAAAAATACTGTCACCTGGGGACAGGAAAATCTCCTCTGCTTTCAGCCATGTTTAAAGGTGGTTCCCACATTTTGGTGTTAGCTGGTACACACAGTTTTCCATTTATGCAAACACAGCTCTGGATACACGAATGTCCACGTTTCACAGGTGCTGGCTCTAAAATACTCAGGAAAAACACAGCCATTAAAAAAGTAAGGAAAAGAAAGTAGTAGCAGCCATGCACCACCCCTTTGCAGGGAGCAGCTCTGGACATCTTGCCCTTTATTTACTGAAAAGAAGACAACATCTTTTCTCAGGGCTGAAACCCCTATTGCAGTTCCAACACGTGTCTATTTATCAGGAGAAAAGCTGAATATTTCCACTATCACAAGATTATTGCCAGTGCTCGGATTTTTTCCCTAACCTCCAGCTAAAATCCTCTGAGCTAACGCTCTGAAAATGGAACGGCATACAAAATCTGCGCTCTAGCTCTCAGAGGTGGAGGCCCACCCTTTCTCCAATAAACAATTTTGCATACGTTTAAACCTCCCTCCTCTGGTTTCCCAACTCCTCCTGCCTAAACCCCCCCAGCAAAGAAATTACGAAAATCCGTCATTTCTCTCTTTTTTCCCTTGCACCTCCATCTATCAGCGTTTCAAAGGCAGTCTCCTCAAATGCAGAGCGGAGCAGGAGATGGGCAGCGGTAATGGGAATGTGCTCCTGACTGTGCAAACCCACACAGAGAGTGAGGACAGGAGAGACTGCATTTGCATACATATTAAACGAGAGCAGTAAAAAATGCAGACGTGCAAACCATTTGGACATGGCTCGCCTCAGCGATGTGCCCTGCAAGGGAATCAATCTTCTGCATTCTTAAAGGGAAAAACCCGTTAAGGAGCGAAAAGCAAAGCCAGAAAGATGTCCACTTACAAACACGATCAAGGTTTGAAGACAATCTGACCTTCTGCCTTCATTGACCATGACCTGCTGTGCAAAGGTACACATAAGAGGGTGAGATACTGGCGTGAACTGACTGCTGTCACTGGTGAGAGATCTCCTAGGACCCAATCCTGAGTGGGAACTGAAGGAAGAGTTCCTAGCTCCACATGCCCACTGGTGAGGGCAACGCAGAGACCTTCCTGAGATGACCCAAGCCAGGCTCCAGGGAAGAATTAAGTGGCATCTGTATGGGAGAAGCCCAAACTCTACGTTCCAGTGCCTTCACCTATTGAAAAGTGAGTATGAAGAGTCACGGCCAGCTTTAGCCATAGGTGTGATCCCCTTTACTCCAAAAGAAAGGCACTGAGCAGGAGGAGAGCAGATCCCAAAAATGGCTTTGGTCCAAAGCTGTTGGGAGTCTTTGTTGGCCACATGGAGCTTTGCATCACCCTGCACAGGCTGGCCAACTGACTTTACACAAGTATCTACCATGCCAGGGATATACCATGCCCAAGGAGGACCCAATCCAAACCCAGCTCCATCCATCTTGATGTCCTGGCTAAGGATGTTCCCAAGATGGGATGTTACATCCAAGACAATAAGTAAGGCCAGTGATGTTACAGCATAGGACATCCCTAAGTGCCTCCAAGGATACCAATCTAACAAGGCAAATCACGCAGGCAAACCTACCAATTTCAAAGTCTGCAGGTTCAGATGCATAAAAAGTGCAAAATCAGTAACTTTTATATTGCCACTCAAGGAACCACAAAGATAAAAGCAATATTCTTGGAGTGAAGATGCCATGAATATTTCTCATCTGCACTTATAAGGGATATTTGGGACCAATGGCTTGATTCTGCGTTAGCCTTGTTCGAATGAGATAATTTACATTCCCTGCTGGCTGAAAACAGCCTGTCAACATATTTACTTGTGTCAGGTTTCACTTCAAACCATGATGCTAAGAGCACATGGAGGGCGGAGGTTAGGGTCAGGAGCAGCAGAACGGCAAAGACAGGGCCTGGGGTGGGCACCTGGGCAGGCTGCAAGGCAGCAAAGCACACAGTCCTGCTGGGAGGGCATTGGGACACACCAACCAGCAGCTGTTCTGCATCCTCTTATCTCCATCCTGCAGTTTCCCCTCTGCAAAGACAGGAGCTCACCACACTTGGCTGTCTGTCCTTGAGGCTGTGGACAGACAACTGGGCATACCTCCCACTCGAGCACTGTCTCCTGTTACTGCAGGAGGGAAGCAAAGCAGCATCTCATCGTCCTCTGCTTCTCTACCAACCTCCAGAACCAACAAACAAGCCCTGAATGGAAAAGCAGACAAAACGCGCTTCCCAGCAGCCCATCCAGTGTGGATTCTCTGTTGTCTTGTAAAGGTTGGGTTCACATGCAGTTATTGAGCGCTCGAGTCTTTCTTTCCTTCTGTAGCCACCCACCCATTTTCACAAGACTTGCGGGAGCCGTACAAGAGCTCTACCCTTCAGCCAAACATAATTGAAACTCGTCGCTGGGTAGAAAAGAGGGGGAGGCGGGAACAAATGGATAGAGCAAGAAAGAAAGAAAGAGGCACGTACACGCACATGCACAGGCTGAAACACGGAGGCCTTATTCCCTTAAAAAGAAGAGAAAGGAAAGAAAGGGAAATAATGAAAAAGAAAAGGAGAAAAAAACACAACAAACCAACAACAACTAAGTCATTCTGCAGTGGCCATGGCACCAGCTGAGCTGTTTGCTCGCACGCTGCACAGTTCCTCTGCGTCAGCTGCTGGGGATTTACCAGCACAAGTGATCCAGGAGAGTTGGTTCACCCATGTGCTGGTGTTTATCCAGCACCCCGCGCAGGAGCCGCCCCATTCCCAATAGTGAAAGGATACGTAAATCTTTTGCGCTGCTAATTATACGCCAATTACATTTTTGCCATAACCATGCCCCCAGGAAAGGGCAGCAGCGAAAATCTCAAAGAGGGAAACAGGAGATTTCCCCCCAGAAGGTGGAAGACAGAGGAAAGCGGAGTTCAAGAGAACAACAGAAAGACGTTATTGAACAGCTGTCATTTGGCACGTATAAATGTATTGGTGATTGTGTTGATAAGAGGCTCGTATCAATGTAAATTAATTTGATAATTGCCCCTGCAGAGAAAGAAAAGAAAAACAACTAAAAGTCCATTGCCACTGACATCCGAAACGCCTCTCTTGGTTGAATGAGTTTCCTTTTTTAACTTATCTTGAGGTAATAAGAAAGTTACGGTGTAGCCACAATCCCAAACCATCCCCCCATGCTATTCCCTTTTTTGACCTATCTCATTTTTGGCATCAGCCCGACAGCCCAGGGCAACTGAGGGCCAAGGGCTTTATTTGTCCCTTTGGGGAAGATGAAAAGACTGTAGAAAAAATGGAAGCTGTTTTGCTGAGGAACCCATCAGGAACCCTCAGCCTCCCCGTGATGCTGCTCACATGTCCCACCCCGGTGGCTGCGGGCAGTGTGTGCTGGGACAGCATTCAGTGATGTCAAGCGCACCCTGCAAATGGCCCCAGATGACATTTTTAGAGAGGCTCTGTTATCAGAGCCTACAGAATTAGCATCATGCAGCATCCAACGTCAATGGTGATGTGGAATGGAGATGAAAGGTAAAGCTCAGCCAAGGAACTGGCTTGGCTGGTGGAAGGGCATGGGGAGAACAGCCCCACCGAACCTCAAAATGCTCTGGAATGAAAAATTATCCTGCCACTTGCCTAAATTAGGCAACCTATGTGTGCAATTCTTCAGGAACATCCGCCAGTGGTTCATCTGAAAACGCAGTGCTAAAAGCATTGCCCTTCTGATGAAGAGTTAATCGCCCTGGGAATAAATCAGAGGTCTCACCCATGCTGTGGGACTTCTCCCAGTGACACCACGTTCCCACTTGGAAACGAGTTTCTTTGTTTGCTTTTCCCCAGTTATATAAGGGACATAAATTTTTTGTTGCGAAGAGAACTCCAGGCAATCTGCATCTCCCTCCAAGGCGTTTCACTATGGTTCAGCTTGAACACTGCTGCTGTTGCTGCAATTTTCCAGCTCCTGCCTATGTCTGCACTAAACCCCCGGCCCCAGGAAGTAACAGCCTGCATGAAACATCACTGCCTGACTCCAACCTCACAGAACAAAGCCCTTTTCCGCCCCCTTATCCCTATCCTACAAAGCAAAGAGGTTGAGAACAGACAAGCTTAGGCCAGTTTAAGGACATGCCTAGTGATGCTCCCCTGTGCAAGAGCACTTTGGATGAGCAAAGCAGTGGAACCCAAGCAAACGCTGCTTGGCCACTTGACCCTTCCCCACATCTCCCACATCTTCAGCTTTGCTCTCCCTGCAGCTCCGAGCTCCCCATCCCCATCCCTCAGCTCTGGAGGGGAGAGCTGGGGAGGGGAGGCCTTGCTGGGAAGGTCTCAGCGAGGGCTGGGTGCTCACGGCCGGCCGGCGCCGCATTGCACACATACCAACAAACCTCAGCAGCCCCGGAAGGGGAACGCGGATGCTCCCAGGCCAGGCTGCAAGGAAGCCTTAACCCCTTCCCCACTATGGCCAAGAAGCTCCTTGAGATCTGGAAGTCAGCAGGAGAGAGGGATCCACTCAAAGGCTGAGCGGATGCCACATCTCTCCCTTCCGCATGCTAGTCTAAAGCATCACTGGGAATGCATCTCTCCTCTTCCCCTTCCCATGGCCTTGAGAGGGGAGTGGGGGACAATCCTCAGCCCTGGACAGAAGCCACATGTGCTCCCAGCACAGCCCAGGCACTGCAGAGCCCAGGGTACCTCTGTCCAGAGTCAAGGACTGCAAAACCCATGCCCTGGGGGACCCGATGGATTGGGAACCTTGTAGGCTGGCAAGGTTCAGTCTGTACCCTTAGAGGGGGCACTGTGCATTCCCATATTCACAGTGCTTAAAATCGGGGCATCAAGAGGGCTTCTCATCAATGGTGGTGGAGGAGAAATCCCCCAAATGGGGTTTGCTCTCTGGGGGGTCAATGTGATCCCACTGTGACTCAAGGCAGGTTGCTGCACGTAGCTGATTGCACCAGGCAAGAGCCACCCCACGTCCCTGTGTGCCCAGGGAAAATCCCAGCCATCCCATCTCCACGGTCCCTTTCTCAGCCTAGTTTCTCACAACAACTTATTTAGTGCAGAGAAATCACACTTGTGGATCCAACGTGACAGCAAAGACTTTTCCTTCTTTTTTTCCTTCTTTTTTTTTTCTGCTGTTGTTCTGATTAAGAGGAAATAAATAGACCAAACCCTTCCCAGCACAGGTAGGATCCCTGAAACCAGTGGCTGAGCAGGCAGAAAGAGCAGCAGCTCTCAGGATTGCCCTCCCAACACAACACAAGGCCGGTGCTGCCCTTCAGCCCCGCTCGGTTCTCTCCAGCACCACTGGGATCAGATCAGGCCCAACAGGATTAACCGCATAACAGCGCGAGGGGAAAGCAGATTTGCTGTTTGAAAAGAAAAGGCACAAACACACCCAGCCAGCGAAGCCGGCGTTAAAGGAACTCGGTTCAGAAACTGCCGCTGAATTTAGGTCTTCTAAAATTGAGATTTCATATTTTCTGCAGATAGAACCGGACCCCTTCGTCATACATTAATAACCAAAGGCCCACAGAAATGTTTCCGTAAACTGTTTCTTAATTCCAAAGGAAACCATTTGTTTAAAAGAAGCAAGTGTTCCCCTGCAGAGCCGCCACTCCAGCAACTGCAGCGTGATGATAGAAAATGGGGCCGGATAGTAAAAATAACTTAAAACTATTCTAAACAACCACAAAGCTGAGTAATCTGTTTCAAAGTCCAAGTGAAGATATCCCGGTGACAGGGCCCACAGCAAACGCGAAGGTGCATAGTTAAAAGGGGAGGGGAGCGACCAAAACAAACAGTGAAAATAGTACAAATTCCTTCAGATACTATTGGTGACAAAAGATGAAAGCTGGGATTTTCATCCTCTTTCCAACATCCCTGCTGCCGCGAGGCCCAGGGGCTTCTCCAGGCCTCCATCACACTCCTAACACCAGTCCCTGCATGTGGAGCAAAGACTGAACACCGGAGCACCGTGTTCCTCTAAGAAATCAAAGGAAAATACAGTCACCTTCTCCCAGCTGGTAGCAGCCAGTGCAACCCCATGAAGAACAAGGGAAGGAAAGGCCAAGCCCTGATCTCTTGGGCTTTTGTGCTCCAACCTCGCTTGTATACACTGCTCTCACGTTACAAAACGGGTAAGTCGCTGTATTAATGGCAAGGTGCCATGGGCATAAATACATTCGTATCTGGACAAAGGATCTGTCCTCAAGTCAGGATCTTCATTAAAAACGAGTCTGTAAGCATTTCCCCTCATTCTTTTGATTCATTTCCACAAAAACAAAACGTGTCGTTGCGTCAGAGCTACAAAGATGCCCAACACGAGGCTGCCCCGAGGACTCAGCCCCAGCCACCGCACTCTCAACATGCATAGCTTTCCCAAGCTGGTGGCTGTGAGGTCCTATCTAATGACGGGTACACCCATAGCATGGCATGTACAGACAGTCATCAAATCATTAGGGTTGGAAAAGGCTTCTTAGACCCCCAAGTCCAACCGTCAACCCAATCATGCCATTCTGTTCTAACATCCCCACAGTTCTGGAATACCTCCGGGGATGGTGGGCAGCTGTGCCAACACCTCACCACTCTTTCTATGAAATGCTTTTCCTAATATCCAGTCTAGCCATACAAACACAAACCATAGATGTGGTGCCTTGTTCAGGAGGCTCCAGTGGACATTGCTGGAGATGGGCAGCCTCCAAGAGAAGATCTCAGTGCATTGCTTGGATTTGCTCCCATACCATCCTTGCTCAGCAGAGATCTAAGCAGACCTGGTCACAACCAACACAGCCAGTCCTTTGTGCCCAGCACCGCAGCTAACCTACACACATTTCAGTGTCGATGTGAGCACACCACGGCTAATCACTCACATCACACTGACAACGTGGAGCTTGAAAGTCAACCAAAACACACGTCAAAGCAGCACGCAGTGACTGACGGCAGCTCAGCCCTCCTGGTGCATACAGCCTGCAGGCAGTGGGGCAAAGCCTCCTGCTGGGGGCTGGGCTCCAGGGACAATTGCTTTGGAATTTCACAAGCGGTCGAGAGCCCCAGAAGGAGGTGCCAAAATGACAGTAAAGCCCGTGGGAACGGGCAGCCTGTTGCAACAGAGGGACAAGTGACAGTGACAAACCTTTCCTTGTGTGTGCCCAACAAAGGCACAGCAGAAGTCCAGTGGCCGTTCTTCCTGAAGCCACCCTTCTCCAAAACACACATCAGTCTTCAATCTTCTCTTCCAAAACATCTGAACACCTTCAGTTCTGCCTTGTGCGGCTATAGTGAGGGAAGGGCTCCTGCTTTCTGATTACTGATGAGGAGCCAACATCCAAACGAAGCCCACAGAACCAAGGCAGACTGAGTTTGTGTTGAGAAGCCATAGCTTTCATCAGGCCAACGGACAGAGATGGAAAGACAGCAGGCTGTATTTGGGGCACAACTGGCTTTCTTCAGGGTCTGCCTGTGTTGTAGGCAGGAGAATCCTGCACTGCAGACAGGGTGGTTCCTAGGCTGCAGCCCGGGTTAAAAACACCACTGGCCAAAGAGCTGGAAAAAAAAACAACAATGAGTTCAAACAGGCAGGCAGCAGAGAGGGGGATTTCCAAAAAGGTGGGGAAGAAACCATCAAAGCAAGCTTTCCAAAGGGCTGCACGCGTGGGGTTCTCTTTGGGCAGGGAAAGCCTTCCAAGATCTGACTCCAGAACAACTTCAGACGTCAATGCATGAAGCTGCCTTGGTCCCGCTCCTGCAGCGGTCTGGGCAGGCAGGTGGCTCCACGGGGGTTAAGAACAAAGCACAGTGGCAGCTCTGAACCTTCTGTCCTTTTTACACAACCATCTCATCGCAAAGAAGCCATAAAGCAGAACTATTTTAACTCTTCTTTACAGCAGAGAAAAGCATGGGAGGGACTCAGCGCGAGGAGAGCTGAGCCTTGCACCTGAAACACCAACACTTGATCCTTCACCAACCAACAGCCAGACAGAAAGACTTCAGGTTTTATCCCAGGACACTGCAGGAGCATGGAGCCATCTTCTACATCAGGTGTTTGGGGGTCAGACACCCTCTGGGCTTGCTGAGGGGCTGCAGGGATGAAGGTCCCTTCATTTTCAATGAGAGTACAGAGAAGGGTTGGTTTGTTTCCTAATGGCAATCACCATGGAGCTTTGCTCAGCCTTGCCCATCATACCTATGTACAGCTGAGGCTGTCATCAAATTCACAGGTCTTCTATCATGCCCCAAGAAGAGAGGCAGCACTTATCTGTGCTTCACAGACAGGTCACTGGAGGCAGAGAGACAAAGCCACAGCTTCCCTCTGCTTCAGAGGGCCAGGGTTGAGGATTTCATGGTGTCCAGGCACCTGAACCTGAATCCAAGGTAAGGAACCAACCCTAAAATCCTAGAGTCTGGGCACAGAGCCCTGGCTGCAGGCCCTTTCACCGAGTCCCAGCTAACTGGGATTGCTCTCCAAGGTCTCATCCCATCCTTGGTGCTCTGGATTGTCACACAGGAGCAGTTTTGTGCTGCTCGCAGAACAGAATTCAGCCTTCTTATACCTTTGGCACTTCCTCCACGAGTTGCTTTGAAGATTAGGGCCAGAGCCTTGGCTTTGGGAACCAATGGGGAGCCAGTGGAGCAGCTGGAGCTCCTGGTGGCCCGGCCCTTTGGGGCAGCACGCGGTCCTGCTCTGCACCAGCTGCTCCACCACCACACTGCTTCTACTCTCAGCTTCTGCTCCAAGTCACGGCAATGCAGCCAGCTTGAATCAAGCAACACAATCGATACAGCAACAATCATTCCCAGATTGGAAGGGATAAGGCAGCACTTTTTGGAAACAGGTGTTGCCTGGTCTATTGCAGCTAGCAAAGAGGCACGCAAAACCAGAATGCACACAGTATCTGCCCTCCTGCACCTCATTCCATTGCCCAGCCCCAGTGCCCTGCATTGCTGCTTGGCTTGGGGACAATGGGCAGCAGCAGGAGTGATGTCTCCTGGGGGTAAGAAGGCATTAAGAGGGTTGAGAGCATGAGTAGCCTTGGTGGGAGCTGAGCATGGAAATACAGTGGCATACTTCTTATTTCTCTCTGTGTTTTTCACCAGACCCCCAGTCTTAGGCATTGCTTGTCTGCAAACACACATGGCAAAGGGACCATTTTTGGTCTAATCAATCACTACTTATTACTCACTGCAGAATCCTGCATAGAACTCAGCCTCAAGATGCTCACCAAGACATCCATCCCCATGACCACATACTGGCTCTCCCAACCAGGAGCTGTGGATCAGCACAGCTGGATTCCTCCAGCCCCCAGCCCTGCAGCATCCACCAGCACAGCTCCCTTTGCCCAAATCTCCCCAGCCACTTTGCAGACTGCCAACAGAAAGGCACGTGGAGCACGAAAAGCTACAGTCGAGCTGAATCCCCATATGAGGGAGGAGATCCATGCCTGACAAACTTGCATCCGAAGCATCTTCCTCCAGCAGGAGCTGGGGCATAGGGGCAGCCAGGCACTCTATGCCGCGAAGTGACGTGCATCAAAGTAACATGTGGCACACTCACAGCCATTCTATTAATTTAAGTTAATTTCCTGCAGTTCTGTCTTAGTTTTCCAGCAGATTCGGGACTTAAAGGTTAAAGCATAACCTTGTCTCGGTAGCTTGCTATTCGCTCCATGCAAATGTCTACCTACAGCCTGGTAATTACATGCATTTCCAAAGAGCCAATCCGCCGTCAGCCTGACAGATACTGATCTTCCCGTTTTATTTTTAGCTCTGTGCTTCCCCCTCTAGATGCAAAAAAAAATTCTGTTTGTTCCATCTCTGCTACAGCCTCTTTTTTCCCCAGCTCAACAACCAGCTCCTGCCTGAGCTGGGCTGCAGTCCCAGTGGCACAGGGCTCCCAGTGGGACACTGTCCCCATACAGGGGGACAGCGGGTGGCAGGGCCTTTAGGGCCACTGGGGGAATTTGTCTCCTTTGGCAGTGAGGGTGTTTAAATGGAGAACTCAAGGGAGACGTGGAGCTGCACGCACACACGTTTTGCTCAATGCAGGGGAGCTGAGCACTTTCTTTCTGGGACTTCTCCAGCACACAGTGGAGAGAAGAGGGGACAAATCTGACCAAACCCAACCACACGCTCCTGGCTGCAAGTCCAGGATCTATTTGCCACCCAGAGAATGGGCATGGCAGAGGTCAGCCACGTACACACGAGGTTCTGCTAATGTTCCAGCCCTTAAAATGGGCACATGTGAGAATTAGCACGTGTGATGCCATTGGTGACATCAGGCTGCCCTCCTCCATGAGCTGCTCTGGTGGTTTTGGGGTGTCCTGCAGAAGTTTTGCCCCATCTGCCTGTATCCCACCAAAGAGAAGTCCAAGAGGGTGGCTGTAAATCAAGAGATTGGGAGAAACAGGGATCGGGTTCTTCTTATTTCCCTTTCTTTTTGGAAAGAGTCACTGGAGTGGAGATGGGTTGGGCTCTGAGGGGTGAGGTCTGCATGCCTCTCTCTCTCTCGAATGCATATTTCACATTTAAACCAGAACAGACTCGTAGAAACTTTACTCACATGATGGAGAAAAAAAGGCACTGAGCTCCAGCAGCAACACGCTTGGAGCAGGCTGGCTGTTGGATCACGGCACGGAGACTAAACCCATCCTGGACAATGCTGACCCACGGGAACAACCTTGGGATCGGACAGTGCACGGAGCACAGAAAGGAAGCCTGGGTGCAAAAAAGCCACATAATAAAATGCGTGAGATAAACAGCTGAAGTAAAACATAAATAAATAAATAATAATAAAAAGGAGGAGCTGGGGCGGGTAAAGCAGAGGGAAGGTCTGAGAGAGGCAGCTGCAAAAAGTGAAAGACAGCAAAACTGGGTCTGATGCACCCAACATCACCAACACCACCCTGTGCTCAGCCCCGCCACATGGAAAGTCCTCATTATGTCTCATGGCTGCAACCATGGGATTGCTTCTCTGGTTCGACTTGTAGGGACTTCCAGGTTACAGTCTCTTCTGACACTGTGCACAACGACAGCACACAACACTGGAAGATGCCTACCTAGAAGCCTTCAAACATTTCCAACAGGTAGCTTTAGCTCTGGGCTCCACCATTCCAGTTTTCCCCTCCCACAGCCCATAACCTAAAAGCCCTTCCCACACACCATCAGGGAGCACGAACCATCCCTACAGCTTCTCTGGGCTCTGGATGGGGCCACGGGAATATAGAGAATGCACCCATCCCCATCACAGAGTCAGAAGAGCTGATGAACGCAGACGAAGCTATTTATTCAGCAGCCCACACGCTTGGAATCGAGCTCAGCTCCCCAATCCCCATCCTTCTGCACAAAAACAAATAGATAAATGAACGGACCTGCCTCCTGCTGAGGAGGGGTTGGGGAGCTCCAGGAGAGCTCTGCCGCCCACCGCATCCTCCAAGCCCCTCACTGACACCAGCAGGGGCTGAGCTCCACCAGGGCCGGTTCCTCCGATGCCAATGAGTTTGACCAAAGGGATTCAGGGCAAGCGATGAGCAAAGGCTGGTGTGAGCTCACCCCTTCGCCACGTCCCTGCGAAACATCTTGAAATCTCAGAGCTTTGCATAATCACGTTTTAAACGATTCAAACCTGGCACTGCCAGCGTTCCCTTTGCACGTTGCTTTCTTGCTGCTGGCTCGTTTGTGGTTGTTGTTGTTGTTGTTTTCAACCACCGTACAGCCTCCATTTTCCTTTGTGCGATTCAATCACGCTGTTCCCACCTCAGCTTGATTTCTAAAGGCTGGGTACCCCCCAAGTCTTTTTCTACACACCCGGGAACAGTGGCCATATAACGGGGGCAGCACCCAGGGGTTCATTCCCATCCCAGGCAGCCCAGCAAGCAGCAGCAGAACCCATCGCCGTCACTCTTTTAACCTCTCCTCCCACGCTCATCCCTCAGGCTCTGTGTCATTGTGGTGCTTTTCTCCAAATCCCTTCCCAGTGGGTTTACACTTGAATGTCATTGCAGTGCCCAGGCTTGGGCACTGGGAAACAGTGCTGCGAGAACAAGCAGGAGAGAAAGAACAAGGGGAGTGTCTCCAGGGCTGCCTGACACGTGGCCTCAGCATCTGTTGCCCCCAAAATATCAAAAGGCTTTTACACAAGGCATGCACAACAGAAGGCTTTAGCTTCTCTGCAACTGGAGCTGGCTCCAGTGCTGGGTCCCCACCAATAATACCATTTTGGATAGGGCTTATCCCAGGCACATGGGGCCATTTCTCCCAGTGCTCCCAGCTCTTCAGCTGTAGGATCCCCCTGGATCTCCGTTTTCCATTTCACATGGCTATTTCTGCCCTCTCACATCCAGCCTTCCCAGGTTTTCTCTGCATGTCTTTCCTCCTCGGTTATTTTCAGTCTCTGCCTTTCTGGAACTAATGAACACATCCAGCAGCATACAGGAAGGGCTGGAACAGCCACAGGGACTAAAGGGAGCAAAATCACACCCTGGAGAGTGGCACACAGTGGGTGCTCCCCAGCCCTCAGCCTCACCCTGCCCATTTGCAGCTTTCCTTTCCAGCACTCCCTGCAATACAGACCACGCTTCCCCAGTTCCATCCCCAGCCCTTCACAAGACATGCCATGAGGATGAATGGAAACAACCCAAACCAGCCTACTGTCATCCTCCTTTGCACCCTCCTTGCTGCCAGATCCCATTGAGGTCCCCCCTGTGCCCAGTCCCAGTCAGACCCACAGAGTCATCACGAATATCCCCCTTTGCTCCAGCCCTGCTCTCCTGTTCCCCGTGGCCTTGCTGTTCTCTCATGGGCTGTTTGTCTATTTCGGAGCCCCTAATTGCATCTGACAAGGTCTCCTAATTGTCTCCACTGATTTTACCAGAGACTGATTTTAAAAGCAGCTCAGTAACTTCGTCACTTCAATATCATTGCTGAATTCAGCTCCCTCATTTATTAATGGGCCTACTCTGGCTCCTTCTCCCCTGATATGTTTGCCAAACCCCTTTCTATTTCTCTTAACCCCTTTGGCTAACATTAACAAGCAAAAACTCAGTAATATTTGATATTATATGTGTATAAATAAAAGCAGGAAAAGATCTTATTCACTCCTGTTATAGCTACTAAAGCAGGCCTAGGGCTCTGCAATAGCAGCTTTACTGCATACATTAAATATCTCCATTACTTTATTAATGTGCAGAACGTTGGTATTTTATTGGACAGTTTGGTTATTTACCTTATAAAGTAACACATGCATCACTAAGCACAAAAAGAGGGTGTTTAATTCCCCCTCCTGAGGTCCGCTCCTCTACAAACCGAGTCAACATGAGACTACCAAACCCCAACCCCGGGTGCTAGAAATGAGTTTGCTTTCTTTTCCAATAGATGGGGAGGAGAGGGAAGAACAGCAGAAGCATCACTCAGTGCCAGGAGCAGCCTCCTGGTGCCAGCTCCTTGGAATCACTGCATCATTCATTACGGTTGGAGAAGACCTCCAAGATCACCAAGTCCAACCCCAACCCATCCCCGCTGTGCCTGCTGAGCTTCACCCAGCCCAAAGCCAGCAGAGGGAGAAGCAAAGGCTAGAACAAACCAAAAGCCGACGCAAAAGAAGGAATCCTCTGTCCTTCATATCCTCAGAGACACCTCATCCATGGTTCAAACATTGCACCAAACCATCAGCAAAACAGTAACAGCCAGACCCGCTCAGTGACCAAGAAACACCTCCAAAAGTCCTTCAGACAGGACTTCCAAAAGGACTTTAAAAAGAATTAAACTAATCTGGATAAATCAAGTCATCCTTGATGAAAGAGGCCAACTTCCCAGCTCCATGGGTGGGCTGGGTTTTTATTTATCTTCCTTTAAATCACTGCCTCAAAGACTCCCCAAGCTGGGCACCCAGCACCCCTTCTGGATCCACACAGAGTGAAGAGGAGCAGCAACAGAAAGAGCTCCTGGAGGGTCCCATCCCCACAGCTCAGCAGGGCAGCTCCTGTGGGCCCCCCGAGGAGGAAGGGGGGGGGGGGGTCTTGTGGTAGATGCAATGGGATGAGTGGAGTGAGCCTGTTTTGGAGCTGTGGGACACCTGCACTCAAGCAAAAATTCACAACATTTGCTTTTCTGGCATAAGGAGAGAAAATGTGGAGGGAGAACACAAAAATGGACACATGGGGCTCAGCATATCAGCTTACCTCCCTCCAACCAGAGCTGGTCTTGAGGGGATGGAGAGGTGACACAAGGCGGCCCATGTTGGACAAAGCCCTCCTCAAGGGGCCACAGTGCAGCACAGGGATGAGCGCGAGAAGAAAGGATGCTCAGACCCCACCTCTTCCATGCACAGCACAGAGGGGCAGGGTGGTCACCCCACAGCAGGTCTGAGGGGACAAGTGTCAGTTCCATCCCTACTTTCTCCCCATAAACATTCCCCAGCCCCTTTTTCAGGGGCACATCCCCCTCCATTCCTATCCCCTTCCCCATCATCCTCAGTCACGCTCCCTTTTTTAAGCATCCAGCTTCCTCCCACCCACCTATTTTTAAACCCAGCCAAGCCGGAGCAGGGGTCCAGATCTCTTCTTTTCCTGGGGGCTGTGATTTGGGGTGAGACAGGGAACAGAAGCACCTGCTGAGCTCCCGCAGAGCACCAGCAGCCAGAGCAGAGCGAGGGCGGGAGAGCAGCTCCCCTTGCAAAGTCTGTCCTGTGCTGTCTAATAACACAAGGTGTCATTGTATACCCAAATCAGTGCCTGGAGCTTTATTTATAACAACTGAAACACAAAACCCAGCAGGCCAGAAAAGGCGGAGGGAGCCGGGAGAGCAGAGAGGGCAGGGAAGCAGCCGGGCGAAATCTCCCGATTTAGTGGGATTTGCCTTGAGATTTTAAAGCTGGATTGAGGCAGGGAGGATGTGAGGGGCCATGGGAGGAAGAAGGAGAGATGAGAAGGAGGGAAGAGCAAGCTGGCACTGTGCTGTGGCTGCAGCAGGGTGACAGCACGGGGCCATGGGAGTACTTTGACTGCAGCCCCCACCGCCCAGCACAGGAACATGGGGACAAGTTCCAGCTCCCCTGGGACTCCTGTGCTTTTACAGCTACGCCTTTCTAAAGGTCACCTGGGGGCTATTCAGACACTCTCTTACCCCAGGAATAGCATTGCAGCTGGTTCCAGAGGTTTCTCTCTCACCCTGGAACAGCCTTCACACCGCTTCTATCTGCAAACTTGGTAGGAGCCACTGGAGAAGGACTCACCCAGCCCAGCAGGCAGCAGTCCCAGCGCTGCCTTAGGCTCAGCCCCAGCACCCACAGCTTGCACGACCCCGCTGCTGTGCGCCCTGACCTCCTGCTGAACTCGGTGGGAGCAGAGGCGGCTCAGCACCGAAAGGTCCCAACCCTGCACTTACAGCACGGGGAGATGCTCTCTCGTCGGGTGGGTCCAGATGTTATCAGCACCCCCAGCAGTTGGCTCGTCTGCTCCCTCCTGCCCAAGGCTCCTGCTGCTGGAGGCTGCGTTGGTGGAGCAGCTCTGGTGCTCTCCTCCATGGCTCCTGGGCAAAGCCTGGCAGCTTCACCCAAACTCTTTTTCCCCGGCAGCTGCCAAGCATTGTACAGGAGTGGGTGAGGTGGGAGCATTTGTGTCCCATTCTTCTGAGTCAGGGTGGAGATGGGAGGGAAAACAGTAAACAGCTGGAGGGGGGAAAGGGGAAGGTAACCCGGTATGGAGCTGCAGCTAGGGATGCCGCTTGGTGTTCACCTCCTGTGCAGGCAGATATTTAAATCACCAGGTGCAAAAGCCACTGAAAGTTCAGACTGAGTCAGAGCTTCAAAATTTGACCCATCAACAGGTGAGAGAACGAACAGGTTCATTAAGAGATAAAACTGAATCCTTTCTTGCAGCCTCTCTTGCATCAAAAGCCCCTCTGGTCCAGCTCTGGTCCTGCTGGAGTCAATGGGAGCTGAGCTCCTTGCAACAAGACGCAGCCAAGCGACAAGAGAAATTCACAACCAGAAAGGGAAACAGCTCCCTTCAACTTGACCAAGGCTTTAAAACCTCCCTCTCCTCCTGCTTCATCCCAGGATTGGTCTCAGATATTCCCTGACTCCATCTCATGTTCTCTCACTCATGAGCACCCAATGGCAGCAGTCAACATCAGCCCCACTGTGCTGCCTGCAGAGTTCCACTTGCAAAACTGTGCAAGTACCTGCGAGAAACAACCAGCTCCAGAGGGTGTTGCTTCCCCAGGACAACTTGTCTGTGTTCGAACCGCGACCTCCAGGAACCGGATTAATTACAGAGATGTTGAGCATGACTTTGTCTGCAGGGGCAAGTCATGTTTGACATCCCTGCCAGCTGGTTTCAGGGCTGGAGGATGAGAGCAACCTGAACGATCTCTCTCTGTGCTGTTTACCAGCACAACTCATTGACAGCGCAGGTTTTTGGGGAGAACAGCCTGCAGCAAAGCTTCAGCAAGCAAAGCCTCACACCCGAGCAGCCACACACTGGGCAGAGAGAAGCTGCATTGCAGTGCCACGCTGACACACAGCATTTGAAGCAGTTGCCGTTAAGCAATGACCAAGTTCCATGGAGCATCCAAGCAGAGGATGGCTTAACCTATTTTTTTTTAACACAGTTCAGATCTCCTTAGAGAAAGGAAATGAAGCAGCACGTTCCCCAGCCTGATCCACTGACTTTAGCTAGCATGCAAAAATCTGATATGATTTCTCACCTGCTGATGGGTCCAGACCGTGGGAGGATCACACAGTCAGTCCCACAGATGGCCCTACAAGACAGAGGGTTCCCAAAAGGGGCAACTTCCCATAGCCAGCCCCCCATGCACCTGGCTGCATGCTGCCCACCTCTCCTCCCACTGTAGGGCTCTGCCTCCAGAACTCGGGAAACCAAACAACAAAAAAGACAAGCTGAACTTTGAGGCCAAAAAGGGTTTTGAAGCAAAAGGAAAAAGGGGGGGGAGGGGATGGTTAGGGAAGGAATCTGAAGTTGCATCACTTGGAAATACCCAAGTGCTTCAGAAATGTACGTACATGTTCGACTTCCTGCTGCCTTTCCAGGAAACCGCTTGGGAACAGCAAAGCGACACCAAAAGGAGCCCAGTGACATTTCCCTGCACCAAGTAAAAACAGCCTTGAGTTTCACACCAACAGGCCCACGTGTAAAATGTTCCCCTCCTTGGAGGTGGGTGCTGAGGGGGTTTGGAGCTCCATGCAGACAAGTGGGGCCAGAGAGGTTTGAGATATAAACCAATCCAGCACTTTAGGCCTTTGGATGGCTTCAGAACCAATCTGTAGGCTTTCTCCATGGTATTTCAAACACTCCAAAGGACACGGACTAAAACGAGGTTTCATTTTGTTCAACAGAAGTGACCGTGACGCTTTCACGACAAGGAAAATAAATCGGAGGGGGAAAATCTTATTGTTCAATAAAAGGTATGTACTTTCAGGAAACCAGGTTGCTTCCCAAGCTGCTCCCATGCACACAGAAGAGCTGCAATCAGCTTTGAGAAAGAATGCTCCTGCCATGCATCTCACAGGGACCGGGCTGGGTCTGGCTGATGAGATGGCCAAGGCAGGAGCAGCCCTGTCCCTTCTCACCCAGCCTCAGTGTAACAAAACCTTTTTGGTCACCTCAAGTGAACGTCAAGCAGCCTTTTTTGTCCCCATCCAAACCGGTTTTGAGCACCTCCAGGGACGAGGCAACCACAACCTCTCCGTGCAACCTGCTCACCCTCCAAGGCCTCCCTCTTTTGATGTAGAAGCAGAAGGCAGTATCAAAACTACGGACGTGATGCTTCAATCCCTAAGACTGTTGGCTCAGTCCAGGACTGGCTCAGACTCTGCCCTGTGCCCACAGCACCCGGCCCACCCCATGCATCCCCCTATGATCTGCCCGGCGCTCCTCCTCCCTCCTGCACAAAATGGCGGACGGAGCAGCCAGTCCAGGTGTCTGTGCAGCGTGCCAAGCAGCTCTGCCTCACCTGCAGCAACTTGTTGAGGGGAAGCCGCGTCTGCCCTTTCTTGTCGGGCTTTCATCTGCCTGGGGAGAAAGGAGAAAAGGGAACGGGGAAGGGTAAACACGGCTGAGGCAGCTGCAAGTCCCGGCAGCTGAAGGGTTGAGCAGGTGATTCAGAGCGCGGGGGCCTGCAGACACCCTGCCTGCTGCTCCCAGCAACATCCCACTGCGTCAGTGCTGCTCTGTGGGGATGCAGCATGGCCCCAACAGCCCCTCTGCCCAGCTGTGCCACCAGCCCATCCACAGACACAGAGAGGAGTGTGGCCCAGCCAGTCTCGCATCCATCCATCAGCCTATCCACAACCCAAAACAGAGGAAAGATCTTGGTGAATTCAGTGGGGGAAAAGAGACTGTTTTGCCCCTAAAAGGGCCAGATGGGCAGGGACTGCCTTAAAACTAGGCTACAGCTCCAGAGAAGCCATGGGATGTCTCCCCAGGCACCGCCGTGTCTCCCACGCATGATGAGGGACAGGAACCAGGCCGGCCCCACATGCCATGTTTGCCCCATGCCACCTACACAGCCCCGGCAGCCGCCGGCCCCGCAGGCAGGGCTGGACAGGCAGCAAGTAATTATACAGTCATAGAATTGCTTGGATTGGAAGGGAGAGCTGCTGGGCTCACACCCACTCTCCATCCATCCTCCTCAGCTGCCACCTGGGGGCACAGGGTTGGTGATGGCAGGGCACTGTTTCTTGTCTCTGTAGGGACTTCTTGGTTGCTGGGTGAAGCCAGAACACTGCAAATGCTTTCCCCTGTCTGCCTGCCCCCTCCTCTGCATTCAGGGCATGGCTGTAACCACTGCAGCCCCGTGTCTGCATGAGCCTCAGCCCTGGGGAGATGGGCAAGCCAGTCTAACCAGGTAAGGAGCCACGCTCAGCTGGGAAGCATGGGGAGACCTGTGCTCCTACTTACCTCCCAAGCAGGTCAGGACGAGGGCCCTTCATCTCCCAAGCCTTTGGCCTAGTTATTTTCATTCCTGTCCCCACACACCCTGCCTGTAACAGCAGGGATCGAGATGCCTATTACAGCACAAGAGGCACTGCCCTGTCTGCCAGGAGTTTAGAGGTGAAGTGGCCAAGTCAGAACGAAAGGGCTCTGAGAGGCCAACCTACAAGTGGAGAATGGCTTAGGTTGGAGGGGAACTCAAAGATCACCTACTTGCAACCTCTGGCACTGAGTCCGATCCCATAGGCTCAAGGCATATCTCATAGAGTCACTCAAGATGGAAAAGACCCCTCAGATTCCCAAGTCCAACCCCAACCCAGGGGTGGTGACCCCCACCACTCTCTGGGCAGCTGTGCCAATGCAGCATTGCTCTGAGAAGAAATGTTCCCTAATAACCAACCTGAATTTGAGTTAGAGTAGATGAGAGGGGATGGAAGGTCCCAATTGCAGATGAATACACCAGGCTGGGTTTGCACCTACTCACGCTGTGCTCAGAGCTCAGTGCTTGCATCCATCATCAGGAGAAGGCTCTGAAGGGAAAAAAACTATCCCCAAAAAAGTCACATCAATTCCCAGCTGGCACTTCTTGGTGCCCCAGGTGGCACCTGCATGTGGTGAGGACTGAACATGCCTCCAACTTTTAACCTAAAGGATAGAAGAGGGATATGTAGGAGCGAAGAGAAAACCTGTGTGTGTAGGAAGGGAAATATCAGAGAATAAAAAGCACTAAAAAGAATGAAACGGGGAAAAAAAAAAAGGTTGAGGAAAAGAAAAATGTGGGTAGAAATAGTCAGCTTGGCAGCAGTTACAACTTCCTTGCGTTCAGATCCCCGTATCGACGGCTGGAGATGCTACAACAAATGTCACCTTCATGCGAGCACCAGAACTGCAGTTTTCTCATCTATTCTTTTTTTTTCTCCCCACCCTTTTTGATTCCTTTTTGAAGCCTGTTCAGAGCAAAACCTGTTGGGGGCAACCCCGGTACCCAGCACAAGCCGAGCTTTTCTCATCGCGTTCCCTCTCCCCTTCTCTCTTTGTCCTGCTCTGCCACACACCGATCCCTGTCAAGTTTCTGGCTGATCCAGAGGGAGATGCCGGTCCTGCCAGCTCCAGCATCCAACTGCTCTTCCCAGAGCCCAAGAGCTGCAGTAACCATAGAAACTGCATCCAACGCGCAGGCTCCGCTGGGGGGGCACGAAAGGATGCTCAGACCAACACAAGGGGCAGGTAGGGAGCAGGCAGGGCTCCACCAAACCACCCCAAACTGGGGACAGCGCGGGGTGGAGGGGGATGCAGCAATGCAGGAGGTGTTTGGCTGCAGGCTGAGCGCTGGCTGGTGGAGCTGACGGTGCATTTTACGGCGCGCGGGGAGAGCGGTGAGGTAATTGGGAGGATTCTGTTGCAAAGCTTTGTCTTGCTCTGCCCTGCGCTTTAGCTGCACGCGAGATGGGTACCCGAGGCTCCCGCTGGCCCGAGAAGTAATCAGGCATTAATCCTTCAGCTCTTTTTGCACCATGAATATAAACAGGCCAAATCCCATCCCTGGCTGTGCTGGTGAGAGTCTTTATGTTGATGGCACTGGCAGCAACACACGTACCTCCAAGGGCAAGATTTGGACCGGCACAGGCAGTTAATGAGCTGATCCAAACCTTGCATTAATTCTGCACATCTCCCGACGCAGACATGGCCCCGTTCAGGCAGCACCACTCAGAACAGGCTCCAACCGAGACCACCTCTTCAGATGCCTCACACTGAGCCCTTAAATCCACACACAGATACAAAAGAGGTGTGATTTTAGGATGCACCGGGCACAGCAGATGCTTGGTGTCTGCAAGAGCCAGGCAGCACCCACTGCTGTGCCAGGAAAGCAGATCAGAGGGGGCTCAGGAAGGGGAAACGCTACCTGTGGGCACAGCCCATGGACACAGAGGAGCCTGAGATCAGGAACCAGGATGGCACCACAGGGAAATAGCAAATGGGTACAATGGGGACAGCTTGGCAGCTCCACCAGTTATAGGGTGCAGTGCTTGTCCCCTTCACCTGCTCAGCGCTCCAGCACTGAGTCACAGCACTGGCCTCGCTGGTGCTCACAGACTGCAGGGAAGCATAGGGACCTATGGGAAGGTGGGGGGATAAAAATACCAATACTTCTGCACCATTTTAGCACAGAAAACAAAACAAAACAAAAATAAGTCGGCACAACTGCCAGCCCCTCCTCTTTCATTTCCTCCCCCCAGCCCCACTCCAAGACATAAATACTCCACGCAAACCCCACACGCAAACAAGCTGCGACCTCTGAATAAAGAGGCTCAGCCTCCAAATGGCTGCACTGCTCCTATTTTGGGCTCTGACTCTGCTGGGGTGGAACAAGCACAGCTCAGCTGGTCTCCCCATCCGTAGCCCACAGTCAGCCAAGCCCCCAGCTCCAGCCCTCAATGGCCCCATTGTTTGGGGCTGGGAGCTGCTGGTCTGTCCCGTCTGGCTCCCCAACATCCGGCAGGGCACGGGAGGACCAAGAGCCCTACAGCCCCTGAGTGGGAGGGAAGAGAGAGGAGGGAGCTGCCCCAGCAAGGCAGAGCTGGTTGGGATCCCCTCCAGTGAGGCACTTGGAAGCTGAGCCCTTCTCTCTCACTCCAGGGATAGAGCTTAAAATCTCCCCTCTCCCCCAGCAGTCTCACTCTGACTTGCTGAAGTGGGGAGTGAACACAATCACTCCCAGCTCCAAAAAAGAGCCAGAGATTGCAGGATACACACAAACCCCACGAGCCACCAGGAACAGATAGCAGCCCAGGCTGGCATCCAGACGGACACACTCGAGTGGATCACAGATCACCAGGAGATAGTGGCACCCAGGGAGCACTTGGAGACAGGCCAGCCCTCCCACAGCTCAGTGTCCCATCGGCTCGGCTCTGCCAAAAACCAGAGCCCTTGAGATATGATGCTGAGCTGCTCCATCACCCCCTGCCCAGGCTCTGCTTGACACACAGTCACCCCCACCTGAAATTATCCAACAGGTCAACATCAGTGTTGCTTTTGAAAGTCCCAAGAGTTTCCCCCTGAAAGATGCAAGCAAAGGGTTGAAACAATGCCCTTCCTCATGCATCGTCCTCAGCAAGCTTCAAACACCACCCAAGGAAAAAGCTGGAGAATAAAGAAGCCCAAAAAGCAACCTAAGTCCTCCAAGCCACTGTCATTGCTGGGCCAGAAGGTCTGAAAATGTCTTGGGAGCAGCAGAGGAACATCACTTCCAATATCAGCACTGGTTGCCATAAGGGACTGTCCCCTTTGTTGTACTGCATCATTGTGATCCATTTTGTTCCTGCTGCCATCACTGCAGCATCCCACCAGGGCCACTCTGACCAATTGGCCAGAGAGGTGATGGGTGATGGCTGCAGACACCTGAGGGCAGAGCTGGACAGGGCTCTGAGCACCTGGTGCAGCTGTGGGTACCCCTGTTCATTGCAGGGAGTTGGATCAGTCAGCATTTAAGAGTCCCTTCCCACATCCAACCAGCCCCGTGCAGCGGTGCTACCTTGTACTGCTTGACCTGGCGAGTGATGCTTAGCGATACGAGACATGCTTGCTTTTTGCACAGCTCATTTCTCTCTCCTGCATGAGAATAGCTTTGCTGGCAGCGCTGGGAGCCCACGCTCAGGAACAGCTTGCTGTTTGTACTCGGAGCACAGAAGTAGCAGGGCAGCCCGGTGTGGATGAGCCCTGCTCTGCTTCCTGCTGTAGACAACGCCATTGGTGTTTAAGCAGAGCTTATCCTGGTGTGAGGCTGGGCAGCCCTGAGCAGAGAGCAGTAATGCAGAGTCCTCAGGTTCTTTTGGCTTTTCTCTCCAACATGTGCACACAGGCACCGATGGGGGCGGGGAGGCCCAGGCTGCGCTGATTTATTGGAGGAAATACAACTTTAAACCCATTCCCCCCTCCCAGCAACTCAGCAGCTTTTCAGACGCGGCATTAGCAGCTCTCGTGCTGTCCACACAGATCGTCGGCTGCTCCTTGATCTCAAAGGAAGGACGCAACCAAGCTGTCCGCAGGTCCAACTACAGCTGTTAGGCAGCTCCCAAAAAAGGGAGCACAGGCTCCATGGAGCAAAACCCATCAGCACAACACATCACACACGCAGCCCTCAGCCTCCTACCATGCTCTCCTTGCACTCCCTCAACGTCTGCTCCCCACTTTCTAAGTATCTCTTCAATGGATGAAAAAAGAAAGCCAAGCAAAAACCTAACTGCACTTTCTCCTTTGGAGTCTTTCCTTGTAGGATTTCTTCTCTGTTGACCCAACACTTCCCTGTGCCACACATGCATCTTCACTTAGCAATTGATTCTTCCCTTTGTCTTGATCTCCTGTATCTTTTAGCCTGCCAGTTACAAACGGATCTGTTCAGAGGAGGATCCAGCAGCTCAAGTCCTGGAAGAGCCCTGTGATGGGCTGTGCAAGCTCAGGTGATGCTTTGGTGAAGCAGGGTTTGTGGGTGTTCTCCCCCATGTTCTGCTGCAGAGAGCTGCAGTAAACCCTCTGATTGCCTTCTGCGCTGTCAGCCCCAGCTCTGGGTGCTTGGGGCATCCTAGATGCCATACCAAGCATCCAGAGCTTTAGAAGCAGAGAGCTGCATGGTACCATTTGCACGCCTTCTCCAAGTGGTTTCAGCCTGAGAGCAATGCCACATCCAGCAGCGAGAGCCCTGTGCCAGATCCCTGTTCCGATAGCTCCAGAAGATGACTCACCAAAGAAGTATTCAACCCAGGATCTCCCCATCCAAAGGGAATACCCAGCGATCTGATCTCTCCAGCATTATATTTTACTCAGAGCTTAACACTGGCAAAACACTCGATAGGGCCCACGGGGATTTCTCTATCTGCAAATCCACTGCCTCTTCTCTCCGTTCCTCTCCAAGTTTTCATTGTTGCTTTGGATTTGACTTCAGTCAGCTTTCTTTTAAGGTATGAGGCTGATACGTATCTCCGTAGAACTTCTAAACCTACTGACCCACTTCCAGCCAAGTTGATGGGGGCAGGTGGAGACATTGGAGATAACATTCCTGCAGCCACAGAGCGCGGCGGTGCACAGGGCTGGGTGCTCTCTGCTTACACATCACGTGCAGACACTGCCATTTTCCCCAGCCATGGGGGAAACAAAGCAAAACAAGCTCAGAACGAGAGCTTATGGTTTAAAACCCAACTGGTAGACAAGGCAAGCAAAGCACTTCTGGTGACAGCAGTCCCTGCAGACGCACACTGTGCCTCGCCACCGGGTGCTCTCCCAAATGAACCAAAAGGACCGCAGTGCTAATGAGCCCCAGGTAAAGAGCAGGAGAGATCAAGGATGCTGCAAACATCTTGTGTTCCTGCAGGAGCAGGGTAATGTCCCTCAGGGATGCTGGGAAAGCGACCGTGGCCCACACTGCAGAACAGGGCTCCTGCCAACACAGCAGGGTTTGGGATTAGAAAGCTCGAGGCAGCGATCCCCCCCAGACAGCATCCTGGGGCTGCAGCATCCCTGAGGAGCACCAGCACACCCCTCCCTTCACAGCACGCCTCTTGCTGTGCCCAATCTCCCCGTTTAGAAGACGGCAGAAACAATTTCAGGTGCCTGATTGCTACACCGAAGGCTGCAAAGAAAAAAATAATCATCTTTCCTTGCAGAACGCCTGGAGAAGCCCTGAAACATGAGATTAAGGATTCAACATCACCCCATCAATTCATCTCCCTCAGCAGCTCCTCCAGCCACCCTTCTGCACAGGAACAAGGTGGGAAAGGACACATCCCAGCCTGGAGGTGACCCACACAGCACCCCAGACACACAGCCACTTTGTTCGGTGTGCACACTCACCCCACTGGCCACCCAATTTGCACTGCCTGCCCTGACACAGCAATGGGAGTCTATGCCAGAAGCACCACACTATGATCTGATCAGCCCATTTGATATGGCAGTGCCTGGTTCAATGCCCATTGAAATCAAAGGCCCTTTGATCTCATCAGGCACCAAATCTCAGCCCCTCTCCCTCCAGCCAAGCACAACCATCCTGTTATCACCCGGCACTCCAGCAGCTTGGGCCACCACTACATAGATAGAGGGCGTAACACTGGGTTTAACCAATGCACCAACATGGCTTTTCCTTAACAGTTGTGAATGTCTTTGGAATTCCACTTGCAGAAGGAGTTCAGTGCTATTTAGAGCTTCGGGAACTACTCATAAAGGCAGATCTCAAAGTGCTGCAGAGACAGCAATGCATTGCACTGCAGGTCTCCTTGGAGAGGTGGAGTGGGGCTTCCTACAAAGTGGAAGTGAAAGTACAGGGAGAATACTTTGGGTCTGTCCCAGAAAGTCTCAGCACCCAATCGTCATCGTGCTCTCACAGTGGATGCAAACAAGAAGTAACTACCTTGAGGAGGAGAGCAGGAATCCAAGCTGCTGCATCCAGGCTGCAATCTGAGGGACTATTTGCTTTTCTTTTGCTTGTTCAGGAGCAGAGCCACCTGTGTTAGCAGGCACATCAGTGCTTGGCTCTGTGGGACCAAAGGCTGAAAGGCTGTGCAGGAAGGAAAGCACAAACCAGAGATTGCTCTGTGCCATGCAAACAGCTCAGGATCATTGCTGGGAGCCTGATGTATCATGGAGAGAAAGGGGATGTGGGATTCCAAACTCACAGTCCTCATGGAGATGTGTGAGAGGCAGCGGGAAGGCATCCACCAGGATGGGCTCATCACCAGCTTTGGGGTCTGCCTGATCCCAGGAACCCCATAGGGTCAATAGAAGTCGCTTCTCATTCCACTCTGCTGTGAGAAGGAAAATCCCATCCACAAATAAAGAAATGCATCAAACAAAGCACCGAGGCTGGCAGAAAGGAGAAGAACCCCCTTGCCAAGCACACTCAGCACGTCTCACCGGACGGTAGTGTGGAGGAGCAGCAGGAACAGCAAACAGAGGACTCTGCAGTAACAGCACCAGGAGCCACAGGGCGGGTGGTTTATAGGCCAAAAAGTGTCTTTATAAAACCGGATCTTTAAATATTTGCTCCGACGTGGCTTCCAAGTCCCATCTGCTGCAGCAGTTAAGCTCTTGCAGCCCTTGCACGTGGCCGTGCCTGTGTGCAGTGTGTCCCTGCTCCAAAGGCAACGCTGACGTTCTCATTCAAACCTGAGGAGCAGAAGAAACAGGTTATTCCTTTCCCACTTCTCAAAGGGGAGTGATACAGCAAGACAGATAAATGACAGAATCTGTTCCTTTTGGTGACGCTGGACACAGGAATATCTAAACAAGCAGTGAGAAGTGGGGCTTAAGGAGCCCACATCAGAGGGATGGAAGGACATGCACACCAAATAAGTTCATGTCCTGCATAACTCTGAACAGGAAAGGCCTCGAGACTCTGAATGAGGCCCTTCGAAGCTCCTTCCAAGCCCACTGGTCTGTTCCTTTCAGCAGCTCCAGACTTGCAAACCATGCGTCACCGTGCAAGGGGAGCACACAATGCAACAGAAGAGCTCCTGCATCAGCCATTGCTGCTGACTCCTTAGCAAGGGCTTTTTAATGGGATTTGCTGCACAACTCCCCCAGTGCTTTTGCAAAAGCAGCAGCCCCCAGCTCCACACAGCCCCACATGCCCTTCTCCCTCCTGCAGGGGATTCTAGAGGGTCCTGTAAATGACTCTCTGCACAGCCTCCATCCCCAGCTCCCAATGACTCTTTGCCCCATTCAGGGTCAGACCCTCCCAGGAACAGCCCAGCACCATGCAGGGAGCAAAGGAGCGCAATTCAGGCACAATCTCCAGCCTCTCAAATGCTCTGGCACTGCCCACACCCCAGCTTTTTCACCAACTCAAGTCACAATGTGCCTGATCCTCTAGGAGAAGCACCCAGCCACAGTTAGCCGGGTTCCCATCCGCACCATCCCTGCTTCCCAACAACAGCCTCTCTGCAGCCGAGGGGTGTGGGCTGTGCCCCCCAGCACCTTCCCCCAGCCACTCCAGGGCCAAAAAGGTTCATTTGCTTTTAAAGAGCCTGAAGGTGCCTCTGCAGCATGGTGAACTGCAGAAGCGGCAGCCAGGCTGCTTCGTTTGCTGCTCCTCTCCTCCCCTATAGCTCTCCAGCAAAGCACAAGAGCTTTCTGCTTTGCACCCGCTGCTGTCGAGCAGCCTCCATCTCCCCAGTTGGAAGAAAACCTCTGCTTCTCCCCTCCCGTTGAGCTGCATCTGCTGAGCAGCTCGGGAGCAGCCTGCATGAAAGGTACTGACAAAATAAAGTTGGATTGTACTGCATTATTGAAAAAGTGACCTCCAGTGGTCAATAAAGCCTTTGCCCACCGTTTCCAGGCAGCGGTGCCTGTTGTCAGGCTCTGCCTCTGTTCAGCAGGACGGCGTTTCGTCTCTCCTGGTCCCAACTCCCACGAGTGGCTCGTTAAAACTCAGAGTCTGCACTTTGGTAACGAGGAGCTCAAAGCACTTTAATGCACGGATGCAATCATGAATGCAAACAGGCTGCAGGCAAGAGAGCAGCATAACAGCAGTCTGTTCCCCCATCGCCATCCTCGCAGCTACTGGCTCTAGGCAGAAGCACGGGTCTGATAAGAGAAGTTGGCAGAAGGTGCTGTTCTAAGATGTGGGCTTTTTCAGTTTCACTGCAAACCCTCGTCCACGGGGAGAGGAAAAGGGGATTTGAGGGACACATTCCTGCATCATAGCAGCACCGGAGCAGGTAGAACACAGGTTCCCTTTGAAGATGCCCTGCTCTGCATCACTATGATCCCACCCCTTTCACATTGGGATTCTGTGAACAACTGCACAAACAGCTTCCTCCTACTCTCCCCTCACCCCAGCTGCAGGAGGCAGACCTGCCCCAGCCACATGAGGCACTACAGGAGAAGGTTAACCCCAGAGTAGAGCAGGTGCACCATCTCCCCACCTTCCCCTCCCTTCACATGGCTGGGGGCTTTGGGTAAGTTTTTCCACTTGGTGGGATTAGCTTCAGGTAGAACCCAGCTGCAATAAGCTGAGCTCCTTGGGACATTAGGAGAGGATAACCCCCAGAGAAGGGGGAAGGCTCTATAGGCTTCTAAGGAACCCCCTTACTTGCTGGTGCTGCCATGGTGAAGGCTGCCTCCATCCCTCCTGCTTTGTGCAGCCAGCCGTTCCAGGTCCTGCACCATCTTAGGACCAATGCTGCTTTGGGATGCTGTCCCACCTCATCCAGGATCCAGGCAGAAGTGAGGAACAGCCTCAACACCTCCATGAGCCAGGCCAGAGTGGGAAGAGCTCCCACAGCTTGGCAGATGCTCACAGTGTGAGCTGGAGCCTCTGCGGCATCACCTCCCCTTCCCACCAGGGAAATCTGCACAGGACAGATAACAAGCTCCACAGACACATTGCAGAGGGGGTCACCAGCCAGTGGGGTCTGGGAAACACAGGCACTGAGACGGGGGAAAAAGCACTAATTAACCATCTCCTTCCCCATGGGGACTGGTGTAGACAGCATGAAAGATTAAATGTCTCAAGGATGCAAGAGGAGCTGGAGGGGAAGAACCTCCTCCTGTGCATGGGTACAGATAGGCACACCACAAAGCTCATAGGTACAGCCAAGACCAGGGCGTCAGCTGTGGATATCATGCACAGGGAGAGGAGATAACCAACAAAATGATGCTCTCCTAAATCCAGCATCCACCACGAGCATCATCCCCAACCCTTCACCCTCAAACACACCCCAGAGCTGTGCAAGGCTCATTCCCATCAATGGCTACCCTTTCCATCTCAACCTATTTGCCAAACTCCCTCTTGTGCCACGTGCCAGCAGCACAGACCGGGCTCCACTCCCCACCCAAAGCAACGCACCCAAAGCACAGGGACAGCAGTTGCCTACACAGATCCTGCAGAGCAGCCTACCGTTGCATGCAGATGCACAAAGCACAGGTGGGTACGAGAGCAGGACCCAGCACAACTATTACACCCTGTTGGTAGAACAGCCACATCCCTCCCTGCACTACTCCAAGGTTCACAGCTCTGGGATCGAGAGGAAGGGCACAAAGCTCATCGTTCCCTTTGGGTAGGCACGTACCGATGTCTGGAAGGTGGCATTGCTCCCAGGAGGATGGCAGCTCGGAGCTCTCCAGGCCTCAGCATCTGGCAGCGCTGCAGTACCAAGGGCAGCGCCGGGAGGTCGATCTGTTCTGCAAAAGGCCGCATATTCCCCAAAGAGAAGTGAACTGTGACATTCAGAGGGGCAAAAACACGAGGCCAACCCTCCTTTCGCCTACAACAACACGGCATGGACTCGCGGTGGCCACACGTGGCTGGAAAGAAGGCAAGATGAAGACAAACCACAGCTGGCACCGCTGTAGTGGGTGGTGGCCCAATGACTTGTCCTCCTGAGGACAAGGAGCCTTCTCTTGGTGGGGTCACTCATGGTGAGGGCAGCAATGCAGGGCTGCCTGCTCTAATGGGATGGGAGAAAGGAAGGCACCAGGGGTTGGAATTTTGCTTTGAGCACCTTGTTGCAGCAGCAAAGGACAAACAGACCAATCAGATTCCCCACTGCTGGGAGGACTCGTCTAGGCTGTGCTCAGCCACACAAAAAGCCCATTGCTCTCCAGAGAGGTGAGAATATGCCATAATCGAGAATAGGAATGGAATCATGATTTGGGGGTGACCGAGGCCAGCAGCTTCACCTCTCCATTTCTTTGACTTCAAACCTACAGCATCACATCCAACCTCATGCCCGCTGCTCCAGCCACGGCACATTGGGTCTGTCAGGTGAATCTGGGTCCAAGTTACATCTCTGCAGCTTTAGAAGTATTAAATAACAATAAGTCACAGCCCTGCATCTCCCTTCTGGATTGCCCGAGCCTCAGCCAGGAGCACTAAACCAAACAGGCAGGACCAGAACATGTTCCCATCCTACCTCTGCAGCAGAGCCCCAGCTCCACGCCTGCCCCTGTGGTACTGTCTGGCAGGCAGAACAAGGCTTTGGAGGCAGCTTTAATTCTGAACCCTGCCATCAGTGTGGCCAGATCCTGGCTCTCGATTCACTCAAGTTGGGCCCTTTCCTGGGGGTTGCAGCTTGCAAGGGGCAAGAGAGGGGGACACAATTTGGGGCCGTGCAAAGGAAACAGGAGCAAGCTGCAATAGCTGCTCCCTTTCCTGTGCTTCCCTTTTGACTCTGCAAACCCTCTCAGCTTCACTGGTGAGCAAGGCTTGACCAAAAAGCCAGCTGCAGCCAGCAGTAGGGCTGTACCTGCACGTGTTGGTGAGTCAGAGCCGGCTGGAGACACACACTGAGCACTCCCTTTCCAACTTCTGCCTCCTTGAAATGCCCTCACCATCAGTTCCTGCTCTTTTTTTCGCCTTCAGTCCTAATGGGTGGGGGAAGTCAGGCTTCAGAAGGGAAGTCTGTCATCTTCCCATTGCATTTGTACCCGAGGTGCAGCACCCATAACCAGGGCACCCTGAGCCGGGTACTCACCGAGGGCACAGCAGTGTGCCTGGTAGCAGCACTGGGGCACAAAACTGCCCTGCCACCTGCCCCCCTGTGAGACACCTCAAAGGCAATGCATGCCCATAGGATGCCTCACATGGATTCTGCTTTGTGCATTTGAATTTCACTCTTGTTCCAGGTGCTAAGAAGCAGGGCGCAGATCAGCACGGAGGCACAAGATGTTCTTTGCATTGCACAACCAAAACCCAGGCTGGGCTGCAATGCGTGGAGGCAACTCATCCTCTTCAAGGCCTTTGGTCAGGAGGAACACCTGGACCAACGCCGCACCAAACCTGCTGTGCCATGCAGAACCCCAGAGCTCCCTGCACATCTCTGAGCCAGTGCCTCCAGCAGCAGCCTCCCCATGAACCACAGCCACCTCCTTCACAGCTTCCCAGGTAACAGAGCAGGGCAAGCCGGACCTGATGCTTTCATAACAAACCTGTTTTCTTTCTGTCAGCCACCTGCAACAAAGAAAACCAGGCTCACAGGCAGCCAAAGGAGATGTAGTACCTATTTGATTTTCTATTGTATTCCTGAATAGTAAGTTCAAGCCTATTCACAGCTGATTTGGTTCTGTTTTCGGTGCCATTTGAGACCCTCGTGCTTCACAGGGAGATGAGCAGAATGAGGAGCAAGGACAGTCACAGGGAGCCCAGAAACCCCACATGGTGAGGAGCACAGAGGCTCGGAGCAGGAGAGCCCACACTCACAAGCTCACCCCAGGAGCCCACATTTAGAGATGGGAAACAGATTCACTCCCTGCCAGGAGCAGAGGGAAACATCAAGGATACGCAGGCAGTATTTTGCTGATAGGGGCTGAGTGTGGGAGGCTGTGCTGAAGCTCCCTCCGCAGAAGAAAGGGCACAGAAGACAGTGAAAAAGCTGCCCTGGCTTGATAGCTGTGCAGAGAGACTGGGGAGCACTGGGCAGGGAGCACCCAGGGCTGTCACACAGTGGCTCAGACACCCAAAGTGATCCATGGCATTTTTGGCAGCCCTCAAGCATTCACATGTAGCATAGGACGAAATACTGGGACACAGCAGGCACTGCTAGAAGCTTCAAATACTGGTTCTAAATACAGCAGTTTGGAGGACATGGCCAGTGTAGATGCCTGCTCTTGAGGTTCCTCCCCAGCAGCCCTCAGAGCCAGCAGGGCACAGAGAAACAAGCAGCCACACTTTCCCAACAATAGCAGTCGGGCTACAGCGAACACCCAAGCTGTTTAACTTGGAGACAAGACCTGTTTGATTGCATTTTCCCCTCTGCCCTCCCCTCCAGGTAGGCAGAGGCCCCATGGCATCTCAACGTACTGATGTGAAAAGGATGCTCTGAGCAACATCTGCTTGCAATGAAATAAGGTGGGACAAATCTGAATCACAAGGAGCAGGACCAACACACTGGGAGTTGCTTGGGGAGCTCCAGAGAAGCACTATCCTTGCACTCAAGCAGCAGAATGGCAGTATCCACTCTTCACTTTCCCCTGTGAACCTTTGCAGAGGAGGGGCAGGGCAGGAGGCCCCCAGCAAACCGTTCAGCCCCATCACCCCTCTGTGGGGTTTTCCACTGCAGGATGAGGGCAGGAGGCCAGAGGAAAAGGGGCTGCCATTCTCCCAGCCTGTGAGCCAAGGGGATGCACGTGACTCGGTGCTGGCTTGGATTTCCAAGCCCTGCCACAGCACCAGCTGCTCCTGCCCGTCCCTCTCCCCAGAGAGGCCCACAGATGGGGTGGCTGAGGTGGCCACAGCCAGGTGAAGCCCACAGACGTGGCCAGCAGCCCTTTCTCTGCAGCCACTTCACAGTGATGCTGGCCAGGTGGGTGCTGGAGCAGCCCCACATGCTCTAGTCAATGCATGGTCCACCTCTGCCGGCACCAGGGATGTGAGCACTGCACCGGGCAGAGACTTGTCCTGATAGAAACTAGATCTGGGCTGTTCCAGAACCAAAAATAACCCGCCAGCTGCCCAGGAAGGAAGGAGAGCCAAGTGCACACAGATCACACACGTCAGGAGGAGAGTCATCTGCACCCATCTTCGGGGATAACGGGGGGAGCACAGTTCTTGGTGCAGTTCAACAGAGAATCTGCTCTTTTCCATTGAGTCGCACCAAGAACTGTGCAAAACAGCCTGCAGGGTTTTATGGGCAGCAAAGCAGCAGACGGCTGATACCCCCAGGGCCCTGTTCTCCATCTGGGGAAGAGCTGCCGTGCCTCAGAGCTGCAGACACCCTGGTGCAGCTGTGCCAAACAGCAAAGGCCACTGCTCCATCCCTGCTCTCCTCTCCTCCCCCAAGAGGCAGCAGCCGGGAGCCCACAGAACCACACACTGTGCTGGATAGGAGCAGCAATTACCATGAAATGCCTCGATCCTCACACTCTCAGAATGCAGCTTCTTATTCTTTGCGTTCCCTCCCAGGGAATGTGAGCGATGAGGGCACAGCATCCAGAGCTGCATCAGGCATGAGCCCCACAGACAGCAACCCTTTGGGCAGGCAGAAAGTCACCACATCCCGCATGCAAACCCACTAACAAAGGACATTCAGCCACCAAAAACCTTCACTGCCCACACTAGAGAGGTGCAGTCCCTTCTCCAAAACTTCCTGGTGCTCTGCCACTCAAAGATGCTTTCCCTAAGGGAAGTACCCAAGCAAGTGCACAGGTTTCCCCATGGTCACATGCTGATCACTAATAAGACCTGCACAACCAATTCCCTGCACAACCAATTGGCACTAGGAAGAAAACCTCAACTCTATACTGCAATGTGAGCCCCAAAAAGCACCCACCCAAAGCTGAGACCCTGCTGTCCTGAGCTCAGCATCCCAAAGGGCTGCGCTGCTGCTCAGACACACAAAGTGAGCAGGAGCTCCACACCAACTAAAAGCCTTTTATTTCATTTTGCTTGCTCTCTCATTTCAAGCTAGCCGCCAATACCTTGGGAAACCCAAGCTAAAGAGACTTAGGATTTATTTTTGAGAGCTTAACATCCATTATGCTCTTCAAAAATTTATGCCCTTAAGCATCTCCACAGTGACTGCTGAACACCCATTAAAAACTCCATCCATTGCTTCATCCTGACAAGTCTCACCTTCGAGATACACCCATAAGGACCTGGCAACCAGCTCAGCTCAAACCCTGGGCTCTTCAGACCTGACTGTAGCACAAACAGCCCTGGAAAAGACGTTGTCTCCATAGGAGAGTGGGACACCAGAGGTGAGGCTATGTCCAGGAGCAGCCCCCATGTGCTGGCTCTGCTGCATACAGCTGAGGCAGGACAGCTTGATGTGTCAGCTGGAAATGCAATTAACTCCAACGTTCATGGAGATAAGATTCGAGGTTCCTATGGATGCAGTTGCTTTTAGTTCCTCTAGCAATGCTGTCCTGCTGATGTTATCCACATTGCATTTCTGCCTTTGGCAGAGCAAGACAAGTTCCCTCCAGCCATGGGAATGCCCGTGTGAGTGGGACATTCCCACAGCAGCACCACACTGATTGCACACAGCTCCAACTCCAGGACCTCACACCTACCACTGCTGCATTTCACCCATTGGACCTCTGCTCCAGCATCAGAACACGAAGGATGCAGGCTCTGGTGGGGAGCAGGGCTGTCAGAAGCAGTCAGCTCAGGGGATGCATAGGGGTGCACACCTCAGCACGGGGCTCCTTCAAGGCATCTGCTGCAATGCAACCATCATTACAAATTAGGCAGCTGGTACAAGGCACCCAAACAGCAGGCAAGGATTGAAAAGCAAAACGGAATGGGCAACAGTGCTAGATAGGTGCCTGCAGGGGAGCTTTCCTCAGCCCTCCTCACCAGATATCACCACCACCAGGTCCCTGGGCAGCCCACCTTCCCCCTGAATGCAGCGTTGGGGCTCAAAGCTTTACAGGCAGGTTCCCACCAGGCTCAGCACACACATGCTGGAGCCTTTTGCAAGACAGCAAGCATCAGCACATCACAGTACCAAGGAGAGCACGGATAGTAAGCAATGGGACCGAGGTGATGCAGCACGGGCTGAGCTGTGCCACGCAGCACACACAGCTTCATGCAGCCCTGATATGAGCCTGAACCCCCAGCAAGAGCCAGCTGAAGATTGGTCCCAGTTTGGATTGGATGTGCCCAGTGTTGTCTCCAACACTCGCAGGCAGAAAAGGGGAAAAGGACATAATTCAGCCCCTTGGTGGGTGAACAGCCAACCAGCACCCAGGGGAGCAAGGCGGGTGTAACAGCATCAGGCTCAGCACTGCCACCCAAAGCTTCTGCTTGCCATCAGGCTCATGGGTGAACTGCAGCATGCAGCCACGGGCAACACGGGCAGGCCCGGGCCATCTGCCCCACAGCATCACCCGGCACCAACCGGCTCAGCCGCCAGCACCAAGCCCTCCCCGCCGGTTGCATTTTGGTGGTTATTCCTGCTTTTCCAGTCAGTGATGCCCCAGCAGCCCTTCTCCAGCATGCACGCCTGCGGAGGGATTTCATCCTGTAGGGTGCAGAGGCAAGAAAAGAGCAACAGGAACAGAGCCTTTGGAGGCAGCCAGGTGCCAAGACGGCTCTGTGGGGTCAGCATTTTACTGCCAGCCCCTCATCGTGGTCCCAGCACTCACCTGGCTGCAGCTCCCACTGCAGTCCCCAGCCCTGCACCCAGAGCCTAACCCAATGCAGATGGGAGCTGCTGCAGGGAGCGGGTGCTCTGCTGTCCCGTCCCTCCAGGTTTCACCAGAGCTGCTGAGCAGGAGCCAGGCAAGCCACAGGGCCGGGCTGGGGCAGCTGGCTGCAAGCACCGTGTGCCAGGCTGAGCTACACCGGGAGAGAAATCTCCAGGTCACAGCCATGGCACCGCGGCACAAGGAAGCTGCACGGCTGCTCACACTGCCACAACCCCGTGCTTTGCTCTTCAGCTGCAGGGCTCACACACAGGGATGTTCCCCCCCCCCCCCCCGCCAGGACACAGCCCCAGCGCCGACTTCTTGATCCCGGGAGCACCAGCACTCAGCAGTATCCCGGGCACGGCCGAGGGATGCTCCGGCAGGGATGCAGAAGCGGCGGCGCAGCGAGGCCATTACCAGCTGCCAGCGCCCAGGCACCGAAGGAGTTACCGAGCTCGTTAATCCCAAAGGCCACGCGAGCGATTTTTATCTTTAAAAAGCCCACAGCCCGGGTTGCGCGGCTCCGCTAGGGAGCTCGCTCGGGCACAGCCACTGCTCCTTTAAGGTATTTAACAACAAAGTGGGTGAAGACGTTGGCTCCTCCCCGAGCCCGCACATCCCCTCCGGGTCCCCCCGCCCCAGCCACGAGTGACAGCGGGGACCCCGCCGTCCCCAGACTACCAGTCCCGGCATCCCCCAGCGCTTCGCTCCCTGCCACGGACTGTAATCCATCTGTCTCCGGCCAGGGCAAGGCCACGCTCCTATCCGGCAGAAAGGGCTCCGCAGGGGGAAAGCTGCCATTACATCGCAGCGATTAACCGCTTCGGAGCCCCGCGTCGGCTGGCAGCGCCGGCTGTGCGTCCTTCAGGTCACTTTTCAATAGGAGGGGGACCGTACCATAGCCAGGTCCAGGAGCCCATGCGGATTCCGTGCACCATCCCGGCACCCAGACTGCACCTGAGCTGCAGCTCCAAATTTAATGTGATTTTTGCTCAACCCAGCTGCCCCGAATGCTCTCCGTGCTGGCTGGGCAAGCAGGGGAGCAGGAAAGGACCAGCTGTGCTGGATGCTCTCACACTGCCTGCACGGTGGGACAGGCAGGTTGGCACCTTTAAGCCACCAGGACAGGTGGGTGTGGAACTGCAGGAGCTGACCCTCATTCATGCTTTGCAGTTAGGGTAGAGCACGGTCCAACACAGCTGCTGCTAGAGCTGTAACGTGGGCTCAGACCAAACCCAGGGACCAACCCTCAGCAATTAAATAAGGTCACTATCAGATACCACAGGCCAGCAGAGAACCCAGGGACATCTCATTCCACCTGGAAGAGATGCTCAGGGGTGGCGGCAGCAGCAAGTTCCCAAAGCAGCTCTGGAAAGCCAAGAGTACATGGTCCATCACCACCAATTGCATACAGAGCCCCCAGCACAGACCAGCTCTCTCCAAGGAACTGGTGGAGATGTCCACAGCCTCCAACAGAACCCACAGCAGGGACCTGGACCCACCTGAAGCAGAAAAATTGGAGGGATCTTCCCTTGCATTTTCCCTTTGATAACCCACCTACAAGCCAAACACCAGCATAGAGAGGGAGCCCAAATGCTCAACACACAGCCAAACCAGGAGTCAGAGACACCTTTCTCAGGCAGAAAGAGAGCTCAAGGCTGTCCTTTAGCCTCTGAATAATCAGCTGAGGCAAGTGTCGGGTCAGCTGTGGGAGCACAGCGTATTACCAGCTTTGTGTTATTTTCACCTTACAGGTGGTCAGTGCAGGTCCCTCATAGCCCTGTATGACAGCTGGTGCTGGGTACGGTCAGGTTTCATGAGCAGAAGCACCTGGGATTTCAGCCCTGGGTCTATGAAAGCTCCCAGCCCAAAGTGCTCGCTGGAGAGGTTGAATGCACACTTCATCCTCCCCTTCCCAAAAATGGCAGCTCCTACACTTACAGCAGCTCATCTCATGGCTTCAGCATCCTGCACTGGTTTTATAGGGAATCCATGTCCTGCAATGTGTACCTGCACCAGAAGCAACACGATGCCATCACTGCAGAGCATCACCATGGCAGATCTGGGTGCACGAGCAAACAGCACCAAGACCTAAAGGGATGCTGAGCCTTCCCACAAACAGCCATAGCTCTGCTCACACCATCAGCAGCTCATTTCCACCAGCAAGGAAGAGATCAGCTAACACAGACCAAGCTGTAGGAACAGCAAGCCAGCAGCAGAGACACATAGGCTATAAAACCAGCATCACAGGCCAAGTCCAGTGCATGATGTGTGGCACCAGGGTAGGAGAAATGAAAGAAGCAAATCTGTGAAGGTTCAGACCAGGGTTCACAGCATCGTTTCTATGCCCTGTACCGCAGTAGCGCTTAGGAGGCATTAAACACTTTGCAGTTAAAACCCAGCACAGGGGATGGGGCGGCAGCGGCCAGCCTTGCTCCCAGAACCCAGCCTGCAGCCTTGTTCTGGCTTGTCTTCCCACCAGCTTTGGGTGCCTGGCTTGTAATAAGCAAGCCTGAAAAGCAGGCTCCTTTTCAGACATGCCAGGCACCCACAGCTCCATCTCACAGACGCGTCTCCAGGGAGTCAGGTTCCAGGTGCACCCAAAAAACCCGCATTTCAGCCAATACCCAAATGCTTCCTTGACTGAGAGGAGCTCAGTAATGGCCAGGCTCGGGACTCTGAGGCTCAAGGGGAAATTGTTCTACAGCAGCTAGTCTAATTGCACTGAAATTACAAGATCAAGCAGCAAATTCGTGTCTGTGTTCATAGCTTTAGGTGGCAAAGACGCACCAGCCAGCTCCTGATCTCTGATTGCTGCAACTTTCACGTTTCATTGGGAAGGGAAGGAGGGGGTTAATGAAGGAGAGCCTTGCCAGTTGGAAGTGCTACCTAAAAAGGGTTTCTCCTACTAGCTGAAGCAAAATGGTTTCTCTTGCCAGCTTGTTTACTCTGCAGCTGAGAGCAGCGGTCCACCAGGTTGCTGCTGGAACCTGCTGTAGGATCGACAGCCACAGGAGCAATGCTGGCACTGGGATGTGAGCGGGGCTGGAGCAGCCGTGGTCCAGCTGTGCCATCCCCATCCTGGGCCAGCCTGCCATTCCCCCACGACCGGCAGCATGTGTGCAGGGAAACACACAGCTACAGCAAAACCTGGGCCCATCCTCCTGCCCATTGGAGGAGTGCTGGTGCTCCATGGGTGAAGCTGCAATGAGGGGTAACCGAGGTGGTGTCAGACCTTCAGCAGGAGGGTCCTCGGGGCCCTTTCCCATGGGACGGACACACAAACCCCAGCTGAGACCAGGGGCTGGCGATGCTGGACAGGACACTGTGATCTTCCTGGGAAAGGCAAGCTCTGAACAAACCCATCCTGCCCCAGCTTGCTGCTGCAGAGACAGAAAACATGCAGGACTTGTTATCCTTTCAAAAAAGCAGAGCTTACAGCCATGTGCTCAGACAGGTATCAGCCATTCTCGTGTCTCCAGCAGATTTTAGAGTCCACGGGCCAAGCTGGGACAGCTTTCACAGCACACACAGCCCATCCCAGCTCCAGGATTAAAGCAACCATGCCTGCAAACAGAACGCAATGCCAGCAGAGCCAGCCGGGGAGGAGGCAGCCTGCAGGCACCGCCAGTTCGCCAGCAGCACCCAGCAGCCAGCCAGAGGATTGGGCCCCTGTTTTATAGCTTGTATATTAATTACTCTGAATGTAAATAAGATTAAGGTTTTAATTCCATCTTCATCTCTTCGAGGCTTCTACTGCGCTCTTGGGTTTTTCTGGTGGCACAAAGCTTTCTCAGGCTGCTACAGCAGAGGGAACTTCACATGCAGGTGGAGGCAGCAGCACCTCGTGCACCAGGATGGCCCATGACAGCTGCACAGCCCTGAGGACACACTACCTTTTGCACAGCCCTCTGCACCTTGATAAACACAGCACTGCAGCACGCAGAGCCCTGACCCTTCCATCAAACCCATAACCTGCAGGGCTAACCAGCAATTAAAACAAGAAGGGCCAACACCGTGCAGCATCCCACTGCAAACCCAGGGCAGGATGGGGAGCAGGATGATGCAGTGCTCACCAGGACAGTGTTTTGCAGCTAGCAAAGCTAGCATGCTGCCCAAGGCGCCCACAGCAGCCAGCGGACAGGCAATCCAGCTCTCAGCCTGGACCACCACCACAGCTGATGGGCCAGAAAGCAGCAAGAATGGGCTGGACAACACAGCAGGCACTGCCTGCACAGGATGGAGCCAGCAGCACCCGCTGCCATGCTTCCCTGCTGCCCAGGGAATGCTGCTAAGCCACAGCTGGGCTCAGCCTGACAGCACCAACCCCAGCAAAGGGAGAACCTTTGGTGCCTGTGAGCAGGAGCAAACCTGGGTCCACTCACAAAAACAGCCTAAAATAGCCACGATTTGCTGCAAACAACAGCCCTGTTGTAGCCTTCAGCTACAGCCACCTCTGGGTAGGACTGTGATTCTTTTTCCTGTTACAGGTCAGGAAAACAGATCAAGAGGATCCAAGTGAAGGTCAGCGATGCTCGGAGTCACTCAGCCCATCCCGCACAGCTGAGAGCAGCGGGTGAAGGGAGCTGCTCTGTAAATGAGGATTAGGACCAGCTGCTTCTCACCTGGGGGGGCTCTATGGGGAGAAACCCCCTTCACTGCTGCCATTTAGCCCACCACCCCCACAGCTGAGCCCAGCAGGGCAGCAAAGCCCCCCCCCAACCCCAGGTAGTGATAGGGACCCACCACTACCCCAACACCCCCAGAACAGAGGACCTGCAGGCTGGCTCTCCAGCACTCCTAGCAAAGGGGCTCACAGCTTTCCTCCCACCCCACACTGAGCCCCTCCCGACCCCAGGGCCCGCACCACCTCTGAGCTTAGAGGGGAACTAACAACCCCACATCAGTGCTCAGCGAGGACCCCCAGCACCAAAAATCACCCCCCAACCCGCACACACCCCCCATAGGATGCTCCTTAGAACACGGTCCCTCAGCCTGCTGAAAGCAGGAGAGGAAGGAGCCCTTAATGAGCAGCCCTTGATGAGTCACGCCCCACGCATAGCCCTGCACCTGATTTGGGGTAAAAAGCAACGGGATTGGAGCCCGTCCCAACGCTCAGAGCGTGCAAAGGGGGCTGAGCCCGGAGCTGGGGGGCCGCACGCGGCTGTCAGGACCGGAGAAGGTGGATTCGTGCTGCGGGTGCCGCCGGACCGGGCTGGATGCTGACGGCAGGACCGGGACCCGCAGCGCCGCCCCGCTCACCTGAGCCCACCATGCGGAGCGCCCCCACGCACCGCGTTTGAACAGCGCTCAGCGCCCGCCTCGCTCCTATTGGCCACCGCACCCGCCCGTCATCTCGCTATCCGCATTTCCATTGGTCACACTCTGGGGGTGGGCGGGGGGGAGCCGGCTCCGCGCTATAAAAGGCGGGGGTTGGGCGGGCGGGCGTTCAGTGCCTCTGCGCGACAGGTACCGAGCGTGGGGGGGGCGGGGGGAGGGCGGGGCCAAAGGGGGCGGGGCCGAGAGGCGGGGCCGAGAGCGCGCGCGGGGGCGGCGCGCGGGGAGGGCGGGGGCGCGCGCGGCGCTGGTGGCGGTGCTTGCAGTGCTTGCAGAGCTTGCAAGGCTTGCAGGGCTTGCACGCGCCGTGCTGCTCGGAGCGCGGCAGCAGCACAGCGTTGCACAGCACGGCATTGCACGGCACTGCACAGCAGCGCGGAGCACCGGCGCGCACGGCGATGCCCGCTCCGCTCCCGCCGCTGGCCGCCCCCTGAAGGCAGCAGCCCTCTCTTTCTCCCCCTCCGTTCTCCGTCTCCCCCCCCCTTTTTCCCCTTTATCCCCCCCCTTTTCCCCTTCCCTTTCTTCCCCAAACCCCCTCCTGGTTTTATTTTTGCCTTTTGGAGCCTCTTTTTTTTTTATTATCATTCTTATTTTTTAATATATCTCTATATTTTTTAATCTATTCTTTCGGATTTTGCACACACACAAACAAACCAACAACAACAACAACAACAAACCAACCCCCCCCTCCCCCCTCAAAGCACCACTAAACGACCCTAAAGCCCCTCCGCACGCCCTCCCGGTTTGCACCGTGTGGATGCGGCCCGGGCTGCGTGGCGAGAGCAGATGCTGAGGGGCCGGAGGAGGAGGATGGAGTGCACCCTCGATGCGCAGAGTTTGATCACTATTTCCCTGCGGAAGATCCACAGCTCCCGCACTCAGCGAGGCGGCATCAAGCTCCACAAGAACCTGCTCGTCTCCTATGTGCTCCGCAACGCCCGCCAGCTCTACCTGAGCGAACGCTACGCCGAGCTCTACCGCCGCCAGCAGCACTACCCCGACGGAGCCCCGTTGCTCGCCGTGCCCCCTCCCTGCCCCCCGCCGCCGCCCTCCGCCCCTCCGGAGATGCCCCCACTGCCCGGCGATCCCCACGAGCGCGACGTTCGGAGCTGCGCGGCGCTGCGGGGCGGCGCGGAACCGGGGGCGGAGGTACCGCTGTGCTCCGCTCCCCCCGAACTGCAGCACAGAGCGCCGTGCAGAGACTCCGCTGGCTTCTACCGAGCGGCCCCCGCCGGGCACGGAGCGGGACACGGTACCGGAGCGGCCCCCCCTTACGCCGCCGCCGCCGCCTCCTCCGGTTGTGACTTTGGGAGCGGAGGAGGAACGCAGCAGCACTGTAGCAGCCGCACCACGGTGCTGGATTTGGACACGCACGTCGTGACCACGGTGGAGAACGGTTACCTGCACCAGGAGTGCTGCTCGCAGTGCCCGTGTTGCTGCCAACCCGCGGCTCCGGGGCCCCCCTCCCCGCCGCCCCCGCCGGGCGCTAAGCGCAAGTATTACCCGGGGCAGGAGGAAGAGGAGGGGGTGGAGGAAGGGGAGCCGGGGGGAGGCGGGATGGCGGGCGGCCCCCAATTCGCCCCGTGCACCAAACGCGCCCGCTTCGAGGAGTACGGCAGCGCCGAACACCCGCAGGACTCTTCCAACATCTCCAACTTGATCTCCATCTTCGGCTCCGGTTTCACGGGGTTGGTGAGCCGGCAGCAGGCGGACTCGGAGCAGCCCCTTAACGGGCAGCTGTGCGGCAAGCAGGCGCTGGCCAGCCTGGGGGCCTGGACTCGGGCCATCGTCGCGTTTTAGAGCCGAGAGGGGAGCGGAGGGAGAGAGAGGGGTGCGGGGTTTATTGGGGGGGGGGGGGCCGCGGTGTGTGGAGCTCACGGATGGGGTGGGGGGAAAAGGGAAGGGGTGGGGGGGGGGGGACACCCAGAAACAAAGGAGGGGGATGATGGGGGTTGGGGAGAGGGGAGGGTGAGGGGAGCGGGTGGGGGGAAGCAGGGAGGGGGGCGGGTGGGCAGCGCGATGTTTTATAAATTGTACAATAAAGACAAAAAATCTCAGATGTTGGGAGTTTATTTTTGCAGAGAGAGAGAGAGAGAAATTAATAGTAATTAAGCAAACAAACGGGGAGGAGGAAAAAGGGGGGGGGGGGGGGGAGAGATTGAGGGGGGAGATGATGCTAATTAAAAGCCAAACAGAAAAATGCCACCCCCGAAGCACCTCCAGAATGAATCCTCTTTGTGTCCGCCCGGGGCGGCCGCGGGGCCACGTGAGAGCCGGGCGGTGGCGGGGGGCAACTCCGGGACCCCTCGGTAGCTCCGCTTTGTGAGGCTGTTTGAGAGAGAAAAAAAGAGAAAGAGGTAGAAATGAAAACATTTCAACTTTGTTTCCTTCCAACCCCCCCCCCCCCCCCAAACCCTCCCTCCTTCCCCCCATAGAAACGCGTGCGATGTGACTCCAACCCCTCCCCAGCGCTGCCTGCGGGGTTATGGGGTCACAGGAGCGAGGGGAACGAAAAGCGGGGCCGCCCCCTCCCCGCTTCTTTCCTTAAAGTTCAACTCTTGTGGTATCGGCCTTCCAGCACCGCAAACCCAGCGTGCTTCGGGAGGAGATTCGGCTCCTGTAACCTCGTTTGTTTCCTTGTAACGTTTCTTCTAGTTTGCTTTTTTGGAAAGGAAAAAAAAACCTTTTGTTGTAAAAAGGTGGGTTTTCTGGTCCCCCCCCCCCCCCCATATATGTGTGTGTTTCTGCCCACTCCAACTTCACGGGACCGGCACTGTGTGTAACCGAGGACGTCGTGTTGGGGTTCGGTTCGGGGTTTTTTGTTTGTTTGCTTTCCTCCTTCCCCCCCCTCCCCGTTGTCTCCTTTTATGATGATGATGATTCTTCCCTTTGTTTGTAAGCTGTATTTTGGTGCAGACGGAATTGTACATCACCGGCTAAAACTGTTCAGATTTGGTGAAAATTTATAACCTTAATAAAAAGTCGATTCTCAACTTGCTGCGCCCTCACTTTCCTCAACACCCCGCAGCCCCCTCCGTCCATCCCCCAACCCCCTTATCCCCTTCCTGAGACCCCCCCCCCCGGTCCCGCAGAGCCCCTCGCTGGGTTTGGGGTCCCCCCGCTTCCCCCATCCCGACCCTCTGCGGGTTCCCCGATGCGCTCGGGAAGTTTTTGGAGTTGGAGTTTGTTATCCCCGCGCGGTGCCGCTGGGTGGTGCGTGTGGGTGGTGGGTTCTCCTCCTCCTCCTCCCCCCCATCCTTCTTTTTTTGCGTGTGTTTCTCTTCCCCGCCCCCCCCCCCCAAACTCCTTCAAACCAAATGAATGAAAGCCGCGGGCTCTCCCGTCCCACCCCCGCGCTGACCGCGGGATGCGCGAATTACCGTCAAGATCTCTCAAAATCCCGTGCAAAACGCTCGCAGCTCCCATCCCTCCCCACCGTCACACCAACACCCGCAGGCTCTCCAAACCTGCGCTCTTTTCCCTCTCCAGGAGATGAGAGAACGTGGGGGGGGGCAACCAATATTGGGGTTACGGAGTGGGGGTGCTTTGGAGCTGAGCAGGGAGCGAAACTCCCCCCCCCCCCTTTCCGTCGCTCTGCGCCCACCGCGCCCCCTGGTGCCCGCAGCGCGCCCCGCAGCGCCGGGGGGAGGCGGGGGGCGGCCCCGACCTCAGTGCGGGGCAGGGAAGGGGCCGCTGTCCGTGGGAGCCGACAGTGAATGGAGCGGGGCCGGGGGCTCCAGCACGACATCGTGCCATCAGAGCGGCTGGAAAAAGACCTCCGGGGTCAGCGGGTCGCACCGTCAGTCCGAGCATCGCCCCAACAGCGCGTCGGGGGGTTCTGCCTCCGGATGGCGACGGGTCAGCAAAGCCCGAAGCTCCGCATCCCCCACCCACACCCCGCACAGCCGGAGGGGCCGAGGCTGCGCTCACGCGATCCTCACATCGCCTCCACTCCCCCATCTCTGGCCATTGGGGTTCCCAGCAGGACACGGAGCATCACACAGAGCCCCGTTCCCGCTGCGAACTTTCTGGGGCTCCCATCGCAATTTTAAAGCCTGCAATGGACAAAACCATCCCCGTAGGACAGATAAGCAGCTGGTGAGAGTCACCGCATGGGGACGTGGGTAGAAATCCCCGACCCCGGGGAACGAGCAGAACTCTTAAGCTCCGCAGAGCCGCTGCGACCCCCCGACGCTGTCCGGTACTTATTTATCCCCAGCCCCGGTACATGACATCTCTCTGCTGAGCAGCAGCAGAAAACCCATCACAGCCTCTCCTGAAAGCAGAGCCTGAAAACCGGCACCTCATCTGCATATTCATAAGAACCTGATAAATTAATCATGATGGCAGAAGCGCTCGGGCTGGCAGGGAGGTGACAGGAAGGCTGCACCCCGACAGCCATAACCCACCTCTGGGCTCCAAACAGTTCCAGCCCTCCATAACCCACACCCTGGAGCGATGCTGAGCTCAGTGTGGTACCCGAAGTCCAGGACAGCCTCTGCTCAACCCCAAAGGACCCACAGCCCAAAGCCAGGTGCCCCCATCACACCACCCCAGCTCAGATAGGGACGAATAGAAGCACATTTGGGGATGTGCACGTGTGAGCAGATGTCCGAGCGATGCTGTGGGTAGAGAACAGCAGCAGAGCTCTAGGGGCTGTGCAGTCCAGAGAGCAACTCCTGCGAGCTGCGTTTGGTGCTTTGGGTTTGGGCCCAGTGCAGGTAATTAGCATCTGAGTGGTAATTACTCACATTTGGCCTTCCTATGCCCTGCTCATGGAGCTGATGGTTAAGATGCTGCTTGAGTGAAACCCACCTCGGGAAGTTAATGGGGCTGCATTGCAACCAAAGGCACCATCCGATAGAAGACAGCACAGGGAGTGAAAGGCACAGCAGCAACTTCGAGCACAGAACGGCCACTGCCAGCACACAAACACCAAGAGAGCAAAGCAGGAGCAGAACCTCCAAGCATTGACATCTCAGGGGCTGTGATGGCACCGCGCAGATCTACAGCACACAGCAAAACCCACCGGGGGTCTCTGAAACAACAACTCGCTGCCTCACAAACATAGAAACAACACAACCCGGCTGCTCCCCCCCAAAGCAGAGCTCAGAGCCCAGCACACCCTGCTCACCTCTGCTCCCCTCTGAGTGGCTGCACTGCTCGGGTCAACCCAGTCCTTCCTATGGGGACATGAGAGCTTTCATCTCCCCTCTGCCTCCATGCTGAGCAGAAGGAGCAGCCCCACACCTGCAAGGAGCCAGCTCTCAAGTTAGTTCCCATCAGCCCCGCTCTTTATTGGCCCCAGGTGGGGGGAAGCAAACAGCCCTGCTGTGATGGCTGACCAAGCCCAGGGTGTGCTCTGCACAACCCCTGTTTGGTCCATGAATCCTCCCCCAGTTTCATTTGTTTGTTTCTTTCTGCTGTAATCTCACACCAAAGCTGTGGTTTCCCCCTTCTCCTCCCCACACAACAGTTTTTGTACCTGTGAACTGCTGCTCTCTTAACCCATTTCCCCAGGTTTTACAGCATGGAAGTGGGCATTGATGAGAATGGAAAAGCTCTGCGTGGAGGCGGCCGCCTGCTCCCCACACCCCTTATTGCTGAGCTTCCCATTGGAATCATAGAACCATTAAGGCTGGAAAAGACCTTGAGGACCATCCAGCCCAACCACATCCCTCAGCACCACCTCTGCCCTTCGGCACCTCCATGGATGGTGACCCCATCCCTCCCCCATGCGGTTTCATCCTGCACCATCTCTCCCCTTGCCCACCCTGTGCCCCATCCACGCTCCATACCATGTGTATGGGAGATTGGTCATCACAGCCTGAACCTCTGATTGATCAGCTGAGGCAAGTGTGGGGTCAGCTGTGGGAGCACAGGTGAGAGTGATGGAGCTGTGCTCCCGGGAGGGGTGGAGCTCGACTCCATCCCCTCTGAGACCTCATTGAAGGGCTGACTCCCACTGAGGCAGCATCTCTTGGAGATCGCTCACCAGTGAGGACTGCCCCAGCTTCTTCAGCCAAGGCACCACCATTGGTGAGTTTTCCTTTGCTTATTCCTTCTGTTCATTTGCTACCATCTGTATATTAATAACCAATACACCATACTAGACCTTTGCTCCCCCCTCCGCTCGCTCAGGGTCTCCCAGTGGGGTTTTCTCTCCCTGTGCAACACTTGATGACCCTACCCCCAAATTCTCCACGTCAGAGATACCCCAGCAATTATCAGACGCTCCCGAGCTCGCTCCATAAACCCTATAGCTGCGGCTATTAGTATGCATTAACATTTTATTGGTGTTACAGGATGAAACATCCAGTCGTGCAGCTCCAGTGGGCTTGGGGATTTCCAGCATCCTGCAATATGTATCCGCGCAGAGGAAATTAAAATGTGGATGGATCAGCAAGATACAGTCAAATCCTCTACAGTAATTTGGAGAAGACTAAACTCTGCTGCCAGCGGAGCATATTGCAGGCCATCGAACAGGGAGCTGATCAGCTCTGAAACGGCCTCTTTGTAAGTTTGATTCCTTCCTGCAAGGGAGGTTTATCGAAGGGGAGATGTAATGCTGGAGTCGTGTTCCTAAAGGTCTGAATGCAGGGAAAGGCCGAGGCGTTGAGGAACGGCCGCTTCCAGCAATCAGCTCCTCCCCATATCCAATGGGGTGTCCAATAAGGAACACGCTCCGGTATCTTCAGATCAAGTTGGTGTTTCTTTATAGCCACCACGGTGCTCTGTAGCCCTGATAGGACATATTGATGCTCAGGAATGTTGGGCTGGTTTGCTCTTCTGGCTGCAGCACGCTGTGTGCTCCTTTTGTTCTGGATGCTCAGCGGATCCCAGGGCGCAGCCGTAACCCACCCACATTGGGACCCAGATCCAATGCACTGAGCAACAAGGAGCCCGAATTCTGGTGAGGGGTTTGGGTGGCCTTTATTGGTACCATTGCAAGTGGGACCACGGGGAATGACTGGCTCCAGTTTCAGCCACAACTGCACATACACCCGCAGGGAGCGCTCAGTGCTGCCATTCCCAAGCTCAGGCTTTTTATAGCAACCAGGGGAACCCCTCCACAGTCCCAAAGGCCTCTCCTGGCTGCCCAATCCAATGATGCCCCTCAGGGCTCAGCCCTCGCTGGAGCCCATATTGCTGGAGCCAGGTGGGCTCACTCCAGTTCACAGTTTGGCACCGTTTGCACAAGATCAGTCCCCAGGACACCCACAAGTCAATGAGAAAGGTGCTCAGTGCTGAAGGTGAAGCCATGTTAATTAGGACAAACATCTCTCGGCTATTGGAGCACGGAACGGCTGCCAGAAGCCCTGTTAGATTCTACATCAGGGCCAGGAAAGTCCTTCTGGAAGCAACAACGAGACACCCATGACCCGTTCCATTGCAGAAGGCTCCAACCAACACGTCGGCTCGGGTTTGGATGAGAAGTGAATACAGCAGCGATGCCACAACACAGCTCTGGTTTTTATTCCTACCACCAACACGTGAGGCCGCTTCTCTCAACTCGTACTTCATTTATTACTGGCTGTCAGGAGCATTTCTAAAAGGGGGCTGCAAAGACGGAGGCGGGGAAGGCTGCTGGTGACCTGCAGAACACAAAGCAGCAGCAAAGAGCAGCCCTTGAGCCCAGGCACCGTAGCCCAACACGGCCCAGCTCTGAGAAGTGCATTGAAAATCCCAGCTTGCTCAATGGGGCTCAATGAGCTCCGTCTGCTGTGCTCACCATCCGAAATGAATGCAAAGGTGTTCGACCCCAGATGACGTTCCCCACTCCCATCCGTGCACACTCACACAGCCAGAAGATAAGAAACCTCAGCAGAGCTATGGCAGCTCCCACCTCTCCCGAGGAGTTCCAGGTATCATTTGCTACAGACGTCCAACAAAGCTGCTGAGTTAAAGTGATGCTGGAAGTGCTGAGTCAGCACCTACGGCAGGACAGGAAAAACATCTGAAGGTAAAAGGGTTCCAGTTCTCAGCCTCAGAAACGTGGCTCAAACAGCCTTTGGTCATGAGAGTCTCTGATCTTCAAGAGGAATTTAGTGGCACATCACCCAGGTGCCAAACCCCGGCCGGGAGGGAGGGGCAGATGGAACACAGTGGTTGTTAAATAAAGCCATCAAACACAGCGTAACACAGAAAGAAAGAGGCTAACAGGGGTCCACAGGCAGCCTGGATGTGCTTGCTTCATGCAGGTCAACAGCCAGTCAGCTTTGGTGCAAGCATGCGACCAACAACCAGGTGAGTGGCTTCACAAAGCATCCTCCCAATGCCACAGAGAGGGAACAAACCCCACGCAGGAGAAACCAACACAGGCACTGGTGCAAAACACAGAGACTTTAATTAAAACCACAATGCTGGGGGGGGGGGGGGGTGGGAGGGAGGAGAGCTGCTCCGGCCCTGGGTGCTGCTGATGGCGGAGCTGTGGGAGGGGAGCTGAGCCCTGAGAGCCCTTGTGCTCATTGCTGGGAGCCAGAGGAAGGCAAGCAGCCGAATGCCAGACTACAGAGATACATCTCACACGGTGTATGATGAGAATGAGCTGCTCCAAGTCCAGAAAGCCCCAGCAGGACAGAAGCACAGATACAGGCAAGCAAGAGCTACCCCGTGAGCCTCTTCCCACCTCCTCGGTGGGTCCCAACCTGGGGCCACCATCCTTGCAGAGCAGCTGCAGGGGAAGGAAGCATCTCCCCACCCCTTTTTTGGTGCTGCATTTCACATTCTGGGTGTCCCTCCCGGTACGTAGGGTGTGGATGTCATTTCCACCCATCCTTTTACATGGAAGCCCCATTTCCATAGTTAGTACTGGGAGAGCTGCGTCCCCAGCCCTTGGGTAGGTTTGGGAAGCCACAGGCTTTAGCTCAGCCCTCACCAGGCAGATGCCATGCAGCCAAGTTACAGCGTGGTGACACTTGCCAGAAGCCACACGGCAAGGAGAGGGGATGCAGGAGGAGAAGCCTGAGGTCTGCTCCAGGTGCTGGCTCCCACCCTGCTCCACCAGCAATGGGCTCCCGGCAAGCACAGGGCTGCAGCCCTATTCCCACTTGTAAAGCCAAGATGACAAACACATCTCATTAACATCAGAACAAGACTCGAGTGTTTCATTATTTAAAACGCACATCTATAGTTGGCTGAAGCAGCTCAGATCCATGCCCTGTCCCACCCAGCTCAGGACGGTGGCAGAAAGCTCTGCTTTAGCTCTGCAGCCACCTGCTCTTTGCTGCCTCTTATTTAGCAGTGCACCAGCAAAAGGCAAGCAACCAGAGAAGGGACACAGCTGCCTCCAGCCCCAGCCATAGCTAACCCCCTGCCATAGCTAACCCCCTGCCATACCCAGCCTGGGAACCCTAAGATCTCCCCTCCCCAGGTTTATAGGCCACCTCAGCCAAGACACAAGGACACAAAGCTCCAGGTATTTCTGCCCTCTGAGTGATGCTGGTGCTGACTGGGACCATGGTTCCATTCATTCCCCCACCTCCAAGCTGCTGCTGGCACTGGAAGTGCGGTCCTGCTGGCTGGGATGCACAACAGCACCAGCAGGAAAGGATAGAGGGAAGAGAGCTTTCTCCAGTTTAAACCTGCTGTCCTGGGCTATTTATGCTTTTTGTTTCCAGCACAGTGCATGTTAAGCTGCATGCTTACCCCCATGCTGCCTTTGCTCCGGAGATGCTTCTCTAAAAGAACCAGGGATCATGCTGCTGTATGGGGAAATCCATTGCCATGAGGCTGTCGTCATAATTTATGACCAAGCAGTAGCAACCATGGCCACCTCGTCCCATTGAGGCCAGCTCAGGCCCCAGGCAGCAAAGCACAGAGGAGAGCAGAGAGGGCAGGTTGGACCCAGGCGATCCCTAAGCAGCAAGGCATGTGTGTGTGAACGTGTGATGCTTTGTGCCCATGAACTACAGAGGGCAGGGAGCCTGAGCAGTCCTTGCACAGCCATTCCCACAGAGCGAGGGCTCTCATCTCTAAAACCAGCTCAGACCTCACAGCCTTCTCGCTTCACACGAGGGGTGGTGTTGTGAAAGGAAGACCCAGGGAACCTTGCAGAAAAGATGGTGGAAGGAGGGAGGTGGCTTTCCTTATTCAGGATAAGGGAGAGGCGGTACCCCAGGCTCCCTGCAGTTCCCTTTTCCCATATAAGAACCCCCCCCCCGAAAGCAAAGGTGCCCTGCCTACAGACATGTGCAGGTTCACACCTCACCCACTGCAATGGTTTCCAAACCAAACAGCAACAGGAAACTTCAATGACATTCCAAAAGGGAAATTGCTGTTAGCAGTGCCCAGCGCATACACACGTGCCTTCCTCCCCTCCACACCCCCTTCCTCCTGGGAAGGAAAGCAGAGGGTTTTGCTGCCAGGCAGCCCCTGCTGAACCCCCTTCACACACCCAGATCCGCACACGGCAGCGGAGCAGTGAGCGCAGCCTCTCAGTCACTTGTGAGACATCCTCGTGGCAGGGACTTGCAGGAGGAGCTGCTCAGTTCCCATCTCCTGTGCAAGGCCGAGTGCTTCGGGTCTGCGGTTGCCGATGAGGATGTGCAGGAATGGATGGGCTGTGGAACGGGTGAGGTGATGAGAAGGGAGTGAGGGGAGGAGGAAGAGTGCTGCCACGCTGCACCTCCGCTGCTTCGGCTCCTCCCGTGGCCTCCTTAGGACGTCACAGGCTGGATGGGGAGCAGGCTGCCGAACTTAAAGTGCTGGATCACAGGGAACTTCTCCAAGCACTGCAGGAGGGGAAACAAAGAGGGGTGAGTTCAGCGGATGTCCCCACTGCCCGCAGGCAGCCAGAGCTGCGCCCGACCCCGGCTGTGAGAGGCAATGAGCTCAGGGCTGCCAGCTCAGCTGTGTGCTTGTGTGGGGATCGGTCCCACATCCCTCACCCCACATTGCCAGCAGGCTCTTCAGTAATACCTCATATCCCCATCCCCTTCCTTTTAGCCAGACTCCTTTTGCTTGATGAAATTCAGGCTGGGAGCATGAGCAGAAGAGGCGTGTTTATGTCAGCAGCTTTCTCTCTCACCACCTTCTCATCGCTCTAACTGATCCCTTTGAAGAGCTTCACCCTACAAACCCTTAGAGAACTGCAGAAACCCCCAGGGAAAAAGCTCTTCTCCTCTCCAGGACAGTGCCCACGCTCCAGCTATGAGCACCATCCTGCAGCCACAAGGCACTGCCCACACTGCACTGCAGATTATTCTCAAGCCTTCAATAAACGAGCACTAGCAATTTTGCTGCCACAGTTTAAGATGCGATCCTACACCCAAAGAGCCTTCACTCCTGGAATCTCCACTCCCATCAGAGAGTAATGATAGGAGCAAGGATCACAGATCAATCTCACACACCCCCAGCAAGGCAGCTCAGCTCAGAGCCGCTTTCTCCAGCTAAGATGGGCTCAGTGCTGGAAAAGGAACATCCCTTCTGTTCACCTCCCTGCCAGAGCAGGAAGAGCAGTGACTGCGGTCATTGACCACATCCAAGGTTACCAAAACTTGCCTGTCAGAGCAGCTCCGAGCTTTATTCTTTGAGTCATTACAGATTCAGACTGCCCCAAACTCACGCAGAGCATGGAATGGATTCACATCCAAACAAACCTCAGCAGCATGCGTGCATCAACTCAATAGCTGCATCTACACTAATATCAGCCACGCTACCTGGGGCTGTGCTGACCAGAAAGGCTGCAGACCTCCTCAGATCCTCCCCATTTAACACACCAGCAGCACAAGAAGAGATGAGCAGAGAAACTTCTCGCTCTATCAGGACTAAGACAATTTCTCTGGGTTATTAAAGGCTCCAGGAAACAGGACACTCCTGTGTCACCTGCGGGTGAAAGTGATGCAGCCAGTGTTAGCTGGGCAGAGGGGACGAGCTCATTCTCTTCTTCCTGTCATCCCAACTGTGCCGAAGTCCTGGCTTGAGACTCAACTGGGGAGTAGATTCTCGCATCACATCCAACCTTTAAAGATGGAACTGGGACTAGATTAGTTACAATGGAAAGTATTTCCCATCTGACTGCAGTGGAGAAGGAAAGGTCAGGAGACTCAAAAGCAGGCTCAGGGGAAAAACATCAAGGCTGCTGCTTTAACCACACTCTATTCTGTCGACTTCTTCACTTGCCTTTGAAGGAGAGAATAAGAAAAGCCCTTGCACTTCCAAGCTAGCACTTCTGCACCTATTATATTTATATTATAAATAGACACATCTGAGATTTCATAAATACATGGAGCAGAAGATCCATCGCCTTGAATGTACTCTGTCCACAGAGCCTGTAACAAGCATCCTAAAGTGCACGGATCCAGGCAAGAGCACATGGATGTGCTTGAGCTTTGTGTTGGTTGTTTGAAGTCATCGAGCCATCCCATAGAGGGGACAGAGAAGAGCCAAAGCATTCATGGTGCATTTTAAACAAAGCAGACCTGGGAACTGCTGCAATTCTGCCAAGCAAGAGTGGGTTGTGAGGGAGCATCTGATTTTTGCTGGTCTGCTCCAAGCAACCGAGACTTTTGCCTTGCTGCCTCTGCACGAAAGCAGTCAGCACTGAGCACAAGCAGCCACACTGCTGGTTGAAGACTCCATCCTGGATTTCATCTGATCTAATTATAGCGTGTGATCTGAGGGGGAAGATGCAGTAGGAAGAAGTGGGTGAGGAGGAAATCTTGCTCTCACATTAACCAGCTGGACAAAAAAACATTATAAACCTAAACCTTCCCTCTTCCCACCCCAAGCACTGTCACAGGTCTTCATCGAGCTCGAGGCAAACAGCTTCTGCAACACTACATGGGGCTGTTGGCTCACTTATCTTCTGCTAATGTTGGCAGTACCTAATTAGAGAACGACAGCAAAGGTGAGGGCAGTGCAGCTGGGGACAGCCAGCAGACACTAATTCTATGATTCTAAGGTGATGTCCACGCTCACCCTTCTTCACCAGCTGGGCAAGAACTGGCTGAGCCAGCAGTGGGGTGGGAGGCTCCCCTAAACAGATACCAGGAATCAGTAGGAACTCACCAGTAAGTTTCTCCATCCAAGTGAATGTAGGCACTGTGCAGTGCCAAGGGAAAACACTGCTGCGTGAGGACCGTACACTTAAGATCTACAAATGTTCTTGGAGCAAGAAGCTAAATTTGAAGTCACAAATCAGCTCAGTTCACTCAATGTCTTCCACACCTCAGCCTAAATCTGTGCTCTGTTACTCTTCTCTGCAGCTTCTGCATTATCCCCCCAACACAGTCACATCTCCAGGTGTTTCTAGAAACCCACCAGCATCAGGTTCAGCATTTCCACAGGGAATATCATCTGCTAATTAACACAAAAAAGACCTAGAAAAAGTCATGGCCTGTCCCATGCCCTGATGGATTCCCAGAGTTGTATTGTCCACAGAAGGCCAGGTAAAACTGCCAGCACGCAGTGACCCCAAAACACCAGTGAATGAGCCCATGCACTGTGGGCACATCCCTTCCAAGCTCCAGAAGGAACCAACCAAGCAGTAACAAGGCACGCTGGGTACTGGTGGGGGCACACAAACAGCACAGGACACCATGGGGTGCCTGGGGAATACCCAAAGGAGAGGGAAGATCAAAGGCAGTGCTGTGGAGAAGGCAACAGCCCTTCAGTGGTGCTCTCAGGACTGGGGGCTCCCCTGAAGCCCTTTTCTCTCACACCTGAGCCTCCAGTTCAGGGTTCCTTGGAAGGCAGTGCTTCCGTGATGGAGCTCTGAGCCGGGGCAGATCCAGAGGGGCAGCACAGAGACACCCCTTGGGGGTCGACCCCCAGCCCTGCTCTCCTGGAAGCTGGGAGGAAAGCTGAGCTGGGGGCGGAAGGAGCCAGCGGGCCTGGGAGTGACACCTCGCAGATTAGAGAGGTATGTGGCCTGGAACCTAAACACAGGATGTGAAGCAGAGGAAGGGCTGGGGGAGGGAGTGAGCCAAGTTCGGCACAGTTAACCCCTTTGTGCGCTACAGCTGCCCGCCCAGCTTTTGCCCCACATCCCAGCAACAAACAGGAGCATGGTTGGCTTGAGCAAAGACCACAGGGTGCAGGAATAACTCCTTCAAGCCCTACCCAAGGACTGATGCACCTCCCACAGTGGGCAGCTGTGGAATCTGTTGCTCCGGCAGGGCCAGCACAGTGCTGGCCTTCCCAGCAAGAGATGCTGCCTCTCAGCCAGTTCCCACAGAAGGCCCAGATGTGGCAGTTCCTGTCCTGCTTCCCCAAGCTTAGGGTTAACTCGAGCAGGAAGGAGATAAGAGATGGCCCAAACTGCCCAGTTCTCTGGGTTAAGGTGTGCCAGGAAAGCTGCAGACCCCATGGAGAACCACCAAGCCCTGCTGGAGGCTGTGCACAGCTTCACTGGTCTGGTGCACTATGTGGACAGGACTCACGGCCAGCAGAGATGGGTAGAGGGCATTCAACCTGCTTTGGTGCTCCTGAAATGTGGAACGGGGGTTTAAACTGGGTGTCCTGCAGCTGGGAAAACAGCAGTGTGGGAATCAGAAGGATGAGTGTGTCACTGTATTGGTCCCAACTTGGGGACCTGAGACTTGTACTATGGAAAGACAACAAATGGCAAAAGGCGAGTCTGGAAGAAGGGCTGTTTTGGGACTGGTTTGGGGGCAAACACTGTGCAGGCAGAAGCCTTCTTCTGGTCTGCAGCACCTTCTTCTGAGCCACACAGCAAGGAGCACAGCTGGCTGTGATAGAGCCCTGCACCAACAGGCACGAGGTGCAGGCAGCAAAGAGTTGATCCACAGTGAAGCAGACACAAGGACCTGTGTGACCACTAGGAAAGCATGAGCCAGCCTCCATCTGCTCACCCATGGCACTCACCTCTGCCTTATACATACGGATGAGGCCCTGGTTGACCTTAGACCAGGAGGGTACGGCACTGATGTTCCAGAGCTGGTTGGAATGCTCAGCAAAGGGGCCTGTCTTCATCTGAAAGAGACCGGAGAGCAGGGCTGAGGAGCAGGGCCATGCAGGAGCTGTGCACCAGCAGTGACTCACACTCACCAAGCTAACATTCCCACCAGCCCTGTGAGCCACACACCAGCCACCCCACCGTGCTGTCCCTCCCTCCTGCTGCAGCCACAGCACATGAAGCCATGGTGCTCCATCTCCCCACCTCCCTGACGAAATTAAGCCTTTTCCTGCTCCACTTCTCTAAGCAAACCTTCCCATGCACACCTCCCTGTTAATGGCTTCGTTACAGAACCCCATGTAAGTCCTATTCTCCCTCCAAGTAGAGCTTGGCTTAATGCTGTTCCTATTCTACCCAGAAACCTCCCTGTTCAGCACTGCTGGGCTTTCCAAGAAAATGACTCATTCCCCATTCAGATAATCAACAAGCAGCACAGACAACCACTGCTGCCTTCCCTGCATGCAGAGGGCAGTGCAGGTCAGCAGCAGCCCCATGCCCACACCTGGGAGAGGAAGGGACCCACTGAAGCCCCACTCCAAACAGGCTCCAGAGCTGCAGCTTGCTTGCTTGCAGCACACACCTCAGGGTGTTTCTTTTTTGTTTAAGCACTCTGGTATTCCTCCTCCCAGGAAGAGGGGTGTGGAGGAGGGAGGGCAAGGGGGAAGCTGCAATCAGGGATGGTTGCACGCAGATTCCCTTGGTAGCTCTCTCTCCTCTTCTCCATGAACAAAAACAGACCCTGAGGGAGAGGAAGAAATACAACACAGCCTCTCTGAGCGAGCAAAGTTCCCATGACATCAGAAACCACAAGGCCGAAGCTCAAGCTCGAAAGGAGCACGGGGAGAGAGGAATCTCTTGGACTCTTGCTTTCGGCTCCAACAACCAACTCTTCCCTCCATGCACACACATGCCTGGCATGAGGGTGGGAAAACAGCCTCCAAACACAGCGCTCTAAAAGGAAGCGAGGCTGCTCGATTCGCTTTGTGAAACTGCTGCTGCCCTTCTGCAAGGTCTGCATGGCATCAGCTGGCAGTAAAAAAAAGAGGAGGGGAAAAAAAACATTACCTGGAGAACAACGTGCTTCAAACAGGCTGACCTCGGGCTGCAGCTGTTTTGCACAGACCTGTCCCCATTCCCCTCTATGGCTCTCATGAGCAGGGAAATGAGTGATGAGCCACCGAGCCATCCCTGCTTCCCTCCGCCGTGCATGTTTCCCTTGCAGATACAAGATGAAACGTGCAGATAGACAAAGCACAACATCACTTGACAGAGACAGCATGCCATCAGGCAGGAGGATTTGGCACCGGCGGGCACCACACTACAGGCTGCACGTGGCAGGGGAGCAGGGAGCACGCGCGTGGCTGAGCCCTGTGTGCTGGGCAGCTCAGTGGGCACAGAGCTTCCCCCGGTGAGGTTGATTTGCTGACATGAATTTTGATGCCAAACCTTCCTCCAGCATTGCCATCCTTCGTATGGGTACAGCTTGCAGCAGCCCTCACATGCGTGCTTTGCTTTTCTCCCCATTCCTGAGCTGCAGCGGACTATTGGGGGCAGCCAGCTCAGCCAGCTGGCCCCACAATCCAACCCTGCTGCAACCATGGCCCACCGGACCCTGTATGCCCAGCAAGGGGAGGCATGGCTATTGTTTCAAACTGAGGCGGAGGGGAGAAAGGGGATGAGGGAGAAAATGAGCTCATTCCACCCACAAAGGGAGAAGAGGGAGAGAAACAGAGCAAGCTGGGGGGGAGCGAGAGCAGCAGCGAGCATGCTGCAGTCCCGCAGTGACCCCAGGGGAACGGAGTGAGTCAGAGCAGCCATATTGAGCAGGAAATTACTCACAGACGCTGCGTTCCTGCCTCTCAGTTCCCAAGAGAATCAGCCTTTTGTAAATGGTTCCTCTGTCAGTAACTGGGGGAGGGGGACGGCTGAAGCTGTGCTTTCCTGTCAGCTCCTTCCCTTCCAGCCGAAACCCGAGCCCTCCCTTCCCAAACCTCCAAATTTAGAAGCCAGATTGAAGATGAAATTCTTGCTGCCTGCCCTGGGCTCTTAAAGCAACACGGCCCTGGCCGCCTCGCACCTCCGCACGTCTCCTGCAGGAAGGTGCCCAGGGGAGGCAATGCCTCCAGCAGCCTTTGGTTTCAGCAGGGTCAAGAGCTGGCAGCCTCTGCTCTGGGTTTTGTCCCATGCTGTGCAAGGGCAGCATCTTTTTTTGCAGTCCCCAGAATCCTTCCTCACATTTAGAGCACAGGAGCAGGCAGGATCCTACCACGGCTGCAGCACTGGTGGCTCCATCACACGCTGGGATGGTCCCAAACCAACCTCACACCCTTGGGCATCTCCCAGCAGCCTGCCTTAGCAGAACAAGGTGACAGCAGGGACAGCTCAAGCTCCAGCCACCTCCATAAGCCTCCTGTTCAAGGACTAAGCATTAAAAACACCCCTCAGGTTAGCCAACAACAGGCCAGCTTGCATAAGGCTTGCTGCCATATCCATGTGCAGCGGGGTGGCACTGCAGGGCGGAGTGGGTTCAAACTGGACATCATCTCCCTGTTACTTTAAGAGCCTGAGGTTTAAATATACACGTGGCAAACACCACCACAGCGTACATTCACATCCTGAAACGTCACCCAGGGGCTGAGAAAAAAAAGTATCTGCTCAAGAGAATATTTTGTTGGTTGAAAGGAAACAACGCAGCCTGGTCACAGCTTGCTGGAACAAAACCTGTTCTCAGGTCGGTAAAACCTACCAGAGCCACTATAGGAACTGCTGTAGTGTTTGTTATTTGCTCTGTACCTTTATGGGAGAGCAGTTTCCAGATGAACAGCTCCGAAGGAAATCGTGTCATTCATTGATTAAAATCATTAATCCCTCCGTACCTTTTTTCCCCCCCTTCTATTTTTGTTTTGTTGTTGATTCTGGAGAGGAAGCAGCACTCAGGGCTGCCCCAGCCCCCCCTAGCGGCAGGAACAAACTTTCTGGGCATTTGAAAGGGAAAAAAAATCCTATTTTAAAAAGCAAAATCTTTACCAAAAAAAAAGGAAAAAAAGAAAGGAAAAACCAAAACAAAAGAGGATCAGTGCTTGCACAAAAATGGCTTGCAAATATTACACGTTTGCTAACTCAGGTTGTGGCAATCTCTCAGTGGCTCACACCAGAGAGGAGGCTTCCCTGCCACAAGGTGGCACTGAGGAACTCGATAGAAAAACTCCATGATTCTGAGTAAGCTTGCGAAAAAGAAATCACTTATTGGAAATGCCTACAGAAGAGGCACCTTTCTGTAGGCAAAAGTGGAGGGAGCTGAAGCTGTGTGGTGCACACATAGAGAACTGCGCACTTGCATTTTAACAGGCTAGTGCTCCGTCTGGATAGCACAGATGAAGAAAACAAAATGCATCTTTGCTCCCACTTCCCATGAGGATGAAGCAGGAACGGATTTCCTGTCCTCAGCTCAGTCTCTCCACCATCCACAGCACGATTTAACTCCACAATGAAGGTTAAATCCTGCGAGGCACTGAGCACCAACAAACCCTGCTGGATTCAGCACGACTTGATGCTGCACCTCCTGGGGTTTGGGCCAAAGGCTCCTAAGAACATTTCCTACATGAAAGGCTGGCTTCACGCTCCGTAACCTCCCTTCTCATCTAATTACTAAATGAGAGAAGCAAGGAGAGGGAAAAGCAAACAGAACAAAGGGGCAGAACCACAGTCTGTCCTTCAAAATTAATCCCATCAACCCCTCCTTGCCACAGACAGGAAATACACCACCACAACAGAGCATGTGGTTCTCACTGCCCCTGCCCAGACCATGCAGCAAGGTGGACAGTAAAAGCATGAACAGCTGAGGGAAACCATCAACTCCTTCGTGCTGATGGTTGGCAACACACTGAGTATCAGCAATCCCTGCCCATGGGCCCTACAGAACTCGAGCAGAAAAGTACTGCTGATAGTGCCCCTGGTAACAGCTGGGCTAACCTCAGCACTGTCCCTCCTCCAGACTGTTCATGCATTAAATGGAGAATCTGCTCAGATCTGGTGAAGATCAAACTGCACAGAGGTATGAGTCTGACCTAAGCAAAGGGAGGCCCAAGCAGCACCCAAGGACTGGAGGGAAGCCAAGCTGTTCTGCAGCTCCCACTTCATCTTTCTAGTATGCTTGCTAGCACCAGCCTCCTCCACCCAAGTTCCTACCGACTGATCCAGAAGGCCATTTGTTTGCTCTTGTTACAGCTCCCTTCACCAGTAATCCACAGCCCATCTTCCCTTAGCACACTTTCCCCTCAATATTCCAGTTTCAACTCATTCAAGGAGAGCACCTCAGATGCAATAGTGGTTCTTCTGCACAGCTCCATTACAGCAAACAAAGGAGGAAGAGAAAACCAGAGCGAGAGCTAACTACCAAGTATGAGCAGAACATCCCTGTGGGAAAAACCTCACCTCTGTAATGAAGAGGATGCACTCCAGGAACATGAAGTCCTTATGGTTTTCATTTACCACCTTCTCATCAACAAAGTGTCGAGGCTCCAGATTTGGATGGTCTGAAAAGAGTAGAAGACAACAGAAAGTAACCAAAGACAATAGAAAGTAACCTGCATGACATCCCTGTCTGAGACCAAATTCAGTCGGGATTTGTCCCATCCCTCTTTCACCAGAACTTTTCAGAAATCAGCACAGAGCTGCTGCCTTCCACCTCATCTCCAGCACCTTAACAGTGAAACTGGTAAACTCCCCAGGGCAGAAAACATGTACTCTAGTGCCAAAACCAGGACTCTCCTCTCAAAAAGCTTGCAGCCATTGCAACGAAGACAGATGTACTGTACGTGGAAGCTTTCCACCTCCTGGACTAAGCAACTAGCTTTATTGGGAAACCTGAGAAAAAAAATGCAAGCCTCAAGCAAACCCTGCTGCTGTATTACACACAAATCTGACACATTTGAATTTAAAAGTCAGTCTCAAGCTCCATTATCTTTGCAACCTAGACAGACAGGGCAGAGGGCAGGCTGGGACACGAGTAGATTTTTATTAGTACCTATCAGCTGGGAACTGCCCCATATGAAAGGTAGAAACTGGAAGTCATCCAAGCCCCAGACGCCCTGGCTGCCAGCAGGTTCCATCCTGTAGGTCTTCTGAAGTTTTCGCATCACTTCTAGGTACCTGAGACAAAAGAGAGGAAAGAGTTCAGACAAGGCTGCCTTCTGGACTCCAGACACAAGATCCAGATCTCTCTCCCTTCACACGGGAGATCCAAACAGACCATCCACTCTTGGAGGGCCCCACACTCACTTCTGAACCCAGATCAGGTTTAACAGCTGAATAAGCAAAAACTGGTCTTGGGACAGAGCAAATGGCCCAAGTTAACAGAAGTAAAACAATGAGCTCCCAGGTCAAGGCCCATTTTGATTAAGTTGCAATCAGTGAACCTCTCTCCAAGCAAGTTTTCCAAACTTTTGTAACCAGGTAGAAAATTAAAGTACCATTGAAGGAGATCATTTTCATGCCAGCGATGCAACTTGCATTAGATCTTTGGACTCCACATGCCCAGTCTGGTGGTTTTACCACTACCAACTCTACCTCCTGGGCTGGAAACACATCTTGAGGAGCAGTAGAGGCCTGCCAGCTTCACAAATCATGTTTTTTAATGCCTGAAGAGATGTAACACCTGACCAGATATTCCCATCCATCGCAAATTACAGAACTTCATCCAAATACCCTTCAATATCAATAACACTCCAGAAAAGGCACACAGCCTCTAATAGAGGATGCTCTATTAAAAAGCACATCTGCTTCCTAAATGTCTTCACTTTTCTCACTCTGCCCTTCTTGTGTAGGCTAACAAGTCCTTCAGCACTCATGTTCTCTAGCTATGCAGAGAAGGCCCTTGTTTCACGCAGCTCAAATCCCAGGCAGAGGATCTCCTTATAGTTTCTCACTTCCAGATGGATGTGGATGAGTGGAAGGAAAAGGCCACAATCAGATCAACCTACAGGAGGAGTACAATGTACAGAACAGGTGGGAGTGTCTCACACATCTCAGACAGCTGGAAGGCTCCATGTCCGGGATCTGCCCTCGAGTGGCCCAATGTTTCCAGCCCTTCTCCTGCTGGTATCTCACCTGTTAAATACTTTAAAGACAATGGCCATCTGGTCATCCACTCTGAGAACACCAATTTTGCAGAGACAGCAGAGAAATGCTGCAAACGCAGCTTCATGTCCTAGAATGAAAAGAAATGACATGTGACATGGGTGTTTCTGGTCCTGAAAACAAACTTACAGCGAACACAACAGCTCTTCAAAATATCAAAGCAGCCACATTCCCACAGAAAAAGCCCCGGCCAGCTGTCCCTAATGTGCTGCCTTATCCTATTATGACAGAAGCTGACAATGTCCCATCCCCACGCAGCACCAACCCAAAGCACACCTTCCAGATATTCATAAGGTGATTATTAACTTTTCCCTCCAAGTTCTTGAGGAAACACAGCTCCAAGTGGAGGTGCTAGGAGCAAGGCAGGGCCTTCCCAGGAGCTCAGCACAGCAGGGGATGTGGAACACTGCAGAGTTGTCTGCTCAGAGGATATGAAAGAACCTCACATCTGCAAGTAAACAGATTTCCTCCCACTTAAAAATATCCGTGTCGGAAGGATGCGGATCCCATGATGCTGGCAGGAACAGACTGTCCCAGAAGGTACTGGGATCTCTGGCTGACCCTCTGCAGCTTGGTCCTCCAGCTAACAGTGGGGAAAAGAAACAAGCAGCAAAATCAGAGCTGTATCTTTTTGTGGAAGGAACCACAGAACAAGGAAAAGATCAACAGCTCCATATAGTAAAGATGCGCAGCTTCCAACGTAGGAACAAAGTACACGTTCCAGTCACTCTCAGCTAGAACACGGGACACTTGCTTGGGACACACAGGAGGGGAGCAAAGGCTGAAAATTCCTTCCCTGAGCTGACAAAACCCATGCCTGTGGGTCCCTTTCCAAAGGCAACATCTCCCCCTGGTGCCAGTGAGCAGCAGCTTTCCTAGCAAGCACTGCTCAACTTCCAGCTCTTCATCCTTTACCCAAGTCCTCCTCCTCTTCCTCTCCCTGCCCAAATCTGAAGTCATCTTTCCTTGTACCCACAGTGTCCTGCTCTCCTGCCCTCTGGTTAGCACGCCCGTCCTCCATACAGAGGAGCAGAACATGCGGTAACCACATGGTTTCAAATGAAAGACCGCATTTAGGTCTAACTGAAGCCAGTGTGGTTACTCCAGTCTGCAATTCAGAATCTTCACAGGTACAAAATAATTCAGTGTTCAGATTTTAAAGCCCTCCCCTAAGCAGCAGCAGCAGCTCCAAAGAGCACCAGACCCTGAGACCCTTCCTGCTGTCTATGACCTTGCTCCCCAGTCTACTTCCAAGGAATTACATTTTATTTCTCTAAGTTGCCTGTTGTGGATCAGCTGTGCAATATTGCTATATGCAATAAAGCTACTCCTATAGTTCATCCCAGAATGGCTTGCAAAGCTCAATTCACGTTTCCTTGGATGAGACACATAAAGGGTGTCACAACCCACAGTGAACGTTGGGGTAAGGAAGAAAGTGTTTGTACCAAACTGACACAAAGAAAAGCCATTAAACATATTTAAATACAGCACCAGGCTCCAAAGGGTCACTACTCAAAGGAGACCGGTCTCAGCCACTGCGTGTGCTCAGGTACCTGTGCCATAATCAATGCGGGTAGAGTTCCCCACAGACTCTTTCAGGTACACGGCCACTTCTGGTGCAGCATCAGCCAAATGTTTAGGGATCACTGCTGCCACCAAGTTTTCTGCTTCCTGGAAGACACAAAAGACTCCCCCAAGTGAGTGCACATCTGTCACAGTCCCCAAGGGCAAGACAATGCTCATACACTGATGCAGAGGGGGAAGCTACAATGGTGCATGGTGTGCTTCTACATATGTAAGAGCTGGCATGACAGAGGAAAGAATTTGCCTGTTCTAGAAGCAGAGAAATGGAATCATTCTGGGAGAGCTCATCCTAACACTTATCCAGGTCACACATGTCCTACAGAGGGGAAAAAAAAGAAAGATGCATCAGCTCAGTTACCCACTGGCTCACCCACAGGACCAAAGCATTAACAGAGGAGCAGACCACCTGCAAAAGGACATTCCTGCTTGGACACCGTGCCACATTCAGAGCTTGGTGCAGGCACGTACTCTGAGCTGAACAACATCAAGCAGTTTCACAACCTTCCTCTGATCTTCTCTGTAATCTGCTTGCTAACAGTTACAAAGCAAAGGTCTTCCTTAGTCTTGAAGGACCCCAAAGGCTGATTCAGGACTTGGAAACCAATCAAAGAGCATTTACATGGACCATATGGTCTTGTAAGGGGTGAAGACAGCAACAAATCAGGAAAAAGTGATATATATCAAGAGAAGGATCCTTCCCAGCTGATCTGCACAGCTCCTTTATAGACTGCTCACCTGCCACACAATGATGGAATCATCCTGTTATCCCTGCTGAACATGCTGCCCTTCCATAGGAGCTGCACTTAACATTGTACATGGAAGACAAGCTCACCTGGTCTAGTTTGGCGTACCAAGTCCTGAAGGCTTTGTTCCCAAAGCGAGAAGGTTGATCCACTGGTGGGGTTTCATCGATCCATCTGTCAAGGGTGTTCAGAAGAGCCACCAGCTTTTCAATTGGCTACAGAAAGAAGGAAAACGAGGGGTCACAGTGACACAAAACAGAGCGATCCCCCAGGCTCCCACATCTCTGCCCTGGCTTGGAATTGCTGAAGCCCACACTGCCCTTCCCAAGGGTGGTAAGCAGGAATGGGATGTGCCAACTCTCCCCAAAATGCAGAAGGGCCAGGCAATCCTCCTTCCCTCAGATCAGCCCAGTACAAAGCCCAGCCTGAGGCAGTCTCTCCAGTCACCCACGCAGCCTTTCATCAGCTGCAACAGAACCATGCTCCAAAACCTCAGGGAGAAGAGCTAAAGCAAGCTCCTAGCTGTAGGACATGCAGGACTGAGTAGCAGGGAAGTGCCACATGATTCAGGGATCTCCAACAAAACTCAGTCTCTGCATCTTTAGGGTCCTGCGTGCCCCACACAGCACGCATCATACAGTCTCACCAGTCACTGGCTGCAAGATCTTGTAGGTGAACTTCCCTTCTCAAGGCCTCCAATCCTGTCCTGGAGCATCCCAGGAGCCAAGATGTGAAGAGAGGGTGTTTGTATTTGTACAGCATCCAGCACAACAGAACCAAATCTCAATTCAGCATTCTTACAGTAACCACAATGCACCAAATTTGCACCACCCAGTGCACGCTATACCTTGCAAAAATGCATAGGCAAAATGCAGTCCATCCCAAGGATGAGACAGCCTGCCTTGTCCACCAGCAGTCTCATCAGAGCAAGGATGAGAAGCTCTGGGTTCTAAGGAAACAATGCTAATAAGAGACAAAGACAACAGCAAGGGAAAAGAGCTGATTTCTTGCATCCAGTGCTGGAAGGAATAAGCGAGGAAAATGTGCAGGACTTAGGAGAGAGTGAGTGGAGAAGGCACACCAGCAGCCAAAAAGGAAAAGAAGCAAGATCCAGAGAACCACAGGCAACACAGCATGGTGTCTCAAGCACCACAGGCCACGATTTAAGAAGCTTCAAGCAGTTTTATTAGGAGGCTCTGCTGACAACCCATAGAGCCTGCCAGAGGGTCTGGGATTCTCCTTGACCAAATACAAGCAGCCAGAGAGCCATCAGATGCCACAGCAGCTGGTCAGGCCCTGGGCAGTGTAGGCTCCTCTGTCTCAAGAGGAGATTCCTCCTTCAAGGGACAAAGAGGACAGCAGAAGCGGCGGCTGGTTTGACTTTGCTGGAGGCATCGACCGTGTGAAGCCGGCTGGTCTCCTGGGCTGTGGTTCAATTCTTCCCACTGCCTGCCGGGAGGATGAAGAAAGAGCCGAGACCAGCAAGTTTCCAGCCCTTGAAGTGCCACTTGAAGGGGGTGGGGAAGAGAGATAGGCACCGCCAAGCTGGTCAGCAATCCCCGTCCCCTCTGATCCCAGGAGAAACAGCCTCTCAACAGCACAATCCCCCCCCTCTGGCAGCACTCCTTGGAGCTGAGGACATGGTGGGATCAGAGACTGGGGACAGAGATCAGGAAGGACAAGGATCCACTTATTTCACAGGACTTCAGCACTTGGCTGATGAGCGAGGCCAGGGGCTGAGAGGGAGGGCAACACTTCACCTGAGCACACCAGGAACGCAGAGGACAAAAGCACAAGCGTGCCAAGGGACAGACCAAAGCATCACAGCCCTCTTTGCTGGATGCAAGAAATTGCATCCCAAAATGCTGCAGAAACTCAGCACCTCCCCACTGCAATGGGTCGGGTTTGGACTCAGCTCCAGCCCTTCCTGGCGACTGCATTCACCTCCAATTAAGCAACAGCATCCTCAGCACTGGGTTGCATTAAATAATTAAATCATGCTGGTGATTTATCCGCCGGCACCAGCAGCTCATTACGAGCAGCTCCCGTATCTCAAACCCCCTCTCAGAGAACACTTGGAGCTGCCTGGATAAATGGTTGCTGAGGACGGGTTCCTTCCCCCTCCCCAGATCTGCCCGCGGGCCTCAGGGAGCACAGAGTCCAACCTCCCCTTCCCCACTCACTTGCTTTAAAAGGATTAAAAAGCGCAGCCCCTCCGAAGGCGGGTGAGCAGGACCCAGCTGCCGGCTCAGCCGTGCCAATAAATAATTAAAGAGATGCGGCTCGGTTTGGGCTCAGGGCCCTTTGAAAAGGGGTTATTAAAAGCAGCAGCTCCCATTGTCCTGCAGAGGAAACTTGTGCAGCCAGAGCTGACCCCAGCAGGGGGAGGGAGGGGAGCAGTAGGGCTTACGGGAACACAACCATCAGCACCACTGCAGCCCTGTTTTGCCTGGCTGGGTTTTTAAGCTCTATTTTTGCTTTACCTTTCCAGTGATCAAAGCAAGGACAGCCACCGCACCCCCCCCCTTGCTCTCTTTGCTCTTCCTGTTGTGCTGATTTCGCATCGCCTTGACCCTGAGTCGGCCGCCGGCCCCAAAGGAGAGCTGCAGAGCCTCGTGCAGAACAGAGACCTGTCAGCATCACTCCAAGCAGGGGCAGGAGGAGGTGCTGCAAAGGCATCAGAGCAGCCATGGCTACCCGCAGGGAGCAAGCCTGATCCTGGGGGCAACTCACAGCCTACCAGAGCGGGGAGCTGCTGAAACTGGGGCATTTGCTGCTTCCCTTCATAGAACAGAGCAAGCCATGAGGCCAGCTGGCTTCCTCCAGTACTGCTGGGCAGTGGGCTGCTTAAAGGGAAGGTCTGCCTCTCACACAGCCAACCTCTCCCTTGCTGCACTGCTGCTCTGAGCAAAGTCAGCTCTGAAACCCTCTGCAGCCCAGATCCCTGCATGAGAATTACTCCCTGCAGGAGAAGGCAGGTCACAGCCTGCTGATGTCACACAGCCCCTGCTAGATACAACGCCACAGCTCTGTGCAGCCACCCAGCTACTGCTGCTCATCAGATGTCTCCAGCTAAACTCTGGATTTCTCAGCAGGAAAGGAGCAAGCTCAGCCAATCTCAGAAGGGGCTCAGCCCCCAAAGGACCAGGCTCTTGCTCCAGCAGACAGTTTTCTACCGACACACACCACTACAGAACCTATTAAGCTGTCTCTTTCAAAGCAGAACAGACCACGCTTGCAAAGCAATACAGTAAGTCACAGAGAGGACACGCATTCAGCAGAAAGAATTCCAGGAGGTCATTGCCAAAGGAAGGCATCTCCAGCATTTGATCAGGGAGGAAGATGGGACAGCACAAAAGCACATCAGCAGCAGGTACGGGTAAAAGAGAAGAAAGCAGAGCAGAGATGCAAGCAGAGGCCACAAGGGGCTGAGCCTTTAAAAGCAAAGATAAGCAGTTTGATCTACAAACAAACCCGCATGAACAGGCATCCTCATCAACAAGGCAACCCAGGGGATGCTCCACCTGTGCCTCCAGTCACGGGTTATTGCTCTCCCCCACGCGAGGGGAATAGGACGTGTTCCCTGCCACATCCCCAGCAGCCAGGATCACATCTCTTGTTTATTGCCTGTACTGGGGCTGTGGGTGGATCAGTTCACTCCAAGAGGGACCTGCTGCACAGACACAGCCCGACCCAGGGGGTGGAAGAAGAGGGATTTTTTTGCTCCTTCCTTTTGTTCATTTTTAATGCTTTGTTTCCCTAGAACTGCTCTATGAATGAGCAAGATTATGACAAAGGCAAAACTCAAAGGTGAAACACAAACAGTGGAAAGCAAGAGTGGCATTTGACGGCACATTCTACCGAATTAAAGGGACAAAGGGTGGACACAAAGCCTGTTAGAGAGGCATTCATTATCCCTGATCCCCCCCATGAAGTACAAGCAAAGTTTCTCATTCACACATCGGCTCCTTGAAGGGAAGGCTGGACTTTACATGCCTGTTCCAGACATAAATGGCTAGGTTAAAGAGCGTTGTAGGCTGCCTTCCCACACAAGAATGAATCTATAAACACACAGGCCCTGTCTGTTTGCCATTCCACCTAGATCCTCTAGCCAGGCTGTTCTCAGCTGTCCTGCATAGCTGTGATAAGCTTAAACAGTAAAAAGATACCAAAGAATCTCCTCATTCCAACACGGAACAAGGGAGGAGAATTCAGCATGCAACATGGAAGCACAGCCAGCGGACAGCACATGTTCTGCAGATCACTGCAGCACCCATAACGACCTCAGAACAGCCACACAGATGGCTGGAGGAAGGCAGCTGCAGCAGGGAGGATGCCTGCCCTCCTCTTTGGCATCCCCACTGGCTCTGAAACACTATGCCGTGCCCCAGCAAGGTGAATGGACACTAGAACTGGCCCAGCACCACTTAGATGAGGTCACACAGAAAGGCAGTAGGAAAAACAGGAGCAGTACAGACTTCTCTGCCTTTGGCTGCTGCCAGGAGGGAATATCTGGCTGGTTGAAGCCAGACTGTAAAATCAGGCTGACATTTGCACCCCCAAACACAGCCCAATTATATTCTCCCAGATAAGTTGTCGGCTCATCCCTCGCTTAGGAGATATTCACTGTAGAGGCTAAAATAAGAAAAAAATAAAAGCAGCAAAAAGGGAGAAACAAGCAGATCTAAACTCCCCTCCTACCTCTGAAACGTTGTATTCACAGGTCAGTTTCCTGCCCTTCACACCTTCGTTTAGGGTGAGGATGAAGCCCATGTAATCTGCATATGCCTGCAAACACATCCAAAAGAGCAAGGCGTTAGTGAGTTCCCATAGTTTGAATAAGCACTGCAGTATGATCATGCTCCAGCACACCAAGGGAACCTTTCCCAGAACACAGCACTGCTTTCATGGAGACAGGCAGGGCACGGGGCTTGCTGTGAGGTTACTACTATTTCTGGCAGACCTTGAAGGCAGATGGTGATCGCACCAACAACTCTGCATTGCTGAAAATACTATGGAGTGAAGAATTCTAAGGAAGCTCACGCCGCCCCTGAAATCCTTCTCTCAGCTCCCTGCCTCTTATCAGGTCAAATTCACACTCCCTGGCTCTGCAGAATCTCTGTGGTGTCCAGACATCCCGCCCTGCACTGCTCCTCCCAGCTCTGTCATTATCTCTTCTTTTCTCCTTCTGTTCTCCTGTGTACACACATGATGAAGTGGGAGATGGCCCAAACTCCTCACTGCTGTGCTCTTTATACGAGCTGATTCTGAAGTATCATATACAGAACAGCTCGATAGCTCTAGGTGTGTGGAATGGTTAGACTAGCACACTGCCAACTCTTGCTCCTTGGGACCCTCACACGGAAATCCAGAGAGGAGCAAGTCCTCAATCCCAGAAGAATTAATAAGGGGAACTGCAATCCTGAATTTACTAGAGAGCTGGCAACAGTTTAAGCTTCTGGTAAGACATTAAGCAAGAGTTCATTCCTAAACAGCAGAACGAACAGGAGAAACAAGTTCAGGCCATCACTGCTATCTCTTAAAGGCAGAGGACAGAGAATCTGCCTGTTCCACCAGCCCCACAGACACTATAAACAAAAATTACCCAGGAAATTGAAGGCTTTGGCTCTAGAGCCCTTCCCAGCACAGCACACAGTGGGAAGGCACCAGGAACCAACCCACCCTGATGTCGTAAGGGCCAGACAAATTCAAGCTGAGTTCAAACAGCGTTGGGTAAACCCGGTACATCACCACATTCAGGTTACGTAGGGTGACATAGTTACCACTTGGCATGTCGGCAGGGAGCAGTAATAATTCTTACACACCTCTTGTCCCCCTCAACCTTTGGGCTCTTCCTGGCTCCTCTGTCTGAGCATTTGGCTGCCAGACTCCACCCCTCGCTGCCAAGTCATTTTCTGACAATCAGACAGCAGCTCCTGCTTCAACACACAGCAATTAATTTCCCATGGCTTGCCCAAACCTGCTTCACACCTCGTGGCAGTTACCAGTCCAGACCCAGCTGCCACTGTAACATAATAAGCACTTACCAGTTTTCCCTGAACCCACAGACATACCTGAGAACGCTTCCACTTGCCCATGTCAGAAACCATGTTTATCTCCTTTCTGGGGATCATGAAGCTCTGCTGGAGGGGAGGAGCCATCTCCTCTGACTTGCCTGGGAGATGCAAGAAAGAGGTAAAACAGAGGCCGTGGAGTAGAAGCAATCTTCTAACCTTCCTTTCTTAGAAAGCAACATTAATTTCCCAGGAGACTGAAGGCAAACAAATCCATCCCAGCCTCAACCTCACCAAGTCCTGCTCACCAAGCAGCATCCCCTCAATAACATTCCCTGGAGGACACTTGATGGCTTCAGAAAGGTTGCATTACGTTCACTGTCTCTACTGAAGATGAATTTCCCATTCAGAGAGAGAAGCCTACAGGAGCCAGCAGTGATATCAGCCAGCTAGTTTAGCTGTTTCTAGCGTGAACAAGCCTCGGGTCATGTTGAAGCACTCAGCTTTCCTGACAAACCACCTGTTCTTGGGGTGCTATACCTGAGCTGCATTCCCCTAAGAAGGCCAATTCCTGCAGAGACAACACAAGATCGACTCAGTAGATGGCAGCCCAGAGCAGCACTCCCCATTCCAGAAGCGCTGTGGATGCTGGCATGCAGCACCTTAGAGATCAACGCTACTGAGATCATTCTGAGGCAGTCTGCAGTCAATTCTGACAGCACAACTTTCACCACAGGATCCCAGCTGGACCCACGAGGATCACCGAGTCCACACAGGGCCACCCAACAGCACGAGGCAGCAGAGCAGACCACTGTTAAAGAAACCAAGGGTTAATGTGAACCCATGAATACTATCAGGGTCACTCTGTTCATCGTTTGAACCCCAGAAAACCCACAGGGCTCTGCCTGCTCAGCACCAGGAGCAACACTTCAGCAGCAGCTCCACGACACACACACACACAAGAGGAACTCCTCCAGATATCATTACAGGTTGTATTTCCAGAAGGATACCGCCCAAAAGCAAAGGCAGCCCTACCCTGTGATGGGCACAGCAGGGAAAAGGGAGCCCAAAGTGCTGGGAAACACAGAGAACCTGCTATGGATGGAGATAGAGAAATCACTGGGGATGGATTTCTGCCTGCTCTGAGCTCTGTCTGTCAGCTCTTTCCCTGCTGATGGTGTCACGGCGCTGGGTCCCAACCGCCCATAAGTTTAGGTTGGTAGGATCAGGTGTGAGGAACCTCACACGGGGGCTGAAGGTGAAGCCGTGCTCCTCTCCTCATAAACCAGCCAACAACCCCCGACCGACACCGCGTTGCGTCCTTCAGAGCCCGGCGGATCCCCGCAGTCCGAGCAGCCCGGCCCGCTCCACCCGGCCCTCCCGGCGCTGCAGGCCCCAGGCGCGGCTCGGTCCGCCCCGCTCCCCTCAGCACCGCGGGTACCAGAGATCCCGCCGCCGAGAGACGAAGCGCTGCGTCAGGCCCCATCCGCCCCGTCCCCCCCCGTCCCCCCGCCGCGCTCCGCAGCCCCGTCCCGTCCCGCACCTGCCCGCCGCTCGCTCTCTGCCATCTTCCCGGAGGCCGCCGCCGCTCTCACCCCTCACCTCTCACCTTTCACCTTGGACGCCGATGCCGCCGGCGGCCATCTTTGAGCCGGGTAAAGCGCCGCCCGGTCTCGTCTGGCCGCCGACCCCTCCCGACCGCCGTTGTGCCGTTTCCTACATAAGGACGTGGGATAACCGTGTTCGAGCGACGCGTCTCGCCGAGCACGTAGAGAAACAACCGGCCATAGGAAAGCCGCCTCGCCGCTCCATCTACACTCGCTCTCCTGACAGCGGCATTTTGCCCTTCCCCAAAATGGCGGAGCCGGCTTCGCCCCGCTCCAAGATGGCGGCGCGGCAGCCCCGCCCCCTGTCGGCCGAGCGGGGCGGTGGCGCCCGGTGTCGCCGGTGTCCTTGCGGCGGGCGGCGGCGGCGGCCGGGAGCGGAGCCATGCTGGGCTGCGTGGCGAGGGCGGCGGTGAGTGCGAGCCGAGCGGGGCCGGGCGGAGCGCGGGGAGCGTGAGAGAACAGCCGGGCCTCGTCCGCAGCGTGAGGGGAGCGGGGGGCGCGGGCGGGGTGCGGGGTGGGGGGTGCGGGGGGGGGATGGCAGCCCGCAGGCCTCGGGCTCTGCGTCCCGCCTGGAGCTTGGAGAAGAGCGTTTAGATCTGCAGGGCCAACCAGCACTGACAGCCCCGCATCCCGCCGCTCCCGGGCAGCTGTGCAGCGCAGCACGGTACCCAACCTGAGCCCAGCACACCGTGGGGCCGACACCTCCCATCCTACCGCTGTTCCCGCTAGCAGAGGCCGACCCCGCCTCACCACAGCTCCCTTCAGGGGCTGCAGGGAGCGATGAGGTCTCCCCAGAAGCTCTTCTCTGCCCTGAACCATCCCAGCACCCTCAGCTGCTCCCACGGCGCTGCGCTCAGACCCGCACAGCTCTGCTGCCCATCTCCGGACACGCTTTGGAGCCTCAGAGTCTTCCTTGCAGTGAGGGGCAGCAGAACTGAGCACAACACTCAAGTGCAGCCCCACCAGTGCCTGTATGGGGGCACAGTCACCTCCCTGCTCCTGCTAGCTGCTATTGCTGATACCAACCAGGACGCCTTTGGCCTTCTTGGCCCCCTGAGCACACTGCTGGCTCACATTAAACTCCCGATCCTCTTTCCCCTGCACACCACTGCAGCTACTCTGTCCCAAGCCAAAGTGCAGCACCCAGCCCTTGGTTCTGTCAGAGCTCACTGACACCACTGATAGATCTCAAGGCAATGTGGGACAGCAGCAGCTCAGTGGGTTCACTCCATGAGGTGGTTTCTCAGGGCCGGAGGGGGCTCCAGTTTCTAATATAAAAAGACAAACATACACCTGTCATCTGACACTACACGTTATGGCTGCGCTGGGAACCAGACACCGCTCTGAAATCCCTCCCGCCCCCCAAGCCTGCAGGTGGACTTCCCATCGGCTTTACACACTCTGGAAAAGGTCATCTGCTGTACTGGAACGTGGCCTGGGAGCATTGCCAGCCTGCAAAGCTGGGCCCGTCCATACACACCACACTCTGCTGGTGTTTGTTTCCCTGGTGCTTGTGGGGACAAGGAAGGCTACTCGCTACCTCTGCTGCCAGCTGCCTCCTCTGTTCAGCTGTGATCGCTGTTCCTCCTCCCATCAAACATTTGGGTTGGACCTCGATCCAAACAGAGGACAGACATAAAAGAGAAAACATGGTTCTACTCCGTGTTTTAACTTGTTTTCAACTGGTTCAGTGTGGGGTTTTCCCTGTTGGCTCAGAATCATCAGATGTGATCTTGGCTGTGTTTACAGCCTGTCTGCCCCGCAGTTGCTCAGAGGAGCGTAATAATCCTTGGGGCTGCACCGTTCTGTTGCTGCTCTGCTTTGGAGATACCTTTTTACCCAGAACTTCCCATAGTCTTGCAATAATGATCATACATGCTTGGAAGAAGGGTAGGAAAATATCACCTTTAGCCCCAAAAACCACTTCTGCCATGGCTGGAGGCGCAGAGCTATTGATCGAAGAGCAGTCAGCAGGCAGTGCAGGACTGCTGATCAGTGACCGAGGGAAAAGGTGCCTTCATGGCACTTGATGGTGTGGTTACCCCTGGCTCTCCCTGACCTGTGCCTGGCCTTGAGCCCTCTGATCGGAGCAGTCATGTGGCAGTTTGCTAATCAGGTGACGCCCTGCATGGGCAGCCCGTTGTCAGGGGGAAGAGGAAACCAGGACAGGCCGAGGGAGAGCTTTACGATCATTTCTGTCCTCCCAGCCATGGATAGCAAGCAGAAGCAAGCAGAGAAGGTACAGTATCCTCATGCTGCCATGATTAACTCCCTTCATTTCTTTCCAGCCCCTCTCTTTTAATGCTTTTGTAATTCTCCCTTCTCTTGTTTTTAACCCCCTTTCCCCAAACCTTGATCACATGGTTCTTACCATGCCTTGCAAAGAGCACAGAGCATTTTCTCTGTGGGCTCAGCACCGTGCAGAAGGCTTTGGCACTTTGCAGATTTTTCTTCTTTTCTGTGCTTAACTCCTGGGAGCTGGGAGGTCTGGGGGCTCTTCTTATCGCCTTGGAAAGCAAAGGGCACTTTGCATCACTGAGGGTGCAAAGTCCAGACCCCTGTAGAAAAGCATCTGGTGTGATGCGAAGGCTTTCACTCTCTTGTCTGATCCCCAAAGCCTGTTGCCATCACCCACAGTTTCCTAAATAGCTCTCAGTGATCCTTTCCAAAGGTTCCTATAATTTGAACAGCTGCATACTGGTACAACAGAATAGAGGCTCTTCTGATGTTGCTGGGGCTTCCACCACCTGGGAGGTTCACCAGCACAAGGAAGCACTGCCCAAAGGCCAACACAGCCAGTCCTTCCCTGACCATCACTCATGATAGACCATCCCTGGCCAAAGCAGAGGGGTTTTAATGCTGCCTCAGCTCACCTTAACTCTCCCCTCTCAGAGCCTAAGTGTAATTTGTTTTGGCATAGAGCTCTGCTTAGTTTTCTAGCTTAAGAAGTAATAAAATCGTTTCTGATTACCTAAGATTCAGTTTCATTCATGAATTACTTCCCGCAGGACGGAAGTTTGACTTGAGAAACACGTAGAGGTACTCAGCTAGATGGCACCCAGACAGCAGGGGTGTATTACTATCCTTGCAGTGTTTCTTATATTGAGATAAGAATCAGGATCTTGACTGATCAGATTTCTCTTGCAGCTTTTCTGAACGTCTTACAACCATACAGAGATTAGAGCTTGCTAGAGCACGCAGTCATAGATGTGCACCTTGCATTGCTTCATGTGCTATGTTCCTCTGCAGAGATAGCTATGTACCTTCAGAATCTGGGATGGGGACTCCCAGATCTAAGTTGTCTGACTGCGTGCACATCAGGGGGAAGTTCTGTCTCGACATTTGCTTTGTGCTTTACAGGCCAGGCCCTATGGCCTGCTGAAGCCAACAGCTTTAGGCAAGATCCCAGGCAGATTTCTACTTCATCAAGAAGCACTGCCCCATCTCCCCGTGCCACCACTTCAGCAGACGCTGGACCGCTACCTGCTGACCCTGCAGCCCATCATCAGTGAGGAGGAGCTGAACCACACGCAGGAGCTGGTGGCTGAGTTCCGCAAGCCAGGAGGTGTTGGGGAGAGACTGCAGAAAGGCCTGGAGAGGAGAGCGAGGAAAACAGAGAACTGGGTAGGTTGGGACTCTGGCCCCAGGCTTTGTGTGTGGGGAGAGGCCTGATGCATGCTTCACCAGTGTCCACTGGGATCTGTGTTTTTATGGCACCGTCTTCATGACCAGCCTGCTGCTGACCTCCCTAAGATGTGCACGACCCTCACCAGGACTTGGGTGAGCAAAGATTTAGAGCAGAACAGGGAGTCATTACCCCTGGCTGTGGCTACTGAAGCCCTTAGTTTGTTGGCAACATACAGCTAAGGAGTTGAAGGAAACTTTCTTTTTGAGCCCTACATCAAGAGCCCCCAGTGTCTCACTTCAATACCCCTCTACCATAAGCAAAACATAAAACCCAAACAATTTGTTTGCAAAGTGTGGGGCAGAACTGGGGGTAAGATGTTGAGTGCATTCAGCTTGGGTCAAACAGCAGCAGATGCCGTACCTGCATGTTGCCTTTCTCCATGCCAGCTCTCGGACTGGTGGTTGAAGACAGCTTACCTGGAGTATCGCCTGCCAGTTGTGGTTCACTCCAGCCCTGGTGTGGTTTTACCTAAGCAGGATTTTCAGGATCGACAAGGGCAGCTCAGGTAAAGTCCTTTTCTGCCTTCCTGTGGGCTTCAGATGGGATGAACTACCTCTCTTGGACTGGGGTTGGGTCTTCTGGCTGACTGGAAATAGCTGGCATGCTGTAGCCTGTCCATGCTGTGCAAGAGGGCTATACAGATAAGGAAAAGGTGGTAGGTTGTAAGGAAAATCCTGGTTATAACATGAAGAGTCTGATGATTCAGGCACAGAACTGGGACTCAAAACTTAAGTTTCTGTCTTTGCTTGACAGCCAGTTCCCAGACTGGGGGCATTATGAGGATATATCTGACACACTAAAAGCTAGAAGGCAGTAAGATTGTGTGTGCAATTAAAGGAGGCATAAAGACTAGCCCAGGTGTGTAAGTTTGCTAGTTCAGAGGGATAAGGGAACCTGCTGCAGGGACAGTCCCCAATTTTGTCATCCCATTCATGGTTTGGAAAACCAGCAGTCACCAGCCTCTCTCCATGACCAAATCCTTTTTGAAGTTCTTCCCTGCTCTTTGTCTTCTGCCAATGAGCATCAGTGTCCCACAGCTAAGACCAGCCCACCACTGCCCATATACAGCAGATTCTCTTGCTCATTCCCGAACCAGTGTCTGGTTCACATCTTCTCTTCCCTGTGGACTCCCTTTAATTTTTAACCACCACTGTAGACGTGTGTTTCAAACTCCATCTGCAAACCTTTAGCACTGACCTTTACACAGGACTACCTTTTCCCCAGTTCCTGCTGCTCCCTGCAGATGAGAAGAACCAACCAGGGCAGCACTGCTGCCTTCATGTCTATTTGCTACACCTGATCAGTAGTGCAGAGGGTGAGCCTTACAAGTGCCATACAGAATTACACAAACATCCCAGAAAAGTTTTGCTCACATTCGCTTTTAAGATGTGTGAGTTTTACTGTTTTACTTCCTCCGATTTTTCAGTAAGGCTGGGAAATTTTCACTGAAAACTACCTTGGAAAACACGTGCTGTGTTTGTTTAACAGCCTTCAGGTTCTTGGAGTTACTTTGATCTTTACTAGGGATGGGGAGGTTGAACAAATCTGGATGACACTGCATGCAGATGCCAAATGCTGCTACCACTTTAAAGCCTTTGAAGTTCAGCTGACTGCAACCTCTTGTCACAGTGACCTCCTGCCTCTTTCCTCCCATGTGTGGATGAGAGCTCCCAGGTCAGAAAAGGCCAATTTGTCACTCCCAAGCAAAGCAGTTTGATGTGGCTGGTCACAGCCTCCTTGCCTGCTGGGAAATGTTTCTGTTGATCCTAGTGAACACAAAACCTCAGTGTCAGCATGCAGCATGCCTGCATTTGTTTCAGATCCTTCATTGCCAGAGGAGTGCTCTTAGGGCTGCATTAGCAACAGAACACGAAGCGGGCTGGAACTAGATCAGCACTGATGAGTCCTCAGTACAGAGATATACAGATGTAGCTTAGCTTAAAACTCAGAGCCGGCCTCTACCCAGAGAAGGGCAGAAGTCCCCTTCATGTTGTTTTAATGCTAAGACTGGGATGGGACAAAAATCATAACATGGCAGTAGAAAATGCTGCTTTTAGAGGGTTATTCACATATTCAGACTACACCCTATCTTGAGAGTTGTCCAGAATTCCCTAGTTATGTAATAATAATAATTTCTTTAAGTGCTGTCCAGCAATCTGAAATCACAACCCTAGAGCAGCTGTATCAGCTAACCAGAGATGGACACAACAGGGGCTTGGCAGAACGGGTGAACTTCCACAGTACAAGGAGAAGGCTCTGCTACTCCTCTTCCTTAGCTGGCCCCTCTGCTCCAGCTGTTCTGTGTTGGAATCTCAATTTGTTACGTTTGATATTTTTCCAGGTTTGCTGCCAAACTGATCGAGGGCATCCTGGATTTCAAGACCATGATTGACAAGTGAGTTAGCAACTTCCCTGACCTCTCAGGTGTTCCTTACTGTCATAGAGAGGCTGAGCCTAGTCAGTAAATCTCCCTTCCAAATAAAAAGCTTAGAGAAAACAGCACATATTTGAAGAGATACTGTAGTCAGCATTGCTGCTAACTGCCAAGGTTACCGCTGCTAAAGAACAGATTTACTTTATGTTCTTCATTTACCTTAATGCTCTCGTTGGCATGCATACGTGTTTAGAGGGACTGAGCCAGACAGTCTTGTGGAGTTACATACCTCTGTTTGTCCACAGAACAAGTTACAGCTCAGGCTGCAGGAATTCGTCTCCCTCCTTTTGGGTTTCTGGTGTTGCTCATTCTCCAGCCCCACTCCCTCTCTTCTAAGCACCAACTGAATACACCTTGTTTATGTTCCCAAAATAGCACCTGCCAACACATTACCAACATCATACCTTTACATCCAAACTCAAATGAGGCTCAGGGCCAACTGTGGAAAAGGTAGTGGGAATATACTGTTGAAGTGGTCTGTTGAGACCCAGTCTAGCTGATGAATCATAACTAACCCACTAGATTAAAGCTAAAAACTTCCTTCTGCTTTTTTACTGGAAACAATACATCTCCCAGTATTATCATGCCCTAGATTCAGCTTAGCAGACAACTAACATAGCAGGAATGGGAAAAGATGGGCCCTTTTTTTATACCGTCAGCACACACATTTAGGTTTTGCTGGAGGAGGTGACAGTGGCTGCACAGTGGCTGTCCTGTGCCTGCCTTGTGTGGGGGTTGCAGGCCTTCTCACTGCTATATTTTCTCTTCCACACCTTGCTGTACCTTCAGTGAGACCCTCCCAGTGGAGTACATGGGCGGGAAGCCCCTCTGCATGAACCAGTACTTCCAGATCCTTTCATCCTGCCGCATTCCTGGGCCCAAGCGGGACTCCATTGTCAACTACGCCAAGGGCAAGAAGCAGTCCAGACACATCACAGTGGTTCACAACTTCCAGGTAACAGCAGCTCCCGGACTTTCAAGGTTTGTTTAGGTGTATGTGTCCTTTTCAGTGAGCTGTGCTGACAGAGAAAACAGAACAACAAAAAGTCTCTGCCCACAGAGTCTGCCTCAGCAGGGACTCACTCCTGCTTCCTTTATTCCCTTTGGCTTTAGCTGGACAACAGCTGGGATAGACCTCTGTAAGCAAGGGATGAGGCAGATACTTCTCTTTTTCTTATTCCTGCAACCCTTGTCTCTCAAAGCCCAGACTTAGGAGACTGGGTCTCAAGTTGGAAATCACACGTAGAAATCGATAAATTCTACCACTGTAGGCAAGTCTAGGAAACAGGAAATCCGTGTATTTTGACCCTCATTGCCATTCCTCCCAAGCTTCTTCAAACCTGGACTGTATTTATGTCCTGCAAGGAAAGTAGGACTTGGTTGGGTCTGTCAATTCTGAACGTCCTTCAAAGGTGTGCTTTCAGACTGCGTTATCTGATCAGGTCTTACTTGATTAGAGTGCTTGCTCCTTCTTTTGGCGTCTGAATTATTAAGATCTTTCATTTCCTATATCCTTGTCTGTTCTTCTCATCTACCAGTTCTTTGAGCTGGATGTGTACAACAGTGATGGTAGCCCCCTAACCACCGACCAGATCTTTATTCAGCTGGAGAAGATCTGGAACACCTCCCTCCAAACAAACAAAGAACCTATTGGAATCCTCACCACTAACCACCGAAACAGCTGGGCAAAAGCTTACAACAACCTTCTGAAAGGTGTGTGCAGCTCCTAACATCCAAGTGCTAACAAACACTGCTAATGTTTGAATACCAGCCTCACCACTGTGCTCTGTTCAGTTCTTAACCTTTGGAAGGTTTTTAAAAGCTTGTTCTGGGCACATACATGAACTTACCACCCCAAAGCAGCAACTTGATTTTGATCCCCTGTAGGGATCCAACACTGGGTCCTTCAAACCTTCTCTTTCAAATTCCAATCTCTGTCCACTCAAAATGAAAGCTTTTCAACTCCCTTTTCTTATTCTTTGTTCCTTTTCTTTTACAGATAAGACCAACAAGGAATCTGTACGTACAATTGAGAAGAGCATTTGCACTGTCTGCCTTGATGCACCAATGCCACGGGTGTCTGAGGACATCTACAAGAGTCGCGTGGCTGCTCAGATGCTGCACGGTGGAGGCAGTCGCTGGAACAGTGGGAACAGATGGTTTGACAAAACCCTTCAAGTAAGTGCTGATGCTCAAAAGATTATGAATATGAGTCTGAGCTTCTTCCTGAGAGTAGAAGGGGCCAAGCAATCCAAGACACCTTCTGCATGAAAGTTTCTCTAACACTGAGTGGAGAAACAGAGGAGATAAGCTAGGGAAGGTGACGGTATGAGATCCTTCATTTCCTTACTGTCAGCTCAAGCACTCATTCTTGCTTCAGGGACTTTGCATTTCTTTTAGTGTCTCTGCCCACGCTTACTCAGTGTAGCTGTTCTTTGTGTTCCTCGTAAATCAATTTTCTGCCTGCGGTGAACAATGCCTTGTCTGCTTGGAGGCAGCCCAAACATAGGGAGGTCTGTTTCTTTTATTTTCCCTAGGCTTGTCACTCTTCCAGTTTCTTCCAGAAGCTCCCCAGGCTTTTTTTGTTGTTCTCCCCACTCCCCTCCCCCCCGGCATCACCTGCCATCCCTGGGCATCCTTTTGATCTGTTCTCCATTCAGTCAAGAACATTCAAGAGCAGCTTCTATTTGAGCTTCCCCTTTATTAGTTTGTCTATCCTGGCTCACAGATTGAAGCTATGGCTCTTTAAAAGATTGTCATCTCTGCCGAGGTCTTCATGTTTTCAGTTATTTTGTTCCTATTTTGAACTCTTCCTTGGTGGGATAAAGCTGAGATATTTGAGGTAATGGAAAAGTAAGGTTAAGTCAGCACATGCTGATATTATTCCTGTATTACATGTGCAACTGAAAAAATCAGACCCATTGAACCACTCTGTATTGCTGGGGTACTAAGCACACCAATATAGCTATCGGGCACACTTCTACCTAGTTAATTTTCTGAAACTCTTAACAGAAGTATCAGATCTTTCTAGGCCTGCTGAAAGACTTCTATCCGTTACCTTTGAAGCATGCAGGAATAGCATCGCCATCTAGTCTGTTACAGAGCAATGAGATATTAACATCTCTCTCTGGATAGCTCGTGCTTCATACACTAGTCATCTCTCTTCTGTACTTTCCTTCCTGATTTCTCATAGTTCATCATTGCTGAAGATGGCTCTTGTGGTCTCGTATATGAGCATGCTCCCTCTGAAGGTCCACCCATCGTTGCTCTTCTGGATCACATCGTGGAATACACGTGAGTCCTGCCTGCTTTCCTTTCCCTCAGCTTTTGAAATAAGGAAAATCTGTTATGGCACCTGTTTCCCCAAGAACATGCATCTTCACTGCTCCACCAAGAATTTGTTCTTGAGGAAGGGTATTATATGCTAATTAGCGATGGCTTTTCTTACATATATAACAAGAATTCAGCAGGCAAGCTCACACACTGCTTTCATTTTTAGGGTATGTTACTCCTCAGAGTTAATGGGACTTTTGCCTGGAAGGGGCGTTCCTTTTGGGCAGAAGGCAATAAAGAGATTTCACCCACGCTCTTCAAAACTCATTGCAATGGCGCTGTGATGAGTTTCGCAGCATGTGGCAAATCTCCTGTGCATTTCTGCCCTAGTTCCACTATGCTTAGCTGAGTCTTGTGTCAAAGGGCTGGTTAAACATCATTATTTCTCTACGCAGGAAGAAACCTGAGCTGATAAGATCACCAATGATTCCTTTGCCAATGCCCAAGAAGCTGCGGTTTAACATAACTCCAGAAATCAAGAACGACATAGAGAAAGCAAAACAGAACCTCAACATGTAAGTACAGAGCACCAGAGAGGTTCTGGTGAGCAGCTGAAGGTTTAACTCATGTCCCCATTTCAAACACATCAGCCTTCCCCCACTGCTGCTAGGGAGTTTTTCCAGTGACTTACTGGGTCAACATTGAGCCTAGCTGAAAAGCACACTAAAGTCAGCTGCTAAGAGGAAACTCAAAGGTATGGAAAAGGGGCAATTATTTATCCATTCTACTTTTGCTAAGAAAGACCAAAGCTTCAGCAGATTCAGCTAGGGACACTGGAGTATACATACAAACCATCTAACTCAGTGCAGATTTTCAGCAGTGACCAGAAAAGCTCACCTCCATGTTGCTGCCTAAACAAGCCTGAGTGTGATGGAGCTGTCAATCCCTGCATAGAAGGAATCCAAATATCCTGTTCCTTTTCAGCCTCAGGAAAGCCAAGTTCATACATTTATGTTTTAAAAACAAGCAGCAGGTGAAGGAACGCTTCCTCTCTCTTTCTTTCCAGCATGGTTGAAGACCTGGATATCAAAGTGATGGTCTTTCATCAGTTTGGGAAAGCCTTCCCCAAGTCAGAGAAGATAAGTCCCGATGCTTTTATCCAGCTGGCCTTGCAGCTAGCATATTACAGGTAAGACCTCCAGCAAATAGCTTTGCAGCCTCCCCACCTTCAGACTCAAATACATGAAGCTTGACTCTTCTCCATCTCCCAGGATGTACGGCCATGCCTGTCCCACATATGAGAGTGCCTCACTAAGGATGTTCCGTTTGGGCCGCACAGACACCATCCGCTCTGCTTCTATTGAGTCTCTTAAGTTCGTACAATCCATGGACAGCCCTGACAAATCGGTGAGGATTTCAGAGGACTCCATACCAGAAAATAAGGGAAAGATGCTTATTTGGCTGACTATTGTCAGCTGGTTTCGGCTTTGCAGAACTGCACCTGATATAAAATTGAGCTAAAATGTAGCTTGGAGTATACAGTTACTCACCTTGGATTTAATTTAGCTTTCCTTTCATGCCCACTGAAAGCTAGGGAAACAACATGTGGAGGTTTCTAATCCCCCCAAAAGGAATCAGCTCCCTCCTAATAGTTTGTTTAGCCGCTCTAAGTTTTACCACTGATGGATGGAGAACTCCACTCAGAATGACATAACACAGCCAAACAACATGATTTTAAAATTAACATTATTTTAGTATAGACACACAAGGCAGAAATACCATATCCTACAGGAACAGTCAAAACAAGGTTAGCTGTTCTGTAGGAAAAAACTCAAGATGTGTGTGTTCCCTTCAGGACCAGGAGAAAACAGACTTGCTGAGAAGAGCTACCCAGGCCCACAGGGAATACACAGATATGGTAAGTGACCTCTGTGCAACCACCATTGAGGTTTTACACAATAAATGAGGGTTCTGGTAAAAACAAACAAACAAACAAGACCTAAAGAGCTTTATCTCTGCAGCACAGTGTTGTGGCCATTAGTGCTGTTGCACTGAGCTCACTCTCTAAGCTACTGCCTGGATGCTTTCTCCTCTTTAACTAGTCACTTAAGTGTCCCTTGTGATAGGAAAAATCAAATAGCAAAACAGCTCCTGTTTTCACTGATATTGTTTCTGATTAATGCCACAGCTGCAGAACACCTTAAACCAGAGAAAGCACACAGGCAGGAACTGCAAGGTTGGTTCCACCGCTGTGTTTAACTTCACAGACTTTACAAACAAGACTGACTCACTAATAGCAATATTCGGTATTCTAATGTTGTAGATGTATAGGATACTTAGAAGGATTTGGGGTGTTTTTGTTTGTTTTTTAACCCAATGGTGATAGTGTCACTTTGCTGCAAGACAGATTCTCACCTACTCTTCCATCCTTACAGGCAATAAGGGGGAATGCAATAGACCGCCACCTCTTGGGCCTGAAGCTTCAAGCTATTGAGGACTTAGTGAGCATGCCTGAATTGTTCATGGACACGGCATATGCTGTTGCAATGCACTTCAATCTCTCAACCAGCCAGGTAGGACTCATTTAAGCAAAGATTGAAGTGGTCTACATTTATTACCATTGTGCTTCTTCCCCACGTTTCTCCCTCATCTCTTCACAATATTGTAAACCTGCTGCCAGTCCCAATAAAGCTGCAGATCTAACCTGCAGCTGCCAGTCCCTCTCCACTCCATAAAACACAAGCATAACTGAGGCTGAGATGACCAAAAGCATTTGGTGCCTACCTGCACATGGTACCAGTTGGAGTTAGATGCCATCTGCTGTGCTCTGGTTCTTACTGAACAAGTTCTGCTTGTGACTTAATAGAAGCTTACACTGGAGAATTTTCTCCTTTGCAGAGACACAAGAAATCCCATTGCTACTACACAGCAGAAATCCAAGACGTGTGTGCTGGTAGGGGGAGCTGAGCAGAAGGTTCTTTCGAACCTTTTCTTGAGTTTCCTCTACTGTTGACACAGTTACTGCTTGATAGCTACATTTTTGCCTGGCTTGTTATAAGTTTAATTACATTGTCTCCACAGGTCCCAGCAAAGACAGACTGTGTGATGTGTTTTGGTCCCGTGGTTCCAGATGGCTATGGAGTCTGTTATAACCCTATGGATGAGCATATCAACTTTGCCATTTCAGCATTCAACAGCTGTGCTGACACAAATGCAGATCGCATGGCACATTATCTCGAGAAAGCACTGCTAGACATGAGGAGCTTGCTCCAATCTACTCCCAAATCCAAACTGTAAGAGGCAAATACAACGTAAAATCCCCAACAAGAGGGGCTGTCTTTCATGCACTGAAGTTCCCAGTTCCTCAGAAAATTATTGAGGGGACAGCCTGTCCTGACTGGAATCTAGGAGGGTATCATTTGTTTTCAGCAAGACAGAATCTAATATCTACAGATATTAAACTGTGGGGCAAGAGGAAACGTTGTCTAAAGCTAAAGCAGAACTGAGTTATCCTCTCCCATCACTGCTAAGTGAACCTTCCTGTCCTCAAAGAGGACTAAAATCTTTTTATGGAACTTACTGTAACAGAATACAGAGAAAGCACAGTCCTTACCAGTATCTACATCACTTGGTGAAGAAGGTAGTTCTCCAGGAAAAACAGGGAATGTTTATTATATGATGGGACTACTGCAAGACCAAGGCTTTTTCTGGTTTAGGCTTCTGAAGAGCGCAGCATCTTTGCAACTTGTCTGAAGAGTTCTTTTACTCCAGCAAAACATCACCATTGAACAAAGAGAAGAAAGAAGTCAGAGCAGATCCAGTCTTGTTAGGAGTGCACTGTACTACCTATCCCAAGCACTTTGCAACCCTGGAAACGTTCCCTTCTTCTATCTTTAAGATGCTGAGATCTTTCCATTGCACTGACCCAATGACACTATACTACTCACTACAAGCTGAGGCAGCTTTGTTTGCTTTGTTCTGGGCTTTTTGTTTAAGCTTGCTGTTTGTGGGCCCATCCCTTCATCTTCAGACTGTATAAAGCTCCCCCCTCAAAGCTTCCACAGAACTTGTCTTGCACAGGTTTTGTGAGCTTCACCTTTAGGTACCCTTACCCTTTGTTGACATGAGAATAAATTGTCTGTGCATTTCACACAACAGTTGCTCCACTGTACCTTTACTTTGCAACTGAGGAAAAGAAACAGATGCTGACCTTCTGTTCTACTAGTCAAAGGGCCACGTGCCTATTCTGCTCTAGGGCACACATGTTAAGTCTAACATGGTTGCATAACTTGCTTTCAGAAACCACATATTTATGCAGAACATGCTTGGCCTAAATTGTGGATAAACAGGAATATTTCTGACCTGGAATTCTAGAGCGCACTTCTGTTAGCGCCAAAGGAAAAACAGCTGCAGAATATCCCTTCTTTCACATTGTTCTGCTTTTAAAAAACACAGAAACACTTGAAAAGCAGGAAGAAAGCTAAGAACATGCAGGCACCTTTTGCTGTTTGTCCACTGGAGCAGCCATTGTTCCTTCAGTAACAATACTGCACCTTTTCTGATACTCTTGCATTTTTCTTCTTACTGCAGTGTTATTCTGTGCCATCTCTGTTATGTGAAAGAATGATCTTGTAACAGTGTTTTCATGCTCAACTAAGACAGTAAAAGATTATACAAAAAACGTCAGCATACAATTTTTGCATAGGAACATTTTCTAAGCACTACTTCTGATGAGTCTGCCAGAATGCAATCTCCTTTCGTTTGTATTTAGTAAAACTGAATGGTAATGAAGAATTCTACTGCTTCTGCTGCTATTTCAGCAACAGGAATTTAATATTTAAACTGCACACCCTTCAAGATGAGACTGCTGGGACGTCACAGTGAACAAGATGCATTGCAGATTGGATGGCCTGTACTGTTAGAGGAAAACATCTGATCATAATTGCTACTTTTATGATCACAGACACGATCAAAGTGCCTTGGTAAACAGACATGAAGAATTTTGCACTAAATAAGTTTAGAGAAAAATATTCTCATCTGCTTCAAGAAAGACATGAGCCAAAACTGCTGCAGTTCCTTCCAAAAGGATATTGTTTTAAAGCTTCATACACCTAAATAAACCTTACAGTGGAAAATTTAACTGAAACTCACCTGCACAGCCAGTGATTGTATGAACTGCCACTTTCACATCATTTACATGGATTTAGTTGATCTTTTAGAAGAATCCTGAATGGAGCGCGACTCTAAAGGAACAGTGGGAGCACTACAAACCTGTGAACACACATTCCTGCTCTCTTACTCCTCTGCTGTGGGGTAGACTGAAAATTGCAAGAGGATAAGCGGTATTATCAGAGCGTGAATGACTGTAAATACTGCATAAAAGACCACACCTTGCTGAAACAACAGCTACTTCTATACTTTTTACTTTGAAAAAATATGGGTTTGGTTTTTTTGCCAATGTATTCCTTCCCCCCCCGCTGGATCAACATCTGTGCTGGGGGATGAGTTACTTTCCCATCTGCAATGCCTTGAACCACTGATACTACAGCACTGTCATTTCAGTACTTGCAAGCAGCCCTTTTCTCCTTCTGTCTTACCAAAGGAAAGGGCCTCAAATGAAAGTGCCTGTTAAAGACTGAGCAGAAGTAATGCCCTGCTGTGGGTCTATCTCAGAAGATGGGACTGATATTTCCTGGATCTAAATCTAGATATCCCACCAGCTTCAGCAGAGCACAGCTGCAAGAAGCAGAGAATACACTGAAAGACAAGCTTCTTAAACCACTCTGTGCATCCTTAATGACGTAAGGAGCTGAGATTCAGATGAAAACCTGTTTCTGACGTGTTTGAAGGGATGCTGAAATCATTACAAGGTTTCTCCTTTAAAAAAACAAAAAAACACAATTTATTTTATTGTGCAGGTTCTAAACTGTGATAGTGTTCTGATTCATACCTTCAGTTTTTCCAGTGTAAACTTACTGAATACTGCTCTCCTCTCTGCTTTTGATTGTCTGATTGCTTTAGTGAGAGATGTTGATAGTCTTAAAGATGCATTCAGTACGAGAAATGTTAACTCCTGGGAAAACTACTGCTTTGGAGTCAATAAAGAAACACATAGACTGAGAACATTCAACGAACTCCTGGGGTTTAAGTGCAATTTATGATACAGCCTGGTAGTGTTTGCATGCTTTGCTGGTTAGCTGTATTGAGTTCTGTTTTGATAACGTAATCCATGTCGTGCCGTTTTGAAATGTTCTTTGAATAAACTGAAACACAATAAACAAGTAAATGCTACAGAAATACTTAAATCTCCTTCCATACTGCAGAAGTTACAGTACTGCCCTTACAGGAGAATGTTCACATGTGGGGACAGCAAGAACAGTGAACCATGATGTTCTGTCACCTTCCTTTTATTGTCTTAGTTTGTCCATCCAGCCCTTTTGTACAGGGGAGGAACTTGAAAGCATCTGCTTGCAAAGCCACGTATTCCAAAGGAAATATTTTTGTTTCAGAAAACTAGTGGCAGGAGACTTCATACAAGTTTAGAGTAAGGCAGAGCTTGAATCTTTTTCCTGCACAGCACCATTTAGTTAAGAAAATCCATGGGATCACTAACGAATTTCTACCATCAAATATTGCAAAGACTTCTGGAAAGGTACAGCAAGAGCAGATGGAAGATGCAGATTACAAACAAATCACAGAACACAATTCATTACAGTGTCTTACGAGAGCTCTTCTCCTCCCTATCACACTCCTAAGCATTACTGTAGGAAGTTTTTGAAGGCAACATGAAGAGGAACAGCTTTGTACACTGTATGCTCTCCATGAGGACACGTAATCCCCTCCCTAGTTCAACTTCTGCTTCCACGCAGTTCTGCCAGCTGGCTTACAAGAAACCAAAGAATTGCTATCCACTCCTTAAGCACTTTTCAGCCTTTCCCTTAGGGAGGAGGCTGAGATCTCCCTTCTGGCTTTGTAAGTTAACTTCTAAGTAATGCAAGGAAAAAAATAAAACAGTAAGTTATAAGTGATTAGTACCAGCTTTCAGACTCATTCCTAAGATACCACTGTGTTACATGGCTTATGTGATGGTCTATCCTAATTTCAATAGAGCAAGTCCAGTTCCATGTTCTCGTGAAAGCTGTAAGACGCCTCTTTATTTGGGTGCACCTTCAAAGCAGACCCAGTGCTCAGGTCCTTCAGATGGTAAGAGAAACAGGACCTCTCGTGTTATGCAAAAAGTTAGAACAGCTCCTCAACCTGACTTAATGCAACTGAAAAACAATTAGTTCACTACACAAAGCTACCAAAACAGAGAGATTTAAATGGCTTCATTCCCGAATTAAATCAGGATTGCTACTTTCTACTCTACGGTTAATACTCTGGTTGTCCAGCAGCTTCTACAGCAGCCAACTCCCACTCCAGACAAACACACAGACTCCTATGGCAACAGGCATAGATGAAAACTTAAAAAGAAAAAAAAAACAATAAATAAAAATAATTAAAAAAAAACTAAATCAAGATGAGCAGAAACATCTCACTTGGAGCAGCTTTATAATGCAGGAGTCTGTTTAAAGCAGGCAGCAAGACTGAGATGTGACAGTCATTTTACCTCTGCTCACATGACTGCATCGAAGGCACACCGATGACCTTTGAGCCAGTTCAGAAGCTGTCCTTTATCTGTGAAAGTTCAAGTCAATTGTGCTTTGAATGAATATTTCTCTGTACTTACACTTGAACTGCTGCATTATATACCAGAAATACAGAAAGTGTCCATGCACAGCCCTGAAGCACGTTGAGTATAGCCCTTGCCAGGTTAACTCATGGATGGCTGAAGTTGGAGGCATCACCAGCACACACAGATGGCAGGCACACTCCCACAGAGACACAGCACCCAGAGAGCTGACGAGCCAGACAAAGAATCCAAATGGAAGAAGGACGGAAAACAAAAACTTGTTTGTAGGAGTCTGGTATTCAGAGTTACTCCTGCAGAACCCCCCGAGCAACCCACCATAAAGACTGGCAGGATAAGTTCACTACTTGAGTTTACAACTGGATTCCAACAGGACTCCCCAAAAGTTCACACAGCAGCTGAGCCAGCTGTTAGTTGTTCACCTCCTTTGTCTACAGTTGTCATTTTGTTCACTCTTAAAATCCTTCTCTTTTAAGAAAAAATAATAATAATAATAAATAAAAATCCAGTGCTTAAGACAGAGACTAGCAACTGAATTTTGTAAGGCTTTGGGCTGACTCTTACTGGAGCATAGCATTGCTTATAACCAATGGGTTTCTAGTGCCATCAGTAGCACACCAAGTACAACAACAGATGTCATACAGATCCCAACAACCCTGAGGTAATAAAAGAATAAAGGAAGAGATGAAATAAACATGAGATATGTCTGGTAACCTTGCCACCTAGAAGAGATTCTGAGAAAGACACCCCTGCTAATTACACACCAGGAGCAGCAGTGGAAAAAATAATAATAATAATATCAGTGTATTTCAGTTTTCCTTTGTTTTACACACACACACACACACACACACACTCACTCACTCCCCTTAACGGAATCCGTGCAGGCTTCCCCACAGAATCATCACTAATGTTTAAAAGCCCTCAAATCTGCAGTACTTTCTATCTGTACAAAGTGCAGTTGGAATTGGTCTTGATCACCCAGGCTGGCTGTAGAAAGGGATGAAACCTTCCTCTCCCTTTTCAGTCGTGCCATCTCTGCTCCCCTCCCTCCTGAGAAATGCTTAAAAACTAAAAGCTCCAATTAACCACCATCAACTGGGGATGAGTTTTGTCATCTTCTTCCAAAACAAAAAACCCCAAACAAAAACAAAAAGCAATACAAAACACACAAGGCCTCACCCACCCCAAAAACAATAGCTCCAGTTAAAAAAAAATAAATAAATAGTGTGTATATTTCATGCTAAAGAAAAAAAAAAAAAAAAAGAAAGAAAAAAAAAGTCACAGAAATGATTCATTTTTGGTTTTCCCTCCCCCAAACATGACACCAGGCATTTTCTCCCCCTTCCCCTGACGTAGACATGATGGTACATTCCAACCGGCAAATGTGCATCTGTGTTGAAAATGAGTTTCTACTCCTGCACGGTCCCACATGCATCGGGGAGCATCCAGCTAGCTGCTAAAGCAGAGCAAAGGCTTTCAGGTTTTGGGTATGGTCCCTGCCTGTTCCTTTGGTCCGTCCGTTTAAAGGCTCCTTGCTGCTCCCAGGTCTCTGCTCTTGTCTGTCTCTGTTAAAACGCACGCTCTGGTCCCCACACCTCCTGAGTCACTGGAGCTTCGTACCCAGCTTGCGCTGTCTGTTTCTGCAACACCACAACAGAGGACAAGGTGAGAGAGGCAAACCAGTAGGTAAAAGACAGAAGGATTAAAGCAAGGCCTTGCGTAGGTCCATACAAAAGTAAAGCCACCCCCATCACATTCTGCAGGGAAATCAGTCCTTCCTACTCTCTACAGTCCTAGAACAGCCACCGTGTTCTAAGTGTACACAGATGCAAGATCAAAAACATCTGCTTGCAAGAAACACAGGCTGGAAAGTTGAAATAATGACTTCATAAATTAAATGCTAATCTCCCTAGCAGATTCACCTCCCACATGCATTAGTTGCCCACAACTTGGGGTTTCCTACGCTACTCCATCCACAGCACCATTATTTTCTAATACTAATGGTATTAGTATTCTAATAAAAACTACACCTCAAGTCAAGATAGCGACAGCTCTTGCCCCCTCACCTCAGATCACTTACCTTGCTTCTGCTCTTGTGACTGTATATTCAAACCACAGGATGTTAGGAATGAGGCTGGTGTCTCGGATTAAAAAGAACTCTGAAATGGGCCTGAAAATAGACAAGGTGGTAGAAAAGCAGAGAAATTAGATTTTTTTCCTCTACCCCAGTTTTGATCAGAATACAAAAACTAAACAACCCTAACACATAACGACACAGCATAAAATCTGGTTCAAACAGAACACTGCTATTCTATTTTCCTTCAAGTCTGGGAAGAAGGCTCCTTGTAAAATTCAATCAAAGAAAATAACATTGTTTTTTCTTTCCTTATATAATATTTTTGGACAATGTTAAGTTTAAATGGCTTTATAATCTCACTTGGTTGTTAAAACTGATTAAGAAGTCACTCAAAGAAGTTACAGAGGCCCCATCCCTGGAGGTGCCCAAGGCCAGGCTGTATGGGGCCCTGGGCAGCCTGAACTGGTGGGGGACACCCAACCCACAACAAGGGTTGAAATTGGGTGGGGGGGGGGCTTTAAGGTCCCTTCCTTCCCAAACCATTCTATGATATGAAAAGCTACTTCTTAACCAATACTCTGCCACAACCCACAATTACAGAGGGGCCTTACAAATGTGTTTCTTAAATGTCCTCTCTCCCCATCCATACGTGATCTTTTGTATAGACATGCAGAAGAAAACACAGAAGAACAAGTTATATAGCTGTACAACAAAGCCATCAAAGCTGGAGCAGAACCCAGGAATCCCCATTTCTAATACTTATAACATAGTCTACAGGACTCTGACAGCCCATAGAGACAAGGCTCACGCAGCTACAACAGTTTTAGAGACTAAAGTACCTTTGCATTTGTTTTCCTTCAGATGAGAGGTACAATTTTTACACTTTTTTTTTTTTTAGGTACCAGGGAGTTGTACTTTACTGTGCAATCAACTCATTTCAAGAAGCTCATGTAATGAGCACCACAGTGATCCAAGAAATGCAGACTTGCAGGAATAAAACCTTCACAGAACAGAGACTCACCATGCAGCTATCCTTGGGAAGAGAGGAGTTAGTATCTCTTGTGTGAAGGCAAACCAGGCGATGGCCATAACACTTCCTGCCACACCTCCATATAAGACTTGGCTCCAGGTGTGGTAAAGCAAATAAACCCTGCAGTGGAAGAGAAAAGTCAGCAGACAGGCATTAAAGCAAGAGTAGGTGTGACTCAAGGGCTGATGCTTCACTGGACTCTCCCAGATTTTGAGGAAGATGTTAGAAGTGGATGTTTTACTTCACATTTCATTAAAAAGTCGACCAAAAACAAGTTGGAAAAGCTGGAATACAAACTGTGCCTCTTCTGCTACAGTAGATTCAGCTTACAGCGTTTCTACTTTGAGCTTAACTGAATAATTCACCATATATCTTTGGAAGAGCTGAAGAACTGCCACTCTGAGTTCCCACAAGAGACTTCTCCAAAGCCAGCAGCAGAAGTCCCCTCCAAGCCACCAAGGCTGGAGTTTGAAGACATAAAACAGACGGCATTCTTGTCTTAATTTTGCAGCTCTCAAGTGTGACAACACACAGGCTGCACAACTACAGAGCACCTACTGCAGTTGCAAACAACCAGAGAGCTGTACTAATGGTTCCTAAAATTACCCCTGCACACAACCTACACAAATCATACCCAAAATTCTTCTTCCCCCATTATAATGTGGCCATTAAGATCACCTTAGTTGACCTGCTTTGCAGAAAGATTTCAAGTTAGTCTCTATTTTAATTAGACCTTTCATGAAGTCGTCCTGTCAGTTTTAAGAGTAGCCTGTACTAAGGAGGCAGCTCTAGTATGTAGTCAACTGTGCAAACTGCTTTTCTGTGGAAGATACAGCCTTATTTCCAGCCTGAATCTGTCTGTTTCCACACGCTGGAGCTCATTGTATTATTTGTTAAAGGAGAAAAGTAAATCATTATCAACACTTCATTTTCTTTACTCATCGTGTTAACATAACTAAATCTTGCAAGTCAAACAGCTCTAAATGTCTGTAGCTAATGCTCAAGCAAAACAAACAGTTTGACCGACTGTAGCAACCCACGTGCTGCAGATGCTGGTGTGCCAAGCCATGGTGCAATGCTTTCATGATTAGTGCTGGAAAGAGGGCTAGGCAGTGAGGCTGGAGCATGGCAATGGAGCCAGCAGGGAGTTGGGCGCAGGCTCAGCTGATCTCAGGTTTCATAAATGCATCTGTGAAGCACTACACATGTAGCACCTTTGGTTCTTTATTTGAAGGGGCTCATGGCAATGCAGCAGCTTCCTCAAAGCTCTCTCACTTGTACAGGGCAGTCGTTGAGAGTTACATCAGAAATGCAGGACAAAGAAGGACAGATCTGCTGGCTGTTAAAAGCCACAGGGGTGTATGAGAGCATAAGACAAACAATTGCTCCATACCTACTATATGAGACTAGCAAAGCCACTGTGACGAGGCAGATGGACAGCACATGTCGCCATAGTAAATCCAGAAACCTCGCATTGTTTGTTTGGTGCATTCTGAAAGAGATGGAGAGCCATTAGCACAGTGGCAGGAAGCTGAGGAGTCCTTGTAACTACTCTCACTACCTCTGAAACCCTAGGAAAGCTCTGCTCCAAGGGGTGATGGGCAGCTCAGTATCATCCCAGCATCAGTCTGTCCCACTGGCAGCAGTTACAGAGAAGTCAGAAAGCCACACTTCTCTCTTCAACTATTTTCAGGGATCGCTGTGATGGAAGGCAGAACGCTCACAATTACCACAACTGATGTGAAAGGCACATGCTGAGCATATGCAACAGGGAGCCAAGACCTCAGAGTCCTCCGCTGCCCACAAAGCCAGAAGGAACTACGAGTTTTGTCCTTCACACTTGGAGCCACAAGACAGAGCCATGCCCAGCAAGATTTTCAGAACAGCACAGCGCAAAAAGACAGTACTTGGTATGGGAGATGAACTAAAAGGTCATGCAGGTGGGCAAGAGGTATTACCTGAGATCACAGACAACCCCATTGACAAAACTGAGCAGATACATGAGAAAGCAGCTCTTCTTTCCTCCTCTCTATTCACCACCCGCCCCTTCTCTCACGCTAAAAGGATCGTCATAGCTTATAAAAAACAAATTAGGAGACCTGTGCTCAGACAGGCATCAGGAAGCCCACCCCTACCCTTCCCTTTCCAGCAGAGTGGTAACCACAGCCCTACATTCCAATAGAAACACTTCATCCACTCTGGCCACACCAAATTGTCGAGGGCCTCAGATTTAACTTCACCGTGTGCTGAAGCAGCACGTGGCAAGGAAGCCATCTATCGGAGGTGTTTCAACATGTTAACAGCCAAAACCTGATACTGAATTTTTACCTTAAATAAAGGAACAGAAATGAATAGACAGAGAAAAACCACATGAACTGGGAGTGGCTGGACGGCATCCCATATTTTGTGGTCACTGTTGAATGGGCTTCTGGGAAGAGAAGAAGAAAGAGTATGGTCAAGGTCTGCTCTGTACACGGCAACAGGAACACTCCAAAGGCAAAGCCAAACGACCCCACTGGAGTCTGCACACACAGCTTCACAGGACACATCTCTGCCAGCCTTCTTACACTCAAACATCCAAAGCCAACACGAGGCAAACAGGAAAGCACCTTCTAACACCCCACAATTATCATTCCACTCAAGGTCAAGCAATCCCATGACAGCAATGGGCCGTACCGTACCTTCACAGGGCCGTGGCTCCCGGATAACATTTTTTATTAACCAGTTCACTCCCTCGTTGAAAGCCAGCCCTCCCAAGAAAGAGATCTGTGAAGGCAAGACAACTGTGTCATCCTATTTAAAAAGGATTCATCTACTTACCAGGTTCTCTCCGTCAAAAAACCCCCAAGTCATGCATTTCTAATGTTCTTTTTTTGACTACCACTATTACAACCAACAGCTCCACAGTACTCTAGCTGAGGAAGAAAAGCATTTATTTTTCAGTCTCCCTTGTGCATCTGCCAACATATTGTGCATACAAAGCTTTTCAGCAGATAATTCAGAGGACAAGAATGACACTTGTTCAGCAATAACGTTTGCATACTCCCACCAGCAAGCACAGAAAGTAATACTTTTTTAACCCAGCAAGTTCCAAGAGATAGTCTGACATTGTCGGCCAACAGGGGGAGCACACACACCATTATTTGGGTAATTAGCTCGAAGAGCAACTTTTTAGGCTTTCTGGCTTTTCCCCTCTATGAATGTTTTCATCCTGAAGCTGTTGTCTTCAGTCTAAAATGAAGTCACATTCTGAACTGAGACGGACTGGAAGCAATTGCTGTTTCTCTTATTCCACAGCCCATTGGTAGATGCAGTGGCAATGGGTTGACGGTTGGACTTGAAAGGTAGAAACGACTGCTAAGATCACCATGATTTCATACAGCCCTTCTAGATTAAGTCCTATTGCTGTGACACAATTCCCAGCTGGTGATGATGCTCCGACTCTTTAACACTCAGTCCTATTTGAATTTCCCACTCTATGTCCTGATCCATGGGCAGCTGGAGCCTCACACCACCCCAAAGGTGACTTTTCACATGAACTGGGAACCAATCTCAATCCTTGCTGCATCACCAACATCTAACAAGCCAGCGCACCCACAAATCTGTTAATCTAGAGCAACTATTGCCTTAAAATTATGTTCAACCCTGGGTCAGCAAAAACCAAAAATATAGAGTCGGATTGCCTAAATTTAACAGCTGTCTTTCCTTCAGTTTAGGAACCTAGAAGTCCCATTCCCAGGTCCCTTGAGCTGCTGGTTCCCATGACACCATGGCCTCGTATCAGGAACCTGCTGCCAAAAGTCTTCCAGTGATCCCATTTTATCTGCTTACCGAGGGTTAATTTTACAAGTGCTTCATACCTCCTGAAGAGCATTTATCCATGACTTTGACCCCCAATCACCTGTCAGAGCAGACAAAGCACTACTGAAGAGTCCTTTATTGCTCACTTGGACAGAAGCAAGAGTCTCTTCTGTCTCTGCTATTCAATGCACAGCTGGGAAGCAGCCCTGAGACAGATCCAGTCCCGCAGGAATTTGTAGGTTTTATTTTGAATCCTATTTTGTGCCTCAGTGCTGTTCAAAGAAAGCACATCCTACTGAGTCAGACACTATTTCCTGCACATTATCCATCTTGCAAACCCTGCCAGTGCTACGACCCCGAATGGATTTTGGATCAAGGTAAAACACTACTATATCCCACCATGAAGCAGCGTTGAATCTCAGATCTCTCTCATCAATGTCTGTGCACAGATATGGCTAAAACATAGCGTGGAGTAACAGAACATCAGCAAAGCCCATTACAAATGACAGCACCTTCTGCTGCTGACAGCAGATCACCTTACCTAAGCTTTTTTTTCCCCTGTTTATAAAGAGCAAAAGTGTGAAAACAGGAGCACCACGTCACAAATGACAAGATTTCTGTTGTAAGGAGCTGGGAAGGGAGAGGAAAACTCACCGTGTGAAGCTCTCTCTTGAATATGATGAGTGTTACAAAGCCAACAATAATGAATATTGGACCAAGACTCAAATAAGCTAAAAGCTGACCAGAGAAATCACCTAGGGAAACAAACAAGAGAAACAAATCAGCCTGAACTTCACAAGTACTTGCCACCAGGATGTGGGTCAGCTGCTGCCCTGAATTGCTGAGAGCAGAGGGGTAAACTCAGCACTGCAGCACGTCTCCATTTTGCTGACTGACAACAACTGCTGGAGCCCGACGGGAGCTGAGGCAAGGAAGGCAGCAGTGTTCACATGCAGGCTCAAAAGCAGGGATGAGAGGAGCTTGGCATCCTCCAGCAGAGATCACTGCCAGCCAACTTACAACAATGACCACGGGTGCGGGCCCAGTGCCACTTTAATCCAGTATAAGCACAGGCTGCTGCAAAAGAGGCAGCATCTTTCCCTCCCCGCATTCATACTGCCTACCCGTGCCAGCAATTACCAGCAAACACTCCCTAAACAAATCCTTTCCCACTCCCTTCCTAAAATGGGTTCGTTTTCAGCTGGATCAGCTTCCTAATCTGTCTCACCATGTGTCTGCATGAACACTAGCATTAGCAACACAGGGAGGAAACAAATAGCTAAACACTGCAGATGAAAGGAGGAAAAAAAGGAAAGCCAAGGATTATTTTGCCACTAGTCCACTTGTGTCATACAGAAGGGATACTGGGCCTGCACCCTCACTAGCAAACAGTGTAGTCAGCCCCTGGAAGAATCTAGGAGATCTCACAAGAGGACATAAGGTACTTCAAACACGTATCTGCTTTATCCTGAACTTGCACAGACACAGGAAGAAGAAAGCAACAGCACAACTTCATCATCAGTTCCTACACGTTTTAGTTTGTAACACCAGTGAAATTCAGGAGACTTGCAGGATAAACCCCCCAGTAACACTGGGGTTTGGCTGGAGTGAGGTTATGTTTTGGTCGTTACCTGCAAAGTGTTAGAAAACACTGAATTTGGAACTTTTCTTATGACACGTGGCAGGTTTGCTCTGCAGCACGTGGGTTCCAGAAGCCACCAAAGCAGAACTGCAACATAACATGGTAATGCAAAGTGGATGTAGGTGCATCAGCTGCCTAACAACAGAGCATCGCGCCCCTTAGGGTTTCATATAAATCACACTCTGTTAACTAACCTTAAATGAAGAAGAAATCCATTAGATAAGCTACCAGACAACACAAAATGAAAGCTTTAGGAACATATTCCATAAGCCTCAGCTCCAGCATTGTCAATAAGGGTTAGTTCCTCGCTGAGGAATCACCGTATTTCAGATCACTCTCTGTAAATGCATTTTGGTATTCAAGACATTATTTTGTCAACAGAAACCAAATTATTTGTCCTCTGGGGAAGGACAGGGGGTTGTCTGTTACCTGCACAGACAGAGGAATGCTACAGGAAGTTGTCTTTAATTTAAATAACATCATATTGAGGATCCTCCACAGTGTTATCATATAGCATTCCCAATAAATCAAACCACCAGCACACATTTTCCACCTGAACCCAATACCACAAATCAGTCCCCTCAACACTTAACTGTCCCTTTAACGCAGAACAGAGACAGTTCCCATAGCATTTCCTATTGCTGTGGCCAACAGAAATCAAACAGAATCACGTTCTGAAGCTGCTCTTTCTCCTTGAGGTGACAGAATAGCTGTGCATTAACTGAAGGCCGTGCCCTGCAAACTGCGCCAGAAACTCATTAATACCATCATAAAAGCACTCACTAGATTAGCAGGTTAAGGCAGAGCTACGTTAACTGAACCAGCTCTGAAGTGACTGGAAGGGAGCTCGGAGAGCAGGGCCATGCTGAGCACTGCTCAGAGCCCCAGGGAATGACAACTTGTGTCACTTCTGCCCACTCTCACGCTCCAACACACTCAGGGACCTCATTCCAAAGAGTGGGGAATAGCAGGAGAGCCGACAGCTTCACGTCCAGTCAGATCGAACAAGCAGGTTCCACGCTATCTTCTATAAAAAGAATTCTTCAGCTTTGCTTCAACTTGAGAACACAAAGCAGTGCCTACGAGCAGGGAGAACACGCCTGATGAGAAGCATCAAAATCTCTGGAAACTACAAGAGAAAAATATATTTGATACACAGTTTGGGTTCTTATTTGTTGTGCTTGTTTTATTTCTTTAAATAAGTCCAGCATCATTTAAGGAGGAAGATGAAACAATAAAGAACCTAACTACCTCAATTACAGGCATCAGACGGATGAACAGAAGAAACGGCACTGGTAGCTCAGAAGTACATCAGTTCTTCTGCCTTCACTCAGCATTTACTTCTGCTCTAATTCAACGTTTTACCCAGCATTCTTTCAGGGGAAACATGCAAGGTTTGCCACACCAGCTCAACCTGCACATAAGAAAAATGTGAATCAACAGCACTACCCACATCCTACCACAAGACCTGGCTCTACCACTGCGGCTTCCTATTGAGGCATCTACTTGTGGCACTGCTGCAGGTCTAGGTGCAAGCTGCACAGACAGATGGTGTATTTTGTTTCACGTGCATTGACACCAGTAAGTATTCATGACTGATTTCCATTTCCTCTACTTGCACGTATCCTGCTGTCACAAGCTGTGGAACAATACAAATATTTTCAGGAGGCTTTGAACTACAGCGTGAGACACACAGATGTCAAACTTCTGCAGAAAGACTGAACGTAAAACCCAGTGTTGAAGGAACCAAATCACTGGGTTTCAAAGAAATACTGAGGGGTGAAATGAGCCCCAGCTGGTGAGCTACCACCCTGAGCAGAAAGCAGGGCAAGGGCCTGCAGGACAGACGTGCTTATAGGAGCATCACAGGCTGACCCTCAGCCAGCTCTGCACACTTGTCTCTCCACCTCTGCCTGACAATAGCAAACAGGAAGACTCTCTGTCATCCTGCAGGGTTTGCCACTGCAGGGTTCTCTCCTCAGTGCTTGTCCAATGCAAAGATGATCCAAAGCTTTAAGGATCCCAGCTGCACTGAAGGACTCTGTTTTTCCTCCAGCTAAACTCACCCCACAGGCAGGAAGTCCCTGAAGAAGTGTTTTAAGTCCGCAACACAAAGTCATCCCATGCAAAGTAACACACAGGGAAAAAAAAACAACCCTAATTATACACACACAGCAGTGGCCTTTAGTTTAGTTAAAAATCACCTCTGGCTTAGCATGAGTCAATACCTTCTGAGCAGCATCCAGTGCTCTGGAGCAGCCCAAAAACCAAGGAGAACATTTTAAGAGCCAGAAGTTACTGACCCAAAATTCTGTGATTCTTGATGCACTGTAACAGCAAACATAGCAAAGGCAAATGAAAAGTGGATGGAGATAAGAGAAATGGAACAGCAGCCGCACGTATCAAGGAGCTCCAGTTTTCAAGTGTAAAGGAACGCAATAGAACTGGCTCATGTATGATACAGAGAAATGGTAAACATTTGTTACATCTCGCTGCACGTGAAATAGAGAGTGTTCAATGAAATTACTGAGCAGCGGGCTTAAAAGCAGGAAAAAAAACCTTAAGCTATTACAAAGCTCAGTGCCCCTGGTACTGTAGAGATCCAAAGCGGAAATGGGTTCAAAGAGCAATTAGACAAAAATCAGAGGACAGCTTTTACGAAGCCATTAAAGGACATCGCAATCCCGATGCAATCAGCAACTCATTACTGGAAGATATACAGAAGAAGCATTACTCCTGCCCACCTGCCAGGGACCGGACACTGTGCCAAATGATCCCTTGGTCTCACAAAAGCACAGTTGCTGCAATGAAAAGTGACAGCAGGACATTTTTCTAGAGCATCCTCTCCAGCAGCATGCTTTAATGCATTGCCAAGCAGCACCGCCATCGTTCGCCTTTCCTCTAGCTTTGATTTTGATGTTTTTCTATCACTGACTTTTCAGTTCGGTTCCCAAAAATGCCATTATTCCATCCGTTTGCAGATAATTTTAGCAGGTTGTTCCTCAAAGCTGACACTGCAGAAAGCCCCAAAGGCCGTGCAGCCACTTCAAGCACCACCAACAAACATCTGAAGTACCTGCATTGATAAGGAAACGTTAGAGGGAAGCAGGAAAGACAAGCACCCTTCTGGAGGCACCTGCCCCTTTCACAGCCACTAGCAGATGACCAAGAACAGGCTTCTTTTGTCAGACAAGCATCAGCAAACACCACTTTTCATCTGATCGCAGTGGAAGGGCACTCACTGGATGCAGACAAAAGCTGGGACAAGAGCTGTGCTGGAAGTCTTTAAAGATGAGAGATTTGAAGAGTCAGTTGCCACCATGGCTCAGCTCACTGCACGCCAGGCCAGCAGCCCCAGGGATCAGCCAAGAGCAAGAGTTTGTCACACGACGGTACGTGACGTGCCAAGAGTTTAATAATTTATGTTGGTAAAAGCAGGATCTATTTCTCATTCTGAGCCCTCTCTGTCAGCACAAGGTTACATCCATTCCACCGTACTGAGCATACCGCTCATCATTATTTTATAAATATATTGTCTAGCAGCTTTAATGGATCTGGACTTAAGCCCTACACAGACAGAACATAACAGCCTTCTAAATAAAGTTAGAGCACTTCCCCTGAATCCAAGGCTAAACATCAGACTGACCACCTTCATGCAATGCATTTTGCTGGATCATTATGGATGAAGAAACTTTTACCACCTAGAGATGGTTTATTCTTTCAGTCCTCTGTGTTCTGGGGCTTCCAGAATCACTTCTTTGACCCAAGCCTAGCACAGTGCTCTTCCCTGTATCACAGAGCCCTTTGCTGGCTATGATTTACCTGCCCCACACAATTACTTTCTGCACTGGCCTGTAAAAAAAAGCAGTCAACGATGAGAGGAAATAATCATCCTGTCACATCCCTAAAGGGTCCCTTTCCCATTCAGGGTCCCTTCCAACTCAAATGATTCTATGATTATGATTCCTTAAGGTCTGTCAGGCAACCCTTGCACAGCCAAACCTCATTTCCCAGCACAGCCTAAGGAGGAGCACGCAGGACACTGCCAGGTTCAGGTAAAGGGAGAAGACAGAGATGAATCTGTGCTATGAGGAAAGATTCCCCCTCTTCTCCTTAGCTTTCACAGTGGCATGCTTGAGAAGCAGGTGAGCAGAAGAACATATGGGGGCGAAGGAATAAAGCAGCTTTAGGTACTACACTTCTGAGGGCAGCACCAGGAACCAAAGCCCTGCTGCTGAAACAAAGCACACCCGGGGACGCTGCAAGGCAAGCAACTCGAGCACCACGTTCAGCCTTTGACCAGACCAAAGGTTAGCCGAGACTGCCGCCCCGACACTCCACGTGCTGCTTTACCTTTCTGCCTCAGCACAGCGCAAAGCAGCTGAGGAGCCCCCAGACCTGCCCGCTGCCCTGACAGACAGTTACCGGCACACACCGGGACCTCAGGGATTCACCCAACCGCACCGGGAAGGCCGGGCCGTGCTCCAAGGCCCTCACTGCGCTGTGGGGACACGACCTCGGCCCCAACCCGCCCTCACGGCCGCATCCCCACAGCCCCAGAGGCACAGTTCCCCGCGCAGCGCGCATGCGCCGAGTCCCCCCTCGCGGCTCACTATCCCGCAGCAAGATCCACCGTCCCTCAGCGCGCACGCGCGCCCCGCCGCCTCCAGGCGCCCTCTCAATGGCTCACTATTTGGCAGCCGCCAGCCCGGCCCTCGGAGGTGCCGTGGAGCGGCGGGTGGGGCCCGCCCAGAGGAGCAACGCGGCGAGGAGCGGGGAGGTCCGGCGGGGGCGAAGCGGAGCTTTACCTGCGGGATACTCGACGTGAGTGAGGGAGACCGGCCGCCACGGAGCGGGGAGCGAGCACTCTCCGACTGCGGCCATCTTACCCGGATACCGGGCCGGGCCACAACAGCCAATTGGGGCGCAGTTAAGGGGCGGTGCGACCAATGGGCGGGGGCGATGAGAGTAGCGAGCCAATGACGATGAGCGACAGGTGAGGTGCCGGCCAACCCAGGGCCACCCAATTAAAAATCGAACCCGGGGAGTGGAAGAGCCAATAGGCTGCTAGCATCACCGCCCAATGGAATGGGGACGCAGGTAGCGGGAAAACCAATGGAAAGAAAGGCGGGCCTCATCCTCCTTTCTCATTGGAGGGCAGAGCTATGCAGATTAGCCAATCACCAGCTTCCATTCCAACCCTCTCATAGCCAATCGGCTGTGGAGGTTGGCGCGGGGGGCTGAGGAAGGGGCTTAATGGCGGGGGGCGCTTAAAGTGACCGCTCAGCTCCTCAGGGCAGGATGAGCAACGAGCCGTCCGTGTGTGCGGTGGGGAAGTTCCTTATTAAGAGGTAACCGCTCTGTTAGCAATGAGATTGCTGCAGCTGCACTGCGCTATTTCACTACTTTTAGGCATAACGTCTCACTTGGTCCTGCACAAGGTGCGAGCTGCGTTGAAATTTCGTGTGTATATATGTATATAGTGATGTATATAGTGATAATAAATTCCCCCTATTGCAGACCCAATCAAAACCAACGTTCCCGTATACGATCTCTTACCTGGAGAGCCTGAAGACAGAGCAGGGTGCGCACAGAGATGGGAATACACGCCAAAAAAAGAGCTCCGAAAAGGTAAAGGTACCTCAAGATGTAAATTAACCAAAGTTAATTTCAGTTTAAAATAAAGACAAAAAAGAACCCGAGAGCAGCATAGGAAGCCATACACATAGGCAAGAGGCAGGGGAGGGGTTGGGTTGTTTTCTGTACCTCAGGACACAGGCTGGGATTGCTGGCCTGGCCTAAACACATCCTGTGGTGTTCCAATCACAATCATATCCAGTTCATTTTAAAAGCCTTTTCAGGTTGGCGCCGAGCCTGTCATAGGCAGAAAAATAGCATCGAAGACTCATTGTTTTGGAAAAGAAAGAAAATATTTACTGCAGAAGTTCATTGCATTTTAGGAGAGCGATATAAGGTAGCAGGAGTGATTTAGTGCTTTCACTATTGGAGCTAAATAATTCTCCTCCTTTCCCTGCTCTTGAATATAGAGTTGTGCTGGCGGAGCGGATCACGTTTGATCTATGTACCATGACAAGTACTGCAAATTGTGGGCTTCATTGCTGTATTCACCCACTCCTTCCTGAAGATAAGAAGAAAGTGTCAATACAGAGAGCAGCCTTTGCTCCGTTCCGTCAGCGTAAGAAAGCACAAAGCTGCTCTGAAGATGTAATGAGTGTACAGTCTGACACCATGGAAACCAAGGTAAACTCCTTTTTAACTCTTCCACCTAACGTGCCAGGTATGGCAAGAGACAGAAGTTCTCCTATTCATGAGCATTTTATTTGCATATATCACAGCTCATGACAGGCTTGCATTAAAGCCAACAGAAGCTTTTTTTAAGCATATGGATGGAATTTCAATCACCGTGGAAGCAAGCAACTTATCGGATTCAATCTATTTTCTGTGTCATTCGAAAAGGAAAGTATTTAAACACAAAGATGAGTTTGCTGCATCGCTCAGCAGATGGTCGTCTCTGATACCAACCCACAGTCTTTGCTTTTCTTTCACATTGGCTGTGAGAATGATAAGGATACAATAAGAAGTTGGACAGTGTCTAAGAGATTCTGCTCCTTACTGTCTGTTATCACTCTCACAGCCCATTAGTCTATGCACAACACATGTAAACACAATCAAACCACCAAGGGAAAAAGAATTAAATCCAAAAAATGAATCCCTGGAGTTTCCACCCACTGCTCAGAGTACAGTGAGTTGTCATGTCTCTCTTATAGCTCTCTTGGTCTCAGGGTAGACTATTGAGTAGAACTTCATACAGACAAACCCATGAGAATTTACTTGCTCTGACTTTAGCATTTTAACTCTAAGACAAAGGAACTTTGCTTTATACTACTGCTCTCGTGTGGAGGGTGTTGCCATAACTGTCACCTGTATTGGAAACTGAGGTTCCAGTTGCTAGCAGGTTTCTCTAGGTAGGTCAAGAACAAAAACCAAGATGGTGAAGGAAAGTTTTATTTGACTTATTCAACTTGGAATGCCCACATCCTAAGATTAGAAGTGTTAGGAAAAAAAAATAGCCAGAAAGGAAAAAAAAAGGGAGAAGCAAAACACATATTTACACCTTTAGGACATCAAGAAAGTAAAATAGGCACAAGTTTACATTCATTAGTTTCAGATATGGCAGAGGAACGTTGAACTGAAGAAGGGTAAATAAAATCCTGCTTTTCCCCACATCCTTGTCTAAGACAGCACAAGTCATGCTTCTCAAAGCCACGCTGATCTTGTACATAAAACAAGGCAGATTTTCCTCAGTTTTTAATATGCTTTTGCTTTAAAGATCATAGAGCCATTCAGTTTAGTACATACACACTGAAGTACTGAGTACGTACTTTAAGCGCTAGTGAAGCTTGTTGCAACTCCCATGTAGAAACTGAAAGTCATGCAAATCTGTTTTAAGTATCAGAAACCAGTAAAGGATTTTATTTCATAGCTGCTAAGCCATTTCAAATCTTATAAGTGTCAGCAGAGAATGATTTAACCCCTTAAGAAAAAGGGTGCATTATAAAAGAGGCAAATATCTCATGAGATCTACCCAAATACATGTCTCATCTACTACTAAGACTAAAGGACTCCTTTGCTAAACACAATATGCTAGGGAAAAAAAGTTGTACTGCCGTTCCCTTACGAAGCTGAAGGGCAGACAGCTGCTCAGGCATAACCCTGCTCTAGAAGGGATCGGTGGAAGGAGCCCCAGCTCCTCCTCCAGCTCACATCCAAAAGGAACCGAATGCATTAGGGGACTCCCCTCAGGTCAGGGCTGTGAACCCACTGGTCTCAGCAGTACCACCTAGAGGTGGCGAAAATGTTTTGCATTTCCTCTAAAGCCACATTGGGATCAGGCAGTGATGAAATAGGAGTTAAGGGTTTGGGAGATGTAGGCAAGCATAGCATTCTCCCCAGGCAAAACAGTTTGTCTCAGCAGACATACTTGGCTTAAGCAGGAAGGATTTAGCGCTGGCAGGTGGAGAGGAAGAACTCAAGCTTCAAAAAGCTGCAGATGTTCTTCAGAAACATCCATCTTTAACCCCCTGCAAGGGCAGCATATCCCACTTGGAATAAGGGCTAAGAGAATAAAACTCTAATAAAACTATCTTTCTTCCATGTCGTTGATTAGGAATTTACAATTTCATAGTTTAAGAAGCTACAATGCAAGTCAGCATTTGCTTCATAAGGACCCTGTTGTAGCGTCCTCCCCTGTGATGTGAGCCACCAGTGGTCTCATCCATACACAAAGCAGGCAGGCTGCCCCGAGCACCAAGGCCTAAAGGCACCCAAAGTAGTTAATAAATATACATAAAACACAAAAATCTGAAACGAATAGCACTGATTGTTTAAATTTACAGCCTATCTTATTACAATGAACTAAACATTATAGCATCCTTAAACCACTACACAAAGCTGCTGAAGTTACTCTGTTACAAACCTGCCATTACAAAAGCGTAAAGCACTAAAGTATTTTTTGGCAAAGCAACTTGCTTTCAGAATTTAACATACATTCAAATCACGGTGTACATATAACAGGCATGTCACACTAATACAACATCCTCTGTTTCCTCACAGTATATTCTGCTAGAAGCAAGGCACCTCAGAGACCTTTCCTCATTTCATTTGCTCTCTTAAATGCTTCCCACAACAGTTTATTTAATGCAGCCTCACTCAGGTCAGCTGCTCCTTACTTCTGCTTCAGCGTTGTCCTGTTTATTGCATTAATCTTGTCTCCAGGATAAGCCACATCAGTCTGATGTGCTTACAGAACAGATGTTACATGCTCTACTCTTGCCCTCTTGCAAGCATCCTGGGAGCATTATTTATGCCTTTTACATCCTCTTGTTTACTTCTTCCCTGCTTACTTCCTGCTTTTAACAGCAGAAGCCACATAAGGTTTCTGGAGAGGAAGAAAAATTGTATTCTCCAAGTGCACATACTGATTTTCCATTCCTATGGAAACCCCAGGTTCTTACATTATACCTCCCACCCACAATACTATATGTCAAACTTGCAATTTTACCTGGGATAGACACAAGGGATAACAAATCAAAGGGGGAAAAACAAACAAACAAACAAACAACAGTGAAGCCTGTGTTTTTTGTTCAAGTCCCCATTTTCTTCTCCCCAAATGCCTCCTTGCCCTGAGCCTGGGCTCCAATTGCACTATGTGGACAAAAACAGGAGAAAGGGGACAGACTGCACCTTCAGCCTTCATCTGCAGCATCACAGTCACAGAGGACTCAGGACATCATTTCAAGCCTTGCACAAAACCCACACATTTCTCAAGTCCAGCACACACAAACACTGCTATCCTAACCTGATCTCCTATCCAGAGAATGATCCAGCCAGACTTCAGGTGCCAGCTGTGCAGTCAGTATCACATCGCATGATAAGAACCCATCTCAGCACTATATACACATGCATTTACTGTATAACCAAAATGATACTGCGTTTCTTAGGATAAACAAAGCATAAAGAAAAAGATTCCTCTCTAGCAGCTTGATCCCAGTTCTCCAAGTACCCGCACAGTCTCATCTGTATATCACGTCCAACATCCACCTGTCTTCTGGCCTTGTGCCTAACAGGAACAGGCACCATGCTACACCAGTTCCCTCCGCTTGCGTACTTCACGTTGCATTCCTCTTACCTAGCAAGGACTGCTGCTGGCTAATTCTGAAATACAGCAAGGCACTTTGATGGATGTTAAAGACTGTGTCTGTGCACAGGCAGGATGCAAATCCACCCCCTCCTCACAATAGCTTGCCTTTAGGGCAAACACAGACCTCAGCCATCTCCTAAGGAAAGATGACCACAGCACAGCAAGTCATCTGGCCTGCAAAGAACAGCAACATGGAGGGAACAGACCAGCTTCCTCAGAGTTACGGATTGGTTACAAAAGTCCACGTTTTACTTCAGTGCTTTACAGAACTACTACTTCCTCCCTGGGGAAAAAAAATAGCAATTTTGCATATTGCATGTGTTAAAAGATGTGAAGTCAAATCAGCAGCAATGTCTGTAGGAACACAGCAGAGAAATAACTGTAATAAAAATCCCAAAGCAACATAAACCTCTTGGAGAAGCCAAGGGTCAAGTGGAGAATTTACCAGTGATGTTCCTGCCCCTCCAACACAACCATAAGCATCAGGAACCACCTGCCATACACACATAGGGCAAACAGGTACATGGGTTGCCCTATTCAAGAGAACTGGGTAAAAGTCTCAGTCCATTCAGTTCATGATTTAACTGACACATTAAAAGTAATAAAAGGTACAGAAGGGTGGAACAAAGACAAAATTCAAACCATAAGCTGGCAAGTGGTCCTGGATCCATCCCAGCAAACAGTACTGGCTACAGAAAGCAGAAGGTCCCACCAGGCTGCTGTGTGTTGAGATAGTCTTGTGGCCACCACCGACCATTGCAGGTAGTTTAATCCAATTCTGTGAGGAAAAAAGTCCTTGTACAAAACTGTTTTCCTCTGATTGCCATCAGATGAGCTCCTTCAGCAGCTCGTTTTCAATGGGAAGTGTGCCATTCATCTCAGGGGAGCTCTCCGTGCCCAGGTATCCCAAGAGGATCTCACTGCGCCTCCGTGACAGCTGCAAGATGTCTTCTGCCAGCAGCTGCACAGTTGTGTATCTCACATTGTCCAGATCAAACATGTCCTTCAGATATTGTACTATCTGGTGCTGCAAAGATAGAAGGAAGTTTTACAGTTAGGAGACCTTCTTTCACACCTTCCAACACCACGTATCCCATAAGGGATTTTGTCTTCCTGCTATCCAAGCAGATCTGCTTCAGGCTGGATAAAGAGGACAGCAGAGCTCCTAAAATCATTCAAGAAATGCCAATGTCCACAGCAATAACCATAGCAGCATTTAATGGAAGCAACATCGGCACCTCATGATTTTATCCACAGACTTTAAGTACGTAACTTTTATCATCACATGCACCTAGACAACATATTCTTTCATTACATGCACCTTTAATCTTCCCTAGTACTGATGATATAAATTGATTTCCCTACATGTTTTACTGCTGTCAGTCATGGTCAATTGCATTGGGAATTCTCATCAATCTGAGTTCAGAAATCTCCTCAAGAACCAGGGATTGTTTAGAAGGTTCTTGTCTACAATCAGATTTCTAATACCACATCAGTCAAAGCCAGCCAACAAAAGCATATCTGTAGCTTTAAGCTAGAAGACTGCAGGACTCCCACACAGACCAGGTAGAGGAAAACCATCTTACCTTAAAGAAACTGCAGACTTCAGCAAGCTGCTGCTTGGGCCCCAGAAAACCAAAGGCTAGAACAGGACTGACATGCTCCGATACGGAGTAGAAGTGGGAGATGAAGCCATCCGGTACCTGCCATAAGGAAGGGAAAAATCGGTAGGTCTCAGTTCTCAGGCAGAATTAGCAGCTTGTTTTGTATCAACTACCAAAGTCGAAACTACCATTCCAGAAAGCTCTGTGCTTCAGTAACTGAAGAGCTGCTTAAGAATATCTCTTCCTGCAGAATTACAGCTACCCGTCAGATTTCCTGAAGGACTACTTGAGCTTTCTAGCTTTAAGTTTCTAAGCCACTCTTTCGGGAGAAGAATAAATAGAATTAAATGGAAGGCGACCATCCTGCAAGTCCTTACCAACTCTACTTGTACTCTCCAGACTAAGCCAGGAACGAGCACAAAAAATTCCAGATACCTAAGATGGAAATTCCGCATGGCAATACAGCTTCCAATGTACTCATTACTCTTTGCATCATCTCACATGGCAAACCTGGTCATACCAGCTAGTTGTGAGATAGAAGCTGAACACTTGCCAGAGACCACAGTCCCTGTAATAGAAGTGGGATTGTGAAGTTGCAGCTTCTTGTTCTCCAGGTCCTCAAACTCATCTGCTGCAGTACGTAAAGAAGCAGCAGGTTTGAGGGAAACGCATGAAGTACAAACTAGGCAGTGGTCAGCACTGGGAGGCAAGAGAGCATGTGAGCCCACTCAGTGCACCACCAACAGGCAAAATGCAGTTCAGAGAGCAACTGAGACCATTCCAGAGGACTGTGAGCAAGGATAGGGAATAACTAATGGAGAACATTATCCTCTGAATCCTCTCATTAAGAAAAAAGTGAGAATAAACTCACAACTGTAAAACACTGATGTTGCATTGGTACAAAAAAATGAGGGCAGGACCCCAGCACACTAAAGCAGGAAGAACACAGTTCAGTTCATTCTTATACCACAAAGACTTTGCATTTCACCAAGATCTTGGTGAAATCTTTTCAGCTTCAAATGCATTTGATTCTTTCCCTGTTTGTTAATTTTGCTTACCATCAGAAGCCTCCTTTTTGCTTTCAGAACGGACCAGCAGGCAGTTGCTAGGGCCTACAATTAACAAAGAGACCATAATTTGCTGGGATTACTCTTCTGAAGAAAACAGCCTGCCATCAAAATATCCAAGCAGTGGCTCTTTTGTGCCAACAACTCTAAAATTAGTTAGGAAAAATCTATATGAACTGGAAGCAGGTTTGGTCACTACGGATCCATTCTAGACAAACCAAAGTGTTTTTGAAGATCTTTAATACAGTCTGGCACAGCTGCCACATGCCCCGGGATACAGACTTTAAGCAGATAGATTTACACATATTCCAAGACTGCTGTTTAGAGTTTCATGAAAACATGGTGTTTCTAAAGAGAAAACACCATTCAGCCAGGCCAAAGTGATATATAATCTTTCCTAGCTTGGGCACAAGGACTGCCTGGTTAACTCACCGTCTCCTTGAAGCTGTCAGACAGCCAACGGTTGCGCAGCACAGCCAGCACAGAGGAGGGTGGATTCTCCAGATCTTCAAAAGCATCCATGAGGATAAAGTCCAGCACAATATCAAAGAAACTCATGCACACCACCTGTCAGAGAGCAAAGCAGTCTGTAAAGGAAACAGGTTTACAGAAAAAGGAGATGGGCTTCGAAACAACAAAACAATGTTTGCCACCAGCATAAGAAGCTGTGTTCATTCAGCTCGCTGGCTAAAACCCAAACAGGGGCTGGACAAGGGGCTTCCAATTCCTGAGTCCAGGAAAACTCCAGTCAAAAGAGCAAGCAAATCTTAGAGCTACACACGTTAGTTTGTGCCCTCTTAAAAGAGGGTGTGATGTTTTTTCCCCTCATTATTTTTACTTTTTAAACACAGTAGTGCTAACATTGCTGAAAGCAAGATTTGCTATGAAGCTTAAACACTCAGCCAGCCAGTTTTCCCCCTGCCCTCCCCCACAACGTACAATTGCAAAGTAATTGTATTTCAGAAGCCATTCATTCACTCCATGGTTGTTCCTACATATCCATTACTCTCCAACTCCTCTCCAACTTCTAGTGAGAATGTCTTTACCAACCCCTCTTCCCTCCAGCTCCTGCTGTGTGGTCGGCCACGTCTCTGGTTTCAGTGCATAATGCAGCATCTCCTCGTAGCTTTCCAGAAAAGCTTTGGGATTCTGCAAGAGCAGAGGAAAAAAAACACTTCAGAAGGTACAGCAGTTGTGGACACATTATACCAAAGGCTTACTTCTCTATTTTGAGCTAACAAACATCAACACATGCCAGCTGGCTGAATGAGCCTGGGACAGCCCCAGGCTCAGTTGTGACTTAAAGCACATACTTAGCTGGCTTCAAGGAGGTGGTTAGAGGCACCTATACACAAACCAAGTCCAGTAAGACTAACACTGTGCAAGCGCCTCTCTGTTTAGGAGATGATGCAGATGCAGAAGTTTGATTATGATTTCTTTTCCCTGTATTTGAATATTCCTATGATGCACTCTGTACTTTCTGCTGTCTCTATAATGAGGCACAGCATCAAACTGTGGGCAGGAGCTGCAGAGAGCCACTTTCAAGAGAATTTGGTTGAACAAGATTGAAAACATGGACATTTTATTTTTCACAGTGTTCCCCTGTATACAGATGAAGTTTTCTCCTTCCGCAGTCCATAATTTGTCCAGTGCATTGAAGGAACAAGTGTCCCTGTGCCCACAAGAGAAACAAGCTGCTTTCAAGCTTCCTACCTTTTCAGCTTTTGTCATCAGTCCTATCACCATTTGCTTCCCAACCTCTCCAAAAAACAGTTGATTGCTTTCATCCTCCAGCAGCTCCTGTGAAGGGAACAAAAGAAGTCTCCATGAATAGAAGTGACAACTTCTGGCCAGCTGTGCAACTCCCAAGCTTTCACATTCCAACACTAGATCAGCAAAGAGGCCAGGTAATCACCACTCAAGCTGGGCATGGGGATCAGGGGATACTTATTCCTCTCCAAATCAAACTGATGATAATTATGAAGTTAAGTAACAGAAGCTTGGACTGTTTCTGTTTTCACTTGCTCTAGAGGGAAAAGACTTTAGTCCTACATGGATGTAGGAAAAGAACACACTGCTGGAGGCAACATGCTATGGGAATGCAGGAACCACAAGGATAGCCAGCCTCACACTCCTTCACCAAACCATTCTCACCTTGAAGGCCTGCCTGACACAGTGCAGCTTTGCAAGGAAATCCTGGTCACTATAGCAGCCAAGGAGCTCTGTCCTAGAGGGAAAAGGCAATGAATGCATAAATTTCAGTTCTCCTAATATCTGTGACCCTAACAACTACACTCTTCTAAGAAGAAAATGTCCACACTCTACCTAGAAGGTACTACGTGTGCTTCCTTTGTGTATTTCTCTGGGGTACCACAGTACCTCTGCAAAGGCTGTCACAGCCTAGAACTGTGCAACCCAGCCACACAGAACAGTTATGCTTATTATTAACTTCCTGGGATAATATCCTTTCTTACCATGCACCTAAAATCCATAACAAACAAGCAACAAAGATGCCAGAAGTTTCCTTCCCCAAAAGGTTATTCTTTTTATAGGGCTGTTCAAAGGTAAATATTATGTTCACATGGCTCAAAGGATCCCTGACACAACTCCAGATGGCACTTCACCTCAACGTCCGGCATGCAACCTTCCCTTCTTTCACTAACTGCAGGGCTTCTTCATACGCTGCTACTGGCTTTGATAGATGGAATGGTATTTCCTCAAAGTGAAGAGAGTCAAAGAGCTGTAACAGTAGCAAGAAGGATGGGGAAAAAAAACCACACAATTCATTAAATATTTGTAAATACTCGGGGACTGCACACAAACAAGACATTCCTTCTTTAGCTGGCAAACTTTTGTCAGTCTCAATTATTTCATGCAAAGATATTTTCCTTTCCACCAGTTTCACACAGCCCAGTATTCCCTAAAAATACACTACCAAGCCACATTACATTAGATATACAGCATTTTCCTATCTGTTTTAGTATGTTTTCTACAGTAGATTGGAAGACACCTGCAAACATTGGTTGAAAAGAACCTCTAGCCTCCCATTTGAAGTAGAATAGTCACCCATGCTTGATCAGGTCAGTTATGAAAAAGCTTTTCCTAACATCTATCCGATCCGGTGCTCCATGTTTAGTCACCTTCCTTTATTAAGATGTGATTGGAGGGAAGCTGCAAAGACAGTGGAGCCAAGCAGCTGCTCTGCTACACACAGTAGGAACTTAAGTTACCTCTGCTGCAGAGAAGAAGGAGTCCTCAGAAATGGAGCTGTCTTCATCATCTGTCCGAAGCCGTAATGACCCATCCGTCAATGGAAGCATTAAAGTCTTCTCTGGAGGTGACAAAGAAGCTGAGTGTGTTGGAGTTCACAGACTACTATTCCTCCTATGGTCACTATGCTCTCTCTCCCACCCTCATAAGAGCATTTTGCCAACACTCTTTTGCTTTGCTCACAGAAAAGGAAGACAGAAAAACTGTCATACTAATGCATTTCACACCCAGCTCACCCAGGTCCAGCAACATGCTGTCTGATGGAAGTGAAGACCCAAACTCCTCCTGGAGGTGGTAGGCTCGGTGCAAGAGGGACTCCAACTTCTCAGCAAACTCTCTTTTCTGGGTCTCCTCCTTGAATATCAATGCCATGGAGTTTACAGATAAAATTATATGCAAGGGAGATAGAGAAAAGAGAGAACTCAATCCTACAATACAGCAAATATTGTAAAGGGAAGAACGCTTCTACACAGCCTATTCAAATCCTCTGGCATTTTTAGCTTCACAATTTTGTATTCCTGTTAAAAAAGAAAGAACCTTAGTCTGCTATCCAGAGAAACAGGTATTTTTACAAGTTACAGATCACTTAACTCTCCTGACTTGTGAACCCAGATTTGACTTGTGTAAATACCCCAGAAGGCAAATAGCCAATACACTTACTGCACTAAGGCCCTATTTACAACAGCCCTGAAACACTTTTTACCACTGAGAACTCCTGGAATGTTTGGAGTTCAGCTCCTTTCACAACCCTGAGCTACAGCTGCTCTGTTTAGCTTCGTAATAAGTCATCATAGATCATAGTTTGGATCTCCTCTTTTATTAGAGGTCTGCCCAACGTAGTCATCAGGTCCAAGACAAGTCGTTGTCCTAAAATACTTGTTCTGTAGGTGGAACAAGTTACACATCTCCCCACTCCACTTGTTCTGTGTACGGAGACATTCTTAGCAGCTACTTTGCTTTAGTTGTTAATACACACAGGCAGCTGCATCCTGCTTCTCCACTCACCTCCCTCAGAAATGAGGCTGACCACCAAGCTCTCCACTTTTGATGTGTTAAAGAGTTACAGACACAACACTGCCAGGCAAAAAGCTCTTTCTTTCTCTCAGGCACTGCATTTATTACAGCCTTTTCCTACTGCAGTCTCTGCTGCTTGAGCACTTGCATGACAGTTACTGACATGATCTAGAAGGCGGGCAGAAAAGCTGAGGAATGAGGGGGAGAGAGTTATTAGAAGGAAAAAAAGAATAGAAAAAAACATCACCCACTCACACTGCATAAGGAAGCCACAGATGTAGACAGCTCTTAAACAGTCTGGCCCAGCTCTGCCCTCAATTTGCTCTTCTTCTATCCTATTAGTTACTACTACCAGCATCCTGCCTGGCCTTTTGGCATGTTTCCCAGCTGCCAAATGCAAGAGAATATAGGGGACCTACCTCTGAGGCATTCTCAGACAAGTTCTCTTGGTGTTTCTTGCTGTCCCAGGGCACAGGAGTGCTGGAACTAGCACTGTCCCGCTGTCTGATGGTCAGCGCTTGTTCCCACTTCTGCAGGGCCTCCTCAAACAGCTCCATGCCTGGCAACACAACCAAAGAAAGCTCTGAGATCTTGTAACCAACGGGTGACTGAGTTCAAGTCAAGGATGGGAGAAAGCCTGCTATCAGAGCACAAAGGTGCACCTACACTGCACAGACATACAGCTGCTGATGACCTATGCCGTTTCATACCCTATTTTTGCTCTTCCCATGATAAACAACCCTCACAGGGTGATGTTAACTCCTGCGTTTGTTTACCTTGAACATAGAGGCTTTCTGCACTGGAATCACCGATGGCTCCTCCATCCCCCATTGCCTGGGCTTCCCACATCCCGGCTGACGCTGGTGTTGGACTTGAAGAGTTCACAGCTACCATCTGCAGGAATGACAGAACTGTAGGGATTGGAAAGGACCTCTAGGGATCACCAAGTCCAACCCCATACCAAAGCAGGCAAATACCTTTTGATATGTCTCCAGGAGGGTCAGCATTGAGACCCCCTTGCCTTGTAAGGGGCGGTATGAACAGTTACCAGCCCCTTCCCACACCATGTTGCCAACTGCCAGGAGTTATTAAGAGGGGACACAAGAAGTTCTGCCCTTTGCCACCTGGCATCACAGCAGTGTCTTTGAAAGCACTGAAATCCATATAGGAAATGCCTTCCCTCACCAATTTACAATGAGGCTTCATTAGGAAACAGTGAGGTGTGCAATTGTGAGCACAAGTAGGACAGCACTTATGGAGGCAACAGCCCAAGAAAGCTTCAAAGCAACCACTACAACAGCACAAGCATTGTCATATGAAGTTTGTGCCAGCCCCAACTCTCCATACAAAAGAACATTGGAAGTAGAAGTAACCACAACCCAAAAAAACCCAGCAGATTATCTGCAAAAATACAGATAAAGTTAGTGACCAGTATTGTCATATTTGTTTTCAGATGACTTAGATAGAATGCCCGAATGTGAGCCTGATGCTAGAGAAAAAGCTACAATAAATGGCTGACAGATCGCTCTTGCCATGCCCTCATTGACTCATCTCTGTGCAGTGGTAATAAATCACTCTGAGATCCAGGACTGCAATGAGCAATTCACTGCTGCTGACTTATTTACTAAGTGACAAAGCTCAGGAAACCAGACAAGACAGCAGGCAAAACCTGCAGCTGTGTGAAGGATGAGCAGTTCTCCCATCACATAACACAAAAGCAATGAGGACAACATCACAGAAGTTCAGCTCCCACACAGTGAAGGGCTATTGGAACAGATTTCTCTGTATGGATATCGTTACTCAAGTACCAGCAGTAGAAAAAAGAATTTAGATAGTTTTATGTCAAGAGAAACTGCCTTCAACAATACAAAACCCAGACAGCATCTGTGGGAAGGGAGAAGCCACAGGGGAATTAAATGGATGCAAGTCCATGAAGGGGGAGGAGGCCAGGGCTGGACACAGCGTGGGGTGCACAGGCACATCCCATCCTGTCCCAGTTCCCCAGGGGAATACAGACAGGCTGCACACCCAGCACCATGCAGCACTGCCGCCTGCTGGTGACACACTTTGGCCAGCACAATTTTTTGTCAGCTTTCTGGTTCTTTAAATATCAGAGCATGCTAAAAATAATAATTATATATATATATAATATATATATATATAACCTGCTCACTGTGGCTAGCCAGCACAAGCCCATGGACTTGATGATCTTGTTACATGGAGATGCACTAATCTCCCACCCCTGCTTCTCTCAACCCCTCTGAGAAGGTCCTTACCGAGGCAAGGCTGTGGGAGGAACTGGAATGTTTGCTGGGCTCGATGGAGGAGATCCCGCTGAGCGTGTCATTGCTCTTGCTGCTGGGACTCTGGACTCTCTTGCTGGAGTATCCTGAAGTTGAGATCACACAAAAACAGGATTTTAAACCTGGTCCATGCAAAGGATGAGACAGGCTCTCCTATCACAGTGAGTGCTGTTGGGTGTGAGAACCCTGCAAGCTACGGAAAGTGCAGTCCATGTAAGAAACTACAGCAGACAGAGGAAAACCTGGCACGAAACAAGAGAGATTCACTGCAGCTGTGGCTTAAGGAGAGAAACACCACCCTGTCAAGCGTGACTGGAGATAAGCAAGGCAGCATCCAATGCCTAGAAATGAGTCAGATCTCCTTTATGCTCTATTTTGCTTCTAGACACAAAGCAAGTTGCTATAAAGGGAACCCGAGGCTGAGAAATGAACACGCATTGCCTTTGATGGTAGGAGGCGAGCACAAATGGAAAGCATCAAGGAGAAACTCCTCCAGCTTCCCTTAGGCACGAAGAAGTGGGTAAAGAAGCTGCCCATGGTTTGGGAGCCTCAGCAGCATGGGACAGACACTCCTGACCCACAGCTAGGCCACCACCCCCTCCAGGCTGCACCAGGCAGATGCAGCTGCACACAGCACCCACAGGCATCACCAAAATCAATACACAGCCAGGTCACGGTGTGCCTAGGGCCATTATTATCAGGGAGGCACGGCAAAACATGTCCATAGGCTTTGTGTAGGCAGGGGGATGGGAACCACATGCCTTGGAGAAAACCTCAGCATCGTTCACTCCCCCCTCCACCCAGTCACACACGTTTTGAGCTCAGCATCTCACCCTTTCCTGCACTAACCCTGTGTTCATAGCACTGTGCTTCATATCCTCCTTTCCATTCTACATCAACATAGTGCGCAGAAATCACTTTTCTTTCCTCTCTGCCCACTTGCCAGGAACATTCCAAGGTCCCAGTGCTGCTTGTACACCTCCCTTTCTTTGAACACTATTTTGGCAATATTCTCTTCACCCCCTCTCTATCCAGTTTTGGGGACTCCCCTTTATTGCAAGGCCAACCTTTCTTCACAGAAGAGACCCTTCTGGTTGGCAGGATGGGCACCGTGACGCCTCCAGGCTTAAAGCCACACTTCTCCGGAGCAATCTGCTTCTTTCGGCGCCGACGACGCTTCAGCTGATGAGCTGCAAGAGCCAACGCAACCGTCCCAAGAGCTGTAGCAAACAGTACCTTACGCAGGCCTGGAGAGAGCCGCAGCTGAGAGAAGACAGACTTTAAACACAAAAGATATGGAAGAGCAACAGTGAAAAACCAAAGTCTACCACCCTTTTTTATATATGCGTTTGTTTGTTTTTTTAATAGCAGTTGTAAAGATCAGATACCTGAGACGTACATTGGCATTTCCCCTCCCACCCACTGGACTCCTCCCATTATCTGCTACACAGCTGAAGCTTAACGGGAAAGAAAGTGCACAGCACCAATGTGGTGGAACCTGGGGAAATTGGCCTCAATTCTCATTGCCAAAACAAGCTGTAAAATTCACGAACAGCCCGTAACAGATGAGACCCGAGTCACCCAAGTTCAGCTCTGAAACCCTGGTACGTAGCTGAGCTTTGCTATCCCAAACGTTGCATGGAAAACACACCAATAATCTTTCAATATATACATGCACTTAGTGCCTTTGAAGAGAAGAAAGGTGGAACTCGGGTGTTGTTCCACAGAGTGATGTGGAAACACTTCTCTCACCCTGCTCCAAATCCATCCCCACTACCCTGACCTCTACAGACAACCCAAACGCACTGACAGGCTCTCCCACCATCGTGCCTCTATTCCTCTCAACTAACACAGATTCTTCTTTCTTGGCAGACAATCCCCAGAGACAAAGCCTAAGGAACCAGCTGGAAAAGACTTTTTGTTGTACCTGCCCAAACGTCGTGTACACAAACACGGGGATCTCCGCCACAGTCATTGCCAAGGCCTGGATGATGGACATTCCCTCCGTCCTTCTAAATGCCATGGCTAAAGGATGACCTCAGCACCTCCAGGAGTCACGAAGGAGAAGGACACTTGTGGATGGATGCTGCACGAGCCACTCACAAGGAAATCCAGCTTTCATCTGACATTGAGCTCGGTGTCCTGGAGCCAGCCTTCATCCAGCACTCCTGAAGGAAAGGGGGAGAATCAGGTGAGTGAAGGGAACACACAGCCACTACTTCCCTGTACTGCACTTCACAAACAGCACACTCAGTGCTGCAAGGCTGCTAGAGCCAAACCTGAGCTTTAAAGCATCTCCTCATCCATAGCAGCAATTGTTGCTTCTCATACCGAGTATGGGGTAAGGTTCACAAACTGCTCTATAGTGGCAGCAATGTCCTTGCACTCCAAAGCTGAAGCTGTGCCAGAGATTTCCACATGCTCCACAATGGGCTGCACGTGGTTGGACAGAACTTTTGGCAGCCTCCGTATAAAACAGAAACAAAACCATATATAAATAACGTAACTATTCCAAATAACCACATATGCACCTTTATTAGGAAAAAACTGCTTGCCCTCGATTCTGTCACTGTACAGAGCCATTAAGCAAAGGCTGTTTCTCCCAGGAGGTTTCAAAGCAACCTGAGTTTAACAGAGCTTTCCTGGCTGTGCTGGAAGCTGGAAGCAGGGCCCTGCCTCACAGCAAGGACAGAGCTACAAAAAATAACAGGTATTGAAACCAGAGAAGTATCTATTGACCACTACAAGGTTATAAATGCTTTAGCCCTGCTCCCCCTGCCAGGCCAGCCTTCACAGTAATGCACTTGGAAACACTGCCCTTACCTGCATGCAGACACACTCTGATCACATCACTCACAGCAACCTTGCACCTCACAGCCTCCAGGGCTGGCACAGCCCCGTTAAAGAGCCACATTTGGCAACAATCTCAAGGGACCCGAGTGCCGGGAGCTTGCAGAACAAGGTTAAACGTAACATTTTGGCTAGAGCAGAACAAAGATACGTGCAAAGAATGTGGGGGACACGGTTCAGCCTGCAGGTTACTGCACCTGGCTGGCAGCGGGGACACAGCACAGCGCCAAGGAAAGCCCTCCATGCTGGGCACTGCAGCACTGCCTTGCCCATCCTTGTCCTTCGGGATGAGGTAACGCTGCCCTAGCAGGACACAGAGACATTCACACCTCGAGCACTGCCCTGCCCCACTCACCGCGTCCCGCGGCCGCTCGGCCCCTCTCGGCGCTCCGTTCCCCCCGCGGCGCGCCATGGCCGCGGAAGGGCAGCGTCTCCTTCCCCCGCGCCGCAGCCTACCCTGAACGAGGGTTGAAGCCCCGCCCCTCCTCACTCCTAGCCAATCAGAGCGGCGATCGTCCCTTCGGCGAACCAATCGGGGTGCTTCGCGCAGACCCGGCTGCAGGCTGCGGCGGCGAGTGCGGTTGAGCGGTGAGGGCGGCGGGCGGCGCGAGCGGCCATTGGGCGCCGGCTGACAGCTCCCACCGCGGACTCCGCCCCCTTAAAGGGGCCGCGCCTCCCCGAGACGGCCCCGCCGCTCCAGCCGCAGCCCGGTTCCCCACGCCCGGCAGGCGGCCTGCGGGTACCGCTGCTCTCCGCCGCTGCCTGTCGGGTACCACGCAGCCCGCACGGCTGTCTCTGCGCCGCGGGGCCCCGCCTGCGAGACAGAGCCCTTTTAAGAGGCCGCGGCGCCGCTCGGGGAAAGCATCGATCGGCGCTATAAAGGTCCGAGCGGCGGCCGCGGTGACAGCGGGGGCGCGGCGGAGGTGGCTGCGGCAGAGCGGGGCGCCATGGACTTCAACGTGAAGAAGCTGGCGTCGGATGCGGGCGTCTTCTTCTCCCGCGCCATGCAGGTGGGGATGCGGGATGGAGCGCGTCGCCATGGCAACGGGGGTGGGGGGCAGCCCTATAGGGGCGGGGGAGTCCCCTGGGCCGAGGGGAAGCACCGCGGGGTGCCCCAGCCCTGCTCCCCCCGTTGGCCTGCAGTCGGCTTCCCCGTTCCTCCTCTCTGCTTCAGGGCACAGAGCATCCCGCCCAGGGTCTGCTTTCCAAAACACAAGTTACGGGCTGAGGGCGGTTTTGTTGCTCTGGTTTGTTTTCTCCAGCTTTCTTGAAGGTAGAAAAGAGATTTAGGGCTGGCATCGAGGCTACGTCTGCAGCGAGCAGTGCTGGGTAACGTGGAGCAAGAGCAGAGCTGAGCCCCGCTGCTGCCATGTTCCTGGGCCAGACAGTGCTCCATAAAGGCTAATGGGGCGATAGCACCAGGGATGCTTCTGGCTGCAGCGGGGCAAGAGAAAGGAGTGAATGCTGGTTCTGTCGTGGTTGTTATCCTTAAGCTATTGTAAAATCTCATAGATAGCTGGTAACTGCACCCAGGCAAGTGAGCCAGCCTGCTGGGGTCTGTGCCCTTCTGTCAGGCAGCTGGGATGGAAGCGGGGTTTCTTGGTTGGCAGTTCAGTCACCCAGGAGGTCAGGTTGCAGAAGCTGCCAGGACCTGACAAAACAAAGCTGTCGGAGATGGGAAGGAGCTGCTGAGACCGAGCAGGCAGTGTCTCACTGCACTAAAGTGGCATCAAAGCATCCTTTAGAAACACGGTATCAGGAGCCTGCCCGGGATGCAGCAATGTCCCAAAACCACAGACTGAAGAAGCTCGGCTATCTGTGAGGAACAAAGTGCAGCAGGTGGTGAGAGGTGGCTGCTGAGCCTGCTCCTCAGGCACAAGTGGGAAACTGCTCCTGGACAGGTGGGAGAGGAAAGAGGCAAATCAGAGCTGGTTGGTATCCTGACCGAGTGCTGAACTCCTGCTGGTGATTTTGGGACCGGGCTTCTTGTTCTACCCACACTTGCCAAACAAACAGCAGCGCTGTCTGGTTCCAAATGGCCTGTGCAGTGGAATAATCCTGGCTCTTTTAGGAACTGGTCTCCTGTAAGCAGATACCATCTCTTGTAATCTTGCCAATGAGTCATATGTTAGGAAAAAAAATAAATAAATATTAACTACAGGTGCAAAATAAGGAGCAGATGGAAGGTTTAAAGATGCTGTTCTCGTGCAAATGACCTTGATAGCAGAAGAAAGGAAGAAATACTGTAAAGAAATGGCATGTTTAGAAGATGTATTGTAAGTCCCTGATAAGTGGTTTTTCAGCTTCAAGGCGTAGGAAGGAGACAGGCATGGGAACAGTGTCTGCACACCAATTCTAGAGCAAGGAGGCGTTTATAAGTAGTGGCTTCTGCTTGCTACGCCTACTCCACATCATCTTATATATGAATATTAATGTGGATAGTTGCAGTAGTAAGTAGTTGAAACAAAATGGTCACTGGTACTTGCAGACAGCGTGCACGTGTTTGTGCAAGCCAGGATGGCTGGAAGGAATTGCCTCACTTTCTGAAACGTGGTTGCTGGGCTAAGCAGGTCCCTTTGGGCTGTCCCCAGAGTCCTCGTCGTGCACGGGTGAGCAGCGCTCTGTCACTACCAAGAGCCAGAAATAGCAGACAAGGTTTGCTGTTGGTGGTGAAGATTGGGTTTGTAGCAGCCACTTCAGCACAGCAGATCTTCCAGGGCACCAAATAAGCTCTGTTCTCTGTAGCTCTGAATGCTTTTCTCAGCTCCAGGCGTTGAACAAAATGCTGCTTTACTGGAACTGCAGCAACTGGGAGATAAATGGACTGGCCATTATGTGCTGTGCCACTCAGACAGCATTAGCTATTGCTGTCTGGCTGAGGTGTCTGGCCAGCACATGACAGTTTGTTACTGAAAAAAAAGGGCTGTAGCACTGCTGAGCCCTCAGAAGTGAGGGGGAAAAAGGAGGCAGAACGTGGCCAGATGCGACCTGAGGTAGGTGCTGGCTGAAGGGCAGGAAGGATTTGTGGCCTAGGCTTAACCTGGGTCATGACAGAAGACCTCAGCAAACCACTGCCACCTTTACATGGCTTTTCTTACCTGGGGCTCCACGTAGTCAATCTCCTACCTGAGGAGAAGGACTCCCCTCTCCTGGGGGCAACAAGAGCAGTGCAGACACGGCCATGGGGAAGGAGCTGTACAGTGTTTCTCCATAGCTGTGTATGCAGTAACCCTCTTAACAGGCTGCGTACACCCCCACAAGGCAGTGTCCTGTGGGCTTTATGGCATCTCTTATGCTCTCAGATAAAAACAAAGCAGCTACAAGCTAAAGGAAAGAGGTAGTTGTAAGCCCTGATGCCATGAGAGTGGGAAATAAACTCCCAGGCTTGTACAACTGCGTGGATTAAGAGATTTTCTAGGATTCAGAATCCCAGATGAGGATTTACTATACTGACACTTGTTTCACCAGTCGCCGCTATCTAATCAGCATCCTCCAAGGGTTGCAGTTACATCCCTAACAGCTCTGGCACCTGCAGGACAGGCCTCACACAAATCATTCTTACCTTCATTGAAGGAGAATAAGACTATTTGTTGGTCAGCTGCATCTTCCAGTTATCAGTAAACGGGCCCAAACCTCCTCAGAGGACGTTATGAGAGCAGTTCTGGCCTCCCTGGAGGAGTCAGCATCAGTTCTTCTGAAGGTGACACGTTGGATGTCTCTGCTCTAGACAGGCTGCAAACCAGATTTTCTGAGGGATGTCTGGAAATAATTGTAGGTGTCTGTCTTGTATCAGATCTGATGGAAAGTCAGTGGGTGCTGATTGAAGTTACCACTAGCAGCTATATCTTGACTCGTTCCATCTTAAGGCTCCTGGAGAAAGATGGACTCTTCCATCTCCCTGAACTCTAGTGATAAAGTAGTCTTTTCCCCTCTGCTTTCTGACCTTAATGGGGATAATGCCTTGGCTACTGGACACCTGAAAAATCAAGAGTACAGGAGGTGATTTAAGGAGAGGGATCTGAAGGCAAGAGGCACAAGACAGAGCATGTTTCCCATGTCAGTTAATGCACAAGGGAAGGATTGCATCCTTTCCTCTCTGCTTTGCTCCTAAGTTAACAAAGCTGTCCTGTTAATGGCTTCCTCTGTCCTCTAGCACAATTTTACTTGGCCCACAGCCTGGCTTTCCTGACTCCCAGTGACCAAACGCTCTCTATGTAGTCCAAAGCAGCTGAGATCCAGGTAACGTTTAGATGCTGACTGAGTGGCAAAGGCTTCTTTCCTAATGCAGCTCTGTATGGGATGGGAGGTAGCTTTATGTTCAGCTATCTCTGATCACCAGAAGTGCCAATATTACAGTACCCTGGGCATTCAGAAACTGGTCAGATGCTACAGAAAATCCAGTGGCCCAAATACACTGACAGATACAGCAGACGATTCCTGGTTGAAGACTCCTGGCTCTGGTTCGATCCTTATGACCTAAGGTGGAATACAATCACCCTACAATGATTTCTCATAAATAATGTTTGGCTGAAAGCTGGTGACCCTGCAAGTGGGACAAAGGCCTGAATTCTGCCACCAGATGCCCTGCAAGGGATCTGCAGCCACCCTGACAGCCACCAGCATAGCAGCCTGGGCCTGCTGAATGGGAGATGTATGGGGAAATTGCACAAGCCTGGGAGACACCAGTCAGTCAGGCTGCACTGGGTAAAACAGATGTGGCAGCAGTGGGGTTTATTCCCTTTGGCTTTAAGGAGAGGGAGGTGCTAATGCTTTCAGCAAAGAAAACAATGCATGTGCTATTTTAAAGCCTAACCTTGGTGGCTGTAAGTAGCTAGGCTGCAGGCACAGCTGTAGTGCAGAGGGACACATCCAGCTCAGCTCTGCTTGCTTGCTCTCCTGAATTCCCAGCAGTGTCTTTAACTGCTCTCATAAGGAAAGACCAGTTTTCCCCGAGCTGTGAATGCAGCTGCCCTAACTGCAGTACAATTCAGCTATGCTTTTTTGTAATCTTTGCCTGTTGCCCAAGTGTTGCTCTCCTGGTCTGCCAGCCTGTGTGTCCACTTGGTCTCTGGTAATGCATCTAGCATTCCTGCTGGCCAGCCAAGCCTCCCAGAGGAAACCCAACCTTTGGCTGAATTATTGATGCCCTGGAATGCAGCATGACTCTCTTCTTCCTGGAGAGTGAGAGTGGCACTCAGCAAAAGGCTGCCCTGCATTATTAATCACTTCATCAGCTTCCCTGCACAAAAACAGAACTGGTGCTCAACTGGGTCAGATGCGAGAATGTTTCTTTTACAGCGAAACCAGGGAACCTCTCAGCACCGTCACCTGATCCCAGGACGTGGATCCTGAAGTTGGTTCAGGGCAGGGCTGTTTCTCCAGCCATCAGGTTCTAGAAAACAAGAGGGAATAGTTCCCTTTCAGCAGGACTGAGGAGCTTAAGGCTCTTCGCAGGCACTGCGATTGCACAGGCTTTGCACCAAGCCTTTGGGGCAACTTTAGTACAACCAAATAAGGCTCCCATTTGTACCAGTCTGATGTATTTGGAGCAGCAAGATCCAAAATATTTGCAGTCTGCCTTTTCACAGTTAAGAGCTGTGACTGCATGGTGAGCCTGTCTGCTCCCCTGCATCTCACAGCCTCACAGTGGAGTCTTATATCTGTCCAGTGGGGAAGGAAAAAATGCAATCAAATTTTTTTCTAAGTGTTATGAAAACAAATTCCTAGCAACAAAAATCCTTTGTGTGGAGGGAATATGGGGGAGTTTCGCTTGAATCACTTGAGCAACCAGATTTCACAAACTGCTGGTTTTCTGCCCTGCTTTTCCCTGGCAACACTGACTTGGGCAGCCAGGTAAGGGGATCAGCAGCTGAGACCTGTTGCCACCTGAAAGCTCAGATCTCCACTTGCACCAGGCATGAGAGAACCAGCTCACAGGATAAGGCAGTGTAACTTACCTCTAATCTCCTTTGCTGGCTGTTGCTTTCATCTGATCTTGCTGCAAGCTGCTGCGTAAAGAGGTGGTCCTGCTCTCCCCTGCACCCGGCAATGCTGTGAGTTCTCAGTTCCACCTGAAAAGTCGTATTAGGGAAGAAATGAGCTGAATCAACAACTTCCTCTGCAGTTCCGGGGTTGTCAGACTTTGTGCAGATGAGGAGATAAAAGAGTGCTGTGGGGGAGGAAAGAGGCACCTGCAGCAACCCACAGCAACGTGGACCCTGAGGCTCTACCCAAGTTTGAGCCTTGCAGCATAGCCAACTTTGAGGTAGGGGTGAGGGAGGCACGAAGGGGATGAGGTGGAAGTGGAGTAACAGCCTCACTGCAGCCTCCCATGCTCTTGCACCCACTTCATAACATTTATGCCCCGTTTCTCAACCCTGAAACAAAGCCTGAATGATAAATTTTCTGGCCTGACCCTTTGGAGCTGCAGGCTGTGACTCAGATTCCTGCCCATCCTCCCCTTCTGGCATAGCCTAGGCTTGCAGTGACCATGTTGTGTCCTCAACCCTTGTGCAAGACAAAGAGCTATAGTGTTTAATGTGAGATAAGAACAGATTGACTATGAATCCTGGCTGCTCCTTGGCCAAATGCTGTGATCCGTATTTCCAGTGCACCAGGAGAAAGGGTAGACTGCAGAAAACAGTGAAATACAGTGATGCTTGGAGCTGCTGCTTGTGAGTATAGCAAAGCTCTGCGGGGCTGAACTGATTCAAGAGCCTGGTTATAGCACCATGGAGGGCTTCAGCAGTGATCCGACTCTGCAGCAGTGCTGTAAGAAGCAGGCTGAAATCAGCTGAAGAGGAATCAGGGTTAGGTTTGACAGCTCCAGGGCAGATGCTGGTGCAGGATGTGTCTGAACTGCAGGAAGGAGAGCTGGGCTTGAAAGAGATGAGTTCTCAAAAAGCTGTCTGGGAAAGGGGGGCAAGGGAGACTGTTATGCTTGCATCAGAGAGACTTGGCTTGTTTAAGAAAGCTCTTAAACAGATGACTCCACTATTGGTGCCAAGTACCTGGGAAGTCCCAGTTTGCTGCATGGCAGTGACTCAGCCCTGCCTGGCAGAGTCTGAAAACAGCCCCAAGCTTCCAACAGCGACAGAGGAAAAGCTTCAGCTGCTCACGCATGTCTGATAGCCATGTGTGTCCCCCAGAGACAGTCACAGAAGTTGAATACAAAGCACTACAAACACCCTCTCACCTTGAATCAGCTTCTAGCCATGTCCAGCAGTAGCCACAGGGCTATGGCAAGAATGAGCTGAAAATAAACACTGGTAACCAGAAGCTACTGATGCTGAGAAAGAGACCAATGAAGCAATGGCTGGTCATGCCTGGGTGAGACTCCTTTATCCTCACCAGGCTGCAGGAGGGAATGGAGCCATCCTTGCAGTTCAGCTTCCTTCACCACTGACGTCTGACAAAAGTTTGCTGGCTCTAGCTTGAACGTTACCCAAGCAAGTCACTGTGCAAACATACCTGCAGGACTTACCTATCTTGGACATCTAGCAATATTTGCACATGGCTGATTTCAGGGCTCCTAAGTGCTTGTTTGCTTGCCTCACATGCTGGTCCTGGGCTTGCTTTTTCTGACCTTGTTCCCAACATTGTCCTGGATACGCACGCAGCTGGGGCTGTTGGGCAGCTCTTCCTCCAATGCTATGGGAGCAAAGCTTGCCAGAAAGCCTTTCAGGAGGGCCAGGGGACACCAGAGCAGAACCCCATGAAGTGAGCTTGTTAGCCATCTAGAACTGAGCTGTGAGGTATGGAAAGGAGTTGCAAGCAGCAATTAGACAGGAGTTGTATTTCACCTGAGTTTTGGCCAGGCTTTAATCCCTTGGCACCTGACTGTGCCAGGTGTTACACAGCACCACATCCTGATAACTGAACAGTGGCACCAGGAACCAGCAACAAGGGCTGAAAGGACAAGTGGAACCTCAACAGGGTCCCAAGTAGCACAGGAGTCTACTTACATGATCTAACAAGATGCTGCTTCCATCAAGAGCAGGAAATAATGCTTAAAAATGAGAAATTGCACAGCTTTACTGGGACAAATGAAGTATGGGATTGGGAAGAGAGAGAATAGGTTCTTCTCTCAGAAAGTACCAGACTATTTTCCTTTATAGAAGTGACTTATTCTGGCACACCTCTCAAACATGGGCTCTATTTTTAGCTCAGTGTTTGTTCTACTCTTGGGTTAAAAGTGCTCTCTTCCCCTGAAGGATGCCTGGTAACAAACAATGGTGCTTTGAAGGCTTCGTGGCCTTCGATGGCTCTTAACAGCTCTGTAGCATGTCACAGTTTTGCTTCAGTAGAGCTGCCCTTCTAATGACTGTCTCTATCCTGCAGTTTACAGAAGAGAAGTTGGGCCAGGCTGAGAAGACTGAATTAGATGCCCATTTTGAAAACCTTCTGGCCAGGGCAGACTCAACTAAGAACTGGACAGAGAAGATCTTACGCCAGACTGAGGTTCTGCTACAGCCAAACCCTAGTAAGTCCAGCTTCTAATGCTTGAAGGACAAATGACACTTGCACCTCAGTGTTAGGACATGCCCTCTGGCAGAAAGCTTTGTTCCAATGGGTTTGTTGGAGCTAGAAGTGTGTCTTTATAGGACCTGTCCTTCATCCCCTGTGTAGTTAGAAGGTGGCTATTGCCCTGCACAGCCTGGCAGTGCTCCTGAGGACTGGGAGGTGGCTGGAGGGGTGGGAACACCTTCTCCCAGAGCTGGTGCTTGCTGTCCAATGCATGACTGAGGACTGGGTGGGTTGGTCACCATGAATGACAGTTCCAGGGGTCTCTCCATCTTCCATCCTGTAATCAATGGTGACTTTACTCATTTCAGGTGCCAGAGTAGAAGAATTCCTCTATGAGAAACTTGACCGGAAGGTACCTTCCCGGGTCACCAATGGGGAGCTGCTGGCACAGTACATGACAGAGGCAGCGAATGACTTTGGGCCAGGGACACCTTATGGTAAGTCAGCCTGCCTAAGCCCAGTAAATCCATCGCTTCCTTAGAGGGTAGCCCCACTGCTGTTCTGGTTAAGACTTCCGCAGCATGCCTCTTGAAGCAGGGTGGCCTGCTCCACCCATGGCATCCTGCCTATTAATTGATCAGCACTATTGTAAGAGAAGAGTTTGTTCTACTGCATCAGCAAACAGTCCACCAGGAGGAGAAAGGCAGCCCTACTCTGCAGCAAAACATCCTCTGTTGATGGGGAAAGGGGACAGGGTTCTCCCTATCCCTTATACAGTCCTCAAGCCTGACAGAGCTAGAGAGGGAACAAAGATGTACTGATCCATGGTAGCCAGCGGAACTAGCTGCAGGAGACAGAAGCTGTTCAATGCTGTTTCCATGACTTTCTGAATTAACCTGAACAAGGAGTTGCACTGAATGGCCTTAGCTTTGTCCAATCTGAGAATTGAGCGTTTCCTGCAAGGGAGGGTGTTAATAAAATCTTTCTCCAGCAAGAGAACAGTATAATATATTTGAGAAGGTCAGTGTTTGGCTACAAGGCTTAACAGGCCCCTTCCTGATCATACAGCTTGTCTTTCTGTTCCTAAATCATATTGGTTCCCCTCCTCTAGGGCTCCTTCAAGCTGCAGACCTGCACAGAAGCACAGACTTAACTTCCAGCTGTCCTTGCTTTCTGCTATGAGCTTTGTTATGGCTCCCCAAATCAATAATTATTCAATAGCAAACCCTATTACAGGCAGAACAGCTGTAACTGCATCTATAGCCAGCACTGCCTCAACTGGATCCTAATCAACTCATTTTTTCTGCTCTGGTGCTTTTAGTTTGCTGCTCTGTTCCTGTGCCTCTGTGTATGAGACAAAGATTGTACTGCCCAATCAGGTGTAGCAGTAAAAGAACATCAAGGGAATAAGTGCCTCAGCAGATAGATAAGATCAAAGCCACATTGGGAGTGGCTGGGAGGAGGTCAGAAGTTAAAGGCAGACTGAAGCTAGGACTAAAGCAGGTGTGGTATGGGCATGGTCACCTTGTCCAGGCATGGTCCCTTCTGTTTCCTGACACTGGAGTCTGGTCGCAGTGGGTGAGCTGGCTTCGGCCAGTGCAATGTTCATTGGTTTCTACTGGAGTTGAAGGCTCCCATTGTTGCAGGGAAGACCTTGATAAAAGTTGGAGAGACTCAAAGGCGCTTAGGTGCAGCAGAACGGGACTTCATCCACTCTGCCTCCATCAACTTCCTGACACCACTGCGCAACTTCCTGGAAGGGGACTGGAGAACCATATCTGTAAGTATGGTAGCAGGGAAGGGGAAGCTCATCACCTCACCAGAGACAAGGAGGGCAGGGGAACGGGGACATAGTGCTGGAAAAATGCATTCTCCTTCTCTGTGAGAATAGAAGACCTCACGTCTCTCCCCTTGGAGAACACAAGGAAGGAGGAATGCCCATCCTAGATCTCCTTAGGGCTCCCATTGCCACAGGGAAGGATTGCTATTTGATCTGCATGAGGGAGGTGAGTCCTTTCTTGACCCCTACAGCTTAGTGGGTACCACAAGCCCATAGACTCCTCTCTTTCCAGAAAATTAGCCTAACAGTATCCCTAGGAGGCAGGCACAAAACTCTTGCTAGTCAGATGAACATAGCAACTGCTTGTTTCTCACAGGCACTTTTTGCTAAGAAAATAGGCTTGATTACCTAATGATACATTGGTCCTTTCCCTTCCCAGCAGCTCCTAATCAGTCTGCTCCTTTCCCCTTTGCTGTCTCTTCCAGAAAGAGCGGAGGATCCTGCAGAACCGCCGCCTGGATCTGGATGCCTGCAAAGCAAGGTTGAAGAAAGCCAAAGCTGCAGAAGCAAAAGCAGCGGTAACTTTTTCCCCTCATTCCCTCTGTCCTTCTGGCCACAAGGTTTGACCCACATGAGCAGTTCCAAAAGCTCTCTGGACATAAGTCAGGCTGCCCTACTATGCTCTGGTTCTGGCAGGCATAAGTGGGAGGATTTCTCATCTGGTATGGAAGGGAACTGTGAGCAGGCACAATGTGTCTGTTCCTCAGATACCCTTCCATGGGAAAGTTATTGAAAGAAATAGTTCTGAGCTGCCAGAAGGCTGGAAACTCACACTTAAGCCATGCTCCTGTCTTCTGACTGACAGTGGTTCCTGGCAGTTCAAGGTTGTAGCTGGATGATTTGTGTTGGTAACTAAAAGGCCATATCTTCTGAGGACTCGCTAAATCTCCCTGGGGACCTGAAAGAAAGCAAAGAGAGAGCTGAGCTGGAAGGTGTATAAGAGAAAAGAGCGCTGGGGCTCTGAAGGAGTCCCAGGATTTCAGACTAGTTACGATTTGGCCAGTTTGGTCTTTCCAAGGCAGAAGTTTTGAGGCAGCCTGTAAGGGGTGGCCAGGGTCAGACTGGCTAACAAGAGGCCCTTGCTTCAGCCTCTCTATTCTCATTGTTCATGGTGCTGTCTGGTTACAGGCTGGTGTTCCCCTCTGGCTTTGGAGAATTCATGGCTGGTAAACATGAAGCTCCCAGGACAGTGTTCCAGCCAGTGTTCCACAGGCCTGAAAAATGGGGATGTGGAATCAGGACAGCAAAGTTGTCTGAGGCTGAGAGCTGTCAGCTCAGGGCTGTTCTCTGGGCAGAGACCAGGTAGCAGGAGGCAGAGAGAATGAAGCTGGGCAGAGATGGGTTCCCTGGGGGACCCTGTTGAGGCAAATTGCCATCTTGTACTGTTGACATGAGGACGTGCTAGTGGAAGCAGTGACTACTGCTTTATCTTAGGCTCAAGTCAGATTAGGAATTTAGAGAACTTGTATGCTTCCTCCCTTTCTACTCTCTTCCATTTTACCTTGCTTCCAACATGAAGTGATCCCAAGGTCTCTCAGTTGCAGAAAGTCCCTTGAATGTGGATTTCCTGTAGCTAGAGAAGAGAAACCTGGTCTCCCCCTGGAGCTGCAGTGCTGATGCTCTCCAGACAGGATGCAGAGCCACTCTAAGGCTCTCCAGAGCCTTGAATAGCTCTGCTTCTTTGGAACAGATCACCACAACAGAAGAGCAACTTCAGCTGCTGTTGTGGGCACCCAGCTTAGTTTGAGGGTGAGGTCCCTGGCTGCAGTCCTCAAGGTCCTCTACTAACTACCAGGGGACAAGGCACAAAGCATGGAAGGGTGAACTGCTGCCTCAGCACCAGGCAAGTTAACTCAAGATTAGACCAGTGCTTCCTATAACGTGCCTGGAATCCTGTGCCACACCTCTCCATTCAAGCTGGCCTTAAGTACTGCACCTTCCCCAGCTCACCTCTCTCTTGCTGCTGTTCTCCTGTGTAGTGCAAAACTTGTGTTCCCACAGCTTTTGTCTTGTGACTGACCCTCCAAGTATGCTGCTGCCCAGTCCCTTAAGCTGCTGTATGGGGTTTCTGGGCTTGTGCATTTCCCTCAGATGTTGTGCTTTGTCCTTCCTGTTGATGCTGTTTTGTTTACTAACCTTTTTGTTTTGTTTCTTTGTAATTTGCTCAGTGTGAGGGAGATGTGAGTATTGACTGTGCTAACAGTGCTGTGATTTTTCTTTAATACCTCTCATTGTCTCTTTCCCATTTTCAATGACAATTCATAACTCCCTCGTCCCATCAGTAGTGGCCCTGGAGCACATACTGGTCAGGGCTGTGGTTGCCAGGGAAAGCTGTCCCAAAAGATGGGAGCATTTGTCAGCTGCCTGTAGCTCTTCTAGAGCAGGCACTGAGAACACTGCTTGCAAGCAGTGCATGAAGGAAGCAGGGGCTCACCAGGTTGCACTCAGGCTCCTCTGGCTCCAGGCAGGAGAAGTTCATCTGGGTGGTGAGTCCCTCTCCTGGAAGGGAGGCAAATCCAGAGACAATGACAGGCAAGTTGATCTGGTTGTGGTGCTGTTCTGGCCTTCAGGCTCCAGGACTCTGCCCTTTCTCTCTACTGTAAGAAGGGGAAGGGGAGGGAGGTGTTTCTTTTCACCACTGCTTGCAAATACAACTTGCCCATGCACGGGAGTGCAAGAGTAGCTTGCCTCCTTCATCCCATGTGCTGTGGCTAGTTTTGGGATTCAGTGGAGAAACAGGAAAAGGGAGGAGAGATTTCTTAAATTGCTTTTGATTTTAAGACCAAATAAAGAATACAATCTGTTCCTAGGAACATCTCCTCTCCTCACAGAGGAGTCAAGCTTAGTTACAATGCTAGCCTCAGATTGCACTCATGCATTTTTCTTCCTTATCCTCAAGTTTGACTCAAGATATGAATCACTCCTCCCAATTGCTTCCTTCTGCCATCCCCAAAACTCCTCAATGGTTGAAAAACCTCTTCTTGCTGGGACTGTCTGAATGCTCTTCCATACACCAGTCACTCATCCCAGCAGGCTGCTCTGGGCTGCTGCAGCTCCCAGCTAATCGGGTCAGTTGTTATAAGTAGGTCTGGGTGAGCTGCAAAGAGATTAACCTGGGAGAGGAAATGTGGGGCCTGAGAGGATTAGAAACGCAACAGGGTTACAGCTGATATGTGTGCCCACCTTGTACTCCAGCTCATGGCACAATAAGGGGTGACCAGAGCTGGGCCTTATCCATAGCACTGCTGCGATGGCCCCAAGGTAGGCTAGCAGGTTGGCTCACCTCTGGGTGACATTACAACTAGAGGCCATTCTAGGAAGAAGCCTAATCTTTTCTTAACTGGAAAGATAATTGTTCCGTGATGGCTAATGAGCCCTCACTATGTGTGAAGATGGACTGTTTCCCCTGCATTCCCAACAAGGAAAGCCTCTGGAGTGCTAAGTCTTTGTGTCCCTGGATAAGGGCTGACCTGTTGAAAAGGTGACTTGGAGAATTTCTGACTTCTGGGCTGAAAACTTACACGTTGCCTTTGATGGCAGCAGAGCATTGGGCTAGATCTTCTTTGGTCATGCCATGCACCTCGCTGAAAATAGAGCCTGTTAGGTGGAAACATGCTGAGAGGCTTGGTGAAAGTAAGAGCAGGTAAATGTCTCTCCTCAAAAGACATTACGGAATGTACACTGTGATGCTAGTAGTCATGTCCTCTTCAATAATGAGGCCCTCACATTTCTAGGACTATAGATGGGAAACAAGGGAATAGAAGGTCCTGTCCATTGGACTGAGCCAACGTGAGATGGGCAACATCATGGCTGTAAGGCAATGGGAATCACGTTCAGGACTGTGCTGTCTCATCTGCACTCCAACTGGCTGCTATACAGCTAACAGCTCTAAGTACAGGCAGTTTATAAGAGCAGGAACATCTACTGTTCACGTACCAGATGTGACTGCATGACCCTGTCCTCTTCCTCTTGCACAAACCCACCTTCCACCTGGGGGCAGTTTCCAAGCATCACTGCTCAAACTGTTGGGAGATTTCCTTCCTGCAATCATGGGAATTTGAACTAAGTTCCCAGCACAGAAGGGAAACAACAGCAGCCCCTTATTCTAACTGTTGCCCAGCTGACTCCTGTCAACTCTTCTACATGACCTGTACATGAAACTCTATTCCCCCTATTAGGCTGTGCCTGACTTTCAGGAGACTAGACCTCGTAATTACGTTCTCTCCGCCAGCGCATCAGCGGTAAGATTGCTTCCTCATAGATGTTGCCCCTCCAACCTCTTCCTGCCCCTCTCTCACCTGACGTTATCTCAGACCTAGTGCTCTGCTGTTTTCAACATTTTAATGTGACATGGGATGCCTGGAGTTCCTCTGACTCAATTGTAAGGATGCAGATCATCCATCTGGGAGTGCGGTATCAGGATCTGACACTTTTGCTGCTTGGTTTGCTTTCCAGTTTCTCTCCCTGTTTCCACATTTGCAATGGGAATCTTCTGACAGCATTTTTATTGCTAGCTAGTAGAGCAACTGAAAGGAAATAAACCCTCAATGGTCACCCTTTTTGGATGGTCCCAACCTTATAAAGACAACACTGCATGACTGATAGCTGACCTGTCGTTTTGGTGCTTGGAGGCTTTCTGGCCAGTCAAGAAAAGCAAAGATGGAAGAGTCTGCCACCCATGGTGCCAGTAACCTAGAAGGCTGACAGTACAGGCTTGTCTGTTCTGCAAATACAGGTCAATTCTTTTTTATCTTCAACTTACTACCTACCCTCCTGCTGTCTGCTGTTGGTGGCTATTGAGCAGGCACACGCTGGGTGGATATATCACCTGTTGCATCTCTACTGTGTCGTACAGAGTGGTTGTAGTCCAGCAATTGACTTTCTGTGCTGTGTTTATGGCTCCCCATTGCACAATGTCACATTTCTCGTTAAAATGTTGAAAACAGATCATCTTGCTTCCTAAGTAGAGTTCAGAACAACACTGATGCCTGTTAGTTAAATAACCTGGGACTGAAAGGGCTGGGGAGGATGATCTACAAAAACGCAGTAGGCCCAGTCTACTAGCAAACCAAAACTTGGTAGAAAGTCTGATTTGGTTAATGGGGATTAATGGGATTAACCATCCCATTTGGAGAAACAGGTATGTCTGGGCTGATAGCATCAGTGTTAGTTCCTAGGGGTATGTCCTGACCTTCTTGGAGAGAGATGCTGGGATCAGAAATAGCTTTGCACAAAACTAGAACATTATTTCAACAGGTAACTGGCTGGGTGATGAGGCTTCCTGGGAAGAAGCTGATACTGGTGATGCTGCAGCAATTACTCAGTTTCCAGCTCTCCTAGCACAAAACTAGCATCAGCCTGCTGCTTCTCTGCTGGAAAGGTCTGTTTGAGGACAGTGCAGATACTGCAGTAATGGACTAAAACTGAACTCTAGGAGAATCAGAAGATAAACTGGGCTTTCCTTGACTCTGAATAGCTCTGGCTAGATCAGCATATCCTGATCATCCCTTGAAGCTTTCTAAAGCAGACCAGAAGAAAAGCATTTTGCAAAACATGCATTAGCATCTTGCAGAGTGCCCAGATGCTCAGTCAGATGTGTCTAGTCATCATCTAGCTGCAAGCTGGTTTGCTTGCTATACTGCAAAGCTGCCATGAGATCAGATGCTGAGTAAGGTAACACAACAGGGGAAATGAATTTAGGTTTTTGCTAACCCATGAGTGTTCACCCTCTCACATCTCTGCCTAGGTCAGTGATCCCTGTTCACAGCTCTGCTAAGGAGGCTGTAAGCAGAAATGACAAGGGGCAGTCAGCTCAGAGCAGGGCTCTAGCTCATGCTTGCTCTAGATAAGTAATTGGCACCGACTTTCATCATGTTTGATGGTTCCACAAGTGGCAAACGCCCCAGCCTAGCCAACAGTGGTCCCTGTGGCTTCCAAAATACCCCCTTCAGAGTTTGCAACTGGTGGCTGAACGCCACCTTGCATCCAGCCTGCACTAGAAGGGTGACTTTAAACAGCAATTGGAACCTCTAACCAGTAAAACACAGACTAAGCCTCGACTGCTCCCCAGCTCAGTGCAGGCAGGACTGCTCTGCAACACGCACTCTAATCCCAGCATTCATTCCAAGGAGTCAGACATTGCAGCGGTGTAGGAGCATTTCATACTGTTGCTTGCTTTTTCCCAAGCCAAAGTCCTTTGTACCACCTCTCTGTCAGTACACACAGGTTGTAGAGCAGTTGTTGCTGTTAACCTTGCTTTTAACCTGTTCTCTTCTGGAGGGAGGGATTGCTGATGCCCAGGTAACAATTTCATCTTGTGGGTGAGTAAACAGGTCAGCTCTTCCCTGGGCCAGATGACCTCGGCAGGGACAGCTGAACTCTGATTTGGATTCTAAACTCACGTTGTTGCTGGGGAGAGGCTGATAACCCGCTGCTTTGATTTTTCCCTTCTGCAACAGGAAGGGCTTAGCTGGAACTTCATTCAGCTGGATACAAGGCCCTTATCTCAGCCCAGTTTTATTTAAGTTGGAAGCCGAGGAGCAGTTTCTCCTCTCTCCCACACTGACCTTTTGTTTGTGTGTAAGAAGGTACATCCCTTTCCCTCAGACCTGCCACCTGCCATGCTGTGTATTCCTGAGAACGATTCCAAGAAAAACATATTGAGTACCTGAAGAGGATTCCTCTGGCTTGAGCTGGGGTGGAGAAAGACAAGCACAGATCATGGCCATCTCTTTTGCTCCCTGAGCAATCTGGAATGTTTCTGGCTAAAACTGCATGATGTGTGGTAGATCTGGGTTAAAGCCAGACTGCCCCAAAGCGCCTTAAGGTCAGAGCTGGAGAGCATCCAGCAAGCCTGACAAAAAAGAAATGAAAGCTGAAAGTTCAGAGGGTGCTACAAGGATCAGTTGGGGCTTCTTGTCCCCGTGCATGGCTGGAACTGCCCAGGCCTCATCTGAGTCAGAGTGTGACTCAGAGTAATAAAACACCCATCTAAAGGACAGAAAGCACCTGGCCTCGCTGCACTGAGTGCTGCACCAGGGGCAGCCTGCAGTGAGAGGACTGACCATAGTAACTGCCCAAACAAGGAAGAGATGCCAGCCAGGCTACTCACTGTGAAACAGGAGCAGAAGCACAGGTCAACCAGCAGAAACCAAAGCAGGATCAACAGCTTCCTGCTCCAGCCATTCCCCCACCATGGCAGCACTGGTGCTCCTTACTTTGCTGGTGGGTCTATCTGTGCACCTGGGCTCCCACAGCTCACCGGAGGGCAGTTCCTGCTGAATGAACTGCAGCAAAGCTCAGCTGGGAGATCCTGGACCCAAACAGAGGGCGTTCTCCTCACGCTCCAGCATCCCACCTGTGCTCAAGCAGTGCTGTGCTGAACTTACCTGGTCTGCAAAGGCAGCAGGGGTGAGGCCATCTCCCCCAGCCCCACGGATGGGGGTGTTGCTGGCAGGCTGGTGTGCTTCCAGGGAGCTTTAGTGGCATCTCTTCGTGTTGCCAGAGCTCAGGAGCAGTTGTCTGCTGAGGAAAGGCCAGGCCAAGGACCTCTGGGAAGGATCAATGTGTTTTTCTCCCTCATTTCTCCCTTCCCCATCGCTGTGCATGACTTTTGTCGATTGTTTCTTGTCCTGGAGCCAGATCCCAGCAAGCAGCTGTCAGTGCTGTGCTGCCCAGATGTGCCCCTGCGGGAGGCACTGAAAGGAGATGGGAGACTTCTGGGGAAGTCTGTCTGAGTTGCTGCCTGCTCTCAGCTGCAGGGCTAGAGGAAAGTACCCAGGGAGGAGAGTGGGAAGGAGTAGCTCAATGTTTTGCCTGCCTTGAGGGCAGCATCCAGCCATCGCTCCCTTCTTCCTGTAGCTGAACATGACCCACTGGTAGCTGGAGGCTGCCTGGATTCTGAACCCATTAACCTGAACTCTCTAGACCGCTGGCTGAGGATTGCTGAGCTCACAGCAGTTCCCAGGCCCTATTTGTGAGCTCAAGCAGCTCACCCGTCTCACAGCACTCCTAAAAGAAGGGCTGTCGTTCAACACCGCGTTCTGCAGGCTTCAGCAAAGTAACCCGTGCTCTCCAGAGGACTCTGCTGCTTCATCTTATTCTCCTGGAGCTCATTAAATGCAATTACCTTAGAAAGGCTGGCAGGGAGCAGAGCTGGAGTGCTGGCTGTGGTAGCACAAGCTTGCTCTCCAGTTGTGAAACCGAGCTCAGGAATGCAGGAGGGAGGGGAAGGGGCACGAGGCTGGCAGCTGCTGCTGGGTGAAGGGCTGGCTTGTCCCTGGAGCTGCCCTGCTGCGTCCATGAAGCGTCCTTGCCCATTGGTGTTAATGCCGAGCGCCTCTCGACGTCTCCAACACTGATCTCCTTTCCTGTTGCTCTGTGGTCCCCACAGCTTTGGAGCGACGAGGTGGAAAAAGTAAGTACCCAGCTGAAATGGGGCTCCAACCTTTTCGGGTGTGCTGGTGGCGTTCAGTGCTGGGGGGGCTGCAGGCTCCTCTCCACCCACGTGCATAAGGGAAAACCAGTGCCATCAGCCCCGCTCCCAATGCTGTGTCTGTGCAATTCTGATAGCAGCCTGGGAAGAAGCCGCCCCTGGGCCAGCTGGCTGTGCTTCATGTGAAGGATTTCCCAGGCAAAGCAGGCCTGCTTGTGATTACGAGCAGCTGGGAGAGCCCTGCCAGGGTGTCACAGAAGCAGAGTGGATGTGACACAGTGCAGCTCTGCTCCTGTAGGAAGGGCCCTGCCTGCTGCAGTTCTGCATGTGCCTCGTGTTAGCAGCCAGCAGTCCATCGCCTGCTTGTTGTGGGGAGCAAGCAGGAGCTCTGAGCAGAGCTGGATGGGGACAGAGGGTCACCTTGTGAACAGCCCCTGCTGATGGAGGGGGCGGCTGTCAGGAGGGCAGGGTGGGAGGACTGGAGCCTGTCGTGGAGCTCAGTCTGGTGAGCTGCGCTTTCCCTGCTGGGGGGGATCCGTGGGGCCAAGTCCCAGATCTGGGTTATAGTTTTGGGTTTGTGACTCATCTGTGAAGACGGATGGGCTGCTGGTGGACTAAAGACCAGCGTGAACTCAGTGTGGAGCTCCAGCATGGCACGGGGCTTCCGGAGGCACCTTCCTGTTGCCTTTTGTCAGATACCCCCAATCAGATGGTAGCCTGAACTGCAACGGGACAGAACGGCACATCCCTGCATGCTGTGCATGATAGCATCCCATTGCTGCCTTACTCTAAATGCATCGTGAGAGCAGACCGGCTGTTTTGACTTTAATTTCTTCTTCAGTCCCTCAAACAAATGAGCTGGCCGCATTCAGTTCCAGGCACACAGGGCTCTGCTCCTGTAGCCCTGATTGGATGGACTGAAGTGTTGCTGTTGTCGGTCACAAGTTTCAGATAGCTCTGCCACTACTGAAGTCTCCGCTCAGCAAACTGAAGCAAAAAATCTTGGTGTCTGATAAGGTTTTGTGCTGAGATTTTCCCGGTATGGTCCCCCCTCTTCTCCTTTAAATAATCCCTTTTATACAGAGGATGCAAGAAAATACATCATTTGTGGCTTAAAATAGGCAAATCTGATTAAAAAGACAGTCAGAGCATTTACTCCTTCCAGCCTATTCATCCAGCAGTACAACTGGCACAGCCTCCTTGGTGCTAAGGAATGGTGCATGGAGGACTAATAAGCCTGTATGTCACCCTGTGGTGCTGGTGGGGGAGAGCAGGCAGCAGAGCCCCACAGGATGGCTGATAAGGATGGCTGGTAAGGATGGCTGGTAAGGATGGCTGGTAAGGATGGCTGGTAAGGATGGCTGGTAAGGATGGCTGGTAGCACAGGACTGGCTTTCCACCTATCTCAGGATTAACAAAACCTCATATTCTAATTTAGAAGCTTGATGTATCAGTCTTGATGTATCCGTCTTGAGCTGTCGTGCCATGAGCTGCAGTGATTCAGTGTATGATTAAGCAGGAATCAAGTTGAAATACAGCCAGAGGCTGCTGGGATTCCAACCCGGGGTGTCCCGTGCCTGACATTCAGTGTCATGGGTGCACATGGACCGTACTAAGCCATCACTTCACTCATCCCAGTGCCAAAAGGGGAGTTGGAGGGGGTTAGAGGAGGAGGTGGGTATTGGCTTCCCCTGGAAACAGAGCAGGGCTCCTTGTTTTGCTGTGTTGAACACCCCGTCCTGTTTTGCAGGCAGAGCACGAGCTGCGGCTCACTCAGACCGAATTTGATCGTCAGGCAGAGGTGACACGTCTGCTGCTGGAGGGGATCAGCAGCACACACGTGAGTCTTCCTTGGTAGCTGGGGTGGGAGCTGATGGGCTTTTAGAGGCTCTTGGCTCCTTTGTAGGAGGCTGCCAAGGGGATGATGGTCCAGGTCAACCATGTAACTCTAGTAAATACTGTCCTGCACACATCTGCTGCCCTCAGGGTTACGTGGTAGCTGCAGGAAGTGTCCAGGCAACCAAACTCAGCCTGGTTTCTTGTCCTTCTCCATCCAGGTGAATCATCTTCGCTGTCTTCATGAGTTTGTGGAGTCTCAGACCAACTACTATGCTCAGTGCTATCAGTACATGCTGGACCTGCAGAAGCAGCTGGGCAGGTGAGACAAGAAACGGTTCTTGCTTCCTTAAGGGTTTCTCCCTCATCTGGTCAATGCCAGTTCAGGCCTCCCTCCTCTTCAACAGAACCTTAAGAGCCCCCTCCAAGATCTGACAGAGCTTCTGAGCTTATGGAATGGCAATGAATGCTACCGCATCTGGAGCGAGCTTTACCATTAGATCCATCTGAGATTTATACGTTCATCTCGAAACGCGATGGCCCAGAGTCTGAATGTTCTTCTAAATGAGTTAAATGACACGGGAGACAAATTCCCGTTGCCCAGCAACAAGCCTGGGTGTGCTCAGCTGCAGCAGTAAGCAGCTCCATGCTGCTGGCAGCACGTCCCCATGCAGGCAGGGCTCTTCTCTTACCTGTTGTGCTGGTGGTCTGACCCAGGAGGGTCCTCGGTCTGATCCCTCACTATTCCTGTTTCATTCTTTTCCATGCTTGCAGCTCCAAAGGAGAAATGTAAGTAAGATGTTACACGGGACTGGCTACGGAAGGGAAGAGCTGTTCCTTGGTGCCTCCCAATAGAGCCTTACCCAACTCTGCTCTTCTCTCCTGTATAAGATTTTCAGGCACGTTTGTAGGGAATGCAGAATCCACATCTCCACCCCCGGCTGCTGCCTCTCCCCCAGCTGTGGCTGCCGCCACTCTCCCAGCTGTGCCTACTATCCCAGTTGTCCCCACCATTGTTGGGGTGCCCAATACTGTGGCAGAGAGCGTCCTGAACCCAAATGAAGTCAAACCTCCTGCCAGCGGGACGCGGAAGGCCAGGGTCCTGTATGACTATGAAGCAGCTGACAGCACCGAGCTGGCACTCCTTGCAGACGAGGTTCGTACCCTTCCCTTCACACTGAATTTTGCTCTAATTGCCCACCATTCTGTTGCATGCTCAGCAAGGTCTTGGTTTTAGATAGTTCCAGGGGGAAAAAACTCAGCTCCCCTCTAAATGAACTTGAGGAATCAACCTGCTGGTCTGTAATCTGCCTGACCTCCTGGCTCTGCCTGCACAAGGTCCTGTCTAGTGCTGTCTTCTCTCCACAGATGATCACTGTGTACAGCCTGCCAGGCATGGATCCAGACTGGCTCATAGGGGAAAGAGGGAACCAGAAAGGGAAAGTTCCTGTCACTTACTTGGAACTGTTAAGTTAAATGTCCCCCAGGAAGAAGAATGTACAGACAGAATGCACCCCTCACCTCCCGGCACTTCTAACGTGGATTTCTTCATCAGAGACCATTGCTGTCTTCAGGGTTGGCACTCCATTGCTAATATGGGAATTGTGGGGAAGAAGTGGGAAAACAAAAGGTTGTGGGAATGGGCCAACGGCACCCAAGAATTCATAAGTAGTGCAGCCTGCTTTGAGCTCAGTCACGATGGTTCCAGGTTCCTTGATGACTTTTTCTACCCTGCCCTCGTCTTCTTTATCACCGGGGCTTTCCCAGGGTCAGCAATTTGTCTCCCTCAGCTGCTGCTCATGGAGTTTCAGTTACACTTCCCTTGTGTTTGCTGTCAGTTAGTGCCTGTCTGCCCCTCCTGCCCGCTCTGTTCTTCAGCAGTAGAAAAGCCTGAGTCAAACCACAGAGCATTCCAATGGGAAAGTGTCCCATACAAACCCTCTCACATAGGTTAGCTCTTAAGGAAGCTGCATTTAAGAATTAAGAGCCAGTTAAATCCAACAGGAACACAAGGCTTTCTAAGAGCTGTGCTTACTACAGCGGTGCCTGATGGCTTCCATTAGTACTGTCCTCTGAAGCTGGAATGTCTCTGAAGACCAACCTGGTAACGCAGGGCCTGTATGTCAGAAATCAAACCTCAGTGCAAAGGGACCATGCATCTTGCTTGCATTTCCTATGAGAAACTACTTGGACTGCAAAGAGTTTACAAGCCTTCCTACAAGCTTTGCTCCCCGTGTTAACTGTCCTGGCTTTTCTTTCAGCGTCTGTTCCAGGCATGTTTTAGCCTGACTTTACTTTCACCCCAGATGACTGATGTAACCAACGCCTTCCCTCCCATCTCAGCAGTGAGCAGACTTGGTGCAGCCCAGTACAGTAAGGAGCAGCCCCACTTGCTGTTATGTCCAAAGAGCCGTTCCTGGCTGCACACACATCCAACAGCTCAGGCTGCCCTGGTGCATGTGCTGGGTTCCAAAGGGAGTGCTAAGGTGTGTCTGCATTTTAATCCTATAATGCTCTTTTTAGCTAGAGCTCAATTGAAGGACTGCTGTTGCTGTGTACCTGGTTTTCCACTTAAGCTGGACTGAAGAGAAATTCACCTGCACCAGGCTTTCTGTTCACTGCCTTCCCCTCGGTATATCAGAACTAACTTTGCTTGTTTATTATCTTTTGCACTTTCCCCAATGGCATCGTGACCACTCTAATGTAACAGGGCACTGAGCACCTGTCTATGTAGGGCTCGTGGTTTTCAGCACTTATTTGCCAATAAACGAACTGCCTGACCTCCTGCCTCAGTGTCTGCCGTGGGCTCAGGGCTGCTCATAGGGTGTTACTGCAGCTCATAGGGAGGGATGGGATGCAGGTCAGCTGTGCCAGCCTGGTCTCAGAAGCTGGGTGTAAAAGCAAAACAAAGCTCCAAATCCTCCCTGAAACTCTCAATGTGCCTTAAGCCCGTTAATGTCTTTCAGTTCCTTTCTGGATGACACATCTCAGTTGTGCTACAGCTTCATCATTCTGAGAAGTAGCTCCTCCTTACCCTAAAACAAACAGGGCAGCAGAATGACTTCAGCTGCTGAGAGACTGGGAACGTTCTTTGGCATCTAACAACCCTTTTTGTTGTTATGGAAACTACCTCTGCCGCTAATCTCAAACCCCAACGCCTCATCCTTAACCCCCGGCTTGGATAGAAGGAACTCCTGGGAGAAGCAGCCCTTACAGTGCTCTGTAATGTAGCAATAGCTGTTTCTCTACAGTTAATGAAGTTAATGGGCAATCAGCTTACACTGTTTCAGTTTTACAATTGCAGTGATACAGCTTCACTGCAGATACCTGTTCCCAAGTCCAGCTACATCCCTGTTATTCCTCTCTGTGGTGCACTACAGAAACAACACTCGATGATGCACAAAATGCACCTCAGAAGAGGCAGAAGGAAGCCTGCCTAGCACCAGCACTGCTTTGTCATTAGGAGGCTCAGAAGTAGCACTGGCCTTTCCCGAGTAGGTGGTGGCTCACAACTACATTTCAGTTTGATTTCTTGCCTTAAAGTCTGAATTGCAGGGATTATTTTATGCAATAAACACTCACCTCTTTCTGTCCATCACGTGTTGAACCTCAGAACCTGAAAGAGTTTGTTGATCAGCTTGAGAGAGACAACAGCGTGATGGAACATCGCTGCAACCAACTCCAAGTCCTAACTGGAACTCTGCTCCAGCAGCACTGTGAACCTGTGCACAGGGCAACCCGGCAGGAGGATCATTCTTTAGGAGTTTAAAACCAACAAGCTCCCCAGTGCCAGGAAGAGAAAGAGGGGGGTGGGAAAGCCAAAGGAATCGACCTTCAAATGGTACCTGCAGTGTCGCTCAAGCCACAACTCACCTTGATGTCAGAAAGTACCTCAGCTCAGTTGACACAGAAGACGCAGGACCTGGTGCTGCAGGATACAAAGCCACAAACCCAGCTGCTGTCTATAAAGGTTTTAATATCAGTATAAATAGGCCACAGTTACAAAAAAATTGCAAGACTGGAGCAATGGAATTTTGACTTAAAAACCTTGAGCGAGGCCTTGCTCTTCAGATACACACACAACACACAGACTGCAGGGTGGAGAGGAGGCACACGTGTGAGCACACATACACCACCTTGCCTTGAACCACTCAGTACAAAAATAGGAGTAGAAAGATGGTCTCTGAATTGCTGGCTGATCCCTACGTTGTGCCTTAACTGGACTCTGACTGGGAGGGAGAGGCAGACTGCACCTTGTGTTAAGAGCACACTTAATGCCCAGAGGAGAGTCCGTCCTCTCCCTCCACCAGCCAGAGCTTCCCCAGCTGAGGTACAAGCTATAAAAATAAAGGTTCTGACTGTTCAGCACTTGTACCTTGCCAGGATGCTCTAGCAGATGGAGCAGGCAGGCTGTGCTGGTCAATGAGGAGCCCGTCGCAGCTCTCCTTACATTCACTGCACTGCAAGAGCTAACAGGATCGTGCTGCTGATGTTACAGCTCGGTATCCAACGCTGCCCAGGCCAGGCCTCCCTCCCCGCCCCAGTCCTTGTTACAAGCTCTGCCAAGGGTGATGCTGTCTGTGGTGGACAAGAATCATTCTGGTGCGAGTCCTGGAAAGGGAGGCTGTGGCAGAACAGCATCTATCTCTGCACGTGCCGGACGAAGGCCTGCACGAGCTGAAACAAAGGCTCCTGTCCCTCAGGGCCCAGTTTGGAGGCAGACTTCCCCTGGGGAGAGGGAAGAACCCCACTGGCAGGTGAGGAGGGACCTCCACGGCGGAAATAACGAGACAAGCTGGAAAGCAGCGTACTCTGCAATGAGAAGATACGATGAGTTAGTTTCTTCCAAGCGTACATCCACCTCCCTCCCAAAACAAGGTGCTGGTGGCACAGGAACAAACATCAGCTTGCACAGCCCACGTACCAAGGGCTGTTCACTCATGCAGGGGAATGTGCTGTACCGGGTAGACGTGGGACCTTTTCCCACAGAACACACTTAGAATGAAGAGGGAGAGAGAATGGTACGAGCTGCTTACCAGCTCAGAGCTGAGCTCCTGCTTCATCCGCTGCTTATCGCGGGGATGCACAGCTGGGTCTCTCAAGTACCGAACAGCCTGGGAGATGAGCAGGTAGAAACAGTTTTCCATTGTAAACATGAGCAGAGACCTGTGCAAAGAAACGTAGATCAGCAGGAGCCAAATATCCCAGTTTCAGATCACAGCCTTGGAAAGATTTCACCTAGAGTACTGAGTGGGGAGCACTGCTGCTGCTCAGACTGGGCTCAGGCAGCGACAACAAAAGCTACGGTCTATAGAGCAGGAAGTCCCACTTGCCATGCATGATTTGGAGAGTTTCTAACAGGCAGCTGAACTCCTGTTGTTCACAGTGAGGAGTTCTGAAGCTACCCTAATGCCTATAAACCTCAGTTCTGACCTGAGCAGCGCTGGGTTCTGCCCCTTGGCCACAACTAAATAAAAGATCTAGAAACTTACTTGAGGGTTTTGGTTCCCTCTTGCATATTCAGCCCTGCAGCCTGAGGAAAAGGCTCCTTCTTCTTATCCAACTGAAAAGAAACACAGCTATTGGACACAGCGCATACAGCAGCTACTCTTCAGAACGTTAATCAAAGGAGTTCTCTGAGGTTACTGCAAGAGCTGTGCCTTCCCAAACACAGATGGTAGTACCTCTCCCAGCATGTTGAGGGCCACGTTGACTGTGGCAAGGAGGGTCCCAAAGGAAGGTGCCACATCCGAATCAAAGGCTGGTGTGGTGAAGCTCAAGACAAAGAGCACGTTGTACTCAGCGAGGTCCAGTGACTGTGGAGAAAAGGAAAGAGGACTGTGTGACCTCTGAGGACCCAGAACGTCACTTGGGATGACAGAAACCTCCCTGCCCAGGGTGTGACATCTCTGACCTGATCGAGGAGTATCTGGCAGACATCAGGGGTGAAGTGGCGCAGCGCAGCAAGAGACTTGCTGAGGATTTTCAAGAGGCTGTACTGCACCATAAGCAGCGCCTTCTGCTCTGCTGCCTCTGACTCGGGGTTGGGGTGTTTGGAGGAGGCTTGGGGATTACGCTGCACTCGTGGAGTCACACTTGATGGGAGGGAGTCGCCATTTTTTGTCTGCAGAGAAAAGTGTGTTAGATACATTCATGAGTGTTGTGCAGTAAAGGTGATGCTTTCAGGGATAACTGCTACAAGCAAAAAGGAGGAAATAAGGTACGCAAACTCTGTCACCTGCCAGAAGTGTGAGAACCTACGCTTAGTGCACAGCAGGGGAGGCTCTGCGTACTGGGGAAGCAGCTGCAGGGGCTCTTTGGATTTCACATTCCAGAAAAGGAACTTCTACTCAACACAACAAGCCTCAGCAATGCTGAAATCAGCAGCAATGCATGATCTCTACCTCATGTTCAGCAGAGGATTCTCCAAGAACAAGAGCTGTATCTCTTAAACAAATTAAACCAGATTAAGGACACCAGGTCAGTGGTGTCTTAATGGCCCTAGAGAGCACTACAGCAATGCAGCTCCCATGATGCTTTGTAGGCAGCTCTAAAATGATAATGGCACCACTCAAGCACAGGCTGCTGTTTCTCAAGGTCTGACCTTTCACAGTTCAGAGCTTTCAGTCTCAATTACTATCTGAACACGTTTTTGCTGCAGAAAGATGCAAATCCTGGCTATTGATGATTGCTGGTAATCATCGCTGGGAACAGAGCCCAGATACTGAATAGCATTTGCCTTTCAGCACGGAGCATCAGCACACAATGCCCCCAACTTTCAGCCTTAGGGTCCCCATCCTCACCTGCAGGTAGTGCTGGAGCATTTTGCGGCTGTGCAGGAGGGAGGTACAGGCCTGACACAGGTAACACAGATTCACCTGAAATAAAGAAGGCGAGGGAGAAATCTCTTCAAAAATCAAAGCCCATCCAGGCAGAAAAGTGTGACATAAAGAGCATAAAGAGCAGTAAGAAATGTAGCGCCACTTTCTCTCACCACATCCAACTCCCTGCATTCCAACACTAAGTGTTACTACGGCAGTATCCCGACTCCTACCTGCATGTCCCTCATAAGCTGTGGCAGGTGGAAATGCCACTCCTTTGTGAAATTTGAGAGCTGGAGAATGAAGCCAACAGTGTGATCAGCCTCCTCCAGACAAGCCAAGCTCTGTACCGTCCGTACTGCATTGAGGCACTGGAAAGCAGAGAGAAGTAAATCAGGACATTGAGAACCAAAGCATGAAGTCCACTCTTCTCTAGAAGAACAAAAAAAGCAGAGGTCTGCCCTTAAGGGCAAACAATGCATTCATGGAAGTAGTTGTGCGGCACATGGGGCAGAGACTCAGAGCATTTCACATTCTTAGTCAGAGGTCAATGCATTTCATAAGCTGTGCTGCTGTATGAGGAGACAGCTACTTGTCTAAGGAGCCTGTGAACAGGTCATTCAGCACCTACATGCAAACAGAACTCTGCTGTGCTGAGTTGGTGTATTACACACCTGTAGCAATGTTATAACCCCAAGAGAGAATGGGACAAAAGACAACTGACCGCCCAGCTCTAACAACTAACCTAACAACCATCCCTGCCTGACTTCATGGCTTGTGGGCGTTCTGCCTTCTCCCACTTCTGAATGATTTCTACTATAAACCTTTCTGAGACAGCAGCTGCGTCTTTTTAATGCTTCTACAGTCACTGACCCATTTCCAGTGTTGCTGCAACGTGACATACCTGAAGAATCCTTTCTTGATGGACACCAACAAAGTCCAATGCTTCTGTCAAAAAGTTGTATCGGAGTGTCTTGAGAAGGCGCTCCATCAGTGACATGGAGAGGCGATAGACCCCAGGCCAAGAAGGAGCATCCTGAGACTTCCGAGATGAAGCAGATGTCTGCCCAGATACAGAAACAAACGACTTGTGGCACACACCACAAACCCTTCACATCGTTTTCAAGTCTCCAGGTCCCAAAGGAGATTGCTGTCCCCCAACCCAAAGGGCTCCTGTTCAGTCACAGCCTGCAAGGCAGGGCACAGCGAGCTCTCCTGGCACATTGCTACTCAAAAGGAAGCAGCACCCACCTGAATGGCTCCATTAGTGCTGAGCTGGTACACGCTCAGGAGGGGCAGGCAGACACTCTGTGTGACACCAGCCCCAGCCACTGCTGCTGCTCCCTACAAGGCACAGAACAAACTACCATTAAAATCTGCAGGCTTCTCCCTGGTCTAAGACTGAAGAGGCTCCCCCTGCATTACCTATTTCTGTCCCTTGCACTGTCACCACCCTTTCAGAGAAGCTCTGTCACACATACTGCTAAAAACTAGCAACAAGAAAAGCTATGCTGTTCTTGCAATAAAATGTAACCTGCACAGCTGTACTGTCAATTCCATTTCCATGTCACCTGCTTTGGTAAACACCTGATCTTTGAGAAGAGCTAGCTTTGGAACGGCCTTCATTGCACTTAAAGCCCTACACTAAGTTGCATTTGTAATAGATAAGTAACGCTTTACCTCAAGTAATGAGAAACCAGGTTCCAACACTTAATACTGTTTTAAATAGGCTGGATAATCTGCATTGCAGAATATATTCAGTGAAAGTGCCTGTTCTAAATTAAAGGTCTGCTCTGGCTGCCTCAGATCTTCCAGCTGAGACATCCCATCAAAAAGAAGAAGCAGGCAAAACAGGGAGGCATAAAGACAGAACCTACTGCTTGCCAGCTTCTAACAAGCCCTTTATCTACACACCACTGTGCAGCTGCATCACAGGCGCAGTAATGAGATACGCGGAGCCTATTAAAATGTATAGCTGTATGCTTTCTTTTCTCTGCATCTCTCACCTGTTGCGTCCTTGCTAAAGTCAGCAGGAGATGTAACGAGGCCTCTGTGAAGTGAAGGTTTTGTTTAACTCTCAGGCTGATCTCCAAAGCAGTAAAGATGGTAGGAAGCACAGGGACTTTCCTAGTAATCTGCAGCCAGTAGTCTCCATCATCATCAACTTCACAGAGCTCTTTTGCCAGATGCAGACCCAAAACACAAACCTGGAGGGGAGAACAGGGTACACGCTTAACATGTAGACCAAGAAAGAAATCTTGAAAGCATTTCATGTGATGATCCGAAGTTCAGCCATCCTCAGAATCATAAATTAAGGTGGCTGGTGTCCCTCACATTATACTCTGTGTACTTCCGGGCTCTCATATAAATTGTGACTAAGTTTCTTAGGACAGATCTGAAGGACAGACAGCAACAGCCAATTTCCCAGGCTGACATACGCCAAAATACCACGGAGCAATTCCCATATAAGAACTGCCAAAGCTTCCTATGGAGGCAGCAGGCAGCAAATGGGGTCCCCAGCACACACAGATCTTTTTGTCCCTTTACCCCATCTCGCTGGTCCTTGTGTTTAACACGGGAGGCATCATCTGTTTCCATGCTGTCCTTGTCATCTGTGGCATCCCCCAAGGTCAGGCTGTGTCGAGTCTGATCCAAGAGTGCAACGACCTCATCCTGGAGCGTTTCACACACACTCAGCACCAGCTGGGAGTACTGAGGGATCTCATTCACTGCCACACACATGGAACAGATAACAGTTAGCACACCGACTTAGGTCCAACCAGTAATATCACTGGGATACATTCCTTGGAGTTATTATTACTGCTTTTATTGCAGAACCCAAAAGACAGAACGTGAGGAATTGTAACAAAGTCAGATGAACAAGGCCAGAAGAATATCATAATTTCTAAGATCACCATCTGAATCATCAAACGTAATTTTCCCAAGAAGTCATGATCAGCTGATTACATTTCAAAGCAGAAAGCAAGCATTGCCACAGACTGACCATTCTGTAGCTGCTCCCAACAGCACTGCCTATCCATTTCTCCAGATTGCTGGCCCCAGTCCATGGATGCAGCCTGCTGTCCATGAGCTGCTGTATAAACACCACGCTCTCGTGAAAACCATCACAACAAACTGCACCACCTTTTACTGCCATGACTGCAAATTCAAATTCAGCACCAAATGCAAATGTTAAAAAACTGTAATAATTCTCCACTTTGTTTATTTTCTGGACAACGTGGGCTTGCAGGCACTGCAGTGGGACAGGAACTGCATTGGATCAAGTAAACTGAGACACTCCTCAACACCACAGTGCCTTTATATCAGTTGCACAGAAAAATACTGCCCAGGTTCCACTGTATTAAGTGCTACTACAGTGTAAACAGACCCACAAAGGACCGAAGTAACAAAATAACATTCTACATCTTGCACTACAGCTGACGCCATGCACATCTTTATGCTGGAAACGTGGTAGTGTTAATCGTGTATTCAGCCATGGCAGCACTGCTCTTGATGTTGGTACATACAGAACCTCACCTTTCATCTCCTTCATCTGCAGCACAGTGATAAGAGCTGAGAACACTTTGGCTTTGGTTTTCTCCATCATCTGCTGATCTGCCTGCAGAACTCCCTCCAGAATCTGCGTCAAGGAGTTTATGATTTTATCCACAGAACCCAACTCGCTGACAACAAAAAGGAAGAGCTCTTCAGATCAGACAAGATCCCTCAGTAAATACACTGGCTCAATTGAGCTGCGTGTATCATTGGTTTAGGTTCTTCCAATGAGACCTGGACAAGTCACTACCTCAGTTCACTAAAGACAGGCCACAGCACAGTACAAATGCAGGGCTTGCTATCACAGAAGCCTTTTGTCATACACTTTTCACCAGAAAGCAGAAAGTGAAACCATGTATGTATCGCTATAACATCTTTCAGCAAGAAAATACAGATATTTGCCATCTCAAAAGGAAACTTCATTATAAGGCATCAGGTTCCTCCCCAGATCACTGAGGGAAAAATCACTAGAGCAAAACACTCAAACACACTCTCCTAAGTTTTATGTTTAGCAGTGATCAGTAAATACCCACACAAAATAATACCTACCTCTTCCACTGCTTCAGCAGGATGAGAAGAAGAGTACACAGCATAGAGCCCAGCTGCAGACAAGATACCGACATGGGAACCAGAAGCTAAGAAGAAACATCACAAGAGTTACAGGTGTAACAGTCAATTCAATAGGTACAGTGCAAGAAGACTGCTCAGCACAAGCACCACCAGCAAATGGTTTTTCAGCAGCTGGCAGCACCAGGGGAACCAGAGCCCTCTGCAGGGTCACCCAGTTGGATCTAAAATGACACATTAAGCACAGATGTGTACAAAGCTCAAGAAAAAGACTTTGATTCAGCCCAAATTTACAGGATCTGAAAGATAAAAACCTACAATGGGGAGCAGCTGCAGAAATAGAGCTCCTTACAGTACACGTGATGAGCAATTGGGAAATTCAAGAACTTAGAGGAATTTGCACCTACCAAAGCCTTGGTCCCATTTAGCACATCCAGAAACAATTGCTGATGATCTGCAGGATCAGTGAGATGCATTATATCCGCCTATGAGCCACAAAAGCAAAGCTCAATCAAATACAACAGAAGATGCACCATTTTTCCTCTCTAACATCGACCTGCTGTTCTGCTCCTTAAAGAATTCACCTAATTTTGTATCTGCTGAACGATGCAGTTTTGCAGAGATCACTGAAGTATATGAGCAGTTAACCAAGTTGGCAATGGCTGATTTCCCTGCTGGGCCATTCACTACACCAAGCAAAATCTCTTCAGGTCCATAAAATTACTTCAATTGCTATAAAAATTGTATACCACACCCCCACGCTCAGACAGATGAAACACTAACTACCCTAAGCCTACACCATGCATGTGCCAACTCATGTTCTGAGTGCAGATAGATAATAACTGCAAGGAAATAAACAATGGATTTTCACTATGATGTAGCTGAACCCTGAGAAGCTGACACTGCATTATTCAAAGTGTTAGTATCAGATTATCACGAGAGATAAGAGAAAAAACCCACAAGGGCAGCTCTTACATGGCTAGTAGATATAATGAGCAGCATCCGCCAGGCTGAGATGAGCATCTGATATTCTGTCATGGAGGCACAGCTGCTGCCCTCTGTCTCTGCCACATAATATGCCAGCGATTTCACATATTCTGACCAATAAGCAAAGCGCTTTTTGGTGGAGAAATTCTTCAGCGTGTCTTTCAGGGACTGATCCAGGGAGCCCCTGACCAAATAAGGAGGAGAAGATATCTTCATTTATTCTTTGGTCAGAGAATACACTCCTTCTGAGACTCAGGTAGGAAAGCCAAGGGCACAGCTTGCAAGTGAAGGGTATTCCACAGATTAGACCTGTGCAGGGAATCCCACTTTTTGCATCACACTGAAGGAGAAAAGATGAACCCTGAAGAAAATCTACAATTTGTTTCGTTGTTTTTGAATGGAGATTTTAGTTAATCCTGACTATTCATTATATCAAAGCAGTTATGTTCAAAAAACCAAACTCAGCCTGAGAAAACGACTGACATGTTATTCAGCAATCACCACGCACTTCACTTAGTTCACCATTTCTTCCATTAACTACATTATATTCTGATAACAGGGTACAAGGAAATACCAGCATTCTCACCTACGGGCTACAGAAACAGATCACAAACATACACGTGAATTTCTTGCAGTCACCAATTGCATAAAGTGATCTTACAAAGTTTTCACAGGATTACGTGTATTTACTTGCTGAAAGCCTGTCTATCAGAACTAGGACACAGAGTTCAGACTTTAGTAGAGGGATGAAGGAGAGACTGCCAAAGACTCACTTGACAACATAGTAGATCTCCAAGCAGATGATTTTCATGATTAAGGCACAGGTATCCAAGACACTGAGCTACAAAGACAAGATGAAAGCAAAATTTGAGCCTCTTGCTCCTCAGAGTGAGTGGAACTCTAATTTAACCTTACCCACCCGCTCGCAGTGACTGATAATCTGGTTTGGCAGACTTGTTTCTCCCACGATAGCAACAGTTATGTCATTTGACAGTTGACTGGTGATGATAAGGAGGGAATACTGGATTCAAAGTGGCAGTCAAACTGAGTGAAGGCACAGGACATCCATAATGAAGGGGAGAACACCCACAGAAAGGAAGAATGCAAAAAACCTCTCTGATTTCTCCATGACTCCAGCCAGCCTGAGCTGTGCCTAAACACGAGGAGTCAGACAGCTTACACAGTACGGGTGCACTACATACAGCACATCTTCCAGAGAACGCAAACACAGATGCCAGATAACATCTATTTTGATTTCACACGTGAAAAAAGAGCAGAGAATTTCTGAAGTCAGTCCACTGCTGTACAGCCATTCTCTGCAAAGAGCACAAATATATGCTTCAGCTCCTGCCTCCACTGAGACCAGTCAGTCACACTGCTTTTCAGAAAGCTGAAAGCACAGTCACATACACTTAGAGACCCATCCAAGAAGTACAAAGCTGCCTCCATTTTGCCTTGATGTAACTCACCTCTGACGTCTCTGAAGGCGGAGGAAGAGTCCCAAACAGTGGATTAGTCAAATTTTCCCAAAACTTTGGCCTAAAAGATGGATACAGAAGTAGTATCAGCCATCTCCCTTGTGCCTAGCAGCATTTTGGCCATTCCAAATTCCACATCTATTTGCCTCTGAACACGCACACTTTGGCTTTTCATCCTCTTTCCCAAGGGACAGCACAGATCAAGTTCAAAACACACACACACACAGCACACCCCTCACGAGGATGCACAAAATCTAGGACGAAATTGTCCCTCAACAGACCAAAGAAAAGGCGTTATGGGATACAGGCAGCAGAACACACTGTAGGAGAAAAACCACTCACTTTGTCCTCAGAACCAGCATGGCGCTGTCTCGGCGGTCCTGCCACAAGGCGTGCAGGAAGGCGATGGCAGCACGGTGCAGGAGGGGAGGACACCAGTACCTCTCCTGTTGTTTGGAGTCTATCAGCTCTAAGACTACTTGGAGGCAACTCCACTCCCCCAGACTGAACTCCTAAAGCAAAAGGAAACGAGAGAGGTTATGCCTCCACCAAACCACTGCAGAGATGTGTATTACAGCAGAATGCCCTCAATTCCTCTTGAACAGAAAAGTAAAAATCTTGAGTACATGATGCAGTAGGAATACACTGTATAACAGATAGTATCAGTTTTTCACAGTACCTTTTTCACTACTGCTTTGCAGTTGGAGATCTTCTTGAATTGGGGCCTTTTTGCTCTGACTCAGTAAAGAGGTTCTTATGAAAACTAAGGAGAGCTCCTTAGTGAAGCTGAGACCACAGCACAAGCATTCACTGCAAACATGTTCTGCATTCACCTTTACATCAGGCACACAGAGTTGCACATAAAACCTATTAGACTCTAGAGATCCATGCCATAAGACACAGGGATGTTACAATAAAAGAGCAGTGAATCTCCAGGCAAACGTCAGCCATTCTACCTTTGAGCCATCACTGCCATCCTTCACTTCCAAGTTCAGGAAGAGCTCGATGAGCCCAGGCTGTGTCTCCACCGCCACTGTGAGGAATTCCAGTATCATGACCTTAATGCGCATGTCCTCGATCTTGCTCTGCAGGCGGGTGAGGAAGGCGTCGCGGATGGCAGCAGCATCACTACCAAGACAGGCATAAACAGACATGGGAGCAACCTGTAAAAGGAAAGAAACAGAAGCCAGGATAACCAAATGCTACAGAATGCCTCTTCTCTAATACAAAGAGCTTTCAGTCCACACTGCCTTCAGGCGACTTGCATTAACCTCCCTGATACAAACAAGCCTGAAGAAACTGTTTTGAAAGAATTTCAGTGGTGGAATCAGTCAGAAAGAGAAAAGCAAAGCTCTTGTGGGAGCCTCATCCTACCGTAGCCAGTCGTTTGAGCAGCTGGATGGCCAGGCGTGGAAGCGCAGGGTCATGCTTGTGGTAGATGTATTTAGCCAAGACCGCAATAAGATTGTTTCCATGAGCACCTGAAAGGACCACAATCAAAATCAAAGATAAGAGCAGCTATTTCACAAATAATGACTTCCATAGCAGGAGGTCAGAAGGTAAGTCTTCCAAAAAAATGAAGCACGATGGGACCTTAAAGACCACCCAGTTCCAACCCCTCCCCCACAAACAGGGTTACCACCCACTAGAATGCCTTAAAGGAGGGAGAATTAGCCTTCACCTATCACTAGAAAGCACATTTTGGACATTTCAATAACTGACATATTGTCTATAATGAGACACACGCTGACTATTTCTAAGTAACAAAAAACCACAGCTTCCCAGGCTGTCCCCATGGAGGAATACATACCATGCTGAGTAAGTGCCTGTTCTAGTGGAGATACCACGCTAGAGGGGGGTTTCAATCGTATGACATTATTGGTGACTGAGAATGCCAGCTTCACAGTTTGTATCAGCAGCTGGCCTTGGCCTTGTGACTCATCACTGTGTTTTGAAAAAGAAAGCAAAGTAAGTTACTGCGTTGACAACTGACGTTTATTATCTGCACAACACTCAAAGATGAAATTCTGCACTCTGTCAGTCAGAGGTTATAACACATTTTCACTCCGACTGTCACATCACCACCTAACAGCTGCTGAAACACAAACCCCCACACAGCCACAATGTAGATTGTCTACTCAGCCCTGAATTCTCAGCATCAAACAAAAAAGGAAAATAGTCTGACAGCCTATTGTCACTTCTCTCCCCCTCTTTAGGAGAAGGGTTTGAAATGCATTAAGACAGGGAGAAACATTTGCAAGAGCCAACCTTAAAGAAACTACAACACATCCATGATGAGACTAAACTGGCTCTAAATCCAGCATTTTCTTAAGGCTTTCCTTACGGGATAAACATTCTGGAGAGACATGAAAGCCAAAAAGCACTTTCACAGCTATTGGCTGTTTCTTTAATAAGTCTGGATTCCCTTCCAGATGTTCTAAAGGAAACAAAGGGCTTTCTCAAAAACAACCTCCTGGCAAGTTTGGCTGGCTACGTGTCAAGGAAAACTCTATCTTTGGCTATAATCCTCTTGCTTCCAATTCACTCCATTCAGTCTTGGAAATTAATTTCATGTGAACACATTATTTTTAAGAAGTAACTGCTAGCAAACTTAAAGCACCGGAGCACCCGCTTACACACCACACGTGTCATTAACACTAAGCAAAGTAGATAACTAAAGCAATAGCATGAAGCAGAGTGTACAGCAAGAATTACATATGGATCCGTAACAAAGAAGGCTTGCTCCCCTAGAATTTACAAGGCAGGCTGCCACAGATCCCCAGGTAAGTGCAATTATGTCAAAGCTACATTTCAAATATTGCCATGTTGTTTTCCTCCTCGCACCACAGAGATGAAGCACTTGACTCACCTACTAGACTGGGAGGCCATTACCATGTCAATAGTGTGCACACCAATCCCCATGATGTTAATGACAGCTTGCCCTGCTTCAGTGTTGGCCAGGCTGAAGATGCACAAGGATTGAAGGCTGGGGGCATTGCTGTGGGACACAAACACCACATCATCATTAAGATCACTCATTATACTTTTCCCCCCCACCAGCACTTACTAAAAGGCCACAAAGTAATGTTAGCATTTCCACATGTCCACTAACCCTCACCTCATTCTACCTTCTACTTCCTTCAGAGTGGATATATCAAATAGGAAAGTGGGTCTGCCCCATGGAACACATATGCTTTTTTCCCCTTCTGTATCAGATATTCTAAAAACCAACATGCTTTGCTTTGTCTCTTTTTCTACCCTTCCTATTCTCAGTAATGCAGGAAACCACTGAAACCAGCACTACATAAGCAGGCCAGGTAACTGCAGGTAACTTTCATTCAAAAACTGAAACAAAAAGACAGCAACAGAGTCCTGCACTGTAAGCCAGGCTACCCCAGACCTGACATCCAGCATCCATCTTACCTACTGCGAGGATCCATTTCAGGGCATAAATTCAGTATTGCATGAATCAATTGTAGAATGAGACATCCTGAAACACAGATGAAAAGGACTGCTCAGTTTTCAGGAAGACAAGTTACCTAGCCCCTAATATTTTCAACCAAATCTCAGCATCAACCAATACCAGCAGATGATGCACAAAGCAAATCCTAAATGGCTGCCAGAAAAAAAGATCTGATTAAAAAATGGGAAAAGCTTATGTGTTCTCCCCAAGACCGGTGATCCTTTTCAACCTCACCTGCCAACCCCCTCCATGTCCTTACCAATTTTCTCTCTCACTCCATGAGAGTTGTACCGCCATTTGTGGTAATTTGGTAACATCTCCTTCAGGACAAACACAATACAAGGCACAAGCCCTTGGCTCTGGGTGCTACCAAGTTGTCCCTAGAAGAAACAGAAATGTTATTTTTTCCTCTTCAGGTTTAATGGACATCAAATCTTTCGTAGGAAGATCAGCTGTGGGTCTTTAAATGTGAGAAAACCAATGAAGATGGTGACGTAGATCTACAAACAATTTCTATTATCTTGTAGATCAGATCAGAGCTTTGAAAGAAGCAGAGAAAGCACAAAGCAGCAGCACATAAGGAGTGCTGACCAATGACTGATTACTCAGAGACACATTGCACAGACCATGTCAGGCACTGCTGCATTTCACTTTCTCAGCTGACTTCACATAACGACCACTCTAGAAGCACTCACCCGGACCAGAGTTGTGATGAGGTTCAGGAAGGAGATGGTCACTCTGTACTCGCCTTGAGGCTGCTCTATGCTCATCAGCAGGTTTCCATAGCCCCCAGCATTCATTCCCTCTGCACTGTGAAACAAGCAAGAGGATTCAGTGTACAAATAATACAACTTCGACATGAGTGAGAAATGCCAGAGATGCACAGGTTCCATAAACCTTAGATTTCAAACAGGCAGAAAGGTCTTATGGCAAATTATGAACAACTCAGGCAGAAAAAAAACCGCACCAATACCTAACCATGTGATTCATACTGGACACTGGATTGGCAACAAATGGTAAGAAGCCCGTATGGTGAAGGTCAGTCCAAACCTGCATGAGAACAAGTAGAGATATTATCACTCACATGCCCATGTACCAGTTTTCAAACTTAGAAAACCAAGAATGTCCTCACCTTGGCTGGCATCCGCACAGCTAGTACAGTCAAACAATTGACACAAGAAGCAATAACATCCATAGGGGGAGAGATTACAGTTGTCAGCCTGGGAAAGACAAATATGCATAAAATGTACTGCCATCTGTGATCTAGCCTATATGCTGTTGTTTTAATCCAAAGCATCAAACCTACACTCCAGCACAGACACCAGAGTCCACACTGTCAGCCCAGCCTTGCCAACTCTCCATCTCCCTTGAATCAGATCAATTTACTGCACAAAGCAAGGCTCATCAGACGACAGGCTGTCACAGTGAATAGTGATTAACCAGCAGATGACTGGAGGGAAAGTTAATATGTGCAACAACGTCCAAGAAAAAGCATTCTGTAGCCAGAACAGTCCTTACTGAACATCAGCCTTGGGAAGTTCAACCATGGAAATGCACTTCTTTCAAATCTTTTGGTAAAATGGGTAAGCAACCACTGTTTCAGCTCATTACACATTCTCAGGTACCCCTGCTGTTAGTGACTCCGTGCTGATCAGTGACTCACCTCTGCAGCAGCATGTAGATTCGTGATGTGATTGGCAGAAGGCAATCTGCTATGGATACATCTGTGCTGATGACTTTATGAACTAAATCAATGATTGGCTTGACCCTCTGACAATGCTGAATCACATCTAGGTAAAGAAAACTAGTATTAGAACGCAAACATTATGCATCAGCAGTTATCAAACTTAAAACAATGCATTATCATCTTCCAGAATATCCCCAGGCTCATCTCATTATATGCTCTCAGTCTTTTGCAGTGGATTACCATAACTAAAACCCCAAACCAAAACCAACAACAATAACAAAAACAAACCAGGTTTTGGGTGAGTATTCCAAGCTCTTTCAGTAGTACTTGGGGCTGCTCAATCCTACTATTAACGTAAAGTTGATAACAATCAATTACTTTATTCTCTCTTATACTCCTTGCCTCTCTCACCTGCTGTGGATACAACATGGAGCAGCATTTCAATCTCACAGGTAAACAATGTCCAGCTGCTGTAGGAATACTCCCATCGTACTAAATAAGCTCGATCATCCAGCATCACTTGGCCCACTGTTCCTTGAGGTATCCGCAAATTTGTCTGACCTAGTCCTAAAGAGTGAAGAAGCAAGTAAATCCATAAGTCTCCCCACGAGTTAGAAGACAGGTAAAGAACTAAATTCCACAAATCACTTGAATAAGCAAAGATGAAATGCAATTTCCTTACCCAGAGGATAGAGGAGCTTTGGAGCCTGCCTTCGCCACAGGGTGCCATCTTCATGAGAGATCACATCAGGAGGTTTATGCTTGTAGAGTTCAATATAGAAGGACATTTTATCCAGGAAACTGTACACCTGCACAGAAAGAGAGCTTAAAAAAACACAGCCAAAGAGACAGACCCTCTTAAAAATTAATCAACCATGTCATTAGCATGCATTACCACAGAGTATGCTACCCCTATCTTGAAATAATCTCCCAAACACCAAGAGAGATCTTGTACCTTCTTTGCAGTAGATTTATCTGACACAAGAGCCTGGAGCAGCTGAAGGAGAGGAGTAAGAAGGTGGGGGAACATCCCACATACACTGTCCAGGATAATACCCAGACCTGCAGTCGGCTCCTGGTGATAGAAACAAAACAAATGTCTTATTGCTAAAAAGAAATGCTAAGATAGCCTCAGCACAGCATAAGGATACAGCTCCTTTCAAAGTCGTACACTGGACATTAATCATGCACAAAAGTACCACTCCAGTCCTTGCACAGAGTAAAGCATGAGGCAGTGTGCAAGTATAAGGCAGGAAGTAAGACTAATGCATTACGCATCATCCTAATTCTGTAACAACAAAAAAATAAGCAGGATGCTTTTGCCAGCAGTTAGTTCAGTCCTTGCAATCCCAGCCCTATTTTAAACTATCACCTATATTAAAACTTGTTCCAGTATCCTTCAAGAGGAAAGCCAGGGATGGACCTAAAAGGCAGGAAAGGGCAAACGTAAATATAAGATAGATACAAATGAACGCTGGCTTCTCAGGGCCTCCTAGCAACTAGCTAACTAAATACTATCAGTCTGTTCCTTTCCTAAAAGGGAATCTTTTTATCAGGGTTTGGTTATAAGCAAGGCAGGTCAAAGAAATTGCCAGCACACTCACTGTCTTCCAGAAGAGCTGAGGAATGCTGGAAGCTGCCAGAACTTCACATGCTGCATCAATTATATCCTTCAGAGGAAGAGAAGAGAAATAAAACGTTACTTTACACAGAGAACTCTCATCAGAGACAAATTTTGTCACATTCCTAAAATTTAAGTTTCTATGCCTACCAGCTAAGATGCTACTTCTAGTCAAAAGAGAAGGAAACACCCCCCACAAAACCAATCTAAAGCTATGCTTCTTATCAAGGAATGGCCTGGCCAGGACAAACACATCCACTACATTTACAAAGGACTGCATCATGTCCCCTCAAACTTAAAAACTGAACATGTGTTACTTCCATTGCTGTGGAAATAAAACATTGACAAGTGGCTTGAAATCCACAGGACTTCAAGATATTCTGTATTTCACTGTTATTCAGCCAGTCTGCAACAGTGTTTACTAAACATGCATAGTGTAAGCCACACTTTCTAATCTACCTATAACACAAATTTTGCTATTTGAAATGCAAGATTACAACCTGACAGAAGTAATTAGTATCAGTTGTAATGGGTTATTTCAAATTAGCTAACAGATGCAATGAGCAATGGATGCTTACTTGCTGATTGCCCAATGTATGCAATTCCAGTGATGTCAAGACAAAGGAAAGAAGCCCATAAATGCACATACAAGCTGTGCTGGCAGTACACTGCAAAGAAGGAATACATAAGAGCATTAAAAGAAAGTTTACGAGCTATAGAACGTAGTGTAACAGCATTTAGTCTCCTTTACAAACCACAAACCTCCGAGTAACTGAGTAACACCTCTGTCATGTATCCTCGCTAAACCACACATAACACGAAAAGTTTAACTGAACTGAGAAATCAGTCACTGCTACTACTAATATCATGAGAAACACAATCAAAACACCAAAAAAGAACCATTCAGTGTTCAGAGAAATCAGATTTGCTTTCATTGGTTTCTGCCCACCAAGGTGATTGCTCTCACACGCTGTATTGCTTAACGAAACCATATCTGAAGAACAGTGCAGAATTAAATCAGCTAGTACTCAAGATTTACAGCAGCAAGTACACCCATGGAGGCAAATCAACAAATGTGGTTAGATCGGCCTGTTCTGATCCAATGAGGTACAAGACTCCTACCTACAGAAGGTTTTTTGTTTGTTTTTATTCAGTTGTGGGTTTTTTCATTCTTTAGGCATAAAAATCTGTTTAGTACCAGTTTGATTTCTGCTCTTCATTGAAAGAATATGAGATGATAAAACATGTTTATTACATGCTATGGTTCAAATCAGCTTTACTTTGCAATCAGTTTGATTCAGCATCATCCACTTCCCACCACATCTTCACAACACTAGTAGTTAAAGGCCTTCAAGAGCTTACGTATGATACTAACAAACTCACATTCTTGCCCCCACTGCTAAGTGATTTCAGAAGCTTTGTCAGGTACTGAAACACGTTGAGCTGAATAGCAGTGCTGCCCAATCTCCTGATAACATTGGTTGACTCCTCAGGATTTATGGTATGACGGAGCAGAGCCCAAGCCAAAAGCACCGGAGCGTGATGTGAGACATCCCCTAACTGCAACAGCTGATTGTCCATTTCCTGCATGGAGATAAGAGAAACACAACTGAGATCCCACGGAAGCAGAAAATACTCAGTAAGCATATTGCTGATGGGATTTTTAAAGCTCACATTGCCTAACTCTTTGCACACGCCTTTCTTTAAAGAAAGGCCCAAGATAATCAAGTAAATAAGTGGGAGAAGAATTAATTTCCTTCTTATTTGTCCCATCAAGTTTCATGGATGCTAGCTCTTCTATCTGGCCAGCAAACATAAGAGTCAGAACCTTTTATACATAATCTTTTAACAGCACTGCTTGAATAACCAGAGTAAGTTACTCTGTCAGGCTGAACATGGGGTTACCCTGCCTGCACTTTACCTGGTGGATATGTGAATTATTGGCTAACTTGTGCTCCTCTGTTCTGTCATCCAAAGCTCGCTCATGGAGGGAGTCAATTTCCATGCCTTCCACCAGAATAAGAGCACTAAAGTAGCTGCAAGCAGGAAAGAGGAAAAAAAATCAACTAGGTGAGATACTTTCTATCAGAATTCAGCTGATGTTTTTGTTCGGTTGGTTTCTAATATAAAAATAATGACAAACTATCAAAGAACAACATTCAGTTTGCATTGGTTCAGCTGCTGAAGAAATAAGAAATCACGTAAATTAGCAGCAGGTAATTCAAATTTTGTCTTGAAACGCCAAGCATAGAACAGATTAAAATGCTCAAAACTACCACTGAACAAACAAACAAAAGACTCTTCATTCCTTCAGGACGCAGCCTAAGCTATGATACCATACAGCAAAACTAAGACATCATCAACACTTGTATAAGCAGACCCACAGCTTGTACTAAGGCAATTCAGTTCACACTACGGAACTGTGAAGGTGCAGTTTCACTTTATAACTAGACAAGCTAAAAGTAAATGGCACTGTGTCTTCATTGCTGTTCTTACTACAGACAATTAAAGCTGGCATCTGGATGCCCCTCTGCTTTGCAATCGCATCTTCATTTTGCCACCAATGTCCAATGCCATCAGAAAAGACATTCTGCCTTCATCATAATTAGTTCAGCTTCATTTTCAGAGTGGTGATTTTAAAGTGGTGATTTTAAGAGAGAGAAGAAATATAAGCACTTTTTTCTTTTTTTTCCTATTACTGAGGAAAACAAGTGCACTGTTCTGTACCCACTCCGCAGATATACGTGTTACTTACCCAATACGATCTACCAGGTGATCCATGCTCTCATCCACCAAATGCCTGTTGGTTTGTCTAGTGCCAAATCCCTGCTCCTTGAACAACTTCGCAAATGCCAGAAGCTCATCAGGTGCCATTTCAAAGTACGCATAGTAGAGGAAGATGACTTCCAGGAGCATGGACTGCTCACGGAGGCATTGCACAAACCAACGGGAAACCTGACGCTCTGTCTGCACAAGGAGAAGTCCCACCATCATGCATCAAAGCTCAGAGATCAGACAAAGCAATCAGAAAACAAGAGGGGCTGAGCTCTTTCAATGCTTGCATAGTTGGTGGTTTGCGTTAATAACAAAAGCCACTGCATGGGTACTGACACAGAGAGACTATAAAGAGCTACATTAATCTATTTGTTACAGCTGAGTGTTACCAACAGATTTCTTACATGGAAGAATGTTTTTCAAAGAGCCTGCTTTGGTTCTGAGCAAAAGTGTGCTCGATTAAAGAGAAAACAGGTTAGGTTCTTCAAGAGAACCATCTTATAGGCTACATCTGCATGCAGACATTTCAACATGCTGTGCATAAGGAAAGACTTTCTAAGTTAGACAGACATATTTGGTAAGTTATACAGAAGAGCATGGAAAAAAAAATACCATGAGATTTCCATGTGTTTCCCATGTAGGAGCTTCTGCTTTGTACAGTTCTTCAAACTGTTTACGGTAATTAGGAACGAGTTCCTTGTCCAGCTTCTCAATACACTGGAAGTACTGTGCCTTAAACAAGCAAACAAATAAATCAATGAACTTCCATATACAATCTTGTGTGGTTTTTGTAGTCGTAAGTGGATAATTACTACAAGGCTTACATATTTAGCTTATTTCAGTGACATCCAGAAAAAGGTTCCTGTACTCACTGTATAAGGGTGCCTCTCATCCTGGAAATAAGTGAGCAGATGGAGGACACAGCGCAGAATGCAGATCCTCTCTTCGTAGTAATAGTCAGCAAGCTGTGAATACATAACAGCACCAGCATCAGTTTGGTACTGCATTCAACTCCCATTCACTTTCCTCTTCCAACGCCTTCAGCACCAGAATATATAGTGCTCAAACACGGCTACAGATGGAATTTCAACTAAGCAATTTTAAATTATCTAAAAAAATTAAGAATAAAATAAAAAAAACACCAAAATTTAATTTACTTAACAGAATTCAATAAAACAAGTTGTTGGGATGTCTGTTATTATACTATTCAATGAAACCTGGAAAAGAAAGGCAAAAATAAGAAACAATCTTCCATTCTTAATCTTTAGTAATCTCTGCCAGGTGTGACGATCAGCCTCCCTTCCAGAGCTGTCCCTTCAGACAGAAACATACAAACCCACACGCTTTGGAATATGTGGAAGCATTCGCCTGTGAGCTGAACTCCCCAACATGAATCCTAAAACTGCCATCATCCTGAGGCTTTCTGAATACAAAGTGTCAGTTCTCAGATCTTTTCAACAGAAAATATAAACTGAAATGACTAACCTTCAACATCAGAGCCTGACTCTGCCTTTCATCCTGAAGAACTGTCTGTAAGCAAAGCATAACAAAATGATTACCTACCGCAGAAATACCTACTGACAAGTCCCATCAAAAACAAACAACAAACACTCCACAACTGAAAGAAATGAGACATTTTTTTCTTTCCATTTCTTTTGGATAGACAGTTTCCAAAATGACAAAACCTAAATACTTATTTGCAAATGTTTGTTCTTCATCTCCACACACTCTCATTCACACATCTGTAGGTTTCCTGTGTTCCTGAGACAGAGATGAGCCAAATCTTTGCAGATTCAAGCAGGAAGAGGACCAGAAAGTTAGAACTGAATTTCTGCTGTCCCATTTCTGTACAGTGGTAACTGGCCACTGCAAGTTTAGAGAACACAAACTACGGTCTTTTCCAATTCAGAATGTGGGGTCGCATATGATCATGTTCATCAACAGATTACTGGTATTGTGGACAGGTGTACAGTGAACAGGAAATAAATGGGAGCTAAGGACCTTCAGGGAGTCCCGCGTTCCTCTGTAATCTTCCTGAAGATAACACTGTAATAACTGCACGCTCTGCTCTTCATCCAGACCCTGGAAAAAAGACAGATGTTCTGAAATGAACAGAAGGTAACGGAATTCATGAAAGATTCTCTCCAAATCTTTCAGGCTGAATTTCTCTTCAGAATAAATAATAATAGCAAACTTTTGCTTTTCAGGATGATGCTTGTTTCAATCAGCACTGCCACTGAAAGCAAAATACACAAGCTTTTATGTCACTTAGGTGCAGGTGCAGCCAGTTAAAACCTCAGCAGAGGAGCACCACGGTCATTTAAAGAAAGGTACTGCCACTGGTCACCTAACCCTCACTCCCAAAGGGGAATCACAAGGAATGGAACCTTGCAGGTGAGCAGCATTTTCAACTGTGGCAGATACCTTAAGGGACACTGGTTTTCAGCTGAGCAATTTCAGATATCTTGAAAGAGCCTGAAACCAAAGAAGAGCACTTCTGAAAAGCAGGAGGGGATGTAAACCAGGAAAAGTAAATCAATGTATAGAGTCACTAACAACTTCAGGAAATTTTGATGTAGAGCCCCTATGGGTAGCTGTAACCTCCTTTAGACTACTTTGAACTGAAAGAAACTTAACTTTGCCCCTCCTCAGCACGAAGAAAACACATGGATAAGAATAATCATCAGAAAAGCACCTTCACTCACCAAAAACTTGCTGATCCTCAGGCCCAGCTCTTTTAGTGGAGCAGCTACATCCTTGTCAGCCTTTATCTTCTCTGCTGAAGTTGTACTAAAGAACAAAACCAGCCATCATTAAAAACACAGCAACCCCAAGGAACAAACTCGAGAGGCTTAATTCCCAAGTTCTCAATTCTACCAGCTTAAACTGAACACTTGTTTGCTCTCAGCGGCCTTTCAATATGTCATATAACAACAAGCAGCAATTTTCCTACCAGACAATACTCGACACTGTTCACTACTTTATCAGTATAATAAACACAGGCTATATTCACTCTATCCTTTTCAGTGAATGAATCCAGTTATCTTTCTGACATGAGTGTCAAGAGAAGCCAATTTGCTGCAGAGTGCATGCTTGCACTTGGGCACCACAGTAGGGCAGAAGTAAGGATGGGTTAAGATCTTTCCAACATTGGTAATGACAGCAGAAGCTACTGTTATTTCTTTCTGGCCTGTATTTTATTCCCTAGAATAGTCTGGATTAAGCACTTCACATTGTTGCTCCTTTCCACAAAATATATATATATTTACAGAAAATACAGAGAAATATTCACTATGCCCCTCTACTTATTATTAGATTCCATTTTAGACGTTAATTTCTACAATCAGGCAATTATTGTACCTTGGAGGCTTGTAGTATGAAAGCCCTTCTAACAATCTCTGCCAGTGCTTGTTCAGTTCTGATGCAATCTGTGCCTAAAAAAAGAACCAAATACTACTGAGCAGATTCCTCAACATCTCCAGTCCAGTAGCAGATTTGTTTAAGTAAAGCAAAGAAATTCCACCATCACACAGACAGGTACAACACAAAGCAAATAACAGCATCCATGATTCAGACTGATTCAAGGTGAGTATTGTAAGAGAAAGCTCGCTGCTTTGCCTAGCATTAGGAAAGGAGAAGAAAGAGAAGGTGCTGGTCTAGGTTCTGATACGTTTGCGTTTCCATCCTCTGGGCACATTCCTGAATGCAGGGACTCCATCCCAGAAAATCCAGAAGCAGGTTGTACCACTCACATATACCCCAGACCAGTCAGTCTAGCAAGCAGCACTTCTGTCCACTCCAGAAAGGGAACCACCTTTTCACATTGTCCCTTCCAGTTGCTGAAGCAGCTCTAAGTGAGGAGTGGAAGAACGGTGAAAGAGCAACAAAAGTTACACTGAGGACAAGGAAAAAGCAGCAAAACTAGTATTCAAACAGATGTGTAAATGATGGATTTGGCCATAGAGTCCATTAAGTGACAGGTGAACAGGCTTATCAAGACATGGACTTACTGGTTCTCTTAAAGCTGATCTGCCCAGGAGAATTGTCCACAATTCTCTGCTGCTCCTGTAAACAAAGGGAAAACGTGGAGACTGTTCTAATCACAAATGCCATTTCAGGCTTCTACTTAGAGCAATTATTATTAACATTTTCCATCTCCATTCAAAGAGGAATACAAAACCAGGTGAAGAGAAGAAACACAACGTTTTCAAAGGGAAGTCCCGCTAGCCTCAGCTCTTCAGAACATGCACCTGAGCTTCTTGTTTCTTCCTGCTTCCTGAGAGACCAGTAGGAAAGCCAACCCATGCTGCAAGGTGCTACAAATCAACCCCTCACCCTGGCAAATGCACCTGCAAAGATGAGACTCCCTACAACAGCTCTGCAGAAGCACGGGTGCCAAGAAGAGCAGCTCAGCAAGCTTAAAACTGACCATCTGTCAGCAACGCAATACAAATCAGGAGTGAAAACACCACAACTCCCCTCACTCTTTAAAGAACACCCAATAACGTATCTTCAGATTGGCATCATTAAAATAACCCACAAAGAAGCGAATCTCCTGTAGGGCCCGACACATGGTGCCATTAAAATGGCTTATGGAAGCTGCTACTTCCAATACATCCATCAACCAGTTTCTTTCTACTTCCAAACTCAATAGGAGCACTGCCCTGTGTGGGAGCTGTACCCCCTGCAGAGGGAGAGCAACGGAAGGAAAGCTTTCTTGCTGCAGCCATAGGGAATAGCGCAGTTCTTGGCCCCGCTGGGGGTGCGAGCTTTGCTTTAACAGAGCCGCCTTGCGGGCACGGCCGGCCCGAGTTGCGGGAGGAGCCCACGGAGCGCAGCCCCGCCTGCTGAGGCGGCCAAAGGGGGGATTCCCTCAGCTACACCGCGCTGCTCCCCACGAACCGAGGCGGCAGCCGGGCCGGCGGCATCGCGCAGGAGACACACGGAGCGGCGGATCCCTCAGGGCCCCTCAGCCGAGGGACGGGGCGGGCCCAGGCCGAGCGGGAGGCGGGGTCGGAGCGGCGCGGGCCCCGCGGCCGTTAACTCTCCCGTGCCCCCCCCCCACCACAACCCTCCCCTCCGCCGGGCTCCTCGCCCTTCCCCAGCGGCGGAAGCGCGCGCACAACGAGGAACGGCGACCCGCCCCCCCCCCCGCTCTCCGTCCCCGCCGCAGCAACCGCCGCCGCATCCCGCACCTCGCGCACAGCCCGCCCGCCGCCATCTTCGCTGCCCCTCTCACGTGACCCGCGGCGCCGAGCGCCGCGACCCGCCGGCGTCACGTGGTGCGGCCGCTCCGCCTCCGCTCCCCCTCCCCTTCCCCGTTGCGTTGGGTCATGTGACCGGCGACAGCGCCAAGATGGCGGCGTCCTGCCAGGTAGGTGAGCGCCGCGGGGAGCGGGCGGCAATGGGGAGGGCCGCGGCCTCTTGGTTGAACGGTTTCTTTCTAGTATCTAACCGCAATCTGCCGTGCGTGAGCTTAAAGCCCGTAGCCGATAGCCTGCCTAGCAACGCGCTCTCCGCGGAGGAGCCCCTTCCCGTCCGTCCTGCCCCTTCCTTGGGCACCGGCAGGGTTACCCGGCAGGCAGCAGAAAGTAACGCAGCAGCGCAATACCTCGTGTTGCAAACCTGCACGTCAGCAGCCTTGGCAAGCTGGAACAGAAGATCTGCATCGCAGGTGGTGAAATTGCTCCTTGTCCCGTAGCCCAGCTGGCAGCTTGCTGCTGTGTGAAGCCATCTGGGAATGGCTGTGGCTGCTTGCTTCATATTTCATGTCAAAGACGTAATTCGAAGTATTTCTGTTGCAATACTGAATACCCGTGTATCGAGCAGTTGGCTTCTGTCAGCGCAGCTTGGATTCTCCAATAGGGATAATGGTTTGGGCTGATCCCTTCTTATCTCTGATGATGTTTGTCTGTTTGTTTTCAATAGGAATCACAGTAGCATGAAATTCCTTCTAGTAGCACTAGAATTCCTTCTAGTGGGCAACTGCTGAGGAGATCAGGACCCATAAGAAAGATCTCGAAAGCCAAAGCCACGTTGGACTGGAACCATGTTAAACAAACCAGTGCTGGTGGAATCCCTGATCGTCTTCAGCATCGTTCTGTGTGTGCACTCAGTGGTGTGGGACCGCTACTCCTGGTGTGCTGTAGCTCTCGCCATCCAGGCTTTCTATGTCCAGTTCAAATGGGACCGTCTGCTGCAGCAGGGGGGGGCTGTGTTCCAGTTCCGCACCACAGCGAACAGTGGGCTCCTGCCTGCCAGCATGGTCATCCCCTTGCTGGGGATAGCAATGAAGGAGAGGTGCAAGGCCGCCGGTATCGTGTACTTTGAACGCTTTGGCATAGTTGTAGCTTCCACTGGCATGTTGGTTGCTCTATTTTTGTCTGTAATTGCTGTCGGCATCACAAAACCTGTGCCCACCAACACTTGCATACTCACTGGTGTTGCTGGCAGTATAATTATCTATACCATGAAGCACTCTTTGACTGTTTCAGAAGTGATAGAGGTCCTAGAAGTGCTGCTCATTTTTGTCTACCTCAGTATGATCTTGCTTTACCTGCTGCCTCGATGTTTTACTCCTGGAGAAGCATTGCTAGTTCTCGGAGGTATAAGTTTTGTTCTCAATCAGCTCATTAAACGCTCACTGAATGTAATCGAGGGCAGAGGTGAACCCATAGACTTCTTCCTTCTGGTGGCAGTTATTGGAGTTATTATTCTTGGGCTTTTTTTCACTGTTCTCTTCATTTTCATGGATTCGGGTACGTGGATCTCCTCCATGTTTTTCCACATGATGACAGCAGTGCTAGGCTTAGGGGTCATCATGCCTTGGCTTTACCGACTGATCCGGAGGAACCCTTTGTTTTGGCTGCTCCAGTTTTTGTTTCAGACACAGACGAGGGTTTACCTTCTTGTATATTGGACTTTTTTGGCTGCTTCAGCGTGCGGCATAGTTTTCTACCAGAATGCCAAGAGATCGTCTGAATCTAAAAAACACCAGGCCTCAACCATAACCAGGAAGTATTTCCATTTCATTGTTGTAGCGACTTACGTTCCTGGACTAATTTATGACCTCCAGCTTCTCCATGTTGCTGCAGTCCTGTGTCTGGCAGTGTTCATATTCTTAGAGTATATTCGGTACTTCAGGATCAAACCGTTTGGCCAAACTCTTCGGTATTTGCTGTCTCTCTTCTTGGATGAAAGAGACAGTGGGCCTCTAATCTTGACTCACATTTACCTTCTTCTTGGCATGTCCCTCCCAGTGTGGTTGTTCCCCAGATCTTGTGCCCCTAAAGGTGCTTTGTCTGGGGCAGGAGCATTGGTGCCCTATGCTGGGGTGCTTGCGGTAGGGGTAGGAGACACCATGGCCTCTGTTTTCGGCAGTACCATGGGGGAAATCAAATGGCCGGGCACAAAGAAGACCTTTGAAGGGACAATGACAGCAATTTTTGCTCAGATCATTGCTGTGGCTCTTATTCTGATCTTTGACAGCAACGTGAACCTGAACTCCAGCTATGCCTGGATTCTGGTGTCTGTGAGCTTAGTTTCTCTTCTGGAAGCTTATACAACCCAAATTGATAATTTGCTGTTACCTCTCTACCTCCAGATCATGTTTATGGTTTAGAAGCACTTCCAAGAATAGTGGTTTCTCCATTTCTAGAGACAAGCAGCAACAGAATATATGCACATCAATCACAGATGAAAGATGATCCAAACACTGTTTTTTCTTTTGTTTAAAAACAAATGAGAAAGGATTCTATTTAAAAATAAAAGTTTTGTTTCAGTCTCTTTCTGTAGTTTTTTAAAAGAGCACAAGGTGACTTTGGTCAGCACAAAAAGAAAATCACCGGGGAGAATCTATTAAACCCTTCTGTATAGATAGTCCCTTATTGTCAAGTGCCCATTAGGACAGAACACAGTAAGTGCTCTCTCTGCCTCTTCTATTTCCCCAAGAACTACCTGAGCTGAAGCTTTGCTTTCCAGGCTCCTGGTTTGAGGGATGCATTTACATCCTTACAATTTATCCCCCACAAAAAGGCACCACAGTACACTTTGGGAATGGCGTGGTGCCACCACAGACACCTTACACAATTCTCCCCTGCAGTCCTGACTGTGCATTAGGAGCACAGGTGGAGCAGAAGTGGTGCTTTGTGCCAACAGATCAGGTCCCAGGAACAAGCCAGGACCCGCAGGGAGGTGGCATTGCCCAACATCCCCCACCTGGGCCCAGCTCCACACCTGAGCCTCCCTTTCCCAACATGCTAAAATTGGTTCATTCAGGGTTTGTTTTGGTTCATAATGCAATGAGGGACAGGTGCTTTTTGCAGAAAACAATTCATGCCAGGCTGTGTTTCCTTCACATTGAACTGCAAAACCTGCAATTTCAGTCCAAATTCTTGTTTATCTACATGAATTGGATGCACACTGCAGATAATGGTGCATATAAGCAGAGGACAGAATCATTGCTCTGCAGCAGGCACTGCTCTAAAAGATTAACTCTAGTAATAGAAAGGTACAGAGAAAGTTCCACTACAACTCACAGCCTTCACCTCTGAAGCTGTAAAACAGCACAGAACTACAATAAGTCACTTTCCCCTCCATCCCCACTTGCAGCTTTGAAACAAACCCTAGGAAAGGTGCAGGGGGAGAGCCCAGAAACACCACAGCAGGAGCTGAACTCCAGGCTGCTGCTATTGCCATTTGCCAGCCTCATTCCCACTGCGTCAGCCTGAGCTCTGCACCATATTGAACACATTCTGCACTGCAAAGCAATGCTCAGAGGGATAAAAACTCCTCTTGCCATAAATTTCATTCCACTGTTTCACAAATCAGATGATCAAACCAACACCAGAGATGGGCAGTATATTTTTGAGAGGAGTGAGTCACTAAGAATTGGACCCTTGCTTCCCTAACGATTTACTTCAACAGAGAACAACAACCAGATTGTTAAGTTCATTCTGCTTCTGTCTCATTCTAACTAGATAAAACTTAGTGCCCATTTAACAATTTTAAGGAGTGTGGGATATTACGAAGGATCTGGAGTGCCTCACCCCATCCCGACTTATGCTCCCAAGTTGGCTGGATTGAGCTGGTTCTGTTACTCAGCCACAGAGCTGCTGCAAATACAACTCCAGGCTATGTGACTCTGCTTGAAAGCGATTACATCACATCCACGACAACATTTCATTCCTACAGACTCTCCCACTTCTTCATCCCAATCTACAACCTTCTGTGTACATTGGGAGAGATACCATCTACTGCAGTTCCTTAAGAAATGCTACCTGTGCTCTGTACAGCTTAGCAGGTGTGAGCTTGCCCCTGATGCAACTGGAGTTACTTAACGTTCCTAAGTTTTCACTGCGGTTGGGTTTTGTTGGGGTTTGGGCAGTCATGGTGGTGCACACACCTCAAGTGGGTCATCGCAGAGCTGTGCTGCAGCCCCATGTGTTGGGAGGGGGTCAAACTGTGACACCCTTAAAAGAATGAGGTGAGATTAAAATGAAGACTTATGATCTTTTATTTCTCATGAGGGGGGTTTTGTTATGCTCGTATTTTCAACATCTTTAAGGTAATATTTTTAATCAAGCCTGGAGAACAAACATGCAGCTGCAATTGGCAAGAAATACCCAGAAGAGCAATTAATTATAAAAGGAGATTTTAGATTCATTTTTGCCCATGGTAACATTGTCTTTATTACTATCCAAACAATAGGACAGTGACCCAAGGCTAAAAGTCAACCATCTTCACGCAGCACATTCACCTGCACTGCCAATAACAGAACCAAGCACCAAATGAGCTCTTGACTTCAAATGCTACAGCTCTGCAACAAGAAATACTTCTCAACCATTGCCATGGTCAAGATGGAACACTCCCTAATGGCCTATTGTGGAGACAGAAGAAATTTCCTCACCAAAAGGACTGGGCTACTATCCTCAGAGCGGGGCTCATCCTGCAGCAGAAGCTTCTACCTAAGGCAGGTAGGTTCGGCTGCATGAAGGGAGCTTGCTCTCAGGGGATAATTTTATCTTGAGCATTGATCTAGTGAGCTGCATTTAAAGAGAACACAGACAAGCAATCACAGGAACACCGACCAGCTAGTTGAGTCCAGAAGCCAATCGTGAATGTCAAGTGTAGAGAGGTGGAAAAGGTAGTTCAGGAGTCGGCTGGAGCCTAAGTGGGAAGGAAGAGCAGAACAGAAAACTGCAGTGACTATTCCAGTTCTGGGCCATTAAACCAGCAGTCAACACTGCTGCACCCAAAGGGGCATTTCAACCAGCAGTTCCCAGGGCAAGACCTGATACAGTGAGAATAGATGAACCCCTCAGTCTGAGCACTGGTTACACCTGTAGTCATCTGTTCTTTCAGGCACTCAATTTAGTAGAAATCTGGTAACTGGGAGATATCCCTAAGGCACTTGGTTGCATATTTTGCAAAGCAGAAGCACAGCAAGGATTGCCAAGCATGGAATTTTTCCCTACCTCCAATATGTCTATTGAGCATGACTTTAAGGAGTCTGCAAACACACCAGGGTACAACTTAAAAGCTTCCACTAAACAGAATCTAAGAATCACAGCAACCCTACCAGTTCTCCTTGCTCCAGATGGTGCCTTCGGCCTCCATCACGTGGAAGGTGTACACGTGGCGAGAGAACCCCGAGCTGTTCATGTCACTCTTATGGACGACTTCTCCATGGATGACAATGAGCCCACCTGTTTGGAAGAAACACCCGGACTGCTTTTTTCCAGTCCTGAGTGCTGAACTTAACACAAGGAAAAGCGGGACTGTTGAAATACAATTGTATTTCCCTTTCCCTGAGGTGCTTTTACCTTTACTTATGGGCACGGGTATGAACTTGCTGTCATCGTAGGCCGGCTCTGACCCTACAAACTCCACACACGTCGAGGCACCTTGGGCTGCACGCACCATTCTGCGGGTAACCCCACCTGCACAGCCACAGAGTGAGCAAACATCCACAACAATAACAACGCCAGCTCTGCTTCGTGCAAGCCAAGAAACACTCTTTGTGGTCCCCATTGGCACTCAGAGGAACAACACTACTCATGTATTCAGTTCTTTCCTTGGCGAGTTGGGGATTTTTCAGCATGCAAACATTTGGGATTTTCTAGTTGTAGCAGAAAGTGATTATCAGCTGCTTTCTGCTTCCCCTCCTGGCGCTGTGCATCGCAACGCAGCCTGTTAGGAACACAATGCTCAAATGCTTATGCAAAACCCCAAACCAACCTGTCATCCATTTCTCCTTCCTAGAAGAGCATCATTTGCTGTCAGAGCACAACCAGCTCCAAAGCGTATGAGGACTGAGCGATTTAAAACATTAAGAGAGCTGTAATTACTGAGTAAATGCTTAGGTGAGCAGCACTGGGAGTCAAATAGTGTGACCTAGAGGAAGGGAAAGGCAGGAAACTGCAGTAATGATGCCGTGGTTGGGGTGAAAGAGGATGACAGAGCATTAACGGCAGTTTAGAGGTCACGGGCATAGGGGGAAAAGAGCATCTCTGTGAAGGGGATGCAGCCTGGAAAAGAAGCAGTTTTGCAAGTGGGTCAAAGAAAGAGAAAGTGTTTGTTAGGTTTGTTAGTGTGTTCCCACTCCAGAGGGCAGGAGAACTGCAGTTTGCAGTCCAGGAGATGGTGAACACTTTCAAAGCTGCAGTCAGAACTCCAGAAGGAGCACCCACAGGTAGGAATGACACGTATCTCCACAACAAGAAAGGAATCAGTAGTTCCAGCCCTTCATTGCATTAAAAACCTGAATCTCAGTGCCTGGCAAAGAAGAGCCTACATTGCAGGGTGTTGTTCTGAAATGGTATCGAAGGGGAAAGAAAAGATACAGGGGTGGCTGCAATGGGCCTCACCCTTACAGGTTCTGGAGTAAAGGCAGCAGCAGGAGGGTGATGCATTCACACTATAACCTTGGTTTCAATTTAAAACTAAGCACTGTCAGCCATCCACAACTTACTGGTGTGGGAGCCAGGAATGAACCACAAGCAGCCATTCTCCTGCGTGGCATCCTCCAGTGCAATCCAGAAGCCCAGGACTCGACCCAGGGGCTCCGTGTGCAGGAATGTGGCATCCTGGTGTGGAGTCACTGTGATGAAAAGCAGCAGGGTCAGGGTCTGAGTGTGCCTGGGGCCAGCACTGCAAGGTGGGAGCACACAGAGCGCTTCTCAGCCTGCCCTGACTGCCCATCAGGCCATTGAGGCAGCAGGGACAACTAAAGGGCATCAGGTCCAACTCCTTGCACAGGGAAACACACAGCAACATCAGCACTCACAGCCCCATCCAGCTCTGATCTCGGCTGTCTGCAGGGATGGGGCACCACCACCTCTCTGGGCAGCCTGTGCCAGCTTTACCTGGTCACAGTCCTTCCCTGAAGGACTACCTGTGCTGTAACACACAGACACACGAAGCTCACCTTCCCCACCGATGCCAGGTTGCTGCAAGGAGAAGGGAGACACGTGAGGAGGAGTCATGCCAGCTTCACTCCTGCCATGGCAGGGAGGCCCTCAGCCGTACCTTGAAGATGTACATGCTCTGTACAACCACTGGTCTCTCCAGGCCCAGTTTCCTCCCCAGTTCCTGGAAAGAAACTTAGCAAGATTTACATTTGCTGCTTTCTGCTTAGAATACTGAAGCTGACCACCCCATCATTTAGTCTTCTGCTTACCTGCACCTTGGGGGAGTGAGTGATCTGCTTGAAGACAGGATCATGAGCATGCAAGGCTAAGGGGAAAGACAAAGCTCAGGGTGAAGGTTTTGGTAACAGAAGGGAGCCCAGGGGCGTTGTGATTAAGCACATTACACAAAATGTATGAAAATGCAAAGCAAAAAGAGATGCATCTCCCCCCTCTGTTCATCAGGCCCAGCAAGAGCTGCCATTGAATAAGAGTTGAGGAGAGATCCCATTAAAAAGACTCATTACAGAGAATCAATCGGAGAGAAGGTGCTGAGACAGCAGGGGACAGAATTGTTTTCACTTCCCAGAGGAAAAGCCAATGTAATAGAGCCCAGCAGAGGCTGCTCTGCACAGGGGTGCTGGGAGAGCTCCATATTGCATTTCCAAGCTCAGTGACGTTCAATCTGAACAAAGTTCAGGGGAATGAGCTGAATCCTGCTCTTATTTTCCACTTATTGTTTGAAGACAAAAGAGTTTCAAACCTAAGTGGGGGGCTGGGAGAGAGGTAATAGGGCACAAACTGAAAGCAGGAGATAAGAAAAGGTGCTGCAATAAGAAAGGAGGAAAACAGCCTCAACTGTGCAGGGAGCAGGAGGGCAGTCTGAGCCATATGCAGTGGGAGGTTGCTCAAGCAATCTCTGACCCCAAGAGATCTGAGGGCTGAAGTCCAAACTTTTGCACACCAGTAACTCAGTGCTATGCGCAACCAAAGAGCCTTCTGCAAGCGTTCTTTGGGTTTTGTTTTGCTTTCTTCCTTTGCTTCTTTGAAAGGTTTATAGCTGAGAACTTTGGCAGCAGAGAGTGAAGAGCAGCACAGAGACAACTGCAGAGGCAGCAACGGAACGATGAGGGGAAAAAAGTGAACTGATGAGCTGAAATAGAGACGAATTTAATACAGGAGAGGTTTCAAAGGAAGAAGCTGCATGAGGTTTGTGGTATTTGGGGCGCAGTGAGAAGCAGGACAAGAGACAAAGCCACTTCTGCTCTCAGGAAGGTTTAGATTTAGGAGACTAAAGAGGGTGGGTCTGGAGAAGTCCCAGTATCTAAGAGCTGCTTCCCCTTTTGCCCACCCTTCTCAAAAAAGGAACGTACCATGGCCAACCTTACTGACAGATTTCTCCTTTGCAATTAGGAAGTTGCCTACAAGACAAAACCAGAGTTTAACGTGGTTAGCAAAGCAGGAATGCTTGCAGGGATGGAACCTGGCCCTGCCTCCTTGTGTCCCCCCTTGACTGGGTTTGGGGCTCACCTCGCTCATCCAGAACACCTTTCTCAAAGAAGAACCTGATCTTGTCTCCACTGGTGAGGAAATAATCAGAGCTACCCTGTCAGAGAGAAGAGCTCGGTAATGGCAGCATCACCACGAACACACAGCCAAACCTTCCATCAGAGGTAACACTCACCTGCATCTTTTTTCCCCACCAAGAAGCAGCAGAAACAAAGTACAGTCAATAGAAATCATTCCTACAATTACTAAATGCATTCCTTCAACATTAAACCTCTTGGCACTCCCTAGGACTCCAGCCTGGCACACACGGACTACCAACAAACACCAGCAGAAAGCTGGGGAGCCAATGCCTTCCTCCTTCTCTCCCAGGGCTGCGTGGGACCAGCCCTGCCCTGCGGGTACCTGTGCCTGGAGCTGCTCCTCTTCCTTGGTGGAGAACTCAGTCCGGCAGTGTGGTGGCACCTCCATCCCATCCAGGATCCTCTGGATGCTGCTCCTCATGCTGTCACACTCCTCCGGGCTAAAGAAGTGCTCCAGGACGAGGAAACCATCCTCACGGAACTGAAAGGAGGATATGGGGTGGCTGTTCTCCTCCTGGGCTATTTCTGATATGATTCTCTTTCATCCACAAATAACAAAACTGAAATGCTGTTCTTTTATCTTTAAAGCTCAAGAGGGCCATTGCCAAGAAAGATCAGTCCTTAAACAAGCTCAGATCCCATAGAATTAAGGGGAACACATTTCACCTCCCCATCCAGAAACCAGAGTAGATAGCATTGCTGAGCCTTCATGGTTCAGGGATATCTTAACTACGGGACCAGCAACACTAAAGATTGATTACAAATACTGCTAAAACGAACAGAGCACTCCTTTCCAGATTCCAAATAAGAAGGAGATGCCTTCACAAGCCAGAAGAAAAAAGTGATTTTCTCTAAGGGAAAAATCCCCGCGTGGTTCTCACGATTGACTACACAACCCTCTATGAAACAAAGCGAACTCTGCTGGCACTGCTTCCTTATATAGAACACCACGGGGATTATCCTCAGGGACAGACCTCAGCCTCACAGTGACAGCTGAGCTGGAACCAGAAGGACACGAGAGAAATTCCCCGAGGAGCTCTGCAGGGCACGCAGCCCTCTGGCAAGTTTGCACCCACAACAGGGTTTTCACAGGCTCAGAATGAATGCAATGCACGGAGCTGAGCAGAATACAGAGTGTGTGCAAAGCAGATCTCTGCTGGACCTGAGCACTGGTTCAGCACGGAGCGCACGTGCCTTGCAAATAGTGCAGGCAAGTTCCTTGCCTGCTGCTCCCTTACCTTCTGCATCTGGTGTTGGCTGACAGACGCCATCGCGGTCCCACCAGCCCGGCTGTGCACGGCTGTGCCACCTCAGCACGTGACCCTTGGGCAGCATGTGACAAATGCAAGCACAGAGCCAAGCACAGCTGCCTCCTGCTCTGACCCTTCCATGGCTGCAGCTCCCAGTGCTCTGCGATGGAGCTCTGCTGCAGCTCTCGGTGCTGCTGTACAGAAGCGTTCTGCTCCAGTCTGTGCTTTGTGACCGCAGTTTGCTGCTTAGCTCCAAGGAGAAACGGCTAGTTTAATAACCCAGATTAAAAACTGGTAAACGCAGAAGTAAATGAAAGAGGAAGAATAAGATTCAAGTAGGATGAAAAGGTCTCAAGGGGCACCGAACAGAGCAACAAATGCAGAAGTGGTCATTCAATCTCCTGTAGAGTTCCTTTTGCTCAGCCAGAGGACCCTGCCCTGCCAGTAAGGATCCCAACCACCAGGAGGTGACAAACATGAGACCAAGGGGTGCTAAAGCTGAAGGGCTTCCAACTGCAGCTCAGCCAAATTCAGAGTCCCCAGCTGGTCTCATTCACAGCTGCTGCAGGGAAAGGGGTTGTTTCTAAACTCTCTTGGCTTGCAATTGAAAGTCCATCTGAAGTAGGTGGTGTTCAGGAAAAAGACTCTGTATTCTGTAAGGGAATCCCATTCAAATCCCCCCCAATCCCTCACCCCCCTTCTTTCTGGTGCAACACTGCTCCTTCCAAGAAGGAATGTTCCCTAACATCCAACTTGAACCTCCCCAGCACAACATGAGCCCACCACCTCTTGTCCTTTTGCTGTTACCTGGGAGCAGATACCTATCCATCCATCTGTATCTCTCTCCAAAGAAAACCATCAGGTAGTTCCTCCCTCTTGTTTAAGGAGCCTCTCCAGATGATGAAGCTGAATTGTCCGGAAGAAAGCTGTGTAATCAGTAGGAAAACAAAACAAAGACAAGGCAACAAAGCCAGCCTGCTACAGCTGCTGTCTGTAAGGCCATCTCTCTGGGAGTGCAAACTCAGGGGTAGCCCTGCTTGGGAAGCAGCAATCCAGTAAACACTGTTTACATGCATTCCCCTTCCCCTCCCCTGTGTTACTGAGGTCATTCCTACTATCACTTCTCATTTCCAGTCATCTATTCCCCAGCAATTTAGCACTCCATCTTCTCCACTCCCCACCTCACACACATGTGCTGACTTCAGAAGCCACTGCAAGTTCACACGCACGACAGCAAACCACAGCTCCCATGTTTATGGATTGCATTGTAAACAAGCATTCCCAACAGCAAAGCATGGCACGGGGAGCGCCAGCAAGCAATCACACAAACAAGAGGACAACCACAGAGGCTACAGGAGCAGTTTGGCCTCAGGAGTCCCCCAGTCCTTCCCAGCACACTCCTATTTTGAGGCTTAGGGAGACATTTCCAGCAAGAGGAAAACCACCAACCCCACATAACGCCCCCAGAGAGTGAAAGGAGGACGTAATCTTCATAAATATCTTCTCTTCCCATAAGTTTCAACAAGGGAATAGAACCTCTGCAGTGAGGTTCCCATTGATGCTGCTCAGAGGCCCTGATTCCCCACAGCCAGCTCCAGCAGCTCAGCAGGAACAAGGAGCACAGGAATGAGGGTAATATGTTTAAATTGTGTTAAGCAGCCCATTTATATCTACTTAAAATAGCATCAATACTCAAATATTCCCCACGCTCCTTTCTCCCAAGTTACCAAAAGCCTCAGAAACAAAAGAATTCCCTATTGAAAGCATTGTTATCCACAGTCTGACACAACAGTTACTTCCTACATGAGCTTTCTGCCTACTGTGGTCAGGCTAGAGAACTGTATGTAACAAAGCCAAATGAGCTTTAGGTCTTCACTTTGTGCCTCAGTGAGCTACACAGAAAATCTGGACTTATCTGGATTGTGTTTTTTTTCCAGCAAAGACCTCAATTCTTCACCCCAAAGCTCCTTTTCATCACCATATTCCAGCTCTCTGGGGGGAATCCAAGGAGCAGCACCTTCCAGCAGCCCTGGCTCTGGGTCACTGAAGTAGGCAGTGTAATGCAGCCCGGGCCTCAGCAGAATCTCCATACAGCTACTTTGCTCTCATTCATAAAGGAATGTTATAACCCACATCCAACGAGCAAAGCAGCAATTATTAACATCTGTCTTCTGAGGAGTGAGGTGTGCAGGGGCAAAGCGCCTCCACACACAGCTTAAAAGAAAGCAAACATAAAAGGAAAAGGCAAATGAAAAAGTTCAACTTTTATTCTGTTCGAGTGTCCGGTCTTACACGTCTCTCAGAGGACAACAATAGCAGCCTTCGGTTCTTACTGGGGAGCTGCTGCTCATCAGCTGCAATCCCACATACAGAGCCAAACGTTACACCAAGCACAGGTCCTGCATGCCAAACCACAGCCCTGCGAGTGCATCTACAGCATGGGAGCGAGGCATGTCTAAGCTGGGAGCAGCGCCTTACTTAAATGGATGCATCTGTCAGCTGTAGATGACTCAGACCCGTTAGCCCCCTTCTCATTAAGTTTAGTGTGGAAAAATTCTCCCCATTGTCCTATGAACTTCCTTTAAAGGAAAGATAGGAAAGAATGGAAGGGTATTTCCAGACATTCCCCGTTAAGCCTTTGTGTGAACGCACACTGAGTTCACCTTCGTTTCTGGGATCCAACATTTCAAGCACAGTTACTTTTGCAAAGGGATTTCAGATGGGATTCCCAAAGGATTTAATGCTACCAACAGAGTTTAACGTTAATCCAACACCGCAGCTGGAGGGATGGCAAGGAAAAGGTTCAAGTCTGACAGTGTCCAGTTCTGCCTCATGCACTGTTACAATGCAGATAGGACAGGAACATGTTTTGGCACATTTTTATTAAGACCATTGAACACACGGTGCGGCCAAACAGCAGTACAAGAATCAATCACTTTTAAATGCAATGCAAGGAACAAGGCCTCACCTGGAGCACTGTGTCCAATTCTGGGCTCCCCTGTACAAAAAAGACAGGGATCTCCTGGAGGGTCCAGCAAAGGGCCACAAAGAAGGTACAGGGCCTGGAGCATCGCCTGTATGAGGAAAGGCTGAGCAAGCTGGGTCTGTTCAGCCATGAGAAAAGAAGACTCGGAGGGGATCTGCCCAATGTCTATAAACATATAAGCTGTGGGGGGGCAAAGGGACAAGGACAGACTCTTTCCAGCTGTGCGTGGCAACAGGACAAGAGGAAATGGCCACAAACTGAAGCATAGGAAGTTCTACACAAACGTGTGCAAGAACTTCTTCACAGTGAGGGTGACGGAGCACAGGAACAGGCTGCACAGGGAGGTTGGGGAGTCTCCTTCTATGAAGACACTCAAGACCCACCTGGATGCCTACCTGTGCAACCTGGTCCTGGGAGCCTGCTCTGCAGGGTGGTTGGATTAGATGATCTCTAGAGGTCCCTTCCAGCCCCTACAGTCCTGGAACTTGGTGAAATCAATAAGTCCCCCCATACGAATCATCTCCTGTAAAGGACGTGTCATTGATCTGACATCCATAGAATTGTGTTAGAACAAGGAGAGGACCTCGGTGTGGTTCAGCAACAGAAAGCCACTTAATACTATTTATGGTAACGACACCAAGCATTTGCTTTAATTAAAATGGAATTAGCTAAGTGGAGTGTAGAAATGGTAATAAGAGAAATAAAAAATGAGGTAGGACATTCCAGAAGTGACAATTAATACCAAAGAACAGCACATCACGACGGATACCTGTAACAGCTTGTATTGGGCTTAACATTTCACCATTCAGACTGATGGAGCAAATTAATTCCCACTGCTGAGTTCACTACGGACCAAAACATGAAGTCAGAAAACAACCTGGAAGAGAAACTTCATCTAACGTTCCAGTGCATAGTTTCAGAGATACAGCGAGTTTTAACACATTTAATGGGTTTGGTACCACCCATCTTATAGGTGGTTCAAATAATCCACTGTAACTTACTCATTTTTGGGGGTATTTGGAGTGAAAGGTAGAATTCTGTCTTACTAACCTCTGGTCATAGCATGGGGGGAGCATGCTCAAGATCAACAGGGGGTCCAAGAATTCATTCAGCTCAGCAGTGCTATTAAGGAAACGGTTTTAATTCAAGTTGTTTTATGATTTAGCAGCTAATAAATCTCTTTTGCTCCCGACTAGAGTGCTTTGAAAAGACAGGTCAGGATAACAAGACACTGACCTGCTGATTGTCTGCTTACGGTGAGAGCTTTTCTTCCTGAACATACAGATCTATGTCAGAAAACGCAAAGCTTCAGTTTGACAGAGATTGAAGGAAAAAATCATAGTATATACTGACTGAACACCTACAAATGAGGAAGGATTGCTGATGTAAGCTCATCCCTCAGACTGAGCAATCCAGGCAGGTATGGGAAGTGGAGTGAATCACTTTGCTGTGGGTTAAGCTTTACAGGAGGTCCGAGTTGTAAGTGAGTTCAGCACCTCCCGTTTCAGATCCTACCCTTTACGTTTTAAAGCTTCCTCCATTTCATCATATAAAACCGATACTATGAAATCACTCTATCTTTCATGGAAGACCAAGAAGCACGTGTCAGGAGCAGGTAAATATTGCTGTCTTCCAGAATGGCAATGTATTTTTGTGCCACCTGTGTTTCTGGTACAAGAAGCTATCAGACTACTTAGCTTTCTGAGTGGCAGCACTGAGATATCTCAAGCCCTAACAGCCACGACTGAAAAACTGAGCTTTGAATATTGTAAAAGGAGCAAAAAGCTAGTGTTTCCATGCACGATCAATACTGGCCTGTCTTAAAATTGCTTTGTAGATCTCAGGCATAGGGCAGTTCCTACTCAGCAAGCAGCAGAAGTACAGCTGTCATTTGATAAGAAGTCAGAGGCTCACTTCTAGCAGAATAGCCTATTGTCCACTCCTATGGATTCGGCACTGAGATACACTGCAGAGCTCAAGAGATGGGCAAGCTTCTAGAAGCACTACAGCATAAAAGCAGGAGCTGCTTGCTTATAGAAACTTCTGGCCTAGCTGCACAAAGCTTAGTTTGTATACGTGACGTATCTAGAATCACAAGTTAAAGCAGTCATCTACCATGACCTAGACACACAGGAGAAAACTGTCCCTGTAAGCTAGGTTAAAATGCTACGAGGTACATTGCCTTTCAGCCCTGTCTAGCCTTTACACATGTTGTAAACAGATTACCCGGTGGCCTTGAACACAACACAGCCTTCAAGCCTCTCCATCCAATTGCCATTACTCTCCAGCACAGTCTCTTGGCACAGAGTAAGGAAGACAACAAGGTTTCCTTCATCCAAACAACCCCTACAGCCACCATGAGAAAGTGCCTGGAAAACAGTACTGCTGTACTAAGCCTAAAGCCATTCCTGCCTTACCCAAGCTGCGCTAAGTCCACCTTGCAATTCCTGTCCCACCAATTCAAAATGCTTGTGTACATGAACGCAATCCAAAATGCAGCAGCACCAACGCTCCTGAGCAACAGTGCTTGCTCTGATGCAGGGCATTTTGGAATAATATTGTTTCCCATCAATTTGGCAGTGGCTCCAACTCTAACATAATTTGAACACTAACCCTGTTAGAAACAGTGCCTTGCCTTCCAGATAAAGAAAATTATATTATTCCTCTGGGCTGTTTAAAGCTTAACAGTGAACTAAGGGAGGCAGAATGTACATCTTCCTTAAAAGCAGTTTTATAAACAGATTTCCTAGATTTTAATACAGCTTTTATTTAAGCATCTGAACATCAACAGATCCAGAGCCCAGTTAACATTGTTCGTGGTTTCAGTATGTTTAGTGTGTATATTTCATATCTTACATCTCATGAGGAAAGCCATGGCACCCTATTGCACCAACATCCAAGGGATCATCAGGCTTTGCTAAGCCAGCACTCTCACTGGCAGCTTGTCGGGAACTGCTTCAGAGATGGCTGCAGCTTCCTCCCTTTGTGCACACAGGAAGCCTCCAAACATTTCGTGCCTGTTTGCAGCACTCCACCTTGGAAACAACCTGTTGGCTTGATGCAGAGTATTGCAACCAGGACCTGCAGTCCACGAGCCTCCTATTCCTTCTGATAGAAAAGGGCAGACCTAGGGTGTACTGGAGACACACCTTCACCACTCCACCTCCAGACATGAGTAGCAGCAGCAATCACAGGTTATCTACCCTGTGCAGGGTTTTGTCAAACACCACCAAACAGGTCAGACTTGTTCCAATAAAGATTACTCTGTTCAAGGGATCTAGAAATCAGACCTCAGAGGATTCTCATACTGCTCCTTAACAATGGGGGAATAAAACAGGGATAGGACAGGTTACTTTTCCAGCACTAAGTTCAACCAGCGTTACTCTCTTGCTTAACACAAGAGGTGAACAGGAACTGACAGGGTGAAAGACAACAAAAAACAATTAAGCAGGTCTGAAGTTTTTGTTCCTAAAAAAAAAAAGGTTGGCAACAAATCTTACAGCTTAATGGGCAGAGGAAACTCAGTTATTCCTCTTTACTATTATCACTGCTAACCCCAGGGGATGCCTTGACACGCTGGTTTTACGTTTGCATTTGTTACATGATAGAGTATCAGGAACTTAAAAGCAGCTTGAAAACTTTAAAAGCCAAGATCATGAAGCTACTCAGTGCTTCTGGGAGAACAGATGAGATTGCTTTTAAACCAGGTCTTTCATATTATCCAGATCATCTGTATTCTAACCATTTCAGAACAGGCTACAGGCCTGGAATTATTTCAGTCTGGGCCTCCAAAGCATCCGCTGGAGAAAAGGATGCTATGTGATTAACTCGTTGGTACAAGTGACTTGAAACTGCTAAAAAAAAGTGCAATCTCTAATGCACAGATGGAGTTCTGGGGGGAGAACTCCTTCCCCAGGGGAAGATGACAGGGTGTCAAATATAAGGGGGGAAAGACAATTAGTAACCAAACACAATCCTATGTCCAAATTGATGTCTGAGATAAACTCACCCCCCAAAATCCCAATGCCAGCATCTAGGTAAAAGAATCAACTCTCCGTATCCTATCCCAACCACTCTGTGGGGCCTCACTTACTGAACTGCCTAATTGGAGGGGAATAGCGGCAGGTGTCACAGACATGGAGGTACAGGAAGTTTCCTAGACTCTTGATCATTGCTTGCAGGACACTCATTCCCTGACACTATCATCCCCATTTGAAGTAAGGCAGCAACCCCCACGTTTCCTTTTCTCCTCCGTTCAGAGGTTTCACCAGCACCACCCACTTCACTCCACTTCCTGTGCGAATCAGCAGCAACACCTCTTACTCCCACTGGTCCTTGCTCAGGAGCCATCTAAACCTGTCTTGATCCTCATCCTGATCCCAAGCTTTCCACATCCTGCACCTGAGGCAAGAAGCAGCCTCAGAGTCATGATTGTTCAGGGACTCCTTGGCTTTTTTGATAGTGACTGGAGAGGAGGAAGGGGAGGATCTGGGAAAAAGGGGACTGGAATGGCCTTGTGTTTCCTTCTTGTTGGTCAGAGGTTCCTCCCCTTCTTTCAGGGGCTCAGGCTTGCTCTTTGTCTGCCCTCCACAGCCGCTCTTTGACTTCCAAGGGCAGCGTGTTGAACAAGTCCTCCTCCACCACAAGCCCGCTGCGTTTCAGCAGAGGACACTCTCCCAGCTCCACCGGCAGGCACTCCAAGCGGTTCCCTCGCAGCTCTATCTGGGATAGGTTTGTCAGCTCTCCAACACGGGATGGGAGTGACTGCAGCACATTGTTTCCCAGGTTCAGGGTTCTCAGCTTCCTGCACTGGAACAGCTCTGGAGGGAGATTCTCGATCTGAAGGAAAAAAAGATCAATATCAGATGAAGTTACCTAATAGGACACGTGTTCATACAGCAATAACAAGGGCACACATCTCACTGCTTACAAAACTCTCAGTTGTCCTTCCTTAAGTGAGCTGTCAGACCCTGAGGTTTGAGAGCACTCAATTTCTGTAGGGTTTGATATTGTTGCAGGGACTTTATAGGCTTCAAATTACAAAGTGGACTTTATTTTTTGGACACTACAACAGAAAATGAAGTCTCCATCTGTTAGCTTTCCCACCACGGCCTTCAAGTCACTAATTCAACAAGTCTCATTTCTATTACTCCAGTTTTCCTTCCAGTGAATTTCTAAGAAAACAACATAGATAAGATTTAACAAGTACTAGGCCAGGAATTAAGCGCAGCAATTCAATATTCTCCACTAAATTCAAAGCCTCACCAGAAACGTTATCATTTGCCTTTATACAGAACCATGTCTCTTTTTTAACCTTGAATTATGCATGACACAGCTAAATGGAATTGGAATTAATTCTGAATGAAGTTAAGTCCAACCAAAAGCAGGGACAAGTCCAGACCAATTAAAAACAGCTAAATTCAGCCATCGTTATTGGTGCTGTCAAGTGCTATGTGAAACAGCAACACACAGTCAAATGATCACAGATTGGGAAATGCCTTCCTACCAGCCCTTGTGCTCCTGAAGTACAATGAATAGTACTACATTAAGACTAGTTTCTTAGACCTCCATTTTAAGACCAAAGCTGATATCAATCTAGGGAATACAAGCTTCCAGCTGCAGAGAAACAAGTGACAGGCTTTAGGAAACAGTCTCCAACTGCTACTTCAAAGCAATTTCCTGTAGAAAAAATAAATGCTACAAGAGCTGTTCAACAAAAGAATCACCCCGGAGTTATTTGCTGTTGATAAAACCCTCAGAAAAGAAAAAAAAACACTAAAGCTTGAAAAATTTAAACAGAACAGCAGTACCAGGAATATTTCACACACCACTGTAACACACTGAATCCTTCAGATAGCAGACACACCAGAATTACCTGTGCTTACAGAGGAACAAATTCCTGTGCACTTACCCTGTTGGCTGTCACAGCCAGGTTCTGCAGGTTCTGAAGAAGTCCTATGTCTGGCGGTATGGAAGTCAAGTTGTTGTGGCTGAGATCCAAATACCGAAGTTTTCTGCAATAGAAGAGCTGGGTAGGAATCTTTTCGATCTTGTTACGATTCAGGTAAAGGCGCTCTAAATTGGTGAGGTTGCCTATTTGCATGGGGATGTAGGCAATGTGGTTGTACCACAGTTTAAGGCAAGTGAGACGATGTAAGTGCTGGAAGCTGATGATTTCCTCAATGGTCTTGAGGTTATTGTCCTTCAGGTCTATCTCCTGCAGGTTGTGAAGGCTAAAGATGGAGTGAGGAATGCGCTCCAAGTCACAACGGATCAGCTCCAGCTCTGTCAGGTTGACCATTTTCTTAAGGCTGTTGAGAACAATGAGCTTGGTGCCCTCGTTGTTGATGGAAAGCTTCTGAAGATGCACACCAACATCTGTCACCACCTGCGGCAGCTTGGTGAGGTTACTCTTCAACCTCAACACCTTCAGCCTCTTCAGCTCCCTCAGTCCATCTATTACAATGTACCGGTTGTTTTCAGCACTCAGATTCCCTGTCAGATGAAGCTCTTCTAGTGTCTTCAGGCTATAAATCCAAAGAGGAATCTCCTTGATGTCTGTGAACTTGATGTGGAGAGATTTCAAATTCTCCCTCAAGAAGGCCAGGGCTGGAGCCTCAATTTTGGCAGCGGTGTGGTAAAGCCATAGTTCCCTAAGGCTGGTGAGCTGAGCAATGCTGGGGGGAATAGTGACATCAGGGATAAGCTCCAGCTTCAAGACCTCCAGCTCTATGAGGTCAAAGACCGTGTCAGGAATGCCACTCAACATGAACAGATGCAGTTCCAGCTTATCCTGAGAGTTCTTGGTGATCCTCTGCCGCAGCTTCTCCAAAGTCCACTCATTATTGAGGTTCAGCTGCCGCAGTTTGTTCTCACTCACCTCCGACAGAAAGACAGCGAAGCGCTTTGAATACAGGGGGTCATACTGATCAATCAGATGGAGCATAAAAGCAAAGTCATTTTTCACATCAGGAATGTCACTGTAACTGCTCTCCTCACGGATAGACTCAAAGGAGTATTTCTTGAGCGATCGCCTCAGCATCCACCAGAGGGTGTACATACAGATCAAGCCATAGACTACCACCAAGCTGATATAGAAAGATGCCAAGATTTTGAAGAGAGTGGCCAAAGGATGAGCACAGCGATACATCCTGTAGCCAGTCAAGCTCTCAATGTCCACCTTACAGTCCACATCGAACGTTATGTTGTTGACATAATAAACGGTATAGCATATGATGAGAATGAACTTGATTACTTTGATGATGGTCTGTCTCATGTAGAGGCGGTACACTATATCTCCCTCTTCCACATGCGTGCGGAACTTCTTCACTTTTTCAAAGAGCGCTTTGGCCTGTTCACCTTCCTTTTTGTCCAACACACCTGTCTCAGATCGGTCCACGATTCCTTGTTCAATTCGAGACTTTGTTCTCTGCAGCATGGGAACAGTGGCTTCCACATCCTCACTGACTGTGGAGGATTTCTTGTCCATGGAGCCATTCATTTTGCCAAATGCTGGCTTGGTATCGCTCTCTTCCACCACCGTCTCAGATAATGCCCTTGTTGTCCATGGAGAGTCAAAACACTTAAGCAAAATAGACACAAAATGCTCCAGCTTGGAGCTGGTCCTTGGAAATTTGAACCAGAAGTTGCTGCAAGCCAGGAAGATAAGAGTATGTAGCAGCACCAGATAAGGAAAATACTTGGCAAACCAGTGTAGGCGGTTCTCATAACACACCGCATCCACATAGTTATACTGGTGCCGGTCCAAATCATATTGGATCCCTGTAGGCCCTGTATCAGCAGAGGAAACGAGACTGGAGTTATAGTATATACGCTCTGGGGTTACAGCTGTCCATCCTCTGACAGTGTCATTGCAAGAGTCTTTGGTAATCCATTTACAGGGCAAACAAATCATTTTGTCCTGGGTGACCTGAAGTGTCCCTCCAAACACTGCGATCATCAGCATCACTATGGAAATGTAGTCTGTGAATACGTCCCACCATGGCTTCAGGATGCGGTATGCTGGCTGAGTGTCAGCAAAGTATCGCAATTCAGTGACTGGAATCATGATTCACCACCTGAAAGGAAAACAGAAGCAGCCATTACTAAAACTCTTTTGTTCTGCTCTTGTAGAGGGTATCAGGAAACTCACATGTTATGTGCTGGCAAAGCAAAACTGAATCGAGTCCTAGTTTCGAGTCACTTGTGAAACTACCTGAGTGAGGTACCTGGTTGCAGCTGAGGCTGTAAAGTTATTGTGGCAGTATTCACCCTCATAGGTGAGTAGTTACAAGGCATCAGAACTGGTACTTGCCATTAGCAGTCTGCAGGTGAAAAATTCACATTGAAAGACTAACTTTAACTCCTCTGACAGACGAGTAATTGGAAGCTTTCAGCTTCATCTAAGGATATCATGTCAGTGACAAAGGAATTTGACAGCATCATCAGAGAAAATCCACACACGCAGCACAGTTGTCGTGTGTTTGTTACTCTTCCACAGAGCTAAGAAGCAGCTCTACATCTCTGTGGCTCTCCAATTGCAGAGGCAAGGAAGAGGATTTACAAGCATTAGTTCTACTTCCTAGAACCACTACGCTGACGCAACTCCTATTTGATTAAGAAAACTGGAAAAGAACAAGAAGTTGCTTGATATCATCCCTTTTCCTTCCACAGGAAGAAGTTTTGGCTCTCCACCTCTGCATCAGCTTCCCAAAGAAACAGTACTTGCCTACTAAGCTCACTTCTGAAATCCTGTAACAGCTGCTCTTTGTTTTCTTCACTTCAGAAGGATAGGAGAGGGGAAGCATACTTCATATAAGAATTCACTTCCCTGACCAACCACTCCCACTTAGAGTTCATCTCAGCTGGGATTTAAGAGTCACAAAGGAAATGAAAAGGTTCTGGGAAGAGAGACCTCATGGCAGAGCTTGTTCTGTCCTTCAGAGCTCCAGGAGGAGCAAGCCACAGAAAACCCACACACCCGACAGATCTGTAAGTGCAAACTCACAGAGCATCCTCTATATCTGACAGGCAACACAAGTGAAGTACATGAAGTCATTATAGCTTGTTCTAATGATGCTGAAAAAGCAGTAATGTCACATCATACTTGCTAGCAATCTTCAGGAGCTGGACAAACACAAATCTCTGTCGTTTTGAGACTCCTATCAACTCAACTGTAACAGAGGAAGAACAAAAGTTCAATCCTACTTCCTCAGCCCATGAGGCAGCATTCGTACAGACTGTCCTGACAAGCCCTGGGGAGCAGCTATGGGCTTGATAGCAGTTCTTTATATACCATTGGCTGAGCCAAGCAGACTGACCACACCATCTGCTTTTGTAGAACAGGAGTTTGTATTTAAAATTAACTTCCAGCCCAGAACTGCAAAGGAAGCCCCTCCTAACACAAACTCAAGATGTACCACGTTCCCTAGAGACACTAAAATAGGGAACTCTATTCCCTGGTTTGTTGCTTACAACAATAAGTGGTGAAATGCCAGCTTTGGCTTAGAGCTACCTGGGAAGGCTGCTGGCAGTAGGCTGAAAGATGACAGCCATCCCTAAAGAAGCATTTGCCCTTCTGCCCAATCAAGTGCAGTTACCAAAGAGTGCAAGAGCCACGGCAGGATAGTTAATATGCTGCCATACCACAAAGAAAAACAGGCATACACACCCTCCCCAGCATCCCTTCCACTGTAATCAGAGTGAGGAGAGTCCTGCATTTCTCCAGTCCAAGCAAGAGAAAGCTTTGTAAAAGGAGAACACCAAGAGCTACCGTAACCACCTGCTGGAACAGTCAACTTTGCCATGGCTCAGCTTCTCAAATTCATCTATGCTTACAGAAAAGTACAGCTTCTGTTCTACCAGACTAACAGCTCAGGGTCCCTCTGAGAACAACTCACCACCCTAGGGGTCCACAGAGATCCAGTGGCAGCCTCCAGCCAGCACACACTCTCCTTAAACGCTCCTACCAGGTGTAATGTAGAGCTTCTGTTGTCACTCCTTCCAAACTACATTTAAGAGGCAACAAACACTGCTGTACCTCCCACTGCTCTCCCATAGTGCTGCGTAGGATCCTCTTTTCCCTCAGGAGCATGCAGTGAGAACTCTGGTGCTGTTCATTAAAGAACTGCTCCTTACTTAAACACCTTCCTACTGCTCCAGCCTTACATCAGGGGAAAAAGAGATACTCATCCTCTTTCTTTCTCTTATCTAAATACCACCTCTCCCCAGTGATCCTTTCTTCTTCCCTCCAGTGCTTCTTCACAGGGAAGCTTTAGCAGGAATGAGGTCCTTCACAGCTGTCCACAGAAAGGTTATGAAATAGAGGCGAACTTCTCAGGAAGCAGAGTCTCATGGTTAAGGCATTTTCCAGACCCAAGCTGAGCGCTGCGTTACCAGTTTTTCCTCAAAGAAATACCTCATTCCTTTTTTTGCAACAAACTAACCCTGTGTTTACTTTGATTTGTATCTCAAGATAGCTAGGAAGGAAAGCAAAAAAAAATAGGGCAACAGGCTCCCTAATCCTATTTACCATCCACATGGGATAGGAAATCTGCCTTTACATTGTGCAGTTACAAGACAGCTAACAAATCATCTGTTTGAATGTCCTATTACAGCTCTGTATCAACAGTTAAACCCTGGTGTGGTGGAGCAGGAAATCCCCTGCCCTCCAGTAACAATGATAGGGTCACTGCGTGAAGAAAAGGACATTCTCAGCAAGTTCCCACTCCTCCTGGCAGCTGTGGAGGTTCTGTTCAAGTTCCAGATGAAAAGCAATAAAGCAAGGGGTCATTTTACAGAAGCTGGAGTCCCCCAGGTCTTATCTAATCTTACTTGCAGCATCTGTGGTAAAAGGGAAAATTGACCACCAAAACCTTGGGAAGCCAAGGGAAAAAGTCACCACCCTCTTCAAGCAGATTTCCCACATATGCAAATCCATTCTAATTCCTGAAAGACCTGATGACTGTTCTGCAGCAAAACACAAGTGTCATTATCTTGTAGACCCCATTTCATCATCACTTTAATTCTGGTTGCAACACTCCCTTCTGCATTCAGGCAGGCAGTGTTGCTGCTGGGGTTGATGACAGCAGACTAACTTCAAGAAGTCAGATTCTCAGGGCTTACCTTTGCTACCCAATGCTGCCCTGCACAATACGATGCTCCCTACAGGAACCATGCTTCCAACCACTGTACAGAAACCAAGCAAGCATCTGGAACCCAGGCTCTCACATCAAGTACACGGGTAGCAAAGCAGAGGTTGAATTAAATCTGCATGAGCCAACAGGTGGGAAAATCATATCTCAAGCCCTGTCTACATACCAGAAGCATAAGGAAGTTTTCCAAAGGTTTAATTAATTAGGCAAGCTCTAGGAATTGCACACAGAAGAAATCTTACAAATGTGCAACTGTCTCAAAGGTGTTTCCGCTTTCACACTCCACACCGATTCACCATGCAACTCTCTGAGCAGTCTCCCACTTCTCACTTTAGAAGTGCCATCACCCTTGAGGGATTCAGTTGCACCAAAGCAGCACTGTACTTCAAATCTTAAGTATCATCAAGTATGAATATTAAGTTTTATTAGGAAAGAAGGAGGAAAGAAAATCACTTAAAAAATAACAGGGACATCCTGAGCACACAACACCTAAACAATAAAATCATTCAGAAACGAGAATGAACTTATCCAGCTAACAAAAACCTTGTACTGTAGCATGTATCTTAAGCAGTAAAGACCAGAGCCGAGAGCACAAATCCTTTTCAAAAGATGCAAGACTCCTGTGATATTTAAGATGACCAAGGAATGAACAGAGCAATTGCAAAAGCACAAGCCTCCTCTCCTTAGAGGAATTTCCCTATTAAAACCAACAATCATCTTAACATGCAAAGACAGAATTATTGCTGACAGATACCTGGCTGAGCTGTGCTTGCAATTCCTGCCTGTACCTGCTGACCAGCATACTCAGCTAGAGACAAAGTGAACAGAAACATCATTGTTTAGTTTCACTGGCTGGTACGTCACCAGCTTGACTCATTATTTGCTGAATACTTTATCCATCCTCCTCTTTCCTTTCTTCCTTCTGCTGACCATCATGTTGCAAACAGCTACTGGCAAAACAGGACTACATGCAAGATCTCATGATGTGTCCAAGAATTTCCTCAGTTTCTATCTCTCACTTCCAGGACCTCTCCTTGAAAGCAGAGAAATCCTTACTGTTAGTGGGATGCAGCACCCAAGGGAGGCAATAAATGTATCATAAAACAAATTTAAATAGCTAGACAAGATGTATTGTATACTGGACAATTGCAAACCTTTAGGTTGTATCACACATTCTTAAATCTCAGTGACTTTTAAGACTGTAGACTGCAAAGCAGCAGTCAAGCGCTGCTGACAGTTCCTTACCTCTCAGAAGCCCAGAGAACAAGGGAGGTGTTTGTGTGCTGACAGTATCAGAGGGAGATAATGGAAAAGGAAAATGACTTGGTGCTCTAAAGAATATAGCCCTGATTTTGACGAGCTGCAACATGTTACAATAAGCTTTCAAAACAGCAGAGCTTCCCTCCCCAGCATGCTGCCACCTGAAACACTAAAGGGGGGCAGAACACAGAGCTCTTTGTTCAAGCACCAGGAAATGTAAAGAGCTTTGCAAGTCAGAAATGGGAATGGTGATTTGTGGTTCCCCCCACCCCCACTTTGTTTATTAGGCTCAGAATTGAAAGCAAAGGGAGGTCAAAACAGAGCTGCTTTCAGTCACTCCTCAGAAAACCTTCCAAACAGGGACAGCCACATGACCAACTGGAAAAGCCCAAGATGTCAGATGGAATAATACTTGAGTGATTTTGTCCCTCACTGTTTATAGAAGTAAACAGCAAGGAAACCAGATGCCAGAGCCCCAAACAACAGCCTATCATCTCTGCATCTGGGTCTGCTGCAACAAAGCCTCTCCTGTAGAAAATGCCTTCTGAGCCAGAGAAGCACACACACAGTTTAAAGGATTGCACATTACTCAGACTGGCAGATGGAACAGGGGAACTGGGGCGGCCAGCACTTACACTCTTCACCTGCTGGAACAGCCAGCAAACTGAACATAGAGTAAATTATGTCGGTTTTCATATAACAACCAGCTGAATGCAGCATTCAGCCCCACACAAGCCACAAGATACAGGAGGATGAAGCAAATGAACCTTCACTGAAGCTCATGAAAAAACTCACCTATGCTACAGACAGAACTAACTCCTACCATCTTTACAGCTACCTTTTAATTGACCCTTCCTGTCAGATGCAAGACTCACGTTCTTAGCAAAGTGCAACAGCTCCTGTTTACTATCACAGAAACAAGCCTGTCCTAACAAGCAGAACATCTGCAAAATCAGAACAATCCACACTGGATGGCCTGCCCATCTTCTGCAAAGTTTTACTCCAGCTGCTGAAGTTATCAGCATCACTGATGCTGGCATCAGGGACCATGTCAGTGTGATACTGCTATGGAAATTCAAATGCTATCAGGTGACTTGCTACAGTGATGCAAACCAGAGAAAAATCCTGTGTCAGCTTATAAATTATGAATGTGTGTGGTCACAGGTTTGCTATCCAAAATTAATTTCCTTCACCATAGAAGACATGTCTCAAGGACAGGGCATTGGAGCTTGCCTTTGAAAACTATGATGGCTTTATCCCAGTGGGACACTGCAAAACACTCCTTTGTAACAACAAATGCAAGTGGTTGAATTAACTACTTAAGATTAAAAGAAGGACAACAAGAGTGTTAACTTGGAACAAACAGAACAGCTTCAAGCACTCCCTCCGCTGCAGAAGTCTATTCAGCATTTAATTCCAGCATTGGAAAGTGATACAAAAAGGAGTAAACAATTGTCTTCAATTAAGACTGAAATGGTGGGCAGAGCAGAGCTCTGACATTTCTAACAAGAGATTGAGAAATCGAGACAGCAGACTCAAAGCCAAGACTTTTAAGCAAGGATCATCACAATTTATCGTTAACAAACTGACAACATCTACAAATTTATTAGCTTGAAAACAGCTGTGGCAACACCCCGAGAGATGAAAGAGGATTTCAACAAGAGCAAAGCAAGACTTCAGCTGTCAGCACAATCATATTTTGCCTTAGTCTGACGAAAGAGAAATAAGCGTATATTCACCTGCTTACTTCTGACCCTACCACCTTGTCTTCAGCACCATGAGCTTCAAAACAGTGACTGTGACTTCCAGCTCAGAACGTTTTCTGATTGCATTCACTAATTGATAGCAGAGAGGAAATAAAGCCACTAGTCTAAAGCAGAAACTGTTAACTAGTCCAGTGCACAAATTTGGCACAGAGGAGCTTTATATTGCCTGGTAATTTTACAGTAAACATTAACAAACCTAGTATAGGGGGTAAAAGCACTATTAATCCATCAGGGTGGTTCTGACTTGAATAGCTCTTAGTTACAAATGCAGTTTAACAGCAACAGCAGGGCCATATGTAACCCATCTATATCAACTGTATTGCCATTTGCAATACAAAATGCATGCAAAACAGCCTAGGGAAAAAGCTGCCTGGAAGCATTCAAGATATTCTCTTCAAACAACAGAGACTGTTAAATGCCAGTTCAGCAATAACACACATCCTAAACTGAGGCTATTTTTGAAAACACTTGCTTGGAAAAACATGCAGGAAGGAGGTTTGCTACACTGCAACAAAGTACGTCTGTATTTAATCTTTACCAAAACAGCGGTGAGACATCCCAGCATGAAGGAGCCCCACATAAAATGCAGAAACCCTTCTGTACTCCACCACCACTCACACAACTTCACTGTGTTTTCCTAGACACCAGCGAGGCTCAATTCAACATCAGTGAGTTTCACTTCTCTCTTAAATACTCAACTGAACAAAGTTCTCCTTTAGAACGTGGAAGAATTCATGAAGGCCTGTAGTTAGTTTTGCACACAGCAACACAATAACTCGCATTTGAATTCCATGACTTTTGAAAATCAAGTCAGAGCACCCTAAGCCAGGAACTGCCTTTCTGAACATCTGCAGCACTTACGAGAATGTAGTAACTCAAAGCATTTGGGAAGTCAGCACCGAAACGCTTCAGGCACTCCACATTTCAAACCTGGAAGCATTAGATTTTAACACAGGGCTTCTGGTATATCTTAAGGAGCTATTTATGCACATTCCCTTTGACCTACGTTAATAAAGCTATGGCTTCCATGTACCATGTATGATCGGCACAGCAGAGCAAATACTTGAACTGCCAGAACACAAACCTGCACCTCCCCAGTGCTCACAGTTTGACCCATCTAGACTGCATCTCTCAGCCTCCAGATAAGCAGGGCACTCTGCACTACCTTTCATCAAGGAGACCCAAAGAGACAAAGTTTCCAGCTACCAATCCTCAACATGCCTAAGTGCCACCCACAGGGGCAACAAGTCAGTGCTCCCCTAAGTTAACCATGGAAAAAAAAAGGTCTCTGAGATGTTTACATAGCAATACAAACATCGCCCTGATGGAAACTGAAGAATATTGACCAAAATAAACAGAAAGCATACTGCCTTAAAGTACCTTTTTTAACATAAGTAGTCAGGGTCTTTGCGGCCAGGAGCTAAATGCACGGATATATGCAACAGTTAAGTTTTACATAGAACACATTGTTACTTTATTCTTTTTTTTTTTCCCCACCTTAAAACTTAAGATTTAAATGAATTCCACCACTGTCCTTGATCTGCCGCCTTTCCTCCTCGCTCTTTTATCAAACATCTGATCACCTCCTTGTGTTTTGCAACTATATTTCAGCAGCGTTCTCATGATTTCATTTGTGTCTTTAGCACACCACTCCCAAACTGGCCTGCAGCCCTTACCCTGCAGTTGGGTTCTGCTATCTGCACTTCAGCTCTCTGTGCTGGAAGTGGGTGATGTTCCTGTGTGCTGGATCCTGAGCAGGTGCTGAAGCGTTGCATTCCCCACACGCCATGGGAACAGCTTCCCTGAAATCAAGCAGAGATTATCAGCAGAGAGAACGAAGATCACAGAGGAACCATGTTATGTTAAAAGTTTGGGAAAGGATATCTAAGATTCTAAGAACAAACCAGATGGTCATTGGGAACTAAGAAGAGATGCTGATAGCTGGAAAGATGTTAGAAGCTCTAAGTTTCAAAGAGGAAGCAAATCTCCAACACTTGTTCCAGAAGGTATCAAAAAACAGGCGCTACAAACCCATTTAAAGGAGACTGAGTTCCTACTGAACTAATAAAGGCAAACTAACCTCCTTGAGGAAAGAACTAAATGCATCAGGACTCCCTGCAAACACACATCCCGCATCATTTTACACTCAAACAACTATCCCCACTCTTCACATCTACCAGTGTATGGGAGATTGGTAATCACAGCCTGAACCTCTGATTAATCAGCTGAGGCAAGTGTGGGGTCAGCTGTGGGAGCACAGGTGAGAGTGATGTAGCTGTGCTCCTGGAAGGGGTGGAGCTCGACTCCATCCCTTCTGAGACCTCATTGAAGGGCTGACCCCCACTGAGGCAGCATCTCTTGGAGATCGCTCACCAGTGAGGACTGCCCCAGCTTCTTCAGCCAAGGCACCACCACTGGAGAGTTTTCCTTTACTTATATTTACTTATACCTTCTGTACATTTGCTACCATCTGTATGTTAATAACCAATACAACCAGCATGAACCTTTTTAAAGCAGTGGCAATTTAGTATCATCAACAAGAACTACAACAGCTTCTTGCTTCCTGCATATCAGCATGGGGAAGCAGACAAGGGAGCAAGCCCTTGCTCTGAGGAATCCCTCAAGCCTCCAAGTCAGGGAGGACTGCAGAACTTCAAGAAGCATTTTGTCCACAAGAAGCAGGAAAGAAAATACAAAGCGCTGGAAAAGGAAGAGGCATCACTAGGAAAAAAACAAACACATATTGGTTAAGTTCAACCCAAGGACGTGCTGGGATCAGGGCTGGCAGGTTCAGAAGCAGCCTGCTCACAGTCAGAGCTTTCCCATTCGAGCCGTGCCATAGTGCTGCAGAGGAGCGGGCTGAAGGAGCGGCCCGGCTGACCTTCCCTCCCTCACCCCGTTCTCCTCTCAGGGCTCAGCACCGCCTCAAAGCACAACCCGACCCAGCCGCACACTGACAGCGCACCGCCCGTCAGCCCACCGCCCTCAGACACGGACATGACGACAAAACGAGACGGAATAAAGTTAATTCACAAACCGCCCCGGCTCCGAGCCGCCCCCACAACGAGCACGGACGGCGGGAGCTGCCAGCAGCGCAGGGCCGCGCCCCACACAGCCAGGGCCGCCTCCCGGAGCGGCAGGACGGCGGGCACCCGGCGAAGCGAACCGCAGCCCGGTTAGCCCGGCAGCCCGGGTCGCAGCCCGGTTAGTCCGACAGCCCGGGTCGCAGCCCGCCGCTCGGCCCCACACGACCGTCCTTCTGCCCTGAGAGCAGCCCTACGGGAGGCGAACAGGCCGCAGCCCATCCCGGCGCTCACCCACCTGTCCGCGCCGACCCTCCGCAGCCCCCGCCCTCCCTCACGCCGACTCGGGCTCCTTTTGTCCGCACCGAGGCGGCCCCACCCCGGAACTGACCTCACCCGCCCGGCATAGGCGGCCGCCAGCGGAGCGCCCCGCAGCCGCCTCTAGCGAGGAGCAGAAGAGGGCGCCGCCATCTTGGAGGTGGGCCCAAGGGGAAGGACGCGCCGCCATCTTTACGTAGGGCGAGGCCGCGCCGGGTGGGGACGGAATTTGTGTGTCCGGATATAACGAGGAGAGAAGGGGAGGGAGGGAAAGCGAAGGCGCGGGCGCCATCTTGGTGCAGGGCAGAGCGCAAAATGGCGGAAATCTTAAAGGGGCAGACACCGAGAGCTGAGGGGCTGGGGGGGGCAGTGTCTTCATCTGCTGTGGCAGTACATTGGATTCCAGAGTTCCTTCTTCTCCCTAAATAAAGAGATTTACCTCTTCATTAAGGTTTTTGTGTGTGTGTGAATAGGAGTGGTATCAAGATCAAAGCTATTCAGCAGTACTGGCTGTATTCGTTATTGTATCTGTATTGTACACGTTGGTGCTGTGAGGTTTCATCCAGCAGCAGATCTGTGGGAGCTGGGAAAGGCAGAACCGTCCTCCCGTGGTTATTTCCATTCAGCTGACTCATTTGTCCAGCGCTGTTCTTTTAAATATTCATAAAGGATGCTTCAAAGGCATTCATTATAGGGTCATTAGTGCACAAGAAGCAGCATGGGGCCGTTAAGTGCAGCCAATTTGGCCTGGTGGACAGCAGTGGTTGCTTCTAGGGTAAAATAAGCACAGCTGTGGCTTTCTAGGAACGTGCTGGGGCTCAGCAGCACAGCGGTGGGGATCCCTCCTGCCAGCCTTGGAGATGCTGATAAGCTCAGGGCAATAGTGGGGGGTTGGCAAACACAACATTAAATGGGTGTTTAGATGCACTTAAATTAACATTTGCTTTCTGCAGTGCTTTAAGTACTGGAGTTACACGTTCCTGTTACAACCACTGCCAAGCTCAGCAGGAGGGATGGACCCACCAACCATCCCAGGACGTGCTGTATGAATCCTGCTGGCAGCAAACACAAGCTGACCTGCCAGCTGTTTGTTTGTTTCAGCGTTGGGAAGTTTAGCAAACAGAGTTTGCATCTGCCTGCACAGAAATTCCCTCCCTCTTAGTCACAGCAGCTGGGTGTCGCGTCAGGAACCAGGACCTCCACACCGCAAACATCAGCCCTTCCTTCCCCATGCCTCACTTTTTCCTACTGAGAGAGATACAGTAATCACTTGGAAGAGCAACATGATTCATCATAGCACCCTGCGTCTGAGCTGGGCTCTGTGTATGAGATCACACAGAGCTGGACGGAGCTGCAGGGCCTGGTTTAGGCTGGGTCACAGGCAGTTGGTCGTTATCCTTCGATGAACCCCAGCCCTCCTTTTCCCTGCACAGTCCCCCCCCATTGGCGTGTTACAGCCCAACTGCCGCCCGCCCGCAGCCTCGCAGACTCCTCCCAGGAAGTCCCAGCAGCAGATGAAGCATTTCGGGTCCATGGAGAATCCGGCCCGGGCTCTGGGGCCAGGCTTTTGAAGCGTAATGCAGTGCAGTCCAGCTTGATGTAAGTCGGTTTTGCCCCCACTGCCGCCCCTGCTGAGGAGCCAACGCGTGTGTCCTCGTTGGCTGCCGCTGCTGCATCCACCCTGCGCTCCCATTGTGCCCCGTGTCACGGTGGCTGCTGGGGTCCTGTGTCCCCCAGAGCCCTCCCGGAGCAGCCTGGCAGTGTCTGGGCAGCACTGGGGCAGAGGAGGCAGCAGGACAGTGACGGGTCCCTGCGGTGACCTTTCAGCTGCGCCCCGTCCTGCTTGCCCGGCTCTTTGCTGGTAGCCCCCCCCCCATCCCAGATCCTGCCCTCTGCACAGGAACAAGGCAGGTATTGCACAGCCCCAAACAACACTGTGCTACATCCATTGTTTTCCATCAGCCGTGCTGGTTTTTTTTCCCTCCTGGGCAAAGAGATGTTCAACTGGCTGGCGGCTGCTTTGTATTTGTGTTAGAAGTAACATACAGTGCACAGAATGGTCTCATGTCCTGCACGATGGGAAGTGCACCTAAAGATGCAGTTCTGATGCCTTTATCTGTGGGCTGGCCAGCTTCAAACCTGGTGTGGTGTTTATTTATTACTGGGTTGTTTTTTTGTAGCAGGATAAATTAACCTGTAGCTGGTGAAAATAAAAGCGCGTGCATCCTCCAGACTCAGCCCTTTTATCTAAAGCATTAACAAGGCGGTGGTGTTTCAGCTTCAATACCATGTGCTTCAGCAGTGAGGAGGGGACCTGAGGTGAAAGAAAGGTCTGTATTAGGCACAGAAGGGAGAGGAGCAGAAGCTGTGCTTTCCCTTGTGATCCTGCCCTCCCGTGTGCTGCAGGCACAGAGGGCAGTCTGAGTCCTAACTGACATTGCAGTGACAGCACACACAGCAGCTGGGCTGCATTTCCTACCCAGGGTGCAAAAACACAGCTGTGGGTCTGGACTCGCACTGTGTCCCCAGGTACACATTGCCTTTCCTTTCTGCCTGCAGCCCAGGAGTGTTTTTCTCATCCCTTTGCTTTGTGTCTGGGGGAAATGCAGGTCTGTGCTGTGAGACAGCGGGAGCCGTGGCATGATCAGGAGATTGGGACCGTTTCTGCGTCACTTCTTACTGGAGAGGAATTGCAGCGCTGGATACAGCTCGTACTGCAGCGAGGTACTGAATGCCCAGCATGGCTGCCCCTGGCCTGCAGCCCTGTCCTTGGCTCAGTCTGCTGCATGTGGAGCCAAGGAGTGAGCCGTGGCAGTGGCAGTAGATAGGGCATGTCAGGAGAAGTCACACTGCTGTGACCTCCTCTGTAGTTAGTTATTTGCAGGTGGCCCCTTTAAAGGGAACACCTCACAAGCATCAGAGTACACTTTATATGGAGAAAAGCTCCTTGTGGGATTGCCTCACCTGCAGGTGCCTTCTACCAAAGCCTCGTGGGTTGCAAAATATTGGGGAAATGGAATATCAGCATCCTCCTGGAGAAAGAAACTTGCAGAGCAAGGAAATAATGTGCAGTGGGGAGACAGTGTTGTAGGGCAGAGCGTGGCTGCAGCTGCTCAGTCTTCTGCATTTGCAAACCACTGTCCTGCCTGGCTGCTGGGCAAATGGCAACCGGAGGATCATGGTCAATGTGGGGAGCAGAACAAACAGAAATGGATCTGGGGGCTGCATGGCCCTGAGTCTGTGTTGCTCTCCAGCCAGTGGGCAGCCACCCACGGCAGCATCACACGAGCTGGGGGTGGGACAAGGAGACATCAAGGGAAAAAACGTTGCCATTTCCATTTCTGAAAGGCTGAGAGCCTTTCCTCCAAACTGGCAGTTTCTGGACTTATAGCACTTTATTCCTGCTGACCCCGTCACTCTTGCCAGTGCTGTCACATTGTCTGACCTGTGGCCAGCAGCAGCCCCACCGTAACAAATACAGCCCTGGAGCTGTTAATATTTAATCCTCAACTATTTTTTACTTTCCAAGCCACAAATCCTCCAACTCCCACCAAAACCAGCTTGGGGTTAGCACAGGACTCGCTGTCTGTGATACTCAAGGGCTTGTGTAGCAAAGAAAGGGAACAGGGGAGAGGCATGGGGCTCCCCTCTACCCAGGGAGGCAGCGACTCCTGCTCACCCTTGGCCACCTGCCTGGCCCATATGGGAGCACAGAGTCCACCCGCTGCCCTCTGAAACACAGCACTCCTTGCATTCATTTGCAAAGCTCCCCAGCGAGGGCTGGAGTTGCATAAAGAATCCAAAGACTTCAAGGGAAACGTTCTTGGAGCACTTCTCAAAGGCTGGGGCAGCTTTGCAGGAGCAAGCAGGTAAGTGGGAGGTTACTGCAGAGGGGTCCCCGTATCCCCCCATCATCCTGACATGATCCTCTTCATGCACATCCTAGCTCCACATCTCACATCGTGGCTGTTCTCATGCGCCGTGTTTAAATGCATTTTGCTTGCTATGGGAAAGATCATTTTCTTGGCTCAGTGCTTTGCAGATGCACTACTCTTGTCCCCACGCCGGCTTTTCTTGGTGCATTAAACATAATTTGTCTCCAGTTTCCAGTCCCCTCCCTGTCTGGTTTCCTTTTCTCCTGTGCTGCTGAGTTATTAAATTCTACCTCTGCTGCTTTTCATCATCCTTGTGATAAATCCCCCATCAAGGACAGCAGACTTCTCCTGCCGTGCTTATCCAGACAGAAAGAGGCTTTTGCTCTGCACGCTTACCCCTTCTAGCCCCATAACCATGATGCACATGGATGTTGGACACCAAAGAGATTCTTATGTTAGGGGAAAACAGAAACTATTCAAAGCAAAACTCTGAGGTTCAGGGTTATTGGCCTGGCTGTTAGAGCCTGGCTGAGCTCATTTGACCCCATGCTTTATTCCAGCTGGAAACAAGGTGTAAAGCATTGCTAGTGCCCCAGTGAGGGTACCTGGACAGGTGGGTGAGCAGAGGTGGGAGGGCACGTCCCCTTCTCTTGTGGCCCCACTGCCACTGGTGAAAGCTCCAAGCTCTTTTTCTCACTCTTTGCAGGCAAAAATGTCAAGGCCGGTGCAAGCCCGGAGGCTGGAGGGAGTAGATAAGAATATCTGGTGAGTTAAGCTGCTGCTGGGCAGCTCCTGCTTTACCTCGGTGGTCAGTGTGCCTTTAGGCAGCCTAACCTAATGGGCTTTGCTGCACCCAGCATCAAGCTACAAAGCGCTGATGAGATGCTGAGTGTAAGGTGGGCACTGAGTCCATCCAGCCTTCATGGTGTCTGAGTGCTAACGTTTGCAGCCTGAATACCTCTGATCAGAATCAGTATCAGAATTGGTATCTCCTTCAAAAGGATTAAAACCATTCCCAGTGAGATAGTCCCTGGCTCTGTTATAATTAAAACAGGTCTGTTATAATTAAAACAGGTCCCCTGTGCTTGGGGCAGGCAATGAGGGTGGGACAGAAAACAGCCCTGCCATGGAGGCACCTCGCTCCCTGCTGATGGGATGCCAGCAAGCAGAGCTGGTGCCAAAAAGCTGCCCCAGGCTGCCCGGAGCCCTCTGTAAATGCTTATTGTTCTCTTCCTTCCATCTCTCCAGGGTGGAGTTTGTTAAACTGGCTGCCACCTACTCTACAGTGAACCTGGGCCAAGGCTTCCCCGACTTCCCCCCCCCTGAATTTCTGAAGGAGGCATTCAGCAGAGCTGTCAGCGGGGAGAAGCACACGCTGCACCAGTACACACGTGCCTTCGTGCGTGGACAGCCTCCTGCTCGGCGGTACCGCGAGCCTTGCCCATCAGATGGGCCATGAGCAACACGTATCTTGGCTGGGCGTGAGGGCTGGGTACCCCCGGCTGCTGTGGTGGGCAGATGGAAGTGACCTAGATTTGCATTCACAAACATCTTCTTGCAGTAGCTTTCAGCTTTGCCTCTTCTTTCCAGAATCTTGCTTTGCCATTGCAGAGGTCTGGGTGGCAGTTAGTAGTTTCTGAAGTGCCTCTCTGACAGTGCTGGCTGGGCAAGGAGAAGCTGCTCTCATTTAAGAGAAAGGAGAGAATAGTTTCAGGAAGGACCGTGCCCCTGCTCTGCTTCAGGGACACATTGGCTGATGTGGAGGACCAGCAGACGCAGGGTTTATTGCTGAAGCTCCCATGGCACAAGGCACCTGAGCATGCGAGGTGCAGCCATCATGGTTACGCCGTGGTGAAACCAGACCCAGGGCACTTGGCCACCCAGCCCCATCTGAGGGGCTCATTTCTCTTTCAGAAGGCTCCTACCAGCCCCTTCCCACCTGTTCCTCTCACCCTGCAGGGTCACCCACCGCTGGTGAAAATCCTCGCCCAGCTTTTTGGGAAGCTGCTTGGACGAGACCTGGATCCTATGACCAATGTGATGGTGACTGTGGGAGCATACCAGGCCCTTTTCTGCTGCTTCCAGGCTTTCATTGATGAAGGCGATGAGGTAAACCCAGAGCTGGGCTTGTCTTTATGACAAGTGGTGGGAAGAACAATTCAGTGCCCCTGGTAATGCATGTTCTCCATGTTACAGTAATTCAGGGATTGAGATCTGAGCAGGGCCAGGAGGGTGCTGACGTTCCCCATCTCTTCCAGGTGATAATCATTGAGCCCTTTTTCGACTGCTATGAGCCAATGGTGAAAATGGCTGGTGGGACACCTGTGTACATCCCATTGAGGCCGGTGAGTGGGTCAGAGCAGTGCCACTGAGGAGGGAATAGGAGTCGTATCATGGTGAGCAGTGAGAGGAGAGCAGCAAAGCAAGCTGAGATTCTCCTCTGTTCTCTCTAGAAAGCTCCAAAAGAAGGAAAACTGATGTCAAGTGCAGATTGGCAGCTGGACCCGGCCGAACTGGCTTCTAAATTCAGTGAGCAGACAAAAGCCATCGTCCTGAACTCACCCAACAACCCTCTGGGCAAGGTAATGCCTCTGGCTTATGGGGACAGCCCTGAGGGAGCGCTGGGCTGCTCCAGCTCAGCCAGACCCATCTGAGGTGCAGCAGCAATTCCACACGAGGAAGAGGGTTCTGTAGGAGCACTGTGTGCTCAGAGCTGCTCGTGCTGCATCTCAGCTCTGCTCCCTGCCTGCTGCAGGTGTTCAGCCGAGGGGAGCTGGAGCTCATTGCAGACCTGTGTGTGAAGCACGACGCTCTTTGCATCAGCGATGAAGTGTATGAATGGCTGCTGTACGATGGGAAGGAGCACATCCGCATCGGTATGGAGAATAGCGTGGCTGATCCTGGGCTTCTCCTGCGGGTACAGCATCACTGGGCAGCTCCATCCAGGGAAGGAACTGGGAATATAACTGGGGACCTGGCAATAGTAAGGGCTGCCTGCATGTACTTCAATTGCAGTCACCACAGCAGGGCTTAAACTGGAGCTTTGACTTCTAGAAACAGTAAGTTGTGGCTTCACGACATGAGATCTGGAGCCAAGAGCCTTTTGGCTTCAGTGAAACTGGATTTTATCCTCTACAGTGCAAAGCCACAGTTGTCTGGGTGCCTCTAGTTTTAGGACATCCATTTCAGCATGACTTCAGAGCTCTCTTCTTTCTGTCCCTATAACATGCAATTACCCTGTTGAGGGGAAGTAATACTGGCACCTCTGGGACTGGTACATGGGTACAAAACCACTTGATTACAAAGACGTGCTGTTGAGAAATCTGTCCTGCTGCTTGGGATGTGCCTTAGTGCCCACCCAGAGGAAACCAGCACGGCCCAAAGAGTCCATCATGGTTCTGGTGGGCAAAGAGCTCCCACCATGTCATTAACAAGCTCAGCCATGGGCATGGCACAGCCAGCAGCTTTTTTCTTGCTTTATTGCCAGCCAGTTTGCCAGGGATGTGGGAGCGCACAGTGATCATTGGGAGTGCTGGAAAAACCTTCAGTGTCACTGGCTGGAAGGTAAGTTCCCTATGCAGCACCTCATTGCCTCCCCATCCCTGTCCCTTTGCTCTAGGTCACATTGGGCTCTGCACTGCAGAGTTATACACTTCACTTTGAGCCCCAGTGCCACAAAATACCAACACTGCTTTACAACAGCCCTGTCTGGAAAGTGTTACCAAAGCCTGAGGAGGCACCTGATCTTATCACCTGATCTTATCTCCTGATCTTATCAGCTGATCTTATCACCTTCCTCCTCCTCTCCTGGCCATAGGTGGGTTGGACTGTGGGACCCAACCGGCTGCTGCAGCACCTGCGTACCGTGCACCAGAACTCGGTGTACCACTGTGCTACAGCTGCACAGGTAAGGCAGCTCCTTGCAGCCAGCCACACAGACCCCAAACCAGCCTTGGCCATCCATCTTCCCACTGCTTCTTTTCCCTTCACAGGATGCTGTGGCTCAGGGTTTCCAGAGGGAGCTTGAGCACTATGGGAAACCAGACAGCTACTTTGTCCAACTGCCCAGGGAGCTGCAGCAGAAGAGAGATCAGCTAATCCGGAGCTTGGTTGCAGTGGGAATGAAGCCCATCATCCCTGAGGGCACCTACTTCTTGGTGGCAGACATCTCTGAGTTCAGTGAGTCCCAATGTTACTTGGGAAGGGTAGAGCAAGGGGGTCAGAGCTACTAAGGACAGGAGCCTGCACAAACACCATCCAAAGAGAGGAGGGACCACACATTTGAGCTCCCAGAGGCTGTGGGTTTGGGGTGAGGCGCCCAACCACAGCCTCTGTGCTGCTCCTCCTGCAGAATCCGAAGTCCCTGATGTCCCCAACTCCGACGAGCCCTACGACTCCAGATTTGCAAAGTGGATGGTCAAGAACAAGGTAAATTTACCTGCTCCTCTTTCACTGTGGTGACTGTGGGTTCGTGCCCTCACAAGGAGCCAGCAGCAGCAACAGCATCCTCGTCTGGGCTTGGTTTTAGGGTCACAGCCATGGTGCCAGGATGCTCTCCCATCCCACGTGTATGTCCAGCAGCCTGGAGCTGGGGGACATTTGGGATCTGTCAGGCTTCAACTCTGTCAGCATGAGCAGAGCACCAAGGGCATCTGTGAGCCCAGCTGTGAGACCCATGAGCAACAGGCCGCAGTTTCACCCATGGCAGTTCCATAACTCCCCATTTTCCCCTCCCCAGGGTCTGGCAGCCATCCCACTCTCAGCATTCTACTGTGGGGCCCACAAGGACAACTACAACAGTTTCATCCGGTTCTGCTTTGCCAAGGTGAGACACGTGGCCGGCCTGCACCCCTCAGGTTTGGCTGTGCCCGCATCGAATGAAACACAGAGCAAGAATTGGGGTTTCTTTTTGTACAAACAAGTGTAGTGGGGGGGGAGACCTGGATGAAGGCCACAAACTGAACTCACGGTGTTGATGTAGGAGGACGCCACACTGAAGGCAGCAGACGACATACTGCAAAGATGGAAGCTGGAGAAAGCTGCTCCCTGAAGGCACTGCGGGGGGATCCAGGCTGCCCATGGCTGCACTTCTTCCTTCTTTTACTGTGCTGCAAACTTTGCTACATGCTGATTTTTGTGCTTTCAGCCACGTTTTCTGTCAGCTGTGTGGGTACGAGGTCTGCCAGGCCCAGGGCTGGAGGACACAGCTTTCACTGTGATGCAATTGCAAGCAGTGAGCCTCCGTATGCACTGCTGCCAGCCAGCGTTTTTGCTTCGTGTTTTAAAGACTTTGCTCGTCAGTTCTGAGTTGTGTCCATCAGGACACGAGGGTAAGGATGGCTCAGCAACCGTCTGCCCTCAGGAAATAGGTCTTTAAATAGAGCTTGGCTGTAGCCAGACCTTCCCTGTGCATCCACACGTAGTTGATGCCTGGCAGCATCCCCTGGGCTGCAGAGCAGAACTGCAGCCTCTGATGGGCACTTGCAGCTGGGAGGGAGGGCTGGTGGGACATTGCAGCAGGTGGTTCTTGCATCATTCTTCATTTCAGGCTGGATAAAAGCACAGGACATGATCATCAATCGTGCTGGAGTTATGCACAGTGTGAGATAAATATCTGCGACTGTTAAATTATTAAAGTTGAATTAATTGAGGAGTAAATGTGTCTGTAATTATGGGACTCCCAGAGAGCTGCCACCATCCCCCGGGTAACATCCGCACTACGGCAGCAGAGCTGGGCCGGAGCAGCTCAGCACTGTCCGGTCACCCATCCGCCCATAGAACGCACCGCACCCGGCTGAGCTCGCCAAGCCGCGCGGTGGATTTAACACCGCCACTGCACCGCCCTCTGCCCAGCCATTGGTTCACGTGACACCGGATCCGGCCTACCTTGGGCGGGAACCGGCGCCCTCGGACCAATCACAGCAGCCGAGGGGCGGGGCCAGAGAACGTGCGGGGAGAAGATGGCGGACGGCGGCGAGGCGAAGCGGCCGAAAGGCGTGCAGGTGGGCGGGGGGCGGCTGCCGTGCCTATGGCTGCCGTGCCTATGGCTGCCGTGCCTATGGCTGCCGTGCCTATGGCTGCCTTGGGGAGCACGGGGATGACAGCCGCTGTGCCCGCAGGTTGAAGACAGGAAGGTGAACTGGCGGCGCTGGAAGCAGGAGAGTAAGGCCGAGGGCCGCTCGGGGTCGAGGAGGGGAGTGGAGCTGTGGGGGTCCCAGCGGGACCCGGTGCTGCCGGTCCTGAGCGCTCTCGGCCCTGCCCTTAACCGGAGCGGCCTCGTGTCCGTGCCAGGGAAAGCAGAGAAGAAGAAATGGAAGGAGCTGAACCTGCTGAAGAAGCTGGAAAAGCAGCGGGTGCGGGAGATGGCCGAGAAACAGGCTGAGGAGGAGCAGCAGCAGCGGGAGGATAAAGGTGCAGCTGCTGGGGGGGCTGAGCTTGGAAGCGTCCGTAAGTGCCATAAAGCCGCGGCCTTACTGAGCGCCCTCCGTCCCCAGGGCGGCACTACACGCTGAGCGTGGCCCTGCCGGGCTCCATCCTGAACAACGCGCAGTCGCTGGAGCTGCGGACGTACCTGGCCGGGCAGATCGCTCGAGCGTGTGCCATCTTCTGCGTGGATGAGATCGTGGTGTTCGACGAGCACGGAGAGGATGCAAAGTACGGATGAGCTGTTCTGGTCTGCAGGAAGCTGCTCTGCGCTGCTTCGGTCTTAGCTGAGAGCAGGAAAGAAATGTCGGTATCCTAAGCAAGCGCTCCTAACACGAGGGTTACAGGGCCCTCTGGGGGCAAAGATGGTCACTTACCTGTGCTGGGACATGGGGAAGATGGAGATGCTTTGAAGGAATGACACCTGTTCCTTCAGCTTCTCATCTGGACCTGTGCCTCTGTTCACTGGCCAAAATCCAACTGCCAGGTTGTGTCAAAAAACCAGATACATAAAGACTAAAAGTGACAACAACAAGAACAAAACTGAGTAAGATCTTTGACTTGGAGAGTTCCAAATAGAACTTGTTAATAGTTTCGACCTCTGGAGCAGCCCATTTATTTCTGTAGAGGTTGATGGTAGAGGGAGGTCTTCTGTAGACCTGACCCTTTGGGGCTGTGCAGTCTGGTGCTGAGTTCAGCCCGTTTTCTCTCCTTCAGGAGCGTGGAAGGAGAATTTGAAGGAATTGGGAAGAGAGGCAAAGCTTGCGTGCAGCTGGCTCGGATCCTGCAGTACTTGGAGTGCCCTCAGTAAGTCCCCTGTGATCAGATCGTGCAGAACTGAAATGGTAGCAGCTGATGGTTTGCGGGCATCTCTCATGCTGGAGGCTCTGAGAGCAGAGAGAATGATTTGCAGGAACACAGGATCCGATCGCTTCATGTGCGGTTTAACTGGAAGAACAGGAGGGACTTGGGGGAGCTAAGCATGATTTTCTCTGTCCTTGACTCCTTTTCAATTTGAACGAAGCTTGAAGTGACAATTTTCATATTTGAACCTTCTCTAATAACAGGTACCTGAGGAAATCATTTTTTCCAAAACACGGGGATCTGCAGTTTGCAGGTAATAATTCAGTTCTCTCTGTCCCAAGCTGTTGACTCCCCCCTCTGTGAGCTCTGGCTTGCGTGTAATGCGCAGAACTTAAAGCCTTTTCCTGACCACGCAGCACAGGTGAGATGCTGTGCTCCACTGGAGAAGAAAGGGAGGAGGTAGCAGAGCAACTTACTTACACTTATAGTCCATGTTCTGTCCTCAGCTGTTGCTTTCCTGTGCACTGTTGCAGGGCTCCTCAACCCCCTGGACAGCCCCCACCACATGCGGGTGGATGAGGATTCGGAGTACCGAGAAGGTGTGGTGTTAGACCGGCCGTGTAAGCCAGGCAGAGGCTCGTTTGTCAACTGTGGGATGAAGAAGGTATGGAAGCGTGCAACCTGCAGATCCCAAAACAACTTACCCTGGCACTCTGTCCTGTTTGAAACAGGTGCAGTGGCTTTTAGGTACTGCTGGGTTTCTTAGTGCCCTGCTTCATAGCAGGTTGGGATGTGGTTTAATGCTGTTGCTGTCTTGTTCATGGCTGATAAGGGTTGTTCATGGCTTTCCAAGTCCTGGCAGGCCCAATCCAGCTCATTACTGCTTTGTGCTGAGGTTTGAACCTCTGAGCAGCAAAATAAGTCTCAGGCTGATGACTGTGAACTCACTCAGCACAGACCCTGATTGCAAAGCTCTAGGCTCTTTCTTCTCCCAACGTTCCTCGGTACCTCCAGGCTAACGCTGCTGGTGACTGTCTCTGCAGGAGGTACAGATTGACAAACAGCTGAAGCCTGGTCTGCGTGTTACTGTGCGCCTGCAGGAACCACAGAATCCAGGTAATTACTGCTCCGTTAGCATCTGTGAACTCAGCTCTGGCTGCAGTTGGTCCTTCTGTGTGAGCCTTCAGATTACTAATGTTTGAGGATGCTCCGCTGTGTTCCCTTTACTACACACACAGTTTAGTAACACCCTCACTGCAGCTCCTACTTTAGTGCCTTAACACAGGAGAAACCTCAGGATGTGGCTGGTCAAATTCAGCTCTTATCAGGTGATCATTGGGGTTGTTCATCTCCTCGCTTCCCTTTCAGAAACTAAAGTACGAAAAGGCACCGTGGTTTCCTCACACCACCCTCGCACGGTGTCCGGTCTGTACTGGGGTTACAGCGTCCGCCTCGCCTCCTGCCTGAGTAAGTGCTGTGCCCAGAGGGGTTCTTTGCTTTTTACTGTGTGAAAGGATCTTAATCCCACGTGGGCACAATCGCAGGCCAACTGGGTACAATTTTGCTGCTTAACATTCTCATTTTGTCTCCAAATGGGTGACTGCCAGCCAGCAGTGCAGCTAATGGCCACATAGCTCAGATCTGAGTGCTCAAACTACAGGTGTGAGTTGCCCCATTCATCCTCCAGTACGCTGCCCTCTATCCCCACATTACCACAGCTCTAAACATCCACGTTGTGGCAACACAGACAAGAGCTGGTTATCTCCATTTCTGTGATAACCGCCTCCCACTTGTCCACGTCAAAGCCCATGGTGACATCAGAGCTCAAAAGCCCCGCAAAATCCTTTTCTGCTGTCTTCTGATAGAAAGAAAATTGTAAGCCATTCGTCAAGGAATGGTTCTCAGTACCTGCTGAGCTTTAGGTGCTGCAGTTGGGTGCCAGGAGACTCCTGCAGCAAGGGAATTAAGCAGAGAAAGGGATCATTCTTCATCTAGAAGGTGCATTAGTGGCACTGGAAAGCAATCATTGCTGCTGCTACCACTCGCCTGTGAAGTATCTGAACTGCCCAAAAGGCAGCAGGGGTGAGAGGACCGCTGTGATAACCACATTCTGTTTGTTTGCCAGGTGCTGTCTTTTCAGAATGCCCATTCAAGGAAGGCTATGATCTCTCTATTGGGACCTCAGAGCGGGGTAGCCCCGTGGACCAGGTCACCCTCCCCTCCTTTAGGTCTGTATCCAAGTGAAAAGGAGGTGTTTGCACAAAGCCAATTCTTAATCTGCTTTAAGGTTCAAGTCACACGAGATGCTCCCCTATGTAAATCTTTTAACATCTACATGGGAGTGGGCATAAGAGCCATTCTCCCCTCTCACTCTGTCCCTGTGCTCTCCCATAGGCACATCCTTGTCGTATTTGGAGGTCTTCAGGGCTTGGAAGCTGGGGTCGATGCAGACCCAAACCTGGAAGTCACTGACCCGAGCACCTTGTTTGACTTCTACCTCAACACCTGTCCCAGCCAAGGCAGCCGAACCATCCGGACAGAGGTAATGCAGGGGCTGACAGCACAGGAGGTGCAGTGCCTGCATGCACAGAACATCTGTCTGTCGGGGACACACAGCCAACCACGATGTTCCCCACAGCGATGCCTCAGCCAAGAGCTGCTGGTTTGCCCAGCAGGCAGCTGAGTGCAGCAGTTCTGACTGAGCTTTGGTCTGTTCCAGGAAGCGCTGCTCATCTCCTTGTCAGCACTGAGACCTCACATTGATGAGGCTGCAAAGACTCCCACTGACAGCTGAGAGAAGGAAAACCACTGACCCTGTCGTCTGCTTTGGACTGCCTCTGGGAATAGCCTGTTGCTATTCAAACACAGAGAATCACTCCAGGAACCAGCCCTGGGGAAGCTGAAGACACAAAGTGACTAAAGTTGACACCACTGCTCAACCAAGTCTCCAGCATCTCTGGACCATTCGGCTGCAACATCCAACTAAAAGCTGGTCAGCAAACTGACCGTCAGCAATTCAGATGCCTTGGGTAGAGAATAAAACAGTACCAAACCTCTGCTTCCTTCAAAGTCCTCATGGTTTGTGTAAGAGATGAGCAGTCAGCATCCAGGTAGCTGACTGCATCCAGGTAGCTCACATTCTCAGTGCTCCTGCAGCAATGCGGCCCTCAAGCTTCAAAAGTAATAATTTAATCCTTGTGTCAAGCACGTCTTCCTGTCACACTGTTAGTCTGACTCCCCAGCTCCCCCTCAACTCAAAGGCTTCATCCTTCCCAAGGCAGGAAGAGCTGGAGCTGCCTTTATCTCGACAGGAAGGGGGAAGAATGTTCAAAGGCTTTGGCAAGAGCAGATAAGAAAGTGACCAATCCTTGGTGCTTTCAAAGCTTTACTGCTAAAAACATTCCGTGAAAATCATAAGCAGAAACGCAAGGACCTTTCATTCCTCTCACAGTACCAGCCTGCTCCCATCCTTCCCTCTAAGTACAGAAATTAACGTCCCTTTGTGTAATAACACAAAGGGAGCGATCACAGTAACACCCACGGTACTGCAGCTTAGGGGCAAAGTGCAGAGCACAAGGACCCATCAAGGACTCTGCAGCCTTCCCTACAGCCCGTCCTTGGGACACGCTTCACTGTGTTTCACTGTTACATGAAACTGGGGAAGGGATGGAGAGAAACACGGCTCTCTTATTTCTCACACCTTAAAACACACAAGGGAACATTCTGTGGGCTGCCACTGCTACCTGGATCTGGTTGGTCAGAGTTCAACGCTTGTTTCCAGCTGTGATGGCTTTCAAGCTGCTTGTTCTCTTCAAGATGTTTGGGACAAAGAGGAGCCCTGATGCTCGCTCAATGCTCTCGATGGGAACCAGGAACCGTTCAAGCGGGATTTTCTCATCCACGGGGCTGTTGGGCATCACGTAGGAGCGCAACTCAATTTCTCCGCTCTCCTTTTCCAGGATGAGCACCTTGAAGAAATGGGTGGGGACGGCCACGTTGTTCTTCCCAATCACCTGGTACTTGACGTACATCTTCCCGTCAGCCTCCATCCTGCACCAAGAGCAACATCCAATGTTACTTCCTACACTGGTGCCACTTCCACCCTCCTTAGCTCTTTAATCGCACTCCTCTGCAAGCCCCCCCACAGCATGACATCTGTAGTGCAGATGTAACAAATGATGCTGTAACAGAGGCTGGGGGACATGGGAAAGGTGAGCTCACATGGCTTCTGCTCCTCCCAGACCCCTCCTTCACCATCTCCCCTTTTCCATTAGGACAGAAAAGGCTGTTCAGAGAATCAGCTTATCAAACTGCTCTTAACACTCCCATATAAATATCATTGCAGGGAACGTTGTGCTCTAAGTGGACAAACAGTCCATTAAATGAAACCTCAGAGCTTTATTCTGCAGGGAGGTGTGCAGTTTAATCTGTTCATTTAATGCCCTACCAATCCAGTACTGCTCACGACTAAAAACTGCAAACCAAAGTGACTGGGCTCTTGTGCATCTCAGGAAACGCACCCTTTGTACTCCCCAAATAATTGATTAAGAAACACTGTAAATAATCCCAGTGCTAAAAAAACACCCTTCTGCAGAAACCTACAGCTGCAGAAACCTACAGCCTGCTGCTCTCACCTGGGGGTCTGGGCTGTTCACTCCTGGTTTGGGGCAGCTGGGAGCTGCAGCCCTCAGCCTGCTTTTACCTTCCCAGCACAACACATCCTCACTGCGGTCCCACCTGGCTCCTCGTGTTTACCTGGGCAGGTAAAGAGGTCCCGTGCAGACATAGACGTTCTTGTTGTTCCTCGCCAAACTTCTGCTGTATTTCTCAAGGTTATTCCAGGCATTTTGGTTTAAGTGAGGCACCTAAAACACAGAGATGGTGACCCGGACACTTCCTTATTGCTCAGTTATTCTAACACATCTCTAACACTCCCGGAGCGCTCAGGGCGCTGTGAGATGAGCTGACCCCCACCCTGGAGGCCACGCACTGGTTTGAACGTGCAGGAACAGAACCCGAGTGCAATGAGCGATGTGTGCCTGCCCAGCACCCAGCCCTACCTGGGGAGCAACATTGCTGAGGTAGAAGGTGTCCCGCATGGCCTTCTGGCTCCACTTGTGGTTGGCGGCAGCAGCCAGGTGGCCGCGATCGAAGCCGCTGCCCCGGTAGTCGGCGTTGGTGGCGCGGTGATATTCGTGCACCGAATCGTCCTCCTGGAAGTCGCAGCCGGAGCGCTCCGAGGTTCCGCTCAGCGTCTCCCGGTTGAGCTGCTCGATGACCCAGAGCGCGCTGCGGCTCCGCGGGTCGTAGCACAGCACGTAGGACTCGCGGCTCCGCAGCTGCGCCAACCCGGGCAGGCCGTACTTGGTCAGCTCGGTCCGCACCGCCTCGGTGTGGGCTGGAGGTCCCGAGGCCGCCGCCACCACCGGCACCACGGGCAGGCGGCACAGCAGCCCCTCTGCCACCTCCGTGCCCGCAGCGCCGCGCTGCCAGCGGGCGGTCAGCGCAGCACCCAGCCCTGCGCCCAGAGCCAGCGAGGCACCGGGCAGCAGCCAGCGGCCCCACAGCATGGCCCCGGACCGGCCCCGAACACAGACCGGCCCCGGACACGGACTCGGACACGGACTCGAACACGGACCCGAGCACAGACCGGCCCAGCACGGCCCCTTCCTGCTGCAGAGCCGCTCTCTTCCGGCACAGACCATCGCCCTTTTAAAGGGCTCCACGCACCTACGGAAGCACAGCCTGTAGCAGTGTGCAAAGAAACCATTTTATTTGGACAACTCAAGAACAGCATTAAATGAGAGACACGGAGGGGTCTCATAAAGGGGCTCGCGGGATAAAGTACAAAAGGAAAGAGCATTAGTTAAGCAGGCAGTGCTGCAGGCCCCGCACTGACTGCCGCAGCCATGGGGCAGCAGAGCCGGCCCAGCTCGGGAAGGCTGAGCTGCACCCCGAGCTGAGAGGCTGCACGCAGCTGCCTGCTGAGCTAAAGGAGCTTTATAAAAATAGTGTTTAAAAAGAAGCATAAAAGTAGTCTCAAAGTGATGAAGTGTTTCTCTCTTGACCCTGTTCTGGCAATTCTTTCCAGCCAAGGTAAAAAACGAAAACAAAAATAAGTGTTAATTCTGATGCACCACCCAGTGAGCTGCTCACCTGCTGGGAAAGGAAGAACACAGAGCGATGGGACCTGATCTCTGACACGAGGAAAAAAACCCTCTGCTTTCCCAGTGAATCCCCAAACCAACTTCTGGCCTCCAGCCCTCGCTGCCCAAGGATGAACAACTGTTAGGTCACACAACTCACAACCTGCGCTCCGTGTGACCATCACGGCCTCCATCCCCACCATCCTTTCCTTTCCACCTCCTCACCAAAGCCAAACTTCCAGACGTCCAGGCTACAGGAAGGGGAAGGCAGCAGCCCTCCTGCAGAAGCAGGAGCTGTTTGGGCACATTAGCAAGGAACGACCACAGCTTCCTGAACTCAAAAAAAGGAAAGTCAAGTCATCATCACCAACAGCTTTTGAGGAATGAAGGCATGGAAACTAATGAGGAGATTCAGAAGCTGGTGACAGGACTTCTCCTCCCCTCCATCTTTGCTCTTAATGAAGCCTCAGAAGAATGAACACGACCGCAAAGCGCAGCAGCTCCTTCAAAGCCCTTAACAGCAGCAGCATAAAGTCCTACCACACAGGAGGGGCTGAGGAGAGACATACAGCAGCTCTTCGTGTGGGATTCAGCCTGCTGGGGTGCATCACAGTTGTTATGAGTTCTCCCCACAGAATGAACCGCTTGAGCAGCCGCAGGCCCACCTGGATAAAGCTGCAGAACAGATCCCACAAAACCCCTCCAGCAGCCAAAGCTCCCATCCCACTGCAAAATCCTTTTCAAAGTGCTCCCCATCACCCTCCCCAAAGAGAACAGCACAATATAAGCCCTGTGACACCTTGAAAGGAGGAGGTGGTGTGACACCACAGTGCTGCAGGAGCATCCACGTGCTGGGATCCTCCCGCAGCAGCCGAGTCATTGTAAGAATTGTGGTTGTTCAGAGTGGGAACCCTCACTGATGCTCACCCAGCAGAGAGAAAACACAAAGGAAGCACTTCTACAGGGACGCAGCATGAGGAAACTGCCTGGAACACGTGAGAGCTCCAGCATTACTTGGGGAAATAAAGTGTTTCAGAGGACACCATCCCTTTCATTTTGCTTGGACCCTGCCCTATAGGAAGGATTGCAGCAGAGGGAGATGCTGTTAGCCATAGGTACTGATTACATTGTTCTTGTTCCATCACTGCAGTGACACTGGCTGCACCAGCATCTTCCATACAGGCAGACTTTGCTTGGGATTGCTAAAAAGAAGAGAGGTGCGTGTACCAAGCCACCCTCCTATCCAGCCTTACAAAGTGATAGCAGTCTGCAAAGAGGCGGCCTTCCCTGAAGGAAGCAACACAGGTAGAACAGCTGAAGGCTGACAACACAACACCCCTCTCCTTAGGAACACTGAGACCATCAGCAGCTTAAGCAGATGACTGACCTTTAACAAATCAATACCCATAAATACTGAAAACTGCAGTGCTGAACAGCTGCACAGAAATGAGCCGGTGCAGCACAGGAGGATGAAGCATCGTGGATTAGTGTTCACTCAAGAGCTCCTGCACAACCCAAGCACCCGGGTGCTGGCAGTTTCTCTCCTTGAGGCTTTTGGTTTCTGATCAGCTCGACACAACTGGCAGGTTATCGGTTCTCAATGCCCACCTGAGCCTGTAGTGCTGTATTGAAATGCAGCAGTTCTGCCCTCAGGAGGGACAAGTGTCCAACTCACAACTGTTACTCCAGTAGCACTGGTGCACAGAAATGTGGATTAGGAGTCAGCTAATGACTGAAATGCTTATATGCCCACTGGATTACATCATGAAAGGCCTCTTGCTTGTAGGTCAGACCTGTAATGTGTCTGCTCCAGGCAAGAAGTGCTATTGACAATATCAAGATTACCATGACCAAAGCTTATGCAGGGTAATATCTGCAAGCCACTGAGGCAGGAAGCCCCTGCACTGTGCCTGTGTAAGTCCTTCAGTAGTGCTGTCTTCATGCATCTAGATGCCCGTTTCTCGTGTTTCAGAATCCTGATTGCAGCTAGATATGCTCCAGTTCGAGCCAGGAAAGCAGCCTGAGGCCCTGGCCTCCCTGCAGCAATGAACTCCTGCTCTAAGGCTTAGCGTAATAAGGCTTGACTTCAAACTACACTCATAGATGAAAACCATCACAGCCTGCTTTCGAGGAGATCTCTGTAAGGCAATGCAGGCAGTTTCAGTGCACAAAGCTGCCGGCTGTTATCACATCTTCCCATCACAGTTCCTCGAGGTCTTTCTCATGAGAAGGGGTCCAAACTGCTGGATGCCAGGTGACATGCACCAGAAGCTGACACAGCCTTCTTTCTTCGCACGCCCCAGGGACAGCTCAGTGCAGGTACGAGGGAGAAGAATCCAGAAGCTACTTGAATAGCAGAACGTGTGACTTCCTTGGGATACATTCTGTTCACAGGAGAAAGATCCTTCTACACTCACCCACCCCTTGAGGGATATGCAGACAGGTGGTTTCTTTCTCCACATAAAGTCATTAAAAAAGATACAAAGAACTGCTTTTGGCAGCACAGAGGCATTTGAGAGTTGAAAAATCTGGAGTGCAGGACCCGAGCAGATGGGAAGTAATCAGTCCTTGACCTAATAAATAGAGAAGGAAGTCTCCGAGGTGGCCAGTAGCCCAAATGCAAAACCTGAAGTCCTGCAGAGATCCCTAGGAGTTTCAATGCACCACACGGGGCCATCTCCTAAGATCCTCTGCCATACAGTTTCTCCGACACCTTTAGTCAGGCTCGTGGACTATTTGGAATCCTGAAGTTCCTTGGCCTTCTTCAAAATCAGGTGAACATCAGATATAGGATAATCCTATAGTAAAGAAATTAAGTGTGAGTTCCAACTTAGCATTTGACATCGCTCCACCTACACAGGGCAAACCTTGACAGCAGCACTGTTAGCCCACCAGAACACTGTTCAGTTCAGTTACCCCCTTAACAGTTTCCTGTTCTGTAACTGATCAAGCCCCCCAGTGCCCTTCAAGAAGCTTCTATTAACTTATCCTCCGATGATAGCAGGCCAACTGACTGCACAAGATCTTCATGCCAGGGGGCCTTATCAAAGCCAGCACCCCATACAGCCTGAAGCAAGAACTGGCAGAGTCAGAGATATCCTGCTGTTCAGTGCAGGTGTTTCCAACCTTGAGCCCTCACAGATCTCAGAAACAAAAGCCTCTACCCAACAAACGTAACACTGTGTGTTTCAGAGCTTCGATGGAAAATGCTTAGTTTTTTTTTGCAAACCAAAGAATGTCATAAGCCAGCAGTCTACAACAATGTCTCTGTAAGCCAGGAAGGGTGCAGGAGCAAAAGGCTGTGTGTCAATGGTAGTGCTGGGCTCCAGACAGCAGCACTGTGCCCTGCCAGCATAAGACCAGAGAAGGAACATCACTGATCCCCTTGCTATTGGAGCACTTGAAAAGGGAAGGAAAAGAAACACATACAGTGCTAGGAATGAGGAACAGAGAGCATACAGTCACATTCTGGATGTGAAAATGAAAGCCCAGTTAACGGCACAGGGAGCAGACACCACCGCCAAGGTTAAAGCAGCCAGCAATGCCAAGTGAGCTCAGTTTCCCAGCAGTGATGGGGACCACAGCACACGAAGATTTATACTTCCAGTAATTAGTATATTGTATGACCAACATTAAGATTTCTGCACGCAGCCATCAGAAACCTGGCACGTCTCCACAGTAAGACATGCCCATAGCACAATCCCCTCTCACAGTACTATTTGAAGGTTCTTTATGCTGCAATCTATGCCTGCAATAGTTAATCCTTACCTGTAGCAGCCTCATGTTCAGAGTGAAGTCTCCTTCCAGCAATTGATCCCGGATTAGTCTGAAAGATGGAAATTATTCCAGCTACTTTCAACTCTTTACAAAGGAGCTTCAAAAAATGGACCACAGCGTGCTTGTACAGAGACTTCTGAGAACACTTCTACTTACCACGGTGACAAAGGACTGTGACCTATTCATCAGATGCATTAACACACGACTATAGAAGGTTCCTAGACCTACGGGTTTCACTGAAGGAGGGGAAGATAAGAGCTCAACGGCCATCTCCATACTTACGTCAACATGGCACAACACACGAGAAGCAGAAAATCGAAGCGCTTATCGTCAGCAAAGAGGGAGTCCCAGATCCGGATGACATCTGGCAGCAGGAACTCCTGGGATAAGAGCAGCGTCAGCCAGCGGAAGGCGAAGAACTGGGGCTTGATGTTCTGCTCTTGCTGTCAGACACGTACCAGACAGAGAATGAATACATGCTCCCAGCCCACCCCACATAAGAGATGCAGCCCTCATTTCCCTCCCTGTTTCCACCCTGAAATAGCTCTATGCTGCCAACCCATGCTGGAACAGCAGCAAATCCACCACCTCCAATGAGGGCTTTCACATTTTTGTGACTGAGAAAGATCTTCAATGCAACCACATTCCACGTCTACAAAGAAAACCCTCCTCTAAGTCAGGAATAAAGGAAGTTTTCCTTCCTCAAGGCACTGTGTTATTTCAGTTAAACATGCAGAGTAATTTTAACTTCCCATCTGAACACCACTTTATCTGCAGAGCCACGGCCTCCACTCCAGCAAAGGCACCGTTTTTCCAGCATTTCCTCCCCTTTCTCTGCATTGATCAAAGCTTTACCATTCACAGAAACAAAAGATGGAGCAGAGTTTGCACTGACAATCAATGAGACACTACAAGCACCTCCAGCCTGTAGGTTTCCTGTTGTCTTTTTAACTATCAAATCCAAGAGAGCTTTAAGCACAGTCCAAAAAGCTCAGGATCCTGAGGACATTCCTGGAGATCAGTTTCTGCACGGCCAAGGCCATTTCCTGCCAGCCAAACAGTAAGTCGTTTATTTTCTCCCCCTTAAATCAGTCTTCAGCCCACGCTGTGGGTTGTGTCACTGCGCTGACAGATCGATCACCTTTTGGATTACTGAATACATCTCGTCTTTTCTAAATACGAAACATCTCCAAACAATCTGCTGAAGGCTGCAGTAACAAGGACAGCTTCCCTTTCCAGATTCACCTTGGACTTCCACATCAAACAGGCTACAAGACCTACCGGGGTTTGCTGCCTGATATTCTACGACATCCACAGCAATCCATTATCCACAATGGGAGGAAAACGGTACAATTACATGAGCAGGATTTTGCAGCTTTTCAGCTTGCTTCTGCAGGGAGATTTGTTGATGTTTTTGATGACAAACTCCAAGGAACTTTAAGGCAAAACTTGTGTTTCCATCTCCAGTTCGAATCCAGGTGACCAGGGCTGGTAGCCAAGTCACAGCTGGCAGCTACAGTTTGCACTCACAGGGGAGGAAAGCTCTGCTGCATCAGCTCGCTCCAGGCTTACTCCAAGGAGAGCTTGTTTCAGCTTACAGATAAGGCAGCCCCTACATCCTGCTGGCAAAGGCCTTCCCACAACTCCTCAACCTCTCTATTCAAGCCCAGGAACAGCTGAACAAAGTTGGCTGACATTTGAATCCTCCCTCCCCCACATTCCAGACACAACTAAGAGAAACACCCAGCACCTCACCAGCTTCAAATACAGCTCCACATCCTTTTCCTTCAGGGTGGAATAGACCTTCTCCATTTTGTAGGTTATACCACACTGAGAATCATCCAAGCTCTTAATGAAGTTGTCCCGAATTTCAGCCATTAGGTTGGTAAAGCAGAAAAATGTGTCAGCTTCAGCGTGTTCTGGGGGGATTAAAGAAGGAAGTGAATGGAAGCACAGAGAAAGCGTCACTGTCAGAGGCACACAGAGCTGCTCTGGGCTGATAACCTCATTGCAGTCGTGCATCTCACAAGACTTTGGCTGCATAAAGAGCCGCTGCAATGCAGGCCCTGTGTGCACACTGAGGTCGTCGTGACATTTATCTATGGCCCACAGAACACCTGGTCCTGCTGCCATGAGCACACAGCCACAAAGCTTTGAAGTGGGAGCAACGCAGAACTCCCATTCCATTCTTCTTCTTACCCCACCCTTTCTGTTGTCCTTGTTAATTAAAAACAAAACACACGCACAAAACAGAAACGAAGCAACAGAACAAAGAAAACAACCCCGCCATAGCCCACACAGGAGTATTTTTAGCACAAGAAGCAAGAAAGTACTTCTATGGGGATTTCAGGTTTCAGTCAGGAAGAGCAACTTGGATTCAAACAAAACAGAAAGTCCCCAAATCTCCACTCCTGATGCCCTCAGCACTCACAGCCCATCCAGTCTCTGTCAGCCTGCTGTGCTCCCAGAAATGCACATTTCTTGCTGCACTTATTGGTTTTGGGGAGGTTTGTTTGTTTATTTCCTCATCAATCAAAACTGAATTGCTCAGAGTCTCCACCCTGAAACACTCCTTCACACAGAGAGCATGCGGAGCAACAGCCCCTACCCAGCATCCCCAAGAGCCTCTCACCTTTCCACTCGCTGTTAGGATCTGTAGCAAAGGTGTAGTAAAGGGGCCCCACTATTTCATTCATCCCCTGAACGTAGGCTATCCCGGGGTTCAGCTTGGCATAGATGAAAAGGATTCGCTCCACCACTTCCCAGTGAGCTTCACAGCCATTGGGCAGAACTTCGTACTCACTCAGAGAGTTAGGAGATGATTTAAGAGGGGAGCTCACCTGAAGAGCAAGGCAAGACTAGAGCTGATGAACAAAGCAGTCTGTGCTGCAACAGAGAGTTCCCCTGAACCGCTGCACCACCTGACCCCATGCAGTAAGAAAACACAGCAGTGCCGCTTCTTTGTAATGCAGGAAAAGGGGACAGACTGCAGCCAGCCACCTTCCCCAGCACCCAGTGTGTAGCACTTAATGATCAAACACCCAAAGAGGAAAAAAGACAACACACATTTCAGCCATTCCCCAGCTCTTTCCCCAGTTACAGTTTGAGGAGATCCAGCTCTGGAAGACTCTATCAATTCAGCTTCAGCAAATTAAGCTTTCAGTGCTTTGTTCCCATGCAGGAAGGCACATCTCAGGCATAACACACCTTCCTGGACCTTGGGAAACAATAACCCTTACCATTACACATACCTATGGCTCCTGCCAGCTCTCCAGCTGGTTCTCTAAAGCTGTCTGGACACCAAATATCTGCTGCTGCACTCACATAATTCCATCACACAAGCACAAAACCCCGAGAGCCCCCATCAGCCCTTATCATGGAGCACGCCATGCCCCACGGGCAGCCCACACCTGGACCTCACATTTGTAACCCCGCTGCGGTTCCGTGCCACCGTCTGTGACTTCAGCGTGGTCTGCTCCACCCGCTTACGCAGCGTCTCAAACTCATTTTGGGGGTCCAGGATTAAGAGGCAGGGGTAGTCGGTTGGGCGTTGGAAGAATGCCATGTCGGGGTACAGCCTCCTGGGGTGGATGCAGAAGGAAATCAAGCATAAGAAGGAAGTACGTGCCCCACGCTAAATAGAAAGCTCAGTTTAATATTAAACTCGATTTTCAAGGTACAAAGTATTAAGCAAAGCACTCAGGATCAGAAACCTGAGTCATTACACCATACGCACCTGACGTCTTTGTCTATCTGGAGGAGAACTTCATTATCCTTGAAGTAAGTGTTCCACCGGCTGTCTGGGTTTGGATTGAGGGGCTAAAGAAACAACAAGACAAAAACAAGCATCCTTCAGTAAATGCACACCTATGTACCTTTCCTGCTGGAGGCCAGAACCAGCACAGGGCCCAATCCTTCTGGCACTACACTTAGTGCTGCTTCTTCACACAGCACAGTGTAGGAAGCAGATCAGAACTTGCAAAGCAAGAGACCACGTAGATTCACTGAAGTTAGAAACCAGCATCTCCAATCCCTTTCCATATCCTTCTTCATGACTTAAGTTCCCAAACCAAGCATCCTGTCCTCTACAAAGATTCTCAACTGCAGCTCCAGCCCACACAAAGGAGGTGCTTGCACCCAGCCTACATGTTAAGGCAACACACGAGTGTGGTGGGGATGGGCATCTCAACCCTGAGAAGGCTGATTAAGCACATCCAGTGTGCAAAAAGGAGATGCATTATTAATGCAAACAACCTGTCCCCTATCTGACCAGTTTTCTATTATGCCAAGGTTAGCTTTCTTTCCTCCAGATCAAGATCCGCACAAAGTTAATAATCATCTGACAGAAGAAAACACCATAAAAGGAACATTCCAAGAGATCCAAAGATCACTGCAAGCTGCCAGCGCACGGGATGTTACAGACATAGTTTTACAGCAGCAGAACATTAACGTTCAGGATAAGCCGTGGAAGCAGCTGTAGCATTTACAGTCCTTATCTTCAGTTATATCATCCCCTGCCTTGACACAAAGTTAGCAGTATTTTCAAAGCAGAAAGAGATGCAATAAACAGTCAATCAATAATAATTGAAGAACTCATTCACCAACAAACTGGAAATAAATCAGCCTTCTGCTGCAGTTCGGCTGCACCCTCCTGCCTTTCAGAACAGCCCGTTCCCAGCCTATGCACAGATACAGCACACCAGGAGAGTGTCCCTTTGCTGGAGGGACCCCTGGTGACCCCCTGCCCTTCCCCAGCACTCACAGGCCGCACAGCCCCAAAGCAGGAGGGAAGAGACACGTGCAGCTGCACACAGCTCCCTGCCCAGCTACCATTGCTTTGCCAGTAACTCAGGGGCTAAAGGCTGCTCAGACACACAGGGCTGGCACCCAGGCTTGGCCCCTACTGCCAGCACCAGGCCAAGAGCAGGAGGGGAGTGCAGGCTACAGAACCACAGCTCCCAGCTATAGGGAATTCCCTGCGACGCAAAGGTTAGCAGCACTTACATGATCCTCTAAGGTCACGTCTTCCCTTGAGACACCGAGGTTGGCTTTGGCGATCCCAGGCTGAATAATCATTTCTTTTAGGAACTGGGAATACAGCTCCCTTAAGGAGGGAAACGAAGCAGATAACATCAGTGTAAGCGCTCGGCCTGAGTTCACACAGACAGCCCTGCACCCCCCACTCAGCCTACATCTCATCTTCTATTGAGTCGAGTTGGAATCCGCTGACCCCAAGAACAGCAGAGCAATTCCTCTTAAGAAGGTACTTAATTATTTAAGGCACTTCTGCACAGATCCCATCAAAAGGAGCCAGCAGAGCCGTCCTCACCTCTGCTTCTTCAGCAAGGAGCTCCATAGGGCCCTCTCTAAGGGGAGGTAGTTGAGCAGGATCTGAACGGGACACAAACAGGCGTTAAGGGGCTGAGGACGCCCAGCGCTTTGCCGCCCGGGGACCGCAACGCAGCGAAGCCGAGCGGGTCACACACGGACAGCACGGACAGCCCGACCGGCACGTGTCGAACCGCACGGACTGACGCGGATTCAGCGCGTTCTGCACCGCCGTTCTGGGGTGTTTTTATGGCCGTTACACGCCCCAAAGCCCCGCCGGAGCAGCAGCACCCGCAGCAGCACACGCACCTTCCAGCAGAGGCAGCGCAGCCCTCCGTCAAACGGGATTCCTGCGGGACAGCACAGGCCGTCATTGCCGGGAACGGCTCAGCCCCGTTCGGGGCCGCCGCGCTGAAGTTCGGGGATGGAGCAGACGGGGCGGCCGCGGCGCTCCCCGGCCCCCCCCGCCCCACTCACCGCTGAAGCAGAGATCGCGAAGTTTGCCCAGAGCCACCGTGGGTTCGCCGAGCACCTCCTGGAAATCCGCGATCCTGAGGGGAAGCGGCGGCCGTTAAATGCGAGCGGTCAGCGCCCCGCGCCCCCCCCGGCCCCGCACCCACCTGCTCCGGTGCAGCCGCGACATGGCGGCCCGACCCCGCGCGCCGCGCAACCGGCTCCGGCTGGAAACGCCGCGCCCGCGGGGGGCGCTAAGCCCCGCCCCGCCCGCCCACCGCCCCGCCCACCGCCGCCGGCCCCGCCCACTTCGCCTCTCCCGGGGCGGCCGTGAGCGCCGCTCGTGTCCCGTGACGTCGGTGCCGCCGCACCTCGTGGCGTCCCGGTGTCCGGCCCGCGGGGAGCAGCGGGACCGCGGCCCGGAGCCGCCCGAGCTCCCCGGTGCCCCCCCCCGGAGCCGCGGGGCGGTCGGAGCGTTCCGGCCCGGCCGGTGTTTCCTAGGGGGAACGCGGAGGGCATCCGGTGCGGCGGCCCCGGCTGGCGGAAGTGACGGAGGGGTTTGTTGACAGCGGAGGCCGAGGCGGGGGGGAGCGGGGCCCGAGGAGGACGCGGAGCCGGGGAGAGCCCGGGACGCACCGCCGGCCCCATCCGCCGGGCGGGGCCTGGGCGCAGGTGAGTGCCGCAGGGTCGCTACCTCGGCCGGGCCGCGGGCGGGTTGGGGGGCGGCGCCGCCCCTCCGCGGAACCGGCGCTGCCGGCCGAGTGCCCCGGCGGGACCGCGGGGACGGCGCGGTGACCTCTGGGCGCCCCGGGAGCGGTCGGGCCCCGCGGGGCCGAGTTCGGGGCCGGGGCTGCGGCCGTGGGGCTGCGCGCCTCCTCTGCGGCCCGCGGGGATCGAGCGTGGACGGGGCGCGTTCGCTCGGCGGCTGCGAACGGCTCCGCTCCGTGTCCGGCTGCCCTGCGGGAGGCGGCGCTGACATTGCCCGCACCGGCTGCGCTCAGCCGTCGGTTAACCAAAGCGCGGCGGTTCGCGGTGCGAGAGCCCAGCTGAAGTGACGGTGCGGTTTTCCTCCAGGAGTGACCCGCACCGCATTCTGCGATTGCGTTAAATCGCTTCTTTTAAAGCCGTTCCTTGCGATCGGGTCGCATCCACGCGCGTTGTTTGCGCTCCGCTTGGACGAACCGCTGCTGCTGGAAGCTTTGCCCGTCGCGTTTGTGGCGATGTGAGCGTTGTGCTGCTGGCACGAAGCCGCGGTGAGTCAGGCTTGGAGAGAGACCGAGAGAGAAGATGGTCTGAAGTCCAAGGTAGAGGTTGGCACGGGCAGCCCCAGAGCAATGCCAGCCCTCGTGTGCCGGCGCTGCCAGCGATGCCTTCACGCTGCAAACGTAGCCTGCAAAGAAGCAGCAGCTGCCAAAGAAGTGGTCTGGATCCAGAGGCTGCTGATGGAGGAGCCAGGCTGCGTGTCACAGCGCTGCAGGTTCCTTTGGGTGCTGGGCTGTGCTGTCACTGCACAGAGAGGGCTGCAGGTGGGTCCGTGGGGTTTTGTACGCCTGCTTGGAGGCACTCCGTTCCTTTGGGTGCTAAAGTGAAAGCAAAACCTCACTGAAAAATAAACTGGAAAGAAGATGGGCAGCTGCTTTTCTAACTTGTTGATTCCAGCACTTGAACTTCTTTTTTGCATCTTTTCCATCTTTGGCCCTTCAGAAACACACGTGCTGTGGGCAGCTTATTGCCTATCACTGGGAAGGGCTGGCGGCAGGCAGCTTGCTGATGTATTGCCTGTGGAAAGCTGCCTGAGGATAGTGATTAGGCAAACGCTAATGATTTGTCAGCATCTCTATCTTGTTTATTTTTATCAACAAAGCACACTGAGCTTATAGCCGGGGATGATATTGATCAGTGCAGCTGTTGGCTTCATTACTTCCCTGCCCACATCGTATCTTGAGGCTGGTTAGAAGAGGCAGGGAGCAACCTGTACAAAAGGACCAACGGTCACAGCAGCAGCTTGGTGCTCCTCAGACGTGCACAGTCAATCACAAGGATGAATGTTTTTCTCTGTGTACCACGTTCCAATCTGGGATTTGGTTGGTGCAGTGCTGGGAGCTCAGAAGTTGAAGTGTAGCTGATCTCTCCAGGGCTGCTTGCAAAGGAGGGTTGTTGGAGCAGCAGGACGCCAGTCCTTGCCCTCTAGAGCTCTAAGCTGCTTGGACAAGTCCCATGCACCGACTCTGTCAGCAGCACCTGATAATAAATTGTCACTGAGAATTTGGTTTAGAGCTCTCTTTAGAGCAGTAAGAAGTGGCAGAAGGCTGGTTCCAGCCCTGCTGTCTGATGGCATGGGTGGACTGGTAGGGATAGCAGGACGTGTTTCCCTCCTGGCTCAGATCTTCCTGTTGATCTGGCCCTTCTGGAACGATTCTCTCAAGCAAGCTTCAGGCAAAATACGTTCTGGAGGTGAAGCAGTTGCATCTCTGAAGCAGATGCCATGCAGAATGCAGGACAAGTTACCTCCCACATGCATCCTCTTAGGCAGGACCTCGCTACTAGCAAGGCAGTGCTGTGCTCTTAGTTGCCCATTTATTGCTTGACTTCTCTTCTGCCGACTATAGAGGGGAGAGCTGTTGATTATGGATTTCTTTCTCTTTTAGAACAAAACTTACGGATTTGTGATTGCTGAGTTTTTATTCATTCTTTCCTCTGCTGTTGCTTGGAGACCTTTTCCTTCTTAAGCCAAAACCAGAGGACGTGCCCAAGATCACACTGAAAAGGCTGTGAAAGTTCTAGGTCAGAACACAGAGGGTCAGGAATTTGGGATTTAAACGTGATCTTTACAGTTATTTACAGGTACAGCTCCCAAAGATGTTATAGGAAGGAGGAATTACTGATCTGATTCAAGTGAAGGCAGATTCTGTCCCAGGTTTGTCCGTTTACACTGGAGCAAGATTTGGCCCAGGGAGACACAGCCTGGGGTAGGTGCACCTCAGGAATGATGCAGCACTGCAGTTCCTCCCATTGCTGTGCACAAAGTAGCTCTGCTCATTTTATTTGCTTCTTGAGAGGCTCCTTTCTGTCTCGGGTTTATTCCTTGGCCAAGTCTTTGTCCCTGGCACTAAAGCACACTCTTAAATAAAGAATTAACGAGACAAGAAAGGAAGAAAAGAGCTTCCATTTGCAACTTGTGGAGGCACCAGAAGGCTGGGAGCATGGGCTGCCAGGCAGGCTCAGTCACAGCTGTGTCCTGTTTCCCACAGAGACCACTAGTGCCTGAATTTGAAAGGTTACCTCATCCACAGCTGTGACCGATCCTTCATCCTGGTGGCACAACCCAGTCAGTGGCTGAACAGAACATCTGGAAGGGGAGGGAGGGCGCCTGAGCCACCAGGGGTGCCCTTGGGGACAGTGATTGAGGTGAGGAAACTGAGTTAAATTCTGACGGTGTGGGAAGGAAAGGAGAGCACCACTGGCTTACCCAAGCACTGAGATAGCTAGAGACAGACACATACCCTGAGCTTTGCAGCTGCAGAATAACAGATGTTTTGCAGTAGTTTCCCCAGATATGGTGCACAGAAGAATAACTGACTCAGTAGCACTGATGTCCTCACTGCAGCGGGAAGTTGCCTATTGAAAAGACACAGGTTTCACCTCACAAATAAACATTCCAACGCAATTTGTGTGTGCTTGTGGAAATACACTGACGGGATCGCATTAAGGCCGCTTCTAATATGATTTGGGCCTGTAAAAGTGAAATGGTTTCCAGTCATTTCTCCTAAACGCCCTCAGTGCACTCTGCTAGTTCTGCTTCAGTGCCAGTGAGCAAGCCTGAAAACCAGAGCAATGAGATTTGTGAAACAGACAGGATTAGCTTCCCCTGTCTGTCTGCCTCACTATCCTCCTTTATTCAGTAGTAGCAACCAAGGAGGGCAGGAGCCCCTTGCTTTATTCCATGTCGGTCACTCATACATTTTATGACAGAGTTCCAGCTACCTGCACAGTGTCCAGCATCCTCTCTGGCTTCTGATCCACTTCATGGTCTAGTTCAAACACTTGTGTGGAGCTTCTGGCTTGGAGCTGCAGAGAAACATCCAGCTTGAACATGAAGCTTCACTTGGAATGATTGCAAACAATTACAGGCACAAGGTATGGGGTCACTGGATCCCACCAGGGCTACGCAAAGGATCTTCCCAGCTGTACCTTCTCTGGTGGTTTATTCAGCCCACTCTGAAGGAAACCAAGCGATGTGGTTTCCACCACTTCCCCTTCAGAAGCCCTTTGTCAGACAGATAACTTCTGCAGCAAGGAAACACGTTAGGAAATGAGGCTATACAGCAAGAAAATGTTTCACATTAACTCATTCCCCCGGTGTCCCCAGGGGGAATTAAGTGCATACCCCCAGAGGGACCAAACCACTGCAGGTTCTTTGGAGGTCAGCAAGTGGCAAGCTGTAACCAGAACTATTGACATCCTGCTGGTGCAGCAGCTTTGCAGCATGCTTTCCAATGCACTTTTCTTAATGCATCCTTTTTTTTTCTCTTCCACTTACAGCTGCCCTGATGTCCCTGTAAATTCATCCTGGAATTTCATTTGAGGAAAAGATCTTCTGAATCAAAAGCTTCTTTTTGTTTTCCCTTCCCCACTGCTTCCCTGAAGATGGCATCCGACAGCCCGGAGTCACTCATGACCTTGTGCACAGATTTCTGCCTTCGCAACTTGGAGGGGACTCTCTGCTACTTACTGGACAATGAAACTCTCCGGCTCCATCCCGACATCTTCTTGCCAAGCGAGATCTGTGACAAGCTCGTCAATGAGTACGTCTGGGCCCATGGAGGAGCTGTTGTCTGGTTTGGATGGGAGTTGGGAATTTAGGGAAAGAAGTGATGGAAGGGATACAAGGAAAATAATGGGGAGAAATTCATAGGGCTGGGGTTTATTTCTGATGAGCCTCATATTGGAAGTAAGGATTTGCATTAACTTCAGAAGGAAGTTATTGTACCCCACTAGTCACCATTTCCATATAGGTAAACCCAGAGTGAAATGAACAGTCCCTGCTTCTTCCAAGAAGGTCAGTAAGCAATAAAGGAGCCTTCCTGTTTCCCACCACTGAAGCATTACACCTCTCTCAAAACAGAAAAATAAAGAGTACAAAGTGCTAACAGATGATGCATTTTAATGCTGCTGCTCCCATAGCTTTACAAAGCAATCTGTTCCCAGGGCTTTATCATTTGGATATTATAGTTTCCTTTGGCTGAACCCTTGCTTACAATGTCTGGCAGAAAACTGCCCAGCTAATTTTTTTTTAAATGGAAAATCAAGTTAATAGCTTTAAACAGCACTGAGAGAAAAATTCTAGAGTCTGTGCTTGCCAGAATCCAGTTTGCTCAGAAATAAACACGTGACCTTGCACAAATCTTTGCCTTAGATTTTCCTAAGGGCTGTGAGTATTGCGGAGGGAGAGCTAATAGCCCAGCCTCCAGGAGGGAGTCTGTGTGCTCATGCGCTCAGTAACATCTTGCCAGAGCCAGGAATGGTGCCAGAGCTGTAGCTGAGCCTTTGTCTTCTGTTGTGCTGTGCTAACACCATTGCCCCGATACAGGTATGTGGAATTGGTGAAGACAGACAGCATCTTCGAACCCCATGAAAGCTTCTTCACCCTCTTCTCAGATCCACGGAGCACCAGGCTAGCTCGGATCCACTTGCGGGAACAGATGGTGCAGGACCAGGACCTGGAGGCCATCAGGAAGCAGGTGGCATTGCGGTGACAACCTCCAACTGCCATTTCACATGGCACATTGCATGGGGACCAGCTAGAATCCCAGAAACACAGACATTCCCAAGATTCCGTCCTTCACCAATACAGGTTTCTCTGGGAGAAGCTCAGCATCTGCCTCAGCTCCTAAAGCTGCTGTAGGGAATGGGATGGGGATACTGGTCAAGTTTGGCGGTACGGGTTCTCAAGCTATTCCTGAGAGGTGTTGTAGGGAACAGGGCGGGCACTCTGCCTTTGAAATTCTTCTTACTGTTTAATTTCCCATCTTCCAGGATCTTGTTGAGCTCTACCTGACTAACTGCGAGAAGCTGACAGCCAAGAGTTTGCAGACTTTGGTGAGCTTCAGCCACACGCTTATTTCCCTCAGCCTCTTTGGATGCTGCAATATCTTCTATGAGGAAGAAAACCCCGGAGGCTGTGAAGATGACTGTTTGGTGAACCCCACCCGCCAGGTTTTGGTCAAGGACTTTACTTTCGAAGGCTTCAGCCGCTTGCGCTTCCTGAATCTGGGCCGCTTGATTGAAGGGGTCAATGTAGAGACGTTGCTTCGGCCTTTGACCTCCCTTGCTGCTCTTGATCTCTCTGGGATCCAGCTGAACGATGTGGGATTTCTGACACGGTGGAAGGACAGTCTGGTTTCCTTAGTGCTTTACAACATGGACCTTTCAGAGGAGCACATCCAAGTGATTGCGCAGCTTCACAAGCTCAGGTCAGCAGATCTCTTCTTCCTTATTTGTCTTTTTCCCCACTGATAGGAACCATGCAAGTCTGTTAGGAAAGGGGTTAACTTCTGAAGTTAATGCCTTTTCATGGAAAGCCATCCACTGCTGGCTTCAGCTTATAAACATCCCACGAACAGGCTCACTCACTGCCCCTCTGACATGGTTAAAACCAGACTGGGTTTTGTTTGCAAAAATAAATAAACACACACACAAAGAGCTTCCCTTCCTCTGTACCCTCCTGACAAACAAAAGAAAACCAGCAGAACACCCAAGAGATGGCAAAAAAGTGACTGTAGGTGTACACAGGTATAGTGGTAATCACACTGAAATTCAGTCCTTCAAAACAATTGTTAAGCAGGAACATCCAGAGTTTAAACTTTGCTCTGAGGTAAAACCAGAACAAACTCTCAGCTCAGAGCATCTGCTCACTGCACTCTGTGTAAGTGCACTGTATGTGCATGGCACAATCAAGGAAAGAAACAGTGCAAAGAAATAGACCCTCCTGAGCTGACAGCATGGACAGCAAAATGACTTCCTGACACAGAACTGAGACAGTCGCTGTTCAGACTGCACAGTGGTATCAGAAAAAGGATCCAGGATTTTCTCAGCCAAAAAGAAAGGCCTTACCATTCACATGAAGGATAGTCTGCAGTCGATTTAGTGCTGTCTGTGCAGCCCGCAGACACTAGGGGGTACCCCGTTAACGTCTGACCTCGGAGTGTCAGCCGGCCTCCTGGGTAACACTGTCTAAATCCAAGTGACTTCAGCTCCTGGTGATTTGCAGTGACTCTTGGTCTATAATATGTAGAAGATACTTCTGTAGGTATGATGTTGGCTCCTGTCTTAGGCAGTTTAGTTTCTCCCTAAGGATCTTTGCTTGGCAGACAAGAGCAGGCCCTGTCCTATAAGGGACACTTGCACATTATAGCCAGTGAGATTCTCCCACAACTTCCTCAGCTTCAGGTGTTTCCCCAGAGCTTAAGCATTTAAATATCTGAAGATACATGAAATAATTAGAGAATAATAGCCTGGGGTGGGAAAAAAAGATCGGGAATGCAGACAAAAACTTGTGTCAGTTAATTTGTGGGATGGAGCAACAGATGTTCCTGGGAATGCAAAGATCCTCTAGTGCATCTCAATCACCAGGAAGAACTGCTCGGGTGGCTGCTTTGATGGAGCTTGGGAAAGGCAGTTCCTGAGCCTAGAGCAATTTCCTTTGTGATGGTATAGCCAAATGACTCACTGCGCTCCATTTTAAGTAGACCTCCGCCAGATATCTGTGTGATTCTGTTAGACACAAGGCCAGATCCTGCTGCCTGATCCTACAGAACCACGTTCCTGTACCTTGGGAAGGCAATAACAATCACCACCACACTCTGCTTGTCATTTTCCCTTGGCACAGCCACAGAAGCCCCAGTTGATGCTTCCCAGGTTCTGAGCTGCTCTCTGTCATTTGCAGACACTTGGATATCTCTCGAGACCATCTGTCCAGTTACTATAAATTCAAGCTGACCCGTCGGGTTCTAAACCTGTTTGTGGAAAACTTGGTAAACCTCACCTCGCTCGATATCTCAGGGCACACTATGCTGGAGAACTGCACTATCCCAAACATGGAAGAGAAGATGGGCCAGACAAGGTAAGGAAACAGCAGTTACTGAGGTCTGCATGGATTAGCTAGTTTGGAGAGGCAGGGTACCAACGTGAGTCATCTCTTTCTTTCCTCAGCATTGAGCCAGCAAAGAGCAGCATTGCTCCCTTCCGGGGTTTGAAACGACCACTCCAATTCTTGGGCCTTTTTGAAACATCTCTGTGCCGCCTGACGCATATTCCAGCCTATAAGGTAATGAGGGTGTCAGAATATGGGCAGTAGGTACCTGGTTGAAGTTCAGAGAACTGCCTGCAAATAGAGCAGAGTTTCCTTAGGGTTTTGTGTGGGACAATTTAGCTCTCACCTTTCAGCAGCTACTTGATAATGCAGGAGAGCGGTCAGAAGGCAAGACCCTTAGCACACACAGTTTTTACAAGTGCTAAAGAAACCAAAACAACAAAAAAAACATCAAATGCCTCTTGGAGAAAAGCCTGAAGAAATCATCCTGAGTGAAGGACCAGGATGTCTGTGACTACCAGAAAGACCATTTTGTGTCCTTCTGGGCTAAGTGACTCAACTTCTTTGCTCCCATCATAGGCCTAATCCTACAGACAGGACAGAGGACAGTTGCACCCTCTGGCCTTCCAGGCCTACCCTGGAGTTCTCACACCAGCTTGCTTTCTTCATTCTTTCTTCCCTGTCTCTTGTTCCTCCATGCCAGGTGAGTGGAGACAAGAATGAAGAGCAAGTTCTGAATGCTATTGAGGCTTACACTGAACACCGGCCAGAAATCACTTCTCGTGCCATCAACCTCCTTTTTGACATTGCCCGTATTGAGCGTTGCAGCCAGCTGCTGCGAGCCCTCCAGGTAAGCACCATGTGAGCATTTACCTCACACTTATAAGGGAAATTTTGCAGCCCCAGCCTTTTCTTCACCCTGAGAAGCCACATAATTTGGAGGAAGTCCCAGTAGAACAGTGGAGATAAGTTCCTTCACCTCAAGAGCATCTTCCTGCAGCACCTGAGCTGTGCGCTCCTTGCAGCCTCGTAACAGCCTTTACCACACACAGCCATAACTGTCACTCCAAGACACAACAGAAAGCCAGTGGCACTGAAGCTTCACATTCCTTCCTTGCAGCTGGTGATCACAGCCCTCAAGTGCCACAAGGATGACAAAAACATCCAGGTGACAGGCAGTGCTGCGCTGTTTTACCTGACCAACTCCGAGTACCGCATGGAGCAGAGCATAAAGCTGCGACGCCAGGTCATCCAGGTGGTGCTGAACGGCATGGAGTCCTACCAGGAAGTCACAGTAAGAGCTGCCCAGCTTGCTTTGGCTCCCATAGTTCTCCTTCCCCATGTTTAGCCTGGTGTTAGGATTTGTGTCTTATAAGCCTGCAATATGTAAGCTGAGGCAGGCATCAGGGATCCTATTGCCCAGATCTGCTTTTTGTCCTCGCTCAGGTGGTAGGAATAAGGTGCTCCTTATCCATGTGATGTTCTCCAGAGCCAGGAGAAGGAAGTCATGATAGCAAGGCACCTTTTTAGCTGATGTTAGTGATCAAAAGATGCACAACCCACAGCACAGATGTTCAGCACAGACTATGAGTTGAAAAAGGTGAGGGTGTTGGGGGTATTTAGTCAACAGAAAGAAACACTGTGCCAATGCACTCTTATCAGAAGTGCTGATACTGGGCTACAGCAGGTGACTTCTGAATAGAAAGTTTATTGACAGTGAAAAGCTGGCTTAGAAAATGACACACACTGGGTGACTGGGTGGCAACTTGAGACCAGAGTGACAGTGGGGAAGAAGAACCTACTGAGATCATAGCTAGAGCAAGGTTCTAGGGAGGAGGGTAGCAAACTGTAGTAGTCAAACACCACTGCTGTGGTTTCAATACCAAGCAACAAAGGAACACAAGGTGATTAGGTCATGTTTTCCTAGCCACTTGATGCAGCATTTGCTTCCTTATGACCCAGGTACAGCGGAACTGCTGCCTGACACTGTGTAACTTCAGCATTCCTGAGGAGCTGGAGTTCCAGTACCGCCGAGTAAACGAGCTGCTGCTGAACATCCTCAACCAGAGCCGGCAGGATGAGTCTATCCAGCGTATTGCTGTGCACCTCTGTAATGCTCTGGTCTGCCAGGTGGACAACGATCATAAAGAAGCTGTGGGCAAGATGGGTTTTGTCATGGTTGGTATGGTCCCAAGGTGTCTTCTTATCCTTAACCCAGGCTACCACCATTTCCTTGCAGCCAGCCACCAAACTCATCCAGGCAGTGAACCAAGCTTACTGTTATCACAAAAGGGATCTATTGTTCCAGCAAGACTAACCTATCCTGAACCCTGTCCCTCCACATGGCATCTTTTCCTGGCTTGCCAACACTAGAAGTTATGGTCTCAGAGACAGGCTGTCCATGAAAGCAGTGTGACCTGATTCATCTTCACTACATACCACACACTTTCCAGAACTGGTAAAACCTTTTGACTCTCTCCCTTTGCATCTCCCTGAGCTTGCATCAGATTTCCAACTTACATCAATGCATATCTCACCCCTTTCAAAGAACTGCAGAGGCCGCTGCTTTGTTGTGGCTACACATTCCAGACTTTGACTACAAACCCAGCAGTTCAGGGACTGTGACATAGTTTAGCTCTGCAAATACTTGCAACACTGAACATAACCTAGTCCCACTAGAGAAGGGAGTACTAGTTTGATACTCTGCAAAGTCAAAACTGCATACAGTTTGTTGCAGCCAGCTCTGCAGCATCTAAACCTGTTGCTTTTAGCTCTGTGATTCTTGAACTGTTCTCACTGTTCCCCTTCCTCTGCCCACAGACAATGCTAAAATTGATTCAGAAGAAGCTGGCTGATAAAACGGTGAGTGTTACCCACTAAAATGTATACATGGTATTTTCTTTACTCTGACTTAGGAATGGGGACAGCCATTGAGTGCCAGCCCAGCTTCTCTACCTAATATGGGCCATCCCAGCTGGCACTGCAGAATTTGCTGTCACAAAGGTGAGGGCTGAAGGGACAAACATAGCAGGGAAGCAAAAATAATTTAAAAACAAAACCCACTTGCAAACAAGTTGAAAGTAGATAATAAGGTTTTCTTACCTCTGAGGTTATCTGGGGTGATGTCGGAGATGAAGCAAGTATTTGGTTTGCACCAGGCTCTTACATTAGCAAAGCTGTTTCTTCATCTTTACAGTGCGATCAGGTGATGGAGTTCTCATGGAGTGCCCTCTGGAATATTACTGATGAGACTCCTGACAACTGTGAGATGTTCCTCAACTACAGCGGTATGAAACTGTTCTTGGAGTGCTTGAAAGTAAGTAAGGCTGGTTTCCTCTAGATGAATGCTGACGTTAGCAGTGGAGATGAAAATAGTTAAGCTACATAAGCAATACTTCCTATATTGCATAAATGGAAAATGGTTGCATGTTTCATTCTTGCTCTGATCCAACCACCCAACCAGAACAGAGAAACTTAAACTCAGCACATCTTCCTTTTTCCTGTCTTGTACACAGTCCTCCTTGAACAGGGCAGCAGTGAACAACAGACCCTCACCTTGATTTTCTCATATCACAAATATCTTGAGTGCTACATATGCCATTAGAAATCTACTAAAAAAACACTGATAGCTACCCAAAAATCTTCATCCTTTCTAGATGTGCTTTCTGCATAGTTTCTCATTCCCATTGTCACCATGTCTCTGCTACTGTATAATCCTATCTCTTGCTTTCTTAGGAGTTCCCAGAGAAACAGGAGCTGCATCGCAATATGTTGGGCCTCCTGGGCAACGTGGCTGAGGTCAGAGAACTCCGTCCTCAGCTGATGACCTCCCAGTTCATCAGTGTGTTCAGGTGAGTACCTACCTAACAAACAGCTGGGCTGGGGCAGGGTGGTGCTCTGGAGCTCTGCTCCTACATCACCTGGAGAGCTTTCAACTTCTGATGCATCAGATTGGGGTTCTTTGTCATTCAAAAAAAAAAGCTAAAAGGAAATAATAAGATACCTTTGTGGATGCGTTGGACTGTAAGGGTTCGGTTGTGATGTTAATGCCACTGAAAAGCTGTACCTCTGAAGGGCACAACTCCTGTTTCAGGCTGGAGATGTTTTCTCAATAATCCTCTCTGATTGTTGACAAAAGATGTGATGGTTTTTGTTGTTGTAAGATGCTGAATAAGGTTATTCTGGCACCTCTAGATGATGATTTCTCTCTCGGCAGCAACCTGCTAGAAAGCAAAGCAGATGGGATTGAGGTATCCTATAATGCCTGTGGTGTGCTCTCCCATATCATGTTTGATGGTCCAGAGGCTTGGGGTATATGTGAGCCACACCGGGAGGAAGTTGTAAAGAGGATGTGGGCAGCCATCCAGAGCTGGGACATCAACTCCAGAAGAAATATCAATTACAGGTGAGAAACAGAGAAGTTTGGCCCATTTACCTGGAGCTGGGATTGTCACAGAAAGCAAAGACCAACAGACAAAAGGAAAGAGACACAGCTGAGCATGAAGGCTCTGCTTAGAGCTAAGGAGAAACCCTGAGGAATGTATTCTTTAGTGAGAGTTTCACATCTTCCTTTGAGTCAAGGCAGCATGTTACACACGCTGCTGAAATAGAATACCTTGCCTGGCAGTTCTTACAGGAGGAGCATGGGAGCACAGAATTTATCCTGCATGCTTCTGGTGGAACTGTATAGTTCAGGAAACCCATGAGCTGACTATCTGCTGAGACTGACTCACTCTTTGCACCCCTTCAGTGCTGTTTAATTCTGAAAGTCACATGCATTGCTGTAGCTTTCACTTTCCATTTGGAGAATATCTAGACAGAGTGTCCAGAAATCTCTTCATGGGTTAATACAGCTGGTGGAATACTCCAAAGCTTTTCCTCTATAAGGGTATCAGGTGCTCTGTTTTCCCATAGTGCTTGGCAGGGATCCCAAACAAATGGCATTCCAGTGCCTTAGCTACGGTACGCACACATTATTGTTGTCATAAGAAACAGAGCAGCTATTGCACGTGAGCAGCCAGCACTGGATGGGTATAATTTTGTATTGGATCTTCTGCAGAGCACTCAGTGGTGCTGTTTCAGCTGTCATCATAAAATGACTGACAGAGAATAGACATCAGCTGACTTCTTTGCGGCTGTTTATTTGGACAGCATGTTTATGCTGAAGTGGTAGGGCCTGTAAGCCTGCCAGTATTGCCATGTGACACAGAATCTTTAACATGCTAAAGGATTTACTGCCATGTTATCTATGAACACAGAGTATGTTCTGCTTTGAGTGACAAAGGTGCTGAAAGAATTAGTTCTTGGATTTTTAACAACTTTTACACTATTTCTGTGCAGGTCATTTGAACCAATCCTTCGACTTCTTCCACAAGGGATCTCTCCTGTCAGCCAGCACTGGGCTACTTGGGCACTGTATAACTTGGTCTCTGTTTACCGTAAGTTTTAATATCACACCCACTGCACAATTCACACAGTGGATCTAAGATTCTTAGCAGAAAAACTTATCCCAGTTTAGCTATGTAGTTAGCAAGAACCTTATTTGAATAACTTAATAACGTCCAGGCAGCATAGCCAAGCAAAAAACAACACGTAGCATATAGGAAATTCCTTCAATGTTTAGATCCCTCTGGCCATGCTCTTATTTCTCAGTCGTTTTGTATCTTATTTTTATAGACAAGACACCCTTAATGGGTTGGCTCCATAAAAAGCTAAAGTTTTGTTACTTCTCCTGCAGCATGCTTCCCCTCCTGCCACTCTTTATACTGCTTTTGGAAAGGTTCACGAGGACCTGTCTTATTCTTTCTTTGCAGCTGACAAGTACTGCCCACTGCTGATCAAAGAAGGTGGGATTCCCCTTCTGAAGGACATGATTAAGATGGCCTCAGCACGGCAAGAGACCAAGGAAATGGCCTGGTAGGAAACTAATACACTGTCATCAAACATTCGGTCCTTGTGTAGTGTATACTGGGTTTTATACCAATATTGGTTGATGTATATCAGAAGAAACTGCCTGCTACTAACAGCAGTTCTTGTGTTACTGTCCCACAACCGTAATGCAATAAGCATTAAACTAAACCCTCTTTCCTTGTCCTGTTTTATCCCTAGGAAAGTTATAGAGCACTGCAGTAACTTTAAGGAGGAGAACATGGACACTTCCAGATAGAGGCAGTCATCTAATGCCTCTTGCCAGCACTGTATCCAGCTTCTCTCTAATTCACTGTATATAGTGAGGACTCTTTCTTACCAACTCACCTGTTGGAAGGAAACTATATGTGTGTGTGTGAGAGACCCTCAGTAGATGAAGGTGAACAGGGGAGGGGGGGGAAGGGGAGGGACTTTTTGCACAACAAAACGCTTTCCTTAAATTAGTGGACTTTTTCGTTATGAAGTTTCAGATTGAAGTTTCTGTGTGTATGATTTCTGTATAAAAAGAAAACAAAAAAAGACAACTACATTATGTATCTTTTAACCTTTTTTTTGTTTGTTTGTTTTAGTCCATACAGAGAGTCCCAAAATGACCATGAGCTCGAAAGCCCAGTTGGTTGCGCGATCACTTGTGTGACTTTCTTATTTCCCACTTTATAGAAAATTCCCTTTTGCTGTATAGCATGAGGTCCTGTAACGTCTGCAAGAACACCGGTCCTGAATCAGCACTGGCCACTCAGTGTGTTTACAGGCAGAAATGAGTTAGTTATTTGCTCTGAGAGGTTGGGGGACACGTTACCAACAAGTCAGACCAAAAGATCTGAACTTTTTAGTAATATTTTTAAGTACAGAAAACAGGGAAGAATGATCTTTTAAGTCAATTCGCTCTCTTAAAGGTATTTTATGGTAGGCTCCTATTAATGGAAACACTGCTGAATGTATGTGGGTTATTTGGAAGTAAGACATTCCTGTTAATGTCGGGAATTCTGTTTTTGTCCCCTTTGGCAGTTCAGTAGGATCTGCCAGCCCACCTAGACTCATGACCAGTAAAACCAGGTACACGTCCTTGGCAATGCAGAGCTTTCCCCTTTAAGGGAGCTGGTGCATAAAGGAACAAGGTTTGTTCACAAAGGGCTACAGATCTTCATTCCAGTTTTTCACCACCTTTTTAGTTTTGTTCTGCTTCACAGAGAAGGGCTACAAATGCCAGAAAATGGCATAATAACCCCTACCAGGCCCTGGGCCACAGCAGCTCGTTCCACTTGTGCAAGTCCTGGTAAACGACTGAAGCTGTCCTACCCTTCTTCAGTCTGCACTGGTACAAGCCACACTCAGTAGTAAAGTAACCTCACTTCAGCATAGATGCTGTCATTTGAGGTGCTAACATCTCCTTCTAAGGCTGAGGAGTCTCTAGGAACCCTTTGGAATACCAGAATAGCACCTCTTGTTCCACGCGAACATCTTCCCACTCTTCTGGCACTACTCTTATCCTCCTGCTAGCACTAGCCATTGCAGTCCCACTCCCATCAGCAGGATCACCCCAATTGATATGGTGTAGCAGAGAGGAGAGTCCCTACTAAACTGGTCTTCACCTGTAAAACCCCAGTCCTATAGAGTCTTAAGAAACCAAGGGCCAAAGGTTGTTTCACAGCCAGGCACTCAGCACCACATTGTGCAGTTCATGCTCAGAGCCCCACTTGTCACAGCTCTTCCCTTAAAAGTGGTTTTGAAAAGATTTTCCTTCTGCAGTGAGAGGAAACCATGGACGTGTGTGTGTGTGTGTATGTGTGTGTGTTAGGACGTTGCAGGCCTCTGGGATAGCACAGTAACCCCATCGCTGCTCTCTTCCCTCATTTACACTGCTTGCTGCTATGACCGAGGTCCTTCTGATGCTCAGATTTAATGCTGTCATTGCTGAGCACATTATGGACAGATCCTAGAGACACAAACTGACACTTTAAATGACAGAACACAGCTGCCCTGGAGGGGTTTCCTTTTTCCTGCCAATACGGTATTACCCCACGTCTTTTCTTTTCTCTTTTTAACCATGTCATGTTTTGATATTGTGAGATCTGTACTTTTTCTTTAAGTATTTTTCAAACTTTATATATATTTTTGTGTCACTTTTGAATTGTTTTCATACCGTTTGAAAAACTTGACAAATTACACTTTTTGGTGGTTGTTTGAATGAAATGTACTTTTCTCTCTTTTATTCCTGTTCCCTGAGAATTTCTGTCCCTACGAGCTTTGAGACAGAGATGTTTATTTCATGATGTTTTCTGTGTAATGCTTGCTAATCGTTCTCCTAGATGCAAAACTAAGAGCAGCTGCATACACTGCTGACCAGCCTCCACGCATTGCAGGAGTCAGGCTTTGCTCACGTTATTCTCTATTTAGTGCTATCCTTTTGAAGTTGTCTCACGTGACAGTGCCACCCACTAGATTTTCTTCCATTCACCTCCATGCAGTGTTATAACTTCCACCACTAAAACCAGCACTAATGATTCTGACAGTGTCAGCAAAGTGGGATTGGAGGAGATGGGGAAACATCGTGGATACACAGTCAGAAACCTGTATCCTCAGAATGCAGCTGCCATGCAGGAGAGACAGCTGGAACACATCTCAGCCTGCTACTGTAATCAGCCAATCAGGCTTTACTCTGACAAACCTACTTCAAGGTTAATGAGCAAATGATGGCTTGGCTTCGTCAGCCTCAAGACCCCAAAAGTTCAAAGCAGTTTCTGTGTAAGTTGAGCTGTTACTGAAGTCACACCTGCTGCAGATGCACTGTGGTATCACAAACTAACAGACCTTTGTTTCACATAGCAAAGATAACTTATGTCCTCATTGCTCACATATCCTCATGTACCTGAGCCTGAAACAGATTTCTGTTTCCCAGGAATGTGAAGATTAATGGAGTCAGGACAACCTGCCAGAAACATTTAGCTCTATGAATCTGCCACTTAACCTTAGGGGGTGGGGAAAACTATCACTAGAAAATCTCCAGAGATGGGGCAATCAACCACAACTCTAGGGGTAACCTGTTCCTGTGCACCGTAAAAGATTTTTTCCTTATATCCAATCTAAATCTACCCTCCCTGAGCTTGAAACAGCCAGTTTAGAAAAGAACTGCCCCATGTCAAGCCCCACACTGCAGAGGAACGAACCAGGAGACTTCAGTTCCACACACAAGATTATAGAAACCAATCCTGCCTAGAAACTCCAACAGGGTTTCCAAATGTAAGGTGAAAATACAGCTGGAAAGAAGCTCACAGTCTGACCAAGTATGGCAGAGGGACTCCTTATGCTCTGTAGTTGTCTCATTCACACTCTCATTCATGTTTTTACGCTTACATTCCCCTTAATATTCAAAAGCTGGGCAGGCAGAGCATGAACCAACTCAGTAATTCTCTGCAGAGACTGTTCCAACAAAGGAACCCTTTACCTTCAGTGCAAGTTTCCTGTCTGGCTGGAAAATGCCTCATGGTTCAGTGGCCCAGCACAACGATGCAGCAGTCCTGTGCATGCAGGGTGTCAGGTGTCTTCCATTTTCCCTGGAACAGATATAACAGCAAGTTGGTGGGCAGCTTTCCACAAGTGCTTCCATTTTACAAGATCTGTGGGAGGAACTGCTCATACGGATTGGCAGCTGTATGTATGATGCTTCACACCTCGCAGCACCAGATTTTCTCACTGAGACCAAGCTAGAAAGTTTAGCACTCATGCTTGTGGCAATTATTAACAACGCAAATAATTAATCTGACCCTTCTGCATCATAGCTGTTATCACCCTGCATCTCTCTGCTAGCTCAAATGTTACCTATTCAGCACTGAATCTGACCTAGCTTGTCAGCTGGCCTTCTGTTTGAGTTGCTTTGGTCTCTGCAAAAGATGAGGGGAAGAAAAGCCTTAGAGCTGTGAGCTTATTCTGTTCATCACCTGAAGATGATAAATAATTGGGGCAGCAGATGAAGGGACATTGCATTCAGGCCCTACTCCACAAGGAAAAAATTCCTGAGACTGTTTAGGAAGGAGTCACAGCTCAGGTGTTAGAGGGTGGCATGCACTGGGAAAGTGATAATAATGAGAAACAGCTGATCTTCACAACAAGCATCTGCACAAAGCAAAGAGGGCAGTGGTTGTTAAGCCAAGGATGAGAAGATGGCACTTAAGAACAGGAACTGGGGAGATTTCTTGCTTCACTGAAACATTTCTGCTCTAACAGACTATTTTGGCTTCAGATAATTGTCACTGATTCTTTCTGTCATTCTTTTTTATTTAAAGAAACAAAAAAGCAAAGCTTTTAAGCTAACCGAATATATATTTCCATCTTTTGCATACAGAAAATAATCTCAGTAATAAGGAGCAATCTTCTGCTTTCACTCCGTCCCTTCACCTGCCTGTTGTTGAGAGGCCTGGTTCAAACATTTGTACATGGTGAAACCAAGCAAAAAAAAAAAATCATGCACAATTGTTGCTTCCTTACAATTCTGAATGAATTAACTTTTCTGTTGTATCCATTGGGATACCCTCTGTGTATTAAACCTAGTGCTTAACAATGTCTTTTTCCTTTGGTCTGTGAATGTGGATTATTTAGGTACATTATCGGTCCATTTGCTGTCACATATTTCATTAAAAACAAAAGGAACTGCCACGTGTTGATTGTGCAGTTCAGTGGCTTTTGCCTTCATCGCTTTGAGGGATACAGCACTGTTTGTCAATGGAGGCATAGAGGAAGAGAGTGTTGTTATGAAATAACATCAGAGGGGGAAAAAATAATCAGACCAACATTTGACTGTACAGATGGCCTCTGAACTCTGTAACGGATCTGTGGCTGTAGCATTCTGCAGCCTTAGCACTGCGAGTGGGCAGAAGCCAAATACTTAAGGACTTTTTTTAGTGTAAAACAGCCAGCCTGCTTTATGGCCAGCAGGGCTTTCTTCTTAAGGCACCGATCTCACAAGAGTTCAACTCCCAGTTAATCCAGTGGTCACCATAAAGCCTCTGAAGGGTCAGACTCAGTAGCTGAAGCAAGAAAAGGAGTTACATGAAACCGAACCGCACACGGGGAGCTGAAAATGTATCACACTGCAGAGAACAGAGATACCTTATGCTTCCAGCAGCACCACATTCCTCACTGAACGCCATAAGAATCAGGATCCTCTGCCCAAAAACTCACTCACAGAGGGTCTGTAACAGAGCCTAACTTCAACCAGACAGCCCTGGGGGTTGAAACCCTCAAGGCAGAGATAAGCTCTCAATTAAGGCAGGTTTCAAAGCATAACACACACCAAATTATTCTAATCACAAAAGGAGGAAGAATTCATCCCTTAGGACAGATTATTCTGGAATATCAGAACGTTTCCACTTTGAAGAGTGTAATACTGTTACTACCCAAATCACTTTCATTCAGCTTTAAAGTTTACACCTCTCCACAAAGGAAGGAAAAAACACTTCCCACCTTTTTTTGCCTGGTTGCAGACAGAGGTTGATGTTACTGTTCTGAGCTCCCTGCTGCTCTGAAAGGCTTTCTTAGAACAGAAGGATTTTCAGGATATTTAAAGCACGCAGACAGCAGCAGGGCCACCTCCAAACTCAGTTTTGACAAGCATTGATCCCATCTACGAGGTTTCTGAGGGAGGATTTCTGTCGGTTTCGTAACTACCTAGAATAATCAAAAAGAGAAAAAAGGATTTGAATGACCATTGGAAAGGCAAATTCAGACCATTCTCATAGAATCATAAAGGTTAGAAGACACCTCCAAGACCATCTCACCCAACCATCAACCCATCACCACCACATCCCTATTTCAATTAGCATTCCAATGCAGCCGTCTTAAATAAGTAATTTGTGCCACCTGTGCGACCAGGTGCTTCCTTAGGATCAGCAAGTGGTCACTGACTCACTTAGCACAGACTGAAATAATCAAAGTTAATGGTCAAACAACACCAAGAGCAGCCTCTTTCCAGGGGGGGTGGGAGGATACAATTACAAAGAGTGGGGGTCTTCTTTAGAGTTTACTGGGAAGGTAATGAAAGCAGCAAAGAAAGCAAAAATCACACAGAGATTTCAGACTTTGGACAGGCTTTGGGTGAGCTCCATCTCAGAGCGGACACACGGTGCGCAGCTAAACGAGCCGAGGACCGCAGAGTCCAAAGGCAGGGCGCAGTTTGGAGGCTGCAGATGGCTGCGCTCGGACGAGGGCCGTTCCGTAGGTGCGGGATTTCCTCCCATAGTGCCAGGGCAGCCCGGGACCTCTCAGACACAACGCAGAACCCCCCAACGCACACCTGTACGGACCCCAAGCATCGCTGTGTGCGTTTAGCAGCCTCGTCCTCGGCTCTAACAGCTGCGATTCACCGCAGGGCTGCAGTACCCTGGGAAACAGGGCACAACGGGGTGAAGGGACACGGGCTGCGGCTGAGCGCTAACGGAAGAACCGCAGGGAGCAGCCCGGGGCCGCGCTGAGGGGAGGGCCGAGGCGGGCGGGCCGCACCCCGCCTTCCAGCGCTGCTCCTTCCGGGCCTACGGCGCCATGGGAGCCGGCGGGCTGTGGGTGAGGACCGCCCACACCGCCCTCAGCGGGGTCTTAACGCTGGGGCTGTTCCTGCACCGCACAGGTGAGGCCGAGCCCTCGCAGCGCCCGGCCGGGAGGGGTGTCGGGCGGGTTCGTGCCTGCGGGGCGGCGGTGCTGTAGCACGGCCTGCCCGGCCCCGGCGGGGTGCGGCGGTCAGGCAGCTTTGGGGGCTCGGAACATCGCCCTCTTGACCGCTCGTGGAGTGAGCAAAGCCCTGAGGGCTGTGCCGGGAAACACCGCGGTCTCTTTCACGGGATTATCTTTCAGATCTGCAGAAGGAAGCGGAGCGCGGAGCCGTGCTGCAGCCGACGCTCTTCGTAGCGCTGCTGGGGTGCTCCGTCCTGCTGTACTTCAGGGTGTCCCTCATGGACCCGGGCTTCGTTAGGGCTGAAGAGGAAGCAAAGGTACATCGCTTTGTGAATGGAAGATGCGCTGGGGCTATGCGATCCGTGGGCTTGTTGTCTTTGCTACACAAGAACAGCTTGAAATGGTTTCTCTTGTGCTTGGCACAAGGAAAATGCGTGCAGTCCGTTGGATGCAAGGCTTTGACTCGTTCTTTGACACCAAGCACGGCCAGTTTTAATCTCCCATTGTTAATGTTGACACTGGCTGCATTATGAGTAAACAGCACTCTCTATACTGAAAAGACATCATGATTGTGTTTGGAAGCAAAGTCTAACCTTGTTTATTTATGTCCTGAATTGTAGTTGGGATCTGCGTGATATCTTGTCTGCAATTATTTCCTCCTCTACACAAGAGTTCCTCTATGGTTACAGTAGCCTGTTGTCTCTGCACATACCCTCAGTATCTGCAGGGAATTTCACACCACTGTATTGATGTAGCAGCTTCTGTACTTTACTAGGAATCATTTTGTTTAACTTTCCTAATGACAGAGATAACCAGCACTACGGAACTGGAACCATTAAGTAGAAGGATCCAGATACTCAGCCTCGCCAAGCAGGCTGATAGCCGCCATACTTCAGACAGCAGCACATATTACATCTTTTGTCGCTCCATTTCTTTCTTTATAGGCAGAGAAAAGTGAAGAAGAATACATGATGATACCCCAGGTTTCAAGCAGTGTTAAGATGCGGCGTTGTGGCTACTGCATGGTGAAGGTAGGCATCAAGGGTAGCAGAGAATGGGACGACTGATTCGCAGGTTTGCATTTTTGGCAACTTCTTTGTACAACTGCAGTTTATTGCCTTGCTTTTCTGCTCCTTGCTGCTCAGTGGTTTGGAGGTATGGCAGAGATGAGCGATTAATTCCGGCGCAGGGTCATCCTGCTGCTGAAAAACTCACTGAGAAAGCAAATGCAAGCAGCTAATGGTGCTCAGATACATCCTGAATGGAAGGGTGATCCAACTGGACTGTGTAGCTGCAGATATAATGATAAACAGTGGCACGTCTGCTTATTTTCCAAGGTTGAAACAAGTCCTTGTTGAGTCATACAAGCAGGGATTTCCTTTTGACATATTCCACCATGGCAGAATTTTGTTCAGTGTTCTTACTGCCACATCAGCCAGACCTCACAGCACTGCCAAAAAGGTATCTTGAATCAGAAGGTCAGTTAGGCATGACATACAGAACTGCTGGTAGCTGTGAGCTTGTCTGGGGGTCTGACGACAACAAAACATTAGAGTGAATTTTAAAAGACTGCACGAAGGAAAAGTTAGAGCAATTAAATCAGCTCTTGAAACAGTTTGCCCAAGGCCTAGAAATGCCTGTTTTTACAGTGATCCTTATCAGCGAAATAAAATCCAGCATTATCCCAGCTTCCATGAATTCCTGAAGAGTATCTAGCAAGAGAAATCAGCTTATTGCAAGAGGATATGGTGGCAAAACACATATACATTTCACAGAGCAAATCCTAGGAGGCACAGTCATCCTACTTTCCTCAGCTATACACTGTATCCTGTCCTTGGTGCTTGAGCTGTGCAGGTCTCTTGTATTTATATAGAAAAGGACAACAGAAAATCCCCTGAAGACATCCCATCCCTGCACACTTCCTTCAGCAGCAGAGGCTCTAGTTCTTCCCCTCAACACATTGCTCACGCTTTCCTAAACAGACTGATTTACTTAATATCCCTCCTTTGCATGCTCAACTTCCTATATACAGGTAGAAAACAAAATACAGTGTGGGAGAGTCATTTAATTTGGATCTCACTCACTGGGATCTGTACTAAGGGAATCTTGATCCCCTTCACTTGTCTCAGCCGTGCTGATATTGTTCTGTTATCTCAGAACGGAGTACTTTTGCAAAGTGGATCTGTCTGCATAACGCTTTTACCAAGCAGAAAGTTTAACAAGACCAGGTTAATGCTACTGTTTTGGTTTTGCTTTGCAGCAACCAATGCGAGCCAAGCACTGCCAGCTGTGCCAACATTGCGTTCGGCGCTATGACCATCACTGCCCCTGGATTGAGAATTGTGTAGGAGAGAAGAATCACCCCCTCTTCATAGTCTACCTTAGTGTACAACTTGTAGTTCTGCTGTGGGGAGGACACATTGCTTGGTAAGGCCTGGAAGCAGCACTTTGATCACTGGACTTAGTCCTGATGCTCCTGGAGATCCCCCTTAAGGGGTTTGTGCAGAACACAGCACTGACTGCATTGGCTTTGTACCTTCACCCTGATTTGCATCCTGAAGATCAGCTTGTCTGAGCATTCTGATCTGCAGAGGAGCAACACAGCTGATCAGTTGCTGAGCAGAATCTGAAAAGTTAGGTTTCATTGCTCATCTTTGTTTAGAGGTTAAATGAATAGAGTTAACAGTAGACAAGCAACTAATTTTGCTTCAGTTATTGCAATACAATACTTTGAGAGTTTTGGAAATTCCAACTGGGTTTCTGCTATGGACCTGTTCAGGAGAGGTGTCGGCTGAAGGTGACTGCATTCTTTCAGCTGTCTGGTGAGCCAGTGTCCTTTGAACTTCTTAGAACCTAAGGCACTGCTGTTGCAATCAGAATCTCACCAATTACGGATGACGCTTGGTTTATATGACTAGTTTTCCATGTTTAACCTTGACTTTATTTCTCTTAAAAGGTCAGGCCTTTACTTTAAACAGTCCTGGGAGTGGCTGCGGTACAACATTTTCCTCCTCATATCCTTCCTCCTGATAGTTGTATTCACCATTGTTGTCTTGCTGCTGCTTATTTCACACCTCTATCTGATCTCATGCAACACCACCACCTGGGAGTTCATGTCATACCACCGCATCTCCTACCTGCGACACTCAGAGCTGGAGAATCCCTTTGACCAAGGAGTAATCCGCAATCTCTGGAGGTTCTTCTGTTCGTGCCATCTCACTGCATGGGAGAAAATCTATTTTCACAGGAACAATGAACCTGTCTAGTCAGTGGTACCTGATTAGTAAAGTGCCAAAAGACATCTGCAGGTTGTTGGATAAAGTTCTGCTCACCTTGCATGGAACTGTAATACATCGTGGGCTATGCAACATGGTCCATAACACATAACCTGCTCATCCATAAAGGCAAATCACCTCTCAAGAAGGATCATCAGGGCTACTTTTTATATATGAGTAACACTGTTAAAGGGGAGACACTGGTTCCAAGGGGGTCAGAAGTGCTGATGTCTTGACCAAGGAGAGGTATCTCTTTAAATCCCCTTCCTTGTGTTAACTTGCATCCACACCTGAAGAGATGTGAGAATCCCTGTGGCCTTTCTTCAGCACAGCTCTTACTGTGAGAACCACGGTGCCTTTTGTCAGTAATGTTGGATACATAAGAGAAATATTTGAGTAAGTATTTGTACAGTCAAAAGCAAATTTCATTTTGCCTGCATGCCTAAACTGCATGCCATGACATTTCATGGCATTAATGTGCACGAGAAACAGCTGTAAGGCACCAAATTCAGTCAAGATCATTAGCCTGTACCTTATAATGCCCTGATCAGCATCCTAACAGGTTGTTTTTCCTTTAAGTTGATGGTGCTGTCAAAAAAAAATCATAGGGTATTTTGAATGAATTCAGCAATGAGTGATGTCGGACACTTAGGACAGAAGAACAATGCTTGCCTACAGATACTTCTGCAGATAACCCTCATGCCCTTCACCTTTACTGTATCTAATGGGGAAAGAGCCTGTAACAGAGGTGAGCGCTTCTTGCCTAGCTCAAATAACACCAGTGGTAATGCTACTACCTCAGCATATCAGTACAATTGTAATGAAATAATACAAAGAGTCACTGGAATGGAATCTTGCAAAGGAAAGGTTCTAGGTCCTATTTGTTTCTATGGGGCTGGGGTGCTGATAGCATCCTGGGATGGCAGCAGCTTTACTTGTTTTCCGTTGTTATAGAGGGTCATAGTTAAGTTTCCATAAGGGAATGGAAGTTAGGATCAACAATTTAAAGTAGAAAAGCCTGTGGTGTGAATCTTAGTGCTGACCCTTTTCTACTTAAAAAACAAAAAAAGCAAACCACATCTAACAACTTCGTTATTGTGCCTTAATTGCTGTGACTCAGAAATTAACAGCAGCTCAGGAATACATCTGGCAAGCTGGCAGAACGCACTCAGGGCTTTAAAGTGAATGAGCACTCAGAAAAGGACAGTATAGAGTCACTAATACAACATGATAGTCTAAAAGCAGGTTGAAAAATGCAGACTTCTTTTTTAACCAAAACCAGAGTCTGTAACCTGCATCCAGGCTCGTGTGTTCAGAGAAGGAACTCCTGCCAGAGGGATATCAGAATATTATGTAGACAGTTCTTAACAATGATGCACAGTCCAGATAGGACCCTGCAGTTGTGTCAGTGCTGCAGGATGGCTCATTTCCTCCTTAACAATTACTTCAGCTATCCCTCAAAAATATGCCAGCAGGTAATACAGTTCAAAACACAGTGTTGTGCTCTTTGGTAATTCTCTTGTACGTGCACTGGAATGGTAGTTTATGGTATTTTTACTATGAAAGTATTAAACAATTACATACACCTTGTTTGTTTCTTTTTGCCTCTCTTTCTGAAACCCAACTTCTAGGTTTCACCTGAACTAACAACTTGCTGTGCTTAACACTCTAAAAAAAAAAAGTCCTTACCTTAAAAAAAGACAAAGGAAATTCACAAAACAACTGCAGGGCCATAAGCAAGCCAACCATTACAGTCAGCTGGGACAGGAAGATGTGTATCCTGCTTCTGCAGAGCAGAAGGTTGAAAGTACATTTATATGCTGGAGCTTTCAGCAGCAGTTATACTTGGCTCTGAAAATGGGAAAACAAGGTTCAGTGTGAATTATTTGTTTTGCACAAACATACGCTCTCTTACTAAAGCTCTTCAATGTCTCTGAATTCTGAAGCATTTAACCCAGGCAACTCACAAGCTGCTTCTTATCCTTAACTCCAAAAATAGTGACATTGTATTAGTTTGACTTCTGTCTACCGCTGCTGAAAGGATAAGAGCTTTGTATCCCTATTTGCCTTCAGTGGAATGCTTCATTTCTATACAAGCTTTCCTTTTTTACCCAACAAGCTCACATGAATTAAAGAGAAGCAAATGCATCTAACCAAGTTTAATTACAAAATACGTTGCTAGGCAAATTAGATCAGCTTAAGCTTCCTGATTTCCCAGCACTATCACTGTCAGTATTTAACCATTCCAAAAAAGATACAGGAGATACACAATGATAACAACTGCAGAGACAACTTGACTGCAGTCGTTTGGCTGTGACAGCTGATCATACAACTTGAGATGGAAGGAAGGAGCAAAAAAAAATACTGCCATGACTTACAGAGAAAAATAAAATCCTGCCTATGGAGTTTAGTATGGGCAGCACTGATCAGAAACATTCACCTAACACCAAGGAGATGAAAAGCTGAGATTTCATTATAAGGAATAGTATCTTTATTTTCAAAAATAAGGGAAAAGAAAGCATGTGCAAAATTGTGGCTTCTTGATATTACTAAAAACAATCACTAAGATTTACTTAAGATACATCACTTGGATCATTACCAAACTCAAACATCATTACCTCAGTCGTGTTAAAATCCATTCCTTCTCTGGCATACACGAGTGGGAACTGGTATAAAATCATTACAAAGAAGGAGCACTGCATATCTCTTCTAGAAAACAGGTGAGAATCAGCCTTTCTCCCTGATATTATGTAACCTAAAAGAGCTGCATTCCTTTGGCTCTTTGTAAAGAGTAACCTGGGAGACAGAGATGACTTGATTTAATTAAATTAAGTCCAGATTAAATTCCAAATTACTATACATATTCAATGGCCAGAAGACGCATCCAGTCAAACTGAACTTCTCAAAGGTAATTCACATCCAGTATTCTTCCAGCAAGCAAGGCTGAAAAAAACACAGCAGAGTAACTCAGCCTGCAGGGCACTTCACCACTACCCATTCTATGGAGTTTGTTGACTTTTCCATTGCCCATGCCAAGTCCTCTCTATGCCCTCTGAGATGGTAACAATCTATTTGTTCATGTTTCTTAAGCACAGGAATCAAGCATACAAAAGATGTTTGGAGACAAAGTCAAAGTCCTTGAAGACAGCCTGCTCCTTACGGGTTAGGACAGCAACTTCCTCTGGAGGAGTCAGAATTGGCTTCTGTGATGTAAACTCTTCATCAAAGTTGCTAATGTCCGTTGGATCTTTTAGAGTGGGCACAAAAGGGGGCTTCAGAGTCCTGGCATACAAAGCATCCCAATCCATTTCCTGTAAGAGAAGGAAGTAAATAAGCCAGGCTGACATTATTTACGAAATGAGAAGTTAAAATGAAGGGAAAAAAACCTGCCTGGTACAGGTAATATAGAGATGCAACATCACTTGGAGGAATGTAACAGCCTTGCCTAGAGCAAACAGATGCCACTGACCCAAAGCAAATGTGTCTTTAACCTCAAATTCTCTTAGGATTCTTGTATACTCTGCAAATATAGGTGCCACAGCTAGACTGGACTAAACCACATCTTTGCTGCAGTTTGATTTATAACAGAGTATTTGGTGATGGCTTAAAAGAAACGTATATTCATACATAGAAGCAGCACAATCTGGAATAACAAGCTGGTCCTGGAAGCTTACAGAGCCCAGAAAACACACTTAGGGGTGCCAGTGCCAACATGAATTGAAACGTTAATGCCTGAATAAAGCAATGAGATGCAACAGAAGCTGCCACTAAGATCTCACTGATAAATAATGGAAATCTGCCTCAGTACCAACAGAAAAAGCAAACCACTCTCATCTCAAACACAAGAGCTAAGAAGGAAGAAAAAAGTGTATTCCTACCTTAAAAAAGGGCTGGATTTTAATCTCTTCTGCATCTTTTTCCCCTGCTCCTAGCCTACGCTCTGGACACTTTCGAAGAAGCTGCAGGAAAGATCAGTTCAGAATTAAATAACTGGAACAAAGATGGACAAAACCGACATTCTGGAGATAAAAACTGAAAGAGATGAACCAGCTCCTAAGTATCTTCTCATTCGCCTTCTCTTCAGCAGTCAAGCTGCTAGTAATAGCACAGACATTGCTCCTTGTGAACAACTTACCAACATCAGTAACATTCCCACTACAAACTGTGTAGAATCTCATCTTAACTGTGCACCTGTAACTACCAGGTTACACTCAAAAAACTGAATCAAGCCACCTTCAGTGAATGACTCAATACTTCTGTCTTTAAAGCAACACTTTGCTGTTTCAGAGTTTGCAGCAACAGACCTCAGTGAGAAGCTTCCTTAGTCATTCTTAAGCTGAAGAATAGCATTTATGTAAAGAGAAGGAAAAACATGCATGAATTTTAAGTGTTTCTTTAATCCGTGTAGGCAGCCGTAGGCTACACACATAAACAGTAACTGGTCCTAACAGAGTCCCTCCGGATTCACTTACAGTAAAATACAAATTCCTCAGGCACCCAGAGACCCCTCAAACCCATTACCTTACGGATGATAGAAAGTGCCTCTGATGACAGGAATCGTGGATACTGGACTTCATCATTGACAATGCTATCAAAGACTTCTTCCTCATCATCTCCAGGAAATGGTGACTGCAATTGTGACAATTTTTAATTTAACATACGTGGCACCCCTTCCTTGATAATATACAGGAATGAGAATAGCGCAGAGTTGTACAGATCAATTACTATTTGGCAAGCACAAGAAAAATGATCTGAATACTACAGTATTATTAATAACTAATAAATAGTTGGCTACTTTCATCAAAATTTTATCTCAGATCAGGTGCTGCTCTGCCCACAACTGTTTGATAAGATTTTCTAAGAGATATGTGGTCTTACCTCACCAACAAGCATCTCATAAATGAGTACTCCCAGTCCCCACCAGTCTACTGCCCGAGTGTATGAGATGTCTGTGAGGACTTCTGGAGCCAGAAACTCAGGAGTACCGCAGAAGGTGTTTGTGCGGTCTCCAAAACCTATTCCTGTAGGACAAGAACACCCATGTCAAAGCCAGCACAAGCTTCTAAATAGATCTCATGCAGTATCATCTTCTGAAAGCAATAGATTACCTCTTGATAATTCATTGTTGTTAACTGTGCAAGGGCTCTCATCAGTGCTTGCAATTACTAATGAGAAAGTATGATACCTCAGGTCCCCAGCAACTCTGAATAACAGCTCAGACAATGCTTACATAAGCAACTCAATCAAGAAAACCCACAGATTCCACTGTTCATTTACTTAAGTACATATCTTGTAGCATCCTATATATCCTTGCTTATTCCAGCAGAGAAGTACATTGTAAACTCCTTCTTAAGGTTCCTGAGGAGCAAAGGGTATTATTTCCAAGTTCATCATGACCAGACAGGTGACATTTAATTATTTTAAGTGGAGATGAATACATATTTATTTTAAGTGGATACAAAGTTACATACCTGGTACTCCTATTTGTGAACACCTTACTAAAGCCCAGACCCTAAACTTTGTTCTGATGGTTTAAATTGGCTTCATCAAAGGAACTCACCTTCCTTACACAGCCCAAAATCTGCAATCTTCACAAATCCTTCAGCATCTAAAAGCAGATTATCCAATTTCAGGTCCCTGTACACAAAGAAAATAAATGATGGATGAAGTCTGAGGACCGCCATCCAACAGACTCTTTCACATGAGGCAGAAACTAGGTGCTAATAGAAAGAATAAATATCTACAGTCAGTCTACATTCAGTTTAAACTACAAATTACTTGGAAGATTCCCCTCAACTTACTGATGTTTTCCTCTTAATGAAAGCCTCACAAAACAGCTTAGAGCTGGGTGGAGATTAGTTTTTCTGAAAAGAACATCCCACAACTGCATGACAAATTATTCAGCTGTTCAAGTTAACAAAGAAAGCACTAAGTTACACGTGCCACCAGAACATACTGACATGTTACAGAGGACGATAAACCCACATGTCAGATGATGATCTTAGATTACTTTCTTCACCACGTGATGAACATGCTGACAGCAACAGGAGATGGGAAAAATAAAGACAAACAGAAAGGCTAGAGACCTCAACAAGATAGTTAGCTCCAAAGATGTAGCTACAGGACAAAATAAAGTTTCGAGTTGCTAAACTGTCTTGTATTTGATTTTTCACTGCATTACCTATAAATAATTTTCTTCTCATGCAGAAACTGGAGTCCCAAGACTACGCAGGCTGTGTAAAACCTAGCAAAGAGGAACAGTTGTCAGGAAAGATACATGAGAACCAAGTTAAACACTTACAATGCCTGGAAACTAGACTAATTGTAACTCACTGTGCTGTACGTTCCGGAAAAACATCTTCATGTATGCGCATCATAAGATCACCTCCCGGAGTGTATTCCATCACAAAACAAGCATGATGAGGTGTTTGGAAACATGCAAACATGTTCACAAGGAATGGATGATCAGAAGAATTGACCACCTCAAATATTCGCTTCTCACAGTTCAAGCTGCCAGGATTCAAAGAATTAAAATATCAGTGTTAAAACTTGGCAGAAAAACCGGTTTCAAGAAAGACAGAAAGAAGATGAAAATCTTTGCCTCTTATGATATGGAAATAAAAAGTGTGGTCTATTACAATATTTGTCTTACATGCTTCCAAACCTTGAATTTTAGATTGTTCTTCAGGTGTGTATGATTGCACCAGAAGCTAGATAGTAGAGCTGTTGTAAGTTCCCTTATTCCTGATTTTAGTTACCCTGACCTTAAGGTCACCCTTAACATTAATAGCACTACAACTAGTAGAACACTTCATTCCTACACACCACAGGTATGATAATATATCATTTGGCAATTGCACCACAAAGCTCACCTATCAATTTCATCTCTCCTAATGATATCCTTTTTCTTCAAGGCTTTGATAGCATACAGCTTCCCAGTTGCTTTGTATTGGGCCAGCAGTACCTGAAAGACAACAGAAATGCTGTACTCCAAACAAATCTGTTATTTCCTTGTTGGATTACTTTGGCTCCCATTGACAAAAACTATTTCCATCCACTTCAGAAAGCCATTCTTAAAACCAGGCTCAAGCAGCTCCAAAAATGGAGCTCTTTTTCTCTACTGCTTGAGCTGCTGCAGTCCAGAATGACATCACTGTAAGTTATGGTATTTTCAGAAACGGCAGTATTGCAGCTGGTTGTGTGTTTTAAAAGCACCTCAAAACTCTTACAGCAAGCACCCTACCTGCACACTTTGTGGGAATCACACTTTTCTACCAACAATCACAGTGACAATGAAAAGAATGGTAATACTGTCCTCTATTAGATGGTTTGGCACTTCCTGGAGGGCTTCCTCCATGTTTTGAAGCAATAAATCTTCAGGAGTTTTGGCTGTTATCAAGAGTACCAGCTGCTCGTGGTTTTGCTTTGTATATATCTACAGTACAACAAATCTCTGCAACGTTTCTATTCAGACTCTGAGGCAGAGGCCCACCTTCACAACAGCAGCCCTACTACCCTCTGCAGAGAGAGCACTTCTACACTACCTTCCCAAAGTGGCCACGTCCCAGCATGGCGATGCAGTGAAAATCCTCAAGATGAACCACCCCTTTCCTGAAGACAAACAAACAAGATTTGTTGAGACAATATACAAAAGATGCAGAAACAGAATGAAAATGAGTGGGTATTTGTGTTAGAGGAAGAAGCTCAGTACAGCAAAAGGCAAGGTGAACACATGCCACCTAGGCTGAAATCCTGAGAAGTTAGGTCTGCTGTTCTGCTACTGAATAAAGAATCAGGTAATTATCAGGTAAGAAAACAGCTCCCAGTGGTAGCAGTCTCTGCCTTTCATCTCTAAAGGCAGCAAGGCTTGCTCTCCCAGTTACATCCCATAACAGAATCCAGCATCCCCTATCATTGGGGGAGTAAAATTCAGATTTACCAACACTCCTTTCAGCAGACACATCAGCAACTGTGATAACCAGCCATGAGCATGTATATCAAGTGCCAAGAGGACAAGGGAATAATATGAAGAGAATTTCTCAGACAGGAATTGGAAATGAAACAAATGGAGACAACAGACATGAGATGTTGCTGGGGAAATAAAATAAAATTAAAAACAAAAACACGCATGTCTGAATAAAGAGATTCTACAGAACATTACATCAGCTTCAAGGTGTTACCAAGGAAACTCAGATCACAGAATTGCTTGGAAATCATTTAAAAAACAAAACACCCACCCCTCAAAAGCTTTACGCCAGAATCACCTCTAAAAGGAAGGAGATGCTTTATACTCCTCCAGAGAGTGAAATGAAGGGCTTAGAAGGCACTCATGAAGGACCCAACTCCCTCCTAAGCTTTCTCAGAGAGAAGGTAGGTAACTGAATGCACCCTGACTCCAGCATTCTGAAGATGGGACCCCTCAAAAGTGATGTTGAAATTATCAGAATATTCTAAGATCTGAACTTCAAGATCTACTTAGACCTTATTTGTACTTTTTCCGTCAGTGTTTGTTCAACAATAGCAATTTCTTACTTGTTTTTGGTATATATACTACTGTGTATCTTTTTCAATATACAAGATACATACTTAACTGCCACAGACTATAAACAGCTTCCTGTTTTATGCCTCCTCCCTACGTAATGAAAGACATTTTATCTTGCATATTGATGAAAACAAATGAGTGAAAGGTGTGCCAAATGTGTTTCTGAAATACATTTCTTACAATTTTACTTTGGCGTGTCTAAATCCACTATACTATAAAACTTTAAACACAAGGAAGCTCTGGAAGACAGTTAAGTAATTTCAGTTCCTATTAACATCAGTTATTACATTGTAAAGTCTATTAATAGGCTAAGTAATGGGATTTAATGAGCAAGTAAGGTGTAGCAGATGCTTGGAGAAATAAAGTTCAGAGCAGACTTTTCATAGTATTGCCCACTCACAGCACTAAGAATCTGCTGCTGAGAGACCAAAGCATATCTTAAGTAGAATTTTTGTACTCTATGCTCAAAAATCTCAGCCAAGTGCTTCTGTAATCTGTGACCCAAGACATCTCATGCTGCCCACTGTTACCTTGGAGATGCCTGGACTGCAAATTCCGTTAAAGCAGAGCTGCCCGTCTTCTCCTCGATGTGCAGCCTCTTCAGACACTAAGGAACAGAGAGAAGGTTGCAGTATGTTATTCTCTGGAATCACCTAATCAGGTGTAGACACCCTCATCCAAATTTCCTCTGGTGTAACAATAGAGTATGACAAATATTTGAAGGTGGTCATCACTTCTGCTTAGAGGAAAGCAGCATCAAAGGTTGCCTGTGGTTACACAAAACTACTACCATGTACACTTTAAAAAGTCTACGAAAAAAAGACAGTTCAAGTACCTAAAAGAGCCACAGTGATTAGACAATGCAGTCTCCTCTATTGTCAAAACCAAAGAATGGATTAGACATGGTCAAACACAAGTCATTAGCAATTATATCACTCAGAACAATCTTCCTGCTCCTTTTTCACAGAAAATGAGAGTTTTTCCTCCCCTTCTGCCCAATTCCTTTAAGGACAAACATTTTCATCTGATCCTAAAAGCCTGTTGAACTCTACTTTTTATTCATACAGTTATCTGCTTTGTACTTCTGTCCTGAATTCCGTTGACCTACCTCGCATTTTGCAAGAAAAGCAGTAAATAACTAAAAATGAGCTGCAAGACTTTTTTGAAGACTTCGTGCCAGAATAGCTTACTGGGGTCTGAAACCTTGGAGGCCAATCAGCTCAGCTGATGAGGAGGCAGCTGTCTGAAGTACAGCTAATTTCTCCAGTAATAAAACAAATTAGAACTGAGTCTCAAAAGAATATCAACCAACAAATAAAAGTCTCCTTATTGGCCCAGATTACCGGAGAATCTGCAGGAGATGGTGTTGGTTCTTTGGACTTGGCCATCAGAAAGAGACGTGGAGGCTTGGGTGGTGCTTCATCATCATATGTGAGCTTTGCCACAGGAAAGTCACTGCATTCATAAGAGAAAGAACAAAGAAGAGATTGCCTTAGAGCAGAGCACTGCATGGAAACACAACTATAACACCTTTAATATGTAAACAAAGTTTATTCAATCCAATACAGTGGACAAGAGGACCAAGGCTGTGAAGCATTGACAAGAAATATGCTTTTCTAAATAAAGGAAAACTATCTCTGAAGTTGCTGATGCTAGACTCGTGCAACTTTTGAAAATCTGTTTTACTGTTTTCTGCATCATAGTGCTTACTTATGACCACTTCTATACCACAGTTCTCACTGCAGAGGAAGACAAAGTCACTGAAATTCCCCTGTGCTGGAGCACACTGCTTATTAGGACAGCAATTTTAGAAACTGGTTCAGCTGCCAACAATAAATCAGAAGAAATCACAGGACAATGAACAACCCACCAAGCCCACTTCATTACAGGCAGCACCAACTTTACATAAAACCCTGAATTAAGTTCTACAGATACAATTTTCATATCAATATATTCTTCCACCTCAGCAAGGTGCATTAAAATTTTAAGGTGTATTCTATGCCCATTCCAGACTGTCAAACAGTAATACTCAGAACATGACTTACCTACTCAGCTTGGTTATTGAGTTAACATGATTTTGTATGGGAACTGGAGAGAAATCTGCATGCATGGAATCATGAAGTGAGGGGCTCAGAGTGCTAATGGAACTACATGGAGGGAGGAAGCTCATCATCAGGCGACCCCAAGCAGCAACATTGATGTTCATCTGAGGAGCTCGGAGAAATTCTTTCCCTGGAGGAGTCATGGTCAAAACATCACTGAGATTACAACACGGATTACAGACTGATGAGCTGTTAAACTACTATTATCATCCAAACACCTGAGGAGGGCTTACTCAGAAAAAGTAATGCACCCTAGAGAGAATGAACCTTCTTTTAGGGAACGAAGTCTAATCATGATGATGAAATAATCCGTATAACATCATAGCAATCCTCAAACAGAAGCTTCATAAAATATATTTTTTAATTCTCTTATTTTAAGCCAAGTTTTCTTTTATTTGTACACTGTCTTTTAATCATTCAGCCTGTTAACAGAAAACTTCCAGTCTGACATGCCAGCTCCAAAGCCTTGACAACCAGTAGCCTGTTCATGCTACAGTCTTCTATAGTTTAGATTTCTCCAGGAAGTTTCTCAACACCTGTTCTTTCATCAGTAGCACTGATGAACATTGCTGGGCAAATCAGTACAGCACAAGTCCTAGATCTTGCTAAGAAGCCTGTTTAATGGTAGTAATTGTATCTTCCTAACACTGGTAACTGTGAATAGAAACAATGCAAAAATATCACATTATACACTACGCAGCAACCAGACAGCCTGTGTTTTTTGTGACTGAACATTATAACACAGTAATAAAATCCACCTACTTACACACAGTAATTAACAAGCATTTTAATGCGTCTCACAAATTTAATGAGAAAGGAGTGCGTGGCAGACTACTCGTGCAAACTTCTGCACTCATCCACCCACCCCAGATAGTCAATTACCTTTCTGTTTGGGGAAAATACGTTTCTGTCGCTGCAGCTTTGGTTTTCTCTCAATGACAGGATTACAGAACATCACCTGTAAGATGAAACAAAGGAGATTTTTCAAAATAGTGCATTTACACTGCAAAAGCAAACTTGCACACGTGCTCTCTCATCAAATTCTCCGTTCATATCTTTTTGGTAAGCTAGGAGTCACTCCCACAGATTCCAGATCGTGTTATTCTAACTTCACTGTCTAAACATCTGTTATTTCAACCGTGGTTGGAATTTTCTGTATCCTGAAATGAAGAAAACCCAAAAACTTGAGACCAATTCATATCCTAAATAAAATTAATCTAACTCATAGATCTATACATAAAAAGTTGCTTTATAATGCAGCCATTCGTAAGGTGGAAAAAAAAATAGCAATCCACAGCACAAACATTACATTAAAAATAAAAAGTCAACCGCTGAATACAAAGGACAGGAGGTAAATTTTGGTATGTAAGGTCAAGATCCTGCTCTTGGAAAGTTAACCATGGGATCTCTCATCACAACAAACAAGACAGTAATGTAGCACATAAAGGATTATCTGGATGATCTATTCATGGATTGCATTTAACTCTTTATTACTAACCTCAGAAAGATGGTAAAATAAGTATAGCCAGAGGGAATTCTGAACTCTGATTCTATAGCCTGTGTAATCCAAACCTGACCATTAAACCCTACGACTAATTAAAGTGTCACCAATGACTCATAACGTAAGCAAATGAAAAAACAGTGGTTTTCACAGTGTACACACACAATTACAGAGGAGTAGCTGAAGTGTCACTTCAGGGTACATCTTATATGAATAAGGAGTAATGTGATATTATATGTGATATTGATGGAAAAGTATTTTAGGTGTCACTCCATCCTTCTGGATTACTACTCCTTCTGTTCCTTGTGTACTGGGTTAAACAACTGCCATCAGGGCAGGAACCCTGAACAGACAGATTTCTCTAAAAAAGAAACAAAGTTGACATTTTTACCTCTGCAAAAAGCATTCCTTGGGGCTCAAGCAAGAGGCACATCCCATGGCGTTCGTTATCAAGGAAATCATCCAAACGTAAAAACTTCACTGCACACAGTTCTCTCCAGTCTCTCCAATAAATTGAAATTTCGAGTTCACGAGACTAGAGGGAATGGGTGACGGGTGATGGAGACAAAAAAGCAGAAGAGTTACATACTGCGTCATGATCTGGATATGCCACACACATGCTGCTGTTAAATACGGTCAACTAGACTGTATGCATAAGAAACTTCTTCATCCTTCTGCTCCCCCTCTCCCTCTGACATTTTCATATCTTCCTAGCTACAAAACCTTTTGGAGATAGCTGTCTCAGCTCCACATTTCAGGGATCTTTCTTAGAGTCGCTTTGCTGGTAAGATGAAATAAAACTGCTTAGATACAGGGCGAAGGACAACAGATGTTGTTCAGGTTGAATTTCTGCCAGAGATGCACTGCCTTGAGGGGAAGACTAAGATAACTGGTACATAAAAGGACATGGGGACAGTGTCAATACAGAGTTGAATCAAATGGAATTGCAACTAAATGAGCAAATTGTGCAAGGTGAAATAGAAAAACAAACACAGCACAGGAAATCTTAAGCCATCTTACCCTGTCTAGCTCAATAATAAAGCTCTGGTCCCATGCCTGGTTATTTACTGGTCCCCAGTTTGTTTGGCCAACGACTTTATTGTCCACTTTAAGCACAGCAATAACTTCATCTGGACAAAGGAGAAAATGTGGATTATAGTATTTTACACTGCTATAAAACTAAAGATAAGTCTCTCATGCTGAAGGTGACTATCCCAACCAAATATAATTTCCAGGAGTTAGCTAGGAGGATTAGGTATGATGTGACTCACTCTCTCTCTTAGTTTTGCAGCCTTCTACTAGGCTAATGTAGTACTCAGAAGAGAAGCCCCTTTCCCTCAAGTGCAAGGAGCCTCATACTCACTACATAGCTCTTCATTACGCAGGTACTTTCCTGCAACACTACGGCCATGGATACCCAGGCCAACTCTCGTCAGGGAAAAGGACTTCAAGTCACTTGGGCTGCTGCAGATAGGAGAAGAACCAGCCATTCGGGAACGGCCTGGAACATTTTCCAATAGATCCTGACATCCCATCAGCCTCACTTCCAAAGTTCCTGAAGAATTTTAGGAGAGAAAAGAATGTTATTCCATAAAAGACCAGTTAATCTGTCCTCAGGTCCAAGAATTTCTGATTCATTATTCTTTGGCTAATATAGCTTATATCTACCCCAGGCTAGAATAACAGTATAGAACAGCTCAGTTGGAAGGAACGTACAAAGATCAACAAGTCCAAATGCCTATTTAATAGATGAGAAATATTTAATATATTGATCAACTACTAACTCATATGATCAGAAAGCTTTTAGTAGCCTAGATGAAATAAGTCTCATTCACAGAAGATTAAATATCCACATAACAAGAGGCACTGCAACAATTAGAAGAAATGCAACTCAATTTTAATTTCATCTTCTCCACAACAACATGCCATGCAAGGTTTACATACCTGTAAGGGCTGTAGGTTTGATGACTGAAGTGGGTTGGATAACGCCATGCTGAGCTCCCAGGGAAGAGGTATTTACTAATTCCTGCTTGATGAGTGCTCTTTTTGGGTGATCTGGAGAAAGCCCACTAAGCTGACGTTCCAAAGACAAGCGCAACAGGTCAATCTTCTGAGATGACTCTTGCAAACGACCCTGAGCCTAGCAATATGAAGTAGAACAGAAAGCAGGCAGAAGGTTTCAAAGGAACAGCTCCAATTCAGGTACTATCTTTCCTTTATGAACAACTAGTGTTGGTCTTAAAAAAGAGCTGATAACATCTTAGTAACAAAGGACCTGAGGGAATATTTTCTCACAGATCCTGACTGCCCCATCAGTGTCACTTCTGACACTTCTAAGAAGCCTCACCAAAGCAAGGAATATTACCCCTAGCAGAGAAAGTGATCCCAAACAGTCTGTCCTCACAGCCAGGAATTCACCAGATTCATAAGTTATGGTTATTTCTGCTCATTCAAGGCTAAATCACAGGTGTTGAGGCGTGAAACTGCTCTTTAAGAAGACCTGAAGAAGTGTTTACCTCAGCCAAAAATTTGCGATCTTGTACCCGACTCCCTCCTAGGATCTTCAGCACATTTTTTGCCCCTTCAGCTACAGCAGCTTCAATGCGCAGACGATGCCTCAGCTCCTCAATGCGCAGCTCCACAGCATTAATGGTGGTTCCCAGCCTCACTGAGTATTTGGGAGATAAAATACAGCGAGGATCAAAATAGTCTATTCTGGATCTTAAGGCATGGATGGCCACATTCATCTACTTAACACACCCTACCTGCTGGATCCACTGTATCTTCCAGCCCTCCTGCTGACTGAGATACCTTCACAATGTGCATGCGGATAATTTCAATCTTCGTCTTACTATCCTGAAGCATCTGCTTAGCTGTAGCCAGCAGCTTCCGCTCCTGCCAAGCCAAAAGCATGTGCAGAGAAAGGACCGTGATCATTAAAAACAGATTATGGTGATGGGTTCAGTTAAGGTGTGAGATGCTACCTGCTATAAGGATCACACGAACAATTCTGAAATAGCATACGTAAGCATTCGCGTAAAAGAGACATTGCTGAGGATCAAGGACTTTGAGATCATTATCTCAATTCTTAGAGAGAAAGGACAGGCCAAGGAGTCTTTAATGGACAATGACACCAAGGGAAACAAACAATAAGATGAGCTGCTACAAAACAACTGATTAATATCAAATCTTGCAGTCAGCTGAGACTCATGGTTCACTAGTTAGTTGTACTTACTTACAGTATTCTTGAGCATAATATTTGAGAATATCAGAATAGCACACCCTGTCTGCTGCTGGTCTTACTGAATTAAGCTTGACTTTTGACTTTTAAATATGATTATGCAAGTGGGATGGTATGAAACTAGTAAAGCACTGAAAATTTCTCTCAAATAAAGAGATATCACATGCTGAGCTCCGTCCTAAATCACCTAGTGATATCAAAACATCACACCAACTCAGTGAACAATACCTACGCGTTTTAACTTACTATGCATTGAACTTCTTGCAACGTTACTTTCATATGATTGGTTGTCCCATGCAGTATCATAATCTGCTGTCACTATGCTGAGCACTAAAATGCAGAGCTAGGATTCAGTCAAGTACGTTTCACTGATGAATTTATTTCACACACCAATCACCAGAGAGAGTTTGTATATGGACTTATGTATATACATATTTAATTCCAGGAATTGATATTCCCAAATTGTTGTTTATTCCTGCTTACCTTGGGTGTTGCACTTGAATACATCTGGATCATATTCTCAGCTCCTTGCTTGACTTTCATTTCAACATGCAGCTGCTTTTTCAGAGCTTCAACCTTCCTTGCCATGGGATCTGGGTTTCTTTCCCAGAGACAGGGGTCAGGAGATAAAGATCCATCTGTACAAACTATGTCGTAAGTATAATTAGTCACCTTTTCTTGGGTCATTTCACCGTATGGTTCAAAATGATTCCACAAAAGAAGGTTAAGCTATAAAATAACACATAAAAAGGTCTCTGTTCTCTACAAAACTCAGCAAAATATTGTTTCAAATGAAGCTTAAGTTTTAAGTATTTCCTTTTATCAGTGAACCACTCCTACCAAACACTCTTTCAATTTTATACTCATTCACACCCCATAAGGTACTTAAATGTTTAACTACCTAGAAACTCTATTCAGATCCCTTCAGTTTCACCTACAGCCTACTCATGAATGTTGTTCATGCCCAGCATTCTTCCCTCTACACAAATCTCTCATGTTGCCTGACTCCTTTCACCTCAATTGCCTCCATTCCCAACCTTTCACTGCACAGATTATTTCATCAGCTGAATACCAGGTAAAATCCCCACTAGCATTGGAGCACCACAAGATCTTCCTGTCAACCGTGACCCATGGCATACCTGTCTTATTGTCCTCTTTGTCAGTTATTACAATCCTTGCATTGAGCTCCTGAAGTTCCCAATGGAGTTGTTCTAGTTTGCGGTTGGAGGATTTCAGCACATGCTCTATATGAACAAGATTTTTTCTGTCTGTTGTTGCTTTACGCAGGTTTTCTGCTCCCTCTTTAATTTTCAGTTCTTTCTGTATAGCACGACGAAGTATTTCCTTCTCACCCTCCAGTTTTTGCTGGAAGCTCGGATCCATTAAGTTCACACCATTGCCCAGCTGCAAGAGACAGCTGCCCTGCAATCAAGCAAGAGGATTTCAGAAATAACAGTTTAACCTTCTTTTTAAGGATGAAACAACACCCTTATAAGATTCCACTCTTCCATTTCATTTAGAAAATGGCTCACACCATGAAGCTCATCTTTCCACCAAATTTAGATTCAAATTCCTGAGAACAAAATGCAACTTTGATTGTCCTGTGCTGTAATTTAGCTTTAAATCATAATGGAAACAAACCTCCATCTTACTTTTGTTTCTTTGTTCCTACAGTATCAAAGCTGAGCCAATGTTTGCCTTCATCCTGATCACCTTTTACTAGTACCATACAGTAAATACAGATTACGTGTCCAAAGACACACACCAACTAACCTGTTAGAGATGTTTCAGAATGTCACAACCATGCATCAACTCAAAGCTGTTACCTCCAAGAAGAAAGACGTAACCCCTACAGCAGCTGCTTACAAACGAGCAAAGAATAAGCCTAACTTTCAGCTGTGTCTGAAAAGGGAAGCAGCCTGCTGCCTCAATCTCTGCTCTACCTTTGGTTTACAGGCAACAAGACCACTTAACATGTTGCATTTCGCAGCCACCACACTTGCTCTGGACTTTGTACCATTTTCAATACACCTTGTTCTGCTGAGATATGCCTCAGCAGCAGCTCTGGAGAGAGGTGTTCTGTATACAAACCTTGAACCTGCCCACTATAGGCAGAAGCAACTAAAGTCTATCTCACTCACCAAACAAGCACTGAATTAAAACAGGAGCTCTTAAAACTTTATCCAGAAGGCTGCTGCCTAACACCTAAAGAAACAGAGCAAAACAAGAGGCTGTGCTTCTCCCTTCCACTCAAGGGGTTCCCTTTCACTCAAGGGATGGCTTTACTGCATTAAGAGCACTTAATATCTTAACAACGTAGCATGATCCCCTTCCCCACTTAAATGGGAAAGAGATGGTTGCACAGCCAAACTCCACCAACCAACTCAATACCACATAAGACAGAACTCGGGAATCCTGACTTGCTTTCATATTCTTTAATTGGCTGACCACAATCCCAACAATAAACCACACTGGTATTGCATTACTCACATACATTAGTGCACTTGTGTGCTATGCATCCAAAGCCTATGCCACTCACACAGGAACACATAATTATCCAATCACACTCTTTGTATATTTTGTTAGGCATCTCAAAGACCCAAACCAACATCCCCGATCAGTTCACAGTACAATTTCAGCCCGACAGCAAAATAATGAAAGAACCAAAAGGAAAAACAAATCTATTTTAAATTTGGCCTAAAACCAAGTTGGGTCTGTGAGGGATACTCCATAGCCATAATAGGAATTGTTCAGATTGGTAGCAAAACAAAAAGGTTCAGATTAACATCCTGAGTCCAGGAAGTTCTCGCCCAATTAATAAAGCCAGGAACTAAGCCAGAGCTTTGAAAAACATCCAGGGTTTTGCGAGGAAGAACTTGAATCATGGAGTTCCTGAGTCACAGGCAGCCTCTACCAGCTCACAGCTGGAAAATCAAAAAGCTCTTTATCCAGTTTGTAAAGAGTGACTGAAATGAGTTTGCTGCTTAAGACTCGTTTAAAAGAAATAAATAAGGAAAAAAGTCATCAGAAAAAGCAGGTAGATTTATTTTCTATCCAAACTATGCAAATGGAGGTAAGCGATGGACAGAATGCTCCACATACATTTTCTAAATACAACTAGAACGTAAGCATGGTATGTTTCACTGGGCCCTACTACCCCTCTATAGAGCAAGGATGCCTTAACATAGCTACAGTTTGCTCCAGAAACAACATTGTATTACTGAGGAGGTTAAGAGAGCTGCATTTGCTTTTGTGTTCATGCACTTTGCATTCTGACTGAGGAATGTCAGTGTGGTGTCGGGAAGCCGCCACAGCCCACGTGCAGCTGTTCCTGGCTTCCCAGAGGTCAGCCCTTCAGCACATGCCTACAGCACAATCCAGGCACACATTCAGCTTACACAGAAATACCCCCAGCTAGCTTAAATTAGCTCACTTTTGGTACTTTTGGCTGCTAGAACTCACCCAGGGCTTCAGCTGCACTCAGGCTGTGCAGAAGCATCCCTACCGCTTCCTAAGCAGCAAAGATTTCAGCAGAGCCCAAACTGCCCTTAGCCCTCTGGACTGCAGCCCCTGGGCTGCCACCCAGCCCGGCCATCAGCTCCACCTGCACAAAGCCCAGCACAGAGCCGCCCTTCAGAGCCACACCACAGACCGAAACAGATAAGTCTGATGTATTGAGCTAGTAGTGATGAGAGCATCCCCACTGCAGACCACACGTGAGCATTTTAAATCCCTTCTTTCACAGCAACTTTGTGCCGAGGCCCACATCAGGCAGACCCACGTTAACCACATTCACTCTTTACAAGAAATGGGCACCGCTCGGTTTGGAAAAAAGCGATTGCAGCCCTGCCTGGGGCTGGTCCTCTTTCCAACATTGAACGATGAGATTTTTGGCAATAGGAAAGCCCGTGCGGCTGCAGGACGGGGCACACCCGCAGCAATGGCACCGAGAGCTCTTTGTGCCGTCTCTCCATCACTTCTTGCCCAGATTCGGCTCGAAACGCCTCAAGGAGGAGTTTGTACCCGCCGTGTAGGGGAGCTTACCCCAAAACCCAGTGTTTTCCCCAGCGGGGAGCCGCGCAGCCCTTCTCCTCGCACAACCCCTCCCGTACCGAGGAGGACCCCGCTGCCCTGAGGAGAGCCGGGCGCTGTGGGCTCGCTCCCCCCAACCCCCGCCTCTCGCAGCGCATGAGGCGCGGTGCCCGGGAGAGAGCCGCGATCCTCTCAGCCCGCCGCCCCCTCCCGCGGCTGTGGGCTTCCGGCGGAGCACGGAGCAGAGCATTGCAGGCTGGAGGATGGGGACACTCCCAGAGGACCCCCCAGGACCGGGCTGAGGGGACGCCTCGTCGCCCCCCGCCTCAGACTCGCCCCGCCCTCCGCTCCTCTCACCTGTGGGCTCCCCGCCGCCATCGCTCCGTGCGTCGCCGTCAACAACCGGCACTTTTTCAAACTTCAGCCTTCCCGGGAAGCGGCACAGCCCCGCCAGCGCCCTCTCGCGGGGCCCGGAGCCGGGAACTCCCGGCGGGCGGCCCTCAGGGAGCGGAGATCCTCCCGGCGGCCCCGGGGTGAGCTCGGCCCTCCGCCCCGCCCTGAGGGAACGCCCGGGATGGCGGCGGGAAGGAGAGGCGCGGCGGCCGGACGCTGAGGAGACCGAGGTAACTCCCACCCCCAGCGGGTACCGGCACCGGGATTTCGTGATAAAGGGGAGTTACGGGACACCGGGACAGAGCTTAGCTCGGGCCGTGCTCAGTTCGTGACATCTCCGGGCTGAAGCCGGGCGTTGTTGGTTGTTCTGGTTCTAGTTTCTAGTCTGCATGTAGGGCAATCTACAGCTCTCCTCTAGGGACGATGCTGCCCTGGAAAGGAGACGATGCCCATCTGTCTGAGCCCAACAGGAGCTCTGTAGAGATGCTCCTCTACGGGGCAGGACGGAGGCAGCGCTGCTTCAGCTGAATATCTGGGACAAAAGTAACCCGAACCCATCGGCAGCATCACTACGGAACTGCCAAGCGCTGCCTCTGTGGCACACAGAGCTGACATGCGGTGTATCATAGGCTTCCCATAGAGCGAGATGCACCATCACTGCCTTCAGGTGGCAGAACCCCCCCTCAGATCCCTCCTCAGCAGCACCGCGTATTATTTTTGCACTAATGTGTTTATTCAGCCCTGGAGTCATCCTGAGTTGGTAGTATTCCCACATACGCACTTAGAAATAGGCTAATAAACAGAATGCTTTCCTTTTATTTAATTAGAGCCGTTTTTTTCCTACAATGAGCCCTTTGTAAATAGTCTACAAGTGAATAATTAGTATAAGGAAATCACATTTTCTGGTAAAATTTAAATCTAGCTTAATCAAGTTGGATTAATGAAGCCTTAGACTTCTATAAAACCTTTGAAGGTGCTCCTGTTGTTAATAAAGCGAGTGCATTAGATTAATATAAACCCTTCTGGAACTCGCTTGCAATTTGTAACGTAGGCCAGGCTCTGTTTAGCGTTTAAGGAATGATTTTAATTAGACTCTTCATTCAGTGGAAATATTAGGAAGGGAAAAGATGGATTGGTTGGCTTTGGAGTTTCATAGGTGTGGTGTACAATCCCTGTGTAGGGATTGAAGCGGTTTAGCTCAGTGAGCTGCAGAGGTTGGTCTGCCCACTGCTGTGCTGGGGGCCTGGAGAGGGGCTTCCTCTTTTCAGTCCTTTACCCTCCCTGTGAGGTTGGGCATCAGTGCGTGGAGCCTGGGGAGCTGTAAGGGTTGGACAAGGTTTACTTGGCTGAACGAGTCCTGCAAGGCAGGAGGAATGGGGCTGGCAGTAGCCAACCCTCACAGCAGTGTATGCCCAAAGGCCAAGAGGGTCTGGCTGTGCTGGCAGCCCTCTGCCTCCCCCCTCAGGGGTGGCCCTGGCCTGGTCCAGCTGTCCCTTCTGTTCACCTCTCTGTCTCCCAGGAAATGTCACTACTGAAATGCTCTGAGTAGCAGCAAGGTCACTGCTGCACCATGATGCTACTTTGGGTGCTGGGTCTTACAGGACTCCCTCCACCATAGAGCACAGTCACTCAGAGATGTGGGATCAAAAGAAAAGCTTTAGAAAATTGTATTTTAATCTAGGAGGAGAGCAAGAGATTAAGCAAAGATTTGCTCCCCTACAAAAGCAAGCTTCTGGTTCGAGGGTCACTTGTTTCCACACCTCTACCACACTGGGCACCTGCAGTCCATAGAAGTGAGCATACAACCTCCACCCAGCAACACAGATTGGGACTAATAGCTGATTCTTTTGAAGAAGACTCTTAGAAATGGTAACATCAAGTTACAGTTAAAGGTTCTTTAATTCCTTCCAATAGAAGGATAGCTTGAAGGTACATCAGAAGTGATTTCAGGTTTTCTTTTGGAAAAGAAAAAAAAAAAGGAAAAAAAAATAAGACATGGCTTCAAAATTCAGGAACAGCATCAGATAAACAAAGTGCGACCATTATGCACCTGTTCTGAAGTGGTACAGAGAGAAGCTTACAGGTTCAAACAAATGGCATGAATGACTGAGAAATCGATCCAGATAACGCTTGTTTACAGGGACAAAACCTGTATTGACAACTATGAATAGGCATACATGTTAAAAAACCTGACTATTTACACACATTTGCTTTCTTTTGGCACTAGAAATTACAGACGAGAGATTCCATTTTATAGCAATTAAATTTCAAGCTTAAAATAACCTTCAAGTCGTTTAAGTCATTTAAGTACAGTAACTTTAAATTGCCACAAATTCCACATTTTAACCCTGGAAATTCAAGCCATAAAGCCTAAATTCAGCTTCCACCCGTGACAAGTTTCACTCAGTAGGATCAACTGCATGTGAGGAGCTCAAGCAGCACTGGAGAATTAACAAGAGATACAGATGCTTAATAGAAATTAATCTCCCATTCCTATCCATGGTGGACATTACCTCTAAATGCTTATTTTTTTTTAATGCATACAGATTAAATCAAGTAAAAATGGGCACCCGTTACTTATACTCAGTCAAATTAGACATCATGTCAACAGTCAGAGCGCATGATGCCCACCTGCAGTATTTCTTCAGTGTTGGCGTTACTCCCTATTCACTTCTATAGTTAGAAAATAGTATTGAAGATTACACTTCAATATGGTTTACTTTCTCAGTGCATCAGTTTACTCTTCAGCTGTTGCCAGTAGTAAACCCTTCTGTTTCACAGGAAAATCAGCATCAGAACAGCAGCAAGAATGTTTTGTCATCCTGTAGAATCCACATGTAAATGGATAAGGAAACCTTGAAAGAAGCATTGGAATATCCAGACTTTCCATTTCCTGCTCACGGCATTTTGACTTTTCAGAACAGTTCTTAGAGGTTTTCTGATAGTAACAGACACGTTAGCAACAATGGCACGGTTGTTTTTTCCCCCACAAAGCATTACATTAAGACTAGCTAGATTCTTTCCCTTGAAGATCTACAATCAATGAGGATGACATAAAAATTAACATTTGTGAGGCATCAGGGCAAGTAATAATAGCACATCAACCCGTCACCACAACAGGCACTGGACTTCTATCTTATAGCAAAAGGAATCTAACAAAAAAAGTATAGGCTTCTTAATTTTCATTTGTTTTCTCTCTAGATTGCAAAAAAAAACCTTTACAGTTGACATTTTCATTTGCTTCGCAAGCAGCAAGACTTGAGCAGAAGCTTTTGTTGAGATGGAATAAAGTAGATGGTCTTGTTTTGCACTGATCGCATGCAGACGGGATGTTGTGTTGCCTCCGGTAACCGGACTGAATCCGAGATGGACCCAACGCTTATAGAATACTCCCCCCTTTCCTATGTTATCTGGGCATGTCTCAAGCAGATGAATCTTGCTCTGCTAAGTGTATTCTTTAGCATTAAAAAGAAAAAAAGAATTTGATTACAGCAAATTCTGTGAGGAAAAGGAATCAGAGAATATAAGAGCAAGTCTTCCCAGAAGACAGTCTCCTCTACACATCCAAAGAGATCTAGCTGTTTGAATTTCAGATTAGCTAATACAATCCTTTAAATATTTCAAAAGCACAGCATGTTAAAACAACTTTCATTACACTTTGTGAAATACCAACAACCTCCATGTGAAATCATTACAAGCCATTCAAACACAATCTCTTAACGTGGGGGGGGAAAAGTGTCTCTAAAGCATATTTACATGCTGCTACCAAGGAGAGAAAGCAGTAAGCAGCAGCTCCTTTGTACAAAAGCTCCAAGGAATCTTGATAACTGAAGTAACCCAAAGAGTTTCCTTGCTCTATTTATTTTCACCTGAACACAATATCCAGAACCACAACAAATCTCCCTAGAGCCCATCCCATCTTTTTACTCTGAGTTTGCACAGTCTTCTCATGCAAACTGATCTACTGCAGGTACAGCACTCCGAGTTACTACTAGAACAGCTGAGTCAAGTGCTTTTTAGTTTTGCAGAACATGAACATACACTTGATCTTCATACAAGGCAAACATACGCACTACAGCCTCAGCTTATGGCTGCCACATAATTCAAGATACGGAGTGCACAGCAGAAACTGCCAGACGGAGCACTTCCCAAGTACTGCCATAACGGAACCTGAACTATCAGTCCATGGAACCACAGGGTTGCATTGCACTACAGAAACACTGACCAAACGCCCCCAAAAATGCCACCAAACTACGTGCAGGTCCAAAACAGAATATTACAACTGTTTCTTTCAGTGAAGACCAACCAGCCCCTTTGTGTACACATTTAGTTTTATTGTAACAAAGCAACTTGTACACTTTAACGTTTAAAACTGAGCATCTTTCTTTCCTTTCCAGTGAAACAAAAAAAAAACAAAAACAAAAACAAAACAAAAAAAACCCCAAAAAACAAAACAAAACAAAAAAAAAAAAAGAATTTAAAAATAAACAAGAACAAAATTACAATAGAGAATGTCAATTCCAAATAAGATCCTACAGGTTCTGCTGATTCTCCATCAAGTGGCAGGGCTCAAAGTCATCATTAGGAGAAGATTTTATTTTAAAAGTGTCATCTTAAACTGCAAGGATGTTTGTTAAACATCACAATTAAACATGCCAAAGGAGAAGAAGCCATGTTGTCAAAATGCCCACTTACCCCACCCACACATCCGAAACCCACCCCAGGCTGACCTTCTATAACCCCATTTTTTTATTTATTTTTTTTTTTTAGCTTTTTCTTTTTTTTTTTAAACAAGAGAAAGTAGACAGATACATGTTGGTAAATGCTAACTGTCCATATTCACATAGAGACACAGTGTAATCTCTGAGCCCAATATACAGAGAAAGAAGGAAAAAAGCTAGATTCTATGCACTACTACACAGGGGCCTAGCACTCTTCAGCTTCCAGCAGAGTGAAGGGAGCAGAAGGTTTTCTTTTTTCCCACAGAATATGGTGTGTTGATTCCATAAACAGTTTTTTTTGTTTTGAGACAGAAAGGGATAAAAATGAACTTGAAACAGAAACCGGTAGATTCTTCTCCACTTCTCCACCTTCTGCTCAAGGTATTTCCCCCAAATTAAATTGTGAACCATGGTGTAGAGGAGAGAAAAAGAGACCTCAAGAGAACAAGGAGACTGAGCACAAGAAAAAAAAGACAGCAACTTGCTCCCAGGGACTGGAGAAAAATTAAAAAGGTAAAAAGGGAATTTGGAATCCATCAGTGTTCAATTAGTCATCTTCTCCTTCATCCTCCTGTTGAAAGATAAACAACAATTAAAAAAAAATCTAATCGCTAAACTCCAGATCGCATCAACTTTCAAGTGCGGTAACCAGAATGTTTTGCTACCCTGAAGCCTCCAGTCCTGCAGCATTACTCATAGCACTGTGTGATCATCCGTCTCCCTTCACTAACAGGGACACTTGTGAGTTACGCATCTACACAGAGGTCAGGCAGCACTGTATGTCCCGCTGAAAAAACAGTTCTGAAGAAGGTATCGTGACTTACAATCACTGACATTCATTATTTAGAAAGGGAATTAATTCTTTGCTGTTTCCTTTTCAAATCAAAAGAGCAAAATTCTGCAACTTTCAGACTCTAACGTTCTAGGTTACTGCCCATTACTCAGCATACAGTGCCTGCTACTCACAGCATTCCTCCTGCCTCAGTAACCAGAAACAAGCAGTCAGTTTCAACTTGCCAACACCCTGAGTGCTGTCTCCAGAATCCCACTTGCCACTAAGCAAAACTTAATCCCTGAACTCAACAAGTTCCAATAAGCCAAAATGAACCAAGAGGCAAGAGTTACAGAACTGGATGCATCAACAAAAGCTATTTACAAGTAAAGTGTTGCTGTAATGCTCGCTAATTAATGATTTGATTAAGCTAGAGCAGATACTAATATCTAATTCATCCAGAGCGCTTTCCTTGCAGGTTCACTCAAACTAGGTTATCTGCACACTCAGATACACAAACGTACTTACCACAGCACAAATACTGTAAGTGAAAGCAGTCATAGTCCTGCTTCTCTCCTTCTAAAACTTTGTCAGTGGCTGTACAGAAAATTACCTTTACACCAATGGCTCAATATTCTCACAAGAAAGTCCCTCTTTTAAACTGATTTGATTCCCATAGATCAAAGAGAGGGAACAGGTAAAAGCTGAGTGCTCACCTCTCCTTCCTCTCCCTCATCATCATCTTCATCTTCTTCTCCCTCATCTTCATCTCCTTCTTCATCAATATCCTCCAATCCTTCTTCCTCTTCATCATCATCATCGTCTTCCTCTCCCTCCCCTTCTTCATCATCCATATCAGGAACCTTAAAGACACATACAATAACTACAATGATCAACTTCACTTTTACCCGCACAGCGCTTCTGCGGGTATCGATGGACAGCACAGCGCTATCCTTACCAAGTAGTACTGTAATGGATTTGGCCAGATGTCGTCCTTGATGACCTCCCCTAGTTCATCTGCACCTGCATCAGAGTGATCAGTGAACCAGGTAAAGAAACTTTCTGGTTCTTCATGCTGCCTCTTCCTACTGGCTTTGTTCTGTGTCTGGCTTGAACGTTTTGTCAGATCCTGAAAACAAAATTAACAAGTTCTCTCAATACATTTTTACACTTTTGTGTGTTCCCCTCCCTCCCTCCCCCCCACAAAAAAGTAAAAACATGAGCACCAGGTAGAAACATGCTTGTCTAAATAACCTAAATATGTCATTCACTCCACCTTTCAGGGAAAGAATCTTAAAATGAATGTTTGGAACCATAGAGATTCATAGCAAAAGGTATCACTCAGCAGCAAGCCTACTCGCTTCTTCTAATGACTCCATTGACACACTGCAGATACACGAGAACGTGCACTTCCTTTATGCCTCCCTGTCATGGGAAGTAAACAAGTGTTTACTGGAATGCCAAACTTAAAATAGCTTAATACTGCTCTAGAGTTGTTGTGATTGCAGCTCAATGCTACAACTACCACATCAACACGCAGCTTAAGTTCAGTCTCCACACTTGGAAGCTGTCTTTAACTTAACACTGAGATGCAGACCTGCCTGGTGTTCTTATCTTAACATGCTCTGCTTTGAAGTCTTCAGGACATTCTTTGTGATAAGCAATTAAAAACGCACACACCGCAGAAATGTATGGTCACAACAACATCCATCCACCACATCAGCCCAAATGCTTTTTAAGTTTGCAACAACCTGATGCCTAAGTTTGAAAAGAATGCAACTATCTTGTATTTAACCCACTCTTTCTTTGGTTAGAAGGTAACTCAAAACTTCCAATGTCTGTTTTCTTGATAGAATCCTAGCATTTATAGGCTGGTATTATTTCAATGAAGAACTATACCAAAGTTCACATCAATGCCGTGGTGTATTTTAAAGACCATTCAGCTACTTCAGACTAAAACTGTAATTTCTGCTCAGTTGAGCTACTGTACAGGATGGAGAATGAACTACGTATCTCCAAGCAAGCGTTGCAAAGCATGAACTACATGTCATAGAAAAGAGGAAGAGACAGCTGCAGTTCTGAAAAGAAGTCAAAGGAACAGAAATGCAAATGATGGTATCACAGCAGCTATTGCTTCTCCCAGACACACTTACACACCTTTCCAGATTTCCATTTGATCTCAGTAGATTTTGAAGATGGGTCTCCGCTTTCATTCAGGTGGAACTCTTTGGAGAGAACTTTATTTTCAAAGTATGGATTCTCATCAAAATACTGCAGAGTTGAAAGCAAAGAGTTACAACTCACAGATTGTAATCATATCGTGCCAAGTCAAATCTGGGACTAAATAGACAACTGAAAAGATTAAGTTACCAATTACAACCCCATACAAGACTACACAGTCACAAGCAAAGGAAGACTCAAAGTACTTACAAAATCTATTCTGTAACCTGATTTGATGTCTTCAAATTCTGTCACCTCAACTCTGGTCAAATAATGCAGTGCCTCTTCGTCTTCTTCTCCCAGCAGTGCAGATACTAAGGTAGAATTAGGAATACCAAGTTAACAAAGCTGTTCAACGTATGTCATGGACATGAAATATAGGAAATTTACACTGCATAAGATCAGAAAAGCAACATGTTTGAGCCAACTTCTTGTGGCCCGTTTTTTGAGACAGAAGCCAGAGAACAGACTATTAGCAGCTGTATTTTCTTTAAAGGGGCCGATCGCTTGAGGAAAGTATGAAACTGGTCATTTAAAATACAGGAAGAAAATTGCCACGGAATTCTAGTGACCAACATGTTCCTTCGGTTAACAAATGCAAGAGCCAAAAAGTTTATAAAATGTGCCCTGCGACAAAAGGAAGAGTTTGCATATGAAGCGGGCTTCTGTGTAAGTGCATGCCCAGTAGCACTGCTAGAAAACACTCAGAACTACAAGAGCCTCACATTACAAGCAAGGAAGCATTGAATGTATGGAAACAGAGGGCTATGAGCAATATACCTTGCGGGTGGTTGACAAATGTTGTTACCCAGAAATTTGGGATTTTGGCGATCAATTCTGACCTCTTCTGGAAGAATGGTTGGCGGAGTTTGTTGTATTTCTGTTCTACTTTCAAGATTTCCTCACTGGCTTGTTCATTCAGTCTGTAATACAAAGAACCAAGCTAACCTCACGAGAGAAAACTTAAAGATGCATCACCAGCAGTTTAGCAGCAAACTGAACAAGCTTCATTACAGCAGTCAGAAGCTCAAATATAAAACAGAGGCTCAAACCTGGTAAGAAACACCCTACCATAAGTAACCACGCACATCTTAATCGAGCATTCTAAGCATATTTTATGCTTTGCAGCATTACATGAGAGGCAACATGAAGTAGTATTCGACGCCTTACATGCTTTGTTGGCAAGACACCTGTTGATGCGTACTGCATAACACTATCACCTGCCATGTATCATTTCGGGGCAGGTAAGCATGACTATAGGAAAGCAACTTTGGACCCCACATCAGCAGTCATAAGACTTAATTGGCTTCGTAAAAGACAGAGCCCTGAAACCACAACTGTTCCACACAGCCCAAGCCTGAGTGATCATCTGCACTCTTAGCAGGACTGTGTGCATGCAGATGAGACCCAGATAAATAGACACAGAAACCCCCACTGCCTGGGGAAGTTAAACTAAATTTGCAGTGAAGTTTTCTAGCTACAAACACACAACGGCAGGATAACAAATACTTACAATAAAGCTATCAGTTCAACCTCACTGCTTAAAAGCATGAGGATACTTCTGCAAAACGGCACACGCGTTAACAAGCAGTAAGCAATAAACCTCTAAGCTATCACAGTGAATTTAGAAATACAAACACAAGTTGTATATTACCAGTTCAAAACTGGTAACCAAGAAATGGAGGCACTTCTTCCACATGTTGGTCATACACCAGTAATTGTTAAACACAACAAAACCCATGGGGGGAATCTGAAGGGACTGGGAACCACTGTCAAGCACTTCACGGAACGTTTTTATTCTTTGAAAGCTCTTACTTTCTGCTAAAGAAAAATGAAAGCTTTGTAATGTTTACCTGTCTATTTCATTCTGTACTTCATCAATGTGTTCAATTGCTTCCTGTTGCTCTTTTTCTGAAAAATAAATGAAAATGCATCAAAATCCCTCAATTCTTGAACCTGAGGAACCACTTTGCGTTTTCTCTTCAGACCTTTTCCAGTGACCGACTGCAGAATCACAGGCATTCCTATTTGGTGCCTTAAGCACTACCAGGCCTTTGAGTTTCACCTCCTTTATGGTGAGGTACGGCTGAAGTGCCACAAAGTTCCCAGAAATGGGACTCCTCACAAGTTTACCTCCAAAAATCACAGCTCAAATTCCTCAATATGCTTTTAGGAACCACTGCAGGCAGTAAGTGAATGGGGAGAGATACTAACGATTTCACTACGGAGCTGCAAGCCTCAGACCAATAGATTTCAAGGGACGTGCATTCAGTAATTCTGAAGGGACAGAAATATCGATGGAAATGGCCCAGCTGGGAGCGCTGTGCCTTCTAAAAGCCGACAGGCACAACGATGGGTCGGTTCGGAGGACACGACTCCGAGGTCACGCTCGGTCGGGTCAGTTCTCATCACCGAGTGCCCTCGGACCCGTCCGGCACAGCTCTCGGTTACAGGCCGCCCGGTTACCCACCGCGCCCGGGGATGAATGAGCGGCAGCGCGAAGGGGCCGGCGCGGCGCGCTCAGCGCCTCCCGCACGGCTCAGCTCTGCCCGAAAAGAAGCACGTGTGTGACCGCAGCGTGCGGCGGGCTGGGAGGAAGGAGAGCGCGGCGCCCTTCCCCCGGCGGCGGCACACGGGAGGAAAGCCGCGGCGCGGCGGCGGCCTTTAGAAGCGCGGAGCCGCCGCACGTGGGGAGGCGCGGGCGGTTCGCTCGGCCGAGGACCGCGTGGCTCCGCGGCGGCGCCGCTCCATCCCCGCGCGGCGGAGCGGCACCACGCGGTAGAGCGGCGCCGAGAGCGGGAGGCGGCCGAGCATCATGGCGGCGGAGCACAATGAGGCGCCGCGGCTGCCGCTCCGGGAGGGAGGGGAGAGCTGGCTGGGGGCTGAAAGGGGGGGGGGGGGCGGGGGGGTCCCGCCGCTCCGCCGAGGCCGCAGCGCTCCCCCGGCCGGCCCCGCCTGCGCCCGCGGGGAAGGAGGCCGGGCCGGGAGCGGAGACAAAAGGGCGCTAACATGGCCTCCTCCTGCCGCCGCCGGGGCCTGCACATCCGCCCGGCCGGCCCCGCGCTCTTCCCGCCTCCGGCCCGGCCGCGGCCCGTGCGCTCGGGGAAAATGGCGGGCGGCGCGAGCCGGAGGCCGCCATTCCCTTCCCGCCCCCGGCGCGGTCTCACCTGAGGTCTCGTCGGCCCCATCGTGGTTGGAGTTGAGCTCCTTCTTACTGACTTTGGCCGCCGGCGCCGACATGGTGATGGTGCGGAGCGGAGCGCGCAGGGAGGGAGGGGGCTGTAGCGGGGCTGAGGGGGGGGGGGCCGCGCGCAGACTCCTCCTGCTGCCGCTCTGCTGCCGCCGCGCTGCCGCCCTCCGCCGCCTCCTCCGCCCGGACCTGGGGCTCCCGGATCACAGGGGGCGGCAGCGGCGCTCGCAACGCCTCGCGCTCCCCTCGGCCAGAATCGCCGCCACCGCCTCCTCCTCCTCCTCCTCCTGCTGCTGCTGCTGGCGAGGGGCGGGCGGCGCGGAGCGCATGCGCAGCAACCCCCCCCTCCGGGGCACGGGGGGGGAACGTAGGCCGCAACGCGCAGGCGCACCTCGGCCCCCTCCCGGGCGCTGCGCGGCGGGCGGCAAAGGGCGCAGGCGCGTTCCGCTCCGCTCCTCTAGAGGGGAAGAGCGCGCCGCCGCGCGCAAGCGCCGATCCCGCCTCCCGCCGCGGGCGGCACAGCGCGCAGCCGCAGACAGGCTCCTCCCGAGCCCCGCCCCCGCCGAGCACCCCATGCTGGGCGCCCATTGGCCGCGCCGGGCGCTCTCGTGAGGCGGGGCTCGGCGCGGAGACACAGAGGACGGCGCGGGAGGCGGGAGAAGGAGGAGGGAGAAGGAGGGGGGGCGAGAAGGGCGGCGGCGCGCTCAGGTGTGCGTCTGAGGAGCGGCTGGGGGCGATGTGCGCATGCGTGCGCGCCGCCGTTGCCGTCACCCGGCGCACGTGGCCGCGCACCTTCACCGTGAGCGCCGCGCTCGAAGCGCGCGCTTCTCCTCAGCGCCGCCCCGCGTGGAGGCGCCGTCTGTGGCGGGAGGGTCCCGCCGTCACGAGGGGCTGGCTGAGGAAATACGGCCGTGTGACGGTTTGCCACCCGTGACGGTCCTCGCAGCTTCCATGCCTGAGGTGGCCGTGCTGGCCCGGCACCGGCAGCTCCCGTACTGCCTGGCGGACGGTGCTCAGACATGGCGGCCGCTGCCTCTGCGCTGCCGGCTCTGGCTGGAAGATGACTCAGAGAAGGCCAGCCGTTGTGTTCCGAGGACACAGAGGCCCTGTCAGTCACATCCAGCCCACTCCATTGCAGTGGGAGCGCAGCCCTAGAAGGTCACTGAGCCCCAGCGCCTGCCAGCACACCTGCCACTGCAACCAGGGCAAGCGGCCTTTAAATAACCCTTTTTGTCCCTTTCCACCTGTTGTGGAAGAGCTCAGTGCAGCCTCGCAGCTACAGTGAGCCCTGTTTTGCTCTTAAAGTAACAGCTGAGCAGCTCTTTTCTACCAAAAATGCAGCATATTGCTTGCAAATGAATATTGTGATGCAGATCAAGCTAAGAAACAGACACAGCTTTCATTAAGCAGAAACTTGCCCGTTGTGGTTTGCTTTCCAGTCACACAACATTCTCACATTCTCCCTGCCTCCCTTTCCTTTCCTTTGCCTCCTCCTCAAGTTGCCCTTCCAATGTGCTTAGCCAACAAGGCCTGGATCAGCTCCTGCCTCCTCAGAGGCCCCCCTCGTATCCCAATCCCCACTCACACCTGTTGCTTCCAAACCCCAAGGTTTTGTTCCTTGCTGTCACTTCCTGCCGGCTATGGCTGCTCCCACTGCCACCCACAACTGCTGTGGCACCACCACCGTGTGCGCTGTGCTTCCCTATGCAGACGGGAGAGGAGCTGCCATCTGTGCTAGACAAAGCAACAAAGCATCACAGCTTAATGCAAGATGATCCACGACTTCTCCTGAGGGTGGTCTCAAGGCCTTCCTGATGCCCGACACAGCAACAAGGCTTCTCTCCTGCTCTGTCTGTGTCTCCCAGGATTGATTAACATGGATGTTTTCACATTCAGACAAGGTAAAGGTAAGCTCAGGTGCGAGCATGATTTTCTTTCTTCTGTTTTCATTTAATCTCTTCGCTATGCAACTGTGTATGTTTGCCTTTTCCCTCCCTTTTTTCACTTGTGATATACTATTCTGTTCCAGATTGGTCTTTCAGGGTCCACAGTTTGATGTGGCTGTATAACTGAAAGCCAGTTCTGTTCAGTTAATGTAGGCTGCATAATTGAAAGCCAGTTCTGTGACGATCAGAGGGACACGTGCTTACTCCCTACTACTTCTTCCACACATCAAGCAGCCTGTATTGCTGAAGCACGATCCGTCAGTTCCAATGACGTACATATACCCTCTCACCCAAACTGACCAGTTGTTTTTACAGCCTGTCTTTTCTGCTTTTCAAAGGAGAACCTCGCTTTCGGTTCAGCTGCAATCTGACTTTTGGGTTTAATTCATAACAGGTCTCCGAACAACAGGTGCTTACATCCTTCTGGGGCTGGGCTCAAACAGTTTGACAGCAGCTCACAGAATGATGCCTTCCCTGCACTCCCTTCATTGCTTTATAGAGACGTAATGAAATAAAACGAAGCCTCTGAGTTAGAGTAGTTGTTGAGAAGCAAGGATGAGAGCAGAGCACCCAGCGGCTGTTGCTGCTGAATTGATTTACTGTTTGTTCTTGCTGCATTGTCAGCACGTGTGCTCAGGAGGAACACGGCTCAAGGATTTGTGGAAAAGCAAGCAGCACAATTCCCAACCCAGTCTGAAACTGTTCCTCTCGGTAGGGATCCTAAAGCCCATGTAGTTCCATTAGAAAGGAAGGAAAATGGCATCTAGGTGATAAAGTTCCTTGAGTTATCTGCTGTTACAGGAGGCTTTCCAGAAGTTAGATATGATGTTCAGACATAAGACTATGCTTAATTTCGTGATAACACTACAAACAAACAGCCCACTTAGAAAAACTTGTTTTGTAATTGATAAATATTCAGTCAGTTCCCTTCACTGCTATCTAATGTTTGTCATTATCTGTAATTAACACCTCAGGCAGTTTCAGTCCTTGAATAACTATTGAGGGATTAAAATGTACAGTTACAATCGAGTGAAACAGGAGATATGTTAATGCATTTGGAGGATACGGTGTCCTCCTCCCCTCCCCTTCTATATATGTATATATTGCATCAAATCTAATAGAAAAGTAACACTTTTTCCCCCATCCAAGTAGCTCTGCTGCCTGTATCACAAGTAGCTTTTTTCCACTGGTGTTACAGTTTGTATTCCTGCTCTACTCTGAACTTCAGGTTCTATGGCTGAAGTTGCAGGACTGTCTGTGCTATCTTCCCAGCTGGAGTCACACAGAGGAGTCAGATCTTCACAGCCTTCATGGTGGCAGTGGCTCCCAGATAAGTGAAGAAAACTCATGTTTGTTTGCCTCTGTGTATATATGAACGTCTGGGGGGTGCTGGCAGCACCTGATAGGGACTGATAGCCTGACAGTTTACATGGTCTGCAGTGGTAGTTGCTTGTCGTTCTCAAGAATGGAATAAACGGCCTATTCATAAAGACGGTCTCCTCTCTGATGCAGGAGTTCTGATCTCCCAATATTTCTTTAGATAGATACATTACTATAAGACAGAGACGTAGCTGGTAATCGCGCCTAGTTTTTGTAACGTCAGCTGTACCTATTAAACACGGACCCTTGATTTGGCAAATGAAGCCAGAAAATGTGCTAAATCCTCACAAATACAACGTAACGATGTGTGAAAAAATGGAGAATAAATTTCCCGCTAAGTATTCCAGCTATACAGAATGGGCATACACAAAATCATGCAAGTCAGTGTGATTAATAGCAACTTAACGTGTTTATAGCCCTCCATCCAGAGGAATCTCACAGAAATTATGGTATAGGAATAGAAAACAAGGATCATGTTACCACCAAACACTTTGCAGCTGTACATCTACACTGGAAGCCTGCTCTTCCACAGAAGCCTTGCATGCTCATGCTCTATTCAGAACAAAGATCCCCCAGCAGTGCAAGGCAACTTTTTTAGAGTGTATGAAAGCTTTAAATGACTGAATACAGCAACGAGTTGAAGGGTGAACGACATTCGAAGCGCACATAAGCTCGTACTTGATAGTAAAGTCTGACTGACATATCAGTGCTTACTCTAAGCAGCAGGCAGAGGCGCACCGGCTGCTTTGCTGCGTGTAATCAGTTTGACAGCCCCCAGGAACTGCCGAGTCTCCATGACCCTGGAAAGACAGTTTGGCACATATATTAAACAGTCAAATACCTCCCTCCAACTGTTTATTCATCTCCACTAGCCACAGACCTTCCCAGCCCGCGCTCACATTAGCACTGAGTGGTTAGATAATGATGGAAGAATCTTCCACGTGTCCTCACAGTTGTTGCAGTCAGAACCCTCAGATGAAAATACTGCCGGATTAAATGCTGCCTTTGAAGCAGGATGGTGCTTCAGTAGCACAGACAACACAGTGAGTGATGTCATATAATTGAATAAATCCAATGATTCCGTTGGGGATTTTTTATTCCCTTAATTTTTGGCCACATTCCCATTAGATGTAGTCGCTCTTTCATATACCAGTGTTTGTTTTTAACTTACCAGAGTGTTTGCCTGTAATCTAGGAAGAGCTGGATGGTCATGTAACACTTTTTCTCCTTCCCAGACACCAGAGACAAAAAGGCAGCCAAAATATATGCATATATAAAAACAACGTCAGTAGAAATAAACATTTGAAGTCAATGAAACCTGAGACGCTTCTGAACACCAGATGTAGGCTCTTCAGATCTGTGAGTGCTTATGAATGTTTTGTTCCTTTCTTTCACGTGAGGTGAAGTGTTGTGAGTAGTGCAGGGAGCTGAAATGATCTGTTCCTTCCAGAAGGGGAAAACGCTTATTGGAAGATTCCCTTAAAGTTACATTAGGAAGTGTGAAATGAAGAGTCCCTGATAATCTGATCATTAATCAATACCTCTTCTACAAACAGAATCCATAAACATTTGCTTTCCAGTACCTTATGGCCAACTCTCAACACTTGTATTTATCTGCTCCTTAGTCCTATGCAAGGAAAATTCTCACAGAATCTTAAGCTGAGTTGCTTCAATATTTAGCCCCTCAGGAAAGGCCAACAATTTTAGCCCACAATTTTACACAGTGTATTCCAATGGGCAGCTGTTTCTGTGGGAGTCATGAAGGACTTCCCTTGTTACGGAGCACGCTATTGATACTTGAACTCTCAGGGGAAGCAAGCTCTGTTTCTACCCAGGAAATATCAGATTGAAATAAATACCCAGAATATCACTCGGTGAAGAGTGAGTGTGTTATTTACAGTGAAGAGTGAGTGTGCTATTTACGATCCTTCCATCTCAAGTCGGTGTTATTCAGACACTCACAACACATCCTGAGCTTTCTGTAGGAGTGCAGTGACAGAAGAGGTGAAACAAAAAGGAAGAAAATGCCTAGAGATGCCATACACGGTTTTTGCTCTAACGATACATTGTGCACATTATTCTTTTCATCTGAGAATGTCAAAGCTCATAAAAGAACCTACCGAAATATAAAAACTCTGTGAGAAAAGTAATTCTTGTATTGATTAACTAAATGCTGGAGTTATCCAGTTATCCTTCATTAGAGCCAGAACGTAGGAACAGAGCTAGGCTTCAGCTTCAGCTACATAAAATGCTGCTTGAGTTGCCAACAATGAAGATCTGCAAGTGGAATTTGGTTAATTGTGTCAGTCTGTAGGAACGCTCATTATTTGTTGGTATTACAATGGCTCCGAGGGTCCCAAGAGCTCTGCGACTGCCCGTCCCTTTGCACAAGGTGCTGTCTGAGCACAAAGCAAAGAGGTGGCTTTGGCTTGGAAGGATCTGAAATCTTTGAGGACGTCGTTTAATTCATTTTTCTACTAGAAAGTCCTGCTTATACACTCCACCCCCCCACACTACATTCCTCCTCTCTTCCCCATCGTGCTGGCCTTGGATTGTGCCAGTGCTGTTTCTTGTGCAGCCTCGTGTTAAACTGAATCGGGAACCTGATTTCAATTAAAAAATAGTCCTCAGAAAAAACAACACTTATTTTTAACTCAGACTAATGCCCTGATCTGTTCCCTGCTGCAGATGCTCAAAGAAGATGCCACAAGAGACAAGGTCGCATAACGGCAGGAATGAATGGGGAAAGGGTGAGGAACAGGTTGCATCGATCCCACTGACTCAGAAGATGTGTCTGTCAAAGCGTGCCCTTAGCGTGGCAAGGCTGCGATTCAGCTGGGGTGAAAAAAACACATCGTTGCTAGTTCTGCTTCAATTAACACAAGCAAGTGGGCTATCGATGTACAAAAGAACTTCAGGTGGTACAGGGGAAGTTTTCAGAGCAGAATTTGACATCATGGCCAAAAAGTCATCCTTCCCCTTTGGATTCAAAAATAATGACTCTCGAAAACACACAAAGGAAATAACCTTTAACTCTATGTTTGCTTTTGCAGTGGCACGACTGGAAAAGAATTTCATCTGCCTTTACAAAGAAAGCTGAGGAGGGTGTAAAACAAAGTAGAGACCATTTCCCTCCCACCGCAGCCGTACATCTATTATCTGACTCACCACTTCTGGGATTCCTTCTGGCAGTGCTGGTTTTATTGCAATGAAAACTCAAGCGTGTGAAAAATATTCCCTATTTTCTGAGGACCGTTCTATTCTCTGTTCACTGTTTCGTTCAGGTCAGTATTCCTTCCATTAAAGGTTTGGAACTAAAGATTCAGAAAGTGCCGTTCTTAAGCCTTGTGAGAAGGACCGGCACAGTGGAAAGGAAGGGGGAAGGGAGAAATGAAAGGGGAGGAGAATCCCTATCTGAAGAGAGACTCCAGACTAGAGAAATTTTACTGACATCCATTCAGTATCCAGCAGGGTCTCCTTCAAGGGCTTTTACTGAGATCCAAAGACTCTGGCAATTCACAGAGGCATTTACATGCAACATTGCCCTCTGGGAGCTAAGGTATAACTGTACTCCTGGATAATAATAACAAAGAATACTACCAGATTCCCATTGAAATGTCAACCAGGCACTACTGTTCTAAAGAGCAACAAAGAGATGCTAATATAATTAATTATGAAGCCTCAGTACCCTCATTAACACTTCTTTGGTGCCCAGATCTTTGAAAATCAGCTGTATAAAGTGACTGTCAGAGTTAATTCCTTATAAATTGCCTCCTGTCACTGCAGCAAGTTCTCTCAGGCCTTGGTGATGCTGAGAAATCTGTTGTGTGGGATTCTTTTTTTTTTTCAGTACTGATGCAGTCGTATTGGTTATTAAAAGTACAATATATAAAGGCTGAATGAGCAGGAGTTTGTCAGGATAGAGTAGAGCAAAATCAAAAAGCCTTTAGATAACCCAGCTTCCATAGATCGCTCACATAAATAGGAAAAGTTTGAATTGCTTAAATGGAAAACTAAAGACAAAACAGGATCCAAAGGTGTGACATTTGGCATGAAGATGTTTCCGGACCTTTTTAACTATGAGGATGGCAGCCAGTTTATAGCCTTTTCTCTCCTCCTACTGCCTTTACGACAGCATTTCAGCTCCAGGCCTCATTCCGATGCACCCTCCCTCCCCACCACTCCCGCTTACAAATATATATTTCAATAGGCTTAGGCTGCACGGAGTTCCAAACCCAGCATGGAATGGGTACAATTGTTTTCACGCTTTTCCACAGAGAGCCACATTCATGCCTTTTGGGGCTCTGCTTTGTCATGTTCTTGCTCTTTGTTTTTTCTTTAAGTTAGAGCAGGATCAGAACCCTACATGAACACTAACAAAAAGTTCAACAAACCATCTATGTTTGTAGTTCGTTCCATTACATCCCCGTACCATTCAGCCTCCTAAAGGTTATAAAGAAGCGATCTTTTAGAGATCACTTTGCATTTTTTGCAGCAGTAGAAACACTGAATGGCGACATGGCAAACTGCACACAACAGCCTGCTCAATCTCCTGTGTATTTCTGTACTTCTGATGAGATTTTCTGCAGTGCAGAATTGCATGGACTTATCCGTGTTTGTGCAATGTGCTCTAGGACCCTTTGGGCTCCTTGCTATGTGTGGGATGTTGGTGATATGGCAGTAGAAGCTGAACCTTCTTACCAATAACCCATTCCATTCTATTGCCCTGTGACAGATGGCAGCAGAGGGGCAGTCTGACAGAATGGCATCTAACACGGAGGTGTGTTTGGAGTAAAGGTATGGAACTGGCTCGTGGGTGTCAACACACTGAGGGGTGGCTGGTGGGCTGGTGCATTTCAGCAGTGGCAACAGTGACACTGAGGCACCTCTGCTGATGCAGATTTGTACGAGCATGGCATGCAGGCCCTTGCTCATCGCTGGCAAAAACTCACAGCTAACGGTGGTGACTGTGTAGAAAAATGGCATTTTGTAGCTGAGAATTTGCTTTATCAACTCGTGTTGTTGTACTCTTTGCATCTGTTGTAGTTTCCATGGAAATAAATAGGAGGCGTTACTTTCAGAGCAGCCTATGCTTGAAATTAAATATCTGGCCTTCTGAAGAGCAGTCAAGAACTACCACACAGCTTGTGCTTGCTTTACATAAATATACATTTGATAGGACTTAGTAGAACATAACTATCTATTTCAGAACGGCCTTTTAGAAACAGCTTATCTGCAAGGGAGAGCCAATCCTACTCAGACAAATAACACCTCCCTGCAGTGCTTTTCAAGATAGTCGGGTGCTTTACACATGCAATTCAAATTTGAACAGCTGTTTGAGATACTATAAACATAGTATGAGTTGATAAATTAATACACAGAACAGATAAATAATATTTAGTCACATACGATGAATACGGAATTAATTTAACAGATCTCAGTGTTTTCTCCCATGCTGTCGGCACTGCAACGGGTCAGCAACCTTTTAAAGGTGGGATGCCAGATTGTACATTTATTTCTGAGATGAGATGGTGAGCGTGCTGATAGAAGCTCAGCAGGAATAAGGGGATGCTGTGCCTAAAAAGAGAGAGCTGCTGCCAGTCACATCACTGACTGTATCTTGCCTATGTCCATAGCAGAGGCTCCCAGCTGCCGTCGTGCTCGGAGCACCATGACAGCCAGAAATTGGGATCCCGAGCCTTTCATGGATGCCTTTCGACGTGCCATGGCTCCTGGCCATATGCCAGCCCTTCCTTGCCATTCAGAATCTGCCAGCATGGAGTCTTCACACTCCTGCAGTGGCAGCTTGCTGCAACAAAGCAAGCTTTCCCTATGCTCCTTCCCGTTTGTGTCACGTTGGACTAAAGTCTCTTATTATCCATGTGGGAATAGCTATGGGATGCGCAATACCTGTACTGTGCAAGAGATCCTACCTATAACAAGGGTTAAAAGGGACCCCTCCCCCCCCACGCTAATTCTACAAACCCTGACAGATCTGTGACTAATGGGGATGGATTATTTTTATAACATATAATGCATGTATGTGCAACAGAACTTCAGAAATGAGCCAACATATTTTCTGCCAAAATTTCAAGTATGATTTTCAAAGCAAATGGGATCACATTTGCAGAGGGAAATTGGGCAGGAGGAGGGGGAAAAAACGAGGTCAGAAGTTGGAGACAAATGTACAAGCCCTGTATGAACGAAGCAGCAATGGCTGGAGGACTCACACAGCCTGAGGTTACACACTTGGAATCCACACAAGGACCTGAGCCCTGTGAAGCTGCTGGACATCTCGCTGGCTGCACAGATGCTGTGCTCTGAATGCAGCACAGCTGGGCTGACCCTGCCTTCCATCAGGTTTAGTGTCTGAAACCTGTTTATTAAATCAGATTTCTAACAAAAATGAACTAAGATCTGTACATAAGCAATGCACCCACAGAGTATCAATCAGATACGTTTGAAACAACGCTCTGATTTAGGGACTCGGGTCCTGTTTTTTCCTTCTGCCAGACATTTTTAGCGGTGTAACTTACAACACACTTCAAATGCCCACTGTTTGAAACACAAAAAGCAGCTGTGGTAGTTCATTACCTCAAGGGTAAGAGAAGATGTTTGTGGAGTTCAAGATGAGGAGTATCACTGGTAACACTGCAGATAAACAGATTCCAGCCAGCTCATTACGTACTGGATTGCATTTGAACTCCACAATCACCATCTACAGAAGCACAACAGGATGCAGCTGTTGTTGAAAACTTTGCAGAATGGGGCACATTCCCAACAGAGCATCCTTTCAAATAACTCAGGGCACTCAGTCATTTTCCTGCTGGGCCATACCTGCTTATTTGCCTTCTTACCTTCACATTTGTAAGTCCTGATTATTTTTCTCCAGGAACATCCCCATTTAATGCAAACCTCAGAGCCTCACTTGATCAGTAGAGCAAACAACCTCACGCTAAAGCAAATGACCTCAAGGCCCAGTTCTAAAACAACTGCATGGAAGTATCTGATCAGGTATTGCCTGTACCTGGATACCAGCAAGAAATACCAGCACAAAGCCCATTTAGCATCTATGCTGCGTTCAGAAGCAATATAGACAAGTACCTTCAGCCACACCAAACTCGGATGCTATGCAATCCAGTAATGAACAATTAGGGAATTGGTAGATTTAAGTTCTGTTGCTTGGATTTATTTGTTTTAAACACACGATGCTACATAAAGAGCTGCGTTCTCAAACACAACCCACCCAGCAGCAAAAGGTGACGATTTTGCTCCTACTTTAAGCTTCTCGCTGCCAGTCTGAGCCCCAAAAGACCCTTCTCATGGCACCCTGTTCCTGTCTGAGCTACGTGTGTCGTGTTCTTCGTCCTCACCTGCATCTGTTTGCGGTGGAGGGTTAAAGGGAAGGCTAACCGTGCTCTGGAGCCTCAACAGAGCTCAGTTGTTTCCTTCACGGCACGCACAGGGCGGCTGCTGCACCCACTAGTGGGTGAATTGGTTCTGAGATGTAGAAGATATTTGCTTTGCACCGAGTTACAGAAGCCACACAACAAAGCGCGCACGCCTTTTTTCCACCCCGCTACTTTCTCCCCAGTTTTCCCTTCGGTCTTCCCTCGTTTCCTGATGCTGATTTGCCTCATTACAACTCGCAGCTACTTCACCTCATGTAATAAAGCAGAGACGGCACAGACCAGCACCGCGTACATCTCAGCCACCTCAGAGAGACACCACAGCCCGGCTCGGAACCTCCCCGGACAGCCGCGACTTCACCCGATTCCCGGCTCAGTGAGACCACATCAGAACAGAACAGCTCCATTTACGGACCGTATCAGAACAGAACAGCTCTATTTACGGACCGCAAACCCTTGTTTTAAGCCCTCACAAGCGCTGGCAGGAGGCGCACAGCGCTGTGCCGGCCGTCCCACGCCAGCAGTCAGCGCCACGTGGAGAGAGGTTTAACGACGTGAACCGAGCACGGCTTGCACAGCGTGCCCGAATATGTATTTCGCCGATTAAGGAACGAACTTCTCGCTCCAGGCGGCACCAAGCTCGGTTCCGGCGGTACAACGCGCTGCTCCGGCACTCGGCCGCTTCCCGCCCCGCTCCTCACACGGCTCCCTCCCTTCCCCAACATGGCGGCCTCGCGAGTCACTCACCGCGCGCGCCCAGACGTCATCCCGCTGCGCCTCTCCGTCTCCGTGGCAACCGGCGGGCGCGGAGCGGCAGCTCTGGTGGCCGGGACCCCCCCAGTCGACGCCGCCATGTTCGTGGACGAGACGGTGCCCGGCGCCGCGGTGCAATCGCTGTGGAGGAGCGTCCGGAACGCGAGCTGCGAGGCGGTGAGGGATGGAGGCGGTCAGGGATGGAGGCGGCTCCGGCCACGCACCGTGCTTTTATACCGCCGGGAGGGGCCTGGCCGGGCCGGCCGTGCGCTGTGCCGGGCTGTGGTGGTGACTCCTTCCCGCCTTCCGCCTCGCGCTGAGGAACATCACCTGTCAGGCCGTTCTGCAAAGGGGCCGGGCGGTGCTCGGGGCAACGAGGGGCAGCTGAGTGCTCAGCACTGCTCAGCTCAGTGCTTAGTACTGCTCAGCTCAGTGTTTAGTACTGCACTGTTTAGTACTGCACAGCTGAGTGCTCAGCACTGCTCAGCTCAGTGCTTAGTACTGCACAGCTCAATGTTTAGTACTGCACTGCTTAGTACTGCACAGCTGAGTGCTCAGCACTGCTCAGCTCAGTGCTTAGTACTGCACAGCTCAATGCTCAGCACTGCTCAGCTCAATGCTTAGTACTGCACAGCTGAGTGCTCAGCACTGCACTACACACTCACTGCCCAGCCTCCCCGGCCCATTGCTCTGCCTTCATCCCTTGCCCCTGTGGTGCCATGGCAGAGGTGAAGGCTCCACGTGGCGCTCTGGGTCTGTTCTGCTCACAGAAATTGTTTTCTTTTACCAGAAAAGCTGCCAGACTGGGCAAGTTGTAACGGCGGAGGCTGCGGTGCAGTCATGGAGCAGCAGAGATGCTGCTGTGCAGGCGGATCGGAGCACTGTCCCAGCCGTCCAGCAAGGAGCCCGTGTGGATGAGAGCGGTGTGCTGGCGTTCCTCCGGAGAGTGGAGGAGGTCGTCATCAAAGAGCTGAACAAGAACGTGACAAGTCGCGCCTTCGATGGCTTCGACGTGAACTGGACGGATGAGAACAGAACAGTAAGCTGGCAGATCCTTGTCATTACCTGGGACAGCTGCTCACGGTGGCTGTGGCTCCTTAGTTCTGTTCCGTACTGCTCTGACTACCCTTACCAGATTCTAATCGCTAGAAATTAGCAGGGTTTGGTGCATTTCCTGCAGCTCTCCCCTCTGCCTGCACCTCGCTCCTGCCCGCTAAAGCAGTTCCTCCTGCTGGCAGCTGTGTTGCAGCAGCTTTATGAGAAGGAAGCTGCCGGGGGTGCTCCTGTGTCCTCAGCTTCCAGGAGCCCCTTCAGAGCATGCAGTCCAGGAGCAGCTGAAGCCAGTGATTTGACAGCTCTTTAGGTTATATTTGTTTGGTGTACGGCGTTGCAGAGCAGGAGCAGGCTGTATCTTGTCAGTACACGTTGGTACGCTCGTTTCCAAACTGTTTCTTGTGAAGCTCAGTGAGCGCTGGGCTGGTGCTGGAGGGCTGTGATAAAACCCAGCAGTGCAGCCCTGCAGCTCATCCTGCGGCCCCTGGGCTGTGCAGTCCAAGGGAGGTAATAAAGAAGAGGCAATTGGTTCGGTGGCATCCCACCAAAATACTTCTTTTATTCCAGTAGGAATTCACCTTCTTTTTTTCACATATGCCTATAAGTTCTATTGACAGAAGGGAAACCTGCAGTGAGACCAAGTGATTGCACCAAGACTGCGCACAGATCTCAGGTCTTCGTGTTGAGAAACGATTCCTTCATTGCCTGAATTCAATCTCTCCCAGGTGTTGTGTTTGCATACACTGTCATACCCGGAGGCTCAGCATCAACACCTGCAGGTTACCGGTGTCTCATGGAATGCAACAGGATCTGTTGTAGCCTGCTCATATGGCCGGTGAGTATCCGCCTGGCTCTGGGAGCACACCTGATGTTCGTGTGACGTTTTGGGCCAACTTCAGTTTTACTTATGTTGACTTTCTTTGCAGTCATGAACTACATAGAAATGTACCTTAGTTCTGTTAAAAAAACAACAACCCGCCTTCAAAGAAAACCAAAAAGCCATAATTTCAGGCTGCCCTGACTTATTTCTTCTACTTTTTCCCCCTGTGAAGCAGATAGATGTACTCTTACAGAACCATTTGCAGATAAAGGCACGCTTGCAAACACATGTGGGTGATGTTTCAAAGCACACGCTTTGCTCTTTGCAGATCATGTTGTTGTAACGAGGTCTCTTTGCACCCTGGATGAACCTGGCACCCCTTCACACCTGGTGCCATGGATGTGTGCTAACAAACATTTAAGAATCACTGGAATGAGAGTGGGACAGAGCAGTCATCCAATCCGATCCAACGAACGCCTGTAGCAGCATCTCCTTTCTCTGCCTTTCTGTTGCTCTTACTCAGTTTTCTCTCTCCTGTGGTTTCCTTGGATTAAAAGCCCCAGCAAAAAGTGCAGTGAATGTACAGGGCGAAGTAGAACCAACCTGTATGTCCCAGTTCACAGCTATTTCCAGATTGGAATGTGCTTTCTATGCCTGTGGTTACCTTCAGCGGAATTCCCTTCTGTGAACCTATGCAGTCTGTCAAACTTGTAGCCTCTGCCACCTCCGTTAATAAGGAGTTTCCCAGCTTCAGTTAGTTCAGTTCAGACCCCGGTTCTTCAGGTCCTTGTTTGAGGAAACCTGCCGTGCAGATCTGCCTGTTTGCAAATCAGCAGCAATTTGGTCTTACTGGGTTTTCGTTCCCAAATATTCATAGGAACTTTCTGTGGGTGCACTTTAAGCTGTTCCCAGCGTTTGGATGGTTAAGGGACCTGGTAATAGGGGATCATATACGAGATCTCCTGGCAGGCACTTTGTTCAGTCGGTGCACTGAAACATTCTGTGTATATGCCGACATGCAAAGATCTTCCATTGCTTCACAATCCTTTGATTTCAGTTTTCCTTCTGGCCACGAAGCAGCACATGTATAAATGATGACTGGGGCGTACCTGAGCTCTGCTTGAGCTGGGGTTGTTGTGTATCAGGCACAACATGGCGTAGCTTTCTCTTCATCAGGTTGAATGATGGGGACTGGAGCACAGAGAAATCCTATGTCTGCACCTGGAATCTGGATAGAAGAAGGTTGGATCCACAGCGCCCCGACCTTGTGGTGGATGCTCCCAGTTCTGTCATGTGCTTGGCCTTCCATCCCTCCCAGCCTTCTCTGATAGCTGGTAGGTTAGATCTGATTTAAAGCGTACCCCTGGAAGCTGGTGGGCTGTTTCCAGCCAAGCTTTATTGGTGCATCTGCCCCTCTTCTTCCTTGAGGTCTGCTCTTCCCAGCGCTCTGCTCATTCATGGTAGCAACCAGAGCAGTTGCTCCAATTCTGTCATGGTAACAAAGCACTGGCTGTGCTGCTCAGCCCGTGCACCTTCCACGTCTCATTGTTACCTCTGTCCTTGCAGGCGGCCTGTTCAGTGGGGAAGCGGTGGTGTGGGACACCAGCAAACCAGAAGACCCCTTGATCTGGCGGACAGGGATGACAGATGACACTCACACTGATCCAGTCTATCAGGTGAGAGCTTTCCCAGCAGGCACAGCTGGAGGAGAAGTTATCAGTGCTGGGTTTTATCCCTTCAATTCTTGCCTTGTTAGCACTTCAGCTGAAGCTCTCAGACAAACTGCTCTATTTCAGCTGCTGTGCTCTCCTTTCATTTGCTGTTTTCCTCCAGAACTGCCATGTGCTGAACTGGGTGCTTTCCCTGTAAAATAACTTCTTGTTCAGGATGGATGAACGGGCTGTTCCTGTGCTGCAAGTGCTAACTGATGCACATTAGGCCAACAGTTGAGCTGTAAAGTATCACTGATCCTTAGGTGGAAGCTTAGAGTTACAAGAAGGGGCACACTCTGCCAATGCCCTTTGGCTCTTTTTGGTTCCTCTGGGGCACTGTGACCTGGGCAGTCTGTATTTTCTCATCTAAAAGTTAGGAAAATGCTTCTATTTACATAAGAGAGGAAGTGCTGTAAATACCAGAGCTCAAAAATAACAACAGGTAAAACCAGAATTCAGCCCTGAACCTCAGCTCATTTCTCTCCCAGCACATCTGTGTGCCTGCTGCTCTGCTGGGCTGGCAGGACGAGGGCCTGCAGGCTGCTGAGCGTGTGGGCAGCCGTGCTGACAGCCCCCTCACCCGGAGCTCTGCTCCTTTGCAACAGGTTCACTGGCTGCCTGATGCCAAGCATGGAAACCACATCCAGCTGCTGAGTGCATCCACGGATGGGAAGATCCTGGTGTGGAGGGAGGAGCGAGATGGGCGGCTGGTCGTGGCTGAAGGGTTTGCCCTGGTGGCTCAGCAGATCCCTCGCAACGCTCAGCTGAAGAAGGTGAGCTCATGAGTTTGTGTGCCAGCTGTGCTCTGGCTCTGAAGGCTGGACAGCAGGCCAAGGCCTGGGGAAGGACCAGGAAAAGCTCCTTTTTGAACATAAAGAGTAACCCCTGATCCCATCTCCCTCCCATAGTGTAAATCATTCCTTTGGAGGCTGGCAGCAGCTGAGGTTTTGCCATGGTCTAAAGTTGCTGGGACCGAGAACTTGCTCACAGCACTAATAACTTCCATTGTAGGTGGATGCTGCAGGGGTTGAAGGCTCAGCAGCGCCAAGACCATCATGGCTGGTACAGGCTGTGTGCAGAACAACTCCTTTGGTCCATGACGGGCTGTTCTGACTGCATCCCCACAGCAGCAGCCCCCATCACTTACATCTTGTGTCTCTTTTTCTCCCAGCTCGTGTGGGGAGATCTGGCAGTGGGTGTGACATCGCTGTCTTTTTCATACTTCGACCCCCACGTGTTCATTGTTGGTGTGGAAGGTGGCTACTCACTCAAGTGCTCCACTGCAGCAGACAGCCCGGCTCCCCGCCGCACAGCAGGTTCTGTTCCCCTCAGAGCACCAGCTGAGCTCGCCTTCTCCCCACACAGTGGGCCGCTCTACTCCGTCAGCTGCTCCCCCTTCCACAGGCAAGAGCTGCACACACACACCAGCGCTGCACACACACACACCAGTGCTGCACACCGGTTACAAGCTGTTACTTAGTTCTCAATGTGCGTTTTTCACACACGTTTTGTGCATGTAAAAGTTCCAAACAAGTCTCACCCAGCATCAGGAGTCCAACTATTGCAGAACCACTGCCCATTGGATGTGGTGAAGCTGCACGTGGTCAGAACACGAGTAAAACAAAGTAGCATTTGCCCTCCAACCTGTGTAGGACATGAGCAGCTTCCTTGGGTCATCGCAGAGTACTAAAAAGCAATTGGAGGTCGGGGGGAAACAGCTGGAAGTAGTTACTTACTGCAGCAGTGCTGCCATCGTGTCTCACCAGCAGCAGCTGAATTCCACCCACTGCCCACGGGAGCCCATCTCTCATCACACTGCTTTGCATGAGACAAACAGTGCTAACAATGCCCGTCTCCAGATCAGCAGTTCTCAGGCATCTCTGGCCCACACAACCCATCGTACTCAGCGGGCAGCGTGAGCCCTCATTAACCTTAATTGAGAGCACTGACAAAGCTGTGTCTGCAGACCACAGCCCGGAGTACAGACTGGAAACTGCTGCTATAGGAAATAGCCAGATACTGACAGAACAGGAGCAGCGTGCAGCACTGTGCTCCTTGAGTGAGCTTTGTTCTGTGCCTTCAGCAGTGCAGCCCGTAATGCTGTTTCTTGCACCCCCCTCTACCCAGGAATCTCTTTCTGAGCTGTGGGACAGACGGACGAGTTCACCTGAGCTCCATGTTGCAGACACAACCCCTCATTGCTCTTCACTTGTCTACAAAATACCTCTTCTGTGTTCGCTGGTCTCCCGTCCGACCTCTGGTCTTTGCAGCGGCTTCTGGGGAAGGCAAGTAACGGGAGCTGCCTGTTCTCAGACTGAACATTAAGATTTAGAGCTGGCTATTAATTAATACCAGTCAGTTCTGATCATCGTTTCCCACAAGCAGGGAGCAATAACCACTGCTTGCACCGAGCAATTAGTGCAACAGAGTCGTTCTGAACTCAGGCAAAGTGCTGTCAGCAGCAGTTATTGTCAGTCCTACCTTTCAGGCTCCAGCAGCTCGCAGGGATGTAACACAGCAGTTACTGAGGCTAAAACTCCCCTCCAGCTTCCTTGCCTTTGACATTTACTTCTAGAGCCAAGTTTAAGCAGCAGCTTAGCAAACTTCCCAAATACATTTAGTGACAGGAATGGAGATGACACAGAATCCTGCCAGCTGCCTTCAGGTGACAGCAGAGTTACCATGTGCCGTCTTGCAGCGATGGCACCCATCACAGCCTACAGAGCGGCTGCAAAGTGCCAGACCGAGCAGGTAACGTTGTGCATGTCACGTCTGTTACTGTAAGAAGTATTTCTGTTTTATAGGAGATGTGCACCTGATTGACTTGGAGAAGAGCTCCCAGAAGCCTGCAGTGTCCATCAGGCAGGATGTGGATGAATGCCCCGTGTACTGCTTAGAATTTAACACCAAGCAAACTCAGCTCCTGGCAGCAGGGGATGCTGCTGGGACAGTCAGAGTCTGGCAGCTGAGTTCTGACTTCACCGAGCAGCGGCCCAGGGAAATGAATCACCTGGAGCAGCTGGCAAGTGAGCTCACAGACTGAGAGCAGCAGGGCGGCTGTGTGCAGCTGTGTGCAGCTGTGTGCAGCTGTGTGCAGCTGTGTGCAGCTCCTGAGGGCACTGAGTAGGAAAAGCTGCCCCCGCTGAGCCCACAAACACCCACCTGTGACTACAGCCGGAGTTCCATCCACGGGACAGAGCTGCGTTTCACCATTAAACACAAGGTGATGTGGTTCGACCAGTAACTTTTATTGAAGCACACTGCAATATGTTTGTCTTCCCTAAGAGTTTTAAGCTAAGCAGGTTAAGGTTACATCATAAAGTAACATTGATTATTGTAGAGCACAAAGAGAGACACATGCAGAGCTTATAGTCAGCAAACGTGAGCATGTTCTTTGTATCTTTTGGTACCAGTGTTTTGTATCAGTTCACAAAGAGTGAACGTGTGAATTCAATGTAGTCATAGGCAGAAGGAAGTTCCCTGCCCTTGCCGTCCATGTAGGGCTTCATGTGAGAAATGCAGTAGTCGGCTTGTTCCCGGGTCAGGTTCTGAAAGATAAAGACATGGAGGTGGAGATGGGCGCTCTGGGGCTGCAGGTGGAGCACGGAGCAGCAGCACCAGAACTGCAGAAAGGAGCTGTTTGTTTGTGCTTTGCTTGGTTCAAGGCTGGGAGGTCTGACCTGCAGCTTCCTAATGCGGGTTAGACAGAACAGGTAACAAATATGAGGAAGGAGAGCAACCTCTTTTCCTGCCAACTGCTTCAGACAGGAAAAGCTTGCTGTGGTGGCGGGGCAGGGGGAGGGAGGTGGTGGTCTCGATGTTTAAGCACAGACTCAAGTTGCTCCTTCAAATCACTGCTTGGAGAAACACCCCCCTCCAGTCTCCCACATGATTATAGGAAAGCACGAGTTTCTGAGGAGAGAAACAGCGACTGCAGCCCTTCCTGGGCCTTGGAGGAGCTCTCGCTTTACTTGAGTAACTGCTCTGCAGTGAAGTTAAACCTCTACAGGGCCAAGAAAGCAGCTGGGCAGAGCTGTTACGATTTCTTCCTTTGCTGCAGGGGTTACGTCTGCAGGTTCAGAACTGGCTCAACCAGAGCGACATGAACTCCCAAGTCATCAGTGCTGCTTTTGTTAACAACCTATGAACAAAACGCCTCCCTGTGTTCCTTCCAGGAGGGCCACAAATGGCACTTACCTGGTAGAGCTCCTCCTTGGTCACGTAAGGCTTCCCCTCGGAGCTGAGGGCACGGAAAGCACTCTCAATCTCCTCGCTGGATTTCACGTTCTCTGTTTCCCTGCTGATCATGAACGCCATGTACTCCTGCAGCGAGACGTGCCCATCCCTGCCAATGGAACAGCATGTGAGCGCTGCTCTGCCTTCGTACCACAGCGCGCCTCCTCCTGAGAGAAGAAGGGCTCTGACTCTTCTGGGAGCACTAAACCCATCAGCGCAGGAGGCTGCACCAGCACCAGGCCAACATCTGAGCGGAGTACCTTGATGGACGCCATCTTACCTCTGGGAGAGATTTCTTCACACGAACTACTGTGAAAGCAGCCCTGGGGAAAGCCGAGCTCGCAGCCTCTAAGAGGCTTTCCAGCTAACCCCCAAACAGCACTGATCAAACACCTGGCTATAGAAAATGATGCATGTACCTGTTGGGATCAACAGTGTCAAGAATAGACTCAAATTCAGGGTCAGGCTCTCCTTCCTCAACCATGGGCAGGTCGTAGCCAAGGGAGCGCAAGCAAGACTTAAACTCCTGGTGATTAAGACGTCCAGATTTGTCCTTGTCGAAGTGCCTGCAAAACACAAAACCAAACCCCACGTTGCTAAGTGTTAAATTACGGAGTATCTCATCCAAAGTTCCACAGCGGGCTGAAAATGAGAACCTTATGGCCAGCTGAATTAATGGGCATTTCCTACCGATGTAAACATAAATCCTTTGCTCAAAGAACACCAAAGAAGGGCTACATTCCCAGCTGGAACTCGCTCTTGGTTCCTACACAATTGTGCCCACAAGTGAGCACGCCCAGGGAAAGCTCTCATGGCTGCGGTGCACCCAGCCAGCAGTGGGGGTGTGCGGAGGCTCTGCCATCTGGCAGAGATCAGAGCAGCTCAGTACAGAACTGGGCAGGCAATAAAGGAGCTACAAACAGAACAGCCGCAGAATCCTGTGGACGGGGGCCATCCACGTGCCAGAAATCAATCCCGAGTGATCCACGGGCGGGCTTTGCCTGCAACTCACTTGAACATCATGCTGAACTCCTTCAGGGCCTCCTCTGTGACTCCGGTTGTGTTTCTGAAAGGGAAGAAACAAAGTTAGTGAGCAGTTCCTAAACTGCAGAACTGCAACGGCGTCCACCTGCCCCAAACCAGCAGCCTGTGTCAGCTGAGGAGGAGGGAGCAGACAACAAACACATCGTGTCATCACAGCTCGAAGGAATAGATCAGCTCCTCCAAGGCACCACTGATACCAGCCAACGGGAACCATTCCAAACCATGGGAACTTCATCCCCCTGAAGAGAGCTGGGACACGTTGGGGTTAAGGTTTGCTTAAGCCAGCCAGCAGTGCTGCTGTTCACCTCCCCCCAGGCGCAGCACACACTGCATGCAGGGCGGGCAGTACCGAGCTTGGATCTGCTGTTCCAGATTGTGCTGCATTCTCATTCCCAGCTGGTCCAGCTGGTCCCACTGCTGCGCCAGCCCCACGGTGCTGTGCTCTGTGTATTTGTTGTCCAAGATAAGTGCCTCTTCCATGGCTGCTCCAAGGTCCTCAATCTTCTTCAGCTGGCTCCTCATAGCCCGGATCTCCTGGTGTTTGCGCTGGGAGGAGTGAGAGAGGAGGAGAAAATCAAGGAGTGCAAAAACCAAACCAACCACAACCAGCCTTCAGATGAGCAGCCATTAGGAGGAACAAAAGGAGAGCTACGTCGGAGTGTTGTTTGATGTCCTGGGATAGAAGCAGACATCAGACAAAGGTTCCTCCAGCATTCAAAATGTATAAGAATCCATTAAGGCTTTACCATATAATTGCATTCATTTTCATTCCCACCCCGTGTTTGGGGGGGAGCATCACTTACTTTAGTAGCTTCCAGCTGGGATTCCAGCGTTCCCGACTCCTCCACCATACAGGACCTACGTACAGAACCACAGTGAGGCACAGGACGTCTCCCATAACAAATGGCAGGTGGGGCTTGAAATTAACAGTCCTTCCTTCCAAAAGCTCACAGCAGCATTGATCTGCATTGATGTGCAAGTATTTCAATGCTGGGTTCATGTTTCATTTATTCCAACTCGCTATTTCAGGCGGACACGTCACGTCTCGTTTAATTCTCATTTCTATACAGTTAATTTCTAGCCCCATTTGAAAGGCAACACGACCAGCAGTCACACTTCATGCCAGACCCACAGCACCCGCTTTGCTGGGCCTCATGAGATCAGATTGGTGCAGTCCCACCCCGCTCCGCCGTGCCCAGCACACACACACACCAACCATGGGGGATTCACTGAGATGGGCTGCGCTGGGACTGTACAGAGCTGTGTTACTGGGGACAGAACAGGGAGAAGAGACCTGCTGCTTTGCTTGGACAGTAACCTTAGCACAGACAGAAAACCCCGGAGCTCCCCTATGCAGGCTGATGGAGAGGTGCCTTCCTGCCCCCTCCCAGCCAGGCAGCACTGCTCCATTCAGCCCCAGCCTCACACAGCAGGATCCCCGCTGCAGGGATAAACAGCGTCACTGCGGGGACCAGCTCAGGGATGTCTCTGGTTGCTGCCCCTCCAGGAACCTCAGCAGCAGCACTCGGGGACCTCCATCCTCCCACTGATGGTGAGAGCCCACACTGACCAACCTGTGTGTGGACGGCCCGGCTGTGCCAACCTTCTGACTGCTATTGAGGGTCCTGCCAGGAACCGCAGCTTTGCAGCCCCTCTAAAGTCCATCCTATAGGCTTTTGAGGAGGGGACAGCGGGTGCTGGATTGCTCTGCAGCCATAGAAACACCTGAGCAGGTGGGTGATCCCCACCACAGGGCTAAGGGCAGACTCTGTGCACATCCAGAGCCCTGAGCAGGAAGCTGGGAGCCAACCACGGGAGGGACACCGGGCAGGGAACACACCTCCAAGCAGCTCTAAGCCGTGAGTTAGTCGGAAGGAAAGCGAGCCTTGGAATTAACGAGTGCATTGAAAAACCAAAGTGAGGTAAGAAAATAAAGAGGAAAAAAAAACCTTCCAGATAGATCATCCCCAACTTCATACTGATAGACACGAATGACACGACGGTAGGCTATGCTAATCAAAGAAAAGAAACCTGGTAAATTCCAAAGGAGAAGAAGGAAGAACAGCGGACAGAACACAACCAAACACGGCCACTGCAGCGGAGCCGCACTCCAAGCAGCACCACCAGCTTGCAGCAAACAGAAGCCATTACTTATGAGATAAATCCAGATGCTGGTTGCACACACAGGAAACTAACTGGTTATTTTTTGTGTAAATCACACGAAAAGGAGAAACGCCGGGATAGAAAACAATGCATTTTGCTGTTAGCTCAACTGCAGGTTCTACACAGGCGTTCTTTCCAACCACACGCTCTGCTTTGCTCCCCTTTCCCACGCAGCCATCATCACACCAACACTCTGCTGCCCTGGAACCTCTCTGCAGCTCTGCTTTCCCGATGGGCAGGGCAGGCCAAGCACAGCCCAGGGCTCTGCGCTCAGTCTGTAGCCCATTCACACAGAATTAAGGACCCACTGCCCTGCAGACCAGCGGCTTGTGGCAATTTGTTGAACAAAAGCCCTTGGCTGGTGATCTCCAGCTCTGCCCCATTGGCTTTCAGTAAATGGCCCCTTTCTGTCAGCTCCTTCTTGGATACAAGAACTTCTACTACACCAGTTTACAAAGGAGCAGAGAATTCAGCATCTGTTCCAGGAAAATCTGCTCGGTTCCATTAAACTGTTCAGCAAAAAAATGGGGCAAACTATTTTTTCTCTGGCAGAAACAGCGGAACGAGACACTGTGGTCATTACAGAGCACACAAGCAGCAGTTATCTGCACAGAATTCCACCCTTTTATTATGAAAAGCCATCTATCTTTGTAAGAAAGGCCCCTGCCTCCCCCCCAGCCCTTTGCACAGGGCCGACAGCCTCAGCGCCAGGCCCAGCAGTGTTTGTTAACCTTTTACACCATGCCTTGTTACAAAGCTTCTATTGTGCTGCAGTTGTTCCAATAGTGAAGCAATGTAAATGGCAGACACACTCTGGGAGGTTCTGGCAGCCTGAAGGCATTTAAAGATCCTGTTGTTTCCTTTCCACTTCCTCTCAAATCACCGACCTGTGTCCTCACTGGGGGATGCAGGACAGCTCAGACTGCAGGCAGCACCAGCTGCCAGACAAACCTGGGCCAAGCACCTCTCCTGCAGCACGGCCAATCAGCGGGTTAATAAGTTCCCATTGTGTATTATGAAGCCTTAACGATAAGTAATTTCAGCCAAGCCTCTTCCTAGAAACACACCTTCCTCCTCCCAGAACAGAACGGTCGATACTTTGGGGCTTTAATCATTCAGAACAGTTACAACAGAAAACCCATTCTGCTGAACAAATCTCTGACTATTGGAGAACTGCTCCCAGCACCAGGTGAAGATGGGAGATGGTCATTGTGCACTGTCCCACATCTCAGAGCAAGAGCCGTTCCTTGTGCGAGCGCTGCAAGGAAGAGCAACCTGCCCCAGGAGCTGACCTGGCAGCTGGCAGCCCAGCTGATGGCGGGGGGGGGGAGCTGATGGCCCTTCAGGTCCCCTTTAACCTGATCTGTAATATGACTCTGTGAGCAGAAGTCAGCACTGCCATAGGACGCCAGTGGCTCCCCATTCATAACTTCCTCTGCTTTTGACTAGGAAATAGTTCTGGTTCTCATTGGTTTATTTGTAATCCACCCCAAACTCGTTTCACGTGCACCTCAGCTAGATTGCTCTTTTCAAATAAAAGGGGTTCTGGTGTGGCTTTCACAAGCAACGCAATGACAGGAGAACTCACACAGACAGAGCAGAGCACAGCACCGCATTGTGAACGATATAAAATTCAATACTGACCCATCTAGCAGGTAAGTCCTGTGGAAGGTGAAGATCCAAACATCAGGCAGCAGGACAGAGACAAGACAGTAAGAGAGGGACAGATTTGGGTGGGAAGTAAACATCAAAAAGTTAAATCATATTTAAATGGCAGTATTTCATGAAGACACGTACAGGGCTATTTGTAAACACACACAGACAGAGAATCACAGGATTAAATGAAAACAGAACTCGCCTCTTCTAAACCACAACCAGGACGCATCAGAACTGGCCAACAGCTCTGTCCCCTCTGTGTAACAGATACACGCTCTCCAGCTCACTGCAGTTCTCAGCCCTGAGATGTCTTATTTCTAAAGCATACGTTTAATATCTGCTCTCTCTCTCCCCCAACGTGGCTATTATCAGACAGCACCCCAGACAAGTGCTTACAGCGCAGGGCAGCCCTCAGGTTCTCTTCACAGTTTCTTTCTCTACTGAAGCCCAGGTGAGATTCCTAATGTGATTCCCAGTGAGCACAAGAGGCATTAACAGAAATGGCAGCAGCACTTCCTGCAGGCTGCTCCCCACCCCTACACCTGGAATCACTACAGAAACATGAATTCAGAAGCAGGACTGCTGCTATAACCTGCTGTTCCAGAGCTTTCTCTCCCCATGGCTAATTGGGCTTCCCTCAAATCCCAGCTGTAGGAAATGACCAAACTCTCAGTAGCTGCTTTTCAGCAGGAGACATTTACAACTTAGATGGACTAAGCAGACGTAAGATGGATACAATTAGCTGCACAGTTCCCTGAGCTGCTCCTGGAAAGACAAACTGTACCTCGTCTCCTGGATCCACTGGTGGAAGGCATTAGCATGCTGAGCAAACTCCTGGCGCAACTTGTCGTTTTCTTCCTGCCTCCTCTGCTCCTTCTGCAGCTCCAATTCACGCTCCTGAGGAACAAACAAACACCAGTTTCAAACAGGGAAAAGGGCAATTGGCTTTATCCTACAACAAAGCAAAACCAACAGTGCATTCAGGCACAATCTAGAAGTCAAAAGACTGAGCACTCCAGAAGCGTCCTCCATACCTAACCAAGGTTACTGAGCCCAATACAGAACATTCCAACCAAATCCTTGAGAGTTAGAACTGAAGCAACCATTACTTGACTGTACAGCTTGAATGTGAAACTTCCTCTACAGTCAGGAAGTGGGGGACACGTGCTTTGTCTTTGGAGCATGAAAGATCATCAGAAACCTGAACAACAGCGCAAGCTCATGGATGCTTTTCTTGGCTCCCAAAATCTGAGAGATTTCCACTTTCAGTACTGGGACAAACTTTTGCATTGATTATCTGGAGGACAAACTCCAAGGAAGGCTCAACAGGTCATAAGCCATGAGAAAGCCACAAGCCATGAGAAGCAGCTCTCCAACTTGCCTTGATAATTTTCTGCAGATTCCTCCAAGTTTCTTCAAGAGCCTCCATAGTAAACCAAGTGTACGGGTTGGAGGCCACACGGAAGCTCTTGATCTGGCGATCGAGCTCTGCCAGCTGGTTGAAGTCAGCCTGGGCAGAGCTGAGTGATGAGCGGAACGCATCGTGGGCTTCTCGCAGCGCTTTGATTTCCTCCAGAGAATTGCAGCGCACGGGATCTGTCAGGTCCTCCTCAGCATTCTCAAACCAACTGTTGAAGGCAGAAGCTTTCTTGGCAAAAGTCAAGAAGAGATCCTCAACCTTGGAAAGAAAATACACTGCTTGTTCAATTCTGTTATGATGTGATGCAAACATTCTGCATGAGATTATGTAAAGTTAACAAACTCAAGTAATAGTTTGCTTTTATTTCTCATTTCTTGCAAGTATGTAAAAATTCTTACGCTAAGTCCTCTGGATCTACGTTATCATTAGCTGCAAATAAGAAAGCTGCCTAAGTGCCAAGTGTTGTGCTGCTTTCCCTCCAAAGAGAACAATTAGATTTTAGTAGCCCGGTGGTTTGGTGACTCACCTTCCTGAAGTGCTCCTGAGCCTCCAGGAGTTTCTTTTTCCTGGCTGCAGAATTAGCAAGCAGCTGATTCCAGCGTTTCATCAAGGAAGCGTGTCGAGCCTCAATGGCCTTTGACTGGATATGTTTGGCTGCCAGGAGCTGGTCTTTCAGAGCTGTGATGTTTGCAATTCCCTCCTGCTGGAAAGCCTGAAGTCCAGCATCAAAAGTTTCCTGAAGCATGAAAAAAGAAATATTTAACATAGAAATATATGCAAGATTATAGAAGAATGGTTAAAGAAAGATAGAAATACGAATACCAAAATGGTGTGTGAGAGAACTGTTGACCTGTTCCCTTGGCCACTTACAGGTGGAAGCAGCATCAGCACTAACCTGTTTGGTGAGTAGTGTTTGCACAGAGGAGAGGTCGCGGCCATAATCATCTGTTTTCAGACTGTTTTCCTTCTCACCTGGACAATGAAGCACATTCAGTAAAAATGAAAACATCTCAAATGCTCCCTCAGTTCCAAATTATGGTCTAACAATTAGCTCACAAGCATCTACCAGGTATAAACCCAAAGGGATGAGCAGTATGAAGCCTACTTACTCTAACAGAAAGTGAAAGCTAGAGGAGATACTGAGAAATGGAGGTGCATTTCAGTTCCTTTGTGACAGCACAGAACATACCTATCCAGGACTCCACCACGTCTGCTTTCCAGTTGAACTGGAGGAAGGCAGAGTTCTCATCCAACTTGGCTTTCCTCTGAGCTGCGGCTTTCTCCAGGTCTGACACCTTGCCCTTGAGGCCCTTCATCTTAGCAGTGATGTTCTCCACGTGGTGATTGTTCTACATATCAGGAAATAAATAACAACCCTTGAGGTCTTCTACGGCATCCATTAAGCAGGTGACAGAGCGAGGAATTTTAGCCAAAAGACTTTGTTCTCAATGTACAACACTGCCCATGTGACAGCTCTGCAGTTGGTTAACACCAATAGCTTATTCAGCAGCAAAAAACTGAATAGAAGTCTTTTCAAAGAGATGACAAACCAGTCCCAAGAGCAGAATAAGCCTATTTTGACAAGAAAAGGTCCTGGGCAGCTTTTGAAGGTTTTTCTTTACCAGCTTATGCTCACCTTTTTAATGAGATCCTCTCCATTAGAACAAACATCATTCACTCTGTCTTTGTGGACAGTAAAGTCAGTCTCAAATGCTTCATGCTTTTTCAGCAAGCCCTGCAAATACAGCAAAAATATATTAACAAAAATCTTCCAAATTTGAATAAAACGTTCACAAAGTTCTCATCAATGATGATGCAATGAAATCACCAAAGAGCCAACAACTTCCTCCATACCTGGATAGCAGCAAGTGTGTCTCCATAATCCTCACTGGCTACCAATGTCATTTTCTCATTGATCCACGCTTCCTCTTCCTCAACATTTGCTACAAACTGTTGGTACTCCAGAGACTCCTCCAGACGCTGCCCCCTGCAAAGGTAAAATGAGCTGCAGTGTTACTCTACAGCTTTTAGATATAAGATGGAAACAAATACACAAGCAGCTGGAAAGCTAAGAATGTACAGAGCCTGAATGCACATTATTCTGTCTTCTAGACCTCAAAACCTGCAGCACAGAAGGGCTGAAAGGACCCTCTCTCTCCATTCAGAAAAACATCCGGTAGTAGACTTAGGTCAGTTAATTTCAAGTCTCTGGTTTTCAGCTGGTGCAAGAAGAGACTGACTGCAGCACAACTTCGAGGAAAGAAACAGAAAACCCACCCCTCATGTTTCTGCTGAGAACCATTATCACAAACTCTTTTCGGTAGTTTCATAGTTTCATTACATGATACTACTGACTAATGAACCATATCTAAAAACCTGCAATTCAGTACATCTGCTCCTTACAAGCCCATGTAACTGCTTTATTTAAACTGTATGTTACAACGTCTCACACACCTTGCAGCTGCCAGCTGTTTTAACTCTTTCCAGTGGTCCACAAACTGAGCCAGCCTCTGCTGTATCTCCTCCTTCCCAATCGTGTTATCATCCGAAAGCTTCTTGCCAGTGTCTAGAACACCCTGCAAAGCAGAGAAACACACAATTAAGAAAGGAGCAAATGATAATTTATTATGCACTCTATTTGCATGCTTACAAACTAATTACTTGATTTCATACTTGCTGCAAAGAATGGCAAAGAATGGCATTCTCTACAGAGCAATCTGTCAAGGAGAGAGGTATTCACCTGGATAGCAGGTTCATGGGCAGCTAATTCTGCTTCCAAGCGCTTATGTTTCTTCCTAAGGTTCTGCACACCAGTCAGGTCCCTGCCATAATCCTCTGAGCTCACCAACAGTTTCTTCTCTCTAAAATCAGGAGAAAAGAAATAGAAAATGTGAAAATCACCCACTTAGATCAAATCTCACAAAAGGAAAAAAATAATCATTGCCAATAAGGAAATGCTCTTCACAACACGGAAGTGTCTGTGTGTGTCTGAGCTACTGTCAAACAGCAGCTCATCCTGACAAGGGGAATAGGTAGGAAGAAAGGGAAGGCAGAGGGTCCATCATTTCTCTATGAAGGAGAGCTTATCTGCACTGTTTTCTAAGATAGTTACGTTTCAAGAAGTTTAACCTGCTGTTGACAAATTACTGTCTTTAATTTCCCAGATGCAAGACGACAGAATTAGTCTAATCTGAATGATTTCTATGGAGTTCACTTCCTTCAGGTTACTAACACCAATGAGGAAAGGACATTAGGTTCATTACTGCAATTGGCTAGAGCAACAACAAGCATTGCTTCAGACTGAAAAGGGAAGGTCCAAATTTCTTCTGTCATTAGTCAAGATTAGTCAAACTGCAGTTATCTGGATCAAGGCTAAAGAGTGCAACTTCCAGCACAGACCTTTCCCTCTGGGAGTTAGACCACAGAGCACTGTAGATAAGAAACCACACCCAAACCGGAGTGGAAGCCATTCTGAGTATAGTTTTCCTTGACTAAAAGGCAAAGGTGACTCCTCGTAGAGACACATATTTGTGTTGTAAAACCATACTACAGACTGAACACTGCTGGCAAGCTGACATAAGTGCAATGCCCTCGTGCCAGAGCCTCAAACTTCCAAGATACGCACTTGATCCAGGACTCCTCATCGTCCATATCACGGAAGAACTGATGCAAGCGGTGGGACTCGTTCAGCTTGGCGCGGCGGGCAGCTGCCATGCTCTTGATCCTCTGGAAGCGCCCATTGATAGTTTCACGTTTATCCTTTACTTGGGAGGTATCGAAAGCACTGCTGGTCATCAAACTGTCAGCCTGGCTGTTCAGGTCCTTCAGCCGATCCTGGAAACGTGGAGAAATGAGGCCTGCATAAGATCTTCTCGCTGTGATTTCTATACTGACATAAACACAGACATCTGACTGCTGTGCTGAGACACAGTTTTTATTAAGTATGTTTCAACAAACACATGGCTGCAGCACTGAGCAGCACCTGCAGAATTTGCCAATTACTAGGATTTCTATTCCAAAACTGAAAGAGAAAGCAATACCTCGTGAGCAGATATATCAGCCTCCAGTAATTGGTGCTTCTTCAGAAGGTTGTTAACTGATGCCAAGTCCTTCCCATAGTCTTCAGATGCCAACAGAGCTTCCACCTGGGGGGAGGAGGGAGGAAAAAGGGAACCAAGAATGAGCCTTTCCTAATTGTTGCATTTTCAAGAGAAATCTACACTCAACCAGAGGTGGCTGATACTCCAAAATATCTCAAATCACAGCAAAGGGACTTAAAAAACAGAAAACCAATTCCTGCAATAAATAATCCCCATCTCAACAAGTTACCTCTGAAAGCCAGAAATCAAAGTCCTTGATGCCGGTATTGAAATTCTGCTGTTTATTAGCTTCTTTCAGTTTCTGACTCTTCTCTGCTGACTTCTGGACCAGGAACTGCCATTGGTCAGCCAGGGCAGCCAGCCGTGCCTATTGTAAAATGGAGAGGACAAATGCTACAAATGACAAATTCAAGTCCTGATAAATGTAACAGCTGAATAAGGCACGAGTTTGGCTGCCGATTCCACGCATACAAACCACACAGAACTATTTAATGCTGCTGAGCTATAATTTGGTTCAACATTCACATCCTTCTTATAGGATCTGAAAGGTTCTCCCTCCCAGAAGTGAAGTAAAATGACTGTTCCTATTTCTACCTCATTCCTATAGAACAAGATTTGTCTTTAGTGCTTGTTTCTCTTGCCCAGTTACCCAAACACTTCAAAGCTGAACACAAGCAGATATTGTAAGTACGTTTATTGTATCTACCTTCACAGCATCCTCACTGCCAGCACATGCTCCTCTTTCAATCAGAGAGTTCCCCATATCAATGACTCCACGAATCCGATCTGCGTTGGCATGGAGCTCAGCTTCAAAGGCTTGGTGCTTCTGGTGCTTGCTCTGCACGTGAGAAAAAGCACAACTGTCAGAAACGGGACAAAGGGCTCCTACATTGTTCTCATGGGCTGAGAGGAGAGCATGGCTGTTGTCTATAGTCTGACCTAAGGAGGTTCTCCCTCAGTAAGAACCCTCTTGTTAATCTGGGTAAGCATCAAGCTTTGACAAAGCAAAACTTCCAGTGAGCTGATGTATGCACTAAAACCCAGGATTAACAACTAAAAATTCTCATAAATCTAACTACGAAATATTGATTTTAAAATGTTTCTGTGAGTTGAGAGCACCATGAGAACAACAGGAGCCTCGAAGTGAGAGGAAATACTCAGAACTCTCTCCTATATACATGATAGATCCGCCCACCAGAAAGAGAATAGCACAAAAATGACACAACAGAATTGACGAGTATTAACTGGAAACGCTAGTAGCATTGGACATGGGTAGGCAATGCCCTGAGAGAATGGAATGAAAGGAAATGTTAGACTAGAAGTAAAAGATGAAAAATACTACAGCGTTGGCATGAGAAATTCTGCATGAACTGCTTTAGTTTGGAAACTTGACTGCTGAGATTATGAAAATGTATCCTTCAAAGCAATATTTACCTACAAGTTAAACTCAATTTAAGAGCTGCCAATTGCGTATCTCCATATAATTACACTGACAACAAATCCAAGACGAGCATTTGCTTTAATATGAAATGTGTTTTTTTTTTTCAAATAAGGACATCCAATGTACCACAGCCTAAAGAAACAGACAATTATTCTCTCCTTCTTTAGCCCAGTTCCTTCCCTCTCTTTGTTGTCTTCTCCTTCGATATAACCCCAACAACTTTTCTATCTTTTTGCAGAGTGTTATTTCTGTATTACTCTCTTCTGCTTCTCTTGCAGCTACTGCCACAAGAGGTAAGCACTTCAGGTCTATCAGTTGTATTAAATTCTCCATCATTTGTTGCTGAAAACCTAAGCTAACAGTTTCGTTTTATGGGTTACGTCATCACCACTCTAAATGCAGAACAGATGACCGGCCGAGCAGCCAGACTTCTGAAAAAGGTTGACAGCAACCCACTTGTCCAGGAGAGAGAACTCCTGCAGAGAGACAAACAAAAAGCCCCACCCAACACCCTACATCCTTTATGCACCATGAATTAAACAGATCATGCAGAACACCTGCAAACAAATACAGAAATATATGATGCTGTATATGCATTAATAGAAAAGCCACATCCATAACATGAAGACCGATAGCTGCACCTGCATGAAGGTCAATAACTAATAGAAAACAAAGAGACTGCATGAACTGATGGATGGAGCAACAAACTGCAACCAGACCTTGTGCTCACATATAAGCTATACAAAGAAAACAAATTCACATACCAGGGCTAGTCCAAACTACTTACCAGCAGTTTGGAAAGCTATAAAATAGATTGAGAGAAGAAGCAGTTCAGTGCACTCATAATACTTCATAAACCAGCATTTCAACATAGGAGGTAACTGTAATTAGTACTTAACACTGAAGAATGAATAAGACTTCTTATTTGAGGAAATAAGGTGGAGATGAGACCCAAGAACTTAGTTTCATTACTCTATTAGGAGAAAAACAGAATAGCTGCTGCTGCAGATACCACATACCTTATTAATTACATACATCAATAATTACTAAACAACTTCTGCTTTGGGCCTCTTTTCATGCATAATGCAATTCCATTTTCTCTTTGCTAAAGGAAGATGTCCAACGTGGTATGTTATCCTCCCTCATCAAACACAAATCCTCTGAATTCTTTCAAAACAGAGCATTCTTGTGAAGCTAAATACCTCTTTTGGATCCCTAAGCTGAGATTCATATTCACCTGGATGTTTGTGGGATCCTTATATGACTCATCACTTGCAGTTTGAAGCTTTTCACTGATCCAAGCTTCTATTTCATCGACATCACGACTGAACTGTTGGAGGGTCTGAGATTCTCCCAGCTTGGATCTCTTCTCAATCATCTGAGCTTTCAGACGACGCCACCTGAATGCAATTAAATACATGCATAGAATGAAAAAGCGGGACTGCATGAGGCATTGCATGGAACAGCTCTACAGTAAGTGACGCCAAATGGCACTCTTTTACAGCTGCATCCCATCTAACAAGGCAAGCAACGTACTGACCTGTCCAGAACCTCATTGCGCCTGTTTGCAATGACTCCTTTTGCATAATGATCAGCAGCGATCAGTTGGTCAGCAAAAGACTGCAAGACAGCAATTTTCTCTTCCTGTTCAAGAGAAGCCATCAGTTAGAACTGTGTTACTTCAAACTACATCAACTGCTGAACAGGGTCTGGAATGGAGATTCTTTCCCATTATGGATGACTATCTTCTACAGGACTGGAAAGATCAACTTCACGAGAGCTTTCACCTGCAGTATTTAGGAAGGGAGCATCTTCCTGACTTTTAGCAGTATGTAAAAGTCAGCAGTTTTCTTCTCAAGAAAATACACGTTCTTCTACTGTAATATCTCTTCTTGACTTGAAATTTACTAATGCTTGCCACTCTTCCTGCAGCTTATCTGTAGACAGAAATTCACCTGTACTATGAGGCACTGCTAACCTGCTGCTGCAGACGCCAAATGGCTGAATGTTTAGAATGAAACTTGAGAAGCCAGATGTGGTAGTAACTCCTTTTGTTAACAGACCACACCAGAAAAGATACTTTCTCTTAATTCAGCTCTGCCCCTCACCTGGACATTGATTGCTTTATCGAAATCTTCGTGTTTTTTGATGAGTGCCTCCACACTGTCTAAGGAGTCTCCTTTATCTTCTGTATTTAGGAATGCCTCTCGGGCAGCCATCCAGTTTTCAGCTTGTTCACAATCCCGATGAAACAGCTAGGGAGGAAAAACTCCAAAGCATGAGAAGGACAGACCACGAACATCACTCATCATCATGAATAAACACATATTTACAAAAGGAGGAATTATCTTTCTTTTTAAAAATGCAGCAGAGTACCTGTAGCTCTAAGCACTGGTCTAACATCATTCTGCGCTGGACCCAGGCCTTCTCCAGGTCTGTCCGTTCTTGTTCTAGAATATCCAGTTTCTCCTTAATCTCTGGGCTGGCGTAGTGTCCGCGAGCCAGAAGCTGTTGTCCAAACTGTTCAAATGCCTGAAAAGTGCCAGCTCGTGCATCTATTTCAGTGCGGTGCTCCTGCAAGGTACAGAGATTTGTTATTAAATAAAGGACAGAGCAGTGACTAATTTTTGGAACTATAAGTTGAAAGTGTGAGAAAAACAAACATCTATTGATGTTTGATGCTCGCTTACTATCTTTCACATACCTGATGCCTTTCCAACAGAGCTTCAGCTCCAGTCACATCTTTTGCAAGTTCATCTGAGGAGACCAGACCCCGAATTCCATTGATCCAAGACATAAGGTCTCTGTGAGTATAGATTAATATAAAAATTATTCCCTTCCTCACCAAAATAAGCCAGAATAGGAAAAAAAGTCCTTTTAAAATCCCTCCCATGAAATATTCCTCCAAAACACTGAGTTAGGTGAACTCTTCTAGTAATAAAGCAGACAAACTGGGGAGGAGGGGGATAGACTCCTCACCTGAAATCACTGAGGAAACGCTGCAGGTCATGAGAATCTCCAAGCTTCTCTTTGCGTTGGTCAGCACGTTTTCCCAGACTACTCCAAGCTTGGTTCAACTCAGTACATTTTTCTTGGAGATCTTCAGCTGCTTCTGGATGTGACTGGATCAGACGCTGGGCAGTTTCACCAAGAGAATTCACCTAGAATAGAAAGAAGGGAAATAAGCACAAAGAAGACAAAAAGAATCCTTTCTATACAGCAATCACCTCTGCTAGATTAAAGGAAAGCTTCTGCATTTCTTGCCCTCTCATCCTCACCTTGTCTCCAAGAGCTGCCAAGTCTCTCTCAAATCCTTCATGCTTGCGCTGCAGAGCCTGCACGCTGGCCAAGTCATGTCCATAGTTGTCAGTATTCAATGCTTGATTCTTCTCTTCTATCCATTCTTTTGTTTCATCAGCATCTCTGATTGGAGTGGAGGCAAAAAGAGAATTAAAATGGAGGCCACGCTGGGATCTCTCTTACCCATCACACCTTCTCATTTCTAGAGAAGCCCAAGTAGTTGATGGATCTATTAAACTACAAGACAGAAATGAACTCTGGCAGAACAGCACAGCAGTTCATATCTCCCAAACCCCCAGCAGTTCCACGCTTCCCTATTAACAGCTTCTCATTTTAGAAAACAAACAAACAACTTGTTTTACAGGTAGCCCAACTTCCACTGAACAAATTGAGGGCTGAAATATGACTTGTTGTGTCCTGCTATCTTTTAGAACTCTTATAAACAAAGTATTTTACTGAACTAAGATCAAACATGACATAAACATCCCACCTGTGGAACCTCTGGACTTCATGAGCACTGCCCAACAGCTGGCTTCGCTCCTCTGCCAACTGCTGCAGGGATCTCCAGCGTTCATTCAGTTCCTGGAACAACAAAAAAACTCCATACTGATAGTGCAAACCACAGCTCTATAAAGTTTCTGCATAAAGAAACTCTTGTGTGACAATGAAGCTACTGATAACAGCTACACCTGTACTATTTAGAGAGTGCAAGCAATTTTTAACAAATGGTCATACGAACGAGAAGTTGAGACTGGCCTTTCACTGAAGGTGAAAGTTACTGTTTCTGCTTAATTCCAGAGGGAGCAGAAATTCAGTCTAGTTCAGAAGAATAATTTTAAGGGCTTCTCCTGACATGGAAGAACAACTAATTCCACATATATGAGATGATGCTGATATAATTTGAGAAGAAAATGCTATAAGTTAAATAATTCTCCCGATAAGTTTATTCAGAACGGCTTATAAAACATTATGACAGACAGAGGCTATGGAAAGGAAGGTGAAATAGTTTCCAGCTTTTACATAAGGGCAGGAAAAGTTGTACTGTTACCTTGATGGAGTTAAATGTTGCCACCGTGTGCACCATCATACGTGCAGACTGTGTGAAAAGGCAGAAATAAAAAGAAAGGTTGCATTAAAGTCAACTTCAATCAGAGCCAAAGTGAAACTGAAAGAAAATTCCTTATTAAAAAAAAATCAATTGGCCTAAATAAAAACCACAGACTTTGTAAGACACAGCTTCAGAAAATGCAAACAAGGAACAGAGAACAACTGCCTGAACAGTTTCACTTCTGATTGAATCAGCAATTAATTCAAATACTTCTAGAATACAGGGTGGCAATCAAAACTGGTGAAAGCTAATTAGAAAAATTCTGACCAATTTCTTCCAACACAGAATATTTCTTCTTTCATAATAATGATCAATTACAGTAAAAAACAATGTTGGACGATGGTAAAAATCTTCAGAATATTTTGGTTCATCAGTAAACAGTGGAAGGCAAAGATACTGCATACAGACAGTGTACTCCTCACTGAAGGAATATTGACAGTAGTGCCTTTGACTTTCAGGAATAAAAGCATTCCCTTTGATGTATTACAACAAATACACGTAACATTAAGTGGATGGGGAGGGTTTGACATTGATAGTCCTGGTAGTACCTAAAAACATCGATACCACAACTACAACTTGTTTTGATAGTGTGAACTCAAAACAAAAGGCAGTTCCCCTGCACAGCTCAAAAACAGACTGCCAGCAAATTCTCTGTTGGGAATCCACTAACATGGAGAACTTTCAGTTTGGCAATGAAGAGCAGTGCAGGATGACATGTCTGTATTGACAGAGAGCGGCCAGGTAAGTATATGATGGCAAAGTCCTGTTGAACGCTCTGTGAGTTTTTGTAACACACTTACTGAAGTAAACAAGCAAAGCGAAGTGAAATTCATTAACCCTAAATCAGTACCAACTGAAAACACTGGTTGAGAGTAAAACGCCTCTAAAGTCACTCCCTCTAATCTTAAAGAAAGAAAGAAGAGAAAAAGAAGGACTTATGAGGTGTACAGTCTACTAAAAAGGAACAAAGCAAAAAGAACACATGCTGCAATTTTTGTTCTATTTTCCTGTTGTGTGGGTTCAGCAGCAGCACTTACCTTCCAAGGAGAGGCTGTCTTAGAATCAGTTTCATCCTGTTTAGAAATGTGAAGAAAGGGTTTTAAATACGAAGCAAAATCTGAAACTGCCAGAAAATGTTTAGAAAGTCTGAGACATCTCCACATTCAATCTTTACCAGCATAAATCAATGTTCAAAACTACATTTTTGTGCCATTTTGGGTTATCCTGCTCAGCACTGATTTGTGATGTGGAGTGTCACCCAGTAAATGAGCAGATCTAAGGTGAGATCATCTTTCTACATCCACTCAAAATCATTAATGAGTTCCTTGACGCAATCCAATTACAATTATGGCAGAACTTCTACATCCCAAACCGTTAAAATTGTCAGATGGAAATCAACACTTACTCTGGGCATCATTCCATAGACTTCCTGCAAAGGAAAGAAAAACAAAGTCTTGTAATTTCCTACCAAATAAATCGATATTTTCTTACAGAAAGAAAAAATCTGCTATTTTTTTTTTTAATAAAGGGAGGACAGAAGACACGCTCTGAGGCAGCTTCTATCAGACAGTTACCAGCATATCACAGAGCCAACAGTGCTCTCACAACCTGCTTGTGCAAGAGGAATGGGAGTCTGGCACTTAGCTGAAGACACAAAGCTAATGCATGGAATCTCCCTGACATTGAGCATTACCTTAAGGAAAATTCAGGTCATAAAAAAAAGAAAGAAACAAGCTCTAGATGGTGCAACTTGCACTATTTCAAAAGAAACAGTTCAAAGGTTACCCTTGTGATGGCCATTCTACAGAACAGGCACTAAATGTCTCTCATTAGACAGACAACAAACAGGAACAGCCAGAATGTTTCAATGAAACACCAAGCAGGATAGGCTAAGAAAAGGAAGGAAATATTTTACTTCTCAAGAGCCTTAGACTAAGTCAGAAAAACAAGCAGACCTGGTGCTCTACTGCTTGCACTTCATCTGCCATCAGCCCTTCAGATTCCAGGTCATTTGCAACCTTGTTTATGTCCTTCAGTCGTGACTCGTTAGCTTTCAGATCCTGCAGAGAACAGTAACATTCACAGCATTAGCATTCACATTGGCAAAACATGCAGATCAAGTTGGAACACCAGGGCTGCCAGGAAGTAGTTTGATAACAGCAGGAATTTAGCACACTCAACCTTTAGAGTTATCAGTGAATAAAGAATGTGCTGAGAAATCCCAGCTATCGGTGCCAAGTGTCAATGTGTTAGAGAAACACACTATCACAGCTTTCCATACACAAGTTAATTAACAATCTGCGATGGAATACGCATTTGAACTGTCAGGTATACAGCATTACCAACACAGAGAACAAAAGCTGTCATCCATACTACTGTGGATAAGTAATCTAAAAAGCCAGTTTTAAGAAAGAGTAAAACACTGTCAGCCAAACAGACTGACAGAGACCTTTCCATCAATCAGGAAGGGAACCCAGTTAAAAAAAAACAACACCACAAATAAACGGAGAACTTGCATTTAAATGTTATCAGATGACACATCTTAGTTTCAACCAAAAACAAAAACAAAGACACCACCACAAATCTAGTAACTGCTGTCATCTTCACACCTACACTATTAGGCTGGCTCAAGTTGTGTTAGCCGACTTTCAAGCCGTAAGTGTGATAACATACACAGAGCTATCAGGTCACCAGCTTTTCCACCATTACAGTCACGTACTGTTGCATTTAAGTATCCAGCACCTCACCAAAGTGGACAGAACAAATGTGTGTGAAAAGAAATTCCTTCACCTCAAGCAAAGTCAAGAAACTCTAAGAAGTGTTGCAAACACAGAGGGGGGAAGAAAAGAATAATCAAAAGCCTGTTGGCATTTTGAAGCAGACAACTATTTTTATATATCTTGTGAAATGCTCTACAGCTGAAAACTAAAACATTTTTCCTTTCAACAACAATAAATATAGTTTAACTGAAGGTTGTATGTTTCACAAAATGGAATTCTTCCTGAATTTGATTGGTGCTTTTCTGCTATGCTCAGATACGAAGAATTAGCAGACAGATTACACAGCGTTACACACCTTCTGAAAATCATCGAATTTCTTCTGTAGCACCTCCACCTGCTCCAAATCAGCACCCACTTCCTCATTAGTGAGTGCAGCTTCCTTCTCATTGATCCACTGTTGGAGCTCATTAGCCTCACGGAAAAGCATAAACTTTTTGCAGCTTTTTTCCAGCATGCCTTTACGTTTTTCTCCCAGCTCGAGAAGGGAATGATACCTGCAACAAGCAGAAAAGGAAGGCAGGAGCAGTCAGATTGAACTGAGCAAAGTCACAGTCATTAAACAAGCTCAGGCAGCACCAAAAATGCTGGAAGTGCCTGCAATCTACACACTGCTACTCTACAGAATGACTTCGTTGTTCGTGATCAGGTAAGTCCAAACTGTGCATGTCTCCTTTATACAAGTAAGACCTCCCACTTGCAATGCTTCAGTGGGCAAAGGCATATCCAAATCACAGCTCAAGGCTGTATCAGCACTGCAGTGCAGGTATGACACACCAAACTTGTTTTCCATGTGCTGCTTGTATATATCTGTGGAATTACCAATGATATCAGTGAAATTATCCCTTATTTATCCTAGAGGTTTTACTTCACATTTATTCTGAAGTGCTTAAATTGGCTTCAACAAGCAACTAAATCATGAAAGACCAATGTGAAAATATAACAGCATCATTTTGTTTAAGAGCACAAAACCTGACGTCTCCTGTTCGATTCCTGGCAATGCAAAATGTCTATTTTCAAAGAACCCGTGCTCAGAAAAGCCTCTAGCACTGCAAGATGAAATCTGCCAGAAAGCCTTGACACCATGGGCTGCAATGCCTGTACATCCAACTGCTAAGTACTGATAAGTAGCTCTAAGTCCCTTCACAAGCTGAGACTACATGGTTTCCCATCTATCCTGAATTCAACGCTGGATATAAGGAACCAAGAACCTTTTGTATTAAATGGCAGCATTCTAGTCTGACTTGCATGAGCTACTGTATGCAGGAAAACACTTTTTTTTTTAAAGCCTGACTGAACTGCAGATGTTTGATTCAGCATACTGCTTTAGATACTGAGTACTTGCAAAGCTCCTAAGAGGACCTGGGGCAAGATTCTACCAGAAGCAAACATTTATGTGACATTATATATAAAACAGATACACCAAGTTTATTTATATAAACACGTAATTGTATCTGCACCTCAGTAAAAGCAGCATATGCTTTTTAAAGGAAACAGCCTAGATATCACTGAACCCTCACTTGGCAAGTAAAATCAGTATAATGGAAAATGACACCATCACCAATCTAGCAGTGCCGACGTGACCAACAAGATAAGCAGCTGGCAGGATGGCAGGCTGTACACAACACATGAAACACACATCACGACACAATCATCTAAACTAAAATAACACACATTGCAGAAACTGCTTCCTTTGTGTCCCTCTGGAGCAGCTTTCCCAAAGAAAGAAAGACACAAAGAGAATGAACAGTGACAGTATGGAGACAGCATGGTTTAGAAAGGGCTAATCCTACTCACAGTTCTTCGACCTGTTTCATACGCAGAGATACACTGCCGACTTCCTTAGTTATGAGAGTCCTGCACAGACAGAGGGGGCACAGCAAATGCATGCAAAAAATTAGTTAGATTAACAAAAATAACAAAAGCAGCAGCTCCATCCATGGGTCGTCTGTGGTAGGAGATGGTTAAAAGTTCACATTTAAATGGAGAAATTTAGATGTCATTAAGAAGCAAATGAAGCAAATCAGACCAGAGTGAAATTCATGTGAGGGAACCTCAGCAGTACAGTTGAACTCTCTCTATAAGGTCTCCTCATTTCCTAATCATTGTGCCATTTGGTTTAAAACCAAAGGTTAGCCCACTCTCCTTTGCTTTCAAATAAGCCATCACTAATAGCTCTTAAAAGTTGCAGGCAAACCCACAGAATAGTTATTTTAAGGACTTATTTTAAGTCCTAGAACTAAAGCTATTAATTATTGTATGACATTGTAATAACTAGTGACTCAAAACAACTGAGCAGAAAGAAATTCTCACGCAGAGTAACTATTCAAACAAATGGGAGTGTGCATTGAACTGTCAGCTCTGGCTTCCAAGTGGCTCGATAAGAAGAGCTGGTAGCTCACAGCTATCACTGCCAGCCCTTGCCTGAACTAATCTACAACTACCATTTGCCTCAGGTCGTTACCAAGCAGTCATGCAGTTTTCTGCAGTTGTGATGGCACGTATGTTTGTCTTTAATAAAGGAGAAAGAAGGCAGGTTCTAACCCATGCAATGGCACCACATCTCAGGAAAAACATCCAACAAAACCAACAAGCTGATACTGAGAGCTGCAGCTCCTAAGGAGGCATCTCCAGAGGCAGCCCTATAGGGAGGGTACTGTACTTTTGCAGCCAAATTTAAGAAAGCTTTTCAAAACAGATCACACATTAAGAAGTGACAACTACAAATACAAGAGCTGCTTAGAACAGATATAACTCACAAACAAGTTTAAGTAGTTAGGTACAACAACAAAAGGGACACGTATAATACTCAGGTCAGACAGTAAGTTGAGCTCAAGTGTCATGAATTTTACAGTTAAAAAAACAGAAAAAGCAACAGGAATATCTGGAATAAGAATACAGTGTTCCAATACGGTGCTCCTAGTAAAGGAGTCTCTCTGTTTTGCTCCAGATAATTACTCCTTAGCAGAAGTGGCACTGACCTAAACTTATGGCACATGTGAGACAAAGGCCAACCCAGCAAACACTGGATGGGTGTCAAATCTCATTAATTAGATCTTACTGGTTGTCAATTTGCTCCTGTCGCAATGCTATGCTGCCTTGCTCTTCCAGAAGATTCTCCCGGGATGCAGACTGGGCAGGATCTAGTTTTTTCACATAGGCAGCTGGTACAAAGCCCTGACGATCATTAACTTCAACTTTCCACCAGTCCTGCAGTGAAAAAATAAACACAACCACTGAGAGGCAACCACAAAGCATTAAGTAAGCTGTGTACCTGAATGGTGGCAAGGTTAGAGGTTTCTATTAACACAAGAAAACAAGAGTCTGTCCTTTTTATGGAGGTCATTTCAAACCATCTCTTGTAAACATCCAGGTTTTGCTTTCACTTCTCCCCTTGTGTTTGGTCAAAAATTCTTCAAAGGAAAGGGACTAAATTTTCTTGCAGACAGATGCCCTGTGGCATATGGTGCTTATGACTTAGAAAAAGCTGGCAGCCATAAGGAAGTCACAAGAGTAACAGGAAGAATGCTAAAGTGCTAAATGGGAACATAGACTGAATGTGCAAATGCTTTATCTTGTTTGAATACTCTTATTCACAAACAAAACAAAAAGAAAAAACAAAACTCAACACACAACCAAGTCAGCCAAGCAGCTCAGCAAACTGGTAAGCAACAACAGCATACCTTGTTGGTGCTGTTGAGCAGGGTTAGAATATCTCCTTTCTTCATAGTCACCTCCCGAGGACTCTTCTCCTGGTAATCATAGAGTGCCAGCACAAGCTCTTTCCCAGTTTCATCATCAGTGGGAGCAACTTGTTGCTAACAAAGAAGGAACAGAAGAAAAATGAGTCCAGATGCAGAAACTTTTGCATGGTTATTACAACCAAAGGAGCAATCCTGAAAAATACTTCAGCCCTAAAGGTACTGTAAATGCTCTGAAGCAATTCCCGTTGAAATAAATGTAGGACAGATGGACTTATTTTAGGCACTCTCTGGGCTCAAACATTGGAAACGATCACATTGTTCTGTTTTCTTCCAAAGTAACATAGCAGTTTGTTACAATTATAAAAAGAGATAATTTTCTAATTAAAAAAATAATAATTAGTTAAGTGCAGTCTGCAGTAAGTTCTCAAAAGCAACAGCTGCTATTAAGCTGGGTCTTTAACTTCTGCTGACCCAAGAATTTCAGCAACATGATTAGCATCTTTCCTTACCCTGCAGGACTGGGCCTGTTCCCTTAATGCCTGTATGCTACTGCCGTAAGCAGAAAGATCAGACATCAAAGCTTCATGCTTCTTCAGGAGAGCCTGAAATCAAATGATACAAACAACATGTACACCGAGCCATTTTTACAAATGCTATTTTGCTTAAAATATATTCTTGGGCTCCATACATAGGGAACGTGGGTTCTTGAGAGCTGCCAGACCTTTAACTCTCAAGAGAATAGCTACATCTATTTAATAATAGGCCTTGTAGCTGTGTAAGTGCTTCTAATCCTTTTGCTCTACCTTATTTCAGAATCATTCTTTTCTTCTTACCAGGAAGGAGTACCAAGTATTACTCCAGAAACAGAGGTAAGTTTGAAAGAATACCTTTAAACTGCAGTTAATTTCAATGAAATGTCAGTCAGCAGTATCTGGTCACAGAAACATACTTGTATAGCAACTTCTGTATTAGAAAATACTTCAACACTGATGAAGTAGTCAAAGCTAAACTCCTACTGAAATACAACACTGCAACAGGCAAGAGTTTACTGATATTTACCTTAGTATGCCATACAAATTCCCTATAGTATAGTGAATACACTGAACAGCAAAATGACACATACAATAATAGCTAACATACAGGAAAAACAGCCATTGTACTTCGATTCGGTGTCAAAATTGAGGTTGATGCAAAAATCTTCCACCCTTTTTTGTAAGAATCCCAGAAGTAGCAGAGCTCCTTATTTTCTCTGCTACTGAATGAAGTCCTCACTCTGTTTATACAAAAGCAATCCAAACAGTGTCAAATACCTCAGCAGAGTCTTCATCCTTTCCATAGTCTGTGCTGCCCACAATGGGCTCCTTTTCCCTCATCCATGATTCTGCCTCATTAGCATCAGCAAAATACTGCTGAGCTTGCAGAGAATCCTCCAGATCCTGTCGCCGTTGAGATGCCTTGGCTTTCAGAGAGTCCCATTTTTGGTTCAGTTCATTCAATTTGATCTTCACATCTTCAGCAGCAAAATGTCCTATAAAGCAAAAAGAGGAGACAGAAGGACTTAGAGATATAAATAACACAGACTAAATGGTCAGCTGTACTCCTTGAACAAAAAATCACCAACGTAGCCTACTCTGACTGCAATTAGGCAAGCATAATTTAGTTCATCCCTTTGGTTCAGACAGATAGTACCTGTCAATTAAACTGCTCTAGGAATATTTGAATATACGCGTCTGCCAAGATGAGGTGAAGATCTGTGAAAATGGTGACAGGTTCCCATCAAGGAATCTATTTTTATTTCCATGTGAAAGAATGACTAGAAGCTCATCTTGCTTGCAGGTACCTGTCTAGTTCTCAGATAAATCAGTCAGTAATATTTAATGGCACAGGGCTAGAGAACAAAGTCCTGCACAAAGACTCCTGTATTTCTGAAAGACAGAAAATTAAGAAATATCGAGACATACCTTCTTCCACCATTGCATTTCCTTTCTGTGTAACTGCTTTAATGCGAGGTTCATGGCCTGCAATTTCTGCCTGCAAAGCCTGGTGCTTCTTTAGTAGATTCTGGACACCAATTAAGTCCTTCCCTGAAAAATACAAGACAGTTAACTGGCTTATGTCTGATGACTCAAAAATGTCAAGGAAGCTGCAACAAACGTCAGAAAAGCTAAGTACCACCAGAGAGCACTGCAGAAAATTGAGTTACCCAATGAAACTGTTGAATTAACAGAATAATTAAAGAACCATGGGTAAACACGTAAATGTAGGCAATGATAACTGCAGTAAACATTTTAGGTATTGTTTTTAAGAGAACTTTCTATTAAAAAAATAAGCCACAGCAATTCTGACACCTAAATCCTGCAGATATCAGAATGGACCAACCTCGGTTTGTTGAGGCTGCAATAGGTTCCTTCTCCCTAATCCAGGTCTCTTCATCCTCGATGTCACGGAAAAGCTGCTGCAGGCGAAGAGAATCTGCAAGTTTCTGCTTGCGAGCTACCATAGGATCCTTTAGAGCTTCATAACGAGCTACTAAAGCTTCTTGTTTCTTCTTGATATTGTCAGCATCAAAGTGCCCAGCATCTTGGAACTGGCGTGCCTGGATGGTAATGCCATCTATCCGATCCTAAAATTAATTTAGCAATAGTTTTATGTCACAGCCTTTACAAGATTTCAGGCTTTCTGCTTGATGAAGTGAATCTCCAAGGGCAGGAAGAAAAATTATTCCCCTCACCTGATGGGCAGCAACATCTGCCTCTAGCAGGGCATGCTTCTTCTGAAGATTTTGAACACTAGTAAGATCTTTTCCATAATCATCAGAAGCCAAGTGACCCTCTACTTCATACAGCCACAGCTCAATGTCTTCTACATTGCGATTAAATTGCTGCTGTTGATTGGCTTCACGCAGTTTTATACCTGAGTAAGACAGAGTGATGAGAAGATGATTTAAATTTTCTACTTCATTTAACTCACTTCCTTGTCTTTTCCCAGCTAATGCTGCTACAAAAAGCATTGTTTAGATTTTTATGAGTAGATCTTACCTTTGAGCTCAGTGGCTTCCAGAAGTTTCTTCCACAAGCTGATGACTTCATTCATGCGAGCTGCCACCTCATCAGACGCATAGTGATTGACATCAATCAACTTCTGGCCAGCTTTCTCCAGTGCATCAATCCGACTCTGATTAGCAGAAAGCTCTGCTTCAAAAGCCTGATGCTTCTGAACTTTACCTTGCAAGTTGGATGGATCCTACGGATAAAGAAAGAAAAACAAACTTTCAGTCCAGAAATAATATCTAGAGATATCAGAAGACATTTTTAAATTCAACTACACTTACATATGTGTCAATATGCAACAAGAGGAATTGGTGCCACAAATACACCTTTGAAATCACAACATTTAAGCTGTTGGATTAGCATGATTACAGCATGCGGGGACACGGAGAAATTGCAGTTCTTCCTGTTGCTGTTAATACCGCCTACATCAGCAAGATCTGCCTGATCCTGCTTCATAACATTATACTGATTACATTAAGCTTGGCATTGCCTTAAAAATACTCTGACACTGATCTTTATTTTTACCTTGTAAGCCTCATCAGTAGCAGTTTTCATCTTTTCATTAACCCAACTCTTTAGTTCATCAGAATCTCTGAAAAACTGCTGGAGATGGAAAGAGTCTGCCAGCTGAGCACGGCGGTACATGGCTCTTTCATGAAGAGCATTTCGGCGGCTCAGTAGCTGAAAAAAAAATAAAAAGAAAGCATTTAAGTAAAGATTTTTAAGTTCTTCAGTTTATAAGAAAGTCTATTTTATGCACTGAAAGCTCCACTGATTTATCCCATAGTGTAGTCATACTATTTATAGTAATAAAGCAGAAAACCTGCAGACCACATCTGTATTAAATACTTACAGCATCTCTGCGCGTAGCAACGTCATCCATGGCATAATGGTTATTCTGAATCAATTTAGTAGCAAACTCATCCAATGCCTGAAGTGAAAAGATTTTCCATTTATTTTCTGCAACAAAAACTGTTTGTGCAAGTCTACACAGTAAACTAAATCTCAAAAGCTTATCACATTAAAACTGTCATTAAGACAGCTACTGTTTAAACTCTTTTAGTCTATACCATCCTCCTACATGTGTATGGATGACCACTTATCAAACCACACTCTTTTTTGTCAGTCCCCCACCAACACTGCCCCTCCAGTCCATAAATTATTTCTCTCTTCTTTAGTGATCACCCAATATAAATATCTTACTGTGATTTTCTCCTCTTGAGCACTCAGGGATTTCTCAAAATCTTCATGCTTCTTTAGAAGAGCCTCCACGCTATCCAGAGAATCACCAAGGTCTTCATTCAGCAGAAAAGCCTAAAACAAGGCAACAAACATCAGTGGAATTTTATGTTTGCCTCCTCAGCTTCTCTAAAAGACAACCTAAGCATGCTTAGTGATGTTTCCTACCATATGACTGGAAAAGAAGGATAATTACTGGGATGGTGTTCCCTATACACCTCTAGCAGCCAAAGATTCCAAATAATCATTTTTAGCTTCTTTTTCAAACAGTATTTCACAAGAGGTATACAAACATAAAAGCAACACGAGGCCAACTTGCCCTAGCTCACAGTTTCAGAATAAGAAAGAAGCAGTCATTGTAGAATCTTGGGCAGCCACGCAACTAACTGCACAGCACCATACCCCTAGTGAATGTCCAGTGGTAGGCAGTCACTGCCATTGGTAACTAAAAATGGTTTGTACCTACAGAAGACTAGGCATTAACGAATAACAAACTGGAGAGTTCAAATACATGCACTCACTTCTTGTTTGCTCATCCAGTTGTCAACTTGTTCAGTATCTCTGTAGAAAAGCTGCAGATCCATGCACTGTTCATACTGTTGCCTGCGAAGCTCCCATAGTTCTAGCAAGGCAGATCTTTCATCTGAGAGGATAGTCAGCTAAGGGATTGGGAAGAGGAAACATTGTATTTAACAGAACCAGCGTCTACTTCTCAATGTAAAAATCAAGATGAATTGAACAGCAATTGTCAGTCTCAAAACTCTGTAACCTATACATATGATACTTTGTAGCTTAAAATCTTCAAAAGAAATGAACTTCTAAATTAAGGGACACAGAAGAAAAAAAAACCTACATAATTCTTCTTGGACTTCTTGCTCTCAGGTTGCCCAACTTACCTTCTCTTTAACTTCATCAGAAGCATAGTGCCCAGCTGCAAGCAAAGCCTGTCCGGACTCATCAGCAGATTTGAAGCTATCCTCGTGAGCATCAATTTCTCCCTATGAAATGGAAGAGAAAAAGTTATTTCCCACAATATAGCTTACAACAGAGTGTCAAAATACTACTACTGAAAATAAAGAGATGCAACAGCCTGGAGAGTTTAAAGTTTATCATTCAGGTATTTAGATACATCATGCCAAACAAGAAAACTAGAATCAAATGCATCACCTTATACTGCAGATAAGGAAAACAGTGAACCATGTAGTACAGCCACAGGATGCTAGTGATATGACATTAGCAGCCCTGACTCAGAGAGTGTGTCAGACACACAACTCAATCTTAAAGAGCTGCTGACTGGATTTGGCTAGCCATTATACCTTATGTTCCTGATGTCTGTCTAGAAGGGCTTCTGCTCCAGCCACATCGTTGGCAAGCTCGTCAGCATTTATCAGAGCCTTCATCTCAGTTACCCAGCTAGTGAGGTCCCGGAAATCTGCGAGAAAGCGCTGCAACCTTGTGAAAACAAACAAAAAAAAATGTTTGGGAATCATTTGCTTGCATATTTTCTTGGTCCTTAAACCAAAGATAAAAGTTACAAACACGAAAGCAGTTCCTTGGATAAAACAAGACAATACCACAATGCAAATAGAATATTAAATAATTAAGTTTTCTATCTGAAAGAGTCTTTTAAAATTAGGAAAACACTAAGTTTAAGAAGTAGAAACCTTTCAGTGTTCCTCCAACACGTGTTTTTCGTATCACTTAATCAGGTAGTAAAAGGAATATTAACATCAAGTCTATACGTTGAAGACAGCAGAAACCAAAAGACAGTTCTCAAGTGTTTCAAGACAGCCCCGGGGAGTGCTTCTGTCACAGTCAAACCAGTGTGTAGGGGGAAGAACTGACAGAAAGTTTCAGCTGCACATGCCTCAGCCTTAGAACAAATAAATTCTCAGATGACTTTCAGCATGTTTTTCCAGTTATTGCCTTTGGCACGTGTTTAACACTTATCAGGAAAAACGATCAGTTTCTATTTCCCTTTTAAATTTGATGTTAACTGAAGAGAATATGACAGTGAAGGCAAAATAAGAATGACTACTTGGTGCAAGATTTATGGTAGTGAAGACATACACAGTGTGAGGGAACGAACAGCAGAAACACAATAACAGAAAGGACAAACTAACCACCACATTAGGCTAAGTATCTTATTTGCATGGATTCTTAATAGTGATCTAATTGTCTAGTTTTCATAGAGAACCAAGTTGATACAGAAAGAAGTATGGACGAAAACAAATCCCACAGCAACAAGGCAACTGTCACAGATGAGTGTAGTGTTTCTTTTAGTCTAGGACAGCACACCCAACAGTACACCGTAATTTAACAACAAAATCACAAAGGCTCCACAGTGAACAGATTTATAATATGCACATTAAAAACAAAGTTGGATAGCACTTCAGAATGCAGGCATCTCTGATGTAATAAAAAGTGAACATGCCCTAAAAATTCAAGGTGCCTTCATAATTGATGTGCATTCAGAGAACGACCAAGAGCTTTAAAGTATTTATATAAACTGTTCTTTTTAGTTCTTTTTACAAGAAGCTGATGTAAAGTATCATCTGGTGACTAAGACTACTACTGAAAACATCAGCATCATCCCAACCTTTTAGGAACAGCCTCCCTTTCTTCCATTACAAACAGTCTTATGTCAAATTTGAATGTAGAACAAAGGAAAAAAGGCCATTCTAGCAAGACAGTGCTCCTACCTGTAGGAGTCATTAAGGCGAGCATGTCTCTCTGCTGCCAGCGTTCGGATCTGCTCCCAGTTGGCAATCAGTTCCTCCCGTTTCACTTGAATTTGAGAAGCATTTATTGGGTGAGACTGCTGCAAACGGTCAGCTTCTGCACAAAGGGCCTTAACCTAAACCCAGAGAGTCACAAACAGTGAATAAGCTTCTAACCTTTTTAAAAACAGGTTACCCAGTTTAAATAGTAAATAAAATGCATCTCAGATGAGTACCTTATCCTCCAAAGCTGCAAGATCTCTTTCCAGGCCTTCATGCTTACGCAGTAAAGCTTGCACGCTGGCCAAGTCTCTGCCAAAGTCATCTGAGGCCATCAACTGCCCTTTCTCTTTAATCCAGCTGATAGTTTCATCCACATCCCTTCAAAACAAAGCACAAATTGAAAGTAGTAAATCTTATAGGGAAAGGGGAAGAAAGCAGGACACTTTCACTTATTACCGGCATACCTGCAATGCAAACTCATATATAAACACCACAGCTGATGACAATAAAAAACTAACAAACCAAAAGCACCTGAAAATATACGCATACATTTTTTTTAATTCCCAAAAGCATTCAAGTGCGTAGGCAGGCCATTCTTCAGATGGTGTCACCAAATGGAAATAATTAATTATAGCACTACCAGTCAGTTTTCTACCCTAGACCCCTCTTCCAATTTAGTCATAGCAAACCTCAAAATAACAAGCAGCAGATAAGATAGAAGGACACTGCTCAAAGACACCCCCCCACCGCCCTTCCTGCCCTGAACAACTGGACTGACATCTAGCCAGCAACAACAAAGAAAAACAACCTCTTTAAAGACTCATGTAGGACAGAACAGGGGGAAGCTCTCAGAGTAAATAGAACTGCCATGCAAAATAATGAACAGAACTTTCCAGGTGTTGAAAACTTAGAACAGAACGACTGTTTCAGAGTTCCCTTTGAACAAGTCCCTCAGTGATGAGGAGGAGTAAAAGAAAATGAGAGAGTGGTAGCCCTTGTCACAATACTGTATGTAACTAAAGGATCATCAGACTTCTATACATTGATATGACATCACTTCAGCAGATCCAGCCATGATCATACCTGTTGAAGCGCTGAACTTCAGCTGCCCCAAAGAGTTTTCCTTGCCTCTGTTGGGCAAGCCCCTTAAGACGCTGCCAGCTTGCATTTACTTCATCCTGTTTGGACTTTATAAGTTCCTCCTCAGGGTGCTGCTCCTAGTAAGCAAAGGAAAAAATGCAATTTTCAGATGCTCCATTCTAAAGATTGACAAAACCTTGAAAAAAACACTGTTTTCCAAGAAATCAATTTATAATCGCTGTACTTTCCAAGTGATCTCTCAGTTCAGTAGTTTTCCTAAAGTGTAACTGTATAAATATTGAATACTCATGCAGTAGTCTCTCTATGAACTATTTAGTCAACAGGAAGAGGCCTGTAAACCATATACTGCGATCTAGAACACAATACATCCTGCCCTGTTTCCAGCCATTCAAATAGCCAGGACTCTAAACACATGTGCAGTAAACAATACAAATCTCCTACCAAACTGCAGGAGTGGGTAGGGAACATTTCAGACAAAAGGTTTCTGCTATATCACACCAGCCAGGAGAGATACTCAACATACATAAACATTTACCTGGATAAGCTTGCCAGCGAACTGGTTCACTTCATTCACTCTTTCCTCGTGAGCTGCCAGGTCTGTTTGGAACTCTTCAAATTTCTTCTGCAGAACCTCAACGTGCTCTAAGTCCTGTCCAAGCTCTTCTGAGGTCACTATTGCTTCCTAGCACAATTAAAATACATATATATTTCAGTATAACCTACAAGAAACCACTACCAGAAACCAGGAAGCAAACTGTGCTAATCAGATTTTAAACTACAAACTTCTTTCTTACTTCACAAAACACAAATTTCTCCCACCCAACACCTCTCCATAACTACAGAAAACACCCTAGGTCACTATGAGTGCTACTTTTTCATCTTTGCTTTTGTTCAATTCTCAAGTCATTAAATCAGTTCCATTATCACAGGCTCATCATTCTGTGGGTGATGACCACTGCTGCAGCCATCAAAAACACTGACACAAAATATGTAAGGAAAAAACATGATTTTGTAACAACAAAATAATTGGCCACGCAGTGTCTGAAATTTATCTTTTTCAGTTACTTACGGATTTTGTTGTAGTCTTCTGATATGAGACTTATTTATGAAAAGTGCACTGCCGTATTCTGTAATGGTTATGCAGGGTTTAGAGTTCGAACCCACAGTGACACAAAACCAAAAGCTATCATTACGAAAACCCAGATGATCATTTTGTGGCTTTTCTTGAGATTGTGGTTTGTGGTCTCTTTCCTCAAGAGTTCAAAGAATTCAAAGCCAACAGTTCTCTTGCAGCAAGCGGCCTTACAATGTGCACCTGCAGATACTGCAATCTTAAGTAATTACTTAAGTAATTAGGTACACATGGCTTGCTGGTTAGGCTGGCCACTTTCCATAACAAATTATTTAGAACATCTGTAACAAAAATTTGCTTATACTTGCTTTATATGTATAAAACGTAAAGATAAAATGAAATGCCTTCCGAAGTTCTCTTGGGCTACCTGAACTCCAGCTACTATCCAAAGATGGAAATTTCCACACAGATAAATCCAGTTTCCCAAGAAGAACACAGCAAACACAGGTAATAATGTACCTTGTCATTGATCCAGTCCATGACATCTTCACACTCCCGTAAGAACTGCACCAGCTTCTGTGCCTGCAACAGCTTCACTCCCTTCTCTCTCATTTTTTCCAGTAGTAACTCCCATAGTCGGTGCAGCTCCTGCAGACGAGTCTAGAAGAACAGGATGCTGATATTAAAATCCCATATCAGACAAGAATGTGTTCCCTTCCTCTCCTTAGGATGAGGCTTTTTCCAATGTGTCATGCTCCTAAATCTTACTAGACAGAGAGCGAAAGTACCTCATCAAATTTTCACCTCCAGTAATTAGTTTAAGAGATATAAAATAATATAACAACATAAAATTAGAAATTACCAAACTGAATATTTAAGCAGTTATTAATTATTGAAACCATTATACAGTTATATTCATAGATGTGAAGTAAGCATTTTGAGACATAACTGGATCTAAATTCTACAGTAGTGTGAAGTCAGACCCAAAAAACCCCAGCAAACCACTGGTGCTCCCACCTTTTAAAATGAAATCAACTCCCAATGTGTAAATCTTGTTCTCATTTTGGGATACATTTTTATTTATAACCACATTTTGTTTCAAGTCAAATTTGTGCCACTCCACAGTATTTTCACAGTTTGTCAGATAATAGATTTAGCCAACACTGTTAAGTATTGCAATACTTAAATGCTAGGAGCAGTTACTGGTTTTAATGTTGAGTCTCTGTGGCCGCATTCAGCCTTTCAAAACATTTGGGAGCAACTGTAAACTTTATAGACAATAAAAAGAAAACCACACTCCCACACAGGCACACAACTTGCAAAACAGGAAAGTATCTGCTCCACCCATCACCTTTAAGGCTTTGCTCATCTAGATGTGAAACTTGAAAGTCATGCTAGAGAAGCTTTTGAACATCCAACATGGGTGGATACTTACTTAATCCTTTTAGAAAATTCAGTTAGGTAGGTTTCAAGGGGAGAGAAAGCTCACACTACATAATTTCTAAGTGTTGCCCAAAGGATAATGCAGACTGTCAGGCAAGGAAGACAGAAAACATGGCAAAAAGAAGTTGCACTGCACAGCCAGGAGTTTCACCTACTCGTATGTGGGACCCAACTTGGGTGGCTGTTACTATTGGGCGCTGTGCAGTCCTGTACGGCGTGAAAGACTGAACCATTAAAAAGCAAGTTATCACTCCAAGCATAACACAAGTGAGAATTTACACTGAGCAGCACAACTAAGAAACGTTATTATTTAACATCACTCAACCAGCAAGTTATAATGTTCTATTTAAGCAAACAAAAGCCGTGGTTAATATCCCAAACATTTGGTCTTGTGAATTGGCTGCTTCTCGATGCTGTGTCTTTTTTGGGAAGAGTCATTAAGCATCATTCATCATCTGCATTGTGACTTTCAACACATATTGGAATTACTGGAGACTTTCCAGGCCAAGTTCCTGGACTCCGTGGGCAGAAAGTTCACTTATGAAGCAATGTTGCACTCACTACGAGCTTGGTGCTTAACGTCTATAAAGGCTCCAAACACAAATTCTCTTGTGATTTCACTCAGAGTGTTTGTAGAATTGTAAAATATGTTCTAGAATACAGAGTTATGCACGTAACCTACAAAAACTGCTCAACAAAAAGTCTGTAAGAGGAAAAAAGTTTTCAGACTCACTCTTATGGTTTCAGACGCAAAATGGCCTTCATTGATCATCTGATTTCCAGTCTCATCCAGCTTAACGATAGCCCCCGAATTGGCCTGCACTTCAGCTTCAAAGGCCTGGTGCTTCTGCAGCTTCCCCTACAAGCAAAACATCAAAGAACGTTTTGAAAATCCATCTCCCATACAAGCTGGTTTTCTTCAGATATCTTCTTATAGTGTTAATTCACAAAGCTGAAGCGCTCAACACATTCTAGGATTAATCCAAGCTGGTTTTACACTACACTGCAATAACTTTTTCTATACTGGTTTAGCATATAATCTGCTATTAGAAATATTCCAATCATGTCAAAGACTCAATGTTCCTGGAGAGCACTTTGCAAGGATGTACTTGCATCCAACTTCTGTTTATCGCTCTCAGATCAAATGCTCATGCATTTGTTCTCTCTGCTCCAATTGACATGGTACGTCCTAATATTAACAGCGCAACGCCACAAGATAGCAGTAGGACTTGCCTGTAAATTGCTCGGGTCTTTGTAATTCTCATCAGATGCAATCTGGAGTTTCTCTTGGATCCATTTCTCGAGCTCATCTGCATCGCGCTGGAAGAACTGGAACCGATAGGAATCTTCGAGTTTTTGGCGCCTCAGAGAAGACAGCTCCTTGAACCTGTGGTAACGGTCCAAAACCTGCTGACGCCGTTCCTGGATATCTTCTGCTGTTTCCAACACTTTTACCCCACTTGGATCCATCTTCTGAAAGATGAAAAACATTCAGTTAATGTTTGGTTTGTATTACAAAACAAAGGTATGAAGAGATCCATGAAGGAAGAATCTGTTGTTTTTTTTGTTTGCTGGTCATTGGGGTGTATTTCTTCTTTTAAACTCACATGTAGTTTACTTTCAGTAAGCGTATGGAGGTATGTATATAGAACATAAATAAACAGGAACACATAGCAGGAAATCACAGGGAGAGAGCATTTACAACAGCATTAAACATCTACTTGCCTTGGAAAGCTATGGCTGCCACTGCCTGCCCAGCAGTACAAAGGCCATGCTACCCACACCTCACCATGCAAGCATGGAATAGATTGTAAAAGGGTGCTTCAGAAACATGTCGGTGTGCACTTATGCATATATATGTGTGTATACATACATATGTTCACGTGTAGATATATAAACATCAGGTCTTTCCTGGACAACATGAAAACTTTATTTAGTTAAAATACTGAATACAGATAAGCTTCAGTAATGATGTTTACCACTTTTCCTCACAGAACAGCTAACTAACCCGTGTAAGTACATCTATATGCATACAGACACACATACACAGGGATTATACATGCATATGTTGATACACACGTGTGTGTGTGTGTGACACAGCCACCCTGTTCTCTCAATTAAACAGCCATAAACCCACCCTGCCATGCCCTACACATGTCTGCAAAAGCCAACCCAGAGGCTCAGGCTCCGTTTCACAGATCTGATGCCGTAAACAGAGAAGGAATTTAAGGAGTACTTTGTATTTGCAGTCACCTTTACTTTTCAGTTCCTAAGCTTTCAGAAAGCAGCGATTTTCAGTAAGGAACCCGTGCATTACAATAGAAATGTGACACAAATGAAGAAGTACCATTACTGTCAAAGAGTTTGGGTACTTACATGCTCTTTTGACAACTTGTTATGCATATCAAGCAGCTGTTGCAACAAATAATCAGTGCTTGAGCAATTATGCAATTAATGTCTGGATGTACAAGTGCTTACACGTACAGCTTGGTTAATGCTTTAATTACAAATGCTGTAAGCATCAAACTAAACCTACCTCCCATCAATCCTACAAAATAAGAAGTGGAAGAGAAAGTGTAAAACTGCATGGAAAGACACAGGCAACCTCTGAAACATGTTGTTAAATACAAAATAAGTTCTTTAGGCACTAGCTAGCTGCATGCTCTAACTAGATGCATATCTTGCATAATGACATGAGAAACTCACCAGGTTGGAACACTATCTGCATGGCTGCGTTTGCTGTGTGGTTTCCAGGCACTTGCAGTGGGGCCATGAGACAGAAAGGCTCAGTGGGGCAGAGCCCCCTGCCCAGCACTGCTGTGTCACAGCAGCTGTTACCTGGTAGACTCTGAGCTCAACTGCACTGCAGCAGCTCAAGGAAGGAAGGAAGGAAGGAAAGCTCAGCTCTGCTCTCTCTTCCAGGCGTGGCTGTTCTGCTGTTAAGAGGGGTGTGGAACAAATGGGCTGTGTAGGCTGAATGGCAGCAATGAAGCTCGGGGGTCACTGCAGGGGGACCAAAAGCTCCACTGGATTGATATATCTGAGCTTTAAAAGATCAAACCCCAAATATAGCTGGAGGCCAGCTATGGGTCATCTCCTGCAGAAGACAGCTGTGTGAAGGGCTGCTTCAGACTGTCTTTCCCCTCTAGGAAGCAAGCCAGAAAAATCAGAGGAAGTTTATAGCAATAACTTCCTTCCCCATGCTGCTACATTGTGTAGCAACTCCAACAACTCTTTCTTGCTTCTGTTTTCCATTTTTAAACTGAATTTTGCTCAGCAATGACAAAGGGGCAGTCAGCCTAACCCTAATGGAGCACTCCTTGCTCTGGATAAGGGCATCACCAGGAAAAAACAGAACCCTCATTATGTATCAAAACACCACACATACCATACCACGATCAACTGTCAGCTTATATACCAGTAACCTCTGCAGCCCAAATGATCTCAAACTACTTTAAATCGTTATTTTATTAAATAATTAAGATATTCAATTGCTGAAGTTAGTTAGATCACTAAATTAATCGTCATTAAAATAAAAGAAGCCCCTATGCAATTTAGGCCAGTCGCTGGTTTGCCTCTCAGCACACCAGTTATGCAATCTGGCTCCTCTTTTTGCTGGGATCCATTAAAAGAAAGGCTCCCTTTATAACTACAGCAAGTCGAGCTAGTCCATTGTAAAAGAAGTGCTTTGCTCTAGCAATAATAGACTGTTCTTTCCTGCAGCAGATAGCTGACGTCAGCAAGGCGAGATGGTGCCAGAACACGATCAGCAGTTGCTGGGGAACTCTGTGCTCTGAAGTCATGGATGCTGCAGAACACCACCCCTCGGTGCCAAGGGACTCTGTGAGATGGTTCCAAGGCGTTTTGGTTCAGTGCACCATCTGCATTTCAGCCCAGAGAAGAAAAGGCTCCAGGGAAACCTTATAGTGCCTAATGGGGGCCTGGCCTGCAGGGAATGTGGGGGGGGGGGGGTGAGGGTGCAGTGACAGGACAAGCAGTAATGACTTTAAACTACAGAAGTGTAGGGTTAGATGTTTGGAAGAAGTTGTTCACTCTGAGGGCAGTGAGGCCCTGGCAGAGGTGCCCAAGGCCATAATGGGGTTCTGGAGAGTGGGGGGCTTTGCCCACGGCAGGAGCTGGAACCAGACGATTCTTAAGATTCTTCCAACTCAAACCATGCTGTGGTTCTACGGAGGCTCCACCTCCCCTCCAGCACACCTCTGCATGCCCAGCAGCAGATGGGATGAACAGAAGCTCTCTGAGAAGCATAGCTCACCCCGCAGCCAGCTGACCCCCCCCAGCCTCCTGGGGGACAGCAGCCCCACCCTGCACTGCCTGCACAGGCTGATAAGCTGCATGGAGCTGGGCTGCGGGAGGCCATGCTGGGGGTGCAGTGTGCTCCTCATGCTGCACTGAATGGCTGCAGGAGGTGGCTCTGAATCAGGCTTTGCTCCCCTGAGAGTATCCGCTGCCCTGTCTGTGTGCTGGGAGACCGCACTTGGAAAGTCACTGATTGGCTCACAGTTAGATAAAGGGCAGCCCAAAATGCTCCGTCACGCCGCACTGCTGCAGTGGTACTCAAACATAAATAAATAAATAAAGCATGAGCAGATTCAAGAGCAAAAAACCAACCAAACAAGAACAAGTGAAGTCATTGCTCTCCTCCTACAGGCCAAAATGGCCAGCTTGCCCCGTTATGCACACTGAGTGCTGACACACAGCTACAGCCGCTGGGGTATGGGAGGCAGCGAGGTGGGCTCAGCAGGAATGACAGCAATGCATGTCAGAGGTCAGCGTTTTCCTGACCTAAATGTGGTTTCAGGGATTTAAAAACTCCAATGCAAACTCTACTGAGTGTTGCACAGCAGATTTTGGCAGCTTTATCCAAACAGCTACACAAAGTTGAAAGAAGTAAAACCACCGTACCTGAAAAGCAATCGGATATCGCTATATAAAGATCACTATCTTGAAGCGAAGTAAAATAACGACTGCTGTCACAACAAGCCCTGATGTGCTGCATGCACTCAGCACTGGTGACCCCAGCAGCACTGCAAGGCTCTGTGCTCTGTGTCACACTTGGCCGATGCAGCCCCAAGCCATGGGGACAGCATCACTGCTTCCCATGGGATCCAATCACCAGTGGCTTTACCCAAAGCAAAGGAATCGCCCTGCCTGCTGCTGCCAGGGGAATGGTGCAGTGGGTGCGCCTCAGAAGTAACCGAGGGTGTCCATCATACACACCATGCTGCAGATTTAAATGCTAACGAGGGATAATTAATGCTCGGTCATTCAGCTTGCTATTAATTTAAATCTAGAAAATAGAGAAGTGCCAAGAGCAGAATGCAGCAGAACCCCACTGCTCCTGGCTGCCATCGTGGGTCAGTCAAGCACTGCACAGCCAAGCCAGGTGCTGCAGCACAAAAGCTGTATCTGCCACGTAGTGCTGTAGGATCACACAGACCAACTGCAGCACAGGGAATATCCTAATGTGTCCCCAGAGTTAAGTTTGCATTGCAGGGAGACAGAAAAAGATCTACTTTGTGTTTGAACTAAGGCAGGCTGCAAACGCACTGACATGGCTGATGTGCACAGCCATCCGTGTTTCAAAACCTGCATAGCAATTAAAGACCTGCTCATTTTTAGGCATGTTAACATTTTCATTCTGCAGCCAAATGGGTGAAGCTGTGTAACAGGGCTGAACTGCTGCTCTGAATTTGGTGCCTTGATGCATAACTGGGTTGCTCTGCTTTTGGTGTCAGTGCAGCACTGCTCTAACACAGCACCCCGACCGCACTGCAGAACCGCAGGGCTACAGGTAATGGGATGTTACATAACTCCCCCAGCATGCTCTGTTCCCGTCATTTCTTCATTCTAATGCTAATTCCAGCACAGACATTCACCTGACTCATTTCCAGATAGAACCTGGCTGCTGTGTCACCCAGGAGAAGTTTGGCCCCTGTTTTACCATCTCCAAATTGAACACAGCACAGACAGTGAGAGCGCAATGCATGGGCTGTACGTCTGTGTGAGTGGATCTAACAGGAACCAAAACTGACTTTACACATATGATGTGCTATGATGTAAATCCATCATCGTTGATTTCCAGATAGCTAAAGAGACATCGCACAAGAATCTCTAAAACAAGGAGCTCATGGAAAACTAATCCACACCAACAGCCAACGATACTGAACTACAAGGTGTTCACACATCATGCATCGCAGAAATGAGGAAACTCAAAGTATTAAGGGAAAGCCAGATGAGAATGAACAGTGAAGTACAAATAAAGCACTTGCTATGTCATACAAACTCTCAAACCAATGGGATTTTGTTACAGACAGGTCACTGCAACAAAGGCAGGCAAGTATGGCGACAGCACCACATGCATTACGTAGCAATACCTGGACTTTGACTTTACGAAACGATGACAACATGATGGAGGAATGCAGAGTCTAAAAGGGAGGGGGAGATCAAGATAACATTCAGCTCACTATGAGTGCAAGGACACGGCTTTGTTCTTGTCTTCTAAAACACAAACCCCATCACAGCACACACCCCACGTTTCCCCCTTGGTTCTGTGCCGCACACAGCAGTTCGGTGTTGCTGTTCCACAAGCGACTGCAGGCAGCAGAACCCCCCATGCAAACAGGTTACCATCACCAGCAGGAAGAGTTAATGCGGTCAGTGCTAACCCTTCCGGTTAACTGAAACAAACCAAGCCCTGCCATAATCTGAAGGTCAAAACAGACACTAAAGGAAGTTATCTGGACTTGGCAAATGACGCTTCTCGCGACACAGTAATCGAATGGGGTGGCTTAATTTCAAGGCACAAACGCAACGAGGTTTCAAATACCTCCAAAGATATTTCCTTCCAATTGCCACAGTTGAAAAAGAAAAACCAACAGTTGCAGCAGGAGATATTTCTTGAGATGGCTCATTATGTAGCTGTTAAGTATATCTAATCCAATACATTTCCAGCTGAAAGCTGCCCTGTTGCCCCCAGCTCTATTTTCCCTATGAGTGCACTGCAGTCCCTGGAGCAGCTCACAGACAAGCGCAGTTTGCTGTCTTTGTGCTTGCTGAAGCCGCTGCATATCTCCCGTGGCATCTGCATAGCTGAACACGGATCGGTGTCAGCAGGGTAGGCAGCCTGCCACCCGTTTGATCAGCAATATCACTGGACTATGCTTGGCAATCCCCACCAGCAGCATCTGCAGTCTGCTCCACCCCATTCTTCTGCTGCCTACACTCCAGGGACAAATGGAAAAAACAGACTCCCACACCACATTAACATGCAGTAAAGGGAGGAATTCGTATCATTTCTCCTAACGCAAGGGGAGCGATCCATTTCACCCCGGAAAGCAATGTATTTATGAAGAACACAACAGCGGGCCATAAATACACGATGTGGATAAAAACAAGCCGACAGTGACACTGAGCTATTTGCATTAAGTTACCGGGATGAGCTACGCGTGTAATAGTTGAGAAACAGGGATTTCACACCGAGGTACCACCCTGCCTTAGGAGATGCACGGCTCCTCCTGCCTTCCTCCTCCTGCGCAGAAGAAAAACATGCAAAGATGGCTTAAAAAGACAGCCTTCACCTTCTGATACTTGTTAGGATGGTTACTTTGATATCACAGATACATTCGTCCAACCTCATTCAACGTGGACCTCAAGGAAGCATCACCCCTAGATGTGATCTGATAGATTCAGTTTCATCCCGGTGCATTCAGATGTAGTTTCTCCCACCCCCAAAGCAGTGACAGAAATAAACGACTCGATGCAAACGAGGTAACCTGCTCGCTCCGTGCCAGCACTTGCACTGCTGCACTCACAGACCCTGCACGCAATGCAGCAGAGCGCGCCCTATTTCCAACCTTTTGTTCATTATTTATAACTCGCCCAGCACAAACAACCACAAACCATCGGTAGGTGTGTTTAAAGGCAAGGAAAAAAAGAAAAAAGCAGGGTCGTATGTGGCAATTTCATCCTAGATTTGGAAATAGAAATATATATTAAAAAATGGAGCCTTGTGAGCAAGGCCGTTCAGAGAGCGCAGCCCTTGGAATCTTCTGGCACATCGCTCCAAGCACAACGCCAGAAGAAAACAGATACTACGTTTTCCTTTCCAGACAGATACAGAAGCATTTCAGGCAGGTTGGGGTTGGGTGTTGTGCTTTTTTCCCTTCCCTGATGTGTTCATTTGCCATCTCCAGACAACTGCTGCTCAGAGCCCGCAGACACAATGCAGTGCATCCCTCCATCCCTCCCCACACCCAGCAGGGAGGTGCAGTGGAACGCACAGAGCTCCGTTCAGCTCTTCGTGTTCAGATCTCATCTACCGAAGCACCAACCACTGAAAGGCTGCAATTCGCCCTACCGCAACAGAGGGGAAAAAAAGAAAAAAAAGGGAAAAAAAACAACAACAACTGAATTTCTGGTTGTTTTTTTCCCCCTTTTTTACCACAGAGACACATCAGACGGCTACCAGACGAGGAAGGCGGCCTTTTGATGCGGGAAGCCGCAGCTCCCGCCGTGCCCACCCCGAGCCGCCGGCCCCGCGCTCCCCTCAGCCGCTGACCTTGGCGGGCGCTGCGGAAGCCATTGCTGCCGGCGGGGCCGCCTGTCAGCGCCGCCCGTCCCCTCCCCTCCCCGGGGCGCTGAATGGAATTCCTGCCGCCGGCCGAGGCCTCCCGGGGCGGATCTCGCGGCTCCCCGCTCGCCCTTTATCCTTTATCCCCCCTTCTCCCCCCTCCGGGCTCGGCACGCGCGGAGAACCCTTCAGGGACAGCGCTCACAGGCCTCCCCGCGGCTGAGGGGAGCGTACACCTGTCCCCACAGCGGTGAGCGGGCTCTGCGTGCCCGAAGTGTGGCGGAGGAAGACGCCCGCCCGCCTCAGCCCGCCGCCTCACCGGCTCCGCACGCAGTCCAACGGCTCCGCGCCCGCCGCCCCTCCGCTACGGACACCGCGCGCCGCCGGCGCCGCCTTTTATACAGCGACGGGAGATGACGTCAGCGCCGCAGAACGGGCTCCCGACTGGCGGAAAGTGCCGAAGGGGTTCGGAAAAAATCGGCGGAGGAAGGGAGGGCCCCACCCATCCGAGCGCAGCAGAAAGGAGAGAGAGCGCATGCGCAGAGAGCCGAAGTGTTCCGGAAAGTGCCGAGTGGTTCCGGAAAGAGCCGAAGGGCGTGGCGGGATGCCTGAGTGAAAGGGCGGGGTGGGGGCGGGAGGCGGTGGTTCGCTCTGTGGCCCTTCAGTGAACCTTAAAATAATATTAAAATAAAACAACCAACCAAACAGAAAAACCAACAAACCAAAACGGGGCAGCATCGTAAATTAGTTACAATACCAACGCAGCACGGCCGAGATGGGGATCTCTGCTGCCTTCTCAGCCCCCGCCGGGGCCATCTTCGGCTCCTGAGGCGCAGAGCTGCTGCAGAGGCAGAAGATCCGCTGCAGATTTCACTGTTCAAATCAATAACAGCCTCAGCAGTTCTGCGTTATTAAAGGTCTGAACGATGGAGGTGGTGCAGGCTGGTGCTCTCATGTCCAAAGCTGACAAGGGCCGCACAGCTCAGGCTCCCCACCTGGCACAAACCATCTATCTTTAAAGGCATTAATCCAAAGGAAAATGAGCCCTTAGTATGAATAAGATGTTTGAAATAGACACATGAGAAAGGCTTGGCCGAATCTCTCAGGTTTTGATAGGCAGAACGCCATCGGATCAAAGCACAGAGGGGACTCGGTGATGTGTGAGTTAATAACACTTCTATTTAAGTGCTTAAAAGGGAAAAAACACTCTGGCACTGACGTTGCATCAGAAGCCGTAGGACTGCATGGAACCATTGTCTCTAAGGAAGCGTGACTCACAGCAATCTTAGTGCATCTGGTCCCGAACGCAGTGTCTGCACATGGGAGATGCTGCCATTTGGGACTCAAACGTGTGTATGAAAACAGCCTTTTGGTGTGAGCACAACACCTTACCTGCACTGGGTTGCCAGCCACCAAACCAGGCTGTCCTGAGCCACATCCAGCCTGGCCTTGAATGCCTGCAGGGATGGGGCATCCACAGCCTCCTTGGGCAACCTGTTCCAGTGCGTCACCACCTTCTGGGTGAAAAACTTCCTCCTAAGATCCAACCTGAACCTCCCCTGTCTCAGTTTCAAACCATTCCCCCTTGTCCTGTCACAAAAACCAAAGACTTGAGCATTTTCAAGAACACGGATTCACATGGTACAAAGAAACTGGGGGAGATTTGCATCATACTCAACAGCCACCAGTAACACTAAGCAAATGAATTCCAGCATCAGTTTACAAAGTAATACAAACCGAATACAAACAGGATTTATTACCAATTTTAAAGTCTAAGTTCAGTACTTAAAAAAGGCCCGAGTGCGCCATAATTCATTTGTTATAACCTTTTCTCAGAAAACATCAGATCTGAACATTAAAAAAAAACCCAACCATTTCACATCAATGTACAGCCCTCAGCTCCGCTCTTTACAGCTTCCAATTCTGAAGCCATCACGAATATCAAAAAGCTACCTGGTAAAAATAACACTTTTAATTGGCAGTTGTGCAGAAACCATGCAGCATCTTCCTCAACTCTGAAACTGATTTTCTCATCTTGGAAACAACCAAAATAGTTCAAGAGCAGCACTGCACACCAAAGACACCTCCTACCACCCCCATCACTCACATGAAGGAAGCCATTGAGCTTACTGACATCTCCCTCCAACACCTATAGAAAAGACACGAGCTGCGTCAGATTAGCGAGAAAAAGAAAGTTAATCCGTTTTTAATAGCAAACAGACATTTAAAAATGAACTATTCTCAGAATAATCCACCACTGGTATAAAAAAATGACAGTACTTGATAGATAAATGGCGTAACGTCGGAAGGAATACGCTGACGTTAAAAGGCGCTTGTAAGATGTGATGCAGTGCAGGAACTCAAGTGTGCCACCTCCCCCTCGAGTGATGGCAGAACATTGGCCAAAGTGCTGCGAGGAATTGCTATTTTTAATAAAATAACTCTTAATTTCCATTCACTCGGCGGATAACAGGCAGTTCTGTAGCTCCAGGAACTCACTGCTTCCCCCATTGAGTTACATTCACACACAGCTTTTACAGCCTCTCTTAAACCAAGAGCACTTAAACCAAGAGCAACGTTACATTCAACAGAGATAAATGTCAAGGCTGATTGGCCAAACACATTTTGCCAACCTCTCGGTCATCTCAGGATGTCGTTTGTAAGAAACAGGATGCAAATGCATCACCATAGCTAAAAACAAATCATAAAAGTGAGATAAAATAAATAACAAAACTTCAAGGTCTCCCCAACGTGTTTCCACCATTGATTGCTCTGTTAAGACTCCTCACAGCTCTGAGGTATTTTCATTTCCATGAACAGAACAGCACCAAGCAAATGTTTTGAAGTCTATTAGTAATCGGAACGCCGCATTAAGAGCATCTTCTGCACGTCTAAACATGCAAAGGAAAAATCCTCAGTGGTCCATAATTTACTGTACAAAAAACTTATAAAAACACAAAGAACAGCTTCCATCATTTCCAACAAATCAAACCAGACTCTGTTCTGTCCAACACAAACTTCTTATTAAACTGAAACCAACTGATGGAAAGTGAACTCCCTGTCCATCAAAGTCCAATACGTGCACTCAAGAAGCAGCTCTGCCAGCACTGATATCCAGGGAGGATGAAGAGTGCAGCAATTCAGGACCTCCAGAAGGAAGGCTGCAGGAAGCCCTTTGGTAACGGGATGTCCTTCTTCTGGAGGCTTTCCTAGCGGAGAAAAGACAACGAAACAAAGTGAGAAAAGGAATAAGAAACAGATCTCTTAGTTTGCCATCCCTTGTATTCTGCCATCCCAGACGCTACAAAGAGCAGCTCCAAACACCTCCTTCCTCATACAGCTAATCAGGGCGACAGCAAAAGCAAGCGAGCTGCTGACGAAATTCAGCTGTTAGAAATGACTCAGCAGAACCCTCCCCAACCTGTCTGTCTCCTCTCACTGCCACCAGTCTTCATATCCATTACATCAGAGTACGTTATCACTGAGAAAAATACACCTGAGATAAGAAGGAAGCGAGATGCTGGACATCACAATTCTCATTAAGAGAATTCAGTGACCAACAGCCAGGTTACATCGTAGTTACAAGGCTGGACTATCAAGCGTGCTGCTGGCAGCACCAGCTTCATCACTGGAATGATGCACGTATCGAACAGAGCAAAGGAAAGAAAACAATTTGAGAACTAAAAAATGCTGTTTTACCTCCAGGAATTGCTTGAAACGCGTTAAAGAGGCCTTCTGTCCAACGTTGGTAATTGCTTCAATCCTGCAGGAATAACAGCGTGTCTCAAAACCGACTCAGCTGAGTTTGATTTACAAGCGGATAGAGAGCGAATGTCAGAGATGGGAAAAGGTGGAAGAGTCTCTTAAGAGCAAGCACTCAAAAGGTGAAGACTGGGACTATTTCCCATCCAAACACAACCATCGTACCGTGGGATGTAGTCTTCTTGCATCAGCAACAACAGCTTCCAGAACTGAACGTGGTACTGTTTCATCAGAGCATTGCCACACACCTGCGGTACGGAAACTCACAAAGATCAGTGTGACACCTTCCATCACCTTGTTCGATATCCATCGCTTAATATTTCATCTGAATGCTAAGAAAGACTCCTACTAAGAAAGGAGCAAAGCTTCCTGGCTGCCCCACTGCTGGAACAATCACCTGTTTCTGCCAGTTGAATGGGGGTCATCAATAACACCAACCTGGTGTTATCCTTCCTCTCATGCCAGTCTGCACCCCCCACCCACCCAAATATAACACCTCTCCCTAAAACACCATTTGCTAAGGCACACTGTGGCCATTCCCCAACCTTGAATCCTGCACTATGTTCCCATCAGCTTTCTTCACATGGACAGTGTACAGAACACCTCTGGCGTGTTTTGTTTTGTACTTGACTTTTGCATTTTGCACACTTTTAGAAGGCACTGGAGAAGCACAAGAGCTGCAAGCATACACATCATGTTTGACAGCACACCTCTCCTACCTCCAACCTTCACATTTGGCTCTAATTTAGGACAGCCCTGCACCCTCAGCTACAGGATCAATAAAGATCGGGCTCTGTCCCTTTCAACGAGAAAGAACCTGCTGCTACGTGGGCTCACACTGTGCCATCACTGACCTCCAGAAAATCATACAGCAGTGTGGCTGTCACAACCACCAGCGGTTCCATGTTCAGCATCTGAGCAAGCCAGCACCACCCATAGTTCAGCCCATGAGGATGTGCCTGTAAAGCAGCAAAACAAGTTAATGCTACACAACGTGCAAAACGCTATTAGAAGAAGACATTGCTTTTAACTTCCGTTCTCTTTCATAGAGTTATTTTACAACAGCCTTACATACAACCTGATTGTGATGAAAACACTGCAAAAGTAAAAGTCTACGCTACAAATTACTTAGGTTGGATATTGGGGGGAAGTTCTTTACTGTGAGAGTGGTGAGGTGCTGGAACAGCTGCCCAGAGAGGCTGAGGATGCCCTGACTGTGGCGGGGGGTTGGAGATTCATGATCCTTGAGGTCCCTCCCAACCCAGCCCACTCTGACTCTGTGAGCAGCAAAGTTCTGACTGTGCTGTTACACATCCATACCCCTTGTTTGTTCCCATAGGGCCAGCGGAGCTGAATGAGAGCAGCGTACAGACGAATCAGTCCCGACATCCGTTTAAGAAAATGATCTTCCTCTTCCATCTTAGAATCCTGGACATGATACCCCAGCATCCTAAACAGGAGACGTTGCAGTATTAGTACAACTCAGCGCTTCACACGAATCTTTGCAGCTCTCGGCTTTAAGCCAACTGTGCTGAGACAAAGGATACTGTAAAACTAAGAACTACTGCAAAGACTGATTGTTACATTGTGGATCATATTTTCCACTGGTTTATATCGTGCAGAATCTTGAGGTTCTGCAGTGGATATTTCAGCCAAAATCTGTTATCTGCTCTTTGGGGAGGACAAGGAAGATGAAGCAAAATAGCGTCCATTATCCCTAAAAATACTTTTAAAGCCAAAGGACACAGCATCCTCCAGGGCTGCACACTTCTGAGTGAACCTTCAGAGCCTCTGCCAACATGGCACGGTGCCTTGTAATTAAAGAGGGAAGAAGCGGAGTTCACTCAGCAGAATGTATTCTTTGTCCTTCTGGAGCACACGCTGAAGAACTTCAGTCATGAATTTACCTCTGATATTCTTCCATAGAAGTCCCCTCCTTGTACGCAGGGTAGAATGGCACAGAATAGGGGCACGCCTTGTGCAGGTGAGCTAAGAAGAGCTCTCCGACTCGAGGGTGCATTTCCCAGATTCCTGATATCACCAGTGCAATCGGGAATGCTGACTCACGGTGAGAAGCCACCTCTTCTTCTCCTTGTCTCTGGAAGGGGTGAAAAAAACAGCTGAAGAAGGACAGCAGCATCCGAAAGAGCTTCTCCTAAAGCACCAGCTCCCTTTAGCCGCTCGATAAACAGAACAGCTCCTCACCACAAATTTCTCTGCGAGCTTGTAATAAACAAAATCCAGGCCTTGTGGGAGCTGAGTCACCAATACAGTTTCCCCTACGCTCTGAACAGGCTTTCCAGAGAGCAAGTTATTGAGCTTGTCAAATATCTGTCTTAGCTGCGAGCCTGTAAATAGAGCAGAAACATACAGATAGGTCAGGAAAAAGCAGAAGAGCCTCAATCAGATCCCATCAACAGACAATAGATCTACGCCCTGAAGAGCGAGGCTCCTTCAACTGCTGTGATTAAAGAAACTGGACCCCGATGAAGCAAGGTGAGTCTGAAGGAACAGACACACTTGAAAACCATGAACAATGCTGAGCCCCAAAGAATTGGGCGCTTCCTACAGCAGCTCTCAGTAGGGGTAACCATAGAAACTCTGGATACTTGGTGTCCTACTGAAATCACTGCAGCTAAAGGCATTCATTACAGTTGGGTTCTTAGTGTTTTCCTGACCTGCAATGGTAGAGATCTGGCTCACAGGGATGGTAACCGCTTTCTGCAGCTCCATTCTTATCTTCCTCACCTGCAGAAGAACAACAACAACAATTAAACAAGCCCCAGCACCACTCTGAAAACCTTCACAGAGCAAGAGGTCTGAGCAAGGCTGAAAGGCCTCCAGTGACACCACAGTGCGAACGAGCAGACTGAACAGAGCCTGCTGTTGGAAACTGCTAATGAAAGCTCCCTCATATCTACAGGAGAGGAAGATAATCACCCTTCAGCCGTGTTAATCACTTGTTCGTACCTCGCTGTCTTTGGAGCTGCTCATTGCACTGAAAGCAGCAGCACATTGGGCTGCAGCATCTTGAAGCTGCTGGTACCACTTCATAGTGTCTTCCCCTGCCTTAACTGAAAGTGCTATGTGAAAAAAACAATTGAAGAAGTTAGAAAAGTTGTGTTGTCACAAGAATAACATTCCAAAATAGCATCTGGCTAAACAGCAAAATAGACCAGAAAGAGAAAAGGAGGATGAGGAGAGAAAATAAAGCCCAGCCAACCCTCCTTCTGCTGCTTTCCTCCCGATGGCTGCGCAGGGGCAGGAGCCTGAGCTTCTGCCTGTTGCTTCTTCAGTAACTCCTCCTGCTTCTGTTTCTTTTCCTGCTCATCTCTCCTCTTCTTTTCTTCCACTGCTGCAGCGATTTCCTGCTGCATGCTGGAGATCAGCCCTCGCATTTCCTTCAGGGCTTGTTCAGTATTGGCCACATCCAGTTGAGAAGGGAAACCTCTCTATCAAGAGACAGAGAAGGCAAGGTAGCATCAGCCATTGGCTCTGCTACACATAGAACACTATATCAAAGAGCCCGGGAAGTGCTAAGCTATGTTTGAACAAGCTGCTTTGGAAGAGAACAGCGGGAAGCATTAAGAAGAGACAAGCAAAGCAAACAACTCTCTACCTCACTCGTGGTTCGGATGAGTCCTGACACCAGCCCGCAGATCTGGTTGCCTCGATTGCTGTACGCAGAAAGGTCAATTTTTGGCAAGTCCTTGTGCTTGTAATTGGGATCGATCTGCTGGTTCAGCTGCAGCAGTTCCTCCTGAATGGAATAAAGGCGACGTAATCTTTCCTGGCCTTCTTCCCTACGCAGCCGCTCCTGCTCCTCCTGGCGCTGCCTCTGCTGCTCTGCCTCACGCAGCTTTAGGTTCAGTATCTGGAGAGAGGAAGAGACACAGTTCAGTAAGGGCAGCTCTAGGGGTCCTTCCTGCCTCAAGGAAAGGAAGATGCAGATGAAGAGTCAGCTGGCTCTTCTCATTTCCCACCACGCAGCCACGCTCTCCGATAACACAGAGCTGTCACTCACCTTTGCTCTGTGCCGGTGCTCTTCTTTCAGCTTCTCTTGCTGTCCCTGAGTTTCCTTCAAACTAAAACAGGCACAGAAAAGCATCCCATTAAAGACACGAGCAAGGAAACACAGACACGCACAAACACACGCAGTACGGTACAAGACTTGTCAACTATTAACCCCCCTTCAATTAAACACTGTAACATCCCAAGGATACTGGAGCCAATCTCACCTCTTCTCCATCACTTCCCGCAATTCCTGGATCTCCTGACGCCGCTTCAGCTCCTTCATTTCATCAAACCGTTTCAGCTGTTCCCTCGCCATGTCATACGCTGCCCTCACCATCTGCTCCTGCTGCTCCTGCCGCTGCCGGAGCCTCTCCTGCAGGACGCACACAATGGAGCAGCCCGATTCACCCCAAGGAAACGCACACAAAGCCGCCCAGCGCCAGCAATGCGGTCTGCGTGTTGCTGTCCTACACCAACATCCCACACAGCGGTTTGGGCTCAGTCGTGCTTTTATTCCTACTTACCCTTCCTTTCATCCTGTATATCTCTTCATACATCTGAATGCAGCCTTCAACTTTCGCCATTTTAGACACGGGAGGGATGGGAAGGACTTCGACGTTCACCTCCAGCACACCAGGATCGTGGAGTCCCTGCAGAGCCGGCACACAGCAGGGATCAGGGACTGAGCGCCGTGTCAGAGGCTCATGGGGGAAACCTCTTCAACTGCACGTTATTTGTGGAGAAACAAAGGAGTCAACCCATGTGCAACGTGTGGAGCTCACTGTGTTACACTGCAGGGAACCCCGAGGCTTTCTGTGCGTTCACAGCTGTTGTTAAGCCCAGGAGGAGCCCTCAGCCTCCCCCGTGGCTTCCACCAGACCCTGTGGATGACAGTTCTCAAGCCCACACGGGGCCGAGATGATGCAAACCTTCACCAGCGCTGTGCGATGAGGGCCTCCAACACAGAGCTACCGACATTCATCGGGGGTTCATCAGCTTCACAGCCCCACAGCTCAGCCTCCCTCCCTTTGCCCCATGAAATGATGCTCTTCGCACCCATTTTATCAGCCCTGGTTATGCTATAATAAGCTGGAACAAAGCACCCTTTGCCCCGCACGTTAACGGAGCACAACACAAAGTATCAGACGTTTCACCTTCGTTTCGCTCCACGCTGCGGCGCAGGGCGCTGATTCCTCCTCGCAGCCGGACTCGGAGCTCCGCTCAGCAGCCGGATCTGAGCGAGCAGCGGCTCCTTTGGCTGCGGAACCGGAGGGCGCCGCTGTCTGCGCTGCCGAGCCGGCCATCCTGTCCAGCACCCAGCCGGCATACGAGGTCAGCATCAGCGGGGAGATGCATCCTTCCAAGATATCCTGCGGAGAAACGCATCGCGAAGGTAACGGTACCCGCGGCTGAGACGGGCTCCGCCATTGCGGCAGGGCCCAGCAGGAGCCTCACCTCGTCCCTGTCCGAGTGGCGGAAGTATTTCAGCCGCCCTTTGCTGGAGGCTCGCAGCGCTTCCAGCGTCTCCCAGCGCAGATCCCGAGCCTGCATGGCCGCCCCCGAGCCTTCATAGGCCGCGCCGCCGCCCCGCCGGGCGCACAGCGACTTCCGCTTCCCCAGCTGCGCCGCCATCGCCCCCTGGCGGCCGGGAGGAGCTCCGGGAACCGGCAGCGCCGCGTCCCTCCGGCGCCGCCTATCGCAGGAACCGCCGGCAGCGGCTGCGGAGCGGCTGAGCGCGGAGCGGCTCCGTTGCCGTAGCGGTTGTTCCGCTCCTCTCCTCGCGCTTTGAGACCCAACGGCCGCTCCGGTCGTTGCCGTGCGGGCGGTTTGCGTGCAGAGCCGGGCGGCTTCTCCTCCAGCCCCTCCAAGTAAAGCCCAGCCGCCGTCGTGCGCAGCGCAGTGACGGCAAACGCTCCCATCTAATCAATCCCAATTCATTTATTTCCTCCATAGCACCTTTAGGATTTCCTTTTAAAATAGTGACACACCGAATCACTGCCTTCTCACATAACGATTATCTCAGAAAAGCTTTATGACAAACAACCCCCCCCGCACAGCCATAGGATATAGAGGGGTAAAAAACAAAAGCAACGTTGGATTTCCTCCCCACCAGGAACCACCCGCAGGGAGCAGAGCACGGGGCATGCAGGTGGGCCTGATGAAGGCCCTGAGCAGCAGCTGCTCTCCAACGGGCTTCCAGCTGATCACATGCACACCGAATTCACACAGCGCTCACTGAGACCCGGCTGAGGCTGAGCTGCAACCTGCCCTTTGAACACAGCTGGTCTGGGCACAGTCCTGGGGCTGTTTGGAGGCCAGGATGGGGGTGTGGGGTAAAGCAAAGTGAGCATCAGACTAAAAAATAGCAAAGATCATGGAGCACAACACGAGTCAATGTAACAAAATAAACCATTATTTCTGCTATAAAACTGTTTGCAAACACCACAGCGCTTCAGGAGAACCTCTCACAAACACAAAGCCCCGGCATGGCCCTTATTTTCAGCTTCTCGCCCCCCTGAGGGTGGGTGGATTTCCCTCCCACCATCTGATCCATGTAATAACAAGAAGCAGAAATAGCACATGATCAACCCCAGGACACAAAACAGGGGGAAGGAAAAAAAATGAAGTGTGGGAAAACAGCTCTGACAAACATGAACACAACTGAAACCACTGCTGGGCTGAAAGGGCTGAAACCAGCCAGAGTAAAGGGCCTTTCCCACTGTATGCAAAACCATCTGGTTTTGGGGCACAGCTTACAGAGTGACACCAACCTCCATCACCAGAGCAGCACTGCTAATGCTCTGCACGCTAAGACTGCATGCCGTCACCATCCCATCACCTCCTGCTGCAAAGAAAACACTCCTCCCTTCAGCGACCCTGAAATTTCTCCATTTTCAACCCATCTTCCACACACCGTATGGCTTCAACATAGTGCTCACTTTGTGCTTAAGAGCAGAGGTGCAGAGCAAGCGCTGCCCTCATGGAGAAGAACGAGAGCGGCTGGGAGAGCCCAGCAAGGCACTGTCAGCAAACACATTGGCATAGGAAGATTTGAGGAACTGGACGTAGTTCTGCATGCTGCGGTTGGTGCTCTCCGACTGCTCCAGCCGGTCCTTCAAGTCCTGCAGGCGGCTCTCATAGCGGCGCTCTGCCTGTAACAAAGCACAGAGCGCAGGCTGAAGGACAGCAGAGCTCACCCTGCTCACTCCTTAAGTTGTTCCAAGAAATCCCTGCAGACAGCAAGGATTAGCACAGCGGTGGATGGCGTTGCCACGGGTGGTGCTGTAGCCTTTACCATTTGTTCTGCTCGTTCCCAACATCATTCAGCAACCAGACAATAAATAACAGGAGACAACGCAGCTAATTGGTTGGCCTTTTAAAACCGGTTAGCAATACTTGTATGGAATTGAACAGACATCTCTGAAAGCCAACCTGACCGGACTCGTGCCAATCCAACTCCATGTAAAAGTAATGTCAGCAAGCAGCAGAGGCAGAATATACAGCAATCTCACTTCTAGGATCACAACATCTCTGACCCCATCTGACACAACTCCCATTTGAACATAACCCTGGTTGCTTTCTTACACACACTTCAGCTCAGAACAAGTTCTAAACGTCTTTTGCAGGGACCTCTGTCTATGGACAGACTGCTGCCAGCACAGCCAGCACTCCTCACACATCACTCACATCATCTTTGTTCCGGCGCAGCTGGCTCAGCTCTGTCTTAGTCCTACTCAGCTGCGTCTCCAAATCCAGCATCTTGCACTGGGCTGCCCTCTCTCTGGATGTTGCTCGTTCTCGAGTTTGTTCGACCTGCACATAACAGAGAAACAACCTTGTAGGAGGGGTGACTGTGGAAGAATGATTCTGCCCTGCCTTACTGCCCACAAATCCCCTGCACGTTTACTTGGACATAAGCAGTGGGTCAGCCCAGGGCTTTTCTTACTTCTGTTGCAAACAACACCATGGGGTTCCATTTCTCAAAGGTTTGAGAGCTACCAAACGGTACCAAACCATCTTTTGCATTCCACCCAATGTGATGATTTCAATAGTTTGGCCATAGGCTGGGGAACGTTTCCATTTTACAGCCTGTGTAGCTGCAGGGACATCAACAAACAAGAACCCCTCACCTGTCGTTTGGCATCTTCAATGGCCATTTCCAGCTGACGAGCCACAGAGCTGCATTCCCGGGTCTTCTCTTCTAACCGCAGTTGGCACTGAAGGATCGACTCCTCACGCTTTGCTATGACCTGCAGGAACTCTATGTTCTGGGCGCTCGTTGTTTCTAGTTTTCTAGGTTAAGACAAGGCAAGAAAATCTATTCATTTTAAATGGAGAGTGTTTCAGACTAACTTTTTGTCAGGTCTTGGGAGGTGACTCAGCGCCCTACTAAATACTTCTTCATTTCTCTAATCAGAATTCCAAAGACTGAAGGACACTGAGGATTCACACACACACAAATGTGGATTAAAAACCTCCAATATTCAGTAACCTCTAAACTGTCCAGCCATGTTGGTACCACAGCCGGTATCTGCTGTGCAGGAACAGTCCTTTCTAACAACAGTCATCAGGTTTGCTGCAAGAACCTACAAGTCCCTCTCTAGTGGACACAGTTACTGATTAGAGACCCCTGTGAGACGAGCAAATGTGCAGAACCTGGAGGCCAGTGGGGCACTCGAACAAGACTGGAGATGTTTCAGTTCTGTGAAAAGAAAACCACAACAGAGTATGGAAAAGTTAATAGAACAAGAGAGCCTCATATTTCTAACCTTTCTAGCTCCTCCACCTTCAAGGTGAGCTGCTTTTTCTCCTCCTGGGCAGACTGATACCTCTCTCTTGTCATCTCCATTTTGTCCCCCTGGAGCTCAATCTAAAAATCACAGTCGTTAGTTACTTTACAGAACAGTCACTGCACACACACGACCAGCCTCCTAAATCAAATGCACGTCACTCTCCAGGAAGGAAATGCTCAGTTCATATTTCCAGAGAGTCCTAGAAAAGAAACACTGAATAGAAGGCAAAGCTCTGAGCCCACAAAACATCCATTTCATTGGAGCTTCCAGCTAACGCTTAGATATGGTAGGTATTATAATATTTCTCATATTAGGTATGAGAAAGTTCTTCGCTTCAAAAGGGAAAGCTAGGTTGGTAAAAGCTTGCATGCAGAGCAGACACCTTTAAGTACAGCAAAGCGCACGCATTAAGAACAGCCACATACCTGACAGGAGCCCACAGAGACAGCACAGACTTAAACACGAGGAAGGTTTACCATTCCAAGCCAAGGAGAGTAAAGCTGTCAAGACTATAAGATTATTTGCTGCATCCTGAGGCACGACTGTAGATGTCCTGCCTGTCTACAGCTGTTCTGGAACACCTACACAGTGCTCCTGGGAACATAAAGCAGGGACTGGGAAAACAACCTGAGACAAGGGTGAGAGAACAAGGTTGGGACAGCATTATCAGCAGAAGACACAGAAGGGAAAGCCAGCAAGGTGATGGAAGTAACAGAAGGGAGCGGTGACATCTGCAAGTGTTATGCTGCTGTTGAGGTCCCAAGATGGTTTTGCACCAAGGGATTTGAAACCTTTCAAACAGTACGGAATGCGGGTAGCTACGCTGCTAGCTTCTCACACAAAGACATGGCACACACCTTTATTTTGCAGTGCACGTTTAATCTTTTCAACAAGAGACAAGAACAGAGACGGAGCAGCTCGAACCTTCCTGCGGTTAGAAATTCGTCTTGGTCTCAGAGTCAGGGTTGCTGCGCTGCAGGAGATTTCTGCCAGTCCCTTACCCGCTGACGAAGATCTGCGATCATGACAGACAGGTCCATGTTCTTCTTCTCATAATTCTGAAGCTGGTCCTGACATTCTGCCAACTGTGTCTCTGTGATCCTCAGGATCTCAGGCAGCTTTTCCAACTCAGCAAGCTGGCTCTGGAACTGCTGGCGAGCCTAAAGAAAGCAATAAGCAATTTTCAAATGGTTAGAACCATTTAAGTCTAGACAGCACTCCTTTGAAAGCTCCCTTCATTTGCACTGTGATGTTGTGGATATTTGTCTGTCAAGCATTGGAGGTCAAAGCGTAATTAAGGTCTTCTACCCCCTTTACAATCTGATATCCATGGATCCTGGCCTTCAGTTTTACTAGAAGCACAAAGCTGTTTTACAAGGACAGCTGTTCCACAGCAGACAGCAGTACAGTTCTAAGCCACTATTTCTGCAGCAAAAAAAAGCACTACACGATTTAAACATCCCTACAGAACATCACATAGACAAGTTGTTAAATCTTCAGTAATTTCTCTGCTGAATGAACAAAGCTAATCAAAAAAAGGCAATGAATGTCTGCAACAGATCAGCCCTTAGAGGAATCAGTACCAGTTCGATCTCCTTGTTCATTTCATCCTTAAGTGCCTTCTTCTCTTCATCACACTTCTCCAGTTTTGCAGCCACATCATCTGCTTCCATGCGGGTATTCAGCACCTGGGCACACACAAAACAAATGTACTTTACCTGTTACATATTGTTTTCAACACGCACGCTGTGCTTTGGAGTAGCTAAAACTGCTCAAGAATCAGCAACAAGTTTCTTGCCATCCTGACTATCACTGCAGGCCAAACTTGGAATGGAAATTCACTTTTTGCTTCCCCTGCCTCATTTGAGTTTCCTGACACATATTCACCCCTTTTACTTCATGTTCCAAAATACACAAATATCCAGATATCTCACTGTGTTCCTTTATCTTTTGAAGAGGAGCAAGGAAAAGAAAGATAATTCAGGCCTGTGTTGGGTTTGTCCTTTTCTTTTTCCCCTCTCCATTAATCAAGATCTCTGCTGTAGCTCTTCCTAATGATAAAGTTACCAGCAGATACTGAGGAAGGGAAATCTCCCACACTTTAGCATTAAAGCACACAACAGTCTGAATGCCAAAAGAATCAAAACCACAGGAATCTCCAAGAGCAATGGAAAGGTTAACAGAATAAACCACAACGGTAACAAGAGAAAGCACATCTGTGTGAGGAAGGAATCCAAAAGGTGCCCACCTGTGTCTTGTAGGTTTCAATCAACTCTTCGTAACTCTTGACAGAGCTCTTGAGCTGTTCTACTTCCAGTTGCGCTTGGTTCAGCTTCTCCTCCATTGGGACCACACTTGCCTGGAAAAAAAAAGCATCTCCTGCTGAGTGTGTGAATGTAACTGTTACACCAACTGTCTAACGCTGTCTAGGTTAGAAAACAAATAAACAGTGTGAATCAGCAAAACCACCCTAGCAAGCTTTCCCCATCATATTCAGGATACAGTGAAACTAGTTTGAAACAAAGCAGCAGCAACAAGGCAATTCATCTCCATTGTCAGAGGCCAAGAAATTCATTATAATTTCTGCTTCTTTGTGCAGTATTTCAGCTTAGAGTCACTGACCTTCAGTCTTTCATTCTCTTCTCTGAAAGAAGTGGTCTCTGTAGTTTGTTGATGCAATTTATCCATCAAGGCATCTCTGTCCTCTCGCATCCTGTCCTCCAGGGTTGCCTGCTGTTCTAGCAAATCTGCAATACGGCTGCCATGCAGAAAGAAAAATAACCCTTCAGTGACAAGAAAGAATCAGATTCCTACTTCTTCCATATTAGCTTCAGAGATGTGGCTTTTCACTACCCGTCCATCCTCCTGCTTTATTCACATTTACACACTGATCACATTCTGTTCAGCTACCTCAATCTTCTCCACTCACTGAAAACCAACCTTAATTCTCCCCCGGAACTCAAATGCATTGCCCCCAAGATACACACTATCAAGAGATGCTTCTCTCATCTCATATCCCTACTTTTTTTCCTGCAGCAACACACACTTATTTACTATCATGTCAAAAGTACCATGAACTAATCCCTTTCATTCATCATCACTGAGATGTCATCATCTCAAAAGGAGGAAATCCCGTATTATTTAAAAGCATTAAAAAAGGCAAAGGATCACAGAGATTTAAGCTTGAGCAAACCCTTATGGACCACTTTTGCTGTGGCAAGTCAGCAGCAGAAGCCACATCTTTGTCTCTTGATCCCTCCAAACTCTGCTACCCCACTGACAGGGCTGCTTTTGCTTGGATGTTTACTGATGGCTCAAATTAAATAATTACTGTATTCAATTAAATTATCTCTGAACTACGAACTCATTCACACCCATGTTAGGTTCTCTATACTGATCTTATTTTAACCTGTTCACTGTAACCATCTCCATTTCAAGGTCGCTCTTATCCTTCACTACTTTGTTGTAGCGACTCCTCCAAGACTCCAGAGTAGAAAGTGCTTCTGTAACATAACTGTCCTGTTATAAGGAAACACAGTGAGAAAAACATTACTGGGCTGGTTGTGGGATACTCAGACAGCATGCAGAGGCTGATATGAATAAGAATCCTATCTGCAGAGACTTCATTAAGGCTTAAAAATATCAAAGCAATTATTTTTGCTCTTCCTGATTCTTCACAGAGAGGTCTCCAGCAGCGCTGCTGTTAGAAAATAAACATAACAGCATGGAAAGGAGGATCCTCTTTGAAGACAGCAAATAAATTAGCAGAAATATGAAGCATGGGTAAAATGTTGGTACTGGCTCTGGTCTCCGGTATTCTCAAAACAAGGAAAAGATCAAGGAGCATAAAATCCATGTTCCTTTCTGACTGTCTGACTTTTCTGTTTCCTTGATATCCTTCAGTAAGTTTTCAATAGGTTTGTGGATTAACAACCCACTTCATTGGAAATTCTCAGCCAAAACCACCAGTCCTTATTTTCATGGCTTTTTTCCATCCTCAGACAGTTCTGAATAACAAGGTGGAAAAAAAAAACCCACAAAAATCAGACCTGCTGGTTTTGTGACAGCAGAGAAAACTGGATTTGTTCTAAACTTAGCACAAATGGGCCAAGGCACCGAGACAAAAATAAACCTCATTAGTTGAAAGCAGAGGCTCTCCCCCAGGGCCGCTTCCAGAAGCCAAAAGTTTTAAAGGCACAACCTGAAATGAGGTCTCTCCCTGTGTCTCATCAGTACCTTTTCTGCCAGCTGTACAGCCAACTGTCCCGCACACTCCTCGCTCCGCTCTGCCCGCTCCTTCTGTGCACGGAGGGCTTTCTTCAGGGCATCTTTATCACGGTCTGCCTTCTGCTTTAGTTCTTTCAGTTGGTCCTTGATACGTTCCAACTCTGCCTTCTGCTGAGTTTCACTGCACTCCAGACTCTGCAGTGGGGGGAGGAAGCAGACCACAGGGAATCATGTCCTCATACCTACATACCTAAAGCAGCAACTCATTTCCTAGAAACACTGGAGGAAGATCGGCATAAAACCTCAAACCTTCCACACGTGGGTACTTGCTACTCAGTCCTACCCTAACATGAACAGACATGCCAGCACCGATTCTAAGAGTGAAAAAGGCATTCATGCTCACATGGATACGGTAAAAGCAAAGTTATACATTTAATCCTAATGCACTCTAGCATTTGTCTGCTTGTAAACAAAAAGCTACAGCCTACTCTAGCTACACAAATTATTTCACTGCAGGTTATAAAATGATAACATAGGAGAAAAACTAGTTTAAAATGCCAAAATTAATTAGTCCTCTGAGTTTTTGTTACCGGTTTCTAGAATGGCTTAAAACTCTGAAATTATTCCCAGTATTCCACCTCGAGACAAAAGATTTCACAAACCAGAACTAAAAGTCGACTCTCAAACATCCTTTAAGGCTCCAATGAAATGAGGCAAATCTCACCCTAATTTAAAGGGCTGTAACTTGAATGGCCTCTCTGTACTTTAGAGCCAACCTTCTCTGTCCTTATTCCTATTAATTCCTGAAGAAGTCTTCACTTCCTCTTTCACAAGCTGCTCTCCAGAACACTGATTTCCACCCTGACTGAGGGAAATACAGCTCTACGAGCCTTCTGATCTGCCCAAGAACATCCTTTTTATTGACTGAAATACACCTAACACTGTTACTTTATGCAGCTGTAGAGCTTAACAAAACAAAATTCTCTTGTCAACCACTTGCACAGACCTGTGCAGCACTGAAAACATACCCGGATCTGTGTAGTCAGACGGTTGTTCTCAGCTTCCTTCTGTCGTAGCTGTGCTTGTAAATGGCCTTTCACTGATTCCAAAGATTTTGAGAGCTCACTTGCAGTCCTTGTCTGATCCTAAATAAGATAAAACAAGACACCCATGTTTTTCTTCAGTAAGCTGGTGAGAACGAACACTTTCTAACATGTAACCATTTGGTGAAGAAATCTGATGCTGTCTCTTGCCATCTCCACCTTTCTCATATGGACCCTCACAGCTCCTCTTTTCCAGCAAAATGGGCAACAAATAAATAATCATTTATTTTATATCAGATGTAAACGACTGGCATTGAAAATTTGTTCAAGTGAAAAACATCCTCCACACCTCACCCATGGCACCTGCCTTTTCCTTCTTAAACAGAGGGGCAAACTGGAATTTGATATCAGGAACCCACCAGGCCTTAAACAGAAAAGTAATTCAACAACAGGCCCAAACAAGGAGAGAATAGTGCTTATTCATCTTGGTGATGGATGTTTTCTCAGCAGAATATTGAGCACACAGCTGTGTGGGAATAGGTAACTGCCTATTTTCATAAATATATACACAAACAACGTATGTATTAACAAAGCCAGTCATCCAATTCCTTATTAAGTAACTGTCTGCAAGTACAAACCCATATTTTGGGCTATTTGTGAAGGTGGAGCAAGAAGGGGAATACAGAATAAGGAAGCTACCTTTTCTTCCTGTATCTGGATAGCAAGAGTGCTGATCTGTTTTTCTTTCTCCTGAAGCTTCAGCTGAAGTTGCTGGAAAACAAACACCACTCAGATTTTAAGTACCAAACACATTCGGGTCAGCAGATGGCTGAATACAGACCAAGAGTTCACAATTTTCCGTCTTCCTGCAGAGCAGGATATTTTGGTTTACTTACCATCTTCTCTTCATCGGAGTCAGCCAACATTCTCAACAGCGCAGCTTGCTTGTCCAGTACCTTCTGAGCATCCTTCTGCAAAATAAATGTGTGAGAAAAACTGTTAACTAAAAAGCCTGCTTTTTACAAATGGAACTGCAGAAATCAACAGGTCTCCCCTTGTTGCAGTAGCAATTACCAGAAGATACCACGCACGGAATTTGCTCAGTATTTCACATATCAAAACCTATCTCAAAAACTTCCCCAGTTCCCCCATACAAAGACAATAGCAAGAAGCACAACAGTAACTTAAGAACTTTTAGAACTCTCCTCATTACTCAGGGCAAGTCACACAGAAGAACTCAGCCCTCTCCTCCAGTCTCACTGGTGGCTGAGCAAACACTGGTTAACATTGGCTTGCTTTTGTTCAAAGGGAATAAAAACTAGAGGAAGAAGAGCAATTTCCAGGTGAGCAGGTTGACAACACAGTGCCTGTACTTCTTAAAGATGCCAAAGGTTTGGATGCTGCAACGCCCTCACAGCAAAGTCAATCTTATTTTAGCAAAGTAGGTAGGAATAAACAGAACCATCCTTTGTGACACAATGGTCAAAGGCAGCAGTGGGATAAAGAGTTACAGAGTTCTCAAACTCAGGTTCCATTTTCAGTCCATTACGCAGCGCTGCCTTCAGTACTCATCCAAGCTGAAGCTCTCAGCACTGCTCACCTCCCTCTCGTGCTGTTCTCTGAGAAGTCCCCGGAGCGTACGGTTGGTTTCTTCAAAGGTGCTCAGTTTCTGTAGCAGCAGCTCTTTCTGTCTCGTCAGCTTCTTGATGTCTGAGCTGCTCATGTGTTTCTCCTAGTAGGAAAAAAAGGGGTATTGTTCACATGCAATCCCTGGAATTCAAGCGTGAAGCTGATAAAAGCACAGTATGGCCACAGTCAGCACCACATGGACAGAAGGTGACTGGATGCTGCAAATAAATACCCAGTTTCCAAAGAGATTTAGCAAACATCTTCAGCAAGTTAAATCCCTCAACCTCTTACATTTCTTCAGATCAGCAGCTGTAGCAATATTCTTATAGGACAGCCATAGAACAGTACAGTGCAGCAAAGGCAAGAACAAAAAAGCCAACACCTACACAGTTGAGTCTCTCTATTGTATGTTTCAGGGCATGAATCTCTCTGGCTGCTGCTGCTCCATCTCTCTCTGCCTCACTCAGCTTGGACATCAGGCACTCCTTCTCTTGCTGCAAGTACTTTTTCTGTTGCCTGCAATGGGAATTCAGCCATCAGAGGAACATGAAGCTTTGACAGCTGTAGCAGACAGTATGAACATACAGTTATTTGGGTTAGAACAGAAAGAAAAAAAAACACTAAATAAAGGATAAAAGCCACCTAAATTCACCCTCTCTCACCAGAGAAGTTGTTCTGACAGAAGCCAAATAGGCTCCAAGAGCTTGCCAGGATCACAACTAAGAAACACTAATTTAGAGGGGACAAATTTAGCTTGTACCAAAGTGTGCACCACACTAGCAAGGCCAGAATGCAAAGCTGGGCATTCCCGGGGACCTTAATCATTACTGGAGATGAGACTTCCAGTGGCTCAACACGAAGCAAGAACACTCACTAATGCATACAGCCCCAAGCCTTTAGCTAGAGGTTGTAATCTCAGCAAACCAAATTCAAAACATTCAAACAACATTCAAAATATTAACTGCAAAGCTCTAACAACCCCACAGCAGCAAAAGGTATCCTGCAAATACCACTAATTACAGTGGAGAATTGGAGCTTTCTTACATAGTCCGATCTTTCTCCTCCCTCATGCGTTCAATATTGTGCCTGAGCAGCGTGTTCTCATGTTCTGTTTCTACCAGCTCTTGCGTGACCTCATTCAGTTCTTTGTTCTGTTCCTCAAGGAGACGTTTTGTCATTTGCTGCTTTTGCTCCTGTTGCTGCAACCTAGCCTGAAAAAGATTATTTAAATAGAATTTAAGACAAAGCTGAAGTTGACCGCTGCTCCTCCTGCATCCCATTGGGCAGCTGGGAGCACAAAACAGCTGAAAACACACAAGAAGAGAGAATATGGAGGGAGGTTGAATTGGTGCACCAAGTTTGTTTGTTTATGCAGCAGAAAAAGTCACCCGAGATTCCCCTGCTTGCACAGAATTGCAGCTAACAAAATGGAAGTGAGCGTGGATTTAGTTAAACAGTCCAATTATTTAGATTCAATTCTCTTATTATCAAAACAGAACTCTGGTTTACAATTATGCAAGTAACCAATTCAGTTTTTCATAGAACAAATAGAATAGAAAAGGATTAGCATAAAAAAATACATGCAAATTCGATTCTCATTTACCACATTGAGCTTCATTTAGTTTGCATAAATTAAGTAAGAATACAACCTCTGCGACCCTCAGAGGAAATGAACAATTGCCCTTCCCTCTCTCCAAGCATCTACTGAGATCTGGAAACCTCCCCTATCCATTTTTAAGTGGTGACAAGCACATATAAGGGGCTCTTTAGCTGGAAAACACAACATCGCTGGCCTGAGTATTTTAAAGGAGAACCAGGAGAAACTATTTTGAGGAATGAGTGGATTCTTCAAGTACAGAACATCAGCAAACTGTGCTTTTCACCTTCTGGAATGACAACTCCTCAGGTTTGGGTTTGAGTAGAAGAAAGATGATTTGGACATTAAAGCACAGAGATACCTTATGAAACTGCCACGGATTCGAGAACTTTCATAGTAGGGCACTGTGAACTTTGCAGTAAATTAGTTCTGATTTTCTGAACAGCTCAGACTGATTTCCTTTAGCGCCATAAGCAGCAGGCTGAGCAGTTTCCCACTTCATCAAGGCTCTCATCTCCTCTTGCCAAATAATCAGCTACAAAGCCAGAACCAGTAGGTCTTTACTTGGTCCCCTCACCTCATTCTTCAGCGTTCCCACTACATTCATCAGGCTATCTATCTTCCTTTCGTATTCATTCATCTTGCAGCAAACAGCATCTTCCTCATCTGTAGAGAGATCACTCAGGCGCAACACTGACATCATTTTATCTGAATCTGGAGGTGTGATTTCCAGGCGTTGAGTTGGTCCCTAATGAAAAAGAACAATAAATGGCAGCTCTTTTTCCCCACACAGAAAGATATAAGTTGTGTTCTAAACCCAACTACCAAAACTAGAGACCGCGTCGCATCACTGCAACAAGACTAGGCAGGAAAAACAAAACATAAACAGCTTTTTTATTTCCACGTGGAAAGTTCAAAAGTGCTGAAAGAATAAGTGCCTGAAACTACACAACCACTCTTCCTCAACCTCAGCTAAAGCTTGGCTGGGGGGAGCAGAAGCAGCCTTACCTCCCATTTGCAGGTGGAATCAAGGACTGATGTTTTTCCTGGGGGCATCCAGGGGGCCTTTGTTTTCACCTGGACTGCTCGGCGCACGTTCACAGTATTCCCTTTCATTTTCTGTCTGTGCTTTTGCTGAAGATGAAACAGAGAAAGTAAGAGCAATCATTAAGACCAGTTAAGAACTACTGACAATTTTTATTGCTGCAAAAAGAAATGGAAGATTTTGCTCACAGGCAAAAGAAAAAATCAGTGTTATACATCAGAGCAGGTGAGCCCGCAGAGGAGGCTCACACTAGCCAGAAGGAAAGGTCACTGCACATTCAGCTGATGTATTCTTGCTGCTTATCATGTAAAGACTGATGTATGACTGAAATAGCCACAACGTGGATGTGATGAAAGCCTTACTCAGCCAGCAGGAAGGTTTGGGGACAGGGAATGGGGCAGGAAGTCTCCTTCCTACCAAAGGAAAAAGAATCATACAGTGTGATTGGTTATGAAAAGCCCCTGAGGTGTTTTCCTTGTTTCAGACTCAAAACTATATCCACATTTAGTTGTCTTAAATTTGAGGTGCTCTAAATGATGAAAAGTCAAAGTGTGTTTGCACAGCTTGAATATCTGATGAGGAAGAAAAGCCATTCTAAAGTACCCTACAGGGAATTAATTAACAGCAGGAAGCGACTTCACTGTCAGATCCAGATTTACCATTAGCATCAAAGAGAAAATGAGTGGAGAATTTATAACTGTATGTCTGCAGATGTAAAAATGAGCTAGCAGCATCCATTATTTGTAGAGAAAAACTTTACACAAACATCCAACTTCAAAGGGATGCAAAAGAGCTACAACCCAGCTTCAGTACTGCCTTCTATCTACTATTGACAAGGGTATGAAGAGATCCTGTGTAGCTCTGCAGATTGACAAGGTGCTTAATGCCAGAAGATGGTTTGAATGCAGCCTCTCTTCTTCCAAACATGTTAGTTTTAATATAGTCAAGACAGAATGTGGAACATTCAGTTCTTTCCTTACCCCAAACCCTTCCTTCAAAAACAGGGAAGAAGCTGAAGAAGTAACAGTATGAGAATACAAACCAGGACATAAGAAGAAAAAATCCCCCAAGCTAAATCACACTGAAAGCAACAGTTCTCGCAGACATGGAATTGTAGGGGCTGGAAGGGACTCATAGAGATGATTGAGTCCAGCCCCAATCAATGAATTAAATACAAAAACAAGCCATATATTCTATAGCATAATGAAATCACCTTAAACACAGAAAACACGTCACTGAAAATTCAACACTGGTTACGCACAGTGAAAAAGGCAACAGGTCTGAGTTCTAATATTATGGTAGAACAGACCTCAAAGATCCTGTGGTGCTTCCAGGACTGCCTCCTCCCTGCAGCCCTCACAAACACCCAGCTGCACACTCCTACCTGGCATTTTGCAGGTGTGGATTTCTGACTCTTTTTAATATGGACATGGACAGGGGTGTTTTCATCCACATGGACGTGCAAAGGGGGAGATGAGGAACGGTTCTTCATGGCTCTTCTCCCACAGACGGGAAAGGGCAATACAATGAAAGGAAACCTGTGAATGAGGAAACTGGAAATAACAACATTTCCCTCTGTGCCAGAGAGCAACAGTGGCCAGTTTTGGTCGAAGCACGTGCTGTCTTTCAATAGCATCTGCCATTTTGAAGCACATGCTATTGTGCTGTAAAGCTATTATCACAAATCATTTCTCTGCTGCTAATATTTTTGTGGCTGTTAAAGAACAAATGCAATTGTACCGATAGAGTCACTGGTGTTCAAAGCATCAGAACAGTCAAGCAAATCAAGGATTGCAGTAACCAACACCATCAGACTGAATAGAAATCTCATAGAGGAAGAGGAAAAAAGCATTAATTTAACATCTTGGATTAGAAAACCCACCAGGAAACAAACAGCTCATTCCACCCTGGATCTCTGAACCTGTAAGTTCTCACACATGTGCTTAACTTCAAATTCTTGAAGTCAAACCAACGTTTAAAAGCCTTTGGATCCTTGTTCAGATTTTCCCTCTGTGATGCACACAGGTACAACTTTGCACACTAATTGCCTCGCACAGAAAAGCCCGGAGACATGAGGTTAAAGAAATCAGTGTAGGTGTGAATCTTCCCTTGAGGTAAGGGAAGGATTCTTCAGTACAACGCAACTGCAAAGCTTAGAAAAATCCAACAGCAGAGTTCTGTCAACCCAGGTATAATTACTTACAGTTATTTTAAGGCTTTTGGCTCCTCTTGACACTGTGCTCTGTGTAGATACTGATGTCATTTCATTGTCGATGGATAAGGGACACCTGATGCAGAAACAACACAATCATAGAATGTCCCAAGTTGGAAGGGGGACCCGTAAGGACCATCGGGACCAACTGGTGGGGAACAGTGCCAACCTCACAACATTCCCTTCCTTTCAAACAAAGGCAACAACACACAGACTCAAATACATCAGATGGATGAACTCAAGTAACAAAAGTCAGCGTGTCATTGCTTCCTCTGATAAGTGCAGGATGAGGAAACAACTGAGCCTGCTGTTCCATACGTACTGAGAGTTGGTTCAAACACTGGAAAACCATTTTCTATAATGACACAAGAGGGCCTGACCCAGAAAAGCCTGCAACACAAGTCCTTGGTGCTGCACAGCCCAGCAAACACAAACACACTGCTGGCCAACCAGTCCCATCCACAGACCTGAACTGGGAGCAGTGTGAGCTGCTTGCCTCCTACTGATGGGATTGGGAAAAACGGGTGCGGACTGCTGTGCCCAGTGGGTACGGAGCTATTGGAGCTGTTAACCTTATGGGAACGCTGCCTCAAAGTTTGCTGTGTAAGGGGACATGGTACAAGTGTTACTTAAAGCGTCATTTTGTTCCATAGCGCTGCTAGAACAGAATGCAGATGACTGTTTGCAGCTCGTGATTAATTGGACAGGGTGTGATACCCTGCTCTGAGTGAAACCAACACGGGCACATCGCTTATGTAGAACGTCAGGTCCTGATGAGGAACATCACAGCACACCAGGAACAGGCACCGGGCAAGGAAACGGTTCAGCACGAGGCCACGGCCGGCTTCACCCGGCTCGGGGAAAGAGCTGCCTGAGCAGCCGGGCAGAACACTGCAGCTCTCCTGCACTCGTACACAGCGCTGCCAACGCGTAACTGCCGGCTGGACCTTACGGACAGCACCGGAGGGCGGGCACACAACCTGCGGGGCAAGGAACGCCCTCGGAGGCAGCCCGTGCTCCGGCTCGGGCCAACGGTTCACTCCAACGGGCCGCTACGTCAGCTCGGAACTGGAAGCGAAAAGCGGCCGGTGCTGCTCTAGGAGCGGAGCGGCTCCATAGGGCCGAGCAGCACAGCCGTGCTGAAGGAGCGTCACCGCACAGCGCAGTAGTGCTGTGGGACCTCCCCGGCCCCGCGCTGAGGGCAGAAGGGCCGAGCTCCCCTCGGCCGCTCCCCGTCGCGTTCCAACAGCCGCCCGACGGCCCGTCCGCCCCCTCCCGCTCACCGCGAGCTGCCGAGCGCGTTCCACGACCGGGGCCGCCTCAGGTGGTCCTCGCCGGCGGCGGCGATGCGGCGGGGCGCCCCGCTGCCATAGGGACAGCACGGGCAGGACAAGCTGCAGCACTTCCGGGGCCGCCGCCCCGCCGCCGCCCGCGCTTCTCCCATTGGGCGGTTCAAACCGGCCTCGGCCGCCGCTCGCCGCCCCGCGCCCCGCCCGGCCCCGTCGCCACGGCAACGCGCTGCGCACAGAGCGCGGGGAGCGGTTCGGTTCGGCGCCGCGTTCGCCGTCCCGGAGATAAAGGCACGAGAACGGACCGCGCTGCAGGCCCAGCTCCGGCCTTCGGAGCCGCTCGAGCAGACGCAGCAGCGCTGACAAGGACAGCGGCACCAAAATGCTGCCGCACTGCGGCCGTTCTGCCACCTCAGAACAAACTCCGAACTCATGCCCATAAACCCGGACATTTACATCACACACAGCCCCCAACGCGCGGGGTCACTTACCGCAATTACCAGCGGCTTCCTCCCAACCTTCCCCTTCCCTCAGGGCAGCACATCCAGCCGGCCGCAAGCACCGCAGCCCGACCTGCAGCCATCAGACCTGCAGCCATCGGACCTGCAGCCATCGCTCCCAGCTCAGCTGCTACAGCAGCACTCAACACCTGGAGATCCCACACACACACCAACACCCCTTAACCCTTCTCTTCCCACCCCCTTAAAACAAACTGCTTTCCAGAGGTATTCCTGAGACCTCATACTTAGTGCCCGGCCCTAGAGCTGTGTGCAGGGCGTGCTGTGGGCGCTGCAGGTAGGAGCTCACACGAATTGCTGTCAGAGAAGCCTTTATCCTCGCACACCGTACAGGATCACCAACAGAACCGTTCCGAGGCAGAGCAAAGCTCCCAGCCCGTCAGCACAGCACGTCCCGGCAGAGGAAGGGCGCCTCTCCCAGCGCTGGGGATTCTCCCCCAGCCCCACAGATTCTATTGCAGAAGAACTCGTCTTTAAAATCCAGCACCCGATGTCTCAGCAGAACAGCCGTGTGGATGAATGGAGGAAGACAGCCTGAAGCAAAAGCTGCTGAGAACTATCGGACCAGATGCAGCTGTAACACTCGCTAGTAGCCAAGAAAGCAGCCTGCTCTTACAGTGCTGTGCTCTGAGCACGGCTCTCACCTCAAAGAAGTCTGCTCAGTGCTTCTTCACTTCAGCCCGAGCTGCTGCTTCCTTCCAGCAGTGCCCCAAGCACCTCTCTTGTACCTGCCCCCATCCTTCTAAACACTTGCACACTGCGGGATCCCTCTGCTCGCAGAAGCTCGGGGCTCTGAACAGGACAGTCTCAGTGCCTGCATGTCAGTTCCAGAGCTGTGATCAGTCCGTTCAACTCCTTAAAAAATAAAACATTCCTTCTGAAGTTTTTTTCCCCCATGCAAGTATTTCGGGAAGGAGGCTGCAGGTGGCATCAGGCTGCAGCTTTCTGAATGGCTTCCTCCATGCGCTGGTACCAAGGCTGGATCTTGGTGTGGACCATCATGTCGTCAAAGGCTTCCAGCCCCTCCATGACCCGGAGCACTCCGTACACCGCCTGCGCCAGAGGACATAGATCAGAACAACACTGAGAAAGTCAGTGGTGCAGAATGGCTCAGGCTATCAATGAGAGCACCTCTACAGCCCAGGAAATAAGGCTCTTTACCTGCCTACAGCACGCTCCAGTTAGTAAGGAAGATGGAACGTGCAGAAAGGTTGCATGAACACAAACTGCTACTTGAAGGAAATAGTTAAGAAAAGGATAGAATCTAAACGCAGTTATGGAGCAGAATTTAAACCAGCTCAGTATCAAGCCCTGGTGGAAAATATTTCCCCTCCATTTCAGGGTAGGAATCACACTCTGCTCCGCAATGCTGCCTGCAAGGAGCACCTCCTCAGCACCAAGTGTAACGCAGCCTGTGCAGGTGTGAGGCTCTGCTCACCAGCACTCGCTATCCAGAGCTGTCCTTCTGGTTTACAAACTGCTTTCCTCATGGTTCCACACAGTCTGTATCACTGCCCTGCAGGCTCTTTGTAGAGAGCATTTTGCTGAAGGAAAGCAGCAAATACTGCCCTACTTTTGCTAACATGCTCTACGTGCCTGTAGCTCGTGTAAACCACCTTCCCTGCCTATGTTCACGTTCACCACTTCACAAGGATGAACAACCAGGTAATTTGCAATATGTGTAACCATAGAAACAGGAATTAACCACTTATTAGTTGCTTACCAAGTCAGCAAGGTTTGGTTGGCTTCCACCCATGAACAATCTATTTTTGCCAATGGCTTTTACCCACTTATCAACTGCTTCGTACAAATCCTCTCGGACATCATCTCGAAGGTGATGCCTAAACAAAGAAAAGAACTAGACTGAAAACACGGGTTTGGTTCTTTAACCTTTCATCATCTCTAATCTTTTGGGCTGGTCTTTGCTGGGGAAATCAGGAAGGTATTTTAAGGTGAAGGGGACAGCTAGCGAGTAAAGAGCAGATGAGGAGTTCAATACGTCCAGCTAGAGAAACAGAGCTGTTACATTGCATTAAATGGCTTGGTTTCAAACTGAGATTCTGCTCTTTATTCTGCTCTTTAAGCTGTGGAATTCACAGCTATGGCCATTAGGGAGTTATGACTGCGCTCAGTGGTACCAACCTTTTCTTCAGTCTCTTGCTAACGAAGAACATGGCAACGGCCCCCAGGTACTTGGCAAAGAAACCTTCAACAGTGCCAAACTTCCCCTCACGGACAATGTAATCAAAAGATGCCAAGGCTTCTTTGGGGGTGCGGTAAACGTTGGGGGAGATGAGGTGAACAAGCCAGTCATCTGCCCATTTCCTCCACTGCATTTCTTCCCTGAGGGTATTGAAAAAGACGTGTCAGTGAGTGAGGTACGGAAAGCAGGGTTAGAGGAGGCAGAGAGAATCACACTGACATTAGCCAGAGGTTTTACCAAGGACAACTGTGTCGAAAGCCCTACCTAAACACGTGCTTTGGTGACCTCTCTGAAATGCACTCAGGAGCATTATCTTCAGCAAGGCTCCTCCAATCTCCATCTGTAATTAAGACTGAAGATAGAGCACTAGCTTTTCCTCCCCCTGAGAACTAAAGGAGCAAGTACACCCTACGGAAACTTGTTTTCTATGGCATCCCTCGGTGACATAAAGGCCAAGAAAGAAAGTGGAGGCAACTGCAGTCTGGTATGACCACGGCAGAGGGAACTAGGTCACCCTGCACTGTTTCAAATGATGTATAACACACAAAGCCACACCAGCTACCCAGTTTTTAGACACCAAGAGGGCATGGCAGGTGTTGTCAGCACCCACAGGATTTAACACACACTACCATGAGGATATCTGGAGCAGGCTTGACACTACCTGAAGGACCCACAAACTTGAGAGCACTTACACTCTCACTTCTTTGACAGGATAGACTCGCTTCGTCTCCTTCTCATCCAGCATGAGCCAGTATTTATTCCCGTATTCAAGTACCTCCTTGCCTTGCTCAGTCACAGTTTTCATGGGAGGATAAAAGGACACGATTTCTTCTAGGCTGTTTTTCCTGCGGACAGAAATACAGTCAGCACCTGATCAGAATGCAACAAAACCAGGCAAGAGCAAAGAACAAATTGACAGACAGAGACTTTAAAACATTAGTCCAAGTGCACGCGGTTCCAAATTTTATCTGAACTAAGTTTTGCAAAGACTTTGGAACAGCTGCTCTGAAATAACTATAAAAAGTCTGTCTTATTTTTCTGTGTTAGACAGGGTGTTTTTGCAGGCATAAAACTTCCTGTGTTTCTCAAGTGGATCCAAAGGACAGGCCACAGCTAGAGAGATCTGACTGCACTCTGGACATTATGGCTAAACTTAAGCTTAGTACAAACTTGGGCAGTTTTTATGCAAAGAAAATCTCACAGGTGAGATTCACAGGGCCAGTCACATTCAATTCTTCTTCCATTGTTTTGTTTCCTTACTTGGAAATGAGATAGGTCTTTATTGCACTGATGATCACCGAAGAGTCATTCAACTGCTGAAAAACAGAATTCAAACAAACTTTCAGAAATTGGTGATACTGAAAAGGAATTTCTCAATCTTTCCCCCTGTTTGCTGAGGTTTCCAAATTAGTGCTGCAGTCCCTTTTTCCACAGGCAGCCCTTCCTGCAGATCTCTTAAAGCACTTAAAGTACCATTTTGTAGCAATTAGACAAATCAATACAATGGGAAAGGAGTTACAGCAAAGGTGTGAGAACGGAAGGACCAGCACAATAGAAAGGAAGGGAAGAAGATTGCTCACCCATATCAGAAGACTCCAGGTTCACAGGGAAAACTTCACCAAGGAGGGATTTCTAGGAGGAGATCCCTCCCAGTGGCAGTCAGCCCTTAAATGAGGTGTAAGAGAGGTGCAGCCAGATCCCACCCCTACAGCTGAACTGCCCCCACCTGTGCTCCCAAGGCTGACCAGGTCCTTTCCCCAGGTGCCCAATCAGTGGTTCAGGCCATGATTCAATAATTCCTATACACATTTCAAATCTGTTTTCCATTCTGATAATAGAGAACTTGATGGACAGGTGCACAGGCAATACTATTGGGTTTTGGATTGAAGCACTTTGCAACAGCAAAGCAACACTAATATGAAAAAGCCAGAGTTAAATTATAAGTGATCTCTTCCCATAGAACGTAAGCAGACCCTTTTATCTCTGGCATGAAATGTGTGTCCTGCATAATGGTTGAGAGAAGTCAGCTAATCAACTTACCAGAGGGCTCCCAGCATCAGCCAGCAGGATGGGCACCTTTCTGTAGGAAGAGAATTTGATCTCTTTCCTCATTATCGGGTTTACTTCCACAATTTCATAGGGCAGCCCATGATAATCCAGAAAAGCCCGGACTTTACTGCAGAAAGGACAGGTTTTATATTGGTAGAGGGTGAGCTGCAGGTTCCCTGCAGGCAGCTGGGGAAGAAAACAAGACCGAAAGTTTTAGTTTTATTCTAAAAAGTATAAACCTCATCTTGATTTCACCCTCATTTTTTGTAGCAAACTTATAGTCACTGAGTCCCAACAGCTGATCATCAGTGCATCTCAGTTCAAAGTGGCTTTCTACAAACAACATCACGTTCACCTCACAGGACCAATAACTGGTTGTGTTTATCTTTTAACATCTGCTCAACCTGTTGGAAACTCCAATTCGCAGCCAAAAATAAACCAAAAAGAAGCGAGACCCAGCCAGCAGACCCTTCCACACACAGTCTGGGGTTCTATAACCTGTGCAGCACCCTCGGGTGGGGAGTGCAGGAGGAGGCCTCGCTGCTGGTTTCAATGCAGTGAGGGGAAGCAGCGCTGTACCTCAACCGATGGCAGAGGCTGAGCCAGCAAAGCGCTCAGACACACCGGCCTACATTCAGAGCGCTGGAATTAACCAAGGGAGGCACAACAGCAAAACATCGCCCCAAGGACGTTCCCTGCCTGGCTCCAGCAGCCGACACGTGCTAGTGGTTGGTCATACACTATAAAACATCGCAGACTTCTCGGTTTGCTTCTTATTTACAATGCATTTGGCTGCGCGGCCTCAGCGGGCGCTGGAAACAGCAGCAACTCTGTGACAGGCCACGCTCCGCACCCCTGCAAGCTCCGGCTTTCTGACAGGCGTTTCTTACTGCTCCTCCAGCGAAACAAGCCCAGAGTTTCTTTCTCATCATTTTAAGCAGTTTCCCGATCGGAAACGGGCCACCAACAGCCGCGAGCACCACGGGGACGGAAGAACCCACCCCTTCTCCCGCCGGGCCCGGCGCCGCGTTACCTCCGCGGCCGAGTGCTCCCTCAGGCGATGCCGCGCCGCCAGGCAGAGACCGGCCCCGCCGCCCAGCGCGAAGGCAGCGCCCAGCAGCAAGCGGCCGCCGCCGGCAGCAGCGCCCCGCGCCGCGCTGCACGAGGACCGACACGGGGTTCGCAGCCGCCAGGGCGGCAGCAGCGCCGCGAGCCTCCAGGCCCTGCCGGCAGCCGCCATCTTGCGGGCACGGGAGGCGCGGAGGGGCGGGGCGGCGGCCGCGGCTCCACGCCCCAAAATGGCGGCCGCGCTGAGGGCGGAGCGCGGAGCTGCAGCGACACGGAACGGCCGGTGGGCGGTAGTGCTGCGGGAGAACGGGGACGTAACCTTCTGTTTCGCCCCGAACACCCGCTTAACGGCAGTTAGCTCGGCAGGGAGCTGGCGGCGGCGGCGATGTCGGGGCCTAACGGGGATCCGCACGTGGCGCTGGGCCCCGCCGGGCGGGACGGCGGCGATGAGGACGGGGACGGCTTCGGGGAGGAAGGTGCGTGCGGGCAGCGCGGCCTTCCGTGCTCAGCGGAACCCCCTGCCCAGCGGTTCCCCCCGCGGGGCTGTCGTGGGAGGCCCTGCAAGGCCGGCCCGGCCCGGTTTAACCTCGATGCTGCGGTCGCTGCTCGGTGCCGCGCGGTGAGCTGTAATGCCGATAGCTGGGGCTGCAGCTGTGGGCACTTCTCGGCTGAGCTGAGGCCGTGATGGTGGGAATATGGCTTGGAGCGATCCAAAGCATTGCACTGCAGTACAGCTGCCTTCATCTGATGAACGGTGCTGTCACTGTGAGATGCCATTGTACCGAAGCAAACACTTAAAACTTGGACACGCTGCCGGAATGCCTGCAGCCTCATCAGGAAGGTTGATCCCTAAGGCAGCTCGAACTGCTGCCTTGCCCTTGGGATTTGGTCCTGTTGGTACATGGATTGCTGCATGGGATCAGCCCATGGTCAGCTATTTACATATGAGATCACAGGCTGTCAGACCACCCAGGTAACCTGCCTTAGATCTTGTTACCAGTTCTCCAGCCTCCCCTTGGTCTCATTTGACAAGTGAACTCAATACCTGCAGCATTCCGCTGCACTTTACTTTACCCACAGATAAGAGACAGCCCAAATGCTGTGGGCATTTTCTGCAAGAGCATCCACGGCCTTCAGCGACTGCAGTGACAACATACTTGCATTGAACGACCTCTTATTTCTCTTGCTTTTAGAATACGCAGCAATAAACTCCATGCTGGACCAGATCAGCTCCTGCTTGGATCACCTGGAGGAGAAGAACGATCACCTTCATGCCTGCCTGAAGGAGCTGCTGGAGTCCAACCGCCAGACCCGCCTGGAGTTCCAGCAGCAGAGCGAGCAGCACAGCGTGGGAGCTGACATGCAGGGACCACAGCCTCCTGTGTAGTGCCCTGGCCACAGACTCGATTGCAAAGGGGGCATTTACTGGTCACTGGTTTATTGAGAATTGAAGAGTTACCTCCTGCCCATTATGTAATCCTTCCTGTGGTAGCACTCAGCCATTCACCTCCATGTCCTGTTTTCCTTAGCCGTGTGATAAGTGCACACAGGTGGGTGTAGGACACTCAGCTCTTTTTGCTTCCAGCATTAACAGAAGCGTGGCCACGTAACATGGTTGGAGCTGGGTTGTTTGCAGGGAAGCTCTCTTCACAAAGTAGAAAATGATCATGGCGTTTTGTACTGTTGACTCCAGCTCGGGCTGCAGCTCCAGCCCCTTCCCTCACAGCGCACACTGGGCAGGGGCTGTCCTGCCTCCAGGCTTTCTCTGGCAACTCTGCTCACAGACATGGAGTTGTGGGGGTGAAGGCATAGATCATCTCCTGACTTGAAACTACAGCTTCCCAATCATTCACTGCAAGTACTGACAGGTAGCCCCAAACCACTGGACTTCCCTGTTCCCTTCCAGGCAGATGAGCTACCAAGGTGATGTTTTTGACTTAGGTGGCTTCCAATTCTAATTCCTTGAGCTGCCATTAAGGACTCAAGGCTCAGAGAGGCAGAGCAGCCTGGTTTGCCCCACTCAGTTGGTGACTACACGGTGCTCTGCCTGCCACAGGATGAGCCTGGTGCCACCACTGTGAAGCAAGTCTGAACTATTCTAACCTCTGTAGAGTTAAAGGAGTTTTTGTGAAAGTTGAAGTTATAAGAAATCTGTTTTATTAAAATCAGTTGAAACAAAATTTGTTCCTGAGAGTCTTCACTATGAGAATAGACTGTATGACGCCTTATAGTATTAACAAATGACCAAAATGCACGTTCTTGCCTAGCTTAGGACACAGTACTGGTCCAAGAGTATGCATCCTTGAAAGAAAACCATTCCGAAGAGCAGAACTGGGAACAGTCTCCCAAGAAATCAACTTCTGTGCCTTGGAAGGAAGCAGAGAGAAACTACAGAGTGTTCTTAGTGGAAGAAAATGGGGAAAAAAAGTCTGCATCCATCTACTTCATGACCCAAATCCCCCATGGAAAAGGAAAATAACCACATTACATTCTTCTTCCGAGTTCAGCAATCAAAGCAGTCTTTCCACATAACTGCAGTATCCAAACTATACAAGTAATAACCAACACCATTCCCATATTAGACACGCTAAAGCCAGGCTTGTTTTATTCTTAAAATAAAAACAGCGGTAAAGTTGAAGGTTTTTGCTCTATTAAAAGACTCCGAAAATAAACATTTCCAGCAAATATCGTGTGTGAAGGGCTCTCCCTTTAAGGCCACTCTATCTGGGTTTGCGCCTAGAAGAGCGTCTGCACCCAGCAGAGGTAAGACTGGCGGTCTCACCTTTGGCTAGGGAGGAGGGCTCTGCTGCTGCCTCCTGGCCTACATGTGATGCCTCTTTCTGTCCCAGCTCCCCTCCGCTCCCTGGATCCTGGCAGTAGTCTGTGCCTTCCCCTTGCCTGGCTGCATTGGCTTCCTCCTCCTCCTCATACACAGCGTGTCCCAGCAACTCCCCCGCGGCGCTGCTCTCTTCGGGGAGCGGGCAACTCGCCGTGGATTTGCTCTCCTGTAGGCTTTCTTCTACAGCCACGATTCCACACACATCAGTCATGCTGGCTAGGCTTTTGCTCTCTGCCACAGAGGTGGCCAGCTTGCCCTTACCCTCTGGAGACCTCAAAGCTTGTTCTTGCAGTGCTGACAGCTCTGTACCCTCCTTGTCTATCCCGTGGTTGGCATTCATCTTCTTGCCGGTATCTTCTGATGTAGCAGGAGGCTGTTCCTGATCATCTAGCAATTGGGAGCTGGAGCTCTGGGAATGCAAGGGAGCCTCCGGACAGGCAGCTGCGGCACGATGCCTTGCTACCTTGTATCTCTGCAAACACAAACAAACCACCGTGAGAGACCAGTCCAGCCAGACAGTGTCACTGCAGCGAGCAGCAGCTGGTCCAGGAAATCCTGTACAAAACCAACGGTGAGCGGCAGCTAGACTCTGCAAGGGCACAACCTGACTGAGCCCGTCTCCTGGCCTGGCTGCAGAGGCTTTCAAGCAGGGAAAGGTCAGCTCCTGTGAGAAAAAGCAGTGATATTAAAGATGTAATTACTCAGTGCTGAGTGAGCGCATGGCACACCTGTGGCTCCTGAGACAAACTCATGTCTGTTAACTTGATCTCAGTCAGACTCAGGACTTTGTAGATACAACAGTACAAGCAACAGCTCTTGCTCCAGCTGCTGCCAGGACCTAACGCTGGACGCGCACTCTGTACACACCAGGCTATGCCCTGCCCTCACCTAGAGAGGAGTGGTTTAATGTTTAACAACCACAGCCAGACTTAAGGTGAAAGCTTACGATTGTTCATTCTGCTGATATAAACCCTGCAAAGCTGCTCACAGGAATCCTAAGATCTCAAGTATCCTCATCTTACAAGGAACTGAGGTGATCTCCAGAATAAAGCTTGGCACACACTCAGTCAAATGACTCATTTACATTAGCTACCATGCTAAACCAGTAGAGGTCTGTAAGGAGATTAAAATGGCTACTGGCCATTTTCAAGACCGGATTTCAGAATAATGGTGATGCTGTGCAGCCGACATGCAGCAGGAAGCTGCTCTTTCAAGTCCCAGATGCAGTACGATATAACAGAGTGACTCAGAGCTCCTCTCCACAGCAGCTCCCTTTACCATCAGCTCCCTTTCATCCTTCTGCCACAAGGTGCCTCGTTCTGGCACTACCATTAGTCCTCGCAATTCAACAGGATTATTTTGAGCACGTTGGCTTTCGCCACTGTCTAAGCAGTGGTGCTGCAACCTGCAGCATGGAATTAGAGCACAGCAGACAGACAGCTCTACATTTGACTTTAGTACATCACAGGCTTGTTCTTTCCCTGTTCTCAAATGGTGGGATATGTGTAATATTGTAATGCGCTGGAGCAAAGTTAGTGAGTCAAGTAATAGCGCTGTACCCAAATTTAACCAGGCACAAGCGTGCCAGTTTGTTTCCAGAGCGAAGCTGTGAACCGTCTCACCAGCAGACAGTTCTCTGCTTTGAGATCCTTCGTGAGCCTGCTCTGATATCAGAGAATACTCTGAAACTGGAAATGATTTCATTCAGATTGTGACGCAGCCCAGCAGCACAGCTGTCAGCCTGCAGACATTTCAGGTTGGACTTCAGCCACAAATAATTCCTAAGTCACTCCAGTGTCCATTTGAAGAGTATCTGATTTCAGCTTTTAAATGGGCCAGACAGAAGGTGTAGTCACTGCTGCTGCAGCTTCACTCCACGCTGATCTAAAATAAGCCAAGAAAGCTGCAAGGCCAATTCCTTCATTCCAGAAATGAATAGCTGCAGGAGAGGATGAGCAACCCCCAAAGAACAGCTGCTTCTCCTGCTATTTGCCATTCCGAATCCACAGCTCTAAGTGCTGGCTTCTGCAGCAACCCCAACCCTTGCTGAAGGACACAATGATTGATTGGGAACAACCTGTCTGAAAGACTAGCAGGAAAACTCTAAGATGCAACAATATCTGGATACATCTACGGTCAGAAAACAGGTTTTGTGAGCCGGCAGGTAAAGTCAGCATGGGAGCCTCCCCTCTTTCCAGGGTGATGGAGTACTGCTCTCCTACATGGGCAGCGCTAAGCAAAGGAGAGGGCAGAGCCAGCGCAAGTCCTGCACACCTACCTCAAGGTACTAATCCAGGCCCCTTGCAAACCCACAAGGACAGAACAATGGAGGCACCTTCCAAGACAGCCCAGCAGGGAAAGCTTCCTGATACGAAGCAACAAGTGGCAATGCTGCTTCCTCAGGTGAAACCAGTCAAGCAAAAGAACAGCATCAGCTGGTAGAGATTTATGCTGAGGAGTTTCTAGGGAAGCACTGCAGACAGAATGATGGACCTCGTGTTTCAGGCTGACCCTGGGGACCAAATGGACTCTTTCAGCTCGTAGCTTCCATATCTCAGAGCACTGTGCTGTTACAGTTCCAGATTTCTAAGGTGAACATCTGATTTTACCAGGCTCCTGCATGGATGAATCACACCCGAAACTTTGGCTAAGGGAGCTGTTCCTGCGCTCACGGTTGTACTGCATGGAAAGATGCATAGGCACCAGCTCTCTTTTAAAAGAATAGCTTCTTTCTGTTTTACTCTTTCCCCATTTTGACCCACCTGTGATCTGTCTAACAGAGAAAAGAAGAGGCTTAGACTGAACAACAGACTCTACAGGTTCAGCAAACAGATCAGACACTCTGAGGAAGACTTCCAACCAGAAACGGGCAACAAGATGACAGTAGCAGTAGCTGGGAAGCAGGACTGGGCTGGTTTTAGATCTAAAGGGGTGACGGGAGACAAGCACGGAGCACATCAGGAGAAAGCTGTGACACAACGGACACCAAGGGTGATGGAAATGAACTGAAGACGAGACAACTAACGTGGTGGATTCACTGAAGAGACACGCACAGGGGTAGTAACAAATGCCAGGCCATGCAATCGCCAAAGGGTCTAACCTGAAAGTTCTCAAAATGCATCAGGGACTTGCAGTGTGCGAGCCGGGCAGCAGAGTCGCTATGGTAGAATTTGTGACACAGCCTGCAGAGGTAACCTGCGACGGGGACCAGAAAATCCAGGCCTGTGAAACGGGAGGGGAAGGGAAATCACAGATCACATTGAATGGAACTCAAAATAATGAAAGTATGTTAAAAGGGAAATTAAACAAAGGAAGGAGGGAAGAAGAAAGGAAATTGGAAAGCTTTGCTTCTGTTAATGAGGGGTTTGCAAGACGACTTGCTGAATATCTTGTCTTACCATGGGATGGTTGTGTGCTTGATATTCAGAGAGAAATGTGGCTGCCAGAGCAAAGAAACTACACATAGCATTAAGGGGGAAAAAAAGAAAGGAATACAATGGAAAACTACAGAGAACATGTGATCTAATGCAACGGGATCAAACCAAGCAGAAGACAGCAGGCGCGCAAGAGGAACACGCAGAGAACATTCACAGCATGAATCATTATTCCATCTGCCACACGACAGTGGAAGGTTACAGCGATATGGGGGATTGGTGTAAACAGCACTCTCCTCGGGCACAAAACGGCCTCCACAGAGCTGCCCTCTGCACAATACAAGTGGCCGTTGGAGGTTTGAAGTCAGAGTCACTTACAAGGTGGGGACAAGAGGGAGCCATCTGGAGGCGATGCTGCCCACCAGCCCAGCAACGTGTCTGAATAACCACTAAGTAGAATGTGGGGGTTCTGAAGCAGAGGAAACACGCACGGTTTGGGCTCTAGCAGAGAGCTCGATGCCGTCAGTACTGTTCAGTATCTCCATATAGGCTGCATTTCTGCTGGAAAGTGTCCTCATCAATATGCTTTTAGGCTCCATTTTTCCAGAGTATCCCTCATTTTCTACCTAGTTTCTTCAGTACTCCTATCCCATTTGCTTTGTTCCCTGCCTTGATAAGATATCTGGCTCACACCACTTCTTCCTCAAAGGGAAAGGCAGCTGACAAACATCCACCACATCCCTCATCATCAGCTTAGAGTAACTTGGTCCCTTCTCCACACAGCAGTGACCTGCAACAGTCTGATGCAGAAGCTGAAGCAATATAGCCAAAGAATTTGTAACAGCAGCAGATAGGGACCATCCTCTCTCATGGCACGCAGCCGGAGAACATTCAGTGGGCCTTAGTGCTTCTGTGTTTGCTTACCATAGGCTGTATCTGGACAATACTTCTCACTTCCTTTGTAATCCTCCAAAGACACTTCCTTCAGCCCAGTCTGGAAACCAAAAGAGCATTAGTGCCTAACATAGATATGTCAATTCCCTTCCATTTTTCTGGTGAACTTTGAAGCAAAACAGAGGATTCATATACCAGAGGTGGAGCTGCATAACATCTGGCTAGGGCTAGACACCCAATGTCAGACACCACTTCATGGCAAGGGTTAAAAGCATCCCTTACATTCTGAGCCTGAAGTAGGTTAGCCGTGTACCTCCTCTTGGTAACAGCTCTTTACTGGGAAAACTGTATTTATCAAGATAAACCTCCACACATATGTTTGCCATGAGACCAAGCTGCTGCTGGGCTATTCAAAGAGACTATGTCAATGTCTTTGATAGAAATTTGTTCCCTTGAAAAAAAACACAGTTTATGCTCCTCAACAACAAGGTAATGTTTGAAGGCATCAGTAGGAACTACAACAGAAATACCCTTCTGCATCCACACGTAGTGTTTGATTCTCTTTTGCACTGTCCTGTGCCCTGGGAGAACTCCAGGGCCCTCACCCTCCTGCTGCAGGGTGGTACCAGACTCTAAACCCTGAGCTCAAGCAAACAAGAACAACCAAAGTCACACAAGCCCACAGCAGATTCTCAGACAGATCACTCCTCATTTGCATGGCATACCTGCTTGGCAGCAGAATCTTCATTCTCTACCAGCACTACATCAAGGTCTTCCCCCTCACCAGTTCCCTCCTCTTCTTCCTCCTCCTCTTCCTCCTCTTCATCGTCTTCAAAACAGCCAACAGCATCCACTGTGATCAACTCCTCTGAATCTTCAGGGCTGCCCAGTTCCTTCTCTCCCAGTCTCACCTGTCAGGTACAGAAAAGGAAGATCAACTCTGCACTCTCCATCTAAGCACAGAAGACCCCAGGCTCTGAACAGATCGCATCTGATGAGTAGATGGGACTGCAAGAGTGGCACAAAGCTATCTTGCTTGCAGACACATCCACTTCCTGTCCCTTTTTCACACAATTTCTTTAAAAACTGGGTTTAAAGAACTGCATGCCTTCCCTTTATTCCTGCAGTAGTCAGGGAAGCTGAAAGCTAACTTGATCTGCAGTGTAGCTGCCTCCAGTGCTGGGTGGCTCTCTACTCAGGCAGTATTACCTCTTTGGCTTTCTGTTTATGCTCAGGGGACTTCATATGCTCCACAAACTTGCGAGGGGTCTTGAAATGGCGGCTGCAGACAGTGCAGAAAGGACGAAGTGAGCGTTTGGCCAGCTAAAGAGAGAGGGAGGAGAAGACCAGTTAGTCACAAGAGGCACCACTCTGATGAAATACAGCTTAATCTTGGGTAAAACAGTCACAGCCCTGTGTCTAAAACAGGCAAACCACAAAAAAAAGTCTCATTTTCAGGAGAAAGGGCTCCTATCTGTGAAAATGATGGAAAACATGCATAGCAAAACAAGTGTGTTTTATAGAAGGTCTTCTTGTGATTTTTCCCTAGGAACCAAATACAAACACAATAAATATAGTGGCCTGCCTAAACTTTAGCTCAAAAACTTAGAGGCTGCCCATCAATTCCTTCATTCCATTGGTCAGGTGAGTGAAGTAGACCATGCTTATTTAGGAAGTCGGGAATTGAACCAGAGGTGCTTCAAGCCATACCAACATAGTATGACAGCTGGAACTTCAACCCTACACCAGTGATCACAGGCAGCATGGCAGTGCCCCCAATGAGAGCGTTACCAGCAGAACTTTGTGCATCTCTCCCATCACCTTCCCCTCTTGCTGCTTGGGGAGGAGGAGATGCTAGACACAAACTCAACCTTCACAAAAGGTCAGTGCAAAGGAGAAATCTGTGCTATGTTTATTACCTTGTGCTCTTGGGTCCTGCGATGTTTGATCAGATCCCCCATGAAGTGTATCTGACAAGTGTTACACCACCGCTGCTGGGTCTCTCTGAATGACAACAGAAACATCTGTAAGTCATAACTTTTTACACTCCCCAAGGAACATTGCAATGTGCAATTTGTTTCAGCATGATCTTCCTCAATATCACCAACTTTAAATGCTTGGATTTATATTTTCTGTTTTCCAGCCCCTTACCTAGGGAATATAGCCCACGCTAACAGAGAGGCACCAGTTAAAACAACTCTCCAATTTGATCTGCTGTATTAAGAACTATATACCAGGTCAAAGTTGACAGTAATATCCTTTATCAGGAAGGAAGATGCAAGAAACAGGCTAAGGTCTCTGAAACAAGAGGGGCTTTGTATGTTACCCTGGAGCACAGGGGCACCCTTGTGCACTGAGGAATTTTGGGACTCACGTAGAACCTTGCTGAGATTGTGTTCGCTACATCAACCAACGCTCACCCATCTTTCTCCGCCAGCAACTTCTGTTCCTTCACCATAGGCAGTAGTGAAACAAAACAAACATTGCTCATGTGCTGAATCTCCCCAAGTCGCTGCTGGTGCTGAATTCCAGCCATGTGGGTTTGGAAATTCTAAGAAAAGGTTAAGAGAAAGATCCATTTAAAAATATTCAAAATACAGAATAATAATAGGCATGAGCTACACTTTCCATTCTCTTAAATGCAGTATAACAATGAAATGGTATAAAAGCTTAAGACCACGGCTGCCTGGGGATCCACCCACACTTGTTCTCTAGCAGCTTGCTTGCCAGCTCCTCAGAAGGGGTTTGCTTTATCTGCACGCTTATCATTATTGTTCTTATGCTCCTTTGGCTTACAAACCCTGTGATGCACCTCCCCAGCTGGCCATCCAATTCACTTCTCCTGACCATCCATCCCAGTCAGACCTTTAGATTTATACCTGCTGATTGCAGCAGTTGGTCTTGCAGATGTAACAGTAGAATTTAAGGGCTGATTCAGGGCTGGGATCAGCTGTGCCCATCTCACAGGTCCACTGCCCTGGTTTCAGAGCCGTTGTACTGATAGCTCTGCTCTCGCTGCTCTGCTGGATAGTCACTTTCAGTGAACCTCCAGAGCTCAACACCTGCCAAAAGAAGGAGTCAATATTAAGTCAAAATTCTCAGTTGAAAACACTAAAACGCTTGTGTTTTAGATGTGCCCTAAGCTCTCCACCCCTTTAGAAAGTGCACTTAAGCTAGAATCCACAGGAGACTGATAAGATTCTCACAATATGCTTCCTCTCCCAGCACTGCTAGATCACAAATCCCTGTGTCATAGTACCAGGCCTAGAAACTACCACTGGTTGTTTCTTCAGCCTCAGTACAGTGTACGATCCACTTACAGAGGACAAACATTGTTTGGTTCCTTGGTAAGGGACACCATCAGCTCATGCTTCCCCACAGAACAAAAGGAAGCTCAGAATCACATCTGACAGAGGAAGAAATTCATACAAGGGCAGGATGACAGAATTAATCACATGACCAAGCCACAAATGTCTCCAGCAAAGGAAGTCGTGAGTCTGATTCATACAATGGGTTCATCTTTTTTTGCAGATTTAAACAACAAAAGATCTGGTTTAACATGTAGCACAAGGGCCAGGTATTCCATGTAAAAGCTCTCATGTTGCTAGCTTCGCCCATGTCTCACTCTTTCCAAGATGCCTTTCCGAAGCATAGACTCCCACTACCTGCTCATGTCTGCTGCAATGGCAAGTTTCATAGCAGGTGCACATCTACTACCATCACCCCATTTTTTTCCACATCTATTCTTCAGCAACGAAAGGTGTATTTTTAGCTATGTCCCTTTAATACAGATATTTTTTTAATGGTTCTTTCTATTCATATTTCCACCCAAGTACTGAAGTCTTAGCAGACCCCAGCATTCACAAACAGGCAGCAGTAGGTGAGGTAAAGGCTAGCAGAGGCACAGAAGCAGCAAGTCAGAGCAGACTGCACAATGATTGCAGACATATTATGCCTCATTGCCAGGGACAACAGCTTACAGCAGGAGACAGAGCTCCAGACGTGGGTGCCATCTGGTTCCCAGTGGCAACGGGCATCTCTGAGATGGAGTGGGAGGTTTTATGTTCTGTACCATCCCAGCCTGCATGGAACAGCATCTACTCACCTCAGGAGCCTTTGGTTCCTCAGAGAATTTCCTCTCTTTAGAGAGACTTTCAGCTGCGTACTGCTTTACATTATTTGTACCTAGGGACAGAGAGTCTTTTCAGCTGCCTTTAATCAAAATAGCCACAAGAGAGAAAAAAAAAAAGCAAAAAAAAAAGCAGCAAATACAAAGCAGCAGGTGAATGAAGTCAGGGAGCTTTCCTCACAATGCTGCTGGCCATAAGCCCAGCTTACAAACCTGTTTCCAAATAAGCTCTGTTAAAGGGGAAACTCTTCTCATCATTTGCATTTGCTAGGCAACAGCAACAGCTTTTAGGGGACTATGTTTGGATCTGGTTCCTACATCTTCTCCTCCTTTCCCCACCCTTTATGTGGGGGAGGACATTTCTGAAGACTCACAGGATCTGGAGGTGCTGAATGTTAAATGCAGCTCAGGCAGGGAGTGTCCTAAAAATACAAATCATGGTGCCCAGGAACTCACCATCAGCTTGGACATGGGTGCTCAACTCTTCCTTGCTGCCTGCTGCATTCTCTAATGCAGACTCTTCAGTCACACTTAAAAGATATCAAGAAAACAACCTTATTTGCAATGTTATAGACCAAGAGATTCAAAAGACAAAGGCATAGGCTGGAATCCAGGCTATCACACTCACCACTAAAACCCCCAAATCAGAAAGCTACTGGATGTGTATTGCAGGCAGAGATTCAGCAGAAATGAATGAAAACAATGGAGAACGGCATTCTAGAACAGATTCAGAAGCAGCAGCCAAGTAATCTGGACAAGAAAGTCAGAGCTGATTCTCTGAATCACTGCCCTCTTCCATGTGAGGCCTGCAGGGAAATAAGCTCATACAGGCAATATTCTTAGTAAGAGCTCTGAGAGCTCATTCCTTTCCTGATTGGCAACCTGCAGTACCTGGACATCACTCCAGGTTGCTCTTGTGCATGAGGGGATGTCAGAACTGAACAGTTTCTCCATTATATTTCTCTGGGATTTTATCATAACTACCTGCTCTATTTGTTTCAATAGTGTTTAATTCCAGATTCCCTACAGTTCTGCTTTTGGGGGAAGTGGAGCTCTTTGAGACAAGCATCAAACAATTTTGCTTTGTTTGCTTTGGTGCTACTGATCTGCTAAGGAGAAAAAAGATCCTGAGGAGGTCGCTGAGAAAAAAAAAACTAAGCTGACTTGCAGAGAGCACAGAGTGTACTTTACAACATCTTTCTCTAGCCTCTATTTTTTCCCCATAAAGATAATACGTTCACCGTGGTTTGAATGCCTTCTCCTTCAGGCCAGCCCAATATCCCACCTGCCAGCATCCTTATGCCAACAGGGAGCAACACATTCTGCACAGACAAGAATTCAGACGGTGCAGGTACTGAATCCCGCGATCAAAATGCACAAGTATCACATAATTTATCAGATTGATAAGTGATAATGTAACTGGGTTACACAGCTATAAATATGCAGCAGAGTTTGGGCAGTGCAAGCATGAAGAAAAACAAGAGTGGCTGGCATTAACATTATTTGTCAAGTACTGCCAACAGGCTCAACGCTATACCACACACAGATGGTGCCAGCACTCCAGGGCAAGGGTTTGCAGTTTAAACTGAAAGTCTAGGGAGCAATCTAGAGGAGCAAAAGCCATCGCAAGCAGGAGCCAAGAAGGAAATGGTGTTATATAGATACTTGTCAGGCCATGCTAGAAGAACTGGGTGTTCAAGGAGGATTTGAAGATAAGTGTTTTCCACACCAGAATGAGGATGCTGTTCCAGGCATACAGATGGCACATAAGAGAAAAAGCAGAAGTGGGAAAAACCTGAAGTGAAGAAGGAGGCTGGTATTCCTGGCCAATGGAAAATGGAATGATGAAACAAGAAATAAAAGTGTGGCACGAAGTGGGGCAGACCTATCCTCATCTGTGAAAGGCAACATTAGAACAGTAAACTGTGCTTCTCAGAGACCCATCACCTGTTCATTAAAAGTAAACAGACACTTCAAACAAAGCTAAGGAGTCAAATATTCCAACCAAATAGCAGCCATAAGACATAGATCTGGCACTGCTCAGCTTCTGCTTTGGAAAGGATGTTCCCAATAGCAGGTTTGCTGCACTGAGATCTGTCATTCCTCAGACTTGATACTTGCCTGTAACAGGACTTTGATTGTTACCTACTAAATATTAATGTAATTAACAACAGCAAACAGATTAACAAAACATATGCTCAAAAAGCATTTGACTTAGCCTAAACTGAATTTATGCACTCTCTTGCTAGTTCACAGTCCATAATTCACAATGGTCTCTGCTCACATAATATTTATCACCCTTTAATGTTTTACACAATGAAAGTAATATCGGAACATCAAAGTGATCTTGGAACGTTCTCCCTGAAGCTAACCATTAATCTCTAATCTACAGATGGGAAACCAGAGAGGTGAAGAAACTTGTCCAGAACCACGCAGTGAATTGTTAACAGAGAAGATAAGAGGACCCAGGAGCCCTGACTCATAGTCATTAACATATGTCGGAGAATTCTCAATTCAGTGCCTCCAGAAATCTTTATTCACTCCTTCCCGTTCTCCCCCTGCAATAACTAACAGTGACAGCTCTGGAAGAGGTACAGCACTGTACAGATGGCATGAGGAGCTCTGTTACATGCCTTCCCACTAGATGGCAATACAGCCTTGTCTGCTTCTTCCTGCACCCTCTGGAATGCAGGAGGTGCCAAGACAGGCCTGCAATGGCCAGCTTGCTTGCATGCTACGCAGCCCTTGCAGATAATAGGATTGCCCTTCTTTATTTTTACCCAACAGACAGGGGTACTGGCAAGAGAATCTTAGCAGAAAGGATACTAATTCCCTTCCCGTTCCCATTCCTCAAAAGAAACCTATGTTCTCTTACACCTGCCATAACCTAGCACATCCCAAAGTCTTTCCTTTCTGCTGATACCTGGCTGCTCATTTCCCCTTATGGCACTTCGGCAAGAAAATTAAGAGAAATAGCTCAGAATGGTAAAGCTCACTGTGCTTCTTACAATAATTCTGGCAAGAGAACACAGGAGCAAGCATGACTTGGTTGCACACTTGCATAACACATTTCTTTTGCATTCCTATCCTTGTGTCACCTACAACAGAAACCCCTACAAACACCCTGGATCTCAGTAAGCATCACCAGATTTCCTGAGCTGTTCACGATCCTTTGAAATACCTCCTAGATGCCAGACATCAGACCAGTACAGTACTGCCCTAATTGCAGGAAAAGAAAATTAGACAATAATGCTAAAGCCAGTAACTATTTCAATACCACATTCAATAAATACCTCTTCAGTCTTTTTGCTGCAGGCTCAGCGTTCAGTACAGATTCTGCTGGAGTTCTTGGCTCTGCAGAAACACAGAAGATTTCCTCAGCAAAGCAGACCGTGCCACCCTAAGTACGTCCCCTACGTGAATGGCCAATGACCATAAAACTATTATAGAGCAAATAATAATACACACTCGCTTACTCTGAACTTGAGAACCAGAGCGATAAGGTTGAATAACAAAAGAAATTAATAACGACCTAAGAGATTGGAATTTTATTGCAGCTGTGATTGTAAGAGGTGTGGTCCAGTAAGAAATCTATGCTTACGTCTACTAAGTGAGTCCTTTTCCTATACCAAGGTGACAAGAGCACAGACCATGGCACATTAACCAGGTGACATGGCCATCTGATAACCACCATCTCATCGGGTAATTTTCACATATACACTGGCCATAACCTCACCACGTGCCTGCGTTTTCAGGTTATGCATTTTTCAATCACAATACAGAAGTGAGGATATTTTATGAGATTCAGTGCCAGCTTCTATTCTGACAGCTGCAGTACTCGCTTAACCCAACTTTTCCTCAGCACGTTGATTGCAACTGGTTCTGTCTCAGGTGTTTTACTCTGTGAGACATTCAGTTCAGCATGCTCAAAGCCACATGGAAGCTTGAATTTCAAACCAGTTTGTTTTTTCTTCCATCATCTTAAAAGAAGCTCATTGTCAGGGTACCTTTGGGAGCCTTCCATGCAAGGGATACGGGACAGGCTTATAACACAAATACACTTTTTACCTGGATATTTTAAAAGCACCAAAAGCTGTGGCAGTTAATTTTGGTACTTGCAGTTAGAGAGAAAGGTAAGACTACAGCTGTCTCTGGTCTTTGCTGCAGGAATAGCCAAAAGAAGTTTATCATCTAGAAGCATTTGTTTCACTATAGGCTCACTCTTACCTGCGGACAGGGAGTTGTTCTGCTCCAACCCCCCTCTAAATTCTATTTTCTCATCACCATGCATGTGAGATGAAGAACCTGCATCCAGCTCCCGCTTCCTGTCAGGGAGCCTCTGGAAGTCCTGCAACAGGCAGAGTGTCTCAGGAGAAGGCACAGCCCAACTATGGAAATCTACCTTATCCAGAACAGCTTTTTGACAAAGCAGAAACAGATATGCAAACGCTAACCGAAGAGGAGGGAACGCTGATCAATTAATCTGAGAGCCACTTCCAAAGTCTCCTCTTCTTTTAAGCTTAAACGGTTCAGCTATGAGAAATTATCTGTCCTGATACAGACAAGAAATCTTTGCATCCTAAACGTAAACACAGACAACAAGAAACCTTAGGGACGGACTCGTTTCTCCATTTCTTTGCCAATAGCATGGTGCAAACTTATTTTTCGTTGTAAAGCTCTCTCCTTTCTCTTTCTTCTTTATCTACAGTTCAGTCAACTGCTCTAAGTGCAAAAGGAGCACTGAACTCCAAAACGAGCTGAAGTTTTGAGCCCACCTTGCGAAACATCCGGTTCTGCCGCTGGAAGGGAAGGTTGGGGAAGCCCAGACGAGTGGGCTTTAATGAGACCCCAACAGGTGGTGGCCCCAGGAGGGAATGCCTCGTAGCCTGAGGGAAAAACTGCTGCAGTGCTGGGGCTGTCATGTTAAATCCACGCAGGTTTCCTACAAATGCAAACACAGAGCCCATCAGCACACTGCAGCACACAAGAGAGAGAGAAAATCTTACCCCCACAAACACAGCAGGGAGAAGGGAAGGGCTCATCCACACAAGACAGTGTCTTTCCCTGGGTGCTGTATGACTGCTCTGTGCTTTACCCTTTTTAGTCCCCATTGAACAAGTTGATGTGATAGCAACTATTACTATATATTGAGCCATGTAATTATAATTGTCCCTGCAGGCTAAGATCATTAGAGCAATTATCTGATCTGAGCACACTAGTACTTATGTTTGCATCAAAGCAAGGTACCGTCTTACTGAATTTCTCAGTAAAAAAGGAAAATTCATCCCACGTTTGTGCAGCTGACAGCTCACACCATGGCGTGGCTGCTATTTAACATGGGCCAGCAACAGCATTTCATTGAAAACAACACCAGACTTTTCAAACAGGAGATTTCAGTCTTCTCCGCCATCCAGTTATCACACAAGCTCAATGTGTCAACCTGAACGCGGACACTTGAGAAGCTGCCATTTCCAATTATAATGCTCTGCTTTCTGAACAGTGCTTCTCAGCATCCACAGACTACTAAGCCTCAAGAGTTCCTAACAAAGCTGGTCCTTGCTAACCCCATTTCAGCGGTGAGGGAATGGAAGCACACAGATGTCTCAGCTGCACCCTCAGAATCTGCCTACCATCCTGAGAACCTGGACTGACACTGCAACTTTTTACTTCTCGCTTAAATTACTGCATACTCTGGCTGTGTAGCAGCTGTTAAAACAAGCCAGAGAAGTTTGGAGAGAGGCACACAAAATCTGAAGTCAAGCTACACTGTTGAAAGCCTGGAACACAACAGGAAGCATTTCCTCACATTTGCCTTCAGAACTAATCTAATCTCTTACTGCTTAGCATAAATGATCTCTTACTGTAAAAATACATAGAGGCACTTAAAAAGACAATAAGGCAAGAATTCAGCTCCTGCTCTTGCTTTACATCCTTTAAGAACTACACGTATATTTCAAGTGAAGTATTTATTTTTCCCTATTCCTACTGCTGAAGCCACATACAATGAATTATTCATCCCAGTGTCTCCCAGGTTCAGAACTACTACAGCATTAGATATTCTTACACGTAACCCAAACCTGAAATGACAAAAAAAAAAATCAGATCTCTAAGAAGGACCAGACTGAGCACCACATCTGTACTACACACTACCCACAGCTAGCTGGTGAAGCCACTGAAAGGCAAGTCAGAACTCAACTCAGCATGTAGAGTTGAAAAGAGAGAGGAACAACACCAAATCCAAGTGCTGCCAAGCACTCATTAATAAGCCTTCTCCTGTTCTCATATCTAATTTGCCTCAGGTCTTTGGCATGCTATTTAAATACAACTTCCCAGTAAGAGATTTTGCTTTAGAGAAAAAGCCGGGCTATGCAAACACCAATGTATTTGAAAGGAGAATGACTGGCTCTTGGTCAAACTTCTTTTCCTCTGCCACAAACATGCACTTCAATCTGGATATACATTCAGAGTATGATTTGTTTTATATTACTGTGAGTTTCCCTACAACCTGACAGAGATCTACAGAGAGCCCACTGGAGTCACTAGAGAGCCCTCTATTAAATGGGCAAGAGAACAAAAGGGCAAGTTAACAATATGCAGAATAAACCTATTGTCTACACATATGGGCACAATTCATACATAAGACAAAAATTCAAGGCATTCATCTAAAGTTGGCACTTGAAAACTGTCCCAGGTACTGATCCTCTGTGCTGAAAACAGCTGCCAGTGTAAGATATTAGGGAAAAAAGCTCTGTTTTTATTTTCCTATCTTTACGTTAGCAATGCTATTATTAAGGCAGCTTCATAAACTTGTTTTGAAAACGTACCAAATAAATCGACTTTTGGAAACACAATGATGGCAAAGCAGTGACACTACACTCCATACAAATGGCAGCCATTTCAGGGCATCAAAATTGCACACAACAATTGAAACCTAAATCACTTTTCACCACAATATCCTTTATTTATCTGCACTCCACCAAGCTTGGGCAAAGACAAGCACCTATTTCTGCAAACAAGGTTAGCCTATACATAACAAACGATGAAATAAATTAAGTCCCCATAACGAGATAAGCTGATTTAGGAAAAAAAACAACCACTATTTTCCTAAATATATTGATGAAAAATGCTCTTTCCACCAATTCTGTGAGAAAATCGTTTTCCAATGTATGTATTTAGCATTAATTATTAACCTGGTAGCTTCTAGTGCTATCCTCAATTGTGAACATTCAGGAACGTGGGATTTTCACCAAGTGAAGAACTTCCATGATGTGTAATACGTACAGATTTGAAGGGGAAAAAGACAACAAGCAAAAATGCCAAATGCAAGGACTGCAATGGTTAAGGAAGAAACAGCCATACTGTGGTTTCAACCCATGAAGAATGATTAAATAACTGCAGTAAGCGTCTCCCATAACGACAGTACCTTGCATCTGTTGCATGAGTAAGGCCCGCTGAAGCATAGGATTGGCATTGAGTAGGGATGGTTGATTTGTTGCCCGTAAGCTCAGCATCTGTTGCTGTTGCGGTGGTGGCGGCAAACCACTGGAAAAGAAGGTATTACTCATAAGAATCCAATCAAAACCATACCCCTAATTTTCAGGCACCTGACAAGTATACAACAGAGCAGCAAAGAGTCGAAATGCTCATATACATGCATGAAAAGATACCGTACACCAACACTGGATCCTCTTTCTTTCACTCTCCTGGAATTTCCAGAGCTGACAGATTGTCTATCAAGAAACGTGAGGTCAGAGAGACCTCCTCAGCACCAAGCCCACATAGAGCCTGTCAAGCAGCATGAAAAAAACACACCCAGGAGCTGACTGCAGTTCTACAGCATTATGCAGCAGCTCTTCGGTCAAAACCAGTCATCTAGATCAGCAGCTACATTTAACAACAACAAAAGTTCGGACAAACAAGGAGTTCTCAGCAGCTTAAAGAACATTTTCCAAAACCTACACCTCCCACATTGAGCCAGACAGGTCATAACTGTCAATGGTGCCCCCTAACTGCAAGAACAGGGCGATAAAATGAAGCACAGCCTTTGCATTTAAAACACCAGGAGGAAGAATTGTGCTGAGAAGGACTCCCTGGTCCCAAGGAGGGTGGAGCAGGCAGGAGACAAAAGTCTGAGGGAAGCAGCAGGCATTTCTCCAGGCAATCACTTCTGCAGGCAATAGCAAGGTCAGGGCCTCCTCTAAAAACGAATGCTGACACAGCTAAATCTGTCAGGGCTGTAAAGAGGTACAAACATGGATCAAAATAACCGTGTTGACAAAAAAAAATAAATAACAACCCAACCTCTCAACAGATTTTACAGCAGCGAATCTTCACGCTTGCTGTGTTACATTGTCCCAGTCTCAGAGCTAAGAAATTTGTGCTGGAAAAATCATACACTGAGAGGTACCTGAGCATTCCGTGCTACTTCTCTATCAGCCTCATTATGGCACGTTAAGGGTTAGTTTTAGAGATTTAAATAAAAGAAAGATATAGTGAGATTAATACTTCCAAGAACAGAAAGGTTCTCTCATTTTCCTCAAAGCCACACGCTTTGCAAAGCCGTTTTTCTAACTTATTAAATCAGAAAATTTGCTTTCCTCTTGAAATCACACCCTATTGCTGTGAATTTCCACAGCGTAAGGCTTCACAGGGCCCAGCGACTGCAATTAAACACATCATTTCAGAGCATTTTTTATGAGTTCAATGAATCTCAGCTCATCGGGGACAACCGCTCCATCCCACACAGCTGCTTTCTCCCTTGTGTATTTTTTAGGACCCCCTGCTTATCTGCCTCTTCATTGCTGCCAGACACCATTTGTTCTTTATTTTTTAATGGAAAGAAATGCCATCCCCCCCCCTTAACCATTCAGGCACGGCCCCAGCTGTGGTACCACAGCACAGGTAAGTTGAACAGTGACAAATGACCCCATCCTGACCAGGAGACCGGGGGGGGGGGGGGAGAGAATAGGAGGGAATACAAAATAAAGAAAGCAGAAGTTCAATCGGTGTAATATAAATGTAAAAAAGAAAATTAAATACAATAGCGAAGTGCGTGTCCCTGTTTCACACGGCTCAACCAGGAGCACGGGTATATTTCTGAGAGAAAAGGCATTTTCCATTATCCAGGGACAACCCCCCCCCCCGCGAGCAGGGAGGGAGGGGAGGTGAAGGGAGGCCTCTGCCTCGGAGCATCCCTTTATCCCTCGGCTCTGCCGTGTGCCGTTTAAACGCTCACAGGGATGGCTCTCACTCACCCCCCTCCAGGCCGGCACCCCGCGGCGCGGCCTCCCCACAGCGCGGCCCGGGCCGCCGCCCCTCGGCCCGACACCCCTCGTCCCCCCCAACGCCTCCGGGCCTTCATCCCCCCCCGGCCCGGCCCGCCGTCCCCCGTTTCCCTTTGTCGCCTTCCCCGCCGGGGGAGGGCAGGCGCGGAGCCAGGCTTCGGCCGGAGGCGGAGAAGAGCGGTTCCCTCGGGACAGGCCCGCGATCCCCGGCCTCGCGTAGCGGTGCTTACCGGCCTCCCTGCTGCGCCGGGGGGTGGTGGTGCTGCTGCTGCTGGAGGAGGTGCTGGAGCTGCAGCAGCTGCTGCTGGAACTGCTGCTGGTTGAACATGGCTGGGGAGCTCCGAGCGGGGCGAGCCTGACACAAAACGCGGCAGGGAGAGGGAGGCAGCGGCGCGGCTCAGCCCAGCAGCCATGGAGCAGGGGAGCCGCCGCCGCCGCCCATTCATTCACTGAGCCGATCCCCCCTTTCCTCCTCCTCCTTCCCCCCGGGGTCATCGCAAAGCGGCAGCCCGCGGAGGTTTCCAAACCCCACCTCCTAAAACCCGCTCCCACCCTCCCCTTCCTTCCCCTGCCCGCCGGCACTCACATCGCGCCCCGCGGCTCTCACCGCTCCCGGCCGCCCGCCTCCATCTTCCCCGGGAGGACACCCGCCCAGCCCCGCTCCCCGGGCAGGAGCGGCTCCTTCTGGAGGGCTGGAGGACCCAGCCGCACCCTCCCGCGCCCCCTGCTCCGGGAGAGCGGCCCTGCAAGGCGTGCATCACCCCCGTTCCTCCTCCCGTACCGCCTCGCCTCGCTACACCCCCGTTTCTCGTCCCTTGCACACGGGAGCGGGGTGTCCCGTCCCTCGGGAGACCTGGGAGGGGATGGGCACCATCTGTCCGGGGCTGGAGCAGGGGTAATTACTAACCAGCTGAAGTGGGGGGAGCAGATGGTATCCAACCGCGTTAGTTTTCTGGTTTTTGTCTTTTTAAATGGGCCGGGGGAATCTCTGGTGACTCTGAAAACAAGGGTTAAAAATCCCAAACCAGCAGCCCCGTGTCTGTTTGATGCGGTCACATCTTGGCGAGGCTGCCACGAGAATCTGGAAGAAAACAAGCAGCAACTTTTGCAGCTCTGCTCTGCGCATACACCGAGATGACTTTATGAGCAGGTCCATCCACCTGTGCTTTATTTGTTTATTATCACGAGAGTTTGTCACAGAACCACCCTGCCAGCACCTGTTTTCTGTGCGCAGTGACTTAATTGTAACCACGTCCAACACACACGGCCTCTGTGTGAAAAAACATTGTGGCTGTCGTTCCTTATGTTACTCCTAGTGAGGGTAAAGATGCATTTCCACTCATTGCCATTCCAGAGAATCCATCCTGAAATAATTTACTTTATAAATAGTCTTATTATCTGAGCCAATAAAGACCGCTTGACTCATTAAAGGGCCCCAGGATTGATTGCTAGGTGAAAGTATCGCAAGCTGAACACAACAACCGGTGATATACAGTTAGCACTAACAGTTTTCAACGCAACCATATGTGTTGATTTTTCCTTTGGGCCTTTTCATCCTGTCCTGATTCTACAGTCATCAATCTGGAGATGACCATCCATATCAATCAGTGACTGTCATGGTAATGCCCGCTCCTCTATACTATCACAGCTGCCCGTACACAGAGGAAACGCTCTCCCATTAAGCATTAAAGCTCAAGTGCCATCACATGGAATGCATACGTGGAACAGAAAACGTGTTGAGTCTTTCAGATGAATTTGCATATTGATCCTTTTTGCTCCTGTAACCACGCGCTGCTACAGCATTTACCAGCTGGACTTTTTGCAGTGACAAGATGGTCAGCTTCACAATCCTAGAGATGCATGACATCTCCCTGTATTAACCAGGTAGATAAAGGACAGGCATTGGGTTGTAGAAATGACCACAGCTCTGGGTAGCTTGGTGTTAATTGATTTATTTTGTGTATGCTTTGTTTATTGTCTTCTTATTTCTATCATCTAAGGGTTTTTCTTAATTGTTCTTGGTATTTAACATGCAAAAGTCTATGAAGGGTCATGTTAGCGAGTATGTAAACAACTAAGAGTCTAATGTTCCTCTGTTACATGTTCTGATGTAGCCTGGGGGCTTCCCTTAGAGCGCCTTAAGACATAGAAGCTGAGATAGCCCATGCCCAGGGGTGGCTATACAAAGGTTCTCTCTTTGACAGTGGCAGAAAATCAAACAGTTCTAAGAATTAAAAGGTCAAGACAGGAAAATGACCCAGAAAGTACTTGTCAATAAAGAGATGACCCAACAACTGCATTATGCTTCTATACGATTAAGTGGAGCTGTGACATTTCTTGGTAGATAAGGGGACAGACCGTAGGAATGCTTTTTATTTAGGAGCTGGATTGCATTGTATATCAGACACATTTTTGCTGGGCTACATGAATTTGTTCCAGGGACCAGATCAGGCCTGCAGGTAATCAGCCATTTCTAGTTTACAGAACATGCCTGGACTGTGCAGTTGCACGTTTTCATTTTAACTCCAATGAAGAACTGCTGTGCAGTCCCTGCTGAAGCTGCACATACTCCCATTTTCAAGAGCAGTGATCTCAATTTCCCAGTGCCTGTCAGAGGTACTAAAAAAATCTGTTGCCTACCATTTCCTGTGAAGCCTGCAGTGTTATTACTCACCCATTTCACTAGGATATAAGCTCGTTCTCACTTCAGTATCTCAAAACCTACCAAACTCCTCGAAGAAAAAAGCATATGGAGCTATGGAGTACTTTTTTTTCCCTCCTCCTTTTGGAGACTATCCATTGAAACGATGAATAACGGGGTCAAGTTTCACCAGCCCTCCAAGGCTGATAGTACTCAGTGGAATTACTCTGTTTTCCATGTCTGTTTTATCTGTAGGAGGGTTACATTCACGCACATGGAAGAAGTAGCACACAGTAATCCAAAGCGAAATTATCAGTGGGGTATTTGTAACCACTCATCCTTCTATTGCTTCAGAAATCCCTGCCCAGTATTTCTCCACTAGCAGGGCAGGCCCAAAGGATAGAAACATAGACACTATGTTTAACACTGTTTCACCACAGGGCTAATTTGCTTCTCTCGGTTTCAAAAGGTAGGAACTATTTTTGTGTCACCTTACCAGATGTGGAAAGCGCAGAGAGCTCGGCTTTATTGCTCATTTGAACTCACATTCATATCCAGGCCTCTTTCCTAACAGACTATATAACATTCAGCTATAATAGCATTTGAGCACCTGTTTAATACCTCTAAAATGTATATGAAGATATAAAAATGCCTATAGCAATAGAAACAAACTGGCTGTCCAGTATACTCCATGCTGACGCACTCAGCACTAACCCTATCCCCAGTCCTTTGCAGAACTTATATTCTTTCCTCTATTGACAAACATTTATCGCTCTAACAGGAAAGAATGGAAACCATGCGACACCTGCACTTCCAAGAAACAGTTTGCAGATGACTGGGAGAACCATCAGCTAATTGCATTCCGCGGTTTTGCCTCTTTCTCAGATGACTAAACGTGTTATTTTTGCAAGGGCAACAATTCTGTCTTCTTTCACAACCATTGCTGCTCCTCAGTATTTCCCTAAAGGGTGACCACGTAGCTGTCTTTCTCCTACAGCTTGTATGGGCTGCTGTGTAAATCACAGGCAGGAGGTATAACAGAATCAAAAGGCCTGTGCGTTCCTAACATCCTTACAGCTACGGTTCTTGCAGGAGAGAAAATGGAAGGTTTTTAGGACTGGGATTCTAAGTGCCTGCAGTTCCCATTTCCATCAATGGGAGGTGTAAGTTATCTAGAGCTTGTTGAAAATCGAGCCTCTCTATCTTCAGTGCTGTTTGGGTCTGACTGAGCTGCGTGGCTACAACTGCTGCCGAAACACTTAAACAGACTCCATTACATTAACGAGTTCTTATAGGAGTAACACTGCAGGCACACACTTCTTTCTTCCAGAGTGCAACTACAAAGCTGAAGAAGCAAGAACACATTCTTTAAACCTCTGTAAGAGTTCTGATAACATTGATCTCTCTAAGAGATCTGTGCAAAATCCAGCAATATCACTGCATCACAAAAACTGTCACAATCACATATCATTAATGTAGCAGGAGCATTAGAGACAGGTGTGGATTCATAGGGATGAGTGCAAGGGAAGGAAAAAAGTCAAGTCCCTATAAGCATTAATGAGACAATAAGCATTGATGTCAGCAGGCAGCAAGAACAGGGCTTCTCCAAAAGCAAAGGAAGAGCCAGCAGGTGAATCACAGAGCCAACAAGGCAGCCTTACAACCAGATCCTGGTGCCACTGCATCCAAAGAAGGCAAACAGCACAGAGGCAGCTCAACAGAGGCCCAATCAAAGCAAACAGCAGTGATGGAACAGGTGTAAGGTCAGGCTAGGAAAAGCTGAATGCTAGCAGTAGGACCATTGATTTCTAAGCAAACAGATTAACAACAAGGTATAACTAATGCTAAGATAGCAGTATCTATGTTGGAGGAAAATCAAGTAGCTCTATAGGCATACAAGGGTATGACTGAGTTGGAAGTCAGTACTTCCTCCATAATTCCCTCAAGCAGTCATAGCCTTGGGCCAACTTTAAATAGAGCACCAAGGACCACAGGAGCTTCAGGTGAAGCTAATTAGTCATCAAGGCTCATTAGCATAGCTATTGTATTACAGGATACAATTACAGCGATGCAGCCAGGTAGTTTATCAGCAGTAAACTGAGAACCAAGTGCTTAAACTTCAGGTTATGCCAACTTCTAGGAATAAAGCAACTTTCTTCTTATGGCTCTTCTTATAATGCCTCAAAGACCCTTGTGGTATGAAGTGCCCTAAACACCAGCTCTGACCCATTGAGGAAGGTGACACCGCTCTTTAAATGTCTGATGCCTTTCAGTCTTTGTGGTGACCTCTACAAAGGGGCAGCTATCAACTTCTGCTGGAAAAGCAGCATTCAGAATGGTTTAGAAGGTGCTCCAAGACATTTGTCTACAGCATCTATTGAGAGTTTGCAGCTTGTTCCTTCATAAATGCTAGGAAGAAAAAATAGCATCAGCAGCCCCCAAAACAACCCACGTGTGCCCTATTATAATGTTACCTATACAGATGGAGCCGACCTGCTCTTTTCCTCCTTCAGCTGTCTGACCTGCATGCTGGTGATGTTCCCAAGCATTTTCCTTGAGCTTTTTGCCCACCACAGCGAAGCAAATGGATCCATCCGCACATCTGCTGGTTCCTCTGCACACCCAGCTCTGTGAAGCTTTGCAAATACATTAAGATAACAATTAAAGCACTAACACGAAATGCACAGCTTGGAATTGATTGCAGGTTTCGGTGCTCCTTCCCCCCACCCCAGGGCTGCAAACAGGAGCAGGGCTGAGCTCTGTGACACAGCAGCAACAGCTCCTCTTTTGCAGCAGTGAGCAGAAATCGATGTGTTTTTCACCCATCTTCCATCGGGGATGAAGCAGCACGAATGCAGCACTGCAGGCCCCACCTGAGCCGCACACACAGCAGCGCCGCGGCTCCCACCGCGTCCCCCCAGGCGGCGCCCTCACCGGACTACAACTCCCAGCGTGCAGCGTGGCGTCCGCAGCCTTAAAGCGCCCCCCTGCGGCGGCGGCGTCTCGCTCGGAGCAGAGCTGAGCCCGGGCGGCAGCGGGCGGCGTCGAGCGGGGCTGAGCGGAGCGGGCTGCTGCCCTGCGGCCGGGCGGGGAGGGTCGGTACCCGCCGCTGTGAGAGCTGAAGCGGGCGGACAGCGGGAGCGAGGAGCCACGCCGCCGCCGCCATGGGGAACCGCGGGATGGAGGATCTGATCCCGCTGGTCAACCGGCTGCAGGACGCCTTCGCCGCCATCGGGCAGAACGCGAACCTCGACCTGCCGCAGATCGCCGTGGTCGGCGGGCAGAGCGCCGGCAAGAGCTCGGTGCTGGAGAATTTCGTCGGCAGGTACGGAGCGGGGAGCTGCGGGCGGTGCGGGGCGTGAGCGGAGCTGCGGGGGATACGGGCGGTGCGTGCGGCACGGCCGCGGGGTGTGCGGGCGGAGCGGCACGGGAGAAGCCGCCGGGCGCTGGAGCGATGCGTGCGGAGCGCGGTGCAGGGCGCGGGGCTGCCGGCTGCACGCGGCGGAGCCGTTGGGCGCACGGGTGGTGCAGCGCACGCACGGCGCGGTGCATTGCGAGAGCCGCGGGGTGCGCGCAGTGCGGGGCGCTGCGGGGCGAGGAGGGGGAGGGATCCGCGGCGGAGCCCCCGGCATTGCCGCAGCTCGGGGCTGGCGGGAGCCCCCGTTACATAACGGAGCGGAACGGCCCCGAATCATCGCCCCCCCCCCCCCCCACCGCCCCTCCTCGGTCAGGTGCCCCTTCGGGTGTACGTGAGGCTGAGGGTCGGCGTGCTCCGCGTTCGCCCCCTCCGTGTTGGGTGCCGCGTCTGGAGCTGCGGGATGGACGGGGCTCTCCCTCCCCCTGTGCCCGCATCCCCGCTGCTACCATTTTGTGGCAGGCGATGCACCGCTGCCTTCCCTTCATGTGACCTTCGCATTCATCATCTGCAACTTGAGTCAATGGCAGCGCCGTGATCCGCTCCGGCGCAGACACACAACACCTGGGGAGGGGTTGTTCCTCAGCTGTGCTGACCTCCTTAATTAATTGCGTTCAGCCATACGCAGGTTGAGCTATCAAGGTATTTTGCGATGCTGTAAGCAGCTTGCTGTTGCCTTGTCTGAAAGCAGCAGCTGTTGTGATACCTGCTCAGATGCTTGCGTGGGCTTTTCTTTATCAGAAAGCTGTATTGATGACAATGTCGGTGGGATGCTGTTCTCCCACCACCCTCCTCTTCCAGCTTAAACGTACAATACAGAATGGCTTGTGAGGGAGGTCTGCAGTGTGTACGAGTTGTTTGTTTACCTGCAAGCTCCTCAAATTCTGTTCCTCTGCCTCGAGCAGTGCTGCATACTGTGGGCAGAAGGCACAGGATTGTATTTTGCTCAGAGAAAGCACAGCTGGAGCAAGATTTCTTTAAGATACAGAAACACATCCAGCATTCGAGAGCCTTTCTGGAAGGCTTCCTCCAGTCTACGCAGTATTCCCCAGAGATCCTGGGAGTCCTGCAGGGAAGGACATGGCATGAATGTGTTTCACTGAGCCTCAGGTCACCAGGATCCACCTTTTTGTTCACCAACCCAGACGAAAGTGTAAATTCCTACCCATGAAGGGGAAGATTTGCAGCCCCACAACTTACTGAAGGGGAGGAGGGGTCCCCTGGAGCATGTAAGCACAGCGGGTTCACCTGTTGGCTCTGCTGTTTTCATGCTTTCTAAGTACTGGCAGCCTGACCTCGTAAATCCTTTTTAGAGGATCTGTGCAGGCGCTGCTGCAGTGTGTACTGGATGGCTGCTGGGCTGGAGGAGGGTTTATTGAGGGATGGTGGTTGGGGTCTGCTGCCCCTTTCTTTGAGGCTGAGAAAACATCATGGGGTCTTGGTCATCTCCACTGGGACCAATGGGAGCTGGGGAGTGTCCGCCAGCTGGAGGGCAAGTGAATGAAATCGTGCTCCTGTTTTCCATTTTGTGGATGATTTCTGGCAGAACCTGTGACCTCAGTGACCCGTCAGTCCCTCCAGCAGTGTGCTATGGTGGCTTGAAGGGAATGCAGTAATGGTGGGTCTCCAGAGCAGGAGCTGTGTGAAGCTGTCCATAGCAAAGCATATAAGGGAAATAATTAGGCTGGAAACGAAAAACATGTCAAAGGGAGGAGGTCCTTTTCCATTTGATAGCATTGAATGCTGCCTGGGTTAGAGACTGGTAACGTGAGGCGTTTTATGCAGAATATATGTGTTTATGCTGCAAAACCCAAACCTGCTAAAATAGCGTGGGGAGCCTGCTGTAATGCATCGTGTTACTGCTTTGTGTAGGGTTGAAAAACACAAGCAGCAGCTATGGAAGAATCGAATAAGCATGGCTCCTCATTGTGCTAGGGCTGTGAGGAGGAACTGTGGCCTGCTGTGTACAAATGTAATTGTTAGCATGGCCATGGCATATGTCACATCTCCAGCCTGGTGCTGGGATGGTGGTGCAGCAGCTGCTCACTGCATACAAAATTAGGGTGCTGATGAGCTGCTCAGAGTGTTCGGAGGTCTGCATGCAAACAGCAGCTGATGCAGTTGGGCTGCATGATGTGCTTGGTAGAGGTGCTTCAGTAGAGGGGCTGCAGGTCCTGCAGGGCTGGCTTTCCCCCCTCCATGCCTGTCAAACTCATTCCAGATTATCAAGCTGTGTTCATGCAGCAGGACAACCTGCTGGTCCCCGTGCCAGCCCCAGGCTCTGGCTGTGCAGGACTTCAGCCCGGGGCTGCTGCTGACATCTTGCAGCAGCGCTGAATCCCACACATGCTGAAAGCCTCAAAGCACAGAGGAGTGTTGCTGACTGCAATCGGTGTTTACTTATGTATCTTCCCAAACAAATATCTTTTTTTCTTCCTTCACACGAAGGCTTCTTAGTTGCTGCTAATTACTCCTTCAGTGTCACTTCTTCTGCTGTTAACGGATTATCCAACAATGCAGAGCCTGTGTTTATAATACCAGATGTCGACAAGGCAGCTATGTGTGCTTTTGCTGCCGGGGACTCAGCATGGTGGCTGCTGTAGCAGCTGATGGTGTTAAAATCACTGAAGAGACAAGAGAAGCTGTGCAGAAGCCAGCCAGGTGACACGTCTGTTTGCAGACTGGTTTATCCTGGGCCTCAAAACTGGTAGGAAGGTTAATCTGGTCATCTCTAGGCATTTGCTGCTGCTGTGGTTATGGGCTCAGAGGATAATTCGCATTGGAAGAGACCTCAGAGGGTCACTGAATCCATGCTTATGGTGTTGGTGCCTTCCTGCTGCATTGCTCCTCGTGAGGAGAACAAGGCACCTCTGGCTTCTGCAGAACAGATGGGCTAAGGGGGCTGCAGAGAAGGCAGTGACTGTGAGCTGGGAACAGTGGGTGGAAGGACTTGAACGGAGGTGAAACCGTCATGTTTCTGATGAAGGGAGCCAAGCAGTGCCAACACTGTGAGGATTGAATTCATCACATTAATTTGATCCCAGACCTGAGCATTCATCTCAGAAGCATCCTTCTCTCTCGCAATCTTATATACCCCTAACCAAATACCAACCCAGCAGGCTCTGATGGTGTGTGCTGAATTAGCTTATGGTTGTAAATTGCTGGAAGGAAATTAGAGGCAGATCAGGACCTAAAACTCAGTTGTGTTGAGCTAGTCCTGTCTCTCCTATAGCACAGACTTCAGCACTGGAAAAGCTTTCTGAGGTATTCACCAGGATGGATAAAAGACCAGGGAAAAGGCAGCATTGCCGGAGTGCTGGCAGAGACTCTAATTGCAAGACATGTGTAATTATTGTATGGTCTGTGAGCTGGACAAATGCTGTTGCCTATTTGCAAGTTAAAACCATAGGCATTTCTTGGAAAATGACTTATTCAGAGCTGTAGAGCACAGTGTGAGAGCCAGGAGTAGGGCTCTGCTGTTCAGGGAAATGCATCGTGGTCAAATAATGGACCTTCAAATGGCAGCAACCTTTAGTCCTTAGTGAAGAAAGTACCTCTTTTCACTCAGCATTAATTAGAAGGCTGAGAAAAGCATGGAGTGCTGTGATGGAATGGGTGATGGGTTACAGTAGACCACGAGATAAATGATTCTAGCTTTGGAGAAATCTATATGGCTCCTAGCAAAGACTTGGAGGAGGAGAATCAGTAGGAGGAGATGCATAATTAAGTTAAAGCAGAACATAAGATGGGTGGCTGTCAGAAGAAAAAAGGACGCCTGAATCTTGAAGTTTGTAGGTGCAACAGCGCCTGTGTTTGTCCTCTGTCTGCTTCTGTTAGTCGTGCAGGGGTTGGTTCAAGCAAATATAGGTCTCGTATCTCTTCTGCTTCCTGCAGCAGCTGGGTGCTCTCTGCAGGCCTTGCTGTCTGACTGCTGATCGTAGCTCTTCAGTGGTGACCTCGTACTTCTGGTAACTGCCACAAGCCTTAGATTTTGTAGGAAAAGAGAAGCTTATGGCATCTTTCAGACTGTTCGTGCAGCGAAGAGGAAACCAGCTGTACCTAATTTGGAAGGTGATGCTCATGTCATGCCAGGTGGGGCTTGTTGGAACCTGCTGGTGTGTGAAAGTGGCAGGAATTTGTCACCTGAGAGCTGGCAGGTTGGGAGCTTTGGTGCTAGAGTGGGGCTTTCTCTTGTTGTCACAGCTATCCTCGTGTGGGGAGTTTTGGAGCTTTCTGACTATTATTCCTTGTGATTTGAGATGGGTAAACGTTGTCTTTTGTGCTTGCTTTATAAACACTATGCTGTGGCATCGAGCTGATAAGGGTCAGCAAAACCAGTGGGGGGGGAACTCCTAAAAGCATTCCCCTGTGCTGAAGCTGTTACTGGTTTTCAGCACTCCACGTGCTTACCGTTATTACAGCCTTTCAGCTGTAGACAAACGTTGTTTTTAAAGGCTGCTGATTGTTTTTGGGAGCCACGGATCAATCCCTCACTGGGGATGCCAAGTGAAGGCCTTGAAGCCGCCTTCCCCAGTGCCTCTGTGAAGGCAGAACTGCGCTGTACTTAAATAGAAGGAGTGGGAGTCTGTCTGCCCTGCTGTATCTGAGGCACCTTCTGAAAATGTTATTCCAAGGCAGGAAGCTGGTCCCCTTCCTGGCCGTGTGAATTGCTCAACATTGCTTCTTTGTGCTTCGGGCTCCAGCCTGCCTACCCGAGAGTGAGTGAAAATGCTGGAGTGAAGACTTCTTAGCATCTTTAAGGTGAACCCTTATTGTAGGGAAACTGAAGAAGTAGATGACATAGCAGAATTTAATCAAGGAAATGGAGCTCTTGCTGTGTTCCGGCTAGAGGGGCGAAACTTGTTATGATGCGCTGAGCAGATTTATTAGGAGCAAACCCATGAGGGCTCCACCCATGTGAACCAGTCCTCCAGTTCTTGTTTCAGACCATGCACTTGAGTGGCAAAAACAAGACACTGACAAGGGGTGGTGGGCAGTCGCCTCAAAGCATGTGGAGCTCAGCCTGTATTGCCCAATGTAGAGTTGTTTTTGAGGTGGCATCTGTGATGAGAAGCCCACTGGCAATATGCACAGCAAACCCTATTAATATGTCACTAAGCAAAGGGAAAAACAGTTTTGGGTGTAATGCTTTCCTCCTTGGACTCACAGATCCGTAACTGTATGAGTCAGAGTACTGCTGGCTGGGAGGAAAGCTAAAATGAAATCTGCCAAGGAGAAGAAAATCATGCACAGTAAGGGAACGGCCCACTGGTGGCACAGTTTCTCATTGCTCTCGAGCTGAATTATTTCTGATTTCGGATGTGATGACAGATGGGTCTGGCTGGCCTGAGGTTGGAGCTGTGTTGCAATGCTGGGGTCTGGGTGCCAATCATGGGTGCCTTCCTTAGAGGCTCTTGGTCACATCACATGCATATATCATTAATGGATACTAGAAATGATGCCAGAGAAGGTTAACAACAAGAGGAAAGCTGTTTTTCATAGCAATAAATGGGACCTCTATGGTGATGATGCAGCAGTGCATGATGAGTGGTGCCTTCCTTGCAGCAGTGGTGTGTGCAGCCTCTGCAGTTGGTGCAGCCTCGTGTGCTGTTTGGTACTGGGCATCTTTGGAGGCTGAGGGTTGCTCTGCAGAAGCTGGCAGCATGTTTGCTGGGTGTGAGGGTTGGGGATTGCTTAGAAAGCACTGATGTGCTGCACGAGGCAGGCTGGCAGCAATACATGTGGGTGCAGACTTTGAGGTGCTTTGCTCGCAGAGCTGTGGACTTGTTGAGCTGTGTTTCTGCAGCGTGGATCTCACCTCCTTTGCCAGCTGCCCTGCATCAAAGCCAGCAGTCTCTGAGGTTCTGCAGAGCCCATCATGGCCCGGAGGGATGAGCCCAGAGCTTTGGGCCTGGTGACCTTGAACACTTGGGTGGCCTGGTCAGCTCTGGAGCAGCTCAGGCTTGTTCTGAAAAGCTCTAAAATTCTGTTTATATTTATATTTATGGTCTTCCTAAAAGATGTATTATGCTTATTATTGGGTGACTTGATGGAGTTTGGTCAGGGAAGACCTTGTTGCTCTGTACAGCCCCTGAAAGGAGGTTGTGGTGAGGTGGGGGTCAATCTCTGCTTCTACTTAATAGTGATGGGATGAGAGGTGATGTCCTCACGTTGCACCAGGAGGTTTGGGCTGGGTATGAGGGAGCATCTCAGAAAGAAAGGTCGTGGATTGGGCTGCCTGGGGAGGTGGTGGAGTCACTGTCCTAGGGGCGTTCAAGAAAAGGGCTGACATCACTTTGAGGGACTTGATACTTTGAGGTGAGATGCTGTTTCGGTCTCTGCTCAGCAGCTTCCTGCAGTTCAGCCTAACACACGTTGGATGCGGGCGTTATGCAAGCTTCGCAAACTGATTTGCTGACTGAAAGCAAACTTGCCAACTTCTGCCACTTTTCTGCAAGTCTTATGACTCGTGTGGCTTTTCTTAGAGCCCTGGGCACAGCGGTTAAGCTGACAGAAGAGCAGTGTGGATTCTGTATTGAGAACATCCATTTCGGGGATGCTTGTGGGTATCCTCTAAAGAAAAGGACGTTGTTTCCTGAAGTGCTCCAGGAGATAGAGCTAAAGAATTCCAAATTCTGTAAGGCCTGCCTTAGATGTGGGCCTTCCCTTTCTGGAAATCAGAGCTGATGTCCCTGGGCTATAGCAGAGCTATAAGCTCTGTTAAAATACTTGTACTGCAGCCATAATGAACAAAAAAAATTATGCAGAGTGAAGCTTGGAAAAAAACCAGTTCTTCACTCGACTGAAACAGGAGTTGAATTCAAGTCTCGGGGGGTGAAAATACTATTTTAATAATTTATTGCCTCAGCAGTCCCCTTTAGCACTCCGTTTCCTGTTTCTTATGGCTCCAGGTTGTGTTGTTGCAGCTGTGGTGAAGGGTGAAGAGTTAATACTGCCTGTGCAAGCAGGAGGATTGTGGAGATCCTGCCTGGCTGTGCTTGGACTGTCATTTTGTTTGTGAAACTGTCTTGGTGTAAGAGTGGCCGGCACAGTACCTGGGAAAGGACTGAGCAGGTATTCAAGTGATGCTGCTGTGGATTTTGGCTGAAGAACCAGCAATGTTGATGTAATCCTATATTAAAAAAAAACAACTGTGTGATCTGCAGCCATGTTTCAGAATAGCTTTTCAGTTGCATTTAGGCTCTGAAAGCATCGCTAGGCAGAATTCTACAGAGATGCTGTGCAGCTGATGCTCAACATCTGCAAGCATTTTTACAGCAGAGTCAACTTACCCTGGAGATCATTAAGAAAAAGCACTTTTTTGAGACTGGAGATGCAGGGCTGGGGGAAGCTGTGCTGAATTTCTCAGCACAAGGAAGAGATACCTAAAGGCAGAACCTCTGAACAAGCCTTTGTTTTGCTCCTCTTCTTTGCATTCCTGTCACTCTCACACATGTAAAGGCAGAGTATCTTTGGTAGGATCTGGCTCGGGGCTCTGACAAAAATCAGCAGCCCATTGCAGCTCTGGGAGCAATTTGCCATCTGAGTAATTACAAAGTTCTATGAGCAGGGCCTTATAATAACTGTTCATTTGCTGCCTGCTCACCAGCACAGGGATGGTTCTCCATCAGTGAAGGAGTGTATCGTGATAGGCTGTTAGCTCAGAATTAAGCTAGCAGAAAACAGAGCTCTAACTCCTACTTTTAATGGTGATATTTGGCTCCACTGACTTGCCTGTGGTTCACTCTAAACATACACTGCTCTGAGCGGGGATGGAGCTCTTTGATTCTAATGCACATTAGATTTTTCTCTCTTTCTGGCTGCTGTGATCTCTAGAGTAATCTCTGGATATTTCTTAAGCTGATTGTGCTTTTACTTTTAATAGAAGCTCCTCTATGAATAGCTGGGAATTGCCTGAGCGTGGAGATGGCCTTGTGAGGTCTGCAGTAGTGGTACAGCTCAGGGCAGGGAGGGGACCAGCATATATACCAAAGTGCAGAACATCCTCTGGGGGTGTCACACTGCAGAGTTGATGCTGCAGCTCCAGTGCTGAAGCTCAGGGTACCTCTTCTGCATCAGCACAGCAATCAGAAGGCAGGCAGTGCATTTCCTTTCTCTGGGCTCTGCTACTTTGGTTTGGCATTTGGGTTCCTTGGGATTACTCTGTTTGTGCCTGTTCATACATAATATATTTGTCATGCAAGGATCTTTGAACTTCCTGGCATTCCAAGTTCATCTTAGAGGTCAATTTCCTGAATGAGCCTTGCAAATGAAAGAATGGTGTTTAAAGAATAGCTACAGCAGAAGAACCAGCAAGGTGCTGAGTTAGTACTTTATATTTTGCTATCTTGTTTGAATGACTTTGAGCTGGACAGGCAAAAGCAAATGCTGTTATAATCAGTGCACTGGCTTAAAGGGAGGCAGGATAGGGGGAAAGCACCAAGCAGAGGGGTTTAGATGAATCCTTTCTCAGAGGAGAAGAGGGGAAGGAGTGGGAAGATCAGAAGATGCTGGGTGGTTTGTCCAAGTCATCACACCTCAGTTTCACTATAGGTTCAGAGTGCCCATAAAGTGCAGCACCAATTTTGGCACTCTTCTGCTCCAAAGCTCTTCATGAAGACACAGCCTCCTTTAGAAACTGCGTGGATGTATATACCTACCTGTATATAAACCTGCCCTTTTTTTGTCATTTATAGGCACTGTCTGATGTTTACCAGAGAAGCAGTAATCCCTGGGCCATGGGATGCTGTGCCTCTGGTTGGCTCTAGCAGATCTCCCTGGGCAGGAGGCAAAAATCTTCCTTCTTCTTGGGGCTATCGATCCTACTTTTGTTTTTGGTGTAGCTTGGAAATGGAAATGTTCTTCAGAGGTTTTTGAAGTAGAAATTAATGCTACTGCACTGGCGGTGGTAACCATCAGTCTGCTTGTTTTTCTTCAAGGGCTTAAGATACAGCGTCTCTGCACTGTGTTTCCAGCCAGGGTGATCCTAATTATATCTGAAACTGCAGAGGTGCAGTGCGTAGCAAGGAGCTTGGCAGCATTCCTGTGTACTTCTCCACACAGCAGAGGTGTCCATTGGCATCTTAAATTCCCCCTGCAGGGTGGCTGTGCACTGTGGCCAGGCTGTGCTGGGGCTGAATGATGCAGTTACCCTGCAGAACTGCCCTCCCTGCCTGAGCCACCAGCAGGGAACCAGCCTGCCTTCCTGCTCACAGCACTCGTACCTCTGCAAGGTAAATTGTCAGGGTACATGAATCCAATTGTACTCACCCACCACCTATACCTGGACAATGGTGGCACAGAGGGGCTTGAAATGCCACCCCCTTCCTCATATAGCTTCTGTGGGTTCTTAATAGTGGGATCCAAGTGTTTCTGCCTCTTCCAATGAACCATTTCAGTTCTCTCTGCCTTTTGTGGCATTCAGGCACTGAGGAGACTGTCTGGGAGTGGAGGAGGTGTCATGCTGCAGTGACGGAATGTGCCTTGAGCTATATTTGTTCTCCTTGCAGCAAATACCAGGACGCCAGAGGTGAAAGAGTTTTGACAAGACATCTAAGATGACACTTACTATGAACCTGTGGTGTCTTTGGATCTGTCATTGCACCAGTTTCCTTTTGTGAAGGAGAGAAAGGCAAAAAGGAGGATAAGCCTTTTTCTATCAGGAGTCTCCATGTGGGATATCATATCAATATTGGTTACTTCTGCATGGACTGTTGGAGTTCCCCAGCACAGAGGGGCCTTTGCTGTAGGGCTCTGGAGAGCTGGGACAGATTGAGACACTGGTGGTGGAGGAATAGAAAGGTTAATGTGTTGCTCATCAGTTTGAGCATGTTAATACTAGTGCATTGTAGTGTTCGTGCTTCCCCATCAGTTCATCATTCCTGTCCCAGGGTTTTATTGTATAGCTTGTCCTTTGTTTCCTCTCTGCTCAAGTTGCAGGAGCTGTACAGGCCATGTTTTAAAGGCTGCCACTGTCCTGCTATGGCAGAGCCAGGATTTGTCAGTACATTTGCTCTGCTTTGGCACAAACGATACTGCTGCATAATTGTGACAGATCAGTGCAGCTTGAGGAGGCAAGCAAAGATGCTGGGTCATGGGTTTACCTTTTGTGGCTAGAAAAACTGGATTTCTTTTCTACATCTGGCACTGAGCTGAACTGATATTTTTTTAGGGTTTTGATGCCTAGAACTGACCTTGTGAAGGCTGCTGTCTGAAACTTGCAGGGCTGCTATGGAGATGATGCCCTGCAGGTGAAGCTGTATATATAACAGAATATATTGTCTGTGACTTCTTTGCAGTATTTGTATGCTTCAGTGGGAGTAAAAGATAAACTTGCTTCCATATGATGATGGAGAAAAATCATCAAGGCACGCAAAGTCTGCTTTAGAGCTGCTGGGATGGAGAGCACAGCATGTCTGTGTCCATGGAGTCCTCTGCACCCAGGCAGTGCAGTGGGTGCTGTTCCCCTGGGTTGGCTGGGTTGGCTTCTTGCTCTTCAAATGAGCTGAAGAAGCAGAGCCCTGTGGTGAAATGAGCTTTGTTTTCTTCCTGCTGGGATTCTCATCCTTGGAATCAAAGCTGTGGTTTTCCACGAATGCGTAATCCTTGCTGCCACATCCACTCCGGATGCGCTGGGCTGCTTTTTCCCTTGAGTTCCTGATATTGTCGCATAGAATCAGTGCTGCTTTATTCTTCACCTTGAATATCCCAAGGCGGCATGCAAGATCCAGGGCTTCATTTTCTATTACCCAAAGGATCCCAGGGGAAGCTGCACAGCAGCAGTGCTGTGGTTCTGCAGCCTCTCAGGACTCTTCCCCTCCTTCTGCTGCAGCTGACAGTCACTGCGGCATTTGCTATAATGGGCACTGACTTTTTGAGACCAGTCATTGCACCATAGGCTGTACCACTCTCTAAATAATCCTCCCCAGTAAAACGGCAGGGCCTCCGAACAAGAAAATCCCTTTCCGGCTGCTACCTGCAAGGAATACAAAGAGGAAATTGGTTCATGAGTGCACCTGAGGTGTTGTGGGGTCCTGCCTTCCTTTTCCCATCTGTGCTTTGTTCCCTCTCATGCTCTGGGCTAACCCATCTGCGGGAGCGTGGCAGGGAGGGATCTGGCAGATAAGTCAGCCCTCGAAATGGAGGAGGGGAAGGATATTACTCATTAATTCTCTCCCAGCGGAGAGGAACTGAAGCAAATGATGCTGTGGGTGAGATGGGTTTTGTGTGCCGTAGGAATACCCCTCGTTTCTCCTGCAAGCTCTTGACCTATGGCTGCAGACACTTGTATGAAACCTGTCAGCCTCAGCAGCTCGGGGCTGATGCATGGCAGTGAGGGAGTCGGAGCAGTGTGGACATAAAAACTGATTTGTTTCTATGGAAACAAGTAGATTTCACCATGTTGTTGGGAAGTAGGAGGGGAATTATCCCCCTGGGCCTGGTTTTGGCTCTCGGATTGGATTGGCCGCTGTACCGCAATTGTAGAGCAGCAGCCCATGAAGGGATTATCTATCTAGTCTGGGATCACAAGCAGGCAGAAGCACGTGGATCCAATCTGCTCCCACTGCGGGCTTCCTCTGCAGGAATAACACAAGGCTCTGCAGTTGCATGCCAGGACTCCCCGGGTCACAGCCCTCCACGGCACTTGGTAGTAAAGAATTGACCTTGGTCACTAATAGCTGGAAAGGAAGCCTGCATTACAGCACACACAGCTGTGACTGCGTATCCTGCAGATTTTCTCCCAATTAAGATGGCAAAGGTGAAGGGCTGTGCTCGTGCTTTACCACACCATCTAGGTGTGCATTTCTAGCAAAAGCTGGAAGCTATTTGTGGTGTCTGCAAGGATAAGGAGAAGTTGATCTTTCTGACAGAGGCTTCAAGTGCTGCTTGAAATCCCATCTTCTGAAAGTATTTGCCCATCCAGGCCCCAGCAATGACTCGTGAGAGTGGGAGCTTAGATTTCTAGGTAGGAAGAAAGCACTCAGTGGAAAACTGGCTAAATGATGTCTGTGTTTTGAGCCTCCTCCCAAGGTGTTCCCTTCTGTGTGTTCTTTTTCCCCTCCTACAGATAGAGTGAAGAAGCAGCGTGACCTTCTGCAACAGAAAACTGTCTGCTCAGCTTCCGTCTCCCCTCCCGATGCATGGGGACTTATATAATATATAAGCTGAGCTATGGCTGTAGTGTTAGAAATCCTCGGTGACTGCATTGTAGCAGAACCAGGGAGCTGATCAAATGTGTTAACCCTTGTTTTTGCAGGGATGAATGTCGCAACATCTCTAACTTTGCACCAGGTCATCTCAAAATACACAGCCCATCTGAAAAGCAGGGCTGGAACCTGCTGTTGACCCCCCCTAGCATAAAGCTACATATGTGGGCTTCCTTGGGATCACTTCAGGCACACAACAGACTGCCCAGGGACTGGCTGTGCTGCCCACTCAGTGGGCTCATAGGGTACCAAAGGAAAGTGGAGTACCTGGGCTGTAAGGATACTGACTTCTGTGGGTATCTGTTGCTGTGTGGGTGTGCTGCCATGATGCTCCTCCGTAGCTTGATGTGAGCACAGCTCGTGCATGGGGGCTGTGGTGCAGCCATGACTCGACATAACACATTCAGCTGCTTTCCAAATCTTGTTGTTCTCTAAAGCTAGCGAAGCGAAACAGAAATGAGCCTGAAGGGTTCAAATGAAAATCAACAACAGAAAAACATTCTTATCCCACTGCTTTTGGAGACCTGAGGGGGGTCGGGATGGAGAGGGGCTGAGTGAAATGCAGGGGAAGGAGATGTGGAAAGCAATGAATGAAAAAGGCAGTAATTGCAGTGACTCTTGAGAACTGGTCTGTGCAGTCAGAGATAAGCCAGAGAAGCAGAATTTGGTGTCCTTTGGAAGAGGGGCAGGGGGTGGTAAGGGAGAGAGCCTCTTCAAAGCAGATGTTCTTGTAACGATTGCAGTGTGCTTTCCTTTTGGCTTGAGCATGAGCAGACTAAGGTCTGAACCCAGCCCCTAGCGCTGAAATATCAGTGACACAGGGGAGCATTTGTTCAGAGCCTGTCTCCTGTTTTGTTGTCTGAGCTTCCTCAGCCCACGTTTGGCTCAAGAAATGCCTTCTGAGTGCTGAAACCCATTCCTAATTGGTACTTCTGCTCAAGGCATATGTGTTCTCCCAGAGGCCCCCAAGTGGTATAGTCTGTATCAGTACCCATGGCTTTGTTCTGTATGAAAGGTGCGTTTTGCTTCTGCTCAAGATGACAACGTGGCACAGAACAGGGGATTGTTTCCTTTGCATAACTAAATCAATGACTGGGCAGTTGTGCTGTGTCCCATGATGAGATGGAAGCCCATGTATCTGCTGCCTTTATGTCACTTGGTCCCTGATGGGAGGGAGATGAAACCTACCATTATGTTTGTTTGTGAGGGATTTGACTTGCTGGGCTTGCTGTATGTCAGGTTTTACCCAGCTGACCACGCAGTCTCTTGGAGCACACCTTGTGTACAGCAGAACATGGAGAGGTCTGCTCAGCCCTTCCTGGCTGCTGGCCTGGATTGCTGCGTGGGGAGAAGCGGCTCAGTGGTGGGGATGCTGCTGGAAAGCCAGGATTGCTCAAAGCAATTGTAAGTCCTGTAAGTCAGCACAATGGTGTTAACATCCCATTGCACTGCTGTATCTCTAGGTGCAAGGCAGTGGGAAGCCTTCTCTTCTGCTAGTATGTATATTGTGACGACACATGAACTATTGCATGACCTTTATTTTTCACAATTGTCTTCTTGAATAATGAATTATTGTGTACAGTAATGTTGCCAGTATGATAGAATGTGGTGTGTTTACAATAGATCTTTATTTCTATACATACCCATTGTGTGATGAACGTCAGTGATGCTCTTAAGAAATACTTGTGTAACATCCACTGCCTGTAGATTTGGCTTCTTTCACTAAAGGTCAAGGCTAGACATTCAATTGTGCTGCAGAGATGGGCAGATAAAGAACACATCCCTGGCTTAAACCTCTGAGCCTGAAAGTATAAACCTTAACAAAAAGGATGGGATCTAATGTGTGCTTACAGATGCTGCAGGACTGCTCTCCAGGCTGATGGGTACTTCTGTTTGTGATGCACCTGCTTTTGAATTCTTGCTGGTTGTGTTGGGCAACCTGGTGTTTTTGAGTAGCACTTCTGTCTGGGGAAAGTAAGGGCTCATAGAGGGCACAATTGGCAGGAAAGACTAAATCTGTAAGGCAACCTTGCCCTTAATGGACCGGGTGGCAATGGGTAGAACATTGATGTCAATACTGTCATTGATGTCAGATGTACAACATCTGGATGTGTGAATGAGGGATCGACTTGAAGACCTGATGGATGAAATGAAGCCAGTGCTGGGCCTCAACAGGAGTGTCTGTGATTTGTGTAGCCAGACAGCAAAACCCATAGGGATAGGAACCGTATTTCATGCTGTGAGTTGGTGTAGTGCTTTGTGCAATGAGGTTCTGATTGAATTGTTATCCCCCAGTGCCACCGTAACACAGGAAATAACAAGTAGTGGATTTAAAAACCAGGAACAGCCATGTGAAAATGTGGATACTGCGTGAGTCTTAATTGTCTGAAACTAATAATCCGAACGGGAGATTAATCGCATCCTTTAATAACCTTGTCTGCAGATGTTTAGTAAGAAATCAAATGGAAATTAAATGATCAGATGCTGTTCATTCTCTTGTTATTTGGGCTCCTGTTATGTCTTCATAAGCTGCTGCTTTGTTGGTTGTTTTTTAATTAATTGGGGCTTTACCTTCTCTAGTGCATTCTAATCCATGAATCTCAAAGGACTGACAGACAAACTGTGCGGGTGCCGTATTGGTGTATCTAGATCAGGATTAGGTTGGTATTTGAGCCCACTACTTCACAGCTTCCCCACAGGAGGGCAAGGCAAATGGTGGTAGAAGCACCGGGTCCCTCTTCCGTGTAAAGGAAAGAACAGTAATGTGGACTTGCTTCCTTTATTGACTACCAATGACTTCTCTTGCTGCCATCTGTTATCTATCATTTATCCGTTCTCTTTGATCCCAATCTATATTTAATGCCACAAGCAATTTGTTTCTCTCCTTTGTCTTATCAATATCTTTGATCCGTGTTACCTGTAACTTCTGATGCTCTGTACCATGTGAGTGATCTAATGAACCTTGGAGCTTATCGGTAAATATCTGCTTGTTCTGTCATTAATAGCACCTTTTTGTTCTGTGGGATGCCAAGATACCTCATGCATGAAGGGTTATCATACAGATTGCCTGGCTTTCATTTAAAAAAACACTAGTATGGAAGCCTCAGACCTTGTTGCCTCCGTCATAAATATTTATTACATGACATTCAGATTGCCTTCATGTTTGAGAAGCTCTGTGTTTGGATTTGGTTCAAGCATTGCTGTAAAATAACTGCTCGATTGCTTTCTGTCCCTCAGATAGTTTTTTGACTACTGTATTCCTAATGCAGTTTTCAGCCCAAATCGGTACTTTAATGCAGCTCTGTGTACTAAAATAGAAATAAGACTGTAAGGGATGATGCGATTGGGTTTGCCCCGAGGTAGCGCTGCAGCTAGTTGAGAACATACTTCAGAAACGAGCAGTGCATAACATAACAGTGAGCACCTTTCAGGTCTTTTCCCTTGCTGAACCTCTTCAGCCTGAGAGCCATCAGGATTTGCATCTATTTCTTTTTGTGCCCTTGTGTAGAGAGGAGATGTATTGCTGGTCGGACCAGAAGTTAGCTACCAAGAGTCTGAAGTGTGTGTACTGAAGTCTTCCACTAAGAGTCAGTTTGGGGAATGGAGCTCGTTGAGCCCAGCTAAAATGCTTACAAATGATATCTCAATATCTTAAGGAGGAATTTTGAGTCAGTGCCTAAGTGGGAGATAAGCAGATTAAGTGTTTATTTCCTAAATGCAGCATCTCTGCCTCAGTTTTAGTTGCTGCTTTATTATTCATTCTGGGTAGAACTTAGCACTGGGAAGTGGCACAGGATGATGCCCTTGCTTTAAAGGTGCATGAAATAAAATGCTGTCACATCATCCCAGCGTGTTAACAACAAAACGGGAAAGCAAAGTAAATTTTCCTTCTTAAGATACAAAGTAAATGACGAGCAGTTGGTGCTGGCAGCCTAATGAGCATCCTGTTCCAGGCACAGCATCTTGTATAGTGGTGTATGTAGCAGGGCTGCTCTTGGTGTTGTGATGGAGGCTGCCTTATTCTGGTAGGGAAGTCCTTGCTGCCCTCATCGTTCCCATTCTGCAGTGTGTTATCTCCCAAGAAGTGTTCCATCTTTCCCCTCCCCACCCCCAACCTTGCTGCTGTATGTCTCCTTCCTGGAATGGAACAAGCCAGTTTATCTAACCCTTCTGCTCTTGTCTGTCCAAGTCAGCTGGCTTGTCCTTATCCCATGTATCCTCTCCTGAGTCTGGCTTCATTTCATCCCTTGGTGCTGCTCTTTCAGGAGAAATCCGTTCCCCTGGCTGCTGAAAGGGCTCAAAACCTGGGCTGGGTGCTCTGTGCTGCACATGCTCTGTTATAGTTTCTTTACAAAAGCAATTTATTATGGCTGCTGCAAGAGAGCAAGCAAGGCTGCTGTACAGTGTGCTCCCCTGGCACCCAACCAGGCACAGAATTTACAGATCTGTGCTTTTTAAGAGTCTGATCTGCAAGGCTGGGGAATAAAATACTAGGAATTAATATGGATGTGATGGGATGAGAATGTGAGTTCCTGTAAAGCTTTTTGGCTGGAGCTCCTATGGGTCAAGTATGTATAGGGAAAACCTGGAAGCTGAGCTGTATGTATGTCTCAGTAGCTTGTGGGTAAGAGCACATTTGTTTTCTTATATGAGGGATCAAACTCTACATGTTCAGAATGTGAGTATTAAGATAACTCATTTAACTGACTCGTTATGGATTTGGGTAATTAACCTTGAGTTTCACTGGGAAGAGACACCTCCTGGGGGAGGAGCAGTGATGTGGCTTTATTCCTCAAATAACTTACTGTGTATGGTATTTCTACCAACTTACTTTAGCATTAATGTGGCTACAGTGGTATAATGCTGCAGGTAAGCAAGGCCTGGCTCCCAAAACTGGGTGGTATGGAATTCTGCATGGTGAGAAACTGAGGGAGAAAACTCCATTCATAATGTTATGTAAAGGTTGAACTTAAACAGCGTGCAGTTCTGGGATGAAATGAAAATATGTAGTTAAAAACATGGTCAGTTAGTGCCCCAAAGGATGGGGTTAATAACAAGCAGAAATGTGTTGGCTTAACGGTCGCTGTGCTATTGGAGGGACTCCTGGTATCTCTCCTGCTCAGAGGAAAGCTTATTGCAAAATGACTCAAACTTGTAATTGAGTCATTACTTGTAAGTAATCCTCTTTGTATCTGTATATATATATTTATTTAGTGTTGTGTCTTTTGTGAGGACTTTGGTTTGTTTTGTTTCCTTGCAATAGCCTGGAAGCCGCTCAGTTGACATAATTAAGTGGTTTCAGTTTCCTCTGGATGCTGCAGAGGTTTTCACATCCACCTTTGCTTTGAGCTGTGACAAAGACCACAGAGAAATTGGGACCAAAGCAGAAAGCTTTGGGAAGATGTGGAACCACGTCATTGGGGGATCTTAATTCCTAAAGGACTCATAAATGCTTTTCCTACAGTGAGGTTGAATGTAATGCTGCAAGCTGGAGATCAGTAGCCAGGGTAGTGCCTTACTGCACTAAAAAGCAAGTTATACTATAAACTGTGCCTTTTTCTTACCTACAGTAAAGTAACAATAAATCAGTGCAGCTTGGATTTGTTCTTATGCTAAAAGAACTGATGCAAGAGTAGGACTTTGTCACATATTGACCACAGACATCCCTAGGAATGGAGCTGAGGCAGCAGAAAACTGCCTGAATGATGCAATGCCTCAACGGTTCCAGGGTTAATCCCACTGGAATGGAAAAAAAATAGAGCTGTATTTATTTGAAAAACAAATGAAAGTTCCCAGTTAACTCGTTATGTTTCTGGGAGTCTAAAATAATGGGGATGGGTTACAGTATGCAGTAGAATTGTATCAGAGGTTGCTTTGCAGTGAGCTTAGTAACCTGCAGGAGATGTTTTTGAGGCATTAGATGTTGTAGGAAGCTCATTGCTCTCCTTTCACTTGAAACCACTCTGCACCCTTTTATAGTACTCAGTTTAGAGCTGAAGAAAAGGGAAATGCACACGTTTTCCTGCTTTCTTGCAGATTTACATAAGCAATCAATGGTGAAACCAGGAGCTGAAATCAAGTCCGCTCACTGATGTGTTAAAACACAAAAGCTCATTCCTTATATGCATTTCCATTGTCAGTATTAAGGCCATGCAGGACAAGGCCATGGTGCAGAACATTGAGGGGCATGGATTTCTTTTACTGTGGTTACTACTGAGTTGGCAAATTCTGGCAGGGCTTCTAACAGAGGTGATACATTCATGCCGTAGGCAGCGCGTTCTGAAGCGGTGCTTCTCCAGTAGGTAGGGAAGCAAATGGATCATGTTTACAGTGACTTCTGAAGAGGCACATGAACAACCAAGTGCTTGGAAACCAAGCCACAAACTGGTCAGGTCATCAGCAGATGTGGTGAGCGTGCCCGGCTTTGCTCTAAGTGTTTGGGTTTCAGAAAAGAAAAAGCAAAGGAGAGCTTATAACCTGTGGGTGTGAAGGCAGCACTGGGGTCAATTTGTGCCTTAAATTCTATCAGAGCCATGGCTGGAGTGCGCTGCTGGGGCCCATAAGGGATCATAGAAACAGAAAAGCCGTGGATAGGGAAGGAAACGATTGCTCATTCATCTGAAATTTCCTCTTTCATTACAGGGACTTTCTGCCTCGTGGTTCTGGCATTGTGACCAGGCGTCCGCTGGTCCTGCAGCTGGTGAATGCCAGCACAGGTATGTAATCCATGTCCACAGTGTGCTGCTGGATTGCCACCTTAGTCCTGACAGGTCTTATTTCATCAGTGGTGCTGCTCAACGTCTGATTTGGTTTGAATTAAGCAGTGTTTCATGCATGTGCTCATCATGATTTTCCTTTGTCTGTGCAGCTGGGGCTCTTATGAGTGGGTATGACCCAAAAACTAAAGGAACCTGCTTACAGCCTCCTGAAATAAGTGGGTGGGATGATTCTAGTGCACTTAAAATCAAGTATGGGAATGCTGGGATGTGAAATGGAATCCCTGCAGAGCTCTGTGACTGGAGTTGTGAACCATTCACTGCTTTGGCAGCTGCTTACAGAGTACTTTCATTACTGTTCCCTTCACACATGAGATCTCATTGAGGAGCTGGCAAATGACTGTTTCAGAGTATTCTTTCTCTCTTGTCAGGAGGACCTGACCTGTTTACAACAGTCCTCTGGTCTACCCTAAGGAAGCAACTTGACTTGTGAGGGTTTTTCACTTGAAATGGAGGGTTCTTGAATTGGTTATCATACTCAAAGACCAGAAAAAAAAACACCAAAACAAACACAAAAACCCACCAAGCAGTTCAAAACCATGTCAGAAAGGTTTTGTGCCACTCTGAGACTCGCTTGAGCCTGTTCTCATCACGTCATGGGACTGTTATTTACCTCCACTGCTTTAATACAGAGCTGCTCAAGTTTTCATGGACACAAAGGTACTTCCCAGACCATCTGTGGAGGTTGCAGGTGTGTGTTAAGCTTGCTTAATATCAACAGAGAAAGTCTTGGGTTATATTTCTTGAATGAACATGAGTGAGGATGCAGACTCTGTGACCAGAGCTGGATTGGGAAGGTCTTGGTCTTATAGATTCTCTCAGATGTTGCTGCAGCTGTGGCTGCAGTAATTTCTTTGCCAACCACATAGGATCTAGGGAGAAAGACCCTTCCTGGCCACACTCCATCCCTTCAACCGTTCTTGTGTTTCTTTTCAATCCAGGGCATTTTATTAAACTTGTGGCTGTGAGTTTTTCTCACTCATGTGACTCTCTCTGACTCTGCTTCTGTGTAAACAGAGTATGGAGAGTTCCTGCACTGCAAAGGAAAGAAATTCACAGATTTTGAGGAGATCCGTTTGGAGATTGAAGCTGAAACGGATCGTGTTACTGGCTCCAACAAAGGGATTTCCCCAGTGCCCATCAACCTCAGAGTCTATTCTCCTCATGGTGAGTCTCAATACAGTCTCTGAAGTCAGGATAGATGAGGTAGATTGCTGTTCTGTCATAACATGAATGCAGAACAAAGATGAAATGGAATCCCCCCATGTCTGGGTTATGGTGGACCACACTGCGTGTCTTTGCCATGCTTCTGGAGAGGTTTTGTCTGCCAGTATCTGGCTGCAAGCAGAGCTACTCTCAGAAACGACTGATTCCTGTGCAGAAACTTCTTCCTTTGAAGACCTTATTGCATCAGAGTGGACCTTCCTGTAAAGACCTGCAGTCTCTCCCTGTTTTCTGGGGAAATAAATGAATCACTGGCAATGCAACTAATAACAGTTAGTTATTGCTCAACTTGAACAAAAAGGAATTGAAAAACTTTATGTGCTTCTGAGTTACATGCTTCTACTATGCCTATAATGCATTGAAGACACTAAAGCTATGAATGCTCCATATAGACCAGAACATTCCAACCTTAACGCTCACTTTTGCTGTCTCCTATTTCCTGTATATAGTCCTGAACTTGACGTTGGTGGATCTACCAGGCATGACCAAAGTCCCGGTGGGAGATCAGCCCCCTGACATAGAGTTCCAGATCCGAGATATGCTTATGCAGTTTGTCACCAAAGAGAATTGCCTCATCCTGGCGGTATCCCCAGCCAACTCTGATTTGGCCAATTCTGATGCCCTGAAGGTTGCGAAGGAGGTGGATCCTCAAGGTAAATCTCTTGTTTCAGTGTGGCATTACTAACCAGCGGCCTGATTGTCCAGGCTGTCATTAGCTCAGCAGTTTTAGTCTCCTCTCTGTTGTCTTAAGTGGTATCTTCACCAGCATCTGCCCTTCTCAGAGGTGGCTTTGAGCATTAATAGCTACCGTAATAGAAATTGTATCATTCCCCATTTCTTTATTTGAGCCCTATTTCTGAAGAGGTTGAGGGCTTCCCTCCCTTCACTTCGGTCATCTGCGTTCTGCCTGGAGAAGAGTAGGAAAATCTCCCCTAAAATCCATCTCTGTGGTAAAACAGGAGTTTCTGAGCAGGGTATAGCTGGGAACTGACCTCTGTTATGTGTTGTGCTGTTGTGACCTCTTGGCTATTATGGGAACTGTGACATTTGAGCTCACGAGCCCTTGAGTATCCAAGCTGGGCAGTTTATAAGCTTTCTGAACAAAGGAAGGTATGACACCGTTGTTTACTTGATCAGGTATGTTCATATTTTACTTTTTCTTTTCTTAAGGGCAACGTACTATTGGAGTCATCACTAAGCTGGATCTTATGGATGAAGGAACTGATGCTAGGGATGTATTAGAAAACAAATTACTTCCTCTTCGCAGAGGTACGTTTCCTCACGCTCTATGCATGATCTTCCTTCATTTACCCTGCATAAGGTATCTTTGCCTCATTCCTAATTCTCAGTTGCATAGTGGCACTTCTGTCCTGCATACCAAAGTTCCAGACCCGGAGCCACGCAGAGGGAATTCCAGTTTTAAACTCTTCTGCTTGGTCCCTAATGTGTTGCCCTTAAGATTTCCCATTTGCAGTGTTGCTTCCTGGGTAGTTTCCTTCTCAACCTGAGCCCCACTTACATTTTCATCCTTGTAACTGCCTGATCTTTAATCCCATTCCTGCAGGTTACATTGGTGTAGTCAATAGAAGTCAGAAGGACATTGATGGCAAGAAGGACATTCAGGCAGCTCTGGCTGCAGAGAGAAAGTTTTTTCTCTCCCACCCAGCCTACAGACACATGGCTGATCGTATGGGAACCCCCTACCTGCAGAAAGTATTGAACCAGGTACCATCACCAGTCGAGAACTGCTGCCCACTGTGCCCTTTGTTCTGGGATAGCGACATAGCAAACTTCTCCCAATTTCATCTTAAACCTTCTTCCTGCACAGCAATTGACCAACCACATCCGTGACACCCTGCCAGGGCTGCGGAACAAGCTGCAGAGCCAGCTGCTCTCCATTGAGAAGGAGGTGGAGGAGTATAAGAACTTTCGCCCTGACGATCCAGCTCGCAAGACCAAAGCCCTGCTTCAGTGAGTGCCCTTCACTGCGTGTCCCTCCCTGGAAGGGGCTGCCTTGCTATGTCTGCTACTTCCTGCTTTCTGTCTCCGTTTAGGATGGTCCAGCAGTTTGCTGTGGACTTTGAGAAACGCATTGAAGGCTCTGGAGACCAAATTGATACCTATGAGCTGTCAGGAGGAGCCAGGATTAACCGCATCTTCCATGAGCGTTTCCCCTTTGAGCTGGTGAAGGTACTGTTTCTCTGTATGCTGAGACCTTTATTTTTCTACTTTCTTGCTAATTTTCACCTTTTCCTACCTGCTTCCTTGTTACTTTTTACATGTTTCACCATCTATTTTCCCTTTTAACATTTGATGCTGTCACCTTAGTTTTACTTCCTGTTGTTGGAACCTTCCCATAATACTCTTAATTCCTGTCCTTGTGAGATGACTTTGCTTTTTTTTTTCCCCCCCTGGTTAATATTTCTTTTGCTTAACAGTGCAGTGCAAAATAACCTCCTTTTAATGCAGACAACAGCTCTTCAGCGTTTGAATGTTCCTGCAGATACGTACTTTGAGTTGTAAGAGCAAATGGCTTTGAAACTTGTGTTGCTGTGATCTCAGGCACCAAACTGGGCCTAAATTTGCCCTAATGCATTTGCAAGAGGCAGGAAGGAGGATGTAGATATACTTGGCCTTACTTTTTGCCTTTCCTCTACATAAATGGTGTAGGCAGTGCTCTACAGATGTCACAGCTGAAGAGGATCTGGACTGGCTGGATGTGGCTCTGAGCAGCCTGATCCTAATGGCTGGGAACCCTGGCCATGGCGAGGGGGTTGAAACTAAGTTATCTTTGAGGACCCTTTCAACCCAGATTCTATGAATGAGGTTTCCTGGATGACCAAATACTAACCTCTATCAGAAGTGATAAAGAGAAACTTGTATTGCCTGTTTGAAAACACTGAGCCAAAACGTTCTTCTCTATCTCCTGCATTTTGCTGTTTCCTTTTTCATTTAAATATGATAATTCCTTGTCAGTGTAATACAAGAGCCTGCTTTGTATTAGATGATGTAATTCTGTATGTGAATTTTAAATCTCTTGGAGGTGTTTTCTGGCAAACAGCTGCCAAGACCTCACATTGAGCCTCAGGAGACAAAACAGTTTGTTTTGGAAAGCAATCTAGTGCTTCAATCCCATTGCTTTAAGTAGCTCCTTGGGAGCTGCTTGGGAGGGTTGGCACCTGTAAATGCAAGCCCTTAGCTATTCTTATCTGTTCGTTTTTTGTCCAGGATGTCTGCTTTGGCAATACAAGCTTTATGGCTGGACTCTGCATCCAACATCTAAGCTAACATTCACCTGTCACATCATACTGGCGTGGGACCTCTTTTCTGTAGTAGAGCGTGCTGTTAGGTATGCTGGGGTTGTGCAAACATCAGCCTGTTTCTGATAAAAACTCTCTCTTGATGCAGATGGAGTTTGATGAGAAGGAGCTGCGACGGGAGATCAGCTACGCCATCAAGAACATCCATGGTATCAGGCACGTATCATGCACTAGGCAGACCACTGGCTGCGTAGTCTTGTAAATACCTCTAGACCTTCCCAAAGGAGTTGAAGACTTCAGAGGTACGGTAGGTCAGCCATAAGGGAGAGAACTTCCTCGGACACCCTGGTGGTTTAATCTGGGAGTAGGGACGAAGTAGCTTGCTTTCTGTTCCCATGTGAAAACTGCAGAAGCCTAAAAGGTAACGCAGCTGTGGTTACTAGTTTTCTCCCTCCTTGTTTCTGCATAAGAAAGGACTGAGGGATGCAGGCCCGTACTGCTACTTCACTGAGTTTTAAACATTGGTTTTCACGTTATGCTTCCATTTTTACCAACATTCAAAACAGTTGCTGGTCCTGAGCACCTTCCATGGAGATCAGAGGGATCTTTAGGGTTCCCATCACCAGGATTCCAGCAGCCCCATGGGTTGAGTCCCAGGGCACAGTCAGCAAATACAGTTTCATCCCCCCTCAGTGAAGGTTAACTGCCAGAAAGTGCAGTCCTGGGATGCTAAGTGGTTCTGTTCCTCGAAGGTGACCAGGGCCTGGTGCCTGTTGTCCAACTGGGATCCATTTTACCCTTACATGTGCCTCTGGGGAGGTGCCAAACATCCCTTTTTATTCTGGACTCCAGGACTGGTCTGAGGGGTGTGATGCTCCCAGCCCTGTGTGCGGGGTTTCAGTGGTGGTGGTGCTCTGAGATGCGTGTATAACGTGACATTCTCCTTGCCCCTTCTCCCCCCCCCTTCCTGCCTTGTCTTGTCCCCTACCCTGGGTGTTTAGAACCGGTCTCTTCACGCCCGACATGGCCTTTGAGACCATTGTGAAAAAGCAGGTGAAGAAGATTAAAGAGCCTTGCCTGAAATGCGTGGACATGGTTATTTCGGAGTTAATCAATACCGTTAGACAGTGCACCAAGAAGGTAACCAGAGGCAGCATGGAGCTGGCACCTTCCACCCCTCTCTCTGGCTGCGGCACAGCATTGTGACCGGGGCAGGGATTTGCCTGCAGTGGCACTTGGTGTTTCTAACCACCTCCTCAGCATGACTAGACCTGAGCAGTACCAGCCTGGGACGATCCAGCCAACAAGCCAAACAAAAAGGGAAGCACTGTGAAACATGGGCTAGTCCCTGGAATGCTTTAGAGCAGAGGGATGCTGGGGATGTCCCCTCTGTGCCTCCAGTCTCTAGCTTGACTCCTGATTCCTTCTTAAGCTATGGGTATTTTTCCTTATGGGGCCACGTTGGACTTAAATTTAGACTTGAGTTTCTTTTTCAAGCCGGAGACTGAGATTTAAGTTGTGTTCTCTCTGCTCTCTTAGAAGTAGGAGGGTTAATCCCTAACGAGCCTTAATATCAGGGCAGAGTGCTCCTGGCTGGGTGTATGGGGCTGAACTTCAGAGGGTACAGCAGTTACAGGGAAGCGTTCCTGTGGTGTTTGGCTTGGTTTTTGGTTGGCTTGGTCCATATCCTGTTCTGGAAGAGCAGCACATGGCTGAGAAGGATCAGGTTAGAAAAGCCAATCTACCTTTGGGCTCTACAAGAGGGCTCCAGGCTTCATCATTTGGGATTCATATTGGTATTTATTGGGCCTTTGGGGAGGAGCCTGCCTTAATTCTGCTCTGTGGATGCAGAAGCTTTTGTTTCTGAGGCTGGGGTTGAAAAGCAGCAAGATAGCAAAGATACATGCCATTCCTCTCAGCCATGGCTTGCTGCTTCAGCCAGGGCTGGGTGCTGGTCAAAAGACACCCGAGTTAGGATGGGAGCATGGGCACTGGAGACTGGAATCGCCACGGGCTGTTCAGGTGCAGGTAAATGGGCATTACAGGAGTGTCTGGAGCCACCTTGTCCCTGCAAGGGTGGGGTGAGGTGCCCAAATGGTGATAGGTGCCATCACTTGCAGAGATGCGGAGCCCCTGTAGAAGGGCTTAGGCATGCAGACACACTCTTTGCCCCCCCAGGACAGCCTGGAAGAGCAAAGCAGATGCAGGGAGTTTGCTCAGGTTTCTAGTGTGCTGGAGGAGCTTTCTTTTTCTGTCCTGCTGTTCTTTCTTGGGGTGTGTGACTGTGGGGAGCACCCAGAAAACTGCCATTAGAGCCTGGTGACAGGTAAGCACAGGCCCTCAGGCTGCCAAGTATCCAGAGTTGCCTGCTAACTGGATCAGAAGGGCTCTCCTTTTTGTGCCCTCTGAAACTTCTCTTGGTTTGTTCTTCATCCATCAGTTACTGTTCAAAATCTCCCACTCATTGTCTGTGTTTGCCCCTTTCCATGCATTTCCCACTTTTCTTCATTTTTGTTTCCTCTTTACTAATGATGCCAGTAGTGAAGGGAATGCCTGTTCTGACAGCAGCAGGTTCCTCCAGTCTTCCAGTGTTGGGTACAGCAGGCTGGGAGATGAAGGGAAGAAGAGACCACAGGGATGTGAATGGGGAATGGCAAAGGCTGAGGGTCGGTGTTCCACTTCAGCTTCTTCAGCTAAGAATTTTGCTGACTGCAATGCTGGTTGCTGTGTGCTAGTAGTCATGGTTACAGCCTTCTGTTCTGGGAAGCAATATCGTCGTTCAGGTGGTACGTAGGTATGTGAAGGCACTGATATTTTAATGTTGATCGTGTAGGTTTTTGTTTGTGTGAGGACCTGTGAGCCTGGCCTGCAGAGCAGCGCACACAGTGCTGGGTTAGCAGGCTGCTGGGCATGTAGGAAGAGCTGCTAGGTCTGAAGGTGCGAATGGAGCTCCAGGAGTTACCTTTGCTTTGCTCTGAATGGGCTGCTTTGGCACTTTGAGAGGCTGCTGGGTGAAGCTGAGTCCTGTGGTGTACTTTAAACTTCTTTATTGCTTAAAGGGCAGATTACTGTTGGTCCTATAGGGTGTTGAAGTGCGTTGTCATAGAGTGGTGCTGCTCGGGGTTTTGCAGGTGTTATCTATAGGACTACGAAGAGGTACATAACTGATTTTAAATGGAGTAGTGTTTATAATTAGCTCTGAATTGTCAGCTGTAAGCAGCCCAGGTTTGACTAGGAACTGCACCTTTGGGAATAGCAGGATCCCATTCCTCTGTCAAAGGTGCATCATCCCCCTGAAAGCACTCAGAGCTGTGTTATGCTGTGCTAAAACCAGCTGAGATGCCCCTGAGGATACAGACCACTTCATACTGTGTCAGAGGAATGGAATACCTCCATATAAACCTCAGCCTGCACTGGGCCTGGTGCCACAGGTTGGCTGGTGCAGGACGTGCTTTGTACAGCTGTGGATGCCCTGTAGCTTTTTTGTATTCACTAAGCATTGGCTACATCTGGTCTTTCTGAGGAGTTATCTGTTGTCAGGAAGGCGAGGAAGGCAAAAGGTGTTCTGTAAATGGAGTGTTTTATGTGAATCTCTGAGACATATCCATTCCATTTGGTCCTCCCGCCGGCACAAGATGCAATTGACAAACCTTTGAGCCTTAGCTTAGCTCCAGTGCTGGCCTGGAATAAGAAAAGCATGGAAAGGATAATCACAGTGTGAGGTAGAAGGGAATGAGACGAGGGGAAATGAAGCATGGTGAGCCTGTAGGGAAGAGTCAGTGGCTCATTGTGGCAAGCAGCTGTGCCTTAAAACCTGAATAAGCTTTTCTTCAGGAAGAGATCAGTTGATCCCCAGGGGTTGCCATCCGTTCATCCTGCTCTTCACAGCTCACCATTTCACCAGCCCAGCTGCTCCACCTCCTTCCCTCTGACACATCCATTTGCCTGTAGACTCTCCTGATACTTGGCAGTGGACAGGCCCCATAGCTAATGCTCACCTGGTTCAGTAAGCTAATGGAGTGAACCAAAATCTCACTTCTCATTTTTGCCTTGTTTTCTCTCTTTTCCCTTTTCCTTCCTTCTCTTTCCTTCCTCCTCTGCTCTTTCTCTGCTTCGCTCTCTTCTTCCTCGTTGCTTCCTCCCACCCTGCCCCTGCCATGCAGAACGGGTCTCTTCACGCCTGACCTCGCTTTTGAAGCCATAGTGAAAAAGCAGGTGCAGAAGTTGAAGGAGCCGAGTCTGAAGTGTGTGGATATGGTAGTGAGTGAGCTCACATCCACCATCAGAAAGTGTAGCGAAAAGGTAAAGAAACAAAACAAATACGCCAAGAAAGATCAATGCCCACCCCCTTCCCGCACACATCTGTGCCAGTTCTCTGCACACAACACGGGACCATTGGCAAACCCAGGGAGAGAGAAGGGGTGTAAAGATGCTCTGAAGGAGAGCAGCCATCTGCAGGCGTCAGTGCAGGTTTGAAGCAGTGGATGAGGAGCAGTGGGCTTTAGCTGATGGGCTCTTTGGCTGAGACGTGGGCTGGGACCCAGGTGGTTAGTCTGTTCTGTGCTCTTTTCCTCTCTGTGTCTCGGTGGTGTTCAGCTCAGTGTGGAGCAAGCCCTTTACTGTGCCAGTCCCCGCGTATTTGGAACTCCTTACTTGTTTTTGCTGGGATCCCCTCCTTAATAATTCCACAAAGGAGAAGGGAAAGAAACCAGAGGGAATGAACTTATGTCCCCCACAGCATGAGTTTCAGCAGGCCTCACTACAGAGCACCGTGTACAAAACAACATTCGATTCAAGCTTGAATCTCCATGAGATGCACAGAGCAAACAGAACGCTGACCCAAGAGACTTGGTGGGGAAAAGCTTTTCCATGCATGGCTCCCATTACAGCATTCCTCCTGCTGGTACCTCGCTCCATGGACTCTGCTCAGTTGAGGTAGTGTGGACACTTCTGCACTGCAGAGCACTAGAGGTGAGGCCTTAAGGGGCAGTTTGGATGGGAGCTGCCATAGGTGTCAGGTACGGGTTGCATAGGGCTGGGGCAGCTGTGGGTCTGCTTCCCAGGCCGGCTTTGTCCAGGAGGGGGCACCACGTGCCTCCTGAAAATCAGGACAGATGTGGCAATTAATTTGTGTGAAATTTATGAGCGAGGGGCCAGAAACATGTCTGGCACAGCAGGAGCGTATTCTGGGAACCGAGTTGCAAGGGCTGTTTCCCTGGTTATTTTAAGCCTTGAAAACTGCAATCCTTTTCTTGCGGACTCTCCAACCATACGGCCTCAAATTGGGAAGGAAAGGAAGATAACTGACATGAGCTCTGTTGGTGTGGGAGCTAAGCTGACGAGGCCTGGTTGTGCTTAAGAATATGGAGCTCACCTCCATTAAGGAGACATCTTTGTGCCCTGAGCTCTGCCCACTGTATTTCTTGAAGGCTGCTGCTGTTGCCAAACATCTGTGGCCAGGCAGAGCGGCTCCATTCCAGCCTGTTTTTCCTATGGGTTTTATTTGAGGGCTTTGATTTCTTTGGCACTATTATCTGTATCTGACAGAAGGTGTCTCCTGTAGGTGGTGCAGGGAGAAGAATCATGAGAACACCACCTATAGAATCCCAGCTGTGTTGTTGGGTGGTATCATTAGTGGCTGGACACCCAGAGCTCTGTAGCTTTTAACCCATGCTGTGCTGGGAGGACCCATGGGTACATTCAAAGGTGTTGCAACCAAAATATTTCCTGCAAAAAGAAAAAGAAATGCGATAGTAGGGAGGCTGTGATGGAATTTAGTCTGAGAGGCCAGAGAGGTGAATGTTAAGGATGAGTGACTATAACTGCTTGAGTTACTGCATCTAGTGATAGTAATATGGGGGAACGACACAAAAGGAAGGCTTTAATAATATTTAAATGCAGATGTCTACATCTGGTAAGAAGGCTACCTTGCCTGCTGCTCGCTCTGAAAGAGGGTAGAAAGCCAGATCTCTGAAACAGCCATAGACCCTAGTGGTTAGCAATCAGTGTCAGGTGCGTTCTGATGGCTTCACACAAAGGCCAGTAACTGCCCAGGGGCATTAACTGATTTGCAGTGTTTATCTTGCATGTTATAGCCCTAGCTGCTTCACCTGGATGAGAGCATGCCCTATTAGGGGAGGCATCTGGAAAAGGCTACTTCAGGACTGATGCTAATTGTAAGGTAACACTCAGCCCACTGTGCTGTGGATTGCTGCTGCCTTTCAGACGTCAAGGCCAAACCTTTGAACCAAGCCCTGCAAGGCTTCGTGGAAGGAAGGCAGCTTGGGCTATCACCTTTTGAATTAGCTGAGCGGTCCTGTAGCCTTGGTTTGTTGCTGTTCTGAACTATTGTGTGCTGTCGTTTGTGTGCTGTCGCAATTATTTCATTTCACCCCAGACGGTGAAGAAATCTTTGTGTGTGGTTAATAAGGCTGCATAGATGGAATAATACGAGAGTGCTAACAAAGAACGTAGGCAAACCCATCTGTTCCTTGTGTGTGATGGAAGCACAGCTTTCCTGTCTGAAGAGAGATTTGCAGCTGATTGTCAGTGGGTTGTTAGAGCTGAGGGCTGAAGCACAGATTGCCATTAACAGCCATTCTCTACCTGATCTGATCCTGAGCTGCTTCTAGTTGGCTAAATGGAGAGCAGCTCCAAAACCAAAAGAAAGCTGGTACAGTACAAGCACACAGAGCCTTAGTTTTGGTAGGATAGCATCCTAGCCACTGCCGTTCCAAAAGCAGGAACTTCTGTGCCAGATTGCACCGCAGCATCTTACAGATGCAGGGAAGGCCTGAAGGTCGATCTTCAGTGTGTTGGCATGGACTCCTGGAACGTGCAGAGAGAGGAGCTAAGAAATATTGGGACAAAATGGTTTTCAAAGAGGGCTGTGAGTTTGTATTTAATTGCACAGGAAAATCCAGCTGAAACAGAATTGAAAACCTGCTTGAACTGTGATGTGATCCCAGGCTGACAGACTTAGCCCCTCAAAGGGTCCCTGCTCTCCTGTCTTTCAGAGTCATGGCATTTCTGGGTGCTGTTCATACTGCTGATAACTCCTTGTCCCTCTATGCCCTATTGCATGTTCCCTGGTGGCTGTGATACCTCGTGGCTTGTCCGTGTCTCTTTTCTTTGCCTGCCTTTGCTTTTCCTACGCATGCTTGGGATTAGAATCCGCTTCTGCACGAGGACTGCTGTCAATTTATTTTTGCACATTAATGTTGCTGGATGACCTGGGTTCTGAATAAACCATAATGTGTTTTCTTTGCCTTTGGAATGGTGGGGGGTGGGGGTGGCAGGGAGAGGGTCCATGTGTGTTTTGTTTGACTATTTTTTTTTTTCTTTATTTGAAGCAAAAAAAGCTGAGACTTGCTTAGAGATTTTCCAACTTCCTGTTTTTCTGTTTGACATAACTTTCCTATTTATCCTTTGCCAACCCTCCTTTCCCCCAAGGAAACAGGAAGCTTTGCTTGTGTGTATCTATGAAGCAACCAGCTGCCTGAACCATAAAGACCATGGAGAACACCCAGTTTGCGCTTTCAAGACAAAGTGGTGCTGGGGAACGAATGCTGCCTCTTGCTTTTTTTTTCCTGCCTCTGCAGAGTTGTTGGTGTTCAAAACAAGCTCCACATTTGGCAGTAGGCAGCCTCAAAGCTAGTTCTCAAATCCAGTTCCAAGCTATTGCAGCTCACTTGACTTGCAAAGGTGCTGAAAGGTTTTGAGACTTCGTGGTTGGTTGTTAGAAATGCAGGTACTGTGTGACAGCCTGGGTGCTGTAAGGGTATTCATTGTGGAGGGTTTCTCATGTGTGATCTCAGGATGCTTCTCTCCAATTGCAGTCAGTAAAGTGCACTCAAGAATTAATTCCTTTCTTAGTAATGTAGGAAAAAAAAATAATGTTGTGGGTATGATGTGATTATAGACCTGAGTCCTGCCCAGCAAAGGTGGAGAGCAGCACCTGGGTGCCTAGAGCAGAGCACAGCCTTCTTGCAGTCTGCCAGACCTTCTGTCTCTACTTGCAGATGCTGATGGAGAAGTGCTCTCATTTAATACCGCAGCAAATGGGCAATGAGATCCAGTTCTGTCCCCAAGGAGACATCCCATAGAATTTAGCTGCTTGTAGCAGCAGGCCTTTCACCTCTGTAGCCAATGAGATGTTGAACACCTAAAACAATTGTTTTAATTTGCTTAATGAGAAAAGTATCTACAAACGTGAACTGATGTGTGTTCACACCTGACAAGAGTCAGATATGGTGGCTTTGGTGCAGATCTCACTTAAAAGTTGCTGTAGGAGTGAGGAGGATTTATTCTTTGAGGCCCGAAGCAAGAGGGAATTAAATTTGCCTTCATCAGACCTTCAGAAACTTGGAAAATCTGTCTGCAAGTCCAGCTTTTCAGAACTCCCCTTTAAAAAAATAGAGCAAACTGATTGCAGGGTGTATGTGTGCATGCCAACGTGCAGGGGGCTGTGCCCCCCGCTGCCTTTATACCTCCCTTTCCCTTGTGCACGTGTTTTCTCTCTCCTGCAGCTCAGCCAGTACCCTCATCTGCGTGAGGAGATGGAGAGGATTGTGACAACTCACATCCGTGAGAGGGAAGGCAGGACCAAAGATCAGGTGGGTGACCAGGAGTGTGTAAGAGGGAAGATGATGACGTGGGGTGGGGGATGTTCTGGGCTAGAGGGCTCTGAGCCATGGGCAACTTGTAGCAGGGGGCCGTGCCTAAGGCTCTGTCTGCTCCTGGTTACTGGTAGTATCAGTCACTAATGTCCTGCTCTGTGCCTCTGTTTGGCAGGTTATGCTTCTAATAGACATTGAGCTGGCTTACATGAACACAAACCATGAGGATTTCATTGGCTTTGCCAAGTAAGCACTGTTACCCTATTGTCTTCTCTTAATGTGCTTCCTGTGGCTCTGTTCTGTAGCTGTTGCACTAAATGGTTTGCAGAGACTCTGGTGCAGATGTTGTGGTCCTGAAGTATGGCTTGACTCTCAGTATTGCTTCCCTTTTCAATGACTCCATATCCCATGTCTGGGGAGGATAATTAGGGTTGCTTGTGAAGTAGAAGGGTGAGTTAGGGAGTTAAGGTTGTGTCAAGCTGTGGAGGGTTAGTGGCCCAAATGTGATTCAGGTGGGATTGAGAAAACCAGTAGACCAAGGCTGAGCGAACAGGTGGAGATGGATTGGGTTATTAAGGCTTGGAAGCCTGTGGTGAACTCTCTGTAACAGCTGTGTGGTGGGAGCAGACTGCAGGTGATCACAAAGAGCATGAGGAGTTTTGAATGTCTCCACTGTTGTTTGCAGTGCTCAGCAGAGGAGCAGCCAGATGAGCAAGAAGAAGGCAGCTGGCAACCAGGTAGGCCAAGTTTCCATCTCCTTCACTGCTGCAAGAAGGACATGTTTGTTACCTGGGAGCTCCCAGGTGGACAATGCTGGGCTGGATGCAGCAGTGCTCTAAGTTGTGGCTTTTTGTTTTTCTTCTATACTTACCAAGTTCTGTTTACATCTGGAGGAGAATTTTGAGGCTCGGTACGGTTGTAAAGAGCCAAGTGTGTAGCAGCAACAGAGGGAAAGTGTCTTAGAAGTAAATGGGTATTTGATAATCAAGATCTAGTCTCATACAGTCAGAAGTGGTACAGTACTAAGTAAGCTCACTGCCTGCTGTCTGCTCTTGATTTTCTGACAGAAATCACTATCAGTGTTGAATACCTCCCTGAGTGTTCAGCCCCTCCACTGGCTGTGCCAGCTCTTCTGCTGAGGTCAGGGAGTACAAAACGCTTGGGGTCCTGTGGATGAGTTCATATTCGAGCCACTTAATAAGTTGAACTCCCTCTTCCAGTCCAATTAATTCTAGGTCTGCTACAAGACAGACTTGTGAATCCTAGTTATCTTTCCCATCAGTGGCCATTACTTTCTGCAGAGGTATTTCAAGAGAGTTCATGGTCTCTCTTGTGGAAACCTTCAGTGGAAATACTTCAGCCCTTCGCACTGTGAAACAGGGTGATGTATAGTTATAGCTGCACTGGCTGTGTGAGAATGTGCTCACTGGGAGAAAGCACAAGGGAGGAGTGGAGTCCACTTATTCCTTCAGGAGCTGTAGGGATTTCAAGTGCAACTGAAAGGGGAGCTAATGACAACTTCTACTTTTGCTGGGGAAATGACAGCTCTCTCTAGACTAGAAGATGCTGTAGAGGTAGCATCACAGAGAGAAACAAAAGCTTTCATTTAGTTGTCTTTTAAAAAGCCTTCACTCCTAATATCCACTTCCTTCAAACGTGTTTGATCACCTTTTCCTGCACACATACATGCAGACTGTTTCAGTGCTGTTGGCAGGCAGGCTGGACTGGCCAACATCTGCTTTGTGGGATCTGAGTGCTGCTGTACCGAGCCTGATGCTCTGCAGTGCGCCTTGCTGGAGAGCTGACTGTACCAGAGCACAGAGGGCAATCCTGCACCAACCTGTGAAATCCCCGGGCTTTTCCTTTTGGCAGGCTTTGTTTTGGGATGGGGGTTGCTTTTCTTTTTGCCTGGGATGTAAGTTTTGGCACCAGGTTCCGATTTATTTTTATTTTTGAGCCTCTCTTCTCCTGCTCCAGCTTTCCTAGTAATGATTTCTCCTCTCTTTGCTCCTCTCCTGCTCTCTGCTCTGCTGCTGTTGCTATGGTTCCCCTTTGCAGGATGAGATCCTGGTGAGTAGAAGGCCGCTCAGTAGGGTGTGCTAATGAACATCAATGTTGCATCTGGGAAGGTGAGAACAGTGTATAGGAAAATTATTTCCTCTGCTGCTGAAAGGGGAGAGGAGTGCAGCTGGCAGTAGGCCCAGGTAAAGCAGAACCGAGGTATAAAGGTGCAGTGTGTGCTAAGGAAAATCTTGGAGCTGCTGGTACATCTGCAAGTGGGTGGAGATGAAAAGCCTCCATCCAGGGATCCAGGGTTCTGTTTCACTGCCCCCTCCTGTCCGTTGAGAGAATAGGACCATCTTCAGTTCTAACAGTGGCAGTGAGGTGAAGATCTCTCACGTTCACCTTTAGAGATGCAGGTTGAAGGACTGTACAGCTCTGTGGCAGGCTGTGCACACAGTGCAGCTTGCTGATATAGTGCAGTTGCATGCTTTTTTTTTCATTGCTGGGTCACATTCAACAAGCAAACTGTTCACTGAGGTACACACACATTGCACACAGATGTATCTGGCTGTTAAGGGTCCAGCACAGAAGTTAATGCCTTTAAGCTGATGCATACTTGCATTTGCTTATTGGTGTGTAAGGCTTTAAAACAGCAGATGATGAATTGGAGTTCCATAGAGAGTAACTGCCTGGCTGCTCTACAAGCTAACCTATAGGAGCTTGTATTGCTCTGTTAATATGATCACTCAAATCCATGGCTATGCTGAAGTCCAGGGTACTAATTCCAGATGCACCATTTTGTTCTCACATACTTAATGTCTCCTTGTCACAAAACTCAGTTATATCGGAGTTGCTTGCCCATCTCTTGAGCTGTTTTCCCCCCACTCCTGAGCTGGGTGAAGCTCTCCCCCCCTGCGCTGTGCCACAAGGTGTGCTGCTGCTCTCTTGGTTTTTCTCTGGGCATGTTTTTTTTCTGGGTGTGTTGCTGTGACCTGATGCTTCTGTAGGTTGTGCCCGCTCACAAGGCACTCTATGCAGTTCTTCCTGTGTCTCTTTCCTCTTGACAGAGCATATAAGGCACTGCCAGGTTCCTTCCTGCATCCTTTTTATTCCTAGCCCCTTTGAGGCAACTGGCTAGTTGAATGGGGGGCTCTTCTGGCAGCAGCAGAGAGCATGGTGTTCCTTGCCTTTCCATATGGTTCTGTGTGTAGGGGTACCCTCTGCTTTATCCTCTGTCACCTAAAGCCTTTAGGACCCTTGTTAACACTTACTGCTTCCAACCTCATAGGTCATCCGAAAGGGCTGGCTCACCATCAACAACATCGGGATCATGAAGGGTGGCTCCAAGGAATACTGGTTTGTCCTGACAGCAGAGAACCTCTCCTGGTATAAGGATGACGAGGTGAGTAGCTACATCAGCTCTGCAACTTGAAAAAGCTGTGGCTGTCCTGAGTATTGCAGCTGAGGGGCAGCTCAGGTTCTGCCTCCTTCTGACTTTGGGTAATATGCACTTGGGCCCCTCCAGGATTCAGTTGCCGAACTTATGAAGCAAGACTGTGCCTTCTGTTCCTGCACTGTGCTGATGAATGCATCTTCCTGAAATTCTTTTGGTCAGAGCAGTGCTGGTCAGGATGTGGCGTGTGGGATATCACTGGGACGGTCCTACACTGTGAAATTCCTTGGAATTGTTGAATATTCAGAATCCTGGTGCTGTGATATTGATGTCTTTCCACTTCAGTAGAAAATGGTGTCAGCAGACAGAATTGTTCCAGGTGAAAATATCATTGTGTTTCTTCTTCTGCAAATCAAAGCTAATTGTTGCGTTCTCAGGTTATTATTTTGGAGAGAGGAAAACTAGCTGGGTGATTTTGGTGAGGATGCGATCCCAAGGGTCAGCCCCAATTCTTGTGCTGGGGGATGAGGAGTGCCCCATTTGCTGCCGTTATGCATTGAGGTGATCGGGGCTCCTGATCCCAAAACTGCTCCGTCCTTTGCTGTGGTTCTCTTTGTCACTCAGGTGCTTTGGGGCATGTGATAATGTGCCTGGGAGCTGTCGCTGGGCCTTTGTTCTTTTCTAGTTTATATCGGTGGGTTTGTTTCATTCTCAGCAGGTGAAAATGATGACAAATGCAGCGATGAATCAGCCTCTAAATATCACCTTCTGCATGGAGACTGCGATAGCGCTGCTGTGCGTGAGCAGGCAGCGATTTCATACTTGAAGAATCAGGCATTTAAATGTCTTTGCTAAATCAATGCATCTCTGCTTTGAGACCCCTGACCTTTCTATTCAGAGTTGCTTGGGGAGGCTTCGCTTTCCTCCAGGTTACATACGCTGATCGAGTGGTTATAAACATCAAGAAGTTTAATCAAAGCCAGCTGCTACATCTGCATTGTGGAGATGACCAGAACTCCTTGTTTTTCCCCTGGGGAGTGGGAGGGAGGACTGTAGCATAAACTGTTAATGGATTCCAGTTGCATGGGATGGGGGTTGGACCTCTCCCCCTCCTGGGGAATGCAGCCTTGGGGGTCAGTAGCAACTGGAGGTCTGCACCGTTTCCCTTCCCCATGGTAAGATGTAGGACTGCCTAATTAAAGCAATTCCCTGCCAGCCTGGGTCCCTTATAAACACAGGAGAGCCAGTGCTGACGAGATCTGTGCAGCTCCTGAGAAAGAAGCCTTTGTGCTCTGAGTGGGAGCAGAGGGGAAAGGGAAGCGTGCTTTTGATTCCTCCCCAGGTTCAGCTCCTTGATCTCCGGCTGAGGGGGAGATGTGAAGCAACTTCCACCTGGCTCCACAGCTGAGTGCAACTGTGAGTTGGTGCATTTTGGGGGCAGCTCAGAGAACCCCAAGCATGGGAAATCCCACCCCAAACCTCAGTCCTGCAGGGCTGGCTGCATTGCAGGGCCCTCTGTGCGCCCATCCCGGATCTCTCCTCCCATGCAGATTGAGGACTCATGTCCTTTGTGGTTCCTAAAATACCGCCATGTGCTTTTAGAGGCTGCACACAGTGATCCTTCAGCTCTGGGAGGAGGGGGGAGGTTTTGCCCAGCCCTGTGGTCCCTGTTCCCCTGTGCTCTGGCTGCTGGCTGGAGGAAACAAGGAGCGAGCTGCTCTGTCCTGCTGGTGGAGGAGCTGTGGGAGGTGGACTGGGAAGGTGAGGGGTGACATGGCGTGGTGGGGTCAGGGGGAAGGTCCGGCTCGCAGGGAGCTGGGGGGAGTGGGGACGTGGCCTCTCCCTGCCCTATTTTGCAAGCCAGGACCAGAGTCTGAGGAATGGAGACATCTGGACCCCATTAGTGAAATACCAGTCTTTCCGCAAAGCTGGTTTGTTTTTCCTCTGCCTCTGAAGAAAGGAACTGAAACTTAAAATGTCTTAAAGGGCCCAGCGTTGCGTGTTAGCGGGGAGATGGCTGCTGATGCTTTGGAGGGGCCTTGAAGGAGTGTGCTGGGGAATGGGAGGGGAAGGAAAGAGGGGCCAGGCGGGGGTGGAAAGTTGGCTCCCCACTCTGCCATACTGCCAAAGCATTTGTGTGGGGGGTGTGTGTGCTCCTGAGCTCTCTGTTTTTCTTCCTGTCCCCTCTCAGGAAGGCAGATGCCCACAGGCATTTGGCCTCCCCCAGACCCAGTGACCCCCAGGGTTACCTGCACCTCCTGCAGGCTGGGGGCTGCAGGCCAGTGTGGGAGGGAGAGGCAAGGAGGAGCCTGCCCTGGCTGCTGGCAATATAGAACATCATTTCCCTGCTCAGGGAAGCCCCAGAGTCCCCGGAGCTGGAGCAGTACTGCAGCGTGCTGTCTGGCTGCTCAGTAAGTGTTGTAGCAGACGTGCAACAAGGACTTGATTCAAATAGCACTGCTTGAATCTCCTGTGAAATCCTCAGTGCCCGTTTCTCTGCACATCTTTCCCTCTGGATGCAGAAGGGACTGTGGGCTGGACCAGAGCACGTGGTGCTGGGGAGCTGGCAGGCAGGATGCACTGAGCCCTGCGTTGCTGTCAGTAAAGCTTGCTGCCTGCTGTAGGGACCCCTGCACTCCCTGCCCTGTCAGCATCCACAGGTGTGCATGTGCAGACAGAGATCTGCCATTCCTCTGGCAATTTGTGTGCATGTGTGATACAGATGGACCTTCTGTCCTCAGGTCAATCACCCACTGGGAGTGTGGGATCTGCATCATAGGTGACCTCACGGGAGGAACGTGGCCTTACTTGCTGTGTGCAAGCGTGTGTTGCGTTGCACTGCCACTGCCTTTTGATTCCTGTGTTACAGGAGGGGTGGGTGCAGTTCCTGGTGGTTTCAGGTGTGTGTATGAGGATGCTTCAGATTCTTTATGCATCGTGTTGGTTCCTCCTGCATCACTTGTGCTTGGGCTCTCGGTGCCTTTCCGTTGGTTTAATACAAAGGTACTCTCCTGTTCTGGGAAGAACGTGACCTTACTGACCATCATTGGCTGCTTATCCTGTACTTTATAGTGTCTTGTATCCAATTTCACTTAAAACAAACAAAACAAAATACATTGATCAATAGAGAAGTTGTTCCCCTGCAACACACACATGCAGCCCCCACCTGCCCCACCTCTGCCCCACCGGTGTGTGTCCTTGATGCCCAGGTTAACCTGGTAGGGATCTTTTCTTTGCTCTGATCCCCACAAACTGGTGCTGAGGTGGTGCCTCTGGTCCAGCTGCATCCTGGTGTTTGCAACCATTTTGTTTAACAAGCAGTTTTGCTTGGAGGTTTTTTTTTTCCTCCTTTCACAGCGCTCTCAGCTGCTCTGTGAGACATCTTTACATCATCTGTGGAGCTCTTTCATTCACTTATTGTCTTCAAAAGAAGAGCTTTCTCCCGGATAAACTCTTTTCTCTTACTCAGTCCTCATTTATACTTTCACTCACTGTTTCTCTTTTATTTTCCAGACAAACATCAAAGCAAACACAACTTCCAGAGCATTCAAACCTCCACCTTTCAATCCTTTGGGTTTTTTTCTTTGTTTTTCAATGATCAGCATTCTTTAAGATGTGAATTCCCCACTTCACCTTTCTGTGCACGATCGTGCCTTCTCAGGTAGCAAAGTGCAGTGCAGTTGTAGCTCTACCAGGCCCTTCTGTTTCTCTGTGCACTCTATGGCAAAGCTTGGCACGTGAAACAAGCCATCATCAGCACAGCCATCCCTGGGACAAATACGCAAAGCTGAAAGAAAGGATGGATGGCTGAGAAGGAGATGAAGGGAGAAGTGGAGAAAAGAGTAAAGAAGCGTGTGAGCAGGCTGGTAAGCAGGCAGGTGAAAGTGATCGAGCTTCAAAGGGTGTTGTTATCCTCCCGGCCTGAGGGATGGGTGAACTCTGCATGCAGCTGCCCCCGCAGCCCACCCTCACCAAGCATGTCCCTCTGCCGTGCAGGTGTTGCCGTCCCTGTGCAGCACTGGCAGTGTGTGGTGTATCCCAGCACAGCCTAACCAATGTGCAGACTACTGTACAATCTCGTAGTCCTGAACAGGTAGTCTGAACACTGGGCAGACGGAGTGGAGCCTCTGTGATCTGCTCTCCGGCTATCAGCAGCTCATTAGTCCTTCCCCTCCCTGCCTTTGGGATGGGGTTTTGGGGGCAGAGATGGGGTGAAGGAAGGTCCAAGTCCTGATGGAAGAGACATCCTCCTTTTGGCAGCTGAGAAGAGATCTCGTTCCCTGCATGCTTCCAGTTTGGATTGTGCCTTCAAGCTCCTTCCTGTGCTGGTGTCTGAAGGCTGGTACCTGGTTTCCACCTGGGGCATGCTGCATCTTCCTGTAGAGAAGAGAAAAAATATATCAATTACTGCAGTTCGAAGAGGAAATGTTGTGAAGTTTTGGCTGTCACCTGGGTGTGCAGAACTTGCTGCTTCATTCAAGCCCTCTTTGCCTTGATAGATCTGGCACAACAGCTGGTGGAGCTGGGTGGGAGGCTTCCCAGGCCCCTAGCACCCTCAGCTCCTCCTGCCCAGCTTGTCCCGTAGATCGGCCCTTTGCCTGGAGCGTGGAGTAGAGCTCAACCCAGCCTTTGCTTCCAAGTCCTCAAAAGGGTCCTTTGACCCACCTTGGCCAGTTGCCTGTGAGCTCGCCTCCGGCTACTGCAGGAGCAATCCACATCCCTTCTCCTTCTCCCCCCACCATCTCTGGCATTGCAGAGCCTCCCTCCCTCTTCTGGTTTTTGCTCCCTCCCTTCTTGCTTCCCTTCTGTCCTTCTGCCTCAATTGACGTGGCAGTGGAGAGCTAACTAGACTCGAGGGAGGAGCTTGCTGGCTGCTGGGAAGGCCGGAGGTTGGCAGGAAGTGAGCGGGCTGGAGCATAGGGTTGCGCGGGGGAAAGGAAGGTTCCCTACCTCGCATGGAAACTTGAGGAATGCCGTTGCTTTCTGCGGCGCTTGGCTCCCATGTAGTGATTCCAGATGTTCCCTAACCCGTGTGGTTTGCTCCCTCTCTCCCCGGTGCCGCAGGCATAAAGAGGTCTTTGTTTTTGCCGCGTGTCTCCCTTCCAGCGTCGCCTTCTCTTCTGTGCACGCTGATGGACGCGTATGATTTGCAGCTATAAATACGAATACCCACTGCTCCCACTTTGGCCCTAAGTGTGTAGCCAAGCCTCTCCTTTTCCTGGAGGTGTGCGACGCTTTGCGCATGTGTCGTGCTCTGCCTCATCCAACCAACTCAACAGCAGGGATGGTCCAGCAATGATGGCTTCCTAATGGTGCAGGCAGCCCTGCATTAAGCTGCACGCTTAAATCTGCACGTGAGTTCAGCTGTGATCTTACTGTACTTTCGAGCAGGTGAGAAACGGGTGTGCAGCTGATTACCATTGCTGTGCTTACTAAGCCAGCAGTAATGATGGTGATTAATCACATGAGTCCAGGCCCAGCGTCTGCAGAGCTTTTGAACTAAATCAGCTTAAAATCTTAGGATGTGTTGTTTAAGTTAAACCAATGTAGCTTTTCTCTGTAAACAAGCCATTACAGCTGCTTCGAGCTTGGAGTGCTCATCAGTGTCCAGTAATTTATGTTAGGAAAAATTATGCTCTGAGGGTCTGAGCGATGCAGGTGGGTTTTGCTCTCAGAAATGATGGAGATGTGTGTAAGGGGTCACTGGGGCTTCTTGGAGGAGCTGCAGCTCAGGAGTTCAGCGATCCCAGCTGCCTTTTCCTTGTGAAAATGAGACACGAGTGCTTGGCAGCATCTCGCCTGGAGAAGGGGTTCGGTTTGAAACACTCAACTTGCTTTCAAAGAATCCAGTCTGGTTTTCAGAGGCTCCTTCCTTACCGTTGCATACTGTGCACGTACCCTTCTGGGAGGTTTATTCTCATTTCTGATGTGTTCTTCCATTTGAGAGTCACTGAGGAGATCCCAAAGCGTTACAAACAATTCCATTGCAATCCCAGCCATCTCTGGGGCAGCTTTGTTTACTCCATCTTTTGTTTACCCGATATGAAGCTTTGCCTTTTATGAGAAGGGAGATTAAGAGGTTTGAGAAAGACGAATTGCTCCTCGCACGTGGCCACAAAGCAAAGCACAGCAGTTCTCCTTCTCCCATCCCCACGGACCCTCATCTTCTTGCAAGAGGAGGCGCTCGTCGTAACAGCTACAGGGAAACCTTTAATTACTTCTTGCGCTCTGAACGTAAACTGAGACCTCATAATTCTGCCAATTATTTTCTTGGACTGCAAGTACCAATTTCCAACCTTAGGGGAGCCCACACGTGCATCTGCCAGCATTACTTCACATGTATTTAAGAGCAGGAGAACGTAACTCGCTGCTGGGACAGCACAGCTGAATGGAGGAAGTGCTTGGAGTCAGGCTGGCTTGCTGCCCGCTGAGTTCTGTGGATTTCTTGGAGGTTATAACCGACGGGATAGCAGCAGATACTCAGATGATTGTATAAACCATCTCTGCCTCTGGCTAAAACTGAAGTGGGCCATAGCAGGGAGTTGTGTGAGATCATCAGGTTGCAACTGCAGCGTTCCCCTCCCAGCCCGCTGCTGTGGCTTGTGCCCACAACTGGGAATGGCTGATGTCCCCTGCTCTGCCTCCTGGCACTGTGCGCTCCTCTCTGTGTTGGTAGATGTGAAGTGCAGAACTGCATCTGTGTGTGGCTGTATCTGCGCCATGCTGGGGGTGAGGGGGGGTAATCCTGTGCCATGTGCTCTGCCACTGCAAGTAGTTTGCTGTTATCTCCCTGCAAACGGTGTAACTTGATTAGGCGCAGCAGACAGGTTAGGGGAAGTTCAACTCCATGTCTGCAGCATTCCGTAGCCAGCACAGAGCATCCACAGTCCTTCTTGTGTGGTCAGTCTGAGTGCTCCTGCCCCTTCACTACCTCTCCTTGCCCTCATGGCTCTACAGGCTCATTTTCAGACCACGGGCACTTCTTACAGAACTGATGTTATGCTGATGAGAGGGAGTTTGATCCTTTTTTTCCCTACAGATGAGGGAAGGTCTTACGAGCCTCCTGGGATCAGACTGGGGGCTTCCAGCACTGTGTTTCTCAAACTGCCTTTCCCATTTCAATATGCTCTGGCTTTTTCTCTTCCCCTCTCCAACTCTTGAAAGTTAAAGAGAAGCCCTTTTCCCCTCTTGGCCAGGATGCTGTTCAGCCGTAGCACATACTGCTGGATTACTAACATATGGGCAAAGGGCTCAGCCAAAGTTTTGAGAGGCTCAGCCTTTGGCAGCTCGTTCCACACTTTCCTGTCTCTACATTCAGGAAATGAAGTCAGAGTGTTGATATAAAACAGGCTGGGCTGAAAACTGAGAAGCTGGAAAGGCTTAAGGGGGGAACTTAGGGGAGGTGTGGGGAGATGGAGAGCAGCAGGGGCTCGTTACTGTGTGCAGCATATGTGGGTTGGGGGGTTGCTGCCTTGCAGCAGTGACCTCTAGTTTGATTGGGTTTTTTTTCTATCTTGGAGCCTGAGGGCTGTGATTTTCTGCTGGCAGGCAGTTATGTGGGTCTTTGCTGTATGGAAAGAGCAGCACGCAGAGATAGTGCAGTCTCGATCACTTGGCAGCATTTATACTGAGCGTAGAAGAGGTGAAAGTAGAAACTCTGGCAGAGAGAGCATGCATTTCCATATCTGGGACATGGGATTCCCTTACTGTTGACTTTCATCCCCAAAGAATGACCTTATTGCTGAATTTCCATGGAACACTGCGGTTCTGACACCACAGAATGATTTTTCTCAGACAACTTTCACATCAGGATTTTCCTGCCTCCATCTCTGGTGGATGTATGGATGAGCTGCCTTGCCTGCAGAGTTGGTGTGCCTCAGGTCTGGGTTACTGGTTCAACCTGACCCAGTGCAGTCGTAACTGAAAGCAGCAAGAAAGCTGGAAGCTGTTTGTGGCTTACAGAGCCCAGAGTGGTCTGTGTGGCTGAGAGCAGAGCCTGGCTGACACGTCTCATCACAGAAATGCTTGCCTATCTACAGTCTAGCCTGGCCATGTTCCATATTCCAGAGGAACTTGCTTGGGAGAGCTTTCTAGCTTTAAAGTCCAGTATCAGACTGCAGGGTTGGGCAGCTTCTCAAGTGCTCTCTTCTGTTTTCTGGGTGCCACTTCTTGTAAGGATATTGCTGTTGCATAAACCTAGCAGTTAGCTGATGTAGTTTGATGGCTGGGACTTCACTAAGCTGCGTAATGCCTGGTGTCCTTAAACTGGAGCTGATTTAACTGAAACATTGGGCTGGTCTTGCTCTCCCATGGGTGATTGAGCTCAGCAGCTCTGTCATCCTAATCTGCTCTGCCCTGCCCCTCTCCTCTGCATAGATGTTTGGGATCTCTGCTCACTGACCATCTTGCTTTTTGCTTTCATTTTGCATAAAAGTAATTTTTTCTAGTTAATGAAGGTCTGCAGACACAGATGCTTGCAGGAAAGCAGTCACACTTGGATTCTTGCATACGCAAGCATCCTCTTTTTGTCTGGTCTTCTAATAGCTGTGTTCTGCCTCTTGGAGACCAGTGTGATGGCTCCCTCTCTTGTTATTTTGGTGTATAATATCCAGCTGGAAAAGGATCAAAATGGGGACCTTAAACCAAATTCACATCTGCTGATTTGCTGTAGAACCAGATTTGAAACTAAGCGGGGATAATAATTTCTGCCTTAGCTTTGATGCTTAGTTCAGAAGCTCAGATTGAGTTTCTTTCTTAAAAGGATGGTACCTGGCACCAAAGCTGTTGGGTTGTTTTGGTGGGTGCCTTGTTCTGCTTTTAGCTGGAAATACCTCATAGGAATGGTGCTTGGGAGGTCACAGATGGTGTTAATAGGGGGCTTCTCCAAGCTGTCTGCGAGTGGTCACTGGAACTTTAGCCTATGGCTTCTGACAGTCACCAAGTAGCAAAGTGCCCATGTACTGCTTGAGCTTCTGATTATTTAGCGCATGCAATTTTCATTGAGTGCAACTATTTGAATTCTTTTCAACCTAGGAGGTGTTCAAGTAGTTCTGCAGTATCCTCTATTCTAACCAGACCTGCTCTTGATCTTTTGATGCACGTTGTCCTTAAATAAAATATTATTGGTTACTGTGAATCCTTTTGGAGTGACAAAATGAAATGAAAATCAGCTTAAAGAGGTGAATTGAAGTCTGTGGAGCAGGAAGGCTTGAGTGCTGTGCCCAGCCTGGGTTGGGAGTGCCCCCCAGTGCCCCTGGTGCCATGAGGGCAGCATTGCTGACGGATTCCTCCATCCTAACTGAGCAGACTTTACTGGAGCAATGACTGACTTGTTGTTGGTTTGCATTTCAGGAGAAGGAGAAGAAGTACATGTTGCCAGTGGACAACCTGAAACTGCGAGATGTTGAGAAGGGGTTCATGTCCAGCAAGCACATCTTTGCTCTCTTCAACACTGAACAGAGGTATGTTCACACTTCAGTGCACCAAGCTGTTGAAGCTAGGGGTGGGATTTATACAATCTCAGTGGAGAGGATTAGAGATGAGTGCTTTGAGAGGCCAGCATCTGCCTTATAGCTGTCCTATAAGGATAATTGTTGGGAGGGATGGGGAACTCTTAAAGAGAAGTTGGAGTACAAATTTATCATCAAACATGGCAGTTCTTAGTGCATGAATAGGGACATTCATAGCAGAAAGGGGGACTCAGGTGGACTGGAGAAGTCCAACAGTAAGCAGGATTGAGAAGGTAATCTTTCAGTCCCTGTTGACATCCTAGCTTTAAGGGTAGAGCTGGAGGCTTGAAGGTATAACTGATGGGGACTTCAGACCTGCTCGTAAAAGGGTTTTCTTTCTCCTTCTGCAAAGACATGGTGAGGCTGTTAGCAGGGAGCTAAGTGTATCTGCCTTAAAATGATGAGAAGATCCCTCGGTCATTTGATACATTTGTCAGATATGTGCAGCTGGCTGTTTTGCAATGGGTATGAGTGAAATGTTTGTCTGCTCAGGAATGTTTACAAGGACTACCGACAGCTGGAGCTGGCCTGTGAGACCCAGGAGGAGGTGGATAGCTGGAAGGCTTCCTTCCTTCGTGCAGGCGTCTACCCAGAACGTGTTGGGGTAAGTTACAGCCATATCAGGAGCAAATCTAAAGGGTTTTTTGCTGTTCTGGTGCTTCCTTGAAGGAAGCTCGGGGGATACAATTGGCATCCTCAAAGGGAGGTGAAGCAGGCAAAGGCTGCCTTGACAAACCCTCTCATCTCTTATGTTCTGTGGGCAATAAATCCCCAGTATTAAGGGTCTTTGCCTGCCTGACTGCTATGTGGTGTGTGTCTGCTGAGCCCAGGCACTTATTGCTGCTTAGTATCATTTACTGTACAGCACTGTAAGGAGCTTCCCAGCTTCCCTGTTCCTTTTAATATGGTCCTGCAGCACTACTGTCAGCATTCTGCTCTGCTTTATAAGTGTTTTAGAGAACTGTGCTATAAGTTCCTGTTCCAAGTTTTTCCTGTTTTCCTGTTTCTGTGTGAGAGGAAGCTGCTATAAATAGTTTTCCCATTTAAAAAGTGATAATTGCTGATCTGTTGGTATCTGCTGCTCCTAATAGACTTCTTGCATTCATGTCCTGTTACACTTGAAGGTAGGCTGTGTTTCTGTCAGAATGTGCTTCCTGACAATCTGATGTGGTATTTTAGAGCTGAAGATTAGGGGCTGCGGGCCTTATCAGTGACACCACTTCAGATTGGCTCTGAACCAGGCTGGGGCTCTTAGACACATATTCATAAAGGACATGTGCCACCTATTGGTGTGCAAATGGAGTGGCAGTACAAAGGAACACTGGTCTCTAGTTTGACTGTTTCAAAACCCAATGCAGGGTGTAATGAGTAACCACTGTAGGTAAGTGTTAATTGCCCTTTATTGCTCATAACACAGTTTCCTTTGCAGAGCATCCCATTCTGGTTTCCAGCTTAGCTAAGCAAGTACATCATTCCTCTTCCAGAGTCACTTAGGTATTAATGCACTGTTAGTGGGATTGGTTTTCTGTCTGCTCGGTGCTATTTTAACATCTTCTCCCAATTCTCAGACCAGCTAAAAATCTTTTTTTTTCCATTTTTGTCCCTTTTTTTTGTTTTGATTTTTTTTTTTTCCATGTGTGCTCAAACTGACCTGCCAGGACAAGGACAAAGTAAGTCTGACCCTCCCTGTGTTGCCTTCTGGGGCTCCCACTGTATATAGCTCTTTTTTCCTTCGGTCACTGTTTTCCAGGAGACATTTGTTTCTCCCCTCTTTCTACCTTCTGTTGGATGCTGCTGTTTGTTTCTGTTCTTGATCTGAGTTTTCCTATTTTTTCCCCCTTTTTATTTATCCTTTTTTAATATGATTTCTGGATCTTGTTGGAAATCTATTTTTGTTCTTTTGACACTTATTTTTTTATGAGTTGTCCTGCTTCACTTCCACTTCCTTTAGCTTATGTTTCTCATTAAGGCCTTCCATTACTTCATTATATGAGATCTTCCTTGGAAGAGCTCAGGTGGACAAAGGAATTTGCTCTTTCTGGTATCTTTTGTTCCCCAAAGCAAAAGCAGACAAGCAATTTCCTGCAATACTGCAAATCTGTCACTGGGATGGTTTAAAGAAAAGTGTTTTTGCCTTAAAATCAGGTCTCTTTGCAATAAGCATTGCTCCATTGCTTTGAGATTGATCTCCAATGGGTGAGCCCTGGCCATTGCCTGCTGTCAGACAAGTGTGCTCCTGGCAGAGGGGACAAGAATCTCCTGCTTTGTGCAGGAGAGCAGACAGCAGCAGCTGCGATGTGGGATTTTCAGTTGATGTTCTGGAAGGTTTTCTAGGTTATTCTTCCTGCTTGCAGTCATCTCACCTCCCCGTATCTGTTTTCTCATTTGTATAATGATAAGGATGCAGCGTGTAGGAGAGCCTTAATTTATGGTGAGTGATCCTCAGGTCTGAAATGAATCTGGGTGTGCAAAGCAGAGCTCAAATGAAGAACCTCCCATGAGACTGTGAATGCTAGAAGTCAAAAATACAGCTTAGGGTATTCACTGGAGTCATGGCCTGTGGACACTGGTTGGGAGCTGTTGCCTTTCACCTTCCATGAGGCTGATTCCTACTAGAAGAGCATCTTTACTGTTAAAGTTTTTCAGCTCTAGAGCAAGGTTTACAAGCTGTGCTGTGCATCCGACAGTCACAGCTCAAAAAACAGTTTGTTTCCTTGCATGCTCTTCCTGCATGTTCTCCCCCTTTTCTTTGCTGAGCTGTTATGGAAGAGGTAATGTTGTATGATGTTTGAAGAACTGTTCTGCCTTTCCCTGCAGGCCAGTGAAGCGGAAGAGAATGGATCAGACAGTTTCATGCACTCCATGGATCCTCAGCTGGAGAGACAAGTGGAAACGATCAGGAATCTGGTGGATTCCTACATGGCAATTGTCAACAAAACCATCAGAGACCTCATGCCGAAGACAATCATGCACCTCATGATAAACAATGTACTTATCACCCTGGCTGGTAGAGATGGGGAAAAACAGGGAGGGGGCAGAAACCTGAAGGCAGCTTGAAAGGAGGTTTGGGGTGGGGGTGGAATGGAGCATTCTAGCAGATGCCGGCAGCTGATTCCCTCTGTTCTGCTCCTCGGCAGACGAAGGACTTCATTCATTCGGAGCTGCTGGCAAACCTCTACTCCTGCGGCGACCAGAATACGCTGATGGAGGAATCAGCAGAGCAGGCCCAACGGCGTGACGAAATGCTGCGCATGTACCATGCCCTGAAAGAGGCCCTCAACATCATCGGGGACATCAACACCAGCACTATCAGCACCCCAATGCCCCCACCGGTGGACGACTCTTGGCTGCAGGTGCAGAGCGTACCGTCTGGACGCAGGTACCAGAGGCTCAGGGGGAGAGCCCCGCAGACCTGCCCGATGCCTCTTGGGGCTAAGCTGGGGCCTCCCACTGAGACAGAGGGGCTTCTCTGCCCCTCTTCTGCCTGTGGATGGAGAGTTGTGGGTATTTGTGTGGGGAGGCTTCTCTGCCTTGAAAGCTGTGTAGGGCTGCTGCATCTTTACAGAAGGTGTGGAAGCAGACTCTTAGATATCCTTAGGTTAGATGGGGCCTGAAGTAGGTTTGAAGATGACCTGAAACCTGACGCAGCTCCTGAAAGCCAAGAGTTGTGCTTAGAGTGATACGGAACTGAAGAAGGAACGCTAAAGGCAGCGTATGGTGCCATCAGTAGCGATGGGGAGGAATCCCAGGCCTGTTGTTGCAGTTGAATGTCTCTGTTTGTTTCTCAGGTCTCCTACGTCCAGCCCCACGCCGCAAAGGAGAGCTCCCGCTGTGCCCCCCGCCAGGCCTGGCTCTCGAGGCCCGGCTCCTGGACCACCTCCTGCTGGTGGGTCAGCGCTGGGTGGTGCCCCCCCTGTGCCCTCCAGGCCAGGTGCCTCTCCTGATCCCTTTGGGCCCCCACCTCAGGTTCCTTCTCGACCTAATCGTGCTCCTCCTGGTGTCCCCAGGTAAGTCCTGACGTGTGGATCCAGGCAGGTGGGGTGTGTCCAGAATTTGGGGTAGCAGTTCTGACGGTTCCTATTCTGCCTGGACTGTACAAGTCAGTTGGAATGCTTGGTTTGGGTTCAGCCTTGGGCTGTCCGAATTTGATCCGTAGGCAGGAGCATCACTGACCCCTCAGGTACCATACAGATGATGCAGTGCTAAGGCAGCTCTTGAGAACAGAAGGGCAGCCTCCTCTCCAAACCAGACTCCATGCACAGACTGGGGGAAGAGGACCTGATACCCGAGGGTTTTAATAAAGCATCATAATTCTTCTGCTTGCAAGTAGTAGGTGGTCACCAGCAAATCACAGGGCTACACTGACAGCAGTCAAGGCAGTTCCCCTCCGTATAGGATTCCCCAAGGTCTGTAGTTGCCCTTTTCCTGGCAGAGTTTTCTTCAAGGTGAAGTTAGAGAGGACCTTCATGTAGGACACTGAGATGCTTTTTTGTTAGGTGAATATTGCGATAGCGCTGGCAGGGCAGCATTTTTTGTAGACATTTTTGTTGTTTCTGCAATCAACTTGAATGTTTTTCGGCCTGAAGGGCTCAGGTGATACAGCTTTGCTTTCCCATTAGGAAATGTAACTCCTGTCCTGTTCAGTCACTTCATACACCCTTCCATGTAGTAACCAGGGGTCATCCCTTAGGTGGCATTGCACTTGGTCCTGAAGAGGACTAAGGAAGCAATTTGGGACCAAGAATGTGTGTGGTTGATACTTGATCTCCCTGTGAGGAAAAGAAAGCAATTGCAGCATAAAGAATGAATATAACCACCATGCTCTCAGTGACACCCCTGTGGGAACATTTCCCTTGTGTGGCAGTGCCCCAGCTCTTACCTGGCACTGCCTGTTTGGAGGATGGGGGGGTATCCTCAGGCTGCATTCAGCCCAGAAATGGAGGAATCCAAAGAGATAAATCTGTTCCTGACTTGGGTGTGTGCAAGTAGTTTTACTTCCCTGCTGCCTCAGCCCCAGTTTAGAGCACGTGCCCTCCATAACCTGCCCACCTGTGCCTCAGTACTGCCCCAGGGACTGCAGTCCTGCAGGTGGCACCTGTAGATGTCCGCATGCTTTTTGCTGTGTACTTTTGGCTCTCGCTTCTTTGTGACCCTGCTTCTCCATGTACTTCTGGTTTGTGGATTTGTTTTTAGTATATTGACGTTTTGTTCCGTCTCATTTCTTTCTACTTTCACAGTTTCATTTCTTCACTCATGAAAACTATTCTATATACCCGGTCATGATAGGATCCCCCAAATGGCTGGAATGAATTGGCCTCCTCTTTCTTTTTTTTAATGAAATCTGTCATAGTTTACCTCTGATGGCTTTTCTGCCTCATGTGTGAAGTAGGAAGGGGTGAGGGGGACGTGGGGAACTGCACAGGAGCGGCAGAAGAAAGTGTTTCATGCTTAGCAACCCCTTGATGTAGGAGGGCTGGATTGCATGCTACAGACTGCCCCGATCTGGAGTTGAGAAAGTTAGTTCCTGAAGTTGTGAAGAAGTTCTCATGCTCATTCTCTGATCCCCCCTCTCTGATTCTTCCAGTCGTTCATAGACTCCTCCGGATCCTGATACCAGCTTGTCATTTGAGTTCACTGATGAACGGAGAATTTCCAATGACAAGGGACTCTTTCTCTTCTTCTCCTGTATATAGAATAAGAATGTTCCCTGCTAGCACTTGGACTCGGGTCCTTCTGCCATGGGTGAACGAATGCCATCTCCACTGCTGCTTTTTTAATACCCATCTTTTTCCTTGCTAACTGGGCTCCACTACTTCGTGTGTGTGAAAAGAGCTCGTGTAGGTGGCATGAGTGGGCTGTGCTATGGGAGGTGCGTGGTGGTGGCTGGGTGTATGCTATGTGCATGTGATACCTATGTGGAAGTTCAGCTGTGTGCTTGTGCCTCTGCTGTGGGCACATCTGATGTTGTGGTTGATGAACTTAAAGGCAAATGTTGCTATACTTTTCTCGTGTGCATAATTGCATAGACACATGCTTTCACATACAAACACCACGTGGTCCATTTTCTTTCATAGGAAGGTTCTCCTGCATGTAATTAAGTACAATTAAGGCTGATTTTCCACCATCCCTCTGTACATAGCATTTATTCAGTCTGCTGCAGAAGTCCATGATACCGAACACAAACCCTTGGGAGCTGCAGGTAATGCCAGGTCCTGTCTCTGTGCAGTGAAGGGCTGCATTTGTGCTGGATGCCCACTGGGGCTGTTTAGGATGAGTTTGTATGGAAAAGGAAACTGTCAAGATGCTCTTCTGGGTATTGAGCCTCTTCTGTTTAAAACAGTTTGACAAAAACTGGAGGTGAAAGAGTTTAGGCAAGATCAAGGGAGAGATACATGTTGAAAGCAGTGATGGGTTCTCTGCTCTTTTGGTAAACCTAAGGAGAAATGATGCAAGCAATGAGCATCACTGCAAGCATAACTTCTGTGTTTTTAGACATGTGTTATTCAAGAGATCGAAGCAATGATCTCGTGATTAGTGACCTTTGAAATGTCTTTGTCAGTGCACCGTGACACCTCCAGCTCTCCTGAGCTCCCTGTTCAGCTCTGACACTTAATATACGGTCAGGAGATGGTCAGGAGATATGAGCCCTCAGTGAGAGCCAGGTCATCACACCTGTGCCCAGGCAGCTGGTGCTGAGACCTGGCTGAGCAGGTGTGAGTGTGCCTGGGGTCTCAGTCTGGATGTGCCATTAGACTTCTGTGTATCCAGCTGGGTGGGAGGATGAGCAGCAGCTGGTGGTGTGTGGGCAGATAAATGGCTCTGCACACAGCCCTGTGCACAGCAGGGTTTGGGGTGTGTGTGAAGATGAGGCTGTGAGTGGATGTGAACTCCTGCATGGCCGAGTGCAGCCCTACCCAGCAGTGCACACTCGTGTGGTGTTCTGGGAGGGGGGGGGCATGCGAATGTGGCTCTGTGCAAGCGCATGTCTGTCTGTTCCACCTTCCTGACAGTCTGTTTGGCCTCTGCCTTGAACTGTCTGAACTGCCATGTTGATTTCATGTTGTCTTTCAGAATCACTATCAGTGACCCCTGAGGACTGGCAGCCACGGTACGTTTCGCACTCTCCCTGCGATGCATGAGTCACTGTGTCCCCATCCTCCATCACTTTGCTCTGCAGCTTAACCTCTGCTGCCTCGTCCTTGTGTTAGTCAGAGTCCCTTGTCCAGTGAATCACGTCTGCCAGGATCTCATGAAGGGAGGAGTCTAGAACAGAGGAGCTGGCTGATCAGAGATGGAGCGGCTGCTTGAGCTGCAGAGCTGGGAAAGCCCCAGTACCTGACTTGTGGTTACTGGAGGATCCTTTCTCTGCCCTGGGGTAGAGGAGATGGGATGGGGAATGAGCTCTGGCAAACATGGTCTAAACGGTGTCTTCCATTTGGCTTAAATCCACGCTGAGTGGGAGATGAACCGAATGAATTCTGTTTTGATCCTGTCTGTCAGCTCTGTTAGGATAGAGGCGCAGACCTGGGGAGCTGTCAGTTCAGACTCCTCTGCTTAACGTTGTAATGTCTCACTGGAGAAGTGCTCCCTTCCTCAGTGTGCTTTTGGAAGACAGGAGGTGTTTGGGTCATTAACAGCAGGACTTCCCTGTCTGGCCATAGGATAACTGACACTGAATGTTCCCTGTTATCCTCCTGTCCCGTGATCACAATTAGTAGCAGACTCCCTTTGTTCATTTTGCACTTGACCCTCTACCTCTTGTTACTCTTCTCCCTCTGCCTTTCCTCCTGTGCCCTTGCAAGAGGAAGGGTTTTGTGATTTGTATTCTCCCCAGAACCCTGCCTGGGTTCCTGCCTGCTTCCCTCTCCCATCTCTCCCTGCATTCTGCAGCACTGTACTTCCTCAGTAACATAGCAGACTCTTGGGCCAGGCTCGTGTCCGTTGTGCTGCCCTACGTTCAAGGGCCAGTTCTTCCTTGATGGAGTTTGAAGAGGGAGATCTAGCAAATTCTCTCACTTTTTTTCCCTACAAACTGCTAACCCTAACTAGCAAGGAGGCAGAGGGGCAGAACTGGGCAGGAGTGGCTGTTTGGGGCTCCTTCCCCCTTTCTTTGTGATAGAAGTGAAAGGTCTGTGAGAGGAGTGGAGCAGTGTTGTAAGAGGGCTTGACTAGCAACATAGAGACCGACTGAAGGAGCATTGGTTACAAAGAGAGAACTTTTCTGTCCTAGGAAGTAGTTCTCAACCTCTCTTTACAAGGCAGATAGAACCATAGAAGACAGTGTGTCTGAGTAATGCTGATGCTCCTTTCAGCCCTGTTTGTTTTCATGGGGTCTGGTGGCTCCCCTTGCCAGCACACTGTGTCCCATGGCTTCAAGGCTCCTTTTTGAGTGAACCCACAGAGGTCAGGGCAACCAAACCAAACTCCTTGTGTGCAAAACACCCTGTTTCAAGTGCCAGGAGATTATAATTGTTTTGAGATCTGGGCTGAATCCATACAGAGCAACGAGCTGGTGATGTTTATTAAGCAGGGCCATAGCATTGCTCTGATTCATTCTCAGGGGTGAGGCAGCATGCCCCAGTTCATAGGATGGTGACTCTTCTGGTATCAGTGTGATTATAGGTTTGCTGTCAGTGCAAAGCATATCTCCACTACGTCAGCAGAGCAGTGCAGATCTCCTCTGCCTCTCCCCCGAGCTCCTCCTGTATTGGGAGCACCATCATTTCCAGCACTCAATTGATTCCCTGTAATCTAAATTAAAGCTTGTCAGTGTGGAAGTGTTCAGGCATTAATTTAGTGACACCTGGTTCTGTTTGATCAGTGCAGATGTTCCCTCTTTATTTCCCCCCATCCTGTTTGGTTTGCTCTCTGCATTCCAGGCAGTTTGGATCTTAAAACCACTCTGGGTTGGTACTGAACAATTTAATCATCAGTATGTTACATCATCACCACGCTGGCACTGCAGGGAGCGCTGAAGTGGATGGTGAGAGCAGAGGGGTTGCCCTGTACTTTGTGCTGCTCCCCACTGTCCCCCCAGTCCCTGACATGAAGGAGATCCTTGAACATGAAGTTGTCCTCTCAGTGCTTAAATTGCTGCCCATAAACCCGACTAAAGTATCAGCAATGAGCTGAAACAATAGCAGTGGCTGAAGCCTTAATGCAGTTGCATTTGCTGCACCCAAGAGGGGAAGCAGCTCGTTGTCCTGTATGGCAGAGGGGGGTTCAGGCTCTCATAGCCCCAGGGGCAGGGGATGGTGGTCCTCCCAGCCAGCCCTGCGGCAGCACATCTCAGGGGCCCATCCATGCTGTGTGGTGTCATGTGCTTGGTACAGGAGCTCTCTGTTGGCCATGCTTCTCAACTCTCATTCCAGAGGCAGCATCCCCGTTGGCACCGAGTCTGCATTTGATGAACAAAGACAGCAAAGCTGTACGTCCAGCAGATTGCCCAGTGGTGATCCGTGCTGTGCAGAAACCCAGGGCCAGGCCCTGTGCAGACTCACACACCTCCTGATGGAGCTGTGCTCTCCTGGTGCTCTGTGCCTCGGCTTTTTTCTCTTGCTGTTTCAGGCAGGGTGGAGAAGCATGCTCGGTTGTGACTGCGATTGCTGTGCTAACCACGGTGTGTGTTCTCTTGTTTGTTGTTTTTTCTTTTTTCTTTGTTTTCTGCTTTTTCACAGCAGAAGGGGCCCTGCCTCACCTACTCGACCTACCATAATCCGACCGGCTGAACCGTCCCTCTTAGACTTATAACTCGAGGCTGCAGACAGCTGGCGACGAGCGCCGTGCTGGCGGCTTCCCCATCCCACCTCCCTTCCACAGCCACAGTCACTCCTCATCCATCCCACACCTGCCTCCCTTCACCCCCTCCCGGTGTGTGGTACAGCACTAGCCTAGCGATCGAGCTCTTCGTCTCCACTCGTGCGTCCCGTATTGCTTTGTGAGCTTAGCGTAGCCTTCATTCAGTGGCACGGATCCCAGAAACACAGGCTGCTTGGAGAGATCAGCCACAGGGACGTCCCTAAGCCCACACGTTGGCTGTCCGTCCTGTTCTCATCCGCCTGTCTGGCCTGGATCAGTGTCCCGCCTGCATCACCTAGCTGTAGCACCACCTAGGACTGAGCCGTAGCGACCTCCTTGTAGTTAAGAAGATACAAGTGTGACTTAGAAGCAAAAAAAACGCTGTCAAAACGTGACCCTCTTAGGAACAGATTAAACGTCCTGTGTGTTAGTTTGACTTCCAAGGTGCAAAAACTCATGTTGGGAACAGTGCAATCTACCTTCTATCAAAGCAAGGCAGGGAGCTGAGGAGGGGGAGCTCGATGTGGGGCACACGGAGCTGGTGTTCAGCTCCCACAGGGGATGCGGTGGGTGCAGCCCTGCTGCTGTCGTGCTGTGCTCCGTCATGTTGGGCTCAACCCCAACCCAGCGAGGAGGGGGAACGGCTGCTGCTGCTGCTGCTGCTCCCCTCCGTGCAAATGGACAACCCAACGTTTTCAGGGAGTTTGCTGCGTGATGTTCTGTTGAAGCTATTTCTGCTTTGAATAAGCACATCTTTCTGTGTGTTTCGGGCGCTGTGGTGATTTCTTCCGTAGCCTTTTCTTGCATGTGGATGGTACGTGTTTGGGGAACTTGTAACCGTTGCTTATCACACCTCATCCCTTAAGGCTCCATTTCTGCTCTTCATGTTACGTCTGTTAAAAAAAAATCCTACAAAGAAAAGAAAGAGACTTGAGCATTAAAAATATCCCACCCCGTGCATCTGGGCTGTCGTGTCTCCGCCATCGGTGAGCCCCCCGTGTCGCAGCTGATTGCCATTGAGGTTCTCTTTTTGCAGTGCGGGTTTGTCTTTCACTTGTGGCTCCTCTTATTGTTCTGATGCCGATTCCTTTCTGTATTTTAACCACTGTTTTACTGCTTCTCCCCCTTTTCCCCCTTCTCCCTTCCTTTCCCCTTTTCCTGTTCTATTTCCAGCCGGCCGGGTAAGGCCAGCCCCTCCCGCCCGGAGAGCCCCAAGCCACCATTTGACATGTAGTGCTGCTCCCTCCGAGACTCTTTGCCTGCTCTATAGCTGTTGTGTCCCGGAGTGCTCTGACTCAGCTCCCACCCGTGGTTTGCTCTGTTTGTATTTGTGACACACACACACACACACCTATGGGCTGTGACTGTAGTGAAGCTGTTGTTGATTCCCAGCTGCTTCGAGGAGTTTAAATTGTAGTAACGAGAAACATATCTTTACTGTTATAAATATCTATAAATATATATATATATAAAGATGGAAAATCTATATATGTCCAGGTGTTTCAAGCCGTTTTGTGCTTCCATGTGGATATTAGGAAACGCTTAAGTAGGGAAAGAATATCGATCTCCATCCGTATATGTGTACGCACACCCTGAGAAGTGAACCGAACCCCAGTGTTGAGTTGTTGAGCCGACTGTTCAGTGTTCTGCTGTGTGCAGTTGGGTTCCTGTGTTACCCCAGAGCTGTGGGTGAACGTCTCGGTGCTGCTGGTAGCTGTGCTGCAGTCCGTGATCTACTGTCTCTCTTGTTAACTGGATGAAATAAACTCTCGTTTCTGTATAACGAAGGACTCTACAACTAGAATAAAACCATCTCTCTTTCTCTTGCTCTTTCTTTCTCTGCGTGATTTCCAACCTGTCTGATTATAACCAAGTCTTTTTGTCCTGTAAAGCTTAGAAAGCTCTGCATGCGTGGTAGGAACGGAGGCATGGATGTGCAGCAGCAGCAGCCAGGTGTTGGTGGCAGCTCGGCAGATGCAGAGGTGAAGGCCCTTCTCTGCTGTAAAGGAAGGCGCAGTGAGGTGCATCGGTGACAACACACAGAAGGTGGGAGTCCTGCACACCACGTCCTTGGTCCTTACAGTGGTGTTTGTGCATAGGTCCATCTGTGGGACGCAGCAAATGGGCAAAGAGCTGTGGTTTCCATGGCAGGAGCTGAGCTTTGGGCCTGGCTGTGAATGCAGCCCACTGCCGGTGCTGCTGCCCACCCCAGCCCTGCCTGCTGCTGCCGTGGTGTGAGTGGGAGCTCCCTGCTAAGGCTTGGAGTCACGTCTCCCCTTAGCTCCTAAGTGTGGTGGCTGCTGGGGGGTTGGGGGAGCAGCCACAGCGCTCCTGTTCCTGTCTTTGCCCTGCTCTGTCCTATTGCTTCTCTCTACCCCTGGTGTGACACACAGGCTTGTTCTTTAAGAACTGAAACTGTAGTTAAGGTAAGCAGCGTTACTTGCACTGCACAACCCTGTTATCTGCTGCTTGCTGTTACAGTGCGAACAGCAGCTCCCTGGGCTAGGCAGGATGGCAGACCCCACTGCCTGCAGCCCATTGAACACGTCCTGCCTCCCAGCTGCTCACTGTCCATGCGGTGCTTCTGGCCTCAGCATTTTGGGGCAGGGAGGTGGTTTGGGTGCTGCAATTTAAAGCTGCAGAGTCAGCTGAGCAGCAGTTACTGTGTGTGTGTGTGTGTGTGTGTGTCTGCATGGAGCTCATAGGGAAATGGAGCTCATAGGGAAACGCATCTCAAAGGGAGATGGATAAAAAGGAATCATTGGCTGATGGGTGAAGCTAAAAGCCTGGAGAGAAATCTCAGGCCTTGGCAGAGCTGTGGTTACAAGGAAACATTCATGAAAGCAATGTGGAAAGGGCAGCAGTTTGTAGAGCTGTGCCTGTTCGCTGTTTGTTTTGAATAGGGAAGAATTTGGTTGTGTTTCTTTGCTGGATTTCAAGGAGATGTGAACAGAACACATCCAGCCCGTACCCATCTGAATGAGTTTATTCAGGAAGCGTATTTGTAACAGCATTAAGTCACCTCTGCACCAGCCTGCAGAGCTCTCCTTCACAGAGCAGAGCACCCAATAAATATTTATTCCTCTTATAATCATCTATTTAAGTCACATCCCGCCCCTTCCAAGTATGATACAGGTTACGAGCAGCTCCAGCCTGCAGGCCAGCCTTCCCTCCAGCAATGTACAGCATCTTACAGGTCCCGTATGTACACAGCTTGTGTCGTGCCATTCACAGACAGCACTGGAGACATTCAGACCAAGAGTTCAAAGAAAAGCAGCTTCCACATTCCTCGGGTGGGTTCACAGGAAAGCACAAACGGTTCCACACGTGCTTTTCTTTGTGGGGACGGGGAGAACAAAACGAACCATCTTAAAAAGCCTCCATCTACTTTTGGCATTAAACAAGAAGATATTGCTCTAAAGCTCAGCCGCCTGCACACTGAGGAAGAACAGGCTGCTTTTCCTCGGTTTTGGTTTCCTTTTTCCTTTGTTGTGGTTGACAAATGCAAGGATTCATTCTGCATTCGTGCAGTTGCACCTCTCAGCTTCCACCACCCCGAGCCCTGGGTTGTGCTGTGGGATCGTACGGCTGCTGCACTCGGGGCTGCTGTGGTTCTGCCCAGAGCTCTGCAGCTGTATTTACAAGAGGCAGTTTGTGCCTGAGCCTTTAGCTGCGGGTATCACCTGCAGTCTGTACACTGCAGGGAGCCGCACTGCAGCCCCTTCAGGAGCTCTGTACACAACGTGTTTTGTCCTTAGTGAGGCTCCCAGCTTGGAGGCTTTGCTGGGTGCTGTTCTATTGCTGTGTGCCAGCAGAATAAGCAGGGAGAAAAGGATGCTGGATTCCACCCGTTTAATGCGTTTCTTAGCAAAATGGGAGATGGCATTTAAGCAATAGATAACCTGGAGTTCAGGAATTCAAAACAAAGCACGTTTATTAAGTGGTTTCCTTTTACTTATTTCTCCCATTTTCTTTTTTTTCTTTTTTTTTTTTTCTTTAAATAAATAAAACCTTCAGACACACACAAGTGAAACACATCATCCTTCAAAGTGCAGTTACGTTTCCACCCCCAGCTCCTGCTAATCACATAAAGCTTTGTCAAGTAACCGAGAAGACTCTGAAGGCAGCCCTCAGCCCGGCCCCTAGCGCTGAATGAAGCTATGTGTGCTGCCTACCTAACCAGAAGCCTGCACCTTGTGGCTGTTCAAGGCTGGTTTGCGAGAGGAAGAAAGTAGGAAGTTTTAAGATGCGCGGTGCGAAACGAAACCAACCATCCCAAGAGTTTGTTACCAGAGTTAAGTTAGTTACTTTGGGAGCCTTAGAAGGAAGGAGGGCAGGTTACAGTCATGACTGATGGATGAAAGGTCAGGGGTACAGGACAGGGGCTCAAGGAATTTGCCAGAAGTCACAGAGTCCCTTCCCTTCCCCCCAACCTGCACCAGGCCCAGCTGAAGAGCCCAGCGCCACTCAGCCTGTGCTCCAAGCACAACAAGTAACAGAGGGAAGAGCAGGAATGATGCTGAGTTCCATCGGACGCAATCTCTCTTTCCTGCCATCTTTAATCATTACAGCAGATCACTGTTCTGACCAAGGGTGCTGAGCAGCAGTATGGGCACATACAAGTCAGTTTAGTCCTTGCAGGCTCATAGAAAATCTCCGTAAATAAGAACCGGTGCTACTTAAACCACCATGATTTTGACCTCATCATTCTCATCAGCGCGATAGAAGAACGGAATGCAGGGGTTTTCCAGCAAGGAGCCCGACCTCTCCTGAGGGTTCTGGATTTCTCTGAGAAGCTGCATTATTTGCTTTGCTGTAGGGTCCTCTTGGCTTGGCTGAGCAGCTTTAGTGTCAATAGGGTAGAAACCGGATTGATGAAGAGCAGCAGCATTTTGCTCTGCTTCGTCTGCTAAATTCACTTCTCGTAACCCTGTAAGGCACACAGAAGACAGGCAGGTAACTCCTCCCATCCACACACAGAGACTTTGGGTTATTCCATTTGATATAACTTGTTCTGCCTCCAACTTACCTTCTCCATCAGTAGCGTTCAGTTCAATGCGCCTCTCCGCTGGAAGTGTGTTTTCATTCTGGCTTTGTAACAGCTCTGGGTTCTGAGCAGCTGCTACGTACTTGCTGTACCATTCATTTCTTTCCTTGACCAGACGCATCACTAAATCCTGCAGTTCCAGTAATTTTATCTGTACCAAAGCAAAGGAAAACTTAAGCAGTGTGCATATCCACGTGGCTGCAAACACTGCACTACAGCTTGCTGTTAAAACTTCAAAATTAAAGCCAGCTCAAGAACAACATAGGAAGGTTTACACTGTGCAGGTGTCCCCCAGGCCTGCATATAAGTGTATAATGTGTTTGTAGTAGTACAGAAGAGATTCCTTGCCTTCATCTCTTCCTTATCCTGAGCCAGCCTGCTGATGTACTCTTCCTTCTCCTGGTGCCGCTGTTTGAGGATAGCCCTTTGACTCTGGTATAATGCTATATATTCCCCTGGAACACAAGAGAAGCATAAGGAATAAGTGAGATTGATGTACAAGGCACACTGTGAGCATAAACCTATGCTGTCTGAAGATCCATCACATCCAGCTCTGGATTGGAAGCCTATCCTTGCTAGGCAGCAAGACTTGAACCGCTTGGTATGTGGCAGACTCAGATCCCAAAGCCCAAGCTTGTGTTGTGTACACGTACCAATGGTGTCTGTTTCCCCAGACAGCTGTATGCAGCGATGTTCCAGCTCTTCTAGCCGTTCCTTCAGATCAGCTTTCTCCTGTATCAGATCTGTGAAACGGGACTGGACACAAACATTGGTGTGAGTCACCTCAGCTGCTCACATATGGGAATACCCGTGTTAAAGACAGCACCCTCCATTCACAGCTGTCTGAGCCCAGGGAACAAATCGTGCTGCCTTTACAACTACTCTGATTTGGCAGTAAAAAGAAAGAGAGCTACAGAAGGCACAGCAAAGCATCTCTGCATATTGGGAAGCAGAAGGACTGAGGGAACAAAGCGCCTTCTCATTGCTGGGTCAGCACAACTGTGGTCACACTTAGTCTGCGGTTCTTGGAGAGATCTGCTTCATCCCAGCAGGGTGAAGTCTGTCTATTTTTCAGCTATTTCTTTAGGAAGAGACCAGGGATGAGCGTTAGACCCTTACAGTCTTTGGGCAGGGCAGGGGAAGCTCAGCTATGATGTGACAAGTTGTAAGGAAAGCCACTTTTTAGGAAGCAACTTATTATCATGGAACAGCTGCTACTTATTCCCCTGCAACACTTCAAGAGTCCGGCACTGGGTGCAAATCAAGCTAGGTGAGGCAGAGGGGCAGAAAGAGGAGATCCTTTGCTTACCTGTAGTTTCTCCATGGCAGTTTTTAAAGCCTCATGAACCTCCACTGGAACACTATCCATAGTGGAATCTGGAAAGGACATTTGTAGCTGACAGTGCCTGCTTAAGCATGATTCATTCACAAAACCCATTGGACTGTTCCACAGAGGCCAGGGCCAGGTTGGGGCACATCTCCATACTCACACTGTACCCAAACTGCACAAGATTTACCTTCACTCAGTGTGATGTTATGCTGCTGCTCCTGCCGAAGAGCTGCTATTTGCTGCAGGAGGTTTCTGCATTGCTGTTTCTGAGCAGCCAACTGTTGCCTCATCTCTTCTCGTTCCTTCTCCACTTGGGACATGGCAGACGTCAAGAAAGTCACCTGAAGTGAATTGCAGATGACTCACATTAGTGATTGTCCTGTGTGAAGTGCGATCAATTGTGCATCTCATGGTAAAGGGAATAACAGAAATTAACCCCATTTTACTTATACATAGGAAACCCATCAGACCAACCCAGGCAGCAACTACTGTGTGTCTTCTCCATATCACCTTCCAAAGTGAGAACATCAATCATCACAATAGTTAGAGCCACTCTGCCAGCCGGCTTGTCTTTGTAATTAAAACCATTGCTGGACTTCCAGCTTGTTTTTCAACCATACTGTAGAAATCCTGTTGGTTCTTTTGCTGCTGTGTGAAGGGGACTGTAACACTTCCCTGTGCCTCAGCTGTGGGGATCACAGCTGGTAAACAACTTAATACACACTGCAGAACCTCTGCAATTCAATCTGCCTCTTCTTCTAGACATTTGTTCACAACTGAGAACAAAGGCTTTTCTACCCATTAAGACGCACCATTTCTTCATGGCTTTCAAACTTCTCCGGGATCACAAACGAAGGGTTTTTCATTTCTTCAGACATCACTTCACTTTCAATTCCATCTCCTGGAAAGGAAAGGAGGTGAACAATGAGGTGAAAATACCCCTGAGAGCCCAGTTCCACCTGGAGAGCAGCTGCAGCTACGCACCTTCTAGTCTGTGCAGCATCCTGCCATCCAGCTCTGCTGCTAACTGACTGATCTGGGCCTGCAGCTCTTTGTTTTCCTTTGCTACAACTTCCAGACTTTCCTGCAAGACAGAAGCAGAACATCAGTGAGAAAAGCTCCTCACCGAAACCCACACAAACCGAACTGAAAACAGTCACTAGCAATAGCACCACAGAAACAAGCACACAAATAACCACAATCATCACTCGTCTCTAATTCACCTCTATTGCACAGGATGTGGTGCAGTTAAGCATTTTGCCTCCAGTCTTCCCACTTGCCCCTCTTATTACCTTAGTCTGCTGTAGTTCCTTCAGGTGCATTTCCACTGTCACCTTCCCCTGAACTTCCTCATGCTGCAGCCTGTCCATTAGCTGTGTCTGAAGCAAGTACTGCTTTTGCAGCTCCTCCTTCTCAGCAGCCAGTTGCTGGTATGCCACAGTGTACTGCTGTAAGTGGCCATAGTACTGGTCCCGCTGCTCCTGCAGAGCCCGAGCCTCCTGTGTTTTCAGTTCCAGCTAACAACACATGATACAACCATCAGAACAAATCATTTCTGCCAGAAGAAGATGACGACTCGTGTGGCACGATCCAAACTGTCGATGCTGCCCCAAAGCCACCGCCGAGGCAGGCAGCCCCCATCTGTCCCCACATGCTGGTCCCCTGCATCAGACAGCAGGTGACACGGGAGGGCTCCCAGCTTGATCATTAACAATACCGATTGCCATCTTTCCATCAAAGTTTGGTAAGCTGCCAGCTCTCCTGTGCATGAACTGTTGCACACCTGCCCTGCCGTCCTACTGCTGTTGCTTACCGTCTCTTTGAGCTCCCCCAGGTTCTCCTGCAGCTGCCCGATCTTCTTAGCCAGCTCCTTCTTTACGTGTTGCTCTGACTGCAGGGCACTTGTAACCTCCATGTTTTCATTTGTCTGCAAGAATCAGAAGCATCATAGAAGGAAACTGCCCCAATCACCATAAGTATTTGCTCACATAAGCTAAATCAGTAAACCACGTTAATTCCTGATACGGTGGGATCCCATCCCTTGTGTTGTTCTGAGCTGTAAATAAGAGCAGTAATTAACTTCTGAAAAGGCTGAGAAGATGGGAGAAGAGCAGTGGGGGGGGATCGGTGCTGGGACAGTGCCAAGAAGAGGCCTGGCACATCACACAGCCTGTCAGATCCAAAGCAGATGGGTGACACGAACACCCCAAATAAAGCAACAGATATTCAAAACCAAGAAGACAAGTTCAGAAAGATCTGAGGAAAAAACAAAACAACAACAACCCAGTGACCAGATCGTGTGTTATGTGCCAGGACCCCAAAGGGGAAAGGGGAAAGCAAGAGTAAGAATTCAGCTTCAGGAGTTTCAGATTCGTCAAAGAGACGTACCAATTTGACAAACCCATTCTGCAGCTCAGCCAGCTGCTCCTTCAGCTCCCGATTCTGGCTCAGTGCCCTGCTGATGGTGGCCTTGTCACTCTGCATGCTCTCCAGGATCTGCTGTCTGTCCACAGACTCTTCATTGTAGCGCTGTACTGTCTTCTCAAGCTCCAGCAGCCGCTCCTCCTGCTCCTGGTTGAGGCGGCTCAGCTGCTCGTTGTCACGGACCTGGGCCTGGTACTGCCCATGCAGTTCCTCCTTCTCGTGCTGTAGCCGCTGGATCTCATCCTGCAGACTCAGCTCAGCTGCTGTAGGTCCTGCTGGTAAAGATGGCTCCACATCCATGGGTTTCACTGCTGAGGAAATGGAATCAAAAGCAGATCAGCCAGAGGGTTGAATCACTTGGATAGCACACTGAGCTATGCAGAACATACCCCAACCTGCAGGACTCTGTGACCCAGAAAGTATCACCAGCTGAAGTACCCAGAGGAATGGGGCACTGAGAGGAGCAAAGGAGCAAACCACTCCAAAACCACAGTGTCCTGCTGTGTGCTGCTGACTCCGTCTCTCAGCCCCAGCAAGAATCCTGCCTGCCCAACCTCATGGGCCTGAAAGTACAGCCAGGCAGATAACTAAAGACACTGACCATTTGCTGGTCAGTTACTGGAAGCAGCTCGCTTGCTGCCTGCTAGAATGAAAGGTTTCATAGGGCTACCAGTCCTTCAGCTCTCTTCATGATTTGAGATATATATACACGTACTTGCACAGTGGAGGACAGAGTTAACCTGCTGGTACTCAGCAGTATGAAACCTCACTTTGGAAGTCCTACCTGATTTGCTCAGCAGCTCTGTAATGTTGCTTTCCAGCTCCTGAATTTGGGCCACATGCTTCTCCTTCTCCTCTGCCATTGTGCGTACCTGCAAGGCCACACAAGCTCAATGAAAGCAATGCTCATGGTGCTCCTACGCCTGTGTTCATTGGAAGTAGCTGTGGCGCTGCCTGTGAGGTTACCTGCTCAGAGAGCTGCTGGACTCGCTGCTGCCAAATGCTCCCCTCTTCCTTCAGCTTCTCCACATACTGATCTCGTTCTGCCCGGAGCTGCTGAAGCGACTCTGAAAGCTGGTAAAAACAAAACAAGGAAAACTGTACCAACTGAATATATTAAAGGATGGCTGACTACATAAGGGATAAAGCCTGGGAAAGCTCAGGCTGTATTCTTCTGCCACACGAGTTTCTTTACAGATTTGGACCATCAATGCACTTAACATATTAACAACTTACCTGAGCAATCTGGGTTTCCAGGCTCGCCCTTTCCTCCAGGGCCATCTGTAACTGCTGGTTTGCATCCACATTCCCCGACTGATTTGAGAACTGCCCACAGAAATCAAAAGGTTTTGGCAAGATGTTAATATTCCATTCCTGTCTAACCTCTCCCCTGATTTCAGCCTGCCATTTGATCCATGTTAGAACCATCCATGGTTCTTTAGAATGCTTCAACTCATTGTAAAGTCGATTGAAAGAAAAGTGGCATCTAAAATCAAAATGCTTAGATTTTAGCCCTGTAAAACAAGCTGAACTAGGCAGCCCCTTGCTTCCATTTTATGTTTACTGGTTTTTAATTAAGAAAATGGGCTTTCGTCAAATCATTTGGTTCAGAAACTTTGCATTTCAAGAGTCTGCTGTACTTGGTTTAACTTTACCCAGCTGACCTTCAAGTTGCTATTGCCCAGTTCGCCTTTTGATAGGACAGCAAGCACCTCTCCTCGACTTGATTCTCAGTAACACTGAACAACAGCTGGATAACCAGAACAGTCAAGAAAAGTCACTGTGTGTTTACACCCCTGTATGCTCAGTCACCTTCTCAAACTATGTAACACCCCTTTAGTTGACTTGATATCACAACGTCTTTCAATCTCCTCCAAGTCCTTAAGAGCACAGCCTTCCTGCTCCTCAGAGACCACAAGGAAAACCTCTTCCTAACAGGATGGGATGTTGCGCCTGCCTTTAAGGCCAATAATACAGTCTTGCCCCCAGTGCCCAGGCAACAAGTCTTAATGTGATCAGGGTGATCTACTCCCACATCCCACTGGTGTGATTACCTGCTGAATCATCAGTTCAGCCATTTCCAGTTTCTTATGTAAATCTTCCACATCCAACTTCATGGCCGAGTTCTCAGAAACCAGGGAGCGGAGTTTCTCTGACAGCTCTGAGTTCTGCTGCTTTATTTCCTCGCTACCTTTGCTGAAACAAACACAGCAGCTGGAGTCATGGAAACGTTGACTGGAAGAAACCTCTGCAGGTTTTCTTGTCCAGCTCCCTCTCAGGTGGAACTACGCTACCACCAGATCTTGTTACCCACAGCTCTGTGCAGCTGTTGTGTACACTCCAAGGATGGAGGCCCCACAGCCTCCCTGGGCACTGTGTTCCATTGCTGTATTACACACCTAATCTTTTGTTTGTTTTGAATGATTATTTTTACATTGAATATCTGGCCTCCCAGCTCACCAGCCATGGTCAAAGCCCGTTCCTAAGCTCTGTGGCTCTACTGAGAAGAACAGCATTACTCTGGAATAATACACAAAACAGGCTTACCTCTGTTTGTACAGTTCTAGTTTCAGGTTGTCTCGCTCCTTTACCAGCTCTTTATTATGCTGGAGAAAAAAAACAAATGTTTGATTCAATTACAGACTTCAGCCATACAAATAAAATGCTCAAAGATCACCTTATTTTACCTTTAACAGATCAACTAATGCAGAAGAGGTCACGACTTGAGCAAAACCCCCAGCACGGGTTTGCTTAGAACCTGTCACTACAGTTGGCTGGTGCTGCAGCTCATTACACCATCAAACCAAGGATGGATTTACCAGGAATTCACCTGCTCAGCCTTTCTGAACATGATGCTACTAACTGATGGTGGGGTCATTTCTGCAAACTTCTGGATGAGTGTCAATAGCAAAACGCCTGTTTGATGGAGGCCCTCCTGGGAGGAGGTGTCAGAGATGCTGGCAAGACCCATAAAGAAAGGTGCCAGATCTGAAGACAGCCTGGGCCATATGATTAGTGGTCACAGAAATCTGAATGAAAGGTTTGCCTTGATGAGAATACAGGGCTTTACCAGGTTAATTAACAATTAATAAGGTTAATTTCAGCCTCTTCTCTAAGCAGGGAATACAGACTTCACAGTAGCATAGTGACAAGCAACTAGCCAAAAGCAGAGCTGCTAATTAAGCATAGAGGTGGCTCTTACCTTCTCTGACTGTTTTTGCTGTGTAGAGATGGAGGACAAAGTGCGTTCTAGCTCTGATACCCTCTGGCGAGATGACTGTAAACGAGCAGCAAGGTCTTCAGCTTCTCCTAAGCGAGTCAGAGCAGAGTCAGTTGAGACTAAACCACAAAGGGATTACTGGAACAGGCTAAACAGCACTTTCTGCTTCACCAACAAGCTCTTAAAACAGCACAGAGCTCTGTAAATTGGTAGATCTGCTTCCACTCCTGGCAGCATGGGTGATTCACCAGCAACCTTGCACAGCAAAGCTCTCTGTCAGCAACTACCTTTCTTGGTTTTAGAAGGAGATGATGAAATGTCCTTTGCAGAGCAATAGGCACTACGTTCATTTTTTCTTTTCTATGAGGGCAAATTGCTCAAATTTAGTTGAGAATGAAAGGCCTACGTTAATGTGCCAGCTGTGTGGGAGGAAGGGCGATGAAAGGGAATGAAGTTTTAAAAGAATCTGAAGAAAGTGAGAAAAGAACAGTCTGGGGTAGTCACCAGGCCCAAGCAGGGCTGACAGGGCTTCAGTGATGCACAAAAGAACTTTGACTACCATGGGATTACCATGCTCCAATCTAGGGGCAGCTACGATGACAGAAGTGGTGACGGTGCCAAGTATTGCTCATTAAGGAGCCAATGAGTGCTGTGAGCTGGCAGCCAGCAGCCATCATGCCTCTGATTTGAAATCCATGGTTTAACCAACAGCTCAAGCTGGAGTGCTGCGAGTCAATTACCTGATTTCTGCCGTGCAGCTTGTTGTGTATGTCCCAGGGCTGTCTGCAACTCGGATTTCTCAGAAACCAGGATTCCAATCGTCTGGATATGAACCTTGAAGAAAGAAAAAGGAGCTCAGTGCAGGAAATCTTTGCTCGCCACCACAACATCCCTGCTGCCACAAAGGGATCGTTCAGTGAGACAAAGAGCTCTTGCATTTAAGTACAATCTAGCTAACTGGCTCTCCTCGTTCTCCTGAAAGGATGTTGGCTTCCAAGATGTGAAAGCTTCCAAGACAGAGTGCTCAGGGATCCAGAAAAGAACAGCAGCCACGTCCTATTGCTGTAGTGAAAGCTCTGCCTTACCTGTAGCTGTTCTCTCAGTGCTGCTTGCTCTTTAGAAAACTTCTGTTCAAACTCCTTCTTTTCCTGTATAAACAAACGATGCCTGTTCAGCACAAAATGGTAACCCCTCGTGTTTTATGTCAACAAACAAAAGCAGTGATTCCTCGGTAGTACTTCCAGCACGTAACCAGTATCATCATTTTAAACAGCCACACTTCAGTCTTCCATTTCTTTAACTATTTCATTGGTTATCCATCCTAGAATGGGCAACAGTAGGTTCCTTGTGCTGGCAGTGTTTGGAATGCAAACTACTGACAAGGCTGTGAACTGTCACCAGCTGCTTCCATTGCGGCCTTCCAATACCTGAACATTTACATCTTAGCTTTCATCAAAACAAACAAGTTATCTGCCAGGCCTCGCCCGTGAAGTCAAAATACTCAACCCTGTGCTACAAACAGAACCAAATCTAGGATGGTCTCCAGGGAAGTGATGCAGTCACCATCCTGGACTGATATACGGGATGTGGATGTGGTGCTTAAGGGCATTGTTTAGTGGTGGGCTTGGCACTGCTGAACAGATGGTGGGACTTTACTTGATGATTTTAACAGTCTTTCCCAACCTAAATGATCCCACAGTTCTATAAGACAACATCACATGGGCTGGTGCCACAGCCCGCTATGCTTTCTCCAGAAGAACATATCTATTTCTATCTCTATCCAAAAATAGGACACACTTTACCTTCTCCAGCTGATTCACTGCTTCTTGGTTCTGCTGCTTCTACAGAAGAAAATGGATGCATCAATATTAGAAGGAAATATTCTCACAGTGCTGAAGCATAATTTCACTTCACTGAAGTAGGATATATGCCCAATTAATGCAAACAGCTCCCATTATCTTTTTATGTAGAAGACTAGGAAGATTGTCTTATCTATTAGAATAACAGATTTGGGGCTTCCTTCATGAATATGCCATACGTGATTTCCACTGCTCAGTACCTGACTGCTGTTATTCACAAACATCACTACAAAACCCCTGTATGTATCTGAGCATCCACCAACTTCATTTACGCTTTCATCCCACATCTATGACATTAACCATAGCCCTGATGCTTCAGGATAATGACCAAAAATGCATTTTAAAAACCCAATGCCACAGCAACAGTGTTGTGCTTCAGCTGAGACCTTCAGCTGTTATCCTACGTGGCAACTGGCTTTAAAATCATGCAGAAGTTCACTTATGCTATGTGAGTGCAGTGCTACTTGCTGCTGTTGTCCTCATGGCAGTTTCTCACAGATGCCCCCCATCTAAGCTACATGCGTGGCCTATTCCCCCTTTCCAAAGGATGGACATTAGCCCATTTTTACTACCTCAGTTTCAAGCTCGCTTTGAAACACAACTGCAGCTGGGAAGCTGATGAATTTGAGGTTTTGAGTCTAACACAACCAGAACAAAGAAAACAAGACTGCAAATGCAGCAAAGGCCCTGTGTAATTCCAGACAGCGTTTCATGTGCCTGTCAGAAAGCAGACAAACAAGGAGCCCTGGGCAGGCACTGCCCCCACTACCAGCTACACAGTTAAAAGACAACCAGGAACAGGACGGAACCCAAAGAACTCAAAACCAAAAGTAACACAGAAGGGGTTGTGGGGTGCATTGGGAAATGGTGGACTTTGGAAAAAAGAGTGTTGTGAGAGGAACAAAATGGGGAAAAGTATTTCAAACCAAGAAAGGCTCTTTTCAGACCATAACGAGTCCACTTAGCTACGTTTCTTGCAATGTTAAAGCTGAAGGCTGAAAAGCAGCAGCGGGAATCCATGCAAGCCACAGGACAAAGCAGTTCATTCATAGTGCCAAGAGAAGCTGAGGATACGATCAGAAAGCAGCCCCGGGCTCTCTCTTAGACCTACTGCTCCCACTGTGCTAATACATTTAGGACAGCATCACCACCTGCACAAATAGGTTTTCACACTGCTGCCAGAATTCTGTATTTCAGAGGTTCAGAGCAGGCCCAGAAATAGTTGTTTTATCAGGATGCTGATCATCCAGAGAAAACACAATGAAAGCGACAGAGCACAGTTAAGAAGAAACAGCAGAACTGTGCTGCTTGTTCTCAGATGAGCCAATGCATCCATGAGTGACCTGAGACTCTGACCTTCCTAACAGGTATCCCATACAGCCCATTTTGTTCTACTCAGAGTGCCATGAAAGCAGCCTTCCTTGTGGTGCTATAAGAGAACCCGTAACCTTGCAGACACCCAGAGAGCATGGAGGAGCAGCAGAGACAATATCAAACTGGTTGGTTGGATCGTTTCTTACCAATTCCTCTATCTTTGTAATGAGCTGTTTGTTAGTTAGATTGCTGGAATCTAGGGCTACTGCCAGCTCCTGGTAACGTGTCTGATGGGCACATGCAGGCAGGAGAAGAAGGAAGGGGCAGAAAAGGAGGAGGGGAGGGAAAAAAAAAGCAATAATTAAAAAGGACAGAAAAATAAATCATTATCACACTTTGATAAAATCAGATTTCCCAAATCAATCCACAGATCCAACAAGAGCAGCTGGCACATTAACTTCCTTGGACTTTCCGCTAAGGCATTTTTTGACATCATAGTGAATCAAAACTAAGAGCTGCACTGAGGCCAAATGATCCCCAGCCCCCCAGAAATAGCTCAGGTATCTTGGAAATACCCGCTCCTGCTGATCACAACTACCTGAGTACAGCAGAAGGCGACACTGGACAGCAATGTATGTGAACTGTGTGTGCAGTCAGGTCTCATTAGCACAGTCCCAACAAATGACTTAGACTAGAAAATAAGAAAATCGTAGGCTCAGGACAACTTACTTCCATTTCCTTAATATTAGTGGAAGAAACACCACTTTCCCCATTCACATATGACGTAGACTAGAAGAAAAATAGTCAAGTCAGTCAGTTTTATTCCCCCAGGCAATAAATCACTACCAAGTAAGAACTATCATAATACTTCTTATAGCACATTTCACTTCCAAGTACCTCAGACAGGCACAGCAAAAACACATCCCTGGCTAAGGATAGATGCAGGCTGCCCCTGTGGCAAGCTGACACGAATTATGCAGATTGACTTCAGAATCTCTGCCACTAAATGAAGAGAACATCTTGCCATGAATACGTGCTGTTTGTTCACCCACTCTGCTCTTCTTCCTACTGCTGAAATGTTAACATTCCTAAAACTGGGAGTTCAGCTTCTCAATGCTTCAATATCTCATTGTTTAGTAGGATGACTTCAGGCATCTCTGACACCGAAGAGTGTTTTCTCAAGCTGGCTGCTTAAAGATCCTCATCAGACCCCCCAGAAATTATGAGGACAGATGGACCAAAATGAGGCTGTACCTGAGAAACCAGGCCATTGAGTTGTTCAGACAGCTGGCGGAGGCTTTCTGTTGATGACAGAGACCTGGGAACAAAGACAGACCTCACAGTGAACATTCCTCCAAGAGAACTGCCCCGGTCAGTAAAGCAGCGGGGAGCACTAAAGCTTTTATTTGTTGGACACTTTGGGCTCCTGCTGCAAACACAAACACTCACCTGTTCTCATCCAAAGTGTTTTTACGATCCTCAGCTTCATGAATCTGCAGATTAAAACAGAAGTTGACAAGCCTGTAAGAAAAGCTGGGAATCATGTTTGTGAATGTGTCCTAAGGCCTGACTGCATCTGGGCTCGGGTTCCACAGCACCTGTAATTACTGCTTCCCAAAGAGAGATCTACTTCAGGAAACCAGCTCATTTCCCAGCTTGCCCATAATTTCTGAGCACCGAGTGCCCAGGTTTCATGGGATTAAGAGGCTTAAGTGCTACTGGCTTTGTATTCGCTGCTACCATTTATCAGAATAATCAGCTGTGCTTTGCTGGAAAAACTTCAGTGGAATCTTTAAGCAGTGAAAGGAATTGCAGATTGCTCCAGCTAGCTGCAGACCTTCTGTATTATTAAGGGTGCTTTCTGCTAATTAAACAGGGGAGAAGAGAATCGGAGCTTTGGAAGCAGCAGGGATGTGTGCATGCTAGCACCCTCCACTCTCAGGCAGATGATGATTAGATGGAGAGTGGAGAACGTGGTATATTTAACAGGAGACAAGGTGAGCTAGTTATGGGGAGTGCCTTTCTCAGAAGAAGATGGCTAATCAGTGTGGGGATATTGATGATGACTCACAAACCTGTGTCAGCTGCGTGCTCCCAGGAGCAGGCAGGACAGAAGCACAGCTAGGCAGGCTGTTGCTGTTAGATAGCACGGGGACATCGGCAGCAAGCTGGTCAGCATTACGAGTGGCAACATCACTGTCAAAGTATGCCTGTCACAAAACACACCACAGGAATTACAGCCTACGTGCAAAACGAAGGAAACACACACGGACATGTCACCTTGAGACAGGCCTGTGAGAAACAGGTGAACAAAGTCATGGAGAAACACATGGAAGTGAATCTATGTCCTCCCCAGAGCAAACGGTGACTGCATGAACCCAGAACTGAGAGTCATCCCAGCCCTACGTCCTGCTAGATCCAGCCTGAAGAACCGTCCTATCATCACAGTCATTTCTCTAATGAGGGGTGACAGCATCTCCCTGCTCTAAGCTCACACTGTGGATTTTCTACAAAGGATTTGTCAAGAAGTGAGCAAGGGGCAAAGGCAGATGGCAGCACTGCTGTGTACAGCACTGCCCTTCACATGGCTGGGGAAAACACTGATCACTGGGGTGCAAATTATGGTGGGGAAGAACAGGTGAATGAGTTAGTCAAACTCAAACAGCAAGCTATGAACCAGATGTTTAGGAACAGGACATTTGGGAACAGGCCAAAATGAGCCCAGCTGGAAACAGGTGCCCGCAGCCCTGGCAAAGCTAGGAATCCCACGGCGACAAGAATCTAAACAGAAAAGGGCTACAAACTATTCCTGGACAGTGATGAGGGCTCTCATCCGGCATCTGTGGGAGGGTAAATAACAGCTGACAACACCTCCACCAAGCCATGCTGAAATGGACAATTCCATCCATCCTGTCCAAATGGAATTGCCTCCATTATTTTTCTGGAGGATAGACACGTGTTCTCAAGGAGTGACACATTTTAGGGGCTTCAAGGAAAGTCAGGAACTCCCTTGCTTATTTCAGGTTACTTCGCCTCTGTTTGTCCAGGCTCTCATAAATGTGGAACATCACATGGACTTCTGCCCAGGACATCTCAAAGTCACGGCCTGCGTTTGTTCTGATTGGAACATTCTTAACACTTCAAGATGCAAAAGTCAATGAGACGACCAGAAGAATGCCTTCCTTCTGCCTCCACAGTAAATAGTTTCGAAGTAAATAAGTAATGAAATAAATAGGGTTTACGTATAATAAATATATATATGAAGTAATGAAGAGCTCACACAAGGTCCTCCTGTCACTGAAGCTCTGTCAGCACACAGCCTGCACCACAGTTAGCACCTGAGCACACTGCCATTGCTCAGCACACTTCCTCCTGCCCTTCCTCCCCCAGGAGTGAGGGAAGACACTCAATGCTGTACTTGAAATACCTGACTTCCTGCCTAAGCACATTTAGAACTGTGGTATTTGCCGGACTGTACATCACCTGTGCAGGTTTCATCACCTGTCATAAAATGGGGCGGCTGGAATAACTACAGCTTGCTCAGGGCAGGCATGAGCAGGAACTCACCCTTCAGAAGCGCAGCACTGAAGTAAATAAAACAACAACACAGACCAGGAGAAATACACATTAGTGAAGCACTACTCCTTCCTAACACAGCGTCTCTCAGCAGTTAACTTGGTTTACTGCCTCACCCCAAGCTCTGTTTGCTCTTTTCTTCCTTACAGCTCAGCTGCCTGAAGGATGTGCACTGGGCATGGTTGACATATTTGCATTTTTTGACAGAAAACAGGAGGAAACGAGCACTTAGAAGCGATGGAAACGCATGTTAACAAACAGCCCCGTGTTAATAAAAACAACAGACATGCCAGAGCAAGGCTCCATCTGAATTCATGGTCTGTGTAAAACAGAAGCTGAGCATGCAGAGGGGACAGCGAGTCGGTGAGAGGGACACGGAGCACTGCCTCACCTTCCTTCTGTCCAATGAGGGTATGGCTACCCCATTGGAGCGGTTAAGGTCTGACACCAGCACCTTCAGAATGTTCTGAATCTAAAGGAGGCGAAAGAAAAGTGGAAAAGAGAAACGGCTCAGAAAAGGACAGAGAGAAAAACGTCCATCAAAGGCAGCCAAAGAAACGGGCATCGCCCAGCCCCCGAGGAGAGGCAGCTCGGGGTGCATCCAGGGTTGCATTACAGCTCTGGATGCTCCAGCACTGCTCCAGCACACACCCTGACTCACACGCTGCTAACAGGGGTGCCTCAGCCGCTCACATTACACCCTTTAACCCTCCCCCAGCTGCAGTTGTGCTGTTTGGGAAACCAAAGCTCGAGGCAGAGGGGATGTGTGGGAGGAAGGGGGGGACGCTCACGTTCTCTGGAGACTGTCGGCCATCGTTTGTGGGAGTCTCAGGCCGACTTCCTTCTTTACTCTTTCGTTTTTTCTTGGCTCCCGCAGTCGCTCCAGGGCTGTTCTTCTGCTGATACTCCTTCAGCTGCGGGGAAAGAAAAGATTAACCTGAAATCCAAATGGAAGATGTCTGCTGGGAATGGAATGTCAACAAGAAAATGACAACAGAACCACTGGGTAAGAAGTCAGCTGAGCTGGAAGGACAAGAGGAACCGTCCTTAAAGATGGATATACATTAAAAATAGTTCAGAGGCTCCGACAGTGAGAATGAGAGGGATGGGTTTGTGACAGACCGAGAGCTGTCAGTGCTGTCCAAAGGAGGAAGTGCCCAGGAAACAACTTGATGCTGCAAGAAGCAACGTTTGTAAGTCTGTAACTAATGAGGGGAAAAGCACGATAACATGGGATGCAAACTGGAAAAGCGGCGTCTGATCATAAGATGCAACAAGAACGTCGAAAGAGCTTTAGGAGAACCACGGCCCTGCAGATAATAACACACGGATAACACACTGATACAGGCACTGCGGGGCTGAGCAACCTGCGATGGATGCCCATTTGAAGTCAGTTCAGCCCAGGAGCGGCTCTGAGCTGCTGATGCTCCAAATGCCCGCAGCTCGGGGCCGTGTGCGGGCGGCGCTTCCTGCGGCCCTGTAGGGCGTCCATGGAGCGCGGGGCTGCGCTTCCACGTCAAGGTGAAAAGCACCGGAACGAAAAGGATCCTCGGGAGGATTTCAAGATGGAAGCCCGAGCCGCTCCAGGGCACTTTGCCGTTCGTTTGACTTTGACACAGGAGGGCATCGCGATGGGACGGAGCGGGCCGAGCTGCGCCGCGAGCAGGAAAAAAAGGAACAAAAAGGGAAAAAGGGGAAAAAAAATGGGAAAAGAGAGAGATGTAGGAGGAACCGAAACGGGAAAGAGAGCGGCGCACAGAACGCGGGCAGTGCAGCACCACAGGCCCGGCCCCCACGGGCCGCCCCCACCGCCGGGGCGTCGCGGGACCGAACCGGGCCTCCCCGCAGCGCTCCGGGCACAGCACAGCACGGCCCGGCACAGCACAGCACAGCACAGCACGGCACAGCACAACACAGCACAGCACGGCACGGCACGGCCCGGCACGGCCCTCCGCCCTCACCTTCTTCTTGGCCGCCGCCAGCTTGCTCTGCCTGCTGCCGTCCGCCATGTCCGCCCCGCGCCCGGGCCACGTCAGCCGCCGAGGGGAGCGGCGCGTTCTGCGGGCAGGCTCCGCCCCGAGGCCCGCCCCGCCCCGCGGCCTGGCCGTGCCCCTCCGCCCCGCTCCGCCCGGCCGGGCCCGCTGCCCCCGCTGTGAGGCGTGAATGGCGCCGGGCCCGCCCCGTTCCCCGGCTCGGTGCCCGCCCACGGATCGCGGGTTGTTTGTTACGGGATCGCGGGACTACAAATCCCAGCGTGCCCCGCGGAGCGGACATCCGGTTCCGGCGTGCCCCGCGCCGTGCTGGCGGTGCTGCTGGAGGCGGCGGCCCTGGCGGAGCGCAGCGGTCCCCACTCGGGGCGCGAGGCGCCGCCGGCGCAGCGCAGGTAGGAGCGGGTCGGTCCGGTCCGGTCCGGTTCGGTTCGGGTCGGTCCGTCTCTCGGTGCCCCGCGCTCACTCTGCGCTCCCCGCGCTCTTTCAGGGCTCTCGGCGGCCGCCGGCGGAGCGTTGGTGCCGGTTTCAGATCCCCGGTGAGCCGCCCGTCCCGCCCCGTTCCCCCCCCGGGCTCTCGGTGCCGCCCGGTGCCGCCATGACGCGCCGTGTCCCCGCAGCTCCCGGCCCGCGTTGCGGACGGAGCGGCGCCGTGCGGTGACGGCGTGGAAGCGTTGAAGGAGAAGGACCGCGCTCTGGACCGGGAGATCGCGCAGCTGCTGTCCGAGTACGGAACGACGGGCTCCGTTACGGCCCCGTTACTGCGCTTCGGGTTATGGGCTCCGTGAACGGTAACAGGGAGCTCCTTCCCGGTTGTTTCCCGCAGGGCTGGGTTGGGAAGGCTCTGCTCCCTGTGCTGTGCAATGCTTCGCCATCAAAAGCAAGGCGTTTTTGCTGATATCCGGCCCAAAATCATTGCTCTAAACGGAGGGAATTGACCAGGCTGGGTCTGCGTGCCTCAGATGGAAACACAGCTGTGTTTGGCAGCGCTTTTGTTGTGTGGCTTCGTTACAGGGGGTACAACGTGGAGGAACTGGAGAAGCACATCTCTCTGCTCCATGAGTATAATGAAATTAAAGATGCTGGACAGATGCTGCTGGGCAAACTGGGTAAGGAGGGGAAGGCCATTGGAGAAGCTCTTGGTGAAGTAAATCTTGTTATATAAAGAGATATCGATGCTGTGAAGGCAGAGCTTGTTTCAAAGAACCCTCAGTGTTGGGCTTCCTTAACAAAACAACATGGGGGCACAGCTGGAAATCTTTGGTTCCTTGGCTGTGGGTGGTTCTGTGGGATACATAGAGTCTACTGGGAGGAAGACACAAGTTCTTTCCTGACCTATTTGCTCTCTTCTTAACAAAAGCAATGGAATTTCTTTCTTTTCTAGCTGTTATCCGAGGGGTTACTACGAAGCAGCTGTACCCTGAGTATGACCTGGAGCTCAGTGACTAGCATGGGACCCGCAGGCTGCTGTGAGCTGCAGACCTGACTGCTGCAGGGCCTCTGTGTTTTGGTGTCGTACCCGTTTAGAGCCAACAGAAGCAGCAGGAGGTTTTGTTAGCAGCCACGTTTCTCAGCAGCTTTGGGATGTGCAAGTTGTGGGTGATGTCAGCTCATTCCTGTTTGTGGGAGGGGGATGTTGGGGCTGCGGACTTGGTGCTTTTGGTTTGCTCTGCTACCTGAGAAACACTATTTCTAATACGTTGTTTTGTAATTGGAATGGTTGCAATCCAAGGTTGATGCTAAAGCTCCTCCCAATGAGCCTTTGCTTCTCTGCAGCATCCAGGCTCTATCTGGGTGTGTTAACCTGCAGGTGGAGCAGCCTCTGAATGGATGGAGGAAATCAGGGCACACATTGTATACAGCGGTGATGGGACAGCTGCTGTGTCAGGAAAGCCATCAGGAGAAGAGAGGACTGAAGGCTGAAGTTGTGCTGGTGGTTTGATTTGGTTACGATTGGATCAGGAGGAGTTTGAGCATTCAGCCATTTGATACTTAACTGCTGTAACATCCAGAGGGTTTGTATTGTTTCTTTAGTAAACAGAGCATTGTATTGAACTGTCTGACCTGAATTAAAGCAGCCATTGCATCCCTCAGTAATTCACCTTGAGAGCGTCTGATTCACAGAATGAACTTGGGAACAAATTCTTCACCTACGTTCCATTCTGAGACAACTTGCAGGTGTTTGCTGAGGACTCTTAATGGGGACGGCATGGCAGCACTGCTGGGAATGAGAGCTGCAGGATTACATGTACTTGATTGTAAATGCAGAGTCCTAAGCACAGAGTTACAATGAGAGCAGGAGCGTTTTAGTGTCACCTCTCAGGACTGAGGGTGGCTGTATAACCCGAGTTTGGCTGCTTTGTGCCAACTGATAAAGTGCTCTGACCACATCTGTTGTTCCTGCTTCACTCAAGCTCCGTATCTTGTCCATTTCTACTTCCCAGACCTTCCTGCCAAGCAGTTTTTCCCCCCCTTGCTTTCAGTCAGGCCTGTATTGCAGTCTATCCATCGTTATTTCTAAATCTGGAAGAAATGAATCTCTCTTCACAGTGCCTGGCTATCAGAAAGTGGTCAGAAAAGCCATTGCTGAGAACACAGTGACAAGGTGACCGGGAATGTGGTTTTCATTGGGAAGCACTGTGTGCAAGGTGTAGGGCACGTGGGATGAAGCACAGCCTGCTGCCCAAGCTATGGAAGGTTATTTAAGGACTGAGAGGTTCGTGTTTCCTTCCCCCCACCCCTCCTTGTGGTAGCACTGGCATTAATGCAGTCACGCAGGCCTTCTGCCTGCTTAAACCAGTGCTGGTTTCTGCTTCAGTTAGCACAAGGCAGCTGTCGGGGATGGCGTCCTCATGTTGTCCACAAAGGATGGATGCACACAAACCAGGCAGCCGACAGCAAACTGCCCTTGGTGAGGCTCTGCAGTGGGCACAGAGCAGTGCTGCATGGTGGCTGCTGTGCCCCACTGCTGCCTGCACTCCTTGTACCTTAAGGGCAGACTAGAAGATAATCTTTGCCCAGATTCATAAGAGCAGAACCAGTAATTACTGTTGCTTTCTAGAGTGCATGAATATCTAGAATTAAGCAAGTCTCTGGCTGGTTGGATGGCAGGAAAACATTGGATGTTACAACAGCACCGTTTTTAATTGAAATTTAAGAAGCTTATTTCTGTGAAGCCTAATCCACGTACAATGATCTGATAGGTAACAAGTGGAGTTACAGAAAGGAAACCACAGAGAGGCAATGGCAGAGGGCAGGATGGCACAGCCCCTTATGAGCACCCCTGGTCCTTCAGCAAAAACAAAGCTTCTTCTTTCTTAACTAAAGGGCTGCTGTACTTGGCTGTAGTGCTGAACCCCAAAGCTGCCTCTTTCCCTTCAGGTCACTCAGTTTTATTCCTTGTGTTCTCAGCATCTTTCTGTCAGTCCCCCTTTCCACGCTGCACACACTCTGTCTAACAGCCGTTTCCCTGCTGCCTTTCCCTCCTTGCAGCCCTTTTTAGTCTCATTTGTGGCTCTGAAAGCAGAGCTAAAGCAAAGGCCCTACTCTTGTCAGGGGAGCAGGGGGAAAATAAAAGCCTGTGCAGCAGGGGAGCTGTGCTGCTGGTTGCAAGGAGCAAATAGACCCGTGTAATGAAGGGAACACAGCTCTGTAAGATGCTGCCTGTGTTTCCTGCTGCTGAACAATTTGGGAAGGGGTTTCTGCATCCCATAGCAACCTAAGGATCCCGAAGCCAGCAGGGATTTTGGCCCAGCTATTAATGAACTCCTTGCAAAAAGATACAGCCTGTCAATGAAACAACAGCTCTCTGATTAAAGGAATGGTGGAGGTGAGCTGCAATTAACCTCTTTCCTTCTGCCGCCCATCACTCTGTCAGCACGGGGCGGTGTTACAGTGCAGCAGAGCTGGGCTGTGATGTTCCCTCTGGAGCTCAGCTGTCAGCAGAGTGGGCTGTGTCAGCATCCATCTCCTGCAGAACGCCTCCATCCCAATGGCCCATTGTTTTCTCTAACTCAGTTTTCACTCTAAGCTGACAGTTCAGAATTGCGTTCTGGATGCTGTGCAGGTTCCACTGCGTTCTCAGCAGAGCATCGTCCAACGTGAAGACGCCATCGCGTGTTCTGCGCACCTGTGTGCACACTGCGGATGATTTCAGCTCCAGCCCAATCTCGTGCACCACTTTTCGGAGGTACTGCTGGGTCTCGTGCAAGCAGTGGATTTCTGGAAGGTCAGAGAGAGCCCTTTAGAATTGGCATAGCAACGGGAGAGCTCAGAGCTTGTTTGTAACGCAGATATCCATCGTGTTAATGCAGAAAGAAGCAGTTCAGCAGAATCACAGATTCCTGGGTTGAAAAGGACCACAATGGGGCTGAGTGCAGGGTCACCAACCACCAGACCAGGCTACCAGGGAAATGAATGTTACCAACTTATAGCAGATTCCCTCCAGTCCGTTCTGCCCCAGTCCTACCTAGCTGGAATTCAGGCAGTGCAAACTGAAGGCACCGGATTGCAGTGATTATTGGGGGGCTTTTTCCCATGGGGCGAATCAACCCCTTCACAGCCAGCTCGTAGGCCTCCTGTGTTTTCATATCGATGTTAGAATGCCTGGAAAAAGGAGAAAAGGAACAGAGCAGACACTGAGTGCTTCTCTCCAATGGGATTTCAAACAGATACAGCCCCAACTAAAGCAGAGCTGCACTCGTTATTCTCAGAACTGCACACATCTGAATGCTGTGTTTGCAGCAGGTGGGGAGGGAGGTGCTTGGCCACGTCCATAAGATATCAGTGTTAGTTCTACTGCAGCCAGCAGGTCCGATTGGAGCTGGAGGTGCCAGAAGACATAAAGGACACTGAACAGTGAACCTTTACAAGCTGTAATGGCAAACACAGCCATGTACATACGTACATCAGCAAGGCCTTGTGGTTTGTTCCTTGGATGACGGCGAGGATCCGTTCCAGCTTCTCCCTCGTGATATGATCTGCAGATAGAAACAAAGCCTCAATTATCCATCTGGAAACTGGAAGGACAGCAGCCTGAGTGGTGCCATCGGTGTCAGCAGCGGTTAGGGTTAGGGATGAAGGCACCTTAACGTGGTACGTGCATAAAGAGAGGCCAGGAAGCACTTGGAGCATTGCCTTTTGTTGTGCCTTTTACCTGGCCTTGCTGTCCAGCTGCAGTGCTGTTTGCTTAGTGTTCTGTTGAGGTTTTTTTTCCCCCCTCAAACACACTGATTCAGTTTCTTACCAAACGTTGTCTTCTCTATCAGCTTCCCGGTGTCTGAGAAGTCCTCGGTAGCTTTACCGAACTGCCCCCTCACTGTGTAAACCTCCAAGAAAAGCAGAGGGTGTCAGCCGTCAAAGGAAGGCTCAGAACAACAGAGTGCAGCCATCAGCCCGTCCCGGACCGCTCCGGGTGGCACCGAGACTCAGAACCCGTCCCAGGGCTGGTTCAGGTGCCGGCGCAGCACCTACCTTGCCCAGGTGGCAGTTGTGCATGTGGCTGAGGAGCTTGTTCCCGTGGCCAACGCCGAGCACTGCAACGCACGATGCGGGTCGCCCTTAGAGCCGTGCCGGCCTCACACGTGTTACTGCCCAGCGCTCAGCCGGGAGCCGCGTGCGGCCGGCACAGCGGGGCCGCCTTAAGGTGCCTCCCACCCAACCTCGCACCGAACACCCCCGATGCCTTCACGTCCAGCCGGTGCCCGGCGCCGATCTTCAGCTGCGTGAAGCGGGGCCCTCGAACTGCGGACAGACACGGCGGTCAGCACGGCCCCTCCCGGCCGCCCCCCGCCCCCCGCCGCTCCCGGCGCTCACCCAGGCGGTGCTCGGCCAACACCGGCACCCGCACGGCCACCAAGCCCGGCGGCCCCGCGCTATCAGCGGGCAGGAAACGGATGCGGCTCCGCGGAGGCCGCGCTGGGGCCGCGTTGAGCTCTGCAAGGAACGGGAGAATAAGCACGGAGCCACAGAGCGAGCCGCGTGTGCCCACGGGGGGTCGGGGGGGGATCCTGGAGCTCCGCTCACCGCGCAGCAGCCGCGTCTCCACCGCATCCCGCACGCGGTTCCACGCCACCCCCGGCGCTTTGTACACCGCGAACAGCCCCGCAGGAACCGCCGCCATCCCGCCCCGCCCCGCCGCTTCCGGGGCTGCGCCATGCTGCGGGGGGCGGCGGTGCGGGCCGCGCTGCTGCGGGCGGTGCGCGGAGCTCCGGGTAAGGGAACCCCGGGTAAGGGAACGGCCGCTCGGCCCGAGGCTGCCGCGGCTCTGAGCTCCGCTCCCCGCAGGCAGAGCCGGGCTGGGCCGCGCCGTGCCCCGCGCTGAGGAGGACGATGAGGAGGAGGAAGAGCAGCCGGCGGGGCGCGTCCCGCTGTACCCCGGGCACATCCCCACCAGCCCGCTGCAGAAAGCGCTGCTGGCGGCCGGCTCGGCGTGCGCCGCGCTGTGGGACCCCTACAGGCACGGTGCGTGGGGATGGGCACGGAGCCTCTGCTCCTGGGAACAGCGGTAGGATGGGAGGTGATGGCCACACGTTGTGCTGGGGGGGCTCAGGTTGGGTATAAGGGAACGTTGTTCTCAGAAGGAGCGGTGCTGCGCTGCACAGCTGGGGTCAGCACCCCGGAGGTGTTAGGAATGGGGGAGGTGTGGCACTGAGGGGCGGTGGGTGGGCACGGCAGGTGGGCCAGGGTTGGACTTGGGGGTCTGAGGGGGCTTTGCCAACCTGAATGATCCTGTGAGCCCCTGCCAAGCAGAGCTCTGCCTGCCTGCAGCACTCGGGGTCCCCATCACTAATGCAAGAATGCAGGGATGGTGCAGCTGGTGTCACTGTGCGCTCTCTCTTTCAGACATGGTGGCAGTTCTCGGCGAGACCACGGGCTGCCTTGCCCTGCCCAAGCTGCGAGACAGGATGAGGAATGACCCCGAAGGTTACCGCATCCTCCAGTGCGTCCTCCAGCCCCAGCCCCCCACCTCTGCCCCTCTGTCAGACCCCATCCGTCCACCCCACAGGTCCGGATGTGTCCCTGGGCCCTGTAAAGGAGAGCCCCACACTGCTGCCCTGTGAGGAGCTCAGGCATGTCAGCCCTGAGGCTCCCAGCTGTGGGTTTTGCTCTGTACTCAGCACACAGCAGAGCCCTGCAGCAGGTCCCAGGGCAGCAGCACGGAGCCCTCGGGCTGTTTCAGCATCACAGTCTGTTCTGCTCTGCTGCCACTGGCAGGTGCTGTCTCTCTTCATGTGGATGCGGTGTTGTCCCTGTTGTCTCTCCATTGCAGCATCTCCTCCCTTGGGGACTCCACCCCCACTGCTTTGTCTTCTCCATAGGCACCTCCACGTTTTCATTCCACCACCCACGGCATCTCCCCAAGCTGTGAGATAAGACTTGATGGCTTTTGCTTCTGTGTCTTCTGTGTCACTTAGGGGCTGCGCTGAGAAGGGCAGGGAGGGCTTTCCAGGTTTCCATCTGCCCAGCACCCCCAGTGCGTGGATCCCACATGATGCTCAGTGCTTTCTGTTCCAGGGAGCGGCCTCGCATCCGCCTCTCCACGCTGGACATGGCCCGGCTGCGGGGGCTGCCGGACGGCACGTTGGGCCGTGAATACGTCCACTTCTTGGAGGACAATGTGAGCCTGGGATCGCACTGTGGAGGGTGGCTGTGCCAGGAGCACAGATGAGATGTAGAGGGAGGTTGTGGCCGTGGAGAAGCCCATAGGGCAGCTGGAGGAAATGAAAGGAGTTGGTGGGAGTTGAGAGGTTGGGATGTGATGCATCCTCGGTGCTGTGCAGCCCGTGTGTTTGATGTGTGTAAATGATACCCACAGCAATAGGGGCTGAGAGATACGCTGATGGCGAGCTCTGCATTGCTGTGTGTTAAAGATTGAGATCAGAAGCTTCGAGTTCTGGCTGACCTGCACCTCTCTGCCCTTGCAGAAGGTTTCTCCAGACACCCGCATGCCAGCCAAGTTTGTGGATGATGAAGAACTGGCATACGTGATCCAGCGGTACCGAGAAGTACATGACCTGATGCACACCCTGCTGGGCATGCCCACCAACATGCTGGGTGAGCTGCTGCGTTTCGTGCTGCCCAGAGATGGGTTTTGGCACAAGAGTTTCCTGGTTGCTCCTTATCCGTGCATCCCCGTGTCCTTTCCCCTCGTTTTGTGTCTGACTCCAAGTCACAAGTTGAGCCTTGCTGGTGAGCCAGCAGGAACCAGCATTTCTGGTCCCTTGGAAGGTTCTGGCTCAGATGTGACAGTGGCTGAAAATGGGCTTTTCCATGCTGGGAGATGGGGAAAGATACCCGGGGAGATCCTCATTTAGCAGTTGCATCGCTAAAGATCTCCAGGAGCCCAGCCTTGCTTGTGGGGCAGCAACAAGAGGTGCTGCTGCTGGGGGGTAACGCAGGGCTCCCATCCCAATGTGGGACCATGCCCTGTGCCTGCTCACTGTGCTCTGCTTCCTGCCAGGTGAGGTCGTGGTGAAATGGTTCGAAGCCGTCCAGACGGGGCTGCCCATGTGTGTGCTGGGAGCAGCCTTTGGCCCCGTTCGTCTCAATGCAAGGTAGGCACCCATGCTGTCTGATGAGGATCCGTGTTAGCATGTTAGCTTGAGCGCTGGTCCTGGGTTTGCTGTAACCTTCCCATGCAGAGTCCCATCCCATGCCTCAGTTTTCCCTGTGAGTTAAGCAGGAGTGCTGGAAGGGTGCGGGGATGTAGAGTTTGCATCTGGAGCAGGGACTTGGAAGAAGAAATAGAAAACCAAATGTGGAAATGAAAACCATTGTCTTCTGTGCCCTTTGTTGCAGAAAGCTGCAGGTTCTGGCCACTGAGCTGCTTCCATGGGCTGTCCAGAGCGGGAGCAACGCCAGCTGTGTCCTCTGTGTCTATTATGAGCAGCGCTGGGAGCAGAGCGTGGAGTCCCTGAGGGAGGAAATTGGCATCTTCTCTCCTCCGTCTGTCCGTGTGTGAGAGCTCATGCTGTGAGGGGGGAGGAATACGGGGATCCCCCGTCGGCAGCCGTTCCCTGCACCGCTCCGTCTCCTGGTGCCGCAGGAGCACGATGTTGTTCTGCTGGTGCCGACCTGGTGCTGAGTTTTCTCCTGTCAAGAACTGGCAGCCCCCTGTTGGGAGAGACCTCCCCGTGCTCTACAGAATGTGACCCCCACTGCTGTGTGTCAGCGGGTGGAGAGGTGGCCAAGTCCTGCCGTGCTTTTGCAGCTGGGTTTAGCTGGGTTGGGAGTGAGCGCAGACACAGCAGACTCATGGCATGCCGGGGCCGAACAGGACTGGATGCTGCCCTGCATCCGGGCGCTGCTCGCAGTGTGGGTTGATGGTTCTGCTTGCAGAACCGGGGCGGAGCCACGAGGCAGGTGGGGCCGCGTGCGGGGGGGTTTTGCTGTTGTAATTCCTTCTTGCTCAATAAAACCCGTGTTGGAGCTGCGCTTCGTTCTCCCTCCTCCCTCCCTCCCCGCCTGGTGGGGAGATGTGACGTGAGAACTCGGCTCTTTTCGGGTCCGGGATTCCACGAGCCGTCACGATGTGCCGCCCCAGCGCTGGGCTGTGCCCCCCCCCCGTGCAGGGACAGCAGGGCGCCGGCAGACGCGCCGTGTCACCGTTCGGGGATGGTTCCGGCCCACGGGAGGTGACGTGTCCGGGTCCGGATGCGGGAGGTCGGGCAGCTTCGCCTCCCGGTTTTGCCACATCACCGCGGACTGGTTTTTTTTTGGAGCGGTGACGCTGGGCCGTTTCTATGCCAGAAATGCCGGCCGTGCTGCTGGCTGCGGTGCCGCATCGGGACGAGGAGGCGATTATTGCGCTCCAAAGCACAGCACAGCACAGCACAGCACTGTACAGCACAGCACTGTACAGCACTGCACAGCACAGCACAGCACAGCACAGCACAGCACTGCACTGCACAGCACAGCACAGCACAGCACAGCACAGCACTGCACAGCACAGCACTGCACAGCACTGTACAGCACAGCACAGCACAGCACAGCACAGCACAGCACAGCACAGCACTGTACAGCACAGCACTGTACAGCACTGCACAGCACAGCACAGCACAGCACTGCACTGCACAGCACAGCACAGCACAGCACAGCACAGCACTGCACAGCACAGCACAGCACTGCACAGCACTGCACTGCACAGCACTGCACAGCACTGCACAGCGGCCTCCCTCCCCCGCCCGGTGCGGGCAGTGCCGGCTGAGCCCCGCACCGTTCCGCCCGCCTTCAAAACGCCGCCCGGCCCGCGTCCATCCGCCGTGCGGGGCCGGGCCGGATCCGTGCGGGCTGCGGGAAGCGGCGCCCTCGGGCAAAATGCGACTCTGGTGGGACTCGAACCCACAACCTTTGAATGACTCCCGTCACCGCCGCGCTAGAAGTCCAATGCGCTATCCATTGCGCCACAGAGCCGTCGGACAACCCCGGCTCCTCCGCCGCCTCTTCCCGTCGCGCAGCGCTCCGCCCCGCCCCGCACGCGGCGCCGCCGGCAGCGGATCGGGGAGCGGAGCTGGGAGCGGATCGCGGAGCAGCGGCCGAGCTGCCGAGGAGCGCCCGCCCCGCAGCGCTGCCGGAGCCTCGCGGCGTAGAGGCGGCGCCGGCTGGGACTACAGCTTCCGGCTGGGACTACAGCTCCCGGCGGGCCGCACGCAGCGCTCCGTCCCGCCCCGCCCCGCCCCGTGCCGCAGCGGCGGGCGGGCCCAGCTCCCCGCTCCCAGCTCCCGGCCCCGCTCCCGGCGGCGGTGCAGGTGGCCGGGCCGCACTGGAACGCGCTGGAGCCCGGTAAGCGCGCCGCTCGCCCCCTTCTCCCTCTCCGCGGCCTCCCCCTGCGGCTCGGAGGGGCTCCCGAGGCGGGTGCGGGGCTCGGCGGGGGGTTTGGCCGCTCCGCGAGGCGCCCCGTGGAGGCGGCGCGGCTCCGACACCGAGCGCTGCGGGGCCGGTTTCGGGCAGGGCGAGGCGCGGCGGGGGCTGCGGCGGCGGGCAGGAGGGTCCCGGTGCCGCCCCCGAGCCGGGCAGAGCCGCGCGGGCTGCGCTGTTCGCTCTGCGCCGGGGGCTGCGGCGCCGGCCTGGAGCTCCGGGCTCTGCGGCGGATGCGCGGTGCCCCCCCCGCCCAACGCGTGCCCGCCGTGCGGCCTGACCGCCGCCGTCCCTCCCGTCCGCTCCCCCCCCCCCTCGCGGAGCCGCCCGGCGTGGGCCCGGCCGCGTGCCTCGGCGCCGCGCGTGGTGGGCGCGGGGGCGGCCGCGGGGGCAGCGCTCGGTTGGGCGGCGGCCGTCCCGGTGTCCCCGCGCGCTCCGCGTTCGGCCCCGGCCGTGCCGTCAGCCGCTGGGTGCCGGACGTGGGGGCGGATGGCGGACGCCTGCCCGGGCCTGCCTGCCTCGGTGCGGGCGGTGGAACGTATCGCCGCCCGCACGGCGCGTCCCCCCAGCCGCTGGGGCTGTGCTGGGAGACACTGAGCTGCTCGGGAAGGGGCAGGAGTGGGATGTCTGGGTCAGAGCTGTGGCACGTCCCCGTGTTGTGGGCTTGGGACCATCCCTGCCTGCTCTGAGGTCACAGCCTGGGTACAGGGTGGCTGGGCGATGTGCTCGGATGCCATCTGACGTGGGGCAGCGCTGTGTCTGGCAGTGTGGCTCCCAGCAGTACCAGTCTCAGAGCAGGGAATCATCTGCAAAAGGGAAAGGGGGAATTGGGCCAAAATGTCATTCCTCTGAGGCCGTGCCAGGAAGGAGCGGTGTTATCTAGGAGCCGGCACTGTGCTGAGGTCATGTCACTGTCTGTCCTCTGCCTGCTGCTGCCTGAGAAAAGCCTTTGCTAAATCATGGTCACCTGTGAGTCCTGGAGCTGCGGCTAGGAGCAGTCAAGTCAGAGATCAAAAAGCCCATCAGAAGGTTTGGGGATGGGGCCTGGGTGCACCCAGCAGATGGAACAGCCCTTGTTGTGCCTCATGGCCATCACCCGCCCGGCCGTGCCTCCAGGCCAGGAAGCTGCTCTCTGACACGGGTTTACAAACACAGGCAAAGCTCCGAAAATGGAGTTTCCTCTTCCCGTTGGAGCAGTGTCAGACTGAGCTCTGCAGCCCAGCATCTGTCCTGGACACATGTTGGTGCTGTAGGTGTGGGACAGCTGGGCTGTAGGCATCCTTGGGGCAGGGAGGAATTTGGATCTGGGCTGTCCTGGGCTGGGAGTGAGAGCTGAGCTCGCCCTGCCTGGCATTGTATGGGGTCTCCTGCACAGCTACAGTCACACCTGTGAGGCAGTCTCATCCTACATCTAACCCTTAGGGATGTGTCCATGTCCCCTGGCTGGTGTGCAGGCCATGGATCTGCAGAGAGGAACAGCCAGGCTTTTGGTGGGCTCTACGCAGTGCCACGCTGTGCCAGTGGCTGAACTGGAGCCCATGGGCAGGGTCTGTTAACAACCTGCTGGGTTACGTTCTGCTGCCAGGAGGAATGGTGACTCTGGGCCTTGTCCGTGGAACTGGGAGCTGTTAATGCATCCCCTGCTTGTGGGTGTCTCCATGTTCAGTGTGCGTAGGTTGATGTTTGTTGCTTTCTCTCTCTCTCCACAGGCCAAGATGCTGCGTCTGGCTGCCTTCGCAGCCCTGCTGCTGTTCTTCAGGGTCAGCCTGGAGCTGTCTTGGGCCCAGGCCATCCCTGCTCTCTTCATCTTCTACCTGGGATCAGGGGGATGGGATTTCTTCCTCATCTTCATCAAGACAATACGAAGGGATGTCACGTAGGTGTCTTGTTTGGGGTGGCTCCGCTGTGCACTGGGGTGTGTGAGCACAGCCCCAGCTCTCTGCTGGCAGCTGGCCCAGCTGGAAGGAGATCATCATCTTCTGCTGTGCCCTGAAGGCTCCAAACTCTGGGGCAAAGTTTTCCCAGGAAATATAGATTTCAGCTGAGCTCTGAAGTCTTCTGATCGTCCTTGTACTTTATTCTGTCCCTAAAACTGCTGGCGTAGCACCGGCTTGTCTGGGCAGGGGTGTCTGTGAGCCGGTACCAGGCTGTGCCAGCTCCTGGCAAAGATCTGTGTGTGGGACAGTAGTGGCACCTTTTGGAGGGCACCTGAGGCTTCAGGGTGCTCCTTTAAAGTGAGGACATCCCAGTCTGCGGCCTTCCAAAACACCTCTCCCTGCCCTCGTGGCCATAAGTACCTTTGCAGGGGGGCTCTGCCTGTATCCATGCTTTTCAGGGAAGCACCCAGAGCTGCTGCTCATCAAAAGTAACACCCGGAGCAGTGCTGGACTATTTGAGTTCCTGGCAAGGTCTCTGTGCCGTGCTGTCTTTGCTGGAGGAAATGGTTTTGCAGGGGTCACTGAGCAGCTTGCCTCTTGTTCCCTTGATTTTGGCAGCACGGGGCTGGTCCTGCTGCGGGTGAAGTGGCAGGTGTGGAGACACGTGAGAGAGAAGAACACCATCGCCAAGATCTTCCAGAGAACCGCGAGCAAGTATCCAGAGAAAACAGCACTGATCTTCCAAGGCACAGGAGAGAGCTGGACCTTCCGGCAGCTGGATGAGTACTCCAACCAAGTGGCCAATTTCTTCCATGGCCAAGGCTTCCGCTCCGGTGACGTGGTGGCTCTGTTCATGGAGTCCCGCAATCAGTATGTGGGGCTGTGGCTCGGTTTGGCCAAGATCGGGGTGGAGACGGCCCTGGTGAATTCCAACCTACGCATGGAGGCCTTGCTGCACTGTATCACCATCTCCAACTCCAAGGCTGTGGTTTTTGGAGTGGAAATGATGGAAGGTGAGCTGCAGGCAGATGTTTCAGGGGGCTCTGAGCAAAGAGGGGGCTCTGTGGGTTCAGTATTCCTTTCCTGCAGGGAATAGAGCAGGGTCTCAAAGAGTGTGTGCAGCTGAATTGTTGAGGAATTGGATCTGGGTTTTTTCTGTTAGTAGGCAGAGGTGGGTGGGTTCAGTGCTCTCTGTGAGGACCATGTGGATATGAGGATCCTTCCTTGTGCTAGAGGTTCCTCTCGTGTCTGTGCACTACAAGCCCTGTGCTGTGCCAGGCCTGCCCTAATGGGAGGGACGAGCCTCCCTTGCTCTCCACGCTGTTTGCCACAATATTGCAGCACCTGACTTCATATTTCAGCCTACGCCCCTGTGGCTGATGATGTCGAAAGACCTCTCAGAACCACAAGGTTTTGGCAGGGAAGAAGTGGAGAACAGGATCTTCAAGTCTCTGTAGATGCCTGTGCTGTAGTCCCAGCTGTTTGACATTAGGAGCAACATCTGCCTGGGAGGGTTGTCAGGCCTTTTGGGATTCTGCTGCACACAGTGAGGGTGCAGCTACCTGGGGTATTGTCTTCCCGAGGCTGCCTGCAAGGATAGGGCATCACTGTGCTGTGCTCACCTGGTGCTCTTTCTCCACCTCTACTCTTTACTTTCTCAGCTATGAAGGAGGTGCAGCCCTCCATGAAGAAGTCTGTCCATCTCTTCTGGTCAGGAGAAGGAAGCCTTGAGTCTGCACTTTCTGGTGCAAAGCACCTGGATCCCCTCCTGCAGGCAGCGCTTCGACACCAGCCAGATCCCCCTGAGAAGGGCTTTCTTGGTAAGTGGTCAGCTTCAGCTTTTGGGAGCCGAACTCGTGGTGGTTCTGTGGATCATCTGGTCACAACACTGACAACATGCTCAGGGCAGAGTTCAGCAGCAGAGCCTGGAATGTTTGAAGAGGGGCTGAAGCCTGGCTGCATGTGCTGCAGTGCCACATACGCTCCATGTGTTCAAACAGGCATGGGGTGAACCCAGCACGTTCATGATCACATAACAAAATTTGTTTTGACATGAGCAGAGTACACTTAGACTTGTCCCCACCTTCTGCTTCAGCCAGCTCCTCCTGGATCAGGTGCAGTGTGACCTTGTCTCCTCATTCCTCCCTAGATAAACTCTTCTATATCTATACCTCTGGTACTACGGGAATGCCCAAGGCTGCTATTGTGGTGAACTGCAGGTAAGGCATTGGGCAGGAGCTCTGGGGGAGGAAGAGGGCTCCAAGCCCCTGCCCTGCTTCTGACATGCCCCTTGGTTCCCCCGCCCCAGGTATTTCCGCATGGCCAGCTTGGTCTTTTACGGTTTTCGCATGAGACCCGACGATGTGATGTACGACTGCCTCCCACTTTACCATGCTGCAGGTAACGTGTGCCCTTGGGACTTTGCTTGCCTGAACTTTGCTTCCCCTCTGCCAAGCCCAGAGCTCAGGCTGGGGGTTGGTGCCGCGGTGATCTTTGTGTCAAAGAAGAGCTGGCTGCTGCTGGCAGCGTGTGACCTCTTTATCTGGGAACCAGGAACTGATCTGGCTGACTTCTGGAGTTGGGACTGTGTGCGGGGAGGACTATCCCGGCCCTTGGCCTGCCTTTGGAATAGCTGCATTGTATTGCTGCCTCATGAGAAAAGGGCTGAGGAAGGGGAAGCAGTGTCCACCCTGCTGATTGAGGCATGGTGGGATGTCTAGGTGCAGTGCACTACCCCACATGCCACTGTCACATTGCCTTGGGGTCTTGGAGGCTTTGACCAGATGAACGCCCACCTGCTGAGTGCAGCATGTGGCCCCCGCCTCATTCTGGCCAGGTGGGATCTCTGGGTACTGAGAACTTTCCTGGCTGCCTCTCTGCAGGGAACATCGTGGGGATCGGGCAGTGCTTGCTGCAGGGCATGACCGTTGTCATCCGCAAGAAGTTCTCAGCCTCACACTTTTGGGAGGACTGCGTGAAGTACAACTGTACGGTGAGGCCACGTGCCCATGTGTTGATTAGGGTGAGCCCAGCTGCTGCAAGAAGGAAAGACATGGACTCGTTCTGCCTGTCTGTCCTGAAATATCTTCCAAAGTGGTGGAGCCGTATCCTTCCCACCTCCAGCCTTCATTCCATGTTTCCCATGCTTCATTATTAACCACGTCTTGGATAGGTTATATAAGCTGGAGGAGTGAGTTTGCCAGAGGTGGGTGGGCATGGGACAAGCTGGCAGGACCCCGGGATAATACCACGTCCTCTTTAGGGAATTCCATGCTTGTTGTTCCATTTCTGCCCACCCCAAAGAGCACCTGAAATATCCCAGGCTGTTGCGGAGGCTCCTAACATGTCCTTTCTCTTTGCCCCTGTTAGATTGTGCAGTACATTGGGGAGATCTGCCGCTACCTGCTGAACCAGCCCTACCAGGAGGTGGAGCGGCAGCACCGGGTGCGCATGGCGCTGGGCAATGGACTGCGGGCTTCCATCTGGAGAGAGTTCATGGCCCGCTTCGGCATTGCCCAGGTGGCTGAATTCTACGGGGCCACTGAGTGCAACTGCAGCCTGGGGAACTTCGACAATAACGTAAGGCTCTGCCACCCCCCCCATGGCCCAGGGGCTGCCTGCTGGCCTGGCAGGGGTTGAAACCCAGCAGGGCCATTTGCTGCAGGTTCCTCGTTCCAAGAATGGCATGCGTTAAGATCCATCTGCAGGGTTTTGACTGCTGCTGTGGTGCCAGCTTGGAGCAGGAGAGATGTTCCTGCTACATGTGGCTCTGAGTGCCTTCTATCCTAGGTTGGGTCCTGTGGCTTCAACAGCAGGATTTTGCCAGGGGTGTACCCCATTGGCTTGGTGAAGGTGGATGAAGACACCATGGAGCTGATCCGGGGGCCGGATGGCGTCTGCATCCGCTGCAAACCAGGTGAGGGCAACCACAGGGAATGCATCTCCTCAGCCTTGTGTGGATCTTTTGTCATGCACTTCATGGTAATTTAGTTAGATTGGAGCCCTTGCTTTGTTCAATCAAGCCAACCCTGTTAAACACCATTTTTTCTTGGGCGTGAGTGGTCGCTTCCCTCCATTCACCCCTTCTCCTCTCCCTGCAGGGGAGCCAGGGCAGCTGGTGGGCCGCATTGTCAAGAGCAACCCCCTGCAGCACTTCGATGGCTACCTGAATCAGTCAGCCACCAGCAAGAAAATCGCCAGGGATGTGCTTGCAAAAGGGGATGCTGCCTATCTCACAGGTAGGCGAGTAGGGCCTTGGCCTCTGCTGAGAGGAGAGGGGTACTTGGGTGGGCTCAGGGATGTCCCAGGCTGGTGCCGCTGTGCTGAGATGCTCTGGAAGCACTCAGCTCATCTCACACCTCATTTTCTTTTTGCAAATCTGTCGCTTTCCCATAGGGGATGTCCTGGTGATGGACAAATACGGCTACATGTACTTCCGGGACCGCACCGGAGACACGTTCCGCTGGAAGGGAGAGAATGTCTCCACTACGGAGGTGGAGGGGACACTGAGCCGCATCCTCAACCTGACAGACGTGGTTGTCTATGGGGTGGAGATCCCAGGTAACAGAGAAGGGCGGGGAGGACAGTGGCAGCAGACAGGCTGCAGTACTTGGGGGTATGTCTTGCTTGTCCAGATGGTGTCCTTTCACAGGAGGTTGGACAGAGGCTCCTTGTGAGCTGGGAAGAGACGACTGGGGATGTGACTAGCAGGAGCCAAAGGGTTCCCTTCCTCGGGCAGAGGTTTGCCCTGGTTCTGGCTGGTTTGGAAGGACCCTGAGTCCTTTCGGTATAGGCTGCACGTGCCTCCTCTGGGAGGAGATGGCCATGACTGTAGGGAGTCACTGGTAGCCGTGGCTGCAGGGTGGTGACACAGCTGGATGTTTGGTGCTCTGTACAAAGCAGGAATGTGCCAGAGGCCTCGGTGATGTGGAGCAAACAGAAGTGGTGCTGCAAGGACAGCATGCCTAAGAACTCTCCCTTCTTTTCTGCCTCTCAGGCATTGAAGGAAAGGCAGGAATGGCAGCCATCGCCGACCCAGAGAACTCCTGTGACCTGGAGAGCTTTGTCAGCCAGCTGAAGAAGGCCCTGCCGCTGTATGCACAGCCTGTCTTCCTGCGGTTCCTGCACGAGGTTTCCAAGACAAGTGAGCCACCATCTGTGCTGTCACAGGGGATGTAGCTGGGGGAGCGTGGGGGAGGGCACTGTGCTCCCTGGTGCACAGGGTGTGTGTGGGTACAGGGGCTGATCTGCAGCGGGGTCGGTGTTGGGTCAGACTGTGTCTGCCCTATGAGCCCTTGGTCCTACCAGCTCCTCTGGTGGTTTGGAGACGTGGGAATGCAAGGCTCAGGATGGCAGCTGATGCTGAGATGCCTCTCGGCACTGCACAGAGCTCCGTGGTTTGGCAACAAGACATGTTGCCACACAGCAGGGCGTAGGTGGAAGTGCGTGCAGCCAACAGCCCCTTGCTCCCTTTTCTTTCCTCATGTGCCAGGCACCTACAAATTCCAGAAGATGGAGCTGCGTAAGCAGGGCTTTGACCCCACGCTGGTGAAGGACAAGTTGTACTTCTTGGACTGCAGGCAAGGCCGCTACCTGCCCTTGGACCAGGAGGCGTTTGACAGGATCCAGTCGGGACAGCAGAAGCTGTAACAGTGGGGCTCAAGCAAGGCAGCTCCCCAAATCATGCTGGGGGAAGAAGGGCAGGGCAGGCACTGGGGAAGGAAGGGTTCAAGGAGTGGGTATAAAGGCACACTAAAGATTTTTGTTTGACAAGTTTTACAGATCATGGGTTGAGGGAATGCAGCAGGGATCAGGGGAGGGAGATGGTTACATACCAAAGCATAAACTCATTATGGCTTTATTTTTTACTTGGTACCGTGGTGATGGTCCCATGCCACAGGAGGGGCAGGGCCCTGGCCAGTTTGGGAGGGGTGGGGTGCCCCTACCATTCCATTTTGCTTTTCCTGTCTTTCCCTCCCTTTTCCTGCCCGCAGCAATCCTTTGTTATGAAGCCCATGAAGGGACCATTGCTGAGCTCTTTTCCCCACTCCTCCACCATGCAGCCAGCTCCTTCCTGGCACTGGCAGAGGGAAGCTGGGTGCCGGGTGCAGCCCCTACCCCTGCATGGCCCATTGGTGTCATGTTTGTGCTGTGAATCAGGGAAGCAGGGTAGAGCTGGGCTCAGGAGAGGGATAGGGATGTGTTTCTACTATGCCTTGCTCTCTCCTGAGGTTGACGTTTCTATTTTCCACAATCACACGCACATTATATACATATATATACATATATTATACACGCTGACTTTTTTTTTTTTCCCCCCTCCTGATCTTAATTTATTGTCTGTACTTTTGAATGTGTCCCGGGTTTGTGCAGTAGGTGGGGGGATATCCTGGACCTGTCCTCTCTTGGAGAGCCCTTTTCTCTCACAGGGAGATGAGATGACTGTCTGGGACTGATTCTCCTCTTCCAGCATGGGTGCAGCCATGTATGTCCTTGTGGCCTTGCTCCATGGTGAAGGACAGGAGTGAACCCTGCTATCTTGTGAACGGTTTTCTGGATCTCTTACTTCCACCTTTCATGGATGCAGCCTTGTTTTGTGCACCTTCTTTCCTGTATAAAATAGGTGGGAAAGTGGCAATGAAGGGCTTGGTTTGCTTTTGCTTAAGCATACTCAGCACCTTGGGATCACAGAGCAACTCTAGGAACTTTCCTGCTGTGATATCTGTGTCCTGAATATGGGAGGCAACTTGCCTGGAAGGGAGAAAATCCTCCAGAGAGTTGTGTCCGTGACAGCCTGACTTCATGTGCTCTGTGCCCCTTCCTGCAAAAGAGCCCTCCCCATCTCTGCTGCAGGAGCTGGGCCTCTGAACTGAGATGTCCATGTTAAACACTTGACTTGCGCTATGTGAATTCTCTGCATTGTGTCTGATGTGAAGCAGCCTTAGCAGCAATGTCTGATTCCAGTCTTTGGAGGCCAAGCAGAAACATCTGTTCCAGAGAAAACTCTGGTTTGGGATTAATTATTCTTCTTTTTTTTTTTTTAATGGTTTGTTTTTATGCTTTCAGCAGGGTTAATCCTTAAAATGACTTCTGTCTCTTGTGAAGGCAGGGTGTGTCTGCTCTTCTAGCTGTGCTTCCACACCACCATACCTGCCTGCCCCAGTCTGTCCTGTCCTCACAATTAAATACGAGTACGGGCTATGCTGGAGTTTCCTACTTCTTGCTTGTGTGGTCCTGCAGTGTTTGGGAAGAGGGAACTGTGATGGTTTGGGAACTGGGAGCTGCCACTCCAGAGCACAACCTCTCTGTGTGTGCTTCATCTCATCTCGGGGCAGGGAGCACTGGGCCCTTTGCAGCTGTGTTGATGCCTGTATGAATACCACCAGTTGGTAAGACCCCCCCCCATCCCTCTCTACCTGATCCCCTTTTCTCCCAGCCATCTATTCAGGATTGGCATCCAAGTTTGTCCTGGATCTGTTCTTGTTTACCCCAAAATGTCCATCCTCCTCCCCTCTCTCTGCTTCTCTCCATAACTTTTGCCATGCTTAATCTCCCATCTCAGCTTGCAGGTTTTTTTTCTACTCATCTCCCTTCATTTGCTGCCAGAACCATCCTTGTACCTTCTCCGTCCTGCTCTGGGGGGAGGGGTCGTATTAAAGGGTCTGTTGGTGGCTGCTGTATGGGACAGGAGTGGGATGATGCCCATCTGCTCAGCAAGCGCTCAGGTCTGTTTTGGAAGCTGTTCCTCTCTCAGTCTGCCAGTGGAGGGCAGGCTGGGAACAGCAAACACCTCGTGTCAGGGGGCTGCTCAGCCTGGGGCTTGCAGCCACTGGGAGGGGGAGGGCACTGGCACTGAGGAGGAGTTAACCAAAGTGGGGACTGATCTGATTTTGCCTAGCACGGAAAGGAAGCTTTGGATAGCTATGATTGTGTTGGATGTGAATCCAGTAGGTATCCACGGTGCCCCAGGCTCTGCCTGGAGGAAACTGCAGCTGCTCCAAGGCTACCACAAGTCTCTGGACCACTGCTGAACAGCAGCTTGATGCGTGATGGGCGCTCTGTTACAGAGATCAAGTGAGAGTCTGGCCTCCCTGAGGGCAGTCCTGGATCAGTGCTGGGACAAAATGCTTCCAGCAGAGAGGTGCTTGGAGAGGAAGGAGCAGCCAGTGCCTCAGCTGAGTCTGATTGATTGTTTGTTCTAAATTCCTTTTTGCCTTTTTTAAGGAAGGAGCTAATTGAATCCTCTATGATTAGAGACAGCCTGTGAGACTTGTCTCGATCAATGAGCTAAAGTCTGCCTCAACAGCTGCGTGTAGATAAAAGTACTGCATAGGAAGTATGAGGTATTATTAACTTTTATTTTAAAAAACATTTAAAAAGCTGTTTCCATGAGGTGAGGAAAAGCATTTAAATCCTTTCCTGGGTTCTTATTAGCCAATTAATTTAAGCAAAGCCAAAGAGCTTTACAAACCAAATGTGCTTTTCGCCATGGAGATGACCAACTCTTGCACATCTGTCACTCCGGACAGGGGCGATATTAAGAAAAACAAGGCTGTAACTTTTGCTCTGATCAGTGTCCCTTTCCAGCTCTCAGTCCAGCCCAGGCTGTGTGGAGGCTCTGCAAGCTGCTCAGGACCATTCTGCCTGAAATTACTTTCTTCTGCTCGCAGCCTGTGAGCAGCTTTAAAGCTGCAATGCTCCCAGCCTCCTCTATCACTCTTCATGTGCTGAAGCCCTCACAGACAATGCTGCCTGCTCCTCCCAGCACCAGCCGCACAGCTTTGCCTTTAAGAAGCGTTCTGGACCTATCCTTTGGTGTACACCCTTTAGAAATGGAAATATGCGATTCCCCTGAGTAGTTCCAGTGTGTCAGCAGGCCTGAGGCTGGCAGTGGCTTTGCCTCCTCGGTGTCACGGGCAGCCCAAGGGAATGGTGGCCTGCAGAGAGCTCAGTGCTGTGTCTGGGGGCAAGGAGTGGCCGGCCACGTCCCTGCCTTGTGCAGGAAGGCCTCACAGGGAGCCTGGTAGCTGCTCAGGAACCAGCTGCCCATGGCACACAGCAGGGTGTGAGGAGTGGGGAAGGCACAGGTGCTGCTGTTCTCTGCTCCAGTCTGTCTTGTTTCACCAAGGCTTCCAAAATAACCCGGGGCTTGACCCCTCCTTTCCTCAGTGAAAAGCATCTCTTATGGGCACAAATGGTGCAAGGCCAAGAGCTGGGACAGTTCAGGTCTGTCAGCACGGACCTGGTGGCACCAGGCACAGCAGATAAGGGGGCTGTGAAGATGGTGGTCTTCCCCTGTGTGGATTGGCACCACTGCCCAGATCCTTGTCTTGTGAAGCAGGATCTGTCCTGCTCCATCCTCGTGGCTCCCTGTGGTGCTGGGATGAGCGCCATCGGTGCCACACCGACACAGGCAATGGTGACGTGAGCCTCCCTCCTGGCCCCCCGGCCGCAGGAAGAGGCTAACGGCGGCGGGCGAGCCGTGTTCTCAGCTTGGAGTATCGCTTTCAGCTATTCTGAAGGTTAAACGCCTGTTTAGAGCTCCCTATTGAAGGTGGAGACGGGGGTGCGCCATTGTTCGGCCGCCCTCCCGCTTTGTCTGCCCGCTCTCAGGGGCGCCCTGAAAGGGAAGCGGCCCCGCGGCCCGCACCCGGCAGAAGGGCTCCTGGGGGAGAGCCGCTTCCTCCGCCCTAATGACATTCAGGCCTCCATCGGTTCAGCTCCCGCTTTCTTTCTACTGCAGTTTAACCCGGGCACAGAGGCCGGGCTCCATCTTACTGATCTCTGCTTGACACCCAATTACCACATGAATGGCAGAGAAAGGCTGCAAAAGGCTTTAACTCCCCCTGACCCTCCTTCCCCTCTGCCCGCTTCCCCCTCGCCCCATCCTACCCCGCACGGAGGGAGTTCAAAACTGAGACTGGAAATCAAACAAAGCCCTAAGCGGGGAAACCCATTGTTACCGCCTCGGAGATGGCTCCCGTTTCGCCATCCATTGTTCCCCTTGAAGTTTGACTTGCTGTGTGGAAGGATGCGAGCAGCTGTTGGCGCATTCCCCTGATGTTTTATTGAAAAATAATTGAATCGTCAGTTTGGGGCTCGCTGATAAAATGTTTCCTCGTAGCACTGGGCCCTGCCCTATTCATAAAGTACCTTTCCATGTAAAACGTGTTGGCGACCTAAACCGTTTCCTGCTTCGATGGAGGGATGCCCCTTCTGCGCTGGAGGGAGAAAACAAGCAAGCAAACGGAAAACCAATAAACCAAGGGCTGAGACAAGAGAAATCAAACCATCTTTACTGCGAGGCTGAATCTCCAACCTGTCCTTTTGTTGGGTGTAGTTAAATCTGTGGGAGGGGAAGGCCAGGACTCTGAGCCCTGCTCTGCTTGGGGAAGCATCAGTGACCAGGAAACACTGGAGCCTGGTAGCAAGGAAAGGGTGTAAAATAGTAAAAAATAGAGGTCTCACTTAAGTTAGCACAGTGACACATCCAGCAAGAGGACAGTGTGTTACAGCAAACTGAACACAAGGCAGGGACCTTGACTTTATCTGTTCCTTCTTTATGTACTCGATTATCAAATCCCATCAATGCTTACAGCACTTCAGAAAGAACAACATCAGCATTACGTTTTCTCAAGGAGATTACATGCTTTCTTCTCACCTCCCCAAGCATATGCCGGTAAATTTGTGATGCTCTGATTTCAGCGCTGGCACAGAGATGGGAATTGCTCCCCTTCCTAAGCACACATTGTCCATAAAGATGTCCCCCATAGCTCATGTGCTTGCTGACTGTACTTCCAGGGTAACTGTTAACAGTAACCAGCTTCCAATGCTTGAACAAGCCGAGTTGCTATTTATGATTACAGTTCACTCTATCTCTTTCTCTCTTTTTTTTTTAATTTCTTTTGCCTTTATGAGGAAGCGCTAACACTAAATCTGTAGTGTTTTGTTGCCTTTTATTGCTCAGGAATCAAGGTTTCCAGGAGCCACTTCTGCTATTATTTGCCCTCACAAATTATTCCTGGAAGCAGGAAGAATAGCTCATAGAAAACCCTAACTACAAACACTGATCTGGAGCCCAGATTACCAGATCTTTTGTAAACAGTGCTTCGGTCACTTCTGAAGGGTATACAAATTCTGTCTAAGCCGTCTCTTTCCTCTGCCTGTTTCCCATACAATCGCTTCAACATCCTGAGCCGTATCTCCGAGATACTCAGAGGCCTCGGGATTTTAGTTTAGAGATATTTAAAATCCAATTGGAATTTCTGGAGGGAGACCACGGGCCTGTGCCATAGCATAACCCGCAGCAATGGCAGCAGCACCCCTCGTGCTGGGAACTGCAGAATCTTTCCAGGGGCCCAGCAGGGAGATTGCTCATCTCCCAGAACAAAAGGCAGCTACAAACACCACCACCTTCTGCTCTCAGGGTTAGGCGTGCCTTGACCTCTGTTAGCATAAACGTAGAGCAATCTGTCTGCGGAAATTTATGCCCGTTACATATAATGCATAATGTATATGCATCTATATGACATTTCTTTCTGCGTGTGTGCGCGTGCACATGTATATTTTAAAGCTGAACCTTCCGCTAAGAGGAGGGTTGGAAGAGGGAGGGTGAAGGGCTGCAGTTTTCCTCCGGTGCTTCGTGTGCTCCACAGTGCAGAGCAAGGAGCCCGAGCTGCAGCACAGCCCAGCTGTCACCACCATGGTGTGTCTGCCCCAGCACGTGCTTCTCTTTCCCTCTGGGGATGGGAGGAAGGAACAAACGGGTGACAGATGTGCACCGCGCTATTCATGCGCTGCGGACAGTGACCGATGCTGCGGCCATCTGAGAGGCCGAGGGGACGCGGAGCAGCCTGTGCTTGCTGATGCGCAGCAGCGCCTCGCATGCTGATGGCAGCAGTGGCTGCCGGGCTGAGCCGTGTCTGCATCCCCACAGCAACATCCATCATCTGCAAGGCAGGAGGTGAAGGCCAGGCTGGCCTCGCTACTGAGAAGCTGCTGATGCAGCTCGTTGATAAAGCAATCTCAGCGCGCAAAGAACAACTCGGTGAATGGCAAGACGTGAATTTAACGCAGAACGGGTGTTTCGGGTTTCGTTCTGGGTGCCTTGTAAAAAGCTTAGGCTGGAGATCCCGGCAGATGAGGTTATCTCGCAGGCCGCCGCCCCGGCCCAGCCGTTGCCAGAGTAACGCGGCGCGGCCGGAAGGTCTCTGGGGTACTTCCGGCGCGGCCTGGGCGCGCCTTCCCTTCCCGCCGCCGCCAAGATGGCGGCGCCCGTGTCGCTGCAGGTGGAGTTTGGGTGAGCGAGGGCGGCGGCGGGAACTCGGGACAGGGCTGGGCGGAGGGCAGGGCCGGGCCGGGGCCGGGCCGGGCTCCTCCACCAAGAGCAGGCCGCGGTCGTGAGGCGGAGCGGCCTTGGCGCGGCGGCTGAGCCTGAGGCCTTGTGGGAGCTGCGACCGAGCCCCAGGCGCAGGCTGGTGGCAGCCCGGTGCCGCTGCTCGCGCCGGGTCTTGGCGCTGCCCGGTCCCGGCAGGGAAGCAGGCCGCGGTGTGAGACACAGGGCCGGGCTGTGCGTGCGCTGTTCGCGCTTTCCTCCTCCCCTCAGACGGTACCGTTTGTAGTTATTAAAAATACTAATAAAAGCTTCCCGCTTGCTTTCCAGCTGTTCTTTCTGTGTGCGTGTGTTCGCGCTGTGTGCGCTGTGTGCTCTGCCCCAGCCCTTGGCTCAAGGCAGCACAGTGCGGCTCTGCACAGCACTCTCCTCAGGGTCTGTGCTGCCAGCGCTGTGCCCGGCGGTTGGAGTGCTCGCGGGGCACTGTGAGCGGCTGTGAGAATACTTTGCTAGTTGTTAAAGCCTTCTTTTAGCAGAAGCTACAAGGCTGCTATTTATGGGGCTTTTCCCACCCTCTCACAAACACAGACATGTCATAACCCTTTAAATGCCTCTCTCCTTAAGAATCCTTTCCTCAGTCTTTCCCGCTTCCAGCTGCAGTAACTCTCCTAATTTTCCCAGAAGAGTGAGATGCGTTTTTGCTTCCCTTGGAAATGCATAAATGAGCTCTCTATGTACGAATTGCAGCTGAGTTCTCTACAGCGAGCGCATTACAGAAGGACCTTATCTTGCAATCTACATTTTTCCGCTGTAACAAAGCGTGACCTTGTTTTCATTACATAAAAAAATGTTTTTCATATCATTACTGTGACTTGTTCTTCTGCGCGAGTCTCAGCTCATGTTAATAATTGCTGCTTCAAATTTCAGATAACTATTTTTTGTGAGCTGGTGGGAGAACACCAACAGAGTGCTCTTTAGCAGAGTTTCTGCATATAAGTGATGCTGCTGAGGGCACAACAAGGGTTCTGTTGTGCTCCTCTATGGCAGAGCCAAGAAAAACCTAGTGTGGCATTTTTAGATATTGGATTTAAAGGAACTTTGTAAGATGGGGATGTATCTTTGTTGATATTCAGGTGAAGGTTACTTGTTCAAGATATTTCCCTTTATTGAGGCGGCTTTCAGAAGATGCGATGCACCAGTAAAGGTTTCCGGAGTGTAATGTCATAAGAGATTAAAAAAAGCCAAAATGAGATTAGTGCTTTGTGATGTTCTTTCAGAACGGGTTGGCCATTTTCCTATTTTCCTATAGCTGTTGAGCTTTGAGATGTAGATTTCTGAACAGCCCATGCTTTGGCCGCCCTGTTCGGTCTGGAATCAAGAACTGATGCTGTCGGTTTCTGTGTCACGTTTTGCACAGTAGCACCCCAGTTTCCTTGTGTTTCTGCTCACATAATGGTTTATAATTTCCTAAGCCTGAGTTTGGCCTGCTGCCTCAAAACCTATTTATATTTGTAAAGCTCAGGGCATTCACAGTTGTTCCTTTTTCTTTCCCCACAAATTGGACATAGATTAGGAATGTGCTGAGGCTCATTACATTGCACTAACAAAATCTTTTTTTTTAAGAGTAGGAGATAGGTGTCTGCACTGAATTTAAATCCCATTATTTCAGGTGTGAGGGCAGCTCCTATACTTGCTCATCTCCTTATCTTCAGTGTTTTGTTCACAATTCATCACTTAAAAAAGCTGTGGCTGCAGAGACCTTCGCTTTGTTCTGTAGGGCTAGAGCTGCCAGTAAGCTCCATGTGTCAGAAAAGGGGGTTGTGTTGTTCAGTGGAGGAAGATGTACTTTCTACATTCACATGTAACCATCGCTGCTTGTTTCTCCCAGTTAAGGCCCTCATGAGAGGGCTGTGCCTGTGTCAGGCAGGGGTTGCTAGGGCTGGAGGATTCCTGGCCCTGCCTCTGACTTGCTGTGTAACCTCGTATGAGTCACTTCCTCTCTCTGCTTACAAATGGAAACTGGGGAGATATTTGTTCCATGAGAATATTACTGTTTTTCACTTCTGTGAAACCCTGTGAGGCTTCTGGCTGAAAGGTGGTAGAGAAGAGTAGTGTCGTGTGGCATCTCTAGTACTGTTTGAATTGGAGCGGTGCTGATAGCTGATGGGAAAGGCATTGTTAGGCACTGCACAATGTTCTGAGCTCTGTGGGATGGCAGCCATCCTGTTCTGCTGTGCTGGTGCACCATGGGGTCCTGGCCTGTGACTGCATCTCTTGTGTGCGATGACAGTAGGAGATGGTGATTTCCCCATGGGACTTGTGGTTTGTGAGTGGAAAAAAAGGCAAAGAGAATCCAATACTAAATCAGTTTCTGTGATTTGTTTTCCGTATCGTGGCATTTACTTAAAATAACCTTTTTGTGCTGTCTTCCTTCTGACAGCAGAACAGAAACTCAGTCGTTTGTTCTTTTTATTTCAGAGGTGGTGCAGAACTCTTGTTCGACGGTGTAAAAAAGCATCAGGTGACCTTGCCTTCTCAGCCAGAGCCTTGTGAGTATCTGAACCTACTGGATAACTTGAAAGAATGACAACAATTGAAAATCGTTTGCAAAACAAAGCTGGTTTTATGACAGTTCTGTTAGTTTACAAGTATGAATGTGTTTTGAAAGCACTTTCAGCCATGCTGTTGGTTGGATAGCTTGGTAGATGCTGTCTAGACTTCAAAGTAAATACCAAACAGAAGTGATCTGAACATTTTCTTTGTCCTCTAAGCATTTCTCCTTATGGTTGTGCTTACTGCAGTCACAACATAATTTTGCTGCAGGTTTGCTTAGAATTTTTTCAGCTAGATAGCAATGCTTTATACCATTCGAGGGTGGGATTGTAAACTGAAAAGATACAAAGCATGAGGGAATGTGAACTGTTAATATCTCGTGAATGGATCATACCACAATCTGTGTACTGTGAAAATCCAGGCCTGACATTTTCTTGCTATTCCTGTAATTGCAGATCCATGAAAGTACTTGGAAATAAGTATGTGTAATTCAAATGTAATGGGGCACTGAAATAGTGTGCTATCTTGTGGTTAGTGACAGGGATTGTGAATCCAGGAACGTGATCTGATGCTGATTGGTACTACGAGTTTAGTCATATTGCTTAACTTTCCCCTGTTGCTACTGAAGGAGTAGTGACAATTTCTTGTATCACAAGAGAGTTCAGCATTAAGTTCCTGCACTGTTAAATCACGTGAGTTCCTTAAACAGAAGGTGGTAGAGAGCTGCCAGAACACTCCCTTGGTTGGTTTATAAACCTGGGGGCTAGAGTATTGCTTTCCTCACTGTTCTGTAATTTTAGGATACCCACTGACATTGACTGTGTCAGAGGTATTCACATGGTGATCAGACACTCAAGAAGAAGGGGTTATTACGTGGGGTGTTTATTCCTGCCAGGGGAAGGGGGAAATTGATACCAAGGAAGCAATTCTTCCAGCTCGATGGCTGTCAGCGGTATAGTTGTGTGTGGCCTAATCCACTCCCACTTGAAGCTGCTGGGAAGGCTTCTACAATCTTCACTAAGAGCTGGATTTATCCTTTGGGATTAAACTTTCCCTGAAGATCTGGCTCAGTCTCATGGTTCAAACTCACAATCTTCAGTGATTCATTCCAGATTAATCCAAGAAGTTTTTGCTTCCGGCTTTTCACGCTGCCTTGTTTTCCAGATGCTGCTGTCCCTATAACAAGAGGCAGAATGGACTGTGGGCCCATGTGGTAGTGCTTGTAGCTTGCTGTTTTCATGTGTATTAGATGGCAAGGTGGTTTCAGTTGTTAGTCTGGTTGTGCATTGCAGCAGCTCAGAAGCAGACACTGAATTATGAAGCTTATGCTGTTGCAGTGTTTACACTTAGCATGAGGATGCAAATGTGGGTTTAAAGCCTGACAGTAAGGGATTACTGAAGACACTTGTCATAATACTCTGGATCAGAATTATCTTGTAAAAGTGAGAAATCAGCAGAATTGAAAGGGAAATTTGGTAAATTCTTGCAGTTGTGTACTGTTCCTAGCGCCATTTGTTTTCCTCATTCACAGAAAGAAAGTTTAATTCAGCTGTCTCTGTGTAAATAAAGATATATATAGTGTGTTCCCTGCTGCCCTTGCGCAGCCACAGTTATAATGGTTAGAGGAACAGCTCAGCACTACGCTGTGTCCTGTTGCTTACCTTTCCTTTTGTGTTCACCGCTTATTACTCTGGGGAAAGGGTTGTAGTATGAGTACTGCTTGAAGACCTGCACTCAAAGCCCCATTTTAACTGATTTCATTAGCTGCCAGGCTTATTTTTGGCCATTTTGCCCTTTCTATCCCACTCTTTCTTTCCTTCTGAGTTATTTTTGTCTTTGCCCTCCTTTTATGCAGAGCAGCTCTCTCTGGGACGGGTTTTAATTTGTTTAGGCATTTTTATATATATCCCAGAGATGAAGTGAGGTGGAATACTGTATGAAGAAATTTCTGCCAGTATTTATGTGGGGGGAGGGAAATGCTCCATAGTTGACACGGGCAGCATTCTATTAATGATAATAATAATTACTTCAACAAATGATGGTGTGGTCGTTTCCTTTCTCCTGGCAACAAGCACCAAGTGGAAAATAGGTGGGTTTCAGAGCCAGTTAACTTTTCAAGGTTTGTTTCTCTGTCCCTTTCTGATGCCTGAAGATGGGCTCCTGGAGGGATTAGGAAAGGCAGGAGGAAGAAAGCTGCAAGTGGGACAAGAGCAAGCCACCAGGGGTCTAGCCATGTGGCAGGACCTATTTTTATTATCCAAGGGGCTTTTTGTATCCCTACAACGTCAGTAAAACAGCAGTTCTTTATTTCCAAAGCGGAGCTGCCTTGGCCTGTGTGTTGAAGTTGCTGCCAAGCAGGAACTGAAAAAAGGTGTGTTTTATCTGTATGGGAAGACAGATTTCCATCAGCCACGCTTAATGCAGAGCTGTGTAATCTTTTGGAGCTGCTGCAGAGAGGACCTCAAGTTAAACAAGAATCTTGTCCCATGTTGCTGGCTATTTTGATGATCTCATTGATAATGTTGTTAAAGGATATAAAGACATTAGTGCCCTGTTGGCTTATTCTGTATAAAAACAGTGTGTGGGGGAGAAAGCAGCTGGGGGAATAACGGTATTTGTCACATGGAGAGAGTATTAAATTGGCAGGGAAATCAACTTTATTTTCAAGCATCTAAGAGGCTATTAGAGACAATGGAGCATAAAAGAGAGAAACCCTAAATTAAAATCTGAAAATGTATTTGGCAGCTCCCTCCTGAAACAGGCCACAGTAATTTAACCAAGTGCTTCAGTAATCAAATAGATCATTGTATGACTGCTCTGCGAGCGATGTCGGAGCTCCTTCCTCCATCTCACTGGGACTCACAGTGGTGGGTTTGTCTGTGGTCATGCGAACTGCGTGGATGCTGTTGGGAGGGTAGGAAGTAGCTGGCATCACTTAACCCTTGTAGTGATTTCAGGTTTAGATCCGCAGTGTCACACTGATGAAGAGCGCTTACAAAAGCTTTCTGCTGTGCCCTGTGCTGGGGCTTGGGATTGTTTGCAGTGTCTCTGTTGTGCTGCGGGTTCCCAGCCTCCCAGTTCTGAGTTCTCCTGTGGTTTTGGTGCTAGGACTCGTGCTTTTGGAGCAGTGGTACCTGGTTCAGCTGTGATCACTTGGCTCTTGTGGGCTAATCCAGAGTTCAGTGTGTTTTGGCACGTACAAGTCTGGAAGGATAGATTTTTAATCAGTGTGTTTTGGTAATTGTTTGTGGTTTCCCTTTACCAAAACCCCAGGGGAAAAAAAGCTTGTTGCTAATCAGATTTTTTTTAATTATTATTATTTTTTTTAGAGGGAAAATTAAAATAATCTGCCAAGTGCTGCTTATGTTAAAATCCCCATAGCATGATTTGCTCCTCAAGAGCTTTGCTTTCCAGGGGCCTTGTTCTGCACAGCATGGAGGGCTGCTGGGAAGCTGGAAGCATTCATCTGCTCAGAAAGAGCCCAGGGATCCCAAGAGATCAGACCTGTTACAGGCTTAAACATACGGCGTGTGCTCAGAGTTGGTGGGTGCTATGCCAAAAGGCTGTGAAATCAGGAGAGGGGGTTGGTGTCAGTTGTCTGTATCGCCCAGCGCTGTTGCTGGGTAGTGTGTAGAGTTAGCATACTAAATCTGGGATGCATTTATTGCTCCAGTTTTCATTCCCAATGTTTTAAGACTTGTTTCAAACACGCTATAAAAGTGGTTTTGGTAATGCAGGGTGATGGAAATCCATTGATCTCCTGCAGCCAGCTCCTCTCTAACCACGCTGTACTACTTGCAGGTCTCAGCAGACTTGGGGCTGTTCCCCTCCTTGCGCGCCTCTCTTAGACAGGTAATTATCCACTGGGACAGGGAGAAGGTGAGCTGGTGGCTGGGATCTCAGCCTGCACTGACTCAGCTTGGAGCCTGGCTGCTCTTTCCAGCAGAGTGCCAGGAGCCCAGTGAGATGAAGCATCCCTGCCTGCTGCTCCTTGCTGGGGCTTCAGGTGGATGTCCCTGGGGCAGGGAAGGGGGGTGATTGCAGCCATGCAGGAGCTCTCCCAGGAGGCCACGCTGCAGGATCAGCTCATCCCAGGGCTCATTGTGGAAGGAGCTTCCCAGGCACCAAGAATCCAGCTCTTGTGTGTGACCAAATCCCTGTGATAACAAAGCCTGGCTTTTCTACCCTCCTTCCCAGCCGCTGTATTGCAGTGCAGGCACCTAGTAGGATAACCTTTCTGTGCCAGGCCCCCCCCTTCTCTGCTCCCTCTTTTCTCTCGGTGGGATTTGCGGTGCTGACAGCACTGTTCAGAGGGTGGCAGCGGAGCAGGGCTGGGAGGAGGATCCGGGCCCTTTAAACCGCTTAGCATGCGGTTCACACGGCTCTGGGCCAGCTGTTCCTTTCTCCTCCTGCCCTCACTCGCAGGAGTTGTTTGCTGAGCTCAGAGCTCCTGTGCAAAATTGCTTTTCAAAAGAGCCACTTTCTGCTTAATTAAACAATGAGCCGCCGTCCCTCTGCACATCTGTAAAGCTCCCTCTGCAGCCCCTTTATCCCACAAACTGCTCCATTCTTACCTCCATTCACTTGTAAATCTTACCCCCCCTCTCTTCCACCCTGATCATCTCACTGGCCCTTTCTTTTCCCCTTTCAAGTAAGACTGTGGGGCTTGGAGTATCTGTGGGGGCGGCTGGGCTGGGTGGGCAGGAATCGGTTTAATGGTGCTTGCCCTGTATGAAAGTGATAATAGCCGAGCGGTTTTGAGCCTGAAAATGAGAGGCAAAAGCTGGTACTCTGCTTGATTTCTGTATGCAGAGGAGTAAAATCACGGCGGTCACTGAGCTGTGACACTGACTCATCCAACGGAGTGTCCAGTAACCACCAGCAAGGCTGGAAGGGAATTAGGAGCCTGCTTCCAGGAGCCTTCCTCTCCAGCTGGCAGTGCCAGGAGAGCCCAGCCTTGGGGATTCCCTCTGCCAGGCTGTGGGGAATCCCTCTGCAGCTCCTGCAGAACCTCCTCCCGGGGTCTCACATGAGCTCCCGTAGCCTCGGGTTGTACTGAGAGGGTTTTCCTTCTTTGCACGCACACAAAACCCACAAGCCAGGAAAATGTGAGGGAGGAGAGATTTCAGTTTGATGGGTTCGGGCTGAGCGCTGTGCCTGCAGTTAGCAGTGCATCCTCTGAATTGTCTTCATGAGCAGCTTGAAAAATAATATTAACCAGCAACATTCAAGGTTAAGCAGGATAAATGAACGGAAAAGCGATGAGGTGGGGTATGTCTTATCACAGGGATGGACAGATTATCGCCAGGGTGATGCAGCATCAACCAGCACGGATTGATAGGGGTGAAGCAATGGGAGTTGGGTGTGCAGCAGGAAGATTTCTGACTGCAGGAGCTGTTGGACCATGGCACAGTCTCCGTGGACAGGACAACATTGCTCAAGTGTTGCAAAATCAGAGTGGGCAAAGCTCGAGGTGGCCTTTTGTGGCCAATAATTCTGCACTGGTATAGGGATGAAATCACAGGAGCTGTTAACCTGCTGTTTTTAATGCCTGCGATTCCTAATCTGGCTCTTTGCTGCCCATGCAGCAGTCTCAGGCTTTCCTGCTTCCTTCCTTTGACAATTCTGCACGAGAGGCAAGACTGTGGACCAGCACTTGTGATCTGTGATCCTAATGAAAAGAGACAGTTTGGTGCGCTGGCATTTATTTGGGAGTCTGAAATGACAATAGCATGGGGTGTTACGGGATTAGATACTCTGACTTTGGAAATGTGGAGGGATTAGGTTTACCCTGAGGATCAGCTCGGAGCTGCTTTCTGGTGCTGGGAGCTGATGGATGGGGAAGAATGCTGGGCCGGGGATCCCATGAATTTGAGTTCTCTTCCCAGCATCCCACTGGGAGCAGAAGATCCCAAGCAGCTCTACAGCTTGTGGGAGCTGTGATACAACCAGAGTGCTGAGAGCTGCACAAGGATGGTGAGATCTGAGTCGCCGTGCTAGCAGCAGGGCAGAGGAAGGGCCCTGTGATCCCTGCCTGTTGTATGGACACGCCAGGGTGGAGAAGACCTCTGCTGGGGGTTTCTCTCCTATCTGAGAAGTGAGAAAAGGACATTGCAGCACAATTAGAGAAGCAAGAGCTTGATGTTTCTGGTAGCAGATGAGGACAGATGAGAGGAACAATTGGGATTCTCTTGTGTCTGGCTGTAGTTACCCCCTAATTTTTTCCATAGTACTTAAATCACTACATGGCAGGATCTGCGCTTATCAGAGAAAATGGATTTTGCTCTCCTTGCTCTGCACAGTGAGCAGCCCCTTTTGCTGTGACTCCATTTCTCTTAAGCTGTTCCAGGTCTTCTGCAGTTTATGGCACACCATCATCTGCTTCAGTGGGCGATTTGCATTTCAGATGGGAGGCTGGAGGATCCCTCAGGTGAGGGTTTGTAGCAGCTCTCTTAAAGTGCTGTAAGATTCAAAAGCACACGGAAGGCATTCACCTGAAGAGGGTGAGTGTGGAGCAGGGTGGCTGCTGGGGAAGCAAACTGCTTGGGCAGGGGAAGGGGAATGCAGCTTGTCTTTCCATCCATTTCCGTGCAGGCAGGGGGAATAATGGCAGAGGAGCGGCAGGGAAGGGGCTTTGTCATGGTTACAGGCCAGTGGCGGAGAATGTGGGTGGAGCGGCGCTCATCCCGAGTTAGTGACCTCAGCAAATTGGAGCTCAGCCATGGTCAGTATGATAAATGATCTTATTCTGGGTCAAAGAAATGGTACCCCATGGGGAGGTGTCCATGAGGCAGCCCAGGAAAGCGCCGTGCTCCTGCAGCACTGACCCCTTAGTGACCAGTGCTGCATATATCTTCTTTATTACAGACCAGAAGGGAATTTTCCATGGTTCACCCATTAGTGGTTCCTCTGTCTCTGAAATAAGCTCCCAGCTCTGTTAGCAGGGCCAGACACAGGGGCGGTCACACCCTCTGGGTGCCCTTCAGGTGCTGCTGTGTGCTGGTTTGGATATGGATTATAAAGCAGGGGGACGTGGAAGTGTCTGAGCACTGTGTGTGTGTGTGAGTGAATCTGTTCGTGTCAACTAATGCCGGCTGTGCAGAATCCTTCTGTGTTTCTGTGTACTCATGGGTTCAGAGTGAGGTTCCCATAGCACAACACCAGCTCAGTGTTCCTTATTCCAGTCACCTGTTTTCTCTGCACACGGTGGGTGCTCTCTCTGCTGAGATGTCACTGACCAACCCATCAGGCCAAGGAGGTTTTATAGAGCCCTGGGAGACCCGTGGATTTCAGCCCTGTTTTTGAAGGTGCAAGTAAAGCTGTGCTCTTGTTTCATGCAGCACTAAAATGGAGTCCCGGACGCGTTCCTCTTGCAGAGGAAGCTCAGCAGATTCGTTGCCAGTGAACAGCTGGGATAACGCAGAGGGCCTCAGAGGGACATGCAGGAGGACGGGGCAGGCTGTGAGCTTCTCTCTACCACAACCAGCAGTGTTTGTAATGCAGCTGGGCTGGTGGTGCCTGCAGGCTCACTGCAGTCCCTGCATCCTGTCCGCCTGCGTGAGGAGCCAATGACTTTGTGTCACTGCACGCACACTCTTGGTTTCCCTGAGCTGTGTGTTTCGCTGGGTGATTTGTTTTATGCGTGTGTTGTGGATTTGAGCTCCCATCTGTGCACTTGAACTAAGCAGGTTTCTCAAACGTTTGTCAGTTTTTCTTTCTTTTTTTCTTCTTTTTTTTTTTTTTTTTTAATTAACTTTAGATGATTTTCCCCGAGAATTTGGAGAGGTTTGATGTAGTGCAGGCACAGGCAGCAGAGCTGTCTCAGTATACAAATGAGAGAGGGATTTCCTACCATGTGCTTCAGTCCCTCCTTTGCAGTTTGGGAATATTTCAGCCTCCCGCTCTGCCAATGGCAAGGACAGTTCATGGTAACTTGAGTGTGGTTTGGGTGTGAATGGAACAGAGCAGGCAGCCAAATAGATTTCTTTGACTCAACACAGCGGTAATAACAGTGTATCCATCATTGCCATGATGTGCTGGGCTTGAACTGGTGGGTCAGGAGCAGAATGCTGTGTCCTCACATCTCTCACCTGAGCCTCTCTCAGCTCCAAATGTGGTTGCATCTGCAGCCACGTGGCAGCACACGCAGTGCAGCTGTGCTTCTGCAAATAGCCAGTGCCTCTGTGCTGTGGAGGGGGCTCTTGAAGCCCCAGCAGGAGTATAAATGCCGACTGATGTGCTGCTTGCCCAGATCAGGGTAATTTCTTTTTTAACTCCTTCTACATCCTTTGTGCAGGACATGCTGTTTTCACAGCAGATCCTCAGCCCAACAAGCTGGAAGGCTGGACCAGTATGGAAAGAAAATGTCTTAGGAACGCTGCATACGTCACATGAAAGAGATAAGCAGTTGTGCTGTAATTTACCTCTTATTATTTCCATCATGATACCATGTAGGATCCTGAGCTGCTGATCAAGACTTCTATTCAAGGCATTGAGCTGTGAGATGGCTCCTCCCTGGCCCACTTGCAATGGAAGCAATTTTGTTCCTTTTCAATATCTGACTTGTGGGAGATGGTTCTGGTGTGGCTGTGGTCATTTTTCATCCTCGATAATTGATTTGTTCAAGTAATATCAGTGCACAGAATATAAAGACATGAAGGTGGAGGGGGGGAGGGGGGGCTGAAATCAGTGCTGAGAAAGCAGATGAAAGTATTATGTCTTAAGGTTGGCTGTAGAGAAGGGGCCTTAATTTCCATTGCTGCCTGGAGCGGGGAAGCTCCATGCATGGCCAGGGTGTGTGTTTTTCCCTCCTGTATGCATGGACGTGACTGCTGGGGAGGAGTAAATGAACATAGGCTCAGGTGGGGCTGAAAATAACGTTTATTATGGAAGGAGAAGGGGTGAGGGAGCCTTCCAGTGCAGCCCCCCATAAATCAGCCCCTCCGCCCAGACTGCTCCGAGGTGGCTGCCTTTTATCCAGCTGGTGCAGCGTGCTTCTGTTTAAATGATCTCTCCCGAAAGGTCCCAGAGGAAAGGGCTGCTTATTCCATGCAAGGAGAATGGTGCATGGCACAGCTCATTGTTGTGTGACCTGCTGCAAGTGCATAAATATGAATCAGCTTGCAGGCAGTGCTATGGAGGGACCGGTGTTCCCTTTGTGCCCCCCCTTCCTCCTGAAGGCTCCTCTCCATCTTCTGCTCCAGCCTTCAGAGCTCAGTGATGGAGAGCAGAACCGGTTGGGTGTGGGATCCTGAGGGCTTGGTGTTGCAGCAGCATTTTTCAGGGCACGGGAGACACAGTTAGCTCTCATTCTGACTGGCACAGTGTGTCTTTGAGTGTGCTCCTGTCTCCAGTGTCTGTAGATATCAAAGCAGCAGAAAATGGTCTATTTTGTGCTCCGAGCTGCGTATCATGATGGGGCAATCCAGTCCCACACAACTCTTTCTGCTGCAGTTGTGCACAACAGCAATCCCCATTGCTCCTCTCAGCCCCACGCTGGGACCGCTGTGCAAAGTGAGGACATGAGATGGGGGGATGGGGCGGGTCATGGAGGATCCATCTCCCCTTTTCCCTGGGAATAAAGGTCTCCTTCTGCTGCAGGGATAACATTATTAGGAAGAGCCCCAGCTCTGCAAAGTGCCCACAATGCCATCAGACCCCATTGCATGTCACAGGCTGAGTCGAGCTACTACGAGTGTTTGTTTTTGCTGAAGGTGGGTGACACACAGCAGGGAGATGTGGGGACCCACGTTGCCCACAGCAGCTGCAGCCCTCAGTGGGGCATTGTGCCTTTGGAGGGCTTCCTCACACCTCTGAAACAAACAGAGCTCTTTGGGGGGCTTTCCAAGGGCTGGTTAAAGGAGATCCCAGGAGAATTAACTGGTTGTGGATTCAGAATGACAGAGTGGTTTGTGGAATGGTGGAATACAGAGGAGAATGCAGGAGAACTCCACGTTGCAATTTGTCAGCTTCTGTAAACCCTGTAACGGATTGTGCCCCCCCACCATCACTTCTCACCTCTCCAATAGGAAATTAACTGATGCTATCGCTAAAGAAATTGTTTTTGCCTCACAAAGTAAAATTGATACTATAAAAACCCGCCAGCAGTGTCTCCTCCTCCTTTTACATGAAGACAAATCCTCCCTGTCACCTACTGAAATGGAAAGATAAAGGCTGAGCTTTAATAAGGAAGCCATAAGCACGGAGGGAAGGAGCTGGTTGGGAGGGCAAGGGATGGCACAGGGAGCAACAGCAGTGCAGTGCTGGGCAGCAGGACAGGTGTCCAAACCACAGCAGTCATGGTCAGTGTGTGTGTAACACAGGGCTGGATACGTGCTCGTGCCCCAGACTCGCGTTCTGCTGGTGTTGGTACCTGTAGTGTCTGCCCTGGGCTCTTGGCTGCTTAGGCGTATTTCTTTGGAGTTTTAAAATCACATTAAACCCACACATGGTTAAATATCAGTTTGTTGGGCAGTAGTGGGATACGTGGGACGTGCTAAGGAGATCTTATCGTCTGCAATCTCCTGCTGGACTGGTGCTGGCTCCATTAATTCTGTGGGCTGCGTTAACACAGGCAGGTACAGCACAGTGAGGGGTGCAAGGAAGGAGTGCACAGGCCATGGGGCTGCCTTCCTTCCATACCCCAAACACCACCTGGCCACAGCATTGCCACACCATGCACTGCCTGGGTGAGGGTTGTGTGCTACGTGCTGGTAAGGGGAGCTCTGTTACCTCCTCCTGTGGTTGGAGGTGTGCAGCTCTCCCCCTCTGCTCTGTGTGTTCTCCCCCCCCTTCTCTTTTGTGGATAAACGTTCACTTTGTTGTGGCATTGCCTGGGAGCTGTGAGCCAGCTGTAAATCTCCGTCCTTTTCCCTTTCAGGGGATATCAGAAACCTGCTAAAGTGGATCAAACAGAATCTGCTGAAAGAGCGGCCGGAATTATTTATGCAAGGGGAATCTGTGTAAGTACAGCTCGTGTCTCTCTCCCTGTCGATGCCTACCATTTGGAATACGTTTTTCCTGTTGGTTTCATAAAGTTAACATCCATGAAAACGTGGGGTATGCTAACGTGGTACTGGGAGGGAATCCCCTTGGTTTGGAAGCAGCTCCAGACTGTACCTCCCATTGCTCCGTGCAGACCATGTCTTTCCTTTACAGCCCTCACCCCCGAATCCTTAAGCCTTAAATGTAAAGCAGGACCACCTATAATTCCTCTGTGTTGTCACCTGGAGCAGCATAGCTCTTGTATCCTCAATTCCAGCCATGTTAGCAGGTCTGTCCGTTCCCTGCTGACATCGCTGGGACCGAAGCAGTCACTCGGAGAAGCGCCAACAAATATTTCTGCTGGGAAATGTATTTTTATTGTCAAAATGGGGCCAGCCTCGTGGAGGGGGGGAAGAAAAAAAGTCCAGAGAAATGGAGCAGAGTGAGCCATGCAAGAGCCATCCCTGATGGCCGGGTGGCGCTGGGGGTGCTTAACATTCGTCATGGATCTTTGTGAGCTGAAGCGTGTGCCAGGTCCCCTGGTAACAGGAGACAATTGCAGGACACTGAAGATCAAAGAGGGGGAATCCCTTTGACTGTAATCAGGGGCTCTGAGTGCATCTCAGGTGTTTACTTGCCTTGGATAGTAGCACCAGAATAGCTTTCCCTGCTTTTGCATTGAGCTCTCTGCGCTCTGCTCTCTGCCTGGGTTTAATTACCTGGCTTTTCTACCTCACACGGAAACAGAGTCATCCTGGAGCATCCTCAGGAATGGTGCATTTTGATTCAAATGAGACCTGGGATTACTCCTGCCTCCCCTTTATTTGATGTAGAAAGGGCACGGACTGTACCTGTTTCTACCTCCATGCTAGGATTCCTTTTTCTCTTTGGCTTTACAGGCAGTCGGTGTGTGATCTGTGCTTTAACATCCCTCGTTCTTAACTATTTGTGAAGCTTTTAGCCGCCCTGTATCCTAATTATTTCTGTGTTCTGCAGGAGACCAGGAATTTTGGTGCTCATCAACGACGCAGACTGGGAACTAATGGTCAGTGCTCCCTCTCTTTGACTTTCTCCATTGAAAATATTGCTCTGTCTGTTACGTGGTTGCTCTCAGAGAGGCTGTTTCTGATTCTTGCCCCAAGCGAAGCATCTCGTATTTGAGAGGGAATGGGGGCAAACAGGGATCTTACTCTGTGTTGTACCTGCAGCCTCAATGCAACCTGCTGAGTCTCATCGGCCAGCACAGGTCTGAAGAGAGATGCTCTGTGATCTCTGGCCCACGTGTGGGGTTGCAGCCCAGAGGGCACCAGGCAGTTTTGTAGCCCCCAGCAGCCTCCAGACTGTGAGGCAGTTCTCAGCAGGTGAAGGCAGCCCTGGGGAGATCCCTCCCCAAAAAGGAGCTGATTAACACTTCCCCGTTTCAGCCCGCTGTCTCAGACAACAAACAGTCCCTAACTATTTTCCTGCCTCAGGCAACCACCTGTTCTGTCAAAACTGTGGTCCAGAAAGCGGTGTGTTCCTGGGATAATGAATGTCAGCTCCTTCTCTGATCTCTCTCACCTTTTGCTTCCTTTAAGATGGAAACATTGTTCCATCCTTCTCAGCTCTCCCTTAACACTCACCATCTTTTTATGAGCTGTTTTCTCTTTGCAGCTACTATTTGGAAGTGACATTTAAACCATTTCTCATTTTTTTTTTCTTGGCCTGCAGGGTGAGCTGGATTATAAACTCCAGGACCAGGATAACGTGCTTTTCATCTCGACGTTACATGGCGGGTGAGCTCCTGGAAAAAGAAGAGGACTTGAATCCAAACCCTTGGGCAAACAAACACCTAAACCCACCCGAACCTCTCTTGAACTGTCTGTGCCTGATCCCTGCATCATCCCACCACGTTCACTTGTTAACAGACATCCAAATAAAGCCACAGCCTGCTGCGTACTGCTACAGCATCCATCTCGTGGTCATTTCACCTCTCCTGACCACACTTCCAGGTACCTTAACGAGCAGAGAGAACCTGCTGCACGTGCAACAGTGTGTTTGTGTAGCAGGAGGGAGAGGTGTGCTGGGCGTTGTGTAGGGTGGTGCATCTTTGTAGGCATCCTGGGGGAGTTGTGCTTGCCTTGAGGCAAGGCCAAGTGCCTCTGCTTTAGTGCAAGGAGCTGGGATTCTTTTGGAGCACTTAGTGTCATGTAGGCTATTGCAGCAGCTGCAGAGATGCCTGGGGAAGGATGAGATGTGAAGTGCAAGGATACGAGAGGTGACTTTACTAGCTCTTCTGTGAGGTGGTGGAGATTACAGCTGCAGAGCCCTCTGTGCTGGCTCTCCACTTGTCTTGCTGTTTATCTGTGGGAAGCAGGCAAATAGGCATTTTTAGTTCTGTTTAACACCTTATGCCTCCTGCATACCTGAGCTGCGGCAAGGTGAAGTGCCAGTCCACAAATGTCAATTTACAGCCATTTGGTTGGAGGGTAAACAAACCCATGCCTGCTCTAAGACAGCGCAGAGAGATAAGGGCAGCAAATTATCTTTCTGTCAATGTGAGGGACAGAATTGATCAGCCTTCATTTCATTCTGTGCTGGCGTGGAGCTGTGCTGCTCTGGGAGGGATGTGGAGCCGGAGGGTGGGTTCTGCTGCTGGGTGACACCATGACGGGGCTGTGTGCTCTGTGTGACCACTCCTGCTGTCAGGCTGGGCAGAGCACTGAGGCCTGAGCACAGGGAAAACGTTGAGAGCAGGGAAGGCTTATAACCCTTCCAGTCAGTGGGAGGGGAGGCTTTTCTCTTGTGAGTGCAGTGGGGTATGACGGCCAGGATGCCACGGTGAGAGCGCAGGGAAGGGATCAGAGAGGATGGTGTGGACACCATGGGCCTGCACAGTGCTGCTGTGTTTCCTCCTCACTCCTTCCTGCTCAGCCCCATTCACCCATGTATCCACGTGGCTCTGGGAACATACACACAGTGCTTCCCAGCTGCAGCATTGCTGCCAGGGTTGAGGGCTCAGTGGGGACCCTCAGAGCTGACTTGCACCACTGCTGCCTGTCCTCCACCTCCCTGAGCTGCCAAGGTGGGCAGTGAGCATTGCAGGGCTGCAGCGCCTGCTTGGGCAGCCCGACCCCATCACTGCTCATCGCTCTGGAGTGCCAAAGAATAATTCCCTGTCTGACCTCTATGCTGACTCCTCCAACACGTGTACCCCTCTATGACTGTGTAGCTCCTGGCACCCATGGGCTGCAGTGCTGAGAAACCTCAACTTCAGAGCACGCTACTGAGGGTGAACCGACAGTCAGCCTGTTCCAAACCCAGGCACAGCAGCTCGAGTCCAGCTTGTGTAAATGGTACGGACAGACCACAGGCTCTTCTCTGCCCTGAGCTCGCTGCCAGAGGTGCTGTTGGATGAGGAGGATGGGAGGGCGATTCCAGGTGATGGGGGGAGCTGGCTGAAAAACAGCAAACCTGCTCGAAATGGCCTCAAACCCGGCTGGGGAAGGAGGTTTGTCCTCAGCGCTGCCGCCCACCCTGCCTCTCTGCTGCATTTCTGCTTTAGGCTGAGCTTTGCTGTTCTGATCCCCCCGGTGACAGGCTGAGCTCCTTCCTGGACAGCGTTATCCCCTGGCAGCGCAGGTACAACGCGGTGGCTCAGCCTCTGCCGTAGTAAAAGCTGCCAATCACCGCTGGGGATGTGGAGGTGAGGGAAGCCGGGCAAAGGGAGGGGAAAAGAGGGGAAACGGCAAAACCCTGTCACAAAGTTTCGGAAATAAAACCCTTCTAAAGCGTCCTTTGCCTCCGGCTTTGTCCTACATCGGCTCTTAGAGAAATTTTGCTCGGATCTTGTAATGCTTCCCTCCTCCTCCTGGGTTTCCTTGGCAGCCCCGGCAGTGCCGCTTGGCTCGCGGACTCATAATGCCTCACTGTTAAAAGCTTCGGGTCGCGCTTTCATGGGGGCTGCGAAGGAAGGAGGACGGCCGCATCCCGGCTCCCTGTTTCCCATCTCCGCTCCCGGCGCTCGGCCCTCCCCGTCCCCATCCCCGTCCCCGTCCGTCCCGCAGCCGCCGGGAGCTCCGCGAAGCCGGGCCGGGATCTCCTGGGGGGAGGAGGAGGAGGAGGAGGGTTGTGGGGGTAAAGCGGCTTCCCCGGTGCGCGGCGCGTCGGCAGGAGGAAATTAAATGAAACAGAACCGCGTTTAGAATAGAAATAGCGGAAGGATAAGGATCGCGGGCCGCAGGGTAGGACAGAGCGACCACAGCCGCAGAACCGCCGGAGCGCTCCCGGTTCCGCCGCGGTTCGGTCGGCGGCGGCCGCGGTCCCCGCGAGCGGCCCCGGTGCGGCGGCGGTTTGAGGCGCGTTAGGACGGAAGCAGCCGGCAGAGCGGAGAGGTGAGCATCGCCACCGCCGTTTATTTGCTTTCCTTCCAATCGTTCTCCCGCACCGCTCGGGCTCCGTTACCTTCAGGCGCTCCGTCGGCTCTCCGCCGCCTCGCAGCCGTCCTCGGCCCCGCCGGTGAAGTTGAAATCTCTGCTACAGATGTCCAGACACAATTCTTGGTTCGTACGGCTCCAGCGCACAAGAATTGCGTTTGGACAATCAGGAGCAGAGATTCCCGGCCCGGACTCGCGGGATCCGCAGGGAGAAATTCGGTCCGATCCTGGAAAAGAAGCACACGGCGGCCCCGACCCGGCACCGCTCTGCGGCTCCGCCAACTTTGGAGCTCGGCCGCGGCGCTTCCGCATCCCCGTCACCATCGAACGGCACCGCGACGGGTTGCAATCCGAGAACTCGTTTCTACCCAGCCTAAAAAAATAATAAAAATGAATGTAAAAAATATTGTAAAAAAAGAAAAAATAAAAAAAGGAAAAATAAAAAAAGGAAAAAAAAAAAAAGGAATAAATCAGCCTTTAAAAAAAAAAAAATCTTAAACCAACATCAAGAGAAAAAGAAATTATAGTGATACTAAAAAAGCAGCAAACGAAAAGCAGCGGTACGAACCCGCCCGGAGCGGCCGCTCTGCAGCGGGGCGCGGGGTCGGCTGCTGCCGATGGGGCGCGGTGCCCCCGGGGCTGTGCGGGGTTCCCGATGGCTGCGGGGTGCGGGCACGGACCGAACCCCCTCCTCCTCCTCCTCCTCCCCCCACCCCGGTCCCGCTCTGTCTCCGCCGCCGCTTCGGAGAGCGGATCGGCCGTTCGCAACCGCATCGTCCGCAGAATTCGGGCACTTCGAACATCGCCGAAATTGACGGATTGAACAAACGGGGACGGAGCGAAATGCGAAATAAAAATTCAAAATAATAATAAAAAAGGAAAATTAAGAAAAGAAGAAAAAAAGAGGGAAAAAAAAAAACCACCCAAACCCCACAAATCCAGGCTGCTGCCCCCGGCCCCCCCCGGCCCCTTCCTCACCGAGCGGCTCCCGCGAAGTTGGGAACAAATCCCCCCCTCTCCAACGAGGGAAAATCCCGGCCCGCTGCCGGCGCTTCCCCCGCGACGCCCCCGGCTCCCCCCGGGCAGTGCCGGGCTGCGGGAAGGGGCGGACGGACGGACGGATTCCCGCATCCCCGGCGCTCCCGACCCGGCGGCGGAGGCGGCCCGCGGGGGCTCCGAGTTTCCACGGGGTGCGGAAAGTGCGGCCCGCGGGGGCGGAGCGGGAGGCTCGGCGGGGCTCGGGGCTCCGCTGCACCTGCTGCCGGCCGGCACCTCCCCGAGCCGGGCCGGGCCGAGCCGAGCCGGCGCTGACCCGCGTCCTCCACGTTGTATCCAGCCGGGAGGGTCCCAAATCCGCCCGCGAGGGATGCGCACGCCGGGGCTCTGCGGGCTGCGCCGGGGCCGGGCAGGGCTTTTAGTTGAACGGCACAACAATAAATGTGTTGCAGAGCCGGCGAGAAAAGAATGGGGATGACCTTCAATTGGTACTGGATTTGAATAACACCACGGGGTGATAAATGCCCATTGTGTTTTAGGAGTAATGAATCTCCACTGTCTCTATAGCACAGAAACAGCAGCTGCAACCTGGAGCCAGCCATCTCTTAAAGACACAGCTCCCACCCGGCAGCCCCCGGCCCGGCTCGGCACGGCCCGGCGCGGCCCCGGCTGCTGCCCCCGGTGCGGGGTCCCGGGGTGCGCCCGCTCGGGGTGTCCCTTCCCGTCTCGGGGTGTCCCCCCCCGGGGGCCGCGCTCCCCCAGTCGCTCCCGCGGGATACGGCCGTGTCCCCCCCCGTGCCCCCCTGATGGCGGCTTCGGGTCCCACCCCCGGCCCCTCTGCTCCGGGATCGGGGTGTCGGTGCCCGAGTCCCGCGGTGTTGGGGTCACCTGCACCCCGCGCGGCCCCCCCTCTTCCCCCATCCCATAGCAGCGAGTGCCGGGGATAAATAATGCTCATTGTAGTCCCCTGATGAATATTACCGACTCGCCGGGCCGGCAGCTGCGGGCAGAGCGGGGGCAGCGCCTGCTCCACCCGGCACGGGGGTCCCCGGCCCCGCGGTGTCCCTGCAGCCCCGGGGGGGACACAGGGCCGCTCCCTGCCTTCACCTATCGCTGCCCACTGGGGCAAGGGGGGGCCCTGGGCAGAGCCACGGGGGGCTGCGGGGCCATGGGGGTCCATGGGGAGGGGGTCCGTGCCTCTCCTCGCTCAGTGCTCGGCCACGTGGGGGGAGGAAATGGCTCGGGATGGAAGAGGGAATCCCGCGGCGCTGAGGATGCTCGGAGCAGCCTGCGGTGATGCTGCGTGTCCGCATCCCCGTCCCCGTCCCCACTTCCGTCTTTGTCCCCATCCCCACCATCTCCATCCCCATTGTCATCGCCATCACCATCCCATCTGCCAGCCCCGTTCCCATCTACCATCCCATCTCCATCCCTTTTCCAGCCTTCAACCCAGCACCGGGCCTGCACCAAGGGACAGCTGAGGCCGGAGCACAGCGCTGGGGGCTGCGCTCCTTGGGGTGGCACAGCAGCATCACAAGGGCATGGGGACACTGCGAGCCAGCAGCCCGGTGACACGAGGACACAGAGACACGGCGAGGCCTGAGAGGGCGAGAATCAAAAGAAATCAGGTGGTAAAAAATAAAAGAGCATCAGCATCCCTGGGGGCCTCGTGGTGGTGGCAGCCACTGCCTGGAGCAGTAAAGTACGGAGCCCCCACCCCACTCGGGCCATTATTTCAGCACAGACCTGCGGCTTTCAGCTCCCGTTCATCCCTATTTCTCCCCCCACCTTCATCCTTTTAAGTCTCTTTCCCCGATCTCGGCCCGCTTAATGAAGTTATGTGATCCTATAAATGTTAATTGTCTCAACTTCTTCTTCTCCCCTCTCCCCCCTTTTTTTTCCCCTCTCTTTCTCCTCATCTCTCCCCTCCTCGCCGCTTTCTGCTCCACTTGTAATAAAGAAAATATCTTGGCCGGTCTGAGCCAGTTGCTTGGCAACCCCAATTGAAAAAAAAAAGAGAACAGAATGTAACCAATCCAAAGACAACCGAAAGATTTTGGTGACATGTGACCCCTCCGCAAAGGGCAGCCTTAAACTGTCCCTCCTGTCCTTTGCTCCTGACCATTGGGGTACCCCCCCCCCCCCCCACCTCTAACCCTTCCCCCCCCCCCCCCCCGCCCCCCAGGCTCCGTACACCAATAAATATGGATTAGTGAAATACTTTTTCCCACACTGATGAAAAGCCGGGGTTGATCTTTCCACCTCCTTTATGTACCAACCTGACAAGTTGCTAAACAAAATTAACAGGGGAACGGAGCCGGGTCCGCCGTGGGGCTGTGGGTGCAGCTCTGCATCCCCGCGGCTCGGTGGAACTCAATGCATTTTTAAGCCCCGAATGGGAATAAAAATAGAGCGGTTCGTCGCTCTGCCCGTCAGCCTCGGGGAGGGATTTTGCCTCACTTTGACGGAGAGTCCCCGCAAATTAAACCTCATCCTGGAGGAAAATATAGGGAAAAACAAAGAGGGAAACCAAAGCGGGGGGGTATCGGGGTTTGGATCCGCTTTGCTCCCCCCCCCCCCACCTCCATCCTCAACCCCCCCCCCTTCCTGCTGCCCCGCTCTGAGCACGGAATGCCTCCCAGCCCCAGGAGCTGCACCTCGCCAGCTCCCATCCGCCCGCAGCTGCCAGGAAAAAGAAGAAATAGGGCGAGGAGAGAGCGAGGAAACCAATGGCCGCAATTCCAGCCCCGGCAGCGCCGTCCAGCACCGGAGAAAAATATTTCTCCTGTTTAAAAAAAAAAAAGAAAGAGAAAAAGAAAAGCGCTCTCAGTGCGGCCTCAGAGCGCTGCCGCTATCCGGGACGTGCGCCGAGCTCTGCGCTGCGGACGCCGTGAGTTGGGCTCTAAGGGAGGCGGCGTTGGGGCCGGTTGTGGAGGGTGGGGGGGTTCGCCGTGGGTCGGGGCTGCGGGAGGTCGGGGACACCCCACGTAGCGGTGGGGACCCCGCGGTGTCCCGCAGGGATCCCCGGCGGCCGTCGGTGGGACTCGGGAGGACGGATCCCCGCGCACAAAGCGTCGGCCCCGCTCCTGAGCCGGGAGCCGGAGCCCCTTTCCCAGCGCCGAGCGCCTTTGTCTCGCCTTTGTGATGGAAAGAGTCCCTCCTAAATCAATGCCGTGACACCGGCATTGTCTCCTCGCTAGGAGTTTTTAAACTTTTCCCCCCCGAGGTCAGGAATGTGGCCGGCTTCTATGGGGACGGAGGAGCACGGGTGGGTGGGGGGCTGCGGGGTCACGCTGGCTCGGCGGGTCAGCCGAAAACAAAACCTTTTGAAATACCTACCCTCCATCACTGCCAACATTGTCCCCTGCCAGCAGGGGCCTGGCACGGCCCTTCAATGCCTCCAGCCCGGCCGCTGTCCACCCCAGCGGTCAGCATCTGGGAGCGGACAGAAGGGCATTGTGCGGGGACAGCTTTGTTTGCGGTCACAGCTGCCCGGGCTGGGACGGGGCCGACCCGAAGTGCCGGTGGGTGGGAGAGGAAGGAGGGGACGGAGGGGACGGCAGCGCACGGGTCAGCGCCTCGAGGGGGGGACCAGTCCCGTCGGTGCCGGTTGGAGCACTCTGATGTCACCGTCCGTCCAAGGGGTGCGGTGGGGATGGAGTGTGGGGAGCTCTTTGGGGCTGGCACTGCCACCCCGGGACAAGGACAGCCCGGTGCTGGGGACCTGGAGGTGTGCTGGTGGCATCCCTCTGGTTTGGGAATGACGTGCTGGTGGTGTAAGCCCTGATTTGGGGCCAGGTGTCACTCTGATTTTTGGCTGGGTACCGGGAGGTTTGCTGGTGTTGTGTCCCAAAGTTGAGCCTGGGGGCCAAGAGGTGCATCCCCCTGGTTCCCAGCCTCCATTTCCCTTTGCTTGGCACAGTCCCTGTGCCCTCGATGGGTCCCATTTGGGGACTGCAGGTGTGGTCCAGCCCGAGGGAGCAGTGTGTGGGGCTGAGCATCCCGTGTATCACCTGCAGGGACGGCACTTGGCTGGAGCACAGCTGTACCACGGCACAGAGCATCCCTGCTCCAGCTGTGACAAGCTCTGGAGAAGGCTGTGCCCCCCCAGCCCCCCCAGTACTCACAGCACCGCAGGCAGGGCTGACATCCCAGGACACAGCGGTGATTTTCTGTCCCATTTGAATCAGTACGGCCCCCCCCACACCCCATGGCCAGCACAGGGATGCAGCCCCCGCTGCCCCCTCCCCCATCGCTCCTCTTGGGTGGCCCCAAATCCCCCTGGATTTTCCCAGCTGGGCTCATGGCTGTTATTTTTACCCGGCTGTTGAGGAGTGCACAGGATGAGTTTAACAGAGCTGGAAGCAGAGCACTGATGGGAGGAGAGCCCAGCCCTGATCTACCCAACAGCTGGAGGTGGTGGAACAGGGAATGGGGCTGCAGGGTGGGGGTGGGAGCAGGGGGGAGGTGCCTCAGTTTCCCCATGTGGGGCTGCTCTGGGGACACGTGGGGACACCCGGTGCGGCAGGGAGAGCTTTTCCTCTGGAATAAGATCACAAACAAGGGACTGGCAGAGGTTGGGAGGTGTGTGCCGACCTGCGGCCATGCAGAGACTCAGTGGTTCTATTTCTATAGGTGTATCTTCACGTATCGAGTGGTGTTTGGTGTGCCCACGTCTGAGCCTTTGGGAAGAAGGTGACGTTGGAGGAACTTGGAGCTTTGTGAAGGGTTTGCTGAGAAACGTAACGAATGTGACGGAAGGGGTGGAGACAGGAGGTGAGGATGGCCAAAACCTCAGCCCTGCAGCCAAAATAACTGGGAAATAAAAGGAAAACATATGGATGGAAACTTCACTGCGCACGAGGGGGGGGGTCAGTGCCAGGCTGGGGCTGAGCCGGGGGTGCAGGGCTGGGGGCTGAGCTCCTGGGGCAGGTGGGGGTGGGGCAGGTGGAGGAGTGCTGGGCTGCCCACAGCCCCGCTCTGATTTCAGCACTCAGCTGCATCAGATCAACCCAGCACTGCTGGGAGGGCAGGGAGACGCTGATGGGAGGGAAGGAGATGCTGGTGGGAGAGATCTTACAGCCCACAGGGAATAACATGGGATTTTAGACGTGATTTGTCCTGGAGGCTGGGTGGGAAAGTGCATTTTGGGATGGAATGGAATGGAATGGGGTGGGATGGAACCCAGTAGGATGCAATGACATGCAATGAAATAGGATGGGATGGGATGGGACATGATAGGATGGGGTAAGATGGGATGGGTCCCAATAGTATGCAATGGGATGCAATGGGATATGACGGGATTAAATGTGATAGGATGCAATAGGATGCAATGGGATGTGATGCAATGGCAGACAGTGCAATGGGGTGGGATGCAATGCAATAAGATGTGATAGGATAGGGTTCAGTGGGATGAGATTCAGTGCAAGGGGATACAGTGTGATGTGATGGGTTGGGATGAGATGGATGGGATGGGTTGGAATGGGATGGGACAGGCACAGGAGAACAAACACCGTGCCACTTACAGTCACTGGTGTGCCCACTGTGCCTCTGTGCCTTCTTGCTGCATTGCTCCATGTCTCAGTTTCCCCTGGCTGAAGTGCAGCATTGGCATCCCCTGCCTCTTCCTGGCCCATGGGACAGCTGGGGTGAACCTACAGGGTGTTCTGCAGGGGAGAAATTGCTGCCCAGCTGCTGGAGCTTTGCCTTTCTGAGAACCAGAGCTCTCCAGTCCTGCTCTGGCACCAAAATCCTTCTGTGTCGTTCCCATTCACTGCCTGTGGCCCCTGGGAGGGGATGCAGGGAATTAGAGGGGTGAGAATGGAGGTGTGTGGGAGTGGAGGGATGTGGAGCTGTAGGGTTAGAAGGGCGTGGGGATAAATAGGGCTGGAGGGATGCGGGGATGTGAAAGTGGAGGGATGTAGGAGAAATGGGGCGAGGGGTCATAGGAGTGTAGGATCGGAAGGATGCAGGGATATATGAGGATGGATGGATGTAGGGATGTATGGGTATAGAGATGTCAGGACGTGGGGATATATGGGATAGACGGATGTAGGAATGCAGAGATGTAGGGGTGGAGTGATGGAGGGATGTAGCCATGTAGAGGCAGAGGGATGCGGGGATGAAGAAGCGATGTAGGGTGGCAGAGATGTAGGGATACACGTGCGGGGATATAGGAGTGAAGGGCTGTGGGGCTGCAGTTTGCAGACCCAAGGCAGGGACCGGCCCCGCAGCCCGGTTCGGCCCCGTCGCACCCCGCAGGGCCGGGAGGTGGCAGCAGCGGCCGCGCTGAGCGGAGCGCTCCGCGGATACTGATCCGCGACGGAACATCCCCGGGAGCACCGCGCCGTGCGGGGCCGTGCGGGGTTTGGGGTCCCGCAGCTCCTCTGCATCGCTGTGAGGCGCCGGGGGGCTCCGCCACAGACAACGTCCTCAAAACGCTGCTCTGATCTCGGGCTGTAAGCAGAGCTTCCAGGCGCTCTGATGCTCCCAGAGCCCCCCGCTCTCATTTTCTTTCCTTTCCTTCTTCCAGGTGCGGTTGGATCCCTCCGTCCTCGGGCGCATTTCAGACGTGCCGGCAGCAGAACGGGATGGAGCTGCGGGACGTGACGGCAGCGGACGGGCAGCTGCTGTGCGGGGTGGGTGCGAGGTTTGGTGACACACCGCGACCCCCAGGAGGAGCAGTGGGGTCCGTAGGGCGAGGGGTGGACGGCAGCACGGGGCTGCACGGCATGGCTGTGGGTTGGGGCTGTGGGTTGGGGCTGTGGGTTGGGGCTGTGGGTTGGGGCTGATGGGTGCTTCCTGGGTGGGACGTGGCCCCTCCCAGGCTGTGCTGCATTTATGGCTTTGGGGTTAACCAGCATTTTTGGCCCGGTGTCCCGAGGGGTGGCTGGCAGCTCGGACACGTTGCAGACACCGTGAGGCCTCCAACTGCTCAGCCGGGAGGGGGAAAGCGCTTCGTTGGGGTCGGGCATCTCGGGAATGAACGGGCTGAGACCCCCGGCCCCCAACCGCCCCCACCATCCCTGCTGTGCTGAGCGCCCGACCTCAGCCCGAGGGGGCACACAGGGATGCACAGAGCCATTGTAGGGTCCTCAGGGGGAGGGGCAGCCCTGTAGTTGGCTGTCATCCCAGTAGGGTTTTGGGGTGCTCGGTGATGCCGGCTTTAATTTAATATAAGGAATAACAAGAACTCCCTTCCCCCGCCCGAATCTCGGAGCGCCCCCCACCCCTCGTCCTCCCTCCCATCTCCCCGTGTAGGGGCGGGGGTCCCTGTAGGGGCTGGGCCGGGGGCGGGGGCCCATCCCGTGCTCGGGACCCGCCCCGTCCCCGCCCGCCGCCGCTGCCCTCCGCCATGGGGCCGCTGCGCTGCGCTGCGCTCGTGCTGCTGCTGTTGCTGAGCACCGGGACCGGGACCAGCACCGGGGGCGGCCCCGAACCCCCCCGGGTGGTGCTGGCCCTCCTGGCCCGCAACGCTCAGCACTCGCTGCCGCACTGCCTGGGGGCTCTGGAGAGCCTGGATTTCCCTGCGAGGGACATCGCGCTGTGGTGAGGGTGGGGGCACCGGGAGCACCTCCAGCTCCTCGGAGAATATGGGGGCGGTGGGTGGGAAGGGGTGAGTGGAAGGAGTGGGAGTCCTGGGGGAGCGGTAGATGGGGAGTGGGGGGCTCCGAGAGGAGTGGGGGAGAATGGGGGCTCTGTGTTGGGTGGGGGACACAGGGACAAGGATCTGAGGGTAATGGGGACCTTAGGGAGGTGTTCCCATTCCTTCAGGATCCTCTCCAGGATTGGCGAATGGGGACCTGGAGGAGTGGGGACTGCACGGGGATCCCACTGGGGTGCGGGGAACCCGTGGTGGTGGTGGCAGCTCCAGGGGCTGTGGCTGTGTGTGGGGCTCTGCAGCGGCTGTGGGAGCACCGGGATGGGGGCACAGCTCTGCAAGGGGGAACGGAGACCCCCACAGTCTCCTTCCTGGATTGGTAGGGCTGGTGTGTGTGACGGAGCACCCTGGGCTTGTGGGGGCTCTCCACGTTCTCAGGGAAGGGCGCTGCCTCCCTCTCCCCATGGAGACTGCCCAAGCACAACCCCTAAACACCCCTTTTATGCCGTGCGGAGGGTGGGAGTGGAGCCCCTGTTCCTGTTCTTCTCCGCTCCTTTACAGCCGCCACATGCTGGAGTGGAAACTTTTATGGTGGATGAGGTGGGGGCCGGAGGGGAGGGATCCTGCTGGGGGAGGCTGTGCTGGGGGGAGCTGAGGGGCTGCTTTGGTCCTGCTGCCCCACACCCAGCCAGTGGCTGCGGGCACAGTGTGGCACGGAGGGCAGGAGTGGTGGAACAGGGTTAGGAAGCTGCTGAGGGCTGAGAGCAAGCAGGAACAACAGGATAGCAGTGGGGAAGAAATTACCCCTTTGCCTTTCCCTCCCTGGCGAACGCAGCCGTGGTTCCTCCAAATTACACGCTGCTTTTCCAAGTGAGCCCTGCTCCCCTCTGCTGCTGCTCAGCCTCTCGGTGTGGTAGGGCAGGGGGGGTGGGTCTGTGCCTTGGGGGTAACCCTGAGTGCTACAGGGCTGATGTGTGCCCCCAGGTGTGCGACAGACCACAACTCGGACAACACGACGGCGATGCTGCAGGAGTGGCTGCAGGCAGTGGGCAGCAATTACCACTCGGTGGCATGGAAGGCAGAAGAGGAACCCAGGTGGGGATGGGGGGGACGACCCCACGTTGCTCCCCTCCTCCTTGCACTTCTCCACTGCATGCACACGAGGTTTTGCTTGCATGCTGCTGCCAGCTCAGCTCAGCGCTGACTCAGGCGGACGGCATGCAGTGTGTGCACTGAGTTTGTGCGTTCCCAGCTGGGGCCGTTAACCCTCTGCCTTCCTCCCACTACACAGTTCTTACCCCGACGAGCTCAGCCCCAAGCACTGGAGTGACAAACGCTATGAGAACCTGATGAGGCTGAAGCAGGAGGCTCTGAGCTACGCCCGGGGGCTGCGGGCAGATTACATCCTGGTAGGGACGAGGCAGCATGTGGGTGCCATGACACGTGGGGTTTAGTGTGAGTGTCCCCCTGCCTCCAGCACCAGCTCTGTCCCTGCAGTTTGTGGACACAGACAGCATCCTGACCAACAACCAGACCCTCACCTTCCTCATGGCGCAGAACAAGTCGGTGGTGGCCCCGATGCTGGACTCACAGACCTTCTACTCCAACTTCTGGTGTGGGATAACGCCCCAGGTACAGCCCAGAACCCCTGGGGGGCTGCCCAACGCTGTGTCCAGGTCAGTGTCACTGTCACACCGCTGTGTCACAGGGGTTCTATCGCCGCACGGCCGACTATTTCCCCACCAAGAACCGGCAGCGCCGGGGCTGCTTTGCCGTGCCCATGGTGTATGCCACCTTCCTGATCGACCTGCGGAAGGAGGAGACGGCACAGCTGGCCTTCCACCCCCCCCACCCCAACTACACCTGGGCTTTCGACGACATCATTGTCTTTGCCTACTCCTGCCAGGAGGCTGGTGAGGGTCAGGGGTCCAGAGAGGGCTGCGGTCAGCCTATGTGGTGCTCAGCCTCCTCTCCCTGCAGGTGTCGAGGTCCATGTGTGCAACCAGCAGCGCTTTGGTTACATCAATGTCCCTGTGAAGGCCCACCAGACGCTGGAGGATGAACGCATCAACTTTGTGCATCTCACGCTGGAGGCCATGGGTGAGCTCCGGGGGGTCCCCGTGCTGTTCCTGTCAGTGGCAGAGGGCTGCGGGCTGCATGGAAGGGATGTTCCATCTCTCTGCAGTGGATGGTCCCCCCATGCAGCGCTCCAGGCACATCTCCGTCCCACCCAAACCACTCACCAAACTGGGCTTTGATGAAGTAAGTGCCCACCGTGCCTCCCCTCCGCACCTCCTTCCCTGGTGTCCAGCCAACCTCATGTCCCCTGTCCCACACTGATGTGTCCCACACTGATGTGCCCCCATCCCGTGCCCTGGTGGGACTCTCCTCTTCCTCCCCAGATCTTCCTCATCAATCTGGTGCGGCGGCCGGACCGGCGCCGGCGGATGCTGGAGTCGCTGCAGGAGCTGGAGATTGCTGCACGGGTGGTGGATGCGGTGGATGGGAGGTGACCATGTAGTGTCACCCTGGGAGGGAGCTGGGTGCTGGGGACACCGTGCTGACCCACCCCGTCACCTTGCAGCACCCTTAACAGCAGTGACATCAAGGTGCTGGGGGTGGACCTGCTGCCGGGGTATTACGACCCGTTCTCTGGCCGCACGCTCACCAAGGGGGAGGTCGGATGCTTCCTGAGCCACTATAACATCTGGAAGGAGGTATGGGGCTGAGGGGCACCAGCATGGGGCGGGGACACTCTGCACAGCATCAATTCTCTCTGGGTAACCTGGGGAGAGGGTCTCTCCTTCAGGGTGGGTGTCCCCAGTATGGCATAATATAGCCCAGTATGGCCCCATGCAGTGCCAGTGTGGGTCAGCAGCTCAGTGCCCTCCCCACAGATCGTGTCCCAGGGGCTGGAGCGGGTGCTGGTCTTTGAGGACGACGTGCGCTTCGAGGTGTCCTTCCCAGCACGGCTGCAGCGGCTGATGGAAGAACTGGAGGGAGCACGGCACGACTGGGACCTCATGTAGGTGCTGGGGATGGGGGGGCACGGGGTGGGCGCTGGACCGGGTCTGACCATTCACCCTGCAGCTACCTGGGGAGGAAGCAGGTGAATGCAGAGGATGAAGCTCCTGTGGAGGGTGTCAGGAACCTGGTGGTAGCCGGGTATTCCTACTGGACGCTGGCATACGCCATCTCCCTCCGTGGCGCACAGAAGCTGCTGGCTGCTGAGCCCCTCTCCAAAATGCTGCCGGTGGATGAGTTCCTGCCCATCATGTACGACAAGCACCCCAAGTAAGGAGCAGGGCTGCGCTGCTGTGGGAACATGTGGTTCTTCTTCATTGCCACCATCCCACCCTGTCTCTCCCCTCCACCCCGGCTGGAGGAAAACATCTGCAGCATGAGCTCATTCCCCTGCTTGGCTGCTGGCTGCTGGAAAATGGCCCTCTGCCAGCATGGGGCGGCGGGGCTGGAGCTGGGCTGTGGGGCTGGAGCTGGGGTGTGGGGATGGAGCTGGGCTGTGGGGCTGGAGCTGGGCTGTGGGGCTGGCCTGTGCAGAGGGCTCAGCCCCATCAGGGGCACCTCACCGGGTAGGGATCCAGATGGGGGTGCACAAGAACTGGGGGGGAGAACGTGGGAAAAGGGGAGAGCAGGATAGCAAAACGAAGGGTTGGAAGGGTGGGGGGGAACCAGTCTGAGCACACAGCATCCCTGGTGCTACTGTCACTCCCAAAGCAGTGCCATCCCCATGCACCCACCCCATTGCTGTGTTCTCCATCGTTCCTTATGTGTCCCTCTCCTGCTCTCCCCAGTGAGGACTACAAGCAGCACTTTGCCCCACGGGACCTGCAGGTGTTTTCAGCTCACCCACTCCTGGTTTATCCCACCCACTACGCCGGGGACAGCAACTGGCTGAGCGACACAGAGACCTCCACCATCTGGGACGATGACTCCAAACAGACAGGCTGGGTGGGCTCACAGAAGACCCTGAGGGACCCACGGGATGGAGGGGGGTACCTCCGCTCTGCATCCCACGATGAGCTCTGAGGGTGCTGGTGCTGGACATGGACCCCCACCCTGGGAGCAGCCGGACCCTCCTCACCCACCCATGGAAGGCATCAGTGAGCAGAGGGCTTGCTCATCTGGACCACTAGCAGCGATGTTCACTGCTTTTCTCCATAGGGACCAGGCGTTGTGACCCGGGGGGGGCATCATTGATTGGGTTCTCCCCCCACCCCTGGGGTGCTCCAAAGTGGGATTTGTTCCTGGGGCTCTTGGCAAGATGGTGCCCAGCCAGACAGAGGGGCTGCCAGACCCTGGTGCTCCGGCTCTGTACTCTGCTGAGTAGTGCAAACTGTTTTTTGGGCATCGCATGTGGATTTGCTGTGCAGGAGGAGGGGGGAAGGCCCTGAAGGTGCACATGTGGCCTCCTGCCATCCCTGCCTGTTCCATATCTGGGCTGAAGCCCAGGAGGATTAAAGCCAACTGTGTTGGAGCCGACGTCCCTGGCTGCAGGCTGTATTGGGCAGAGTTGCCCTCAGATAATACCGATACCTTCCCTCATTTGTTCTGCTGTTCTCAGCGGAGGTTTTGGCCTTTGGACTGAAAACCTTTTGCTAATTTGAGCACTGAGATGTGCAGCTGGGTCCTGCTGGGCTCTGGCGTGTGTCACGTTAGTGGCCAGATTTGGAGAAGGGTGTTTGCTTTACAAGAGCCAGGGATTGTTTGTTTTGAGCTAAAACTTCAGATCTCTGGAGCAAGCGAACGCCGCAGGGCAATGCTTGGTCCAAAACTGGGGGAGAAAAGCAAGTTCCTTGAAAATGCTGCAATGGAGCCTAATCCAGGTGGGCTGGGGGGAGGTGAGCTGCTTTTCAAGTGCCCAGAGCTGATGTTCTCCCCTCTTTTGCTTCCTTGGCTGCGGGTAACCTGAATGCAGACCTTGCAGGGTGAGGAGGTTGGGAATGGAGAAGTTTGGGTGCAAGCTGGAGCAGAGGAAGGGGATGGCAGCAGTGGCAATGCAGTATGTGGGGCCCTGTGAGGTCCCAGGGTGCCTGTTGGGATGCGGGCATGGAGCTGCTGTGCTTGCAGCTTGTAGCAGAACACTCAGCTTTTGGAATGCTGGAGGGTAGAAGGCATTCCCTAGCAGCTCTGGCAGGAGAGCTGTAACAAAGCCGGCCAGGAGCCGTTCAAAAACTCTAATGTTTTGGCAGAAAACAACCTAACTCAGAAACTATGACAGCCTGAAACCTCCCCTGGTGAGCTGGGAAATTCCAAACAGCTCTGCCTTTCTGTGCCAGTGTGTTGGGACGGCCTTACTGCACATCCATGATGAGGGGGAGCAGCAGGGACTGAGGGGAAGGCGGGAGGGACCTCAGGAGGGACTGAGGATGGCAATGGTGATGGGGCAGGAGGCGCCGGTTCCCTGCAGGCAGATGAAGGGTTGAGGGGCCCGGCTCCAAGGAACACGGGTCTGGAAGAGGCAGGGCTGCGCTGCTGCCAGGACTCCGTGCTGCTGCCAGGGCTGGCGGCCACGCTGATGGTTTCCATGTTCGCTGCGCTGCCAAAACAGCGTCAGGGAGGAGGAAAAGGGGCTGATGGCCTGGAGCGGGGCTCCGTGTGCCACAGGGGTCACTGAGTGCTCGGACTGCTGAGGTGGGGCGGCACTGTCCCCTTCCACGCGGTCCAAGCACGCTGCAGGTCACAAACACGGGCCAGACCCCGCCGTGCCCCGCAGAGGAGAAGGACAAATCCCCCCTTGGCCTCTAAGTGACCCCGACACGGAACCACGCCAAACTGGATCTGCAAGGACCTCAGCCAGCAAGGCACCGCCCCGCCGCCATCTTTGTTGCGGGCGTCTCAGCTATCTTACTTCCGGCAACAATCACCATCTTGCTTCCGGGCAACGCCGCCATCTTTGCGAGCGTTGGGGGGGGGCTAAACAACGACAGTCTGTTGGTGGAATGAGCGTCCCACGAGCATTGATCTCATACAAGGTTTATTTTAAAATCATTACAAATGCTACCGTTGCTGCAGGCAGGTTGGTCTGTACGAGGACCAGCTGCATTTCAGGCCGTTCCTCCAATGGCCGCCCAAGAAGCTGGAGGAGGAAGGGCAGCAGCTGTTCGCAGTGCAAGGAAACTGGAAGGAAACTGGCTCTGCAACATCCCTGCGCTGCGAGCTGCAATGCCGAGGCTGCTCACCAGCCAGCAGCACAAATCAGCACCAGCACGGTCCCGTTGGACCACAGAACTGAGGTACCGCCACGCTTACAGAGATGGCTCTTAAAAACACTAAAATGTATTGTAATAAAATCATCCTTTTTTTGGCTCAGAATCTTCATGCATTGGATTGCAGAAGAGGAGAGAGCTACGGGATGGTGCTGCTGACAGGGTAAGAAACCTGCCTGACACTGCAGTCTCTCCTTCGTCACAGATAGGACTTGAGTGGTGCACCAGGCTGAGCACCTTCACCTGGGCACTGAATATACAACAAAGTGCTTTAAATCAAACCACCTGCACTTGCTCCCACAGCCGCATCCTGCAGTAGCACCCTTGGGGCTGGCAAAGCCGAATGCAACAGGAGAGCATTTGTGCTACTGCGTGGTAACACGGAGCTCCTGGTGCTCATCCCACCAGCCTACAGCTTTACAGCCCTGGATGTGTCCCCTATGGACCTGAGCAAGGCTAGAAGAAAAAACTGATCCGAGAGGCCACAGTTTTGCAGCCCGTCGATGAAAATAGTTTCTCTTCTTCTGGGAAATAGGGGATGCTGTCAGCCACCTCCTGGATGACACCCTGCTGTCCTTCTAGCCCTTGCTGCACGAGTTCATTGATGACGCATTGCTTTACGTGGTGGCGCTTCAGTGGGAGGAAAGGCACAACAAAATCAATGAGATGTTCGTTAATGATCCCAGATTTCCAGAATCCACCTGCAAAGGGGATGGAGGAGACAGAAGATGTTACTTTCAGTGTTTGTGGTCCCTGGAATTCAAAGAGCTCACAATTCCTTTCCCTTCAATCAAATCCCTGTCCCCTTCTGCTTGCTTAGGAGATCCCAGAGCATCTGTGGCTGTCTGGAGTGAGCCTGGCTCCCTCTGCTGGGCTCTGCTCCCTGCTGAAACACCGAAGAGATGCACTCACTCTGAGGGTTCTCGAACACCGCTTTGGAGATGGCTGCCTCCATGTCCTGCAGGCTGATCTCCTCCCGGTCCTGGTGGGCACGCCAGAGATCCAGTGTCATTTCATTGATCTGCTCTCCTCCTGCATTGCTGCACAAGAGTGAGATGAATTACTACCCAGGAAAATGGTATTGCAGGGCAGAGATGGCATCTGCCAGCCTGCAGGAGTGCAGTCCAGCCTTGCCTTGCTGCCTGGCCTAAAATGACTCCTGTAAAGGCAAGCAAATAACAGGAAGGGGACTGTATAGGAAATCACAGCCTGAACCTCTGATTAATCAGCTGAGGCAAGTGTGGGGTCAGCTATGGGAGCACAGGTGAGAGTGATGGAGCTGTGCTCCTGGAAGGGGTGGAGCTGGACTCCACCTCCTCTAACACCTCATTTAAGGGCTGACCACCACCGAGGCAGCATCTCCTGGAGATTGCTCCCCAGTGGAGACTGCCCCAGCTCTTCCAACCAAGGCATCGACATTGGTGAGTTTTGCTTTGCAAATAACCTTTGAATATTTACCATCATCTTTGTTAACATCTTTATATTAGCCACCCTTACAGAGATGCTCCAATTTCATGAGGAAATAACACCTGTTGGTTTCTGCAGCTCAATGCTTGGAAAAGGAAAAGCAAAATGAAAGCGTGCTCTGAAGCAGGCATCGTCCTGTGCCCATGTGGGGGCCTCTCACCTTATGAAGATGAAGATTGCTTTGCGGTAGTTGGTCCCATACACAACCCACGAGGGTCCCAGGAATGGCATAATCACATCAATAAGACCCGGGTGCATCTTGTCCATCTCCTCAAAGAGAAAGACCGACCGTCCGCAGTTTGTCAGGTTCCCTTGGATCCAGTGCCTCAGATTCTCCTAGGAAAGACACCCACCGGACCATAAAGCAACAAGGGAGTCCTGAGCTCCTGCAGTGCAAGGGCTGAGGTGAAGCAGAGAAGCAGCAGTGCAGCATCACCTACTCCGAGCAGGAAGCCTGAGGCAGGCTGCTTTACCCTGAGCTTGGCACAATGACTTATCTGTGCCATTTATTAGCCCATCATGGGTCTTCTATTGCAAATTTAAAGCAGTAAGAAGGAGGCAGCAAAGTAAAGCTGGGTATTCAGCCTCCTACAGCTCCCTCCAGTTCTTCTCTTTCACTGCATTACAGTTTCCAGATATTGGGAGGGAGATGTGCCCGTTGCCACCTCATCTGGTGCAAAACTGTGCCTGCACAGAGCGAGAAGAGCTCTCCTTGCTACAGCTGAAGTTACTGCAGTGCCAGCACACATAGATGGGATTTCTTGCCTCTGCGAGCTGTAGGAGCTGCAGGTTAAGCTGCGTGTTGGAGCTCCTTGTTGGGTGAGGAGGGAATTATCAAGTCCAGCAATACAGAGGTGTTTTTCCCCCCAGCTATTGAGCTGTTTGGGAAGCGAAGGGCCAATTTCAGGTGAAAGGCACCGAGTGAAACACTTTGGCTGCGCGTTCAAAGGGCCGCGTAAATACCGAAAGAGGGAGCAAATGACAGCACGGACAGCTGGAGCGCATCGCAGGGGAACCTCCAGCCGCTGCGTGGAGCCTTTGCTCCAGGCTCTGCCGGAGGGAGAAGCGCGGAGCTGCAGCACGTCCAGCCCACACTGAGCGACCGAGCGACCGCGAGGCGTGGGGCAGCGCTCACCTTGTACCGCCCCACGTGCTCCGCGTGGGGGAAGTGCACGATGGGGGAGAACTGGTGCACGTGGGGACTCTGCAGCCCCTCGGGGAAGAGGTGCCGGACCAACATGGAGCTCACGAAGGTTTTTCCCGTCCCGGTGGAGCCGTGGAAGGACATGACGAGGGGCTTCTTCGGGCTGCGCTGCTCCAGGAACTGCCTCAGTGCCTTCATCACCTGCTGCCTCACCAGGGGCTGCCCCACCAGGGTTACGGCCAGCTCGCACTCCAGACCTGCAGCAAAAGCAAATCCTTTACGGAACGATGGGCTGACAGCTCCCCGCCCTGCGGTCGCACTAATGCCGCCGTGTCTCTCCCGACCCAGAACCGGAACCTAACCGCGCAGGTCGGGCCCGAAGCCGCACTCGCAGTCTGCCGTGAAGCTGCAGCGCAGCGCCCGCAGGTCCCAGGCGGCGGCGGCCGAGAGCAGCACCGGGATCAGAACCAGGACCGGCATCAGAACCAGGACCGGCACCGCCGCCGTTCGGCCCATGGCGGCTCCGGCACCGCCCGCACTACAGCTCCCGGCGCGCCACGCCGCTGGTCACGTGTGCAAAGGGGGCGTGGCCTGATCAACATGGCCCCGCCCCCCCCACGCGGCCGGGCTGGGCGCTGTGATTGCACTCCCAGCCTGTGACCTCCAAACAGCAAAGCGGGGGGTGGCGGTGTGGGGGAGTCCCTCCAGAGGGAGAACGTAAAAGTTTATTGTATGTAAGAACCAAGGCCGTGAGCTATGTACAGATATTTACAGGACCGAATGAACGAGCTGAAGTATTTACACCAGGAACCGTCCCCAAGAATCTGTACATCCAGAAGTGACCGTGACAACGTATTTACAAGCGGGTAACCAGCAGCCGTGGGTGAGAGGGAGGTGGGAAGGGAGGGAGTCTGAAGGGGGAGGAGGGGCGCCATGCAGCCATGGACCGCGGCAGGGCTGGGCGATGGATGCTGTCCCCACCCCCTGGGGTGGCAGTGCCAAGGAGGCGAGTGGCGGATGGGAAGTGGCTGTCGTTCCTTCCCCTTGTCCCCACATTGCCGCTGTGTCCCCTATGCAGAGGCTTTCTGTTGGTGGGGGGTTACAGCTCGCTGAAGCGCACTGCCGGCTCCAGTTTGTGGGACAGGGCTGTAAGGACCTTGTCGAACTTCTCGTAGCGCTCGGCCTGGCTGCTCTCAGCCCCACGGCTGCCCCACAGCAGCCGCAGCTGGAACTCGGTGCTGAAGATCTCTAGCAGCTCTGCCCTGCCCTGGAAACCTGCGGGGAGAGAGAGAGAGAGTCAGATCCATGGAGACAGGATGGGGACCATCCAGTGCTGCCACCGCGGCAGAGGGAAAAGGGCCCCCCCCATCCCCGTCTTGCTTACCCTGCAGCTTCACCTCAGCGTTGGTGTGGTACAGTCCACCGTGGTGAGCCACCGTCCGTGCAGCTTCCAGGTGTGCCATGACCACCTCCACGCCATTGTCCGTGGCCTCCCAGGGCTCAGGGTTGTCCACCAGCGCATCATCCCGCTCCAGGAGAGTCACCAGGGGCAGGATGTGGGGAAAGGTGGTGTTGCTCAGCGGTGGCCCTTCTGCAGAGAGAGGCTCGGTGAGCACCGCTTGTGACCATGGTGCTGGTGGGTATGTGGCTCGGTGTCCCTGCATCCTCCTCATTCCTCTCCCTGTCTGCCTTGGACCCACACAGCACTCTCCTATGGAGCCGGGCTGCCACCACACCCCTGGGGCAGAGTTCTGGCTCAGCTGCAGCACAGTCATGGCTGTGGCTCTGGAGAAGGCTCTGCTCGAGGCCATCACCTCATCCAGCACCATCTGGGCCTTTCTGCTTGTGCCCAGGAGGGAAGCAGTGCTGTTCCTACTCTGGCATTCTCTGTGTGTCCCAGGGCTGCAGTGAGGAGTGGGTGAGCAGATCCCAGGGCGCCGAGTGTGAGGGAGATGCAGCTTTTCATCCTCCCTGACCACAACCGGCCGCTGTCCCCTTGGCTTGGCACGCACTGCCATGCAAGCACAAGGGTTTGGCTCGGCTGAGCCATGTTTGTGCCCAGCTGCTGGTTTTATTTAGTTATGAAATGCTTCCCTGGGAAGGAAGGGGGAGCTGAGGCCAAGCAGGCACTACAGGGCTGCATTGAGGCACAAGGGAAGTGTCTGGCCCTGCTGGGAGAGGGATGCAGCTCTCCAACATGTGCTCCCCCAGCAAGGATGTGCTTGGCTGAACCAGGAAGGAGCAGCCAGCTGGGAGATGGGAGCTGCCCTTCTCACCTTTCCCTTCATTCAGGCTCTTCAGGAATGGCTTCAGCTTCTTCTCATAGAGGATGGCACCCTCTGTGTGCCGCTGCCTCAGCACCATCCAGGTCTGCTCCAGCCGTGCGATCTGCAAGCAGAGGAGAAGTGCTGCTTCTGAACCCAGCACAGCCTGTGCTGCTGGCACTCATGGCCAAGACTTCATGGCCCCGGCACCAGGCTGGGCTCAGTGCTTTTTCTCCTGCCATGCCCCAGGACAGCAACCTCCCCACACCACAGAGGCCTTGAAGATGAGACGCAGGGAGGGAGCAGCCGTTCCGCTGCCTCTGTGAAGGCAGGAAGCAAAGCTTCCCAGCTGGGCTCTATTTAAAATTGAATTTTAATCTCCTTTCATCTTCCAAAGGGAGCAGTGTGGCCCGGAGACGCTGCTGCCACGGCCTTGAGACTGATTTGTATTGTACCGGAGGGCAGATTCATTTCCTCTCAGGAACAGAGCCCAGCACAAAACAAAAAGCCCAACCGCCGACAAACAATCACATCCCGGCAGGACTGGGCTGTTGCTCCACACAGGGGACGGCTCTTTCCCTTCACTGCTTACTCCCCAGCGGGTGCCTTTGCCAGGGCATGGTCCCCCTCCTCCCACCCCAATAGGTGGGTCATGAGGGGAGGGGGTGTTTAGGAAAGAGGCTGAGCCCAGGCCACGAGGATGAAGGCAGCATCCCCATACCTGCGCCATTTCCAGGGCATTCATCACAGCTGCAAAACTGAACATGTTGCCCATGGTGCTCTTCAGCTCGGCAGCCAGCTGGATGGTTTTGTGGAGCAGGGCTGCCCGCTCCTCTGTGCTGCCCGTGCAGCCCAGAATGTCCACGGCGATCATGATGGACATGGTGTGGAACCTGTTGCAGGGCGAGAGGCAGAGCGGGGCTCAGCGTGGGGGCAAAGAGCTGGGGCTGCTCCTGCCACTGCCCCCAGCGTGGAGGTTCAGCAGGACCACAGGAGGTGTGATGTCCCCCCTTTGCTGAGCTGGGGCACCCCAGGGGAGCTGGGATGTGCCGTACCGTTCCAGCAGGTCGAGCCGGAGCTGATGGCCATGGGGCAGGGTAAGCAGCTCCATGCCTGAGCTCACCCCCATCAGCCGCTGCATCTCTGCAGTTACGCCCAATATCCGAGCAACCTGGCAAGAAAGGTGAAAGGTGATTAGACCTGAGCAGCCTCCTTTGCCCCAACCCAGCCTCTGCCAGCTGGTGCATGGCAGCAGAGCTGAGAGCAGGGATGCTCTGATGCTCAGGGATTCCAGGGCTCGTGGGCACTGTTTCCCTGTCATCCTGGAGCGAACGGAGGGCAGCCGTGCCCGTCCCTCCCTCCTGGCCCCGCCGTACCAGGCAGTCCACTTTGGTGATGTGTTTGGCGAGTGTCTTCGCATCCACGTCCGCCAGCAGCTCTTTAACCTTCTTGAGCACAGCCATCTCCAGGGGTTTGTTCTCCAGGGGGATGAGCAGGGACTGAAATGCTGCCGGGTTGAAGGAGGAGCACGTCTCCACGGTGGGGGGCACAAAGCCCACAAAGTCCCGCTCTCCTTTCAGCCTCTGCCCTGCCTCCGCTTCCCCAGAGCCGTTCTCCACAGTCCCTCTCTGCCCTTCCTCCACCTTTAGCCTTTCCACGTAGCTCTTTGCTGGCAGTTTGCTGTCGTGAGCCGGCCGTTCTCTGCTGATGGGTGAGGTGGGGTGCAGCTGGCAGTAGTGCCCCGTGTCGGGGTCACTGTAGCTGTTCACAGAGGGAGAGGGGGAGGCGCGGGCGTAGCCGTGGCACGGCGTGGAGTGGGTGCTGTGGGCAGGGTCCGGCAGAGGTTTGTTGCTGCTACCCGGGCACAGCTGGGGCTCGCTGGACCTTCTGATGACCGGGGAGGCCGGGGTGATCCCAGCTGCTTGGCAGGTATGAGGCTTTAGCCGTGTCACTGCAAGGAGCAGGAGAGGACTTGTTAGCACCTGGAGTCGTGCACACACCAAGGATGCACCAAGGATACGGGGCAATGCTCCGTGCCCAGGGGCTTGTTTTTACAGCCAGCTCTGTCCTCTTCCCCATGTCTGTGCTGAGCTCAGCCTGTGCTGTGTCTCGCTGTGCCCGGCAGGGTGATGCCTACCTGTGCTGTATGCAGGTGAGGTGGGGTTCTCTGAGATGGGTGACATTGGGGAGTGCAGGTCCTGGATCTGGTCCACGCTGACAGCACAGTTGCGGATGATGTCCCTGTGGTGCGGCAGGGACACGCTGGGAAGATAGAAGCATCAGACTGAAATGAGTGCCTGGGCAAAGGCAGAGGGGTCGTGACTCTCCTCCCCACAGGCATCAATACCTTCCATTACCACGGCAACGAGTTGAACCCATAATCAGCTCAGCTGGAGCCGTGAGCAGGGCATCCCAGCCTGCAGAAGGGGTCAGTGCCTACAAAAAGCAGAGCCAGCCCTACCTGCAGGGAGCCTGGTTCTGGGAAGAGAGAAGGGACCCTGATGGCAAGGTACAGGGATAGCATGGGATAGGATGGGGTGAACCCAGGATACTGTGAGGAAGGTGGTCCAGCAAAGGAGTGGGAAAGTTTTCTAGCATTGTGGTGCGTGGCTGCAAGGCGGTATCTGATGCTGGGTGTGTTTTTAAATCTAAGAGCTGCATGGCAGATGAGCTGTGCTGTTCTCTCCCAAAGCTGGGGAGCAATGCAACATGCCTGAAGCTGGATGAATGCCCAGCTGGCTCACAGTGAGAGCTGAGAGATGCTGCGGTAAGTGAGCTGCATGTGTGCTCCTGTAGCAAGCTAGGAGGTCTCGTGTCATTGGGGCAGTGGTTACAGCCTGACACAAACACCGTGAGTCAGTGGTGTTGCAAAAGTGGCTGTGGTGGGCTGAGCAATGCAAGCACTTCAAGAAAGCAGGGCAGGCAATGAGCTGCCCTCCCTGGCACAGGCTGCTGTAATGTGATTGCAGTCCAGAGTGCTATGTGTCTGTGGTGGGAGCAGGATGGGAGAACAGCTGCGATGATGAGAGATCTGGGGAGTGGTGAGGAAAGGCTGATGGCTTTGGGCTCTTCTGGACGTGTGTATGTTTTCCTGAAAGCCCAGGTGTTTCCATTCTCCCTGCAGTAACAGTTTGGTTGCCTGTTTTCTGCTGGCATGTTCCTACCCTGCCCTTGGGCTGAGAAGGTTGAGGTGGTGAAAAGGCAGCCTGGCTTGCAGGCAGGGGGACGGGCTGTGCGTGCTGGGGACACAGTGGTGATGCAGGTCTCCTGGCCTCTGTGCAGGGATTTAAGTGTGCTCTGCCTTCCCTGGTGGTGCCTGCCAAGTGGAAGCCATGTGAAGGAAATCTCCTTCACCCCCTGTGAAACCTGGCTGTTGCAAAGGTGTATGTGACCTGGGCAGCCTTGTTAGAGGCTCAGTGTGGCTGTGCAGACCCCATCCACTCAGCTCTATCATATCCTCTTAGTAACTCCTTGCAAACACCCCAGTGGAAAAGACTCTAAAATGAAGTTTGGTCAGAAGCAAGCCACCAAATGGTGCTGGCTGACACTCCTGCATCAGCCTGGGAAAGCTTTGACAAACCCTGACACTCAGGCAATCCTGGACTGGATGATATAAAACACCCTCTGCCTTCTGGACTCTGTGATGCCAAGCTGTGTGCTCGCTGTGCGCTGCTGCCGTGGCTCAGCATGGCTGGCAGCCAGCCTGGGAGAAAACCCCAGTTCCAGCTGGGTACTGGCTCCTCTCCCTGTGCCTCTGCTGGTTGCCATGCCTGCACTGTGGCTGCTTCCACCCCCAAACCCTGCTCCTGCCTCACCCTCAGGGACCGATCCCCTGCACCCACCTGGTGGAGCATCCTTCAGCCCTGGTGATCTTGTCGGCCGTCAGCCCGTCTGTCATGGTGATGCTCCTCCTCTTGATGTGCCCCCCCTTTTGGGAGGCTGGGCTGTGGGACCCCCCGTGCTTCCCATTGGCGAGCCCATAGCTGGCCTCCAGGTAGCGCAGGGGGAAGGTGCGGTTGATGGGGCAGTAGACGATGGCACCGCTCTGTTCGGAGATGGCCTTGCGGTTGCCCACGTAGAAGCGGACGAGGGCGGGCACGTTGTCAAAGCTCTCCTGCTCAAAGAGGTACTGGACGCGGCTCCGGCCGTCGCTGGACTTCACTGTCACCTTGTTGATCTTGAAGTGGAGGGGCTCATTGCGCCAGCGGCACGTCAGCACGTAGTCACCCAAACTGGTGAGTGAGTCACGGATGAGGAAGTCGCCGTTCCTCTGCACGAGACTCTCTGAGACCTGGATGGGGATGGGGCAGTGGCTCAGGCACGGCCCCGTTGGCTGTTATTTAGGGCATCCCCCTCATCCTGGCTGTGAGTTTCAGGAGTTTCCCCGTGGCAAACCCAGGCAGCCCCCCCCCCCCCCCCCATCCTCACCTCCCGCGGGATGCGGCCGTGGTACCACGCGTGGCTGCGCAGGTCGGTGCTGCTCAGCTTCAACTCCTCTTCCAGCTCCTTGTGAAGCTTCTCCGGTGATGAGTCAAGGATGTATTTCTCCTTGGAGAACTGTACAGCAAAGAGAGAAAGCATCAGCTGGGGTTTTGCCACAAGCAGCACAGCCACTTCCCCCGCAGGGTCCAAGGGATGCTGTCCCCTATCCTTTCCACTGCCAGCACCTTCCACATCCACTGTGTATGCTGGCTGCAAGGGATGGGAAGGGAAGGACTGGCCCTTGGGTGCTGGGACTGCAGGGATCTCTCAGGGGGGGACAATCTTGATGTCACCTACCAGGAGCAGACCTGTCCCTGAGGACAGATGCCTGCCCCAGCTCCCTGTCCAGCACATCCTGAAACACTGTGGGTCGCACTTCTCCAGGAGGAAACCCATGTTGTTCCTCCTCCTAGAGACATCCCCCTCCAAAGGGTTAACTCAGCTGTGTTTAGCCTGACAGCAGCATGAATAGTAATGACAAATGTAAAGGAAACCTTCTGCATTGAAATGAGCTCTTACCAGCACTGGTGCACCTGAGCCTGGAGGATGCAATTTCCCCTCCTCCCCTTCCCTGGAGAGAGAAGGATTGCGTCACCTCTCCCTCGGCCACTGCTCTCTGCCACCACAGTGGGGGCATTCCCGGAGGGCAGGACATGTGTCAGAGGGGGATGTGTATGCCACCAGCACCGCAGCTTGGCTGGAGCTACTGGGGTGTCCTGTTGTGCTGGCAGCCCCTGAGCCCTTTGATGCATGCTGCCATCCATGCCGATGAGCTCAGGTGGCTCCTTGGCTCCGTGGTGCTTGTTAGGGTAGCACCGCTGGTGTCTGTGAGAGCAGGCAGGGTCTTGAAGCCGGTGCTCAGTGGCACTGCTCTGGCACAAATGGCTGCCTTTGCACTGTTCCCTGGAGCACCAGGGGCTTCAGCCTCAGAGCAGACTCTTTGCACCTTGTCCTGTGCCCTGAGCCCATCTCTCTCTGCTTCTCGTAGCACAGAGTGCTGCTCTCCCAGTCTGTGCCCTCCACTCCTGAAACTCACTGAGTCCCTCAGCAGCTTTTGTCCCCTCTGCCTACCAGCTCCCCAGCCTGGAGCTGTGTATATCAGCCAAGTTGGGCAGCAATCCCATCCCAGGGATGAGGCTCCAGCCTGGGGAGGTGGGAGGAGGAGGTGGGGGAACAACAGTGTGATGGCCCAAGCTCTCCAGGGCTTGCCTTCACCAGCCTGGACCTGCCTCTGTTCCTCCCTTCCAAACTGCCGAGTTAAAGAAATAAATAAATACTAAGACAGTGGAAGTGAAAGTGAATGAACTCCTGAGTGCTCCTCTGGCCCCAGTTCCTCCCCAAAGGAGGGTTCTGCTTGCTGAAGCTGCAGGGATGAGACACATGGGTCGCATATTCCTGAGCATCTCCACTGCTCTGCGGCCCCGGAGGAGACAAAGCCACGTGGCACTGCTGAACCCTATGGATAATAAATGGTCGCCAGCGAACACTGCTATAGTCTGGCTGCATCCTGGGGGGCTGAGGCCAGAGCAGATGCCGTTTCCATGACAACACTTTGCTTGGTGTGAGCAGCCATGGGTGCCCCGTGCTGCAGCACTGCCCCGTGGCGCTGCCGTCCCCAAGCACCGGGCTGCTGCCTGCATGAGAGCTGGGGGCTAATGCCCCCCAGCAAAGGGATTAGCATCCGCTCTGCTCTATGCTGTACATCTGGGTTTTCCCCCAAATCCTCCCCATGCAAATGCACAAGATAACAAACACAAACCCAGCTGAGCAGCGCCCGGCGTCTCCAAGCCGGGATTTGGGCAGCAGCCGGCTGGCAGCCGTGCCAGGAGCTGGGTGCTGAGCTGGGGAGAGGCACGCAGGGCTTTGTGCCCTGCAGTTGGGGCAGTGAGGACAGCTGTGAGAGAAGGACCCTCAGCCACATGATGGGCATCATCCCTTCAGCTGCTTGGGGTCCCAATAAGGTCCCATCCAACTTTTACAGCCACCAAAAAGCCATCGCTTGGTGACTGCAGCCACTCCAACCAGGACCCTGATGCATGGAGAGCCCTCTTCTTTGGTATGCTGGCACTCTGGGGGCTGTCCTCGTGCTTTACATTGGCTTCGTGCTGCTCCGCTCCATGCTGTGTCTCGGAGGAGGCTGTGTGTGGCTGCCAGCTGGCACGACAAGGCGGCCGGCCCGGCGCTGTCAGCAGTGTGTAAGCGGATGTGTGAGCACCAAGCTGAAAAGGGCACCACTTGGTGCTCTCTGCTGTGCCAAGAGGACATCAAAAGATGTACAGCCTGATGTGAGGTCTTGCATGCTAGAGGGTTGGCTGGAGAGAAAATCCTCGACTTCCACTAGCGCCCAGCTCAAGTCTATGATGCTGGCTGCCTGCTCAGAGCCCCAAGGCTTCCTCTGGCTGAGTGGGATGGAACAGGGGTGAGATCGGTTCCCCAAACCAGCCAAACCAGCTCAGGAGCTGCCAGAGATGGTGCCAAACTTTGCCTGAGGAATCCCAAGCAGTAGCCAACGTGGTGTGGCTGGTGAAAGGAGAGCTCCTCCATCACATTCAGCAGCAGGCAGGCTGTTTCATGGTCTGCAGGTACAGCAGGGCTCACCAGGAGGGGATTCCCTGGGTTCTCCATCCCTGCTCTCCTCTTTTCCTCTACCTGCTGCTTTCTTGGCAGAGGAAGCGCCTTTGGTCGCAGCTATGGACTAGAATTGGCAGCCAAAGGGCAAGAGCTGGGGGGTGGAGGGTGCTGACAGCTGTGTTCTGTGTAAAACAGTGGCTCTGCCTGGTGTGAAGTGAGCTCCAAAATCTGGCACTTGGCTTTTTTCTCCTTGCAAAGCTGCTCTTATGAAACAGGAGTGATTTGCAGCCTGCTTCCAGCTCCCCCCTCCCGGACCTGAAGCAGCTGAAGTCAGCACGGAGAGCAAGGTGTATGTGCACCCACCCCGCCCCATGATAACATCTCCTGGCTATCCTCAGGGCACAACGTGCAGCTGCTCTCACTCTCCGGCTGCCTGCCCCACAATGGGACCCTTGCTGGGGAAATCCCAGACCTTACTGTTGATCTTCAAACCCCCAACTCCTGCTGCTGGAGCAGATGTGGGGCCTGGGAAGCAGAACTAGGAGGGAACGGACTAAGAAGCCACTTGGAGCAGGTGTGTGGGCAAAGCCTCAGAGTCACCAAAACGCCTTTCTTCTCTGCTTAGCTCTGCATCAGGCAATGGGCTACTTCACAGCAAAGGATTATAGAAGAAACATCCTTGTTGAGGCAGCCAGCATCTCTGTACTGTCTTGCAGTGACTCTGGGTGTTTAAATAGACTCTGAGAAGGCTCGTGCCCATCTCCTGGGTTGCTGGAGGCAGCTCTTGGCTATGCCATGTCTCCACTGCTCCCCAATGAAAGCACATAGACTGAGGAGCTGCCCTGGCGCTCAAAGCCTTTCTTAGGAGCGGTCCCAGCCATGCAAAGGGTCTCCTTTGTGGCAGCTCTGGAGCAATGATGTCTGGCTGGCAGGGGTGGGGTGCAGCTGGGGGTTGGTGGCTGGGAACATTGGGATGCTGCAAGGTGGGATGGATGCCCCAGCTCATGCTATGGGGTGGTGCAGTGCTGTCCTAGAGGAGCAGGTCTCTGGTGCGGTATGGGGTGTGTGTGTGTGTACACACATTTCCATCCATCTCTATATTACTTATCTCACTCTGAAACGGCGGTGGCTGCTGCTGCTGCATCCCTTTTCAGAGCTGCTATTGGCCAGAAATGATGTCAGTGCTTCCCAGGCTGGGTGCACTGCCATTGGCGGCGAGCAGGGATGCGGCTGTCAGCTGGAAGCGCTCCAGTCATTCATGGGGACTTCAGTGTGTGTTTGCTGGGCACACTTGGACACAAATAGATGGTGAAGGATCAGGCAGAGCCAGGTGAGCACTTAGGGCTTCACTTTTAACTGTTCCTGTGGTTGGGATGGAGTGCCTTCCATCCCCTCCTGCATGAAGGCCAGGCACCCACCTGTCCCTCCCTTGTTCTGGCAGCAGCTCACCACGATGCTGTGGTAGGGCACATCCCCTGCTGTTGCACAGTGGCCCTCTGACAACCAGAAGAAGCTCCTCTGCTTCTCTCCGTTTACCCCCACTCAGCGATCACAATCCCTGGCTCTGCACCGAGATCAGCAGCGATCATGACAAGACTTGAAATGCTTCCTCTGGGCTCTGAATTACCCAGCATAATCTCTACAGCTCAGCACCCACCTCCCAGAGCAGTACTGAATCAGACTGCCAGCACTGCTGGCTGCCAGCTCCGGGCACTTCTCACCCTTTTTAACTTGCAGCATGCCAGCAGCTCGTGCTTCAGTCAGAGTCTGCATGGCTCTTGCAGTGCTAAGCTCCTTTGCTCAGTGGGTAAATGAGGGAACAGCTTCCTGGCACTCCGTCCCTTTCTCTGCTTGTACAAAACGCCAAGAATCCAAAAATAGGATGTCTAGAGGTGGAAGTGCCACAGGACAGGTGACAGATGGATGCCGGCTCTCTGTAACACCGCAGTACAAACAGAGCCAGGCCAGAGGGCTGTGTGCCCGTCGGGGCCGAGCCTGCTGGTGCTCCCGAAGCACCTTTAAAGCCGAGCGCTCCCTTTGACCGGCCTTCCCGCGAGCGAGCGATGCCGGATTGATGCCGCTGCGCCCGTCGCTCCGTCAGAAGTGCCGGTTCAGTGCCCCGGCTTCGGCTTCAGTATCCCACTGCACAGAGGAGCCGAAGCACCTGAGCGGGGAAGCACTGAGGACACGAGGGCTCCAACCTTTGGCTGCCCCCCGCGAGCCACGCAGCGCCCTACACAGAGCGGCCCCAAGGTCAGCGCTGCCCCCGCGGCTCTTCTCCCCCCGCAGCCCCACGCGACCCCCACCCCGCCCCGCGTGCGGACTCCCCCGGGCTGCGGGCATCCGCTGCGCTCCGCTCACCTGCACCTGCATGAAGGAGCCGCGGTAGAAGCAGCAGGCGGCAGCCGACAGCGCGCTCCATAGGCTGCAGCGCTCCGTCATGGCGAGGAGCGGAGCGGCGCGCCCGGCCCGGGCTAACCCGGCCCGGCCCGGGCTGCACCGCCGCTGCCACCGCCGCCTCCGGGCTTCAATTTCAGCCGCTTTCCCGATTACCTCATCCCTTGTCGGCAGAGAGGGGAGGCACCGAGGATGCAGCTCCGCCCCGCACCGCCCCGCCGGGACCCGCGGCCGCCACAGCGGCGCACAGCGGCCGAGAAGCGGCGACCGAGGGGGAGCGGCACGGCGGCACCCGAGGGTCCGACCCCGCATCCCCCACGGGAACCGGCCCGTCCGGGTGCAGCGTGTTTCCGGGGGACTCGGGCGGCCGCTCGGCTGTGTGTGTCCTGAAGGAGCCGGAGTGCCTGAGGCGATCCGTCCCCCCTGGGATGAGTGGCAGCCCCTCCAGGGGACCGTCACCCCCCATCTCTGCCCTGCCCTCTCCAGTGACACGCAGCGCAGGGACGCCCGGTCCCTCGCCCCATCCCTCCTCACGCTCCTCATCCCAGTGCTGACACCGGCTGCCTGCTTCCCACGTCGGCTGTCTCCGAGTTGCGTTTAATTAAGGCTCTGCTTTGGTTTAATTAAGGCCGCGGTTTCACGGGTTGCACGAGGCGGTGCGGTTGGCTCTGAGCCCCGCAGCCCCCTCTGCTGCTCCGTGAGTTGGGCCCGGGATCGGGCTTCACGTCCCCCCCCGCTCAGGGTCTGGGGGACAGCAGCAGAGGCGTCCTTGCTGCCATCCGCGTGGCCTCGGCGCTAATTAATCCAGCCGAGCCCCTCGCATCCCCAGGCAAGGAGGAGGCAGGCAGGGCTGACGAGATACGGGTCTCCAGAGCACAGAACAAAGAGCTCCAACGCGCTCGCCGGTCCCGAGCTCTGCCCCTTCTATTGTAGGTCCCCGCGGCCGTGGGTGCCTGCAGCCCCAGCAGCAGTGCGGGCAACGAGGGATGGAACAGATGGGAGACGCCGCTCTGCGAGGATCCGACGGTGAATCACACGCCGGCAACGGCTGCTCCTCCGCAAAGGGCTCGGCTGCTTCCCTCCCGCGGCGGATCCGATGGAGCACGCTGGAGCCGTGCCCGTGCTGCCCCTTCGCAGGAGCACAGGGAGGCTGAGACGTGCGTAACAGCGCGATGTGGTTTTGCAGCTCCCTGCCTTCACCTGCAGGAGGGCGAGAGCTGCGGGGTGCTGAGCACCCCAACCGGGCAGGGCTGCAATCAGCCCGAGTGCCCCCCGTGTCTTGCTCTCAAGCACTCCAGATTATTTGACTTATTTGACTAGAATAGCTGCTGTGGCTGCAGCCTTTGGGCTGCTTCCATAGCCAAAGGGAAGTGGTGTATCAATCACACACGCTGCCCGTGGGGCTGCGTCTGGACATCACAGGGATGGGTGGGAAATAAAGGCCAAATGGATCACTTCTGACACGTGCCTGGACAGCAGGGGATTCTCCCAGCTCACCGAAAAGGATTCGATCCTGTAGGCAAAGCCACACGCATTGATCCACACCAGTCCATTAACTCACAAGCCATGCAATGCAATGCCCACCTCTGGGTGCACACACTGGCAGAGGGACCTTTCCCTATGGAATAATGGAATATGGAAGGGCCCCAGCCCTTCTCAAACAGACCCCCAGGAGGCCATTGCATGGCAGCATACTGAAACAGGCAGCCTTCCAGCCCTCCATCCCCAAAACACATCGGTGTCCTGATGGTCATCACCCTGCTCCTGCCCAGCTTTCCCCACCCCGTGGTGCCAGCAACCTCCTGCAAAAGGGCCAGCTCTCCTCTGGAGCCAGGCGCCTCGCTAATGAATTTCTGGCCAGACATGAAGAGTCCTCAGGAATGTTAATAGTTTGCTGGAGGATAAGCAAGAGATTTGGAGAGATTTACACCGACTTTCATGTGACAGCCCTGTGAAAGTGGCTCAAACTCTTCCTTTCCTACGTGGGGCAGAAGGAGGAGGCAGCAGCGATGGCGAGTGATGGGGAGCACAAAATGCAGGGAGCAGCACTGGGGGCACCGTGCATGGATTGCATGATTTCTGGCAGGAAATGTCTTCTGAGGACAAAGAGAGCCCAGAGGAGGAGATGGTCTTACCTTCACGTATTCGCTGCCGGACTCCAGGCCATCGTGGTGGCTAGAAGGGGGGAAATAAGAACACATGAGCAAAGGGCAGTGGGTTTAGCTAAGATGGTGGTGGCACGCAGGGCCTCGTGCCCCTCTGTTTGCCTCGTGCCCACTCGGGACAGAGCTTAGCCTTCATAATGAGATCAGGAAAGAATGGGTCTTTTTATGGGATCTCTCCCCAAATCAGCTTGGGGCCAAATGAGCAGAGCTGGGCAGAGCTGGTGGCCAGGATGGGGTCTGCAGGGGTCACGGTGCTGGGGCAGAACCACTGAGTGCTGCTGGGATGCAACACCTGGGCAGGTATTGCTGATTGCTGCCCTATGGCTTCATGCAGCTCCTCAGAAATCAAACAGTCACTGAAGGATGCTCAGACTGCAAGTCCTGCTCTCCTTGGTGGCACATTCACTCTTAGCCCTACTCATAACCCAGTGCCTGACACACAGCTGCTCTGGCCACTTCTGTGCCGTTATTTCATGGGGGAAACGGAGGGCTTTTCTCTTTCCTGAGGATTTAGCAGTGCTGTGAGTGCCTTTTGTGCACCTGTGTGTGTCTGTGGATGAGCCCAATGGAAACAGGAGGAAGTCTGAGTGTGGAGAGGTTATAACAACGGAGCTGGGAAGGGAAGCCCTGGGGATGGCCAAGGTGGTGGCCACCAGGTGCTGACCTGCTGGTGGCATTGCAGTGGGACAACATGAGCCCTATGAGAGCTGCGGGTGCCCCCACCCCACCTTCTTCTCTTCCCAGAGCCCACCCTTCTGCAGCAGCTTGGGAGAAGAAAAGCGGAGCTGGAAACTTAGGGGTGAAAAAGAGAGAAGAGCATTTGGAGGGGGGCACAGCTGCTTCGGGCAGCTGCAGGCTGCCTGCCCACCCCAGCGCTGCCTCTGCAGCCTGTTTGCCTTTCACACGGCCGCAGAGAGCGCCTGGTGCTGCGAGAGCCGTGAGAAAAACCGGTGGGAGGACGGGGGCCTCTGGGCAGGAAATTGGGAGCATGAGAGCAGCTGGGAGACGCTGCGAGGAGGGGGGGCCTGCTGGGGAAACAGCAGCAGCTGCGGCTGGGGGGAGCAGGGGCTGCAGCCCCCCCCGGTCTGTGCATTCCTGGAGGAAACGGCATTTTTTGGGGTAGCGAGAGCCTGGGAGAAATTCCAGGGCTGCCTTTGGAGTGCGGTGCTGTGGTTGAGCTGCTGGGATTCACAGCTCCTGCTTGGGGTTTCTCTAGGGTTTCTGCTGCTTTGGGGTCCAAATCGACATGGTGATGACCTGCAAATGTGCCACGCTTTGGGCTGGGGAATGTCACGGAGTTCATAGAATCACAGAATGGCCTGGGTTGCAAAGGCCCACAGTGCTCATCCAGCTCCAACCCCCTGCTGTGTGCAGGGTCACCAACCAGCAGCCCAGGCTGCCCAGAGCCACATCCAGCCTGGCCTTGAATGCCTGCAGGGATGGGGCATCCACAGCCTCCTTGGGCAACCTGTTCCAATGCGTCACCACCCTCCGGTGTTGTTTCAACCCCAGACTAGAACTTAATCTCTGCTTATCCTTGAACACCAGGGCTGTGCTCCAAGGGAGCTACTGTGCCTCAGTTTCCCCTCTGCATCCATAGGGCAGAGCTGCCTCCTTCGAGCTCCATGCTGGCTGTGCTATGCAGGGTTTGCCGGTAACGGCAGCGCTCTACCCGTGCCCTGCGGGAAGTGGGATTTCCTGTGCTTGGAGGGAAGCTGAATCACATCTGCCCGCTGACCTGCCTGTAGGTCACCTCCTGTTGGTCACCGTGTCCCTGCTGTGTCCCTGCTGGCGTCACTGCTACTCACACCCGGCCACCGCCCAGCTCTGAGCATCCCCAGGGCCGGGCACTGCTCTGGTTCAGTAGAGCAATATTCCAAAGCAGCCCGATCCTTCAGGGAGTACCCCTGCAAAAGCACTCGTGTGTGTGGGCAACCTCAGCCCACCTTACCCCAGGAGCCTGAAACTTGACCAGGAGACTCTGTCCCTCTGTATGGGTACTGCCTGTTCTTAGCAGCCACCCCTGGCCCCCCTTACAATGTCCTGGCAGGGAGGGACTGGCCCTGTCCCCAAGGAAGCTCCTGCACAAGAGGAAGGGCTGGGGAACAGTGCTGTCCCAGCCTCACTTCCGCCCACCCGCTCTGCTACACAGCCCAGCCATGGGGATGGCTCTGGCACTCCTGAGCCTGGAGCAGGGCACAAAGAGCTTCAGAGCCAAGCCCTGCTCCAGTCACCCCTGTGCCTCAGCTTCCCCAGCAAATATCATGCCCAAGCTCATCAAGAGAGCAGCCCTGGATAATGCAAAAAGGTATTTAGTGCTCAGATTTTGAAGAGCTAAGTCCACACGCTGGCAGTTCCCAGAGCTAAAGCACCTGGGTGACTGACAGATGTTCCCATGCTGCCTGGTTCCCACTCTTGCCAGCCTAACTCATTTTTGGGGACACCCTGCACAGGTGCTCCGGAGACCCCAAGCCCCCACACTCTGACCCCCAGGGGGACCCACAGCCCCAAGCTGCTCTATCCCAGCACTGGGTCACAGCCAACCGTGGTTTTGGCAGCCGCAGGCGATGCACTCTCTCTTTCCATCAGCAAATGCCGGGCCCTCGGTGGTTCCTCTAGCATTTGCATTGAAGCTTTGTGCACCCCAAGTGAAGCCTCTTCCCATCCCTTCCTCTCCCTCCCTATCCCCTGTGCCGTGCCGGGCTGTCAGACCCTTACCTGCCCTGTCCCAGGGTGGGAAACCTCCTGCCCACTGCTGTCATCGGCTCAGCCAGCGCCTCAGCTCCGGGATGGGGAGAGAAGCTCTGCGGGCGCTCCCGTGCCTGGCTCTGAGCCGGGACGTTGGGAGCGCGGGCGGTGGCGGACCCTCCTCCTTCCCGTCCCAGCCCTCCCCCGGCCCTCCCTTCGCGGCCGGCAGGAATGTGAGGCCGGTTCCCACAGCCGGCACGAATTCCTTTTCCTTGCCCCGATCCTGGCGCCGTGCAAAACCCCCCAGATGTCAGAGCGTGCCTCACCGGTACTGAGTTAGAGGGGCACTGCGGCTGGAATGGGGGTTATGGGGATAAGAACAGGGCTGGTATGATAGGACCTTGTTAATGGGGGAAATCTGGCATCTCTCACTAGTGCCCTTCAGGTCTGTGCATGTTTGGGCTGGGATGACTTTGATCCCTGTGCCCAGCTGATGGATGGGGCTAAAATTCATCTTGTTGCTTTTGAGGTCCAAAGCCTCTAAACAAGCCGACCCTCCTCTGTGGGAAGGGTCTCACTGGCAGGTGGGCGGATTGGAGCCAGAGTGGCTGAGTTTTGGGATTACCCCTGTGCCTTGAGAGAGGAGAAGGACAGAAGGAATGGCAGTGAAGGACGACGGGGATGGGTCAGTGCAGGTTGTGGCTCTGAACTGAGCACAAGTGTTGGGACAGAGCTGCTGGCAGGACAAAGGGACACCCGCATGGAGCGGTGCTGAGCGGTGTTTCCACCCCATCCGGTAATGGGAGGGAGCAGAAATCCCACAGGAAACCTTGCTCTCATAGAGAGGGGCCACAGCGTGCTAAGGTCATGCTGTCCTGCTGGCCAGCTGCATCCCATGGGGACCCCACTGTGTCCCAGCCCCTTGTCCTGCTCAGGCAGCACAAAGTAGGCAGGGCAAAGCCAATAGAGCCATACCTGTCCAGGGAGCTCTTCTTGCTGGGCTGTTCTTGCCCTTTTTCCTGGAAATCCCCATCTGTGGTCTCTGTTCCTGGTGCTGCATTGGGGCTGGGGGCCAGGATGGCACTTGGTGCCTCCATCCCAGGGCAGGGGCTGTTCCCTGGGATCTCTTGGTCTGTCCTGGCCTTTTCTGCCCCTGGGGAGACTGAGGGCAGAGCTTCATCCTTCTGCTCTGCTTTTCCAGAGACTGAGGATGGATCTTTTCCAAGGCTTATTGCACCAGGCATCTTCTGCGTCTTGGGGACAGGCAGTGGAGCTGAGCTGGGTATCTTGTCCCTGGAGCTCTCTTTCTCTCGGCAGCTCTGGGTACCCCTGGATTTACCCAGATTCTTCCCCACTTTGCCCAAGTTGAGCCTGGGCATGGTGCCCATGTGGCTGTACATGTCCGATGAGCGGGCATAGGGGCCGGGGCTCTTGGGCATGGTGTTGAGATCATCCTGGGTGCTGCCAAAGGGCTCTTCCAGGAAGCCTTGGGGAGGGGGCAGACCCATGCCCAGGCTCTCAGGAGAGCGGGGGACCACTGACGCGCGCCGTAGAGTGAAGGAGCGAGGAATGTTGCTCAGGCTTTCAAAGCCTTTGAACTTGAAAAACTCTGACAAGGAGAAAGGAGAGAGGAAGGGGATCAGAACTGGGCACAGGCACCACACCTCTGGACAGCCTGGTGCCAGCCCAGCTGCACCCTGCATTGCTGCTCCCACCCAGTGCGGTGCCCCCATGGGCTGGGGCATATGCAGTGCTGCTCAGGGTGTCTGTGCCACATCCAGGACAAGCATCCTGTGCTGCCCTGGGTAAGACAGTGGTTGTTTCCCTACTGCAGCTGTAGGGATGGAGCCACTCAGCCTCAGTGAGAAGGGGATGGAGAAGGCCAGAAATGACTCAAAATCTCTTCCTCTTGCTCTTGCCTCCTGCTCTCCTGGACAGGGGTGCTGTGGTTGTGCCTCGTGTACATGCTGTCAGGCACAGAGCAGGAACTGGCCATCAGCTGGGCCCTGTGGTGTTCGTGCAGCAGTGCAGGCTGTGGGCAGCCTCCTGCCTCCCCACTTCCTCAGCTCAGCCCCTCACAACCTCCTTGCAGCTCCCTGCAGCCACCTGCAAGTGCTGAGCTCAAAGCGTTCACTGCAGGAGTATTTATAACCCTGATGGGAAGCTCTGTGTTTCACACCTCGGCGCTGTGTGCTGCCGTGGTGCATCCCCAGTGGCAGCACACGGGGCAAACTGGGCTGCAGCCACTGCGCTGCACAGCAGCACTGCACAGCTGGAGGCCTGGTGCTCTGAGTGCCTCAGGGGTTTTGCAATGCTTACACAGCAGGGCTCTGTGCAAAGCCTCTTCCCCTCCAGGTTTGCTGGGGCAGGAAGCTGAATGCTGCTGCAGTACCTGAGTGGTGAGGGCCCATGTCCTGCACAGCCTGCAGGTTACCCCTGCTGCCAAATAGGGCAAGAAACCCAGAAGCACTCCTGCATAGCCAAAAACTCATGACCTGGACTCTGTTAATGACAAAACCGCTTTAGGTTAAACATCCCTTCAGCATCCGAGCATCCTCTGTATCCGGGGCTGCTACAGGGTGGGAAAGCTGGGGGCCTTCCCCATTTTCCCCGCATTCCACCGCAATGGAAAATCCCAGCTTGGCCGGGGCCGTGGGAGATGGGCTTTGCTCAGCTCCTCGCACGGCTCCCGGGGGAGTGCAGGGGTCGGCCTCCCTCCGGCGCCGGCACCAGCAGCATGGAGGGAGAGGAATGCGGGGAGCAGCAGTGAAGGCTCCTGCTCAGTGCAGGGCTGGCAGCGTGCAGCCGCTGGAGCCGCCTCCGAGGGCTTTGGGGAAAACCCAAAGTCTGTGAGAACGAGCGCAGCTCCCTCCTGGTGGGCAGCAGCACTTCCTCTGTGCTCAGCTCCCACTGCTTCGGTCCCGAGCGCGGCTCCATCAGTGCGGATTTACCCCCAGCATCCACCCCATCCCTCTGCTGCAGGAGCACACAAAGGGCTCCTGGACACCCCCAGCCCCAGCTTGCAGCCCCAGCCATGCAGAGGGGTAAATGCTCCCTGAAATGCTGTGATTTGGGGGATGAGAGCAATGATTCACCCCTGCCACATGCTGGCAAGCAGTGCAAGCAGACTGCTCCCAGTCCAACCCCAGCAGCAGAGCTATCAGCAGCAGGGCTTGCTCCAGCTGTGGGGATGGAAGCCCCCAAAGCCCTCAGCAAGTTTCCTAACAAAACTGAAGACTTCTTGCTAACGAGAGGTGACCACGCTCACACTCACACACCCCCCTTCCCACCCAGGCAGGCCAGGTGAGCACCCAGCACCCACCCTCTCCATCCCCATACGACTTACTGAATTTCTTGAAGCCCCCTCCTCGTTTCTGGCCCTCAGCCATGGCCGTGCTGGTTGGAGGCTGCAGGGACCGGGAGGGACAAGTTTATAAACTTGAAGCCTGTCCCTGCCTGCTCCTCCCTTCCTGTCCCCCCTCCGCCTCTCGCTTTGCTCTCTCAATCACTCAGCGCTTCCTCCTCGCTGCTGCCATCTGCTCGCGTGGCAGCCGCTGTCCCCGCTGTCCCCTGTGCTCCCATCCCCTGTTGTCCCCACAGTCCCCTGTGCTCCCATCCCCTGTTGTCCCCTCCTGGCTGCTCAGGTGCCATTAACAGGACTGTGCTTTAGGGCCGCCCTTGAATTGCCGGCTGTGGAGCAGGATGGCAGCTCTATGGATGGAGGTCCCCCTCACACGTATGGAGCTCAGCCCTGCGGTGGAGCCCCAAGACCCCATTGCACCGTGTGCTGGGGAGCTGTGCTGCCTGTGGGAGCCTTTCTATGGGGGACGCGGTGGCCCAGAGCTGGCGGGCAGCCCCAGGGCCTGGTCCCATGGAGCCACCTGCATGGCCACGGCCCTTCCTCTGTGCTCCCTGTTTCTGGAAGGAGCAGCCCCAGAGGAGCCATTTTGCAGGCAAACATGGCAGGCGGGAGATGTGGCGGCCTGCATCCGTTGTGGTGTGTGTTGTACTGGGGCAGGGGCTGGGGGTTCCCTCCTGCCCACTGCTGAGCCCCCAGCCGCCTGCCAGCACAGCAGTGGTGTCACTGTGCTGTGGGATGAGTCACGGCGAGGGGACAAAGCCACAAAGCCGCAGGGTGCTGCTGGCGGCAGCCCTGAGAGATACAGGTTTATCCGGGGTGACAACATGGCGGCCGACTGGAGCCTACAAATCCCAGCAGGCAGCGCGCCGGCGCACCGGAAGTACCGTAAGCGAGAGGGCGGAAGTGAGGGCGGCGGCCGGCATGGCCAAGCAGTACGACATGGTGGAGTGCCCGTTCTGCGATGAGGTCTCCAAGTACGAGAAGCTCGCCAAGATCGGGCAGGGCACTTTCGGGTGAGCGCTGCGGCCCTCGGGTCTGCTCCCGGCCGGGCCTGGTCCTCACCGGCCTATTCCCTGCTGCTCCTCGGCGTCCCGGGGACCAGGCCGCGACCTGACCCGGGCCCTTTGTGCTGTGGGGGCGGCTGCGGTGGAGGCTGCGGCCTTACCCGGCTCGTCACGGGGCCGGATCTGCTGACGGGTCCTTCTCGTTGTGACAGGGAGGTGTTCAAGGCCAAGCACCGGCAGACGGGCAAAAAGGTGGCGCTGAAGAAGGTGCTGATGGAGAACGAGAAGGAGGGGGTAGGTGTGCGTGTGTGGGCTGCTGTGCTGGGGGGTGCGGGGAGGGGCTGTGCTGTGGGATGGCGGATTGGAGGGTGTCCCATGGCACGTCATCGTGTGTTCTTTAGCGGTATTTACTGCTGTAATGCCAGGTCTTGAGTAACAGTACGCAGCATAGGGGGGTGGGGCGGTTGTGCTGTGGGTCAATTGGCGCTGTGCTGTGCTCTTAGACAGGAGGGCAGGTGTCCACCTCACCCAAACACCTCCACCTTATGGCAGAATCCCCCTCCTAAGGGTGGCCATTGAGTTTCGTCGCCCCTATAATACTTTGAAGTTTCAATGACTCTTAAATAAGCTGTTGCAGTGCTACTCAAGCAGGTGTCCTGCTGTGCTGCAGCAATCTAATCTCTCCTGTTCTATAGGCAGATGTGAGCTGCACTCCTAACCAGTGTCTTCTCCTTCTCCTTTCCAGTTCCCCATCACAGCTCTGCGAGAGATTAAAATCCTCCAGCTGCTGAAGCATGAGAATGTGGTGAACCTCATAGAAATCTGTAGGACCAAAGGTAGCTGGCGGGGTCTCCTTTGTGCTGGATGCTTGCTGAGGGGGTGTCTATTTTCAGCCTTTGTTCATGGCTCGGCAGGCTGTTGTGTTGCAGTGGGGGTGGATCCTCCAGCTGAGCACGTCCTCAAGTCTTTAATCTGGGCTGACCACACACTCATCTGTGGAAACTCATTGTGAATGAATGCTACTGTGCTACAGCTTGGCTGGAAAAAGCTGTCGTCAGTGCTGCTGGCGCATGCCTGTGCTATCTCAGTGACTGCTGTCTGTGTGCCGTCTGAATGGCTTTAAATAAACCTGCAGCAGGAGAGAATTGGAAGCGGAACGTTTTCTGCCTGGTGGTGGTTTTGCAGCTTTATGGTGCTGATGCCATTGGGAGCAGGAGCCGTCTTTCTGCACGTGCTTACGCAGCTCGTGGAGCTGTGTGCTGGTGACAGCTCCAGCTGGAGACTTGCTCAGCCTCTCCTTCTGTGCATGACAGAACCCCCCAGGCTTTGAGGGCTGGATTAGAAGTGCTGCATCTTCACAGTGAGCAATTCAGTTGCTCTGTGCTGAGCTGCTGTTACATCTCGTCGCTGCAGGCAGTCCCTGGGGGAGGCAGCACGTCTCTGCTGTGTGACTGGTGTGCTTAATGCACCTGGCCAGGCTCAGTTTCCAGGGAAATCATTTTAAAACGTTTCCTCATTCTTTATACATCCTTCTCTGAGATGGATTTGTACTGCAAAAGAGGTTTTGAAAGCGACAGATGATATTAAAGCCCGCCATGCTGTAGTCAGTCTTTTTGGTTAAATACAATTGATAGTGGCACCTTTCTGCTGCTTTTGTTTTCTGCACTCAACTGGTGGGAACCTCAGGCCTAGGTCTGGGAACCTGGTTATTGCTCCATAGAATGTAGGTTGCAGCCAGTTTTTGGAACCAGTAGGTAGGAGGAAAAACACCAAGTTAATTATTAATTCTTGGTTTGATGAAACCAGCTGTGATGACTGCGTGCTTCTGGCACGTCTCAGGTAAATATTTCTGTAGATGTGTCAGATTGTTTGGGTCTTGTTTAAATTCCGCTTTTCATCCAAATCTACCTTGACCTCAGATTCGAGTGAAAAACAGAAACGTTTCATTGACTGTTCTCAGACTTTAAGCTTCTCTCTTTTTATGTTGAAAGAGGGATTGTGAGGACTGCACCACTGTCAGGGCCTGCTTGTGCAATCTAGAGAGCATCCTCCAGGCGTGCAGGGGAGAGCTGCTGCATTTACTGTGCAGGCTGAGCTTAGCCCTCAGTTTCTGGTTCTTGTTGCTGATCAGCAGGTTTTGCTGCGCACAGCTGATGAAAATCAGCCTTTCATTTTGGTGTTTTGCACGTGTGCTCTAGGAGCAAGATTGAAATGGATTGCTTCGTTTGAGGTTTCCTGTCATTGACCATAAATTGCAATCGAAGTTGGGGTTTTAAATCATATTGATCTGCATCATACCTCTTTTTGAATGCTCTCAAGGCATCTGGCATCCCTGTTTTGATGTTCCTCTGCCATGAGGTTTCATCTAGTGAGTGAGGATGGATGGAGGTCAGGAGGAGCTCTGGTGGGACTGAAAATCCCTTGCTGACTGTTCCTCCTTGCCTCTCCTGTAGCCTCTCCATACAACCGCTGCAAGGGCAGTATCTACCTGGTGTTTGACTTCTGTGAGCACGACCTGGCTGGCCTTCTCAGCAACACCCACGTCAAGTTCACACTCTCAGAGATCAAGAAAGTTATGCAGATGCTATTGAATGGACTTTACTACATCCACAGGAACAAGGTAATGGGCCAGATCTGTGCTGTGGGCTGAGGTGTTGTAGTACAGGTTGGAGGGAAGCTCTGCTTTGTCCTTCATCTCCTGAGTCTGAGTGCCCTGCTGGCACCTGTGTGCCCAAGGAGGTGATACCTCAGAGGTGTAACTTTCCGATGTCTGCCCTTGTACAGATCTTGCATCGAGACATGAAAGCTGCAAACGTTCTGATCACGCGGGATGGAGTTCTGAAGCTTGCAGACTTTGGGCTGGCTCGAGCTTTCAGCCTGGCTAAGAACAGCCAGCCGAACCGCTACACCAACCGGGTCGTGACTCTGTGGTATCGGCCTCCAGAGCTGCTGCTAGGTAGGAGGTGATGGGTGCTGCTGGCTTCTCCTCCCTTCACATCCCAGGTGACTTACAGAGCACCTCTGTTTAGGGGAGCGGGACTACGGGCCCCCCATTGACCTCTGGGGTGGAGGCTGCATCATGGCAGAGATGTGGACCCGCAGCCCCATCATGCAGGGGAACACGGAGCAGCACCAGCTCACCCTCATTAGCCAGCTCTGCGGATCCATCACACCAGAGGTGAGGGCGAGAGCATGGGCAGGCTGTGGGATCTGCAGCACAGCAATGAGGGCAGGGACTGGCACAAGGCACTTCTGGTCCTCTTTCCTCTCTTATGTGTGGGCTGTTGCGTGTTCCCAGCACTAGAGCTTGCCTGCTGCTGGCAGGGAGGCTGGGGAGGCTCCTGGGAGCTAAGTGTCCAGCTCAACACTGAGCATCCGTGTTGCTGTGTGTAAACTCCAGCTCTCCCATGACTCACACCACCTCCTTACACATAAGAGGGTGAATTTGGCCTTTTCTGGGATAACTGAGCAGTGTACTTGTTTTTGAGCACTGAGAGGATGCTGGTTGCTCAAGAATGAAAGAACAGAACGTTACATGTAGGAATCTGTTCTGTGTTCATCTGAGACACAACCCCGAACAGCCTCTGTCTTTTTGGTTAAATAAGCTTTTGTTTGCTTGTTTCAACTGCTTTGCCCTCTTCACCTTGGGAAGCCTCTTCAGCCTCTTGGCTTGTGATCTGTGGTTTAAGCTCAGTTCTGATGTGAGTTCTCAGCTCCTTATTTCAGGGAAGGCTGTCCTGCCCTCTGGTGGGGGATTGAACCATGAGAGGTCTTAACCAGGGCTGTCATTATGCAGGGTGAGATGGGCAGGTGGTTTTACACACAGTGTGGAGGCTGATGCCTCTATTACACCAAAGGTGCTTCCTTTCGTGCCCAAGCACTTGCTGCTTTTATCTCTCCCAGACTGAGGTTGGTAGAAGTGCAGGTGATTGCAGCAGGCTGTCTTTCTAAGAATAAAAGGTGCCGTGTCCATCCAAGTTGTTGTTTAGCAAAGAGTTTTGCCCTTGGCCTTTCTGGATGTTGGAGTTTGCCTAAGCCATGTTCTCTACTAGATTTTTTCTTGATGGGGGGGTGGAAGAGAATCAGAAATCCTGGAGTATCTTCAGGAGTGCCGTGCCATGTGCCATTCCCACAGCAGGAGGATTCTGTCCTGACTTGTCTTTATGCCTTAGTGCACTCTTTATTGCCTTCTTTGTGCTGTGGGAACGAGGTTTGCTGACTGGGAGGTTATAAAATGGTATTGTTCTCTCCGCAAACCTCATATTGCCTTGCCTGAGGATGTTAGGGAGCACACAAGCTGATGCTATCTTCTCCCAACCTCTCCTTCCTGACCCTTCCAGGTCTGGCCAAATGTGGACAAGTATGAGCTGTATCAGAAGCTGGAGCTCCCCAAGGGCCAGAAGCGCAAGGTGAAGGATCGCCTGAAGGCCTACGTCAAGGACCCCTATGCCCTCGACCTCATTGACAAGCTGCTGGTGCTGGACCCAGCTCAACGCATCGACAGCGATGATGCGCTGAACCACGACTTCTTCTGGTCAGACCCCATGCCCTCGGACCTCAAAAACATGCTGTCCACCCACAACCAGTCCATGTTCGAGTACCTGGCCCCGCCACGCAGGCGGGGTGGGCATATGCCCCAGCAGCCAGCAAACCAGGGCAGGAACCCTGCGGCTACCAACCAGACTGAATTTGACAGGGTGTTTTGAGCAGGGTCCTGGCTGGGCTGCTCTGCGGGGTGTGTTGAGCAGGGACAGTCTCGGTGGGGTCTCTCTCTCTCTCTGGTCAGGGACTTCCTTCAAGGCCAAGTGCCCTCTCCTCTCTTGTGCAGCAGCTCTGTCACCAAGGAGCTGCAGCAGTGAGCTGTGTGGTTGTGTGTGTGAGTGGGGAAATGATGCCTCTGAGTCTGCAGCTGTTTCCCTGCGGCTTTGGCACGGCCCGTGTCCCCACGGAGCAGTCCTTATTGATTATGTTAATCTTGTGAATCGATTGCTATGGATCTGATGATGGAGAAGCTGGCTCTGGCAGCGCTGGGGTTTGCTGCGGGGAGCCCTGCTGGGAGCTGCCTGCACTGCGTGTCCTCTGAGCGCCCAGGTGTTGGTGTAGGACGCTGCAGATGCTTCTGAGTAATGTGGGGAAAGCAGGGTGTCCCCAGGCTTGATGACCAACTCTTGCTCCAGCCTTGAAGGGCACTTAGTGGGCAGACCACGCTGATGGAACTGGTTGCTCCATCCAGCCAGGATTTACAGTGGGATTTAATGTGTCACAGCACTCGGTGTCTGTGCTTTCTGGGCTCCAGACTGCAATTAAGTTCTTTGTGGGACACACCCAGACACCTGCGTGCTTTCTCCCCTCAGTGCTAATGATGGCGCTGGGGTTGTTGTACTCAGGCTGTGCTCTGGGCTTTGCTTGGAGGCAGCCCCCCATCCCTCTGCTCGTGGTTGTGCTGGAGCTGCAAGGGCCGCTCTGCTTACAAACACTCCTCTGTGTGCTCCTCTGTCCTGGAGCCATCTGTGTACAGCCTGGAGCAGGACTGCTGCCTTCCCAGGGATCAGCTGCACACCTGGACTGATACAGGGCAAGAGCTGCTGTCACCTTGTCTTCCATGACCGACCTCCAGCTCTGGAACCACACGGCTCCCCAGGCTTTGCAATGAGCGACGTGTCCAAAACGCAGGGGGTTGTAACCTTTGGCATGTGATGAGTTGTCCGTTAACCAGCCTCATGGCAAAGCCCTGCAGGGAGCAGAGCAGCTCTGGGCTCGCAGCGCTGGGCACTGGATTGGTGTGAGAGCAGGGGCTGAGGATGATAAAGGACACCTATAAGGTAAACGTGGTGGAGGGCTCTGAAACAGCGTCCGCTTGCGGAGGGGACTCGATGCGTATCTTGCTTTGGGAAGAACGAAGTTGTTTGCAATGAGCCGGACTGCTCCGTCCTCGTGAATAAACACGGTCCCGTTCCATAGGCCGCTTCCTCTGCCCCGCGTGCGGTCGTGCCGCTGCAGCCGGTTGCGGGGCGGAACGTGGCGGGGGGTCTCGCGGCTTTGATCGCAGCCCCTCGGGCCGCCCCCCTCGCTCCGCTCGCCCGCTCCGACGTGGCGACGCTCTGCCCGCTCCAAAGATGGCGGCGGGGCGGGGCTGCGGCCGCGGGGCCGGCGGCGTGTGCGGAGCGTGCGGCGTGCGGGGCGGCGCGGAGCGATGGTGGCGCGGGGGATCCGAGCGGTGCGCGGGGCGCTGCGGGGGGCGAAGGGGAGCCAAGGGAGGAGGCTGAGCACGCGGCCTGCGCGCGTCCCCGCTGCGGACTATCAGGTAGTTGGAGCCGGGGGGAGCGGGGAGGGGATGGGCCCGCGAGGGAGCGAGAGTGCGGGGTCGGGGGCCGCTCGGAGCCGGGAGGGGAGCGGGGTCTGCGGCGGGAGTGCTGCGGGGCGTCCGGCGGCGCTCGGGTAACGGTGAGCGCGGTGCGGGCGTAGAAACGCGGTGCGGGGCCGCCCCGTGCGGGTGCAGCACGTGGGGGAACTTCGGGGGTCGCCGCGGCGATGAGGGGTCGGTGCGCTCCGCGCTCGCACCGCAACGGGCGCGGGGCCGAGACCGCAGCCGCCGCCGCTCGGTTCCAGGACGCCATCCGCACGCTGAACACGCTGCAGACCAACGCCAGTTACCTGGAGCAGGTGAAGCGGGAACGCGGGGACCCCCGTGCGCAGCTGGACGCCATGCGGGGCTTTTTGGAGAGGAGCGGGCTGCAGGTGAGACCACGGGACCCCCTATGGCACCTGCGTCCCCACGCGTGTCCGGCTCCCCACGTGACACGCGGCCCCGGGGTCTCACTCGGCGCTCACCCCGCAGGTCGAGGACCTGGATCAGCTGAACATCATCCACGTCACGGGGACGAAGGGCAAGGTGAGGGGGAGTGCGTGGGGGGGGCTGTGGGGGGGGCACGCTGCCGCTTTACCTCCCTTCTCCCCCTCCATCGCTGTGCTGATGTCGGTGTATCCCCAGGGCTCAGCCTGTGCCTTCACCGAGCGCATCCTGCGTGGCTACGGGCTGCGGACCGGCTTCTACAGGTGAGCAGTGGGCACTTGGGGGGGGGAAGGGGGATGTCTCTGTTTGGGGGTGAGCTGGGGCTGAATGTGCCCCCCTGTCCTGCCCCCCCCCCCCCCAGCTCCCCACACTTGGTGCAGGTACGTGAGCGGATCCGGATCAACGGGCAGCCACTGAGCAAGGAGCTGTTCAGCAAATACTTCTGGCTGGTGTACCGACGGCTGCGGGACACCAAGGTAGGGCGTGGGGGGGTCCTGGGGGGGTCCTGGGGCTCACTGTGGTGTGTGGAGCCCTCACAGCCCCCCACTGATGCCCCCATTCTGCAGGATGAGGCTCAGGCCAACATGCCGGCGTACTTCCGCTTCCTCACCATCATGGCCTTCCACGTCTTCCTGCAGGAGAAGGTGGGTGCTGCTGCTGGGAAGGGCTGCCTGGGGTTGGCGGGGTCAGCGTGGAGGTGTGGAGCCAAGAGCTGTGGTGTGTGGGGACGGGTTGGGGTCAGACTCGGGGCTCAGAGGGCTCCTTTTCAGCCATAGCTGCTCTGTGCACACAGGTGGACCTGGCGGTGGTGGAGGTGGGCATCGGTGGTGCCTTCGACTGCACCAACATCATCAGGTAGGAGCGGGTTGAGCTCTGCTCCCCCTGGCTGTGCCATCCCGGTGTCACTGCCGTGCTCACACCATGTCCCCAGGACACCGGTGGTGTGCGGCGTCTCCTCGTTGGGCATCGACCACACCAGCATCCTGGGGGACACGGTGGAGAAGATTGCTTGGCAGAAAGGTGGCATTTTTAAGGTAGGAACAAGGCTTCACATCCCATCCCTGCCTTGTGTTTGGATCCTAACCGCCCATCTCCCGCAGCCCGGCGTGCCAGCATTCACTGTGCAACAGCCTGAGCAACCGCTGGAAGTGCTGCGGGACCGAGCGCGGGAGTGTGGGGTGAGCAAAGGGGACGGTGTGGGGCTGAGCCTTGGGGTGGGGGGCATCCGTGGGTCCGGGCTCAGCCTCCTGTCCCTGCAGTGCCCTCTGTATCTCTGCCCTGAGCTGGATGCCTTTGAGACGGGGATGCGGGTGCTGGAGCTGGGGCTGGCGGGCAGCCATCAGCGCTCCAATGCTGCTCTGGCTCTGCAGCTCTCACGGACGTGGCTGCAGCGACGCGGTTACGAGGGTAAGGCTCCAGGTGGGGCTGGGGGGGCACGGCCTGAGCGGTGCCATTGTGGCTCACGATGTGCCACCCCCAGCAGGTAGCGATGTGCTGCAGGACGTGCTGCCCGGAGCGGAGCTGTCGGCACAGCGCTCGGTGCCATTGGCACCCACGTTTTGCCCCAGTGATGCCATGATCCGAGGTGCAGTACGGGCAGTGGGGGGGCTGTGCTTGACTGTGGTTCCCCCTGCGGTGACATCCTGGTGCTGGGGGTGGCAGGATCCAGCCATGCTTTGTGCCTTCCCCCCCCCCAGGGCTGCGGGACACAGAGTGGCCGGGCCGTACCCAGGTGCTGCAGCACGGCCCTGTGACGTGGTACATCGATGGGGCTCACACCACCAGCAGCATCCAAGCCTGCGTCCGCTGGTTCCGCCAGGCAGCCCTCAATGAGGACAAACCTCAGGAGTAAGGAGGGGACGCGGGGAGGGGAACAAGGATATTGTGGCATAGGGTGGCACCCACCCACCCCTTGTCCCTATAGTGGCTCTGAGGTGCGGGTGCTGCTCTTCAATGCTACGGGAGACCGGGACACAGCTGCGCTACTGAAACTGCTGCTGGTGAGGTTTTGGGGTGCTTGTGGGGGAGGTGCTGCCCTCGGGCCCCACTCTGCTGCTGGTGCTGGGAGCCACATGGTGGAGCTGCTGTCCATCCATCCATCCGTCTGTCTGTCTGTCCTGCTGTCCTGTTGTCTCCTAGCTCAACGCCTCCCTCCTTTCCAAGGGGTTCAGCCCCAGCTGCAGTCCTAACACCCCCCCCCGCCCACCAAGCCCCACTGGGCTGGGACAGGTCCTGGTTGCATCATGGTAGCAGTGGGGGGGCTGTCTTGGGAATCCCCACTTCCCCCACCCCACTGAAGCCCTCTCTCCCCACAGCCCTGCCACTTCGACTACGCCGTCTTCTGCCCCAACTTCACAGAGGTGTCGGTGGCTACTAATGCAGGTGAGTAGCAGCTCTGGGGTTGGCCCTTCCACCCCAACCCCATCCCTGACCCAGCCCCTTGTTCCCCCTTCAGACCAGCAAAACTTCAACGTGACGCTGGAGAACGCCCTCACACGCTGCGTGGAAAACCAGAAGACGTGGACTCGGCTGATGGAGGAGAAGGGGGGCCCTTGGCTGCCGGCCCCCCTGGAGGTTGGGGGGCTGCTGCAACCAGACCCCCTGCGGGGAGCCCTGCTCCTGGTGCCCCCGGCCGAGCGGCCGCTCAACTCCACCTCCCTCGTCTTCCCCTGCATTTCCCATGCGCTGCAGTGGATCACGCAGGGCCGGGACCCCCACCTGTCCCTGCCTGCCTCCAAGGTGGGGGCTCACCCACACCCTGTGGCCACCAGCGGGGCCGTGCTGCTGCAGGAGGCAGCCGCCATCCGCGTCCTCGTCACCGGCAGCCTGCACCTGGTTGGGGGGGTCCTTAAGCTGCTGGACCCCACGCTGTCCCAGTAGTGGGGATGGGGGGCTCTGTACCTCCTTGGACTTTCATTTTTGGATGATGCTTGGAGGCGGATAGGACCCCCTCCAAGCTGGGCTGTCCCTGCCCCTTCTCACCCCAGTGCCTTTTGTCTGTGCCAGCCCAGGGAGTGGCTGTCCCCATTAGGTGGAGGGGACGCTCGTGATGAGATGGACTCGGGGTGCCCCCAGGTTCTGGCTGGGGGGCCTGTGAGTCCCCTGTTCTTCCCAGGGCAGGTTTTGGGGGGTCTGTGGGTGCTCTGTGCCCCAGGTATGAGTGATGCTTCAAGGCTCTGTGCCACTAATTTAATGTAGTGTAGGTTTTTATTATTATTAAGTTTGTAACTTTGACCTGGAGCTGGGCTGGGGGGGCCCGGGTTGCTGTCTGTGCACTGCCCTGGGCTGAGGGGGCAGCAGTGTGGTGCTGTCTGGCCCCCAGCCCCTACCCCAATAAACCATTTGCTGCTCCCAGTGCTGCCCACTGCCTCCATGGGACAGGGCCGGGGGGGGGGTCACCCCATCGGGGCTGCACCCGCTGCCCCCTGGCTACTGCTCAGCGTTCGTTTGCACTGCATTATTGGGGGAAGGGTAATGCAGGAGCTGTGGGTGCTGGGGTTCAAACACTGCCTAAGTGCCAGGACACATCCTGGGGGCACCCACGTTTTGCCCCCAACACCCCCATATGCTGGGAACCCCCCGGAGGGGTGATGCATGGTGCCTGCCCTGCCCTGGGCTGCCTTGGGGGGGCCAAAGCATTCACTGAATGAGTAAGGGTGGCCCCCGGGACAGCGTGGGGCCGTGGTCCCCTCTGGGCTCAGCCTGAGGTTTGGGACAGGAAAAGGCTTTTATGGAGGCTGAGCCGGCGGTGGCAGCGGGGTGACGGCCAAAAGGGGGGCCGAGGGGGTCAGGCCATGCTGCTGGTGGAGCAGGGGGTGCTCTGGGTGCTGCCGATGCTGTGGTTGGTGCTGCTGCTCTCGGAGGCTGGTGCCGTGGTGGAAACCGGCTGCAGTTTGGAGATGGGACCTGCATTACGCCGCCGGTCCAGGGAAGGGGTAGGAGGGGGAGGGGGGGGAAAGAAAAATAATGTAGGGCCAAAAAACAAAACTCGGCGCCGGCAGGGCCGGCAGGGGATGGCTCATCCTGGACGTGACCTTTCCAGCCCTGATAAGGGACCCGTCCCTGGCGCAGGGCTTGTGCTCCCAGGCCAATATGGCTCTGAACCCCTTCCCCAGCCCCCCCGGCCCCGATAAGATGAGGGATGATGATGAGCTTTGTGGGGACCCTGGGGACCGTGGCTGGCTCGCTCTCACGAGATGCTTCAGCCAAAAGGGATGTCTGGGTGATTGCAACATGACAGCCCCCCACCCGGGGACATGCAGGAGGGTTGGGAGTGGGGAGGAGGATGCTTTTCCCAGCAATGAGACGTGTGTGTGTGGGCCCCCCCAACTTCCCTCCAGAGATACTCACGGGTATGAGAGTAGATATACCAGAGCCCAGCAGTGAGGAGTGCGCCGATGAGGAAGGCTCCAAAGGTGATGCCCAGCACAGCAGACAGCCCCAGCCCTTGGTCTGCAGTGGGATGAGGCTGTCAGTGTGGGGGTACCTTCCTCAGAGCCAGCAGTGTCCCCCCCACCCTGCCCCATGTCCCCAGCTCACTGTTGGGCGGCCGCCAGATGTCCTTCACCTTCACCTCCAAAACCTTCTCGAAGATGGTGTTGTTCTGCCAGGCAGAAGGTTGGGGTGAGACATGGGGATATTCCAGCCCCAGTGCCACCACCCCATGGGGATGTGGCTCAGTGTGCCCTGTACCCAAGGACTGTGGGGAGCAAGGATGCTGTTCCCAGCTTGGTGATAAGCCTATTGATATGCTCAGGGGGACCAGATGGGGGTGATGCTGACCTGCAGCCCAGCCTTGCACTTGAGGGTGGCGGAGAAGGGGACGTGCCTGCCCTCAGGGATGGTGTAGGTGAAGCGGAAGCGCCAGACCTTCCTGGCCCTGTTGCTGGGGGGCTCCTCCAACATGGCCACGCTGGAGCTCTGCGCCTTGTTGCCCTGCACCAGCAGCAGCGGCTCCATGCCGGGGGCCATCAGATAGCACTCCTTGAGCTGCAGGTCGGCTGGGTAGTCCTCCAAGTGCATGGATGCCTGTGTGGGGATAGGGTAACTATTAGGGATGCTGTCACCCCACAGTCTGGCCCCCACCCCAATGCCTGGACGCCATGCACAGTACCTGCACAAACACCTCCTTGTTGACCTCCAGCTCCGTCTGTGGTGCCTCAAAGGCAGCTGTGGGGAAGAGGCGCAGGAAGAGCTCCCGTGGGATCGGACACTGGAAGGCCACCTGCAAGCAGGGATGGCATCAGCCACTACTCTGTGTCACCCCTGCTGGGTGACGCAGCCACCAACACTTACCCGCACGCTCCTGAGCACCGAACCCTTGGACAGGCTGAGGATGAGCTGTGAGGGCAGGAAGGCTCAGTCAGCCCGGCCATAGAGGAGTCCCCATGAGCATCTCCACTGCCGGGGTCTGCCCATGGGATTGGGGTTGCTCCAGGGTCCCCCATCAGCACCACAGCCAGCAGTGCTCACCTCGTTGTTGGCGTGGCCGTGGCTCTCCAGCGAGGTGCCGCAGTGGCTGAGCAGGGTGTGCAGCATGAAGTGCGTGGCGTTCTTCTCAGCCTGGCAGCTGATGTCCCGCAGGGTGATGTTCACCACGTCCTTGATGGGCTATGACAAGAGCAGCAATCATGCCCAGTTCCCTCTGCTGTGCCCGGCCAGCCCTCCTCTCACCCCTCAGCACCTGGAGCAGGATGTGATCCCCTCCCCAGGCACTGCCCTCACCTCCAGGTGGGACCTGGCGATGACGATTTCCATGGTGTCATCCGTGCACTTCCAGGGCCTGAGCATGAGGAGCAGCGTGCTGGACATGATGTCAGGGCTGGGGGCTGCCGAGGTGGGTCCTGCGGGCAGCTTCCTTGGCACCTCTGCAGGGAGAGGGCGTGGGGTCTGAGTGAGGGACCCCTCACCTGAACCCCCTGGCCGCATTCATGCGCTGTGGACTGACCACGCTCGTGGATCTTCAGTGTGATGTGGGGGCTGATGGGGATGGTGGAGTAGGAGGCGATGATGCTGTAGTTCTTCTCAAAGGCTTTGGCGATGAGGCCTTGCTCCGTGTCCGGCAGCTGCTCCCCTCTGAGTGGCCCCACGGGGAAGTGCAGGATCTTGTAGGTACCAGAGGCCTGCAGGGACGGTGCAGAGGGGAGTTAGCAGAGACAGGGATGGGGGCAGCAGTGGGGAAAGCGCTGCAAGGGCTGTACCAGGAACTGGAGGCTGCAGTTGTTCAGCATCAGGAGCCAGGTGAGGTTGGCTGGGCCCTGCAGGAGGAGGATCTGGTTGTTCGGCTGCTGTTCGGGGCAGCTCAGGGTCAGGTTCACCTCCGTGATGGGCAAGCTGCAAAACCACAAGATAGCCCCGGTCCAGCATTAGGCCCCTCTTGGGGTGCCCACAAGAGACCCCGGGCTCTTCCCCAGTACCTGGGCTTGTGCAGCAGCTGGACAATGTGGGCAGCCCTGGCATTGTGGGCACTGCTGCTGCTGCAGCCCTTCACCTCACGGAACAGGACCTCAGCCTCGAGGTGCGGCGTGGCATCAAAGTCCTTCTGGGGGACGCAGTTCAGGGGGCTGCTGCTGTCTGTGGGGAAGGCAGGCAGTGCTGGCGGCCACCAAAACTGCATCACTGTCACGGTTTCATGTGACAGCCATGCTCAGGGTGCCCGCAGCATTGCCACGTGTGTTTCCAGCACAGTGGAGCAGGAGTGCTGTGCTTATCTCATCCCCCAATGCCACCCAGTTGCCCCCCGTGCCCCCTCTCCCTGTGTCCTGCCTCACTTTCACCCAGGTGGAGGTGGATCCTCTGTGGGTCCTTCAGCTCGCTGTAGGATGTGATGCCCCCATAGGTGTTCTGCACCCAGTTCAGCAGATCTCCCTTGGCAGCCTCTGGCAGCTCCGTGCTCTGTGCCTTGGGGCTCAGATAGGCGTCCTGCAGGTGAGCAGCACATGGAGCTAAGGCAGAGCAGGGCACGGGGACGCATCCCTCCCTGCCACCCAGGAAACACAGGGCCCCCACTCCTGGCATGGGAGGTGCTGCTCTGAGCCCAGATGGATCGACATCTGCAGAGCACTGACTCCATTGCTCTTGGGGTCACACTGCAGGGATTTTAGGTGACCGGCAGCACGCGAGGAGCTCGGCCCACTTTATTATTAGCTGCAAACAAAGCAGGAGGTTTATTTTGCTAACAAAGCTCCCAGCCCCGGCTCAGCTCGCTGGAGCCAAACCCCAAAGCTGACCTTCCTCCCGGCAGCCGGAGGAAACAGGAGCTTTTTCAAGCGCCATGCGTCATTCACTGCCCGGCCTGCCCCGTGCTCAGATCCGCTGCCAGCAGCCAGCTGTCCCCCGGCTGTGAGCATCATCCCCAGGAGAGGGGACCCAAACACCCCCAGCCCCTCCAGCCCCTCCCTTAGGTCTGCTGTGGCACTCACGGTGTGGATGAGGAGGTCCTGACACGTGGAGGTGATGCTGGCCGAGCACTGCGGGCAATGGAGGATGAGTGCTGCTCGCCGGGTGCAGTCGTCAGCATGCGGCGTGATGGAGACATTTAGCATGGGGACAGGGGTCTGCAGGGAGCAAGAAGAGGGTCAGCACCGCATATGGCTGGGATTGACCCCCCTCCCATGTCCCCACTGGCGCAGCGGGGAGGTACATTGGGCTGGCCCCAAACATGAGCCATGTGGAAGGCAGCAGGGATGGGAGATTTGGCCTTGGTGCAGCTGGATGGATGCAGGGAGGGTGTATACCCACACCACAGTGTGACAGACCCCTCTGGATACCCCCTAATGGCTCACACCAGGGAGGAGCATCCCCGTGCTATGGCCCTTCATAGGGGTCAGAGCATCGGGGACCAGGTGCTGAGTACCAGGCAGCAGGGTGTCACCTGGCGGGGACCGGAGCATCCCCACATCATGGCCTGGAGCATCCCCACATTGGAACTGGTGCCTCCTCACCCCACGCACCGGAGCATCCCCATGCTGGGTACCGGGATGTGCCCCTGTGGTTCTCCCAGCCCCATCCCGACACCGTGGCACCACCGCAGCCCCGGTGCGGCACAAAGCAAGCGGCAGCAGCGGCACGGCGTGCAGGCGGCCGGCTGTGACCCCAGAGAGCAGTGTGGGTGGCCGGGGACCCGAGGTGGCCCCGTGGCGGCAGGAGGAGCCGCGCCGGTTTTCCTGCCGCGTGTTTTGCGGCTCTCCATTGTTTTGAGTGCAGGGAGATGGAGGAGATGGAGGAGATGGATGGAGGCTGCGTCTCGCCCTCCGCAGCCTTTTCTTAGAGGTTTTTCTGCTCGGTGTTGTTGTGTCGTGGTTGGGTTTTTGTTGTGTTTTTTTTTTTTTCTTTTTTCTTTTTTCTTTTTTTTTTTTTAATTGCTTTGTGGGATCTGCTTATAGAAAGCAGTTTCCAGTAATTCTTCTAGGAGTGGAGCCGGGTCCCTGCCCGGCTCCCCAGGGCTCGGAGCCGGCGAGCCGAGTGCCACAGCCGTGACATCACTGTGTGTCCCCTGCCGCCTCCGGTGACAAAGCAGGGGCACCCCCGGCCCTGACGCTCGCTTGCAGGCGTCTGCAGCAGGGACAGGCTTCCTCCTCCCCCGTCTGTGCCCCAAAAAGCAGAACTGGGAAAGCTGGGAGGGCGGTGAGGACCCGGTGCTGTGTTTGCTGGCGCCTCAGCAGCTCAAAGAGAGCCCAGCCTGGTTCCTGCGGCCAGTTTTCCCCTAATGCTGCCTCCTCCTGCCCAGCCAAAGCCCCCACCTCAGGGCTGGGCAGGGGAGCAGCCCCAGGCTCACTGCCCTGCTGTGCCCAGCCTTGAGCACCCACAAAGCAGTCACCGTGCTGGGCAGGCTTCCTCCATCCCTCCCTGCATCCATCCATCCCTGTGGGCATGCGGGTTCCTGGAACACCCAGTGCAGGGACAGTCCCTGTAGCTCAGGCTGTCGCCTTTATAAAGAATTTAAACCACCCCTTTAGGGACAGAGCAAAACCACAGCTTCATCCGAGAAGGGAAGTTGGGCCATGCAGGGAAATTGCACTGTGGAAAAGGTTAATCTGGTTTCTCGTGCTGCTCGTTACTCAGAGGAAACGATTTTGACAGCGGTCCCAGCTGCGTTCACTGCTCTCTGGTCCCGCAGTGTGGGGGCTGCATTTCCCTGGGGGGGGCTGGAAAAGGACCAGGCTCACCTTGGACCATTGGATGCTGAGGACGTGCACTTCATGTTGGGTGTTGGTGGAGCTGCTGCTGCTGCAGCCCCGCAGCACCGTGCTGGTGGTGTAGGACAACGTGACGGGCGGCTCCGCTGTCACCGGCTGCAAGTCACAGTGCTCAGCTGGAGCGGGGTCTGGGCAGAAAACAAAGGGACATCAGTCACTGCCTGGTGGTGATGGGACGTGCAAGAGGGGCTGTGCTCAAACACCCGCCTGGTGCTGGCTAGTTTGGTCCCATTAATGATCCTCAGATCCGGTCTGGAAAATAACACTGTCCCCGTGTGGCTTCCCCCAGTGATTGGCCCTTCCCGGCCCCCGCTGCAGCAGGAAATCGGAAGGGCCAGGTGTGGAAATGGCACCAAGCTGTCCCTGTGGAGGTGTGAGGCGGGTGGCGCTGACACTGACCGTCCCTGCGCTGCAGCTGCCAAGGGAAATCCTGACTGCAGAACGCTGCCTGGAGCTCCGGTCCTGCAAACGCAGAGGTGATGGCTTGGGGCACTTCCCCCGCCATGGGCAGTGCTGTCCCTGAGCTGTTGGGGCACACATGGGTGGCACTGCTGTGGATGCTCTCTGGGGCTGTGGGTGTTCTGTTTGGTTCAGATGTGGCCACGGAGCACCATCCCTTCTCTGGGGGGGGGGGGGTCCACAATGGGCCACCAATGCAGGAGGAGGCAATGCCCTGTGCCAGGGACACCCTATGTTGGGGATGGGGTGAGGACCGCACGTGCCATCCCAGAGCCATGTTGGGGTGGTGAGGTTGAGGCAGCGGGGTCACAGCGCAGGCCCCGCAGTGACGCTGCCGAGGTCCCACCTATTGTCCAACACTTCCTCCCCCTGGCGCAGCAGTCGCAGCATCGGGAGGAAGATAAACAGCCTCTTATCTGGGCGCCGCAGCCCGCAGCACTCTTCCCTACACTGCTGCCCTGGTGGCACCGGGCACGACCCCGATCCCCGACATCACAGGGCACGTTGGGTGGCTCGTCACCCCTCCGGTGACACACAGCCAGGAGATGGGGATGGAGCCGTGCGGCCCCACACAGAGCAGGGATGCTGCAGAGGGGCTGCGGGGCAGTGGTGCCAAACGGGCACCGTCCCCGTCCCCAGGGGCAGGCAGTGCTTTGCAGCATGATGTCAGGATCAGATAAGGGCGCTCAGCTGGGCCCAGCCTGCGCCCACGGGGTCAATCAGATAAGGGCTCATTTATTTTTGTACTCCAGGAAACGTTAAAAAAAAAATAAATAAAAAATAATCATAGAATAAAATTAAAAGAAAGAAAGAAAGAAAAAAACCCCACTTGATGTTTTTCCAGCCTCCCACCTCCTGCCCTCAGTCTCTCTGCCGTGTCGCCCCCAGCGCATGAGGGATTCCTGGCTTTTTTTAGGCACAGATCAAAGGCTCCAGGCACAGAACAAAGCCCTGCAGTGCTGGGGTGCCAGGCTGGGGGGGCTCCAACAGGGCAGGATGCTGCCAGGCAGCACGATGTGCTGATACACATGCGATGAGCTGGCAGGGCTCAGCTGCGCCAGGAGTGGGAATGGAGGGAGGGCAGCAGCCTGTCATCCCTGGGTCATCACCGGCTGTTGTGCCACGGGGAGGTGGCAACACGGGGTGTACAGCACAGCTACAAAGGGCATGGGGTAGGAGGCACAGCTACATGGCACAGGGGTGCTGTGGTGCACCCGCGTAGAATGGGGGCCATATAGCACAGCTGCAGGTAGAGGGCATGGTGTAGCACAGCCTATATGGGCATGGCCTATAAGGCAGAGCTACACAGGACAAGGATTGTAGAGGCACAGTTACACATAACAGGGGCTTTACTGATTGGTTGTATAGGGCAGGAACCGTACTGAACATTCAGGACAAGGACCATATGGCACAGATACATAAACAAAGCATCGCAAAGCAGATAGGAAGGACAGGAACTACATTACATCACTATGTGGGACAGTATAGCACAGCTCCATAGGATGAGGACCATACAGCACACAGCACAGCTAAGTAGGACAGGGACTGGAAGGCACAGCTGAGTAGTACGGGGACCAAAGCTACATAGAACACAGCTCATATAACAGAACCATGTTAGAGAAGGGACTGTACGGCACAGCCACACAGGATGCAGAGTAAATGGCACAAGTACAACAGACATGGCACAGCAGATGTTTGGCACAGCTGCTCGGGACAGAGACTGACTGCACAGCTGCAAAGGACGGTCACCCAGAGGCATAGCTACATGGGATGGGGAATATTTGGCACTGCTTCATTGGATGCAAACCATATGGCACAGCTACAGGATGAGGACCATGCCACATTGCTGCATAGGACACAGACCTTACTGCACGTCTATGTAGGATGGGGACCATATGGCACAGCCATAGGACAAGGACTGTATGGCACAGCTACAGAAGACACAGACAGTATGGCACAGCTATAGGACAAGGACTGTCTGGCACAGCTACATAGGACGCAGACCTTATGGTGCAGTTACATTGGATGGAGACCACATGACACAGCCATAGGACAAGGAGTGCATGACACAGATACATAGGATGGGGTCCACATAACACAGCCCCAAGAGGCATGGCCTGCACGGCACAAACCCCAGGTCACGGTCTGTAGGGCATCCTGGCACTGCTGCCATCCTAGCACCACTCTGTCCCTGTCCCATCCCAGCATGTCATGTCCCCACATCCACAGCCCTCTGCCTGCTGGCTGCTGTTGGTGCCCCACAGACCCTCCACGTGAACCCACAGCGATCATGGGGAGAGGTGTCAGTGAAGGCAGCAGAACGGCACCCACTTCCACGCCACCAAGGCAGGGTGCTTTTGGGACTCCCTTCCCTGCTCAGCCACCCGGGTGGGTGTTGTGGTGACATGGGGACCACCCCAGGACCCGCTGTGTGCTGCGGTCTCGGGAAGGGAGCAGCAGCCGCAGCGCTTTGACGCACACCCGGTGACGCAGCCGGGCTTTGGGGCAGCGGGAGGGGTCCCGAGTCAAAGGGGATCCATGTCAGCAGAGTCCCGTATCAGAGGGGTCCCATGCCCGCAGGGTCCCCATGCCCGTGCTCGGTCTATGTGCCCCACCGCGGGGCACAGCTCCTGGCTGATCCGGCCACACTCGGGTCACCTCCTCACCCTCGTCCCCTCCCGTACCCTTCACACCACCGGGACCCCCCGGCCCCACTCACCGGGACGGCCGAGAAGCGCCAACAGCAGCGGCAGCAGCGGAGAGCTCCGACGACACATCCCGGCCGCTGCCCCGAACCCAGAGCGCAGTGAGCGGGCGGCGGCGGCAGGAAACCGACTCCCTTCGGCAGGAGGAGGAGGAGGAGGAGGTGGAGGAGGAGGGTCGGCGGGCGGCGCGGCTCCGTGCCGGGAGGAAATGCCGCTCCGCAGCGCTGGAGCCGTGCCGGGCGGTGGGGGGGGGCTGGGGTGAAGTGAGGGGGGGCCCGTGCCTCGGTTTCCCCACTGAGGAGTGGGTATTGCTGCCAGCGCTGAGCCCCGAGGGATGGGGTCAGTGGGTACGACCTGGAACCCCTTCTGGGGTGGAGGCACTGAGCAGCAGTGTTGGGGATCACAGCGCCTGCTCTGAGGACGTTCGGGTGCTCAAGAGACCATCCTGCTCTCAGATATAACCCTACATGGCTTAGGAGTGGGGAGGGGGCTGCTCCATGTAACTAAAGACAGGAGATGCTTCAATGCAAGAGTGACATGGGCTGCCCCATGATGCTGACACCCCCAGCCCATGCATGGTTATGGTGTTCCCCAGCAGCTCTGGGCTGCTGGCAGATGTGTGGGGCCCATAGCAATGCCTCTGGCCCACAGCTGGGGACTGCCACAGCATCCCTGCTTGCAGGCAGGTTTGGGGTTTGGGGATAGTCCTGTATGACAGCAGTACTGAGGTGGGAGCCAGAGACCAGCAGGGTGCTCACAGGGACATTCCTGCAGCCTTGCTCCATCCCTGCTGAACACACTGGGGTGTCTCCATCCCATTCCGTGGCCCTGGGGAGGAAGCAGCACAGGGACCTGCAGGGAAGGCAGCAGGCCCGTCTCCGGCAGCAGCACATCCCCGAGGTGACTACTGTCCCCCGAGCCCGTCCCCAGGGCGAGCAGCAGCCATCTCCCACGACAGAGCACTGCCATCTCCTGGGGACCGCGGGGACAGGGTGCAGGCAGCAGAGCTGAGCCTGAGCATCCCCTGCACCCCTCCTGTCTCCATGGGTGCAATCAGGGCTCCCTAACCCTGCTCACCATACAGAGAAACTGATTCAGGCTTCACCTCACACCCCGAGAGGGATGAGAGCACGAGGGATACGGACTCACTCCACCCCCCACCCGGCTTTAGCCCGCGGCCCCCCACCCCTCCTGGCCCCTCCTGGCCCCTCGCCCCCACCGACACGCGCCTCGCAGCGCTGGCAGCGCCCCAGCCCCGGCCGGATGGCCGCATCCTTCCTGCCCGCCGCCTCCCCACAGCGCCACATCCCCGCTGCTGCTCGTGGTTGCTTCACCCCCGGGCACCCGACTGACGTCCGAGCCCGGCGCGCTTCTAATGGTTGTTTTTTTTCCCTTTAGGAATTTTTCTAGGGGAATTTTTGCTCCCCCCCAACGCAGCACATTTCCTTCCTCCACACCGTCCTGCTGACCTGGTTTGCCCCCTGAGATGCTGCCCACTCCGTGCCTGATTTATGGCAGCCCCAAAGCCAGCAGCGCCGGGAGGTCACGGCTTTGTCGCCTGCTGCCCTCACCCTGTCTAGGAACACCAAGGGGCTGCAATGCGTCCAAGCACACTGCAGACAGCTCTGGGACTGGGGAGCCCCCAGTTCTATGTCCCCAATGCCAGCATTCCACATATACAGCTCTGCAGAACATCTCTGAGATGTTCAGCCCCACACAGCATCCCTCTGCCCTGAGTGACATCCAGAACACAAGCACAGCAGTGACACTGCTGACCATCTGTGCTTGGAAAGAGGGCACCCAACAGCACGGCCATGCACCCTGATGGGCAAAACCAGTGAGGAGGTGATGGAAATCCCCATCCTACGGGGATGAGGAAGAAGGATGAGGGCATCCCAAAATACCCCAAGGGACAAAAGCAGCAAGGAAACGGTGGAAGTGGCAGAAATCACCATCTGATGGGATGAGGAGGGATGGGGTGGGATGATGCTGCCCCGGGGATGCAGAAGTAGAGCACAGGAGTGGGATGGGGTTGGGGGGGACGGGGTTGGAGGGGAGCGTGACGGGGCCAGGACACAGCCCCAGGGGCAAGCAGCCGGGATGCTCCCTCCCTTCCTCCAAGCATCCCCCGGCCCGAAGCAGCATCGCAGCCGGGATAAACACCCGCTTCCTGCCCTTAATCAGCTTCAGAGAGGGGCTGGCTGAGAGGGGGTGGAAGGGGAGGAGGGGAGGTGGAGGGGAGGGGGGGCTAGAAACAAAAATCTCTGGAAAGAAAAACTCATTTCCTGCGACAGAAGAAAAAGATAAAGTCTGGGCTCATTACAGTGAACTTTACTGGGGAGAGACGGGAAAGAGCCAAACACAATGTCCTTGAAATTTCCTTCGCGCGGCTCCGTCCACGAAAACAGGATAAGGCCACTTCCGCTGTCTCTGCCCCGCGCGTGCGGGGGGAGCTGCAGGGTGGGGGGGCGTCACAGCTTGTCGAGGTAGGAACAGACCTGCTGGAAAACCTCATCCACGCTGCCCTCGGCATTCAGCTGTGGGGACAGCGATGGGCTGCTGGATCCCTCGGTAATGTTTAAAGGGGGGGATTTGGCAGCTCGGCCGTCTCCATGTATTGCTTCCCTCCTCCCTGTACCCCGCTCACCTGGCGGACGATGCCCCGGTCCTTGTAGAAGGCGATGACAGGCTCGGTGGCCTTGTAGTAGGTCTCCAGGCGCTTCTTGATGGTCTCCTCGTTGTCGTCCACCCGCCCGCTGGTCTCTCCCCGCTTCAGCAGCCGCTTCACCATCGTCTCCTTCCCCGCATCCACGTAGAGCAGCAGCGTGGGGGGGCCAATCTATGGGAACACAGCTGTCGCCGTGTGGGTCTGGGGGTCCCCCATGGCTCCTCCAGGTGGGGTTGGAGGTGTGACACCCGGCAGGAGGGGACGGCATGGCCATGGTGTAGGGTGGCACAACACAATGTGGCACTCACCAGGGGAATGACCCTCACCTTCTTTTCGAACTCCTCTCCCTGCTTCACCTCGCGAGGGTAGCCGTCAATGAGGAAACCCTTGGAGGTGTCTGCCTTAGCCAACATGGCGTCCCGCAGCATGTCCAGCACCGTGTCCTGCAGAGGCAGCATACAGCTGTCAGGGTGACGTGGGACGATGCGCCCCGTTCCTGCTGCTGCATCACCGCAGTGTCCCCACATCACCCTGCGTTCATGGCCACAAACTCACCAGTGGCACCAGCTCGCCCTTCTCCATGATGGCTTTCAGCTTCTTGCCCCGCTCTGAGCCTGAGCTGACCTCTGCCCGGAGCAGGTCCCCGGTGGAGAGGTGAGTGTACCCATATTTGTGCACGATCTTCTCGCATTGCGTCCCCTTCCCAGAGCCGGGGCCACCTGCAAGTCACACCAGGGCTGACCGTCATGTCCCAAGCCCCATCTAGTGGGGGTAGGAGGAGAGGCAGCCCAGACCCATCAAAGCCTGATGAGAGGAGACAGGATGGATGGAAAGAGCTGTTGGGCTGCTGGTGTGGCTGATGAGCCACTGGCACCTGGACATCATTGCCCTGATGGCAATGGAGGCACCCATTGTATCCCAAACATCACTCTCATGATGGCAATCTGGACATCACCACCCCATTAAGCTCCCACGACATCACTCCCAGGAGTCTGCCATCACATCACATTGGATGCTGGCACCCCAAGCTTTGTTAGACCCCGTTGGCCCCAACACACCCCACACCGGCCACCACTTACCCACCACAAAGATGATCTTGTGGTTCTTCAGTTTTTCTGATAGAGAGAAAACAAAACAAAACAAAACAACACATCTAAGAGCTGGAAGTTACACCTGGAAGCAAACTGTGCCCAGCAGCAGGACTGAATGAAGGGTGGTGGGGACCAACCCCAACCCCAGGGAGAGCAGAGTAGGAAGCAACTCATCCCTGTCACCTGGACAGTCCGGGACATCAAATCCGGCCATGCAGGAGCATTGAGACCCCATGGTGCCTTGGCAGCTGTGGGCTTGGAACTCTACTGCACCCTGGAGACAGCCATTGTCCCCAGCCCCACTGAGGGATGGGAGCCAGCAGGGATGGCCACATCCATCCCCATAGCCAGCTCCTAGTCCTGCTTGGTGCAGCACGGCACAACCTCATGGGGTCTGATTGTCCCCATAAATGGCACAGCCTCATCCACTCGGAGCATTTCAGCCCAGGGGATGGGGGGGTTTCTCTGCATGATCCCCCCCCCCGACCCTGCAGGATCTGCCCCTGCCATGCGTTGGGGTGCGACAGGGCAGAGGGAGGGAGCTAAAAATAACATGAGCCACCTCGGGGCTGCGCTGCCCATCTCCAGATATCTGCCTTCTGAAATTACAGCTCCTCCAGCAGCCGGTGAGCCCCGGGCTGGGATGGAGCCAAGAGGCTGGTGGAGGGGGGGGGGAGGTAGAAGGTATGGGGTATGTGGGGGCTGGAGGGAAATAAGGGGGAGAAATGGGACAGAAGTGATGGTGGGACAGGGAGTGGACATAAGGAGGGGGCAGAGGGAAGGGATGGAAAGAGGACATGGAATGGACACGAGGGGGAGACAGAGGGGACGGACACTGCTGGAGAACATAGAAGATGGACACAAGGGGGGGACACTGAAGATGGATGAGAGATTCAGGACTTGGATACAAGGGAAACAGAGGGGATAGATGGAAAGAGAACATGAGACAGACACAAAAGGGGACATAAGGATCAGATGCAAGGGGGACAGAGGTGACAAAGAGGACATGGGAGACAGGCACACAGGGCTGAGAGATCAGATGTAAGGGGGGAGAAAAGGGATGGACATGTCGAGGGACACAACTGGACAACACAGGAGGATGGGGGGACAGATGCACGGATGCAAAGGGAACTGAGGGATTAGATACAAGAGGAACAGAGGGAACAGATGGACACAGCATGGATGCAAGGGGGACCAAGGGTTTAGATGCAAGAGGAACAGAGAGGACAAACACAAAAGGGATGCAGGAGACGGACACAAGGATGAAAAACTGAGTATACGCAATGAGATAAAAGGGATGGAGGCAACAGGAGTTGGAGAGGATGGATGCCAAGGGGGATCAAGGGATCAGGTGCAAGGGGGATGGAGGGAGCGGATGCAGGAGGCACAGATGCAAAGCACTCACCTGTTGACATGCTGCTGCTGTCTGGGTGGAGGAGCACTTCAGGCTGCAAGGGAAGCAGAGCAGAGTGAGCAGCACGGTGGGGACACAAAGGTACCCAGCGCTGAGGCCTGGGGATGTTGCCAGGACAACAACTCTCCCTTTGCATCCACAATGGGATGGTGCAGATCTCAAATTGAACTCTAAGGCCGCACAGGAGGGCAGGGATTCCCCCCTGCTGGCAGGACTGGTCCCTAACTCAGCCCTAAAATAGATAAAATCCCTAAAATCCACAAGACAGGCGCAGCGCTGCCTCAATTCCATGGCTGCAGGAGCTGGGTCCTCACGTCCTGCGGCCATCGCCTACCTGGCTGCCAGCAGCCACCCTCCCCATGCCAGCACTGCCGGGTGACGCACGGTGACAACAGCAGCACCCTCCCCTGCCCTGACCACATCCCCATGCCCGGGGTGCTGCCTGGCAGCCGGAAATTGGCTCGGGGTGACTCATGGCAGCAGGACACCGAGGGATGCGGGCGGTATCCTACGTTCCTCCGGCTCCCCATCTGCTGCAGGGGATGCTTTTTAAGGGGTCAGCCTGTTCTCGGTGCCCAAGGGGGGGTCGCTGCACCCTGCTGCCCCTCCACATCCTTGCTGTGGGTTCAGCCATGCCTCCTGCCCGCACCCAGCCCCGCAGCACCCCACCTGCTCAGCCACACCGAGTCACCCCGCTGTCCCCAAACCGGCCAGACCGGGGCTGAAGGGGCCGTGGCCATTTGTCAGGTCGTGTTACAGCCAGGAAAGGGCAGAGGCTAAGTATGGATGGGCTGAAATCTGCACCGGGTCACGTCCCGCCTGCGCTGCGGGGCTGAGCCCAGCATCGCCCCATAGGAAGGGCACAACCTGGAGGGTCCCTGGTGGGGGGGCACCGAGTGCAACTGGCGGCAGCCCTTGGTGGGCTCACGGCCTGACCCTGCGTGGTGCTGAGCCCGGGCAGCACAGCACTGCCCAGCAAAGCCCACGCTGTGATGCACCCCAGGGGGCTCCAACCACACGCTTTGCCAGCGCCCATCTCCCATGTGGGGACTCCATCCCCAAGGGCTGCACAGCCCCCAGCACCCAACAGCACAGCACCCAACAGCACAGCACCCAATAGCACAGCACCCCCGACAATAGCACAGCACCCCCGGCAATAGCACAGCACCCCTGCAATGCCCCCCGCTGCTCCCCACTGCTATTCTCGCTTCTCCCCCCCCCGGGTCCCGCTCACCCGCAGCGATGCTCACATCCCCCCCCGCACTTCTATCCCCACCGCACGGGGAGGGGGGGGGGGCGGACCGAGCGCTTCCCCGCCCCGAGCATTAGGGCCGGGCGGGGGGCAGCGGGGGGGACCCGAAGGGCGGATGCCGGAATATCGTCCCCAAGGTCACTGTGTGCGGGGGGACCCACGGGGGAGATCGGGGGGGGGGGGGGGATGGGACACGAACCGCGGTGCAAAGCAAAGCAGCAGCGGGGCTGGAGGAGGGGAGGGGGGGGCGGCACTGACCTGCGGGGGGGGCGGTGCGGAATACGAAGGGGGGGCGGCTGCTGCTGGCCGGCAGCTTCTGCCGTACCGCTAGATATATATAATGCTGGCGGCGCGGGGCATGCCGGGAGCGGGCAGCGAGAGGGGGGGGTGCTGGGGGGGGGGGTGGCAATGCTGCCTGCCCGCAGCCCCCCCGCAGCCCCCCGGTACCGCGCCCCCGCAACGGGAGGAGCCCGTGGATGAGGGATGGAGCTGGGAGGGTCCTGCACCCCCCAACCGCCGACCCCAGCCCCGCTGCGGGTTGGGGGGGGTCCTACGGGGTCCCTTTCCCTCCCCCCCCCCCCCACCTCCGGACCCCAAAGATGTTTCCTGCACGCACGGTCCAAGGCAACAGACTGCAGCGAGGTTTATTCCTGTACAAATCGATACAAAACACGGTGCTGAGACACCCCACGAGATGTGACCCCACCGGGATGGAAACACCCCCCCCCCCGCTGCCACGGCCAAGGGGGGAAACTGAGGCACGGGGCTGCCAACCCGCTGGGGACTCAGCATCCAAATGCTTCTGAATAGTCCATGAGGGGCTGATGAGTAACGAGGCTCCATGGAGAAAATCCAAACACCGGGACCAGGAGGGAAAAAATCCCCCAAACCCCACGGCCAGGTTACAAAAGGTTCCGGCAGTGCTGTGTGCTATTGGACCCCCCTTAACCCACCTCCCCCTCCCGGCACCACGTTGGCAGTGTCGTCCCCCTGGTTCTCACTAAGGTGGCTCTTGAGGTCCCTGCTCTGGGGACACTGAGAATGTCAGGGTTTGTGCTGGGGGGGCAGTGGGGGGATGGGGGCTAAAGTGGTGCCACAAAAGCAACGTGACCCCCATGCCAACCAAAGGGGAGCCTCACCTCCACCCACCGTGTGCTCTCAGGGTGATGGGCTGCAATGCAGCCTGGGAGGGTCTGAGCTGGGACCGTGCAGGGTTCCCATGTCCTGCAGGAAGGGATGCTGCACCCCCAAACCCGCAACGTCACAGCTGTGCAGACCCATGGGCACAGTGGTGGCACGTGGCCCCAATGGCCGTATCAGACCCCAAACAGAGGGGACTCTGAAGCAATGGGATCCCAAACCAAGGGGAGTCCATCCCACAGAGACCCCAAGCCGAGGAATCCCTGAACTAAAAACTAAGGGGACCCCAAACCAATGGGACCTCATCCCAATGGGACCCCAAGCCAAGGGGATCCCATCCCAAGGTGACCCTGAATCAAAGGGACCCCAAATCAAAGGGACCCCATCCCCAGGGCTCCCTGCTTGACACGGCCACCCTACGGCCAGGTGGGGTGAGAGAAGGTGATGTTGTAGGGGGCAGCCCAGCTGGCGAAGACGCGCTTCTCGGTGATGAAGCGGTGATGGTTGCCGCGGCGGCTGCGCTCGTTGTGGATGTACGTCGTGCACTCGTCGGGGCCCTTGGGCTCGTAGTAGTGGTAGGCCATGCGGCGGGGCTGCGGGTGCTGACTACAAGCAGAACACGGGCTGAGCCCCACACCGAGTCCTGGGGTTGGGATTTGGGGATGGGGAGGCCCTTACCTGCAGTAGTTGGGGGGCACCATGCCGTAGACGTGGACGGCGTCACACAGCTCCACCGCAATCCCCATGGTGAACCAACCCGTGCTCAACCACGAGCGCGACTTCTCTCTAGGGCACAGCGAGGAGGTGACCCTCATGGCCCTCAACCCACCAGCGGGGACCCACAGACCACAAGGAGGGGATGAGGAGCTCCCGGTACCTGTCCTTCCCTGTCTCCCCCCGAAAGAGCTCATCAAACTGCTTCATGCGGTGCGGGGAGACGACGTAGGCTGTCATGTTGGGGAAGGATGCGCCGACGCGTTGGATGATCTTCAACAGCCCCTTCTGCATCTTGGCCGGCGGCCCCCAGAAGATGAGGATGGTCTCCGGGGTCTTATTGACAAATTCTTGGGGCCTCTTGAGGACGCGGTAGATGCTGGAGTGGGCCACCACGCGGAAGGTGGTCTTGTTGCCCACATCGGCCTCATAGCCGGTGGTGGGAGCGTCGTTCATGCGGATGGTGCACTCGGTTTGGTCGATCTCAGCCCCCAGGTGGGTGCCCAGGAGGTGGCTGGAGCTGGTGACGATGGCGCATTGGTGGCAGTGGGCAGCCAGGCTCTGAGGCGATGGACACAATGAGTCCAAACCAAGGGGATCCCAAATCACAGGGACCCCAAACCAAGGGGAGCCCAAATCACAGGGACCCCAAACCAAGGGGAGCCCAAACCAAGGGGCTTCAGTGTCCCACCCACGGGGACATCCCATCTCCATACCCACATCCTGTGCCCACCTTGTTCCCAGAGACGGGCAGGTAGCCGCTGCTCACCCTCCAGTGCCGCAGGTTGGGGGGCCGCCGGGCTCTGCCCCGCAGTGCGCTGTAGGGGAACACCTCGGTCCCGCTGCTGGAGCTGTAGATGATCAGCAGCATGAGCAGGGCGAAGAGGAGCACGAAGACGGCGGCACGTTGGCTCTGCGGGTGGGGGGGACAGCGGTCAGGACCCCTCCCCAAAGGGTTCAGGATGGAGATCACCAACTCATTCTCCCTTTGCTGGCCACTGGGAGCTGGGATAGGGGTGGGAACAGGATGGGGATGGAGATGGGGACATTCCTGTCCTTCCCTGCCCAGCCACGCACGCAGCTCCAGCTCTCCATAGCGGCAGGGCTTGCATGGCCGCAGGGCTTTAAGGAGAGAGGAGGAGGAGGCAAACGCTTTACTGCGTGAGCTCTCTGAGCTGCTGCCAGAGGATCCCTGGCGCTGGCACGGCCGCCCCCAGCTCGGCCCTCCCGAATGGCTTTAAGGGGCTGCACTCACCGTGCTGCCGCTCATGTCTCCACGCTGCCTTCAGTGCCGAGTGGTCGCCGATGTCCTGCGAGCACCTGCGAGGCACGCAGTCACCCCAAAAGCACTGGGATCCCGTCCCCAAAACCGCACCGGGCTGATCCCAGCGCCCTGAGGAGATCGGGATCTCCCGGCTCAATCCTATTAAACTGGCCCCGGGCTGTTTGGGGTGCTCCCATGGGTATTTGCCCAGCGAAGAGACCCACTTATCCTCACTTCTCCCCACCCCCATGAACATTTTGAAGTCCTTCTCGGTGAGTCATTGCCACTCCTGCTGGGTCGTAGTCGTAGCAATTAGAAATTAAAAACAAAATGAAATCTGATTGTCTTGGGAGGAGCCAAGATGGAAAATTACACAGCAGCCAGCACGTAACCCTCCAGGGGGCCCCGAAAGGCTTTGGGGCTGGGAAGGTGCCAGCATGCCTGGGGCACGGCCGGGATTCTTGGTGCCAGGAGTCCCAGGAGAGAAGGAGCGGCGCTGGGAGCTCCGTCCCTGCACGGGGCTGAGGGGGCAGGAGAAGCAGTGGGGACATGGGGAGAAAGAGGACCGGGGGGGTGGCAGGTCCAGGACCCCCGCCGGTCACTCCGGTCCTGCTGTGCAGGTTCCTTACCTGGATGGGGGCACTCATCTGCGGCGGGTGCTGAGCGGTGCCGGGGGGGTCTCCTCCACCTCCTCCTCGCCGCGCTCCCCCCGGGCTGTGCGTTGCTTCCGGGCCCCTCCGGCTGGCAGCAGGGCCATGGCGGTGCCCCGGGGTCACATCGCGCTCTGCTGGGGAAGCGCTGAGCCCTGCCTGCATCCCCGGTACAGCAAACCCAGCTGCGGCTCCGCGGTCCGGCCCCCACGTGCCGATCTACCCCTCGCCGAGCGCTCAGAACCCCCCCCACCCCCAGCTCTCTCACGGCGCAAATCCTCCCCCAGCCCTGGGACGCACCTGCCGTGCAACCGGGGATGCAAAGCCTGCACTACCCGGGATGCGACCCCCGGCACCCGCCATTCAAACCCACCGCTACTCGGGATGCGGCCCCTACAGCCCCCGGGATGCCGCCCCCCCGGACCCCGCACGCAGCCCCGCGGACGCGCCCCGCTCCGTACGGCCGTGTCAGGCCGGGCGCAGCCGCATCCCGGCTGGGCGGTGCCGGTCCGTTCCCCGCGCAGTCAGTGCCGCCCCCGCCGCGCATCCCCACCCGCACAGACGGACCGAGCGCGGCCCGAGATCCGCTCCGCTCCGCTCCGCACTGCGCCGCCGCCGCCGCCGCGCGCTCCCGGCGCCCGCGGGGCCGCGCTGTGCCGTGGGCGGGGGCGCTCGGGGGTCCTAACGCCGCCCGCCCCGACGGGACGGACCCGGATTGGGCTGAGCGGGACGCGTGGGTGGGTGCGCGCGTGACATCGCCGGGATGCGGCGCAGCGCCGTGGGATGCGCTCATCTCGCGGGCCTGAGAAGCGCGGGGCGGCCCACGGGGCTCTCTAGGCTGGAAACAGACACGAGGCTCACTCTGCCCCGAAGATCTGCTGCCCCACAGCATCGCTGCTCCCCATCCCTGGGCACACCTGCAGTTCCCCACATAACATAACCCCACACCCGCTCCGTGCTCTGACCCCATCCGTCCCCACACACCTCTGCTGCTGGCACAGCACGGACTTACAAATGCTTTTAATGGGCAAGTCGGCTTTGGTCTGAATCCAAGGGCACTTGTGGCAAGGCAGCCCAGGGCTGCGGGCAGGGGGCAAACAGGGGCTGTGGGACAGGAGGTCCCGGCCCCGCTCCACGTGCCCCATAGGTGGCACCAAGTGCCAGAGCATCGCTGTCCATCCCGGGATGAGTCCCACGTTAAACATCCATCCTGCACGGTTCCAAGCCAGCTCGGGGCCTGCAGCTGGGGGGGCTCGGTGGATCCACCCTTGTCCCACGCGCTCCAATGGAACGGGGTCCCCGCTGCTGCCCCCCCAGCGGCTGCAGACCCCCCCCAGTACTGGGCAGATCGAGGGGCTTTCGACCACACTGCTGCCGCTCCTACCCCCCTGCCCACGACGGGTGGGTGAAGGTGATGTCCTTCCTCTTGGCCCAGCGGGAGAAGATGGCTTTCTCGGTGATGAAGCGGTGCCCGGCGCGGGGGGCTCTCTCATGCACCAGGTACATCCTGCACTCGTCCAGCCGCCCCTTCTCGAAGTAGTGGTAAGGCACACTCGAATGGTTCTTCTCCCTGTCGGCACCGTGGGGGCTGAGCAGTGTTGCCCCCCCCCGTAGCCCCCCGCTGCCACCCCCGGCCCCGCACCTGCAGTAGCTGTCGCTGACCATGCCGAAGACGCAGATGTGCTCGCACAGCTCCATGGCCAGGATCATGGTGAACCACCCCGTGCTCAGGAAGGAGCCGGATTTCATCCTGCAGGGCACAGCGGTGGGATGGGGACACGCGGGCGGATGGAAGCGGAGCGATGGGGGGCACACAGAGGGGCCGTGGTACCTGTTCTTCCCCGTCTCGTTCTGGAAGACGTCGTCGCAATAGGCCATCTTCTCCTCGGTCAGCGTGTAGAGCTGCAGCCGGGGGTACCTCTCCAGCACCCTCAGCAGCGCTCGGTAGGTCGGGCCGCCCTTCTCGCGGCTCATCTTCCTGCTGGGACCCCAAATGACGTAGACGGTGTCTCGGGATTGCTGGAAGAAGTAGGGCTGGTTCCTGAGCAGCAGCGGGACGCTGGTGTGCGACACGACGCGCACGGTGCTCCGCGTGCCCACGTCCTGCTCGAAGCCGGCGGTGGGAGCGTGGTTCATGCGCAGCACACACTCCTGCCCGTCGATCTCCCGGCCCAGGTGCGATCCCAGCATCTGCCCCGAGCTGGAGACCACGGCGCAGCGGCGGCACGGAGCTCTGCGCAGCGGCTGCGGGGACACGAGCCGTCAGCGCCGAGCGTGGGGACACCGAGGAGCGGGGGAAGGGACGGGGCCGCCCCGCGGACCGACCTTCCCGTCGGGGACGCGGCTGTAGCCCGGCAAGCTGAGCGCTGCGGGCGCGGTGTACGCGGAGCCGCCCCTCTGCCCCCCGGTCTCACGGCACAGCAGCACGTAGAGCACGGAGAGCGCGGCCGCGCACACCAGGACGAGGAAGACGCGGACCTGGAAGCGGAGAAGCGGGTTGCGCCGGGCTCGGCCGCGTTGGATGCTGGAGGCAGCGCAGCCCGGCAGCGGAACTACGGGACGGAACGGCGGGCTGCGCGTGATTCACTTCGCGCACGCGGCCGGAGCCCACGCGTGTGGCAGCGACCCCCGCGGGTTCCGCTCTGTTCCCGCAGCGGGTTCCGAGAGCCGCCCGCCCGGACTCGCCGCGCGGCCGGTAGCGGGTCAGGCGGCTCCGCAGCGCCGCGGGCTCGTCGCGTCCATCCCGCGGTACTCACCAGCATCGTCATCCCAAGGAGCTGCGGCGGCTGCGGGGCACCGCGGTCACGGGGAGTCTTGGGGCGCGCACCCTGCACACAGAGCGGGCTCAGCGGGGGGGGACCGGGGCAACCGTGGCTGGGGACCCCCCGGCACCCAACGCCCCACTGCTACACGCAGGACGTGCCCCCCGCGTCTTCCCATGCCTCACACCCCCTGCCCTCCCCCCGCGTCCCGGACCCCCTCCATGCCCAGCTCCCTCCCCACGCCCGGTTCCCGTCCCGCCCCCAATCCCGTGCTCGGCGCTGCGGGAGGAGCGCGCCCCGCCCCGCCCGGCCCCACTCACGACGCCGGGATCCCCCTCGGGGGCGGCGATGGAGGTTCGGCTGCCCACCCCCCAGGGCCGCGCTCGGGTCCCGCATCGCGGCCGGGTCGCGCCGGGAGCACCGCGCTGCGCTCCGCTGGAGGAACCGCGCCGGGGGGGGCGGAGCTGAGCGGCACTGCCGGAGCTGAGAGTCACTGCCGGAGCCGAGAGGGGTGCCACCCGCTGCCCATCGCACAGAGCCCCGTCCATTGCTTCCTGCGACCGACAGAGCCGGCACCGACCCCATCTCTCACACCAGAGCCTATTACCCCCATATCTCCCCCCCATCTCTTTGCACAGTGCCTTCCCCCCGCCCTGGGATCCCCTATAGCCAATCCCACGCCCCCACCTCACCTCCATGCCCCACCGATCCGCGTGTAGCGTTGAAAGCCCAGGGATCGTTTTGGAACCAGGACTGGGGCTCCTGCCCTGCAGCGCTGCCCTATGGCTCTCAGTTCGGCTGCACACTGCGGGACACGTCATGCAGTGCTACCCCCTCCCTCCGCCTTCAGGTGTTCCTGGGGTTTTCCCCAGCCAGCAATAAGGAGATATGAAAAGCAAACTTGAGATTGGTTCCTACTCCCCAAAGCCTTTGGCAGCGATGGAAGAGGCAGTGACAGGTACAGCAAGTGCAGGGATCCACACACACAGCACAGGGCTGCATTCCATGGCTGCACCCCCACCACACTGTGCCTGGGCTGTGGGCACAGTGCTGCGTGCTGAGAGGTGGTGAGAAGGAATGCACGCTCAGAGCCATGACCTTCAGCTGGAGCGCAGCCACCTCCCATCACAGCAACAGGGATATTTTTAGGGGCGCTGCCCTTTGCTCACAGGGCCCTCATCAGAAACACGAGAGCTCACAGCACCGTCATTAGCTCTTCCAGTTTAAAAGAAAATCCCAGAAGGAATAAACGACTGGATGCAGCAAGAGCAGAGGGGAAAGATTACCCAGAGGCCGAGCAGCTGATGGGGGCCAGAACTGAACTCATACTCTGCAATTAGAGCTGCTGTGTTCCAGCCCAGCACAGCTGCTGCATGTAGCCTCAGCTGAGGTGCACATCTGTCCCAGCTGGAGCTCTGGTCCCTCTCCTGGTGAGTCCCACAGGTCAGTTTTGCTTCCCTTTAGTCTGTACGTTGTAAACTACACAAGTCTGTGTCTTTTGAGGAAGGAATGTGGGAGAGAGAGCAGCCAGCTTGGCACTGCTGCTGCTTTGAGAGTGCTCTGGAGGCTGCTTGGTGCTGCAGGCTGGGGGCCTTCTCTCCATCTCTCAGCTGGGCCTTCAGTCTGATTTCTGGACAGGTTTTCTGCTCTTCCACATCACAACCATTATAAAAACACCTACCAGGAATGAGAGAGAACAGACTCAACCCAAACATTTCAAATGAAAAGCACCTTTAAAACACACACAGTGAATAACGGAACCTCAGCAGAGCACAAGAAACAGCTCTGATTCCCAGAGGAACAAACAGCTGAAGTTACACGTGTGTGCACACAAATGCCTGTGCCAAATTAAGCCACTGTAAGAACCACATACAGCACAAGTGTCTCTTCTCTCTTCCTAATTTAGAACCCTCTCATTAGAGCAACCAGAATAATGCTCACCTATAAATAGCAGCAGCAGCAGCCCAGCCACCACGGGGATGATCACTGCGTATTCCCTGGGCAAGAAGTACTGGTGGATGATGTGGTCACTGTCGATGAAGGGCTGCAGAAACAGAGTGGGGGATCAGCAGGTGGGCACAGCATAAGAGCAAGTCACCAAGACGTGCAGCTCTGGGGTTTCAAAAGCAGAACAGAAACACGGGGCTGGAGGGGATCGCTAATAAAAGAGCGTCTGAAGCTGCACGTGGTGAACCGTCACACAGCAGCACGGCTGCAGAGAATGGCTGGGAATGGAGCCTGCAGTGCTCAGCTGGGCGATGAGGAGAGAGCAGGAGCCCAGCTAAAGCCCTGCAGTGCTGGGATACAGGGCGGGCTTGGCTGTGCAGTGCTGGACACACCGACCCGCTGCCTTATTGAAGGGGAAGGCTGATGCTGGCTCTCCCTCACACTGATCCTTTCATGGGCACAGCAGGACACTCTGGGTGCTACATTGCACCGCATTGACTCCTGCACTGTATGAACGCCAACTGACAGCCGTGAGCACAGCGGGGAGGGAGCCGAGCTGCTCCAAAAGGAAACGGCCGGGAGTTCAGATGAGTCCAAAGCTGAGCCAGGAAACCGACACGGAGCCGTTTCTGTGCGGACCGGCACTAATGGCGTCGCTATCCCGGCACCACGAACCAGCGCGATCCCCGCACGGCCCCGTACCAGCACGACGATCCACAGCGTGTAGTACACGAAGAGAACGAGGCTGAAGGCCACCAGGCCGAACCCGACCGCCTGGTCCGTCGCGGTCGCCTGTAAAGGGAGAGAGAGTGAGCGCTCCGTGCGGGCTGCAGCGAGCTGCAAGGAACCGGGAACGGAAGGGAAAGGAAGGGAGCAGAACGCAGGCCGCAGCCCCACTCACCATGGCGACGGCCACCCCCCGGCACTTCCGCCCTCCCCGTTCTTCCGGGAGCGATCCGCCAATCAGCTCGCAGAAGGCTGGCCACGTGCTCTCCGAGACAGGAAGAACGCTCAGAGGAAGCGGGCTGAGGAGCGCAAAGCATTGTGGGAAGCGCGGCTCACCCGGAGCATGATGGGAAATGTAGTTCCGGAGGTGCTCGGGCCCAGCAGAGCCGTGCAGCAATCAGCCCATATTTAGGGCAAAAAAAAACCCATTTAGAACAAAAAAACCACAACAAAACCAGGAGGATCGGTGTGAAGTACCAAAAACAAACAACCTTTATTCTTCCCCAATAAACAACGTTTGACATGATAGTGATTTCCTCAGACATCTGTTATTTCTCTACGTTAGGAACCAGAGACAGAACATACAAACGCGGCCTGTGGGACCGAAACCGGCCCCAAAACCCGATAGAAACGGTGACTACAACGAGCCCTTCCTGCCCAGCACACGGAGCAGCAGCTTCTCTTCCTAAACCCCCTTTTGATTTGCTTTAAGAAAGGAAAGAAACGATGAAAAGAGATTTTTCTTGTTTAGATTCCAAAGGAACAAAAACAAAACCCAACTGTCCGACCCGGCGCCCACCACCGTCGCGGCTTTCGCCTCCTCAGACGATGGCGGCCGTTTGCATAGAGCCCTTACCAAAAATAGCGGCCATCTCTCTATAGAATCTGCTATAAATCGACTTTCCCGGCTCAACCACCCACATGAAAATAAAGCAGGATCTCTCTCCCCTTCCCTCCCTCCCTCCCCCACAAAAATACGGGCTCTGCCATTTAATCCTTAGGGTTGAGGCAAAGTGAAAAGGCTTCAGCCTGCAACTCGAAGCTTCACACCCCACGTTCCTCCATCAGCCCATGGGGAGGGGAAATCTCCATGTAACCCCCCTTTTCCATGCAGCCAGGAAGTGGTTTTCCAGCACAGACACTTGCTACCAGGCAGTGTTGGCTGTAATTCACCCCTGGGGACCAGCCTTGTCCACAGGGCTCAGTCACCAAGCAGGGCACTCAGCTAAAGCCCAGCAAGGGGTGAGGGAAGGGCTGAGATGGGGGGTGGGTTTGCAGCCCCCGGGTAAGGCAGCGAGCAGGGGAGCGAAGGGAGGGCAAGGCAGCCCCTCTCCAGGAGGGGTTTTTCTTTCACCTAGGTGCTCTCAGCGTACCTGGAGTGAGGTTTATATCCCAGAGGTTCACAACAGCGTGTGCAGAGTCCAGCTGCACAGCCACCGGTTTTAAAAACGGCGACGACTAAATAAATTATTTAAAAAAAAAAAAGAATTATAATAAATGTCAACCCTTCCTATCAAGATTGGGATGAAAGAACGTCCCTTCGGGTCTCAGCCCAGTTCAGAACCCTCTAAAAACTGAAGCAAACTGAAGCCAATGTTTAAAAAAAGAAAAGGGCTTTAACTTTCTGCAGGAGGCAAAGAGATGTGGCAATAAGGGGGGGAAAAAACAACCAACAGATCATAAACTTGCTGCCCATCACTTAAGGCCAGCACGAATCCCCTCCCCATCCCCCCTATTTAAAGTGCCAACCATTCCCCAAAGAAACAAAAGAAACCCCAAAAAACAGAGAAGCAACATCCTTCTCCTCTTTCTTTTTCACAACCACCGTTTCCAAATGAGACTCTCTTCCTTCACCCAGTCCCAACCAAGCCGATCCCTTGGGACACGCACTCAGTTCAAACCGGTCTTTAAAAGTTAGTAAAAAAAAAAAGCCAGAAATACCCAAACACGACACTGAATTTCCCAAGCCTTTACAAGAGGCTTCCACCAGAGGAGCCAAGAGCGGAGCCCACATGTTCTGCCTGGTCCTCAGCCTGCAGCAGAGCCAGCTCTGCTCGCCAGGACCAGGTCTGTAGGGTGTTTGTTGCCAATAAGGTCCTTTTAACTCGTCTAAGTCACCTCTGAATCCCCTGAGATGGGAAACAAAGTGGGGAAGAATGTTCTCTCTTGGCCCCCTCCCCAGGAATAAAACATCAGTGAAACAATAATGCAATCAAAAGAAAAGAAAACACACCAGCCTGCTGGGTTTATAAAAAAAAATAGTGAACTTCAAGACAAAAAAAAAGCCACCAACCAACAGCCTAAAGGAAACTTGCCAGCGGGTTGGGTCTGGAAACTGATTTACTTCTTAAATGCTCAAAAGTCCAACACGGAACAGATGGCAGCAATGCCAATAAGGAGGAAGATGCAGCTTCCCAGCACCTGGTGTGCAACAGCCTCAGGTGGGGTCTGGAGATAGAAGCAGGCTGCTCCTTCCTCCTTTGCATGGCTCCATCCCTGGCACTCCAGCCTCAGTTGTGCTGTATTAGGCCCAATGACAAGGGCTGCCTTCTTGTTCAAAATGAGGGGTGGAAGAGCTAAAAACCTACATACAGACCAAGACCTGTGCAGTCAATAACAATGTAGAACAAGAAAGAGAAACCCCCATGAGACACAGTTATTCAAAATGCAAGCAGTGATGTGCCAAGCTGCTGGAAGAGAAGCCAGAGACTCTTCCAGGTTGGCCACAATTACACGATGGAGCAGGTTATAACTCTGCCAGCCTGGGAAGCTTTCTGTATAGCTCAGCTCTTCTTGCTTTGCTGCAAAGAGATCCCTCCTCTGTCCCACAGTGGATTTCACAGCATGTCTAGCTGCTGGTGTCTCAGGGCAGCAGACTCTTGCCAAATGAAGCCCAGAAGAAAACCCTTGGTTCCCAATTGCTCTGACAGTAACTATCATTGTTTTCCATGTGAATAGAAGCAAAGCAGGAGAACCGAGATGGGTTTGGCCTCTTTCCTGCCTTATTTTTGCTTTTTTTCAAGTTCTGGTTGTTGCTCTTGCAACTCTGGCAGTGTCCCAGACCTGATTTCCAGCAGATGCCATGTTGGGAGCAGCTGGACAACCAGCTCCCACTGCTACCTGCAGGCTAGACAAGAACACACAGTGCTGTTTGTATACTTCTGCCCTTGCACTGACCTGAGCAGACAGTCAGGAGAGGCCCAGCTTTCTGGCAGAGCCCCAGGAAAGAAGAAAAGCAGTCAGCTTTCCCTTTCCTGCACACACGCAGAAGCCCTGGAACAGGGCACCTCTCACCCAGAGGGAGCAGGAAGCTCCCCAGCCTGCAAGCGAGTGCCAAACCTACCAGTCTGAGATCACAGTTAAAACACCAGAAAGCGTGAAAGAGCTTTTGTTTCAGACAGAGTCGAAAGATCCAATATCACTTCCCTACATTAAACCAAACCGAAGTGTTTTCTGTACCCCTTGTAACCGTGATCCAGATTTAATTCCCCTTGAAGGGAAAGGGGTGAAAAAGATCTATATCTTACGTGTGGTCATTCCAAATACAGAAAGAAGCTTCTTGAGGAGAGAAAGTATCAAAACACAGTAAGCAGCTGTACAGCTCTGCCACACAGCCTAGCATCCTCCCCATACAGCCATCCTTAGCTAACAGGGCAAAAAATATCAAGGCCCTTTCATTCCTCTTCTCCCATTCTGCCAAATTCCCTTTTCCAGGAGCTCATCTGCATGCATTCTGGCCACAGAGACCACAATTAATCCTTATTTTTTTTCTCCTTTTAAAAAGGCTTTACAATAATTAAGAATTTGAACAACAATGTGATCAGTTACAAGTCTTTCCTTGCTGAATGAGACAAGTGTGTGCCTGTGAGAGTGTGCATGCACACGTGTGTCAGAGAAGGGCATGTTCTGACCATGCCAGGATCGTGCCTGTGCCATTACTCAAAGTGCACGGCTGCTGGGTGCTACTACAGTACACCGGCAAAAGAGGAAAGGATACCACACAGAAATAGCTTACAGGCCACGAGTCTCCGTGCAGGAAAGGCTGTAAGCACAGCCTGCTGACAGCCCGTGGCTGAAGGCTGCATAGATCCTCATCTGCAACTCAGCTGCCAGGAGAATCTGTAAGTGAGAGCTGAAAGGGACTGACATCTCTGCTGCTCACTGTGAGGAAAAGAGGCAGCTGAAGGTTCAAACAACTGCAGAAAAACCCAAAGAGGATCAACTGAAGGATCAGCCAGAAAAGCTTGAAACCTTGTCAGAAAAGTTGACTCTCCACAGAGTGGGTAAGAACAGCTGCTGTAGAGAGAACAGCAGAAAATATCCAATCTACCTTTGAAGGTGAAGGTAGCGGTTTTATCTTGCCCTTCAAGCAGAGCTTCTCCCCAGTCCCAGAAAGAACCAGCTCAGGCATAGATTCCTACTGACAAGTCAAGAAAAGACAACCAGCACCAATTACCTCACTGGCCCAAGCCAAGAGGCAATTGTTAACCACCAAACCAAAGAGACCACTGCAGACAACTGCATCCCGCTCTGGCCCAGGGGATGGCCATGAGATAATCTTTTCACAGTCCAAGAAGGGCAATTCCCTTCCTACGCCAAAAAGGAGGCATTGTACCCCAAGATTCAACAGTGACTATTTGCTGAATCAATCCAGCAAACACAGATTATTCTCCTGGAAGAACAGAGACAACCTTCCTCCAGGTAAAATCCGGAACCTCTAAAGTGCTCCTGCTAATGCTAATAGCTGAACACTGCCCTTCCATGCCCAGCAGTGGAAGGGTGTAATACAGTTAGTGGTATAACAAGCACTAGCATTTAACCATTTATCAACTCCCATCTGGATTGTGGTAATTTTCTGAAATGCACTTTTGGGAGATATTTCCTATGAGAAAAAGATTTTTGGGGTTTTGAGTGTAAGAAGGGGAAGTGTACACCACTGCATACCTTGCTCAATAAAACTGTTGCCTTGGAAGGTGACGTTCCCTTGCAGTCAACGGAATAAAGCATCCTGCAAGTAACCGTTTCACCGTGTCACCAACAAGCAGCTCTTGGTTTGGTTAGAATGGTTCCCCCCCAAGTGGTTTGAAGAGTTCACAGTGGCACAACCCAATGTTTTGGGGAGACAAGCTGAGAAATCCCCCTTTGCAAATGGATGGGTGCAGTGAGGGATGCAGAAGAGCAACATGCTCTAGGACTAAGGATAAGTCCAGCAGACACTTCGTGTCTGTTCACAAACGGGGAGGGCAGGCACTGGAAAAATTGGGAAGTGAAGGAGGGTACTACCAACACGGGGAAAGTGCATGATCTGGAGTGGTCTCGGAGTAGTTCTGCAGTGCAAACATATGGGGAGGGGCATGGAGAAATCCCTTCTGGAATGCTGCATGAAGAGAGGTAAAGGTTGGCATCCATGTGGCAGCAGACTGGGTAGGGGGCCTGTTTCCAGCAGCTCTACCCTGTTCTTCACATTTAGTGGGTTTCAATCACCACTGGCTCGTAAACTCCAGATGAGACCCTGAGGACACAGAGGGGAAGATGAGAAAGCCAGGTTATTTTCCCATTACTTAAAGCAAAACAAGTTTGTATTCAAAGTTTTCCACTCACGAACCCTCTAACCTCACAGAAAATACTGACAATAACTCGTTGATCTGGTGAGCAGTCATCCCACACAACACAAAACAGACAGCTACATAGCAAACTAACACTACAGCTTGACAGAGTTGGGTGAAGCACAAATTCTTTTAGAGAACAGAGGGAAAGGGCTTGGGTGGAGTACACTGTGCAAAGAACAAGCATTCCTGACTCCGTTCCCAATTTTGCCACCATCTTGACACATCTTTGTGTTTGCCATTATTGTTTTTCATACTACAAAAGGTGCTACAAAACTTAAAATAAAAAACAACCCACAACTAGTCAGTACACTGTAGGGAGGGCTATCGTGGCAAGACAAAGTTTTACTCTTCATAAGTCTTTATCCACAACACAGATGGAGGGCAGGGAAAAGGGAGTTGCAGTTCTGCTGAAGTCCAGCAGGAGGCAAAACTCCCTGAGAGTGCAGGACCAAACAGGAACCAACCTTTACCATCGTGTCCTCTTACTCCTCACTTATTTCTGTTCTTGGATCTAAAAGCTAGGATCAAATTATCTCTTCGAGTTTCCACTGAGAACTGCAATCACACTCCATTGCAGCTGCAGACTGTCACCAGAGAGATCCCAGGGGTGCGAATGTGGGAATAAAGCCACCACGTAGCACATGATGTTTAGAAATCTCTTCTGTTGCAAAGGTGAAAGTTCTCTGTGTACCCAGAGCTAAGTAACCTCTCTGGAGTCTGACTGTCTGCAGCCCTTTCAGGAAACCTACCTGTTTCCCAGCTGAATACCGCTCAGTGTAGTTGTTCCATCTCTGCTCACAAACAACCGCAGGTTACTGTCTGCAGATAGAAAAGGAAGTAGGACATTAAAGTACAGAACTCCTTCTGGTGATTGCCAAGTTCTCCTCTCCCAGCTGCATTACAGAATGTTCAGCAGAGGAACAAGTGCATTTCTGTGAATCCATACGCACACGATACGGTGTTCCCATAGCAATTGGACCCCTAAGAGCTCTTCCTGCTTTAAAAGGGAGTCTCACATACAAATCAAGCACAACATTAAGCTATGGAAAAACACTAATTTTTCCTCTCTCACCCTTATGTTTAAGCTACTCTTTTACCTCTGCTGTGGTCTGTAGACCAGTGGCAAGCACTGTTTGCAAATTGATGCACAGCTCTCAAATCCACAGTTTACTACCATAGAAACACCTAGCAACCACTGAAAGAAAATTACTGTCAAGGGGGGGAGTCTGTGGCAGACCAAATCTGGCTTTGTACAAGGTTGGCAGCTTTGCTAAGGAAACAGCCAGGACTTCCCCTCTTGAGACTCATGCTCTCACCTTCAGTATTGCTGACATCTGTGAAGTCCTGACTCTGCATTATCTTCTCCACTATATCATCTGCATCGATCCTGGTGTCATCCACTCGGGTTGGGTGACTCTCCACTGAATCCTTTTTCCTCCTGGGCAAAGAAAATCAAGGGAAAAATCAGCCTTTACTAATGGACTTCTAAATACTCTCACTTCTTTTAGGAACAGTACTTCTTTCAGCAGCTAATTCCAACCTACTGCTGGCTGCAGAACAGAGAGTAAATTCCATCTCAGCTTCCCAAAGAGGGGGCTTCGCACCACAGTTACCTACCGCGAGGGTCTGTCCAGCAGAAGAGCTGGTCTGGGGGGGCGAGGTGGCTTCTCTAGTTTGTGGTCCCGCTCTCCCTCAGGGCATTCCACCGTCATGCTCAGCCCTCCGGATGCGCTGCTGCTGGTGGAGGTATTCCGGCGATGGGTCAGGTCAGACATACTAGAAGAACGGGAATGCTCCGTGCTGTAACCTGCAAATACAGCAGCATGGTTACAAATCACTCCTTCCCTCTTTCCTGAAGGCAGAGTTAACACGCAGCGCAGCTTCTGCTCTTGTATACTGAGGTTTATACATAAATCTATGAACTTATCTGCAGAGACTGACCAGGAAGCTCTGATATTACAGTGCTGGGTAAGAGATAAGGCTGCAAGTCACTCTCACAAGAGCTTGCTGCAGCAAAGAAAAGGATAGAGCCAATGATGGCACAACCACGTGGATCAATAGTTACCAGAGATCTTGGACTGCTGGCTGGCATAGCTGGAGTTCCGTGAGTGCCCTGAGTGGAAGACTTCCTCTGGGCTGGACAGATTCTGATCTGGTTCTTCAGGGACACCTGCTGAGAAACAAGGCACTCCAGTTACACCACAACCACATCGGTACACTGCCCGCTGCCTTAGACTAGATGCTGATCCTGAGACACTAGATTAAGGAAAGTGAAAGCAGGTAGAAGCCGGCTGTAGCAAAGAGCTTACATGCACTTTCGAACTAGGGATGATGACAACAATTTCCTCTGTTAAGTTCATCATTAATTCTAGCACCCAGTGCCTGAATTAACCTTGGCCTTGAAGGACCTAGAAGGACAATGTCCAGAGGTTAATGATTTTAACTACGGATAGCTAACAGCCTGAAAGCATCAAATGGCCACCATCAGTGAAGTATTACAATTTCTGTTTGGGTGCTTCTCCTGTTATGGGTTTTGTCCTGCTATTATTCATGAGTCCACACCATTTAAATCATATCTTTGATATGAACTTGATACAGGAACTTCAGGATAATCTCTATCTCTTTGCCCAGCTTGCCTCACATGCAACAAGTTTATATGAAAGTGTGCAAGTGTAACATGCTGGCAAGCTTTTCAAGATCATCACCTGTGCACTATGCTGTCACTGAGGTTATGTGACCAGAGCTCTATTTTGGCGCAGTGTCTGCCTGCACATTTTAGAGTGTGCTGGGAAGAAAAAAGGCAACAGGAAAACGCAGTGTCCTTGAAAAGGGCTCACATAGAAGCCAAATAACTCTGCATCAGCAGCTGGATCAAGGCCATTAGATCTCAAACCAACCTCTAAAACCACCAAAGCTTTTCTAGAAGAATAGCTGAGTGGAGAACAAAGCTAAGTGTCACTGAACACAATGGAAGGCAGAGATGAACGCAATACATTAATTATTAAATCCTCAGGAAAAAGGAACAGATTGCTTTATCTCCACCTATAGAGGCATGGAGAGTTTTGTTTTTCTTAAATGAGTTGAGAGCAATGAAAATGGGTTTGAGAAACCATGAAATATTAAAGAACCTCTCTGCTTGCAATTGTTGAAGAAAAGAAAAGAAAGCACCCAAGTACATCTAAGCATTGCATGGCTCCAGGATGGGTGCTCTTACCCGAGCTGAGAATGGTTGCTCTTGGCTTGGTCTGACGCAGAGAACCAATTGTGGCTGAACTGCTGTTGCTGCTTGTGGTTCCCTCACCCTTGCAGGTAAGCTGCAGGGTAGAATCCTGCCCTGGTATGGTGATGGATTTGGCAGTGGAAGGCGGCCTGCAATCACAAGAGAAGTGTTACAAACCATGAGGCAGGGATTGGGGACCATCGCATCACTGGGGACACTCACTGAGCCAAGAGGATCCCCTCCGCCTGCCCCCATCCTCATAAGGAAGGAGGGAAGCTGGCAGCCTCTCTGACCAGCAGTACAGTGTAACATTTGCTGCTTCCTCCCCTCTCCCCCACTCCAACCCCTTGCTATATACAATATTTAGGTCTTCTCCATCTCATAATGCATCTGGACTGCAGATGCAGCATTTTACAAACTGCTGATTACAAGGAAAAGCAAGTTTTTGATGTAAATTAAGGCAAAAAACGGAGCACTCAATCATTTATACGGGACAACCTCACTATCCTTCAGGAAACTATCCAGAGCTGCCCTTTTCCCCCAGCACATGTTCCAGCAGCCAGTCAGCCTCACAAACAGGAACCAGTTTGCTTTTGTCCAGCCCTAAATTCCAGCACCCTTCTGTTACATCTTTCAGGCTCAGACCAAAAAGAACCCTTTTATCCCCTATCCCTCTATGAGAGTGCTTTTACAATGCTTAAATAACCTCTCCCTTTTTTTTTTCTTTATTTGATGATTAAACTTATTTTCAGCGAGACTAAAGTATTTTTACAGCTGTCAAAATTACTTTTCTGGTTATTCTGTGTGCTTGCAACATCCCTTTGTAAATGCTGGCTCCTGGATAGAACTGCCTGGAGCCCCCCTCCCTTCCTCCAGAAGAGTTTTTGGGTAGAAGCCATGGCATGTGCAGCATGGCAAGGTTAATATTCCTGTTGGAGCCCTCACTCTGTTTTAGCCTGAAGTCTGAACTGCAGCCAATGGATTATAGTATGCTTTTCAAGCGAGGAGAGAGAAAGGAAAACTTTTATTTGTCTCACTTGGAACTTTGAGGCCAATGAGGGTTGATGGTACATGAGAGGATCTTTCCAGTGTTTTGGGAGAAAAGACATTTCTTATAGCAGCCAGAGAGCTACAAAGGTTTCAGGAAACCCACAGCATGCCTTCCCCAGGGGAAAACAAACAGAAAAACAATAGACAAACAGAAAACAACCACCAAAAAGCCTCCTCCCTAATTGCATGATCAGCGATTTACATGCAGTCAGGTACTTCAGGGCCTTTGTTTCACAGGTTAACAAGGCCCTTACTGCCTTAAGCAAGCAAGCTGTTCCTGCAGCAGCTGCCAGGTCAGGCAAGCAGCCCGTGCTCCCCTCTGTATGACACCCAGGAGAAGCTCTGCCTCTGCTGCAGAAAGCAAGTGCTCAGTGAGCATGTTCAGGAGTGATTTCCCAGCACAGTTTAATTCTTGCCTAATCCTCTAATGAGTGTCATTTCTCAAAAGCTCTCCTGATCAAGGACTGTTCTACATGCAAAGCTTCCATTTTTAGACATTTGTACATCATCGCCATATAAAGAAAAGAAATGGGATGACTGCAAAAATCCTTTAAGAAAATAAGGAGGTTTGACTTTCAGACTGACCCTACTTCTATTAAATTGATGTTTAAACTCCATTCTGTATAATATTCAGGCAAAGAGGTGGGGATTTGCTTCCACGGTGGAAAAGCAGCAGGTATTTTTGTCAAATGTTATTGTCAGACATTACTTCAATTTATCATCGAAACTAACCCTGGTAACCTGGACTTAAAACATCTGTCACTATTAAAAGTGGTTTAAGATGCTCCAATTTTCCTCCTGAAGCCATTTCTTTTTTTCTGGAATCAGGTGGTACTTTATTTATGGTTTGAAAGTGTCTCTGCTACACTGTGAAAAGGTATTAACAAAGTAAAAGTTACATCAAGAGGTACCTGGCACTTCATAACCACGCAAGCTAATTCATGCACTGCAAACCAGCACCTAAAATTACACCTTATAGCCCAGAATATTACTGCTATGAGTGATGACCTTAAGGTAAAGCCTTCTTCTCTCACACCGCTGGAGTCAACACTAAACAATCAAATTAGCATACAGCAGTCCTGTGTGTTCAGCCTCGTGCCTTATAGCACACTACTGCAGGCTGGCCCAGATTGCAGAGCCTCGCAACCTTGTACTGCAGCATGAAGGCACATGGTGTGTTGCTCTATCTGTTAACTGATGCTGCAACAATTGTTAAAACAAAGAACTGCATCGCAGCTTCACTGTATTTCTTCTTTCGTATCGCAATGGACTTAAAAGAAAAGCGTGGTAACAGTTTCTCTACTAATCAAAACAAATAATGAATGTAGGTCCATGTAGAAGAACAAGGGAACTAAGATGTTTCAGCTTTGCAGTATTTTTGCTGCTGTTTCAAGTCAACGTCCTTATCTTGCATGGTATGTGCTAAAATATGTTCATTCCCAAGACTATTTTCCTCACTGACCTTTCCCTTCTCAGAGGTCACTGAAACCATCCCCAGAGCTATGAGAAATTCTACCCTTCGTGCACAACACCAAGTTTGTTAAAACTCATTAGTTGCCAAAACTTAACCAACACTAAGAAAAAGAAAGTACCGCATGCAACTGAGCCTGTTTCTTTTCCTGTAGGGGAAAAGGCCCTAAACAAGGCAATCCCCAGTCCGAGGGACTCAGAAATTCAGTTTGAGTTTAAAAGGCCAATTTAAAAGGCCAAAAGAAACACTTCACCCTCATAACGTCTCACAGAACAGCAGTGAAAACTGACTGACACAGACACACACCTTTTGCAGGTCACCCCTTGCATCTCCCAACACTCATAGATGTTATCACTGGCTTTGAAATCCAGGATTCCCCTACCCTATAGTAGATTCTTCCTTTTTATAGTGGGGAAAGCAGAGCAGAGAACAAATGAACCAAGAGTACAGTCTGGTTGTGCTATTCTAGCTGATTCAATAGTCCAGGCTCTCCCCCGTTATTTCCTAATCTGAAGGACACCTTTTTCTTCTCCCCAGCAATTTTAGTTTCCAGCAGAAAAACTGAAAAAGCACATGGTGTCCTGGTCTCCCAAAGCAAGATCAGTACTCAGAAACTCACGTTTTGAAGCAGGGGTCCCCTGAGAGCAGAGACATCCCAATCGTGACCTGGAGAGAGAGAACAAAGCACATCATCAGCCGCACCACTGAGAGCTCCTTGCTTCAGGAGGAGGCCAAAGGCTTGGCATAAAGCTTAGTGAGACCTACTTCCTCTAAAGAGAAGACCAGCTTTTGGAATTTAGCAAGGTATTCCCTTCCCTCCCCAAAGGGCATCAATATCTCCAGGTTGCAGTAGCTCAGCAGGAGGCAGGCTGGCAACCCTGACAGTTATTTTTTCCCCATTTAAGCTTTCTTTGGTGACATAGAATACTACTGAGGCTCACCGCTTGGCCATATGGATGCCAGTGTATCAAAGGGTGACTCTGATACTGACAAGCTTCCTGAGTCAGACAAGCAGCATAAAGGCACAACCCTGTCTCCATACATAGCAGGATCTTCTTTCAGGCCCAGCAATACGCTCTGGTTGTGATCTTTTGGCATTCAGTAGTAGGATTTCCACTATGGCAGTACCAGCTACTGTACCTTTAGGATGGAGTTGTCCTGTCGCGTGTTCTTAGTATCGTAACCTTCCAGCAAGCAGCAACGAACAGTGGATCCAGAGCCTGCAAATTCTGCCAGATTTAGATCAGCAAAGCCCAGCTGTCATCAAGAAAGGGGAAAGAGAACAAAAAATTAAAAACAATCAAATAACTCAATAAAGGAGATGCACAGACTAAAGGAAGATAGCAGAAACACAAGCCAGTGCACACAGAGACATGGCTGATGAGACCCTTGCACCTTGAGAATGGGAAGGGACAACACTCCCCATCCCCAGCCAGGTGACTCAGAGGAACATCAGCTCTGTGCAAGGAAGGAAACAGCAGTAATGCTGGCCAGGACAGCGTTAACCAGCCTGTAGCCATTGCATAACCAAGGACATGGATGGCACTAGGTCAACATTGTGGAAAAAACAGAATCACACATACACAAACATAATAAGGTACTCTTTGTATTGGGCCATCCCAGAATGCAGTGGAGCATATGAACCAAGAGATGAAAGGGTATTGTTATAAAGCAAAGATGATGCTGTCCTGAAATACAGAACAGAGCCTTGCAGCACAGCAAGCTGGAATTCAAGAGCAGCAATGCATGAGCTTTACTGCTACAGATGTGGCTGGGGAACTCCTGCACCACAGCTTCCTCAACATCTCTAAGATTGATCTAGCAAGTAGCTCACTTGACAGTCAGAAGAGAAGAGTTAGCTGTGAGCTCTCTAAGCGTTCTTTAACAAACACAGAAGGTGACAGGAAGATTACAGGTAAATTCAAATAGGTTATTTGATGTCTCTAGAGTACAAACACAATGAAGAATAGCTTTGCTTATCTGCTCTAACTCCTACAGTAGGAATTTACAGTGCTTTCCCAAAAGAAAAAGTCACAGCTTCCTTCAAACTCAACAGAAGTCAGTTGTGTCACAGTTTTCACTATTCATCTCATCTAATCTAACCAGAAGAGATGTTGTAACCCACATTTGGCCAAACAATTTCAGCACAGAAGGTCTGCATCACTTCAGCACACAGATCAGCTGCCATAAAAAAAGGAGAAAGGTAGAAAAGTAAAGACTCAGGTCTAGCTATTATTCTACACATTAAGTACGTTTATCCTGTCCTAGTGTTGACAACCTGGATAATACAACTGAACCGTGAGCCTCAAAATGTAACTCTACGCTAAGGAAATGTGGCGCTCCCATCTGTGGAAGCTGATGGGAGTTACAGCACAAACCATAGCCACTGTTGTGTGACCTCTGGCTCCCATTGTTCCAAATCAAAAGTTTAAGCCGCAGCCTCCACATGCCTGTACAAGAAGTATGATTCAAGTAATGTTAGCAACAAGATTAAGATACCTGCTCTGCTTCCTTCATCTCACTCTGAAAAGGGAACAAGCATTGATGGCAAAGAAAAAAAAATAGGGGTGGGACAGAACAGGAACCTTTCTTCTACAATAGAAAGAAAAAGAAAACCCTCCACCCCCTTCCCCTTAACTCCAATGCTTTTCCAGTCCTTGCTGTACATCTTTTTCTCCTTCTTGTCAAGGGCTATGTTTCTTATGGAATATTTGGCAATACAGAAAAACCAACACCAATGACTTTCTAATCTTTCAGAGATGAAGTGGGGAGGAGAAAGCCACACACTGAGCTGCAGTGCATCAGAACTGGAGGGCAGAAGATGCTCCTCTGGTGTGTTTGCATTGTACAATATGGCACCGCAGTGGTCAAGACCCAGATCCCCATTCCTCCACCAAAGGCATCAACAGAGTGCCGAGAGCATCTCAGAGACCAACACCAGAGCGGTGTTGGAGAACTCTCTACCAATCCACATCCACACTGTGTGCTGAGGTCAGATGCCCTTCTCAGGAAGCAGACTCCCAGTATATAGAGGAAGGATCCCTTAGCAAGAGGATGTTTTCAGAAGTAACCTTTCCTAATAGTTTCCTCAGTTTTCCAGCCAGCTGATGGTGTTTCTTCCAGCTTGGGAAAGAGTTTCCGCTTTATCAGTCCTTCCTGTTAGCTTCCACTCTATAACCCCTGACACTAAAGTGACAACAACGTCAAACCAAAAGGTACACGAGGCTATGGAAACTGTCTTGAGCATAAACAGCTCCAGTGCCGTTAGCCCTGCTGGAGTGGGAGCAGGTAAAGGCAGGCACATCTCTCCTTCCAACTCATCTGCACCCCCTGCACAGGCAGCTTCTTAGAACAGAGGAATAACCACCCCATCAATGCCAATGTAGTGGAAGAGAAACTGATAGCCCCAGAGACACTGTCCTCATTAGTGTCAAAAAAGGAACAGTATGGATAGCAATATCATTCTCTGTGACACAGTAGTATTAAGGTGTGAGTGCAGCCCTCCTCTCAAAGCCTGGTACATCCAGGAAGGCCATCGATTAGAAGAAATTCTTACACAGCTGTGTGTGACCCAAACATCTGTTTATTAGAAACCAGCACCAGTGACTCATTTTCAAACATGGATTCGGGCTCTGTGTGAACTCTGCTTTTAAGCCAACATTGTCTCTTGTTCCAGCACAAAGAGAAGGGGGTGGCATCCAGCCCATTGTCTCTCGTAGCCTGAGCAAGAAAACGAGGAGGATGGGGGTGTAACAGAATATAAAAATAACATTCATTTCTTGCCTCAATGTCTCCTGCCCTGGGAATGCAGTGATTTCTGCTGTAGGTTTCTGCCTGTGCTCACAATGCAACAAAGTGCCCACCCCAGCTGTAGCTGGTTCTGTTCTCCTGAGCACAGTAACTTAGTCTGTATTTCTTCATTAGCAAGACACTGCCAGAAGCCAGAGAGTTCACATCTGACTCAGAACTTCCCCAAAGTCTGAGGACACGCAGAACATCTTCCCAACCCCCTTCCAAAATCCACATCCAGTACAATCTGGATCCTGTCCCTGCCAGTATGTTTTTTCGGAAAAGCACTTAACTTGTGCCTAAACTAAGAACCAGTGACTGCTTCTCCAGACTGCTTCACACAGCAGCCACGCTACTTCTTGCCTGTTCAGTCACGGGTTTACAATGGCTGTAAAGCACTAAGAGCACACAAGACAGTCACCACTCAAGACAGTCACCACTCTGTCACATTTGCCCTTTCTTTGCTCTTACCTTGGAGTAGGTTTTTCCGCCCTTCAGCTCCTATAATGGGAGACAAAACAAACAGGAAAAGCAGCTATTACATGTGCTGGGGAAACAGGGGGAAAGTCATTACTCAACCCTGGAATTTGCTGTAAGGATTTCACAAACTTCTGTCTCTCAAGGGTACCAACACCCTGCTCTGTGTTAAGTACCCTGGCTGGGAAAGAGGCTCCGTGCAGCTTATCCTAACCCAAACAACCCTTCCTTCCCAGCACAGTCCACCATTACCATTCTCTTTGCTGCCAAAAAAAGCAGCTGGGAAGCAACACCAAAATGCAGGTGGTACCTGCTGGAAGCAGAAGCTGTTGCTTACCTTACGGACGGATACCCGGCAGATGCAGGGGTCCAGGAGTCCCGTGGCTGGGTTGGCACTCATTTTACACACAAAGGTAAATTTCTTTTTCCAGCGGACACAATTTTCCTGGACTTCTTCTCTGTGAGAATGCAAAGAAAAATAAAACACAGTTATCAAATAAAAGGACAGAGCTGAATCAATCCCAGTTATTCAGAATCTTTGTTATCGACTGGCAAACACTGTCTGCAAAAACCTTTTACCAGGTAACTCAATCCACACCACCTGAAACTGCACCAGAGTGTTACCTTAGCACCAACCAATTTCACCAGCCAATGCAGATCAAATCCATCTGGGTTACAGGGCAGACTAATCATATCTCACCAACATTTGCCTAAAGATCTCTCCCAAGCTCTTCTCTGTTTCCTGCTTTGCTGGTTTTGCTCATTCACTGTCCAGCCCAAACAAAGCAGATCTCTATAACTGAACTGGGCTGAAAGTTTGTAAGCTCGTCTTTGTATGCATCTGCTTTGTACACCTTTCTGTACAGTAAAATTGCACTATCTCCTGCACAGCTTTTCCTTCCCACCCTGCTCATAAGCCAGGACTAAGTCCATGAGAACTGGCCTGATGGAAGACAAAAAATGCAGGCAGAAACACTCTGGAGTGCACACAGACAGGATCACACCAAGCAAATACAGTATGCTTAACACAGAGGTTGTGGATGTCAATGCAATGAGAGCAGTCCCAGCCAGCCAGAGCAATCCTCCTCACACAGCTCTTGTGCCCCAGTTACTGGGTGAGTTGGGAGGCTGTGACTCAGGCATGCACCAGAGCTACAGGAGGAAGATGAGGAGGAAGAGGCTCTCTGAGCACATGAGATGCTTCAGGTACAGCTCAGGCTTCTGCAAAAGCTCTCTGAGGAAGCAGAAATTTACCTCCCAAAGAATGTGGGTTCCACGGAGCAGAAAAGGAGGTGTGGGGAGTCTTCTGCAAGGCCCTGGGCAGTGAGTGATCCTCTGCACCAAGCGATCCCCTTACAGCCTTGGCCCTGAGCCACTTAAGGGGAGGCAGGCACTGCTGACAGCTCTGAGTTAGCAAGTTTGCATAGAACTCTTATCTCTTCTCTCAGCACAGGACAAAAGGGGCAAGGGCACAAGATAAACTGCTTGCTTTGGCAGTGAGAGAAAAGCTTCCTGCCGTCTGACCCAGGCGCAGTGTAGGCTTGAGATATTGGGGGAAAAGGGAAGAAATCAATCCCGATATTGACTCGACTCCTCCTGAGAAGGAAGGGGCAGAAGACAGAAGGCAGCCCAACGGCCCCTTGCACAACCCTGACATGAAGCCATGGGCTGGGGCCTGACTTTACAGGTCCCCATCTGTCCTCAGCTACCCTGAAAGACTTCAGTGTGTCAGCTGGAGCCAAGGGCAGAGCCCAGAGAAGGGGTAGGTGATAAATTAAAATCTGTGATCCTCTGTAATGCAGGGGAGGGCTGATCATCCTTCATTAAAAGGTGGGAAAGCAGAAGACAACAGCTCCTTCAAGGCAGTGAACTTAAAACTCCCATCTGGAAATGGAAGGCATTGAAATGTTAGGCATCTAAGTGCTGAAAATACCTTTGAATTTGGGATTAATTCAAGATGAGATCTGGTTCTCATTGATCCACTCAAGTCATTCCAACTCCTCCAGGCAGGAGATACATTTCCAGAGGGATAAAAATGACTTTGCCTATTCACTGAGCCAGCCACACTAGTTGAGTTAAATTTCATATCTGAGGTGCCTTGAAGCTGACAAAGCATGAAGTATATTAAACGATCTAAAGGAAGGAAAATTCAGGTACTGATGAAAAAAGAATTCAACTGAACAGAAAAATGCTTGTAAACACACGTGCTTCAGAAACACAAGGGATGTGCATAGGATGCAGGAGACACTCATCATTTCAGCAGCACCAGTCTCCTATCCTTCAAAGAGGAGCTGCTATTTCCCTGAGAGCAAGGCCAATGCTTTTTGCTAACAACACCAGCACTTCCAACCAAAGCTTAGAGGGCAGCTTCACACCTGATGGGTTCAGCAGTGCTGCTGCAGGCCTAACTCAGCATGGGCTGGAGCTTCGGCTGCATGCACAAGTCTTACTTGTGATTTCCCTCCTGCATTACAGTGCAGCTATGATGAAGCATCTGCTGGATGCTGCTAAGTCCAACTAACGCTAATTATTTCAAAACGTGGCAAAAAGTACTGATTCGTAATAAAAGAGCTCCTTCATAGCCATCTTGCTGTTAGCATAAGAAGCATTTTGTCTCTTGTTAAGGCAATTTGCTGGCCTCCCAAACCTGCTGCAGATAGCACACAGCTCAAGTCATTGGCAGAGCTGGGGGCATGGCATGCAGCACTGCAGACAGCCCTCAGCCTGCAAACGTTCAGCAATGACGACTTCCAACATTTTTTAAGGGTAGCTTTTATGGGTGGAGGCTGGGGCTGTACCATTAGACAAGGGAGCAGCATTGTTTCAAGTCACACTGTAAGAAATTAGTTCCACATTTCCAAAAGACAGCCCGTAGTGAAGCAATGGGCTTTGCCTATCCACCTCCCATCAAGTTAGTGTAAGGGTGGTAATTAGGGAGCGCTAAAATAGGAAGAAAGCGGACTCAAATGAGGAGCATTTCGCTTCAGAATGTTCTCTGATGTACAATTAGGAACCATCAGACAGAAACCAAAACAACGCCCAAAGCGCACGAGGAGGTGTTTCCTTCCAACATAATCACACAGCACCTAAAAGCAAACCCTGAAACTAACAGCTGAAAACCAAAAGGGCTCAATTTAAAATTGTACTCAGTATTTGAAGCATCAGAAATAGATCAAACCAATGCTGGGTACAGGGTGTCAATTCAGTGGGCCTTCAGAAGTTTTATTTAAACAATATTAATAAAAAAAACCCAACAAAAACTGTCTGTTCTATTTTGCAGCAAAGCCCTCAGGAGGCCGAATCCCCTCCAGGCTCAGCTTTGCCCTCTTCTGCCTTGAGACTTATTCAAAGCCATATAATTACTCTCCCAGACCTAAATATACCACCAGAGAACAAACCAATATAAGCCTGCGGCAGCTTTTGGGACAAGCAGTGTTCCAAAGGTAACTCTGTGGGGCCTTTAGGCTCCTGGGCTCACGTCAGCCCTGTGCCAAGCAGCAGGACAGCCCATACCAGGCAGGGTGCAGACCATGGGTGTTCCATCACAGCACATCTGAGCCTAACCCACTGCAGTGCCTACTGTTACAGCCCAGTGTAGAACTAACAGTTGTGCTCGGTGACAGCCACAATGTCTCTTCAGGCCCAGATCTCACGCAGCCACATTGCAGCTCTGAGACAGGCAGAAGAAAGCACCAGGAACAGATTTTATGGGCGAGATGTTTGCCAACTGTGATTTTAGTGCCACAGACAGAGCAGCACTGCTGCAGAAAGCCACAACGCTAACTGTGAGTTAGCTCAAACAAGCATACAAGGAAATGCTTCTAGAAAAGGCCACGTGTAAGACCCACACTAGCACAGACTAAAGCGAGTCCTGCCCCACCGAGCACCACGACAGAAATTAGAACTTCTATTTACAGGCTCAAAGCTGAGCTGCACCCAGCTGGGTACAGTGTCTCAAACACCACCCGAGGAATAAATTTGGCCTTGCTGAACTGTTTAGAAATGCAGATGAATCACCCGTACGCTTTACAGCAGTAGTAATGCAAAACACCATTAAAGGGCTACAGGTTTGCTGGGAAGGTAAAGACCACACAAAATAGCTTTTTAAACACCAAACGTTTCAGTAGAGCAACGCGTGTCAGTTTGATGTTTCGTATACGGGAGCAGATGTGGGAAAACCTCAAGCTAAACAAGACAGCACATAGATAAGCATACACAAAGGGCTTCTTATTCAGATCCCCTCCTCCTCATTTACACAAAGGCTAGGGGCAAGCTCTCCTCTTGCTGCTGCTGCTCAGCCCACACACCCCCAGTCCTTGAGATGTGGATCTGCATCAGACCCTTCAGGCAGAACAAATCCCCTGCTTTGCTCCCAGCTAATGGCGCTCTGCTCCCCTGGCTGGTTCACCACCTGGTGCAGCAGTGTGGCATCACTGATCCCACATCTCCATCTGATTAGGCACAGAAAGACAGCGTCATTGCATACCTTGGCTCTACTCTCAGCTGCAGGGACACATGAAAGCTGCCTAATCTATTCCCCAGTATTTTTGAAGACAGAATTAGAGCAAGACTGCTGAGAGTCCCTTAGCTCAGAAAGCCTGCAACAGTCTTACGTTATACTCTGGAGAAGACAGTTACTATTTTAACCAGGTTATCTAATGCAAAACTGTAAGGGAAGAGACGCCTCCCATAAGGCCTAGCACAGACACTTGAAAAGCCCATTCTGCACCAGCATTCACAGCGCTGCACTCCCTGCACACCAGAATTTACACCATCCTATAAACATGGCAGGTCCTGCTGCAAACAGAAGGCCTAATCAGCATCCATAAAACACAGACAGTATAAAGGTAGGTGAAAATACATGCAACAGAATGCAGGTAGGAAGCCAAGCAGCCTGCTGAGCGAGGGGAGTTTCAGTTAGAATATCTCACACAGGAATGGTGATAGACCGTATTCCTTGGGGAACACCAGACAGGCTGGTAAAAACAACAGAGCAGCTGGAGACACAATACAACAAAATCCAACAAAACCCAACCGTTGGACCTGGAGGGGTAGAAGTGCTCTATAGAGACTTATTTACATGGAGGGGTTTTGGGGTTTTTTAACCAAAACGAAGAGAAAGGACAGCAAGCAGCTCTCAACAATGAAGTGACTCTGTCGTGACTGGGCTTACATCACTGACCAGAACAACAGCCAACCCAGATAGCTGGATGTCTCCCCTGCTGCAAACAACCCTGTATTCTCCAGCTGACAAGCGCTGGTTGTTGCACAGCAGACATCAGCAGTTATGATGGAAAAATGGCTCAGAGTGAGATGATGCAGACCGTGTCACTAAGAGAACTAAGCAAGTCTTTGTCATTTGAAACAAGTCTTATTTGGATGTTTCACTGTAAGCGTTTTAAACAAGGGTTCAGTAGAAAGGTCATCACATCCACCAAGTGCTTGTAAAATTAACTTCTGAATCCCCCAGCAAAGACATTTCAGTTGACTTTGGTAGGGAAGGACCCTCCCCACAGTCCAACTGATCGATTTAGCTCTTCATTACACCAGAGGGGTAATGAAGATATGAAGGCAAGAGACTCCAAAGCTGCCTTGCTGCAGGAGAAGGCAGCTTCACACTTGTGAAGGCAAGGAAAGAGCCAGAACAAAACCGAGGTGAGGAAGGAAGCGTGACAAGGTTAATGAGAAATAATAACAGGATCCGAAGTTCTCCATAAAAATAAGCTGGTATCTAGTAGGCAAGTGATTGACTTTTTATGGCTTTCACCTTCTGCCCCAAAAGAAGCCCATTACTGAAGACAAACAGCTTCTGAACTGCACGTTCCAGCTCCCGTGAAAGCAGTGATCGATCTCAATAAAGGTACACCAGTATGAGGCAGGGAACTGCAATAGCTCCTGGAGATCAGGGGGAGCAGTCAACCACAGGAGAAAACCCTCCAGCATCAGCATTCATGGTTGTATATTAACAGCTTCTTTGGAAGGCAGTCCTTTGGTTATGCCCGGATTCCATGTACCCGGACCTCTCCTCCAAACACAGAGGATGTAAAAAAGATACCAGTAGAAAACACACAACTGCACGAGTTGCATAACAATAATAAGGTGAAAATTGTGCCAAATGGAAGAAAAAAGTCACAGAGCAACAAACCTGAAAGACATAAACTACAGAACAAGTCTGATGGCTTTTGGAAGGGTAAGTAAGGGTGGAGCATGGAGAAGGCAAGAAGAAATATTCTAACAGGCTCGGCTACAGAGCAGCAAAGGATGGATACATGCACAGCACAGCCGGTCTGCTCTGAGGTCTTTATATTCTTTGTCATTTTGAAGCAGAGAAGCCGGATATCAGGAAAACAAGGACAAGAGGGGCCTGTAACAGTAAATATCATGCAACACATCTCTTCTGTTACGGACTGTGCTGCTGACAGACCAACCCAGAGCAGGACATCCAAGGACTTCTTGCCACATCTCCACAACACAAACTGTCTTTGGGCAGGGGCCAGGGATGCATGCCAGGAGTAATCACATCACAAGCAAAGGACCGAACTCTTAAGTGTAAGGAAAGGAATAACTGGATGGATGACTCAGTTACTGAAATACGAGTCTGTAATAATGTGCGTATCGAACACTGAAAGACGCTTTGGCTTTTTTTGAGCTCTGATCACGCACTGAGTCACCACCCCAACTCCTATTGTTCTGACAGCCTATGCTAGAGATGGATTAACCAAGGAAGCATCACGTGCCAGACTGCCAAGCTTCTTGTAGGCAAATTCACAAGTATTTCAGTGACAGAAAAAGCCAGAACAGGTCAGCACTGCAGGTTTCCCTTGGCCTGCCCAGCTCACCCATGAGCTGTGACGCTCACTGACAGAGCTCAGGTGCTGCACGCTCTGGTCTGTGATGAGCAATCACTGCTCCGTGCTGCAGCAGTCCGGGCTGCTTTGCAGCTCACATTCAGCACGCTCTGAAGACTCTGTCTGACTCTGGGCTAAATCATCTTTCAGATCTGATTTTTCCCAACGACAGCCACTGCACAATGCAGTGCTCTGTGTGGAGGGAACAACCCAGCTAGGAACTGCTTCTTCTGAGCTCCCACCTGTGATTCCAGCCAAGTCAGAGGGTTACAGAGGCTGCTGTATAAAGCAAAGGTCGATTAATTCATTGAATCTCAGAGCAAGTTTCAGTAACACTGCAGCTTGGAAAGTCCTTCTGCTTATGGCAGACTGTAGATATGAAATTAAGATTCACTGATAATCTACTGCTGATGTATTTATAAACTTTCTCTATCCCTTAAGTGTTAGCTGTCATTCTGAGACATCCCAGACTTGCCTTTTGCTGCCTAAATTTAAACTCTCAGCAAAGAAAGGCAGCAACGTAAAACTCAGCAAGGAAAACTGATAATGCCTTTAACGTGCAAGAGATGGCTACAACTCCACACTCGACTTGCAAACACGATGCCAATATTCCAGGACTCTGCTGGGACAGTAAGGCTGGAAAATGAAGATGCTGAACAAATGAACAAAGTTCCTGTTGCAATGACATGTACTGAGATGAATCTCTTTGCCCCTAAGGCAGATTTGCGGCACATAAAGACCCTAAAATAGTTAAGTGACATTTTTGGCTGATATCTGCCCTTTTTCAACCAAGATTGTTTGCCAACATAGTTGTACAAGGGAAGTCTTTATAGTGTAAATTAACCTGCATGTGAGGCCAAGTTCATTTCTGGAATAATTTCATTAATACTGTGTGATGTAACATCATTGCAACTTGGCTCAAGTACGCTGGAGAGCTCTTCAGTAAATAAGCTGCCTGGAGTTAAACCCAGTGCTAAAAGTATGATCAATTACCCAAGAGGTAACACCCTCCTGTGCCCAGACACGTTGTTCTGAGTCACTCCTATATGGTACACGTTCCATCAAAACCAATAGCAGAAAGTCCCTTTATAGGTTAAGACCAGCTTTTTCATCCCATCATGAATATAAATGCCCTATGACGGTTTGCTTATAAAGGCATTATTCAGCATTACAAACAGGTCACTGGTTTTAAGGACAAGGTACAAACGCATTCTCTCTGAACTCACATGCCCTCCTATCAATATCAATATTGCTGTTAACCTGCAGAAAGGCCACTCAGTAGAAGAGCTTTGCAAATTACAATAGACTGCTGAATGAAGCCATCATGGGAGAGAGAAGCAGGGACACACATGCAGCAGGCAGGTCAGCTTTTGATCTGCTAGATCCACAGCTCCAGATAAAGTGATTCTCCCCAAAAGACTGATACCTCCCGAGGTAACTAGCACCCCACTGACTGCGTCCTAATCAAAGGGAGGTAATTACGTAAATTACATCTTGGTTAGGAGCAGAATGCAAGAAAATGCTTTGCTTTGTGACAGCAGTTTGTGCTGGTTATGCCACTGGGAAGCATTAGAATAGGCTCCTGCTGCCTGGCTGCCAGGAGTGGGGTTGTGAGGATCAGAGCACATTTACCTCCCCTGTGGCTGTCACCACCAGCTGCATTCAGATGCACAACCTTGATTTCCCACTAGTGAGAGCAACTGCCATTGGAGATGAGTATGAATCATTTCTGGAGGAAAAACAACATACAGATTTGTTTTGAAAGAACAGTCACGCTTGCATGGAATGCAGGAAAAGCCATTGCTGTAAACCTACACCAGACCTTAAAGAGAACAAGTGGCCAAGCAGAGTATGATCAGCTACTCCTAGTACAGAGGCTATAAGGTATTCAGCAAAGCATGAAGGCAGCAAGCATAAAAAGCCAACCTGGAAATACACTCCCCCACAGCACAGTATTTCCCTTGTGGCAACAAGCACTGAGGGCTACTTGAAGACATAAGATGAGCAATGCTGTACTTGAAAGGAATTCAACATTTATGCAGATGCAATTGCCTGGCGTTACTGAAGTACGAAATAAAACATAACAGGTCCCTGACAGAAGTCAGGAAAAGAGCTTTCCTATAAATGGATTACTGCATAATCACCTGTAACATGGGCAGACAGCCTGTCCCTGAAGCAGCCCTTATTGCTTACTCTGGAAGCAGGATGCAAGCTGCGCTGCCCTGGTACAGCAAGTCTAAGACTACTGCTTCGTTCCAGTGCAATGGAGCGTTAAGAGACCTGAAAAGATTGCTCAATTATAAATAACCCACATTACCCCCTTGCAGTCAGCAACATGCCCACACGGTAACATGAAGAATGGGAACTAGCAAGAGAAACAGAAAAAGTGCAGAGAAAGAAAAAACGAAACAGCCAAGCTGGAATCCTCGCCCCAGTTCATACAGGTGCAAATAAAAACCCACTGAACACATCCGGCCTCACCTTTTCTGTCTCTTAAGTGCAGATAAAGCCTGACAGAGCCAGATTTTAAGGGGGGTTGGGGGAGAGGTGGGTGTAGTCCGAGTTTTTTTCCAGGCAAGCCTTTCCCCTTTCCTGGCCATCAGTTCTTTTATTTTGATGAGCAATATTGCCCCTTAGAGACTGGAGACACGAGTGTTTGGGCAGAACATTTGGCAGTGCTCACACACCAACTTGCATTTCCTAAGGCCGAGAGCTCCAGACGCAGTGCTGATGATGGTGGGCTTTGTGCTGATCCATCCTGCAAGCAACAGCAGGCACAGGCAGCGAGCCTCTGTTGATCATTAACCCAACAGCCAATAACGAAACAACTTTCCGCGGTCATTTCATACAAAGCTTAATTCTGAAAGCAAAATGGAGGTAATTATCCCAGACCGAAACCCTGAGACCACAACCCATTTACAGACTTCTTGTTCTCCTTGGGCTCCTTGTTCTGCTTTGCCATTGCACAGCCAGTCTGGAGCACGGTGCTTGATAGATTCTAGAAAGCACCAACCAAACCCTCAAGTTTTATCTCCTACATCTTGTACGCTGCACGGCAAGAGAAGGGACGTGCCTCACTTTGGCAAACACGCGGCTCTAGGAAGCAGTAACCCCCAAAAAGTCTAGTTTTAGCTTTGTGGGTGGGTTTTTTTATTTTAGTGAGCACCTTTCAAGGTTGGTTACCAACCACACGCAGGGTGATGGTTTCCGTCGGTCTATGGAGATGCATGGCTAATTAACACTGCAGCTTTCTAGTCCTTCCAGCACAGCAAATCCACATGCTGTCTTCCTTCCTCCTACGTAAGCAACCCCAGCACTTTCAGGCTCAACAAACAGCATTCATTTCTTATTTAGAATACAGCACAGGGCACTGAAAGTATTTTTAGCTCCAACCTCATCTCCTACAACAGCATGAGACCTTCTACAACAAGGCCTCCCCTCATCAGCGACATATGATAAATACAGCTGAAGGAAAGGCACAGTCCTGCTATTTTGCCAGCTCAGCTACTTTCCGTCCGCATGGAAAGCATCCGTTATACACACTGTATATACACTGGCTTATCTAGAATATCCTGTCTCTTCAACACTTGCCTCCCCCCAACGCTTTGGTCTCCGTACACATCCTCTTCATATTCCTCCTTGCCCACAGCCCCATCCCACTTCCTCAGTCTTTTCCTCATCTCACTTTTATCGTTTGAATAATGCAGGAGATTGCTACAAAGCACATGAAAATGACATTCATGAAGACTAACAAATTCAAATCCCACAGAACAATTCCCTTTCTTGCTCTTCAGACTGAAAACACACCAAACAACAAGGCTGTTTAGCCAGCAAACACAGGCCCAACTGTTTGGCCAGTGGGAAGTGCCTTTCCAACCCAGGCACTAAACTGAGATACTGAGGCCCACTGTGTGGTACCAGAGATCACGACACAGAGGCAGGAGTGGTAGCGATGTGTGCCATGCCTCCCAGCACGTGTACAAAGGCATGATGTGAACAACCTGCAAGAACAAAAAAAGCCTCCCATCCTGCAGGTCGAGCAGCCAGCACAGGATGAGGTAACACAGCCATCTGAAAAAACACATCACCTTCACAGCATGTATTACTGATAGGAGGTCACAGGTTGGTACAAAAAGGGAGATCAACATATTGATCTGGGACACTCCTAAGGGCTGTTGCTTCATTATATGAGGAGGAACAGCTAGAAACAAATTCCTGATCTGTCTTGGAGACAACTGCACCCCAGCTCTGAGTGGGCAGAGCTGGCAGCTCACAGAGGATGCAGAATACATCCTGTTTGAGAAAGGAGGCCATGCACAGAGCCACATCCGTCTGCCTTTGCACAGAGCCAGACCTTACAGAGTCAAGCTTGTGTGATGCTGCAGGAGTTCAATGTGCTATTCAATCATGCTGGCAAGTGAAAGAGGTTTCTGATCTGAGGTAGAAGCTGGAGATCTCTCCCAAAACACAAGCAGGTGTATCTTCCTGCAATGACACTAAGAATGAATCCATACCTATCTCATTCACCTAGAAACTGGTACCAGAACAACTTGCTATTGGCAACTTCTGGCCTATTAAAGTACTAATAACTGTGCAGCGAGACCACATGTTCCTGGAGGCATGCATGAATTCCTCAGAAATACAGCTTCAAAGCTCGAGTCAACACTGGTGGCAGCTAAAGAGCACAAAGAACAAACAGCCTGGAAGCCATTTAGGTATTTCAGAAACAAATACAGGTTTTAAAAGAGAGTGGGGAAACCTTCACCTCCCTCTTTGTCCTCAGCCAGGGCAGGCAGCAGTGCTGATCTGTAAACCAGGCAGGCCACAGGGCCCCACTCTCAAAGCAGAACACACTGCCCAATGAGTAATTTTTTGAGCCAAGCACTGTTTAAGTCACGCAGATAAGGCTGTTGCTAAGAGTTAGCTGTCAAAGCACTGCCAGCTCAGAGTCAGCTCTACGGGGGAAGTTCAAAAGCAAACTGTATGTGAGCACTTACTGATGCTGTGCACAGAGCGTATCACTTGGAGCGTTAGGTTTCAGTTGCTGGTCAATAAAGCAGCTCCTGCGTAAGCAACAGCAGGTAAAACAGGAGTGCCAGCTAGAGCACCTGCAGGGACTGCCCTGACCCAACAGGATACAGGCTCCAGAGCAGGGAAGTTTGAACAGAATTCTGTTCATCTCACACCGGGCTCCAGCTGGTGATCTGCAATGGGAAGGGGCAAGGCTGGTGGGAAGCTCCCTGCACTGTAGGGCCCTGCTGCTTGGTCCTGCAGGCATAGCAGCCTGCAAGAGGTCGTGACACTTTGCATCCCATCACCTGAGGGAAACAAGCAGCTTTAGATCTGTGCCCACACCAGGATGGCAGGCAGTCACACAGACCTTAATCCATGAGGAACTATGGGTGTGACGAGCCGCCCCCAGTATCAGTATTTCCTTTGGCATTCTGCATGCAGCTTTCCACACGCACACAGTGAAGGAAGTGGATTTCACTCTTAATTACAAATTGCAAGAGTAAGAACATTCTTGGTTCAGGCTATGGCACTGAAATACTTTGAGGCCAGACCACCCCAGTAAGGTCAGCTCTTCCCACACCACCACTGCTCCACTTCAGCCTGCATACAAACAGTGTTTGTAGCACTTCTTGCCTCAGAAGACAACGTGGAAGGTGGGAAGTACCTGTAATGTCATTAAGCTCTTGCAAAACAGTCTTCCCGTTAGAGTAAGCCAGGGGTTTTCAGAGAACAATTCCTGCCTTCAAATCCAGAAACACCAGAGCAAAACTGCTGGCAAACTAACAAAACAATGTAGGATGAGGTGTTATGAGTATGTGGATAACACCTGGCTTTCCACTTCCCTTACATCACACACCAGCTCTACTCTCTGCCAACATGCAGACAGGAATCATCAGCGCAGAGGTAAAGAGCATCTGGCTGCCATTCAGCATTAATTGACAAAGTAGGTGGGGGGGGGAACGGACGGTGGGGGGGATTTAATCAAGTCTTCCCCAGTAATACCCAAAGACGTAAGCGCACGAGCTGCAGCTTTCTGCCCTGCATGGATGACCCTGCTTCCAGCTGCACGGAAGAGCTCCCTCGGCCAGCAGAGCCGGCGCCTGCACAGACCCACAGACTCCAGATGATGCTGTTCTGTCATTTATCCAGGAATAAAAGATGCACAAAACCTCCAAAAGCTTCAAACTGGTGCAAAACGCAGCAGCCCATCTGCTCTACAAAAACGGTTGCCATGAATACATCCCTACCGCTCCACGCCTGCTATTTTTAAAGCTACTTGGGAGGCAACTGAATTCACTGGTGGTTGTGCTATTTTAGTATCTGGATTAATAATATTCAAGGCATACACCGGTACTGCTCAGTGGGGAAATACAGGATCCGTCTGGCCCACACCTGGCTCAGATGCACTTTAAGAAGACCAGCTTCTAAAGGAGGGCAATAAACCCAGGGATGACAGACGTTTGTTAAGCAGAGCCCTGTTACTGAAACTGCTCTTATCCTCAGAAGCCCTGCTAGAGCATAAGGAGAAGATTTTACAAACAGAGGAGGAGAAAGGAAGGTTTAGTCACTAAAATATTCACAGCCTAAAGTGCCTAAAGTGAGGTGTTAACCCAGCGTGCATGGAAAAGGGACACCTGTATGGAAGAAGAAGAAAAAAACAACAGAACAAGACACAGACCCTCAAGCTGATGTGCTGACAGGACTTGGACACTTTTCCAGAGTGCCCCGAATTCCTAAGCATGTTCATTCTTGCTGCTCTTCAGGCAGGTTCCCCTCTCAGCGGGGCTTCTTGGCCCCTGCCCCACAACAGGAGGTGTAGGGGCTTCTGCTCTCGTCTGCCCCATTGCCCCCAAGGCCCTTCCAGACTCATGCTGTAAGGTGCAGTGTGAATCTGTAATACACACCTACAACCCAGGCCCCAGTGGACTTGGGACAGCATCAGACCAACACAGCCACCCACTTTTGCTCACAGGTCAGTGTAACACAGTGCTACTCATCAACTCACTGGGAATACCCTGTCCCCATCCTTACCACTGTCTCTGGAGAACTTCTCAGTCAACACTGCTCTACATCATAAGTCACTTAATTGAGGAAAAAAAGCATGCCCTATGGTGTACCTCTCCCTGCTCCACTTACAGGGTTACATGGGGCACCTTGTCTAGATCAATTCTCTGAAAAAAGATGGACAGCAAGAGCTACTTTGATCACAGCTGCATGCTTTTTTATTGCCACAGACCAAAGAAAAGGTCCAAACTGATTGCAGAGCAAACACTGAAACTTCCTACGTAAGAGGTTCATCCTAAGATGACCAAACAGACCTTTCAACTCCAAATCAATCATTTTTGGGTTTAAGCAAAAATGATCACAGATTCTAACTCAGCACACTGGCTTTTCATACAACGTGGATATAGCACTGACTTCCCTATTTTTCCCCGGATCAACAGAATTTCAAAGAGATCATGGAAAAATGACTAAAGGAGCACATAGCAGAGCCGTGGCAGGATCTGGAAGCCTTTCCATGCAGTACCTCTTTTCCTCACTGCTCCTGGAAATTCATGAAGTTTCTGTAACTGCAACAGGGGAAAATATTTGAAAAAGGTCAAATGACTCAATACCATTGAGACCCATAACTTTCCCAGCAGGAACAGGTTTCCATGTGCTTTCAGTTAGACTACAGCCAGGTCAGGGGGAAAGGCGGCAAGCCTAACAGCCGACTTCCCCTTTGCTCGTTTATAAGCCATCCAGTGCGATGGATGTGTTTGGTTTGAATTACAGAGGAGTTCATTGCTGGAACACATCTGCAATCTGCAACACACCGTGTGCTGAGAGAACTGCTGAACCCCAGCCAGCTCTGAAAACAACCAGACACAGCCCGGACGACTGGCAGTGTCAGCAGCCACCAGCAGCGCACTCCTAGGAGCTGCTTTCAAGGACAACAAGGAGATGGAGATCGATATTCCTGTTGCAGGCTTTTCCTGAGCCACCCTCCATTTAATTCAGCTTATTACAGCTCGAGGAAACAGAGGGGTTAACTTCTTTCCAAGTTCACATAGTGTTTGAATTCCTTAGATAAGCTGCTTCCACCAAACACAAGGATCTAGCCTCAGGAGAGCACACTGTAAGGAAAGGCTCTTTTGATAGATATTCTTCAAAAGAGAAATTAATTCACAGTCCATTTTTGCATGTGCTCCATGCCCACGGCTCCTGTACACGTCAGATGGGGTTGCACGATGCCACTGGAAAAAGAAACAAGCTCTGAACATTGCCTTATCATTTCTGTTTCCGAGACAGAAATGTTTCACACTTGCCCAATAAAATCTTCTCTCCTGATAATGAGAAAGCACAATGCACTGCACCACAAAGAGGAAAATCAGATCAAACCAGGTTTTAGTTCTGATCTAAAACAGTTACCAGCAAGCATAAGCACACGCTGTACCTTTAAAATTGACTGGTTACTCAGGAAAGTTAAAAAACAAGTTTGAATGCCATGGAAGGTTTCCTTCACATACTGGAGCAGAAAGAAAGCAAGTCCAGGCTGCTATGGAATTCACATTTGCATATTGCTGGTGATAATCTATGTGCACAGCTGGAAACAAAGCAAGTTTTTATTATTAGCAATTAGTAGCAGGTCTGCCTGAAGAAGCCTGAGAAACACCGATAGATGATGACAGAACAACCTTATAAAACATGTGGCAGAATGATACCCATATGATAAATCGTTAAAACACTGCAGCTATAAACTGGGGAGATGCAAGGCTATTTGTTCATGGAGATAAACTGTATCTTTAGCACTGACAACTTTGACTCCAGGCAGCAGTTTTCCCTTGCACAGCAATTTGCAATGCAAACTAAGCTCCTGCCACTCTTATCAAGAAAAGTAACTTTGAAACACGCAGAGAGCACAAAGCTGGGGAGGGCTGACTTGCTTGTATAGACACAGCTTTCTATGGAGTTCATTTTCAAGCACTGCACGAAAGCAGAGCAGCACAACACCTAAAACTGCACATGAAAACTTGGGGAAGGAGGGCATTTTTATGTGGACTTCAACCAGAAAACCCAGCTCCTTCAAGTGTGAGACCTCCTGCTCCCTCCCTCCCTGTGTCTCTGAAAATCACAGCGCTGCTCTATCGGCCAACAATCTCCAACCTTAGTCCTTCCCTGTCTCTGGAAAATGATACAGCTCTTGGGGCTCCCAGCAGCAGAACTAGTGAAAACACCTCAAGGGACAGGCAAGTGGTAGCCATATGCCAGAGCACTCGAGTGAAGAATAATCAGGAAAACAAAAAGGAAGGGCCAGGAAGCAAATCTGCAAGCAGCTTCTTACCTGGTAGATAAGCTAGCAAAGTCTCCTCCATCTAACAGCCTGATTTTGCAGAACAGAACCCCATTCACAAAGGGGACAGCAGTCAGCTCTTCGAGAGTAAAATTTGTCTGAAACTTGAATTTCTTCTTCTTCATCAGGAAAGCCATGGGCAAACTCAGTGTGGAAAGCCCAGGAACTCCAAACAAGATGAGAGAGGAGTGGCTCAAAACACACACAGACAAGCAAAGGAACAGCGCTTGTTCCTGGAGCGTAAGCAGGGAGTGAATTCCAGTTCAGTTACAACGACGGCCCAGCCTCAAATGCACAATCTTCTTCTCTTTGGTGGTCGGATCTGGCTGCGGGATCATTGCCACGGCAGGCTTCAGGTGAGGAGGAAGAGGTCGGATTAAATCTCTGCAACATCTCCAAGGGAAAAGGAAGGGAGATAAGTAAGTCTCAGCTCCAGACCAGCAGGAGCTGTCCCAGTTAGAGGCTGCAGTGCCCTGACTTCAGCAGAACCCCTCCTGAAGGCATCTCTTGCAGGAAGTCATCATGAGTCTCTGAAGAAGCCTTAAGTCTGTGCGCAGCACATACAAAATGCTTCCAGGTTCTCTCTCCTCTTCCTGTGCTACACCTCGGTACAGGTCCTCAGGTCAGCCTTTGGGAGGGAAATGAGTAAATTAGTCCCAGGCAGTCTTGGGCTCCTCCTCCTTCTCTAAAACCTGTTTGGATGGGTAATATTCAGCACAGACTCACGCCAATCTTAAGAGGTATGGCCCCAATGAGCCTGGTCCCAATACCCTCTTTCCCCTCTTTGCCTAGGGCAAGCTTCGCTGCTGTCATGCCCCTCATTATTCCTGTTTTGCAAAGCAGCTAATAAAAAATCTGCTCTATTTTCACCCGTCATCTTCTGAAGCAGTTTACAGCCCACATCAGCCTAACCAGCACACGTAACTCTGTCTCAGGAAATGCAAAGTCTGTTTCTTTTCTGTTTTTCCGACCAGCCCTAAGTGTTAGCACCTGTATCTCATAAACAGAAAAACCAGCAGAGGAGAGAAAGAAACAAGGAGAAAGAAAAAGCAGTCTGCTCCAGATTACACAGCATAACAACCAAATCAGGTCATCGGATGTCCATCTGCCAGGCCCACTGAGCTGTACAGCTTTCCCCCAGCACCAGGTCTGCACCAAGAAGTGCCCCGAATAACTCCCTTTGGGGGCCAGAGACAGTGGTCTCGCTACACGTTTATGCAACAGCCAAGCCATCGAGGCTAAGGGCTTATTAGCATCAAAAAGCAACGAGGCTATAAACACTGAGCAGCCAGCAATCCTCACCGATACCGAGAGCTGCAAACCAGGGCTCCAGCCGCCTGCAGGGATACGCGGTTAAAGCCTCACTCCTGCTGCTGTGGGAGAGCAGGAAGGCTCCGCCGGGCTCACAGGGACCCGCTCTGCACCAGGAGCCCCGCTGCCCGCGCACTGAGCCGTGCCAGGTCTCGGCCCGCTCCCACCCCTCACTGAGCTCCCCAGGCCTCAGTCCGCCTCCGGACCCGCACACTTGGCTGCCCCAAGCTCGTTGCCTGGATCCGGCACCCCCGGGCCGGCTCCCAGCCCCGCTCCCAGCCCCTGCCCAACGGGTTAATCCGCGGGGGGATCTCAGCCGGCCTCCCGGTTCCCGTCCCGGCCCCTCGGCCCGCTTCCTGCCCGCCGGGCCCCGCTCGCACCTCCTGCCCTCTCCTCGCACGGCCGCCGCTGCTCCCCGCCACAGCCGCCCCTGCTAGAGTTACGCCAACTGCGGCCGCTACGCCAACGCCGCAGGCTGCCCTACGACAGAGCAAAACCACTACCGCGCTTCGAGAATACCAACCCGACACTACGTAACCCCCTTCCACCGCCTTCCTCCCCGGGGACGGGGGGGGGGAGGACAAGAACCGCGCTACCTGATTGGCTACAGTTAAGAGGCGGGTCGGGAAGAACAGGATTTTGATTGGTTTCTCTAGCGCGGGGCGGGGAAGACAGGGCGGGGATTGGAGGAGGTGGCTATCGGTTCAGGCAAGACCCGCCCCCCTGGCTGAGGCAGTGGGCGGGACGCGGGGCTCCGTGGTGGGCTCGAGGTCTCCTCAGCGGGCGGGCGGTTCGGTGTGGCCGTTTGGCCGCTGGGGCGGAGCGGAGGGTTCTCGTTCCCGTCGGTACGGCCCGTGACCTTTCTGAGGCTAAACAGCTCCTCCTCAGCACTGCCGTGTGCCAGCCAGGAGCCTGTCCTCCTTGACACAGCGTCCCTGCACAAGCAGCTCTCCAGGGGAAAGGCCTGGCCAGCAGCTGGAGACTCGCTTTCCAGGTGTGAGATGTGGTAACCAGCTGAACGTGGTTCCCTCCTGTTATTGCATCTGCTGCCCTGGTTAGGTAGGATTCCATTGTTTAAGGGCAAGCGGAACAAAATGTCTCTCCTTGTCCTGGAGGAGTCTGCAATCATTGACGTGATTTGCCTGTTTGTAAAGTTGCACAGCAGAAGTTGATGCTCTCACACGGTAGGGACTTTTCCCAACGCTGCTTTGCATGTCTGGCAAAGCTTGGATGAGAGCCTGGGAGCCCTCACTTTGCCAGGCTTTGATGCCCAGATTCCTTCCCTTTAATCTTAGCCGTCTATACGGACAATACCAGAGCTATCAAATAATTCTACCGCAGAGTGAGCCTTTAAAAGGAAAATCAGCCAGGAAAAGTACACGGCAACAAGTGTGGATGGAAGATAAAGGCTGGATTAGAGCAAACGCTGTCAGAGTTCTCGCTCACCAGGTTAAACAGACACAAACCTACTCCTGGGAAAGCATTTCTGGCGTTGGCGCAATGAAACCACTGCAGGAGATGTCGGTGTTTCCATGTTTGTTTGTGGAGGCTGCTTTTAAAGGCAGCGCCTGAATCCATCCCATCAGTTGATACTCAGTGTTTTCAAGGCCTCGAGACACTGGTAGAAATGGGCTGGTTTTTTTTGCTTTCTGTGTCTTCATTTATTGAGTAAGAGCTCAGCTTCTAAACAGGCAATATTCGCCTGGATGGGATGCCTGAATGCTGGAAGCATCCGAAGAATCCAGGCCAATCCCTCACACTTCTCGTTCTCTCAGCATAACACTGACAGACATGTCGATCTTTCACTTCCATCACTAGGTAAAGGACAGATGATCTGTCTGTTTGCTGTGTGGGAGGAGGCCGTGTGTTATCTGATATGATTCACTCTGATAAATAGCCTCCTCGGAGGGCTGCTCTTGTTTATAGCAACAGCCTCAGATGCTAAAGCTCGCAGAGATTGCAATCCTCGCCGTTCTCACGCATATTTACTCTGCAGTTTTATCAGAAATCTCTCTTGAAAACCTCAGTGTTTTTATAATTAATTGAATAATGTATCTGATGTTAAAAATAAACTTGATTTGGAAGGATGCCCAGCGAGCTGCTGAGCTGTGTGTAATAGAGCAACCGTGGTTCAATTCTCAGGGGTATGTATATTTTCCTAACAAAGGCAGTCTCATGACTTAGAGATTAAATCTTTATTAGTTCAAAATTCGCCCTGTTGATTTTGCTGTGTTTATACTGTATAATTGTTTATGGACAAATCCACATTTCTTTAACGGGATAGTACTTCTCCGAGTATCTCTGTTGTTCCCTGATGGGAGGGATGTTGGGGTCCCCAAGGCACCCTGAGCCCCACACAAGGGCTATCAGAGGGAACAGGGCATCCTTTATCTCTGTCCATCCACCATCCTAACCCCTGGCTTTGTATTCTTTCCTGATCCAGATCCAAACCATTTATTAAGGGTGTCCCTTGATAACAGATGTTGAATCTGCTTACCCCAGACTGAAATGCTCAGCTCTTCCCATGCTGGTGCTTGTTGTGTCGTGAGTCTGGACCCACAGTGCCATCACCTCCGCTCTGTGAACCTCAGCCACGTCCTCTGCTCTGCCTGACCTAAGCCTTTCCTGGTTCCTCTCGCCGGTGCTGCCACCACTTCCTCAACTTTTGCTGTCTCAGGGCATTATCTTATCAGCCTCAGATAATTTATCAGTTGGGGCCGTTCTTTGTGCTGGGCCTCACCTTTGCTGTCACTGGAGAGGGGCCGATCTCTGCGCTCTGCCTGCCTTGGGACCAAGGTGCAAGCAGGAACAGGGATGGCTTTCCAAGCTTCCTCCCTCCCAGCTTAGAGCAGTGAGATAAACAAGCAGGGAGAAAATGGAGCAAAATGAATTCAGAAGGGACAGATGTGAGAAGGGTGAAGTGAGATGGATCCTGAAAAACACACGTGGTGAGCCATCAGATTCTCTTTCTTATCCCAGAGGAATTCCAGATACACGAGCAAATCATCAGAACCTGTAATCTACATCATTAGCATCTTCTGCTGGAAAACATCATCAGACTAATTCATTTGTCCTGGCAGCCAAATGATTAAAGTTTGAAAACCAAATTATACACCATTGCTGCAACAGTGTAAATACATAATTGGCTTTCCTCTATTAGATCTGTAACCTCTCATAATAGTTGTAATGAGCTTTCAGTCCTGTCATCCCATCCTCCCCCCCAGAAAACAACAAAAGAAGCCTATCACACAATGCTCTGTGCTACATTCTTCATGCTGTGATGGCCAAGTGCCTGCAATGCTGTAGGCCAGTCCCTTGCACAGTGTGGGGCAGGGCTGGGTGCTGGTATGAGCCCCATGTGCTGTTGGGAACCCCAGCTCCCCATCCTGTAGGATTTTCCTGCAGTATGGAGTTATTCAAAGCTCGCCTCTTCCCAGTTTAATAACAGGCTGCCAGCTTGACTTTCATCTCTTTGTGTTTTTCACTAGTTCCATCTTTAACTGAACTTATCACCATAAACCCAGGAACTGTTTCACTTTCTGTACCACGCTTGGTTTCCTGTTCACCTGCGAAGGACACACCTGTCTGGTGTGTTTCTGACCTGCCAGGACTGGGGATCCTGTTATCTGGAGACAAAGGGAGCATAGGAATCTGGAGTCGGTGGATTCCTTTCCTGAGGCATGTGGCCAGACCTGAAAGCCCAGCTGCCAGGCTCTTCTGTGTTTACTGGTTTCCATATCTGCTCCATATTTCATGGGGATGTGCAGCAGGGCTCTCCGTTGGTTTCTGGAAGGCCCGACAGTGGCACAGGAACAGCTTTACCCTTCCAAAATCCTCAGACTGGAGCTCGTGTTGCCTTGAGGCTCATGTTTGTGAAGCCTCATCCTGTGCCTGGATCTTCACAACCCGGGGGGCTCATGAGCCCATTTTGCAGGTAGCTGGGCTTTGGGCTGACTGCCTGGAAGTTGTGCTGATGTCTGTGTGAAGCTTCTCATCAGGTGCTTGCGAGAAAGACAAAGAACATTAAATGCTTCCATTTTCATAACTAAACAGAGCAGCCTTCTGCTGACAGTATCTGTTGGCAACAACCTCTCAGATGTCAAAAAAAAAATATCAATAAACCAACAAGAGGATGCTTTAATTTAGGCGACTATGCAGATGATATCATTCTGCCTCTGTGGGGACCAGCTTTCACAACTGTGATGTACCTATTTCAGCACGCTGTACTTGTGGGATACTGACATATTTATATATGGCCTTGTAAAAATTCCTAAACCCTGCCCCAGTGCTTAGAATGCAGGAATTCATGCGTATCTTGTGCCTGCCCATGTTTCTCTGCAGTGAATGCATTGCAATGAGAGCTGGGAGCCCCGCAGCACAGCCCGTGTGCTCTGGGAGCAGTGTGTGAGCACTGGCATCTGTGCTCCGCATCCCTCTCTGCTCTCCTGTTGAATTTCTTCCTCTCCAGGCTCCCAGTCCTGAGATGATCCAGCAGCGAGGAGCAGGTGGGGCACAAACCATCCGCAGGATTTCTGGAGCCAGGTCTCTGCCATGCACTGTGTTCTGCTGCAGAGCGCAGCTCAGGATCCCAGCGCCTTGCCCCGTTGTGCACTGCCATCTCCTGGAAAGCCGTGCCTGGGCTGCACACGTTGCTCACTGCCTGAGCTTCACAACCAGACTTTAGCTCCTGGAGCACCTAGTGGTGCCACAAGCAGCGAGCCGCAGCCTCGAGGTACCTTCGGACCCACCAGAAGCGCCCCACTGAGCTCCTCTTTCTCCAGCAGAGAGAAGTACAAAGTACACTCACTCTCCCTTCTGATGAGCCCTGTGGCAGGACATCCCTGCACAGCTCCTTCCTGCTTTGGGTGGCGAATAGAAATCTCTAGGTACAAAACGCTCAGTAAAAGGAGCACAAATAAGCATCTGTGAGATGCTCTTCCTTAATCTTGGTTCAGCTTTGGGCACAAGTTCCCAGCTCATTGCAATGCAAGGCACAGCAGTGCCCTGTTTACCCCATCTTCCTGGTTTTAAGGGACGTATTTTCTCTCTTCCTCCCCAAGTCTGATGACCTCGTCATGAGCAACAACCAAGCCCCTAATCACAGCACTCACCCTGCACTTAAAATGTTGCTACATCTTTTTAATGAGACAAAAATGTGCACGTGGAACTTGCTCCTGAATGCTACTGACCTGACTAAGCTCTATATTTATCCTGAAAAGACACGAAAAAATATGGGTGGTTCTGAGGGCAACGCGTTGGCTCCTAAGAAACAGCAGCAGAGCTTAAGTGCTTAGTCACTGCAAGAACGAACACAGCAATTCAGATCCCAAGGCTGGTATTTCATCCATCATTCTGGGCTATTGGAGCACGCTGGGAGGTTAGCATGCCGCGTTCATCTGTCAGATGCAATGAGCTAACTGAATGGTGGGCCGAGGTAAAGCTGCGAAAGCTGTTATTGGAAAGAAAAACAAAATAAAAGGGAACAACAAAAAAAGACAATTATAGAAACGTAAGGCCACAAATGAACAAGGAGAAAACCAACACACGTGGCTGCCTGCAGTTTTCTTTGACCTTTTCTGATTGAGTTCTCCGTGTTGCCAACTTATTTTCACTCGCTTTTCTCCTGGAACATGAACTGAAACAGCCCGTTTACCAAAAAACATATATATATATATATATTTTAATTAAAAACCATATTTTGTAAAGGAGAGATCGTTACACAAACGAGGTAAAACAACATATATGCCATAGTTTTCTGCTTTAAAAATAATCTTCAATTGAGCAATTGATTTGACTCCATCAAGTCTGAGAGAAAGAATCAGGAGAGCGTTACTCACATGGCTGGACGCCCAACAAGGTGGGAAGGAGCAGCTGGTGCTGCCCTGACTCAGCACTGAGATGTCTGTGTCAAAGGGTCAGAGCCTTCCAGGGCCAACGTTCTAAAGCTGTTCTTTTCTCCTCCATCAGAGGAGATCACTGAAGGGCAGAGGTAGGCAGCAGAATGATCAGCCACTGCTCTAACTGGGGGTCCTCTGGCAGCATCCCACCATAAAATATGTAAGGGTCTCACGGGATGGTGCAAATTCAGTCTTTGCTCACCACTTCTCAGCCCAAAAGGAGACTTAACAGCTAGAAAATATCAACTCTGAGAAAGTTTGGCTTCAAAAGCAGTGTCTGGCAATCAACAAGCCTACTAAATGGTGAAAGATATTGCAAGGTATGGGGAAAAGACGTATATATATATATTTGAAGTTAGCTTCCATGCATCTACAAGTGAAACTTGTCATCTAAGAGCTTATGAAGCTACTCCAAGTCTGTAAGAACTGCACCATCCTGTGAAATGGAGCTGTCTCGGTGAGGACCAAACCCAACAACCTCCACCCCTTGGGGAGATCAGGGGCTGCAAATGCTATTTAACCCTGTTTAAGTGTGAGAAAATAGGTGAGGTGAACCTCAGAGCTATTTCTTAGAATCCCAGCCAGAGCCAGCAAGCAGAATGAGGAAGAACTGCTGACTTTGCTTCTGGCTCCTAAAAAGTACAGAACAAATACCACCACCAGAACCAAACGGTCCAGAACTCACTCACTCCAACCAATGGCTGCCAACCTCCTCAAGGTCGTCTGCTGGGAATCACTGTGAGGTTGAAGCTCTCCAGACCAGGTCTGCTCGGAGAGACCGAGCTGTTATGGAGGTGGCAAACTGTGCGTTATGAGACAGAGGGCGTTTTGTCTGAGAACCCAACTGAATTAACTTTTTTTTAATGTGTCCTTGTGTATTAAATATACTGGTACAGGTAATTGCTTTCAATATGTATCCCAGGACAGTGTCTGGTAACCAAGGCATGACATTTTCATCACATCTGCTAAGTTTAAAGTTGAATTTCATGACTGCGCACAGATAGAACATGAGTTGAACACACTGTTTTAACCCCATTTATATCCTCGGGGGATATGGGTGGGATCCTGAACTGCATATAGTAGGCTTAGTGCTAGTCTGTGCGGGTGAACTTCATGCTCCAAGAGCGGCATCCACAGACTCTCAGTGCAGAGAAAGGTTGTACCACCTCTGATACCACGTTTCCAGTGAACGCTTTCAACAAGAGACAGAAATGCATTCACAACCAGACAGTACAGCTTGTGATAACTGTTCCTTGGCAGCTTCACTACTGTGACTTAATAGAAAGACTCTCCGTGTTCGAAGTCAGTTAAAGGCTATGGATCAAGGCAGAGGAAGAAAAAAGTGTCATAGCCAGAAGAGTTTTTCAAATGGATAAAAAAATAATCGTCTTTTTTTCCTCTCCCTCTTTTAAAAAAAACACAAATCTATTGTTTTGAGGAACTAAAGCAACCAACGTTAGGTCCCTTGTCTATCAAATCTCCTGCTTCTGCTCCGTATGATGGGTCAGAAATGGCAGATTAGCATAAGATTAGCAGAGAAGAAAGCTGTTCAGGCTCAGCTAGACTCCAAGGAGAGCCATTTCACATTGACAAGAGCCAACACCCCATTACTCGGTGTCCAATGGCAGCAGGGGCAGGGTTTTAATCTTCCCAAGAAAGAAGTCCCACTGCTGTTCCTTTCACTGGATAATGCCATCTTGCTGCCCAGTCTGGCTGGGGTCAGCGGTCACCGAAGGACTGGGTGTATTGCTCTGCAAAAATCGACGGAAGTCCTTAATCATGGGGCGGAGGACCTGGATGAGGGCACTCAGTGCAGCCTGTGTTCCTTCCATGGCTTGAGCCTGGCGCTCCTGCGCGCAAGCCTGCACCTCCTGAGAGCGACGGATCATCTGCAGCAAGTCATTCTGCTGCTCCAGGTGCTGGGCAATCTCCTTCACGTGTAAGTTGGTCACTCGTTGCTCCTGCAAGAGCTTGGCTGAGTTCAGAGCAATGCGGCTTTTCAACTCCTGCGGTTTTGCAGATACTTCGTGTTGATGTGCCATCATCTCCAATGGTGCTTCAGCAGTAACTGTGGTGGGGGCTTCTGTTGTGCAGTACTCCACCACCCCGTCCTCCAGACTGTGGTAAGTCGTCTCTGCAGGAACTGAGAACAAAGGACAGAAAGGGGGTAAGGAGTAGCTGCAAAATGGGTGTCCTTATCTACAGGACTATTCAAGGAATGTAACAGGAATACTGCCTGTTCTGTGAGATAACATACAATAAACAGGGAACGCACAAAATAACTTTAGTCTACTCCACCCTCATTCAAGTTTCCTTCTCGGATGTACCGAGTAAGGTCCAAAGGAGCAGGGTGCGCCATAACTGTCTAGACAACATCTCTTTTAGGGCACCATGAACCAACTGACACAAGGCAAAGAGAAGACCTAGAGTGGCACTTATCAGCAAGATGGCCTGTTCGGGGCAGATCAGGAAACCAGCCCTGGAGATATTCCTCCTTTATTTTAGTTCCCTAAAGAAAGAGACCAAAGGCTCCTTGCTTTCCTCGCTTTAAGGCTGACCCCAGCTGTCAAAGCTGACTTTCATGCGCATCTCATAGATGCTCCCCTACAGCACAAACGTGTTTTCACGACAGATGGGCTCTTTGTTTTGACAGGAGCTCCCTGCAGAGGGATCACAGGAGGGTGCCAGGCCTCCCACTGGGCCATCCATCCATCCAGAGCACAGCATCTTCGCTGGGCGCAGCACTCACTCTGGGTCAGCGTGACGGTGGTGGCGGAGGCGGTGATGGGGATCTCGGTCCCGTCGGCAGCCCCGCAGTCCCCGCCGGGCAGGCTGATGATGGTGGCCTCTCCCAGCAGGTTACAGATGCGCTGTTGCATGGGGGTGAGGATGACGGGAGCTGCCGTGGCACCTGTGGGGTCCTCGCCCTCCGTCCCAGCACCGCCTCCGTTCTGGCTCTCGCTTCCCCCTTCCATGGCCGCTCGCACTTGGGCCACTTTGCGCCGCACCTCGGTCTTGAGGTCGGACCATTTCTTCTTCACCTCGGGCAGCTCGCGGTGGCAGGTGGCGACGGCGTTGACGCGCCGCAGGATGTCGTGCCAGGCGGCGGCCTTGGCAGCCAGCGGGACGCCGGCGTTGAAGTGGTTGATGAGGAGGTGCTTGCCGCGCTCCAGCTCCTCCACGATGATCTCCACCTCCCGCTCCGAGAAGTTCATCTTCCGCTTCTTGGCCGGGGGAGCCGGGGGCGACGCCATGGCCCTGAGGGGGAAGCGGGGGAGGTGGTACTCAGAGGGCTCCTGAGGGGGGGGCCCCGCTGCCGCCCCTCGGCCTTGCCCAGCCTCCCTTAGGGCCCCCCCCGGGCCCGCTCACCCCGGGCCGGGGAGGAGCTGGGGGGGGGGGGGGGCCCGAGGCCCCTCGGGGCCCGGAGGTGTCGCTCCCTCCCCGCTCCCCCCCTTGGCACCGCCAACGGTACGCAAATTGCGTACCGCAGCCACCCAGCAAACCCCGTTCAACGGCCTCCACCCTGCGACACTGGCGTAATGGCTTCCAGAATCAGCCCCCTTTCTTTCCTCGATTGATTGGGCCGCCCGCCTGCCCGTCAGGTGAAAGTCTCGCCCCCCGCGAGGAGCGCTGCGCTGTCATTGGCCAGTCGCGCCGCCCATCGAGGGGAGCTAGAGAAGGCCCCGCCTCACCGCCCGCCTCGGGCCACTGGGCCTGCGTGAGTCCGGCGAGCGGCCGGTCCCGCCCGCCTCTTTCCCCGCTTTATTTCCGTTGGGTGCTTTTCCCGTCCATCATCGCAGCCCTCCCCAACACTCGGGCAGCTACTGGATGCACGCCACGTCCGTCAAGATCCAGACTCGGCCCCGGCTCCCACCTGATTGGAGCGGCGGTCTCTTTACCCTCGATTACGCCTCAGCGCTCAACCAATGGCATCCGGCTCTGCGATCACGTACCGCCCTCTTCCGGCCGCGGCGGTGCCGCGTTCCGATTGGTGCAGGGAAAGGCGTCTGTCTGACGTCACACCGCCCACTCTCCAGCTGCGCGTGGGGGCCGGGCCGTGGGCGGCGGCGCGTCGGCCGGCGGGGGCCGCTCCCATTGGCCGGCGGGGGGCGTCACGTGGCCGCGGCGCCGTGTGGCGCGAAGGCGGAAGCGATCGGCGTCTGTTCCTCGCGGTGCCGGTGGCGGAAACGTCGCCATTTGCCGGCAGCGGGCGCGAGGAGCGGCCGGCGGGATCATGCCGGGAGCGCGGCGCTCGTTGGCCTCCCCGGTGGTGAGCGGCGTGCTGTGCCCCTGCGGCTCCCCGCGGGCCGCCGCCACGCCCGGTCCCGGCGCTGAAGGGAGCGGAGGCGGCGGCGGCCTCTGCGGAAGGGCGGCGTGCGAGGCGTCCGAGCAGGACCGGCGGCTCCGAGCCCTGTTCCAGAAGCTGGACGTGAATCGCGACGGCGCTCTGTGCATCCACGACCTGGCCGTGGGGCTGGGCCGCCTCGGGCTGCACCGCACCGAGCTGGACCTGCTGGTGAGAGGCGGCTCCGGGGCGGACCGCGGCGGGCTGTTAAACGCTGCCTCCGGGCCTCGGCTGGGCCTTGGCTGGGCCTCGGCTGGGCCTTCCGGGCGGTACCGGCAGTTCTGCGGGGCGATTGGCCTCACACGGGTTGGGCCGAGAGCGTTGGTGCCGTGCGGTGCTGCGCGCAGCGTTCCGAGCTCGGGGCTTCGGCGTGAGCGGCGCCGTTCCGCGGCGTTGGGATCGTTTAAAGCCGCGCGAGTCGGCGCCGTGTCCGCCCTCGTGCGCGGCTTGTTGCTGTGCGGTGCCCCGCGTGCAGGGCCGGGCTAAAGCCGAGCGCTGCGGGACGGCAGCAGCCGGTACGCGTGGCTACAGCCGGGGTTCGGCACTGCGCAGCACGTCCTTCCTGCGGGAGGGTGGACAAGCCCGCCGGGATGCCATTGGCCTTCGTGGCCACCTGGGCACACTGCTGGCCCATAGTCAGCCAGCTGCACACCAAGGTCCCTTTCCATTAGGCAGCTCTCCAGCCTCCCCTCTAAAAGTAACATCAGTGCCATGGTGATCTTCTACAGCGCGCACTTTGGTAACAGAACCTGACTGTGCCCCATCAATCACCTCTGTGTGCACTGTGAGATGCTGACCTGCTGCCACCCATGGGTGCCCGATCCCTTAGCTCTGGCAGCAGGCTCTCATGTGCTGGAACATTCTGTGCTGATGCTCACCCATCTCAGCTGCCATTCCCTCTTCTTTCTGAGCCTGTTGTCCAACACGACCTGATATTTTCCATGCTGGGAGGATGCTCTGTGAATCAAATGCTTCATGCTTTCCAGCAGAGCTTTTCTGCTTGCCATCCTGCAGGAGCAGCAGAGAGGAAGCGTTCTGCAGGGTCCCGAGCTGCTCTGTGCGGGGGAAGCTCTGTGGATAACTGTGCTGCTGCTGCGAGCCCTCAGCCATCGGGATTGTTCTTCAGCCCTTTGCTTCCTCTGCTTGCTGTTCAGCTGTGCAGGAAGCAGCTGGTTGGATAAAGGGAGCTGGCAGGGCGCTGGTGGTATTGCAAGGTTCCCTTCAGCAGTGTGACAAATAGCATCTGTTAAGAACGAGGATGCAAAGTTCAGAACTCCAGTTTGATTCGTGAGAGCAGCCCTTGGAAAGCTGGCTGGAAACCTCTGCCTTGTGTCATCTCTTAGGGAAGATGGAATAAACTTCCTGTTTCCCAGAGGGTTCTATTAATAAAAGCATTCTTTTTTCCTTCCCTGTCCTTAGCCAATAACGACACCCAGACACGTGGGCTAAGCAATGTGAAGTCACATTCAAGAAAAGTGCTTAAGGCTCAGGATGAAAACGCAACGTTTGAAGGCTCAGTTAAACATAAATCACACAGGTTGTGAATAGTAAATTGCTTTTTGGCTCAGGTACCTTGTATGTTTCTGAGCATCAATGCAGTGCGCTGGATGTGGGTGCAGCCCTCCTGCCTTGGAACGCCACCTTGTCCACCAGCTTTGCTGATGATCTCTTGGTGTCGATTGGCCAGAAGTCCTTGTGGCAACACATTGTTTTGGGCTGCAGCCTGAAGGGAAAACGAGCATTGTTTTGGCTCCTTCAGAACCAGAGAGCTCTTACTGAGATAAAGCCCTAGGCAGCACTCCTGCTCCAGGGGCAGCCTTCAGCATGGCCAGAGCAGCCACACACACGTCCATGCCTTCTGAGGTGGAATTTGCTAACGCCATCAGCAAGTTTTCCTTCAAATTCCTGCTGTTATCTTGAAGCTGTTTGACAAATACAAGATGCCAGGGCAGTGAGCCTTCCAGAGTAATGCTTGTTTGAGCTGGTTGCACAAAGCAATTCGCATACCTCACTTTGCTTGAGCAGTAAAGTGATAACCATGTGATAAATGTTTACTAGGCTTCCTTGTCCTGCTGCATAAAGGGACACTGCAGCAGCTGAGCTCTTATTACTACTTCCTAAGTTCTCTTGAAGATATCTGTGTAGATTGATAGAACTGAAGTATGTGCTTAATGGAAATAAGGGTCGTTGAACTGTTCTCTACCTTTTTATCTGGATATACATGCGATGTAGCTGCAGGCTGTGGATTCATAGTATTTCTGCTCATGGAATTGTTTTCCTGCTGACCCCCACCTGGAGTGCTGGCTGGAGCTTCTCTGCTGCTGTGGGCCGGGCAGCTCTGCCTTGCTGCAATTCATCCCTTCCATCTAGATCTGTAATCTAGACCAAACTATCTCTCTGAAGCCGTATACATTTAAACAAGACACAAACCATAAAGATGTGCTGAATCCTGCTGGGGCAGTTGGAGGCTTGTAGCCAGGCCCTTGTAATTCATTGTTAAGGGCTGAGCAATATGAGGTCATAATCAAACAAATGGAGCAGTGTTACAGTCTGAAATTCCAGCTGATCTCCTTCCTGCTGCTGAAAGATATTTGCCAGCAGCTCCCCAGCCACCCATCTTCTCCTGGCTGATCCCAGGGGACTGAGTTGGACGTCCTGAGCAGTCTGCAGGCGGTTCCACCTTACGTTATAACACGTGAAATAACTTCAGATGTCTGTGGGTAACGTCCTTTAGAACAGGGAGCGGGGAAGATGACGTTGGTTCAGTGCTCCGCAGGGAGCCGGGCCCTGTTGCTCCTTGCAAGTTATGAAATGTGTGGTTTGAGAGCCTTGTTTCCACGTGTCTGGGAAATGTGCTGCAAGAGCAAAACCGCGGGGCAACGATTTCATTGGAGATAAAGCCTTCAAATCTGTGGCAGGCTCAGGAGTTGGTGTGCATTCCATGATTGAGACGTGCTAAAGGCATGGATGCATGCTTAGTAATCCAGCAAATGAGTCCCTAGCGGGTGCTGCAGGGCCTTGGGAGCTGTGTAGGGCAAGCTGGTGCCTGTGTGACCGATGCATTGCAATGCAGTCCACTGAGAAAGGCTGGAAGTGAGCTTTGGGTGCAGATGAGTGCAAGGGGAACTTGCTCTTGCTGCACCATTGCTTGTTTCTATGCATGTAAAGCTCAGCTGTTGCTCTCTGGTTGTGTACCTGCAGGACAGATGTGCAACCCCTGAGAGCTGTGACCCAGCAATGTCCTTCCAGCATCGTGCTTTGCCTACCTGGCAGCTCGTGGGTTTCTTTAGCTGGGACCTTTACTCCAGTTATGGCCGATAAGGGCTGCAGGATTGCAACTGGGCTGCTGAGAAGAAGATACAGGTTGTGCTCACTGATAGTTAGCACTGCGGTCAGCTGCAGCCTTGCAGAAGCACAGGGCTGTGTGTTCTGTGTGCTCTGTGCTCCCAGACCCTTCCTAGACAGCAGCTTTGGCCTTTCAGCGTGTGTTCTGAGGGGTGATATTGAATGACCAGGGCTGAATTCCTTGGGAAGCATGATGTGAAACGTCTCCTTTGGATCCTGGGTATTTACAATGGGTCAGCTCAGGGTTGAGGGGAAAAGATGAAGTATTGAGAGAGAAGAGCAGGTGAAAAAACCCTGAGCTGCAAAGTGGTTGGTGGGAGTGAAATAAAGGCCAGTGCCAATTCTGGCTGAATACTGAGCCAAAGAGTTGAGTGGTTGACACATGTTAATGAAATAACATCAGAACTGCTATAAGGACTTGGTGCCCTGCTCACAAGCCCCGCAGTTCTGTGCCTATATTGTGGTGCGCTGCTGGCAGGAGGAGGTGGGGGAGGGAGTGTTGCCACAAGTAGGTCTGAAAGTAAAATGGTAAATGAGTCTTTGTTCTTGTTCATGTCCTATGGCTATATTTGTCCCTCTGAATGTGGGACAGGAGCGCGCTTTAATGACGCCCCAGACTTTGTCTGGAGTGAAGGAAGCAGATGCATCGTTGCTATGGGATGGCACTGGAGGTGCCTTCGTTTTCCTGCATTCCACGCGGTGAGCTGAGGCTGCAGGCAGGAGAACTCTGCTTTGAGAGAGGAATTGCTGAAATGGTTGGATCGTGAGATGCTGGAAAGGAGAAGCTGTTTGGTATGCGAGGCCACACTGTGCACAGAGCCCAGGCTGGGGGGATCGTTTCCCAACAGCCATTTCCCTGTTACTTTGGTACATGGCGTGTGCTTGTTCCTTTCTGATTTCGGGGTATTACAGATGCCCTTTCTCTTGCTCAGTGCTCAGCCTTCATGTGATGGAGCCCAGCAATGTGTGTCTGCTTGGCGCTGGCCCCATTGCCCAATACATGGGCTGGGGTTCCTGCAGAGAGGTGGCTGGGTTTTGTTGCAGATTTCTGTTGTGTCACCTCAATAAATTAACGTGGCTGAATGTCACCGGACAGCTTAATTATTTAAGCAGCAGCAGCCAAGATGTTTGGCAGCGCGCTGTAAAAACCCTGCACGGCGTTTCTGGATTTCATTTCAGCTCTCTTAATAAAGCGGAATATCCTTACGTTCAGTCTTGTCTTTCAGGAGTGACGTATGGAAAGATGAGAACTGGCTGGAGGTGGCCAACCTCGGGTGCTTCACGCGCCGCAGCCCCTGCTTGGGTGTCCTGGCAGCTCCTCTTGCCTGACCCACTGCTGGGGTCACACCAGGATCCCAGGAGGCGACCGCTGCGGCAGCTCTCCTGCTCTGGGGTATAAGGATTGCTGCTCCCTTCCCTCTGCCCCTTCCTTTTCACCCTCTCCCTTGCATTTTTTAAGTGTGAGCTAGTTGTCTGCTCGCATTCTTGCTGGAAAACACCCTAGTTTTAGCTCAGAATTCTTCCAAGGGCCATCTGAATGCAAGTATGAGGCTGGGTTCTGCCTGGTGCCACCAGCACGAGGGGCACAGTGCCTGCCCCAGAGCTGAGCTGTGGCTGCAGGATGGAGTCAAAGAGCACACCTGATACCTTGGTTTTGCTACTTGAAGAGACCTCTCTTTGCCAGCTTGCAAGTATAAGGAAAATACTGCTTCAATTCAGCACACATCATTCTCTTGCTCTTTCCTTTCTTCTCTGTCTCCATCTGGATGGATTGCATGGCTTCAACTCCCCGGGTTACCTAAGGATGGCCCACCTGGGTGGTGCTGGGCACAGGGCTGCTGCCCTGACACCTGCAGCCACCCGCAGGTCACTCCTGCTGCTTTCCCCTCTTATAGATCTTTTTGGTTCATGGAAACAGCTGAAGAACCGATGGGGGTGGGCTAGGCAGGGTGTTCTGGCATGACCTGGGCTCGTGATCTCTAGATCAAGTGAGCGTCTGTTCCTCATCTGTTGCCCTACACTGGTTCAGGCTGGACCTGGACCCACTGAGTTTGTTGCACTTTTTACGTGTGAGTGGTTGGCTGCCTGGTGGTGTCAGTGGGGCAACACTTGTATCCCAGCTCCCTGCAGGGAGCAGCTGCTTTGCCTCTGGCTATCATCATCTCTCCATTACTCGCTTTATTGTTCTGACCTAATGAAATTCCTCACTTGCTAAAATAAATGCTTTTTTTTTTTTTTCCCTCCTCCTTTTCTAAATATGATTAGAAAAGGCTGTTCTCAAGGAGCCGTGTGGGTTAGCATGGTGAAAGAATTCCTCTGAGGTTTCCTTCAGCAAGGACAAAGGCTGAGGAAGTGTTGCTGTGTTACTGCTGTAACTGCACCCTGGGCATGTATTTTCTTGCACAAATTACTATTTTACCATGCAAACTCTGCATGAGCAAAGGAAGATGGGGTCTGTGCCATGTGTACATATACATATACATATACAACACAGACCCAACTCATCTGCTTTGCCTTCATATCTTCACATCTGTGCTTGCTGTGGGTCTATAGGATGAGCTCCTGGAGCATCAGTGTCAGAACAGCTCTCAGCTTCTTGGCAGTCTGTAGCCTTAGGCGACCGAAAGCTGATTCTGATGATCTGTACCAGTTCAGGAAATCTGCTTTGTTCCTCCTTTTGGCTCAACGGCATTAGAAACTTTAAAAGATCACCTTAAAGGATCAGAATGGCAGCAGTGTGTTAGAAAGCAGTTGTGACTCCGGTGGGGGTGGGGGAATGGCAAAGAGCAGAGCGGGGCTGTAGACTTTTATATTTAAACAGCATTTTTTTCCCATTAAGCAATGCTGAAACGTATTCGCGGAAGAATTCTTTCTTTTATGTGAAGTCTTCTGTGTGCTTGTCTCTTTTTCCATTACTCAGGTTGGTGAAAGGAATTCAGCACTAACGAGTTCCTGTAAGTGTGACGCCAAGTGTTCTCCCTTAAAAACGGGCTGCCTGCAGCTTGGAGTTCTTCCAGTTTGGGCTTGTATTTCCATATCTAATAGCTGCAAGACGCAGGTTCCCTGTGGGCTGCTGCTGTCGAAGGTTAAGAACTGGAAGCAGTGGTCTGGCAGAGGCTGAGGAGCTCAGTGTGTGCAGGGAGCCTCAAGGATGGAGCTTTGCTGCTGCGTTGTGCTGGAACCCAATGGGAGAGTGGCAGTGCTGTGGAAGTGGGCTGTGTAATGAATGCCCTGTGGGTGTGGGGATGGGTAAAGCCCTCAGGCTGCAGAGGAAACTTGATTCATAGAATGGCTTGGGTTGGAAGGGACCTTAAAGATCATCCAGTTCTGATCCCCTGCAGCATGGAAGGGCTGCCAGCCTCTAAATCGGGGACCAGCTCATGTTGCACAGGGCTCCATCCAGCCTGGCCTGGACATCTCCAGGGATGGGGCACCCACAGCTCTGGGCAGCAATGCCAGGGCCTCATTGCCCTTTGAGTGAAGGATTTCCCCATAATATCGAAATTTCCACTCTTTTAGTTTAGAACCATCTCTCCTTGTCCTGTTACTGCCTGCCCACGGGAAAAAAGTTGCTTTATCTCCTGTTTATCGCTCCCTTCTAGCACTGGAAGGCCGCAGTGAGGTCTCCCCGGAGCTTTCTGTTCTTCGGGCCGAACAGCCCCAGCTCCTCAGCCCGTTCTCATAGGAGAGGAGCTGCCGTGGTGCAGCGTACTGATGTGTGCATCAGTTGGGCCGATGGGCTATAGTTAACCACAGCCTATCGGCCCTTGCGCAGATGAATGGCCGTAAATGCTGTGCAAGCGCGTCTCTCTGAAAGCCAAATGGCAGAAGCATAATGCAACACCAAAGAGCTATTGTAGTGGCGGATGAGACTATAATAGACCGGAGAGAGAGGGCGCAGCCCGAGGTTAATTCAGCCGCGGCCAGGAAAAGCGGTCATCCCCGCAGAGAACCATCTGCTGCCCGAACAAAGCCCCACCGCAGAGCGCTGGGAGCGGCGGCGATGCGAGCGCTCGGACCGGCGATGTGAGCGCTCGGACCGGCGATGTGAGCGCTCGGACCGGCGCTGAGCCGCACCGGGGCCGCATCCCTCCACCCTCCGGCGCGCTCCCCGCGGTGCCGGCGCGCTCCCGGCTGCGCGCTGCTCGCCCCGGAGCCCCGCGGCGCTGGGAGCGGCGATTGGCTGCGCGCTGCTGCAGTGGGGCACAGCCCGGCGCTCGGCCCCGTGTGATGCCGGGACCCGCCGGGTCCGCTGGCAGCGCCCGGTTTGAGCTTTCCTCTTTTCGGCGTTTTCTATCTTAGCGATCTCCAAAGCGCTGCTCTTTGGCGTAGCTTGGAGAGCTCCGCGCTTTGTCTGTTGCCGTCGGAATTGTGAGGCTCTTGTGCAATGAGCTGCTTGTCAGGCCGGGCACGACTGCAGTAGCAGCAATTTGAAAAGGCAGGAAGCGTCTGCGGGAACGGGGCTGCACGGAATCCCAGCCCGTGGAGTCGCCGGGTTGGACCTCCCGCTGCCCGCCGTGCCGTTCCCATCCCGGTAGCGCAGCCCGGGCGGCTCCCGGCACGCCGGCTTTGCTCGCCGGAGCAGCGATGCTGCAGAACCTTTGGCGTTTTCTATCTAGCTTCCTTCCCAGGGCCACATGCCAAGGTCCTGCTGATGGAAAAGACGATGAGGCCAGAAACACCACCCCAATGGCAAACCCCGGGGAGAAAGGGCCAAAGGTGCTGGGGAAGCCACAGGACAGAGGGGCTGACCCCACTGAGAGGAGACCAACTATCCTACTGGTGGTTGGACCCGCAGAGCATTTTCCAAAGGTAATGGGATATCCTGAAGCCAGACGCATGGTGTGCGGGAGTGCGGGGCTGCAGGGGGGTGCAGTAGTTGTCGTGTGTGTGTTTTGGGGGTCAGCAATAGTGATTGGGGTTCGATGTGTTTGCATGCTGGAAGCAGAGGGAATGACTGCAAAGAGGTGATGTGACCTTGCAGACGTGGTGTTGTAAGGGGAAAAATGTATCCTGGGGGTAAGGGGAATCTATGGGTCTAGAAGGTGACTTGCAAGCAGCATAACTCAGAGGGCTGGCAACGATAGTGGTGGGTCCTTGAGCTGCATCAGAGTCTAGCAGAGGGTCCAACAGATCCTAAAATCTCCTGGTCGATCCCTGGTCATTTAACACTCCCCATGAGTCCATAAGGAACGAGTGTATTAGGGGCAAGCAGGCACCTGGTGTATGGCTGGAAGGGCACAGCCCGCAGATGGGAATGGCTGTCCCAAGGGAGTGAGTGGCATAAGGAAGAGACCTAAATCCGTGTGAGGATGGGAACTTCCCGGGGTGGGGACGTGGTGGGTGCGTGCAGTTGGCAGAGGATGAGCAGTGAGGCTTTGTCTGGGGGGAGGTGAACAAAAGCAGCTCAGTTCTCTGCTGGCCGCGTAGTACGGAGAGGGAAGGAACGGGAAGGAACGCCGTCTGTGTCTGCCGAGGATGATGCAGTCCGCTCTGACTTCATGCGGGTTGTGACCAAGGGTGTGAGCTGAGATTACTGGGGAGGGGCTGGGCAATGTCCCCTGTGCAGCTGGGAGGGCTGCAGCACCGAGTGGGGTGACTGCCGGAGTCGGCACTGCTGCTGTGGGATTGCCCTCTGAAATAGGGAATGAACAGGATGCAGGAGGGCTTAATGCCCTTTGCTGATGTTTTGTAGGGAAGCAGCAGGGTGGCATCTCTGTTCTGCAGAGCAGAAGCCACTCCCTGCCTGAATCAGGCTGAAACATCTGCAGGGACTTCTGCCTTCAGCCCCATTGATAGCGGTTGGCACCGTGCATCTCCTCCAGAACCTGGAGTGTGCAGGTAGAGGAGGAGAGGACGCTTTTGTGTGCAGAGGTTGAAGAAGGACAGAAGGAGGCTGTGATGAAGGAGCAGGGCTGCAGGTCGCTGTTCCCTTCGGAGGGAACAATGCTCCTTCAGTCTGGGAGAGCCCATCTGTTCACACCTGCAAATGGAGCTCTCTGATATGGGGAGGGAGTTGATACGGATCTCTTTTCTGTATGACCCTGAGAAGCTTTCTGTATAGGAACCCTAAAATTGGCTAATGCAGAACTAGCCGGGGGATAAGGATGTGATAAAATGGAGTTATTGCAGCTTAGGAAGTAACTGCCCATCTGCTGGGAGGCTGTGGCTGTGTAATTTTAGCCTGCCCTGATTGTGAAGTGAAACACCGAGTAAAGCTCTTCTGCTGAGGATTATACAGATCTGGTTTACCTTGCACTGCAGACCAGCTAATGCTGCATCCTGTCGCCGTGGCTCAGCTGACAGCCAGTAACTTGTGAGGCTTGATGAATATATCTGTGCTCAGGTTGCCTATCAAGAAGAAAAGCATTGCAAAAAAATCCAGAACCAAGGGATAGATGATAACTCACTGTGCGGGCAACCAATGCTACGTGGGGTGTAAGGAAACCGGGGACTCAAGGCTTCTGTTCCGCCGTGGAACGCTGTGACCTTGGGATAAGTCTGTTAGCTGGGTGCCACGCTGTGCTGTCCGAGCTGCTGTAGGTGTCTGCTGAATCATCCCGAGCACTGCCTGATACTGCAAGCAATGTGTGATAGACCTGGCTGCGGAGCTTCATCCCTGCCCTTCCTCTCGGGGTGACTCAGCTGTGCTCCTCCTGCAGGTAGCGGTTCCGACACGCGGTAGTTCCTGCGAATACAGAAGAAAATGCTGGTTGAAAATGTCACGTGTTGGCTCTGTGTGTGTGTGTGTGTGTGTGTGTGTGTGTGCACAGGACAGGGACGGCCTGCCCCCTGATGTCACCACCTGGACTTGTAACTTTGGATCTGTGCGTTGTCACTGCACAGCTCACCTCTCCTGCTCACCTTCACAGCACGTTCTGACGTTGTGGGTCTGCCCTTCCTGTCCGTACCCTTCCCCTCACACAGGCTCAGCTCTGTGCTCCTCTGGGGTCTCTTCAATGATTAACTCCCCTCCTTCCTACACAGACGGTGTCTTTGTGAGCTGTGAGAACCTTCTGTACCGGACAATTAATGATAAGCTAACCTCCAGAAATGACAAACACCAAGTCAGCAGGACCTGCTGAAACTTCCAGCATAGGTGCACCTACCCAGCAGGCTGCTCTGCCTGCAGAGGCTGTGAGCTGTGTGACTGTGACGCCTGTTGGCACTTGGTATTTTTAGAGACTCTCTATTTTTTTTTAGCAGAGTAAATTCACAATCAAACAACATCCTTGTATGGCTGCATCCTCCCGTCTTCGGGAGGTACCTTCTGGAGCTGATGTAGTTCAGCAGTGATGAGGCAGATGCCTAAGATGCAGATTCCTAGTAGAAATGACTAGGAAAGGCCAACGTTGGAACGGCGGGGTGTCGTAACTCGTGCAACACTTAAACCAGAGCCAAATCCTATGAATAAAATGGACAGTGAGTTTGCAGGGTCCCTGTCAGCAAGAAGAGTGAGCGTCCCATAGAAGGAGTGCATTTGGCTCTCCCTGCAGCGGGAGGCATTGGTGAGGCTGCATCCCACCCACAGGTCCTCTGCATGAGGCTCTGGGGCTGTGAACATCTGGGAGCTGGACCCTGTCTGGCTTTGGGCACTTGCAGGTTTATCAGGATGATGATTATTATTATTATTGACAAAACCTAAAAACCTGCTAATGCTTTTTCAAATTCCCTTCATTGTTGTAGCCTGAATGGCTGGTATAAACTTCACTCGTAATCCGTCTCTCCTTCTTAGCTCCCTCTCCTGTAATTAATACTCTGTAAATCAGCTTTCTTAACATCATTACCTCTCTCCTTTCCTCTGACGTCGGCAGTAGGCTTTCTTCCCTAAAATGTGCAGATTCTGCCTTTTGTTCTCGCTGCCAACAGGAGATGGAGTTTATTAGGAAAATCTGCATCATGTTGGCATAGCAACCGAACCGCCGAGCAGCTCAAATAGTGATGCTTGGCAACTCGTGGGTAGGAGCATGGAGGATCTCGAGGCTCGGTGTGCAAAGCTCAGTTATATTTGTTCCTTCAGCACCCGCACGTGGGGTTGGGGGGCTGCTCTGGGTGCTGAAGGCGTTGATTTTGGTGTTGATTCCCAGCCATAGAATCGGGTGGGTGCTGCGGGTTGGCATGCAGTGAGCTGTTGCAGCTGATCCCTAAGAGGATCTGCAGCCTGAGAAGATCCCATTGCCGTGCTGGGACGTCAGCAGGAGCAGGTTAAGCCTGGTTAGGTAACACGGTGGCAGGTGAGGTGCCAGAAGGGCATGGGAAGCCTTCGCAGGTCACGGCCCCCAGCGGCACCCTGCTGCTGGCACCCTGTTTTAGAAAGCCTTAAAATAACCCCTCTGCTTGAACATTCCCACTTCAGGTCACTGCTGTGCAGCTCCACGAGCAGCTTGTTACAGACCCCATAGGGACACACCAGCCCCCAGTGCACGGAGGTCCGAGGAGGAGCCCCTGCTGGACTTTGTGCTGGTCGGCACTGTTTGAGCAGAGCAAACAAGGGGTAACGTCTCAGCGGTGGGGAAAGCAGTTAGCAGGGCTGGCTGGAACCAGTTTGACAAATGTGCTGTGTTACCTCGAGTGCAGACAGGATGATGGTGTTTGGGAAGCTGGCTGATGGCTGTGTGCTCCTGGGTCTTCCCCGTGTGAGAGGGCAAATACTGGCTTGAGCTCCGCTGTAGGGTTTATGTCAGCAGCTGCAGCTCTGCTCCCTTTGCTACTTTCGCCCCAGAGCTGGGTGCTGTCCTGTAGGTTGAGTCCCACTGGGTGCTCCAAAGCCTGTCATTACACACAGTGATGCATGTGCAATGCTCCCTCCTTGGCCAGACTTGTTATCTGTGTAGCCCAAGTGGTTACATCCACAGTGATGGGAACTGGAAAAGGTGGTTCTGCCCAGGCCACTGTTCTTTGTAGGCCATAACCAGCAGCAGTGCTTAATTGTCACTGGGAGAGGAGGAAGGACATGGGGGGCTGCAGCTGCTGTGGAGGCTCAGTTGGGAGCAGCTGGAGCTGTGCTGGAGCCCTGAGCATGGATGGTTTGGTGGCAGTCCTGGCAGGGCCAGCTCCAGGGGCACCGGGAGTGTAGTGGGAGCCCAGTGCCGGTGGTGGGAGGCCTCGTGAGAGGCTGTTGGCAGCCCTCTCCATTGGGGAGGGCCATGGCAGCTACCGCTTCCCTTTTAAGTAGAAGGGCAGGGCTTGAGCAGCCAATCCCGCCGGAGCCGGGGAGCTCATAGGCAATGTGTCATGAGACACGCCGGCATTTCCTTCCCACCACGCACTGAAATTAACTCGGGGAGTCTCTCTGCCTTGCGTCCTTCCTGGTCTTTCCGAGCAGCGCAGCCGAGCGTGGGGCACAGGAAGATGCTCTGCCTCTGTCTCTATGTGCCGGTGCTGGGGCAGTCACAGGCAGAGTTTGAGTACTTTGAGTCCAAGGGGCTGCCGGCTGAACTCAAGTCTATTTTCCGCCTCAGCCTCTTCATCCCCTCCCAGGAGTTCTCCACATACCGCCAGTGGAAGCAGGTATGGCTGTGGGGGGAGCGGGGCCCAGCCCATGGGCTGTTTGGGGTGCAGTGAGCTCCGTGGGGCTGCGTTGGGTTTGGGGCTGCGTTGGGTTTGGGGCTGTGTTGGGTTTGGGGCTGCGTTGGGTTTGGGGCTGTGTTGGGTTTGGGGCTGTGTGCCGCTTGGTGGGGGGCTGCTGTGAAAGCACACCTCATTATGGATCCAATCTGAGAGGAGCCCACCGCTTAAACCGATATCAGATGCTGCTTAAATAGAAGAAAAGGGGTTTTCCAAACGCTCATGCCGAAGGCTTCATATCCTCTTCCTTTTCCTCCCCCGCACGCTGCCTGCCCTGTGACGAGCTGAGCGGCGTCTGCAGCAGCCACGTGTTGCTGGCACTGCTGGGAGCTTGTGCAAGAGCCTCTCCCTTCCCTCTTCCAGCAGCTGTGTGGGCCTGCTCTGCTCTGGGCTCTGCCCCACTCAGCTGGCCAGCATCCTTATGCCCTTGTGCAAGTGCACCAATGGACACGTGTGGGGCTTTTAGATGTGTGGGGTGCTGTGTGTGCTGCAGGGCATGCATAGTGCAGGCACGTAGGAACACCTGCAGTGAGCACCACTGCCAGCGAGCCGATCGCTGTGCTGAGATGTCATCCTTGCTGTTAAATCCGGGAGCTGAGGTCTGTTTGCTTCTCTTTGCATTCCTGTCCTTCATACGTGTACATGAACCCATGCAGGTCACTGCTTTCTAGGGGCAGTGCATTTCCTGCCCAGGGCAGCAGTGGCAGTGTGCAGCCTCCAATCACTTACTGTACATTGCTGCTGCTGGGGAAGCAGTGAGGTAGAGCAGAGAGCTGCACAGTCACATCTCTCCTGCAGCAAACGCCTCTGAATTATTTGTGGCTGTCAGCTGCTGGGGGTTGCCAGTGAGAGGGAAGCCCTGATTCAGCTGTTGGAGGCCAACCCTCTGACATGTGAGAGGTGCTGCTCTATCTTTAGCCCGCAAGGTGGATGTGGGGCCGTGTCTGAACTTTACAGCAGTCATATGATAAATTGCAGATTAAGAATACTGGGCACACCTCAAAGGTCAGCGCAGCTGGGACGGTGATTTCTTATTTAAGGCTCATAAGATGGTTAGAGCTAATCTGCGTAGTGTTAGGGCTGAAAGGACAGGATGTGATGGGGCGGGAGGAAGCATTTAGTATTGAAACCGTTGGGGACAGCATTGAAATACAGGTTTAAGGCTAACAAAGGAGACCAGTGTCATTGGGCTGAGGAAATGCCAGCATAGGCTTCAGAGGTGATAGATAAACCTGAGCAACCTTGAACAAAATACCGGTCATCAGAGGGTTGGCCTTGGTGTGGAGCCTTTGTGACAGCCCGCCTTAATGTTAGAAGGATGACAACCTAAACAGAGGTGGTGAAGGGCTCTGAGTCACACCTGGTGTCTGTCGCTCCCTGTTAAGAAAGGCCGTCAAGGGCAAGTGACCAAACAAGAAGGGAAATGGGAACTCCCTGAGCTGCATTCTTGCAGTGTGGAGATCACCTCTACTGTCAACAAGCAGCCACGTGCCTTTAGATAGCTCAGTGCATCTCCCATTGCCCCATGCTGGAATGAGTTCATGTGTCGTTCCTTGTTCCTAGCTGTCTGACACAAGCTAATCTTGGTGTCAGCTTTGTCCTACTGAGAACCTTCTCTTGTTCTATATGCGTCTCATGGAAACCTGTGTAATTAAAGCACGTAGCTCCAGGGTGTCTAAACCAGTTCATAGGGGTTTTTATCTTTGCTGTGCCCCCTGGGGCTGGACAGGCCTTTTCTGGTTGGAGTTGGTTCTTGCCAGGGGTGCTTACTTCTCTAGGGATCGTATTAGTCATGACATTCCTTCTCCTGTTCGTTCAGGCTTATATTTTATTGCTTCAACTTTAGCAGTTAATTTTCTATGCGACTCTTGTTGCCTCACTCATCAAATCATGTGAGGTGTTAATTGAGACAGAGGACTGAGATCAGATACCTGATAGTTGCAGAGTATCCCCAATGGGAGCAGGAGGCTTTACGTTCGGCTGACTTTGGAAGGCAGTTGCCTGGAATCAGGTGACTTTTTTACTCTCCGTGAAGGGAGAAAGCCAAAGCGATCGAAGAAATGATATTTAATTACGGTGCAAAAAGGGTCAGATCATCTGAACGATCAAAGGAACTGATGGTTTTTGATTGTCTCCTGAACAGAAAATTGTGAAGGCCGGTGACAAGGACCTGGATGGACAGCTGGACTTTGAGGAGTTTGTTCACTATCTCCAGGATCATGAAAAGAAGCTGAGACTGGTCTTCAAGAGCTTGGATAAGAAGAACGATGGTAAGCACCTTTCTCTTGCTCACAGACAGGCTATTGCTTGCTTCAGTTTGTCCTACAAATACTTGAGCTTAGTGCCTTCTCTTTGCAGGCCGGATTGATGCCCAGGAGATTGTACAGTCTCTTCGGGACCTGGGAGTTAAGATCTCTGAACAGCAGGCTGAAAAAATACTGAAGAGGTGAGGGATGAGCTGGTTGTTGTGTCTTTGTGAAAAGATCTTCAAGCTGAGAGAAGGAAGGATGGGGACGTGGAACCTTTCTCCTCTTTTCTGCCTTCTATACACTTTCCAGAGGCGTCAGCTCCTCCCTTTTGCCTGTTATTCTTCGTTTTGATTCTTCCAATTAAATCTCACTTTTAATGCTGTAATCCATTGTGGAGAGTTGCTGTAAGAGTGTCTTGCTTTGCTGGCCTTTTGTGGGGAAGGGCTCGCACCTGAGCTGATGGCATTTGTTCCTTGTCTGACTGTCCTGCTGCCCTGAGCTTGCTGCTTTGAAAAGGGAATGTGCAGTTGCCCTTTGGAAATGCTGAGTGTGTTTTGCATGTGGCACTAACACGTTAACAACCACTTATTTGTGCTGTTTTTTTCCTCTTTCTTTCCTCTGCAACCCTCCCTCTGTCTGTTTGCCTGTGTGTCAGAATAAGGACGGGACACTTCTGGGGTCCTGTCACCTAGTAAGTATTTTTTTCCCTTCAGTTGGGAAACTAGTTGGCCTAACTTGGATAGGAGGGGGTACAGCAGCTCCTATGGTGCACTTAAAGGGGAAATAAGGGAGAGAAAGAGGGAGACCGTGTCTATCTCTCTGCAGCATTTGGTGTGGAGAAGATTTCTTGGCTTTGTCTTGTGTCTCTTTGGAAGTCTTTCAGTAGTTGCTTTGCCAAGCTTTATTTTATTGTTGTTTTTTTGGTGTAGGTCTGAATAATCAGAGGGAAGGGGAGGAGAGATTTGTCACCCAGTGGGAGTCTGTACTCACTAATGGTCATTTTTTTTTTTAGCATGGATAAAAATGGGACGATGACAATTGACTGGAACGAGTGGCGAGACTATCACCTGCTGCACCCAGTGGAGAACATTCCTGAAATCATCCTCTACTGGAAGCACTCCACGGTAGGTTCCTCCACAACAGCTCTTTCCCCATGTTCTCAGTGAAAGCCGTAACCCCAGGGAGCTGCTATCAGCAGTCTCTATCATTTTCTTCATGGTTCAGTAGCTGCCTTGTAGCCCTTGAAGCCCAATTGCTTCCTGTCCTGTCCCCTTATCGTGCCACCCATCACTGGCGCTGCTTCTGAAGCCTCTGGCACAGGTGATAACAACTGTACATTCTGCAAGAAGATGTATGTGTTCACTTGGCTTGTGCATCTGAGAGCTCGGACCGGTGGCCAGATCCTGCCAGCTTAGAACCTGTTACGACTGGAAATTAATTTGACAGGCAGCCGTCCTTCCTGGTGATATTTCAGTGTGTGCAAATAGCATGTAATGAGACGAAACTGGCTGCGAGCTCCCAAGGTTCCAGTGAGGCCCAGCTGTGTCCTTGTGCAGTTGCTTACAGTTATTGATACGGTTGATCATTTTGTTCATTACTGTGGTGTGCAGTGATTTAATGAAGACAAATGTTTAGCGGTTCCCAGACAAATCTGCTGAACCTTGGTGAGGTGGTGCAGCACTGACAGTCCCAGCGGTCAGACACAGCTGTTAATGGTTACAGATCAGCTGCTGTCATGAAGTGCTGGAGATGCTTATACTTAGCACTGATAGAGAGGTAAAGCTGTAGCAGCTTTGCTATTTGATGAGACATTTTTCAACACTTTCTGTTCTTTTGCAGATCTTTGATGTAGGAGAGAATTTGACTGTTCCTGATGAGTTCACGGTGGAAGAGAGACAGACAGGGATGTGGTGGAGGCATCTGGTTGCAGGTGGAGTTGCAGGTGCCGTGTCCAGAACCTGTACAGCTCCCTTGGATCGTTTGAAAGTCCTCATGCAGGTATGATGGAACAGTTCCAGTTTGTTTGAATAGCCTGAAGGCTGATCCCCTAAACTGACAGAGCTGCTGTTCCATCCAAGTACTGTATGTTACAAAGGACTTACAAAAACCTAGTTGTAGTTTGCCTTCTCACTGCACCTGCTCTCGAGTCATCTGAGAGTTCTGTTCTGTGTAGCTGGCCCTATGCTGGGTATGGTAGATGGCTGCTCAACCTTTCCCCCGGTTTTGGAGAAGTATATTGATTAGATCCATTAGTTAACATTGGACTTTGCTGAAAGGAAGAGAAGCTTGCTTTTCTATTGTAGAAGTTACTGAGAAGGGATTAAAGCCTTGGCAGATCTCTGGGTAAATAAAAAAAAAGTGCCCTTTTGTCCCTGGATTACAGAAGAACGTAACGCTGTCGTAATCAGGACTGGAACTAAGCCAGGTTCACTCTCTCTCTCTCTCTCCCAGGTTCATGCCTCCCGCAGTAACAACATGTGTATCATTGGTGGTTTTACTCAAATGATCCGAGAGGGTGGAACGAGGTCACTGTGGAGGGGGAATGGCATCAACGTGCTGAAGATTGCACCGGAATCTGCCATCAAGTTCATGGCTTATGAGCAGGTAAGTGAAAGAGCACGGGAGGAATCTGACCACAGTGGGGGCTGTGGAAGGACAAGCTGAGAAGAGTGGCTGAGGTAAAGGCAATGAAGCTGAACGTCTGTCTGCTTTGGCTTCCACAGATCAAGCGGTTCATTGGCACTGACCAGGAAATGCTGAGGATTCACGAGCGGCTGTTAGCTGGCTCTCTGGCTGGAGCCATTGCACAGAGCAGCATCTACCCGATGGAGGTGAGGCCACTGACAAGTGCAGCCCCTGAAGGGTCACGAGAGGGTGCCAAGATGAGAGCTGATGTTCTGCCCTTATCTCTGAGAACTCGTTAAGCAAGCTGATACCAAGTCATGCTGCTCACATGACACCTGCTGTAGTCCTGACCGTCCTGGCTCTTAAGAATTGCATCATCTGTATCTTTTCTCCTGTTGATTCTCCTGTAGGTCTTAATGGCATTTATTCTTGTCTTCTAGGTTCTGAAAACACGGATGGCTCTGAGAAAGACAGGACAGTATTCAGGCATGTTGGATTGTGCCAAAAACATCCTTTCCAAGGAAGGAATGGCTGCTTTCTATAAAGGCTACATTCCCAACATGCTTGGAATCATTCCGTATGCTGGTATCGACCTGGCAGTGTATGAGGTATGGAGCTGTTAATGGTTCTGTTGCAGCTTTATCAGTCAGGCCAGTCGGTTACTATAGGAGTTTAAATAACTTATCAAAGCTTTTCTGATCAGCCCTAAGGGGCACGGATGAAGTTTTTTAGTCAAAATGGCCTAAAAGATAACCCAGTAAGATGATTTTCCGTTCATAATTGGCATCATGCTTGATGCTGTGTTTCTTTTTTGAGAGAACTGCACCAGAAAACTAAAGGTTTCCTTTCTCCTGGGCCCCTAAAATGGCTGTAACTCAAAAAGATCTGAGAAGCCTGTCTGATATTGCATGTACCTCCCTGGGCCTTCGAGCTAAGATCTTTTATGTAACTTGTTGCTTTGATGTATCTTCGCTGCTAACATTTAGCTTGTTCCCTCCAGACACTGAAAAACGCCTGGTTGCAACGCTATGCTGTCAACAGTGCTGACCCTGGAGTCTTTGTCCTCTTGGCTTGTGGCACCATATCCAGTACCTGCGGACAGCTTGCCAGTTACCCTCTGGCTCTTGTGAGGACACGCATGCAGGCCCAAGGTGAGAACTTTGGGGAACTCTGTGTAGTGTGTGAACTCCTGCCACGGTCTCTGAGCAGGGTAAAGGTTCTCTGGTGCAAACATTACAACAGCTTTAACTGGCCCGTGTGGCCGAGCAGAAGGCTGTGTGCCACGCTGGACAGTGGACTTTGTGCTGTCCTCTGGAGTCAGATGCCTCTGGGACAGGGTAGTTCTGTTTGCCTCAATCAAGAGTTTGGGCTGATGGCATCTGCAGAGCAGTTTGGGAGGATGGCTGTGATGTGCAGCACAACCGTGGCTTGCTGACAAATTAGAGAGCACATTTGGTCTGTGAGCATCCGTGGGAGGCACGTGATTCAGAGCTGCCCTTTGAGACAGATGTTGGCTTGGTGTTTTTGTGTCATAGCTTGCGTTATTTATTGCGGCTCTTTGCGTTGCAGCTTCTGTGGAAGGTGCTCCCGAGGTGACGATGAGGGGACTGTTCAAACACATTCTGAAGACTGAAGGAGCGTTTGGCCTTTACCGGGGTCTGGCCCCAAACTTCATGAAGGTGATCCCGGCCGTAAGCATCAGCTACGTGGTCTATGAGAACTTGAAGATGACGCTGGGCGTGCAGTCACGGTGACCAGGAGGCGCCGAGGACTTGAAACTCTGAAGTCTTGGGGTGCGATCCCAAGACGTACAGTCATCTCTCATTCTGTGAATGTGTCGACACTAAGCTGACTAAGCAAAGCTGTGAAATCTCAGATAGTTTGTGAGTCAGGAAGGGGAGGGGAGGATCTGGTGTCCTTTGCCATCTTGCTACTCGGAGCTCTGCAGAAACCATCACGTGGTCCTTTTTGTTGGGCCTTTTGGGAGGCCGGGAGCTGAACTCCTGGCCCAGTCTTAAGGCATTGGTTGGTTTGAGGTCAGTTCCCAGCAGTATGGCAAAGTAGCAAAGATTTGGGGAACAGCCGCTTTCAGCATATTCATGTACAGAGCTGTTTGCCTGCAGACGAGCACCTTCTGACTTGCTGGAAGAGCTTCTTTTTCCATTCAGTTGTTAACTTCCTACCTGCCGTTCAGATCTATACAAACCTTGTGGAGGAGCTGCTGCCACACCAGGCTTGTCATTATGTTTACATATATTCCTTCGGGTAGGAGATATTCATGTTCTGCTTCCAAGACTTGACATGAAAAGTGATTTTTTCTTTGTGGAACTATTCTGATTTGGAGGGCTGGTGGGCAGTGGTTTATCCAGTCGGGCTGAACGTTCCTTTAGGCCAGCCTGATGAAGGATTAGGATTATTTATTTTTTATAGATTTAAGTGTGTCTCATAAATCCACTAACAAGATGCACTTACTAACAGAAGCAGCAGCCTAGAGCCTGCATGCCTGTATCCTTTGCATGCCAGACTGGCTTGTCTTATACTCAGCAGGAGCTTGGAAAGGGGAAGGCTGGAGAGCCCTGGGTGGACCAGCAGCTCGATGCATGGCTTCAGTGAATAAACAAACAACTATTCCACAGCTCCTGTGCAGCTGTGCTCCCAGCACGACACGAGAGCCACTGTGCAGCGTTGCATGGACCTCTGAATTCCATTCTGCCCCGTGCCCAGGGTGGCTGATGGACCTTTCCAAGCCCCGTGCCTACGCTGCTACCTATCTCTTTAGACCTCTTTGTAGTTTGATGTTCAGGTTTTGCATTAGTGGGGTGGAGTCCCCAAGCCAGGAGTCTGTCTGCCATAGGGAGGGCTGCAAGGGAAGGGCTGGTTGTCACCGGGAGATGTCAGCTCAGTCCTGAAAACACACTTGCTTTCCTTTCAAAGGGTGCTTTTCGTAGGGCTAAGGGAAAGAGACGGCTTTAAAACTTCTCTGTGTTATGGGCTACGTTAGTGGATAGGGTCTGGCTGCTGAGGCCTGGGAGATCCTCATCCAGTTCTTCGTTTTGGGCAAGATGGACCACCGTTGCATTCCACTGTTTTACTGCTTAAAGCATATTTATTTTGTATTTATTTGAACAGATTTATGCCAGACTATTTTTATAGACTTGTTTAAATATTGTTACTGTGCTCGTGTTTCTTCTGTTCTATAAAGTTCTCTTGTCTGTTCTCTTACATCACACGCAGCTGAGCCGTGGGGGAAGGCACTAAAGTCAGTAGCATCCCTTCCCCGGGGGTCTGAGCTGCCCTTTCCCCAGCGTGGGGTTGTTGCTGGAGGACCTCAGCCCAGAGAAACGCTGTAGCAGGAAGCCATGGGAGAGAAGGGAGATGGTGAGGAAGCAGGGATGGGGGCGGAGGGCGCTGCAGGGCTTCCCTTGCTTGGAGTGGCTGAGAGGGTTTGGGGGCAAGTTGGGAAAGTCGGTCTGTGCATGTTGTGTGTCACAAGGGCTGAAGGAAAGCAGCGATCCTGGGGGAGGAGGGAGAAAACTCTGAAGGAAACGTGACTTTCCAGAGAGGTGGGAGGGAATATTCACCCTGGGACACGAGGTTTGTTGGTAGCCAGCAGCTGAGTTTGGTTCACCTTCCAGGTGAAGCTCTGCCCTGTCAGCATCAGCCGTGTGGGAATCCAGGTGATCCACATCAGTGGTTAAGAGCGTTCAAGGAGTTTTTTCCCCACCTCCCTCTTTTTGTCTGTCTGTTTTTTCTCCTTTTAAGATCTATGGTAAAAATTCTTTTGCAGTGGCTTCTTCCTACCAGTGTGGCCTAATGAGACAATGAAGATCAGAATGCAAAAATCAATGCAAAAAAAAACCCGACAACTTGTCTTTGTAGCTGTAACCACAAATTGTTATAATGCAAATCTAACTCAGATTCTTCATGTTAGGGAACAGTCTGCTAATAAAGGTCTGTCAAAGAGACCCCTGGTGTCCACGTCTCTCTATGAGGGGTCTGATATTTCCTCCTTAGGATGATTCTCACCACAGATGCTGATGGTGGGAGTAGTTTTCCCTACGAGGACCTGGGAAGAAGAAGAGAATTCCTCCCGATGGAAAGAAGAGTGAGAATGAGATTGAGAAACCCAACTAATGATGGTGAAAAGGGTCAGGGATATGTGGCTGCTGTCAGCTGTGTGCTGTTGGATTTTGCTCACCTGTTCAGTGTCTGCCCTCTGCAATCCAGGAGCTCTGAGGTGCATTTGTGCCCACGAAGGAACCAAGCTTTACAGATTTTGGTTCCATTTTGGTCATAAATAAAACCCACCTGTGAGCTGAAGGTGCCGGGAGCTCACAGCTGGCACTGCGAGTGGCCTCTGTGGCCAATAGAGTGCAGCCAGGGCCATGCTGGAGCTGGTTCCTGTGTCTCCAATTGTAATTCAAGGCTCTCACTCATCCATAAACCTACTTAGCAAGTGCTGCTCCTTGCAATCTGAGGACTGTGTTCCGTGATGTCACTTCGGGTGTTCTCAGGCTCCTGGCAGCACCCATTGCATTGCCTTGTCCTGCCCTTTGGCTGCTGGACTGCAGGGTGAGGGGCACAGCTGATAAGGAGCAGATAGATAACGCTGGCAGTGTCCTGCTCATCTCACTTGGTAGCACACTTCCAGCCCGGTTTCCTTTAGTGAAGGCTCAATAGAGCAGCGCTGCCTTACAGGGCAGGGACGCCCCATTGCCGCAGGGGGGGGCAGAGCTCTGCTGTTCTGCATCCTTTTCTTCCTTTTTAAGGAGATATTTTCAGCTCTTAATTGCTGGGTGAGAGCTGAGCCTCAATTACCTTCCAGCTCAACCCTGGCCTCGTTTAACCTCCTGCTTCCACAACCACAGAGCAGCCGTGCTGCCTTGGGGGGGGCTGCACCAAAACAGCCGTAACACACAGAGCCCTTTTGGGAGAAGCAAAATCCCGTGGGATGGGCGAGATCCGCAGCCGGGAGCAGCATCACGAGCGGCCGCTGATTGCCCCCTCCTGGTCAGCCACCACCCTGCATGGGATCTGCTCACCCCGTGCCCAGCGATGCCCACCTTTCACCCCCTGTTGACCCCGCAGCCCGGCTGGTCCCAAATGCTGGCATACAAAACAAACCAGATGCTCGGTTCCTTTTTGCAGGTCCCGCTCAGGCGGCGCTACAGCTCTGAGCAAAGCATTTATTGCTGCCGGCTGCCCGTCGGGCTGCTCAATGGCGCCGTGCCTTGCTCTTCTCCATCCTTCCTTTCTTCTATTCTTTCCTTTCCCCCCATTTGGCACAGCTCCTTCAAAACAGCCACCACCAAAGGGATAAATGGAACGAGCTCACCCAACCCTCTATGTTCCTCTGCTGCTGTCCCACTCCTCCCCCTGCTCTGCCCTGATATCCCCCACCTGTGCTGGTTCCCCCACCTGTGCCCCTCTGAGCATTTTCATCTCACCCAAAGCACTGTGCTGATCTCTCTGTGCCCCCCACATCTGATGGGTCAGAGCTGTTCACAGCCCCAGGTGCAGCCTGATGAGCCCCACACCCTCCTGCTGTCCCCACTGCTGCCATTTGGCATCATCCACCCACGTGTCTCCCTGTGCCCCCAGCTCCAGGCAAGGGCTTCTACTGGGAGAACTGGGGTGCACTGGAGGTGGCTGAGTCCTGCAGGGAAGGGAAGGTAGGAGGCTGGTGGGTGGGAAATGGAAGGGAAGAGCAGCTGTGGAGGTGGGCAGGCTCTGTCCCATGGCAGCACAACTGCCATCTGTGGCCTTCTATCGGCATCTGGGGGGCTCAGAGCTGGGGATCTGGCTATGAGGAGCCCCAATCTCAGAGCACCCCAAATCACTGAAGCAGAGATGAGGATGTACCTTCCTCCACGGCGCGTACACCACAGCCTCTCTGCTCAGCCCCAGGCTCTCTGCATGCTGGCCCAGCTCTTCCCGCTGCGTGCTGCTCACCGTCCTATTGCGGGCTGTAAAGGCAGAGGGTTTGTCACACATCATCCCTGCCTGCGTTTTGTCCCCTTGCTCCCATGGATGCTGAGGGCTGGGAGGGATGTTTGCCAAAGGGAGCTTTGAAGTTGCTTAAGGAATGGCTCTGCAGCTTGGAAGGGTAGTGGGGGTCTCTGTTGGGGATCTCTATTGAAGGACTCAATACTGGGGGATTCAGCTGGAGAGCTGTATTGGAGATCTCTATGGGGGTCCCTATTGGGGAGCTCTGTTGGAGGGCTCTACTGGAAGACTCCCTCAGAGGGATAAATCAGTTTGGTACACCACTCTATGGGGCCGTGTGTGGGTCCAGCCTGCTCTGCCTGTGCTGGTGCTGCTCTGCACTGGGAGGCAAAGACCAAAAACTCCCAGTTGACCTGAAAAGGCAAATTTCACAACAGCATTGATAGCAAACTTGGTGCACTTCAACAGGTCGCTGTGGGAGCTGCTACGGGTTTACCTGGCGGCTCTTTGTGCACACAGCTTTACTCGGGGATGGGGTTTTGCCTACCATAGAGATACAGCGCTGAGTACGTCCCCTCCTTCTGCACGTGGTGCCGGATGAGCAGAGCGTCCTCGGAGCCCAGCGCCGTCACCGTCCCCAGGATGCGCTGCGTCTTGGCTTCGAGAGAGCAGAGCCGAGGTTGGGAGTGAGAGCGGATCCGAATCGAGTCACAGCGCTCCTCCCCTTCCCCGAAGGGTTGTGAAATGATTTGGAAAGCAATGCCGCCCATTCCTTGCTTCCTTGATTCGCGACCTCTCGGTCACGGCCCCCAGCGCTCACCGTGCTGCAGCAGCGCCGTGCCGTTGGCTCCCAGGCGGATGGAGGTAGAGTTGTTGGAGAGGCATCGGTCTCCCCTGCGGAGAGCGGGGATGTTGGAGCACCCGCAGGAGGAAAAGGAGCGGGGATGGGGAGCGGGTGCCTCACACTGCCACGTGCTGGGTGATGAGCAGCTCCTGCCCGCCGCCCGCCTCCACGTGCAGGTGGCCGTGATCGATGAGCAGCAGCTCCAGGAGGTGCTGGGGCAGCTGAGCGGCCCCAGCTACGTATTGCCACGTCCCCAGCAGCTGTGGGAGAGGCGCGGGGTGATGGTGGGGGTTCCCTTGCAGCCCCCCCTGTACCCAGACCCTCCTTACCCACGGCGCTGATGTGTTGGCCAGGCCTGGGGGTGCTGTGGGTTCGTGGGGAGCGGCCACCGCAGGCAGCAGAGCGGTGAGGATGAGGATGGAGGAGACGCCGGCTGGTGCCATGGGCTGATGGGGGGACAGGAGCGAGAGAAGCTGCTGTGCGGACGGGCAGACGGACGCTGCTCCCTCGGCTGTTTGTTTGTGCAGCCCCACTACAGGCGGCTGCGGTGACGCAATGGCGTTTTAAGGGGCAAGGGCCCTGGTGGGAGTCGGCCCAGCACAGCGCTGTCAGTGGCCGGAGGGGGTGAGCGAGTCAAAGCACTTCCCGCAAGGAAAGATGAAATCTGACCTGGATTTCCCCATTTCGGCCACTGTTGTTGCTCTGCAAGTGTAAAACTGTGCTGCTTATTGGGATATGGGGGTAAGGGGGGAGCTGCCAGCTCTGGGTCTGAGCCAAAATGGTGCTGGCAGGGCTGTGGGGGCTGCCCCAAGCAGGGTGTGTGTGCTGGGAGCTCACCTTGTGCTCGAGTCCCACCTGGAACCATCAGCTGCACCACTGCTACTCCTGCAGGTCTTCCTTTGTGTCTGATCTAAACCCAAAGGGTGACCTCATTTATCCTGCTCTTGGTTGTGGGGCTCAGTATCTCCTGTCCTGCTCACGGCCCCACATCACCCCACATACCCACCAGCTTGTATGCAGCCGTGCCTTGGGGCTGCTCATGGAAGTGAACCCAGGGGCTGGATCCCCACCTCCCTCAGCTGTGGCCCATTTTGGTGAGTGTGAGCCACCCACCCTGAGGGTTTTGTCTGATTTGGGGTGGGGGATGGGGCCCAAAACCAGCACCGCCCACCCACAGCCCATCCCACAGGTGGGCACAGTGAAGGTGAGCACATGACAGGCGGGTGTCACACGCAGCTTTATTCCAAGTCCAGGTGAGAACAGAAAAGCAACAAATTCCTTCTGTGAAGGGCATCGTCAAGTCCTCGTTGGAAGACATAAATCCTCATTGGGGCACCACCCGGCGGAGTGCAGGGGGTGGATGTGGGCTCACCCCAGCTGTGGTTCTGCGGTGGCTTTGCTGCCTTCATCCATCTCCTTGCCGGCTTCAGGGCAGGCATCCTGGGGAGGGAGGAACAGGGCTCATTCCTGCACTGGTTGCCCCTACAGGGACCCCCTGTGCCTGCAGGGCTGTACCTTGGGGGAGGTGATGAAAGCCTCCTCCAGCTTGAAGCCGTGGCAGCGCAGTTGGGCTTCGAATTCCTCCAGCTGCTCTTTGGTCACCTCGGGTGTCCGTGCTGGAGGAAAGGGGGATGTTAAAGCAGGATAAAGGGGAAAATGAAAGGGTTGGGGTGCGCTTGGGAGGGCAGTGTGCTCACCTGAGAGGCTCAAGCCCACGTGGTTATCCTTGAAGTGCTTGAGGATGAACAGATCCTTGTCGCTGTGGATCAGCTCGGCCATGGACACCTCCTGCCCCTCCTCTGCAAGACAGAGGGGCCACGTTCCCACAAGGCAGCAGGGTGATGGTGTTGGGGATGGGTGCCAGGAGGGGCTGCAGCTTTACCGTGTGCCAGCGTGGAGTTGTGCCGGAAGACGTGGATCTTGCTGGTGTTCCTCACCACACATGTTTCATTCCTGGGGGTGGGGGCAGAGAGGTGAAACAGGGCTCAAATTGCCCCACGTATACCTAAAGGGTGTGCCTTGTGCTGCAGCCTCCTTGCTGGGCTGGCCCGACCACTGCCACCTGTCTATACCCTGCACACAGCCCAGGGATGGCTTTGATCTGCTGCCCAGGAGCATCCCATCCCATCCCATCCCATCCCATCTCATCCCATCTCATCCCATCTCATCCCATCTCATCCCATCTCATCCCACCCCATCCCACCACATCCAACCCCATCCCATCCCCATCCCATCCCCATCCCATCCCATCCCCATCCCATCCCCATCCCATCCCATCCCACCCCACCCCATCCCAGCCCTCCTTACAGCCTCATGATTTCCGTCACATTGAACTCATCCTCGTTCCTGCCGGGGAAGAGGGTGAAGGTCGCATACTTCAGCTCCTTCATCTCAGCCATGTGTGGGGGGTACTGAGAGGCACCCATGATGTACACCCAGTGCCCCAGCAGCTGCCGGCAGAGCAGAGCGGAGGGTCAGGGGTTGGAGATGCATTACAGACCCCAATGGGTTTGAGGGGCTCCAAGGATGGGATGCAGCCCTGCTTACCCTGTCCACCGTTGCGTTGTCCATGTCGGCAGGGACCAGAGGGGCACAGGTGGGGAACTCGGTGGCATGGGCAGGCACCAACCCCACGGCGAGGATGAGGAAGGCCAGCATTGCTCACTGTGGGGCTGTGGTGAGGCTGCAGTGCGGATGGGATGCTGCTGCTCGCTGGCACTTATATACAGCCCTGTTGCAGCCCCGTGTGCTTATTTAACTGCGGGGCTGTTTGCTCAGGCATGAAGCAATAGCAGGTGATGGGAATTAAACTGGCAAAAGATCGCGTTCTTCCAGCAGAAAAGGTGAAAAAAGCTGTATTTCACCACCCTTTTGTTCTCGGAAAGCACAACTGGTGGGGCGGGTCTGTTTGTGCAAAGTGCTGCGGGGCACTGAGTGCCATTGAAGGCGTTTGTCCGTGTCCTGCACTGCCTGGGGCAGACAAACACCTGCCCTGGCACTGCTGGTGGCACAGTGTGTGTGGGGGCTGTGGGGGCTGTGGGGCTGAGGGCTGTGCTTTGTTCTGCCCAAAGGGGAGGATGAGGGGGTCCTCATGGTGGCACGCGGCTCCTGACAGCAATGGGGCCAGAGGGGATGGTGTGGGGCTGCCAGGGGAGGGTCAGGGGGGGCTGGGAAGGAGCATAGCCCCAATGCTGGAGCTCAGGGAGCGCTGGGAGCCCGCTCTCAGCCATAGCGTTGGGTGGTGCTGTGTGGAGCCCTGGGTTGGACTCGGTGGTCCATGTGGGTCCGTTCCAACTCGTGATGTTCTGTGATCCCATTCTGTGAATCCTCCCGAGAGAGGAGAATTTGGATTTCAAAGTCAGTTTAGAGCCACTGAGGTGTGAGCTGTGGTTCACGGCAATGAAAAGGTTCATCTCTCCCTTCCTCCTCTTTTCCTCTTTCCCCTTCCCTTCCCTTCCCTTCCCTTCCCTTCCCTTCCCTTCCCTTCCCTCACACCGTGTCAGGATGGGGATGAGGATGAAGAATGGTAGGGGCTCAACCATTGGGGCTGGGGGGGGGGGGGGAAATAAATCAGGAATGAGAAGGAAGGGAAACAACAGCCTGGAGCAGCCACAGAACAGCATTGGGGCTGTGGGGTGAGGATCAGTGAGTGGGGTGAGGTGGTTGGGGATGGATCCCGTCAGCCCCCACCGAGGGCTGTAGGCAGGGAACACACAGAGACACATCCGAGTTCTTTTCTTTGTTCTTTTTTCTTTCTCTTTCTTTCTCTTTCTCTCTCTCTTTTTTTTTTTGTGTTTTTTTTTCCTCACAAAAATAAACTCCGCAGTCCTTAGGAGAGGTGAAAACCCCCAAACAGGCACTGAAGCATTTCCGATACAGTACAGCTCCGGTTACATCAATATTATTCCTTATATAGAATTAAAGATTACCGTAATTATCCTCTTTTTTGAAAAACAAAAAACAAAACAAAACAACAAACAACCCTCCAAATTTACATACAGAGCCTAAATTTCTACACAGCTTAACAAAACACAACCCCTGCGAGCCCGGCTGCGTTGTGATAACAAGGCACGGTGCTTTCAGATGTGACAGAGGGGCCCGGATAAGAGGGGAGCAGGGCTGGGTTTTATATACGAGCTCAGAGCTGCACGCGTGGCTGTGGGTCAATGCCAGCACAGCTCTGGGGCAGCCGACCCCATACAGCAGTATGGGATGAGCTGCAGCCCCGCTCCCCAAGCAGAGCAGTTGAAGTGCTGGTTTAAAAAAACATACAAAACAAACAAACGGAACGAACGAGAAGGCAAATCTGCTTGGAAAGTCATAGCCTGAAAGGTGCACTTCGGGTGCGCTCTGAGTTGTTGTGCAGGATTGGCACCCGTGGCAATGGAAAGATCCCTTTGAAAGGTGTTTCTGCTGTAGGTCGTGACCTCCTCTCTTCCTACAGAGGTGGTCCCGATGGGCTTTTTATTTTGGGTCTGTGGCAAAGCCACTGTAGCACCTTCGCAACCTTAAATAAAATCATATATATAAAATAACACACTGTTTGTTTTTTTAAGAGCACCAGAGATTTCACAGTGAGAGGTAGAAACAAATCAGACGAGCCCATCCTCTCTCTCTATTGTAGCACCAATCTCTTCCCCTCTCCTCCTTCCATTCCCCCCCCTTTCAGCTTTGGGACTCTCCCCACCCCAACACCACGCACACAAGAAGGGGACGTTGGTTCGACTTCACTCACGGAAGGAGCAACTTTAGGTTTTTTTCCTTTTTTTTTTTCTTTTCTTTCTTTTTTTGATTTAAATAATATTTTATATATATATATATGTATATATATATATATATATATATATATTTGTTTCTTCTAATATTGCACATCAAAATGGTTCCGGTACGCAGAGCAGCCAGCGTTGCATTGCAGCTCCATCCCAGCTCTGCGAGGGAAGCCCTATCAGCTCTGAATTACTTGTCAATGGGAAGAGCATTTGGTAACTTGGGAACCAGGTAAGGCAAAAAATAGGGGGGTGGGAGGGTGGGGAAACCACATGCTGGGTGTCGCTTGAGGTTTCTCTCCAGGTTTTCTTTTCTTCTTTGGTCATAGAAAAAGCTTTGCGTGTGGAACCGCGTGCGACACCTCGTCCCCTGATCCCTTTGCACCGGTCACGTCCCAACTGACACCCGCTTCCCCTACGTCCTTCGTATTCCTCCTTTCAACAACCTGCTCAGTTCAGTAGATCACGGGTTCTTTGAGACCTTGAGCCAAAGGCTAGAGCAAGAGTTGACCCAAAAGACACAGCCCAGCTGTCCTTGCTGCAGAGACCCTGTGTAAAGACATAGGCCAGAAGTGGGGTCAAAGCCTTGGAGCCCGGGTTTGATGGCATTGTTCAAAGGAAGCACACGGGGCCGACCTCGAGGTGATATTGCTTTCCTGGCTCGGATGGGGGAAGGTTGTAGATGTCGACGATTGGCAGCTGCTGGGTGTCCTGCGTCCGAAAGGAAAAGAGGGTCCGATGCCAGCGTCCATCCTTGATCTGCACAGGGGGGAGGGAAAGACAGACAGAGCTGCTTAGCTGTGGGACAGATCTTAGAGTCAGACCATCACTGAGGTTGGAAAAGAGCTCTATGAAGTCCAACCACTGACCCATCCCTACCCACTATACCCACTGACACGTCCCTCACTGCCACATCTACACAGCTCTTGAACACCTCCAGGGATGGGCAGCACGCCACTCGCTGGGCAGTTTTGTGCCACTGCTCTTTCTGAGAAGACATTTTTCCTAATATCCAATGCAAACCTCCCCTGGTGCAACCTGGGAGTGATGAGTTTCACTGTGGCACGTGACTGAAAAGCCCTGAGTAGGCCTAGTTCAGAAAAGCCCTCTGAGTAACTGGGTAACATCTTGAAACAGCATCACAGAACAGGTAACCAAGACCCTTCTCCCCCTTTTTTTGGGGGTGGTCACAGAGTTAAAAGCACTGGCATAACCTGAGTCCTGCTGTGTGTGCTGGGTGGGTTCAGCCCAGCATTTCTCCCCTCTCTTTGGGCACAACGTACCTTGCAATCATCAGCTGCCACCTCCGGCTTGAGCTGCCCCCCTGCCTCAAACATTTGCCCGTTCCATGCCTTGAAGCGCACGGCTTTCTGCGAAGGCTTCTCATCAGAGCCCTCCCTCCAGACAGAGGTGTTCAGGCAGTGGATGGTGATGTGCTGCACCACCTCCGAGCTCAGCAGGCGCAAGAAGTTCATCTGGACTCTGCCGACGTCAAAATCCAGCTGCGAAGGTGACAGAGGTGTTAGCAGGGCTGGGAGGGAGAACGGTCCTTCAGTGCAAGGGTAGGGGTGCTCCATGCACTCTGTGTAAGTCTGGAGGAGGCTACGTGTCGATGTCCAAGCCCAGAAATGGTTTTGGTGTCAGTATGGGCAACAGGACCTGACACAACGTGAAGCTGGATCGCTGTCCTGGGCAGACAGCAGGTCCTTTATATTTTGGATATATATTAAGCAGGAGGAAAATGATGAGTGTTCTGAACGTGCTGTGGGTGCTGCAGATGGACCCGGGTATTGCTATGGGTATTTTCTGGTACAGGTACTTCCCCGAGAAAAGTCCTGTGGTGTTGTTCACTTTGGTGAACATTTGTGTATTTAAGCTGACCTCAATTTTTCAGGTGGCAGAAAACAAACGGCCAAGAGTGACCTGAACATAAATTAACCCAACAAAGCATTTGGGAGCAGCATGTTTGCTAAATTACCGGCCTCTATTAAGGTTATGGGTTAATTAAACACTACTGGAAACGTACTGCTCTATCCTGCAAAGAGTCAACACCTTAGGTGTATTTTTTAACCTCGTGTGCTCACTGACACCAGGACAAGCCAAGTGTTGTTACAGTGGTCACTGTCCTGTGCTCCGGCAGAACTCAGCCGTGGGTAAACATTTCCTAACGTGTGTATGGGAAATGCTGCAGCAGGACGAGGTGTGTGTACCTTGGAGACGGTGATGGGGCTGAGACACGTCTGCCCACCATTGGTGAAGTTGCAGATGACTTGTATGGTGTCTGAGGAACAGCCGAGATTCGGGTCGATCCAGTAGGTACCTGAGGAAACGGAGGATTAATAAGAACACCCAACCTTTTCTGTGCATAAGCAATGATAAGCCTTGGTTTCTGCACGACTGCCCTCAGCAGTCCATTTGGGGCCACGTAAAATGGTCCTAAGGAGGGATACGGCCCTTTTGTACTCAAGGCTTCCTACCATCGTTCATCTTCTGTTCACAGTTCATGAGGTCTCGGCAGATGCGTGCAGGGTTTTCCTTGGTGCCCAGGGGTCTCTTGATGCTCTGAATGAGATTGCTGAGGTAGTGTAGAGTCTTAAAGATCTCCCCTCCATGGTCCAGCATGAGCAGGTCTGGATGTTGGTAACCCTGGAGGGAAAAGGAGGCACCCAGCTCTATAACCACTGAGGATCTGCATGGGGGACTGCTGAAATGCTGGCAAAGTCAAGAGGTTTGGAGCTTCAGAAACAAGGAACGCAGCAGGATCACATCCTTTAACATGGTACTCCACAAGAACAGCGGACAAATGGAAGCTCTGCATACAGAAACTTCAAGCAGACAGAAAGAACAAGCACAGCCGTGACCATCCCCAGCCTACAGCCTCAGCAGAAACCAACAGGCAGCTCGACAGAACCCCCCTACCTCTGTCTTGAGCGCCGTGTTGGAGTCAACCAGTGTCCGGAAAGCAGCCCCAAAGCCATCTTGTTGCTAGAGTGGGGCAAAACAGGCTGTGAGAAGCTGAACATGCCCTGATGCAAGCAAACGCTGCTTGCTCTACGGTTGTGATTCAAGCCTTGCTCTGCTAATGCATCTCTTGCTGGACCTGTACGTATGTTTTCAAGGTCCCCGCAGCGCCTACCTCTGCACGACTTATTACCATCATTAACAAATGAACAGAAAACAGCAACTTACAAATGAAGCTGGAATTCCTGGCGGTCCCTAGAAATCAAAGCAAAAAAGGAGCATCAGCTGGAATGATGGGCAGCCACTGCTGCAAAGATATTCATTCATGTCCTTCTGAAACCCCCCTCTCCCCTGGGATCCCTTGATGCAGAAGAGTGAGACGGGCAACAATGCTGTGTCTATAAGATATTTGGAGCTGGTTTGGACCAAAGCACAAGAAACACTGCTCCATTCACACACACACATGCATTTTTGCATACGAGGAACGGGGCTCAGCTGTAATTTTCAGTGAGTAAGCAGTCCCTCTGGAGGGTATCGCTGTGGTAATTTTAGCTTGTTTCAATAATGTCTTTGAACTCTTTCCATGGATACGTACCGGAGGGCCAGGCTGTCCTTGTGGGCCTGGAGGACCCTAAAGACAGAATAGTGGCATCAGTCAGTGAGATGCTTACAGTTTGTATTTCCACTTCTTGTGGTTGTCACCAGAACCGAGTCTGTTCCCTGCCGAATCCCTCCCCATTTCTGGTGTCTGATAACATCCTCTCCCCCAAACGCTCCAGAAACCTGCCTTGCTTCCTCCATCTCCCACCTCTGGGTGCAGCTGGTTCAGTCCTGCTGTGTCTCTTGTTCCCAGCCCTACGTTCTTTAAGCATCACGTTCTCTGCATGAACAGTCACCTCCCCTCCAGCTTTATATTTGCTAGAAGTCACCGTTTTATTTAATTAAGAGATATTAGTCAGAAAAAGTGATCTAAAGACTCACCCTTGGGCCTTGAAGCCCCTGTAGGGAAACAAAGAAACAAACAAGGGAAGAAGCTGTCAGAGGATGCTCAGTACTAGAAGGAAATCTCTCAGTATGGTCGTGTGCAGGAATGACCCCTGCTCATGCAATGTGGTGCCAAGATGGCACTTTGGCTCTTGTGGTATCAAGGAGGATGAGCAATATGTACCTATATGTGTAGGTGTGTGCACCTCACCCACATAGGAAGCCAGTACCCAAGAAGAGAGGTCCCTCCCAGGCAAGAAGCTCACTTACCATGTCCCCACGGCTGCCTTTGTCCCCCTTTGGCCCCTGTTAAAGCATATGAGATGGCTGTTAGTGACTGCAAGCTGTGCTTTTGGATGCAGTGCTGCTCAGAAGCACCTTGCAAGGACCCGGTGGGGCTGGGCTCATCTCCCTGGGTTTCCTCTCTGCCAACTCTGCCTCTTTGTGCTGAGCTCTACATGACTTCATGCTCACGTTCTTATGAAGCCCCGACCTGAACTGCAGTCTGTGGCATTTGGAGGCAGTCAGAGGTTTTCAGCACTCCCCAGAATCCAACTGTGCCCAGTTAAATGTATTTATCCAGTGATTTGCTTAGAAAAAACTGAAATCACATTCACGTCTTCCAGTCTGATCCCATCTATCTAACTCAAAACTTGCACTTTAATAGAGTTGTTCCTCCCTTTTAAGCTAATAATCCCAACCACATACAGCCAGAGACTAAGCCTTGAGTCTAAGCTGCTCGTCTTAAAGACCATTTTGTTCCTGCCATTACAGAAGGACTTGGGATTTACTCATGCTGGCCTTAGGCATGCTGGATCTCAAACACTGAGATCTTCTATAATCCACAGGCAGAAGAAAAGGCAGACACTCACCGGGTTTCCTGTGGGACCCAGAATGCCATGTGGACCAATAATGCCTTCTTTTCCCTAGAAAAGACAAGTCACGCATCAACCACCACCTGGGGCCTCACAGAACCAGAGGCTGGAGGAAGTAACAAGATCTTCCCAAACCAAACATATGGAAAAATCACTCACCATGAGGCCAGGTGGACCACGTGGTCCCTGAATGCCTTTGAAACCGGGGTCTCCTGGGGGTCCCTGCAAGCAAAAATGAGATGTCAGAGCCCATTAATAAATGTACCCCATGTTGATGCTCTGGCTTACAGCTCTGCTGCCTCCAGTATATGGGAACTGGAAGGTCCAGTTAAAAACATTCTTTTCCCACTCTTGTTTTTAAGCCCTTTACTTCCTACAGAAAACAGCCCGGTTCCCTTTCCCCATCACAATTATATGAGCCCAAATTTCCAGTCAAGTCTCTCAACTGATGATTAACGTTGGAGAAATGAACTCGTGCCAGTGAGTGATGTGGCTTAGTGGGCACATTGGTGATGGGTTGATGGTTGGAATTGGTTATTTTAGTGGTCTTTTCCAAGGTTACTGATCCTATGATTCCATGATTGAAATATGTTCAGGTAGGAGGGAGGGGAGGGTCTATAGGATACCCATCTTCCACCTACAATGTACCCACTTGAATAGAAATAAGCTTCATCAGAGCATATGTAAATGCACACAGGATTATTTATATAACCTCAATAAAGCTGGAATCACAATTGGATTTCAGTAGTTTCTGCAGAGCTACAACCAAACAGTTTTCAATAGGTATTGCAGAGTCTGTTCCCAGCAAAGAGGGACTGAGAAGCCAACTGGTCACTGGTGTCCTCTTACCTTTGGCCCAAAGATGCCCGCGATCCCTGGGAATCCTGCCTCCCCAAAGTCTCCCTGGAAATAACAGCCAAGACAAACACAAGAACAAAGAACAGCAGTAAGTTCACGCTGAACCGGTCACTCACACAACTGGACTGCCCTAGGAAGGAACATTTCAAACGATGCTTATTGATGCTGTCCAAAGCCGTGTGTGTTCTTACAGCATCACCTCTCATTCAAAACCACAACAACCGTACAAATCCCAATGCTTTTCCTATATAACACTGCAGGACTTTCGTGGGTTGTTTCAGTTTCTTAAGGAAAACAAAATGTTTGCAAGACCATCAGGCTTGGATTAACATACAGCCTGCAAGGCTGGGAATGAAGGGAAAACACTGGGTAGCACGTCCTTGCATAAACACCCTCGTTTGACCATGTTTAAGATGCACGCCCTGTGATACTTCTGGGTTTCTCAGATATCAAAATGCAAAGTGAGGCGACGTTAAAAAAAAATGGGACAGGAACATAAGCCAGATGATTCATTTACAGTCACAAGGAACACAAGGGATGGAAAAGGCTCCTCTGGCCTCTCAGCTGGACTATGTGACCCACGCTGGATTGCACTTTATGGGATGTTTTACAGTGTCTTGTTCAGCCCAGCTGTAAATGACTCAAGTGATGGGGTTTCCACTGCCTCTGTTACAGGGCTATTCCGGAGTTAATCTGCAGCCCTTACTGTTAGGAAGCTTTTTCCTGCCATGACAATGAGAAGCCGCTTGGCAAGAAAGGGCTTGGTTGGACTTGGTGGAGTGTTAGAAACTTTCCAAGTGCACAAAGTGATTTAACTGCCCATTTGTGGATCCTGGAAAGGAAACATGCTACTAAAAGACGGACTATGGTCTTTCCTGTGTTACGAGAACCAAGCAAGCCCTCTCTGGAGGAATTCAGGGCGAAAGTAAGTGAGAAGTCAGAAAGGTTTTAGAGCAATCTAAATGCCACAGAGTCACCTCTTTTGAGGGGATCTGACTAATACTGATTCAGCACAGCAGGTAACAGTAATACTGGGCAAGGGAACTTGCCATGTGCAGGAACAAGAGGCAAAACAAAGCTGTTGGTGGTTACCTCTCTTTGGCTGCAATACTGCTGTCAAATGCTGGGCAATCCCACCAGCACAATGAAAGAGCAGAGTTTGGAGCCAGCCCTGGAAGCAGGTGTGCTTCTCCCCCAGCTGACTCTGAACCCACAGCTCCACCAACCTCAAACCTTCAACATGATGCCTACGATTCCTGGGTGTCCCTATGGAGCTGCAGCCCCTTACATACCTTTGGGATGGTTTGCAATGCATGGGTCATTTCCCATGGTAGGACTACCAGCACACGTGGTGGCCATAACACATAACATAACATAACAATATAACACGAGGGTGCTGGGGGCAGTCACTGTTTTGGGGAACGCAGGCTGCTTATGGGTCCCTGCCAGGTGCTACTCACCGGCTGGCCTTTGGGTCCTGGATCGCCAGGGCTCCCTGGGAGGCCCATTCCTCCCAGTGATCCTCGCTTCCCTGTTTGGCCAGTCTGTCCAGGCAATCCTCTTTCACCCTAAAAATAACAGAATTCAAGTAATTCCAAAGGACAGGAGCTAAATATAACAACGTTCAGCTGAAATGGCCATAGATGGAAAGATGGGAAGAAGTGGCGCATCGGGATGAGGAATGTGGCTTCATTATGAGATGTCTCAGGTCAGCTGGGGGGGATGGGTGCAGGATGGGGGGCATGGCAGCAAGGGCAGTGGGTGCCCGTGATGCTTGAGCAGGAGGACGAAGGGTAATCGATCTCCCAAGAGGGTGAGCGTGGCATTAATTACACAAGGGTCTCTCTGGTCACTTTTGGAAACAGCCTGTTATTCTACCCAAGGCAGCTGGAGGGCAGCAAGTGACAGTTCAAGAGAGTGATGTGCTACGGGAGATGTAGTTTAAATCAGACCTGATTGCCTCTCTAAACCCCACTGGAGTCTTCCTAATTACAGCCAATTGGTTGAATTGCTGTTGGAATGATTAGATCCTCCGGCCCACCTGGACCAGTAAGAAACCACTTCATCACTGAAGCAGCTTTTCCCTGCTTCCACCTAAGGCAGTGCCCAATTCATACTGGTTCCAGCAGTTCCTGCATGGTAAATACATGATAGAAACAAGCTGCACAATTTTCTGCACCATTCAGGCTTTGCAAGGCAGCAGCTGAAGGACATCCATGCTTCAGTGCCCATTGTGCATCTCCTACAGGCAGCTCCCTTGCAGCTTCTCTAAGGTCACATTTCTTTATCCAGGTTTCTAATGAAAGGACTTCAGGTGTTCACAGTGTGGGTACAGGTATTTGTAAGCTCATGAGCTAAAAGAACTTTGACAAAGAAAGAAGGGCTGCTGGGATGTTCAGCTGATGTGGACTTAAGTAGATGGATGGGAAGAGAAATTGCTGCTGAGCCTCCAACTAAGTAAAAGATAGCAGCAGGGACTCAGACTCTGTTAGACCTCGGTGAGTTCAAGCTCTAGATGCACCAGGCTCACAGACTGCATTGCTCATAGCAGTATCTTGAGCCAGAAACTCACCTTGAATCCTGGTGGTCCCTGTGCCCCAGGCAGTCCTGGTACGCCGGGGTTCCCTCTTTTGCCTGCCATCCCTGTTATGCCTTCTTCCCCATCATCTCCCTGCTCTCCCTAGAAAAGAAACACAGGTGAGGTTATGAAACAAGGCACTCACTCCAGCTCTACGCATCTTCTAGGGGCATGGAGGACTGACGTGATTCTGCCCTTAGCCAGTAAGCATGCATCTGGGCATGGGAGGACTTGCAGATACATGCATGCAAGAAGCTGCTTGTCAGACTGGATGCATTGGTTTGTTTACAGACTTCACCATGCAAAGGCGAAGTGAGGTATGAAGAGCAGCATATGATCCACTCTGGGTATATGGAAATTGGGATATCTGTAGCTGGACTACATCCATTTCTCCTTCGTGACCTTTTGGTTTTCCAGCTCTTAAGCTGCACTTGCAATTAATGCTATGAGGTTACAACTGCAAACTCACCAGCACCCCAGGCAGGCCGTCCTTCCCAGGCACTCCGTCCACTCCAGGGGCACCCTCTTGGCCCTGCCTTCCCACCACTCCTCGAGGACCAGGTAGCCCAAGAGTGCCCTAAAATCACAAAGATGTCAGTGGTGGAGCTCCTGGGCAGCATTTTTTGGGCAGAAAATGGATTTTCATTTACCTACCGGTGAGCCTCTGCTCCCTGCACTGCCTCGTGCTCCTTGCTTCCCTTTTTGACCCTGCAAAGAAAGAAAGATATCTAAAATTGCAGCAGTCCCAGCACAGCTCCACTTGGGCGCCTGACTTCAGGGTGTGCTTTTGGATAATGGTTGGAAAGAGTTTTTATAAGAAGGAGATTTATAAAGTCAGTTGCTCCAGCACTGGGGAATGAACTGCTATTTGGTTTTATTGCAAGTGATTCTTCGTATGTCTTGAGAGTTCTAGGGCAGGAATGAATAGCTAGAAGGCAAGGACCTACATTTTTCCTAATACAGAGCAGATGAGGACAAATAAAGCGGGATGAACTCGAGGGAGGACTCAATGCACTGGCAAACATTAGAACAAGATGCTGGAAACCTGCATCCTCTGTCAGTTCATTGAAGCACAGCACAGACCCACGGCACTGCCAAGTCTTCTGCAGGGCACTCGGTGAGGGCTTTTCTTTCTTAAGTAGCTCTCTCTTATTTTGAAGAGTTAATGGAAATGAAAGGGGTATCTTGTGTCTGAAATTTGCAGTGCTGCTTTGTGAGTAGAGACGTAAAAGAAATGCTCCCTCCTGAGGGTTATTAGCTGTAGAATGGATTAATTTCTGTGGAATGAATGGAAAACTCAGCCTCACCACCTTCAATAGGACTCTCTTAGACAGGTCACGCATTAAGGCATTTTTAATCTAAAGCACTGCATTTTCTGTGCACTGTTTCTGCATCCATAGAGGACCAGGCAGGACAGCTACATGAAATAAATACTCCTGGGGGTGTTTCCTCTGCTACCCATTACACCCAAGGGTAGTTCCAGGTCATCCAGCGCTGGATGTTCATTAATCTCACCTGCTGGCACATTCCTTGCCAAGAACACCTACTAAAGACCATCATCTGGCATCATCCCCATCTGCCATCAGGGAGCATCAATTTGCTGAATATGGAGGTCACATACTTATGTTTTAGCAACCAAAGGCCCTATCTGTAGGAATAATTAGCATGCTGTCATTACAACCAGATGTGGAACTCAGAGTAGGTACCACACCGAGCCTCAAAGGAACTGAGTGCGCTGTGTTTTCTTGCTCAGTAAGGGCAAGAAGTTAGAAGGACTCTTCTGGGAATGAGAAGAACCACATGGACTCCAAATCTGGGAAGTCTCAAGCCAGAAAAGTTTATGGTTCAAGTGAAGGAACTTGCCTGGCTCAGATCTCCTTAAGGGCAGACAAGCTAGCTGTGGCTGTAGCAGCACATGCAGGGTTATAGGAAAGAGACACAGCTATGACCATGACTAAAGACTTGCCCCAAATTCACCTTCCAAGCTGGAGTTGCTATTGTCTTGACCCACTCCAGCTCCATGAAGCCAATCAGCCATTGGGGTCAGACACCTAAATACATACTTGCAGCCCTTCCACTATTCTCTCCACAGTCTTTCAAGGTACAGTTGGCCAAATCACACAAGCTGGGATAAAAACATTCGAGTTCTCTTAATCATTTACTTCAAACTTAGGATGCTACAAATCCACCCTGCTGAAACCTACCACATCACCTTTGGATCCCTTTGCTCCTGGCTGGCCTGGTGGTCCAGGATCCCCCTACAAAACATAAGCATGGAAAAAAAATCTGCTTGAAGTTCTCATCTGGCAATATCTCGCACGAAGTAGAAAGAACAGCATTTTTTTGTTGTGCCCTAACAACACTGACCGTATGGAAACAATTCACGGGAACAGCCTGTGCTCAGACAGGCCTCCTGGGGAAAAAAAGAGAGCAAGGAATTGTCTCCAGAGAGCACTTAACAGGGTATCAACTGGAGAAGAAGCAGCACTACCCCCTCACTTGGGTGGTGCTCATGGTTGGGGAATTGGTTCGTTAAATTCCAGACTGTGCCTGGAAAACCGTGCTGAGAAGTGAGGAGGAAGGAGCCTGGTTTGGGAAAGGCCCCGCACAAGCTACGTGCAGAACAAGTGCTTCATACAGTGAGCACATCCCCATGGTGGTACTACCTCTCTTCTGAACGCTGCAGACCTTTCCTAGGTTTGACCTGGATGTCAGATATCAGGAAATGACCGATGGAGAAGTGAAACAATTCCCCATCACACATCCCTCCATCCTCCCATCACACATCCCTCCATCCTCCCATCACACAACCCTTCCTTCCTTGAGAGGAAATGCCATGCAGGCAGAATGAGATGGTCCCACGTTGGAGCAGCTCTCCCCAAAAGCCCCATTTCCAAGCGGACCCTTCCAGCACCGTGGCCATCTTGCACTGCTCATCTCCTAAGCTTTCAAATCCCTCCTGGCCTGTTCAGAAATGCTGTTCCCGGGGTAGGCTTTTGGGGCTGCCTCCTGTTCTATCACCTATTTCTTGCTTTCAACACGTGGCTCAAATTGTCTGTTTCAGAGGCATGGGTTATGGAAATGCACACGCTGCATGTCACAGCTCAGCACACATCCCCTACTGCAACCCTTCTCCTCCTGCACCTGTTTTTCACATGCATGTGACACTGGGTAGCTTACAATAAAGCAGCATTTCTTACAGGTAAGCCTTGCTGTCCAGGTTTTCCTCTTTCTCCATCAAGCCCTTCTTGGCCCTTAAATAATAAAAAAACAAGAGAGGGAACATTTGTTTGTCTTTAGGTATCTTCGTGGCAACGATGAACAAACACAGATGCAACATGCAGGGCAGGGGAAGATAAATATATCTGCATTCTGCTAATACACAAACATTGAAGCTTATGGGTAGCGTACGTGCTGCTGTGGATACACACTGGAAAGAAGGAGCTCAGAGGAACTGCTGGTCACTGTGTAAGCAGGAAGGAATATCTTCTAATACACACAGCATCAGTTTAAGAGCTGTAGACCGTTGTCCTACAAGATATGGCAGCAACAGTGCTGCTCTGATGGGTTTAAACTCTTCAGTGTGTTCCTTGAATGGGTTGCTCTGATCAATTAAAGCAATTGGATTTTGGATGGAGGTGAGACAGCCCATAGAGCCTTTTCAGACCAACACCAATTCTGTCCCACAAAAAGGGAATCACTCACAGCTGCTTCTGAGAAAAATCCTGTTGGGGTTTTGGAAGCTTCAAAACATCCAAATTAACAGAGATCTTCCTGTGAAACACCCTGCAGACACTGGCACACCAGTCTCGAGTTTTGTCCAGCATTACACGACCTATCCTGTATACATCCCCTCCAGGGCATTTCCTTGATAACCACAAACCTCCCCAAAACAACCATTTCTGAATCACATACTGGGAATACGACTCACAGGATAACCAGGGTCTCCGGGCTCCCCTCGATCTCCTCTGTCACCAATGGGACCCTGCAACAACACAACGAAGGCTTAAGCTAGATGTTATAAATCCTGTTATCCACAGAATCTTGATGCCTTCTGTATGTTGTACGAGTAAGGAAGCAACTCAGCTCATGCCATCCCCCTGGCAAAACCCAGACCAGCATTGATTAGGAAAGGGATTTAACATCTTACTCTGTCTCCGGGTGGTCCTTGTGGGCCTTCCACCTTCCCGTCATCACCTTGTTCTCCCTGTGAGTGAAAACGCTGTCATTAATACAGACTGCAGCTGATATGGCAAATGATTCTGTCTAGACCTGATCCAGTTTTCTCATCTCATGGGCTCCTGACTCAAAGCCTGTGTTGATTTCACCAACGTTTCATCCACACAGTGTCAAAATGATCACTATTCATTTGTTTCACGTCCTCCAGCACGCTGGCTGTTCACATTTCTTCCCTAATGTCTTTGGTGGTTGTTTCTGCCCAGCCTGACCATCCTCCCCAAGGAACCAGGTACAAAGAGTTATCCTCAACAATTCCTAAAACGAAGCAAGAAGCTCCTAATTAGGAAAACATGAGGAACAGTTCTCCCTCTGCATTTCATCACCAGCAGTCAAACCAAACTCTTTCATCGAGCACTTCTCCACTCTCACTGAGTGCAGCCATGGCTGCCATGGGAACAGTGGTGGTCAGGATGGACTTCTGTGACCCCACTGTGGCCTTCTCTGATCTTCTCTGACCTTCTCCCAGGTAAGGGGATCCATCCCTTACATACTCATTGCATGAGCATCTCTGCTGATTGATGGGACGGCTCCCAGCAGGAGCCCATAGCCCATGGTTTGGCTGGCAGATAACTGAGCTCTCCCTGAAATATCCACAAAGAGATCCTTCAAGGATCTCCACACAGAGGCTGCATTTTAACATTCAATTGTGTAAGTCACTTGGGGTCACGGTGTCCTGTTTTCTCTGGAGTTCAGCTCAGACATGGCTGTTTCTTTGCTTCCCATAGAAGATAGCTATATTCCAGCTCTGCTTTTTGGCTGCTCCCTATCGCTGTGTCTCTGGCACTTTGGCTCCTTGGGATGAACGCGTCTCACAGCTCCTTTGATGTGCAGCTCCTGGAGAGAGAAGGGCTGGGGGATTCTGGCACCGTGTAGCTGCTATGTTTGCACTCTGCAGTGCTCCTGGCACCTTCAACGCCCAAGTCTGCACGGCTATGCAGAGCCACGTTTCCTTCAGGCTCCTGCAATCCTCAGCAGCTGGATCACCCTTTCTGGTGTATTTATGACCGCCTCTGAGTTTCACTCCACTACCCTCCTCTTCTGCTGGTGTTGGAGTTGCTGATGGCAAGGATACCTGTGAAGTTTCTCAGTGGGAATTTCTATGGGAGGTGCTTGGGTGCTTCACTCATATGTGAGGTTTGGCAGTAACACAACTGGAGCAGTAAATAACCAGCAGGGAGAAAGATCTTTGATGGTGATGCCAAGGCTCATTTTTCTTTAGGAACTGGGCACACTCTTTGGAACCAGAGCAGTACCACTCCTGAGACATGCCAACCCACTCTGACTCCTCGGAGGGCTGAGCACCAGGCCTGAACTTTTCAGCTTGATAGAATGAGACTCGAGATCTGGCAAGAATCTCTTGCGATTCAACCCAACAGGTAGCAAGGAGCTCAGTACATCTCTCTCCATCATGTGCTTGATGACAGTGGCACATTCTTTCTTTGCTGCTTCCAAGTTAGTTGGATGAGTGCTGCTGGTAACTCCCAGGTTGTGGTTATGCGTGGCCATAAGAGATCATGAGGTGGGTGGTGAACTCCAGTCTTCCTGGAGGTATGTTGGTAAACGAAAGATGTGGGGAGAAACTGTGCCAGGATGGCTTGAAAATATAGTGCTGAGCAATAATGGATGGAGAGATTTGGGGGCAGAATAGAGGAAAAGTAAAGCGGTGCCTCAAGGGCTCTGCCAATGGTTTCCAGTGCTAATGAACTCGCTGGATGAAGTTGGCAGAGGAAGAACTGGTTCACTTTCAAGCCACTATCAAAGGGGTGCAGGAGAGAGGGAAAACAAAGAGAGCATTTCTCAGGTCTCAGAAGAAAACAAAGCAATCCCAGCAGACGCGTTACGGTACAGCAGTCTCAGCAGCAGCAGGATGCGAACACCTTGCCATACAGAGCCGAGATGGCTGTGATGAACTCAAGGAAAGCTCACAATTCCAGGCAATGCCAAAACTTGAAGACTCTCCTCCCAAAGTCCAACTGGCAGCTCTGTGTCCCCTGGAGTCTAATTGCCACTTTGTGCTTTGTCTTCAGAGCAAATCCTGCCGCAGTGGTCAGCTCTAGGGCTGCGAGACGGAGCTCCTCCATGACTTCCTGATGCCTCAGCTGCTCGAGGGGGAGATGAAAGGTCTGCACTAATTCTTTGGAAAGTCGCAGTGAAAAAGAAAAAAAATGTTAAGAGTAAAGGGCAGCAAAGTAAACATGTTGGGATACAAATGGAAAATGCATGGAGAAGAAGGGAAGGCTTGTTATTGTTGGCTTCCATCCCAAAGTGAGATACGCCAGTTTGTAATTTTTAAAAGGATCCCATCTGGACTGCTTTAAGCAGCTGCCAAGTGCAGGCATCTGCTCAGAGCAAGGCCTCTTTGAGGAGCTGTAAATGTATTAAATGAGGCCTGGTAGCTGGCTGGGATGGCACCTCAGAGCTGTGTTTGCAACAGTGCCACTTTCCACCCCATTTTCTGCTCTGGAAAAGGGAAGACCTTCCCCACCATTACACATCCTCCTTCTTCACCACAGCTACACTTAATGCATAGTTTAAAGCTCACAGAGTGGCCACAGTCCTATTCTCATTTCTGCTCCTGTTCTCAGATTCAGGCTTCCATTTTAACGTTTGGATGCTTGTACAATGTAAGAGATATCCAGAGGGGAGGAATCTGTCCTCGGGCTGGGATCAGCCTTAGGAGATAAGAAGGAAGGATGGGTAAGAAAACTTCTAGATGTAGGTTCTGTGGAGCAGCTGGGTCGTGCAGGAAGCATTGCTGGAGGCTGAGCAGGTGACACTGGGCTCTCCCCTGCAGGGACGGGGTAAGATTTGGCTCTCAATGGCCACAAACAGCTCTGACTGCTCTCAGCAGGATGCATTGGATGCTCTGGAATCCTTGCCAGGCTTCAGATTGGAAACTGACAATCAGAGTTTGTTTAATCATTCTTGGATAAGCTGTTACATGCTGTTGCTGAGCTCTGATAATACAAGACCCACAATAATGATAATAATAAGTCTCATGTTTGGGACGATGGCTTTCAAGAAGATGGCAAACTTAAACGTGCAGAGATCAAGAAAAGAAAAGCAGTAGTCAAAATTTAAACAATAGAGACACATCTGCACATCTTTTCTTGCTCTAAAGCCAATTGTGACTGTGCTTTTGGTAGTCATAGCCTTCAACTTTTGCAGGCTGCTCAAGCATCAGCAGTGGGGCTGTGAGAAGCATCTGGGCATGCTGTCAGCTGGACGACATGTCTGGCCGTGAGCCCTCGCATCATCCTGGGCTGTGCTTGGCAACCATTGGCAAACCTGGGCATGCTGCCGCAGGAGGCAGCAGTGCTAATGGGGAGGGCAGCATGAAAAGAGCTGAGGGTAGAAATCCAGCAAGGCAGCGATGGAGATGTGGATGAAGCAGCAGAAAACGAGAGAAAAAGCAGCATGTGCTTGTGCCTTAAGCAACATTTCTGAGGCAGGGGATGCATGTTATTGGAGCACAACAGCTTGCCCTGCCACATCGCCTCCTGGCCACCAGCACAAGGAGTCTGTAGGCAGAGCAGTGTGAGCAGGGTGTCCTGACATGGACACGATGCACGTGGAGCTGCAGCAGAGACGTGCCTTTGGGATCTCTGAGTCTCCTTGACTCCTTTTGCAAGCAGCGAAGCTGCTGCTTGCGCACGTCCGTCTGTAACCACACACAAAAGCTCTCAGCTGTGGTGCTGGGGAGGTGGAAAAGGAGCAAAATGAACTCACACATCTTTCTGTTTCCCTGGGACCCCGGCATTGACCATTGCCAATCCCCACTACCTCCCTGCCTGTGATGGGGGAAGGAGCATTGCTGCTGCTACTGCAGCACGTGAGGGGCTCCAGCGGCACCGCGCACAGCCAACACCAGCTGGGTTGGTTGGCCTGGGAGCACAGCATCCAGCCCTGCCGACAGGAAACCATTACGGCGTGAGTCACTGCTCCAGCCTGAACTGGTTACGGCCGTGCTGACTCAGCAGAAGGGGGAAAAACGCAAGGGGAAAGCCGGTGTGGAGAGAGAGCTCTGAGTCAGCCCAGCACCCCACGGGGAGCCCCTCGCTGCAGCTGGGCTGAGTCACAGCAGCAAGGAGGAACAAGGGGCATGGGCGATGGGGACCTGCTCTGCTTTGATAACCTCCTCAGCTGGCTGTAGCAGCAGTGGGCTAAGGATGGCAGTAACTCAAGTGCAAACAAACTATGAGATATGGGAAATCTAGTGCTGAAGGTGGCTGGGGCAGGACCCTCTTTCAAGGACAACACTTGGACATGTTTTTTTTTGCTGCGGGATACAACCATTTCTACTCTTGCTCAAGCTGTGCAAGCCTCCAGGGGCCAAGCTTTGGTGCTGATGCTGTAATGGTGATGCTGCAGAGCTGAGCAGTGCTGGCTCACGTGCACTGCAGGGCTGCTCTGCTGCCTTACCTTCTCACCCTTTGGCCCCGGTGGTCCAATTGGCCCTGGTGGTCCTGCATGTCCCTGCAGAGAGCAGACAGTGTGTGAGGAGACAGGAAGGAGCTGTCTGAGCCAAAGTCCTGCTTCCATTTGTTACAGCTAAGAACTGTTAGGAGATGGAGGATGAAAATAAGGCTCTCACCTGGTAACCCTTCAAGCCAGGCTCCCCCTGAGCACCCATCCTTCCTGGAGCACCCTGCAGAAGCAAGCAAAGGAAGCACCATGAGAACAGCCTGCAGGTGTTACCTGCAGACATGGGATGCACCGGGTGTGAATTCTTCATCTGTCCTTTTGGACATCTTTATATCCAGATTAGCATTGTGCTGGGGAGTCCACCAGTGAGACCAATCCCATGCATGACCTAATGCTGAACTGCAGGGAGGAAACCTGTCGGTGTGGGTTCTGAGGAAAGGGAGGGAGTTTTCTGGGTTGTGATGAGGGCATTGCAAAAGCTCTTTGTTGCGTCTCTACCAACCTGCACAAAAGGGTTTAAGCCAGATCATCAGATTAAAATGCAGTGTAGCCTTTCCAGATAAACCCATTTAGTGTGGAAGAAAACCCTTTCCTCAAGACAGGCTGCAGAGACGTGCTCAGTCCAACACACTGCTGCTCAGACACTGCTCTACTTGCTGTGAAATAATCCATGGAGACGTTGCCAATGAGTACGAAGGGAGGACATATGGGGAGGCCATAATTTCTGATGCAGGAAAACACTATCAGCAGAACCCTTATCCCATCATTCACTTGCTACTGTTCTGAAACATCACCACCATTCCTAGTTCATAAATAACTCCTGATCTTTCACTAAGTTCAACCAAACAAAGCACAAAAAGCTTCCTTACCAGCCCGCAATAAACGAGGAGGTTCTCGTTACTTACTGCTGCATAATGAATGAATTTGTCTCACGTAAATTAAGTTTCTTCCCTCTCTGTCATACTACTGTTGCTGAAAACCTCACCTTCAGGCCCCAGCTCCAACCCTTTCCCATGCTATATTTCCTCTTGTTGCAATTATTTTAGATAAGTAGATCAAGAGTGGGTGTAGAAACAAGGCAGAAATCCAAGGCAGAGTTCCTTCTATCAACACAGTTTGACTTGGAAGCGTCTCTTTCCATGAGTGTGCAGTCTCAGAGGGGAAGATCTTAGCAAAAAATAGCTGTCAGCTCACTCCGTTCACAAGCAAAAGTCCCCAATATTTCAGCCTGTCTGGGGAATTGTACAGAACCACCGCAATGCAGTGTAAGGTGGGGTCATGGGGCATCATTGCCACCTCTATGGAGCCTCTCCTCTGCTGCTCAGTGCAAGTGTTATGCTCTTTTGGTCTATTTAACCATCTACCATCATTTCACTCCCTCTGATCTGAAGGCCCTGTTGGGCTCTCTGCTCCACGCAGGCCAATGCCCAGCACAGCTAACCACGTTTCTGGTGTTGTGTTCAACCATTTGCAGAGCTCTTCTCACCATAGGTCCCAGGGTACCTCGGGATCCTTTAGGGCCTTGGTTCCCCTTTGGCCCCTCCTTCCCTGGAGGTCCTGTCTCACCAAGCTGCCCCTGGTAGCCCTTGCTGCCCTGCAGAATGAAAGCACAGAGGTTAACACAGGATGAAACAGCTTCTACAGTCAACTACAGGGGAGGTGAGACCCTGGCACATCTAGAGGAGATGTGGATGCCCCTTCCTTTGAGGTGCTCATGGCCAGGATGGATGGGGCCCTTGACAACCCGATCTGGTGGTGGTTGGTGTTCTGTTCATGGCAGGGGGACTGGAACTAAAGGATCCTTGAGGTCCCTTTCAACCCACAGCATTCTACGAGTCTATGATCAAATATGAGAAAAGAAAAGAAAAGAAAAGAAGATCCAGAGGAAGAGCTGTTATCAGTGGCAGATGTTCTTACCTTCTGGCCAGGCTTGCCCCTTTCTCCCTGTTTTCCTGGTTTCCCTTCTGGTCCCTAGGAGAGCACAAAAAAGAAAAAATAAAATAAAAAGCTATTGGAATGGGAAGGCAAATAAATCCAATCCCAACCAGCACGCTGTTCACTTTGCTGGTGCACACAACCCTAACAGCATCCTCACCCATCCTGTTCTACTCCCAAGGGAGCCAACAGGTTGGGTATGCAGCAGTGCAAGCAAGGACACAGCTCCCAGTTACTACAGCAGGAATACGGCCAAGTTCATCCTTAAGTTGCTCCATCATGTGGATGAGAAGAAAACCTCATGGCTTAGAGGAGGAAAGATCTCTGTGCCCAGTGGACAACAGACCATTGCAGAAAGGAGATGTTTTTCATCTAGTCACATCAAGAACCTGAAGGTGATGGAAAGCCACCACAGACATCTGTCCTCTCTGCTGCTCACCACCAACTAATGCACTGCATTGGATGTCAGTACTCTGGATATGGCTCTAGGGTAACGGCAATGAAAATACTGCTTCAACAGCAACTCTTTATCTTCCCACTGCAACAACAGACAGTTGTTTCATTGTCTATCTAGCTGTCATGCACAACTTCTTGATTGCAATGCAAAAGCTCTCCCTCTATGCTATCATTATTGCAATAGACAGCACAGGGAAATCACAACATCCTGATCTTAGCAAGAAATAGGTTGGGATGAAAAACTTTTGGGGCAGGCAGGTTTGGGCCTTCACTCTACCTTCTAAGAGACAACATTTCCATACTGCTCCTAAAATCTGCATTCAACTTCATGCTTGAATCATGAAGTGCAGATATAGCACTTCAACAGCCCAAATTCCATGCACCACAATAAACTCGATCCACAGAAGACTGTGCTGTGTTCCAACAGGGTCTTGCTGTCCCTGGTTGTTCCAGATCATCTTTCCACGTTGGTGAGTCTCAGCACAGCTATGGGCTCTGATAAACTCCCTGATGCTGCACTGACCTCACTGAGCAGGGACATTCAGCATCTCCAGAAGGCTCTCCTGAGTTCTCCATCTGGAGTGTGCTCCTTCTTCACGGCTGGGGATTAAATCTTGGCAGCACCTCTGCCTCCAGTCAGCGATAGCCGTGAGCCCAGCTGTCACTTGTGGTCAACCAGGAATCATCCCTTGAGTCTCTCTCACTGAGCTAGCTCTTGTTAAAAGCTTTGCTGGTATAAATAAATGGGTCCAACCATGCTGGCAACACCAGCACCAGAGATGTTGCTTGGATCCTGCAGCCTCAGCCACCTCCTCAAATGAAGCAAGCTCTATCAGCTAGGGATATTTCTGTGCTCCACCAGCATTGCTTTCTAGGACTTTGGCCAGAGGAGCTCCGCTGGTGAGCAAGAAGCCTACCATATGGCTGACATTCCTGGATGTGCTTTCTCCAACTGCTCAGGAATTTAGCCCAGATGAATGTAGAGACAGCTCAACGTTTGCCTGGGGTTCCCAGAGATGTGGTATCTCTCCTCTCGTCGTTCCTGATGTTTGTTGCAATCCCAGACATGTCGTGGTTTGCACAGTTCCAAGAAATCACTGCACTGACACATGGCAGGGATACACGGGCCATGGCCAGCCCAAAGACCATTTGGTCGCCTTCAAAAAAGGTCAGATTTCCCATTTCCCCATTCTTCTGACTCATCTATCCAGGAATGGAAAAACTGGGGCCAGAAGAGGGGAGGAAAAAAAAAAACCCATAATCCTGATAAATCAAATTCAGTAGGATAGAATTGGTTCTGAATGCATGCTGTGATTCGCGCAGGGTCTCCAAAGCCCCTCAGGGATCTGGCACCTTTTGGTGCCTATTTCACTGCAACGTCAAGTTTCCAGGCTTCCCGCTGTTCTTAGCAGCGAGGGGTGGAAGATGTAGAGGAGTCTATACATCAGAATGATTCATTCCAGGTTCTTCATGCTAGATTCAGATCAGCTGGGTTAGCGTGCCAAGGGGGTTTGTAGACATTTTGTTGTATGCTTTGGTGGAAAAGCAAATCTTCCTTCCAGGCTTCTTCTGTGAGCAAGAGTATTCTGTGTACTGCACTCCTCATTAGAGAAGCTTGTTAGTTCTGCCTGAAGATAATGGTATCAGTGACCAGGAACAGCAGAAAGCAGCAGTTTTAACAAATTCACATGCCTTGAGGTAAGCTAAAATATCCCAGGGGGAGCAAAATCCCATTGCCAGCTTCAATTAGGACCCAATTCTTTAAGATCTTGTAGTACAGCATTAGATGACTGCCGGTGGCAAGAGCTGAATGATTTATTTTTCAATGCAAATTGATCAGTTTTTAATGGAAAAAAAAAAGAGGCTTTGGGCTGCTGATGGCCTTGGCAGCGACGTTGGGTCTCTCGCACAGCGCAGTGTTAATGCGTGCAAACAGATGCGCAGCCCAGCTTTAAACTCTCAAGTCATCAACAGTTGAAATCTATGTTAAGACAACAGCACGGAGAAAAACAAAACAAGGAAGTTGAATGAACTGCAGAGAGATATGCCCCAAACAGAGCCAAGCAGGGCTCTGCTGCAGACACAACTTCCCCTACGCATTGCGATGCTCCGCACATACACAGTGGATCTCTGGAAGCGATCTCAAAGGCACAAGACTCACCAGCCTGGTGGGACCCAAGGAGCACTACGACTCCAGGATCTTCAGAAGGCAACTTTCCTTTCGTTTTCTTGCAGACCAGAACTGCAGGAGGGCACGGTGCCTGGAAAGACACCTTCTCAAGTCCCATCTCGGGTGGGTTCAGCACTACTTGATGCTGTTGTTCAGAGCATTTCCAGGTGTTCAGTGTGTCAGGAAGTGGAAGTCTGAGGTCACTCCTCCTTACCAAACATGAGGCAGGAAGAAACAGAAGAACCACAACACAGCCAGTGAGTAAAGAGAAGAAAGTGCCAACGGTGATGGGAAAAATGGTGATAGTTGGAGGCACTGGAAGAAGGAAGGGCAGAAAACCTAAAGCAATAAAGGTAGTAAACATGAAACATAGGATGACCATGCCCATATTGTTCAAGGCCCAGCCAGCTAGCTCATTTAAAGGGAAATGAAAAAGCCCCATATCATTTCCTACTGCTCAGCAATGTCTCCATATGAGAACCTCTACTTAATAAACTTTGATCGAGAGAAGCCTGCCCTGTATAGGACAGTTCACAAGCACTCAGGAAATTAGTGGGATTATTGGGGCCGGGCATTTGAAGACATAAACATTTTGGATTTATAAGAAACACATTTCCTAATCTCTCTGCGTAGCCATAGTTTGGAAGCAGAGGAAACACAGAAGCAGCTCCTGAATGGGTATGGGGAAAGAAGAAAGAAAGGCTCAACTGTTCTTGAGAAGAAAGACCTGATTGTATTGTGAGGATCAGGGGGCTTTGCTGGGAGCGCTGGGAAGCAATGGGCCCTTGGCTTGCTTGTGGAAACCCGAGTGGTGAGTGCAGGTACAGCTTCAAAGTTGAAGTTGACTTCAAAGCGAAAGCAAGATGGGAAAACCCTACAAGACCTTGGATGGAGAAACTACTCCTAGCATCACCGTGACTTTCTTTTCAGCTGAGTTCCTCAACTCAGAATACAGAAAGCAAACCAAAACCTCGTACCCCAACCTTCCTGCTTCAGAGTGAGTCCTAAACCGCATGCAGATGTTGCTCTGAAATACTCAAGTTTTGATTTTATGGATGAGAATGTCCATTTGACTCATTCTTTTCTAAGAAGGCATAGCAAAAGGTAGCAAAGAAGACTGTAAACAGAGCTGTGCTCTGAGTTGCTCTGGTTTGGTTTGATAGCTCTGAACTGCTGCTCATTTGTTGTCTCTGGAAAAGCCTTTTTTCCCCTTTTTTCCTCAATTTCCTCATCCCCAAGACAGCTCTTGAGTCAAAGATGCAGCCAAAGGTGGCTTGATGGATATATGGGATGTGCAGGAGAAGTTCATGTCCTCAACCACTGATCTGGGAAGCTCTCAAAAAAGATGTTACCAAAATGCCCCAAAGAACTGGCCATTTTGGAAGCTGACAACTGGGAAGAAAGCAACAGAGAGAGCACTTGGGCAGTAACTCCTATTGATGCCAATGAGCACTACTCAGGTCATTTTTTCCTTCCTCAAACAACAGGGGTTAACATCTTCCTTCTGAAGGACACAAACGCCCTGAGGTTGTGGAAGAGGAGGGGAATGAAATCCTCTCTCTTGCAATAAGGAGGGGAATCTTGGAGTAACTGCACAAAAAGCGCGTCTCCTTCGTCTGAGTCAGGAAAGAAACTGTGCCAAGTCAATGGGATTTATTTCAAATTCTGGCTCATTTCAACTCCTATTAACTCTAAATGAGGACCAGCTGGGAGCAGACTCCTTCCCAAGCTGCAGGGGCCATGCAGTGCCGACCAGTGAGCATCCAGGACCGATGGGATGCAGGGACAGCTATAGTATGCTCTGGGGGGACTCAAGGCATCATGTGGGCTCAGCCATAGCACCTAATTATAAGTATCCCAAACAGCAAAATCCAGCACCTACCTCCTCATCAAATGGGATGCTCAGACTTCTATAGAAGACGATGAACCTGCAGCCACTGGAGAAGCGGCAGTTACTAAAGCTAAGGAAGGACTGCAGATGAGGGCAGTGTTGCCTTGGGATTGCAGCACTGCTCCCAGAAGGAGATGTAGAACATGGGGAGAGCTCTGCACTGACCCTCGACCCTCTCTCCATCCCTATTCAGAGCAAAGGGCTTAAGCACGTTTGACTTCATTCCAGAGCTGCCCCATTCTCCTTTATCTTTGATGCAGCTCATCCAAGGACAACCCCATGTCTGCGAGTTTAAGGAGCTTCTTCCAGTAGGGGCTCCATAGACCTGAGCACAGAGCTCAGCTTATCCAGGTAACAACTCAGCACATTATCAGAAAAACCCCACAGCTTCCTGCATGGACAACTGAGGCTGAAGCCAGAAGTGACTCCAGGACCCAGTATTTTCAGAAAGCCGAGTGCCATGTCACTGCTGTGGTGTTGCCAGCTGTGGCTGAGCTCATGTGTTCACACTGAATGGCTGGACTCCGTGACAGCAGAGTGAGGCACTTTGTTGCAGAAAATCTTTGAATTGTGTTTTCAGTGGCTGGAAACAGAAAAGAACAAAGAGCAAAAAACCTCTCTGGGACAAATTCGGCTGTAAGCGCTGTTTGGATAGCTTTATACTAGAGGAGTATGTTGGATGAGAATGAGCTTCTGCCCAGCTCAGAAACCTGTCCATCTCAGCTGTGTCCCAGTGCAGTGTTTCTGGAGAGAAAATGCAAATTCAGAGCAGAAGGTCCATCCTGAGCATCACACCTTCCTTCTACTTCAGGATTTTAGCTTGTAGATGATGGGGAAACAAGAGGAGGAGCATGAGTAACCCAATGGGAGAGATATGGTCCTCAGGACACCACCCAGGGCTGTGCATCAGGAGTGACACAGCTGAGTCCACAGGGCTGCAGTCAAGAGCTATGCGTGTTCCCAGTGCTTCTCAGATGGAGACTGGCTTCGCCCTTTCCAAAGCACTTTGAGTTCCCTCAAAAAGCCTTTTCAGATCCCCACCCTGGTCCAGCTCTGTCACTCAACCTTCTGGAAGAGCAAACAAAAGGACTTTGACCATGTCACACCCAAGCAAAAGGATTTACCAGCCCTCGGAGTTCCACTGGTTTGCTGGTGCACATCTGCACCATACAGCACACACAGCCAGATCTGCTCTGATGTAATTGTTTATGGCCATCTTTACCACTGGAGCATCTGGCTTGAAGCTCTCTGAGTCCTGACGTGGCTTGAATGACACTGCAGATAGGATTTCAGGTTAAAAAGGAAGTGGAAAAAAGAAAAGAGCTCAGCTCCTAATTTTGCTGAACAATGAGGGATTTTCTTGTTTCAGAGCATGTTGCATTTCATTACCTACAGGCTCTCCAATTGCTTTCCTGGAACTGTAAAAACCTTGCTATCAGATGTCGGCCTTGTATGACAACCAGCACATTATGAAAACCACAGAGCACAGCCACGGAGCAGTTGGAAACCCACTGCCTGCCTCCTGCCAACTGGCCTGGGCCCTTCATGCAGCCAGCAGTGGGTCGGCCTGTACTGCTGGCTGCAACCTCTGCTTCCTTTCATCCCTTATCGTAAAGCACGCGATTGACAGGCAGTCAGATCCTTTGGAAATGCACACTGTTCTCCAGCAACGCTCAACATGCCCAACGTTGGTTGGGTATTTTGGACTGCATGGCACCGTTCCCCTTACACAGTTACCAGCTATGATGAATTAGCTTTTCATTTTGCTGAACTACACTGGTGCTTGCACTGCTGATGAGCACCCTGCTGGAGCTTGAAGAGCGGTTCCATCTTCCATACATCCCCATCCCGACTTGCTGACTCTGTTGGGGGCAGCAGCTCAGAAGGGATGCACATCTCTGATGTAAATTCTGAGCTCTCAGCTGGATCCTGCCCTCAGCTGTATGATAGTGCTTCAGATGCTCTGACTCCTCTCTCCATACCAGAGGGACAACGGGCAGAAGCAGGTCCTAGAGCTGAACAGAGCAGTGTGAACTTGGACAGAGTGACCAAAAGATAGAGGGATACTTGTGTGTCATGGCTCCAGCTGCCTCGAGCCCTGCCAGCCACAGCTGGGAGACTCATGGCCCATCTCCGTTTGTTTGCTGAAATCCACTGGCTTGGAAACGTGCACAAATTGTCCCTGGAGATTCAGCTGGGGCCTCCCTGCTGCTTTTGTTTGAGATTTAAGAACTGGATTGCAGATACGTTAACACTGGGGATGGCTGAGCCAACTTAAAGCTAACCATCTTTAAAAAATGTTTCCTGAGCACCCAGGGAAGCTTGGCTGTGCTTGGTCGGTGATGTACCAGCTTTGGCATGGCTTCCTGGGAAACACAACCTTGACCAGCAAAGCCAGACCCACAGGACCAATTGTTGGGTGAAAGCCTCTTTCTGCATGACCCAGTAGGACTGCACGGCCCAAAGCAAGTGCTGCCTCTTCCCATCCCTCTTGCTGCTCTGTTGCCAAGTGGTGTGAGAGTTCTTACGAGCTCAGCCAAGTCCTACCTGCTCTGGGGCCATGTGAGGAGCTGCCAGCATCAGGCCTTTTCCCCAGGCCAGTATGTGCAAAGCAGGCTGAAAACATACGGCCAGATCATTTCAGAGCACTCGGCTGCCTCATTTCCTACATGTGTCCAGAGCATACAATGCTGAAGAGCCTTTTTCCTTTAGACATAAGCAAGATCAAGATGAAGACTAAACATGCCCTTCGTGTTAAGGAAAATTCTTCAGGAAGTGGTTTAGCTGTATGGGTTTGCAGGGCGAGAGCCAAGCCAAGGTGCTGGAGAAGTTTGTCTATGGCTGCGTATGAGCAATACCTTCCTTGAGCCAATATGAACCACATTCAGCAGCAGAAGGTGAGCTGCGCACCCCCAGGTGCAGGTCAGTTGGTTGGCACAGTGATCCAGCTGGATCTTGGCATCTCTGCCACTAACAGTGCAGAAGCACTAACATCTCCGCTATCACCTTTGTAGATAAGCAGGGCATCTCATTAACACTGAAGCAGCTTCTTGCAAATCCTGGTTCAGAACTGGTCATTGTGCCACCTTGACATTTGCCCTTGTGTGAGCACGTTCAGACTTTTCTTTCTTTCTCTATCAGCATGGGGAACCCCTGTCCATGCCTGGATGGCAGTTGTGTGCCTTGAAGAGACTGGTTTGACTTTTCATCACAGCTTCCATTCCTCCCTTGGAAAGAAGTGGGCTGTAGTTATCACAGTCTGCATCTCTGATCCACGAGCTTGGCAGAAACCTAAAGAAGACCCCAGTAGCACTTTTACATTTGGTGGTGATGGATCAATAGTTGGACTTGATGATCTTAACGGTCTTTTCCAACCTTAATGATTCCCTGACTCTACGACTTCCTCCATGGGAAGCTGGGATGAAAAACTCCAAGGAAGAAAAAATAAAAGAGGAGGAGGAAAATTATTTGTACTTCTGTCAGAGGACTTCCATCTCTAGATTACCTCAGCGAGCACGGAACAGCAGCCTGTGCATTAGGTAATGGCCCGGCGCTTGGCAGCAGGCAGCGCTATCTGGAGCCCTGTGGTCTCTGAAAGTCTGCTCGAGTTCAGACATACGGATATACAAAGGAACATATTAAAATAGTAAATGGAAATATAGCACTTCGCAGTAAAAAAAAAAAAGAAAGGGAGTGATTATGAGTGGGAATCTTGGCTCTATGGGCTTTTTTTTTTTTCCCAATAAAACAGGACGGCATCATGTTCCCAGGGACATGCTGGCAAACAGTCTGCGAGAATAATCTACGTTTTATATGCTATAACTTAATATGACTTTTGCATGATCTTAACACTTTTATTGGTTCTTAACTGTGCACAACATAAACACATGGAGCAGCCAGAAGCTGTACCCACCCTGCTAAGGGATCCCTGCAGACTGTGGACGCATTTGGGGCAGGATTACAGCCTTGTTCTGCATATCTATGGAGTTTCCACCTTCTAGTCAAGTCAGTGCTCCAATCCCCATCTCATTGCCAAAGCAACACAAATTCAGCCCCCACGCTGCCTCCATTCCCCACACTTTTCTCCTTGCCTTGTTTTAGCCAGCCACAACATCACCAAAGGCACAAACCATGTGCTCCAGCACTGAGCATCCACCCCATGCTCAAGGGCACTGCAGGAATTATGGAAAACAAATCACTGATAGGCTCCCCATTTCAGGTAGAAGGATCTGACATTGCTGCAGAGCAGCCTGCTGGCACTGGGCAGCATAGCCCCACACCTGGTACCACCATCAAGCCCCTAAGCTGGATCCTGCCCTATCCCTCCAAGCAGAAATGAGTGAGGGCAAATCAGAAACAGGTGGGTGATCCACATCTCGACGACCAACCCTCCTCCTATTTGCAAGTGCTTTTTCTTTTTTTTTTGCAAACACAGTTTACTTTGTGCCAATTCTTGCATTGAGTCACATCTTGGACAACATCCTGCCCTAAGCAGTGTGTCCTGGTTCACTGCCTGCATCTCCCACTCAATCTGCCCCCACATGTTTTGCTGCAAGATGGCATGTCCTGTTACAGAGTATTAATATCAGTGGTAATGGCTATCCTTGCAATAATAAATAAAATGATGACTTAAGAAAAAGCATATTTTGCTCTTGCTCGGGTTCCAGTGCAATCCAGCTTTCCAGACACAACATTGCACGCTTTCATTTGTGCCATGATCGCAGAAGGCTCTCAGCCCTTTGGAGGGGCTGGTTTACCTTCTGCAACCCAGGGCTCACTGTATGCCCCATGTCTGAGCAGGGGGACACAAATGGGAGCCCATACTGCACACCTAGGCCATGCTCCAGCTATGAAGGTAAAAATCACCCTTCACACAAAAGCTTGAGACAAGAGCACAAAGCAACTCACTGCTGAGCCCTCTGGGGGATTACCCTTAGTTTGGAATCACACAGATGGCCTTATGGAGAGGTACGGGAGCTGTGCTGGGCTCATGTACCCACCCAGCTACCTGCAATACACACAGGCTACCTGTGCAGCTGGGAGGAGAGCACCAGCTGCTCCAGGGACCCCATGAACCAGCTGGCAGAGGTGAGCAGGATGCTTTCTCAGACTCACTCGGACACCTGTGATGCCGGGATATCCAGGAGGCCCTTCTTTTCCCTTCAGTCCTTCAGTGCCTTTTTCTCCTTTCTCTCCATCCAGGCCTTGCTCTCCTTTGTCTCCCTGTGGAAGAGAGGAGGTGGGAGTTTGCATACCCACACAACACATGGGTCACCATACACGGCTCTTGCGAGGAAAAAAACACACTCTATAATTAATATTTCAGGAGTCTGGGAGGAAAAGAGCCTGCAAGCAAAAGGATGAATGAGGATGAGTCATAATACACTTGACATTTAACAAAATGAGCAAAACCATGGTTTGTTTCTTAAATCTCTTGGCTGGAGGAGGAGGAACTCCCCTATTACATAGGGAAATGTGAACTTTGCTTCTCCTGCAGTGAGGTCTGAACCTCCCACGTGAATGAGACAGTGAAGGAGATCTGAAAGAGTCCCCTGCCTCACCCAGGAGCCCCATACTCCAGATGCTGAAAGACTGAATGAGTTTGATGGGTTTGTCTGGAGGGGCAGAAGGCTGGGATCAACACCATGAAGCTGTTACCTTGCCCTGAGAGGGTCTCATGTTTGGAGCAGTGGATTACGGCAAACTCTACTCCCCTGCTTTTACAGCTATGGCACATCTCTTGGAGATGACCAAAAATGCCAGTTCTGCATTGACAGAGGAATCAGCCTTGATGCCAGCATTGACAGCCAGCTGGCCCCTGTGGCTTTGTTATCCAATGTGCTAGAGCAGAGCCACGTCTCTTCTGGTCACACCAATATCTCCACAGCAAGCAGTGGCTCTTCTGCTGCTTAGAGACATGTTCAGGTTGGACTGATCATCTCCAGATGTCCTTTCCAGTCCATGTGGTTCTTAGAAACCTGGTGTGGTTCAAGAGCTCTCAGGGATGGCAAGAGAAGTCAGAGGACTTGACTGTCTTTAAGGGTGAATCTTTTGGTCCAACATTCAGAGATAAGCAGAAATGAAGACACATGGCAAACAGCTTAACCAGAACGAAGCAATAAAGTGCATTGTTGTGGGACCGGCTGCTTTTTCTTTCCATGGAACAAAACAGTTGGCCTGTTTGGAAAGGCTGGCTGTGCAAGGACAGAAATGGAGTGCTGTTCCAAAGGCAAGGTAGCAGCTCACAGCAGATAGATAAAGAGAGCAATGCAAGCTCTGAGCAAGCACCTGGGACTTTGCCAGGAGGAGGGGGCTCTGATTTCTTTCCTTGCAAACAATGCTCTGGTCAGCAGCATAGGGGGCACTGATGGACAGCTTTTTGACTTCCCCTGTCAGGCCCAGGAATTCCTAATTAGCTGGAAAGTTAATCTGTAAAAACTCAAACAAAACAGACAAAATTGTTGGAAACCAGATTTTAAAGAAGTTGACCTTTTTGGAGATCTGATCATAAGCCAAAAATGTGGGTAGAGGAGTGAAACACGAGGAGTCCATTATGTGTGTCCGCAGACAAAAATATCCCAACTTCTTACTTCTAAATAAATTAACCCAGCAAAGAAGTGAGGGGGTAAGGGAACACGGCACCAGAACACCCCCCCCTGCTGTAGAACCCAAAATTTACCTTGGCTCCATCTGGACCAGGTGGCCCACTGTCCCCTTCCAGCCCCATTTCTCCCTGCAAGACAGAAGTAAGCCACATAAAGCTGTGCCCAAAGATACTTTTCCCCCCATACTGTCATCAGATGACTCTCAATCTTAGCCCTGAGAAAGGACAAGAGCCACAGACAGCTTCAGGCTCTGCATTCATCCCTACTCCCTCCCACAGAGCAGCCAGTGCCTCCCTACCTGGTGGAGCACTGAGAGCTCAATTCAAGCCAATGGGCTCTGTAGGGAAGGCAGAGCGGGGCTGGGAGGGTTAAGGGATGCCTGGGAGAGGGGCTCTTTGCCCGCAGGCTGTGGGTGAGCAGGGACAAGAGCCTCTGGGGAGCTGATGAGATGGAGAAGTGCCACCAGAAGATGGGTACTCACTCTTTGACCAATGAGGCCTTGCTCTCCAGGAACTCCCATCTGGCCAGGATCACCCTAGAAAGAAGGCATCACAGATAAGGAGACAAGCTGCTTACTGATGGTGAGCATGGGGCACTGAATGCCTGTTTGGGCATTGAAGGGCAATGGTAGCTGGAGGGCTCTGGCAGGGGTAAATTAACCTCCCTGTGAGCTGCTCTGCACAGGGATCTTTGTCAAATAAAGAGATGTTTTCTATGTAGACAAGAAGGTGCGTTCGTGGCCCTGAAGCAGAGCACCCATAACCACTGGAGGAGCTCAGGCCCCACAGAGCTGAGGTTTGGGAACTGGTGGGACGTTGTCTGAGGGTATTTTTACACTTGAGACCTCGGCTCTTCTTGTTCCATGTTGGAAGCTGCCTGGATCTCTGGGTCTCAAGGACTTTCTGCTCCACTCAGACTTGGGATTTACAACAGAGCTGAAATTCACTGCCAAGCTCCTTCTCAAGTTCTGATAGGGAAACTGCACAAATGGCTTTTCTTACCTTCATGCCAGGTTCACCTGCAAGGCCAGGTTGTCCCATTGGGCCAGGTGGTCCCTGGGAAAACAACAAAAAAAACCAGACAGACAATGAAAAAAACCATTGTAACCAAGCAGAAAACAAGATCAAAGACATAATTCCTTTAGCAGAGACCTCCCGGGACAGCACAGCTCTGGTTGCAATGCAATCACCGCCCCAGAGCTGGCTCAGGGTATGCAGCATCAAAGAGGCACAGCCTGGCTCCTGCGAGGGCTCTGTGCATCTCCCACGCCCCCATTCTCCCCTGTAACTCCTTCCAGCCCTCTGCTTGCTAAGGCTGCTGATCCTGGCAGAGGGGCTGGCACCCCACAGACAGGCAAAAACTACGGGAAGGCAAGCAGATAGAAGGAAAGTGTTCTTCCTTGGTGACATAGCTTTGCAATAGTGGGGCCACTCAACACCTTTGCTACCAATGCCAACTGGGAGCTTTAATCTTTGTACATTTTCTACTACCCTGGGAAGAACCACAATCCATAAGACAAGCCCAAAGCCAGTCTTTAAATGATTCCAGGGGGTTATTTACTTAGGATATTTGCTTTCCAGACAGCACTCTCCCCTCTCTTTGCAATATGGAATAAAAGAGAAAAGAACACACAGTCAAAGGGAGCACTCGGCTGCCCAGGGAAGAGAGCCAGTTCCTGGCTTGCTGCAATGGATTCGGGCAGAGGAGGGAGCAGGGCGAGTTTTGGGTTTATTAACAAATGGTCAAGTCACGCAATGAGAAAATTCAGGTTCCAACGAAAGCAAAAATCCTGCTTTGGTTTCTCCAGAGGTGCCAATGCAGAGAAAGGCTCCTGGAACAGACACGGATTTGAATAAAGCTCTGTACTTTCTTGGTTGGCAGCATCCATAGTGGCTTGGTAGCAGCTTTCCAGCTCCCCAGTGTGGTTTACCACGCTCAGAGCCCGCTCCATCCAGTCTAGCAGCCATGAGAATGGAAAGTTTCATGACTCATACACTCTGCAGTAGGCTGTATTGAAAGGTACCTTTGCTGCTGTTTTCACAACCGAGTGAAACATCACGGCTGCTTTACAGCTTGGGATGTATGGAAAGGAGCTACTGAAGGGAACTGGTGCACTCAGACAAGATGCTGATATTTCATGGAGAATTGAATAGAACAGAGTCTGTAGATGAGCTAGAGTGAAGCTATAGGGGCATCTCCTGCAATCCATCAGGACACTGTTTGGCAGCTGCTGCTGCTTTGGTTATGGTGTGTTTGTGCCATTGCTTCATGGCAACAGCAACCCAAAAAGCACTGTCAGCAGCAAAGGCGTTTCTCAGAGCTCCTTTCACCGCCTGCAGAGACTTGAGAAGGGACTGCCTTGGCCATCCACAACTGTGCCTTGGCCATCCACAACTGTGCCTTGCCAGCAAAGGGACCAGTGAGCGGGACAGAAAATACCACTTCTCTGTTTGAGGGCTACAGTTTGTTCCTGGCTCTGCACTGTGGTATGGTGCCATGGTAGAGCCGTGCCTGGGACGTGCTTGTGAGAGCTCTGAAATGTTGCTCTTGTTGTGAATATGGAAGAGCCCAGCTGTACGTCTATGGCCTGAGATGAGAACAGTGTCTGAATTTCTGTCTCTCGCTGCTTGCTTTGGAAGTTGAAATTCAGACCTGAGGGAAAGTCCTTCCTTGTTCACATCCCTGGGTGTGGAAGGTTGCATCTCTGCCACCTGTGTCAGAAGGTGACTTTCTCTAGGTGAGGAGAAAAGGAATAAGAGCAAAGACCAGACCTACCTTATGGCCAATTTCTCCCAAAGGTCCGGGTGGTCCCCGTGGTCCTTGTGGACCCTGGAAAACAGAAACACAAGGCTCTTTTCATACAACTGTTTTTATTTCTGAAGGGCACCATTTCCTGTAAGGTAAAACACCGGCTCCCTCCCACATCACAGCAGAGCTATGGGCAGCAGGATGGAAAGACCACAGTGGGTGTACTGAGTCACCACAACAGTTCAGAAGGTCCTTCACCATCTCTCTCCCACCTGATACAACTGCATCTGGTACCTGGAAGTGTTTGGTATGCTTTTCTGTCTCTGTCCTGGTCAGTCCCATAGACAGAGATGGCAGGAAATAACCCTCATCCTGCTTCAATGGGCAGGGCCAGTACTGCTGGCCGTTCCCAAGTCCATCTCTTCATCTGACATCTCCCAGTGCCTCCTCCAAGGCTCTGGGCTCACTTCTGTCATTGCAGCCTCCCTCCTGGTCCCCATCCATCCCAACTCTCATTACATCTGACCTTGTCTCAGACCCAACCTTGCCTTTCTTTTCTCCACATCCTTCCAAAATCCAGCCCATTCCTACACTCTCCATGTTGATCCATGCCTCTTTTATGCTTTTCAGGGGTCTGACCTCATCTTTCCTCCTGCCTTGTAGGGCTCTAGCCAAGTCTTTCACATCTCTGACCTCATTGCAACTGGCAGAGACAGAGATATTGGGAGTGGGAAGGAGAAGGGACAAACAGGAAAAGCAATGAGGTGTTTGTGTGTGACAGATGAAGAGAGAGTCATAAGGCACTTGCCGGGTCGCCTGGTGCCCCTTTTGCTCCTGGAGGTCCAGAAGGCCCTTGGATACCCTAGGAAAAAGAAACACACCGACGTCAGCCCCAGAGCAATGCTCTGTGCCTCCTGGCAGTAACATGTATCTCAGAAGCTCCAACAAAGAGTTGGAGTGTGAGATGTCAAAGTCTTTCCTTTAGGACCAAAAACTCAAGAACTTGAGTGAAAATGAGTTTCTAAAAGGAAGCACTCTCATGGACACTTACTGGAAAGCCACGGGATCCTGTCTCCCCAGTCTCGCCTATCTTCCCCTGTGAACACACAGTGACAGATGTTAGCAGCTGGATCTGTGCTCAGACACCTGTGGTGCTTTGGCCAGGAGAAGCTGCAGGTCCCTGGGCACTGTGTGCACCCCAGGAGGGGTCTGACACCTTGCCGCACTGGGCAGGTGCTGGCTGCAGGACATACCTGCAGCCCATCTGGCCCCAGCTTGCCTGGCTCCCCTGGACGGCCCTGCAAAGCAAAAAGACAAACACACATTGACAGGAGCACAAACAGTATCGGTGATGCTCTTCTGCACCAGCCTACCTAGTTTTGTGTTTTTCTGCACCAGATCTCCCCTCCAGTTCCCTGCAGCTCTTGAAAGGCCAATTGCCCAGCACCCTGCCCTGAGGAGCACCCCAACCAGCAGGGAGTTTGGGCAATGAGCGACATGACCCAAGACTCTTTGAGAAAACACTGCTTTGGAGGAAGGTTTTGCTTTCGCTGCACAGAGGACTTGTTCCTGCTGGCTGGTGCTCACAGAACCATTGTGACCTTGGTCTGTCCACAACACAGCCCAGAGCAGCCTCAGCCAAGCTGGTGCTCACCTTGGCACCTCGTGATCCCGGCTCGCCTACCGGTCCATCAGGCCCTCTGGCACCCTGAAAAAAGGCAAGAGAGGAAAAATGAGGGTTTGTCTCACTAGGAAATACAGAATACAGCAGCATCCTATCTGTGGCACATGGAAGGCCATGAGAGAGGTTCTGGGGAAGCCAATCGTGTGGGGAGGCTGAGCAGAGCAGTCCAGGGCTCAAAAGATCCCTTCTGTGCTTTGTTCTGTCTCATTTCCAGCCATTTGCCAACACACAGCACCAGAACATTTTTCTTCCCTTTTAAACTTAATTACCAGCTGCAAACCAAAGCCAGAGGAGAAAGGCGTGTGAGGAACAGCCTTACTTTCAGGCAACACTTACACAATGATGGCTTTGCAGTGCACAGGCTCACAGTTCTAGCCTTATTGATATCAGATCTCTTCCTTCCTATAAACACTGCTTTTCCAGCTGCTCCTTGGCACATCACACTGCTTTGTGGTCACAACTGGGACAATAAGGCTACAAAACGGCGGGGTCTCCACCCTTAGAGGCTTTCAAGAACCATGGAGGTGAGGCACTGAGGGGCATGGTCAGTAGGCACGGTGGGGGTGGGTTGGACCTGAGATGCATGGGACACCCAAGGTGCTGGTGGAACCCACAAGAGCCCAGATGCCAAGGGATCCCGAGGAGCTCATGGTGCAGCTCAGGTGTGCTGCAGGAGGGGAAGGTGTTCTTCCAGAGGGCCTTGGCTGTGAGAGCCCTGGTCTTGCAAAGAGAACCCATGACTGAGTTTCAAGCTGCAGCAGAGCTGAATGCACAGCCATCCACACCGCTCGAACCCCAGAAACCCACACGTCACACTGATGGAGAATAAACAGAGCCGTGGTCAGGGAAAATAAAACGGTATAAAAAGGGAATACTGAGAGTCTGTATTAATGCACGTCATGTTCATAAGCAGGCTGTGATCTCAGCTGGGACTCTCAGGCGCTACTGCAATATAAATAATAAATAATAACACAGAGCGGTGCTAGAATGCAATGGTAAGAGGAATTCTGAGAGCGGGCCAACGCGGAAATAGAGAAAACAGGAGCCAATGTGCTTAATCGGGATGCGAGCCCAGTGCCAAAAGTAATAAGAGCATCAGGGAGCCAACGCATTAGAAAAGCAACTCCAGAATGACAGGCACAGGGAGAGACTCACAAAGAGCAGCAGTGTAACAGCAGAAGATGCGCAGGAAACTTGGCCAAATTGTTACAGCAGACAAACGCTGTCAATATAAAATCATGCAAAAACTTCCACTGGGCTTGGCAAAACCCCGTGCCGCCGAGCATGCCAGAGACAAACTAACCAAAAGCCTGCACTGCACGTCAGTAAAACACAGCTCTGCCTGGGCTAAGGGGTGGATGGGCAGAGGGACAGTGCCCCAGCACTGCGCTGCAGCCAGGGCTGTTTGCCATATCCACATTTCCTCCAGCAGAGCCCTGTCAGCAGCGTGGCAGGACCTGCCAGGGCAATCTCCCTTCGCAGCAGTCACCTGGCTAATCCCATCACAACACATCTCATCAGCGCCTGACCCGAAGGAGGAGAAAGTGACCCCGTGTTCGCAAATGCATGTGGCAAGCTTCATCTTCCCCGAGCCTCCTGGGCTCCGACCCAGGATGAAGGCTTCCCCTAATTCGCCCTGACAGGGAAGGCTGCATTCAGCCAATTAGTGAGATCTTCAAATCTCTCTTCTCCTGACAGCGCTGCTTAGAGAGGGGTGAGCAAAGTCCTGGCTGCTCTCCAGCCCATCCCGTGCCAACGCTGCGGTGCACGGCATGCTGCCTTCCCTGGGCACACCAGGGCACGGGCTCATCCCATCCTGAGAATGGAGTGGGAGATGCAGTGAGAATGGTTTTCTTGCTGGTGTCAGCATGTGAGGGCCGCGGTTAGTGGGCAAAGTGGTGATAGGCTGATGGTCGGACTTGGTCTCAGTGGTCTTTTCCAGCCTTAATGATTCTGTGACCTCCAGGAGCCTATGGAACAGCAAAGGAAGCTTTGCTTTGGTCCGTGTGAACGTTTGTATGGCAGTGCACAGCTGAGGGGAGGTCCTGCTGGGCCACGGCTACACACACAGTGTGAGCTCTGAGCAGCTTTACAAAGCAAACAGGAAAAAAAGCAGGGTTAGATGGAGACCTGTCTGCTCCTTTGGGCTGTGCAGAGAGATGTAGGTTCACAGATGAGGGAGATCCGAGAACCTGCTCACCTGCTGGCGTAGCTCAATGGCATTGCTATGTCCATCCCAAAGCAGCACATTCAAAGTCACAGGGATGTGCTGGGGCAGTGCCACCAGACCAGATGACACCTCTTATCCACCTACTGACATTTCACTACCATGGTCCAACCAAATGAAAGCAAGCAGACGCCCTGACTGAAGCTTGGAGACATCACCAGCCATAGATCCATAGCTCGCTCTCTCTCAAACATGCCTAATGCACTTCCAGCCAACTAGCAAGATCCCTGGGAGCAAATGAAAACACCTCTGCTGTTTCTCCATTGGAAAATTCTCAGCTGGGCCTGGAATAAGCAACTACTTCCAAGGTGTTTTACTTAACACCACAAATTCCTCGTGCTTATGAATTCCTGCAGTTTGTGATGCTGCAGTGGGGATGGCTGGCAGGGAGGCGGTGGTCCTCCACCAGGTGTACAAGCACTCAGCAGGAACTGCAGGACGTGGGGACAAGGTAGAGAAGAGAAATGATGCTTGGGACTTGGAAAGCCAGCATCCCATCCAGTGAGAGAACTCCACAGACATGGCTATTTTGGCCAGAAGAATGGAGAAGGGCCCCTTCACAGAAGGTTAAGCACATGTCCAAGAGCTACACCAAAGAGGGATGAAGGGAAGGAAGGCTGGACTTGAAGGTCCCAGTTCCTCATCCTTTGGGAATCAAAGAGGGGACGCCGTGTCTGTGGAAGACCTCTCAGTATTGGTTGGATGTGCAAAGCAAAGAGATGGGGAGGAACAATGCTATGTCATGACCGCAAAGAAAGTCACAATACTTTAAGGATATTCTTTTCCAAAGTTGTACTTCTATCCTGACAACTCAAAAGCTATCACAACAGAAATACAGACCCCAAAAAGGCTCCATTGTTCCTGACAATCAAAACCATATTTGCTATTTACGTTTTCTTCAAAAGTGAAATTGCTTTAATGAAGTCTCCACAAACAGAGCTCATGGAATCCACAAACATCTGGCGGAGGCTGCCTTCATGTTTCCACTCTGAATTGAATTACGTCCCTTCTGTAAACAGGGACAGGCAGAGGGTAATGTCTGAAATTACAATTGGGGATCGTTTCTCTGTCCTGAGAAAACCAAGAGCTGGAATAGCAGGACAAAGCAAGCAAACACAGCATACTGTGTGCCTGGAATATCTTCTGAGGGTACAAAGAGAAAGAAAACGTGAGAGACAGAGATACAAACCAGAAGTCCTCCACGCAGGAGATCTGCTGGTCCTTACACCACCAACCTTCCTGCATCATATTCACTGAAATCTGTAGCATCCAAATTCCTTTTCTCTGCTGGGGTTCTTACAAAGGATGCCCGTCTCGCATATTCCATAGGGATTGTATTACTGTGGTTCTGGAGAGGAAACACAGCCCATAGCCGCCAAGATGAACATCTCTGACATGTGGTACATCGCTCTGGGGATGGACATCACTGGCAGGAGTGCTGTGCTGCAGGACTGCTCCTGAGGGCTTGGCACCCCACCTCCGGATCCAGATACATCCAAACCCAGCTCTCTGCTGTGCCAGCTGACCTCCGTCATGGGAACTGGATCCAGTTTGGCTCTTGCTTTTATGACCGTGATAATAAATATCTCCTTCATCCCTCCTGCTGGTACAAGCGGAGCTGAAAATGGCCTGGTCAGGCATACCCTCCCTTTGGCTCAAGGACTTCAGGCCAAGAGAGATATAAGAAACTGAGGAGGATTGGACTTGATGAACGTTATGGGTCCCTTCCAGCTTGAGCTGTTCTACGATTGCATGACAGGAGTGAGCTTTGCACAAGCCAGGAGCCCAACACCGCAGTGATGCAGCTGTTGCCATGAGGACAGGCTCAGTGCTGGCAGCAGGGCACTCCTACCCCAGCACACATCAGAGCCTCTGGCAGACATACCCAGTGTGCTCCCACCTCTCCCAGAGCCCGCACAGCCAGCAGCCTGGGATTCATTCAGAAGGCATTTCCGTTCAGCTCCCTGCTGCACTTTTACCTTGAGAGATTTTCCATCGTCCACTCAACGCCTCCCACAGTGGAATGCCTCCACTTTCTCATCCATCTGCTCATGGAGAGCCCGGACAGCTCAATTGATTGCTGTGTAGCACACAGAAACCTGGCTCCCAGAGGCACTATAAGAGCAGGGACACAGGGAGCTTCCTCTGATGGGAGCAGTGGTGAAGATGTTCTGCCCAGCCATGAGCTCAAAGTTGAACCCCCATACACATCTGCTGGGCTTGGATGTCATCAGTGCCGTTCTAGCTGTGCTTCTAAAGCATAAAGATGTTCCAGAGCACATAACTGCGGCTATAGTGCTTTCTAGCTGGTCATTCCATTTCCTTTTGCCAGTCCCAGCTATTCAAATGGAGTATTAGCTCTGGTATATGGAAACATATACAGCTCTGGGACGTCCTGAATTCCCCAGGCAGGAGCTGCAGCAGAAGCAGAGTCTGGGGGCGAGCAAAATGTTTAGTTTACTTCAGCCTACGTCTTTGAAAAGGAAACATGGAAACAGATATCATAAGGTCCTTGGAGGGAGAAATGCAAAATATGTTGTTACTGGGGCCTTCAGCAGAATACATGCGTGCTTGTTATTAATACTTTGTAAAACAGCTGGATAAGGGGAAACAACCCACAGCAGAGATGCTCCTGCAATGAATGTCCCGTTGAGGAAGAAGAAAGACTGAGGAGCTCAGTGGGAAGCAGGCTGGAGGACACAGCCAGGAAAACAAGCAGCTTTGGCAGGTCTGGAGGTCATTCTGCTGTCGGCTGTCACCCAAATGGAGCAGGAAGAACTAGTGAGTTGATGCTGAGTGTTTGTGAAATATTCACCCAGTGTAACATGCACTCATAGCACTGTCAGCAGTGCTCGGCAGCACCGTGCCCCAGTGCCAGACTGGGGGGGCACTGCTCCTTCTAAGAAGAAATGTTCCCTTGTATCCTTATAACCTCTCACATCTCCATTGCCCTTCTGTGGACACACTCCAGGGTTTCAATGTCTTTCTTGCCCTTCTTGATTCCCCTTCCAAAGGCCAAAAGAGGCATTGCAGCCTGCATGGAGCACTTACCCGACGGCCCTTCACCCCTCTGATCCCTGGTGCACCGCGGGCTCCTGCCGGACCCTGCAGGGAGAGAGAACACAGTGAGGACATGGGAGGTGGGCAGGTGATACCCCATGTCCCCCCATCAGCCACAGAGTCCCTACCAGCAGGTGGGCTCCTGAACTCCTGCCAACCCACAGCCGCATCTTCTTGGCTGCAAACAGCCTTTTCCTGAACTCACTGATTGTGTCTCAGTTATCAAGACTTAAGGCCAAGCTTTCTGGCTGAGGTCTGTATGCTTGAGATGTCTGTGCAAATGGTACGACTTGAGCATCCAGTTAGTCGAGCATCCAGAATTCCCTCCACAACTATTAAAAGCAGCTGTTGCTCCGTGTCGGCACAAAACATCATCACAACCAGGACGTTATTCTTCACTCATCCAAATACAAAATCAGACACCTCATGTGAGGTATCCAAGTTGGCCTCTTTCAGCCAAGCTCTGATTTTATTCTTGAGCATTTGTTGCCCTGAATGCTGCACAGATATCCGTGCTGGCAGACAGATACTGCTTTCATTCAGACTATTGGTGTCCCTCTCACCCTTACAGAAAAGCTTCAGGTTTTCTTTGTTCTCTCTTGATTCATTGAGTACATATGGGAAATACAGAAGAAAATCTAAGAGCTTTCTCCAGTCACAGCGTGTATCAGATTCAGATATGAGGGATGTGTCCAATTAATAGGACTTATGTCTATATTATATACTTATGTCTATATTACAACTTTAAAAACCTATATTTGCATTCGGTGCCTTTCTGCTGTCAGAAAAGAAAACCTCAGAATGACACACTCATATTCTCTCAAAAATTCCACTTCAAGTTTGCTATTTATATGTTAATAGTCTCTGCCAACCTTCAACCCTGAGAGCCCCACCATGGACCAGAACAGAGCTGGGCTGTCATCTCCCAACTGCCTCTACGACTGCCGCTCATAAAGATCTTACTTTTGGAGCTGAGTTATCCTGCATGGCATGCACGTCCAGAACACAAACACTGAGCTGTTCACACTCAAAATGGAAAGGTTGGTTTATGGCAACTTTACTTCTAATCTCAGTAAATCTCCCTTTGGCTGGGGAGGTCAGTAGTGAGTGGCAAGGCAAGCAGTAGATGTGTTAGATGCCTGCTTTATAGAGGTTTTTATGATAAACACATGATGCAAATGAAATTCTTTGTTGGTATTTGGAATATCCTACTGAAAGTCTCAGGCTGTCCCAAGTAGCTTATTAAAAGATTAATTGGGATGGCAAAACGTGGAGAGCAGCAATTAGATACCATGCTGGGAACGTGAAATAAGCATTATAGAAAATGAGTAACCTTTAGTTACCTTTGTGCATATACATCATCTTCAAAGCCACAAACTAACACAGAAAGTGTATCATGGCGGTGAGCAGGAAGGGGGAAAAGGAATTCAGAGCTGAAATCAAGGGCAGAGTCTCCTACCACTAACAACACCTTTCCTTCCCATTCACCCTCAGCTGAATTAATCAGGCTCACTGGATAGCTTCCCCCTGAGGAGCATAACAGCTGAGGACAAATAACAACATGCCACAGGTCTGGCTTCAGAAGCGAATAATGAAGGGTTGTTTGGTGGAGAAACAGGAAGAAACAGCTGCAGTTAATAAGAGCAGGGATTTAATATTAGCGGATTATTTGATTTGCTGGCTTTGCTGGGAAGTTTGACTTATTGAATTATGACTTTTTAAAACGCAGCCCTTGGAGGAAACATTTTGCTTGGATGAACCTGCTGGTCGTTTGCCTGCAGGAGAACAGGGCACTGAAGGAAGTGGAAGGGCCACTGCTGCTGGTGGGCACTGAGCATCCCCACACTCCTGCACTGGGCAGAGTTGCCATGAGGCTGAAGACCAAACCTTTGGCACTCCTCACTCCACTCCTGTCATCTTCCTCCTGATTCACCACAATGTGGGGATTCACAGATTCACATGCTGAGCAAAATCGGTTCATAAACCGTCCTTCAAATTCGAATCAGCTGAGACACAGTTGTTTGACTCAACACGTGAACACCCAGGATATGGATGCTGACTGCTGGTACGCACTGTTACAGGGATGGCAAACTTTACTTACTGCTGGTCCAGGGATTCCAGGAAAACCCGCTGCTCCTGGTATCCCAGGGTGCCCCTGCAAGGGAAGGAAGAACATCTGGTGTGAGTCCCTGCAATCTGCCCAGCCCTTTCTACCTCCAAGTGAGAGGTACACTGTACAGAAGCCAGGTAGTCCTTCAGGTGCCACAGCCCGAGCTTCCTAGTTGTCTCTATTTGATACAACAGGTGCTTAGCAGTGGAACAAGCACAGAAATCCAATGTTTCTTTGCAGGGGAGGCTAAGGCCGGGGAAGGGTGATACCTCAATAAACAACCAAATGGCATCCCCATCCTACAGAGACAGGAAGGATTTCAGCTATTCTCATGCAAACCCAAAGACCAGGATCCTTCATCCTTCCCCAGGACAGAGAGAGGAGCAGCAGTGAGAGCGAGAGAATGCAGACTTACTCCTTACCATCGACCCCTTGACTCCAGGAGGGCCTGGGGGTCCCACTGAGCCACGGTCACCCTGAGAGAGACAAAGGTTTGGGAGGCAAAGTGAGGAACTGTGATCTACAGGTAATGATCTACAGCAATGAAATGACCAACAGATCCCCACACTGCAGTCTGTGCTACCAGATTTCTAGCAGAAAGGCTTCTGGCACAGAACATAAGTCATCCTTTTTCAGCTATCCACCTCATCAGAGTAGATAATGGATAACAAGTGTGAGCTGACCTTCTGTATCCCAAGAGAGGTGTCTTCAAACATTTGGCACTGAAATAAATAACATACCCATCCCCACCTGCAGAACGTGTCACCTCTCCAAGCACACCCTTGGCCAAGGATAGGGAAGGCTATGATGCTCACAGGCAGAAGGCTCCGTGAGCATCATCACTGACCATTGGTGTGTGGCTCCGGCCATGGGATCTCAACTGCTTCTTTTCTGGGGACAGCAGCAATTCCCACCACTGCCCCCGCAGCCCTGGCAATGCACAGGGAATTAGGTGTGTAATACTTGTGTGCTCAGGGGGGATGAGGAAGGAGGAGTCAGCAAATGCTGCCAAGTAGTTTACGCCCAAATTCTGACCTACCTTCCAGCAGTTATACTGTAAGGGGAAACATTTTCTGGGCTCTAAGCATCTTATTAAACACAAGCTCCAGAGTGTGTGTTGTCACTAGTTGGCCCTTGTAAACCAACGTACTTTTTTTTTTTCCCTGTGAATGTATGGATTTTATTAAGTACGTATTAACTGCATTGTTCTCTTTGATAATCTTTGGATCCTACTGGCTTCAGCCTTAAGTTTTGCAGCTCTCAGGGTAGAGATTGCTGACTCAGCTCTGTCTAACGAAAGCACATTTCCCACTTCATTTAGCTCGCAGCAACATAGTAAGCTGCAGGACGCTATGCCAACTGGAGGCCTGGTTGAGGTTTTGATTTGATGATAGCTATTTTTGTCATCCCGAAGTTTGTGTTGGTAGAGAAGGAGAAGTCTGATAGGAATCGCAGCTGTGCTGAGGATCTCCTAGGGCAGACTTTCAAAGGGTTTGCCTTGACACCAATGTAACACGGCCATGTACAGAGTCAATCTGCAGCAGGAGGGATAGCTCACGTGGTCATTGGCATTGGAGTCAGTAGGGCCAGATGGGAATTTACTTCCCACATCTCCTGCACGGCAGACTCCTCATTCCTCACTTAATTCAGAGCAGCAGATATAGCTCTCAGTCACTGACAGACAGCGACTCAGACGCTCCACAGCTTTACTCCTGTTTTCCTTCTGTAAAACACAGCTCGCACCACATCCTCCCTTTTACTCCTTGAGTGCTTTGACAGTTTGGACTGAGCCTGATTCTGCTACTGCCCTGACACAGTAGTGAGAGCACAGGGCTCCCATGGCTGCTGCAGGCAGCAGTGAAATGCACCTACAGCAAACACAACGTAATGTCACAGAGCTTGGAGGGATAAAAGAGAGGGAGAGCTGAGGTGTGGAATGCATCATTTTGCACCCTAATGGAAATAAAAAGTATTAATGGGCATTTACTTCTTTCTTATAGAAAATAAAGTCTTTTTTCCTCCTGGAAGAAGCAGGTATCAGTACTGCACAGCAGAGGGCACCAGCCCTTAGCAGCGTGCCCAACACAACCACTGGGCAGGCAGACAGCAAGGGGCTGGTTAAATGAAAAGGGGGGGGAGGGTTTGGAGCAGCCTTTGCTTGGGCATGTGCCTGCACTCTCATTCTGCCTCTGAGAATTTGGTGAGCCCCTCTGTTGGGCACAGGCTCAGCCCTGGTTCTGACTGTCAGACACAACATTTCTGGCAGATTATGAGTGAATACAAATTAAAAGAATTGGTGTTTTCAAAGGATATTTGACAGCCTCTCCTTAGAGGGTAAATGCACGCTAATGTGCCTGGCCCAAGACTAGCTCAGACACCCTGGACATGCTGCATTCCCAGCTGGGTGTTGCACAGACAATTAAGTCTCTGCAATCCTCCCCCATCCCAGTCTCCCTCATCCTTCAATAGTCAGAGCAACTGATTCACTGCCAGCAATCTTACCTTTTCTCCCACTATTCCAGGCTCCCCTACTGGACCAATGAATCCCATTAGACCCTGAGGAATAAGAAAAGCACAATTAATTCTCAGTTCTACTTGCTGGAAAGTAAACAGTTTCTTTGCTCTGCCTTGGTGATTGAGGCAGTCCAGCATCCCCTGTAGGCTGCTCAGTGATTCCCACTGGCTACCAAAGCAGACAGGGAGCTTCCAGCCATAGCAGCATTGAACTCCACAGCTGGTTTTGCTTTGGACCAGCTGGAACGGCAGCACTGGGGTCTACGAGAGCCACAGCACACACTATAGGGGATGAGTTAAGCACATTTCCTAGAGGCCGAGCTCGTAGTGTGGCTTTGTTTTGCAAGCATTACCCTAAATGTCAGCACAGCCTCCCCAGGAGCACCAATAGCGGGAGCTCCTGGGTTGCACACACTGGGAGTCACCATTATTTTCACTGCTGCACAGGCTAGATTTCCTCTGGGTTAATTGGACTTTTGTGCAAACTCATTTTGCCTTGGATAGTGTCACGTTATTGGGATGTTGACAGGAAATAAAGGTCTGAGGGGTCAGCAGGGCAGCAGATCTGTCCCACTACTCACAAACCACCATGGGAAAATAACCCCCAAAATAGGCTAATCAGGATTAGTCAGCATTTAACTGCATTTGGGATAATGAGAAAAACACAGACCTGCTGATAAATAGGGAGATGGAAACATGCCACTTCAAGCTAAGGTTCTGGAGCATTGATGTACAGCATCCTTCCTACCAACTTAATGGGTTTCTGCTGAGCAAGGCATGGACAGAATGCATTCTCCATTGGTATTGCCTGGATGAGAACTCCAAATGCCAAGAGACTTCATGCATTAATGTTCTTCCTATGGTACAATTCAATGCCATCCTTCGAGCATCACTGCATACGGGACAGTGCAGGCCCAATGCAGAAACCACTGGGACAGCAGGCAAATGCTCAGCATCTGCATAAGCAAGGTTACCACTGGGTGGCATTGCTGAAGGCTGCTGAATCAATTACCCATCCAATTAGGCACAAGTGCACATACTTAGACGATAACTGCTGCATGTCACTGAATATTTAGATAGAAGGACCAGAAGAGTCACCGGTGGCCAACATTAAACCAAAGCAAATGTGAACAGTGGATGTTACACCAAAATGGCTGCAGCATAATGTATTTTCCCAGGTTCCTGGGGCTGGAAAAGAAGCTGTGCACAACACACGGCTCCAGGCAGTGCCGTGTAACGGTGCACGTGAAGTCCCAGCAGCGGTGGCTGCGCAGCACACCAGGCAAGAATGTAAAACATTTCTATGAGATGGAAGGTTCAGCATATTGCTGTGATTCCGGCTGCGTGCCCCAGCCAAGGGCACGGCAGAAAAGGGATGGAGATTGTTAAAACATTGCTTGGGGCTTTGGGGGATGGAAAAAGGGAAACTGGTGGGCTGCAATTCCTGACTCCTGTCTGGTTTTCCCCATTTATTCTCCAACGCTGCCATAATTAAACAACTCCCCCCCCCCCCTCCCCTTGCTCTCATCAACAGAGAGCAAGTCGGCACTGAAGCCCTGCATAAATCATTGCCTATGTGAGAGAAAGGATGGAACGGCAGCGCAGCGTGAGCGGGGTCTCCCGGGGACGGCACCGCCAGTCGCTCCCAGCAGGATCCGATCCTGGCCTTTCTGTTTTACTGGTTCGCCAGAACTCAAAACAAAACAAAGCAGGGACAAAGGGCGGGAGGGAGTAAATGTACAATCCTCCCATTCAGATGAAAGAAAGGGAAAGTAAAACAGTAAATATTGCATTTAAGGGAGGACGCTCTGACCCGCATAGAGAAGCCATGCGGTTTAACCCTCTGCGCACTGGAGCTCAGCCATAATGCGGGGCTGCACTGTGCTCCACTCTGGGATGTGGGTGAAAGGAACACGTGCCCTTGAGCACCAATGAATCCCTGAATGGGGATTGGAAAGATGCTGGAGGGAAAGGCGAACGCATTGGGAAGGCACTATGCAATTCTCTGCCCTGTGATCCATCCACCCCTACCTCCACGTGTCAGATCCCACCTGCAGAACTGATGCACCTCCCCTCCTTTGTGTGAGCACTGCAAAGAAAATCCGTTGCATAGAGAAGTGATGGTGCTGATTTCCTTTGACAAATTACTTCGGAGTAATACTGGCTATCTGGGCAATATGCTGCCTCCAAGGAAGACATTCCCCATGGGACTGCTGTTGACTGCTCTTCTCAGAGGGGATGTGGCCATAACATTGCCATGTGAGCTTCTGCTATAAGAGGAAGGACTCCAAAAGCTGTTCTGCCATGACAAAACCTCATTCCCATGAAGGAGGTGGGTCATCCTTAGTCTTTTTCAGCTGGCAAAGATCACCACTGATATTTTCAGCCTCTAGTGCAGAGCTGGTGAGTTCATGGGCTGGTGGTACCTCTCCTCAGTGTGCCATCTCAAGTGAGATCAACCTGCTCAGTGTTCCAAGCTCTGGAAGGGCAGGCTGGTGGCTCTTCATCATATTATTGTCTCCATATGCTGACAAGGAAGGGTTAAATCATACATTTTCAGGGTGCAGGAGAACTCAGCAGCTGGAGTGCCTCCAGCATCTGAAGGCAGCAAGCATCTTATGAATGCGATTCCCAGGTCAGCGTCCTTGCAATGGAAAAACAACGTACCAGAGAGTGTCCCGTGACTTAAACACTCCTCTTCTTAAACAGAGCTTAACTGCCACTGGAAGCCTTACAGAAATTCCTATGTTTGCCTAAACAGGTGTCCATGTGAAGAGAGCTCCAGTGGGATGGATGGCAGATCTTTCTTCATGCTGCCCTGCTGAGCTTTTCCAGCCAGATGGGACTGCAGGGAGGTCTGCACGGCAAGTCTGGAGCATCTGAGTACCAAGATCTCCAAGGAGAAAACAGGGATAAACTGAAGGTTTCAACACCAAGTGACCTTGTAAGCTCAACCCTCGGAGCTCTGCAAATACCAGCCCTGCCTCACCACCAAACACTGGTGCTCAGGTGGAGGAAGGAATGAGAAGGCAACACTCCAGCGTTGTCCAGCAAAGGTGTGATGGGAAGGGAAGTTATTTCTCACTAATCTGGCATGACATTTTTGTTCTAATGACTTAACTGGTATGGAAATGGAAATTCTTTCTGGGTGATATTTCTAGACAGAGACTAATTGACTAAGAATAAAAGAGGCAGCTTTCATACCACCATGCTGGTCTCGGTGTCAGCGGAGGCCAGCTGTGTTTTCTTTTCAGTGAACAGTGCCTACAGTTTTCATCCAAGGTCAGTCCTGAGGGACATTAAAGCATAACAATCCCAACGATGGCTTGTCTTTCAACATCTTGTTCAAGTTCTTAAGGCACTTCTAAACACTCATTTTTAACTGTGATAAAATAGGTGCCTCCAGTTGGGCTCCAACTTCAGGTGTGAGGAGCATCTTTATTTTTCCAGTTGTTGCTCTTCAGGAGTTAATTATTAACCAGAACATAGAAGTGCTGATAACTTCCAGACAGGAACAATCATCCTTGACTTCTACTGAAGCTTTGGTACTGAAAAGTATAGAATCCATTGTGGCACCACCATCCTTGCCAGGGCCAGCTGCTGCCTCCAGCACGGTGTGGTCATATAGGAATGCAGAGAACACGTCGGAGGTTCCGTGGCTGCAATTTCAGGGATGGTGGTGGACAACTTGGTAGGTTTCAATCACAGAGACATGGGGATGATTGTTTCTTTTTCCTTGATGCCTGTGGTTACCCTGAAACCTACAGGGATGATGAATGTCCCCTGGTAACCCAGCAGAATGTTCTCTCTTGCGGTACAATGAAATGCAGCTCAGTGTCTCTCTTACCCAGTGCTGCCTCCTCCGAAAGCAGTACAGCACCTCACGGCAGAGATGCTTCAAACCTATATAAGCAAAGCTGGGAATTTCCCTTTTGGGAACAAGAGGAATAGGCAGAAATCTGTAATCTATTCAGTTTCCATGCCTTCATCTTTAGAAGCGCAGCCATTTCTATGTGCTATACTGAACCGTGACTTTATCAGACTGCATATGGGAAAACATCCAGTTTATCATAGACCCCATGGCCACTGTCAGTGCTGTTCACCAGGAGCTTCAGCCTCACTACACAACATGTTTCCTGCAGCACAACTGGAGCACCAGGAGCACAGCCAGGTTGAGGTAGCCAGAAACCCCCAGCTTCTGTCCTCTGCCTGCTCCCTTATCATCCAGGACATTCTGAACACGGGAGATCATCCAACAGACATGAAAACAAGCACTTTACCTGCTCACCAACTTTCCCCGGCCGGCCGTTGTTTCCTGGCTCACCCTGTGTCACAAGGAGAGAGGAGGGACATGGTTACTCAGAGCTCCCAGTCAGACCCTCAGTACAATGTGATTCTGTGAGCACACACAGCAAGAACCTCATCTTACAAAACTCCCTTAGCTTTCAAGGAGCTTTGAAGCACAAGCTGCCTGTCTTCCTGTAGCACAGCCTAGCCCTGGGTGACCTATCCCCATGGTTAACAAGATATGAGTTATCATTGGGGGACCTCTTGAAGCTGGGATGTTTCTACCCATATCATTTATATCAGAACAACTGAATAAAGCAACAGCCCAAACACATCAGCCAAAGGAAGAGTGTAGGAAAGGACCACAATTAACCCAAGGATCTGAGCATCATCTGGTGAAAGCAAGAGTATGCGACACTGTGGAGAGAAGCAGCTCCAGGGTGACATAAGGGATGTAGGAAACTCTCCTGCTAATGGAAAGAACAAAGAATAATAAAAGGCAACACAAATATTCCCAGGCAGTGATGACCTTGCTCCTGCTCTTGCAAAATCTCAACCATAGGCACATTACTGTCACACGGAGCATGAAAACCACAGGAACAACCCACATGAGCTAAATCACAGCGTAGGATCAGAGAAATTCAGAGAATGAGAAAAACGAGGGATGAAGAGGAAAACAAGAGGAAGGGGAGCATTTCAGATCTGCCAAGGATATAGGAGCAGCGCTGAAAGCCAGCACCGTGCTTTGGATGGGCCATCCAGAGGCCACTCACCACTAAGCACTATTGTCTCTGGGTGATGGCAGCTGTATTTTCTCAGTAGGCAGATACTCCAGACACGCTGCCAGACCACATTTTTGCTATTTACTGTTTGAAGAGGTTGTTTTTGTTGGGTTTTCTCTTTCCTTTCGAGTGCGGGTTTGTGGAGTGGGCTGCCCTGGGATACCTCCTACTGCTTATGATGATATGATGTGCATTGTTTTAGAACAAAAACGTGGAGAAACAATGGAAAATAAGATGAAGTGATGTGGGGGGAGATGTTCATATCAAAAGAGGAACTCTCTTATCTATAATAAAGTACACGGCTTAAAAAATGCACCACCGTACTTTTAGCTGAAAATATCAAGTGAAAACTGAGACCCCAAAATTCAGTGAAAAAGATAAACCTGTTTCTTCTGTGCTCTCTGAACTCAACACCCTGGGCTTGGAGAATGGTGAGGTTGAGAACAGAGACATCCCTCTATCTGTTCTTTCTTCTGCTCACTCCTCCTCTGACCATGAACAAACATGTTGCTCACCTTGGGACCGTCAGGACCAGGTCTTCCTGGAAATCCCTTCCGTCCAGGTCGACCCTGAAATACACATAAGAATAATAAATATAAAAAAGCAAAACGATAACACTCCTGTAGCTTCCCTGAGTTACAGCAGTGTGCCTATAAAAACCCATACGACAACGCACAGCTTGGAAACAATGCTCCTGTGGCTCGATTCCACTGCTAAACATCACATCAGAAACATCACGCGTGGACTATAATCAACCAATCCCTGTTGGGTTGTTTTATATAGAGAGTGAACAGTAGAGGGTTTTTCAAGGTCTGAGACCTTAAACAAGTTATAAAATCAGAGTCTCACTCAACACCCCATGAAAGACTCTTCCTTGACTTTCAGCCACTCTGGATCAAGAAACTGGATCAAACTATGGACAATACATTATTTTCTAGAAGGGCAGACGACGTCCCAAACCTGGAGGTCTGAAGCTTTACATCAAATTTCATTGCAAGGTGAATGGAGTTGACAGTAACTGAGTAAACCGCTGAAACCCACCTCTGAACCAGGGACTCCTGATGGTCCTATGGGCCCTTCATCTCCCTAAGGTGAAAAGAAATTATAATGAGCAAAGTAGTGACAAAGTCTGGACTCACCGTGCAGTAAGAATGAAAGGTCTGCAGGATGAACAACGGTTAAACACAGGCTGGGTGCTCAGCTGCCACACTTAAACAACAGAGTCCCTCTGAACCACACAGCAGGCAGTTCAGCATCTCTGAAGCTCCTCTTAAATCTGAAGTCAAATCCTGCTGGTAAAGGCCACTCAAAATTTGACCAAAGTAAACATCAGCAGCGTGGGCTTCTCATGGCTGGATTTAGCCCATGGGATACACTGGATACGCTCACAGAACTCTACTTCATCTGATCTGGCAGTGATATGGATGCTGCAGAGCCCTTCTACTCTTTTTCTTTTCCACAAAAAGAGCGTTGCAAAATTTCCCACAGAACCTCTTGGCAACAGCGTGGAGGTTTCCCTTTTGCCTTCAAATGGGACTACACATGCTGCAGGACGGAGCTATCTCAAAATCTCACGCAGCAATTGGACTCAGCTTTCTCCCTTGGCTCTACACCAACTGTGATAGAATCAGATCTACAGCTTCTAGGAGACCTTCAATTAAGCTTCACAAAAAATTATCTCAAGTGTCCAAAACCAACTGCCAAGAGAGAAATTAAATGCACCCTTGGCAGCCGCTGTTCTCGCTGCTCTCATTTCAGTGGTCAAGCTGCGGTAATGAAGTGGCACGAGCTGGCAGGCTGAGGTTGGGACTGCAAGTCAGGCACCCAGCTCAGCTGGCTCAGACATACACCCATATCATGGCACACTCCTAAAGGTGCAACTCACAGCCTTTGCCTGGGCTAACAGCAGCACCGTTGTGTGCTCTGATGCACATTCAAAGTCCTTCAGCACACTGAAGTCCATGTCCATGTCTTCAGGCTTACTTTTAAGCTTGCTAACTAGAGTAAATTGAAGGCAGCTTGGTCATGCCTGCCTGAACCTGGAATGCAAAGCTTTGATTCCCTTTGTAAATTGCCTAGAATATTTTTCCCCCCCTATTTCAGTGCAAATAAACGAGCTAATTTGCATTAATTGCATTTAGAGGGTAAGCAAAAGAGTTCCCAGAAAAAGCCAGGATGGTTAGTGCTGTTACACCGAGCTCCTGCCCATGTGTGCATGGAGTTGCAAAATGTTTCCTGACTGCAGACAAACACTGGTCTGACTGAGAAGAAACTACCTTGAAGCCACCACACTACAGCCATGGAAGCTGCTATGAAGTATTTGCAGCTCCAGGATAATCAGATCAGTGGCAACTGTCCTGTTTTATAGACTGCAAATGGAAGGAAGCTTCAGGTTTTCCCAAGCAATGAGAGGTGAAAGCTGCAGGCTCAGAGTTGCTGGGGCAAACAAATCTTTGCAGTTTCAGCTGATGTGGTCTTTTTACAAACCGTATTGCACTATGGAGGGAGCCGAGCCTGCAGGTCTCACAGCTGAAAGAAAACATACTTAAAAGGAGCAGAAAGCAAAAAGCCAGGTCAGGGCATGCCTGTGCAGAGGGGTGTGCAGGGAAAGGGGCATTAACATCCGTTTGAAGTGTGTGTGGGTGCGGGGGAAGAGACTGGAGAAGAAATGCCAGCGCAGCATTTCAGGTCAACAGATGTCAGCAGGGACTGGAAGCAAAGGTCTCAGAGCTGCAGCCATGGGAAGCTTCTCTGCGTGGTTCTGACTGGTAAATATAAGCATTTACTTCCACATTCAGAGGGAACGGAGGATTTCGGATCACAGGCAACACTTCAGTGTGCATGAGCCTTCAAAATGCAATGCAGTTCTCTAAACACCACGTGCTTTTGGGCTGAGGATGCTCACCTCTTGTCCAGGCAGCCCTCTTGGCCCAGGTAAACCCCGCGCTCCTGGCTTCCCCTGTGAAAAACCAAAGGAAAAGATACTCAGAAAAACAGTAACATAAGCTCAGAAAGGCCATTAGAAGAAGAAATTCTCTTTCACAGCCACAGGACATCATCCAACGTCAATTTTGTTACAGAAAAAAAGCTTTAAAAATAAAAAGAAAACGGCACTCTTGGAGGGACCTCAAGTCAAACAGCCCAAGCTGAAATGCAACCCAGAGGGACCTACAAGGCTTTCTGCCCACCCCCCTTTCCCACCCCTGTGTTTTTCCTGGCTGCTTTCCACCCCACACAGAGCTCTGCTCACCTTTGGACCTTCGGGGCCGTTTTCTCCCGGTGGGCCAATGTCCCCTGGGAAGCCCTGAAGAAGACAAGAAACCATTGGGGCATACATTGAGGATGTCTACAACCAGCAGCCCTTATGAGAGCCTGGAGGAAAGGCTGAGCGCTCAGCTATCGGGGTTGTGTGTGGGCCATCCCGAGGGAAGGCTGGAACACAATGGAACATCTATCGGCACCGCAGCCCTCCCCGCTGCTCCCCCTCGGTCCATCCCCTTGGAAGATTTATTGCTACGAGTCTTTCCTGTCATCGAGCGGCTAAAAACGGCAATTTGGGTTTTAATTAATCTTTACGAGTCAGCACATCATCTCACTGCTCCCAGAAAGGAACTGCACGCCTCGGCGACAAAGGGCGGCAGGCGGGGAATTAGGAAAGGTGCTGACACGCTCATTAGCTGGCAGCTCCTTCCCTTTGCTGAGGACACAAAGGAATCTGTGGTTATTTCCAATAGCAACAGAGCGAGGATTGCTAAGTGGCAGCACTTGACCGAGAGCCCTTCCAGGCCCAGCAAAATACCAGAGCACCGATGTCCTGCTTTGCACTGTGCTGCAGAAAGTAGCAAAGGAAAGGTGGAAGAGGAGGTGGTGGGACGTACCTCAGGGCCAGGCGGTCCTGGAAACCCCATCGGACCCATGTCACCAACTTTTCCCTGCAGAAATCAGAAAAAAACACAGAGCAAAGTGAACTCCTGGCTGCTGGCTTTTCTGTTTAGAAGAGTACAGCTCTGCCCAGTTGTGTGCTGGACCACCAGAAAGGGACATCAGGGTGATGAGGACATTTGGTTACCTACCACAGGGCCTGGTTTCCCTCGTGCCCCAGGGACCCCAGGCAAACCGTGGCTACCCTGAAATAGAAAGAAAGGGGATATTTCAGAAAACACGATGGAGCATGAAAGAAGACCAATTTTCCCACCTCTGGTCCTGTCCCATTGTTTTTATTATCACTTATCTCTTCTTAATTATGAATAACAACAAAATTGATGAGTTGCAGCAGAGTACTCCAAATGAGAGCTATATGAAGAGGAGAACCTTTTGACTTGAGGAGCCAAAGATGCTGATGGCCACACAAACTACCCAGACAAGGAACCAAAACTGATGAAGTAAGGGAAAACAATTACCTTGTCTCCTTGGAAGCCAATATCTCCTGGAAGACCTGCTCCTCCCTGGTCACCCTGGATACACACCACCAAAGAGAGTTAAAACAGACAACAGCAATGGCCAAAATGCCCAGGTCGATGATAGATGGTGCATTGCATAGCAAAAAGTCTTATCACTAGTTCCATTCCACACTGTGGTGGCAAACTGTAGATCATATTCACTCTAACAATAATCCTAAGCACTGCAGGCATTTCCCAACACTGCTTCTGAACTGGAAAAAGAAACTGCAGGGAAAGAAAAATATGAACGTGCAAGCTTTGTGTTTCCATGGAAGCTGTAAGAAGAGTGGCACGTTCCTCTGGCTGACAGCAACCGTGAAGGTGGTGATATGTTTAGATTCAGCTGAGCAGAAGACTTAGTAAGTTCTTGAGCAATTGACCTTTTCTCTCATAAGGTTCTACAGCAAGGGAAACAATACTCAGGAGTCCTCCTGTTGGCTTTAGAACCACCTCACTGCCAGTATCTAGGCTGAGATTTCCAGGATGGGTAGGCTGCTGTATTTTGGGATGGGGTCCCTAACTTTGAGCACAGTACCTTCTAACTGAGCTCTCTTTCCCCTCTTCAGGACATTCTAAAGCATTCTGACTCCATAGGCAGCAATAAGTAACCCTATTCCTTAGGGAAGGCTTTCTGGAGACAGTAGGCTATCTTGTGTTACCCTTTAGCCTTGCTTTGTGTATCAGATAACCTCCAGAGGGTTCCAGTAAGGGAACAAGCCATGCAAGAGTACAGAGTTGTATGCTTATATGTACATCACATGGAAGACATACGGACTCTGCTACAGAGCCAAAGCCTACAGAGAGATGACAGAGGACACAGGAAGTCTACTCCTACTCCAGCAAAAACCACCCACGTGTTATCAAAGAGTTGAAATAATTATAAGTGCTGCGGTAACTTGCTGGGGATAATGAAATTGTGAATGGTTTCATCTTCAATTGGGAAAGATTTGTTGGGCTCAACTTTTCCAGAAGGAAAATACTAAAGAAGAGCGCAGATTCAATGGTGGAAACATTGCATGGCTTCACGCTAAATGAGATGTTTTGGTAAATGTTCTGAGAACATTTCACTGAGCCGTCTTTCCAAACAAGGCTTTGATACAGCAAAGTTGAAACGCTCCTCTTAAGCAACGGTAAATGAATTTTAATCCTTTCTTTTTTTTTTCCCTAAGCCTGAAGTATTTGGAGTCAAACAACCGACACTCTGCTTCATCCAAGCTACTTTCCATCTCTTCCTTTTCTTTTGGCAAAGCACACAGATGGAAAAAATCAGCTATTTACACAGCTCCCGTGCGGATGAACTGCAAGTATCAGAAGCAGTAGAGATGGCCAAAAGAATACTGCACCATCCAGCTCGTTTTACAGCCATCGCACGACTTCTCTCGTCTTCTCTGAATTTTCCACTTCTTTTACCTAGTCCGTGGCTTAAAGCACCAAAATCAGCAGGCAACCAACTCTGCCAGATAGCAGCAGGAAAACAGGCTTTATTGGAAGAGAAATCTTTGCTCTGAAATCACAGTCTTTATCACCTCTACTGAAAATGCAAGTCTTTAACTTTCTACAGGGACAGCGTGAGCCACCAAAGGACTCTGTTGGTGGGGATGGGATGAGGCACAATCTGAAACTGCAAAGAGGATCTGCCCATGGGGCATTGCCTGCGCTTTGTGTTTCACCTATAAAACAAAGGAAGCTCCAGAGATGCAGAGGCCCCTTTTAATGCAACGCTGCACACAGTGGGCTGCGAGGGGAGCAACTGACTGCAAACATGATGCAGGTTTGCTGTCTGCAATATACAAAGGTCTCTGTGCAAAAACCCTGTATAGCTCTCAATTGGGCATTTCTCTGTGGCTTTCTGCTTGGTAATGTGAGGGGAGCTAACAATGCAAATCTGCAAGAGGCATCTTACTGAGCCATGCCATTCACCAGCTGCACATGTCCTGATTCATAAAACTCCTTCCAATGGATCAGCAGCTGGGATTACCCCTGATTTCTCCACCTTTCCTCTGCACTCATCACCTCCTGTGATTTCTGAAGATCACTCTGTTCCAGGCTTATGCAATTTCTTCCTAGGAAGAGGCTGACCCTCACCTTTCTAGCACTTCTTTTTATACATGAAGTCTGTGTTCACCAGCTTCCTGGCACCGTGATGGAGCAGAAGGGTTGCTGTGCAGTGGCTGGGCTGTTACCTCTGACTAGTTAACTAAATTCAACTTGGTACTCACACCCTGAATGTCCAACAACTGTTACTTGGGACATAACCAGGCTATGAATGAGGATCTCTGCAGAGGCAGATATGTAAGCAGTCATTGTCTGGATATGGTTCAAGAATGGCAGAAGGCAGACTTTCAGACTGACAGACAGAGGGAAGAAATACACGATGCAGGCGGGTTGTTTATGTTTCTGGTCATAGCCGAAAGATAGTTTTGTCTGAAGATGATGATGGAGAGTCATAATGAAGTCAAAATCAAACAGGCAGAAAAATAAGAGTAAGCAATCAGGGAAACCAGTTCAGATTTCACAACCTAAAAATAACAGCAGCAGAAACTATCAGTGACAGAACTGCATTTAGACTCTGAGCCCCAGAAGGCAGAGATTTTCCCTTGCTACAGAATGAGCAACTGCAGCAAGAGCAGCTGCCATTTGCATTTCTCAGTGGTACCGCAGCGTAAGCAATTAAAGCATAATGTAAACAAGCTCTAAGAGGGGATGAGTGTTTTTGCTCATAAGGCCCAAATCAGAATGAGAGGAAATAAACCGGCTTAAAGGCACAATTCACTAAAGAATCATGGGAGTCAATGAAAGCCAAGAAGGGAGTCTGTCCTGTCTAAGGGAAATGCAATGGGAGAGGCAGAAAATGAGAGAGGAAAGCTTCCCATCACTCCAGCAGGGAACCTGCAAGACAGTACAGGGCTGTTGGGGGGTGGTGGATAGTTCAGATAGTTCTGCTCTTGTGGCTGTAGAGAGGACAACCCTTGTGAGAGATGCAAATTGTTTGTGCAACATCATTAAGAACAACTGGAGAAACAGTGGGGATAAACACAGTGGTCTGTGTAAAGTGATGGAGACTGCGCTGGCCATGAAGGTTATTTTGCTATACACTGACTGAAATGCTGTCCAGTTCTGACTGCATTTAGCCATTTCTTCCAAGGAACAGACAGAAGAGATTGTGGGCTCTGGGAACTGGTGTTGAGCCAAGAAACCAGCTCCAATGTCTTAAGCTTGTCCTAGAGAAGATGACTTTCTCTTACCCTCTCCTTCCTCTCTACAAAAGTGAAAAGGCAGCACAGGGGAGAAATGGGAACTGCAGACAGGAGCCCTGGCAAAGAGCTTCTGTAACGTAAGGAGAGTGGGAATAATTGGCTTGACACCACTTCCTCCATGTGCAATTCTGGGCTGCTAAATCATTCTCTAAAAGCAAACATCTAATAAGAGAAAAAAAACGTCACACAGAAGGAGGAGAATACAATTAATGGTCATTGTGCATTGCCTTCCTAAGCAATCAGAGCAATGACTGCACCTCCCACTCCTTGAGACTACATAAATCCTGCAGCTGAATATCTGTAGGAGGATGGTTCTCATGACAGTGAGACATTTACACACGCAGATTCATGCTGGTTTAGCTCAAGCTGCGTGTTTTTGTGCCAGCAGCACTACATCATTGCCATCAATGCCCTTCTCCTCTTTCTCTAAAGGGATTTATATCAGCTTGGCATAAAGCAATTTCCTCCTGGCAAGAAGAGGTGAGGTGAACCTTTCAGAGCAGGAGCAGAGATACCAAACACAGCCTGATGATCCAGTGAGCTGTGTTGCTTTGTCATATCATGTTTCCCCCAGAAGCATTAATCCAAACCCACTGTCAGTGCTGTTGGGCTTTCATCTTCCTCTCCATCCCATTGCTTAACTAGTATTAAAAGGTAAAAGCCTAGCAAAGCACCGGATGATCGTAGAGCTACCAGCACTACCAGTGGGATGGAGAAGCTCCAAAGAGCTGAGCACAACTGATCTACTCTAGGGCTCTATGAAAAGAGCATGGGACAGATACCATAAAAGAAAGAGAAATCAAAACTGCGCTTTCAAGAAAGGGGAAAGATGGAAGGATGGGAGCAAAAAGAGTCAGAGTGGAGGCACTGCCATGGTGCTGGATAACAGACAGAAGCTGGAAAGGGGATTTCACATGCAAAATTAAAACACAGTGCAATAAGGGAGTATTCAGATCACCTTATCACCTTTCAGTCCATGTTCTCCAGGGTTTCCCATCAGTCCCTGAAACAAAAGAAAGCCCAGAGTGAGACTGAGCCACAGCAAAGACTTGCTCAGGTCCATGTCCCTGGTGATGCTGGTGGCTCGGATCCTCAGCACTGGCCCAGCACAGCCCCATGCCTGGCTGCTCCCCAAGCACACTCCTATGGACCTTCTTCAAATACCCTCCTTGGGCTGGAGGCACATGGGGACAATGCCCCTGGCATCCTCCTGTAACTTACAGCTACTGCAGACCACCAGCGGGATGTTGGGTCCAGCAGTCCTGTGCCTGGGTAAGGAGACAAGCACTACTGCTGCTCATCCTCTCCCTTAGGATGGTCACTGCTACCCCAAGGAAGGAATAAAATGATCTTCAGTGCTGCCATGGAGGGGTGAGAGTTCAGAAAGCACCGCCTTTCTCTCACCTTTAAGCCCTTTGGTCCTGGATAACCAATAGGTCCAACAGAGCCCATGTCACCCTAGTGAGAGAAAGAAAATGATCAAAGACATTAGGTTCAAAGCCAATGGGGTCATATACCTCTCCCATCCAGCCCCTCAGTATCCCTCAATTCTTCCTGATTTCTGAATTGATTTTCTTTTCCACTGTTTGTAAAGTCAGAGTATTGGACAGGGCTGCCCCAGCAGCATGGCCATTCAGCTGCAAAAAGACAGCACAGCATCATGTATTGGGACCTGCAGGAGAAACTGCAGCTCTGGAGGACCCTGGAGTTCACTCTGCCTGTGTGTACCTGCATGCACACGTATAAAGGGAAGCCTTCAGTGGCCTGCATTTAAATGGGCTTTGATTGCCTTCAGCCCATGAAGGGAAGCAGTGATATGCATGGCCACGTGTCAATAAACAGGGCTGTCTCTGGCCAGCCGTCAGGGCCCCAACAGATGCCCTTTTCATGCCTTCCAGCATAAAGGCTTCTTGTAGAAAGGCGTTTACTCAAAGCTTTGCCTGCACAGCTAATTAGGGGAGCAAGAGGCTTTAGTTTTGCTTAATTCTGCTCTCCAGCCTCTTTTAAACAGCAAACCCAAACACCTGCAGCATGCAGAGGGAACAGCCCTTCCCTGAGGTGCTGTGGCAGGGAGGAAGGAAGGCACTGAGCATGGGCCAAACTGGAGCAAACACCCAATGCCTCTGCATGCCCTGCAGAAAGCTTGGGGCAGGAGATGGGGGAGGAAAGTGTGGGGGGAAGGGTCTCATCTCCCAGCAGGATGGAAGAGGTCACCCTTAGATCAAAGCTGCTGGAGCACCATATTGAGGGATGTGGTCAGTGGGCATGGTGGTAAATAGGCTGATGGCTGGACTTAGTGATCTCAGAGCTCCTTCCCAAGGTTTGTGATTCTATGATGCTAGGACTTTCTCTGCTTTTCCTGCACTGAGTTTAGAATTCCTGGGTTGGGTGCTCTATGTCCATGCGAGGTGCAGTGCAGCAGGGATGAGCTGCCACCCTTGTTTATGGACATTTATCTCCTCCAGGGAAAAAAATGTTATGAAGGATGGAATTTGGCTGTGCCTGTGGTTACCTGGATTAGTGATGGGAGCATGCATGACATTCCTGTGTGCCCAGAGAGCAGACAGTTCCTGCTTGTGGTCTTCCCAGTGAGCAAGAACTGTGCACCCTTAGGCTGCTGCTCACAGGGCCTTGCTTTGTAAATAACAACAGATTCTGGTGGAGAATTAATACAGCATCTTTGAAGAAATACCCCAGTAAATGCTATTGAAAGGGTGAGTTATCTAGCAATAAGTGCACAAATAGTAAATATTTACTGCTTCCTTTTTGCTTAGAGAGGGTTTGCCCCTCACCACCTCCCACCCTCCAGCCGTCACACCTCCCCCACACACAGCCATCCTCTGCATAGGAAGGAGAAAATCTGTGTGCAGTTATGTACCCTGAAAGGGTTAAAGCCCCGAGAAGCCAGATCTCCATTTGTTTTTATACTTACAATGAGTCCAAGGACTCCAGGAGGACCTGGGGCTCCCAATTCTCCCTAAAAGGAAAGACAGACCGACATGGTTATGGACTCTTTGCAGACAAACACAGGCTGAAAGGCAGCTCAGTGTTTCAAGGGCTTGAGGGCAGGGAAAACACCATCCCTCCCTCCTCCTTCTGTTCCCACCCCGTGCAACTCCTTCCCCTAGCCAAAGTGATGGAGAGCATCCATCGTGAGGGTGCTCGGCCTCTCCAGACACTGGGCTGCTTGTTGCTCCACAGCTATTTGCAGCTGCAGTCCCCTCCCAGCAGCAGGATGGATGAAAGCAGCATTTCACACATGGGGCAGGCAAGGGAGAGATTGGAGCAGTCCCAGGCAAGGGGAAGACTCAATAAGAGATGGGCCAGCAAGGTGAGGGTGGGACAGAGAGACAAGCTGCTGCTCTGGAGTGGAAAAGGTGAGGGGTTGGGAGTGGTTAAAGCCCAGGGCGCCAGCAGGTGCTGGTGGCATCCCAGGGGGTGTGCAGCAGAGCAACCGTCAGACCCACACCAAACTAAGTGCCCAGGTACTTCACCAATCCCTATGAGATGCTCAGGTGCCCCCTGGTCTCCTTTGACACACTTCCAACCCCCTGACAGCAGGTTGTTAGGGCAAGGCCCTGTCCTTGCACACCTCCATCTCCAGCAGTGCCTCTCCAAACAAGCACATTGGAAATCCTAAACTTCCTGTTGGCTCAGACAGTCCTTCCCCTGCTCTGCATTATGCTGGCTACTCTGACAGAGCAGCTCGGTTTACAGTGCACATCTGGTGGAGTCCCCTTCAGTGCAATAAGGCTCCCCTTTTAAGGGAAGCTCTGCCTAGCGAGAGAATGAAAGAGAAGGGGACACAACGTGACTGACCGTGCTCAGCTTCCTCGTGCAAAGGGTTACGTGTGTTTATTTTATGGGAAGTGGAGTAAAGGACTGTTGGGCAAGCGCACACAAAAAGCGTTTCATAATCTCAAGCAGCCGAAAATTGCTTTTTTATGGCCAGTTCCTTTCCTGCATACTTGGGACATCTGTGGAGCAATTGTTCCTCACGGGTGGGATTTCTGTGTCCTCAAAGCCACTGTAATAAGGTCAGCTTTGAGCATTCAGTCACGGGCCGGTGCTGGCAGGAGAGGGAACATCCCCAAGGATGGCACAGGAGCTGTTCAGTTCCCCATGAAGCTCTATAGGCTCTGGAGATGGCTGGGATGAAGAGCGTATGGATGCTCGGCTCCTGGTCCCAACACACGCAGGTGGGACCGCCTTGATTTCTGACTTATGTCACACGGGTATTCCTCAAGAGAAAGGGTAAAAGTGGAAATGCACGGCCTCATGCCTAATGCAAAAGGATTTCCTCTTGGAAGAGGAGGGGGTGGATTCCTCCGGGAACCCAGGCAGGACCAGCTGTTATTTGAGCTGTTCCCTGGCCTGGGGAAGGGGGGGATTTACAGGTGTTCCCTTCCTAGCAATCAGTCAGGACATGCTGAGCCCTGACCTGCGAGAGGAATCATGCTCCATCTTCCTTTGCAGCACATGAGTCTGGCGCGGGGACAAGAGACAAGGAGATGAATCAACAGTCCATGTCTAATTCTTGTGATTAAGAGACTAATTGGAATAACTAAAGTGCTCCAGGAACCGAGATCTGGAATGCGATGGCTCAACAGTTCTCAGTAAGCTGGTAGGAGGGAAGGACGTCCCTGTGGTTGTGAGCCTTTGCTCTGCCCGGAGGGGACGGAAAGAAGATGAGAGGCTGTCGGCTCTGCCATCCCAATGCAACAGCAGAACAGAGCAGCTTGGGACCCATGGCAGCCTGCCCGCCTGCCTACCATTTAGCTGCATACTCCACCTAGCAAACTCGGCATATCTGCCTGTTCCACAAACAGACTTTCTGGCATTTTTCTGCGTCTGTGACTCCGCTCGTGACCCCGTGAACCTCCCTTTAAGTCAACCCAAACAGTCTGTTTTCATTCTACGATCTCCAAGGCACATTAATATTTAAAGGCTGTTGATAAAGATGAAAGAAGAGCGATCCTTCTGGATGAATTAACGGAAAGGACATTCGCTTCTTCCCCGATGCTCTGGGAACTGGCATTCAGCTAACACTGAGCCCATGTTCTGAATGGACTCGAGACTACTTGCAAATCTAAACGAAAACAAGTTATTTGGAAAAAGCAAAGGACTCTTTTTGACCTTCCTGCTCTTCCTGGTGGGCTGGGTGGAAAGAGCAATGCAATCTAGAAAGCTTTCTGCTTTGGGACTACTGATTTCACTCTGACCTGTGGCTTATGCTGATTGAAGGATGGGAAAAGTCCTGCAGAAGTATTCCTTGGGAATCTAGTTCATTCAGTTCACTGCAATTGTAATTCTTGTGCTGAATTCCCACAAAGGCTGTAGTATGGCTTGCTGGTTAGAGCTGCTTGGGAAAATAACTTTTGTCTGCATTCATGATGGATGGGAACTTAAAGACACATAAGGAGTGGGTTACTCCACACATTGAACGCCGTGAGTGATTACGTGTGAATAACCAAGACGGTATGAATTTCAAAGATGAATCAAAACTCCTCATCTGCTAATTGAAGAAGAGCTGAGAAAGACATTCAGAAAATCCTTTCAGATAGTTAATACATGTGGGAACTTACACAGTCCAGAAGAGCATGTTGTGTGAGCAGTGGAAAACACAGCACGCACCCAACCATTTGGTATTAAGTGCTAAAAGAGCAAAGCAAAATAAATCTCACCAGCATCCAGCTGCTTAAATGGTCCTTGGGACCATCCTGACCCAGTTCCCAGGAAACACATCTCATTCTCAGAAAGTCAGCAGGGGTGAGATAGGGACCGGAGAGAGGTCAAGGACTCAGGGGACTGCAGATTCCTCCCAGCATCATGCTGGGCCAGCTGAGATCCAGGCAGGGCAGCAGGAGCCCAGAGCACCAGGTCTGCTCCTCAGGCTCCAGAGCAGACAACCTGGGACATCTTGCACTACCACTGATGTTCATGTCTGATGAGGAAAGGTACTGAGCTTGTGTGTGGGAAGGTACCTTTGTTTTACAGGAGGGACAACAAAACCCCAGCAGCTGCCATCACACTGAATACCTTCTTTCAGCTCTAACTAGCACCACATGGCAAAGCGTGCTGTCTACCACAATGGAAAGAAGAAAAGCTATCAACTTACTGGGTTCCCGTCGATGCCTGGAGGTCCTCGTTCCCCAAAATCACCAGGAAAACCCTGAGAAGAGGAGGAACATATTAATGTTACTGGTGCCAGCTTAAAAGCTGCTCCTGCTGCATTCAGTGCAACACTTCAATAGCCAGCAGGTCAGAAGGAAGCCCAGGCCAACAGCCCCCGGTCATACCCCACCCACAGCACACTCACTCAATGAGCAGCTCTGAAAGGCCAGGAGCTGATTCCCTCCCTTCACCTGAGGCAAATGAAGGGCAACCAGGGGTATCATTTACCAGGCTCAGCCATCAGCTGTGCATTAACCAGTGGGAGTCTGGGGAGGAAAAGTCAACAAGGAAACAGGAAGGCTTTTTGCTTGGCCATGCTGTGGAAAGCACCCATTGCTGAGGCTGCTGGGTCTGATGCGTTCACATCAGCCATGACTGTTCCTAACAGTGTCTGTCAGCCCAGGGCACACTTCATACAGCAGGCGAGGCTTTGACAGTGCCATGTAGAAAGTCAGTGTGAGTGTGCATAGGAGAGAAAGGTGAAAATCAGTGCTTTTGTTCTGGTTCACCCAAGTCCTTCAATACGTCCCAACAAGGAAAATGCAGCCCTGAAGGTTATGTTGCATAGTTTACAAATGAAGCGTTAAACACTTTTGCAAGACCAAACTTTGCATCTAAAGATTAAGAAATGTTCTACCGATAAACACAATGTCTCCTTTAAAGTCGATCCTCAATCATTTATATTCTGGAAGACTTCATAAACCTTGCTGCAATGATTGTCCTCCTCAAAAATGGACAGCTATTGCTGACTTGCTTGGATTCCATAATTCTATTTTACAGGCATCACTGTGAATGGGAAAGTTGTCTGCCTTTCCAGCTGGGCACTACATCCCTTAAGCCTGTGTGCAAGCCAAGAAGCTGTGGTAAGCAACCACTGCAACAGCCGTCTGCCACCTAGAGACAAAGATGTCAAATATAACAAGAAGGGGAGGGCTGGAAGAGGATAAAATCTTCCCTAATAAAAAAGAGAGGAAAAATAACTCTGCTACATGCTGAATCAATCAGATCAGAACAGATATATGTAAGGAAAACTCATCGCTCAGGCAAGACAACAACAAAAAATGAGCTCCTTGTAAGGTTTTGCTGTTTACAGTCATACAGCTGGCCAAGGAAAATACGAGCAGGCACAGACTGATACTGTACTCACACTGCTGCACATTGCAGTGCCAGCCTTCAGCAATCCGCATCCTTCTTTCTGCAGTGGGCACAGCTGGGCACAAAGGGACCCACTGATGCCATTGAGCAACCTGGCCCTGGGGTGTCCTCTGAGGTGTCCTTGATGGAGCCAAGGCCTTGTCCAGTTGGGAAGGTTTTACTCATTATAGTAGTAGAATTAAGTCAATATAGCTACAGCTGCATAGTATGACCTCTTTTTATGTCTCAGTTTCTTGTACTAACCTCACTGCTCAAAGACATGGGAGACTGGAGGCACTTAACAGATAGAATTAATACACCTCTCGCTTTTATAAGGCTTTCCAACAGTTGATCTCCAAGTATTTAAACAAGCAGATGATTCCTGTTTTGAGAGCAGGGAGCTGTGCACTCAGATGAGACCACTTGGCCAACTCTACCCAGAAGAGGTTCAACAACCAAACCCCTTCACAGTGCAGCGTGGTCCCCATCATGCTGCTGTGTTTTCTTCCCATCCTTGAGATGGAAAATGATAAAATGGAAAATGGAGAACCTTTCTCATCCCGAGCCCATAGGGTTTCTGGGATGGTGCTTGGTCCCACAGTATTTTTTGGCTCATGTAGTAAAATAAACCCAGAATAGGAGACAATGGAAAAAGCAGCTTTAAATCAATGGACCCTGCACATCCACAGCCAGGCTCTGAGCTTGGCAGCACAAGGATTAGCACTTAAGCACATCAAATGAGACCAAGACTGGTGACTGTGGCATGAAGGAGGATGTTTCAGCATCCCCACAGTCTCCAAAGGCTCAGTCCGGGTTGTGAAAGCCATTATAGCACAGTCCTGTTCGCAGCAGGAGGCAATCAATCTGTTAAGCACCTAATGAAAAGAAAGCACTTTCTTTCCATGGGGTAAGCAGTAGCAGCTTAAACCACAATTACCGTTCCAGTGACCACAGTGTCCTAAATTCATTGGCTCTCACATGTCTGCAAAAGCTGTTTTTTCAACCCTCCTGCCTCAGCCTTGAGGACAGAGATGTTCCTCGGGAATAAAAGCCGTGCTATTCAACCACAACAAGCAGCCTAGGAAGTACAAGAGGACTTGGTTATCCCCTTGGTTCCATCCCTGTGGTGCCAGAGAGCAGCTCTTTGCACCCTTCCCTGAGCAAATCTTCTCAAAGGAAGCAGGGGGGTTGGTTTTTGTTTCTAAGTTTGTTTTTAGGTACAGAATAATCCACAGTTTCCTCAAAAACTATGATAGCAAAGAATAACAGCCTGGTGAAAAACATTCAGCTGTGCATCCCCAGTGCTCTCGGGGATGCATGGAAAAAGTCAAGGACTGGGAAGGGACAGCAAAGGGCAGCAGAGCTGGAGGAAAACGCTCGCCTAACAAGTTGTGCCGGCAGGGAGCCAGCTCCTCCACAGTGGCTGCAGTCAGGTATGACAAAACTTTTGGCTCCATCTCTCAGCTGGGAAATACAGAAGGTAAAAAAATAAGAGAGAAGCCCAGCTGAGTGGATTTCACATTGTCTGAAGGAGAAATTCAATGAAGGAAGCAAGGTGGTGCTTGAAGAGGGGTTGGAGAAAAGCCATACAAGCAGAAGCAAAACCCAATGAATCTGTGCTCCCCTCTGACCACAGTGCAGTGGTTGCAGTTTGTCCTCCATATGCTTTGCTGGAGAGGGAACTGAGACAAAGAGATGCAAGTTGGTTTATCCTAGATAAAACCAAGAAGTCTGAAGCTGATCCAGTAATTAAATGTATACATTCAAGGTCCCACAGCTGTGCCTCAACTCCTGTTCATCCACGCTCCCTGCAAAGGGCATTCTCTCATACACAAGACAGACACTGGAATCAGCCCCTTGGCAGCAGGGGATAACATCCCCTTCTACCTCCCCTTTCCTTCTTCCTTTGCTTAAAACAAACAGAGCAGCCTGCCCTCGCTTGCTGTTGTCAGCCAAAGGGCTGCTCCAGGTCTGAACACGAGCCACCAGCTCTCATCCCTGCAAGCCACCGTCCCCAGGGAAACAGGGCCAGGTGATGCTCTGAGTCCTTTGCTTCCCCAAAGCCCTCTCAGGTGTGCGCCTGTGGGTGGGTGTGTTGTATGTATACAACATCTGATTCAGTTTAGAACACTTTTCCTGATGGAGTAAGGGAGGCAGTCTGGCAGCTGCTGCTCCAAGGAATCCTGGCAGGTCTGCACGCCAATAGAATCCTTCTCCAAAAATAGGATTTTATTTTCCTGTTGGCTGAAGGTGAAACTGCTCAAACCAACCAGCCCTCCTCTCTTGTCTGCAGAAGGCTGCATCTGCCAGTTGGCTCCGTCCAGGTAAGTCTCAGCCCAGGAGCATCCGCAGGGATGGAGCGTGTAAGTCAAACAGTTTGAACAACAAAAAAGGTAACGGTTGGGAAGCAGGGCTGAGGGTGAGAGGAGGCATTCACTGGGGGAAAAAAAGTAAAATAAACAAATGGAGCTTATGTTGGCAGCGTCCAACTCTGAAAGTGTTCTTGGTGGAGAGCACAGACGTGAGCCCCGCACCAGTTGGGCACGAGGGCTGGCTCACACCCAGCAATGCTTCCTTGAGTGGCCCTGCAGGGATCCTGGCAAAGCCCCTACGCCCAGCCTGCTTGCCAGCTTAATCCATACAGCTACGCCTTGCTCAGCCTAGAGCTGGGACTGTGGCAGCTTGCATCCCAGCAGAGAGGAGAGGTGCCTCCCACAGCTGGGGACGGGGCTGGTGGCCTTGCTACTTCACATCTCCATGTCGCATCCTCTTTGGATTAAGCTTTCATGGCATTTTTAGCATAACTGCCCTTTGGAGCCATCAGTTCCACATGAACGAGAGCCAACGTCCACTGAAGCCCTTTCAGCCAAGCACCACTGAGGTCAACTTGCAGCCCTCCACCCTCCCAACCTCCCACTTCACTCCTTCACACACGTACACGCTCCCTTCCCACTTCTGTCGGGCTCTGATAGAGTGCAGATTACACAGACTCAATTACCTAATGCTCAAGAGCACTGAATCTGCCAACACTCCTAATTATTTACGGCCAAGATTTCCAGGTCTAGCAGCTTCCTATTTAAGAAAGTCAAGATCAAAACGCTTTCAGAGTCGAACGTGATAGCTGCATTAGTTTATCTTATTTCTAATGAAAAACACTTTTGGTCTCTGCCCTGATTTCTAAATGAACATTTAGGATGCTCTTGTGCTTAGCAGATACTGATGTAATCCTTCACAAGCTTTCTGAATGATGACAGACATCAACTCTTAAGGTGTTTTTGGAAACAAACAGCTGAACCTGACCTGGGACGCTGGTTTGAAGGAATCCTTTGTGGTCTGCAGAGCTCGCCAAGTGCTCGGGTGGTTCAGGTATGTCAAACCTGAGCAGTCTAGCTATGGAAGAGCAGGTATTTTCTGAGGATATATGCTGATCACAGTGACAAAACACACATGGCTGGAGCATTAGCAGCCCATGTGAGCTGTAGGTGAGAGCACTTAGGGTGTACTCCTAAGCCACATTCTTACTAGGAAAGCCATGAGGGCAGCCTTTCTGCACCCTTGGGAGCCCAGTCAAGTACAGTCTAACAGTTATTTGTTAAATAAGAGCTACTTGGAAATGCTGTCACCAGTTTCCCAAATCTCAGCTTCATGCTCTTGCTTGGTTCTCTCCAAACACAAGGAAGGACGGACTTCAGCTGCATCCAAAGCAAAGAAAAGACTGGGGCAAGAAGAAAGGAGAGGAGTAAAGCTTCAGTCTCTGCACAGAGCAGCCAAATTTGTTTTCTCGCTGATTTGGGTTATGCCAGTCTTTCCAGACACATGGCAAGACGGATCTCCCCTATTGTTTGCACGGACAACAGCTGTGGCTGTGTAACTTGGCAAAGCAGTGTGCAGTTACATTCACCACTGAGTTATCTCAGCTATATATCAAAAGGTTGGAAGAGGCTGTAAAACAAAACCTTCCCAGAGTCTGCCCTGCTTTTTTGCCATTTCAGATGATGCAACAGGCTTCTCATTTCAGTAGGGAGTGCACGGGTACCGCATGCCCTTCTAACAACTCATCAGATGGAGAAAAAAGAGTATTTTGAGGCTCAGTGTTCACTGGAGGCAGAAGTTAAGACATTAACGTCGTAAGTCAAGATGGAAGAAGACAGCAGACATGAAAAATAGCCTGGCAAGGCTTTGCTGCATTACAAGCTGAGAGCTGGCAAGGGGGACCTCGGCTGTGGTCAGCTCATTGGAAGTGGATTCCAGATGAGGCAGCTTGCCACCATGCTGATGCTCACAGCAAATCCTGAGGCCACGTCAGTGGCTGCCAGATCACTGCTGGCTCTCACAACCTCCACACTGTGGCCAACGGGCAGAGAGAAGGGAGTTCTGGCATCACCCGTGTGCTGATCCCTGACACTTAACACCCTCATGCCACTTCATAGATCCTCTTTGCACAGCACCTGCACAATGGACCTGAGCACATATGGAGGCTTCATGTGGTTGACTGAGGTCCAGGCATTGGACCAGCAGTGGCAGCAGCAGCAAGTCCTTAAGAGGAGAGAAGGAGACCTCGGATGTCTTTGCTCAATCGTAAACAAGCTTCAAACAAATCTACATGTTACTAAGGATGTCATGGAACAAAACTTTGTGCCTTCCTATCTCTTTTTAAATAATACTGCTTAGGACGTTATAAGCTAAAAGCAGGGATGAGACAGTGTTGATAGTCGATACACGAGAGAAAAGAGCAAGAGATACAAGTGTCCATCCATAACAATGGTGAACCAGAGAGAGCTCAAACCTCTTCCAATACATTTCCTCAGAGTTCTCCTGTAAGTCTCTTTCTGTAGCAAGACTTGAGACCTTCTGAACGTATTATATTCTATTTGAAGCTTAATACAATCTGCACTGCAGCTATTTCTTGCCCAGGGGTCACCAGTGCCCAGCTGCTGGAAGCACATTTGCCTCCACCGGGTGGGAGCTGGAGCTGCCTGCTTCCACGACAGACCCACCATGTCCCTCATAGCTCTGCAGAATTTAAGTTCCCTGGAATGCTTTCAAAACCTGACTCATGTCCAGTTCGTCTATTTTAATCATTTGCTCTTACATCATTCCAGGAGGCCCACGGTGTCACATGCAAACTCCCCCAGCCCCCTGCTCCTCTTAATCCACTGCTGCCTCGTACCAAGCAAAACTTGCTAGGGAAATGTATTTGATAATGGCTCCTTCCCTACTCCCAGAGCTTTATCCAGCCTTGGATGGTAGCTAATAAGGGCTTCCAAGAGCTCTCCATTGCAGTGACTGCACTGAAGCAGAACAGAGCTGTGGCCATGCCAGCAAACCTAGCAGAGAAATCACAGCCGGCTCACTCACACTGCAGCCCAGCTGGGAGACAGCGAGGGCAGGAGATAAGTGCTGGAAAGGGAACCACGTCAGCTGCTTCCTCCTTTCCGTTCTCCAGTGGTTTCCTGAATACCTCTGGATGCCACAGAACCTCTTAGCTCACGCTCGGAAGTACAAATCGACAGCATCTCTCCATTCAAGATTTCCTATTAAACCTGATATCACGAAACGGGGATGGAGCCAAAACCCTCTGAGCAGAACACAGGCGTTCACACACAGGGCTTTCATCCCTTCTCAAGATCCCAGCCTGAATGCCTCACTGGGTGAGAGATTCCCCACAGATCCCAGAGGATCACCAGACACGAGTTCTTCTTGCCTGGAAGACCACGAGCAGCAGCCAAACAACAGCTGGAAGGCTTTGAGCCTACAGCGTGATCTGCAGAGTGAGCAGAGAGCCTGTACCTAACGACAGTTGCTTTGTTTGTTTTACTCTGGTCAATGAGTCATCCTTACATTGCCTGGCTCGCTGCACTTACTCATTGCAGAGGCTTCTGGTGCAATTTGTGGATTAAAAGCTGTAAGATTCGGTACAGATTTCCACCACTGCTGTCCCTCCTCCAAAATCTGCTCTATTCCCCCCCCCCCCATCCCAGAGCAGCCAGCCCAGATGAGCGTGGCAGTGGGTGTGGGATCCTAGAAAGCACGCTCTCACATACAAGAAGGACAAGGGGAAAGCACTGGATTTTTTTCAGTGTGTGGGTGAGAGGACATTTTACAAGGAGCCTGTGAGTGCAATGATGTCAGAAGACTGAGAGGCACTCAGCCCAACATGAAGAACAAGGTGCAAAGGCAATGAGAGACACCAGAGCACGCACACGTCTGCTCTCTGCTCTGCCTCTTGGAGCAAACAGCTTGATGCAGTTTAGCAAAGGAAGCATGCAGGAGAGCCGTGGCAGAAGGCTGATACAGGGACAGCTTTCCCTTCTGCTCTTTCCCTGTTTCCTTGGCTCATTTCTGTACTTTTCCCACCTACTACAGGCAGCACAAAACCCCTTCTATGCAACTTTCAGCTCCACCTCATATCCAGCCCTACCTGTATCACCTCCCCATCCTGGCCAAGCTCTCAGTTTTGCCTGGACAAAGCAAACACCTCCTCACCTCTTCTATCACTGCTTTCATTCTGCTCCACCACCAAGGGCAGAACAGTCTCTACACCAAAATGCACTGGCATTATGCAAAGCAGGACAGCACAACGGCTGAAGAGAACTGCAATCAATAGAGGCAAATATGATGGGATGGGTGAAAGCACGAAAATTAAATGTAACAGAGCAACAGGGAGCCGGGTGCTGCTGTCACAGTGGGGAATTAAAAAGCACATTTAAGGAAGAGGCCGTCAGGAGGGAAGGTATTGCAGAAGAGAATCTGAGCAGCGTAGGATCCAGGGGAGCATGGAGAGAGCGCAACAAAGAACAAAAGGGCAGAGCATGAAAGAAAGGAAGAAAACAGTACTTGTATCTTCGGCTTTCTTCCTGCTCGAGAAAAGAGACATGGAAAGGTTTGTTTGATCTCCCCACTTAGTTCCCAGCAGAAGATATCAGGGGGCCCAGCCAAAAGCCAGATGTTTTGTTTTCGGTTTCATTCAAACAAAGTCTGCATAATAGACGAGGAAAAACTTTACCGGCCTACCCATCTTGCCCCTCTTCCCAGGAACTCCAGGGATCCCCTGCAAGGAAAACACAGAGAGAAAAAAGAATAATAGGTCTGGTTGAGAAAGCAAACAGTCAACCAACAATGCAAAACAAAACGAGAAGAGAAAGGGGAATGCAAAACAGGCTAATGACTGCGGCATTGTTCGGGAATCAAAATGTCAGCTACTTGCAGCCAGAGCAGAAGACAATTAACCTTCACCCACTAACTACGGCCCTCCCTGGGGACGCACGCAGGCAGCATCCACACCCAAGGCTACAGGCTGAAGCTTAATGCCTGCTGGAGCAGTCATTAAGCTACTGGGCTGGAACCGACTGAAGGCCACCGCCAAGGCACTCGCTGGAGAACTTCTGTTTATGTTTCTTATTTAGTTATACAAGCATTAAATCAGCGACTCTCGAGCACAGGGCAGTCCCCTCCCAGGCAGGCACACTCACTCCCACATGCTCCTGGGGCCTCTCTGGTTTCTGGAGATTGCATTTGAGGAAGAAAAAGTGAGAATGAAACAGTCTTGGTCTTACAGTGCCCTTCCTTAGGAACTCTTGCTGTGAGAAGAGGGAGTCTTTGGGTGGGTAGAGATGAGGCAGGTGGGGGTACTTATGGGAGAAGAGCAAAACAGCAAGGGAGGTTCTGTAAAGCTCTGAATGTGTGGGTTTGGAAAAGACATTTGGGGAAGGGTGAGAGGAATGGAGGACACGTGGGGACAGCAGCCACAGGTACCCTTCCATGGGCTTGACTGCTCAACTTGATGCAACTGGAATGGAAGCCACCATCAGAAAACCCCAGCACTGCTCTTCCCAAGAGGCACACAGCTCCAGCTGGACACCAAAATGCTGGGGTACGGTGGCTGGGATGTTGCTCATGTGGGCACAGGGAATTCCTACTTATGTTCCAGCTCTGCCCCATCCATCTAAGATGGACTTGGAAGGAGGAAGAGGGCAAACTTGGAGTGAGGGACAATACGGAAAGACTCCTCCCAGCACATCAGCACAGTCTGATGATCTTGCCTAAAGACTTGGTTTCCCTGAGCCAACATCATATAGGGACGAAGGTCTTCTTGCAAGGGCAGAGACAGGCAGAAGAAGGCATGTTCAAACATTAGGCATGCTTGCCTCCCTTCTCATAAACAAGGGGTGGATGTTACAGCAGGTTCTGAAGAACTGTCTACATGCATCACACTAAAGTTTTCTCCACAAAATACTCACTCGTTCTCCATCAGCCCCTGGTAGCCCAAATAATCCTGGAAGACCAATATATCCCTAAAGAAAAGAGGAAACAAGTAGTCAAATACGTTTCTCCGTTAGCAGCCAGTCAATCTGTCATCCCTGAACAGCAGAGCATCCTCCAGCGTTGGTCAATGGCAGCCATGATGAAATAAACCTTGAGGCAAGTGTATATGCCCATGGACTGCATGGTGCTGGCTTCCACGATGTAGTCCAAGGGCACATACCCTCACACCAGGGATCATGAGGATTCCGGGCAGGAAGAGGCCAGCAATAAGACACCTTACCTGGGCTGGCAATGAGTGTACCTGAGGGAAACGGAGCTTAGTTCAAAGTTAGCAAGAGTGACAGCAGAAGTAACCCATTCCTTTCACAGTCACCAGCGGTTGCAGCATTTTCAAGCATGCAATGTTTCTGTCCGGCCTTGGGATCCTGCTCAGACAGGACGCACTGCATAAAATGCTACATTTCCTTTCCCTCTCAACAATTGAAGCCTTGTGTTTAATCCTCTTTGCTCAGCAGTCAGCACAAAGTTACCTTGTGTGCTGGTCCTTTGCAAAGGACTATTTGTGCCAAACGTGCAGAATCGAGAGGAAGTGAATTTCAGCGGGGAGCCCCCTCCCGTGGCATCTTGCTGTTACAAGAGCCAAATGCTAACAGCCACTTTCTCTCATCTTTTTCTCTCCATCATCACTAAATCTCTTACAGCCAATCCTACCAAATTCTTTCACCGGTCCATCATTCCCTTTGGGTCGTGCTTGTTTGGGGATGATATGGGAAATACAGCCGTAGCAAAGGATGCTGATACCTTTGCCTCCTTAGCACCAAGACCTTCCTCCCTCCCTCCCATAGGATGCCAAGCAATGCTCTCCCTCCCCAGCTCAGCAATACAGCTAGCTAAGGGGTCAGAGGCTGTTTATGCCTTGCAGTTTTTCTGGTGATGAAATCCAGCTGGTTGAATTTATTGCCTATAGAGGAAGTATCACGTGTCAAGGAAGGAGAGGATTTTATTGGGTCAGAAGCTCATTGTGAATTTAAAATTGATTAATGGAAGTCGTAATTGTTAAAGAAAGAGAACAAAATCTTGAGCAGTGAGGGAGAACACCCAGAAATTCAAGTTTTATATATGCGTAATGATACAAATCAGTCCCAAACTCAGGACTGTACCCAGAAAAGTCCATATTCAGCATGATGGGAGATCACTGAGACAAACTTATTGACATTAAAGAGGCCTCAGAGAGCTGGGGCTTGTGGGAACTTCAGGCTGGGCTTCTGTAGGAATATGGATTCCATTCTTCCCTCTGCTGCACCATAAGGAGTAGTGAGTTCTCACCATCAGTACCACCAGCGACCCCTCGTCTTGGTACATTCAGAGCTTCATTTCAATAACGTAACAGTGCCTCAATAAACAAGCAAGTTTGTTCATTGAGGGCCTCTGTACACAAGGTGTGCAGTCCAAATCCCCCAAATCCAAATCCCTCAAATCCAACAGCTTTGAAGAACTTGTCTCAGGATTAAAAAGTTAAGCATAAAAGTTCTTAAGTAGCCCTTAATAAAACCAAGCAAACACAAATCAAAGGCGGCTTACCCGACTGCCTTTCGGACCAGCTTCCCCTATGGGGCCAGGTAAGCCCTAGAACAGAAGGGAGAAAACAAAGATAAATGTGGACAGGCTTCCATTTGCTTAATAAGTACTGCCAAGTCCCCAGCACTGTCCCCGCGTGGCTCTGCTTCTGAGTCCAACGCTTATCAACAAAGGGGAAACTAGATGAAACGACACCAAAATCCATTCTCCTGCAGCTGGGGAGCTGTGGTTCTGCACACTGTGAGCCTTCCCTGGGGCTGAAGGAGCCCCGATGCAATGAGAAAGTCCTTCTGATTTCTACAGCCAACAAAGCCGCGTAGCAGCGCAGGTGCTGCACATCTCCAACCCTCTGCAGCACCCACAGCTATGGAAAGAATTAAAGATGCATTCCCCATTCCCCTTTCTGTTCCCTCAACGTGCAGCAAAAAAGGAAGCCTATAAAAATGCAGAATGAATTTGCATGTTTATTGTCCCTCCAGCAGCTTTCCAGATCGATACTTTACCAGTTCCAAATGCCTCTGGAGCTTTATATGTTTTTTTTTGGAAGTAGGAATAGTAATGATTAAAAAAAGGCCAAGCCTGTATTTTCTTTAGCTGGCAGCACTGCAGGCTCAGCCTGGGATCTGAAAGTCATGTTGTGCTCTTTTCTGGCTCACGCACTGTTGCCAGTCAGAGCTTTCAGCCATCGGGGCGAAGCAAAGAGCTCTGCCAACGATGCACAAATCAGAGCAGAGCCAAACTCACGCTCCCATCACACAGCAGAGCCAGCACAGCTGACAGCAGTAACAAGTAGTAAAATCTCATTAAAGTAAACAGCCCCGATGCTGGATACACACAGCGCTCAGATATGCTGGAAAAAAAGCTCCTTTTTCTTTCTTTTTTTTTTTAATAAATAAAATAACAAGTTGCTTTCTTGACCCCAGCCATGTTATAAGAAAGTGCTTTTGTCCTTCATATGTCAAGCGCAAATATTTCACCCTGCCTATCTGATGGGCAGCACACAGCTGCAAACTGCTAAGCAGCATTCATTAGCCTTGTATGTCCATTATGGCTCGGACTGCTCTGTAGGAGCCATCTAATTCACATTCACACCTTGCATGCAAATCCCTGAGAGCCCTTCAGCATGCAGTCAGGTGCACACAACTCCCACCCAGTCCCACCAACCATCAGTCTGATTTTGGACTCGGAACAGATCACACTGCTGATAGTGGGTGGGGGGCAGTTCTGTGTATCTCACTCACATTCAGCCCCACGCTCAATGCACTGGGATAAGAGCTCACATATGAACTCTCTTAACGTCAGTAAGAAAACAGAGGGTCTGACCCCAACCTATTTCCCCTCGCACTCTCCTCCATTCCTAAAGTTGTCTTACAGCCTTTTTTTCAATGGAAAACAAAGACTTGATTTTCTTTCATCTTTTTTTTTTTTTCTTGGCAGCTGCAAATGACTTATATATAGTGATGGTGTGTATAACTTTACACAGATGAATATATATACATATATATATACACACACACACACCTATGCTAGCAAATGTGAGATTTCAATCAGACCTTCTCAATCAGCAGTACGCTTTCTGCGCCACGTTTCTAACCCGTTCATGTTACTCAAGCAAGGATTTGCCTAAAAGTGATGAGCCAGCAGCTTTCAAGCACACTTCTCTGCTTTGTTTTGTTTCTTTTTTTACTCCTATTCCCACATCAGGCAGGTTTTGCTACAGAAATTCAAGTTGGATCCACCCTGGGCACAACGTCCTTTCTAACAACGTGAGTGAGGGGTCATTGTCATCGCTGCACTGATTTTAGTGGGCCATGTATGTAGCAGGGCACGCGTTCACTGCCTGCACACCCACAGCCCTACTCTGTGCACAGCACGATGAGATTTACTGCACCTGCCTGCCAGGATAACCTTTGGCACCAGGGCTGCCGGCTGGTCCTCGTTCACCCTTTGGAAAGAAACAAAAAGAAGAAGGTAAGGGGAATGGCCACACACCTGGGGAGCGTTTGAGCTGCTTTGAACTGGGGTGGAATGGATTAGATCTGGGATTTAATCATAAAGCTGCGATGTAAATCTATAGAGACAAAAACGTGAAAGGCAGACGGTGGAATAAAAGGACAAAAGGCAAAAAAAGCAAGCAGAAAAGCAAGGCAATATCATCCACACGTCCAGCACGTGTCGGTCTGTGCCCTTCTCCCTCCATCTGCAGTGAAAGCAGCAGATAGACTGAAACAAGGAGGCTTAGAGAAGGTGTAAGGCTGCATCTATATCTGGCATATGGAACCGTTTTGCTGCTAGGGAAGCACTGCCAAAATTCTTCAGAACTAAACGGATTCATGTATAATATCCTTTAACATCATTGCTAACAGGGCCTGCTATTCATTGCCCTTTTTTTTCTCCCCCTGAACTGCAAGCAAACATCAGACCTAACCAAATAAAGGGGGGAAGGGGGGTGCGGGAAACGGGCTCTGGGAGGGAATTACATGTTAGTGCTTAACCCGATGCAGCTAGTAAACTCCAGCTGAAATTAATGTAAGGGAAGGAAGGGGGAGCAGGGTAAGCTGGTATTTTTTCCACCACACAGACCTAATGGGGTTGAGCAATAAAAATTAGAACTTAAATTTAGAAACCCCGAGGCAGCCTCCTCCCACCGACACGCAGACTGATGCACTGTGCCTCCCATCATGTGTGCATGGAGCTCCCTGCTCCTACTGATGCTGTACAGCACCCAAAGCAGCATCAGGTCAATCTGTCTCACTCTGTAGGTTCAGTGTTGGGAAGACTCACCTGGTCTCCAGGGTGACCTGGTGGTCCAGGGTAGCCTTTGTATCCCTGTTGAAATAGGGTAGAAAAAGATAAATAAGTAGGACTAATGTTCAGGGAAGAGACAGTTCTATGGGCATGGAATGGGACCACACCACCACAAGCTTTCACCATGCATTGCCAATATCTTGCTGATGTTCTCAGGCCGTGCTGGAGGTTGCTCAGCAAGGACTTGCTCCATCCACAGCCAGAGGGCTGCAGCTACGCTCAGGTTTGTAACCCACACCATTACCCTTAATCCTTAGGAAACCACAGGTTTATAGGGCAGAGAGTTTGGGCAGGTGCAGAGATATCTGCCTTCAGAAAAGCCTGCATCTCAGCTGTAGATCTGAAGGCTGTGGTGAAAGCACTGATCATTGCTGTACCATTTCATCCAGCCATCCTTGCTCTGAGCCCTGTAGGGTCACCTGCATTTCAGAGAATACCCTCACTTTTGTTTGAGAACTGAAAAGGCCACAGGAAACACCAGCGAAACCATTTACCGTCATGGGAAGCTTCAGTTTGGCTTCCAGCTCAAACTTGTCTCGTTTCCAGCTTTTCTAATCTAATTATTACAAGGTGTGACAAGATCCAGAGCCCTTCCTTACGGAGCTACCTAAAATGGTGAGCAAGCTGCCTCTTAACTCGCTCCCTTCCAAATTAGAGCTCCTTAATGCAGCTTGCAGCTGCCAGGTGTTGCAGGCTTCAAATCACTCTCACAGGTCTTTCATAAATCTGCCTCAGTTTTTCACTATTTCTTTTTAATGCGGAACAAAGGCAGCCTGTTCAGCTGCAGACTGATCAGTGTGTATTTGGAGTCCTCTTTCCCCTGCATTTACCTCCAGTCTCTTTCCAAACACCAAGGAAATTCTGCACGTGGCAGTCACATCGGGTTTTTTTTTGCTCTTTCCCTGAAGCTGTTGTTTCAGCCATTTAAATCTCATTTCCATCAGGTGGAGTCAGAGCAGATGAAGAGATTGCAATAGGGGTGGTGAGATTAAAACAAGGCAGAACACTGAACTTGAAGCAAATGGAGAGACAAAATCAACACGAAATAATATTTGCACAAATACTACTGATAAAAAAAATACCTACGAAAATACCCCCAAATGCTTTCACAGTGGGCTATGATTGCTCTTTGCAGCTCAGCCCCTGCTGCTTGCCCCATCCCAGCCCAGAGCTTCCCACACACACTGGGAGCACCACCAGACTCTGGCTTGGTCAGCTCTTGGCCTCCTATTTCCCTCACCAGATGAACCCAGGGCTGTTTCTGCTCCCAGCTCCACACCTCTGCTTAACTGCTTTTTTATTCTTCCCCTGGGCTATTCTAGACCTGCAGCCTAAGCCTTTGCTGGCAGAGGTATGCAACGTTCTCAGCCATCCTGGCTACTACCCACTCCCCTTTGCATTCCTCCTCGCTTGTTATTTCAGACATTTTGGCCTGGAAAAACACTGATTCCCTTCTCACCCATTCTCCCCTGCTTGACCTCGCTGAGGATCACGGCCTCTTCTTCTGATGGAGCAGCACTGCCCCAAGAAAGCACTTATTAACCCGCAGACCACTGGGCTACTGGCTATCCCTACTCTGGACCCTCCAAATGGCCTTTTCTCTGAGTGCTGCTTGCATGTTTTTGTCAGCAGCTCCCAAAGCAGGACCAACAAATGGGACCAGTAAGATGGGATCAGCAAGGTGGGATCTGCTGGAGATGGGAACCTGCCCCTTGAGATCCCACCTTGCTGATCTCTCCCTGGCTCTGCTATTCCCTCACTCCGAGCATCCCCTGAGCTCTTGTCAGCACCAAGCACTGCATTGCTCTCTCTCTAATGGTAAGTGAGTTGCTCTGAAGTTAGGTACGTGCTCTGTTGCTGTTGCATCATATTAAATACGCTCCTTACTATTTATAGTGCTCTGAATGTGTGTATTATTTCAAAGTATACTGCTGTTATTTTCGTCTGGGGTTAATTACAACGAGGAGAAAACAGAAAAAGCTTGTATAAGCTAAAGTTGGCTGGAATGTGAAAGCATTTACCTGTTAATCCTCTTCAAATAGCACTATAATGACAGGGCAGAGGGTATGAAAACAACAGCACTTGCTCCTTTATCCAAACACTTCCTGATGATTACAGGGTGTTTGACACAAAGGGCTGTGATTTAGAAAGGAAATTGCACTCCACTGAAAGATTTGCTCATCTGTGATGATATTTATAATCCACCCTCTCCCAGCTATAAAGAACCATCCTGCACTCCGATAGGAAATAAGGAGTGAAGAGGGCAGGGAATGAGATCTGCATGACAGGATGTGTTTGCAAGCACTGAGCACCTCCCAGCTCTGCCATTAGTCCCCAAGTGACTTCAGCAAAGCTTCTAAGAATCACAGAATCCTTATGGTTCAGAGAAGACCCCTAAGACCACTCAGCTCAAGCACCAACCCATTGCCTGTCCCATTAACCATACTCTCTCTCTCCCTGCTGCTGTCCCACTCAATCTGGCATCTTGCTACAGCCACCGGCTCTCTCTGCAGCCCTTGTGGCTGATGGCAATGATGCAGCACTATGCTGAGATGTATCTGCGTGGCAGATCAGACTCTCCAGCCCTACAAGGAGCAAAAGGTTTGCATCCAGAAGGCCGGCTCCGTGCTGCAAGTCACGCTGCCCAGAACCATCTGCCTCCTGGTTGTGACTCCAGCTCATCCTACTGAGACATGTATTTTATGTAGTGAGAAAAGCGTTTTCTTTCTTCTGCCTCTTTGAAAGTCTCTACAGAGAGCTTTCAGATCAAAGCCCTCAGAACTGCCCTTCCATGCAGTGAGCGGGAGGGCCGTCCATTTCCAAGGCGTTCCTGCTTGCTGGTCGCCAAGTTGTGTTGCCTATTTTCAGCCAAACACCAGCATATTTGCACTGGGAAGATGCCAGCAGGGAATCCAGATTATAAAAAAGAAAAAAAAAAAAGATTTTTCCAAACATTTCTCCAACAGCTGTAATATTTTCTTCTTACTGCAGGATGCTAATAAAAGCCAGGTTACACCAAAGCCATTGCCAGCCTAGCGCTACTGGGAGGTGGTTTATTTTTAAGCTGCACCAAAGGAAAAAAAAGAAACAGCATCCAACTTGATCATTACAGAGAGAAACAGAAGCACATCCCTGCCTCTGCCCTGTCCTGGGGGAGCCAAAATCAGAAGTGAAGGCCATGTTCTAGACTCAGGAATGTTGGTTCAACCTCCTATTCCATCTCCACTTTTTCCCACCACGAGGCCTTGCTTTCCTGACGTTGTTTTGCTGATTGTAACCACAAGGTTTTGCTTTATGAGCTGTTATATCAGGAAAATGATACTCTTTGCGCTGCATTTGTTAGAGTTTGTGACTGCAGAAGAATGCTAATTAGTCCCCCTACTGCTCCTAGCTCCATGCAGCACTCCAAGCATAAGAGAGAAGAAAACAAACAACCCTAGCTCCTACTTCTTCCAGTTTCATTCCAATATGAAGCATACAGCGAGCACGGAGAGGGAAGGTTTCTTTCACTCTTCTACACATCTTTCTCTCCCCAGAGTCTTAAGGCAACATGAGTAGTTGTTTGGGTGCAGCTAATTGGGCCAAGGAACAGCAGCACAACTTCAATGGTTCATTTACCGACAGAATACCTATTTAATGATGGAGTACTTGAACCAAGATGCTAGTTTTAACCATTCAGCTTTGCTATGTTAGTGCTGGCTCCCTGAGGAGAGGTTCCCACCTGGCAAACCCAACTATCAAACAACAACCTGCAACAGCTTCTAAGAAACCAACCCAACCTTCCAACACAGCCTGGAACTGGAAGGTCAACTCAAGTGTCCTTGATATAGAAGATCATACTCTTGCACTCAGCATATGGATTGCTGAGGTGCTGCTATGTGGACTTGTAGGTTTGAATACACGCACACTCTCTGCTGCAACATAAAGGCAAGAATGGATCTCATGTTCCAGCCCTGTGAGTGCTCTTCCTGGTGTAGGTATATTGCTGGTGATGCTGATGTTGAAACAACAGCGTGGTAGAGTTACAGGAGGACATTTTGAATTAAAAATTGTGATGTAATTCACTAGAGAAGGACTAGAAATGCTTACCTTTCTACCAGGCGGCCCAGGGAACCCAGTCAGACCAGGTAAGCCCACGTCTCCCTGCATGAAACAAGAAACTTGCATTAGTTTTCAGCGACATTCTCCCTGTGCTTAACATACTGTTACTGAAGTAATTTAGCCTACAGCAGTACCCAACTATTGGCACTTCTAATTGCAACTCCGCCTGGATATGAAGTGTATATTTAAACACCATCCTTATTAGCTGGCTGATATAAATAATAGACCCGGTTAATCAATGACAGCTGCTGCTGGAGTCCAGTTTTCACCAACAGAACGAATGCTTAAAAAACCCAAACAATCACAGGAGTGAGAAGCTCTTCGGTGTGAGAATACTGACATTCATCCATCAGTTCAAGCCCATTTGGGCCTCCTTTGATTAGGATGAAAAACTCCTTCCAGGACCCCTAGCATTGTGCTTTGCCTGCTTAGTGAAAACGCATTTGGAGTATCTAGCTTGAAAATTAGGCATCACTCCAAACTCCCGCTGGAAATTCCTTGTTTCTATTACTGCTAACAGGAACAAAGCCTTGTTAACATGAGCTAAAAGCAATCTGGATCTCTCCCCTTCTTAACAGTGAGCATGCTTGCAAGAAAACAGTTCCAGATTGTGTGGGTGGATGGTTTCCATGTGATGCCATTCTGATACAGCCCCAGACGTTTCCAAAGGCACCTCGTGCTGTTAAGTTCAACGTGTCATTTCAGACTCAGCCATCTCAATGTCTGTGAGCAGCTCACAGCCCTGCAGAGCACTGAGGCATCTGCTTTCAAATGGAGGGTCTGAGCTCTTCATGGCTGATGCTTTCTATTAACGGTGCATTTATAGCAAGGCTTATGGTGAAAAGAAAAAAAACCCAGACCTCTTATCCTAGATGTGAATTATGAAGTATTGTGTAGCCACCATGGAAAGAACTAATTGAGATAGATATTGTGAAGGCCTGATTGCCCTTCTATTCATTTCTAGACCTCTCTGAGGTCTTGTGGCCTCTGTAAAATTCACTCAGCTGTGAAACTGCAAAAAATGGGGCTCGTCATTCACTGAAAATTGGCAGAGCACACAGTCCTTAACTCAGCTAACCCACTTTAGTCCTGAATCCAGAGTCCAAGTCTTAAGTTTTAGTCCCAAGTCTATGCAAGCAGCTGTGCTGCTCATGGCTGCAGTATGGGCCCCCTCCATGTGTAGGCACAGGGCTTGAAGCACAACGTGATCTCAGTGCCATCTTACCTTTGGTCCTCTGCGAGCTTTTCCAGGCGACAGCCCAGGATCACCTTTCTGACCCTGAAATGAGAAACTTAAATTAGTTGTACCACTCAGAGACCCAACCCATTGATGTGGCCTTGCTTCCATCAAGCCCCCACCCTCTGTCTTCTTCCCGTGCCTCAAATGCATCAAAGCCCTCAGGTATAGCTCTGTTTTGCCACGGCTGGTTTTGACGAGTTAATACTGCTGCTAAAGCACTGAGTTTTAAATAGTATTTGACAGTATTAAATCGACTAAAAAAAGGATATCTGGGAGAAGGCAACGTCAGGACTTCTGATACTTATTAGATCAGACAGCCGTGATTTCTTCCTTGCCTACAACTACCATCACAAAAATAATTACCAAGCCTATTATTGTGGATAAACCATCCTTAACAACTTCCTAGCTGCTGTTGTTTTCTTTAACTGTGGGGAACAGATGAAACTGGAGAGAAAGCTGCACTAATTAAACACCACCAACAGCCAGAGCAATTGGGAGGCATTCAGGCTGGCAGAGGAAGAGGCACACACTTAAGTGGCAGAATGCATTATTTTCCTGTTTAACAGCTGAGACAAGAGAAAATACAACTGAAGGCCAACCTCCTGATAGGATTTCAGCAACCTGTCAGCAGCTAATTCCAGGAGAGTCCTTGGAAAATCCCAGATTAAAATCTTAAAAGGTGGAAAGGTGGGAGGGAGACAGAAGCAGGAAAAAGGGGATGAGATTTGCAGTACGCCAGCTTCTTTTGGAAGAGGTAATTATTGATTGGCAAGGGAAGTGCTTGGAAGAACCTGAAGGTTGGACCCTACAGGAGAATATTATTATCTGCTAATTGGTGTTTCTCATTAGCAACATGAAGGTCTAGCTATGGCCAGCTGAGCAGCTTCTCCACGCAGCATCACTGCACCTGACACACCTTGCACACCCCTTTCTCCCCTGCCTCCATCCACCACAAGCTGCAAGGCTTGGTGTGTGAGACTGCTTGGCTATGGACTGTAGGGAGCGCTGCCAACTCAAGGCAGATGCATCTGTAAGAGTTTCTGAATGAAGGCTGCCTGGTTTCCAAGCACTACATGAAGTCACACAGACAATCTTGCTTTGCACGCAGCTGTTATCAGAGTCTCCCACTCTGAGCTGTTTGTGGGTGCTTGACATCACAGCAACTAGAGATCACAAACCCAGTTGCTGTGATGCCTTTGGAAAACAACAGCCTGCTGACAGGTACCTCCCAATCCTGATGCTGCTGGGCATTCTCATTGTGGAATCACCTCCACTTGGTACACAGGCACTGTCTGACCTCATGAGTGCTCTGTTAATTCAGCTGATAAAAAATTATGCCCCCGGGTTACTTCCTCAGTGACAATATTTGCTGTTAGTCATTGCTTTCAAGCTCTATCTGTCCGGGAAAGTTCAGCTTCCTTTTTGAGCTGCTTGTTTTTTCCATGTGATTAAGGGATGCTGAGGGCAGGCAGAGCCCAATTGCAGGGACCCAGCAGTGGTTCTACTTGGGGCTGTCCTGCCTGCAGCACAGGCCAGAGCTCTGGCCATGGGCTGGGCATGCTAAGAGGACACAGGGATGAAATACCTTCATTTTCTGTGAACTCCAGCTTCTGGGACTGGTATAGTACTGAAGAAATGAAGGGAAGGATAGAAATCAAAGCTCTGGGAGCCTTACAAGTACTGCTTCATATGCAAAAGTCTTGCAATCACATCTTAGAAGGCTCTCATTAATAGAGGTGGAGTCACAGCTGGTCTTATTACACCAGAGCTGCAGCTCTCAGCTCCCGTTGCAAGCCCAGGGCTTCTTGTGACACAGCATCATGGAGAACAGCCTGATCCTACAAACAGCATCCGGGCAAAATTAAATGGCACAGTGCAGACTGGTGGCCCCACATCTCTGCTGCAGACTGCTACAGCAATCCATCCACCAAAGGCTTTTAGCAGCCAGCCAGGATGGGAGAAACATACTTACAGAAGCATTTCTAATAAGAAGCCAGCTGAATACAGCTTGATGGCTACGTGATGAGATCTGACATTGGGCTAATGTTAAAAACAACGACACCCATAGCACAGAAAAGCATTTTGGCTGCACAGATTGGATCAGGCAGAATTTGCAGAGCTAGAAGTTAGGTAAAAAGGACTTTGGTTTGACTTGTAAAACTCAACAAGTGTGATCTGGAAGTCACTGATGGAGAATAAATGCAGAGCACTGAAGATACAGAACTTTTACAGCCTCCCTTTTCAGGCCATATAGCTACACTGCAGAATGTAAAACAGCTGCTGTTCACCAGCATGTCTCCAGTGCCTGATTTTTAATCACGTAACAGCAGCATGCCAAGTTTCCACAATCTTTTTCCCAGAGCATCAATAGTGTTCCTCACATCCCTGCCTACTGATGAGATCATAAAAAGAAAGGACTCTTGCTCGCACCTACAGCCTCCTTGTTAGTGCAAACCTCTGTGCCAAGCACTGCCCTTCAAATCTCAATGACTTTTTGGCCCCAGAAGAGACCTCTTCTGGGAGAGATGAGGACACACAGGAGCCAGCAGTGGGATCTGATGGGGAAAGGTTCCAGCTGCACAGAAGCTTTGCAGAGGGAAGGGAAGGGGAGGTGAGGGAGGAGGAAGTGAGAGAAGTGGGTGCTGCTAAGCCCCCGCTGCTGATGGATGCTGTGAAATCCATGAGAAACAGAGTGAAGAAATCAGGATGTGGTGGGATGTTATGAAGGATCCCATTGCCCTCGTATCGGCACAACAGCTTGCTCCCTGCCACAGGCATAGCTCAGACAGGATCCTAATTAGGAAGTGTTTGGAATCAGGGAGAGCTGAGAATCAAGGTGCACAGCGGGGTCTCCTGTAAGCATAAGAGAAGGCTTTGGCTGTGTCCAAGCAGAGGGGAGGGGATAAATGGCTTCAGTTACTCTTTGTTCTGCTGAGAGCCCCAATGGGAAGCATCAGAAACACGAAGGTAAAGCTCCTCGTGCCCATCAGTACGCACTTACTTTCAGGCCTGGGGGTCCAGGTGAGCCAGGGTTTCCATGGGGACCCGGAGGACCCTAAAAAACACAACACACACAAAATGAAGTCAAGAGGGGTCAGTCATGTTCATCAGCACCACCTCCTGCCCACCCTTTGGGAAGTGACACGTGTCCATCACAAGATCCACCATGACCATGAGGTGGTTCAGTGACACCAAATATCCCCCATCCAGGCACAGAAAGAACTCAGAGTCAGGGGAGGAGAAGCTGTGTGAGGAGCTCCAGAAAGGGCTGGAGGTGGGCAAAGGGCAGTGCAAGTGTGTGGGGGTGGGGACACCTTGTTGGGTAAAAATGGAAGAGGATAGAAGCGATTACTAAAGGGAAACTTAAAATGTCTCATTATTCATTTAAGATGAACTCTTCTCCCCTACAAGGACAAGAGATTTTTGTCTTTGGAGGGGGAAAGAACGGATGGCAAGACCCAATTTAAAAATAAATACCATTTCGATCAGTGTTTCTGCACGGCTCTTACAAGACAACGACACCGTTAGGCCATCTACCTTAGATCACACACACCAGCGTCTCCTTTTACATCACACTTTGAAAGCACTTTACATACTTTCCAATGGCTATTTAAGGAGTTATCTGGAATAAACAGCCAAGAATAGTTTATCCCAGGATTGTATATAGCACGACAGTTCTGTTAACCTTTCAGGCAGAAGTAGTAATAATTCTAAGTCCTCTTGAACACGTTCCTGAGAGATGAAACAACCTGAAGACTTGATTCCAAGGGCTTCTGTTCTGCCAAGACTGAGTGCGAGCTTCGCACCACCATAAGGAGCACCGTAATGTACCCTCCAGTTAGAAGGAGGGTGGGCTGGGGGATAAAAAGCCACTCATGCACCTTCTCAGTAAGCTCAACCCTCTGCAATGAGCAAAACTCCCTGATACCTTTAAACCTTCCTGTGAATTTTCAATAAAACTGAGGCAACTTCAATTAAAATTAAGGAGCATCAAATGGTGATTTGAAAACCCAGACAAGTGCTGTAACCCAGTGGTCTTGAATAAATTCCTTTTCCCACTAAAGTATGGCATCGTCTGTTTGTCTCACTGGGTGGGATGGAGACTTCATGTTCAAGCCTGCAGTAGCAAAAGCACTTGAACTCAAGTCTTCCAGGTCCTAAATAAGGATGAAAATCAATACAAGTGGCAGAAACCAGAGCAGTAAAGTCTCTATAAAAGATGGGTTCCTAAAAAGCACTTATGCATAAGCAATAATCTAGGTAGCACTGAGCAGAGTTCATAAATCCTGACTGCTGTTAGATTTGAGGAGGGAATTCAGCTGTTATTCAAATTTGGAGCCGGGCAGCTTGGCTCATAGCCCAAGTCAGTGCAGTTAGCTGAAGTCTGTGCTCTGCCATAGCCTGGGGCAGGCTTAAAAGAGTCAGGCTGGAGGGAAAGGCAGGGTTTGGTGACTCCTTGCTGACAGGGAGAGTTTCCAGGAGGAAAGCTGGAATGTAGGAAGCTGGGCTGCCCACCAAGAGTTCCTGGTTAGGAGACTCGTTGTGCCTCCAGCCAAATGTGGCGCAGCCTCTTCCAGAGCTAAACCAAAGCACAATGCAATCATAAAGCCTTAACCAAAAGTGGGATTGTGGAAGGGGGAAGACAGGAGAAAGAATCTGGTCCCATTACCCAGTGCTAAAACATGTGATTATGAGAAAACACAGGCTCTTGACATACAAGACAGAGGATTTACCGCTGAATTCAATGAGACTCATAGCGTGTAATCCGAGCAAAGGAAGAGCAGAAACCCATCCTACTCCCAGAGACCAATGTGGTCTCATGCTGGTGAAAAGCAGCCACATCCTGCTGATGAAGTGACAGTGGGAAGTCCAGTCTGGCACACCAGTGGCTGCTGTAACCACGTCTGGGGACTGTGCTAGACATTTTAAACTGCTCTCGTAACTGCGGAGAGAAAAGGGCGTAGTCTGGCAGTAGTCCTAAAAATGGTAAAAATAACTGATCTCAATGTGTTCCAACACGGTTAGTCCTGAATCTACGCTTCCACTCACATTCTTGGCAGACGAGGGAGATGCGGTGTGGTACAATTAGTTGGGCTGGGTGACAGAAGGTGAGGGACAGCACCGCCCTGGGAGCTGTTAACAGTACAGCATCATGTAGGTAAGCCTTCCACATCAATCCACTTACCTATCTGCAAACCCCAGCAAGTCATTATAGCCCCCCAAGCTACACACACTTGTTCTATTAAACCCAACCGACCTTCATTCCACTTCTCCCGCTGCACCCAGCAGAACTGCCCATCTCAATCAAGAATTAATTGCTCCATCGTTCTACAGTTAATCACTATATTTCACTCATGTTATCCAGGATATGGTTCATATTCTCACTCATATCTAGAAATCATGATTCTCCTAAGAATGTTTATCATCATTCACAGTCATCCTTGGAGACTGCCAGGCTGGATGGAGCTCTGAGCACCTGATGGAGCTGTGGGTGTCCCTGTTGTTTGCAGAGAGGTGGACCAGATGACCTTTAAGGGTCCCTTCCAGCTCAAACGATTCTGTAATTCTAAGATCATTACACCAGTTTTGTTTCTCTCTTCTATACTCAGGATGGGACAACGCTGAGACCAGTCAATCAAAAAATCCCACAGCACATATTACTATTTGCAACTGTGCCACTCTGCTTGTTCCTTTTGTCTCCCTTATTATGGCTGAACCAACCCAGCCTGTTGACTAACTCGCATCTGAAACGGTCCAAACCTCGCACCAGAAATGCCATAGAAAATGTTATCCCAGAGAGCAGCAGCCCAAGGCTCAGTGTCAGAGCAGCCAGAACAATCCCTGAGTGTGTTCTCCAAGTGATGAGGGCTTCCCAAAGGTGACGGCTTTGTCATCTAACTGGAATGTAATCCACATGAATGGCAGCCACTTGGGAGCGGTGACGTGCAGTTGTGGGTGCCGTGCCTGGAGATGGGAGCAGGCTGACAGAAGTGCTTTCATGCACGCTGGTTCACAGCCCCCCCAGATTAACAAAAGTGTAACTGTGCTCACTGCTTCAGCATTCACAAGGGGGGGGGATATCCTCAGAACTCCTGCTAAATGTGAGAAAGCTTCAGTCAGAGGAGCGGCCGCTCATTCAGAGCGCATTACGCACTGGGCTTTCCCTTTTCTCTGACCTACAGATCCTGCTCTGACCTTTGGCTTGCAGAAAAACGAGTGAAATATTTGATGTGAAACCAAACAAACTGTTTCTAAACGCATTTCTTTTCAGAAACGGGAAAGTCTTCCTTGTGGAATGAGGATACGGGGAACCCGAACAGCTGGCTGCCTCCTTGCTTCTTTCAGGGGGAAGCAGTGCATTTGGAAGGCAGGGGAGACTTTCTGCAACCACAGACCAAATGTCGCAGGGATGTGTCACGCCGGGACCTTGCCAACTTTCAAGGTTCACAGGAGCATGGTAAGAGCATCCTGAAGCACATTTCTCCTGCAGTGGTCTGACAGGTCAAACAAGAGCAATAGCAGTGTGTCAGGCTCTGGGATCCCTTACACGACAGTGAGAAACACTCAGCTTTTATTTAGCCAACCCTTCTGTCCTTATGACTGCAAAGGAGGGCATGCGAATATTCAGTCTCCATGGATCTCTGATGCAGAGCGATTGGGTGTATCATTCATTTCATTCACCTAAAATAGGGGTAAACTTAAAAGTCAAGGAGATGTCATTTTCTAGAAGACCTTAGAACCCATTTGGCTTCTACTCTGCATTGCATTTGAGCACCGTGTCCCAAGCTCTCTTTCAAACCTTTACAGACTGGCATTTGTTACAGCAAATCGGGGGCATTCGCTTACATAGAAGAGCAACTTTCTGGCTGTAAGGCGAGGCCAGAGATATTTATCAGCTGGAAACAAGGAGACAGACTCATGGGAGCAGCCAGCTTTCCTTACAAACCATCTCTGACTACAATCTCACCCTCAAAGCAAAAGCTAATCTGAGCTTTCATTTAACTCTGACCAATACGGGGGGAGAGAGGGAAATAAAACAGAGGCAATACAGAATTCAAAGGAGTGGAAATACTGTGCTACATCAGCAAGAGAGCCACTTTATGGGCTTCACAGCTACAGAAGGTCATGAGTCAAATGCTGCAGCTAGACTTTCAAATAAACCAAGTTATTGTATAAGCATTAATAACGTAGGAATTATGCAAGCTACAACGAGGACAATCATGTCAGCCATAAACTGCACTGGTGACAAGAAGAAACCCTTCTTTTCCTCCAGCATCCAGCACTGCAAAGCTGCATGCAACGCTCACCTCCCCTCAGCAGGTCCACACTTGGGGGGCACCCCATGGAACATCCCATGGGCTGGTACAAGAACTGTGCCTGCTTTACTGGACGATCAAGTGAAGCAGACGTAGAACATACCCCCAGCCATGCTACACATTTATTCTGGAGCAAGTCATGCACAACAAAAACAGAAGATGTAAGAATTCCCCTAAGCCTGTCTTAGTTTCTGGCAGGTCCTTTTCCTTGCAGTTAAGTCCTTAAATCCTGAAGAACCACAAGAAAAAAAAAAAGATACTAGAGACACGCTGCAAAGTCAAAACAACTCACATACAGAGCAGTTCTGTCTTCAGTGCTCCAGGCCAGTCATTTGCAGGGTGACCCTTTTGCCCCCTCCCAAAATTAGCACAGCCTCTCTATGCAGCAGCCTGAGCCAAGCTGGGCTCAGCTGTGTGAGCACTTCCTAACTGGGAACTCTTCCCTGGGCTGATTCTCAGCACCTCTGGCAGGGGCTGAACTCAGAGATCCTCTGTTGCTTATTGTCTTTCGGGGGATTGTCTTAAATATAGGATGGGGAGCAATGCCAAGTAGTGACATGGTTTTCCACAATGCTTTTTTTTCCTCCTAGGAAAACTGCTGTTTTGGCAGATAGTGGAATTTGGAGGTAGAGGTGAAAGTTGGTCATTCACACAGCTGGGCCTCCAGACGTGGAGCCTGGTTTGCACACCACAGGTCTGCAAGAAGTAACACCAAACAGCTGCTTGGGGTTGGGGCTGGAGTAAGAACAACCCTGCAGCCTTCGTGGGGACCTGCTGATAAAGACAAAGTCCAGGCAATGTGCTGATGTGGTGGCTGCTTCTATACACAGAAGGCATTGGAGCTGCATAACCACTTGTGCTGGTATTTCACCAAATGGCAGCTCTGATGTGGAACACATTGTCTTGTCCATAAAACACAGCAGCCTGAAGCTCTCTGATGCCTTATGCTTGGGGCCCAAATTTATGTTCGGGTCTGCTGCCATCCACCCCAGCGGATGAAACCTCAGTGGTATCTTGTGGCCATCACTGCTCAGCCACAGAACCACACAACAGCCCTTGGAGCAGCAGGACAGGCATCAATAGGTACAGACAGAGAGAAATAGAAGTTCTTCAAGCACTTACTCGGGAACCTCTCTTGCCTGGTGGTCCTGGTAAGCCCGGCAGACCTGGTGGACCCTAGGAAAATAAAAAGAAACGTTATGGATTATTCTAAAGCAGGATGATTCTTTTGAGTGTTTCATGGAGACCCATTTGGATGGACCAGGCAACATGGGCAAATCATAACAACGCGGCCAGAACTCCCCTTCAACTTTTGCTATTGCTATAGAGGCCTGCAAGCTGTGCACAACAACATCTGCAGAAGCGTGAAGGGGGATGTAAAGGAGAAGATGCAACTGCCTGAGAACCACGTTTCTCAAGTACCAGACAGGAGGTGACCTCCTCCACCTTCCTGCTGACAGCAGCTGCAGTTGCACTTGGCCCCATGAGTAAAAACGTTGTCCAAAAACGTGCACTGTTCAGAATAAACTGAAAGCTGACAAAAACGAAGGAGAGAGTTAATACCTGCACTGGAATGGGGACATGGAGTTAGGGAAAGGCATATAGAAAGCTGCACATAATTCAGGGATCCCTACCATTTTGGTTTAATTTACTGCCTCTCCTTTGACCTTTTTTTCCTTTCATGAAAACAAGAGGGATAAAGTGACTGCAGGATGAGTATTGCAGGATTACAGGATCACAGAACGGCTTCGACTGGGAGGGATCTTAAAGATCATCCAGTTCCAACCCCATTCCCTGCCATGAGCTGTTTGTCAGCCAGCACACCAGGCTGCCCAGGGCTCCATCCAAGTAGTCAAAAGGCATCACAATACGGTGGTCAGTATGCATAGGGCAAGGGCAGGTCCGCAAAGAAATAAGTACAGCATGGTGGAGATGGCAGGGGTAGCTGGATGAACACGTGTAGCTGCTGTGAAACATGACACGAGGCCACGCTCCTGCTTCTCACATGGTTCCTTGGGAGTTGGGTTGGATGGGACACGCACCGTGCCTTCCCAGTGACTCATCCCTCCTCTGCCTCGTGCCCCATGCACAAGGCTCTGTGTCATCCAGCTCCGGCTTTCAGACAAGAGGCCCACGTCAGACAAGTGGAGAGAGCAGAGCTGAAATACACATGGAGAAAAAAGCACATCCGCAGAGGCAGCCAGAGAAGAATAAGGCTGGAGCAGGGCCCAGCTACTTACAGACGATGGATGCTGTCCCACTTAAAACATAAAGCTCTGAGACGTGAGAAGAAAGAGACATCTATCAGCACAGCATGCCTCCGGTATTAGGTATTAGGAGGAATTTCTTCTCATAAGGAGCAGTGGGGCAGCAGCACAGGCTGCCCAGGGAGAGGTGGAGGCACCGTCCATAGAGGGGCTCAAGGAGAGGACAGGTGTGGCACTGAGGGATGTGCTGTATAGGCAGCATCGGTGGATGGTTGGATGATCTTACAGATCTTTTTCAGCCTTAATGACTCTATGATTCTAATGCCTGTAGCATCCCTGTGCTCATCAGAGCATCTCACCCTGCACACAGGGGTGCAGGGAAGAGTTAAACAAACCACACAGAGCCTGGGCAGACCTTTCTGCTGTAACCCCTTCGAGCATCCCTGGGGAAACCCATTGTGAGCAGTGGGAAGTGCTCCGAGGAGCACAAGGGTTTCCTTTTCCTGGCAGCTGGAGGAAGATATCGCTCCTGCCTTCCCTTTGCATGGACGCCCTGTGGGACCAGCAGAGCTGACAGCCTCCTCCAGCACTTTGCTTCTTGTCTCTGGCTTCTCTCCTGCACCTCGCTGCAAACTGACGGCGGAGAACACACACACACACACACCCTGTTATCACACCAAGCAAACTCGGAGATCAAGGAGAAACGTGGCAAAAGCGGATCCTCTCTCTTCTCAAGCCAAACAGCAGAGCTGTGAACCAGCCCCAACAGCTCCGTGATCAGCTCGTGGCAGCCACATGAAAGTTTAACCCTTCTCAGATTCCCACGGTAGCGTTAGCGGCGATGACTGATCCCACCAAATGATTATAGGATTTATTCTAAGCTGCTGCTGGGAAACTTTGCTGGTGCAAAACGGATGCTTTCCGTAGCTTTTAGAGCTTCAAGTTGCACGTGGAAAATTAAGCTGGGTTGTCTGAAAGTGAAATACATCGGACCCTGAGGACAAGAGAAATCTCACCGCTTCCTCCTGCTGCTGAGATCAGCCCAGCTCATCCCTCTGCCTTTCCCACATTGCAGCCCTCCCCGTGGCTTCCCCTGCCCACAGCAACACCCCTGGGAGCAGAGCTGCCTTCAGATCTCAGAACCTGAGCAAGGCTGAACCTGTTCAGGGAAGGCTTCAAGTGAATTGCAATCGGTGCAGGAATCGGTGCTGGCGGTGTGGGAAATGACTCTCTTCCTTTTGAATGGTTTCGGATTCATATCACTCAGGTTGCAAACTATTTCTGTAATTGCTCCCCCAGGGGCAGGGACTCAGCCTAGCAGCAAATAGCTGATAACAGCCCAGGACGTGATTCAGCCCCATTCCAGTGCACACTGAGAGATGGACGCGTCTGCCTTTTAAGGTCTCCCCACTGTACTTGTGCCCCCCACACTCTGCCTCCTGCACGTCCCACAACTGGCTGCACGTCACAGGAGAGCATGCTGCTGTGTGCCAACAGGAGATAGAAGGCTGAACATTAATCCTTCTCAGTTGCTAATGCACGTTGTGAGAGTCACCTTAAAAGCGACTTCAGAAAATGCATCAAAAGCTTTCTCCCCATGCTAGCATCATAAGCAGGGATGTTTTTTACCCCTGCAGATAGAGAACCTGCCCTGCTTTCCTCCTGGAGGAAGACAAGATGCATTTCTTCCATCAGTTCTCTGCCACAGATACATTCAGTCCAGAGGGACTGAACAACTTTAGGGGCAGCACCAGCAATAGATTCTCCCTGCTCAGGAGAATGGAAGATGAGAAGAACTCACCCCAAAGGACACAACAGCCCTTCAGCATCTCTCCGCCCTTCCCAGCACTGTGCAGAGGAGGAGAGAAGACCCAAACCCTTGAAATTCTGGCACAAACCAAGATGCTGGCAGAAAGCCACTCGTCTAACATGATTTCTGGAAGAGAGACAGATGTGTGTTCTGGGTTTGTGCAACAACTATTGCAGAGAAGTTTTGTCCGCAGCTGGAATCCAAACTGTGTGGCAGCACTATACACAGCACTATACACAGCCAAATATTAGTGTGGCATACAGACATAGCGGGAGCAGCCTCTGCATGAGAAAGCCAGTCTTGAGCAGACCCAGATCCTGCAAGGACGTCTAAAGGGGCATGAAGAAATAAAGGGATCCCGTATTCCATCGCTTTCTGTTCCTAGAGGTTGATGAAATACCTGCATGTGCATTCAGAGGATATGTCTCTGCATCCTCTGCTGCACATCTGTCTCAATTACACTCTCAGCAACTCTTCAAAATGAGCTTCATCTTATGCAAATAGAACTCTCTGATGCTTAGTCATTTGCCTACAAGATTTTTTCCCTTAGAGGATAATTCTGGTTAAATTAGCAAAAAAACGGCACGAGTGAAGCTCCAACTTTTCCCATGTATTATACAAAGCATGCTGTTTCTTCCTTTCAAGAGAAAACATGACTCATTCATTAGGAGACATTCAAACGCATTGTGTGTTCCTAATTTATCATAGACTGTCATCTGGAGCAGCCTTTTCTGGTACAAGGAGGACTGGAAATAGGCCCTTCGTATCTGATCAGTGTTCCCATTCACCTCTCTCTCTCCTGATTGCATTGGCAAGGATCACTTCCCTGCAAAAAGGAGCCGCGCTCCAAAACAAACCACTCGTGTGGAAGATGGCAGCTGGAGCGGTCTAGACTTGGGATGGGCTCAGAAACATCTGCCTTTGTAATGATGCTGCCTGCCAAAGCCTTGCCACACCTCTGTCTGGGATGCTGCCACCAGCGTTCAGACCCTGAGACACAGACAGATACTGGATGCTGCTGCTGCTGTCTGCAGGGCTGGATGATGTGTGCTTGCCTGGGTACTCTGCAACCCAGCTGTGCCACAGCAAGGCTTTGCTGTAGCTCTACGACATGCACAAAGCACACATCCCTACTGATGGGGAAGGCAGAGGGCTGCAGCACCCTATGCCCTGCATGCAAAGTTCCTTCCCCAGCAAGCAACACTTCCCCATCCATTGCAAGACTCCAAACACCTATCCTTGAGAGGGCTTGAGATGCTGGCCCCCAAACTCAATGTTAAACATTATTTTGCTGTTGTGGCTGTCCTAGCTGCTCTCAGCCATGTGCTGGGGTCATGCAGGATGCTGGCCAACCCCAAGCAGTGCCCAGGTACTGACCTAGCACGGCACTTGGGGGCTCTTGATGCTATTTCCCCCTCCTTTCCTCCTTTCCAGAAGAAATTCACAGCAGAGATCCCAAATGCTTGTGGTTATTAATGGTTCCCAAGCAATTTTTTCTTTTTAAAGAGCATATTATCCTGCCTCCCAGTAAACCCAACATTCCTGAAGCATTAATGCTCTGCATGTGAGACACTGTCAGCGCTTCCTGTTGTGCAGCCCATTGGTGGTCTTCTAGGACAGATGAACCCGCAGGCGGTGCTGCTTTTTGATTTGAGGTAAATGCATCCCTTCAGCCTCCTGATTGCACTCCTCTGACCACGCAGACACTTCCCTCAGCTGCGGGGAAGGGGCCCCTCTGCATGGCTGAGGTTACACCACAGTTATTTTGGTACCACTCAGAAAAAGCACAGAGACCACAGCGCCTGAATCATCACTGCCTCGTCCCCAGCTGTCAGTCACATCCTAGTTTTGGGATGATCAGGATGAAGGATGCTCCTTTCTCCTCTCTTGGTAAGATGGAGAGGCCAAGAATGCCTCTATACCTACATCTTAGCCATAATGATCCCAATCCTTGCTGGAAAGATTTTCCATACACCCTTCTCTGCCCATAGTGGGATGCTGGGTCTTGAAGAGACCTTGTGTCAGGCAACACAGCCAGGCAAAGGAACAAACCCTCCTGCCCTCCCCGCTTTGTGCTCCATGCATCACATCCCAGCCATTGCATGCAGCACCACAACCAGCCCAGAGACCTGCCCTGACCTCACCAGAGTGTCTGCCCGAGCACCAGGATGCTGCCAGGCCATTACTCAAGCACAGAGCATTTATCAGCACTCGCTCGGAACACGCACGTCTGGCTGTCGGAGTGCTGCATTTCTCAGTGTGTCAGCCCCATTCTGCTCTTTTCTCCCTTTTCTGTTCCCACGTCAGAGACATTCAAGGAGCCATTGTACAGAGATCCCCGATGAGTCACAGCAGCCAGCTCCAGCCATAACCTTTCCTCCCTAAGTGCTGACTTTGTTTCCAGCAGTTGGAGAGGATGGGGCCAAGCAGAGCCTCAAGATGTTCTCCTTTCCCTCAATTCAGGACTGCAGTTTTCGGACCAGATGGAAAAATGTTGCCATCTCTTCCCTCAGTCCTCACAGCCTGAATCAGTTTCTTTGCTATGATTCACAAGTTGAGAGGGATTTTCCACTCCAGTTCAACAACTCACTCTTTAAATTGCAGGGGGACGTGGGGACTCAGAGCCCGGTCACCCTCAGCAAAGTGCAGTCCAAGACTTCTCTGGGCTCAGCACGGGCCACACAGATGTACCCACTGCAGGTAAGGAGTGTTTTAAGAGAAGTTCAAGACTGCTGAACTTCTGTTCTTGGAATTAGGCCTGAAATGCTTCTCCGTGAAACACTGCCCACAGATAAATCTGCGGAAGCTCATTCTGCCTACTCAGGGATTTTACCAAACGCCTCCAAGCGCAATGACTACAACAGGGATGTGCCTGCACAGCCAGGCATCCTTCACCTCTCCCACAGCTGGGAACCTCAGGATGAAGCACAGCCTTCAGTAACTCCCCCAAAAACTACCAGAGAAAAACCAAAACACTGCTTTGAAAAGCGACAAGCAGAACATCGGGGGCTCAGCAAAACACAACCCTTGCATTGTAGGGGTTGCAACGACGAGCAGCACATCTGCAGTCACAAGTGCTGCTGGTTGTATTCCTGGAGCCCGTCTCAATTTTTCCATTGTATACCCTTCTTTCACTATTTTAAGAAGTAAGCTGTAAAAATTTGCTCTAGGCTGGAACTTGGCAACCAAAGACTCCGTCTGGGAGAAACTTATACATGTACAGCCCCTCTCTCACATATATATTACAGCAGAAAGGCTTGGGTTGGAACACCAAATCCTCCTGAACGTTGGCCAGATTAAAGATTCTGTTTGCATTCTTACACTAAAAAAAAAACATGTTAGCAGATAATTAGTGTGGCCTGACTGCTTTTAGCATTACAGAATGTGTGTATGCTCACGATGGCCAAGACACACACACCCTGAGAGCAGTTACTGCACGTGGAATGCCGGAGTTACATTTATAGAGGGAACTCTTTGGGTGTTTCAAGGAATAAATGAAAAACAAAGCAAACAACCAACAAAACATTACACGGTACAAATAGAGAAGGGTTTTTGGTTGGTTGGTTGGTTTTAAATCCTGAATCAATCTCTATATTTGCTTTTCTGGAAATGCCAACCCAGCTGAACTGGGCTTATGAAGACTCATGATGTGCTCAAGCTTACCTGAGGTCCTCTGTCTCCTTTCAGTCCTGGGTATCCCAGTAAAAATGGAAACGGAGTGGGCCCAAGGGGGTCGAAGATCTGATAGCCATCGGTTGCAGCTGGGGTAGTGAGGTTGAAGGCCTGAGCCTGTGCTCTGGAGACAGGACGGGCAGCACCCAGGGGCGGTTTGGTGTACACCAGGGGGACATTGCCAGGATCCCCTTTCCTGCTGGGGGGTGGCACGTGCTTCTTTGGAAGGGGTCCGGTGGTTGGGGTCTGTGGGGTTTGCTTCAGGGTGACAAAGTGGACGCTGCTGGTTGTGTTGTCAATCCTCCTCCTGGTAGGCTTTACAGTACTGGGTGCTTCAGAGGACTTGGTGGTTGGTTTTTGGTTGATCTTCTTTTTGGTCTCTTGCTTGGACTCTTTCCTGCTGGCCATGGCAGGGCTCGGGCTTGTTGGATGGGCCTTTTTGGCACTGGGCAGGGGAGTTTTCTCCGTGTGTGTGCTGGAAGTGGGTCGAGACACCCTGAGGGTCGTCACCATCCCCCGAGGCAGTGAACGGGTGGGCGGCTGTGTGCCAGTACTGGATGGAGCCACCGTAACCTTTGTGGCTTTGGTTGTCTGTCTTGGCGGTGGTGGCTGGGATGAGACCAAGGCAACAGTTGTAGCACCTGAACCCCGAGTCTTGAGGGGTGCAGTGACCCTGCCAAACGCCAAGGATGGGGTGGCAGTGGTCAAGTTTTTCAGACCCTGAAGCGAGGGCTCCATATGCTGTGGAGTACTGGGGGAGGCACTGGGATCCCTGGGCAGGATGGGGATGAGCGGGGGCAGGTTTGGCCGGTAGGTATCTGCTTGCCTGCACTGTTTTTTCAGGTATTTACAGTAATGATGAGCTGCCTTGGCGGAAGGATAAATATCGAACTGGCAGATGGCTCCTTCAAACTGCACGGAGTGATGGTTCATCTTCCCAAAGAGGAAAGATCCATGTGGATCCAATGCCTCGTCCTTTTTAAAATGCAAATCCGCATGTACTCTGTGCTTCCCACAAGAAGTAAATAAAGTGACTGTCTGGCCACGGATATTGATGGCCATATTGTGCCACTGGCCATCGTGAACATTGTAATCAAAATATACAGAGCGCTTGTGGCCCACGTACACTATTATCTTCCCAGGCACAAACTGAACCCCCAGCTGCAGTCTTTTCTTTTTGCTCTTGACTGCAAAGAGGAAAGCGTTGTTGATGCGGTGGGAGCACAGGCTCAGCACTAGGAGCAGGTCAGTGCTGGAGCCTGCGGGGAAGATGGTGCTGATGGGCACTTCGACGCGTGCTCGCTGAGTAAAGATAACCCCTGATTTGAGAGGAATGACCCCTTGAGGAATGGCATGTGATGAGGACAATCCACTCGATGGCCTTCTCCCTCCCAGGCCCAGCCTCTGAAGAACATCCACATCTGAAAGGGAAGAGACAAGAAAACGTGAGTTGGTGAGGAACCCACCCAGGGCCAGGACTGATGTCAGATGGCTACCAATCAAACCAGTCCGTGCAGAAGTGCAACAGGTTAAAAGAAACCTCCACCATCCACTGACAAAGACATATCCTCGTAATCAAAGTTGAGCTCTTTCTCCTGCACGCAGTGAAAAGCAAGTGCACGCTCAACTCAGTCATTGGCAATTGCCAAAATTAATCAGCTCCATGGTGGATCTGGCTGGCTGTCCTGTCCCACCAGAGACCAGCTCCAGATGTTCTGGAGGGAGCTGAGCTCACGGCAAGGCAATTTCCCACCAAGCACCAATACTCCACTTCTCTGAGATGTAGTTCTGAGCACTGACCACACAGCTGGAAAGGAATTTGAACAACAGGCTGAGCAGGGATTGCAAAATGTTATACCCCCAGAAGGCAAGGAACAGAGCTGTCAAAGGGAGCAAAAGCCTTCTATCTGCCTCTCTTCAGATCAGCAAGCAGCAGCTTTTGGTCTTAGACACTCTTGAAAGTTTGAGGAAGCAAAGGTGCTTCCCAGCATGAAAAAACTGCACCTACATTTCACTGAACTTCAGGTTCTCAATAGCAGTGCTTTTTTTTTTTCCCAGTAGATCATCTTACAGGCTTATGTTATTTCAATACATTGGAGGAATCAGGCTTGGATTGTGTAAAGCTGAAAAACTAGCTGTGACTGCCATTGAACAGGTGGGATTTGCAGGGTGCATTGCTCAAGAGAAGACAGGATGCTTGCTGTTCACAACATCCATCTCTGTCCACTGATGCTGGGAGAAGCCTGCAGAGGACGTGCAAGCAGAGTCCTCTGGTTTCTGGCCCTGAAGTCTAACAGAAGTCACACAGCCTGGAGTCCAAAGCAGATTAGCAGGCAACAGCAACACAGCCTGGAGCCAGCTGGCTGCAACTTCAGCTGAACTACTTCACTGGGGATGATGCTTAGGTCTGTGAGAGAACAACTGCAAAGGTAAATGTGCCCAGACCTGAAAAAAGGGCTCAAAAGCCTGTTCTCTTATTCCAGCTCCAACCTTCAGTCTAACAAGGGATGTTAACTTCATGGTAAAGACACATAAACGTAAGGCTAGGGTGACAAACATGCTGTTACTGTTGAAAATAGTACTGTACTTCCTTCCCTGTTCCCTGCCCAAATGCAATGCCCATTACTCGGTGACCATTCAACTCCATCTTTAAGTAGGGAAACCAAGCCTGGGCAAGGCTCTTGCCTGGGCTGCCTAATCCAAATCCTGATCTCTCAAGGTAAGAATTCGATAATCAGAAATGCAGCGGCGCCAATCATGGCTGCACATCAGTTAACACCACGGGATCACAGCTTTCCCGTAGGAAAAGAAAAGGCAAATCAAAGGTTGTCCAAAGAAAAAAGCCAGCTGCTTTTCTAGAGGGGCCTTGGAACTTGGCCGCCTTCACCCTCAACTATTAAATATTCAGCACAATTCTCAATATTTGAAGAACCAGCACTAGAAAGAGTTTGGCCAGAGGGGATGCAGACTGAAGCCAGTCTGAGGCCTGTAATGTCTCTAGCCAGGAAAGGAGGAGAATAGCGAGAAAACCTCCATTCTTTGACTTTGGCAAAAACAATAGCTATTTCTGTACGTAACGACTAGTCAATCAATATTTATTTTGTCTGAGAATGGCTTTATTCCCACCTCCCTTTTACAAGGCAGCTGAACTCATTTTCTAGCAGAGACTATCCTGGAGAAGACGTGTCAGATGTGCAAGGGGATGGAAATTTCCCCACTCCGTGCAGAGGGGATAACGTAGTGCACAGCTTGCTCAGGAGTCAATAACAGTCCTTCTCCCATCCCAGGCAGAAATCCTTGGTCTCCCCACTGTTTCTCTGCAGTATTGCTCTACAGGGTTTGTCCCTCAGCACAGCAAAGGTAAAGCCTTTGCAATGAAGGGAGGAATTGCAGCCATGTCTTCAAGCCGAATCATTTCCAGAGCCCATGAAATGGTAAAGACCAAAGCCTGGCACTTGCAAACCCCAGTGGGACCCCTGCCACAGACTTCAAAGACATCAGGATTCGGCCCTAAGGAAATAAGTTTACTGCTCAAACTGGGAGCTAGACACCAGCTTCCAATTGCTGCATGTATTTTTAGGTTCTGTCCCAGAGACAGACTGTGGTGCGTCTCCACTGGGCAGAAACGCTTTACACTCTGAATGCTGTTTGCTTGGTAGCTGCTCTGTGAAGACATAAGGATGTTTCCCTGCTCAGAGCATGCTGCTACTGTTTGCAACACCGACTCAGCGCAGCCGAAAAAGGGAGAAAAAGAAAAGCACGATCCATCCTGTCCTCTCCTTGAGAACCCACAAAGGTAGAGCCACATTCTCAATGCTCAACGCAAAAGAGTCTGAAGAAAGCAGACCTCATACAGGACACGGGTGTGGATTTTCCAACCCCAGGTCCAGGCACAAAGCTCCAGACTCCTGCACACCCAGCCTGTCTGCCTCTGCCCCCCATGGCCACCCTGAGCAGGTGGGGCACATCCCCAAAGATGGGATGTCATTGACTAATGCAAAACACGAGGTAATTTTTGCTTCTTTAAATGGCTCCTTGTCGAGAAAAGCATTTTTTTTCCTCTTTTGCTTTGCTTTTTTTTTTCCCCTCTGTAGATTATTTTCCATCAAAACACATTACATTAAAAATCCCATTCGCTGAGAGCTGCCTGCTCCCCGGTGCCTTGAACCAAACTGCTGCATTCCTCCAGCAACACCTGAGCAACAAGGAAAACCTATTTCTAAGTGAGATGCACACAGATTCCTGCACAAGCACACGACCGTGTCCCAAAGAGGCGATAAAGACTTTTCCTGCTCTTCTTTCTCTCCCTCCCCACTCCCCTATGTAAAAAAATCTTTATCGGGAAGGAAGCCAAAAAGGCAGAAGAGAAATAACTTGGAGCTTCCCAGATTCCAACAGCTGAGATCAGATGCCCACAGCTGAAAACTGGGTAGGATAAACACTACATTTCCAATGGTCCTGCCCAGATCCTTCGTCAGTGCACATCAGATGAACTCACTAACCTCGTGGTCTTTTGGATTTGTCATGCTTAGGGGAAAACCACCCTCTGTGCTCCCTGATTTTCCACTGTGCGGGTGGATCTTTACACCTTACAGTAATAACTGTGGTCTTTTCGATAGCCCACAGCATTGGCTTAAATTCATCCTCACTCAGATCCACGAAAAAGCTCTGAATTGATTTTGTAACTCTCACATTCAAAAACCCTGAGTGATAACACAGTCTCAAATGGCCAACATTCCCTTACAGCCTTTTCTTCCTCGGAAGACTTTGGTTCCCAGAAGAAGAGCCTGACTCCAATGGTTGGCAAACTGAGCAGAAATTGTTAATTCTTTATCATAGGGGAACCATCATTGACTGACACAGGCTGCCAGGGAGTGATGGAGGGACCAGCCCTGGAAGTGCTCAAGGAAAGGGCAGATGTGGTACTGAGGGATACGGTTTAGCAGGCAAGAGTGGTAGATGGATGGGCTGGATGATCCTAAAGGTCTTTACTAGCCCTAATGATTCTATGACCTCAGAGAGATGGCATCTGTGCAGCAAGGACAAAGTGAAAGAGTTTCCTTTGAACCGATGGCAAGGCTAAAAGAGACAGCACCATCCCATAATTACCATGGGACTAAAATGATGGATAACGATGGATCCAAACAGCATATTAAAATCTACTCGGAAGAGAGACGCCAAGAGACAGTATTTGTTCTGCCTCTTTATGAGCTGACATAAAACTTGCTCCGAAAACTGCTTGACTAAGTAACTCAGCCAGATGTTCACCTCTTCTGCATTGAATTTGGAAAATATTACATTTTTCAAACTTGCTGATGGCAGGGATGTTATTTTAGGTATTTTTTTCTCTGCAAGAAGTGCTCCGTGGGCTGCCTTACAGCTGAGCACCGACCAACTTTCTGGTTTTCCTTCATGCTTTGGAGACTGAGAGGAGAGCCCTGGAGCCTGCTAGCCCTCTTATTGTTGTCTCCTGGTTGCAGGAAGCTGCTCGGTTCCAGCATGAGCCCGTGTAAAACATCCACATGGAAGAGGTGCTGCTATTTTAGGAGCTGGCTCCCTGACAAACAGATGTTGTGGAGATGCTCCACTACCACCACCAGCTGTAAAATACACATTTATTTGTTGTTTTGGTTGACTCTGAAGCTAATTTGTCATGTGTGGGAGGTCCTGAAGCCCAAGCTTTTGTCCTGTCTCCACCAGCACCAGGAAGGGATGGTTGGAGAAGATGGGTAAAGGTATAGGGTCACTCCCTATAGAAGGCTCTCCTTGCAGCACAGGGGCTGAGCCACACACAGCCATTCTCCTATAAACCACCATCATTTAAGGTTGGAAAGGACCTCTAAGATCATCCAGTCCATCCATCCACCTACCACCACTACTGCCCTCAGTACCACACCTACCCTTTCCTTGCACACCTCCATGGACGGTGCCTCCACCACCCCCTGCACAGCCTGTGTCACTGCATCACTGCTCCATCTGAGCAGTTCTTCTGAATGGCCAACCTTCTACTTTCAGAACTCTCATCATTTCTCCACACGCTGCATCCCATGTATCTGCACAGGCACCACTGGGTTGCATCCAAGTCAAGGAAAAAAAAAATCGTTTGCCAGAGACTTTTAATTCCTTAATGACTCAGCCCCAAGGGGCACCTCCTAAAAGCAGTTAAGTGCAAGCTAATGCAGGTAGATGCCAATGATATTTTAGATACACCAAAGTGCTTCGTTCCCAGTCACTCCACCAGGCAGAAAGGCACTTCTGAGAGTCCTATGGGGCACGTAATCACCTGTAGAAACCCAGTTCCTTTGCCAGCTGTTAACTGCATCATCTACATCATCAGTACTGCAACGATCAGCAATAAATGCCCTTAATTCTCCACGCTGGGCTCTGGAATTATTAAATGTTTGGCCCTAAAATGATATAAAAGCCCTCAGCTTTTACTCCGATTAAAAAAGGAAGAGGGGAAAAAAGTGTGGTTTACCTTCAGAGTTTCCCTGTGTGAATCCCAGGAACCAGCTAAAACACAACACAGTCCAGACAAAGCAGAATCCCCTAAAAATGGAAGAGAAAATAAAACCGATGAGTTTCTACAACATTGGTACCAACCCCAGCCCTGCTAATGGCCTTCCGAATCATCATCTGGTGGCAATGTCTGCACCCCTCTGGGTGCTCAGTGGAAGGGATTGGGCAAAGCTTCCTGTTTTAGCTAAGCTTTAGGCATCACAGCACCACTGAAACAGCAACAGAGAGGAAAAGTTTTAGCAGAAAGACATCTGAGCCCCCCCCCCCATTCCCCGCCAGCTTCCCTGGTTTGTGGCCAAACAACGAACATAGGAAACTCCTCGGTTAAGCTCACTTAAAACTGTCAGTGGAAAGTTTGGAGATTGAATTCCCTCGTCTTCGAGAGCTGAGATTTAGCAGCTTGATCAGCAAGGGCATTAGGCAGCTGGAGAACGGAGACAAAAATGTAAACTACAGACAGTCCTCAGCCAGAGGCAGTGTGGGACGTCCACCAGTTCTTCATCTCAGCCAAACCAGTGCGAGCACTGGGACATGCAGAGCAATGGCAAAGTGCTGCTCACTCCTCGCTTAGATCTGGCAGAGAGGAATCATTTGTCAATGGGGATTAGAGACCACTCTTCTCCTGCCATCAAGTCTCAGCTTTAGCACAGGAAAATATCCTCTGAGATGATTGGGCCAGATCCTCACCTAGTGCAGCAGACCCTTTCCCACAGCTCCAATGAAGCTGCAGTGATTTACGCATCAGCGGGGAAACCTGGCCTTGAACGTAAAGCTCCATGCAGGAATCCAGACACTTAGTCAATATCTTAAGGCTTGAAGGGACAAAATACTGGAGCAGCCCCACATCGGCTGGGAAACAAATGAGATGAACCACATCACTCTTGTTCTGTTTCCATTACCCCGACACCGGGCTGTGAATTTCAGGAGCTCTAGGGCTGCTGTAGTTCATGCATGAAGGAATGGTGGCTTGGAACAGCCAAACCTTTCACCAAGTCCTGTAGCCAACTATATGCTAACTAGGAAAGCTTCCCTGCATTCCAGAGATCTCCAGTGGGGAGATGGGGCTGTTTTCTGCCCACTGCAGCCCATGGGACGCAGCTCTTGGTCTGGGAGGCAAAGGGAATATGATGACTCCTCACGGCCACCTCTAGATGAAACCTTTTTAGAACTTAAATGAGGCCAAAATCTACATCATAGGAAGACTTGCACTTCTGTGCTCACCTCTTAAGGATCAGTGGAACGTTGGGATGTGGACGCCATTCCCACATGTGTGTGGAGCAAAGGTTTCGTTGGGTGCCATCAACTGGGCTAAACTGCTTGGTGGGAAGCTGAGGGGAAGGGATGACCAACAAAAGGTTGGCAGGAGGAGCCCCAAGGTATTAAGAACACCTTTGCTCTGCTGAGGATCTGATTTGTGCCACTGTGTGCAAACACATGGGCACACAACGCACAGGTTTCAGATGGGCACAAGAACACCTTCACAACCTGAATCGCCATCCAAAATCCCTGTTGACCAACAGGGTGAGGGGAACAAACCTCAGGGAAAATCCAGCACATAATTCCATTCTGGTGACAGCGATGGGGACATAAAGGAGATGAAGGCACGGGATCCAGCTGGCCCCAGCCCTGCTCCTGGACCCCTCACACTGTACGAGCTGAGAGCGGGACCGAGTACCAAAGCACTGAAGAAAAACACTTTGGCAAAATTTACCAACTTAATGGAAAAAGCACAGGCAGCTTCCAAATGGCAGAGCTGAGACTGATGGGGCTGTTAATTACTGCGGGATTTTATAAAGCAGGCTCTTTTTCCGTTACAACTCCGCAGCGACAGGATTGCATAAGCAGCTTGAGTAGTAATAGAGAAGGCTTTTCTCCTTATATAGAGCTATTGAACACACCTTGCCTTCATCTCTGCTTCTTGCCACCATCAGAGACTCCAGCAAGAGGCACCCACTGAAGGCATTCATTTCCTTTATAGCGCAGGGCCTTTGAATACCCAAATGAGGATCCCACCACTGTAGTTACCAGGTGAAGAAATGCCCCTAACGATGTAAGTTCACATGAACCCTAAAGGTTTTCCAGTGGAGACAAACTCCTTTTACAGCAAACCGAAGCTACTGACTATGTTACTTCTGCAGATGCCAATGATGAGTCCATGAGACACGATCCTCCCACTCTCTCCTACTCAGGTGTATTTCTTTCTGTTCAATAGATCACAAGGCCAGCTGGGTGCTGCAAACTGCTTTTCAAGAAAGGCAAATCCGCATTTCCAACTGTAAATCAAATGGTAATCCTTAAGAAGAGATAACGTATACGTCGCTTAAGATCTGATGCATGTGAGTGGAGGTGACTTTTAATAAGACTTCCAGGCAGTTCTGCAGCCAACAGGAAACAGAAATCACAGCCTACGTACAGAGGCTCCAAACTACCCCATGGAATCAACCCCACTTCCAGCTGCTGGAGGTGGAAATCTCATTTGGTGTGAGCATCGCCCTTTGCACACACTGCTGTTGTCTTTCCAGGACTTCTGGAAAAGACAGTGTTTCTCTGAGAGAGAGAGATGGGAACCTATCGTTATGTGAATGTCCCTGTTTTGACCCTGCATAGTTCTGTGGGTTGGGGTTTTTTGTTCAATATTAACCATATACACACGCACACATATATATACACACACATAACCAGCTCCCCAAAATATCCAGCACCAAGTTCACAAAACAATGATCCAACCCACTGCTCCTGGATACTCGTCTATATAACCTCAGCTACAACTACAAACTCATTGCATGCATAGCCACAAAGAGGCAGGATCAAGAAGAGTGATACATCAGGAGGCCTCAAGTACTGCAAACAGCCTTTGCTCTCCTAAAAGCCTTCTCATCAGCTGGACACAAGGAAGGTCTGCTTGCCCCCCCAGCACCTACAGCTCCACATAGGATTTCTCCAGGAGGTTAATGCAGATCTGCAGTACACAGAACACTCAGATGGAGCACTGATGTGGCCAACACCCTCATCTTCAGCATCTCACCTTGCTCCTGTAAGGGTTTATGCTGATACCTGCAGATGAAAGGCTGATGGGATTCAAGCTCCCAGTCCCTATGCTCCTTCTTGGGAACCAGTGCTTGTGTATTCATTGTGCAGCCCAGGCCCAGAGCTTCTCTGAGCTCCTGCTGCTGACAGCCTGCTTCTTCACCATGGATAAAGGACAGACAGGCTGATGAGGCTGTGATGACTCAGACACCCTTCCAGATGCCCCCCAGCAACTTCCTACAATAGGGGATCTTACTGACAGCATGCTCCTTGGTCTCCTCTTTGCTCATCAATGCTGTCTGAGTTATTGGCTTTGCTGCTGAGTGATGTGACAACACTCACTGCGGCCCTTCCCTTTGTGTCCTCAGCTAGAAACTGGAGCCCTCAGCAGACAGAAGTGCTAAGTGTGCCACCCAACCTGCACATCCCATTGACCTCCCTGATGCCAAACTTGCCCGGTGTCGCTTTAATTGGACCCAAATCTCCTGCCCTGCCTGCAGGTCCACCTTGTCCCCTTGAAATGTGGGCAGCACACAGCACTGGGGATGGAAGGAGCTGGGGGGTAGAGCACAAGTGCTGCAGCTTGGACACACACTCAGCTCCCAGCCACCAGCTGTATGGTATGATGGGGATGTCAGAGGAGTGCTGGGATATGTGGAGCCCCAGGGATGTGTGGGGACCCTGAGCTTCATGGGAGGCACCAGAGGGTCCCCTCTGCAGCTCTGGGGCAGCTCTGCTGCACCAGTGTAGCCTGGCAGTGGCTTTGGGCTCCCAGGAGTGTTGCTGAGACCGAAGGCCTTGACAGGAAGAGCCAGCAGGGGAACGACAGGATGCACAGCACCGCTGCGCCAAGCAAGTTGAATCCCAGCACCGAAAAGCCCATCGGGAGATAATGTAAGAGCAGCAAGCGACCTCTGCCGAGGAAGGAACGGATCAGCAGCACGCTGGCAAGGTACGTAACCCAGAGCAGACCCTGGGAACAAAAGGCTCTCGTATCCAGAGTCACCACGAGCCCATTGAGCACGCTTCCCATTGCACTGCTCAGTGGGCAATGAGGTGCTGGGGCAGACCCAGCCCTCCCGCACACACAGTCACGCCGATGCCCAGCCCTTAACCCAGCCCCTGACCCAGCGTCAGAGCGGTGCTGGGACCCGAGTGAGATCTCCCTGCCCACGTCTGCAACATGACCACGGGTAACCCCTCCATGGAGCTCACAGAGCAGCACCAAAGCACCTCCAAGGATCTCCCCAGCACTGCAGCCCTCGGAACACCCCACTGCACGGCTGTGCTGCTCTTAATCCTCTGCAGCACTCCTCATCCCCTGCTCTCCTTCGGCCTTCTCCATTTTTGACAGACAGCCACACTTGCACGGTCCCAGGCAGGCGCTGCACTCAGACCGTGACAGTGTTTAAAAGGTGCAAGAGGGAGATGGTGCAACTACAGCATCTCCAGATGTGCCACAGCCACAACAGGGCAAAAAAAACCCAAACACCCACCAAACAACGCACTCTAAAGCACAGAAATACAGCATAAAAACACACAGAGCTCCAGGAGAGCTGAGTGCAGGCTGGGGGGAGAGCCTGGGATCACACACGGAACCCTACACACACATACAGACACACTGCAGGCACAGCGTGCGCCCAGCCTACAAAGAGAGCTGCACATTCGTCCCAGCTCTAGCACGGCGCATGGGGTGGCTGCAGGCAGAGAGGTGACCCTTGGGGTGCCCCCCAGCCTCCCACCCATCCTTTCCCCCCATCTCGCACCCATCCGGCTCTGGCAGAAGCGCAGGGATCCCGTACACAACTTTTTCAAACTGCCAGGCAGAAGAATCCCAGTCCTTCCAAGGGAGTGTCGGTAAATCATCATTACATCCGACAACGCAACCAGAGGGATTAACCCTTTGCTCGGCCCCGGGAAAACAACAACAACAACAACAACAACTTCAATGAGGAAAATGACAAAAGTCATCCCTGGCTACAGCTGAAGGCAGGCAGGCAGGGTGCGGGGTGTGATTTTTAGCTGTATTGTGGATACAGACAGACAGAGATCTTTGTGCGCGCGCGTGTGCGGCGAGCACATGAAGAACATGCCACCCGTCTGCCTCTCGGAACGTGCCTCAGCCCTCCCCACAGCTCTCCCACTTTTTGGAGGACCACAATACTGCTCTCCAGGTACTGGTCCCCCCCATCCTATGGTGCAGGGCTGGGTGGAGGTGTTTCCGTCCTGCTCCTGAGTGGGGTTGGGACCCTTCCCGTGCCCACCCGGGGTGGAGGTGCTGGGGGCACTGCGGGGAGGTGGAATCACCCGCTCCGGCATCTCGATGCGGGTGTGATTCCTGTGCCCTCCCTGCAGATCAGTTCCCGGACCGGGAGCCCCTTCCCCCGGTGCTAAGAATTGGGGGTCCCCCTGCTATGCCTAGAGTCGTGCCCCCCTGCTCCCCTCCCCACCACTGCGCTCTCATCCCCGGCCGCACACCCCAGCCCCATTCCCACCCTCCTGCTCCGGCTCCAGCGTGGCCTCCCTGCTTCCCAGCTCATTCTCCTCTCCAGCCCAGGAGTTTTCACATCATCCCCTGGCAGAAGGAATGTCTTCCCCCACCCCAACCCCAGCCGCCCCAGCGTGCGGGGCTCCCTCCAGGCACGCTCTCCCCTCCGGAACCCTCTCGGCACCCCCGGGACCCCATTCCCACCCGGGATGCCTTTCCCCAGCACCAGCAGAAGCAGCACTTTGTACTCACCCCCTGCCTGCTGCTGTAGCTCTGAGTCTGGAGACCGGCTCTGATTCCGGCTCCATCACGTTTAGTGCATTGTCTCTTTCGGGCAATTTTTGCAGCAATCCATCAGAAAAAGGGGAACAGGCCGGTTTGTGGGTACATCCTTCCCGGGTGCTCAGCTCTCTGCCTCTCTAAGGGGCTCAGCTGTGTCAAAGACACCCCCTGGCCCGGACGGCTCACTCCTTCCTCCTTCTCTTCTGGGTCCTTTTGCTTACACAGATCTTTTAATCCCATTTAACTCCCTCTCGGCAGACTGCAATTACCTTGGGAAAAAGGAGAGAGAACAGAAAGTACATGCTAGGAAGCCACGCTGGCCCATGGTCGCTGGATTTCTTGCCTCTCTCTCTCTCTCTCTCTTTTTATCCCTCCTCCTTATTAATAGCACAATTTCTGTTACTTCTGCTTTCCAAAATCCTTGATCAGTGTAATTTCTTTTTTCCTTAGCTGTAACTTTTTGTTGTTGTTGTTGGTTGGGTTGGTGGTTGCGATCGTTATATTTATTTGCAGTGCAGATGTGCCTCTCACCACCACCACCACCACCCCCACTCAAGGATCTCTCCTCTGGACTTAGAGAGAAGAGGAAAAGGCAGATTTTGAGAAATGAAAATGATTTAAGGATGTCCCCGCTGCCTCTCTCTGCTGCCCTCCTCTGTCATAGCGAAGCATCTGCAGAAAGTAATAGCTAGTAAATAAATAATAAAACCAAACTCTTCAGCCACAAAAGCAGCAGAGGAGGAACCGGGGATCCTTTCCAGGCTGTATGGAGTGAGAGAGGAAAACTTGGTGGAGAAAAGTCCCGGTGTGGGGAGGGCTGCTGATGGAGATCACTGCAGGGCTGCAAACCCTGTGCCCAAAGCAGCTCAGACCCACAGCACCAGCACAGCTGGGCCCCACCTTACAAGGTACCCAACGTGGCTTCTGCACTGGCTGTGGGGTTTGGGGAAGGGGGGAGGATGGGAGCACACAGAGGGGTTCGGATATGTAGGACACCCTGTGTCTTTCCTTGCATTGCGCTGCTGCCACGGGGAGGGAGGGACAGGGACCCCTGCACCCCTCTTTTCCCACCACCACGTGACAGAAGCACAGAAGGCAGGGAGGTGGGGAATGAGTTCTCTTAGACAAAATCCATCAGAGCAAATCAGATCCCAAGTCACTCAGCTGTGCCACGAGAGGGGACTCTGTGCAGCATGGCTAAAACCCACATCCCTTTGCCCCCTCCCTTTCCAACAAGCCGGGGATACCCCAAGCCCTGGCTGCTGCAAACAGGACAGGGCAAACCCTCATCTCCGTGGGCAGATCCACTCCTGCCTCCCCCCGCACCCGGGCTCCCCCAGCCCTGCCTCTCCCACAGCAGTTCTGCTTTGGGCACTTACTTTGCAGCGAGGCAAGAGGCTGTGCAACTTCTCCTTGCAGCCCCACCTTCATTGGCATTCATTTGTCCCAGCAGCTTACAACAACGTCTACTTCTTTTAAAAAAAAATAATAATAACTAAAAATAATAACAGAAAGCAAAAGGAGCAAAACCAAACCAAAACACCCCAGGCCCTTTCCTGCCTCCTTCCCCTTCAGCCTTAGGGTTTCTCCTGTGCTGGGAGCCAGTGGGTGCCTGCCAGGCTCAGGGGTCGCCACAAAGCCTGAGATGCCCCTGAATTCAGCAGGTAATCCTTTCCCGGTGTGCACACGAGAAGGTTCCCCGCGGGTCGCTCCGCTCGTGGGTCATTGATGCTGCAGGGATCCAGGAGAGGAGATGGGTTGGGAGCGGGCGCTGGGAGGGACATGGATGTGAAAGAGGTGGAAATGGTAAGGCTGCCCTCGTCCTTTTAAATAGTTGCAGCCAGGGGACTCCGCTCGCTGGCTGGGGTGCCCCAGGTATCCGGTTTCAGCAAACATCAGCTAATGAGCGCAGATCCAGCCTCCGAGGGGCAGGTTCAGCGCTGCGGTGCCGCACGGGAGGATGGGGGCACCGGGGCTCCCCTGGTGGGGAAGGGGCTGCAGGCAGCGGGCAGGGCGCTGGGCATCGCAGCTGAGCACTCCCGGGGCTCTCCCCACGTCCCCCCCCCCTCAGGCTTTCAAGGAGTGGCAGAACCAAATCCCCTCCGGCACCGACCTCGGGTACCCCCCCCCCCCCCCCGAAATAAACAGAGCCATTGACCCGCGTCCCTGAACCTGGAACAGGAGGGGAACGCTCTCATGCTCACAGCAGACAACTCAAGGACCCACTGGGCTGACTCAGCAAAGCGGGTTTCACTCAAAAAAGTGACCCCAAAGTGCAGCCAAAGGCTTTGGTTTCCCCCATAAATCAGACCTCCTGCTCCTCTTCTGTTACCACGCGTGCTGAGGACTTCTCCTCTTTGATATGTGCATTTGGCTGAGCCATGCTTGCATGCAGGGGCTGTGGTTTTGCATCTCCCAGTTTCTATAGGCACAAGAATTTATTCATACCTTTGCTCTGAAACGTCTGCACTTTGCTTTCTTGCTGTAATAGACAAAGCTTTAAGGAACAACAACAGAGCACCAAGGAATCTGAAAGAAGCCATGTTACGAGTGGGGTAAATAACCAGCATCCTCACAGCCTGCTTTCCTCCAGGGAACCTGTCCAGCAACAAGAAGCCAAATCACACATCCACAAACCTGCATGAAGCTCCTGCACAGCAAACCCTGAGTGCTCACCCAGCCCAGCTCTGTGACTCTGGAGGCAACAGGCACTCACACACTTGTCAGAAACCACATCAAATTTCTATTTTCTCAGCTATTCTTTTTTCCCCCACAGCTGTTTCTTACATGTTTTTCAGTCATGCATTCTTTGCTCAGAAACACATAGTAGCCAAGACTGTGTTTAAGTTATATATATAGATATATATAGATATATATAAAGGCCTATAACTTTGCAAAGGAATATGTAGAATCAAGAGAGAAATGCTGTTGACTGCACACTGCAGCCTACTGCTCTTTCCCATCTCTTCCAAAGCATCAATGAGTATCTAATCATCTCTCTCGCCCCTAAATGAGCCAGACTAACCCAAGGAGATGAAGGCCCATCTTCCCAAAGCAAGGGACAAGGAGGAAATGCAGGAGGGATGCTACAGCTCTTTGCAAAGATGAGACCAAAAGCAATGCCAATATTGATGGACGCACTCAACTTCGCTTAGTTGCAAACAGATGCAGAAAGGCTCTGTTGGCACACAGACACCAGCATAGCAGAGCAGTTGGGATAAGAGAAGGAGCTTAAAACAAAAGGAAGCCCAACGTTGTTGAAGCCAAGAGCTGAGTGAATTCAGGTCCAAAAATTAGACCTCGTTCTTCAAAAAGAGAAAAGCCGCAACATCTGAGCTGAACAAGAAATATATTTAGCAGATTTATTTCCCTTCCTTTCCACATTTAAATGGAGGCCGCTTGAAAACACTAAATGAACTGCAGCAAATTGGCAGAGCGATGAAATGAAATAAAAAGAAAGTGGCTGTTGTAATTTAATTAGCCAAAATAAGAACAGTACAGGGGGGAGGAGATGCCACCGGAACCACACGGCACTGGGAACAGAGCACTTGCTTTGGACACTGGGTATATTTAGCTCAATGCCTCGTTCAGAGGTAAGGCTGTGGCGTGGCCACAGAAGGCACAGGCAATGTGAATCCAGGCACAGGAAAGGCTTGTGGGAAGAATCAAACAAACAGGGAGTTGGGATAAAGGGCCTTTCACGGCCCTCCAGGCTGCAGAGCATTTAACCTGGAGCTGTTTGGGAGCTCCAAGCAGAGGGAACCCACCCTGGGGAGGTGCCAACATCAAGCAGCTCTGCTCCTATTTTAGGCACCACTGTTTGACTTCTATTTGGTGATGCAAAACCATTGCACGTTGCGTTTCTCGTTCCTCACATGGAGAGCATCAGTCATGCAGGAGATGTACAGAGAGCTCAAAAATCATTTGTGCAACCCACGCTCTGCCCTGCACTATCCTCTCCCCTCCCATCCCAGCCTGTGCCATAGGCTGCTGGTGACATGTTTGAACTTCTGCAGCTGTTTGATGTAAAATGTTTTAAATTCTTTTGGGGAACACTAAAGGCTTTTGTCTCTTGACCGCTGCTGTGGGGATGCCGCAGCTGGCAAAGTGTGCTCTCGCAGTGCTGTTCAGCTGTGCCATATCCCACTGGGCTGCCTAAGAGCTGGGAGCTGCTGTTAATCATTACACAGAGCCTTTTTCCATTGGAACGAAGGGAAACGCAACACAGTGATGCAAGCCCGAGCCCACCATCCCTAAGGAAACGCTGGCTGCTGGTCACAATTCTGCCATACATTTCTCTTGAGATAACTAAAGAAACGCAGCTTTACAGGATGGCTGAAAGCTGCTACAGATGAGTGGTGACCAACCATTAAGCCACAGCAGAGCAGCGCACTGCGTGCTTTAGACATGAAGGTATTACATCTCCTAAACTTTGACCACCAACCTTTAAGATACCAGGCAGAGGCTGTCTGGTTTTGCTAGCATCCCTTTCTATTTCTCTCGTCCGTCCATCATTCTATGATTCTATGATCTAAGCTAAAACATGCTGCAATAGCATTGCTTCCTTGGCTGCAGAGATAGCTGAGTGCAGTGAAATACTGCAGTGTTCTGCTGTCTCCCATGCAGAGTGCTGCAGGTGGCTCAGCAGGCACCTTGCTCCCCAGCAGCTGCCTGTGCCCAGGGTCACAGCCTGGATGGATCCATGGCCAATGCAGGGCTGCTAAGCCAGGGCTCAGGTTTGGTTTGCACAATCCTAGTGATCTGCAGGCTGGCCTGAAGCAACAGGTGCTGTTGCTTGTGTGCCATTACTTTCTTGACTCTAGAGCGGAGCTCGTGGCATAGATCATTTTATGTGCAATGATATTTAAGACCTCTGGATGCAAAGCACTGCCAGTAAACTGCTATTACTGTGCTGTGCAGTTGGCAGCAGGCTCTCCTGTAGGAAGGAGTGTAAATCTATTTCCCGACCAGCTTTTACATCCACCACAACCTGCCACCGTGCAGACACGCAGCTCATTAGGGCTGGTTTAGCTTCATTTGGCTGAAAAGAGCCACAGGAAAAAACCAAAACCTGCTGATTAAACGTGCAATTCAAATACATCTTCTGGAGCAGAGCAGACAATTCCTAGCACTTTATCTGCACCGTCTGAAATGCAATCTGTGCCACTTAGAGCAGAACAACACTCGATTTCTCCATCCTCCCCTTGAATTGTTAACACACAAAGCAGAAATGCAGCTCGTTTTCACAGAGAAGTTATCTTCTGACATACGACGTTAACTGAGTGTGTACACATCTGCTTCAAAGCCAATAGGCTCCTTTCCTTCCAGCAAAACACACTTCTTCACGTCTGCACACTCTTACTCTCTCTCCCCACTTCAATAATGATAGCGTATGGTAAAGCTCTCCAAACTGGAGCCACTGCAGAAAGGCTGTATTTACTCATGTTTGAGTAAGAACTAATAAGAGACCTGGTTGTGTCTCAGCTCCTCCAATTCCAAAAGGAAAAGGAAAATAAAAAGGCATCGAGTCAATATTTATACACCCGCTGGTGAAATAAATCCCCTCCTCCCTGGAGGAGAGGAAAATAAAATGCAGTGATTGAAATGGATTTCACAGGAGGGGATTTTTGTTTGTTTGCTTGTTGGTTTTCAGAGCTTGAGAGATCTCTTCCCCTCCCTGTAGTGATTTGAATTGAATAGGAGTGAATGGAAGGCATCCATAGCAGCTTCACAGTGGGATCTGCCATTGAGGACCTGAAGCTCAGGAGCCTTTGTGCGCTTCCACTGATGAGCGCAACACTTGTGTGCTCCATATCACTCCTTAATCCCCTGATAGGGGGGATAACAGTGGCACCAGGTACTCCAGTCCCATTGGTGTGTCTGTTGAAGGTAGCTGGACTTCCAATGGTGCCTGGGCCAAATGCCACAAGTCTTTACAGCACAGAGACCGACTGGGATGCATCTCACTGTGCTGCTGGAGGACTTTGCTGGAGCAGTTGTTGTAGTGCAGTGTTATCCACCTTCCCAACGCTGCTTAAGAGGATGTTAACTGCCAAAACTCATTCACTGACAAACGTAAGTGGTCAGAGTGACATGACTGGGCATCCCCCATTCACCGCATGGGGGAACTGGGAGCAGATTTGGGTCTACCTTCAAAGAGAAATACACACACAAATACTGCAAACACTCATTAATTGCCTCTTCATGCCCCTAAGAAGAAAATATACGTCACAGAGGAGTGAATGTCAGTAAAGTCACTTGGATTTCACAATTCAAAGCACATCACGGAGACAAACACAGTGAATTCTTGGTAAACTGCCTCCATCCAAGTAGAGCAACTTCTACCACTTCTTAGGGGCAAATGAGTGGGGGTTGCATGAGCAGCTTCAGACACAGCACAGCATTTCCACTGCACAGTAGCATGGAGAATTTGACCCTTAAATACTTGAGAAGCACAGCCAAGGGGGCAGGCCCTCATTCACACTGCCCAACAGCATCACATAGAAGGGCTGTTGTGCAGACCCAGATGAGGCATTTTTAAGCCTGTTTCTCATTTCCCCAAAGTCTCCGGCACTGAAGAAGTCTTGTCACTGACCCGGGTTAGATGGGGGTCAAGGTTTACACTCCAAAAACCAAGAAAGAAACACTGTTTACTCTCCAGTTCCTCAGAAAACAGTCAAATCCCTCTTCACATGGAACATCTCATTCGCGTGTCATCAGCAAACATTTCCACTGGCAAACTCACTGTGCTTCCACATTTTCTTCATACACAGACTGACTGTGTGCTTTATCAGTGCCATCTCACTCCACAGGCAGCCTGACACCTGCCTATCTCCTCCCGCTTTGCTTTTCTCTGCCATTTCTTTATGACGAGCTCACATTAAACTGTTGTTAATGTGAGGGGGTGGATGCCCCCTCCTTGGAAGCACTCAAGGCCAGGCTGGATGGGGCTGTGAGCAACCTGGTCTGCCTTGAGCTGTCCCTGCCTATAGCAGGGGTTGGAATTACATGATCTTAGAGGTCCCTTCCAATCCAAGCCATTCTATGATTTCTTATTTAGATTTAAAAGGGCAACTTTCAATCTCACTGTGTCGTGAGATGTTCTTCTCCGAACGGCACTGATGATTCCCTTTTCCCACCCAACTCCACATTTAGCTCATGAGCTGGACCAAAATGGACCGTGAGACTTTTCATTAACCAGCAGAATGGAATACAACAGACTACTTAGCATTTTGCATCTCCAAAGCCCTGAATAAGCACCAAGGCTCAGTGAGTGATGCTGGGGAGGGAGAGACACAGTGCTCTGCAAGGTTGGCACACACGTGATGGCCCTGCTGCTATGGGGCAAGTACAGCCATGGGCACCCACTGATGTGGGCAGCCTGGTTCCCACCTCAGAGCAACAAGCACAGAGCCCTGAGCCAGCCCTCCCCATCAAACATGCAACGGATAGGGCTGTGGTGCAAGAAAACGCTTTGATGCACCCAGCCCACCTTTCATCATCGCATCCTAAAAGCGATTATTAATGTGAGCTCTAACTCATCACCACCCACACAGCTTTCCCTAATTCACCAGCTGGACGTAGCAAGAGCTCCAGATACTTAAAGGATCCATTCTGAAAGAGGAAAAGAACATGGGGCTCCTCCACTGAGTCACAACCACATGGAGCTTCCCCTACCCACCCACCCTGCCTTCAGCAGCACTGCAAACTGCACCCCTATCCTACACACGGTCAGCAAAGGGAACTCACAGAGGACATAAAATTTCTCTCTTCTTCTTGAGCTGTTTCTAATTTCTTTCCTGCCATGCCGTTATTAGACAACAGGAACAAACTAGTTTCTGTGCAAAACTTTCCCTGAAGTATTTGGAAGATAGAGAGAAATGGCAAGCTTTCTATTTTCCTTCTTCTTTAAAGGAGAAATAGCACTGAGTTAATATGAACAGCACCGATCAGCATTTTATTTGCTAGCTATGACTTCTTAATTTTTTTCCACCCCTACAAAGACCACCCTCTCCCCATAGCAATGCTAGGAGGGGACTACGCTGAAAATTATAGTTTCCAGAGTTTGCAAGAGAACCACAAACGCTTAATTATAGTTATTGACATAGCAAACACCCACTGCAGGCTTAATCTTCTCTTGGCCAGAAATAACCACACCAAGTGAAGGTAGCAAACCGACATCAGCTCCAGCCAAGGACAGCTCAGTAGTGCATGGGCATGAAGACGTGCCTTGCTCCTGCACGACACCAGGGAGCCAGCAGCACTGGCCTGGCATGTTTGGGCTGGGTTTGCTGTTAGCTGGGTTGCACATTAGCTGTTTCATATGCCTTTCTCCCAGTTAAGCTTTGAAAGGCTCCTCTATGTGCTGAGAGCAGCAGCTGTGCTCTGCACCATCAACGCTCAGCACATCCTTGCTGTGAGCATCCCATTTTCCATGGGTGCTGGTGACAGTGGTCTGGAATGGAGGCTTTGCAGTTGGAGGTGTGACACTGGGAGTGGGCAGGTGTGAGCCCCATTTGCTTGCTGGCTGTGCTGGCAGACCCTGAAGGAGCAGTGCTTGCAGGCAGCTCACTGCCCTCTGAGCAGACTCCATGCTGCCAACAGCTGCAGTCACACCAAAGCCTGTATGTCTAAGGCGATGCTAACAGTGTTAGAGAAGGTGAAGCATCAGCTGTTTTTTCCCAGGGAGCCACAGGAGGCTGCTGAGTGCTGATGGAGCATCCCCATGTGGTGTTGAGCAGGCATGCAGCTAACATAAAGCCCCACAGACCAAGAACATGGCCTTGGAGAGGCAGGGAGGAACGTGGATGATAGATGAGGTGCAAGCCTTGCAAGGATCTGAACATTGTCACAAACAGCTCTGGGGATAAAGCACTGAGCTATTGGAAATGAACCATCCATGGTGCACCAACATAGGGATCATAGAAACCTCCTTCAGTCTGAAGGAGAGAAAGAAAATGGGATAAAAGCTAAATCTGAATGGGCTGGTTATTGAAAACAGAAGTGCTATACTTATTTGTTGCTCATCTCCTATGCACCAGCTTTAGTCTGCTGAATAGCTACAGAATTCACTGGCATTATTCCTAATTTTACAATGATTTGGTAGAGAGGGGACAAAGGCAAGCAAACAAAGCTAATTGCCTTCAGTGTTCTGTTTATCTGGTTTTTGTTTGGCCAAACAAAGAGGACGTTCAGGTCCAAGCTGACTATGGAGCCCACAGTTTGCAGTTTTGGCATTCGACATCTTCAGCATCTACCCCTAGCAAGAGCTTCCTTATCTCCATCTGGTCACTACAGAGACTCTGGTGACTTCACTACTATTACCACAGATCAATCAACCCTTGCAAAGTCCTTCAAAAAAGCAGGAAGTCCTCCAAAATCCAATCCTTTTTGTCATAAAAAGAACAAAGCCAGGACTAGATTAATCACTGCATGTTATTTCCAATACAAAAGTCCAAGCAGAAGAAGTTCCAGTTCTAATAACAAAGCTATGCATTCTCACCCATCCATACCAGCATGCTTTTGTTCTTTGTGCCAAACAAGAACACTCTGAGCAGAAATGTAAATAATACAGCATGCTCTGCAGGGAGAGCACGCTGCTGGAAGTAAGCAGCAGACTATGGGCTGTATGAACCACAAGCAACCAGTTTTGCCAGGCTCTGCATCAGCCAGCATCTATGATTTCCCAACATAGCCTGAGTGAGGCTGCAGGACTCCCTGGTAGTACGTGGTTGGAGCAGAGGAGCAATGTAAGGAAGAGGACAAAACCCCAAGCTGCTGTGAGAGCAAGAGAGCAAGACATTTAAGACAGCCACTAAAAGACCAAAGCCAGAAGGCAAAGAAAGAAGCCTCAAATCTATCAGCTTCATTATGACACAGTGATCAGCTTCATCATAACACAGGGCCATCTCCAAGGTGGAACTGCCAAGCACTGCGCTATGAACACCAGCACAGGCAGCAGGAGCAGCTCAGCTAGCTTTGCTCAGACAGCATCCCACACCCCAGTGCCATGGGATATCCCATGCTGGGACACTGAAAAATCACCCTTGGATTCAGCAACCAGTTGGAGTTATAGCACAGTTTCCCATCCTTTGCTTCCTGGCTTGAACACCTTGCTCAGAACAGATCTTGAAATAATGACTGAAGTTATAAAGTTCAGGGATAATTCCTGCTGGCTGCTTTTACTCTCCTTGAACACAACAGGCTGTCCTGGGTTTCTGAGCAGAGGATGGAGTTGGATGAGCCTTTCAGCATCCAGTACAGACAAAACCAAGGGAGCTGAACCAGCTCAGGACTTGCTGCTCAGCAACCAGGGCTATTACAGCACCTGCTCTGCAAGAATTTACCATTCATCCCTCCAGCTCAGCTGTAAGAGAAAGATTTGGATCTTTTAAAATAGAAATTATTGCTTTCTATCTACACAGGCCTTTTACAGAGCAGACCCACAAGGAACAAGGGAAGGCAGGGAGCGAGGAGAAGCCAATGCAGACCGATGCTCAGTCTGATCCTGTTCCAAAAGGGAAAGTTTCTGCTAAGCTTGACTGAAATACGAGCAAAATAGGCTTCAAATAAATCCAAGGGAGAGAGCACACCATTGTCTGAACCCAGCAGATTTTACAATGTCTAGGAATAGGAATAAGAAAAATCAGATGCAGAGCATCACCTAAAACACCATTTTACATTGGGACGAAAGCCAGGAGGGGGAAAAAAAAAAGCATCAAGTTGGAGCCAGATCTGCATTTTGACAAAGAAATTTTCGGGTCCCTCATTATTTGTAGAGCTCTTAAAAACCAGCTTTCCTTTACAGAATGGAAGCAAAGCTCTTCATCTCACTTTGTAAACACAGGAGGAAACTGCAGGTTAAAGCCAGAGGTTTGGAAAGCGACTGGTTCAAGGTGCTTCCACTTCTGTAACTCTCTTAGTGACCCCAGAACAAAAGCCATTGTTTCAGCAGCTTCATTTGCCAAAAGCACTCCACGTTTACACCCATAAGAACCTGGCCATTTTCCTACACATAGGAAAGCATTTCCTACGTCCAGAAATATATTCTTGATATCCTAACACTTTCCCCATCTTCTCCCATTCCTCATCTATTTCTTTCCACCCAGCCATAAGACTGCTTGGAAAATGCTGTGAATCATTTTCACAATCTCCTATCCCTTTTCCTACACTGTGAGATTCCCCATTTCCAGTGACACCAACAATCAGCAGGAAACTCAGCATCTCAGTTCCCAAAAGGAAAAGAAGTGACAAGCTGGGTCTGCCATCTCCAAGCTTATTGCTGAGAGCTGCTCTCAACCCCCCTTAGAAACTGTTCTGCAAGGAATCGGGTGCTCCCCCAGGTCTGGCCAATGGTGTGAAGATGATGGCTGCTCTGCTAAATGCCTCGGATGGCTTTGGAAGATCCCTGCTGCCTCCCAGCTCTCCGCCCTGGGAAATCAAAGCATGCTCTGCACTATCTACCCACCATCTCTATATCTGGATCAGGGCTTTGCTTCAGAACATCAGACCTCCCTGCCTCACACATGGGGTGCCTTCAGACACAACCCAGGTGTTTCCTCAATACAGTGCTTGGCAGTTGCAGCATCTGCAAGTTTCTTCCTGGCTAGCACATCCCAGAGCAAGCACTGACATGGCTTTATGGGAGCACAGAGATCACACTGAATGGTGAGAGACATTCATCATGGATTTGGAGGCTCCAAATAGAACTTGCACCTTCTTTCTGGACTTGCAGTAACTAGCACTGCTTTACGCACACCTCTTCCTCACTTCTACACCCTTGTGTTAACCATTTTTCTATGACGTTCATTATGCACATCCTATGAACTACAATAGATTTTCTTTACTTGCTATCACACCATACACATCAACAGAGATTACCAGCGTCCTACAGAGATGCATACAGCAAAACATAACCCCTCTACCCTGTACCAGAAGAAAGCTGGTCATGCCCAGCCTTATTCCATTATTCAGCCCTTTATAAAAACTCCACGCACAGCAACAAGAATTCAGGCACCAAAATGCAAACACAGAATTGGTTCCACCATTGCAGAATCAAAGGCAGTGTGGGCTCAGGAACAAGCATCCCATAGAGCTGCAGGCATTGGCTGCATGTTACTCCAGCCCATGATGGTCTCCTGGCTTAGCTGCAGGTTCATTTGCTGTGGGGATGAGCATGGAGTTCATCCGTGCTTCCTTGCTCATTATGCATTCCTCCCTCCCTGTTCCAAATTAATGAGAGTTTCTGCTCACTCAGCAGAAATTAGACGGATCTGCTTTTAAAAAAGGGGCAATTAGCTCAGAGGAACCAGGTGGTTCCTTCCTGTGTGCCAGGTGAGAACAGTGAGCAGGCAGAACTACAGCTACGGGCTCTAGGAGTCTCCAGATACCTGGCTTCTACAGCAAGCAAATTTCTCATTGGAAAGTGCCAGGATTTCTTCCCCACATAACATTTTCTTCAGGCTCATTTACCTCATTGTGCTCAAGTGTGAGCCCAGCTTGTGGATGTGTGGCTGGCAGCAGGAGGAAGCTCCCAGCACACAAACCCTGCTGCACGCCTCCTGTCCCCGACCCCTGGGGATGCCTAAAGCCTGTCTGTTTGCTCAGGCTTTTCCTGATCAAAGTGGGGAAGGCTCTTTCCATTCTTGGAGCTGGGAAGGAAAGAACTACTAGCGCTGTCGGCGTTGCTTGCCAATGCAATTCATCTTTTGAGCCTGTAAAGCTGTGGTTATAAGGACGCAGAGGGACGTGTCATGTCGCTGGAACGAGATGCTCATACAGATGTGGAATCAGTACGGTCCAAAGAGCAGAAAGGGGAGAAGGTGGGGAAAGGCAGCCAAGATCTCCATTCAACTTTCCATTTTAGAAATGCAGAACACCACATTTCCTACCAAAGGGCACAGGGGGAGAAAGATGTTGGGCACTTTTGGGGATTAATCAGCAATAGCAAAGTAAACAGAAATTAAGACAATAACAACTCAATAGGCAGCTCACTTGTGGGTATTTTCAAGTCCTTACGTGACTGCTGAATCCCTATAATCTTCTACATTGCTACGTAAACATCCTACGTAGAAGATCACTAGAAAGCTTCGTTCTTATTCCAGAACTCTAATTCCATCCTTGAACAGCAAAAACACGAACCTGTCTTTAATTATAAATGACTGTCTCTTGTTAATGTAACAGCCGGTCCTGAATTTATCATGAACTAAAAAAGTTTTAGCGTTGGCTGGAAGGAAAAAAAAAGATGGAACCAAAATGCCTAAAAAGATTGTTGTAATGGTCCTACCTTATTATTTCATGAGTTTAGCAGGCTGCAGTTAAACCCCTGCACTAAGGGAGGTGCTTTGGGATTTCTCCTCTATTCCCTACAGAAAGAGAATGGAGCTCTTCTCACCTTGCCAAGACTTGACTTCAGAGCCTCCTGCCTCCCCTCCAGCAGCCCCAAAGGGAGCAGATACAGTCCTGGGGGGTTAGAGGAGATCCTATGGAAGGGAATGCCCGCAGCTCCTTATGGACAATTAAAGCTTTAGCCATGGGTGCCCCCTGGTGACTTGGTGAGTAATTAAGCACAACCATTGGAGTCTAAAATGGCACATCACAACTGATACGGGTATGTTGGAGACACACAGATAACATGCTGGTGCTTCATAAGGAGCAAATCTCAAGTTCCAGGGAAGATAAAGCTTTCCTTTGCTACAACTTTGCAGCTCATTGTCTGGGGTTATTTGGTTCTGGTCTGATATTTCTGCTGTGTACAAACCCTCCTAATTTGCTCCACTTTGATTACCACAGCACAGAGGGGCAAAGTTGCACTTTGTCTCAAAAATCAAACAGCAGCTACTTCAGTTCTGAGCCTCAAACAAGACTTAAACGGGCTTAATTTTCTAGCTTTTGATCTAAAAGCCTTTAGAGCAGCGTATCCTCACATATTGCTGCTGGCCTTCGAAAATAAGCAGAAAGAACAAGACAGAACTTTTGCTTCCTCCAATCCATTGCTTCATCTTCATCTCAGGAAGCATCAATGGGTATTTTGTCTCCCAGATCCCTGCACAGTGTGCAGATTCAAAATGTGAGATCTGAAGTCCAAAGCTCTATTTAGCTGTGACCAATTGCATGAGTCAAGTTGTCTCTCTTTGGTAATCCAATGAAGGCAACTCTTTTTAATGGTGGCAGCTTGGGAAAATACACCAAAATTATAAAACCACCCATAAAATAAATAAGGAATCCCACTGCTATTTGAATCCCTCAGTACATACAAATGAGAGAAACAAGGTTAGGAAATGTTAAGACTACTTTTATAATTCCTTCAGGACCAACCAGACAGGCTGTGCTGCAGATGATTGCTGGAAATATTAGGATCATTACAGGAATAGCTTACAAAGATTAAATCTAGTGAATGCAGAGTTTCAGCCATGGTTCTGTCTCTCCCATCACCAAAGTCACTGTGCACGTACACAGCTTCAGCTGTTACAGGACTCAGCAAAACCTCACCAGGTTTCATTGCTTTGGTGCCAAAGGTTTAATAAGATGTTTTGGGAAACTAGTTTCAAGGCCACGTTAATGAGCATCACCATCACGTGGGACATTTGCTTCCATTTGTTGAAGCAAAGCTATCGTAGCTGCATCACATCTATGCAAAGCTGAAAAACCACAACTCCTTCACAAACGTGGAAATAGTGCTGGGAAAGCTTTGTGAGTGCCATGGTCAGTCTGTTCTCATAGGCAGTGCGGGTGCTTGGAGTGGGTGAGCTCTAATGGTCCTTTCCAACCCAAACCATTCTGTGATTCCATGGTTTCTAAGTGCCAGAACTTTCATTTCAGATATAAAAAAAATAAACATTAATTTTGAAATGGAGACAGCAAGATTTCAATGTGCAAACACAGGAGAAAGCTTCTTGGGCTTCATTCTGTTGTTCCAGCTGAAAACTACTTAGAATTGACCCGATGTGAACAACTCTTAGCACGTACATTATTCATCCAAAAGACGTCTTCGCTCATTTCAAAGCATCCACATCTTACATGTTGTTTTGCAGTTGTTCTGCAGCTAAGAAATGTATATATGAGGATTTCCATCAGCTACACAAAAGGATCCAGACCTGCGTTAGCAGGAGATCCTTTCCCTGTTGCTTTAGCCTCAGTTTAGGGGCTGCTGCAGAGGCAAAGCTGATGCCTGAAGCCCAGCAACGCTGCTGGGCTGAAATCAGGCTTGTTTACATCCCGCTCCCAATTTTTGGGGCACCAAACCCACTCTGAGGTCCCACCACCGGGTCACCATCTCACCATCCTGCTGAGCATCACCTCAGGAGACTGCAGCATCAAAGAGGGGGGAGGGTTTGTTCACAGATTAACAGTTAACAGCATTATAAGGCATTTCTGGAGATGTGCACCCAAATCTTCTGTTCCTCATTAAGATTAATGAAAGGTTTGGATTTGAATCCCTATGCTTCCTCGGAAACCTCAGTCATTACGGTTCAGAAGTCATCTCTGTCCTACAAACCCTCCCAGGATGATTTACGAAGCGATACACGCGCTATTTATTCATTTTTAAAGTCACAGTTGTTACTTAAAGCTGAACTGCATGTTGGGGTAAAGAAAAAAAACAAAACATTTCTCCAGTTCATTTTCCAAGAGCTTCTCCTTTGCACCAAGCTTCTGCTCTCAGAGTGGAACATGAGTGAGGTGAATGCTAAGCAGAGTCAGGCTCTGAGGGTTGCCATTACCTAATGCTGTGCAGTGACACAAACGCTGTTCTTAGGAATATTCCAGGGGCTCGGGAAGAGGCTTACAAGAGCGCACAGTGTTCCTGCTGCCCACCACGAACGCTGCCTTTACCCATGGTAGAACCACGCTTGTGCTCCTGCATGGAGCCAAGGAATGACGGCGAACCTCAGCAATGCTGAGGAGAGGTTCCCTTAACCTCCGAGAAGACTGGTTCAGTCTGTGATTACAATTCCCTGGAAATTGCTACGTAGACATCATTGGAGCACAACATTTCATCAGGAGACCCCAAAATATCCCTGCGAATACATGCTGGGGAAGGCTAAAAAGACCTCACAGGCACAGATGATCACAGAAAACCTATTATCTGTCTGCAGCACTGAAGCATCCATCTGTCAACACGGGACCTTTCGGAGAGCGTTGCAGCCACCCACTAAATGGGTTTTTGATTAGCCACGGTATTTAAAACAACCACAGACTTCTACGGCAAACGCGGGGCTGCCAGGCAAAGGGTCAGGCCCAAAACTCAGCCCAACTTCACTACATTCTTCCACTGCTTCTGGGCTGAAGTTCAAGTGAACTTCTTGATGGGGAGATGGGTTTAAGTTTAAAACTGGCAACCCTGCCTGATTTTATCACAAGTCTCATGACGCTCGGCACGTTGCTTTCAACCTCAGCCTTTGGAAACTGGCACAATGAATTCAAGCTCTGCTTACAAACCCCCAAACCTCTACTCCATGTAGATACGAGACATTAATCCTATACACACACAGGACCCAGAAGGAAAGGACTACACGACGCTTCATTCGCCTCCTTCTTCTTGGGACACATGCAACTTTTTGAACATCTGGTATTAATAGTTTGTTACTGCAATAAGAACATGAAAACTTTCTTTCAAAACTGACTGACATGTTTGCTTTGAAATTTTGGAGATAATTCACTCAAAAAGAAACAAAAAGAAAGGGAAACAAAACAGCGAAGGATGTTGGGACACCTTTGAAGCAGCCATGAACAACTTGGTCCATAAAACAAGTGACTGCATTTTATTTTGCAGTATTTTTTGCTGGCCAAAAGACCAGAAGCCAAGGTGCTCCCAGCTACCAATAGGCCATGGCAGGTCGGGAGTGGGACAGCACAGCACAAACCCATCTCCAACTCCTACTCAATGACCTGCTTTAGAACAGCCTGCAGTCTGACCCCAGGTAATCCCACAGAATCTGCAGCAGCAACTGGACCTGAAGGCGATTTAGGAACAGCGACCACAATTTAGGCTCTAACAGAGCACTACCTGTGATCTCCTCCTGGCACCTCCACCACCATTTGCTTTCCAGCCCTGGTATTATCTTTCCCTTTTCATCCTTCCCTTCTCCCCCTCCCTCCTTCCTCATACAGTAGCTCTTTCAGCTGCTCTCAGTAGGTGCTGCTTTACCTAATTAATTGACGACTCAACAAGTGCACTTTCTAATTAAAGTAAATAAGCCCATGCTTGGAACAGTGGCTCACAGTGTTGCCCAGCACTCGTTCCTCAGGAGCAGGATATTATGGGCTCCACCTCCTCTGTGCCAAATTAATGCATTAAACTAATAGAGCAGAAGCAAATAAAAGCTTCCTAGAGCATCACTTAGGAGCGTTATTCTGAAACAAAGCAATTCCCAGCCTTGAATTGCTGAAACCAATGGGATCTTCTATGTTAGCTGGACAGAAGAGAATCTCAGGATGATCTTTCTGTTCCCTCTTATGGTGCCTGAATGACTCGGTTTGTCCCATAATAACAACCCGTATTAAAGACTGCCCTTCTCTCCCATGCCACACATTTAAGGCAGGAATTTTCCAGACAGCCACACTAAATCTTCACCTGTGCTCACCATAAGTTATGAGGGTCTCACCCCACTGTTAAGCTGGTGATGATAACTCCTCAATGCATGCAATCTAGCACACATTTAAATCCAGTTACACCTCTTCCCCCCCGCTGGGAGGGAAGAGCCCTTTCCTAGCACAGGAGCCAGTCACGTTTTGGCTGCTGAGGGAACATCAGAAGCGTTCCCTCCCTGGGAGAAGCCTGCATTCGTGATGTCCTGTTTGTCGGAAACATCAGAACAAGACACAAAACAGAACAGCGAGGCCAAATGTGTCACACAATGTTTTCACAAGGAGGAGAAATAAAACCCCCCTTTCCCCTCCCACTCCCTCCATCCCAGTGCAACCAGTTCATGAAGCAGCGGGGTGCTGGGGAGGTGGTTGGCATCCAGCTCTGAGCACATGGAGGGATCAGCAATGCCATCTGCACGCCCTGTGAGAACCCCAGCAAAAGGTACATTCCCAAAACAAATCAAACCAACCATCATCTTCCTCTATCGTTCAGGACTCTTCTTTTTCCCAGCATCGAGAACAAAAAAAAAAACCACCAACAAAACCCCAAAATTCAGAAGGATCTCAGAATATTATGAAAACAGTCAAAAGTGCTTCCAAACCAGCATTTGAGTTGGTGTCCGGACTTGGTTCCACAGATGGGGTTGGAGCGGGGCTGTGTTAGTTTAGGCCTTACGTACTTAGAGTTCATTAAGTCAAAAGAAAGCTTTGTGCCTTTGAGTAGTTTTTGGATGAGCTTACAGGTTTCAATAGCCCAGACAGTGCAACGGGGAAGGGCAAACGTAAAAGGAGGAACAGAAGTGCATTGAGAAATGAGGGGTGTGAAAACGGGGTGACAGGGCTGCATTTCGCATCAAGTCACTCACAGCTTGTTGCAAGCTGCTGGCTTCGACCAATTAGCTCAGAAATAAAGATTTGTTTGTGTTTTCACAGTCCCTCACTGTTGTGGAAACCAGACAGAAAGCCAAAAAAAATGGGGCTCTTCCCACTGCATTTCCTTCAGCAATAAACACCTTCTTCATTTCTATATATGTTTAATAAGAAAAAAAAAATAAGAATTGGAGCTGAAATCTCATTGAGTTACACACAGAAACGGCACCAAAACCACCCTTCACCAAAACAAACATCTCCGTTTTTGAAGCATCATTTCCAAGAGATCAGAAATGACTTCTCAGCCGCTGCTGCAGCTCCGCTCCATTTTCAGGAGGAAAGCTGCTCTTTTTCAGCAGGTCGGAAGCCTTAAGTTACCCCTACAAATATGTATCCACTTGCCTCTTTCTGGCTAGAATTACAGCCAGAAGAGAAACAGCAGCTCTGCTCCAGCCCCTGACATCCTGTGCTGTAAGAGGAAGAGGTGAAGCAGCTGAGAGGGAGCGCAGTCACACTCAGACCCATGCCCAGCAGCTCCACCAACTCGCTGCCCTTTATTATTGGGTTAGTCACTGGAAGCATGACACGAACAGCAGCATTTTAGTGGCATTATGCTGTTCATTTGGCTAAAAGCCTCTGCCTTTTCCAGATTGTCTTAAAATAACCATTTCCTACTGACATCTCTTCCTTTCTCCCCAGCCAAATAACAGAAATAGTTGGGTTTGGGGATGCGGGGGAGAAAAGGGCCCCAGGTCGCTTCCAGTTTCTAAGCTCATGGAAATTGAACAGGACATAGACCAAAGAAATGACGAAAATCCAAAGCAGCAGACAAGTTCAGTGCTTGTTTTTGTCCCATCCCTGCCAAAGCAGAAGCAGTTGCCCATTCTTTCCTTGCTGCCTGGCTGCTGGTAGGACAAGCCTTGAGTCATGGTACCACTGCAGGGCGTTGGCATCTGGATGCTGCTCTGCTGTCCTGAGCTGATCCTTTTATTCCATGGCCTTCACCTCAGATGTATTTCAGCTGGCTTGGTGGCCTCACCACGCCAGTAAAAACCTGCATGAATCACCATCAGTTCATACACAGAGGCAGTCACACGTTTGCTGCTCCTGTTTGCCCTGTGTGCCAACACACCCACCCAGTTCTGGGTGTTTCAGCCACTGGAGTCACCAAAAAAACCCCCTCCTCCAACAGGGTGGACTTTCTCACAAAGTTTACTTTATCCTTTGACATAAAAATCCTGACCTCTCCCTGTGGGTTCTCTCCCGACAGCTGCCTGCTCACTAATTTCATCATTCAAGCCATATTCCTTCGGAAATCCTTTCCATTCATTCAATGCTGAAACAAGTAATAATTATCATCCTCTTCCTTGGGTTATTTTGGTGCTGTAAACACTGATATTTGCTCTTGTGTTGATCTGACATGGAACAGAAAGTCAGGAGATCCCAACTCAGAATGTACTTCAGGTTGGGCTGTTTGATGCCTCCTTACCAAACCCAGAAGTGAGGAGCTTCTTTTTGTCAAAGCCAGACAGTAACTTTGAGTCAGTCTGATCCCGTTCTATAAGCAGTTATTCCTGCTGCTATTGAAACATGGCCTTGTGATCCTATGGAAATACGGTCCAGAAATCACCCTGAAGCCCCCAAGAGTTCTGTCATCATCTGAAATAGAGCCAGAATTCTCTTCTAAAAACCCTCTATAGTGGAAACAGAGATTTGTTCTGCTAACAGTGAGACTGTGAGGCTTGTAGAAGAAAGGAGGATTATCGCTAACACCTCAACAAAGGCACTGCATTGAACAGTGACACCTGGAAAGGACTCAACAAAGGTGAAAGTGCAGCAGCAAAAGTAGAATAGAGATAGCATGTGAAAGAAGCACTGAGAGCTCAATGCAGCCAATGTTTGTGCAGCTCATCCTAGGGTAGCAAACAGCTATTGATGGACACAAAGCATCGCATCCAGCAGACAGGCTAACAAGCTTGATCACATCAGTACAGGTCTGCAGAATAGGCATAGATCTGATGAGGTGAAAACTGCCCCACAGTAAAGTACTGCGTGTATCTGAGCAGCAAAAAGGCTTTGCTATGGGACAGAAAGAACAATTGGAATAACCTGTTGGCAGGTACTAAATCCAAAAGGCACCACCACTGGCTGAGGAAGCCCACAGAGTGAAGTTGGTGGGAAAAAAAACACACATAGGGAAAAAGTTATAGCTATAAGAGGGTCATTAGCCTCTTCCTGACTGCTGTTGCTGGAGATGGGAGCACGAGGTTCAGCAGAGCTGTACTCCACCCTCCTACACTCTCAGGGTCTTTGACCCACACACAGAGATTGCCCTCGCTCCAAATGAGCACTGCTGCTTTTTCTAAACAACAAAAGCCAAGGCACAGCGTCGTGCTCCTGCCATCTGACTTTGCCTGGATCCACACAGCTCTGCCTGCACCATGAATGCAAAGCGTGGGGCATGGCACAAAGGGGCTCACTGCCATGGGAGAGCAGAACCATCACAAACACAGCACTTGGATGTCATGTGGCAGAGCTCTCCAGGCTTCTTCTCCAAGCTAACACGATCTGACCCAAAGCAGTGAACTAATGCAGCACCTTTCTCCTTTCAGGGAGCCTCTTTTTCTCCAAATAAGCAGAGGACTGCTCAGATTGATCCTCCACATCCCAGAGTAAAGATGTAGGTACATCAGGGGCCTTTGGGACACCCAGGGAGGTGGTGGAGTCACTGTCCCTGGCAGGGTTCAAGAGGCATCTAGATGAAGAGCTACAAGACTGGTGTAGTAGCTTGTGGTAGTAATGGTGATGGGAGGACAGCTGGACTAGATGATCTTGTAGGTCCTTTCCAACCTTGAGAAATGGCAAGCTGCTGCCTCTGGTTGTTTCCTGCCTGGACATCTCCTTCCATCACTGTGCTGTTCTTGAGCAGCTTACCTTGCTGATCCACTTTGCTTCCAGTCCCACAACAGATGGTCTCAAGACCCTCAACAAAACAAAGTCTATAAGGCAGTACTATTTAGCTGCATTTCTTCAGACAACAAGCGAGTCAACACAGCCATCTCCCATGTGAGAAAAAGGAGCCTGAACTCGAGGTCTTGCAAAAGCACAGGTCCATCACCTAAAGGACGACTTTTAGATGCCCTCCACTGCTCTGGCATGGCACAACAGCTGGAGGTGGCAATGGGATTTGCACCAGCCATCCCCCCTTCCTACCGCTCCGTGGCCAATAAGAACATTTATTTTCAGGTGGCTGAACACCCTGATGCAGAGCTCACCCCCCAAAAACCCATCTCCTCTCCTAGCACTAATTTCCCATGTGCCCTTCCTGGGCTGCTCTGTCTTCTAATCTACTTCTCAGAGACCTTTAAATATATATATATATATATAATTTTAAATTCCAACCAGATTCTTGGACTTGGCAGACAAACCGTGAGTCCCATAAGAGTCATATTTTCTTTGAAAGCCCCTGAATGAAGCCTTTATTAAAAACTTCATTAATATGGCTACCTATATGCCTGCTCCCCACTTCCTGTTCAAAATCCAAACAGATTCTCCACACAGAAAGACCTTTGAAATTTGCCTATTTACTTCCCCCAAACAGTGAGAGTGTTACTGAGGAGTTTGTGGTAGAGTCAGTCCACGCGTGCGTTGTCCTGTTGGAGCTTAGAAAAGATGAAGTCTTCTATTCATTGGAGACAGGGAGGGGGGTGGGGAGGGGTGGGGAAGAAGAAATAGATGCAAGAGGGAAGCACATAAAGCCATGGAGATCAGGGCTCGGGAGTTCTGTACTTTGGCTTTGTGCCACTGACTGAATTTGGTCCATTTTCGCAATTAGATTATATGACAGTAAGGAGTCATTACACAGCACTGTGTCTACAAGGGTGTTAAGGCTCTTCCTGGCAGCAATAGTCAAAATTAGTAAAAGAGCTGTTTCAAAAGTATCAGAGGTTGTATTTCACCCCCCCACCCCCCCCATACACACACCATTCTGCTGCATTCAGCAGCAGATGCCCATGCCCAGCTCTCAACACAAGCCAACCACTGAGCCCCAACTGGTACCCCCAGAAACCAAGTCCTGCTCCCACCACAGCCACAGGGTGAGCTCCCCTTGCTGAGAAGTGTGTTGGAACTGAGCTGGGATGCAGAGGAAGGAGGACATACCAGAGGAAAGCAGTGATCCGACCTCTTGTAACATTGCCATCTTTAAAGTCAGCTCCTTTCAGGGTCTCTACGTTATCAAAGTTTGAACAACAGCAATTAGCTACAGCCAGAAAAGGTCAACGTGCAGACACCAGGCTGGATAAGGGAGAGACAGCCGGACAGTGGGAGCAGCCATCTGGGATGCAGTCCCAGCTCTGTCATTTACCATGCTTTCAATTTCCCTTCTCCAGCACAAGGCCAAAAGATACGTAACTCTTCGTGAAGAGCTCTGCAAACTACAGCCTACATGCCATGCAAGTAATCCCTCTGAAGGCTACTTAAATGTCTAAAATTATTTGTACTTTAAATACATCACAGGGAAAACAGTTAGTACAAGAGGAAGGTAGTTAAATCTTCCAGACTTTTACATACACCTTGTAAAACAGTCTGCAGGTTGAGCAGCCAGGTGTGCACATTTGCAGGACATGCACAGAAGCTTAAGACCTCCACTTCCATTTTGTTAGAGCCAACACGACCCAAGGACGACACTCAAGAACAACACATCCCACACCCGGAGTTCTCATCTCCTTTGACCAGGAACAATTCATGGATGGCTTTAGAACTTCTTTGATCAGAACAGTCCAAATGATTGAACTACTGAATGTAGTGCAGGCTCGTGTATTTGGGCAGGTGCCTGGAAGCGGACACCAATTTAATCTTCATTTTAAAGGGCTTAAAGATGGAGGATGTTTTCAGCGTGTCAACAAGACTTGAGGGATCATCTCATTTTAAACTGGGCTGTTTTAATTAAAAGGTGGCAAGCAAAGTAAAACAAAATAGGGAAGAAAATCCATGCAAGTTTTCCAGTAAAGAATCAGATCTCACGTTACAAGTTGCGTGACCTCTCCTTCCAAAGAAACACCAAAACATTTCTGAACGAAGCCCAAAGCATGATTACAGCTTCCCATGAGAAATGTCAGCTTGTTGAGGTCTCTCTGCTCCTCACCAGGCAGAGTTCCCAGGCACAACACATCCCTCACACCACCACCACGAGGGGCTCCCACAAAGCAGGGACACATTGGGGGGAGCACTCAGCTCAAGCGAGATACCCTGCTGATGAGCAGCAAGAGCACAATGCAAAGCAATACAGAGGAAATGGAATCTTCTGGATATGAGATATGCCTCCAAGAAGAAAAAAAAAAAACCCATTGGGAAGGAGGACATTTTCCAACCAGTTCTTGTTTTCAGTTTATTTGTCAAGGATAGTTGCAGCCCACTCCAATTTAGTTTGCGTACATAATCAGAATTGCATCAGATTTTGGCTGCAGCGGAGGGATGCAGAGTGTCTGTTTCGACACCATGCAGGGAGAGCTGCCTCTCACCCTCTCATCCCACTGCTTCAACCAATCCACCACGTGGCTTAAGCTAGCTTTGCACCATGTGGCTGGGTAAGAGTTCCTGGGGAGGGCTGCAGGCCCACCATGCACAGCTCTCATCCACCCTCAGCACTGGGGGAGCCCACTTCCATTCCCAGGACTTCTGGATCATTAATGATGTTTCTACATCACAACATGAAGGAAGAAGTTTGTTTCTTAGCAGCTGGACAGCAGCCCAGTCTTCTTCCTCACGAATCACAGGATGGCATGAGTTGGAAGGGATCTCCAAGATCATCCAGTTCCAATTCCTGCCATGGGCTGGCTGGCCTCAGTCCCATCCATGTCCTTGGGCACCCACAGCTCTGAGCAGCATTGCCAAGACCTCATTACCCTCTGAATGAAATACTTCCTTCCTAATATCTGATTTAAGCGTCTCCTCTTTTAGTTTAAAACTACCCCTCCTTGTCCTATGACTCTCTCTGTGTGAAAAGCCATTCTCCCTCCCGTTTACGAGCTCCCTTCAAGTACTATAAGGCCACAATACTGTCTCCCCAGGGCCCCACAGAATTACAGAAGGACAACAGCTGTTGGAAATGGCCCCAAAGATCCTTTTCTATCATATCTGTAATGTTAAGGACTGCATTGGAAGATGCTTTTAAATTTGATCAGAAAACCCCCTTGGAACACAGGTTTCAACATGTAGCACTCCCATATCAGAGTACCAAATGACCTACACACACCACACATGCTTTGCCCCAGCATTTGGGATGGGAAATAAAACACAGCAGATTCATACTGCTTCCATTCGGGATAAACGTTCAGTTTCTAATGGGAACCCACAGCGATGAGAGAGAAAACTCCAGTGCTATCTAATGCTTTGAAAGGATTGAAGGGCGCTGACATCTCAGCAGAGAGCATGAGAAGGGTAAATACCCACATGCAGCACAGCCAAGGATCATTGTTTAAAAGCACCCAACAGAACAAATAAAATGCTCAAAGCTTAAGAAGTTTGTGGGTGTTTTTTTTTCTTCCTCCTCCTTTTTTTTTTGCAGAGGGGAAAGGAAGAAACATCTGTGGGAAGTATTTATGAGACATATAATGCACCTCACATAGCACCCTAAGGGCCATCTTCAGAGTGGAAAATAAAGCTTCCATACTAGGAGTTTGTTAACATTGTGGCAGGAATCGCATGCAAACACAAAAGCTCACTTGTTCTGTAATGACTCGCCGAGATAAGTGTCCCTTATCAGCAATACTGTTTTCTTTTGGAAAGGAAGGGGCTCTGTGCGTACAAGCAGGGGATGGAAGTCAATGAAAACAGAAGGCTGGAGAGGTCTGAATGGGTATTTTGTACTGTAATTCTAGCTTGGGGCTGCTTTCTTGGGTGTGGAAATATCAAACCCTGACCTCCCACTGACGGTCCTTGGCAGTGGGATAAGTCACTCATTTATTTTTACTCAGCCACAAAGCTGCTGTGTAACATGGCAAGGTCCTCACAACGCTACACTGGCCCAATACATCTCCCAGGCAAACAGCACCCAGCCCTCACATGCCCCTGCCCAAAATATCACTGAGCCTGAGCCCACAACCAGGTGAGCCCCACATCAGGCAGCTCTTTCAAATGGGGAAGAAAAGGGGATCTGTGCAGAAGAAAGTTGGGGTGGGAGAGGTAAAGGATACCACTGGCATCCTCTATTATAGCCAACAAAGCCCTTGCTAGCAGGGACCTTTGGTGGCACAGCTTTCCTGCTTATAACCTGGGAACCCAACATAGCCCAGGTTGAAATTAGTTGGAAGCATCACATTCACAGGGGAAGCAAAGTGTGCTATATAAAGTAGTCACAACGTTCTTCTAAATGAGAAGGGTTTGCAGATGAGTAGTGACCATCACTGATCTCAGATTCACTCAACAGGGAGGTGAGAGAGCTCTTTGGACCTCTCTGCTGCATCAGCAGGTGCAGTCTGAGGCCCTAATGGCTCTCCAAGTCATCCCAGTGTTAGACATGTAGGATGCAGACCCTGACAGACACCTCTGGTTTAAATAGAAGGAAAACAGTTTTCATCACCATCAACATATCAGTTAACACCTCGTCTTCCCACCAGAGTACAAGACTGGAGGAAACTTCCAGCATCACCCTGTCAGGTGACAGAAGCCAGCTTAATGCAGCCAAGTCAGCATGGATAATTGGCCAAGACACCATAGCCAAAATTTATCTCTCATCTGCAAGGCTGCCCAGCTCAGCCCCACTCTGCCTCCAGAGCAACCTGAGCTGGAGCATCCTCTGAGCCCATCCATCAGGACGCGACTTTCTTTGACCTGTGCCAAGTACAGCCAAAAACATTTCTGCTCATCCATTGCTAATTCTGCCACTAATACCCACACAGACTCTGTTCCATAAACAAGTCTGAAGCTAGACAGGGGGATCAAGGGATTTTGCAGGGTTCGTGTGCTTCAGCCAAAGAATGCTCCTTCACCACTGACTGTAGATAAGAAATTAGAAAATTGAGGAAAAAACAATCACCAAGAAGGCACTCAGGTGCATTGGAATGATTGGAGCTTGATGCAACTGTCGCCTTTAGACACATTTGCTTCTGACATAAATTGTGAACTTCTGAATCTAGAAGCCATGGAAAAGCAATCATGAAAGAAATGGGTTTTAAATGAGTAAAGGCAAGTTCCCTGAATTGGAGGCCCTCCTAACCAAGCCTAGAATGACTCTGTGAGAAAACTTGCAAGCAGAACAAACCAGATGCCCCCAGTGACCCCACATCCATCAGCCAGCTGGATGCCCACAGGGAGCAGCTGCCGGCTGGGGCAGGACAGGGGATGGGAGGAGGCTGTCAGACCTAACCAAGGTCTGCTGTGTGCTCAGCACTGACTGGTGCACGGTGGTGCTAAACATTAAAAGTCCATATACTTCTGGGCATCTCATTTAATTGCGTTTTATGGGCAAGCTTATGGAATTTGTTGGATAAACTGTGCAAAAGGAGGCTGACAGGAGGCTTTCTGTTGGCTGGCTGGCATGCAACAAGATGGCTTGTTGAGGCCTTCTGGCTATAAACCAGGAGCAACAAGAAACACAAGCTTTCTGGTGCAAACTTCCTCTCTTCAGTGTGACTTTGATGGTGAGAAATAAGGCTCCACAGTGCAGAGGTGACAGAGCGTGCTTATGCACTTGGAGGCAGGTGGTGGAGGAGCTGAAGGACGATGTGCAGGTATGCTAAAGTCACAGGCAGGAGTGCACAGTGCTGTCTTGGCTGGAAGCCTGCCAGGGCATCTCTGTCCATGCAATCACGGCATGGAATTAAAAGCTCAGGACATGAGAAGCATACAGGAATAAGCAAGCTTCTCTGTCTCCACATAGCTGGCATCTGTTTGGAGAGCTACCAGAGGCTGAGAAAGTTCATCTGAGTTAACTTATCAGCTCCTTACACTTATCTGTCTTGTCTCAGCTCCTTAAAACAAGACTTCATGGGAACCTTGAGAAGTTTGCTGAGTATCTGACATTGCAAAGAGACATTTCAGCAGATGCAGACAGCTCTAGTTTTTGCACAAAGCATTTTACTCAGCAAGACAAAACATTTGCGTTTTGCAGCCAGTTCTTGAGTGACAGCCAGTCTGCCCCCCCTCCCCTCAAGGTAGATTAACGTTGCCATGCTGAGTAAAAGCACAGGAGCCCAGGAGCTCTGGCCTTCTGAAGGAAGCTCAGGCATGGCTGAAAACCCATCAAACTGTGCTCTTGGAAAAGAACAAGACAGAGGCACTTTGTCACATCCTGAAGGGACCCGGAGAAGTTCCCAAACAAGTGCAAGGAGTTGCATCCTAGGCACTGCCTGCAGAAGACACCACTGTCACAGCACTGTGCTGAGCTCTGGTTCATCTCCTTATCACAAACTGATGTCTGATCCATTTCGCTCTACTCTTCCTCCAGCACAAAGTTGAGTCACTCATTTATGGAGGCCTTGCCAAAGCATTGGAGCCAAAGGGAACCCCACAGAAGCAGTGCTTTGGAGGGCTGTTGTCCCAGCACGCTGCTTAACCTGTCCCTTCTTTTCACAACAGGATAATACCTTCAACCCACACTCAGTTTGTGATTCATAGCAATGTTGGATGATTTGCTGCAAAATCAGAGCCCAAAAAGTATTCCCTCCTGCAATCCCTCAATGGACTGATCCCAAATACACATTTATACACACATGCACTTATCCATATTTTTAGGGAATCGCTCCGGATTTGGTTTTCATTTAGGAGGGATTATGTCAAGATCAAGCTGAAAGCCATCTTCCAGCATTCTTGAAACCCTTCCACTCTTCTGTTCCTTGCAACGTTTCTATGACCGTGCCCTACTCTATTGCTCAGTTCACTAATGAAGATACAAAACGGTCCTAAAACCAGGACGAAACTTCACCACACCATCTTATTTTTTACCACCTCAGAACCTGGGAGGTTTGAAGGACCTCCAACATGGTGATATTCACCAAAAAACAACGACTTGGAAAAACAAACTGCTGTACGCATACTGTGCCACGATGTGCTCCCCATTGCCTCTATAGTTATACTTTCTTTACCAGCTGTGCTCTGCTGCCCACCACCGTGCTCCTGCAGCACTACTTCCTCCTTAGTGCCAAGTGATGGATGCAGGCAGCCCGGCACGGTTGGATGCTTTCAGCTTGGTCTGCACACACCTGGGCACAAGCCAGAAGCACTCCCACATTTTCCTCTAGTTCCTAATCCCTCTCCCGCAATGAGGCTCAGCCCAAACCTCAGATGAACAGAAGGGCAGTTCACAACCACCTCCACCAACATTTAATCCTTATCATCTTCTTGCCTTGTGAAATGCATCAGGCCATTTTCGGCTGCTTCACCACCATCATTCTCCCACCTACGTCCTGCAGCACATACACAGCTCTCCACCCAGCCCTACTACAGTTACCATTCTCCATCTCTCTCCCTCCTGCCTCCCAGGAAACCTCCTCACATCACACTCCCAGTTGTGTTACGAGCCAGCAGCCTGCCCACAGCCACAGCTTACTGCCTCTACCTTGCTCCTCTATTAGACCTAAGCAGAACAGGGCTCCTAGCTCAGAAAGCGGGCCCCTCGCATTCTCTCACCCTGCTGAAATCCCAATTGAGCTCCATGTGCTCACAGCCTGGTTCCTGCAGCCCGTCCTCAGACTTGGCACACAGCCTCGCCTCAGTACGTATCTGCCCGCAATGGTGCCATTGAGATTTTGTTTAATCTGTTTGCTTTCCCAAAGTATTACCTCCTTCTGCATTTATCTTCTGGTTTTCTCATCCCCATCAAAGCAAAGCCACTCATCAAAGCACTCTCAAGGATCCATCAGACTGCCCAACCACAGGCTGCAGCAAAGCATACCCCCTTCCCACCCTCAAAGTCCTTGCAGCTCTGTCCTATGATATCTCAAGAGCCCTGAGAGCAGCCGGGCTGTCGGTGCCCCAAGGCCATCATGTCTCCCTGCAGCTCCCTGCCCTGCTTGCCCACACCTTATCACAGCCCATGGCAGTGTCAGGCTCAAGGGCAGACCATCGCTTTGCTCACCCATTCCCAGTGTGCACAGCAGCAGCACAGCAGCTAATCTACAGCTGAGGAAGATTTGTGCATCCCAACAACACCAAATTTCTTCCTTGCAAAGGAAAAACACCATTTCTTTTTTACGAGGCCAACTTTTACAGACCCTCCAGCTCTCGTTATGGAAAATAAGTGGAAACTCCTGGCAGGGGATTATAATTTTTGTTGTTTTTTTTCCCCCCCCCTCTTCCCTTCCCCCCCCCCCCAATATATGAGCAAAAGCATATATTATATTCTGCCTACATAGACTTTGCCAAACAAAATTGCTGATGCTTGCAGAACTATGGGACAGTTGTCCAAACGCCTGCCACTCTCTAGTCATAGACAGCCATGAATTGTCCCTCTTGCTGACAAGTTAATGTTGCATCATAAACTGCCCATATGAATTTCTGTTGCTCTAACACATGACTGAATTCAACACGTCAGGGGAAAAAGAAAAATGATGAATGGCCCCCGAGATTTGGATCTTTAAAGGAAAAAAAAAGAGCAGAAATTCAAAAGCCTGATGTTCTTGATTCTGAGGCTGGTAGGATTTACATCACGGTTAATAAGGAACAGGCTTCCTTCAGCAATTAGGTCATTAGATTATTCTATAGTCAAACGTAAAACGCGATCAGATGGAACCAGTAATGTCTAGGATATACAGACTAGACAACAGTGGCACCTCAAATGCATGCAGGGATTATTTCAAGGGAATCACGGTCTGACTTTCACATGTCTACAATTTTAGATGCTTTCGTATTCAGGGCAACATAGAAGAAGCAGAAAGGCCCTTTAAAAGGACTCAGAACTCATAGATATGGGATATCACAAAACGCTGTACATCTCAAAACAGAAAGCCTTGTGCTGCCCCAGGTGGCACAGCTCACAGGGTCTGTGCAGCTCAATGCCACCAGCCTGACTTAGCAAGGGATCGATGCAGAGAGACTGCAGGGAACAGATGCAAAGAAGCTAACAGAGATATCACCAAGTGGTACGTTCCTTCCCAGCTGCGTTTTTCAAGATCCCTGGCAGTGCTCAGAGAATCAATAGTTCCCAATGCTTGGGGATGCTTAGGTCACTTGGAAGAGAACAGCCTGCTTTGCCCACTTTCTCCTGAGAGCAACGGTGAGATTTAGCACCCAAATGAAACTGACCGAGTGGCTTTGTCATAACATAGACCAAGGTTGGGTGACAACAGGGCCAATATGAGACCTCATCCCCAGCAAGAGGCACAGGGGATGGTGCACATGGGGATCCCCATCACCACTGCTCCGGACACAGGACTTTTTCCTCATTTTACCTTTAAAGAGTCTCTCCTGATTCCCAATGAGCAGCAGAAGGTCAGTAAATAGAACCTGTGCTAGCACTGGAACACAAACCCAGCCTGTGTGGGGTTGTTGTTTTTCTATTAATGAAGTGCTCTCTACTGAGGCCTTTCTGTTCCCTCCAGTCTCCAGACCAGGACCCCAAGCTTTGGCCAAGCCTCTGCTCCTAACACTTCTATATTTTCTTAAATGGACTGAGAAGTTCTTTCATAAAGTTCACCTGGGGGAAAAGCACTTTTGTGCTGAGCTGCAGGCAAGTTTTCAGCTCAGCACTTGCTCACACCCCCACCTTATGACAATGCCTGGGCCCCCAAGAAGCAAAGATGCACACAGAACTCCTTTCTATGAAGTTCCTTGCCCATACAGGGCTGCTAGGGGTCCTTCCCACAGCATGAATGTGAGATGCTCCATCTGCTGACTGCATGGAGCCTCCTCCAGCCTGGCAATGACCATCTTAGAAACAAACAATTTAAGACCGGTGCTTCAAACTTGGGTTATTCCACACGATAACTGGTCTCCTATCAGAAGGACAGGAGGGGTGGGCATAGATGAGAACTGCTATGCTTAGAGCTCCGGAAACCATCCTTACAGCCACCCCTATGTGGGCTCTGTTGCTGTGTGACAGTTACCAGCATAGGGGAGGCTTCAGCTATTTGGGCTTTAGCCTCGGTGCAGAGGAATCCCATGAACCAGAAGCAGAGCTCAGCACAGAGGTGGAGCCTGTCTGAGAACTGGCACCAATGCTTCACTGGGCTGAGGGATTTTGGTTTTCATGTGCTCCATTTTTCCAACCCAAAAAAAGATGAATTTTTCCACAGGACCAGATGCTTCTCTTGAAAGATTTCTTTGAGTAGAAACGCCAAATTCTCCATCAGGAAACTGTTCTGAGGGAAGCATTTTCAACAAGCCCTGCTCAAGGTCTATTTCAGGTCTGGCCCTCCCTGGCCTGAGTTAGTTATTTTAACTCATCGTGGTGTGTAATTCCTGCCATTACACACCTCTGCATGGAGAGTGCCTCCGTTCTGACTGTGCTCCTGCCACCATCCCAACAAGTCCTTCCCCACCAACCCAGCCATTTAAACCAGTCTGAAGGTCCTTTCTGCTTACCCTCACCCATTACCAGAGCAATGCTTTCCATGTCACGAGAGTTTAAATCCACTGCTCTCTACTCCCCGTGCCATCGTGTCTTTTCTACATGGGATGGGGCTCACACCATTCTGGCTGCATGAAAACCTCAAGTTTGTCACTGCTCCAAGTCGTGCAGCAACGTCATCCCAACAAGTTCTGCCTGAAAAACGTGTTTCATTCCTTTATTTTTAGTAGTTTTTGCTGCTTCTGGTGTTGGCAGACATCAAGGAAAAGAGCAGAGCCCCCATATAGAACACAGCAGCCCCTGCATTGATCCACATGGCAGGGAAACATCCAGCACAAATGGAGCCAATGCCAACAAAACGCTTCCTACAGAGCATCAGCATGGCTGTAAACACCTCCAGCACACACTGCCACCAACCCCACTCTGTGCACGGAGGTTTGTGGCTACATTTTCCAACCCTGTCATCCTTCCCCAGAGCTCCTACAGCATCTCCCAGGCTTGAGGATTTGCAGCCTTGGGTTGCCCTCTCGTGGTGCAGCTCAAGTGAGGTACTGCAGCAAGATGCAACAACACCCAGCATCTCCTGCAGCCCCCCCAGGAGATGCAGCTCTTTGCATCGTGCATTCAGACCTACTGACACGAACCCCTTTTTAGTCACCTTCCTGCACTCCTTCAGGCTGGCAGATGGAGTGTGCTGTGCTGAGATCGACACAAAAACATTCTCCTACTCCACGCTGGTATTCATAGAAACAATTAAAAGATCAGTGTGTAAGGGGATTGGATTGCCAATAAAATCTCGAGCCAAAAAAGCTATTTAAAGTTTGCTTAAAAAGAAAATAAATATCAAAGCAGTCCAGGCTTTGCCAAGGACCGAACCATGCAGTTATTCTTGTCCCTCCACAAGCAAGTCCTGAGAAACACTGGACCCCTTTGGAGCAAGAATGAAAGTCACACCACAAAGAAAGATGACTTGTATTCACTTTGATCCTTTCCAGTTGCAAAGACACTTCATCTTTTATTGGGCTGGCTCTATGTTTCAAACTAAGGTTTGCTTTTAAAATGAGAGCATTGTTCTTTTCACTCAGCAGGCAAGAAGCACAGGCAAAAAAAAAAGCAAACAAAACCTCACACAACAGTAAGTGCAACAATGTCACAGTTTAATGCAAGACACCCGGTGAACAAACAACTTACAAGGGCTATGGTTGGGTAGCTAAGATAGTTCCTACAAGTGATGCAGCCTCCAGGTAACTGAAACCTACTTCAGTCAACTGCAGTAAAGAGCCCAGAGCTGCATGGGCTGGGATGCACAGGAGGTAAACCCAAAAGGTTTAGTAGCTGCTTCTGGCCTTGAAATCAGCAAATAGCATTTCAGAAAGGCTGCTGACCTGAGGGAATCAATGGGATGGATGGCTCGGACCTAAGAGCTGATCCATCTTTTAGCCAGCACATCCCCAAGCACTTCAGAAACCATCAGTGCTACAGATTGCTCCCAGACTCCAAGTAGAAGAAGCAGCAGCACGTTGTGAAGGCTGACTCGGAGTAAGAGTCCTCTGCTGCCATCTGCAGTGCACGTGGTAAAAGCACACGCAGAAAAGCCCGGTGCACCTCGTATGCTGGCAGACACCGCACGTGCTCTGCAAGTTACACGAACACACATGCCATTTGCTACAGAGGGTCAGTTTGCATGCTGTTTCCTTGCAGTGATCTCCCTAAGCAGCTCCTGCTATCACTGCTGGGGTCTCTGAATGGGGAAGACATCACCCAGCACTCTCTGGCAACCACAGAACTGAGCAACCAGCAGGACACAGGTGGCCTTTTTTCAGAGCTTCATTCATTAATCAACCAAATGAGGCACCACAATGAGTCACGTGCGTGTTCAAATCAGAGCTTCAGTCTCTTCACATTAAGATGCTTCAGTGCACCTGGAGCATCACCCAGGCTCAGCAACTTCCCTTCATCTGGACAGGCAGGAAGCAACACACAGCACTGCTTTACTCCCTTGGTTGTTATCCATCAAGACATTCACCCAAAGCAGGGATAAAAAGAAAAACAAATACCAAATCCTCAACAGTATCTGGTTCTTTACATTCACTACAAGGATTTAGCAGCTTCCAGGGGCTTCCAACACCTTGAGGCTGAGCTCCTGCTGTAGGGACACAAGTCCCCCAGCTCCTAGGTCTGTAGGGACCTCTCTGTTCACCTTCAAGGTTTACCTTCACTGCTGCAACAGGTCAAAACTCTACAAAGCAAACACACCCCACAAAGCAGGTACACGTGCTGGGGAGCAGCTGCATGAGCTCTTCCACTGCTCCTAAATCCCCAGCAGGGTGGTAGGGCTTTGAACACCCATCCATCAAGACCTCTAAGCCCACTCAAATCCTTGTTCCCTCCTCACTTGCACTGGGGAAGAGACACCACCGGTACCTGCAGGAGCAACCTCAGTCCTATGGGCTCAAACCTCTGCCTTTCCTTCCAGCCCTGAAAACATGCTTTGGCCAAGTTCTCGTTATAGCAGAACATTACCTAGATGGGAAGGAGACCTCCCCATTATCATTTGCCCCACTTAAAGAGGTCACACCACATGGCTCTGGACAGGAAGACTGCCCAATTTGGGTTGTGATGAGCAACATTTCAGAGGGCATTTTTACCCTTAGTTCTTCAAAAAACAGTATAGTAGAACAGCTTGAGCAGGAAGAACCCTTAAAGGCCCCTGGTCCAACATCCTGCAATGAACAGAGCTCCATCAGGTGCTCAGAACCCCATCCAGTCTCCATCACAAACAGCCCACACAGCCAGCAGCACAACTGAGGGGCTGGCAGAGAAAAAGGAGCTTAGAAACAACTCAAGTTTGCATCTTTGCTATCAGTTCAGTCTCAACTTAATGCCTACCCGCTCATTCAGCATCAAGGATTTTTATAAGGTAAATAAACACATGTTAACAAAATACAGGAAACAGAGGAGCCTTTTTTCTACCCTAAGCAGCCCTCGTCCCCACTGGGTGCCACCCAACCTTACAACTGAGAGCTGGAGATAGATGCTCCCCAAGGCCAGGACAACGCTCTGACCTCCAGCCCCTGCTTACAGGGTTGTATCCACCCCAATAGCAGCACACATCGCCCCATCTCACCTTGTGTCACAGCAGCCACGTGCCTCCTCCTCCGGCAAGCCTGCTCACATGGCCCAGCAGTGAAACTAAAAGAGCCAAGCTTCCCAACAGCACCTCCTAGAGCACATCTCACCCTGCGTGTGCTCAAGAACAAGTGCTAACCCAGCTGGTGGCAATTCAGATCTCAGCGCAGCTTTGCAATCCAGGGCACCTGTGTCAATCCCGGCACCATCTGCTCTCCCTCCTGCCTACCCCAAACACCAGTTGGTTTGTTTTTTTATCATTCTCCCAGGTGTTTCCCATTGTTGCACCTTCTGCTACACAGGGTGTGCCAAGGAGGTCAGCAGTGCTCCAAACCTGAATGCCTGGGGGCTGCAAAGAGTGCTCTGTTTGCAAATCTCCATTTCTTTGCGGTGCTGAGCTCCCTTGGCCCTTAATAGCAATAAAATAGTTTGCAACAGGAAAGGAGCTTTCATAAGAGAGCAGAGCTCAAGCAGAGAGCTGCAGGGTTTCACCTGACACTGGTGTTCCTGTGTGGCTGTTTTGGAAGGGAACCAGACAAGAGCTCACTGGAGGGGATCCTGAGAGGACCTCTCCATCCATGTGCATAGAGGGAGCATGGCACAGGAGATGCCATTGCTGCTGCCTGCCCTATCAGAAAGCAGGACCCAACATACCTGCTAGTCCCTCTTCTTCCAAGCTCTCCTGTGACTCTATGGGCTGGACTGATGCGTGAACCATCATCTGAAGCCCCTGTCCCCAGGTTTCCCTTTTTCTCCAGTTTCTGGCCTCAGCCCACCTTGCCCACATCAAGCAGACGGTGCCCAGAGCCTCGTGCAGGGAGTGCTGTTGGCCCAAATGAAGCGTAATGTGCCGGGTTGTCCCTAACAATGGGGTCCTCTGTTTGGTTTTCCCATGAGGGTTATTATAGCCAGCGTTTATCTTGGACTGGGGCCAAAACATGCATTAGTGCTCCTCATCCTGTGGGTTTCTGCACGCAGCTCAAACGAGCAGAGGGGCTCACAGACACGGAGCTGAGGTGGGGGAGAGGTTCTCAGGGCATTGCAGCCTTCGTCCTGTATGTGCTCATATGGAGAAGGTGTGGGCTGGCCCCATTCAAACCCATCCATGTCCTGCTGGCTGTAGGGCAGTGCTTACCATGCAATGCCAGTGGGGGACTCCCAAGTGAAAGCAACAGATTCCTGCTGTCCTGGGATAAGGGAGGTGCCATGGTGATGTAGGAGTGTGCCTCCATACCAGGCAGCATGTGTGCCAGCTCCTTGCTTCCCTCAGAGAGACCCAGCACAGCTCAGGCAACACTGATGCCCCAAAACCTTCTCTCTTTCTGCCTCCAGATGTGTTGCTCTGTAGAAGTTACTACTGCCCCTATCAGTGACTTCATTCAGGAGAAGACCTCAAATTGCTTTTCACAGCCTCAGCAGGGCATGGGGCAGCAACAAGCACAGCTCATGGGGACCACAAGCCCAACTGGGTGTCTGAATGCCAGTTACTCCACATCATGGAATTAGAGAACCATAGAATGGCCTGGGTTTCAAGGCACCACAGTGCTTATCCAGTTCCAACCCCCTGCTGTGTGCAGGGTCACCAACCAGCAGAGCAGGCTGCCCAGAGCCACATCAACCTGGCCTTGAATGCCTGCAGGAAGGGGGCATCCACAGCCTCCTTGGGCAACCTGTTCCAGTGTGTCACCACACCGAGCCTCCACTTCCACATCTGCCATTATACCACAACTCCACTGGCCCACCAGGCACCCAGGGAAGCCATTGGGCACTCTGGAGCACACAGATGAGTTCTGTGCATGCCCTCATGTGCCTGGCAGTGCAGCAGCACATCCCCGGCTGAGCTCTGAACAGCACACAGCATGCATCTGCTCCCTCTGCCGGGCTGTAATTAGGAAACAATATTATTAAAACCCATTCCCATCTCCGCTTTCCTTTCATCTCCCCTCCTTCTTGTTGTTCCTCTATTCTCCTCACTCCACAGGCTGTGGTCTTTGGACTGCATGCTGATGAGCTCTTGTTTGGTCTAATCGGCAGCGCTTGTTAACAGGGCTGTTAGTGCAGTTTCCAACCACCTGCTCTGCATTTGCTTCCCCAGAGGCCTGACGGCAAAGCACACTCAGCTCTGTCCCAGAGCTCCTTTCTGCAATGTCACAGGGGTTATTGCTGCTTCCTGGCTGAGATGCTTGAAGGTACCAGCCTCTCCTTGGATGCCTCCTGGCTGGATGTGGCTCTGGGCAGCCTGGTCTGGTGGTTGGTGACCCTGCACACAGCAGAGGGTTGGAACTGGATGAGAACTGTGGTCCTTTGCAACTCAGGCCATTCTGTGACTCTGCAGCAGATGATGTAGGCTGGATTTTGGAGGTCTCTCTCATTTTGGTGCCTCATTTTGGTGACAGGGAGCTTGGAGGTGTGGGGGGGTTTGCCAGGAGGTGTGGAAAGCAATTTGCCGAGCACAGTGATGGCTTTGAACCTAGCAACTTGCAGACAATGGCGGTCTTTTACATGCTAATAGATAGCATTGTTCCTCAAATGTCTGATATTTATAGCAATGTAATATCTGTGTGCAAAAGCAGCCAGCGAGGGGCACGACTTCCCAACCCGAGCGCAGAGGAAGCAAAGGGATGGAACAGGAATTAATATAGGAGATTTGTAACTAAATTTCACTCTAGGTTTCCTCCGATTGCTGACATTTCCTTCCTGTATTTCACAACTGATGAGCGCCCTGAAAGGCAATTCACACACACACACACACACACAAAAAGAAAAACCGGGGTAAATATAGAGGCAAACGGAGATGGGCTGTAAATCAGCAGCATCCACCTGGAGGCTTTGCTGGCTGCTCTCCAAAGGCAAAATCAGGGGCAGGCCTGAGCAGCCCTGCTTAATGTCAGGGAGAGACAGCAGGCTGGAATGGCTGCCCGGAGAAGATGTTTGCTTGAACTGGATGAATTATGAATCAACTTATTGATATTTATTATTGTTCTTAAGCAGTCTGTCTCGCTCCACATGTTAAGATGGATTTCAACCCTTCCTTATTATGTCTAATAAGTGCTTACGTCCAGATGTGAAACGAGGAGACCTTTCTCCAGGGGATGACACTTAAATCACAGTGTGTCCAGCACTGTGTCCTCCCTCTGGCTGCATCCCCTGTTCTGGGCATGGGGCCCATTCCCAAATCCCCATTCCCTGGGGCAGACTGTCCTGGTCCCTCTTGCTGTGGCCATAGGGCTGCAGTGAGGTAGGTACTCATCTATGTGAGTCAAAAGCTTCATACATATGGAGTGTGTTTGTATTACAATAAATGAACCCTCAAGCAAGGGCAGAAGGACCGCAGTGTTCTGTACTAATGGCCTTGGCTTCCTAAACCCTTGGAGGCACTGAGGGATGTGGTTGGTGGGGGTGGGTTGATAGTTGGACTTGATGATCTTAGTGCCCTTTTCCAACCTTAATGATTGCACGGGTCTAAGTGGCTGCCCAGAGGTGGTCATGGCTGAGCTGAGAGATGCCCAGGCGTGCAGTGGTGCCTGGGGCAGGAGATGGGGATCACAATCTCTTGTCCACCTGCCCACCACACCACTTGTTTACATGGATCCAACACCTTGCAGGCAGCATGCAGAGCCCTAAAACCTGGACTTGGTGCAGCTCAGAAGGGACGGTGATGAGGTGAGGTGCAGGTAGAGGAGGAGGAAGAGCACAGAGCTGGCACCTGACCCCTATTCTGAGTGACTCCTTCTGAGACATCGCTGCTGTATTCCCAAAGGACAGGAGGACCAGGGGAGCAGCCAGCCTTACATTCCTAACGTGAGTTCTTGGCTGAGACAGGAGCAAAAATGTTGCCATGATGTCTACTGAACAAATATGTGCTACTGTTGCCTGCGTTTGTCTTTGCAGTTCTGGAGGAGATGCAGATGGCCCTTTAAATACTTGCAAGGCCTGCAACTTTTCCAGAGTGGTGTTTGTTTTTTTTTCCCCCTTTTTTTCAAGCTACTTGACTCCCTGCTGCAATGAATATTACCCAATGGGGGGAATGCAAAGCAAAGCTTTCATATTATTCACACAAACAAAAATGTACATGGAAAGACAGGAAAGAAATGGGCTCCAGGACAGCAATGGGGCAGAAATGGGACCCAGGAACCTGGCTGGGCAGAGGATGTGTGATGCAGCAGCAGTGTGTCTCCTTCTGACCCTGATACGGTGTTTGGGTATAGGGATGGATGTGGCACTGTGATGTAGGATTGGATGCAGTCTTGAAGTGTTTCCATTTCCACACGCTCCCATTGCCCCAACAGAACAAGAGCTCCATCCCTCTGCTTTTCCAAGGCCCTATTTAGATGAGAGCTGTGCTTCTGCTCTTTGCAGGCAGCACAGGCGAGATGCCGTGGGCACATCACCATGGATATTCCCCACATAGGCACAGCCGTGCCGAGCTGCACATTGCAGGGAGCCCAATTCATGTAACTTCACGTCAGGCAGTGTGAAACACCTGCATGGCCCTCCTGGCTGAATGCAGCGCTCAGGCATGCAGCCAGCCAACGTGCAGCCTTTGAATTCAACACCTTCCCTCACCTCCAAGTCTACAAAGGCTTTGTTTGGCTGCGGTCAGCCCAATTTCTACTCCATAAATCCTCCTACCCTTGCCAGTACTGATATTTCACTAAACCAAAGCAAAATTGCTGCCTTTTTGCCTCCCTTTGCACAATACCGTGGTGCTGAGTCTGGAGCTGAGCCTGCAGCTGGGGACTTAGGGGGCTTCCAGGGTTCTCTTTCCTTCCCCATACTGATATGTGTTTTATTGAGGTGATGGACACAACGAGGAAACACGTTGCCAAGGCAATGGGAAGAAAAAGCAAGCCTCGTATTAGAGATTTCTTCTTCAGCAGAGCCTGGAGGGGATGGGGGGAGTCAACAACACAAGTTACTGTTGTCTCCAGTGGAAGGCTCTGAGGGGCACTGAGCACCCCATGCTGTTAACCCTGGGGATTATTATCCACAATGGAGCGATTTTTGTCTCTGTTCTGCATTTTTAGAGGGGCTTCTTTGTGCAGTCAGTCCTTTATCCTTGCAACAGCACTGATCCAGACCCCACGGTTTGGGAGGTGCTGTGCTGTGTGTGGGGCTCAGGAGGGTGTGATGTGCAATGTGCCTGCACTGAGCAAGCAGATGTTGCACAGCTGTGTGCTGGATGGAGGAGCACTGTGGTGCTGCAGCCACCAGCTGCCAACCCCCTGCCCCCCCCCCACCCCATCACCCCGTCTGCAGAGAATTCAGCCATTTCCCAGCAGAAAACATCCCAGCTGGGAACCTTCCTCCCATAAAAGCAGCATTTCCTATTGAGGAAGCACCTGTGTTACAGGGCAAGGCAGTGGACCAAGGAGGGGGTAATTTAGGCCAGCTTTTCCTCTATGGAGCCCCAGTGGGGCTGTAGCGAAGCAGCAGAAGCAGCATTTCTATAGGATCTTACTGGTGACGGGTGAATCTTCAGCCAAAAAGGCAGAATTTCACTCTTGGATGTGTGAGAGGGGAAACTGTGTGCAGGAGCTGAGAGGATTTTGCACTTTATGGGCCTGGAGAGACTGATTGGGAATTCTGCAACCAGTTCAGGTGTCTGCGTTTAATGGGGGGTGCTGGAGGGTGTTGAAAAGAGCCGCAGAAATGATGGAAGGGCTGGAGAAGCAGCCGTGGATGGGGAGAACTTACAGAGCTCCATCTGTTTGTGTGATTAAAAGAGGGTTGAGAGGTGACTTGATGACAGCGTATAAATAGCTGATGGAGGAGCAGGCTGGGTGCTGCAGGGCCTGCAGTCTAACGGGGGGGGGGGGGGGGAACACAAACGGGTGGCTGGAAGCGAGGGCCAGACAGAGTCAAAGTGGAAATAAATCACCACCGTTGTTAAAAAGAGAACAAAACCAGGTCTGATGTTTTGGAGCAAATCCAAAGGGAAATGGTCTTGAAACAAAACCTGGGGGCTTTTGTGGAAGGTGTGCATTGGTGACAGCAGCCAGCTGGTGCACAGCGGTGCAGAAGATGCCCCATGTGGGCATCGCTGGGTTAAGGGCTGTGAGGACTCATTGCCTTGCAGTGCCATTGGGAAGGTGTGATGCTGCAGCTCTCCGTGGCCAGAATGAGCCCCAGGCTCCGTACAGGCCCACAGGGTTCCATTACCGCAGGCACACGTGGAAAAACAGTCAGACACAGAAAGCTTTGTTTCACTCAGGCGGCCCCACCGAAGCCTGCCCTGCATCCCAGGCACTAATGCGCTTTCAGCATTCAATGACAAACCCCAGCCTTGGGCTGAAAGGCAAAACTCGTGTCTGTGGCAGAAAGCTGCAGAGATAGAGAGTGTTAATCCCTGGTAGCACATTCGAGGACTTGCCTGCACGATCCACCATCAAACAAGGGGAGGATTTGCTGCTCTCTTCTGTGGATGTGCAGTAGGGAAACTCTCCCTCCCTGCTATACGGGGCTGCACCATGACAAGCATGGTCACCTCCATCCAGAGCTCTGAGAGTTCTTCTTTCTCTGGGAGCTTTTGGGTGGATTTGGAGGTGAAAGCACAATACAAAGTGCTACGAGATTCTGAGCAACCTGAGTCAGCAGTGCAGAGCTGTTCCAACCCAACCTCCCAGCGAGCAGCGAGAAATGCATGCGGCACTCAGATTTATTCAGTCTTTTTCCACGTGTAAGACCGTTTTTTGATGTGAAAAGGAGCTTAGCTTTCCACGTGCATGACCTTCATGTACCCAAAGTCAAGGCGCTGTTTAAACGCATGCCCAACTGGGACCCATGGGGATGATTTAAAAGATGGTCAGTGTGCATATGGGATAATGAAACAGCTCACCCAAGAAGGGCAGCATAGAGAATGTGCTGCTGTCCCTGTGGTCAGTGTGGGGCTCTGCTGGCAGGATGGAGGGCAGGATGGGTCCTGCTGGTCCCTGCTGTGGCTGTGTGCATGTTGGGGCGCAATGGGAGCTGTGCAGCACAATGCTGCTTTGGAAATGGAGTCAGTGGTAAAATCTGGTTACTCCTGCATTGCAATTAACGACAGTTAAAAAGAATAAAGGAGGTTTTGGATCATGAGTTCTAGTGGGTATCAGAATTAACATCTCATTGAATTATCAAAGCTTTCCAGAGGTGGGTGGTGGGGAGAGGCTTGGGGCTTGCAAATAGGTCAGAGAACGCCGGTTGTTAAACAGCTCCTGGGAACTTTCCAGCGGGGAAGGAAATCTTGCTGATGTGATGGAATAGGAACAACCTCAGGGGGATGCTGAGACTCTCCCAACCTGAGCTCGGTCCCGAGGACGCACCGTTCTCGTTTTCTATTTGCAGACCGAACGCAGAAATGAGGCTGTGCCCGTCCGGAACGACGCGAGAAGCACCGCTGGGTGTCGGGGCGCTTCGTTTCGAGCTGCTTCGGTCTCGGGGCTGCGTGCAGTGCTTGCAACCCTCACTGATAGCAGCAGGGGGAGCGGCGAGCTCTGCAGCCCGGCACGGCCGGCACTGCCCGTGGGGAGCGCCCCGGGCATCGCAGCGCTAGTGGATCTCAGCGTGCGGTGGGAGCATCGCCGGGGCTCTGAGACACGAATAGAGCTGGGGCGTTTCCTTTCCCGAGGGAAACGGCACGGAATAGCTGCTGGGGGATGATTATTACATTATCAGGCCTGAATAAAGCCCCGTTCATATCTGAGAAGGGAATGGATATGAGGGGAAGAGTGGTGAATTACCGAGCAGCAATTCGCCCCCAGCAGCTGTGTTGCCCTTGCAGACAAACCCAAAATAAGGTGGAATAAGAGAAGGGCTCACAGCCTGGATCAGCAGCGAAGGTGGGGCTGCCTGATCCCGGGGGGGTGTTTGTCACCTCCTGTATGAAAGAGATGCAAAGCCAACACCTGCCTGTCACTGAGGGTGACACACAGAGCGTGGTGACACACAGGAACAGGTTGCCCAAGGAGGCTGTGGATGCCCCATCCCTGCAGGCATTCAAGGCCAGGCTGGATGTGGCTCTGGGCAGCCTGGGTGCCCCATCCATGTTGGTGCCCAGGGCTGGGGGCTGGAAATGGGTGATACCTTCCAACCAACACCATTCTGTGACTCTACGATGCCAATGATGCAGAGCAGTGGTTGCTCTCTGGTCCTGTCCGGCCCTGCAAGCTGTCACAGCACCATGAGCAGCCACGTGCAGTAATGCTGATAAGCACAGTCCTATTACACAGCACCGGGCTCACAGCGCATCCCTGTGCCACATGTTAATGATTAACATCTGTATCACTGCACGTCTATGACGGGGCAAAGTCACTCCTGGGCTGGGACCCGCAGCTTTGTCACCCCATGGCTGTCACTATGTGGGGAGGGGGGAGCACAGGGAGCTGTATGCTGGGTGGGAGCATAGAACAGTGCGAGGGGGCTGCGGGGACAGCCCTTATCACTGCTGGGTTATGGGGGGGGAGGGGTCGTTTGAATGAAAGGTGTGAAAATATGAGCAGTTATTTATATGGATATCTAACAATATAGATATAACGAGGTATAGAGAACAAACGACGAGGTAAAACGCTGCGCTGTGAAATGTGGGAAGGCAGGAACAGGCCACATAAAGGCATAAGACAGATACAAAGCCGCAGACACGCTGTACGGCACCATAATGAAGCCCACCCGGCAGCGCGGGGCGGGGCGCTCCGCACAATGCCGCACGGCCGAGCCTCACCTCTTGGCCCCGCCCCTTTCCCCGCCCCCTCCCGCATCTCCTCCCCTCGGATTGGCTGCGCGTCGAGGGGCGTGTCCCAAAGGTAGCGTCACGCGCGGCGGGCGCTGCGCTGATTGGTTGCGGTGGTGAGAGGCGGGGCGGGCGCGGCGCTGTCAGCGGGGCCGGGGCGCGCCGGGTGCCGCCTGCGGGCGTTGGGCAGCGGTGCGGCATGGCCGGCTGAGCGGGGCGGGAGCCGCCGCCTCCCGGCGCCGCCGCTCGGTGAGCAGCCGCCCAACGAGGAGAGCGACGGGATGGAGGAGTGAATGGCGGAGCGCCGCGCCGCACCATGAGGCGCCGGGCTCGGACCGCGCCCGGGCTCGTCCTGTTCTGTCTCGCCGCCCTGCTGGCCGCCGTCGTTACCGGGCTGCCCCCCCCCGGCTCCGCGCCGCCCCCCGAGCCCGGCAGCGGCAGCGGCGGCCCCTCCGAGAGCAGCCCCGCACCGACCGCGCGGCCACGCGGCCCCACGGCCCGGCCCGGCCCCGCACCGCCACCGCCCTCGGAGCCGCCCCGGGAGGAAGCGGAGGAGGAGGAGGAGAAGGAGGAGGAGGCGGCCGCGGGCCCCACAGGTGAGCGCCGCGAGGTACCCGTGGTCCCGGAGAGCTGCTGCTTGCCTTTGCTTGCTTTATTTCTCTATAGGTGTTAATTTTTGCTCCTTGCCGGGGGTCGCTGAGAGCCGCCCCGCGGCTGAACAACGGCTCTTGGCGTTCCCGGCTGCTCCCTCCTGCAGCCCTCAATGCTTTTCGTTTCTACATCGCCGTTCTGGTCTTTATTTTCTCCCGGAGAAAGAAGGGATGCAGATGGGAGATGCCGGCAGCTGGAGGAGGGCTTGGGGTCCCGGGCAGCAAAACCCCGCGGTGCTGCCACGGCTGAGGTTGGACCCAGCAGGAACCCAGCGGGCTGCCACCCCTCCCTGCCCATTGCTCTGCCTATTCCTGGTTCGGTTCCTCTGCCCCCATTGCTGTGTGGGGATGGGCGCTGTGGTGGCACTGGGATGCCCGTGTGTGGGTGGCAGCAGGTGCTGATCCCTGCTTGCTCTCTGCCCCTTAGTGCGAGCGGGGTGGGAGCACGTGGGCTGGTGATGCCTTCGTGAAGCCTCAGTTTGTTGGGCTGTTTGTGGTTCTTTAGCTGGATGGGGTCGGGCCTTATTGGGTGCTGTGATGTGTCAGGGCTGTTTTGGGGGCCTGGTGGTGTGGAGCTGCTCCCTGGGTTTGGCCATGCCCAATGGCACCTAATGGGGGGGGGTTTCCCAGCTCACATGGAGCTGAAGGGCTGCTGAAGGCAATGGGATCCACGGGTCAGTTACTGGCCTTCTTGGCTTCCGTGCCTTCAGTGCTGCTTTGTATCCTTTATTGTATGAAGCGAATGGGCCTCACAGCCATCAGAAAGAATTCCTTTAACGCTGATAGTGTTATTCCTGGTAAGGAATTGGTGTGCCAGTCTTCTCAATGCTACCGAGACTGAAATCCTGCCATCACTGTGTTGTTCTCACTCTGATTTTCAGAAGCCCTTCAGTCCCTGCCCGGTTTTGTTTTCTTCCCCCTTTCCCAGCTTCACAGTGTTTATTTTTCTTGCCGATCCTGTTAAAATCCCGGATTTTCTTTTTTTTTTGAAGAGAAGCAAATTGCTAATCCTCCTGTTTGTTTGTGGAGGTGGGCTTAGGAGCGTGCCCTGCCTTATCCATACAGCACCCAGTGCTCCCTGTGTGCACAGAGCTGGGGTGGCCTCACACTGCAGGGACATGCAATCAGCACGGCCCTGCTTGGGCTGTCCTTGCATGGGGAACAAAACCCCTCTGTCTGCTCCTTCCTGCAGGGTGCTTTGTGCATGAGGGTCTCTCTGGGAAAGCAGCACTTGGAGCAAGGAAGGTTGCAGGTGTCTTGCACCCTGCTGGGGTGCTGCTGAGGTTTGCTGGCTGCAGCCCATGGCTGGGATGCTCTCGGCACAGGTGTGGAAGGTGCAGCTGCATGACATGGAGGGCTGTGCCCAGATCCCAGGGGGAACAGGAGCTCCCAGGTTTGGATGTGGCTCAGTGTAGTTGCTGGGACAGCTGGGTTTCTGGATGGCACATTTTGGTTTTGATTAAGGACGTGGAAATCAAGTTACAGACGTGAAGGGTCGTGGTAAGGAGGATGCTTATGTTACTTGGGATGAGTATGGGAGCAGCCAGGGCAGAGCTTTACTTCAATTGAGGAATGTATTATAGGGATTTACCTTGAGCTTACAATGCAGGGATGTTGCCTGTGTCTCACTTGCCTTCCTCCTGCCTCCACGCTGCTGTGCCTGAGTCACTCTTGAATCAGATGCTGCCAACGGTCCTGACTCAAGAGTTTTGGGCTTAGCAGTGCTATTGGGAGGACCTACGGAGTACCCAGAGTCTCACGTATTAGCTTCTTTGTGCAGTGTTAGGCTTTGCCTTTTTTTCCTTTGGGACAAACGCTGCACTGCTGAGCTGCCAGGTGGGAAACACAGAGTGTGAGATGGAAGAGCTGGAGTGGGACTGTGCTGCAATGAGCTGCTTACTGTGACAGCAGGCTCTGCCAAGGGGAGCTGGGGGCATCCAGGGGACGTCCCAAGGAGCTGTGGGCAGCGGAGCACAGAAGGAGCCGTCCCTGAGGAACGGAGACGCTCCAGCCTGCTGAAGTCAGGGGAGGGATTTCAGAGTGTTTTTGCTCTATAAATACCCGGGATAAGTCATCGTGCTGCTTCTAATATTTGCAGCCGATGCCAGCGGGCTGGTGGGGTGTGCTGCTGCAGCTCCTGGTGCTCCCGAGAGCGGAGATGGGCTGTGTGAGGCATCTGCTGGCATTGGAGCTGAAGCTGTGCCGGGAGCAGAGCAGGGATTTCTCCTGCAGCCATCTGGCCTGGACGGCTCCTTCTGCTGCACCTCTGACAAGTGCTTAAAATAAACCCCCAAACTGCCGGGATGCTGAAGTGTTGTGCAGCACTCAGGCTGCAGCTGAGGCTTCTCAATGAGGCAAGGACATGAGCTCTCTTTGGGGACTGCAGACATCGGGCTCCATGGGGCTGCCTTGTGTAAGGGGAAGTGGGGCCAAGGCTGGAACTGGTGCTGGGTGGTTGGTGGGATGTTAACATGGTGTACAGCCTGGGGGGAGGATTGCAGCCTCGCCATCTGCCTTGCCTTGGGAGCTCATGTGGCTTTGTAGCACCCCAGGAGAACCCCTGTTAAACTGCCTGCAGTCCAGGGTTTGTGCTTCACAGGAAATTATCTGCTTTCCTTCTTCCCTCCCCCCTTCCCCAACAAATTTAATTTGACTTTCAGTCGGGTCAGATTGGAATAACGTGGCTGCATGCTGGTTATTGCATTGCTTCTGGCTGTGTTCAAGCTCAAGGGCCCTGCACTATGGTGCTGCCCTGTGGGCAATGTGGGCCAGTCCAGGTCCTATAGTGAGAGCAGAGCCAGCACTGCTGCTTGTCCCCTGCTGTGCAAGGGGCTCCACATCCCAAGGGATGCTCAGGTCATGTGCAGAGCATCGCTATCAGGACAGGCTTTGGAGCACTCATCCATGTTACTTGGGATGGATGTGGGGTCACTACTCCTGCATGGGTCCCGCTTCCAGGCAGGTGTCATTGAGGAGCTCCTGGTGCTGCATGGACTCCTGCTAAGGCTCTGCTGCTTGAAGGGGGATTTGCTGAGCACCTGCTGTATGAATTAGAATTTGCTTTGTAAATGTAACCAGTTCAGAGCCTCAGCAGGAGAGGCGGTTGTTTGCTCTTTGCATGGATGAGGATAAACAGTGAAACCCCCGAGGTTTTCCTCTTGATGCAGACCGGCCTTGAAACCAGAGAGAAGCCCGAGCTGCTCCTTTTTTTTTTAACCATTTTTAATTCACTCTCCCCACGTCCTTATAAATAAGCCAGCAGAAACATGACAAGGCAGGCATCCCTGCTATTTATAGCTCGTGCTGCTCCGCACGCTTGCTTTAAAAATCAGCCGGCTAAATGGCTCTGCAGCCCATCAGCTCAAGACTTCATGACACAGGCATTCTGCATGCAGCGAGGCCTGCGTGCATCTCAAGCTGCGTGGCACCCCTCGGCTGGGGGGAGCCCCATGTCCTGACCCTGCATCCCTGCTGTGGTTATCATTGCCCAGCACCAAAACAGCACTGGGGGATGCTCCTGGTTGGGTTGGTGCCCTCTGAAATGAAATGAAACCCCCAGGTTTCATTTTTATCCTTATTTTTCCCCCTTTTATTCCATTCTGGGGCTACGTTGACCCTTTATTGCCTTGCTTTTGGCTTCATGGCATCACCTGTGTAATTAAGGCTGCGGGAAGCCCTCACCCGTTTAACTGGTCGTGCCACTTCTCAGATGGATCTGCTTTATTCCCGGTGAATTACCCTGCTGCACTTTTCAGGCAGCTTTACTGTATTTTGACTGACTGGCTGCCTATATTAACTGATAGTGCTGCTTGGGCTGCTTTGATCCCGTATTATATATGGAAATGATGGCACATAACTCCGCGTAGCTGATTAATGCCGCATGTATCTTTAATGCGCGAGTTCTGCTGTTTGATCTGTGCTAAATGATAATTCTCTGATGTGTTCCCTGGGTTCATTTCGGCTGCTTATGAAAAGGATATTGAAATGGACTGTTTGTTTTGTTGCTTTTCCCTCCCCCCTGGTAGTTCTCCAGCTCTCACACTGCTTTTCCCCAAGCTCTGCTGGTAGCACGTGGAGCGCTTCTGGTTTAGCACCATTCGAGTGCTTCCTTAGTGGCAATGCTGTGGGTTTGTGGCTGTGTTTGGGGGATGTTCTGGGAGGACTCTGGCCTTGGAGGTGATGCTTTGTCCTTCCTGCTGCTGTGACTCAAGCCCAGAGGCACCTCATTGGGGTTGAAACCAGCTGGAATGGGGTGGATGCAATGCATGTTTCCTGTAGGCTGTCACAGGTTGGTTGGGGCTCCTTGATATTAAGAGAATGACTTTAATTGCTGCTTGACCCGCAGCTTCCTCCCCTGCGGGGTGAGATGTGGTCTGCTTGGGGATGGGATCACCCCAGGAATGCCACCACATCCTTTGCTATGTCCCATGTCTGAGCTCACCCTGCCCACATCCGTCCCATGGGCTGGGAGCCAGGATGGCTGCAGGAGGTGCATCAATGAGCCCAAGGACCAGTACTTCCCTTCCCTGGAGGTAAAGCAGAGGGGAAACGCTGCTTTCTATTTCCTTATTTTTCCAGCCTTGCTGACACCTGCTCACATCCATGGCAAGGCAGGGGCTGAACCCAGTGCCTTTCTATGTGCACACCACATGCAAGGAAGGCACTGTGAGGGCTCCTTCTTGAAAAGCACAAGGATGCAAAGCAGTGTGAGTTGAAAGCCTTCAGAAGGAGGCATCTATTAATTTCTCAGAGCTTTCTGTCAAGATCAGCAAAATATCTCCCTTTCTGGAAAAGATCCTTCTTCATTCAAAGCATTTTCCCCACTGTAAGCAGTTTGTTTGACGTTTTGTTCCCCCCCCCCCCCCCCAAAATTCTTCATAGCTTCATGAAAACCTGCAGTGATTTGTTTTCCTCCTGCTCTCTCTTCCAAAGCAGGTATTTGCTTTTTAGTAAGGCCAGGACTTCCTGTGGGATAGAAAATCCATTTTTCTGTCAGCCATAACTCAGGCCTTTTGTCACTGGGAACAAAGGAAATATTATAGATTTCTTTATATATATATATATATATATATATATGCGCCTCAGAACTGAGACACACCAACCTGACTGCTGCAGGGAGCCATCTGGTTTTGGGAAGGGATGCATTGCTGTGAGTGCTGGGAAGGTGGGCAGGATTTTGGGGTAAGATTCCTACAAACTGGCTCATGGGTTGCATAAGGGATGGAGTGGGGGAATCCCTCCTTGTCTTTGCCTTGAGCAGGTGCAGGGTTGCCCCAGGTTGTTCAGCACTTCCAGCTCAGGATATTCTATGATGCTGTGGAAGTGAAGCTGGAGCACTGTGGATCTTGCCTGGGTTGGGTGTTTGCTCCCTTGGTGTGAGCACATCAGATGCATTTTGGCTGTGGCTGCCCCAGCAGGTTGCAGTGGCTCCATCCTGCTCTGCCTTCCCTCCTGGGCTGCATCTTCCCCAATCCCCCTTTGGTGCTTGGGGAAGGATTTGCTTTGGGTTTGAGCACTGGAGACCTTGATGGTGACCATGACCATCTTCATCTCCCTAGAAGCAGCTGTGTTATTAAATCCTTATTATTTATAAGGAATCTATAATGAAGGTGTGTGTGTCAGAGCTCTGTCCCAGTTTCAGGGCAGGACTCAGGTCCTACAGTGCCTTGCATGATATCCCTGTGGCCTCGTGCCCAGGGAGCAGCACCAGCAGCTTCGGTTGGCGATAAGCGTTGTGACGCAGGCAGCTTAAATACCTGTTCTTGGAGGAAAGCAAACAGCCTCCACCTGCCTCCAGCGTTTCTCCCTTCAAGGGCAGGCTGCACGCCCAACATGGAGCTCCCTGGAAAATATCTTTTATTATTAACGCGCTTGCTTTGGCTCAGTTGCGTTGTTGAGAAATCCAAGCTTGACTCCAGATAATGAATGACAAACATTTGTCTGGGTTTAACTATTTTACTCGGAGCGTTTTGTTTTTTTTCTGTGTTTTGTTTTTTTTCCTCCTGGAAGCTTACTGTAAGCTGTCAGCAGCGTTGCCTGCTGACGTGAGTTATCACTGATGTCCTGTGCTTGGGTCTTCCATTCCTTCTGTTTCTTCTCTTCAGGGGAGGCCTTTGTGCAAATCTAACCCACTGGAAATGGAAAATAAACGAGAGATGGTGTTGTCTCTTAAGGCGTGTGCGTGTGTGGCTGCATCCCTGTTTGGGGTCGTCAATCTGCTGCAGGGCTCGGGGGAGCAGCGGGGATGCCCTCCAAGCCCTACAGATGGGCTCAGCATTGAGCATGCTGGGTTTGTGCTCCGGCCTTGTGCCAGTGCTGCAGCTGGAGGAGAAATCATTGAGGAGAGCTCAGGTGCTTCCAGACATCCCCTCCTCCTCTGGGGACCTCAGGGTGCTGGTACCCAGAAGGTAATGTTGGCTTTTGGCTGCAGATCCCCACCTCCCCCTCCATGTGTTATTTCCCTGATGTGTTCTGTCCCACTCGGTTCCCTTTTCAAAAGTTTGGCTTTTCCTCTTAGGGTTTGCCAGCAGGTTTTGTCTCATTACAGTGTCCACATTCCAGTTCTGCTGGTGCTGGCTGAAAGCAAAGGCTTGGGGAACTCCAGAATGGGATGGCAGCGAGAAGCAAGAACAGAACCAGGTCCCATGCAAAGCATTGCAGGGCCAGCATGAGGCTGGTGTTATAAAATACAGGAATAAAGCCATAAAACCTGGCCAGCAGGAAGCATCCTCTATTCCCTCCTGGGAGGGCATTTTCCTTGTGCTGTTCCAGAGCTCTCCATGCTTGCAGTGCTTCACAGCTTGCAACTACTCACCTGGCAAGAATCGTGGTAAATCCAAATTTGCCTATAGCGTTGTGTTGTCATAGCCTTGAAACCAGACCCAAATGGCAAAACCTGCTTGAAACCAGTTGTGATTACTCATGCCTTGTGCTATCCTTCTCTCCCCGGAGAGTTTCTGCTGTGGTAATTCCGCTCATTGAGCAATGAGACAAAATAGCTTCATTAAACTTGGAACCGAGTTCTTGAGAACCAGAACTCCCAGGCTTTGGGTTGCTGGGAGGTTTTCTTCTCTCCTCCTCTGCAGAGGTGTTAAATTGAATGCAAGGAAGGGAGAATACCATGGCAGGGCTGTTGGAACTACTAGGTGGTCTTTAAGGTCTCCTCCACCCTAAGCCAGTCTATGGTTCTATGATACTTTGCTGTTTTGCAGTGAGGAGTGGAACTTTGTGTTTGTTTACTTGGAGTTGGGGGGAAAAAAGAAGGAAAGAAAACGATGTAGCAAATGAATCCTGTACTGTTGTGGCTTCACCTGATCTCTGAGCTGAGCATGCAGTGAGCTGAGAGGGATGGGGTGTGTGGGGGTCTTCCCTCAGGCTCTGCAAAGCGCCTCTTCATTAACACATTCAGTAAGTGTTTATTAACATTAAGGGATAAAAGAAGCCTTTGTTAGAGGATCTGTCCCTTTGCTGCTCCAGCGGAGGAGCTGAAGCTTGAAAGGAGCTGCCTTGGCCACCTGCTGGAGATGCTGATGGAAGTTTGCATTCCAGATTTTCTCCACAGGCTTAAACTCAGAATAGCCTGCAGCCCTGCAAAGCCAGCCTGTGCATTTTCATATTGAATTCTGTATTGATTGCACGTCCGTGCTGTTGCTTCTGGCATCTCCATGCTGTTGCTCCGTATTTTCTTCCAGTGTGACGGCTTGAAACGAGAGAGGAGTGCTGATGGTGCTCAAGGAGGTGTGTTAAAGCTATAGAGATGATTTCTGAGCAAGGTGCTGACATACAGCAGACTGGGCCTGGTCCATCCCTTCCCATCTAGAGGGCCCTGAGGGTGGCAGTCAGGTGCCATGGAGCTCTTGGACCCCATTGCTGGGCCTGGTGTGGGGGTGAGGCCTTCTTTGACATCGTGTGTGTTTGACCTGTTGGTGCTTTTATGCCTTTGGTTGAATGGTGGGAGCTTTCCTGCACTGGAGCCCCAGCAGCAGGGTTCTGCAAGGGCAATGTGTAGCAGATCAGCCATGGTGGTCAAGGATGTCACCTTTGCTGGAGATCTGGGCTGCTCAGGAGACCCGAGTGCTTTACGTGGGGCTGGTGGCTGCATCTGCCATCCTCGGTGGGCAGCTGATAAATGGGAGCTTGATGAGATGCTTTTAATTAGGGGAGAGCCCTTGGGAGCCTCAGCTGAGAACATGAGTGCTTTGCACCACGCATCAACATAGTCCAAATCACTGACAACAAATTAACTCCAGGAGAAGGCCGGAGGGCAAAGCTCTGAGATAACAAAGCTTCTGTGGGGCTTTGGGCAGCATCAGGGATTTCACGCTGTGTCAGCAGTCAGCAAATTTGGGTGTGATGTTGGGGCTGCATGCCAAGTGCTGGGCTGAACATTCCCATCCGTGTGCCTGGAAGCTGAGCTCTGTGTCCTTGGTGACACTTCTGCCTCAGTCCTCAGCATTTATGTTCATCAGTTGGCTTTGTCCCTTCACCCAGTGGCTGACCATTTAGTCCCAGTAGGGCAGCTTGTTGTTGTTGTTCCCTTTGGCAGTGGGATGGACTTGCAGTGCTGGAGCATCCCCCAGAAGATGAACAGCAGCAGGATGCAGGGCTGCAGGTGGGCAGCCCTGGGAAGGTTAGCATGCTTGCTGTAGAATAACATCTGGCTTTGAAAATCAGGGAAGAAACTGAGCCCTGGCCCTCAAAGAATGGGAAAGGAGGCAGCAGTCTTCTACCTGCTCCTAACCCAGCATTCTTGCTGCTGGTGCATGCAGCAGAGCTCATATGCTGCGCGGGTGCTGGCATGGATGGCTCCTGCCCAAGGTTAGCGCCGTTAAAGCTCCGGTATAAATTAATGCACTCGTTCATTAGCTTCAATTCCCCACAGCGCTGAGCAAAGTTTGTGAATTTAATTACTTTTTGCAGGGATCTGAGCACACAGAGACTGGAGCAGCTGATTATAGTTTGTATTATTCATGCAAGCTTTTTTTTTTAATCCCTCTCTCCTCGAGGACGTGGCGGATAGATACCAAAATTGAAGCGTGCTCATAAATCCCCGGCCTGTGCGAGGTGCCTTCAGCTTCCATCTGAAAGGGTTTGCTGACAAAACGACCGAGGTTCCTGCGGTCCAAAGGGAGTGTGCCTTGCAGGATTGAGCTTCCCAAACTGCTTTGGCAGGTGTGTGCCAAGGTTACGTCTCGTCTTGTTTGCTTCCAACCTCCCAGCTCGGCCGTGTCGCACTCTGGGTGGTAAAAAAAAAAAAACACCCCATTTTTTAAACAGCAAAGGCAGAATATTTATATGGTTGCAGACGTTTGTGAAAATATTAGTGTGAAAATAGAAGCAAGTGAAGGAAAACGCCAACGAAACTATTTCTGAATTGATGAAAAGGATCAAGGCTGGTTTGTATTAACTGCGGGGATTGGGATCGCTCAACATTCATTTGGTCTGTTTGATGTTGCTGCAGCTTCTTGTATCATAAACATTTTAGGGCTGCATTCTTTATATGAAAATGACTTCCAAATACTGTGCGAGAGACCCGGAGGATTTCTCTGTGTATGGGAACTCAGTGTTGGGTGTGAATTGCTTCCCACAGTGGTGGGGTCCCGGCTGCCCAGGGCTCTGTGTCCCAGCAGGGCTGTTGGGTCGTGCAACCTGTGTTTGTTAGTTGATCTTGTGCCTGTTGGCAGGGTTTGATGCTTCAGTCGCACACCTGTGTGTCTGGCTGCTTTGACACACGTTGCTCGGGAAGGAGCTGGTTCAAAGCTTGCTGTGCAGGTTGCTGGCTTGTTCAGCATCAAAAAGGACAGCAGAACAACAAATTGCTTCGTGCCTGCGCTGCACGGAGAAGCTTTCACCAACTGCTAGGAAACCAAATGCCTGCATGTTTGACTGCAGGTGCAGGAAAGGAACAAAAATAACTCATGCTCCATGTCTTTGGGTTTGTTTAAGGCCTGCTGCTTGTTGCTGTGCTCCGATAGGGCATGGGGATGACCAGGAGCCATATGCAGCTCTTGGAAACCCAGGAGCAGTGACTGTCTTGGCTGCACCCCAGCCGCCTGCCCCACGCTGATGGAAGTGCTGTTGGCGACCCAGAACTGGCACCTTGACGTCGTGTTTCTTTCCAAGTGATAAGAGATGGATTTAATCTGATTTAATTGTCCTCAACAAACATGTTTAATCTTTTAACGATATTACAAGCGGTGTATAAGCATTGAGAAATCCTTGTCTTTTCTCCCCTATTGACCCACGCAATCCTTTTATGGAACGACACAAGTGATTCCTGTAAAGCTCTTAACAGCATTAACATGAGCAGTGCTGCTCTGTGTGCTGGCAGCATGCTAGAATTCATGGCGAGGAGCTGTCAGGGGGATTGCCAGGCTGGGGCTGTGCCTTAGAGGGATGTGGGCACAGCCCTGATGCTGGAGCTCAGGGAGCGTTGGGACATTGCTCTCAGCCATAGGGTTTGAATGCAGTTCAGGGTTTAAGGATGTCTCCAGCAAATATAGGATTTATACAGGCATCTTGATGCATCTCACAGCTATTCCTTCTTTTGCTGTTTTGTTTTCAGTGGCTTTTAAATTATTTACTCATTAAGTGCCTTTGTTGGAAGAAAGAGTCACGCTTAAAGCACATGCAAGGACCAAAAACACAGCATGTCCAATAGGATGCAGTAAAATATATGATTCAGAAAGCAATTTTTGCACTGCAAGGAGCCCTCCAGGACAGCCAGCTGGAGGCTGTGCTGTGCACGCAATAGAAATGCTCACTAAAAGCAGCCCTGAGGCTGGGTGCTGGGCTCAGCGCTGTGTTCTGTGCCTCAGGGCATGGCTGGGGATGTGTTTGGTCCATCAGTGCATGCACAGATCCCAGCAGGTTCCTCATTGTGTTGGTGCTGCTGAGCAGATCTTACAGTAATCCTACAGCAACGGTGTGCATCCAGTAGGGTGAAAATCCAGGAGTGACTCTTTTCCGGTTTATTGGCAACCTGTGACTTTTGCATAGTAATTATTCAGTTCAGGCTTGCTGCTGGCTGTAATTGCACTTTAAATCTGGGTCTTCTGCACTGTGAGCAGCGTGCCTGTTGCTGCAGCGCGTTGGGAACCTGCTCTGTTCCTCCAGCTGCCTCCGTGGATCTGGCAGTGAGTGGTGAAGGTTGAAATGCAGCTCGTGGTGGGAGTGATGTTTCCTTTTTCTGGCTGGAGGAGTAGCAGCACGTGGGAAGGGTGCACGCTTTTATAGCGCCTCTATTCAGGGATCTCACAGTGTCACTGGGCTAATTAGAGCCTATCGATGCCTTTGTGAGGGAAGGTGGTGGTTCTTATCATTGAGAGCTGAGTGCTGAAGGATGGAAGGGGAGGAAACCACGATGCTTTAGAAGTGGAGCTATGGGTGGGGAAACTAAGGCAGCGAAGGGAGAGAGCGTGGTGAGGAGCTCAGAGCAGGGCTGTGGCCCCAGGGGCTTTGCTGTGCCTGCTGCTGAAGGCAACCAAACCCAGTACCTCCAGCCCAGCTTCCTCTGACCCTTCTCATTGGGCAGAAGCTCTTGGGGAGGTGTTTGTGAAGGTTATCTTCAAAAGCAAAGTGTCTGCTTGACAGAACAGAATAAAGGCTCCGAGTACCTGGGACCAGCCAGGAGTCGGGGCAGCAGTCCCTGATCTTTTTCTCCCATCCCCACTTTCTGTGACGTGTTCCCACACCTCAAAGGCAGAAGCTTTGTTACCACGTTCCCTTTCCGCCTGCGGATCCTATTTGCTTTTTCCAACCCGGCAGCCGTCAGAACGCCAAAGTGTTGTCTGAATTAAGCCTGGGGTTTTCATAGTCTGGTTCATCATCATGTCAAACCCTGACGCTGCGCTCGCCGCCGGGTTTTGATGCTGCTGTCTGCTGCTCCTCTGCTTCCCACCAAAGGGCATTGAGGGCATGTTTGGAATCCATCAGCCGGGTGCAGCGGACTTTTGTCCTTGGGGTACAATGTGTGACGCTTCTCCATTTCCAATAGTCCTTCTGGGTGCTTGAGGGAGGAAGGCCACTCAGGGCAGCTGCCCCTGGGGAGGTCTGTGCTGGCCCGGTCGTGCTGTGCCTTGCACCCAGGGGCAATTATTTCCCAGGTCCCTCCAGCCTGCCAACACAAAGCTCCTTTTGCCTGCGTTGGTTTGGATTCTTGCAGCATTGCTTGCTGTATGGGGAATGTGGAACCAGTGCCGTCTGTGTTGCTATTGAGCTCGGCTGCTAGAGCTGAGCTGCCTCCAGGTTTGGACCTGAATTTGTGCAGCTTTGGTGGGTAGAGACCCGCAAAAGAAAAGGGGAAGAATAAAAAGTCACTGGGATGATAGTGTGTGTTGGAAGGTTTACAGCTCCCAAAGCCCGAGGGAGCCTCGGCCCTGCCCATGGAAGGAAAATGCCATGATCTATATTACAAGATCTGTAGCTGATACCATTGCTGAGCTCAGCCTGCAGCCTTTGGGATCGCAGTGCCTGGGGGTGGCCCAGCCCCAGCTCTTACCTCCTATTCGGCTCCTGTCCTGTCGTACATCATGGCCACAAAGCCAGGTTCGTATCCTCCTTCAGCACAGCTCTGTCAGCTACAGCACAGAATGAGCTTTGAGCGGTATTTAGATGTGTTTTTGACAGACTCCAGTGCAGGTGCTGCGTTGGCTCAATGCATGTTTTCATGCCTTGCTCTGGCAAAAGCCCAATACCCACATGGATGAGGTTCCACTGGGTTGATTGAGCTGAGAGTTGGACTCTTGTGTGAAGTGAGTTCTGGAGGGGTGGTTGTGGGTCCCGGGGTGTTTGTCCTACTTGCTGGCACCAGCTTCACAGGTATATAACACCAAGTGACCTCCATGGGGATGACTTCCCGGGTGGAGCAGCAAAGCCAAATAACTCCTCTTTTTGAGATGTATGTATGTTGAGAGAAAGCAGACAAGCAGTCAAAGCAAGGCGAGGTATTTAACAAGCAGCTGTGGTTCACTGGGGCACAAGCATGCAGTGTAAGTGTTAAATAACCTTAGGTTCTAGCACTGACACTGAGCTACAGTGTTGGGTCCTCATGGGGTGCTTGGAGCTTGGTTGAAGTCAGGTTTTCATGTGCTGGGGGCCTGTCCTCTCCCCTCTGCAAAGTGCCCCAAATGGGACTTTCCTCAGGGAATAACAAACAGCAGCGCTTGCGTAAAGCCCTGATGTGCTCTTTCTGAAAATAATCCTTGTTTATAATTCACAGTTGGCAGTAAAAGACTGTAAATTATTAAGGCACCAAATACTTTGCAGTGAAGAAGCGGAGATAAACCTCGTGTCAGAAACAAATTGCTGGGGAGGTTGTTCTTTGCTGTGTTAGGTGCTTGAAGATATTACGAGAAATAAAGTGCGTGGGGACCGGGAAGGCACTGCTGACTCAGGTTTGTTCCTCACTTAAAACATTGACTGCTTGGTCTCATAGCCTCATGAAGGATGAGCATCCCTGGAGCACGTATGTGGATGTCAGGAGGACGTGTGGGTCTCCAAAGGGCATGTGTGGGTCCATAAAGCTCATGGGCAGCTGATGGTGGCCATCGTGTTATGGGCAAGGCAGGTGGGTCTCTGCTGCCCAGCTCCATCACCCTGTGGTTAAAGCTGTTTCTGTGTTCCCAGCATGGAGCTCAGATCTTGTTGGCTCTCTCCATCCTCTCTCCATGCGCAGTGGTCCTGCCTGGTGCACCATATAGGTGTGTTGAAGATGTCTTTGTTGTAAGGGCAATCCCACTGGTAAACTAGAGATGTGGAGGATCTTACAATTCATGGGTTCTCCACCTGCTAATGGTTTTTAGAGACTGGCCAAGGCAGGTTGGGATCCCTGGAGGTGCTCTGCTTCACCTGGGCCACCTGGAGCAGCTTGCCCAGGACCACCAGCACTGTTACTTTATTCCAATATCACCTACTATGGCTCAGCTCCTGACCAACCACGTAACAAGACAACCACAAACATGATTATATATCTGGATGTGTGTGTCTATACGTGTTTAAGCACTTAGACCCATAATATGGCACACTCCTTTCAGCTTCTCTTTCCCTCTTGCAGGAGAGCCATGCAACTGCAGTGCTGTGGGGAGCAGCGGGTGCCTCGACACTCCTGGACACTGCACCTGTCTGCCAGGCTATGCGGGGCTGCATTGCGAGCGCTGTGCCCACGGCTTCCACCCCGACCACAGCCAACAGCACTGCCTGCCCTGTGCCTGCAGCCCCACTGGTGCCCTCGGACCCAGCTGCGATGAGTGAGTAACCAAATGGTCCCAAGTGGGGTGGGCTTGGGGGGGGGGGGTGGTTTGAGATGCAGAGCAGGTATGGATCATAGAGTTGTGGAATGTCTTGGGGACCTCAAAGATCATCTCATTCCAACCCAATGCCTGCAGATGGGTCATGTTGGCTGGTGCTAATTGGAGGTTATTGGTGGTGGCAGGGGCAAGTGTGGCACTGAGGTCTGCTCTCATCTGCCCTGTGGCTCATTCCCTGCCTGGGCTTTAAACCAGCCTCGTTTAACCTGAGAGAGCTGCTGCAGATGCTCCTGAGTTGCTGCATAACGAATGTGTTCCTCTGCCTGGAATTCTGCTGTGCTGGCATCGCTCTTGTTGTCTTTTGGGGTTTGGTCCGGGTGCCCTCTGTGCTCAGCACCTGCACTCTGCTGCCAAGGCTGGTGCTGAGTCAGAACTGCAGCATCCTGCAGGGACATGCTGTCTGTAAGAATTTCATGCTTTATTTCTTTTCCAAGGGCCCAAGCCCTGCATTATCGGCCCTTTTTCTGGCAACGTACACGATAAAAAGTCAAAACCTAAATGCAGCTCAGCACTTGAATGGAACGACCTTCTTACTGAGAAGGTGGCTCTTGGGGCTGTGGAGTTTTCCACCCTGCTCAGGACTGGGCACACCAGCTGCCGGCTCCTGCTTTGTTGACATTAAAAATACTGCCAGCTGTTTATGGCTGTTATTATGATTGCTATTATTCCTATTATAACTAATGAAAGCAGCAGCCAAGCATTAACTTGCACAGGTTAATTCCTGCACCCTGCCTTAAGAAAAAAGGGCTCGTTGTTGTAAGCAGAGCAGCAGCTTGGTTGTGGCCTCCAGCAGCTCCTGCAGCTGCTGATTTCTGCCAGCCTGGAGCTGGGAGCTCAGGGCAGCAGAACACGAGTGATGCATTGCTGTCAGCTTGCTCAGACTTTTGCCAAAGTGCCTTTTAAAGCAGCGCCGTGTGATGGTTATTGGTATCTCTATCCGTGTGCCATCATCTGGTCAGCTGAAGTGCTGTTTATTAACTAGACCACAAATAAAAATAAAAAAATAAAATAAAAAAAAATCCCCTTTCCTCGGGCAAGCCATTGATCTGGGCAGTGAACATTGACCTGACATGCTGTCACCATGTCTGGGCTCTGCAGCCACTAATCAAAGGTCGCTTTTAGTTTTAGTTCTCCATCTGGGAGTCCCCTCTGGAGGCTGTGAGTCAGCAGGGCCGGGTGCTGCTGTCAGCAGGGCTGTGCTGACGTCCTCTGGCACTGCTGGGTGGGCACCTGCAGTGCAGAGCTGTGCCTGCCTGCCTATCCTGTGTCCTGCTGGGTGTGATGCTCCTGCTGGGCACCATGCCCGGAGCCCAGGATGGGAGCAGTCAGAGCCTCCTCCTGCCGCAGAGGCATCTCAGGGGATGGTGAAACAGCCTTCCTGTGGAAACCTGTCCTCTGTCTGACTCAGTGAGTAACGCAGAGTTCCAGCCTGCAGGAGGCAGCCCACAAAGAGGAGGTACTGAAGGACTTTGCGTCTTCCCCTGGCCAATGCCAGGCAGCCCTGCATGTCCCTGAGGCTCACAGTGCGGTGGTGTCATTGCCCTTGTTTGCCTCTTGCTGGGAGTTCACAGCATGGTGTGCAGCACCTGCTGGCTTTTCTTCCTGGTGGCACGTGAGCAGGCGGCCCCGTGCGGCTGCTGTCACACCCTGTGTGTTGGGAGGTGACGTGGAGAGATGCTGTGAGCCCTGCAGAAAGGCTCAGCACTCAGTTCTCCATTTCTCCTTTCTATGCAGTTGTCTCTTATCACTGTGTTCAGAGAAATTGCTGGTGGAGAGAAGCACCAAGTGGGACCTTGAGGACAAGAGTGTAGCGTGGTTGCTTGTCCCAAAAGAAAACAGGCATGTGTTAAAGTGGGGCTTTGCAGTATTTGATGAGTTGCTCCCACTGCCCGTGCCTCAGTTTCCCCACAAGCAGTGGGGAGCAGGAGCTTCATGTGTTGCCTTTGCAGTTTGCTTCAAGCCCTGGATTGCAGCCTGCATGCTGCTCTGCTCAGTGCCAGCCTGGCAGCTCTGAGGTGCAGCCCTGCTTCATGACTCAGGCTGGTGTAAGCCATGTAGCAAAGATCTGCTGTCACTTGCTTCCATTCTAAGAAGAAAAGGGGAAAAAAAAAAAAGATAATGCATGCATATAAATGCCAAAGTGTTAATTCAGAGATGTTTTGCCCCCTCAAGGGGATCCGATGCTTTATGTTTGCATTAAAAAGAATTAAAGCAGAACATCCCTGAGAGTGTTTGTACATGGCTGTGCCCTGGAGCAGTGAGGCTGGAAGAGGAGCAGCCTCCCCCTGCTTGCTTTCCATCTGCTGGGCTCTGGTTGGAGGGGCTGACCTGGATGAGTTTGCAGGGTTATTGTGATGAGGGTAGGAGCAGCAGCACCAGAGAGTGCCCTTTGTGATGGTCTTTGAGTAAGGGCTGGGGGGAGCTGGGCTTGCAGAGCTGTTTGGGAGGAGAAGGATGCAGTGAGGCCATGGGGAAATGTGAACATGGAACATTGGTTCTGCTTGGAGGCAGTGGGGCAGAACAGGAGCTGGAACCAGGCTGGGCATCTTGTGGTGTGAGGCCATGTGGGGTGGAAATGTGAGGTTTGTTAGAAGAGGCAGATCTGTGGAAATCCATTTGTGGAGCTTCCCCAGCCTCATTCCCAGACCTCCACCCATCCCAGCTCGGAGGGTTGTTGGGGTGAAGGCAGCGGAGTTCTCATTCTGCATGCAGAAAATGCTCATTTCCTGTCATCAGTGTCACCGCACTTAGAAATGTCGTTTTTTAGGCTGGGGTCTGTGTTGCCATCCCATTGTATCCCAGTAAACCACACTGGGAGCCCATCTCAATGCCTTCCAAAAAAATGACCCCCAAAAGCTGTTTTTTTTTCCCCCTATTTCGTATCTGGAATACTGTGTTCTCTTTGTGGATCGGCCAAGCACAAGTGGTGGCTCATTATCTCCAAGCAATGCCTCGTCAGCATCCCTCTGCCAAGAAGGGATGGAAATTGTTACATGTGGACGTCATAAATGCTGAAGAATACCCAGGCAGAACAGCTCTTTTTTTTTGTCTGTGTGCTTTAATTATCCAAACATCTCTTCTATTACCAGCTCCTGTGCTTTACATCTGGTACTTCCCTATAAGCAGGTGGATGTCTTCCCTGCACCCATCTGTATTGGGATGCAGAAGAGAGAGGGAAAGGACTGAGTGAATGGACAGTGGGCAGCAGATTGTCATAATCTCCCCTACAGTAATTTGGGCTGCTCTGAAATCCTGTTATTTGGTTGATTTTCCAGCAGGCTTTGCTGTTCCTGTGTTGCAGGCTTTGCTGTTCCTGTGTTGCAGGCTTGCTGCCCTGGTGAACACCGCCTGCCCTCGCAAAGATACCAGCGCAGCTGTTGGAGCCCTTATGGCTGCTCTGTGGTTTTGGGGAGATGCTCAGCCTGATTTCAGGATGCCCTGTGCCTTCCTTCTCTCTGCATAGAGGGATTTTGGGCACAGAGGGGCTGTGCTGTGCAGAACCATGGGCCCATTCTCCATGGCTGGATCCTGTTCTGAGTCCATTTGAGTTCTGCACTCTGTAGGGCAGCATTGGTCTCTGGAGGCACTGTGCTCTCCTCATTGCCACTGAGCTCCCTCTGAGCACTGAGGCAGTGCTGGGGTGGAGATCCCCAGCTTTCCCAGGGTGGGATGTGGGGTGTCCCTGGCGGGGGGATGCGGCGGCGGGGCTGGACAAGGTGGCCCTTTGACACTCACAGAGCGGCCTTTCAGGGTCCCTCTCCATCGAGGGCTGCCCTCTGACCAGGCGCCCTCCCCCGGCACAGAGTGAGGAATGTGGTGCACAAAGGCCCAATGTTCTGTGCCATAAAGCCCCACTTCTTCTGCCTGCCACAAAGGCAGCTCAGAGCCGGGCACTGCTTCCACGAAAGCGTTCGGACTTCCAATGGCAGAGGGGAGGTGAAACCCAAAGGGGCTTTTCCTGCTCCAGGTGTGCATTGCTCTGTGCTTCTGAATGAAGCAGAGAGGTAGGAAATCCATTCCATGTCGTGCTCTGCACTGACACCTGTGGGTGTGCCCTCCTTCTTACTCTGCTCCACAGTCTTGCCAGCCTCGTATATTAAGAGAAGATTTTAAAGTAAAAGCACCAAAGGTTGGTGCTGGGACACATTGGTTGGCAGCTGGAAAAACATTCAGCATGAATTTCTCCTTTCCCTTCTCCTTGGGAAAGAAAAGAAAGAAGAAAATAAACCATTGGAGCTTGCTAAGGGTTTTCTGTTACACCATTAAACCATGCTCAGCATGCCTCCAAACAGCCCTAAGGCTGTGCTGCTCATGTGCCCATCTATCTTGTGTCTGTCTGTCCCCCTCTCTTTAGGGGTCTCTGTGCAGGAGCGCAGCTCCCATCACAGCTGCAAGCTGCGATTTCTCTTGGACCACAGATATTTTTATGTTTTCATTATTTTCCTTGCGAAGAGGCCTCAAGTTCCTGTGCTGAGCAGTGTGGGGTTTGGACACAGCTCTTTGTATCTGTGTGTCCATCCCCGGCCATCAGTCTTGGCTGGGAGTTACCTGTGATGCTCTGCAGCTTCAGGCCCAGCATGAGGCAGGATGCTACAGAGGTGGGATCCCTTTGTGCCCCGCTCTATGTGCACTCCCAGGCAGGGTTAAAGCTGACTGAGATGTTGGGACCTGGGGCCTGGTTCTGTCCCATCCCATCCCTGCATCACTTCTTTGTCTAGAGCTACAAGCTGGCTCTGAAATGGAGCTGAGCAATTGATGTCGCTGCATCAAAATGTTTCCTCCTCCCTTCCCCCCAAAATGAAATTCCTGTTGTCGGCTCAAAATGCAGCTCCGTTCTCACTGTGCAAGTATTAAACTGTGGCTCTTTTCTTTCAAGTTTCTGGGTTTTTATGGGTACGCTCGGTCTGTTAACAGGACTTTTTTTTTTTTTTTTGTGGTTTCGACGCATTTATATCATTGACCTTTGCTTTAAAAAGTGTCTGACAGCCCTTACTGGGCTGGGGCTATGAAAAGGAGTGTTGTAAGGGGGCTTTATTCTATGGAAGCAATGACCACAGGGAAAGCTTTATATTTGCTGAGTGATTTAATTCTTGCACATGCAGAACCTGGCTCTGTGCCATATGTAACATGTAGAGAAAAGGTCTGCTTGAGAGCCATTAAAATTAAACTTTTCCAAACCCTTTTTGTTGTTGTTGTTTTTAGTAAAAAAAAAGCTTGCTTTCTTGTTATTTTTATGCTCACCAGTAAAATCAAGGGACTCTGCCCCAAAATGCTCCATTGAGTGGAGTCAGTGGGGAAATAAAGCTTTAAAAAATGATGTGGGAAATGATGATGTCCAAGGAAAGATGCAGGAGGGTGTCAGTAAATATAAGCATGATCATAAGGTAAGAGGCAATAAAACGGGGCTCTGGACTCTGGGAAATCCTCATACTGTTGTCTTTCCCTGCTTGGCTCTTCCCATCCCCTGCCCTCTTATAGGAATATCTGCCCAGCGATGGCCAGAAGCAAATAAAACCAAACTGTTTGCTTTCTGTTTGCTCTCCGTTGTAAACGCTGTGACGACATTTGGATTAATGTCAGGCCTTGTGAAAAGCTTTTCAAGAAGTCAAATGTTTGGAGCTGCTTCATGGCATCATCCCTTTGAATTCTGCATCTGCCTGCTTCAGTTCTGGATAATGGTCTGAAGAGCCAGGAAACATCGCGTTGTTGTAATCAGTCCATTAAATGTGCCTGAAATTTTGTAGTCTGCAAGTGTTTAATTGTGCAGCCTCCTGGGCTGACTGCTGCATTTCGGTGTGCCTTGCTCTTCCTTTAGCAAGCAATGGAGAAAGAACAGTGGGGTGTGGGCACGAAGGCACTGCTAAATGCTGGGGGAAGGAAGGGGTGAGCAGGGGCTGCATCCCGTGGTGCCTATTGGGTGCTCTGTAGGTTGTGGTGCCCGCACTGATCCCCTCGTCCTGCAGGGGATCAACCTGACCATCCCTCTGCATTACAGGGAGTTGGACCTGATGGCTTTTAAAGGTCTCTTTTTATGACTTAATGATTTCACTGCTTGTTTCTCTCTGTGCAGCGATGGGAAGTGCCAGTGCAAAGTCGGTGTGACGGACCTGAAGTGTGACCGGTGCAGTGATGGGTACTACAGAGCCAACAGCACCTGCGAGCCGTGCCAGTGCAACAACCACTCCAACACCTGTGACCGTGTAACAGGTAACGCTGCCTTCCCCTCCCGAGCCTGCAAGCTTTGCCTTCTTTGTCTCCTTTCCCTATTTCACTCGCCCCACTGATCTGCATCTTTGTGCTTTGAGTGCTCAGGATCATCACTGTGAGGCTGAAATTAAGATGTAGGGCAGGGCTGGAGGGAGTGCTGTTCCCAGTGAAGCTGATAAAGGCTGTGTTATTTGCTCCAGGCTGCAGCGCAAAGCCTTTATCCTGCAGTCTCTATCGGAAATCAGTGCTCCATTGTTCTCCTGCACAAACACAACACGGGCTCTTAAGGAGCTTTTGTTTCACTGCTGTTTACCTGGAAACATATACCATGCTGGCAGTGACGTAAGGGGACTGTTATTGCCACAGATAACGTAATTAGTGCTGGGAAAAAACTGGCAACATCTAATTACTATTGCTTACTTCTTCTGAATTTGCTTTGTTTGTTATCCTTGATCACCCTTTTGGCTGTCTCTTGTGCATACAGGTGCTGATGGGGTGAAAGTGTTGAGGCATCTGTACTTGGGTGGTATATGGGAAGATGGGGAGGCTGAGCTGCTCCAGGTCTGCACTCCTTAGAGTTGAATTCATTCATTCCTACTCTGAACTTCAAGCATGGTTTTATGTTCTCTTGATATTGCAGGATATGAGCTTGTAGCTAAAGCTGTGCACACATCAGCTGTTATGCTGATTTGGAGCTGGCTGTGTGGGTTTTGTGAAGGAGTGAGATAATCTGCTCTTCCTTCTTCTCCCACGACGATCCCCCTCTCTTGATTCAAACCCCAGTACAGCCCTGGCCTCTGCAGCTCTGCAAAGAAAAGCTCTCATTTCAATTAACAAGCTATTGTTGATTTGACAAAAATCCTTTTTTTCCTCCCTTTTCCTCCATCTGCTTTATTTGCTGCCGGAGATGGGGGAACCCAACAAAACCAGAACAGAGAACAGTCGATAAAGACGAGCTCCGACGTCTAACAAGTAACACAGTGCTCTCAGCCTGCTCTAGAGACTGCACTTTGTGTGACCTCCCCAGCTTCACATCCACTGTGTGCAGTCTTTGTCAAATTTGCAAGGCTTTTTTCCGTATTAATGCTGTCCTTTGGGCTCCCTCTGGCGGCTCCTCACAGCCTGGCTCAGCTCAGCTCTGCCCAGGAGAAATATTTAGAATTATTGGGCTGGAAATTGGGCAGCCAGAAGTCCCCACGTGGTCCTGCTTCCTCTGCTGTGACCCTCATGCCTGGTGTTGGGGCTGTGTGGCTTCAGTTGTATCCAGCTGGGGTTCAGCCAGCCCTGAGCTGTCCCCAGGGTGTTATCAGGGTGGGAAGAGCTATTAATTATTAAGGCTTTCCAACATTGATACTCGATTGCTGTGCACGGCTGAGCAACCTGCTGACTCATTGGAAGTGCAGCCATTTCACAGGGCAGATAAATGCTGGTAATTTCCATGGGCAGGAAAGACATTGGGCTTGAAATAACCACAGCTGTATAGAGCACACAGGTGTGAGCTCAGATTTATGCCTCACTGAAGCCTGCAGAGCACAGTTCAAGGCACCCTTGGTGCTGATGGAGCATTCTGGCTTTCCAGGAGTGGCTCTGCACAGGGCAGCCTGGCAAAGCAGCTGACTGAGGGCTGCAGCTGTGGGAACAGGGAGCAGGAGGTGATTTCCCCTCTAACTCTGCACCTCTCCCACAAAAGCCACCAGCTCGTGTCTGGCAGGCACCCGGGAGCAGATCAAACTGTGTGGGAGCTGATGCCGAGCAAGCATCCTGAGTCACCAGGGTGCTGCCGGCGCTACTGTGGGTGAATCAGCCACTTCCCCAGTTCAGCAGCTAACCAGGGTTTGCTTCGTCTCCTTGGTGCTGGACTTGGGATGCTCAGCTGCAAAGTCATCGCTATGCAAGGAGAGGAGCAGGAGCCATGCAGTGGGCTTCCATGGGAGACAAACTGCTTCAAAATTAATGAGAAAATCTGCTGTGGTTACGTTAATAGTCAGCATTAAACCAGTTCAGGATATTAGATGTGGTTAGCACTGATAGGAGCAGCACTGCTGGCCTAGCTCAGGGAACCTCCTGTTGGTGCTCAGAGGTGCAGTGGATGTGTAGTGCTAGCCTGGGTTGTTACAAGAAGGCTGTTGCATTTTCAGAGTCTTATGCAGGGGATTTAATCAAATAAGCATCCCTCAGGTCACCGCCACCTCCAAGAGCAGCCTGCTGAATTACAGGATGTTCCTGTTGATGGATGGCCTTGTGGTCGATTTTTCTTTCTTTGTTCACAATAATATCAAAATGCAATTTAGAGGGCCATTAGGATACAGCCTCCATGAGACACAGCTTGTCAGTTTTCTGATTCAGGGGCTTCCCCTGGCAGGTCTCCTTTGTCCCTGCAGGAAGGTCACCGATTGCTGCTGGCTCATGCCCATGATAGACATTCCTCCTGTGCTAGGAATGGGGGGAGCTGGATCCACACGGGTGGTATGCAGCTTTTGGCCCCCACAGTGCTGCAGTGGCATTTGTTCATCAGCTCTGTAGTGTGGGTATGCGAAAAGATGCAAAGGCATAAGCTGGAGGGAGGTCCCCTTGCAAAAGTGGAGGAGTTTAAGCATTGCCATCCTGGCTTGCTGTCACAGATACTGCCCCAAACCCCTTCTGTTGGGGAATATTTAATATTGATAGCATGTGTTTACCTGCTCTGACCTTGAGCTGTGGGCACCTTTGCTGGGGCTTTTCATGTTATATATGTGTGTGGAACACTGTCAGAAGGTCATAAGAGTCCAAGGCAAGTCCCAGGATTGTGTTTTGGCTGGAGGGCATCCTGAATCACCTATGAGCTCTGCTGATTGTGAGCACACCAGGTGGGTTCATGCTCCAAATGTTCTGCTCCAGTTCTGCCGCCAACTGGCTGCTGTTCTCTGTCCCCAGGCACCTGCCTGCACTGCCAGGGCAACACGGAGGGGAAGCACTGCGAGCTCTGCAGGAGTGGCTTCTACAGGAGTGCCCACAGCTGCCACCGCTGCCCCTGTTCCACCGTGGCATCGACCGGCACCTGCCAGATCCGTAAGGCTCTCCTTTTGGTCTGATTCTTCTTGGTCTGAGCTCTTCTCAATGTGTTTCAATTAAATTGCTGCTCAGTGTGCAACAGCCATGAGGTTGGCTTATAGCCGGTGGGTCTCCCTGTGCTGGGAGCAACCAGGGCATCTTGCTGGAAGCAGTGCCACCAGGTTGCTGTAGATTGCTGACAGCCTCAATCCAGCTGTTTCCTGAAACTTGCTGCTTGAGATGGAGACATTCAGAAGCAGGCATGTTTGCTTAGCAACGTGCTGAGCATGCTCTGTGATGCTGGTACAAGGCATCAGAAAACCCACAAAGCTTTTTATTCTTCTGTAGAAACAGAAAATGCTGCAGTTAAAGAATTATATCGATAGCCTAGAATTTGAGATTGATTAACAGTCAGTGGTTTTGCTGATGTTTGTCTTTGTGGTTCACAGTCAGCTCCACAAAATAAACTCTACAGAGAGGGGCTATGGCACATAACTCTTCTGCTTTCTGTCTTTTGCAGAACCTGGTGAAGCTGTCCCAACGTGTGACGAGTGCAAAGTTGGCTACACTGGCCCCAACTGCAACCAGTGTGCCAACGGCTACTACAACTCTGACAGCATCTGTGTCAGGTGCCAGTGCAATGGGAATGTGGACCCCACACTGTCCCCCAGCATTTGCAAGCCAGAGAGTGGCGAGTGCATCGGGTGCCTGTATCACACCGCTGGCTTCCACTGCCACGAATGTGAGGATGGCTATGTCAGGGACCCCGAGGGAATCAACTGCACCAGGAAAGGTAAAATGTGCTCCTGGGCTCAGGGCTGGAGTCTGTTCAGTGGTTATCAGGAAGTTGTTCCTCAAGGTGGATCTCCAGCTCCATGCATAGACACAATTCCAGCACTCTTATGTGTTAGGTAAAAGAACCCATTGTTCAGGAAATGTACCTGGACCCAAATTCATCCTTGTCACCAACAGAGATTGAATCCAGATCTTCCATTAGGAGTTAATGTGATTTTTGCTCCCATGCTGCTCTCTGAAGGTGCAATCACTGAGCCCTCTGTGCAGGGAGATGATCAATACAAAGAAAGTTGAATGCTCATTAGCTCTAACTTTGCAGATGCAGGGCTGGAAATGACAGTTTTGCATTGGGTCATCCATTATCTCCCTCTGCACAGCTCTGCCATGTGCCTTTGCTCCATTAAAATCCATATGCATGATTTTGCTTGTATATTTGCAGTTTTCTCCGCAATTCATGTTATTTTATGGACATTGCTAAGCCAGTTCCTGATGTGGGAGAAGATTGTCTCTGTTCAAAGGGACAGAGACGTGTTCATTTAGCTTTCCTGTTTCCTTGACACCTGTTTTTTCTCTTTCTGACAGTTTCTTGTCTAAAAACTGACTTGCTGAAGTACTGTGCATTAACTGATACAGCATGACATGTTCACAAACCACCGGTGTGTGTGAGTGACCTAGTTTGGAGTGGTTTCTAGAGTGAAATCCTCACCAGATCTGCAGATGAAATTGTCGGGCTCTGAGGCTCTGTTAAGCCATCAGAGTTGATATGACAACACACTTTGCTCTCCCTGGACAAGGTTAAAACCAACCTCAGCTTTCCACACAGACCATTCGCAAACCTTACCAGGTGTGATGCTTTAGCAGCAGCTTGGGAGAACAGTCGAGAGTCACATGGGATGACCAAAGTGAAGGATTTGGACCCCCAGATGGCTGCTGAACCTGCTGTAGTGATGAGGTGCAACAGGGCACAGAGGAAGCCAAACTGGGGTTGCCATCTGCAGAGTATTGCTGTCTGCGTTGAGTGCCGCTTGCACAGCTCCGGCTCCCTGGAGCCCACTCATAGCATGAGTTAGTGGCAGTTCTGCAGAAGCTGTGGGTGAGCAGAGCATCTGGATATGATGCTCACGATGAAGCTGCCAAAGCTGCCCATTGACTGAACAGCTGCTGCTCTCAAGGAGCAGGCCTAGGACATCTGGAGGGCTGGCACGGCCTCACCGAGCAGAAACAGGCACCCTTGTCGTGGCCCAGAAGCTGCAGCCCGCTGTCAGAGCATGGCACTGTTTCCTGCGATGCTGTCATCAGTTCCAGGATATGTTTTCACCCGGGACACCCTTGCCAGCATTTAGCTGGTGCTGACTCACAAATAAGGCTCTGAAAAGTCCTGTTTCCTTGCTGGTGAATCAGCCATTGTCTCAGTTCTGTTTTTGCTAATTATAGCTACTGGCCGGATTTGCCAAGAATTAAGTGTTGATGAAGGAATTTGGAAAGAATGACTGAATTCCTCATGCCATTCTCCAAAAGCTGTATCCAGGAATCTCCCGTCACATTCCTTCCTACTACTAGATTCTGTCCATTAACCCATTGAGAAGTTCCTTCTGTCACCCAGCATCCTTATCAACCTAATGCAGCACCTGCAATGAAAAGAAGCTGCTGCAGGGAGGAGGACTCAAAGCAGGAGCCTGAGTTAGGTTCATGCTGCCTCTTTTAGAGGAATTTCTTTCTCCATCACCTGAGCTGCGAACATATCAGCCCAAAGTTAACTCCTGGGAGTTCCCCTGAGGGCCCATGGCTGGAGGTGTGCTCAATATCAGCAGCTCCTGTTGCCATTGGAGATGCAACTTTGTGCAAAATGACTCTTTCAGAAGAGGCTTCCTCTCCTCAGTCATCATTAGCAGACTTTCCAGGAGAGCTGGATCAATACAGAGCAGCACCATCAGCTGTAATTGCCGCAGCTGTAAGTGGGTTTAGGATGAAGTTGTGTTTCTGATAGCAGAAACAGAAATGGAAGAGGGAGGGAAAGAAGGTGCAGAGAGTCCCGTGGAACAATGGATGCTGAGTACATTTTGATTGATTGAGGTTTCAGCTTCTGGAAGATTCTTACTGCTTTTACTTAAGAGTCTAAAATAGATTCACAGGTTACTCTTGTGAAGAAAATACTTCATTGTAGTCACATTTTGAAAGATACTCGGGTTCTTATGATGCTTTTTGAGGCTTCAAGCTCAGTGGGTTTGAAGAAGGCTTAATCACCGTGTTTTCCCTCCTGGGAGATCTGCAGCATTCCCTTCTAGCTGTCTTCAGCTCTGAGTAGAGAACTAACCCTGCAGGGAGGGCAGCTCCTTGGCTGCCTGTGCCTAGGGCTGCTGAGGATGGTGGTGTTGGAAAGGCCCTCTACTTGTCCCCATGGGTTTGTCCTTCATGTAAGCACATGTTCCTGCAGCAGAGACCAAAACAGGATCTGGGCTGGCTTCTCATGTGTTTACTGGCTTCAGGAGAGCATCCAGAGCATTCTTTAGTTGCAGTTGAGTCACTGCTGTGCCTGGTGGAGTCCCATTTTCATGCGCTAAATATGAGCTGGATCAGGTGGCTTGCTTTCATCACAAGGTCATGTATCTATCATTAATCTTGGCTTGTGCATTTGTTATCCGTCTTTGGGCATTAAACTCATCTGTTCACCACCGGATTTGCACAGGGTCTCTGCCATCATGGAGCACTTACTGTAGATTTGACTGGCATAATAACTGTTACGTAAGAGTATGTTTGATTGCAGTTTATCGTGTTTCTTTATTGATTGCATCTGTATTTTCTTTGTTTTGTAGAAGCCACTCCTGGCCCAGAAATAACAGAGTTTACAAGTCCTGCTCCGAATATTAGCAAGGCAACATCAGTTCCAACTGCAGTGACAAACAGTACATTGTCACCAACAACTATACAGACTATATTTCCTTTAAGTTCCTCTGACAATAGTACCTCTGCTTTCGCAGATGTTTCTTGGACTCAGTTTAATATAATTATTTTGACAGTCATCATCATTGTCGTGGTCCTACTAATGGGCTTTGTGGGTGCTGTCTACATGTACCGTGAGTATCAAAACAGAAAACTTAATGCTCCTTTTTGGACCATTGAACTCAAAGAGGACAACATCAGCTTCAGCAGCTACCACGACAGCATCCCCAACGCTGATGTTTCGGGGCTGCTGGAAGACGATGGGAATGAAGTGGCACCGAATGGACAGCTGACGCTGACGACTCCCATGCACAACTTTAAAGCTTAGAAGAGGAAGCAATCCAGCTGTTCCAAAGTTGGCTTAAAGAAGTTACAGAGCTTGTTGAAGGGGTATCAGGATCCGTGCCAAGGCTCCGTACAGAGGAGTTTGCTCTTCAGATACTCTTAGCTGGGCATGCTGTAGCTCGCAGGTGAGCAGGAGGAAGGTGTAGTACGTCCGAATTTCAGGTAACGTGGTGAAATGCATTCGGTGTATTGTTCTCCGTAAGGACCCATATAATTCACTGTTGGTAAAGACTTGATTACACTGATCTTAAAATATCCTTTTTACATAGAGGTGATGGGGCAGTGAAAGCAATGCCCCATTAATCAGAAGCTACTCTGTTTCCAGCCAGCCTAACACTTACGCCTGCATCTTTAGCTTGAAAAGTAGCTTATGAATTAACAGTGGATTTTCAGGAAGCAGACCTTTGTAAAGGCTTTGTATTACTTCCTGATGTGAATTTGCTTGAAAAGGAGGACAAATGGGAAATGATTGTTTACTGTACTACCAAGAAGCAAGTAGAGGAGTGAGTTGCACACTTGAACAAAAGCCACCGTTAACTGTTCCCACAAAGCTGGGAAACAGGAAAAAATATCACAGAAATATTGGAGTTAGGGAGGAGAGTAAGCTTTTCCCTTTCTGAGTATTTATACAGGGTGATGATGCTATTAAAACATAGCAATCCACTTTTTTTTTTTCTTTTCCTAGCAGAGGTTTATGAACTTGTATAGTTTCTGTGCAAGGGAAGACGACGAGACATCTCAGGGTTGCTGTGTACAAATAAAAGCTAGGCTTAATACCCTACCCTGATAGCAATGGTGTGTTCTGTATATAAAATGTAATATATCTTCTTGGAACTGTATTTGTAATTATTTGTAAAGAAAAAAGAAAAAAAGACAACCAAGCAACCAAAAAAGCCAACAGCAAAACCATGGACCCGTCCCCAACATCCTCTGTTCCCCAGTCATGTTTTATCATCTAGATTTTAATTGTACAGTGGTTAGTGGCATTGTTTAAAAAGAAAGGAAAATGGGGTTGTTTAAGATACTGTAAATTAGATGACAATATTGTCAGAGCTGGGACTCTGGCAAACACCCACTGCTTCAAGCTTTTCTTCTAGTGTGTCATTGAATAACTTTGTTTTTTTAAGAGAAAATGTGAGTGCTCCCTACTTGCATCTGTCAGATTTCCCTATTCCTTTAAATACAGAGTAAATAGCCTGCGTTGCCATGAGTAGAGCCTGGGAGGTGTCCAACAGGCAGATGTACCTTTTTGTTATTTGTTTTGAACTCTCTGTACAAGATGCAGATAACACTGGCATGGATGCACTGACAGCCTGCTCTCAATGACTGAAGCGGATGCTCCTCATGTGAGGGATCTTGGTGCTGTCCATCCCATGTGGACACGGTGCTGGCTATGGCTGGGTGCAGCCTGCTGGCTTCTCTTGAATGATGGAGGCAAAAAATTGCCTGGAATTGGATGGAAATGGCTTTCAGCTCACAGAAACCGATCAGCACTTCTGGCCTTAAAAGCTGAAAGTGCATGGGTGCTTTCAAGAAATTCATGTAGCACAAGGTGGTGGTGGAGAATAAGCTGTCTAAAATTCTACAAGGCGACTGGGTTTTACAGGTTACCTTGAGTTTTCAGTGGGCCTGGCAGGCTGTTGGTGCCAAGAGAAGAGCAAATGGGCAGCGCAGTGTGGGGAGGTTGTGCCACGCGGCACCTTGCTGGTACTGCCAGCCCCATGTAAATCAATAGCATTGTGCTGAATATGCACTAATATTACACCCAACTCACAGGCGACCTCCAAAACAAAGCTGCATCACTGTGCATGTTGGTGCTCTGCAAGTGATTGGTGCTGAGGAGGAATGAAGTACCTGCTAAGGGTCAGCAGGAGCTGGCTGATGCATCCTCAGAGCCGGGCAAAATGAATATTTCTCAGTGTGAGAAATGGTAGGAAGAATGTGGTGATTATTTATTTGCTTTCTGGTGCTGCATGGAGGCTTTTCTTATCTTTGGAGACTTTTGGGGAGGGAGGGGGTAGGGAATAGGTGCTTTAAACACAAGCACAAAGATGCTATTTCTGCCTCAAAAGCTTGTTGTTTGATTGAAAGGAGAGGCACAGCAAAGAAGGAAAATAGCCAAGAGGATGGCGAGAAATGGTGAGAGTTGAGTTACCTTGAGTTACTCTTCCAGTTTTTAAAGAGCAGAATGGTGACAAATGGAGAATTTCCTAAAAATTGTAATTATTTGCCAGTGCTCATTTTGCAATACTCTTGCACTTGGTCACTTCGTAGGGCAGGGAAAGGTGATTTAGGAACTGTTAGCTTCTGGGACTGATGCTAGCAGGCAAAGTGAAGGATGGGTTGTTCACTCTAATGCTTCCAAAACATTTTAGTAGATGTTATCCTCTTTGCCACGAAACTCCTCTTCCCCAGATCTGGTAAGACGGTAGGCTACCTTGTGACTGGAATAAGGTTTAATTTTTCTCTGGCTGTAAAAACACCGACCGGTCTGTGAACCGGAGCAGGAGTTCAGGTGCTGAGCCCTCCCATCCCATATGCTGCAAAGGGAGGTGTTTGTGTCTGAGCTGCTTCTGACCTCCAGAAATGTAAGAGCTTTGTGTTTTAGCCCTGGGTTTGAAAAGATGAGGAGGTCAGGATGCCTTATGCAAGGGAGGGTGATGCAGCCATGGTCTGTGGGGGTTGTGCATCTGGACAAAGGGATCTAGATGGCCCCTGTAGTTGTGATGGGAAGAATGGCTGGGCTGGGGGCCTGGCTGCCCAGGTTTGGGCAGCAGAGGAAGGTAAAAAGAAAGTATGTGGCAGTGGGACTGTGCTTGTCAGATTGCAAGTTGACTCAGCAGGGTGGACCAGCCATCTCCAGCAAGCCAGAACTTTAGTGTGGAGGAATGATATTTATAAAGGGATAACCCAGCAAAGAATGAATGAACAGCTTCATGTTTGACTTTGGTCTGAGATTAAGTTCTCCTTGCTGCCTCCATCAATTATGCAGTCATCCCCCAGGCACCGTGGAAGGTGAAGGAGAAGTTACATCTCCAGTCAGCTTGGGTTGGCATCACTCCTGGATGGAGTGAAGAGCCAAAGCACGTGTGCCAGGGTACTAAAGGCCACCAGGACTACCAGCCTGCCCTATGTTATAACTTGTCATGAAGCTTCCCAGATGCTGAGGTTTGCAATTGCCGTGTTGGGGTATGGGTAGATTAGCCAAAATGGATTTAATGGGGCAGCACTGGGGTCCAACTCAGTGACTATCAAGAAATGGCAAAGACTTGTAGGGCTGATGTAGCAATACAGATACCCAGATCTTTCATTTCTAATGGGGTATACAACTGTCTGGCTGCAGTGGTGTGACCACTGTGGGGAAAGGCAGTGGTGGGATGGTATGGTAGCTGGAGAACACATAAAAGGTACGATGAGGTGAGTAAGGGTGGGAAGCCAGCTCTGCAGGCATGATCCTTGGGGTTATGAGGCTCTGTGGAACCGGCTGATCTGGATGGAGTGAGTTCAGTTCCACAAGTAACTGAAGGCAAGAGGATATAATGGAGCAGATAAAGGGCAAAAAGCAATGATGTGTCAAAGGCATGGGGCAGCCTGGCTGGCTCACAACTTAGGAGAGCATTTGGTAAGCAAAGTGCAACAGACATGCAAAAGTATGATTGGGTTAATGTGAGTAGATGATCTTAAATCATAGGAACCACTGTAGCTAGAAATAACTGCATGGAGCAGTAGCCCTGGGGAGCTGTCAGGAGATGTCATCCATTGGAATGATAATTCCCTTGGAGCAGGCTGAGCAAACTTAGCACACTGGATGCCTTTTATTGAAAGAGGAGGGGATGTATTCAGCATCCTTCAGGTATCCTGGCCCAGTTAACCACTGCTATACAGCGTCTTATCCTAAATGTTAAATGCAATGTAAATGTGGCAGAAAGTTTGCACAGTCTCCTTTAAATAATGAATTTCAGATTGAATCCTAAAAATACATTTCTCATTAAAATGAAGTCTTGAAATGAGCTCCCACAGGATTCTGCTCTTTGTGTGTCAGAGGAATGGATTAAAATCAGAAAAATGTGGGCCTTGTATTTGCTCCCAACTGAAACCCATCAGTCTTACTACACATCCAAATAAGGCGTCTCCTAAGCTATATGCTATGCTGACAAATGCATTTCTAGAAGAAACAAAAGAAAAAAAAAAAAGTGTATGATTTGAATATATGTCAGAATTTATACAGAAGAATGTTATTTAAAAGGAATAAAAATAAATGTATATAATTTGTATCTATGCCACTTGGATTGTTGCATTTGTTTTTTGTTCATTTGAGTTCAGCAGGAGTCTTCGTACAGATAGCAATCAGAGCTGGCTTGAAACCTAAAGGAATGAATCTGATCTCATCCCAGTAATGACATTTGTTCCAAGAGAATTATTCCTTCATTATACCGCTGTATGTGAGATGAGAACTGTGGCCTATAAACGTTTTTTAACATCAGATATTCATTAGTCCAGCTGACACCGTGTCAGATAATCCATCTAAAAAATGAGCCCTGTGATCTGTTGTGTCTGCTTATTAACCATTCCAGCTTTCAGCTTTCATTCATGTGTTTGGTAGCTGGACAGCCAACAGTTATTTCCCCATCATTTAATGTGATATTCACACAGACATATTTTGTCAGAGATCTGTGCAGTCATTAACAATGAAAGCTGCAGAGAAAAGAAATTGGAAGAGGATATTGTATTTTTTTTTTCTTCACGACCAGAATGGGTCTTCTGCAGATAATTTATGTTTATCAGACACTCTGAAACCCACATCTGTGGTGTCAGTAGTATTGGACGTGTTTTTGGCCATGTCTGCAAAAGGACTCATGAGAAACTTGCACTTCTTTCTCACTTTATAGAGTTATCTGTTTAGTGTAAATACAAATGCTAACTTTGCATGCTGAATGTTGTGTCTAACTCTTTGACTCCTATTAAGCAAAGAACCTGAAGAGAGGTGAGCCAGCATCAATTAAGCAAACGTAAGAACGACACATTCATTCAAATGCTTAACTGAGCCAGAGCTATTTAAGCAAGGGCCACACCAGTGAAATTCCAGGCAATTTATTGAGACCTGATTTGCATTAGCAGAACAGTTTGATTCTGCATGACTTAGCTGAGGAGGAATTTTGCTCAGGAGTGGGCAAAACTGAATGCTGAACTAGGTCCCCAATGCCAAGTCTTGAGGACAGCAAGCAACCCAGGTTCAGCTGTTGGTGACATCCATCCTTGGCTTGGCTTGCTGGTACAAGGATTTTCCATAATCTCCCCGAATATACTGATAATTAAGATGTTAAATAACATTAAGAAGATTATCAGTTGTTGTTAATGGCTTTTAGACAATATACTTACCTTCCTTGCCTCTCGCAGCTGCAGATTTTAAAACTTGGGGCAGCGTAGTAACCCAGAGGAGTTTTCCATCACATCTACGTATGTATGTGTGTACATCTCTGTCTGTATGCCGTTGTCCATCAGACAATCATTTCATGACGTGTTGACAAGGAGGGCACTTCTGATTTCCTTTCAGGAAGGAATATGCTGGAACTCTGCAGATTCAGCACTTGTGGCTGATAGATGGTGACTTAATAGCACGCACGAAATATATAATATCCTACTGTAACCTTAACCAACACCACACTGGTATCCTAAGTAAGTATCTATTCATTTTATGAAGTGAATGCTCATTTCTGCTTTGTAAGGATGTGCAGGCACACTGCAGACAGGATGAAGGGATCTTGGTGCCATATGGAAGACCCGGTTTTGCACACTGAGCTTCAGCAGGACAGAAGGTGAGGCCACTGCAAAAGGGGAGCCGGTCACATCAGGTGACAAATGTCTCCAGAAGGCAGTGGGGGAGTTGAAGGGACCAAGTATATCTTAGGCCCCCAAGTGTAAAGCATCAGGCACGGCTGGCTGGAAAGGAGATGGGATTAAGAGCTTAGTTGTATCAAGCAGTACATTTCCTTGCTGTTTGGAGTACCCACAGCTGCTCCACATGCACTCATGTGCATCCAGAGAAGAGTGATAGAAACAGGGATGGGCAGCCCACTGTGACCACACGTGGCTGGGATCGGGGCACACAGCATTCACCTGTTCCCAACAGAGAGCTGAGCTGCGGGAAGATATGCCAAGCACATAAAGCTGATCATCACAGCACACAGCCTGTGCCAGCCCTGCTGCTGGCCTATTTCCCAGCCAGGTGAGAATCCCCTTGAGGAAACGTGACACACTTGGAACAGCCGAGGAAACCAAACGCTGCTGCTGATCCTGAGAGCAGTGCATGTCCTACCCCACAGTGTCCTTGCATTACAGAGCCACAAAGAAGGGTGAAGCTCTTGCTGTCTGGATTTCCCCACTGCTCTGTGCCAGCAGCTGCAGAATTAGCTCTTTCCAATGGGAAAATCCCAGTGCTTTGACTCAAGGGTGGAACGTCACAGGGATACACGTCAGTGCCACAGTCTGAAGCGCTGAGGTAGATGTACAAAGTAGACCACGGCTGGGCCTCTGCGCGGCTGCGCTCTGCCGGTGACTGGAACTTAGTTCTAAAACTCGGGTATTTCACTCCAAATCTGACGCTGTGCCCTCAATAAAGATGACAACCCGGTACTGCCGCCTCTCTTGTCTGGTTTAAAAAGATGGCGGCTCTGTACGTCGCTGCTCTTTCCCTCACTCAAGATGGCGTCCGCCGCTCTCCTCCCCAGTGTCCAGCTGGCAGTCACCGCCCCGCTCTGCCCTCAACCAACGTGGCGCCCGCTCGCTCACTTCCTGCCAGTACCCGCAACAAAGATGGCGCCTCCCCTTTCTTTCCCACCGTGCCCTCCCCCTGCCCTCCTCCACGCTGCCTTCAGCGGCTTCATCTCCGTCGACGCAAAGATGGCGGAAGCGGTTGCGGCCGTTTGAATTCCAGCGGAGCCGCCAAAGCTGCGCACAAAAGGCGCCGGAGCTGTGGCTGCCCGCGGGGTCTGCGTGAGGGCGGCGGGATGGATTCTCTACCAGGGGAAGACATGACGCTGCCGGTGGGCTTCGAGGCCAGGTAGGCGGGCGAGCCGCCGGGGGGGGGGCGCGGAGCTGAAGTAACCGGGCCGGGCTGAGGTGCCCCCCGTGGTGCGTGTCGGGCCTCCCCGCTCCTCAGCGCCGCGCTCTCTTCGCAGTGTCTCCGTGTTGCCGGACATCTCCAGCGAGGGCCCGCAGCTTGAGCCGGCCGGCTGCCGAGGTGAGGCGGGGCCGCGGGGTGGCGGTGGTACCGGGCCGTGCGGGTGGGGTGCGGGTCCCGGTGGGTTGGGGGCGGTGACGGGTGGCCCGCGAGGCTGTGAGAGCACAGGGCTGGGGGCGGCCGCGTGCTGCCGGTGTGAGGCTCCCCGGGTCCCTTTCTGTCTGGCCGCAGCGCCTCAGGCTGTATCCTCCTCCACGCTGAGAACCTTCCCTTTCACTTGAAGAGTAGCTGTAATTAGGTGTATGTTTCTAAATGATGAGGTGTCGTTACGTTCAGCATCCTTTGGGCTGGCTGACAGTGATGCAAAACGCTTGTTTGGAAATAAAATGGCTGAGAGGTGTTATATTGAGAAGTACTGCTTGTCAAGCTGGCTGTTCTTTGTTCTGCTCTGCGAGCGCAAGGCATGTGTTTCTGATTTGCCTTTGTTCCTGCCTGTCTCCAGCAGTGTAACCGGGCTCAATTCGTCGTGCAAAAGCAGATAATGCAAACTGAGCCAGGCTTACCAGGACCTCCTTGCTGCCAAAAGCAAGCAGTGGTGCTGCTGCCAAATAATGGGACCGTACTCAGCCTTGGGCTCGAGGAATGCAGTCTTGTGATTGTTAATTAGAATGTCAAAGAGTTAAAAGCAGTTTGCTCGTATTCCCTGGGATGCTTTAAAGACTGATGTATGTGGCTGCACAATGACTTTGAAAGTACTTTAATGAAGTGTTTGAATTCACGTGGGTGTTTGCCTGAGGCCACAGATGCCTCTTTGTACTTAGGATGACTCAAGTGCTACGAGCTGTATGCAATTTCTCTATTTTCATTAAGTTTACTCTCATGGGAGCTTTGAAAAGAAAGGGTTATATAGCCCTGTTAAATGCAGTTGTTGCAGAACATATGTGCAAGCAGTTTAAATACATGTGTGTTCAGAAGGTGTTACGATTTAGGAATACCAATGCTGGTCATTTCCAGCTCCTAATAGGACTTCATTCTGATACTGGAGTCTGTTACAGATGCTCTGAAGGCTTGTGTTTAGAAGCGTCTCTTGTACAACCCACGACAACAGCCTAACAACCTCAATGTAACTCTTGACTTAAGCTCAAAATGCAGAGGTTGTGATGGGCCAGATATTGGGATCAGAATGAAATCCAGACTGTAACTGGATGGTAGTACTAAAACTCACTGTTTTCAGAGTGAAACCTATCTTGGATTCCTCTGCCTGAACTCATTCTGTCTCTTCAATGTCCAGGATTACCAGATGTGGCAGAAGACACAGTCTCACCAACCAGAGCTCGGACCATGAAGGACTATGAAAATGTAAGCGGGCTTTTAATGTAAGACTTAGTGACAGTGTTATGTGTAAGGTAATTCTGATATGCTGGCTGCAGTGGATTGGGCTCTCTGTTTATGTCACAGGTGTGATCTGTAGCTATTTGTGCTGTCAACCCTCATCTCTCTGCCTTTAAAACCAAAGGCAAAACGTTGCTGTAAGGCAGACCAGCCAGCTGTTGCTTTTAAGTTGCGAAACAGAAATTAGCACCATCTGCTCAGAAGTGGATGTAATCACCAGAAACAGAGAGTAGTTCTCAAGTCTGCCATTGATTCCTTGTATTTCAAGGGAGCATCAAACCTATCTTCATTTATACCTGTGTAGGATTTTGTGTTTTAATTCGCTGCTGTGTGGTATCTCTTATGCTTATGTACAAGCTTTTGTTATAAAAGGTCTTCTATCGTGACAGTGCTGTAGATAAAAATGGTTTTGATGCTTACTGGAATACAGAGGAAATCATCAGATGCTTTTAAAGTGTCAGCTACGTTGAATAAACTGTTTAAGTTATGAGCTAATTGTTTATGACTGCTGAGTGATGTCTGTTTGGGTATAGCAGGACAACACTTCCGTAGAGTTTTTAATGTTGCTTAGCTCAAGTTTTTATTGCTTTACAGCTTGTGGCTTCCTATCATCAGGACCTGTCACGTGTTGGTGGTTGGTGGTGGTGTTTAGTGTGCTTCTTACTGCCACTCTTACCTTTTGTAGCATTGCAAAGTCTGAAATGAGCTTTTCTTCTGAACTCTCACATTTTATTTTCCTCTGAGGAGAGAGCTGTGCTCTTTGTTTAGAACTGTAAGCTTGTTTTGGAAAGTCTTAGTATTGACATTTCTTTCTGTTTCTATTTCACTTTATTTTGGAATATTGGTAACCGGAAGGCTAAATGTGAGAAAGGAAGCATTCACTTTTTTTGTCCTTGTACTGTTTACTTAGCCGTCCAGAAGCTGTTAGATGTGCTTGGACTGACATCCTAAGCCTGCTCTTATCCTGCCTTAAAACAAATCTGAGTTAACATGTTGAAGGCAGATACAATTCCTGATAGCTCCTGCCTGGAGGTGTGTGTGTGTATGTACACATGTGCATTTGTTGAGCTTTGGGCTGTTATTTGCTCAGGATTTGAGAAGGAAATGAAGGAAGAGTGGGAAACAACTTGGAAGGAAAGAATGGAAGAACTTGCCTTGTGGTTTGGAGAGACCAGGATGGATGTGGTGACCTTTGAAGGGCGCACTGAGTGGACCTATGTGGGAAAGGTCCGCTATATATTAAGAGTTGGGGAACATACAAAGGTAGATAATCCTGGAGGTGTTTATGATGTGTCCTGGAGAAGGGGAAAACACCAGTGGCTTTAAATGTGATTACATGGACAAAATGAAAGACTTCATTAATTGAGGACCTTGCTATGATTTATTTGATGCTCACGAGTACAGTTATTGGTAGCAAGTTTGTGTTTTTTGTCTGTGTGGTTTTGTTTATTATTATTGTCTTCCCAAACCCATTCAGAATTGTGCTGTCTTATAAAATGGCCTCTGCTGGCAAAAACTGTGCTGTGAAACCACAGCCCCTGCTGACAGATGCTGCTTTGCATAAAAGTGGCTCTGTGCAGACTTGGAGAGGAGCTGAGCAGGGGAAGTGGTATTTGCTACCATGGTGTCTGTGGTGTGTAATTTTCCGTGCAGTATATTGCATTTCCCTCTGTTTTTGTGACATCTTTGCTGTTTCTCCTCTTTTGTTCTTAAGTACAGACATGAAAATGTATAAAGGCATCAAGAGTGGGTCTGTAAATGCAGAAAGTTCCTTTGCAATGTGAACTTGGTGGTATTTTACAGGTTGCTTTTTATTAAGCTATAACTTTTAATTGTTGCCTGCTTGAATTCACTTTGCACTGGGGAACTGAATGTCAGAGGGAACGCTTATTTCACTTCTTCATTTCTGATGGTGTAGTATGCTTGCTTGCCTTCTGAAAAAAGGATGCTTAAGCTGTTTGGTTTAATTCTGTTGCCACAGAAATACATGAGAATAGAGTTAAGGAATGCTGAGATCTGAAATAGTTTTTCTTTTTAGTTCAGATCCGTACTGAAAGTATGAAGTGTAGCAGAAATTCAGCTCATAACTTCAGTCTTTGCTTGTGCTTTTTCTGAAGGATCAAACAGTTACAGAAAATCTTCTGATAGCTTTAAAAACAAACAGAAGAGTAAGGTGTGCTCTCACTTGTTGCAAGTAGTGCTCAATTTTTGGGAGCAAAGCTGGCTGAGATGTGATAAAACAACTTTGCAGCCTTGCTTACCTTAAGAAAGCATTAATTTTTGTTTTATTCCAAGTAAGGACTTCAGTTTTGAGCAGCACTGAGAGTACTGTGCTCTGTGATGTGAATCAGAGCACAAAGTTGTGCTGTCTTAATACTCACACCCATCTGAATGCTCCTGAATACTCCTGATCCTCAGGAGGCATCATGCTTTTTTTAAGCAGTCGCCAGTTCTGCAGTTGATGTTGCTGCTGTTTATGGTCATTGGGGTGGAAGTGTAGGGATACAGAAAGGAGGGAAGGAGTTAACTGTGTGCACTGTTGCACTGAAGACAGCTTCTGCAGGATGTGTGGAAGGGCCACGGAGTTGTTACAGTGCTCTGGATTTCTGGTTGCTTGGGTGATGCTTGCTTGTGAATAATAACGGGGCACCTTGCTAGGCAGAGATTGTTACACTGAGCAATAGATTGTGAATGCAAGTGGTGAGAGGAGTTACAGAAAAGTGTCTTCCTAGGCTTACACAAGCTGAGTATTATAAAAATTGCAGTGGTAATAACTTTTACAAGTGGTACTATACTGTTCTGGAAAAGCCTACATAAATGTTTTATTAGGAGCTCTGTAACATATTAGATTTCCTTTTGCTGAGAGCATCTGACAGGGGTCATGAGGCTTATTTGAATGAATGTTTTATGCTCGGCCTCTTAAAACATTTCAGTGGGAGACTCTTTTTAATGAAACCATCCGCTATGTTACTGCTTCTACTAGTTCAAAATCATAAGTCCTGAAGGACATGTATGAGAAGCCATTTTTTTCCCCAGAGAATTGTGCTATGAAATATATAGGAGTGGATAAAGATTTTATTGGTAGTTGATTTGGCTCTGCTGCTTTGTGTGCCTGAGGCTTTGCCTCCCATGAGTGGTGCTCCCATCTCATATTCGTTTGGTTTCTCTTCATATGAAGTCAGACAACATTTTAGCACTTAGGGGAGTATTATAAAGAACACTGTGACAGCACACTATGCTTCTTAAACAATACTCTTCTATAATCATGATTTCAGTGCCAATGTATCAGAGTTTTGAGGGCTATAAGTAAACATATGTGTGCACACACATGCATGTCTCACCATGTTGGTTGGATTCTATCTCAGTAATTGTCTTTCACCGTGGAGAGCAAAACCAAGTGAATGTGGGTCTTGCTGTTTGTTTTCCTTGATATGAAACTTGTGACGTAGTTGGCTTGCTTTCTTTCTTTCACAGCAAATCTCTGATCTGAAAAAGGAGAACTTCAACCTGAAGCTTCGTATATACTTCCTGGAAATGCAAATGCAGCAGAAGTTTGATGGTCCCACTGAAGATATGTACAAAATTGTAAGTGCTTAGAATATCATAAGAGAATTACGTATCTTTGAAGAGTTTGTTTAATGGGAAAGCTGCCTGTTTTACTTCTGAATCTTTCTCAGCTGGCAATCTCAGTATGACTCTCCTGTTCTGCCCTCTGACTGCACGCTGGAGGAGTCTGCTTCCTTCCTAGCAGTTCTATAATGGTATTTCACCAGTGCTGTGAAAGCCTGCTAATCAAAGTGGCAAACTCTCCAGTCTATTCCTATCCAGGAAATTGTAGCTTCCAAGCTGTAGTAACTCCCAACTTGATTTGTTCCCCTTCCCATTGTAGTTTAGCATGCACACGTGTGCATAGACTTGCTTGATTACAGTGATCCTGAATGCTTGATGCTTTTAAAATGTGCTTTCATAAACTGAAGTTGCTATGCTGATCTTATCCCAGCAATACTTTATTTGCTGCTCCGAGCAAAACTAATCTATGTGGTGATGTTAACTTATGCATATGGTGACATCTGAGTTCTCTGAGGATGCTTCCATTCTTATGTTCTAGAACATTGAGCTGAAAGTTGAGATAGAAAGTCTGAAGCGTGATCTGCAGGAGAGAGAGAAGCTGCTCATCAAGGCCTCGTGAGTACCAGTATACTGAAATTGTTATTTAAGACTTCCAAGGTCTTGCTTCTGTTTGTATGCTTTTTTCCTGATGTTTCCAGAATATGAAAGACACAAAGTAGTATTTTAATGATGTATTTTCTAGAAACTGTCTCTTGTGATGCTGGATTGATGTTTTAGTTCTTATACACACAAGGGTGTTGTCACGGAGTAACTTAAATGTGACTACTTAGTAGAGAATAGGTTAGCATTCCTGCCAGCCTTAGCATAACTAGTGTAATAATTCCCTGTACGGCTATTTCCTTCTAGATTGCAGTTTAAAAATGAATCCAAGCTGTCAGTGTCATCTAATGACTGCTCTGCAGGCCTGGGTTGCAGTGGAATTTGGTTGGCTTCATGTGGCATTGAGTTGTTGCTAATTACCTTTTTCAGTAGTTGGGAGTTCCAAGTAGATCCTGCAGACCAGATTAATTTTCATTTGTAGCTGTCAGAAGGTTTCAATGGGCTTTGAATGGAACCTTGCATGAGTTCATAATAGGACATGGAATTTAGAGTGAAATCATAAACAAGTGGTCCTTTGCTTAGTGAGGAAGTATAAGAGAAGAAGGAGCTGGTAAGGGATTACTAAAGAAGTGATTAGAAGATGTCTCAGCAACTACATAACTTCAGTTTATTCCAGTGCTGCTGCTTATAGGTAATATGCCTCTACTGAAGGCTTGATACTGTACTTGGAAGCTTTAAATATATGCAAGAAATAGTAACTATTTTTCATTGCACGCTTATTTGTTGTGACGAGGATTGTGTGCAGCTCTCGTTGCTGTACATCAAGCAGAGACTATACCGCCAAAATAGTTATGTGCTGTGTAGATGTTTGTATTTTATCTTACATTGACAAGCAGGTACAGATAAAGTAGAAGAAACTTCTCTGTAATCTATCAACTGCTTTCAATAAAATGTTTTTTACTTTGGTATGCAATGGGATTTCGATTATATATTATGGCCTTTCAGAAAGGCAGTTGAAAGCCTGGCCCAGGGTGGTGATGCTGAAATACAGCGTGTGAAAGAGGAGGCACAAAAGAAGTTACAAGAAATGGAAGGAATCTTGACTGGCAGAATAAACCTTCTGGAGGAGGTGAGTGGAATGAGTAGTTAGAAATCTGTACTTTGTACTATTATCGGAGATTTGATACTGCAATGGGCCTGTATTTTCAAAATTGCTTCAGCTTTCATGGAGAAATAGCTGGTGCAAATCCAGGAGGAGAAGAAAAGAGAGGAAAACCAAAGCAAAAAGTGAAAGGGAGAGTACCATTAGCTACTCTTAAAGCACTGAATAGGAGGATAGCAATTCTTCAGGAAATTCCTACCTTTGGATGCTATTTGGGTATGTTCAGAACAGGCATTTAAGTCTGGAGTACAGTGAGGCAGCTTTGTTTCCAGAACTGCAATCTCTGTTTAGAGGAAGAGGGGCTGCATTTTGGACACTTGTTCTGGTAAGGTTTCAGCTTCATAAATAGCTGAAACCACTCTGTAAGAGCTCCTGTCATGTGGTTGGCACAGATTATTCCCATATTTATTTTTGAGCCATTGCTGATACCTTAACAGGGGAACTGCTTCGTGTTTTTCTCATTTTATAGTGTTTAGGCACCACAAGGAAAAGAATTGTCTGTATGAGTAACGTGTTTCCTCAGAAGCAAAGAGACTCCTCTTCCTTGTAAAGAACAAGTCAGATATTGAATAACCTGTGCTGGGAATGTTTAAGTTCTATAAATAAACTCTTAATTGTTTTGCATCACTGAGTGCATATGCTTAGGTAAGGGATTATGTAACTGTATCTTTTGAGAGAATAGAAATCTGGTGCTCTTTTGTGAGTAAATAAATAGGACACGGTTAAGCTCCAGTGTTTGTTTTTCTGTCTCAAAAGAATGATTTGGTCATAGAAGATATTGGTAGCAGTCTTATAATGCTATTTTCTATCAGGCTGATTTAGGAGTGTTTCTAAAGCCGTGAGATCCTTCAGAACTGAGTTATGGGGATTCACCACGACCTTTTCTTTAGCAGAACAGGGCTTTCTCAAAGCATTCCCTGTGCTATTGCTGAGGTAGAAAATATCCCAAATTACTTATTGTAAAACAAAATGATTGATCAGACTGATGTTTCTTAAATCTGACATGTAGAGTAGCAGATTTTATCATCTCACAATGCTATAGTATTTTCTGTAACCTGAAGGTAGTGTTAGTCTCTGACGTGAATTGTATTATGCTGGTGATTGTAAATACTGCAGAGCCGTATTAGTCATTTGTTCATGTAGTGCTGTTTAGTTACACAGATCTGCGTATGAGATCTCTCTGGAGTTTTTGACTAAAAGACAAGTGCTGAAGGAAGGGGAGAGGAGCAATGAATTGTAGTAGAGAAGGGCTTTTTCTTCACACCCCATTCCCCAAGAGATCCTCTTTGGAAGGGAGGGGATTACTTGTTAGGCTTCAGGGAGGCTGATAGATCATAGAAAGCAAAACTCAGTGAGCACAGCAGGGAAGCTTACCGCAGAGGAATGAGGATCTGAAACAAACGTTATGTAGTGTATGACAGATTGCTTTTGTGTGTTTTTGTTTGTTTTGTTGGTGGCTTTTTGTTCCCCAGCCCAGTGAGCTAGAAGTTGACTGGAACATCTGGGTGTTCCTTCTATTTCTGTTGCTGTTCAAGGCAAACGCGATTTATGCTTTATTGGTGCTTAATCAATCTTCTAGGAGTTCCATTTAGCTACAGTGAGGCTGTGAATATTGATTTTTATCCCTGATTTTATGAATAAAACCTCCTCTTCTTATTTTCTGTCCGTTTCTTATGAGGGTGGGATAGTAGTGGGGTAAAGTCAGATTATTTTAAAGCAAATTATCATAGCTAAATCTAAAGCCATAGCAGAGGGAACTTCTGCTTCTATTTCTGCTGTTGGATAGGGAATTTGATTTGCTACTTTGAAATGAACTTCCCATCTTTATGTACCACAGAAAATTGATTCACCTGAACTTTTCATGTCTGTATTTTCAAGAAGTGTTTGCAAAGTGTTTGAGATAATTAGTGCATGTTTGGTAAAGACTCAGTGCAAGAAATAGTCTGTGAGCATTTTGTTCTTGTAGACATCAAAATGCTCTTTTATTTTTTTAATTATTTTAAATACAGAATCTTAAGGCTGCACAAGAAGAGGCGGAAAAAGCCATTGCAATGACAGAGAAGGAAAAAGCATTGAGACTTGCTGCTGAGCGGGAACTTTCTTCACTTACAAATGCTCCTGTAAAGGATCTGGATATGATTGCAGATGCTGAGAAGGACAGGTCTGAACACTTGCTGGTGATATTTCTAACCAGATGGAAGTCCTTTTACTGTTGAAGTGTGAAGAGTCAGCATGGGTATAGAATGTAATGGTTTGATCCTGCCTTGGGATAGATGATTGAGTGTTACTAGATATCCAATCAGCTTGTAAATGGGTGCAGCAACCAGTTTACATGTTGCATGACAGCAAAATCTTTAAAAGATGTCTGAAAGTGTAAAAGAATCAATGTGCGCGTGACATGAACGTGTCCTGCTTTAAAGCTTTGTAACTCTGCTGTCTTATCTTCTGCTTCCTGCTTTTGAGCCATTGCTTGAACAGAGATTCACTCCTATATCTGTGTTCACTCACTGCTTTCGTAGTGTTTACATGCTCTTCAGTCTTGGTTTATCTGTTGATGTTGGTAAATCTAATGGGAAAAGAAAAATGTGTTTGAGCTTCACGGCTTTGATTGTGCTTTGCAAGGCATTGGTTTTGCTTTGTCTGGCAGGTATTTGAAAAGGTGCCCAAGTTGTTCTTCAGGCAGGGAGATGTGTGAAGTCAGATCTTTGGGATAAAATACATGTCTGGTTAACCTAGTAAAGCTTTGGTATGCGAGCCTGAGGTAGAAATGAGAAGAATGATATAATTTGTAATACTTTGGAGTATCCTGTTCTGACTGAACCCTGAAGTTAGCAGCTCTGAGTATCATAATTTGATGAAGTCATTCTTACTGTGTGATAGGTGATACTGCAGTGGTCATAACCTGGCTGTTAGGCCATCTTGTTCCCTTTCCCTTTATCTTCCCTGTCCTCTTTTAGTCTTTTAGACCTCTTTGTAGACACGGTTGCTCTCCTGAGTGACTTGAGCTGGGAAGGAGTATGTTACAAAAGTGGTACTTGCAGGACAATAAAAATGGAGCTAATGGAGGAAGGTATTTGACTCCTTGAAGTGAACAAAGCACTAATGTGCAGCACTTCCAACTTGCCTGAGAGCAGCACATGAGGAATTCATGCTGTATTAAAAAGATCCTTTCACAGTCTAGGTTGCAAAACACTAAGATCAAAGCTGTATGCCAGAAAGTTCTCAGGTATAACCTTTAAGTCTGTTAAAAGAAGAATGGTAGCATTGATTTTTAATTGGTTTAAATACTAGGGGTGCTGAGATGCGTATCTGACTGATGGAGGTAGCCATGGCCTAATTTTGAGGGTGTTATGTCTAACTAGAATCAACTTCAGCCACAAATACAAGTGATGGTACTTAAGGGATCCTTTGTGATGGTACGTAATTATGTGTGCTAGGAAGAGGAATGCATTGATAAGCTTTTGTGTATGGGATAATGTAAACAAAATGTTGAAGCTCTAAGCTTTTATGTTTAAAATAGGAAGAGAAAAATGAGTGCTTTGCAGATAGCTCAAATGTGTTGTTTGCTTTAAGTGGATGGCAGCTTTTCTAGCTTCTCTGGAGGAGAGAGAGATTGTGGAAAGAAAGGCTCCCTCAAATTTTACAAGTATTGTCTGGAGCCTTTGGCTAGGAAAGCTGCCTGTGAGATTTACTGCAATAACTGTAGGGTTGCTGGTAGATCATGCAAGATTAATATGAAAAATCTTATCATTTTAGACTTATAGAGCAACTGAATCTGTCTTTGAAAAATAAAGAAGCTGTAATTCAACATCTTGAAGAGGAAAACTCTCGGAGCAGATCTGGTGGTGGGAACCTAGCAGCAGAAAAGATGGAAGAACTTACCATTGCTTTGAGACGTGAAAAAGATAGTGAGATAGAGGTGAGGAAACTTGTAACTGTTATACAGAGTAAATCTCATGTGGCCTGGCATTCTCAGGGTTTTAAGCATGGCAGCACGTGGGTGACTTAATAATAAAAGATCCTTCTCCACTGCTATTCCTTTCTCTCTTTTTCATCCCCTAAACATTCATTGTTTATACTGTGTTTTGGCAGTCAGTATTCATCGTTACCAGCCATGCTTATCATTCTTTCAAAGAGAGATCATTTCCCTCTACGAGCATAAGCTTGTTCTATCATAGATACTGTGTAATTGCTTTACAGAAGTATATATTTAAAAGAAAAGCTAAATGTTTCTAGATCCCCACCAATAGATGACAGAACTTTTACAATACTATAAGTTAAGAATGTGACCTGAGAGTTTGTTTTAGGAAGACATTTCCCTATTCTTATTTGGAGAAAAAGCTTTATTAAAGGAGATAAGTGCTTAAAAATTTCTCATGAAATAAAGTGAAAGCATTGCTGTTAGCTTACAAAAAGTTCAAGAGTTGCCATTCTATTTCTGTTGTCTCTTTAAGAGGAAAACAGATTCCTTGACAGCTTAAAGGCAGGAATAAGTCTGAAACCTTGCTTTTCTTGGTTGTTTGCTTTCCCATTTGTTATTCACACTAAGAAAACTGAAAGGAAAAAGAAATTATGGAGGCTGTTGTGCTTTTGAGAAAGATTCATCCCTTTTGTTTTGGGACTTCATAACAATTAGTGCAGAAACACCTTGTTGTTTCTGTCAGGAATAGATGAGAGCCTTCTTCAGCTGAACTGAATTAAAGCTTCACTTCTGGGTCTTGCTGCAATGAAATCAATGTGTCAGGAAGAACTACCCCAGATTCACAAGATTATTTTGTGTCAAGCTGAAAGCAGGGTCGTCTTTAATCATTTCAGAGCAGGTGGACAGACTGTATCATCCTGTTGGGTTATGGTACTAGAGAAAGAAAGCTGAACGTTTTTGGTGCACAGCTCCATTTTTTATATGGAATTATTCTTTAAAAACCAATCTTCCCCAAAGAAAAGTGCTAATTAAAATCTCCTGTATTAAAAGGATCCTGCTGACATAGCTAAGTCTCATAATAGTGCACTTTTATTAGCTTACAAAGCAGAATTGCCCTGTCTCTCATTGAAGAACGCTGTTTTCTTTCATACTATGCCCAGATACATCTATAGATTTCCAGGAAGCAACTATGCATTCCTGCCTAAATATTGACTGTAGTACGGTTCTGAAATGTATACAGAGTATTCTTGAAGTTTATTTTATTGAGTTTTAATTCTTAATGTGTTGCTTCTGTGTTTAGAATCAACGTACCTGTTTTGTTCTTGTAGGCTATTAAGATGGAGCTTAAAAATGTGAGAAATTCCTTTGAAAAAAAAATCCAGGTAAGTCCTAGTTGTCTTTCTGTATTTGTGGCTTCATGCAGCGCATGTTGGGATATCTTCTGTTATACATGCATAAATATGGAGAAGTCTTGGCTAGAAAAGTAGTAAAGCAACTCCTTTGGCTAATTCTTTTTTGGATGGCAGGAAGGATCCCCTTGTTTTTGAAGCAGTTTTCAATGAAGCTGAAAGGCACTCTCATTAAATATTAAAGCTCTATGGCTGGTGCTTGTGGCCAGCATGTGATTAGGTTTCTTCTACTCTATTCCAGGCTTATCTTTAAGATGATGACTTGCATTTGGGATGTATTTGATATTAGTGATTTGAATTATAAAATATAAGAACATAGAGGCTCTACTTATTAATCTGCTGCTACAGTAACTCTTAGTAAGAAGTTAATACAACTTGCACATAATCTAATTTAGTCTCTCGAAGAAGAGTTGCAAGAGAGAGAAAATGAGCTTACTGTTGAAAAGAAGAATCGCTTGAAAAGGGATAAAACCATTCAAGGGTTAACTGTTGCACTAAAAGCAAAGGAAAAAGAGGTATGATGACTATGATCTTGCCATCGCTGATTGTGTGTGTGATGTGAGCGTGTCAGGGATTGTTTTCTCTGCCTGTAACTGTTTAGGAAGCTTCTAGTAGATTCTAAATTGCTCCTGTCATGCGTGTAAGCAGTTCTCTTTGTTATCTAGAGCTTTGGGCCTTCAGCTGGAGGGGGGAGGGAAAAAGTACTTAACTGATGCTTTCTCCCTTAAGAACTTAGAGGAAAAATGTTTTCATTTACACACTGCTGTTTATCAGCTCTGAGCACCACTTAAGAGGTATGAGAAGTATTTTTTTTGTTGTTGAGTAAGTAGAGCTGTCATAAAAGAAGGTGAGATAGTAGGTCAATGTCAGACGAAATTCGAATTTTATGGAAGAGAGGGAAGTGTTTAACTTGAGTGATAGGCAGTCTAGTGAGTATGGTATGAGGCAGGAGTTTCTTTATGTGAGATTTATTATGATGCATTTGATGTTTTTGTTCTTAAAAATCTTTGTTTTGCGTAGTTGGCTGGATAGATAATGAGGTGGTGGGATAGCTATTACTGAGTCGCCATCCCTTGGAAATAACTTTCTATGTAGCGTTCATTTTACTTTACTTAAAGAATGAAGAACTTGCTTCTGAAGTTGAAGCTCTCAGTGCTTCGTTGGCTAAGGCAAGAGAGGCGACTCATCAAGCACACATCCAAAAATTCAAGGTAAGCAAGCACTTAATGTGGCTTTCCTTTTCTCTACACCTTCCTTCACTGTTTCCTCATAACATATATTACTTCATGTGTTTGGAAGTAATGGATTGGAAAGTAGTTCAAAGAGTTGTGGTTTTCTTTTTTAATGTTTAATTTTATGTAATACATTTTTGCCCAAAATAATTGTTTAAATGATTGAATCTTAAAATATCAGATTTCTTAGTTCATTTTCTTCTTCTGTAACAACTGAGAACTAAGTAAGAAATATGTAGAAACACAGTGAGTTGAAGATAAAGGTGCCATTATATGTGGAGTTGAGATGATACTGAGTTCTCTGAACTGAATGTTTTGGTTGTTCTTCCAATAGAAGTAACAACTCACCCTTCCACATCAGCAGAGTTAAAAGTTAAAAAGAATCTGAGAGACTTGTTTATATTTGTATGTCTTCATTTCTACATTTCTTCAAATGTAAAGTGGTAGAAAGAGCACACGTGGGGAAAGCAGCAGTAGTAAAACTTGCAGGTTGTACACAGTACCTGTACAGGCTTTGATTGCTGCTCTGTTTCAGGGTGCTGAGGATTATCAAGCTCTCCTGATGGAAAAAGAGACCCTTTTAGCAGAGCTGCGTTCAGAAAACCTCACAAAAGATGCTGAGAATCGTAAACTACAACGAAGGACTAAAAGGACTGATCAAGAGCTAAGTGATCTGAATGTAGAAAGAGAGAAAATGGAGAAGGAGCTGGATGAAGCGCAGCTGCAGAAGAGCAGAAGTGACAAAACCATTAATGTTATTATCATATAATTTTTTTCCTTCATTAAGTTTAGAAATACTGTGTTTGTCTTTTACTACCTCATGCTTTTCTAACAAATTCAGACTTTTAACTGATGCATTTTTGGAGAGGGAAATGTATTTGTTCAGCGTTCAGAAGAATGTGGCCACAAAGACCAAGGCAAATTCTGGCACTTAGTCTGCACAGAAAAGTATTTATTAGATCTTACTTTGTTAGCCTTGGTCAAGTCGTAGCTAAAATGGTTAGTCTTTACAAGCAGAAAATGGTAGCTGTTTGCTCCAGTTTTCTGATTGCAGTCTGAACATGCCTGACATAGAATGTATGTGCTATTTCTGCTGTATTTACCATGTTATGTGTCTCCGTTGTCTTAAATTGCAGTATGTGTAAGTTCTGATGCAGTGCAAGAGTAAGAAGTCAGTTGTTGAAACCTGAAACTTCAGCTTGCTTTTTGCTATCATAGCTTGGTCACTGTAAAGGCTGTGTAACTAATAGCAATTTTTGCTTGTAAAATCCCCGAACCACCACTTACTACATATAAGATAAAAGATGCATCTGTTCTTTAACCTTACTTTGTATTCTCTTTAGGGCTTTCTTTAAACCTTAGTGTAGATGTTTAGACAAGCTCTTCTTCCAGCGTGCACAGGTCATGCAACAAAGTGAATGATTGGACTTCCTTTGAAAAAAGGATGCACATTCTGCTGAGTGCAGACATTAAATAATTCTCTCCTGTCTTTCCATGCAGATTTCTCTTTCCTTAGGGCAGCACCTTCATGATGGGTGGATTCCTGCCCTGTTTCAAAGGCTGGTACTTTTCAGTTTGAAAATTAGCCTCTTTCTACATAACATAAAAGGTCAAATGAGCTTGTACTTCTTCAGTTTATATTTTGCCCTAATGATTGAATAAGGACTCTATTAAAATATACAGTGTGTAGATGTGGAAATTGCTTCCCTTGCAATATCACTTAAAACCAGTAGAGGGATCCCTCTACCTACAGAGAAATAAGATCTTTCTCCCCCCCAGCCTGCTGTATTTATTTAACTTACAGTTTTGGATGATTGTCAGCTGTGGTTAGGCTCCTGTCACACAGTCTTTATCTTTGCTATGCTTTGAAATTTCTTCTGGGTGTTGAGGTTAAGGGGAGAAAGAACAGATAGCTCCCATCAGTAAAACAGCCACAAAGAACATATTTTATTGATTTAAGTATTTTGTCTTTAACTGTCTTCTCTATTCAGAATCTTTTTTCATCTTTAAGGGGAGCCAGAATATAAATCTGTATGGGAAAGGCACGAAAAATAGGACTGAGTAGGGATTTGCCAGGGGATTCAAAGTTACTGGTATTACAGAAATCTATTTGACTCCATTATGTCCAAGTTTTTCATGTAAATGACTGGTTCCTTGGGGAAAAGCATTCCTGTCATAAGATGAGCAGTCTTATAAAAATTATATCCCTAACCTATTTCCTGCTCCTTGCAGAACAGCTGCTTCAATTTCAGAGTTGCTAGTACATTTGGATGGAGCAAGACTGCCTGTGAAATGTTGCCCATTAAGTAGTAGATATGTGGGAGTAAAAAAATATGCTGTGGTATTTTGCTGTTTGACAAATAGGAAACCATTTCAGTGATCTGATGCAAACCTCTTACGAGACAGCCCTAAAAATCCTATTCTGTTTATGCCCCCCAGTTACCTATTTATCATTGTTTCTACTCTGTTAGGACCATTCTTGCTAGTTTTATTCTAAGCTGTCCTACATCTTCCTCCCACACATGGAAAGTTTTGGTGACTTTTCATGTACAGTTGGGGTAATGGCAATTTTTTTTTCATAATATATCTTTTTAAAACAAAAAAGAAGGTAGATGGAGGGGAGGAAGGAGGAGAAAGCAAACCTCTAGATGAGGTTCTTCTCCTGGCTGAAGGGGATGTGAGCTGATCATCCAAATTGGATGGCCCACAGTATGAGTCTTCTGAAGCAGCACATGTTGACCACTGTCCCTGACACCCTGGGTTGGATGCTTCAGCTTTTCCTTGAGTCAACTTAAAAACCTTCTTGGTTCAGAGCTTTCCAGAAGCTGCTGTTGACTTCTGCGTCATTTTAGTTCTTTGAAACAAGAAACTTTGGGCATTTATTCTTCCGTACAACTGATGAAGAATAAACATCATCATGTTCTACTTGTATCAAGATGGCGGACACATATATAACATCTAGTTTTTCTTGATCAAAGCCTTTGTCCAGCCTCAGGTCATTCAAGCACTTTAACTGTTGTCTCACCAGGCCTATATATAGACAGTTAAAGTATACTTGCTAGTTGCTCATATTTGTTCACTTGTTTGGGAAGTGCATAACTTATTAGGTAGAATTTATTATGGAATCTTCCTACATGTAAGTTAGGCTGAGGGGGAGGTTTTGTAGCTTCATGACTTAATTATCTACCAGTCTGCTTCCCATCTGATGAGGGGGAGGCATCTGCACCAGTCTTTGATGTTATTGTGTTTCACATTCATTTTTCTTAGTTCAACTATCATTAATCATAGGAAAGTCTCTTGGGGGAAAAAGGTTGGCAGAAGGAATAGCAAAGTTTATGCTCTGAGAACATAGGTACTAAATTATCCTTGCAACTCAATGTATAGAAACCAATATATTTTCTCCCAGACAATTTGAGTGGTCAATGAGTTCAAGCAACCTGCTATAGTGATGGATAGTTTTGTGTGTTACAGAATTCCATCTCATGCAAAGAAAATAACTTTCAATCTCAACCCTTAACTTGTTTGGAGAAGGATTTAAGGGAATATCGGAGGCAGAAATACTGCAGGCAAACTCTCACAGGCCTTTCCATTTACTGTAATAATGTGTATTGCCAGTCCAGCTCTTTCCTTGAATCTGGCCATTGTGTATGTGCTGCTTTAAAGGCCGAAATGTAACTTCTGTGCCTGACAAGTGTTGTACACTGAGAACTCTGAGGCTAGGTTATAGGAAGTGTAGTACTGTTATTGCCAACAGCATGTTTTCCATCTGTACATGTCTGCATTTTCTCTTAAATCTATTTATGGTCTTCATAAAGAGAAACCACAGAGTAATAATTGCTTGAAGTTCCAGGACAAATCACAAGTGTTTCTTGAAAATTTGCTTACCAAGTTCTGATTCAGTAGCTCCAAGGTGACATAAAAAGGAGTCAACTTTGCAATGCATCATGAAAGTCGTCATGTTACGATCAGCCCTTCCAGTTCAAGTGTTGTAGGTGGTCTGACCCACTTGAAGTGTTCCATAGCTCAAAGCCAGAAGGCTCTGCAGTAGTCAGACCTTACAGTGCTTTCACTCTATGCTATGGTTTATAGATAGTAAAGATGGAGTGGAAGCATATTTCATTTAGTACCTATTTACACAGTTTGGAACTGACGCTACATTCTCACTTTGCTTAGGCAAACAAGTAGTTATTTTGGTGATGAAAAAATGATTGTTGTTAGTTTGCAGAACCAAGTGCAAAAGTTTACCCATTCTTTGAAACAAAGCAACATTTGATGAGGGGTTTTTGGGAGCTATTAGGAATGTCTGAGCTGATTCCTGATAATGAAGCTAAAATTAAGCAAGTAAACCAAAACGAGTTGCAAATGACAATTCGTATTTAATGTGCAAAACAGACATAAAGCAGGGAAGTGGCAAAGTGATGCTAAAGATTTGATGTGAACCTGCGTGAAGCAAGGTAATTAAGTTTTAAAAAGGACATAAAGCAGTTTGTAAAGAGAATGCAATTAAAGTGTCACTAATACTATTTCCCTGTACCTGGGATAAGAAAACTATTGAATTTTAAATCCCAGTGGAGGTAAAAGTGAAGTTTATGGGTGACTACCAGATGTGCAAACTATTTAAAGGGCTTATGATACTCCACAAATGGGCCCTTTTTGGAAATAAAAGGAAAGCAAATTAATTTTAAGATGTGGGCGCTGTTACCCCATTCTTTTTGTCTGAGGAGAAGTTTTAAGTAGCATAAAAATAATGTGGAAATGGCACAACTCATCTTGGAGCCTCAGGGAAAGGAAAAGAGCAAATGACAAAGTGAATCAGCCATAACCTTTTTTTCCCTATTTCTATCAAAAGAATAAGCAGACTCAGACGCAAGTGTTGTGACAGTAGCAACATGCATGTGTGTGATACTCCTAACAGCCTTGGTGTCCATTCATTGTGAAAAGCATTTAAAATAGAACAGACTGGATTTTTAGAAAGCAGTGCTGGCACCTTATCTAAAAGTTTTCTTGGACAATATTTATAGGTATTAAGAGAAAGATACTGACTTCAGTACATTCACCGGAGCACGCAGTGATATGTGTGATCTAAAGCAATAGAAAGTTAAGCTATTAATGTGGTTTGTCAGTCTTGAACTTTTATTAAAACCGATTTGCTAAATATTGTTCCTTTTTTTTGTAGGATCTTAGAAATCAAGTAGAGAAATTACACGGCGAAATGGCCGAGAAGGAAAAAGCTGTTGAAGATCATTACAATATTCTTCTGAGCGAATGCAATCAGAAGTTGCAGAGCCAAGAACTGGTTATCAAGCAACTAACAGACAACGTCAGTCAAAGGGATCTGTTGCTCCAGGTAGGTAGGCCTGAGTCGAAATGAAGAATGTGAAGTTCTCGTTTGATTTTGTGTGAGGAATGATTACAAAGTCCCATTTGTATTTGGATTTGCTATTGATTTTGATGATAATCCTTCACTTCTTATAATACTGTATTTGCAGAACGGACATATAATTATGGGGATTTGTGCCATTAAATAGATTTCTTACTAGGGTTATGTTAAACACTTGGACAGTGGGGGGGAAAAAGGTTTCTTAATATTTATGTGGATTTTCACTGATATGATGCTTAAAAGCTCTGCAGTGCCAGTGATTTACAGTTTGTGCAGATGCTGGAGAAAGGAGAAATTGAGGAATAGGTATTGATAGTGAAATATTTTCTCTCTCTTGTGGGGGGGAGGGGGTGAACCAAGAGTCAACTCCAAACAAGGCATGTGAGCTAGTAGCTGCCAGGGTGTTTAAACAAGTCTTGCTCAGAGCTTTTATAGGTACGATCCTGAGCAGTACTGACAGCACTCATCCAGCACTATGACAACTCGTAATTGAGGTTGCTCTGCACCAAAGTGCATGCAAAATACTGCTGATTTTTCAGATTTAATAAGTATTTTTTCTTTTTTTTTGAACTTTTGTTAGTGTTTAAAGGATTGAATGGGTGGCTGAAGCTTTTGTTTCTTCTTCTTTTTATTTCATTTCTGTTTTGCTGTGTTGAGCTTTTCCTTTGTAGGATTTATAAAGAGCGTGCTGGATCATCCTTGGTTATTTCCTGTTTTGTTTCAGTGTATGTTTTACAGCAGAAAACCAGAATGAGTTTTGCCCAAACGTATCATTGTTTTCTTTTGTTAGAAATCTGATGAAACAATTAAAGAAAAGGAAGCAGAATTGCAAGAGCTGCTGAATAAGTACAAGAACCTCCTAAGAGACAATCAAGAACTTGAGCTGAAAAATGAGGGCTTGGTAAAGGAAAAATATGCTGCCCAGTCTGAACAGTCAGTCATCAGGATAGTCAGAGAGTTAGAGGTGAGTTTCATGTAACGGTGATCATTTGCAGATAAATACTTTGACATGAAATTAATGATGATTTTCCCTTTGGCTTCGTGCTTATGAATTTGTATGCCTTGTAATTCATCCATGTTGCTAGGGGTAGCATTTCTTTCAGAGCAGTACCATTTTGGTCTGTAACAAAATGATAGCAGTGACCTTATTAGTAATTGAGATATTATTTTTAGATTATTGAAATGTTTTACAAGCCTATGGTTCTGACACTCTTGATTTGGCATTGAAAGTGTACGTAGAATTGTGCACTGAAGAGCTTACAAACTTGACTCTTGAAAAGTGCGTACAACAATTTGTCTGCCTACCATACAGGTGTAGAGTTTTGTGGTCATTAGGGTATGGATACTTCTGTGAATGGGGAAGTATCTCTGCTACTGAAGAGCAGTACAAAGGAGAGCTTGTGCCCTCCTAGTAGGTAAGGGAAAAGATTAAACACGTAGTGAACACAAAAAAGAAGGGGACCTTGAGGATAAACATAGATATAGTTACATTTTCTCCCCTGTATTTTGGTACTAGCCAAAAGGGAAGATCAAGGACTGAGAAGTTTTTGAATAACTTGCTGACTCCATCAGTGCATTGTTTACTGTTGTGTCCAGATTAGTGGAAAAAGAAGATTCCTTTAGAGATGTGTTCCATTTCTTGTCTTTTTTGCTTGCAATTTAGTCTGTTAAGATCTCCAAAAGGATTATGCAAGGCAGCAAGAAGTACTTCCTTGTGGTGGAGAAAGCTGTTTCATTTCTTTAACAGTGTATTGATCATTAATGACATTTTCTTGAGGATATTTAAAATGAAAAGAGCCATTGGCAAAGGAAGCATGGGTACTATGTGTACTGTCATGTTCCGAATACACTAGTGATGGAATGTTTAATATGTTAGGGACCAGATTGTTAAATAAGGTAGGTGCAAGCACAGTCTGAGACATGAGTTATTTGGCAAGCACAGAGTTGAGGAGCTGCATCATGGTTGGTCAGGGTACCAACAAAGAGTATAACAAAATATGAATGAATATACATACAGAGCAAATGAGGTCTGTGAAAAGCTACATAGAAGTTTTACCTCTAAAACAAACTGCATTGTGTGCACGTGCCTTCTGTAATGAAGGGACCTTGTAGTGATGGAAAATCTTATAGAATTAATATAAATCCAACAGTTAATTTCTTCCGGACAACCCACTTCAGATACAGGTGTATAACCAGGAAAGAGAACAGTGGCGAGTGAAGCCATGCATGGTAATGATCCAGTACCCACCTGCTAATCACAACCTATTCTGTATTGCTGGTTCACTTAGTGATTGTGAACAATACGTAATCATAACCCTTTGTCCTCTCTGCTCAACCTCTGTGTAAGATATCACCTCTAAGAACCCCTTTGGCATATTAATCATAAGTTTTTGCACACAGATTATCCGGAGCTCTGCTCTCATTGGCTGCTTTATACTCTTTGATGACTTTGCAGTGCTGCACCAACTCTCAGCAAATGCACAGTGGGTTCCTCCCCACCAGAGAGAACAGAAACTGAGCTCTTCTGTCCTCACTGATCTCTAAAGTTGAAGAAACAAAATTGAGAGATGCAGAACTTTCTCTCTTTCATCATACCTTTTTACTTTATTTTAATGTAATGATAAATTTTAAAGCTACCAACATCCAAAGCTCTGCTGGGTGCCTTGGCCAGGCCAGGGAAGATAAATGACAGTTTCCAATTAAAGTTTGGATTCTTGAGCCACTGTTATGGGCTAGAGAGAGCAGGGGAGGGAGGGAGTGTGCGAGAGCACTGCTGATGAGGTTAGTCATGCAACTGCTGACTCTGGTATCAATGAAGTCTTGGAATTAAGTATTTTTTACAGCAAGGAATTTAGAAGTGCAATGGACTCGTACGGTGTTGAAAACGGTCGATGATTTTGTGCTTAACGCTGCTCTCTCACTAACAATACTCCTTTACTTACAAAGCTTTTTGTTGGACAATTTGTTAGGTTAATACATTTCTAACATATTTTTAGACCTTTTCAGTTCATTTCAATACTGAGAAAAGCAGGAACATTGAGAACAGTGGCTCTTGCTCAATCCTGTATGTATGTTTCTGGGTTCTGTTGTGTTGCACATATAGCCTTGCATGCAGCAGCAGGGAGCCACAATGATGTGAGTTTTAATTCTAAATTGGTTTCTCTGAGTGTCTAAAAGGATCCTTGGATTTGTGTGATATCTCTCCATAAAGTCTGTTTCTGAGAAGGGGAGCTTATGTGTCACTCGAGGGTGGAGTAGGGAATGCGAGCAGCTGATACCTGATGTTTCTGCAAACAACGCAGTGCTTTTGAATTCCCGTACAATCAGCACATTATTTGACTTTAGTTATAATTACTGCAGTATTTTGGGAGTTAATGCTGTGCAGCCAGGGAACTGAAGAAGAGTTTGTGCAGTTGTGATGTCTGATTTCCTGCAGTTGGTGAAGTTGTAGTCAAAGCATGAAGTCACTGATGTAGCCAGTGCTGCAGTTTTTGGGTGCCCTGAGAACCACAAATGGTGCAGCTCTGTGGATGTGTCTTAACTGGTGAAACCAATGCAGTGTTGTTGCTGAGTTGATTTTTGTCACTATCCTTGTGTTCACACAGCAGCCGTGCTGCTTTTCACTGTTACACTAAACAAAACCTGCTGGTGGGAGTGGATGGGATGCACGAACTGCACCATTTCCATATTAGCAGCAGTTTCATCTTAGCAGAGTTATCCTGATGAGGTGATATTTGCAGATCTGTTTACAGTCCAGTAGTCTCGCCGTATATATCATCAGGAGGGGCCATGGGTTCCTCAGAGCCATCAGCTTTTTGACATTTTCTGTGGTTGAGATGACATCTTCTAAAAGTCAGCAGCAGTCTTTAGCTACAGTAATTTCCATCTTTGGGTCTATGACTCACTGGCCTGTAACGACTTTGATCTTATTAGTGATCGTTTCATTTACAGTAGACCATACGTCCTGTTCTCTGTAAGGTTATAAGAAATGATCAAATCCTTGTGCTAATGGCTGCCTGGCTGGGTCAGTGCTGGGCTGTAGGTTGTGGCCTCATCCCTGTCATTCATCCCCTGACCTTCACAGGTTTTGAAGTGATCCCAATGAGGCCACCAAATATTCCTGTGACGTTGCCGGTAGGTTACTTACTGCAGAGGTACAGACCTTTTACTTTCATGGCTTACAATTGGAAAAACCTTTTAATGAAAATAAGTGATGTTTTCCACCGCTGCTGCTTAGCAATAGCGTTTCAGATTTAAATATAGACTTTAATGTATTAGATTGCCTGCTTTCATGGGAATATAAATCTTCCACTGCAATATGGTCCTGGATGTCTTGCAGCTATCTCTTCTAACACATTTTCCCTCACACCATGTGTCAAGAGGTTTAATGTTTCATTAACTCCCACAGCATTATGGTCTGTGTAAGTTACAGAGCTGCCGTATGTTTTGTGTACCTTTGGGGAGTTGATTGGAATAATTCACTCCTACGCTTTATTTAGAAGTGACAGTAATAATGTACCCAAAAAAAAAATGTTCGTGCTGTATCTTCTCATCCTTATTATTCATGGAAGAATCTGAATAATCAAGAACGCTTCTTCATGATTTTGCTAACCTTTACCTAGCTAATTGAATTTAGAGTTTGTAATAATTTGCCTATAATCTGTGACATTTGGAGTTCAGGAACAGCCCTTGTCTCCAGTAATGGAGGAAAAAAAAAACATTGGGAGGTTTTCATGAGGTTACTCGGATTTTGGTGCAAATGTGGGGCTGAATTAGTGCATGAATTCGGAAATCAGGGTAAGAAAGGAGGCAAGGTTCTGTGTAGCACTGCTTTGCTAAGCAGCAGTCACAGCCCATGAACAATTGGTAACAGCCGCTATCTAATCTGCGTGTCCTAAACTCTTCAGAGTGACATTACTCAGGGAGAGCTTCTAATTAGGAGACAGTTCTGTAGTATTTTCACAGTAATAATTGCAAGGCTCGTATCAGACATATGGAAGAGTTCACAAGAACTTTTAACAGACTGTTAACCAACTAAATTAAGTCAAAAGATTTATCTCTTCCTGTTCCTTTTGTGTCATTGATCAGTGACGAACCCTTTTCCAAACTGAATTGCAGTCAGAGTACTTTATGCTTAATGCCTATTCTTATAAGGCTGGAATTCCTGCACGTTGCTAAGAGTCCTTAACTCAGGCTGTGAGATTCATTGACACTTTTTAGAAGGTATATTTATTGATGGACTCTGGCTCACCCATCTCAGCCTGTTTGCCTTTGTGTTTCTCAGCACTCAGCCAGCAGAAGTCATTGCTGTGTGTTGCTTCTCTGCTCGCCTTGACAGTAAGCTTGACATTAAGCTCAATATTTTGCCGTTCACCTATCAAATAGTATTTAATGTATAAACAGCATGAGAACCTTGAAACGTGTGTTGGGGCACCATTAGGGTTGGTGTTAGTGGAGCGTGGTGAACACAAAGACAAGGTCACTTCTATAAAGAGCCTGCAGGGTTAAGTGGCACGAGCTGCTCTTTCAGCAGTGAGATCTGTTATGCAGATTACTCAATGGAAATAATTTGATCAAAACTTGATTACATTTGCAAAATATTATTTAGCATGTTTGCTAGCACACAGTGAAGTACGAGCATAAATAATTAAAAGTAAACAACAGTTGTCCTTGCTTTTGTGCTGTTTACTTTGCAGAATATGAATTTTTCAAATTAACAGCCTCTGCATCGTTAGCGTGAATTAACGAGATTCTACTGTAGCTGAATTTTTGTTGCAATTCCTGGCTTAGGAACTGCAATTGAAGTCATAACAGCTGCTTGAAACTCCTGGGTGTAGATTTCTTCCTTGTTAATGATGTGTTCACTAATGATTTAGTATCTCTTGAGAGTTTAGTTTCCAGTCTTGAGGTTGTAATGTGGAGAGAATAGAATTACCTTTCATTCCTGTCCTCTGGAGTTATCTTGTCATGCTGGAGCCATGCACATTCCCCTCTGGCTGTGGCACTTTTTTGTTTGTGCTTTCAATTTTCAGGCAGAAGGAAAAGTAAGAGAAGCAACATGGCCTTTTCTTCTCAAACAGAGACAGAAGATACTGTGCCTGACATTAATACATCTACATTTCCTTTAGATATCCCAGTTATTTTCTCTTCCGAGCAGCCTGACATCTTAGGTATTTTTATGTAATAAGTGCAAGCAAATACTCCTTTAAATAGCTGCATTTTTTTTTTGCTTCCTGCTGGAAAAGTGGCTGAGTGGTTGTTGGATTGAAAAAAGTCTTCGGAACTTACAGTGGATGCTTACTGAGAAGGCAGCACAGGAGTCTGGATTTATTCTAGTAATAACATACCTTCTGTGAGCAAGGCTGCAGGCAAACAATTTTCTTTGTACAAGTAAAGAAAGCAGCTTGGAGTGACCCAGCTTGAGTGTTCAGACTGCACGAGCACGTGGCTGGCCTGTTCATCCTGTTTGTTGGCTCAATGCAGACCTTTTTATTCAGAAGTGGAACAGAATTTGCACAAAACTCAGCCCCATAGAAAGCCAATTTTAATCCAGAAAATGGAGAGGACTGTTAGGACAATGTTCTAAAATGGGTGCTTGGTCTTTAGATTTCTACTTTCCTTTCCTTCCCTATGACAACAACTCGCTGGGTTGTTCCTGGGTTGAACTGTTGTTTAGACATGTAACTCGTTTATGTTATGTAAATAGCAAACCGCTATTCACCTCCTATAATAACAGCAGATTGAAGTGTCATAAATCGTTTCCAGATTCATATTACGTTTCTGAGGGGTCAGTCCTGTTCAGTGACTTCTGAGTTGCTCTTTTCACCTTTTCTTCTTTGCATGCCTGCACAAAGTTGTAGACATGCCGACATAAAAATTGCATTAGAAGATAACACAGTTCTTTGTTTAATTTAGGAAAGAAAAGAATCTGAATATGAAAAGCTGATCCTTGCTTTAAAAAAGGAACAAAATATTTATTCGACACTGGTGCAGACCTTTAAGGAATCAGACAGGTAAGTACTTTTTCTGTTTTGATGGTCAATCTAAACTCAAAGTTAGAAGTTGTGAATAAAGGTGCAGCTCAACTGGGTAGGCGCTATTTTGTACAGGCTGATTGTTAACAGGTGATAAACTTGCTGTTGCAGTCTTCTTAAAAGAGAAATATTTTTGTAAAGAAGGAGATGTTGTTTCAGTGTGCTGATTATTTCTGAAGATATTTCTCTTTGGATTAGATTTCCATTTGAGTACAAAGAAAGCAGGTAGGTTTTCAGTGGAGGTTCTTGTCCTGTGTTGGAATATAGGGGAAAAATCAAATCTCAGTCAGCTGTGCTGTGCTGGATGATTTACCGTATTCTGCTCCTTCTCAAATAATAATAGCATAATGCTTGCTTTAAAAGTGGCACAGTGAAAATTTTGATGAGAATTAAGCAGGTGAGGTTTTGGAGTTGTTTAAACAAAATAGAGTAAGTGAAATTTTCATAACATTCTTTCAACATCAAGCATTCAAAAGCATTCTAAGCGGGAGGTAGTGCTTTTCAACCTTTTAATATCAAAGAGCACAGAAATCTCTAACCTACTTTGTATTCTGCTATTGCTTGGCGGTTGAGGAAGAGATGTTATGATGAAACGAGGAATATTCTTAGCCTTTGGGTAAAAGAAATATTGTTTTATTAAAATGTACTTTTGCTGTTGTAATTACAAATCTCTTAATTAGGTATTGGGGATGTTTAGGGGATGACTTCTTGCTCTTCCTGCCTGAACGCAGTGGCTCATACCTGCCAACTTTTGGGAATGCATGTTTGCATTTTGCAGTCAGCGCATAGGAATTGTAGTTTGGAAACCAGCAAGTGAGTAGCACTAAAGTAGATGAGATCTAGAATCTGAATTAGGCACATTAATAGTAATGCCATCCTGTGCTTGGCCACAGCACAGAAGCTGTTTTAGAGAATAGAATCTTTCTCATTAGAAATAGTGATGCAAGGCAGACTATGGAGATTATTGCTTATCTCCAGGAAAAGATCAATGGCTTTTGTGGCAATCACCAAATGAAGTAAGAAGCACATTTGGTTCAGTATTTCACACAAAGTGCTCACAGTCTGTGGGTAAGGTGATTGTGTCAACACTGCATAGCGATGGCAACGAGAAAGAAACAGATCTACTGCTGTATTTTCTTTCAGATGGGGAAAATTATAATGGTAGCTGACTGTGGAACTTGAATGGGGACTTTTCAAAATAAGATACCTGATGTCAGTACCATGACGTTCCTTCTCTGCAGAGAATCGATGCTTATTCTGATAGCTCAAGAGGAGGAGAGAATGTGCTTACTTAGCTTCTAGTAATGTCTTGGTTTGCTTTTCTTCTTAATTTTTGCTGAGCATTTAAGAGAGCTTTCTCTTCAAAGATATTCCCGAGCCAGGGAGTGTTAGTTAAAGGAGGGGGTTCATGTGCAAGAAACACTGACAACAGCACACTTGTCAGAAGACAGACTGAGAGTCTTTTCATATATGCTGCCTTTTAATTAATGTGTTTCTGCAAGATGCTGTTATCCTCATGCAAGTATGATGCTCTGTTTGCTCCTGTGTAGCCTCCTGTAAGGCAGATTTGAATTTTGTTTTGAAAGATTCCTGGATTGTTACTGTACTGTGGGTTGGAAATTCTATGGCAGCATAATTTATCTTAAAATACTGAGGTTTGGAGTGAATTAAGCATCAAAATAAATAATACGATGAGTCCGGTAGCACCTTATTTTTTTATTAAATGCTAATTATTTCATACTGTTACAATGCAGTTTTTAGTGTACTGAAGTCCTTTTATAGACTGATTGTAGCTGTCTTGTCAGTGCTGTTGAAGGGTAATGGGGTTGATCTAGCTAGGGACAGCTGGATGTGCTGACATGGAGAGAAGTAGGGGGCAGTGACTGATGCTAAAGTAAGCACTTCGGTGACTGCGCTGGGAAAAAAAAAGCTGCTTAAGGAATTAATTCATGTTGACAAATTGTCATTTTTAAGATTTGAAATTTATACCCAGTTGAGATAATTGGCACAATTTAAACTTGAAAGGCTGATTTTTGCAGGCTGATGGAAGGATTCAAATAGTTGGGTTGTGCCTGAATTATATTTTTCAATGAAGCATGACTTCTTTTTTATGATTACTTTCTTAGGGGAGCATTAGATTATGTGGTACAGTCCTGCTACAGGGGAACAATGTTTCCATGGTCACCATATAATGGGATACAATGAAATTGGTTGTTTTGGTTTTCCTACAAACAAACAAACATGCTCACATTTGCCTGATACACTGTATCTGTCCTGCTGAAGCTGATTTAAAAGTAGCAACAGTTCAAAACAGCGAGAAGAGAATGTGGACTTAAAGGTTTGATCCCTCCTTTCTGCATAGGGATTAGTTAACTCTTATGCATCAAAACAGTGTAGGTGTGAGATTAAAAACCAGTGCTGGCTGCTGTGAAATGGGGTCATCGTGGAAGACTGGGTGTGTAAAAGATGCTGCCTTGCCTAACTGAGGGCTTTGAATTAAAATCTTAAAGGTTTTTGTTTTATTTCTGGTTTTCTCCTTTTTTTCCTTAGTTTAAACAGCCTGCAAACAGAGCTAAACAAGATCTTTGTGTTACGGAAGCAACTAGAAGATGACATTCTAGCCACTCGGAATCTACAGAAGGTCTTAGAAGATCAGATTAAGAATGCTAAACACAGACAAGGTCTGTATACATGTGCAGCCCGTCCCTTTTCTTGGTCTTCTTGCACAAAAGAAAAGTGCTTTTATTATACTCAGTTTGCTGCGATGAAGAGGATCCATTTGAAATTAGATAAAGGTGTAAAAAGGCTTCAGCCTTCTGTACTGAAAATTATTTGGGGGATTTGTAACAGAATATCTTTGAGCAATCAGGGTGTTGTATAAAGGGACAGCTTTTCTCTTTCCCCGCAGCAAATGTTAGTAATTCTATGGCAATTCTACTGCAGTGATCGTTTCAAGCTGCCAACAATTTTGTACCCATAGAATTTACTGTTTTCTGCAGAAATCGGATTCCTGGCTTTGAATAAATCTGTGGCCATGGGATCACTTTCTGTCCCTGGAACTTCATTATTGGATGATATTTTGATAAACAGCTTCTGTGTCAGGGAATTGGTAGACTCCTCCTAAGGCAAGAAGCACTTCCACAGAAGGAAAAAGTAGGCAGTAGTTTTATTGTTTTGTAGTTTATCCAGAAATATTAGAGCTTTTAAGTATAGTTTGTTTTTACTTCTGTGATGATGGTTTTCGTATATACTTAAATATAAAAAATGATGGATGTCATTAAAGTTCACTCCATGTGCAGACAGATCTGTTTTGTTCTTAGGAGATACATTAAAAAAGCAGCAAAGCCTGTTCACTTAGCCTTTCAGCTTCGAGTTTCCACTTCGGTATCATTCTCTTCCCCAATTTGCTAAATGACAAGAGGTGAGCTTCTGCCTTTTCATAATTTCCAGCCTCCAAAGCAAAGAGGTGATGAACAGCCAGGAGAAGCCCAAAGGAATTGTGGATACCCCCCAGTTTGGTTGTCAGAAGCAGCGGGGCTGTGGGTGAAGCTGCTAGGGAAGAAGACTGTGAATCATTGAGTCCTCGCAGCTTGCATAGGATCAGTGTCAGACTTGGGAATAGGATTTGGATGTCTCCTCTTTGTCATAATTTAGATACGCTTTCTCGCTATCTAATGAGATAATATTAAAGAATTAATTGTCATCTATGCTGTAAATGAACAGGTGTTTATTGAAACATAACAAAACCAGTCATGCGGTTGTAGAGGAAATGTATTTTCAAATCCATTCATTTTCAGTTCGTTTGGCCCCAGTGCAGAATGAGTTCTGTGACCTTGTCCAAGCTGGCTCTTTGCCTCAAGACTTCAAACTCTTACAAATATAGTTAGAATAACTGCTCATGCCTTACTTATCCTTCCTAAAAAAAATGTTTCTAAATGTAATGCTAAATATGCAGGTTATAATGCGGAATTGCATCCACAACTCATGCTGATAGTCAGAGAAAATACAGCACAGCTTGTTGTCAGAAGCATGAAGAAATGTAAGGACAAAATTGGTTCAGTTGAACGTAAAGATTATTTTGGGGGCAATGAAACAATTTTAACAGGCCTCCCCCAGACTTCCTGGTAGGCTCTTGTTTGAAAAGTCCTCTCTTTGCATTTTATGCTTTCTTTTCCAGCAAACAAATAAGAGTTTCTGAAATAATTCCCGTTGTTGGTTATTTTGACAGATGAAACGCTATCTTTCTGTGGAGATCAAACGTCTTATATGAGTATTTGCTTAGGAGGGCAAGATAATTTAAACCTGCAGATAGACCATCTGTCTCTTGAAGAACTTAAGAAAAAGGTATTGATCTAGTTTAATATTTACTGCTTTTAATGCCTTAATTCTGATTCATTTGTAGTTTGTGCGTCTCTCACGGGAAGAAGCATTTTATTTAGATATGACTTGGTAGTTCTGAAAGGATGTTCTTATCTATGTGGTTTGTGATCCACCTTTTATGAGCAGTTTCTTCTTGTTACACAACATGAGCTTCAGAGTGAGCTGCGAGGTAGGTGGACTGCTGCAAAGCTTTTCAAATAGTCAGACAGCTGGATTCAGGTTTCAGACTCAATGCCCTATTTTAGTGATCATTAAGTATGCCAAGTGGAAAGGAAAGTTTTTGTATTAAGTATCCTACAATGCACATCTCACCTGCCTTTATTAATCATGAATATGGTAGTGGTGCCTGTAATTTATTCTGTATAGCACACTCCATCCTAGGCTTTACTGTTTTTTTTTTTGACAAATATGGAATGATAAAAAGGAACCCTGAGGTAGGTTAATATTATCTTCATTCTACATAAGTAGAACTGAAATTCAAAGAAATTAAATTTGCAGACAGTTGTCAAGCAATAGATTAGTATTGGAGTTCAGAAAACTGTTCTAACTCATCATCCTGTGCGTTGATCTCTGAGCTGCGCACCAATTTATGATAAGGAACTGTGCTGAATGCAATTGTTTGAGATTGAACGTAAGTGAAGTTTTCCATTTCTCATGGGCAGCTGAATTCTAGGCAAGCGTTCAAAACGTAATGGGTAATGGGAAGGAAAGAAGCTTGCCTTACACTGAGCAGGTGTAAGTAAAAAAGCCCCAGATTGTCTATCAGTCCCATTCTGAGGAACACTACTTTTATCTCTGAACACATTCCCTTCGGCAGATTCAGGAACAGCATTAGCAAAAGATGTTGATAAACCATTTCTTGCCTGAAAAAGAAGTTCTGTGGCTGAATACTGATCCGCTTTTCACAAATAGATTAATTGCTCTAATAAAAACATTTCACCTTCTGCAAATGCTGCCTTCTTGATAGAACTACACAAGTCTGTGTCGCTGATGTGCTTCATCTTACTAACTTGCCTGGAAACTAGAGTCTTCCAAGTTAAGTTTTCTTGAACACCAACTTACAAATACATTATCACGTTTTCCTTACATAGGGAGATTGCCTTATGAGCAGCTACAGAAGCCCAGGCATTCTAACTTTGCAGTTAAGATTTACATAGAGATTTATATATCACAATTTGCTTTCATGCTAGCATGGATGCTATCAGTTTTGTGCACTCTTCCTTTGGTTGTTTAGGTTACTGATCTTCTCTTGATGGTTAAGGACCTGCTGTTAATTAATCAAGAACTTAAGTCGAAACAGCTTGGATTCTTCACAACAGATTCTCAAGGGAAGGAAGCAGGGAAGATATTAAACCAGAGTGAGGTAGGTTTTCAGAGTTAAAGCAGTGAATCTCTCATCGCTAATGTACCTTGTGGAACTGTTTATGTAAGTGCAGAATGACCATAGAACCTGGGGAGTTTAGATCGTTAATCCTTATAATAACTTAAATTAATGCTGGAAATAAATTTAAGAGGTTAACATGAGATCTCACAGTCTCAATTCAGCAAGTGTTCAGTGATGTGTTCAGTAGATTTTAAAGAAACAGCATGTATATTAAAACATTTATTGGGTTTGCCATCTGTTGGTTTTCTCATTTAGAAGAGGAAGAAAGAGTTAATATTGCTTTATAAAGAAAGCAGTGTCCTGTCATGATAGCCTCAGTAATGGTTCTGCACTGAAAAAGATTGTAGGCAGTCTGTTCCAGTGAGTCTCCTTGGTAATTTGCCGTGCCATCCTGCAGAGGGTGCTGCACCCCCACTGATGCCATGGCTTGTACCGAAGGAGTCCGTGTCGTTATCATGACAGGATATTGTGGTCTTGGATTTGTCTCAGCAAGGGTGGAACATAGAAGGCTACTTACTTAAGAAGCTTGCCACATGAAATTAGATGCTGAATGGCAAAGAGTGAGGCCTGTAAAATAAAAGGCCTCAGAATTCTTATAGCAGACATAGGAATGTAAAATTCAGTCAAATTTGGTGGAGTGTCAGTATGATGACGGTGCTATAGAGCTCAAAAGTTAGAGGAGCTGTGATTAAATGCTTTTAGTCCAACAGGTATTACTGCATCAGCCTTGGCAAGAAAGGGCTATCTGGTTTCCAGGCTAGGGATTGTGACAACACTGTATTTTGCATATTAATAACCGTTGTCAGAGAGACCACGTTCTGTTTCTTGTGTGCATTCTGGGCTAGGATTTGTTGACAGGTAGTGCTGGGATGATGCTAACACACGGGCTATAAGAGGAACTGGGACAAGAACAGAAGCATGCACCCTTCTCAGGTTCTTAAAATGAACCCATCTCTCTTTTCCTTTGGAAAGCCAGAGCATGGATCAGATAAATGTGCATCCTGGGGTCTCCGCGGGGCATCTCCCACGGGCCTGGCAGCCCACATTGCTCCATTTCTTGGCCTTGTGTTTGGAAGGGAGTGAGGAGAACAGAAAAAGGTTGTTTGTATACTGTCCTCTGAACATCTGCTTTCTCTGAGAGAAGCAGCCTCAGTGATTTCAGCCTTCAGGGCTCCAGGGATCTTTACAAACCAAGCATATCAGTGGTTCATTTAGGAAAAACATTCTCAAGGTTTTCAGTCCCCAAGGAAATACTTTAAACAGGCTGCTTATTTTTAGCAGGCTTTTTTTTCTTTTTCTTTTTTTTTTTTTTTTCTGGCCTTAAGCCACTTATTTGCTTCTAATATTTTGTTGAACATTAGATGATGTTCCTTGGAGCACAGAAAGTTTCCTTTCAGCATTTCAGATGTAGGACCAGGCTTAAACTGCAGCGATTCCTTGTTATGATGTGCTGTAACCTGTTGGTCTGACATAAGAATTCCGTTCTGAGCTGCACAACTTATTTAGCCCAGTACTGGCCTGGGAAACTCATATGCTAGAAAATAGCAAGTCTGTAGAGATAGTTACATCAGGTGGATAAGTTATATGTGCTAATGAGTTTAATACACAGATGTGTAGATTCAGGTCATCAAACTATATGGAAGATTAAAATTTAGCATTGTTTTATGACAGTGAATATGATTGAACTTTTTCATTTCCTATGATTGCAATGAAAAGCCATCTATTTAAATGCATGTTCTTGCTGTCTTGCCGCAGTTCTGTTTCTCTTACTCTGGTTTTCAGATTGCCTTTACTTTGTGTTGTCCTGGAAAACCAAGTTTTAAGTGAAAATACCAAGATAATTGAAGCGTGACTCAGAAGTTAATTTTGAATATAGATTTCTAATAGTAAAAGGCAAATATATTAATAGACTGCACCATCCAGTTACTTAAAGCCATTAGAGCTGATTATACTGCTAGAGATCGGAAGATTAAGAAAAAGCTTTTCTCGTTTTCCATATACATTTCTGTGCACCTTTTGTGCTCAATTAAAAATAAAGACAACAAACCCACACGTGGCTTCAATTCCCACTGTTCATAGGAAGCAAAAATAACACTCTCTGCAGAGTCCTGTTTGCAGTTGGATGGATGTGCTGAGAGCCAAGGCTTTACTACAGCATGTGATACTGGGGAAGTGGGTTTTGCTTTTCATGTCCCAAGTTTCAGCTCCGCACTTCGTATCCATCAGAACTATAAATATCACATCCACAACCACCAGGCTCCAGTTTCTTTCCTTTCAATGTGTCAATTGAGTCTCTGTACCCGTAATCTCAGTTTACTGCTTTTTCTATGACTGCGCTCAGGATTCTGCTTCATCTTGTCTTAAGTTAATTTTTCTTTAGCTCCACGTGGCTGTTATACACAGCAGTGCTGTGTTAATGGCATAGTGCTTTAAGGGTAAAAAATGGAATCGAATGCAAGTCTGAATCTGCAGTGCCAGTGCTGTATCCTGCCTGAGGTTTAGACATCCTAGGCACAGCATTGTGGGTATTCACCATCGCTCATGTTCCTTATTTTTAATGAGGTTCTAGCAGCAAAGATCTTAAATGATTATCATTTTTTCTATTGGATTGAAAAAAATTGCTATAAACAAAATGATATAAATGTCCAGTCTAGTTGCAGTTCTAGTTCGGTGTTCTTTAAATGGAGCTGTTTGGGTGTTATCTGCAGTGATTCAGAGGCTCTGTGCTGTGCTTCTCTTCTGGTGCTCTGCTGCTCATTCTTCCCAGCTGGGTAGGGGTGGAGCTGCTTTCTGGCTCAGGTCTGCCCCAGTTTGGGAACCTTTGTTCCAGTGTGTTCCTAAAATACTGCCACAATACTGTTTTCTTTGTAAAGTCTCTGCTTTTTGGGTGCTGGAGGAAAGCCCTGATGGTGCAGCAAGTAGAAGTGAATTCTTGCAGTGGAGAAAATGAAATAGGCACAGTGAGAACATGATTGAGGATAGGGGTCTTTTGTTGGGAGAGGCTAAATGGTGTTCGTTTGTTATTGTAATATCTGAGGGGAGAGGGTTAAATAAAAATGAAGTAAGATATAAAGCAAGGTTTCACTGTAATATGAATAATTCCTGGTTTTTATCTTAATTTTCTTTGATCTTGTTGAAGAAATCTAATTCAGTGTTTGTTACTTTGTATTACAGGCTTTTTTTGTTTTCTTTTAAGACATGTCACTGACTTATTTATGCATGTTTCATATCACGGTATTTTTTTTGTGCCTCATTTTCACATCATTCCATACTTTGTGTAGTTTCTTGAAATAACAGAAGAGCGGGAGAAGCAGACTGAAGATGGTGACAATGACAGCAAGATGCAGAACAGTCAGTTTTATGAGAGGGAAAGTCAGGTAGGACTCTGCACTGGATGCACTGTGTTTCTCCTTAAAGACTCTGTAGTTCAAGTTATGTGAGGTTTGTCTGCTGCCATCATTGATGAAAAATATTTGAGGTCCTTCTGGGTTGGAATACTTGATGTCATGGTAACTTGGTAGAGACATTTGTGTACTTGAGACAGGCTTTTGGAATCTGCTGTCCTCTGGTCATTCCAAAGAATCACGGTATCTTAAGATAAATCAAGTAAAAAGGAACCTCGGGAGATCATAAAGTGTAATTAGCTGAACGTTTCTAGTAGTTTGAAAATGGTGACGTGCTAAAATATGACTCAGTGACACATATTGAGGGGTTGAGTTGAAGAATAGTGACATTCTGTTGTCTGTAATTTCTCTGTTGACTAGATATGCCTTCATGAATCCATGGATTGTCCTTCTGAGATGGATAAGCAGGTAAATGTATTGTAAAGAGTCTCCTGCCTCTTAAACATTTTAGTATCTCACTGGTGATGCCTACCCATAAAACTGCATGAAATGAATCAGGTGTGTACACTCATATAGTTGATACAAAAGACTCCCTTTGACTTAAAGGAATGCTGAGTTAATGGTGAGGACCCATATAGAAACTGTAACTTGGAAGAAGTTGGCTGCTTGTAAATAGTTTGTTAGATCCTGTCCTTGCCATCAGAGCAGGGAGGTCCCAGGACAGAACATGGTAAAGACAAATGATATAAAGGTAAACTAAATCTAAAAAGCTAGCAGTAATGTGCAGGCAGCATTCCAGCAATTTCATACCTATTCAAAAATAAATACCATCAGGGAAGTCTACTTACTACTAAACAACTGATCTCTATGAATTAATCATGTGAAATAGATGTTCATTTGTTTTTCAATTAATAAATGGTCAGTGAAATGTCTGTGGATGCTTCTTAATGTAGATAAAGGGCATCAGGAATTAGAAAACCCGATTACAGAAAGATTACAGTCCTTAATCTAATAGAACATTGCATACCTATCTAATAAGAAAATATTTGCAATTTTTTAACAGATAACTCCATCAGGCTATTCAGAGAGTTTCTGCAAAGGTAGACGTTACAGGAATCCAAATAAGCCTCAGTTTGAACATGATACAACCGGCAAACACTTTGGCAGAATAGGGATGAGTGAACATGAAACAGAAGAGATGAACTTGCTCACATTTCTTTTAAGAGAAAATAGAACATCTGTACTTGAATCTACGTAAGTATGAGAGAGATGCACTGCTTTTGACAGTATTTCTATTTGAGAAGAGAATAAAGTAATTTTGCTAAAGTGAATTTAGATAATGGCGCTGTCTAATTTACCTGAGAGATTGGCAAGGCGCCTTCAGAGCCATTTTAGTCTATCATGCAATTAAGTAATTAGGAAACATACTATCAGTAGAAATCCTTATGAAAAAACCATTACAAGAGGAAAAAAGCCTCCCCAAAGTTATTGATACATGGAGCTTTACTGTAGAGAGGAATGTTTTCAGAGTGGGGACTAGAAGTGCTAGAAGGCTTATATGGTAATACATGCTACTGCTTTCTATTTTGTTTTGTTTTGTTTTTAATGATATTAAAATAGCTGAAATCACAGGGCAGCAAATGGTGGGGTGTTGAAGGGGTTGAATCCATATTACTGTAGAAGGGATATGAGTGAGAAATTATGGATAGTGGAAATTGAGTTACAATGACTAGAGGGTTAATTTTGATTGGACATTACTGGTACCCTTCATGACCACCGTGTTTCTATCTCTGTGTGTGTGTGTTATACTACAATGCAATCAATTCCAAGCTGAAATGCTCATTTCTTTAGGAACTGGACAATACCAAACAAGTTGTACAGAAAAAGCACACACCCTCATTAGGTTTTTCCCTCCCATTTTATGTTTAAACCACTTAATCTTCTGGTTGAAAACTCAATTACAGCTTTGCTAGCGATCACTCTCATTTTTCTTTCTTTGTTCTTTCCACGTTGTTATAACTATATACAGTATTGCATGACTTTTTCTTCCCTTGCCCATCAGTGTTGTGCTTTCCAGAGAGTAATGGGAATGACCTTCCATATACTGAGAGCTCAGCAGTGCTGGTAGCAGAATATCCTGTGGAGTTACACAAGTCAAACCCTGTTCTATGTTCAGCATGCACTGCAGCTGACTTGACTCAAACAGTTCTGTGTTTTTACATTGCTGTTCAAAACTCTCCAACAGCTCCAATGATCTTAGCTGTCAGAGCACCAGTCAGTGATAAATGAGGGGGTTATTACTTGTAGAGGTTGAACAGATAACATTGTTTTATTTGTTAACTTTACTTAAAAGTCTGCTAATGAGTGATTCCAACACAGTCATCTTTAGCTCTCTAGTGTGTAATTTTTTCTGTATTCGGATATAAATGACCAGACTGGCTGGTGATGAGCCTGTACTTTGGGTAACTTAATTCTCACTAATGACATTATACGCCAGACAGAGACATAAAGAGCCTAGTTAGTCTGTAGCACTTCAAATGCTAACTATATAAATACAGTTGTTTAAAATGCTAGTTTATATGTTTAGTGGCACAAACTGTTCTTTATTGCACACATGATATCGTCTGTAGGATCTGAAGACTTGCTTATGCCTTAAGTGCCTCTTATTTGGCTTCAGTTTCATTTAAAATGTTTTCAGAACTGTTGTCAATGGGCACTGGCTGTCTGTGAGGCAGTGTGGTGGTCTGTAGCGAGCTATTTCTGCAAGCTATTGGCTGCTTTCTCCATTTCCATCTTCTGTGTTGCATTAGAAATACACAAAGGGACCCATTTCAGGAAAAAAAAATCAACCTCGAGAGTCTCCTGAGTTTCAGTGGGTGGTTTATTTTTCAAGTATTTAAATCAGAAAGTAAACTCTTTTGAAAATGCATTCATGTTGCTTCTATTGCTGCTATGTAAACAATTGATTTAGTTACTAGAGGTTTACCAACGGTTCATGGATGAGGACGGGGCTGGTAGAGCATGCATGGTCATGAATAGAAGGGAAGTGTTGATGAGATAATTTGTGTTACAATTCACGCTGTGGAAATGTTTCAAAACCTCTGTTCATTAGTGAGTAATTCATTAGTGCGTAAAATAGAGTCTCCTGGGAATTTCGAGTATGTCAAGACACTGCAAAAGTGTTTCTTAGAAGGCGTTCCTGTTTGCTTAAATAAAAATCAAAATTCATGCCTTTCCTTTCCTCCTTCCTGAGTATAGCAGACAAGAACAAATGAAAACTGTAAATGAACTGTTAGATCATCTGAACACAACTGAGCAAGAATGTTCAAGTGAAGACATAGAGAAGAAGAATGAAAAAGATCTTAGGCAGATGATTATTCAACTAAGAGCTGAACTCAAACATTTCAAGCAGGCCAATAAATTGTTAAAGCAGCAAGCAGAATTAAAATCAACTTTTGATGGGAAAGAGAAGCTTCACGCAGATACGGTGCCACAGATTAATAAGGATATTGAGTTGCTGAAAGCGGAACTGAAAGATGCAGCTACACAAACAATGACTTTAGAGGGTAATGTCATGAGATTCAAATTTGAAAGCAATAAAGGAGCCTCGGAAGGAAGAACAAAATATTCAAGATTAAATGCAGAAGGGGAACTTCAGCAGGAAAAGGCGTGTAAGAAGAGCGAGCAGCATGAAAGAGGCTTTTTTTCGAGGAGAACAAATGAAGTAAGTTTGTTTAAGATTCTCTTTTTAGTGCCTGGGGAATAGATGTACAGAAGAAAGAAGTACGTTTCACTTCTAATATTAGATTTTGCTTTTGTGTAATTTTTAAAATTAGCAGAAGAGACGCACACGAAATACATGTAAGATAATTGTTCTTAATGTTGGAAGCTTTTCATCATGCACTTCAGCGTGCCTTACAACATTAAATAATGGAATTTCAATCCTCACTGGGACTAGGTACCAGTAAATCTTATAGCTGTTGGGTAGAGACAGAGATTATAGTGTAGTGACCTGACTCTGTGCTGTCCTGTATTTCAGTATACATGCTCATAAAGTGCAGAACCAGAGTGCTCTGAAGCACTGGTTTATTAAGTGTAAGTAGCAAATGAGATCTAGAAACTGAAGGCTTGTGTAACATCTGGATTTCAACAAACTCAATCTTCCTTCTGTGCTTTTATGAACATCTTACCATTGCGTCTGGCTCTTAGGGATGTCTGAAAGTTTAAAAACTGAGAGGTCAGTTCTTCATATTCGTTTTGGGAATTAAGAGCACAGAATCTGCTTTGTACACGGGCTTAATTTTCTTGTGTCACTGATATTTTCAGGCCTTTTGAAGGCAGGTACACTGTGCTCCCAAACATAAGGTTGGCAAAGTAATGTCTACCAAACTGTTTCTGCATATTGTTTCTATAGTTGGTGTAGAGGCAAAGGTGAGAACTCCCTGAAGGTCTTGCAAGGGAGGCAAAGAAGAATCTTGTTGTTGATTTTATGTGCTTCTAATAGAGAATTTTGTAACATCAACATGTAGCATGTTTTTATCCTTCTGGAGATAATGCTATCTTATGCTCTGTGGCTTCACCAAGGATGCATTTATTTTATGTGGAGTCTTTGCAAGGTGAGCAGCTGACATGCTGTGATCTCCACTGAGAAACTGAGTTTCTCCTCCCAGCACCAGTGATGGAATGTCAGTTGCAGTAGGTGATGGGAGTCCTGCAGGGGCAATGCATAGAGCGTGTGGGTGATGAAACTGTTGATCAGTAATTTCTCTCTGGCAGAACACATTTCTTCTGCAGCTGATGCAAAGCTCTGTTCATTTGCTCAAAGGTAAGAAAGGGCTGGGATGGAGGAGATGGAGGAAGGAAAGGAAAACTGGTTCAAGAATTTAGGAAAAACTAGATAGGACCTCCAAATATATATATATATATAAAGGACTTGAGGGAAACAATTACTTGGCAGTCACATGTGATACAAGTGGGGTAGCAACAGCCAGAGAAGTCAGTTTGAGAGTTTGAGTAATAAACTATATTCCTAGGGCACACAAAAATTCGAGGTTAATGACCTACTGACCCAAATCCTTTGTTTAGGTGGTGGTGAATTTGCTGTCTTGCTTCATAGACTGGAGGCCATTCATGGAGTGGCTGTGGATGCATTGGCAGCACTCACTCAGGGCCTTTTCGTTCTCACTGAATATTTGTTTTCTGTGTCATGAGGGTATTGCAGTCTCATTTTCAAAACAATTTCATGTGACAGCTGACTTGATACTGCTAGAAAAGCTTTTTCTTCCCGGAATGCTTGTTTATACTTCCTTTACTTGACTGTTTCCTACCAGCTGAAAGCTGCCATTTTATTCAATGCCTTTTTCAGACTGATGCTGCTCACCTGCTGAGGAAATCCCGGCTGCCTGTTCTGCTACGATCATCCAGACCAGTAGGAAACTGGCCTGTGAGCTCCTCTGTGCACGGGTCAGATTCAGAACTCTGGCATCACACCGGAGTGCCTTACAAAGGTCTGAAGGCATGTGAGGTTCAAACCAAGCAACTTCAGCCACAAGCAAATGGAGAGCTGCTATTGCACGAGTCTGGAACTGAAGACCTGCAAGAGGAGCCTGAACAGGAGAGCACATTAGCAAGAGGTAAATAAGCAATTGCATTTAAAGAACAGGCATTGCAGTGCTGCTTGGATTCTTCCCTTGTAGAAAGTGAAAACAGGTCACTTTAAACACATCAAATGCTGCTTAAACTTAAGATCTTACTGAGTGGTGAGTTATACATATGTGGGTCTTGAGAAGCACCACTGTTTGTTTTCGTTTAGTTGAATTTTTGCTGCTAGAATGTAAAACAGCTTTGTATGGAATAGAAAGTACATTGCATGCATGGCATGAAGTGCATAATTAATGACACTTCTGCACGGTGCCCACATGTGCACACTCATATGTCAGTGTTCAGGTCAATGAGAAATTTCCTGCATGGGCTTCCAAGTTTAATGAAAACTGTAGCAGAGACAGGAGAGTATAAAAACACTGCATTCGTTTATGCTGTGTAAATATGTTTTTACAGTATTCCACTGATCAGTCAAGTCAGCCTTGTCAGTTTCCAGCGTGGCTGGGTTAATTTAAACTCACTTGTTGACAAAGTGTCTGCATCAGCAAAGTATGACAAATTTGCAAGGCAGAGAACAATGGGTGCTATATAAAGATTTGGAGTGGTAAAGGAAAAATGCATTTAGCAGTTAGAAACTGGGTAGAGATGTAAAGGACAGGTGGGGGACAGAGGAAACATAAATGTAAGATTAAATCAAGCTCCAAGTAAACCACCATCAGAAGCAGAAGATGCAGAGGCTTTGTTGTTAAGGGTAACATTGTAGGATGGGACGGATATAGCAGGACTTAATTGTTAATGTCGAAGTTGATAAGACTAGCATTTAATTTTGATTGGTGCAAATTCCGTGGAGAATTCTGAGAGGGGAAAGTGCTTTTGGGCTGGTCCTGAAATGAACGCTGCAGTCCTGAGATTTCCTTTCCATTCTGGTTTCTTTATCCTGTAGTGGATAATGGTGGTACTACAGACAGTGATTCTGAGTCTGGATGCAATGGAAGGTTGCAGAGGAGCAGCAGACAAACTCCTTAGCCTTTCCTCAGGGTTTAACACAAAACAATTGAAAATGCACTAAAAATTGATTAGCAGTTATATTACAAATGGGACTTGCAAGTCTTTGTCTTTATTCACTGTTAGGATGCTTTGCACATTGTTCATTAATTATTCTTGTAGTTCCGTCAAGTGCTTTAAAAAATGTGAAAAACTGTTGCATGCCACCAATAATATTTGTATGAGGTTTTCAGTTGTTCTTTTTGTGATTTTCCAGTTCTGAACTGTGAGGTAATCAGGTTGAGGTTTGTGGGTGTGGGTTTTTCCATTCACTTACTCCCTTCTGTTTCCCCACTCTGTTGCTCTCCAGGTGACTCGTTCAGCAAAGCAGACAGCATTGGGGTCCAGGTTGAACCGCTGGATATCGAATGTGGTACAGGGAGCAAGAAGGGATGTGTGATGTACAGAAATCAGCAGAACTGTCAAGGTAGAGCATTTATATGGGATAAGAAAAAAAAAATGACACTCTAGATTCTGCTAAGTTTTGCAATATTATAATTTGCTGCAGGTAACTGTCTCCTTTGTCATTATTTGTGAGCTCTAAATCTTGCTTACTTTGCTTGTATGGTTGAATTTCTCTTAACAATCCAAGTTAGTCTTTTAAGGGTTATGTTTTTGGAAGGGTCACAGGAATTTATAAACTGGATGTCAGTAAAAACAATGAGTTGTGTGCATAACCCTGATCTCTGCTGCTGATGTCCTTGCTTCTGAACACTGTTCTGTATTAAACATATATCTTTTTACATGTTTATGCTTCTGCATCTAGTTAAGAACTATTGGAATGAAACAGTTGAATGATACGATTTTGCTTATCAGAATTATTTGAAGGCATTCAACTAGGTTGAAACCTAATGGAGTCATTTAATGAAAATGTAAATAGGCTTATTACTGTATATCAGTCATTTACTGTGGGGGCTTGAATAATGTAGTTAACCTGTTGTTCACAAGATGCTGAGGGTATGGCCAGTTGTGATCACATCATTATTTTTATTCATGAGTCCTCGAAGCCCGTCAGTCTGCAGGATTGTTCTCTGTGTGAATGGGCACCCATACATATGTAGGGTATCTTAGTTCTTAATGGACAGTGTTTCATTAAAAGCTATAGCCCATCTTCTAATGAGAAACAATCCCCAGATCAAGGTTACAGAGTGGGTTCATCTGGTACCTCAGTCCTCAACCTTTTTGCATTTCCTTCAGCAGAAATAAGCTACAAAGTCAAAGGATTGTGCCTTTTAGGTAGAGGAGGAGGAAGAGAAGCCTATGAACTGAATGTCACATCTCTTATTCACCGTGTGATCTTGAATTCATACATGAATGCTTTGCTTTCTCAGGAGCTTTTCTGTCCTGTGATTCTTTTGCCTCTGGAATGATGTAAATGGTGTTCAGCAATCTGTGTGCTGCAGAGAATATCATCCACCCTTAATTTCAAATACGTTGATATTCCAGTAATCTACCTTCCTTTTTTCCCCCCCTCTGTTTTTAGGTTAGTTTGTTCTTATTATCCTGTCCTTGTGCTTGACTCGAGACTTCACATACAGCCATCCCCTCAAACATACTGCTCTGAGTCAGAGTTTGGGCATTCACATTCATTCTGTATGGAATGAAAGGGGATTTGAAACTCTTCAGGCTTACTCAAGATCAATGAATGACTCCCAGAAGGGAGTTTCTAAGTAGCTAAGGTCTTTTGCTGAACTAATAGAAGGGGAGACTTTAATTTATTGGTAACCAGAAAATACCATTTTCTTTGATACTTACAGCCCTCAACACACAGAGAACTATTAACAGAGAGCATATGTAGCAATATATATGGCTTTTATTGCTCTGAGTCTGCGTTGATTTCATTACTTAGAGTGGCAAAGTCAACCAAGAGATGTGCTGCGCATGCCAAATAAGTGCTGGTAAAACCTTTAGCAGTGAACGTTTTAATGAATTTTGTTTAGAACATGTTTTAAGAAAGAAGTTATTAAAGACAAATATTACTATTTTGCTGATAGTCTTCTTAAAATTCCGCCAGCTTTTCCAGTCGGTTTCATATAGATTTTGAAGTGAGAAGAAAAAGAATATATAATGAGAAGTTTTAGGAAGACACATGTAAGGTCACACAGTCAGCTTTTAAACCTCATTGCCTTATGTCTGAAGTTATCATCCCTTTGGCTGGAGAGAACTGGGCTTCGTCAGTGTCTCTGATTCAGAAGCGAACGGACCAAAAAAGTAATTTTCAATCTTTGGGGAAAAAAAAAAAGGGATTTATTTTGAGTATTGGTTATTTGACAGCTGATAAGGAGTTTGCAGGATTTGATGTACAAGTTGAATTAATGGGCAAATCACAGAAAGAGGTGAAAGGGCCAAAACAAGAGTGGTGCAGTTTGTAATTATTCTGCATTTTTATTCAGTCATTACAGAAGTAAATGAATTCGTTCTAGTGCTGTTAAGAACAGAATGTTAGATAAATAAATATTAATATTCACATGCAAGCCTCCTGTTTTTCAGAAATGGAAAATCATCATGACATTAGCGATGTGAATATCCAGCATTCATTAAAAGAAATAAATGAAGAGCTTTATTCAATGGAACATGAGGACATTGACTCAGCCACAGCACATTCGGGTTCCAAGTGTCTTCGTTCTCTCAAATTGAGTGTAACAAGCACAGATGCACTCGATGACTGTGAAGTCGTAGATGATACAGAAGAACTGAAACAAAGAATTAAGAAAATGCAGTCTGAACTTGAAAAGTACAAAATGTTCGTATTTCATTTGCAGACCTCTGACCAGCTTTTATTGAGTGGTATTTCCAATGCAGTTCTAAGTGACGCAGCTTTGCCTGGGGAAGGACGTTTTGTACAAGATACGGCTGTGCAAGAAATCAAACAATTTTCTGGTTTACATCAGCTGGTGGACTACGAGATTCGCACAGAAAATAGGAATTCACAGTCTTCAAAAGCACAAACCTTGTGGCCAGCACAAAACCTTAAGGAAATACTCGCAGCTAATGAGACAGACCTCAAAAAAGAGCAGGTTGCAGATATGCGTCCTGAAGAAGTGTATTGTCTTCAAAACAAACTGAGAGCCACGTCACCATCCAAGTGAGTACAGTTGTCACTGCTTCAGTTTCCTTCTTCTGAACAGCACTACCAAATAATATAGGAAGGCAAATGGAGATAGATTTTCTTCACATACAACTGTGTTGCACTAAATGATAAATTTTACTAACATACGGTAAAACAACTAAAGCATTTAGTTAAGAGATGTCTTAAAGAATACTATATTTCTCAGTGCAGGAAAGCTCGTACTGTCCGCAGTAGTGATGCTATGGATCTTTTACCACAACTCAGGCCCACAACTCTGCAGTGAAATATCCTCTCTTGAGCAAAGTCAGATATCCTATGAGGCAGGATGACCTTATATCACTCAGAGGTTTTCTCAGGTGATAGGTAGAAGAAAATGGAATGTCCCACCAAGCTACAAACATTTCCCTGGGAAACTGACTGACACGTTTATTCAAGCCCTTCTGTTTGTGTGACACTTTATGTGTAAAAATAAGAATTTGAGAGTGTAGTTGTAATTTATTTTGCAGTTGTGCGCCTGCACCGCCTTCTTTGAAGGATGTAGAAGTATATATCTATTGAAATTAATGAACGGAATTTTATGGCATAAACTTGTATGCTAGAAAATCATTTATGGGAGGCTGGAAAGTATCAGTCCTATTTTTCATATGGAAGGACTAGGGGCAGCATCTCTGATAACGTATATACAAATCACAGGCGTAAAATGTGGACTCATAAGTCCAAAGCTTTTTTTCCCCTGACTGTAGTGTCATTATTTTCCTGAGGGCTGATAGAATAAGAGGAGGTATTACAAAGAAAGGTGTTCATTCTGTTGGCTTTCTTTGGAATGCTTGGGTAGAAATATTTGGAGACATCGAGCAAGCAGCAACATGGACAATTGTATATCATCTAGTATTACTGTCGTAAAATACGGTCTTACTACATAGTATGTATAAATTTACATACCTTGAAGGTAAACCTCATTCATATTACAAAGGGAGATGTAACTGTGAATTAAGGAATGGGATGGTATGGATCTCTGTGAGGGTTTTATGGCCGCAGTGTAGAACAACTACACGAGTCACAAATGACAGGCCCCAGAATGAATTATCTATCTCCCCCCATACAAATGACTATAAAAATGCCATAACAGCCCACACCATCATAGATTTTGTTTATGGCCTCTGTTCTTTGACTCCTTGCATTTTTTCAGATCCACTCCCCTTGCTAATGTTTGATTCCATAAAAGGGAGTGCATCTGTGCTACAGGCAGTTGCAATATAAAGGGCATGTCTGTATTCATAAGCGCAGAATAAATCCAACTGATCTGAACTGATTCGTAGATTGTGGAGAAGAGGGATTGAATGCTACAGTGGTTGCCATGGTCATGCCTTTGGTAATTAAGCATGCAGAGATGTGTAGAATTCACCAAACTGGATGAAAGTCAAATGTGCTCCTGGTGGCCAGTATAGAAAGTTTCCATACTGAGTAAAAATAGTAATAATAGGGAAAAATAAGTGTATTCTTAAACATTCTTTTAGTGTATTCTGTCTTATTTCTTTTGGCACCTTTGCACAAACCAGTTCATTGTGGTTTCTGCACATCTTATAAAGGAAGCAATTAAGTGGAGGACAATATCCACCAGTTATGCCCATAGGTACAAAACTCAGCACTTAGAGACATTGAGTTTGTCATTGTGGCCATAAAAGCATTTTAAAAGGAAATCGATTCCCATAAAATTATAGCTTAGAAATATAAGTTTAATTCACTTTTTATCTATATTTAAATGTTATTTGCGGTCAGAAAATTACTTTCAATGATAATTTCGTTTTCTCAGATATGATTCATTAGTTCATTCACAAGCTCGAGAGCTTTCCTTTCAACGCCACCAAATTAAAGAGATCCGCAGTGGCTGTGTCACTTACCATCAGCATCTGACGAGCCTGATTAAGGCTTTTGAGGAACTGCTTCAAGCCAGCGATGTAGATTATTATGTTGCTGAAGGCTTCCGTGAGCAGCTGAATCAAAGTATGCTGTTGTTTGAGAAGCTGGAAAGGAAACTCCTGTATGGTAAGTAGCAGTGCTTTGTGCCTGTTGTTTGAAGTGTGCTCGTGGTCTCAAAATTCATAGTTTTGTGTGTGCGTGGAAATGAATCCCTTAATTTCTCATGGTTGCTTCTGAATGTGTGATGTGATGGACTGGCTTGGAAGATCCAGAAAGGCTGGGTTTTACCTTTGCAGTTGCCCTCCGTATTGGCACTTTCCATTTGCAGTTCTCTTAGCGTACTTTAAACTGCTCAAAACCCAGTGGTTATAGTTTAATAAAATCTTAATCTCAGTCCTATCATGGCCATTATTGCTGCTTCTCACCCAAACAGCTTCTGCAGATGTCAGCTGCAAAACGAACATCTTCAGCCAAACTATTGAATTGCTCTTAATAAAGGAACCTGAACCCCTATATCTTCCTGACATTGCTTCTGGAAGAGCCCTTTGTTTGGGAACGTTCAGCTCCCAGCCATGCAATGATCTGTATTCGGCCTTTCTTTAAAGATAGTTGCAACATTTTGCTGTTTGTGATAGCTCATAGAAGGGAGCTATGAGAAGAAGGTATTACCGGGCAGTGTGTCATAGCAGTGTAATAAAAGACTGAGTGTCTTCAGTGATTTTGGTGGCTACAAAGATTCCTTACATTAAAAATAGGAAGAGTGTGCAGTGAATAAACATTAAATGCCTTTAGAAAAAAACAACAAAACCCACCAAGGCAACAGATGGTATCCTATATACTATGAAAAGCCACTGACAACTGAGACAATTCAATGTATCTAGCACAATGCTATTGCACTGAATCACACTGTAAAATAAAATGATGTTTGTAGGGCGATAAAGAACATCCAGCTTACTAGGAACTGACTGTAAAGAAGATGCATAAACAACCGTCTGTCTCTGCATTTCCATCCTGACCTTCAGTTCATTCCCCTGAAGTCTGAGCTGTTCAACTCTTACCTGCCACTTCTGCTTAATTGCACTGAACTTTTGCATTGTGCTGAGCCAAGGTGCCACGATGCAGTTCTTATTTCCTAATTCAAATTAGCATCTGAGCCCAGGTCTCTAGCACTGAATTGTGTGCGCTTACACACTGTGCCACTGGAAGTGCTGCAGGCAGAGCCCTGTGTATGCTCCTTTATTAAGGACAGCTTGTTAACCCGGCTCCAGATGGCCAACATCCAAGTGAGCTGGAATGTTTCTTGTGTAATTTTTATTGAAGTAGTAGTGACATGTACCCCTGATCCTTCTGTCATGTAACAGGATATTTCATCTCTGTCTGCTAACGTAAACTCTTAAGACTGTAAAATCTGGCACATATGTTGCACAGCCCTTCCTCGGTCATTATTTGAACTCCAAAGAAAGTTTTGTTACTGTGCTATAAATAGCTTTTCTCACGCACAGTATTTGACGTGAATGTGCAGCGTGTTCAGAATCTGCTGGCTTCTCTAAATTCTCATTAATTTACCATTCTGCGTTTGAATAGCTTGAGATGGAGGGGAAGCAAAAATTATTCCTGGTCTCTCTCTTTAATCAGATACTTTTTCTTTGCAGGAGAGTCAGTAGGTGCAGAAGTTACCGTACTTTATGAATTAGCTCAAAGGTAAGAGTGCAACTCAGTGTCATTTCAATATATTGTTTGACAAGTTGGTACGGATGCTCCGTGTTTTGCAGCCCAACATGACTGTCTTACTTTTTGGGGAGGACTTTTACTATGCTGCCTGTTTCAGTACTATACATTTCATTAGTAAAATATTCACATATAACAAGCTTAGGCTTTTTCCTCTACTTCTCAGCAAATCACAGAATCATTTGGAAGGTCCATTTAAGGTCCACCTTCCTGATTTGGGCAGAGACATCTGCATCTCGATCAGGGTGCTCAGAGCCTGATCTGGCCTTACCTTGAATGGCTCCAGGGATGGAGCATCCACCACCAACCTGTGCCAGTGTTTGACCAATGCAGGGTTTAATCGCAGAGGGAAAACATCATGTTACCAGGGTTTCCCCTTTTATGAAGAAACAAAACTTTCACTGTTGTGCTATAAGACACCTCTGTGTATATTTAGGTATTATCCTAATTGCAGCTGCTAGAAAGGGTAGCTTTTCTGGTTGTGTGATCTTGGTGCTGGCTCAGGAGCACCAGCGTTCAGTTCTGTTGAACTTCATTCTCAAAACAGCATTCTGCTGAATAAAGCAGCATAAGGGTGAAGGTGAAGAGAGCAGGTGTTGGCTGCTTATGTTGGATTCCGGCCAGCCTGGGGTTCTTTTATACTACAGAAGTCCTCAGCTGCCTACTGAAAGCAGTTTGAAGTTGCAAAGGTGACCACCTAGTGCTGCAGTGTGAACACTGGGCTTCAGATTCATTGGTTGTTCCTGCTGGCTTCAGTAAGGTTTGGATTTCGGTCTTGATATGTGCAGCTAACACGGTGCTTTGTCAGATTTAGTCACCTAAAATCATTTGCTTTACCTTTGTCCTGTAAACATGACACCATGCTGTCTTTTCCTGCTCCCAAAATAATTGGATAATTCTTATATTTTAAAACGTCTTGTCTGTCTTAAAAGGGAAAACGAGAAGAATGCCACAATGTATGAAGAGCTTAAGGATGAATCACCGGTACCATCTGCGCTTCATAGCCTGTCTGACTTTGATTTGTCAGAGAAGTCATCTCTTGGATCACCAGAGCACAGGCATGACCTAGGAGAAGGACAGCATGCCACACTGGCACTTCTGTCAAGCCAGTTTCCCCCAGGTAATTTTTTTCCCCATGAAGATATTGGGGAAAATACGATAAATAAGACACGAGGGAACTAATTAAGAAATAATGAAGAATGTTCGTCTGCTTCGGCTTTGCAGTATCTTGCATAATCATTGCAATTTCAGTAATAAGGCATACAGAGATGACAACGATTTGAACTACCTCCTGTTTGAAACAAAATTAACTACGATATTTAGTCTTTGTTGTTTTAGACTATCATCTTTTACAGTACTCCAGACGGTCTTTAAATAGACAAGTTATGAGGGAAAATAGACAATTGTCAAGAGATTATTGCACCGAAAAAGAAAGATTTTTCTAATTTTATAAAAGCCAGTGTTGTGTTTCCTTGAGAATTGTAAGTGCTGCATAATTAATAAGCGGTGTCATGTTTGACCTGGGTAGTTTCACTAAGCACGAGTGGTGCTTGCAGTCGTTTGTTGCAGGCGGCGATGAAAATTTAATAGCTGAGATAGCACGTACTGTTCAGGAGAAAAATATTGCAGAGTAAACCAGGAGCGTATGACATGGATAAACTGGCAAATAAGATAGTGACAGCTAAAACAGATAAGTTCCTGGGTAAAGCTGAAACTTACAGCCAGCAGAAGAAAAATTGTAGAGTGGCAAAGCAAGAAGGAACAGGTACGGTAATGAAACTTGATAGAGCAGATTTATTTATTAAGGTATGCATTGTGTGAGCCAAAGTCAAATTTATATCTGAGTTACTCTGGTAAGCTTCCTATTGTTATAAGGGAGAATGTGTACTCTTAGTGTGTTGAGTCTGAATGTGTGGCTGTCATTTACTCTGAGCAAGAAGTGGTCCAAATAAGAAGAATTTCTTTTAAATGAGAAGTGATCTCTTGGTTTATGCAGAGTTATTAATGGAGTACCTGAATGAAATTCGAATCCTGAGACAACGTTTAGAATACTCCATAAAAAACAATGAGAGACTGAGGAAGCAGCTTGAGAGACAAGTAACAGACAAGGAGCTCGATCAAGGTAAGAATTTGTCTGCTGATAACTTAAATCCACCTCCTCGTCTGCCTGAAGCCTGGGGGAGCAAATGCCTAATCCTAGCCTTAACTCCATTGCTTGAAGCAGTACAGATGTAGAGCTTCTGTGGGATACGGGCACACCACAGGGCCCACAGTTGCACGTTTTGCTAAGAGAACAGGACTGAAGTGCTACTAGGTTGCTTTGTGCCATTTGATGTTACTGTGGTTGAATTTCACCCAGAAAATTGAATGACCTTCTAGTTCTGTAATCAGCGAACAGCCTGCTTCCTTTTGCCTTCAGGACATCATTATTGTTATAGTGGTCCTGGATGTTAGGATGTCACCCTCTTAATTCTCTGCCATGTCCAGCCAGGGGCAGTTGCAGGTGAGGAAGCCAATTTTAACAACGTAATTTCAGCTGGGCCCAAGCCCAGTATGAAAAGAGGAGGCTATTTGCTCTAAATTACATTGCTGCCATTGATACAAAGGAGGAATGCTGTGGAATTAGCTCTCACACCTCTCTTCCCTGTGTGCTCGGGGGGTGGTCAGTGCTCCATGGACTGCACTGCTGGAGATGCCTTCTGTGCAGCTCTGCTCTGAAGCCAGGTTTCATGTATGTAAAGGACAAGTAGCTGCAGTAGAGCCCAGAGCGTAGGCCTTGTTGTTCAGCCTGTCATTAGAATTGATTAGCGTGATGAATGTGTTCTACACAAAATGACATTGTGAGTTTCTAATGAGAAGTACCTGTCAAACCGATGGAAGTTTCAACACAGAGTGGGTTTTCCAAACTCTTAATATAAAGCAGTGGATGAAAAGTGCTAAAAATAAGCATGCAGATTCAGAGTCACTGCTCTCTCTTGGTGATGTTCAACACCTCTAAAAGCTGAGCTCAGTGGTACATTTAAAGCTCTTCATGAGATGGTGGCCAGGCTCTTGCTAAGGGCCATTTCTTAGCTCCTTTCAAGCACACAGCACCAGACATGCCTTCCCACATTTGGCTTTTCCTTGTTCTCCTTTCCACGTTTTTCCCTATAGGACAATTGATTAATATGCACTGTTACTCAGAGTGGAAGCAAGCAATGAGTACATCTGTGCTTTCCTTTTAACTCAGTTTCGCTAGTATTGACGTTAGATTCATTATGTTTTACATCATCCCCGTGATCCATTTCTGTTGTTGTTTAAATGGATGCTGCCTACAAATGGCAGTGTGCTTTCAGGAATAATTTACACTGCGGGAATGGCGTATAAAAAAAGCATCCATTTCATACATGAAGTATTTACACCGCTGGAAAGGCACACCGTTCTCTTGAAATAACCACACTGAAACACTTCCAGCTCTGTTACAGCTTCATAAAGATTGTGGCAAGGGCATCCATTAATGCAGTGGAAGTATATTTTCTTTATAAACTGTCTTATGCTTTCTGGTTGTCTGCTTGTTGCCTTAGTGCATCTAGCAATGCACGGAGGAAAATCTTCTAAAAGAAAGGGAAAAACAACTGCATGTTACGGCTGTTCCTTTTTGTTCCTGTGTTCTTTCAGCTCTTCCTGATTCTCTCAGTTCTGAAGCTCTCTTTCATGTTATCAGATATAGTAATGCTGCTACTTACTTGGGTTTTATTTGTGGGGGGGTTTTTTATGCTTTAACTTTCAATGTAAAAAGGAGCTCCCAAGTGGAGCTGAAGGAGATTTTTAGCTTTGAGTCATAATTGTTGAAAACAGTTTAGTTTTAACTTAACATCCTTAGTCTGTTTTCTTTTAACACAACTTAACTGCTGATGAGAGCCTCTTAAATTTGTTTGATATGGAGTTGTTTGTTCAAAGCAATTCAACACATAGAATTCGTGTCTATTTGATAGATATTATATCCAGGTATGTACACACACCTGCCTGCTTTTTTTTTTGCCATGCTCTTTCTAATAAGTTGATTTTCAAAGTATTTGAGTGCCTCTGGGCTTCCACCATTCTATAAATGATACAAGGCACTGGTAATGACTACATCATTACTACAGAGCTGAGATTTGCAGTGCAAGTAGAACTGAAGTAATTGCTTCAGTCATTTCAAATGTTAGGCATCAAAATAAAATCAAAGGTTTAATTTTGAGTTTCCTGTGTTTCAAATGTTAATAACAGCAGTTAACATTAAAAAGCGGGGTTCTATTTTTTTAACCCATAAGCAACTAATGTCTGTCCTCAGCCTCCAGCTTTGTTTTGCCTTTGTTTTGCTTTGATTTGGGAACAAGTGTTTCTTCCCTTCCTCTTTGCTCTGATTGTCTGTAGTGCCTGTCTTTCAGCCCGTGCTTCTTTGAAACCTTCAAGGTACTCTTTCTTAGTGCTCACAGGTAGTGCTCAGCACATAACATAATGAAAACTCAAGTGTATCCCAATTGCAGGCCCTGATGCTTCACTGTACTCCGACTGGATGGACCTTTGCATCTATGGAGAGCATAATTGATGTCAGCAGGGCTCTGCACAGAAGTAGCAGTCTCAGTAGTGGGTCAAATTGCAGGATTGTGGCCTTATTAGCACTGGCTCTGCATTATCCCTTATTATGTAAGATAACTAATAGTTATATTCTAAAGCTTTTCAGTGGGATTGTGATAGCATAACTTTTCAAATAGGATAAAGCTGGGTGATGGGCAATAAATTAAATTAGAATCAAGATGAGACCATCAAGCTTTGCCACTTGAAGTTGAATTGCTTTGTTAAAATCTGAAAGGAAAAAGCCTTTTGAGTTCACGTAGCTACCTCAACTCTTTAACATATAGATAGTAAAATGCCATTAGTGCTGAGCTTCTAGAGCCTGTGAGTCTTTTAGTAACGACAAGAGGTGCATATCATGGCACACTACATCCCAGTTAGGTAGTTGGTAAAAGCTTCAATTGGGATTACAATAAAATGAGATTATTCAGAGGAAGTGCAGCACATCCAATTGAATTGAATTGCCAGAGCTGAAAGGCATCCTTCTCATACATTCCACTAATTTTTTTGCCACCTGGTTATTTCTCTATTAACCAAACAGTTGACACTCATGCAGTTATCTTGAGCACTAAAGCACAGTAGATGCTGGGATAACCAATCAACTGAAAAATACTTCTAATGGTACTGTTAATTCCAGTGGGTTTTGAAGTGTTTTACTGACTACAAATAGGTTATAAAGGGCAATAACAGTTACTTGACTTGTGTTTGCGAGGCAGCTGCCTTGAGAATTGGATATGGCAGTTTTCAGGGTGTACTGTACATATCAATGTGGGATGGTGGTTTGTATGAAACAGAGCAATAAGAAATACAGGTAAACCTTGGTGCAGTTAGCATTGTTTTAAAATAGCAGTGTCACAAAATACTGCTGCATTTGGTCCTGGTGCATTTTTTGGCTGATAGTTAAAGATGAGCAGGGATAATTTTGCTATTTGGGTAATGGCTGCACAGCAACGAGAGGTTCTTGTGATGCAGAGCTTTAGGTTACTTGGCATTAACCTGAACTGCCTTTCAGTCTGTAAGGATAACCTTCAAAACACAGAGGGGATAAATACCTTTCATAACATGTTTTTCTGCAATTTTAAAAATTGTTCTTGTCTGGAAAGTTTAATCTTTAATGACCTAAAGATGACTCATAAATCATCTTTTATGTACATATTTATAGGTTCTGCAAACAATTTTATCCATGGCTCAGAGCAGCATAATTCTCTCACTTCTGAAGTACATTTCCTGAGAAAGCAAAATCAAGTTCTGAATGCGATGCTGGCAAAAGGATCCCGAGGTAAAATGTAAAACTGTGCATTGCAGACGTAGACTGCAACTCATTCCAAATCAGGAAAACAAGGAAGTATTTACAGTCCATTAAATTACCTTCACCGTTCCTCCCACACCTGAAATGCCGTGCTCAGCCATAAGCACTCACACTGGGGTTAACAGTGATAAAAGCATAGCAGAAATGTTCCTTTCTCTTTATTCGTAGCGTTTTCCATTTGATGTGTGCTTTCATTTTTCCATTCTTCTTTTTATATACCATTCTTCTTATATGTCCTCTCCCCTCTTTCTTCTGTGCCTTTTATTACCATTTTCGTAATACGTTTCTTCCCCCATGTCTGTGTTCTGAAACCCTGTTTTGGTGCCTCTTACAGCTTATCATTGTGTTTAAAATCTTCTGTTTGTTAAAATATTACTGCTTTTGTTTGTTTCTACATCTGACAGTGTGATCTGATAATGCCAGTGTTTCTTTTTTACATTAAGAGCCGTGATGAATAAGGCATTGCTGCCCTCGAGTTTTAAAATAATATCCATGTCTCCAGAGTTGTGAGCTTCTTTTCCTTTTAATCCTGGAGGAAAGCTGCCTAAATACATCTTGCTTGCTTTCATCTTGGGTCCAATCTTAGCTTATCCCGTTAGTAGTGGAAGGCTGAAGGTGCTTGTTGTCAACAGCACGTGGGTGTTACCATTTGCACGTGCTTTCAGCCCGGCTACTGAAGGTGGAGGAATGATTTTCTAACTGTTGGGAGTTGGAATGGTTCTGCCTTGTGTTTCCTTGCCAAACTTGCCTCTTCACTAAGGGCGATGTAGTGTCCCTGCAGACTTCTCTGGCTGCAGCAGTCATTTGCCCCTACCGACAGTTTTTTGTCCCAGGGAATTGTAACAATGAAGAGAGGAGAGCTGTGATAAAGTTGGCAGATGGATAAGGCTGGGAAGGACAGGACAAAGGGATTTCAGTGTGACAAAATGGAATGGATGCAACTCCCTGAAGCAACCCTATTAAGTTTTCTTCTTCCTAACAAGAAGTAAAAATTATTTGGGGGAGGTTTAGCCAAGTTAATGTGCCTTCTTTGGGAAACTGCTGCTGCTGGTTTTTGAATGCTTTCCTTCTGATCAGTTCCAAGACGTGGGGAATCTGGCAAAGGAGCCTGTACTCAGGTTTTTATTGAGCCCTCATATGGAACCTCAGGGGTTAAATGTTGTGTTGTCACAGGAAATGTATATAGCAAAAAATCATTTGACAATTGAAAAAGTGAAATCCTAAAACTCACGAGGGCAGCTGCTATTTTCTGTCAGTCTCTAAGAAAGCTGATTTTGTTGGAAAGCGTAGCTTTTAATGCGTTATAGGCAATGCAAACACCCCGTGTTTCTTCTTTCAGATAAACAAAAGGAAAATGAAAAGCTAAGAGAATCTCTTTCTAAAAAGAATGCAATCATTGAACATCTTCATGAGGATTATGAATGCATCAAGAAAGAAAATGAAAGGTTGCAAAAACAAATTGGCAAAAAGGAGGATGAAACCAGATATCTGACATGTGAAATTTACAGCAGTCGTAATGAATTAAACAGGTATTGATTCTGTCCACGTTTAGACATGCATTTAGAGAAGAAAATTGTCAATGTGATGTGGATGTGTTTAGCCATAGCCATTAACATTAATCAGGTTCATAGATATATTCAAAAGGCAATGGAGGAATTGTTGAGGAAGGAGGACTGGATTCTAGATTTTGAAATAAGGGATAAGAATTCAACTGTCAACTTAATGATTTATTGGATCTTAACAGGTTGCAAACGGAAATGAATGTAAAGCAGCATCAGCTCTCTGAGAATGAGAAGTTACTGCAGTCGCTCCGAACAGAGATCAAAGTTTATGAAAAGCTGGAAGAAGCAAGGAGGAAGAGGACAGGTATAAACACAGTTACCTCTGTACCCTTGGCTCTTGCAACCCTTCTCTTCCTGGATATGATCCTGTCAAAAGACAGTAGGGTTCGGTCACTACTGCCTTGTTTTTGCTTGGATTTGCCATGCAAAAGCAGGAGCAACAACCTGATGATAAAATGCTGCTTTTTACTTGGGGAGTATAGCTGTGAGGTGTGCTTATGATCTGACCCAGCATGTCCAGGTTGCATTCCACCTTTTAAGGAAGATATGGCACCAAATAAAGGTAGAATGGTTAGGTAAAGAAGTGGAATGCTGGTCAGTACAGCATACAGGATCCAGCAAATTTCCCATTGGAAGTCCTTGTGAAAGTCAGCTTTTCCCTTCTTCCCACATTACATAATATACCCTGTTGTTACTGTATTTCATACCTAACTGCAGCACAGCCCTCTTGGTGTAAGGCTTTAAGCCAGGGCTGGCTCAGGAATGGAAGTAAATTTCCTTGCAGAACTGGTAATGTAATTAAAGTAGCAGCACCCACCTCACGCACTTGAATCCTTTCCATTATCTGGAGAACAGTTTGACTTCAGCATGAGAGAACACAGAATTTTTGTGTACCGACCCCCTTCTATGAAAGATGAATGCAGCCCTTGCTTTTTTCAGGTTCAGATTTGTTGCTGGTTGCCAGGTGATCACCGTTTCCTTTTTCTCTGCAGTGTGTAAAATTAAGCTCCCAGTTGTCCTCTATCCCTCCTCCGTACTCCAAGATTTCCCGTTACTTCTTTTTCCCCCAGACTGTGCTTTATTGCACTTCAAATTCTGTAAATCTTCTTCATTCTCCTACTATTATACTTTTGCTGTTGGTATGAGACTTATTAGCTATTATGGACAAAGTAAAAAACTAATTTCCAGCTCTTCAGATCTTTTGAGAGTAAAAGCAATTAAGACATGCTTTGTCAAACCATTATCTCAGTGCCGTTTGTAGTTAATTCTTAATATTGAGGATAAAACTGGCTATAATTTACTTGTTCAGCATTCTGATAATGGCTAATATTATTTCAATAGTGAGAGATGTTAAGTGTTCCTTTCAAATCGTTTCAGATCCCAGATGTGATGCATCAGAAGAATTTCGGAAAGATCAGAATAATCCCGTTGACTTACATGAACTACTGACTGAAATACAGAGTTTGCGAGTACAGCTTGAAAGAAGCATAGAGACAAACAAGACTTTGCATGAAAAACTGGAGGAGCAGCTTTCAAAAGAAAAGAAGGAGGAGATGGGATCAGTGTCAGCTGTGAATATCAATTATCTTTTCAAACAAGAATCTCAGCATTATGCAGGAATGAACGGTACTGTGCCACGAGTGCTTTTGTTATAACTGTAGAACCCGTTCCTTGTTTCTTTAAAGATGATCTTCAAACTTTACTCAACACCGACTCTATGATTTGGGAACTGCCCATCAGCCTTTCAAATCCCTTTCCTGCAAGAGCTATTAGTATATGGGGTGAAGAAATACACACCGTGCTGTCTTGTAGGCTCCAACTGTCACTTCTTTTTCATTCAAGAAAAGCATTTGCAGAAAATGTCTGGGATGGAAGGATGGCTGTGTTGAAGTGCCAGAAATTTTGCTTACTGGAGGGTGCTTATTTTAATGCAGACTTTATAGCACTTGCTGTGGGACTCAGGAAGGATCAATAAGTTCACTAAATGGTCTTGGTATAAATCAGTTTCCCCCTTTATGCTCTTGAGAAACATTTTACCTTTATTTCAATCATAGTTAAGTGAAACTGTTACAGCAAATCAGGGAAAATGTATCTTATTGCTGAGGGTATGGCCCCAGTATGGATGAACAGGGCACGAGAAATGCTCTTTCTTGCTGTTAAAGTGCTCTGCAGCTTTCCATACATACATCATAAAGTCTCCCTTCCCACTGCTTGTATAGGTATACAAGATCTGACCTTATGTATGGCGTAGCTTTGAGAGTGTCATCCTTATGGAGTTGATTAAAATATCTTCATCAGGCTATACTGTAGATTTTCTGACCGTGTCTTGAGCTGGGGAGATATCTTCAACTTTGGGCAGATACCAAAAGAGGAGAGTGTGGGTGAAGGATGGAAGATGCTCAGCCTGAGTACAAAAAAACTCGCTGTATTTCCCTATTTCTTGAGCCCAAGCGTATCATCAGCAGAGAAGAGAAACAGAAGTTGACCTAGGATGATTTTTTAATGCATTTTAACTTATTGATATGCTCTTCCTTCTTCCTTTTTGATGTATAGAAGATCTTTGTAAATGCCCTGCTGCCAGCAGAAACGTTTGTGAGCTGCAGAAGCATGGAAGTGGCGTTTTGCTGGCAAAAACAGGTACATCCCAAGGTATCCTGTCTGTGCATGTTTGAAAGATGTCTCATGTCAATTAGTTCTACATGTAAGGATTAAAAAAAATACATACTGTCTTTCTGTGCCAGGTACACACTCTTCCTCTAAGGATGACTTAGATTGCTGCAGTACTTCATCTTCTGGTACATCATGCACCCCTCGTCTCGTTCCTGGGCATAGGATGTGGGCAGACAAAAATGGGCGCCACGTCCTTGGTTTGATTGAGGATTACAATGCTCTCCGGAAACAGATCTCAGAAGGACAACAGGTCTTGGGGGAAATGGAGGTTACTTTAAGAGAGGTCACTGGTACGAAGCTGCAGGAGCCAGGAATAAAGGTAAGCAGTGAAAGCTGGTAGAAGGTGCTGGGTTTTGCCTACAGACACAATCTATCTATCTATCTATATATTACATATATATATATATATTACAAAAACAGCCAGGTTAATGGTGCAGCAGGCACTATTAACTTCATAACTCTGTTGGGATACCTCAACTTTGGCTGTTGAAGTCACATCTAGATGCAGGCTCCTATTTGTGATTCTAGGTTAACGAGGCTATGGATAAATTAGTTAATTCTGCTTTAATAAGCTGTCTCACTTTACTTGAAATGAGGTGAAACTGCTTGCCTTTACCATGGAAACTGGTCGTCATCACACTGAAAATTATTAAAAAACAACAACAAAACAAGTTCAACTGTAAAATGCTTTAGACAGGGCTTAAGCTATGGGGTATGTATCAGTAACCTAAGGATAAAAATAATAAAGGAGATTTTGTTGTAATTGAGGCTTGGGATAAGCCCAGGAAATGAGAGTTAGTTAAAAGTAATTTAATAGACAGCTGACGACAGACAGCTGGCTGGGTTCTCCACTTACTGTACCTTGCCCCCAGTAACACCAAGTGATCGCATTACAGCAATGACTGATGTATGCTAATGAGGGCTGTTTTACATTGAGGAAGCTTTTATAGACTTTTTCCACTTTCTGGTAGCTGGTGAATACTTCAGTAATAGCAGCAGCTAGGCCAGCAACTTGAATATCTCAGTAATGGTAAAGTCTTGACTTCTTAGACACGGTCTGTCATTCTTTCTGCATCATATGTGACATGAAGCTATCGAGTCACAGTGCTGTTGTCTTAAGCATTAGAATTCTTTAAGACAATAAAATGTTTGCTTTCTAATGAAAAATACACCAAAGGAGGAAGAAAAAAATCAGACATTTAATGGTTTTTCCCCTAGAATCAGGAGAGCAAGTGTTTGCTTACGCTGATTTTTTCTTACAGTTAACAGCCCGTTAGTGTGGGATGGATGGGATGGGATGGGATGGGATGGGATGGGATAATCAAATCTACCTCCAGGTTTCAGCAAAAGGGAAAGAACAGCCTGTATGTGTCCATAGCAGTTAATAACGAACTGAGAAACTTAACCTGCAATAGGGAAGATTTGGAACAGAAGGTTAGAACAAGACGCTGTTGGTAAAAACAGTGAAACACTGTATCGGTGGAGGCTGCTCGTTGACATTGCTGAATCACTATTAGCAGAGATATTTCGAAGAACACTTCTATTTCCGAGTTATAATTAGTAAAGCTGTTGAGAATGCAGCCTGCAACAACTCTGAAATTCTTTTTGTAGCATCACCTGCACGCTCACAGTAGAAAGATGTCTGAATGACACTTAAGGGTCTCTGAAGTACCGTGTGTTTTCAGATGACCTAGTTAAGGTGCTGATAATGACTGAAGAAGTAATCTCTCTAAGTTTTTTTAACTTCTCTTGGTGCAAAGATAAAAGCAGTGAGTTTCCTATCAAGCTTTACTTCACTGAAGTTTCAGACTACTTAGCAAATGGGATGCTTTGTATGACAGGAGGATTGCAATTCTGAGTCGCTATTCAGATGATGTGCTGGATGGGGCACAAACCAGAAATGCTTTTACTTCACTGCCCTCCCCCATTCTGTATCACTGCTGCTTTGGTAATCCATTTGCTCCCCTTGCATTCTTTCTCTCCTTTATTTCACATTCGTGCAATTTCTTCAATTTGGTTTTCTCATCTGTCAGCAGAGGAAAACATTTTATGTGTGTCCTGATAGTTATTTTAGCATTAAATGGAACAGTTTAAAGGGTCTGCTAAGGAAGAAACATCTATATTGCTTAAATTGATGTCTGTAATCATTTGACTTTCAAATAACATGACACAGAATGCAAATGGAGAAAGGCAAGAGTTGCCAACTGTTACCATGTGGCACAGCAAATCCAGTAAATGTAATCTATTATTAATCATGGTTATTGATGAGGAGATATCTCCTTCCTCCCTCAACTTCTGAGATAATGTGCAATTCAACAGCCTGCCTAAATGAAGAAATGAGCTTTTTAGGCGCACAATAGCTGTGTACATCATCTTAAACATGAAATCGTATCAACGGGATTTATGTCACTAATTAAGATTACGCTTTCATATCTTACCTTTAAGAAACTATAAAGCGTGTCTAATCCTACAATACAGGTACCAGACCAGGCATCACTGCGAAGCTTTTCTGCAAACACTAACACGGTGCAGCAGATTTTAGAAGAGGCCGCACGTTTATTGAAGCTTCTCTGGAGAGTTTCCCTTCCAATGAAAGCAGAACACAGTACAGCTCACGGCACTCAGGTACTGTTCTCTTTCATTCTGTTTGTGTTTGGCTTTCTTGAACTGTTGCAGCGTGTCAAGGAGGACGCACCAGTGAAGAACATTAGGCAAAACTGCTTGTAAATCATGAACGTAGGTAGCCCAGTTTTGAAGTAGCTCTCATCGCTGAAGGCCATGGCTGAGTGTGTACCGCCTTTCTGTCCTCATCACACTGCACACATCAGCTGTTTATTTAGCAGGTGCCTTATGTGAAGGTTGTAATCTGCAGCCTTGCCGTGTGATACTCAGGAAAGCCGAGCAAACTGCAAGCATTCCCTTTCAGTGAGGAAAGATTTGGGTTCCCTGTTATAGAATCAAATCCAATTTGATTGTATATATTCCAGTAACAACAGAAACTTCAGCAACTTTGATGTAATCTGAGCTACATTTTCATTTTATGTTTTTGATGCCAAAGCTGTAAAATAGGATGCTTTCTTAAAAGTGTGACAAAACCCCGAGACAAGTTTTATAGCATTTTAACTAAAAAGGATTGCACTATGCAAATGAATGGAAGTAAACCGAATGAGGAATGAATCCTCCGTACTGTCATCATATCACTGCTCAACAATCAACTGCTTCAAACTCTGGCTGTAAAATCCATCTGAATTTTTATTTTTTCCCTGAGCTTTTTGTATGTGTTTCTTAAAAGAAGCAGGAGATTGCTGAAGAGAAGAAATCTTCAGGAAAGCTAACACTGGGTATATCATTTTAGTATCGTTTTTGTTGTAGTTTTCTAGCACTGTTAAAGCAGAAAAGCAGTGCAATTCTCTCGTGTTTCGGTTCCGTGTTTGGGATATTGGAACTCTTACATGGTGCACATGAGGATAAAAGTGGGTTGGGACAGCTGTATGTTGGCCTGGCTTGTGTGATCTGAGCATGTCACAGATACACACAGACAAATGCTTTTTCTGTCTGTACAGTTTAAACCTTGATTTGGATCAGTCAGAAAATCTGACCTCGTGTGCAGGAGATCTGAGTTTCTACTCCAGTTCTTAATTAGAGTCTATTAGAATCCTTTTTCAGACCTTCTTATCCAACATACTGAGATCTTAGGATCATTAGAGTGCTTCTGATATCTTAAATGCAGTATAAGAAAGAATACCTCCCAGAAGATACTGAGCGTTCACTGCCTTCTGTTTAGCCCCATAGGAGTAATCAGCTCTTCTAAAGAGCAAAGTGCTAGGGGAGAATTCCAGAAGGCACTATTATCTCACAGCACAACAAGACAAATGTAGAAGCTTAACTTTGCATGAGGAATCCAGATCAGTGCTTTATTAGCAGACTGTACCAGGGCTGCCTTGAAGTCCTGTTTTACAGGGTACCAACCGTGACTTGCTTAGAATTGGTGGTAAAAACTGAACCTTCAAAAGAGGAATCTAAGTGTTAACAGCGTATAAATAATTTCTGTACTGCTTTAATATGTTATCATCATCTGTGAATACAGGATGAAGGAATGAAAGCAGAAATAGTCAGATTACGGAAGAAACTGTCTGAGCAAGAGAAGAAGTTACACAGCACGGTGAAACGTTTGCACTCTACAAACCAGCTGAAGGAAAACATGGAGAAAGTCATTATTGACCAGTGTAAGTGTATTATGTGCCTTATTATGTGTATTACGTGCCTTATGGTTCTTAGCTTTTGTAACTCGTGGCTTCCATTGAATTAGAGAAACAACAATATGAAGACTTGTTAGGCTGTGCTGAATGGCATTCATGTTATCAGTAGTTAATCTAGGATGTAAAAGGCTATACATCCTGCAGAGTTATTGTTTGTTGTGACTCTGTGTTCCTCAAGTCATTTATTTTGCCTGTCATGGTTTTGCATGCCCTTATTTAACTCATTTTGCTCCATAGCCTATAATTTGTATGTCTGAATTCCATCTATCCCCTGCATTCAGATTATTGTTGTTTTTCCTATCTTAGCGTTGATGAGCTGCTTTTTGATCATCCCTTCTAGAAGTGTTGTATCAAATGACAGACAAGTCACTTAGATAAACTCCAAATCAGGTTTTGTTTAGGGTTTTTAGTAACTCAGTTTGGGATTTGTCATATAAAAAAATCAAAGCTATTATGATGTCTCTTCCACTAAAATCCCTCAGGACAGATTAAGTGATTTGGTTTGGTCAGTTCTTAGTTCCAGTGACATGTCAGACAGTGGGTAATTCAGTAGGGCTGTGCAGAGTTTAAATCAGCTGGGATTTCACCTTACGGACTCAGCCTTTCAATCCATCCACACTTTGAGAAAGAAAACAGAGCACTTCCCTCTTCCTTCATTCACACCATTTCAGCACACCCAGAATTAGGTCCTAATAAAATGAAACCTGAGTTTTCTGAAGCCGTACCGTGCAGTCCTGCCTTCCTCCCAGCAGCTTCACCATTAGTGTCACGTGCTCTAAATTCTCTTCATGTACTGAATGTAATATTTTTTGATTTAGAAAAATCTAGTTTGCTGGGTGCAGTGAATCTACAAGCTGAGTTCTTTATGAGCAGGGAGTGCCGTGCTGCACAGAAAGACCCAGATACAACATTCTTTAAGTTTCATTGATTATGGGAATTATGGATGTCAAGTTACCTTTGCCTCAAAGAGCAATTTCAGAAACGTTTCTAAATGGCATCTGTATACAAATTCCTGACCAAGCATGCAACAAAACTGGTGAATCATGGGCTGGAGTTTGTGATGATGCTTATGCTTGTTTAATTTCATTTTGCTAGTAAGCAACACAGGCATTCCAGTAGGTGACCTTGCTCGGTTTCATTCTCTGAGCACCCTGCTAGCTGGTCAGTCCGCTGAGGATTTTCAGATTCCCCTTTTATTTAGTTTAACATTCCTAAATACATTAGAGTCAGAGACTGGAACATTCTTATGGCTCAGAGTCTTCTGTCTGCTTTCTCTGGGCAAGAGAACGTAATGCTTAGAAACCTCATCTGAACCTCTGAACATGTAACAATGCAGTGCCAAATTGCAGCAATCTGCCAAGGGTATAATTATCTCATGACAGCTATACCCTTGGAGTTGTTGGGTTCTTATTATTGTAATGAAAAATCTTTATTATGGCTAAATTGTTTATTTTTGAGACTGGAATATTAAATTGGCACTTGTGAATGGTATTTTTCAGCAGTTACGGAGTTGACACAGATTAGAGAATCACATATTTAACCTGACATTTCTAAATATCAGTTTTGTTTAGAAGCATCCCCTCCTCCATTCACAGGTCTTGCTCTCTCCCTGCAGAAGCAAACTAGCTGAATGAGCAAAGGAAGCTTGGGCCCCTTCAGAGCGAGCCACTGACATGATTTCCCCCAAGCATATATAGGTTGCTTTGTCCTTGAACTGCAGGAGGAGATGGCTGACTTCTTTGCCATCTGTTGTCTTCCCAGCCCATCATCCCACATAACCTCTCCTCTGCACTGTTTTCTTCTCTAACCTCCATTAGATCATGCACCATCTCTCTTAAAATGAACAGAAAGTGTTCCTTTCATGCCTTGGATTGAGCCCAAACGGGGCTTTGGGCAGAGGAACAGTTGGATATTGCTAAGAAAGCTGAAGTGGTGGTGGGGCCATTGATGTTTGCCTGGCTGCTGCCCATCTCATAGATGGTAGTTTGTACGTTATGTAATATTTGGTTCTAAGACTTTGAGTACAGTGTCGTGTAATCATTGCCTCTTTGTTTCCAGTGGTTTTAACTCATGATGTCCTGAAGAAGGCAAGAGGAAACCTGGAAGTAAGTAACATATCTACTGTGCGCTTGGTTCCTTGACGTATGCTTATCAGAAATAGGCACTGCTACATCAGTTGCATCTTGCAGAATTAGTCCAGTCTATTTTGGGTTTGCAACTGGAACGGCATTAAGATCAAGTCTGGGGTGACAGCAGTTTACTGTGATAAATATTCTGCACTATTTGATGTTTAAATTAGAGTTCTATGACTGGCCATGCAGACAGCTAAAAACCCTCTCTCTTTTCTGATAACTTTCCCCAGATTAATATTCATATGTCTTTTTTTTCCTTCTCCAATGGTTTATTTTCATCAGATCACAGCCCAATAAGCTGTCTGCTGAATAAGTTCACGAAAGGCATCTTTATTTAAAGCCTGAGTGTGGGTTAATAACCGGTGTTTCTGTTTCTCTAAAACACAGACCCAATAGGTAAAGCTTTTGCAAACAGCTCTTTGCTAATGCAGAGCATTAAATTACTTTGAGCGTTTAAGTATCCACTGTTCAGATTTGATTTCTCCCAGAAGGCTCTGACTCTGCTCCCAGAAGGCTGTAATATATTTCTTGACTCCTAAATCGCATCCTTCCCCTCACACCATCCCATTCTCAATGGCTGCACGTTTCCCAGCCCGCCCTTAAATTTTCCTCTCTTTTTGTGAGTCTCTTCTCCATTATCCTCATCAGCAGCACCAACTTTGAGCACCTCCTTATGCAGCTCCTGCACGGGCTCAGTCCTACCTGAGTTAGAAGATTGAGGACATAAAGTCTTTCTGCCTACAGAAATCTCATCACTTTAATGGGCAGATCAGCTGAACGCAGCATTTGCAGATTCTTTTGTGGGATGAGAGCTCAGTGATAGGGACTGGATGTGCGTAGCACCACACAGTTGTATTAATTAGTGCTTTTCTAACCAGGTCCCAGCAGTCGACAATCAAAAACCAGCTTCCTATACCAGCAAAAAAAGGATCCTCTGAAGGAGAAAGGCCCACTAATAATAAAGACAGAGCATTCCTCTGCTTGATGGTTGCTTCTTTATGCCTTACTATTTATTGATGTAAAAAATGTTCATTCAGCCTCTTTTAACGGAATCTTGTTTTGGGGAGAGCAAGAAAAAACAAAAAAACCCTATTTTGGTAAATAACTTATTTAACATTTTCTGTAATGTAAAAGATGTTGGTTTTTAATATTTATTATGAAATGACAGTACTGGAGCTATTGAAAAACCCCACATTTTTTTTAAAGCTGGCTCCTTTGAGATTTTATATTTCATGTTGTCTGGCTGCTTGTGATTGTAATCAAACAGGTCTGGAGAGAACCAAGAGCTCCATCTTCCAGCCCCTTTCCCCACTTGTGAAATGACAGAAGGGAGCTTAAAGAAGAACAGTTCTGCCAGCTGCCCTTGCTTTATAGGAATGCAAATAACCAGTGTTTGAAAGCATTGAGATCTCAGCTGGAAGGTTGTCCTGAAAGCCACCTGTCCTGGAAGCCACCTCCTTCTGTGCTTCCTCACTGCCCTGGTAGGAAGTTAAGCTTTGATGCTGGCTCTGAACATATTCCTTAAGATCAGACCATTGAATTAAATTTTTCTAATAACCACAAATCTCGCTTGTGTTGTTTTGTTTGAAGCATCAGAACTTTGAGCTCCCGTTGAACAAAATTCAGGGGTTGATGTCTTTGTTACGGTGGGCACAAAACACTGGCTCTGTCATCATGGAGCAAACAGAACGCAGCCCTTACAGCTGTGTTTGCTCACATCATTGCTGAGTTTTCACGTTAGGAACCTGCTTTTAAGCAGCCATGAGCAGAAGGCGTCTTGCTGTTGGCAGAAGCATTGCACTCCCCTCTATAGCCCTCAAAAAAGCCAGAGCAAGAGAACAGGGGCTCACAGAAGGGACAAAGCCTGACAGTGCTTAAGTCCTATTTTCTGCTACAAACACTCAAAAATGTCCTAATTTCTAGAAACTAATAACAAAGGATTCACTTGCATGTTCCAATAGCAACATTCTGGCCAGACAGCACCAAACTCATGTGGTTGTGCTCCCTTCATCCTGCCTGCTGCCTTTAACATCTCTCAGTCCAAGCTGCCCACCCTGGCTCTGTGCAAGCAATGGCACAGTATGAGCTGGGACATCGTTCAGTTTAACCCCAACACACCCAGAACTGAAAGCTTTTGTTGGTTACAGAAACGTGGTGCCGTCATGGCTCTGTTGAACAACAATCCTTTCAAGTTGGTGATGCTGTATGAGAGAACTTACCTTCATCACACACAGAGGTTGGCACCAGGACTGCGATATCTCAGCACAGGCTTGGGGTCCTGCTGGGTCCTTCACACTATGCACTGGAGAACAGGAGAGCACCCATAGGCTTCCACTGGAAACCGACAGCAGGGGGAGGCAGATTCATTTGTCTGGATTAAGAGGAAAGATGCAGGAAAAAAGCTGAAAAAAAGTTTATTTTTAACTTTGCAAATTGAAAAGCAAAGGGGGGAGGGGGAAGGTAAGGAAAGAGCATGCAGTCAAACTTGCTCTTTAGTCTCTTCACACATTATTGTCCTCACAGCTCACTAAAAACGTCAAGTTAATTTTACTAAGTAGCTAAATTATAGACACTCAGATGTAATCAGGACCTGCGATACGTTTCAACTTTCAGAATTAATCACCTTACCTTTTGGAGTTATCACACCTGAAGGAAACAGCTGTACATCTATATTTAGTGCAACCCCTCTCTTGGTCTTCATGCAGCTTTTCTTCCCCCCCCCCTCACCCCCCCCCTCCAGTTACACCATCTGTGATTAAAAAAATAACCATTAAATGTTTCCTTTTTCCTGAGATGATTTGCCACTTATTCCTGCTGGTCCCTGCTGTGCCCACTCACAGCTCTGCTCTCCTCAACCCCTTTTCCTCCCATCAGGCTGAACTCCAGGCAGGGCAATGGTGGGGGGGGGGAGCAGACAGGGTCACTATTGGGAAGGATACCAATGGATCATCAGGTCCTTAAAACAAGACTGTTCTATGAGATCAAAGCATCGCATCTTGATGAGCAGCCCCCCTTAAAACACGCAGTTTGCTGGGCCGGTTAAAAACATTTAAGCTAAGAAAGCTCAGCAGATGGAGGGGCTGCAGCAGGCAAAGCTCACCGACTCTTAAACTTTGTCCCCATCACACGAAATTCAATTTTCCTGTATAAAATAATTAGGGGGGAGAAAAATCAGCAGCGGAAGCACATGGAATGAAAGGAGGGGCTCATTGACTTCGGGTGTTCCTGTCTGTGCTTCCATTCCATGCTCAAGGTGACTGGAAACAGCCAGGAAAAGCAGCACGGAGTGAAGGCACTGCTTGCTGTCACACACCAGGCTGTGACTGTGATTCCAATCACTGAAAGAGAACAAACAGAAGCAATACCCCCAAATCACGGTGGCTGGCTGTATTAAAAATCAATCAATGCTAATGCAGCCGAGCGTTTAAAAACAAAAAGCACAGTAAAGCAGAGTGGTGTTTTAATTTAGACTGAAGCTGCTCATTGCATTTCAGGGCAGTGGGGAGGGGGAGGTGGGGGGGATCTGTGGGGCATGGCTGTGTCCAATTCACAGCAGGGGTGCAGGCAAGGCAGAGCTCACACCCTGCTCAATGCCATCACCCCGCAGAGCTGAGTGAGGTGCACACACACCTCCTCGTGCGCTGGGTTTATTCTCAACGCTGAACGAGACAAAGCAGCTCCTGTCATCACTTCCAAATTCTACAGGAGCTGCAATATGGAAAAGGGGGGGAAAAAACAAACAAACCACCACCAAACCCAGAAATAGCTGCAGTGCTTTTTGGCATTGACACTCAAAGCAAAGAGGCTTTGCAGGCTGTTGACTCCAATGCAAACCCTTACCTAGCAGCAGTGTAATAAAGTGTGTCGCTAACACTGCTACCCCCCCCCCCCCTCCAACACGTGGGTAACCTCACACACAGGGGTGCCCCTTCTTCCCCTCTGCCGGGTTGAAAGAGTCTGAAGACGTGCCGTCCATGGAGCGCAATGACCTGAAGAAGCATTGCTCACGATGCTCTGTCCTGTCCAATCCCAGCACCCAGCCTGCTTGCTTTCTGAATCGATTCCTCTTGAGAAAAGCCCTGCTGCCTACTTTTGGTGCGTGTTTGCCTTTCCTTTCTTTAGAAGGAAACTTGTTACAATCCCCCCCCCCCTCTTCCCCTCAGCCCCATCAGAGGAATCTACTTGGGTAATTTGTTAAAGCGGGTTGCTGGGACATGCATTATGCATGAGATGCAATCTTTATCTTTGCACTGCACTGTGTGCATCCTCAAACAGGATCAGAGCCGCGTGCCTGCACGCAAAATGAACATTAGCAACCCCCCTAAAAAAGCCCCGTTTATGTAAAGGAAAGAGTGGAGAAAAGAAACCCTCCTCTCTTTCAAGCTGTTCTGGTTGGGATTGCTAAGAGCAGCTACCAGCAAAAGCAGGCACGTTTGTATTGTGCTGAGTAAACCAGCTCGGAGCTGCTGCGCTCAGTGTGACATGCAGCATCGGTGAGGGTGCTCACCAAGTGCAGCCACCAAGCTCAGGTGGCTTCTCTCACTGTGTGCCAGATGTGCTCCCCCTCCGTCCCTTTCAGGATCTAAGGATAAGAGCAGCACTGTGCCCAATGGCCTCTGGCTGAGCTGATGAAGCAGAACCACACAAGAAAGGCACAGACAGTACCGAGGCCATCCAGACAACCATGCTGCGTTTCACACTTGGAGGTCACCTAATATGGTTTTAAAGCAAAAAAAGCCATAGAATCATTATGGTTGAAAAAGACCTCTGAGATCATCCGGTCCAACTGACCACCTGCCACCAACACCACGTCCTTAAGGGCCACATCTGCACAGTTCTAACAGCTCCAGGGACAGCGATTCCACTGCTCCCATGTGTGCCAACACGCTGCCACTCTTTTGGAGAAGACCCCATAACCCTTAAATAACCGCACTGTGAGCCAGCCTTGCCTTGCTGCAAATGGGAGAGTTCTCTGCATCCTCTGAGCACCACTTGAGTCCCAATTGCTTGTGTTCTGCCTCCCGTCTCGCTGTGGAACCCACATCACATTCCCAATGTAGTGTTTGGCACAATGGCATCCTCTTACAGCTGGACATTCCACTCACATATCCTATCACCCTTCCTGTGTCCTCCTGCCCTCAAGACAACCCGATTCCTAACAGAGAAACGCACTGAGCGCACATGTGGGATAATGCGTTTAAAGTGGAGGAAGCTCTTAATTTATAACAGTGATGTTCTTGACATTGAGGGCAGGGAGGCAGTGGCACAGGCTGCCCTGAGAGGCCCAATGTCAGGGGATGGGGCTCTGAGCACTGGTGGAGCTGTGGGCATCCCTGTGCATTGCAGGGAGTGGGACCAGAAGTCTTAAAGGGTCCCCTCTGACTCAAAACGATTCTATGATTCTAAATGAGGGTTGATGGGGACAGAGGTGTTGCAGAGCATCATTCATGTTCCTGAGACCTCCAGATGTCACAGCGGCACTTAAAGAGCCTCGGGTGGTTTGAAATGCAGTACGGGTTGTCTTGTGTTTGATCTCCTAAACCTGTCGGTATCCATCACTGTCAGCAGCTGTCAAGATAAGAGGGGACACGTTTTGATGGGAGCCCGATTATGTTTTGTTGCTGCGCAGGCAGAGACGTACACAGTCCTGAAACCTGACATTTCTACCTCTGCTATTGGAGGGGAAAAAAATAGAAACCAGGGCTGGCTTCCACTCCAAAACCAATTTCCTTGATGGAATTGACCCTGCAGAACAGGAAGGAGATTTGCATTTGTCTGCCTGAATGCAGGCTCGCATGCACACACGCTCCTTGATTGTTTTTAGTTACACCCGATGATAACGCAGAGAGAAGGATCGATACGCAGCGAGCTGCCCTGCTGACCTCTGCAAGCAGCACAGAATTTACACCGAGCCTCGACACGGGGAAAACTCAGAAACATCATGAAAGTTTCATGCAGCCTTTCATGCAGCCACAGCAATGGGGAGCCCATCCCAACAGAGGTAGCAGCTATTTGCAAGACGTTAAGGGAGCTGACCAAGAAAATAAAACAGAGCCCATTGCAAAGACACAAACAACACAGCTCTTCCCAAAGCTGAGCTTTTCCAAATAGCCCATTTGTAACCATTCCTTTTCCCAGCCTTGGGCTGCTGCTCATGGCATGCTGCTTTAACCAGCTCTTTTTCCCCCCATGGGAGCTCCCACAGTTGAGAGAGCAGAGGAACGAAGCCATGCATCGCCTCCTGCACTGACACGCTCAGGTTCTTATTCACATAGAACCTTAAAAATAACAACAATAACAAGGAAACCTTGTGATCTCTTTCCTTAGAAATCTCTATTCCATTAACTCTGGATTAAGGCACAACACAAACCAGGAGACCAGGAGGCTCACACCGGTAGGCAGCAAGAAAACAGAGGCAGAGTAAATAAGCACAGCCAGCATGCAGAGCAAGCGGAGGATTTTAGCTCCCACAAGGTGATCCTGATGGGAGGAACAGGCAGTCCTGAGTGCTACAGAAGCACGTGGCCAAGTGGGTCTGTGTGAATTTGGTAGCAGAGATAAGAAGGAACCAAACCCCAGCGAGCATCGCTCGCTGTGATTGATGAGCTGCTCTGCTTCAAGCTGGGGAACGTGCTCTGCACTCAGGAAAATGCAAGCGGCTGAGAGTGCCCTGATAGCAAACAGCCACACAGGGACAGCGAAGGGAAAGCTGGTAAACAAGAAAATGACCATAATCCCATTACACAGTGACAAAAAGCTGGGCTCTGTCCCTCAGGGGGAGAGCTGAGCAGGGTCCATTCAGAGCCACTGCAGCAGCAGCTCCACAAAGCTGAGGTGGGGTAGCTACACTGCAGAGCATTCCAGCATCCATTTCAGATGCCAAGATCCTACCTGGATATGTGTGACCAGGTAACAGTGAGCAGGCAGGTGGCTCATTTTAGCATGGGGTCCTCAGCATTCATCAGGTCTCAGGGCACAACCAAGATGCTGGTATTGAAGCTGGGACTCCAGGTGTGTCTTTGAGTCTCCACACTGGACCAGCAACAGGTGGGCACCAAAACCAGACCAACCAATGCTTGACACAGAAAATACCCTATGTTTTCTTTCCTCTATCTGATGGCACAGGTTGAAAGTCTCACCTCAGCAGCACTGACACAGAGAAAGAATCTGCTACATCTGATCAAAGAGTTTCTAACAGCTGGGATATCCATGATGGCCATTTCTGTGTGGGCAGTTTGGGATATAACCAAGGGCTGCTCTGCCTACAGCTCAGGCATAGATCTCTGCATTTACAGACATTGTTGAGATATAAGGAAAAGATTGGATATAAGGGTACTTGAAGCACTGGCACAGGTTGCCCTGAGAGGTGATGGTGCCCCATCCCTGCAGACAGCCAAGGTGAGGCTGTTGGGTCTCTGAGCACTGATGGAGCTGGGGATGTCCCTGTGCACTCTTTAATAACCCTTTCCAACTGAAACCATTCTGTGAGTTCACGATGATACAAAAAGTTTCCAGGCACACAGTATGTGAAGGAAGGGGGGTAAGGAGAGAGAGGTATGACAGCAGCATGGGGGGGGGGGGGGGAAATTCTCATTGCCAGTTAAGTAATTTCAAAGCTATGGCTGGGTGCCAGTTTGCAGCAACACACTATAATGCATTCATGCGTAATAATGAAATCATCATATTTGGGGCATTTCAGTCAAATTGGATTGAAATACAGAAAAACAATTAAGACTCGTGCACGTATACATAGGGACTGGTTGCAGGAGGAAGGAAATGCTGCAAATCCCATAGAGCTGCTTGCATCTCCAGCAGCCCCAGTGGGAGCCCTGTGGGAACAGCCAGAAGCGTGATGGGCACACAAGCCAAATGGCACGGCTGGCAGCAGCCCACACAGCAGAGGTGCTTATGTGATGCGAGGCAGGGATCTTTCCAGCTGGAGGTATTTTAAACACACACAAAATAATGTCGGAATCATAGGACTGCAATCTTTAGATTATATTCAAAAAAAAAAAGATGCTCAAAGCATATATCATTGAGTTATGAACAGCTTTGGCAGCTTTATTGATGATGTTGAATCTGGTTGACAGATGCATTTACACTGCATAAGCATTTGAGATGCTAGAGTAATTGCTTATTAGTCTTGTTGTGAGGCAAAACACCAGATTGAAATAAATAGGAGCTCATGAACACAGAATTTTGCTGCCTCTTTGATTATTTTTTCGAGCTAACCATCTGCTAAGCATCTGGGATTCTTAGAATCCAAGACCCATTCCACACACACAGGTGGGAATTACAAAATACAGATAGAAGGAGCTGAAGAACCCAAACAAACTAGGACGTAAAATTGTCCCAAGTGACAAAGGACTTTCCTGCCTCCCTTGCATACCCACATAGGAAGATAGATTTTACAGGACAAGGTCTTCCCTACACAGCAAGCAGGTGCACAGTCAAATAACTGCATCAGCTTCATTGCACCAGTGTTCTTCAGCACACATCAGTGTGAAAACTGAGGTGCTGTATCACAAGGTGAGGCATGGAAGGGCTGCAGAGAAAGGGTCTTCTCCACAGGAGATGTATATGGGAAGCCCAAATCCCATGGAGTCGCCAGGAAGACTCCCAGAGCTGCGTAGAGTTGCTTTTGCAAGAGTTTTGGCAAGCACTGCGAGATCTCCACTGACATCCGTCTCTTGCTAATGTGTTTTTAAACCTTTCATTCATATTTGGCAGGAAAATATAAGAGAGCCGTGTGCCTATAAACAGCTCAGGAGTTGGGCTCAGTGATAACTGTGTGTCCCTTCCAACTTGGGGTATTCTATGGTACCCATGATGAAGGTGATGATGGGTCCCTTCTAACTCAGGATACTGGATGATAACCAAGATGGAGACCCAGCCTGCAGGACCAGCTGCCCTACCATCACCTCACCTACTCTTGTCCTTGCCAAAGACTTCCACCAAGCAGAGAAAGAGATGAGCCAGCGGGCCAAGATTTGCCCTTGGTGAGCTTCTATGCTTGGATTGAAGACCCCAGAGATGAAGCACTTGGGAGACTCAGTGCAGTCATCACCGTCATGGGGCAAAAAGAAAGCTCTGCAGTCTGGAACTCAGACAGGACAAAGTCAGGAGTCAGAGCAAAGTTTGCTGTGCAGCTCATTGCAGCCCGTGGGATGGCAGCTTAGATAAGAATGTAAAACTGATATTTGAATTCTCCCCAGCTGCCAGCGCGCCCGATGCTGAGAACACGAGTTAATAAAAACAGCCAGTTAAGTAACTGTCAGACTCCAGCAAATACCCATAAAGCAAATGTTCTTCTTAAAGGAAAAAAAGAAGCAGCAAATTAGACATGCATTTTTCTCCATGAAACGGCACAATTAGAGAAGCTTTATAACTAATATTTGTTTTTGGTTCTAAAATACAAAGGATCTTTCCTAAACGCGGCGCGGCGAAGGGATTCAATTAATCTCCTTTGAACGCACATTCAGGTGTTCAAAAGGGGAATAGAAGAAAGGATTTGTGCATCGTCTGTCATCTCCCAGATGCTGCAAACAGTATCTGAGAGAGTTTGTGTGACAAATGTGAGATTAGGAGGATTCCGATCTAAAAATTAAATTGCTTATCAGAGAAATAATATTAGAGGAAAATAAATTAGAATCTCCGCTGAAGACTCTAGAAGTAATTTTTTTTTGGGGGGAGGAGGGTGAAATTAATTAGAATCAAAAAGATGGATCTCAAAGGATGGGACAACTCTAATTTAGACAGACGGTAATTAATTCCTTATTTCAGAAATTCATTAGCGGAGCTGTAAGTGCAAATCATTCCTTTGCTGGAGTCAGACTCCAGAGAGGGAGATTCATCTGGAAGTGGGAAACGTGAACTCCCCATAGGCGGGAGGGCAGGGAGAGCTCCTGACATGGGGCACAGAAGCTCGCTCAGGAGGGTCCCAGTGATGGTTTTATGTTGGTTTTTATTGGGGGTGACATGCAGCCAGATGCTGAGTGCGCATCCTACAGATCCTCCTACAGATCCTCCTACAGATCTGGGGGGGATTTATGGTGAAGCTCTGCCAGTGGGTAACTGAGATCAGAGGGGACAAGTCCACAGCATCCCTCTGCTCCTCCCCGGAACCAATGGGCACATCTAAAAATAAACAACCATGCACAATCCACAGAGCAATATCCATTAAGAAAATAACTTGGGCACCTCAATGGACTTTGCACATGAATTTCAGCCGCTGATAAGTAAATGTGATGTTGGCCTGGTCTGCTGCCAGCCCCAGGAACAGCTCCAGCACTGCTGCTCTATGGTCCTACAAAGAGGCCAAAGGACAGGCAGACCCTGCCAGGTACCACACACTGCTGGCCGGCATCTGGATCCCTCTGATAATGGGTTGGGATTGGAGCTTATCCTCCAAGCTGGAGGCTTCATCAAGGGGAGGACGAGCAAGGCTGAAATCTGTTCCCTGTACCCAACAGGAGGGAAGCCCAAACCTCAGCCCTTGGCTGAGCTGAACAACATGCTGGAGCTGGAAGAGAGTCCATGTCCACAGTGGGGTGGGAAGGAGAAACATGAGTGTGGATGGGTTTAACTCTGCAGTTTGAACCCTTCAGACTGAGGGTACAGAAGTGGGGACATGCAGTGCTCCTGGGCTGTGCCAGCCCCTGCTGCAATAGGAAGAATTAAAAAGGGTTTTCTCCTAGTGACACGTCCTAGCATCTAGTGACCCGTGCAGTACATGAACAGATGGCTTCACTAAGGGCACAGGAGAACAGAGCTGGAAATACATTAGGATTCATTTTATCTCGTGGTCTCAAGTTCCTTTTGGGAAGAGCAGCTTTCAAAGAGGACACCTCACATGACTGTGAGACTTCATTGGGATTAAAAGGAGCTGCGCAGTATGACCTCTACAGTACAGCATGCCTAGTACAGGATCACATTTCATTCACACCTCTCTGGCACACACTTATGGATCAATTTCCTCCAGTCCCCGTGGATCATTCAAAGCCAGTGGGAAAATGCCTGTGTAGGGCAGCCAGCACCAGATGTGCTCAAGGCATTGCATTCCAACACAGCACCAGTCTTACAGACCACCCTTCCACCAGTCCAGCTGCAGCAGGAAGCCATTTGTACCTTAACTACACTGCCAGCAGAAGAACCAAACCTGTTCTAGCAAAACTTGTGCTGCAGATTTAATACCAGCTGTATCTGCTGTTAGCTGCCCACCCAGCCCTGCAGCCATCCCAGTGCCTGGTGCACTTACAAGGCATCTTTAAGGTGTCTTGGCTTTTAAAAAGAGATCTCAAGGTCTGGATAGAGCGAGGTGGCAGAAGACAGCGCTGGAGGTGTCTCCATCTCAGACCTCTCCCAAACCCTGCATGCCCACAGGTGCTGCCCCCAACCAGCGCTTCATCACATCCACTGACCCCAGGGAGTTCCTTCTGCAAACCCCCCAGGGGCTGCTAAGTTTCCCCTCCAGCATCAGAAGGCCTCTGGGTCCCCTTGATACCAAGAAAACATTCTGATTTCAGCCTAAGCTTCTTATCTCACAAAAGAGCCTGCCCAATGTCTCTTATCCTATTACAAAATATGAAGAGCCCCTATTCTCCCACAAACTCTTCTCGTGTTTACAGCTTTGTTACCCAAACGCTTCCCTCCCACCTTGATTGTTGATAAACATGGAAATCCATTCTTCTCCTAGCACGGGGGGCAGGGGATCTTTTATCCTCCTCCTGATAAACATTTATAAGCTCCTTATCCTCTTACCAATAACCAAGAGCGTTGCAAATCCTGTATCAGACACACCAGGGTTAGGGTTGTTTGCATTACGTGAAGAGATTTTGTAGAGTGGCAAATAAAAGGCATCACGTTTTGTTCTTTTTATCCGAAACTTCCTTCTAGTGGGGAAAGCAGAGCTGTTAGCAAGTAGATTTAATTGGGTATTATTCAGTATCAGGTTGAGACAAGTTCTCCAGCCTCCCACAAAGAACTTCTGCTCTAATTTGTTCTTACTCGTGGATGAAAGGTCATTGTGCTGACTGGGAAGTTAAATAAACAAAATTAGCATCTGATTTAAGAGACTTCTTATTCCCTCTGGTGTAAATTAGTGTAAAAATTAGCAAGGCACTCTATTGCTTCTGTTTTCCGCCTTGGAAATGCATCAGTTCCTTGAATTTAATGGTGCGAGAGCTTGTTATTTCTTTATTTATGCCAGTTGCATACGTATGGGTGGCAAGATGGAAGAAGCTGAGCAGATCGGCTACAGAAGTGAGAGTCACTCAAGGCGAGCAAGAGTGGGACAGAAGAGCTCACAGCACCATTGACACACGGATGCTGAAAGAGTGATAACTTCATGCTCACAGATAGAGAAGCGTTATTAGAAATTACCCTGGACTGCAGCCACGAAGCTCAGTAGCACAAAATAACCCAGGGGGCAAAGCAAACTCATTTTCACTACCAAGGCTAGCAGGATGCTTCGTCTGAAGGTTGGGACATTCTTTATTTCTGCTTTATATTATTACATGTATTTAAACATATATAGCTAATTCTTAGGTGCTCACGCTGTTTAAATCACTCCAAGTACTTTTGAGACACGGCTGAAAGCAGCTTCTACTTGGGATTAAGGTAGAAAACCTTAAGTGAGGCGTTGTATCTTCAGCTCCCCCAAAGCCATGAGAGCTGCACCATATCTGCAGGACCTTTTCCATCAAGACATTCTTGCCGGAGAAAAGATACGAAGAGTAACAACCTGAAGTGAGCTCCAGAACCAGAACTGACTACAGATATTGCCAAGAGACGTTCAGGTTTTGCCTTTTCTGTTCACCTGCACCTCCTTGCACTGAGCCCAGAGAAGAGTTTTCAGAGCAGCACTGCCCACAGATGCTCCAATTTACAGCTACAAGCATCCCCAAGGACAAGCCTCACTCAATGGAAACCAGACCATCTGCCCTATAGGGACCCTGACCTCAGGCAGCCTCCTGCAGGTGAAGGCTGCACCGACCTCCAGCAAGGTCCTCCTACAGCAGTAACTTTAATCCCACACGCTCCTAATTTGGATGTTGATTTTCCATGGCGCAGTTCAAACATATTTTGACTTTAATTGGGAAAACTCAGTCCCCAGACCCCCAAAGAGAGGTGCAGCGTTTTCAACCAAGCTCATCATTTCGAGCCTGCAACTGCTTGTTAAACCGAAAAGATGTGGAACTGAGAGCAATATGTTCAAGTTAATAGCATGAATATTAATTCCCCAAAGAGTTATGGAATATATCTATTCTACCAACTAAGCAAAGGTAACATTCCTTCAGCCCCGTAAGAGAAATGCAGGCACTGAAGTAATAGTTTGCATTCCTTACAGAGCCAAGCTTAAAACGTGAGGAGAAACATTGGTTTCCTGGCTAAGGAGGGAGCAGCTGCTGCAGCTAAAGAGCTGCAGCATGTATCTTCCTATATGGGGTCCTGCTTCTGGAACCGTCCAACAACCCATTAAATGATAGAAGATCCAGGTTAAGAACTAACCCAGATTTCCCTTCTGTGAGCAAAACAACAGCTCTGCTGACTCTGGAGTAGCTGGTATAGTTTCCAGATGCCCAGATCGTGCTGGGATGTATCAACCCTCACAAAAGTGCATGGATGGCCTCAACCCCTCCAACTCTCAGCCAGGACTTATCACAGCCACTGTCCTCACTGCCACATCATTCCCTCCATTATCAGACAAAGCAATGCTTAAGAGGAGGACAAGAGTCCAAAACCCTTCAAAAAAGGACCTCTCACGAAAAGGTCAACAAACATTGCAAGGAAGACACAGATTGTGACTGCAGCGACCACCACGCATTGCAAAAACAGATTAAAACTACAGCAAAAAATACAAAAGATCGAGCAGAAGAGCCATTAAGCATATGTTGGGTACAAACTAATAAACACATAAACAACGATGACTGCCAGTTAACCACAGGCAAGAACTTCCTTCAAGCCACAGGTACCGGGTACAAATTGGCAATAATCAGGTTTAATGGGTTTGGTTTTCAGTCTCACTGTTTCACCAAGTTTTATTCTTTTCTGCTGCATTAGTCAGTGAAATTAAGCCTCTCTGTACTTGCAAATCTGGTGGGGTGGAAGAGTCCCAGATGGTACCAGAGTCATATTCAATAGAGGCCCCTCAGGGACTGGGGATTTTTGTTCCCTTACAACACTGAGGCTTCAGGAAGAGTGTGAAAAGTGCAATAACAAGGATGAAATTTGTATCCAAACCAGATGTAATAAGTAACGAAAGTCCAAGGGAAGTGAGCTCAAACTTGTAGCTCTGTTCAGACAACTGAAAGCTCTTTGTACCAGGAAAACAGCAAAGCATCCAAACAAGACAACCAAAGGAGGAAGAGCAGGTACTCAGCAGAAGCTCACAGCTCTCAGATATCTTACTCATTGCACAGCTCTGTTAATCTAACACATGCCCACCTCCAGCTCTTAGATGAGAGAACACCACGACTTACTCATTTCCAGGAGTCCAGCTGTCAGGTTGGTCTTTGCTCCAGGTCCACAGCAGCACATGCAACATGGAGAAGCACCCATAGCAATTCCACAGAGCCCCACTCACCACGAAGCAGCTCCCTTCCTATTGGCCCCTCCAACCAATCTGCCCTTTGCTTCCTGATTTGTCCTCAGACCCTCCACAGCAGTAAGGAACTGAATTAATCACATCCTCCTTAAAGAGGCCTGATTAACATTTCCATCACATGCTAACGAGACACTTCCTGGCTTCAATCTGCTTTTCTTCATTACAGCTTTCTGAAGACAAACTTTATGCGTTTATGAGAAGCATTAAATGCACAATCATCTAACTACAATTTATAGCCATCCTGGCTCTGTGAAGTTTGTGTAAATGCTCAGAGTGCTCTGGCATGAAATCTGGACTGGGTTCCCCAGATGTAGGCCTCCATCCACAGCTGTGTTGTGGGTCCCTTAGAGGAGCTCATCACCATCCAAAAGCAGCAACCAAACCCAGAGGGAGCTTGGAGAAGATAGAGGGGAATGTCAGCTTCAAAACATAGCAGCAAGTGCTGCGAAGCATCACATAGCGAGGCTTGCAGCAGAAGCATGGAGCAATCCGACTACCAACAATAACCCCAACAGAGAGAGGAAAAAAGGTAGGAATGGCATTGAGGGCAAAATGCAAAAAAACAATGAAAGAAGCAATAAAGAAAAGGCTTATTAGCCTTTGTATTTAGTGCATACGTTCAGCACCTACAGTCTCACGCCGATACATAATGCAATAAATACACAAGAAGCTTACTGTAATAAATACAACACCAGCTCAAACGAGATAGTAATTAGGAACATAATTCAGACAGATTTTAGTTAATACCTATTTACTGGAAGGTGCTGATCTCTGAAATAAATGTCACAAATGTACAAAACGTGCCTCTGTGCTCCCAGCTCCCCTCCGTCCAAACCTGTTCACCTGCTAATTGGAATGTTAAGAATGGCCCCATTCTTTGGAGCACTTTGGCAGAGGTGGGAAAGTAAATGGTGCTGAATACAGCAGCTCATTTCTGAATGGCAGTGTGGTCATTCCCAGTGTGTGCCCCATCCCACCCAGCACAGAGATCCCTGTGGGGCTACAAACCTGCACCCACAAGTGTTTGATGTCAACTGTGGCCCTGGCTTTAAGGCAATGGCAAAGGGAAGAACTGGAGAGAGTTCTCCTGCAAGAACCATAAATCTGCAGCCCCTGGCTGGGCATTCATTACTGCCTTTTCTCGCTCCATCACGTGCAGTAAGGAGTTCTGTCCTGTGGGTCTGCCAGCCTTTGAAGCCAAGCAGTTCATTTTCCCCTTGGAATTCATCTTTTGGACCAGGACGTGCTAAAGGTGAGTCTGCATTTGTGATAAAGACCATAAATATTTTACGTTGGTAATGAGATATTTAGCACTGATATACAGCTTAAAGCCCAGCGCAATTCCAGCTTTGTTAATTATAATGAGCTATTGTAGGACTTGACTTCATCTGCTCCTTGTAAATCTTGCCGTGTGGCTGTGATGTGCTGGTGGCTTCTTTCCAGGGTGAGGCTGGAGCTCAGCCTGGCAATGTCTGATCAAACATCCAGCCCCACAGTGAGGGCAGTGCATTGCACTGCTGTGTCAGAGCCTTGCCACCCCTTTCAAAGCCAGTGATGGGGAACAGCTCTGTTCCCACTCCTAGCTCTGCATCTGACACATCCCATTGCAACTCTGCGGAGACTAAAGCTCACACTCAGGCAGAAGTTTCTTCTGCAAACGCAACATACGTTGGGATAAAAAAGTCCACATTACAAGCAAAGCAAAAGTCTGCAAAGCTCACTTAAACCCCCTGGGATTGGGTTGATCCCATCCTGGGTTTTACTCTGATCCTAGAGCATCCCCCTTCAACGTTTTCATTTTGTTAGCTGCTCAGAATCAGCCAGGATCAGGACCTTTGCCCTGAAATGGGTGTAGGACACGGGAGGAATGACGAAGAACATGGTTTTGAGTCAGTTTGATACTGAGAAATCGCATCTTGTTGTCCAAATTAGCTAATTCTGAATAGAATCATAGAATGGTGTGTATTGGAGGGGACCTTGACTGGCAGCTCTCAGCTCTCCCAGAGCCTTCTCATCTCCAGGCTGCACAGAATAAATCCTGCTTGTGCTGAAGCCCTTGGAAATGGAAGATATCAATGATAGGAAAAGCATCAAGCTAACAAAGTGATGGAGTGTGAAGCTGGTACTGGGATCTACCACGCAGGAATGGCACCATTCTGCCTTTATTTAGAATTAATGGATACTTGAAAAAGTAGCTTAATGTTTTATCAGATGCTAAGCATAAATCTGGATAATAATTCACGCTACACTAGGCTCTTTATAACAGCAGTTTGCTAAAACAAATTGAATTCGAACCTATATTCATTTACTAACGTAATGCACGGCGTATCTGTGAATAATTTTTCATATTCTAAAAAATTCTAGAGAGAGGCTTAGCTGGGAAAGGGCCAGCATATCTAAAATTGATGTCCATTAAGGCATATCTGCTGCTCTAAGCGCATTTGTTATACGCACCAATAGCTACTTTAAGCCTTTTGTTTTGTTTTGAATATTATTCCTTTATTTCTAAGAAAGAGATGATTGTGTGATAGCTGAAAGAAATCTCGATCTGAAAACCCTGAGGGTAGAAAGAGGGAGATGGGAGCTCCTTGTATTTCAGACCGACGCTGTGTAAATTTAGGAGGAGGGAAAGAGCAAAGCGATTTGGTGTTTAGAAGATGCAGTTAATAGAAAAACATGAAGAAAATGCGTGGCTTTTTCTTTTTCTAAGTGGATTCCATGAGTAGAGAGAACAAAATTCCTTTGGTTTGGAAGATGATTTGAAGCCTCCGCTCTACCCCCATCTCTGCCTTACACGGAAGATGACATTTCATTAAAAACAAACCAAGCTATTCCACTTCTACTCGCCACACTGCCAAACTGAAAGGAAACCAATGTTTTTGTAGGAGTAATGGGGGAAAAAGGAGTGCTAAATTATTTAAAGCTGAGAGCCAGATTCTACACTGCTTCTATGCAGAAACAAGCATTGCCCTCATGCAGAGGCAAACGCAGAAGAGGTCTCGCTGCCATCCGTGTGCATGGGAAATGAAAGCCTGCCTCTCAGTGCACCCTGTTAGGCAGCCAGGACCATTTGGATGAGAGCAATGTGATTTATCAGGGCCACACAGAGCATGAAGGATGGGAGACACCCAGCGGCATCGCGTGCTTTATGTTACCACCTCCTACAAAGACTCATATTTCAGAGAGGAGGAACATCCATCGCACACCATCCAGAGGCTGCCTTACATTTCACCTCCATGGCATTCCCCTCCAACGCACATTAATATTAATTTCTTCTTCCTCCCTCATCCCAACAATTATTTACTTTGCAGAGGATTTACTGTGACACTTCAGCTGAAGGCAACGTGCATAAACCCCACTCCTGCTGTACAGGAATTAATTATTAGAATTCTTAATTTATTACCAATTAATTCCTTCTAAATTATAGGAGAGGCGACCTGCTGTAGATAACGGTTCCTTTCTAATGCCTTCCTAGAAAATCTCTCGTTAATGAGCCCATTAATTTAATGGCGGCTGGGGCAAATCATCCAGAGAGAACACTTCAGTTGCAATCTGCATGCCCCACCTTATATTCTTGAGAATGAAGTAAGAAGAAAGCTGAGTTTGTTTGCAGTAAACGCTAGTATAAAATATGCCAGTGTATGCATGTATGCAAATAGCCTGATCTAGCATCATTAAACCTCTTAAGGAAATACGGAGTTTGGAAGCCATTTCCCACTTTAGAGCTCAGGCAATGACTGGAGCATCTGCATTAAATGCTTAATGTTCAGCGGAAGTGCAAATCGCCATTTAATTAACTTCTTCCATAAAATATGATAGTTTAGCAAAGTGAACACAGATGAATTATCATTATTCCAGAGGACGCTCAATTGCGTTGGTGAATTCCAGAGTTTGCGGAGCTGACGACAGTCAATCAAAGGGTTTGTTGGAGCTAAAACAAAACGTGTTCTTTTATTAAAGGGATCATTATGTGAGCTCACAATTCCAAAGAGAACTACTACTACAGAAATTGTGGTGGGTTCCTCTTTGAAATGCCTTTCTCATTCATTCCCTTAACGATGGGTGGATTTCACATTCTTGCTACAATTTCTTTCTATTGTATTTTAGTCCAGTTGTTGCACTACACACCAGCAAAGATCTGGGCCTGGCAGGACTTAGTTTTGTGTCTGGAGAAAGGAGAGTCCTGAGCAGATTTCCCCACTGTGTCACATCAGCCTGTCAGGAGGATGCAGGGGATACACAGAGCTGAGGGGTTTACAAAGCAGCACCATCTGAGCAGCTGCAGACAGTGTCCCTGTGGAATAGAGCTGAAAATGTGGGGAGAAAAAAAACTGCAGAGATGACCTGAGGCAATTCTCACTGTTTGAGAACGGAAGAGGAACGAAGCTGAACGTTTCAAAGTTGGACTTCTCCTGTTTTATTTTCCCTCTTCCGTTAACGATGATCCCACGCTTCATCTCTTGGGTTCTGATCTAACAATGCCTCTGCTTGCCAGAATCTTTCTTCCCTTTTGATGGATGTTTCCTTCAGACGACCCTTCCCAATATAAAAACACGTTCTGTTTGAGCAGTCACTAAACCTGTCTTCATGTCTCCAGTCCCAGGTACCAGCAAGATGATTCTCTGCTCACACAGAGCTAAATACACCTGTGCCAAAACCAGCTTAATTTAACATCACTTCAGCAGTCATTTATCTCTTCTTGTCTGTCAGAAGCCATCTCCTTTGCCTTGAATGCTTGCTGTTATCTTCCTATCAATAATTCCTTCATCTGTGAGTCTTTGCTTTTTCACCCCAGTCCCTTCCCCTAATACAGGTGATGCCCACAGTGGTAGCATCACAACTGCAGCCTCTGAAGACTGAGAATAGGCATCGATCTTCCAAGATGCTTGAAATGCTGCTGACATGCAGGCCACGGGCAGGCATGGGGGTACAAAAAAGGTTTTCTTCAGATTGGAAATGGGGACAGATGGAAACTGATTTCTATATCCAGAAAATAAATCGTTACAATGAACGTGGGTTACAGTTGTGCATTATCTTATCCAAGAGAATCCTGGATGGAGTTTCTGGAGGTGTGTGAAGCATAGGGACAACCAGCTGCTTGCAGAAGGGATTTACAAGAGCTTCCTACTGCCTGGACCGGTCAATTGAGAATAGCAGAACTCAGCCAGGAACAAGTAAAGGCTGTCCAGACACGGTGAGCCCACCCTGATCACAACCATGAGAACAAGGGATGCAGATTTCCTACAAACACAGAATAGAATGATGTGGTTTTTTTTCCCCCATTACTCTCCATCTTCAGAGAAGCTCTGAAGATGCCACAAACTCAATCATCTTAAAAGAGCATGAGGGCTTTTATGAAGGTAGCAGTTTATCAATCGATCATCACTTTCATCAACAGCTTTTCATTCCTAGTTCCCATCAATACGGCCATCTTGGAAGGTTCGTTCTGATCAGGACAGTCTAATTGGTACTAGAAAGTTCAGTGTTTGAAGATTGTATGATTAGGGAAATGTACAAATTCAATTTCTTTCAACCAGATTCAATTCTAATCTAATCAGAGAGATAGAAAACTCCAGTGTAATAATGACAAAGAAAATGACTTTGTTTCAGGCCATTTAAATGTCCTTTACTGCAAACACTCCAGAAGAAGAGGCTGTGTTTAGAGTCAGAGACAGGGTATTTGCTCTGAATTCAACAGCAAATGGGCCATTTTCTGTGCCCAAATTAACATTCTCTCTTTTTGAGAGAGAGAGAGAGACACCATCTAAGTCAAACGAGCATTTGTGACATTTAATAAAGCAATTATATCTAAAGGCTAGAGGCCTGAGATAGAATAGACTGGCTAATGTTGTCTTGGAAAAAGTCTTTCAATAAAGGAACTGTGCTCCTCCTCAGGCTTCCAGTGACCTTGGACAGATTAAAACCCATAGTGGGAAGCACTGTCCATCAGCATTGTTTAAGTCAAAGCCAGATCTGAATAAAAGCAAGTTATGTATTTCTAGGGGCATATTTCAAAAGAGCCTAAGGGACAGAGGAACCCTACTGGCCAACCTGCAGCCCCACAGTGCCTACATCACCTCTTGGCTGGCCTGCTCGGTACTGACAGAGGCAACACAGTAGCACTGCAAGGTCATGGGGGGGCTTGCATAGTTGGCAGGGAGATCAATTCATGATGGCAGAGTGCTGCAGCCACCTGACGTAGCTTGAAATGAGCTTATCTGGATTTACATGAGCTTCACTTGCTCCTTTCTGTTTGGTGATTACTCAGTCCTAACACTGAGCAGTTCGAGAACTTTGAAGATGGATGCTCAAAGCATGCTGAGCATCTTGAAAACGTTACTGTTGGTATTACAGTGGTGCCTGGAGTGTCTGAACAGGGATCAGGGCTCTTGGAGCCACACAAGCATAAGGAAGATGCTTATCTGGAGGCAGGATTTTGCAAAAGCAATCCACTCAGTCTAGTTTCTCTCTGGGAAGCTCAAAGAAACTCCTCCCAAATGCCATGTCAGCAGCACAGCATCTATACTGAGAGCTCTTGGAGTGTCTCACCAGCCACCTGCGCTTGGCTCAACAACAATAAAAATCAAGGAGGGGCCAAACTACAAGATCATGTTTGAGAAACTCGGCATAAAAATGGCTCAGAGCCGGCTGATAAATCGGCAGCACAGCTGGAAATAAACTCCGGGAGTCTTGGCTGTACAGCCATTCTTGTCTTGATGTGACACCAGTTATTGTTAGAGCTGTGAAATTCCTTTTGCTGGCCTCAGAAGCAGCAGCTCATTTGCTCATAGCACATCAAGCCCAAATGGTCCTGCATCGCTTCAGAACGGTCTCATCACAATGCACCTTGGCATCAATTGGTAATAACTATATGCATTGTCTTGAGCCGGTGTGCAGACAGAGTCAGCAGAGCATTGCTTTCTCTTTATGAATTTTAAAGGTGAGGTTTTTATTCCCCTCCTTGTGAGAGGGTTTGGATTGACAGGTCTGGAGGTTGAAGTCCTTAATTTAGAAGCAAAATAGGGGCAGAATAGCTATAATAAGTGCTTTAGTTCCATTCCAGAGTTGTCCTCCAGTTTGTACTGAATGGAGTAATGCAAAGTATAGGAAAATTTTTCCTCTACTTTCTGGGCCTACCCAAGTGCAGAAGGTTGGCTAATAGGAAGCTTGCTGTTTTTGCTGGTGATACTGAGGTTTGATTTCAACCCAGTTGTTATCAGCCGAGCCTTCAGTCACAAACATCTATTATTGCACTCTCTTTTTTCAACAAATAAAACTCCTGGTTGATGATAATGACCCAGCTGCTATCAGCTCAGAGCTTCATCTTTGCACAGCAGAGCTCACCTATTACTCCCCTCAGCCCAACCTTGCTCACAGCAGCTTACTCACCAACCACCAAGACCTGGGAGCCTTAGTCTTGCTCCAAAGACAAAAGGACAAAGCCAGGCACCTGCGTGACAGCAGTCAAGCCAAAGCCTTGAGGTGTATCATGTGATGGTAATTTGGCCATTGCATAAAAGCTTTCCTTCTGGCAAGCAGCAGCTGGGCTGAAAAACAGGCAGACTGGGACAGGAATGCATCTAAATGACAGTGAGCATCTCTGATTAAATGTCTGATTTCAGAGAACTAGCCCTGAATATCCAACTGCACTACCTGGAAACCAGTGCCCCTAACAAGGTGCTGTGGGAATGCATGGAAGCATTGCCCTTATCATTAGCAGCTTCCATTCTAATGCAAAACCTTGGACAAAGAAGCCTTTCCTCAGATGATCCTGTTGTATGATGGCATATTGTTTGATGCTACATTCCCTCCCCAGCCTGGGCACCATGCTCAGCACCAAAGACCCCTTGGCACCTGAATCCTACCTAAACCCACCCAAAGGAGCCTCTGGATGGATTTTGTTCTGCTTTTATTGAACTGAATGAAGATGGTCTAGAAAAATACCCTGATCTGTGCTATGAAACAGCACCTCCCAGCCTGAGAGTAACTTAAATCAATGAATATTTGCCATCAGCCAATGATGCTACAAAACATCTCAGGAGAGGAGGTGGACCAAAACGTTTAAATGTATTGACCTACAAATGAAACCAGATAATGCGTGTTTGATGTCATCAGCTAGACTGCATTCCATTCGGTTATTTGTTAATAAACACAGGCCTCGCTCCCGTAATTTAATGCTTCCAAATTACAGATGTGTGCAGGGGTTACCTGTGTTTCACATCCTCAAATGATTATTTTTTATTCTATGGATTTCAAAGCCCCGGTACCATTTTCAGCAGCGGTTTTCATAAGCCTCATTTGCATGTTGATTTTTTTTTTGGTAGTAATTATCAGTAAAAGGTCAAATATTTGCTTTATCTATATAATTCAATTTTAGGAATGCCTTTGGGATTCAAATTAACTCCCTTGTAATATCTTCATTGAAAAAGAAGATTAATTATGCTTACAAGAAACCTAATTTGGCTTATCAGACCTTTAATGTTACAGGGATCGTTAATGCATTTAAATTTAGGATTAGTAGAGTGATCTGGTTCCATTATTTTGGCGACTTTAATATTTGTCATTATTTTTATGCATACAGTTCCTTTTCCCTAAAGTGAAATTATAATGTCTATTATAAAGGAAATAAACATTATATATTGACCTTAGTAATTATGCTTCTGCTTTTTAAGAGTGCATAAAAGATGCATTTGTGACTCACATATAAATTCAGCACTCAGGCACTAAATGGACTCCTGGTAACGCTGCCAGGATCCTCAGCACAGGAGGATATGAGAGAACCAGTGGGGTCAGGCTCATGGTGGCATCATGATACCACCCTGGGAAGCACAAATGGAGACCCAGAAGTCAACTCATTTCTCCCACTGGTTTTCCTCCTGTTTAGACACACTCTACTCAGCCCACAGACCTGGACCATGACAGCAGCCCATCAGGAGGCATGAGGAAGAACTGGGAGTGCTCCAAAGCTGCTATTGCCATACAAACCTCCACCTGCATTAATCACCACACCCAGGGCTGTCTCCTTTCTCTGTTAGCAATGCCATGCTTGTTGGTATGGGATTCGATTATTCATGCCATGCTGATTGCTGGGATTTTGGGTTATTTATGCCAGGCTAATTGCTGTGGTATCGCAGTGTTCATGCTAAGCTAATCACCGTGGTATTGGATTATTTATACTGAGCACGCTGCTGTGGTATTGGGTTATTTATGTTGAGCTCATTGCTAAAGGTATTGCGTTATTTATGCAGCACTCGTAGCTGAGGTATCGAGCTATTTATCTTGCGCTTATCCCTGTGATATCTGATTATACTGATTAAACAAGTTGCTCCTTTTGGTAGGTGATTCCATTGTCTGATCCAGTATCACAGGGAAAAAAATGCCTCTGCTCTTCAGATCAGTTTCACAGTGTGCTTTTCATTTGGCTGGCTTCCTGTGAAACTCCCTGTTAGCGTGGCTCCAACATGCAGCAAAGATTTAGGGTCTCCAGGAAGCAGAACCCTTCCACTGCATAGAACTTTCTGAGCATGCTACGTAAGGTCACCCAGCTCCATAGAACCTCAAGAATATCAGGAGCTGCTCTCTGCACTGCTGCCCTCTCCTTGCCTTTGACTCACTGACCATCCTCACCTGGATGCCTAACTTTGGGAAGAACTACATCCCTAATCCATGTGCCCAAGGTCAGGCAGAAGCACTGGGTCCCTGTGTTGCTCAGCCTCCCCTGTCCCTTCTCTCCTATCCATTGTTGGAGCTCAAGCTGTGCTCCTCTGCTGGCTACGTGCAAATGGAAACTATCACCATAACAGCACCTTGTTCCTTTAAATTGCTTCCAGGGTTTTTGTGCATCAGTGACTCAGTGCAATATTTCAATACAGCAAACTTTAAAGGTGCTTAATACATTAAAAAAAAAAAAAAAAGATAATTGCAAAAAAATAAGCACTGATGTTAGCTTAGGAGAAAATCTTTTAAAGTGTTTTTGTTTTGCTAACAGAATGCTGCTATGTATTATTCATTACAGCTTCCGAGATTTAATTATTATTAGTGCAACCGATGATTGCTAGAAAAATAAACTGTAGCAGAAGGTGTCCGTCATTGGGTGAAGGGCATGTGTATGTTGTATAACTTGGTACTCCCATTTGCATTGATCTCATTAGCTGCTCACAATGTGACTCCTGTCCCTTGTGAGGGGACACAGCTGTCCCACTGCTCTGCCCCATCCTCTCCCCAGGTGCATTACTGCAGCACAGGGCTGAGGGTGAGCAAACCCTGGCCACCCCTGCCTTGCTGTCCATGCTATGTCTGTACATTGGCTTCCTTAGCTCACCCCATGCACGTCCAGCTGAGGATCTTGCAGCAGCTAACATTGTACCATCAGGAGTGAGCTCTGCTATCGAGTGGTGGCTTGAGGCAAACACAGGGAAGCTGCTGGAGTGAGTTTAAGAGGAAATCTTGATTCAGCAGCAAGCAATGCCTTTCAGCATGTTCTGAACAAGACACCAAACCTCACAGACAGAGCATTCAAAGGTGCTGCCGTTTCAGTCTCTCCCAGCTTCAGTCACTGCGATTCACAGATGATTGGTATTTCCCTCACTGTACTTCAGCGTAATGCAATCCAATGTAACTTGGTTCAGCCCTGCACAGTACATTATCCCTTATCACACCAGCCACACAAATGACATCCTGCAGTATTTCCTGGGATTAAATAGAACAGGGCTATGGATGCTTGTGCCAATTACTTAAACTCTGGTGGGGAGGGAGGGGGCTACACAACTTTAGCCCCCCTGCTTTGATTCTGCACCCTCCCTCATCCTAAGTCCTATATAGAGCTTGGAAGCCCCTGATTAGCCACTCACCTGAACGTCTCATTAATTCTCTCTGGATGTTGCATGGCTTTTCTGAGATTCCAGAACCTCCTGTGATCTCTGTGCAATTGGTTTTGGCACAAATGCTGAAGATACACTGTCTTTCCATTTCATAGCTCTAATGTCCTTGGCAACCTGTTTCAGCCCCTCATCGGAGTCCAGAGCAAGTAGCAGAAGAACATGAGTTCTTCAGATTTAAATTCAGTCTCTGTCAATTCAGTCCTATATGACCTTACTAAATCACTTGTCACTGGACGCTCTGAAGATCCTGTCTCTCCATCTGCTCCATTAGGAGGGAGCCAGATCCATCAGGCTGAACCTGGATTTCATGAGCAACTTGAACATAAGTGGGGACTGAATAAAGACTGGAACAGAGTGAGCACTCTGTACTTTGGGTACCTGCATGCACACAGGGCTGTGCTGCAACAGATGAAGCTTCTGGGCTTTGTGTTTCCTTCTACACAACACTTGTAGAGGCCTTCACAGCTCCAAAGAAGGGAAGAGTGCTCTGCTAATGCGCTTCTCCTCTTCAGCCCCTGTGGTGAGGTCAATGGCTATAACTGCACAGAAAAGCACCAAAAGGGAAAAAGCAGGAAAGGAACCAACACAAGAAATCATGGGACAGCTGGACCGAACCAGAAAAGCATCAGGGAGGTGGGATACAGAAGAGTTTGATGCCCTTGACCTGCAGGTGGCCTGGACAGAACGGCATACTGAAATCTTAACCTTTCAGCATCCTCATGCAGTGCACGAATTGAAGTTATTCGCATAGCGGGATTATGGAGAAGAGTTCTCAATAATTAATATCCTGTCTCCCACGCACAGACATGGAAGACACTGATCACCACACTTCTCTTTTGGCCCAAGTAGTTGATCCAGTTTCCTCCTCTGTGCTTTATGCACATTTGCTAAGCTGCTCTCTTCAGCCTCCCTAGCGGCAGCATAAAACCTTTACTGGATTTTACATTGCCCTTCTACACACAGAAGAACTGCCGTCTTCAGCACAGATGGAATGAAGTAGTCAAGATTTAGCCCTGCAGTTTTCTAACCTTCTTCTGGGACCATTTAGAGAGAAAGGCAGCAGATAAATACATGGTGGTCAGCTGAGGGCAGCAATGGATGGCTCCAGCTCACATCTCAGCACCACTGCATCGCAAACAGGAGCTGCTCATCCTTGGAGCTGTGATGTCAGGTGCTTTTGATGGGACTTGTGTGTTTAAGGGCTGGAGCTAATCACATAAAGCAGACGTGTGAAGTGCTGGGCATTTACACTCGGACTGTTGAAAGCATATGGTCATGGGGCCGTGGAGGGTGTTTCTCTGATTCTAACGCAAAAAAATATGCATTGCATCTAAATTGACACTGAAAACTGACCTGAACCTGGTATTATAGAAGATTAAATTAACCCCCAGCAATAGCTCCAAATTACAAAAATGGTTAGATCTTAATAAATTGAAAATGATAACAGCGGCAAAAGCCGTACATTTTCCCCTCATGTTCCTTTATTGCTGTAACACTTCTTTCCAGTTTGTTGCTTCCGTGGGTTTTATTAGCACATTTCAGTAGAGTAGATTTGCTCTGAAGTGATAAAAGCCGACTGTAATCAGAAAGCTTTATGTTATCTGCAGCAAACAATGGTAAATGCCACCTGAGAAGGGCTCCGTTCAATGCCTTCATTACAGTGATTAGTCTAAGACGCTGGGAGATAGCAACAAACTTCAAACTTGCTGATAACAGACTTTGTTGAGAACATAATAAACATCGAACACCCTGTACTTCAACCAGCAAAGAGACATCTCGGCACCAAATACACCTCTGCCTGATCAATACATGGCAGAGCAAGGCTGGAAGGCTGTGTAACGAGGTGTCCCCATGCATGGGGTATAACTGGGCCTCGCACCTATGCTCATGGTGAAGCCATCTCCACATACACAGCAGCAAAGAGCTACGTGCCAAGTAAGGAACCCACACTCCCATCCAGCAAAGCACTTGCTTTGGTGCAACTGCATAAGATATGCTCACAGTAAGGAAGGGATTTGGTCAGTACAGGGGCCAGCACTACGTGCTGTGAGTGGCACATCACCCTTATTGAAACACACTTGCTTCCTCGCTCTGTTGACAAATGCAAAAGGCAGAAATCTTAAATAGATCCGGGAAGAGCAATCCAAAAGGTTAGTTTTGAAGTGTTTGACATTTTCTACCAGAGCTGAGCAAATCATTTATCTGATTAATTTAGTTTCCTCTCTGTTTGCAAGTTGTCCAGGAGCTGTTGCTGAGATTTGCTCAAATTCATTTGTTATCTGAAGTTCCTGCCTAGGTCTGCAGCTTGTTTATGGGCAGTTTGTTATAAGCAGACACAGAATTTAGAGCTCTGCTGATTGCTCCTGATCAGGTGTATGAGGCAGGATATTGTTTTAGCTCTTTGATGGGGTGATCTAATCCTTTCGATTCCTGAAGTGACTGCATGCAAAATTTAGTTTCTACAAGCAGCCTTTGCTGTTTGCCTGTAGGTCACTGCAGCCAAAAATGCTTCTGCTGTCCCCAGAAGTGCCTGTGAGGCTGCAGAAGGCTTGAGATCTCTTAAAGATATCCCCCCTTGGATGTGAAAATGGCAGACAGATGATGGGAGCCCCAAGGTCAGGCTGGATGGGGCTCTGAGCACTGATGGAGCTGTGGGTGTCCCTCTGCACCACAAGGAGTGGGACCAGATGGCCAAAGTACCCTTCTGACTCAAATGGTTCTGTGATTCTATGGACAACACAGTATATTCTGTTTCCCAGCCCAGTGATAACTGATACACGGGAGAGAAATACAGCTAGGATTTCAATATAGTAAAGCAGATTAAGAATTATCTAACCCAAAATTTGTGGGGGGGTTTTGAGTGAGAAAGCACTTCTAACTTTGCCATCCCATTTTCACAACCTAGGTCCTATTAATTGACCTGTTAAATTTCTACCCTAAAGTGCAGTTTTCCATAGTGAACTAAAAGGCAGTGCCACGTGATGTGTGGGGTAAGAAGAATTACAGCAGCATACCTGCATGCAGAATGACATCAATGTGGGGTTAATGAATCTGGGGTTTGCAAAACTGGGATGTTGTATAGCTGGGCTGGAGGGCTTGCCTCATTGCTTGACACTCAACAAGTAACTTCATGAAATTACATCCATATTTTTCTGCTTTGTAAGAATAATTTGAGTAACTTTGTTTATCCTTTCAGTTGCTCTTGGCGCGCCTTGCTGATGCACGCATTCCTGCAGACTCTGTGCAGGAGCATTTGGATGTAGGGGGTGTGGGTTGAGGCACTTTATAATAGAGACAGAAAGGAACAGGAATTTCTGGTCTGTGGAAGATTCTGACATTTTGAAGTAGCTAACTTCTGCGAAGCATGATGAACAGTCATACTTGTGAAGTTCTCTGCCAACATTTTTTTGTCAGGAGTCTTGGTTCAGTGCCATCAAGACATGTTTTTTCAATAATGTCCAATCGCTTTAGTTTGGTAATACAAAAACAAAATGAGCAAAGTCCAAATGAAAGCTGCAGACCTTTTAATTAAGATATGATAGATTATATAAACCCACTACGCTTGCTGCATTACAATGAGCCTGCAAGCAGTGGCTGGAAGAGTGGCAACAGATCAGGAAGAAAAACATTCCCCATTCTGAGGGCCCTGCTGCAGCCATACCATAATTTCTATGTAAAGCCACAGCTCGGCTGACCCCACTGCATTAACAAAACCCACCGACTGCCTGTTGATCAAAAGAAGTCCAAGCAAGCACATAGCATACAGAACCTTCCCATCTGGTAGGCATTACTCTCCTTCACCTTGCTAGGATCTAGAAATCAGATATGAAGTTTTGTATCCCTTTTGTACGTGGCTTACTCCAAAAGCAACACCTCCCATTAACTGATAGGGAAATCACAACAGCCACAAAGAGCACAGAAAAGTTATTTGATTGAGTAAACTCTCATCTACAAACACAGATTTTCAACATCGCCACCATTGTTAACTGAAGACTTACTCAAAAGCAACAAGCACACAAATAAAAGACAAAAATCTGCTTACCTTCAGAAGGCTGTGGGTATGCAGGGATCTCCAGCAAGATTCCCACACCTCCACTGCCAGCCCTTAAATGAGGTCTGTTGACTCCAGCCCTTCCAGTCACTCAGATACATTGCATGCACCTGAGCTACCCTCCATTGGCCCCACCTTTCTATCAGGTGCTCAATTACTGCTTCAAGCAGTAATTGTTTGGTCCCATAAATATCCAGCAAGTATTGATGAGTGTCAGTGGGTGCTGTGTTTTTTTGCATGGAGGAATTCATTCCACACCTTTGCTTCATGCACACTGCCATGTCAGATACCATTCTGTCAGACTGCCACTCTGCTGCCACCCAGCAAAAAAAATGTAATGGAATATTGGTGGGAAGCTTCAACCTCTACTTCCATACCACCAACATCTGCCTCTGATATGTGGGCTAACATCATAAAATGGAAGGCATTCCTTCCAGAGCAGCCCTCATAATACTAATGAGAAAAAATCCCTCCAAGATCCATCACAGGTGGATCAGTCTCCAGCAGAACCACAGTCACCACGTAGTTCAACAGTCTGGCATATATTCTAAACCATTCCATCAATACGTTGTGCTGAAGAGTGGCATCCGCGGTTATTAAAGTTGCCTGACACCTCTCATTATTGAGACACAGTTGTCAGTTAATTACAATTTAGCCAAAATTTAACCATTTCGGCTGACGTTTTCCTTGCTGTCAATCTTCCTGAGACGTGTTTGTGTCTGAATGCTTTGATGTGAAACATCAGAACAACATTTCCAAGAAACCAAACCAAACTCGTCAACTTTCCCAGCTGTGATTTTGATTTAACATGTGGCCAATGATTAAAGGATGGTTAGAATGAATGGCAGAAGAAAAAAAATAATTAAAAATAACCCAAACCCCAAATATCATTTGACTTCAACATGAATATTTTTATCTTACTTTAAAGGAAAAAAAGAGAAGAATAAGAATAAAATTGCCTTCCTTTCCATTATTCTCCTTTCGGGTCCCCTTGTCCGTCTGACTCCCCCCCCCCCCAGCCCCGCTTGTTTCTAGAGTGGCTTTATCAGTCTGTGCCTCTTTCCTCTGAAGTCCTCATTGCCTCCTCGTTGAGCACACTTTGAACAATAGTTCTCTAATTGCTCTTCAGAGAAAACTCCTGAACAACCTGGAAGGGCCCTCTAGCTGTTTCAGGGGAAAGGGATCATTTTCAGTAAAGGTTATCTTTTAAAATGGAAGCTGAACTGATTTTCTAATATTCAGACCTGGAGATATTTGCGTTGGCGAAAACTGCTTTGTTTGGTGTACAACCAGCTCCCAGCACAACCCAAAGCCAAGCCTGAAGATGGCCAGACAATAGGTACCACCATCTCCTCCTGCTGACCTTGGGACTGCTCAGTTCCAGAGGATATCCAGGCAGGTTGAGCTCTTTTTCTTTGATCAGAGCATGAAAGGATGCACTGTCACGCAGAGCTGCTCTATGATGTGATGAGGGCAATCCATCACTCATGTGTGGTTTGGGAAGTGCTGCTCTGCCCTTTGGTCACCACAGTCTGATCTTGAAGATCTCCTGCTGGTAGGACGTGGCATGAAGTGACTGCAACTGGAGCATCTCAGGTGGCCAAACTGAAACACAAGTTTCCTGATGGGTAAACTGCAATTACTTTTTCTTGTTTTAATCAGCAATGGAAAATAGGAGGACAGTTCCATGCATTGCCTTGGATCAATAAAAACCTTTGAAGCTGAATGACATTGAGAAACTTCATTTAATACCTGCATATTTAAATCCAAATTTGACTGAGGCTGGAAATATTTTTTCCCAAATAGACAATTTTATTGTATTTTACTATAACTACCCTAAAACATACAGCAATCTGCTACGAGCGTGCTCATCCCATAGGAATCTAATGCCATCCTGAAGCCTTAAAACAAGGCAAATCCTGGCTCCAGAGGGCTGCAAATAAGCCTCAAATGGGAACATCTCCTCGAATTCCACTGGAGGTCAGTGCAGCATTGCAGTTCTGCCTGGAATAAGATGTCCTTTTTACTCTGATCTAGTGCTACAGCTCAGCACAAACCCCTGTAGAGCTGTTTTTAAACTAGATTTGTATAGTAATAAATATGGGCTTAAGAACTGTGTTTGGTGGTTATATTAGGAACATCCTAGCAGGGATATGAGAATCTAAACTCGTTTGGGTGTTATTCTTCTTTTTTCTTTCTGTTGTTGTGGTGGTGGTTGTTTTTCAACAGCTCAGGGTGTTTTTTCTTGCAGAGTAAAATTACTTGGAATACAAAAGGAGAACATTTTTTTTGACATGTTTTCTATAGCTCCAGAGCACAGCGCTGCCTTCCCACCAGATCAACAGAGGTAGGTGCAGTCCAGCACACACCCAATAGACTCAGGGCTCCGGACCACAATTTTTAATAAGAATTCCAATGTGAATTTGCCCTAATCAATGCTTTTCCTCCCTTTTCTTCCTTTATCCTTCTCCCTTTACTGGCCATAGGACTCAACTGATAGAGAGGATCCTAGCCAAAGGCCATGGAGTCTCACCAGTACAACCAGTACCAAGCAATAACTGCCATGTATATAGTCAGTAAAGATGCTTCATGTTCTTGAGCTGCCCTTGAGGTTATCAGGCACCTATAGGTAACCTCTAGCTATCTATTTACCACTACTTTTGTACTGTTCCAACTGTACGTTACTATTCTTGCATTATTCCGCTGTACAATACCCCATTCCTGGAGACTTTCAAGGTGAGGCTGGATCAAGCCCTGGGCAACCTGATCTAGCTGTGCATGTCCCTGTTCATTGTAGGGAAGTTGGACATTTACGGTCCCTTCCAACTCTAAGGATTCTGTGATTCTATGACATCCCTGTGTTATCTTCCAGTGCCATATTTGCCCCCAGTACAGAAACCTTTGGCATTTTAAACAGATCGTCTCTCCTAGTCTAACAGGTCTCTGTAACAGCTGAATAACACAACAGTATTTTCTGCCCTAAATTCCATGATCCCTGTGTCTTTCCCAAAGAGCTCTTTCTCAAAAAGCTCCTTATAGGCCAGAACTGGGAAAGCTGGAAGATTTGGCTTTTGTTTTCAGAATTAGCAAGTCTCTTTCTTCCAAGGAATTTTGTACAAAATATATTTGTTTTATATTTCTCTGCCCCTTTCCGTGAGTTATTTTATGCTAATAGTTCCCTAAGTATTATTAATTAGGTTTCTTTAAGTAAGAGAAAGTTCTTGAAAGTTAATTAAAAGTTGCACGCGGTAATTGTGCAAAAAGTAGCTTTTCCATTCTGAAAATTAAACCTTTATAATTAAAATCCAATATTCATTTAAAGATTCAAATGGGGTGTTTATTACTCATTTATTATTATTTATTTTTGCCACTTTGGAATAGCAGTTGCTCCAGCAGAGGGAAATCAATCCAGCCCAGCTTTGTGGTCCCCTCCATCCCATCCACTCTCTGGATATGGGATGTTTCCATCACCCCCATTACATCACCCTGCCTGGAAATGCACCAATTTTGAACAGAGAGGTGGGGTTACTCACTTGTGCATATTCTCATCTCCACCCTTACAGCCTGTCACCTGTCAGATGTAAAACAGACCCTTTTGTTATCTCAAGGTTGGAATATAGATTTCAGAAGCAATCAGCATCTTCACCAAGAGGCTACTTACTGTACATTCATATGACACCAAGGCTGGAAATCAAAACTGATACAGGCTTGGCACAGCTGGGGTGACAGACATGCTAGGGAGAGCGTTTGGATGCTGGTGAAAACCTCACGTGGTACCATACATGGGAGCACATCTGTCTGTATCAGGATGGCAATGCCCTGGGCAGCTGTAGGGGAAGGAGATACGCTGGAAGCAATGCAGTCCAAGGGCTGATGAGGTGCTTTCACATTGGGTCCAGGGCTAACATGCTCAAAGGAGCAGGTTTTCAGAGGTGACTCCAGTTCAGCCATCAAACTGTCAACACGAGGGAAGGGATTTTCATTACTTGGCATTTCTTGGGCATCAAGCCTGTGTGTGCAAGCCCAGCTGGCTATGTATGCTTAGGCCCACCCTTAGATTCCCTTGGGAGTCCAAGTGTAAATTCACTTTGCAAAAGCCTGTGTGGCCCAAGCCCAGCCAACCCCCCCTAATTAACAGGGGCTAAAGGTCATCTTCCTCTTTCAACTTTAGATACGGTCCAGTCTTTGTGGCAAAATCAACTTCTCATGTACCGTGCACAGTGTGAAGAAGCTTGCATAGGACTTCTTGTGTTTCAGAGGTCAATAATCAGATAGATATAATTATCATAAGGTTATTAATCATTGTGCTGAGCTAATGTCACCCATTTCTCTTTGAATGGTTTTTGCCTCTGTAAAATGCATGGCATGCCAATAAAATGAGAGAACTGTAATAACCAGAATATAATTAATAATTATCAATAATGAATGCGCAATCAACTCAGAACTCCTTGTGATATGTTTAGGAAATGGATGGTTCCCTTGTGCACCTCCTTTAGCTGCAAAGTTAATGCAAGCTGTTATTACTGAGCTACTATTTCACCGGTACCAGAGGCATAAGGAGGAAGAAACTTTATTTAAAAGCCAAGAGAAGCGATTTGATGAGGAATTACCCAAATGTTTTAAAAATAACAAACTGGAGGCATTTAGGTCAAATGCAAAAGGAAAGCTTTCACAGCAGAGAGAGCGCTGTGAGCAAACAGAACAAACTCCGGTAATAGGAGCATCACCAACAAAAATAATCAAGAATAAACAAAATCCGTGTTGAATTAGCACAGAGGGAGATCTCATCTGTCCTTGGGCTGCATGATACGAAGGAATTTTTCTAATGATGTTATTATTGCAGTGTACTAAGGGCAGCACACTGAGTCCCTCATCAAGATAAGGGCTGTTGTGACAGCTTTCTAGGACAGGACGTGCAAGTATTACACGAGATTCAACTTAAAGATCTTACAGTCAGAATACACACAGCTGTTATCCCTGTGCTGCTCACTCAAGGACACAGTACCCAGTTCAGGAAAGCAGAGTGCCCTGTGAGCACCAACCACACCATCCTTCTCCTCCTGGAGTCGTGTCCACCCCTAAGTTGCAGAATATGATGAGCTGAAAGGGACTCACAAGGATTGTTGTTCAGCTCCTGATGGCTCAACACGGAACCATCCAAATCTGAATCATAGGACCATGAAGGCTGGAAAAGATCACTAAGATCCCCAAGTCCAATCCCAACCTGTCCCCCCATGCCCACTGACCATGTCCTTCAGTGCCACATCTCTATGGTTCTTGAACACCACCCACCTCTCCCTGGGTAGCTGAGCCAGTGCAGCACTGCTCTGAGAAGAAATGTTCCCTGATACCCAACCTGAACCTCATCTGGTGCAATGGGAGGCCATCACGTCTCATCCCATTCTATTATCTGGGAGCAGAGGTTGACCCCTTGGCACTATCCCACTTTGCTATGGAAGTGACTGGAACCTGCTCCAAGTCTGGGGAAATGCTGACTGTCATCTGCACTGCAGGACACTGCTGTCCTCCCACCTTGCCTCTGGCACATGGTAATGGGAATGGGCTGAAACAGGGCAAAATAAGAAAATTGCAAAGGGATTTCTCTTTTTAGCCAAAATCGAGCCCTCTGGCATCATCACAGCAGCAGAACCCAGATATGTGGGCTGGGAATCACTGCACCCAGCTCAGTCCAAACAGCTTTCTCCAAAGGGGCCGTTCACCCCAAAAAGCATCAGTAGAAGATGAAGTAGAAGAAGTAGAACCTGAGGGTTGGACATCAATTTCTGAACGTCACCTTTAAGGTGTGCTGCATCCCACCCTTAACATCCCTGTCTGTGTGACTCTGAGAAGCCATTCACTGCTGCGCCTCAGCTTGTCTCCCTGGGGCCAATATTTCCAACTTTTGAAAGAGAGAAAAATCATTCCTGAATATTAACACCTGTGCAGCAAGGACTTCGATAAAGACGATTACAGAAATAAACCACTGGTTGATAACCAAATGCGAAAAAAAAAAGGAGGGAAATGATTATTCCACTGGCATTATCTGCGTGTTCTGCACCGGTACATTTTAAGGCAATCTCAACTGAAAAGATAAAGACATAGCCATCCCTATAAACAAGGATATTTCATTCAATAGATAGAAAGCTCTAAAGGGTTCCAGCTTTGCTGAAGCACTGAGACACTGAGAATTGAAAGAGGTGGGAAGAATTAATTAGACGTCTGATATTATCCCGGTAAATAAAAGTAATAAGTGAAGCTCCGAAAAGGAAGATGTGATTCATATTCAAGCGTTTACAGAATAAACAGCTGCTGATTCTCCTATCTAGCCCAGTCCTTATCCTTTAAGGCTGCAATAAGTGACCTCTTAATCCCAGGCAAAAGACTGCATGAGCATCTGGAATTGAGAAAGAAAGCATATTTCCTTCACTATTCCAATTTCCACTCGATTTCAGTATAAAGTTGTTTGTGTCTCTCTCCCCCCCCCCCCCCCCTTTCTGGTTCCTACAGCAGTGTGCACCTGATGATGAGATTTTGTGGATCTGAATGCTTTCGTGGCCTCCTTTTTATGTTTTTTTTCTTCTCTCTAAATAAAGACATGCCTGACCTCCCTGCATCGAGCAGGAGCACTGCAGTCCTTCAGCTTGGTTATATCTCCATTGTACTGGCCATGCTCTTAAAGCACTTATAGCAATAATTTCTTGGCATGATGGACAGACTCAGCAATAACCTGATCCTGCAATGCACTGAATAAACACTTTAGCATTTAGTACATGGACACTAATGTGCTGGGAAGTAATTGCTTAGAGGTTCCCAGCTTCAATATAATAATGCAGGGATTGCATTTATGCAGTATACAACGGAGGAGGGAAAAAAAAAATGCTATTGGCCAAACTTCCACTCTCCCATTTTGATTAGAGCAGGAGGAGAGAGGTGGAGGTAAGCAGGGGGTGATGCTGGGTTATCAGATCCTCCGAGCTGTGCTTTGCGTGGGGAGAAACTCCACTGATTTCAGCCCATTTTACACCGGTGTCACCGAGGGAGGGATCTGACCGTTCACAATAGCAATGCTGAAACCAGGGGAAGATTAAAAAGCCTATGCTGGCTTGGCACGAAAAGAAATAAGAAGTGTCTTCTCTAGTAAATACATAAACATGCAGCAGCAATTCCCTGGGTGTGCTGAGCTTAAAAAAAGCTCAGTGGAGTTAACAGAAGGTGAACAAACTGCGTGGAAGCACCAAAGTTTTGCATTTCCACTTATGCGAGTAATTACTCCAGCCCTCATCAACATGGCTCTGCTTAAGGAGCGTTTATAAATTAGAGACGCCTAAACTTTAAATGGAAACTAATTTAGGTATTTCCTTCATTATTAAAAAGTTTTTCCCTGGACGCTTTGGGCTCATAAATGATTATGAAACAGTTTTTCTGCTTCTTTGGTTTTTTTGCCCCCCCCTTGCTTTTCCCTCTTCCTAAGCACTGCAAATGACTTCTGAGTGGTTTGCACAGGGTGGTCACCTGTAGGATATGGGAAAGCAGTTAAAAACCATTCTCTTTTTAAAATATTTTATTTTAGAACCTCTCAAAATAATAATAATAATAATAATCAGAAGACTAAAATAAAAAGAACAGCTTTCCCAATGTATCATTAATACCAATAAATGGGAGCTGGCGGATTTAAAAGCCAAGATGTAATGCATTCTCCTGGAGCAGTGAGCCTTTAAACAAGTTCCAGTTATTGAGATTGTGTAGTAAAAGCTGGTAAAATGAAATATCTTTTCAGATAGGATAATAAAGACAGGCTATATTAACATACCCTTCCCAGGAAACACAAGCACAAGGGAAACGTTTGCTGTTCTTTATAGACTTGGTCATGGGAAGGCTGGCACGTGCCCTGCAGAACTTCAGTTTGACTCCCAGGACATACCGTGATGAGAAGGTAAATGGGGAAGGTTGTGGCCCTGCTGAAGCTGTCCTTGGGGATGCATTTTCTCAAGCACATGCACTGCCTCTGGGCTGAATACTTTGCCTTTACAGAGTGTTGGGACAAAGCTGTGCATTGCTTTACACCAACACCTCCATGGGGCTTTGGTGTTCCATGTTCTGTCACCCACTGAACAGACAGGGACAGGGCAAGCACTTGTAGGGACAGAGCAATAGGATGCCAGGGTACATGTGAACATTCTTCCACCTCATTCACACCTGAACACTGACCACATCCCATGCCTGCTCAGAGCAGAAGCCAGCCTGGTGCTGCGTCCCCCTGAGATGCCTTTCCATCACTTCTCCTGCAGGTTAAGCCAGGTGCCAACCCAAAGCAGGTAAATTCTGGCCAAGAGCACCCCACCCATTGGGGGGAAGGTGGCTGCGTAGATCCCACTGAAATGCAACAACCTTAATCACTTGTGGGAAACTCATCAGCAACTGCACCCTGCTGAGGAAATGAAACCTATCTTTTTTAACATCAATTCTTTTTTGGATAACTCTTTGCTCTTGGTGGTCCTGGAGGTCAGCATCAGCTGTGTATGAGTGCAGACAACACCACAAGCAACTCCTCTGCCTCCAGAACTGCTCAGCTGCATGCTAAGAGCATAGCAATGAGTCTGCAACTGCTGGGGAAAGAACGCTTTTAAAGGTAAAGAAGGAGATTTAAGGACAGGGGGAAAAATGAGCAGAGATAAGGCTGAGACAGTGTCAAAGAGATGGGATATACATCTCTGGGAAAATCTAAAAGCAGATCATTACCCAAAATATACTAGCTGAAAGCAACAGTTTGCAGTACAGAAGGAATATCTATCCAGCAGTGTTTCGATAGGCTATTTCCTTTAGTTTTCTTCCACTGAGGTGTTATGTTATTCAGAGGTTAGAAATGGAGGTGTTGTGGTGGGATGCTGGAGTACAGTCCTAATTCTGCCCTTGCTCTGTGATGCTTCTGACTCATTAACACCTCTGTGCACCGAGCAGGGCTGGGTTTGGAGCTACATGTTCCCAAAGCAAAGACAGCACTTGCTGCAAAGCAAGTGTGTACGCATAGGAATTAATTTGGATAACCATAGAATGGCTGTTTGGGGTCAGACCTAAGGTTCCCATCAAGATATCCTCTCTCTACAGCAGTGCATCCAACTGGATATTTACAGAGTAATCCTTCCCCTGCTGCAGCCCTCCAGCTTCCACTTTGCTGTTCAGAAGCCTCTTTGACCCAGAAATGGTATTTTGTGCTTAAGAAAAATAAAAACAACCCAAGAGATGGGCTGCGAATTTAAATGTTGCGGAGTCTTTTCTCTTGCAGGTGGTATGCCTTACTCCTGTTTGGTTTAGATCACTTTCAAGCAGATTAAGCTAAACTGGTAGGCAGCACTCTTATTATAGAATAAGCACTCACAGAGAGAGCTATTCAGGAATAATTGTTCTGATTTAAACATTTCTGAATAATTCCACACCAAGGCCTGTTGTGAGCAGAAAGGAAGCGGGTTGATACGGCATACAGATGGGGAGCTAAAGGAATCTTAGAGGTCTCTTCCAACCTTAATAACTCTAAGATCATCCAGTCCAACCACCCACCCACCACCAGTATTGCCCACTAGACCACGTCCCTTGGTTTTCTGAATGCTTCCAGGGATGGTGACTCCCCTTATGCTGAAGCCCCTGTTACAAAAGTGAGTGCATCCAGCCTGGAGCAGGAACACACCAGCTAACCAATATGTCCAATGAAAGCTAACATGCTTACGGTGATTCTGACCATTAAATACACCTAGCTAACTACTCCTGAGTGAGGCACAGAGCAGAGATTCCTCCCCCAAATAATTAAGCAAATCGGTTTGAATAATGAACGCAATCCAGCAAAATCACCATCTGCTTATGGACAATTTGCAAACAGGAAAAAAAAAGTGGCAGCATTCTTTTAATAAATGATCTGTTATGAATTATTCACCCAACTCTAATTAAGATTAGGATTCCTGATTTCTCCAGGCAGTCATAGCATGATGATGCTTTACCATTCCCGTGCATTTTCCATCCAAGAACCCCTAAGCACTTTGCAGACATTTGGGAGGCAAACCTCAGAACCCCCCTTTGAAGGTGAGAGTGTCTTCATTTTGCAGGGCATGAGATGGAGACTCGGCTAACAGTGAGTCGTTCTGCTGCTTTCTTCCATCCTTATCAACATGTGTGGCAGCTTCTGCCATTCTCCTTTGCCCTCATTTAGGATCGTGTGTTTATACTGATACAGAGGATGTCTGCAGATGAGGGAAAGTTGTGATTAGAGTATGGCTTGAGTATGACAGGGACAGAAGAGTCGTCCTTCTGAGCTCATTTGGTAGGGGGTTGCTTTGGCTTTAAGTGCAAAACTATCATTGCAGTACCAATACTACAGCCCACATTTTCAAAGGTGTTTTGAAACCCAAACAAGAAGTATGTGCTTAAATTGCCACAGCAATGTAAGCCACTAATATAGCTGGAAACAAATTCAGAAAAAAAATGCATTTTTTCCCCTTGTTTTTTAATGGATATGAAGGATATCTACCTTCATGCTTTTAAAACCACTTTAGTACAGATACAAAGATCTTGGTATGTGGCAGTTTATTTTTACAAGTCTCTTACTAAAGCAAAGATACCTTTTAGGCAGCGTATTTCCAACAGTGGTTGCTGCACATTTGTGGTCTGGAATTATGCTATGTAACGAGTTATGAGTCATCATCCCCCATTTATTACGGTGAGGGGATGGCTCCTGTATTGCTATTAGAGCAGAGAGATTTACACCATGGAAAAAAAATAATCTAATGTGGAGAGAACACTGAGGTTAAAGTCAGCTTCAATTCTAGCTCTATGAAAATTAAATGTTAGGGTTTTCTGTTACAGACATGTCAGGCTAAAAATGAACCCTCATTAACAGAATGCTGTGATATACGGTTACATCTTCCTCGTTGGCCAGAACGTACTGTCTCTGAATTTAGCTTCACAATTTCATATGGCATTTTCCTGCTCACTCCTCCTCCTTCACAGTTCAAGAATAGGAATAGCTTTTACAGCTGAAGGACAGAAGTTGTTTTTCATTAAAGTATCATCGTTTAGAAAAACAATCCAATTCATCGACTCTCCCCCCATGGTGTTAAACAGACTCAGCATGCAGCAGCTTGAGTGCCTGGAGGTGATGTCCTCAGCCACCTTCAGAGCCAGGATTGCTGCTCCTCCCATGTCTCAAACTCACCAGCACTTCCACCTGGGCTTCACATTTCCAAATGAAACACATCTATATTAACCTCTGTTTGTCCCCAAGTAAATCCTGAGGTTTCCACAGGGAAATAAAATAGAAGTCTTGCCAGAGTTCATGAAATATTTCCAGGGGGTAAAAATGAAGGTGTAACCTTTGTTATGTGGCTCAAGGAGAGAGTCAGAAAGCTTCATAACCTGGGTTTGTGGAACCCAGGAGTATCTGAGGCAGAAGCTTGGCACCTAGCTGTGTTGCAGCCTTTGTGTACATGGCTGCCTGATGGGAAGTCTGGATAGTGAGGTAGGATGGAGCCTCAAGGTTATGATTTGCAACTATCTACCCATCCAAGTAGTGCTTCATTTGGAAACTTGTTTGCTTCTTTTTAGCCACTTCCAAATGTTTCTCGGTTTTCTTTTACAGATGTTCACTGATCACAGCTGTCTCCATCATCTCTTCTCTACCATCACCCACTGCATCAGCACAAGGCAGCTTGAACTGTGCAATAAGGACAAGCAATGCTAGTAGGAAGTGTTTTTCCTCTTTCTTCTCAAAAAATAGACAACAGTCCATAAATCTAGTTCTCCTGCTTGATCAGTGCTTCCTTCCATCTCCCTCCGGCATTGTTCAAAAGTGGCTCTTGGAACAACCTCTTAAAAATGTATTGGCAAGAAGAAAGGAAATTGTTCTCAGTGACAACAATACTGTACACATATTTGTATATTTATTCTGAAGATCAAATTGATAACAACGGCTCCCTTCATGCCTGCTGATTTATCTGTTGAACAGGTATCTATGCCGTATGCACCGCATGGCTATAACTGTCAAGGCTGATATAAGGATAAGATGAATAACCTCTACAGATTTCAGGTACAAGTAGGAAAATGTAATCATAACTCACTTTAGAACCAAGTGATACATATTTATACTTTGCCTATCGCAGGCTAGCAAGCCTTTCCCTTTTATTTTGCATTCATGGACCTGTGATGCACATCAATCTTATATTCAGTTTGTTAATATTGTTGTCACTCAGCTGAAATTTATCGTCACATGACTTATGATTGGGAGACGGTTTCATCTGAGGAGCGTTCTCTTAATTTACCACATTCAGATTTCCTCTGCTGGCTCAACTCTGCATCACAAAGCCCTGATACTTTGCTTGGTTCAAACCCATTCCACTTTCTCCCTCCCAAACTAAGAGCAGTAAATGTCAAAACTATTTATAAACCGAACAAGAACTGAGCAAGTAGCAGAATAAAATGGTCCTAATCAGCCCCAAAGGGCTTAATAGGCTGAAATGCACGTGGCTTCTTTCCCTTGGTAAGTGTGGCCCTGAAGGACCCTCTTTGGGTTTTGAATGCCTTTCCCACGGTGAGAAAGGTGGAAATGACCAAGCACAGAAGCCTTGCACCAGGCACAAAAGTAGCTCTGCCTGCTGGGGGCTATTTCTTACTGCTTCAGAAGCCTCCTGTACTCAGGGTCTCACTGGGTTTAAAGCCATGAGCAAGCAAGCTATGGGTCTACCATCCCAAAGGGCCATGCTTGGGAACACAGCCCTGCTGATGCAGCCCAGATGGATGCTCGGGAACACAGCCCTGCTGATGCAGCCCAGATGGATGCTCGGGGCTCATGTGGGACATGGGGGATAACTCCCAGTTCTACTGAAGCCTCCCCAGCCCCTCCCAGCAAGGGCAGGCCAGGCTGCTGTGGGAAACCTGCCATCAAACTTCACGGAGGGGGGAAAAGCCAACTTTTCTTTCTTTCAATCTTTTTTTTTTTAGAGATCATAAATATTTATGAAGCACCTGCCAGTCATTTTTAGGGTTTCTGACTGAGTGTGTCACAAGAGAAGGGCTTTTATGAGGATTTATAGTAAATTGCAGTAAATTGTATTCCTGTCAGGGAGCAGAGAGGAGTTACACGGTGTCAGGGGAAAGTAAGCAATCTCCACAGTATGACACACATGCTACAGGGGGAATCTGTCCCTGCCTCGGGGGCCATCACAAAACCTGTGCACTTCTCATGTGTCACTTCAGTCTTCCAACTTTACCAGGTACGGTCAGGAGAAACTCCATCTTCTTGGGCAGAAATCACAGCAAACAGTCCTAATCCTCCAAGTCAACCGCTTTACATGATTTCTTCCAAGGAAAGACACTACCTCACACACAACTGCAATGCACACCAACACCAGATTTCTTATTCTGCTCTAGCACTCCCTAAACTGCATCCTAGCTGGAATGCAGGACAAGTCCTGAATTCTCATCCTAGAGACACTTTGGGGGCATTTAGGGATGTAAAAGTGAGCCTGAAATATCAGTGCAACAGCAAGTATTAAATAAACACTTTTCCTGTAATTAAACAATGAAACACAAAGTCAGAGCAAGTTGCAGGAGTGCATTTTTTTGCCTGCATCTGTGGTGAAGTGAAAGCAAGAGACAGGATGCTGTAAAGCTGCACCTTGTCGCACCATACTGCAGCATGCCCCTCATACAGAAGTCCTTTCTCCTCACAGATCAATGTTTTAAGAATGGTTCTTCAAAACCTATGTTCAGTGCAGCCCTTACACCAATTCTGTTCTCCCACTGTGCTGTCACTTCCAGAACACAACACAGAGCCAGGATAGCAATGTGTGCCCCTGGCCTTGTAACCAAGGACCTTCTCCCCCAAGGCTTTGTCATAGCCATGCTAAAGCACACCATAAACTCTGCTTGTTCTCCTTGTCTCCTGGTGCCCTAATCCTAGCAACTTTAAAACAAATGAAAAAGAGAAGTGCAACATTTTTTAAGCCTGCCACAATTTCATCTGATTTTTGTTGCTCATCATTAGGACAACAAAAGATTAAGGGGAAAACTGATGGCACCCCAGCACTGAAGCAAATTCTCTATGGATCACTCTGCACATTAACCTGAAAGTGCTTGATTGCGTTATCCTACCAGCTCCGGAGCTACACTATTATTCTTTGGCTGATTCCTTTACTTTATATTTTGCTCATTAATGATGGGGGGGGAGGGAGGAAGAGTGTCAAGATCACATTTAGTCCAACAAAAAATAGAAGCGCGGGGATGTGAAGTGTGGTTGCATTAATTGAATCAAGGATGATGACAGTGCAAACAGCTTTGAGCCCCGTAAATCTAGACAGGCTGTTGTCAGATAAAGTATCAACGTGCTTTATCAAACTTTGTCCATAGATTTATAGAGTGCTCAGACCACAGATCTGTAGTTCCTCAATGTAATCACTTTGGCATTTTCTAGCTATGCTACCAACCTCCACGTGAAATAATGGAATTTATTGACAGAGAAGCAGGCACAGCAATTTTGCTGTTGTTTAGAAAAATTGCCCATCAATGAGGTGTCGGTGGAGAAAGACAAAAGATATTACAGTAAGATGACTATCTCCTGACTCCTGCTGAATTGGTAGATGAGTCATTAGCTTCCTTGGAGGCAAAAGGGTGGCCACTCTTCCAGAAAACTGCTCTGGTTTTTACTTACAAATTGTACAGCTCCAAGAAAATAAAACAAAGTCAAACTCCAAACCCCAGACTTGCTCCCATCTTCCAAATTACTTCTCTTGTGGGTTGGAAGACAGAAGTCTGGCTTTTGTCAGTGCTGGTTTGGGTAAGCTATCCCGATATTTAACCTCTTCCTTTGCAAATTTATGATTTTAATAACTAATATGATTTGCCTCTGCACTCGCTGTCCTCTAGGAGTGCTCAAGCGATCCTAAAACTTCTCCTTTAAAAATATTCTACTTCCCACAACCAACACCTGAAAATGTCTTGCAATTGAAGGATATGGCTACAGCCTAAGCCAGATGATGAGCCCTCTCTGGAACACACCTATGCTTCTGCTGAAAGGTCTTGATCATGTCATCAGCAGATAATGATGCAATTTCTCTCCCACTGGGTTCCATTAATCCTGCTACACCCAGCATACTCTGCTGCCTGTTACAGCTCAAGCTGTTATTGCAAGTTGCTCAAAAAGATCCATGGACTACAAGTTCTGCCTCTATATGAACACCCTGGGACTCCAGATGAGAATCCTGCTTCTTTCCTTCCAAAAAGCACAGGGTTGGTACGCATGTGCAGAAGGACATACCTACTAAGTAGACTCATCATCTCCCTCTTTCTCCCTTGACATTAACTGCAAGACAGCATTGCTTGCTCAATAAGTGCCACTTCATTCCGGTACCAAAGCACACACTGGGAGAGAGAGAGGCAGGAAAGAGTTTATTCTTCTGTGCTACAGTAGCTGAGGCCCCAGATGAAATCAGCACTCTGTTGCTTTAGGTGAGATACGCACCCTTAGAAATACTGCCTGGCCTCAAGCACACACCGTTCAAACAAATGAAGGAAAGGTGGAAGGGGAAGCAGAAATCCTGAAGAATGAAGTGACTTGCTTCAGGCTGCAGAGAAGGTCAGCAACAGAGGCAAAGCCCAAGGAGCTTTCTAAATGCTATTCCTTCTAGCATCGACCTTGACCTAAGAGATAATCAAGAATGAAGTATAAGCAATCTCTAGCCTGTGTCTTTGGGCTAGGATGAATTCTGTGCTTTGATGTGACATTTTAAATTGCACAAAACTCTCAGCCTTCTCACCATGCCTTGGTGACCCTTAGGGAACAAAGGGAGACTTGCAATAAAGGGCAACTCAAGTAACAGAGGCAGGCTGAGAAATAAAGTACTACAGAAAAGCATTGTGGCTTCCTAACCTAGAAAATAAAAAACAAGTAACCCCCCCAAAACAAACAAATTCCAGTTCAGACCCATTCCATGCGTGCATGACAATAAATAGCTATGAGGACCACTATTGTCACATATCGGGAAAGGTATACAGCACATAAGGGACCCATTCTGGGCAAAAAGCTCCTGCTGGAAGACAATGACTGGCTTGTAACACAGTCCTGCTACATGTGCCTGTTGAGGCCATTGGTTTGTATACACTTGACATCTTGTCCTGACATAGTAGGATATCATGCTTAAAAAGACATTATGCAACTGGGGACAGGAGGCTGCTCAACATCTCACAAGATTTCAAGTCAAACTGAATAAACCCAGAGTTCAGAGAACTTGCATGAAATGAAACTCCCTGTACACTGAGATAAGGCACTTCCTGCATCCCACCTGAATTTGATTGAGAAATAGAGCCCTCTCCTGACCCTGCTGTGCTGCCTTTCTTTAGTTCTACCCCAAGGAGATGGGCAGACAATCACCAGCAGCCAAATTAAAGTAATTCAAAGCAGTTATGGACCTTCTCAGGTGAGGTGCTGTATCTGACTGTGGATGCACTTTTTGTCTATGCGTTCCCACATGACATTGGTGAGAAGTTCCTCAGACACCCATTACCCTTCTAGTGAACACCTTCAACACTTCACATCCAATGCCATCTGATGGTCTGACTGCACCATAACTTCTAAAGAGCTCCTTTAAAAGCAGCATTTTTGGCTCTGCTTACTATTCACCCGCCTTGGTGACTACCTGCCAACAAAGCCCTGGATCCTGCCTGAGGAGGGAAGCATGTTGGAGAGTCCCCATGAGTTCTCAACACAGCCCTACAGGCAGAACAAAAGCCCGAGGCAGCCATCTCAACAAGGCTCCTGAGTGACTGCATGTTCAAGAGCTCAGAAGCAATTTACCATTTGGAAACATTACCTGTGCTTTTCCCACTCCCATCGTTTCATTCTTTGTGCCTGGCCAGGCAGGCAAGTACTTGGGATTGAAAATAAATTGGTAGCAAATGCAACTGCAAATGCAGTTGAGTTATTATGTGACTTGCTATTCCAACACAACCAATGTGTGCGTGGGTACTGGTAGAAGATAAGTAAACCCCTGGCTGTTAGCTCCTGCAAAAAAATCCACCCACCAATTCTATTCTGGTCAAAACACATTTGCATTGTTTCACCTCCACCTGGTCATAGTGAAACAAGGACCTAACACTACATCAGCTTCTCTTATGAGCTTACTGAGTGGCACTGAGTATGTTTAGTGTCAATTTACCTCTCTTTTTTCAACCTTTAGTGACAACATTGGTGAGGCTGGTGCAGAAATGATTGTATGGTTCAGTTTACACATAAAACACAGTCCTTATGATGTTTAGCAAAGGAAACAAGGAGATAAGTAGTGTTAAGACACTGGCCAGTGAAAAGGCCTGGGGAGATCTAGATCAGTATGGTATTGGTTTACAAAAGTGTATGCACAAAGAAAATGGAGCAGCACAGAGGTACAGAGTTCTTGAACTAGCAGGGATGACATCAAATGGCATTCATCCCCACAAGACTGTCAAAGCCTTCAGGAGAGCATGCATTTCCAAGTATTTCTTGTTCCTGAATACTCTGAGCTCTCCACGCGTCCTGATCTCTGCTGCAAAATAATCTTCCCTGAACCTAAGAGCTTCTCTAACTCCTTTTCTTCTAAGCCAAACGAGTACAAGAGGATCTTCTGACAAGATCATCCAGTCCTCCCATTCACCTCTCTTGTATCATGTGTTTCTGGGTGAAATTATCTTGTCACAAATTAACCATCAAAATCTGGAGGAAAAAAAAAAAAGGTGAAATTTTCTTCCCATCTGTGCAGCTCTGTTCTGTCACAGTGCATGTATATTTCTCTTTGATATTGTCAAGAGAAATAGAAGGCTCCTGTTACTTGTTTACCGTATACGACCCTATGGCACCGTAGATGAAATGTTCACATCTGTCAGTGAGAAGGATCAGGAAGAAGGAGTGTGTGAGGTAGGAAAGGAAGGCTGATCATCTTGACCCAAGAGAAGGAGCAGAGAAAACATTCAGAAGAATAAGTTGCAAATTAAATGTTGTTGTTTTTTTTAAGGTAAGTTCATTAGTGATAATTAGATGAATCCTTTTCATACTAGGTCACAAGCTCTTAGTGTCACACTTCTTAGTGCAGTGCCCACATCAAGTATACTTGGTCTTCTGATCAATGGAGATTTAGAGCTTAAACGAGAGAATAAAAACTGAAAATAAAAATAAAGAAAAAAAGGACAGAAGTAGAAAATCAAACAGCTCAGGGATCTATTAATAGGAAAAAGCATCGTTTGCATGTCATGGTCTCTGGTCAGATTACAGACCAGGTCAATAGCGAGAATGAAAGCCTTTTTGTTTAATGGCTGGCTAGTGATGGATGTGAAATGAACTGATGGTCTCAGCCTGGTTAAGTATTTTCATAAAAGTACCTCATTCCCCGATTCATTTCTCGATAGAAGAGCAGAGATCTGATGATGGAATAAAGTGAGACTGAGGCTGAGAAAAGGCAAGCTTAGTAACCCTTGTGTCCCAAGGAGATCCATGCCTGACTTGCCTCTCTGCTTTAAGAGAACGCCCCATTGCCTGGGGGTCAGGCAGCAGAACCGTGTCCATAGATGCTTTTCCAGAAAGCCTCAGTCCTCCAGGCCATCAATCAGCCAACTTTCTCAAACATTACATTCATTTAAAGGAGGGAAAAATAAAAAAGAGAGCAAAGAAAGAAGCTGATTTTGTGATAGGGAAAGTCTGAGCGGGAGTCTGCCTTCAAAGTGCCTACAAGAGAATCTAATCAAGGCATTTACCATAAACACAGGAAGATCGATTCCAGAGCATTTTTAACATTTAAAACATGTCTCTGTTTGGACAGCTGAGACATCCCATTACTGTGAATGACACCACCAGATCAAGGGTCTACACAATTTGAGAGAGCTGTAAATCATCCCCAGACCTCTGGGCACAAAAACATTTACAGAATAGCTTCAAATTATTTATAAATAATGGGCCAAATTCAGCCCTGGGCACAGATCTATCTGCCTGCTGTAGGCTTCACTGAGGCCTCACACTAGAAAGACATGGGGCAGCTGGAAGATGAGACCAACCTCTGAGCTAGTGCCAAGGACTCAAAGCATTGGCTGTTGGGAGCAGTTGGAGTGGTGCAAGTATGTCCTAGTTGCATGGGAGTAAACACAAAGAGGGGCAGTGAACAGCTTTTGTGCTTTTTATATCCCTGAAAGATGCTTACCTTGTGCAACGCTTTGATGAACCTAATGCAAAGATAATGAAGCAGAGAGTAATTTACAGGTGATGAGGTTGAGTGTGAGGGCATGTAAGAGCTGAATTAGAGCAATGGGATAGGCCTACACACTCTTAGCACTGACTTAAAGTCATGCAGAATCATAGCATCACAAGGTCAGAAAGTACCTACAAGATCATCTCGCCCAGCCATCCTCCTATCACTATCTACTACCACAAGCTACTAAACCATATAAACCAGGAGCATGGAAAATATCATCTAAATTGTTCTTTGTCACCTTCAGTGGCAATGACACCTTTACCAGTTTTCAAATGTTTTCTGCTTTTATTTTTGTTTTATTTTCTGTTTTATTTTAGTATATTTTGCCTTTTAGCATTTCTAAAGCTCCTGAGAAATCTGAAAGGAAAAAAGGAAAGCGCAACATATTGGATGAGATGTTGAATTAAGCACGTCTGTGTTCAAGGCAGGGTAATCTGCTCTGTGAGCTGCCCTCAGCTCCAGCCACTTGCAGCCTTGCCTTTGAGCAACCAGCTCCACCACACACCTGGCTGCAGGCAGAAAATAAATTGGTAAAATAAGAAAGAAAATAAACAAGTCCATGGCAATGATCATCAAAGCAAAGCAGTTCATGTATGATTTAAGTATTATGTCACAAAACCATCAGGTCTTGGACATGGATGATAAGGGGCTCTCACAGTACTTTCTGACTGAGGTCTGTATCATTGAGTTTCATGAGTCAGATGACTGATGTCATCCAGCAGGACACCTGGGTTGTGAACACAGGTCTTCCAAATACTCTGCCAATTGGGCCACACTATCCTGATGCTATTCTAGAATAAAAGCATTCACTGAGGGCTATGCCAGCTTCTTGTGTGGGCAAAAGGGATGTGATCTCAGGGGATACCTTATACTGCTCAGCTTGTGCACACAAAGCTATCAATAGCAGCGTGCTCTGCAAGCACAGATGTAGCAGCATTGAGGATCTTGGTCTCAGATATCCAGAAGTGTAGGAAGGAGAAAAAAAAGTGCAGCTTGGTTAATAACTAGCAAAAGCTAAGGCAAGGACTGTACTTGATGAAGACAGCCTATGTAATATCTAAATGCGTTTAGTGGGAGCCAACAGTGAGATTTAATGGCTTGGCCTTCACATCCCATATGATATCTTGATGTTTCAGATTGGAGCTTTTAACAAGAGTATGCCATAATGTGAGATGAAATGGTATCACTGGGGTCACCAATACGTCAGAGCAGTACTGGGGAAGGAGGTCTCCTGCTTGGCTCATTACTACTGGTGGAAGTCGGTCTCTCTGGACTCAATGAGAATCACCCAGACACAGAGTTAATGCACTGCTGTTACTGCTGCCTCTCACATCCAGATCTGTTAATCTGAACCAGAGCTGTGCTAAGGAAAACCCTATTAAAGAGGATTTTAATAAAGGGCTGATTTGTAAACACACATGACCCCGTCCTCATTTGTAACATAAGGAGTATGCACTCTCTCACATCTTGACTGTCTGCTAAACTTTAAAGAGGTCATTTGCTGTGATACATTACCCTCAGAAATCTCCATGGGTTTTCCTAGAACATTTCCTACAGACTTTCTATAGAAACTAAATGGGACTATCCTTGTTGGATTACGTTATAAAAACTCTCCCTAGAATTTCCTGATTGTGCTTAATAGGCACTGCTTGAAAACAGAAAGGAGAATGAAATATTCCTATTCTCCTCTGCCTTCCTGTGATTACTGCCAAAGATGGAGGCAGTTTTACCTCTGTGGGGAGCCCATGGAGTTTCTCTGAGTCAGAGACATCTCAGGACATCTGGAAAGAGCACAATGATTTGTGTTGGCACATTTGGAAAAGCAGAATCCAGAATAGATATTGAATAATGCAAAGCCTTTTTTTTTTCCTTTGGACATCTATTAAAGGGTCGTACTCCAGCCTGAGCGACATCCCAAACAATCCTATGGTTCTCCAGGATATTGCACTGAAGAGGTATAAAACAGTAGAGGATACGGCCCACTGCATTTACTCTCTGCTTAAAATCAATACAAATATCAAATCTCTCTCTGCAGAGACTAACACAGCCTGAGAAACTTAACACACGGACTTGACACTGTAAAAGCCATACCACCAAGGGTGGCCCCATTCCTGTATCCTGAAGTGCTTTCCCCACAGAAACACCATAGAATCATTAAGGTTGGAAAAGATCTCTAAGACCATCTGGTCCAACTGCCCACTTACCACCAATAATTAGCAAAGCATCTGACAGCATCTTGCCAGGTCATTCCCTTCTTTCCAAACAGGCATAAAGTCTCATGCTGGCAGTCCATGTCCAGCCATGCTCCATCGTGGAGCTTACCTAAGCCTCATGCTTCCAAGTTGCTGGATGTGCAACAGCGCTGTTAGTATGCTCTGCATGTTCAGTGAATCCAGAGCTTGCTGAGAGAGTTGGGCAGACTCCACATATGCTGTTTTCAGAGGGGATTTGCCCTTTTCTGACTCTGCCTAGGAGTGGTTCACCGTGCAATGAAGCCAGGGTTCCTCTGATTTACAGCAAAGACCCATCTTAGTTATAAAGCTCCAGCTCAGAGTTCTCCTAACAATCAGAGCACACTGCAGGTTATTATTTTTAATTTGTGCCTGGGGAAAAGTTTTGTTGGAGGGGAAAAAAAAGAAAACAGGAAATAAATATTTTTTAAAGAAACTCTCTTGCCATAGTAATGGTGAGAAACAAACACAGCTCAGTTCTGTCCAGGGCAACAATACCATGTGTTTCTTGCCATAGGGGACTGTGTTGTCAGTGCACAGCATGATAAGTTTGTTAGTGTTGGTGCTACATGCTTTTACGCTGATGAAAACTCTCGTTTACCCTCACACAAGATTCTCTGCAAATGCTGCAAATAACCTTATTGAATTTTCATATACGTGGGCAGCTACAATTCCTTCAGGGTTTCAGCCTGCAGAGGAATAGTCAGAATTGGATGGGAGGACAGGAACCAGCAGAGCTCAGGCTTGTGCAGTCCTTGTGATGGATACGTGATAGCTGGTGGGAGCCAAGGCCAATAAATGTGGTGCCTCTTCAGTGGGTTATAATGGGAAAGGCACCATTCCCAGCACAGCCTTTAAGCAGTTGGTTGGCAATAGGGTAGGCAAGTGACATAGAGTGTTCACAAAGGGAAGTGGGATCATATGGCCAAACTGTAATCGTTATTAATTATCTATTACCAGATTAGAGGTACATTAGTGACCTGCACCACTTACTCAGTGCACTAAAACATGCAGAGGTTCTCATATCATAATAAGGTTAAAACAATAATGAAATGGTACGGAAACGTAACACAGCACAGTGCAATGCCAGCAGTGTTGGTCAGAAAGCATTTTAGCTGAGTGACACAAGCTCCTGTGGAAGTGAATTGGGTTACATTAGACATAAGATAGAAGGGGGAGTGGATCCAGCACTAATAATTGCTCGCAAACATACCTAGCATTTTCCTTAGGTGATGCTCTGGGTCATATGAATAAACCTCGGGCTAATCAAACTCCTCTGGATGCTGCCATTAGTTTCTGTTGCTGCACTCAAGCTGCAGAACTTGCTCAAGCAGAGGGTCATTAAAACAGATAGTGGACTTTGTTAAAATGAGAGGTACAGGCTGTTGGCCAAACCAGAAGCTCAGGAAGATTTTCTTTAGGTAAGGGTTTTTCAGGAGTCTAACCACTAATGGTAAGCTACGCAGTGCAAAGGGACAGCTACAGGACACAGCCATAAGCCTCAGTGCTCAGCAAAAGATGCTCCTGGTCTTGGATTAATCCTCACCATCCCCTTCCTCCCCATCACTCCAAGGGAAGCTTTCAGCCAACTGCCCCAGTGCTTTGTTATTAGCACTACTGGGCTCCTGCCCAGACATCAGCTCTTCCTTCAAAGAGCCCACAGCCAGCAGAGCATCTCCACTGAGACCTTGTGCTCTTGAATTGCATCCCCTAATGCTGTCCTTTCCTTGGAGGAAGAAGGAAAGCCCCAAACCAGCACTGACTGCAATTCTTCACCCATTAACAAACACCAGCAAGAAAGGCTCCCAGCACAGTGTCTCCTTCTGACATGTGCAGGCGTGATGTGTACAATCACTGAGGTCCAGGGCAAAAAGCACTTCCAGAAAGATCACTTCCAGCCCCAGACAGCCGGCACCAGCAGTACATCAAAGGGCAGCTTTGACTTCAGCAAAGACCGTGATGCCATTGGAGGGGAAAAAAAAATTACCGAAGTCTTAACCTTGTCTCAAGTCAGAATGAAAAAAGAATTCAATAAATCTTAAGTTGTGTTCAACTGGGACAGACAGCAAAGAAATTAAATATTTTGGCTGTTGGCCAAGTGCACATTTAACACACACAAAAATGATGCCAGTGAAATAACCTTTTCTCCTTTTCAGAAACCCCTCTCCAAGCTGATTATTATCCACTAAAAATAAAAAGAGAGAGAGAAAAAAGGGAAAAAAGCAAAGAAAGGAAATCCAACTCAGAGCTGCATTAACGGATTGCTGTGAAGGATAGCAACCCAGTGCAGTTTATGTCACTAAATGGGAACCTTATTTAGCAAGCATTTGGTAGGAGCTGCTAATACACAGCATCACCAGAGACCGGAGCAGTCTGCTCTGCTGCCTGTGGCTGAACTGTCTTCCATCGAGTGCTGATTTACTATACAATTAAGACAATGTCTATGAGATCTAAAGCAAGTACCTACATCCAGGGGGATACTCCTAGATCTAGTTATTATCATGCCAGCCCATGAAGTATCTCTTTCCAGATAAGCACCCAAACCTGTTGATAGTCTCCTGACACAAGGTTCAATCCTGCTATGTGCTAAGGATGCTCAATTCCCACTGAAGTCATAGGAAGATGAGGATGCTTATCACATTTCAGGCGTGCAGATGCTCAGCATCTTTCAGAATCTGGTCCAAAGTAGATTTTTATTCAGAACTAAAAGCAAATAAGGTTGTTTTGTTGTTGGGTTTTTTTTCCTTTCTTTCCCCCCCTTTCTTTATGAGTGAATCAAATAAATGGACTGAGTGTTATTTTCTCCTGAATATTATTTGTGCTTTTGAAGGATTCTGCTGGCAGACTGATTGCTCTGGAATCTTTAATTTACTTATTTGTTAAATTTATGCTGCAGGTTCGTTCACTATTCTTCAGGTATGCACACAGGGAAAAGTCATACATATATATTTTTTTAACTATATCAAGCCACAGAAAGCGAGATAAACAGGAATAATGGGAAAGTTGGAAAGTATGCTGAAAGCAAAGGCTGAGCCATAAGTAAAGCACCATTCAGATCTTTTTTGTTGCTTTGCGAATGGGGTCAAATATGAGCAAAGCCACCACTGCATATGGAAAAGGAGAGACACGAAGCCTGGCTGCAGCCTACCCAAACCTTGGGCATTTGGAGCACTGTTAGTGCTAAGTGGGTCTCGAGTTATCTTAATATTGCATCTGTACTAAGAGGTAAGTACAAAACAAAAACAGCTGCATGGATCTGCGGCATAATGAAGCACAGAGAAGTCTGAAAGCCACACTTCTGCCAGGAAAAGAAAACAAGTCAGTTTGGAAAACAGAAGCTATATATATAACATATCAAAACCCCTAAAGAACAGGCTTCAAAAACAGCTGCATTTAATCTTCTAGTAAATTCTCTTTTTTTTTTCTAGGTAAAATTAGCAACACGCTCATTGATTTTTGTGCAGATGGAAATGTATAGGTAGAGCTAAAAGAAGGGTAAATAAAACATGATGGGCTCTCAGGGTTAGATAAAAGAAAGTGCTTAAAAATGCAGAAGTCCATGAGCAGAACAGAGTCCGTGGAGGGTTCAGGCAAGAGGCCAAGAAGCCAACTGCATACAGCAAGCTATTATTTGTGCTGAAAATCTCCAGGAATTGACTGAGTATCAGCTTTCTTTAGCGAGACCTTGAACCAAGATCTATGCAGCTATAAGCATCCCATATTGGTTATTTCATTTGAATTTCCATAAGAATTATCCTGCCTTGTTTTTGTCAACAAAGAAACCAGCGCAGGTGCACATGGACAGATTAAGCAAATTGGTTAACAGGGGTGACATGGTGTAATGTTGTTAGTTTAAGTGATCTTTGATCAATAGCATTCATGACAACAGCTGAGTTTGTTTGTCCTTAATGCCAGGAGGTATTTTACCACTTCAGTAGTTTTAAAACTAGAGGAGTGACTCCAGGAAAATCGATATAGAAGTGAAACTCTCTTAAGTTCACAGCGAAACTTACAAAGGTGGGATGCAAAACGCTCTCAAGATCAACAGGAGATGGGGCTTCTTGGGTGCCTTGTGTGCTCACCTGTCAATCCTTCAAGTGACCAGATAGGTTACCTATCACGTTACCCTTAGTTTTTCCACTTTCAAAGTTGATTTAAGAAATGAGATGGGCTCAGGAGTGCAGGTGTGTCAAGCTGAAGTATGTCTGAAGTAGACAGATGCCAACCATGTTGGGCTCAGGACCTGGACCCAACCATGTTGGGGTTTATTAAGCTCCATCACCAGCACACCCTGAAGGCAACAACTACAGCATATGATGGATCAGGCTTTACACTTGTATAACTATTTCAGCGTGTGTATATGCGTATATTTAAAAATATACAGTGCTTTCATCTAGTGTAGCATAAGGAGAGAGCTGACTGTAGCTGGTAGTTCTCATGGATCAGTGCTGCCTTGACCTTTGTGTGTCATGTTTTTGATGCTGTTACATTTTTCTGCAGAATCAGACAAGCTCAAACTTCTGCGAAGGAATTTACTGTATCACAGTGATACAGACTGCAGAGCATTTAACCTTCCCAGCCTGAGTTTAAATGGGGCTGAGCATGCACGTGTGATTCTGCATTGCTGGGATGTGGATAATTTCTATTCCTCTGACCAGACTCATGAATACAGGGCAGATCTCGCAAGCAAATAGACTTCAGAGTCAGTCTACATGGGACAACTCAAGCCATAATGCATGGAAGTTCAGTAAATCAAATGTTTAAAACAGTTTGTTTCACATAATAAAATTAAATGAAATCTGCTGTTTTTACTTGAAACAAGAAGGCCTAGAACTCAGAGATCTCTATGGGCTTGACTGCAAGAACATGGGATTGTACATGGCTCTCCTGCACAAAAACTAAGTCACATCTCTGCTTCTCCCCTCTTTCTTTCCTACAGCACCAGAAGGGGTCAGGCAGTGCCCAGGCAAGGTGACATGAAGGACCAAATGACAAGGGTTGATTCTGGGGCCTCTGGCAGTTGTTGGCATGCAAGTGGGTATTAATACCATGAATACAGCAACAAACACAAGGAACAAGCTCAGGTGTTCCAATCCTGCATTTATGCTCTCATTTCACTAACTATACTAAATACAGTGCCCAATGGTGTGTGTACCACTTCTTGGGATGCCTCAGTTTCCACACTTGCAATAAGGAGGTATCTGTACCAGCCAGCAGGCCCTTAAAACTTTGAAATGCAAGTATTATGGGCTTTGAGGTGTAAAATTAGTACTGAAGGCTGTGGTATTATTCAACACCCAGACATAATCAGCAAGAAGGATGACTCAGATATGGCTCTCATTGCTCCAGAGCAATAAAAAATATCTTTCAAAATAAATTTAAGAAATTAGTCTGTGTTGCTTCTGAGTTATTGGAAAAGTAACTTGTTCTGCTCTCATAAATAAAATGCCATCAAATTATCACAAACAGCATGAAGCATTGTGAAGCATACTCCATAACGAGGGGTCTTTTTGTAATGGCAGACTCAGCTCCTGCTGCTCACCTGTGAACTGAACCCTCTGCAATAAACTTAGTTCTGGGGGTAACCAATAGGTATTAAATTCCCCCACCAAAAGCATTTCCTTATGTAGAGCATTAAGTGTTTAATCCAAACAACAGCGCCAGAAGGTTTTATTTATCAAATCAAGTCACACTGTGTAAGTGTCAAAAGAGAGCTTTAAAAATAATGCTTTAAGACTATCAGGAGAAATTGGAGTGTTCCAGGTACAAATAGAGAAACACAGTCTGTCTGTCACATGGCTAGCAGCACAGAGAAATGTAATCTACAGTAACAGCACTGCTTTCTCTTTATTTTCACTTTGCTCAGAGGACACTTTTCATCTGCAGTTTCCAGCCTGGTGGGTGGCAGCTGCAACGTGGGCTCAAAAGTTGGGCCCAGCAATGATTCATCACCATCCCAATCTCACCTTGCAGGACGCAGGTGAGAGGTGGCCGGTGACTCCACCTGGCCCCAAGCAATTTGCATCCATGTCAGGAAAAGTACAAGGAAAAAATAACCCCTCTGCAAGACCTGCAGGTGCCACAGCATGGGCTGCCCTATGCAGGTGGCAAGGGGTGGTCTGTCCTTTGAGTCCAGATGACCTACGGCACTACCCCAGAGTTGGCATCCCTCCCAAAGCACTGCAAACCCCCAGCAGTTGCACTTCCATGCATATAAATCCATTCATTTACTCCCTCTATTTATTATTTCATCTTTTTTTCATAGGAAAGAGGCCAATTACATCCACTATAGTCACCTGAGGGTGCAGGGGTTGATTTTCCTTACCACTTCACATTAATAAACCATCTCCAGACAACTGCACCCATCCTAGTTCTTAGCTTAAATAGTGCTGGGGGGGCTGCCAGCTGCCCCATGTCCCCAGCCCCAACCAGCTCTCCCAGTTGCTGTCAGCAGAGGCTGTAGGAGGCTCAGCTCCCTCCAGAAGGAAGGATAGGTTGCATTTTGTCCTGGAAATTAAGCGTGACTTTCAAAAGGAAGCTACTGTTTGGTTTGTGAGACCAGAAATAGGACTGTGGATATTAACTGCTAGCAAATAATTTGTCTGATACAATAAAACAGAACATCACCTGCTCCCTCTGCAAACTTTTCCTGGTGCCATTGAAAATTGTCTTTCCTCTCCTATTTCTGACAATGCAGCAGAGAAGACCAAAGATTTGCTGTTGTAAGGCAGATACCAGGATCCATTTACACCTTCTATGGGAAACAGGGTGCTGGAGGCTGCAGATCAATTTGAATTAGCAGACCCTTTAATTCCAAATTTCCAATTTATTTGCTGTGCAATCAGGGCAAGAACATAAGGGGAATGAAATAAAAAGCGAGGTCTCTGCTCAACAGTATTTGGGAGTAGATTACCTACGGTAATGTGCATAATTTTCAATCCCTTATCTGTCTTCCCCAGATAGGTGACCCAGCGTTATTAGCACTGTTTATATCATTAAGCACTGGGCTGGGATTATAGTCCGAGTGGCTGCACCACACTACGTAAAATTCAGATCTCCAAGCACTTAAACATCACCCATTAATCAAGTTGGGCACATCTTCCATCTCCAGCTCTGGCTTATCAAGGAGGTGATAAAGCTGGTAGCCTCCTCCATCCGCTCTACAGCTTAATCCGTGTAAGCAAAGACCATCAAAGCACCCATCACAGATGGGCAGGGGGTGAGACAGCAAAAACTCATTTAACCGCTGCCCTGTAAGTGTCGCTCGGTGACATCAGACTAAATTAGAGGAGGAAAAAACATGCAAATGCACCTGGTGAGAGGCACGGCTGGAAGAGAAGCACTCCCTTCGAGCGGAGCGGAGCACCACGTTGCAGCAGCATGTGCCATTCTGCATGTCTGCTTTATCAGCTGGAGGTCAGGCAAAACGGGTAAATAGTGCTTATCAGTGAAGATTCATTAACGTCTCCTCTCACTGCTGCCACAGATGCTCTCTGGTGCTCAGGTTTGTCCCTGTGGTGTGCAGGGGACAAATATTTGCAGCCAAGAACGAGCAGTTTGCTATATGCAAGGCATGCTGTGCTCGGATGTGTCCCTGGGTCCCCATGTGCCCCTTGAAATGTAGCAGAAGGGGAAGCAAGGTCTCCTGGATTAGACAGCCATACACTGTTCTCTTTCTACTTTCACAGCAGAGAAAACCAGGGTGCAGGTTCCTTGGACAATGATCAGCCCAAATCGTTTTCAACCCCTTAAGTCATGACACAATCATGGTAGACACATTGCTCCATTTCAGGCACCACAAAGCAGCGTGAAAGCATCACGTCCTCAATCACCCTGCATAGGATAACCTCACTCTGGTTTTGCCTGGAGTAAATCCCCCAGTTAGCATCTCATTTATTTCATACACAGATAAATTTAAAACAGAATAAACAATGGTCCTGTTACTATAGAAATACACTGAGACAGAAAATAAGCATCACTGCCCTGTAATTATATTTCAGAAAAAACATACATTTTAAACCAATGAAATGTCAACCAATGTATGTTCTCAGAAAGTCAGGGAGATTCCAGGTCAGGCTGATCGCTGGAAGCTGAGCTCTGCTGTCCCTCACCCATACTGGGAAGTCTCTTCTTTGGGAAATCTGGCTGAACCCAATGAGGCTCCTCAAGGTGTGAGGTTCTCCTCAAAGCAATAATACCAGAATAATAACACTGAGCCAGCTACTTGGAGCCACAGATATCAGCACGTGTACTTCCAGGGAAGTGTTTAATCAGAGATATAATGAAAAGTGAGATGTGAGAGTCTGATCCCTCACTGTGGGAAATCAGTTGGTGTGTCTGCTGAGAGCTGGACAATGAGAAGAGCTCTGTGCAGGGAGCTCATGGGAATCAGAAAATCATAATGGTTGAAAAAAAACCACTAAGACCACCAAGTTCAACCCCAAGCCACCATGCCCAATGACCAAGTTCCTCAGTGCCATATCTCTGCAGTTCTGGAACACCTCCAGAGACAGAGACTCCATGGCTCCCTGGGCAGCTCTGCCAAGGAAAGGTTAGGAGAGATGTGTCCTGCACAGACTCTTGCCTTTTCCAAGGGATAGCCAGGCCCTTGAAAGGCCCATGTGGCCTTGTGCTGAGAGAGAAAGTTGGTGCTGGGAGTCAGAAATGGGAATGGACATGGCCTAAATAGCAGCTCAAAGCTCAGCTGGGGACAGAAACATACAAGAGCTCCCCTCCTCCCTTCCTTGTTTCTGAAGTTAAATATATAAAACCCTGTTGTTGCCCTAGGCATGTTTCTGCCGGATGTTCAGCTAAAATCTCCGTGATTCACTTAACAGTTTTGAGTATGATAATAGCAATAATAAAACAAACAAATAAGCAACAGAAAAGAATACCACAGGGTTTTGCAAGACTCTGTACTGGTTGCTCCAAATATCTGAAATGCCATCACACTTTCTTGTTTTGCAGAGACAGGAGAGTTGGAAAGGACTGGGCTTATTTCATTCTTTTTCTCTTACTTATTTGACATTGTTTTGATTAGAAAAGAGAAGCTATTGGCACTGGGTGTAATAGCTTTTATACCTCTCCTCAGTGTCAATATTAGATGCAGAATTCTGCTCGCCTACCAGCACGAATTACTCTAACTCACTGAAAAGAAAAAGTAAAATAAAAGCAATTTTGGTGAATATATTACTCACTTGGAAGTTATTTTTTATGGATATTGAAAAAGTCTTCATTTATGCCAAAACCCCCCAAACCTATGAAAGATTCCAATTTGAAACAGCAAGGAAACAGCTACCCTATGGTCCACGTGGTATGTCTAGTATCTCCCTGAAGATCCCTGATGTTCACATTTCTTAAAGAATGCTTTACAGCTGTAAGCATTATGGTTCCAAAAAGCAGCCACTAAGATGTGACAAAGGCAAGCCAGCAGGGAGCCTCGCGACAACAGTACAGGCTGCAAAAAATCAACTCGTCCATTCCAATGAGCAACACACATTAGGAAGGTGAACACAGAGGTCCACAATCTGTACCCTTCTCTGTGCTGTGTGTGTTTGATACACACATTCTGTGCTCTAGAAGATGGCCTCAGGGCCAGCAGGTCAACGTGGCCCACTGACCATTGCTCTGAGCAAAAGTACGTTTGAGATCATCACAGACAAAGAATCAAAGTTTATGGGACCGTGACTGATGCCAGTGTTGTGCCTGTGGCTCAAAGAGCCTAGGACAACTCACACATCAGATGTGATACATTGTGGTGTTATCCTTAGGGAGCTTTCCCTGTGTACTCAGTGCACACTCCAACATGCCACCCACTGCCTGGTGTACGCTCATTGCAATGGACTGTGAGTGGTGAGTTGTTTGAGTTAGGGTAGTACGGTTGAGTTCAGGTTGGACTTGATGATCTTGAAGGTCTTTTCCAACCTGAGCAATTCTATGATTCCACAATTCTACCTGCTCAGGTGCTCGTGTAGAGCTCCCCAGGGCTGGCGTTCCCTAACTGCACTGCAAGCACCAAACCTGGCAGGTGCATTTCATCCTTCACAAACCATAATGCTGATAACCTTCCCAACCTCAGCACCACGCATCTGTGGGGCAGATGAATGAAGCCTGCACATCCACCAAAGCGCTCTCTGACTTTCCCAGAGCTCTCTCTCTCTCTCTGCGTGTCATCCTGAAAGCAGTAAGCATCACTGCCTCTTTTGGGCTGTCAGTTTAAAATCTTGCTTGTGTAGGTGCTCAAACATGTGTGACAAAAGGGAGCCCTTTTTGAGCTGACACAGCACAGCAGCACCTAGCAGAGCCTCACTGGTGAGACTGCAGATCAGAGGCAATCAAAGCCCCGTAGCACTTCAAAGCAGTAAGATTTACCTGTGATGGCAATGGGGAAGAGTCCTAAAAATAATGGTGTGGAAAAGACCACGTTACCTTGTTATACTGTATGCTGGGAACAGACTAGTTTTAAAAGCAATTTGCATAATTTAGCTTCTCCACTCTTAGAATAGCAAATTAACAGTTCATTTTATGACTCTACCAATCAACACCTATAGCCCATTAAATTTAACAACAAACTTGCCTTATGAAGGAGGCTGCAGTGAGTCTTTCCCTAAGTCCTCCTTATCGCTTATTCTTCCCCTTGAATTGTGTTTCTTTCTTTTATAAACTAGCTTTTCTATTTTCTCATTAGCGAGCGTGATGCTAAATTAATTCCAGGTGCTAATTTACACATTGTGTGCTAAATTCAAAACTCAGCTCTATTGGTGTCAATGGAGGCTAACCTGACTGTGTTTTCCATTCTCCAGGAGAAATCCCGAGCAATCCCATGCAGTTCCCAGTTACTGTAGTGCAGATCTCTGTTACATCTACCTGGCTCTCTCCTAATGCACAGGAAAACAGAGTAGCTCCACTAACCCCATTCTGTCCCCAGTTACTGCAGTAAGAATTGAGAGCAACTTTAAAAAAAATACATAATATTTGGGGCGTAGGCTGAATATAACCAAAGGCAAAAACAAGAACCAAAAATACACAGAAGCTTGTTTTAAGGCTTCATTTTCAGGACCACCTTCTGAAGATGGGGTCATTTCAGTAAACAGATGAACACGCTGCTAATTGAAGGGAACGCCGTGCCACATGGCTTCATTTGCAAAGCCATTCGGAGCGAATGATCAATATTTTATAAATACGTTAAGGTGGTGATAAAAGATGCATGATGTAGTGTGTAGGTAGGAAGGCCTTCTGAAAGGAAATGAAGAAATTATAGATAACCTTGACATGCCGAAGTTATGCAGTTGGAATTGCTAAGGAGAAGGGTTTTAAGATCTTTCAAGGTAAGAAAGTAACAAGAATTCTTTAAAGGAACAATGTCACATTGTTTAGGCTAAAAACCTGCTTTGCCAGTAGGGAAGTGTATCATATCTTAGGGGTAAATTTCATCTGCAAACTTTTGATGGGCAAGTTTTTGTCTGGGCATAACCAATAAGTCCTTGCTTCTTTCTAACCATGCCGTAGAATATTTGGACAGAACTGTGCTTATCCCAAAGATTTGAGTGACAGAGCAGTAACACAGCAAGGACTTATGCAAATAGGCAGCGATGGGAACTCGTGTTTCCTTGGCTGTTCTGTTCTGGGCAGATGGGAAAGATTAGAATTTCTGTGGAGCAGGGCTGATTTCCAGCAGGTCCTCCTGAGCTACAAGGAAATCCTCTCAGCCTGGGCTCCGCCGCTTCCACATTCAAATTCTTGCCACAACTTACTTCTGCTGTGACGAACAACACCGCGGCAAAGGCTGCACGCGGCGTTGTGTTTGCTGTAAAGGCTTTATGGAGCAGTAACCTCCACCTTCAGCCTACAGACAATGGAAAGAAAGACTGAATAGCTTCCAATAAATACAGGGCAGAAGGTCGTGCTGAAGCTTGGATTAAGAGGAACTTTGGAATAAAGACAGCAGCTGCCTCCCCATCCCCATGAGGAGGAAAGGAGGAAGAGGTGGACTGGGGTGGAGATGGAGGGCTGGCTGTCAGTTTGGGGCTTGTAAACATCTCCAGGTATTCATGGGAGGTCTCCTGCAGCCCTGCATAAGGCTGCACAAGTCTCTGGAGGTCATGGTTGTGTTTGCTAGGTGACCCAGCTGGGATTGCCTTCCTGTTGGTTTTGGAACCAAGTGAAGGGAGCCAGCTCTGACTGGGAGAAAAATCTGGACTAATAAACAGAGATTGACCCTTTCACGGAGGCTTCTTGATAGTGGGAGCCTGCAGGTGGGAAAGACATCCTGCTTGGCCCACATCTCCATGCTCAAGAGTAAACACCCAGTAATGGGGCTCCTGGCTCCAATTCAGTTTGCCTGTTCTTAAGACCTTACATTCCCCACAGGTACCTTTGAATTATTGGTCATACACTCAGTTTTTCCAAAGAAAGAAACTTAACATGCCTGTCCTATCTACAGAATGATGTGAAATGTATTCTTCTTCCACCCACAGAATGAGTGTGGATGTGCCTGAACATCACACGAGCTCCAGATGAGCAAATCCAGCATAGACAGGGATTAGAACTTGGAAGAATGTTACAATTTCCAATTTACAATCAGTATTTAATTGTAAAAAAAAAAAGTGGGATAGATTTTCTGCTTTTTTATTTAAAGAAAAAAAGAAATCTAAAGCTTAATTTCGAGTGTGCTCCAACACAGATGAAAATAATTTCCTCCTAATGCAAAGGCACGGGCTCCTGCTACATGAATAAAATGCTGTTAGCATTATAGAACAGATGATGCAAACGAGCACAATTAAGTAAGTTCGTATCAAGCAGCGGGGTGCCACGGTAAATACACACCAGACAATTTGTAACACTGCTCATGTTTAAACATTCTCTGAGTCTCTGAGCCCCCACTTTTAATCTAAACAAGTACTTCAGTGTATGGAGATAAATATAACGAGAATGATAGCTCTCAGTCTGGTAGGGTCCAAAGTTGAGATACAGTCTACACTAAATAAAAGAATTGTTTATGTAGGCAAATAAAATATGGCTGCATTCCTTCTCTGTATGCAGATAACTCTATCCATCACTTTCTGTTCTCGTGATTTCAGTTCTGAGGTAAACAATCCTGAAGGAAAAATAATGGGAGGGACATTGATTGTACATTGTAATTTTGGGTCTAAAATGATTGACAACTCTAAAAATGAGGGATGTGTCTGAAGCAAGTTCTCCACAATTATTTTTCAGCATTCTTGAGGCAGTTACTTCCTTTTTTTGAAGCACGGAGAGAAAAGGCAGCCCCAATTTTGCCACTGTCCAACTATTAGCAGCCAATGGTGGCTCTTTAAATGCTGCTGCACTGGGCTCCCTTCCAGCAAGGTGGCTGGATTATCTAAGTTTCCCTCTTGGGAAGATGCCTTTTTTCTAAGTCCCTGAACACGTCACTAGAAGACCCTTCTGCACAATTAGCTAACCTGAATCCGAGCTGCAGGAATGAACCAGCAGCACAAGAGATCAACCTCTGCAAAGCTGGGATAATGCTGACCAGGTATTAAATTCATGCAAAACACACACTGACCAAAGAGATTAGAAATTGACTCATCGAACCAGGAAAACTGCTGAGGAGCAGAAGCAGCAGCTCAGAGCCCCCCCCCCCTACAAAAAAACCAACCAGACAAACAAAACCAAACTCACAGCAAAACCAACCAAACAAAATACCCAGAGAGAAAAAATGAAAACCAACAATTCTCTGAAAATGGGCAAGGCAGCTTCTGAATGTTTCACAGTACACCTGTCTATAGAGAAACACATAGTGGGATCATTCACTTGTCTACAAGCACTGTGGTACATAAGCACTTCCTTTCTAGAGGCACATCAGAGGAGGTTCCCATCATCCTGGCTATGGTATAAACATACATTTGACACGCTCCTTCTTCCCCAAAAGCCCATTTAATTTCAGGGACAGGTTTTCCCTTACTTCAGTGCTTTAAACAAAGGATTGGGATTACTTTATAGTTTTTGATGGAGTGTATTCATGCATTGCCAGAATGCCTCTTCTCCTATAGGTTTGGTGCAACGTGTGCAGCAGAAATGCTAAGTCACAGCTTGAAGCAGTGATTGAGCACCTAGTGGGAAGGCAGGGCCAATCCAGGGGAGCTCAGATGTATGCAATGCACCTGAATGAGTGGAAGTGGTGGAGCCAGGATCCACCCCTTTCACAGACCTCATTTAAGGGTTGGCAAGGGGCAGGGGGAGAAACAAGGGCATCTCTTGCTGGAGATCTCTGTGTACCTGTGGTGTTCTGAAGGTAAGCAGCTCTATTTATTTATTTGCAGCTGCTGCAGTTGGGCTTGTTCTCATTTGCTGTAGCTAAAACTTTGTCACCCTGTTATTGTTATGATACATTCCATTATGGTATTATAATGTGTTATCCAGAGTGGTGTGGCTGAGGTGGAGCATTCACCCAAACTCATTTTACACTGAAGATTTTCTATTTTTTAGGACTAGTCAAACACTGGAAAATACAAAAAGCTTTCTTAGAACTGCTGAGCTTCTCATTTTGAAAGAAGGGCTTGGATAAGATTTTCCCATCCTACTGTCTATTCATATATCCTTCAATGGTGCTTCTTCTTTCAATTCAGGGATGGTCTCAAGTCCCAAATCATCCATCCTCGTGAGATGTTGAAGGAATAGGAGAACAGGTTCTCAAAGGAACAGATAGCAATAAAGCCCATCTAGATTTTCTTCCCAGCCTAATTTTAATGGCTGAATATATATTGAGGAGGAGGAATGATGGAGCATTTGGGGATAGGGAGATGCAGAACCCATCTGGGAACTGAATTCTTTGGGCTTTACTCAGTCCATTGCAAATCAGGACTGTAGAAATGAGGATTTCTTAGCATGCTTTTGAGAGAAGTTACTTTTTGGTAAGAAACAAAGCAAATAGAAGATGGCCCTCTTTTGGCACATGTCTCCTTCTGCAGTGGACTTTTCCTAGAGTCCAAATTCTACTGCAGCTAAAATCTCCAATTATAGTAAGAGGTACTTGCAATACAGGTTATTTTGATGGACGTAATACCCAAAACTAAGCCTTGTACCATCTGTTCATCCCTAAAATCTGAAAGCAAAGAGAACATATTTCACCACTACGTCAGTGAAAAGTAAGATAAATGCTATTTAAATGCATGTACAGCATATGTTCTTTCTTCTATGCCACGTTTATCTGTAATGCTTTACGCACTTCTCTAGAGACAAAAATCAGTGGGAAAAAGAGGGGGGGAAAAATACCTTCCCCCCCAGTGAACCCTTCCACAGACTCTAATTTTCTGAACATGAGTGGGAGATGGGAACGATATTTATGCATAAGTGAGAATGAACTATGCAAAGTTACATTGTTTTTCCCCATCCAGTTCTCTCTCCCATCAACTCCAGTGATGGTAGGTAGGAGGACACGGGACACTGGGGAGACATGGCAGAATAAGTCACTGGTTGACCCTGGGATGTAAGGGTTTTTGTTGGGTGGACATGGGAAGTTTGTATCCTCAGTTGATCCTCTGGAAGAGGCCACCACCACTTGGAAGCAGGGATGAACACACATCCAACACCCTCAAAAAAGCTCTGTTTGCAGAAGAAAATGTCTGGCGTAGATTAGAATTTAGTAGGCATCTGACTCAGGTGATAGGAATGCAATTGCACAGCCAATCTGACTATAGCAGAGCAACTAAGGTATGAGGCCAAAGCTAGGATGTGACCCTTCATCAATTATGTTTGGCTCACTAGCTCAGCTTCCCAGTTAATTCCATTTACCACATGAGCACCTGATGCAGTGGGTGGGCCCAATCTCAGCTCCACAAAGGAACCCTGGAGGATGCATGAGTGCTGTTAGCTAGGAACATGAGAGGAGGTCCTGCACAATGTGCTTAATTAGTTTGTCTTTGAAAAACAGGTCTCTTCAGGCTATATTGTTATGTGTTTGTTGAAGCATTAGCATCCCAAATCACTTGTCAGTTTTGAAAATGCAGGTTGATAAGATGAAGGAATTTAGTTATTGCTCCTACAGGGAAGCAAAGAGTATTTGAGTCCTGCCCATTATTTCCTCAAATCTGCAGGCTCATAATCTGTATGCAACAGCTTTGCCAGCAGTTTCAAAAGCTGCCTCCTGGTTACACACAACATGCAGATCTTGCACACTGCTCAGAGACTTCAGCAAATCTTCTCTGGTTCTCTGAGGGACACACTGCCTTCAGCTCCTGCTGCTTTCCCCCTTCCCAGGCTGCTCCTAGTCCAAGTTCTGCTCCTGCTGGGTCAGCATCAGAAGCAGCACATGGAACAGGACTCAGAGCTTCAGCTCCTGCCTTTACTGAAGTGAAATGCCCAGCATTCATCACATCAAGCCTTTCCTTCAACACCTCCATAAATGCACCAGACTGAAATTCTGTTCTTTTTAAAAACGCGAGGAAGAGAATACAGGGCAGATAAGTGCTTGCAAGGAAGAACTATTTTTTTTTATTATTAAAAAAAGTTTGAGAGCTGTAACGTGATTATATTTCTAGCTCCCCTTCCCATCTGTTCACCTTCCAAAGTGACATTTAAGGGAGTTGAGTTTACTATGCTAGAGGCATCAGCAGCATTGGATTGAGTGGATCACATTCCAGACTGACTCTCAAGCTACTCAACACTTGCCTAAAAGCTCAGGTTTTATTTGCTTTTCTGCAGCACAGTTGATCTTGCCTTGATCTCTAGAAATGCCCCTTTCTTGTCTGCATACCTTTCTGCCTCCACTTCTGCCCCAAGCATTATGTTTGTTTTCCTTACAGTGCATGACCTGATAGAAACTCATGGGCAGTGCTTTCTCCCTTTCCTTCTCAGTATGGAGACTCACAATGTACCTTCAGTGGGAAGCATCCGTAGCTACAGAGCACAGTGTGATGAAACAGTCACACAGTTGGCTCTACAAACGTTTCTGATTCAGTTTTGAACTAATGACACAACTTGGGGAGGGGAGGAAAAGGCAGCAGCCACCCACTGTAGCACTGTTTCTCTCTTTTTCCTGTCTCCCACAGCAGTAGGGCACTGGCAACATTTTATAGACCTGTAATTCCCTGGAAGTTTATATAGCATGAAAGTAGAAGAAGTGATAAAATATGCAGTTTAATTGCAAAAAAACCCATGTACTAATCTCACTAATGTGAGAGATTAAAACTGTAAATGTGTGAGGCTTCAAGGTGGTTACACAGATTTAAAGCAAATTTTCCTTCTAAGTGTTTCTATCCAAACTCATATTTCTTGGTATCCTGGACCTTACAATTGACTTTTGTTTGTTTTATGTTTATGAATGACATTCAGAGTATAATATCTTCACAGGGGATTCTCTTACTCTGGATTCTTTTATCATGCAGGATTTCCATTAGCTTCTCAGAGCCATTTTTGTCACACTAGGCTGCTTTAGTGGCTGCAAGTGTTATTGTATCACAATGAGTTGTGTTAATAGCTCACATTTACTTTGTGGAGGGCTACTACACGGACTATGTGTTGAAAATCCGGTAGAATACTGCTCTGAGAACTTGATACCATCTAGAAGGACTCAGAGCATATATAATGGTGATAGAAATCAAGACTGGAAGACACCACTTAAACCAAAGAATGGCTTGAGTTGGAAGGGACCTCAAAGATTATCCAGATCCAACCCCATTGGCACGGACAGAGCTGTCAGTTTGAAAAGTAGGAACAAGCACAATTTATTCCCAGTAAAACCACAGGGTGGTTGCAAGAGATCTCTAGCATCCTCAGAGCTATAAAACCCTGAGCTCTGGTAGAGCTCACAGACTCCTCCATTTCCTGCACCCCCAACTCAAACATGCTGAACTGTCACGAGAATTGACTTTGGGACTGAATTTCTCTAGAGATCTCTTGCAACCACTCTGTACCAGTTACATTTTAATGCTAGGAAGGGGGAAAAGCCTGAACATCATTTTGCAAATGTTAAGCTATTAAACTAGCAAATGATTTGAGACAAGAGTAAGTATACAGGGTCAGCCTCTCTTTCAAACACTTCTAGGGTACATAATGTGTAGCATGCTTCATGCAAATACCATGGCCTTGAGGTTTTTCCTTGTGGCTTTGTTCATTCTCTCATCTCTGCAAGGAGGCAGGAGGAATAAATAGATGTTTTTATCACCACATTTTTGCTTTCAGAAAGTTCACATACTGCATTTTTGACATTATGTAAATTAAAAATCACCATGGCATTACCTGAAATAAACTATTATATCACTCCTTTCACGCTGCTCTAGTTAAGATACTGTCAGCACTTCCATTACTAGCCCTTATTTCAAGGAGCTTCAGACTTAGTGGTAGAAAGGTGGGGAAACTTATAACAAATTTCCAGCTTGGGGAATTCTTCACTTTCTTCAGATTCTAACAAAAATCCTTGGCTGTTTTCCTTTTCAAATCTCTCAAAACTTTAGGGGTTTGGAAGAAGCCTTATGAAAGACAAGGTAAACTGAAAACCTAGATAGGAAGTTTCATTGAAGAATTCAGCTGCAGATTCAGCCCAGCTCTGGTGTTGGCTACCAGTGTTAGCAACTGAGCAACGAATACAATCATGACATAGAAATGCATTGCTTTGGAGAAAATGCCTGTGGCTCTGCTCCTGCTTGCAGGCTCCAAGCTGAACTCCACATGTGCCTTTTGGAAGACATCTGTTTTCAGAAAGTCATGCAATGAAAAATAATAAAGAAAAGACCAGTTTTTTTTCCTCTATATCTGGTTTAACAAGGAATAATGGACTTAAATTGCACAGCCAGGGAGATTCAGACAAGACATCAAGACGAACTTTCTAACAGCAAGGGTAGTTAAACACCAAAAAAGATGGCCCAGGGAAGGCACAAAATCCCCACTCTGGGAGGTTTTAAGCAAAGATTAGACAAATGCCTGACAGGAGTGACAATTTTGATGCTCCTTTGGGGCAAAGGATTATATCTTGATTTCCCTTCCAATCTTATTTCCCACAGCACTCTGGAAATCCTTTCAAAACAGATATAATATGTGTTTTGATGTCTCGTGTCCTATTCTGCATGCTTCTGTGTAATCATCCAGGCCAGGATGCTGCACCCTGACTGTCTCCTCTGGATCTGCATGGATGCCCTTAGGCCCTCCAATAAAGCCCCTTAGCGCTGGGTGCAGCAGAGGTTTCTGACAAGTTATTGCTAAAGTGGCTGTATGCCCCAATAGTGAGGGGATGAGAACCTGGTTTGTGAGCCATGAGAAGTTTCACGGGCAAAAAACACACAGGCAGTTTCAGGCTTTGTTTGGAAATATTTCATGTGTTTCCTGCTGCTGCAAGAAGCTAAGAGGGAGAACAAACCCAAACAAGAATTCACTCAGCCTCCTCAGTGCCACTCATTTTTCCACCCCCAGCAAAACAAAATTCTAGCAAAGAAGCGACAGAGAGCCAGCCACCACAGAGGAGAAGCTGATAGTCCTTCATAGCCTTTTCTGACTGTGCTTCAGTCTGCAGTCACTCCTCTTCCTCACTCTGAAGGTTCCTCAGGCCCTTTTATGTGCTGTGACTCATGGTCTCCTTCTGACTTTGGATTCACGTTGCACCAGGGGAGGTTCTGGTTGGGTATTGAGGAACATTTCTTCTCAGAAAGAGCAGTCAAGCACTGGAATGGGCTGCCCAGGGAGTGGTGGAGCCACTAGCCCTGGAGGTGTTCCAGAACTGCTGGGATGTGGCACTGAGGGATGTCTTCAGTGGGTATGGTGGGGTGGACTGAGGTTGGACTTGGTGAGCTTGGAGGCCTTTTCCAATCTGTATGATTCTCTTTAATTCCTAACTCCTCAGTCAGGCTTTTTGTTGCATCTTTAGTCTAACTAAACCAAAGACAGTGTATCATTTTTCCCAGCCTACACTAGAATTAAAATTCAAGAAAATACCTGGCTGTAAGTTTCTCAAGGTAGATTCACATGGTCACATTCAACAGAGAGGGCCACCAAAGCAAGTAGCATGGAGAGCCATACCTTTTGTATTTACTGCATTTGGGTTGATTCCTTGGCTTGTTCACCCTTTGATCATGGCTTGCCCTTATAATCCAAAGAAAAAAAGGCAAAGAGTGTCTTCTTTTTCCTGGTATCAAGCATCCATCTTTGCATGCACAGCCCTTACAAGGGAGAAACTCATCATGCAAAGTCTTGGCTGCCTCTCCATCCCCCCCATCTTTGAGCTGCTGGGGCAGATTTTATGTTCAGTATATGGATGTGATGTTTCATAGTCTTTCCTCCATTTTTCTATCATCAGCAACCATAATGTTGGCAAATATAGGGACAGACAAAAGGGACTCAGATTTTTTTTTAATGTATGTAGGCACATATATATATATATATATATATTTCATTTTTGGATGTTTCCCTTAATCATATCTTGAATTAATGCAGGGCTTGTTCATTCGGAGCTCTCATTACCCTCTTAATTAACTGTGCACAGATGGAAAAAGTCGGAATTGCTTCACTCGAGTTGTTCTGCTAGTTTTAAAATGAGATGGCAGATGGAGGACAAGGCAGAAAGGGCTCAGCTCAGAGGTAGGAGACAAGTTTTCAAGCTGTCACTGAAACGTCAACAAACGCTCCATCTGTTTATGAGGAGCACCAGGCAGAGGCAGTTTTAAGTGCCATCTACAGACGTGAGTTCAAAGAATTCCAAACAATTAGCAGCAAAATGGAAGTTGCAGTTTCAGTCTGGTACATTCTGAGATGCACCAGGACACTGTCAGCTCAGATCGCTGCTGACAGAGCTGGATGCTTGCAGTAATAGTCTCAGACCACAATAAGCTCTGGATCCTCAGGGCTGGGGTGGTTTGCTCAGACAGCATCCCTAGAGCTCTGTGTGCAGACCTAGGAAACAAGTTCCCAAACCCCCTGAAGGAAGTGAACCTATTGAACTCAGTAAGTTACCCCAATGAAACAGCTCTGAAGATGTACCCACAGAAAGGGAGGGTCCTCAGTTGAGGACCTCAAATGCAGACACTATTTTTTGTAAAGGCTTCTTTGGCTTCAACTTTCCAAAGGTTACCACTGAGTGATCCTTGGGCAAGGGGAAAAAAAAGCAGAAAAATTTAGAATAGAAATCAGCACTGGGCTTTGGGAAACGTGATCTGTTTGTGATAGCTGCAGAAGCAGATAGAAAGTGATGCAGGTAAAAAGGAATAAACTTTTGCCATCTCTTTTCCCAGAAAAAAAAAAAGCCCTTCTCAAACTGCTCCAGGGGGATGTTAAATAGTTCTGCTGTCAGAAATAACATGCACATGCTGATCTTAATGCAGGAGGGCACTGCACTGTTATTACTGTTTGAGAAAAGCAGCAGTGTTATGTAAAATAACCATGTCAGGGCTACGTGTAGTGCAGTGGATATTTAAATAACCTCAGAAGCCTACAAGGAACACATCTGTTCCCTCACACAGAAGCCAACTTATGCAAGCAGTACGCATCTGTATCTAGGCGCCATTGGTTTAGATATGGTTAGCAGGCATGGTTATTTGAAACTGAATTGCACCCATGTGATTTCCATGTAGTCAAAGCTGATAGAAGAAATTTATATTAAAAAACTTCTGCACAGCTTCCTGCCTTATCCCTGTTCATTCTTTTCTTTGGGGACAACAATGTATGTTACAATGATATGAAGATGCAGGCCTTTATCTACAATCGTTCAGTTCAAAACTAGTACCGTGAACTTCAGTTCTAACAAGCTTCAGAAATGTCTGCCTCAGCTCCTACACTTTTCGAAGCCTTTTGTTTTTAAAACAATCAATTTTAATTAAAGTTTCCAAACACAAAACAGAAGCAAGAATCACTTATTGAGGACATCCCTAGCAAAAGCCTGAGTGCTTTCTATTTTCTTTTGATACGGTCTGTTTCTGGACCTAACTTTGCTTAGAGTTGGAGAGCATAGAGTTAAACCTATGACTGAACTAAGACGTTAAGGTTCTTTCAGCAAGGTGAGAAGATCTGTATGGCCAAGGGGGAATCATCACCTCCATTTTGCCTTCAGTGCTATTCATACAGAGTCCAGGTTCCTAAATGCCATCACCATCAAGTGATACTCAGGCTACGGAGATAATGGCTATTGAGAATTTGAGCATACTGAACTAAAGAGTTCTGTTGAGAGCAGCCCACTGCAGGTGACACCAGGACACTACAGCCACCTGCAGCGCACCAGAGGGGAACCTGGAGATGGCCCAGCCAGAAAAAGGATGGAAAAGTGATTTTCTTCAGGCTGCTGCCTAGGGAGCTTAAAAAGCACCAATCTCATGAACCGTTTTTCTGTAAAAAGCAAGAAGAAATAAAGGCAAGGCTAGGATAAGAGTAGAACTTAATCTCTGTGCATGTTCTCTGTCTGACAAGAGAGTACCCTTCCCAAGGGCTTCTTATCACAGCCTCAGTTCCCTCAAGGTCACAGATCAGGCTAATTACACCCTGATAAGCACAGTCCTTGCTCTTCTGCAGTCAGATACTGAGGTTCCTTGTTTGCTGCTCTGAACACTGGGACAGCATCACCAGCCCACAGGACTCGCAATAATACACTTCTCCAAACTGACTGCAATTCAAAGGCATGACAAGCAATTCTGGTGTGCACATTAGAACTCTTAGAACCAAAACAGGGCCATGAGATGCCAGTATTTTGGAATAAGAAGCTCTAAAGGGCTTCTTGTAGCAAAATCCTTCAATCCACACTACACAAGTGCTAGAAAAATGAAACCCAAATGCACACCAAACCCCACAGCATCTGCTGCAATTATCCTTTCTGGTCTTGTCAAAAACCTTGAAGTGCCCCATCATGGCATCACCCGCAGTGATAGAGAGGGAAAGGTCATTTTCTTGTCCTGGGAACCCTGCAGTGAACTGAAAGATGAGTCGTCTCACGGGCTGCCCTTATTTTTGGGTGCTCCCTGTGCTGCCTACAAATTGCTCCACAAAAGTGGATCATGGAAGAGAACGTACTGCAGAGCCCACATGCACTCAAAAATCTAGGACAGACCCCATAGATCCCATAGCAGCTGTTCTCCTGCCTCCTGGTGCACTTGCACACAAGGGTTGATGTAAAGGATGGGTTTTCTTCCTTAACCATTACAGACTGCCCAGTTTAGCAGATATTTCTCTCAAGGTTGCTCAGTGCAGAAGCCCTGTGGGAATCCTACCCAACCCGTGCTGCTCCCCAACACCCACCACTATCCTGCAGCCTGCATGGGGGTTGCTGGGCACTCCCCAAGCCACAGATTTATTTTAAATGAGAAGATAACAGTTTACTTCACTCTCACTCTTTCCTCCTCTTTTCTAAAACAGATACTTAAATCATTCCAATGAATAATAAGCATGTTCGCCAACCCAATTTTAGGCAATTTCCATTTCAGTCCCAATATCATCCTCAAACATACCTTTCTCTTTATCTATGGAATGGACTGTTCTGCACAGCACCTTAAATAGAAAGTGCTATGCTAGCTAAATGCTGCCTTTCAGCTATTACAATAAATATCTGACAGTGAAGAAAATAAGAAAAGAGGCAGGCGGGGACTGATCTGCCTTGTCATATGCTAGCAAGTTGGCACTGAAAGCTTTGTCAGTCCATTAGCTGCTGTTAATTTCCTTGTTCTTCATGGCAAAGGTGGCCATAATTGGTGGAGCTGCTGGAAATATCACATAAATGGGGTGATTCACACTCAGAACTGTCACTGTAATAAAATCCCATTTAGAAAATGTCCCCTTCACCCAAAGGAAGAAGAGAAAAAAAAAAAAAAGCAGGCATCAGAGCCTGTCCTCCCCCTATTCTCTTGTAGGAATGCACGACCCATCAGCATCAGACAGCAACACAGATCTGTCCATCTCTGAAGACCAGTCATAATTTAAAAGGGCCTTCAAGCCTGATGGCCCATAATCAGCTCAGACAACAGCTTTTAGTTATTTATTTCTAGTGGGACTTGCAGACTGGATAAAAGCCAAGGAAACCAAGGCAAATATGAAGTGAGCATAAAATTCTGGCCACCATCAGTATCATTACAGTGTACGTAAGCATGTGTGTGGTTGAGGAGGTGATAGATGCGGAAAGAAATAAGTGGAGCTGGCCTGGGAAGAGCTAGCATACCAGGAGCCTGGTTGTTTTACACAGCAGTGCTTCCCCTTTGAGTTCAGTGCTGGAAAACCTGAAACTGGCTGTCCATGGTCTACCCTGAACATCATGGCTGCTGGATGGAAGTACATGGCTGGCTGTTTCATTGCTCACTCACCAGATATAGCACTAGTTAATGAATTCCTAAAAGTCCAAAAGTATTTCCACTGGGTTATATATATACATTATATATATATATATAACACCAGGTTGTGTTTTCGCCATGCCAGAAAGATGCTGAAAACACAAACCAACTACAGGTGTGCACCCACCTTCTGAATTGTACGACTAGAGGCACAGAACAGAAAACAACCGCAAGTCTCTCACCATCAAACCTTGACATCTGAACATGACTCTTAAAAGGATAAGGAGGAGGATTTGTAGTCAAGAGTATGGCATTTCCCCTTCTGACTGAGCTGGTTAGGAGAAGCCTGTCATTGAAAGGGCTGGATTTTGAGTGCTTTGCAGCCACGCTCCCTAAAATATTTACTCAGTGTCCACTGGAGCAGTTTGCAAAGCCATCAGCAATCACTAACCTTCCTGAGCAGCCTGAGTGAGCAGTGAAATGAAAGACTTCAGTAAAGCCTTCAAATAGGTGGCGAGATTAATCTTGTCAAGTGTAAACACTTCTTGACTCAGCAGTGGGGTGGGGAATGGGAGGCCAGGCTCCTTTTTCTTTGACATATCCACAGCTGTCAGTGTTCCCAAGTTGATTTTTACAGAAGAAAAGGTATTGTTGAGAGGATACAGGAGAAAAACTTGATGTCAGGGAGAACGCTAACCTGCAGGGCTGTGATGTTAAGGGGCAGCGTTTGTTAGTTCTACTCGAGCAGACCTTATGTTAGCAATGAAAAGCCTCTCCAGGAAGGTAGTATGCAGAGAAAAGGCTCCCAGTGAACTCCCAAAGGCTTCTACCTGCCTCTTAGCCAGGTTTGGTGGGAGTTGTGTATAGACAATCGTCTTGTCTTTGTTAGAGCAAAAAACCAAATCGAGTTTGCTCCAGGTTTTAACCTTTTGATGTGATCAAGCTTGTTACACCCTTGCCAATCGCCCAAGAGCCTGGAGGTCATCTCCAAGTCATGCCCTGCACTAATTACCAATGGTTCAAGACAAAGCAGGTCAGTTCAGTAGAGTACTTCAGCACACAGAGGCAGGTCACATTGACTGCAGCAAACACACGTTGAGTTAAGGAGGTACAGAAGTGCTTTGCTGCACACCTGTATTGTAATCAGAGCTAACTTTATTCCACCTGAATAACTCTTATGAAGCTGAAGCTTTGGGGACTGCACTTCCTCTGCAACTCAATGAGACAGCAAATTAAGATCACCCGAATGACGCTGGGAAACACAAAACACTGGAGTCAATGACTGCAGCAGCTCATTCCTCTCAGCATCGCCTACATCAGACAAACAAGTGCCTGCAGATCGCTTTGTAAACAATACCCTGAAATGGGGCCTTCAGCGTGGCCCTAACAGTTGGTGCCAACTATTGTGATAACTAGAATGAGCCAAGAAAAGCAGGAATCTGGCTTGAAACCAAGAACAGGTTCTGAAGATTAAGATATTTAAGCTAACATGGAGATGCAGCAAGTAGAATGACACAGAAGCAGGAGAAGAGGAAAAAGGAGTGATGAATGGGAAGGCAGCCTTTACAGGAATTCACAAAGGAGCAAGCCTTGGTAGAATTACTGTGTTCCTATTGTAAAAGGCCACAGCAGGAGCAGACAGCAGTGAGAATAAAGGCTATCTTTCATAGCACTGATGACCTCCCTTCCACAAAATACCCTCCTTCCTGCCAAGGTGCCCGTGGCTGTCATGCTGTAGTCCATTTGTGTATCCTTCACAAATCATGTCTTTATGATGAGCCAAGTCAAATATGACACGTCACACTAGGAATAATCCCATTTCTCTCCTTGAGGAGATGGCACAATGAAACACAATTGGGCCCCACATCTCTTTGTATCAGGCATGCAGTAATTTTTCTAGGTTGTTCTAAAGTATTTATTGCTTTAGTACATCCCCCTCCCTTGCAACAGGTATTTATCATCACTAGCAATCTCACTGCAGTGTCACTGATGGTCTGTACTGCTTTTGACTCTTAGCAGCACACACAAAACCAATTCCCTAAATGCTTTGTAATTGATCCATCTTTATCCAACAGTATTTTCTCCTTTTGGCAATCCACAAAGATAAGATGTAACCTTTGAGTTTTAGTCATCCTTCCCTCCCCGCCCCTCCCCTCCACCCCCCCTTTATTTTACAGGTGAATTGCCATTCAAGGCTACTGGCAAGTGCCAGATTAAGAGGAGTGATGGATGATGCACAATAAAACAGGTAACAGCAAAAAACCTCCATGCCCCTATCCCCCCACAGCACAGTATGCAATAATCACAGCAGGTCTTTAAGTAGTTCCAACTTTCTACTGGGATCTTATTGCCTCTTACACTATTTCTGCAACAGGAGACAAGCACAGATTCAGAATCTGGGTAAGCAGGAACAGCATAACATTACAAAGTAATTGAAGTTGGAAGGACTTCTGCAGGTCACCTGGTCCCACCCCTGACTCAAAGCAAGGACAACTTCAAAGTTCCATTAGGCAAGCTGATAACTGATTATTTAGGACCCCTGCAGTCTCTCTGTATAAAGACAGCTCAGGCTAGCTCGCTTTATGCTGCCTTAATCTTGCTCAAGTCAGACCACCTCTTTATCCCAGATAACTGTATCTTCTCTCTAGCCCAGAGAGGCTCAACTCCAAAAGAGCACCATTTAGTACATCTCCTGAAGGATTTTCTAAGTTTAGACAATCTTATCAGAAAGAAAAAAAAAGCATAAAAGAAAGGAAGAAGCTCCCAAGCAAAGCCAGCAGACAGAACTGGGCTAGAACCAAGACTTCACCCAACTCCTCCTACCTGCCACCAGCTGAGCACACTTCCTTTTCTTCCAGCAATACTCAGCTCCATAAAACCACCAACATCCCACCAGAATCTTCTATCAACCAGCAAACTTTCCAGCTAAAGATCAACAGAAATCATCATTGTACCTTACCTGGCTGTAGGTTTCAGTCTCCATCAGCTCAGGGCAGGCTGGAACTCACAGCTGCAAAGCTCTGTGTATCAAGACTCCCTATCAGGGCTAATAGGAATTGGTGCCACCCCCTTTAAAGGAAAGAGACTAATCTAATTAGCACCTGAAAACAGCAGAAATGAGGTCACTCGCTTCCTGTCTAAAGCTTAATTTTGTATAATTTATTTTTACATTTTCTAATTGAATGAATATTATTTAACTAGAGTTTAATGCAGAAGATGAAGACGTTAAACTCTCATTAACAAACACTGAATCCTATTCATCCCCAAACACTTCACATCTGAAGCATTAAGTTATCAAAGAAAAGGGGAAAAAAAACTGCTATGATTTATATCATTTTCCAGTGGAAAAGGGGAGAAAATGAATCTGCTTTATCAGCTAATTATTTGCAGTGTGACACATGGCTCCACCAGCACTGTTGATTGGACATGGGTCCCGATGAGGCACTGGCATACCAAATCCGTGTTGTTCCCTTTGTGTGTTGTGAACCCCAGAATGGAACTGGGAAGATAACACGGGCAGCATAGAACCATAGAATCATTAAGGTTGGAAAAGACCTCTAAGATCCCCAAGTTCAACCCCAACCCATCCCACCATGCCCTCTGAACACATCCCTCAGTGCAACATCTCCATGATTCTGTAGGTTTAGCCTTCACTGTTTGACCCTGAGGTGTTTTGCATTATATGTGCAGTGGAATATCATGGAGCTGCAAGCCCCTTGGAGGATCACACACTAGCTGTGAATCACAGGGCTGTTTCTCCACCAGCACCACATGGATGACAAAGGGCAGCAGCTCTCTTCCCACCAGTACAAGGTTCTCCCACCTGCTGAAGCAGCTGTGGCTGATGGAGACATTAGGGCAGTGCTACCATGCAGGGAAAGCCCTTAATGAATGGAGGAGGGAGCCCAGGCTGTTAGCAGAGGCTCCTGCAGTTCCTTCAGCAATCACCCTGGTTTCTTGTGAAGGGATACGTGTCAGATTCTCCACTACTTCAATTTACTTTAAATATAAACACTGGGAGATGTCACTCTGCTTCAGAAAATGGAATGTACTAAAAGTATCCCAAAAAGTTATCCTGTGATTTGGAAGAGTTTCTTTCTTGTTGTATCATTTACGATTTAATTAGTGGCAGGTTGTCAAGTAATAGCTATAATCTATAGCTGTATGTGCTGGAGGGATATATCTACCTCATGCTTAAAGCAGCAAAGCTATTTCCCCTGGCTCCCCCTGAGCTCAATGCTGGTGGAGTTGCCATCTGCTGATAGCTTGCTGGAATATCACCTGTTCCTTTAAGCACATTCATATAAATGAAGCAGAATGTCTTCAACATTATTATTATTATTTTCTTTAAATATCAGCAGGTTTTACACCTCGATACCTTTTTCCTTTTACCAGCCGAAATCTTTTCAGCATGTGAAACCTGAGCTCATCTCTGAAAGCAAGCATTAGGTTAAAACGGAGAAGCAAAAATAATGAACTATAAATTGTACAAATAGCCCAGAGAGGTACATCTGAGAACCAAAACCAGAGGTGTCAATGGAGATGCTGAGAAGCTTAGAGAGAAAAACAACTGAGATGGTGAAGTCTGTTTCACATCAACAGGAATTCAATAAGCTGGAGGAAAGGAAAGGAAAGGCAAGGCAGGGAAATCCAGAAATCGGGCAGAAAACAAAGCAAAGAAAGCCCAGCCACAATGCCCTGCAAACATACCTCAGCCGAAGCAGAAAATTGAGCTGTTGATAACAAATAGGAAACTAGCACCTGAACAATAAGGGACTGTGACAGGCAGCAACCTGAAAAAGCTAAATTCCTCTCTTTTGGAGAGGACAAAACACAGCGCAGCACTTTAACCAGGCTCCTGTCAAACCCAAGTGATACCACATCGACTGAGACAACCAGAAAAACTGGGTGGGATCCCAGGGTGGATGGAACTGCACCTTTTCCTTGCTGTGATGGCACTCAGACAGCCAAAGGGGACGTTCACACTGCTGCTGCGTTTTGTTTGAATCCAACCTGGAGTTTTCTGAAATGGAAGAACTTTGAGGCAGCTGAGAGCAAGTTGGAAATGGGGACAGCTGTCACATCTAGGAGCTTCTTCGCTTGCAGCTGACCCCACTCACACTGCTCCTCTCTCAGGGGAGGGTCCCTGCAGCATTTCAGTCCCTGAGCCCATGTACATGTCAAGCTCCAACACCCTGACACGGGGCAGCTTTCTCTCCATACGAAACACAGTCCTGAAGCAAAACAGGTGAGGGATTGGCCATTGCTCCCCAGCCATTCCCTTCTATCAGGGCACAGCATACAGTAAACAGAAAAAAAAGCAGCTACCATCTGTTATGTGGATGGCAGAACCTCACCCAGGAAATCCAATAGTTACTGATTTCCAGCGGCGCTAAGGGATGCGGGGAGAGGTGATGGATGGTGACTGAGACCTGCATGGTGACCTTTCAGTATATTGGAGAACTTTCTGCTTTTATTTTATTTTTTAAATGCGGCCGTATTTAATTTTGAGGTGGGATTCCTGAATCCGATCGAATCCTTATTAAAACGTGAATGAAGGTTAACATTAAACTTGGGAAAACTCATCCCTCCTCCTTCGAAACAAGTCATGTTGACCAACAGAAAACTGCTGGTCTGCGACATTTCAGTAGAATGGAAATGCAGAGTGACAACAGAGGGCTTCATCTGCCTCTGAATTGATGTACTTCCCTCTGAAGGGAGTTTCCCACCAAGCAGAAAACTCAGTGCCTGCCCGCTCCCCCCTCTGCCTGCACTCTGCTCTGTGTGTGACACAAAGCAGCAGTTCTCCCCTGGTTCTTGCTGGGATGCAGTCTGCATCTATTTAATGAAACATGAATAGCTTAAAAAGAGCATGTTAGCACTGGCAACATAATCCCCGCTCCTAAAAATCACATCAAAGTGACTGTGCATTTGGACTTGCCATCTCGCGTAGAGATACAAACACGTGGTATTGCTGCCCTGTTTCAGGATTTAGGTTGGACATAAGGAAGAAGTTTTCTACATAAAGTTCAGTGAGGCACCACACAGGTTGTGCAGAGAGGTGGTGGAGCCCCATCCCTGCAGACAGCCAAGACCAGGGCTCTTAGCACTGATGGAGCTGTGGGTGTCCCTGTGGCACTGCAGGGAGTGGGACCTGGTAGCCTTTAAGGGCCATTCTGACTCAAACGATTCAGTGATTCTATGATTCTCTGAGTGAAGATAGCCAAAATAAGGCGCAATGACCTGGCAGATACATCTGGAGGTGACCACAAGATGAGTCCAAGGCAACTGCATCATCCAAGGTGAATGATGTGAACATGAGATGATATCCAGAGTCAGTCAACTGTGGAATTATTGCAACGGAAGGAGACTTTTTTCATGGAAAAGTATAATTCTGAGTGAAGTTCTTTAGGCTTCTTCATCTTTTAAAGACAAATCTAACATGTCATTTTTTGCAAGTGGAGTTTCACCAAAGCATTTCTGCATCGGAGCTTTCAAAAGATAATAAAAAGAAAGCATTTCTGAAAATCAATTTTCAAAAGACAGAGCAAAAAAACAAGTTCCACGTCTGCACCATAAAGGTTTTTTTTAGCAGAAGTAGGGAAAGTTCTGACAAAAAAATCAGCCATCTCTGCCAAATAAATGAAATATATAAAAAACACCAGAATTAGCAACACATCTGTTAATGACAACACATTGAATATCTCCTTGTTTCATTTTGATGTTACATCTCCCTCCCTTTAAATTTCTCCTGCTTTCTATGCTTAGGGTTGTAAACTCTTCACAGCGGCGACTACATCCTTATAACGCATTTGTCCAGCATCTCACATGTTGTGAAGTCTAATGTGACGTGAATAATATATATTGCTCCTCTCTGGAGATACAGCTCAGTGGTAAAAGCAGAAGCTGATGGCTTTGTGACAGCGAAACAGAAATTCAAGGCAAACCTCACTGCAGCATGGGGTCTCCATTGTGGCTCATGAAAGTAAATGCCAAATGGTCTTACTGTAACAGAAGATGTCTAAATCATTTCAGGCTGTGAAACTGCCACACGTGGTGCTCCTAAAAAAGTTAAAAGTAAAAAAAAAAAAAACAAAACAACAACTCAAACAACTAAAACTCATCTCCATCTGAAAGTGTAGTGCAAAGATTCTTGAGATAGCTCTTGCCAAGAATAGCACTGAGCAGCCTGGATGCAACATCTGCTCACAACGTGTGAAAGCAAAAACATCTGGGAAGAGTAGCTCACATCCCCACCTGCCCCACCTATGCAAAGTCTCTGAAAAGGTGGAAACAAGATGACACTTAAAGCAACACCTTGATGGCTGGAAATAAAAGGGGAGAACATCTATTTTCTGTTGTGCACCATATTCTGAAGGAAACCATGAATTTCAAGGAAAATGGTGTGGCTTTTCCCCTGTTGCTGTCTCAGCACACACCCAGCTCCTCCTGTCAGTTGTGCTGGGCTTCGTGGTTGCTCTCTTGTTACAGATTTCCCACCACCAGCAACACGTCTGGATCCTGACAACACTGTAATCATGTGGGAAACCAAAAGAAGAGAGATTGCTCCATCTTTCTCTGACTAGCAAGCAGCTTCTGCTCCTAGTAAATTCATATCTCCCTTTCTGGCTTATCACTTCCATGTTAGAAGAAGGACACAGCTGAGAAAGACTCAAAAGTGTTGTTGAAGCCTTGCAAAAATTAAAGGCAGCTGAAGGCATGACAGGGATTTTAGCAAAGAACGGAGGAGGAAGTAGGACTCCTAATGCAGGCTGAGCTATCATTTAACAAGGACAAATGAGCCCAAGATACCTTAAACTTGTCCTGTTGTCTAATTCTGGAAGGAAACAGATGACAACCATCCTGGAATCAGTGTTCAGAAATATACAACAACAGGAGAAAGCTTTATTAACACTGGAAATGTACTCTTAGCTTGGATTTCCTTTTCAACACCCAGCTTGTTCATCTCACAGCTCAATGAACTGTTAACATCACATATTTCTTCTGTTCCAGAAGCAAGTCCAGTTACTTCGGTTTCTGCTAACTGCAGACAGATGAGATTCATCCTTCCCAGGGAGACAGAGGAAGGGGGAGATCTTTGGAGAGTGGGAGGAAGAGGACAAGAGAGGCTGGATCTCAGTAGGTAGCCAGCAACACTGATGAGCAGCAAGTTGGACTTGCCTCAGCTTTTCTAGTGCTTGTGTGCAACGTGAATCTGATTTTCTGCATTCAAGTGCTTTTTAAACGGAGCACATCCCTTTAGCATTCAGTAAGGAGCTCTGCATATATAGCTTAATTGTGGAATACTGTTATTTGCTTCATGTTCTGAGACAGACATTTTCTCCTGTTCCTTAACAGCCCAACCAATTCTACCCTTCCAGGCAAAGACTAGGAAATGTTCTTGTTTAGTTGGGATTGAGTGGCCTTTTTTTCCCAGGTAGCAAGAGATAGGACAAGAAGGAATGGCCTTAAGTTGTGCCAGGGGAGGTTCAGGATGGATATTAGGAAAAATTTCTTCTCAGAAATAGGAGTGAGGCTTTATTTTGCTTTATCCTCTCCTCTTTGCCATAATGTCTTTTGTTGTATGTATATTTGGGCAGTTAAGAGAAGAGAGAAATAAGACAACTCGTCTGTGGTGGTTAAATTAATATTTAAGATTTCAGAGATCTTGCTAAGGAATTTATCCTCACTACGAGAATTGCATAAAAGCTAGCAGTTCACTAAGAGTCACCTCTCCATACAGTTACACAGTCACTGTTTGACCCCTGCCTAATTACTGCAGTTACCAAGCTACTTAAGGAGTCCAGCCCCCCAGAGGCTGCTGCTTGGCGTGTTAATGCATAAATGATTGCTCCCAGGGTTGGGTACTCTGCTCTTTTAACACTGGAATGGTTGCTCCCCGCTGGTAGGTAGGTGTCCCTGTTCCTCCTCTGTGCCACTTCTCCTCTGGGATGGTTCTGACAGTTTCAGAATTGGTGGGAATCAGCTTCCTAATAGAGATGTCAGTTGTGGATTTAGCCTCTGGACTCACTTCATAGGCCAAAAGAAAATCTGAAGAACAGAAAGAAGTCTGAGACTACTTTCTTTTAGCAATAGTACAGACTTCTGGTACAAACTTAAATTGCTTTAAAAAGAAATGCTTGCTGGACAAGAATGTGATAAGCACATAAGACTCAGATTGACCTGCCAGGTTCTCCAAAGGGTAGAACATTTCCATCCCTGAGCTGACCTTGAAGGGATTTTGCAAGTGAAGTGAGTCTTTGGCTCAGAACCTTTCTTCTAACCCTCATGGACTCCCTGTCAAAACTTCTGCCTTGTCCTCCCCAAACTGGTGCTGCTGTGTATGTGAAAATATGAATGAACTTTTATTTTCAAATGATAACTTCAGTCGTGACCCACTGAACTTTCCTCTCACTGCCAACATCATCTGCCTTCACTTTCACAGACCAGTCCCATGGTTTTTGTATCATTAAGCTAGGAAAGATACTGCTAATCCTCTACTTTGATCACTGAATTGAAAGGGAATATCGCTGACATCCTATCCCTCCGGTACAGTGACATTTGACTATGGTTTCATGCACAAGATGAGATTTAGCATCATATGGGAATTGCAAAGCATAATAATTTATTATTTTTTTTTTCCTAAACATTGGTTCCTTGCACATTTTCAACAGAAAGAGAGAAAAAAAAGGAAGAGCCACTTAACATTCAGGAGCGAGAACAGCTGAAATCAAATGAATTCCTTTTTCTCTCAGGAATTAGGGGGTAGTTCAACATTTCTGATTAAGGACAAGAGAAAGACGCCATAGCCGGCTGTGCTGTCCTTCCAACACAGAAGTGTTTGACATGCTGGAGGATAATCAGGAGAATAACAACACTACCAGCAGGCAGGAGTTTTGGACTTGTCATCTCACTTGGCTACATGCAGTTAGGTCTCAGTAAAGATGACTTGCTAAAAATCTAACTAACGCATCAAGGCTCATTGGGTTTCGCTGAGCTCCTACCTCTGTAATCACCATTTACCAAATTAGAACAGGGGGAAAATGAGCCACTTCATCTCTGTGTCATATAATGAACTTTTTTGTGTGTGTACCAGGGAGGGTGATTGCCGCTAGGTGTAATTATTATAATAAAGATCAGTGAAAACTCAAGTTAAAAAGGAATTGTAGTTATTGAGCCCACTAGCGCGATTCAAATGGAACCAGTCCCTCTCCAGCACAGAAGAATTCAATCCGTCGATCTCAACCATGAAAACCAAAGCAATGCTCCTGTCCAATGTTTGCTCATCTGTCTAATGTAATTCAGATTATTGATTCTATCTGATGTGAAATCCACTGATTTCACTCAATGTAATCAAATCAATTAATCCCATCAACTCCAGTCCAATCCATGAGTGTAATCTAGTACATCTGACAGCGATCAGCCAGCACAGAACAAGACAGCCATAAAGATGAATAATAAAAATCAATAATCCTGTAAATAATGTTACAGCACGCTAGATATTTTGTAAACAACAATAAAAACCAAGGAGGTTGATAGTCAGCCCACATACATCTCGCAGATATGAAAGATTTGTACAATTTGTGCCATATTAATGTTGGCTGGGGTTGTTTATCCCAGAGCTCTTAAGAAGTGGATGGTTATGGTCCCTCTGAGTGGACTTTGGACCAAATGATGAGAACTTCTTTTGCCTTGCAAAATCATAAAGGATCTAACAAGCATGGCTTGGATTGTATGATTCTATGATTCTATGTGATGGAGACAACGGGTTCTGTTCTGAGGATGTTGCTGATTAAGGCTAATCAGGCTAAGAAAGATGGAGTAAGCATAAGGAATCCTTAGCAACTGTACTCTATAATTATGTTTTTACCTTTATTCACTCTTTTATAACCTTTAGCGTAGCTTTGCAATGGAAAAGCCTGGCTCTTTCCCTCAGACAAAGGAGAGGGGACAAATACACAATGGTAATTGTGGCTTGTGGCTTGTAGTACCTAAGATAAATTTTCCTGGTCCATTTGGAAGCATCAAAACAGCTTTTGAAGGTCTGAATTTCCAGACATACTGTGTTTGGTAGCTCAGGGTTCCCAAAAACAGATGCTGTCAGGCAAAAAGTCAAATTTCATGGCTGCCTTATTGAAAAATGAGATGGATCCAAATAGTTGAAATCTAACCTCTCCCACTCTGCAGTGTAAATCATGAGGCTGTGCAGCTCAGTGAAAACTTAAAAGTTATGCAGCAAGCAATGATACGCGACTAAAATATTGTCACCAGGCTCAGCATACCCAGTGGCGGATCAAAATTGGGTGTCACTTTGATGTACTGGATTGAAGGGCATGAGTGAGGTTTCTGGACTGAGAAGGCACATCTTCAGGCTTAGGAGACCTGGATTCTTCATTCCCACTAGCTTTGACCTTCAAATCACCTTCTATTCTTGTAGAGTAGGGAAATGATGCTTCTACGGTGTAAGGTGCACTAGGAAAAACACTGCATATGATTGGTATTATCAAAGATCTCTTGCCCTTTAATGCTGGTGAACATTTTCTCCTCAGCATAATAGGAATTCTGCAAATGTTTCTATCTGGGAATGCAACATTTCACAGATGAAGACAGAAATATTCTTCTCACCGGAATTAAGGAGCTCTTCAGAACAGGTTTTTTTCTTGATTGAAGAGAGAACAGCAATCATAGCTAAACAGGAGAGCTACCACTTGTCTGCCCACTGCTTCCAGGACAGACAACACCATTAAGCACAAGCAACAGAAGCAGCCTAAAAAGGCAGCCTAAAAAGAGGAAAAATTTAAAGGTGATAAAGGCAGATAGGAGTATTTTTCTTATTGCAAAACTGATCTAAGTCCCTAGCTCCACATATTCCTTAAAAAATAGCATCCTACATAAAACTGATGCTCCATATAAGAAAAACAAGACACAGAAAAGAACAGAAAGGCCAAGGGTATACAAGAGCCACAATTCTACTAGAGGTCTGCCATCCTCTTGTCCCTTCCAAAATATCTTTCCTTTAACTCTATAATTAATAACATTACGTGCTAATAAAAGATCAAGAAGGTGGCAGCTGTACTCCAGCTTCTAATCCACTCATAAGTTATTGATGCTGCTGCTCCTGGTGTTCCATCTGCTTCTCTAATGTTTGTTCCATGCTGCATTGCTGGAGACTTTGAGGCTAACATCTAAGATAACCTACAGGAAAAAAAGAAATCCAGCAATGGAGGAGGATGGGCTGCCTATGTAGTCCTTCACTCATTTGGATACTGAAATTTAGATTCCCTGCAAGCAATGCTGAGACAAAAGATGGATGAATGGGACATTTTGTGACCACTGCATTGAGCGACCCTGCAAATCTGATTGTTTTCTTTCAGATTTGGGGCCCTCGAGAAACGTTTTCATTTGGCTCCTTCATGTGTCCTTCAGTTTTCTGCTTGCCTGTGCATACATGCAGACTCTTCACTCATTTTTTTCAATGTTTTATAATAAGGTCAACTGAATTATGTATTCTGGCCTTGATAGGAAGAGTGGCTTAGCTTCATTGTTGTAAATTGTTGTGAATTAGGGTGATACCAATGCTAATTGTCTTTTCCTCGCTTCACTGACTCTTTAAATAATCACCCTCCTTCTTGGTCAGTTATTTCCTTGCACCTCTGAGAAATTTGCACCTCAGCTCTTATCAGTCTCCTTCCACCCAACCAATGTAAAGTACATTGCGGCCACTAAATCCAATTAATCCTCCCAGCACTCCCCAGTGAATGAAATTAGTTACATTTTACAGCTGGGCAGTCAGGGGTGCAGACAGCTTTCCCAGCAATGTCTGTGTTATCTCTCCTGAATGGAAAACCTGACATGCCCTAGGAACTGTTGGGCTTTCAGTGTGCCGAGCACCTTCAGTCACAGTGGAAGTCAGAAAGAGGAAGAGATTTGGAGCACCGTGTATCCCCATAGTATTTCCATGCTGTTTTTGTTTGGTTAGACCCAATGCTGACCCGAGTACCTCTGTATAGACCTGTGTGATGGGTGATGGCATGGATCCTATCTCCAAGCACATTACACATGAAACACCCACCTGTGAGGTGGCTCAGAAAAGCCTTGTTAGATGGAGCTCAGAAAAGATAAACACACAGGATTCTATTTCTCTATCACTCCATTTTATAATATTGTTACTCTACCATTTTCCACAGGACTTCACATCCTTTGCAAGAGGAGTGGAAAAATGAGGTGTTGAGCTTTCATTCAAACAATAGGCTTTGCTAGCTTCAGGTCCTCAGTACTGGATGCAGCAGCTGTTTTCAAATAAGACGAAGGGTTTCTTTTCCCCTTAAAAAATCAAAGTTAGTCCCCGTGAATTACAGACAACTTTCTCAGCTTCTGTGCCTTGAGTATATTCAAGTTCGATTTTTAAGAACTCTCCCAGGCGATTAGAAGTCATTGTGGGCTAATCAACCAAGAAATTTAAACATAAACTTTGCTGAAATCTCTCCTTAAAGTACAGCTAAAGTGTATTTCACTTTTATTGCTCTGAGATATTTGCGTCTACTTTAAATACAAAGAGCCAGATCCTCTGTTGACTCAAATCAGTATAGTGTTACCAGCTGTATGGAACACAACTTGAGGGCTTGGCCCTCTATTTTATGATCTGTCTTCTTTTATAATGATATCCTTCATTCTGCACAGATCTTCTGGTGGATGAAAGGCATGCTGGATGGCTTAATACATCCCATGAACTACCCAGTGAGGTTTTCAGGTCCCCTGGGTATGTTATTATGTTATGATTACTTTATGTTTGGAAAGCTACGTGAACTTTAAGCACATGAGCTGCAGAAAGGAAGAACCTTGGCTTTTGAGATGTTTAACCTACTGCAACTCATTCCGGTCTTCCTGAATCAAATATGACTTTATAATGGATAAGTGCTTGTAGTACATTGTAACAACTTCCATTGTACAGCATGCAAAAAAAAGAGAGAGAGAGAAAAAAAGAAGTGCTTTTGATACATTTGTGACAGTTTCACTTCAAATAAGGAATGCTCTGTATCATCCGGTACGATTTCTAACTCAACCGCTGAACCATGTTGATAAAATAATTACATGGTAATGCCTTTGTGTGGAAATAAAGCTGCTCAACAGAACTGGCGAAAGAACGTGACTAGGCTTGTGAAAGGTATAAACGTTGGCATAATTAATACATTTTCCATCTCATGAACTTTAGTGGCCTTTGCCAGAAATAACGGGAAGAAAAAAAAAAGAATGGGAATGGAATGGACTGGTGAGGAGTTTTATGTCCCCCATCTTCCCATGTGTAGGGTAAGGAAGCAGCAGCATCACTGCAAAGCAGTTGTGCTCGAGGTGGACATGCTTGCAGCAATGCTCAGGGCTATTTGGAGAACCACAGTATACACGGAGTTGTCAGGCTTTAAACAGGCCATATTTAAGTTGTTCACTCATTGCGTGATACTCTGCTAACCTGTGAAGATTTTAGGGGACTTCTGGGCTTGCATAATTTATTTATAGCCAAAAACGAAGAGAACAGTAGGAGGATGGATGACAGATCTTTTATGGAATTAGCATGGATTTGTTCAGTTCTTACTGAAACACTGCATAAATTCTTGATCCTGGGAGATGCTTGGCTAGACACTTGGCTTCAGGCATATGGGATACAGCAACACAGGACTGCACATGCTAAAACCCACTGAATATTTTCTAGTATTTGGAAGCTAAATCCTATAGTACAAAGGGCCAAAAGCCATAGAATCTTCAATAAGCCAGAGGTATACAAGCTAATGAGACCCAGGGAATCAGAGTGTTTTTAGGTTTCTGCCACAAAAGGAGGGAATGGGTCATTTCTTTGATGACAGAAAGCGTAATTCTCATGATATATGTTAAACCTGCAATTAAATAATCTGCTGACCTGATTCTCGCTTTCCGTCATCCCAAAACGGACTGATCTAATATTTAAATTACAGTTTAAAGAGCAAACGACAAAAAAATTGAGCAGGGAGCACAGAGGAGCACGGTCACAAGCACCCATCTTTGGCAGTGTGTGAACACAAGAGCAGCCTTCTGCTGGGACACCCAGCACAGAGCGTTGGCTGTCTCAATGTCCATTTGTGATGATGATTCCCCAAAGCAACAAGTGATGGAGCTGATGGAGAAATGACAGCAAGACAACTGGGGGTGGATTACAACTGTGAACAGTGAGGGCTTTTCATTCTTTTCATCTCACCAGACATGCTGTCCCTATTAAAAGTTAATGTTTGAAAATCATCTCTTTCTCTTAACCTCTATTTGTAGTCGGTGAATGGAGCAGTAAATGTAACCAGTACAGTGGCTGTGAGGGATGAACTCCTACTGGCTTGGTCAGTATGAAGTCAGTGTGCTAATCGCTTACAAGCCACCCGCAATTCAATGCATTCATTTAAATAGGATTCGTTGTCCTCTCTGTTCAAGTGCTCTGCATCTCAGGCTATCTCCTTGGTAATCCTTTTTAGATTAGTGTCAGAGCCCCAGATGAAATCCTTGCTCATTCTCTTGCCATGTTTACCAGGCTGATTTCCAACACTGTTTCATATGGATTAGGCAGAGCAACTTAGTGCTCATATGTTTTTCAGTGCATCTCAGTACCTCATGAAATTACATTATAGATTCATTGTATAAATAGAAGACTGAACACAATTACAGTCCAAAAGCCCCAAAGCAAAGGACTAGAATCAGAAAGTAGATGTGACCAGATCTTGCTGTTTGCAAATGTCTCACATTAAATTGGTCACACATTTATTTACTTAATCTATGTTTTCAAAATTCCCTCCCTTCCCCCCCTTTTTTTTTGCACCATAAAAAATATAACCTTTCTTCACACTTCAGCAGAAAGCCAAAGGCAGGCAGGTGCACACTGGCATAATTGCCAGGTCAAATCAGAAGTGTCAGTGGTTCAACCCAACTAGGAAAAAACAAACTGCATAAAGATGATTTTAAGAGAATGTTCCATTGTTTTTCAAGGTCGTGGCATTTTAATCGTAGCTATTATCACTGCTTCCCTCTTGGAGCCATAGAAAGGATTGGGTTGAAAGGGACCCATGGAGGTCATCTCCTCCAAACCCCAGAATAAAGCAGGGTCAATTTTGAATCTAGGTCCGCCCACAAGAGAATTAAACTGGCTGAAGTGCTGCTTGACACTGGAGAATCATCACTGAGGAGGTCACTGAGCTTTTTATTTCTTGTAAATAAAAAGATTTTTAAAGGAGATAAATAATAGGATGTCTGTGCTGCATGAGGACACAGGAGGTCATGCTTGTGATGGAAAGCTGGGTTTTATGCTAATGCTGGACTGTGCTGACAGACCCATACTTTTAAACTACTAATTAATATTTGAAATTTCATTGCTGAAGATCATTGGGCTTCCAGTTGTTGCTAGAAACACAGGCCTTCCCCACTGATGAATATAGCTCCCTGAGTGGAGATTAGCAGAGACAGCTATCATTGGGCCTGTAGGTGAATGGATTACCCTTGATTTAATAAGAAGTAACAGGCCATTATTTCTAAAGCTACAGGATGGAAAATGACATCTGGATTCTCGATGTAAACATTATTCATCATGTCGGATGCTTTGCTATTCTTGCCAGTACACTGTGCTCTGATGAGGCTGTTATTTCTAGGGCAAGGGAATGGTGAGTACAGCATGGATTTATTCAGACTTATCTACTGTATCTAAGCTCTTGCATTCCTTGATACAGCTGTTTATTGGCCCAGTCAATTGGCCCAGTCAAGAACTGCCCCTTGCTGGTTCTCTGGCTATGGATTATGGGCCAGATCCTCAGCTAGTGTCAGATGGCCCCAACCCACTGATGGCAAAGGAACTGTGCGGATCCGCAGGCTTAGGGGTTTCACATCATATATTGGCTTCTTGCAAACAGGCGGGAGAGGCAGTCACTACAAATCCCCATCAAGAAATACTGAGATCAAAAGCAAAAAGTAAGATGAGAAGAGAGAAGCTGCCAAGTGAAAGCTCAGTGTCACAAGTGTGATGTGCAAGGATGACTTTTGCTAACGAATACAGAAGGGGGAGGTGGGTTTCGGTTTCACTTTACAAAATCCACCTCTGCTTTTTGGAACGAAGAAGAGTTGAGTGGTTCACCCCTAAATCCCATCACTGTATGTCTGAACACCTTGTCAACCTATTGACGAGATACTACAATGTGGTTTGTGCTAAACCAACTTTAGTGCGCGCTGAAGGTTCCTGACTTCAGGCTTTAATGCTGCTGAGTGCGGAGGTGTCTCTATGAGATCTGTCTGTGTCTCCCTCATTGTGTCAGCAGTTCTGAGACGCTGAGTGATTGCTTATCTGCCTGCAATTCGCACTGAGCTCCACCAATGAGGATAGATCAGCAATTGCAGGTGGTCCAGCAGCCTTCCGCAGTGGTGTTTGCAGAAGGCATGCTCTGCACGTTAGCCCACTGGATTGCCAGATAAAGGCCACAGATGTTTCCATTACACAAAAAATACCTCTTTGAACAATGAAATGCCACCAGACTGCAATCATTTATAACAGCACTAGCTTTTTATTTTTTTTTTTCTCCTTCCCCGAGTATCATTGTCAATGTGTAATAATGAACTCATTGATTTTACCATTTTTTATCAAAACAGTTATTTCAGAGAAAAATATCCTTCATTTGCAGCTATTAAGTCTGCCCCATCCAGGACAGCTGTTGGAATAATTGTCCAGAGTGGACAGAAAAGGAATACCCGTGTCCTTCCCTTCCCTGGGACCGGTGGTCTGAAGCAAGAAAGACTCACCAAGACATCACTGAGACCTTCTGGAGTCGTAGAACATGCTGTGTTCCTTTTCTTCTATGTGAGAATATAAAACAAGTGGGGGAAATAATACAACCATAAAGCCATTAAGGTTGGGAAAGACCACTGAGATCTTCTTGTCTTGCCATCAGCAAGGAGTGAAGGCAGCCCCTTCCCCCTGGCTGCTCTTGGGTTTTCCCCGTTTAATTAGCTGGGTAGCAAGTTCTTAGCTAAGAAGATTAGGATGGTGGTAGCAAGTGGTTGAATTGGTGGACACCTAATCGGTCTGATGGGCACAGCTTTGCAAGACAATGTGACCACGGCACTTTGTGAGCTGGATGCCTTTTGATCTTTTGTTGCCCAAAGGAGCTGAACCCTCCCCTCGTTTCTTTGCTCCAGCACTGGCTGTTTGTAGCTAAGGCACAAAACCCAGAGAAGCTGTTGTCCTGCAAAATAGCTGAAGAGCTCTTCCCCATGAGAGCTGGACTACAATTCCAGAGGCTGGCACTAAACCCAACTGCTTGGGTCCACGAGGCATCTGACTGCATCACCAGGGATGGGACAACCTGAGGGGTCTGGTCTATCTGCTGACACTCGATGCAGCCCTGAGGAAGGTGCTAAATGACATAATGAGTTGCAATCAACAGCAGTCTCATGGGACCAGAGAGAGAACTCCGAAACCTCCAGTGGAGCGAGAACATTCTGCCATACAGACAGACTGGAGAGCAGCAAAAGGTTGCTACTGACCTCAGCTTCATATCGTTTTGACAACTGCCTTCAAGCCTGCAGTCAGGTAGGAGCCCGTGGCATTGCCAAGGGGCAGGAATCCGTGCGGGGGTCTTTTTGTCTGGAGGTGGGAGAGGGAGAAAGAGCTGCCTGGGGGCTGGTAGTGACAGCACAAAGTGCCTGAGCGAAATGGCTTCTCTGAGTGAGACCCGGTTCCACGCTGTTAACCTCTCGCTATTGTAGAACAGTTGGAAGCTGAATGCTGCAAATTAGAATTACTTCCTTGACTAGCCAGAACGGTCCTCTTGTCTTTTCAAGGCTCAGATCGTTTTCACTGGAGGGGCAGTGAGCTCTTTTTAATAAGGCTGGGAATGGGACACAATATGGTCCCAGAACTAAGTGAATTGCTGTAGATACCCTGAAGACTCTGCTTCCCACACGTGTGCTCTATCAGTGCTGCCATCTTTGTGCAAAGCTCAGTTTTGCAGCCACTCAGCCGGTGCATTTATCCTCCTAAGCTGAAAAAATGGAAACACTCAAAGACTGAGAGAGGCTCTGATACATTGCCTTGTGCTGCTGCTATAGAGGGCTGAGTACATCCCAGAGAAGGCATTCTTTATGCTGCTCGTTGCCAGGCTTTCTCTACCTTTCAAGGCTGTCACAACATGTGTGCTTCTCTCCCTCATAATCTGGAAGGCTTCTGTTCAATTTGGGCATCATCTAGAGCTGGACTGTGTCCATTGCAGACCTGCAGCTAGCAGTGGTACAGACTGTTCTCACTGAGAATGGAGATGGCTGGGAAGACGGCTGCCAAGCCTAGTATTGAGATTAAAAGGCTGTTGAAAACAAAACAGTGGCTTTGCATCAAAAGGGTGGATGTGTGCACAGGAGGTGAGCCTGAGCCCAGCTCCACCAGGGAGGAGCAGCAGGAGTATGAGATGGGAGCAGAACTCCATGCCTTGCATTCCCAGTTGCTGTAGTCTAGACATCACCAATGCGCCTATAAGGCACGAACCCTGCAGGGTCAGAGGGATCTTTCCAAGCACAACAATCAGACCAAATGTGGTGCAAGGAAAGAGGAAAGCAGAATCAGCTGTCTGGAGTCAGTTATGGCCTTTTGTGTGTTCTCAACCAAATCCCATCTCTGTGGTGCCATTTTTCTTTTTACCTTTGCTTTATCCTGTCTTGTTTGCTCATCATTTCCAGACTGTCTCTTGCTGTGTGCTTTGCATTGCTTTGGCTGGATCTCAGCTTGGACAACTTTAGGTATTTGGTCTGGAGGGCTGTGCTCTACCAATAGGGTTATTAACCCTTATTACTTGGCTTCCATGTGCAGTATATGGTCTGAGTCATAAAGCTGTAAGCATCCCTCTTTCAGCTAAAGTCTAGTCCATGCATGCAGATCTGATATGCCACTTACAACCTCACATGCCAACAGCCACAGACCTCCATCCCCTTCAAGACATCTTCATTCCCCAGTCCTCTTGTAGCAAAGACATTGTAATCTGACCACAAGGGATAACCTTATCCTGATGATGCTGAATGCTGACACCAAGGTATGCGGGAGTCGTTGTGCGCATCTACACAAGCAGCAAACAAACAAACAAATAAATAAATAAAGGCATAAAGTGCAAGGAAAATTCCACATATTCCTCCCCCTGTTTCCTTTATCACTTATTCTGTAACAGCTGTTTAATTAATTGCTTGAGTGATTTCCTAATACATCTTATTTACATACAAAATTACAGAATAATGGTTTGCCTTTGAGTCGAGTGAGAATTTAATGTCTGCTTGCCATGCCTCATGGAATATGGTTACTCAACAGGAAATAAAAGTTCTGGTTGGTTTTGGCCCTTTTCTTCTTCTTTTTCTTTTTCTTTTTCTTTTTCTTTTTCTTTTTCTTTTTCTTTTTCTTTTTCTTTTTCTTTTTCTTTTTCTTTTTCTTTTTCTTTTTTTTTCCAATATTGTTCTTCTTTTACTCCCCAGGTTTTGTTGTTGCCTTTACAGGCATTTCCAGATGATGCTGGAATTATAGCAGCGGGGAGGGGGAGGATTGCTGTTGAAGGTGACTCAAATCCTTGAGGGGAAAAAATAGCAAAAAATAGTATAACTGAATGGGATGGCTTCTACTGAAAAAGTCATCTGGCATCAGCGGAAACGACACAACTTTATCTCAGCTGCTCAGGTTTATTCACTGGCTGGCAGAACTCATCCTAGAAGAACAAGGCTTTGCCACCAGTGGTGTCCTGCTTTAGTGGGCTTTCACTAAAGGATGCCCTTTTTGCCTCCTTAAACAGAGTCCTTTTCATGGTATCACAAGAGCATCAGGCAACTGTATCACTGCTGACGATAAGCTTGATGCCAACAGATGTGTTTCTTTCATGAGGCTGATTACATTCAGTCTGCAGCTGCACCCAAGGCCATGGACCTGTGAGCTGACTATTAGAGGTGGACACCCCAAGATGCCTACATCTCTGTTGCCCTCTGGACTGTGCTTGGGAGTCCTGAAATCAGTGGCTCTCACATAGATGCTGCCACTAAGTGTAGGTTTACATCTTTTCCTGAGGACCTGAAGGTTTGGGTTTCAGAAGAAGAAATGTTTTCTGTTCACTACCAGGTCTCAGTGGAGAAATCTTATTACCATCCACTCAGAAAGTCTTACACCACCTTGTTCATTGCTAATGGTTCAGCACTAGTATTTATAAAGTTCTTCTATTCACTGTGCTGGTGAGAATCTTTTTTCACCACTCTTAGGGCATCTGCTATTAAATCCCTATCACCAAAGAACTCTTACATTTTTCACTGACTCTAAGAGGGGAAAAATATTACCATTCATTTTTGTTACTATTTCTTTGTAACTATACTCACTTAATAAGATATTTGCTTGCAACACAGTCTGTTATATATTCTGTGTTTTATAAAGCATCTCCTGGGAAAAATAACCAGGGAAACGCAATTTTTTGGTACCATCTCCTTTTATTAAGAATAATGAAAAGGAAACAAGAGTCATTCCAGCAGTCAGACATCCTTCTACTCTTTCTTATTGGTCTTTTTATGATAACTGGGTCTCTCAGCACATAATCTGAGCTGCCTGTATTTGTTTGTATGTTTACATTTGTCCTTCCAGTCGCTGTGCATGTAACATCATACAGCTGATATATACAGGACATGCAGTGCATCTAACATCTATAGCCGCACACACAGAGAATAGAAATCTATTAGAATTGCTGGACAGGATGATCTCAGCAGTGAATTCTTGCTCCATCCCCAAACTGCACAGCTTGAAAGAAGGGTTTCATTATTTTATTTGCTCCATATATCAGATCCCCCCAGATTCACAATGTAACAGCTCTCTCTGTAGGCTGCGGCAGTCACTGCTTGGACTATTGGAGTTAATTGCACACGTGTGGGAATTCATGCCAAAGGCTCATCCCTGTACCCTCCATCAATGGATTTTCTATCTTTGTGAATAGCAGGAGAAAGCAAGATAGCCTGTCCTTGAATTGTGTGAGATACCTTCCCAAGCTGGAGCAATACTTATCCCTCGGTGTCTATCTCAACATGATGAAAAAATGTATTATTACTCCTAAAACAGGCCAAATGGCCAGCATCTGCCACTAGCAGGACCTGTTTCAGGCCATTGGGTAGATATTTTATATTTAAGCTGTAATTTATAAACTTGGCTGGTACTCAGGCTTGTTTCTAAAGCATCAATCATTCCTGAGCCATGGATGATTCAGACTTACTCTACAGGTTCTTCTGCCAGTTATTGATCCTGAAGACATTAATTATCAATTACAAAAGGTTTATTTCTTGCAACATTCACCACTAAAAGATCTGCATATCTATTTTGCCTAGTGATTTATTGACACGTCATTATACATTTCATGGAAAACTGCATTATATAGATGGGAGTGGAGAGAAAACCCTCCAAAAACTCCACTCCAATTAGAAGAAATTACTCAAAGAACTATAGTATGATATTTCTTTGGCTTTCCTCAAACACAGAGACTGGAAATTGTCTTCCAGGTCACCCACACCCACAGGGTAAGGCATAGATTGATAGCATATGACTCTGGTGTTTTAGGTGTCCCCTAATTGCAATAGGAATTAATGGAAGGGCATTAATGAGACCTGCCACACTCTGGGGCTGCCATTAGCTAAGGAATAGCTTGGAAATCACAGCATCTTCTACAAAGCGACAGCTGGTGCCAGCAAACACACCAAGCCATCAAACGACTTCCTCTTCTTTCCTAAAAGATTCATTTCTAGTACTGCAATACTTTCTAGAAATGAATCTGCCAATGATGTAAAGAAGAGTAGATTTAGCAAAGATTATAGATTAGAAAATGTGGTGTATCTAGGTAGGTTGAAGACTTCTTGTATCCAGAAGCCCAGGCCTTGTCTTCCTGTTTATTATAATACAGCGACAGGTTAAAGGCTAATATCTTTCATTGCCCATAAACACCTCTTGCATAAAAAGCTAATGTATCATGACATTTAGCACAAAGCTCTCTCCAATGGACCGTACCATATCAACGGACTGTGCTCTTCTATGTTGACTATTAAACATGTTGCTAAGCACTTGTGGTAACAGGCCTCCAAATGATATAAGAAAGAAGAGGACAGAAATATTACAATCCAAATAACTATAATACAGTAGATGTAACAATCCCTTAGTGTCCGTTTTTCTTATTTGCATCATTAATTGCTGTCTGATTAAAAATCATTACGGAGCTGAAAACGTGTTAAAACAGGAAAACAAAACCTGGCACGGTAGGAGGGATAGGACTTTATAAATCACCATGAAAGCTTAAGCAGATTCCAATCTGCAAACAAGAAATCACCACTCTGAATAAATAAAGAGAAATGGGGATGCCTGAACACAGACCTTGTACAATACCAAAGGTTAAAATAAAGAGGTGGATGGAGTCTTGTGAGATGAACAAGGCAAAGGATGGAAACTCACCGTATGGTCTACCTGCATGGAAGTCTGATCTTTGAAGACAAAATCTACTCTACCATGTCCCTGGAGAACCTATCAAAGTGAATTAACTGGAGATGAGTGCATTGTTTACAGGGAACCTGGGTTGCTGCTTCTCCTATGTCTCCTTCCATAGTTCAGCTGGTGGTGTTTCCAGCACACAGATTTGCTTCTGACATGGACCGTAAGATGGAAACCCTCAATTATGTAGCCAGGGTCCATTAAGCAAGAGAGCACAGATCAGCTAATGAGAGAGTGCTGATCTCAAGTCGGTATTTAAGAGTCTCTGCTACAACCCAACAGTCTTTTCTTTTTCTGTATCTCTGCTGCAACTCAGTGCCACCTCACATCTTTTCCTGAGGGAATACAATGATGTCCACATCTTCCTCACTTGGTTTTGAGAGGTGTTCTAGAAGGTTCTAGAGGACCAGCAGCTCATGGGATCAAGCCCTTTCAGCCATGGCATTGGTACACAGGACTGTCCCCACATGTGCAACTTGCTGCCTTAATTTAGTCTTGGGTTGAGCTATTCTGGCTTATAAAAGAACAATCACAACAAAAACCGTCTTTCTAAACCTCTGGCTGAAATGTAAACACGACTTTACAGGACAGGATAAAAGTGTGAATAGATGGGTGAAGCCAACAAAAGGTTAATAATCCCAGTACAAAAATTCTTAGACAAACTCTCCTGCAGTTGAGCTGTTAGCAAAGCTATTAAATTTAATTGCAGTATAATTACATAGCCATATACCTAGCTGATACCCAGCTATCAAACACACACAGTGCAGGTTTAACCGCACGCACACAATGCATGGGGCTTTGCCTCAGGTGCTACAAACATCCTGCAGCCAGATGTGCTTCTGCCTTCCCAGCCAGACTTCCTCTCAATTACAAACATGCTTGGGATGAGACAGGGAGTCTCAGTGCGGGATGCATTAGTACAGAGAAGGTCAAGCTGCTTTGCAGAGCTGGGATGAGCAGTGCGATAAACTATATGCCTTTATAATTGCTGCTGTGGCACTATTTGCAGTGCGTGAAGTTAACACACCTCTGAGTCTTTGCAGGATCAGGGCCAAAGCAAATAGCACATTTTGCTTTCCTGGACTTGTCAGATATGCTTAAATTTTCCTGTTAGGGATGCTGCTGTCTCCTGAATCACTCTCTGCCCAAGGGCAAAGCGCCCAAAAACACTGCTGTGTGCATCCAGACTGTGTCTCCTGAGGATGGGGTTTGTATGGGAAACATTCCATGGGGAATCAACTGGGAGGTGCTTTGTGGCATGTTCCTGACCAGCCCAGAGAGCCAGGTGCTGGCCACAGGACAGACCTGCTTGCAGCTCGGGGTGGCTGAGTGCCACACGGAGCATGTTTTGGTGGATAGGACTGTCGCAGAGCTGTGTACTGACCCCATGCTGAATCCAAAACATCTTTCTGAGACCAGAAGAGGAAACTCTCCTTCCTTTTATCCACTGCTTTAATTTGATTTGGTACTTCTTAGATTTGCCTGAAAGGCAGGGGGCTGAATATCTCTAGCTAAGGATGTGTTTGTGCTTTTTCCAGTGCATCCAGAAGCATCAGCAGCAAGGGCTGGAAAAGGCTGTGAGTAAACGTATGTCTTTTGTACAACGCCCAGTTCAACTGTGTGGATACTGGGAGCTTGGGGAACGTACATACCAAGGCTTATAGCAGCGCAGGGGCTCTACAATGTGCAGGATCAATGGGGGATGTTCAGGAGGGATATTAGGAAAAATGTCTTCTGAGAAAGAGTGGTGCTGCCTGGGGAGTGGTGGAGTCACCATCTCTGCAGGTGTTCCAGACCCATGGAGATATGGCACTGAGGGACATGCTCAATGGGTTTGGTGGGATGGGTTGGGGTTGGACTTGGGGACCTTAGAGGTCTTTTCCAACTAGACTGATTCTCTCATTCTATGAGTGAATGGACAGAGGAATATATACAGTACGTGGAGCTTACTGAGTAGAACAGGAACACATATATGGAGGTTCTGTACCATGATTTGCCAACAGGCCACGGACACTCCTTTAGCAGTATGGAGAGGGCTTTAGTTCTGGGCTTCTCAGCAACTTTTTGGAGTTGCAGAGCAGCAAAATCCTGAGTACGGCTGTGGATCTCTTACAGGACACACAGGAGGTCAAACCCTCTGAGCTTTCATGATTTTAAACAAACAATTACATTTAACTAAAGGAAATGGTTAGAAGGAGCTACTTTGCAAGGAATTCACTGAGCTCATCTATTATTGAATAGGAATACGTGTGGAAGTCATGCAGAACTCCATTTTCCTTGGAGGGGTTATAGGAGAGCTTGGGCTTCGGCATTAAGTGGGAGCACAGGATTTACTGTGTCTCCTGAGATCACCCATCCATTTTGCACTGCTTCCTGCCTTCAGCAGTGGCCAATCTGTGATGATTCAGTGGAAAACGACCTCCAGCTCCGAGTCTTTTTTCACCAGACTAATTGTACAACACTCGAGCTCAGTAAGAATTCACCACCGCCTTGAAACTCTGATGTCTTTTTCCTTGGCATGGGTTAGTGCTAACAGTACAACAGACCCTACTGACAGCTCCAAACACCCTTGTTTCCCACATTTTTGGTCTCAGGGCCATTTTGCTACTAGGAGCTGCTGCTAGGACAAGTGTACAAACACTGCTAGTATCCAGTCTAGGCCACTGAAATGTGGTATAAGGAAGCACTTAGCTTCTTTGTGACTCAGAGATTGAAAGCGCTTCAAACTGATCATTTGCAGATCATTATTTTTAAAATAATGGTTATCCTTAGCAAAATTCTAGGTCTGGAAATGAATCTCTCTCTTTTTTTTCCCCTCTCCAGTGGATAGGGATGTTATCTCCAGATTTGCTAGATTTGAAGCATCTTGCAAAGCCGTGTCTTCAATTTGGTTGGCAATATCAGCTTTGCTCTCAGAGTTCTTAATGCAGCTCTGCTTTCCACAACGGGGATCAGGAGAGATATGGACAGCAAAAGCTGGTGTGATCTGGGTATCTTATGTAGGTGTTGAGTCCACAGGCACCTGGCTTCACAAAAGCAATTAGGATTCTACGTGTTGTGAGCTTCATTATAGGCATAAGTGTGTGTCTGCTGCAAATACATGGGAAAATGTGCTGCATGCACAGCACAGTGGGAAGGTCTGGATCGCATCCTGCATTTATTTATGAATGGTTTTTATGTGTGTTTATGTTGTTATGTCAAACTGTGCAGCAGGAAGAAGCAAGCCTGTGCACATTTTGTCTGGGCTGCCATTGTGCATGTGAACATCAGGCTGAATAATGAATTACAGGCCATGCATCTATTCATGCTAGGTAAATCTCTGCACCGTGGGTTGCAGAGACTGTGAACATATTTGTAGCCACAAATAGGCCCAGCTGCATGCAGCCCTAATGGGATACCTTTAAATTCTTCCATCCTTTGCCTTTTCCTGGTCTGGAGACCCCTTGTGCTGAACGCCTGTAGCTATAAGTGTGGTTCTGTGCTGCATAGTTATTGGTGTAGAGACCTGAATGCCAACATGCACGTGTGTTGTGTGGTGCATATTTCTGTACAAATACTACTTGTTTCTTTGTGGAAACTGCATCTTAATCTTGCAAAATTGGAAACAAGACAACTGCAGAGACAGCATATATGGGAATTAGGCAAAAAATTGATCCTATCCACAGCCTACAAAAAGATTGTTCAGTCCTCCACAGCAGGGTGTGGGAAGAGCTGGCAAAATAGAGGGGACAAATCTTTACCATTTAATTCTCTATTTATTTCAGGCATTTATTTCTTTAGGTGTTATTGCAGCGTGGTTTGAACCTGGAATCCTGATGAGTTCTCAGTATGCACAAATACAGCACCTATAAGAAAGTCTTTCAAGTATGCATGGGAATTTAAGACAAAAACCTTCTGGAAACTCAACAACTTGTGGTGATCATATTAATGGTGAACCAAACCTTCTGGGCTCTGCTGTGTTGTACAGTTTTCATTATGCAGTTCATGCTCTCCTGCACTGCAATGTAGTGTGATATAGTGCAAGGGGAACGTGCACCCTTCCTTAGTCAGACTTTGAGGAAAGACTTCAGCTGACTCAGCAAAGGGGGAAAATTAATTGGAGGAACCCACACAAACACAAGAACTTAAGGGAGCCTTAAACTTGTGGGTGGACTATTCCTTCCCTGGCAACATGAAAAATAGGCAAGGGCATCTTCAAGACAGCCAAGCTCATCCACAGCCTCTGTGGCACAGATCCACTTTGGCCGAGGCCCAAGCTGTTTGTATTTTTATTCTTGTTTGCCTTCATTTTATTAACTGGCTTGTCTTTTATCATTCCCAGCACAATCATTATCTGTGGCTCAGTGAATGAGAAAACCGAGAGGACAAAAAAAAATATGCATCTAGGTGTACATGTGAGGCAAAGGGTCCAGCAAAAAGTACTTTGCCTGCTACAGTGGAGTGAGTTATAAGTGGGGTGCAATTTTAGGCAAGCATAAAGTGCTTTCCCAGAGCTGAGTCCTCCTGGGATAGGCATAGCCAGGAGAAGACTGGAGTAGTGTAATGAAGCCATTCTCTAAGCAACATTAAAGAGAGTGAAAATACATTTCAGAACACACAGCCAGTGGAATACTGCTTAGACAACAGCCTGTGCAGGGGTCCTTGTTAGTTGTCTGGGGAAATCAAAGTGCTCACCAGCACCAAACACTGCTGCTTTTACAGTCCTTCACTACGTAGAGCTGCCTATTCTACCCAGGCATCATCATCATCATCTTCTTCAGGTGGGCAAAATGATCACTGTCAGCTGAAGCTGCTTTGCAGGGTTGGGGCACAGGTATACAGATTTGGGATATACTTCTAGAGCGTTGCAGCCCTCCCCTGCTGCTGCCTTCTGAGTGAGTGAGGGTGCAGGGAAGCAATCCCAGAGTACAGCCTCTTCTTTCCTCTTCTCGAGGAAGCAAATTGGGATGGGCGCTGCACACAAACATAGGAAACCATTGCAGATCTTTGCTACATTCTATCTTCTTCCTGATTTTCTCAAGTGTTATCTTTGCTGTAGGAAGAAAAAAGTTTTTCTCCTACAAATCAGACAATAACAATGAAACCGGTTGTGCTTATGGTTGCTTCAACTATCCAACGTGCCTAAGAATCCAGAGGCAGATGTGCAATGCCTGGCCCTCCTGCAAATCCACTTTTGCAGAGAAGACTGGTTCCCATAATTGCTGAATGTCTTTTAGCAGAAGGTGTAGTTCTGCTGTATTAGTTAATCCATGTTAATTAAATCACCAATTTACTACTATTTTTCTCTAAGAAAGCAGAATTACCAAAGCATGCCCTACTTCCTTTCTTTCTTTTTAAATAGAAAAATGCAGCTTCTGCAAAATAAGAAGAATTCCATTAGAAAATATTAACCTTATTAGTTTTTGTAACAAAGGAAAGAGAACTGCAACAGTTTGATTTGCTGTTCTGAAACCAGGGTACTTCAGCTGGCTTAAATTGAGTAATGTTTATTTAATGATTTATTTATTACCTTTCTGGATCTAGTTCAACACTAAACTGTATTTTCCTATGAAATTATGATGTGGAAATTGTGTCTTAAGCATCTCCACTGCCCAGCAGCATGGGTTGCTGGCTGGAGCAGCTCCTGGTACTCCCTAGGATCCATGCCAGTGACCCATGCATGCAGGTGTGTCCTGTGCTTGGAGCACTGTGTCAGATCCTGGCCATGGCTCCTGTCTGTGCTCTGCTCTGCACCGTGTTTGCATTTCATGTGCTGAAAAGCTCTGAATTATCTGATGCTTAGAAGAATATTTGAGACATCCACCAACTGAAACTGAGAGGTTCATTAGGCCATTATACCCACCTAGAAATACTTCCTTTACTGTAAATTGTGCATCAAACCAAACTGTGAAACGTGAGCGTTTGTGGTTGCTGTTGTCTACTGGACCTAGACCTGCTCTCCCAGGAGCGTCTGGCTTCTCCTGGTTGATCAATAGGTGGTCTCAAGGTTTTACCGGCGGCTGAGGCTTTCTCAAAGCACAGAACCAGACCACAAATGGCTCAATTCACCCTGATGGAATCTCGTTCTCTTTCCCAGAATTACCCTAGATAAAACGGCTGCAACCACAAAAGGTGTCCTGCAGTGCTTTCAAGGATAGTGAATGGTAGACCTGCATGCGTTGCAGACCTTGGGCTTTTGTAGGATGTTCTGTCATAGAACAGGATCATTAAGGTTGGAAAATACCACTAAGAGCATCCTGAGTGCCAACTGTGTGACCTGTTGTAGGGTACCTGCTTTAGGGTGGGTTGGTGGTTGGACTATGCCTGGTGTCTGGAGCTATCTGGCACTGGGAAGGCTGGCCACTAGGGAGTGGAAGGAGTGTGTAAATGTGGTGGAAAGCCTAACATCTGAACAACAAAGCAGTGTTAGATGGGCTATAAAACATGTGCGTTATTACTGTATATAAATGAGTAGGAAGAGATTGGCTTCAGAAAGTTTATTTTCTGCAGCTTTAAACTATCAGTTGACCCATCATTCACTCAACAGCTGGCAGAAGGGGAAAAAAATCCACTCTCCTGTGACTGATCAAAGACTCCACGATGAAAAGGAAGCCAAATTCTGCTCTTTGCTACACAAAGACCAATAGCGTACAGATAACTCCCATGTCAAGCTGGTCATCTAGAACTCATAGCCATATAAATAAGAACAAAGCACGTGGCTGCTGAACTCCTTAATGTCATCTCTGTGAGCTCTGTATCTCCGTTCAGATCTCCCTGTTTTGCCATTCTGTCCCTAGCTCCTTCTTTCAGCAGGACGCTTAACTGCCTCTCAGCTAATTCACTTTATTTGCTTCAGTGATTGTACCTGGCATCCTCTCCCGTACCTTCGCCTGGGCTTTCTTTTAATTCTCTCTTCTCTCTGACTTTCTCAGTATGTGCTCTCCATGGTATTAAGGACGGATTTACTTTTGAGCAGGGAAAACTACAAAGTCATGAAAATCCTTTATGATTCTAATTAGATCTGAGTAATGTATAGAGACAAAGCCAGCCTTGGGTATCCCAGTAAGTGCAAGATCTGGGAACCTCTTGTTTTATTGCTCAGTAGAGAACTACAGAACTATTCTACTTAATTATGACCAGGGACAACGTAAGTAAGGAGCAGCCTGCGTGGCACGGATCTGTGAGCAATGATGGCTTAAAGACAGGACTTGAGGGTCCTCGTTGGTGTATTGTGCCTCAGGGCTTTTTTCTTTAACTTCAGACCAGCCACTTACATTTCTCTACCTCAGCTTATTTTCAGATGACAGGCGAGGAGAATGCATATTTGATTTGTGTTGTAAATGTGCACAAAGAGTCTTAAAGAAGAGCAAGTTACATCAGAAATCTTGTCACTGGTGCCTGGATGCAGGGATGATGGATGTAAGAGAAACAGGAGGAGGCAGTGAGGTACCTCAGGTGGTTTTAAACCAGGCAGTCCCCCAGCATTTCCATGATGGATGGTGCAGAACAGTTTAGGCTGTGCCTCAGTTTCCCATCTCTCACACATGCAATGCAGCTTCTTCACTGTGTCCATTTATCACTGCCTTCCTGTTTTGGTGTATGTAGGCAGAGATGATGCTTGACTGAACCTTGCAACTTTGAAAATTAAATGTCGTGCCATCCAGCAGGTTGTTTTCTTCACCAACAAACAACTTTATCTGGTAATGGAAGAAAGTAGACAAAAAGAAATGGGTGTTAATAGGTTAAAATGAATCCTCCCACCTTTCCAGAAGTGAATGCACATTTATCTGAATTGCTTGATTGGAGCTGGTTATGTAAATGAATTGTTAATATCTACACATGCTTTATTCTGTTACAGTGAAGTCACAAATCAAATTAGGACAAAGATTTCTCTTTAATTTCTGTGCTTTTCTTCTCCTTCTTTTTCAATTACTGCACTTTGTATAATTTTTCATCTAGATCTGACAGCTTATTAACAGGATTGAAACCCACAAATTAACATTTTTTTAAGCCCACAATGAGAAGAAATGCAAACAGTCCATCAATACATATATATTTCCCCCCTGTTTCTATGTACAAGTGACAGATTCATAAACCTTAGCCTTACGTCTCTCCCCACTCAAGTTTGGGAAAATCCATCTCCTTTCTTCACAAAGCCCAGTGCTAATGAAGTCATATATGGGGGCAAACCCATTACTGAGGAGGGTGGTTCTGGTTGCAGAAAGCAGGTACAGATGTTTCAATAGATGGTGGAGAGGGCAGCTCTTGTGGAGACCTCCAAGCTGGTGCAGGGCAAAAAGCATTCCACTCTCCCAACCCATCTGGATACAAAGCACTTAAGAAAATAGTATGTAGGGAAAAAAAATCATGTGTTTGCAGCTGATATTACCCATGCTTTCCAAAGACCAAAGCAATCCAAGAGAGTTCAAATGGGGAGATGTTGTGTAAGTGACTTCAGTGTACCCGATGGAATGGATAACAACTCAACGAATAATTTGGTTGTAGGAGGCATGCTGAGAAATGCAATTTCCATTGCAGCAAATCTGGGGGGAAGGAAATCAGCGTGATGCTGTTTGTTCCCTAACTGCAGAAAGGCTTTCACAGGGGATAGCATCAATTGTCTGTGCGGTGATCTTGTACACTTTTGAAACAGGAACGTGCTGCCTTTATGGAAGGAGGTGTCTTATAAAGGACCTCAGCAGATCAGATCGGACTTCTTCCCAACTCTAAAGGTCTCATTCTTTTCCCTGTCCTTTTGCCTTTCCCACCAGCATTTTCATTTGGATTTCTTTGGAGCACTTTTTTGAACTTAAGTGAATTCTTTAGTCAGGTGCAAACAAGTGTAAAAGAGAACTTGAGAAATTTGAACAATAAAATCCCTGAAGGTGAATTACTTGTGACTGTGTCATAAAGTGCTCTGCCCATCTCCTCTACACATAGCAGGGATCTGTCTGGGGAATGGAGCAGGAATAGAACACCCCAAATTACCAGGGAGACTTTTAGGAAGGGTATCAGCTCTTGTGCTTCATAGCAGAAGCTACTTGAGAGCTAAGGAGAGAACACCCTGAAATCCAGGATCTCTCTCTCATTTCTCTATTCTTATTTTCCTCGCATTTTTTCTCAGAAGCACATGGTGGCAGTTTCTGACAGAGGCAAAACACCAAAGCTGCATTGGGCAGAACTCAGCTATTCTCACATTCATTTGCACCGTTCCCAGCAGCTTGGGCTGCCTTTTCCAGCCACAGCTATAAGTCCTATGAGACAAAAGGATGTTTGCACATGTCCACGGCAAAACAGCATTTCTGGGTGCAAAAAACATTTAACTGAGAACTACACAAACAGGTACCTGTCAGCAATTGTCTTTTCAAATGTCACTCTAAGCAAGACCCACCCAGCTGCACCTCTAACAGCACTTTCACATCCCTTAGAGGATATAGAGGACAGATCCCATGTCTTTTAGTGCATCACGCTGGGAGTACTTATTCAATATGCAAAGTTACAAACAAATTACTTTGTGTCCATGCCTTTGGTGCAGACACATCCCTGTGTGCATGGCCAGAAGGCCGGCAGCTGTGCATGAGCAGCGCAGCATACATCTGCCACGTCCCCTCATCTTGTCTGCATGCTGCTTCAGTCGGAGCTACAGACTCTGTTTAACAATTGACTCCTCTAAGAAAACAACACTTGAGAAATGACATCTTCTTTCAACAGGGAGCTTTTTGCTTCACTTACTGGCACGTTCCCTTGAAATCTCCACTTGTTTCTATGTTGTACCCATGACTGTCTTTGCATACTATCTACCTTGCCTGCACCAACCAGGTTTTTAGGAATTTGGGATCAGTTTTGTTTCCAGTGTCCTGTTCAGAGACATAATGGAGAACCCAGGCTGAAGCTGAGCTATCTTTGGAGAGCAGCCCTGTGTTTGGCTCACCTTGTTGTCCTGTGCTGCTGTGAGATCCTGGAACAATTGGCACAATTAGACATGCAGCACTATTTGAGCAGCAATACCTAGTCACAGTGGAGCAATTAAGACAATTACCGTACGTTTTATGTAACAGGACAAATGGATCTCACTCTTAAAGTCTTTGAAAATCTCCTATAAAAGCTGTAATAATGCATTAATATATTAATCCCCCTAATCCTGTCAAACTACCCAGTCTTTCAGTGAAGGGGTTGACAGCAGATCTCACTACTAAGAGGAATAGCAGCAGCCACTTGCTAGAGTTGCTTTTTTAACCATTTGCCTATATCGACTGCAGCAAATGTCTGGTTTAGTGGATAAAACTGAGGAAAGGAAAGTCTCTCTTGATTTAGTAAAGCTCCCCTGACACGTGCACATCACCATTCCTATCAGATCCAGTAAAAACATTACAATTTTTCTTGAGACACAAAACTAACAGGAACAGGTTGTGCCCAGGAGCAAAACAGAGGGGTTTATGATACAGAATACCAAGCCAAGGACACATCCCAAACTTGCCCCAACCTCTCAGAGATGCAAGATGCTGCATCAGCAGTCCAGGCACTTTGGAAACTTGGACTGAGATGGAACCATGAGAGATGGGCCAAAAGTAAAGAAAGAAAAAGTAGTAATTAAAGGAAAGAAATATATATATATATATATATTTGCAAAATAAAGGCACAGGTAGCACAGCTGCAGTATTGTGCTGAAAGGATAGAAATAAAAATGTTTTTCTATTTACTCCTGCTCAGAGACTCCTCTGATTCCCCATTATCCAGCTGGCAAGCCGTTTGCAGTACCTTCTTAACCACGTGCCTACATCTCCCACTCTTAGGCAAAGTCCATATTCTTAGATTGCCAGCAGGGGAGAGGATGCTGATTTGGATATACAAGATTTGTGAAAATCCCATTTGATATTCTATTTTAACTACAGTTTCTCCCAACGCAGATATCTTACATTCATAATGTAACTTCAAATCATTTTAACCCTCCACCTGCCGGAGGACTCACTGCTCCTTAACAAGGTGGTAAGATGGCATGCTAGCTTCTGCCTGGCATGGCAATACTGAAATCTCAGTGTGAAGCCTTTTTTTCATGCAGCCAACCTTACATTTCACAGCAACAACAAAAAAAAGCTTGACAGTCACACTTATACAATAGCATACATCATGCTGATACAAGGAGCTCATTAATAGCTCTTAATTGAGACTAGACACAATAGCTAAGCAACCACTTTGTGAGGATAATGGCTGTGAGGTGAGTGACCCCTGCTCAGTCTCTGAGTGATTTCAAGGCACCTGGGTTTTCAGAGCAGCCTAGGGAAATTAGGCACACAATAGCTATCATATTTTACTGAGAATGGGATGCTAGTTTGGATTAAAAAGATACAATTCTTAGCTATAATCTTCCTTTATTTTAGGTCTTGATCTGAAAGCCAAAGCTAATGCTTCTTTTCCCAATTTAGATGTTCCCAGATCCTGTAGCATATATGAATTAGGCAGATGCTGGTTTAGTTGGGGCTGGGTAAGTAAAATACTGCCTGAAAGCTCAGGACACATGCAAGCAAAGTGTGACCAAAACCTACAGCTGAGGTCCATGCTCCTCCATTTTAGAAGGCTCTTTGGGAGATGCTGCCCTCACCCTCATCTGTGCTCATTTATGCTGATTTGCAACAGGTGAGTCTTTAATTAAGATAAAGCTGTGTCCTCAGGATGGAGCCATTTGGCAATACAATCTCTGTGGGTCTCTGCATAGCAGGTGGTGTGCAGCCCAGGTGATGAGTCAGCCAGGACATGGGGCTGGTGACTCAGTGCTACCAAATCTCACTCTGCCAGTCAGTTCAGCATCCTGACCACCCTTTGACATGCACTGGAAATGCATTCCAAGGGCTTAATTTAAGTAATGCGCCGTGGGAGGGTTGGTGACCTCAGCTCCTCATTCTGATAGCAGAGTATGTTTACGAAAATTAAGGTTATTGATTGCAGCGATTCTTTTCAATCGGCCTATTAATGCTCGTTTTATGTAACAGGACAAATAGATCACAGTGTAAAAGTCTTTGAAAATCCCCTGTGAAAGCTGTAATAATGCTTTAATGTATTAATCCCCTTAATCCTGTCAGACTCCCAAAGAATTTCTGTAAAGGCTGACAGGAAATCTCAGTACGAACAGCAGAACCAGCAGCAGATGCATTTCAATAGGTGGTATTTAACTGTTTGTCAGTCTGCTGGCTTTAAAATAGTCCTCAGCAGAGAGCGGAGGGAAGCTGCTGCTGGTGAAGTATGGGAAGAGATATTAAGAGATTTTCTGGCTTGGTTTGTCCTTTTATTTACCTTGTGGTAAATCAAAGCTATCGCAGAGCATTGACGTGGGGGTAAAAATGAGTGTTTTACTCTTCTCGGGGGTTGTGGGATGCAAACTCTTTGCTAGAAGAGCCACGGGTCTCATTGCTCGAGTGGTTGAATGTAGGGAATAAGTTTAAAATAAGAAGAGAGAAAAATCAGCTCAGGACATGTTAGCAGCATAATGACAGTGCTGCTTCGAGAGGTGGCACCTCCGATTTCAGGCATGTTCTGAGCAGTCTATAATTTAGATGGAGCGTTTCGCAGGGACTCTGTTTTTCTTCCTTCACTTTTCCTTTAACTGGTAAAGAAAATGACATTCTGTGTAAAACGTAATAACCAATAATGAATCCTTTAAAGTGCAACATTATCTTTCCAGCGCACATTTCCCCTGCACCTCTCCTAATTAATTGATTAAATATGTGCCTTGGTGGGTTTAGTGTTTACTGGAGTGATCAGGATAAATTCATTTTCCTTGTAGTGAACAGAAGATAGTGTAATTGGGGATCCTGTGTTACTTGCCTTTGTGATATGAGAGGAAAAAACAAAGCAATGACAGCTATGTGGGATCAGTACAGCCCCTGTATGAGCTCTACGCCTGCTTTTGATTTCATTTACAGCAGAGCAAATGGTTGGCATTGTCACCAAACCAACAGGCTTGCTCTGAGCATGAAGTCACACTCTGTGTGCTCCCCTCTGCTGCCTACAGCACATCTCCCTCCCTGGCCCAGGAACTGAAGGGCAGATTCTTCCATCCAGGGGAAAAAGGAAGTTTCCTCTCAGCATTCACTCTGTGAGGACAGAACCCTTCTCCCTGGCTGCAGCATTTCCCAGTGAAGCAGTGGGGATGGAATAGCAGGTAACGAGTTGGGAGCTGCAGATTGCTTGCAGAAAATAGAGTTTCAACGCACAAATTAGAATCAGGTAAAGCTTGCCCAGGCACGTTTGCCCTCCACTGTGTTGCTGTTCTCTCCATTCTCGTGTCTTTATTTTCTTTTGTCTGGACTCCTGACTTGGACACAAAACTCTTGATGCAGCTGGGAACTCCCATGATGAACGATGGAAAACTGCCAAGAACTGAAATTACAGTGTGCTGGGGGGAGCTGTAGTTCACCCACTGAACATACCCCACAAAGGAGAATGGAAACACAATGAAGGCAGAGTAGAAATGTCTGTGAAGTATTGCAGCATCATCTATTAATCTCTGGTTTAGCGCACATGACGTGCAAAAATGTACAGTTTAGAGGTTTTCATGTAAAGATCAATGTTTTCCCTGGGTAGGTGGAATAATTATTTTTCTGACAAGCTTAAACTCTGAGTCACCACCAAAACAGAAAGCTGCAGTCCTGGAAGGGAGCTCATATAGGGCATCTCCCATAGGGTATCTCTCCTGATGCTCTGGGCAGAGCATGGGCAGAGTGCATGGCACCCCACCATCCCCAACAGACACAATGGCTTGTCCTGACTCATGCATTTTCCCACTTTATCCCGAGCACTGATAGCTCATTTGAGCTACTTTTACAAGAATAGCAGTCAAATTTTTCTTGCTTAATGACTTGGCAACAGCGTATTCTTTTAACTAGTGCAAGATGCTGTGCCAAGAATAATCTAATACTCATTCAGAAAGGATTAACTAGATATCGTAGCAGTAGCCCTCAGTTTACCCACAGAAGAACAGAAATAGCTTTCTTTGGTGTAACACAGTTCAGATAGTATTTCACCTTAACTTTTATGATCAGACTGTTTGTAGTTCAGAGAGAAGTCTGTGCAAGAAAATCGATAGTAATTCATGCATGCACAACCCACATCAGCTTCCACAGGACATTAGGTTTTGTATTAACATAACTGAAAATTGGAAAGTTCCTTTTTCAACAGAGTAGAGATAACTACTGCTAAGTGCTTTTTTCACATGTGTGTGTGAGCCCCATACGAGGAGATAGACTGTAAAATATAGCTTTGTAAGTACATTGTTTCATACAAGCTTTGCATTGCAAGTGTTTCTGAAAGGTAGCATCAGAAATTCATGACACATTAGGCTAGCTTCATTAGAGACACACAGAGATGTAGGTTTCATCTGGAGAATTGTAAATGACCAATTTGTCATTTCTTTACTTGTTGATCAAATAAGGATGAGAAAGAAGGGAATTCGCAGGTCTGGGACTGGAAGGGAAAGAACGTCTCTTTGGTACCATAAAACGTCTCTCTAATTAGTAGGGGAATGTCAACAGAATGTAGAGCTTCATGGCCAGGAAATCAAGGGAGAGTAAATATCATATAAAACATAGGCTGTGTTGGCCTAGGGATTACAGATTCCCTGAACTACTTTAAGCAGTACCTCTACTTTCTCTTAGCGATGCTCGCATTTGCTGTCTTATGAAAGAAAGAAGTAAATTATATTTGTAGTTAGAAGGATAAAAGCTAAAATATGGAGTCTTCGACTGTTTTGTGATGGGTTTAAAATCTGGGCCAGGCTAGCAATGATGTGTGACAGGTCAGTTCTGTAGCTCAGGTTTATTATGCTGAAAATCTGCACTGCAAGGCATATTCCAACATAAAAAGAAAAGTGCTGCTACCCCTAGAATTGAAACCAAAGAAGAATCAGCCTTCTATCAGTAAAAGTTCAGATACCTGCCATAAGATACAAAAATAAATAAACCAATCCATCAGGATTTCCTTCAAGGTACAGAGACAAGTTTAGCTTCTGGTCCCAATTTCGTGCTCCTTGCCTCTGAGGACTACTGAGATTTAAGGAGTGGATTGCTGAGATATGAGGAGTGGAAGCGACAGTCCTCTGATCAGGTTTAACCCGACTTCACCACTACCCTTTTTCCTACCACACTTTGTGGGATGATGTGGTTTACATGTCAGCCCTTAGAAGACCTTGTGCCAATGCTCAGAGCTTGCTTCCAGCTCACAGTGGGGGAAAATAAGTATAAAACCTCTGGCACAGCCCATGGCTGCCTGCAGATGCTTTGTGACACTTGGGCATGTGCAGATAACAACATGATCACTCTCCATCATGTAAGCTGGTGGTACTAGTGGAGAGTCTGCTGCCCAGGTGATGCCATCCTCGCCTGTATCTGTTTCTGTTGGAAGTTCTTTGGTATTTCTGTTTGGAAAACTAGACCATACCTGGTTGAATGTGAGCCATTCTTATCGGCCTGTACTTGTCTTCATTCACAGATGTGAGAGCGTGAGCATTTAATTTCTTTGGAGAGGGTTTTAACCTACAGCTAGCTAGGTATTGGATGAGGTTTATCCATTTTATCAAATAATGAAAAATCAGAACACTCCGGATCTGTTGTTGACCCGACTGGAACGACTTATTGCACTCTGAGCTCTTTTTATTGACGGAAAATCTAAATCAGAAAAGCTGTTGTCTTCCTTGGTGTGAAATGACTCATTCGTCATCATACTCACCAGGGAAACCAGGAACTGAATTGGCTGTCAGGGCTGAACTCCTGTGAGCAGCTTCTCTAAACTGGGGTTGTTGAACATGGCAGGGATCTTCTTTGTAATATTGCCTCTGGTGTTCAGTTGATTGCTGGGCTCTGACTTCTCAGAGCGGTTCATAATGAAGTGCATCTCACATTTGTAGCTGGAGACGTATTGGAAGCATCTAATTCGAGAAATCTACCAGTCTGAAATTTAAGTTCTTAAATGGAGATATTCTAAGTCCTCTATTAAAAAAAAACCATCATGGAGACTCTCCAAATCCATTATTGCTTTTCAAATTCCTGGCTATGGATTCTCACTCTCACACGGTTTCACAAAGTTGCATTCACTGGATTAAAAGCAAAACAAGCCTCTACTTGTGATCCTTCATAACTGTATGATTCTTCAATGGAAAATATTTGTTGTAGAGATGACCAGTTCTGTGGTGTATTTACACTGTCTTATAGAAACATGCATGTGAGGATATATATTGAATCCAGTAATTATATGCTCCATAGCACTCCGAGAAGAAAAAGCATGCCAAGAATAATTCAAATAAACATTAAGGCCTTGACATAACTGGTATTGTACCAATGCAGTTTTCTAAGCGCAAAAATTTCCCCCCAGCTCTTTGGTATGTCATGAAAGAATAATGGATGTTAATGTTGTTGATAGTCATTAAAATTCCTGCAAATGGAAAATGACTCACCCCCCTTCTTTAATTCTAGCCCATTGCATAGAAAACCTGTGGATGCCTTTGTCAGTGACACTGTTAGCTCTGGAAAATGAGAAGAAGGTTCTTGAGTAGCTTTTGTGTTCCTGGGAAACTGTCCTTTTATGGTAGCAAGTTTTCTGGCTGCCAAAATGATGAAAGCCGTGTAACCACCTTAGGGGTGTGAAATGGCTCCAAAAATAACAGCTGCATGTGGTGGTGAGATTTGGACTTGGTATGAAAAGGTCAGCAATGGTCCTGATCGTGATGGTTAAGGAAGGAAGATCACCTGTGTTTGTGAGGCAGTTCGGTGCTCTGTTGAGCTGACTTTTACCTCCAGAGAACTTGTAATATAAATAGGAAAGGCTGACAAGAGAAAGCTATTTTAGGGACAAATTACTGGAATAAAATAAAGGATTATTGCTAATCTTGAAGGCTTGCTTACAGACCAGGACCCCATTGTGGTGGGTGCTCCAAAAACAGTGAATGTCTGTCCAGTGTGGGGTCATCATTTCAGGAGTCCAAGTGGTCCATGGGGTTAAAGGGCCAGTGGGAAGTTTGCCCTTGGAGCAACGTGCCTTTACTACTTGTAGGGTGTAGCTGTGATGATAGGCCAGAAACAAAAAGTCAAGTTGGCTGAAAACAACAGCTGGAATAATTTGTCTTTGACACAGCTGAAGTCCTTCGTTTTCGTTTAATTGGATAACGTGAGCTACAACCTTGTGATTTGCTAATTTGTTACACTGGAATATGATTAGAAGATGTTTTGAGAGTGGGTGATGAGGAATTTTAATAAGACATTTCTAAGGTGGGGCTGTTCTGACACCAAGGATTTTGTTACAGTATTTTAAGCTCATTGTGACTCTAATGATGTTACAAATGTGGAAGTGAGATAAATGTGAATGAATTGCTATTGAACCCATCCAGCGAGAAACTTTTAAAGTGTTGTGGGACATATGTAAATTAATATGTAAATTGAACGGTTTGGGTTATAAAAGGACGTGTCTGAGGAATGGCTCTTTGGAGGTTCTTTGGATCAGCATCAAGGATGCTGATCATTTGAGGCCTTTACGTATGTTAATCATCTTGTTCTTCCAAGCCAAAGAAGATATGAATACAAAAGTGCTAACAGCCCTATTACTAAGTTGTTTGCAAGCTTTCTTACAATAGAAATGTTAACTGTGTGACTTAATATCTACTTAAAAATGCCTGCAACTTACTGTAGTAATATAAGTGTGATTGGATGAAACCGGATCTATCTAAAATAGCCACTGTAATCAGGAATTCTCTGAGCTTAGTCTGCCAGTCAACCGACGATAAGAAACGGAAACAAGTTGTTTTAGGGATGATAGAGGAGTAGGTAAGGGAAACATGAGTGTAGGTAACAGGTGGTTACTTAGGTAGTAAGAAAAGTATTAATCAGGATGTAAGATGATGAGGGACTCGCTTGATTTGGTAAAGCTCACAACAAGCAAAGACCAGTGGCAGTGATGCTGAACGGCTATGAAACAGACTTAGTTTTTGCAGTTCCAGTTTTCCAAGGCTGAGTGGATTTCATCATCACTACTGTTTATTTTTGCACCCTATTGTGGAGGATTGCTCTTAGACCTGTTAGCCATGAGTGGTAGGAAGAGAAATACAAGTTTTTCCCACTTGGAAATCACTAAAGCACGAAGTGATGCTGCTGATATTTCCATACAGAACCTTTTAAAAGATCTTTTGAGGTGCCCTGCTCCCCCGAGCTTGACTTTTGGAAGTAATAATATCTAATCTAATTTATGATGTATTTAACTGAAATCTAATTTCCATTTTTTGTGTCCTGTAAAGAACACCAGGCTCTGGGGATCCCTGATAAAGCTGTGGGAGGGACCCCCTGCTTCCATATGCAAGGAACTAATCAATCCGCTGCCAGGAGTTTAGGAGTTTAGGCTAATATCTGTGGTGGTTGCAGCTCACGTATAATGAAGACAAATCCTGTTCTGGCTGAAGATCAATAATTCAAAGGGGGATAGGGAGAGCCAGGAATGGGGGATGCAGGCTGCAGGAGCATCTGCCAATGGAACACTTTTTGAGAAAAACAAGCTTTAAAAGCAGAGTGTAGGACAATTACTGAGAATTACTGAACATCCTATGGGTGCGAAGAAGACCCCACGAATACAAAATATCCTCTCCCACCACTTCCAAAATCCAATTCCTTTTTAGGAGCTCCTAGGAGAGGTATTTAGAGCCTATTAGAATGGCAGGAAGCCAGCTGTTAATCAGCATGTTAATTCTGGGATGACATCATGTGGACCAGCGGCAGTTACCTGCATATGTTAAGGGTGAGGGAGCTAAGCTGGTAATCCCAGCTTGATTTCCCTCGTTTGCAGCACTGCAGGGATCTGGGATCTTCTGGGGACTGGAAAGCATCCAGGGAGGATGCAGAGATAGAGCTTTCGTGGGTCACTTGCAGCACCAGCATTCGTGGTTCTTATGGGCCTTAATATTTTTACCACATACATCCCATATTTTAAAATGTTCATTGGATGTGGGCTTAGGCTGTTGTCACAATGTCTTGAATCATGTCAAAGAGGTGATGTTAACAAGTGTGACAAGGCAGAGATTGGTCTGTTCAGGCTGCTGTTTGTCCTCTTTTTCAGAGGGCAAAAGGGTTAAAAATCTGCCCAAAATTCTCCTTTTGCTGAGATGAGAACTAAGCATGTATTGATTTCAGGCTTTCTTTTGTTCCCGTTTTTCCTCTTCTTTCTTATTTTCTTTAGCACTATGAGCTCTGTTTTTCGCTTGCCCTGCAAAAGTGATTATTCAACATAAGTACAGACAGTTTACAGTGTTTACAAGTTAGCTGAGAGAGCAAGTCTCCTTGTCATGTTCTCCTAGAATATAGGCTAGGGTCAATGTTGCCAACCTTGAACATTGAGGGATCATGAGGGAACGCGCCTAGAAATCACAAAATCGGCTCTAAAACCATATGTATTTTTTAAGCAAAGAAAGGAGCTTGCCTTATTTATTTTTAAGCCTGGAAGAGGTCACACAGTCACCATTTTCAATAGAAATGGGGAAACACTTGCACGGTCTCCCATGGGAGAGGCCTGAAGCCTGGACACAGCAGCAAGCTCCCCACCTCTATGCTTGCCTCTTCTTTTAGTGGAAGCAGAGACTCCTGAAGGTGAGGCATGATATGGTTGCACTGCATGAGCTCTTTGCTGTAGCTTCACAGAAGGGCTCTTAAAGGAATCAGAAGCCTGAACTGGGGGTTATTTGGAAACGCTGATCCTTTGGCAGCTGGCTGATGCAGGAAGGATTTCATGCCTCGCTCTCTACCAAGGAGGAAACATGATTTCCTTCTGATGAGCTTCAGGGGAGCATGGATAGTTGGAAGAGACAGAAAAGAAAATGTGGAAATCATGAGCACCCTGGAAGGTACCTTTGAATTATGACCTTGTTCACATCTTTCCAAACTCCCTTTACATCATTTCTGATGTGTTTTGCCATCTGTATGTAAGCTGAGATCATATTTATTTATTTTTTTATCAGAGATTAAGCCAGGCTAACTAGTTTTCTGTCTTGATCTTCTCAATCTCTCTGATTTTCTGCTGTGACTGCCCTAGGGAATCACTCTCTGATGCTATCTCTCAGACCCTCTTGGATCCATTCTGATGGCCTGACACTGCCACAGACTTCTTCTGCAGCAATGCCAGATAAGAGAGTGCCTTCCTCTGAAAGCTGCAGGGCAAAAAAGCAGCAAGTCAGCTCCCTGCACCCCAGCGTGGTTCCACAGCAGAAGGGATTACTGGTGAAGATAGAGTGGACAAGAGAAATGGCTTTCTGTCCTTTCTCCCAGCTGAGCATGCTGGCAAGCAGCTGTGGGAGGCAATCTTCCTCTGTCCCTGTTGTAATAGTTTGTAGCTGAAAAAGAACATCAGGTTCTTAGGATTGACAATCCAGGAGCTTTAGTCAGTGCTAAATTCACTTTAATAATAATCCTCAATGAATCAGGTGGGAAATATTTCACAAGCTTTAAACACCAAAGAACCTGTAAGATTCTCTTAAATGGAAACCTGGGAAAGTGAGCGCTGCCAATTTATTCTGAGGACAGACTGGGGAAGAGATAGTAATTTTACAACACTGTGACTTTGTAGTGGAAGGAAATATTATATTGCTCATGAGCAAGATCCTGTTCATTTTCTTTTTCTCCACTTTAATACTTCAATCTTTTTTACCAATTGAAGCAAGAACTAGAGGCCAGCATCCCATCTGCCTCCACTGAACGTTAAGCTGATGTATGCAGAATGGGAGCTAGCTGGAAGCCCAGTGGACTTGCATGGGATACAGAGGCACAGCAAAGGCACATATGCTGCAGCTCCAACTATGTCGTTTTACTGCTATATGTAAAACACCATCTGTGGTGCAGAGACCTCTGCTATGAGGGAGACGCACATTCAACCCAGAAAATTGTCAACTGAAGTGCTATAAAGTTCTCTCTAAGTGTCTTCATCACTCATTGCTTGAGAAAAGCACCTAGTAGCAGGGAATGCTGTAGTGAGAGCTAATGTCGATGTAGGAATGCCAAAACCAACATTGGTGCAAATGGCTGCAGCTTGACTGCCTTTATTAGTACAAGTGAATCCAAGCTTATGGCTCTCCTGGATGGAAAGGGGAAGAATCCCACTGAATTTAGTGGTGCCTCAGTGCAACACCATTCAGAAATGTAATGAGGGGGCTGGTGTGTGTTTTCCACAGGATTTAATTTGGCCCATAACCATTGATTAAAGATAAATTTTATGTAGAACAGAATGGCAGGGATGCCAGACCCATCCTCTCCTCACAGGGCTGTGTAATATTGCATGGTCAGTTGGAGTTGATCTCATGTTTTTCTCCATGCAGGGGCAGCCCTAAGGAGCAATCTGTCTCCCACACTCGGGGACCAGAAACCTCAAATACATTCGTAGCTATTGCTGGGAAAGTCTGGATTGAAAGGAGAAAGGTAAACAGGTACTTATGGCCTCAGAGTGCCCTCAACCAGTGTCAGTGAGATGAGGAGATGCTCAGGAGCAAAATGGATGCCATGAACTCTCCTTCAGCTCCACAGTCAGACCTGGTGTGTGACGGTGAAATCAGCATTGCTTTTTGCTTCACTGACTCCAAGGGCTCATTAGAATTATTTCCTGATGGAGCAAGAAAAAAAAAGAAAGACAAATAAAATTCCACTCCCTTTCTGTCCCTGTAGCAGTGGCTGCAAAATATCATCTTTTGCCCCCTTGGATAAGCCTGCAAATAGTTTGTGTGTGCAATGCTGGCTGTTCCCACTATGTGGCTCTGCCCTCCCTGTGCCTGGCAGCCGGGAGCTGGCAAAGAGAGGCTGTGCCATGGCCAGCGGGACGGCTCATGCCAAGTAAGTGGCTCATTAGTGGTTGCAGCAGTGAGGAGCTTGCTGTTTGCTGCTTTGCTCTTGCCTGTAGATTGGGCTCGGTGCTCGTCAAAGCAATGGGAAGTTTAGCAGTGTTTGCTTCTCGCCAGCCGGCAGTGGCTTGATTGTTGCAGCCATGGAGGGCTCCAGGGTGGCCAGAGAAAAAAGGATGGGGAAAGTGGGGGTTGGCAGGAAGCTTGCAGCTGTGCCAAGAGCACAAGGGTAAAGAATGAGGAAAGGAAGGGAAAAATGCTCTTTATACTTCCTATAGCAGTGTTGATTGAGGTTTATCACTGCAATTGGAAGAAATGAGGAAAAGACAGCGTAGGGTTGAGCGGGAATAAAAATACTGAGTTTTGGCTTGTTTATAAAGGGACATTCCAAATGTATTCAAATGTTCTGTGTAGTGCAAAATCTCCTGATTACTTGCTGGAAGAATCTAGAAAGCCCAACCTGACTTGTGCTCAATCTTTCACCATTAAACCTCTGGGAAAGATTACTGGGATGCGTAGTAACAGGATAAGGGGGAATGGATTTAAACCAAAAGAGGGGAGATTCAGGTTAGATCTAAGAAAGAAATTCTTTACTCAGAGAAAGGTGAGACACTGGAACAGGTTGGCCAAAGAAACTGTGGGTGCCCCATCCCTGGAAGTGCCCAATGCCATGATTTGGGCCCTGGGCAGCCTGAGCTGATAGGAGGCAATCAGCCCATAGCAGGGGGTGAGGCTGGAGAGGCTTTGAGGTCCCTTCCAACCTGACCATGCTGTGATTCTATGCTTAATGTTGCTCAGTGCTCCTTCTGCTTCAGTTTTGTCATCATTCCCATTGTGCACCTCCGTACTGGAGCTCCTTCCCCACAAAGGGCTGAAGGCTGGACTCAAAGTAAGAGCAGTTTCACTGGGATAAATGGAGGTGTGGCAGATTAAAGATAAGCATTGCTGGAAAAGTGCACAACTCCTTTGCCTCACTTCTCTGAAATGCACAAATTTTGACCTTTGCTGGGAAAACTGCTGCCACTTTGTCATTATTAAAATATACAGACAAATGACCCTGAGTTTGCAGACTTTTCCATTTTCTCCGCTGTGGGTTTCCTATCTTCTTTCTCCTCATTTGTATTGCAGTCTCCAGAGGATAAGGATTGTGCTCTTTCTCGTCTCTCAGTAGCACAGAGTGAACCATCGGAGCCAAGCCTATAATCAAATTGTAATAATCTTCCCTAACTGTAACCAGACTCCATTTGTTCCCACAGAAGCTGCAGCTCTGCGAAGCCTTGAGGGCCAGCAGGGTGAAAAATATTCCACCGTGCTAGTTTGCAAAACCCAGGGAGTAAACCCCAACACCCCCAAACTCACACTCATGTATTCCTGGCTATTAAGCTATCAGCTAGAGATGCTTTTCCTGATTGGAATACACAAGGTGTTCACAGTTTCGTCTCTCAAATATATATATATAAAGAATGTAAGATGAGAAGGAAAAGCTATTCCTCTGGTTGAAGTCCTGAATGCTGTAAAGGCAACCGGCTGCAGAATTGAGTTAAACTCGCTTTTTTTGAGCTCCAGCACAGTGACTTTTCTACAGTGCTCTTCTCTTTCCCAAGCATGTGATATGGGAACGGTTATGAGGCAAAATGTGCCATTCTTATTCTTTTCCATTGCATTTTTGTACTGCCTGCCATCATGGTCATCAGGGAAGAAAGGCCATTTTGTGCAGTGAATATACCCAGAAGGTGACATAGGCTGAAATCAAAATGTTTTGCTTTTTCTGCACAGGAATACAGAATTACTCAAAATACTTTGCTCAGTCTCTCACTGTTGGAGCCAAGTGTTGCCATTTCAATTGGAAATGTGGCACGACTACTAACGTGGCAATACTCCTGCCATCTGCTCCACCTTGATTCGATGTAAACCACAGCAGGGTAAACTCAGGCCATGAAATGCAGCTATTCATATGTCCTGATGGGCAGTCAGGCACAGGATGAGCCACTTCCTTGACCACCAGCTTATTTTAAGTGATCAGACTTTTTTGGGGGGGGTATATTGCAAGCTATTTATAGCTAAAATTTAGCATTAGTAAGTGTTAATGTATAGTCCTCTACCCAATGTTGGGGGAGTGTCCAACAGCCTGACTCCTTTCAGGATGGAGAAAGGACCAGCTCTGTTTTCCCCAGCTTATCCTTTGACTGATTGCAAAAAGACATTGGTGGCTGTCACGGTATAATATCTCACACGTAACCTTCCAGTTTGAACTCTGACAAGCCAACTTGTGCATGCATTCTATGAGGGAAACAAGTGCCAGTACAGTTTTCTGCTTGCCTTGTTCTTGTTGGCCACCCCTATAAGTAAATGCCATGCACGGAAATGTAGCAGATTAAAGGTGCATTTAATGTTTCTATAACATGCATCTAGAAATGTCATGGAAGATAGATAGGCAGAGTCCCGTGGCACCATCTCTAATTCATGTGTTTGTGACTTTAATCCTTAGCTTGATGGTGCTTTAATTGACAGAATGTAAATTCCTTTTTGTTGTAATCCTTCTGGCGCAGGGAGATGTGGACAGATGCTCTCAGCTTGCAGGCAGCAAGTGGGAATACACAGGAGGGGCTGGAGCTGTGGCAGCATTTACACAAATATTTCCTGATTTTAATGTTGTTTTTTTTTTTTAACGTGTGCTTCACCTCCCAGTATCTCACTGAAGTTTGCTTAGATTCCATCCTCTCGCTTTGCTTTTTTAGTATTCCTGCAATAGAGCTATTATTATTACTATTATTACTATTATTATTTTTTGGATCTTTTGAGCTAATTCCAGTGAGGCTCTTGAGCCTGGTAAATACGGGAAAAAAAGCTAAAAGACCAAAAAAGAAAGCGGGGGAGTAGGGAAATATACTGACTTTTAGCTAAGGAATGAATCCTCCTTTCCAGCAGCTCTCAGCTGAGGGAAATGATCCCCACTTTTCTTTTCCTATTGGGATGGGAATGGCTGCCCCTCCAGCTTTGTGCCCCCAGAGGATGGCTGGTTAAAGGGAGAGGCAACAGCTGTAAAGATGAGGCAGCAGCAGCCAGACACCTCTAGCCTACAGACACATCCTCTGGAATTTGAGCTTCAGATTAATTTGGTGACCCACCAGTGCTGTCAATGTTAGGAAAACCAATGGAGATCTTCCAAGCAAAGACATTCCTGTGAGATGTGTAGAATTTAGCATCATTTAAATCAGCCCTTGCTGCACTCGAACCAGCAAATGGAGACATGCTTAAAAATGGAATATGTTTTCATATGGTGTTTAAGAAAGGAAAAATATATAGGCAAGAATTTCAAGTCTGTAAGAGCAGTGGCGGTCAGATATTTTTTTTCCTAGATTTAATTTGTAGAAGTTTGGTCTACCAGCGTGTGTATGCATATTTCTTTTGAAAACCAGCTCTATCTTTTGGGACTGACTCATTGTAAATGAAATCCTGTTCGTTTTTTGGCATACCAGAAGATTCCCCCCAACTGAGTACAACCGGAGTTTTGGTGCAGAGAGTAACGAATAGCATCTGGGAAAGAATTTCATCTCATGGCATAGAAGCTAATGACTTTTCATCTAAATATCCCAACATTTGCCAGTTTGAGGATATGAATAACGCATCCAAGGCTTCCAGGCAGTTAAGATGGGACATTTCCATCTCATCCATTCTGCCCAGTGTCGGATGCTCACAGCACTAAGGAAGCCAAAGTCAGACAAACTCAAACCCATTGCTTTCTTCCCAACTTTGCTGTCCTTGCTGCACATATTAGATTGCTCTAAATTCCCTTGAACTGCTTTCCTGGGTAGTGGAGGCCTCTTGCTGAGGACACACTGCGGTGCTCCAACCTCCTGCAGCTCGCTTCCTCTGTGATACAGAAGGACAGCTACAACTTCTGTGTCCTTTCTCTGTATTTCTGCTTGATTTCCTTGCCCTAGATTTAAAACTTTGACTACTTCTTAAGTTCCTGCTGAAAACAAGTTCCATATGTATTACCCTTCATCTGCATGAGACACAGAGTGAAAAAAGAGGCTTTTTAGTCCTAAACTGCAGCATTGGAATTAACTCACACTGTGCCTGGCTGCAAGAGAAGGCTTTGTGTAGCTCTTCTTCCTCTCTCTGGATCATCATTTTAATTTATGGGGATGCTGCTGGGTACCTGTTATTTCTGTAGCTGCATTCAGCCAAGCTCTACATCTCTCTTCACCTCTGTGTTTCATTGCATTGGAGTGTGCACTCCATCCTCAGGCTGCTTGGTGGGTAGTGGGCTCTGCTTGGTGCCTACTTTCTCCTCCTGCAAACAGAATGGGGACCTTCATATAACACAATGTTCTCTCTGCACCATTAATGTCACCTGCCATCCTGCTTACAGAGTGTTGGTCTCAGCACGAACACGCACATTATTGATGGAAAGGAATCATTTCTACTTAGATATTGTTAGAAAATCTCACTGATCCTGGTACTTACTAGTCCTGTGAGGTTCAAAACTGCCTATAATTGGACCAATGAACTGTCAGTGTCATGGTGTAAAATCTTCTTAAATGTAGCTCAGTTCTCATCTGTGTCAGGTGCAGGGAAATTCTCTTAAAGAGCATTTGAGTGCCCACTACTTTTTCTTCCCAATTGTCAAACAGCAGGAGTCTGAGTGGGTAAGTGATATTGATAGCGCTGGTTAGAGACAGATCAGGTGTAGTACAAGTTAGAGAGGTGGCAATTTCACATTCCTGAAACTCAAGCCAAAGTTGCCACAACTTCTGCAATTCTGTCCTTCCACACTGTGCTATTCAAGCACATTACTTTTGACATGCAACAACCTTTTTTTTCCCCCAAGTTCTGTGTCCTCACATTGCTTTTCCCACATACCTTTCCCTTGGCACTTACAACGCCCATCTGCTGCTCTAATCCCAAGTCAAGTCTAGTCAAAGTCTGACAACAGGGCACCCTGATTTTTGGATGGTCCATGAGGATGTGCTGGTTTTGCAGGTCCTATTGCAGGAAATAACGAGCTCTTTTTCCTACTGAGCAAGCTTTAAAACAAGCACTTCCTCCTACATAAGGAACTCATGGAGTTCAAGGAGCATTTCTTGTGCATGGTCATGCAAACTGCAAAGTACAAGCTGGACTTGTTTGCACTGGGAAGTCCAGTGGCTCAGCAATATGCTGAGGCCTGATTAGAGCTCTACCAGAAAGCTTTTGATTTGTATCTAGAATTCTCCGTTCAAGAAAGCAATACATTTCACACTCAAGTCAAACAGAAATGTTTTATTTAAGCCTAGTGGACCCTCTGTCTCACTCACAGTAATTCAGGGATGTGTTATACAGGCTCATTAAGTAGTATTTGTAAGTTTTTCCTCCTGGTACTGCACTTTTCGACCAATTTATAGTTTCTGAAAATATTTGCTGACTTCTATTCACATTCATCAGCAGCGTTTACATTCAGCAAAGCCTGAGACAGACGGACTATGAGCAAGTCTGATGGACACAACTCTGATATCTCATTCAGTATCTCATTTGACCCCGCAAACACTGTTCAATTCTCCAGTTTATCATTCACATTGTTAATAGCAGAGGGGAACTCTGGAGAGAAATGTCACGGAAGTTGCACTATGTCCTAGCTGCAATGAAAAGCTCCCTGTCTAACACCCTGAAAGCGAACTGTAATATATGAGGAGTGATTTAGTTCCTCTATGTTTATCGGAGCAAGTACTGCCAAATATAAACCCTCACTGATCACGGACTTTACAGCACGGGTTTATTTGTATCGTTTCAGGAGACTTCAATGGCTTTTTGCATTTTCATTTCATAATGATAAATTACCTGAAATCATTCCTCTCAGAGCAGATTCCTCCAGCTTTGGCTCCTGCTAGGATGTTCCATTTTATGTTGAAAATTGCAATAGAAAATTTCCTTGAGCTGTTGATATGTCAGAATAGAGTTTATTATCACTCACTGTCCCAGCATATTGGAGCCGTGTGAAAGGTTTTGTAAATAATATGACACGGGTAGGAACTCATCTGATGCTGTCTGTGATAGGTGGTGAATATTCCTAGCTGGGCAGGCAAGGTGAAATGAGTGGCAGGAAGTGTGACCTTTTCTAGTATGAGGCTTTCACACTCTGTAATGCATATTGGTAATTAATTAGAAATGCCGGTGGAGGGAAAGGGATTTTGGTGGCACAATATGTTGTCTTGTATGTATTATTACAAATGTTTGTTGTTCATATACATCTATAATGAATTAGAAAATGGCTTCTGAATGCTATCTCTTCAATTCCAGGCCTGCTACCAGCATATTTTTGAGTGTGAATGAACATTGCTGCTTAGCTCATCTCAGATATCTATCTCTAGCCATCCCACTCCACAACCAAAAGTGTTATCACTTATCAGATCAGGCTGAAGAATTGCAGGGTTGAGCCCTCCAACATGCCCATATTCCCAAGTGTGTATGAAAACTGTTTCTTAAATACTGAGGTGCTGTATTTAGGAAACTCTTGGAATAATAAGTAATTAAAAGACATTTGTTTCAACCACAGTCCCCTTAAAGCTGGTGGTTGCTCCAAACCTCACTCCCATGGTAATCTTTGGCCTGTAAGGGCTACTCTGTACTTTACTGGTTGGAAAATGAGAGAATCTGATGACAGCAACAACCTTGTAGTTTGTGTAAACGTTGAAAACTAAGTCTATATTATCTTAGATCACGTACTCAGATCTCATTTAAAACAGGCTAAATCCATTCATCTATTAGCTTTCAGGTGTAGGTAGCAGAAGGAAATTAATTTTAAAATGTATCCATGGCTTGCCCAAGTGTCATTATCTTGGCTTCTAATCATAGCTCTTAATTTACATATGAGGAAATTGACACATGGAGAGGTAAATTTTCTCATTATCAAATGAATATCTAAGTTAGGCAGCTAACTATTGATTGCCAGCTTTAACCTTGATGTCTCACGTGTCAAGTTCCTCCTTTGTGTAAATATGTGTAAGATCAGGGATGAGTCAGCTTCCCAGCCGAGTTATGAGGCTCCTGATTTCTTCCCATCCATGCTGTCCAACCTGTGGGACAGATGCTTCCAGCTCGGAGTTGTTTCTCTGCTGTTTATTGCAGCTCTCTCTGTTTGTGGTGCGTATCGCTCAGGCCATTCCTCTTGGGCAGTTAGTTGCTCCAATTATTTTTCAAGAAGTTTTGTGCACAGCTCAGTTCTGTCTCCTTGCCTCCGCTCTGGGGTCTCCTGACACTTCCTACTGGTTTCAGCATTAGTTTATATGCAGACGGAATACAGATTCAGCCCTTCCCTTGGTTTTTGGCTGATTTTTTTTTGTCAGTGTATTTCTCATAGCCCAAGTGGCGTTTCCGACTGAATGCTGCTAATCGTTTACTACTCAGCACAGCTAAGAATGAGGTTTTATTTTTAGGTTCTGTCTCTCCACGTCTTTCCATTTTGAGATAAATCCGTCTCCGATGTCTCCTGTTTCAGAGCCACAGAATCGGAGTTTCATTTCCAGCTCCAAATTGCTATTTCATTCATGTATTAGCGAAGTCATTAAGATCTCTTGCTTTTATTTATCAGACATTTCCAGAAGTTGTTTTTCTGTCACTGAGCCCCAGCAGAAACTCTATCCCATGCTGGGTCCATCGCAGACCTTACGCTGCGGGACTGCTGACTGTGTGCTTTGTTAATGTACTGCCTGCAAATAACCTTCAGGTATTAATAAAATAAAAGGGATGTGTTGGACCACGCTGGCCACAGTGTTGGAAGACACTGAGAAGTTTAACATGTTACTGTTTCAAATGAAGGCTACAGAAGAGGTCCTACAGCTGGAGTCAGAAAGAAAAGGAAGAGATCTGGAGCCAGACAACAGCCGTTCATTGAAAGCTTTGTAAATATTTGCAGGTTTGGCCTTAACTTATGGATGAGGCCAGACCACTTGAGCTGAACCTGGCTGTGTTGCAGCCAGATGCACATCGCTCCACGTGGCATGGCAAGGCTTGCTCTGCTCCTTGTAATACCTTTTCTAACGTAACTGAAGAGTTTTACTCCTTGTTCGTTCTCTCTTTATTCTTTCTTTTTATTGTATTTCATAGGAGGGGGAACTATCCTCATCTTGAACCATTCTAATGTTGTGATGGGAAACTGGTTTCAAAAAGGCAGTTTCTCTCCCACTCTTTCCTTCTTCCCCACAGATGGGTGTTTGCACAGTCTGTGCTCCTCTCTCTGCCATAGCAAATCAGTTAAAGTCATTCAGTGCCACCCATACCTGCACAGAGCAGGAAGGGAATCAAAACGAGCCCATCTGAAACATACAGAAAAGTTATTTGTTTATTTGACTGCCTGCTTGCTCCTTGAGAAACGGTGTGGCTTAATTCAGTTGTCTCAGATAGGAAGGACTGCAGAGCATTTGTGGTCCCCAGTGTTTCTCAAAGGCCAGGCCTTTAAATGAAAGCAATTTCTAGATGGCACGTTTCCTTCAGCAGGCAACTTAGTTCAGCACTGTGAGTTACAAGTTGTCTGATGGCCAGTTTGGGAACTGTTGGCAGAGAATGAACTGATCTGGTTGTTGTTAGACCTGGTTTTTCTTCCTGTATTTCCTACCAATGATCTGTGTCAAGTCACCCCATTGCTGTGTGCTCCAATTTCCCTCCTGTAAAATGGGGAGAGGCTGTATTCATTATAAATCCCTCTGACATGAATCCCTCTGTTTGGTAGATAAGGAGTGGGTAGTCACAGCCAGAGGATTGTTGTCAATGACTCTATGTCCAGGTGAAGGCTGGTTGCCTATGGTGTCCCCCAGAGGTCCATCTTGGAACTGGTATTCTTTAACATCTAACATTTAACAATGACATAGTTGATGGGATCGAATGCACCCTCAGCAAGTTTGCAGTGACACCAGGCTGAGTGGTGCAGCCTTTTTAAACAGATGAAATAGGGAGGATATGGAAAGGAAAGTGCTTTCTATCTGGTTCTTACTACTTGTTCCTTTCAATAAAAACCAGTATCCTAAGGAGACAAAGCAATCACTGGATTTAGGAGGCTACAGCAGAAAATGTCTTGGTCTTGCCAGCCAGGAAAGCAACTGATGTTCTGTAAACTTTTGTAGGGTGTTTCAGTGCCTAGAAGGGTGATCCACAACTGTAATTTCAGTGCTGTGGTCATCTGAGCTGCATGCTGTGGGGCAAGGTCAGAGAATCCCACTGCTGTATACCCCCTTCTGGTATCCAGGTAGCCCTGCCTTACTGACGTGCCTGTGATAGAGCAATCCAAGTGCTGCAGAAATCTACTTTCAGCCAGTCTTCAACAAATATTGCCAAAGGCACACTGAGCAGATTGCTAATGCACAGTCCTTACCATCCACACTGGTTTCCAATCTCTCTCGTGCAGCTGGGAGACAGCCACAGCACGGGACCTGGGCACCTGCTCAAATCAGCTCACGTTGGGAGCAATGCACGCCCACAACAAATCCTTCAGAAATGGCCCATGATTAGACACATAAGTTATTGTCCACTGACAAGTTCCAAATAATGGATACATTTGAGAGAACGACAATCTGCTGGCAGATAGTTTGCAAACAGAAAAAGAGATAAAATTCGTCAGCTAAATGATTCATTTTGGCTTCCTCTGACTTTTCATAGCAAAAACAAACCGTGCATAGCTCCACCAGGCAGTTTCCGAGCTCTGCAATTTCTTTCTCTGATTGTCATGCATATAATATCTTATTACATTTGATATTAATGGCAGTGTGGTGCTCAGGTATTGAAAATCCATATGGCCTGTGTAATATTTACAGTATGACAAAGTAATAAGTCACAGCGACAGCCTGCTGTCGTGCACTCCTAGCATTTCGCTCCAAGCAAATGCAGAGATGCACCACAATGTTCGTTGAGATGTGGATGGATCTGGCTTTTAATTAGCTGGATTTGTGGCTTATGGTGGGGGAGCTGCAAAGGGAGGGGGTTGCTTTGCATATGTTCTGGTGGCATGAAGACGGATAGCAGAGGAACAGTTCAAGTGCAGCTCAGTGGCTGTGGTTGTTCGTTTTCTGGCCTCAGTGCATGCTGGCAAAGCAGATGGGAGAGCACCATGAGAACACCCTGGGCTTGTTGGTGGGCTGCCCTCTTGGCTGGAGCGGTGCTTCCTGCTGTGCTGCGTGGATATGGGAACAGCATTGAGTGCTAAAATGGTTTTGGGAAAGGGGTGCTGGGCTGTGACCCTGGGAGTGCTCAGAAGCTGCAGAGACCGACCAGGCAAAGCAGGGTGCAGATGGCTGTCAGCAGCTCGATGACACGCCTGCCAAGCCAGGGACAGAGTGTGAAGCTGATGCTGTCAAGAATGGGGATAAGATGAAGCTGCTAATGTGAGTTTGAGCAAAGGCCTGGATTTGAGAAGGGAAAATAAAAAAGCCACAGAGATTTGTACGCGGCTTGGCCTGGGAAAGGAGGGAGGAGGGGGAGGTCGGTGCTGACTGACAAGGACTGGACCTGAGCAATGGGGAGGAAATTGCTGTTGTGAATAGGAGGCAGAGATTGGAGGCTACAGAGACAGGCTCAGGGAAAGGTCAGGAGCATGGAGCTACTAGATGAGCATGGCTAAAGCTTCAGCTCCTGGGGAGTCAGAATGAGCAGTGTTGCTCAGCCCTCCTGACCCTGCACGTGTTAGGTAAGCCACCTGCTGCAGATGTTTCTAAAAGCCAAAATAAAACCCCATACCTCTGTGCCTGGTTCCTGTGCTTATCCCTACCTGTCTGCAACATCCACAGTGAATCATGCCACGTGGAGCTGGTGAGGATGCTCAGCCCAACTGTGCTGGTGTGGTGATGCCTCACTGCACCACACTTCTTCCCACTTCCAGATGTGGTTTCTGTGCCATGGGGCATAGAACCTGCCATCATCTGTCACTTAGGCTTTGGTCTCATTTCCAGCAAGAAGATTTCTTATAACGATGGAAACTTATCAAGCTGAAAAACTTCCAGAATCTATTTCTTGGGGGTTGGAGTGGAAATGGGATCTCCTCCTCCAGGACGCAATGGCCTTTTCCAGGGGACAGTTTAATCTTTCAGAGACAGATGAATATGAAACTCAATAATCCAGCAATACAAGCAGAAGATGAGAGGAGATGGAGAGAATTTCAATAAAGCAGCAAAACGTAAAGAGCCTGGAGCTACTGCAGCTTCCTTCAGAGTCCTGGGACAATGAACTGGGGTGGAACGTGCCTAGGGCAGATTGCGCAGCATTGGCTCAAAGGCACAAACTGCTTTATCACACAACATTCCCTGCTCCACATGCATGTTTTTACATGCTGTTACAATTCAATAGCCTCCCTGCAACCCAATTCCCTTATTTTTCTTGATTTTCTACAACTGTCTCCTTTTTGCTCTCAGGCGCTGTATTCTTGCTTGTCCCTCCTGTATCTTTTTGCCTCATGCTGCAAGCTCTACTTTTTCTCAGCAAAAGCCTGTGTGGGACATGAGCATAAGGTTTCTGCTAACTGTCAGCAAAAGAGAAGATTTCAACTGGGCTGTGTAAGGCAAAAGAACTGGATAGGAGGAAACACATCACTAATTTCTGCTTCCAGCGTACAGCCTCAGTAACAAACTGGAAACCAATTGAAAGTGTGCACTTGCAAGAGAAGACTCATTGCTCAGTTTCCTGTGCTGTTGCCCTGCAGAGCATTTGAAGCTGGGAGGTGTCCCAGTGAGGACCTGAGGGCCACTAAGTTTATGAGTTATGGAAGTGTCACTTTTGCTGTGTCCACCCCAAAATCACTGTGCAGAAATGCCACTGTCCATAACCCCCACAGCAAAGTTGGGCTCTTAGGGTTGTTTTCATTCTAGAATAGATGTCACATCTGACAGCTGCTGTCACCCTATGATTATGCCAGCAATCAGCCCTAGCTTCTTTTGATAGAGTATGAGCCCTGACTGATTAACAAAGTGCCCTTTGGCCTCAGGTTAATAACAGATTTCACAGCACTGCTATGGAGTAATTATTGTTTAAAAAGGTCTTAGTGGAAGTTTTGATATTCTCCTACTGGCCTGTGTCCATCTCAATGTAGAATCAGAAAGTAACAATTATGAGCGCACAGAACAGCTCACCTGGAGATCTCATGGTCCTGATTCATCGCTATTCTTGATGCATGTCACATCTTGGTATTAGATGGACTACTGTGTCGGGTTTGCTTCTGCTTATGACACCTCAGTGTATTAATCAGCCAAAGTACGAAGTTGTGTCAGTCCATAAGTTATTTGAGTTATCAAGTTATCGTGTGAATCACTTTCCTCCATCTGTCAGTTGTCTCACAATGTCAGCTAGTGAAGTCCCCTGGTAGATCCGTCTTCCAGGTGTATCTCATTTCCTTACTTCTGATTGTCATTGAGATATCAATCTCCAGTGCACGATGTTGTCTTTTTTTTTTTTTTAAAGTTATATGAGCTTATCAGTTTTCTGGAGTCTTTTATCTTGGTGGCAGAAGTGGCACAGAATTTCGTGTGAATGGTGCTACCCTGTAGCCACAGAGATCAGCTGCAGACCCCTGACTGCAGCCCATAGCCCACAACTCAAGAGCTGCAGATCTGAGCTGTTTATGCCTCACTGAAATGCCTCAGTATTTCAGTTCAACATCTTTGCATGACTCCAGTTTGGCATAGAAGTGCTGTTACCACCATGACTCAGACGGTGACCTCACTGTAACGTTCAGATTAGTAAAGGGATAGATGTGAGATTCTGCTAAAAATCATAAAGCTTGAGTGACTTAGATATCCAAGTGACATATTCCGAGTGATGCATTAAATTAGGAGCTTAAGCTTGAGTGAAAGTGAGTAGACTTAGTTTCTTACAACTTCTGTATTGCAGCACTTTGTAGAGCAATGTCCAAATGTTGCATTTAAAGAGCTTACAGGGAGGCCAACAGAAACCTTGTAGTGAAATGTGGAAGTGAGGTCTCCTAGTTCCCAGATCAGCACTGATAAGAGAGGGAGAGAAACAATGCCAATATTTCAGAAGCCAGAACCAAGGAGTAGAAAATGGTCCCAGTTAAGGCCAGTACAGGGCATTTTCTTCTATGTGCTGAAAGGACATCATTGACTGTGCTCCTTTACCTGCAGACCCTTTCCACTGAGCAAATGTTTTTGCCAATTAAAGAGTTTCCTGCTGCTGTGGTTGATCCACACAAGTGGAAATAGAGGGGAGGCGTGGAGGAGAGAATCATTAAATCAGCAGAACAAAGGCACGAGGGCAAGTTAAAAGACCTGATCTGAATAAAGGAAGCTCCTCAAAATATCAGCTTCTTTGTCCTGCACGTCCTTCATCCATCCAATTCTCCTGAATGCTGTAGAGAGGCTTTGTCATTCTCAATGACATGGCAGGAGGAACCAGTCCTTCAGCAGGCTGCCTGAAATAGCAACAGACAAGAGACAAAGTGCTCAGAGGTTCGGCTCAGTCTATGAATGCTCAGAGTTTCAGGGCCAGGTCTGGATTGTTCAGTCTTCACAATAAGCTTCCTCATCACAGACCCCTGGTTCTTTGTAGACTGAGCTATAAAAATGGCCTCATTCATGGTTGCCCCTCTCGTGGACGTCGGTGATGTGTTTTAGACAGGTGAGGTACCAACACTATGTAGTATTGCAATTCAAACAAGGGCCCAGATTACTATGTTGTCTTTAGTAGTCTTATGTGTCCCCAGTGAAAACAGGATCAATTTTTCCCTATCTCCAATAACTCATTAACTAGGCAGTCCCTCCAGCATCCTTAGTGTCAGCTTTCCAGGTTCTTATACAAAGTCTGTCACCATGGTGTTTCAGCAACTTCCAAGGTGACTTAGGAACATCTGACTGCTAAGGTCATTGCAGCTCTACATTTAGATTATCAGATTTTTGCTGCCTTTTTTCTTTTTCCTTATTTATTTATTTATTTTTAATATGTATCCTTTCCTATTTATCTAGTAATTCACCTGTTGGGTCTGAGAGGTCTGACCTGTGAGAGGATCTCAGTCTGACACTGCCAGATCAAGAGCTATGATTGAGTTACTTTCCTATAACTATTAATACAAAACCTCCAAAACTTGTGTATAGGACATTGCAACATGTCCTTACTTGCATTGTCAGCAGCTTGCAATGCTTGTATAGAACTCTGTGTTCTCACAAAACCCTTGCACCAAGAGACCTTTACAGTCCTTGCTAATATTTACAGTGATCTTCCATGTAAGAAAGCAACCTTAGGCAATGCAGACACATCTCCCCCATAGATGCTCTCTGTTCCTTTGTCCACAGAATACTTTATGCATCTAAAACTTGAGTCATGTGTGTGGATAGAATAAAATGGGACTGATGAAGTCACCGTGTTTCAAATGGATAGATCAGATCATGGCAAATAGTATCTTTGTACTATGTTCTTGCAGAAGTCTGTGCAAAAAGTTGTGCTTTTGTCTCTCCTGACAAATCTAGCTAGCTTAGCTTGCATAGGAGATAGCAACATATTACTCACACCGGTGAGATGGAAGATATGGAGGTTCAAATCCCACAGATGCTTCCTTTTGGAAGCCTTGGCTTCTGCTTGGGATTGGTCATTAGGAAGCTGACCTGTACCCACCACTACTTTCTAAGCTGCACCAGGGTTAAACGGGCATCGTTGTGGAGGGAGGCTGTGTGTGCATAAGCCTTTTCAAAGTCCCTGAGCATTTATCATCATTCCTGTCTCCCAGCTAATGAGCAGCTAAAGTGATTTTCTATTGCTTGTAATTCACCAAAATTGTTCTAACTGTTCAAAGAGCCAAAATTGACAGGCTAATGCGGCCGCTCGCCTGGCTGTCTCAATGGCTCATCGAAGGGTGAGCTGATTGCTGCCTCGGTGATCAGCCGAGGTGCTTCAGACAACATCATTTCTGTAATACATCAACAATCTGAAAGCTGAAAACAAAGGCCAGAGGAGAGCAATCATCAGTCACAACTCAACGCTTAAGGCTAAAATAGGTCAGGGCTGAATACTAAAGAGAACAAAGAAGAAGAAGAAAAAAAGTCTTATTCCTTGGTTTTCTTTCTCCCTGTTATGTTCACACTTGTTTGTCAGATCTGCAGCTTTCAGGGAACACTCTAAATAGTTGAACTCAAGAACAAGTGATCTCAAGCACTGGGAAAGCTGAGACTATGGAGAAACCAAGGTTTTTAGCATTCCAGATCTATCTCCTCTTCTGGCTCAGGACATGACTAAGAATACAAATGTGTGTTTTGTCCAGGTGCTTCACTGCAAACCCAATGGACCAAGCTTTTTGTCTGCCTCCTTGCAGATGTAGGTGTCACTACTGGAAGTGAAAGCATCTGCCAGCACGGCTTTCAGGATCACTGGAACTCAAAAGCTTTCTCACATCATCAAGCGCAGACCCCAGGGAAGTCGTTTTAACATGGTGCTTATGCACTCAGCCCTCTATATCTGAGCTAGACAGCTTGAAACCTTGAAATACTATGGCAATTCTTCTACATCCAGTCTGGTCTCTCATCATCGTTAAACTGAACTGCATATGAAATTTGAAGGGATTTATCCAGCCATTCTCATCAAAGCCAGCCACTAAAGAGAGCTCTGAATATTAACCCCATGCTGTGTTTATTTATTCACAGGAAATTCTTTTGGGTACAAATTAGTTTTTGAACCTAATTTTCAGAGCACACTTGGTTTGGTGCATAAAACCTGAGTCTGTGTGAGCTAGCCACAGGACTGTCTTAGCAACTGCTGCCATGTCCTCAATAGAAGGGATAATCACACTAATTTAGTCTGATAGAATGATGGCTCTACCTTCAAACTTTAGAGCTGACTGAGTGACAAACCTCATGCTTTTTAAAATCAGAGGTCCTGGATTCAATTCTTAACCACCGTGACCCAAAATCAGGAACCAGGCTGTGACTTACAATGGGTAAAAATAGCCAGGGACACATAGGATCAGCTTCCCTGTTCCAAGAAACATGAATAATTTGTGCTACACTGGTGCTCAGGGTCTTTAGATACCATATGGTGGATCTGTACAAATGGAATATAAAGTGTTTCCTGACTCATTTTCTTTCTCAGACAGAATCCAGAAAGATGGGAGAAAAGAAGTGGTAACATCTCCCTTCTTACAGGAGGGACTGAGGTGCAAAGTGACTCAATAAATTTCATGCAGTGACTGTAAAAATGTCGGGTTTGAATCTGACTTCTGATTCCCAGGAACAGGGGTTACCCACGGAACAACATAAATAGCACCGTTAAATGCTTTTCTGAGGCTTGTTTGTACAGGTTTTGGATTTAGTGATTTGGGAGTTTTCCTGAAGGACTTATTTATGTGCTCATCTTCTTTGGCTTTTTATGTTGACAGAAGGATGGCTCTTCTGGAACCTGGAACAGATGCCAGGTTACAGCTGAAATGCTGTTTTTAAGAACCACTTTGCTCTGTTGACTACTGAGGGAACCTAAAGAGTTTACTTTCAGTAGCCTGAAGCTAAGAAGGAAGCAAAGTTGCCAACACTGTCTCATTTATTCACAGAATAAAGCCCTCTCATAGTAATTGTCCACATCTCCTTCCTCTTTGTCTGGCTTGCCTTTCAGATTTCTTGGTTTTGTGCAATTGGATGCTGTTGGACATTTATAACCAAAGAGAGAGCTGAAAAACTAGAAAGTACATTTGAAAAGGAGGCTGAAATAGAAAGGATGCTTAGATTTAAAGGATTGTCCCCAAATCCAATAGTGACGCCTTAAATCACCAAAGTTTCAATAACTCATACAATATCTCCATGGAGATGTGCACCATATGGAGTTAATTAGTAGAACAACAAAACAATCAATTAGTTCCTTAATTAGTTTTACTAAGAAATGATAACAAACACAAACAATTTATTCAAACAAATGGCCAGACCACAATGATAGTTTAATGGCCCCTGTGAAACTGGCTCCATGCTGAGCCCCTTCGTGTTGCTGTAATTCTGAAGATATTAGCTTTGGCCCAGCCAAAATGTTCTATCAGTATGATCAATTATTTACGATATTAGAAAACAGAGAGGAGGTTGCTGAGTGGGTGTCATTATTAAACCAATAATCATCATTAAAAAAATACACAGAAAAGGAAACCCTAAATAACGTGGTTGAATCAAACCAGGAGTTCACCTGGTAGCAATAGGTGGGGATTGAGGCAGTGGGGATTTTCCCTGATTGCTGCAATACCGTTTTGATCCCAGAAATAAATCTTATCTTTGTATCACACCCAGAATGGCATTTTTGTTTCATAAGCTGTTTGAAGAAGACTGAATCAGGAATACAAATATCCCCCATTAACTTGGATGTTTTCAAATCAATGCGATGCTGAGAAGTAAGGTATCAGAAATAAAGTAGTTGGATATAGAGAGTGGAAGTCTGAATATATAAGGAGAATTTTCCATTTGTTTTAAATTTATTTTTAATATTTTATTTTGAATGTTGATTGAATGCAGACATTTGTATGAGGGGGGGTGAAAAGATTCATCTCTACAAATTACACCTGATTTCTACTGATCTAAAGAAGGACTTGAGAGCTCTGGAGGATGCATTACCTATGCCACCAAGAAAAGCAAATATCAAAATTAGCTCCCTTGCTGCACTCCGGAGCTGTGATTAATTGCTTGTTAACAAGATTTTCAAAGTACAATGATTTATCTGAGCTTGATCAGGCAGATTATGGGATATAACATTTTAATAAATGTATTGAGACTACAGATATATGTTAAAATGATAAATAGGTCGAGCTGTTATAGGTATCTAAGTTCCAATAAAATTATTTTAGAATGCATTTATGTAATGGGAAAAAAAAAAAAAAAAGATTATTTTTAACCAGTTGCATTTTTTATGAACTAATCCTTTTCTTTTTTAAAAAGCCCAAACTTTAGAATGGTGATTTATTACCACCTTTTTTCCCCCCATAAATCTTCTTTCCCCAATAAATAAATCTCTCTTCCTCTCTCTCCCTTTTTTTCCCTTCCTTTTGGCAGAAGCAACCTATCTTTGCAACTTTGGAGGAGGCTCAGACCTTGCAGCCAGAGGCTGTGTGGGAATGATGCAGATTGTGAGCAGTCACACCCCGAGGGGACACATCTGGCAGTGCTCTTTGCTTTGGAACTCATCACACTCCCAAATCATAGAATCATTAAGCTTTGGAAAAGACCTCTAAGATAATCCAGTCCAACCTTTCACCCACCACCAATACTGCCCACTGACCACATTTCCATGCTTCTGGAACACCTTGTGGGATGGTGACTCCATCACACCCTGGATAGCTGTGCCAATACCTGACCATGCTTTTAGAGAAGAAAGAAATGTTTTCTAATATCCAACCTGTATCTCCCTTGGAACAACTTGAGGCCATTCCCTAATGGGAACGGGACATTTGCAGTAGAGGACCAGGTATGAAAACAGTTAGCAGACTGAAATGCAATCTCTTGTTAAGTGATCAAAGCACTATCAATACACCTCTTCATTTCTTTGGCCACTGTAGTATGCATGTACGTTTGTATATGCGTTTGGGTCTTCTTGTTAAATCAGCAAGTCAAATGGAGTCCCTCTCTTTGCACCTTGTGGGTGCAGCTTAGCAAATTGTTGGAGCAAAGCAATGAAATGTCATTTTCAGCGCTGTGCAAGATGACTCTTCTTCCTCTTGTTTCCATCCTGCAGGTCTGGGGGAGGTGGCCCTGCCACCGTCCTCAGCTCCCAGCAGCCTCTGGTCAGTGCCTGAGTGGCGGAGGATAAATCTCAGCTTGCAGCCAGCCTGCTGGTTAGAATGTAAATGTCTAAACTTTGGAGAAGTGACCTCTGTTAAGTGGTTTAATGCAGTCTGTTGCCAGGAGCTCATGAATTCTGTATTACAGCAAGTAGTTCCATGAGATTGCAACTATCTTGCTAATAATACAACCTCAATGTATTTATCACAATAACTCAGGCACAGAGAAAGTATAAATATCTTTGATACTGGGAGGTGAACTGGCTGCCTATAGGCATTCTGCTTGCTTATTGCTTTAACCCTTTGTGAGCATCTCTGGAACAGACGTGGTGCAAAGAAACAAGTGTAAAGGAATTACATGCTGATGGTATGTCTGTGCACAACATGCTTTATTGAAAAGGATTCAGGGTGTTTTACACGTGTAGATCTCCAGATTGGCTATTATCATCATAGAATTATTTGAGTCGGAAGGGTCCTTTAAAAGCCATCTGGTCCCACTCTTTGCAATGATCAGAGACATCCACAGCTTTGTTAGTGCTCAGAGACCCAGCAGCCTGACCTTGTCTGTCTGCAGAGATGGGTATCTCCATCTCCCTGGGCAACCTGTGCCACTGCCTCACTAAATGGGAAGGCTTCACTAGATACCAGAAAACTTGCTTCATAACCTCTGAATGTGCACCCACTCATGCATTTGGGGCAGAGAGAACTTGGTTTCTCTTACCGTGCAGTATGTGTAGGAGGGAACTGACCTTTGTTTTAAGCATCCCATCACTCCCCGTGACACTAACTCTTTTTTGTTGTGTTGGAGGATAAAGAGACCCAATAGAAAAAGTGACACTTATTAACATAACCACTACTGCAGCTTAGATTACTCCGGAGGTCAGACGGTTCCTGTTTGCAGTCATAACCTCATCTGACTCATGCTGTCTGATGTGATCAGAGGCTGTGGTGGTACCTGATGGATTTTAAAGCACATGGATATGGTCAGGTAGAGCCGATTTCTCCATTCCTAAGGGATTTAGGACAGGGAGAATTAGAAGTTATCATGCACTAGCTAGTGTGATCACATCTATGTGATAAAGATAGTCATGTTCCAGAGTGATAAAAGCCTAATTTCATGGGCCATCCACACTGGCTTTCTTCAGACAGATAATGTTTCTACCACACATATTCTCCCATCTTCTTCCTGTTTTTTTTTTTTGTTCCTTGCCCCCCCCCCCCCTTCCTTCAACTTCTTATTCTGCTTTATTTTATATGTTTAATTTAAGCAAAACCTTAGAGTTGCTGACAAAGTATCACTTTTTAATGGTTATTTTACACTCTTTGAAAAAAAACCATCCAACATTTCAAGCAATGGCAGCAAACTTTAAGGAACAAAAAAAAATCTCTGAGGGTTCTTTTCTTTTGAAATATGGACTGGATACAGAGAGGAGAAGGTCAGGGCTGTGGTGGCTGAGACAGTGGAGGAGGAGAAAATGTCGGAGCTGCTTCTTATTGTTTTTATGATACTACTTAGACCCAATAAAATGTGTCAATTTCAGACATAAACAACTGGAGATGAGCCCAGCAAAACGTGATGCCATTATTGAAATGTGGGCTGTCCTGCTGAGCTGCATTTCACACATTGTGGTGGGTGCACGGACCCACCCTGCAGTTCAGTGGGATCCTTCTGGCAGCCTGCATTGTGCTTGGTGCACAGATTTAACTCTTACTTATTTATTTGTAGTGGGAGAGTGTTTTCAGCTGTGAAATCTCTGTGAAATTGAGATTTCACCGTATGTTGAACTTCACGTCCTCAGGATAACCGGGGCCCTATTTGCAGTTGTGTGGTGTGCTCTGCAGATGGCTGGATCTTCAGCTGAATCTCAGAATGCTCAGGGCACCAATCCTGCTGGGAGCAAAAAATTCCTTTACTGCAAAATGTGAGCATCCTTGTAGCACCTCCTCTGCTCACTGAGCTTGCTGGGATGTGTTTAAAGCAAGAATAAAAGAAATGCTTCTTCAAGTGGTGTGTCATGGTTTTGCAATGATTTTGCTATCAGTATTCCACATCATAACATCATGTTAAGCATAGATAATTTTGACGAACCTGCTGCTCACAGAAAAAAGACTGAATGTCCCAGGGAACACCATGGTCAGTCATATGACCAGGACTATATAATCTCACTTCAGTGCTGGACTCGCTCTCTTGGATCCTGCCATCCAGGGGGAGAGCCGTGTGGGAGCATCCCAGCCATTTCGCCTAGAGTTACAGTAGGCCTCTCGGTTTTCGGGACTCACTCTCTCTTATTTTACTTGATTCGTTAGCCTTAATTCCAATTATATCGTATTATATTGTGCTATTCTGTATTCCGATATAGTATTTAGTAAAATAGTGTGCCTCCTTAGATCGTTGCCGCTGTATTTAGTTTCTTTTTCCCTGTTTTCTTTTCCTTTTGGGATAGCGGCCCTGCAGGCCGTCTATACCCCTGTCATGGGTGCCGGTAGATTTTAGGGTAACCTATGACATGGTGATGCAGTGGCACAGCTGCCCAGGGAGCCATCATCACTGGAGGTATTCCAGAACCATAGAGATGTGGCAATGGGGGACACAGTGAGCACAGTGGGCACTGGCTGATGGTTGGACTCGGGGATCTTAGTGATCTTTAACAATCTTAATGGTTCTGTGATTCTGTGATCCTCATTTCCTTTGGATGCGTGGACTCCTGTCAGTTCAGGGAGGTCTCACATCCAAGCAAAGCCTACTGTGAGGGAATCTGAGCTGCACGTATCATTTTAGGATGAGTTTTATTAACCTTTGTCATCTCTATCATTCAAGTTGCTTGCAGAGTTTGCCCTATAAGGATTTAGAGAAATGAGAAGGGGCAATGCCAGCCAGAAGGCACCAAGAAAAGTGGAAGATGAAGCCTTTCTTTTGCCTAACCAGCTCAGTGATATACATTTGTTTGCTTAACCACTCTTCTCAAGGCAAATTTTGGCTCAGTACATTATAGCCACAGCACAGAGGAAGGCAATTCCTGATAGAGATGTAACAGTCACTAATTAAAGTGCCTGGTAGGGGATCCCAAATCCACCTGACCTTGCCACAACCTCATCTCTGCAAGTGAGGACCTCTGAGTCTTGGAACTTGTCTCTCCCTTGTCTATTTTTTAAACATTTTTCCCAAGGCTTTCAGACCAACAAAACCTCAATTATCTTAAGCTCAAAGCCGGGCAAACAGACATCTGTCTGAGGACAGGACTGCTCTTGCCCATTTAGATCAGACACTTTCTCTCTAATCTACTGCAATTCCTCTAACATGCACTTTATTTTTTAATGCCCAACGTTTTTTTCCCTCGAGCTGCAATCTTCTACACCACCACCAACAAAAACCCTTTTACTGTCTCTGGTCTGTGCTGTTTTCTCAGCCCAGGGACATCTGCAAAGATAAGCAGCCCCACTGCAGACTGATTTCTCTTTGCATAAATAGGGTGGTTATGGAAAGGTGTTCATTCTATTTTCCGCAACCTGTCATGTTGACTTTATAATGAACTGGTTACTCAGCTCTGGAAAGCAGATGGAAACCTCTTCTGACAGCCCCTGTCAAAGGAATAGGCAGGAAGAAGGAAAAAAGAATTGCTGGATATGAACTCCCAGTACGTACATGGTCAGTGGCAGGAACTGAGGAAAGATGTAGGTTTTGAACAGGACTTAAAGGGTTGATCAATATTAATAATGATGGAAATGCTGCCATCAAATAATAATAAAGAGGTATATAACTGGTTTTACCCCATCAATTATTTTCTTCCCTGGTGAAGGCAATGCAAAGGTGGTGCTTTGGAAACAGAATCAAGAGGCAGGTAATCAGTCTATTTACATACTCCAAGCCAAAGGGAATATAAAAAAACCCAAGGAAAAGGCAGAAATGAGCATTAGTAAAACTGATCTAATCTCTGGTGTTATTAGTTGCACAAGCCAAGCTGTTTGATAGATATACATATATATTGCTTCTTTCCTCTTTCAGCCACAGCCTCATATAACATCTGTCATCTCGCTTGTCCCCAGTGACAGAGTCGGCCCTATTGAGCATGCCCTGCTGATCTGACTCATAAGGATCATCTTCCCAGGCTGTAGAAGTATCAGCTGCCCCATGGATCTGGCACAGTGCTAATGGTGATTTCTGCATGCTGAATGGGCAGCAGTTCAGCCCTGGCACAAGTTGAATGTGTTAGCATTTTGCAGGGGCAGGGCATGCTCACTGCACGTTATTACAACAGCAGAGGCACAGTAAGAGAGAAAGTGAACCCACGAGTTGTACTTTGTTTCCTTGGGAGTTGAGATGTCTGTGTTAGCCCAACCCTTCCCAGGTATCAGAAGATGCAAAGGGAGGTTGAGTCTTGAGACATAAACCAATCTAGTGCCCAGCTTCACTGGTTTTGCTGCTCAGGGAGCTGCTTCTTTAATCTGGCAACGTTTCTAAAATTTCAGACCCTTAGGATATCTTCCAGGCAGTTTCATTCCTGCTAAACACACTTCCTTTCTCTCTCATATGATATAGTTAGAGCTGAAATCCCTTGAAAATAAAAACTAAAAAGATGATGACATTTGATGTGCTAAATCCTAATGTTAAGTGGCAGAGGCAGCCTCATCCTTCCTGATGACAATCAACAGCCTCAAGCAGAGATGATGGCCAGCATTAAGCAGAACAACAGCCAGATGATTGTCTTTTGTAATTTTGTTGAGGACCACAAACAATGGGAGGAATCCAAAGAGTGAGTGTGCACATCTTCTACTTCCCTCTGCCAAAGCTGCTGGGTTTCTTTTTGTGATGGGATCCAGAGAGGTCCTGGACCCCTTCAATTATTGTAGGGTCAAAGTCAAAAATCAACATGTGTTCAGACACCATCAGGTAATCCAGCATCTATATCCAGTGTTCTGCCAAGGTTTATGTAGCTAGCATCAACCCTCTCTGCCTTTGACTTTCCAAGTGAATAATCAATAACTGTTTATAGTTGAAGGCAGCCTTGAAATTCACGTCTAGACCCAGAGGATGACACTCTACCCTTTTCCTGCCACGCCTGTTATATATGCAAAATCAATTGTCAGTATGAGATGATGGGATTTATTGCTATAGAAGTTGTGGTTGGCATGTTGAGTTGGAAGTGAGGTTGGCCTGAGGTGCACCTCCATGCAAGCAGCTTGTGGGGTGCTGATCACTGTGGGTAAAGGTTTATTGAATAGCAGACATGGAGAGTTTGGGCTCCAGTGTCTAAGTGGAAGAGGCTGAGACCTGGACAGCTGCAGTGGGCAGGATGGATGTGGGGTTGGTAACACATCCCGATGTGACACAGTAGAACTCCATCCAGTTTGACGTGCTCCTTTGTACACATCAAACAATTTGACAGTGAAGGGAAACCGCACTTGGTATACATATACTGCTGTAGCTTGTGGGGCTTCAAAGGAGCCTAGGAGCTGAGTGCCTGGATCCTATAAATAAATCAGACTCGAGCACCTAGCTGCCCCTAAGATGCCTTTTGAAAGTACAAGCCGAAAGCCAGCACCGCCTTGAAGAAAGTCAGATGGGGAATAGAAGAGGTAGCTGAAGGAGGAGAGCTGGGGGAAGAAGGACTCTTTTGCTTCTTTGCAAGGCACAAGCATCTGCCAGCACTTTAATCCATGCTGATCGGTTCTCCTGGGCTGAGAGGGAGCTGGTTCGGGTGTGTAGAGCTGGTGTGTACAGACCAAAGTGCTCTCAAATATTTTTAAAGAGCTCTGAAGAGAAATGTGATTTTTCTGTGCAACTCCTGAGAGTTTTTAAGTGTGGATTTGTTTGGGTAAATTGTGAGTGAGTGCCCTCCTGTGAGCACACAGGAATGGCTGTTTAATTGGCCTACACCTGGTGTTGATTATGATGCTGCTACTTTTTCTTCTTTTTCTTTCTTCTTTTCTTTTTTTTTTCCTATCTCCCCTCACTGATCATTGTGATCAGCTTCACTGCTGCACCCCACAGCTTGGAGCTGGCACTCCTTGTGTAAAGCATATAGAATGCTGCAGAAGGCCTCCCCAGCTTGACATCATTCAGCATTAACCAGTGAAGGCTCTGATTGTTTGGCCTGGTGGGGAAGTGCTTGCTTTAGCTTTGAGAAGGAGAAAGGAGCTGTATCTCAGTCTGAGGCTGTGTTTTCTATACAGGACTTCCCCTCCACTCTCTGTTGGAGCACAGCAATATTTAAATACATAGAGAAGGAAACAAACCATGTCCCTCACAGCCTAAAGGTGTTGGCTGTCGTGGTGTGCAGCATACAAAGGTGTAAAGGCTGAAACTTGCTGCATTACAGCCCTGACTTGCCTACCAATTAACTGTTCCATAGGTAGCTATGGGACATGATATATCTCAGTCTAACTGGGTAGGTCCCTAGCCATGACATGGACCAGTTGCGTTTGTGTGACAGCAGAGGTTGCTGTCAGGATGGGCAGAAGAGCCTGCAGACTCTCACTGCCCAACCAGTCCTTTTCAGGGCCCTGTTTGTCATCCATGCCTTTATTTTTTTTATTTAACTCATGTCTCTGGGTGATCACCAGAGAATTAAATCCCTTCTCATATCTAAAATAGGATGTTTCAGCCCTGGAATATTATTTATTGAACTCCCAACTGTCTCTGTATCTGCAGGCAGAAAGAATAGACTTACACTTGACATTGCCAGGGTGTGAACTGAAAGGGGGAAAAGAACTACTAGCAGCTTCTTCAAATATTGTCATTTCATTTTTTTTCCAGGTCTGTAGAGCTAAAATAATCTGGCTTTGAATTTGAATAGAAACTGAAAAGCAGGAGAATTTGGGAAGGGGTGGTACTCATGCAAAGCATTAGCTGTTAAATTATAGCCTTGCTATGAAAAGCAGTTGTGTGTCTGTGTAAGAGAGGTTAGAGTGAGGAGAAGGTGTGGGCAGGAAAATGCATTTGGTTTAATATGCAGATTTTGCTCAGTTCTTTGGAGACCACTTTTGGTGCAAGGGAATAAGAAATGTTCAAGGGTTCGATTCTGCATAATATTTCAGGATTAAGCAAACAAACATAAAAAAGCTGCCAGCCCAACACTGGTGCTCTAAGTACCCTTCTCATGGGCCGTTTTGTTATTTTCAGATCCGAAGCCTTTCTTTTCACATGGCTTGAGACGTTATTAAGAAGATGAAACATCTGGAAGTGTGTGTATGTGTTTGTGTTTAGAAAGGGATGCTCTGCACCAAGCCTGTGTCTCTTCTGTGCTCGTTAACCGGCTGTAGATTCTAAATTAGGGATGCAACTGGAGCTGAGAAGGGAGGAAGAAACCACCTGGCGAGCAAAACTTGCCATTTGTTTTCCTTAAAGCCCTCAAAGTTTACTCAGCTGGTGGAACAATCGGCCTCATTTCTTCAGCTGAAATGTTAAAAAGAGAGAAGAAGATGGAAAGAAAGAAAGAAGAGAAACAAGTGAAGGAAAACTGGGAATGAAGGAAAGAAGGAAAATGAGAATAACTATCTGCCTTGCTGCTTCTTGGACAGCGCATGGAAGAGCAGTAGCTTCTGTTAGTCAAACACAGTTGTGTGCTGGGGGGGCATTACTTTAGCATCTCATCGTGAGCCATTCATTGCAAGACATCCTGTGGTGCTCACAGTCACCAATCTGTGTACACAGCGGATTTGGCAGTACTAATTCCAAGTCTGAAGGTGGAATGAAACCTCTTCAACTGAAATTTGCCATGATATGAGATAGAAATACTGTGGACATGGCAATTGGATGGACCTGCCACCTGCCATTCATCACACAAAGCCATCAGTCAAGCTGCTCACTGGGGACAGGCACCACCCTTGAGATGCTTCCCATGTTCCTGCTCTTCTAAACCTGAGATGGGCAGAAACTCTGATGCTTATTGTTCTAAACATGAACTGTTTTCTTTGTTGTGCCCGTTGCCTTTCACCTTACTCATTTTGCTTAGGACTGGGAATAAGTTTTGTTCCAGTCTCGTAATAGCCTACGGCCACGATCTAGGGAGTTGAGATTTTGGAGAGATAAAAAAGAAACAGAAGAAAATATGTGAAAAATTGCAATGACAAGGTTTCTGCTGGTAGCTTGTGATACAGAGAAATGAAGTCCCAGGCCAATGTGCTTTGGCAGCTGAGAATGCTAGTGCTGGCGTTGTCTCTCTGGCAGGCAGGCAGGCAGAAGGCTGAGCTGGGAGGGTCGGATCAGGTATAGGAAGCTCTTGGAGGAGGCTGTGCAATACAAGCAAATCTAATTTTTCAAGCAAACACATCGGTCTCCTGTGTGGTACAGCTGTGGGTCTCATACACAGTTTTCTTTTCCTCTTTAACCTGGAGAGCCTTCCAAAAGAGAATAGGGAAGGCTGTTTTCATCTAGCCTGGAAAATACACAGATCCCAAGGCGATTGACTTTGTAAGCTCACTGGCAACGAAGAGTGTAGAAAATGTTGATGTACCTGTTCCTGTGAATTTGCAGGACCTGTAAGCTATGCGCAGACTTCCTCTGTGGAGTTCAGTCTGCTCTCCACAATATGTTCTGGTGTGTATTGTGTTGTGCTATGGCTCTTGCTCACAGGAGCATCTGTGTATTTTGAAAACTTGTCTTCACACATCTTAGAGAAGTGCAATGCTCTGCCAGGCTCCAGTAAACTGAAGGTCAGAAAAGTTCCCTGTGGACTGCACTGATAAAATCCTGCTCTTGCAGACAGCCAGTACCAGGGAAGATTGGGCTGGGGGATTAAAACCTCATTTCTGTTCCATCTCTTTTGGCAATCCCATTTCCCAGCTCACAAATCACCACTGTTCATGGCTTGTCCCTGGCATGTGGCATTATCCATATGTACGTACTAGGAGGATGCTGACAGCCTCTGTCCTTCTCTCAAATGTAGCCCTACCCTCATGGAAAATAACTTATCTCCACTTTCAAATGTTTAGAAAACACTTTTTTTTTTTTTTTTTTTTTTTTTTTCCAAAGAGGCTTTCAATCACAGCTTATTTTAAGTGCAGAGAAGCCTAGGCTGGTAAAAAGTGGATGATCAGTACAATATTCCATTCACATATGTACCTCCATCCCAACAGCAGGGCAAATTCCTCTCTTGCTGGATGAGTTGGAAGAATTGCTTATGAGTAGGAATAGAGGTTCTTCCTCCTTTTATATGGCATTTGGGCTTTTCATGGAGGTGACAGGCTAGAAATAGCAGCAGGAGGTTTGTTGGTGCAGACATATACTGTCTTATAATATGACCTAGGCTGGAGGTGAGCCTGTGGTCAAGCCTGAGGAGCCCATTATCATGCCAGCAAGCTCATTGCTCCTGGAATGTAAGAAGTCCTTAATGGCAATTAGCCACAGCCTGTCTGTATTTCTCCTGCCCACAAGCACTAGTTGTGTGTCTGTCTCCTTCTCAGCTGTATTTGGTGTATTTTGGGCTCCAGGCACTATCTGGGGAAGCAGTGAATCTGCGTGGCTGTAATAAACACACTGCCACGTTGATGATTTATTGAAGTCCCACCAGCACCCAATTATGTAAATCCGATTATCTGTTAAGGAGGCTTTACTGGAACAGCTTGTAGTTGTAACACCTTATTTTTGTCAGAAACGGGAAAATTTAGTTGAATGTGACTTTTGAGTCTTAAGCATTATTCTCCCACAGCCGAATGCAGCTGTCTCACTTGCATGTGGCTCTGGAAGGTGGGTTTGGACTCTTTAATGAGAATACCTTTATCTCTTCCCCTTCGCTCACAGACTGAGGCTGGCAAAGGGCTCCTGGTTTTTAATGTGACAGCATATGAGTTAATGCTGTCCCACTGGCAGACCCTGAAGACATGGTGCTGAGAGGGGCTCAACACAGAGCCTGTATCTGTTTCTCAGTGTTCATATCTCATCTGGGACCTTGTGTCCAGCCTTTGTTATAGGCAGAATTTGGTTAAAGGAGGTGGCACTGGTGCTTCAGAGGAGCATGAGGAGGTAGAAAGGCATATATCTACTGTCTCCCACCTACCACTTTAAGCACAAATAAGCAGCAGCCATGCCAATAACAGCTTGAGGTTCATGCAGAAGTGATTTCCTGGAGGTGCTACACCCTCATGACAGGTGTTATTGACACACCAGGATTAGGACAGTCCACAAACTGAGCTCCGGTTGGGCTTACCTACTTCAGATGTGAAGGCAGGCAAGGAGATGGGGTAGAGGCAGCAGCCCAGCCGAGTGTGCAGTCACCCAAGAGATTGTTTTCTGTGGAATGATAGACACAGCCTAGGCTGGATCAGCTGGCTGCTGTGTTTCAGGAGTTAATGCTCTCAGGAGTCTGGCTTGCTGAGATGCATTCAGGTGTGTACGTGAGATAAGGCTTGTGGCCAGTTTTACATACAAGTCTTTTATTTTAAGTGACTTTTTGATAGCAGAGTGAAGGTGTTAGGCATCCTCACTGCTACAGCTTGCTTTTTCTTAAGAAACCTGTCAGCCGTGTTGACAACGGGGGGTGAGCCAACTTTAAGCAGCCCTGTGAGCCGACTGACAGATTTTGGGGGCTCTGGTGAGAGGCTCCAGGTTGGGTTGGTTCCTGCAGGCAGGTTGGGCTTGCTGAGCACGGAGCTGCACTGAGCTGCAGTCACGGCTCTTATGCTAATGCTGGGAACGTGGTGTGCAGCCCTTTCCTCCCTATTTCCCCTTCTGCATGGATTTACATCCCGTGTGAGCAGAGGAAAAAGAAAGGGTTTATTGTTTGTGAGCATTAAAAACAGATGTTTCAGCCAGAAAGGGAAAAAAAAGGAAAGGTTCAATTAACATGTAGCAAAGGGACAAGGATAACGGCAGACCGAGGAAATCTTTAAGTGATTCAGCTCATGCCAGACGGGCTGAGCTCCTTCCCCAGCTGGCTGCATGCACCACATGGACGAGCTCCCCATTTCTCCCTCATTAGAGGCCTTGCTAATGCTTGCTCCTTCCTCACCTCCCTCCAGAGCTCGGCTGGGATGGGTGGGAGCTCATTTTAGAGTGCTGGGACTGAGAGTTGCGTTTGCTGCCAGCGACTGCATCTCATCAGTTTAATCCCGAATATCCTGGCATTTTGTCTGCCACCGCTGTCCCTGTAACTGCAGAAAAGCAAGGGCTGACCCCAGCACAGCCCACAGCCACCCTAAGGAGTGGACAGCACATCCCACTCCCATCCATGTCAGAAGAACCCTTTTCTATGTGCTTTGCTGGCAGCAGCTGCTGGACATGGCTTCCTCACCTGTCCTCAGCTCCCCAACCCTGATGTGTCCTTCAGGTGCTGCTCACTTGGTCATTCCTGCTCTGGGATGCTGCTGCTGTCTCCTAGCTGCCCTAATCCCTGGCAGGGCCCTTTGGGTCTGTCTTTGGGAATTGAGTTGATTGTGATTTTTCAGGGTCTTTAAAAATAAAACAACAATGCAAAACCAGACTTTTCCAACAAAACCAAAACAGGCTGCTTTTCATGAACAGCAATTGTTTTATTAAAATATTCCATCTCTCCCACACCCCTTGCATTGTAAATAGTTCCAAAGTGTATACTAACATATTTTGTTTACTAGCACCTGTGTTTGCAGTAAATGTTTTATTTAAAACGTTTCACCATAAGTTCCTAAGGAAAATAGAATGGAGAGAAGAAAAATGAGCCCATTTTTAACTTTTCAGGAAGAAAATAGTTTTGAATTTTTTTGTGTGAAATTCAGCTGTTAATTTTTAATCCCTTTTAACCGGGTGGAAAAGGGAGAGAAGCAAGAAAGGGACACCAAGAATTGGCAGCAATGTAATTGTCAGCCTGGGTTAGAGCGGTCCTGTGACTATGGCTTCTGCCAGATGCTTTTAAAGAAGATAGAAGCTGTGCACAACAAGCAGATGTAGGATAATCCATCTCCCCCTCCCACTTATTTTCTAATGCACTCTGTTTTCTAAGAGAATTGTTTTAAGGCCTGGTATGTGATGTGTGATGGCCCTTCCAAGGGTCTGTGGCACTAACTGCTTTTATTGAGGGTGTTCTGGTTATCGGAGTGAGTGGCCGGTCCCTGGGCAACCTTGTTAAATTCTCATCCTCAGAGATTTCCTTTGGCAGTGAAACAAACTGTGAAGAAAGTCATTCCTTTTATCAGTTTTGAATTTGCTGCTTCTTAATATTCCATCAACTGGCTCTTTGTTCTCCTGTCATGAGACGAGGGGAACAGAACTCCCAGCCCACCATCTCCAGTCTGTTTGGCAGTCCTTATGTCTTCCTCATGTTCCTTCTGCCTTTGTCCCTGTTCTGAACTGCATGCCTTTTTCACATGGGAATTTCCTCTGCACCCTTTAATTCTGCACTGTCCTTTCTCAGCTGGGGCAAACAGCACTGCATGCTGTACTCCAGAGGTTGCATCACCGGTTTCACTCAAGGATGCAGCAAGGCTTATAGATGCACTTCTATTGAAATTCTGCATCCTGCTTCCCGGGGATGTTTTATTTTTCTATTTTATTTTCTTTTAATTTTTGGCGATAGATTATTTAAAATGGTTTTGTGTAAAGAACCGAAGGATTAAATTGAACATTGCATCATTGCTTGCAGTGTAAGGAAAGCAAAGCCAGAGTAGTTCCTCCTGCTTTTGTCACGTTGCCCCATCTCTGACCTCTCTGCTGTTGTTCTACCTGAGACTCCTCACTGTAAACCTATATCAGAGCCTCTCTGCTGCAGAGCAAAATGGTATGGAAACATAGGGCAGTATTGGATGGAGGGAGGGAGGGAGATGTCTTCAGCGTGATGGTGGGGACACAGTCTTAACTCATTTTGAGGTGAATATTGTAAAAATGCTGAGGTAAGAGAACAGGAAATATTTTAGAACTGTAAGTGTATGAGCATGGGGATTGGATGGTGTTCAAATACTGAAAGGCAAAGAAGAGCCAGGGTCATGAGCATGTGAAACCTGGGAAGATGGCAGGCAAGTGTCATAGCAGTGGTTGAACTCTGTAGGAAAATAAGATGCATAAAGGGAAAACAGCAGAACAAATTCATTACCGTTTTCAATGAGAAGGAGCTTTAAGAGTGCAGTAAATGTTGGGGTGTGTGCGAGGGAGTTGTAACAGAGATAAAACAGGCACTTTACTAAACTTGAGAAGGAATATAATCATTGACAGCTGAGTTACAACACAGCTGAGTTACTGAACTCTTCTTTTCAAACCAGCCTTTCACAGAAAAGCACAGAAAACTGGGACAAACAATTAGGAAGCAATGAAGACCTTGTCAATAGAGCTGATGACAAGGAACAGATAAAGCAGACACTGAACTGAAAACAGCGGATTTGCATTTTACTGATCACTCCTCCTAGCGATCATTCAGCTCTCTGGATCAAACCTTCCATTCAGGAGCTGGTTCCCATTTGTGTTGATGTGCTTGGTGCTTTGCTTAGACTGCTCATCAGGGCTTATGGTCATGAGGATTAGGCTGAAAAGGTATTTATTTGATTTTCTTTGATGTTTGCAAAGGTGGAAAAACCTCGTATTCTTGAAGGACCATAAATCTCTGTACCAGTCTAATGAAGCACTGGTTTGAGTCATTTATAATTTCACTTATCTGTCTTGGCATTAAAATGCCAGTCAGAACTCACTTCATTCTCCCAAGATGCAAATTCTGGTTTTGAACATATGCCTGATTTGGAAAGCTTACAGTTTCATGGGTCTCTTGTGGTAAGAATTCAATCTTAATAATTTTCACCCATTGAAGTCAATAGGAAGATTTCCATTGAAAGTTAAAGGAGATGGTTTAGCCCCTGCAGAATCAGCTTTTAAAATAAATATTTATAACGGAGCTCACCCTTTATGGACTCAACAGAGAATCTAGGTGAGCAATAGTCTCATGCCTCAAAAGAGAGACAGTTTATTGACACTACTAAAAAAAAAACCCCACATCACTGGGATGATACCTGAAAAATGGGAAAATTATTTTGGTGGGATGGTTTGTAGCTGGTTCGTTTCTGATCTGAAACAGTGAGATCAAAATTGGATCCCTTAAGAGGCACTAATCTTCTAAGGTGGAAATAAGAGAGGCACTGGCAATTACCTTTTAGTCTGCCTGATTTCTGTTTCTAGTGATGGATGGGAGAGCTACTCCAGTTTTAGCTCTCCTTTGGCCTCATACATGATTGTAGGCAAATAATGTCCCATCAGACATTTAGGCTTGTGAGGCAGTGCTTGATTACTCATCAGGGGTTTCCAAATTGATGTGAGGTTGGGTCAAGATCCTTCTGAAAACGAACGTGAGAGGGGAGACTGTTTAATTAGGTTTCTGTTAGGTGTAAGATGGACATTGCAAATAATTCTCTAAAGCATGACAGGTATTGACAAGGATGGAAAAATGCCAGCAAGACAACAAAGGATGGGTAAGAGAGCAGCAGTGAGGTAAGCACAGTTGAAAACACTGCCCAGCAGAATGCCAGAGAGTATCAGTTTCAACACCATTTTTATTCCATCAGTCTTAATGACTGCATGCACACAGTATTGGTTCTGGATGCAGATTATACTCCAGGGCTGTGATGGCAAACACTGTAGATGATAAAATGACCCAAATACACTGAGTTGATCAGAAGTATGAGCTAATGAAAAGCAAGGAGCCAGTATGTTCAGACTCGGCTTCTGTAGCATAACTTTTTCCACTTACAGTGGTGTGAATCACCAGAGAAGTGGATTGAATTGTACTATATAAAATTAACAGGCTTACCAGAGACCTGCATAAACCTATTAGATTCAACAAGATCATGAAGTTACTCATTGTAAATTTCTAGATTGGATTAAAATTGAATGAGAACTGCACTAGATTTAGGGATGAATCTTCTAAAACAGGGGAAGAAGTCTGGGTTTAAGCCTCTGTTTGTTCTGTTCCTCCAACTCAGTTGTACTCAAATGAAGACAAGTATAGACAGTGAGCTATGGGCTTGTTTTGAACAACAAATTGTAAGTAAGGATGCAAAAATACATGAAACAAAAGTACCTATTCCCTCCCTCTTCCCTTATAGTGGTTGTAGACCATATTGTACTCTGATTCTCATCTATAATATTTCTTAAAATTGGTATTAGGAGTTTCAGTGTTTATTAAGAGCAAGAAAATCCAATGGAAAAAAATAGTGCCTGTGATTTGCAAGCAATATTTATCTACTTTGTTCCTACACAGCGCATCTGAGAGATATTTCATAGTCTTCTTTATAATGGCGATGCTAGAGATATAAACTGCGCTAATAGAAAAAAATGCATAATAGCAATACAAAAAGGGCTGATTATTAATAAAATACTGTCAGATTAACTAACAGAAAAGTAAAGCCTATCTCGTAAGTGCTTGAGAGATAATTCTTCATTCCAAAGTGGTATTTTGGAGTTATGCACTAATAAAAAATTGCTTTAAACTTTCTTTGAGATTAAAACTGCATAGTTTTTAGAAACTGCTGGCAAAAAAATTAAGTTAAAAGAAAGTGCTAAATAATAGACATTAGTGTTGGGGCTATATTATGGGCAGATTACATTTCAAAGGGAGGGTGTTCTTTATATTTTCAAGTGGCAAATGGCATCTGATATTGCAGTGTCTTCCTTGCGAGTTGAACAGTTTTTCAGCAGTGTGCTGACAAGTTTAAATGCCGGTTAGGGTTTGGTCTATGGCCAAATGAAGGTAACAGATTTTTCTACTGGCTTTTGCAGGAATATGAATTGACTTTGAGGTACAGCAAAATATGGTGTAGGTGCATCTGCATGACCAGGAGGCTGATAACAACAACCATCTTAGGCAACACAAGTCCAAGCATTTCTAAGGAGCTGATTTGGTTACACATGAGCCCCTGGCCAAGCTGCTCTTCTTAACAACAAACAAGCCAGGACATCTTACTATGATGTGAGAAAAATGTCAGGTAGAAGAAATCCTGGGGAGAATGTTAGAATGAATGACTCATTAGACAGAGGGGAAAGGAATTTGAGCCTGCACAGTTCAGGTGCCCCTAATCATACTGTGAATTCAGTTGTGTGTCTACAAAGGTAACTACAGCTGTGCTACATTGGAAAATTGCATCTTGTACACACATTGTCCTTCAGGGAAATAACAAAGAGACAGCCCACACAAGAATCCAAGCAGCACGGAATGCAAAACATATTCTTGTTCTAGTCTGTAACTAGAAGTTATAATAATATAAATAATAACAGTAAACAGTAAAGAGAATAATTTGAGAGCCAAAGGGTAGGGACAGTTGAAATAACTATAATAAATCACTCTAGTGTATGAAGAAAAGCTGAAGGTGATAATTGGCAAACACCTTACATGGGAGAATTTCTCCTGTAGGAAAGAGCTGAGAGAGGGAAATGTATCTGTCAGTGGGTACCAATGTAAGAAGAGAACAAAAAGCTGGAGGGAATTGCCCTGCCATGGCAAGAGAATGGAGAGCATGACCAGAGGAGAACCGATCCAGGATAAAAGAGGAGGAAAGTTGCCTTTTCATGACTGCTTTACAAAAACTATATCAAAATTTGCAATAATTTACATCGTACCAGCAGGAAAGCTGGTGGACAATATTCACACAGAGGCTCTCAGTGCTGCTGATGGGTTTTTGCTTCTCCAAATTGGAGGAAAAACAGAAATAAAGATTCTCTCTCCCTTCAATGAAACCAGCTACCAAACCCTACAGCATTTATAGGCTCTGAATCTGATTGATCTTCTGGATTAGGGGAAGTATATCATTTCTAAATGTGTTTATTTAGTTGCCTTGTGCCTGGGGATATTCCTCGTTGATAAGGAGCCTCAAAAAAATAATCTATTTTAGCTTTAAGAAAGTGTTTTCGTGACAGACAGACACAATTCACTTTTAGGCTATTTCACACTGAAGGACACCACCTGATCATCCAGCCCAGTATGAAAAGTTAGTTCTGTGCACCTGATACCAGTCGGTAGAAAAAGAAAGCAGGATGGATCCTGAAACTTCAGGAAATGCTGGAAGTGACTAATTGGATGGATGCTCTCAGATGATCTCAGGCTCAGCACCTGACAGACACCACCCAGCTTCCAGCTGACCCAGAGCACAGTCACAGCTTTCATATATCTGCCTGCTAAAGGCCATGCAGAGATGCCGTGAACTACCTGAGCTCAGAAGTAGCAGGTGGGCTGTTGGTGGGGCTGATGGCCTTCTTCTATCACAGGCTTAGATCTTTTACTTTCAAAAGGCACATCAGGCATTGATATACCCTATGGTTGGTTCTCTTTTCTCCCTCTCAAAACACATTCCTTGAAGCAATAGGCACCCAGCACCGGGACAAACATTTCATTGGATTCTGAGACATGGAATGTATCCCTGTCCTGTGACCTGAGGTGGTAAAACAGATGAGAGTTGTGATGAGAGTTGAGGAAATTTAATAACCCTTTCAGCTCTTATTACAATTGCTTTCCTTCGCAGTTTTGCTAACTATTCTTTAAAACCACTTTTTGGGGAAATTTGAGTTTTGCTGCCCTAAAGTACTCAGTGTTTCTTAGGCACAGTCCCAAGAGATTCCAGAACAATAGACAGAAAGAAATGGAGTTGGAGGAAAAATAAAGCAGCTGGATGTTGGGAGTAGAGAGAGAAGTCTCTGCTTTGCCTCCTATTCCTTATTTTTTTGTTGCTGGAGTTCCAGCAAGCAGGTATTAATAATAAATAAAAAGAACTGTGAAGGTTATCACACTGACCTCTTCCCTCTTTCAAGTAGAACTCAAGTTCTTTTTATTGATTATACACAGACTTCATCACATTCAGACTAGTCCTGTCCTGCCTTTCAAGGAAGCCTGGAGCCTGAACAACCCAGGCTGAAACCTGTTCATTTCCCCCCACCTTCCACTCTTACTTCTAAGAAATAAAAAGCCTTTGGACTTCTGGGAAATGTAACACCAAAAATGGATGGCTTTGTCTTTTTGATTTGCTGGTTGACCACAGTGTTTTTGATGTCGTTTAACACAAGGCACATCATGTTTAATAGCATTTTATGATGCTGTTCTTTCAACAAACATCAGCCTATCATCTTTGTGTCTGGTTCGGGGATCTGGCTATGAGACTTCATCTTCAGAACTAGTGACAAGAAACCATAGTACTTGGAGATCATTGCTGAAGAAGGTATAAATGCCATTTATTGCAAATCCTTCTGTATTCTGTACCATATGCAAAATAGAGATCCTTTTTCTGAATAATTTTAAGTTAGCCACAGACTCAAAAGAAAGGATATTAAAGGTCAAAGCCAAGTCCTAAAATGACAGAGCAATGTGGTTGTATTTTCTTTCTTCTTTGGCTTTAATTTTAAGAAGCAAAAGGTTGGCATGGAAGCCACTGCCTACCTGTTTGGTACTATGAATTCAGTGTCAGTACCAGACTGAGAACTTCCCTCAGCCACTTCCCCTAAGACTTGTACTCCAGATTCCTCACCAGTTTTGTTGCCCTTCTCTGGACATGCTTCAGGTCCTCAATGTCTTTCTTGTAGTGAGGAGCCCAAAAATTTATGTCACCTAAGATTGCTTCTAGCAGATCCTGCTGCCCTCAGGCTGAGTAGTGTGTCTCTATCAGAGGCACAGAGCAGTGGATGTGTCACACATTGTAATATGAGGGCTATTGTTGAGATGAAATACTGCAGCCTGCTCTAAACGCTTCACCAGCAAGAACCTGTCGCTTAGCTAAAAGAGATCCTGTAGTCTAAGAGGGAGAGATACCAGTGTGAAACAACAGAGCCCTGAAATGTGTTAGGAGAAATCCAATATTACAGAATTTATATCTGCAAAGTTCATCTTGTATTCTTCCCTCTTACATTCCCTCCTATATTTCAGGCCTGTTGAATTGATGGAACCAAAGGGCAGTTTGTCGTAGCACCCTGTAGGATGATATTAAATTCTTGCTTTATTGCTAATATCAGCAACATTTTTAGGTGGAGACAAGAAAGAAAGAGAGAAAGGAGAGAGAGTGGGAGAGAGGCAGAAGCTACAAGATGTGTTGCTTATGGTGTTGAAGTCTTAAGTAGTGGAAAAAGGCAAGGCCCATGCCTGTAAATCTAAAAAGCATCCTGGGTCCCCATTCTTTAGCTCTGTAGCAGCCCTCTAGCAGCCACAGCCAGATTAGGCTGGTTGCAAAGAGAACTGCTGATTAGGCTGTGCCAGAGCAATACCCAGTGTAGAACACAGAGGCCCTGGAGCTCACTGAAGCCTACTTGGCTTCTCACACATAATTCCACTGCTAAGATCTGCTGCATGGGCTTGCTGTTGCAGAGCAGAACACCCAGCACACTGAGTTGTTAACACAGTGTTTCAGGTCCCAGTCTGTCCATGCTATACATAGATGCAATTTCCAGGCTTCAGGAAATCACCCTAAAGCCACCACTTGCTTTACCAACCACTTATAACCCACCAGTCAAAACCCTGCTACAGAACTGGCCCAATACCAATGAGACCCGGTCCCTAACTACTAGAGGATAAATCCTTCCCTCTAATGTGTGCCCAGGGCTTAACAGCGTTTCTATGTTGCAAAACTGTTATCAGAGCAAGGGTCAGCTGTTTGTGAGGAGGTCAGGCACTGCAGAAGCCAAGATCCCAGCAGAAGCTATAATTTCTCTGCAGCTCTGCACTGGACCCAGGACCAGCGTAGTGCAGCCAGCTCCATAACAGTCTGCATTGAAAATGACTGGGTACTGATTTATCCAGCAGAATTATAATCATAAACTCTAAGAACAGGTTGGCAATTAATGCCTGAAGTTAATTCATGGCCAGTGTAAGTGGGAGTGACTCTTAAATCACACTGTGCTTCTCCCATTTACTCCTGTGATGGATCTGGCCCACCAAGCCAGCAGGAGTAACTTCTGGGCTCTCTGAGATCTTGTTCTTTGCAGCAGCAAGATGCTTGTTATGCAGCCTGTGTCTGATCTGCTTTCATGGCACTTGCATGGCAATTAGAGTCATTTCATGTAAAAGGCTTTCCTCAGAGATGGCATCAAGGCACGGGCTGCATGAAATGGACACAATCTTTTCTGAATGTAAGACCAATATTAAGCATGATGATAAAACCCAAGGCTTCACTGTGGTTTTTTTTTTAATTGCTCTTGGAGCCCTAAGAAATGTTTTTTTTCCCCTTGGTTAGAACCACAATAATATTTCATTCCCACTGCTTACCCTAAAAAATGGATTTCCTTTCCCTTCTCAGTTGGTGATTTGTTTTGCATTAATGCCTTTCATAACTCATACATTTCGCCATTAAAAATTAATGCTTGGCGCTGACATAAACAAATGAAATTTGTATTATTAATGTTTTACATAGGTAAGACTTTGTAATAACAGATTCATCATAACAGACTGTTTTAATTAAAAGACTTGCTCATTCCCTAAACTGATTTCAGACATAATTTTGGGTGTTGGGAAGAATGTCTTGTACAACCGCCTGGAGAGGAGTGATCAATGTGACCTCAGATGCCATTTTTGAAGTTAGCACATGAGTTCAGACAGGAGATCCATTGCCTGGGCTATATTCAATGGAAAGAGTGGGAAAGGCATCAATGATGGCTCTTCCGTTGGAGCAGCATCAGCCCTCTGTGCTTGTTAAAGTCTGTGCTTGAGGTCCAGCCATCTGACATTGGTTTGCTGCATAGGAGGATGCTGAAGGTAGAGAAAACTCAGTGCTGGGACTGCACTAAGGGTTTGGTCTCATGTCTTGGGCTCTTTTCCATTTGGTTGGAGAACAAGGCTGCAGCTAACAGTGCCTCCCAGGATAAATCTCACAGGGAAGTTCTGCAGGATGATCTCTATGGCTGGTATTTGAAAGCGAGGTCTAACTTTGTAGAGATGAGGGTGAACAGCTTATTTCTGCTCTTAGGATATAGTACAGAAATTCTGGTGTCATCCATGTCTCAGTTAAAGAGACAATCTCCACTACCCTACTGCAAAATTGGACATTAGGAACTAGAAGGAAAAGCAACAGGTTCAGTTATAACCTGCCTCAATATATTTTCTTCTAATTGAATAGTGCTTACATGAACTTCAGATTAACTATAATGTCAAGCAAACTTCTGTTGAAGATTTCTCATTAAAAATTTGCTTCAGGTTCTGATGATGATAGTGTTGACTACAAAAAAGAAGAAAGCCTTGCTGCTTAACCGTGAGGCTGCAGATGGCGTCTCCTTAATATGACTGGAGGATAGATAATGCCTAAGCAAGTGGAGCTCTGGTTGAGAATAACTCAGTCTAAACTCCATTACTAAGCAATGGTAATTGTCTCACAAGTCAGGGCTACAGTCCTGCAAAACTCACAAAAAGAAATCCAATTGTGTCAAAGCATGGAGATGGACGGGTTCAGAAGGGGGAGGAGTTTCTAAAGCCCAGAGCACTTGCCTTACTTTTCCTCTGTTGAAATCAATGGATATGTGCAGTTTGGTTTTTCTGCACTAGTGAGTTCAAGGGGAGCTGAATTAAGGCAGGGTGCTTTTAAGTCACCCACCCTCCATATCTGTAAAGAACAATTGGAAGAGTGAAGAGCGAAGAATTGATGCCATTGTGAAAAGTCGGCCCTAGAAAATGGTTCTGGGAAGCCAGGAGTGCTGAAAAGAGAAAGCAAAAGATGATAAGAAGAGACTATCTGTATTGGACATCAGGAGCTTATAAAAGGCTGCGGGATGTAAAATGGCATCACTCTGGAAAGGACACGAAAGTGATGAAGTGAAGAGCAGAGCTTTATGACATGCTCATTAATGGCTAGATGACTTAGGCTGTTTGGTTACCTAGAAGCAGTTGATGAAACTCCCTCCTCCACCTCTGAAATATGTTTCTCTGCTGTATGGCTCCAACTCTGAACAGTGCAGCGCCGCTTAAACCAGTGGAGTTGTATCCAGGCAAAAATAAAAAGCAAACCACAACAAAAACAGTATTACAGAATGGAAAAGGAGTTTTATGTGTGGCTAACATGAGTACTGCTGTGTACAGAGCAGGAGCGTGCATCTATCTGTGGGTCAGCCTCTTAGCGTTGGACTGTAGCCTTTGATATATGTGCACTGTAGAGAATTTTACATTGCAAGGGGCTTTCCACTAAAAGAAGGTTAAATGTACTTTTTGCACCTTTTACAAGGGTGCACTGCAGCTCAGCAGCTGCGTGTCTAGCATGAGATGGCAGCCATTTCTGCAGTCTTTGTGCTGCTGAACCTATTTAATTAGATGGAATTGAATTGAATCTGCTAAGCAGTTATTGTCAGGGCTGCTTTCTGTGCACGAATACATTGTTTAGGAACCCACAGGAGTGCCGAGCTGGACATGGGAACGCTGTGCCTTCAGCTGACCCTCAACCAGCTCCACAAAACAACGATAAAATAAGAAAGAGATTTCAGGCACTAATCTCAAATCAAGAGTTCAAGAAGAGGCACGTTTGCCCAGCTCAGCAATCATGCAAAAGTGAACTTCTATCTGTGGTGAATAAGGAAAGCTTGTACTGCCCAGCATGGCTGCTCCTACATATCAGGAATCCAAAAATGAGCTTCATTGCTTGTGAGACATTGCTTTGGAGGGACAGGCTGCCCCCTGTGAGGGACCCAGACCTTCCCACTAATGAAGAGCTGTGAGACAGGACAGGGGGTGAACAGCACACTGTGCATCGCTGCCATGCCATTTATTTGATAGGGCTGTGCTAAGGCAGAGAGAATGTTCGTTTTCCTAACTTTGCATCAATAATTAATCAAAACAGGTTTTACATAAGCCTGAACATAAAATTATTAGCTCCTGGAGGTTCTTCCAGCAGTTACAGCGAGACCTCTGTCAGCAGCTTCAGAATTGATGTGCTTTAAAAGGAGAGGAACATTGATAAATACTCATTTCTTTCCCCCGCTGTTGCTCGCTCAATCAGCTCTCACCTCTCATTCTCTTTTCTTTTCGTGTTTGGAGGGGGAAAATGAAAGAAAAAAGTAGAGTTTTACTTTGAAAGGAGAAGTGAAGAAAGAAACTTTCTCTCTTGATGAACATGAGAAAGCTGGTTGGCAGAACAATACAATAAACAGAGCCCTTCCTCAAATCTGGGTGTGTTCCTGGAATTTCAATTACACTGTAAGATCTCTGGGGCACAGTCCAGGCTTTCTAATCTCTTTCCTTATGATGTTTAATGTGACAGGGTGTTGATCCCTGGTAATTTCTCTGAGGTGCTTTTGTGGCAAAAAAATAAAGCAAGAATGAGAGGACTATGTTTGGACTTGGCCAGGCTGATGACTGGAACTGGGAGCTGAAGTGGAGGGATCAGGCATTGAAGGACAAACCTTTGGTCCCTGGGAAAAACATTCATTGCTTAGGCTGCTGGCTCTTACCATCTTTATAGATATATTTTAGGGGAGCACCCTGAAGTCTGTCCCTCTTTGTGACTCTAATGGGCAATTCACATTAAAAAGAGTACAATGAATTACTGACAAAACTGGGTTTCCTTCTGTGTCTCCTTTCTTCCTTTACATAGGGTGTCCCAACCTCCCTTGAGTAAATCCAGCTTTCAGGAACCTCCAGGATGCAGCTTAGGGTGGACTGTGAACATCATCAAAAGTATTGATCTCTAAAGAACTCTATTCTCCTCACAACTGAGATCATCTGAGATAATCTGAGATAATCTAATAAAGGATTTTTCTAGGCAGTTTAGATGATTCAGTTCAAAGTTCTTAAGAGATGAAATCCATCGTTATTCTCCTGACTTCAGGAAAGGCATAAGAATTTCATCGTCATACAATGGTTTGGCTTGGAAGGGACATTTAGGATCATGTAGTTCCAAAGCACTGCTATAGGCAGGGACTCCTCTCACTAGACCAGGTTGCTCACAGCCCCATCCAACTTGGCTTTGATTGCTTCCAGGGAGGAGACATCACCACATTTGCACCATAATTTATTGGTACCAATTTGCATCATATTTATTGACCTGCTCATTTTGGAGTCTTTATGCTATCCATCCTTTCTTGTGGCTTTTGCAAGTTAGCTGCTGAACACGTTGGTGTAAATCACATTCAGTCAAAATTGAATTCCTTTCCTTTGTTATTTCTGAACCCAGTAATGCATGGAAGTAGGGTGCAGTCCTCAAAGTAATCTGAGGGGCTTGGAGGTCAAACATCCATTGAAGTGAACAGCAATAAGGCAACCACATTCTATAAAAGATTTCTTCCCACTGGTTTATCTTTCAGGATTCACTCTGCAGGATGACAGATTTTAGACTTTGGATTGTTGGAAAACTGTCTCTTCACTGTTCATACTGTGCAGTCAGTCAGCTAAGGCACTGCCTAATTTTTCTTCCTCACAGAGAAACAATGGGAGAGGTGAATAATGAATTAAAAAAAGAATGGTAACAATTTCAGAAGTGGAACAAAAGAAACGGGAGTTTTGCAGGCTCTATCTCAAGCAACTACTGTTTGCATTGGAACTCCCAGAAAAGGAGAAATCCAGACGTGCAAAAACAGTGAACAAACACGTTCTCTTAAATGTGAATATATGCATAGAAATGGTTTCAAAAAGCAATGTTCTTGTGGTACACACGCTATTTCTCCTTGCTTGCTGGTTTCCTTCCTCACAGTCTTCCCAATAGAACAGCTTGCTATTTTATCTTTTACTTTCCTGGATGTAGCTGTTAACTGGAGTAAAAAATAAATAATCATGGCGACAACATGGAATTCATTGCAATGAAATCTTCAGATATCAGTTATTTCACGACATTAATCTGAAGGCTTGCATGTCTCTTTCTTCATCTAGCTGGGAAGCAGGACCTACCACTGGGTCTCCTTTCATTTTCCTGCTTTTTGCTTTTTGAACTACCACTCTCTTATTTCATTTCATTTTTTCCCTTTTCCTGTACTAGAAAACTTTCCTTCTGATAAATCTCTTTTTTTCCTCCTGAGACTCTCCAGCAGTCTGTCAGAAGCCCAGCAAGGAATAGCTCATTTCTGTCAAGAGCTCCATATTAAACATTAAATGTCTTCTAAAAAGCTGTCCCGATGACAGCAAAGCACGGGGTCACACTTGTTTGAACAACAGATTGCTCGCTTTCATGGCAGAGTGAAAAGAACTGCTTGGAACTGGGAGCTGGTGGTGGAAAGAAAAGCCTCGTGACCCAATTGCCTTGAGATGCTGCCCTGATAGGAAACGGGACTGCGTTACAAGGCAGTGGAAGGGAAATGAGATGCCTTTGCAGCACCATCACTCTGAGCTGAATGGCTCCTGCTGCTCCCAAAATACAACGTGTCAGTCACTCACATAGAGTGTGATGTTCAGCAAAGAGCCAACAACATGGGATAGCATCAGTCTGCTTCACTCTCCTTTTCTACCTCTGCTGCATAACTGAATTGATGTCTAACAGGGATTCCAAACTGTCCATTAAGGAACCTCTAGAATACTGAAAAAATACCATAAATCAGTAAAGCAGTCTAAGAAAGGACTCTCAGAGCATTGCTCATCCACTGGGCAAATGATGGATCCCAGCTAAGGCTGGGTTACATCCACCTGTCATTTCTGGCCATGTTCATCTTCTGTTCCAAGAGCTTTACAAAGCTGACACCAAAATGCCAAAGATGAGGGTGAGACACAGCCACAGGATGGCATTTTCTTTCTGTTCTTTCACACACAGTTTCTGTGACTATTACTAATAAACAGCCTGGTTTCAGACAGCATTTAGCATCTTAACTAAAGGATAATCCATCTTTCCTGTATGACTGATGGGTGACACCTGTGCATGATACTAATACAAAAAGTATTGCAGAGCTTTCAAGCACTTAGGTCATTTCACCCCAGAGGTGCACTGTGCAGCAGCCTTGCTTTGCTTCAGTACTTTGTTAGGAGAAAGATCAATAGCACTAAATAGAGAAGTAGGCTGTGCTTCCAGCTCCTCTCTCCACCCTGCATAGAGAGGAACAGTTTGGCAGAGAAAGACCCTTCCCTGTTGGAGCAGACTATCACTGTTGCCCTTCCCATGTCCTCTGTGATGGCAGGAAAGAGTAAGTGGGCATTTGCTGCTGGAAGTGTCTGCAAGCTCCAGTGTCTAGAAGTGTTTTCAGTAATGGGAACATGAGGCAGAGGATGTATCTCTTTCTCATGTCTTCACCCTTTATCTGTGCTTCTTGCCATCGGTATCTCAGATTCTGCAAATGCATCAGAAAAGAAAAATCAATGTAAACTAGACAAGAGACTTTCCAGGCTGTAAAGCAGAGATGGCATTATGTGTCCATTAATCCCATGGCTGTAGTAAGCCCCTGAAGGGACAGAAATGGAAGTGAGAAGAAGGGAGGGAATGCCAGCAGACAGATAGCCAGCAAATCTTATTTTATTTTATTTTATTTTATTTTATTTTATTTTATTTTATTTTATTTTATTTTATTTTATTTTATTCTATTTTATTCTATTTTATTCTATTTTTCTTTAGAGAGTTCTCTTAAAATGAGCTGATGAAATATTCTGTTTTCTCTGCCTCCATGCTAGATTCAGAAAGCATGCAGTAGTTTTTAATGTCAGCAGGTCTAAATAAGATCATTTGCATTAAAAGAAAGCAAGGCTTGCAGCTATCTACTTAAAGAAGAAAAAAAAAAAAAGAAAGAAAAACAGAACAAGAAACCCTCTGGCTTTTAAAATAATCAATGACCCCTTGCATTGATGTCTGCATGGAAAGACTAAACTACAGAGTTCTGTTTCTAATCATAGCAATTCTGAATGAGCTGTGGATTGGCTGCATTGGGGTTTTCTGCAGTACTTCTTGTAAACCACTAAACTTGCTCCAACACTTCAGAGGAAGGAATCGGTGCTTAGCAGGACAAGCTCTTTGGAGAGGCAGTCTCTACCTCCAGTGAGCAGAATGCAGATGGTCATTCCCCTGGAAAGTGGACATAAACACAGTCCTTTCCGGCAGTCTAATGTGTAACCAGCACCATCATAACTAAGATGTACCTTTACACTTTTCAGTGCTTAATCTCAGCATTCCCTTAGTGAAAGAAAAATGCTAAGCATGCTCTAGGTGGTCAGATGAGTTAACAGATGTTATAAGAATTAAAGGGAAGTCAGAAGTGAAGCAAATTTGCATGTTAATCTGCTCTGTTCCTCTATGAAGCCATTTCCAAGATGGAGTTTCTCCTCATAGTGAGTAGCTCTGACGCTCTCATAAACATCCCTAGGACTTCCATCAGCTTTGCTCTTGCTGACTCCAGATGTGATAAAATGGCATGGTGCATAGCAGAAATAACATCACTGCAGCAGAGCGCTGCCTTGTGCATTTATTACACATACTTCCCCAACATCATTTTTAGGGCAGTAATATTGTCCTGTGGCAATTTAATAAAACAGTAATAAAAACACAGCCTTGAGGAAGGACATATTCATGGGGAGGTGCTCTATGGTGACTTTGCCACTCAGAGGGGCTTGCCTGGAGAAGGCAGCAGTTTTTGCTTGTACATCCCTGGAATATATAGAGTATGTAGAGTATTTAGTGACAGAGAAGATGTTGCTGTACAAGGGTGGTTGGGGTCAAGCAGTTGTTAATGACATCTAGGAATAGCATGGAAAACAGAAATGTGTGGTTTCTGCAACTATTCAGAAGTGCCATGAGAAAAAAAAAACATCACTTTTTCATATGGTAAATTGAGTTGTATGAGTTCTAGGTGGGATTTATCACTACATCTCTGCTAATGGAGGACATTAGAAGATGAGTTCGATTTGCTATTCCGCCTACCATGGAGTAAACTACTTCAGCTGGAATCATATGGGGCCAAAAGAAAAATGACACATTCTCCTTGTGATTCCACTTCTCTCCCTGTGCTTGTGAACAGATACAGAACACTGTGGGTCTTCAGGGAGCTGAGACCAAAATCTGATATCTTGCACAGTGGGGAGAGAGAAGAAATTTGTCCTTTTCTGCCCCTCGGTTGCCAGGTCCTTTGGAAAGTCTTTCCGGAGAATCATGATAGTTAACTTTATTCTAAGCTTCATGTGTCCTTACACATCAAGATTCATAATGGCTCCTGATGCATCCCTGCTGCTTGGCAGCCCTACATTCATTTAATTTTCCTGGAAAAAGAATGATTCTTCTGCTTAATCTTGAGAAATTCTGCAAGAATATTTCCTTCCCTCCTCCCTCCCCCTTCTCCCCTCCCAAAATGAAGTGGAAGCCCATCAAGCCTGTGGTTCTTGTCCATTTTGATATGCTCCAGCCACATCTCAGTTTATAATTCCTAATAATTTCCAGTGTTAGTGAGGCTGAAAAAGCCATCGAGTGTTTTCAGGACTGAAATTGAGCTATCAATTATGAAAATGTTTCTTCTGCTTGGTTTCCCACTGAGCCATTATCTAATAAAAATCACCAGGAAAACACGTCACCCACCAGAGGAGGAAACAGTTAACAAAACAGGAGCAGCTAGGAAGTGCTGGGTTGGGTAAGGACACCCACAAATTCACAGTGATCATTGGCCCCAGCAGCATGCAAAGAAAATTGCAGACTCAAACAGTCTCAGCTGGCATAATTTTCTCTGTGAACTTGTCCCCTTTTCTTTAAATACTTGAAGTACTTCACAGTACATATAGTTGCAATAGGTGGTGTTTGTGCCCCAACCCTCCCCCCCCCCAAAAAAAATGTCCCCTATCACTCCTTTGCCCAGCACGTTTTTAAAGGAAAGGTTTGTTTGCATGTGATACTTTGACTTAGACACTAGTTTCCTCTTACTATAGGCCAAGAAAAATGTAACTTGAAAAAGAAGGAGGGGGAGGGGGAACAGGAAAAAAAAAGTGCAGACACAGTAAATTACTGTGTGAATTAAATCTCCAGCTGACTGGAAATGGGGCTGTTTGAAAACTCCTTTTGATTTTTGCAGCGTAAGGTGGGGAGGCTGCCATTCTTCTATTTTATGTTTGCTGATCCTTTGTTGTTCCTTTATGATCTTTGTCACCCTCCAATGTGTGATTTAGAGTCGTTTCAGGAATACAGGGAACTGCACAGTGGGCAAGCTTGGGAGGGAGCAGGAGCAGCCAAGGTTCAAGGTTGAGACCAAAGCATGGACATGAGCTTCCTCACTGGGTGTGCAAAGCCTCAGCAAACCATTAGGCTCAGCTTACCAAACATTTTCCTATTGCAGCTGGATTAAAACAATAGGCTCTTTAGAGTCACAGATTCACTGGAGGTGTCGAGTTTTGACTGGGCTAACACAGCTAGCCAGCAGCAAGGCAGAGAAATAAAGTCCAGTCATCCCTTTTCTCTGCTTTCTGTTTTAATTTTAAAATGAAGGAAAATAAATAGGTTGAAAGGGGTCAGTTTTCAGGTCAGTTTTCTAGCTCTTCTCTACCTCACTGTGATATTACTTAAGATGAAGGCAGCGAGAAAGAAGGGGAGAATGTGAGTGGCAAATTAGCAGAAAGATGGAACAAACACGAGATACTCAGACTGCTGATGCCACTGGAGATATCTAACATACACTGAAGCTACTGACAATAATAGTGAACGAAAACAACCAAAATAAGTATTGTGAAGAATACTGTTATTCTGTAATGTTACCCTACAAATGTGATACCATAATGATTTTAGTTGCTTATTGTACCTGTGTGCTGCCTTCCCTTTTCCTATCTGTTCCCCACGAGCTATACTCAGCTATACACAGTGGGGCTGGAGGGTTGACAGCCAGATTCAGAGCTCCCTCTTTTCCTGCTTCTCTTCCCATTCCAATGGAGGTGCTGTATTTCTTGTACCTAGGTACAAACTGGGAGCTCTCAGGTATTCCCCAGCATCAAAACTATCTATGGTAAATGAGGGGCTTTGTGGTTGTGTGGGGCTTCATTAAAACCGACTGCAGATGATGCTGTAGCTCTGCTAACACAAGCCATTCACCCTTCTGCCAAAGCAGAGATGAGTGGAGAAGCTCAGCGCTGGTGTGGAACAACACTGGTGGTAGTGCTGTGGCTCTGGGTTTGGTCCAGAACTCCAGCCTACAAAGCTGTCCTTCACTCACGGCTCTTCATCCACCATAAATTCCTGCATTAGCCTATCGTGCTTCCTCTGTGCAAGCTCTTCCCTCTTTATAGAGTGCTTTCTGCTTTCCCCTATCCCTGCACAGGTCGCTGCTGAGTGACGTGGGCTGCTGTAATGCGCTGTTTGGCATTCGCCAAATCTTTAAATCTCTGTTCCTTTGCAGAGAGAAAATGCCAATTACTGGAGGCTCCCACATGAATTCTGCTGATGACAGGAATCACTTACCATTTGTCACTCTTTTTACCTATATCTGATCGTTTGTTGGAAAAGGGCTCAGCTTATACATGCACCAAGATACTACTTCATTGGTATTCCTTCTGTGGATGCTCTTCTGCTCCCATCTTAATAATCATCTCTGCTTCTTATCTAAGAGGGCCTTGTATGGGAAGAATGGGGGACAGCAAGGGGTGAGGGACAGCAGTGTAGGAAACACAAGGTCACTGTAGCTCTTTTTCTGTAGAGATGTTCACGGAGTTAGCAGGATAATTCTCATCAACTAATTTATTCATTGATTGCTGTGATATTTTAAACCTTATTTAAACTGGATGAATAACTTGCAAACACCTTCTGTCACAGGAATATCCGTCACCATATTTCAAGTGCTCTGAAGGGGAACATCTTTCCTACTGGGTCAGTTCATTTCTTAAATTAAGAACACAAACAACTTGCTCCCCTTAAAGTACAACTAATGATGTCCCTCTTCCTTGGCTGCCCTCACCTCACTCTCCTACTCAGCAGCTTGGCACATCAGCACATGCTTATCCACAAGGGCTCATGTTAAATTATTTAAATTTACAGCCCTGCAGTGTAATCCTGCATTTATGCCACCTTTGAATCTGTCTCAGCAGCTAATGTCAGCCAGCACTGTGGTACCGTTCACACAATCCCGTTCTAATGAACACAATTTAAGTAGAGAGAGACAGAAGTAGAAGCAAAATAATTACTTCTCTGAGCTTTTCTGGGCACTTTTGCTCAACACTGAAGAAGAAATCAGTAATCATAGCTCTCATGCACTGGGGTATGTGGTGAAGTCCCTTTCTGACTGCAGCTTGTGCATATTACAGTCTTTTTTGCTTTGGTTCTTCTCTTGTTCATTAATTGTACATTGAACTGAGTCAAAACTCCAAGAAAGGTTTGTGCTAATTCACCTTACAGTAAGGAAAACAAACAAACAAGCAAGCAAAGAATGCCTTAAGGGGAGCATCCAAGCTCCACACTTGAAGGCAAGCAGATAAATGGGCTTCTTCTGCAAGAGCCAGGGGAAAAGAAAAAGGGGGAAAAAGAGGCAAGGAGCAGCTTGCAGTGTGCTGGGGGGATTTGCTTGGACCTTGCATGGGAAAAGCAAATGCACCAACCTGTCCTGCAATTCCCTGCTGCAGAATGGTTGTATGGGAGAGAAACGTGCCATATTACCAGTTCAAAAGAAAACACAAGCAGCGGATATTGTTTAAATGCAACCATACAGCCAACACTCTCCATTCATCCAGCAGACAGCAGCCTTTATGGGCAGGCTGAACCACATGGAGCGGTGCGGAATGTCTGTAGTTATGACTGCTCTTATGGTACCATCAGGTGCTTCCCAGCTACTAAAAGACCTCTGGGCTTTGCAGTTTGGAGCTCATAAGCTAAAACAGGCAAAGAAATAAGGCAACATAAGAGCAGGTAGCAAGACATCTTCCCAACACAACTCATACCTGCTGAAGATGCCCCAGATATTCATGCTGTTCCAGCTCCTGATGGTCAATATCTGCAGTATTTACCTAAGCTCTGTTATTGCTGGGAACCACATTTCTGAGTAATTCCATTTTCTGAGCAGTGCCCACTGAACATTTGTTTCTCTATCTATATTCAAATCCAGCAGAATAAAGTATAATTGCTGCACATCAGGGGATCTGAGAAATCCTGATTCGATGTTTCTTTACAGTCTCAGACACGTATGAGCTGAACTCACGCCTGGCATGATGTTTGGCTGTCCTCCTGCAAAGTTACAGCAGTAAGTTAGCCACCACATTCATCCCAACACATGACATTTTAATTTGAGTCTTGACCAGGCAACAGAAGTACTGCTCTGCAATATTAATGACAAACAATTGCAGGACCCGTGAGTGATTTGCATTGCATCTTTCCTATTTGGAATGAAGCAGGATCACCTTTCCTGGAACACGAGCCTGTGCAGATTGCATTCGCCAGCAATGGAGAAGCTTGCACTGGCATGCTGTCAATCTCATAAACAAAGGTGTTGTCAGGCAGTCTTATTTAGAAGTATTTCAAATTAACCTTGACAGCAGAATTAATAAATAATAAGAGCTGAATGATTTATAAAGAAATCAATTACACTATAAATTTTAAAACAGCGTGGTCTCAACTATTGCAGGGTGAGCAATACAGGGAAACTTCAGGTGGGCTGAAACTTCCCTCGGGGGTTTCTGATGTCCCCTCAGGGTCCCTGTGGCTTCTGAAGGTAAGATGGAAGGAGTCACAGGCTGAGAAATCAGTGCGCCACAGAAGATTGTGCAGTGATCTCTTTGATGCTTTGAGTAGTTCTCCTTTGTGTGGTACCCAAAGGTTCAATCCTAAGAAAAGATTTGTTCAAGATTTCAAGAAATTAAGAGCAGCCAATACTGGAGCTGCTAGAACCTGAATCCAGAGTACCAATATAATATAGGCATTTGGAAGAGAAAACCAAGGGAGAAATCAAAATGGGATTTGTCTTGCTTAGTTCTGGCTGGCTGCTCTGAACTAGTCTTCTTGGCTCCCTTTAGCTGATGGAGAGAGGGAGATCCAGAGGCCACGGCATTCCATGTATCATAAATCCCTGTCTCAGGATGGAATTTAAGCTTTGTGAGGTCCAATGAAGCTTTAGGCAATGTCTTGTTCACACCTGCTCCCAGGTTTTGGCAGTCTACCTTCTGAGCTGCTGCTGTCCCAGGCACCCAGGACTGGCAAATCCATCATCCAATCCTCTTTCAGAGTCTTCTTGTCCTTGGGAGATGGACCACACCAACAGCTACATTTTAATGGAGAATTACGGCATTTTGCTTTTCACCCTATAGAGAAAAACTCTGCAGACACTGACCTATTGACAGCATCAGCAGAAATGGAAATACTTCAATCTGTCCATGTAAAGAATCTGTGTGTGTGATAAGATAGATATGAGTATTTTTGCCAGTCAGCTCATTTACTTTAATATCTGAGGAGCACAAAGCCCCCCAGAAGGCCACGAAAAAGCTGTTCAGACACTGTGGTGGTGGACGACCTTATCAAAACTCCATAGTTAGGTGGAAATTGGTTTAAAAATTCAAACGATTGTTCACATAAAATGGCTTGCAGGATTCACCCAACTGTAATAGCAATTCTCTGCAAATGATTATGCAATTACCTCCAGGAGGTCAAAAAGTAATTACCACGTAACCTGCTCTCTTCTGCTGGTTGCCTCTAATAAATAATAGATGCAAGCTCTACTCTGGTTTAGAACAGAGTTTGCCATTTCTTTACCCTGTAATTACATTAGATTATTTACCCAGCATGGTCAGCTGCGACCATGAAAGTCAGCTAACATGATATAGGAAGAAGTGATGAGAGTGATTTGTGTTCTAAATATTCTCCAGGATCTAGGATCAAAGGGATCTTTGGTTTCTCATGCCCCAAGGATATCGCATGGGCCATATCTTCTCTTATGGATGCTCAGCACTCCCATGTCACTCTGTCACAGCATGCATTCATTCTGTTCCAGCCAGAGCCCTCAGAGCTGACTCAGCCAAGCTGCTTGGTAGGGCTTATTGAAGAATCACTGGAGGACATTTTGCATCACACACTGTAATACTGTCAATAGATTAGGTCTCAATAAAGAGATAACATTTTCTTTAGCCTCAGGCTTATGAAGCCTGGAAGACCTGAGTCTCATGTATTGGCTCTCCTGAGGGATGGTCCCATATCTACCCCCAAAAATTCCTTTCTTCTCAAGTGCCCTGACTGTCAGGGAGCAGCTCAGGTTGAGTCTGAAAAGTGTATGCTCCCCTGTAACATATTTCCCTTGCTGGAAGATAAGTGTATCTCCTGCTCCCTGCTCACTACAGTTGCTGTTTAATAAATTAAGTGTCTAATTACATGGTATAGAAGTGATGCTGTTGTACAGATGCAGTGACTGGAAACAAGATGGAACAATAATGTTTCAACAAAACCCAGCGGCCTCTGCTCCTGATTTCTATTTTATGCTTTGTGGTCTTGCATTGGAGTGTGTGCCACAGGCTGGGTTCACATCAGGTTTTGCTGCATCTTGTGATTGATTGACACGGTTCCAGGAAGAGCCGGAGCTGCATTTTTTCCACCTCTGTCTAATTCCTTTGCTGAAGTTCATGGAATGTTACCTCTCAGACACTCGTGGCTCTTTTCACTATAGGATTTGGGGAAGTGCTCCACAGTTGTGCTTTGTGGATTCAGGGCTTATAGCTGTTCCCTCTCTTCCTCTTTCCAGACCAATAGGACAAGGGTGCCCAAGGGGTTAAGCAGAACTGAGTGGGGTAATCTCTGGCACATGAGTTATTTCTCAGTTGTGGGCAAGTGTGGGTTGGGGTGGGTGTAGCCTTCATCTGTGTGTCACACCTTAATAGCTGAGTGAGGGAAAGGATGGCAGGTTCATTTCCTTCCATTGCAAGCAAGCACAATAAGCCATGGCTGAGGATTGCTGAGCTCTATATTATCAATAAAGGGCAATCACACCACTGGGAGTTAATGACGGTTTTGCACATAATAGCAACCTTTGAGAGTAATTACAGAGTCTTTTAATGCCAGGGGGACCCAACACACACACACACACACACACAGACACACACACACACACACACACACTTGTCTCCTGCTGCCTGAAGTCGGCTGCAGTGAAGCTCAGTCTATAGCCCCAGTGCTATAAGGGGCAATGAAGCAGCCCCTCATGTTTTCCCAGCTCATGTCTCACAGCTCATCTGGCATCTATGAGCCAGGGCTCAGGACTTGGTGCTAATGCAGATGTCAGAAATGAGGGTTGCTTTTGTTTTTTTTTTTTGAGGGAGACCAGGAGATTTCTACGGTTATTTCCTTCTGCATTGCTATGAGACCACAGTGTGGTCCATCCCAAGTTGTACAGCTGATGACAGTTTGCAGGAAGCAAGGATTCAACCGAGGTTTTGCTGAGTGCAAGAAAGCGAGTAAAAAGAAGGAAAAGGGTGGGGAGGGATCTTGAATAGCTGCACAGAATACTGAGCAGGAGAAGAGAGGCGAAGGAGGCAGCCAGACCCTCAGTAATAAACTCCACAGGTTTTGAAGCCAGGAATTATTTTCAAATTCAAATAAATAATGGAACTGGGCCATTTTCCCTCATTTCCCCTTTGAGTCCCACAGCTCTGCAAAACCTCCCTCAGAATGTCTGCTACTAGCAACAGTTCCCTTCTTCCTTACCTAGCAGAGAGATGCATTGAACTAATTAATGTGCAGAGTTTGTGCAATCCCATTTTGGTGGCTTAGCGCTGGATGTCCCTCAGTGACAACGTGGCCTGAATGAGAAAAAGACCTTGGAGCCAGAAAGCAAAGGCACCAATAATCACTCAGAAGCCAGAAAGCATGGGACCAGGGCCCAAGAAGGGTGACAAGTCCTTGGGGACACCCTCATTGCAGGGAACAGAATCTGATGGCTGCAGAGAGGGGAGATGCTCTTAACTGCAAGAAGCAGAGAAGGAGGGAAAAAGGGGATGGGGATTAAAGAATAAGTGAGGGATAAATGAAGAACAGTATCCTTACAGTTCAGGACTAAAAGGATGCTGCACATTTTGTTTGTTCTTTCAGTTATTTAACAGAGGTGGCAGTAGCTCTCATTTCAGTATTTGTATTTCCCCAGAGCAGCACCAATATTTCAATATATATGTAACGTAGTTAATTGAAATCAGTAATTTCAGTAGTCATTAATAACAAATCTCTAGGAAGGAATATCTCTGCTGCAGTTAATGATCGGCATAAAAAGACCCAGGTCTTTCAAAGGGTAACTGTGAGCTCGGGGTTCATTTTATACTTGATTAGAGCAAGTTAAACTTTGCCCCTGCCTGCAAGTTGTACATTTAAATACAAGAAGTTCTCAATATTTGAAATGATCAAAATACCACAGGTGCTCTGGAGTGATTCCAGCCTTTATGGCTGATCCCCAAAAGAGTGATGTGACCCTGAAGAATTGGGAAGGTGGAATTAGCTGGTAGAAGGAAGAATGGAACAAACTCCTCTGTGAACAACAGAGTTGAGCCTCAATAAAATCAGCAGGATCCCTCCAGATCTGTGGGATAACTGGCAGAATTTGACCCAGCCGGAGGCTCCTCCCTGCACCTTGCGAGACGCTATTGTAGGTGACAACCAGCTCTGCTCTGAATTGCAGGAATGCCCTGAATGATGAAAACCGCCTGTAGGACTGTGCCAGCATTCTGAAATCCTTTGGAAAGCTGAATGTGTAAACCAAATGGACTCTGCCCCTGTGGGTACAGCATAATCAGAATTTGCACTGTGGTTGGAGGAGTAATTCAAAAACAGTAATATGAAAATAGAAATCCAGAATTAAACTCTGTCTATCAGGAGAGAAATGTCTGACAGTCGCTTTTTTTTTGCCCTTTTCCTGGAGGGCAAAAGCAAGACATCATCTTGAAAGCCTTGGGAGGGTTGCCTGGTGTAAGTACACAAAGCAATGGGGTTGGGCTGTGGAGTGAAATCATCGTTTTCTTCTGCTGGAAGAGATGGATGCCCCGTTATCATACGTGGTGAGCAGCACTGCTGTTGGCTTCACAAGGCATGGTGAAGCTGCAAATCAGTGGTATATGCAGGAAACTTGATGAAACTCAGGAGCTGTATTCAGCAGAGCATGCATTGAACTGGGGGATTCCTTTCCCTCAAATGCTCTTCATTTGACTGCAGGGAAAGCTTTGTGAAGTTCTCATTCTTTGGCATTCTACATTGAAACAGTCTTCTCCGTGCACAAGGCCATCATTAGCAATAAAATCCTGCTCCTTTAATTTGAATGAGAAAAGCAATTTGGAAAGGTAAACAGCAGAAAGTATGTGAAAGTCAATTACCTATGGACTGCCCAAGAGAGGAGCCCAGGAATGATGAATGCAGAGAGACACACATCCTAAGTGGGTTATCTACCGGAGGAAAAATTGCTGCATACTTGGAAATGACACAGGCAAAAAAACCCATCTCAAAAGTCTCATCCTTGATCATCTCGATCAGTGCTTGGACTGTCAGGATTCTGGTTAGAAAGATTGTGTTTTCTCCCCATATTTTGACGTGCAGGCTTTTGTTTGCCAGCAAAACCTGCAACTGTAAGAGAAATTCAGTGGTGAGATAAGTTCCAGCAAAGGAACAGAGATTTTACTTGCTTCCAATTAAAGGAAGTACCCTGTAAGTCAAGTAGTAAGTATCTGTGTGGCAGTGCTGAATGCTGTGGATCCAACTGACACACATGCTTTGCACTGGTGACAGCTATGTAGAGGTACTGTGGAAATGAAAACTAAAAGTGCTGTGTATGTAATGCAGTGAGGGAAGCTTCCTGAACTTCACAGGGTATGTTGGTTTGCATCCTTGCTTGTGTTGGCTTAGGTTTGCTTCAGTTTCAGTGTTACTGGGGCTAAAAAAGGAACAAAGGGAAAGCATTTAAACTAGGTTTGAACTCCACCTGCCCAAAGAAGATACTGAGAGGAGGTTATAGCTTCAGGAAACCCAGAATCACATCCATGGGAATTTGTCTCTCTGGGAAACCACATGGTTCTTCATGAGCTCTCAAACCCGTGCAAAGAGGATAACATAAACATCTCTTAGTTTTTCCTCAGATATTTCTAACTGCAGGGAACACTTTTCTTCCCAATGCTTTCCCAGCACCTCCTCAAACTGGCTTGGTGAAATCCTTTGGAACTATATGCTACTTCATTGTATGTGTAGCTATACTAGCTGATGATGTCCGAATCTGTTTTCTTATGACCAGGATATATTACACTATCACAGCAGCTCTTCAAACATGCCAGCTGGAGAATGAGGGCTGGCCTGGGAGCTCTCCATCATCTGATAGTAGCTTGAGCTCCATAAAATCTGTGTTTAGCATGAAGTCCCATTTTGGAGCGTGGCAAATCTATGGACAACTGCTTGTTCCATTATTGAAGTCAGAATATTTGATCTTTTCAGAATCAAGATATATTTCCTTTGAGTGCCCATCCAGCACCCTGAGCTGTATCATTTGTTTCCTTCACTGGGACTCCCCAAGTAGAAGAAAGTAGGAAGAGAGAATGCGGGGCACTGTTTGAGTTACTTCTAGTTACTTTTCCTACTGATGAAGATAAAACACTCTGCTATGAGAGGGGCACATCAATAGACAGCTGAGCAGCTGGTTCCCCACACACCACAGCTGGAAAACTCTGGCTGAGTCAGCAACAGCAGAAGTGCAGGGCTCAGCTCTGATTTTCTGTCAGGGAAGAGGAGATCTCCTTTCCTTGCTCCTATCTGTCACTGGTTAAGTTCAGGTCAATTAGTGGTTTGTAAAATAAACAATGCACAGCTGAAACAGACTGTTCTGTTATTCCTGCCAGGTAACAGAGTTTTTGTGATCTTTGAGAAAAGGATGTTGTTGCAGAACGAGGTGTTGGGATCTGGTTTTTGGGTGCTAAGCAGCAAGAAACACTGGTATTTCAAATGCAGGAGCATGTGTGATAAACATGAAGGAAGCGATACTGTTCATAACAAAGAAAAGAGCACACACAGAAAAAAAACAACACAACAGCTAATGAGTTGCATGAACTGGCATAGAGCCAGCCCCCAAAAAATCATTAACATGGTCAGGTTAAGGAGAGCTCTATTAAAATGTCTATCACAACCCTTGCTCTCAAATGGATTTATTGGATGAGAAGGAGAAGCTGGGGTCCAGAGTAAATACAATAGTAATGGGACTGGCCTCTCTGTGCCAGCAATGCCTAGTTACTGGAAAAGCTCTGTCAGACAGAGTGATTTGCCCGGAAAAATAGAGAAACTGAATTTAAAATCAAACCTTGGGAAATGCAGCCCAGCAGCCAGGAAGGCAAGCCTGGATGAGGACAGGAGTAGATTGCTGCTCTGAAAGCTTCCCGTGCTTATAGTTTGTGACTCAAATCCATTCCTTCAGTGAAGGCTTATGACTGTCCCATAAGCAGTACATACCACACAGGACAAGGGATCTTTAGCTGTGCATGGACACAACCTATGTTGCTCTGCTTTGTTACCCGAAGTGTTACAGAGTAAGGATACCATGCCCAGGCTGCAGTGATTTTTTCCCCTCTGCATATTAGAGCCATTCTGACAACCAGCAAAAAATATGCTCTGAGTCTTGATGTCAGTTTTAATGCCTTACATGGTGCTAAATCAGGAGAAAATCTCAAACTTGAGAAATATTTAAGTGTCTCAAACTTTAAGCACGTGAGCAAGTCCCATGAGAACTCAAGTTAATTCTACAGGTGAGTGTTTTCTACAGGAAGGAGGGATTTAAGTATGTGGTTAAGTGTTTTCCTCCACCAGGGCCCTCAATAGTAAAGAATGAAGAGACATTATTGGAGATGCAATTTATACCTAACACTTGGCAAATTAGGCAGCGCTCGTGTGGTTAAAACACACTTTTTCATTAAAAATTATAATAGGGGAAAAACAAATTAGAAGTGAAATGAAACAGGCTTTTTATTTTTCCCCGTTTACCAAGAGATTATGTATTTCCCAAACACAATTTCTCTAATCCATATCTAATGCATTTGAGGCATTCTGCTATTTCGCTCTAGACAAACAAATTTCCCACCCAGTGTGGGATCACAGCCCTGTTCCAGAGAGAAAAACAAGTCATAATAATACAGAGGCCACTAAAGGAAAATGTTAAAATAATTAAAATATGAAAGAAGCTGCTGTCTTCCTGGGATTTCAATTTCGGAGATGCCTGAGGGGAGGGGGTTGGATATCTCACACTGATACACTGTTTGATAAAGTGTGATAAAGACTTAGAAAAATTGGCAGATTAAACTGAAATAAAAGCTGCGGATGTTTGCATTCAGAAAGCTATTAAAAGCAGTGTGATTGAGCAGCAAGAAGCTTCTCTTTTATGCAAGAATGCACCAGAGTGGGATGTTTGCTGCACTGATGTCAAGGAGATCAAAAGAGTTGTTTTTGTTAGTTTCACTAACTGTTCTTTTTGGTTGATGGCTTGGCTGTGCAGTTTGAAGCCTCCAGGATTCTACTGCACAGCGATGCTGCCGTACCATGAGAACTGTGAGCCATATGGGTGCTTCCTAATGCAACTCCTGCTTTTGAAAGAGCCTCAAAGTCCATTTGTGGTGGAAGTGGAAGATGTCATCTTGTATAGAACCAAGCTGGCTCACCCAAACATCTACCTTCTTATTAACTCTTTGTCTCAAGACCTGTTGGAATTTTGGCTTCCATTCTGTTGTCTCCAAATCGGTGGTCCTCCTTTAGGCTGCTTCAGACTCATATTGTCAGGGAGCTGTGAAGATTAGAAGAATTAATAGGTTGTTCTCTACCTCCCTTATTAGTTAACCAGCCATTTGTCCTTTGGTTGGACAAGGGTTGCACACCCAAAAGGACGTCCTCATTTCCATAGGAAACCACAGGCTTATTTACAGGATGGAGGCTTAAAATAGTCGGGGCATTCTCTGGAAACTAAACAGAAATTGTGATCATTTAAAGAGGGAAAACAAATCCAAGTAACTCCTGGACTGATCTCGCAGCTCAAATGACTGTTGAAACAGTCACAACCAAATGGCCCATGGACCAGCCAGAAGCTGAAGTATGTTTGCAGTGAGTGCATTTTTCAAACCACTGCGACAAGCAAACCACATCTGCAGAAATAGAAGAGTGATGACAACGACCATTGTCTGGCAAACTCCAGAAAGGCTGAAATACAGCATTAAAATGTGGCAAGTAGCTGAAGCAAAAGTTGTGCTGACAATGGCGGTCCCATGGAGACTCAGTGCTGTGAGAGCATCTGGGAGGTCGGGGTTAGGTCCTGGCTATTCGGGCACACTTAGTTGCTCCTTTCATAAACACTGTAGTCGTAAAAATATGATCTGTAGCTTATCTGGAACAAAGAATCAAAGCCAGCACTGATTCAGCAGCAGCCTGGGTCTTGCACACAAGCAGATCTGAAGTTCACAGTGAGTTCTGCCACTTTTCTAACTCTCTTCCTGCTCCAGACTCTCTCTTTTTATTTTTTCTTCCCAATTGCCTCTGTCTGGCAGCTTTATATTGGTGACCTGAGGGTGCAAATTAGATGTTTGAAAATACAGCAGTTAAATCAACAACTCTGGAGGGTAATAGAGGTCAGGATAGCTTGCTTCCAACTCAGTGGCTCAGCTTCTGCTTTGGTTCACGCTATCTGCATTTTGCAAAGTCCCTTGATTTCTGGAGAGGGTGAAAACAGGGCCCAATCCTCCTCCCACCCAAACCTCTGGGGCTTTTCTCTTGATTTATTTGAAGGCTCCTAAAGAAGGCAGAGGTTGCCTTGGTTTGCTGTCAGTAATTTTCTGGGACAGGCTCCCAGCCTGGCCTATATCCTCTGCCTGGGAGCTCTGCTCCTAAATCTTGCTGTCACTGTGACTGGGCAGAGGAGCCCATTTCCCTGGGATTTTCGGCCTGTCCTGCTGAGTGTCTGGTCCGATTACATCTCGTCTGTTTTTAATGGGCTCGTTAACATTTGGACACGCTCTCATGTTCCGCTGACAAAACACCCCCACAGCGCTAAATAAACACCGTGAATCAGGAGAACCATAACCAGGAGCTGTACAATGGGGCTTTGGGGGAAATATTTCATGATAATATCTGAGCCTTGTAATTGAAGGCTGACTAGCGTGGGGGGAAGGAGCGATCCAGCTCCACTATCATACACACGAGACTTGATTCATTTGTCTTGATTAGCAAAAGTTTAACTATCACATGCCTTTAATTAGCAGCTTTCTCAGAAGACTCATTGGTGTGAACAGTCAGGGCTGGGCAGAAAGGAAGACTGGACTGGGAGAGGCAGCTCTGGGTAGCCTTTTTGGGGAAAATTGGGGCTGAAAGAGAAGGGAATAGGAAGGGTCTTTGGAGTGAATGTTGCTTCACTCTGCAGCACTGAGTGCCACCAACTCCTCACTAGAAACCAAAGCTCTTTGGAGAGGTGTTCTGGGTTTGCAAGTCCAAGCCAGAGCTCTTTGGAGGGATGCTTTGGGTCTGCAAGCCAAACCAGGGCTCAGTGCATGGGTGCTTGGAGCCTGCAAGGCCAAGTCTACTGCTGACCAGAGGGTGAAGTGGTGCTGGAGAGAGAATGCAAGGAAGTTCACCGGAAACTTTGGGTTGCTTTCATGCTTTCTGTCAGATTACGGAGCACTCCAGCACTCATCGGGACTTTTGTTCTCTCTCTTGAGTGCCAGGCACAAATCCAAGCCCACATGAGCTGTTCCATCTGAAAGCCTTGGCCCTCGTGTAAACAAGGCCATTAAATAGAGAAAAAGACAAATGAGGTTAGGAAGTATATGCTTCATTCTGTCTCAGAGAGATTCAGCTTTGATGGCTGAGTAATCCCCCATGCACCTTGGAGAGGTCTGGTCTATAAGAGGAAGTAAACAATTCCCTGCTTTGCCTCTCCTGTCTTTGCCCAGTCCTCATCTCTCCCTCCTTCCCCTATTCCCATTTCTACCTACCCTAATTTCTCATCTTTCTTATTTACTCCAGCTTATTTCTGATCGCCTCCAGCCTCATGTCTGCACACTTGCACACATATGCATTTGTATGTACTTCTAATAACATTTAATTCTCTTTTCCTACTTCACTAGCCCTGTTTTCATCAATCTCAGCAGGAAATAAACACCTTATTCCTCCTTTTGTTTCCCCTTCCATCAATCCAAAATAATAAACTCAGATCTCCTCTTTCTCTGATTACTTTTCCCAGAGATTTTGCCTTCTAGACAAGCTTTATTTTCTCCTTCTATTTTTTTTTCTTAACTTTCTTTTCGAAGGAATTATCCTTTTCCTTCTTTGCTCTCTGGCTTCTCTTCCAGTGTTTTATTCAGGCTGTGGATGATTGTCTCCATACACTCCTTTTATGCTACGAAATGAATTGCTAATGCAACCCCTGCCGGGAGAAGCATAGTCTGATCTTGTCCTAAATAGGCCCCTGTTTGCAGGGGTTGATGTATAAATGTATAGACTGCATCATTATATATTCACTTAGTGGAACACAGGCCTTGAAAGAGGCCTCTGCTTATTCCATAAATGAATTCCTGGGGAGACGAGATGCATCCAGCCTGAAGGTGCCTTGAAGTCCATTCCAGCTCCCCCCAGCGTGGCCGCTCAGCGAAGCACCGTATCAGCTGAACATATATTCACCACAGCAGGATCTGGGAACCGAGGGGAGCTGTGTCCCCTCTGCAGGGGTTGCAGCACAGTGGATGTGCCAGACAGGTGACCTTCTTGCCTTGGTGCCCTTCTCTGAGCAGTGCCATCCCCTTTGAGGGAAAAACATCCATGCATGGTGAGGGGCAGGGGATTTAGGGTCAGAAACCTGCAGGCTGGACTTTTGCCTAATGGCTGAGCTTTCTGCTGGGATGCAGAGCCAATCTCTCTTCTTGCAGCAAAATGCAGTAGCTCAGCTGTGCAGGATGCAGTCCAAAAACTTCTGTTAAATATAATGATACGATTCCCCTGGAGCTGCTTAGGGTTTTCTATAAGCTCCGAGAGAAAGAGACTTAATGGGACATAGGGGACCCTCTTTGAGTCCTTATCTCTACCTCTATCACCCCACCTGGTCCTGGCACAGGCCTGTACCTGCCCTATGGGCATAATCCTACCCAAGGCCAGGATGCAGGAGAGGCATCAGGATCTATGGAATACTACTTGGAGTGGGTTTGGACACTTTCTGCAAGCTCTTGCTTGGAGTTGGCTTGGATTGCATCATCTGGCACAAAGGAAAAAGACCATACAACTAAGCTTTTCCTTGCTTCATTTTGTTATTTCTTCCTGGCATAGGATTTAGGCTTTTCTCGTTCAAAACCTAAACTGTCCTTTTAAATCAAGTCACCACAAGGCAACGTGTAAAACAGCCTCCGAGTGCAGATTGTGGTTCTGCTGCCATCAGGTCTCATTCATCAGCCTGGCTCAGTTTCACCTGAGTTCACTCTTCTTCAAGCTGAACCTCACTATCTGTCTTCCTACTCTTCCTCCTTAATATATGCTGAGCACAAAGTTACTTGAAGCTTCTGTAATATGCTGCACTTGTGTTTGCAGGAAAACTGCTTGTTAATGGGCAGGGCTCATGCTATTTCCATTTGTGCTAGTCGGACTCCTGGGGCATGCAACCTTTTTTTTTTTTTGGTTAAAAAAAGAAGCTGCATATTTTAAAGTATAAACAGAGCCTTGTGTTTTATTAAATAAATGTGACAATTGCCATAATGTTTTTCAGATTACAGGAGAAGTAACTTAAGGGAGACATTTCCAGAACCTCAGCACTGTGTATTTTGCTGATGCTTAAATAAACTCCTCTTTGTTACTGCTGTTCTTTCTGTGGTGCTGTTAGTTTGATGCTACTTGAAAACCTCAAGTGCCTAGAGAATCCTGCTAGACAAGGATGTTCCTTACTACCTTCCAGCCTGCCCAGAAATCTCTCAGTCCCTGCAGTGTCTTTGCATTCAGGCAGAGGGATCCAGCTTTTGCAGCTTGTAGCTCTTGCCCATATGTCAGCATCTCCCTGGGCTCTCACAACCAGCTTGGATGAGCAGGGGCAGAACGCAGCCCTTCTGCCTGGCTTGGTGCGATGCTGCTGCCCTCACCCAAAGCCTGCTTCAATTCAGCCAGCACGATGACAGCACGTTCAGTGCTGGCATATGAATAAAAAACTTGATCAATCCAAGTCCCTTGGCTCTCCTCATTATTAAAAGAGCAGGAAGGACTTTTCCAGCTGGTAGAACTGAGCACCTTTTAGCTAAGTTTTAATGTAAAAATGAATGAAAGCTATCTCACCTCCTGAAAGAGCAGAAAGACAACTAGACTGGAGAAAAAACATCCCCATCCCAGTCAGTCAGATCCTGGAGCTTGCCTCCCACCTTGCAGTGTTAAATGCCAGCCTCAGCCACCTGCAGCATGTCCCTGTTACACATCCCAGCTCTCCAGCTCCATTTGTTGCTGCAGCCCAGCCAGTGATGAAGAGGTGATGAAGGCAATTTCCATAGCCTTAAACCTGAACTCTGGAGCACAGGATGTAGGTGATGGAACATCATGAAGTCTAAGAGGGTGATGGAGAAGTGGAGGTGCTTAGTGCAGTATGATGTTTACCTGTCTGAGGGTCAAACATGTTCATTTGCTCTTCCCAAATCACTTAGGTTTTCACCTTAGCATCACACTGCATGGTTTTATGGTGCTTAAGTTTTCAGTGCTGATTACAAAGAGGTCTCTTTTAGGTTGGTCTCTCCATGGTCATGAATGAGAATGATAACAGAAAGGAAGGGTAATGTCTCCCAGTAAGGAGTTCCCTTCTTTTTGCTGGTGTGCTAAACTACACCCTTATTTCTGCCTCCACTGTCTCATAACTTTTTATCTGCCAACTCCTTCAGGAGCTGGCATGGGTGGGAAGTTTGCCTGAAGAGGTGGAGGGATTCATGTGCAAGCCAGGATGTCTAATTGCCTGTGGAGAAAGCACTGACAGTTCAGGAACACTGTGGTTGTCCCTTTGCTGTGCATCACAACCAGCTCACAAATGAAGTGGAGAGGAATTCAGAATGGAGCTGCTGGCTCTGGCAGCAGGACTGGGGGGGGGGGGGGGAGGGGGCTTGCCAGTTGTGGGGTGTCCACATCACACAGAGCTCTCCTGAGGAGGGCAGTGATGCACTTTCCCACAAGCCAGCTCACTCCTGCATGCACATAGAGAGACTCTGGCTCACCGGTGAGGGATTGGGAATGGAGTACAAAACCACAGTGACTAAAGACTGGAAGCAGGTAAGAAGCAAGCCATGGAAGGCAAGCTTTTCATCTCACAGTCTTCCTTCCACCGTGTTTTCCCCTGGACTAGGTGTTGGAGATTCTTTCAACCTTCACAATGTATTGACATGGAATGTATCTCTATTCTCTATGCCCCTTATTTAACACTTTCGGTCCCATCTTGCAGTTTACTTCATCTTACTCATCATTTCCAAATTAGCTGAACTTGATTAAGCCAGATCAGACTGCAGCCCTCATGCACCAAGGCAAGGAAAAATTGCTTGCTGTACTACCTCCTTTGTAAACCCATGCTTTAATAGAGCACTGCTCTGTGCATCTGAACAGAGCAGAGGCCATGTCTCTGTTGATGCTTATAGCAGAGTTTAATAGGGCAAAAAAGTTCACAAAGCTGGAAGGATGTGAGTGGTTCAGATGCAATTATTGTGTCAAGTCTTCTTTGCCATGCCCTGCGTCTAGACAGCACCCTAATGAAAGCGGCACTGACTGGCAGGGGGGACATATGGCTCTGTTGCTCAAAGGAAAGCAAACTAATGGCATTCATGTGGGTTCACATGGGTTTAAACAGAATCGAGCATGGGACCAGTGAACGTGCATGCGTGCGTTTGCTTTGTGCTGAATGTAAACGAGTGTGGAAGAGTTGTTCATAGATGAGGTTCAGATCTATTGAGCCAAAAAAACAAAACAAGTTGACCTATGCATTTTCTTTGCCTCTGGATGCCAAGAAATCTTGTTTGAAGATCTGCAGAAACAAGCCTCTTTTTTTCCCCCTCTCTCTATCAGGGAGTTGGAACACACTGCAGACAACTTCATTTTATTTGCAGTGTTCCCATTTTTGTTTCTCTTTTGATTTCTTGTTTCATGCTTCACACTTCTAAATTGCCACAGTTGTTCCCTACTTTCTTTTTTTATCTCCCAGCAATTTTCAGCAAAATGAAACATAAAGTAAAGAAGCCCCCCAAATATTCTACAGACTAACTTTGATCAGTATTGCAACCTCAGACTCCTGCCCTGGTGGCAACTCAAGCTGGTTTGCTTTATTTAAACCTACTCCCCTGCACATGTGATTTAGTTTCACAGATGCCCTGAGTCTATTTACCTCCTAGCTTGTTTATCCTGAAATGGCCAATGGAAACTGCTCACATTTTTGTCTTGATAAGAATCCAATCACAGAAATTGATTGAACTCCTTCTTTGAGCTCTTCTCTTGCATTTACACTTTTCAACCAGCTTGAATTGTTTAATCTGCAGTTAATTTAGAGACATGCAGCCATGGCTGTGATATATCAGGAGATCAAGATAAATGGCTGGAGCGTTTTTATGAGCAAAAATCTCTCTAGATTCCAGTACATAAATCATTTGTTGTGAAATCACTCATTGTCTTTAGGCAACGTCGTAGTGAAAAATTCAATCTATTCATGAGCCGAAAGTCAAGGGATTAGGGATGGTTTGAAGAGAAGGAATCCACATTAAAATAAATAAAAAAAATAAGAAGATTTATCTCTTAATACTTGCTAACAGAGATTCTCTGCCCTTGTTTTGCAGTGTGGACTCTTGAATTCAATTTCACAGTCTTTGTCCACAGAGTCTAGTGAGAAGGAAGCAATGAAGATGTCCCCAGGGGAAGAGAGGGTGTCTTTGCTTGTATTAATTTTGGGAACATTTTCTGAGAAAAGCTAGAAGGAGGCCTAGTGATGGTTTCTTACTGAGGGCCAGATCAGAATCCCTGTGCTTGCAGTGAGAAATTATTTATTACAGGCTGGACTATTTCTGCAGAAGTCAGGCCTCCAAAGCCTCACTGTGCAGGAGCTTCTCCAGATCTTTACCTTCTTCTCCATTACACAGATTATCTTCTTCCACTTGTGTTACAACTTCCTTGGTTGTACCAAAGACCTGACCACTTTGTGGAGGTGACAGACCATTTTCAGGATGCAGAGGGGCTGTTTGCTGAAGGACAACTGAAAAACTGAAGGTTTTATATTCATTGCTACAGGAGACGCAAACAACGTAGCAAAGTGTGTACGTGGATGAATGGAGGAGAGTAGGCCAAAAAATGAATCTCCACAGAAGAAAGTTAAGGATAGAGATGAAGACACTCTGAAATTCAATGTCTGAATGATTGACAGAAGTTTTCACCTAAATCCAGACACCCCACTAGGTGTTCTTGATATTGAGTTCAAAAGAAAACTTGTATCTATTGCTGAGGATGTCAGAATCTGGAACTGACCTGGTCTGTGGATCTGAAGCTTGTTAGGGTACTGTTCCAGAAAATGCATGAGACAAAGGCTTAAAGATTTACAGTGTTTCCAGCAAATCCTTTTCCAAGAAACAGCAAGAGCCTGTAGAGTGAGGAGGTGAGGGGAGAGCCGTGTAGCATCAAGGCCATCTGAAGATTTTTTGTATATTTAAGAAGCCTAAATTCCATCTGAGCCTGTATGCCTTTTTTATTGGCTTGTTCTTGGGCTTCATAACACCCTCAATCAATAGGGGAACATCAGCTAGCCTTAGGGACTTATAGATTTAGATGGTATTTAGGCCATCTGAACACATCCCTTTGAGCCTTTGTGCTCATTCTATAGGCTCCATTCTCTCTGTGTGTCCTTTACTCAGTCGGGTTAATGGAGCTATTTCCAATCTTCCCTTGCCTTTCCTCCTTTCCTTCCCACTCCCACATCCTCAGCTTTGTACCACAGTCTGGAATTATCTGCAGACATGGCAAAAGAGTGCTAATTTATCACCCCAAATCCATGGTCTCATGGAAAGGCAGGTTTATTCATCCTGAGTAATACAGCCCTTGGAGTCTTACAAACACTGAAGTTTTGATAGTTCTTACTTGGAACAGCTGAGCAAATTTCTGCCAAGCAAAGCAGCAGTGTTCCCATGCACAGGATGAAAACCCCATCTTAAAGGAGCAAAGTGGTAAGGGAAGTCACTTGGCAACCAAGACCCCAGCAAAAATGTCCCTACTCTTTTTATCTTTGCCATGCATGACCATCACCCAGGTGACTTACCTGACCACAAAATGTCCCTGTACTGCACTGCACAAACCAAAGCAGCAGACTCTGTGCTGCCTGGCTACCGCTGGCAATGTCAAATGCAACGGGGAGCCTGAAGCCAGCTAATTTCAGGCTAACCTAAGGCAACAGTCAATGTGACTGCTCTGCGCTCCAGCTGCTTCCCAACTTTAATCCATTTAATTTGGCAAAGTGATGCTAATGAGATTTCATTGTCAGGAGGGCCTTGATACAGGACTGCCGGTCTGGATAGTGGATGCTGAGGCAGGTGCCTAAGCTCCTTGGGAAATGCAAGTGTAACAAAGTGTTTCAAAATATTCCACAGTTGTCAGCTTCCAGAGGAAGCTTTTGCAGATGTGTTTATTATGTGGGTACATGGTTATTAAGCTGGGATTTTATGGCTACTTCAGCAGATACAAAGTGCAACAAGCTTCCATTGCTAATAAGTAATAAATGTCTCTTGGCACTACTTGCCTGGCCATCCCTCAAACCAGGTCTATTCTTGGTTTGAAGACTCAGGAAACAAAACTGTTGACAAAAACTGATTCATGGTTTAAATAAATTAACTGCCTTTTTGGTCTGGCCATTTTCTGAACTCAGTCTTGAATGAAGGGATCAGTGGGTGCTGAGATTGGGTTACACAGGCTGCTCCTAGTGGTATTCATACAACATCTGAGAGTGATAAAATGGCCCGGAGAACCAGAACATGTCAAACTAGCCAAGAATCAAACTATGGAGATGGAGAAATATGGGCCCAGAAGAAACTTGAAGAAATGCTTTTGTTTCTCCATTTAAAGGAGGTTGCTTTGAGCATGCTAAGGACACATCTGGTGGACATTTGTTTATTCCATGCTTAAAAGCCTTCCTGACCTCCTTACATATTTGCTTGATTACTTCACCACCTTCCAAATTGTAACGTTTTTCCTGCATCTGACGTTAATTTGATTCGTTACTATTCTTCCCCAGTATGTAAAACTGAAGAAGATCTTCTGTCTAACAATCTCGTCTGTATTGAAAGTCTGTTATCACGTTCCCAATTTAGTTTTCTCATTTTGGGGCTGAACAAACCCAATTCTTTCAGTCTTTCTCAAATCACATTTTCAAAACATCTAATTGCTCTTGTTGTTCTCTTCTGGACTCGTTCCAGTTTGCCTACATCTTCCTTGTGGGTTGGTGCCCAAAAGCGCACACAATATTCCAGCTGAGATCTGACCAGCAACAAACAGAGTGGAATGATTACCTCCTGTGCCCTTTCATACAACACTCCTCTTAATACTGTTCTGAAAGGAGATTTGGCTACTTCTTTTATTTTTTCCTGCAAGGACATCACATTGTTGTCTTGCATGGGTTTGTGGTGCACACAAAAACCCAGATCTCATCCGGCAGAGCTGTCACATCTCTTCTCTGTGATGTGGGAGCCAACCTGCAGCCAAGGACAGACTTCTCTTATTCCTCCCAAACCAACAAAAGGCAGCTTGGCCGCCAGGATACCATTACACAGATCACAGATGTGTGAACGACTACTTTTACATGTCTCCAATTACAGACTGCATCCTAAACCTGTTTTCCCCTCCTATTAGCTTTAGTAGTGCAGACAGCTCCACTCTCCTTGGAGAATCCTCTGGTTGGTCTCTCTCCTCACCAGCTTCTGTCTTTGCTGTGTTCCTTCTTAAGTAGATGGTAGAGCAGGGAGAAAAGGTACACAAATTTCAAGGCTAATAGAGAGTTTTCTTGCTAGATTGCCTTTGATCTGGAGAGTGACACACAGTATCTGTCCCAAGGCCACATTCTGAAACAATTTTAACAAGGAAACAGCAAGATCTGAATATAGTGACACTAGACCTTGTCTGACAAAAACATCAATATTGGTGCATAATTAATGCAAGGATCTACGGTAACGTGGACTGAATAGGGACAGAGTACTTTCAAAAATCAATTTGCTACCTGAATTACAGACACTAGCGATTAAACCTGACAGGGCGAAACTGAAACACGGGGAAAAATAAGGGAGAGGGAAATGGAAAGACTATGGCCAGTATGCTGGATCACAGTGCTAAGCCATCCTCCTTGTTCTGGTTCAGTGGCAGGAGGAAATTCCTTCCAGTACTTGATGGGAGCTTATAAACAGGAGGGGGAACTGTGGTTTATGAGGGTGGATAGTGATAGGACAAGGGGAGAAAGGCTTTAAACTGAGACAGGAGAGGTTTAGGTTCGGTATTAGGAGGAAGTTTTTCACCCAGAGGGTGGTGATGCACTGGAACCCATACAGAAAACTGTGCCCTTCCTTTCTTGGTGCCCAATGTATGACCCAGCCATGGCTAGGGGGGTCACTATCTTTTTCCATCAAACACCACATTAAGATATAAAATTCTGACCCTGGAGATTGACTGCATCTGAGCAGTATATGTCCTCTTCTCCTCTTACAACTTTGCATCAAGCCACACTGAGGAACGTGTCATCTTGCTGTTGAAGTGCTTCCTTTGAAACTCAGTGACTACAAGTCGTCCAATCAGAAAAGCAAAACCCCCACCTGGAAAAGCAGAGCCTCCCCACATTAAACCTCAGCTGGCAGTTCCCTCCACACACCAGGACGCCCTCCTTTCACTGTTTGCTCTGTGCAGGAAGAGTTTTGGCAGGTTCACGCCGAGTTTGCTGCTGCAAGTCAAATAGCAGCAGCATTTGCCTTCTCCTAACTCCATTCTGATGAAATTCTTTTTTTGCAAAGGCTGAAGTCCCAACCACTCAGTTTAACCCTCTCAGTGGCACAGGTGATGAGTGGAGCAGGATTGCTGGGCCCCTCTGCACTCCGGAGGGGGCAGCTTTCAGTTGCAAGAGCAGACAACCTGTTAAGGGAGGTAAATGAGATGACAATGCTTTAGTGCTCTTGCAATTAGCCTGGCACTTGTAACCCAGATTGCTGGGGTCAGAGCACTGCACTCGGTCGCGTGCATGATGTGCAGATGAGGCTGACAAAGCCTCATACATTTAAGCTTGCGCATGCTCCTTCTTTAGCCCACACCAGCATTTCCTCAAGGACCACAGAGCACACCGAAGGCACTGCAATGGTTAAGCAAGTTCTTTGTCTCTCCTTGCCTCCCTCGGAGTTCAGTCACTGCCATATGTTATATTACAGAGCATGAGAAATCAGACTGAGGTGGCAATTTTAACACCCTTTATTCATACATCCTATTTTTACACTGATAGATGTAAGATATGCAAAGTGTAATTCCCAGCTGAAGCAGACTCAGCACATGGTTCCTGCTGCCTCAGCCGGGATGGAGGAGGACCAGAAAGGAGAGCTGGTACCTGTGGTGGGGAAAAGCAGCTCTGCAGCCACCTACGAGTCCCTGCTTGTCCTCCTGGTGTTCTGCAGGCACTTGGCAGCATGAGGTCTGCTGGTGGCTTTAGGCTGAATATGGCGTGTCCTATCAGTGAGGGGTGGAAGTCACTAGTGTGATGGTATTGACAGAGGCAAAGGTGATGGCTGGTCCTCTGCCTCTGAGCAGTTTTGGACGTGGAGGTGGTGGAAGTGTTTGTAGAGCAATAAGACATGAAGTGATGGGGTTGTCTTCATTTTTTTTCCTGTAGACCATTTCTGAGGGCTTTGTATGTTTGTTCATTTGTTTGCTCATTTTAAGTGTTTCAAAGCCTCACATTCTTCCCCACTCTGACAAGAAGCAGTCTGCATCAGCCTCCTTTCATTTGGAAATTAGGCTGGAAATGAGAGGCACGTGCCAGATGTTGGCACATAAAGCCCATGCAGGAGGCACTCCGTGGAGGAGAAGGACAGCACAGGGATTTGGACAGCTTTGTCACATCCAGACAGGCTTTCAGCTTGCCTTAGGCTGCTGGGCACAAAGGGAATGGGAGGAGGAAGACCAAGTTGCCTGCCAGGGCTGGGCATGGTGTTTGGGACTTCATGCCACTGTATGCATTCAGTGCACGTGTATAGACACATAAAGCTGTGTGTTGTGCATTCTGCAGATCCTAACTTCAAAGCACAGGATAACAAAACCCTGTTCTTAACCTTTCCCCAAAGGTCTGCTTTTTATTTATTTTATTATTATTTTTTTCAATACACAAAGATCTCCACAGATCTCTCTCTCACACTACAGTTTCCATCTTGCTCTGAGTCCAAGATGATGATGATACATTAAGGGCATAAAGTGTCAGGGCCTAAAATAACACAGCCTCAAAACTCAACCATACAAACCACTAGGAAGAGAAAAACCATTAAACATCTCTGAAAGATGGTGGTGGTTAGAAGAATTTGGTGCTCCATCTCATTAACAGCAGGGATGGATAATTAGGCTGGATAAAACAGCATAAAGCATACACCAGGGAGTCATCTTGAGAGGCAGGGAGCTGGACTGCATGATCTAAAAGGTCATTTCCAGCTGTACCAGTGATAAACCTGATGTTTTTGAGAGCCTATTTTCTCAGCAGTGCTCAGCTGTGGGTCACGGGAAGGAAAGCACATGATACATCTCCTGCTATCATCTGACACCTTCCACTAGCTGCTTTTTCTTTCTTCCTTCTTCTTGCAAATGGTCTCAACAAGACATCAATGGATCTTTAAGGGAATGTTGCAAGAAAAAAGAGACACAAGATCAGTGCCAATGGGAAGCAGTTGAAGAAAGCTAGGAGACTGTGTCTGCGGTGCTAATTAGGAGACATTTCCTGCTGTTGTGGTGTTGTTATTTATGGAAGTGAGTGTGATAGGGTGTGAATGAATGTGATAGGTTTGCAAGTGAGGTAGGGTGGGAACAATGCCCCCCAGACTAGAGAAATTTGCTGGAGTATTGTGTCTAGCCATTAAAACTCAGTCACGATGGATGTGGGCACACATACTTACTTAAGGTCCTATTTGCACAGGTTAAAGGTGCATGTGAATACATAAGCTGGGTGTATGAGCTTATATCCAGGTAGCCTTATGAAATATGGCCTTGAAAAAAGCATGACTGTTTTCATTCCTGTGGTTAGCCCTTCCTCTCTAGAAAGACCTGGTAGCAACCTTTCAGTATGTAAAGAGAGATCTATGAAAGAAGGAGACAGCCTCGTTAGCAGTGTCTGCTGTGATCACAAAAGGGAAAATGGCTTCAGACTGAGTAGGGGGGAAGTCAAACTGGATGTAAGGAAAAAGTTTTTTGTGCAAAGGGTTGCCCAGAGAGGTGGTGGATACCCCATCCTTGCAGATACCCAAGGTCAGGCTGTTGGGGCTCTAAGCACTGATGGAGCTGTGGATGTCCCTGTGCACTGCAGGGAGTGGGACCAGATGAAATTGAAGTGTCCCTTCCAACTCAAACGATTCTGTGAAGCCTTGGTCCCCTTTTAACATGAGACATAACCCACTTCACATCCTTTCCAAAAAACACAGGCTCTGCATCTGTTACACTTCCCACCCAGCAGCCTGTCTGGTGCAGAGCACCCCACACACTGAGCAATCGGCTGGGTCTGCACACCTCATGCAGGCTGCTTGGCTGGGCTGGGAGAAGGCAGATGGCCACGTATGCCTCCGTGGAGGTCATAAATCCACGCTGAACGGGTCTTGCCACTTGGAACGACACCCTGTTCCTGGGGCTGACAATTTATTTGCTGCATTTTATGCATTCCTGATGTCCCTGGCACAGTTAAACCAGTGTGGGCTGGTGCTATTGTGAAGTACCCCATTGGCTTGCAGTTAAATTGGGGTTCTGATCTAAAAAGAGAATGTGCAGAAGCAGCCTGTATTGCTCATCAGATCTGCTCCTTCTGGATGTTCACAGCCATCGCAGTTTTTGCTGCTAATTAATACGAGCATAGAGTGCTTTTGATTCCCTGTAGCGCTCTGGAGCTGCCATTGTGATGGGAGCACGAGCTGGCATCCCATCTGCCCCATTTTCCCAAAACCTTGTTTGGGGGAATAAAATCTGGCTCAGGATGACTTACCTGAGGACAGCAGAGCTCGAAGGATGCAGTGGGGGCTGGCGGGAGGGGAGGGTGGCTGTACAGTTTTAAATCTGTGGCTTTTTATGAATGATGAACGTGCACAAAGCAGGAAAAACCTTTGCTGCTTTTAGACCCCAAAAGCTTAAGTCATTTGCAATAGGAGGCCATCCTACCCCACCTCCAGCCTGAAGAAACCAATTTGGGAAAGAATTGCATGTGCACATGTGTACTGCAGCAAGGGTAATGAGGAGGGGTGAGTGTTAGAAGGCAGGCTGAGGGGCTGCAGTCTCAGCTCAGCACAGCTGTGTGCAGCACGGCAGGTCAGCCCAGCACCATGAGGGAAATGTGGGGGAAATGGCTTTTTGTTTTATCTGAGCCTGTGTTGTCAGCTCTGACTGACAAATGATTCCTTGTTAATACCAGAGAGCATAAAGTGAGTATCCATTTAGGTAAAATAATGCTGCTGGAAGGAGGCTTGATGTCTTGTCACTCTAATAGAAATACTAGGAACTTCCATTTCTTGCTCATGGGTAAGTCTTATGCCAAATGAACAACAAAAGGCAGCAGCTGAATGGCAGCCTCTCTCCTAGGGAGGGATCCAGGTGTCCCTTGATTGCAGTATGTGGGACTTATCTGGAGGTCCCTTGGCTCTGCAGGGCTGTTGTCCCTCCAGGATTCAGAGATGCTTGCTGACACCCTGAACAGTCCCTGTGCATTGTGTCCTGTAAAGCCATTCACGGATCCACAATGGAGAGTGTAAAACATGATTTCTTGTCCTGTTCTCCTGCTAACAAAAGAGACTCAAGACTCCTGCACCTGCGTGGTGCTAATTGAGCCAGCAAGCACTTAAAGCAGGACTTGGCATCCTGGAGGATCTTTTTATTTTTGAGGCCCAGATTGCCAGGTGCTTTCTCACACCCAATGTGACGAGCCCTGCTGGGGGGAAAGCAGCAATGCTTGACTTCCTCTGTCCTCTTAGAGAACCCAGGAGGTATCTTAGTGACCCTGGCCCCTTATAGAGCCAGAGCAGAGGTGCTTCTTGCTGATTAGCAATCAGGCTTTGGACAGTTAAGTGAGGGGTTTTTTTGATACAATTTCTTGTCCTTCTTTATGAAAGGAAGAGTCAGAATGGTAGGCTCAACATTTTGCTTCATGGAGTGTTTTCCCATCCTTTTCTTCCTCTTCTCCTTTCCTTTTTCATTTTCTCTGAGTCAAGATACACTTCCTCATCAAAGAAGCTCTAATGGGATCACGCATTTGACCAGCGGCCAGAAAACTTTCCAGTAACCTCCAAAACCCTAAACATTCCATTTTGGAGGATTACAGGGAAAATGTTTCATCTTTCTGATAGAGAAGCACCAAAAAATTGAGAGTCACCAGCTCATCTTGTGCTGCTCCGATGGAAGGAGCCTGAGCAGGCTATTTTTAGGTTACAAAGCTGTATTTTGCTAAGATAAAAGCTGTGGCTCTTTCAAAGCAAAAGCCTTAAAGTGTGAAATCCATCAAGTTCACTATTCCAGGGAGCACTGAGATGATGTTGGGCAGAGCCGATGGAGAGCTGATGGGTGAATGTCACTCCCTACTCTACAAAGGCTGGAAGCTTTCTCTCTGGTACCCACTTGGGCACTCTCACTTAGGAAAAACCCTTCTGGAAATTGGGCCCCAATTCTTCCCCATGTGCTGTGGATGTTGGGTCATCACATGGTGGCAGCCAAACATCTGAGTGGTCTGGGAGATTCTACTTGATGCTTGGTAAGAGGGAGTTGCATACATATAGGCAGGGATCATCTGAACAAGAGATTCCTGGTTAATTTTGGGTATGCACTTGTGCAAAAGGAGCTGTGTAATCCCTGTACATGTAATTCTATGATGGATGTGTTAATGCAGAACAGGGATGTCAGGGCAGGCAGAGATGTGGGGAAAGGTAGCTCTATATTAGGGCTGTATGAGTACGTGCAGTTAATAGCTAACCTGAGAGAACTCAAATTAGTTTACGTGGGAAATTTCTTTCTTTTTTTCTTTTCCTCCAAGAAAAGCTCCATTTTGACAAGTTTTTCAATGCACCAATGCTAAAAATATAACTTTCCAAAAACATTTTGAAATTGACAGAAGTGTCCCAGTTAGGTACTTTGTGGGAAAAAGTAAGTAAGAAAGAAAGAAAGAAAGAAGAGTATTTGTTTTTGTTTTTTTTCTCAATTTGAGGATGGCAGTGAGAGCCTCAAAACAAAAATCTGCTTCTGAGGTAATCTGACCCTGTTCACAAACAGGTTCAAATGTTCACAGGATCATTATGGATGGAAAAGACTGCTAAGATCTCCATGTCCAACTGCAAACTCACCCTCACTGACCACATCTCTTGAACACCTCCAGGAGCAGTGACTCCCCCACCTCCCTGCACAGCCTGTGCCAATGTGTTACCATTCCTTCTGAGATATTTTTCCTATCATCAGTTGGACTCGAACCTAAATTTATTCAAGTTTGCACTGAAAGACATCACTCTTCACTCCTACATCAGAAATGCTCACAGCACAGTCTGACACCTTTACAATTAGCTCTGCCCTTTAATTGTCCTGCACCTTGATTTGCCCTTGTTTAAAGACAAGCCCACTTCTTCTGGAGACAGTTTCATTGTGTTCCTTCCCATCTTCCCATCTGGGTGCAGGATGGGAGCTCAGGCTGGCTGAGATCTGCTCCCAGCTCCAACACATCATGTACACTGCTTGGGACCGCAGGCATTCTGCTGACAGAGCTCTCAGCCTCTACGTAGAAGTAACATATGTGACATTTGCATTCTCTCTCTTATTATAAGGCTTTGTGCTTATGCGAAGATGTCAAGACACTTTATAAATATTAATTATTATGTGCTAACGGCACCTCGGTGTTCGATAGATAAGGAGGCTGAACTGGAGGGAAGCAAAGGATAAAGTGGGGCACAGAGCTGGAGGAGAGCCCCAAGCCTCCAATTCCCAAAGTGCCACTCCAGACCCAGAGCCAGGAATGAACGAACCCATTGTGTGACGTGAGTGAAATGTGAATACCTCAAGTAGCTGCGTGTGCCCTGGGAAAGCAAAGAAAACAAAGAAATTGCAGCAATCTAATTGTTTAACCCTCAGCGAGAAAGAGAAAAGAGAACATATATTTTTCCCTATGGAAATGGAATTATTGTTTATTCCTCGAACTGATTTCAGATCTAAATGAAGGTCACCATTCTCTGCCCAGGAGGAAAAAAAAAATCCTTCCAGAAACAGAGTTGAAAACCAGCAAATTACAGAAAGCAGATGAAGTTCTCATCTGACTTAAGCTTCAAGGATGGGATTTTCAAAGATAACTAAGGGATTTAGCAGTCTGATTTCCCAATTTGAAGCCCAATTGTCCTTGAATGAGAACTCCCCAGACAGACGTGGTCCAGGGGGAAATAGATCTATTGGAAATGAAAAAAAAATAGAAGGTGCCAACTCTACAAATAGGCCTTTAGAAAAAAATATCCTCTGAGTAATGAGGACTTTCAAGAAGTTATGTGATGTTACATAGGCGGCATAAAACCCGCAAGAAAGTTATTTTAAAACATCTGTGCTCAAGGAAGAGCTAAAAGGGGGGCTGAGATGCTGCGCTCTTTAGCTGACAACAGCCAATAATTCTCATGTGTTAAAAGATCCTGAGACATCTGTCAATGTTATTGCTAACCTTAGTGCGGGAAAAATTCTGCCATCATTGACCCAATAGAGAGGGGTGTCCCCCAAACTACCCTTTTAAATGTCATAGTTCTTTGAGTCTATTATGTGAGCAGCCGGGGGTGTCTGTGTGCCAGGTAGTGCTCAAGTGATAGATATTAAGATGTTTTCCTTACAACTCCTCTTCAGCCATCTCTTCACCTTAGCGCTCAGGGGCTGTCCCGGAGTCAGGGTGCACCAACAGAGCCAGTCCATGGGGATAGAGATATTGATCTTTGTTCTTTCTTTCTGGAGAGGGATGTGTGGACAAGAAGTATCCGGTGCTGGTGCTGGATGTCTGGGGAAAGCAAATGTGCTGAACATCTTGTTTTAGTGACTGCCAAACAGTGCTGCTCTATGTGTGTATCCCCTCTTTTCTTTCTCCCCAACCAGTGCCTTCATGTGGATCTGTGCCTGCTCCTGAGACATGCGCTATGCACTGCGAGCACGAAGCTTTGTAATTACACTGGGAATTCTCATTCCAAAGGGGAGGAGGAAAAGATGGAGGGTAGGGAGCAACTGCCAAGTTTATTAACTTGGAGTTTATTTTTTTTTCCCCCACTATAGATGACAATTTACACGAGAGTCCCTTTCGTACATTCATTACCGGAGATTTTATAGCCTAATGAATGTGACTCATCTGTGTAATCGCATTGTTTTCCAGTGCTCCAGATGTTCTGTGGAGCACCTCTGGCTCGTGATCTCCCATTTAAACATTTCTTGTAAACACCCAAAGCTGTTTGTTTGTTTTAATGTTCCATCACATCCCATTACCCACTGAAGGTGAAAGATTGAAATGCAATGTTGTCTTGCCAAGAGACTTTCTTTTTTTTCCCCTCCTTCCTCCCTCTCCTTCCCTGATGTGTCTATGTCTGGTGTCTAATTAGTATGCAATGGGATGCAGAGATTCCTCTGTTAAATATCTTGTTGCTTTCTGCTTGCCTTGATCTCTATAGGCAGGCGGATGCTACAGAGAGATCTGGGGCCTGCATGTCTCAGGTGCTGAACAATTTCAGTTCTTATTACTTCATGTGAGAGTTCAATATATCGTTGTATCAGAGATACAGTGCCGTGGGATTCATCTTGCACAGTTATTCACATTGGGGAAAAACTAAATATCAGAGGCAAACACTCTGGTCCAGTTGCCATGAATACTTGCTGCAGTGACATTAGAGATTATCTAGAGGCTATTTTCAATCCTGTTGGTCAGTCAAGCCGGCTTAATTCTTTGAGAGCTACTCTTAACACTGAAGCAGATATGATTTAACACCTCTGGATGGATGTAGCAGGTTGAGCTGTAATCCGGATACATATAATGGCAAGAAAATTTTGAGCATAAGCGAACAGTAAGTCATAGCAGGGTGATCTAGCAGATCCTGGAAACAAAGAAGGCTCCTGTTGTTTTGCAGGTTAGAGCAGTGTGTTTCCACTCCTGCCAAAGTTCTAATTTAATTTTGTATTTATTCAGTTTTAATTTGATGTCCTTCATGGGTGTGGGCCTGCTGGAAGTCTGGCCTGTGGATGAACTTGAGATATTGCAACTATGGAAAGACGTTTCTAATTTTACAGGGCTTGATTCAAGAATTTTAGGCTGATAAATTGCCTTGTAGTCACTGTAATACCACTATGAAGACCTTTTGTGGTCTGTAGGTACCTAAAGACCCTGGAGCCTGATGTGATGCGATGCTGAGTGACATGGTTAGTGGTGTGGTGGTGATGGGCTGATGTTCTTAGTGGTGTTCTTAGTGGTCTTTTCCAAACTTAAGAATTCTGTGATATATGAAGATACAAATAGTGAAATCTAACAATGAGAACAAATTTTTGTGTCAAATTGAAGTGTAATTGCGAGTAGAAAAGGCCATGAAATGACAGAGCAACCTGGGAAGGACCATTAGGGGAAAGGGAACCACCAAAATTAGAGCCCAGAAAGCACCAGGAGAAAAATGGTTATTTCTGTGAAGCACTGAATAGAGAAGCTTAAATACTTCAAAACCATTATCAACATATTGGGGGTGGGAGATTCATTTTTGTCTTATGTTCTTTTGAGGAAAAATTATGGAAACTAATAACAAGTTTGAAGCACAGCAAAGCTGCCCTGCTTGCTTCAGTCTTAACAGATAAAGCTTAGAAGATTGCAGGAGATTAACAGCTGATGAAATGAGTCTTTGGGGTCTGTCAGACACAGAGTTCAGGAGTCATCCAAGCTCTTCATTGCTTGAGCACCATGCTGCTTCCAACAGGGAGAATGTGGATTAGAAACCTCGGGGAATGGTGTATGTGCAGAAGGAATCTGCATGATCCTCGAGGAATTGTCAAGTAGGAAAGGACAGGGAGTGCTGGGAATCTGATGCACCACATGTATATTAGGAGAAAATAAAAGGTCTGTGTAAGAACTTAGTAGATTAAACAAAAGAGAAGGCTAAATAGATTTATGTGTGTCTGAGAAGGAAACTGAGAGACTTCCCTGCAGGAGCTGTGAGAATCATCTCTCTGCCTGCTGAGGTGGTTCCCAGAGCCTGATGCATCAATGGCAGCTGTGATCTTCAGTAGTGGTTTTGTTAATAACATGTCAACATAAATGCTTATGATGCAAGGTTTTGTTTTGATTTTCATACCCATATATTAAAGCAGTGGGTGACATATAAAAATGAAGATATATCTGCTTCAAGCTAAGTGCTTCATACAGTGGAGCAGAGGCAATGTTAAATGCTATTCGAGCCCTACCCTTTCAAATTACTTTCTTTTTTCTTTAGAGGTGGAAAGGAAATAATTTTTAGATGTTTCTTCCAAAAGAAGTCTTCTAAAAAAAACAGACTCTGTGGTTATTCAGTGCACTATTTCTGATGAATTACGAGCACTTTCTTCCAGTTTTGATCTTTTCAGAATAACTGATCTGCATAAAACATTGTTAATGGTGTCACTTCAGCCTCCAAAAAAACTGAAACATTCTTTTCTGATGAAGTTTGAACCTTATTGAGAACGTTTCATTTCAGTTCTAGTTCTTTTTTAAAAAAAAGAAAGAAAGAAATCCTTCAAATTGACGTGTTCCTCGGGATAGTTTGATTTCAATAAAATGCCATTTTTCTGTCAGAAGGAAATATTCCAGCAGAACATCTTTCAACCCCCAGTTCTGAGTTATAGCGCATATATTCGCTGTTATTAAAATTGTATCTGTTGTTACACTTTAATCATTTCTTCTAATTTCATCCAACTTTCCTGCTGTACTTCAGACTTTAAATGAGAAGAGACAGACAATCTCCTACCTATTTCTCCTAAAACTTTTAATCAAGTAAATCCTGTTTCTCTGTCCAGATCCTGGTTTTCTGCTATATTCATGGAGTTCAGGTGCTCTAGTTGCTGGAATACCATTCCTGTATTTGTATTATTTCTACAACCATAGGACTCAGTTAAAGTCAGGCCCTGTTTGACTAATGGTTATGAAGAAACGTTTAGAATCCAGTGAAGTCAAAATGCCAGATGAAGGAAGGATTGTTCAGGAAACCAGACTACTGAAACCACGTGAGCTTTTGTGAATGTTCTTGAGAGGTGCCAGAGGGTAGATTTCCTCCTCAGAGAAATGATCTGAGATCAGAAAGCATTTCACACTAGGAGAAGCAATGTATGCCACCACAACCAAGGAATAATAGGGAAAAATAGCTGGGGAAAAACAAGCTTTTCTCACGGTGGTAAGAGTGTTATTGCCTGAATAGAGGAATGCCAAATCACAAGACACCTCTCCAACAAATCTTTCCTTATGATAGTATCTGACTGAATAATCCACTTTCATCATATCTCCTTCCTGCATAAGTTTATGTGAAGGTCCTGCAAGCAGGTGCAGAGGAATAGACGATAACAAATCTCTCCATCAATTCTCTTTTGCAAAACAAGTGTCAGTTCTTTTAGAATATCCAGAATCTGGTCTTACGTACATGGGAAGGACTTCTCTGCTCTCTCTGCAATGTACTCATTGCTGGGAAGGAAGGAAGGTGAGATCTGTGGGGCAAAAGCATGCTGTGGTCTAAGAGAAATAAAGGGAATAATAGAGTTATAAACTGGCTTGGAAGGGACCCCCAAGACTGAGTTCCAAACCCATGTCATGGGCAGGGTTGCCAACCACTGCATTAAGCACTAGATGTGGAATGTATACAAGAGGATTGTATTCTCATGCTCTGCTCAGGATTGTTGGAATGAGACCCAGACATGCTTAGGGAACATGAAACAGCCCATATCTCCTTATCTTGCATGTTTATTTTCTGTATTCAAACACCAATTCAAGGACATAATCCTCAACACAACCACTCTGCAATATGTGGGACCAACCATTCTTAAAAAGAGTTTCCAGCCTCAGAAGACAAGACAAACAATACAAGGAGTGATTTCTCAAGCATCGTGTATCAGAGCAATGGCGTGGCCAGTTTGTCCTGCTGTGCCAGGCTTAGAGACTGGTGTGCCTTTTCATCAGGCTGAGCTGTCCTCACTGAGAGGGAGAAGTGATTCATAGCTGAGACAAGTTACTGCTTAGTGCACATTGGTGAGATATGATTTTACAGCACTGTTCATCTTGATTGCCTCTTGCTGTAATTTTCATTCCTTTCTCTCAGCTGGTGCCTTGCTTACATGATATGTGGAAATACTAAATTAGTTTCCTTTACTGGAAATTATGTTCCATTAAACCATTGTCATAGCTACTAAGAGACCTCTCAGACTCCTGGTAGACGTTGTTTTAGAAACATCTGACAAATCCTATGGCACTCTTACCGAGAGTTCAAAGCAAAGGCATCATAAGCTTGGTCAATTACAGATTAAGTGGTTTAATATTGCAGAGAACAGAACAGGGAAAAGGACAACGTGCTGGATATCTGTGGCCTTCCCCAGGTTGTACTTTGCTAGGCTCTTTGTGTCTGAACAATTGTCCTTTGCCTTTTACATCCATCTGCAATATTAAAACACTTAATATGGGTGGTAATTATTTGAGCTGATGATGCTTTTACTTTGAACTCCTTGCTGGAGAGCCAAAGGATTTGTTAGATATTGCAATGATATGGAGTGGTTTGAGGGACATTACTTTCACCCCCTATAGAGCACCTGCAAGACAGAACATAATTGGACTACAAACTTTGAACTTGTTGAGGTTTTTCATCTTACTTTTTGTGTGCACAAGTGGCTATGAGATACTTGCCTGGATCGCACTTTGTCCATGGTGATAGAGAACAATAATAACATTAATTCTTAGTTGCCGCTGAATAATTTTTACTTGTCAATCTCAATGACTTTTCAAATGGTTCAGGAGCGCTATTGTTATTTTTTAGGGGTTAATCTGAAGTTTTAGAGAAATGATAATTTTGTTGGAAAAAGGCTAAAAAACAACAGTGAAGTTGTGATGAATTTGGTGAATTGTTCTCCTCCACCCCCAAACTGTTTAAAAAAACAATAAGAAAAAAGGGAAAAAATAAAGAAAAAGAGTGGACAGAAATGTTCTGAAGCAGAGAGAAGGCATTCGTTGAGATGTTTCCAAGGCATTTTCAAAACAAAGCACCTCAATCATCTAAAATGGATCATTCTTCTACAGATTTATGAACGTGCTCAACAATGACAAGAAGAAAGTTGTTCCCCCCCCCCCCCCATGCCCCTCAAGAATTAAGTGTCCTGGAAATGGAATGTAAAATTTAATCTGTGCTTAAATGACGTGATTTCATAAAAGCATTTCTCACTCCATAGGTTTTCCCCACCCACTGTTTTTCACTTTTCATCAAATACATTTGAGAGAAGAAAAAAAAAAAGAAACCCAAAACTTGTTTGGTTTGACAAAGACTTTCTATACAGTCGTTCTTACATGTGTTGTGTTTGTCATTGCCCTCCCTAGAATAAACTGTAAATCCATTCCCCTCCTTTCCATTAGAGTTGCTGCAATTGCAAAGGCATGAAATTCTTATCTCTTTCCTCAAAGTGAGCAATTGGGTAGAGTGAAATCTGGAAGAGCCTTTGGTGGGTAGCTGCAGAGTGAGTTTTGAACTTATTTAGCATTGGGGAACCCTCACTCCAGGCCAGAGGCTGAGGCTTCAGAATGTCCTCTGTTCAGTCATCTCTTGTTTTTCCCCCACTTTCTTTCTAATCTGGTTACAAACCAAACTTACTCTTGGCTCATTTGTCCCATATGTTTTAGTGATGGGGAAACTGAGGCGTAGTACATAGATATGCTTTTTTCAAGTTCTTCAGCAACAGAAAGGAGGAAAACTCTGCTTGATTCCAGTTCAGTCCCTGTATTTCTCTTATGATTTTTCACTTTGCTTTTACGTTGTAACTATAAACAGCATTTCAGTTCCCATTGCTCAGTGCACAAAAAACCAGAAGGATTTAATGTTGCTTAGGTAGTTTAACATCATTCTCTGGGAGTCAGGTGAGGCTGTGGGGATTAGATTGATTCTGGGACCATCCTGGGAGCTGAAGTGGTCATTTTCCAGACCATGCAGCATTATAACCCACACTTTGAGTACCTTCCATGGCTCAGTGAGGGGTAGGGAGACCCCAGAGAACTTCTCTCCAGTTGTTACAGAAGAGATGTGCCAGGTGAACTGTGACTGCAGGTGAAACGCTCCTTTCTCCAAGTGATTTATGCATGTAAAATTACTTGCAAGGCATCATAAGTTGTAGGTCTGAGATTCCCAGCTCTGTATGAAGCAAAGCTCAAGAGATCCAAAATATAGCCTATCTTTGCAGGCAGGTATGTTACCTCTGAGAGATATCCCATTCTCAGAGGCTCATCCAGTTAACCTTCCTGCTCTATAGAGCTCTTTTGTAGGCACTTCCCTCAGGCAAACTGTGATGGAGTTTCATCTACTTTGCTTGATAGACCATAAACGGAGATTGAGGTGGTGAGTTAAAATATGTGCAAGCAAAGGGAAAAATAGATTCATTTCAATCATCAGCACTAAAAAAGAAATCCTATGGACACAAATTATTAGAAAAAGCTTTAAATTCAGAGAAAAAAAATGAGAAAAAATATTCACAACCATTGGGAAAAAAACAAACATGCTAAGAGGTACGGTGGGTTCTTTTGCTGGGTTCTCTAACCTGAAGTCTTCAGATCAGCACTGGATTCCTTTTCCGGAGGTCTCCCTTACCAGGGTGCAATTTGTGGACCTGAAAGTTAGAATGACGTGCTGAAATTATGACTCAGAGCAGAATTTTTTCTATTGAAATTGGTGTATTTGCATCTGAATAAATGGAGGATTGTGCTTTGATGAGAGAACTTGAGAGATCAGAGGATGTGACACTTAAATGCAATCCTAGATGTGACATTAAGGAAGCAAACTTTACTTACCCCAGACATCTTTTGAATGTATAAAGGTGAGAAATGGCTCCCAGTCCAACAAAACGTCTTGAAACCAGCAGAGTTTGTGGATGGTGCAACAAATATTAGTGTAGGAAGAAGCAAATTCATTTCTGTTGTTGAATGAAGCTCCAAGCTGGGGGGTTGTGTGTGAACCTCACTTCTGATTTATGTGAATAAAAAATATTTCGCAGACCACCCTTGTTGTTAGCTTATGCAAAGTGTTACATTGATAGTTGCACTAGATTTTTACTGGAACATCAATTCATAGATAAAGAAAGTAGAAAAATAGATAGGGATTGAAGAAAATGAAGCTATAACAACTGTTCAGAGCAAGTCCTGAGTTCACTTTTTCTGTCTAGAGATGACTTCTGCTTATGAGAAATCCTGGATTCACCTCCTCTCATGTCATGCCCTCCCCTGGGCTTTCTCCTGACAGCTGTCTGGCCATCAGTGATTCTGCCTCAGCCTCTTGTGCTCACCTAAAGATCTGGGGTTTCTCCTCTATCTTTCACTATCTCTCATTTGGTCTCTGGTTGGTCTCTGCTGTCTTTCTCTCTCTGACTTGTACCGTTAGCCTCTGAAGATGACTTAGGAGGATTGCAAAAAGCTGTCATCTGCAAGATTGTTTTTAGGATGCAGTGCAAGGGAAGGCCTCCAGGTCCCAGAGCAAATGGGTGGCATTCAAAGAGGTGCAAATTATTTCACAAAGTGACAGTCCAAGTCCAGAATGATCACATAATGGTTGAACTAAGAGCTCCGTATCAGAAACACTCCATGCCTTACTAATATCTCATTGTGTTATACTGGCTATTTGTTTCTACAAACATGATCCAGAAGACTTGGACTGAAGGGTTTTGTAAAACAGCTCTGAAAGTTGTTTATGAGAATATATTTAGATCTACTCATAAACAACTGGGCAGCCTAATCTAGAAGTTGACTACCCTGCCCACGGCAGGGGCTGGGGCTAAATGATCCTTAAGGTCCCTTCCAACATAAACCATTCTATGATTGATCCTAGGACTTACTCTGTTAATTCCAGGGGAAAGGATCACTCCTGTACTGCTGTGTAATCTGCTTATTTCTGTGAAATTGTACGTGGATTATTTTTGCTGTGTAATTCACGTACAGCAAACTGCTCTGGAAGCTCTGATGAGCAACAGCAGAAACTGAAATGCAACAAGGGTCCACAAAGGTTGGGTAAGAACAGAATTAAAGGCCTTGATGCCTATATAACCTTTGCTGAAGCCATCATACAGACACCTACAGTGTAAGATACAACTTCCAATTCCCAGTGCCTGTGAAAGGACAGGATTGAAATAACACATTTTGATCTGTAGGGTCATTCCAGTAGCCAGTGTTAGGCTATTCTTATGCAATGAAAAGACTTGTTAATTACTGTGGCTTCTTTACAATCATAGAATGTACACATTTGAACCCCGAAGGGTCCTCTCCAGAGAATAACCTTTATTTGCTTGATTGCTTCTGTTCAGTTAATTCTGCCTAATTACTATTTTCTTCCTATTAGATCCTAATTATATACAGTATTTTCATTATAAAGTGTAATGTTTCCCAGGGAACTATGTCAATTACACAGACAATATTACCGGAGGTCTCATTTACTTCATTAAACCAGAGAGCAGTCTCTCTTCTGATTAAAACTGCAGTTGGAGGCATGGCCAAAGTAATGTCCTACTCCTATAGTGTAGATATTAAGAACGATAAGACAAGAATTACAAAGAATATTATTCAGATTTTTAAGTGTATAATAGTGCATATCTCTAACTGCTGGTTGTTGTGAAATCTGCTTATTTATTCTATCTGACTGTCTTTGCTGGGAAGTCCAGAGTTATGGGATTTTTACTATGATTTAATATTGTGTAAAACATGAATAAATATTGTGTAGAGTGAGATCAAAAGATTTGCAAATTCAGTCTCATTAGAACGAGTGTGTGAGTGCATAGCAATACCATGGCAAGTACCGAGAGGAATACAGAAAATTTAAGAACATCTATTCTCTCTAATAGAAAATCAGCCTGTCTTTATTTCAAACAGCAGTAGAAAGAGCATTGATATGAAGAGGAATACGTTTTGATGTAATATCTAACTAGCATATGGAAGTCATTGCGAGAGGATCTGAACTAAGCCAAGTCAGCCAAGCTCATGAAGGAATGAAGACTTTCCATTTCCAAGCACAACAGCTATCTTATTCAAATCATTAAGAGTAACCAGCAGCTTACAGTACATTGAGAGCTTTTTGTGCTTTGTTGTGTGACATCGGGTTGTTCAGTTTCCTCGGAGCCCCAACATTAACCTCCATCTGTAACTTGGGGATGCCATTTCCCTCACTGCCTCTTCTTGGTGTTAGGTCTAATACATTAATAACTTAAAACTCACAGATCCTGTTCAGATCATTGCATGATGAAGGAGCCATCCACAGCAAGTGAAAAATATCATTCTCATGCAAAGGCTGCAGGTAATAACATTACATCATAATTCAGTAGACTGTGCAACTCCAGCGTAACTCAATGCATAATCATATAAGCATCTAGCACACACTTGGCACTTCATAAATAATAAATAATAATATTAATAATACAAGTGCTGGCACAGTAACTTTCAATAATAGCAAGATTTTTAAAAAGTGACAGAGCCAAATGGGATACCCAGCATGCTCTGTGTTTACCAGAGCTTTACAAGCCTTGCTGGTGTATATACAGACATCCTGTTTCGGTCAATATTGAAAGGAACCTTGGGTAGAGCTGGGGATATGAACACAATGAAATTGATGGCTCAGGTACAGAGCACACAGGAACTGCGTTAAGGTACCCATTGGTCTCAGATCTACAGAAAGAATGGTCAGAAGGGACCTCAGGAGCCTACATGGCCTTCTTCTCTATCTTATAAAAAAAATCAGATAGACTGTTCCCCTACCAGATCTAATTGTGCTTTCAGAGACATTCCATGGTGGGGATCAACAGCATCCTCAAGCAATCTGTTCATTGCTTCATTTCTCTGACTGAAAAAAAGCTTCTCCTAAGACCTAACACAAATATCTCTGCTGCAATTTCAGCCCAGTGTTTTGTGCCTTACATCTTCATTTTTTTTAAGCCTTTTATTCTATGGCAGGTAGTTACTTCCTGATTCTTCCTTTAACTTTTCTGCTAAGAGCATCAGGTCCTGCTGACTTTCTTCTTTGTTTTTTGATCATTCTTACTGCTGTCAATTCTCAATTCTCTCCACTTTGTCCACACTTCCCCTAAACGTGGTGCCAAACCTAAGTACAGTGCTGCAGCTCAAATCTCACCACACTCAATCTAGTAAAGAGGATATTTATGCATTCCAGAATATTATGATTTATGTATTCCAGGTAGTTCTTTTTCCTTTAGTATATGAATGAATATTGATGTATGTTATGGACCTTTTTTCATTCCTAAGCACTTAGCATTTTTCCCATAATCTTTCCTGTTCAGAAATTTAAAGTCTTATTTTTCTTTAATGTAATTGATTAGCTGACAAATACAGATGTGACTTTTTCGCCACTAAGTAAATAAAGTGCTGTTGTTTCAGTGAAGAGTTCTTTAACAAAAGAGTTTCATGCCTTCAGAAATGAATGAGAGCAAGAACATGAAAATATGAAGAAAAAAGAAACAAAGATAAATATAATGAAGAAAAAAAAAACGCCTTTTATTTTCTATATTTTCTTTTCATTGGAGGTTAAACTGGCTGTTATTCTTGTCTGGATTACTGACAGAAGTTAAGTGCAGATAGATATTTCCTCACTGATATTCAAATTCCTAAATCCACTAAATTTTTTGCTTATCCCAGTCCTTCTATTCACATTAGCAAGCTCATCTTTGAATAAAAATGGGGCAGTAGAGCATTGCACAATTTCATCAAGTGGAAATATAAGTGGTGGTGCCGCCTAGTCACTGTAATATGTATAAGAGATGATTTGTGTGTTCAGTGGAGGGTTTGAACCATGTTTCAAGGATTTGTGCATATCTCTGGATTGGGAGAGAGGTGGTAGGAGCTGTTTGTGTTGTTTTGTTTTCATGGTGATGATCAAAGGAAGGCTCAATGGATCTTGGGGCCCAAACCTCTCTTCAAGTCAATCTACCCCTTTCCCACCTAATGTATGAGCAAAAGGTTTGACTTACATTTCCAGCTAGAAAAGCAATATAAGACAAGGCATATAAGGAGCCCATCACATCCTGAACAGACATGAGGGGGCACTCCAGAGAAGGTCCATGAGATGGCCACATATCAGCCAGGAAAAAGATACCATGTCTCTTCCTGAAGTTCATTACATGGGTTTACAGAGGCTTTATGGGCCATTACAAACATCTGATGGGGATTTAGAATATGGAACAACATGGGGTATCCTTGTGCCTTTGTGGACATCTTTGCCTTGTTTCAATGAAATTTCTGAAAAGGGAAAGCTAGGCCCCCTGCCAAAGTACTGCAAAAGCCAGAGAAAACAAGGGGATTAACAGATCTACTCTCTCAATATCAAGCAAGCCTTTAGTACTTCTAGTGGGAATGGATAGATGCCTACATAATTTTACTTGCTTAAATGATTTGTACTATTCTTTCAGCGTGTCAAATGTCAGGCATCTTTAATTTCAGGATCTATTCTTTCAACCTCAGTCCTGTTGTGCATCCATCAAAAATACAAAAGTTTTCATTAACTGTTTGTTAGTCTCTGCTGGTTCATCTCAGAGCTCTGAATGGCATGACTGTTCCCTAAGTCTTTGGTGGATGTTCTGCTGGTAGAAAATTAACTCTATGGAAGGGTAAATGGAGTTATCAGGGAGCATACGGGTGGCCAGATGGAGAGATGTAAACACAGAGAAAAAACTGGATGAAGAATAAGGCTGAAAGCTTGTGTGGATGGATGGACAATGATTCACTATGGACAGATGGAAACTGAAACTGTTTGGAAAACAGAGTTTCTTTTCAACTGTGACACACTGGAATTTGTTTCCATTCAAAATGAGAAAGAAGTCAATACACAGTCATTTTTTAGCAAAATGGAAATGTTACTTCCCCTAAAATAGTTTTAGAAACAAAATGTATCTCAGCAACGTTAAACTTTTGTAATATGACATGAAATTTGTTCATGATTTTTGAGATACTACATAGAAGGATGCCATAGTTAAGATTCTCTTGGATATAAAAGTCAACGTGAAATAGAAAAGCGAGGCTGTGACACCTTGGAAACAAAAGAGAATCATGCATGATATTTTATAATAAAATGTTTACAAAATGTTATATTTTGTAAGAAAACTGGTAATTCCAAAAGGAAAAAAAAAGTGAGTTCCATTCCTAATCATTGCATCCTCCTCTAAAGGAATCATGAAATAAATACTCTGAAAAGTATGGTGGCAGGCTTGGAAGTGGACAGAGGGAGAAATGATGATAAAGTGTTAAAGATATATTTCTGGGACTGTAGAAATTGTCCCATTGCAGCCTGCCCCAAGCTGGCAGTGTCTAATGGAAAACCATACGTCACCTCAGCCTATCTGGGCTGGGGGAGGAAGGCTTATATAGCAGTTTTCTCATGCATTTTGGTGCCAGGCTTTCCAGAGGATGTTCCTGAACATCCCTGCACTCCAATTTACTGTTTTGCAGGGAGGCCAAGTCAGGCTTCATCTGCCAGGGTGTTTTTTAACTCAACTTTTCTTTTCTGTGGGAACATCCTTTGTGATTCTCCTAAAACATCTCCGTTACATATGAGTGGCTGTTTTGCACACAGCAGTCTGAGGGGATAAGTTCTGCTTTCAGCTGCCAAGATGTTAAATTATCAATGAATAATAAATCACCCCCTGAACTGTGCCGTGTTCTCTGTTGTGGGTGATACTGCATACTCTATCCTTGGGATGCAGCTCATTGCTTATGGGAAAGAGGCGAAAGCAACAAAGAATTGACACTAGCCTGTGAAGAAGCAGCAAAGGGACAAGTTTCCACTATGCTGTCATTGTTTTGAAGCCGTTCTACAGCAAATCCAGATCTCTTTAAAAGAAAGTTGCTCAGAGACATGGAGAAAATACAAAGCCAAAGATAAATAAGTAATAATAATAGTAATCCAAAGAATTAAATGTGGAAGCACCTGGAGCATAGCTGGAGCCTGAGGATAAGACCACAAAGTCATATACAAAGGGAATGATGGATCCACCTCCTGGATCAGTTTTCCATTTACAGCAATGGAGCTAACATACAGTGCAGCTCTTTTCCATTCCATGACTTGTTTTTCACTGTTCCCTTGCAAGACACTATTATGACTACCTGAGAAGGAGGGCACATGAACAAGAAGTTTGTGCCTCGATGCTGAGTTTTGGTGAAGGGTTTTCTCCCATTCTGAGAAAGGTCCATGATTTTTCTCTGCCTTGTCGCATGCTGCAGCAGGACTTGTTGCGTATTCTAATTCCCTCTGGCTCCCTGATTTAGTGCTCCAGCTAATGCTTTTGATGTCAGCCTGAGTGAGATAGAAAGGTTTAAAAATTCATAGCTGACCTTTTCCTGACACGTTTAGTTTCCGTTAGGCAAGCTCTGCATGGAAGGTCTAAGGGAGGTGAGGGCAGTATTTTAGTATGAGTTGCCTTCTTCTTAAAACAAGAGAAAGTATTGGGGGTATGGGGGGAGTTAGTGTTGCAGTTCTGTACAGGAGAAGAAAGGGAGACGAGGATGAAAATTAAACCGAGGGAGAAAGGCCTCAAAGCTGAGAACAGGCTTATGAAAAATATATACCTTTACCAAAGGAAGATAGAAAACAAATTGGATCCCTTTTAAAAATATGCCTTTAAAACAGACGCTTTAAAGGGTGAGAAGAGGGGATGAGAAGGGAGGGAGAGAGGGGGAGAGAGAGGGGACAAAAAATATGTCTCTTAAATGTGTTCAGAACATTTCTGCAGCCTGCAGAGCTGGGATTGTTTATTAGAAGATAAGATAGTGAAAAATGTATTTTGCAGAAAGAAAATAGTAAAGCTGGTTTCCCAGCAGATAAGAAGCCAAATTTCTATTTTATGCTCAATTGAATGATTCAGTTACATTATCTGAGAAGCAGCAGTGAAATAACACCCTTTGGAAATGAGCCTGGGCAGTTCAGGGGCGGCAGCTCCAGGACTGCACCCATCAGCACCAGGCCCTGGCACAGCTCTGGCTGCACCCCTCCATGCTGAGCCTGGAGCTGGGAAGATGCAGGATTAGTGCATGTGTCTTCATGCCATTCATGAAGTGCTGTTGCCTTGTAAGCAATGCTTATTTTAGTCAGTGTGGATTCTTCCTTCCTTGCCACAACACAGATTATCTCAGATCTTGGTTCAAATGAATGAACAGGAACAAGCAGGAGAGGATGAGATGCATGTGGTGGCAAATGCTGTCTGTCTCTCTGCAGGACGGCAAGGCCTGATCATGCTGGTTTCTCTCTACATCATCTCCTTTGAGTTTCTTGAGTCCAATGTCCAAAGAGGCAGCTATGTCTTTTGCAGGAGAGCTAACAGGACATATTCCAGGACATGTGTTATTGCAGCCTTTACAATGAGTTGTGCAGCTTTTAGGATTCTTCTTAGACCTCCAGCTTCAGGTGGGGGGGGGAGGGGAATGATAAAGGAGAAAAGGGAAAATCAAGTGGAACTCACTTAACATTCTGGAAGTGAAGATCAGCCTGTTTGTATAAAATAAGCACTACTTTTAGCCTCCAAATCCAGTAAAGAAATCAGCATTGCTATTTTAAAATAAAAGCTCCAAGTAAGCACAGAAAACAACCCTGTGATTTTTTACTCCTGTATTCTTAAATGATGGACTCTCCATTTCGATTGCTTAGTGTTAGCAATATTGTTTGCTGTGGTCCTTAGGAGACCTTACTTTTGTTTTTCTTTCCCTTAATATAAATGTCACTCCTTCTTAAAGCTTATGGCTCCCTCTATAAATGAAGGAACAAACGAAGCATGTGGCACATTAGTGCCAATCATTTCCTTGCACTAGAGGGCCTATCTTACAACAGTGGTTTATTGTGTCCTTGATAAGTTCCTTTTTTATTTACTGAGCCATTTAATTCACGATTTATTATTTGTAAGGGCCTGTAGACCCTGATCATCCAAAGAGAAAGCCACTATTAAAGGGCAAAGCAGCTCTCTGCAAGTTTTTACTGTCCCTGTTATGGGTGATCTAAGCTGCTAACAGAAGCTACCTCAGACTTTGAACTGATGTATGGGTTTGGGTGGCAAGCATACAGCTTGGAGGGTGTAAAACTGAACTCCTACATTAGGGATTATGGGAGGAGAATTTTTCTCTGTGTGAGACCAAGATGTGGTGGCAGCTGTGTCCAGGATGTGCTGAAGGTGCTGGCAATGGACTGGTCCTCTTCACCATGACAATTTTTAGTGGCTTGTTTAGATGACTAATGATTGCAGCCCAGGTACTAGTAGGCAGATATATCACATTAATTGACTTATAATAGCGTCTTGGGTAATGACATGATTTGGAAAGTTAAGAAGTGAATGACACGGGGGAAAAAAAAGAGAACCTATTGAGCAGAAGTGTTTATCATTCACCAGAAATAAGATGGTGATTTAAAGAATGAACCAGAGAAAATATTCCTACTTCACCACCACAGATTTGAATATGCCTTGAGGGTCTGTATTTGATTACTTGTATAATAATATGCTTTATTATGAGATTTACAGCTAAAGGTTCCAATTAAGAGTGAATTGCCACCACAGTAAATAAACATTGATTAGACACATGACAAAGTTCTTCCTTCACCCTCAATCTCTGGGAGGGGATAAAAGACAGAATGGAAGATCTCCAAGTTCATTGAGCAGTTGGGTGGGGACTGGGACCCAATTTCTGTATTGTAAATCACAGCACTTACTGAATCTTCCTTGTCATTTTGGAGCTGAGTTTCCTTTCAACAGCACTCCAATGTATCAGTTTGATCCGGGATTTTGACAACAACATGTCAAAACAAGTCCTTCTGAAAGGGTCTGAGGGAATTTTCACTTCTACTTTTAGGATGTATTTCAACAGTACGGAACTTTCCATTTCCACATTGTGGTGTTTTTTTTCTTCATTATGGTGTAACATAAAATGGCGAGCTGATAAAGTTCTGAGGAGACATGACAGACATTTTAATCTTGTTTAATAGTTTAATTTTTTTTGGGGGTATGAAACTGTGGAAATTTTATTGTGCAGACAGTTTGAAAAATGCTGACTTGCACGCAGTGGGAAGGCTGGGTGGTCGCCTGCTATGCTGAGCCAGATTTCTTCTTTTAAGGCCATATGTTGACAATAAATGGACCTGATGGATTATACTGTCACTCCCACTGCTTTCCTCTCACTGTTAAAGAGCTAGAAATATTTACCTTTTCTTCTCACACATCTAGTAATAAAATTTTAAGTTTTGGCCTCCGCTGACTGAATTTTCAGCAGAAATTCTGTACTGAGGGAGTATTTAGAGAAAGGAGATCTCCTAAACAGAAGAGATACTGAGAATTAGAGAGATTATTTATAGCTTGCACCATGCTGTGGATAAGACAGCACCGCAGTGCCCGTCTACTCAATAACTGTGAGACCAGGAGCCCCAAACAGAAGCGAAGGTGCTCAGGAGAGCAAAGGCTGCACTTTTTTACATCACATTTCTATCTTTTTTTTTCTTAATACAGTGAAGTCTCTGCCCATTTCTGTGACTCCAGAACACTAATACCAGACACGCAAAAAAGAATAGCTTGAGCTGTAAAGGCTGATCTCTCTTGTTAGACTGTGGTGTGATGTAAAAATTAATTGACAGATACCTTTGTAAATAATCATCCAAATGCCCCTTCACTGGATTTGGTGATTCAGCCCCTTTAGAAAGTCAATCTCAGTGCAAAATGCATTCAGAATGTTTTTGAATGACTCTATATGAGTGAAAATCTTGCACTTCCTGAGTATGATCTGAATGAGTCCAGATGCATTTTCTAGTCACAGTATGGACATTACTGAAAAAGAATAGCCATGGGTAGATGAAGAAGAGCTGTGACTGTTTGCAGAATGGACACACAGATCCACACAAGTACCTACTGAAAAGAGGTGATGGCAATAGAAGAGACTGAGCTGATGTTGAAGATGATGTAATTGTGAGAGCTGCTAAAGGAATGGGCTGTTCAAAACCCAACATACTTGACAATCTAGGGGAGGTACATGCAAGTCTATGAGGTCTTTTTAGAAACAAAGGCATGATTTCCTCTGACCTGCATGTTACCAAATGTCTCTTGGTATATTTGCTATCTCTAGTCATGACTGAAAGACTTTGACATCTGGTAGAGGACCAGGAGTCCAAAACACTGTGGAAAGAATATGGATTTTCTGTCCTGTAAGAAAATTGGATATTTTGATATCAGTTGTTTTTTTCAGTAACTCAAGCAAAAATGAAACAAACAAAAAAAAGGAGATATATTTTTAGAGAATGAAAAGTTCCTGGTTGTTGTGACTGACAAATACCATTGTATGCTGAATTTTCCTTTGAAAGGGCAGCTGTTCAAGGTATGGGAGGCTTGGCTGAGAAGTCCCTGTGTGACTCTGTAATAAAGGCTCCATTCAGGAGAGATGCAAAAAGGCTGTTTATTGTAGGCAATTCCTAAGTGACAGCTCTAGTCAAGGGTCAAAACGTGTTGTGGATTGGCAGTCGTGAAAGCCCACCTTGAGAAACCCTGACTGGCTGTGAGGTACCAGGGAACTCCACTGACTGGGACCATCAACCCATTGCCCTTCATCACAACTATAATGAAATTATAAACCCTTAACAACACCAAGAAAACTCTAAATTTTTCTGCGACATTTCAGTTCTCATTTGCCTTATGTTGAAAGCACAAAAAGAGAAAAACAAGACTGCCAGACTGCTCTGTTTTGTGTTCTCCGGATGCTGAGAAGGACTTTTTGCTCTGCTGGAACAGGTGGGGGTGAAGTTTAGGTCAATTTCAAACATTATTTGGGGATATTTTCACACTCCCCAAACTATGAATGTGGTTGTGTTCATTTTTTGGCTCAGACTAAGATCTATTTTACCCTGTAGTGCTACAGTGATGTGACAAGATTAATCAAAATAGCAGACAGGCATAGGGACTTCAGAACTATTCTATGTTGCATGTTCTGCTGTATTATTGTCTATTAGAGCTGCAGACAAAAACAAATATTGATTCACTCAAAACAGTGCTTTATGTGTACCGAAAAACAAAAAGACTGTAGCTTGGCTGGAGACTGGGAAACAAACTCTACCAAACCAAACAGGCACAGCAGGAGTTAATGAAATGTGGAGAATAAAGCCATTTCTCGTTGTATTTGGTTTGGTTTTGTTAATCAGTAAAAGTGACGTTGTTTCTCCTGGCCTACGGGGACTAAAGTAAAAGCCCCTGAGATGATTACATTGGATATGAGCTAAAGTATCTTTCCAAGAGATAAAAAATGTCTGGCTGACTAATAACTATGAGACAACAAAAAGAGAGAGAGGAAAGAGGAGGAAGAAAATGTAATGCAGTCGAAGTCACGGAGGTCTGCTGTGGGAGCATTTTAACATGCACACAGTCTCCCCCAGCGCACACACAACTATCTCTTTAATGTGCCTGTTACTCTCACTTGCTTTGTGAAAATACTGCTATGAAAGTGGGTGAGTATATTTATAGGGAGAGCACAAGAAAACAAATGTTTCATTCACTGAACTCTAACCTCTTTCGATATTAATGTGTGTGATAAATTAGATGGCTAAAGGCAGGAGATAAACGAACTGCATTTACACACCAAATTACATTGCTTGCTATTCTTCAGTGAGAAAAGCCAGGGAAATGCTGGCGACTGGTTTTTCGTCAGCACTGCTCCTTGCACCCTGTGAGCAACACAGGTGCCTAATAAGTGCAGTTCAGCGAGCAGATACTTTATCCCTGCAGTACCCTATGAAGAAGCCTGAATTTCCTTCTGAATGGATGCCTAGACTTGAGTTTTACCTCCACGGGCTGATCTGCATCCTGCAGCTACTTGGAGCCCTATAGACAGCAATCACACTCTATACACTCCTCCTGCTTGGATGAGATTTCAGGCTCTGCCTGTGACAATCACATTGGAACTAGTCAAACAGCATTTGCTAGGTAATTTATTCAGTTGATGTTATAGTATTTTGATAGCGTTATTTGCCAATTTTCTCCTCCCTCTTCCTCCATTATATATCCAGTTTATGGAACCGGTGAGACAATTTGCAAATAAGTTTAATAGATCAGATTCATAGCACTTTGCAAACAAAATACTACAGGAGTAATTCCCATTCTCAATTCTAAACCAGAAAGTCAGCAACAACTAGAAAAGTGTTCTCATTTCTATCCCTCCATTCTGGTGCCTGGTGAGAAGGTATGAGCAGGTTTCTTGAAAGATGGATGCTTTTAGTGTGCACATTAAAACTCACAGAAGCTTTTGGGGTTCATTCTAAAGAAAATTAAAACTTGTTGGGAGAAAAAAAACATTAAGGCAGCAGCCACAACAGGTTAATAGATGTACCTTCTTCCATAGCATGCCTTACTGTATACATGATGTACCTTGGTATATATTGCTGAATTGACTAGAAATGGATTGAGATTGGGGAGAATGCCTCTTTGCTATAATTTTCATACAATGAGAGTCTACAAACCCAGACTTCCTTAGGTGCTGTCAGAAAGGTCTTGTTCCCTCCCTGATGGTACATTATCTACACTCAGACATAATATAAGCGAAGAAGAAGAGAAGCCACTCTGAGCTCCAAGCTTGGCCTGTCTGTAGGCAGATAGCACAGATAAATTCTCTGTAGCTGGACTTCTGCAGACATTCCTTCTCCCCACAAACAAGACTATTCATTGGCTTCTAATTTTATTTTATTTTATTTTATTTTTTTCAACTGACTTGGTAGTGAAATGGAGTTTAATGAAGGAAGATCTAACTGTCTGAGACTGATGACTTTAATAATGTTAATGAATCCTATAAAAGTTATGCGTAAAATAGACTTCTTACCAAGGTCATTGTATATTTGCTTTAGTGAAGCAACAGAAGTATCAATCTCTCCTCTAAACTCAACTTGTTATATAAAACCAAGTCAGTATTTAAAATCTAAGTTAGAAATATGAAAAGGGCATGTTCTCTCAAGGTACTCAAATGATTCTTTGGAATTAGCAGATGATTTAGTGACATTAACCTTGAAGGGCCCCAAATCTATCCAGCACATCTAAAAGGAATGGAACCGATTTCTCTGGATTGGCGAGGTATAAAATTACATCTTCAGTGTATAATAGCTGAAACTCTCTTATTGATGATTAACCACATTTATTAACAGCAGGCTATAATCCCGAGATGTTATTTGTACAGTGGCTGAGATGTAGCACAGTGCTTTATAAAGGACCTGATCATGAAGTTCACCAAAGTTCACCATGAAACTCTGCAGAAATTATAGCATCAGTCTCGGAAGAAGCATATAGGCAGTCCTATTGACCTTTCTATCTAGTGCAAAAGAATGGCTCCTTTAGAAATGTCTTTATTTTTAAATCAACTCATTGCAAGTTTAGACCCAGGCTGGAAGTTTTAGCTACCAGTATAACTAATACTGCTGTAAACATCCAGGCTGAGAGAGAAGTGTTGAGGCTTGGTAAGAAGATGACTTGGTGAGGTTCAGGGCTGTTTGAGCTGTCTGAGGTGGGAACGTTTTTTACCAGGACTGTTAATCATGCAAAGTTTTAAGCAATGTGCAAAAGACCTGATTCCTGGGAAATGGATGGAGAGGTGATTGGGTGCACGAATCATTTGGAAGGAACAATTGGTGAATGAGAAAAGGAAATGCTTCTACCTCAAGTGGAATTTCATGATGAGTTAATTTTCAATCTGAACAGCTTCCCATGCCTGCTGCTAAGCATGTGCTGAGCACCAAGAATCCCCACACATATCTCTGTGTACTAGTATTACTAGACTATCATCTTTGTTCTCATTTGTTTAAATCCACTTTCAGTTTCAAATTTAACTTAAGCTTCCTCAGCAATCCCTACGTCCATGCTTACATTGCTGTATTTTTGTCAATAACTGCCATGTTCCATCTCAGAGGCAGTGGCATCTTGATGTTATGGTGCCTGTCTTCATGCATGTTGTCTATAAATCACTCTTGCAGCTCTTGGAACAGAAAATTGGTTTTGAATGCAAAGGCAAAATCATCATTAAAACACAATGATGTCCAGCCCGCCTACCAAGACACCATATAAAATGCTTCAGAACTGCATCTCCCTTCCCACTCTCTGTCCCTCTCAACCTGCATGAAATTATTAAGGCAGAGAGGAGAGAATTTGTCCTGAATTTTAAATAACATTCAATTTAAAAATGCTGAGGTTAAGAGTGGCAGCTAAAAGCTCTGCTTTGGTTTTTGGAGCCCAGGGAGAAATGCAGTCCAACCTATAGGATGTAAAAGAAAAAGGAAAAAAATATATGTATTAAAGAAATCCAGTACTGAACTGTTCTCCTGAAAATCTTTTGAAAGGGCAAAGTATTGGAATTTGAGACAATAGGAAGAAAAATGATCTTGGTTTGGAAAGTCTGCTTGCATTCTAATGAGCGAGGTTATTCTTAGTAAAACAGGCACCTTTGCTGCAATACAAGCAGCAAAGCTGATATGTCAGGAACAGATGTTGTATTTCCTCTGACTTCTTCATGGTGGGCAGATGAAAATTAAACCCATTGACCACAGTTAACGAGAACATCTGAATAGCACTAGTTCTGTAAAAGGAGTCTTTTAGAGCTAAAACTGGCTTTCCTCTTACAAAAATGTTATGGAGAGCTTGGTATGTTCTCTTGAATTAAGAAAAAAGTGGACATCTTTAGAACCTTTGCAAACCTATAAGCTGAAGAAATATTTCACTTTGAAAACGTGGAAGTGTTTCTGTCTGATATTTGAATGGCTCCCTCCCTTCCATAGCCAAATAGTTAAAAGGTAGCTCAACCCTTTGCTTATTACTTTATTATTCTGAGAAAAAATGTTTATGTAAATAAATAAGGCTGTTGTTGTTAAACTGAGCACTGACCGCAATGACAGCCTTCTTAGGGTGCTCTGATCTGAGCATTTGGATTTTGGCTTGCTTGCTTACACGTGGCATAAGCTCAGCTCCTGCCTGTCCCCACCCTACCTGCAGCAGCAGCAAAGGAGATGCACAGAAATATCTTCCCTGCAAACTTGTGCATCTCTCCCTGCAGATTTGTCGAAAGAGCAGATAAAGAGGGCTGACTGACTGAGTAAGGCTGCAAATGAACTCCCATTAGCTCTCGTGGTATATCTCTGGTGGAAGGGTTTGGTAAACAGTTAGCACTTATCTCTCTGCTCAGCATTTAGCTGATTTCCATAATGAGCTCCATTGAACTGAGAGGCCTCGAGGTGTCCCAAGGCTTCTGAGACGCAATGTGTTCTCTAAATCTGATTTATGTAAAGGTGAAGGCAATCGTGTTAACAAAGGAGAGGAACACGATCAACATGCAGTCTGCAGACACCGGTGTCTGTGGCTGCACACAGAGAGGGATCTGACTGGGGCAGCATGGGGATGTGGCCCTGGAAAACACAGCCAGAGAGGAGATGCATGAGTTTTATTCATTACTGCTTTCATCTTTTTCTCTCTGCTCCTTCAGAAGGAAGGAAAGCTGCAGCTCTGAGGCATGCAGAACCTTCAGGAGCCAGCCTGGGGTGTCCCTGCTGAGCCCTCTGCCCGTGCTTGCTTCCAGTCCTGGCCCTATCTCCTCCTGCAGAAATCTCACTTTGGGCCTGAGTACAATCCCAATTCCTCCTGCTCAGTCAGGCACAAAATCCTGAAGACTCCTTTTGTGGGCTGGAGCCTATCTGTCACCACCATAACAAAGAAAAGAACATTCATACAGGTTTTCACAAAATCATTTGTTTCTTTGCATCATCTCTGAGGGCCTCTGTTTCTTTCCAGGGTTGCTGGGCTCCATGCTTACAACCAGAGCTTTCCCAAGGTCATGCACGTCAGCAGCTACATGGAGCCAGCTCTAAGACATAGGAATCTAGGAGGTATTTAGCCCCAATTTAGTGATAGCTATTAAACTACAAAATGATTTCACAAAGGAGAAGGTGGAAATCTTATGTGAAAGTATAGAAATTAAGACATTGAAAAAAAGATGCTATCGTGGGGAATAATTCTATTATCTAATAATCTATCTAGTAATTCAATCTGTTCTCCCAGGTAACTAGCAATAGGACAAGAGATAATGGCCTTCAGTTGTATTAGGAGAGGTTCAGGTTGGATATTAGGAAAAAATTATTTTCAGAAAGAGTGGTGATGCAGTGGCACAGCTACACAGGGAGTGGTGGAATCACCATCCCTGGAGGTGCTTCATAACCATGGAGATGTGGCACTGAGGGATGTGCTCATTGGGAATTAGTGGGGGTGAGCTGGGGTTGGACTTGGTGTCCTTAGAACTCATTTCCAACCTCAGCGATTCTATGATACTTTGGCTGTGATGGGAACTGAATGATACAGTGGAGTTTCTGGGTGGCCGAATGCTTTAAGCAAGAAAAATCATAAAGAAAGAAGAGTAGAGGAGAAAGAAATGATAAATATATTTGTTCTCATGGTAAACAAAGGGAAGAATGCAGGAGTGGTAATTCAGACAAAGCAAATGGAGTAGACTGCTATCATGACAGAACCAGCCAGCTGCCTCTGCTTTAATCCCTGCTCACAGGGTGGAGATGGCAATGTGAGCATTTGTCTCCCAAGAAGAGAGGTGTTTTTCTGCTAGTTTGCATTTAATTACGTATTTTGCAATTTCGAACTACACCAGCTATTCTGCTAAACTTGGTTTAATATGCAACAAACACTAACCATATAAACATCACGCCTGTCCCAAACCCTTATTATAATTCCCAGAACCACTTGCAGACTTTCTGAAACCCGTTATTATAATTATAATCAAGAATTGCAGGACACTGTGATTTGTGCCAAAAATACATATACACTGAATTGTTTGTGACGACCACAGAGAGGGAGCGAGATAGAGATGCTGCTTCTGTGCTGCTCAGTTCAGGAGCAGTAACTCCCATCCCGTTTCCTTTTTCCTCTTTCTTTTTCTAATGTGACTTGTAAGTGATGAGATCTGGGCTAATATTTGCTTTGCCCTTTGTGCTCTCCTGTAGCCTCAATGCAGGGAACCTTGAGTGATGCCATGTCAAGGTAAACTCGGTGGAAAATGCAAATAAAACATGGAGCTTAGCTTTATTAGTCTTTTGCACACATTTCCTCCCTTTTGAAACACTTTGCAATCAAGAGATACTGGAGTGGACTATTTTGAGCCCTGACCCTTCACACTAAGATAACACTGATGAGGTGGTGCTAGCACAAGGCACCAATATTGGTATTCTTTCTGAGGACTTTCTCAGAGAAGTATCAAGGCAGATTCTGATCTTGTATGAATGTATGTGGGGAGCAATGCTGCAAAGGTCAAAGTGCAGCATGGGTTTGTGTATGTAACACATTAATCTTCTCAGGTCTTACCTTTGAGCAAACACTTCTTCAGTGTTGGCCTTGCAGGGATGGGGCACCCATAGCTCTCTATGCTAGGGCCTCACCATCCTCGCAGTTGGCATGAGTTGTTACAATGTCTGTGCAGACAGAAATTAAAAGTAACCCTTCACCTGAGTCATGTTCAGTCACCAGGGGGTGAGTGGCACTGTATTGTGAAGCTCTGGTGGTCTTCTCATTCCTGTTGCTGTAGTACGACTTCTGATTTGCATGTAAGTGAACATGAGGGCTCTGGCACAGATCACTAGCTAATCTTCATTGATTTTCAGAACCAACCAAATAATCACTATGTGTAGTTATTTATTTCTTCAGGTTGTTTGCTAAGAGGGAGCTCAGCTTAGTTCACCCATTTCCATCCAATGGTGGCTCAGAAGACACTGCAGAGGATAGAAAATAGAACAACGTAGTCTGAGATCCCTGGGTAGAGTAAATCAAGTCAGAGTTTTAGATTTCTTCTTTCAAAGTATGCAAAAGATTACAAACATCCATTGGGTAAATTCAGCTGTCTTTGTGGCTTTGGTGAAGCCAGGCTATGCTACACCAGTGGAGAATTTGACCTCTTTTGTTTAATGGCCATTGCCAACTCAATTTACACACACACACACACACACACACACACATACATACAGAGAGAGAAATTGCCCAGGCTGAATCTGATCCAAGATGACCAAAGAGGTCACGAAGCTTTTAGAATTATTAACTCCTATTAGTATAATAATCCTTTTTATGACACCATAAAATTACATGGTGCCTTTCTGGACATAGATAAACTACATTCCCTGTGCTGTCTCTCATAAAAAGCATAGGACTGCTGCATCTGTAACCTCCTGCCCTTTGTCCTCATCACTCTGGGAGCTCATCTGTTGATTAAACCTTCTATGAGAGGTGTCCTTTGCATGTGTATCCTTTACTTCTAGATCCAACAGAGAGGCTGCAAGGGATGTGGAAAAATCACGTGTTCTTTCTGGTTTCAGTAGACTTAAATTGGAAAAACTTGCAACTTTGGGCTATAACTGCTGTTTCTCTATTCTACAGGAATATGTGGGGTGTGATGGGAGGAAAGATGTGGGCTCATTCTGGGAAACTAGAACAGAGAAGGTTTTTGTATGCTGTTTTTCCATGAGGTTGCTAGATGATACGAGGGATGCTATAGGGCTTGTATTAACATCACAAAAATGGTGAGATTTTATACAGCCCAAGGTCCTAGAGCCCACAAGGGCTGGAATGGCTTAGATCTCTTGATGTTACAAGTGATGTAGTGACAGAGTATATTGTGATGATTGCACTGGATGATCTTTGCTGTCTTCTCCAACTTTAATGAGTGTTGCCTTCTGGAAAGGAGCTGAAATTTTCAGAGACCCAACCAGTCCATTTCTGCTGCTTGTGTGAACTGTGTGAAGCAAAGGCTTCTGTTGATGTACAGTCCTGCTGAGTCAGTGTGTCTGGGTTACATGATGTAATATGGTACAGTTTGGTAAGAAATCCAGGCTAAATCTGGTTGGTTTTTCTTTTGTTGTTGCTGTTGGTTTGGGATGTATTCTAAACAAAAATAATTACCTGAACTTTGACTTCTGGGAAATGAAATTGTTGACCTTTGGAAGAAGAATCTTGGTTTACGGAGACTATTCAAGGGATTTGATGACAGGATAAAAACTGATTATGGCTTTGATGCAGAGGAGGAATGAAAAAAAATATGAATTTTCCATGCAATCATTGTTTTAGAATTGCTTAGATTAAAACCACTACTTACACAGTTCCTTTACTTATTATTATTATTATTTTTTACCCTGACAGCTCTCTTGCTTCTGAAAATATTTAAAAACAAATAATGTGTTTTTGATTTGCTTGCTTCTTATTCCCTTCCCACCTGCTCTCCATGATACCAACACCTTTGAGCGGTTTTATTCCAGGCAGCACATCTTGTTTAAATTAAAAGAGAAATAAATGATGCTTTAAGACATGCAAAGGAAAGATCTCAGTCTGACCAGGAATGCTGCTAAAGCAATAGCAGTGACCCTGCTATTGACTGACATGCACTTATAGACATGGACATCATCACATAATGAATTCTGAAATTTCAGATTCCGGCTGATAGCAAAGTGCAACCGAATGGAGTCTCAGTGGTTTGGATTTTCCACCCTAGAAAGGAATAAAAATAAATCAGCGATTGCTTAATGAAGATGAATAGATCCAGGAGAATGGAATTTTCATGTTTCTAGGGTCTTTAAAACAACACCGAGTAAAGTCCTGCTAATAACGTGATTCAAAAAATAGCAAGTGGATGTCAAATTAATATAGGCTGTCATTGCATTGACTTCAATGGGTTTCAAGAAGGAGGGCTTTCTTCAAGGAGAAATGTGTGAGGGACATTGAGTATTAGGACCAGTGGCAGTAGAAAGTGACAGAGTTCTCTGCTTTTAAATATTCCAGAAGAAAAGTATATTTTTTCTGTCAACCTCTCCAACTCTGGAGATGGGAGATGTGCTATGGCCATTTCCAGTATGAAAGTGAAATTATGTTCACATGGAAAGAGCAATGTAATGATGAGGAACAAGGTAGAGGGTGGTCATGTGGCAGAGAAGCAGAGAGCAAAGACTTCGAGTGGGTAAATGGGGGTGTCAGAAAGACCTTGTTGCAAAACTTTGGGAACAAAGCTTGTGGATAAAAGACAACCCGTATGTCCAGCTCAGATTGTGAAGAACGCAGTTGAGGCTGTCTCTGGGCATGATTTGATCCAGCTTTTGGCAGCAGCTACTTCTTGAAGTGCCTCTCCATCTTCCTGAAGGATTGTCCTAGCAAAAGCAGTGCTCGGTGTTGCCTAACAGAGTGTCGTATAAGGTCAAGCTCACAAGAAATATAGCAGTGTGGGGGGAGCTCAGCTTCCATACTGCTATAGCACAAGGAACCGTTCTTCCATTACAGGGAGATCTATAAGGAATCGCTGCCATTAACGGACTCCATTAAATGCAATACTTGTGGGAAAAATTGCAGTTTGATTTAGTTTAGCAACATGGAGATATTGGCAAGATAATCACATAAAAGTGACACCTTTTATGGCCAAGCTCTTTGATTTTATGTCAGTGAGTTTCAATTTCTCACAATTTTATGTTCATATATAGGTTCCTGTTCTAATGTATGCATTAGCTGGCGTAAAGGTTAAATAGATTGTTTTAGCATTTCAGGATACAGATTGTGGGTATGAACAAACCTTCAGTGAGCTGAATGAGTTATTTTGGGTAGGCAGGGACTGCGGGAAGGGAGCAAGAATTATTCATTTGACTGAGTGCCATCTGAAACAAAAAATAAAAGGAAAAATAAGGGGGAAAAAAATCTAAAGAGGAAAAGGAATAATGAGGAAAAAGAAATCTATTTTATATTTGTTAAGTGATTTGAAATGCAGACCTGCAGGCTTCCCAAGCACTGTCAGAAAGAGCAGATGGTGAGGGTCACCCTTGCTTCACAAAATGCTCCAAATCTGAATATTTATTTTTAAATGCAAAAAAATATCCACTCCTTGTGAGGCAGATTGTGGTCTCCCTTACATCAGCAAAACTGTCTGAAGATGGGATTGGCACTGGATTGATCCTGAGTGTTGCAGAGGGATGAGAACGTAACCTGGCCCCTGTGGAGAAAGCCAGTCTCAAGGTCTGGCTCCATGGTTAAGCAGCAAAATGAAGCTCATCCCTTATTCTAGCATTTCCAATATCATTGTTACGAAAAATCCTAGTTAACGAGGTACTTAGTGTGGATAGAATCATAGAATCATAGAATCATAGATGCTAAATCTCCTTTAACAAGTATGGGGAAATTAGGGTTAACTTCATTGTCTCTTCTGACGCTTCTAACAGCATTCCAGTTTTAATCTGAAAAGCATACAAAAGCAGCTGACAGCAACTTACTGTCACAGACCCTGCTGATACAGACCATTTCTTGTCATCATGTTTAGTCTGGGCCAAACAGATACCTACGTGAAGTCATATTTCTATATTCCTTAAGTCACCTTGGTATGTTTAATCCCTCAGTTCACTTTTTTCTTATACATCCTTGGTCTCTCTTCCCCAAACCCTGATCCTCATTTCCCTGCTGCTTTACAAAAAGTCTTTGAAAAACTAAAATTACAGGTCTGGATTCTAAGAGGCAATTTCTCTTTGTTTTTAATCTCTCTCTCTCTCTTTTTTTTTCCCCTCCCTTTTTTCCTTTTATGCAAAGTCTGAAAATCTTTTCCCCCTATCTATTCCTGAATCTGGACAGATTACTCTTCATTTCATGAAGAGAATTCAAGTTGTCTCTTTAAATCTCTATTCTCACCTCACGTACTTCCAACACCTCTCAGTCTTTTCATTTCGCTTCATTTAAATATTCAGCCCAATTTCAGGGCTTAATAATGATGAATAAGATTGAGATTAGGATTTAATAAGAGTGTTAAGGAAAGATTTATCATTCCGATGGCTGCAAGTCTTGGCTGAAATTGAATTGGCATCCAGCCTTTGGGCATGCACAGAGTGAGCTGCTTGCTAGCTCCCATCAAGATGTTCTTCAGAGAGCATGGAAGGTTTTCCATACTCAGCCCTCATCACATAAGGTGACTTACCACCTGATTGGTAGAGCCCTCATAATCCACTTTATGGAATAAAGGCAGTTTGAACTGATGACTGAAGGGCTCAGGAGTGCCACATGGACTGAGGTCCTCCTATGTACCACGTCTTGATGCTCTCTACTGATACACTGCACGTCCAGATATGATTAGGATAGCTGAATCAGCTCTTTCTTAGACCCAAATTGCTATCTGGGAACTGAGGTAACTCTCGGCCTAAATCCATAACTGAATCTCAGTCTCAGTTTCTGGAGTAATATCTTAGTCTATGTAGAGGTGTAGCCACCAGATCAGATCTCAAGGAAAATGAGTATGTTTTGGATTCACTGAATTCCTTTGCTGTTTTACAGTCATTCATTAATATTATTAACAACATGCTGAGTCTCTCTGCTGGGCTCTGAATGTTAGGATATGTAGATGATTACACTGAGTTAAGGGAACCCTGAACTTTAATATTCAGGAGTATACTGGTGCACAAGCAGAGTGCTGAGACTTGAGAACCCACAGCCTGATGTGCCTGGGTGCCAGTGTGGTGAAGGATGGTACTAATGGACTGGAAATATACCAGGATTTCTCTGAGAAGCTGCTTCCAAGATATTTTCCATTATACTGTGCCCTGAATAGAGGGCTCAGGCTATGCAAATCCATGTATATATTCTTCTAAGATAGATGATTCGTTGCATGTTCCCATAGAAAGTCTCATGTATGAGATGCCCCGAAGCACCCTGCAAACTTTAGTTGTTCTCTGTCCTCAGGGAGCAACCCTACAAGTTGTGCTTGTTTCAGTACTTTGGACACTAAGAAACGGACCAGCTTTAAACACTTAGGAAATACCTACAAGGTCTGCTGTGCTTGAGCTCAAGATGCTGTTCTAGCAACGGCAGCTCCAACTGTTCTGACAAGGGCTTGCTGGAGTGCCTTGTACACACAAGACCCAAAGAGGCTTAAGACTTCTAAAGTTGCAGGGACAGATTCCTGGCAGAGGACAGATGCTGGAGCTCTTTAGAAATCAGGGGGTTGTGCCACTTTACTCCAGGCGAGGGTGGGGACCTGAGGGGTGCTCAAACTGCTTCAATTGCTCTGCAGTTTTAGGGAGTTTGCAGTAAGCCTCTTAAACTGCTCTAAGGGCTTACAGTATCTTAAGCCTCTTAAATTATGTTTAAAAACTTACAGTATTTTGGCAGAATCTACAGTTCGGAAGGATTCAAGGTTAGGAAAAAAAACCCACAGACTTGGCTTGTTTGATAGATTTAATTGGGAATTAAATGTTTGATAAAATGCTGCTCTAAGAATTTTAGACTTACAAAGTACAAACTTACATATGAGCCAGTATATGTTAAAGGAACCGATCGTGAGCATGCATTGGTATAATCAAACAGGAGAAAAACACCTCATTTGCAAACTCACAGTTTCCTTTTTTAGGTGTTATTAATTTTACAACCACTTATCCTTTTCTTTTTTTTTCAAGTTTGAAGCTTTTATGTCACAACCCCGTCTACAAAATAAGACAGATTTCCAGGTCCATCCTGATCTGACTGTGAGAAATGAGAGTGTAAAATATCTGATCGGGACAGATGCAAGAAATACATTAATTTCCAGACTCCAGTAATTAAGAGGGATCTACTGGCATTCCTGAAAATTAAATAACAAACAAAACACACACACACACACAAAAGCCCTTTAGGCTGAGACTAAATTGAACAGTTTTCTTCATGCACAATTGAAAGGAGAGATTAAAAGAAAAGAAATTGGAACGTTAATGTGACTACAGACATGGTAATATGCCAGTGCTCTCGAACTCATTAGCGATTAGATTTTAGTGACTCTTTGAGCACGATGATTTCTGTGACACATGAGAAATATATTGATCTCGTGATTCATTGCAATTCAAGTTCTTTTCGGATAATACCCCAGTAAAAGCACTGCAGAACTGCCCTTAGATGGACACACAGTAGGTTTTAATGTTTTCCTTCAAGTTTCAGCAATAAACTGCATCTCCCATCTGCCTGTCATAAAAGTGTTGGAAGAAGAGGCAGCAAGTCTTTCCCATGGAAATCTTGCCACCTCAGTGAAGGAGCTCTGCCTGTAACAGCACTGGTGCAATGTCTGGAGTCAGTCCACATGAACAAATGGGCACCATATGTGGTTGACAACCAGTCCTTTCAATTCCAGCAAAGCCAATTGATCCGAGTGCACCGATTTTACATTGGTCTGTTGGGAGCCATCAGATGGTCCTTAATATTTAAAACTCAATCAGCAAGAAGGTTATGCTCCTTCAGGACAAAGAATTGAGTAACTACTCACCATTCCTTGGGAAAACAACTTTCAACACAGTCTGATTGTAATAGAACATAATAATTGTAATAATTGGAATAGAATGGTTTTAAGCTAATAGTGGGGAAATTTAGGTTAGATGTTATAAGTTCTTTACTCAGAGGATGGTGCTGCCCAGCGCTGTAGGTGCCCCATCCCAGGGCCATAGATAGGGATTGGCAGGCAGCTGATGGTAGAGATTGGAACAGGGTGATCTCTCAGATCTCTTCTAACCCAAACCATTCTATGGTTCCACGATTCAACACCCCCTGCAAACAGTGTTTTGTTTCTTTGCCCATCTATCTATGAGAACTTGGCACAATTGAACCCCAGTCTTTTTTCTTTCTTTCCCTTGGAAAAGACTGAAAATAGCAGTGATTATGGGGGGGGAAGGGGGGGAGTTGTTTTGCGTTTATCGTTATTATTTTGTGGATATTTTTGTAACATCTTTTAGAGATTAAGTTCAATTAGGAAACAGATGGCACCAAAATATCGTCAAACATTTCTGATGGGCAGCAAATTACCGACTTAATTATGTAAATAATTAAAATTTATATTTACACCTGATCATCCAAATGAGGGTGAAAATACCAATTTCAGGGTTTGTTATGATTGCTGGCAGGGTGTCAACCTGTGAGTGCGACACTTCCTTTTTTCAGCTTCATATGTCTCCCTTAGATCCTAGAGTAGTCAAAAGGACACCTGGAAAACTGAGAAAGAAAGAATGAGCAAAGACTCTCAGCTACATTTCTGCCATGTAGGCATTGTCCCTACTTTAAAAGGGATGCTTGCATTGGTTGTGGGGGTGTTGCTATTAGCATGCTCACTGCAACCACATCCAGTGGTACCAGCTCAGATCAAGCTGGCCTTGTACAAGAGGCCATACAAAGATATTGTAAGGGATGGTTCTTGCACAGAAGAGCTTATAGGGCAAATAAACAGGGCTGACACGTAGCGGAAATAAGAGCAAGACTGAAACGGAGTCAGGCAGTTTTATTAACTTCTATATTACAGGTACAGAACTGAGGCACAGAAAGATAAAATGTGTGATTCTCATTTGCACTAAATTTGCTTTGCACCACCCTGGCAGCATAAATGGGCCATGAAGTGGTTATATATTATATTTACACTCACTTTGCACTTCCTCTGTGATTTTCAAATGCTTCAGCATTAGTGAATATCAGACCAAATATGATTTCTCTCGGATCACAAAGGAAATCAATGTCATTGAACCCACATTTCCTTAGTGCCACTGCAGTGCCTTATTTACCTGACATTCTTTCGCCCTTTCCTGGGCTCTAATTTTGTACACATAGCTATCCATAGTGCTGTAGTTCCTCTTGGTGTTATTAAATGTGTTTCAAAGTATGACTTTCCTGGGAACCCGCAAGCCTCCAGGAAAATGAGTCAACACTTCTCTGTCTTTTTGCTTTAACTTATTTCTCTGCATCATGATGGAGATGGAGTAGGGAAAGCTGTGAGGTACTGGCAGAGATCAACATGCTGGCTCCTCACCTGGCAATCTCAGGTCCAAGCCTTCTTCTAGACTCTGAGATGGAGCTGCTAAAAGTCATTTTGAAATCATGACTCATATCATTACATCAGATTGCAACCACCCATTATTCTATCACTGGCAAGGATATTCCCAAGTAGAGCTGAATTTGCCTTTGAAAATCTAACTCTCCTGGTTGCCTAGGTCATGGATTTGCTTCAGTTAACCTTCTCTAGAGGTTGGGATGGCTAAGACAGATACAATCCTATGGTTTTGATTCTGAGCTGTCTTTGAAGGTCAAAATCACCTGTTGTAGTTCTTCATATCTTTCCTGTTGAAGGTTGTGCAATATTAAGATTTTTATCTTAGCCCTTTTTTATCAGCTCTATTCTCCCATCCCTAATTTGGAGCCAGTGGTGTTGGGGGGGGGAGGAGAGGTGACAGGGAGGTCAAACAAATGCTTCTATTGATATCCCTGTAATAAAAAGAGCTTTACTTTCCTTTCTACTGATAGCAGTCAAAGGCGCTTTGCTTTTGATAAAATTAACCTTGGAGCCAGAAACAACAGAAGCTGCTCTGATTTCATCAGCCCTTCTGTCTGAGGAGACGTGATCACTTACTAGCAATGAAAGGGGACGTGTTGCCTATACTGTCAACTAATGTAAATTCCTTCCCTCCATTCCATGCAGTGGGTCCCTCTGGCAGTATCTGTTCAGAGTTTCAGAGCCTCATTCCACCACACAGATGGAGAGAAAGAAAAACAGAGAATTCATGCTATACGTAGACCTATTGACTCCCATTTACCTTTTCACATGGCTGTGCTTTGCCTTCCTTTTGCTCTCTTGCACTCAATGTGTTTGCATTGCGTATCTTCAACAGAACATTTGCTTGAAGCCAATGCACAGCTACCAATATGCTGAAGTATTAAGTTGGATCAGGGTCCAAAGGGTTATTTGCCCAGGAGAACACTGATAGGAGAGGCAGTGCAAGGACAACAGCCTTGTCCTGGCCATCTTCAACACTGCTTGGAAGTCAGGGATGAGTCTGCCTTGTCACACTTGAAACCATGGTGTTATCACAAGCCAATTTTACAGTTTAAGTACTCCCTCAACCAGCCATTTATCAAATGTTTCCCAGCTCTCCATTCTTTATTTAATGTGTTAGTAACCACTTCAAAATAGTACCTGTGCCCCATAATACTGAAGTACTTCACCATAAAATATAATGATTATTATTATGATCTGCATAAGCAAAGGCCATTGCCTGGTCTATGCTGATAGTATAAAGGGATTTGCCATACTATTCCCTCCACTCAAAAATGTTCTCCTGTGCACCCAGAGCAGTTAACACCATTCCGAGCAGTCACCACACGTGACTGAAATGACTCATAGACACAGCTGTTATTCAAAGACAGAAATAAAACCTACTAATTCTTTTGGAGGCTGCTTCCCCATGTGTCCTGAAGATCATAGCTGCATAGAGCTCCTGTAGCTGGGACTGGAAACTGGATACTTAGCAGGGGATTGAGTTAGTCACAAGAGATGGTGGCTCTCACAGAAGGCTGTTAGGAATGGCAGTCCTCTGTCGTGTGCTCCTTCCCTCTGCCTATCTATCTCAGAAGCTGCTTACAAGCTATGGATTCGCTATAGAAGTGTCACCCAGGATGCATCTGAGCTAATAAGGGTGCTGTGGTATGTTGTGTTGGATCTCATGTGCTGTAGTGTGTAATATTTGGTCAGACTCTCATTATGGCAATGAGTTTGGGTTGAGAAGGGCAGTACGCATTGATCCACCAGAGTGGCAGGAGAACTTGCACAGTGGATTTTCAACCTGTGATTCTAAATACCCACGTATCTAAGGAAGTGGAAAAATCTTCAGCCCTAGCAGAGTTATCAGTAGACAGAATGGATCTCTGTGCCTGCTGAACCTTGTCAGAAAATCCTAGAATCATGAATCATTACAGTTTGGAAAGACCACTAAGATAGTTTAGTCCAACCATCAGCCCAACCCCACCATGCCCCTTTACCACGTCCCTCAGTGCCACATCTCCACAGTTCTTGAACACCTCCAGGGACGATGACTCCACCACCCCTTGGGCAGCTGTGCCAGTGCATTACTTTACTACATTACTACTCTTCTGGAGAATAATCTTTTCCTAATATCCAACCTAATATCCAGTTCTTCCCTCTTGCTTTGTGCTGGAGCAGAGGGGTGAGAGGGACATTTGCATTCTGTGGGAAGGGAGCTCTACAAAGCACTGCTGCAGAAGGTTTCCAAAGGGTTTCCAGGGGAAATCTCTGGCAATCCACTCTGCTGTTGATTAGCACAGTGTTTTAAGCAGGTAATATTTCCTCAGCAGACAGCTGTAAATGCTCATTGTCAATATGTACAAATAAATATTTCAGGTGAAACAGACAAAGACATAATGGCTCATGTCTCTTCTCAAATACACTGTGTGCTCTTTCCTGCTTTTTTCTTTCTTTGTTTTATACATCAGGGTAATTCTGATAAAGCCTTGAAAAAGGGAACATCAGAATGTAAATGGGGAATGAAACTCCTCTGATTTTTCCCCCAGCTCCTGCCCTAGCCAGGTTCTGCTGTGTGGCAGCATTGCCCAGTGATGTGGGCTTATTCATAAGAAATAGTTTCTGCTTCTGCTCTGACAATATGACCTTAAGCAAGTTATATTTGCTGTCTGGCTCTTTCTTTCTTCTCTCCTACTACTTCTCTTTTCTAAATTTATTTTTTATTTTCTTTTTCTTTATTTTTTTTTTCTCCAGTGCTGTCCATTTTGGATGCATCTGAAAAGAAATCCATGTCCAGTGAGGATGCTGGAAGCTACTGTAATAGAAATGAGAGTTTTTAAGTCCCACACAGCCAATTGCTTGCATACACTGCTGTGTTGTGGGTTGTACAATTAGTCCTAACAACTCAGCAGGGGGAGTTGGAGATTCTCAAATTCACTTCCATTCTTCTTATTCATTGTTGTGGGGGGAAAGAAAAAGCATTTTTTCTGTATGGGTGAAAAAATGTTAATATCTTATTTGGTGCTGTCCTACACAATTGAAATATGCAGCCACTTCACTGGTTTTAGAATCAAAGCATTCCCTCGATTATGTAGTTGTGTGAGAGAGAATTGAAATTTCCACACGCCCATTCACAGCCTAATTGATTCTTCTAACTGTAATGCAATTTTTCACCCTGTATCTTCTGGACAAAATGTTTACAGTGATATTGTTTTGCTCGAAGCCCACGCTATTAAGTTGTTTAGAGAAAGAAGTTGGCTGGAGAAAATCAACAGTGATAATTTCATGCTGGTTATATGGTGGGTTCCTGGGGGATCAACAGCCAGGCTGCAGGTGCCCAGGTTCTCAGGATAGTCAGTGTTTGGAAAAATATAGGAAGTCCTCAGAAACCAACTGGCCAAATCTTTCCAGAGTAGATGTGCCACCATCTAGAAAACCTTGATATATGGCAACTCTCTTTGTAGGATTGCAGCACAATATTTTTAGGTCTATCATTTATACTTGAGATAATTCAAACCCTCCTAAAAGTATCATGCTTGGAAACAGATTTTTGGATAATCTGTGCCCAAGGTAACCCACATTTTAATGTAAGATGTACAAAAACCAGAGGCAGAGGTGGGGATGGGTAAAAGTATGGAGGCTTGTTTGAAAGAAGGAGCAAACCATGAGATATCAGGGTTCGGGAAATGTGAAACAGAATGAGCTATGGAGTCATTCTACATTTGTGGTACTCAGTTACACATAACAGTCTGCAGCAAAATTACACATTTTTGGTTGGGCAGTTGGATTAATAGCTAACCCATTGTCATGTGGTGAGAATATATCTATGTGCAATGAGGTATCTTGGTTGTAGTCCTATCTATAGAAATGTTGTGATGTTTGTTAATTTAGAAGCCAACAGCTATTCATACACACACACCTGTATCTGTATCTCTCTATCAGAACAGCCTTGCACTGAGTTTGATAAGGGAACATCTCAGCTGGTTGATTTATTAGTGATGCTGTGGAACTGTCTTGTTTTCTCCAAACCACTTGTGAGGCTGGTATGTTTCTCACCTATATTTAAACAGCTTGACTGAAATAAATATGGCCTGATTTTCACCCTGCGTGTTTTCTGTGCACAGCGCTGGTCTTTGATGCATACACAAGATAGTAATTAATTTGCAGTTTCATTCACTAAGAGAGACATGAAATGAGAACGTCTCTAGATAGATAGCAATTACTGTTTTACAGCACACCACAAGACTTTAAAAGAGAATGCCATTTCTTTCTACAAATTGCTTTCTTAAAGATCAGAGTTGGCCCCTCTACCCCACTATCTCTTTCTCTGGAGCTTGCCTGGAAAATCTCCTGTGTGATGGGAAGAGGAGGGACTCGTGGAGCGACAATCTGCGTCTGGCTACACTCAAAGCATTTGTAAACAACTCACAGTGTTTGCTCAGAGGTTTTTTTTTCTCCTGCTGTATTTCTGATGAATGCAATGAAATGTGAGGGGAATGAAGGTCTCCTAAGCACATTTTAATTTAGATGAAGAATTATACATTATTATAGCATACTAGCTGTTCTTCCGACATAATTGATTGGGAGGGCCATCCACAAAGAACAGCAGGAACGCTTGACATTGAGGAGACTGCAGAACTTGAATTAACCATTTACAAATGTGATGGAAAGTATCTGGATCCAGTGGCCTAGACTGGAAAAGTGGAAAACTGAATACAGGTTCAAGTGGCACCATTCCCAGGGGGAATCTCTTCTTTTTTTTTTTCCTCTGTGACTTTGTTTTCCCTCAACAAAGTGTCAAGACAGGTTTTTATTAATTCCTGAAGTGGTAAATATGAGATAAACATCAGAAAGAGGCTTTTCACTTGTATCTGAAACATCAGTGATGACAAAGATCAGGGAAAATCCATCTCTCCGCAGTACCAGATTGTACTGTAGCCATCCTCTAATCTTCTCCATCATCTTGTCTAGGCTGTTGGACAGGCTGCAAACTCCAGTTTTGCAGAGTGCTGTCACTGATGGCTTGGGTAATGCTGATTCTGAATCTTTAGGGTATGATATGGAGAAATCCTTTAGGTCCAAATGTCTTGTCTGGCTGTTCTCGTCCTGCGCTTTAAGAGACATCCATCAAGTGGAAGGAAAGGATGTTCATCCGATAGTCCTCAGAGGTGAAACAACTACGATATCCATAGCTACATTCCTCTTTATATTTAAAGAAAACTTTTATATCATTGAGTTGTGCAGCTCTGTGTCCTGAAGAGAATAGTCCTTATTTGATACTGCAGATAGCAATGTCACTGATGTATCAGGTATTGTCAGGAATTACAGAGATAGAAGCAGAAGCTGAAAATAATTGAAACTTAAGAGAAAAAGTTTGCTTAGGGAAGAGTTTTGGGCAAGCTGTTCAGATTACTTTGAACTGCCTTCCCTGTGCTGCTGAACACTCAGGCTTATCTGCCTGCAGGAGAACCTGCGATCCGGAGGATGGTGTGAAATCGAAATGCTTCTTGTGAGTGTTTATTAGGTCAGAGGGAGATATATCTCACCTGGAATTGTGTAATCCAATGCAATAGACAGCTTTGGTTTATTCAGATCCTCATGAAATGATTGCTCTAAACCTTTTCTGAGCTGAATTAGAAGATGCGGTTTTTGACTGCATTGGATTTATGCTATCTTCAGAGAACCAGCTGGAAGCTCACACCCAACTCAGTCCTCACAGAAAAGAGGAAATGACAGCACTGAAAAATGTGTTTTGAGACAGTTTTGTAGTGACCGTCGCTTACTTCTGCCTGGTGGGCTGGAAAAAGGCTATGTATGCCTTACATTGTCAGAGTAAGACTTCAGTGGTCTTTATCTGATGCAAGAGATGTATTCTGCTTGCTCCTCTCCTGGCTAAATGTCATCCCCATGTGAACAAGCACTCTGCCTCACCTCTGCCTTTCATAACTGAATGCATGTCTCATAATTGTTTCTTTCAGACTTCAAGTATCCAGTTTCCTTAAGCTCTCCATCAATGCTAGGCTCCTATTCCTTTACACCTATGAGTTCCTTGAGCTGTTCCACCCCCCACCCCATTTTTTTTTTTAAAATATAGATGCATATAATAAATCACTGAGCTCCAACTGAACACATTCTTCCAATTAAGGCCCTACCAGAGCATAGCTGAGTGGAATAATTACCTCTCTTGTTTTACACAGAATACTCTATTAGCAGTTCTAGCATTTTGATCTGGGACTCGACATTCACCCAGAATATTTGGTCTTTTCCTTTTTTAACCGTCAGCAGCACATGAAAAGACAGGAGTAGGCTCTGCCAGGCCAAGCCTGACACTCCAATAAGCTGCTGGTAACAGGAAACAGCGTCTCTCTGTTTCATCTTTCTCACTTCTCTTGGTTTTGGACAATATTTGCATCTGCTCATTTTATTGCTTGCACATCTTTGTACCCATGGAAGGTGTATTTTCTTTCCCCGAGCTTTCCACTTCACCGCAGCATAATGTGTAATGCAGTGCACAAGATGAAAGCTGTTATCTGATTTGAGTTTAATGTTCAAAAGTCCTCAAGCTGGTTTATCTAAAGACACTCCCTGTATAATTGTATACTTAGAATTCAGCTGCAGTCTAATAGGGCAGGGGCTCTGTATTCTGACTGGAATTACAGAAAAGATACTATTTACTTTTTAGCAAATAGGAATGGGGGAAAAAAAGGGGGAAAAAATCATAACATAAGAAAATATATTCAACAAAGTTTCAGAAAAACCTAACCTGGGGTTTGATATATGATGGAATTAGATTGGATTTAAGGGCAGTGAATGGGGGGAAAATTAGAAGTCTGGAGAGATAGGGATTAAAATTCAACAGTAATAGAAAGACTTTAGGCAGCTCTAATCAAGGAATCAGCCCTTTTGGGCTAGGTGGTGTACAAAAATATCATGCAGAGTTTCACAGAGATCCTGGGATTTGAATCTAGCTTCTGTATGTATTTCCCTTTAGATGTATTTTTAAAGCCACTTTATTAATATTATTAATATAATGAAAGCAAATTACTTTAATAATTTGACTGGTTTCAGAGGACTTAAGTCAATCGACTCTGACCAGAATTGTCATTGTGTTGGTTCGGGATCTATTAATATGATCTTCAAATCTGAGCCTGAACGTACTGTTGCTATGGAAAGTATTTACAGCCTCAAATCCACCAAGAAAACATGGCAGAGAAGTAAAACAAATAAATCATAGAGACAAAGAAAGAGGAGAACGGAAGCTCTGCTGTGTCATTTTATTGGGGGAACTGAAACACAGGGAGATTAATGGTTTCATTTGAAGCTACAGCACATTCAGTGACAGGATCGGGAGCAGAATCCTGGTCTGTTACTGAAAATTGGATTTTTGATGAAAAACTTCATGCACTCTCTAAAATTCAAGAAATTTCCCCTCACTTCAGCCAGAATTACCTCCCTAGAGTGGTGAAATCTTAGAGGCAGGGGGAAGAGTGCTCTAATCTTCCTTCTGCCTGTTTTCCTTCCATAGAAAGCATCATTCCAGCTCAGGATGATGGCTAGCTGATGATGCTGATACTCAAGGGTCAAAGCTACGGTGTCAGGCCAAGAGGTACTTCAAGAAATTTTGTAACAATACCCTATTAAACTTACATTAAATTTTACATCTTTTTTTTTTTTACCACAAGATATCAGCTCTTTTGCAATCAGTTAGTTTTATTTTCCCTGATATTTAGCGTTTGCATTGATAAAGATCATTTTTCATATCAAACTTTGAAACTCTCTTAATTTCACACCTGTCAATACTGAACTACCATTTTGTGAAGGTTCAACTAGGGGAAAAAGAAAAAAAACCCTCTAAGTTTTTCAATAAGGCTTTAGTTGCAGTTCTCATGCAGCCGTGAAATGTCCTGGGGTGTAATTAAGAAAAAACCCTTCATGACATTTTGGGGGGAAAATATGTATTCAACTCTGCTCACACCATTCCAGAAAGGAAATTAGTTCTACATAAAATGGTAGCCTCCTAAGACTTAGTAATGAGAACAACTGTCTGCTACAGAAAGACTGAAATAACAATGAGGGTTGGTGCTATTTTAATAGATCAGCCCTGCTATTCTATTCTGGAGACAGGAAAAAAAAAGTGGGAAGTTGGTTGAAAAGCTCCTGAATGGAGGAAGCCTTCACACAATCCTCCTCCATGGCAAAGACCTTCACACCTCTGTGACAGCCTGCTTCCCCCAGGAGCAATGAACAGACGTAGATCTGCCCGCAGCCCCTGAACCAGTATTGCAGGCTGCAAACAAGTGGCACAAACTGATATAGGAGATGGGATTGTGATTTTTAGCACAGTAATTATAATAAAGCATAATTAGAAGTCTGCTATTGAGCCAGCATGGCCAGGACAGGCAGGTTCCCTTAACCAGGGATTAAGGCTGGAAAAGACTCTAAGATCACCAAATCCAACCACAACCCACCCCACTGTACCCACTGATGACATCCCTCAGTGCCACATCTCCATCATTCCGGAACACCTCCAGGGATGGTGACCCCACCACCTCCATGGGCAGCTGTGCCAATGCATTACTGCTCCTTCTGAGAAGAAGCTTTTCAAAAATAGCCAATTTGATATTGCATCATCCTATCTTTGAGTGCATCCTCATCACAGGAAAACCCTCACCTCTACTTTACCACAGCAAATGGGAGATGAGATGTGCCTGCATACCTGGGCACCAACATGCACATCGTTCTCAACACATAGAGAGGTTTTGTCTCAGTGAATATTTGCTACGGATATTTTTTCTGCAGAAATCACTTGACTGCTGAAAAGCCACTGGAATTTTTTCATACCCTTCTGTTTTGTAGCAGCAAGGGCATAAAGGTGCCAATGGAAAATTGCTTTGGTACCTTGAACTGTAAATGATGCTGTTTTCATGATTCATCAAATCTGTCTGAAGCAGAGGTGGCATGTCAGCGGGGCTAGGCAAAGTTTAGAACATAATAGGGCCCAAGAGGTGAGAGACATGCCTTTCTTTTCAGTGGAGCATCTTTGAAGTGACTGCTGGAAATAATTAGGTTCCTTGATTTCCATTGCCATTTGGTGCTCTTCACGCTAATCAGAATAAGTGAACATTTGCATGAACTGGAGGGAATGGAAGTATTTCATATTAGGAAGTGCTTATAACAAAGATAAAGGTCTCCAGGCTTCAGAATACATTGTCCCTGCAATTCTACAGCATCCTTCATATATGGGGGGGAAAAAAAAAGAAGAAAAAAAAAGAGGCAAAAAATGTATATTTAATATTTATTAAAGAGCCTCAGATCTTTATAATCTTTAAACTTTGGGCCCGTTAAATATTCCAAACTCTTTTTATTTATTAATAAATGTTTCATTCTGTCTCTTCCCAAACCCGAATGAAGCTCTTAGGTCACAGCGCCTGTGAGATGAATCACAGAGAGGAAAATGAATAAAATCAGATTTCTAATCACTTTGAAGGATCCTTTAAGGACTTTAGGGGTCCCATGTTTAAAGAAGGGAGTGGGACTTGTGATGTCTGACCTTTCCCTTCCAAATTCAGCATTAATTTATAGTTCTTTTATGATCCTGAGCACATCAGCTTCACCTCCCTGTATCTCATTTTATCTAGATGTAGAATTAGAAGAGAAAAATATGACCCTATTTTACAAAGGTTTTACAGGTCTTAATAAATTTTGGATATTAAAGTGCAGTGAAAGCTTTGCTTTATAAAATACAGGGAATGTTTTCAAAAGATCTCAGCTCTTATTTAGACACCTCTGTAAGAACCTGAGCTTTGAGGGCACCATATGTCCTGGATCTTTGCAAATATCTTGTTATGAGAATCATAGCATTCTCTGTGGGAGGCTGAACTCTTAAAGCAGTGTAGATTTTACTTACATACCAAACTTGGAAGCAATCTCCTTTGGAAATTTGTCACTACGTTGAGACATTTGAATGCAAGGAGAATCCAGTCTTGAGATCATTCGATCTTCTGAGTGAAAATAATTTGAAGAGGGACTTTTCATAAGGTTTCAAGTTTATGGAGGAATCCTGTTATAACTGGGAACAGCGTGAATTTGGCCTTCTTTTAAGAGCCAGAGTGTTGCCTGCATGGGGTATTTCGTAGAGCAAGCCTGAACACTGACTTTAGATGAGAAAACTTGATGAGAAAGATGCCAAGTAACATTTATCTTGATAATTAAGTGGGCCTCCATTGCTTTCGATTTACTTATTTCCTTACATGTACATTATTCTTTCTGCCAATAGGTGTTTCTGAAAGATGAGACTAAATGTTCATTTCGATCATTTAAAATGATGAGTCCAAACAATAATAATAATAATAATTACAGAGTGACTGAAGGATTGAAATACTGCAGAATATGCCGTTCTTGCCCTTTTCTGATATCCTCCTTATTTTCCTTACAGCAGTCCTTCCTGTGGTGAGGATTTGTCCTACTGGGATATATTCTGCAGTGTGCTTTTATTCCATGCACCTCCTGTGGCACCTTTGGCTGTAGTCAGGGTAGATTCATGTAGTCAGATTCATGCTGACTTCAGAGCAAGTCTTCTCCACCAAATGTTTGTAGCAAGGCTTCTGCCTCCTGCCATCTTTAATCATGGAAACCTGCAGCAGCTCCATTGGCATCCACAGTTTCTTCAATTTTTTACTGAATTAATGGAGCAATTAATGTCTTTAGGTTCCTTACAGTGTGGACAAAGCACATTCAGTGGTCTGTGAGTCTGAATCAGAGGACAATTGGGTGATGCTATTATATATGGTGAGAATCCACTCATCCTTGTAGAGCTGTGAAATGTGTGATATTAGATTCAAGATGTAAATATACGTGGTAAATGTGATATTAATGTCCTCTTGATTTGCTTCTGTAAAAATATCTTTTATCAAGCCTAATTTCACGAGATTTCTCTACAATCAAAATGAAGTTTCATTGCAAGCAGGAGGGTTGCACTCAAAGCATTCTCTCCTCTTCCCATACCCTGAAAGTGAAAAAATACATTGCTCCAAACCACATTTCACCGCTCCTTTCTTTTCTTTCTTTCTTTCTTTCTCTATTTTTTTTCCCTTGGCCCGAGTTTCCAGACTGTCATGCAGTGACACTGAAATTTTCAGAGCATTGAAGTTGTTGCCAGTGAACTGCATGGGGCTGTCTTGAAAGCAACGTCCATTCACCAAGCAGCCCGAGGGAGAAAGCCTTCTCCTGTTAATTTTGTTTGTCTGAAGGTAGAACAAAAACCATGGTGAAAAGAGAACAAAGTTTCCAAAGGTCCTTCCACATTTCCATTTGGAAACAAAACATTCATAAACTTTTGCTTTAATTTTCTTAGATCTTTGTTACAATTTTTCTCTACTTTTAAAAATGCAGAAAAGCACAGCTAAATTCAAAGGCACAGTGGGAAAGAGACATAAGCTTGAACCATAGGGGTTATAGTTTCTAGTAAACAGTTCTCTTCTCACCACCGCTGTATGATTCCCATGACTGAATTTAACCTAGCGGCGACTTACTAGCTATCAAAAGCTTTTCATCTCTGTAAGCTGACTCCCCAATTACCTACCATTTCGAAATTAAAGAGGGGGAAACAAAATAGCTTTCCTAATCAAGCAGGAAAAAATCATTCTCTTGACCTGGGCAGGTGCTGGGATGCAGGCTCCTTCTGAACACCTGCAGTATGTCTCCAATGGATTTATGAGTTACAATGCTGATTTTCAGCTGCCAAGGAGTGCAGTTTGATTTACCAAGGTGGATGATTCTCTTACCCAAGGGAATTTTACTTTCTTAGAGGTGTATTTTTCTATTTACAGGTAATGTTTTCTTGCTAAAAGAGCTATTACTAAAGACTGTTACATATTGCAGTCAAGAGAGGCAACATCAGGATGAGCTGAAAATAATACTGTCATTAGCCATGTCTCTGACAAACTCTGTACAAGTCCCAGGTAACATCAAGCTTTGCTCTTGACAGCACTGATGATTTTAATTCCCCATGAATGGAAGCTAAGTTTCTATTTTGCACATTCTTGCAGGCTATTGGGGACTGAATGCTCCATGACTAGAAGATGTAGCTAGAGAAGCAAGGCTCTGAATCAATGCCAAGTTGCATTTTGGCCAAATTCAAGTGTCTGAAGGAAGCATGGATATGTAGAATCACAAAATCATGGAATCATTAAGGTTGGAAAAGACCACTAAGATCACCAAGTCCAGCCATCAACCCCTCACCACCATGCCCACTAAAGCATGTCACTCAGTGTGTCATCCTTTTCATGGAAACCTCCATGAACGGAGGATATACACTGAGGAGGAAAAGTTATGTTAAATACTCTGATCTGGGTCCTTTTGCAATATCAAAGCTAATTTGATTTTGAGCATGGGCTCTTCTGTTTCATTGAAATCATTAACCACCACTAGCTGAGGTCTTACCTTTCCTTGAACTAATTCTCACTTGGAGATAAAGCACTGAGCTGGCTTGATTTCTCAGTGGGTGCTCTCCATGACTTTGATGCAGTGCTTACTCATCTTGGGCCAGATCTGTGTGGACCTACAGAGAGGGAGCTCATGTAGCAGCTTGCATTTCCCAGGTCTCAAAATAAGGGAACAAGCCACATATTTTTCAGTGCCTACACTGCCCCGTGGTGATGAGGGACCTCAAACTTTCTTCTTTTTCTGACCTATTTTGGGGGGGGGATTTGGATTCAATCAGAGAATACAGCTGTTAGATGATGTGGGGCACTTAAAGGACAAGAAAAAACTGAACTCAATGCGGACTGCTTTCCTGAGGGTTTCACTCATCCCATGATGGTGCTGTGCCTTCATAGCTGATACTGTGCTGTTGCCCAAGGAGTGTGAGTACTTAGAGCATGTAATGCAGGGATGCACCTCACCAGCTATAGTGAAGTGGTTCCTCATGGCAGGTGGTGTGGCCAGTTGAGGGCAGGCTTTGTACATGACCTGCACGTCCTCTTTCTCTTACTGTTGAGTTTAATCCACAAAACTCCAGAAGACAGTGAAGTGCCATTCCCACCTTTATGCAGCTGGGGAATGAAGATGCAGAGAGCCTCCCGACTCACCTGCAATTATAACTGTGGGTTGTGGGGATCAGAGGAGGTGGCAGCTGAAGAGGGAATTGATCACAAGCTTTCTGATAGCACCCTGCTGATTAGAACAGCCTGCTTTATCTGTGGATAGGCGTAATTCCACTCTTTGTACCCAGCCTTTTGTCTGCCTTGTCTTCTGAGATAGCAGGCTCTTTAGAATAGGCACCATCTGATATTTTATGTAGCACTTAGCAAAATATAGTCCCAATCTCACTGGGCCTCCAGGCATTACCATAATCAGTGCATTAGGGGTCATTTATTTTTTTTATTTTTTTATTTTTTTCAGAGTGAAATTTGAAAATAACTTTGAGTAGTCTTTTGTAGTAGAAGTTTTCTTTTGCCTCTCTCTGGAGAGGAGGTGGAGAAGGGGGATTTACGTTTCCTTTCTCTTGCATGCAGAGCTGCGCATCCATGTTGAGCCTTGAAGAAAATCTAAGTCCCAAACTCCCCCAAAAGAAGTGGAGCCTTCTGGGTGTTTAGGAGGAGAGGGGGGGAAAAAAAGAGAGAGAAACGATTTGAAAGAGCCAAGATATTTAGCTTTGAAAATTAGCTACTCAGCAGGCCAGCATTAAAATTAATTTAATGGAGTGTAAATTAACATACTTGACACTTTTTTGATCATTTTTCATATACAGTGCTGACCGATGGAAATAAAAGCTTTCTCCCCCATGAGATTAGGACAAGGAAATTCACAGATTTACCACTCCCACCCCCTGGGGCACTTTCCTCTTCAGGAGTCAATGTAATACATCAAATTAAGTCTTTAAATAGTAAGCATTGGCATGAGCCTTTGCATATAATAAACCAACTTAAAAAAAAATAGAAGAGTTTCATTCACTGACACTGGAATGTGTAAGGAATTTTCCTTTCAAATACACCGTTAATAAATTAATAGAAGTTAATAAAGTTCATTCAGAGTTTATAGCAAGGATTCTCTTGAAAAGTACAGGGGAATATTCATACCCCAGTCCAAAAATGCAACGTGGTGAAACTTTTGGTATGTTGATAAGTGATAAGAATGTCATTCGAGGTTCTTTTTTTTTTTTTTAATAATAATTTAATTGTCATTGTAAAATGCCTCATAGTTGGGACAGATTAAATTGCCACAAAAGCCATTACTGAAATTCATATCCCCCCATAAATGTAAAGTGTTTGCTGCCATTCCATAAATAACCACAGTCGTTCCAGGAAAATGAGGTACAAGAAATAAATTAACAGAACCCAAACACAGAGGACATTTGGTTGCAACAATTTGCAGTAGAGGCTGCTGACGGGAATTCAGCAGTGCCCAGAGGAGAGGCAAATCCAATGTTTAATTATGGGCTCGGTAAATCATTCTCCTTCTGTGTGTTTGGCCATATTGACATGGTTTGAAGATTATTTCAGAGCCTGGTCCAATAGTAAAGTAAAATAGGTAGATTTCAGGTGGCGTCCTGCTTGAAAAGGTCTGGAAGGCACAATATTTCTCCAAACATGGGTAGGATCCGCTCATGGTTAAATGGAAAGAGGCAAATCAATTGGTGTCAGTCTCATGCTAAAGGCTCTAGGTCCTAGTTTCCATCTTTTGCACTTCAGTTGGTCACTGTACCTTGGGTGGTAGTGAAAACACAGTAACATTTTGGAACTTTCCATCTGCTTAAATGGCCACAAAATGTACAGATAAGAGCTTTTAGCTGGAGTGTGGTGTCAGCCTGAGGAAGGAATCAGCTCACAATGATGCGTGTTGGAGAGAGGACAGGAAGGCTGGGGAGGGACATAGCGGGTGGGAAAAAGAGATTTTAAACAACTTAATTGTCACACAGAAATGGCATCTGTAGCAAACATATTGAACTGATAAACAATGCAGCTGCTACAGATTTCACACAGAGAAGAAAATGCCGTGGCCATATGCAATTCATTACCTGTGTTAATTAGGGAATTAGGAAAAAAAAAAAAAAAAAAAAAAAAAAGTAAAAAATAAGAAGGAAAGAAAGTGTAGGAAAAGGGGACAAATTGGATCACCAGGAAGAATGTCTGTCTGCGGTCTGTGCATCTGCCCTGACCATGCACTTGTTCCTCTGCTCTCATTTCTGGCCAAGGTCAGGAGGTACCCCTGGATAATGCACCAGGCCTTGGCACTAACTTGCTAACATCTGCAGGAGGGGGAAAACAAGGATGAAATAAGAGAAACTGAGGGAAATTTACTTCCAAATGCATATTCAGGGCATTAATATTCACCTCGCTTTTTCCTCTCCACTGACCTGCAGTAAAATCCCATCAGTTTTAAAGCAATACAAGGCCGCTCTGTATGGCACCTGGATTACAATGCATCTCCCTAAAATACACCTGGCTCCTGGTTTTGATGCTGGAAATGATTCCAGCTCTGAATACAGGCACCGAAGGCACTTTGGAGTGTGGAGAGCTATGGGATGGAGCATCGCTGCTTTGCAGCCAATTACTGTCTGAACCCACCACCGTGGGCTCCGTGCCACATTTAACAAAAGCAGCAGGAATCCACCTTCAGGAGACTTTGGATCCACTCCTGCAGACAGAAAATAAAGCTAAAGATTCCTTATTAGTGAGCAAGAAAGTCACAGACAACCACTGAAAAATAAAAAGTTACAAAAAACTCCCAGGTTTTAGATGGGATTTCATGTTAGTACTGTAAATTAATGTAAATGTCACTTTAAAAGAGAATACTGAATAAAAACCTAATAAAGCTGCACAGCACTGCAGGGGTGGTGAGTAAATTGAGGGAATATTTGATTAGATTTCAAATGCTGCTCTTTAATTTGTATGCTCTCACTTATTTCCACCTTCCCCCCCCCACCCTTCCGCATCCTCATCCATTATATCTCCTGGTGTATAGTGAATATTACAGTCCTAGAAAAGGGTCTCTCATTGCTGTACCAAAGCCCACATCAGCTGTGACACACGTTAGGAGAGTTTTGAATCATAGAATAGAATCACAGAATCACACAGTTTTCAGAAGACCACTAAGATCCCCAAGCCCAACTCCAACCCACCCCCACCATGCCCACTATGTCCTTTGGTGCCACATCTCCATGGTTCTGGAACACCTCCAGAGATGGTGACCCCACCACTCCCTGGGCAGCTGTGCCAATGCATCATCACTCAATGCTTTGGGTTTAAATCAAACCGAGAGATTTTAGGAAACTGAATCAAAATCCTTAGGGAAAGCCCCTGTGTGTTGTCTGTCTGTAACTCCAGGGCAATCACATGGCTGCTGGTATCAGTGCCATGGCCCAGAATCTGGGACAGCCCCCAGAAATGAATCCTGTGGGCTTGGGACATCCCTGGGTTCCCTCTTCTGACCATCAAAGCTTTCTATTGATCTGCAGCCTTCTGGGACCATAGTGCCAAGGAAGGAATACAAAACTCATGTTAGGGCCATCCTTCCTTCAGAAGCTCTTCCCCTGGCAGATATCCCCGCTCTGGTTAAGCAACAGCAGCCTTGTAATAGAGAGAATGATCTGAGATCTCTACGGCCTTTAGCTACTTCTCTTTTGCCTCTGTGAACTGCTATTGTGGAATCTCTGCAGCTGCAAACTGGCCCCCTCTGCGCCGGTCAGGCTCTTATCTGCATTCCCTGAGCTCTGGCCAGACTTGCAGTAGAAATGTGCTTAAAGGCTCTTCTTCTGTCTCAGCCTGAGTGTTATCTTGGCATCACTGAGCCTTTGCTACTCTCTTCTCAGGTGGCGTCACTCACATCCTTGCAGTTTGAAGCTAGAAACTATCTCCTTCATCCCTCTACATATTATTTCTTGAGTTGAGCAGAGATTGACCTCTCCCTGTCCTTTCTATTCCCCTGCTGCTTAACAGACTGGCGGGAAGTGATGGACTCTCTGCTTTTCTCTTAGAGATCTGAGGGCTGGCCACAGAGTGTCTATCAGCCCGAGCTGTCTAGCAGCTATTCGTGCATGCTCACTCAGATAATGACACTAACAGCAACATGCATACGTTACTCAGCTCCCTACCTCCTAATATTTTCAACATTTTCAAACCCACCCCTCCCAGGAAGGCAGGAAAATGGGATGGTGGAGATGAGATCAGACAAAGTGAGGTTTCTTAGCCGTATTTCATGATTCCTGTTTCATGATTTCATTATTTCTTTAACTGGCAAGAAGTGGTGAAGCTGCATGTAAGAGTGCCTTCAAAATCAGGCTGACAGGAGCCAAAACCACACTGTGATGAGTGGAAAAGTGAGTGAAAAGGGAGGAAACTCCCATTAGGAAAACAGTCAATCTTAACGAGCCAGTAAACTTGCTTCCCTTTCTACAGGCAGTATCTCTGTGGCTCAATGCCTATGTGGGATTTCAGTTTCAGTGTTTGTTTCCATTGCTGTCTTATGCCTAGGGACAGATAAGAATGACAAGCAACATAAATTAATGATGCATGGACTCTGTTATGCTTGAATGGGAGAAGAGATGGGAACAGAGAATGGGGCAGCAACAGCTGCAATGCAAACTTTGGCCGTATGACACATCAGTTTTGTTTTATCAGACTCTTAAGAGCTGTGATAAGACAGTGATTCAACTGAGCAAAGATGAGACATTCACTTTCCTTACGCTCTTACCCACAGCAGTTATCAGACAGAACCAAGTGATCTTTATTCTGTCCAGGGACATTACCAAAATTGCTGAAATCGTAGGCTTTCCACCTTCCTCCTCCAAATGTTAAGTAGCATTGGTGATACCTGTCATTTGATCATGACTCACTGTTGCTTTACAGATCCTGTCCATAAGCTAAATTTATAACAAATCAGAAAGGGCCAAATCAGAAACAGACTGAAGTGGAAAATTTTAAAGAGTTTTCCTGGAGATCATCAAGTTATCAAAAGAAACCTATGAGAAATGGAGAGAAAAAGAGACTGGAGAAACTGGAAAGACAAAACCTGCCTTTTTCTCTGATGTTATCCTCTACACGGCCATTTTGAGGAGTCCCAAGGCTCTCAAAGGGAAGATGGTTGATGAATGGCAGCACCTGGCTCTTCATTCCTCCCACCACTTACAGCTGAGATTTCTCTTCAATATATGTGCACCCCTGCAGGAGTACCTAGAAAATACAGTGTTCAGCACAAACCCAAATGCTCAGCAGCTTTCATGTCTCTTGACATCCTGAGTTTCCCTAACCTCGGAAAGGAGGGAATCATAGTTATTGCATGGCCTCTCATCTCCCTCCTTTCACCTCTTTCACCCTCACTGGGGCACTCATCTCCCACACTGAGAGGGATCTCTGTCTTCACCCTTCTATCGCCCACTGTTCTTACAGACTGCACACTGGTTTCTATTCTCTTTCTCACTCCCTTCACTCCACTCTTGAGAACTCATCAATCAATCAAAATTGTTCCAACAACCTGTGGGAAGCCTCTAACCTTGTTGTCATTGATTTGAATAATGCAAATATTAATGAGTGGAAAACTCATTAAGATGAAGCGGGAGAATTCTCTCTGACAATTTACCTCCGCAGTAATGCCAGGTGGATCCTGATACGAATATGAAAAACAATGATCAAGCCTTTAATATTTGCTGCCCTGGCATATGGATACCTGCCCCACAGCTCTGGTACTTTGTGCCATCCATGTGACTCTGTTTTTCAAAGACTGATGCTCTGTTTGCCTGTTCTAGACGATACATTTTGAGATGTATTAATCAGGAATTGTCCAATCTCTTTGTATTGAGGCATCAGTAAAACAATTACTTCTGAGCTAAATGAGGTCCACTGAAAAACCACTTGATTAAAGTGAGGAGCTATAATAAATAAATACTTCAAATATTTCATTATTGATGCTCCTGGGGAAAAACAGCTTTTATTAAGTCAAAGAAGGGGAAGAATATTTAAATGTAAGTATGATGGACGGTGTTGGTGCAAATCAGCATAACTTCAGTGCATTCACTATGTCTGTATCAGTGCGAATGAGCTGAGTATTGGACATGAGTATTGAGTATAAGTCATTGAGTATGACTTCTCACTGGATTCAATGGGGATATTGCCTAAAAGGGGTCAAAAGGAAATTGTTTGCATGCTATGCTTAGCTCAAATATTTTCTTGCTGTGTTCCTTTTTGGAGAATCACTGTGCATCCCTCTTATTTCAGTACCCATCTAGGTCTCCTAAGATTTATATGTAGCACAAGGCATTTGTGGATCTTAATGAGCAGTATTCAGGAAATGTCATTTCTTGAAAGTTGATGCCCAGGTGCAATAGATCACACGGTACAGCAGAAGTATTTTCAATTTCTTATTAGCACTGTATAGAAGAGATAAGGAGCAGCCATTAAATACAAACATTTATTTAAATGCAGGGTTTAGGTGCATGCTGCAAACAGACAGAAGCCGAAACATTTCACAGGATGAAGGGTCAACGTTTCCAAGCCTGGTAGTTTCAGGTCTCTAAATCCCAGTTTAGAAAGCAAATACACGATGGCTTTAATAACACAATATCTACATTGAGCACCCCTGGACCCCATTCTCATTTTGCTGTTTTGCACCATTTCTCACACACAAGTAATGCAGTGAAATGTAGCACCTAAGAGAGGGGAGGTAGCCAAGGTACAGAGTTTAATGGATTTCCCATAGACAGCTGAAAGCTGTAAGTGAGCCATGCAGTGCTGCTGCACCTCTTCATTGCCTTCCCACTTGTTGTCTGCTTTGCCTCTGCAGCATCCTGAGAAGAAGATCTTGCAAGATTTTCTTATGTGCCTACCTGAATCGGTCTTGATGGGAACCATGACACAGATAATAGAAACAGCGACAATACAGATGGGAAAAATTGGAGTAATTCAATAACAGGATATAATAGCACAGAAGATTGTAATGCAAGGCAAAATAACATCTGTATGTCAGAGGAGTAACACTTTGCAAGGTATACTTCTGCAACAAAACCAGTTGAGCTATTTTTTTTCACCTTTCAGGGCAGTGGCATTGCACCACTATCCAGAAGTTTTGCTGAGTCAAAGAGTTGGTCCTTTCTACAGTGGCAGCACCAAATCAAACCAGACAAGTGTATCTATGGTAGGAGTAAGAAACTCAGTGTGTACTCATTCAGAGAATGGAAAATGATTTATGTATTTGTTTGGCTGTTTTTTAACTGTTTATTAATTACTGGAACATCGCCCATGTGATGCAGATAATTTGCTATTTCTCTCTGGTTTTAATTCCCACCTGGCTATCGATTTCTGAGGCAATCCTAAGGTAGTGAATTGTGTGTTGCAATATCTACTATCTCAGCACTGATAAAATGACTCAAATCCCTTTCTATCAGTGGAAGTTATGTATCTTCAGTGCTCTCTGTCTCAGGCAAATAAGGGCAAGGTCTGTGGTTTGGAACGTAACATCTCATGTCAGATTCAGTGGCTTTAGATACACTGAAACATCTCAGGAGGATAATGATTTTATATAGAAGCAAATTAGTTTGACATCTGAAATAGGGTTGTCTCTGAAATGGCTCACAACCAATTATATATATTTTTCTCTATGTAAGCAGTGGTTACGTACCATCAGTAAAACGTTTCCCAAATGAAATAAAACAGGAGGGAACAAAAAGAAGTCCTATTTTCGATGTGTGCATGTTCCTCTTGAAATGCTCCTTATGTTCAGCTTCAGAAACTCCTGCCCATGCCTCTCAAACACTTAAGGATGCAATATATAAGAATCACTTTTGGTCTACCCCGTGCATTTTCAGTACTGCTGGCTTACCCCGGGCCTTCCTTCTCATAGTGCAAGCAGCAGAAATTGTGTCCCATGTTGGGAGATTAGGATTCAGTATAGGACTGAGCTGCCCATGGTTTGGGCATGCTGAGCCTGGCTTCATCCCAAAGACAGACTTCCAATGTATTCAGGGGTCTGAGGTCTCTTCTTTGCCCCTTTTACACAGCTGGGCCTTCCAGAGCCCCACGGCTGTTGCCCCCAGCTATGTTTCTATTTTATTTGCAATCCTTTGAAAGCAATAGCCAGTGCTGGCAGATGAATTATATTCTGTCGAGAAGCAGGAGGGGATGGCTGGAACCGTCTCTTTCTCCCTCTCTCCCTGAATTCTAATTTAAAGTGAGGAAACAAGATTTCATTGAATTTTAACAAATTAACCATTAATCACTTATGAAAACCTCCTGATGAGGACATGGATCGCCTGGGTTATGAATGGGAACAGCTTCATTTTACTGTGATTGCTAGACCGTGTTAATCCCCAGCTCTCTCTCTACCTCTGTCGTGCTCTTCACTGCATTCCTGCGTCCCTCATCGCTACTTTTGTCTCCTTTCCCCCACCTCCACCCAACACACATGCCCTGCTCCCTCATGTACTCTTCCCTGGATGCGCAGCCCCTGCTGAACTCGTCTCTGAATCATTTTTTGATGTCGTGCTGAATATGGAAATTAAGGAAAAAACAATGTCTTCCGCTGGCTGTGCACTGTGAATATTTATGAGGGAGCCAGCGAGGAAGCTAAATAGGAGCTGCGAGCGAGCCAGCCAGTGAGGATGGCAGCTGACAAGGGCTCATTCAGCAGCACATCCTTGGCTGCCGGCAGCATCCTGGCAGTGGGGGCTGTATGAGTGACAGAGCAGCAGCATCCTTGCCTGGGCAGCACAGAAAAAAAAAGGAAGAAGCCCTAAGTTGCAGCCATTTCTCTGCTTCCTTTGTATTCCTCTCATCTCCAGATGATCAATTCCAGCTAAAATAATAATAATAAAAAAAATCCTTGGATGGCATTCAGCTGCAGCAGACGATTAGGCCCTAAAAATCAATGTTTATGTTCAACAGGGCTATAAAAACCAATGCTTCCTTCCACTTATCAAATCAGAATTGGAATCAGAAAAGCCCCTTGGCTGGTTGTACAAGGGGTCATGGATGGTGGCACGTGGTGATGAAAACCTTGGTGAGCCAAGGCTCTCCTCAGCACTGTCTCTCCTTCTGCTGCTGTATTCTCATACTCGATAGCAGTCTCTCCCACAGGGAAGCATCACTCTGCTGAATGCCACGCAGGGGGCCTGAGCACAGATGGGTACCAGAGGCCCAGGGAAAAAAAAAAAGAAAAAAAAGAAAAAGGATGGTGTAAGTCTATCCATTGGAGCCCCAGATGGAGCTCTAAAAAGTGCCATATTTATTTTTCCCCTGAAGGATAAAACAGATCTGGTAAGGAAAGCGATCTGGAGATGGTACTGGGCACGGGCCAGCTGGGGAACGATGCAAGTGCTGAAGTGAAGAATTGATCCTTTTGCTTCTTCTGAAGTCTGCAGAACCTCTGCTTTGTGATTACTCTGTGCCTTGGCCCGTGGGGACAGGGCTGTTCCTTCTACCAGGTGCAGGATGCATGGGGAGAGAGGGGAGAAACTCTGCCCCTTCAAGTCACAGTCTTTCATAGAATAAAATCTGATCCTGCCAAGGAGATGCTCATGATTCCAAATGTGAAATTATTCAAAATTAATTACTAACAAAATCATTTATAAATAGACCAATTTATTGACTGTAAGATGTACAAATCCCAGTGACTGGGCTGCTGTTGCTTTTCTGAAGAACACTGTCATTTCCGCCTCTTGAATGGATGGACATCACTTTTAAGGGTCTTGTGAACAGCAGGAATGGATGCTTATGAGAATCAGTGCTCCAGATGACACCAAAGAGACTCAAATACAGATCCATTACATCTTTGCACTGCTAGATCCTTCAGCCATCTGACCCCAGGTTTGGGCATAAGCTCCTTCTTTTTTAGTTATTATTCCTAGCCCAGACCCAGGATTTTCCCCATCCAGTATCTCTCACTGATTCCTTTTCAGAGTGCACTGGACTGACTCTTCTCGTGGTCACTTGCAAACAAGCACATGACTTTCTGTAACGATGTAGGACTATGCATTCCATCCTTAATTATAATCTTTTCACAATGATATATAGCCTTGTCTGACTCAGCTGGAATATCATTTCACTTCCAGACACATACTGTGGATTGTACATATGTCTGGGCTCAAAATTGCTTGGTCCATCTGGGTAATCCTGTTAATCCTTCTGCTCTCACACACTGCATTTCTGGTCTTAGAGTTGGTGTTCACTGCTGCTTTTCATCTTTTTCTCACCAAGATTTTATCAGAGACACTCAAGGTTTATGACAAGGCAAAGGCCAGTGGATGGACTTGATGGTAGAGGAGCAACCTGAATCATAAAACAATGAGGCAAGAGTGTGAATTTGATGAGATGGATGAAACTGTTGATATATGAATCCCATGGGATAGTGTGTTGGAATATATCACCAATGCCATAAGAAAAAAACGTGGTTCTACTGTCTGGCACTGCAGCAAATAAGATGTCTGGAACATGCTATAAACTTATGTGAACCACATCACTGCAATATAGGAGACTTTTAAATTAAAATTGATTAGTCTATCTATCTCCATTGACAAATGATACTGAAATCCACACAGGCAATGTGGGCAAAATCATCCTAAGGACACTCTAAATTTTGTACCTCTGCTCATCCTCCTGCTTAGATGGACATTTATATGAATAGTGGGGGCAAAAATAAACCTGATTTCATATTTCCACAGGCATTTGTGGATGGTCATAATGTAAGATGCTTAAAGGATCCTGGATATATCTGTGCTCCCAAATGTATCAGCATTTGGATATTGGTCAAGATCAGTCATTTTCTCTGTTATTAAGTCACTTGATATATCTCTCCTCAGTCACAATCGGTATTAAATTTCTGCTTATTTACTCATTGCAATCCATCAGTCATTTTGACATTGAGAAGTTCAGAAAACTTGAGGGCAGCAGAAGGCTTTCTTAGACTTGGCTTCAGTAAAACAAGAGAAGCCACATTATATGTAGCTTAAATGGCACTGCGTTCTCTGAGACAGTGCAAATCATATGCTTGTTGTCCCCAACTCTGGGCCAGAAGAACATAATTTCATTAGGAGGATTTGTTGAGGGAAGCGCAGCTAATTGAGATGACCATTAACTAGCTGATGTACAAAGGTGTATAAAGCTCAATATTTTACTGCATTATTTCTGATTAATAGATACAAAGAGCGGTCATAGATTCAGTTCCACAGTGGAAAGCTCTGAGCAATGAATGGACACTTCTTTATTGTCATTTGTGGAACCACAGATAAATAGGCAAGCAGCTTTCCAGGTAGATTGTTACTCACTGAAATGTACTGATGGCTTGGCTACAAAGCTACAGAAATGGTGTAACATTGTGACAGCAATTCAGTGCTTCTGGGTTTCTCTGTAACAAAAAAGCCCAAACACCCAAGCTTGGAAGAGGCCATTATTTAAATAGCTGTCTCATTTCGTGTAATTTCAAGTTCAATGGTGCGGCAATTCTGCAGTATTAGATCTACTGAATGATTATTAAAATCATACCTATTCAAGATTAACCATGAATTAATTATGAGTGGAGTTCAGAGATTCAGATGCCTTCTGAGACAGGCTCTGGGGTAAGGACAGGGTAAGTGTCAAAATCTGGCACAGGCTGCTGTGAATTTTTCTAAGTGTATGTTCCACTTCATTTTAGCACACATACTGGACATGACTTGTACCCTGCATCTGTGTAAGGGATCCATCTGAAAAGTCATATGAGACGTACTTGAGATGTGTTACTTCTCTCCCTTGAAGATAAAGGGAGTCCAGATGATTATCCAGAAAAGGGGCACCACCTTCTGGGAGCAGGTTGAATTTTTCTATTGGGGGTCACCCTCTTTATTGCCACATTGAGTTTTCTCAGCCATTTGGGAGCGCATGCAGTGTTTTAAGGCAGGGCATGAACAGTTGCAAATATGTTAAGAAAAGACACTTTCACATGATTTAAAGGGCAACAGATTGCTCTGGGAGACTGACACTAAGCAAAGGCCAATGCTCTGGGGAAATGCATGAATTTGTATCACAATCACTATTAGTTTTTCAGCAAATTTGTAACTTCCTCACTTGTGAAATGGCCCTGAAAGAAGCTCAGCTGGAGATGCACGTACTGTATTTTCTCATTAGAGTTTGGCTGTCCTGCTTTCTGCTTCAAATCGTCTTCTAAGCAAAACGCGAAGCCACCAGTTTTCCAGTGGGTTCAGCATTTGGCAGAACGAATTTGTTCCTTGCTAATTAAAACAAAAGATTTCAGAAGCTCTTTCCACTTTGGTTTATTAGCTTTCCTGTGCAATAGCAAATCAGAGCCCTTGTTACACTGTCAGCAGAACTATTATTATTATTATTTATTATTTACAGTACAACTTGTGAGTCACTTCCTATGTTGGTGGATCTTTCGCCATCTGTTAAAGAAAAATAATAGCAGTCATTTTCTGAAATATTATTCTAATCCAAACGTTAAAATAGAACCATATGAAGCCAATTAAATAGAGTGTGTGTTGTTAATCTGAGTCGCTTCAGCTCAGCTAGAGAAGAAATAACATTAAAAAGAATTGAGAAAGGCAAAAATGTAAAGCAAAGATGCAGGCTTCAGAAATGCGTGGAGGTTCTGCCAATGTTTTCTTGGAATCCTAAATTTCAAGAGAAAAACATTGTAAACATCTCATTTTTTAGGCTCAGTTTAGGAGCGGATATGGATCCAAATCTAGATGTAAGATTTCAACTCCAGACCAGGCTTTATGGGAATCCTTAAAAGACCAGAAAATTTCGGTTTTAATCCCTTTAATATTTAGTGCTCTTAGCTGTTTTTGTTCTTACTCTGAGTGAAAAATATATTTGATGTGGTTTGGTTGCCTCCACCTGAGATTTTTATGTAAGCTTATGACTAATTAACATGAAGTTCCCAATGGTGCTTCCAAAGACATTGCCCCTGCCTGCAGAAGTCAAGGAGAGATGAAGCAAATACATCACAAGGAAATTACAGTGGTCAAGCATGAGTCTGCTGTCCCTATGGTACAGTGATCAATAGCAGCTTCACATCAAACATGTACATGTGAGCATTTCTTTGGACTTCAGATTTCTGAGCTTGAATCAAAGTATGTTTGAAACAAGCAGATTTCTACCTAATTTCATACTAAGTATATATATTTTATGATCTCTTTGGAGCTAGATGCCCATTGGATATATATATTTTTAACTGAATTTGTGCTAGACATTACAAACCTTCATCCAGATCCTGGAGCATCAGGGCATGAGGTTGGAAAGGGACCTCAAAGATCATCTTATTTCCAATACCTGCTGCAGGGAGGATTGCCAGCCACTAAATAGGGTGTTAGATCAGGGCCCTGTCCAACCTGGCCTTGGACACCTCCAGGGATGGGGCAATGCCTCTGGGCAAAGCTTGCAGAGTATGTGGTTATCCTATGCCATCAACTCATGACCTATATACAGATGGGGAGTTGGTCATCTCATGGCTAACTCATTGTAGTGGAAATCTGAATCACTTCCCGAACATACCATGCCTGCCCCCATTAAAACCTAAAGAAAATTCTGATGGTTATGGACCCAAACACAGTACTTGGCCAGGGAAATGGAAGGAGATGATCCTGGCTCCTGCCCTGCAGTAGCAACTGAGAAACACTGCTGAGCTTCTGGATCTGAGCAGCCCAACTGCATTCCTGGCTGCAGTTATTTATATTCCTTGAACAGTGTTGTTTACACAAACTGCATGAATGCAAATCAATGTGAGGAAGTGCTGGAGTCGGTGAGGTGTGCAGCAGTAACAGTCTCCTGGGATTGGTTTTAGTAATGTAGTGTTAACACAGCTACACATGGCTACACACACTTTCATATCCAAGCGAGGGAGAGGGAGAGGGAACACTCATTACCTGGGACACTGGCCGAGTCCTTGTACCTCGGCAAGAGATAAAAAATAAAAATGGACTTCATTATCACAGGCTGCCTGTCAATCAGCTGCCATTGCAATGAGCCTGCTGTGCATTTCTCCGACTGAAAGGTTCCCATCACCATTGGCAAGGAAGAGATGTGAGAAAGGAGCCAGAGCAGGTAACACGATGACTAGCATCACTCTGCTGGCTGCTCTCTCACCCTGCAGCACACACACATTTGAGCACAGCCTGCTGGAAAAGGGGTTTGATGACAAATGCCCATGCAAATGAATGCAGTGTAGGATATATGTCAGGTGGTGGTCAGGTGCAGCTGATGTCAGATGGCAACACTGGCTGGCCACCCCCTAAATGCTCACTTGATTTCCAGTGCCACAGTATCTAAATTTGCCAGTTTGCAAAACAGAGGCAACCAAGTGAGACAAAACTCGCTGATATTTAGGTATTGAATCTCCCTCCAGGGATCCCAAATACTGTTGTTGGAGATCTTTAGGGCTGCTTCCTACCTGCGTTTTTCTCATGAGTAAAAGAGGGTTAATGATGCCTCAAAGCAGGTTTACCGACAATCTCCTGAGTGCCAGTGACCTTTTGTTTAACCCATCAGCATCAAGCTGTCTTTCATTCCATCACTGTCTATTCTCAGGAGGCTTTGCTGGCAATTCGGTCTTTCCTTTCTTGGCACTTACCTTTTCTGAAGTACTGTAAAACAACAACAATAAAAATCTATTTAAACAAGTTCCTTGCTAGTTTATGGTAATTAAAAGCAATAAATATTCCTGCGTGCAATGCTGTAGACCTTGACTCAACGGTGGGTCAATACTGCTTTCCTGGTGAGGCTGGGTAATAAATCTTTATTCCTTTTTGAATGGAAATAAGGACGGGATTTTATTCATGAATTCTGTGACCCGTTGAAGTGACATTTTCAAAACAAACACTCCAGAAATGAGAAGTTTTCTCTGCAGAGTGGGTTAATCTGCTCTCTTCTCAGCGTGTCTCTTTCAGCCCGATGATTTGCCTGATGCCTTTTTAATCCCAGCAGCAACTTCTCAGTAAGAAGGAAGAAAACTGAAATAAAGTAGCTAGGAGAGAACCAAGACACCTGTGCTGAGGGGAAGCTGCAGGGAAAGGGGTACATAGGTGAGAAAGACTGTCGAGAAGAAGTCCCTGAAGACCTGGCACTCCAGATTCGGTGTCTGCTCATGCTTATGCTTGCTCTGAGGCTCGAGGCAGCCTTGGAGTCCCAGCCCTACACAGCTACATCGCTCCTGCCTCCTCAGCTGTCGGCCTTCATTAGCTTCTACTACTAGACAGAGGGTGTTCCTCTGAACCCAGATCAAACAGCAGCTTTTTGTGCTCATCTGCAATTGACTTCATTTGGTTATATAATCTAATTGGCTTGGGATGCTCCGTGAGCAGGGGAGTGAAGCCAGTGGTTTATAAAACAAACATGCAGTGCAAAGCGTGCAAGTTTCCATCAAGTCCCATTCTTTCTGAGCACTGTGCAGTACAAGCCAAGCACCAGGATGAAGTCTCTGGGTTATTCCTCCTCTCTCTGAGAGACTGCTCCTTCTTTTTGGGAGGCTAAATATAGCAAGGGGCTCCTCCTCCAGCAGAAAGGATTAATTGTCAGCTAAGTTGCTGCATGTCTCTAAGCATAAAATGCACTTGGGTCCAGGCTCACAATGGTGGGAGAGTGTGTAGATGCTGTCTGCAAGAAGTGGTAGGAAGAGAGAGCTTTCATTCTGTGATACATGCAATGGGATTTAATGGCCTCAAGTCTGACCTTCTCTAGGTCCCTCCCCTGACTGTGATAGGACAGAGGGGGATCCATTTCGTTACTATTTATTAGGTAGGTGGAAGGAGGGCTCTGCCTCCTGCCCCAACCCTGCACCAAAAGGAGGCAGAGGGGATGAAAAGGACCATTAACAAACAACAGACCAAAAGTGTTGAAATATAAACATCAGTGTGTTATCAACTTTGTTTTTCTTCTAGAATTAAAACATAGCATCATATCAGATACTCTGAAGAAAACCATTCCATCCCAGCTGAAACTAAGACACACAGTCAGGGAGCAGCTCTGCCATCACCCGCTTTCTTGGGCAGCATTGTTTCCATTCTGCTGAACACGATTCACATTCAGGCTTCACAGGGAGAAGCTTTGAGGTGTTCTGACCTACAATAGTTGCTGCAAGCCATGGGAAGGACACAGATGCTACAATGACCAGAAAAGCATCCCATCTAATGGGACAGAACTGTTGTCTGATGGTTCACCTTCAAGCCAACGTGCGAAACAAAGGAGGCAGGAATAAAACGATGCTTTCTCCTTGGGCTCAGAGCACTGAAGTGGCAGGGGCACTCACCAAGACTAATTTAAGTTATTTTAATTATGATTCTCTCCTCTCTCTCTCCCGCTTCCCTTCTCCTCTCTCACATGTGCTGTAAGGACAGGGAGCTGCAGGTTTTCTTCCACTTAGGATTAATTAAAAAGGAAAAGTCAATAAGTTTCTCAGCAATTACTGTCTTTTCCATTTGGTCATTTGAGACAGTCAGGGACTCAGAAATTGAATTTCCAGAGAGAAATCATGTCTTGTGAATCCTAGCACGAGGTTCATGGAGGGAGAAATAACTGCATTTTCTTTATGCTGTCACCACACTGGTTTCCCAGCTTCCTGCCCTTCATATCAGAACCAGTTTTGCTATTTCAATAACACCTTAGTTCAGATGATCTGGGAGGATTTTTTCCATGTCCATCCTGTGCATGTAAGATGACTTAGAGAGGGCAAGCAGCAACACAGACAAGAGACTGGAGGTGATAACAACAAACTTTGACTGGTCAGGGATTTATTGACATTTTCTTTACCAGATAAGGTGGCTGGTCATTATCACAGTGTTAATCTAAAGTCTCTGTAAATCAATGGAAATCTTTCCACTGACATCAGTGATCTTTAGATCAGACTTCACCTGATATCTGTGACCAGATATAGGCGTAGTTCAGCAGGAAGGTGTAGCTGCTTTCCGTGTTCTTGGTGTGGCTCTCAGCCAGTTGAGACCAAACAAGGACAGAGTAATGCACTACAGGATTGAATTTTAGGAACAATAGGAGCTGGAGTGGAGAAAAGGTGTTTCAGATCCAGAATGTGGGGAATGGAAGTAAAATAATCAGAGGCTGAAAGAGAGTGATGAAAGAGAGAAAAACAAAAGAAAGAAAGGGGAAAAAAGAAGTTAATGTACCACCTCACTTGGTTTTGATTTACAGTGGGACTACCCCGTGCTACTGCATATAATAAGTGCAGATTTGCTCCTTCTCTCCATTTAAACTCAGCAGAAGCAAAGCTTCTGTTTTATTTTCACATTCCCATCGAGTTCTTTCTGCAAGTATTTCTTACAGTGAAAGAGAAGAATAAGAAAACAAATATCGCTGCCTCTGTGCATGCTTTTTTGCTAACCAGGCTGCTTTGCCCCAGAGACCCTGCTGGGTGTGTGGCAGTGCTCCCTGCAGCTTTGTTTAGGAAAGTTACATTTGCTTCTCCCTTGGTGAGGCTATTAGCAGTCTCTTCCAGAAGCGAGCCTCCTTTTGTTTACCGTCACCTGAAATTGCTGGGGAACGAAATAAATCTAGATTCAATGAGTCAATAAATAAATAAGATTTTTAAAAGAAAAAAGAGAGAAGAGGGAGAATCAGAAAATCAGAGAGATTTTTTGCTGGGAAAAACAGAATCCCAAAGAAATAAACCCCAAAGTTAAGAACGCTGTTGTGTCTGATATAGGGCTCTCTGCAGCTCCTGGTTGGTTGGACTGTGGCTCGGGCACTCTCCCAGCAAGACTGATTATGCTGTCACTACAAACAGCGTGTAAAAAATTGTGCCTCATTTTATTAGCTGGAAAACAGTGTTTAATGCAGCTGGAGCTGCAGCTCAGGGTAAACGATGGAAGTTTCCTCTTGGAAAACTGTCAGTGGTGGTAATGACATCATTTCTCCATGGGTTTGATCTAGTTAGGGCTGTGGCTATCCGCCTTTTGTTCTTTTTTACTCCATGATTTACACCATTCTTAGAGAGCTCAGGTGCTTTAAGTCAGTCCTGAACCAGAGGAGAATCCATGAGCAGCAGGGAGTGGGCCCCAGCCTTGTTTAACCTGTCACTGAAGGGCTGTTTCTCTCAAGGAAAGCTTGCATGGTGAGCCCTCTATTGTTGCCATTGGAGATGGGGTAAATCTCTTCCTGTGTCAATTCACAGAGCACAATGAACAGAATTTTTCAGCTGACTACAGTGGAAAATGTGACTTGCTACTGGTTTTCTGTCTATCAAGCCGGAGTATTGAGCTTTCCTGACTTTCAGAGCTAGACAGATAACCAGAGATTCATTAGAAAAATGTATTTGTCCTCTCCTGCAAATTGGCCAGTCACAAATTGCAAAATTCCCAACTGTTATTCATTGCTAAAATGGCTATTTACAAGTATCTTCTGAGGGTGAGAATCAAAGCTACTAAGCTGTTCACCAAAAGTTGATTGAAAATATCCAACATTTGAAGTTAGAAATTCAAGCTGCATGGATAGTTACATGAGTTATATTGTGTTATTTCTGTTCTCTCATTGGGTAAGTTGTGTAACTAATCACATCAGAACCAGCATCCATTTCGAACTGCATGTTCATGTGTGTAATTTGGAATACGCTTTTGGAAAATATTAAGCTATTTGAGTTCCAAATTGACTTCTGATGGGTATTCACACTGGTAAAGCTCATTTGCTAGAGTATTTGTGGAAAGCAGCCATAGAAACAGACCAGGAGATTCAAAGCAAATTTGTTCAGGACTTCAAATGAATATACACAGACATCTTTCTGCAGTATTCACTCACCATTAGTCATGTTGCAGTAATACCTGCAGTACATACTTACAACCGAGTTAGACTTCCCACTGTATAGCTCTTGTTTGGGAGATTTATTAGCTCAATGGTTTCAGAATGGGCTGAGATTTTTAATACCAAGTTCTCAGTTTTGAGGGCCACTGTCTGAGTCTATCCCCTTACACTCCCTCCCCTCTTCCCTCTACAAACCACTGCTATAAGTTCAACAGTTGTTCTCTTCTATAGCTCAGAAGCCCGAGCACAGAAAAATTGAGAGAAAAAAGGGTGGCTGAGGGGAGGGTCAAAGAATTTTAAACACCGAAGCTGAGAAGCCCCATGTTCTCTATAACCTGACTTTTCTCATGCTCACTGAGAATCCCCAGAAGCGTGAGTAATAAAAGAAAACGCTCTAAAGGTAAAACTTAAAGGACAATATGTGAAATCTCATTTACAAGAGGAAGCAAATGAGGCAGAATCCAAATGCTATATAGCAAAGCTGACTCTAAATCAACATTTATAACACTGACTTGGCAGGTGGGTTTTACCTCTCACCAACTTGCATAGGCTTTAAAGTTAACGGGCCAAAATCTGTTCTTTGTTACGTACTCTGAACTAAATTTGCTGGATATAAGGAGTTGTGCAGACCAAACTATGGGCAGAAAGCAATTTGCATTTACTTGGGACAAGCTGGCTGGCCCCAGAAGTTTCTACCCACATAGCAGGTGAGCTTGTCAGCAGATCCCATGGTGATGGCATTCTGGCAAACAGGAGCCCATTCACACAATGGCCCTGTTGATGTCCCTTGATTTTTGCCCATACAGCTCAGGGATTCATCATTGTTGGAGTCCAAAGTTGAAGCACTTGAGCTCTCAGAAGAAGAAGAGCTGTTTTTGCTGCTAGACAGCTGTATCTCAGTACATTGTTTGCTATAACCGCATGCTGATTGAGTCTTGTAGTAACAAAATGCATTGCCCTATAAACATAAAACAAGCTGTCACAGCATATCAACACATGAAGAGGCAAAGCAATAGTGGAACAGGGCACCAGAATAACGTGTGTGTTTCCAGTATCATTCTGGAAGAGAGTTGTTCCTACCAAGACAGAGAAGGTTTTGCACTTGTTTGTTGTAAACTCTGATGTTTTTCATAAGAGTTATTTCCAATCGTTTTATAGAATGGAGAGACAGAAGCATTAAAAAGTAAACTCATGCATGCTGAGAAGGGAATGGAGTTCACCTGAGGCATAATTTGGACTCAAACCAAAGGCACCTAATGGATATTTTGCTCTTACCACTAGTTGATTCTGCCATACAGGAAGGCAAAAATGGAAAGGGACCACCTAAGGGAGATCCCAATCCCATTTCCTCCTCATGTAAAGGTTGGTAGTGGAAATCCTTGTATATCTGAGGCCTTCTGAAAGTAAGGAGCTTCTTTTCTTTATTTCTGTGCTTGCAGCTGTTGTATTTGAGCAAATCCTCACTTGCTGCAGCCTGGAACCTTGCTGCTCTGTTATCATTGCTGCACTTTCCATCACATTACTGGTACCAAGCTGTAAGTGAACAAGAACACATTCCAAAATAACACTGTGCAAGACACGGATTTGCTCCTTGAAAAGACGATACAAAGCTACAGAATTTCAGTACATGTGCTTATTATATCGTCAATGCCTGCAGTTAGCTAGATAATGGTGAGCCTCATTGCTGGGCCATGACATGTAACAAGGAGCTCCTTGAAGCAGGTATTGTTTTCTTTTGTTCTGAGCTCAGACATTCCCAGCAGAAGAGTCTTGGTCTGAGGCTGAGGGTCCATCTGTGCTACTGAAATAGAGATCAATAGTGGAAAGAACATCTTTAGTACTCAATTTCATGCTTCTAAGTGTCTCAGTTTTGTACTCGGAAAGCAATTACTGCAATATTACAAACTGACAAATGACAGCTGTGGATAGAAATGACTTCCTATGGGGCAGTAGGATTTTTTCAGGCTAAAGGCAAGCTTTTAAAAATAAATAAATAAATAGGTAAATGTAGAGGACTTGATCCACACTTTTCTTTAATGTTAAATTAATGGGATGGATGAGTCACCAGATTGTTATTAAAATGAGAGAACTGCATGGCTGACCATGCTGGTAATACTCCCTCTGATGCTCAGCTTTGTTTAATATGCACCTAAGAGAATATGCACGCTTGCTGAGCAGTTAAGGAAACCAGGAGTACACACCTGAAACAGTCTTGCTTCACCTTGAGGAAAGGAGGATGTGAACTTAATTCCACCCTCCTTCTCCACTGACAGTGAAGGGATAACCAGAACTTGCTCTTCATCTTGTGTAATGCTTGTTGCTGTAACAAACCTTGGTTCCATGCATGTATTTCTCTTTAGGTTTTGGAATTGATTCTCGCCTAGGACTTGCCTTTTTGACTGAAAAGAGACTGAAGATGCTTTGCTCAGACATGCACACATCAAGTCTGGGACTGATGGCTCCCTTCTGCCAGCTAATGGTTGTTTCGGGAACATCCAACTTCTCCTTACCTCCAGTGGTACAGGTGGTCTGCTGTACAGTAAGAAGGGACTTCCTGGAACATCTTCTCATCCCTGAATCAGAAATTCATGCTAAGGTCTAAGACTCCAGCATTGCTCTTTGGAGAAGGTGAGTTTGGCTTGGAGTGAATCTCCTGAAATCAAAGAGGAGAACCACACTGTACCCTTCTTCTCTCTTTCTCCCTCTCTCCACCTGTTGCTTCATGGCTTTAAATTTCAAACCAAGCCAGCAAAGCACCACAGCCTCTGCAAACCTGGATTCTTAATGATCCCCAGGTTGATCATTTGCCACACAACTAATTACGACTCTTCCAAGGCTCCTGTTTATATCTTCTCCCTCCTCTGCCTCCTTTTCATTTCCTGTGTCCCAGTCCTTGAAATACTTGGTCTCGACGTGATAATTGATGGCTGCTGGCTGTACAAACACAAAGGCCTGGAGTATAAATAGAGCCAGATGGAACTGGAATTGTACTGTGTATTTTTCTTAAATAAGGGAAAGATTTATAAATTGATAAAATTTATTGTAAATAAGAAGGCATTGTTGGTTCTCTTATAATAGTTTATTGTAATTGAAAAACATCCGTGACTAATCTGCTCTTGGGTCACATTGCTTTGTTTTCCCTTTGTTGCTCTCTTGGAGCACTCACACAGATGCTTTGTGCCTCCTGTACCCAGCTGGGCTCCATGTGTCACATTTGCTCTCACCGTGTGCTGCTGAGTTTGCTGGTATGATGTTTTACACCCATAACTTCTGTTTTGGACAGGTCTTAACTAAGCTAAATGAGGATGAGTGCCTCAGTCTAAGGAAGATCAAAACTTGGGCTGAAGTTTTGGTAACTCTTGACACCATTGGACATTGTGAAAGAAGAGCAGCTCTTCTGGTGTGGGTCTTGGATTTGACTGCAGTTCCATCTTGCTCACCCTTTAGGGGCAGACCACGGGACTTGGAAAAGGCCTGCCAGACTCCTGTTGCTCTTTTGCTCACTGCACAATAAAACCCACCATAAATCCTGCCCTAAAAATTCTTTATGGAGTTCACCTGTCCACAGCAAATAAATCAATTGCTCTAAATTAAATTCTGTAAAAGCTGAGTGGCGTAGGGTACCATGTCTGGATTTATTTGGGAGCCAGCAAGACTGTAATTTTCTAAGTCAACACTCTGACCCTGCTTTATTCATTTGCTGTTCGTGATAAAACTGGATCTCTCCCTATATTTTTGGCTGGTTGTTTCTTCTCTCTGTGATAGCTGTAATAAGCGTGTCCCTGAGAAGAGGGTGGTGGGGAGGAGACACAGAGGGCTGTCATCCAAAGGAGAGAATTAAATCAGGATGTATCTGCTCATGCTGGCGCCTGTTTTTGCACAGCCTTCTGCTTATATTTTCCCTGCATTAACTTCTCACAAGCAAAGCTAAAGTGCCAGGCAAAGGCCTCGTTAGACACACATCTTGGGGAACTCTGATGTGCCATTAATTAAGCTCTTTCAGTGCCTCTTTCCTGCTGGTTTCAAGGACCAGCCTGCGTGCCTTAACTCTTCTCTTTCATCTCCCTCTCTCCTCAACAGTGCTCTGACAAGAGCAGCACGGGGCTCTGCTGCAGACGGGGCCGGGATGGTGTAGTGCCCTCTAAGTGAACTCTCAAGTCTTCTCTAGCAGAGGGAGAGCCTTTGCCAAGTTTGTCTGACAGCGGTGCACAGAGCCGTTCTCTGTCAATGGATTTGTTGGACAAAGTCAGGGCTTGACAAGGAAGAAGTAGATGCCAGCACATCCTGGCATGGCAGCACCATACGGATCCATCCTCCTGCTGCTACCCTTCAGCTGATGGCACCAGAAGCCTTCCCATCAGAAAGGTTTGCACTGTCAGCCTGATTGATTTCTCCCAGCTAACGACTCAAATAAGAATTTGTAATATATTGTTCCCAGTGTTGCTTTTATTTCATTTTATTGTTTTCCTTCCTTTGTTGTCCCTCTCAGCAAAGTTTTGGGGTAATTTAAATCATGGTGGCATGCTCTCAGAAATGCAGGGTGTACTGGTTGAGCTACACCCCACTGCACTTATGCTCTGCCTCATAAAACCACTTTACCAGGTGAAGATCCTGGCCCCAACCCTCACTGCAAAACCAGTGGCTGATTAAGACAAGGTGTCCTTCCCCCCCATCAAACTTGAACTAGACATTATAGATGTACTTCAAATCTGCACCTATCTATCCTGAATGCGCTTTATGCCAAGAAATGAGTCAGGACTAATCCAGTTTCTGGAGGGATATTTTAATGTGTATTTATGCCTTAGAAGAAAGGGGAATGTAACACCATACATCTCTCTCACAGCTAAGAAGCTATGAGATGGAGATGATGCTGGTATTTTGATCTCTGTCTTCCCTTGGCAGCTCAATCTTCTTCTCATACATCTTAGAGGAAATTTGGGTGTTGCTTTCTGCTGAGTCTACTACCTTGCTTGGTCCTTAACAACATACTTTATCCCTATAACTGAAACTCCAGGTAAGCAAGGGTTTAGCAATGGATCTTGTTTTGGATCCTGAACAGTCTCTTTCTTCCCTTGCAGCTGCAGCTCTTGCTCCCTGTCCCTGCACTGGGTTTGCAAGCAGGGATGATGGTGCCAGAAAGCACCTCAGTGCCAGCATAAAATCCCTCTGCTGGCTTCTTCTGCCCTTCCATTTTGCAGGTAGCAGGGCCAAGCTCTGCTCTGCGTGAGAGCCGAAGCAGAGCTCCGTTGGTGACACAGAAGAAGGTGACAGCTCAGCAGGAGGACTTCTCACTCACGGCAGCTCCTCTCCACTCTCTGCCTGCTGTAATTAATATCCTTTTCCCTGCAGGCTGTGAGACTCTGACAGGCTTTATTTTTAACTCCACTTAATGACAGAGTATTAAGACAAAATGCAACTTTGGTGAGCTGTAGGCCTTGGGGAGGTGTGAGGTCCTCGGAGCCTTGCTGTGCTGGCAAGGCAGGCCAGCGTACATGGCACAGTGAGCTCAGCATGCCATAATGTGTGACCATCTGACACATGTCCAGTGGTGGGAATTCAAGAGGATGTTCCTCATGGGACAGACCCTGACCCATGAACCAAAGGGGTATTCAGCAGAAATAGGAGTATATCCACTAGGAGGTAGCGGGTATATGATCTTGAGACCGATGGAGGTTTAGTTTTTCATGGTTAACAAGGAAAGTGAATGATGGGAGGGGTGCAGTGAGATTAGAGGAAGCCACAAATCTGACTTCTATCAATGCTTTGCTTACCCCGAAGCCTCAGACTGTACTGTCAAAGCATTCTGAGTCTACTCTTGTTCTTGAGGGACTCAAAACCCTGCAGAAATCAGTTAATGTGTCACTTGCCTCACTGCCAAGGTGTGTTCCCCTATTAAGGAGGAACCAGCATCTCTTCAACATTACTTGAAGTAGCTGTAGTGATCTTTATTGTAGCATCTTCTCTTCCGACATGCATTCTGTGAAGAAAACTCCATCAGTGGGCCAAGGTGACCTGAAGCACATCCCTAATTTATTTTTACTTGCTGTCCAGAACTTTGGTAGCAAGAAGCAGGTGTTCCCCTTCTAGGATATTAGACTTTCCTTCAGCTCACATTCCCAGTGGTCTCTTTAGAACAGTGGTCCTTCCTCATAATCCTCTGTCCATCCTCCAGCAGAAGAAGCTCCCCTATAATTAGTACCACTGGCACCGCCGATGGATTCCAGGCCAATGCGCAGAGTAATTGCTGCTCAAGATTACTTATGACACAAATGTTGACATTCTGTTGGCATAACTTGCAATAATGTATGCAGATTGCATCCTTCTAGTGCCTTAATTATTACTTCTCTGCAAGAAATAGTCAGGTTATCCTCTGCTTTGATTTGAAGGAGATAATTCCACCTTGAAGCACAGTTCTTTAGAGAAAGGGGAAGGGCAGAAGGAGAGGGAAGGAACGGACCAAAATGCTGTTATCATGGTTTTTCCTCCACATGGGATAAGTTTGTAGCTCAACCTTGGCTACATCTTCCTCCTTTTTTCTGCCTCACTGTGGGAGTGGGGAGGTCTCTTTCAAGGTGAAACTTTCCCTGGGAAAACACAGAAGTGCCGCATTTAATGAGCCAAGACAGATGTCCTATTCAACAGCCAGCAGCATGCATGAAAGTACTTAGTATTTATTATCTACAGCGTGACAGTGTCTGGAGTCCACAACCAAGGCTGAGGCTTTGTTGGGCTGTTAGATCAAATTCCTAACCCACTCAGTTTAAGCTATACATGAAACAGGAGGCAGTGTGCAGGGAAAGGAAAAAAGAGTTTCATCAATGCAAAAACCCCAAACAGAAAAACAATCAATTTAACACCTTCCCCTTAAGAGTTTTCATTTTGTCTCTAGCTAAAAGGATCCTGGGAAACCTGAGAAATTATTATACAGAAACGCTGCTTTCAGACAATTTTATATGAGAACAACAACAAAGAGCTCTAGAAACCCAGTCTAGGAAAGGAAGCACATGGCTCAGATTCTCCTACATGTATAACATTATAATTTTATCTTTATAAGCTGACTAACACCTGAAGACATTCAGAATAGAAAATGGGACAGAGGAAAATATCTTGCAAAGTATATCCTTGGAGAATACAGTTGCACAGCAACAGAGGATGTATTCCTGGAGCTCTGGAAATAAAACTGCTAAAGACTCATGTTTCATACATGGGAGAAAGAAAATGCTCCATGTCTTTGCAAGGTGGGAAAAGAGTCTTTGCAAGAGGACGTGCCACTGCTTTGATGTGCAGATAAGCAGTTATTTCTTTTTCCTGGTGAAAGTCCTTCTAAATGTTTGTGTTATGCGAAGATTTACTCCGTCCTGCTTTTTATACTGACTCTTATTTTCTGGTATCATGTGCTAGTGCCCAATGGCTCGGAGAAATCATGTCAGTCAGTCCTTCATCTAGACTCAGATCCTAAATACTACAGAATGTATGTAGCCACCTGTGGAAATCTCATGGTGGAGAAGGAAAAGCCCTTTTCAGGCCTGCCCAAGTTACACAAGGAACCACGACCATTCTTTCCTCCTGGTGACAACTGAATTGAAACCTGAAAGTAATACACTTGGATACTGTGGTGATCAAGTTCTCCCACAATTATAGGCACAATCAATGAATAATAAATCATCTTGTTTTTGAACAGCTTGAACTCTACCTGTCCAAAGCAGAGTGAGAGAAGTTATAGAAAAGATAGATCTAATTATTTCTGTGGGATCCTGGTGGTACCATCCCAACAGCTCCAACACAGCTGCGGGTCTGTATTGCAATGAGTCCCTTAGCATCAATGCTGTTTTGTGCCAGGCTGGAGATGACAGTTCAGCAGAAAAATGAAGTTGAACAAGATCATGGTGTTGTGAGTGTTTTACTCAGTTTTTGAAACAGCAGCTGACCTGGCAGGACTCTCCTTCATGAACCAATTTCACTCTGCCTTATTCAATAAGTGCACAAACCGTTGCCCGAGTGTGTGTATATATATCTGTGACAGCACAGCTTTGTGCCATATGAGCCTTCTTCCATACAGGAGCTTGGCTAGCCCCTGGGCCAAGATCTCATTTACATTTTCTAGGAACAATTTACATTTACTTTCTAACATATTTGGGGAAATTCACATACAAGTTTACCCTTCCTTTTTCCTGTCTTCATCCATCCACACCTTTCTTCTGTTCTTGCCCCATAAATGCATCATTTTCTCCCCTTAGTGAATTGCCTTTCATTTGTCTCCCATCTCAGGTGGACAGGAGGAGCACTGCAGATCCTGGCACAGACATTAATGGGGTCTCTTGTGCAGGACCTGCCTCATCTCTGGCTCTTTCCCTTTGCCTTTGGCCTCAAACCTTTCCCTCCCATCCAGCCCCAGCAGGATAAGGGCCATGAGCAGCAGCATTGCCCCCTGGCAGTGGGATGGGGACAGTGTCCTCTTTCCGTCAGGCACTCTGTCCCCACCACTTCCCATCTGCGCTGCTCTCTCCACCTCCGGTGAAACACAGCCCAGGTTTGTTTAGTCAACTTGAAGAGAAACGTTGCACGTTGGCCAAAACCCTCCATGAAAATCCTGTTAATTTGTTTGATGAGCTGCCTCCAGCTGCAGCCAGACGAATAAACGCTGATTGGCTCTTTTGCTTAAGCTCTCCATAATGAAATGAGCCAGCTCCGTGCCTCGGCTGTGCATGCCAGCCGGGCTGGGCGAGAGGTGGGTGTGCAGGGCTGCGTGGGGAGGGGAGCGGGAAGCAAAGGGGGACATGTCTAATGGCATCATTTCCACTTCACAATAGCTAATCCTGCCTAAATCAACGGAGCCCTGGCATCCTAATGAAATTGGGTTGGAACTTGTTCAGTTTATGATGAGCTTTTTAACCTCAGCTTCTTAATTAGCCTGATGCGGGGCTGAAATGGGAAAAAAAACCAACACAAAACAGAGCGTTTTTCTCTCTGACCCATCTCTCATTGGCAGTGTAGAAATGGTGAAATTAGATGCTAATCTGCTGGTTGGGTTTAAAAATAATCTCAGCATTTAGGTTTTTCGGGGGTGTGGGGAGGAAGATAGGGTGGGTTTTTCATGTATAGTGTTGGCATCATGTTAGGATGTGCAGGTGTTTCCCACGTGGGAGGGAATGGGGCCTCAGAGCATCCTGCAGACATGGGGAGTGGGGCAAACCCTCCAGACTGTGGGGAGATGAAGGGAAGGATGAGAGGAAGGAGAAACTGTATCCCTGTTTGTAAGATCAGTTTGGATAGAAATGTTGCCATTTCTTCTGTAGAAATGACAGTGTTTTGGAATCAGATGGGATATTTTAATTCAGTTTGAGGCAGTTGTCCTGTAAAGCATCTCAGAGAAGGAAGAAGACTTGTGGCTACCTAACAGCACAGGGACTCAATCAGCTTGAAGGAAATCAAGACACTCCAGAAGGGAAAGGCTACACCCTCCACTGGCAGAAGTGTTCCAGGTCACACTGTCAGCTATGATTTCTTTAAGCACAAAACTTGTGCTCCAACCTCTCTGCAATTCCTTTGGTAGATCCTTTTATGGGAAAGGAAGGGCAGTCATCAGCTCACTTCTCTTTACATCCGGGAATGATTCTTTGGTGAAGTCTCACAATACTAGGGAAAACTGGGAGGTCACTGGGAGACATTTAGGCAAAGCAGTAGCTCTTCTTGTTCTGCAGCTTTCTCCCCAAAGAGAGGGGGAAGAAAACATACCTTCTTTTCTCCCATCACCCTTTCCAGCAAAATAAAATGTGACTTCTTCCCTAAATAATTTACAGCCTGTCTTCTTCCTGAAAGTTTTGGTTAGCACAAAATGACACTTCTTACCCTTTAATGCTCTGATGAAATATCCTTCCATGTATAATTTAGGAACTGGCAGCTGGTAGTAGCAGGGCAGGTGTACTGCTGGCGTCTGCAGGGAAATCCCTTGGCACTGGTTTGCTCCTGGGTGATGGGAGGAGACAGTGCAGGAAGAGTCGAGGACAGGATCTGCACAGAGATGCCCCTGCCAAACCTGTGCTTCTGAAAGGGTAAAGAGCAGCTGGGAAACCAGCACTGGTGCAGCTCAGGGGAATAGTGCTCTTCCAGGCAAGGCTGTGTTCAGCAGAGGCATACTGGGCCTTTGACTGAGGTGCCAGCCTAAGGAAAGGGAAACAAGGTCAGAGCCTTGCTCTGCTGTGGGTTCCTTTGTGGCTCAGCTGAGTGCTGCAGGCTCAGATCAGCCAACGTGTCAGTGGTGTTTGTAGGCTGTGCTTCAGATGCTCTCTAGCTTTCATAAGAATAGGCCTTTCCCTCTTTGTGTCCATAGAAGAGAAATGGCCACTCCTTGTTTGAGCGCTTTAACCAGAGAAAGGATTACTTCCATTTTTTGAGATACATTTTGAAGTACAACAGGTGTTTTATTGCTCCTGGAGCATTATCACTGCGCTTCAGGTTCCATTTTCAAAATCTTACAAGGAATAAGTACCAGCAGCATTCAGGCTATGTTCCAAACATGTTCTCCTGTGCAAAATTTGCCATTACATTTGGAGGGTGTTTATTTTTCATGCTCGTTTTCTGCTTGTCAGAGCTTCCCTTGTGCAGCACACAGAGAGAGGCACAGACTGTTCTGTCCCATACCTGAGAGATGGTACAATCCCATCCCACTGCTACAGTGACATGAAAGGAGCTCAGGGTACGTCCAAGCATGGTCGTGTTGTTCTCAGCAGCAGGAGCATTGCCCACTCTTTATGGCAGATGAAATAAAGTGAAAGTAAAATGGGAAAATGATATCATTCTGTGTGCAAACCAGTGAGGGCACCTCTGACTTTTGCCCTTGTCCTGCTGCCTACGGCCCTGCCTGCAAGGCATAATTAGCCTTGAGCTCCTGCAGCTCTTCTGTGCAATGGCTGTGCAATGCAGGAGTGCCTCCGGCCATGGGCTTCTCACAGATATTTCATTAACGTTCAGAAATGGCACTTACTTGCTAATAATCTACCAACATTTAATAAAAACAGCCCAAGAGCTTTATAACCTGTTAACTTCCAAGTGGCAATAATTAAACAAAAATGATAAATAATTAAGGCCTAATTACATAGTATCAGTCATTTCATTTTCCAGCATGCATGTTAAGTGCATTTGCCACTGGTGACTGGGGGCCCATTCCGTGAGTGCTCGACTCTTTCTCTGCGTGCCTGGATGGAGAGTCAGGTTCCATGCAGCTTTATGGTAGAGGAAAAAGAGGAAAATGTGCTTCATTAACTGGGTAATTATCCCCTTCCAGCACTGAAAATAATTCCCTTTGAGGCTGTTGTATGTCATGAGTTTGGGAAACAGGCAAATATATTCATTTATGTCCCCTGGTTCTGTGAGACTCTGAGTTGTAGGAGGGGAGCCAGATGCAGAGGAGCAGCTTCAAGCTGCCCACAGAGATCTCTCTTTCACTCTCCATCATTTTATTTCTGGATCCCAAAAGAATCGTTGCAAATTGGGCCCTATATAATGGGTTGAAACAAAACCCAGTGACTAGACAGATGGCAGGCATTTTAAATAGTTGTATCAGGACTCAAACCCATCATGAGATCCACAAGTGACAAAGATCCGCTGTAGCACCAGTTCACAGCAGCTGAAAATATCTGTTTTGGAACTCTTGGTTAGAAATGCATAGAATCATTAAGGTTGGAAAGACCAATAAAATCATCCAGCCTGATCATCAGCCCATGCCTGTGACTGCTTTAGACCACATCATTCAGTGCAACATCCACAGTTCTCTTCAACACCTCCTGTTGGTGACTCCACCACCTCCCTGGGCAGCCTGCACCAACACCTCACCAAACTGAGGACTACCTGAAGACAGACCAGCTCTCCAGCTGGGAAACTCAGGACAGAACTTGCATGGAGTGAGTAAGAAAAAGAAGGGGCGGATAGCACTGAGGCTCAGGAGGTGCTGGAGTATGAAGTAGGTGCAAGAGCAGGACACCAAAGTCCTCTGCACACTTAATGGACAAGGACAGATGGCTGAGCCTGATACAAGCTAATAACAGGGGAGATGAGCTGACAACACAGAAGACTGAAGCTCTCTGTCTGGCCAGAGCGCAAGGATAGCGCAGGGCTGGTGAAAGGATCGAGAGGGAAAGTATGCACTAAATTCACTTAGTTATCTGCTGCCAGGGCAGCATTTGTCTGCTACAGGGAATAAATGGCCTCCATTGCTTTGAAAGCAGGGAATTGGTTTAATTGATCTCCAGTGGACCCTTAGTCAAGGAGGAGCCTTGCTCATGCTTTAGTTGCTTCCCTGAAGCTGTGCATTGAGCTGGTTTGCTTCAGTTAAATTTCAAATGGTTGCAAAACCTTCCCAATATTCAAACCTCACTCCGTTTTTTGTTTTTTTTTCTACTTCAGCCCCTCCAGGTAGGGGACATAATTTGATTTTCCACAACGAATCTATTTCCTCATTACCCAGACCTAACGGTGCAAGCTTTGTTTATGTCTGGCAGCCCATTGGCAATCCTCAGCATCCCAGCACCATGGCCCTGGAGTATACAAATTTACTGCAATGTGAGATGGGGTGAGATGCAAATGTGCAATTGGAGTTTGCTTTCCAATTTATGTTTCTTCCCTGGATGGAAAGAGACTGAGGATGAGGCACAGGTGGTGGTCACTCCATGTTGGCCCCTCAGCAAGAACTTCATGCAACATGGAAGCCCACTGCAAATATAGAGCAACACAGCTTAGAGGATAAACTGGGATGAGTTGTTCTCCATTTGCCATAGTGAAGGAATTTGTTTCACATCAGACATAGAGCCTTGGCTGAAGGCTGAGGGCATTTACTACGCAGCATCTATGTGCACATTTCCAGGTTTAATTGCACACTGTGGGTGCTAGGAAGGAAGTCCAGCATCCCAGATCAATGTTTATCCTTACTGCTCTCATTAACCAACCTTACCCAAACACTGCATTCATGCTTCTGGCCACTCACTCATCTTTCAGCTGAGATTCAAAACTGCTTAGGGAAAATCAAAGTGCCCTGCTAGCAAAATTCATCCTGCAAATCACAGAGAACCCTCAACATCTACCGAGAGCTCAATATTCCCACTTCAGCAGCTGGGGAGTCAATCAGGCAAGGTGTTTCTTTACCACCTGGAGCATTACATAATGAAATGCTGTGGAAACCACCTCACATGGACAGAAAGTAAATTCTCCACAGGGGAGAATATAGTGAGAGAAGCAAGTGGAGATGCATTAGCAGAACAATGCAGATCCTCACAGAAAAGGGGGCACATGTCAGCTGCATCCCACTGTGAATGATGTGTGGTGCTGCGTTTGAGGAACTGAAGCATCATCAAGCGCACTGGATTGCACGGAATTTCAGGACTGCTGCTAAGTAAGCAGCAACCCCAGGTTGCTGTAAGTCTGTGTGCCTGACTTGGTGTGCCATTGGCAATGTAAAGGCTTACACTGCCTGGATCCAAAACCAGATGTTCTCACGTAGGTGGGCTAATGGGGAATTTGAGGTTTGACTTGAGGTTTGCCAGCACTCATGGCTTTTGAACCTGTGGATCTGTTGGGAGATCCTTCTTGGAAGAGGAGGTGAAGAAAGACCAGTAACAGCCCCCTGTGTTCTTATCTCTTGTTGATTGGAACACTCAAGAACCCACTTAGCCAGAAGCACTGAGATATATAGAAATGTCTTAAGCACTGATCTTAGGGAATCCAGATAGAAGTGCTAGTGCAGCCTGTTCTGAGTTAAAAATAGATCTCCTCTACCCAAAGCTGGAGGAATAACAGCCTTTTCCCATTCTCCAGTTACCCTTAGGTTGCTGTGTTATCACAGCATCCATACTTAGTGCAGCCGTTAGAGTGCACTACTGTGCTAGTGGATTTCACCCTCGTTTAATGCAGCTTCAAGGCAAAGGGATACCTGCTTAGCACAGTAGTTGTATGCAGAGCCACTCCTGGACAGGCTGGATGCCTTCTCTACAGGAAGAGATCTGTAGAATGTGCTTGCAGGGCTACAATCTCCAGCAGTGGTAGAGAGGTGATATAGAAAATACATTACAGTGGGGATACAGGAACTTGACCCACTTACAGAGGCCCCTTTTGGGGTTGGAAAGACAAGTTCAGAGTGGGTAGTACTAAATCTGAGCATGAGCCTGGTAAGATGCTTTCTGGGATGTAACCAGTCAGCCTTACACCTGCTGCTTGGACATGACAAATGTGCTCCTCACCAGGACCATGGCCTGCAGGTAGCAGCTCCGGCATGAAACAGAAAACACAGTTGCTAGGAGCTCATTTCCACTGAAGACACTCTCCTGCAAGCTCTTCAAAGAGATTATAAGCACCCAAAACACTGTCACCACAACAGGGTCCTGCCTTATCCCAACTTGCATTATCCAGTTCTCTCTCCAGTCTCCATTGCATAAACTGAATTGCCTTAATTACTAGAGCCCCCAGTCTACTTTGCCATATATGTTGATGTCTGGGCATTAAATATTTATCAAAAGATTCATTATTTGGCCATTAAATATTAATCTGTACGAGGGAATGAGTGGGATCATTTGTATTTGTTTCTTCCGAATTGTTTTGGAATTGGAAATGTCTTCTTCCTACAGGGCGGTGCTTGGGGGCAGCTGATTTCTCCCTCCTGCCCTTTTGAGGCAGTCCTTATTGCGTGTCCTTCAGACATCTTTTTCCCCACTGTGGCCAGCTGCCTGGGCTCTGAAGATTAACTTTGCTATCAATACGTTTGAGTTTTGTTTACAAACCATAAGAAAAGTTCCTTCTGACCTCCCACACTCAATCTTTTTCTCTCACACACAAACAGAAGAGACTTCACTTAAGATGCTCAAGCTTCAGTATAATTGTTTTTGTTACCGGGGGATGTCTGGTTCTGTTCTGTCTCTTTAAGTGAAGTTTATGGCCTGAAAGGTAATTGATTTGCAATGGTATTTAAGACAAGAGCTGGAGGATACTGCTGTGCTCTTCTGCAATACAGTTGCCTGGAGAAAACCATTGCTAAAGCAAAAGCATTGACTTTTTTTTTGTGATGTGGTCTCTTCTGATGCACTCAGCAGGGGAGAAGTTTGCTCTATTTTTACAGAATTGTCTGCTATTTTCACAAAAGCAGTTTGGACATTGCACAGTCTTGCAAGTTGTGCTGTGAATTAGGCAATGGGTGCAGGAAGGGAGGGCAGGACGCTCCATGCTTTTGATTGCTGCCCACTTCTTTATCTTTTTGCATTGGATTAGGTTTAACTTGTTTTATTTTTTCCCAAAGAAAAGCAGTTTTATGAAGCAGTCAAGCAGGGCTGGGGAGTCTGCTGAGGTTTAGCTACAAGGCGTATAATGGCACTATGGGAGGGATAAATGCTTTGGTGATTATGGGCAGAGACAATGCCAGGATAATATTAGGGGGCAGGATTAGAGAAGGTAGACAGAAAGATTTTCCTTATACACTCTAGTCATTTCTACAATAGGTCCATCAGAAAAAAAACAACCTCTGTAAATTGAAGTTGGCTGCAGATAGGAGAGAACACAAATACCTCAATGTCAACGACACATCTCCTGCTTTCAGCAGAGTTTTAATATCACCCGCCCTCTACGGAACAGGAACACAAAAGCAATTGTTTTTCTTAGCTTCATAAAAGAGCCATACAGGAGCAATCTCAGTAAGATATGTAAGCAACGAAATGCAGCAAGCTGTTCTTGTAGCTCACGGGGCTGTGTAGGGTCTCCATCCCACTAACTTCAAGGGAAATATATATATTCGAATTAAAATTATGGAGAACCTGGACTGAGTAACTACTGAAGTATGAACAGTTGTAAGCAATTCGATCATTTCATGCAAAGACTTCTGCCAACAGCCAGCAGATCTCTTCAGGGAGAGACAAACTGCTAGAAAATCGGTGTCTATGAGCTTTCCAGAAATCCATCTGCACAGCTAATGAATTCCCCTGGGAATAGAGTACCCCTGAGATGTACACTGGGACTCCAGGTTGCTGCATGCCAGGAGAAAGCTTGTCCTGGGATTGATGCAAGTGGCACTGATGCATCAAAAATCAGGGTGCAACAAGGACATTGTGACAGTAGGAGTTAGAAATTCTTTCACTTCTCAGACATGGCTTGCCAAGGGAATATCTACCATACACTTAAACTCAGATGCATTTTCCTTCTTACTCTATGTAACTTAAATCTAAGGGAATGTGACACAATAAAGAAGTTCTCTGCCTCCAAAGAAAACCGAACACTTTTGTAAGTCAGCTTTCCTCAGAAATCATGCTTGGCAACTAAGGTACAGGTAAATAAAATCTGCTCTATTCCACCACAGCACAGGTCAGGACAAAACTGGAAAGTTTATTAAAGATTGTTAAACAGGTCTTATGGGGAGCAGCTGAGGGAACTGGGATGGTTCAGTCCAGAGAAGAGGAGGCTCAGGGGAGACCTCATTGCTTTCTACAACTGCCTGATAGGAGATCATTGCAAGGTGGGGTCAGCCTCTGCTCCCAGGTAATAGTGATAGGACGAGTGGTAACGGCCTCATGTTGTGCCAAGAGAGGTTCAGGTTGGATATTAGGAAACAGTTCTTCTCCAAAAGAGCAGTGATGCAGTGGCACAGCTGCCCAGGGAGTGGCAGGGTCACCATTAGGAATTAAGAATGATGGAGATGTGGCAATGATGGATATGTCAGGGGGCATAGGGGGGTGGGTTGGGGTTGGACTTGGTGATCTTAGAGGTCTTTTTCAACCTTAATGATTTTATGATGCACTGATTACTTATTTGTAATGACTTCCTGAACTGACACCTGAACGATGTCCTTTCTCTTATTACACAGAGTGACAGGTTCTCTGTGCTTTTTCCCTCTCCACCTTAAGTGGAGACGACTCCTGCCCACCTTAATCTTTTATATACTCACTGAATAATAACCTTTTTGGTCATTTACTCAGGAAGGATTTGTCATTCCAATACTTCATTAATCCTATAACATAAAATCCAGAAGATATGTACATGGCTGAGAAGAGGCATGTAATTCCTTTAGTAGTATTCACACTTAAATATAACACAGTGTAAGAGCAAATCAGTTTTGAGGTGAGCTGTCCAAGCCACTCTTTTCCACCACTTTTGGGGATCACTGTCACCAGGATGTTAATAAGGCATGGGGAAGAGATGAGGCTATTCCAACAGATCAGAACTCTCTGGGAGACCCTGAGCTGAATCACTGCCACAGCAGTGATATAAATGCATGGAAGTACAGTTTATTCACGTATTTTTGGTTCATCCTTGTGCCAGTGGCTCCACATTGGTCAAGGGGCTGCTTTGAAAGTTGCTTTAGATACTCTGCCTGATGCTCAGGGCACTGCCCCTCTTACACGTGGTTTTCTGAGGAGTGTTCCCACTCTTTCAAACACCCGGGGAGAACAATTTTTGTGGGATTATTACAGAACCTCCTGGGGAAAAGACAAATCAGGCTTTTTTTATCTGCTTTTTGGCTTGCCACAAGCGAGTCCCAACTTCCTGCCACTAAAGGCACTTCTGCTTCTCTCTGCTCCGTCAAAGGACTTAAGATGATCAATTTATAATGTCTACAGAGTGCTAGGATGAAAAGATGTTCTGAAAATGCCTTGGATGAAAAGAAGCTGCAAAAAAAAATATATAATCTTTACCCTGATAGACTGATTACAATCTATTGTGCTGTGGATTAGCGGGTGAGTATTTATTCTGCTTATTTTTTTATTCCTATGTACAGATGCTCTGGACCACAATGACCCTTTTGAAGTCATTATTGGCTCTTGCATCCATGAGTAGTATGGAGGGCACATTAATAAACTGTATATAGAAAAAGACAATGAAGTCCCCAAGAAGTCATTAAGAGTCTATTGTGTCAGTCTGACTGTGGCCCACAAAAGATACTGAATATGTAAGCTAAAAATATCCTTTGGAAATGCTGTTGACACAGTTATTTTACATTGGCAGCAACAGCTTTCCTCCACATACACATGCTCTCCTTGCTAATCCTGCTCAGAGCAATCCATGTTCTGGGAATCATCTGATTTTTCTTGGGATTCAGAGGCCTCCAGATACCAGCACTCTACTGGAACTTTGCAGCTTTGTTAGGGAAAAACAGGAGCATCTAATTTATTCCTGCCCTATATTCTCCTATGTATAAAGTGCTGTACAAACACCTAACTGATGACTACTGTTATGCCAAAGGGCTGCGAGCTGAAAAGAACAGAGCATAAAAATATGGGAAGGGAGCAGGTATCTGCACTTCTTCTGACCTTTTGGACCTCAACACTGTCCCCACCTCTCAGCCTCTCTTCTTCCTGTACCCAGGTCGACGAGGGACACTCAGCCCAGCAACAGAGGAGTTGACTGCAGATTTTTCTGGTGACACCAGCGCTGACACTCTGCCTCCTCCACGTTGGCAGAGGTGCTTAGAAGAGCTGGTCCCAAAGGTAAGGAACCTTTGCAGAGAATGGTGGAGCTCAGCTGACTCAGAGCTCTGGCTCCGGGCTGTCTGCAGGCTTAAGCAGCATTACCATGTATTTAATCTATCTCTCGCAACCACTGGGCTTAGGAACATTTTTCCTTCTTTTAATAGAAGCTGAAATGTGGTAGTTGCTAGCTGAAATCAAGACTGAGAGAGCAGTATCTGTTCAGTCCTAAACTGAGAGGGCAGCTTATATCATCCTTGAGGTTTGTATCACTGATGAACAAAGAAAATAATGCAACACCCTCCAATGGCCCATTTGTATTACAAAAAGCTATATGCCAACACAACAGGACTACCCACACACCCTTAAATGCCCTGATCTCTTCCTGGAAGTGCATTGTGCTTGAAATATATTTCCTTCGAGGGCTTATAGAGTCCTCTAACGCGAAGCTGTTTCAGCTCTGCATGTTCTAGTCCTGCAAGAAAAGAGTATAAACCAGTGAAACAAGTAGGAAGATGGAAATGGATGTTATATCCAGGTCTGCTTTCCCGTTTCCTGCTAAAAGAGGATAAGAAGCAAGATAATTCGCTGCCTCACTTGGCCGTGAAATCTACAACACTGTGTCTGACTCGTGCTGAGTAATGTGTATTGATTGCTTGTTCAGCCCATCGCCAATAAAAAGTTTATGTAAAACAAGAGCTGAAGTAAACAAGTGGGAGACAGCGAGAGGGAGAGTGTGAATGCACACAGGGGGTAAGTGTTGTTTTTCTTTCCAAATGTCTTATGCCCAAATTTTGGTGGCAGGAATTTATTTTTAAACATTTTTAAAGCCTTCAGATGAAGAGGTTTTTGTTTTGTTATGTTTCGTTCGGCCCAGTGTTCTGTTTTGTTTTGCTTTTGTTTTCCTGCTTGCTCATGTGCAATTTTTCTTAGATGAACAAAGCACGGGAATATAAAGGCAAAAAAAAAAAAAAAAAAAAAAAAAGGTAACAATAAAACATTTACATATGAAAAGCAGTGGCTGAATGTTTTCCTGCATTTAAAAGGAAGGAAAAAAAAGAAAGGATGGGGATTAACAAGTAGAAAATAGAATTGGTGAAACAGCCTTCAGGCCTGAGTTTCCTAAAGGCAGAGTAGGAGATCCGGGGGACAAAACTACCAGCACTTCTCTCTGCTCACAGCAGCTTCTGGGCTGAAAACTGTTTCATTACCATGACTGAACTTCTTGCATACGATATTCTATAGGATGACAAACGAAATGGGACCAGCCTGTTTGTGAAGGGGAACGCTTCCCTCTGCTAACAGCTTGACTGAGATCCACCCAATTTGCTTCCTAACCACTGGCACTGCCCCCACCAGTGAGTAGGTAAGGATGAAGACACAGGCGATTAACGAGGCTTGGAGCCCTCCAGGATGCTGTTATGGGATGGTACAATGTCACAAAATGAAGATGGTCCTCTACGTGAGCTGCCATTGTTGCTGGGTATCCCTGCAGACCATCATGGACATCTGTCAGTCTCGAGGTTCCATTAGCTTTTCTCGGCCTCAACCAATAATGCTGTGGGGTTCATTTCATTCATTTAACCAGTGGGAAGGGGGTACGGGGTGAAAAATAGACAGAAAGGAGTTTCTTTTAGTCTGATGGATACAGGGTGCCACGCTTGTATCCCCGAAGCAGTGTCAGCACTCATAGCATCTCAAGCTTGGCAAATAATGACTTGCTTGGTTCAGTGGTCAAAATGAAGGAAAGTCAGGGAGAAAAAGAAAGTGCTTCAAGGTTATATTACAAAATATTTTGACCCAAAACAGAAAAAAATTGTGTTCCTTTTAGGACATTTACACCTGGGGTTTTGTTTTCTTTCCTAATTAGCAAAGGATAAAGAGGCCAGTTTCAAAAGGTGCAGTTTCAGAATGGGAAGTGAAAGACTTCTGGTGGGAAACAAATGTGAGAAAATATTTTGATCTCTCATTTTGCTTCTTAATTTTAACTTTGTATTTTTTGCCCAAAGTGAAATTGCCCACATGCTGAGTTTGTATTGGCAGGCATTGCCACTTTCCCTAGATGCCACATGTCAATGAATTAGACGTTTACACAAAGAATGTTGCCTTCCTTTTCTCTCATGATCTTGGTCTTGCTGAGGTGAAATGCAAGCGAAAAACTCTGGACCAGGTAAGAGAGAAGTGGCTGCTGGAATATCAGCATCACATTTTAAGAGTGGAGTTTGAAGAGGAAACTGCTCCCCCTCCAGTCAAAGGCTGCCTGTGTGGGGCTCCTGCTTGGCACTGTTGTGAGTAGGCAACACTGTCCTCTGAGCTCCAAGAAAATAGGGGGCTGTGGATCCGAAGTATAACCGTGGGCCACTGGAGGAGGATACCAAGTGGAAATCAGAGGGCAGTGCTTAGCAGATGTGATACATCTGAAAGAAACCCCATTACCCACAATGATTATCAGCCTTCCTCCTCTTGGAATTAAAAACAGGCTATTTAGCTCATTCTAGTAGAACTTTTATTAAGAAGCTGCTGGATATTGGCATTGATAACTTGCCAGTAAACCCAGGCAGGGAGCCTTCTGTACCAAATCCCTTTTAGCAGCAAAATAAAGATGTTGGTGATCTGTGTAACTCTCCATTAACCATGCTTAGTTTGAAAAGAATGTTCTGTCTCTGTTTTTTGTGATCTTGTTTGAAATCTTTGGGCAGGCATCACTGTATGATTAAATCACCTGCTCCGCAAAGACGCTCTGCAATTAATTACAAGGGATTCCAAATTCTAAGATGGGAAGAAAAAAAAGTAGGAAAATAACCTAGAGGTGACAATAAAAAATGACTTCAGCTGTAGAATGGCATTGGAGGCATGCAACTTGCTGTTGTCATTACACATCCCACAGTATGTTCTGTGAGCACTGGATGAATGCCCCTGTTGGTCATTGTTGGCTAATGAGAAGAGAAGTGATGACAGGGCAGCACTGATAGCACCACACCATTGCTGAAATGCAGTCACTTCTGGGTACTAATGTGATAGATATTTGTGGAATACTCTATGTGCAAAGGATAGAAAGCAGAGAGTAGGAGAGGAGCAGAGAGGATCTCAAAAGCCAGATAATCCTTGCCAAAACCTGACACTTCCTGTGGCAGACGTGATTTTAGACATGAACAATGAAGTATTGCACCTCGACTAAAAAATCCAACTTCTGATTGCTTTCACTTGTTTTATCCAGTCACAGCACTCTTCCTTTGATAGGTACGGCAAATTCCTTTCATTGAATCAGAAACAAGAGGTTTTTGCTGTGTTCGAGTGAGCAAAAACCCAAATGATTCTCTTCCTAATTAGCCTAATGAGCCTTTTGGCTCTCACATGATGACAAGTAAATGAATTTGCCCTTTCCTTGACAAGTTCTTATGGGAATGATCCGAAGCCTTTTGTAACAATGCATCAAAAGTACAAAGTCATTAAAAACAGTTGTCCAACTATGAAATTAGTTATTGATTAATATTGCTTCCAGACAGCCATATTGTTCATTCAAAAAAAATAATAAGGATAGAAATGAATCTCAGCATTCATATTTCCTTGTGAATGCAGTTTATTGAGGTACGCAAAACATTTGAGATCCTGAGGTCATATCTGTCTGTATTCCACACTCACTTTTCTCATTTGGAGCTCAACAGGGGTCTTGCAATGAGAAGAAGCTGCTGATTACCATAAGTATTTTGACTAATCCAATCTTGATATCCCCATTCCCAGGTGCAGAGATCAGCTTCTTCTGGGAGAAACATATCTAAAATGAGCAGAAGTGCTCTCCTGTGTATCACGGGGACGTTGTCATCTCCCAGGCTGTGATGCGTGGTTAAAAAAAGAACAGAGGGCTCCTAAAAGTAGCCCAAAAGCACATGATCTGTGAATAGAGCCTGGAGATAACTGAGTCATCTCAAGTGCTACAAAGGTCCAAAAGAGTGGTACTGGAGTTGAATACAAGTGCAGAGCAGGCTGTGAGCATCCTCCCCATCTTCATGATTCCCGTAGTCAAGCAGGCAGTATGGGAGATGTGTGCTTGTGCTTTTGTATCATTCAGACTCCATGTTTTCAGATTCTTAGAATGGAGAACAAGGAAAATGATGGAAGAAAAGGATCAGTGAGAAGACACTGGGAATCACACCAGCCAGAAAGCCTTTGCTTTGCTAAGACTGTGGTTGTTGGCAATGGGAAATAACTATATTATCTATATCTAGATGATAGATAGAGCATGTTAAAAACAGTAATGTATTTTGTACCCCACTCTCTTTCACAGAAATCATGTTTGCCAGAAACTTAAAAAAAAATTCCAAGTATGGTTCATGTTTCATTTTGCTCTGAGGTAATTGCCAGTCAACAGCCATTTGTGGTCTAAGATGATTGGAAGTTTTAAAGCAGAATGTGGGCTTTTCCCACTTATCTACTTACCAAAACCAACATCCATAGGGGAAAAAAAAATCAACACAACAAACAACAAAACAAAACAGCATCTCAGAGGAGTCTGGCACACAAATGACACAGTTAAAATGTTGCTCCACTATTACAATTGCTTCAGAATGATTACTATCCTATTTCATCCTCAGCTGATTAGTCCCTAGGCTCAATTGCTTTCAAATGAATAAAACACCATCTATTTGTGTTTTTGCCTCTGTGAGGGAAAGAAAAAGAATCTACTTATTGTGATAAAGAGATTGGTTTTGTCTGTGTGGACTTTTGTTCTAAGGAATGCAATAATTTTGCTGGTACTGAAATTCCGATTTGGAGTGTCTTTAATTGGACTATTGTCTATTCTGTTGATTTGAGAAATGTTTTGCATAACTGACCCACGGAAGCTTAAGCTGAATTTTGGAAAGCATTACAGGATATTTTTCCTGTCTTTCTCCTTCCTGGACAGACAAAGCTGAAAGACCCACAAGAATGCTGGTAGCTGTGCTTTTCCCATCACCAATTGTTCAGGATATGCTGTACTTCAGAGATATCAGGTCATTGCCCTTTTTCAATACAAGGTGTTCAGATAGCTTTGAAAATGTTTCAGGTGTCATCCAAGATGGATCTTATCACGTTTGCCCATTATTTCTAATCAAATCTGAAACATGACAAGCATAATTTGGATTGAGGTATTTGGCATTTCCCAACCCCCCGCGATATGTCACTCAAAGCCATTGATGGGCACTTCAAAGAAAACCAGGGTGCAGTTTTGAGCTGTTCTTTACTAGTTTCTCTGTAGCAAAATTTCTTACTTGGAAGCCCTCTAGTTAAGCTTGCATTTCTGATAAATTTCCATGCATTATTAACTTAATTGGACCCAACATATATTCTAAGATTCTCATTAATATTTTTTAACATGTTATGGCATCTTTACCCTTGAGCAGTCAACCAAGTTTTCATCTTCACAAAAATGGGTTCCTCATAATCAGACAATCCAATCATTTCCAGTCCATAAGGTAAATTTCCTTTATATTCTTGGATTTTGCAGGATTTTTTTTCTTTTTTACCAATCAACATAATACATTTCACCCTATGGATTATTTCATCATAAACATTGCCACTGTTGCTGGAAACTTCTAACTGGAAAGGATGCCAACTTGAGCTGGAGGATGCATCTAAGAGATGACCTGAGGCCAACTGAAAGAAGGTAGAGCATTTTAGGAGGATTGTTCCATTTATTCTTGTAATTTAGACACTTCACTGAATCTGATCATCTTCAGAATGGATAAAATGCCAATGGACCGTACTGAATGGTAAATAAATGGTACTGCAGCCCACTGATTGTTAGTCATTCATTAATATATCTGCACTGTGGAGACTAAATCCTGAATGAAATTGTCTGAGGTGATACAAAAAAAGAACATGAAAAGGATGACCCTAAGCTAAGCTGGTGTTTGTTTGGTGCTATGTCTGTAATAGCAGCAATATTCAGCTAGAACAATTATTGGGTAGAAAAGAAGGTTTTTCATACAAGTTCAGAATGCTTTCATTGTTATTATCTAAAATTGAACTATGTATATTATTTTAAATGGCTAAATTTTTGTTTTGTATCCATGAAATTGCTACCGCATTAACAAGATTTTCCAGGCATTAATGGATTGATTTCTGTATAATTGTAACTATATTAATTCATCCCAATTACCTCTAAGTAAAATTTAAATTAAGTTAAATTGAAGAAATTAAAAATGTTTGAAAACCCTGCATGGAAACCTTGAGGCATCATAAGATTGTCATTTCTCATCTTTAATGTCATTCATTTTGCAACTGAGAACACAACATAAGTAGCCTCAGTTCTCCCAAGTTTTGTAAGCTGCTATTTTTCTGTACAGTTTGAAGGTAATTTAAAAGTATCTCTATAAATCCAACTTGGCTCTTTTCTTTTTTTTTCCCCTGCTGATGGAAAAGGCTGTTTGCTCCTTCCCTAAGAAAGAAGCTGATATATGGATGATCCATTTATAATGATAAGATATTCTGCTATAAAGGTGGGTTTAAATGAATACAGGAAGCTGTCATTGGTCTCAGAGAGCTCAGAGCAGGCATAGAGGAAAGTGCTGGCCACCCAGTAGTGACCTGAAGCTTCTGAGTGCAACATTGCTCCAAAAGGCAAAAATACTCTTCTTCCCAAGGTAATGGCTAGGATTAGCCTTCTGCAAAGCTTGGTGACAGATCCGGGTTAAGACAGCTTGTATCTGTTGCAGGGGGAATACAATTATACTCTGGTTTAGCCAAACTCCAAGTTGCTCATGACTGGGCTAGAACTTTTGAGTTGAAACTAACTCTAAATGGCAACGTTACAATTTACAGGGTAAAGAGAACTGGGAATAGAACTGGGGATCTCAGCACATGGTAACTCCAAGTGTTCATCTCTTGATCAACTGCTTCTGGAAAAAGGCCCTTCCAAAAGCACAGTTCTCCAGATCCTGATATCTAGATACATTCAGACCATGGGAGGGCCTGGTCTGCATGTCTGTGAAGGTGGTCAATGGGCTGCATTGAGATGGATATAAAGATTTATTAACGGAGGATGTCATGATGCAAAACTGTTGGCATTTCATGGCTTCTCTTTGGCTTCCTTTGTCCTTGAAAGCTCTGTATTCTTCAAGGTTGTCCTGGTGGTCTGCTCAGAGATACAACTGCTAACTAGAACTAGCAGAAACCAGACGAAGTACTCAGTTTAGATCATCCGTGCTCTGAGAGAATTAGACGGATGCAGGTCACGCTGAGGAGAACCAGGGAAGCTGCTCCCCTCCCTGCAGCAGAGTCATTCAAACTGAGAGAAAGCTGCTTGCAGGAAGGAGGAGGCTTGGAGAAAGGTGCTTCTTAATTGCATTTTGGTTCTGGACCCTCTGGTGAGCAGAGACACTGGGAACAAATGAAAGTTTCTGGGGCTGGGAAGAAAAAAAATAGGAGGAAAAAGTTTTGCCGCTTAGAGCAGGGAAATAGTTTGAGGCTATGTTTTAATTAAAATGAATATCTGCGCTATCTTAATGTTATTGCCAGTTAAGTGTAGCAGGGTGATTTAGAGTTCTATAACACAATTATACTCCGGTAATGAAGCTCCGCAGAATTATCCCAGGAATTCAGAATGCAGAGGGGAGCAGTAGCTCTCATTTGTAACCATGTTACAACCTTTATTGTTACAATATTTTCTGTTTTCCTCAAAGATTAACTCAGTCGTATTTAAGTCTCTGGTTACATTAAAGAGAAATTGGGAACGGGTGACAGGAGCTTTTTTACTGTCCCTGCAGCGGTTCAGTTCAATATGTTCTGCAGCAGAGAGCCGACTGCCTTAACCTGTTCAAGCTCTCGGTCTTTCTACTGGGGGACAGCATGTATGTTGTTAGCTAGAGATATCACAAGAAATACAGTTTTGCAGGTGAGGCTTCAAATGAGGAAATATTCCAGCAGGGAAGTCTCTATTGGCGATGTCTTGACAGCTGGTATGAAGCCTTTCAAAGATGCTTAGCTCCTTTGAAATGCATCTACATCTGTTTCCTGTGGGTTTGTGTTACAGCCAGGAGCTGTGTGCTGAGGACGTCTCATTTGCTCCTGAGCTCCTGGTTGGGTTTCCATGGGGTGGAAGCCCCAGTGGAAAAGAAGGGCTGCATGGGAACCAGCAGATCCCCACTCTGCTCAGTCCCCTCCTGTACACTTGGGAAAAACTTCTGTACCTCTCCAGCTGTGTTTCCAATACAGCTCACGAGACGCATACCCAGACTTACAAGCCAATGAGTTTGACCTCAGGGGAGTACTCAAATCATGCCTGGCTTCTCTACTTGCTGTAGAAACATTCCTATCTCTTTAAGGAGGACACTCAGATTCTAATGGATTGATCTATCCGTACACAAGAAGCACCTTATTTCTCTACCCCAAGAATTAACTTCATCAGTCCACAACCGAGCTAGAGCACGAGCTCCTCCTGACCACAGGAAGCCTGGCCTTGAGTGTGGTACTGAGTTAGAGTGAATGTGATGGAGTATCCACACCAAAACTTGCTACCCCACAGCAATTCCTCATCACCAACTGAGAAAAGTACAATGTTTTATATCCAGAAACAGGAAATCTGCTTGGAGAAAACAAGAAGCCCTGCCCTATCTTCATTCCTACTTGGATATAAAACTGTTGAGCACCGAGGAAAGCTGGAATTGAAACCAAGCTAACTTTACTCAAGTGTTCGATTCTCAGCAAACAGATTAAAAGTGGAAATAAATCGATATAGTAATGCGATCAATCCTCAGGAACACCTCCAGATCCCTGTGGCAGACCCCAGCGGTCTGATTAATCAAAGCATACAGCCTGTGGATAAGACTCTTTGCCTTTGTTTTTCCCACAGTTTTATGTCACAACTGGGGTCCAGGCTGCTCAAATGAGGCGTATCTGTCAGCCCTACAGGACTGTCACTCTTCAAACCTCAAATCATATTCTTGTAGATACAGAGACTCAAGCTCCAACCTAACAATACTTTCAGGGGAAAAAAAACCCAACAAATTGTACAATAAAAGTGTGTTTTATACATTAGTTATTGTTTTACTTTACAGTTTGCTTTGAAATAAATTAGGAAGAAGGAAATGCTTTAAAACTGAAATATGCGTGGGTTTATTTTAAGCATTTTTTCAAAAAGGAGTGTTTCTATTTGCTCCCTTCACACTATGTTCAGTTTGTTTGTTTCTTTCCAGAAGAGACTTTTGCAACCACGTTTCCTAGATCTTAACAATAAGAACAGATCTTTCTTTCATGTCCTGGGCTTTTCACACTGACTTGCTCTTTTCCACCTTCAGGCCTTCTAAAATGTTATCCAGTGGGGCAAAGTCTGGCTCAACATGTGTACAGACCCTGCCTTTCACCTTCAGGTCAGTTTTCACCTCTACAGCCCCAAACATACAATTCTTCCATTGTTAAGTTTTACCTGAGGAGTAAAGGCTGTCACCTCACAGCTGCGTTAAAACCCACAGCTTAAGCTTCAGCTCCAGGAAGAATCAGGCTGTTAGCATAAAAAATAGGTCAGGCTGTTTTCTGCAAAAACAGTCTTTTTGCAAATCTTTGGTCCCTCTCCAACAGCTCGCTAAGAGCTCATGACCATGGAATAAAGACTAAGGTCAAATGGCCTGTAGCTATGAGACGATATCTCAGGATGCAGGTGTCCTTGGGCTCTGATTTAGGTTTCCATGTGTCTTATTGCATTTGCTTAATGATTTTCTAGGCACCTATGGCCATAGCATCTGGGCTGCTGCCACAAATTAAATGCAATCAGACATTAAATCAAACTGTCTACAGCAGACTGCAGAAACAGGCCTCCTCCTGCTGCCACTATCAGACATCAGTAACCCAGAAATGGTTCAAATCCATGCAAAGCCATTGCTGACATGACATATCTTATGGTGCTCTTGGAAAGTCAGCAGTCACTGCTGTACTACCAGGAAATCCTTGCACTGAACTGGAATTATTCTACTATAAATATCAGAGAAAACAGGCCTGGAATGCATCTCAAGTGCTCACATATTCTACAACTTCACCGTATAGAGAATCTGCCCTTGGTTTTCCTTTAAGGCAAAATCTTACACATCATTTATATAGCACAAGACCCTGAGGTTCAGACAGTAAGATTTTGGTGTTTTATGGCTTGTTATTAGAGATTTATTCCCAGCACGACTATTTGAATCTACAATAGCACATGTTGGGGAAGATGCATGCCTTTCAGGAGCCACTGCCTGGTGTGAGCGTTCGTGCCTGCACTTATATTTGATCTCATTTGGGATATGATATTCTGTATGTTACTATTGGAGCTGGACTCATGCATGACCATTATCTACCAGAGTGCTAGCAGCTGGAATGCACAAATTGTCTAGTATATACAACAAATTACCAGGAAATATTTCCAAAGTCGATAATATAAATTCAGCCCTGTTCTGAAGTATGAAAGAACAGCATATCCTTAACACCATGACAATATGAAGTTATATCTTTAACAGAGGCTCGATTATAGTTTGTTAAAACAGCTTGAATAGCCAAAAATATTCAGTAAGTGTAATCCCCTTCATCATAAGGGAGGGAGGCAGAATCTCAGGGCATGTAAAATCTGTGTGTGCCCATCTGCCTGTAATGGTTTTGTATTTCTGCTTGTTTGGAAAGTGTTATCAGTTCTTCACACGGGAAAGAAAGGTCACTGTCCCTGAAGGACGAATTCCGCCTCTCTGTCCAACACTCTCCAGGAGTCATTGGTCACCCTCAGATGACAGCTGCAAATTGGAGGGCAATGTTTGCTGCATTTATTTTGCAGAGTAATTCAGTGGGCGTGGGAAGGAGGGTGCTGTGCAGTAGGCAGAGTTCATGGTGTGAAAGGCACAGTAGGCCACGGTCACCTCAAAAACACTCAGGGATATTTACAGAACAGGGGGAAAAAAGAAATAAATCAGAAGCTGTTTACTGATTAAACTTGAAGCAAGCCCAGTCCTTCCAAAAGAGCAATCATCTGCTATTCATCACAGATTTCTGCAAGTCTGGATGCAGAAGCTACTGCAAAGCTCTGAAAGTCCTTCACATTCAAAGTCACTTCCTGTTGTCAGTAATAGTGACAACAGCAGCTCCTAGAAGCCTTGACTGAGCCTTGTTTTAACTTCTCAACAGAGAAAACCATCCCTAGCTGCAGGGGAGGCATGGAGAGGATGTAACACATCTGCTGTTGTGTCAGAGTGGTGGCACATCCAGGAAGGGAATTTGGACTTCAGTCACACTTGAATACCTCACCTGTGGAGCCATACAGCACCAAATCTGGGTCAGCCACAGCTTCAGCCACAGTTAGGACTGCGGGACATGAGCTGCAAAGTAGATGGACAAAAAACCCCACTCTCTTTGGTGAAAAGATCCTGAGATTTTAAGTTAATTTGCAGGACCTCTCTGCATCAAAATGAGAGATTTCCCTACTTTGGTTTTAGATAGGCTTTCTAAGAAAACAAATTCTTACAATGGGATTGTCCCTCCCTGCCTATTTTGGATCCTGTTGGCCAGTGCCAACCGCACTTAGCAGAGGGGACAGAGGTTCCTACCAATTCTATGAAGTCAAACAGATGGGTGAAGAGAAAGGAGCTCAAGCAGAACTAGATGGCACCAGCCAATACAATCATTGCTTCACACCTGAAATTGGGTTACTCAGAGAACTACTTTTTAACACACTCTGTGCAGCTGCACCAGGTCAGTTTGTGTGCTGTGTGTCTCCTGGGCTGACAATTGCCTTCAGAGTTGTATAACAATGGGTGCAATTGGATGCTAATCATAAACTATTACTTTGGGGCTCATAGCCCACTGAGCACTTCTAAATACAGCAGTACTGCCATATGAGTGGCAGGAGGGAAAAGGCAGTGAGTTTTCCCAGAGGTTGCCTTCCCTTTGGATTGAAGATCAGATTTTTCAGTGATGCCACAACCCAAAGAGTTAAATTCCATTTATTTTCCACAGCAGAGCACCAGACCACCATGATATTTTTCCCCCCTTTTAGATAATCATCTTCCACTAGGAAAAAGAAATCATTTGGCAAGAATTTCCTCTTGCTCCTGGCAGAGCTGCTGTGTAGGTGGAACTGTCAAGTATTAAAACTGCTTTCGATCATCAGCAAAACTCAAAAAGCAGCAACTTCATTTCTCTGCTTCTCTCTCAGTTTGATAGAACACTCACAGCCTTGCCTGGGAAACTGTCTCATACCTTGAACACAAATGAGAAGGGAAAGGAAGATCAGTTTGGTACTAAGCAGATAAAGACCCTGACAGAGAAAATGAAGCAGAAATCTTCAAGAAAGGCATGCCTGGTTGGATAGACCCCATAGGCTTGACCAAAGCACACTCTCTAGCATTGGATTCAAAGAAAACATGAGGCAAGGTACTGGGTCTTTCCTGGAATGAATTATGCCACATACAGTTTCTCATCTCAGAGACATCATTGCAGACATTACCTGGATCACACAGATACTCTCTGTAGCCAGGAGAGTGCTTTGGTTATTGGAACACAGAATGAGCTAGCAGAGGACATGGCTTTTAAACCAAATTGAACATGATTCTCTGCACATTTTGGAACAAGACATTTCATTTCCCTGTGCTTCTCTGTGTAGTGAGGACAATACTTATCATAGCTGCTGGAATACTGTAAAGCTTCATCTGCTGAAATTACTGTTATTCTTTGTTACTACAGAACGTTATGGGAAGAGATAACTGAAGCACAAGTGATGTTCACATTTGAATGGTAGTCATGATGACTTGCAAGAGTTCCCTGCCTTTGAAGATGTTGTATTTATTCACTCCAGTGAAAAATCATCCTGCTAGTATTCACCTTACATATAAATCTGGAGTAAACAGGCCTCGTTTTTATTGTATTTCCTCTGGTAGCATTACTTACCCTAGAGAAAATTGGGCGTGTAACTAGTATTTGGACCAGCATCCCAGTCTGAAGCATCTGCCTAGAAGGAAATGTTACAAGAGGATCAAAGGCTTCTTCCCCATTGTCTTTCACTGGTAGCAGTACTGCCATGCATTACACTTCTAGATGACAGAAATCAGGAATGCGTGCCTGAAATCACCCCCTGAAGAGCTCCTTTGGAAACCAGGTACAGTCCCCTGCCTAAATATTTTTTCTTTATGGACACTTGGTACACAGATAATATCTTCCATTACAGGAAAATGTCAGTCCTTCCACTTACAGATGGGTGAATGCAAATGAAGTGGAAGGATTGTCACAGGTCTGTGCAGGAGTTATTCGATGCACATGGACGAGCACAGTGTGCACCCATGGCACATGGACACAGTGAGCTTGGTGTATTTTATTGCATATGCTCACATGAATTGCAGATGAAGCTTTCCCAGCCTCATGACGTGGTTTCTGTGGAGCTGAGTTCACACACTCAGTGAGCACACAAAAATCTGCTCCACAAGCTTCTACTTTACCAAATGTGCAGCATGGACATGGAAGATGTGACCCGGAACATATGGATGGGGCATGGTGTATCTGAAGAGAGGGAAATGGGACACCCCTATGAAAGCCAGGATCTGAGCCTTAGCTCTCCTGCTGTTCAGCCAAATATCCTTGCATTACATCCTTCCTTCTGGCTGTACATACCATCCCCATCTCAAGCTGCCATAACACTTCTGTAGGTTCTCATATGGGAAGAGTCACGGAGCTCTGGTTCAAGAGCTGTGGTGGGGTTGAAAGTGCAGCTCACCTTCTCATTTCAGCTACGAGTTGGATGTTTAGATCTAGGGTTGTCTGTCAGTCTTGTCCTCATGCTAAAAGTTACCAAAAAATAAATGCTTTGAAATGGAAAGGAGAATTCTGCAGAGAGCCGGGACTGTAAGAGTTGTGACAAATAAATGGGTTTTTATTCATTAAAATTCAAATGCAGATAAATAATCAGCAGCGCCAGTGAGGATTATAGAACTTCGTTATTTATGAGGAAGCAGAAATATTATAAACATTGACATTGGTGATTTTCTGCCTTTATACCTTTCTTTCCTTACATCTTCTTTTCTCTTTTTCTTTTTTTTTAAGCAATAACATTTGCTGGTCCAGCAATAACGCCACACATTTACTCTGCTGCACTTCGCTAGCATTGGCTGATGAAGCTTTACAGAATTCCCACAGGGGCAAATGATGTATTGTTATCTCCAGTTTACAAACTGACAAAGGTTTGTGCTAAAAATCAAAGAATTCCATTCAGGGGCAAAGGCGGAGAGCGTGGCTGAGCTGTGGAGCATGGCAGCTGCACAGAGATGTCCTCTAATGGAGGGACTTCACCACTTTAAAGATGTAGTTAAAGGAAGTGGAGTTGCTGTGACAACTGGCGGTCCAAAGTTAGAGCACATCAGTCACCTCATGCTCACTGCACATTTGCATGTTGTAGATTACAGTAAATGAAAATAACTTATTCTTGCAGGTCAGCATCAATATTGCATGAAATAAATAGGATCCCAGAGGGTAGATCAGCTCAGACAGAGTTGTGTACTAAATAGCTGCGTTGCTTCATGTATTCTGTTAGGTTAGGTATCTCTACATAGCACTGAATTATGCCATGTAAATGTCACTTTTATGGATAAGGTCAATTTAAAATGTGTTCCAACAGCAGCAGCACCAGGCACAACAACAACAACAGCCCCAAAGATGTTTTAGAGCTTGTCAAAACTTCTCCTCTACAAGGCTTTTTAATGAAATTTTCACCCGCTTTAGAATGGATTTGCAAATAGAAGCTCAGTCATGAAGGATATGCGGAGGAAAAGAAGTGTCAAAATGAAAGTAAAAATAAATACAGGCCGAATAGAACGTGTATAAGGGACAACTTTTACCAGTTAAAAAAAAAAAAAATACATGTAGAAATATAGAAACATAAACAGTGTTGCCTATTTTCAAAAAGAAAATTATCTCAGAATAATACAGTAAAATACAATATAGGAGCCTTGGGCCTTTCCCTGCCCAGATCAGAGTATCCTCCATCAGGTACCTCAAAGTACCTCTGACAACAGGGCTGTTTCCTTTCTTAGATTCAGTTCTTTTATTTTTTTTTTCCCATTTTGTTATCTATTTGATGCTCCTTTAAGCAATCAAGATTACAGGACCGGATAATCTCCAAGCAATTAATTGGCTCAAATGAGGTTAAGTTGATGAAGTAATTTGAATGGCATGAGGGAAGATGATGACATTCTATGGTGGTTACTAAACTTGTGGGTATCCAAATTGATTTTGTTGGTCACAATCACTTCCTAATGGGTTGCAATCTGAGCATGGGCAGCAGGTGGCATTGCACTGTCCTGGAATCACTCGTATGCCATTTTGAAGTAGATCTTCACATCACCAGCGATGCACACACTGCTGCCTGGGAACTTCTGATTTAATCTGAAGTCTCATCTCTCACCTGCTAATTTATATCAGTCCTTTCTTTTTCTATTCACACAGTAACACCTCTTTAAATCAAGCACGTGTGTCTCTTTAAGGGCTTCAGGTGGCAGGGAATCCACAGCATTTAGCTCTGTAGTGATTAATTACCACTACCACTTTAGAGTCACACCTCCATGGAAGTCTGAATGCATCTTTGATGTTTGCATCCACTGGCTTTTGTTAGAACACTTTTTGTTTTAGTTTAAGTTCATTTTGATAACAAATCTCCAGCCCACGTTAATACTGAATGATCAAAATGGAGTCATCACTTTGTTTCTTACTACATGGAGAAGACAGGAGAAGGGAGGGGGGTGCAGGAGCATCTGTTTGTGGCGTGGTTCCTTTAGTGTAAAAGCCATCAGTCATTAACACCCCCTTAAAACAATTCCTTTTTATTGCCTGAATATCCTGAACTCTGCCCCATTTTCCAGACAAAGAACAAGACTGAAAGCGTTTCTTGTCTTGTTGTCCCTGGTGACCAGTACCTGCTATGCTGTTTTCCTACCACTGGCCCTCAGGCACATGGATCTGGCAGCATCAGAGTGGAAGGTTCATAGTCCAATGGATTAATGACTCTTTGACTCGCTATTGTCTGATGTGTTGTAGATATGCTCAGTCTGTGTCTCCAGTCTCTTTATCTTCCCTGTGCAGTTCCATTGACAGCTCTGCAACTTCCCTCCCAAACTGGCTGTTCAGCACAAGGAGTTTCTCAGCAGGAAGTTTTGCCTTTGTTCCCTGGGTTCTCTCTAACACCCATAAAACAATCCATCCTGGATTTGTAATGAACACGATAACCCACTTACAAAGGAAAGTGCTTCACTTGCTCTTTGCAAAACATTCAAATCAAAACCCCTGAACTCCTAAAGGAGTATAAAAAAACTGCTTCTCTGAATAGGCTGAATCTGAAGCCAAACTTGTCTCTCATGTTCGTTGCTCGATGTGCCTACCCACTGACATGTGCCACAGGTGTATGGATGGCTTCTCACCACTAGAAAGTCACCATGAAGAAGACGACCAGCCACAGGCTGTGGCTTCCACTAGTGCTCCTTATCTTGTGTGGCCTTAACAAAACACACAGTCCAGACTACAGCACAGTTCTGGGCTCTTTTCCCAGCGTGTGAATGTGGGAGATGCTGGAGGTGTAAAGAGGAGGTTGGGTGCTGAAGTTCTGGCACATCTGATGGGGATGACAGCTGAGGTCTAGGAAGACTCAAACATTGAAAAAGAAAGGTGAATCTGACAATACTTGGAAACCAAATTTGATGGCTCTAGAGATAAATTGGCTGCACTGCACAGGGGTCTCAGTCTCTAGACTCTGACTGACAGTAAGTCCCATTGTATTCTGTTCTTTCTTGTAGTCCTAAGAGTAACTTTCATCATCCTTCTTTTTAATTGTTTGAGCTTTCCAGGAAAATGACAGGATTTCTTACAAAGCTTACTCGAACTCAAAGTAGTCAGAGCCTCGTGTATCTAGTTACAGTTCCTATTAATATCTATATTACCGGATAGGAAAGGAAATGCTAGATTTCTAAATTGCCTCACTGAAAAGTTAAAATGCCTTTTAAAACTTTCCCCCACCTTCCCACTTTGAAAAAATCCTCCATATTATAGAAGAAATGCTAAGTTGTGGCTTGAAGCAGTGATTGAGCACCTGATGGGGAGGCAGGGCCAACCTAGGGGAGCTCAGATGCATGCAGTGGACTGAATGACCAGAAGGGGTAGAACCAGACCTCATTTGGTCTGGTTGACAGTGGAGGGAATCTTGATGGGGATCCCTGTGTACCTGAGACCTTCTGAAGGTGAGCAGCTTTTTTCCTCTGTTTTTGTGTCCACAGCTGTTGCAATTGGGCTTATCCTCATTTCCTGTAGCCCGTGACTCTGCTACCCTGCTGTCATTGCTGTGTTTTCCATCGTGTTGTATGTGGGGATGGGGTGAAGAGAGAGACTAACTCAGGTTATGATGTGGAAGTACATAGAATCAAAAAAAACAAACTTGAAAACAGGAGAACTCAGAAGGTCACTCTGTCCATCCCACCCCAGAGACTGATCAGCTACATATAAATCTTTCTTGACAGATTGTTTTTTAACCTGCTATTTAAAACCTCATGTAGTTCCAACCTTCTTGACTATCCTTATTGCTGGATATTCTACCTTCAAGTCTAATCTAAAATAAACATTCATCGCCATACGATTACTTCTTTGGAGACACAAGATCTGCTTTCAGATGATGAGACAGCACTTTTCAACTCCAAAAGCATCGTTCTCCAGGCAGGATGTATAGGCAGCTTTATTGTCCTTTGAACTCATACGCTGCTGTATTTTTCACCATATTTTTGCATATTTTTCTTTGTTTGCTGTGAGAAAATCCACCTTTGTTTTTCTGCCCTTCTTTGTCTTTTCTCTCACATCGTGTCATAATCCTTGTCCATGCAACCAGCCCTAAATCTGCTGGCTCTTCTTTGCTTGTGTCCACAACACCTCCTTTGTCACCACGCAACACAGCAGATGCAGTCTGAGCAACTGCAGCTCCACATCAGTAGATGCTGGAAGCTGAACTGACACATCTGATATCAAGGATAGATTTCATTTTTGTCCTACTGGCTCTCCTCTGAACTCTTGGTGTAAATAGGTGGCAAGAATGTCCCTCATGCAGGCTGTTACTCTCAAATGAAAACATGACATGTCCATAAAAAGTGATCTATGTGTAATCATCACACACATGCCTTCAGATCGGGGAGAGAAGTGACTTGCTAATTAAGTTTTACAATCCAGCGGTTGCGAGAAAGATAAAAACATGTCCCCGGTCAATCCATTACGAAGAGAACAGAACATCTGACCTTTTCATCCTGCCTTCCGTTTGCACTCACTAGATCCATAACCTTTTCCAGCTGGAACGGAAAGTTCAATTAAGTTTTGTTGGCTCAGAAAACTGCCCATGTCCTGGAGAGTATATTAGGCACTCAGGGGCTGCAATTATCCATCTGGTGCCACTTCAGCTATAATATCTATATATTTATATATGTACTGTCATTGTTTGCAAGGATAAACATTGTGCTGAGCTGCTCAGGGTCACAAGCCCTCCTGCTAGGGATTCTTCTGAATCCCAGGACTGAAGCTACCAGACAAGATAAACCCAATGTCAATGGTGTTGGTGCTATTCATAGTCTCAGGAGGAACGTGTCCAAGTGGAAAAGATTCATCCATAGCACAAAACCTTTCAGGTTTGAATCTGTGTAAATCCATTGATTTCTGGATTTGCACTTCTCAACTTTCTGGGTGAGGCATGTATAGAAGTAACTTAATCTCTGTTGAGATAGAAATTAAATACACACACACATATATATCATATAATTAACACTTTTGAGGACAAAGTGCTTGGCCTTGGCAAATTATTCATGCAATTACATCGAAGATGAGGCACTGACAGCAACCAACGCATCAATCATCTGACTGATCAATAATGCCTGCAGAACACACAATCAAACCTAATCAGACTCACATCGCCTCAGGATGAGAGAACATCTGAGGTCCTTACCACACACTGTGAGGCTGTAGCTTCAAGGGCTTGTCAGAAAGTTTGCTGAGCAGACTTTTCCTTTTGGAGCTCTTTGTGTCCTGTTTGCAGATCTGCAGCTCTCTCTGAAAGGGGAGCAAATGTACTTAGGTCAGGACAACTCCTGTAATATGAGAATAAGGACTGCTCTGCACAAAATACCAAAAGACTGCCTCACCCTGCCACCCTCACCAAAGGAGAAATGCTTGACTTCCTGCTTCAGAAGTTCCAAGATTTAGAGAATGTTTCAAAGCTCCACCAGGAGATTTAGCCAGAGGCTGAAGAGCTCTTCCCCAAGAGGCCACTGCAATCATCAAGTCCTGCAGCTGCAGGCAACAAACGCACCTCTTCCATTGGAGTTGGATGTATGAGTACTCATCACATATCATGGGCAGCAACTTCTTAATGACATCTCTGTTGGAGTCAGAGCAACAGTTTTGCTCAGCCAGTTTGGCTGCTCTGACCTTCAGCTCCGTTCTACTGGGGTTTATTTAGCTTGGAGAAGAGAAGGCTGTGGGAAGACCTCATTGCAGTCTTTCAGTACAAGAAAGGAGCTTCTGAACAGGAGAGGGATTGACTTTTTACATGGCCTAATATTATTAGGACAAGGAGGAATGGCTTTAAACTAAAAGAGGGGAAATTTAGGTTAGATGTTAGGAAGAAATTCTTTACTCAGTAACTAGTGAAGCACTGGTACCCAGAACTATGGATGTGCCATCACTGGTGGTGCCCAAGGCCAGCATGGGTCCTGGGCAGCCTGAGCTGGGGGGGGGGACAACCACAGCAGTGGCTGCACTCTGATGATCTTCAAGATCACTTCTAACCTAAGTCACTCTATGATAAAATCCCTCCTTAAGCAACACTAACTAGTGATGCTGCACTATAAATGAGGAAGAGTCAAGCTACAGTCACTCTGATTTACCTTCCAGGACACAGCTGCCAGCCAGATGTGCTCCTCAATAACCATGGAGCCAGGAAGGATCCCACCTGGCCAAGCCCAACCTCCCTCAGCCACAGCTGTGGGCTGAGTCTGCAAATCTTAGGGAACCTCCTGCCTTTCCTCGCCAGTCCCTGCGCTGTGCCTCATTAGCTGCTCAGCTCCCTTCAGCTGGGAGACAGGAATCTGGCAGGAAGGTGTAAACAGCCAGTTTAATTGGGTGTTTAGAACAAAAGGAGCAGTGGCAGTGCTGTCATTTTTGAGCTAACTTACAAACAGGTAGTTTGAAAATCATTTCCTCCCATCTGCACAGAGTTAAATCTCTCAACGCATGCAAGCAAGCGTCTCTCTGAACATGGGAGAAGCAAACAAACAAAGTGATGCCTTTTCAGTGTAAGACTCTGTTTCTGTCCTGGCTTATATCCTGTCCAGTTCAATTGTATATCATCTGCCTTGAGGCTTGGCAAGTTTGAAACTACCCTTGGTTTTTCTTTCCCTATCTGCCTTACACTCGCACATAAACACAACGTGCACATCTTTACCTTTCATCACTGTATTCCTGGTGACTCTCTACACCTGGACAGTCAACAGTAGGTGCCAAAAATGTCCAGATGTGGTGACAACAGTGTTACATTATACCTTGAAATGGAGACACATTATTTACTGCCCTTCTTCCAGCAATCTCCATAATGGATAATCTACAATTATCCATTCCTAGGAAGAAAAGCTCTTTGTTTATTAATTTTCTTCCTGTGCTTAAACTCCATATTTCTGGGAGGAAGGAAGAGGAAAGAAAACTAAAGCTGTCCAGAGATGTCCTGCCTGCACCTCTCAATGCAGATGTGGATTTATTTGTGTTGCTTAGAAACCTGCATTTGTGGCCTGGCTGATCCCTCCATGTTTATTTAAAATGACATCAAACAGAAAAAGACACAGCTATAATGCTCAAGAGTGAAAGTTTACTGGGGTGACTGGTTCTGCACCTGAATCATTTCTCTGATCTCTCCTCCCAAGCCAAAGAAACCATTTCCATGCCAATGGGATCCTGGTGACCAAAGCACCGGACATCAGCTGGGGTATCTCCACTCAGGACTTATGGCCTGCCCCAAGATAACAATACATGTCTGTGATGGGAGTGACAGTATTTCAGGATGACAAGCATCTCAGTTTCCCTACAAGTATCCCATTTTTTTCCTAGATATCTCCTAGATATACAAATCCAGGCTTTCAGATGCATGCTGATGAAAGCCCAAGGATTGCTGACGTCTGGCTGCAGATTTGATTTCCAACCCAGTCTGACGGTGGCTTAATTTACACTTAAGCACAAAACCCAACTCCTTACTATTCTCCTTTCTTTCGGTGAAATAAAAATGATCTAGAACCAACAAATTGAAATGTAACTAATTCGGAATGTAATGGATTCATAAATTTCAAACATGAGACCATTATGATTTACTGCTCTGCCTTGCTGCGTAAGCAAGGCCATAGATTTCTTATGCTTACGGTTTCTGCACGAACCTCAGTTGGAGTCTTGTTTAAGCAGGGACATGCAGTCTTTGACACCAGTCCCAGGATGACCACATCCCTGAACAGGTGAGCACTTCTACTGGGAACTGGGTGATACCTTAATTCAGCTTTGAACTTATCTCTTATTTCCCATCAGAAGATGACAGTGCAACAGCTGAAAAGCCGAACTGAAAGACTGATGTGAGGATCTGTTTAGTGCAGCCATAAGCAGAACATACCAGGAATTTCATCAGTCTGAGTTTGCTGACAGTGCCTGACTGCACTGGAGATCCGCAGCGTCCTGCTGGAGGGGAAACAAACTTTCTGAGTGCTGGAACCACACCTCTGACATTTTAGAAGTTCACTGCCTATAAATAAGGGGTTTTTAATGGAAAGCCTTGTCACAAATCACAGCCACGAGGGCTTAGAGCGCTGTCTAATTTTTCAGCTTCCTACATTGGGACTTGATTGCTTTTGATGGCCTTTTGTATTCTTAGTTTATGAAAAATCAATACTTTAATATAGAAAATGAATCTCCCAGCTCTCTATTTAGGGTAATGTTACTTCCAGCGATGTTGCTCCCTCTGTTCCGTTCTCTACACTCCAACACACCGACAGGTGTGTTCATCCTGCAGGGATGCTTCTCACTCAAGCAGTGAATCACAGAACCATCAAGGTTGCAAAAGACCCCTAGGATTCCCAAGTCCAACCCCAATCCATCCTATCATGCCCATTGGCCACTCGCTGCCACTTCTCCACAGTTCTGTAACAGACCCAGGGATAGTGACTCCACCACTCCCTGGACAGCTGTGCCAGTGCATTGTTGCTTTTTCTGGGAAGAAACATTTCCTAATATCCAACCTGGTGCAACGCAAAGCTCTTACCTCATGTCCTATTGATTATCTCTTGTCCTACTGTCACCTATTTGTCAGGCGCAGGACGTGCATGGGATGGCATCACATCACCTCTAGCAAGGAGTTTTTCCATCCTCTGAGCTGCTTTGAATTTAAAAAGCCTGGAATTTCCACAGACACCACCTGCTTCTCACTACTATGTGGCTAACCAGGAACTTTCTGATTTAATAATCTTGTCTGATCGGAAGGTTGTTAAGATAAAGAGGAAAAATACTTCATTGTATTGTTTTTCCCCAGTTCTGAGACAAACCAAAATGTAACAAAAAAAGAAAGAAGAAATGGCTCTCAGAAAGTTACACTTCCAGCACTCATTTGGGTGTTCACAGGAAATAAAGCAGGTTCAAGACATTCATTTTCACTAAAGGTAAACACCAGATTCAAAACCACAGCCTGAAAACAACTGATACTCCATTATAAATCTGTCGACTGATTCATTTTCTCTGTGCTTTGCAATTGGTGCCATGGCTGGGGCAGCTCTGCAGCAGCACTTTGGGCACCAGTGTCATGCACAGCTTTGCTCTTCCTACTCTTGCATTGTTTATAAAGGAAGGGATTCTGTAGCAAAGCCCACTGCCCAGGGCCATCAGATTCTTGTTACTCCTGCTGAGGGCAGGGGGACCTCATGTTGATGTAAATCACTTTGCTTTCCCCTACCTCATTCCTAATGCCCTCTGGTGAGTGCTCATCAGGAAAGCAAATCTTTTCTTTTTTTTCAACACTTCCTTTGTTTTTTTCTATTTAAACACAGGCCTTCTTGGTGCTGAGAAACGGTGCCCCTTCCTTGCTTCTTCTCTCTCGTACCAAAGAGAAAGGGAGGGAAACACAAGGATCAGCTACTCGAAAAAGCAGAAACACATCATGATGTCAAGCTGTTTTCTCCTGTCCCTCAAGCTCCAAACCCAGTGGCTGTTCACCCCCCTGCCATCCCAAGAAATCACCCGAAAACAAAAGCAAAGGAGTTGGGAATATGTGGCCTCTGCAGGCAGGTAAGCAGCTTGGCACAAGGTTATTTTCAGCTTGGTATGAAACACAACGTGGTACAACCTGCACAAAATGCCAAGCAGTCGGAGCCAGAGCTGCATGCTCCTCATCTCTTGCACTGAGGTAAAAATAAACCTTAATAAAAGGGCTGAAGAGGCCTAATGGGAAGTGGAAATGAAAAAGGAAATAAAAGAAGAAACCTCTGCTAGGATGAGCCTCTAGAGAGATGAGGGGACACAGCGGGATGTCTCCGTGTTGACTTCCATTGTTGCTGCCTTTCCATCACAGGAGCTTGGTCCTTCAGGTTGCAGAAACTATGGCATTACTGGGTGAATCTGAACTGCTTGGCTCTTACTGAACAATGGACTTGGGCAACATTGGATGAGATGAGACTGGCACTAAGAAAAACCATAAAGCATTACCAGTTGCATTAATGGAAATGAATGCAAACACTTCCAGAAAGAGAAAAAGAGGTCCAGAAGTCAGGGAGCACAAGGTCCTGAGGGAAAGTGAATGGGCTCTCACTGCCCAGGGCTGGCCCAAGGACCGTGCAAGGAGGAAGACAGAAGGTGGAATGTCCTAAGGTCACAAGGGATTCACTCTGCTTTTCTAAATGAAGCTAAGAGAGGAGTTTAAAAGAAGTCCAGTGAGGAATAATAATTAAAAAGTCCCAGAGCAGAGACAGAGCAGTGAACACAGACAGTCTGACAGTTTCAATTTTCACTTAGACAGGATTTCTCAGGACTGATAGCCTTCTCCTCTTGCTGACAAGCATCTCTCACTGCTGTAAATCCCAGACCTAGTGGCTGCCGCTCGCCTTCCTGCCTTCACCAGTGCCAATGAGCCTCTACAAGGTGGTGGCAATGGTGACAACACTGTCTCATGTTGGCGGAACACCTCAGACTGGAAGAGACAGTGGTGTGAGGCAGGAGTCAAACAGTCAGCATCACCTGGGTAAAACAGATGCTTTTGCACTGGTTTAAAATGTCTGTGTGAGCAGGGCTGGGCTGACATCCCTTCCCACATTAGTTCTGTCCTTTGTGACTGCAAGGGTACTGCTAAGAAGGAAAACAAGGAGGGATGTTATGATGGGAGAGACATGGTGAGGTCAGGGTACTGTTGCAAAATAAGAACAGATCAGAGGTGGGCTGTGGTGACAAACATTGGGATTGAAACTGATGGACATGCATATGCCTGCTTCTCTCTGCATCTTTAGTATCAGGGTGGGTGAACACTGACCAGTGCCACTGCACAGGAATCCCTTGAAGATTTAACCTTTTGTGTTAAGGAGTGTTAACAACACTATTACTGGACTGGGAGGAAAAGAAAAGTAAAATAGCCCATACCGAGCCTCAGGAGCCTTAACTCCACCCTGAGCTCAAGTGTTGGATGTTTAAACCATGGTTTTGCTTCCCTTTGCCTGACAATACCTTCCCAGTTCATTAATATTCAGAGCTAAACCTGAGGGAGTTTAGGAAAAGTCAGAGATCAGAGAGGGAGCAAACTCAGAATCAGAGATGGACCTGAACCAAACCTCTGGGTCAGCCCAGGACTCTGCTAAAGGACAGGCGGGGGGGTGAATTTTGCAGCTCAGTCCAATCTATAATTCATTATGTATCGCTGGTATTTCTAAGAAGGCTACAGCTGTGATATTTAAATGCCAAACCTTTGTGCATCTTTAGACTCATACTTCTGTTGTTGTTTTTGTGGAGCTGAAATAGTTTTCTCTCCTCCTTGCTTCCAGAGGAAGCCAGAGGGAGAATGTGTTGGCATCATCCTGAATAGACTTGTTTCTTGTTACTGTAGCATCCAGGATATTCTGTGTTAGTGAGTCTGAAGCTCCAAACCATCTAATGGCCACTTCGCACTTAATTTCACAGTGAGTAGATAGAGAAATTCCAACCCTCTCTAAACTCAACAGGACAAACTTTGTGAACTCTATGGGTTATGGCTTCTCTGGGATATGAATTCTGTGACACTTCATTCCTATGAACGAAGAGAACAAAGAGGTGTGAACTGATATCACCCACTGAGCAGATGAGGAGGCTTCTGCAGTAAACAGCTTGAAACAGAAAGAGAGGAAAAAGTAGAGCTGGAGAAGGTTTTAACAGTGAAGGGGAAACTAAATCATAGAATCACAGAATTGTTTTAGTTGGAAGGGACCCTTAAAAGCCATCCAACTCCCCTGCAATGAATGGGGCATCGACAGCTTGATCCCATCTATAACTGAGAAGTGACTTTTACTGTCTCTCAATACCTGTCAGGTTTGTCAAAGAAATTTATGAGCGTTCTGGGGGCTGATAATTTTTTTATATTAAAAAATATGCATATATGCAACAATTAGTTGAAATTCTTCACAGAAAAGCTCAAGCAATATATTCATTGACATTTAACCTCCCCTCCCTGCAATCAAAGTCTTTTAAATAGAGATTGCATCAAATTTGATTCCATTTTGGCAGTTATATTTCTTGAAAGGAAAAGAAAAATAATATAAGAGGGAGAAAAAAAAATCCAAAGTGAAACAGGCTGTGACAAAGCAATATGTATCTGCAGAGGAGAAAAAAAAAACACCTTCTAAAAAACAATCCTGTGGAGCCCTAGAATTAAGATGTCAAGGAAAAGAACACAAGGTAAGGAATGGGAGAAGGAAAGAAAAATACCAAGAGAAATAACGGTGAGGTTAAAATACAGTGATAATGTCCTCCATAATGCACAGAGTCTCAGTCCTGCTATCCCCTAATGAGCATCAGGCACAGCTGATGGAGGTCTGGGGACAGTTGCAAAGCCACGGTGCTGTGGAAGATGGGGTAACAGTTACTGGTATTTTTCCTTCAGACACAGCACTAAGCAAACAGTTGCTGCAGGGTATGGGGCGAAGACAGGCTGAATGGGAAAACACTCTGCCTTTCAGAAGGGAAAGTGAACTAAAAAGCTGCATTTCGTCTGGAGGCAGCTGGTTCACCTGGAGAAAGGCAGCTGTGTTAGCCAGGGCTGCTCTGCAGAACCTTTATGGCAATCCTCCCTCCATCAGTATGAGCACAGCATCTGCTGCTTTTCATATTTTGATTCATGCACCTGCCACAAGCTTCATCCAGCGACACGGGCTGTGCTTACAGGGGTCTATAGCATGAGGATCCACTTATCTCACACAACACTCCCATCACAGGGCGCATGCTGCGTCGTTCTGCAGCTTTTTGGGATGTGTTGGGTGGATAGCCTATCTTCCTCCAGAGCCTGGAAAGCCTTTTGGGACCCAGAGGAATGAGAAGCTCTGTAAGATGCTTTTATCATTATTAATGGGAACACTTGTATTCAGAGGAAGATGGAGAGGAGATTTGGGAAACGTGAGACCTGTAAGTCCTGATTTCAGCAGCAGGGGGTTATAGATACTGGCTACACTAATCAGCAACAGAAGAGGGGAAGCCACCCAGGGAATTGCGATTTAATTAAAGATAGCTGCCAGGGATTCAGGGAGGAGAAAACAAGCCGAACAAACTCTTTGAAGGAGCACACAAAAGGGAAAAGTTGCCAAGACCAAACAGGGGAATGATCTTAACTTTGGCAAGAGGATAGCTGTGAATAGGCATCAAAATCCCTCTACTGAGTGTTTTCTCCCAACCTTCAGAATGGAAAATGGTAGCATCTGTGCACAGCTGGAATGCGATGGATGGCAGCTTACATATGGATGTGAAGCCCTGGGCAAGTTCATGCAGGAGTGGTGACTTCACCTGGAACTTGCTTGCTAATCCCCGACAACCCTTCATTCAAGGCTCCTTTCAGAAAGCTGAGAGTCCCACTTGCAGCTCAAGGAACTTTGATTTTAGATTATTATTCTATTGGACATGTTTGAACATCTCTTCCCTAACAGGATGACATCCCTCCCCTCTCTAAACCTGTCACCACTTACCAGGCTTTGGTGCTGTGAGGAGCTCTAAGGGAAGCCAAGGATGTGGAGCAGTAGCTTCACTCCTCAGCCATCATTTATGTTATCAGTCATCCTTAAATCCCAGCACAAACAACACTACAGGGGCAGAAGCACGGCTGATGCCAACGCTGCTCTCTTGGCAGGTTAGATATACTGCTTCATTTTACTTCTGGGCTCCGGGCAATATTAATTTTTTAAAGCAAGGTTAGATCTCAAACATTTGTCAAAGGCGTCGCTCATGAGGTTGAGATCCATCTCCTTCCTCTTGCCACTCCCTTGTTTTTTTTTCCTGCCTCTTTTGTCTTTAAACTACTCTAACATGCCCCAGAAGTCAGAGCTCTCCTCTTTGCTGACCCTCTTGGCTAAACCATCAGTCACTGTTCATCATCCTCTGTAATAGAGTAGGAAATGGCTTTTTCAGAAGAAACGCCAGGCTGTGATCCCCAGCAAAGCCACCTCCTTGACTCCAGAAGCACAGAATGTGCATGAGACCCCAACCAGAGCCAGCCCTGGGCAGGAGCTGAGCTGGAGGGACCATCACAAATGGTCCTTGGGCCCACACTGCTGCCAGCAAACCCTGGCTGAGATCTGGGTGGTATCTCCAGGATATCAACATTCAGAAGCAGACTGGTGCAAGCTAAATTTTTATGAGCAGCATCGAGGGGTTGTTATTGACTTCTTTTTCCTTTGTTTTTCTTTTTTTTTCCTTGTGGTACTTTTTTTTCCCCTTTCTTTCTTTCTCTTCTTCCACTCTACCTTAAAGGGAGAATAAATTAAGAGTTTATCTGTAATTTTCTCAGCAGGACAACTTCATTGAAGTGCCAGGCAGGATCCCCCATTGTATAAATCAATGCATTTTATCACAAACCTGGGCCTTCTGGTAATAAACTAAACAAGAGCTGCTGCTTTCCTCATGGATGTAATCAGCAAACAGGTGAGCACAAGAGCTTTCCTTGTACTAATGGGGCGAGGGGGGAGGCAGTTAATTTGACCTGGACTGCGGATTTAGCCTTTCCTGCAGCACAGCTATTCCCGCAGTTATCTCTCCAAGTCCAGCCTCTGTGACTTTCTGTCTTATTTCTAGTCCAGACATGCTCTGGAAACTATTACCATATTCATAAAGCTACCTGGGCTCACAGAGCATGCATGAAAGAGTAAGAAAGACCCATCTATTTTACCAGCTGTACAGCCAGCATCTGTAAGTGAGAAAAGGAGAAGAGGAAGGAAGGAAAAGAGCTTATTCTGCATTTGCTGTGTAGGAAAAAAAACGTGTGTGGCCTTTCAAAGGTAACGTCCATTAACAAAAGAAAGCAGAGATACACATACTGGCCAAGTCAATCTGCCCCTGAGGGCAAGTAACAGCTTATCACATAGCCCTGTTTGGATTTATTGCATTGCCAGGGAGCAGTTCCATGACCATGCCTGTTTTCAGGCAAGTGGAGAACATGGCTTGAGACAAGGAGATTTAGGATACAGGGAGCAGAAGGAATCTTTGTTGCAGGTTCTAATTCCAGGCTCAGACATGGGTTTAATAGATGACTTTAGCCAAGCAAGTGGTTTGTAATGGTTGTAACAGAAGTATATTTCCTTTACCAGGTGATGAGCATTGGTAAGAGGCCTTAATTCCATGGACAAAAGATATCCAGGATCTAAAAATGTATGATCACACCTATTCTAAATGAAAGCCTCTTTGCGTGTTAACTTTTTTGTCTCTGTTATCATTCATCTAATTCTTTAGCAGTGTAGTAGTACTGAAGACAAAGATGGTCTTGAATAAAACTGTATGAATTATGTGAAATCGTATCATACAACTTCAAGGTATTATTGCAAAGAGTCCATCACTTGGCCTGAGGCACTGAGAACTCCTATTCTACAGCAAGGACGTTTGGGGAGCAAGTCTCATCAGGGAAGCCTGCAGGGGATTCCCATTCCTCATAAGCTCACACGCTCAGGACTTAACTAGAGCATCTCTTTCAGCTTCTGAGAACACAGATTCATCTTTGTCTTTGAAGGGAAGATGATAGAGTGATTATAATGCTGTCTTTCAGATGTGAGGTGGGAGAACCAGCTACACAGGGATGGTTTCCAGTACAGAGAAGAGGTCGTATTTACTGAGTATTTAGTGGGTCTAAGAAATGTTAGCTAAAAAAAAAATCACTGTAAAGGTTAGAGGCAAAAAAAAAATCTTTTTCAGGCTTTTTGGACTTGTCTTTGTGCAGTAGCACAGATATGAAGAAGATAACACTGAGAGATGATTCACCTTGCTTGTTCTGGTGAGAGTGGATCGGCAGCTACTTACACCCAGTGTAAGAAAAAAGGAAAAAATATTGATCCAGAGTTCCCACATCTATGATCTACATCCTTGTGTTTCCCCTAAAGAAAATTTATGGCTCCCCATCAGCAGTAAATCAGAGGACTGACTTTCCTGCTCCTTCTCAGACAGATGCTCTGTTGTAGAACATGAGAGAAAGTCCCCAAAGTGTGGAGGATATGAGGGTTTAACACATGGGCAGGTCTGAATAACAGTTCAGAGCAAGGAGAAGAAAGACAGATCAGCTGCCAGCCTGGTGGAGAACAGCAAGCTTTTCATTATGTTTAATGCATTTGCTAAATGTAGTTCTATAGAACACTAGTGTATAAATAGATCATTATTTATACTAATATTTATAAATATATGTATAAATACAACTTGGTAAATATATGTTTATTAAACTAAACAAATACATATTTATAAAGGGATATTTAATGCATTTAATAAACATACAGATCTTGCTGCCATGCTGGAGGATAAAACAAGGTGAAGAGAATTGGAAGCCAGCCTTGGCAAAAAATAACCTTTAGATTGACACCTTCTTCCTAATGGATTGCAAAGCTCTGTTTTACTCTCATTTACACACTGGTGAGAGATTTGGTTGCGATGTGCAGCAGCCTCTGAGATGAGATACAGTAATTGTGTAACCAAAATAGCAGTGCCACAGCTGAGTGCCTCCTAGAAAGTAAAATACTACCTTTTTTTTTCAATGAAACTTGGACTAACTTCTCAGCTTGGGAGAAATGATTCTTGTTTATAGTGAGTAAAATCCTAACCACAGAATCCAGCCGAGAGGACGTCTATATTAAAGATCTGTATACTGATACATAAGCTTTTTTGGAGTTAGTTAACAGCAGGTTGATGAGGACCATAAGCCCTGAAAAAGAAATGGAAAAAGAGGAATAATGGAGATAAGGATGGTACTGTTTCCTGTGCCATAGATTCATGGATAGAATCATGAAGGTTGGAAAAGACCTCCCAGATCCACAAGTCCAACCCAGACTCACCCCACCATGTCCACTCACCATGTCCCTCAGTGCCACATCTCCATGGTTCTTGATGGCAACCCAGGGATGGTGACCCCACCACCCCCTCAGCAGGCGTTCCAGTGTGTTAAAACTCATGTCTCGTTACAGAATGCAGCCAGCTTTGCTATTACCTTTGCCACAAGCAGGAGGCCATGCAGCCAGCTGCATTCTGAGCAAGACCAGGCCATTGCTGTGCTGACTGAAAAGCAACCAGCGCCTCTCTCATCACTGAGATTTAAATCACAGCTCTTCTCCCCACTCCAAGGTCTCACTAATGCCCCCAGACTCTTGATGGGAATAGTAGAAATGTAGTATGCTTGCCAGTTTAGGATTGTTATTTCTGTCATGCTCAGCAGGAAAACAGAGCACTGCTTGGTTCAATAACTGGATTAAAACAAACTGCAGCTCAGGATCTGAAATCAAGCCTCTTACCTTTCAGCTGCGTGATTTAACCTAAGTCCATCTTCTCTCTCCATGCAAAAGGAACATCATGGTATCAACATCTGTCTTCAGCACACGCTGCTCTGGGCCTGTTTCGCATTCTGGATGGATCTGTGAATGAACACTTTTCAAATGCTATCAATATTTTATGAATTTCTATCCACTTACTTTAATGGGGGATTGTAAAAGCATTTAACCATATTACATCCAATCTCTCAGACACTGCATTATTTCAACGGAGCTATTTTATTAGAACCAACTGGCAGAGTTTCTGTGATTTTGTTTAAATATATATATGCAATATATAATACTATATATCTCAAACAAGATGAAATCAGATACCAGGAAAAGGGAAGCAGCCATGGAAACACTGCATCTCAGGTTTGTTCTGATGTACTGGGAACGTTTCATTTGCTGTGCATGGCTGCATGCAGACTTCTTAAGTGATTGTTTTTATAGACTGGGCTGAGACTGAGCCTGACTGTCTGCTGCTCGCTCTTTCTCTCTCTCTCCCACAGCACTAAATCCAGATGCAAACACATGGCATCGTCCAGAAACACAGCTATGCACAGTCCCTGATGTTTGGACTGAGGTGTCCCTCTGTGGCCATGGCATTGGTTTCCTGACTGGGACTTAGGTGAGATATCACTTTGCATCTGCCAGTGACCAGCAGAAGCAGGCAAGAGAAACAGCTTCCATCAGGCATGTCAAATGCAATTCTTTTAGACCTACTTTAGGCTTTTGCCATGAAACCCAACAACTCCAGACCCAACCCTTTCCTCCCACCTCTGTTTTGGCAATGTATGGGACAGATGTGCTCCAGGGCAGCCAGACCCAAGGTTCTTCATTCAGCAGAAGGCAAAGATGCTCATTTCTTCTCCTCCTTGTATCCTTTCTGCCCATTGTTTGGATGCCTGTAGGCTGTTCAACAACTACCAAGTTTCTTTTGACCACATCACTGTTGGGTAAATGAATTTAAGGTCGGATTTACAAATGCCTGTTCTGTTTCAAATGGGAGGACTTGTAATTGTCTACCTTCAGCCATGCAGGACAGTGAGTTGTTCTGATCAAAGAAGCACTGATTTTACTGGCACAATTTATTCAAGCCAGAAGAATTACGAGAGGATCACTCTTGCACAATACAGTAATTGCAGGTCAGAGGCATCTTCTCCCATCAAAGACACAAAATCTAAAGCTTGAGATGCTGGAACATTTTCCCCTTTAATTCCTCCTATTACCCTCAAAATAAAGCAGCTTCTCAGCTACACCTGAGGACTCTGTAATCCTTGTTAGAATGACAACACACAAGTTTCTTTTATTGGCTGTGCCTGATGGTCTCTGCTGCTCACACACCAGAAAGAGCAGCTCTGCAAAGCCAGCCTCATTGCTCATTAGCATCAGTTATTAAAACATAGGATATCTCTGCTCCCAGATGGCAAACTGAGTTCTGTATAGAATTCCTCACTCAATGGTTTAACATATTTTTATAAGCTCTTTTCTGACAACTACCTGTAAGTCACAAATAAAACATCACAGAGATTTTTCTTGGTGGGACAAATGAGACCAAAAATTAGTTTTCCTCCTGTTGTTTTGTTTCTGTTTTTTACTTTTGAGGTGACTGCTATAATTTTCAGCCATGAGCTCTTCTCCTCCAGGCCAATATTCAGACAGGTTTTTTTCTAAGTCTTCTTTACACCCTGACTCCTAATCAAAGTCAAAAGAGTATAAGAAAGTCAGGATTTCTCCTTCCATCTATCCAGAAAGGAAGGTCACAGACTACAGTAACTTCTGGACCTATTTATCAAACTCTTGGAAGCCACAACTCCCAGATTAAAAGAGCAGTGATTGATGACACCTTTTCCAGGGGTTACATTGGAAAAACGTGCTCTTTATAATGGAAACAGAGAGGAAATTAGTTCTCCTATCTCTCTTGGGTTTTAGTGGAAGTGGAAAACTGTAGATAAGAAGCTAAATCCCAAAACCTCTCCTCCAAAAACCTGCCTGCAGAGCCTGAGTTCTTTAACCATCTTCTTCCCTCCACACTTTCTCTACATGCCATTTGTGTAAAAGCACATTGTTATATACCTTTGGATAGTAGTGGCTTATTGACATGAATATCAGATGCTTTTAATACAAGCATTCAGTAAGTTCCTTTGTGATTGCTGGAACACTAGTCCAGGACCAACAAAACCCATATCTCAAGTTTCACAGCCATCTTATATGACTTTTAACAACAATTCCATGTTTCTGTATGCCTCTAATTTCCCACTTCCTTGCCATGCCTTGGTGTTGTGTGGTGATCAGGCCCTGCAGTGATAGAATTTAGGGAAAGTACGGAAATATTTTGCAATATGATTCATTAATGCCACATACCCCTCAGTGCACTGTGTCAAGTCACCCCCCTGGAATTCTTCTCTCGCTCAAAAGGAGTTGAGAGAAAAAGACAGGAGCTATAAAAGACTGGCCCAGATAAGATGCGTGCTCTTAAACATAACAGGGAGGTTTATAGCCGTGAAAGACTCCTCATTCCCAATCCCAGTGACAGGGCTGTTTTGACAGGACTGTTTTGACAATGCTGAGAGGAGTGAGATCAAAAGACACTGATCTGTTAAAGGACTGGACCCACAAAGAAGAAGAGGACAAAGCTGTCAAGAGGCTGACATAAAGCCAGGGGCTGCAGCAAGCAGGTTCCCCAGGAGAGTAGATGACACTGAGACAAAGTAAATGCAAAAGAAAGACATTATGGGCACAGAGTTTTTATTTCAGCTTTCTTCTCCAAGCACAGGGGGTGTTTTCAAAACCAAATATGATTTTCATTGTCAAGAGAAGCTGCATCTAAGTTCTGGCTCACTGTTACTTGCTGGAGGCTCTGGAAGGTGGGGTGGAAGGATAGAAGCTGTGGCTACAACCATCTGTGCTAAGAATTGTGGTTGGGAAGGATCTCACCTGGTTGATAGGTCCAACTGTAGAGTGTACTTGGAAGGGCTGCTCCTTCAAGAGTATCCCAGACTAGAGGGGAATCCAAGTGTCCCACTCTTGCAGTGTTATACTCTACACTACAGAAATACTTTCCCTTGCCTGCAAAAAAAACCTTAAAGAAGCATATTCCTATCACAGGTGAATACTGAATAATGAAAATCAGAGGAATAAAGAGCACAGTTTGTCAGGCAGTACAGGGGCAGCTATCAACATCTGAGGAGAGGGAAACCTGTTCCTGTGACCCCAGTCAAGTCTGGGTTGGCATGAGGATTTGGGGCAAATTCCCATCTCTTAACAATACTGCTGGGGTGTCCCTGCTTAAGATGTACCCAGTGCTCGCAGAAGAAATCCCTGCATGTGCCATGTGCTGATGTGAAAGCCAAGACATGTGAAATATGAAAATGATCACAGCTTAGATGAGGGATGCCAAAGTCAGTCTGAGGAGTCCTGGGTGTTAGCCAGCAAGTAGCTCACAACACGAGATGAACAATTATCCAAAGACAAATCAGTGCCATGCAATTTCTACTAAGACTTCAGGCTGTCATTCCCACACTTGATAAACACCACCTGTACTACTTCAGGAAAACAGTGGCTTCCCTATTTCTCCTATTTTACCAGGAAGTCTTTCACATCACCCTGGAGTTTCCTAACCATTATTTTGGGGTCATAATATCTAGTGTGTAGGTCTTCCTCCTCACCCCAGTGCTTCCCTGCTGCTCCTTAGCTCCAGCAGCATGCACAGCCCTGTGCTGGCTGTCTCTCAGCCCTGCAGCCTGGGCATCAGCCCAGATCACAGTCTGAAGCCTCACATTCAGGCTATGCCTCTAGAAGCCTTTTCCCTCATAATATCTCTAAATAGATGTGACCTTTCCTCCCCTGCCTTGAAGCCAAAGCTTTTGTCCAGCTTCTCGCTTCACATCTCATAATGACTGCAGGGAATGGCCTTTCCTCTGGGATTAATAAACACAACCTGGCACCACTCTCACGTCTTTCCAGGACATGGAAGCAGAGATCCCTTCCCCATCTCACTGCTGTCAGTGTGTCATCCCTCCATACACTCCCCTCCAGTGGCATCTCTTCTCTATCACTTCAGACATATGTTGCACATAGTTGTTTTCACAGTCCATCTTCACCCACCCTCTCCCTCATCTGTCACTCAGCCTGGGAATGTTCATTCTCACCTCCAATTGGCCCCCAGTGCCAGTCTTCACTCGCCCACTGCTTCCATCTTCAAATGTGCTATCCTTGTGTTCATCCCATGCTGCTCTTCATGCACTCTTTGACATCTACAATGTTATCTTGTCATCCTCCCCCAAATCCTTTCTTAAATCAAACTCATCATCATGATGTCTGCAAAAACCATGACAATTACTTTGCCGGCGCTGGTCTCTCACTCTGACCCACTTCATCTCATTACTTCCCTACATTCCCATCTGTCTCGTGCATTTCTTACCTTACATCTACACAGAAAGCTCTTTGAAACTGATTTTCATGCTGTATGTACAGCACCTCGCATATACACAACTCAGTCCCAGCTTAAGATGAGTAGTGACACGGAAACAACACAAGATAATTGTGTGTCACTTTTCCTAAGTGGGAAAATACTACTTTAAATTTCTGTGAAATTGGATTCTCATTTGCCTTCACTTCATGGACACAATTGTACCTATATAACATACAAGACGGTGATGCTCCAGTCCTCATGAATGGCTCAGGGATGTTGCTAGGGCATACAGTACTGCATAAGCACCTCTATACTTGTGTGTATTTTTGAAGAAATAATGTTATTTCTCATTTATGACTTGTTAGAAAGAATACAGTCTTGATTCTGCTACCCAGTGGGGAAAATCTAGAAATGGAGAGGAGGGGATGTGTCAGGGGCAAGTGAGAAGAAATAGTAAGAAATTACCCTTGGATACTAGAACATATCATCCCATATTCCTAAAAATGAGAGTGTTTTTCCCTAATCATATAAGTGGTAACAGCATCTGTCACTTCACCAGAATAGCAGCCATCTCCTGGTTGAGGCAGAGAGAAAACAATTTGCAGGAGGGAACCTGTTCATTCGACACACGCTCGGGACAAATCAGACATCAGTCACTCACTTTTCCTGCTAATGCTTTTTCTGGATGCTGCAGTAACCACAATGTCTTGTCCTGTGCTTCCTGGCCTTGTGTGCCTTTGCCTATAGCAGGTTGTCACTGTGGAGTGAATTCGGAGCTGCCCTCCAACCCAACCAGTTTGTGCAGGACCTTTGCAAGGGAAAAGCTTTCTTGGAGCATTATTTCTCATTCAAGGCAGCAAACGTTTCAGCCTGTGACAGCTTCTCATCACTCCAGCCACCTGGTGTCTTGCATCTGAAATGCTAACCAAGCCAGGGAGTCAGGCTCTGTTTCCTCTGCTCACTGCTCTGCCCTGAAATAACAGGTCTGGGATGGCAGGGAAGGGTCGAGGAAATAATAACCCATCTCCTCCGTCATTTGATGGGACCCCCGCTGTTCGCATGTCCATCAGCTTCCCGGCAGGCAATCACAGAGCACTTAAAGCCTTTGGTTCAGTCTTTCACTGTAAACGGAATTTGTGTAAAGCGTTCCCTGAGCTCCCAAAGCCTGAGGGCCCTTTGGACGGCTCCCTACGAGGATGTGGGGAAAAACACAACAGAAGGAGCCAAGGGGAGCATTAGACTTGCTGAAAGCCCGGCCCTGGAAACAAGAGTGGCTGCCAAGGAACTGGGAGTGTGGATCTGACTCTGGCTCCATGCTAAGAGCAGAAAAGTGACCCGAGGGCATGAATAAACTATGAAGCAAAACTCTAAACACACGGCACTATGAATTTGAATAATGCCTACTTAGGCTCAGAAATGATATCGTTTCTCTTCTTGAAACACACCTCCACTGCATCTTCCATTTCTGCTAAAGTCACATTTAAGGCGAGTTCACGCCACTGAGCAAAACAGAAGTGAATCTGAAATGAAAGCGTCCACCTGCAAAATCAAAATCACTGTGTTTTGTACTGGAACAACATTAAAATGGATTTTTCAAGAGGATCTCGGATCAGCTCAGCTGTGCTCTGCCTCTGTTCTTCCCCATGCTTTGCATTCCCCAGCTGGACTTCAATTCCCAGCACACACTGTGGTGCTCCCTTGGGTCAGGTGACTGTCATTCTAACATCTCCCGAATCAAGATCAAACTGCTTGTTCAAAGACTGAGGTTTCCTAAGGGATGGAAGCTCTTATTTGAAACAAACCCTTATTATTTAGGCTGCACTTGTAGTTCCAAAAGGAATTGGCATCAAGATTGATTTTATGCATCGATAGCCAGGGAATATGAGAATTTCTGGTGCATAGCTTTTGTTCTGGATGTAGGGAAGTACACATTGTTTACCTAGTATATAAATAAGATATTAACATCTCCCCATGAAATCACCGGCTGTAATGCAGTTATAAGCAAGCAGCAGGAAATAGTGAGCTAGCTCTTGTCCCTGGAAAACAAAGTTTGGGATAGCTTCGCATTCTGCAAAACCCTGTTGGTAAATTTTAAAACAGCTCTTCATCTTTCTCATGAATTTTTGCCACGGAGTTGCAAAAAGAGCCCTTGCTTCCAACCTGCCTGATGTGTTTGTTAGCTTCTGTAACTCGATTCTGAATGTACTCTTCCACCTTATTTGTTTGCAGCTGTAATCCCCAACAGTATCTAAATTGGATCCCAGGAGTCCAAAACATTGTCTGCTTCGAGAAGCATGCCAAGTCCGGACAACTCTAGCAGATATACAGTGGATACCACATCTATAATCTCTCTGTTTTTTGGAAGAAAATTTGAATATATTTCACACAGGAATAACACATCTTTCTGTTTGAGAGATAGAGACGTTCCATGTAAGTATCGAGCTTTCAAAAATTAATGAATGCCATTGATTGAGTTTATCCTAGTAAATTAAAGAAGAATCTTGCCATTTTAGAATAGGAAAGGTACATTTCCTCACATGTACATTACCATCTGGCATGGAGATGTATTAATATCTTGCAATATTTAGGTCATAAATCAAATCTAAGCCCTTATTGCACATCCAGAGAAAATTACTTTCTAGTGACATATGGCATAACCTTCAACTTCTATAAATTAATAAAATTCTAGCAAATCTACTTAAATTCAGATATTTTGTATCCACATTTTATTTTTATGGATGCTGCTCACCACTCGTAACGTTGGAGGTCTTAGGTCAATACTGAGAGTTTATTGCAGAGCTAAAGGAAATTACCTTTCAGTGACCCAGGGCACAAACTTCAGCTCCCAACAGTCAACGAGGAGTTCCAATATTACAGCAGTTGAGACATACAGAACACCAAAATCATATGCTGGGTCTTATTAAAGGGTTTTTAGAAGGAGCACAGTTACAGCTGGCCATGGAGACGTTTGGCAAGGGGATCAGTTGGTTGAATTGTGCAGATTGAACATCTGTCTTACCAGAACTCCCGTTACAATTCTTGTTCCTTCCTTGTGTCTTTAACAGACTCTTTGTGACCCTTAGAATTCATCGCACAAAAATCAGAATATATGGGCAATTTGTCTCTCATTAGTAGCAGTATTTTTATACAGCTGAGTAGTGAACTGCTCAGAAGGGACAAAAAAATCCTGCTTTGAGGTGTCTTGGTTAAGTTCTGCTTTTTAAATTAGATTTCGTTGTTGTTGTTGTTAAATTATTGCAAAAAAACCATGTTTGTCTGAATCATATTTTCTGTGGCTGTTGAGCAAAGCATCACTGAAGTTTGTGGCTTTCAAGTGAAGCTGTTGGGTCTTAGGTCTATTAGTGCAGAATTAGAAGACACTGTATGATGCACACATAGTCTTTTCTCGCTCCTTGTGTGCTCTTGCAGGTCTTTCCCCAGTCCACAGCTTCTGTTTTGATGCCATGTTGGACCTGCAACGACCCAGCACAGTGCTTGCCATGGTCATTAAGTTGAATATATGCTTTCTTTTGTTGGTCTCTTTTTTACTGTTGCACTGCTTTGCCTCTCCTTCAGTCTGTAGTTTACATGGGGAAAATGTTATGCCAAGACATAGCATCTCTTTCTCTTGCATACACCCACTTCTTCAGTTTCTTCTGGCAGATAAAAGACCAAGATGAGGCGGCTGGAATTTGAGGTTGTCAGTGTTGATGTCAAAAATTAGAGGCTCATTGTTAACAATAAGAGCAATTAGTCATCAGAGCAGGTTCCTAAGAGGTACAGTGAGTCAGCCTCTTTTGTGAAGCTGACTAACATCTCTAAAGGTTGTATTTTGGAATTAAAATCACGAGTTCTTGGGCTTGATGAGAGAACGACCGGATGAGCTCCTGCAGCTTGTGTTTTGCAGCAAGCCAGGCTGCAATCATCCTAATGGCTTCCTTTGGCCTTTAAAAGGTATGTGACTTCTGTCCTTGGTGGATTTCGAGCTCATTTTTAAGGACTGTCACAGATTTCCTCCTGCCCAACTTTATCTTGCTTTTTCTCCTCTGTTCCTTGCACACTTTGCACTTTCTTTGCTCCTCCCAAGGAATTTGCTTCATAGATTTTTTCAGTGGTTTGTAGTTCAGTAGATTACTGCACGGAGATCTTTATGTCTGACTTATCTTGATGGGAATTTGTAACTGCCTGGGCTTATAAAATAACTCATGCTGTATCTCTTTGGACTCAAAGACTGCAACTCCAGGCAGCACAGGGAAAAATATAGATTTCTGAACTATATTAATCTCCCAGTCTTCCAGTGCGCCCATGACTGATCCTAACCCAGACTAATCAGAAGTACAAAAGAGGATTACAAAGGCTCCCAGTCTGGGAAATGCATGCATGAAAAAGGGAAAGAAGAATTGCTTAGGATGGTCCATGGGGAGCAGTGATAGTTCCTGTGCTCTTCCCTGGCATCTATTATTAATGACTTCTGGAGACAGGATGGTGGCCTGGATGGTCTCATCTGACTGATGTGGCACTTCCAGCAGTACAGGAATACAAGAGGGTGTGATAGAAAAACAATCCACACAGAAAATGAGAATCAATTCCAGGTGATTCTAAAATTCTCTGTAAAACATATATATATATATAAATCTAATCTGCAGATCACGTCTTAATGACAGTCCTTTATCCAATTTGGGAAGTATTTGATATATCTCCTGTTGGGCTCATGCTCCTCTAAATAATGATTCTTTTCTCTTACAAAGGATTCTGGGCAAATCTATTTCCTATACAACCCATGGCTGCAACAGAAAGTCAGGCCTCAGGAGGAAACTTTTGCACATTTCTGTAGTTGGTTGGCAATTTATCTCATCTGGCTTCCCCTTCCCTTCCCTCTAACCTCAAACTCCTGCCTTTAAATACTCCTTCCAATCAAAGCATTCAAAGTTTAAACAAAACAGAAAAGAAAACTGAAGTTGGATGTCAGGGAAAGATTCTTATCAGTGAGGTCTGCCAGAGCACAGAATAAACTCCTGTTGGGAGCAGTGGGAGTCCATCACTGGGATAGACTAAAACTAGATGAAACTAAAATCAAAATCAATATCATCATTAAGGGAAGCAGCCTGAAAGGCTGAGGGATGGACAGGAAAATGTGATGCCCCTAGAGTTTAAGAAAATGGTTGTGACCTGCTGTCTGGCATTTAGCTGGGGTTTTGATCAGAGTGATACAAAGGTGAAGGACTGGGTTTTTTTTTTGCAGCACAAATGCTTTTTTTCTTTTTAATTGTTATTTTTTTTGTGTGTGTGTGTGTGTGTGTGTGCTCAGTTTCCAAATCATTTTCTGTTTTTGTGGCTGGGGAAGGTGTTTGTATGCAGAAAAAAGCAACGCTCAGTGTGCTATTAAGGAAAAATACGTGAGGCTTACGACTGATACAGTAATTTATTAACTGTGAGTTGAATGAGGAAGAAGAGTGAGTAGAATGAGGAAACAGCTCAAGATCCAACACTAGCTACTGATGGCACTGTCTAATAATGCAAACAGACTGTACGGGCTGGTTCTCGCAGTGCAGCTGGGAGTGACAGCTTGAAGGGCTCGGACCTTCATTAACTGCCAGCCTAACACCTCCTGGCCCCAGTAAATGAGTTTAAGGTCAGATCTCCACATCCTTGGAAGAAATGCCCTGTCTGTGGTGCATTTGGAAATGACTCGAGTGCTGCCATTTAACCAGATGCAACAGAAGTATGTGGACTTGAGCATGCAGAGATAAACAACACCCCAAAGCTCACACCAATAGCTCTGTGCTATCACAGAATGTTTTGCTAAGCATCTTTTATTAAGAAATTCTCTAATTTCTTGAGTCTAATTACTTTCACCTAAAGCTACAAGAAGCAAATCTGCCTAACAGGGCTGGGGTTCCTAGTGGCAAGGAACTATAGGGGAAGAAACCATAAGGCCACAGCAAAAACAACCTCAAAAAGCCAAACAAAGAACCTGCCCCTTAATGGGAATTACTCAGTGGTCATCTCTCAACAAACCAATAAACCTTTCAAATGATCCAAAACCACCTCTACCCTATTAGAAATTCATCACCTCATTTCTACTGTAATATCCCCCCAACACAAATAATTACCAGCCCCCCCCCGACTCAGCTCTGTGCTGTATCCCACCCTTGCGCACTGGGTTTTGACAGCCTCTGTAAAGGATAGCAGAGAGTGTGTGTTAGCTGAAAAATAAAGCCATGTTTTATTGTTCTGACCTCCGTAATGCCAAATGTAAATCAGACAATTGGCTTTATTAATGATTTGTAGACAGCACTATGTGAACAGAACAGTTATGCTTCATCCTGGGGAAAACAAATATTAAAACGAAAAAGAATCCCAGCTCCTGGAGATTGATTCCTGCTGTCAGGAATCATTAGGTATTTGGTACTTCTGTAGGTGTTGGGCTGTGGGCCCACGTTGGATAATCCTTCAATCCCTAAATCATTTCACTGTAAACATAATCTTTGAGTAACAAAGTTGGTCTTGGGTATCTGCCAGCATCTTGGGATAGAGCTTGTCAAATGATTTCTCCAATTGCCTTTGGATGTAAATGGATGAAAGCTTGAATGCTTGGCAAGGTTGAGGATGCTGAATCAGCAGTGAAAAAGCAATATGCACCCACTCTGCTCCGAATATGTGGAAACTTGAGATGAAATCCCCACCTGGAGCCTCTACCAGCCCCCAGGAAACTTGTGTTCACCCACTGCCCAACTGCTCCCATTCCAAGCAGCGGACAAACAAATAGTCCCTCTTAATTAGAGGTTGCCTTTGGCTTGGGAGCCATGTGCTGATGTCTTCCTCCAGGACAGGGCTATGGGGTCTGAGCATTTCCTCTGGGAGTTCAAACCCTGCCTGGCAGACGTCTCATTTTTCTGAGCCATGAACTGCACAGCCTCTTTTCATTATTCCTTTCCAAAACACTGAACACAGAGAGATTTTTTCCCTGCACCTCTCTGGTACAGTCTATCTGGGGCTTACTCGGAAGGAGATGAAGCTTTCCTGCATTTGTATGACATGGAGGAAACAGCTGCTTGGTATTGTACACGGCTTATGTTCAGATTTACTGTGATTTGAAAATATAACAGATCTCTTTTTGAAATATGTTTTATTACTTTTCTGTGTATCTCAGCCTAGTCAGGACTTGTCAAAAATATCCTTTACTTATTGGACATTAGTGAGATTGAGTTGACTAACCATGCAGCACCAAACATCAAGAGGCTGGCCTATATTTTTCTCATGTGAAAGCCTCTTTTAGGTATTATACCAAAGGAGACTTTGATGCAGTACAGATTACATGTTTATGGAAGGATTTATAGAAAGGTTGCTTATTTGGACACACAGATGCCAGAGGAGACTGGCCTTGCCCAACTTGCTGAAAAGTAAAGGATGTTCAGAAATGTTCAGAGTTACTTCAGTTCCTGGAGCTGCTGAGAGCTGGCAGGGGCTACAGCAGCAATGCTCTTCCTTTGCTTAGAGGGAACGTGGGGGAACATGCAGCTGGATGAGAGTCCTTGGTTGTCTTAGAGGATTGGAAAAGATGTCTACGCTTAGAGTAAGTGGAAAAGCAAAAATATAAGCTTCAGGCCAAGGGGCAGGAGAAGGGAGAAGGGAGAAGCAAGAAGGGATACTTAGCTGTGTACATTTTGTCATGAGCCCAACAAAACTATTGCTCTCAGAGCAAAGTCAGTGGAGAAAGCAATGTCAGCGTCCCCAAAACTACCCAATCCCTTCTTCTCACCGCCCTTTAACCATGCGGTATGACCCACTGGCTGCTGATGGTGTTCCAGAGTTGCTTGCTGATTTTAATCCCACTGCTCTGGGTATGAGGCACCTTACTATGGTTGCCTTACTTTACCAGGTCTGTGCACACTCACTGGATTTCACGCTGCTACTTTTCTCTATTTTCAGCCTCATGCTGTTCCCTGAGTTTTTACCTTCCTTGCCCTAGAGAGAGGGTTCACCTCCTCTCAGCCACAATATCCCAAACAAACTGAAACTCTTCTGCTCATATTTCTCAAAGCAAGGAAAGGAAAGGAGAACTTTTCAAATGGTCTCTGCATCCATCCACACTGAATTTATCTTTTCTGACCCTGGGTGATGAAAGCTGTCATACCATAGTCCTGATAAAAGAACATTAGGTCTTTGCATAATGGCACTAATATCTCCCCCATCTCTCTGGGGAATTCTGTGCTTAGTACATCCTAGGATACCACTTGACATTTTCATGGACAAAACTCATTGGTGATTCACAGTCCTCCTTTGATCAGCTTGTACACCCTGATGTTTCTCCTCTCGTGACATTTGCAGAGGATGTGTTCCCAGCCTCAACACATGTATCTGTGAGTTATGGTATCACATGCCAGGCCCTCACCCTGGCTATTGAGATCAACCCAGTTCTCTTCTATGCAATACCTGCCTGCTTCTCTGAAACCTTCCCTCCCAACTCCCAATCAGCAAATGCTTGATCACAGCTGAAAGATTGCAATCCAAGGTCATTCGTGAATAAATCTTCCAAAATCCACTCCTCTTTCAGCTTTATTTGTTCTTATCTGACCTTAAAGCACTAGCAGAGACTAGTTTACAAGACTTTAATTCTCAGCAAAACTAATAGAATGAACATGGTTTGGTTGAAATATTACACCCAAACCAAGATTGGTTAAATACAGTAGTGTTCCTTTCTCTCTCCCTCTCAAAAGCAAATAATAATTTCCTTGGAGAAACGAGGCTGGTCTGAAACCATCTATCTTTGGAAATTGAGCTGATGAGAATGATTTCAGAACGTCTCGGTATTTGCTGACAGGAATGGATCTATTTTAGGTATTTATGTTGGGCACATTGTTGTAGCATGTGAGACCATCGTGGTTTGCAATGTGTTTTTCTATAGGCTCCTGAAAGAAGTGAGATGATGCCCATTTCAGTGATGGGAAGATGCGCATGGCCACTTGAGAAGTGCTTGTTGAAAACAGAACAAAATCCGAGTCCTTGCTTATAGACTTGGAATTTCTTAGAGGCTTCAACCCCAGGTTAAGAGTTTTAAATCTTTTCCCTCCTTACGTTCTCCCTTTCAGTCTTCTTTCCCTGGGCACCCTTATACTTTTTGACTAACATGAGTTCACAGCACATAAATGTTCTTCGGTTCTGAATGCTGCCAGAGGACACAGCACTCACTTTCTTGCCACTGAGCTGGGACTTGGTATCTCCCAGCGAAAGGAAGGACCATGTTGATGTCTGCCCGAATGGCAAAGTCCTATATATATATTTTTTTCCTATGGTTCCATAGTATTTTATTTTCATGCAGCACTTCTCCTTCTGCTGGGTCCTTAAGCACTTTGCAGATGATCTGTGCAAAGCACCATTTCACCTAGCATTGAAATGCAGCCTCTGCTGCATGGAGAAGCGAGTAGTTTGCACCTTAACCACTGGGATTTTTGAGAGGCAATGGGAGGAACAAGTGAAATTGCTGAAGGAATCAAAGCAAGGAAAATCAGTTCATTAGAGACCTCACTGCCTTTCCTCTTGGAATAATACAGCACAGAAATCTGCATCGAAAGCAAGCAGCTTGGGACTATATTATGCCTTGCTCAGAATCCATGTCTCTGATGTCTCCAAACCGTTGTTCCTGCCACACCATCCTCTGTTTTTCAGAAGAGGATAGAAATGCCGAGGGCTCCTTCAGGGAGTGAACACAACCCAAGAGGTCAATCCAAAGCATTCAATTATAAATCCTTTGGGGTAAAGCCATCCTGGTGGCTGCCCCTGGGCACTGCAGCAATGCTGAGAGCAGCAGCAGTTACGATCATGAACCACAGATGAGAATTTTGGCCGAGATGCTTTTATTGAAGCCGCTTTCAAGCAGAGGAAGGCTGGCCCTGCGGTCACTAGCATGACATCCCTTGGCCCTGCCAGCTTCAAAAGGGAAGGATTTACCCTGCTGTCCTGAGGGATCTGTCACATCCACCTGATTTATGTCTGAACCCAGCTTGTGCCAGCAGTAGCTAGATTTGCCCTGTCACAGCTTCAGCCCTGACCTGGCTGGAGGCTACAAACATCCCTCCAAGAGGCCTGATTTCAGAGGTGGCTTTACCACTTTGGACACCATTGCTGCGGTCTGGCAGCTCCTTATGATGCCACATCCAGGCCCCTTAACATTCCCACTAAAGCACGCTGATTGAATCATGCCTCTAATTGCTTTCCTCATTGCACACACATAAAAATTCCTCTCCGTAACAGAGTTGAACTATTTCAGCCTGCACGCCTCTAGCTCTCTTTTAAACTTCCTTCAGCAGCTACAGCAGCTTCCCTGCTGCCTGCTCCCCTCTGAGCAGCACCTCACTGCTCATCCTCATTCACCCCACTTTGCGCTTCCATGTGCTTCCTTCGTCCCCGTTTTTGGGGAGCTGTGGGGTCGGCTTCCTCCCTTGGGCTGCCCTCCGGTGGCCGCATGGGAAAAATGCAGCGTCAGCTCTTGCAGCAGGGCATCAGAGGGAAAATCCCACCTTCCCTCCATCCCATGCAGCTCCCACAGCTGTCTTTTCCCCCTGAAAAATAAACTCGTCTCTCTTCTATACAGTCTTTAGAAATATGTTCTGGTTAGCTAGAATCACTGCAGAGCACAGAACATGGAACTATCTCGCCCCTCTGCCCTGGCCCATCACACCCAGTTGTAGGAAAGGGAGATGGACGAGGGAGATGAATATATGATGCTCAGAAAGATCATCTCTAATCCCAGAGGAGCTCTGAAGACCACAAGGGGGCTTAAATTTGCTACCTTGACATTCTGGTGGGCAGTTTTCTTGCACCTCCATGACTCTCACTGAAGCTGTAGAGCAGCTCCAAGGCTGGTGGGTGACACACTCATGCCCCTCTAACCCTCATTCTCCTCATACAAGATATTCATGCTGTCATCCAGGCCCAAGAAGCTCCTGGGACTGTTGCTCATAGCATCACTGAGCTGCCATCCAAAGTGCCAGCTGGAGCTCATTACTGGCACCGCCAGACCCAAGTTGTTCCTGCTGGGGTTGCTGGAAGTTTCCGGACAGAACCTCAGGTTGAAAAGATGGCACTGAGCCACCATCTTGATAACTGTCCACGGAAATAACTGTTTCCCTTCTGGAGTCAAACCCATCTTTCCCTCAGGCCTCTCTGCTGGAAGCAGGACAGCCATTATCAAGCCCAGCTGAGCAGCCACATGGCTCTGCACTTGCCTGAACCTCCTGAAGGTCATGATTTTGCAAAAAGAGAGGGAAAAACCTGTGAACCTCAGACTGTTTAAGCACTTGAAAACTATTTAGGATCACTACCAGGAAGGGGTGCATACAGAAGACCTCTGTGACTCTCCCTGCTGCTCACTGTGATGCTCTATGCGATGCTGTGTCAGCTCATTGCTGGAGGGAACCACATGAGCAGTGAAGAAGCTGCTACTGCAGAAATTGTCGTCTCCACATGCAAGTGAAGACCAGTCTATGAAAAGGGCCAAACTCCACAAGATGTTGCCTAATATAGCTCTTTTCAGAAGTCAGTGCTATCTCACAGCTTGAAAGGGTTCATGATGTGCAAGCCCAGAACGTGTCAGGCTTTTCTTGTTTGGCCATTTGTAGCTTTTTTCCTGCTCTTCATATCTCCATCTGCTAGTGCTGGGTTGGCTGCCAAAGATTGCTTCTGTCCTAAAGACCAGCTCCCACGAGCAGTCGCAATGGAAAGACACTAGCAGGCCCTGCAGGCTGTGCCATGGTGGGAAGGTGAGGACCCCCATGCAAGGGGAGATGAAAGACCATGAAGTTTTCATCCATCAGAGAGCACCACTTCAACAGTTAAGTGTGATTGGCAGGGAAGACAGATATGGAGAAATCCCAGAGGAGTTCACTCAGAAACCTGGTGTTATTTTAAGGCCACATTTGATGTGTCAGAGCATAGGTAACAGGCACTGTTCTTATGGAGATGAGGCTGCATGCTGGTGACTAAGCCCACCAGGTGTGAGGCTAAATCAGACACTGCTCAGGGCTGGTGTCCCATTTAATCACCATCTTGAAGAACAGGTTGGGCCCAGATCCAATAAACTTGGTGGACAGGAAACAAAGCCTAAGTCCTGCTCCCAGCTCAGCCACCAAGCTAGGAAGTAAATGTGGGCAACTCAGTCCTTCATGCTGTGGTTATTCTCCCCTCTGCAAACTGGTCCAAGAAGTTTTAGTGCTATATGTGTTTGTGCAGCATCCATCAACAGGCTCTGAATTGCTTTTTTCAATGGTGAAGCCACCCTGAAATACCTCGGTAGTAAGTCGCTCGAAGAACAGCATCCAATTTCAGAAAAGAAAAGGAGGTATGACATCTGCCATTGATTCTTTAGTGGGAGGATAGGAGGAAGATGGCACCTACTGTCATATCCCAGGATATGAGAGGAGATGATCTCCCTTTCTCCCAGAGCTGCTGTGTCTGCTGCAAGGCATGGGCTGACCCTGCTGTCAGCTCCAGCACTGCACAGGAGGAGGGGACATATTCTAATATCTGAACAGGAGATGCCAAGGTTTCTTGGTGCTGAGCTGCCTGCCCTTCCCAGCAGGCTCAGCTTGTCACATTAGATTCACTCTGATGTCACTCATTTGACTGAAGTGGCTCAATTCCTCCCAACATACAGGGCTGGGATGACAGAGCTTGCTGATGAAGCCGGTGTCTCTGTTAGCAGGAAGGACGGCCAGAAACTCAGAGTATCTTTACTCAGCACCATTTCTGAAGGGCACAGCTTGTATGCATAGACAGACCAAGCTGGCTGAGGACCTTTTGCCCAAGAAGGCTTCATATCCTTCTGGCAAGTCAGGATCCAAGAAGAAGACCTAGACCTGAGGATCTGGACCTTTGAAAATGCTCCAGCAACTTGGTTATCCAGCTCCTGGCAAGGGCCAAAGAAGATATACCAACATCTCTTCCTAAGAGAGTTCCAAGGCCCCATGCTTGACTGGCCCTTGTTCCCCATCTGCCTGTCTCCTGGTACCTTGTCTGCTGCACACCAGCACTATGGTGACTCATTCATGCCTGCTGGCTCCCTGCAGTAATTACCAGCAGAGCTTTCTGTCCTCACAGCTCTTGAGGTGGGCTCATGCTGTGATAAATAAGCTGCTTAGCAGCATGGAAAGAAATGGTATTTAAAGTTTAATATCTTTTTTTAGCACCTTTTCAAAGGATGCTGATTTTGTGATCTGTTTGGGAAGGTGAGGTGCGTTTTGTTTGGGGAGAGGCGCAGACAGTGGAAGGGGGGAAATGTGTGTGTGCCTGTATGCATGGCATAGCAGAGCCAGGATGTGTCCCTTCTGTCTCACCTCTCAGACTCTCATAGAAGTGACTGGTACCCTCATTACACAGTTTAATTTCAGTGTGGCAGCTTAATTTGGCATTGCAGCTTTAGCCATATCAGTGCTTTGCACCCATGCCCCATGCAGCTCCTTTCTCAGGAGTGGAGAAAAATAATTACAACCCGGTAGCAGTAGGCAAAAATTTCTACCCAAGTTCTCAGGGGACTCTCCCTGCTGTGGGGTGACACAGTCTGTAGATCTCTGCTTTCCAAGCTGAGCATCCCAAGCTCATGCTGTAGTGCAGAAGCTCAGCTTTGTGCAGCTGCTGTTGTTTCTCTCCATAAACCCTGCTCAAATTTTGGCATTTACCTTCCCAGCCCTAAATCCTGTAGGAAGGGGGGTGGGGGGAAGTAAAATAAGTAGCTCCTTTTCTCAGCCATGCAATCATAAGGCTTAGATCTCCCATGACACTTTCTGTCCAGGTGCTGCAGGCAAGGATGGCAGCTCACCATGGATCTCAGCCAATGCTTAGCTTTCTCCCAGTCTTCAGGAGGAAGATTTACATCATTTTATGTCAAACAACCACTGTGCTCTGGGAAGGTTGTTCACTGTCTTCACACTTCAGATGGGGAGGCTGAGATGTGGGCAGGGAGTGGTGCAGCCCCTCAGCCAAAGTAGCCCCCAAGTCAGCAGCAGAGCATTCATCCAACTTAGACATCTTGCTTTAATCACTAATCATATTGTATCTTTTGGGATGGTGATGGGGCACAAGACATTTATATCCTAAGCCTGGCTGGTTGAGGTTCAAAAGCATTAAGGAAAATTCTCAAGCCAAACTAACACGTGCTCTTGATCTCCTTTACTGTCCCTTTCAACATAAGCCATTCTCTCCCAGATTCAGGCATCCCAAGGCAGATGCAAGGAGAGAAATGCTGGCCAGCAGGCATGCAGGAGCAAGGAGACTGTGATGAGCACTACCCACAGTCACCTGGGCCTTGCAAAGCAGTGGCCAGCATTAGGCAAAAGGGGTTGCTGCTATTGCTGTGAATTCAGTTTTCACAGCTCCAGAAAGGCTCTCAGATTCCAAACAAGCTCTCTGAATTCAAAGATTTTTGCATCGAGTTACCAAGAACCTGTGAGTGATTCCAAAGGCTTGTACTGCTTTGAGTAACAATTTATAACAACAAAAGCCTCATTTAAGACAGGGACCCCTGTGGGAATGTTCCTATTCATTTCTCTCTTCTGTGGGTAATTGCAGGAAGATGACATTTAAGTTGTTTTACAAAAGTGGCAAGGAAAAAAAAAAAAAAGGAGAGGAGAAAAAATGAGAGAAAGATGGTATGGTTGGATAAGGAAAAGGAAAAGAAAGGCTGGCTGAGATATCCAGAATGCAGGATGTTTACAAACAGCTGTAGGAAAGTTTGACCTGCATAGCAATCTTGGCTCACATCAGGGTGGTATCAGCTGTGTGTACTGCTTCCCTACACACAAGAGCACAGCTGATCCCTGGAGCTGATGGGTGGATATCAGGTGTGGGTGGGAGGCAGACTTCAAACAGAGCTGTCTTGACATAAATAGGAGAGCCCTGATTGCCTGAATACCTCTGCCAGTGTGGTTAAAGAGGTGAAGCTGTGGGTGGTCAAGCTAAGGAGCTGCAAACATCTGTAGCATCCTGTATAGAATGAAGAAGACCAAGGACCAAAGGTTGGTGGTACCCCCTTCTCAAACAGGCTGGGCAAATCCTTCTGGGACAAAAAACTACATTCACCCTGCCTTGCATGTAGGCAATGAGCCCTCTCGTATTCTGTAGCTTTTCAGTGATTTACTACATCTTATAGTGGTTTAAACATGTTCAGTGTAATTGAACTCAAGGGGAGATGCAAGCATTTAATGTCTCATGATTTCTAGTATATGTAAAAAAGTATCATTTTCTCCCCTGCTCTGCAATAGTCCTGTCCTTGGTGACAGGTTTGAGGAGCCCATGGTTTAGGCTTAAGCCACTGAGCTGAGCAGCTGCACGTGTGTGTGTGTGTAAAATCATTATAATCATCCCTAGTGGAGGGGCAAGTGGGAGAGAAAGGGTGGGTGACAAGTGGGGCACGTTCCTGCAATGCAGAGATAATTGGCCCTGCAATGGTAATGGCAGGCTGGCTGTCAGCCTCTAACAAAGTGTGCAAGAGATGAAGTGACACCCTGACAGGTCCCGCCGACGTCCTGCACTGCCCTGCCTCTGCCAAACAAATGATTACAGCCTTCCTACTGACATCCAGGAAACTAAATTGGAGGTAATGACTTTCCTGAGGGGTTTGGAATAAGGATGGCACGAGGGAGCCTCACAGCTTTACACCTTGCTTGGGACATCCTCTCTATTCTGATCTCTTCCCCATGAGGTCACAAGATTTTCCCACAGGGGCAATCACATGGGCGTGCTGAGGTTCTGTCCTTCCTGTTCTCGTTCCCCACCACAGGTCCATATCTACCCACCTATGCCAGCACAACTGGGTACTGAATGGGATAGAGGTGGAGACCTCTCAGCATCAACCTGGTTTGGGCTTTCTTTTTGTTTCCCTTTGCTATTCCTCTTCCTCACGTATCACATCTCAAACCACCTTTCATGCTCTACTCTCTTGCTCTCATCTACAGATGCAAGGGGTCCACGCTACGAGTTCACGCAAGGAACAGCAAAAGAATGACATAAAACACTCCTGCAGCTCCTACTGCAGCAGCCTGGTTAATTTCAGGCCTCCTTAAAGCTGAATCTCATATCACAAAGGGTACGTTTCCATGCAAGAACAAAATGATGACAATCTCTGTAGGTATCTACCAGGCTGCATTCCTGCTGAAATGATTTAGTGCAGCTGGAGTATTGTGTTACTGATAGCAGCGTGCTCTAATCTAAATCCAGATGGGTTGCTGTGAACTTCTTGGTCTCCCATTTTGCAGTAAAGTGACATCATTATCACATTGCATAGCTCATGGTTTAAACTTGCATTGTAATGGCCGCACTAGGAACTGCACTTATTGTGACTGTATGGAAGGGAGATAACTTGAAACTTGTTGGCTGGAAAGAGTTACAAGCACATACAGCCTGTAAGTACCTCCTCATCATATTCAAGTTTGTCATATCTGCATAAATATGCTTGGAAATTGTCCATCACAAGGGAAAACAGTCATCTCAAGGGTACTGCTGAAAGCATGTGTCAAAGGTAAGGCTGTGGGCATGTAAATTGATTGAGAGTACTTAATTGGCACTGTTTTCTTTAGCACGCTGATGTCATTCCAGAAGAACCCAACCCCCAGCATGCTAACAGCAGGTTATATTCTGGGCCTATTTACTTCACAAGGTTATTTCCTTTGACTCCTATGGATTAACCACTTCTGTACTGAAGTAGAGAGGGGTCAGATTTAGATATATTCAATTTATATTGAATATATGTATACATATATTTCTTGCATTTGATAAAAGAAAAAAATGCAAAGCATTTCCAAAATAGAATATAATGGAAAATGTATCTGCATTCCCATAATGCAAGCACTGCACAGAGCCCACTCTGACAGGTGTCACCACACGTACTGGCAGACCAAACTTCCTGATTTATAGGTAAAACACCCCCATGACAGAACAGTTTTCGTTCCTAAATCAATCGTGGAGCTATTTTATACCCCCAAAACGAAGCCCTTTAATGCTTGCTTGAGAGAAACGAGCTCAATTGCTTTCCTGGATTATCCCTCATCTTTTCTAATCCTTCCTGAAGACCTCTTATCTCAATGGCTAGCAGTATTTAGAAAACATTTCTCTTTCTTTAGTGATTGCCCTATTTAGGTACTACTGATTCATAGCCCAGATAAGAACCCCGAGAAAAAAACCCTGCCTTGCTTTCTTTCTCCCACAAAGGCCATTGTTCAGCACCCAGTCCTGTTCTTCTCCCAAGTATTACTCCAGCCAGTCTGCTGCTCATCACGGCAAAGCCTCAAATTCTACAGATCCTTCTTGACTCTATTAACCCTTTGTTTGCTTAATTTGGAAAAGGACACTAATTACTGCAGTCCCTGCAAGAATTTTCCCCTATTTATTGCTGTAATTAGCCTAATTCAAGCTCTTGTTTCTGTTCAGCTTGAACAGAAGCTATATGTACGTGCATCTTTTTCATGTGAGCTATCCTTCAAGAAAGCCCTTTGGTGAAGTGACTGTCATAGTCAGTTCCATTTCTCCCCATGGGCACAGTGGGGTGGACTTGGAGCAGTAACACCTGCTAAGACCCATAGCCAGGACCTGTTTCAGGTGCTTTATCCGCATCAGTGCAGATAACAGAAACTGAGCTCAGTTCTGCTCTGAGCTTCCTGACTGAATAATATTATTTTATTGTGGCAGCTAAAGGACCCAACTGAGAACTGGCTCCATTTTGTGCTTCATGATGCACAAAGATAGTAAGGGCTTCTCGTGTCCCAAGAGCTTGCATTTCATAGCCACAATTCTTCACGTCACATTGTGCTGTGCCATGACCTGCTCTTTCTTTCTTAAGACAGTGAAGCAGTCGGTGTCACATCAGCTCTGTTTACACAAATGATGGAGAAATCACTCAGTTGGCCGATTAATGTCCATGTCTTTCCAAAGAATCTGCCTCAGAGCTGGTGCCAGGAAAAAGGCCTTTCAGGATCTAATTTGGGTAAGGTTTCCTTTGTGTTGTTGCAGTAGAAAGAGGTCTCTGAATGAGCATACCTGTGCCCAAAGCAATTGCAGTTCTCTAATTGTAATGTTGCCACTGTAGACCCATTTCTTTCTGGAGAAAGGACTAATAGTCTGTAGAAACAGCCATCAATAGTCAACAGACATTCAAGATTGTGGATATGAACACCCAAATGAAAGCCCTGTTTTGGAGCATGTATTTGAAGCTTTCTTACCATTCTAGCTTTTCTAGGATCCAGCAATGGTTTCTGACCAGAAATTCCACCTTGCACAAAAACTTCAGCTAAATTACATTTAATTGAAAAACTTGGAATTAAACAAATGGTTGCTTTGAGTGAAAAACAGCTTTGGTCCAGTCGCACTGGTCTCCTCAAGCATCCTTTGAGTTGTCTCTGTAAAGCTTTGCTGGTGGCCTGTGAAGGACTTTGGATAAGTGTTCCCTTGCTGTCAAGCATATATCTCACACACTGTAGACCCAGGCAGTGGCTGAGTAGGAATCTCTGCTTATTGGGTATATGTGCTTCAAACGCCTGGCTACCAGCTGGCAGAGGCAATGGCCTTTGCATTGCCACCTTGGCAGAGGAGCTCTATGACTGCAATCTGTTGGCCTCCAGAAACACATTTTCTGGATAAACACAGCCTCCCAGTGGGAAATACATCTTCTTGTGATGAGTGAAGATAAAATGTCCTTCCAGCTTTGGTAGGATCCTCATCAATCTGCAGGATTGTAACCAAATGTGAAGCCATCACTTTACAGCGGATGTAATTCTCCACCTTGCATCTTGTGTGAGAAGAACATACTCATCTTCTAAAGATTCCAAAGAACTTCTACTTTGCCATCTAAGATCTCTGTATTTAAAAAGACAGAAAACAAATGAATTTCTGGTCGTTGTCAGTTTTTGTTTGTTTGTTTTGCTTTTGTTTTTCCCTGTTGGTGATGATGAATGTTTAATCGTGCTTTTCAAGTGAATTTCTCTTTGAATTCCTCTCTGGGCTGCAGTGGCTGATGCTGTCTCAGGAACAGACCTTGGGCTTCTGATCCTAATGGACTCTCCTGTTTCATCCAGACTTTGGCTGCTCTTCCTAGTTTCCTGGATGGCCTTAAAGTACAGAGAGAAAAAAATGCACACGTGTATATGTTTATGTGGGCAATATGCACGTATATATTCCCAGAGGTTTTATATTAGAGCTTTTTAAAGGAGAATTCCTATTGGAGAAAGAATGTAATAAACTATGAGTTTTCTTCTGAAGTGTTGTCAGGAAAAGCTATTTGGGTTCCCTGGGTGCTAAAGAATATCATGTTCATGTCATCCACAGAAGGCAGACAGAACTTTCTGTGAAATTCTTCCAATAAATAAATAGCTTATGAATATAATATATTCTACAGAGAGATGCATATTTCCTCTAAAATTTGGATAGCAGAGTTCAAAACTTTAGGTGATGGCTATCACCAGTGGAATCCGCACTGTCTTTTCTGACATAACCATTTCTGACAGATTGATTAATAATTATAAGACCAGCACTCGCAGGCAACAGGATCACAACAGAACAGGTACATCAGTTCATAAATAATGCTATTCCCACCTTCTCTCTGTTAAAATAGGTAATATTCATCCCCTTTAAAAAGCAAATATGTGGGAGGGGGGAGAAAGCCTCGTGTCTGTTTCAGGTATCTTAACCAAAGTAATGTTTATATTCCTTCTTTCCTCCCCTCCTTCCTTTCAAAATAATGCTGACAATTTCAAAACAACCCCAAATATCTCTTAGGAAATACTGCAAAACAGAAGTTCATTACAAGACTCTGGTTTCTACACATTCTCAAGGGCCAGAAAACTCTGGGGGCCTAAGATCAAATCCTAAAGTGGACATGCTGAACAAAGCACCTGGAGCATTTCCTCTGAACCACCAACTCCCCCAGGACTGCTGGCTTCGTGTGTTGACTTCTCATAACGGAGCTTCCCAGCCTTCTTCCAGAGCAAGCTGCCTGTGTAACTGAAGAACCAGGAATTACTGTTACTAGGAACTTGGCTTCAGCGCCCCAGGGCTAAACAAGCTCAAATTTGTGTTTTACCAGCCCAAAGAGACATTTCATGAGTTTCAGCCAGCATCACAAACACTCTGGGAAGGAAATGTGATCTTGGCCGCCCCTGTTGTCAGCACCGAGAATCTGAGTGCTGCAGTAGAGTGGGAAAACCTTTGAGTTCTATGAAAAACAACTATATAAATGTTATGGTGTTGTTTGTTTTTTTTCCCCTCTTATTTTATTTTCTGTATTATTTTTAATCTTACTATTCTTCCAAAGATTAAACATTGGGGATCGGGCTCATTAAGATGGATGGAGCTGTTTGTTGTGAGCAAGGACGTTAAGAAGCCAGGCTCTGAATCAACAAGTTGCTTAACTTTTCAACTACTTAATCATAAGAACAAATGAAAGTCCTGTTGACTTCAGCAGGTGCTTAATGCTTTGTTGAACCACAGCCTTAGTCCAGTTAGCAAACTTGTCATGAACTGATCCTAATTTATATGAACAGGTTTATTATTTGTAAGTATTCACCAAATAGGATGAACAAATAATTTTTCGACCTATCGGCTTTTCCTGTTTGCTTTAGACTGTTTGCCACTAATTCATTATTCATTACGATTGGTCAAGTGCAACATGTGATGCCTGTGGACACAAAGGGGAGATGGGGATGGAAAGGAGTAATGAATAATGAATGCTGTACTTCCTGGTCTGAAACTTCATGTCAAAGTGGGTGAAACATGAAAAATTTGCAAACGTTTTATATATTCTCAGTTGTTGCCTGGATGCTCATTGAAAGAAATCGTATGACTTCAACTATTGTTGCTTCCTCAATAGATACTTTAATAGACTCAGATATAGAAAAGAAGTAAGTGCCAAAAAAAATGCCAATGGACATCCAGTAGGACATACAGAGGTGCTTAAGCTTGTAGAAGGCACATGGTGCAGCATAAGATATCTGAAATTCCCGCTTGATGTTTACCTGCATCCTGGATCTCCAAAGGTCCCAACCATTCTTTGAAAATCCACTCTTCAGTCCCAGCCAGTGTTCTCAGCATGAGGCCACAGATGAACCTTCTGAATCATTACTTATGAAACAAAGAGCTTAGGAGCATTCTTGACCCCGAAGCACATGCTTGAATCCTGCTGGAGGATGAAGTTATACCAAGGACGTGCTGTGATCTCAGTGTGGGGAGGAAAGAGCAAGGAAGCTCTGGGGAGGAGCTACTGTGATCCCTCCAGGTTGTTCAGTTCTCTGAAGGCTGTAGAGGTGACTTCTTTAGGAGGCAGCAGATCTGGTTGGAGGCAAAGGTTTTATTTGCTTGTTTTTCAATCAGAAGTTTATAAATAAAAACAAAAAATAAAGTGAATAGGTTTTTACTCACGTTTTAGAAGGAAGGCTTTTGGTTTGAGCAAATTAACAAGCACTATGGAGATGGCAGTTTTCTGTAGAAAGCAGGAAAACGTGTTCAGCTGAAAATGCCATTTCTATTCGCTGAAAACCTCCTTCCCCTGAAACTTCTGGAGAAGGTTGGTGAGATTTTGTTGCTAGGATTTTGCACTCGGGGTGACACTGAGGGCATTGTGCTTTGGGTTTAGCTCGCAGAGCACAGCTGAGTCATTTCCACTTGGAAGAAAACAACCCCCATCCTTCTCTCTGCACAAAAATCCCCACTTCTCAGTGGAGAAGTTTCCTGCCCTTTGCAAGCTGAGGTGCTCTGAGCAGACCTTGTCCTGCACAAGGGATGCTCTGACCCCTTTGGCATACACTGTTTCCAGTCTCTTCCTCCTGGTTCTGATGGAGGTCTCTCTGACATGATGCCATCTGGGTGCAGGAACCAAGCATCAGAAGCGATGGATTTATGAGCTTGCCACCAGCCACAGTGCCCCACTCATTAGAAACAATTTGCATGCTGAACATCAGCATGACAGCCTTAGCGAGGGATTTGTTTAGCTAATTTAGAGTAATGGAGAAGAGAAATTAATCACTTTAACACTGATGCTCCCTGACACAGGGGGGCTGGTAGTCATCCCCTCAACTGTCAGCGAGGCACCCCCTCTTCTCCCCAAATTTCAGTGCTGTTTGCCCACCAAAAAGAGCTCAGGTAATAACGGGGCTGCAGTGCTGCCAGCATGGACACAAACAAGGCAGTTCCTGAGCACTTATAGCAAGGTTAAAGCAAACAGGATTATCCGCTCGAAGCACTTGAGAGTGCTGATGCTCTCAAACTAAAGGACGAGGACAGGAGCAGCATTCAGCTGTCCTCCAGTGCAATGCTTCAGCTGGGGAGAACCTGGTCCCAAGCACAGCTGAAGCAGTGATTTATGGAAGGAATAGTGCTGGGGATGGAGGAAGCCTGCAGTGTTGCTCTCCAGGTGTTTTGTCCTGGGTCAGCTCAGGCTGGGTTCAGGGGGCTATGGTAGAAAGTTGGAAAATGCTTCAGCTTCAGCTCTAAGTTTCTCCCCCTTTTTTTTTGGTGCCTTTCAACTTTTGGCTTGCATACTTTTATCTGGAAAAAAACATGTATTTATATTAAAATATTCAGCTATGCTGTAAACTCCAAACATTCCCTTTACCAGAAACAAATCCCCAGTTTTTAAATCTACGTATTTACCATTCCCATGTACTTCAAGTGTATGTCCTGTTCAAATAAAAGAAGACTCAAGCTCATGACAGCTGTGATATGAACAGAATCCATATTATGAACTTAAACATGCATTATTATAATTCATTATTTAACATTTGTGATCACTCTGCTCTCAGGTGCTGCCATGCATGGCAGTGCTCCTTTTCCAGTGCTCTTGTCTACAAGCCAAGCTTGGCTCTTGCTCCCTGTCCAGTCTTTCCTGGCACATACAGTCTCCATGCACTGCTCACCAGTCCTCACCTGGGAGAGGTAAGGCTGCTGCCATGTGTTGTCCCTTTTCTGCAACCCAGAGTATGGGCACAGGCTGTTTTTCATGGAGTTCCTCTGCTGTAGGACTTCCAGCCAGAGGAAAGCATTAGAAACCCACATATCATCATTTATAGGCGCAATCCAAAACTCATCTCCTTTTATGGGCCCTAGCTTAATAATTGTGGCTGCCGAATGGCCATCAGTATTATTCCCAGAATAAGAACTACTGAACTTAAACAAGTGTAATGCAATAAGGGAGAGATGGAAGTACCAAAGCTTTTATGTACAGAAATGATGCCAGACTGTAAAAATGTGAGCTCTGTAAAATAATGTCCTTAATTATATACATAGGAAGGAGGGTTTCAGAGCAGATGTCTAAAGACAGGCACTCAAACCACAGAGCAGACAGTGAACTCTAGGGAAGAAAAATGAGAAGGTGTTAAGATATGGACTGACAGGGATCGTGATGGTTTTCCTTAGACACATATCTGTGTGTAAATGCAGAACTGGGTGCTTCATTGCAATCAGTGTAACGGATAGAAAGATTAAATATATATATTTGGTGCTACCTCCAGTAGAACCCGAAACAAGAGAAATTACATTACTGGATGCTTTTTCTCTGAGTTCAGAGGGATTTCTATCACATCCCAACAAAGGTATTTCTGTCCAAGGCTTCTCAGTAATTGGAGATGTGTGGGGAGTTTCACCCAGCACTTAATCAGAACAATTGCCATCTTTCTAGAAGATTATCCTAATGTTGAGATTTCTTTCTTTAATGTTTTATAATAAAGGCCCAGATATAAAGGCTGCAGTGTGGTTGCAATAGAATGTACATTAGCATATTTGGAGAGTTTTTTGATCATTTCTGCATGCATTAGAATGAAATACTCTGGAAAAATTAAACATTATATGCAAATGAGTGCAACAAAACTACATTTTGAATAATAATAATTCATTATCCCACTATAATATATGTAAGTGGCTTCCTCTTTCTTTTTTTTTTCCCTATTTTTTAAAAGGGGGGAATGCAGAGTAGACATTAATTCAGCACAGCAGAAGTTTACAGAGGAGATCCACTGAAATTAGAATAGAAGAACACATTCTTTATTTGCATAAATCCCAGAATCCCTCCTGCCAAACCCCTCCAGCTATTAATAGGTGATATGAATGTCACTCGATGCTCATTTATAATGGTGTTGCTGTAATATAATGCGTATTTAGGACAGATTTTAAAAATCATTGTAATTAACAAAGCACACCATTACCAGCAAGTGTTTATTTGTGTTATAGGATAAAGATGTTGCATTAGGAAACAATTACAACTCGAGGTGTTGAATTACCCCCTTTGGAAGCGTTGCTCCCTTTTAGTGCGTGCAATACTTTTCCACAGGCTACCTGCATGAGAAAAATGATTTAAGGAAATGGCACTTCTGTGCATTTGCAATGATAACACTCATTCATGTCCCAGGCCGTGTCTGCATATCACGCATTTATATTTCACCCCAGGGCTGTCTGCGTTTGAAAGCGTTTTTCACCCCTCGGAGTTCTGAATGGGGGAATGGAGTTAGGGAAATGTGAGAGCAGGAGCTCTGTAACACCTTCACAGCCCACACTGATGGGTGCAGTTGTTGTGCGCTCTGATGTCTTCACTTTTTTAAGTATTGCTATCAGAGGGCAGATCTGCACCAGATAGAGCATGGTATAGTCAAGAGTTTCTGGAAGCAATGGTTCATGCTGTTCAGGTTGGTTTTGAATTCCTTCTTTCATAGAAATATAGGATCACAAGGGTTGGAAAAGACCTCCCAGATCCCCAAATTCAGCCCCAACCCACCTCACCATGTCACTGACACATCCCTCAGTGCCACATCTCCATCATTTCTGATCACCTCTATGGGTGGTGACTCCACCGCTCCCTGGGCAGCTGTGCCAGTACAGAACCATTCTTCCAGAGAAGAAATGCCTCCTAATATCCAACCTTAACCTACCCTGGTACAACTTAAGGCCGCCATCTCTCATCCTATCGCTGTTCCTTGGGAACAGAGGCTGACCCCCACCTCACCACAACTCTTTTTAGGGATTGCAGGGAGCAATGAGGTCTCCCCTGGGTCTCCTCCAGTTTGAACAATCCCCATTCCCTCAGCTGCTTCCCATCACATTTGTGCTCCAGACACCTCACAGTTTTATTGCCCATCTCTGGACACATTCCAGGGCCTCAATGTCTTTCTTATAGTGAGGGGCCCAGCACTGAATATAGCATTCCCCACCAGTGTTGAGTACAAAGGCATAATCACCACACTTAGTCCAGCATAACTAAAGGCCTCAAGACTTGGCCACACATAAGTTCCTTAAGATTCCTCCTGTTGCAATGATGTCCCATGTCCCACCCTGGGCACAGCCCTGTCCCCAGCTTGGCTGTACAAGGATAAAATCCATTCCAACAGCAGCAGAGCTGCAGGCAAAGAAGATGTGAGATTCTCACATCTTTCATACCAGTGGATTTATTCATCCAAATCTGAATTTTTAATGCAAATCTCTTTAATTTTTCAGTTTTTCAAACATTTCTGCCTCTACCCTGATAAAACTGGTTATATCCCGCCTACAGTGCAGGACTGATAGAGGTAGACACAGCCAGAGATGTAACAGTCTCCAGGCTCCGTTCAGGACAGATTTCAGTTCAGATTTTAACTAACCAAGTTGATAATAAAATACCGTGTCTTTTATTCTTCCATCCCTTTCCTCTTTTTCTTTCTCTCCTCTGCAATATTTCAACAAAACAGAAAAATAATCTTACATGCTTTCCAGAGGGGGAAAAAAAAAAAAAAGAATAAAAGCAACATTTTGATATATTTTTTTTTCTTTGTCAGAGAAGCCTAACCAAATTTGATAGAGTTACATCTGTTTGGAGAATACAGAAGAAAATAAAAGAATTAAAAAAAAAGAGGAAAAGACAAATGGAAGCTCTCCCAGTGCTGGCTGCCTGAGCACTGCTGAGAACAGAGACTTGTTGATCCTCGGGCTTTCTGGTTGCCCGAGGAAAAGAAATAATTAAAAACATTAAGTGAACAAAACACCCTCTGCAAAAGAGAACCGATGTCGACAGCTGAAAATCTACCTTCTTTACTAAAGGCCTTCATACAGCAATCAGCTGATGGGCTCCCACAGCCCGGACCCTCCTGCAGCAGCATCTTGCACCAACTCAATTATGTTGGAGCTCCTGCTCTGCTTACCATGGGCAGTCCTTATGCCTCAGCCTCAGCTAAGGGAGAGCAGTGTATTATACAAGACCGACAGCTTGATATGATCAAATCCATCTCAGTTTATGCTCTTTCTTGGCTGAGCTGTGGCAATACTTTGTAACGGATGTTACAAGGCGCAATCATTGGAAAGTCACTCCAGGTCACCCGTGGGTTCAGATGCACTTTATCAGATTGATGCCACTCCTTTGCCTTGCCGCTTCCTCTAGCAGCTTTCTTGTTTTGATGCCTTCATCTGAGTTCCCCAGCAGAGATCAGCCATCCCCGGAAGGGCTGCAGGGAACACGTCCCTCTGTAGATGTGATCAGAGGAAGGAGCTTTGAGCTTGCCTGCTGTTTTCAGGGGAGCAATTGGGAGCGGTGCTTTGGCCCTGTGCACACCCTGACAACCTGCAGGCTGCCCCCAGTTTCCTGACGTGACTTGGGAAAAAAGAAAATTAAATAAAAAACGATGACAAAAGAATCAAATAGCAAAACAGGCTATTCCCTAGAAACCTGCTGTCGGAATTAGGCACTCAGGATACAAGGGGCAAGTGCCATTCACATCAAGCAGTGCTGCTGTGCAGTATTCTGTTATTGCAGGCATTTTGTTTGCTATGACACCACAGGCAGAGCTGTGAGCTGTCTGTTTCTCTCTGTGTTGACTTTCTCTCCTTGGGGTGCTGTGCTCAGTGTCCAGCCAGACCTGGCATTGCACCAGGACCAGCATCATCCATACCTGTGGCTATCTGCATGCAATGCGGCCATGAAGCAAACCCCACCAGGCTTCTGCACATGGACTCTTGTGCCTTCCTCCAACACATGCAAAAATTCAGTTGCATGTTTATAGATAGGCACATGCACCCCACACAACTGCAGCTCTGTGGACAAGAAGCAGTGCAACCTACACACACCTCCGGAGCAGCACACCCACAGCCTCCCACATGTACTCCCAACTGCACTGATGTTCCTCTGGCACACAAAGTGCACACAGCTGCTTGTAAATAAACACACCAACACAGCACCAGCTTCAGTGTCAGCTCCCTTCAGCCTTTCGGTTTAAATATAGGCATTGGCTCTGCTCCAAGAGGAGGTACAAGTGGTTCCAGCCTCAAACAAATTGTTATGAATCCCATTTGCAGCGTGAATACGCTTAGCAAATGTTTCTTTCTCTAATGAGACCAAAATAGCAATTAACAGGAGTCCTAATGCTATAATTCCTGGGAAATATGCACATCTATGTTTTTATCCTTAAGACTATTCTCATCTGGCTTCAACTGCAGGAGCCATCTTGCCTGATTCTGCATGTCACACATCACTCACGCACCTGTACCTTTCCACTGCACGCTTGGCTGGGTTGAGATGTGCAGGGAAAGATGCTGACTTTCAATCAGAGCAGATCCAAGCTCTCATCACTGGTAAATCCCAGCATTTCTGTCCAGCACTGTCTTCTGGAGATGAATTACAAGGAAAGCAAATTGCCCATTGCTTTCCTGCTGTCATTCCTGGGCCTCTAATGGGTCAGGGAATGGTCTCCTCTAATTAGCTTATTAACATTTGCTTTGTCCTTTGAGCAGGTAAGCTATGCTGAGAATCCGTGCGGTGCCAGAGAAGCTGATATTCAACATTTTGTATGCCTGTTCCCAACTTTGTAGGGGAACTGACAGTGCCTGCTATGAGTAATGGCCTGTAGAAAGCTGTTGGTCAGATGGGGAACATCAGCACTGCTTTGGAATACCCTTTCTTATTTTGCATCCTTTGGGTAAGGGCAGCAAAAATCTTTAAATGGAAGGGAAATCTTCAGGAGACGATTTTCATTGACTTTTTGCAATGACCTTTTAAGGTCCCCACAAGTGTCAGGGCATCCAGTCCATAGAGTATCCCGGAAAGCCAAGTCAATAATATTATTGACCAATCTATTTAAAAAAAAAAAAATTCCTCAGGTTCCTCAGATGTGTGGAACTGTGGCTTTGGTGTAAGGAGGGGAAATAAATCCATCCAAAGCAGATATCTGCAGCAGCGTGTCTGGAATAACAATAATTGCAGCAGTAGCACATCAGCACAAGACTGCTGGACATTGCTGGTTCTCATGAGAACAGGGGTTTTAGCTGCACTGGTTTCCAGTTACCTGCTCTGTGAACTCATTTAGCATTGCCAGACCGACTTTTCTAATCATACCTTTCATTATGCTTCTTCTCTCCCTCTTCACCAGTCCCCATCCCCACTGTATCTCCCAAGAATGGCTGATTTCCAAAGTGCCAGTGAGTGCCTGAGAGTTGTGTAATTGCAATATAATTAATGAATTAAAAGAATGAGATGTTTTAAGTGCTTTCAATATCCCAGTCCCTGTAATTATCTGCAGAAAAAGTGTTCATTAACAGTCTCGGAGTGCAAGGCTGTGGCTCCTTGCTCTGAGTGTTTCTTCCTCTGGTGGGGCTGGAGGTGGAGGTGGGAGCAGCGAAAAGGCTTTTGCAAATCTTTAGAAAGCTTTGCTCTGCCTTCTGACCGGGTTTAGGGCAAGTCAAAAGCAGAGAGTCTGCAGAATATCAGGAAGCTTCCAGCAGATGTGGAGGCAGTGTGATTTACTAAACACAGGGCCTGTTTCCTAAGCCTGTGCATAAACTGGGAAGGAGATGTGAAATCTGGCAGCAGAGTATATATACACTCCCCCATCCAATAGGCTGAAATGGTGTCTGCTTCTGCTGGGATGGAACACAGCTGTGTATGAATAATTGTGCGCTATTTATCAAAGCATTAGAGTGGGCAAACACAGGGAGGGGAAAGCCAGGTCTAACTTGTGCTGGTGGAAAAATATTCCACATTCCCTTCTTCTGGTTTCTCAGTGGAGTTGGGGGGGCAAGCTAACATTAGGAGGTGTGCAGTGCCTTCATCAGGACCTGGTGTTGTGCAGGAAGAGGCTGGTTTTACTCACATGGGTGTAAATCAAAAGCAATTCCTTTGATGTCGATGCAGTAGCTGACATAAGTGAGAGGCGAATGTGGCCTATTGGTATTGAAAGCACTTAAAACATCTCTTGAGGGCACTCCTATGAGGGAGCTTGCTCTGTGAGGCTGATTGACAGGGTACAGCTCTGCTCAATGCTCTGTCCTTCCCAGTATCCTAAATTGTAAATTAACTCAGCTGAGATGTGACTAAACACAATGAAACATTTTAGCTGCGTAGCAGGCTGCAGGATCCATAAATTGGGTTTTTTTGGTTAAACTTTGGGAATAAATGGCCAGTTCATTTGAAAGGGTTGAGCAAGCAACACACCGATATCGGCCCAGTGCTCAAGGAAGGGAAATGACAAAGGATGAGTTACGGGGTTATCTCTTCTGTTTAACAACACCCCCATGTTTCCATTACAATAAGCTCTTGCTGAAAAGGCAATATCCTCCATCAGACAGGGGTTAAATACCCCTCAGCTCAGGAAGAAGCTGAAAAGGCAAAAGAACTACAGCAAGGGCATGTGTTAATGAACGGAGATCTTTGCTGAGGAGAGAAAGCACTCAGCAGATGACAAGGTTGGGCCCTGGAGGGCAGGAGAGCCCAGGCATCATCATCCAGAGGGACACTTGTCCCCTGTGTGTTTGCTGCTCCTTGGATGTGGCATTCAGCATCCTTGAGCACCAACACCAAAGGAAGATCCATGATTGGGTAATGCTGAGGTTTTTGAGTTTAATGGGACAAAATTAACTTTAGAAACATAATGACAGCAAGATCTGGTTCCTATCACTGTTTTCACATGGAAGTAGATGGAGATCAACAGCCCAGGTCTTTGCAATACCGGCTGCACATCTCAATCTCCAAGTAGAATCATGGGATCACAGAATCATAGAATCATCTGAGTTGGAAGGGACTTTAAAAGTCCATCCAGTCCAACTCCCTGTGACAAACAGGGACACCCACAGCTTCATCAGGTGCTCAGAGCCCCATCCAGCCACCACTTCACTACCCTTATCATAAAACATTACTTCCTTAAATCCTAAATCTCCTCTCTTTCAGCTTGAAACCATTTCCCCTTTGTCCTCTCACAACAGGCTCTGCTAAAGATGTCCCCATCTGCTAAAGAGCCTGTCCCCTTCTTTCTTGTAGAAAGCCATTTATTATGAGGGGAGGTAAAACAGTTTCCTTGCTTTGCAAACCTGGCTTTTATTTTTGCCTTATGAAAGCCTCATCTTATCCTCAGGCAGTATGAGAAGCCAGAATTCTGAAAATGTTCACACAATTGAGCTCTGGAAAAATATAATTTAAATAATGTTGAAATATTATGCTTTGATATGGGCATTTTCTAAAAAAACTACTTCGGTTTGTAGCAGACAAGTCATTTGAAAGGGGAAATCTAGATGGTTTTGTTTCAAAGCGAGAAAATGGAAATTTAGGCAATCTTAAAAGGAATAATGTTTTTGCAACATGTAAAAAAAGCCATGAAAACTGTCTCTTTACTGAAAATATTTTCATTTTTGACAGTTTGCTATTTTTCACCCAAAAAGTGTTATTAGAAACACCTGAAAATAAACATGGAAGTTGAAAAAACTTCTCCACGTTGGGAAAGACAGGTACATTTCTGCACAATAAAATGAACTCCTTGATGTCTGCTGAGCACTGCTGTTAAGTCTAAATCATGAGCATGCAAGTCAGGATCTATTGGCTCTTCTTCTTTACCCTGTGAGGAGGCCAGGCCATATCACTGCTGGGAGTGTCTTGGAGCTACAAAAATTCAGCAAAGACATTCTATATATATCACATATACATATATATATATATACAGACATGGTGCTGATGACTTGACAGTTGGACTGGAGGATCTTACTGGTCTTTTCCAACCCTAATGATTCTATGATTTTATGATAAACAGTAATATATAGTGGGCATAGCAATCAACCCCTAACTTCATTCAGCATCTCCTCCACATTCTCACCCTGCTAGTAAGTCCAAGAGTTGGGCTGATGGGATGATCCACATCCAATCATTCATTCTCTTCTTGCACTGGAACTACACTTTGGTTCCCCGTCCCTGTGCCAGCATCTGCCCACAATGGTCCCCTGCGCTGGCAGCAGAAGCAGCAATATAGGAAGAAGTTAAAGTCAGCTCTTATGGCAGCATGTGACACATGTCAGTAGGTGGCTTTCCATTGGGCATTGGCTGTTCTTAAATTCCTCAGCCAGCCTAATGAGTTGTCAGGGCAGTGAGCCATGTCCTGAGAAGCCAGGATGTCATCCAGCAGTTCCAATGTGTGTCCAAGAAGAGTTAGTTGCCTTTGGTTTCTTTCTTTCCTTCTTTCTTCAACCGTTATATTTGTTGTAATGCCTGCAAGAAGAGCAGCTTGTGGCATGGGAAAATTAGAGGATGACCCAGAAGAATTTAAAGCAGATGATGTTACAACATAAATTACCTTCTGTATCAGGTAACGCTTCTGATTCTGGACTGGGAAGAAATGCCAACCAGGACAGAACAACTTCCTTCTTCTGCCAGATTCAAGGCATGAAGCTTTGAAGAATTATAACCAAACCAGTTCTTGGTTTCCTTATCTGAAGAATATAAATTATAACGCTTTCCTTCCTGACATTGTTCTCAGCAAGTGTAATTCATTAACTTTCCTGAAGTGCTTTTAAATCTCCCGTTTCAGGCATTACACAGGGATTCAAAAGAGAGTTCACAAAGCAAGCTAAAAACACTTAAAATTAAATTAAAATACTGTTGTTTTGAGATTATGATAAATCACACTCCAGAAAGTTCTGATGACAAGAGTAGGAAGACTTCTGTGTTTGTGGGGCTGCACTATTTCTGACGGCCCTTCGGAGGCCAAAAATTCCACGTTTTTGGATTTTCACATTTTATGTCCCCATTTCATAGTTGGGAAAGGAAAGAAAAATGGAGCAAATGATGTCCAGCCTCTGCCATTCTCCAACAAAACCTCTGACACTCGGAAACTCAGCCCTCGTGGCTTTTAGAGATAGGTTCCCTTATAGACATAGGATGCTTCTGCCCTGGGGACCAGTGTGGGGCTGAGCTTTGCTGCATCCTCAGTGCTGTCAGGGGGAGGGCCCAGTGACAAGCCCGCAGGGGATCTGCCAGGCTGATGCTGGTGCTGAAGGGTAGGCAAGCTGTCCTTTAATATGTGAGCTTGTCTGTCCTGCACTCTCTGTTCTCCCTGTGTTCAATAATGTAAATAAAGTCTTTAAGAAGCCCATTACTTTCATCTGTAGTTCTAAGAGAATCGTTCAGATTCTCCCCTGGCAGTTTTGTTTCTGCGTAATAATAATAATTAAAAAAATAAAAATAAAAAATAAAAACTCCGAAAAAAATAAAAGAAAAAAAAGAAAAAAAAAAGGAATAAGAGTTGTAGAAAATATGGAAGGCAAGAGTCCTTTTCAAGTTTTACCTTTCAAAGATATTTCCCCTGTTTGAAAGAGGGGGAAAAAAATGGAAAGACCTTGCTGGTATCAAACACCTCTGCCCACATTTGAAAGGCTGATGAAGGGCAGCATTTGGCTTTTCAGAGAGAGGGGTGCAAACACCCCTTTGCTGGGCTCTGCACTGGCTCTGAGCACTGCTGGACCAGTCCCAGGCTGGTGCCTTTTTCTCCTTTCACACAGCTTCCTGTTTGCCTTTCAAATCTTGGTAGGGATTTCTTTCTTTCTTTCCTTGTTTTTGGATCTTTGGTTAAGTCCAAACCTTTCGTGTTGTTCCGCCACTCCGCTAAACTTCCAGCTTGGGAACGGAGCCTCATATTGCAAAAACTAAACAATGTCAAAATGTCTATTCTAACATTCTCACTCTATCACTTTTTCATTAGATATTTAGAGAACCTTTTCACTTTGAACTGGGCTATTAATGCATGGGTTATTTTTTTCCTTACTGATAAATTGAAGCAAAACACTTTGTGAAAATAAGAAGCCCGTGCAACTTCAGATATGTTATTTGCTTGGATGGCCGATTATTTCTTTTAATACTTTTCCTCTAGGGAGAAATTGCAAACTCTTGTTCTTTTTATGCCATTTGGCCCCGTGTCAGGCTTAAAAATCTAGGCAGACTTTGTAGAGCCACTCTACCTGCTTATTTGCGTTAATAATTAATTTTTTAATATCACAAATGAAAACTGCCAACCCTTTTTAATTACAGTAAAAAATGGCCTCCTTCACTAGGTGGGTTACAGAAGTGCTTCTCATCACAATTGCAGTCCAAATGCAATCAGTGGGAAATCCTCCATCTGCCCCTCGAATGTTTCCATGCCACCCTGGGAGGACGAAGATTCATCAAATGCAGCTCCTTCAGCTCAGGTCTCCTGTTCTTATCCACAACCCCCTTCTTTTACTCTGCCTAATCTTTATGTATTAAAAGTAATCATTTTAAGGTCAATTTTCTTCTGATCCATTTTTCCCTTGAAAATTGAACCAATCTCACTATGGTCCTCACACCACTCTGTGTTGTGCTCTCTGCTCATCACCTTGGTCTCTTTTTCCTGTTTTCCAGAGAAGGAACCTATAAATATTTTATTGTCCATATTTGTGAGTCAGTCTTTGCTCTGATTGAATGTGATGCCAAGTCAGAGAACAACAAGAAAATGCTGCTTCTGGAGAAGACAACAAGGTAGGCAAAGGATGGTCCATTGCCAGCTGGTTGGGCCTCCCCATCTTATTTGGAGTCCTGCTACTTAGAAGAGCAAGATCTGCAAAACTGGGGAGACACTGTACCATCATCTCCACCTCTGAACACTTATTGGCATCATGCAAGCTGCCAGGAAATGGAGGTATTCAGGAAAAGGGTAGATGCGGCACTGAGGAACACAGTTAACGGGCACAGTGGGGATGGGTTGGGGTTGGACTTGGTGATCTTAGAGGTCTTTTCCAGCCTTAATATTTCTATGATTCTATGTAATACAGACTAAACCAAGCACAGGCATCAACCCCATTCCTGATGGCTCATGCTGCCTGCTGCCTGGACTCCCAGCCCTTCCCTTTCCCTTGTGCTTAATCTCCAGCACAATTATTCAAGGTTTAGGAGAATAAGTCTGATCCATAATTAAAATGAATACAATGTTTTTTTTCTCATTGTTCTACTGAAACAAAAAGAACTCTGTTAAAACAAAAGCACGTCGCTGTAATGCTTCAATTTCCATCACATTTTCAACAGAAGAAAGCGTAAACACACAGTTTGTCTTTTCATTGTGTAGAAGTGGGACTTTTTCTTTTGGCTGTGGTGAAAATGTTCATTTTGATGACATCGCTGAAGTCGCGCTCTTTAAACACATGGCTTATATTGAAACAACGAGCAAATGCTATTTGATGTTTCCTGTTATGTTCACTTTTCATTGTAATAGCTTGACACTGTTGAAGTAGAAGATGCTCATAAAAATCAAGCGTTATGTTGTTCCCTATAATATTTTGACAATTTTGATCCAAGGGTAATTTCACATTTGCATTTTGATGTGTGACAAAAACAAATGCTAAAAACTCAGGGAATTAGCTAAGCGTTCTGACCACAGAATGAAGCATTTCTCTGTGATTGTGTTTGGACAGTGGTTGTGATGAGAAGCACTTCTGCAACTCAAAGAGGAACAGTTTTGCTATAATTAAAGAGAGTTGGCGGTTTTCATTTGTGGTATTAGAGAACTAAATACCAACACAAACAAAACCACATTAGGAAGCCTACAGAATTTTGTTCAGGAAAAAAAAAACAACAACTCTTTTACAGGGAATAAAATACAGCTTTTTCCACTCATTTCTCTCTTTGCTTAAATTTTAATGTATCGCAGGGGTAGAGCTCCATACCCATAACTCAGCTTGCTTAAGAATACCATTATTTTCCTTAAATAACTCCATGTTGTTTGTTAGAACACAGAATTAGAAACTGCTTCTCTGCTCATCTCCTCTTCTCGAGGCCAGGATTATGCTTTGATTTGCAATAATATTTGACACAAATCTGACAATGTTCTGACCAGGTTTGGCATTCTGGAGATTACAGCAAGCATTGGGAAATAGCAGTGCGGGTCGTGGTTGCATTCCCCACTGCCGCTCCTTCCTGTTGCTTCTCCTTCCTTGCTTCCCATCCTGCTACTTGAGTCCCTCATGTCACCTTGACAGAAAGGACTTTCTCCTTTCCCTCTGGCCGCCTGGCTTCCTTCTACCTCCGCATCCTCACGTCACAGCAGCACGGCGTGGGCGCCGTCACTGTCCCTTACATCCCTCACAAATTGAATTCATCATGAACGTGTGAATAAATCCCCAAGAGAATAAAAGTTCTCAGAGGTAATTGAATCACACAAGAGTGATAGGGCCTTTTTTTTTCTTTCCTTCTCTCATTCCCAGAGTGAGGTTCAATCAGCATTCATTACTCCCACCTCCCTCCATCAGAACTGGCAGAGGAACTGGGTGAAGGAGGACTCTCAACCTTCTGATTAAATCTTCCAAACATGACGGCCTATCGAGCCCAGTAATCTTTGAGCCAGAAAACACGAGATTTTAATTCAACACGGATTAAAAAGCACAAACCATAGAACTGGGTGAGAAGAACAGAGGAGCAGAGCTGTACAGCAATGTCAAATTTTCTTAGGGAAGGATAGTTTAATTAAAAAGTGCTTGAAAATATTTTCAAGCGTGGAGCCACTTACAGCAGAAAAATATCAGAACAATTAGCAATCAAAAGAAAATCATTTAATTTGACTTTTGTTTCTTGTTTTTTTCTTTCTTGCCCTCTCATTCAATTTTGCTACAGTTTCAGGAAAACATTAGAAAAAAAACCAACTAAAACTGAACTGAAATAATAGCAATATTCTGCACATACATGCCACTTAATTAAACATTTAGATCACGGTGTTTTGACGTTCTCAAAATGAAACATTTTGACATTATCAAATGGAATATTTCAATAAGCTTGTTTTGATCTTGTTTGATCAAAAAAATATCTTGGGATTCTCCCTCCAAATGGCGCTCTGAGGATTTACTTTGGAGGCTGATTGGTAGGACTGAGATTTCAGCTTTGCCAGGGCTCCTGCAGCAGGCGATGTGGGTTTTGATGGGGATCACGGCTCATCCTACACCAGCCTCAGCACTGTCCCTAATGTAGAACTGTAGGATCATATGGAGACACAACCAAGTGTTTGAGCTGCAGCCTCACACGTACTGTTATGCCAATGAGCTGAGTCAGCCTTTAGGCATCCACCATGAAGGTGCTGATGTCCTCTGCCTGTGACCTTCAGCGCTAAGAACACAAGACTTCATTGCTCAAGCTAGAGGAAATATTCTGAATCTGTAATAAAATTCCAAGCTCTGCCATGCATTTGCCCACTAGAGGGAAGTGCATTCACACACACTCGTATTGCTGTGCACATGCAATGCATTTGTATGCTCACTGCCTGCATGAGGACTGAGCTGGACCCAATGGGAGGCTATCAACTGCCTCTGGCAATGCATTGGTGGCAGCTGGGCATTGCCCGAGTGACCATATCCACAGTTCCCATCTCTCACCATCACAAATACACTTATACACACACAGCCCCACTGTAGGTAAATATCCCCTTGGTGGAGAAAAAATAATAATAGTAACAAAAAAATGCAGTGGCAAAACTTGAGCTCTGCAGGGAAAGGCTTCTACTGTGTGCTCACCATAAAGTTGTGCTTGAATTGGTGAAGGGATATGGAGCATCTGGTCCCGAGCCATTTCAGCGCTGTCTGCACTTAGAAAACTGCTATATGCACAGATGTGATTCATACAGATGGGTTTTAAACATGAGCAGCCATGGCAATGCAGTCAAGAGCACTCAGTGACAGTATATATATGTAAGCAATCAAAAGCAGGCTGTACGAGTTTATATATATGTGCCTAAATACATGCTGTGCTGTCTGACTGTTTGTCCAGCCAGCCAGATTAGATTATCTTCTCTGCAATAGACTGGTTTATAAGGCAAAGCTCCTACAGGCGTATGCAAATGTGTGAGAATCTATATATCCATAAACACAAAAGCAAGGTAAGCATGTATTTATGATATGCAGATTAAAGCGTGTCACACAAGCCAATGGGTAAGGACTGGTATAAATCCCAGCATAGAGGCACATGCCTATGCGCAGAAGCATGCAGCAGTGGATGCACAGAAAGGCTGTGTGGCATGCATGAGTGCAGGATCTCCCATGAGTGCCCCATCCCTGGACACATCAAGGTCAGAGTTGGATGGAGTCCGAGCCCTGATGGAGCTGTGGGTGTCCCTGTTTTGTGCAGGGAGTTGGAACAGGTGGCCTTTGAGGATCATTCAAACCGTTCTATGATTCTTTGACTCTATGAGGCAGAAAACCTTATTCTTCAGCTTTCACTTCAAGACAGACTTTTGAACAAGAGCAAACATTATAATTACCCCATTGCTAAATGATTTCTTCATAAGCATTCAAACTTTTGCAAGCTTCTAACTTCCATCAGTTTATTCTCTCTGCATCCCAAAGAGGCTGTCTCATAGGGGAAAACTCATTGATATTCCCACTTCTGACAGCCTGTTTCAAAAACTATAGCACTTGCATCTTTTCTTTGGCTCATGCCAGTGGCTCTCAGGAACAAAGTCTTTGACCAATTTAAATTTGTGATGCCCTGTGGAAAGCGATAGAGATGTAATGGAGCTACTTTGTGTCAGAGCATCTGGCCCCCAGTTCTCCTGGGAGGCAAAGTATCTTGTACCACATCAAAGGGCCAGGTTGATGTGCGCTACAAACAGGGAATGGGGAAATTTGTTAAGATGGAAAATGATTTTGCCACCTGCTTCCTCACCTTGAATAGGACCTAAACCAAAGTCCTTGGCAGGGTTCCTAAATGGAGTTATATTACAGTAATTAACAGGAATATTACTACTACCAGTAGTAATTTTTGATTTACAATTTCATGCAATCCTAACTTCCCTCATTTTTTCACCACATTCAGAAAGAAAAGATAGGATATTATACAGAGAGGCTCTTGATGTCATGTTTTAAATATATTTGACAGCTAGAAATATGGAAGACCCATAAAGAAAGCCTATCTGGGTAGAGTGAGATTTCCAGGATAATGTTTTTATTGATCTGGATGCACTGCTGAAAATTCAGCCCAGATTTGGGGTGTTTTCCCACCAAGAACTCTGAGAATCGGTTTTCCTTCTCTCCTCAAACACAAAGTTTCTCTATCAAGTGTGTGATCAGTATAGGCTCACTGCAAAGCTTCTGAACTGGAAGACATTGTTTATTGTTATGTTAATCCTATGCAATGACATTATAAAGTAGGAACTGTATGGGGCAGGGGAAGCAGTGCTGCACTCTGGCCATGAATTTTCCAAATCAAACAGGCAATAGTGAGTGCCTGAATGTACTCTTCAGGTCAGTGTGGCAAGGTAAAGAACAATATTCAGCTCTGTGTATGAGCAACTAAATCTAGGTATGACTTAAAGTGCCATACTGACTTTAAAAAGCCAAAAGAAGAATAGAGACATCATCCCAGATCATTTTTATGTGACATCACCACTGTGAGTGGGAGTGCAAGAGGTTCCATCTCAACAGCTTCAAATATTCTGCCATTTTGCAATCCAAACACCCTGCTCAGCATCAGCATCAGCCATCTGACATGTGCCCTACGCAATCCATCACATCAGCTGAGCAGATTATGATGGACTTGGGGAAGATTTTAGTCTCATCACGCTTCTCCTCCCCCATTTCCTTTCCTGTGCCCAGGGCAGTTACCAAATCTCAGCTCTCACTGTATAACTGGAATCCCCAAAGAGAAAAAGCCTGATGAAGAGCCACTTTATTTTGTCTGCTTATAAACCCAGCCCAGCAGCTCTCCTTCTTGTGAGCACCACAGCCAGGATGGCTGCTGCTGTCTCCACAATGCAGAGGCTCTGTCAGTGCAATAAGGCTGCAGCAGCACACAGAGCATCTGCCACCAAGGAGTGGTGTGACAGGACAGATTCCCCAACACCGTGCTCGGAAAAGCACAAACCTGAAAAGCAGTGTGTACATAGGCCAGCAGCTGTGTGTATGTGATTTGCATGCACTCTAAAATACCCATGTAAACAGTCGTTTGTCTTTCTATCAGAAGTCTACACAAATAAACGTTTAAAGTTTTCATGGAAAGATGAATCTGCCCCAAACTTCCTTTATGTCTGAGAAGAAATATTTGTTTGTCTGCCTGATAAGCTACCCGTGGAAGTCAACATGACAAGAAACAGAAATAGCAAAGTAAACTCCTGTGCTGGGGACACATGCCACCTATTGAGGTTGTGGAAGAGCATAAGATAATTCTGCCAAAAAGACAGGAAATCTGCCTTTATCATTAGCTTTTGAGGCAGATTTCTAAGTCTGCCACTGCTTGCAGGAAGATTGATCCTGGTTTGTTTCCATCCAATGAAATCCTTGTCTTGTATTTGTGTTGTTACCAGGAACATGATCAGTAGAAAACATTTCAGGAAATATTTTTGATGGACTGGCTATCTTGGGGTTAATTCTGAACCGGTGTGACCTTTGTTATGGCATTGTGAGTCAACTTTATAAACAACACTATGTGGCAAAGCAAATAATGCCCAGAAGAATTCACAAGAGTGCTTGTACAACTTTTGGCCCATTTATTTTCTCACAAGGGTATGTAGCCATGAAATCCTATCAGCCCCTTCTGGGACACTCCGTCCATTCAGAAATCAGTCTGAAGGGCAAAAACTGGTGATATATCCAGTGGCTAAAGCTAGAAATAAACTGTTCATTAGGCAAGTTAAGCATCTTAAAGGGAAGAGGTTTCCTTCTACATTTTTCTTTGGAAAAATAGAATAATGGATTTTTCCTGTTTCAAACATCCAAAAAGGTTTGTCCATGTGGATGTTAGTTTTGGTTGCACAGATATCCCCAAGCATAATAGCATGATGCAGCTCAGGATCAACTACAAGGTGATGTTTGCAAGCTGAAATCAACCTGACACAAAAGCTGTGGTCAGGTAAGGTCTCTGCCCTTTCTCTATGTACCTGAAGCATTTCCAAACTGTCAGCTCCTATTAATCTGACAAAATAGATGGATGATATCAAGAGAGTGGGAATATTTTAAAAAAACATTTGTCATTTTCTTCTTGCTTATGCTTCAGAAACACTGTCAGAATTAGCTTCCTTGCTCGTGATTCAGGACATCTGCATTTGATTCCAGGTGGAGTTGGAATGATTGGAAAACATGAAATATTCTTTTAATGAAAAAGAAGACTCCTGGGTAAGAGTTGAAGGCTTATTTTATTTTATTTTTTTCATTAATTTGAATTGAGATTCTTCATGCTTTAGATCTCAACCAACATCCTTATCTTAACTAGGAAACAAGTCTCAATAGATCTCCACTTTGGTGTTCTTACCTAAAGTCTGTCTGAAGTGGAAGAAAAGTCAGTGCATCTGCTCGGCTTTCTTTTTTCCCATCCATTTTTTTGTTTTGCTCTTTTTGTTTACACAGGCTAATGATAAATTAATGGGATAAACCAAAGGCCTTGCTGGAACAGCTGTAAACTCAAAGCAGGAAGTCATTCAAAGCCTCTGAAACCTGGCTGTGTAACGCTGGAGGAGTTAATGACGAAGAACCGAATCCTCAGCTGGCACAAATTGGCATAGTTTGCTTGAAATACACGAGTTCCACTGATTTACTGTAGTTAGGGATGTGGCCTGAAGTGTCTCACTATTCTGCTTTGTTTGCATTTTAAAGTGATCTCTGCTGGTTTCTTAATGGTTTTGTCTCCTATTGACAGATTTGCGGGATGCCAGTAACAGTGCTGGTCTCCAGCAAGCGCAGATGGTGGAGCATGGAAAAGCACTTGCTCACTTTCCTGGGAAAATCTTATTCTAAGAATTTAGGAACAGCAGTGAGGCCCCTGCAAAGGTTTCTATGGGCTAACAGCTGGTACAGCTGTAAGATCTACAATCTGAGGTTTATCTATCCTCTTCTAAACATGAGGCAATTTAATTTTGGAGTGGCTCAAAGATGGTCTTAAATTATAAAGGATATTTAGATGAGCTTTCTAACACTATAGAGAGTGAAATGTTGGGAACAAAAATAGCCCAGCAAAATGGTGGAATCCTAGAACCATTAAGGCTGGAATGGACCACTAAGATCAGCAAGCCTAACCCCAACCCTTCCCTACCATGCCTACTGATCCATGTCATCAGTGCCACATCTCCATGTTTTTCTTAACATTTCCAGGGATAGTGACCCCACCATCTCCCTGGGCAGCCCGTGCCAGTTCCAGATAACTTTTTCTGAGGAGAAAGTTTTCCCCATGTACAAGCTGATTCATCATGAATGGGGAGTTTGAAGAAAAGGCTACAGAACACCATTTGGATTCAACATCAGCAGGTCGATCCTCTCTTGCACCAGTGGGACTGACTCAAAATGTCATTTGTGTTCCTCTGCAGTTGTACATTTTCTATGTGTAATACTAAATTTAACCCTGCTCAAAAGATTGCTAAATTTACCTGGAAGAAGAGTGAAGAAGAAATGAGTTACACATTTGCTCTTCAGGAGACAGAGATCTATCAGTCAGTCTTTTTTTATGGTGATAACATCACCTGATGATCACCTGGATCTCCAGTCTGTGAGCCAAAAAATCATGCATGTTAGCAGAGGCAGAGAATCATGTCATCACATTTGGCTATAAAGTGTTTTTACAGAACACATGAGCATTCAGCTCTGTGCCTTCCTGAGAATTAAGGATTTAAAAATTGGAGGAAACAACGTGTTGAAATTAAGCGTAGGCAAAATTGCCCACAGTTATTTGCAGCTATAAAACTGGAGGCCACACTCTGAAAGCTGGGCTATCAGACAGAGCAGCTACTTCCAATTATATCCTACTGGAGGGGACTCCAATGCTTCCAAGATTCATGGAGGGAAGTCGTCCAGAAAAATAGTGACAAACTTCTCTCCATGGAATAAAAAGCTGCCTTGTTGAAGTCTGAATGTTTCTTGGAGATGTGCCTATTGCAAATATATTTCCATAAGGAAGATTTATGAGATCCAAAGAGGAATTTCAAAAAGGAGATAAATAAACAAACAAATAGAGAACAGTTTTAGAAACAGATGGTCAGGGAACTGACCTGGGGCACAGAGAATGAAGTTGAATCTCCAGCCCCAAAAAAACAGACTGAAATGGGGATCCCTCACCCAAAGCAGCTATGGGCAATGCTGAGAGGGGCAAGATTGGCTCTAGATTGGAACAAGCTCAGTGGAAGCATGTTCTGCATTTTTTATTCCCACCCCATCCAGGAAAAAAGATCTATATTCGTCTCTCACCACTCATCACCTGTGATCAACTTCAACATGACATCACCTCAATCACTGTTATCTATTGCATGTAGCATGCAATAGTCAAGTCTTCAAAGTCCAGCTCCAGCAGTGCCATCCAAAGCATTCAAAACTTTCCCAGTTCTCTGCTTGCACAAATTTCTCCTGCCTCCTTCTCCTTTTATTCGCCTTACGGTGAAAGGTTTGTCCAGTTTGCAGACAGCATGGAGGTGGAGGGCAGGGGTGGCAGGGAAGATAAAGAACTTGGTGATATACTGAGTATATAGAACAGTGTATAATATACTGAGTGATGCAACAGTGAGAGAGCTAAGTGGATGCCACTGCCTTGTGATTTACTGCTTGCAAATGGCTTCTCTTCTTCTGAAATACTGTTAATTTAATAGACAAACATCCTAGGATAAAGGCTTGCCAGAGATGCAACTGATGGGATAAACATCAAGAGATTAAAGACCTGTGGGGAAAGTGTATAATTCTGTTATTAAAATCCCAAAGTGCTCCCTTAAAATTAGACCCTAGCAGAGGAAGAGGAGTAGAAAACCTATGCTTAAAAGGGAGAGTTATTGTGTTGAGCACTTCAGAATCATTTGCTAAGCAAAGTTAAAAGGAATAATAGTGCCGAGCTGGGTCTTCTGCTTGTTTCCTCCTGCTGTCCTTAACTACCAAAGTGGTATAAAAGAAACCTACTTATTATCTATGTGTTGAGAACATTTTCCAAAGGCAGACAGAAAGCCATCAGTGACAGCATTTCTGTGACCTCCTAATTGCACCCCATACAATGTGGCTGCTGTTAGGCCAGAAGACAGATGCATTTGCAAAGTGTGTCCCATGTCATTACATCCCAGCTCGTGGCCAAACTTGCCATGCTGAATGGTGCCTGTTAGGGTTTATTTTAGCAATATCTAGTGATCCAACTGAGATCAAGCTGTCAGCGGACTAACTGCTGCCCAGCCTCTGACACAGCCTGTGTCCAAAAGGCATAGTCCCAATAGAGAGACCAAAAAAAAGGTGGTATAACCACAAAACTGGAAAGATGGAGGAAGGTGAGATAGAAGGATCCCAATTCACTAGGTAACCCTAATCTGAGCAAATCTAGCTCATCTTTGTGTCTTCAAACAGCACTGACCTGTTTCACTGCAGATTTTCTAAACAATAGAACAGGGGGTAGCTTTAGTCCCTTGGGACTGCACACCCTCTCCAAATGCATCCAAGGCAGTGTTGGGTGACTCTTCACTGAAGTCTAGGCCACTATGAGGGCTGGTTTGATTTTACTGGGTAAGAGAAGGTCCTGGTCTAGGAGAGAGGAAATGCTGAAATAATTGTGATGTCATATAGGAGCAATTTGAGGAAGACCACTGACAAGCAAAGAGAGACCTTCAGTCTCTTGCCAGTAGCACATCAGCTAGAGTGACATTGCTTCTGCTAGTTACCAAAGAGACTAACAGCTTTGCAATGGGACGTGAGCATTAGGGTGCCAAAAACAAAGGCAAAGAGAACTGGAGTACCTGGCTCCACTTTCTGCCTGATCACCAGATGTGTTTGTATTAGATGAGCATTACTGGTGATATCATCTAGATGCAGTGGGTAAACAACTGATGAAGACTTAGCTGCTCATTACCACAGGTAGTGCAGTTGGGTACAGGAGAGCTCTTTTTCAGTGCTATGGTCAGAACTCAGACTTTCTATTTCAGTACACATTTAGAAGATAATATTTTACAAACCACCCACAGTTCCCTGCCCACCTCCCAGCACATCTTCCCACCCCCAGAATACACTTATTTTCTGTACACAAGAATGATAGCATATCTTTAGGGACAGGATGATATTTTAAGACTGAAAAAGAAAGCCCACACCAAGAAACCCCCCAATCAAACAAACAAACAAAACCTCAACCAAACAACCAACTAAATATTCTGTTACCACAGACTAAACAGCTGCCTTCAAATGAAATTTTACTGAAAGCAGTGTTTGTTCCTGCAGCATGTTTTGATTTTGACAAATTGATGTTTTCCAGTGGGAGAACATCCCATCAAGATGCCAGCTACTTCTGTGATCGGTGGAAATGAAGCTCGTTTTCCATGAATATGTATCTTGTGGTTGAATTCCTGGGTGTGCAGTTAATTAGGAACTCAGATGGAATTAACTTTTTCATGAAACTTGTGAGAATTTAATGGGTTTGAGGCTACTAGCTGTATATCACATCTAATTGTGATTGGTAAATTAGTTCAAATGCGATTGGATGGGATAGTGTAGGAAAATAGGGAGATATAGGTGTTCTCACCTCCAAAACAGAGCATGTATTTTCTTAGGAAACTGGTCCAACTAGCTCTTAAAGGTTGGTTTTGATTGAGGCATGTCATGTTATCCAGCTGGATGCTAGAGACATGAATGGCACTGTTCTTCACTCTAGAAATCCCTCTTGCTCCCTAGATGCTCCCAGTCAAGTCAGCGTCACTCCAGAAAGCAGTGCCAGGACCCATCCCATACTTTGGGCCTCTCCTTGAGTGGGTTCCTCCACTCCTTGATGTATATAATGACATTGTACAAGGACATCACTATAGCAGGACTCCCTCCAGGCACGTCTTACAGAGCCACATTAGGAGAGAGTGGAAGAGAACCCCCAGACTAACAATTGCCAATGACAAATTACTTTGAAATCAACCGATCATGACAAAATGCACTTTACTATGTATTAGTCACGTATCACTGATAGCAATATGAGAGTCCATAAACATGCTTTTAATGATCAAATATTATTTAATGTATGCCGAATCTCACAGTAAGTGGAAATTAAATGGACAATTTAGTGTATCATCTCTATGCATAGGCTCAAAAGCATTTCTCCAGCGGATAAACATTGACAATAAAGCTGTTGTTCAACAGAATACTACAGCTGCCAGATGTTAAAGGTTTTGGCCTTTGAACGCGTTGTCCCACAGAAAAAGGTTGACATTTGCTGTCACACTGGCATATGTTTTGTAGCAAGAAAAAAAGGAATAGCAGTTCTTTCCTGACAGCATTCAGGACTGGTGGGTAAAGGGGGGGAATAAAAGACCTAAAAGATCACCGTTTTCAAGGTTGCGGTTGGTCAACAGAGTGGTCACGTCCTCCTCATCTGATCTTCTTTATTAACCATTCTTGTCTTCTATGCAATAGCATACACATCAGCAGGAAATTATTCCAGTTCGGTCAGGTACCAGCCCTGACACCAAGACCAAGAAGCAGTATGCAAGTTTCCTTGGCTTGACTCTGTCCATCAATAGTCATAGGAATCCTCTCCAGGGCTCAGAAGCAAAGATTTCTATCAGTTTGCTGTTTCTAACTTGTATTAGTCCTTCAAAGTGACACAGCAATAAGAAGTATTGAATAAATTTGGCATGCAAGACAGAGAGCACCTGTTAACTCCCTGGTACCATACTGCGTTTGCAGAGGTGGCTGTTAAGAAAACAAATTTCTTTTTTGATTTGTAGACTGAACAAATTTAAATTGGAGTCCTTGAACACAGTCAGTGAACCTCATTGTGCTTTTTGTTTAAAGATCAGAAAAGGAGACACTCTTCTCAAGAAGATGTTTTAAATACATTGAACTCCGCAATTCGACAGTTCCGTCAGGCCCAAGCATATCACAAAAATACTATTAAATTCACATAATCACACAGTATTGCAGATTGAGGAGTCAGGTCTTGGTATACCTGTTCACTTTGAGGTAAACCAAGGGAAAGGAATATCTAGATAGAAATGAAAAACAATACCACGTGACAGTGCCAGAAATGCTCCGAGACAGGCTATTCACATAAGGGCTCCTTCTCCTTCAGTGGTTTGGATGGGCATTTGCATTTAAAACTAAATCAAATTAAGGACCTTCAGTAAGCCTCCTATATCAATGGCAATTATGGTCTCCAGTGCCTTCCATGTCTGTCTGTGTTGCAGTCACAGAGTATGACCATAACTAGATGTTCCAAGGAAGAAATGCAGCAAAAAAAATATATGTGCAGAGGCGGTGAGCAAGGAATTCTCCTCAGGGGAGTATTTACAACCCCAAATCAAAGTAACTGACTTGCACACTAAAACTCCCCAAGCTCCAGCTTCACCTTCAACCCTGCCTATGCTAAAGGTGGCAAATGATGAATTTCCCACTCTCCCTCTTTCAGATAATCCGTTTAAGATACTTTTTTTAATAAACATCCAAAGAGAGGATATATGAGGAACATTTAACTCTTTGTGTACTGTGATACCAGTTACTCCACAAAGCGGTCTTACCCTACTTGTGATCATGAGCACCGGATTGTACCTTTCTGATAACCTGCTCCAAAACAGCCTCCTAAGAGCCTGTTTGCTCAGAGTCTCATACACAAATCCCCAGTTTATCCACAAAATCACAATGATGAGCTGGTGAAAAGAAATTGAATTTTTAAGCCCCCCTTCCCCCTCCCCAGTCTTAATATTTCAGTTTGTCACTTTGCACAGGCTTGCCTTCACACACAGGAGCTATAAATCCAGCATGTCACTTTTATGATTATTAGTGGTTAGGCCTGATGAATATTGATATGTGGCAAGCGTTCTTTCGACATTAAATACATTTGCCAATTTTCCTCCTGCAAACTCCACCCGTTAATGCTTCATCCAATATGAATCAATATTGGTTTAATAATTAACATGTTTAAACATTTTTTAATGTATATTTCATGATGAGAAGATCTATGTTTATTTTATGATGATAAAATATTTAGGGCCCAGGAAATTTTACTGTGCTGTCATCACAGCGTTAGTTGGGTCCTTTTCATTGTGCCTAAGGGGCATCTCTCTGTCTTTCCTAGGCAAAGCCAAGGCAGAAAGGTTTCATCCCGTTTGCACAGAAGAGTTGTTTGTGTGGATCTGGAGCTATCTGAATCATAGAATCATTAAGGTTAGAAAAGACCTCTACGATAATCGAGTCCAACCATCCACCTACCATCAATATTGCCCACTAGACCATGTCCCTAAGTACTACATGTACCCTTTCCTTAAACACCTCCAGGGATGGCGACTTCAGGACTCCCCAGTGCCTAACTGCTCTTTACAAGCAGAAATTCTTCCTAACATCTATCCTGAACTTCCCCTGGCACAAGTTGAGGCCCCTCCTTCTTGTCCTATCATTGTTACCTGGGAGAGGTGGTTGATTCTCACCTCACCACAACCTCCTTTCAGGGAATTAGTATGTGATGGGGCTGGAAAGGAACTGGCATTGCCTTTGCTGCAGAAGGACAGTACCCACCATTGGCACAAGCTCAAAACAAGAGCAAAGGGATCTTACAAGTAGGAGGGGGACTGACTTTTTATACAGTCTATTAGTGATAGGACAAGGGGGATGGCTTTAAACTAAAAGAGAAAAGATTCAGGTTAGATGTTAAGAGTTTTTCTTTACTCAAGGGTGAGGCTCTGCCACAGGCAGCCAGGGAATCTGTGGGTGTTCCATCTCTGGAGGCATTCAAGGCCAGGTTGGATGGGCCCTGAGCAGCCTGATCTGATGGTTGGCAACCAGGCAGGGGGGCTGGAACTACATGATCTTTAAGGTCCCGTCCAATCTGAGCCATTCCATAGTTCTATGATTCAATGAGATGAACCAGGAGCTGATCTACAGAATTGTAACAGGTTTGGCTTCAAAAGTAATTCAAAATAGAAGTTCAGGTCTATGAAAACATGCACAAAGCGATCAAGGAAAGAAAGAGAGACTAACTCCTGCTCTGGGAAGACTTTAAAGAGCCCATGGTGCTTGCTGCAGAACGAAGGCTTATTCTTCCTCTTGAAGCCAGCAGGCTTGGCTTTCTACTGCAGCTTCTGTACTGGTGAAAGCAAGTGTTAAAACAAGTTTCCTGGAGTGGGAAATGTTTTGTGGGAGTTGAAAATCTTCCTATTTAACTGAAGGGGTTATTCCTTAGTACCTATGTAACAAGCAAAGGGTCTTGACAGCCAGAGAGAGAAGGAGAAGACCTGTAGGGTGGGAAAGACTTCAGAAGCACAGGTTTGTTACCGCATGGCCTTCGCTGTGTGTAGCTCCTCAGATCCTACAAGGCCTCACCACCACATCACCTTGCAGAGGTCAAAAGCACAGAGCCGTGCAAACAGCATGCAGGTGATGCATTGGCCTTGTGCTGGATTTTATACAAGGGTGAATTTTGTTCTGGCTGCCCAGGGCTACCAGAGAATGAGAGATAATGAACAGACTGGCTCTGAATTCACTGAAACCCATGAAGGTTTCCTGTGAGACTGTGATTAACGTGATGAAGATGATTATGTTTATTTCCATGTATTTGTTGAGAATTACTCAACTGGTCACAGTCCAGCAGCTCCTGATGTTCCACTTCTGGGCAGCAGGACAAATACGTTGTAGTACATCTGATCTGTCTCTAATCAGGTACCAGCACTGAAAACAGCCCTCATGGCAATAGATTGGAGTACTGTGAGCCATTTTCAAGGGGGTATTGATTGCAAGGAAATGCTTTTTTTGCAATATTTGCTACAGAATATTTTTATTCCAGAAATACATATATATGTTTAAAAAAACAACAACCCTATGTATCTATATGATAACTGGTAAGTCATGGCCTGAAACACTGATTGAACACTTAGGGAAAGGACTCAGCCCTGGGAGCATAGGTGAGGGCAATTCAGCTGTGCGACCCAAAGGAGTAGAGCCTGGCTACACCTCTCTTAGACCCCATTTAAGGCTGACTGCCCTGCTAGAAGGTTATCTGGTTCTGGTTGGAGTTCCTTCCCTTGTGGAGTCTTTCCTGTGAGCTGAGATCTTCAAAGACAGCTGAGCACCTTTACTTTTCCCTTTAAATATCATCCTATCCATGCTGGTCCCTTTGCTGTTACATTCCTGTATCACACTTCCACCAAGTTAATCCTTCTGATTGTAACAGTATCAAAATCCTATCATCTCCTGAAAAGAGAGATACGTATTTTTTTTTTTCTTATTTCCTTGTCAAGTTGTGTTTGTTTGGTAGTACATCCAGAGATGGAAATGTGGTGTGGTTTCACGCTTTGCTTTTGGAACCTATGTAAACTTCTGGCACTCACAAGAAACACAGCTCTACAACTTGACTATGCGTTTTGTGAAGCTGTTAGAACCTTCAGAGAAGGAAAAAAAAATCTATCAAGGGCACAGAAACCAAAGGAAGATAACACCTCTGGCTCAGGGAGTCCCTGAGCTGCTGCTTGCTGGAGCTTGAGAAAGAGTAAAAGGAAAATACAGCTACACTTACACTGGTATAGTCCTAGTGACAGTTTTTTGCCACTACTGAATAGAAGATACTGAGCTAGATGACACAGATCTCTTCATTTTGTTCTTATGGAATGATCTGGTATATTGGGGGGCTGGAATAGTTGTTCTCCAGTTTTCCCTTCCAACCCTGACAGTTCTGTGATATGTGGATCTGGGCTGAGAAAGGTCAGCTTGGATGTTATTCTTTTTGACCTGACCATAAAAACCTCCCTGACAAGTAAGGAGTAGAAAGGGAATGCTTCCACATCCTGTTTGACATCAGAGAACTTCCTGAAAGATATTCACAGACTAAAATAGTGCAAAACAACCCCTGACAGGTTTCGAAGGTTTTATTTAACTTCATTGTGATTATTTTCTGTGGTTGTGGTTAGGAGTAGCAATTATATTAATCCTTCTCCTCCAGGTTGTTAATCCGAGCAAAGCAACCTGTTGTGTGGAAGATTGCATGTTGTTAAGGAGCACCCTGAGAACATTTATTCATGCTTGGGGAGCACGTTCCTAATGCATGCACTTTTCATTTAGGCTGAAATTCACCCCTAGGAGGGGGGGGCTGTGCTCAAAAGCAAGGTATCACTTAATTCCCACTTAAGCCCTTCAAATCAGGGGATAAGATGAAAACCAATGGAAAAATCTACTGTTGCAGTTAGGAAGCCCCAGCACAGAAATCAGTAGGGCTTTGGGTGAGAAAAGATCGCTGAAATTGAAGTCTCTACCTCTGAATTTGATGGATCTGGGCTGTGTGAGAGATGGGAGAGAGGAAAAGGGGAGGAAAAAAAAAAGATGCTTGCATAGTTATGAGCTTGTATATTTATGCTCCAAACCTGAGTGCATAGTGTAAATCGGATAAGACAAGTAAATTGCACCCAACGAGCAGTGAAAGCAGGCAACAGCATTCATGCGGAATCTCAATTTACACCGCAGCTGGGGTCCGGAGGAGCTTCACTGCAAAAGCAGGGGGCTGAATTGCAATCTGCTTTTTTTTTTTCCCCCTTCCTTTTCTTCTTCTTTCTTCTCCCCCAGTGATTCGACATAGCAGGTTTGCTTCAGAGCAGCCACACAGCACCGCGAGGCTGCGAACCAGTCACCCGGTACCTGCACGATAGAGTCCCACATCAGAGGACGCGTTCCACATACTGCTAATAGCCTAAGAAAGATTTGCATGGGCACCGTGCTCTGACATGGATTGCTGTCATTTCCATGTTAATACGCTGCTGCTCACCAGCCAGCAACCTTTGTCCTTGTAAAATGCTCCTGTGGCTTTGTCACAGCAGAGCGGCTCAGGGGGCGAGCCGAGCAGCCTTGCTGCTTAATGCTAATGGTGAGATTTTTCCATCAGAAAACTTCCATGACTTATGACTTTTTTTTTTCCCCCTTTCAAATCCATCTGGGGCAAATTTCATCTCTCTGGGCTTGTTTGAAATTTCTGATGCATTGGCTGCACCTCACAGCATGGTGGACCACCCCATGAGATGCACACCCTGTGCATCACTGCCTCTCATGCCAGCAGATGCAGAGGTGGTCTTACAGGGTTGTGGGCAGATAACATGGGATGGCCTACCTGCACATCAGGGCTGAGGCTCATCTCTTCTCCCTTCCAACCGCCTTCAGCCAAGTGATCTGTCTAGACTCCCTTCACAGTAGGGAAAGAGGAACAAGCAATTCCACAGCACAATTCATATGACTTGCTTTAGACGTCTGCCTTACAGATGGATTGGGCTCTTGAAGTGACAGCTTCTCTGCTTTGATCACAAAGGGAGGCTCTCTGAGCTGTGGGGAAGTAGGACTGTACTCTCCACACATCTATACACAATCCCAGCATTGACAACTTGTACCCATGTAGCCCAGGGACCCTCTGCTCCCACAGCAGTTCCCACAGTTGTGCTCTCCAATGGAACAAGATCTCCTTTCCCTAAAATAACGTGAGGTCCCAGCTTGGAGGAGCAGAGCCTCATTTCTCTTGATCACGGTGGTTTGCTATGACAGATATTCCGATCTGTCCTTGTATAAATCTCTTCTGAAAAGCTGTCAGGCCATGTAAGAAAGAAAGATGGAGCTCCTTCTCACGATGTGCTGACAGGGTGCTGCCAGCTCTGGCACAACAGGGCACTGCGTGAGCATGTCTCGCCCCTTGCTCCTCTCCTCCTGTCCCAGCTGGAGCATGAGAAAGGCTTTTTTTGCTGCTTTGTCTTATTTTTCACTCCAGCAATAAAATACAATTAATATATATATATTTTTTTTTCCTCCTAGTTTTCTTACTGCATTTAAATCAGTGCTTGATTCCATTCTGTTCTTGCCAGGTGTTTGTTTACAAAGCCACTGCAGTTTGCAGACACATTTCCAGGGGAGATTTTATTCATATGGCAGCAGGCGTCCTCCCTGGAATGCACTGATCCAGACACTGAGTACTGACTCTCCTCCTGCATATAGAAGCATTATAACTCAGTTCTTTGCAGCCCACTGCTCAGAAGGGTCTTGGCAAGCTCTGCTCCCTGTGGTTGCTGCAGATCTCATAGAATCATAGGGACCATAAAGATTATCTAGTTTACCCTAAGATTACCCTACCATGGACTGGTTGCCCCTCTCCAGATTGTATTGCCAAGGGCACATCCATGGCTTTAGGCACCTCCAGGGATGGGGCACCCACAGCTGGCCTAGCATCATGCATGCTGACCCTTCACCAATTGTTTCACATCTGACAGCATACCCTGGAAGGAAGAAGCAGGAGATGCCCAGGAGAAAATTACTTTTAAATCTACTTTGGTGCATTTTCCATGTATGTCTCTCTCTGCGTGCTTCCAAGGTGCTCAGGTGTCACTGAGGGCACAAAGGTGTAAGAGAAAAGGTAAAACTGTGGAATCACAGTACGTGGATCATGTTGACCTCAAGGTAGTCATAGAATCATTAAGGTTGGAAAAGACCTCTAAGATCACCAGGCTCAACCCCAACACAAGCATATGTGTGTGGAGCACGTGTACGTAGTTCAGAGATGCACAAAAATGGGGGTGTTCTATATAACAACCAGAGCACACATCCACCTACAAAAGCAATGTGAGCAACCACAGGGTGTTTATTTTCTGGGAAATAGCCATCTAAAGATCTACAGCAACCTACCCTCTGTGCACAAATGTTCACGCAGAAACTCTTTCCCCTGGATTTTCTTGCAGTCTCTGGGGGTGGTTGGATGTGCCTGGTCTGCCTCTCAGATCTATCACATTCCAAGGCTTTATCCAGACCCTTTCAATGAGGTTTCAAATGTTTCTGTGCATGTTTCAATCAGTTCGGGCATGTCAGACAAGTAAGTGCTGTGGAGGTACCTGCAAATTACACCATCTGGCTGCCTCGGTGAGCCAGACGAGAACAGACTGCAGGGAGAGGGAGAACCCAGACCTTCAAGGAAAGCAGGGAGTGGAAAACTAATCATTTGCCAAGCAGGATCAACTAAAAATCACTCCAAATAATCTTACAGTGAAGATTTACCCGTTTCATTTTATTAACCAAATCTGGTAAGTGTGAAATAATTTCTTTTGGAGGGAACCCAGTCCACTGGAAGATCATTTCCAGCATAACCATCCTGCATTGGATGCCAGGAAAGGTCCCATGCAGCAGAATCTGCATGTTCCCAAGTCACCAGGGGAAGAAGCAATCCATAATGAGATAATAGTGGGTTCAGCCCAGCTGTTACAAATAGACAGCTCTATGGATAGATAACAGCTGACAGGGTCTTTTGTTTCCAAACCAGTTTAAAAAAGAATATAGGTAAATTTTCATGCATGAGTCTGCATGAAGTAATGTCATTTCCAGCTGAAGAATGGGCTGGTCAGGATTTCTGTCTTGCGTAGAGCATTTCAAGTTCTCATTAAAGACAAAATCACCTTTGCAGGTAGCTTTAAATCAAAACCGTAGGGTTATTATGGGGGAAGGGATATTTTCAGGGGGAAATGAATTATTTTCAGACAAAGCAGGCCTTTTCTTTCCAAAAGCTTAAAAGGAGCAGAAAAAAAATAAATTGTTTTCTATTAGAAAAAGACATAAAACCAGTTAAACAGGCTCAGAGTGTGTTCCCAGGCTGGGATGGATGGATGGATAGATGGATGGATGCCTTAAGCTGGGGGCAAGTGATTGGAGGAAGACTTTCTTGGTCAAGTTGAGGAGCAGGAATAGGGACCAACACAACAGGAGACCAACCACCCCTACCCAGAGCCAAAGCAAAGGTACTCATCTCTTGTGATACCCATCCAGCAATTTGCCCTCACACAAAACTCCTAGCAGGGAAAGCAAGGAGGAGGAACAAAAGCATTCATTTGTTGAGAAGAGAATGTTTTTATTGACTCAGCCTTCATTAAACGGCTCTCATTATTGCTTCAGTGTGAGCTGTAGGCACTGCTCTGTCTCTAAACCCTAATACCATCTGGGAAAGGCAAAGGGAGCCCGAGCAGCCCCTTGCTCCATCCCAAGCCGTGTTGCTGGGCTGGGAGGTGCTGGAAGCCCCGTGGCAGGGCCATAAATCTCACTCTGTCAGAAGGGAAGATTTATGCTCACAGCTTGGAAACGACGCCCGTAGCGTGTGCACATACACACACTCACATTCCCTCATGGCAAAAAGAAAATAATAAAATAATAATAATAAATACAGCAGCTTTGCCAGAAGTGAGGCTCGAGACAAGGTGCAGTCCCAGGAACAGCTAAATTGCTTTCATGACTTTCCAGCGGCGTTTGGAAGACAAATTGGGGGCTCATGTTTTAAATGTATCCCCAATTTGCATTTTGATTGGCTAACAGGCCATGCAAATTCCACGGTAAGGTATTGATCTGTCAAAGGCATCTGACAGTTTTCAACAATTGCTGAAATGGCTTTAAAACAGACCAGGGAGATCTGGGGAGGGAAAAAAAAAAAAAGAAAAGAAAAAAGATATATCAAAAAAACTCTGCCTGATGAGTGAGTTCTTTCATCTGCTAAAAGCTCTCCAAGCTCACAAGCCTGAGGCTGACTTTAAATAGAGTCAATGGAGAAATATCTTCTAGACAGGGGAATGACGAAACCCTCCCGCAGTCTTTCTGCCCCTTGGTTGCACACTCTCTGTATTTACCTCTCGTCTCTCTGTCCCTCTGGAAAAATGCCGTCTCCAGGCTGCTGCTGGGTTCCCTTGTTTGTGGAAGGTAGTTATACAGCATCATACAAGGTTGGGTTTCACGATGGTCTTCTACCCATATGGGATCTTTTCCAGATCGGACTCTAAGGCACTTTTGCTATGAAAGAAAGGGACTCTTCCATTCTAGGATGCTTAAATGAGTCATAAGGAGTATGGTTGCCAATCAGACACTGTTTTTTTGGATTCAACCAGGAAATGAAATATTTTCTGAGGACATGCCATAGGGAGGCATTGACTACCCTTAAATACAACATGGCAGTATTAAATGAAGCTGTTCACAGGCATCACAATGGACCACCACATAAACACCTTATCCAGAGCAAAAGAGGTTTTGAGAGGCAGTGGGAAGAGCACATTCACCTTTCACCAGTTTGTCACAATGCTTTGGGGACATGTAAGGCAACAGAGAGGGCCTCTCATTTTCCAGGGTAGCGCAGCTGTGCTGGGTTATCTGTCTCCAAACATTTTTTGTAGGTTTGAAAAATGGTCGTATCCCGAAGCAAGTTGCAAGGCTGAAATTTCAAGCCCTCTGCAAAGTCAGAATAAGTAAAATACATATAGAAAACCAATCTCTTTCAATCAAGTGAAACTTGCTCTTTAAACCTTTCTCTTTCTTTTTGTCATATATTGACATAGCAAACAAAAAACCTTTGAGTCCCATAATTTGCTAAGCTACAGAATGACAAAAGACATTACAAACTAGAGAGCTGTCATTTTCCATCTCATACTGGTGATAGCTTTTGAACAGTGTCCAAAAACTCCCTTCCCCAAAAAATTTCGAGTGAAGAAGATACTGAAACTGGCTGCAGCTCCTTCTGTGAAAAAGAGTTCTCAATGAATTTTCAGTTTTGATTGAGGGAACCCTGAGTGAAGCCATATCAAATAGGTCCTGAGAAACTGTTAGAAAAATGATGGATACCGAAAACTGAAGTTTCAGGCTACGAAGAGTCCAAGCAGTTTCTGATTCCAGAGTTTTAAAGATCTCACCCATTCCTTTCCTGTGCACAACAAAGTCAGCTGATTGTTGGGTGCCTTTTTATAGATCAGCTTGCTGACCTCTGCAGAGCCCTTAGGCCATCCCTATGCACAGTGACATAATAATGATGGATAAGAATCATTTACAGTTCGGGGGGAGAGGCAGAGCAAAAACAACATTTCCCAAGCCTGCCCCAAACCATGGAGCCCAGCTCTGCTCTGACCTGCTTCTTTTCCCAGAGCTCTGCATCACAGCACATTCCTCTCCCTGCCCTACAGCTTAGCTCACAGTTCACATCCTTTTGACCTCACAAGCATTGTGCAATCTGCCTAAGAGCCTGTTCCTCCTGCTGCAACTCTATGCTTTCCTTCTGTGCACACTCTGCTGAACGCTGCCATGTGTCAAAAGGTGGTCCATGTGTCAGGTGGTGGGATTGGCAGTGGTAAATTGACACTGATCAGGCATGGGCTGGCAGAGATCATGTGTACCTTTGGATTAGCCACGTGGAGAAAAAATAAGGTAATACATGTGGGGTGCATGAGTGTGAATTACGGGGCTGTGAAGACAACGCGTTGTTTACAGCAAGGTGCAATATCCACATACTTAGGATGTGGAACCTCTGGGGATGGTGAACATTCCCTCCATTCTTATTCCAGGTGAGATGATCCCACCAGGTGACAGCTGAGCCTGGTTTCTAAGTGCAGATGAGAAAGATCTGCAGTTGAGGAGCTCTGTCTCCAAGACATCCCTGAAGCCTCTGAGCCAGCTCTGCACAATGATGTATGGCTTTCACAGTTTGCATTAGCCTTGCATTAGTAATGACTGATGAATCTCTGCAATACTTGTCTTTGCATGCTCTGGATGGCCTCAGCAAAGAGCCTCAGTGCTCCACTTCTCCTCTACATGGCTCTGGTCTCACTGGATCTCTACTGTTAGCTCTTCCGCTGCTCTGCTTAACATTCAGTCCCCAGTCTTACCTCAGTGGCTCCCTCCCTGTGTTCTCTACCCATTTAACCCAAGGACATTAATGATTTCATCATCCACTTCTTCCTTAGCTAAGGCCAGTGGCATTGTATTCTTGAGAGAGGAAAGGCAAGCAAGGTATTTTACACTATTTTCCTTCTTTTCCCATGCCATCTCCTGGCCAGATTTCCCTTTGGCCTTAGCTAATCAGAAGATCCAGCTCAGAGAGTGGGGACAGCTGCCTCAAGGCACAGTTCAGGCCTCTTTCTCCTCAGCAGGTTCTTTGTAGCCGATTACACTCAGCCTTTAGCATCAGGTTCTTAGTTTTTTATTGCCCACCTCTATCAGGTGAATGGTGCATGCATGTCACTGCTTTTGCAACTCATAGGAGTTTTCCACTCGGTAATGATTTTTTTTTCCTTCCTTTTCCTAAATGTGTTGCCCCCAGCACAGGCTTGACATCTTGGTGGGTCAAAGATACAGAGGACGATATATAAGACAATGTGATTCCCACATGTAACTGTGCAATCGGAGCTGAACTTTTCTTTTCCTCGCCCATTCTCCCCTCGTCCCTTGTGATGGTCATTGGTAGCAACTTGTGTCATGTCATCCTGGACTTTAAGAATCTGCAAATCTATTCATTACAGCCCCCAGGAACAAATCCCATCAAATCACCAGTTTATAAACCACGTTTCAGATATGTTACACGAGCACTGATTGCAAAGCTGAAGACATTTCCATTTTGCCTGAGGCCAAGATTTTTAATTTAAAAAAAAAAAAAAAGAAAAAGAAAAAAAAGGACCCTGTCAGGGTCTGTGCAAAGGCTCTTTAGATATTACAACCAGCACAGTTTATTTAAAAATTCAATAAGGCAATTTTCATGGCACCGAGGAAGAAGAAGCAGTTCCGGTCTCTGCACACCCAGTAAAAAGGAAGAAGCAGCCGGTCTCCCAGATCCCTTCAACCTCCCTTCAGCTCTCCCCAGCCTATAGCCCAACAACTGAGGTACCCCTTTGGTTTGACTGGAACAAGGATATGGGAGCTGGAAATAGAAAAGGTCCTTTTAGAATAATCTGCTGCCCCAGCAGTCCCATTATCTAACACAGACCAAGTGTAAATGGTCAAATCTACCTCTGGACTTTGTGAGCCTGATAGCAACATTTAAAGGAAAGGAGTGGATAGCTTTGCAGGACATATCTATAAAAAGTAGACACAAGGCAAGCGGGATGCATATCCAAAGTGGCTATTCTCTGCTTTCTAAGCCCCATAAGCAAGTCCTTAGGATGCAGAAGTAAAATAGGTTTGCCTTGCTTAGACTAGTAGCCAATGAACACCCCCTATATGCTCTAAACAAGGAATGGAAGTATTTTCTGCTACCACATAGCAGTCACTATTTGTTTCTTAGCTTGGCGTAAACAACCTAGATATCCTTTAAGGCATTAGGATGCGCTCTTTGGAGTTTCAGGATATCCAATGCCATGGAAGAAAGGGGAAGCCAGAAGCAAGGTTTGCATGAAACAGAAGATGAAGACACCTCGTCCACCCATCCAGCCCAAAACCTCAGCCCACATACTCCTGCCCCAGAGGCAGAGGTGTGACTTCTCAACTGATGCTCATCCAGGTCTCAGCCCATCAGCAGAGGTGCTGAAAGACTTTCTGATCCTTCTACTAATGAGACCATTAAGATAAACACAGCGATTACATGTACCATTCCAGTCAGAAAGATGAGGTGGGTTTTTAATTAAGGTAATTACACTCAGCTGGAAAGGCTATTTACAAAGGCATTTAACGTCTCTATGCTGGCACATTGGGTTTAAAGATAGTACTATAGATAGGACCTGGAGCAAGTGCAATGTACTGTCCATGGGGACTACCAGACTCAAACTGCTGGTAGCAATGGTGTTTGCTGGAGAATCCTGATGCTACACATGTATGACAGACAATGTCCTGCCAATGGAATTGCTGAGGATAAGTTCATACTGCAGCATGTCCATCACAGCAGAGGATGCTGCTCTGCTCTCCCACTTGGGAGTTTTCAGAGTGTCAGAACATTCCTAAAGAGGATGAAGGCTTCGAACTTTAGAAGTGTTCCTAGGTCAGTAATTTGTAGGAAGTGGACAGTTAGTTGCTTTAGATCAGCTGGCATTTTGTGTTGGTATTGTTTTGGGTTTTTTTTCTTCTTATTGTACTTATATACAATTTCTATATGAAAAGTGATTCCAGCTTGAAATTGGGAATTTGACATTCTGTCAGTGTCATATTTCTGTCAATTCAGGACTTCTGTGAATCACAGAAGATGGGTTGGAACTGACCCTGGCCTGCAAGAACGTGAGGTTTTGACAAATCAATATTTTCCTACATGAGTTTCCAAAGAAGACTTCTAACCAGCTCTCGTTGTGTCCACTTCACTCCCTTTCCTTCCTCCTCTTTCTGACTGAAAGCTACTTACAAACTCAAACCCTCCCCCCCCTTTGTTGGAGACTTGTCCTTCACTTTTTTATAACAGCTTTGCTGAGTGCTGAGGGTCCACGGTAAGGACATCTCATTGTTTCCTTATCTGCAAGAAAGAACAAATCAACGTGACTTACACTTCACCCTTTCCCATTCAGCGCTGCTTCTCATTTTGTTCTGCTTTTAATATCATCTTTATTGCAAGTCTGTTCTAATGCTGCCTGTTTATTTATGGCTATTACTGAGACGATGCTTTAATTGTCGGATCAGCACCTCCAGTCCATCAGCAAAGAAGCAGGCAGCTCTCTATAAACATCGTTTTTATTTTGCTATGCCACATGCGCACACAACACACGCACACAATTAGGAACAACAATGGTGTTATTCCCGAAGAACCCTCGTTCCATTCTTTGTAATTTTACCCCCTCTTGAATAGGACGGCTTTTGTGCCTGTTTACTGTTCTTTCTGCGCTGAGCATTTTGCTTTGCAGATCTGGAAAGAGGAAATTTAATTAGAGTAGTATTCAGGATGTTTTTTATATATATTTTCTACCAATTAGCATTTCATTAAGGCAGTTAAATTGCATTTGCTAGAGACAGACACAACCCATTGCAGAGTATTATTTTAAGATCTCATTTCTTTTTCTCATCTTGCAAGCTGAAAATGAAATCAGGTAGTGATTGATTAATTATTAATTCATTACTAGTGATTGGGTTGGGATGGAGCTGGTGGGGAGTGTGAGAGAAAGTGCTAAGACACAATCTTGTTTTATTTCTTTGGACATCTCTGCAGGAGCTGCCTGAGATGGGCAGACTCATCCATCCTAAAGCCAAGTGTAGATGCTGGGCTGCCTTGGATGCCTGGCACTGACTTTGAGTACTCCATCCCTGAAGCATGGAGATGAGAAATAAGGAGTGGTGATGTATCAGTATCATTTCTAATGTATTTTTGGGTAAGAATCATCCCATCCTGTGGTTAAACCCTCTTTCTCATGATGCAGATGGTTAGTGGGGTGATCACACTGCTCTTTCTGGAGGGCTGGTGGAAGAATGCATCCCTATGTGCAGCATGCTTCCCCAGCTGATACCACACAACTGCGACGTGCATCTGCTTTGCTCTAGAAGGCTATGCTCTACATTCCCTTTAATGTCTGCTTGCTCCCAAGGCTCACTCTGTCCCTCCTACAGTTTGCAGTGTGGCTTTGTCTCTCTTCATTGCTCTCAAGGTCACCATTGATCAGATTGTGAGTGCTTTACAGCTGCAGCCTTGGATGGGCAGAAAGAGAAATTGATTGCAGTCAATTCAGCAGCAGATTGAACTGTATTGACTCGTCCACTGTTCATGCAGACGAGGAGCTTCGCTACCTTTTAATTACCATGGCTATCCCTTCTTGGCATCAGTGGGACAGCCGCACAGAAGTTGGGGGAAGGTGTTAATAAAGATTCAGGTAAAGGCTCTAGGGTGTGCAAGGATTTATCCAGACCCACTGGGACTGCAGGGGATAGGAGGACAGATTGCTGCTGGTGAGGGAGTCTGAGTGATCCGGTCTTTTTGTCTTTGTGCAGTGCTTCTTCCCAGTGGAATCTCTGCTACTGGGAGTGACTTCTATTTATTTTCCGTGTTGGAAACCAGCCATTTCCAAGCAAGTGGCACTCTGCTGCAGAAACAGCAGCTGCAGGTGGTGTAAGGGGTGTATCCCTTCGAGGCGGGCACATTTGGCAGGAAAGACAGAAGTTTGTTTGGCAGAAGTTGCGTTGAAAAACATTGCTCCCACTCTCCCTGCCTTTGTCTCAGAACACAGAGGAGGGAAGGGAATGCTGCTCCAAGCTCTCTCCAACAGCTGGATGAGGCAGGCTCCTGATGAACAAAGTCCTTGGGCCAAATGATGTGGCCTGTACTTGCATCTAGGGATCAGGAGGGGCTGGGGTGAGTTCAACTGATCCCAGTGGAAAGCAAGGTGGACGTGACTGATTTCCAGAGAGCTGCTCAGGCTTCTCACCCTGGATTCTGCTTCTGGCACAGTCAGTGGGCTCTGCCATCACCAGCTCAGGGATTCATTGCTATCATAGAAAGTGCAGTTGGCGTTTTTGAAAGGTGCAGGATTGGCAGCTTTCGATGATTGAAATCCTCTGTTCATCTGCTGAATTGATGCCAATAGTACCAGAAGCAGGAATGAGAGGAGAGCAGCAATTCCAACGGCTGGCAAATAACCCACTTTTTTTTTTTTTTTTTCTTTTTTAATAGTTAAATGGAAACCAGAACAACAAACTGACTTTCATTTAGGGCCAGAGAAAGAGTAGCTTTTTTGACTACTAAAACTGGTCTGAGTAAGAACAAAGATATTAAAGGGAATTTCAGATGAGTCATTTCAAGCCATGTCTAAAAGCAACATTTAAAAGACAAGTGGGTTAAAATGCTGGTTCCCCCCATTCTGACTGCGTTTGTCTTTTCCCCGTTTCCTTTTCCTAGAGAGCAGCTCAGACATTCAAATTGTTCCAAGCGTTTTTCAGTGACCAAATGCTGGTTTATCTTCCCACCCAAAAATAATATCCAAAATTGTTACTTCCTCTCTAGTCTTCAGCACTACTTGAGCTTAGATGTGGCACTTGAAAAGTGGCAAACACCAGCTGTGGTGTCTGCATTGCATGTCCAGACATGGGAAGATGAGCAAGGACAACAATTAGCGTTATACAAGTGCTGCAAAATTAGAATTTATCAATTCTTGTATAGAAGAGTGGAGTTGCACGGGACCTTCAGAAAGCATCCAGTCCAGCTGTCTGGTCACCTCCGGGCTAAACAAAGTTGAAGTGTATTATTGAGAGCATTATCCAAATGCTCCTTGAATACTGACATGAGGCATTAGCTGCTTCTTTCCGAATGATCATTAAGTGGAAGTTATCCCTTGTCTTAACAAAATGACAGATCCTCTGGATTGTGCAAAATGGGCTCAGCCCTGTACTCCAGCTTTCTTGGTGGAGAGTTTCTGTTGTCACCCTTAACTTATCAAGGATATCCATCAACTTCTGTAATCCATACTGAAAGCTAACACAGAGCTTGGCTTTATAGAGCAAAAGCCCTTCCTCCTGCCCTTGTAGAGGGACCTTTCCTCTCTTCTGTTCATCCCAAAGGGCAGACGTGAATTCCAGCAGTTTACAGCTCCCAGGGAGAGAATGTATAGTGATAATCTCCCCCAGATTCTAGCTGTTAAAATAAATTCTTCCCATGTTAGTAAGGCTCCCTGAGGCCTTGGGAGAACAGGTGCTCACTTGACCCACGTGTCACCTCCACCTAATATATCACATCAGCCTCAGGGGGAAAAATGCAGCCAAAGCTTCCTTCCCCACACCCATTCAGGGGAGGGCTGGCTCAGCACGGCTGCAGATGGAGACCTGCATGTGTGCTGGAAGCTGCACAGAATATACCTCTCAAGAGACAGGATTTGCTTATTGTGCCACTTAGCCAGGTTGCCTGCTGTCCTGCCTCCCGTGATGAATGGTTCTTTGGAAGGCTAGAAGAAGGTGTGTAAGGCATCAGTTCATCAGTGAGTTTGGAGGTGAGGCGTAACAGTAAATGTCCTTCTACCAGGTGGCCATCTGCTGACGTCTTGAAGAAGGCTTTTGGATTCTCACGGCTTTATCTCACAGAGCTAGCACTGCTGGTCTTCATCAGGGGCACGAACAGCTTCCTCTCATTTTGATTAATGAGCATTTTCTTGCACAACTCTGAGAAGTGAAAATAAGTGAGTTCAAGAAAAAAGAAGTCTTCAGGGAATATGTTCTTCCTAATTTAGAGAACCCCAGGTTATCCAGTGCTAACAACTCTTAGAATCACAGAATCATTCAAGATGGAAGGGACCCTTAAAAGTCAACTGGTCCAATTCCCTGACGATGGAAAGGGATACCTACAGGTAGATCAGGTTGCTCAGATTCTGGTCCAACCTGACCTAGAATGTCTCCAGTGATGGGGCATCCACCCATCTCTTGGCAACCTGTGCCAATGCTTCCCTACGCTTATTGAAAACAAACTTGCTGAGGTGCTCTTGATGCAACCATTGATGTTATTAATAAAGATATTAAAGAGCATTGGTCCCAGCCCGAGATGAGGGACACTGCTCATCCCTGATCTCCATCTGGGCATTGAGCCATTGACCCATTACACTGCCCTGTCCCATAGCAAACTTAAGAAGAAAAGTCTTGCTTGAAATAGAAAAGCCACTCCAAAGCCACACCAGCCAGAATATGCAATTATGGGCTTAAAATATAGTTTGCATTCTGATCTTTTTTGGTACAACTCAAACTCAAGGAGCACATACTTAATTAGGCACTTGATTTTTGTCCACACCTAATTGTGTGCTAATTATTTAGCAGATTATTAATTATTTGGCTAATTACTTAGACTAGAATCTGCACACAAGTGGTTATTCCAGATGATGTACAACATGGGTTAATTTCACGCTTCATGCCATGTTTATACCAAAGTCAAAAGGGCTTTTATTTATTCCATGACTAAAGAGCCATGTGGAGGTGACTGTGAAACCATTGTGCAACACAGGGTTCCTGGGAACCTCAGCTGGGAATTCTAAGTCAGCCAGCTCTATTCTCTTCCAGTCTTTACAAATTTGAAGTATGTACGTGGAAATCTTTGGCAGTAGGAAGGACCTTGCATGGCTTGTAAGTTTTTCAAGCTCTAGGAATAACGAATTGCAGGAAAAGCACATGCAGAGATGCAAGTGAAAAGGAATTGCTGCATTTGCTTGTTGTGAAATGATGAGCAAATGGAAACAGATAAGAAATACAGTGATGCTCTGAAAAGATTTCTGTCAGTTTCCCTGTTAGTGATTTACTTCTCTTTCTCCCTTCTCATGTCTGTAAATGTCGGATAATATTGATACTCCTTCAAGGACTGCTGTAGGTCAAGGGGGAAAGGAAAAGAAGAAAGACAAAGCATGGGAAGAGCAATGCCTGTGTCATGTCCTTTCAGTTCATGCCGAGGAACTGGAGAAGAAAAGACAGCCAGCTCTGCAATGTGAATTGAAAAGGCAGAAATAAAATTTTCATACAATTCTTACTTCATTCCCCTTACTCAAGTACAGGAGAAATGCAGTCCTCTGTAGTGGAGCTGGAAGTCTGTGTGCTTTTTCCCTCATAGCAGGCTTGCAAACTTTTCCTGAGGGCTGCTTGTAGAGCAAAGCTTGCTCACCATGGCCATCTGGGAGTCACTAGAGACAGACTGAGTATTGGTGTTATTTATTTCCCTGTTTGCTGTAACCAATTAAACAAAAGCTCGGTTCATAAACAGCAATAGCCTGGGGAGAGTGGGAGGGAGAGGCTTTGCAAAGAGGCATTTTATCTTTGACACGTGCTCCTGGGATTGAAGGTCGATGCGTATACGCCGTACCAGGCTGATTAGTCTTGACAACCATTCACTTAGTTTTATGAAATTATCAATTGATCTGTGATTGCAAAATCTAATCAATGCTTAAGAAATACAGTGGGTGGAAAAGCGAGTCAGGTTAGATCATCCTATATCTGGCTGTGCAGGATGGGGGCTATCCAGGAATGGCACAGCTTCCTGGAACAGAGATTGTCACTTCCCCCTTCACAGATTGGTGGGAGGACAGCTTTTGCTGTCATCCTGCTTATTTTCTGGATCTCAGGTCATCCTGTCCCTTTGTGATGTTTTCATACTGAGGCAAGGAGCACAGATTTACTCACTACTAAACTGACAGAGTTGTGGCAATGAGATTAATATTATGAAGATACTCATTTGGATTTGGCATTTGGGTGAATAGCTGCATTTGGCAACATTTTAAAGTTATGATAGATCTCTGTGTGTTGACTGTGCCATATCACCAGGAAAAAGATATAATGTTTATAGAATGACAGAATGGCTTGGGTTGGGAGGGAGCTCAGAGATCATCTAGTTCCAGCACCTCTGCCATGGGCAGCTGGATCAAGATAGTAATTATTGAAGGTACTTCAACGAATGCCGCAGAAAATGAAATCATCAGCTTGGAAAAGAGGAAACTCCTGGAGCAGAGCTCAGTATTTGAGCTGGAGCCTGAGGAGTGGTATCGGAAAGGAGAAGGGACCATATACACAGGGGAAAATCTAATAATCTGGTTTATTTGCAATAGGATGCAAGGCATCCTGAGAAAGTAATGGGAAAAGAAAAAAAAAAAGAAGGACTTCATCAGTAATGTGCACTGGTATCATTTTAATCAGATTATTGTGAACCTCATAATATCAATTCTATTCTGAAAGACGTATTCTGGTGACATATAATTATTGGATAGTTCATCTGTTAGCTAATTGATACAAACATCAAGCTTCCAATCTTCATAATAGAAAATAAAAGCTAGAAAATCCTACGTGAACACTTTGGAGGATCAGAAAATAGAAGGAACATAAAATATCCTTTCCCATTTCATGTTTTCTATTTGATAGAAAATATCCTGCAGATTGTAGAGAAAAATGTTGTGGGATTTTTGTTTGTTTGTTTGTTTGTTGAATGCTTGAACTTATCATGGACACTGTGTCAATACATGGATTTTTTCCTGGAGCTCTCCAATCTGAAACTGAACAGATCTGCTATATCACCATTCCGTTTCTAGCAGGATGCACTATTTTCTAGATATCTGCACTATTTTGTTGTGCTTTCTTTTCCTATTCTGTTTCTACCACAAACACCCAGCTCTGTCCTTTCAACTTCTTTGTGCTGTTACTGGAAGCGCCACGGTCAGAGAAATTATCTGAAAGTTGGAGTTCAGCATAAACCAATCATTAATTACAAGAATAACGGCCAGAAAAATGTTGCTGCTACACTTCTGTAAGCATTCCTGCTTACGGATTAGCCTCCCATTGCTGGCGAGGATGACAAGATCAGCACTGCAGGTGGGGTGATATTGATGAGTTTTGCCTGCTCTGACGAACCTCCAGAAGGCAGAAGTAACAGCCATTAAGAAGCCTTAGCGATATTATTGTTTCAGATGGGAACTGATGAAATTACTCAAATGGAAACTTGTTGGGGGGGGGGGGCTGGGGGGGTGGGTGCGGAGGTGAATTATCAGACTGCAATCTAGGAGCAATTCAGAGCTCTTGCAAAGATCAAGGTGATGTTGTACCATGAGTTGTTCAGACATGTATGTAGAGACATATGTGGATGAAGGATTTTCCAACCTAAATATGTAGATTTTTCAGAATCTAAAAGATTCCAAAATGAAAGTTCTTAAACTCTTTTCTCCAAGGTAACAATATTGACTGAAGAACACATGGCTTTAAGTGAAAAAATAACAAAAGAATTTGGAGAGGTGGAGTGTGCCTTCTTTTGCTGAGTAAGGAAGATTCATATTCGTTATCTCTCTTTCTGCTGGCTTAAGGAGGTATGAATGTACTGCTTATTTCTTTCCAAATGAAGGAAGCATCTATTCAAAGCAAATGGACAAAACCTTGACATTCTGGAGCTCCGTTAAAAGTGTTGGTTATAATGACAAGTCAGACTATAACAGAATCTTTTCTCTAAAACAAACAACAGGAAAAAATAAGTCCCATTTTGCAGAAGGGTTCAGAGTCACACTGGGGACTGTTCAAGTGGTACAATGGTGATAATTGAAATTGGTAGCTGTGATCTGCCAGTGCTGTTTTCCACCTTCACATCCTGGCTTTTCAACCTCTCTGGTACTCTACCAGCAGTTGGCAGAAAATATCTGTATCACTTAAATCCCACACCTTTATTTCCAATTTCCAGGTCTGCATTTCTTTTCACAAGGTAGAAGAGAAATTGGAGGGATGATCCCATGCCCTCTCCTGATCTGATTGAGGTGGCTCCAGCAAGCAAATGTATTTCCACTCTCCTTTTAACATGCTTTATACTTTAATAAAATGGAAAATCAAATTGCAAGAGAACAAAATGATTTTCATAAACACTGTTCTGGGCAAAGGGGTCCCTTAGATAATAGCACTTTTATCTCTGTTTTTGAATCTTTGGGCTGCCCTAAATGCATGTAATAACAGTAAGTCATTCACAACATGTACATTCTCACAGAATTACTGTATTAAACAACTATGTTAAACTGGTGGGAAGCCAAAGTATATTTTCTTTTATTACCTCTACAGACAGAACAGAAGTCCATTGGTAGAAAGTCGCCTTGCAGCTGCAGATAGAGATCTAAGCCTGTGGAGGGCAGCTTGGACAGTCATCACTAACTCAAAGGTACTGTGCAGTGGTCACAAAACCACAGTGGAGGGATGGGAATAAGAGGTGAAACTTGAGGTGCGGTAGCAGAAGGGGCTTTCTTCTATGGAGGAGGCTTATATTTACAGAGAGCAAGTCAGGCTGGAGAAATGGGGAGATGATGTTTCCTTCTTACTCCATAGGAGATATCAAAACACATTTCCAGACAACAGCCACTGCCCACACAGTATTGTGGCTAAGGTCAGACTTGGTCTCCAGCTGAATGAATTTTATCCTCAAGACTGAAGAGCAGCATCAATAGAGTTGTTGGGTCTCAAATTTCTTCTGCAATATGTTATCAGCAGGAGAAGCTGTAGATGAAGATGCATTCCAAGAGCAAAATTTGGTCTTTCTGCAGCACTACTGTGGGTTTTATGCAGAGGAGCTGGAAAGAAATCCCATTATCAGCACTGCACTCTGTGCCAGAGAGTACAGGGACTGCCATTTCTGCCTGTCTCTATGACTTATTTAGTATTAGTTAAGAGGACAAAAGAGTGAGCACAGAAGATGGAAGGGACAGGCAAACTATAAGGTGGATCCACCATGCCCTGTCCTACAGGCTCGATGTGAGGGAGAACTCTGTCTGGTACTTGGGTACAGACAGATCATGCAAGAATGAAGTAAAGACTGAATTAGAATCCCAGGATCTGGCCTTCTGGACATACCTGCACATCCCATGTTGCCAGGCTGAAAGTTTCCCTTTGTTTTTACTGCAGGTTATACCCATTGACTGAGAAGGTTTACTGAAGAAAACCTTTCCCCTGTAAAGTTTGGTGTTTTAAAAAAACCTTAACATTCTTGAATGAAAACCAACAAGCCCATTTTATCAGGAAATGTACATCCAGCTCTATTCTGTAGGTACTGATCAATTTGTATGTTTGTAACAAGTGCTGAGATGGAACATTTTGTCTCTGGTGAACATGGCTTGTTTGGGGAAACCATGTGTTTGATGGATTGCTCTCAGAGCCTTCTGTTATTAGAAATGTTTCCCCATTTGGACTCTAAGGGGTAGAAAAGGTTATCTTTAGTAGCAGGAAGCAGATAGATCACTGTGTGGTGGAAATACGTCCCTTCATGCTGAGACCTCTGTTAACTTTTTTTCCTGGGTACACTTTTTTATTACTCTGTGGATAAGACCCCTCAGTCTGTCAGATTCTAGTCTATAGAAATAAGAGTATTTCCACCTCTTTCTAATGGTATTAAGAAATAAATACATGAGGCTGAAGTTTTCTGTCTACCTGTGTGCACACAGACATATACCTACACTCCTTGCTCCCTTTCTGCAGAGGCGTTACTTCATTCTCACAGCAGATTCACAGCTTCTAGAAGGCAAAAGTGTTGCCTTGTCCCTGAACCTTCTCTCTTTGCTATTCAAAATTGCATTCTAAAATGACACACAACATTCTGCCACCAGATGTCAATTTCAGGATGCTCTCTGTAGCTGAGGCACGTCCTGGTTGAATGTTATTGTGAGTAAGCTCATATAAAGAGGAATTTGTCTACTGAGAACTGAATCAAGTGGTACTCACTATAGCAGTGTGGAGGAAACCCATTAACACCTTAACTAGCTATAATTATGTATCATGTATAAATAACATTTAAATATTCATCTAATTATGAATTATTAGTTGTCATTCTTGTTTATCTGATGTACTGTAATACATTTTGAATTTAAAATTCTTGGGTTTTTTCTATTTCTTAGTTTGAACAACCAAATATTCCTCTTTTGTGTGTAGAACCCAACCTAAGATTACAGAACTGGTCTGGGAGAGCTAAAATCTGTTCTGCTGATCGGTGGGGCCATTCTGATCAATGCTCTGACATTCTTGCTTGGATTTCCTTACATGCAAACAAACAACAACAGCAACAAATATGAATGCGATGGTTTGTGACACTGCTTGGCTCTCACTGGGATGAAAGACACTGTACTGAAATTCAAATATATTAATAAGAAATTCCTTCTTCCACACATTACACGAATATTGGTACTGAGAGGCAGCAAAAAGAATTAAACTCAACAGATGAAGAGAGAGACTCATTAAAAAGAGTTATAACAAATCAGTTATCAGGCATTTAAAGAAAAAACTTGTTAGAATAAACCTGTTAAATAAATCCTCAGCAAAGCTAATTAGGTCAGCGTTGCACTGTCACAATGGCTCCATTACTCCATAGAAGACTTGTATAAGCCTGTTAAAGGAATACACTAAGTATACAATAAGCCAGCTATTTAAAGGATACCTCCATCAGTTCATCCTCTAAATCTGACCTACCTACAGATTGTCACCGGTGAGGAATATCTCCTAGACTCCAAATGCCTATTGAAAACTGAGACCTGTGTGCTGTGCCATTTGTGAAAGAGATATCCATGGATGTGCCCCTTTTTCTGAACAAAGGGGCTGATGATGATGGAAGAACTATGTGATCGAGGGGTTTTTGTTTTCCTTTGTTTTCCTGTGTGGTACTCAAGGTGTAGATTAACCAACAGAACCTATTCTTGGAGCTTTAATGACAATATTGATCAGCTATTGGTGAAGCAGAAAGGAAAGAAAGAGAATAAAAATAATTACTTCACCCACCTATGGTGGCTTTTGTCAGCAGATGTGTAAAGATGGATGATTTGGAGATTAACAGCGCTTAACAGAAGCTGGAGATATCTGAGTTTATCCCTGCTTCTGATTTTGTGCAAAACACGTTCTTTCTCATAAACTGCAGGGGAAACAACAGGGTGACTAGCAGCTCCTTTTGATTTCACCTGTTGTGATATTGAGGTCTGTGAAGCAAGCCCTGCATCTCCCCTTGGGAAAGTCTACAAAGCCAGATGACGCTTTGGTAGTGCATGTTAGCATTCCTCTATTGTCTTAGTCTTGCTGGTGTGGGTAACTGCAGGAGTGGAGACGTGAGTGCAAACCATGATGCTTTCAGCACCGACATTTCCCGCACCAGCTGGGTAAAGCCAGTACAAATACATTAATGTCTGCTGCCGTTGTGCTCCACTCTGCTTGTAAACAAAAAGCTGGGTGTATAACTGCACTTAGCTCAGTTCTGGCTTCTGGGTGACAGTTGTAGAAACAACTATAACTCTGACAAGATGACAGAATTAGAGTGATGTGTTACCTCTTGTATTGCATAGATGGAAGCAAGAGTGAAATGATCCCCCTGAGGTAATATGGCCATACAACAGCAGAGCTAGAAATAGATTTCTGGTGTCCGAGTTGGTCCTGTGCTTCCTGTGCAATAGGTCACTCCCTCCAGAGGTGAACAGGTTGATTTTCCTCAAGAGATGTGGGAAGAATTAAATGCTGAGTGGCTTGGAGGAAAGTGGCCTAAAACTAGCAGGGAAAGAACTGTTTGTTTCTGGAGATGTTGCAAGCAAAAGAAAAGCTGGAAAAAAAGAACTGTCCACCTCAACTTTTTCTTAACAAAATGAAAATTCACTTTTGTAAGTGAGGAATGATACTGTTCAAGGCATCTGGCTACTGTATGATAACAATAATCCCACTCCTCAGGGTGCCAGTATGCACTAGCTCTCAACCTTGTGACTCACTGCATACCTGAGGCAAAGTGTGACTCCAACAGAGTAGCTTGCCAGGTATATTGGTTTGTGAGAAGACGCTGGAGATAGTTCTTTCTGGCCTGGACTTGTGTTGATGAAAAAGTGCAATTTGGATGCATGAAGCTGTTGCAAGTTGCTGAACTGCCTTGCCTGCCCCAATGTTATGGATCCTTTTCAATGGGAATGAAACAATGAACATTTTTGGCAATGAACATTTTTGGGTCTCCCAAAGAAATGAAACAAGTGTAAGAACATAGATACATTGGAGTGAAGAATAAGACAAAAAAGCTCCACTGAACATTCTAGTCCTTGCATTTGACTGCATGTAGGTTTCATCTACCAACACTTTTTTTTTTGAGTGGTTGAAGTGCTAAGTGATTGCAGATAGAAGAAGAGTGAGGCTTGAAGCCTTCTATGCAGTGTGCAGCTCGTGATGGTTTGGGAGTTACAAGTAGTTCGATTTCAAAAGCCTTAGTCCAAGTTCAGAAGGAAGCTAAGCTGCAGGTGATGAATACTGATGGCTTGTACTTGTTACTACACAATAGTAACAATGGTGAATATGAAAGAGTGCTAATAAAAAGGATAGATTTGTGACTAAGATGGGAAAGTCAGCAGATATGGATTCATTTGCTTGCATTCCCATGAACATCAGCAAGCTCCAGAGGATGAGACTCAACTCTTCTGACTTCACCCAACTAAAATTTCACAATTCAGTCTAAGCTGCTGATTATTTTCCCCTTAGAGACAACAGAGAGCTAGTTTCAGAAGGAAATTCATCTTATATCTAAGACAGTGTCTAAGATAACAGGATAATACCTCTTTCCAGTGACTGAGGAAAATATTTAGACAAATATCTGAAACCAAACATCTGTTCTGTTATAATTCCATGTTAATCCAGTGAATCATATCATTAATTTTGCTTCAGTTAACCCTGGCTAAGGACTTTCATATCAGCATGTCTTCTGAGCTGGTAAGTGATCTGTTCTTACTCTTTCCTGCCCACTGTGTCTTCCTAGAATTGACCTTATAGAGATCTCTGTCTTATTTTAAGCTTCAATGACAAACTACTATCACTTTGTTTCTTTTTTTTTTCACAAACCATCTGCTTTCTACCCAAGACCAGTAGTAAAAATACAAAAAAAAAAAAAAAGCAGCTCATCAGAAAGCTAAATCTCAGGAGATTGAAAATCTCATTCTGCAGCTCCAGAGGCTCCCAGTGCTCAGAACAAGCATCCTGAAAGATGAGTGCCTAGGACAGCAAGTTCAATTTTAAAGCTGTGGTATCTCTCTCCATTTGCTGATTTGAAACTGGAAAGTGATTTATCTCAATAGATAATTTGGGGATATGTTAATTTAGGTGCAGTGCAAAGATGGAACAGCACCCACTTGGAAAATTCAGTAAGTTCCGTGCCTTTCAGGCTTCTAGAACTGCAATGAGGATGATTCAGTTTAATGCAGAGGAGCCAGCTATTCAGAACTCCTTTCAGAAAAAACTAAGTTCTCAACCATTTCTTCCCACTCTCCTGGGACCTGTCAACATTTTTGCTTAGCTTTGACTATAAAGCTTTAATTCTACACTGGGCATGGTGCAAACAAGTCTCTGCCAGCTTCTTGCCTCTTAAACCTGACCTTTTGAGTCCACTCCCAGATTTTTTCCATCATCCATCAAACCAGCCTGGTATTCATCTAGCCACACAGCCCCCTGTATCACCCATCCAACTTTGTGAAAGTGAGGCACCTGCCAACCTGTTAAGGTATACCAACAGCAAATTAATATGGTTAGTGTTTAGGAGCTGAATATCTATGCAACAAACACAGAACATGGTCTAAATAAGATCAGTACTTATTGTGGTATTGTTTACAGGGGAGATAGGAAATATATTTCATAAGACACTAGAAGAGCACCAGAATGCCAATACCATGCTCACAGAGCAGGTTTAATCCATTTTTAGCCTGTAATAAACAAGGAAGTCTGCAAACATTGACCAGAATACATTCTGCATCCTCAAGGAGGGTAACACAAGAGGATACGTTGCAAGAAGTCTGCTGGTAGCACAAGAAACTCAAGAGTAGCATCTGATTATTATCAGGGACTCTGAAGTGAGTTTTTGCCCTAGAATCATAAATAGCACTGAAGTACCCACCATGTGCACTTGGCACATGCAGATACTTTTGCACCAGGAAATAACACTCGAAACATCCAGTGGAAGCTCACCTGAACATGGACACTTATTTCTGCTTTTCAGATCTCTCTGTTTCATGTAATGTCTTGCTAGGCTTTTGACAGTCCAAATTACTGTTTCTCTATCCTCACCACCATTTCTTTTTGCCTACTATTTGCAAACGGGAGACTATTTTTTTTTTACACCACATGTTACGAATTTCTATTCTCCTTCATATCCTCTCTTGATTGACTAGTTTCTATTTTCTTCATGGGAAGAATATTGTAATTTAAAAAACCCTAATCATTGCTTTCAAGAAGACTGGTGGAAGAGAAGAAGTGAGAATTGGACACGCTAAAATTGTTAACAACTCAGAAAAACTCCTCACTGGAAAAAGAAATAAAGATTCTTGTTCAATGGAGCTTTGCTGATCTGGGGTGAAGATCCAGGCTTCGTTCATTGCAGACAGACGGCGAGTTGAAATATCCAAGACTAAAAAGAAGAGATGACTGAAAAGAGAAAGCTACTGGAGTGAAATAATTTTGTTTTTAAAAATGGCATCCAGAAGCCTTATCTTTGACACATAAGAACAGACACATAGCTAAATATGCTGTAACCTGCTTAGGTTTCCAAAGCAGCAAATTAAACCAGTGGACTATGCAGTGAGTGTCCATTCAGATGAGCAAAGCTCATTGAACACAACAATACTGTAAGAGAACATGTTGAATACTCAATGCACCAAATAATCCTCTTTTGATAGAGAGACAGTAAAAGCTTTTGGAAAAGAGGAGGGAATAGTGTGTTTATGAACTGGGGTGGAAGAGAGACAAGAGTCTGGGGCAGGAAAATTATGAGCAAAACTTCTCTTTCCATTTTGCTTTGTTCTCTTCTTATAAGTTTATGATAGTGATGGTAATTCTTCTTTTCAGGCAGGACACTGATCAGAGGCTTTTGTTGACTCTGACCTTGTGGAAGAAGGTGTTACAGTGTAGGGAATTTTTGAGTTGTTATTTAGATCCTTGAGACATTTGGGATCACCTGCTTTCTCTCACTGACTTCTCACTGGAATATGAAATATTCATCTGAGTTGTCCCAAGTCTTGCTAGACCTAATCACACAGTAACCTTCCCTGGGGCAACTAGGAAAGATACCCAGTATTGTTCTGTGAGATGAATTTGTAAATCTCATGTGACAACAGCAGTTGTTCCTGGAGATTTTGCTTTGATTTTAAACATCCTCAACATCTCTCTCTAAGATCTAGGATCTCCCTCTCATTTCTGGTAAATGCCGTGATCAACAATGAAAATACACACTAGCGATAACCCCAGGCACTATTTATTTGTTTAAACAAATGCCTTGCAGATTTATGGTCTATATAAGAGCTAATCTCTCAAACCTCTCTGTCATGGTGTATGCCATTCCCCTGAGGCCTTGTACCAGGAAGATCCGTGAGAATTATTTCATTATTTTTTACATGAGCCAATATGATAAAATCAGAGGTGGTTTGCCAAGAAGCATGCTTTGCAGCTGAACTTTGCCAGGAAAAAAAGTAAAACTCAAAAGCTTTGGGTACACTGTAACTGAGATAAGCTAAGCCTCAACCCTATCAGAGCAGCCTGGATTTTAAGCAAACAGCTTCTAATTCTGCTTAGGAAAGATTTGCTGAAGATTTAGCTTAAGACAATGTTCTGCAGCCACAGGGGAAGGGCAGAACTGACAGTCCTTGCAGGCCAGAGAAAGGAGGTGGGAGGAGGGTATCTTCCATTGTCCTTCTTGCCCCATATACACCGCATAAAGTGGCTGAATGTTTTCCCCTCTGGCAACGTAGCACAGCTAATGATTTGTCTGAGAGGTCTCTGGCTAGAAACCTCACACAATGGTAGGGAATGTTAAATGCTCTTTCTGCACTGGGCTTTGCTGAGCTGCGGAGATTTGTCTGGGTGAGCGATGCCCTTGAGGCACCTCCGTCTCCAACTCGTTCCTCCCTTGTCTTTCTTGTATTTTTTGAAGCACTCAGGCAGTTGCCGAGGCCCATCCTGTTAATGTAAACCAAAGGCAAGCTGCGGAATAGTGGGAGATCCCATTCCCACATCACCTCCAGCTGTGCATTGGGATTTTCACCCACTCTGCCAGGCGAATCCAGCCCAGAAACGGAGTGAGGAGGCTCGGGGGAGAGCAGTTGGCTGCTCGGTGCCTCCTGAGGAGACTCAGCTCGGCTCGGCTCTGTTTGGCTACGTTGGGTTCCTCTCGCCCACTGCTGCCCGGGGAAGGCTCGGGGGGTTCGGGGCGGTCCCCGGGCGCCGCCGCCCTGCCGGGACGGAGCTGTCCATGGTGCTGAACCGCACCCGGCCGGCTCCTTCCGCCCTCCCCGAGAGGCGGAGGCAGCACAGAGCGGAGCCGGGGCTGGGGAAGCAGCCCCTGGGTCCTCCCTCCCTCCTTCCTTCCTTTCATCCAGCATGCTCGGATAATCGAGCCCTGCACTGTCTGGCTCCGGTAAGGAGAAAACGAGGAAAGGAAGAGAAAGGAGAGGAAAAGGAAAAAATATATATTTAAAATATTTAATGGATGGGGGCTGCCTGGAATCGTAATCAGCTCCTCTGCATCTTCCTCTCCAAAAACGGGAGGTAGGCAAGTTTAGATCCCCCCTCAAGCCCCGTCCAGCGGCCCTTCACCGTCTCATCCTCCCTTCCCACGGCCCGGGCTCCGTCTGGACGGAGCTTAAGCCCCTCCTTTTTGCCCCCCCCCCCCCCCCCCACCTCCCCCTCTCCCTCCTTCCCCGCCCCTTTCCTAATTATGTACAAAACACTTCTTAGAATAAAATGGCCAGGCTGGGGCTCCTCCCTGCTTTCCTCTTCCCCATTCATCCTCTCCAGGCCTCTCCAAGCCCCTCCCCTTGTGGCAAGCCCTGCCTCTCGCTTCCCTCCTGGAGCCCTTTTCATTTTTATTTCTAACCCCCTCTCCATTCTCCCTGCTGCCTCTGCTCCTTCCCCCTATGGCCACGAACTGAGCAGCAGAGGAGAGGGGAGGGGGGGGGGCACAGGAATAAGGAAAGGGGGGAAAAAAGAAATCAAGAATAAAAGAAAAAGCAAAAAGAAAGAGGGAAGAATAAAACGGGGATTTTTGTTTCCTCTGCCCTTAATGCCCGCGATCTGGATCAAGGAGAGGGATTTTCTGTCTGAGCATGAAAAGGACTGCTAGAGCCCCAGGATTTTCACGCCTGCATTATCAACCCAGCACCCAGTATGCAAGCTGGACAGAGAAGCTCTCCCACAAGTTCCTACCGAGCCGAATAAAACCCACGGGCGAGCAGATCTCCGCCAGAGAGGGACATTAGCATCAGGTAAGGCGAGCGCGGCTCTGCGGCTGCAGCGATGCCACTACCCCGGCGTCCCAGTCCTGCCTCGGCCGCGTTGTGTAACGCCCGCGGCACCTCCGCCCCCAGCCCCGCATATAAGTGTGCCTCTGCTCCGCACCCCACCTTGGGCAGAACGGAGTTCCCGGGGGGCTGGATGGCACGGGTCCTGTGTAGTGCTTGGTGGGGGGGGGGGAGGAAAGGAGCGTGGGGCCGAGCTTTGTCGGCACATGGGAGCACAAGGGAAGGACGCAGCCCTTGGAGGATGCCCGGCAATGGGGGTGCTCAGCTCCGGCTGTGTTGGCAGCGAGCCGGGGGTGGGAGGCAGCCAGGCTCCATCTGTATTCTGAGTATCGATACATCCCGGAGAGAAGGGGGGGGGGGGGACCGTCCCCAAGGAGATGGTGTCATCTCCACTTAATCCACAGCTCCGTTTTAGCAAGTGACAAGCAAATCGCGGAGGAAAAGGAAAGTCTGTCGCCTCGAATCTCACACTGGGCTGATTGCCTCTACTTGGAGTGGGGAACTGGGAGACAGCGGCTGAGCCGGGGGAGGGCAACGATGGCGGAGGGGCCGCATCCCACAGCGCAGGAGATTGGATTCTCCCAGCTCAGTGCTGTCGTGGAGCACAAGTTTGCCTTTTTCTGCCCATGGGGAATAGGATGACAGAGGGCATCTGCCCACCATGACATCATTCCCGGGGTCCGGCACAGCCTGGGGTTAAAATCCAGCTATGACCAAAAGAGTGTGGTGCTGTAGGTGTGAGCGTATCTTCTGGCTTGAGAGAGTCCCTCTGTGCTTTACTTGAGGGACGAGTAGGGACAGAGGGGTCCCTTCTTATATACGGTTCTCTTTTTGTGGAGAGAAATCAAGCAGCAGATGAAGCCCTGGCAGCGTTAATGTGTGGCTTTAGCCTTGTGATTGACATCTGCACTAGGTAGGACAGAAGGATCCTTCGTGCTTTACTCTGGCTGCTCATCTGGGTGCATAACAATAATTTGTTAATGGCAGTTAAGCGGCTTTTCTGGGAGTTGTAAAGAAGTATTTGAGGGTTATTGAGAAGCAGAGAAGCCAAGTCAAAAGGAGGTGATGCTCTGCTGCAAGAAATATAAAAGGAAATGTATGTTTTATGCCTTGAAAAAGAAAAAAAGATTGATCAGACCTTCCCGTGAGTGACAGCCAGACAAACCCAGGCTCTCTCACTCCCACACCGCACGCAGACAAGCAGTCGGGTTTTCCTTGCACGTTTGCACACGCTAAGCGCATAAAACACGCGTTGTGAACTCACCCCATCCACCCCAAGCTAAGCACAGCACCTCGGTCTCACCCTCGCATAGAAGCTTCACAGCCCCACATCTCCCCTGCACCCAGACACACGGTGCTGATCTACACATGAACACCGTAATGTGCAGGATTGAGCCGAGACTCTCATTATGTGAACCAAGGATTCAGGCGTTCACACAAGCATGCACACGCTGCCTTCCTTGCAGGTCTCCTGGTAGGTGATTTACTCCTTCACTATCGTCTTCTCCTTTGTAGCTGATTGCAGGCATTGATTTGGGGTTTGTCTGCCTCCAAAGCCCTTTGCCACTCAGCAGAAAAAGCGTTTTGTGAGTCTACGTTTGTTTTAGTGCTCTTTGCATGTTCCCAGGAACTCAGCACAGATTTCACTGCTGGAAGAGCAGAGCAGCAGCCAGGGACCAGGAAATGGCTTGGGGGAGCAGTGGCAATCCCACAGCCGTCATTCCCTCTCTGTTCAAGGACCACTCTGTGAGAACGTGAAGAGCTCTGCTAGAGTCGCATTGCTTTTTCCATCTGTGAGCAAAACCACACATGGATCTATAGCTAAATGCACGCAGTGCAGACTCTGCTTCAGTCTCACCCAGGTTCAGAGCAATTCCCATCCGTAGAGAGCAAATACAAGTCTATCTTTGCAAGCCCCCCCCCCCCCGAGTCAGAGCAGGCACAGTGCACACAGGGGAGGTGATGTCAGTGCATTAGAGGTATTTAAGCAGCATTCCCCTCTGACCTTCCTCCCCTTCCCCTTTCCATAGGGCCTAGGAAGGAGGCTGCGCTGTTCTCCCAAAGCAGGATTGTGATGAGGCCAACTGGAGTCTATGGTGAAACTTTGGAGAGGAGGAACACGGGGTGAAAAGGTGTGCTGTAGGTAAAAGGGTGTCCCAAAGGAGATGAACACAGAATCCTGATGGAGAGTGTAGCCCTGTTCCCTCCTCACCCGCACTGTTTACTATACTGGAAGTATGTGTGAGGCTGATGCTGCACACTCCCATGGAGCTCTGAATGCTGCTGTCTGTGCAGTAGAAATACCTCAGAGCCTCCTGATCTGCTTGGGCACAGTCCCAGTGCCTGCTCTGAGCTCTGCTCGGGGAAGGGCTGCACAAAGCAGCACTAGCCAAGCCCCTTCCATATCATCTCCCTGCCCGCCTTATGAGTTGGATGTGGATTTTTGGAGTTTACACCCAGGGTGTGGAGCAGCTGATGGTTTACTCCATCCTCCCTCCACCCCCCCAAAAAAAAAACCCAACAAAAATTAGCATTGCCAAAGATCAGGAAACGGTACTGCAAAACTCACGGCATGCTGCTCTTGGACTGGGCAACACGCAGGAACCTCTCTCGTGTTATCTTGATGGCAGAGTTCCATCCGCAGCCACGCAGCTCCTCGTACCGCTGCGCCCGTGCGGAGCCGGTCCGCGACCGCGGGGCGGGCGGCGCTGCTTTGGCCCAGGAGGGGGCGCTGTGGCTCCACGCAGCTGTTGTGAGCGGAGCAGAACGGGACTGAGTGGGGGCCGAGAGGAACCGAGCCGGACCGAGCAGGGCGTACCGCCCCCCCTGCCCAGACTGGGGGCCAGGGATGCTAATAAGTTGGGGGCGAGGGTGGGGGAAGTGATAAATAACAACAGGATTCTCTTCTCCTTCTCCGAGGAGTCCAGGTGCAAATGAATGAGTTTGGGCTGGATCCTGGCAAGTGCAGGAGTCCTGCTGAGGATCTGGCCCCAAGCATGCAGGAATCCTTTACCCGGTGATGAAATGCAGCTACGTCTGGGACAGAGCCCAGCAGCTTCTCCGTGCCAGCAAATACTATAGGGGAAGTGAAAAATCGCTTCACGCATTGAAAGTGCAGAGATGAACTTAGTGAGGCAGAATATAAATTACCCTGAGTTGGGTAGCTGCTGTCCTACGCTTTGATTTACGCCGTCCCTCTCACAAAACTACCATGAGATTTTAACAACCGTAAGGACCTTGGCCCATTTCCTCCCAGGGAGGACATCCATGCATGGAGGGAACTGGCTTCTGGTAGACCCATGGTGCTACTCTGATGGCTGCCCTATGGGGCAGGGATGGGGCAGAGTATCTTGGCTCTGTGGGTCAGCACAGAGTGCTCTGGATTTTTCCCTGCTCGGTGCTGCCATGCGGAGATGCAGAGCTTGATATGATGAGGCTGCAGCCTGAGGTCAGTGTGGGAATGGGAAATGGGGTACAGCTGCTGGGTTTGTATGTCCAGAGGGAGTCAAGCATGGGCAAGGATGGACTCGATGAACGAGGTGATCTTCAGCAGGGTTTGAGAGTAGGCATGAGACAGCTGTGATGAGCTGAATTGTTCCTTTTTGGGGAAGAAAAAGTGCTAGGACTGATGGATGGGAGGAGTGCAAGAAAGAGCAGAAATCAGAGAGGCAGGGGATGCAGGATGAGATGAAGAAAGTCTAAAGACTGAAGTTGACTTCGGGGATGCCAGATCAGATCCTAAGTAAAGGTGGCATGAAGATGTCCCTTTGGAAAGAAGCTGAGCATCAAGGTCTGTGTTCCCTCAGTGCTTGGGCTGGGGATTCAGCATGTCCACATGTTTGCAGACCTCTGCATGGTGAGCTGTTTGCTTGCAGCCTGGATGCAGGAAGGCCTGTGAGCAGCATCACAGGAGAGAAAGAGAGAAAGATGCTTACTTATTTTTTCTATTCGTTCTTCTAAAGTCATGTGCTCTACATCCATCTTACTGTTGCCTACAAGGCATAGCTTACCTACTCTCAGCACTGTTGCCATGTCTGTCACCAGGCCTGCTTGGGTGCTGGATCCCCATGGTGGCACCAAGCCCCAGCACCCTGCTGATGGCACGTTTCTGCATGTTAACACGACAAGCTGCAATGCTCTCACTTGCACCATTTCCCCTCCTATGTTGCTGTGCTGCTGATGCTTTGCCCTGTGCAGTGGGAATAGCTGTAAGTTGAAGCAGCAGAAGCTGAGCAGAGCAAGGAATCTAAATGGACTTCCTCAAATGGTGGCCTCCAGAGGAGGACAGGGTGAGCAGCCTTGGCCAGACGCTCTGTCATTGTGCAATATTGGTGTTAGTGATAGAAATGCTGGGAAGTAGCTCAAGTACCAGGAGCACCAACACAGCTTTCAATCCCTGCAATTTTTTCCTGTGTGCATTAGCAGCGAGCACTTTTGAACAGAATAACACCATCACAGTGACATCTTTCCTCTCCCAGGTTAACAAATCACAACAAAGCCAACTCTCTGCTGATACATACCAAGCAGTGACACAAAGCCTTGCAAACCAACCTGTAAGGGGCTCTCACACAAAAGGGCAGCTCCAAAAAAAAAAGAAGAGAGAAATTTGCTCCAGGGCATTTTGTTGGAAATGAAAACACAACTCGGGAGCAGAGGGAGCTCTCACACTCCCCTTTGCTCTCTTGTTTTGCATGACTTCCAGCAGAGCAAGGGGACCTTAAGACCACAGAGTAGCTCAGGTTCTTGCATTCCCTTCATGCCTGTGACCTGTCTTGTGGCTCTCTTGAGAGGAAGCGTGCTTTCTGACCATGTTTATAGAAGAGAAAACCTGGAGCCTTATGGCGGGTGTTCTTGTAGCTGGGACTTTTTGTCTCTATGCATATTGCAGCTGAAATGCACAGTGCAGTGAGTGCCTGTGAAAAGCCAGGAACTGCTTGCTGTAAGTCAGCACAGCCTGCCGAAGCTGGGGGAGTTAACTGGCTTCGTGGTGAGTGAGGATCTCTATCGCGGGGTTTGATTTAGAGTGTGATTTAGAATCTGGCCTGCTCTCTAGATTCTGCCATGTCTGTCATGGTTTTGGATGCAGTTTTGGCCAGAATTACTGAGTCGGCACAACTGATCCCATTTAGCCATCTCTTTACCTGCTGGAGCAATGTATGAGGTTGTCAGATACACTGCAAACATTGGAGACCTTTGTGATAATTTATCCTTGCGGTTGTGGATGCTGACTTGCTAAGCAGAATGGAAGACGGGGAGGGCAAGCTTTAGAACCATTGCCTGGTGTAAGCAATACATTCCAGACATGCTGCCAGGACCGGGAGAATAAATAAAAGATGTTTGTTGAGAGCAATAGTTGGAAAAGTGCAAAGAAGGACCATGGAAGGACAGGAGGAACTGAACTGTGACCCTGGGGAGGAAACCAGTGCATCAAGACAAGCAGGAGAATCGAGACAAGCAGGTGTGGATCTCTAGCTGGGCTTTTGGGATGGGTGGAATACGCAGCAGCCAGGCAGACTCTGAGTGCTGAAGCAGCCTGACTGCTTTCTGCATGTGGCTGCTCTTCAGGCAGGTACAGATGGTGAGCAGGTAGAAAAAGCCTCGGACATATGCTGGGGTATAAATGTGGCTTTAGGTCCTTCCTGGCTCAGGCCACCTCCTTGCCTACAGTATGAGGATGGTAGAGTTGTTCCAGGCATTTCTTGCACTGCTCAGTGCAGGGGGAGACTTGTACCTGTAATGTAGCCTTAAGACCAGCAGCTATTTCTAGAATTGCTTATGTCATGCCATCCAAATTCGGGGTTGTTTCTGCAAAACCACTCCAGGCTTCACTGTTTTGTGCCTATATATATAGTGCATTTACAGATAGATGTATCAGTAGCTTCCTTTGCTTTTAGAGGAGGAAAGTTAATGGTAAAACGTAGCGATCAGAAGTGAGTGTGCTGCTCAGGATGTATGGTGGTGAAATGGAGGAAGGAGTGGAACATCTGGGCAGTGGAGCTGGGTCGGACGGTGTTAAAAATGAGAGCAGCTCAGAAGTGATCTCACCAAAACAGTGGGAGGAAGCAACATGTGTTGGAATTGCTGCAACAGGGCGGGGGTGAAAAAAACACATCAGGGGCCAATGGAAGTCCTTCAGTTAAGAGGCTGAGACAGTGGAAGAGCTGTATGAGAGCTGCCACTCTGGGTGACATGAAGGGTCAATCCAGTGATGGCTTTGTGTCCCATGGCTGAATGGTTGGCCCTGAAGGGACTGGGGAAGCCTGGAGGAGAACTGTGTGCATCTGGCTGGGGATGTGCAGTCACCAGTTGTCTCACGACAGCTGCATGCAGTATCACTGGGAGCCCAGCTCTTGCGACCGTAGCATGCAGGCCACGTTTCTGCAGGATACATTACTGAGGGTTTAAGTATTGCTCAAGGAATATTGAACATGGGCTTTTAAATATGTGCTGAACTGTCACCAACCCAGAGCCATCATGTCTGCTGAGGGCCTGATCCTGCAGCCTGAATCACACAGACACATTTCCAATTACCGTGGGCATAATGAAATCTGATTCCAAGATCAAAGTCGAAGCAACTGCAAATCCATACGCGTGTAGAGTGCAGAGTGAATCATGTTTATGATCCGATGGAGTTCAGTGTCTTTGTTCCAAAATGCTGGTCAGGAAGGCAGAAGAAATATTCCCCAGGATATTATAAAGACTAACATATCATCAGAAGGAGAATCAATGGAGATTGATGGCAAATTAAATGGATACTTGAGACATTAAAAGGAAGGATGAAAAATAGAAACGATATTATAATTGAACTATATTAATATATTTTAAATTGCTTTACAAATATTAACAAGTTCAATGAGGAAAGACCGGAAAGGATAGTTTATTTAGTCTGGGGAAGCTTAGGACTAAGAAGGTACATTTGGGTTCCAGCACAAAAGTATCTGAAGGTTAGAGAGAAAAGCGATCAGAAACATTTTAACGCTTTGATGATACAAGAACAAGGGACGCATCAAAATTAAAGGGCACAACTTTTAAAGCAAATTAAAAGGAAATAGTCCTTTCTTCAGCCTATAGTGAAGCTACACAATTCCCTGCTGCAGGATGTCGCTGAGATGAAAGTCTGGGTGGATTTGAAGTGTAAAAGGGCTACACAACTTTGTAGCAATTAATAGCATTTGCAGCTCTGCAATCTAGGACGATGGTAATCAGATCTTATGCTTCAAAGCAAAGGCTGACCATCTTCTGGGGTTGGGAAGGACATTTTCTCTTTGCCTAGTAAGAGTATAATATGGTTGGCCTGGTAATATGGTTGGTTGTGGTAATATGACTGGTCGTGGTAATATGACTGATTGAAGCTAAGTCAGCAAAGAGATTAGCAAATTGCTTCTGTGGGTGCTGGATTAAGGTAGTATTCCTTAAAAAGGTTTTCATCATTGCCAAACAGAATATCAATCCAACAGTCTCTTCTCCTGTGTCAACTCCCACGTAAGTAATTGCAAAGATTACAGCAGATACTGAAACAGCACATAAAATGGGCGGTTGTAAGCAGCTGCAATGACCCTGAGCTGAACATTTCAGCTTCCCCTATTGCTGCTGTTATCTGCAGGACAGCACGGAGCCCTGAGGAGCCTGCAGTCTCCTGTGCAAGGTACTGTATGGGTGCGAGCTCTCTGCCCTTGAGGGCTTGCAGTCCAGACAGAGGAGTAGGAAAAGAAGGCAGGAAATGCTGTCACTACTGCTCTGTAGCAGGGGAAGTGCAGCACAAAGCTCAGGGATCAATTCAAATCCTATTACAGTCAGTGGAAGCATTTCAGTTTGTAGGAACAAGAGCTCATTCTTAGCCTTCACTCATTTTGAAGGTATTCAGTGGCAAAACAACAGAACGTATGAGAAAATGGGGCCTTAAATATTGCAGTAGGGTATGTTGAACACTTGGAAAATCAGCCTTTAAGGTGTGTGTGTGAATTATCACCTGGGCTCACAGGGAAAAGCTGCGGCAGAGAGAAATGACTTGGCACATCTGGACTTCCAACCAAACTGCTCTGGTAGGGGAGATAGCATTGACAGAGCCCTTTTGCATCCCATCTCATCCATCCCATATTACAGCCCTGTGCATCAGGGGTGGCAGGGGATGCTTTCTGAAGACCACATGTCTTGTGGCCATAAGCATCCCCAGGTGTGCAAAGAGATTGCTCTTCCTCAACCAGCTGCTCTAGGACAGGTAACTAAAGTGTGTTTCCTTTGAAAAGGTGGGAAGGAAGAAAAGCTGATGGCTGTGAGGAGAGCACATGCTGTAGGTGGAATAAAGCTCCAGGAGAGGTATATGGCTGGAGCTGGGAGGGAGAGGAGAGCTGGTAGGCAGGAAAACAAAGTTCACTGGTGCAAGTGCTAAGACAAATTGCCACGTCAAGGAAAAATGATTCTTTTACTTCCTGGCTTGCAAACAATATAGTGATGTGACAAGCAGGTGCAAATCTGCTTGCAAGGTGTTCTGTAGGTGTGATGATTGCTGTGCTTATAGGTTTGGCTGCAAAGGAGAAGGATGGACAACAGAGTTTTCATCCTGCAAAATGCATGAGAAAGATGCAAGCTGAAGAGTAGCTGTGGGTTGGATTGCAGTTTACCTGCATTATTGGAAGATTCATTTCTGATGAAGGGAGCGGAAAAGAGGGGGGAAGTAATATTTAAAGACAGCACGAATTGGAATCAGAGCTTTAAAATGGCAGTTGTGAGTTAGTATTCTTGAAGGACTTGTTCGAATGTGACTGCAGAGACCAGTGCTAGGTTCTGGTTTCCAACCATTTGCATGACAAATAGAGAAAAGGTAGAAAGGAACCAGCAGGTTTGGCTATGGTGAAATTCTGCTGGATTTGCCCCAGGGAATGAGAATTGTCCCTGCATTTCAAGTACCTGAAAGGCTTAAAACACTGACAAGGCTGAAAGGTGAGGTGCGGGTTGGAAAGGAGAATGGCTGGTAGGAATAAGCGGATTGTAAGCTAGGCTGGATAACTCAGGGATCTGCAATAAAACTGCACAGTGACGGATAGTGAATAAAAGACTATGGGTATATTATGGTTTACGGAGCACAGGACAGATGTGTCTCTAAGGAGACTGCGATAAGGAGTGGAAGGCAGCAGCGGATCGGGAGCAGCGGCTGTTTTGGGATGCAACAGTGCTGTGTGAATAAAGCAGCGCCGTGCCGAGATAGTTCAATTCTGATGCTGTCACCGACGTGTTATATATGACCTTGGGCAGGTCACTTAGGTTGGTACCTTCCAGAAGAGCTTTTGAAATGCGTGTGTTTCCGTACATAGGAGCTGAATTTCTTCATTCGAAGCTGCAGTTCCGAGCCCTCCGGCTCACACGGTGAATATGAACCACTCAGGGAACTCGGCTCCACATTTGGCATGAGGAAAAATCTGGATTTTTTGAAGAATTCAGCAACCCGTGTCCTCAGGAAATATAGTCCCCCAAAGACTGGTGTTAAGCAGTGCTGAGTCTTTACATTTCCAGTGCAGGGCAAAAAGCAGCTCTGGTTTGCATCTGACTCCCTACCACCTCAGCAAATTGGCTCTGTGTTTAGAAGCCTGACCTGCATTTACTTATCTTCTCATTACCTAAGAGCGCTAATGAAGTTAGCCTTTTGCTGGAATATATAAAGGAAGAATATGTTGATTTTACCTCTTTCCCTTTCCTGCACACAGATGTGGGCTTTTTGCTTGCACAGTGTGCGCAAGGAAGTATGCAAGTGCACGGATCCATGCATGCACATACATACTGTTCTTTGAGACACCTGAATGAAGATTGCTATTTCAGTGCAGTGTATTAGCTTTTTTACCAACTCCAACATGGGCAGTAAATAGCAATTAATGATAAAATTGCTTACATTAAAAAGAAGAGCAGAAGTCCTTCCTAGCAGTGGATTCTCCTGCAGTGCTTCTCATTACTTTGTTTGTTTTTAATTTTGAAAACAGTCAGTATGTTTTTCCATTGCTTTTTTTTTTTTTCTTCTTCTCACTTCTGCTCCTCCAGGCTGCTCATGGTGGAAGAAATCACTGTGTTAGGAAGGATGCAGCTCTGAGTTTGTCTCTGCCTTTGCAGCTCATGTCAAGGTAATGTGCAGTCGCATCTTCTCTGTTAATACAACAGGCTCTGAGAGGAAGGGAGGAAGCACAGAGCCTTGAGACCAGCAAAGAGCAGCCCCCAAACCCATCTTGTCATGGAGGTCAAGGATTGACCTCCATGTTGCTGGGGCATGATCCTGCCTCAGGTGCTATAGCAGACTTGGCCAGAAGGGCTGGGGACAAACACGCTCTGCTGTGCTTGCACAGCATTCCAGTTTGTCTGCAGATATCTGTGAATACAATTCAGTGTTAAATCCACTGGCTGCAGGAAACTAAACAGGTGATGCTTCCCTCAGTACTTCTAGGACGGAGACTGACACTGGGTGGCTGGGAGCAGAGCAGCATGCTTGAGAGCTCGGGAGTGGGAATGGAAGGCAGAGGATACACAAGGAATAGGAGAGCAGGATCCCCTGTACATGCTTCTACTGTTCCTGCAGTCTACACCTCATTCAAAGCACTCTTTGGTGGGTTAGATTAGGGATTGCTGATAGTGGTGAGCTGTGTGTTTTGTTTGAAGACATGCATTTGGATATCGCTCATTCAATTTTTCTGCAGAGACCTTATGCCTCTGGTTACATGTTAGAGGGGGCTGTGCTTAAAAAAACTCTTCAAAAGAAGAGAAAAGCAAGAATTCAGAGAAACAAGAGGTAAAAAGGGATGCTGTGACTGCCTCGAAACACAACAGCTGTACGTGGCAATTTCTAATGGAAAAAGTAAATCCAATCTCTCTGAGATTATTTCCTGGGAACTGTTCTCACATACTGGAAACAAGGATTAGCTCACTCGTTTTCCTGTAAATCCAACTGTTTTACTTTAAATTTTCTGTTAAATGTAGGTTTAGACTAGAGGAGAGTAAGGTACAATGAAATCAACAGCACAACGTGAGAGTTTAGAAATAACTCAGTTGTACTTCGACTCATTTAGACTTCTCCCATCCTGGTTTTTTTTCTGACAACCTCTATCTAATGGATTCAGCCTGAATTAATAAGCGTTGTCAGTCGATCCCATAGCACTTTTTTTTGTGCCTGATTTTAGTGCGTGTTAAAAATAACGTCTCGCGTCTTCGGTGCCTATGATTGCAGTTTCCTTTGTGCTACACACTGTTTAAAACAATTCATACCTCAAATAACTTATACTCAGAGGGTACAGAGCAGTGGGAGATAAAAGAGAAAAGAAGAAGATTAGTCTGGAGTCACAGAGTAAATCAGTAGTAGAAGCCTTTGGAGAAGCATACAGTCTTGACTTCCATTCCCCTGCTCTCTCACTAGACTGCAGATTAATTACAAATCTCTTTCTCACCCATTAGGTTTTTCTTATATTTCTTCTTCTCCAGCACTTTCTCATTCACACCTTCAATTCTTTGTCATTTTTCCTCGAATTCAGCTTTCCTTCCTCTCCCTTTCTGCACACTTTCCTTCTTTCTCCTCCTCTGTTCCTCCTGCAGAAGATGACTAATGAAGTGGCAAGTGTTAATAGTGTGTCCTGTCTGTGCCTGCTGCAAGGGTTGAACAAGGAGCAGGATGGGCAAAAGAGAAGAGAAGCAAAGAAGGGGGGAAGGGACAGATGTGAATAGATGTCAGCTGAAGGTGTGCAGGGATTGGAAGCCTTGGTTGATTGAAAGCTGGGATCTGTATCCTAAAGGCCCAAAAATAGAGCAAAGACTTACAGGGCAGAGAGATATGTGGGCGAAGAGGAACAAACAGCTTTTTCCTCTTTGCTGTGGCAGGACCTGAAGTCTGGATGTCTCGCATTCGATTTGTCTGGATGAGTTAGTGCACAGGGACTACTAGTGCTCGAGTAAAATCAGATGTGAGTATGCATATTTGATCAGACAGGGGTTACGGGTGCTCTCTGCGCGCTGGGCATTGCGTGCTGGCAGGGATTAGGCTGCCATCTGCTTGGTACAATGCACAGTATGGGGTCAGTACCTGAATCCGGGATGTTGCTGGAACTCCTGCCGATGTCCTCAAGTTGTGCAGAATAACATTTTTTGTCTCTGGAGTCTCTGTTGTGTGGTTAATGGACTGATGTGAACAGAGTGCATGGATTTAGGGAGGAGAAGCATTTAAGGACCAGATAGGAGATGAGACTGAAGAATCCATATCTGGGCTGGTACCTATAGCTCCCTGGAGAATAGAGGCCAAGCACTCAGCAGCTGGTGGGGGGGGACTGTACTGATACTCTGGGAATAAAGCCTGCAATCCAGGCAGGGGAAGGAAGAAAAGTGAGATGTAAATTAGGAAGACGCTTCCTTGAGCTACTTCGAGCCAAGAATATTATATCAAGAATAAAATGACCAAGAATAGTTGGCTGTCTTTGTAAACAGTCACATTAGACATGATAGATGACTTCGGGCTTATGCCTTCACAAGCACAGTAGACTTTAAATATCCTTCTTTGGAAACTCCTTCCAAACACCTTCGATCTCACAGGGATAAGCCAGCTAGCCATCCTTGTTCTTGTTCTGCATTTGATTTGCCACTCATAGAAAATTATTTATCTATCTAGTTATTTATTATCTAATTCTATGGCTGCAGTTGAGGAAAATCTATTTATTCCTTTTTCCACAGCAGTGTCTCTTTCTCCAGCAGCTCATACTAGCTGGTAGGTGCCCTGGGGAATGTCGAAGCAGAATTAATTAGTCATGACCAGTGATGGAGGTGTTTTTTTACATTTGGTTTTGGCTAGCTGATTGCACAGAGTCTTCCTGGGAGTCAGGCTGTTAGAGAAACAAATGTGATGCCTGCTCTGGATTGTTGTCAGGCAGTCACTTGGGAAGGATGCAGAGGTATGTGGGATCTATCAAGCAGTGGGGAACTCAGCTGTGTGCATGCTGGTGCAGGGAACCTGGCTCTTGCTTTGGTAGGACACTGTGCAGAATGATAGGCTACTTCAGCATGTCCTGTCCTGTTCCCAGCCTGCAAAGGTGTGTATCTGTTGGCATCCACAAGGGATCTTCTGGGTAGACCCTCATTCTAAATGTCCCCGTTTGGAACAGGAGGAGCTGTGATGCCATCTGACACAAGCCAAACTGAAAGTCACCCCTCCAGCATGCCCTCAACTGCAGCACTGGCCAACTGCACAGGTTGTGCTGAAGCTGCAGTGTTTGTTTTACAAATAGCTCCATATTCTTCCAGACCTTCTTCCCTCCCCTTGTAGAGATGAGCAGAGCATGTGCTATTCTTTCTGGTCAATGATTTCCTCCTGGCAATGGAGAAAGGTCAAGTGTCCATGCCAATTCTTTTCGATCTGTCAGCAGCCTTCAAATCCCCTGGCAATGAAGGGCTAATGATTTCCAGTACCTGGCTTGGATGGGCAATCTCTCCCTGCAGGAGCATCCTTCCTCTCCAAAGAGACTCCACAGTGCAGCTTGGCATCACGAAGCATTTCTCTCAAGGACTCTTCCAGGGTATAATTCAGTGCTCAGTGGTACTGATGCTGTCAAAGGGATGGGGCTGCAAAAGGGATGTGCAGGTGACAAGGGATGAGGTCACCCTTCAGGCTACTAAGTCCCAATTTTCAAATTTCTTCATCCTCTGTCATCTTTTTCTGCCTCCGACTTGTTCCACTGTTGTCTAACATGGAAACAAATGGAGGCACTTTGCTCCTCTTGCACTGTGGCAATGAGGCCAAGCGTACAGAAGCATTGGCTGGGAGGGAGCAGCCATTTGTGGGGCAGGGAGGTGGGAACATCAGCCCTTAATGGAAGTCTCAGACTTGAGCAGTGCCTTGCTATTAGCAAAAAAGCTGTAATCTATAGTGACAGACCAGCTGGAGCAACTGTAGACGACCAGGTGAATCTGCATGCGAAGATGCACGCTGAGCATCTGCATGGGGGGGATTCAGCATTTCAGTAGTAGAGCCTGGCTATAGGGACACATCCCTTAAAGAGGGAAAGCAGGCAGAAAAGCCCCTGCTACTTCAAATAAGCCTCCAAAGACAGGGGATGCTCATTCTTCAGCCTCTTGCCTCCCAGACCACAGGCAGCAGCAGGCGGTGCAGCCTAGTGCAGGGCCAAGCATGGAGCACCGAGCCTCTCTGCACTCCATCTCCAATTGAACAGCAGCAAATGTGCAGGGGCTATCAGGGACATTTTCACCCATAACATGAAGAATCGATAGAGCTGCTTCATTGCAGGCTGTGCTCTGTGTGGCCATTTTTGCTTCTCTTTTGCCCTTTTTTTTTTCAACCCACTTCCACCGCCTCCTGCACTGGCTTGATGGCACAAAGGCATGGGGAGCAATTCCCCTCTGCTATGCATGGAGGAGCAAAAATGGGCTCTAAAAGAGGGAGACTTCCAAGGAGGAGGAGGGATATATCTTTTAAAAGCCCGTTAGTGGTTTAGAAGCCAAAGGCCCCAAGGAGGTCAGTGTTCTTGACCTGTAACATTTAAGGCCCTGATGGTCGTGAAAACCACATATAAACCAAACAGAGAAGTTGGCTTTCCTATGTGTAGAAGAGACCTGAGTTGTGCTTTGCAATGACCGAGCTGACAGAGCTGCTCAGAAAATGGACAAATTATTTCCTCACAAAAATCTTACCTTTAGATTTCTGCTGTTTGTGTTTATGTTGCTTGTGTGGCTTTACGTATTCATTTATTTGCTTATTTAAAACTCCATTTTGAATCAGAACTTTGCTCTTGTGAACACAAATTTCTTCAGGCAGAAAAAAAGAAGTAATAATAATTTGAGACCATCAATATCTTCTGCTTCTGCAGCATTAAAATGCTACAGGAAATACTTGGCATGGTGTTAATAAATGTTACAACTAAAACACTATCAAATGCTCCGTGCACTATATAATGTATTTTAAACATATTAAGCATATATCAACACCGTACAGAATAAGTAAAAATGTCACAGCAAATTAATTGAAACAACGTAAAAATAATGTGTTTGTCTCCTCAAAATGAAACATTTTCAGTACAACTGAAGTGAAGAGAGAGAATCAAAATGATTTGTTTTGACACTTGGAACATAAAAAAGTTTGTCAGGATTGACACGTTCCCATGTAATGTTTCGATTTCAAGAGGACTGCTTTTTCCTGCGAAAAACTGTTCTGTCATAATTTTTTGACCAGCTCTACTTGCAGTCTATCTAAACAGACAAGCATCGCAGCCAAGACTCTCAAACGCTCCAGGTGGTCACAAGATAGATTTAGCACAGAGCAGAACAGTCTCGGAGAAGGAAATAAATAAAACTCACAGCTAGAAGTGGCCTTACACTTGGGTACCAAACTGCTTTAATGTTTGAGATGCTCAGAACGGAGTGATTCTGGAATCAAATCCTAGTGGTGGCTGTGGTTCTTTAGTTTATAGGGAAGTTCTATAGCAGGAATGATGCAATGATGGAAGAGGCTATTATCTGTGATGGTCAGATGCCAGTGCAGATTCTCAGTATCCTCTGGGATGTTTCAACTCTTGGCATTGGTTAGGATCTAGATACTAACAACCCTTCTGTGCTTCCTACATTAATATTTGGAAGTATGAGATGGCTTTATTATCCATTCATCCTTCCTTCTCAGTTCAATTCCCAGTATGGGCTCCTATGGAGTAGGTTGAAATGTAGCACTGCAGATAGATTGGCTCTGGGATTCAGAACTGGTAAAGAGAGTGTTGGCTAGGAATTCTCCCACTCTCTTGATGCACAGATTTTAAATCTTCTCATTATATAAAAGCAGTTTCAGGTTAATTTGTGCTTCTAATTTAATATGCTGTTCCAAATTAAGAGTTAATATGATATTTGATTATCTTTTTGCAATGAGATTCAACCTAAGGCTCATTGACTTCAATAGACCTTCCAGTAGAACCTGCAACTTCTGAGTGCTGCATGGATGCACGCCTGCTGCAGGAGATCTGCATTCAAAGGTTTCTGACTAATATTCCAGCAGCTGCTAAAAATAGAGTTATTTGGGGCTATTATTACATATTTTAGCTCACATTTATGGTCTGAATTTAAACTCTTGTGTATGAGTATGCTTTTAACTTCCCCTATAAGGGGAGGCAGGGCAATAGGAGCTGAATTTGAAGCTGAACCCACCTCAAGGCAGTGTCCTATGGACTAAAGAATCCTTCTTAAAGCCTTATGTTGGTGACTGAGTCATGTGGCACACTTCTCACTGAATAGTAGCCATCATGTAACTACCGAGGCTTCAAGCCCACCTCAGTAGCCATTTATCTAAACTCTGGTTCCAGATACAGCTCTGTTCAGCTCTGTTCCCCCACAAAAGTCCAAGCTATGCCAGCCTTATGAGGTCTCAGCCTGGCAGGACTCAGCCAGGGCTGAGAGATGCAAAAGATCCAAGTCAGGAAATGACTGAGGGGTAAAAAAAAAACCACCAAGGAGATCTATAAGTTGCAAGGATCATTAGGTAACCTCAGCTTCCTAGCATGCCAAAAACAGGCATTGTTTGCTTGCATTTCCAAGGGATCACTCTATGTGGCTGCGGTGGCATGGTGCCTGCCCAGGAATGAACTTCAGAACAACAGAAATATCACAAAGAATGTCAGGTGTGGGATAACAGTTGACCTTTTGGTTTGAACATTTTATTTTTCACTCTTCAAGGCAGTTTTTGGCATCGATTTTTGCTTACAGGTCCAAATTGTTGCAATGAATATATTAGAAAGGAAAGACCAGCACACTGACTGTAGTAGGCATGACGGCAAGAATCAGGGTTTAGACTCTGATCCAAGCATCTTGGAACTCAGTTTTCAGATTACTGTCTTTCTCAGTTTTAATGAGAAGGAAGGGTGATGTTGTTTAGTTTATTTCGTGGTGTTTTCAGGTGTTTCTACAAAGCTTTATTCCAAAATGCAACAGAAGTAAGAATTGCATTTGGACATTTCCTTTGTACATCATTACAGAAGTTGTTTTTGTTCGCTCACGACGTGCTGTTTAAGAAAACACATCATTTTGATTTTGGATATATATTACTCAACATGTAATGAAAAACAAAACACAGTCTTGAACCAATCCTTTCCAAATAGAAAACTCAACATTTTCTGTTCCAAAGAAAAGCTGACTTTATCAAAATGCTTTTTTTTTTCCCCCCTGTAAATCAACAAATTCCTACAAAGCGTTTTGCCTCTGATGAATTGGCATTTTTCTGACATAAAAATGAGCAATCCAAAAAAATTCTAAGCGGCTCTGTGGAAAGTCTTAGCTAATTCTGGAACAGTAGCATGAAGGTGCGTAGGAAGGGTATTGCAAGGAGATGTAGTGTTGAGCCGCGACTTAAAAAGATTTGGGTTGAATTCCTGGAGCACTTATGAAATGATTTGGGGCAAGCCATTAATCTGCCCCGTGTCTCAATTCCCATTCTGCAGAATGGGAAAAACAGCATTTCCCAACCTCAAGCTACTGCAAGGATAAAAACCTATTAACACTTATGAGATTGCTGGACTTTGATATAAGGTGTATAAATACTGAGGAAGACAGAAAGCAGAGCTGCATTTTTGTGTAGCTTTAGAATGAAATTATGGGGAAGTGGACTAGCTTGGACAATAATTTAATAATAGTAGAAATAATTTCAAGTTCGGGGCAGTGTTTAATAGAAATCACTGCTCACCACCCACCATATTTTTTTTTTCCTAATAAGCAGCTCAGAAAAGTGCGATTTATCATTATTATTATCATCTATATTCATTCTATCTCTGCCACTTCACAAATGAGAGGAGTTCCTCACAAACATCTACAAAGCTAGCTCATTATCCAGCCTCCCTATTTATAACTCTCATTTATGACAATAGCTATCAAAATCTTGCCAACAGTAGGGCTGCTGGTGTGCTGACACCACTGCTCCGCAGCACGCTGAGCGGTATTATCTCACTGTTCCCTTGCGTTTCCCCATCTGTCCCTGACCATCTGGTGTCCTTGGTCTTCTAATTAGATTGTAAGCTTTTGGGGGCATGGACCGCCTTCCTGGTTGTGCAGCACCTATCATGATGTTGTGCCAGTCCCAGATTCAGCAAGAATGGGGTTCTTCCTTCCATGTCAGTGTGCACGTGCAGAAGATAGCGTCCAGCTCCAGCTGATGGTGTGACTTGGGGGAGGTTGAACCCATAGCACTCTTCGGTTTCAAGCCGTCTCTGAACCTCATCATAATAACAATAGTAGTTGAAGTACAGGGACAGATGAACTCAAATAAGGTATGTAGTTGTTAGCAGCGTGATTCTCTGCTCATTCTAGGCAGGGAGCAATTAGTGGCTTTGCACAAAAGCTTTGCTTCCTTTCGACTGCTGGTTGTACTGCATTAATAAAGAAGGATACATAGGGTGATCTTTTGGTTCACTGAGTATTCTGACAAGTCGTAAGCAAAGTGTTGACAAACTGAAAAGAAAAGGACCTTTCTTCCTCTAAGTTATTAGGGGTCAAAAGAAATACTTTTTCTTAACTGTTCTCTCTTTAAGAGTCTGAAAGGACAAATCAAAAGGGGAAAAATCTATTCTTAGTAGTTGCAAACAGAAATTTGGAAACGCGTTCCCTTGGTGCTCTGAAAACCAGAACTGACGTTGCTCAATCATTATTTTTTTCAGCATGAACAATTTGGCAAAACAGAAGTGCATTCTTCAACTGTGATGTTATTACTAGAGAAGTATTTCTCATCACCTCTTCTTGCCATCCTTCACCCCTAAATTTCCCAGCTGATGAATGTCCCCCAGGTGTAACTGCTCAAACATATTTCCAACTGAAATGGGTAAAGAGTAAGCGAACATTTAGGCACTGATCAGAAACTCAGAGCAACCACTGACTTGCAGCTGCACTGCTGACTCCAGCTGGATATCAGCCATTGCAGTTTGAGCTATAATTTCTCAAGGGCAGAAATGGCCAAATTCTGTGTTCCCAGGGCTCAGACTTATCCTCAGAACTTTGTATGACTTAACAAACCTTGACAGATTGGCTTCCCCATCCCTTTCTGTCCATGATCCCTGTTTTCCCCTGGCCCTGACACGAGGGATGTCCTCAGATTAGTTGGACTGCTGGCCAGTGTTTCCAGGGACAGCTAATGCTGCCTCGTGGGCAGTAAATGCCTTCCAGCACTTTCATCTCTGAGTGGTGTGCAGGACATACATGTTGCTCTGTTTACAACCAATACAAAACCCTAAAGATGAAGGGCAGTGGGTATCTGTCTAGCAGGAGAGTGTGCAAGTTACCTTAAAGCAGGAATTGCTGAATAAAACCTAGAAGATCTCCCCTACTTAAAATTAAGTGTACACTTAAGCTGTTTGCTGAAATGAGGTCAGATGTTCCTCACTTTGCAGGGTCGAGCTCTAAACTAACATAAGCTGTTTCATCTCTCCCTTGACACTTCAGTCTTTTACTAATTTATCAGCATCCTAAAGCAGTGTGTGAAGTTGCTGCAGAACAGAAGTGTTTCGGATACAAATAGCAATTGTTAGCCTCTTCCCTCTGGTAAATGGCAGCAGGCAGAAACCTCTCTCAACCTGCCAAGAACGAAATGTGGGACACAAGAATGAATTATTGGTGCATGAAGCTTAAAGAGATAGGGAACTTATTTCTTCACTACGAATACTGTGTTTGGTAATTTCCTGAGTCTGCATTTCTGATGGAGAATAGTTTACAGCGATGAGCATGAGAAAACAGAAGGGATGTGTGCAAGATCAGTTTGACTCTAATAGAAGGGATAAGTGAAAGGTACAGAGGTTAGAAGAAAGGTTGAAAATCCCAGGAGGCAGAGGGAAAAAGGAGTGTTGAGAACAAGCAACGAACAGTCAGTTCCTGCACTCTACACAGCCTTCCTGATAAGAAAAAGATCTTGCAGAATCATTTTGTGCAAAATCTATCATTCTGAGCTATCTCACTGTAGAAAAATTACCTTTTAAGTGGCTAAGTAGACACTCAGCTTTATTCCTTTCTTCTTATTTCAAGAAACAATGGGAGTAACAGCATTTGCCTGCCTTACTAGAGTGCTGAGAGCTTTAATTAATGTCTCTAATTCAATTTGAACTCCTTGGATAAAAGGCACTGCCTTGTGACAGCAAAGGTATTGCCCAAAATAGAATATAATTAACACACAGATATCAATCACAATGAAATTAAGTGTACATTCAAATACAGCTTGCACTTTACAGACAGTACCTGCCTATTTTTCCTCCAAGAATCCTGAATACTTATAAGACAAGGAACATTTAATGTTCCAGGCTGAATTCTGATTATAATAAGGCCATCTTTATCTGCCTGATTAAGAAGGTTTGTAACACTGGTACTGACAGATATGCCTTTGTGATGGACAGTGTTGGAAACTGACCATAAAATGACTTGGAATCAGTACTTCTCATATTTTATATCCAGCACTTAGTTACTGTGAACTTTAGCCTAGGTGCTGGCTCACTCACTGATCATGTTTATTAACAGCTGTGATAATCTCATCGTTTAGTTCATCACCCAGATCACTGCATTACTGTGTAATACTCCAGAGTGGGAATGGGCTTTATAGCTTGGATTTTTTTAACTGCTGCTTTGCAAAGCTTGCTGACGCCTTGGGGTGGTTGCTTCTCATTGCTTTTAGGAGATAAACACCTAGTGTACCATGTGTGCAACAGGGCGGCGTTTTGCTAAGTGCTATACTCAGATGATGGCCTCTCTAACAAGATTGCAAATCTGTCAAACAAATAATACCGTATGTCCAAACTGATAATTGGAAAGTGAGGCGAAAGAAAGCATTTAAGGGCATCGCCCAAAATAACAGAGGACGTATTGGGCAGATTTGAAAAGAAAGCCAAATTCCTGGATCAAAATCCACTTCCAGCAAGACTGTCCTTTAATACAGAGATTGTGTCTGTGCCAGATTTAGCTTTCACTTACTCTTGGGTCTCCAACCCAAAGGCTACATACTTGGAGACATCCCTCCTTCCTCTTCTTCCCCCATATGCCTTGCACAATCCTCAGAACATATCATATGTCTGTGGAGCCTCATAACACCACATAACAAATTAATTTCTGATTCAAACTTGTTAGGAGTTAGATTGAATAGACCTCACATTATTGCCTCAGACGCAGAATAATCCCACTTCAGTAAGCTTTAGAGCTTCCACAGGGACCAACCCCATGGTGTGTATTAATATTTAACGTGAAACAACATCTCTACAGCAGCTACAGGGGGGAAAAAGATACTACTAAAAAATTAAAGTTGGTTTTGTGGTAGTCATCTAGACCCAGTTGTGCTCTACCATCCTCGCTGCCTCGGGCACCATTGCCTGCTCTCAGCATTGATACTTCCAGCCAGCTTCCAGACACGAGGAGGCCATTTCTTGGGATCTCAAGGCAAGTGCTTGTCATGTCTAGAAGTCTTGGTTAAGGCATCACAACACCACTCATCCTGACTCCAACCTAAAAAGAAAAGAAGGGAGGATGATGAAGAGGTGTGTGGGGGAAGTTAATGAATATTGCCTCTCTCTCATAAGCTGAAATTTCCCCAGTGAATGCTGCTCGTGGATGCGAAGACACAGAGGGATTTCTTTGAAACCCACTTCATTTGATTCTTCTCTTATTTCAGTTTATGCTTGTTCTGAGCTGGGAACTGGAGGTAGGCTGTCACTCCTCTTGGGTACGTAAGAGCTCCCTTCCTCTCTGCAATAGAAATTCAATAGGAAGTGAAATGCTTAAAGGAAAACTGATCCAGGCTGGCTGATGGAGGAAGTAGTTACAGAAGAGTTTAATGAACAGACAAGCAAGGGAGTTTGGACAATGTGTACAGATTGTTATCAGCAGCAAATCTACATACCCATCTAATAGCAAATAGGCTGGGCTTGCAGCTGCTCACTGCAATGGCAGCGTGCTGTGGGTGTGCAAAAAGCAGCAGGATAGAGAAACAGGAGAAACAAACCGCCGACCTGGAATTTGGAAGTGCCCAGGGTGGGATGTAGGTGGGAGCGTGTCCAAATAGCCACTTCGGGTTCATGCCACGTGTAAGTGGAAGCTGATATGTGCCATTTCTCACTGAAAGCACACCGTGTTCCCCTCAGTGTAGGGATAGAAACTCTCCAAGCCTTGTTTCGTAAGGTGAAATAGAACCACTCCTTTCTGAGAGGTGATGGGCCAATGTGCTGAGCCGTGTCGTGTTTATGGCAGAAATGGGAGGCAGAGGTAAGGGCTAATATTAAAAACGTCTCCAGAAGGGGAACAGCCTCTTCAGTTATGAGCTACAGGTACCGTTATTATTAATAACAGTAATATTCTATCTGCAATTGGAAAGAAGTTCATATGTGCCCAACAGAAAAAAAAAAGCAAACATTAGTTGACTTTCCCATCGTTAATTTTTTTCATTTCTTCATGCAGTGCAACAGCTGATTGTCGTTTTTAACCAGACTTACACGACTCTGTTTTGTCAAGTGCTGTTGAGCTCGCTGCAGCTCCGTGAGCACATGCTGTGCACACGTGCAGACTCCCACACGCTCAGTGCACGCATACTCCAGTCTCTCGTGCTCCCCATCACAGTCCCAGGTTCAATATGCCTGTGCAGAGACATGTGCTTGCTGCCATGGGTGGCAGCATTGCTTTGGTCTCCGTGAAAGCTCCTGAAGCAAAGGAGATGATGACCGCATCAGCTGCAGAGCTGGTGCCCTCTGGTCTATACAGTGGTGCTTACAGCACTGTAACTCTGATGTCTACATGCAGTGCTGCAAATGTATATCTCTCCTGGCTCTCTATGCTATATTCTGCAAAAGTGGGTGTCTATCAGCTGTCCTGAGGACGACCTTTGGCTAGGTTGGCATGGCTAGAGTGGGGTGGGCACACAGCTTCGAGGCCATTCTGCCTGCCTGGGCATCCCCACCATGCTGTTACATCCCTGCAAGGATGGAACTCAGCAGGGCAGGCAGATGGACAGGGGGTAGGAAGCAGGAGGCGCATGCCCTATGCATGGAGAGGAGAAGAGCAGCCTCACCAGCACCCTGCGATGTGAATGTTCTGCCCAGTGAGCTAGGGAGCACAACCCTGCAGGTGAGGCTGCTGCTGTACTGCATTCCCTTGCATGTAGCAAGCTGCAGGGGAGGGGTTGCTGCCAGGCATGGGTGCTGACAAACCAAGCTGCTCCCTTGCACCACTGGAGCACACAGCTCCATTTGGAGAGGGGCATAGTGCCAGCAGCGTTACCGCGGGGGTGGATGATCTGACAGCTGAAATGCTGGAAATGGGACTGAGGAGTCGAGGGCTCTCTTCCAGCTGTATCCATAGCTTGCTGCGTAACCTTTGGCAAGGTGTTTCACCGCTCTGTTTCCCTTCCCACTCATCATATGTCTTGTCTATTCAGACATTGAACACATTGGGATGAGGAGCTGGGCTGCCTGCAGCCATTATTTGCACAGGAGGGGGATGGCGTGCCCTGCACCAGGTGCTGGGGAGCATCCCCTTCAGCTCCCTAGTAAAATATGTTAAATATGTATGTTCAGCATGTCTCCCCACAGAGCCTTGATCTCGGGAAAAGCCTCAAGGTCCTATAGGGGTCCAAATAGCAGCAGCCCCTACCCCCTGCCTCCATACTCCCTGGCACCCAAGGAGCAATGCAGGCTGGGGTGATTTTTTAGCTTACAAAATTTGGCTGGATTCCATAGCTCTGTGTGTGTGTGTGTGTGTGTGTGTGTGTTTGTCTTCATGTGCTCGTCACTGAAACCTGGGTAATTATTTTGTTTTATTTCTTTTTTGGCAACACTTTAAAGTAAGAGCTGGGTCTTTATAGATTGCTCAGGTTGCACGGAGTATGGATTACAGGTCGTCAGAGAGACATGAAAGCAGAAGACACGTTTCTCTGGCACAGCATTAAAGGGACAATAACCGGGTAATTGTAGCCCGGGGTGCGGCCACCTTCTGCGCCCAGCCCTCGCTCATCTCCACAGCATTGCAGAGAATTTCACGAGGGAGATGATGGAAAAGCTGGGGTGAGGATGTCTCAGGTCAGGACCTGGTTATTTCAAAGGTGGTATGCGCTTGGGAGGTTAAAGGCGCCACTTAGATACATGAATAAAATGCTGCCAAATACTTCAAGCAGTAACACACAGGCAGACTTGAAGGCTTTTTAAATGTGATTTTTCATGTCTGTTTTCACCCCGAGAGATGACTGTCACAGGATCAAAGCAATTCCCATTTTTAAACTCTCTCTTTCTCTCCCTTCTCCCTCCCCTCCATTTCTCTCTCTCTTTCCTTCCTCCTCTTCCTTCTCTTTTTCAACAGGACTCCACAGAATGGAGCAAGAATGAGAGGAAAAAGGCAGACAGAAAAGCATGAACTGGAGGCTTGTTGAGTTCCTCTACCTCCTGTTTATATGGGACCATATACTAGTACAGCCCTCCCACCAGGACCCAGCTGCCACCAACCAACATGTCTCCAAGGAGTTTGATTGGCTTATTTCAGACAGGGGGCCTTTCCACCACTCGCGGAGCTACTTATCCTTTGTGGAAAGACATCGTCAAGGATTTACAACCAGATATAAAATATACAGGTATGTTGGTTTCCTACAGCACCTGTAAGTTTGAGCAGTTGTTAGGTAGTGGGCATGCAGCCAGTTCCCTTGGGATCAAGGCTTGTTGTCAATGGAGGGATGCATCACTGTACCCTCCATGCTTCTTAGGTTCCCCACAATCCTCTGGTGGCAATGCAAGCTGCCTCAGAGACTTGGCTGTAGTGCTGTCACGGAGTCTGAGAACTTCAACTCATGCACTTCATTTGTGGGGCAGATCCATTCACAGGCTCACAAGCATGTTTCTCAAGTCAGCGTCCCAAGTAGCAGACCAGGTTTCTGCACCAAATTTATGCATGTGCACTGCCAACAGCTTAAGGTTCACGTGGGCAAGAACACACATAAAGATGCACAGTGCATGTGCTTAAGCTGTCTGCTGCCTACTGCAGCCCTTTGCAGATGGCCCCTGTGCATGGGTTGGACTTGTCCCCAGAACCGTGAGCTTGGTTTGAAAGTCATTCAATTAAAAAACTACGGCAAATAAGCAGAATTTGGATTTCCCTTCGCCTTCTAGGTTTTGAAGCCTTTGTTGTTGCCTGTTTCAAGTGCTTCTTGGCAGCTGTGATATTTAGAAATATACTTATCTTTTTGCTATTTGAATATGAAAAGCTGGAGTGCTCATGTGAGCCTCCTATTACAGCAGCAGGCACTTTGGAAGGAAGGGGAATAAGCCAGCAAGTATCATGAGATTTGGGCTAAAACCCAGAGAGACTGCAAAACTCTCATAGACATGTGCACATTTACATAATTATATAGTCCTGTTGTGTTTCAGAAAGACACTTGCAAACATATCGACACAAACTAGTAGGTGGGAAAGTGTTGGTGAATAGCTTACAGGCAGCGTGCATGCAGATGCACACACAGACTACTGGGGTCAGGAGGAGCAGAAAACCCGAGTGCATGCAGTAGCATTCTCCCACGGGCAGAAAGCCAAAAGCATTTGCAGAGTAATAGCAACATGTGAGACATCATCTATGTGTGGGGAAGAAAAATGAGTTCTGCCTGTCCCATGGCCTCCAGCGAATGCAGCATCCCCTCCCCTTGCAGCAGCCCACAGAGCAGGGGAAGGTTAGCATGGCTTGAAAATATTGTCCTGGCTTGTTGTCTTCATTCAAAACAGCCTGGGGGATGTCAGCCCCAAAAAGCAGAAATTATTTTGCCATACTTCCTTTAAGGACACCTCACAGGCTCTGCTTGCATGGAGGAGCAGGGAATCAAGGAATACATGACTTACCTGGCTATGCATAGCCTCAGCTCCCACCCTGGCTGACAGCTTGCACCCTGATTGAGGCTGCGTATCCCTGCCCCATGCAGTGCCTCTGGAATTGGCTCTGCCCTTTGCTAAAGAGCTTTTCAGCCCTCAGTGCCACTGCAGCAGTCTGCATGAGCTGTTGTAGGAGGGAAATGCCTGCAATGTATGTGTTCAGACGCATCCAGGAACTGTCAGTGTAGGTCAGGGCAGAGATCCATCAAGCCTGGGATCCTGTCTCTGAGAATCACAGAGAAACAGGGCTGGAAGGACCTTGAGAGGTCATTTAATCCATGCCTCTTCCCCAAGGCAGACTCAGCCATACCTGTGTTGCATCTGACAAAGGTTTGTGGCAATCTCTCATGAAAGGTTTCCTGTGAAGGAGAATTCACACCCCAAGCAGGCAGCCTGCGCCGTCGCTTTGCTGTCCCCATCTTCATAAAGGAGTGAGAATTTTGCTCTCATTTAATGTGAAGCCTGTGATTTCTGGCTAGTGAGGAGAAAATTCCCCTTTGGTTTGTAGGAGACTGCAAAGGGTTTGGAGATCTATTTTAGTTCAGGGTGAATTTTATACATGGCAAGTGGAATTGGGGCTGCATTTCTTCATTTCTGTTAGGTATTGCCAAATTACTTATCAGAGAAACTTCTTGCATAGGGAGGACATGATGTTGTACCTCTTCAAAAGAGGGAGAAAATCTGGGGATGCATTTCTTGGCCATATATCATGACTGGGAGGTGTGTGCTTTGGTAGCATGATCTGGGAGTTGCTTTTGTACCCACTGCAGTCAGCAGGAGTGGGAGACCTTACTGCCTTCAGCCGAGCAGTGGAGGCATTAGGTCAGGCTTTGGAGGCAGTACTGATCACTTGGAAAGCTGGCCCATGTGTTTTTAAAGCAGTATCAGAATCAAGCTAGCTCTGGTGAACGAGTGGAGCCACTTGCAGTGATTCACAGCTGGACTCTGAGCACACACGCTCCAAAACATGTCATTGCACCGGGACCCACAGGGGAAAAATCTCATTTTGCAGGCTCCTTAAATTGACTTCAAGAATCTGTGAAGCTGTTGGGATTTTGTCAACTGCTTAATTCCAATGTAGAGGCCTTTTTTCCTCCCAAATGATGTCTCTCAATTGCTCTTTGCACTAGACTAGCCCAAGGGAGGCACATATTCTGCATTAAGCGTAGCACTCCTTTCCGTAGGACAGCAGCTGATTTGGAGCATGGGACTTTTCCTACATTGTCTTCTCTTTCAATGCTTCTTTTCTCCCAGACTTTTCTTTTGCTTCTTTGGCTGTTTTTTCGCTCAATCCAACAGCTCCATCTGGCAATTGTTGTTCAATGAGGGTTGACCTGACTACCGATCTTCTCCAAAGGTCACTAGCAGCAGATCTCAAACCAGCCATTGTGGCCAAGGCTTTGGAGTACATGTGAAATCAGACAAGGAGATCTCACCCATCCCTAATTGAACCTCTGTCACTTGTTTAATGGTGATTTCCCCAGTGTCTTGCTGTGCAGGAGCATGGATATGGTATATTAGAACTGTGTCATTAACACTGAAAACCCAGAGAGAGGAAACCACTGTTGATGTCACATAGCAGTGTAAGGCAAAGGGCAGCATTTTCCAACTTCTACAGGTGCAACATCAGACTAAAAACTGCAACACTCCTTCTTCCATAGCAGGTGATGTCCACCTGTCTGTCAGTGGTGAGGAAGAGCCTGTTTTGGTTAGCAAGGTTGACACTGCACGAACAGAATTGCTGTACAACAGTCTATTTTTTCATAGATCTAGATCCAGATCTACCATCTAGCCCCAAAGCAGCTCCCTGTTACAGTCTCCAAAGACCCATTCTCTCCTGTGGCATTTTGGCAGATTTCAGGACTCCTTTTAGCAACAGTTGAACCACTGATTTTACTGGTGCCCACACAGTCAAGGTTTGCACCTTGCATGATTTATCAGGAGGAAGACAAGTATAGGAGGGAGGTGTTTTATATTGAATTATGGACAGTGGGGTAGATACAATTGCATTAAGGAGGCACATTAATCAGCATCGATTCACACTAATAAGGCTGGTTTAGGGGGGCCTCTGGCAGGAAAATGCTGCTTTGATCATTATCTGTGCACTCTGATGCTAATGCAGATAGGGTGGCAGATGCTCAGAGTTGTTTGTAGGATGTCTGAATATTCATTATCACCATCCTTATTGTTCCTAGTCATGAGAGCCTTGGGTGCTCGATACTACACCAGGGCTGGAAAGTAGATGAAGCTCAGCTCGGCTTGACTTTGTGGCTGGGGCACTGCTTGGATCAGAAAGCACTCTTACTACCACAGGAGCAGGGCAGGATGAGCTCAGTTGTAAGCAAGAGGTTGGACTTGGGTCCCCAAGGGTCCTATCTCAATGATGTCTCTGTGATTCCCCTGATTCTCTAATGCAGAATGGGCACTAAACTGGGTGCTCATAAAGGGATTTGCAGTACTGAGTGCAGCTTTGGCCATGCTAGAGATTTTTACTTAGTCCTAGAAAACCCACACATCTGAGCAGCTGCATGCTCTCTAATTCCCTTGACAAAGTGTAAGAGAATTACCATGAAGAGAGGATCTCCACTGTGCACATAGCACAGGCCACAATTGACTTACAAATGCAGATGCTTTTCTGCTGTCGGGCCCGGTTCTCTGTGAAATGAATACGTGAATCTGTTGACTTCCAGGAAAAGACACTCCTTTTTGTTGCTGGGGAATCTGCTGTAGCATGGCCAGCAATGCCACTGCCCTCAGCCCCACACAGCAATACAGAGCCAGGTTGCTGCACGTCCTGCTGGTGCAGCTAGATGTGTGTGGCCTGTTCTTATTCCTAGGTGAGAAGATAATCCTATGTTCAGGCACTGGACATGCACAATCTGACTAGGTATATGGGAGCTTTTAATGACTGCTTTCAGTAGCTCCTAGTATAGGAATTTTGGTTTCCCTGGCCAGACCTTCCAGGCATGTCTCATGCAAAGCTGTGATTTCCACAGCCAAAGGACTGATCTGGCAGAAATCTAAGCCTTCAGGAAGCAAGCAAACAAACAAACAAAGTTAGTTTTTAGCCAGATCACTTCTCCAGTCTCATTCATTGTGTACCCAGGGACTATTAAAAGGATGGGGCTATAGGGACAGAGGCAGAAAGGGACTGATGAGGCTGCTGTTTTCAGCAACAGTGTGGATGAGAGTTGTGCTGAAGTAGTTGTGAAATGGCATCCTAAGTGTGGGCAGAGAAGCCCTATTAGAGCTGCTTGCACCATTGTTTCAGTCCATTTTGTTTCGGTCCATTTTTTTTCTTCCATCTCTCCACTCCTCATTGACTCCTTGCGCTGTTTCTCTATTGGATTGAATTTAATCTGCTGGTCACTAGAGATGTACAAATAATTGATTTTGTGGTTCACTGGTTGCATAGAAGAAAAATAACTTTTAAAATGGGCTGATCTGAAACCGATGTTTGTTCAGATTTCCAGTAAAATGGAAAAAAAAATCAAACCATTTCATTTTAGGTTCAGCGCTATGTTTAAGCTTTGCTGTTTGCTTTATTTATCTTTTAATCCCGTGAAAAACAGTATTTGTTTATTATGTGTCCCCCCCATTTCTTAAAGCATAACAGTTCACCTCTCAGCACAAAGCCAACTGCTGCCACTTAAGATATGTCAAAAGGGCAACACCTTGATTCAGGAGTGCTTTTTGTTGAGCTCTTTGGCCTGTCAGTGTGCTCACTTAATTTGTGTTGCATTTGCAAGTGGTCCCTCAGTCCTTGTAGCTAACAACGAGGAAAAAGAAACCAAGACAGTCTGATTGTATTTGTTGTTCTTTGTGATATCTCAGGTCTGACAGTTCCTCAGGGTTCAGCACTGCCTTCCCTTGGGTCAGCTTTTGGCGTCCTAAGGTAAACACACACACACACATACATACATACATACACATATACACATATGTGTATATATATATATATGCATTTTTCTCCCAGCACTGCTTGCCAAGGGAGGCACAGCCAAGACACAGCTGTAGAGTGACAGCTTTGCTAAGGGAAGGCTCACATTTGCTCATAACTCAGCTGGATGCTGAGACCCAAGTGCTATGGACTGAGACGAAGCATCCAGCACGGATGCAGTCACAGTTCCTCTCTCCCACACATAACCTGGCAAGCTTTCAGTCCCGTTTCAGTTGTTTGGATGCCTGCAGCATCCCCAAAAGCACCGTGAAGGTTCTTCTCAAGCAGCATTAAGGTGATGCTCTGCGCTGGTACAAATTGATAGGCACCGTTAGGCTTTTTAATCTTTGCTTCGGCTTTTTTAGTCATGCTGAAGTTCTGCTGACAAGGTTTTCCTATTAGTTTTTTATGCTCTCTGTTTAAAGGGGACATCAACTTTTATGTTTTCCAGTCAGAGGCAAGGCAAGGTTTTTTTTAGGAGAAGCAATGCAGCAATTGAAGGACAGAGGGAGCTGAGATGAAAGGAGGCTCTTGCCTCTGTGTGGAATGAGCAATGGGAGTCTGTACGGCGTTGCATGGCAAAAAATACAAAATCTCCATAGTTTACATTATGCATGTAAACGAGTGATGTACGTTGGTTTGTAATCAGCAAATGCCTTGTAAATAAATGTGTGTAAACCCAAAAATTTAAATCTATTTCCATAGTGCATGTAAACAATGAAGCCTTACAGTGTTCTCTTCAATGTAAATGTTAATCTGAAAATGACATTACTACAAGTTGATGCAACTTTACAAGAGAGCCATGATTTACATTCCTGTCTCACCGCCTCTTAACGCAGCAGCTCGGCAGACGTGAGCCCTTCAGAGCTGGGGGTAAACCTGCCCATCCCATCTCACAGCATCTCCTCTTAGCCACAGCCTTCATCCTTCATGCCATTCAGGGACAGGCGTTGTGGCGTTCCCTGCATAATGTGCCTCCCTGCCTACTGAAAGCTTTACATAGATTTGCATAAGAAGGAAAAGAGGCAGGAGGAGGGTGGCTTGGGCTGAGCTGTGTGGTGCTGAGCCCTGTGAACAGGGCTGCAGGAGCAGCTGTGCTGGCTGCAGGCAGATTCAGATGGCGAGGGCTTGCAAGCATCCCTGGCAGCTGTAGGAGTCAACAGAAGGATGCATCCCTCCCCTCCTTCCCTTTGATATTCTTGAGAACACAGGGCACATGGAGGGATAAATGGCACCAACCTTTGATATGATCAGAGTTGCTGAGATCTGGGGAGAGAACATCTCAGCAGGCTTTGGGGAAGAGTAGACCCTCATTTCAGCTTGGTGGCTCAAAGCTGTGGGGAATGGTGTAGGAACACTGATGATGAATCTGTGTCCCAGTAGGGTGCTGGTGGTTTGGACAGAGGACTTTTGCAGGAAAGCACACACAGGAACTGCACAACAAGCAGGGCACGGCACTAACTGGCTGCCCTGCCTGCTAACCACAATAAACTCCTCATTGAGTTTTGTAGGGTGGCAAACCCAAGCACCAAAACTTCCCTTGGGAACCCAGAGTCAAACACTGTAGCCATCCTCCCAACCAAGCACAGAAATCGGCATGGACAAATATTTTGAGTCACTGAGGCTTCCAAATAGATCTGCATCCTGCTGGGCTGGCACGGAGCATCCTGCACAGCCCCTTGAGGACCTTGTGCAGGGTTATCCCCTCTGCATGGAGGTGATGGCAGGAGGGCTCTACCCAGCTGGCCCCCAAGGCTGCTCCAGCTTGCTGCCATGGCACTAACTCTGCATGCTCATCTCAGAGTTCTTCAAACCAGCAGATGACAATCCAGTGGCTTGGGAATATATCTTAAAGGCTAACAAGCCAAGGCAAAACCTTTGCTCTTTTCTTTTTCTTCTTATGAGCAGATTATTAATTCTGCTTTTACATCAGGCAGATGCTTATTTCAGCAGAGAAGTTGTTACATTAAAAAAATATAACAAAAAAAACCCAACAACATATATCCTGTTAGATGCATGGGATAATTTTGTTCTGGCACCAGCAGAACTGGGAGATGGCATGGCTGTACCTATTATAGGGTTTTTTTTCTATTTCTGGATCCCTCTAATGTTTCCCATGGGTTCCACAAAGTATGGTTTCTTTTTCCCTTTTTCCTTTCTTTTCTGCTGATTGCCACCCACCAGCCTCTGTAAATGGAACAAGACACGTCCCACTGGGGCAGGCAGAGCCATGCAAACTGGCTTCCTGTGTTAAACGACTAAATGCAGGTACCAGAACCCAAGGACACCTCCAAGAAGAAATCAGCTTTGCCTGGTGCAGGGACAAAGGAGGGCACAGGCCAGCCCCTTGTGCAAGGCTCTCCTCTCCCAGCAGCATCCATTCAAGTCCATGATGAGCTGGTGGCAACTCTGTGTGCAGCCTGATCTGGCCCAGAGAGCCCTGGGCAGGTGACCCCAGCTCCTCTCCTGGGAAGCGGGGTGGAGGCAGGATTTAGATTCATGGGGAATGGGGTTTAGGTGATGCCGTTCTGCCCCATGTACTGTAGAGATGCTGTGAGCCAATCCTAAGCCTGGCAGCTCCACATCTTGGACAGTCAAGCTGCGTTTCACACCTTTGGTGCTTTGCAAGTTCCATCCTGACAATCCCATATTGTGCACAAGGGAAGCCTCTCACCTGCCCTGAGAGTTCAGCCCTCAGCTCTGACTCCAGAAGGATCCAAGCTAAAGGCAGCAAAGGGATGGGATTCTCTCAAGTATCTGCTGTGTATCTAAATCACAGCCCTGCTGACTGCACAGAGCACTAACAGCCTGCCTGGGGCCCTACTCCCGCAGTCATGTGATGACATCAGAATTTAAGCTTTAATTAAGAAATGAGTGTGGGGAGGGAGGGAAGAGTCTCTAGCCCTTATGACTGCAAAGGAAAGCTTAGAAACACGACCCGAGTGCGAGCAACATCTGCTTCAATGTGCAGCCGGCTCTCAGCAGAGGGAGAGCAGCTGGGAGGGAAAACTATTACATCTGATTCCCATCCAGGTCAGCCTGCTTGTGCTTCTGCTGGCCATGAAAGCACTTGCTTGGAGAAAGGAGGGTTCCTACAAAAGCTGGGCGATGGCAGAATTGCACCAGGCTGCTGGCTGCATTGTGCTCCTGCAGGCTCTGTTGGGTGAAGAAGAGCACTTTTTCAGCAGTGAGGTAGAAGTTCTCTGTTCCATGCTTATGGCTGGAGATGGTTTGCTTCCTCGAGCTTTTAGGGATTAATCCTTTGCGATTCCCCTATGGCAGGCAGCCCTTCAACACCTGCTGTCCCCAAAGCCCAGATGCTCTGATGTGCTTGGTACTGCAGCGGCCTTTTGTTTCCTTAGATAAGTAATACAAAAAGCAGTGGAAGAGCTGCTCCACTGTAGCTCATAGTTTGGGCCTGTCTGACTTACCGATAGGTCTGACGAGCTTCCTGACACTGACCCGTGTGCTGATATAACCAGATATCTTGTAATTTCTGCCATAAAAGTGCTCCAGGGGAAACTGCAAGCAAGGGATTCATGGACTGCTAGCCTCTGGCAGGTTGCTCGGAGCACAAGGATGAGTTTGAGCACTGATTTCAATAGCAGAGCATTGTGGGGCACTCAGGGGATTCAGCATGGGTGAGAACACAGGCACATATCCACAGATGGACGCTGCCTCCCCACAGCTAACCAAGGTAGAAGAAGGACATGGTGAATTCCAGCACTGTGTGTCAGGAGAGCAGAAGCTGTTTCCATTTTGCACGTGCCCCCCTGCCCAACCTTGCTCTCCTTTCTTCCACACTGATTCTTTTCCTCTCAGCAAAGGAAAACCCGCCTATGGCATACGCAGCAGTAAATATTTCAGTGTTAGCTTCCAGCTCTTGAGCAAAAAAACAGCAAGAACATTTCTTTTTACTCCCCTCCAAATGTCTGGGGCTGTCCCCAGGGAGTGCAGCCATGCAGCCTGGCTAACACTAATAAGAGAACTTGGTACACAGGGCAAACTGTGTGCTGCTTGACTAAGAGAATAAGAAGACAAGAAGATAATAAGAAAAGAAGGCTGCTACCTTCATCTCTAGTTAAAGATCAGTCCATACGAGACGAGGTTTTTCTCCTTGCACTTGACATCCCTTCCTCCCTGTTTTCCTTGCCCTGCAAAAATCTCTGACTTCTTTCCCTCTCCTGCCCATAAAAGACTCCCGACTGTTTCAGGGGAGAATTGGGTATTTGAAATCTGTGCCGTACTCCCAGCAGCCGCATCACATGGTGAAGCTGTATCTGAAGACTATTTAGTGTCTCTTCAAATCCCACACTTTCAGAGTCCTGTGATTATGTAAGAGTCTCAACTCAATTTCTGAAGTAAGTTTACAGCCCTCATAATTGCAGAAGGAAACTTGATAATATGACTCCTACATACTCAGAAAGCAGAAGGCGAAAAAAAAAAAAGGAAGAAAGAAAGAAGGAAAGAAAAAGCAAACCTGAAGTTGATCAGATTTAAAAAGTCTCATGAATTTTAAAACCAATCTCTTAATTCTTTTTTGGAGCCTGACTCATGATTTTCAAACAGTTAGCAATATGGCTGTAGGGATTGTAAAGCCGGTTTGTTATCTTGTTAGATAACTTACATAAAATATCCGAACCCGTGGAGACTCCAAGATTGAGTATTGCACTTGAGGACACAGCCGGAGAGAACAGTGCCTTGTCTTCCGTATGGATGCTGAGGACCTGCTTTTAATCCAGCTCTCTAGTCACTACAGCAGCATAAATATTTCCCAGAATGATATTAGCGCTAATCGTATGAATGAGAATAGCCATAATATTGATCTTCATAATACTTAGGTTATTAAGTTTGAGTTTGAAGGTAGTTTTGTGGGGCGATTCATAATTGTAAATCTCATCAGGCTGCATAAGCAGGGAAAACAAGTCATGGAGCAAGAGCATTGCAAACACTAAGAGAATTACATTCTGGAGTCTTCTATCCTACTATAGGATTGCAGGCTGAACAGACACATGTGGATGCTAGCAATGCTAATTGTGTGATAATCTCGGATGAGCTTAATTAATCGGGTGTTGCAACAACCTGCTCTGATGTTTCCTTCAAGCACGTGCATCACCCTGGGGCACTTTATTCCTGGAATATTTGCACACACATGCATCAAGACAAGGCTACTCCTGTGATGAGATGAAGGAGGACTGCCACTGTCACCACCGAGCAGTGGGCTCACATTTCCCAGCTGTGTTTACCCAGACTGGCCACATACAGTTTCTGGGTCATGCCCACTAGAGAGGTAGGGAGGGAGCAAACACACCGTGCTTGTAGATGTGCCCAGAGCCTCACAGATGAGAGCAGCAGTCTTAGAGGTGCATTCGAATGTTGGGGTGATGAGCATCTTGTGTGGCTGTAGTGGATTAAAGGAAATCTGAAGATACTCTTCTGTGAAATGGCTCTGTAGTAGGGGACAGAATAAGTCCTACCAGCCCTTCTAGCATACAACAAAGGAGGAATAAAGAGCACAGAAGAAGCTGAATGCTACTACATATAATAAGCTTACAAGATAATTGCCAACTGTATTTGGACTGATTTTTCTTCTGCAGAAGAGGCACAAAAGCAAGTGTATTGTTTTCACTCCTGGGGACTGAGATATTTTCACCATGCCTTTTGAAAAAACACTGTGCTTCATCTCCCCACTTAAGCATATCAGCTCCATTGGTGGCTGTCTCCTGCACGACTGTGGGTCAGCATCAAAGGTAAAGATGCTGTAAGCGCAGCTGCTGCCTGCTGTCTGCTATGGAAGCTGCTCAGCAATCTGTCAAAGTCTTGCAAGTGTTTGTACCACTGGGGTGGGATTATTTCTCACAGTGGCAGGGATTGCATGCTGAAAGGAAAAGAGACCCAGTGTGTTTCTAGAAGGACGGGGGAAGGCAAATGGCAGGATGACAAAGCCTTTGTGTTTTAGGTGTAATAATATTGCCTCGGGGAAGGAAATATTTTCTTCAAAGTGAGGTTTTGTCAACGTGTTTTGTTTTGTTGGCACAAAGTGTTTGAGGCTGATGAATTGGCTTCAGTGCGTTTGTGAAGTCGCAACCTCTCAGGTCACTGGTGACTACGGCAAAAGAGAGATCTAAGAAATGAGCCATTTTGACAAAATTCTGTCTGGTGAAAACATCACAAGCTGCTCCAGATCCTTCCAGAATGGAACGATGCCAGATCCTGCAGCCATGAAAGTAGTAGCAGCAAAAAGGCGTAATCTCCTGGATGGCTCCAGCCACAACTGCAGTCAGAGCTCCCCCGAATGTGAGCGATTTAGGCTTTGTCTGGAGACACAAAGCTGAAGTCCATCCCAATTACAGATGAGTTACCATCAGGTGCCACGGGGACATTGCAAAGGGACTGAGGAGTAACAGATTAGCCAGTGTGCGCAGAAATATTGAGCAACCCACGACTGCCTCCTATTGTGCTCGTGCCAGTGGAAATCCTTCTTAGTACGGCATATTTTATTCAATTTTTAAGAGCTCTCAATTTTTCATTTAGGAGGAGAAGTTGGAGCAGAGTCCAATCTGTAATCAATCAGCCCGCCTTTGCAGAGCGGCTCTGAGGAAGCGCTCTTGCTCTTTGGTCCTTTATCTTCTCTGTGAACTCACAGAAATTATATTTCTGAATGGGATTAAGAGTGAGGGAGAACTACATCCAGGGTAACACTCAATAAACCTTGCAGACCATCGTCTTGCAGTAACCAGCCCTGCTGAGTATATCCCCAAGCACAGCACTTCCGTCTCCATACAAAAGAAGCAGGTGATGCCTCAGAGAAGCTTGGTCCCCACTTTGAAAAGTCATTTAAGTACCTTTTTTAAATGGTGCTTAACTATCTAAGTGCCACATTCCTTCAGGTTTTAGTGGGCATTGTAAAATCAGGAACTTCTGAGCAGGATCTGTCACTGCTTTAACTGAGACTGTCTATAACATAAGCCATAGATTTGTTATGCGTGGTAATAAATCACTAGAAATACACAATTATAAAGGGAATAGTAGAAAACACAGACCATCCAGGGATCTCAAAGCTCTTTGCAGCCCTTACTTAGGGTTGTTTATAATAGCTAAGGATAAGACGGAGTTTTGTTTGTTTGTTTCAAATGAATAAATTAATCATTAGTAAAATATTATGCAGTTCATCAAATATATTATTCACCAGCTATTTGTCAAAATAACAGCTCACTCATATATTATCAGAGCTAAGCATTTATAATGTGTGTATATCTAGTCAGCAGATGATTTATTCAAGCTTTGGAGGAATGGGTTAGTTATTGACCAGTTTAAATCACGGCTCCCTTGGGAGGTGGAGATGTATTAGGCTGTGAGTTCCTGGCGAACCTGGAGCATCTTTTTTTGCTGCATTGCTGTTCACTGCCTGGCCCAACAAGCAGAGTTCTATGGCTGGGTTTCCTTTTGACCGTATGTCAATGCGAGTAGTTGTATCTCTGCTTATCTATAGCCTATGCCAAGTCTATCTTGGACAGGAAAAATTCAGCCACTGATTTAAGATCAAACCTTGATCTGAGTTCTCTACACTCTTGTAGGACCAGTGCCTGACTCCAACAACAAAGTCCTCATTCCTTCTTCCACATCTCAACTCTTCAGTATCTCTCCACCTCCCAGTTGCAGGAAAAGAGTGTTGAGGAATCCCTGCCCCCCCCATTCTCATTGCTCATGTGATTTCTGTCCTGCTGGTAAAGAACAGAGGAGCCCTTTACCAGGTTCCTCCCAGCTCCTCACTCGTGCCAGTGAGCTGGCCTCCTTCCAGCAGAGCCTCAGCAGAGCAGAGCTGTGTGACCGACAGTCACTGCCTCCCGCTGGCATTCGTGACCAGCATCCCAGAAGGCAGCTTCTTCTTCCATGCCTTTATTGGTGTCAAACATCGCAGCCTCTCCCTTGGGTTTTATTAGGAAAGCTGATGCCAAATCACCCAGCTTCCTCCTACTCGATAAAAAATGTTTATAACCCAGTAAATTCTAACATATCAGCAGCTTGTTATGGAGGGAAAAGGTCACTGGGAGAGAAAGAAACAAAAAGGAAGAGTGCCCTTCCATTGGAAATTCTGTCTGGGTACATGCGAAGGAGTCAGCGCCAGGAAAATATCTTTTGATATGATAAAGTCTCATAATAGAAAATGTTGCAGCAATACAGGCCTCGTTTCTTCAGATAAATATTTAATATAGATCACTAAAGATTAATCGAGTACAGAAAAGAGTCTCTCCGATGGTTGGTGTAAAGAAAACATCTTCTCGTTAATTTATTATGGAGCCTGAAATGAGAAAAATCCTATAGAGAGAAATGCAGGGTACGGTTTCCATAGAGAAGCAGCGCACCGCACCAGAATTTATTTAGTGTGTGGGCAGAGACCTTCCCAGAACCAGCTGCAGCGTGGCGTGCGCATGATAAAAAACCCCAGTGTAGGAAGAAGCCTCGCAGACTCATCCTGCTTTGCTGGGAGTTGTCTGACTCCTGCAGAGCCCGGTGTTCCCAGCAGTGGTGAGGTGGTGGGGCCACGTGCTCTCAAAGCATGCTGCACCCTGGATGGAGACCATCATCCTGGTCTGTGCTGTTGCAATGCAACATCCCAGGTGCTCCTCCAGGAAGGGACGTGTGGTCCTTTCAGGCCTTTTGTAGAAAGATGATGCCCAAAGTCAGTGTAAAGAGAGCAGCTCTCAGCACGAGTGTCTTAGCATGGTAGAATAACCCTGTTGGAAGGGACCCCTGAGGCCTAACTAATGGTAGGACTAGAGGGAATGGCCTCAAGTTGCTCCAGGGGAGATTCAGGTTGGGCATTAGGAAATAATACTTCTCCAAAAGAGTGGGCAGGCAGTGGAATGGGCTGCCCAGGGAGTTGCTGGAGTCATCGACCCTGGAGGTGTTCAAGGAATGTTTGGACATTGTGTTGAGGGACATGGTTTAGTGAGAACTGTTGGTGATGGGTGGATGGTTGGACTGGATCATCTTGCAGGTCTTTTCCAACCTTGGTAATTCTGTGATTCTATGACTGAGGCCAACTCCTGGCTCCACAAAGGACTACCCAAAAATTGGTCTGAGAGCATTATTCAGATGTTTCTCAAATTCTGGCAAGCTCATTGCCATGACCATTTCCCTGGGGAGCTTGCTTTAGCTGGAAGTCCCCATAGCATCTCCTTGCCAGTTTCTCCATGGAATCATGGCCATTTCACACTGTGCTCCTGACTTTTGGGCAACAAAGTAAGAATCCAGGTAACTAGTGTGAGCTTTCCATTTCTTCTCAGCTCCACTGTCATCAGTAAATGAAAGGATGCCATTGCTTTCTACAGATTCCACAGAAACCATCTCCCTAACCATACTGCAGCATTAAATAGAATGGTTACAGAGAATAATTCATAAATAGCAGCAGAGAGAGTAAAAAGCCAGGTAAGAAGAGGGTTAACTTGAGTTTTCTAGAACAAAAAGGACCCTTTGAGTCCCAGCCTCCCATCTCCTGCTCTGCCAGGCAGAATCCCAGCCCTAATCCTACAGGTCAATACACACCATCTCTTTGTACAGTGCATATCCCAGCTGCTGGCTGCTCCCTGAACTTAAGCAATATCCAAAAACCTGAATAATAATCCTCTCTAGCTCTACCACAGGCTGTTGGACATGACTCAGGTGTGACTGGATGGCAAGCTCTAGCCTGGGGCTGTGCAAGGGAAAGAATAACAGATTTTTAATGGCAGCAGGGACTCCTGCAGTCATCTAATGTAAAACTAATCTGCATTTAGAACAGTAATTTGCAGTGTGGGGAGCTAGTCAGAAGTGCAACAGCCCCCAGGACAACCTGGGGCTGGCAGAGGGGCTCCTGTTTGCATCTCCACAAACCCTGGGCCTGGCCGGCAGCTCAGCCACGCCACCTCAGTGCCCTCCTGCCGCAGTGACTCACACCTACCATCTAAGTAACACCAACATGATTTCATAATAAGTTTTCTATGCAGCTGGGATAAAATGCCAAACAGAATCAGAAAACAATCAGTCAGAGAAAGTCAGTGCTGCCGATATGCAAGCAACCTGTAATGGTTCAGTGCTCAGGAAGATTGAGGCTCTACATCCAGCCCTAGTGGCATGGGGACAGTGTGGCATGGCAGTGGGAAGGTGTGGGGAGTGGGTGCACAGAGCAACTCCCACTGGGAACCTATGGGTGCTTCCAGCCCAGAACTGGGGCTGGATGGAGGCACCTCATCGTGGAGACTGCTGATTTAACTGGGGAACAGCAAGCAGAGCAGCAGCAGCTGGGCTTGGTAGGTAACCATGATTGTTGGTGGGATGGCAGCAGAGGCTGAACTTTCCCAGGAAACTTTGGTACCAGTTCCTTTCTAGGTCTCACAGATTTTATTTTCTCCAATCTTTATAAGACTTGGGAGGGGATTCGTATCAGTTTTCCCTCCCTCTTCTTTGAGCACTTCCAGGTTTGAGTCACGTAATTGTGTAACTCACAGCTTCCATTTAAAAATTAAGAATAGTCTGTCTTTTAGGATTGCAAAGAAAAGCCAGAAAAGATGAGTCTTTAAATCTCAAAACACAGCAGGCAAATAAAAGCATCGCAGATATTGCTGTTTTGTTCACTAGGTAAATATATACTTATGCATATGCCTCAGAATCCTGGGGTCCGCTTCATTATTTCTGAGCAGAGGCTCAGAAGTGCCATAGCACATAAACCCTTATTCAGCCTTAGCTATGGCTTTAGCTGACATGCAGGGTGGGAGCTGGTGCTTTTCCTTTTTTTAGCCATGAGGGGAGGTCATTTCAGCCTCTGATCACCCCCAGACTGGGTTTCCAGTGCCTTGCCTTGGAGACATCCTGACTTCAACTTAACCAAAAAAAAAGCTTACCATGAAAGTGAGCTGTGCAGGCAAGAGGGGAAGAGCTGACCTCACAGAAGCTCCCACCCAGCCTCAGCAAAGGATTCCTGAGCCATGACAAAGGCACAAAGCAAAGACCTGCCAAGCCAAAATGAAAATCTGAGGCGTAAGAGCCCTTACTGAAGAACAACCCCTTCACTCTCAATTTCACTCCCTAGTAACCTTGAAAAACTAAAACAACTCCCCCACACAGCGGACTTCTCTTTCCTCCTTACATACGCTGAATGGTGAGGCTGCCTTTAAAAAGGCAGAGCCATATTCAGGGCCTTTCCCAAGCCCTAGATTCCGATGCAGCAGAGCAGCTCTGCTTGCAATGCAGAGCCCTGCTGAACCTTGAGATTGCTTTTGCATGTGGGGCTGGATGCTGCCTGCACTGAGGTCCAGGGGTTTTTGCTCTTAGGCTCCCCAGGACCTGAATTTGAAATGTGGACCTTAGCGTGCATGTGTATGTTGCTCTGCAGCAGAATTAAATGATTCCTGCAGGCAGGCACATAGGTGGTTCTGCAGGCATTGCAGGGCAGTTAGCAATTTGCATTGCTGCCCTTATGCTGAACTCTCTCCCATCCCTGTAGTTTTTCTGCCTACAGAGTTGGTAGAACAAACCCTTCCAGCTATTTTGGTTGTACCAAAGGTTCAGTTGGCTGAGGAAACAGTCTGGGGCTCCTTTTTACACTAAATCAGCCTCCTGGATCATATGGCTCTGGTATAGTCATAAAAAGGCAGGAATTTGGACAGTGTGAAGCAATGTGGATGAGCTGGAAGCCTTGGAGGTCTGCAGTCTCCTCTTCCAGACCAACTGCAAGTTCTCATCTACTGATTGGGAGACAACAGTGTCGGCAATCAGCATCACCTTCCCAAAGGAAGTGGTTTGCATTTCATTAGATTGATTTCACAGCACTGGAGTCCTATTACCATCTAGAAGATAAATGTCACGGGTGTGCATTTGATCCCTCTCACTTTTACTACAAACAAATCCACCATCTCCCTCTTGGCAGTATCACACACTTCTCCACTGCTTGCGCATGGTGATGTCCTCCCCAAAGGTCCAGGATTTGGGAACCACAGAATCATTTGAGTTGGAAGAGGTCATTAAAGGCCATCAGGTCCCACTCCCTGCAGCGCACAGGGACACCCACAGCTCCATCAGTGCTCAGAGCCCCAACAGCCTGACCTTGGCTGCCTGCAGGGATGGGGCACCACCACCTCTCTGGACAAGCAATTACTGTTCCACCTGCAGTGGTGTTTTCTGAAGTCATTTACCTCCTGCACTTCTTCTGTACTCCATCACCACTATGGGGCTGGGTCTGCATGTTGCTACTTTAGTCCTTTCAGCTGAAATGCTTCAGTCTGGCTCCAGACCTGGGTTAATTTTGTTCATGGCTGTGCTTCATGGCAGATCTCTTCCTTGGAAGAGTTGCTTGTCTTTTGCTGCCTTGGATCCGCTGTCTGCAATGACACATTTGTTTGAAAGTGCTTTGAGATCCATCAAAGTCACAGGTAACAGTTAAAGGAAACATGACGAGATTGGGAAATTGCTAAGCATATGCCTGAATAACCAAGTTCTTCAGAGCATCGCAAACAGATCCAAGAAAACAAAGGTATTTGCATTCACTCAGCCATGTTCCCTGGATAGGACATGACAAAAATAAAGCTTCTCCTTGATGAAACGTTGCACGAAAGGCAACGGTTGTCTTTTTATTGCAGGCCACTTTGCAGCATGCAAAAAGATTGCCTTTCTTCACGAGTTTGTGAATTTTTATTTTATTGTAGCCTTTTTATTTCCTCCATCAAAACATGTCTGAGATTGAAATGGCACGACTAGAAATGAAAATTAAATACATCAAAACTGATTTTGGTTGAAATGAGATTTTGGAGCGACTGGGGAATGTTCAAGGCTTTCTCAGTGCCTGTGTTCAGATTCGTTTATTTATTTATTTTGCTAAGGAGGGATTTAGTCTGAGGAAATGGGTCACCTTTTTCCTAGAGAAAATTTCTTCAATCTTCCTGTAATTCTGAACTGTCACAGGCTTTTGGGGGACTTGAACAAAACACAAAATGTCTCTGATTATGAATGGTTTGAGTTTTGCTGTAGTCCTTCTCTGCAGCCTAATTTCTCAGCTTTTACTGGTAACTTCAGGCCCAGTTACCATCTGCCTTCTGTGAGTTCTGTGAACTCTGTGAGAGGAGGCAGTCTCTGCAAATAGCCACTGTATATATATATCCTGGCTTGCTGGATGTCACTGTTGAAACTGGAAGCCTTAGTAATGTGTCTGGATGTAAAAGCACAGCTCGGAAACCAAGCAGATGTTGAGCCATGGAGCTTGGGGTGAAGGATTAGTCATGGGTGTCCCGAGGAACTGTGAGCAGGAGCCACCATTTACCTCTAAATGCAAACCAGCTGCTACATCATAGGATTAAAGTCGCAAGGATCAGTGTGGGAGCAGAAGGTGGTTTTGTTCTATGATGGCAGAACAGATTTTGCTCTCATTCCCCACATCCTTGTGAGTGCTTTCTGCACAAGGGGGTGACGAAGGATTCCAGCTGCTGAGCACTCTCAACTCCTGTGTTCTGCTAAGGCTGGTGACCAGGTGCTGAGTCTTGGTGTGCCTTTAGGTGCAGACACAACTGCTCTCCCCACCCTATTGCATTTCTGCAGGTCAGGATTTGCTGTGCACCTACATCCAGCCCAAGCAGAGCCCCCAGAGGAACCCCCAGGATCACCGTCTTCCACCTGAAGGACATTCCCCAGGCTAGAACCCCTTCCCTTCTCTTAACCTGGACTAAACCCCTCACCCAGCCTGCAGTACGAGGTCCCTGATGCAAACAGATGGTGTTGCCAGCAGGCTGGCGTTAGCCATCCAAGTCACCCAGCAGCACCCACTGCAGCATCTCCATCAGCTGAGAATGACTCAGGGGTGAGGGGTGGGCGAGGAGACAGCTTTGCCATCACTGCTCTGGCTCAGCCCGCAGGCACGGTCACAGTGCCCAGATGGGACATGCTGGGGGGCACAGCTGGGTGTAGGAGGGAGGAGGGGTTCTGTGTTTAAACAACACGTATTTTTTTTCCTCCTCTTGGCACGGTGAATTTGAAGCTTTGCCAAAACCACTGACCAGAGGGGGGTGATGGCTCCATTTTCTAACAACAGTTCAAATTTGGAAACATGGATGCATGCTGCGTTGGAGAAAATCCTGTGCTTTTTGAGGGAAAAAAAAAGGGGCAATCAAGGCTAAATTTCTGGTGCTTGCTTTCCCAGTATTGACAAATGCTTTGGTTGCTGGTAGTTCAGTAGTCAGGTACCCGTGCCCATAATGTGAGAAATTAAAGTTCAAGTACATGTTGATCACACTTTTTTTCATTCGAGTTTACTGTGAATCATGATAAGTAGAGAGCGAAGCCTGGGGCTGTGGTGTTGCAAGCTGAGGTTATCAGTTTGCTGTAGCTAAAATTAGGGGAAAATATCACCAGAAGTCCAAACATCGGTATCTTCAGGAAATGAAGCAAGTGCAGTTTAATGAAAACAACTTGTTCCAAACTGTGTTCTTGTTGCAGCCTTTGATTCATACTGCTGTGCTCATAAGAATACTGGTGGGCAGTGGTGTTTTGTGGCAGGGCAGACCTGGCCTGGTAAGAGGATATGTGGGATGGCAGGAGCTCACTAAGGCACAGCACAGGGCGGTCCTTCCCCAGGGGATTTTCTGTCTGCTCTATAAGTGAGAATGTCTGCCTGTCTTCCATTCGAAACTTGCTTTAAGAAATAGCAGAGTTAAATGTTTTCAAGTACTATTTAGCCATATCAGGAGGGTTTCCTGTGGATTTTAAACCTCTGTCCTACTAGATCCCAAACAAACACTTCAACACGAAGTTGTCTCCGTTGTTGTTTCTTACCAGGCTGACTAATTTCCATCTTTCTCCCATGTTCAAACTTAGTGAGGTCTCTCACCATCCTATGCCTTACCTTCCTCTCAGCCCTTTAGAATATGCTGAGGAAAGGAACACACAAAAAGAAGAAGGGAACTGGGAAAAAAGATTCTGCATCTCCTGTGATCGTTATCGTAATTCACAGTGAAGGAATGGGTGTCTCTGTATTATCTGTTTCAGTGCTTGGAGCACAGGACCTGGCAGCCCATTAGAACAGCTTCTTCGGTAGCTTAACAAACCACGTCTGGTTCAGACAGGCTTTTAGGAAGAAAACAGCAACAGAACAGACCTCTTCCTATTGTTGCTAATGTTTGTAAAGCTACAGCGGTGCTAACAACGCTGGAAGCTCCCATAGAGATGTCACTCCAGCTTCTAGCAGCCAGTATCAACTGCTATGTAAATTGTAGTGGCTCAAAAGAAGCGCCGTCAGCACAATGCTGAAAACAGCTGAAATGGTGTTAACAGTAATGGGAACTACTTATAAGCAAGTCTCCAGGGTGGAGGAAGCTTAAGTAGGCTGGTGTTGGAAAGGGCATCTCTAATGCCTGAGGTTTGTGCTGCTTGCAATGAATTCTGCACAAAGTGCATTATGGTGAAAGTTGAGTGGAACAAATGTCCCACAGGCAGTTGCACTGTAACCTGATGGGTGTAATGGAAGGGAATTGGACCAGCTGACTCAGGTGGAATATGAGAATGGATCAATAGATGACAGACGAGAGTAACTGGTGAGTTTACTCTGTGCTGAAGCAGTTTAGAAGTTACTGTATGTTAGCTGAGAGTGCAGAAATATCTAACATGGGAGCAACCTCATTCAGTGGAAGGGATAGTAACCTACCCTTCTGTGCTTGCTTATGGTTGTCTGCCATGGTGGCTGCTTGGATATCAAACCTAGGAATCATGGCCATATCTTGGATAGGTTGAAATTTAATACTGAGCCAACTTAATAATGACCAAAATTAATGACCTGTCTTTAAGCTCATACTCACCTGTGCTGAATCACTCTGCTTTGACTCTCTAGTAATCCATCTATTCCGGTTTCACCTTCTTTTAAATAGATCGATCTTTCCAGCACCCAACAATTACTTGCTGTCTCCTGAGAGATCCAGGTATAGTCACATCCTAACAGAGAACACAAGGCTCAGAGTCATGTTTGTCTGATTGGTTTTTAATTCACTGCTGGAACAATCTGTTTACCCAGATACTTTCAAGGTCACACAGAATCCACCTAACTTTGAAGTAATTTTCTTTCTTATTGTTTCTTGCAAACTTCGTGTCATTCTGCACTTATTATTCATCTCTCCTCCTAAAAAAAAAGAAAAAATGCAATTTTTTTCAGCCCCTGAACGATTTTAGTTTTTAATTTCAGAAAAATAGCAGAGAAACAAAAGCCAAAACTCTGTAGCAGGCTGAAGTGATTGCCCAGAACAGGGGGAGATGCTGAGGTCTCAGATACCTCAGCCCAGACCAAACATATGGCCAAAGTATAGACCAAGGAAAAAGAGCAGAAGGTTCTTCCACCGTCCTGAAGAACATGAAGGTGTCAGTCATCCTAAAGCACTCTATTTCTTCTAGATGGGTATCTGGAGTCAGCCAGGCACTGATGCTCTTTGCCTTGGGTTCGATCCTGTGCAAGTGTATGCTCCTAAGGGAGTAAAACTTGCATGGACAGCACAGCATTAATCAATAGATCAATAATCAATTTCTTCATCTTATTCACCTGCTGGCTGTCATATGGCAGCCTGTCTGCTGGCCTGGTTGTTATACACAGTGCTGTCAGATTTTCAGCTTAAATTATTCCTTTTTCATACTTCTTGAGCTTCTTTTTTTTTCTCTCTCTCTTTCTTTTATGGCAAGTCTTCATCCTCTGTCTAATTTGGAACTGGTTTGAATCTATGAACTGGAGTTTTCTTAAACAGATTAGGGGGGATGAGTGCCAAGCCCTCACAGGAAACTAATTCTTGTAGGGCCTTTGAAAAGCTCAGCTTTGAAGGCTGACTTCTTCATGCTGGCCTAGATAGAGAATGGGCCAGGCTGCAGAGGGAACTGCTGAAGGAATATTGCAGTGCTCAGCCTGGGGCTGTCTGGCATTTTGAGGGCACGGACTAGAAATAAAACATCACCAAGCCCACCATGACCACAGATAGCCAGCACAGGCTCGCATTAAGCCAGATCTGGTGGTAAAAGATAAGCATTACAGTGCTGCAGTCCTGCTCCTGCCCTGCCTCCATGGCATTGTTTGCAGTCCGGGCTCACAGCAGCCTGGACGAGCTATCGCCCTGGGGACTGGAGATAACTGGTACTTTGTGCAGCCCCTGGCTGGGACAATTAGATTGAGAAAAGGAAAAACAAACAGAGCAAACAAACAGAAATCCCAGCTCTGTTGTAGGAGCATCCAGGAGGATTTTAGAGGATGCTGGGCTCAGTTCCTGATGCTATAAAAAAGCTTCTGTTTTACCTGGGAGAAGTCTGAATACTGTCTGTGTTCTAGCTCACGTGCATACAGCTAATAACACTTCTCTGCAACATAGGGGTGCCCCAAAATGTCAGCCTGAATGATTGTGAGTTACTCGGATGATAACAAGAGGTAAACATGAGTCCAGGGAGATGTGTGTACACCAAAACCCAAGAGAACAAGAAGACTCCAGGAGCTCTCTATCTCTTGCCTGGCTTCCTTTCTGACATGACTGTATGTGCAGCAGGGCAGAGGAGGGCATTAAGCAATGTTTACAAGTTGCTATTACTGAAGAGAGTGGAAAGGCTCTGTCTGCTCACCAGAGAAGTGAAAGGTGATGGCTTTAAGTTAGGCCAGTGAAGGTTCAGGTTGGAAATTAAGAAGAATTTCTTCTAAGAATGGGTGGTGAATATTGGAACAGGCTGCCCAGGGAGTGGTGTTGTTCAAGAAGAAAGTAGATGTTACACTGAGGGACATGGTTAGTGGGCATGGTGGGGATGGGATGGTAGTTGAGCTTGCTGAACTTAGTGGTCTTTCCAACCTTCATGATTCTAACATTCTAGGATTCTCTGATCAGTGGAGCAGTCAACAGCTTTCGAGCTGTGTTCTATAACACGGACAAAGAACCACTGAACAGGAGGGAGCTGGTGTCCTTTCGCTGCCCAGTTCCCACTGATATATGCAGCATCACAGGAGCAGGAGGCATTGGGATGATATTGTGATAGTTATGGACTTTGTTCAGTTTCTCTCTATTCTGTTTTTTTTCTTTTCTTTTTTTTTTCTGAACAGACTCTGTCTCGTTCACTGTTTAATGCATTTAATTTCTTTTTGGTTTCAAGCAACGATCCCTGAGGTCTGTACTGAACTTATTTCTTCACTTACGTCCTTTGGTCGCCTCGGCTGTTTGAAGATGGGGAATCTAATTTGCTCTGACGGCCTTTCTTTTTCAGACTCCTCTCCCTGTTCCTGCCCTTGGATTCCCCTAGCCTCTCTGCTGCTGCAGTGGGGGTCTGGGTGATGTTCCCATTCTAGGCTTTTGATTTGTCTCTTCAGCATTTACCCCCCTTTTTTGTGTGTGTTTCCCTGGAGGGGTCAGAGAGCTAATGAGTGCAGGGGCATCTCCAGTGACTCTGTCTGTCTGACATGCATGGCCTTGATGGCTAGCTCATTAACACAGACACTGGAGGGGGAGGGGAGTGGGGAAGGGTAAGTATTTTCCCAGATACAGCCATGTACAAATGAAATGCATCCCCTTACTTGACAAAGGGGAAGGGGCTGAAATATGCACATCTGTCTCCCCGAGGCTACTGCATGTACTTCATCACTCACTTTCCCCTCCTTTAGGTACTAGCAGCGAGATACTACCCCTTCCAGCCATTAAGAGTAGACTCTCAGTGCTTTCACCAGATATTAGAGAGCAGACTGCTCTCCACTGACCTGGCAGGCATTTTCCAGTGTACTCTCCCCATTAGCAAGGGCTGTCTACACTGGCGAGACGTTAGAGCATAAACAAGTGCCTCTCCTCCACTACTCAGACGTTAGCTCATAGTTCCTCCTTATCCCGTCTCAACATCAGGGATACAGATCCTTTTTCCTCCATGCTAAGAGGTTTATCTCCTTTCTGAAGCCCATAAAAGCTTTCCCACTGGCAGAAGTTCAGATCCTGGACAGGGATTTCCCCTGAGGGTCACAAGGCTGTATTAATCCCAACCATCATTAGGGGGTTCCATCACAATACTGGTCAACTCTTTGCAACTTTTTCACCTGGAAAGCTAACAAACAACAAGATGATTTTTCTTTTTCATAAAGTGCCTCGAGACCCGTGGAGCCTCACCTGTGCTTTCCAGGCAGTGGAACTGATGCTGCTGAGAAGCAATGATCAGTGAAATGGTATCAGAGAAGGATTTCTGGAAGGAAGAGTTTCAGTGCCCCTCTGCACACAGCATCCATAAAACTGAGTCCTCCAAGGATTCACAGACTCAAAGATTCTGTGGTGACAAGCAGACGAGAGCTTGTTTGCTGGCCAGGTAGCATGGATTCTGTTTTGGCCAACAGCAGCTGCCTCTGTAGAAAGTGCAATTAAGTCTCACATTGAAAGTTAATAGAAAACCTATTCCTGGAGGTGTTTCTTCATAGATTTCAGGAGTTACTGGTTGGATTATCCCCCAAGGCTGGAAGTATTCTGCTCCCTGTAACCCTTTTTAATCAGTCACTTCAAGAATTCTCCCTTGTTTCGTGGCCATATTCATTAATGTCAAATCTGTTTTACAAAACTGAAGCATAATCTTGTCCTCAAGTGCATCCTATAGCACAAACTTCCATGGTTTACGTGGAAGATTGCTAGTATTCAGAGCATTGCTTTGAATATAAAATATTCTGGTACTGAGGAAGCCAGGTTTAAAATGTGGAAATGTATTTGTGGTCACAGTTAAACAACGCTGTATCATTTGACTGACCAGCCCCAGCCAAGCATTCAATACACAGGAAGAGAATACAGACGGATAGTATGCTATAGCCTAAAAAAATGCAGCTTAAAGAACGTCACTAAGTAAATCCAAATAGTGCATAAATTAGAGGGAATTGCAGCTGGCTGTTAGATATTCCATGTGCTGAAGATAAACATCTAAGTTAGCTGCATAAATTATTCATCATAACATATTTGCTCAGCTTTTCTCATCAGCTATGAAAGCCACACATCTAGGCAACTGGAGAGGATAACAGGACTGGGCTTTCACCTCCATGGTATGCCCTGAAAGCAGGTAGTGCTGGGGAGGATCTGCATGCAAAAGAATAAGCTAGAAAACCTCTCCTTTCAGTATGATGCTTTAGTGTGAATGTGGATGCTGCCCAGGACTTCTCTACTCTGTGAATGGGGGCTGGAATTGTCCCTTGGTAGCAGGCAAGGTTGTTGATAAGGCAGTGATTTCTCCCCCTTTTGCCTCCTGCTGCTGCTGTCAAGAGATTATGTAGGATCTGATATTAAAAAAAGAAACAACAACAAAAAAACCCTTCTTTTCCCCTCAAAACTTTGCTTACCAAAGTGTCATTTTCTTCTCTCTTCTCCCATCTGTACTGCCTACTGCATTTCCATCCACTTTCCTCGGGTTCTTCAGGGTCTTTCCTTGGGTTTGGGTGTCAATATATCAGTAAGACCCTACTTGAACAGCTGAATGCTTCAGCCACGTTGTTTTTTGCTTTGGAATAGATACTTTGATAGTGACAAAAGCAAAATTTCTATCATTTTTTTTCTGGCAACGTGAAGTATTCCCACTTCCCTTTCTGAAAGCATCCTGGCCATGGAGGGCTTAAGTATCTCCTGACTTTACTGATAGCACTTCCAGGAAGCAGCAATCTGAGAGCAAAAGTACATTTGATTTTACAGGATCTAAAAATGGTCTCTTTGGAGAGGAAGCACAGATGGCTTTTTTCCTACACTTACGGTCTTTATGGCAGGAACACGGGAATTTCTATTTATTATAAAACTTTGCCTGTCTTTTAGCATCCAGATCTGTACCTTCCCATGCAGTGTAACTGCTCTGTCAGTGAGAACTGCTCTGTCCTGATGGGACCGTTCCTACTTTGTGCAAAGGGGGTTTCTTTCTAGAGCCAGGTTTGGGATGATGAATGATGAAGGTACCCTCAACATGCAGGGTCAGACAGAAGCTCTCTTTACTTTTAAGGTTCTACTTATCATCAAAAGCAATTGTGGGACACACAAATGTGTCTCTTCGACAGAAACTAAGTGCTGGAGTTTTTATAAAGCAGAAGAAACTGCTCCATGCAATAACTTCATGGACATTGCTAATGCACTTGTTTCCACAGACAATTCTTGAGCCAATGTCTATGTCTTCTCCAGTCATGATCCAGGTGTGTTCTGTCCCTGCCCCTTTCCCTTCCTTTTTTGTTCTCCTTTTTTTTCCCTGGGAAAAACCTACACTCCTGCAGACTTCAAGGCTTGACATTACTGACTTTTAGAATGTTATCAGAGGGGTGTTCTGCTTTGGGCTATTTACTTGGCTTGTGAAAGCCTAGGAGCTACAGAGGGGGCATTAGCTCAGATGGAAGGAGACATTTAGAAGTAAAAAGCCACCACTTTGCTATTTTAATGAATGCAACTGCTGTTAGGCAGCCTGGGGTGTTGTGATGGTATGCAATCAAAATAAATACATGCATAATTGCGTTAAGTGAAAGAACCTAATACACATAAAATGGACTGGGTGTAGAGTCAACCTCTGAGCAGAAAGCTCTGCTTTGTGACCCTGGCTTTGCAGCTGACTGATGGCACCTCCAGATCTGCCTGCATGTCAGGTTCTCCTCCAGCAGTGTGGGACTGCAGGTGGACAAACACTGATAGAAAGTGCCGTGCCAGTGCCAGGTATTGTCATTCCTATTATTTAAATGCAATTTTGCCTTAAATCCCATTTACAGGAATAATTGAATGAAAAGAGACAGAGAAGTCTGTGACTTGATTATCTGGGAAATGGGTTAAGATAGCGCAGGTGTGTTGTAGGAGAGTGGTTATAAATAATATTCTTTCCTTTTTAAGAAGGCCTTGCTCAATATTTTTCAAAGGGCATTATGAGGTTTCTCATCTTCCAGGTGCTCAGCTGGTGATGCATTTCAGAGGGCTGGTTTTTAGTTCACAGGTGTGCAAGGTTTTCTCAAGGCACTTGCCTTTGTGTTGCTTCAAAATGGATACTTGCAATGAAGAGCTGCTCCTGCAAACATTTAACTGTATATATATATATATATATATTTTACCAGTTGCTATCAGTTTAGAAGAAGGGATTTGAAAATCAATTTATACTTAAAAAAAATAATAAAGAAAAACTAACAAAACTTCCATCTTCATCCAGTCCTTCTGCTTACATATGAATTGATGCTTTTAGATGGTTTAGCAAATGTGCTGTTTTTCAAGCTGTTCTTTTGCTGTACTTCCTGGTACTGAAAGATGTTTGGAGACAATGCATTTCCTTCAGATGAAGACAATGCATTTCCTTCTGTTTTGCAAAAGCAGTAGTTCTAAATACCAGGATGGCTTGTGAATGCGAGGACAGGAGGATACAGAAGTGGTTAGACTGCAGGGAAATGCAGCTCTCTGCCCGACACCTTTGGAGATTCCAAGGCTATCTCCTCACTAGCCCAGATCACAATCCCCAAAGTGTTTTGTTGCCTTGCAGTAATGTCTCACTTCTCTTCTCCTCCCCTCCCTTTCTGTCTAGCCCTGTAGCCCCACTTGTGTATCCATGCGGGGTTGTCCAGTGGGATCATCATCTCCTTCACCATCCCCCTTCCCTGCCCTCAGGGGCTCTCCTTGCCCCTCCAGACTCAGCGCCTCACTCCTCTTGTGTTCCTGTCTCGTCGTATAGGGAGTTTGCCCGTTGGAAGGTGAGGAACACAGCCATTGAGCGGAGGGATCTGCTCCACAACCCACTGCCCCTGATGCCTGAGTTCCAAAGGAGCATCCGCCTCCTGGGCCGGAGACCCACCACGCAGCAGTTCATTGATACCATCATCAAAAAGTACGGCACTCACATCCTCATCTCTGCCACCCTGGGAGGTAGGTGGACAACCTGGGCTCTTCTCTTGCAGCAGTGTTGGTATGGGTTGGAAAAGCTCTGCACAATACCTGTAAGCCATCGGGCATGTCACATGGAGGCCCCCAGCCCATGACTGTCTCATCATTAGGATTAAAAATCCCCCGGAGTACAAATAGCCTTTGCAAATGAATTCACAGAGCAACGCGTGCACGTTCAGCATCTGTGATAAGTGTGCACCTGTGCTCGTCTGGCAACAGTGTGCGTGCTGGTGTGCGGCAAGATAAACGTGCTTCATTTAGCTGGAGCCTGTCTGCTGCTCCAATGCCCCTGTCCTTAATTTGGCAATAGAGTGGGCTGATTCCTATTTTTGCACTATGAAACCAAATGCAGAGGGAAGACATGCTTTCTTGCTGGAACTGGAGGAGTTGTAATGAGCTCCAGGAGAAGGAGCTGGGCAGGGAGCAGGGGAAGAGATGGCCAGGGAGGTGTGGGCTGGATGCAGAAGGGAAAGCAGCAGCATGGGCCTGACTGATGGAAAATCACAACTGACTGATGTTCAAAGTGGACAGACAGGGACTGCAGAGAGGTTTGTATGTGCAGGCAGAATTTGTGACAGAAGACAGTGAACTGTAGGGCCATTAACCCATGTGAGTGCACTGCTGTTGGTGCTGCATTAACATTTTGAGTACTGAGAATAAGAGGGGTGAAAATCAGCATCTCCTCTTAAAAATTCATGATGATTTCTTTTTTCCTTATATCATTTTTATCATTCTTTACCGTTTAAGGGCATGCATTTAAATTCCTTTCCTTTGAGAACATGCATCCATCAGGTTGCTGCACTGGTAAATGGTTTTAATTTCAGTAGAGTTTGTTGCTGTTGCTCTTGACCTTCACCCTTGCCACACTGTGAAGTTTGTAGTGAACTTTGAGGGATTTCTGGCCGTCTGCCTATTCCCAAAGCATTCTGCAGATGCTCAGATGAGATGTAGATGAGATTAGATGTGTGCATGTGATTCATGCACAAATGAGGTGGTAAGTAAATTGGCGCAGCTCCACTGAAGGCAAATGACCCTTCGTGCAGTGTGAATCCTTCAAAGAACCTCAGGCTGCTCTTCCTGCCCAGCCACTAAACTTGGCTGCTCCATCAGCAAGAAATGTGAGAGAGAAGGTCTCCATGCACTAAAGTGCATGAGTGGTGCCTGCATCAGGCACTAAAGAACTTGCTGTAAGGATAAAAACCTCTTCATTGAAGAAATAGTTTTTAGGACTGAAATTTATAGAGCCCAAACCAGCCAAGTAGGAAACTAGGAAGGTGTTAAGAGTTCTCTGTTGGGGCTCGCTTTCCTTTCCATTGACACGCCTTTTTTGACTCGCCTCCCTGTTCACATCCCTGGAAATTTGAAATAAGAAAGACCTTTGATGTTGAAATATATTTTTAATTTTGCCTGGGTGAGGTTGTGAATTATTCACAGTGCCTTGTTTCTTCTCCTGATTTTACAACACAACAATTTTAAATATGCAGAGACTTGCAATGAGAACTGGTATTGGAGAGGAGAGCAAACTGCTCTATCAGCCCAGAGCACGGTGAGCAACAGTGGGGGAAAAGAAGAATTTATCTTGGCAGTGGCAGCCCTACAGAAGATGCAGATGAGGCTGAGCACACATTATGCAAGGAGGACACACTCTTAGCACAGTCTGTGGGCTAAACAAGACCACTGGGGCATAAAGCCAGACATGCACCGACCCTTCTAAGACCCCTGGGAGATCTCCTAAAAAATAAATGTTCCAGGACTCCTGCTTTGGATTACAGGGGTTTGTAACTTAGCCTCATGTCTTATGTTGCAAATGAGCAACAAATGCAGAGGAAATTTCTTTGCCTTTCAGTGCCATCTGTTGCACAGACCATGGGAGGCTCAGGCCAGCCCTAGGCAAACACAGATAGTTTCACACCTGGTCACATAAGGAACAGCCCCCATGCCTTTCAACCTATGAAGCATCCAGACTCTTGTAGAGCCTAAAATCCAGCTCTACTCTAGTTTAGATCTGACAAAGGAACTGGTGAAGGGTCGTTTTGAGGGCATCTGTGCTCCAGGATGGAGCGCACAGAGCTGAGAGCCAATTTGCAGGGAAAGCCCTGAAGGAAAGACAACTTTGAACATAGCATCCGCTTAATAAACGAGAAATTAAGACTTAATAATGCAGCAAAAGTCTATTAACCTCTCTTGATCTAAGGGTTGCTTGTTCACGTGCACTCTCCGTGGGGATGCTGTGCTTTTCCTGGTCTGCACACATATGCACAGAATAGGTTTCCAGCAGTGTTATCTCTGCTCAGCACCCTTCCCTCCTAGGGACTGAATTTGCCCTTCAGGAAAAGCATCAAATCTCAAGGGCTTTACTTTCCTCTCCTCCTTTCTTCCTCCCAGTGGAGGAGTTCAGACACCTCGGGGAGCAAAAGTGATGACTTCTGCAGTAAAACCTTTCATCTCCAGCACCTCAAAGCACTGGGTTCTCCTGTCTGATGTCTAGGAACTGTCCCAGTGGCTCATTGCCTGCTCTGTGTTGTCTTGGGGCCCAAGGCTGATGCTGACTCTGAAGCTGGTGTCACTGCGTGAGTACTTCAAGCCAGGCTTCCTGGTTGCTCTCTATCCAATGCATCTCCAGTCTCAGCATTCCTCTAGTTACTGTTCCTCAGAGCCTGCACTGAAAAGCTCACTAGTGTTGTGCTTCAGCTATCAGAAGGAGGAATCAGGTGGGTTTTTTTTCCCACAAATAGCTGCTTTTTCCATTTCCTGGTGAAATCTCAGAGTTGGTGCTGCCTGAATCCCGTAGGTTCCTCAGAGAGCTGTAGGTGAGGAGCATTATTCCACACCCTCCCTTTCCATTCACAGCCATGTGCAATGGAGGTGAAGCCCTATTTACATCTGCCGCATCTCCTCAAAGCTACACAGCCCGGTGAGCTGAGAAATACTTCTGCCTCAAAGCACACCACTTTGCTCCCCCAAACCTCTCCCACGAGGCTGTCATTCCAGTGGCAAATAAACTGCCTGATGAAAATTCACAAAGCCTGACCTTCCTTCAATCCCCTGCGAAAATCCACCTTGACAATGAGACCTGGAAATGCACTGACAGCAAGAAGGCACCTGGCACTCTGTGACTGCTGCTTCTTACACTGATCGCTGTCGTCTCATTGCTGTGTGCTTTTCTGGGTGTTTGCTATATGCACCTGTTGTGTCTCATTGGAAACTTGGATTTAAGTCCTGTGGGACAGGATCTTTCTGCTGTTTGTGTGAATGAGACAGAGCCTCGATCCCTGCTAAGGGCTCCATGCGTTGTTCAATGCGTAATGATGTTTAAAGTGAGGAGGCCATCACTTCCAGAGGCAATGAATTCATCAGTGGTTCATCTATCAAACCTCCATAACAGAGCTATGTAAAATGGCACATTCCTACCCTCAGCGTCTATTCTCTTCATTTATTAAAGTCAGAGCTTTGCATGTTGAGGAGACAGGATGGTATTCTATGCCTCTGATGGATTTTAATTTAGCTCATGTATCACAAGTTGAACTTTGAAGTAAATATAACTTCTCGGCTTTGTGTCCTTTTCATATATCATCTTTTAGATTCATGTTTCTGATAGCATTCAGGATGCCTGGTGCTATCTGATCTTAACTGCCTCGCTACCAAACTCCCTGTGTTTACTGGCACAAAGTCACCTGTTATCCCTTACCTATTATTTCTCTCTCTAAAATCCAACCAAAAGAGACACTAGGACAGGAAGCAAAGCAGAAAGGAGGCTTAACTTTCTCATCTGGTCTTTCCTCTGATTGCTCCCCTTCTCTCCCCCTCCATCCTTACCCTTTTTCATGGAAGCTAAACAGGTACAGTCAGTATTTGTTTGTCTTCTGTACCCACCTATATGCAACTTAAATCATTTGTTTCTACTGTATACCAGTGTAGAGAATTGCATAAATAGCCTCTGCTCCTGCCAGGTATGCATCATTCTTACATCTTGTTTTCCATTAAGAGAAGAGATGCACTTCCTACAGAGACCAGAGTGCTGAAGCTCTGCTGACTGATGAACACCCAAAGTATCATCTACTGGACTAAGCGGAGCTGATCTATGAGTGTAGTGGATCTAGCCTTAATGGTTGAATAGAGAAGGAGGTTCTAGCTCCTTAATACTGGTGAGGAAAGGTGAATCCATCTAATAGTGTTTTTTGTGTCAAGATTTTCTTCCTATAGGTGTAAAATAGGATATCATAGAATCACAGAATCGTAGAACATCCCAAGTTGGAAGGGACCTATAAGGATCTTCTACACCAGCTCCTGGGTTCTATCTTGTCTGCCCTACCTGGTAGCCTCCTGGGCCCCGCTGGCAGCTCCTTTTCTTCTCACTGCAGGAGAGGAGGCCCTGACCATGTACATGGACAAAAGTCGCCTCGACAGGAAGTCAGGAAACGCTACCCAGAGTGTGGAAGCTTTGCACCAGCTCGCTTCCTCCTACTTCGTAGACCGTGATGGCACCATGAGGAGACTCCATGAGATCCAGATCTCTACCGGAGCAATCAAGGTACTGTGCCTAGCTATATATTCCCATACCAATAATGCAGGGTTTTGGGACAGGGCTTTGGGAGGAAGCAGAAATTCTGAACAGAACTCCTTAGACAAGTAATGTCTAGAAAGAGGTGTGATGGTTATGTAGGCTAAGAGGTTTCCACTATCCGTGGCATTGACTTCTGGAAGGAAGAAAGGGAACAGATAACCCAGGTAAGCAATGAAGATAGGAAAGGAAAGGCAGTTTTGTGAAGTGGACAACCCATGCAATCCAAGAATATTTTCCCCTTGTGGCTAGAGGACTGATAAACATCTCTCTGATAAACTCAATGCAAGAAAAGGTGAAAAACGGAGTGTGGCGTTACCGAGGCATCTGCAATGAAATGGATTGAGAGAGCTTGAGGGTTGGAGCAGGAAGGAGGGAGAGCTGCTCAGAGCATACAAAATAGGGAAAATGGCTCTGCAGACAAAGGCTGACTTCTCTGAAAGCAATCATCCTATACTGGGGAGGGATTTTATTGTTGCGGAGTTCACTCCAGGGATGGTGAATGTGGATGGAGTTGTCATTGTTAGCCATTTCTGAAAGGTTTCAGCTCTTATTATTGTTCTGTGGTGTCTCATGGCTGAGTCTGTTCCCTCCTGGATGGGAAATCGGATTGAGATATTGAAACAGTGACAGCAGATAATCACCCTCTGTGAATTCAGGAAAGGCAACTCTCCTCCATGGCTGGAAACCAACAGCAACAGCCACAGAAGCAGCATTGCAGGTCATCTGTGCCTCCTTCTATCCTCAGTATGAGGATGGTGTGCGCATATGCTGTGGGAGCACTAGGTGCCATTGCAGGCTGGCAATCCATCTTACATCTTGTTTTCCATTAAGAGAAGCCAGGGAATAGTTCCTCTACTGGCTTCTGGTGTTCTCCACTGGAGATCCTCCTCATTTCTAAGCCCAGAGTAACATTCTGTTCCATAAGGAAAGCAGGCACAAGTCACTCTTTTCTTTCCAGCTCATGGGTGCCTCAAGCATTAGCCATGTCTGTTCAGTGAGGAGCCTATTTTCTCAATTATATAAGATGCATTTTGGATTGCATCAGCTGGTGGCAATGCGTTAATATATCACAAAGTCTGAACCTGCCTGGGGAAGACGTGCTGGAAGCAAAGGCAACACTCTGTTCTCTCTTCTTTACATCCTCTGCAGGTAACAGAAACTCGGACTGGCCCCCTGGGCTGTAACAGCTACGACAATCTGGACTCTGTGAGTTCTGTCCTTCTGCAAAGCACTGAAAGCAAACTCCACCTGCAAGGTAGGACACAGGAAGGAGGAAGAGGGGCAATCAGGGCACGGAGTGGGGGATGCAATGTGAGAGGGGTGATCTTTTATTATTTTCCCTGTTTGCTGTGATCACCTTCTGCAGTTCAAGTTCCTTGGGGGACTGGGGGAACTGGGGCTCAATGGGGCTGAGCTAAAGGCAGAAGAAGGTGCAGACTGGGCCTAAGTAAAGAAACTGGGTGTCCCCTCCTGTACTGAATTTTGACAGATTTCTGTGGATTGTGCATACACCAATACAAATAAATGGTCACTTTCGTCCATTAATATTGATGGGACATACTGCCCACATCTCACTTTGTCCCTCCGAAATCTATGATTGGAAGATCAACTTTTGGGACTCTCTAGTGAGCATAATCTTTGGGAAAAAGCACAGAAGTTGTATTTGGAAGCTGAAAGCCATGGCTTCAGTCCCAGCTGAGGAACCGGTCCAGAAGTCTACAGGCAGAAGTCACAACTGAATCAATAAGTTAATAAATGAAATAAAACATGCTGGTTATCAAGAAGTCAGCGTCAGTAGAAGGAGAAAATGTGATGGGTGCATAATTTCCTGAGGTTATTTCCAATTTTATTTTATTTTATTTTTTTTTTTTAATATAAACTAAGGAAATGTGGGTTTTAATTGCTCATTTGCCCAGATGTTTTTATTTCTGGAATCTTTGTACTTGCACAAAGTCTTAATTTTTCAGATGAATGGGCTACATTACATCGTCAGCTTTAAGTGTAATTTGGCAAGTGCTATTTTAATCTTGGTTTCAAAGAAACGGAGTTTAATTTACTGAGTCATATTATTGTTGTTGTTATTTGCCCTTAAAAATAATAGGCAGGTTGCTTTCAGTTTTCTTGTGATTCTTGAAATCAGTGAATTTTGGTACTTAACCTAATTAACAATAAGCAATTTGAGGCTTTTTGTATAGTGTGGTGCTGATTGTTGGTAATGAAAACCAAAGAATGACACATCAGCTAAGTAAGTAAAGAGCTAAATAGACTGACAGCTTGGTTCATAGGCAGACAAGTGGGTAAGTAAGTAAATGAGTAGATATCTGTTGGCTGTCTGATCCTAAAAGGAAGAGAAAAAGCAAGATAGCTGGAAGGGAGAAGGAGAAAGAAGAAGAGAGGAATTTTAGAAGAGAGAGGACAGGTAAGGTGGACAAGGCAGCAGACAGGGGGATGTGGCAGTAAGATCTAATGGTCAACAAGAAGTGGGTTTCATGGAGTTACATGGCATAATCCAGGGGTCAGACCCAATCCAAGGGAGACAGTGATGGAAGGAGGGAAGGCTTTGTCCTTAATAGGACAAAGTGACCTTTAAAGCTACACCTGAGTGTTTTTCTAATCTGGAGAGCGGCTCTTGGGATAATTACCCAGGATCCTTCCTCTGCTCTGAGAGGCCTCATTAGGAATTAGTCACAGGACTGTGGGTAATGGATCGTGACCGAGTCTTCTCCGATCTGATTAGCAGCCAAGCAAGAGCTGCTGACAGAAATCCATGTCGCTGCCTTCGCGTCGCTCAGTCTCTGAGGTTGGCTCAATAAAAGAGCAGCATCTTCGTGGCAGGGAGGATTTCTGTTCCTTGCTGCAGCCCAGGCCTGAGAGTAATGCTTCCAAAGCCGTGCTGTTTGGGTTCGGTGGATGGACACAGAGCTACCTCCATACCTGCATGCAGGGTTTGGGGAAGTCAGCCAGCCTGGAGGTGTAAGCAAGGACTTTTGGGCAGCCTGACCATCTCTGTCTATATTGCAGCATGGCACTGTTTCTACAAGGTAAAATCCCTGTGCTGTTCTAACCATTGCAACATGAATCAGGAGATATTGCTCACTGGGCAGTTTGTTATATCGAATATGGTAATAGAATATTAAAATTCACTTCACAATTAATATTAAAGTCTTCACCAAGATGGGCAGAGCTGTAATGACAACGAAAACATTTCAGCTTTTCAGCGAAACAAAACGAGGGAAGTATGAAAAACACACTTAGACCTTTCCCTGTCAAAAGTGCTTTTTGAGTCAACACGTTCTCACAAAATGCTTCAATGAAACTGCATTTTCAACAGAGAACTCTTCTATGGAAAATGTTTCAAATAGCTCTAATTTAGAGCAGGGGAAATTTACCTCTTTTAATGCAGGAAGCCTTTTGTATGCAGTCTAAAGCCAAACATCTCTCTCTAATAGATTTTCTAGGTGAATTAAGGACACGTTCCCTTGTCAGATACTTCACATTCTGCCTGCAGTTTTCAAAGCTGAACCTATACCTATGGGCCTCTTTAAAGAGAAACTTTATACTTCAGAATTCCCCCTTCTGACCAATGATGTCTTCAAAACCAAGACATTTTCCCCATCAGTAGTCACCATCAAACATGCCTTCTTCCTGCACCATCAGCTCCTGGGGCTTCCATGGAGGAAAGAGCCAATTCCTTGTGCACTTGGCTTGCACTGAGGTGTTCACCCCATGATTTCTGTTCCCAGTCTTTAAGGCCAGGTCAACTCCCTGCTTGGCTACTGAGAAAGGATTAATAGGTAGATGAAAATGAGGGAATAAATAGCAACATATTTGCATGTATGTAGGAGTCAAAGCCAATACCTAGGGAATGATACAGCTCCGTGGGATGCTTTGTTAGGGCTGGGGATGGCAGAGGTTTTTTCTGCAAGGAAGCTTTTGGCTGGAAGATCTCTAAATAACATGTAATTCCTGTCGTGCATTTGCTTGAGTTCTGAGTTTGGAAGAGGTACATGCATGTTTCAGTGGGTGGTTGGATTTGTGTGTTACATGCATTTCAGGCCTAAGCATGTGTTTGAGTATGTGCTTCTTGATAAGTGCTGCAATCAACTGCACAGGTTTCAGCAGAACTCCTTACTCAATTAGGTCAAGTATTCATACAGGTGCTTTGCTGCGTGTGTAGGAGGTCAGTATTCATGTTTCCACATATTCTGGGACACACTGCATATGTCTTTTCCAATGGAAAGTGGTTTCCCTGCATCTTTACTGGCTTGTTTTCACACCTTTCCAACTCCAGACTGCAAAGCCTGTGCCATTCGTAGCTGGAACCAGACAGCATGTTGGTGCTCTTATCTGAGTTAAAATTCAAACAGAAAACACAGTGAGCTGAAGAGCCTCTGGGCTTTTGGGCTTCATATTCAAAGGTTGAGGCCAGGGCAGGTTGCTCCTCCATGAAGCAGGGAGTGGAAAGATTTATTCATGGGGCTTGGACCATGCATAAATAGGGTCACTGCACAGCAAGGAGCCTGGCCCCATCTTCGGTGAGCGTGAGAGCTCAGGGAGTGCAGCAGCCTTCGGGCTCTCCAACCTTCTTCTCTAGGTCTCAGTTCTCCAATAGCTCAGTGCTTTCTTTCCGTTCCTCAGTGTTGGAGCCTGGCAGGAGGAACCATCCCTAATGTCAGTGTGGAGGTTTGAAAAGAGATCATCCTTCTGTGGTGGCAGCTTCAGATAAATCCCTAAAAGAGCCTGAATGTCAGCCCTTCCTGCAGTCAAGAGGAGGAAAACTATATTTTTTATTCAGATACATCTCAGCAAAGAGCAAAGCAACCTCAAAATGCTGCTGTTGCCCTGATCCTCGTCAGACTAGCTCTGTGATGTTTGCAGGGATGCTGTAATCTGCTCAGCCTCATGCATTCTCCCTACCCTCCTAAGGCCCATCTCAAAGCCCTGCCTTGTGTCAGAAGCTGAGCTCTGCCCCATGCTCATCCCGCCTGGCAGCTGACACTGCTCTGAGCTCAGCTGCAAATTGGGTCAGACAGGGCTGCCACCGGGCATGGTGAGCAGCAGGGGGAGAAAGGGATGTCCCCGTGGTTCCCCTTGCCCCCGGATGCCCCTGGGCCTGGGGGACCCTGCCAAGGCTGAGGTGTCTGTGTGGAACCAGAGGGCATTGGGCTGTGTGATGCTCAGGGGCCTGAGGTGAACAAGACCCAGCACAGAGGTGGTCCTGAACTCCTGGACGGCAGTGTGGCCCCTCCTGCCCTTTCTGCACGCTCTCACCCTCTGAATTATTGCCTTATTTTCATTCCACTCCAATGAGCTGTCAGCAACAGATACGGTAATTCAGAAACACAAACAGATGGGTAATTGACCTGCGCGCCTTCGCTGTGCTGGAGTTCAGCACTTCTGTTCGAGCCATAAACTCCACTCTGCCACTCTGCCATCCCTGGGCCATTTACAAGGGATGAGCCCATGGGCCTCCTCCCTGCCTTATGCATCCTGAGTGATGCTGACAGCCCCAGTGCAGGGAAACAGCTGTGAGTCCCCAAAAGCCCCAGGGCCATCTTCAGGGAGCCCAGAGATGGCGGCTGGGAGGAGGAGAGGCTGCAAAGGCGTATGTATGTGTTGTACACAGAGCACACAGGGAAACTGCCATCACGTCCTCGGGTACCCGAGCAGGCATCCGCCCACACGTGTGTGCCTGCACAGATGGATGGATGCACAAACACTCGCTGCAGAGAAAGAGAGCTGGGGATTGATCTCGCAGCTAATGTAAACCTTCTGAGCACCACTGAAATCCCTGGCACTAAATCCATTTGCACTTTTATAGGATTTGGCAAGTAGCCCTCCTAGCAGGGAGTGAGCTGGAGAGAGTCAGGTACCCAGCTCCTGTATTTATGCTGTGGGAGCTGGGCACTTAACTCTGCAAGGCTCTTTTAGAAATCCCTCCCCATGTTATTTTCCATTCTTCTGTTTTCCTTTTTCTGTTTTTTTTTTTTTTTTTTTTTCCTTTTCAGTGCATAGTCTTTGTTTCTGTGGTACCAAACCTATTTAGTCTCCCCCAGCACAACGTGATGCTCATCACTTCTGAACTATTGCTTGGCTGCAAAGCATAAAAACCAATACATGGGGTAAGGGAGGCTTTGCTATCAGCTGCTTCATACCACAGTAGGATCCAGGACTGGGAAGAAGAGGGCATCTGATCTCAGCTCATCTACTGCTTGCACCCAAGGCGTGTATTTTCTAACCATCTTCCTTACCCATGACAGCTCTGAGAGAAATCTCCCAACAGCTTTTAATTCCTCAGTATCGCTTCCTCAAGCTGTTAATGAAACAGGTTTTGAAAGCAGAGCAGATACCTGAAATGACCTTTTTTTCCTTCTTCTTTTTTTTTCCTTCTTTTCCCCCTACACTTGTGCTTCGTTCCCAGGTCTCCAGATCATCTTCCCCCAGTACCTCCAAGAGAAGTTTGTCCAGTCTGCCTTGAGCTACATCATGTGCAATGGGGAGGGCGAGTACATCTGCCGGAACAGCCAATGTGGCTGCCAATGCGCGGAGGAGTTCCCACAGTGCAACTGCCCCATCACCGACATCCAGATCATGGAGTACACTCTAGCCAACATGGGCAAGACTTGGACAGAAGCCTATAAAGATCTGGAGAATTCAGGTAATCAAGCAAAACACGTTTTCCAATCGATTTCTTTCAAACAAACTCTACTAGTTGAGAATCGTTTTCTTCCCCAGCATAGAGTTACGGTTTGGATAAAAAATAGATGATATCGAGCCCCAAAATATGATTTTGATGGTGAGACATTCTTGTTTTTTCTCTATGCACATACATATAAGACCACACACACAGCACATAGTGAGATGTGCAAGGAGATATTTTCCATGGAATATTTTTTTTTTTTAAATTAAAAATCTGATTTTTCAATCCAAACCAGCTCAGAATCTCTCTTTAATAGCCCTACAGAGAAACTTCCACAATATGAATGATGCAGAAATTGCTTTTCAGATTTGCATGAATGATTTATTCTGCTTTGGTGAAAGGCAATTCACGGGGAGAGCACAGGCCAGATGACACCTCATTTGAGACAGAGAGAAGGGAAAATGACTTCTCTCTCCTACAGCACCGATGTCTGTTGGTGTGAACATTTCTCTTCCTCATCTGCTTTCTCCCAGTGCTGTCAGCATCAGTGGAGTTTGTTCCATGTTGATGCTGAGGGGTTTGGAACTGGATGATCTTTAAGGTCCCTTCCAAGCCAAGCTGTTCTTTGATTCTATGATGCTGGCAAAACCCATAGTGAAGAGTGCTACATTTCTCATGCAACATGAGACGAAACAGCCTTGTGTTTGGGAGAGCAGTCAGAGCAGCAGCCAATGGCCCAAAGTTGATATATGAGCACCTGGATGACAGCTGCAGGGCACAGTCTATTGGGAGCCACAGGCTGGGGCAGTTCCAGAAGCAGCTGGAAGGCCTCAGTGGTTTTCAGGCTATTTCTGCAGATTAATGGATGGAGCGGGAACAACAGGGTAGAGCAGAGACTGAGCTCTGCTAGATCAGTGCTGTATAAAACCCATGTTACTTGTTGCTACCTCTGCTATGGGAATTTCCACACAAGCTGCTCAAGAGCCATACATTGGCCACCACTCATCAAGTCCCTTTCCAGGGGATCTAACCCAGACATGTTGACAGTTTGCCCTATGGAGGACAAAGAATTACAGTCCCCCAGTGGCTGTTTTACTATTGCACCAGGCACTTGTTGCAGTTGATCTAAGCAAAGACTGCAATAGATAATTATATTCAGTCTCCCTTGCCTTGAGATTTCCACACGGGAGGGTGTTTTTCATTTGCCATGTTAAAGTGACACATTGCAGTGCAGTTCTCTGCTGCACTGTGGCCATATTCCATCCAGTACTGGAGGCTTTTCAGGGCTAGATGGAGTGATTATCTTTATGTTTAAAGCTGCTGCATCTCGTTCATCATTTTGTTGCATCATGCGTGAACTCATCCTTTGAGATGAAAGTTGCTGTCACAAAAGACTATAGTATTAGTGTTTGGCTTCTTTGTTTTAATAAAAATTCCCAATAACTGGAGGATTTTCTTTATAATGAACAGCAGAAGAAAAATCTCTAATGACATCTGAAGGCTTTTTCAATAAAGAGGGGTGAAAGGCACACAAGCGCTCTGAAAGCAAATAGCATCCGTGCAGGAAGATGCTGATAGCCTAAAAGATCTATATTCTGTTTCTGATCTGTGTTGGATTCAGAATAAAACCCAAAGAAACAAAAATCCTGCAGGGGGGGGGGGAAATAAAGGGATGGTGTGATTTGGGAGAGCAGCTCCTCCAGAGGTGGGACCGTGGACCTGCACTGCCTGCAGTGATGAGTCATGCCCAGCAGTGGGGTGAGTCAGCAGAATGGGCCATAGGGCATTCTGGGAGACGTAGTCCCAGCCGTCAGCAATATTCTCTGCAGTGATAAATACAGCAGCAACAAAAGGAAAAACAACCTGATTAGTGAATTGGGATCCTCTGGGCTAAGAATGAACTATGCCCAGAAAAGTACAAGGCTTAAGCACAAGCTGGGCTGGGGGGGGGGGGGGTGGGGCCTCTGGAGATGGCTTAGAATATAACTAAATAATGAAGAAATGTTTTTTGGAAAGTCTTCCATTTTTCTTTATGTTTTCTCCCCCCTTTTTATAAAACAACACCGTTCAGCTGTTAGTTTGCCAGATTTCTTTGCTCATTTGTTTTTCCCCCAACGTTGCACTGCAGTATCAAAATGTGCACACCGCACTGAAATTTCTCCCTTCCCCGTCTCTATGAAAAATGTAGCACATTCATCATCGGAGGGGAAAAAAAAAAAAAAAAGAGCTTGGTCTTTTGCACAAACAGGCTTTTGAGGAAATTGATTTATAAGGGGAGGGAAGCAAATGCAAGGCTTTTACTGCTGAAAGGTACCAGGAGTAATCAGCATGGTCAACAGAAGCAATTATACATGATGATAGTTTCAGAGGACCACTGCATGGGAGAGAATCATTTTTGGGGAGGAGAAGGGCACCGAAAGCAGCATTACTGATGGTGTGAAAAGCTGAGGGATGATTAAAAAAGCATCTCCCAGTTATCCTTTGGGGAAGGAAAAAGACAAGCAGATATCCCGTGGATCATGATAGCGCAATGGTGATAATTATTTTTATTAGGTGCTCAGTTTCACTGTGTGACAAGTAAGACATGATCATCCATTTACCATCTATATAATGATCCCACCAACTAATGCATAGATATTCTTTGTTAAGCAGTTAAGAATGAATTGCAGATTGTTAAATAATAGGAAAACTGTTATGCAAATACATATAGTCTTATGAATTCACATATACGAGCTTTGTACAATAGGCTCTAAATTATCTGCTTTGATAATTCTATGTAATGCTATGGATTATTTCTTCTTTTTAGATGTCAGCCTTCTGAAAATGAGATGAAGATAAAATTTTTAAATACTGAGGAAAGGAAGGAAGATAGTATTGTTAACTTAGTGGAAAAGGGCTGTTTTTTTTCTCTGAACGCATTGTGGGTTGGGATGGGGGTTTGAGCCAACTTGTCACTAGAAGCAGTGACCATCACTAGCACTAAATCAGGTCACCTGTGGTTTTGTCAACCAGTCTAAAATAGGAGAGACTCTTTGTCATCTCTGGCCAGCCCGTTCCAGCACTGCGTTACCTCCAAGTGAAGTTTTCCAACAAGTTGCTTGAACTTCTCAAGCTGCAGATCGTGTCTGTTATTCCTTTTCATATCACCTGTCTCTAATGAGAAGACTTTCCTTCATGTTTGTAAACTGCCTTCTGAGAAGTGTCATTAGATTGCCCTTTGGTTTCTGCTTCACCAGATTAAAGAAGTGCAGATCCCTGCACCTGACCTGGCAGGACCTGTGCTGAGGCCCCTGACCACCTCTATTGCTCTCAGCTGTGCCCTCCCCACTTTCTCAACACCCACTTTTAATTGGGTGTCCCTAACACTGGACGTGCAGCCTCAGCAGTGCAAAGCAATAGGGAATATTTACTTCCCCTTATCTCCCGGATTTAGCCCCATACGCAGTTTGCCACAAGGGCAGAGGAAACGTGGTGTTAACCCACCTTCAGCACGGTGCTCACCACAAACCTGGGACTGTTCCAGCTGCTGCTGTCTGTTTCCAAGCTTGTGCTGATGCTGAGGCTGTTCTGCCCTGGCATCGAGCTTTCTGCTTTTCTTTATTGCACTTTACGAGGTTTTTGTTGGCCCACTCCTCAAGTTTCTCAAGGTCCCAGTGTGCCAAACAGTTTTCTGGTATCAAAAAAATGGGCTGTTTTCTACTGAGGATGTTGGAACCATCTGTCTCATCCACATGAGGATGTCCCAGCCTGGCAATCAGAGTCTAAGCAAACTACTTTACTTGGTTTGGGAAAAAAAAAAGGATCATAAACAGGAATGGTCATAAACACGAAAAGGATCAGATTCTCTGTTCTGTGATGAGAGAAAAAACAACACCCAGATCTAACATAAAGGGTTGTTGTTTTTAAATTATGATTATCAAGCAAAATCAAACAGAAATAAAGCGATCACAAAATAACATTTAAGAGCATCTTTTTGGATTGGCTGGATTCTTTTCCTTTGGCTAAAACTGATGCATTTTTGTTCTGACTTTTGTTTTCTTTTCATTGTTGCATAAAGTGACTCAATTAACTTCAAATGAAGAAGAAGAAGTGTCTTTAAAAAGCAAAAAAAAAAAGAAATGAGAGAGCAGGACATTTTAGTACAACTCAAACCATTCCATTGGGGATTTTCTTAAGCTCTTTTCCCCCCTTTTTTTTTTCCTAATGACGCAGCCAAAGTGATTTGACTTCCAGCAACAAATGGCATTTTAGGAGCATCTGAAAAACAAGTGAAATGAGCACTCTAGCTGAGGGTGATTACGGCTCCCTGCTTTTTGTTCACAGTCCCCAGACTATACCTCCCTGCTGCAGGGAATGTGTTGTTCTTTCTCCACCCTGTACACATTAACGGTATTATTTCATGGGTTTCATTTCCCGTACCATAGCAGCAATGGAAGCAGTGGGTTTCCTGGGGCAGAATAACAGTCCAGTGGGTTGACAGCCTTCAGCTCCCCATACATCATCGCTACTTCTCCATCCTGCACATGGAACTCCTTGTATCTTCATTATAGTCCTATAGTTCTATTCCTCCACTTATCTGTATGTTCCAGATGAGTTCAAATCCTTCATGAAAAGGCTACCTAGCAACCACTTCCTGACCATCGCGAGCATCCACCAGCACTGGGGGAACGATTGGGACCTGCAGAACCGCTACAAGCTGCTGCAGAGCTCCTTGGAAGCCCAGCGCCAGAAGATCCAGCGCACTGCCCGCAAACTCTTCGGCCTCAGTGTCCGGTGTCGGCACAACCCCAACCACCAGCTGCCTAGAGAAAGGTAACCTTCATCCCTCGTGGGGATGGGGTAGGGCTGGGCTTGGTGACCTAAACCCTGCAGCCAAAGTGATTGGACCGAGGGTGTGCTGGCATGGAGGTTTGGGGGAAAACTTTGCAACTGGCATTGAACAGAAACCCTGTGATGTTAGTACAGATGGAGAGGGCAGATTTTCCACTACAGCAACAATTGATATCCAATAGACACCTCCCGTTGGTTCTTCTCAGCACTGCCCTATGGCCAAATCTGTTTGCTTCTCAACACTTCTGCAGAGTTACATCTGTAGATTTTTATTAAATATTGCTTGCTGTTTATTTCTACATTTTCTGGAGTGAAGTGACACTGAAAATCTTGAGGGTAGAAAAGAGTCCAAGTGCCCTTTTCTTCCATGCATCTCTGGAAGCAGTCAGGCCAGGTTAACATTTGTAGTACTGGGTTTTAGCTCCTCTATTGCATATATATTCAAACTCAAGAGAAAATGAGCTGATTTTTGTGTTCCTATTATCATCCTGCCCACTGGCTGCTATACATGTTAGGTTTTCGTTTCACAGCGGTGCAGCCCAATTCAGGTCTCTTTAATATGCCAGAGTTTTCATGTCTCTGGACAAAGACTTGATGGTGTTACCAGGGATGAGGAGAAATATTTATTGTTTATGAAAAGAAGACTTTGGAGAATTTCCTGGTGTTGGCCCATTCCTACCAATTGGTTCCATTGCAACAAACCAGCCAAAGGGTGGAGGAGTCACAAGCAAGTCCAGGCTTTATTTTGAGTTGTGCCACAACAGCACAGAGCAGAGATCCACGCTGCTCCAAGCATTCAGCTAAATATGTCTTTAGCATTTCTCTTCTATTTTAAAAAGTCAGCCAGGCAGAAAGGGAGCCTCCAACTCGTATTATAGAATCTGGAGAAAGGAGGACAAAATGGATGATGGCAGCTGGGTTTTTTTTAACTGACTGATGTGCTTGATTTGTTTAAGTCAACACCACCAGGCATATTATCATTTCTTTTCTTATTTGTCATTCTGCATTTGCAGCTAGGCAGGGGAGGGGCTCGGTAGACAGCTCTGTGGTGGAAGAGGTATGCGTTTCATTGCTCTTTTCACACTGCTTGGAAATACTCTTATTTTTTAATTGTTCCCGTACAGAACAACAGACACTTATTGAGCATGCCAGTGGTATTGAAAGGATGGAGAGGTTCCATTAAGACCAAGCCTTTCTCCTTTTATATGCATTATATATTCAAAAGCAACATAAAAAAAGAAATAGGACTGCTGTCCATTGCCCTCAGAGAAAGGAGGGTGGTGTTTCCAACAGAAAGGAAGATTGGGGATTTTTGAAATTAATCTTTCCATAACCTTTTGTATCAGCTAAAAAAGGAATTATAAATATCCGTATTTGCTTATATTTTACTTAAAGCACCTCTTTGCTGCCAAGTTTGTTGGTTTAAAAAAGAAACTACTCCCCAGTTGTTAAAGCTTCAATATTGAATGGGCTCCTGTAGTTGTATTTTGAAATTCTGGATGTAAAATATAAATAACACTCAAAGGAGGGGGTTGATATGTGTTCTGGGCTCCAGCCATATTGTCATTAGTTAAAATACTCCACCCAGCTGCTGAGAGTGAACACAGCGATGTCTACCTCACTGCTCCATGCAGATAGCCCAAAGGTATCTGCACAGCAGCTAGTGCTGCTGGAACAGTGACAGGTGAGCTTGCAAAGGAGAGCTTCTTAAATTCCTACCTTTGTTTTTGCAATTGAGGAAATAAAGGGAAGGAAAAAGAAAGAGGAACCTGTTCTGCTGGATGGTGGTTGGGTTTTGTTGTTGTTCTTGTGCAATAGGTTTTAAATGGTAAAACAGGACCACCTGGCCCCTAGTTCCCAGCATTGTCAGGCTGCATGACTCCTGTGAGCAACTGCAGGAAACCAGTTCAACTTAATGCTTGCAGTTCTGCCTGGATGTCATTATTTTCATTTCAGTTTGGAGCGTCAGATATTAAAGTTGAACGTAAAATTGCTTCCAGTTACCTTTGTAGGCAGTTTTCTTTTTTATTAATTTCAAACGCTCTAGTGCTTTATATTTAAATTGGCAGAGGTAGCAAACATTAAGCAGAATAACTCTTGGCGCTGATATTAAGGGAGAGAAAGAGAAATTGATGACAGCTTAATGAAAGAGAAAATAATAAAAATAAAAGTCAGTGGCGACTCTGCTACTGACTCTCAGCTCTCAAACAGTGGCTCCTTTCAGCTTCCTTCTGTATCTTCGTTACATTCACATGAGCAGGAGCCATCAAGGGCAGTATTTCAAGAAGTTGCCTCCTGTCAGCCCAAGGGCTCTGTCTGGTTCTGTGTATATTTTTACCCTGACCAAGCTGGAGGATAAAATGGGGTAATTTTACCACTTTTTCTCACTCCATCACGCTTCCCATTGTCATGCTTGTAGCCAGTGCCCAGCTCTGCCCTGGATTCTGCATTTTCATTTAATTACATCACTTATTGCTACCATCAGCAGATGGTGGGTAGTTCTTTCCTTCGCTTGTGTCCTACTTGTGTCTTTGCTGAGCGCTAAGATGCACACACACAAAACACTTCCTGCTACAGATCTTCCATCTTTCCTCCACTAAGTTGATCTGAGGAACAGCAAAATTACTAGTTTGAATTGCACAATATCAGCCAAAACTCCTTTGTTGTTTTGCTCTGCCAACAGCTGGTATAAGATAAGGAAGGAAGGATAGCTCCTTTTTTCTCTCTCTTCTTTCCTTTTTTCTTCTTCCCTAGGGCAGAACACACCAGCTGGATAGGATGTGGTCATCTTATTCCAATTATTATAGCATCCTTTCTGCACAGCTCTCATCTCAAGAACTCGGTGGCATCATCAACACATGAAATCTGTATCATAAAGCTTCAAACTTGCAGGGCTCCAAGCAGAAGTCTCCTAGAAGCCAGGCAACGTCCTGGGCCCTTTTTCTAGGGACCAGGCTTTTCCATTGGCAGAAGAGCTCATGCTACCTCTGAGCATAGGAAGGCAACCCTGGCAGCCCTGTGCCACAGGAGGAGCGTGAAAATTGCCCCTTCCCAGACTCAAGGCTTCAGAATTTTTTGTGATAATTCACTTCATTTTTTCCCCAGTGTTTTCCCCAGTTTTCTTTGTGCTTCTTTTCTTTCCTGCCATCCCTCTGTCTTTCAGTTATTGCTCTTTCCAGCATCCCTAAGCCTTCTGCATTTCTCGCCTTTTACCTGCACATTTTCCCCTCTTTTTCCCTTTCTACTTCTGCTCCTCGATTATTTCTTTCCTTACAGCGCTTTCCTCTGTTTTACTCTCATCCCTCCTCTCACTCCCTCCCCCTAATCATCTTGCTGTTCTTTGCTGCTGTATCATTTAATGCCTTCTTTGATACAGCCTACAGCTTAATGATTATTCAGAGGTCAGGCGATGCAGGTGCCATGAATTTCACTAATCCAGCTCTGAGAGCCTCTGTCCATAATCACTCCTCCTGTTCTACAGGGACTGAATCCTAATTTGTCATTAGCCAGTCCTCTCACTGCAGTGCTACCAAGAACTTTTTGCCCAGAAGAGACAATGAAGTATTCATTAGCTGGGGGGAAGGCAAGGGGGAGGGAGCTGGATGAGGCTGAACGAGGCTTTCTGCTGGAGGCTGCAGAGAAAGGAGTTGCTGTGCTGAGATTTCCCAGAGAGGGGGGAGAAGGGGCAGCGAGGCAGCTCTGCAGGGCGGTCGTATGAAAAGCAAACGTGGGTTATGGTGTCATTCATTTGGAGGCAATGCAGGGCTGCGGGATGCAGAGATGAGGGTGCTCATGGAGCAATGATGGGAGTGGTGGGACCTGGGAATGGGTAAGCGTGGCTGGATGAGAGGCTGTAAGAGGAGATTAATTAGCAGCAGATTTTTTAAAGGAGAAGCCGTTCAAGCAGCTTGGTCTCTGTGCACCCTGACATGCATACTCTTTTCTGCTGGTTTTTGCACTCTGCACCGTGAGCAGAGGTTACTGTTGGCTTTGCCTCATCCCATTACAGAATCTGTTTTTAGGGACTGAGGGGGGAATTGCCTGTGATATGGAGATGGGCGGCTGCCTCCTGCCACTCTAGGAGTTCTGCTGCAATACCTGATAACACTTCAGCCTCTGGCACTGCTTTATCAGCTCTTCCCATAGTTGAACTTTCTCACCACTACACTGATGGGAGCAGTCAGGAGGCTGAGCCAGCCTCAGCTCTTAGAGCAGCTTGAAGAGAGAGCTCCCAGATGATCAGTGTTAACTTATGGCTATTTCTTAGAGGGCTTTTGTTCTCTGTGGGAGGAATAAACACCAGATGTAAGATTTAGCCTAGAAGTAACCTGGAATAGTTCCCAAATTTTGTAGCAGGGCATCAATGCCCTGAGAGCTCTGCTCCAGTTATATGCCTAACAGCACTATGACCATAGAAAGATGCCAACACCTAAGATTCTGTGAGGCTCTACGGTGCTAATCCTCTCTTCTTCGTACCTGCAGGACAATACAGGAATGGCTTACCCGGGTCCAGTCCTTACTCTACTGCAATGAGAATGGGTTTTGGGGCACTTTTTTGGAAAGCCAGCGGAGCTGTGTTTGCCACGGTGGCACCAGCTTGTGCCAGCGTCCCATCCCTTGCATCATTGGGGGCAACAACAGCTGTGCCATGTGCAGCCTTGCCAACATCTCTCTCTGTGGCTCATGCAACAAGGGCTATAAGCTTTATCGGGGTCGTTGCGAGCCTCAGAACGTAGACTCAGAGCGGAGTGAGCAATTCATCAGCTTTGAGACGGACTTGGACTTCCAGGACCTAGAGCTGAAATACCTGCTGCAGAAAATGGACTCTCGCCTGTACGTGCATACCACCTTCATCAGCAACGAGATCCGCCTGGACACCTTCTTTGACCCCAGGTGGCGCAAACGCATGTCCCTCACCTTGAAGAGCAACAAGAACAGGATGGACTTCATCCACATGGTGATTGGGATCTCCATGCGCATCTGCCAGATGCGCAACAGCAGCCTGGACCCCATGTTCTTTGTCTACGTCAACCCATTCAGCGGGAGTCACTCCGAGGGCTGGAATATGCCCTTTGGGGAGTATGGCTACCCACGCTGGGAGAAAATCCGCCTCCAAAACAGCCAGTGCTACAACTGGACCCTGCTACTGGGCAACCGGTGGAAAACCTTTTTCGAGACCGTTCACATCTACCTACGCAGCCGGACGCGGCTGCCCTCCCTGCTGCGAAACGAGACGGGCCAAGGGCCTGTGGACCTTTCTGACCCCAGCAAGCGCCAGTTCTACATCAAGATCTCGGACGTGCAGGTGTATGGCTACAGCCTGCGCTTCAATGCTGACCTTCTGCGCAGCGCCGTGCAGCAGGTCAACCAGTCGTACACGCAAGGTGGGCAGTTCTATTCTTCCTCCTCCGTCATGCTCTTGCTGCTGGATATTCGGGACCGAATCAATAGACTGGCACCTCCTGTGGCCCCGGGGAAGCCCCAGCTGGATCTGTTCTCTTGTATGCTCAAGCACCGCCTGAAGCTCACCAACAGTGAGATCATCCGTGTGAACCACGCTCTAGACCTGTACAACACTGAGATCCTCAAACAGTCGGACCAGATGACAGCCAAACTCTGCTAACCCGGACTTTTCAGTGGGACACATTGGTGACTGATCCTTTTGCTGTAAAAAAAAATAAAATAAAAGAGGAAAAAAAAAAAAAAAAGAAAAAAAAGAGGAAAAAAAAAGAAAAAACAAGTAAAAAGAAAGAGAAAGGGGGGGGGAAAGTAAAGAAGGGGGAAAAACAAAATTTGTAAAATGTAATTAATATACAAAAGAGGAAAAAAAAAAGAGGAAATTCTTCATTTGTTGAAAACTAAACCCGTTCTAGCAGCTGTATAAAACTGTCAGGCATGTTTGTTATTTCTATAATCCGTCATAAAAGAGTAACACCTTACTCTCTCTTGACCTTGGAGGTGTTGCTTGCTAGTCCTCAGGGGCAGCAGGGTAAATAAATAAAGGGAGAAGCTGAGAGAGGGGCAAATTTCTGTAATGAACTGTAAAGATTTCTGCTATGCAGGTGCCAAGACAAAGAGACAAAAACAAACAAACAAACACAAAAAGCAAACAAGAGTTATATGTAAATGTAAAAGAACTGCCATTATTCCTAGTGGGAGTAAATGGTTAAAGATAAAAGATATTTCTCCTGTTGAGATTTATGCCAGCTTTATGTTGAGTTATTCACCCAGTCCGTGCTGAGCTTTGCTGAAGGGCAGAATGTGACGGCAGACCTTTGAGAGTAAATCAGGTACCTCAATGGGGAGAAGACACAGCAGGTGGAAGGGTGGGTGCAGATCTGAGGTGGCTTCACTTTGGCATTTTCACCTTGGAAGACCAGAGGCAGTGTCAGCTCTTGCTGAAGAGAAGGATGTAAGTTTGGTTTTTAACCTATGTTCTGGTATGTGTAATAATGCTGGGAAACCGTCATCACTGCAAAAACCCAAAGAATAGGGTAAGAAAACATATTTCGAAGGAAACCTGGAGATGCCGAGGGGTAAAAGAGTGATTTTAGTTCTCTGGGGAAGGAAAAATTCTTTATATTTTCTTATGATTCTGTAGCTATGAAGAATATCCTTCTTTCACAGATTCTTTGTCCATAAAACAAACAAACAAAGCCAAATAGAAAACAGATGAGAAAGATTTTATTACGTTATCTCCAGAACTCACAAAAATCTGCTCTAAGTTTACAAAGATAAAGACAGATTTAAAAGGGTTGAGTTATCAGACAGACCAAAAACCTGAAATAACCAAAAGCTGTGTAAGGTTTTGCAGTGTGTGTGTGTGTGTGTGTGTGTGTGTATGTTTGGATATATATATTTTAAATATAGAGTGTATGAAGTATAGGTATGAGTGTAGGATCAGCTGAGCTGGTGATAGAGCCTGAACACAATGGGAAGAGAATAGTGGGTTATTTCTCTCGATTTCACTATTTTTAGTTAAAATTCTTTGTCAAAACTGCTTTTTCCTTTCAGAAGGAATAAATAAAACTCTCATCCTTCAGACTTGTAGAGCTGGAGGAGCGTCCCATGGAAAAGCAGGGCTGAGCAGGAGGCCTTGACCCAACACCCAAGATTCAGATCTGGCTCAAGACTTAACGTGGTGGTTCAGCCACCTTCCAAATTGTGCAGGTTTTGATCTTATTTGTTACGTTATCTTGGAATAACATTAGTTCTTCTGGAAAGAGCTAAATGCATTGTGGTGTTACTCATATGACTTCGGGGACTTAGGCAATTAAGTCTGGCTTCAGGTTTTGTTCAATTTGAGAGGTTTTGGTTGATGCAAATCAAAGCTGAGAAGGAGTTAGATACCTTGAGGAAAATAAACATTCACTGAACTCTCCTGCGGAACTAATGATTGAGGGCACACAAGAAACTATCTGTCTAGTTAGTAAGAAAGCAAAAAATAGAATCCTAGTCATAAAAGAACACATCAGTCCTTGTGCGTCCACCAAAAGGAGTGGATATGAATGAGCCTGAAGAAGATCGGAGTGAATTCAACAGAGATGTTTCTAGGGACATTCATCCATTTCAGCTGGTAGTAACTTGTGTCTTTGTGTTTTTCCCAACACACACTGAGACCTCTTTCTGTCTTTACTGACCAGTCCCTGCAAGAGATTGCAAGGTTGCCTTTTTCTTAATTAGTTAAATTTTTTTTAATTGTTTTTGTTGTTATTTTTTGGTCTTTGTTTGCATAGCAGAGTTTCATGGTTATAGACCCCCACCATTCAAACGTTTCTTTATAGCTGTGACATTTCCATGTCAGTTTTCCAATGAGGGAAAATTCATTGGCAATGGTACGCATGGAAGATAGTTTTAAGCAAATAGTGAAGAGTATTCATGGGAAATGAATGTCAAATTAGTAATTATGAGTGAAAATAATGTTCCTGGCAGTTTCATCCATCCAAGCAGGGAATACAAATATACTGTTTAATTTACATGTATGACCTGAGGAGCTGACACTGAAAAAGAACTATAGTTATTACTCTAAAAATACTGACTACTGCTTATGAGCAAACCTATAGCCTGAGATGCAGTCTGCATTCAATGATGGGATCTGTTCGTGGCTGGGAATAGTGAATGTGTTCACATAAAGTGAAATTAATTCGATAAATTGCTTTCCTATGAGGTAAGTATCCAGCTCTAGTGACTAGCAGCCAGAGAAGTTGCAATTAAATCTCAGATCTCGTGGGTAGTTAACAACACATGAGCTAAATCTTGCCTGGTGTTCGTGGGACTGTTAGAGATCAAATTGATTGCTCTCATGTATTTCTAATGATATCTGGGCACGATCAGCCCCAATTATACTGTGCTTTGACAAGGAGGGCAACACCACAGAATTTTAAATCACTGCTGTCCAGACATGACCCAAAGCCATGGCAGGCAGCAGAGGGGTTGGAGATGGGTTCCCTGAGATGGACAAGCGTTTCCACCATGACCGGGATATTGGAGTGTTGCAAATCAGACTAGGAATATGGAAGGAAGTTTAGCACAGATATGCACCGTTAGCATAGGAAGCTTACCTCATGAGTTCTCGATCTGGTGACGTGCCACCAAAGTATAATGGCACATCACCACAGTGATGTGGAGCTTCTGTGCAGTAAAGCTGTTGCAGCATGGCTGGATTACGTTTGGAGGTGGAATGAAGGTGAGATGTCATGGATCAATTCTCTTGTTCTTCAGGGGAAATGTAGCAACTGAGCAATGAGACACTGTTTTGAGCTCAAAATGCATGTCAGAAACAAAAAGGAAAAGCAAAACCAAATAACGTGATCAACTGCGCCTTGGGCAACACTGTCCTCTGCTTTTGATGACAGAAAAAGATGTCTGGGTCCAGTTTACGTAGAGAGAAAATTTTCATGCCCTACCTTTCAAATGTGACATGTTCGTAGTACCTCAAACAGAGCACACTGTCTGCATCCACTGCTCAGGCCCATCAGCCTTTTGAGGGAGTCCTGTCCAAGACCTCCACCTGGCCAGAAAAATATTTTACAAGACAGTGTAAGATTGGAGGGTAAATAGAGGACAATTAGATTGCACTGAGAGAGTACTTTCACCTATAACATTAGAATCACTGAGCAACATGGCTGACAGACCTTGCTACATGGGACAGGGTTATAAAGAAAAGCCAGATAGCAGATGTCTTAAAGGCTAAGAATGGCAAAGACCAGCAGGTAGAGCAGACTACTTTTAGCCCCCAGCTGCAGAAGACTTCTGCTATCAGTTGCTTCAAGTCACAGGAGAGAATGGACGAGGAGCTGATTAAGAAAAGTGCTTTTTAAAAGTTATTCAAATTTAGAGTTCCCAGCCGATGTGGCAGAAAGCAAAGGACGTCAGCAAATCTTATTAATATGCTGATGCTACGGCTTCAGAAGTGTACAGAATGCCCATTTGGATCAGGGCTAAGAGCACAGCATGGAGTTGCTATGGAGACATGGGGAGGCCATTAATTAGCTCTCACATGAAATCATCAGGAAGAGTCTGGACCATGGCAGCTCTGCCCTCCTCAGAAGCCAAGGGCACGGCCCTGCTGACCCCCAGCCTTCCCTGTGCAGCTCCCACAGCCGTGTCCTGGAGCAGACATGTCCTGCAAGCACCAGATGTGGGTGCACAAGAAGTAAGGTGGAGGTGATGATAGGGGTAAACAAAGGGTGCATGTCGTTCCCTCTCTTATTTTCCTCTTAGAAAGCCTATTTGCTGTTGCAGAAAAGAACACAGGAGAGGTGCTGCTTTTGGTGACAACGGGACTCATGACTGTGACCTCAAAAAAGACAGGGCTGGCCGCAAGGCTCTGACAAGCTCAGTTAAAAGTGTCAGTGTCTGCCTGGCTGAGCTGCACCCGAGAATGCCAATGCTTCTCAGTGCTGTCCTGTCCTCCGAGCAATTTCTGGCCATGCTAAACCAGCGTTTCCCTTCCCCTAAGGGAAACATGGGCAAAGAAGGGAGGTTTGTTGGCCACATGCCCAGCCTCCCCAAAGAGCCAGATCCACCTCCAGCCCAGGCTGTGCGTGCATGTTCCCATGACAGCTGTGACGGACTTCAGCTGCCATGCACAGGATGTTCTTTTTAGCCCACTTGCTAAAACACCACTCAGGAGGACATTTGGCAGATGGCATCTCCTGCACTAGAGCACACAGCAAGATCCCCAGCCCGACTGCTCAGCTCTCAGTGCTGAGTGGCAACCCAGGCTGTGCACTCCTGTCTCCAGCTAAAGGACTTTCCTCGATGAATCTTGCTGAAAGGGAAAATAGCACAAGGTTCAGGTTCTTGTCTGAAAGCAGAGACAGAGGAGGTGGAGATAGCAGTTAGGTGTCAGGGGAGAGGCATGAGGGAGATAAGGAGGTCATGAACAAGACATTTCCACATCCCTTCCAGCCTGAAGGGTTTGAAATGGACCTGCTGGACCCAGACAAATCATGGTCCTTGTTCAAGATCCCTTTTCAAAACTACACATCGACTAAGTCCCTCCCATCTTCTCTACACCTTCTTCTAGTAACCTTTCTTTTTTTCTAAGCATAAACTTCCCTGAATGTCATCAGGATTATTAATCTAATGTAAATTAGATAAACCTGAAAAACAATGAGGACTAAAATCTCTATAAGAAGAACTTGCCAGAAATTTCAGCTCCCTCTCTTGAATGTCCAACTTGTGACTTTTCCTGGCATGAGATGGGTGCTTGATACAAGTCCACTCTTCAAGCCAAGATGACTTTCCTTTTTTCTAACAAGAAAAAACCCGACTCTGTGCAATCTGTGCTCTGGGGATGTACTAAACAAACCTCACATTCAAAACTGCCAATAGCAATCTTGACCACCAGGAACGACTTCGTGCCATTAGATACATCTCCATGGGGCTCACGGATCCAGCCATGCCACTCTGTGCCCTCATTATTAGTGATGCATGGTAGAGGAGTGCAAGGACTGAGTGATTCCCATTGCCCTCCAGTGCTTGCTTTCCTCAGAATGCAGGCAGGAAAGAAATCTGACCTCGTGGAGAGACCTAGAAAAAACAGGCCATGGGTCCTTCCCCAAGAGAACTCTGAAAGGTATTGCTAGAAAGAATTAGAACTGCAGCAAAGCCTGCAGAGGAGAAGAATCTGATTAGGTGACCCTGAAGAGATACAGTCGGGCACGAAAGAAATGGGATTACTGACCTCACTGTGCAGTGAGGACTCTTCTACTCCCCAAACCAATCCTGTTGCTGACCCTACCCTCTTATCAGTTTTGGTTCAATAATGAACAATGCCAGCCCATTACCTTAGTATGTAAAACACAACGTGTAAGTACAGCTCAAACTTGTATTTTAATGCCATGGAAAAAATTCAAACAGATTTAGATGAACAAAGAAACAAAATGAAACAGGAAAATCACAAAGACACCTTATATTAGGTAAGATTTTGCCTGTGATATGTTGCTGTGAGATTGCTGGGAGTTACCAGCACCACAGCCTGCAGTACAAAGTGGTCAGCTAAATTATTTTGGCTGAAATTCTAAAAGAAGCCTAAAAGAAAAATAAAAGAGAATTGTAAATGCAATATTTCTGATGGAAATAGGAGCTAAAAGCACATGTTACTTTTCAGTTATCTGAGCCACACCTTGTTTTGACTACCTGCCATTCATCTCATCTAGAACATAGACTTGTAAAGGGGAAACAGGAGTTCAGCTTCAATGGCTTTGCAGAGTGCTCAGAGGCTCATAGGACAGGGTCTGCCAAGGGGATCTGAAGTCACGAGGTCTCAAAGATGCTGCCAGGAGCAGAGCAAAGAGGTGCTACTGAATTCAAGTTAAGAGACCCGATAACACGAAGCCAGAAACACAGCATGTATACGTTGCTTCTATATACATGAATATGTTTCATTATTTTTCAGTCTCAGCCATCAGCCATCAACAGACTGGCCATTATATCAACAAGAGAGACATCAGGACAGGAGGTGCTGTTCCAAATAGGCTTTTATTTTCCCTGACAGTTTTGCTGCCTGAGTGCCCCACTCACACAAGCACTGATAGTGACCTTGACAAAGATATACAGCAGTGTGCTACTATGGTGTGGATTTAGTTTCAATCTTGAGACATCCCAAATGCTCAGGTCAAGCCTGAACGCAATGCCTTTGCCTGATTTTGGTGCAAAGAGAAGCCAGTAACAGAAATATTCTAGAGGCAAAACAAACCTTATTTCAGCCTGTTTTCTGGGGCAGGCTTCTTGACAACGTGCAGCGCGTCTCTCTCTGAGTTGGGTTGTGGTGTAATTTAAGGCTGAATCTTGTTCTGCAATGTGATGACAGGATCAGATTATACAAATGTCATGCAGCTAACAGCTGAGATCTGGTTTTCAAGCTTCCCTAAGACACTCAGACTCAGGGTTTGGTTAAGTTTCATTCCAGAGTGAGAAAACAAAACCTGGATATTGTCTGGGTTGGGATTAGGCACCAATCCTGATCCTGCTGTGTTTTCACAAACTACTCAGTGAAGGGAGTTCACTCCTGACTTACTCCTGGATATTTGGCAACCACCTCCATGCTTTCAGTCTCTCTTGATATGAAAATCTAATCATGTTTGCTGCTCAAAATCAACTCTGGTGAAGACTAATGCAAAAGGCTCAGCCTAAGCAAGCAGCTTGCTCAGGAAATGTAGATAAGAAGCCCTTGCGGTTTGCTTTGAAAGTCAATAGACTTGGGTTTAGAGGGATTAGTGAGGGGCTCAGTCCTGTGTGGTGCTGAGCACTCTGGATTGCAATATTGAGCACGTGCATGTGTGAAAGTCAAAAGGACTGTTCAAAACCATGAATTAGGACCATGGCAACGTATTTTTCTAGCTCAGATCCATAGCTGTCAATAACTGGTAATGGGTGTTGAGTTCCAGGGGAATCCCACATCTCAGAGACATAAAGGCCTGGGAGCTCTGAGATCCTGAAGCAACTTGCTAGCCTGAATTACTTCTTTAATTTCAATGTTGGGATCAGTCATCCCAGGCAGTGGGCATTAGACTGATATGAACCCTTACATCACACCCAGAGCAGCCAGTGAAGAGCACAGCAAGTATCCAAACGGACACAAATTGCATCACTTCTTAATGAGAATTAATATCTCAGATGTGGCACCGGGGGACCTCAGTCACACACCAAGACACCAGAGTGGATGGCATTTTAGAGACATAACAAAAAGGAGACCTCATTTCAAGAAGCGTCTCAGGAGAGCACCAATTAAAAAGAAAACGACTGTGACACCGACTGAAGTTCCCAATCATTTTTCAAGGGTCAGTCTCACAGAGGAAGACCTGCCTGTCATCTGTTTGTTAGGGTATTTGTTTGCTGCCCTCTCTTCCCAGGAAATGCTGAACAGAAATGATTGCTTTTGTCTTTCTGCATCTCTTCCCATTTCCAAAGTGCTTTTTTTTACTACATTGATATTCCTCATGGGGTGAGCAATGTTTTGGGTATTTTTCAGGCCAGTATTACTTGTGCATTCATTATAGGCTCCAGTTAATGAAAATAAAAACAAAGAAACATTAAGGGAAAAAGAAAAAGCCAGTTAGGCAACAGGGGAATGAGAAACTTGTTCCCCAAAAAGCGTTCATTTCAGATTAGAAAGAAGGCAGAACAGACATTGAAACAGCAGCATAGGGTCTCATAGTGGCAGAGCAAAGAATAAAAGATGGGTCTGAGCGGTCATGCCCACACCATATCAGAACCCTTCAAAGTCAGCATCTACAGAAGAGTCAACTGGGACATTCAGGGTTTGTTGCCGGGGAGAAGGGAGCCAAGTAGCCAAAATAAATGCATCTACAGCGTGCTTTCTTTAGTTATCAACAGTAAAATAGCCCAGGTTTTTCTGAACTATCAGGTACTGGCCAGAGGCAAGGTATTAAACTTCAAGATACACAGTTGCTCTAATGGACCTGGCATATCCCAACTTTCTGAGCTCACCTGTAAAACAATAATGTCGTTTTCTTCTTCATTATGCATCACACATCAGCCTGGCTGCTCATTAACAGCTTCGACCTGAATCTGTCACTTTACAACAAACTCCTGTAGGATTCCAGGTTTACTGCCATATAACTGCGTTATTATACATGGAAGGCTGCAATAAGCTGATTACAAAAAAACCCTTTTTTTTTTTAAGACTTAATATGTACTTTTCTGACATCAGATAAGTACAAAATAAACCTGAAACTTCACCCAAAATGCATTATGCAAAGAAATCTGTCGCTATAAAACCACACAGGGCTCCTTTCGTCAGCCCCTCTCTGCATTGCCTTGGCTGCATGAGGAGCTCTGCTGTGGCAACTGTTAATTTCTACATGCCTTGAGTCAAACCATCCTGTCTATGATTCAGTTGGTACAAAGCAACCTTCCTCCTTAGAAATGCAGCTTTCTGGAGCAGTATTTGTGTGCTGTGGAGGAAAGTCCCAAAACTAAATGAAAAGCACCGTCAAAGTGTAGGGTGAGAGGCAACATTCCATCCCATTCTATTTCAGCTTGGGAATCTCAGGACGGCCTTACTCGAAGGGGAACTGTTTTAAATGACTGAAAGAGGTAATCCCAGCAAGGGCTTCTCTGCTGGATTTTGATTACTTCATGCTGGATGAGACAGAATTGGCCAAATGCTAAAGTGGAAGTGAAGTGTTTCAATAATTTCCCATAAAAAATGTCAACAAAAAATACATTGTGCTGAATTTGCCTTTCTCTAAGAGAAGACTGTTCAGCTGGGAGGGAAAAAAAAAGCCTTGGTCAGCTCCATCAGCAGAGTTGGCTGTGGGAAGTGAGGTTCATCACATCTGGGCTAATGGGGTGTGAAAAGTTGGCCTTGCTGAGTACACTCAGACCACTCTTACTGCTCCTGAGAGAGCCTGGGAGCTGCTGGGAGGAAGGATTGATCCGTGATCACTCTGTCTCCCGTCTACACAGCTGTAATCATAGAATGGTTTGGGTTGGAAGGGACCTTGAAGATCATTTAGTTCCAACCCCCCTGTTATAGCCAGGGACACTTCCCATTAGACCAGGTTGCTCACAGCCCCATCCAGCCTGGCCCTAAGTGCTCTCAGGAAAGGAGTATCTACAGCCTCACTGGGCAACCTGTTCCAGTGTCTCACCACACATACTGGTCCAGATGAGGCTGGGCTGTGTGAAGCTCATGGGTTTGTACCACTTGTTTGTCCCACACCTCAGTCTTCCAGCCAGTCACATTCCCCATGGCTGAGGCTGAAGGCATCACACAGCACATGGTGTCAGTGGTAGCAAGCAAAAAAACCAAAAACAACAACACATAAAAGATCAAGGATTAATGCATCTAATAGAAAAAAGATGTATAATTTTATACAACCCATAAGGTGTATATGCTTTCTATAATTTCCAAGCTTTGTAGTCCATAGGTGTCTCAGCACAGAGGACATGGGACATGTAGCAAGGGTTTGTGGTTGTGATGTATGGAAAGTCTGTTCTGATAGTGATTAAGAGCTATCCTGGATAGAGGGAACCAAAGTTAATACACCTGTGGACATCTACAATAGATATATGAGCAAAATATTCTGTAAACTGCTTTGGTGTTTCGCTTACAGGGAATGAGGTGATGGCACCAAAAAGAGTCAGCTCTCTCATGGGACCTGACTTCCCTGGGTGCAAGGCCTCAGAGCAGAATGGTGCCTCATCTGGCCAAGCTTTTGGAAGGGGAAAAAAAAAAAAAAGAATTATGACAATTGTCTGCAATATTTTACAGCAGGATTTTACAAGACAGAGCCCAACTTTAAAGGGAGAGATGGTATTTCGAGTGTTACATCTAAGCCATTGATAGTGGCAGGGTTTTGCAGTCTATGTCATACAATCAGGGAACAAAAGCCCCAGCTATCTCTATTAATCAAAGCCCATCTTTGCAATCATTTATTGGGTTTCTCCTCTTGTTGCAATCATGAACCAGCACAAGCTGAATTACAGTGTTCTTTATTAACTGGCACGGCTTGCTCCACCTTAATTAGTGCAGACCAGTGGAGCTAAGGTGAATGAGGTGAACGTTAGATGCAATTTTATCATTGATGTTGAAAAGACAACCAGACCTCAACTTTTCTCTCTGTAAGTGCGTGCCTTCCTTTTGTGAGATGATCAATAGCACTTCCAGTGGAGGAGGTGGGCAAAGCACCTTTTAGAACTGGTAATTGTGCAGGATCCAAATCTTTTCTAATAAAATCTTTCAAAACCTTGACAAAATTTCTACTGAAGGCCAGCTTTCCTAGGAGACCTATAATTATTGAGAGCAAAAGAGAAAAGAAATGAGAGTTACCAACCCGGTTCAGATAAATAGGACCAACTCAAACAAGGGATCTGAAAGACAGGGCTATGGAAAATGAAGCAGCAGAGAAAAAAACATAATCATGATAATAAAAGAACAAGGATCAATATCTCTAAGAGGAAAAAAACATTTAATTTTGTACAAGCCATAAGGTGTACACACACTTCTGTGATTTCCCAGAGGTCTCCTGGATGATTCTTTTTCCTTGTAAAACTCACATCTTTACACACCACATCCCCAGCTCCCGTCTCAGCAATACAAAATGTACATTCAGACCACAGGACATCCCAAGAGATTGATTCCCTTGATGCTGCTCTTCTTTTTTCTTTTTCATTTTTGAAAGTCAAATATTTATCATTTGGCATCTTCTGTGTTTTCCTCTGATCCTCGAAAGAAAAAAAGTCCCTTCTCACTGACCTTACTTGGGAAGACCACAAAGGAATAACAGCACCGTATTCAATGGAGTGGCTAGGGAAGATGCAGCAAGATGTTCAGCTTAAGGTTACAGATAATGCAAGATAGGAAAATGCCTCTCAAGCATCTGCTTCCCCCAGACAGCAGGAATACATCAATGTACCGAATTACTCAAAAGCCCAGTGTCTGGGAGGGAAAAATACCCATTCAGGTTGAGGGACACACTCACACCTTCCCATGCTTTTGAAAACATCTGCTAAGTTCACAGCATTATGGCAGAGCATCACTTATGTTGAAGCACTTGGAGGATTTGACACCTACTAAGAAGGCAGCAGATCAAATATTATACTTTGCACACTCAGGTTGGTGCATCCCATGGTCTTGCCTACGACATCCCTGAAGAATGCTTGTGGGAGGCGAGTTCTAAGTTTATCCTCATCTAAAGGCATTTGCCTTCCCCTAAATTTGACTGTAAGAAATGAAGGTGCTGGTCCTGTCTCCTTGCTGACAAAGTGTGATGTTGAAAACTGGTGAAACCACGCAGGGTAGTGTGCAAAAAGGCCAAAAGTGAAAACAAAAACCCAGTGACGTCTCTCCCTCCCACCACAAACGCACACAAGTCCTGTAGGAAGGAGCCCTTTTCCCACCCGCCTGCAGATGTTCAGGTTTTATCTCTTCCACTTTGTACAGAGGTGAGAGGAGAGCAGTCAAAATAAATGGATGAAACAGAAGCTAAAGAAGGGGGGAAATGCCCACATAGCAAGAACTGAAAACTTCCACAAATGCCCATATGAGAGTCAGATCATTGAGGTAACCCCAGGGATGGCAGTAAGGACAGGAGGGGGCAAAAAGGGGGAAAAAAACCTAAACCCATACACTGAAATCTCACTTGAAATAAGCAGGGGACTGCGGGTCCGTGCCAGCTGTAGCTCCCATTACTGCTGCTGTGTGAGTGGTGCTCATCATTCTGAATAGTTCAGGGATCTTTCAGGTGATTGCTCTAAAAATACCTTATCTACTACGGTTAAAAATAACTTCCTTCTTTCTATTTATTGACCTCCCTCTTTACCTGCGTGACCTCCCATTCCCAAACATCTCTCAAGTACTTAAAAATAACCACCTCTCTTCCTTCCCATCCTAATTTGATTAGTTTACATTAGTTTAACTGAGTGCGTATGGAAAACAAGGACCTATGATAGGAGCTTTGTGTTTGCTATTTAACACGGCACTTCATCTCATCCCTCCTCAAAGGAGTGAACCCAGCTCCTTGCACACTGTCCTCTGCAAGAGCCAGGTGCTGCCCAGTGTAGATGGGACAGTGTCTTCTCAGACACTGCTTAACTGCCACCTCTTATGGATTAAGTGGGACAGCTATAGGAAGCAACCTTGAAGTCAATGAAGAAAAAGAGTCCCGTAGCACCACCACTTCATGCTGACCTATCTCTTTAAGTCATCATATATAAGTTAATGTTTAAAATATAAGAGAATGTGCTTGTGGGAGTCTGCAAGGGTAGGCATGGGGAAGGCATCAAGCTCTGGACAGCCTGGTGGAGCTGTGGGTGGCCCTGCTCATTGCAGGGAGTTAGACAAGATGGCCTTTAAGGGTCCCTTCCAAATCAAACAATCCTATAATTCTATGATGTGCAGGATGTTTGTCCTGCTTTGATTCGGGAAGAAGATGTAGAATTAGACCATTCAACCTTTTTGGGAGGCAGGGTATTATTTAGCATGCAATAGTACGAAATGCAGGAGGGAAAAACATCGAGCAGAATAGATACAGATGCACTTCATTTAATTTAGTACTTTCATGCTCCTCGCTTTGTGATTGGGGACGCAGAGAACAGCAGCCACTCGGTGCTGCAAGCACAGCTTTTTATAAGGGCTTTGCAGTACCTTTAGCTCTATTAACACTTGCCGTATTCTACTCCCAGGCTTAATTATTCATCTTATACCCAAAAGTGCAGCTATGATTAAACTGAAGAGCAGTTAGGCATTTTCAAATGGATGTGACACTGCAGCACAGGAGAGAGGCTTCTTTCAAGGGTACAAACTTGTCCCTCTAGCCCTGCCCACATCTCCTCTCTACTGAGCCTAGCCTCTATGTTTCTCACTGCTCAGCCTTTTAAGCAGCCCTCCTGGTTTCTGTCTCCCCCTCTCATGTTTATATCCCTTAGCTCTCTTGTGCCATTACCTTTCCCCTCTGTTGATTTGCCTCTGCAACTGAATTTTCTCTATTGCTCTCTCTGCAGGCTTGGATGAAAGCCCATTGAAGACAATTGGAGTTTTCTTACTGACTTCTGGAAGATACTGTTGAAAGGACGAAGCACTGAGGATAACACAACTTAGATGCAGCTTTCTGCCTGGGGTTTGGGGATGGGCTAAGTGACTTCTACTTATCCTCCCAATAGGCTTTAGTTTCTCTGACTCTATGAAACTTGAGAGAAAACCATCTCAGCACCATTTTGAAGGACAAAGATCTGCCGATCCCAGGAGGAAGCACAAAACAGTCCTTTGAAAGGGTCATCTACTGCGAAGTAAACTTTCTTACTTACATACATAGCTCTGAATTTTGAAAGTAGCTCAGGGCAAATTTGGGTGATAGCGAAACTGGTTTATTTCTGCCAGAAAGTTAGGCTTTTAGTTGAAGCTAGTCATTTAAGCCATAGAAAGAAAGGCTGTTGCCTTCGAAGGATGAATCATGCCACCCACTTTAGGCACCGCACATTGGAAGAGGTGACTCACTCTCTGGAGATGCCTCCCTTTTTCTCCAGAGCCTGTAGATGAAGCCTGGATCACCAGCTTAGACACCTCAACTTTTAAATGGCTAAAACTAAGTACAAGTAATCTTTCCTGAAGAAGACACAGATATTAGCATGCTTCCCAGAACAGCACCAGGATGGATATCACACCACTGTTGTTCCATTTGTAGGATGCTTGAGGCAGGTAAAGGTCTTGCTGCCCAGCGGTAGGTCAGGCCAGGTTCAGGCTTGATCTCAGCTGAGCTCTATTCCAGCATCACCAGCAAGTTTGACTTGGTGTCTCTGACGCTACATCCCAAGATCCTGTGAGCAGATGGGAATTGAGAACAGCACTCAGCGGCATTTCCCAGATGTGGCTGCAGCTGGGCTGGCTGTGCCCATCCCTGCTGTGTTGGCCTGGAAGCACCAGTCCAGCACTTGACAATATTCTTGGAGCACAGCCAATTCTCTGATGACAGCACATGAGAGCAGTGTTCACATTTTCCATTTCCAGAAAGCCACGTGACAGAAAAGAAGTCAGAACTTGTACTTGCTTTTTCATGCTCAGAGTTCCTCCCTTGCATTCTGTTGAGTGCTGCATCATTATATTCATTTATAAAACTGACCTGAAGACAAATGCGCGCAAGCTTTCTTGCCTTCCCATTGCTATCTTGGAGGCAAGGCTCCAGTTTTTAGCCATATGACACAGTGAGATAAGCCTTACAATAAAAAGCAAACAATGCAAGGCCAGCCCCAGGCCTCCAAGTCGCGATCTCGGTTTGTTCAGCATTTTCCCAGAAGGTTGTTGGAGATACCTGTGGGTACGGCTGAATGCGGAGAGTCGACTCTGCAGAAGCAAAGAGCACAGCATTCTGGGTTATTAAACCATTTGTCTTACAGCCCTGGGGAAAATGAGTTTGCTATAGAAAGTCACTAATGGACCGAGTTTCCTCATCTCGAGCTTTCTTCTCTGTGTTTCGCTGCATCCCCAGCTTGGCACCATTGTAAGCATGAGCACCAACTTGTGTTGAGATGAGAGCGGAGACCGAGAAATGCAAAGAAGGGATGTGTCAGAAAAGCTATTTTTGAAACTGTCTCTGGCTCTTGACTGCATTATCTCCAGATCTGCCCTCAACAGTATTTTCTCATCGTTCATGGTAGGTTGAAGGCATTTTTCAGCACGGTGTTAAAAGAACATTGCAAATTCATCAAGAATTTCCCCCATAATTAACAAAACAGAAACAAAAACAGTTGAGACTGTCAAAAAAATCATTCTAAGAGCAAACTATATTCTCTATGGCACGGTAATACAGTATGTTAAATTCTTTCACTCAGAAGGGAATAAAGGATATTTGAGCATAAATGCATTATCCACATTCCACAATAGCACAGCCTATCCCCCTGTGGATAATGCTATTAGTGCTACATTTCAAATTAAAAAGCATATGCTCTTCTTCTTTCAAAAACAAGGGAGTGCTGCCCACTTCCTTCACTTGACTAAAAACAAAAGCTTTTAAAGTGATAAAACAGCATTCATTTGATAAAAACAACCATCTGCACCTGATTTAGCTGAGTGTTGGCTTTTAATGACAAATTGCTGGTGGGGGAAAAATTAAATGCAAGCAGGAAGGTTGACTTGATTTGACCACAGACTGGTTACTACTATCCCCACCAGTCCTACCCCTAATTCTGATGCCAAATCGTGACCTTAAAGAACAAATTTCAATCAAGGGCTCTTCAAATCATTTTACTTACAATCCCACAAACAATCAAGCTCCCAGGCTCACCTCCTCCCTTCTCAACCTATTAGTCTGCATTAGTTAAAGTGGGTTGCTTATTAAGTTTGTTGTTTTTTTTTTTATATCTTCAGAATAATTTGGAAAGACACCAAGGTCTTAATGTACCACATTTCCATAACGCAACGTGATATTAACAAACATCAAACTCCATCAATGATCTGTGCAGCAGGCATCCTTAAAGCATGTAATTAAAATAACAGAAGATAACATCAGCCACAAAAATAAATAAATAAGTAAAAGCAGAGGAGGGAACACAACTGCAGTTCTATGAAGAGGCCACACTGGGATTGTTCCTTTGAGGTTGGGATGTGGCAGCAACATGGGAACAGGGAAAATGTTGTTCTGGTAGTGCACCAAACTAAGAGGGATGTAATTTTGCATGGATCATCCTCGGAACAACAGCAGCTAGCACAGTCAGAATGGAAGATGGATATAGTAGAAAGGTGCTCCTCTAGGAACAGTTACGCAGAAAAAATCCACAAGTGTTAAAACTATTCCTTAGATTTTGTCAGTCGATGGGAAGCAACACCTGGCTGCCAAGAGGGCTTCTCCTTAGTAGACCTCAAAGGCTTTGCCAAGGAAGTCAGTGTTGGGTTCTTCGCATTAAACTCTCCTGGTGTTGTTCCTATGCCATTCTGCCAGGCATCCCCACACAGGTGGATGTGCCACAGTGGGACAAGAGGGTTGCTAACAAAACAATCAGTCCAGAAGCCAAAATTGTCACTATTTGCTCTTTGTGCTTTCCCATATCACTCAGAGTCCTCCACCTACTGGGCTACTTCCACTCTTGGAAGACTCCAGTCTTGGAGTGAAGTGGAAAGAGTACTTTCTTTCCAAAGCTTTCCCAAAGGCTGTGAGAAGTGCTGGTGGTTGTGCACACCACACCTCCCAATTTCTTTTCACTGGTGGATGGCTCGATATTTTCATGCTGGGAAGTGTGGTTGTGCATGTGTCTGCTGTTCCTGTTTCTAGCATAGCTGAGTACATCCATACACAACAGAACATGTATATTTAGCTGTTAAAATAGTATATATAAATCCCAGCACGTCATGATAGCAAGTTCATTTCCCACCAGAACATTCCATCCATTTGGGCAAAACTTTCTGCATTCCTAAACACGAATAGAGAAACCCAAATATATATTTTAAATAACATCAGAGAAGAGAGATTACAAAGAGCTTTTCAGATGCTTAATTAACTTTGGGGTAATGAAACTTCTTCTCCCTACTCTCAGCCCCTGGTAACAGGCAGAATAGTAAACCAGTTTGTCACCATTGCTCCTCAGTGCCAGAATAAGTGTGTGCTGTTCCCACTCCTTTGCCAGAGGTCACTGGATGCAATGACTTAAAGACTGTCGGAAGGAAAACAAGCGAGTGCAAACATAAATTGCAAGGAGGAAGCTCTGTCGTGACTGGGATAGAGGTGGAGGGGGATGATATCTTCTGGGGAAGGCAGAAAGAAAAGATGTGCATGGTTCATCCAGCACAAGACTACTTTAATCGCTTTGTGAGGGAATGGCTGCTCTCAAGGACAAATGGATAATACATGTTTCGCTCGGGCCGATAGTGAGATAGTGAGTATCTTTGAATGTACTGATACAGCAATTAAGTGAACTAGTGTCCTTGGGCAGCTGCTGAGGTTTAGGAAAAGAGGAGGTTTAGACAGCGCTTCAAGTCTTCCCTCTGTGCAGTGGGGATGAACAGACAACGTGCTACCGCGAGTGCTGGCAAGAGCAGAATGCCTTCTGGGGACATCATTCCCTCCTCCAGTGCTCTGCTTTGCAGCTGCAGAGCCTTGCTGCTGACCTGCTTGTTCCCTACCCTAACCTGTACCTTCACAGGGACTGATGGAGGGACACTTTGGTGCCATTCCCGTGTCAGACATAAAGGTGCTCCTTAGGGGTGTACAGCAATAACAGAAACCATGACCTTTTGTACCCTTGAGCTGCTGCGCATCGCAACAATCGAGCCATAAAATGTGCACCTGGGCTCACTTTCCTGTACAGCTTGGACAGGTCTAATTTATGGGGTGATATAAGCGAGATCCTAATTCTGTTATCCTCAGGTGCATAGGGATGGGTCCAGCACTGCCTGTGTACACCAGCAGCACAGGGGATCTCCAAAGACCTCTAGAGGAGCAGCAGCAGAACAAATGCTGCTTTGTCTGACCGCAGAAAACTGGGATGTAACCCCTGCTAAGCTGGAAGTCATTCCAGGCTTGATAGCGAGATGTACAGACCCAATATGTGTCTCCTACCAGGAATGGGCTGGGCACACGCTGAGACATCTGTTAGCTGATGAGCAACGGGTTGCAAGAGTTTCATGGAAGGGTGAAATAGACCACTTTCCTCCCAACTCTGACACATCTGCAAGTGTGCATTCACACTGAGCTGCTCTCCACGCTCAGGATAACCCAGAGGGAAGTTACATTGTACCTGTGCACCGCAGTGATTAACTTCTAGCCAAAGGTTTATTAGGCTAATTTTGCTTCTTTCTAATTTATTAGACTCATTTTGCCTTTCTGTGAATTATCCTCCTACAGCTGAGATCATTAATCCTTTGGATTTATTTGCCAATTTTTAAAAATTATTTATTTTTTTTTTCCCCTGGAATTATTTTACTGTGTCTTAACTTATTTGAATTGTAAGCTTCTGCAGGTTGTCTTTTTTTTGTTCAGTGTTTGCAGCCCATCCAGCACTTTGACTGGGAGCACACCGTCCCTCTGTGAGATATGTATACATAATAGGCAGTGCATTGTCAGTACTCTGTATCCCATGCTCGTGTTGCAGTGGTTAGTTCTGACACAGCCCGGAGTTCACATGCCGTGTCCCCATCCCCCTGATCTCATACACATTTCCCTATCAAAGCCCAGTTGTTAGGGCCGAAGCTTAGAAACAAAGTTGAGTTCCCCGTTGTATTCCCCAGCAGTCATTGCCGAGCGTGGGAAAAGGAGACACAGGAGCAGAGCAAACAACAGCTGTATTAATTAAGCTGTTATTTTTGGAAAGCATTTTGAGGTATTCGCTCATTGTTATTTGACTCCCTTTTGTGGAACACCTGTGCCTTGTGACCCCACCTGACACTCTCACCACCATCCTTGCTCTTTCAAGGCGTCTTTTATTGCCCAGACAAAGAGAAAAAGTAGATATTTGGATGTGACCACCACATGGGCCATTGCTAACATCTCTGCAATAGAAAAAGGCATTGCAGAATAAAGACATTGCCGGTATTATGGGGGAGCCAGGTGTGGGCAGGGCAAAATGGGCATCACACATTGCAAGGATTAAAGGTTGCTGGCCCTGGCTTTGGGCAGATTCTCAGCTGGTGTAAGCTCGAGTATCTTAAACAGAAAAATAGGAACTATGCCTATTCTGTTCTGTGACTTCATTGCAGTTGAAGAACACATGACGGGAAGAGACTTCAGTCATTACATCCAGTCCCTTGCTATCTCAGGCAACGGCACCACACAATCCCACTCATAAACTGATCGAGCTTCATCATAAAACCAGTCAGGCTGCTGCTTGCCACCCACTCCTCCTGCTGGAAGGCTGTTCTGGAGCTTCCCTCCTCTGCTGGCTGCAAACTCTTTCCAGCTTTCAAAGAGAATTTATTAAACAGAACACATTTCAGCTTGCTTTCTGAATGCACAATTTTAATCCAGCTTGGGGGGGAAGCACAGGATGAAGGCACTTCTTTGCATTTCTTTTTATTTCACAAATCTGGGAAAACCTTCCCCAGATATCAGAGCCCCCCTGCATGGATGAAAGGTGGGCATCAGCTTTGCTTCGCCTTCTCTTTAGGCATGGCGTGCAGGTAATGCCACTGTGGCTGCTGAGCTTTCCACCATTTCACTTTGGGTTTTTCTTCAAAGCTCATTTTCTCCCAGGAAGGGTTTTCTTTTCTGCATGGTGCAATACCCCGGGATAATTAGCAGCAAGAAGAAAACATCTTTATGAATGACGTGTCCAAAATCTCAGATGAACAACAAGAAAACTGCAGATAGTTTACTCAGGAGCGCATAGGATCACCAGGCCAAGCTTGAAGATCATTAAATGCTAAGAACTTCACAGTGAGCAGCAAGATGGGTTACTTCTGCCCTCTAGACCCCGAGTGTGTCATGGCATTATCACATGCAGAATAAATTAGATGATATCCATTAAAGTTCATCTAACTATGATACTTCACGTTGGGTGAGGTCTGCTGATGACACACTTTATGCATTAGACATCATTTTGACCATATAAATTAAGATGACCATAATAGGGGCACCTGACTGATGCCGGTGTGAGTATGGCTGCATCAGTTGTGGAATGGAAACCCGAGTCTGGTCTTAATCTACAGCCAGCTGGAGCTGGAGCCCTGCACATAAGGTGATGCTGCTCAGTTGTGTTCTCTGGGAGCACTGTGGGGCACGGACATTTAGCAAAAACACAGAAGCACACCTGCCCCTAACTGGCTTTGAAAATTGACTTCAGAAGCGTGAAATGGATCAATAAAAACATGAAATTAAATTGATGCGAGAGGTTGTGGAGAGATGACAATAAATGGCTTCACAGACTTGAATTCCCCCTCAGCTGGGATCTCCTGATCTTGGCCAAGTAAATAGGTGCTGCAGCGTGCAGATACGGGCAGGGGACAAGGGCAGCTATACAAGTCATCAGGGTCACCAACTGCTTAGACCTTATGGAGAACCCTACCTGAGGTGTCCATCAGAATTGTACTGAGTGGCAGCATATCAGATGATAAAATAACATCAGAGCAGGTGGTGTACATAATAACTTGCAATAAAACACAAATCTGGAGGAAGATTTTCCCTTATAGGCTTATTTTGTCAACTATTGTCCCACATTTACTTTCTTCCATCTTACACTAAGAAATAGATCCTCCCCCCGCATTGTGAGAAGCGCCTTTTGAAGACAAAAAAAAGATAGAATGTGAATAAAATAGTAAAATATAAAACAAACCCTGGAGCCCGTGGCTCCACTCACAGGTGAAAGGAGATTTCAAAGGGAAGCATTTGTAATTCAGATTCCTGAACAGCAGTGAAGAGCCCCGCTACTGACTTATTCCACTAAAGAGGCTGGGGTTGTGCTTCTCAACCACTGCCAGCAACAAGAACTTGGGAATAAGCACAGGTCATTGGTGTGCTCAAGGACACAGGCAAGATAAATGCACTTGAGTATTGAGAGCGGAGGGAGAAAGGGTGAAGATGGGGAAAACATCAATCTGTGTGCACGCGCTCATTGGTGCACGTGCAGTTTGAAAGGCTGGGCTGGTGAAACGTGGGGAATGTTTGTTACAGAGCTGGAAGGAAAAAGAAGAAAAGAGAAGGAAAAAAGAAGAAAGAAACCCCTGCCACAAAACAGCCATCCAAGCCCCTTCAGCTGCTTAGTCAAATCTTAGTCAAATGAATTTTGCAAGTCACTCAGATGACTCAGATCAGGGTATTGCTGCCTGGCTTCCTCCCACAGTCTCCTCTCATTGCCTGGAAAGGATGGATCCTGCTGCAGCAAGGAAACTGCCTTCGGCTGCTGCTGTCAACCATGTGGCTGGGCAGATGTTTGGACACCATTGGTGCTGCTTATACAGTACAGTGGGGGCCCAGCAGAGGAGCACATCCAGTTTGCATCAGCCTGCTGCCACTACAGTAGGGGTCTGACCAATGCTCCATCTGAGATGTGTTGGCTGCATCTATTGCCAGCTGCCTTAGGACTAGCACATTTCATCCTTCATCTTCTCAAGCAGTGAGTCTCCAGTGCCCACCTCCCATATTTGTCACTGCTGAGGACCACTGCCCAACCTCTGCTCCAGCAAAAAGACTCAAGTGAGTGCAGCAAGGTGAACTCAATGTGCTGATTTTTATTTGGAGGAGAAATGAAATGTAATAAGATCCCCATCCCACCAGCAGCCCCCTATGGTGCTGGTATTTGAATGAGAGCTGCACAAAACAAGGGGAAAATATAATAACAAGGGCTGTGCTGAGTACTCCCCACCCCCTCACCCCACCACTGTTTATTAAAGGTGAATTCCTGAGGGTGTTTGGAATCTGCCTCTGAGTAGCAGAGATAATAACATTGAAAGCTTTGATGAGACCAGACTGAGCTTCCAAATTTCTGAATCTGTATGAGATTTTGAACTCCTGAGGGATTAATATAGCCAGGTGAGAGAGTGGACAGCCAACCTATGTCTACCAACTGGTCAGACATCATATCAGAGCTACAGGAGTTCCTCTCATACCCCTCAGCTTCCTTCCAGCTCCTCTGTGGGCCCACGGTCCCACTTCTGAAGGAGAAAGGCAGCAGCAGAGCAGGGTGTGAACTGGTGGGGTGGTGTAGGGCTGGGGTGCCAGGCCTGCTGCCCCTCTGTTCACAGTGCTCAGCACTGTGAGCAGGAGAGGTCTTTCACTCTCTGCACCATGTCTAAAAACAAGTCCTTTAACATCAGGAACCACTCACATGGTTTTGTCTCACTAAAGGATGCTCCCATGGTTTTCTTTTTCTCCCATCAGTGTCCAACCCTCATCCAAGCACGAGCACAGAACCTCCAGGCTGGATTCCATTCACAAGATGGGGAATGCAGCATTTGCTCTCATACAGCAAAATCCAGGCTGTACTCAAAGCCTCCAGCAAACTTTATTTAAATGTTTTAAAATCCCAGGAGTCTGAAACTGGCTGTGTAGACATTTTCTGAGTGAGCCTGTAAGTAGCACACGGCTGTCTAACAAACAGAACCTCTTTTGAGTTACAGGGAGTAACCAAAGGTCTGTGTCTTAAACTTCTGAATTGTTTTCCCTCTGGCACTAGTAATTCCAAACCTTTGAAAGGCAAATCCTGAACTATAAACAGTATGTTGGATCTAGGTTTCTAGCAGCTATATCTGAAATAACTTTTCTTTCTTTTCTTGTGTGAATTGAGACAAAATGAAGTTGTTTCGCAGCTCAGTTTAAAATAGGGGTGTTACACAACTAGAAGCAGATTGAGAACTGGTCACTGGACACACAAAGAGGAAGAAAGCAGAAAGGTTAGGACCAGCTGAGTGGCATCCAGCTCCTTGGACCTCCTCTGCCTGACTTCAGTTCCCTCTGAGGCAGAAAGTCAGATAATAGGTTCCTCCCAATCCTGGGACTGAGGTCATGGCCAAACCAGCATTTGCAGAAGCAGAGCAGAAGGAGGGCTGCTCTCAAAACAAACCTTGTGTAATTAACAGGCACTGTAAACAAGGCAAAGCCAACATGACAGTCACAGCTGCATCGTCTTTGCTAAGCTTTGTCTCCTGACCAAGTGCAGACATCAGCATCCCTCACCTCACTGGGTGCCAGGTGCATCCTTGGATCTCCCCTGACAACTCAGCCCTGCCTGTTTCACATGCTAAACAGCCTTTTGCAGAAAAGACATCTCTGTCCATTTGTGGTGACTTTTGCTGAGTGTATTGGTTGTTAATATACAGGTGGTAGCAAATGTACAGAAGGAATAAGCAAAGGAAAACTCACCAGTGGTGGTGCCTTGGCTGAAGAAGGTGGGGCAGTCCTCACTGGTGAGCAATCTCCAAGAGATGCTGCCTCAGTGGGGGTCAGCCCTTAAATGAGGTCTCAGAGGGGATGGAGTCGAGCTCCACCCCTTCCGAGAGCACAGCTACAGCACTCTCACCTGTGCTCCCACAGCTGACCCCACACTTGCCTCAGCTGATTAATCAGAGGTTCAGGCTGTGATTGCCAATCTCCCATACACTGAGCCATCCTGGCGCTGGCAGCCAAAGGCTTCTGCTTGTCTTGGGTAGCTACTTCTCCTTTCTAATCTTGTTACCAGTCTCTACTGGATTGCCTGCTGCAGCAGAGCTCCCATAATGTTTAGCAGAAAAAATGCAGGGGAATGAATTCACAGGGTATGTGCATCTCCCCCTTCGTGTCTCTTCATGTGAAAAGCATTCCTGATTTCATCTTTCCTCCACACAGTTTTCTGTTAGTGGCAAATTTCACCTTTCTTGTACAAGGCCTTCAAACCATTCCCTGTATGAAACCAGTTCAATCAGGAGGTGTCCTCTCTGTAGAAACAAGCAAGTCTCTGATTGTCAACTGTCCTCAGCAGCTTTATTCTTCCATCCCCACCTACCCCTGTTTGGAAGTTCACTGCTGTCCTGTGGCTCTCCTTCCCCCATTAAAGCTGATGGTGCCTGATTCAGTCCCTGGGCAGAGGAGGAGCAATATAAAGTCTCTATGTGTGTGTCCTGAGTTGCCAGCCCAGCAACCCCTGGTGATGAGTTGCTGATCCCATGAATCACAGAGCTCTTAAGCTCTCTCATCCCCTCCAAATGCATCCCTTCACTCTGGATGATGCAGTGAGCTTCTAACATCTCTCTCAGTTGCCTGGTTACCAGGTTAACACTGATGACAAATGCTAGATGACAGTTTGTTTAACACTGCTTCCTCTGTGATCTGGGCTACAGCCCTCTTCATTCCTAACCTCCTGCGGTGTCAAGTCGTCAGATGCTGCAGTTCGGTGTCTCTTTCTAGCAGCCAAACTCTTGCGTTCCACCCTCACTTTTTTCTAATCTCAAGTGTCCTCTGATTGAATTTTCTTGTCACACTGTCACAGGCCGGTTTTGGCACGATCCCTCAAGAAAATCTGTGATTTAATACCTCCAACCTCAAGAAGATTGTAGCAGGAAATGCCCATGTGTTTCCCCTCCGCCTGTAATGGAAGAATATATAGCCACACGTCATTGATTCCTTGCCTCAGAAGTTCTCAATTCTGAGGAGACACGTCTGTCTTAATCTATGTTCACATATGCAGTCTGGATATTTAAACTGGAATGTAAAGGAATAATATTAGTAACAACTCACATAACTGCAGAACCTCTCTTTTCATCACTCATATGTAGATGATGCCCTATAAGATACAGGCCACTTCTCTTCTGAATATTTATATGGTTGAGCTGAATGTGGCTCTGTGTCTCTATAATGCAAATTAAAGATACTTTTAAACCCTGGTTTCCTTCTGTCTGAAAGGGTTTTCATGTCACTTAGTTTGAGCTTCTCCTGTTTGTTTTCTGTGCTTAGTATCATCAGAGGCACTGTTGAGTGTGTCTGACTTCTAACACCAGAACTACTTCTCATAGAAGATAACTGATCATTAAGTTCTCCCCAGCCTGTCTCAATGTGATCCTAACACACCTCCATCACTGCAGAGCATCATCCTCCTCTAAGCTCCGACGGGACCTCCATCATCTCAAGGCCAAAAGCACTCTACAGCTGAATGGCCATTTGGAGAGAGGTGTCTCAGCAGCTACACAAGAGGCATCGATCCAGCTGGCACATGGATTGACCAATATATATTTTATCTTCCTGTGCTGGAGCCCAGAGTTTTGGATGAATATGTGCTTAACTATTTATAATTGACCTTTGCACAAAAGAACATGAAATTTTTATAGCCTAAAGCCTCATTTATTAACTTTACTGGAGTGTAAAATATTGCTGTTTGCTATAAATTTGTACCAGGACAAACAATATATATGCTAATTAGTGGCTGCGCAGCCATTCGGGGGCGTATGTGCTCACCAGTCATTTCCAACAGGCAACAGCGAAGCATGGAATAGACAAATGACAATTGACTAGTTTGATGCTCTCTGTTCAAACAGTGAAGTCTGACGAGGTGAATTAATGGCGTTCATTATAACAAGTCCATTTCCTTTTCATTTCCTTTATAAATTAGTCCAGGTAACATGCTGTGTCCCTGAGAGAGCCGATCATAGGCAACCTGCTGAGATGCACCTGCAAAACCCATCACTCTGGAGTTCTTTCTTACTCAGCTTTTCTCTTCCTTTGTCCTCCTCCATCCCACCCATTCATCTTCTCTTTTTTCTCTCCTCCATCTGCCCTTTTTCCTTGGTTCTTTTCCTTTCCTTTTGATTTTACATTTCCTTCCTTGAATTTTCCTTTCAGTTCCATCCTTCTTTTCTTATTATTCCCTTTTCCCCCTTTTCTTTGTTATCTCTTGCTTCCTTTTCTCCTTGGTACCTTCTTCTCACCACATATTATCCTATTGGTAGCACTTTTGGTATCTCATTGTTTATAACCTTTGGATCACAAATGCACAGATATACCTAAAGCTCATCAAAATTCCATATGAAATACAACTACAGGAAAGAAAAAAGGAAAAGGAAGTGAGATGTGTTCAGCTCCTTGTGGCTGAATCAGCTGTTTCATGGTTGGCTGGAAGCAAAGAAGAGAGGTTGTAGGGATAATAAGAGGAGTTTGTTGGAAACATCTCTAACAGTCCAGTCTTAGCAGCTGCATCTGAAGATCTCCTGTACCTTTGAGTGCTTGTCACAAACAGATCAGTATTTACAGACCAAAAGGTAAGTGGAAAGCTGCTGGTGCGTCATGTCACTGCTCTCACTAGTTGTCTGAGGATGAGGAAGGGGAGGTCTATGTCATTTTTAGTCTGCATGGGCCAAATGTGGCATGGACCTGAACTGATCCTCCTCAGAAGGCAGCCCTCCTCTCCCATCTCCCTGCACCCCTCCAGGATACCACCTACAGCAGTAGCTACTTAGCCGTGCACCCAGACAGACAGACAGCCCTGCACTATTCAGACAAGACAGATGTGGCTGTGATGGGTGTCAATTCTGGCTGTCTCCCTGCTCAGGAAGGCTCATCCACTGCTCTACAGAAACCCTCACAAGTGTCAACAAGGACACGGCTTTCCATGGAACTTCACCCATGGAAGGAATTACATGCAGCTCCATGAATAGTGGCAGATGATCAGGGATTTACCATCAAAGCACTTGCAAGGAAGGATTTGGTTTCTCACCTCCCCCCTCCCCCCCCAGCTGTAAAATATCAACATGGCAGAAATTACTTCAGATTTTCTTTTGAAGAAGACAGGTATATCCCTATTCTGAAGCCCATGGGAGAGAGTAATGTGCCCCGAAATAGCATTATCTTGAAACAAATTGACATATCTGGAGGATCTTCACTTAAAAATAAAATTTCCAGCATTTTCACACTATCCTTCAAACACTTTGTGACAAAACTGAGTTTCTATTTGACTTTCTATCCTATCAATCCTATTGATATATTGAAACATCACACTGGAGCAAAATTCTGCCCGTGAATCACATTCATATTCTGCTATCAATGTTAAATAGGAGCACTTCCCTAAAACCACAAACTTTCTGCTTGCTGGGGAATAACAGAAACCCTGCTGTGAAGCTGTCCTTGGGTATGTGCAAAGGTAAACAAACAAATATTTCATTAACAAAATGGTGGCATAGAAAAAAAACACCAGTGCATCCATCTCTGAGCTTATCCATGTTAAAAGGAAAAAGCTCCCTTTAATGATTTTTGTTTTCTCATAGCTCCCCGTTAATATCAACAGCTTTGAAACATTTGCAATAATATGCTAAAAGCTCCAGGGTTCTTCCATTTTAACAGAAACAGCTTCTTGAGAACACTGAGAGTTTGCTCTCTTCTCATTTAAGGGCAGACTTTTGGTGGAAGCATAATATTGATGTTAAGGAAAAAATTACTTGAATAGGCACGATTTACCCTTTGAGGTTCAAATCTCCATCACTAGAGATCCCTTTTTACTCTGGGCAACATGATGGAAAGCGCAGCAATGACAGCAGAGCAGCAAAGTCCAGGCTGCACCAAGTGAGGACTTCCTCAAATGCAACAGCCACAGAAACAAAGGAGAGACACTGTTTACCCCAAAAAGGCCTCAGATACACAAGGATCTCTAACAAGATACCTTCATTGCCAACCCTTAAATGAGGTCTGGGAAGGGGTGGATCCTGGATCAGGATCAGAACGTTGCATGCACCTGTGCTGCCCTGGGTTGGCTCTGCCTTCCCTCCAGCTACTCAATCATGCTATGTCACTGACTTAGCATTTCCACTACAACGTGCCTCAGTTTCCCCCCAGCAGAAGGGAGGATGAGGCACTGCTGTTAAAACAGAAGTAGCATCAGATGGCCTTCATGTTTCATGACCCTTTGGGAAAATATGAGGACAGGGCTGAGCATCATCATGGTCAGGGTGCTCCGATGAGACCCCCAGCTCCAGGCCATGATGCTGTCAGGGCTGCAGGCAGCGCAGGGCCTGGGTCAGGACGGAGCACCACGGGAGAGCAGCAGTGTGAGCTGAGCTAACAGTGCTCAAACACCCACTGCCTTCAGAGCTTATTTCTTAAATTGCCAATCTTGAGGAAAAATTATGGGCCACATTGTGTGCTGATGTAGCTCGTCTCAGCTCCAGCAGAGCTATCGTAGGAGATGCTTCAACTGCAGCCGGAGTGTGCCCAGCTTTACGTGTTCAAACAGCGTGAGAGTAGCTGAAAAAAATGCATGAGGTTTTTATAAATACATTTTGAATTCTTGTTTATGTGTCTTCTCTCTTTTACATCTTCAGGCTATGCTGAGGTAGTTTTTTTTTCCCCAGCTGCATCTGCAGAAGGAAAACACGGCATGTTTTCTTACAGAAAAATGTGACTCTCTGTTAGTTCGTGTTTCCAAGAAATGAAGATTTACCTGAAAAACCAAACAAAGCTGATAACGCTGGATAGGGGGTGAAGGATGCACGGGATTTTGAATAGGGAGCAGTGATACGCAAGTTGCATCCTATTAATCCTTTGTATCGCAGATGCTCTCCTCAGCATCCTCCTGGGCACTGTATTTTACATGAGAATAAGTTGGAGATCTCCACCATCTTATTGGCACTTCTCCTCAGTCTCAGCAGGGGAATGAATATTTAATGACTGAAATTCTCACTTCCTTCAGCCATAGGCCAGGTCCGAACCAGAGCTGGCAGCCCCAGCCCCTCCATCACATCAACAATTCGGTATTGTCCCACTGCATTAAATTCATCAATAAATAGTTTAAGAGACCTTCCTCCCATTCTTTTTATTGTCATAGAGGAACTGAATTATTCACGTGTCCATAAGTTTAAGTATAAACTAAGCTTGATGACCATTTTTCTTTCCTTTTTTTTTTTAGACAAACAGTATATCAGCAAAGGTCATCATCATAAAAATATTGATCCACTTTGTACCTGGTACATTTGGGTTTTCCTGTGGTTTTGAAGCTGCCAACCTAAGCCTTCCTCCAGCCCTCCAGAACCCCTCCCCGCCTTGTGCCCCCTCCTTGTGTTTCATCACATGTATGAAGTGGCTTTCTGTATTATTTCATCTCCATTCAAATTAATAATGCCTAAGATTGGAGTGGCTCAGCCAGCTCCAGATCTAGACGGCTTTTCTGGACCACGTTCAGCACCCAGCAGGCCTGGCAACAGCATCCAGTTCTAACTGTTGGGAGGGAAGGGACCACTTTCCCCTGACTACTCCCGCACAATGGTTTTGCTGCCACTGCTAATATTTGAACAATGTGTTTGCCAATTACGTTAATACAAACAAGTCCCCTGGATTCCAGGGAAAAGGCTGTGCAAACCTGAAAAGAAAGAGATGCTGGAGGCCTGGCTGCTCTGCATATATTGATGCTAGGAGGCAGGAGAGGCAAGGCAAGGACAAGACAGAGAAATGAACCTTTTCTAGCAGGGACAATCTGGATTTGCAACATGGCTCAGCTTGGTTGAGTGTTGGGTGACTCCCCAAACTCACCCTGTGGTGCAGATAGATGGATGGGATAACAGAGACTACAGGCTGGTGAAGTGCCCCCAGGAGTCAAACACTGACTCCATGCCTTTGATTTCTCCATATATATCCTTTCAGTCGTCCAGGTGAAATAAGAGATTTTACATTTATTTTCCATCTCTGAGTGATCTGCTCTAATGCTGAAGGTCGATGTCCTTTAGCTATACTTCAGCAGGTAAATTCTCCAATGCCAGTGAAAGCACTGGACATGAGTGCAGGCTCAAATCACTACATATATACACATACAAGGGGATAGAAGTCTCCAGCATCTTGGAGACTACTTTCTATACTCTTCAGCATCCAACTGGAAACTGTAACTCTATCTACACTTGTGTTTCTTCTGACTTGCCCTGAGATGAAACAAGCTGAGCACCTCCAGTGGTGTAACAGATGTTAGAAGACAGCCCCAGCCCTCCACTGCCCTCTCAGCTACCCCGCAGTCTCCATTTAATGTCCTCATGCTTTAGTTCACCGTAGCCTTTCCAGTCCTGGCACACACACATACATGCCCACATGCACATCCTTGCATTGAAAACTGGCACAGACCTTGCCATTCCTGGTCCTGTGAAATAGCAAACACTGCACAGCTGGTTTAATAGTCTCTAAAAGGCTCATTTGGAGCTGTTCAGGGGCTAAGCCTCATCACCACGGCTCAGAGGTCTGCTCATCAAGCTGCCACCACTAATTGCCACCTCCTGCCACCACAGTGCTGAGGTCACATCTCTGGGAGCAGCAGGAGGGGTCCCACCTGGGGTCCAGCTCCCAACCAGGCTGCTGCAGGTACCCAGACAGCACAGCCAGCTGCTTTGCAACCTCCTGCTACCTCAAAGTTTCTCCCGTTCTTGTTTCAGCTCCAAATGCCCATCTGTCTCCAGCCATTTCTTAAATTATACCTGAGCTGCCTCCATTTGTTTCCTTCTGAACCTGCTCCAATATTGTGGGTTTGAAAGTTCACCTCCAACCTGGTCATTATTGGCTTTGCCTTCCACTTAAGAGCAATCATGAAAAACAGGAGGGGAGAGAAGCAAGCGAGAGTCCAGAGAAAGAATAAACAAATTACATGCCATCTGAGCTCAGAAAGGCATTTTCCAGCCCAAACAGAAAATGCAGCATGCACTTTCATTTTAGATCAGAAATAGGCATCTGTTGCTTTTGTTTTGTTTTGTTCTTTATAATGAGTCATTCTTAAGAAACTCAGAAAAGTAGATGGGGAAGGAATGGATTGAGGTGAAATCAGAGCAAAGCGACAAGCTCAAGGGAAGAGATCACCAGGTCGGTGCCCATGGTGATGCTCCTCCGCATGGGAATTCTCCTTGCCAGTGTTTGCCTCTGGCTGTCCACCTCTCCCAACCTCTCCTCCTCTATGAATCGATTCCACATCCCAGTGCTCTGCTCCTACATCCATCTTCTGCCTCAGGCTGATGATCCTGCCTCGCTCTGGCCTCTCTCTGCAGCATTCCTTTCTTTGCAATCCTCAGTGCCACTCCATTCAGTCCCCAAATGTTCCCTACCTGTCAATTTTGTCAATCAAAATTGTCACTTTTGCCTTTGCTTCCATGCCCCTCAGAACCTCCAGCTGCTCATTTAATCCCCTGACTCTCTTTTCTCTCATTGCAACACTCTTCTCCACTCTCACGGAACCATAGAATAACCCGAGTTGGAAGGGACCCAAAGATATCAGCGAATCCAACTCCTGGACTCCATTGAAATCTCAAATTCACCTTTAGCCCTCACCCCTAACCCTAGCTATTCCCTTTCAACCATTCATTCTCAGACCTGTCTATACACCCTAGATATACCAGCACAGACACTTTTGCCTCAGGGCCCACTGCTGTGCTGGCATTACACGCACCATCACACCAGGCTTTTCCCTCTGGAGCTCACTAAAGCATCCCTTGGGTGACCAGCTCTGCTCTCCTGAGCACCATCCAGGCTGTGTTCTGAAGCCCTAGCACACACAGAAGGGAGTTTCTTCCCTCACACAAGCTTTCTCCCAGTGGTCAGTCCAGATGCATGAGATTAGAGGAGGTGGAAGCTATAAAAACTCACTTGCAGGAGAAATGCAAGAAAAACCCAGGCAAGGTCAGGGCATAACTGGCACTCACCCAGCAGCTGTAAGGGCAGCAGTGCCTGGGAGGATAGCAAAGAAGTGCACTGATAGGGGGGTAGGCAGCTAGCTATGGATACCTAAAATTATCAATGCATACAGATACATTAAAATACAGTTTCTCTTCTTTCTTCCCTCATTTTCCATCAATACCATTTTATTTTTGTCAGGGGGGTGGGAACAGCTGTGCATCTGCAGCAGATCTGGAGCAACATCTCAACAGCCCAAGTGACAGCAGCCTCCGTGAGCTTAAAAATCCACTTACACAAACTTCTTTCCAGCCTTATTTCCAATGGGTCTTTAAACCCCTGCGTGCAACAGGATGCTACACAGAAGGGTGTTTCTATGGACATTACTTATTAGAAATACATTGAAATGTATTGAATGAGACCCCTGTAAAAGTCTGTAGAGATAACAATTCATTGGCACCAAAATAAAATCAGGAGCAGCTTGTTTGAGAGAAGTGTAAATGGGAGGAGATCAGGCTTTCCTGTAGAGTTAATTAGGAAATCTCCTGATTAAACTCTGACTTACGTTTCTCCAAGAGGGCATTTCCTCAAAGGGTAAATCACTGCCATGATTTCCCTATTACACGTACCCCCATAGCCACTGGTATCCCCAGGGAGGGAGATGTCCCCTTTTGCCCTTAAGGGTGGAGAACAGAGAACTGCTGGTACGACACCAGCTGGGCGCTGCTGTGACTTAGCAGGGTTCATTTCTTCCTTCTTCAGCACCCAGAGCCTTGTGGATGGCTGCAAAGCTCCTTGAGAGCCCAGTGGAACATTTAAAAGAGGAGTCGCGGCATTTCCTTTTTAAAGAGCTGTTCTGTCTCCAGCTAAAGTGCTGTTGTAGCTCACTTCTGGGAGGCAGAAGCCTCCTCTGGCTGCGTGATTCTGCTACTTCAGGCTGGAGTCCTTGGGGAACCACCTTAAACAGGCTGCTGTGACAGCCTGATGGCCCCCAGCAGCCTCTCGGCAGTCCTACTGCTGCCTGGGGATGGGGCGATGGGGATGGGGATGAGATGGCATGGCCAGGATGCAGCCCCAGGGATGGGCACTGCTTTTCACCTTGGGGTTATCTCCACACACTGGACACCAGCAGCAAGTTATTTCTCTTGTCCCAAAGCACCAAATTATCGAGCACTCAAGCACAGGCAGCTTGCAGCTATTTTGCACTTGAGCAGCAGCCAAGGGAGCTCCCCTGCCCTGTGCTGCCATGTGGTTCTTTGCCACTTGAAGAGCTCCAGCTGCTCGCTCCCCTTCATTCCCCGCAGCCCTTCCTTGCCCCCTTTTGTGACCCCACTCAGACTCCCCTCATTCCCCACTGTGTGCAATGACTCTTCCAGCTCTCAGCAGCAGAATGATCTCTTGCAAAATCAGGCTGGGCGTTTCTCTGCAGACCTGAGATGCTTGCCATGGAAAACACCCACTCGCTGAATGTCGCCGTGGGTTTATTATCTGCTGTGTGATGTTTTGTGACAGTTATCATCCCCAGCCCATTTCTGACCTCCTTCAAGTCGATAACCAAAACAGATGTCTTACAAGGACTGCAATTCTGGGCTTCCCTTTGCAGTAGCACAAGCACGTAGACAGAAGTGAGGGGGAGAAAAAAGGTGAAAAAAATAAAACAAAATCCTCAAGACTTTCACACTATGAACCATAGCAACAGCACTGAAATCTCTGTCCTCCCTTTGCTTCCTCCCCAGGGGAGCAGGTCCCTTGCTGTGCTGTGTGTTAACTCAGGGACCAAGAATGTGGCAATTTGTTATGGTAGATGCTTCTGACTTGGGAGGGACTTCCATGGTGTTTCTTGGGATACTGAATAACTCCAGCCTTTGCAGTCACAATATTTTGTATGGATCAAATCAATTTCCCCTTTCTCTTTCACATAGATTACTTCATTTCTTGTAAACATGATTATTACAGGTCTGCAATTCGAAGGAAAAAATTAGTAAGGAAATCTAAACAGCCAAAGAGACAAAGCCGAAGTGCATACTGACACCCATTCATTTCCAATCTTTTGCCATAAAATATCATTATCCTTACAATGAGATCTTGATTTTTATGAATCTGCCACCTGATTATTGGGGTTGGAAGTGCAACTACCTATTGTGAACAGCTGAGCTTCTTTGCAGCAGTAAACACTAGCTGTGGTAATGGGGATTAATTGGTGGGATGGTGTAATGACCCAAATAATGGGGTGTTTGGAATGTCTTTCAGAGCCTTTATATCTCTGTGGGTCTGGAAATGAACCTGAGAGTCAGATCTTCGGGTACCAAAAGGATGGGGTCATCATCATCTTCACACAGAGCTGATGGGATGGATTGAGGCATGGCAGTGTCAGCAAGCAGCAACCCTGGAGAGAGCAATGTGGGCATCATACCAGGCCACCTTTCACTCCCTGCTAATAATTAATTACTCACTTAAAACTAGGTTTCATCTCCTGGCTTTGTGTCCATAGGAAGCCACTACGTTAGCCTGATTTCTGCGCTCATTATCACACTCCAATCCTAAATAAACATGCAGGTAAGTGATAACATCCATCAAGTGACCACACAATGAGAAAATCCATTGCAGGGTGTATTTTTTTTTAACAGCGCCATTGAACATATTAAAAAGGCAGCAGAGCAGTAACCTTGAGATAAATGATAACGTGGTTTTATTTTTTATTTAGGGGGGAAAAAAAAAGGATGACACAGTTTTATCATATTTATAATAAAAGTCATTGACATAATAAAACACTCCCATCACATCAGTATTCATTTCTGCAAATAGAGCGCTGACGTTTTATAATATTAACATGTGTTATAAATGTCACTGATATATTAAGATTTTCAGTCTCTCTAACCAAAAATATAGAGAGATGAGTGAGGAAGAGATGACTAATTCTAAGAGATTAAAGGGAACGTTTTCTCATGCAATTAAATCATCTGCTGATTGTGAGCCGAGGAAAACACATAGAAGTCCTGTTCTGTGACTGCAGGTTTTACCACCAGCACAGTGATTACCTGGAGTGATGGGAGCAATGGGAGAACTCTGCACGTTGGGAATGCATGAGTTGGAGATGTGTTGCAGAGAGAGCATCTCATAGCAGCAGATCTGTGCTGCTGGGGCAGCTCAGGCTGCTCAGAACCCTCACAGGGGTTTTTTGGGAGCCTGCTTGCAGGGCTGGAATGAGATGATTTGGAACACCTCTTCCAAACCAAGCTGCTCTGTGATTCTGTGATCCAGAGCCAGAATGAGGTCTTCATTGCAATAAACCCCCCCTTAGGGATAAGCTGTCAACAGGGCTAGATCCAGGAATGTAAGCTGCTAATGACGAAGTGATAAACACTCTGAGTATAGTTAAACAAGCAAGGAATGACAGAGTCCCTCGATACTATGACTAATTCTTTCTAATAAAACCTCTCTACGTTTCCAAGGTCCCATCATCCGTATAGGTCAAATCAGGCATTGGGCCATCAGCCCTGCTGCTCTTGGTTACTGCAGGAGTGGCTGATCACAGGAAACTCTCCAAGGTTCCTGCTGCTTTGAAGGGGTCCAGAAAGGTTTATTTGGGTCACTGTCAGGGTTTCCTCCCCCAGGAGCCCCAATTACAGCTGTGTCAATGAAGGAGAAATGTAAATCCCTATCTGCAGATGAACTCACCGGTGCCAACAAGAAGCATTTCTGTTATAAAACACCATGTAAAATGACAGAGACCTTGGACAGCAGAGAGCAGGAAACAATAAACATCCCACAGCAGGGAAATGAATTTCTTCCCTGCCTGCCTTTCCTTTTCGCTGCATTGCATGGGAATGGAGAGGGCTAGAATGGCCAGGCCAGGGCTGGGAGACGGAGGGAGAAGCAAAGGCAGCAGAAATGGAGATTTTGTACTTACTAAAGCAAGCTATTTTTCAACCTGCGTTCAGCTCTAAAGTTCACCGCTGAATTATTAAGTGTGGCAGGCTAAGAATCTGTTCCAGCAAATAACAGCTATATTTCTCTGGGGGAGCACGGGAACCCGAACCTCAGGACTGTGTGTGGGGCAGAGCAGCTCTGGCCCCAGCCCTCTCCCACCACCCCAGGATGTGGTCCAGGTGCAAGGTTCAGTGCTTCATCCATGCCCTGCCCCACACCTGACTGACTCTTGTCCCAGCCCTAATGCCACCCAACTGTGGGGACATACAGTCTTGTAGTAGGCAGTAGGGGAAGCAGATGGTACAAATAAGAGGGTCCAGGCTCATGCGACGACTCCGCCTTCTCTAAGTGAGATATTTACCATTGCTGATTTGCAAGAACACGACCTTGAGGAGGTTTCATTGTGGTTATACCACAGCAATGAGGGGAAAACCCAGAGCTGCTCTGCCATTCTCAAGCCAGCATCGCTGAGAAGAGGGTGTTTGATCCCCACTGCGAAGATCCTTCTCGCTACTGAAGTACTGAAGACTTAATTATGTTTTCAGATGATAACTTAGATTCAGCAGCACAAGCAGCGTTGTAAAACAGGGAAGCTGACTCAACGAGACACCCAAGACAGCCCAGCCCAGCCCCTTCAAATGCATTGCACAAATGATTGCTTTTCCTACAAGATTAAAAGCTGAAGCAACATGAAGGGTTAGTATGTTTCACAATGAATTCTGATTTATCAGACATGATTAGTGGAGTATGAATATGGATGGGATTCCTAAAAACAAAAGAAAGTTCACGCGGTTTATCTTTCTTTAAAAGATTAATTTAAACTCAAGGAGCATTAGCAGCAACACAAATATATTTTGTGTAAGATCAGGAAATACAAAGAGGAAGGAGTTGACAGCGAGGGAAGAGATAAACAGGAAAAATCAGGTGGACTCAAGTAGGATCGGTTATGTCATAGGATCATAGAATTATATAGAACTCCCTGGGTTGGAATGGACCTCAAGGATAATCAAGTTCTAACCCCCTGCCACACACAAGGCTGCCAACCTCCATGTCTAATACCAGAACAGGCTGCACAGGGCCCCATCCTATCTGGCCTTGAACATCTCCAGGGATGGGATGTCCACAGCCCCTCTGGGCAGTCTGGGATGTCCAGGGATTTGCTGTAGCCTTACATAGTAAAGACAGTCTTAGAATGAAAATGAGTTATCTGAAATATATTTTTACTTCTGTTATTAGCCCTTGTGCTTCAATTTACTCCTGAGCTGGTGATCCAGATAGATGGATCTGGATATGTTCTCTCTCAGACACACAGTTTTGTTTTTCTCCTCCTATGCCCTGACTTGGCCCAGAAGGTCTGGCATGATGAGGGACCAGGGGGCCAAGGAAAGGCCCAGCACAGCTCTAGCAGGACATCCTGGAGAGGAGGAGACCTTTTAGAGCACAGAGCTGGATGCAAAGCTCAGAGCTGTGCCCTGTGACAGTGATAAACACATCTGGGAGCTGACTGCAAACTCACTGAGGCCATGCATGGCCAGTTTGGACCCTGAAGGTTGTAGAGGTGAACTTCATCTATATTTTTAAGCCTAAATTCCAGCTTTTCTGTCTGCCCTGCTTCAGGACAGCTTCCAGGTGGTCCCCATGAGGCAGCACAAACACCAGTGATGATGTTTTCATGCTATGGATGAGAGAGCTGCTCCTCTGCTGTGAGGGCCATATACCTCCAGCAAATATAATATTTATCAAGATAGCACTCTGTCTAAGCATACAAGGTCTCCTATGCACATCACCATGGTATCTGAGTGTCTCATTTATTATAGAAACAAACAACTCACTTCAGAAACGAGTTAAGGTTGCTAAGTGACAACAATGTACTTACTTATCACATCATTTGCAAAACCCTCACACTTAAAAGCAAGAAAATGAATGATTAAGGACTCCTGAAACTCTATACTGCCCACATAATAAATATATATTTTTAAGCTGAGTACAAAAAAGTGGACGTTTTATTTCAGCCAAACAACCCTTTGCTCAACCTGCGAATTGTCTTCTCCCTATTATTTCCTCCATCTTTGTGTGATATTTTTATTGCATTGAATTGGATGTACAAACATTTTCTTATGAGAAATACCCATAAGTGGAAAATAAGATTAGTTAGTAATTCCAAGTGCCACCTCTAAGGGCTGACACTGCTTGTGTAATAAGCAAATACGTGCAAATTTTTATGGGAGGAAAAAAATAATGCTGTTTGCTTGCTAATCAACCTTAATGTTGTACTTGTTCTCCAGATTACTCAAAAGGCTTTGTTTTCTGTTCCAGAAATTCTAGCAATAGTGAAAAATATCCCTCCTGGGTTAGAGTTGAGATTATTGAGGTGTCTTACAGCACACGTCCTTGTCAAAACAGATAATGGGTAAAAATAGGTAAAATCCAAGTTAATCTAAAGTTAAGGAGAACTTTGACATCGTCCTCAGGTGGGTCAGGATTTCACCCTTCATATGTTTTATATAAGCAATAAAAGATGTATGAAGCTCTTAATTATTAATCTCCTGGCTTTTAAGCGCTTGGGTTTAGTACCTAATGCAATGGGGACAAGTGGTGCTGAGGGACCGTCGCTGTTACTTCATTGTAACCTGTTTGAGAAACAAAACTGCTGCTTGTTTCGGGTTTTCCTAAATCACTCGGATGTTTATTTCCTGCTCTTCTACCTTCTATATTTGCATGGATTAATTAAGGTGTAGCACTTCCTTCATTTGCAGCACACCAGAACCAGGTAGCACGGGAAGACGTGAATCTACATCCCCAGAGGAACCTCTCAGGCACTGGGTGATCCCCACTGGGGCTGTGTCCCCCTGCAGACCTTTGGCTGGAGGCATTTTTCTTGCTGAGCTGTGCAGCATTCTGTATTACCAAGAAGACGAGACGTAATGGAGAGGGCAGATTTCTCCAAGCATTCTCTTTCCCTTCTCTGTGCCACTGCAGTACAGGCAAGGAGAGTTTCTAAAGGATTCAGTGCCCATCAAGCTGTGCTCTCTTGAAAAATGCAGCCACTCACATTGAGACCTAAATGGGAGCTGGGTAATGTGGCTTTGGTTGCTGGAAGAATTAGTCAATGACAAAAGGGCAGTCACAGCAGCTCTTCTCCATTAGCTTCCTCTTTTCTTCAACAATATCAATTATGGAAGCTCTAGCCCAAGGTCCCAAATAATAGCTATTTCTCTACAATATTACTATTTTTGCACATAAAAATGCCTTTTGCATGAACTACTGTCAAGGTCTAATCTAATCTATTTATCTGTATTTACAAGGCACTTATCTATTGGAGTATCTAAGTGCTCCGCACAAACACAATGCTGTTAGCAAAATATGGCATTATTCCAGTACTCTGCATCCCATTGAACAGTCTCCTGAGCTCAGATCTTCCCTCTTGGAAAGCACGATGAGAACCTTGGTCATGCAAAAAAAAAACACTACAGGCCAAAATGGTTGGCAAATTGCTTGTTGATTTCAGTGAATTTAGCATCAGCAGACTTTAAGCTGTGTGCCTCCTTGTGCTGGTACAGCAGAGGTCTATGCCCAGCACCGTGTATTAATGTATGACCTGGCCTCCTCTTCCTTGTCCTATTCACTCCTCTGCCACAGCAGCATTTCCAGGCCAGCAGTGGGCCCTGTGTTCCTTTCACTCACAATCTGTCTCTGGGATATGTGATACGGTTAGACAAGAGAAGAAAAACAGACAGAAACTATTGGTCATTAACACAGCAGTAGATAGATATATTCCTAAAACTAAACCAGAATAAATTTCTAGTTCCCCCTTTCTTTTATTCTTAATATCCCTAAATGAGATACCTTCTGTGATCAATTCTCCCCAGGCAATATAATACCAGATTTTCCTCTGATTTTGGCTGGCTGGGTCAGGCCAAAGCTGCCTGAGGAGGCCCATACATCACAGGGAAGGCAGGAGTGATGGAGAAGCTGGATAGCACAGCAGGAATATGAAACCATGCACAAAGAGAAAATGAACATATTTTGGTAGGGGAGAGGTAAGGGTTCTATCACCAAATTCCCCATGCGAAGCAGTGTTGTGTGAGGGAGAGGAAGAACTGCTTAGCAAGGGGTGAAAGAAAAAGAGGTTATTAGAAACTACTGCTGAGAGTCCCACTGTGGAAATGCAGGTATCCAGATCCAGCTAAAAGCGCAGGCAGGTTTCCTAGCTGCGAGAAAAGGCCCTGTTCAGAGCAGCTGTCATTGCAATCTCCTAATTGGAAATAATTTAGACTCTGTCTCAAATCAAAAAGCCCTGAATTAGCCATTACAGCCTCCACCTGGAAGCAACTCCACTAGCATCCAGCTCCCCCACCGGCCAACTGATATCCGCTGCATCCCAAGCACCCTGCAGGAATGGATGCTCAGGAGCAAAGGGTGAGAGCTGCGGGTAGCCTTGAGAGCTGGGGCTCCACTGAGATGCCAGGAGCAACCAGGGGTATGGACAGGCAGGGGATGTAGGGAATAGAGGAGGATAGGGAGGGGGACTCATCAAGGCAGCCCTGCAGATGCTCCACATCACACATCATGGGAAAACTTGTTGGGATCAGCGCTTTTTTGCTGCTTATGTTAATGGGTCCTTTGTGCTGTTCCTATGCTTGTGTATAATTAAGATGAGATTTATTTGTTTGCTTTAGTTTTTGCATTATGAGGGGAGAAGAGGAAGAATTGCGACAATTGTAAAGAAAGATTATGAGACGATATAAGCCATTTTGAGAGGGTTTGTTTGTTTGGGGGGGGGGGGAACAAACAATTTGACACAACAACTGAAAATATCTGGAGCAGAGAAGGGTAAATCCCCAGAGTGCCTTGGAGACTGATACCCAGTGAGACGAGTGCTGTGGTAGGACAAGCTTTCCAAGAGAGATACGGGCTTTTTGAGTTCCTCACAACATCCCCCTTTGGGCTGAAGGTTTAACATCCCATTGCCCTACTGACCTCAGCAGCAAATCCTCCCAGGAACCCTGGTCTATGTGGGCAGGCAGTGGATGGAGCTGCTTTGAGAGCTACAGACCCAGACTATTGCATAGACTGTACAGGGAGAAGAGTGGAAATGCAAAATGACTCAGGGTATGCACAGTGTTATGCATTACCTTCCCTTCTGCATGTTCTGGGCTTACCTCTTTTCATTCGCCAAGGTACCAAAGCCTTGAAACTGGGAATTGCAGACAGTGTGTGAAGTAAGCTTTATTGCTGAAAAGAGTTTAACAGATGCTTTTAAAGCATATACATCCTAACCTGAGTGCCTTGGAGCCATTTTAGTTCTAGTACTGCACTTAGAGGTTTTTTCATCCTGGAACTTAGGAGACTAAAGAGACCACGGGGAAGTCTGATGCATCTTGATAACAAATTGGACCTAATTGCCTGAGTACCCTGTGCCTGGGGCAGGTGCTGCAATGAAACTAGAAAACACTAGGAAAAACCACTTCCATTACTGATACTATATGAGTACCCTTATGTCTGCAGTACTAGGCTGCTTTGTGATTAGCATGGTGGGTTCACAACCAAAGACATGATCCTTGTCCTAAAATGCTTTTTCTTTTCCATCTCAAAGTCCAATACAGTCTTCAGACCATTCTATTGCCAGCACCTGTTCTATAAATTACACTAATCCCATCTATAAATTAGTTCATGTAATGGACATCAAGCACAAAACAAATAGTGTGATGGTGTCTTCACCTGGCCATAATCCTGAATCAATACCATTTCATTCTCCTGTCTAAATCACAGAGGTGATCTGCGCTACCACTTCAAGTGCTAATGGTTCCCCTGTTAAAGATGGGACCCAATAGGGTCTGGTACGTTATGGACATTGTCAAGCCATTCTGTGGCCTAAAATCCACGTAGTCTATGAAGTGGGGTTTCAGTCCCTGATAATAAGAGATTAAGAGGAAAAGATGCTTAGGAAAAGCCTGGAACAGAGCTTGATAACTACAGCTGAGTGTAGTGTTACTGGTCAATTTTTTTGTTCACTGAAAAAGTAATTTCAGAGCACAGAAAGCTTTTCACCAATTTGTTTTGACTCCCTCAAATAGCTAATGTGAAAACAAGAGCAAATAAGAAAGATAATATCCCACTCTGGCATTTTAGAAATGAAGAGTCTTTTCAAAAGAAAACAGTGTTTTCTCTTATCCAAATTGTACTTCTCTGTCCACAGCCTAAAGATTTCTGAAGATGAAAAGAATGTTTGTGCTTGGTGAAAAACAGAACTTTTCCATTCAGCCTATGAGAAATTCCCTTTCCCTTTTATTTTCCCTAGGAAAGGCAAAGAGGGGGAAAAAAAATGCATAATCCATATTGGTTTGCATGAATCCTAACATTTGTTTTACCCCTTTGCTCTGCCCAGGGATGCAGGTAGAAAAATGGCAGCCTTGCAGGGACGTGGTGCCTAAAGGATATTCTGCTGCAAAGGATCAGATTGAGTTTTGAAGCAAGAAGCTCCAATTTTTTCTACTTTCCCCCTTCAGAAGCACATTGAAAATGAGCTTTATAAATCAATCAGATGCCAAGGACAGAATTGTTTACTGAGATGCACATGCTTCATTCCTCAGGACAAGGCCTCGGCGTTCATGATTCTGGTTGGGTGGGACTCGTACCCAGAGGGGCTGTAGCAGAGAAATCACTTTCCATTTGTGAAGACACTTACTTAACTGCACTCGACAGGAGTGTGAGGACAGAGCTGGAGGCCTTGAGCCACTTGTTAGTCAGAGAAGACTCCAAAATGCTTCAGTGTTCTGAGCATCAGCAGCAGAGAAGTGGCAAGAGCTGGAGAGTGCACAGCAGCCCAGGCAAGTCCCTCCCAGGATGTCTGCTCTTAGATGCGCTCCCAAGAGGAAGATTGCCAAGTGGGAAGATCTATTTCTACGCAGGCAAAATATTTGCTTCCTCCCCCTGTCTGATCTCATTCTGTATTAAAATGAAGTGCACCAAGAGATGAAGGGATTTGCTTTCGTGGAGGTCCCATGAGCAGCTATCCAAATTGTTAGCAACAATTGACTTGCATTTGTTTGCACTATCTGTAATAATTTCTCTTTGCTCCAGTAAGGTCTCCTGTAATAACAGTAATACTAACAACAACAGCCGTAACAATAAATAATGATACGAGTGCTGTCCATCACAACTTGCCACCAGCACCTCCCTGCTAAAATTGAGAAGTTCTGGAACAGGAAGAGATAACATGACACAGACATATGTACAGTGTGCTGTGCTGAGGACATAGGAATGACACAAGATTCTTTTCCTTTCTATAGAAAGCCTCTTAAGCCAATATACCTGCTCAAAAATTCCTACAAAGCATCTGACATCCCCAGCACAACTTCCTGTAATGCTCCCAACCTGCTTTTAGTCACAGATGGGCTCCATCTGCCAGCAGAAAACTGAGACTCTGTACCCAGGGAGCAAACTGGTATGAGGATAAAGAACAGCCAGGAAGAAGCTGACCTGCAAACCCATGCAGAGTCATGCTGTGAACCCAAGCATGTAATCCGGTCTTCTGGTGTCTATTGACCTGCTTGGAAATAGGTGAGCTTATGGAAAATTGCTGCTTCTGAGCAGCAATAAGCACACACCTGGGACAAAATCCAACACTGTGCCACAATGGGCTGCAGAATAACCCCTGACAGTCCCACTGCTGTATGTGTACATAGTGTAATGCAGAGCAGGAAAGGCACGGTGCTTTCACCTCTACATCCCCCCTGCTAAGGCTGCTTGCAAGCCATTCTGGCTCTGCAGAAGAAAGCAACATGCCCAAAAGGGGAGCATGCTGCCAAGAACACCTGGGGCTGAGCACTGTGGCATGGTTTCTTTGGTGCAACACAGAAACAATCTGGCTTTTATACTCAGTCCTCTGCGCTGGATTTCCTCAGGACACCACAGTCCATGAGCTAGGGCATGCAGCTAAACCTTCTATTAAACCTGGCCCCACTTCCTTTGCATTGGAACTTACACAAAATTTGCCTGTGAAAGAGTGAAAAAGAGGACTGACTGCCCAGAGGTGGGTGATAGGAAAATCCCAGCCACCCAGAAATGTAGCTGAGTTCCCCAGCTGCAGTGCTCCATGGGTCAGACAGAGGTGCATGATGTTAGACAGATTCCTGCTCTGCTGTCCCCTGGTTTTTCAGGTCCTCCCTCCTCTCCAGCCTCAGGAACATTCCCCATTTCAGTGCTACCCTAGAAACTGTTCTCCTGGATATCTGGAGATGCTTTTAGGATTCCCCTTCTTAAAAAGGTTCTCACGTCGGAGGCAGAGATGTGGGAAGGAACACAAAGGGCTCTGACTCTATTCATCCGCTATCCACCCTGATTAATTTTACTGCTAATGACTCTCCAGACATGGTGATGTATGGGGCTCTGTCGGTGACAAAAAAAATTGAACTTTTACTAATTAAGTAGAACATCTTCATAGGGTGAAAGGTTTTGCTAACGAAAGTAACTCACAAAGAATTATGTTGGCTGGAGACTGCCGCTGAGCTCACATGGAGTAAGGACAGAGAGAGAGGGATAAAACATTCGCTGCAGCTACCAGGCCCTGGGAAGTCAAAGAGGAGGAAAGTTCTGTTGTGCTCTTATACAAAGAACTGGTGGACAGTTGAAGTGCAAACTGGTTGAGACTTTCTTCCCCAGTAAGCTCTGGGAAGGAGCACTTGAAAGGAGCAGCGCTGCAGGCACTGGGCATTGGTGACTCCTGCCTGATGAAGACATGCCCATGAGCTCTTCTGCCTTGCCTCACTTCTTTCCCTTCCCCTCTCCCTTCCAGCCTGCTTCCCATTTGCTGCAATGCTCATTACTTTAGTAATTCTATTGTCTCCCTTTCATGGAGAGATTTGTGGTGTTTTAACCAAGAAACCTACATTAAAATATTGAAATGGGTCATTAAATATTTATTTTCTTCAGCTACTTGTAAAGACAGAAGGAAATTGAAAAAAAAACAGTCAGAAAGGAGCATAATATTCACATATTTTTGAAGAGGCTGTTTATGGTTATGTTGCCTGAGGGACCTGCAAAGACAGAATCACAGAGGCCATGGCGTTAGCTTTTCCTCCATGCACTTTGTCTCCCTCTCCAGTGGCCTTCTTTTATTCTAGGATTCAGCTTGTTGTGCTCAATTCTCCCCTCTCCTTCTCCAGTATAAATCACAGTTAGCTGTGTTCAGGTTGGTCAGTGAGGCAGCCATATATTACTTTGCTCTCATGATGGAAATATGGGGATTGACCCCCAGCCATGTGCCCCTGACCAGATATCCCACTGTGGTCCCTGCTTCTCCTCTCACATGTGCTGATGGACACCAAGCACAGCTCCAGCAAAGGCACACAATATCTTTGTGACCCCTTTCTTTAGCCAAAGGTGCTCACATCCAGCTTCTGCACAGACTATTCATTCCCTTCCTTTCATGGCAGAAAAGAGGAGTTGCGGAAAGATGGCAAAAATAACCTTCATGGGTGGCAGACAGCTTTGGGAGCAGGGAAACGCTCCAGGTTTTCATCATTAGACAACAGCTGCTATCCTAGGAGGACACAACCACAGATCTCTGATAATGCTCAGTGCCTGGGACCAGCAGCACAGGTTGGTGTGACCTCACTGGGGCTACCTTCATTAATTTGTCCCTTACTGTGGCTTAAGGATTTCCTTTGGAATTACCAATTCTCATATCTAGAATAACAATTTCATCTTGCACAACCCAAACAACCAGGCTGAGAGCTGCAGTCCCTATTGCTTCCCTTTAGCCCGAGCATTCACCACGTGTGATGCCATGGGGTATGCAACTGGGACAGAATCAGTGTGCCTGGAGCCCTGGCCATGGAAATTTCATCCTTAAAAGGGATGCAGTCTCTAGTTATAGAAAAATTGAAGAACACTTTGCTGTGTTCTTCCACTTCTTTCATAAGCATGCTCCCTCTCTCCGGGGTCAAGCACAACATTTCTAGGGTGCTTAACGATTTATTTACAGCAGTAGTTTTTCTCTGCACTCCCACATGAACACACATTTCTGGACAACGCTGGATTATTGTCGCCCGACTTTCAAATCATTTCATTTTCATCTGCAGGTGATGGATAGTACCAAGGGAGCCAAATGATTACGGCCACAAAACTAAAATAGCTCAGCTGTTTGTGAAACAGTTGGACAGGACAGGCAGCAAACAGAAATGCACCGGAGATGGTTCTGCATGAATTCACTGGGCAGTTGGGCTTGTGGGATAAAGTGTTGGTACGGAGGAGGCCCTGCTTGGTTCACCTGTCTCTGCAAATCTATGAATGAAGGTCAGGGGAATTTCCTGTTAGGGAGCTGAAGCTCAATGCAGCAGCAACTGACACCAGGCACGTTGAGTTCAGCACCTCCAGATCTGGAGGAAAAAGACACTCATCAAGACCTATGCAGAGGAAGGCAGGGCACACAACATTTATTGCAGAGACCGATGCAGGTTCTGTCTGTAATCGTTTTTCTGCATTATCTGGCAAAAAAAAAACGTTCCTCCTTTTGATAATATATCAAATGGTGCTCGTGTCCATTGATAATGCACCAGATAAGAAGCAGAAATAGAAGGAAAAACATGCAGGAGTGTGGGGAAGCACTCCAGAAAACACTGAGTTCTATAGCAGATGGGATTGTTTGGATTTTCTGCCCCATCAAATGCCCTTCCCCCCTCCCCATCACTCCCTAAAAGTGCTTAAAGTGTGCAATTTACCTTTAGAGAATCAATCATCATTCCCTAGTCATTTTGTTCATTGAATCCCCACTCATGTTTGACTGTATTTCTGGTGTGAAGAAATTAATTATTTCACCCCTGAACCTCTAGTTTCAAAAGAAGAATTCTTTCTTCAGGACTCTGTTTCAGCATATAGTTTCTTGACAAAAAGCATAAGCACGGAAGCTACAATACCAAGTTGGCACCCCCAATGGCAATTTATAATAATAATAAAATGAATTGTTTTGAGCTGCTCCATGCTTTGCTGGCTTTTCGGTTCTTTTTCTCTTGTCTGTCTGGAAATGGGTGAAACTCTGCCAGGTGCTGGCCCAGGTACGTGAGAATAGAACAAAGAAGATTCCTTTGAGACACAAATAAGATCCACCTTACACATGACTCAGCACCTCATGTCAGAATATGGTCCATTTCAAAAAGAACACAAAAGGCTGATCACAATGAGCAATAATCCAAAAATAAGCTGGCGAGAGGAGCACACTGTGGATTTGAGTGGGGCATGACAATTAGAGCTGCACAAGATAGTCACAGGGACGAAAATAGATCCAATTCCAAGTGGAAGGTGCCTTTGAAATTTGGGATTTGCATTTTTTTGTGTGCTTTCAACTCAAAAATAGCGACTTGGTTAAATAGAAAAGGCAAAGTGTGAGGATAAGAATAAATATTAATTTATTTTAACAATAATATATCTAAATCTGGAAGAAACCCAGAAGCACTTCTTGTGCAAGATTTAACACAAAGGACTGTGCTTTGTTTTGTTTAGCTCTAACAAATCTGTTTCTAATTCTAAACACTATAAAAGAAAACTGTAGCTCCTTTCCATTCACCAGTTAGAGTAAATGCATCTCAGATTAAGAAGATGCCCAATGAAATCAGGAACAGTTCCTGTTCCTGATCTTCCACTGACTTCTCAGATGGTTCCAGCTCTATATGGGTAGTCAGTAGGTAGTTCTCAGATACTTCAGAACCTGATAGCAACATATGTATGTTTTTGGCATGTACTCTGCATCATAGGTTCTCATCTGTACCATGGCGATCCCATGGAAAAAAAGAAGACAAGAAGACATGTTCTATGATTAATCCTCACCTGGGTCCTTCTTATAGTCCTCCAGCTCTTTGCAGATAGGTTCTGCCTCAGGTAACAGCAACTTCATGCTTCTCCTATATTTATTCTGCTGCTTGCCTCTAACAACATTTTCCAAGGTATATTAGGTTGTTAATACACCATTAGAACTTGCAGCTGATGCTTGAAATTCTAACATTTTCCACATTTAGTAAAACAGCTCATTACAAAATGTGAGCTCCTGTGCTGGTGTTTCTGTGTAGCTTTGCCTCTTCCTCACACTTTTGTCCCAGACCTCCAGATCTATCTATCTTGATACCTTCCTAATAGCACCTCTCAATTCTGTCTCCCTTTCCACATGGATGAAACAGAAGGGTTTCCTCATAAGCAAGACCTCAAAAGAGGTCTCGTATTTATTGTGCTTGAGGCCATTCCACTCTTATTTTTAACTGGATTTGCTTAGGCCAGTGATTTGTCCAGTCTTGCAAACAATTAGATGCAAAAATCCTTAAACCAAGTCCCAGGACAGCAGTAAGGAAACCTGAGTGCCATTTGATAGGGCCAAGAAAACAGTCTCCCTTGTAAAAGAATGGTTCTCTGGCCCACAAAACAGCAGTGCTGCCAAGCTCCAAAGCTTACTGCAGCACTGCCTGCCTTGCCAGCAGAATTAGAGCCCTCAGAGCTTGGACAGTTATGTGAGAGCAGAAAGAAAGGGTTTATAAGAACACAAGAAAGTATCCCTGACCTGCCCAGAGCCCTTTCCCTCACCCTCTTCACGTTTTTCTCTTGCTCCTGTTTCTGAGACTATGAAGAAGGTTCAAAAGTAAAGGGTAAACGCCCCTGGGATAGAAGAGGCAGAGTATTCCTGAATTGCTTCCTGCAACATTTTGTTTGTTCACATTCATGCAGGATCGGATATCTCACCCACTGCCTTAGAAATGCTGATGACAAGCACAAATCCATCCAGCCCACAATACAAAAGGCAGCGTGCAGAGATGCTTTGGGCAGCTCTTCTCATAGGGATGCAGACTTCTCTAGACAGATGCTCTTTGTGAGGATCTCCTGTGACAGTTTCTATCAGATACCTCTGATCTGAGCAGTCACTGACCACTGCAGCACATAAACCTTCTCTTCTGCCTCTCCACATCCCATCATCAGAAAGGCACTCTGGTTATTTTATTTAACACCTCTTTTTTTTTGTCTTTCTGGGTTGACAAACAGCATGAGACATACAGAGCAAGGGTGTGGTGCTTAGAGTCCAAATCTGAGACAAGAAAAATGTCAAGGAGCTATTTTTACCTCTGCCTTAGACAGTGCCTAGAGTGGCCAGTCACACTGTTTCCTTTTTCCTTTTCCTTTTTCCTTTTCCTTTTTCCTTTTCCTTTTCCTTTTCCTTTTCCTTTTCCTTTTCCTTTTCCTTTTCCTTTTCCTTTTCCTTTTCCTTTTCCTTTTCCTTTTCCTTTTCCTTTTCTTCCTTTCCCTTTCCCTACCTCTTCCCCTTCCCTTACTTTCTGAGAGCCATCACTGTTTTTTTCTCTTCTCCCTTCTCCCTTCCAAATAGACGTGAACGTGGCAGAAAAAGAGATCAAGAAAAAATCCACTACTACCACCCCCAAACCCTCCACAGTGAAAGCCAGCTCTGAAAGCTTGTTGCGATGTCAGCAGGAAAAACAATGTCGGCCTCTGAAAAATTAATATGATGTTCACTTGCTGTCTAGTTCTCTCCCTGCTTGTCAATAATTCTGTTCATTCCACAAATATTAAACCTGTTTGCCAGAGCCCTTAATGTCACAAGAAGCTGGTGCCTGAAAGCATGATTACTTTCAACTGCAAATCATACTTAATTTATTACATAACCTGATGTTATTGCTTTTATTGATGAACTGTACAGTGTAAAAATGATTATTTGTTAAAGATTTCACAATAGTTAGAAAAGAGAAAAGAAAGAAAAGAAAAAAAGAAAGGAGAAAAATATTTATTGCTCAAAAAAAGCTTCTTGTAAATGGTTTTATCTGAAAAGATTCCGGAATGGGAGTTACTATTATTACCTGATTTGAGGCTTTATACATTCTTTGCACTGCAGAACAGAACCACCTTTCTCCACAACTTAAATTCAATCTCCTTACTGAAATGGGAGCAGGCAGCAGAGGAGCAGATAGGATGAAGTATATATAGCTCTTCCACACTCTGCATCATTGGGCAGTACTGGGATTTGTACCTAAGCTTAAGCTTCATCTTTTCCTTTGTATTACTGTAATATGATAAGAGCTCATTGGTCATTTATACTGAGAGAATGTCTTTGGGGCCCAAATCTGTTAAGATGCTACACGTTGGCAAAATGAAAGATGAGATTCCTGCCTTGAAAGAGCTTATACTCTGATTAGAAATGGTAATAAAACAGGAATATTGTTTTCAGCTTGATGCTCCTTGAGGTCCCTTCCAACCCAAACCATTCATTCTATGATTCTATGATATGAGGAACCACAGATCAGAGACACGTTATAATTAATGCTCATATTGTAACTTAATTTTGATAATGATACTATATTTGCCTTCCAAGTTGTCCACTGGATTGGCTAGTCTTTTCACTGGCTGTAAAAGGACACAGAAATCTTAGGTGACTGTTTTGCATGCTGGTGGTTGAGTCACTGGATAAAGCCCCCCGTCCATTTCCCACCACTTTAGGCATCTAAATTCAGAGGTATGAATGGCAATGGAAAAAAAAAAGTATAGTCTCTTCTGGGCACATCGATGGCAAAAGGCTGTTGTAGTCCACCTCTTGACATTTCAGCTTCTAAGGACAACACACTGACTTGAAACTCTGAAAGCCATCAGGACCTTTCATTCAGTCTGTATTCGTAATGCCTTTCTAATGCTAGACCCAGAGATAAAGGCTGTCAATACCCTCTACAAAACCAATCGCAGCAGGAGACAGCGGAGTGGCCAGAAAATCCCCAGTGGAGTGTCCCAGTGGAGTGCTTTAGTCATATCTTCTCCATCCTACTCCAGATGTAATTGGTTTCTATTTGTTAACTGGGAGGTGGAGGAGTAAAGTTCGCTTACGAGGAAATGAGTAAAAAATCAAAATGCAAAGTATAAGGCATGACTCAGTTTCAAGGTTTAGAAGCGCATTGAAGCTGATCCCTGAAACCATGATATCAGCTGGAGTTTTATCTCAGGTCTCAGTCAGGTAAGAACACATCACTTTGAACAGAAGACATTTTCCAGTCTGCCACCTAAATAGAGATGTCTGCTGTGATTAAAAGGTGCGCTGTATTTCCATAATACACTGAAAGAAATTCAGCCTCAGAAGAATTCTTGGGATAGTTTGGCACCGAATCAGATGAAATGATGAATTCAACTTGCTGCTGAGAGACATTTCTCTTGTTAATTGGTTATACATAATATTACTGATGGAATCAATATATGAAACAAGAATTAAGAAATAAGGAGGCCTGACTGCTTTGTGTCTAATGGCTGATTGCAAGCACCAGTTGAATACACGGTTGATGGGGCTTTTCTAAAATAGCTCTTTTTCTGTAGACTTTTTTCTCCCTGAAAGTCTTGGACTTGCTGCAGTTTTCAGATGTACCTGCATAGAATCTCCCAGTTCTGTCCAAGGCCCTATTTCCCATAGGAGAAAGGAAATACTGGGGCTAAAACCAGAAATCCAACCCAAATGGTCTGCATTTTGCAGGAAGACTTAAGTGATAGGAGGGATTAAACTTGTTGCTTCATTGTCTTCATGACCCTCCCCACTTACTGCCTGCTAGATGCCGACAAGACCTTAACTGGGATTCTGGGAAACACCATAAGAGATCTACAGCTTCTGATCATCCAAAAAGATCAGAGTAAGAAACAGAGATGAAGAAACAAGGAGAAATCAAGACTGACTAAAACAGATGAGCAGGGAGGAAGAAAACAAGCTATAGAACTGATAATATTTCTAGATTGCTCAGGGAATTTAAGTCAAGTCAATCCTAAGATACTGTGTTTATCGAAATAAGGATCTTAATGCTCTGATATCTGAGTTACCCACTCTAAGAACACAATTTTTCTCCCTTCTCTTTTTTAGCTCAGTTTCTTCTTTCTTCCTCACCTCCTCACTTGCTCTTCAATAGCAATGACTTCTAAATGACAGCTTCTACCAAGTCCTGCAGGACACTGGGGGCAAAAAGGAGATGCAGTGGTTCAAGACCAGCGGTGCCAATCAGCCTTTACATTGTGACAAGTTCTCCCCAGAACATGTTGCTCCTGCTATCAGCCCAGCCTGTTTCTCTGTAGCCTCCCACACACCTACTGATGCACAAATGCAGGTCTCTGCCTGGCCCAGCCAAGAGGATAATGGATAGTGAATGATAGTGAAGGAGTTGTAAGAAGCCTCTCAGTTACCTGTTTTCCTTTGCTTACATCCCCACTCCGGATTCTAGCCATCCAACCTGAACTCCTGGGTAATTAAAAGGAGAGCTGATACAGGAGTTACAGGCTTTGTTTTTGTTTTTGACTCTCTTGCTCATCTCCGAGGAATTTAGCAGACTTTATTTCTCAATTGCTTTTCTGATTTCCTCTCTGACGGCATGCTCTGTGCCAGGGATGTGGCATTGACCTCCAGCAGCGGAACTTCGCTTTGTTCCTGACACTGTCCCAAAGCGATATGCAACTCATTGAAAATCCATTAATTCTCTGTCTGCGCCCTATCAGATTAAAACTTCCCTTCAAATAACATTTCAAATATCAGTAGCTTCGCCTTAATATCTTTCTTCCATAACATTTCTCACAGCTCCGCACACACACTTTTCTCCCCTGGGTAATTCCCTTTTCTATGCGTATAGTTGATTCTTTAAGAACACACAGTCTCTGCTCCCAGTTCTTGCTGATCTCTATTGCATCTCACTCTCTCCTACTTCTCTCTTTCTCTCTCTTATAATTTCTTACACATTCAGAGGTGGAAGGTCTTTTCTGCTGTTCACAGAGTCCCAAATTATGGCCACAGTAGAGATTTGCAGCTACCAGAGTCTTCTTGTTTGGCCAGCCTATGAAACTCAGCTACGTGACTGGCAGAAGAACAGGCCTTGAATCTGTTGGGTCTTGTATGTGGACACAGCACAGTGTGTTTCTGATAACCATGTGAGGAGCCAGAGAGCTCCTTACCAACAAGCAGTTCGTTGCCACTGCATTCACATACGACCCCTCATGGGCAAGCTGCAGCTCCAGGGACCAGGAACATCCCACACCCACCAGCCTCACAGATGGGCTTGGGCTGTGACTCCATAGCATCAGCCACATGGCTTTTGTGGGTGGTAGCTGTTTTTCATTTCCATCACAGAGCCCCAGAAGTTATGGATGCAGCACGGGGCTCCTGACTCAGTACATCCTCCCCTTGCTCAGCCAACACCTTCCAGATTTGGAACAGCAAAAGCTTGGATGTAGGTTCAATGTTGGTAGACGTGGACATGTGTAGGAGAGGCAAAACGAGATGACAAATACTTGATGCCAATAGAAGCTCTCCTGACGTCATTGAGGGCCTTCTAGCCCCTGCCCTGAAGCAGAAATTATCCTGGGGCCACTGGTGTTCCTTCTGGTTTCTCCTTCCCATGTTAACACCTGTCATAGTCCTTGTCTTAGCTCCCTCACTCCCCAAATTCTCCTCCTCCCTCCTGCAGTGTGCCCAATGAAGGCCTGTATCTGCTTTGGATGGAGTGGGCAGAGCTGACAGGCAGTCAGGCCTCTCATCTCTGCAAAAATAATGCAGTGAGAGAAAGCATCAGGTTGCTCTGTGGAGGAAATGGTGGTATCCTGTAACAATCTGCCCACTGGGCAATAAATGTGCTTACCCAGGTGGTCCTGATGCACGGGACTTATACAGGTGAGGGCTGGACATGTCACCTCTCTGCAGCCCCAGCAAAGTCCCTTTGCTTTGTTTCTGTGCTAAAGGCATTTTTATCCCCACGTGCAGACTCAGGTAACTTCCATGCAGCTTTGCAACTGACAACTGTGGTCAAAACACCGCAGGTTCCAGTCCTTGCTGATTATACAGTATTTTACGACCCAATTATTAACACAGCTAATTGCTTTTCTCCTGGATTGCTAAAGTAAGTGATTTTTGTGGGGCAGAATTATCTAATGTGGTCTGAAATATTCAAGAGAAACAGCCACAAATCTCTGCATGCATTCATTCACTGTATCTGGGATGAGGTTGCCCACAGAGAGAAGGAATACTCCATATGGATGTAAACCTGTGCAAAGTGGACTAAGCTGAGTGAGTATTTTACAATGCATTATTTATCAGAGGTATTTGTCTTCTATTTTTGCTTATGGAATTCCTCAGATCATGGTTTTTTTCTTACAGTACTTCATTACTCAAGCATAGTTGGAGACTTCGGTGTGTATATATGCATAAGGTCTCTGAGAGTTTGTAGTTGGTCTCAGGGCTTCATTTGCAATGAGCCAGTTGAGTCATGTGCCCCTGGTCTTATTATCTGTATTCGTAGGAAGTTGCAATCACCGCTGTATGGCTGTGCACATTAATTCTGAAATTCATATTTGTCAGGAAAAATTCTGTGGTGCAAATGTTTATTGCTGTTGTTGTTATTATTGTTGATTTTATAATAGCAGGAGGAGCCCCATTGTCCCCGGCCTCCTGGTGGACACAGAGGGGTGCAAGGCAACAGAAGGAACTTCATTATATGTTTGGAGGATGTATTAATACCAACATTACCTTTCCATTCCTTCTGTCTGACTTTTTTTCCCCCCCCTCCTGAACTGAATACTTAATTCTTCTTCAAGGACCAGATTTAGCATATGCAGGCCCTGTGTGAAATCAACACAGCGCACTCATAGAGGAAAATTACATGGAGGGGACGATTGGAGGCTGGAATTATGAAAGTCATTAGAAAGAATAAAAAAAAAAAATGGACCCATGCTGACTCTTTTCTACTTCTAGGCATCTAACAGGAGACCTGGTTTAGTGGCGCAAACAAAGGGAGAATTATATGGATCTGCTTCATTACAAAGTAATCTTAACAGAATTTGTTTTGCTATTTCCTAATCGTTCCATCATTAGCACTTCAGTCAATAGTCAGATTGTGCAATCAGCTTCCATGTGGTTTTGAAGTTTGAAACAGGTAAGGGACTCTTCTTTACTAAAACTGCTCCCAAATGCCGATGATGCCCTAAAGTGGAAGGTATTTCAGGAGGAAGAATATAGAAATGAATGTAGAAATACAGAATATAGAATGTAGAAACAGAAGGACTTCCTGTGATGGCCAAGAATAAAGCAGCTGCAAACTGGACACGAATCCTACTTTGAACAAAAGCTTGGATCCCCAAAACCTAAAGCATACTTCTTAATTAGCTCTTCCATAAAATACAGGCAGCATATGCTATTTTAAGGCAGATATTGGGTTTTATTTGCTTGCTTGCTTGTTTGTTTGCTTCTGAGCAGCCAAAGCGAACTTCTCCAGGGACCTGTTTGATTCCTCTCTGCAGTCTGGGCTGCAATATTGATCTAGGAGAAAAGACGTGCGCTTTGTGCGCATGGGGATGTGAGGACATGTGAGCTGTAGGAGTGCAGAGGAGATGGGGCCAGCACAGTGCTGACCCAGCAGCCCCATCCCCTCCCCACATCACCTCTCCTCCTCCCCTCTCTGACTCCCAGCTCAGAAGCTCATGTATCGCCATTGCTTTAAAACCCAGCTATAATTTTCTGGCTAATGGAAGACGTATTGACAAAAGTTGACATTAAGTGGAACTAATTACACTGTAACTGCTAAATAACTAAGAAATAACTACCCTGTAATTTATGGTGCAGCAAGGACTCTGCGTAGCAACTTTGGGAGCTATTCCATGTGCACAGAGCTCACCCAGGCATGTGCTGCAGAACTTCTCCCCTGCCAGTAGGATCCAGCTGACGTGAAATCGCCAGATCTGCAAACACATTGCCCTGATTAGAGCATAAACCCACAGCACTCAGCGGTTGTGCTCTGCAGTGATGGGATAAGTGACTGCTAAGATGCTCTTCCCAGATCATTAATTTTATTTCTGGTTTTCATTTAAAGTCCTAATCCCGGTCGGGATGTCCTCCCTCCCTTCAAGATGTACTCAGTGGTCCATGCCGCCTCCTGCATCCCTGGGCTGATAGCTTTGAGAGGGGATACTGTGGCAGGAGTACACGAGGCAGCTGGTGTCCAGTTGGGTTTGCTGCCTGTTGCGATTGAAGCAAGAATTCTCTTTCCTCTACTAAAATCATTTTTCCAACGAGGCATTAGCTGGATAGCTGGGAGAAGGAGAAGGCATAACTCATGTGTTCACGGGGAGGATGGGGCACTGAGGGATGGGGGAACCTCTCCCATACATCACTGTCACACTGCAATATCAGCATCCAATTCCGAAGACGCGTTCGAATGTGCCTTGTTCCTTCTGATCAAACTCAAGATTTCTTAAGCTCATCATTAAATCTGATGAGAAAACAGGCATTCTGTCTCCAGAGAAATTTAGCAACTAAGCATTTGTTTATGTCTCAGACAGGACCAAGTCAGAAAATATGTTTTTGAAGTATGTCTCTTCAGAAGTTATGCCACCACCTACTGAAATGCTTCATCTTTATATTATTGAGGCTCCATTTCGTTCTGCAGCACTGGATCATATATAGATATGCAACAGAATAAAATTAAGATTCTAATATAGAACTGAAAACAAGTGGGAAATGGAGCAGAAAGCAGCCAAAATAATAAAAAATTTTAAATCCATTTTGATTTCAAATTGATTCAATATTTTGCCTTTGAAATGTCATTGGAATTAGAGTACTCCAATGAAGCACTCACATTTTACCTATTACCCAAAGAACAGCCTTTTCCCAGAGGGAAGATGTTCCCACAGACCAATTTGCAGCCAAATGTGAGCCACAACATTTTTAGGCTGGAAACTCTTTGCTGCAGAAGGCAATGCTCTGTGCTTTGGTTGTACAGCACCAAACACAGCAGGGCAGGACCCCAGCCACCACCTCAACGCACAATGCAAATAACAGAGCTATCGGTCAGGGCTTTTGCTGATGAGCCCCAGAGGAGGATATATTGTGCATAAGAAAAATGGAGAATTTATAGGTAATGAGAGAAGAGAAAGAGAGAATAGTCTGCCTGTGTTGGAGATGGGAAGGCTGACAGAGAAAAGAGAGTGAGGCTGCAAAGACATCCAGGTGGGGAGAAACAGAGAGAGGTGCCATTTGGCACCTGCTTCTGCCTGATTTGTTCCACCTCCATTATCATGCACCAGAACGATTCATTCTTTTTTCCAGTAAGCGTAATAATGTTCCACAGGTGAAGGAGTTATCTCAGCTTTTCTCTTTTCCAGCAAAGCTAACACTCAGTACATGAAATAAAGGTTATCTTGAAAAATAGACTCTGCAACTTGCATACAAAAGAACCCTTTCCTGTGACAGGAAGCCTTTTCTGAAGGGGTCTGGTAGGTTTCATGCTCGGAAGAAGCAGGAGAAGAAAAGGGAATTGAGTGTTTGGTCCCACTGCGGGTCTCCAAGTTGGCTTTAGGAGAGGAGTGGGGACATGCCGTGTAAGACAGGTGGCCTCAGGGATGGGGAGGAAGGCAGTGTTGTTGGCCATGCCAGAATCAGAGCCAGATTCACTTCCCCTTCACTCCCAGTCCCCCAGGATGTTCTGAGAGCTGCTCAGCAAGGAACAGAGACTCTGTGCATTGACAGAATGGCAAAACCATGATAAGAGTAGGGAAAAAAAGACAAACTTAACACGTGCTTTATGCCAGCGTGCCCATGCACACAACGTAGCAAGCTTTTGCTTCTCACTGTTTCCAGCATCCAGTGTGACAGTGCCAGTACTGTGACTCCTCTACCGGCCCTGCAATAACAGCTTCACGGGTGTTTGGATCCATTTGCTTTGCAGCTGAATCCGGACAGTTTTTAAAACAAACTTTGAAAGTATGATTAAATAAAGGTCTGTCTGTAGTTTCTAATGACGGACCCGTGTGAACTCACACACTTTGCATTGTGCCCTGAAGCTCATTAAGTACCACGCTAAGCCACGCTAAGTGATCTACAGCACACAAGCACTGCGATTTTCCTTTTATAAGTATCATAGTGCTGATCAGAAGGAAAGAAGGCCTCTTCTGGGTGGCATCACCAGGGATCTCAGGTGTTTATTCAGTATTTTAGTATTCAGCTGGAACAGATCCCGGCGTGTTCTTTCCTAATTTCCTCACAACAGCAGCCTGTCATCTTTATGTTCTTGGATAGCTACGAAGAACTTACAGAAAGGATGTATTTATTTTACTAGCAGCTCCTGTCACTGCGATCAGCACTTGGGTGAAATATTTTATTTTTGTTGAATTTTATTTAAAAAAATAACATTAATAATAATCCTGCGGAGCTTCAGAAGTTTTCTTCCTGTCAAATTACTGCAAGTTTCAGAAAATCTCTAATGTTTGATATAACAATCGAGTGTTGATTGTTGTAGAGAGATACCGCAACCCTTGGCCTCCTCGTGCAGCTTTTTCAGTCCAAAGTTCTCTTGCTTTGAAGGCTCTGGCCACCGGTGTGGATGGTGGGGAAATGCTGCTGTATCCAGAGCAGAAAATGGGGCTCTTTCCAAGTCCCTTCCACACCTCTGCGGCTCCCTTCCCATTGTCTGCAGTGAGCCACAGTTCAAAGACTGTCAGAGCGCATAAACATGACATAGCAACTGAGAACATCAAAGAGCATTATGTTTTCCATACATAGGGAGTGACAAGCTGCCTAACTCCTTACATTAAAAATTCAGACAAAAAACAATTCAAGAAAAATCAAAGCAAAGTCTCCCAGAGAGAGGCAGATGTCACACATTTCTATTATGCGCTCTCATCTCTTCTTGCCTTCCAAAGTGGCCTCTAAACTATGCTCCCAAAAATACATACGAAACCTAATTTGCAGTGGTTACGTAGCTATCGCTAGAAGAATGAAATATAAAGAGAATAATATCTGGAGAATCTCAGTTTGTGGACTGGGGACATCTTCCACTCCAGCAGGTAAATTAAGAGGAAACCATGAGACACCAAAGTCCATCACCACAGCTAACATCCATCTTCCTCAAATGGGATCTAAGGATCCAGTTCTGGTGCTAAGGAGGTGATCAGGAACATGGGAAAAAGGAAAGGAGGTAGATGAGGAGAGAGATGACAACCTCTATCTGGCAAAGTATGGGGGTATGTCATATATAGAAGGAAGGATAAACAAAGAAGAAAACCTGTTGGTGTAAAGTGTGCTAAGAGGGCACTTGTGAATTGGGATCAAACTTGATGAGAAGTTTTGGACCAAACGAAGGGGAGCGGAAGGGATTTTGAAAGTCTTTAAGTGTTTCAGACCTACGTTAAAGGCTTTGTTTAAAGTTTTTTTCCTGCTCAACTTTTCTTTGTTTCACAGCAGCGTTTTAATTTTAAAAATCAGCTTAAGGGAAAACGAGGTGAAGAGGTTAAATAACTGAGAAGAGAACTTCATTCCTTAAGCAAATGGAACGCTCCAGATAAAACACAGGCTTGGAGTTCTCTTTAAATTGTTGCTTTTCCTTTCATTTTCCTTTCAAACATATTTTCAAACCCTAAATTATTCGATTTGAAGTGGGCTTTGACCTGTAACACTTCTTTTTTTGTTTTTGTTTTTAGCTTTTATTTTAATTTTTTTTTCCTCCTAAATTTAAAATGAAACGTTTTAATTCTAAACACTGGTAGCTCCCGGAAAAATACACGGCGCTAACCATTGTTTGCACAGGACTTGAAAGAGCTGAGACACCATTAACAAAGTGATCAAAGGCGCTGGGGGAGGCTTGGGGACAAACTCCTGCACAAGCTGCCACCGGAGCGCTGCCACGGCTTCATAGGGTGTCTCCATTTCCGACCTCTGCACACACTGCCTCCCATCCTCTAAAACATCGGCACAGATCAACATGCCACCTACTGCCTCCTGGTAAAGAACAGAAGCCTCAGGTAGCATTTCTATGCACAAAACACCTGGTGACAGCCTCAAGCTTTCTGCTTTTGCAGCTTGGACTGCAAACCCTCCACGCTGTGTCTAGAAAACCCAGTCCTTTGGGCACCAGCATGTGAGTGACTGATGCTTGTGCACAAAAAAAAAACAAACCCTCACTAATCCAAACCAGAGGCAACCGGCCTGAGATTCGACTTGATTTGATTATTATTATTTTGTTGTTCTTCCGTGGGTGGTGTTCTATCTGTTCCTACTTACAAGCTGGGGGTTATTTGAACTGAGTTATTCATTTATTTATGCACTTCTATTATCACAAGAACCAAACGGCAACCTTCAAGAAAACGTGTTTGCGAAGCAGGGGGGTGGGAAGACAACAATTTGAAGTCAGAGAAAGGGGGCTACATCTTTATCAAAAGACAACATCAAATTAATTTCTCTCTGGTCTCAGGAACTCATGTAAAATTTATAGGCTGCTTGCTAATTTCCCTGCAGTGCCGACAGCTTGCAATTCAGAGGGGAGGGGAGAGGAGGAGGAGGAGGAGGAAGCAGGGCACCTGGCTGCTGTCCTGGGTCTCCATGTGCTCTGACCTTGCTGGAATTTGAGATCTACAGCCTCCAGGAGCTTCTCTCCCTTTGGCAAGTCAAAGCTTTCAGCTGGAAGCACCAAAACCTGATATTCGTACCAGTTCCACACCTCAGAGCCAGGCAGGAATGCTCTCAGGAACACTCTGATTTCCCAGAATAACCAAATGCTTTTGTTAACTTAGCAAAAGGTGGGGTTTTCTCCATCAATGCCTCCAACAATGCAACATTGCCAGCACAAAGCGAGCACTGTATAAAGCCAGCTGTAGGGACCGCGTGGATTTCAGTTTCATCCCAAACTTTGCAGCTCTCACAGAAACTTATTGCATTGAGTTGTTCATTTTAGAGACATGAGCTGGCAATACTGCAAAAATCCCCAGTTGAACAAGAATACATCTTTTTAAAAATGCCTCTAGGCTTGATTTAAAAGCTCCAGCAACCCACCGCTTCCCTGGTTAGCTGCCCTAATGCTTTAAGAGCCCCACTAAGCAAGCACGTGACTCGCTTTTTTCCCTTTTCTCCCTCCTGTTCTCAGCCTTAGAGTGAGCAAATGCATCTGTCAGCCCAATGCTCACCTGGAGATGAATGCTTCCAGCCTTCCCTTCTGCTCCCCAGCCTCCCATTTCCCTGCCAGCTACAAGACACTGTTTACATTACATTCTATGATTACCTAATCATAGAATCATTAAGGTTAGAAGACTGCTGAGGTCACCAAGTCCAATCACCAACCCAACCCCACCACACCCACTGACCACATCCCTCAGTGCCACCTTTACCCATTACTTGAACACTTCCAGTGATGGTGACTCCATCACTCTCTGAGCAGCCTGTGCCAGTCTCTGACCACTCTTATGGAGAAGAAGTGTTGCCTAATATCCAACCTGAACCTCCCACAGCACAACTAGACCCTATCACCTCTTGTCCTATATAAAGAGTAGATGAAGAAATCAACCACTGTTTCACACTCAACTGTAGATCTGACATCTGCTTATCCCAAGACTACTCTGTTGTTGCAAGGAATGCCCCTGCCTGGTGCTCAGCTGCCCACAGCCCACAGGGGTGCTCTCTCAGACCAGGAGGGGAGGGCAAGCTCTCCTGACAACCAGGGGCTGCTTCTTTCTTCCCCAGCTACAGAAAGGAACACCGTGCTTCATAAACACACTTCAAAAGATGCCACACTATTAAAAATACATGGGCATCACGTGGATCTAAGCTAAATACATATGGCCTTTGATTGCCTGGCATTTCCAATTCATACAGGAACATTACTGCAATGCATTATTGATGATCAGTAGCATTTCACAGTCTCAAACTAAGGACACCTCCCCTCTTACTCCCTTCCTTGTATGCAGCACCCTTCTCTCAACGTCTGAGCTGTTTAATTAAGCTGTGATTAGCTGCAGATGCAATTCTGGCAGCCACTGACTTAGCTGAGCAGACACTGTGTCTGCAAGCTCCTGGTGCTTCCTGGGGCACATCTGTCTGGGCAGTGCTGCACAGCTGGATGGACATGCCCCGCTGGTGCTCTGTGGGGAGAGCAAGGATGAGGCAGGCAGAAAGAGAGGGAGGCTCTGAAAGGTCTTAGGGCTGCAGGAAGGGGAGGTAAGGAGGGTCACTGGCTGTTGGCTCAGGCTGGCAATGGGAAGAACTTTCCTTGGCTCAGCCATGGCTTAGGTCAATGTTCATCCCATCATGAGTGGACCAGCTTGCCACTGTAGAGTCACATTGCAGTCCCTGGAGCTTCTGCATGCCACAGACTGATCTCCTCCTTGGAGACCTCATGCCCAAAGACCTTCAATTTTCCTGGACAAACCCACATCCCTCATCTCTATTTCTGTATTCTGCTTTGGAAAGCTCAGCCCCTTCCTTGCTCTCTCCCAGGACACTTTGGCCACTACTGCCTCCCTTCTTCCTTTCCAAAAGCCCCATGTGCTGTATGTTCCATGTCCCCCACGTGCCACACACTGCCCACAAGCTGTCACCATGCACATCCCTGGCTGCAGCGTGGAAATTCCATGGCAGAATGCTGGCATCCCTCCCACTGCTGGCTTGCTCGCAATCTCTGACTAAGCCTCCCTCCACCTTTTATCTCTTTAAAATGAATTCTCCAGAAGCAAGAATTTAGGAGGAGAAGAAGAAGATTTGGAAAGAGAAAAGCAGAATCATTACAGCTGAGAAACAGCTCTTGAAAGTTATTAGCTCATGACTCATCTCTCTGAAAGGAGCTAATACCTTAATTTCATATTTCTCTGCTCAAATGGAGACCAAAGCATAAACTGAAATGAAACTTTACACTAATGGCTTCTTAATTACACCCATCTAAAAGCAATTACCTGAGGTTTAACAGATACAAAGTTAGGGGTGAGGCGGCCACTGTTGGCTGGGAAGGAGTAGGCTGAGGAGAGGTGGTGTAGCATGACATGGTGTAGCACGGCACAGCACAGCATGGCATCACATGGCATGGCACAGCATAGCATGGCACAGTGGCCAGGCTGCTTCAGCTCCCTCTTGTCCATACCGTGACACTGCAGAGTAGCCCAGCTCCTGAAATCATTCCATGAGGACCTGCCTAACACCAGCCCCCTTATCTGCATAGCAAGATTCCTTGGGAATCCACAGATGCAAGCAAAGGATTGGAGATATGACAAGGGAAAGGACAAATCTCCCTTGGAAACAGCAGCACCTGCACCCCAGCTCCTGCCCTGCACCCTGTTCTCTATTTCAGCTTCCTTCTGTTGCCTCTCCTCCTGCAGAAGCACGCTCCTCCCCACCAGTCTCCTACCGTGCATTTTAAGAACTTCTTAATACTTATTGAAGGTTTGGAAATTATCCACAAAACATCGCCACAGGAGATCAAAGTGGTGGCACTGCCGTTATTGCTAGGACTGTTATTATTACTGCTGTGGGCAGATTTCTGCCGTGCTTTGTTCACGGTTTAATGGCTCGGCAGTGACAAAGGGACTCTGCAAAGCACACAGCCTGGAATGCTACGTGAGCTGTGCAGGCTTCATGTACAACCACCCAATGGGATCCAATAGTGCTCTGCTCACAGTGTGCAAACAACCTGTGTCCCTCTTCCTTTATTGCCATACTGTTACTGAACATGAGTTTGAGTGAAATCAGTGCCATGGGACCTTTTGGCCAGCCAGGCTTGTGAACTCATCACCTTTCTCTTCCTGGAGAAGCAAGAAAACCTCCTTGATATTATTCCTTAGCAGAATGATACGCTGGCTAACTTGGCTCCCAACTGGAAAAAGAAATAACCAAACCCAGACTTCTGTGTATCAGGAAGATGCTGCAATTGTTGGGCTCCTGGCTAAAAAGGATGTGGTGAAGCTGACTTCTTTCTTGGTCACAATTTTGTGTAAAGCATATCTGGAGCAGGGCTGATGGCTGAAGTCATTTTTATCAAGCTTGGAAGAGATTTGCCTGCCTCACCAGCACCAGGAGAGCTTGGCATTGCAGGAGCCAGGCAGGAGCTGGGGCTGAGCAAACTCAGGACATGGCAGCATGTGAGCATTGGCAGGAGAGAAGCTCTGAAGTTCATCATTTTTCTACTGGATATACAAAGGGAGGTACAGAACACTCTTGAATTGTCTCTTGCTCCTGTCCCTATTGATGCAGAGGAATGACCCTAAGGATATAGAATAAAACATTCATAGCAAGGGCAGGCTTCAGGCAGCTTTATGGCTCACATAAATGCTGATAACTTTGGAAAGAAGAAATTTGGGGAGGAACAGCTGCTGCTCACTGCCTGTCCCCTCAATGCCAGGGGCTCCCCATGCTCATTCAGACCTCTGGGGCTCCCCCCAGGCCCATCAGAGGCTGTGAGCAGCAAGGTGAAGGCTCAGGGCACCCACATCATTTTGTGCATCTTGTGCCATGTCGCACACCACTGAATGAGATAATACAATTACTGGATAATTAAAGCCATCAGAAAACGTTCTGCAAAGGCAGCCTTTTAATTGACTTCCCCATTAACAGATAACGATCAGCTCCAGCTCCTGCCAGGATGACCCCCTGCTTCTCTTCCCCCTGGGGACAAGCAGTTGACCTGAGAGGGAAGAAGTACAGCTGTCCCACGCTTATTCATGGCTAACATTTCCTTACACTTTAGTCAAGGAAGCAACAACCTGAGACTAATAGAAAGGATACGGAAGGTTTCTTGAGCTGTCTGCAAGGGTGGAGGGCAAATCCATCCAGATTTCACATTCAGGTGAGACTCTTCTGTTCCAGAGCTGCCCCAGCAATACCCAGAGCACACCCACAGTATGCCCATAGCACACCCATAGCAAAACATAGCAATCGATGCAGCTATGCAGCCCCATCTTTCACCCACTAGCTCCCATCTCTCCCTGGCACCAGACGCAGGTCCTGCTGACTCTCCTCCCTCTTCTCTGCTCAGTAGAGACATCCAAAGAACAAGAATGCAATTTCACAGCTCCTTTCAGGGCACCAAACACCTGGTGTTTCTTTGCACTGGAACTAAAGCTAAACATTTCCTTTGTATTTCATGACATGGAACTGGGCTGAAAGCCCTTGTTTTGGAAGAAAAGGTTTGAATTCCCCTTTTTGAGTTTGTTTCTCTCCAGCTAGGAGTGATTTGCTACCCTCACAAAGACCACTGGCTGGAAACTTTCTCAGGACGACACATGCTGAGAAGCTTTGGTGTAATAGGATCTTCTCATGAGAAAGATTTCACCCACACCCAGAGCTGCTAATGCTTGGGAATAATGCAGAAGCTATTGCAACTGAGCACAAATCTTGGTTAAGATTGCAAGTGCTTCTGTGATCCACCTAAGTTCCCTTCTGCAGGCCCCAGACAGCTCCCAGGTCCCCTATTTCTCAGCACTGATGGAGCACCAGCTAATGGCAGCTGTGCAGAGCTGGTAACTGCTGAATGCCCATCAGTCAGCAGCTGTGTAGGTTTCAGGCTCTTCCTACTGCCAGCTTGACAAGTTGGGCTGGAATTTCATTAACTTTCCTTTCCTACCATGTAAAACTGCCTCATTTGTATAAAAGTTGGGGAAGAGTGACAAACGAAGAGACAGAGAACATGAGTGCGGAAACTTGGTTTCCTTAGGAACCAGTTTTAAAAATAAACCAACTTTCTGCTGGGGATGTGATGCCATCCTCAGGAGTCCAGTGTTTTCTCCTTCCATAAGTGCAGGCTTTCTTTTGGCAGGGGAAAGATGTGATGTCCCCGCGTGGCTTAAAAACAGTAATAATCCAAAGGAGAGGGGCTGCTACTATGAAATAGTTAAGGTTGGAACTCAATGATCCTTGGAGTCCTTCCCAACCCAAGCTGTTCTATGATTCTATGATTTCTTCTGGAATAGGAGCAAGCAGCAGATTTCTACTGGAGCACCGATTCCATTCCAGAGCATCAGGTGGTAAAGGAAATTCATTTCAGATGGCTGTAAATGCAAAAAAAAAAACACTAGAAAGGAATTGTGGGAAGATGGTTGTTATTGTGAATTGCTGAGGTATGCACGTCCCAGGAGCAGAAGAGAGGTAGTAATGTGGGCAGTAACCCAGGCCGGCAGCAAGGGTAGCTGCAGAATGAATTTACCTGTAAATTATGTACATTGCTGTCATAGGAGCACAAAAAGAATTAATTAATGTTGGCAAACTTATTTGGAGGCACCTCACAAGAGCTAACATACAGAGGTCTACATGTGTCTGCCCTGTTCATAGTTATGCTCTTTTTGTTGAAGGCTCAGACAATAATAATACTGAGCTCTGACCCTCCTAAATGTTGATTAGTAGAAAGGGCAAGTGACCAGCAAAAACAAAAAGCTCCAGTTTTGCCATAAAGAAACTGGGAAGCAGTGACCAAACTGTGCTTTTCTGGCACATTATTTTACTGTCTAGACTGGCTGTCAGATGTTGTTTTGCTGTTCTGCATGCCTAGAGGCCATACCAAAGCTGGGATCCCCACGTACAGGCTGCTCTGTTTAATGAGAGACAATCCTTGTCCCTAGGGATCCGTAATCAAAATAGGCAGGACAAACAAATGGAATAAAGTCACTGCGTTCATCCCATGTACAGATGGAAACAGGACCCCAAAGAGATCAAGTGGCTTGCCTGAGGCCACCCTAAAAAGTCATGGCACTGCCAAGGGAAAAAACAAACACATCCTCTGCATCCTAATGCCCAGATTTGTCTCCAGGACCAATGTTTCCCTCTTTCCAGAAGCATCCAGAGAGATCCCAGTTAAGACATCACTGCTGTACTCCTACAGCTGCATTTCTTCCCAGAGAAACGCAGCCCGTCCGCTTCCTCCTCACTATGGAGCCTACAGATGCTTTATTTCCTTCTCAGAGTGGGCGAGAGCCCTCCCCAAAGGCACAGGGAGGAGACGTTGAAAGGGTGGGGGAAGAGAAGTCGCCAGCCTCTCTGACGCTGGAATGTAAATAGTGTTTTGCAAAAGAGCCATTTATCAGTGAAATTATAGAATCTGTTTGAAGATTCCCCTGGAGGACGTGCTAAAAAGATGGCTTGTATGGAACTTAACGAGAGGTTTCCTGCAACACGTCTGGGCTTCGTGTAGGAAGGAGCACTTTGCTGAGAATTAAACCCGTGTTGGAAATGTTAATAAATGCAGACACATGTTCTTGTTTGTAGGACGCGCTGTGCCTCCTTTATTTATTTCCTTCATTTTCCTCTCCTGGATGTAGCTGCAGCGTCAGCCCCTTTCCCTGACACATCCCTGGAGACAAAGCAGCTGTCACACTGCTCTCCCTTTGGGTTCATCCCTGCCCATCCTATGACTTCCTCCAGTCAGGAAGTGCTGAGAGAACCTGATGGATTCACTATCAACTTGAGTTAATCATCTTGTCTGGATGCCTGATGTTCTCCCTTTAATCCTACCTAGCACAGCACCAAGCCCCCCCCCCCCCCCAGCATCCCCATCTGCACATCCCAGCTTTTTGTGGGGTCTTTGGGCAGTCTCCTATCATCCCTCCTCCAACCCTGCCTGCTGATGCTGCTCCCTTGCCCTCTCCAGCTTCGGCTTCCAGCAGATTTCTTTCTCCCTCGCTCTCACTCTGTTTTGCTGCTCCTCTTTGTTGGCCCTATTCATTATAGAAGAAGGGAGAGATTAATTAGCCAGGCCCCGTGTCTGTCTGAGGGCAGCTCAGTCTGACTCGCAGGCCCGGCAAAATCCAGGAAAGCCAATGATTGAAACTCAGCCTTGGAACTAATCTTTTTTCAGTTCATATTATTCTCCCTTTCTGTAATTTAATTTACAGCATAATTTCATATTCCCGCTCTAAAGCAGAAGAAACTTGTTCTTTATACATACAGATATTTTTATCCTGCCAGGTTGGGTTTGTGTCTGATTTTATTTCGTTAAACAAGGAAGCTGAAGTCACTTTGTTTCCTTGAATAGAGTAGGAGGATAAATCTCTGCTGGAGATGTGCTGAGGCATCTTTCCAAACCATGGATCTTAAGAAGGGATGGAAGAAAGTGTTTTAATCAGGCATCTTGGCACCTGTGCCTGAATGAGGAATTGGCCTTCAAATGTTTGGAAGTAGAACCCATTGAAGTATATTACGCTGCTTTAACAAACGTTGATTTTATGGTTCCTTCTGGAGATTGGGGAAATACAAGCGTAGGAAGCTGCTGGAGAGGTCTGAGACCTTTACTGTATTGTTAACTAGTTCTTCTCTAATTAAACTCTGGCTCACAACTGGGAATCAAAGTCCTCAGTAACATACGAGTGACCACAAGCAAGCAGCATGCAGATGCTGAGCAGTGAGTCCTGTGGACTCCATTGCACTTTGCAGGCCTATCCTGCAAACCCAAGCAATAATTTTGCATGGGAAAAAAAGTTGTTAAAATAGTTGGTGAGCTGTGGAAGAAAAAGAAAAGGACACTCCCTCATTCTTTTGTGTTTGTTTGTATTGCTGAAGGCAAACAAGCCTTCAGCTAAACACAAAATCCACTTCCATCTGATACCGCTGTGTGTTGTTGCCAACAGATCTGGGATATTTGTTCATTGTTCAGAATTAGCAGGTTAGTTGTGATATCAAAGACTGCAATTCTCCCTTAGCACCAGTGGTACATTACATGTATTTGTTCCTAAGAATCAAATCTTTTCACTCCCTGGTTACCCTTGATGCATGTAATCATTGTGCCTATTGGTGAAAGCTACGTATTTATAAATACTTTTCTTACAGTGTAGCTTCTCACCATGGTGGCCAAACAAAGAGCAGGCTCTATCTTCAAGGCCTGATCCATATCTTAGAAACAAGATTGTCCCATAGACATCCTCTTACCTGGCCACAGTAATGCAGTTCCATTTCTGTGATCCAAAAACATCTCTTTGCAAGAGGTTTACAAGATCAGTTTCTCCATTTGACTTTATTTGATGGGCCTGGCCTCAAGTTCTTGTATTAAACTCAAAATGAGAGCTAATGCCATGCTGAATGGCATCCACCTCTATTCCAGCACCTAGACGATTGATTCATCTCAGGCCATGCCAGTGTGACAGATATATCCATCCATACAAGGACAGTTCCCAGGTAGGATGGGCTGCTAAATGAATGCACCAGATTGCAGCTGACACCCATAATGCTGATTTTCCCCTCTTCTTATAATCATAATGGGATCTCAGCAATAGAGATAGATTTGCTAATTTCCATCTCCACTCACTTTCTCCTTTAATCACTGTCAGGCATAAATTAATTTCTGCTTAAAGAGCTTTCAGGGAGTGATTCTGTCATTGCGTGGAGCACTTAAAGGTCGTAAGTCAGGATAATCCCAGAACATTTCCTTCTCAATCTGAGATTTCAGAGCTACAAATGTCATTTAATTTTTTGTTATCTCTACATTTTTTGCACCGAGCCACCTGGGGACAGCATCCTACTGAACTGATTGCTACTTTGCACCAGGATGTAGGTATGACATATTTTGTACTATGTGAGAAGGAACTAATTGGCAGCACCCCCCAGATACTAATGCAAATTGGCCTGAGTACTGGGGACACACAAATAAGTGCAGAACAGCATGAGACCAGCAAATCCAATCCTCTGCTAAAGAAGGAGCACTCTCAGACTCTGGACCCACGTCTCTGATGAAACTGAAGTGTTGTTAATGCCTGATGGCTCAAATGCAGCCTACTGCCACTCCAGAGGCTAATTATTGACCATACTGCCAAGACAGATGCCCATCAGATGCACTGCTACAATCCTCCCTTGCCCTTCTCCAGTCTGCAGAAAACAGGTATTGGCATGAATTTATTGCATATAAAAATAAGTCACCAAAGTAATGGCACAGGACATTTGTTTAGGGCAGGGGAGAGAAGGAGGAAAGTTGAGCTCTCATTGTGGGACTCAAAGGCGAGGTGAACACTGTGCCGCCAAGTTGCTTGAGTGCTGCTTCTTAAACCTCCATCCCAAGACTGCATTTGTCTCACCTCTGACAACCAAAAGAACTAAGAGCACAGTATTGCATGTGCCCATCAAAATGGAGGACAGCTCAAACCTTGTAGGACCTAAACTGCTACCTTGAGAACCTTGCCTTCTTTCGTTGCATCCTTGGTGCTGACTGTGCTTCACAAATAAGGTGCTCTAAAGGTGTTTAAATGTAGGCACGGTGTATCTGAACTCTTGCATGCTGCAGTGAAGACTGAGTCTGGCAGATAGAGACAAGCTAACTAAACCACGAGGAGTAAAATCATTAAGAAAAGACATTTTTCTAAAAACAAGAAAAAAAAAAAGAAAAAGAGCTTGTGAATAAATTATCATTCCTGCTCATTAAAAATGCAGTGGAGATGAAACTGTGTGTGGTGATAATGAGCAAATGTTTATATTTGCGGAGCAGTGTAACTGCATAGATGGAATATTATTGATTTATATCCGCAGCCTTAATACATTTTGTGCAGCCACGTGGATGGATGTGTGTCCAGCTGGCTGCACAACCATGAAGGGAAGAGTTGTCCTGAAAAATGGGTACAGCTTCTTCAAAAATACTTCCTTGGGAAAATTAAACTATTCTTACTGCATCTTATGTAATTATTCTCTTAAGAGAAGCAACAATGAAGACAATGTATGTTATTTTCTCTCGTTCCCAAGTTTTCACATTAAAAAAAAATATAGAAAAACAAAATCCCAGCCTTTCTTCATAATGTTCCAATTTGCCTGAAAGTTATCTGCCATCATCAAAAACATTTACCAATTAAAAATACGGCTCCAGTTTGAGCTTATCCATTTTTTTTTCTGTTTTCAACCCAGACCAGGTTATTCATTCCCTCCCACCAGCACCTACACTCACTATCAGGAGGCTGTTAGAGTTCAAAAATACCCAAGACGTTTTTTCCCCTCTGCACTTTCCCATTGGCATTCTGTGTGCCTTCATTAAGTCTGTTTAATGGAATCCAGGCAACTCTGGTCTTCCAGCCTTTGGGCTTCCATCCCTCCCATTTCCATGGTGCTCACCCTTCTCCAGCAGCACCTCTCCCACCACTCTTCCCATGGCCCAGCCAACCCTCACCTTGCAGGATCCTTGCACACTGGCTCCCCTCCCAAGAGGTGGCCTTCAGCAGCACCCTCTCCTTTCCCCACCAGCATCGTCTTTAAGTGTTTTCAAACGATGCAGTTTCCAGGTTCCCAGGCAGCCAGTTGGCACCTTTTCAAATGAGCCACTGAATGGCAAATGCAGAGATACACTGGGATAAAATGAGCTCTTCTTATTGATTTTCCAAACCAATATGGCACTGACGCTGCCTCTTTGTGCCATTTCCCTCCTCTGCCAGGAGGTATTCACACCCCTTCCATCATTTTAATTAGACATTACACCTGACACAAATGCCGAGTTGATTAACCTTAAAGGAGCTGAATAGGTTCTCTGATCATTAACACGGGGCCCCTGACATGCTATAACTCATGCTAACATGTGCTGTTGCACAAACTCACAGCTTCTTCAGCTCACTCTCCAAAGCCACAATGCAATGTAATAACATCTACAGAGAGCTTTTTATGAGACTGTCTCACATAATAATGCTATAAAAGCGAGATTTAAAAGATGGATGGCCCTGGACTCCACTGACTTCACTTTTTAATGTTTACATAAATGCACCTTTTCCACAGTGTTTTTGGATAACAGGCCTTCCCATGTTGCGAAGTGGAAGCAGCCACCAGCCTCTCATCCCCAGATGTGGCTCAGAGTGCTCTGCTGGGACCCCTCTGCCATCCCCAGCTCCTCCTCTGCTCTGATGGGGACCGCAGGCACAGCGCAGCATGCAAACACTCATTTGTCACATCCACAGCCCTCCGGAGCATTCTACACTTGTAGGAAAAGTTTCTGATGTCAACAGAATCTCTCCAGCCTTAATATGCCTTTGTTTTACCACACTAGAGACAAATGGAGGAACATTAAGCTGAGATGTTTAAGAGTTTGTTGCCAAAGAAACGTTTTCCTGCTCAGAAGTGACTTCCCACAAGCACACAAGTACAAGCTTCAGTTTGCCTGTCTCTAGGGTAAGCCCAAATAGCCACTGGCTGACACAGACCCAGGGCAAACAAGTCAGTGCAGCCTTACCTAGAGAAGCTGTGCCTTGCAGAAAGTTGGTTTTATGGCCAACAGCCATATGAGAGTAAGTAGCCCAAGATGCACCAGCACCTGAACTTCTTGCACAACTTGAGGCCGTTACCTCTTGTCCTATCACTAGTTACACTGGTTACATGGGAGAACAGTTTGTGGACCGGAACTCTTCTGCTGCTCTCATGTCTTTGGCTTCAAAGTCTGATCAGTTCTAACTGCCAGGCACAGAGGCTAAGAATTGTACATCTGGAATATGAAGGTACCTGCTGCAATCCCACATGGCAACCCCACAGAACAGAGGAGAGGCAGCCACAGCTGGCTGCAGAGCAGCTTCCCTCAGAAACTCTGCACCAGGCAGACAGATGATGTCTGGCCAAGCTGACTGAGAGGAAAGCTGAGCACAAACACATCTGTGTTGGTGTCAGACAGGAGCTGATGTTGTACGATGACAATGTTGTTCAAGCCTTTTCCCACTAAGAGCAACAGAGTGATGTTCCCCAAGGATCAGCAGAGTGGGAGGAAGAAGAATTGCCATGCATTTCAGGCTGGCAGACCCCAGGATGTTCTGCTGCACATAGCAGGCTTTGTACTGCTCCCACCTGCCTCACTGTTGGGTTTGAGCCCCTCCAGGCAAATGGGGAAGTTGAGGGATGGGCTGGAGTGTGCTGCAGTGCTGGTGTTGTACAGGGACAGTGAGGCAGACCTGAGGCTGTGGAACAACCTGTCAGCTTGCTTTCATCCTCATGTGGGTTTGCATGGTGTGTAATGGGATGATAGCCACACTAAGTAGGAATCATTTTCCCTGAAGGGCATTCATGCATTTTCTGGACATAACAAATGTATCCTAAATGATCACTTTTCCTTTGCACGTGCCAGGTTTCTTTCTCTCGATGAAGAACAGCTTCATCTTTCCCTTCTCTCCTCCATTCAGACAGCCTGCTGCAGGAAGCCTCCTCCTTTCCTCTATTTGCATAAGTGATGATGCAGCCATCCTAATCACCACGTGAACTCACTGCTCCCCCTCCCAGCACCTCCCCGCTAGCTGCTGCTCTTTCCCTGCTATGGGTTGTGCTGGCAGATGGGACTGGAGCCTCCTCAGCCCACTGGCTCTTCCTTGAAGAAGAAGGAAGTGACAGCCCTGCAGGCAGCCGGACGTGGCAGCATGACTAATCTGCCAGTAGTAGCATCCCAAAGGCTTGTACAGGATTGTGCTTGCCCAGCCAGCTTTAACAGGGAAAAAGGGATCCTGAGTGCAAGCAGCAGGCACAGCGCTGCCTTTCTCCTGGGCCAAGAACATCTCCCCCATGCCCACTGCTGGGTTGTGGGGATACCTCCAGTCCTTCCTTTTGTACTAGGGTCTGAGGTTTGGGGAAGTCAGCTCTGGAGCACACAGCAATGGATAGTGTGGCAGCAGGGATATTTGCAAGTTCATGCATATGGAAGGGTGACCTTACCAGCTCCACTCAACGCTTGCTCTGCAAATCAGATATGATTTGCAATCAGCCATGGCCACGTTTTTCTCCATTTCACCCTCAAGTCCTGTCCTTACAGCACTGCTTACATATGCTTTTGCCCATGTTTTTGTTTTTGTTTTGTTTTTAATTATTGTTTTTAATTTATTTATCTGTCCCACTTCTATCCCTATAACCCATCACCCCAGCAAGTCAGCAGTTACTTGCATTCCCTTTTCTGCCAGACATCCCTTGCCTTGAGTTCAGATTGGTCCTCTCATGCAGAGGAAGATGGATTTTGTGGTGCTATTTAATCAGCCTGTAACAAAGCTGCCAGCAGAGTTCAGACACCAAGAACTGCACCCATAGCATGGCCTGTTTAGCATGGCCCAGCCTGCACATAGCTTTTTCTGTACATAGCATCAGATGGCCTACCCACGTGGCCAGCTCTTTCTGTATGCCTGGAAAGACTCCAAAGAACTGATGAACCAATTGGGATTATAGACAGGAGTGAGTTTAGTTACAGTCCCTGGGGGGAAAACGAGGCCTGTGTGGAAGGAAGTAGGACAGGAGGGATGAAAATAGTCTATCAGGAAAGCAAGCCAAAAACCTGCCAGAACCCAGCAAAATGCACGGCAGCCTTCTCCCATACTGCAACCCTACAGGCCCCAGCAGCCCACAAGCCATCGGCTGAGCTGTCAGCAGCTCTAGGACACCCATCTCAAGCCCCAGAGCTGCAAAGCACAAGAAATACGTTTGGGGGTGTGGAAGGGAATGTAGGAACCACATCAATTTTAGGCGGTGGTGGGATAATCCAAGCTCTGAAAGTCCTGCACCAGATCCTGGTGCCACCAGCAGCAGCCATACAGCCCCTCCACACACTGCCCACTGCAGACCATAAGCAGCAAAGGTGCCAAGGATCCTTTCCTTCTCTGCTTTGAACCCCGCTCTCCCCACAACACATCTTGCAGTTGTCCCTCTTTCCACGTTCCAGGTTGGCAATTAGAATTTGCAACCTCTGAGCTTCTCTGCAAACTGATGAGCTGCTAAAAATACAGCCCCTGCAGGCACCCATTCAACTTCTATTTCTGTATTTTTTATTATTTATTTTTTTACTTCTTTTTTTCTTTTTCTTTTCTTTTTTTTTTTTCTTTTTTTTTTCCCCTAACCAATTTGAGATGAACAAAGCACTTCAACAAAGGGAAAGAGAAAATGCTGTGATTGTGAAGATGGATTGCTGCCATTTACTTTGTTCATTTTAATTACACAAAGTCATCACTTAGTAGGGAGCCTCAGGATAGGAAAAGGAAAAGAGAAGGAAAAGGAGCCTCCATATCCCACCTCCTTTTTCTTTATGCTCCATTTTAAAGCTTTACTGCAATCCTAGGTATCAAAATCTGAACTAGCACTGCTACACTGACATTACATTCATATTCATAAATACTGCCATGTTTAATAGGCAACATGCTTCTCACATCTTTAGCCCCTATAACTACAAAGACCCAACCCCCTGCAAGACCCATGGATGACTTTTATGCAAACTCCTCCTGCCCAGTCCCCTCCTGCCACCTCCCAGCTTGGCTCCAGCTGTGGGCTGAGGCTGGAAGCAATTAAGAAGCTTGAGGACAATGGTACAAAAGTACACACTGATTCCTGAGGGAGGCAAGGGAGCGACTTTCTTTCTGTCTTCCATTACCTCCTTTTGCCACCTGCAGCAGACAACATTCCCTTCTGCAATCCCCCTGGCACCCCAACCAGCAGCCAGCTCCCCAGAGCATTCCTCAGGCTGACATTCCCAGCTTGGCTAATGGCAGCTGTTGGGATAAGCCACTGAGCTGAAGCACCCAAGACCCCATGCTGGGGTTGATCAGGTTCCTGCCCCAAACCCAACCATGCAGGCTTGGCTCAGAGCTCAGAAGAGCTCCTGGCACCATTTCAGAGAGCTTGTGCAAGGAGCTTCTGGTGGGATGATTCCTGTTCCCAAATCCATGAGCTTTCTTCTTCTCTTCTTTAGGGTAGCAGCAAACTCGCTGGTTTTGCCCATTTTCCTGAGTGCTTGAGGTTCTTTGTTTAGATATTCTCTCCTCTCACACCAATTGCCACCTTGTTCTTTGTTTGACATGGATTTCCTCCTCTGTAGTTTTATCTTCAGAAAGCTGCTGCCTTTCTTGTTTAACTACAGGGCTTACAGGCATTAGCCATGTGTCCTTTCCCTCTAATGCCTGTGGCTGTGTTTCCATTTGCTCTGTTTCTTCTGGCATCGGTGCAGGTTTCTCACAGCCAGAATCAGATCCTTGCACTATTTTTCACACTCCTTTCTGTATCACTTTATTAAATATACTATCCCCTTTTTCATCAATTAGCAGCAAAACTGACAGGTTTCGACTTCTGACTCTAAGCTTATGCCCACACTCTGTTACTACCTACCTCCTTTCTTTCTGGACCGTGTTCAATAGATAAGACTCTCCCAGACAACATGCTGCTACTGTTGTTGTGGTTGTTGCTATTTATCTTTAAATATTTACAGCATTCCTTCCAAGCTCTCTTTCCATTCCTTCTCCATCTTACTTGGTAAAGATGTTGCATTAACCTTCACGAAGAAAGTTCCGTTGTCATTTTTGTTTGAATCATTCCTTTCTTATTATTTCTTTTGGGCGCAGGTAGAATTAGATTTAGATAAGGGTCAGGATTTCTATTTCTAGGAGAGCTCTTAAATTTATTTTCAAAGCAAATCCGATTCCTGACGAAATGCCACATTTTTGAGGCTCTTCACAAAACAACTTCAGCAAATTTTTAGACAAATCAAAGGGTTTTGTTTGGAAAATAGTTAAAGAAAACTGAGCTGGGTGGTGGTGAAACATAAAAATGGTCACTGCTGTGAATACTGCTTCACTTCGCCATTAAAAGCAATACCAAGATGTGCAGAGGGAGGCTGGGACTGGATGATCTTTGAGGTCTCTTTCAATCCACGCCATTCTGTGATTCTATGATAGAGCTCTACAAGTAAAACTAATGCTGTAAAAGGGTCAGAGCTCTAGATATGAGGTGATAGTGGCAGGATCCAACAAGATCTTACTCACCCCCACTTTATATCCCCCCAACATACATACCACTGAGATGGCTCCAATATGTGTTGGCCATCCAAGGAAACCACAAGGCAGAGAATGAGTTGGGTGACAAAACCTCACAGTGAGAGAAGCTCCATGCCCAGAGCCCAACCATATACCAGGTGACCCTGCACAACTTGGGACTTGGTCTTCCCCCCACTGATCCTTTGAGCTCACAGCTATGCTACATGTTGTTTCTCATTGCTCTGAGCTACTGTCAACACCCTTCTGGACAGATGCACTTTGTCTACATCTGCACCTCTGATAATCAAATAGAGCTATTAGCGTGAATGCAACTTTTACTGAATATATTAGGAGAAAAGACATTGCGTAATGTTTTTTGGGGGGAATATCCAGCAAGTGCACCTGCAATCAGAACTAGACAAAGCCAGGATAAGGATTTTTCTGCATAGAATCTGAATGGGGAGATGGGGGAGCAAGGAGCAGCACATGGATGGACAAAGCCTTTTCCCTGTGCTGTAGCTGCACTCCCTTGTGCCCCAGAGCCCCTCCAGCAGCCGCCTGCATGGCCCAAACCTGACCCCTCAGAGCCAATGGTGTTTTGTCACTGCTGTCACTGCACTGCCTGCTTGGCTCCACCTCAGGCCAGCTCTGCTGGGAAATTAAACCTGACCGGAGCCACGACCTCTCCATGACTCCCAGAGCTGCCCAGGACTTTTAGCAGTTCTGACAGCTTTAGCTTTGCTTCGTTGGCCTCTCATCCAGGGACAGGTGGCCAAGCCTTGTGTGCAGGGGATGAGGCTCAGAGCTGGCTCTGCACTGTGCAGTGCATCCCACCTGGGCAGCCTCTGTGCTACCACCTCCTGCATCCCTTTTCTTTCAGTATCACCCCATAACTCTATCTATGCAGACACAAGAATGGGAATTGCTCTTTAGAGAGGAATAAAATGGGGGAAAATCTGAGAAATGAGGGGGTAGGTCCCCCTTTCCTGCAGAATCCCAGCAGTGCCACGTAGCTGTGCAAGGTGGGCAGGCTGGATGCTGGCTGGATGCTGTGTGCTCTCTCTCACACTCCACAGCTGCAGCCAGCCCTGCACTATTGCCCAGCCAGGCTCTCGGGGCCAGCATGCTTGAGAGAGAGGTTACGTGGAGGAAAATGACATCTCTACGTGAAGAGCAGCACTTCATTGCTTCTCAATCCTTCTGCTGACGCCAGTTCACAGCCTGCAGTGGATTCTAGAATACACCTAAAAATAAAACAACACCTGGGCCCTCTGCTGCTGGACAGAACAGGCACAGCTCACAATCAGCAGAGCTTGTGAAAATGCTATGAGTACCAGGGATCTTGCAGAGGGTCAGCCTGAGGCTCTCTGCTTCTGATGCTGATTGCAAACATGGGCAGTGTCTCCTACAGAGCACGTCTCCCTGCTGCTCTGCTCAACATTGTCATTCCGGTGCGCATCTTTGCTTCGATCGCAATCATGCGTAGAGGCAGAAGAGCAATGTGTTGTTATTGCATTGAGCCCACCAGCATGGAAAGCGTGCTGGGGAAAATGGGGGCTTTTCTTAATGAGCATGGCGTTTTTGGTATCTTCTAGATGTGGCTCCTGTGAAAGTAACATAGTTTGAACAGCAGAACGCTGACAGACTCCAAACCTGTGTGCAGGCAATGGAGTAAAGATCTGATCTGCAGGACGAGGGGATGGTTGGGAGACAGACTACGTAGCAAGGCCTGTTGTGAAAGGACAAGGGGAAATGGTTTCAAACTAAAAGAGGAGAGATGCAGATTGGATATGAAGGTTTTTACAATAAGGGTGGTAGAGCAGTAGCACCGTTTGCCCAAAGAGGTGGTGGTGCCCCATCCCTGCAGATATCCAAGGTCAGCATTTGGGGCTCTGAGCACTGATGGAGCTGTGGGTGTCTCTGTGCACTGCAGGGAATTGGACCAGATGTCCTGTAAGGTCCCTTTCTGACTCAAACAATTCTGTGTGCTGTGGGCTTCATTCCCCAGCGACTCCTGAGCTTGGGGTCGTGACACTCAAGGGGGGCTGCGTGGGACATCAGCTCCTTGGTGGCCATGCTTCACACAAGCATTGGTATGTCAGGCTGACAGCTACCTAGGAACTGCCAGACAGGTCCTGTTTGTGGCAACATTTTCACAGGTGAGTGTGAAATGAGATTTCTGAGACTTCCCAGATATTATTTGTAAACATTTCCACGTGAAAAGGAATCAAATGTTGTATCTCAAAAGATCCCAGAGGAATGGCAAGAAGAGAAATAAAAAGCTCGTCTGATCTGCAACTGCAATTCTGATATAAAAATTCACTACTGGATGATTCAGGAGAAGGTTCAACATACCTGCTCATCAGATCTGATCTAACACATCTAATTGTGCATTTCTTCCCATGGGAGGTCATTTTTGCCTAACCCTGTCTGATAATTAGATTATGTTGCAGAGATTTAGTCATTAGAAATTTCAACCTGTATCATGTTTTGTCTGGACAGAGCTCTCGGTGAGGTTGCAAACTCTTTGATTCCTCCTAAATTATTCATTTCATTAATATCCTGTGACAAGAAAAAAATTCCTCAGTCTGAGTTTATTGTATACATGGAGGGTTTTCCCACTCTGGTTGCATTACCTGTGTTCTGTCAGCCTCGCTTCCTTCTCTGTGCTGGGCTGCCAGTTCTCTGGGGCTGGGTTTCTCAAAAGGAGAGTATTTATGGGCTAAGATAATCACCTCCTCTGCAGCACCATCTATCACTGAAGGCTTCATATGAATTAGCACTGCCAGAACTGTAGGGACTTGATGATCCTTATGGATCCCTTTTGCTTCGGGTTATTCTAGGATTCTATGACATGCTCAGGCTACAGCATTTATGGGAGATGGTGCTTCATCCTTTGATACACAGATTGTCCTCACAACATTATGGACCTGGAACCTTGGGCCAATACTAACTCATGAACAAATACACGGGGGTGTTTTGGAGAGTATTTTGGGATATATTCTTTTCATAGCCCTACCATTTCAGACTTTACAACCCAGGCTGTATCTCAGGCACATCCTTCTTGGGGGTGAGACCTAAAGCACCAAGATAGATCTTCCTTCTGCAACATGTGTACATCCACCCTTGTTTCTTCCCTCTCCCAAGATCTCATCTCATGAGAAATGGAAGCAATCCCATTGCACAGCCCATAAAACTTCATAAAGAAGTAGAATGCTTCAACACTTGAGCAAGGGAGACAGTAGCTGTTATTCTTCCTTCACACCAATTTCCATGGGTTTTTAGCTCAGATGCTGAGCTGCACAAAGCATCATCCAGCTCTTTGATGACTTGCTCCTTTCCCCTGGGAATTATCACTGAAAAAATGCAGAGCAAACATCCCAAGAAGAAGGCTCCAGGGAGCAGTCCCTGCATATATTGGGCAGTAAATGTGCTGTTCCTCTCACTTGGGAAGCAGGTGGGTAAAACAGAAGTAGAGAAGGTAAAATCCAAGGTAGAATATGATGCCATTTTGCAAGCTAGGGCAAAAGGATAGATCTCACCTGCTCAGGAGCATTGAAAACCTGTCAGTCACATGGCAGTTTACAAGGCAGTCTTTAACTTAATTTCAGTGAATATGCAGAAATGTCTCTAATAATAAGTTGTCAAAAGAGCATGGGATCAGGTAGGAGGGAGAACAAGGAGAGGGGAAAACTTCCAAAGCAGATGCAGTCCCACTCCTCACCCTGCCCTTCCCAATCCCTGCTCTGGAGCAGACAGGACTGCTTTCACCATTAGCTACCTCTGCTACACTCTTCTCTCCATTTCCTCCTCCCCTCAGGATATTTTGGCTGGCTGGAGTTTCCCATTAAAGCAGACACTCTTGTAGCAAAGGGCGATGACATGATTAATGTCATTCTGTGGGGAAGGCGGTGAGTGAAGGAACTGGGCTCGTTCTCATCACTGTTCATTAGTGTTTGCCCCAAAGAGGCAGCAGACACCTGGTAGACACAGTTCTTCCAGTTCTGCCCTGTGCTGGCTGTGAGGTTTTAGGCCCAAGAAGGAGGGGAAACTCCTCTATTTGTTTCTTTTTCAATTTGGTCCGTGCCCAAACCATGGATGCATGCAATAAGGATGAAGTGGACAGCCCACAGGGGTCACGTGGAACACACAACTCACATTAGTCTCAAGGGAGATGACATTCATTTCATATCTTAAAGAGGCAAATCAATGAATAAATGACTAAAACCACCGCCACCATTACCACCACCAAAACCAAACCAAACAGATTGAAGAGTCTTTTATATCTATTACCTCATCCTCAGGTAGGTTCCTATAGAGAGCTCCAAAAGTTTCCAAGTCTCCCTTCATTTCCCTACTTTGTGATGTTATCATTCATGGGAAAGCAATGAAAAGCAGCAGCTCTGACAGTGATCCATGTAAACTCTTGTTTACATTCTTGTGGGCTCTGTTGGTTTTGTGTTTTGGTTTGCTGTTTTTTCCCCAGGTTATCCAATGCTTTTGGACACCAGCAGTTAACCCATTTCAGATGTTTAAGGGCTCTTTGTCTATAATGAAATCAGCACAATAAAGTACCTGAGGGCTGGGATTTACTTAAACAAAAGTCAATCCATTATGTGTACACACACTTCTATCAACCAAAACTGCAGTCTTCAGGAATAAAACTAATTCTGTTCGAGAAGATCTTTTTCTACAAAACCACGTTGAAAAAACCCTTGATTTCCTTTCTACCCTTTGATTCTTTATCGATCTGCATCAGCTTGTTTGGTCCCATTATTTTGCCCACGACCAATACCATGTCACCTATCACATAGCAACAACCTTCTCAACCTTTTTTCTTTAAGTTGTTACTCTCTAATGCTCACACAGCCATTTACTCTGGTGTGAGGTTTATTAGAAGCTAAAGTCAGCAGACCAAGAAGTTGTTCAGCTAATTCTTCAGAGTCCTCACTCAAGCTTTCTGAGTCTGCTGAGCTTCAACTGTTCCTCCCATCTGTGTACCTGACTTGTTTTCCCAAGTACTGCAAAGCACTTCATCATCATATAATATAAATGTCCAACTGCTTCCTTCTCACAACCAGAATCGCTTCTTTGCATGTGAATGTTTCTTTTGCATTTCATCATTTTTCTGCTTCCATCCAGGAGTGCTTTGCTAAGATTTTTGTTTTCCACAGGCAAACGATTTCATCCCTCATTAATTTCCTTTGTCCCCCCCAGTCATTAATTATTTTTTTCCCCTGCAAGTTTTTAACCCTCCTTATCCACTCTCCTCACATCCCAACCCCTCACTGGTACTAATCCTTTTCCATTTCTCATCTTGAATTTTCATAGGAGTCGGTTTCTAATGCATGGATACGGATCTCTCGCCGCCATCTTCCTTCATAATGGATCAAGGCTTGGATTCCAGCCAAAGTTGTCTCCTTACTTCATATGGAATCGTGGTGTTTGGACCATCTAATAAACTCTTGCAGGATCCTCGGTTTGCAGTCGCTGTTTTTTCTGGCTGCAGTTTCTCTTCTAACCAATTCCATCTGTAACTTTTTCAACTTCTGAAAATTAATGCTTTTGAGGCAGCAAATGTACTTATTACCAGTTAACGACTATCCTCTGTTTGCCCATATTGAATCTTTCTCAACTACTGAAACATCTGGGAAGTAAAGAATAGAGGAAGACTGTCTAGAAAGTTCTTAGCACATATTAACAAAAGCAAGAAAATATGAAGAGGTAAAGGAACGGTTCCTTAATCAAGGATTTAGAAATTAGAGTGGTGGACAGTTTGAGACAATAACAAACATCACACTGCTGGAAGAAAGCAGACAACAGACTGGGCTGGTTTGCTTCCATGATACATAACACAATATTTCTGGCCAACCTGGACTCAGTTACCTGAGGGGGTAGTGATTTCCTCCACCAAAATGTATCTGCTAATTTTGCACCCTTAGTTACAAGCCAGCCTGTCCTTCTCCCCTTGAAAGCAATGGAGACACTTTGACTTAGTAGTTCCAGGGGAGACTAATTGTTTTAATTAAACTTTCTTTTAGTATTCAAAGTCAGGCAGCTTGAATGCCTCTCCCTTGATCAAAGTGCATGCCAGAAGCCCAATTTCTGTGTTATCAATCACATTAAACCCTGTATCTTTTAATTCCATCTTTCCAACTTTCACCTACAGATTTTCCCCCTCCATCATGCATTGCAGCCAGTTATAAATGCCAGTTATAAACAAGTGATCCAGACTGAAACTTGCACCATGAATTCCATGCGTGTCCTTTCCAATAGGAGCAGGAGATCTGCTCTGGCCTTTCCTCCCTTTCTCCTTTCTGCTCCTCCACTTCCTTCCCTTTTTAAGCTTGCTTTGAGCTGAATTCAGCAAACTTTGGTAAGGAGCTGAAGTTCCATCAGCTGTGAGCAATGAAACTTGGTGACCACTCAGAGAATTCCTTCTTTCTTATGCAAATTACCTTGCTGGGATCAGGAAGTGGCCTGACACACAAATCAGACACTGGGATGAAGAGAGATCGTTCTCAGATCTGTGCTCCTGACTTAGATAAATAAGCATTGGACATGATTCTCCACTCATTAAAGTGTCTTCCTCAGGAGATGGCTGACAGTTCATTAAGTAAGATGAAATGTTATTATTTAAACTCAAGACTGATCAGACTGGGTGGAACTTAGTCTTACTGTACTCCTAATTGTACCGTGCTGACAAGCAAGTTCTTGAGAATAGCCCTCTGAAGTGGCTGACCCTCACAGAAATTAAGATCCTGCTGTAATTATAACGAACAAGGGCCGCCATTTGAACAGTAGAACTGTTTATGTGTTATGCAGATTCAGACCCAGTAACAAAGGTGACCAGCAATGCAGCTCCCAGCCTGACTTGTGCAGAGCTCCCTGCTCAGGATGCCCTACATCCAAGACCCAAACACCAGCCACATGGATTCCATGTTCTCCACCCAAATAACCACTTCTCTTCCACCAAAGCCCGTTGCTGCAGCCAATTTCAATCAACATGAGTCTCCCCATGGCCTGCTGGTAAAACAGGACCAAGAGGAACACCACAAGCAACCAACCCCACCTGGCCATCCTTGTTTACATTGCTTCTCTTCATGCCCCACATTCAGCTTTTTAAACTTGGTCTCCAAAAAGACCCTGTATCTGATCCAGAGTCATTCATTTTCAGGACAAGTGTCTATTGATCAGCTGTTATCCAATTGACAATAGCTATGTAATACAACCAGAACTCAGTGGGCTCCAGAGGGAATTCAGTGTGAGACCAAGGAAAACACCTTCTATAACCCCCACACCACCCCCACCTGCAGGGGAGTGAGGACACATCTGACCACATTGTGACAGCAGAGAGAGGAATTCATACCCAAAAAACCTTACAGAGAGAGTCCGTTAATCTCTCCTAAACCCTCTATAATATGCAAGGGTTATATATATATATATATATATATTTCCCCCCCTGAACACAAAGAGCAAATATCCACTTTCATGAAGAGTGACCTTTACGGGGCACTAGGAGAATGAAAGAACAAGGCAAGAACAGAGGCAGATCTCTGTGAAAGGAGATGCACAATGTGTGCATTGACTCTCAAGGTTGGTGTTGGACAGAGCCCAGAGAGGGTATTTGTCTCTACAGCCTGCAGAGCTCTTCAGAAAAGGTGTGCTGCCCTGCAAACAGAGGTGCTCTGCCAATGTGGCTCTGCAGCAGCACAGGGGCTGCCTGGGTACTTTTCAATGAGCCTATTTTTCTTTGGAAAAGTCCATCTTCTTTGAAATCAGAACTGTTTGGAGGAAAGGGTCAGGTTTAATAAATCCTTTTTTATTCTTTTCCCTCCTCTTTCATTTTTATTCCTTTTTTTTTTTTTTTCTTTTTTAATAGAAGCTGCTGTTGGTTTCTTTGTGTGGTTTTGGGTTTGTTTTTCTTCCTGTTTTATAGTTTCACCTGGATTAAAATTCTTCCTTCCACCATTACAGCTAATTAAAAACAAAACCAGAACACCAACGTGACCAGAAACACCAAGAAACAAGAAAACGAAAACAGAAATGCTTCTCTTGCCCTCATCAGAATGAAGATGTGCACAAAGTCCAGACTTCCAAGTGCTCAGATAGATTTGAGATGGGAAAAAAAAATGGCAAAACTTGGTATTTTCCCTGGGATAGGAAGATCTATTTCATGCAGCTGCGTATCTTGCTGTTTCTTCTGTGTTAATCTTACAGGACGTGAGCGCTGATGTTACAGGTAAAGGAACTATTTTGCACCTTCCTCTCATTTCCTTTTTCTTCTTTGATGTTCACCACCCACTACAACATTCTCTCTGATATCATTCTCAGGCTGAATGCGACCTGATTCACATCTCACGCCAATTACCCTGACATTGTCAGAATGGAGCTGGTTTGCACTAACCGAGGAATATGATTATATTGCAGTGATATCAGCCCTCTGCCTCCCCCTTGAGATTTCTGGCATGGGTGAAGGCTTGGAATGAAAACTAACTCCTTCCCACCCACCCGCTCTAAAAAAGGGAGGGGATTAACTCCTAAAACTCCTATGTTCGTTAAAAAAAAAAGATGAGATCATAGCTGGAAAAAAGTGGATTTCCTTTATGTTATTCATGATGCTGAAGAAGTGAATCTGTATCCCTCCCAGGCTACATTCTTTTCTATATTGGAAATGCAGAACAGAAAGGATGATGTACAGCCTGGCAAACCCCATTCTTCATAGGCCAGGTTCCACTAGTCATGGTGGCAAGCAGAATTAATTGGCTGCATTGGTGGCAACTTCTCAAACCTGTTTACGACCAGCAATGACAGGGTCTGAGCAAGATGAAAGGGAGGTGGGGGAGCCCCTGTGGGTGTCCCATGGCTGTGGGTTATCAGGGAGTGCATTGGCAGGACAAGGGAATAGGCTTTAAACTAAACAAGGGTAGGCTTAGGTTAAATTTAGGCCTACATGTAGGAAGGACCCACACACAGAACCCAACCCTGTGCTCACCTTGCTCTATTAGCTCCCCCAGGTGCCTCCCAAACACAGTCCTGATGCTCTCCTACCACCTCACAGCAACCCTCTATTCTCACTACATCCCCAGTTCTCCCTCCATCTCCTCAAAGGCAGAAATTCTCATCTCCGGCCATGGTTGGGTGTAGATGGATGCAGCCCCAGCTCAGCACATCCAAATTTCTCAGGAGCAAAACCAATTTCATCCAGTTTCCCATCCCAGCTGCCCTTTCCCACTCTGCAGCTCAATTTATTGCTCCAGATACATGGAGGCAACTGCCCAAGGGCTGTACTGATGCTGGACTATGTTTAAGAATAGATCTTTTAAGATTGATCCACTTGAGCCCCTACACAGCACTGCATGGATGCATCTGAGGGGAGGGTAACGTGCAGCATGGGGAAGGAAAAACTGGCTGGAGAAGGGCAGAATCCTCCTGAGCTGCCATTGCTGCCAGGGGAATTGTAATGCAGAGCCATCCTTTGCCTTGTGCTTCATCTGTCTTGTTTACTTTTGGGCAAGGGCTGTGTTTATGAACAAGCGAGTAACTGGCATATGTTAGATCCACGTCCAACAAAAATGACTATTAGGAAGAACCAGAAAGTGGGATTAGAAGTTTGCAGCAGGTCTGGGCTCATTCACATTCAGGGGTGGACACACAGCTCTGGCTGCTGCTCCGTTTGTGCATTTGTTTGTTCTCTCTCTCTTTTTTTTTTTCCCTTGTGTTTTGCTTCATTTGAGCTAATAAATACAGATCCAGACATGAACGATCAGAATCTTCCCAAATTTCAGGATATGACATTAGCCTTTTGATCTAAGGCCTGTCTGGACTCGAACCCAAGTAAATGGATTTTTTTTTTTTCCCCCTTGCAATAACTGTAAAAATAATAATAATAAAAAAGTCAAACTAATAGTGCTCCCCTTCTACCTTCTTAAAGTACGGGGTTGTAAACACATCTGATTCGGGGCCTAACATGTGATGAGATTCACAAACAGTGATAATATCTTCCATTACAGCAACGGATATTGTTAGAAAGAACTTCAGCAAACCTCATTTTCTTTGGGAGTAGCATCATCTTAACTGCAACATGTTTGGCATATACACAAACTGAGGGGTTCTCAGCCCCCGGCGGGTCCTGCAGGCACAAATCCATTATCACAATATCCCAAACACTGAGAAAAAGAGCTGCGGGGGTAGCGGGGAGGGGAGGTTTTTATTTGTCTATCTTTTATGTCTTCAAATTGAATCTGACACAACACCCAGATTATCTGCTCAGCATGAAAACAAAGGAAGGGTTTTGCTTTTTTTTTTCCCCTTCTTTTATGAAAGTGGAGGTGTGTGTTAATGTCTTGGGGGTTGAGTGTTTCAAACACCCATTACCATACATTAGCCCTATGACATCGGAGCTGCCAGTTATCTGCTCTCCCATCCCAGGCTGCAGACCAGGGGAGGATGCTCACTGATGTGCACATGTTGTGCTCCCCACCTGGGTCACTGTGTGCCTGGGGACTGTGGCAAGCCAAGGGAGAGCCTGGTTTGTTTGCACATCGACCTACTGCTGAGTGAGTGAGAACTTGAACACCACATTCTTACCCAGCCACAGTCTGATGTTTGGATGCAAATATTTGAAGTATGAAGCTTGGAGATGTGGGGCAAGTGAAGGGAAGCAGGAATGGCCAAGTGAAGCTTGAGCCCTGATGTTGGGAGCCATCTACCCTTCCTTGTGGATTTCAGCCACATGCTGCGAGACCTGGGATGTTTCTTCACATGGATATAATCAGGGCAGTGTGGCAGCACTTTGCATCTATTAAATACTCACCATGCACTGTGCAAATGCCCTCTCAGAGGACAAGGCAAGCATTGGCCTGTTGTTTTTGACAGTCCTGAGCAAAGCTTGTAAACGTGTGTGCATATGTACAGCCAGACAGAATAATCCACATCATTAGGAAACAAGCATTAAAGATATATGCCACCTTCTCTTCTACCTGGGTACTCACAGAGCTCCCTAATCCTTGTCACCCACCAGGATGTATTATATTCATAGTAACTAATTTCACAGCCAGTAAATTACAGACATACCCTGACTATCTTCATCTCATTAGAGAAGGTTAATTTAAGCAGACAATCAACAAAAATACAGAAAACTAGTTTGGAAAGCGGATTTTGCTGTGTCTCTGGCAGACAATGAATCCACAACCCCAACATCTGCCACCACTAGAGAGAAAACGCTGGAGGAAAGAGAAAAAAAAAGAAAAAGGAAAGAAAAAAGAAAGAGAAACTCATTTCTATTTCGTCTGATGAATGGCGAATTTCCAATTAGCATTTTAATTACTCATGCCAGACTTTGAGTTGGTTTGATGATTACAAGAAACTCTATGAGCAACAAGTCATGTTGCTTTGAGAACACGTGCTGGGGTAATTCGCAGCTCTTACCAGGGCTGGGAAGCATTGCTTCCCTCCTGCAGCATTAATGACTCCCAGGTTCTTATCTTTGAGTTCATACAATTTTTCATGGCCCTTTGTGCCACCCAAGGAAATCCTACAAGACTGCTGTACTTGAAGCTTTGGGAACACTGGCACGTAACAAACATTCTGACAGGCTCTCTTCAATTCATCATCAGGCAAATCCTATTCCAAATCCATCACTAGGACCCTACACATATGAACCTGTATCGCTTGCCTGAGCAAATCCTGCAGCAAATCCATCCCAGAGCATTGCAGACACGTTCTCTGTGTCCTTCACCTGAGCTAATCCTACAGCAAACCCGTCCCAGGGGACTGATGGATGGGCAGAAGGCCTGGTGGTGATAAGTCACCGCATTGTTTGCTCACACCATAGAGAAAGGGCAAGGCATTATTTTAAGTACCTGTGCAGCATTAGAAAATACCAAGTCCTCCTGGGAAGGGCTGTGGCTGTCCTTGCAGATGAGGATCACGGCTCTGACTGTCCTGATATTTGCACTCTGCTCCTGCATCGCGGTAACCGTGCTCAGGTATTTCATGGGACAGGATTCCAATGTGAGCTGGGATTTCAAAAAACTGCTTCATCAGTTCTGCTATTATGGACTATAAATGTCCCAGTGGATTCCTGCATTGGGCTGGAGAGTGAAATTGCTTCTTGTGAGCACAGTCATAGCTCAGAGGGGGGCTGATTGCAGGATCAAGTCAGCAGGTAGCAGTGATGGTGCAAGGGAGGATTGGGATATACACTTCCATAGCAGGACATGTAAGCAAGGACCTTTTGATTTAAGGAGGCTGTCAGACTTTATGGCAGAGTGGGGGCTCTTTTTAAACCTGCAAGAAGCTGAAGCCTTTGCATCCATATAATTTCATTGCTAATAGAGATGCTAACACAGACCGCTTCTCTACTTCCAGGCACTGGCTTACACACCTCATGGTTGGCTTTGAGGAGAAATGCTGGATGATGGAAAGATGGATTCAGCTTTGATCCCACAGCTCTGTGCTGAGGACCCACAGATACTTCAACAAATGTGGAAAAGACATAAACAAAAGTCAGCCAGAAGAATCAAAGCACTCAGAAACGACAGAGACTTCACAGAGAGTCCCTGAGTTGTGGGTTGGGTTTCTCTAATTTTCTCCCATTTTTCTTTGCTTTTCTCCTGGAAAGATTTCATATTCTCTCTCTTTTTTCCCCCCCATGAATTCTCAGCCTTATGAAGATGTCAGATGTCCACCATACAGCATCTTTCTGTGGTGCCAAAACACCTGCACGTCATGGATGTGCACACATCATCTGTGAAAATATAACCTTCTATCCTTGGTAGTAATTGCAAAACACCAGAACCAAATCTGTTTACATAAAAGAAAATTATATATGGGGCAATCATTTATCCAGAAGGAAGAAAAACAAGCAAACGACCCTCAGAATGTTTATGAGATGAATAAAAGTGGTATTTTTGAGTTCTTGGCAGCCTGATGAATAAAGATAAGGTCCCTGCCCCATCAGAAGGTCCTTTCTGATGGAGTTACAAAACAAACAGAAGGAAAGGTTTAGGAAGCAAAGCAGAGCTGTGGTTACAAAATAAGCAGGCCTAAGTGGTAGCATTGGTTTCAGCACTGCTGTTACACACAGGGCATGCAATGATGCTAAGCATGCACACAAGAACTGGCGCAGGGCAGGGGCTGGTCATCTGGACACTAACGAGTTTTTATTACATGATCTCGTCAAACAAATCCTTCAGTGAAAGGGAAACTCTCTCTTCTCCTTTTCACATCCTACTGTCACATTCCCCTTTTAACCTGAATGAGGATGTACAAACCTACTTCCCTCTGGCAGTTTCTTTTCTCCCCAGAGTTCTAATTGTGGACCCTGTGAGGTCACTTGGAGAAGCTTCATCGTATCACAGAACCATTAAGGTTGGAAATGACCACTAAGATCCCCAAGTCCAACCCCAACCCACCCCTCCATGCCCACTGACCACATCCCTGACACTCCCTGGGCAGCTGTGCCTCTGCCTGACCGGTCTTTATGAGAAGAAATCTTTCCTAAATAAATTTCCCAGTGAAACATAACACACCAGGAGCAATGAAGGAACAGCGAGCCAAGCAAACCCTACAGGCAAATCTACAATACCCAGTGATCTGAAAACCCAACTGCAGGCAATATTTGCAAACACCCCTTCCTTGCTTCCCATGCATCCCATCCCTCTTTCCAGCCCCTCTTTCCCTGCAGCACTTTGGGAGGGTTTCCCCAGAGCAGCCAGAGGAACGCTCCACTTTCCATCCCTGAAGGAGACCAGGGCACAGAGGAGTTTATTATATTGTAAATTAGAACATGAAAAGCTAATACATTGTATACATTTGTCAGACAGACAGAGAGAGAGAGAGAGAGAGAGAGAAGAAAAATTCTTTGCTGCCAGGTTCCTCACAGCAAATCTGTCACGTTTGAGAGAGGCAGCTGAAATAGAAGTATTTACAGACAGACGCAGCCCTGGCGCAGAATAGCAAAGCTTGCTGCTGGCCGCTTCAGGGCTGCTTTGGGAGCCAAGATTGAGTTCTCAAGCCAAACAGCACACAGACCCACCGTAAGCTACCTCAGCTCTTCTTTTGTGGGGATAAAATGATGCAAAGCACAGAGCTGGAGAAGAGTTGCCTTGTGCAGAAGATGAAGAGACAAACTGAGATGGCCCCTCGGCCTGGAGGGATGTCTGAGAACACTGACATCTGTCCCTACTGTGGGCATCTAAGAGGGCATGTCCAGGGACATGGGGGATGGGATGAGATAAGGCAGGGCAGGATGGCCTTTCCCAGCCCCTCTGCACACCCTGTCCCTATTGCAATCATTGATGCATTTCTGCTGCCTGAAAGACTGAGCTGCCAGCCACGTCCACTGATGATGACTTTCATATCTCTCCCTTCACAACTCAGAAGTCAGGTCAGGAGGGCATTTCCCAGACATAAACTGCCTTGAAATAGTTGGCAAGTTAGAATTAAGATAATGAATGGCAAAAAGCAACCACAGTTAAAACTTGTTGCCTGCACAGATGAGAAAGCAAATGAGTGAGGAGCTGGAAGGCTGCTGTGTCTGAGGCTGACATTCATCATTTTATCCAGGATGAAACATGCATGATGGCAGTGGTGGCTATTGGTAACAGTTCAGCTGAAACTGTACTCAAATGCTCCTTGTTCCAGCCTGACCAGCCCCTCATGCAGCTGCTGCTGCAGTTACTGAAATGCAATGGCTGCTGCTTCCACCACACTCTGAGCCTTGCACACAACCAGAAGCAGAACTGTGAGGCTGTTGTTTTAGGAACACTTAGTTCTGTCAAACTAGCTGCATACCTGAAGACAGTGCAGGTAGAAGGGCCAGCTGACCCATGAACACTGCAGAAATCCATCCAACCTACCAGCCATCCCCAGCCCCTTTGCAGAATGGACAACTGCAGCCCCAGAGTAGAGGCCAGACCTCAAATCATAGCAAAAGAACAGAACCAGACTGGGCTGTGAGCTCTGCTCTGTCTCCAGAGCTTTGCCTGACTCAAGTGTTTTGGCTTGTGCTCCCAGCCAGGATGCTTTTTTCAGACACTCGTGGAAGCTGCCATACGAAACATTCTAGATTGATTCCACTCTCTTCCTCTCTCTCTTTTTAGAAACTTTTAATTAGTCCCCAACTCAGCACCATTATTAGTATTTGTTATTAAGTATTAAAACTGCTCACTCTCAGCTCCCTCTCCCCCTGCTTCCCTCTTCCAGCCCTTTGTTTTAATTGTTATATTTTTTCATCAGTGATCAGCCAAGCTTCCCTAATGATCTAGACTCATTTAAAGGGTTTATAACTCTGGCACAAAACTCCAATAAAAAAGCGGAAGACTTGCTGGGAACCTCCTGGGGCTATTCAGCAGTCGGGAACACAAACTCATTTACTACTTGCCTGTTCCCCACTTTCCCTAGCCACCATCACCCACTCTGTCAAAATATCCTCCTCTCCGCACGCAGAAAGCCCTCACTTGTCCTCTTCCACAGCTTCCCCTGCACCCTCTCAATCCTTTCCCCCTAAGGATCAAGGCAGGAGAACTGGAATAAGCCTTGATGAGACACCTGATGATGTTAACAGCCAATAGACCAAACCTACCGCTTCTCCCAGCTTTTGCTCTACCAATGCCAACATTCCTTTCTCCTCTCAAGAGGGAAAATATAAAGCACTATGGAGAGACCAAGGAAAGAAATGTTCTGACTGTATTTCTCCTTGAGCATATTTAGCAGCTGCGAGTTACTCCATCAGAAATCTTAAAAAGCCTTTTTTATAGACGTGCAAGTCAGCATCATCTTTTCCATAATGCTTTATTCACTTTGCAGTGGGTAAAGATTTACACAGCGGCCAAAGGGCTGTTTGGCAAACGCTCAGCGCCTTGGCCCAGCTTCCCATTAAGTACAGATGTGGCTTCCAAACCTGTCCTTAGCCTTGCACACAGCCTGCAGTAAATCTGTGGGCATCCAAACAGGAATAGGAGTGTAAGCCATTCCCCATGGCCGCAGGCATACTTGTGCTGGGGTCTCTCTGGACCTACTGGGCTTTTTGCCCATGGCCTTGGGCACTGGGTAATTAGTCAGGTTTAGGGGTAAACCATAAGGATATGTTCGTCCTCCAGCAGTCTCCTTATAGCAACCTTTTAGAGGGAAATCTCACAAAAAACACTCCTTCTACCTGTACACACAATCCCCTTGTTTAATAACAATAAGCACATTTAACATCTTGGCTACCCTGCTTTTGGAATCCAGATGAATTTTGACCCTTTTTTACACTGAACTCCCCTGTGTTCTTGCAGGTGCATTTGCCAGAAGCTTCCATTTCAAAATTACAGTGCAAACAATGGCATTACGTGGTCTTGCTATGAAGACACTATTCTGTCCAGAGACGTGCCTGACAACATTACAACCACAGCGGCCATCTGAGTCACAACTGTATTGACATGATCTACAAAGAGCCCTTTGTGCTCACATGAAAGGGGCTCCGCTGAAAGCCCCATCAATGCGTTCAGTCCTCTTCAAAAAACCAGAATCATCTGTTGGGACTAAACAGTGGGAGCTCCTCATTTAGTCCTTTGAAAAGACCAGTTTCCCAAGGAACTTTAGCACTGTCCTCCCCACTATGCCCACTGGACTCCTCAGAGTCTATTCCTGGAATAGTTTGGGCTAATTTGACACAAATTTCTCATCAGCGGTTTGATTTTGGGGAGAGAAAGATCCATTGCATAATAAAACAAAGCAAGACAGTATGTTGGGAAAGGTGGTAAAGATCATAACGTTTTGGGGCGCTTAAGCAATACTAACAGGTTTTAAAGTTGGGTTGGAAGTGCAGTATACCAAGCAGGGTCTATGGAGGATGCCTGCAATTAGAGAACTGGTTGGTGATACAAAACTGTCTTCCTCTTGTTTCCAGCTGCTACATTTAATTAAAAGGAAGCTAAACAATCCATTACATTAAATTACTTTCTGAACGTTACTTTTCCACATAGGCAATTGCAATGGTTGCCACAGGGATGTTATCTGACCACAGATTGGAAAGCAGATAACCGTTCTCAGAATGATTCTATTCCTGCTTTGAAATATGGTCCAGAAACCCTGGTCAGGGCTCACTCCCTATTGCGTGTGGAACTACAGTAGCTGGTGGGGATTTACCATGTGCATGAGGGGTATTAACAAACTATAACCTCAACCCCATCTCATTTGCTCCTGCTTCAGGGCACGTGATGATGAAGATGCCAAATCACCCCGATGCCCTGGCAACAGAAGTGGTTTTCTTTCATGTTTCCCTATCTACTCTCTGTCACCTTTGCTACTGAAGCTGCAGGTAATAAAATCACACAGTAACCCAGCCTCAGCTGCTTCCTGGTAGTCCCTAATAAGTACCAAGTAGTCAGTAAGTCGTGTTTCAGCCACTAAACTGTGGAAATAATTCACCAGTTTAGAAGCCAAAAATACCAGGTAATTCTTGAAATACCACATGGTTCATTTCTAGAACGCTGCCTTGTCTTGTGGACATTTCATTTCTTGTTTGTAAAGGACACAAAGGTGGGACCTGTCCTTGTTTTCTCAGCAGTGCACAGACATGGCAGCAGCTCATGCAGCCTTTGAGGCTTTCTCATGTGGCTGGTTGGCCTTAAAAGCAACTATGAAACCTCTATCTCCTTATGGTAAAACCCAAATCCTCTCCGCTTAAGGTAAGGACAGCCCGGGCTGACTCCAGGAGTGGAACCAAACCAGCAGCCTGGGCTCACCTCCATTGCACCTACATCCTTTATTCCTGCATTCTGTACCATTTTTCCTCAGAGAAAATAATGGCCAAGTGGCCGTTCTGAGCATGGCTCAGTTCAGATTACTGAAGGAGAGGCAAGCAGAAGCTCCTGACTTGCAGACTATTTTTCCTTTATTCCTCTTCTCAGATGAGAACATTCAATGGGTAAGTGTCTGTTTACTCTTCGCACATTGTGCATTATGATACGAAATTGCCTTTTCTTCCCTCATTTCCAGCACTTGTGCCTCATCCCCCGATGACCTCACAGCAGCAGCACAGACCTTTATGAGCAGGGAGCTCCATTACTCTCATTCTCTCTTAGCTAGCCTTCCAGAAGTGAAATGCCATTGGCCTTGGTCTGCTTGGTGCATAGCAGGAAATGTGCTCACTGCTTGGAACCAGTGCGACTGTTCCACTCCATCTCACATTTCCCCTATTTGCTGCCTTTAAACTGCTGGGCTGGATGTTTAGTTATCAACAGCCTCTTAACCCAAGTGGCATTATCTAAGTCGCTCAGTAGTCTCATGCAGGCAAGCATCTTATCCAGGTCCCAGACACCTTGTGAAGTGTTCATGCTCTGAGTTGGAAGACATGTCAAGCACCAGAAAGGAATCCCAGGTGTGAGAGAGGGGACAGAGCAGGTGGAAGACAACTTGGGATGCATCTACACTTTATCACAGTCATAGCAAACACCAAGCTGTCTATTTTACAAGTAAAAACATCACCAAATAATCCATCCACATGGGTAGCATTCAGTCTCTCTCAGATTATGCTTCTATTCAAAGAAATAAATCCTACAGCCTTACGAAAACAAGAAAACCACATCTAACGTCACTGACAGATCGACAGGATCTACTTCCTAAGGAAAGCACCAGAAAGGTACCCAAAATAGTAGGTCAACCACATTACCAACCAGCTGGTTTTGTTTGTTGTTTTTCTGTGTTGTTTTTATTTCACCTCCTATCGTTAAAATTCCTGCAGCAATGTATCAGCTCCTCTCCCTTCAAGCTTTCTGTAGTTCCAGTGGTCATTCTATCTGATCGTATTCACGTCTGTAGCCCCCAGTTGCACACAACAAAGAGAGTGAAAAGAATGATTGTCTTTAAGTCAGGTCCTCATTGTTCCCAGCATCTGACTCCAGCCTGCAGAGGTGTGAATCAAAGTCTGGTTTCCCATGTGGTCACGCCAGATGGTTGGCTCAAGCCCCATCATTTCTTTACAGCAAAACTCACTAGACACAGACAGTAACCATAAGATATATTGGAAGCTTGAATCCTGTATAATTTAGACTGCCAACACTCATGCAAAAGATACTTTGCCCTACAACTTTTGTCAGCTCTTCAAGGATAGCTTCTTTGCTGAATGTGTCCTGGAACATTTCAAGGCAACGGCAAAAAAGAATCACTTACAGTTAGGCTGTACCTCCCCATTCTGAAAGATGATGTTACTTCTGAACTTCAATTGTCAAGCTGCATTCAGTGATCATTTTGTGTGCTCCGCTTCCACGGAATGCTTGAGAACAGCTATGCAGAGCAACAGGTCACACAGTAATGTTATTTCATTGTCCGTGGCTGTACTGCAGGGTGCTCTGGCATTTGTCAGGGGGTGAGGATCTCCAGCTGTGTCACATTGAACCTCTACAAAAGCACTGGGTGCACCAAGCAAGTTTCTGCACTGGTGGAATTGTGAGGAGGGCTCTGGAGATAACATTATTCAGTAAAGCAAATCAGCGTTTGGGAAGGAGGTGGTGTGTTGCACACAGTCGTATGCTTGGAAAATCTGGGAGTGTATATTTAGTGACCACAAGAGGTCAGGACATCAGCTTTCCATTGCATCTCAAAGCAGCAGATCTGAGAGCCTGTAGCCAGAGCAGTATTTTAGGTTTGATTCCTCAGCTAGGAAACCTCATCTTTACACATTCCTTAACAGCTTCTGTATCTGTTTCCTCAGCAGCAGGGGTTACCGCAGGAGCAACAACCCTCCTTTCTCTGCACTTGCTTTTAGCAGCACATTAACCAGGTTCGCCTTTTGTCAGGTTCCAGGTCTTGCTCCTCAGTTTGAAGGAATACAACAGTATGTACAGAATTTTTTTATATGTACTAAAAGCCACAATCAACATTTCCACTTCCCTGGCACAGTGAGACTCCATTCATTAAGAACAAACCGTGTTGGTCACATATCTGCCTCAGGTGTGACCCGGCGTTGTAGTGTTTCCTCCTACAGAAACAAGCAGCACAAGCCTCCCTCTTCTCCTGCCAATGGCACTTCTCAAAGTCAGTGCAGGAGATAACGAATACATTATGTATTTAAGCTACAAAATAAGACATTCCTGTTCAGATGCAGGTCTCTCTTTATGAAGAGTCTATGTTAGGAAGACAGAGGATATGAATTCATCATATCCAGACTCGCGCTGCTTGAAGGTGCAGCCTTGGACCCCTTCAGTGTGTCCTGCTTTGTGAAATGCCATTTCTTTGTTTACTTTGCATAGTGCTATAAAATACCTTTTCCTTTTATTAAGTGAAAGTTATTAAGCTATTTCCAGCATAATGGCCCTAAAGGCCCAAATGCCCAAGGCTTGAGAGGACTGCAGTGTTTGGTGTCATGACTTTGTCAGGAGAAAAAGATGTTCCTCAGCAAAATGTCATCTGAACTCTGGGAGTTATTTATTTCCTTTCAAGCAGAGCATTGGGCATTTCTTAAAGAAGCAGTAGCATGATTTGCTTGTAGATTAAACCCCGCCTGAAACAAGTAATAGCAGTAAGAAGTCCTGCTCAGAGTTCGTGGGACAAAGAAGAACAGAAGGATGGAGAGTGCTGCCAGTAGTACAGCAGTGGTGCCTTTTCACTCTATGTGAGATGGATCCTGTATGCTGAGATGGAAATATTCTGAGAAAAACTAAACTGCAATTGAAAAAGCTGCTATCATTTCTGTGGCTATTACCTGCAGAGGAAAATGGGAAGGGGAACATGATGGTGATACAGAGAACTCATCTTTTTGAGATCATTCCTTTAGTTGTCTGAAACCATTAAGTCTGAATCAAGGGCTTTCGGGGATGCTCCTCATCCTAGAATTCTTCAGTTTTCATTGACGGGTCTGTAGGGAAGAGGGAGCAGGACTTGCCTGAGCAGGGGATGAAGTGTACAGCCCTGGGACGGCTCATCAGGAGGCCTGAGGGTCATTTCAAACACATGGCAATCAGGCTGAGACTCTGCACCTTTTCCTCCTTGAAGCAGTGAGGGTGTGTGTGTTTTGTTCTCACTTCTCCGCACCAGTTGGGATGAATGGGCTGAGGCTTCTCTCTGTGTTTTGCTCCGAGTCGTGTATCAGGTTTTCCACAACTGAACTGAAAACCCATGATTCATAATCAGTTTCGTTTGCAGAATGTTCTTCTAATTGATCGGACTGAGACCAATTTCAGTGTGGGAAACTGAACCCTGAGAAAATTAATTACCCGCCAGGCTAAACCCATTTCCTTTGGCCCAGGTACAGCTTATTGTATGTTACTGAGAGATGACCTAGCTGTCGAGAGAAAGGCAATGCTATAATTCTTTCTAGGACACACTACAGTGGTAGCAGAGAAAGTGCTGCTGGCTGAGGGCGCAGGCTTTGCAGAGTGGGGAGCCAGCGTAGATAAAGGGACAGCAAATACATGGCAAAAGCCTCAGAGGGAGCTGTGATAACAGCAAGTAGAAAATATACCAATTCTGAATCCAGGAGCCTCCCAGAGATGAGTCACTACAGAGTTTGCCTTTGGGAACAAGAGTTTTTAACATTCACTGTGCATATTTGGGACTCACTTTACACCTGCACAGTATGGAGAAGTGTCTCAGAGGCCAAAGGCCTGGATGGGGAAAGCTGCTGAGCCTGGGCAGTGGGGCTGGGGCAATGAGCAGGGTAAACACCATTAAAAAAATAGCCATAAATGAGCAGAAAGGACCAGGGAGTAAAAGCAGACATTTCTTCCTCTAGGCTGAAGACATGCAGAAGATGCAGGGTCCCATGTGTGGCTCTAAGAGAACACAAGGCCACTTGGAGCACAGGGATGCTGCTGCTCCTGGAGTTGAATGCCTTCCCCATGAGGGCTCTGACACTGAACTCAAAGCTCTCAATGGCAGGAGGTGTTGCAGATGTTTGACATTAAAGCCAACTGGGCAATGAAAGTAGCAGGAGTATGTTCACACTCTGTGAATGGATAAATTAAGGCTCACAGCAGAGACGACGCACATGAGAGAGAACAGATTTTAGACTGAAATTCTAATGACTGCCATCTTTAGGTTAATGACAGCCTGCCCACACAGCTCTGCCGGCTCCCAGACTAGCAAAATAACCACAGAAGGAACACGGATTTCCTTCGGTTTAGTCTGGGTCTCTAAGAGAAAGTGTCAGTGTTACAGGATGCTCCAGGCACTCTGAGCCAGCTGCTCCCCTGCTGCTCCAGGTTAATAGAAATATTTCCTTGGCCAGATCCCAGCACAGAACAAAATGGGATTTATAGCCAGAGTAAAGCTAATCAAAGAAAAAGGACAAAGGTTTATCGGCCACCAGAACTTCTTCGGAGCAAAGAAGTTAGTGATGTCTGGGTCAGCAGCGTTCCCTCGCTTCAGAGCCCTCGATGCAGATTGCATGGGGAGCGCCATGCCTTGATGAAGAGCTTTAACCCTCTGATTTATGAAAGGACAGGATTTCGATTCAGGTATATTTATTTGTAAACCTCAGATCCAAACGAAGTAATAATCTCCCTGTTGCTTCCAGCCCTTTGTCGGGATGTGCGTAGATGTGCTCTGGATCTCTGGGGAGCTTTGGGTAATCACAGTGTACTTGAGAAACAAAGGTTGAGTAGAATGACCTCTTCAAATGCAGATTGTTAGGCTTCTTTAAAGCCTTGGGGTACAAGGATCACATAGCTGGGTTAAGCCTCCTATCCTGCTTTCCTTCTCTGCTCACCTTTATGTTTTGCTCCGAGCAAAAGGAAGGTACAACGGAGACTCAGGATCCGTGTGTGTCTCAGAGGAAAATAAATTCTATGGCAATTCCTAATGGTACATTGTGAGACTTTCTCCTTAAGATGGGATTTTCCTTTCCACGTACGATGCATTAGAGATCCCTGTTCATGAAACCGCAAGTGCTTCAAGCTATCATCTCCCCTAGCAGATAAGCTGAAGCAGGCATTTACCTGCTATGGAAGAGAGGGAAACCCCACTGTGAGCAAAGAGGTGTGCAAATAAACACCTAACAGAATACTGGAAAAAAGTTCCCACCAAATTAATAATGTGTAGATAATAGCTGCTCTATTTAGTACCTCTTGTTTTAGCCAAAGTGTAACTTAACATGGAAGCTGGTCCACTGATGTTTATTGCTGCTGTTAGTTTCTCGTAGATCTAGATAGTCTGCTAAGTAAACACAGCATCTACCTCTCAAAGTAGATTTTACGGCTCCTTGAATCTCTTGCAGCCAGAATTCTCTTCTTTTGTAACCCCACTAATGTTCTTGGGTTGCTGCTTCTTCTGTGGGCACAGCAGGAACACTCCAGAAGTCAGAGCCTTCTGAACAGAAAAGCTTTGAAGGGTGCAAATCCCCTTTACATCACAGCTGTGGGCTTAATCTTCATTTATAGACAACTTCGTGCCAGCACAGAAACACTCAATGGATGTTTGGTGAGTTACATCAGTGTGGCATCAGCCAACATCTGAACTCCCAGAGCTCTTTGTGTGCACACTGATTTATTCAGAAAGATAAAAGCTGTTCTTTAAGTTTCTTTCAGTTCCCACATCTGCAAAAGAGCAATGAGAGATCAACATCTGCTTATTGAAAGCGAATTCAAGAAGGCAGTTTGAGGTGAAGAGTAACTACTGGAGAACGTTGCTGGTCCGAGGGCAGCCTACCTGGCCATCCATCCAGTGCCCATTCAGGGAGAGAGGAGATGAGATATTACTCCATTATAATCTGGAATTTATAATTCATACAATGCCAATGAAATAATGATAAATGATTGAATTGCTCACAGCGGCCATTCTTCATGCTTGAGCCCATTTTTAAAAATCTCTTTCTTTTTTTCCTAACTTTCTCTTAATGACTCCTCTCCTTTCTTAGCTTCCATTGCAGCCAGTTGGCAAAAGTGTTCCAGAGGTGCAGAAAGCAGATGTGCAGGAAGGAAAGGGAAAGCAGCAGATGATCAACAGCTGAAACCAGGTGAAGAAATCATGCCTTGATGAGCCGCAGTTCTGCTCTTAGACTGATCCTAAGTGGGAGGATGAATCGGTCATCCCTTGCTCTGAGTTACTGTGCAGGGTAATCTACTCCTGAATAAAATCCTGTAAAGATGACCTCGTGCAGATGGATGGCTGCATGGCAAGATAGAGCATAAACAAAAAATAATCGCTCCAAATTACATTTCTTCTTGTGACCTCATTTCCAGAAGACCTGAGCGTTCGTTTCAGTTCAACACACAGGGGAGCAATCCTTTGGGGATTAGTCTAGATGCAGGTGCCTGCACTTAGAGACCCAGATCTTAGTTATGTATATTTGGAAAGGTGAGAAAGCACCAGCCAAGGATGATTTCTAAAGGTCGAAGCTTTCTTTTTGCTGAAGCTTTCCCCCTCTGCTTGCTTTTATTTCCAGGTACTCCCTAAGGGCAGATTGAAACTCCAATGCTCAGAGCACATCCTTTGTCCTGCCTAATCATTGTCAGCAACCCAAAAGATGAGATAATGGGGACACATCTTGGGGACTCCAAGATTCTGATTGTTCAGAAAGGTCAAAGAAAAACTAGTTTTCTAATCTTTGCAAAAGAAGAGATTAGCAGCAGCCTTGCTGAGATGTGAGGAGGAAAAAAAAAGAAAGAAAACCCTAAGAAAGATGATATGAAGCTATTTGGATTTGTCTGCCATGCACGGTGCTAGGAGCCATGAAACAAAGCCACAACACTGAAAAGAAAGCAGGAAAAAACTCCCCTGCAAAATACACCACTGAATACACCGACAGCATGAGGAGCAACTGAGAAGAAAAATGAAAAGACACAAGTGAAGGGGCAAGAATATTCTGGGACAAACCAGTCAGGATGCTCTTTATTTCTCTAGCATTTAAAGTTGCTAGCCTCAGGTTCACCTCTGATTGCTGTGGGAGGCTCGTGTTGAAGCTGATGTAGCTGAAAATAGGAACAGGGCAGATGGAAAGAATGGATGGGATTTCTCTCCCATTAGTTCAGACACCTTAAAGCTGATTGCCAAGACTTGGCTGCTGTCTGGGCTTCCTCTGTGGTCCTTGGAGAAATCCACAGCCATGAAAAGCAATTCCACCCTTCATAAAAGTGACAAATGTGGAGATGCATCGGCTCCACAAGCTGCCCACCTGCCTTCAGCAGCTGCAGAAACCCGGGCAATGACTGCAGGACAGGGAGGTTAATCCCACTGCACAGAGCGAGGAGCAGCCCATGCAGAGTCACTGAGGAACGCATTCGGGGACTGCAATCCCTGCTGCAGCTTTGAGGCTCAGATTGGAGTCAGTGGAAGCTTGAAGATATTTTATGCCGGACGTTTGGCTTGGACACATATTTAGTATTAGTTAGAATCAAACAGAACCTCCGATTCTTTTGGAAGCATTCCTAGAGCAAGAAATTACCCATTGCCATATTTTTGTTGCTTTTGATGTTGTTTTTTTTTGACACTCAGGAAGAAACTGTCTCCATTTAAACGAGACGAGAAAAGAATCTCCTGCAAATTATACCATTTCTTTTCTCCATTATGTTTTTTCTGCATCTTCCAGCGGCGCTGTTACAAAACCAACAGCAAATGGTCGAATGGAACAGCAAAGACAATAATTTTAATGGAAAGAAATTGGGAACTGGAAGATGACACGGACTGAATTAGAAGGAAAAAAATAATAATGAAATAATATTTAATTTCCCCGGTCATAAATAATCTGTCCACCCACGTTAGAAACACATCAAAGATGACAGGAAAAATAGTCAGCGACATGAGAAAATATCATTATTTCCTCATTAAACGTTTTTATGTTTTTATAAGGGAAAAAAAGAATAAATTCAAAAGCACCCTGACAAGCAAAAATATAACAGCTGAAGGGCCGCTGGAGAAATGAATTAGGACTATGTAAGTGTGCAGATGTGTGAATCAAAGGGAAAAAATAACCTGGCATTGAGAAAACTTTGCCCATCATTGGAACCAAGTTCTGTTTCAGAAATGGAGGGACTGAAGCCATTTCTGTCTGGACACCACTCAGCAACCAACAGGCACTGTATGTTCCCAGCATGTTACTCCAAGAGGATCTGCTGTAAACCTTCCCTGGTGCAATGTGAGACCATTTCCCCTTGTCCTGTCACCAGTGAGAAAGTGCACGCACTTCTGCATGGTTTATTTACCCCATGCTTCTCACTGCACTTGGGCACAGCCTCTCTGCACAAGCCCAGCGCTGAGGTTCTGACTGTTTCTAACAATCCATCCCCTGCATCCATCTCCAGACCTGGTGACCAGAGCACATCTATTCAGAGCAGCATCGTAAGCGCATCTACTCAGAGCAACATCATGACTGTCATTTCTGCTCCGAGACACACAGCATCACTCATCAGCGAGTGCTCAAGGTCACGACACCCTGAACAGCACACAGCCTCCTCTTGCCTGGCCTCGGTGCAGCTGAGAACCTCCCTCCTCACAAGCACTAATGGCCCCATTACTGCTCCCCTCCAGATTGCCTAACAGATGCTCTTGATAAATACCGAAGCAGCTGAAATTCTGCAGGAAATGAAGCGCGGCAGCCCAACCGCCACGGCTGCTGGTGAAGGATAGGAGACACTCACAAGGTCTTTGGGGTGGGACTGCACAAGCAGAGGTGTTTGGCCCCTTCCAAATGTGGGTAATGCAGTGGGATCTGTGCGGTGCCACCAGCCCCAGGCTGCTGGCAGGGGTGGGTTTTCATCGAGGAAACAGGAGCAGTGCCAGGCTACGGGGCTTCCAGCTGCATCTGGGCATGAAATGAACTCACTGGAAGCTAACAAACACAGAGGCGGCTACAGCTTGAATAAATATACATTGATATGTATACTGTGTATCTGTTTCCACTTGCTTTTATTAGAATTTTACTGTTCTCAAAGAGCTATCTAATATATTTGTGATGACAAAGTCAAAACAACCCATTTCAGGACAACAAGCACGTTCCAGTTTTTTTTACCCATGCTGCTGGAGAAGCATCCCAAATGTTTTTTCCTCTGATATTCAACACAATTTGCAGTGTTTTAAGATTATTTTGTCTCCTCTTTTGATTTGCAGAATCATAGAATTGCTCAGGTTGGAAAGGACCTTCCAGATCACCAAGTTCAACCTCAACCTAACCTTACTACCCTCACAACCCACAGCTAAATCATGTCCCTGAGCATCACATCCAGATGAAAGTAAGGCAGCCTTGTAAAATGCAATGGTCCTGTTACATATCTCACAAAGAGAAGAGGTATAAAACACCCCCAGAAACAGCAATGCCAATAATTGCTGCTGCTGCCCCCCTTGGAATCAGCAATGCAGAGGGCTGAGTGACCGCACAGACATTCCTTGTAAGACATAACAGACCTTCCCTTCCTCTGCTAATCCCCCTCCCTCCACTTCTTCCTTTGTCTGTTCCAGATTGCCTCAGTCTAATATGATTTAGTCCAATCTTTACAGACTTTCACTTAATTCCTATTTAAACTTCTTTCAGCACACTGAACACTGCTGAGCTCTCTCCAGCATGGTTTCTTTCCTAACACAACCATGCTTTTGCTCCTTATCCCATTCCTTATTCCCCCAGGCTCATGGTTTGTTCCTACCCCTTCGCTTTTCTCTTGAGTACAGGAGATTTTCGCTGAATATGCTAAGAACAGGAGGAAAAAGCATCATAGAACCATAGATTGGCCTAAGTTGGAGAGGAACTTCAAGACCATCCACTTCCAACATCCCTGCCAACCCTGCAGCATTGCCAGACTTTAGATCAGGTTGCCCAGAAGCCCATCCAACCTGGCTTTGAGTGCCACCAGAGATGGGGTAGAGAAGGAGGAAGGAGTGTTAAAGACAGAGGGAAGAAGGATGGTGAATGTTTGGAGAAGGGGAAGGATGAGTTGCTGGTGTCGTAGCTGTGGTTAGAAAAGTGAACCAGCACTTTAACAGGAAATTCCAAGCTAGAAGCAGCAGCCCTGGGTTCTCAAGTCTTCTTACAGAGGAGATATTGTGTAAACCTAATAAAACCATTTGGAGACATCAAAATGACATAATACGGAGCACGGCGCTATTATAAACTACTTAAAATTAATGCATTAATGTAATATAAAATCCATACAAATTAGGTTGGAGGAAAAAAAAGCACACCTGGAATCCAAGAGGTTTCCTGTGCTCAAAACAAAACGTTTTGTCATTACCAAAATGAAATTTGAAGTCAAAACAATTCGTTTTAACTATTCCCCATCAAACGTTCTATTATAGCTGACCAGTTGCTGCGAAACCTCACACCAAAACCTCCAGCTTTCGACAGAAAATCGCTCAGATTAAAACCAGCCAAAAATATTAGGGGGAAAAAATAATTAAAAATAAAATAAAATAAAATAAAATAAAATAAAATAAAATAAAATAAAATAAAATAAAATAAAATAAAATAAATAAATAAAATAAAATAAAATAAAATAAAATAAAATAAAATAATCACTTCTTTGCAGACTAAAGAGAGACTGCAGATCCTTCGGCCTGCACCAGGTCCTTGATAATTGCTTTTGTATTTGAGACTTTGAAACCCACAGATCAATGTAGCCTAGGTTGTGTCAGGAATACCTCTGAACAACAGCCCAGCCTGTAAATTACTCCTGCTAATCCTCTTCAGCTCAGCCCTGTCCCTACTGATTTGTGAAGCCAGCAGTGGGATTACTGCAAACCAACACTGTGCAGTGCTCGGACAGCATCAGGAGATACTGGGCTCCCTGTGCCCACCCCCCCAGGTTGGAGTGCCTCTGTGCCAGGTGACAATGCAGGCAAAGACAGGGAACTTCCTGTAAAATGCTTCATCTTCAAATGCACAAAAATATACAAAAGGCCACAACGTTGTGCTAGAATAAGTCCTTAGAGTGCAAGGACTCTTCTGGGAATCGGGCCATTAAGTACGGATTTAAGAGCTCTGCTGTAGGCACTGGGATTTGTTTTTGTTGTACAATTTGCCCAGAATTTCTCTCTCAATGTCTTCTTTTGGCCACTTTGCAAGTATGAAGCCATTGATTGGTCTCACTATTGCTTCATGCAGCAGAAGCTGGGAAAATCCATATGGATTTTATTGTAAAACGCATTACATGCAGTGGTTTGGTCTTCAGGGTAGTAAAAGATCCACCGCTGACTGCACAACCTATCAGGTGCTGTGTTGTGACACAGAAACTCTGTACGCTTTGCTCTGCCTGAAGACACCACATCATCACAGGCCTTTCTCCCCACAGCACTTGTATCTCCATTTGCCCTTCTCTTCTTCCCTATAATGATTTCCATCTCTCATACCTCTCCCTCATTGCCTCCTATTTCTCCTTCATTTTATTTCCTCCACATCTCTCCCAGGTCCCTACTCCCCCTCTTTCAGCTCCCTCCTTCTTGCCCTCCCCACACCATGGACAGACATGGACGTACCCCTGTCAATAGCTGTGATTTCTGCAAACTGCTCGGACAGGGTCAAGGAGTTTTCTTCATTATCTTTTTATTGCAAACAGCCTCTGAATACAAGCAGCTCCATTAGTAAATATCGATGCACAGCAGGCTGGGTGCACATAGATTACCACGACACGTCAAACAGCAGAAATGACAAATAGGCAGCCGAGCGCAGGCAGCAAGAAGAGCTGTGTTAACGTAAGCAAGAAAACAGAGCGAATGCAACAAGGGAAATAATTAAAAACAAATACATTGGCAGCTTCCCACCACTGGAAAGGCAAATGGGAGATGGAGGCTTCAAGCTCAGGAGGGGAAACCCTCACCAAGAGGCAGGGCATGTAAGAACCACTATTAGATTCAGAAGGAAAGCTCACTTTCTGAAGTATCTTTCCTGTACTGTATTGGCATTTGAGGTCTCATGAAGAGCATCCCTCTTCCCCATATACAGTTCCCTAACTTCTGAGTTTTCTATGACTCATTGCCCCAAGCAGCAATGAATTTTCTCTGCCAGCTTGCTAGTTCTGAAGTATTAACAGAATATTGAGAATCTAATTTCTGATCTCCCTTAAAACCTCTTGGTAAATGGATCTCGCTCAGAGAAAGGACGAAAATAATGTGTGCAATAAAAAAGCCCCCCCAAAAAGGAAGAGAAAAAGAGAGAAATGAAAGAAAAAGATGAGATTTCCAGAGAGTCCTGACTGATCTCCACTTCATTATTGAAAGATAGGACTATTAAAGGGACACAGTAGGCCTGAAGGAATTGTGTGATCATTTGTGCAAATGGTAATTTCAGTGTTCAGTCTATCATATCCATAAACATAATGTGGCTGGGACTGACATGAGTTATAGCAAATCCCTTTCCCAGGAGGCTCCATGCCACTTTGATGCAATGCCTGAGAACGCAGAGAGCTGGAAAGGAAGCGACGCTTCCCCTGCTGCTCATCTCCACCGAGCCGGTGGGTGAAGCCACTCTGATTACAGCAGATTTGTGGAATTAAATGGAGGAGCCATAGGGCTGACAAAGAAACTGTTCCAATTCCGGAGAAGCTCATCTCCGTTTTGTACTTACTCGCTCGTACAACTGAACAAGCAGAAATCTGTTTGGTAAATAAGGATGTGTGACTCGAGCTCAACGCGCTCCTCTGCTGAAGTGCTAATCCCAAGGGAAGCATGTGCCAAATACTTCCCTGCTCTACAGATGTGCTGCCTGGCTCTGGGTGTCCACACATGCTTGTAGGTGGGGGAATACATGTCCTAACATTGAGACGTCGCTCTTTTCTTCCTAGTGAACTCAGCAGCCAGCCATGCAAACAGGGATTTTCAGCTGTGCCCTGTAAAGCTGCGCACCCTAATCCTATTGACCTTAATCTCAATCTAGTCATGAGAATTGAACATTCTCAGATGAATAAGAACCCATCAGCAATATTGTGAATTCAGCACCGCTCCTACACAGTGATAGCCTTGACCTCAGAAAACAATCTTGTTCTGTTTCTGACCCGGGCAAATGAAGCTTCCACACAATTTTTCTACATTGAGACAAACACACCCAAGCTCTCCCAGCTTTCCCAAGGCAAAGGGCAGAAATTTATGTTCTGTGTTCATCGATTCCATTAAGTTGGAAAAAAGAAAGCAAAACAGATATTTAATGTCACAGTGCTCAGTATTTTTTCCATACAGAATCCAAAGAACTGGATTCTTTTTGGTGACAAAGGCTGACTGTGTGCTGAATCCCACAGCAAACAGTGTGTGAGGAGCAGGGCTTTCCTTGATGAACCAGCCTCCCTTGGCTGCATGGAGAGGGGAAGGCAGATGGGCTTTGCAGGGGAGTTTCTTTGAGAAGTGGACCCTAACGACATCCTTCACTCAGTGCATCACAGACCTACAGCCCTCTCACCACTTGGCTACCCCACATACCAGCTTCACATTTCACCTTAGTCTCATATTAAGACCACGAACAGTATCTAAAGCAGCATCCATGTTTCTGGAAGCATCGCCTTTGATATTTCTACCAGTTCAATTTAAAACCTTGACTTGTTGAGATATTTTGGTTTTGGGTTTTTTTTGTGTGTGTGTTGTGTGTTTTTTTGTCTGCTTGTTTGGATGTTGTCTTTCACAAGTAAGAAACAAGAGTCAATTAAAAGGAAACATTTTCTTTGCTCAAGGGAATTTGTCTGCAGTAGCAAAGGAAGTGCTCTGTAAACAGGTAAACCTGCCTGGGATGCCTCAGGTCCCCACAGTGGGTTTGGAGACCTCTGAGCATACCTGGAATTCTTCCTCATATCTCTTTGAATGGCATTTGACTTGCAAATCTGAATGTCCTGCAAATGGGCTTAGAAGACAGACCCACTAAGAAGTCTAACAAACTGTTTTTATACCTCATATCGTGTTCCCAAACAGGATCTGGCTTCTTAAAGCAACGAAAAACACAACTTCTACATCTCACAGCCATGGATGCAGCCACAACTGACCCCTCGCCATGGCACTGACTGCATCTTGTCTATGACTGCAATTTGGGGCTGGCTGCAAGCAGCAAGTTGCACTGCGGTCTGGGTGACTGGTGCAAGAACTGAGGATGAGCTGCTTCTGTAAAGCCCACTGACAGCTCCAGGAGAAACAGAGCCAGAGCAGACATAAATGAGGGACCTGGCACAGGGTCTGAGCCAAAAAAAGAGGGAAGAAGTTTTTCCTGGGGTCGGGTCTCACACAGTCTGTGATCAGGACATAACATCAGCCATGAAACTAGAATAGCTTTGGTAGGGAAAGCTGCAGCTCATTGGGCTGCATTGCCTGGTCACATGCGGTTCCTCTCTCAGCTCAGCAATGCTTTCCCCAGTTAGACATTGGCCTAAATTATAGAGTTTACACTCAAACTTTACAAAGCATTAATATTTAGATGGCGGGTTAAGTTTCCATCTACGACACCGTTAATTTTATGGGAAAATCACACACATTCTAGCTTACATGTGCTACTTCTCAGCTGCTCAGTTGGTTACTCATCTGGTTTCCTGCTGCTTTTTTTTTTCCCCACCAGTGTAATTCTCTGACTTGGTGGAGTGTGCGAAAGTAACACCTGATCTTTGTCAGTAAAGGAGACCAGAACCAGGCTGCCTTTCACCCAGGCCTTTCAGAGCCAAGGATACAACCACCCTGAACCTGGTGCCTCCCGCGACTCAGCTTTTGATCTAAGAATAAAACGAAGACATTTCCTATGTGTGTAAATCAAAACCCACCTTTACCTGTCGCCCTTGCCCATAGGAAACCAGATAGGTTCTATTAGTTTTGGTTTTTAAATGCTCAGTGGATAAAAACAAAGCTGCTTTGCAAAATGAATTTCACCTCCCAGAGAAGAACTCTGCCACTTTTGCATAACACCATGAAAACAAGGGCTGGGAACAGGGAATGTTGCTATAAACTACAGAGTCATTAATGGGCGACTGTAATAATCAGGTGTATTTATAAACCAGGAACAACTTTCCCAGCAAGACTACTTTCCATCACCTCCCACCACATTATTGTTCCCTGCCAAATCTGTCAGCTCACACTTGCATTGTTAATTAAGTGAACCACTCGAGGCAGGTGAACAGAGAGGAAACAACTGGTAATTTTCCCCGCGATCATTTCTCTCTTTGGGTTCCTGCACTTGGCTTTGTCCCCAGCACGGAGGTGAGCCCAGGAATTGTATCTATGGGGAGAAATGCAGCAAATCGAGTAGAGAGTAAAGACAAAATTTACTGAAAGCCTCATCTGTAGCTTTCAGCATCTCAGGCAAATCCTATTACTGCCCTCAGAGGGAGGGATGGGATGGCAATGCTGCAAGGATCAACAGAAAACAACACACTTAATTCCACTTCCCCATCCTTACCTCCTCATCGTCCTCCCTTCCTTCCTTCACTCGCTTGGGAAATGACAATACTACCAAAATCCACAGCTATCTTCGGTTCCTTCCCCTCTCTCTTGACCTTTTCACAGTTCTAAGGGTTATTTAATGAGCTTAGAAAAATAATGCATCAGTTAATGGCAGAATCCCTGGAAGGGCAGCATTACTGAGCTCACCCCCACTGGAGGCCATGTCACCTTCCAGCCTCCAGCTTTCTTTCTTGTCTAATTTCAAATGTCTTTAAATTAGTACCACTTTGTGAAATGGAGAAAGAGATCAGCAAGAGAGCTGGAAAGGGCCATTTAAATTTTGATCTTCATATGCTAGTGAGAATGAAGAGCAATTTCTTTACAACTACTATATAGAAACTGGTGTACAACAGAAGACCTGCTAATGTAGACACACTATTATATGTCATAAAGAAGGCCACAATACACTGTAAAGTAGTGAGGGAATAGGATAACAAACACTGAAGATCTGGACAGCTTAACTCATTCTATAAAAGAACCCATAAATCTAAGCAAAATTAAGAAAATTTGTTTTAATAAATCTAGAAGTCAGTAATCCTGCCTCTTCTCCAACAGGAACAAAAACTACTGCCCACAGGCACTATGAACAACCCATCTTTCATCCCAGACTTAAAGTTCCCATGATTTCCAATGACACTTGAGACTGTTTTATAATTCAAGACAGAATCCAGAGGCTGTACATGGTTCTGAAGATAACACCAAGTAGAGCCTGGCAGCATAAACTTCCTTTTGAAATACTTTTGGGCTTTAGATGTAAATGGAAGTAGGCTGGTGCAAAACAGAACTGTGTCTTCAAATCAGTGCCTTTGCTCTGGTAGGCAACTGCTCCATATCACTGTTCAGTTATTCTTTGTCTAAGAGTAAACTAATCCTTTCCATATGGAGAATCATCCATCATATTTTAGGGACTTAACCAAGGTATCAGCAGTTGGTATTAGCTACCTTCCACCTCTTGTGAAATAGAGACATCTCCAGGATGACCGAACACACCTAAGATCTGAGTCACATTCTGGAGGAGGCTCTTACATTAATTACAGAGGAGTTCTGTATGACTAAATCCCTGAGGTAAGTACCTTCACCAAGTATCTAAAGTTAGATGGGATGAATCTCAAGTTTTCTGAACCCCCTTTGCAGAAGGGCTCTCCCCTCTGCCTCTGAGAAGCCTGCCTATATTTTTTCAGCTTTAAATTTAATCATGGCTAGTTGGCATTCATTTGTTCTTGTGTCAGCGCTACCCTTGAGCTTAACAGATCATCTCCTTCCCTGGCATTTTGAATTGTTCTGCTCCTCTTATCCTCCACAAACCTCTCACTCATTTAGCAACAGCAGTTATTTATTTCTCTTAAGAACTCAAGTCTTTGACTCCCCATCCACTTCATTATTCCGCCAGTCCTTCCCAGAACCTGCTCCTCCCCAGAACAGTCTACACTGCACAAGGTGTTTAGAGCAGCATATAGCAGTAAAAATGAAGATTAATACCACGTATTAATGTCAAAAACATTTGCTTTTCTCTTGTTTTATTAGACACGTTGCCTCGGGTATCTGAGAATGTTTCCTTTTCCACAGTTACACCACTTACTGTTGCTTCAGTGATCTACGGTGGCCAAACATACCCATCATCACCACTTTCCTACACAGATTCCTCTGTTTGCTTTGTCCAAGAGTTATCGGCAGCCCAGTAATTTCCACTCAATTAACACTGCCTTTTCCCACTATCATTTGTCACCGGTATTTTGTGTCAATTTCCATTAGTAGTGAGAATATGAAATGGGATCAGACAAGACTGACCCTTCCACAACTTTATGACTGGCCACCACCCTTGAAATATTTCCTTTCTTGGAGAACCCATCTCTTTTTGCAGCTCTCTTCTGATCTGATTTAACTTAATTTTACCTACCTCTGTCTTAATGAGTATTTCTTATTCTGCATATATCAAATGTTTCTAGCTTATTTGGATTCAGACCTAAAGCACATCAACTAGCTAGAAAATAGTTACCATATTATTCTTCTGTGGTCTTTTCTTGCAGAACACGTTGTGATCCATCTTACTGTTTTAATTATTTTGCCTTTCAAAGTTGTTTTTGCATACTACAGAGGTCACACTAATAGACTTACAAACGCCTTGATCACTTTTTCCCTCTAAAATAGATGTGCCATGCTTTCAATTCCTTTGTAATACAGTATCAACCCGCTTCTGCACCAACATTCTGTAAAACAGCTCTTTCACATATCAGAAATAAAAGCAATTTCTTCCCCTCATTATCATCTCATTATCAAACCTCTTGCATCATCGAGCAGTTTGAGTTTTACTTCTACCTCAGCTATAAGGATTTAAGTGTCCACGCACACCATCCCATTTGTGTCCTGCCCTCACACCACGATTATTATCAACATCCTTACTGAAACTGAGAGGAAATTATCCATCTTGTTTTGTCACAGGACATTTATCCTTTTGACTTTCTGAATCCACCCAGTTGCCTGACGGCTTTAATCTAGAGAATTACACAATAGATGCCTTTTATTCTAGGATCTCCAGCCATCTCCCTTGTGCTAATATAGCCAGTTACATTGAAAAAAATTAATAGAGTTATTTCTAGGATTAAGAGAATGATCTTACGCCTCAGAAGGGGAAAGAAGAAAAAAAACCATAAGTTACTCACTCTAATTAGAAGTCCACGTGCAGCCCCAGGTGTTGAACAGAGCTGTAGTGATTCCTCCAGTGTACCCAAACGATGGACACAGTAACACACGTCAAGTTTATCTGGAAAACATATTGTTGAATATTGAGGTCAGACTCATTCCTCTACAGGGAAGCAGAAAGACTTTTGTCCACAAGTGATGTAAGTTTACCTGAAATTCATTCTAGGCATGTAAAGCAGAGAGCAGCTTCTTTCTTGGTGCTCTGCTCAATTATGACTTTCAATTTAGTAAATAAAGCCACTTCTTGTCTCATGATCTAATAATGAAATGCACGTACGAAAAGCTGGATTTAAGTGGTGATACGAGTAGGTCAAATTCTGTGATCTACATTCAGTTTTAATCCAGGAGTTATGAATCTGAATTCCCATTTGATTTTGTACTTGGAAGGAGAGCACCTTTTAATGTCGGACCTCACGGTGCTCAGCCAGCTGGCTGTCTGGACAAGCCATGTTGCATCACCCTCCAGTTCCCCATCAATCCCACTAACTTGGGACTGAGCATTTTAGAATACAAAAACATCGGAGCGGGGACATCGCCCTTCAGCCCCATTCATTTCCATGTTTCCTCAGTTCCTCTATTGAATACTTTTACTGGATCTCTAGCATATGCATTGTCACTCATTCTGGACCATTTTCTTTCTACTGCATGTACTAATAGCATCTGCTAGCACACACATTGCTTCTCTGCAGAAAATGGGGACTTTAAGGACTATCAGATGACTGGAGACGGATTACCTTGGGGTTCCTTCTCCTTGAATTATTCTCCTATGAAATTCTCATCTGCAGGCTGCAAAAGGGAAACGACAGAGAGAAAAGAAACAGCTTCTCCCTGTCTAAACTTTCTGAGGAGCCTGTCGTGCTAAGTACTGGCCTGTCTCCTCTCGTTTGCGTTAACAGTGTCTAAATCACTCTTTCAACTCGCTGCCTTCCACAGAAGGAGCTGAGGCAGCAGCACAAATGGATCCTTAAGTACAAGGGGCTGGAGTGAGCTATTTCCATACGTACTTGGAGGTAGGGAAAGAAAAAAAAGCACTTTTAGTTTCAGGTTTCTCTCTCTCTTCCATTAACGCAAGAACCACTTTAGGTTTGATTTTATATTAAACACATCTCAAAATAACTTAAAAATGGGTTGGACTCTTAATATCAAATAATAACAGCTTGGGGATGAGCACGGTTTCTTTACTGGTGGCCACGTGAGGTGGCAGCACCGTAGTGCTCACACAGCCCTTGCTCCATGCTCAGGACACGGCAGGAATAAGTGGGCAGCCAAGCCAACCCAATCTAACCCTACCCAGCCCAGCGTGCTGCCTGCTAGCCCTGATGGTGTTTGCTCCAGGACAAGGCAGACCTGCTAAAGGCTGTCATTGCCTTTCCCTTCGGTACAACTGGTGAAAGAGCACCAAAAGCCAAAGCTGTGTCCTCCAGGGCTGATAGCTCCAAATCCTTTCCTGTTTCCCACTAGCAGGGAAGAAGAAAAGCCAAGCGTGGGTGTGCAGCAGGGCTTTGGGGCTTGGATGTGGCCAATAAGTTGACCCATCTGCTCCAAACAGCAGTGAGGCAAAGCCAGGCCAAGCTCTGGCTCCTGCAGCCTCAGTCTGTGCGTGCCTGCTCTGCTGGAAGCTCTATCTTTGGAGTGTTGCAGTCACCAAAAATGAGACTGAGGCCGCCTACGGGCTCTCTTGCTAAAATTGCTTTCATTTAGAACTATTTATCAGCATTTTCACACCATTTTTCAACCACACTCCTCAGCAGCTCCATGCAATGCAAATACCTCCAAGTCATCACGGCGAGCCAAGAGAGCCCAGCCTGATAAAACATAATGCGCGAGGCAGGGAAATTCAATTACAGCGGGCTGATGTGCTAGCCCCAGCTTTTTGCTTCAAAGGGGAGGGATAACAGGTAGACAGATTTTCTAGACATGTGTGTGCAATCGCTCTTGCTGCTGATCTCTCTGAGGCAAAGTGACAGGCAGCTTCACTCAGACTGGGAGAACTTAATTCCTGCAATGCGACCCACTGCAGAAGCTGAAACTTCATCGACACCACATAAGCTTGGTTGTGAGGATGTACATTAGGCAAATCTCACCCTTACACCCAGCACAAAGTGCTGAGGATTAAGTTCGAAACACTTATATGATTTGAGGGTGGAATGATTTAAAAATGATTTTTAAGAACCTTTGGCCATAGCGGCAGGGCAAGGAGGGAAACTGGCACATCTGCCTTATCAACCATTACACCAGGTAAGTAGAAGTCACAGGTTCTCTGCATGCATTTATCTGCGTATGTGAAATTCATCCCAGAAAGCTGAAGACCACATAGAAGAACTCTTCAATATTACATCAGCAATGTGCATTGGTGAGGTCTGAGCAGCCTTACCAACAGGCAGGAGACTCGCTCTGTTACCATTGAGTGCACAGTGAAACTCCAGGGCACAGCTCCTGTGCTGCTGCTGTTTCCAAAATACTCAGATTATGCTGTGGTGCTTCCCTCAATTCAGAGCCTTCACTGTGCAGCAAGAACAGAACTGTTACCCTCTTTAAAGCACAGCACAGTCCTGTGGTGCACTTCAGAAATCTTTCCTGAGCATATGCACACACACATCCCCTTTTTGTTTTTTTTTTCCCCATCCTTTGAGTAATGATTTTTGTTCTGACAAAACCAGAACAAGTAGAGCAGCTGCGAATATCTCCGAGGCTTTCAGAGATCAGGCACAGCCCACACACCAAGCTGATCCGTGCTAAAACCCAACACGAGGAAACTGGCTGGCATGGCTGAGTCCAGCTGAGAGATGCTGCCCAGGCACTGGGAAACCTGCAGGTGGGGTGAGGAGGCTCCTCTGCATCCCCAAGGCTGCTTGGCACCCTCCAGAGCTCACAGAATCGGGGGGGTTGGAAGGGACCTCTGGAGATCATTGAGTCCAACCCCCTGCTGAGGAAGGTTCACTACAGCAGGTTGCATATGAAAGCATTCAGGCAGGTCTAGTGTATCTCCAAAGAATGTCATCCTCTAACCTATACTAATACATACAGTTATGCTGTACAGTTTGGTAATTCTGAGCATCCCTTGCACAAGTGCAAAGCCTTAATACTGCTATCTATTACTTTGCGTAAATATTGAAACAACAGCATTTGGAACACAACACACCAGGATGCAAGTAGTTCAGCCCTGAGCTCTAAGGAGCCCACTGAACTGTTAAGCTGCTGAACTCCTCTTTGGGTCCATGGATCTAAGGAATTAACTTGGCCCTATCTGCAGCGATTGAAGGGCACTGAGTTTTGGCTGCACTGCCTGCACCTCTGTGTAATTTCAGGCTGGTACTTAAAGCCCACAAAGTTTGGACAAAAGTGCTTTTATAAGGAGTGTTTTCCTGTCCTGAATGCCAATGTACTGCAAGCTACATGAAAATCAATAGCAGCAAGAGGAAGGAATCCTCTGTGGGGAGAAACATCTTGGAAAAGCAGATATAAAGGATCCACCGCCTCACGCTAATATTCCATTTCAGAAAGCCAATTTATTATCCCTAAGGATTGGAATATTCTGTTCCAGGAAAGGAGCTGTTTGAATAGATGTGTGTGAAGGGAGACACAAACACACGCACAAACATATTGATCCAAGCTGTATTTATGATTCCTCAGATCTCTAAGAAATTGATTTCAGACTATTCTCCCTCTCTCTGCTTCACTCCAGCTGAAAATCAAAGCTCCAAATCAGTGTAGGATCCCCTTAAAGAATTATTCTGATTGGAAAAAAAATTAACTGGAAAGCAAACTTTATCTGGAAAGAAAAACCCCTTCAAACCAAGGATCCTGTGGATTTGGTGTTCAAATGCTCTGACAAGCATCTTTTCAAAGAAACTGGAAACTTAGAAATACCATTTAAGATTAAGCAAACAAACAAACACAGCTCTGCTTCTTTCTTCCCTTTTCAAGGAAAGGATTGAACTTATTTTTCAGTAAGTTCAGACAACTTACTGAATTGCAATTGTTCGTTTTCTCTCAATAAAGTTTTTCCCTGGATTTCAGTATTCTCGTTAATGATTTTATTTGCTGATTTAGTGCTTTGTTTTCTTGGGGACTTACACAAAACTGGAGTCACAAAATAGTCCCTGTGCCAGCTATCTGCACAGGCACACACCTACAAAGGGGATTCCAGTTCTGAACCTAAATACACAACCCATCTTTATTAAGCAAAGTGCCAAGACTTGATCATCTTTAAGTCCCAGCTTAAAACAAGACCTGCAGTTTTCCTGATTGTTAAACATTCTCAAGAGCCAACACACAAAGCATTGCTTTGAAGGAGGTTGGCCTTCAGCTGGTGTCAGAACTCTACAGGCTCCAACCAGGACCGTGCTGAGAGCACATATCTACAAACTCATTCTTGGGTGTCCAAGTACCCAGAAGTCTCACCCGAGCATGGAAAGATGTACAAGATGAGAATGGAGATGAGCTATGGATCCTCGACTCCTTCCAGCTCCAATCATCACCTTCCCCATCTTCACCTGCCTCCCCCCAACATGCTTCCCAGCCCACTCAGTGCCTTACCCACCAAAGGGATCCACTTCATTTCATTCTAAGCACCACACAACAGCTAATTATAAACCAAACACAAATTAAACCCATCTTCCCATCCTCCTCTCCGAACCCCCTAATTGCCCATTACCCTGCATTGTGCTTTGACACAAAAGTAATTCTACTAAGTGGGGGGTTTTGTTGTTGTTTTTTTCTTTCATAAAAACTGTTAATTTGCTATTAAATCTCTTGTTGAAAGACTAATAGCTTAATGAATGCATTAAACATGTGCAAATTAGTTTTTTTTAACTGCGTTACTTAGTCGAAGATTGAAAGGGTATGATACATCATCGTTGGCTGGGTAGGATTTAATGAGGCATTAGGCCATCTTCTGTCTTGGAGGCCAGACTTATGAATGATCCCCAGTTCTGCACAGGCAATGCTTGTCCCAGGTCCCTCTCCTGCTGGTGACATATATTTTCCCTTTGCCTGTTTCTTCCCCCGTCACTGCTGATGTACATGAAATAAAAATGTAGTTTCCAGATCAGTTTTATAATGAAAAGTAGCCCATTGCTGATGACAAATGTTGTTTACAGTCACTAGAAAAGAGGGTGGAATGGTGAGTGAATATATTAGAGGAGGAGAGGATAGCTTTTATATTCATTATACTGCCATTTTGGGCCCGTGAAGACACATAACCTTTCTCTTTCTCCCTTCATCATACAGTCACTTTCAGATGTCTACATTAAAATAAAAAGCTGCAGGCAGTGTGTTTTGCATTAGCTACTATCAATGACGAAGACATTTTCCACCAATCAAGCAGAGCTCACTGCAGGGACACCATCCCTCTGAACACACTCAGGGAGGTTTTTCCTGGGTGCCCCCTTCCTACTGCACCCCTCCTCGGGTTCTCCCTGCCCCACATTAAATAAATCCTGTATAGGATACCAAATAGAAGCCAGCGTAAGGTTTTGGTCCTGATAGGTCATATAGGAGAGCGGAGCCCATCGGGGTGATGTAGCACAGCAGCAGACATCGGTGCCTATTGAGAAGTAGGCAACCTAAACAGGCAACAAAGGAGGAACAGTGGGGTTTGTGGAAGAAAGAGTTCTGTGTTGGCAATGACAGAAAGGAAACTCTTTATTTTGAGGAAGATTTAGACAAATTAATCTTCAGGAAAAGGAAGGATGGTTTTAATACTTCTGGGGTTCTGTCTGTCAGTTGAAGAGGACGAGGTCTGCATTGAGGAGGCTGCAGGAGATGACACGTGCTGGAACGAACCCAGAGTCAGACAGCTGGCACCACTCCCACCCTCACATCTCTTCTCCACGCCATGATCAAAAGGCTGTCAGATACTAATGAAGCCTTAATGCATCATTTCCTATTCACACTGACTCGTGTGCGACATCTTGGGCAACTGAGTTTTGTTGATCACATACCGAGGCTCCTTCTGCAGTGATCAGCTCTCCCAGATTCAGAACAGCTGAGTTTGGATCCTGGCATGAATTACCATCTTTTCAAACCTTCCTCCACTGATTTCATGTGGAGCTTCAGGGGTTCCAGCCACTTATCCCTTAACAGTCAAGTCAGATGTCTGAAATTAGACAATGAATAGCCTTATAGGACTGTCACTTGTTCATCTCTGAGAACTCATGTGCATGCTGCAATTAATGGCTTGTGGTGAGACACTGACTAGGGGCCAAGAAGAGCCACAGGCACCGAATTATTGCTGAGTCAGTGATTTCATCTGAGCTGGTGCCTCCACTGCCTGATGGAAATCTCATGGAAAGAGCACTCGATGGAAGGTACATCAAGGATGTGTGTCCTGCCCCCAGAGACTTTCAAGACAAGTCTGGATCAAGCCCCAGATTTAGCTGTGCATGTCTCCGTTCATTGCAGGGGAGCTGGACTAGATGACCTTTAAAAGTCCCTTCCAACTCTAAGGATTCTATGACACTCTAAAGAACAGGAAATGAAAGAGGGTTTAAGGACAGTTCCTCTGCAATATCATTTAATAACCCTTGGTCAGGCAGTGGCAGCAGAAAGGTTCACAAGCAGGTCCTTTATTCCCTTAACATGCTTAAATTATTGGTGGTGGTAGAACTGTAAGAAATTCAGGCCTATTCTGCTCATACCCTGTACTTTCAGCTGATTTGTCTTACTCTGACTCACATCATATGACTTAAGGAACAGTGCCCTGTGTCATCTGTCCTCCGAGTAAGAATGAAAAGGAAGCTCTGATTGGGCTGAAATCAGTAATAATTTGGCCACAGTATCATCTCTGGTGCTTCCCTTTCCCATTTATGCCAGGTGGCTTGTGATGGAGTCAGAGCAGAGTGAGACTGTCAGGCAGCTCTCTTCCAAGGGCTCTGGCTTTTAGGGGAACATACAAGGAAAAGAACTGATGCCTGGTTGGGAAACATTCCTATCTGCTGAGTCCTAAGGACATGCCTCATATAGCCCCAGTTCTCTGACACATTCATTACTTTGTTAATTAATTGGAGCACAGCTTCTGAGCTCCATTTAGCCTACCAAAAGTTCGGGGTTTAGTCTCACCATCCCCTGAAGGCGCACCCAGAGGGTGACTGGCAGCTGCAGGAGATGTATTATTCATCCCATCTCTCTGGGTATTAGTATGAGAATAGTCAATCTGTGAGATGTGTAACACTGTGCAGAGACTTCAGCAAGATCCTGAGCAACCATCCTAGACAAGGTACCCACCTCTCAGGTGGTTAATGGAATGAGTGGGATCCCATCACACCGACACTGCAGAACAGTTCCATTAGTGCACTTGTAATACAGTAATGCAATAATGTGTTGGAAGGTGCAGCAATAATAGTGGGGTGGCACAATCCTAAATTGAAGCATGTGAGGACGAGCCCACATGTGGCAGCCATGGACACAAAAACAGAGGAAGAACATCTGCTTACCTTTTGAAGGCCACAGGTAGGCAGGGATCTCCAACAAGAGCCCTTCACCCCTTCACCTCCACTGCTAACCCTTAAATGAGGTCTGGGAAGGGGGGAATCCAGGCTCCAGCCTTTCCAGTCACTCAGATGGATTGCATACGCTTGAGCTCCCCTGGGTTGGCCCTGCCTTTCCACCAGGTGCTCCATCACTGCTTCAAGCCCTGACTTTGCATTTCCACTACAGCACTCTATTAATGCACCAACAGAGTAGAATAAACCTAAGTTCAGCTAATCTTTTTGCACCTCATAAGTTACGAGAATGTTTTACAGGTTATCAGCAGTGCTCACATCACCCATAACTAGAAACACTGGATATAAAAGCCTACGTTGATGCCAACAGTTCCCCTTTAGAAATACTACTGCTTCAAGGGGGGAGAAGGAAGCCCACAGACTTTACAACACAGTTGGTGCTGGAAGCATGTGGGCCCGTATACAAAGAGCAATGGGAACCTGTGGTTTCAAAGTATTTTAAACCTGAATATTCATGCATGGAGTATTAAGAACAACAAGTTGTTTTTCTTTTTTTTCTTCCAGGACAGTTAGAAATCAAAGGCATTCACTCAAACCTTCAAGAACTGTGACTAATTGTACCCCATACACAGGTAAATATCGGCTCATGCGCAGTGGAAGGATTCCCTGCTATTCAAGCCAAGCAGTTGTGTGTTCTTAGAGCTTACAGCCTGTGCTCGTATTGTTACCTGCATGCAACATGACGATGTGCAAGGTCAGCGGTAGACTGCGCTCCTATTGTTGGTGTTTGAAGAGGGAACATTTTATCCTTCACAACAAATCTACATATGGGCTATTCAATGAAATACAATAGCCTCACTACATTACTTCATCCATTAGCTACATGCCTGTAAGAAAAATAAAGCTGTAGTGTTTTTTTTTAAGATCCATTATGGATTGTGAGGTAAACAACTTGCATTCAGGCTGAAAACTGCTATCTGATCCCCAAAGCAGACAATTTTTTCAGTCTGTGTCATTCAATGGGAGGTAGATGACTTCCTTTAGCATTATTTTGTACTGTTTTGGGGATGCAGGATGCTTCATGGCACTCCTGTGTTGTGTTGCCATTCTGTAAGAGTTCCTCTTGGTTTCTAATCCTAGGGGAAAACAACAGACCATGGTTGTTGTTGAGGGAGGGATAGGAGAGATGGAGACCTGGTCTACTCCCCTTTAAACTAGACCAAAGTTCCCGTGCTGCCTTACAGCCCTGGTCCAGCCTACAGCTCATCTCACCATCCCTGTCTCTGGACTCTGTGAATCAAAGCAACTTTCACAGCATTGCATTCCCCACAGGCAACTTGCTCCTCAAAGCTCCTTCCACTGCCCCAGCATCACCTCCCTCTGCTCTTTCGGATCTGTTTCTTCTGCAGCAAATTTAATTAAGGCCTCTCCAGGAGCCTCATGAGCAAGTCAATACAGTGCCCAAGGTAGGATGTGTTAAAATAAGGTTTAAAGTGAGTAGGTATGAGAAGAACTGGAAGGAAGGTAAGCATTGCTGTTAAGGAACTGAAGGAAGGCAGGATCCATCACTCCCTGCTTAGGTCTATGTTACTATTAAGGAAAGTATCCATGCTCCCGCTGTAGTCATTACGGATCCAGTCAATACACCCTCATCCCTAAATCTGCTGACTGTAGAGGTTGATCTTCATCAGTGGTCACAGAGATTGATTGGGGCAATAAGGGGTAAATATCCCACAGCCCACCCAATCAGCTGTGTGATTCTGGCCATATGGAATAAGCTCATCTGTATGGTCTGTAGTCTTCTTTCTCAATTACCCTGCAGCTGTATCTGTTCCAAAAATAACAGCTAGCTCCTTCGCATTTTGTGATTGTGCCATCGTAATTAAAACAAATTCCAGTCTCCAAACAGCAGTTGTAGGAGCCCATCAATTTCAGGGGGAGGGATGGAAAAACATTTTTGCCGAATTATATTCACTCCAGCCTACCTGGTTTCTAAACCGTCCTCGATTCAATTTGGTTGCTGTGGAAACAGCCATGACATCAGACTTGGGAGTCGTGACATCGTCGAGTGAATAATCTCATGCTGGAGAAGGCAGCTGGAAAAATGGAGCAAACAAATGTGTTTATCCACAAATGCTCCTACCATGAGGAACTGGAATCTCCAATGGTGATTTACCACACGTCGCTAATGCGTTTGTTATAATATATTTCTTAATTCTTTTATTTTTCTTTTTTTTTTTTTTCTTTTTTGGCTGGATATGGAAGTTCATCAAGGCTGGAACAAACAGGGGAAGCATATTGAAATGAGCATTACGGATCTGTCGTGCTCTAGTTTATGGTCTTTTCTCAGTGATACACAGTAAGTAAAACAAGCGCTGATTGAGTCAGCTGCCTCCTGGGTGTTCATTTGCTGTAGTGTGAGGAATATTAATGCTAAGTACATCCGTGTGCATCAGGAAAGGCAGGAGGAGGCAAGCAGATTACCCCGGCTTAGGGGTATTATACACGCGTCTGCAACTTCCAAAGACACAGAGAGGAAACATTTCTGTGGGTTTTTGTCTCTTATCTTCTTACAGTCTTATAGATTCTGGAGATGCATTGCCCCGGAGTTTTAATACTCAGTTTTTTAGGGGGGGATTGTGATTTTATTTTAAATCCTCCTTTCTACAGAAGGGAAAAAAAAGAAAAAAAAAAGAAAAAAAAGAAAAAAAAAAGAAAAAAAAGCAAGCAGTGAAATTCATCAGGATAAAGAAAAAGCAGATTCCAAGAGAAGAAAGAGCAGATGAAAAAGTTTGATTAAAATCCCCTCTTGTTCCATGTGTTTGATGTAAATATCTTCACACCTTTCTCTTCCTTGCAACCTCAGCAGAGGGTTCAGCCCGTCACCAGGGGATTGCGTTCCAGGCTCAGGGCTTTGTAGTTGCTGCTGCTCTTGCTGCTGTTGTCTAAAGGGATTATAAGCCTTTGTAAAGCTTGTGTTAATACCCTGGAGGGGAAAAATAAGTTTCCAAATAACCTTTTTTTGTGTGTGTGTGCATCCCCTGTCTAAGGGACCCTACAAATGGAGAAATTAGGATGAGTTTTGGCTTCAAGAGCAGGCCACTTGAAGTTCATGAGCCATGTGTGCTTCTTGTGTGCCCCAGCCTGTCCCAGGTATCCTCGTGCTGCTGACACTGGGGCCTATGGGGAGCAGCACTGCTCTGCTCACCAGGGAGAGCATTTCATCTGAATTAGCTGCTGGGCTCCCAGCGCATCCTTCAGCAACGTTGGGCCCCTTATGCTCTATATGTTCTTTGGCAAATCCCAATTCAGGATCCGATTCCACAGCTTCAGACTGACTCTCTGCATCTTTTGTTTGTTCTTTTTTTTCTGGGTTTTGAGCCACACTGCAGCATTTCCCCTCAGATGTTCTGCAAAGAGGCTAAGGAGCACATTGCTGGGCACTGCAGGGCCGTGCCATGCTGGTGCCTGGCCCACCAGGTGATGGGTTGCTCAGCAAGGGCTGCTGCAGGTGCTCAGAGGCTGGCCTGGAGCTTGGTGCCCATTGGGATGAGGCACTCAGTGCTTGCTTACATCACAATTACCCATTCCATCCTGCTGTGTCAGCCTTTGGGAAAGGAAGTGAGCAAAATGGGCAGTGAGAAAAGGACAATGGAGAGGAATAGTGCTGAAAGAAGGGAGAGATGTGGAGGGGCAGTTTTTTAGAAAATGAGAACTTAGAGCATCTCCTACAGGTGCCTTCCATGAGCTCTGGATTAGGGATGGACTGAAGAGGTGAGGGCAGTGCAGCCTATTTTTGTAGGGCTGACGCAAGCATCCAAAGCAGAGCTGCTCAGATACATTCATTGTTGTGCTTTTTGCTACCAGGAAGTGTTACATGGCAAGAGGCTCATCCCTGTAAACACAGAGCACAGGAGGAGACAGGAAACCCTGATGAGAATGAAGCAGGGCTGGCACCAGAGCACGTCAGCCCCATTGCTTGCCTGAGACCCTACCAAGATCAGGATCAGGGGTTTGGGCTCATTTTAGCCACAGGGAGGAGCCTTCTGGGACAGCACAAGGTTTTACACAGATCCATACCTAAATTTTCCTCAATCTATTTTTCAGACGTGTTGATATATCTTTGGAGAAAAGCACAACTCCCCAATTACTGTTTTGTCTGCAGTTGTGACAGTTTCAAAACGAGACTGAAACGCAGTCATGATTAAAATCAAACTTTGTGATTGACTCAAACCACTTTTTTCTTACAAACTGCCCGCCAGCAATTTTGGCTTATTTTTCTTCAAATAACATTCAAATTTGGAAAAGAGGAAAAAGAAACAGAGTTTTTGGATAAGAGCAGAAGTTGTTTCCAGCACAGCCCTTTCCATAAGACCATCTGCTCTTTTGTTCCCAGGTTGGATGTGCAGAGCGTTGTGCCAGCTGCAGCAACAAGCCAGCACCGTGTGCAGGTAGTGCACAGCTCCAAGCAAATAGGCTGCCCATGCAAGTGGAAGTAAAGGCTCTGCTTTGCAAAACCAAGAAGGCAAAAGGAATCCAATATGTGCTCACGGAGATGTTACAGAGCTGTGAGAGGGAAGTGGCCTGTGGCATGGGCACCAGAGCAAGCTCACCACGGCTCCATAAGGAATTGATCTCTGGAGTGGGTAACAATGCCTCAGGGGCAAAACAAAACCATATTTCTTCATTGTTAGTATTCTGTATTTTTACATAATTAACATAAGCCTTAACGATTCTCCAAACCTCTCTTCTACAAGCCCATGTATTTATGGAAATGCTTCCTTCTCGGTCTCCTTCCCTTTTCTCTTCCCTGGATATGCCCACTGACTTGGAAGGCTTAGCATGTATCTTTTCTTTCTCCATCAACCCTTGGCCTTAAAGCATTAAATCAGAGTTCTCTGGATCTGCCACACCATGAAAATATTTAGTAGGTATAATGTTTATCTGTGATTCTTGATTCACTCAACCCGTTCTCGAAGGGAATCTCTCCCAACATGCCCCCCAGTACTTAGCTGTGAAAATTACTTTCCCTTCTCCATGACTTTGTCGGTGCAGAGAACATCACAGCCTGCTTCAAAATGCTGCGCTGCACTTCTCAATGGTATTTTATGACACATTTTTCAAATCAAATTTAAAAGCATAACTGAGTGGAATTAAATTAATGCCGTCTGGTAATGTCAGCAGCACCGGAGCTGTGCATGGCTGGCTTAGCTTCTAAACCTCTGGCAGCTTCCTGGGACTTAGTTCTGACTTCAGGGAAATAGTGAGCATTGCCACGTGAATTATTTAAAAAACTGTATCTGTGGAAGAGAATATGTGGGAATAAATACATGGCAGCTGAGGTCTTGGCAGGGAAGATGTCAGTAAGGGTATATGTGGGTATGTTCCTGTGTATGTCTGGGGAAGGATGGTGCGTGAGTTCATAATAGGGATCCATGGGCATTTCAGTGTGATGGATGTAGATGTAGGGGGCTGAGAACATCCCTACTATTACCTTGGTAAACCTTACTGTGTCAGCTTTTTGCTTTCTCATTCTTGCTCTGATGTAGTTTGCTGGAATGTGGTTATTCCACCCCTGAATACCATAGGACAGATTCTGATAATGAACATGATCATGAGTTAGAATAGCAAAATGCTGCATCTCCAGATCACTGAGCAGAACTCATGCACACTTTGTACCTGTGTATTTCCTTATCCGGGTATAGTCAGGAGAGCCTTCCTGTAGCATTTGGGCTGCGGAACTGCTAATGCAACCCTGTATGATGGGATGGGTCATGGATATATGCAGGTATGTGATCAAAAGTAGGCTCACATACCACACTTGCAGGCTAATGCATTTGTAGATGTCTTAATGCTTATTGTACTGACACAGTTCACATATATATGTCTGAAATGGTGTGTGTATGGGCACAGTCTCATTTGTGTACAGCCAACATCTCCCATTTTCTCTCTCTGTTTTAAATAACGAAATAATAATGAAACCAGAGGAATTTTCTGCATGAATCTGAGATTCAAAGGTGGGGATGGAATTAAAAAGAAAAAAAAAAAAAGATTGTAAGGCTGCGTTGCTTATTTCTGGCCTATGAAGGACTCAAATAGTGCGACACAAGGTGGAAATAAAGTTCTATAAGCTGTTCTTAATGCACAGGGATTGATAGCAGCTTGGCTGAACTGCGGTAATTTTGTATGCTAGGCAGGGTGAGATTCATTCCCTTAATTTTAGCATCTAGGTGTTCAACATCTAATTGTGAGCCAGCCACTCTGGGCTCCCTTTACATGCAGGAGGGAGAAGCAGGCTCCCCAGAAGATGCCTCGTTCTGTTCTTGAGAGCAGCGCCTAACCGGGGTCAGAGGAACGCCAACGAGGAACGCAGGCCCAGACTGCAGAGAGATGGGGGTGATTATCTCGGAGCTCTCACTGTTAGACTTCTGAAGGGAAGGGAGATGAATCCTGCCCTCAGCAGCTATTAGATTTCTGGGGGTTAGGGTGCTTAAAACATCTCTTTTTTGCTAGCTTGAAAGACTCCATCGCTCTCACTGAGAGACAATTTCGTGCTCTTAAACAAAGTACTAAGGCATGAAAGTACAATCCAAGTCTGCTCTTTCCATAGGGCTGAGTAGGGCTGGTTAAAGAAAAGAGCCATATGATGTGCTTTGCATTGAACTGAGGAGCTGACATTGGGATCTGGGAAACGTTCCAGCAGGCCGAGGCAGAGGGCTGTGTTTGGTGCCAGCATGAAAAGACACAGTTTTCATGGAGTTGCATCCATTTACACCCGGCCTGCATTTGGCATGGGGAGAAGAGAAATCACCCCTTGATCAGGGCTTTTTTGACAGATTGAGTTATCTCTCTGGTGAGTAATGGAGTGAAGATGAGTACACGTTTGATATGTTAGAGTGGCTTCCTATAAATATTAAAGCATGAGGAAACTTCACAGGCTAATGGGACGGAAGCACCTGCAATTCATCCATGCAGACCATGAGTACAAGGCAACTGCCAGCAGCAGGTTTCCCAGAGGGGCCATTAATGGCTCTCTCTGGGTCTTTCCTGCTTCCTTTTCTGCCTTTCCGGGGTCTTCATGGCTAGAAGGAAAATTATGCATTGCTCAGCCTCCAACTCCAAAGTAGCTGAGCTCACAGAGCTCTTTTTTCTCTGCCTAGGGACGACGCAAAATCCTCATCACTGAAGGCACTTAAAAAGAGATTAGACAAACTCAAGTCTTGAAAAGCATTCATCTTCTTGACCCCATCGGATAGCAGACAGGTTGACCAGAGGTCATCCAGTAATTTCTCCAATTCCATTTACCATCCGTATTCTCCAATAGGAAGATCTTCAAAGAACGATTTCTCAGTCTGCTGTCTGCAAACCATCTGAACACGGTGCTTTTTGCAGTCAGTTCATGCAATCGAACTAAGAAATTAAAGTTTATTTCCACATGGTATAAACAAGGAAAACGGAGACAAAACAATCAATGAATCATAGAATCGTAGAAAGGCTTGGGCTGAAAGGGACCTCGAAGAGCATCTCGTTCCAACCCTCCTGCCGACCATGAGATAGGTGAATGCTCAGAAGTTCAGCCTCATTTTTATGTGTCTGTCCATTAAAATTGGGAAAGAAATGTCAAGATTTGGTTTCGGTTATGAAAAAAAACAAAGAAGCAGCAGCAGCCATTCACTACTAAAAAATAGAGAAATGCTGTTCTAAGGGGTGGTTACCCGGATTTATATCATTAGTCTGACAGGTGGGCAGCCCCCACCAGGAGCTCGGGGAGTCTCCTCACTTCTGAGAGTCAGAGTCTGGGATTTTCAAAGATATTTGCTGGAAGGAGTGACTTTCTGACAGCCCCAGGCTGTCAGCCGAAAGGCTGCTGCTGGGAAATGGGGAAAGAGTTTCCTCTTGCTCGGAACAATACCTGGCTCTTGATTTCCCTGGATGGTTTTGCACCGCTACCTGTCCTGAGGCATGGAGTTAACTAAAAGATATAAAGAGGTCACTGAAGAGCTGAAGAAGAAAAGTGAGATGATAGGAAGTGTAACTTCACCTCCGTGCAGCTAACTTCAAAATAGTTGGATCAGCAAGGACGCCAAGTTTACCTACCGGCTTGTGTGTGTGCGTGTCGGGTTTTTTTTGTTTTATTTTTGTTTTTCTTGTGTTGCTGTGAAGAGCAGCTTGAAGAAAAGAGAGCTGAGAGAAGTCAAACAGACGACTGCATGTGTCAGGGAAAATGTGTCAGGTTAGAAACATCGCCTGACAGAGGCAGTCAGGGAAAGCTTCCTCCTGCTCAGAGGATGCATGGTAAGCCACCATGCCTCTCAATGAGAATTTGGCAAAAGAAATAGGTTTGTGGGTTTTCCTCCTAGAATTTTCTCTCCTTCAGCTTATGCACCCGGTCCAACGCAGGTGTGAACATTAAGGGTGGAAGGGCCAGAAGCTGATGTAGGACCTGAAGGTCTACTGCAGCATGAATGCTTCTCCTCCTTCCTTCCCCCAACACAGTTTCAATCTTTAAGTCTTTTTCTCACCTCAGTAACATTACAGCACCACACATGCTGTCAAGCACAAACCTCCATCAGCAGCCACAACAACCCAACAGTGGCAGGTATAATGATAACCAGACCAAACCCTGCTTAATCCAGTCATGAAGTTTGACAAACCCCATTCATTTTCGCATCCTGATCCCAGATTTTCAGGACTAAGAGAGAAACAAGCCTATTTTCTTCATAAATAAGGTGATCTGGGGTTTGGGTGCAGGACCTGAGTGCATGGGACATTTTCCAGCTGCTCTCAGTCACTGTCATTTCACATCCAGCTCAAGTGCCAGCGATTTGTTAAATCAAACCTCTGCATTTAATAAGATAAAATAGTTCTTTATGAAATTAAAATTAGGTTTTAACATCTGTAGCAAACAGAGGGTACGCTCTCATGTCACATCTGCACCTGTGCAAATGCCAATTAACCCAGTATAATTAGTCACAATTTTTGCTAATTACCACTAAGATCAGAATCAGGATTTACTTCCTCATTTTTTATTCCCCTTTCTCTTCTAGCTCGTCATCTTTCCATCACTACCAGGAGCTGGGAGGTTATGCAGGTGGCCACGTGGGACCACGTCTAAAAGCAAAGCCTGGGCACCCAATTCCCAAGAGCTCAGCACCTGAAATGCAAACACGATTTTCAGAACAGTGTGGTTCTTATTTCACCACCCCCAAAAATAAGGGGTAAATCTCTGGTCGTTCCCCACCCCCAGCAGATTTTACAATGGCTCGTACCATAAAAAAAAATCAATATGCGATAAATGGAGCACTTTTGAGAGAAGTGGTGGCAGTAAGTCACTATTTCATCACTGCGATGGGCTCTCCAACCCATCCTCAGACTCTGTCATATGACAAGCAAGGTTGCTTCCCTCCTGCCCACCTGCCCCATTTTTTATCGTTACTCATTAATCACATCTCAGCATTCATCTCTGACATTCATTGTCATTTTTTCATCATTTTGGGATTAATAATAACCGTAATAGGAATTACCATTGTAAAGAGGTGGGGGAAGGACAGGATATTTTGGCAGGTTTCTTCGTGGGCTTCCACAGACTATTTATAAGGAAGAAGTGCACTGTGGAGATGAAGAGGAGGAAGAATATTATAGCTACCATGGCTTATGTGAGGAAAGGCTTGTGAAAACTATTACTTCTTATTGACCTAAATGATGTAACTGAAGAGAAAAAAAGACAAAAAAGCTCTGAGACACTGAACTCTTCTTCCAAATTAAAACAGGAGCAGCAAGATTTGCTTTGGGATGCCATTATTTTATCACTGGATTGTAAGGGATGGATTGGCATTCATGATTGACTCCCTTATACGTACACAAAACTCACCTGAACACTAAATAAATGTATTTTATCTGTTTCAGCATTGTCTGGAGTTGCCTTGATTTTGTTGGTGTCTCTGGGAGAGGGATTTATACCACAGATTTCTGATCAAATCTAAAGCAATTGTTTGTGATCCCAAAACGCAGTAGAAGTGGTTCCTGCACTTAAATAAACGTAAGGTCCCTGACCTAGATGGCCAACAACAGAAACTTTGCTAAGGTATTCTTAAAGGCCCAATAAAGTTCATGGCTGTCCTTGCTATTCAGTTAAAGAGCTAACATTTCTTTGTCTATAGCAGATCTTCTTTCTGCTGGAAACTAAACCTAGTACTCATTTTCTTATGTCCTCAGAGAGCAACAGATCGTCTGCTAAAATGTCCTTTAACGTATTAGAAAGTTGCATTGTGTCCTCTTTCAGTCTTTTCCTATTAAGGTTCAGCTCCTTCAACATTTCTCATAGGTCTTGTTTTATGAAACTCTCCTCCTCCTTGCTGGTATTTCTTTGAATCACCCCAATTCGTCCACATTATCAAACCTAATCCCCCAAAGATCTGGCACTCCAGCTGGAGACTCCTTAGCGCCCAGCTAAGCAGAATATACGATCTCTCCGGTGTTACTTTCCAGAGCAAGATTTGCCTCTTCTCGCTGTTAATTCATATTCATCTCCTGCAGTATTATAACCCCTTGATCCTTCTCCACTGTACTCCCATTAAGGCAGTTATTCTCTCTTTCACAGACATTGCCATGATTCCTCCTTCCTAAGAAGTCATTTGCACCATTGTCCTATTGAATTTCGTCTTGTTGATTTCCTACTGCTCCGCCAAAGCATCAGAACCATTTTAAATTCCAATCCTGTCTCCCAAACTGCTCGCAGTCCCTCCCAGCACGGTGCTATTTGTAAATTTTATAGATGTGCACCTTACTACATCATCCACGTGGATAATGAAAATACTGAAGAGGTGTGAGACTCTAATTCTCGTGTCCTTCCAGCTTAAAGGAGAACTAGCCATGAGTGACTTCTCAGACAATTGCAGATCCGTTTTGTGAGGCTGCCTTCTTGTCACGTTTCCTCGTCTGCTTATCAGAAAACAAAGTGGGACCCTATTAAAAGCAAGGTACATCACAACCACTGCATCCTCCTAAACCAGCGGGGCCAGTGGCTCTGCTAAGACAGATTGATTTGACAAGATTTGTTGTTCACAATTCCGTATTGACTGCACCTTTTATGATTTTATTACCCTCCAGATACTTATAAATGATTGTTTAACGATTTACTCTCTCGTTTTTCTGGGTTAGAATGACTTGTCTGTAACTCTGGGTCCATTTTTCCCCTTTTCAAACATGGGAGCTGTGTCTGTCCTTCTCTGGCCCTCTGGGTCCTCGTCTGTGTCACCAGGAAGCTGAAGGCAATTGCTAATCACACAGACTATAGTGGCACGCTCCTTGAGAGCTTTGTCAGGTTAGGCTGACTCCTATGCAACAGCTATCTACGTGCTCTTTAACTCATCTGTCTCCTTTTGTGGAATATTCTCTGCTTCACCAATACTGTTTTCCTCCATTCTCTCTGCTTATGCCCCTCTGAAAGTCTTTCACCGGAGCCCGAGCTCCTGCTGCACTGCTCCTTTCCATCCACCCCCATTATACATCATGGCACTCACATCTGATTATCACTTCATTTTAATTTGGTAGGTCTTTACAGATATTTCTGCGCATCTACACTGATCTCTTTCTTGTCTTCCCAGGTAGATCCAGTTCACTACTGGAAACTATTCTAGAGGGTTCACTCCTATTTCTCAATCTATCCTTTAGCTCACATCTGATTTTTCCTTCTTGTGTAGTTTCTTGCATTTCCTATGCATGCAGGAAGTAATTTTACCATCACAACACCACCGTGCATGTTCAAAAAACCACAGCAAAAAGGCTGGGAAGGAGTAGAAATGTACTTTCCTTCAAGGCAGATATTTAAGCCTTAGATATTTTGGTTTCCTCAGAATATCAGTCACCTAACTCATTTTAATCAGCAAAAGCCAGGTACTTAAATAGCTGTGAGGAGATGTCCCCGGTGACTTCCAGCTCCAGGACCCAATCACTGATCATCAATCTCTGGATCCAATCACCAGTGACTGATTTAATGATGTCAATATTCCTTTGCACTCCTCCATAATTTCCTGTCCCTGCCCTTTATGACTTGCCATAGGAAGCAACCCATTATGATAATTCGGTATTCCTACAGCAGAAAACGGTGCTGAAAATGAAAAATAAAACTCTATGCAGATCCAAGCAGCAACCAGAGCTGCAGAATTAGCGGCCAGGACACTATTTATTGAATTATTTATCTATAATGCAATGCCACAGTTTAAAAAATTAAATTAGTTTAATTATCCTATTTAAGGAGATAACTCTCCTGTTGCTACCACTCCCATAATTTTCTGCATTTCCATCTCCTTTAAGACTAAATTATCTACTTCTAGGCTTTTTTCCACCCCGTATGTATCTGAAAAAAATATCCTTCGAGGTATAATTAACTTTTTCATTCAGAATCCTAATTTCCTCTCTCAGACATTTTCTGCTGTGTTTAAACTATTTATTATGCAAACTGAGAGAAGTCAAACTATGAATTATGTACAAATCTATGTATAGAAGTTCTCAGCTAATCACTGCATCTCGGTGTCTGCGGTTCAAGGTAACCAAAGTACACGGAACGGAAAATACCAGAGTCCAGCATTCAGCATAGGATAGTTTTTCTCACGTTAAAGGCACCTTTTCCCCACAGAATAAATACTTTATGTCATCTTTTAATGATTTACTTTCTGTCCTGTTCTACAGTGATTTCGTACCATCTCCGCTATGTTTGCCTTCCTTTGCACTGTGCCTCCTTCATGCCTTCTAAGGTGCTCTCACTGAACAGCGGTCAGAAGGGAAGATCTGCACTGACTTCTTATGGCTGCTGAACAGCCTTGCACTTGGCATTCAGTTTTTGTCTTTTTCCTAATCTGGGTTCATTGGTCTCCCCCCTTGTATGTCTTTGTCATTGCAGGGGTGGGAACAGTCTTGCAGGCACGTTCAAAAGTGCCCCAAAGTATTTGTCTTTCACGTAACTTAGGTTGTGGCATCATCGTGCAGGTTACAGCTGCTGATGCTATTGATTATTAGCATTAATAAAGTTATACATGGCTCCGAGCCCAGATTAAGGCCTCAAAGACATCACAGACAAAGGTATTTGTGGTCCCAAGGATTTTTCAATCTCTGATTACTCTTTCAGCTAATTAATAGCACATCAGTGGCTATCTATCTGTCCTGTCAGCATGAGGATGTTTAAAAAACCCTCTAGCTCCTCAGTGGCATATTTCCTAGCAGATTTATTTTAATCAAAAAGGAATTATCTTGCTTGGAGAAACCTTTTGGAGAAACCTTTTCTTCTCCAGTGCATGCAGTTTCAAGTAAATGAAAAGAAGAAATATGCTTTTATTTATTTTTCCATATGGAATTGTTATGATTCATTAGCACGGAATGTGGATAAGCACTTCAGGGTTACGACCAATGAGACAATGGTAAGATAAGTGAGCGGTTAGGGCTGGATCTCCTGCTTGTATAAGGCAGCAGTGCTTCACTGAAGTCTATTCTGTTGGGTTGAAAACTGAAGAGGGGGTGCCTCCACATACTGTATACATACAATATGTATGGTATTGTATTGTATACATATGTGTGTTTGTATATATATAAAAGCGAGCACAAGCTAAACACCAAAAATCAGAGGATGTCAGGACAACATTTATTTATAGAGGTGATAGGTGAAGAAAAAGAGAAATACAGCCCTGATTCAGAGGAATAAAATCCTTTCTCTAGGAAGATTCTTTGGCGAGGCTTTAATTTATCAGGGCCTTAAGGCCAGATGAAGTCAGTGCTTTTTAAGCACAATAAATGAATGTGTTGCTTAAGCTGTTTCCACATCCGAGAGCAAAGACAAAGATGTATATGCTTCTGGAATTAAGCTTGACTAATAGAGAAATGCCATTAAATGTGTGCAGCTGCAGAAGGAAAGCTCCAGGTTGTTTTCTGGGAAGGCTCTTTTAACCATGAGCTCCCATTTGCAACCCTGTGAATTTACGTATTTAATTCCATGCCTTCATGCAGCAGCCCAGCAGATACAAGAAAAAGCAGGTAGGTTCACTTCATTACGAAACACAGGATGGAATTTGTGAACGTGCAAACCCAAATCCTGTGGAGTCAAAGAAGTTTTTGAGGGATTTTTGAGTGTCCCCAGAGCTTTCCCCAGTTACTCTTCTAGAAGGTGGGAAACAGACCAGGCCTGTCCTCATAACGACTCTGCTCCACTGTGTCTTTATGATGAGGATGGGTCTTGCAGCCTCCCAGAAGAAGAAAGCATATTAAGGACTTTCACAGAAGCCTCTCCATTTCCTTCTCATCAGTTTTATCTCATTACCAAAGCATTCTGGCGCTCTTTTCATGCCTGTGTGCACGGGACAGAGGAATCTGTTTGGATTTTTGTACCTGTTTACATCTCTTTAAAGCTCAGTAACTCCAGAAAAAGAGGATGCTTGCAGCCCTATAGCTGTAACCCCAATGAGCTTTATTTAACTCCTGAGTCAGGTCCACTGGGATTCAAATCTGCAGTTTCAGAGTACCTAGTAGGAATTGCAGACCTTGTGTTTTGGTCCCTTATGCCATCCCTTTGGTCTTGAAAGTTCAAATAAGCATGCACCAGGAGGAGAAATAATTGCAAGAGAACTCCCAAGCCGGGGCACTGGAAGGAAAGGGGGAAAAAAAATCAAAGCAAGTTAAAAATATCCTCTGCAAAGACAACTACAGGCCAGTAGCTCCGGAAAGCTGAATTCCTCAGAAGGGATTTGCACAATCATTGTTATTTATTGCTTCTGACACCTGGTCCATCACATCAGGAATACTTGCAGCTCCACAGCCTCCTGACAGATGCAGCATGCAGCAAATGCCTCCTCGATGCATCCTCCTCTGTCCTAGCAACAGGCTCTGGATGCAATCAAATCCCACTGCCATCAGGGATGGACAAGGTAAGGGATGGGTAAGATGGATGCGGTGATGGCTGCTGAGAGGATAAGGCTGAAACCTGTGCCTAGGAGATTTAAAACTGGCTGCAGCAAATGAAATATGCACAGCAACCTGATCAGATAATGTCAGTTCGAATTTTATTTATCTCATCACGAGCAGCTCTGTGAGTTTGCTGCTTTCACTTTTTCTACTATTATTTCTTTCTGGAAGCCTCTCATTAACCTGCTTTTCTCTGGATTTGTTTGTGCCTCGCTTTGGCAGCTGGCCAGAAGAAAACAGGGCTTTAATTCCACACGCTGGAGATTGTGTCCCAGTTATTAAACCGTATTTATTTCTCTGTTTCCAGAATTTTGCAGTTGCTTTTCTTTTTTTTTTTTTTTTTTATCCCCCTGTCTTATTTTGCTTCTCTTTCAGAGAGATTTAACTCTTGGGCTGGGCTGCCAGAAACTAAACTGACTTTCTAAGCAAAGCATAGGCAGGTTCCAGAGCCTGACTCGCAGGGCTAGATGCAGCTGCAATCAGAGATCAGCTATCTGAAAATCAGGCTTGTAAGTTTCTGCCTTTCCTAAGAAGAAGACGTTTGTGTAAACACAGACTCACAGTTCTGCATCTTGGAGTTTGAAAGAGGGTTTAGGCATCTGTGTCCTTATTTTAAATAGCCCTTGTGCCTGCTGGAGCATGGACCTGCAGATAGGAGCAGCAGAGCTGAATAATCCACACTCCAAGTTGGGCTCGGTCCAAGCTACTGCTGTGAAACTCTGGTTGCACAACTCAGGCAGAACATTCAGCTTGCAAAAGGGACTTTAACTCTGTCAGTTTCACCCATACCTGGCAATGCCTTTCCCCACCTAGAGCTTGTGACAGGACAGGGCTGAACAGAATGGCAAGGCGTGACCAAGGCACATCATTCTGTCTTGCTGTAACACAACTCTCATGGAATTATAAGACTTGTTTTGTCAGGGAATATCATCAATAAATCTGTTTAAGATTATTCATCCCTTCACTGAATGCCATCCAAATTCTCCAATTAGAACATTGAAAAATCCGAGAAACAAATTCTCTTTTCCATTACTTGCAAAGAAAATATATCAATCCACCGTGTTTCACCCAGTGACGACTCTTTTCTCCATGCAGGTGCTAAGATGGCTCATTCAGTCAAGAGATATTACTCAGAGGCTTGCAATCCATCAAGCTGGCATCGAGAAGATGGATGGCAAACTCTTTTTAAAGACATGTTAGATACACAAGCACTCTGAGAACTGTATTTCAGATCAACCCATTCAAAGAAAGACAAGAATTGTAAGAGATAAAAGTTCCCCTCCAGTTTTCCCAATCACTAAATGTGGTTAATGTCTCCAGCACAGCTGTTATTCTAATTAAAGCCTAGCATGTTTTAATGCACAAGAAAAAACCCAATTGGATTCTATCTCCAGTCCCCACTGTATAGTCTCCACCAGGCATCACCAAATCTGCTAAGAAGAAGCAAACACAGAGATCTGAGCCCATAACTGAATATATTCAGGCTCTTAAGTCCCCCATTGAAATGGTTTCATCAAGGATCCAGTCAGCAGCTCCAGAAGTGTCATTCATGACCCCAAAGGTTTCAGCCCACATCCCCACCTCCTGTCTGTATCTTATGCAGTGGCTGGGTTTGCTCACCCTTCCACTTCCCTTCCATTCTGAAGTTCCCTCCTGGCACAAGCTAAGCCCAGGACCCTTGGTGTCCCTTCCGCAGAGTGGATGTGAGAACCAGATGGTGCATAGCTCTTGGGCTGGCACAGTGCACAAAGTTGAATTTCAATGTCACTGAGCAGCTAAATGATTGAGGGCTCATCTGCACACACAGTTTATTCACTGGTCTGAAGGCATCTAAACTGAACTGTCACAAACACTTAGTGCAGAACTACCACTGTGGCTTCAAGAGAGCTGCACATTTAGCACTCTAGTCTTGAACAAACCTGAACGGAGGTTGTCCTGAATCTACTAACTGCATGTCTGCTAGGTCACATTTGACATAGATGGCTATCAGTCATCCTCTGAACATTAGGCCAGGTTTTTGCTAGTATGTCTTTTTTTTTCTTAATTATAAGAAAAATATATTCTTTGCTTGCTAGTGCATTTATTGGGACAAACCAAATGTTCTCATAGAGTTCCTACTTATTTACTTTATTCTCTTTAAATCCATTTACTCAAACGACTGAGTTCATAAATAGCTTTCATCTTTGTGCAGTCAGCCCTGTGTGTGTGTGTGTGTCTGTGTGGTTCGGACCTTATTCCATCTGCATGTAGCAAGTGTGATCAAGTTTATGTCACCTGCACCTGACTTATAACTCATGACTGAATTCACTGTCAGACTGATGAGGTCTAGCACCATTTTCCCTCCTGATGGATAAAATACTTTTAAAGTTAGGAAATTGTCATTTTCATTTAAAAGAAAAAGAAAGAAAAGAAAAAATCCCAGCAAGGATGTTCCAGCTCTGACAGCAAGAGACTTCCTTCACACATCATTCAGATTATTGCCTTCCTACCTGTAGTAGAGGTGGTTAAAGAGACAGACAAGAAACCAAGTAATTCTCTGGCCTGCAGTGGATAGCAGCCATGACCAGGACCTAATCTGGGTATTACTTCAGATAAATTTGCTTCCCAGTTGTCAGATATTCAGAAACATATGATGCCATTTCTGACGTAAGTATATATATATCACTTCTGCTCCTTTTTGATCACTTCTGCTTCCTAACTAGATTGTAACCAGTCCTTTCAACATTCCAGCAATGCAAATCTTCCCATCAGCTTTCAGAAACACCAAAGTAGGTCGATTTTATCCTCACATGTGAGCAATTCCTATTCCTCCTTTACTACCCAGAATCTTCACATTGGTATATAAGCAATTAAGGATTTTCTGTTCCTTCAAGTCTCTTGATACCTCAATTAATCTGGTTCTCAACATCTTGATTTTATGCTAAATTAGGGCTCCCTGTCCCTTCTTTTCACCCTCCCTGTTGCTACTGCTCCCCAATGCACCCTGCCTGCTGCACAGCCCCTCCTTTTAAACTGGCTGCTCCTCTCCTCTAACAAGAGCCCAAAGAGCACAGCCCCTTGTTCACAGAGGACAACCACTATTTCACAAAAGCGATGTTGCCCAGTTTATACAACTTCATTTGTGTGCAGCAGGGGAGGTGTTACATAGAGATGAGTGACAAATAATAAGACATATTGATTTCACCAAACCCTTGCCTGCCAGGTTCAGCCATACTGTGAGGTCTTGTCTGGTTTTCTGTCATTCAGGAATGACCAAATGAGCACATTGCTGCTCTGAAAGCATTTCTCGTTTCTTAAGAAATAATATGGGAAGTTATCTCTATTCTCTTTGGCTAATGGCTTTTTTTTTTTAATAGACATACACGATTTTCTGTGCTATCAGGAAATTCTCAGTCCCATGTAGATCCCTACTCCCTTCCACTAATTGGATCATCAGTGATAATTTCCTCTGTAACAACCTAAGAGACTAGAAACAATTGAGCATTTCCAGTTAAGTGAAAAATTATTCTCTTCTACTCCTGTTTGAGGCTCTCATTCTCAAATGACTGTAGTCAAGCAGAGAGTTACCAAGTCCTTGTGGTGCTGATGGTTACAGGGTCTCTGATGGGGCACTACAGACCCCAGCTCATAGACTAAGCTCCAGGGAGCTCAGGCAATGCATTATGGTATGCATCATTATGATGCTATCAGGATGCTGCTTTCCCAGTGCTCCAAGCAATGTGCACATGCTGCAGAGAGAGGAAACGTCCTGAAGTCTGCCAGCTACTGGCCATTCATCTAAGTACCACCAGACCATTACTCCAGAGTGGTCCCTGGTCACATTGGGGTGCCCATCCCCTTTGAGGATGAGCATGTTGACTTCATCCAATGAGGCAGGACTCCAGCACATCCCCAGCAGGGCTCAGTTCACCACGAGGTGCTGACTCACCCATGGCTTTCCTTAAAATCTCATGCTTTTAAAAGCAGATAAAGAATGAACTTCCCGGCACATTTCTGCAGCTCAATGGTGACATCCAGTGCCTGGCTCAGTTATTCCCAGGTGTGTTCTGCAAGGGCCAGTCAGCCCGGTTTCTTGGCTCAGAGAGTGGCTCGATTGTCTCTTGCAATTACATCATGTTCATACTGGAAAATACTTTAAAACAAAATCCCTGTTTAGATTTGCATAATTACTTAATTGCAGGGCCTCACATCTCTTTTCCTCCTGTTGAGCAGTGCTCTGTGCAGCAAGCAGTGCACCCATAAGCTCAGATCACAGTCCTAATGTACCTGGAAAGGGGTTTGCTCCACTGAGGATGAAATTCCAGTCTTTCAGTCCGAATTTCACAAACAGCTGCTATTTACTTTTCTGTGACCTGAAATGATCTGAAACCTCCTACAGCCCAGGTCTGGAAATGAGGTTCCTGTAGCTGAGCCGTGCCTGTCAAGGGTTCAGGGGTGCCTTAATGAGCTACATGGGCAGGAGGAACAGCAGACAAAAAGGGGAAGGAAAAATAAAGGAAAACTGAAAGAATGGTAAAGACTGGGGGGAAAATTGAGGGGATAAAAAAGGAAAGAATACTTATAGTGGGAAAAATAGAAGAAGAAGTAAAAGGAAACTGAAGGGAGAAGCAGTGATGAGGTAGAAGAATGAGGCGTCCCAGTCTGGGCGAGGAACGATGCTGTTAGGGACGGTGATGGTGTGTGCTGAACAGGCTGTCAGCACGGCAGCACCCAGCCGTGATAAATGTCACCTGCCTTCTCTGACACTTGATAAAGGTTCTGTCCATCAGAGGTGCCAGCTATGGTGGCCAGCGGGCTCAGTTGTGACCTTCAGCACTGCTCATTCAGAGAGAAGTACCAGAATTTTCCCCCTATTTCACCACTCCCTCTGCTGAAGAACTTCCCTGCTATTCAGCCCAACCATTCTGCTCACCCTGGTGCCTGGATTGATGGAAGTGCTGCTGTATATTTAAATATAGCTTGGATTCACCCCTGAGACCACTGGGAGGTAACCAGAAGCACAGCGCTTCTCCAAAAGACCGTAGCATCCTTTGAAAATACAAACTGATTACAAGGCTTGGAGCCATCATTGGAAACTGCTGGCTGGCCACACTGCTACCTACATCCTAGGGTTTGAATCAAAAAGGAAAAGTGATTTATCTAAGGTAAAAAATCAGCAAAATCCCCAGCTACAAAACCAGTACAACTCGGCTGCCCAACAAAACGAAGGAACAAAAACCACCTGCAGTCCGGCTATTCAGGAAGTCAGTTATGCAGAAAGACCAAACGACACGGATAAATCCCATACTAGCACATCAGGTTAATATGGCAGCAAAAACAGGAGGACGGGGTTATTTAGGATATATATAAATTCTAGTCAAGAGAGGTCATTTCACCCACCCCCCCCTCTGGGCTCAATGAAACAAACATGCAGTCAGATCTGAGTATCTCAGCATCAACAACATATTGACAGCTTGGAGAGAATTCAAAGAACATCCACGGTGATGATAAAGGGACTGGAAGGATTGATTTACAAGGAGAGGTTTTATGACCTAAGTGGGATAGATTCATCTCTAGTATAATTCCATTGATGTCAAAGGGCCAAATTTTGCCCTCAATTACAGCAGTGTAGATGTGGCAAAACTTCACCGGTGCAAAAATAAAAGGTCATCATTAAGGGGAAAAGAAAAAGAAAGAATCAAAAAGGAGTATCTATTAGGCTCTGGACACATCTCTAAGGAGAAATGGTTGAACCTCCAGTACTTGTGACATTTAAAATTAGCCAAGATAATAGCACTGAATAATATTATACAGTGAACACTTCTGCAGTGACAAGAGAAAGAAAAATATATGTGGGATTTCCTTGTATTTTTATTATTATTATGATTACTGTTTTATGAAAGGAAGAATCCATATCTAAAATTAACATCCCATAGGCACATTTAAACAGAGTCTGTTTTAACACAAGCAAAAAACGTCAGGGGGAAAAAAAAACCCTATCTTTTGGAAAAGCCAAAGAAAATAAAGAGAGTTTTAAGGTAAGTCAGGTATAAAGAAATGCCTACCAATAGTTTCAGCCCATTACAACACGTGATGGCTGGTGACGATAAAGGAGAGATGACAAACTGCTAATAACCATGGAAAGAAAAAAGAAGGCAATTCTATTCAATAACAGTTTATATACTGCAGTGTAAAGAGATGCCTCGGTGGAAAGATTTTAGAGGATGGCTGAAGTAAGCTCCGGGTTGATTTGTAATTTGAAGTGTGAGGATGATATAGTTCTCATTGCTGGAATCACAGAACTTTACCAAGAGGTTATATGTTGGAGAAGGGAAGAGCTATTGCCCCTTCACTTTTATCTCCGAGACAAAAATAATGTCCATAACAGAAAAAGACGGTGATTTTGGCAGAAAGGAGAGGACCTGAGCAGGTTTCAGAGATTCTTTATGTCTATGCTTAGAAATAAATCGAGGCAGTTAATGCTGAACAGAGTGCAGAGGAAGTCAGGCACTGGAACCATCATGTCCATCACAGCATGAGCGTGATAGAGCTGGGATCAAAATGGAAGCAAAAAGCACAGGGCTCCGAAACTTACCAATCACTCCCAGATTTGCTGAACAAGAAGGTACCTACCCCACACACACTAATATTTGTTGTAAATTAAAAGAGAGCTCTGGGTAACAGGATGCTCTGATAACAACGTCACGTTCAAAAATACTACACGGGATGACTAGTTACCATGGACTGGTAATTTATAGTGACATAAATACAGTGAAAATAATGGAAGAGTTAATACAAGAACCAATTAATAAAGCATTAAGGAATAGGAATATAATTAATGACTGTCAACATGATTTTATGGAAAATAGGTTTTATCAAATAACCTGATTTAATTATTTGGGAAGATTCCAAGTTGAACTGATAATCACATTGATGGACTTGGCTCCAGTAAAGCCTCTGACTTAGTATTGTACAATGTTTTGATTTTAAAAGTTACAGCTACAGTAAAACAAAATACACTGAACAGATTAAAAACTGGTGAACTCAGTGAGTTCAGCAAGGAGCAATTAATGGGGCATTATCGTAAGCGTTTTTACTCCGGGGAATCCACATAGATATATACTTCTACAGCCAGTACTACCCAAATTAGTACATAATATATTGCTAAAATCTGTCAGTGCAACAAAACTTGATGAATTAGCAGGTGAAGTACTGCTGGGTACTTCCAGGCAGTCCCCAAATTGCCACCTGAGCAGCCAGCCTTTTATAGGGGCTGCACACTGCAGCCTGAAATACACAAAGCTGGGCTGGTGTCCACCTACAGACCTCACCTTGGCTAACCCATGAGGAGATACCAATGAGGAAATATGTGGCCCCAGATGCTCTGTGTCCCCTTCTTTTCTCTGTCATGGATCCCACTGAGATGTCCATTGACTGCAACAGGATGTTATCTTCCTGAACTCAACCAATCAGGGACATTTGTGAGGGTCTTATTTTCCTGATAGATGCCATCCTGATAGATCTCTGTCTGATCACACAACAAATGAAACCCCAAAGAAAAACAAGCACTTACACTCCCCCCTCCCCCTGCTGCCCACAAACACACAATATGCTTTTAGTGCACTTAGGATTCCCCAATTATGTTAAAATATACCACACGTACACAGCTCTTCTCTTTCATGAAAACTTTAAATTGCTGTTTCTGGGCTCAACTCAACCCTTAACTCATTGTGTGATGAAAAGACTTAAAAGCACCATTCTGGAATAGAATATGGTTTGGGTTTGTAGGGTCTTCCACGTTCACAGTGTTCCAAAGGGCTGTAAAAGGCACTGGTGCAGACACTGGAAGCACAGCAAGCACAGCTCCCATTAGGTGCTCAGTGATGGTTGCACTCAGCCTTACACAGCAGCAACAGCTCTGAAGAGGGAATGGAGCATTAACCTGATGCCAGCATTACTGTAATGGGCCATAGAGACAGCGAGGAGCCTGAAATAGGTGGTGGGGGGAAGCAAGGAAGACTGCAAATCCTGGTTGAGTGATAGGAAAAGGCAGAGGTGCACTGTAGGATTGGCTTAGGGATGTTGCACCTCCCCATAGGTTGTGGGGGAAATCATGTTGCGGGTAGGTGGTTTGTCTGCATCAAGGCTAGAATGCAAGTGGGGCAGGAGCCACAATGGGATGGAAAGATTGCAGTGGGAAACTGGAAGATTGACACAAGGTGATGATGCACATTCATGGCTGAATTGCTTGAAATGGTTTTGGGTATTAAAAGGAGGAGGGAGAAATTGCTTATGCTTTGCATGCACGTGTGTGATGAAGGGTGAACAAGTGCAGATATTCAGTTACCCTTCAGACAGCAGAAAAACTTTTAAAGGAAAATTTTTAATAGGGGACTAAGTGAGATACAGTGTTGGGAAGAGACCATGCAGCAGGAAGAGGTGAGATTGCCAAGGGAAACAAACATCACACTGCATTAGGGCATCACATGAGGGGAAAGGACGCTGCTGACCCCGTGCACACTGCTGTACCTCTGCAGAGCAAGGCAAAGAGGTGTGACTATTTCCCAGGGAGCACGTGGTGTGAAAAGGGAAGGTTTTGTCTGAAATTGTCTATGTGATGTCTTGATTTTTCGAGTCAGAATGATTCAAAAGGAACATGCATCACTACCGCCTTTCAGTTCTACACTCCTGTCAAAATTTGTCTCTTTAGGAGCACAACATTAACAATAAATGAGAATTTCTTGTTAAGGAATGATTTATTTTTTTTCAGTGTATCACAAGGCGTGCTTTCAAATGTAGAATATTCTTAATGATGCAAACATCTAAAGGAAGTTATGTACTTGGTAGGAGTGGACTCTGTTCCAGTGGTGCTTTGTCACCTGAGGAGCAGATGCCTCAAATAACAACAAAACAGCTCTGTAGTTTCTCTTAGGACAAAAATAAAATAATAAATAAATTAAGAAGTGACTTCTCTGTGAAGAAATATGATCCAAGTCATGTTCTGAGGTGATGAGGATTGAGAAGCCTCAAGCTGAAGTAAATGACTGCATGCAGGTTTAGCATGTAAGTCAGGAAGAGACACGTAGGAGGGAGAGACCTACATAGTTTTCATGGGGAATAACAAGCTTACCTGAGACGGTCACAGGGGCTCTGACATTATAGCCCAATATATCTCCCCTGAGATAACTGGTAAAACATTCCTATGTAGATACAGGTATTAGAAGTGCCTATTGCATAAATACTTTAGAAAATATTATGCTTCATTTCCACGACACAGCCATAATTCCCTTCCTTCCTCCCCAAACAGGTCTTGTCTTTGAGCAAAGCTCTGCAATAGCAATTTCCATCTGTGAGAATTACAAAGCTTGCACTTCTTCTCACATGCAAAAGTGTCCAGATGTTCCATTTGCAGCTCCTTCATGGGACTACACTTTGCATTTTCTTCCCCCTTGTCTATCCCTTGTGTTACAAAGAAGTGTTTGCTGCAGGCTGGATGGGACAATATCCCAAATGCCGCTGGAGACTGGGATCATAGAAAGTTCATAATGATCACTGAGAGAGAAGCACTGTGAAGCACCTGGCAGTAGAGAAGGCAACAGAGAAGGAGATAAAGGACACAAGTGGAAGAGCAACATTTGCCTGCTATCATTTCAAAACCAGTACATCACAAAACAAATATGCTGACGCTTTATCACTCAGCGCCAGGCAAGAATCACAGCAGCCTCCTTCCTGCTCTGGGGCTGCAGGGAGGGCTCTGCAGCACAGCCTGCCCTGCCCAGCACTGCACTCGCTCCTATCAGGACTGTATCATCCTTTTCTCCAGCACCCAGTTTGGAGCAGATGGGATGATTGTGCCCTGCTTGCGTATGGGATGACAGAAAGAGCTTAAACAGTAGGGGAACAGCAATGTTTGTCTAAAAGAACTGGTGGACAGAAAGTAGATGAGCCATAAATGCAGAGGAATGTCCCGAGCCTAAAGTAAATGGTAAGCTCTAAAAATCTACCTCTGAGAGATTATGTAGGTGGAATTGTACAAAACAAATCTCTGGGGTTTACCCCAGTGTGAGCCATTGCTTTAAATCATTTGCCAAGCACCTGAGAGTTTAATATCAGCTTTAGATACGGTATTTTTCTAAAGTGATTTTAGAGATTACATGGAAGGGAAAGGTAAAAAATAAACCTGAATGGGAAGGTTTTGTTGCAATACCAGTCTTAAAGCTTGACAGAAAAGTTGTGAATGTCTTGTTTAAGAATGAAGCCCTGGCAGTATAGGATATCATTTCTTAACTTGAAAGCACACTGCAAAGTTTCCAGCAAACCATCTAAAAATACCAACAGGCCGATACATACAGGCAGACAGAAAGGAGCTGATAAACCATAGAGAAAGGAAATATCCTTAAATATCCTTTCAAAGAGATATCATTTTAATGGATGAAGCATAGATAATGGGCTTGGATTAAGGCACTGAACCAAATATCCAGCAGCAAACACAGAGGATCTGTCTCCCAGAGCTTTGAAGATGCTGCCATTTTGTTCTCATTTCCTAAAAACTCCTACATGACAACTGGATAGAGTGTGGAAAGACAGGGAAAAAAGCATGGCAAAAATCAATTCCCAGCAGTGTCAGCAGCTGATTGAGATCTAATAACCTGGCTTACCTGAATGAGTGGCAGAAAGAGGACGATCTCAACTATTCCCTTGATCCTAGAACCAGGAACGATGTTCCATAATAAACATTTGAGGAGAAAAATGTCAAAGGAAACTGACCCCACAGAAAGTGAACAAAGCACCCAAAAGAGTGTTGGAAATGTATGGACCTCCTGTAACTGACCTCATTCTGGAGTTGGGCTTTTTTGAGTGGCGAGATGAATTTTCACTTATATTTGGGCAAACGCAAGTCCTACAGAAATACTCCAGTTCAACAGTTTGGATTAAGACATACTCTTAATTCTGTTACTTCTAACACAGTTTCCTGCAATAGCAGAACCCAATATCTCCATCCAGAAGTGTTCATTCCTCAGACCAGGCAAATTTCCCTCCTGTGTCCATTCTGTGCTCCACCAGCTGCCCCTCAAAATAAAGTAATAAAAATTCAAATGAGTTCTCAGAAATATATACCAGTGAAGGGGAGACTTCTTCTATCGCTTTAATAACATACCGGGTTAATAATATTAAATCACTAGAGGCCAAGGAAATGTCACTGGAAATATTTAAGGCTTCCCACCCGAGTGATGAGACTCTCAGGCAGATGGGAGAGAATTGCAATGGAGCAGTGAGACTGATCCCAGTGCTAACAGAAAAGCCAGTTTGCAAGGAGTGGCTTAGTTTGTTCGTAGATGTGTTCTTTAAAAGAGAAAAGCGTATCCAATCCTAGAAGTGAAACCAATGCTGCTGTAAAGGGGCAGAGCAGCTCCGCAGCTCAGTTCCCAGCCTGTCCACCAGACCAATAAAGCACAGATAAGTGAGGAGAGTTCCCAACTCCTCGTTCTGCCAAGAGACCAGTTACTCAGCTGATATCAGAAATGAGAACTGTACTGAAATGAACCTAATGGCACCCATTTGCACTGACCATTATTTTCGCTTGGGTTTTGGCCTGATCCTGATTTGTTCATCCGGGCACTTTATTGAGGCAACCAGGCCCAGTGAAAATAAATAAATGAATCCAAAATCACTGAAGGAAATAGAATTTCCTTCACTAGGTTCAGAACTAGAGATGAGGTGTTCCAGACTTGGTAAATAAGCACACGTGATTAAGGTATCCCTGCTCTCATCTCTCCCTTTGCCAGTTAAGACAAATAACTGAAAGCTTTCCTGAAGCAGATGGGCAGCACGAGCTTAAAGCTTTTTGAAAGAGCTGTGGAATGTCATTTAAAACAAAACTCATTCTGAAATCGTGTCAATTCCTCAGATATAATGGGATGCTGTAAAAGTAGCCAGATCCATCGCTCAAAAAAATCCACTGCAGAGCCGTTCTGATTTACAGAGGCTGAAGGTAAGATCCCATTCAGTTGAGGGATAATCCAAATGTGTTTTCTCCTTGAGTTTGCTGGACAAATGACTGAGGGAGAAGAGGGACTGAAGTGTGGTGTGAAGGACCCTTACTCCTTCTGCTGCTCACAGCTGTTTCCATCAGGAGGAAGATTCAAACACAAATACTACATATCTGTCAGACAAAACCTTATCCTTAAGAAGCCCAGAGTCTCTCCATTTCCTCCTACCTCTGTAAATCATAGAATCATAGAAAGGCCTGGGTTGAAAAGGACCAGAGTGATCATCCAGTTTCAACCCCCCTGCTATATGCAGGGTCACCAGCCACCAGACCAGGCTGCCCAGAGACACATCCAGCCCAGATGTGGATGTAAACACAACTTCTTTTGTCTGATACAGCAAAAAACACCCCTAATCTAAAGATGAGGTTGAAGAGACAGCAAATGTGAGCATTCAGGACCCAGAAGAACACACAGCTGGGGTTGATACTCCCATGGATATCACTGAAGCAGGGGAGGATTGTGCCAAGTGCCAGCTGCTGCAGCTCAGTTTAAGAAAGCAGTCTTCATATAGGAAGGAGAGGTGACAAACACACTTCCAGCATGAAGAACCCTTTGTGGAGCTGATTGCACATCCCTGACCAACAGGCCTGATTGCTGTACCTGGTAAATTTGTCAAATTAGTTGAAACTAGAACAAACAGAATTAGCGAACACGTTGACACGTAGTTCATCGGGAAGAGTCAATAGAGCTGGTGTAGAGGGAAGTCATGCCACACAAATCATTATGGGGTCCTCTAAGTAATTAAGAAATATATCAATAAAGACTACGCAGTCAATGCAGTGCTCGTGAATGAACAAACAAACAAAAACCTTCAACCAAACAGTAAAAATCCCCATAGCTCTCATGTCAACACCCAACACTGAAAGCTCTGAAAGACGCTGAGACCTAATAGGATGAAAGAGAAGTTTTCTGGTTAACTGCTCAAAAGGACTGTATGCATATTCAATGCAGTCACAAACGAGCTGGAAGTCGGGATTCATAGCAGGATGATGAAATTAGTGGCTGACACAAAATTACTGAGCGTAGACAAATCTAAAGCTGACTACAGAGATCTGCTGAGGACTCGTGTGATACAGCGTGATTGAGTGACGAAGTGACAGATGAAATTCAGCACTGATAAATGCTAAGTATCGTACGTGGGGAAAATAAGCCTAGCTATATATACACACACAATGATGGGGTTTAAATGAGCTATTACCAGTCAGGAATAGGATCATGGAGCCATTGTGGATAGTTCTATAAAAATGTTAGCTTAGCGCTCGGAACACTCAAAAAGGCAAATAGAATAGCAGGAAGATCAGAGGAGAAAACACGAAGAAACGTTGTGCCACTGTATAAATCTCCAGTCCCCTGAATCTCCAGTGCGTGTAATTTTAGTTCCCTGCATCTTAAAAAAAAAGAAGAAGAAAAAAAAGAACAAAAGATGGAAAACGTGCAGAGAAAGGGAGCAAGGAGCACAGAAATGGAATGGTGTGCAGGGAAGGTTTTAATAACCAAGGTCTTGGAGAAAAAAAAAGCTACATCCAAACGTCTTGGGGCTCTGTCTTGCAGAGAGCCAGGTCACCTCCACCTCTATTGCCTGCACCAAGGCATATTTACTCCTCCTGGGAGCCATGCTAACACTGAGCTACTGGATGCTTGAAGGAATCAGAGCACAGAGGCCAAGCATACCTGATGAAGAACAGAGCCAGCAGCAACAAGGGCAGGTGGTCCCGTGTGCCTCTTTGCCACTGCAGCATCAGGCAGGTTCATAGCAGAGGAGGGGGACTGCAGCACATCTCCCAGGGAATATCTCACCTTGCTGCGATCCAAGCAATCAGACAACGCTGGCTTACACAACCTGAGCACTTTATAAGAGTTTTTGCACCAACAGACCCCTCCTGTGTGCAGCACATCGCAGCAGCAGCCTGCTCTCCTTCTCCACAAGGTGCCACCAGCACCAGCGTCACTCCTCATAACCACGGACCAGATTCTCTACGGGAGTAAATCAATCTCCTTCCCTCTAGATCGAAAGTGATAGGCCAGTTTATACCACATCAGGAGCTATTTAAACACCAGTAATGCTGGAGACTGCTTGAAGGAGTTTTTCATTGCATCTGAGGACTGAGAAACAGGATCAGGTGGGTTTCATGCTCACCATAGTCAGAAAAATAAGGTTTTGTTCGGTGCAATACAGATGTTTCTTTCAGTGAAAGAAAACAGAGCTTGCTTTTGTTTATTTGATGTTTCCCCCTTCCTACATCCCCTCCACACAAGAAAATAAGTTGATAAATTTTATATTAGCACTAACACATGTATCAACAATACTGACATGTTTTCAGTTGGATTTTCAGTTCATTCTATTTTCCAGCTCACAATGAAATTCAGTTCAATTGAAAGATTCAATAGTAATTGGAAATAGGCTCTGGAAATTGCATAATCTAGTTCTCAAAGACCCAGAAATTAACAAACAAACAAACAGAACACACACAAAACTAAAGTAACCATATTCTGTAAAGATGTAATAAGTCAATTAAATTCATGCACAATGTGATTCTTGGCTGACGGGAGAACACAAAGAGAGAGGTCAGATCCTGTTTTCATAAAGGAGCCTCATGAAAAGGAAAGCAAATGGAAATGTCATTATTGAGCATTACGATGAGAGATGAAAGGAGGCTCATCCAAAGAAGCACCAAGGGGGTGAAATGTAAATTGTTCACAGAGGAAGCAAATGAAAGGGGATGTGATAAAGTCGGCGATGAGTAAACATGGGGGGGAACTGCAGCTCGGGTTCAGATGGTAACAGTAATAAATAGGAAAGGGCCCGATCTGTAGCAAGTAAAAATCAGCAGGGACCCATCTGTGGGCAGTATGGCTGCAGTTTCACACCACTGATTGTTGTCCTCTGATAGCACGCAGCATTTAGGGAGCTCTTTCATCTATTGATGCTGCGCACGGACTATTATCTTTACACTCAGATGGAGATAGGGAGGGGCGTACAAAGGAGCTGTGGCTTTTTCAATCTTTTTTGTGGTCTTTTTGGGATTCCAGAGCCTCACCAAAAACCAGAACCAAGGCAAAACCAGCGGCTGAAGCTACTAAAGACAGGATTAGATGAATGAGCCCAAAACAGGTGCTATAAAGGCAACACAACACAGGACTACATTAGTTAAGACCCTCCGTAGGGATGGTCTGAATATAGAAAATATATACAGCATCAACTCAGTCTTCCGCTGGGACTGCTTTGCAGGTTTCAAGGACAGTCAATGGAAGGACTTTCTTTCATAACAAAACATCCACGTTCAGAAGCTTTTATGCCAAAGAGAGGACTGGATTAGATTAAAACGGCCAATTTTTCATTATAGTTACCTAAATCTAGGTTGACATCTATTCTCACAATGCTTGCAGGAATTCTCTTTGTGGACAAGTGGCAAAGAGGGATCCCTAACTCACATTTCATGCCTGTGCACCCCGTGGTAGCTACATGTGAAATGAAAGCCCCGCAGAGACATCATTTTCTTAGACAAGTTAATCATCCCATCCAGGCACTCCTTCCTCCCCACTGCATTGCACAGCTCTGCTGGCTGCTACTGAGCTACAGGCTGCTCCGACGTGGAACTGCTGCATTCACTCACAAAGGTAATCCCCGTGCTTGGGGCATGCAGGTTTGTTTAACACGTGAAGTTCCATGAGATCCACTGGGATAGAAGGTTCTCAATGGATGCTCATCATCATCAAATGCAGGATGATAGTTAATTAGCTCGCATGTCTCTCGGTACCCCGTGAGAATAGCCATTCAAGCTTGACAGAGATAACTTGCCTGAGAAGAGAGTAATCCTGATAAATGTAACTCTGAGAAAGGACAGTGGAAATTAGAAGCAGAAGTAGCATCTCCCCATATTATGAATCAGATACCCTGCTGCCATGATGTGTGCTAGCACTGACACCCTGGCTGCAATGAAGGTTACACAGGTGCTCACATCATCACTAGATCTAGGAACACTGACTGCAAATATTCACAGCTAAACCTGTTGCAGAAAGAAGGTATCGAGAAATACTTTCATCCACCGTGTTCCAACAAAAATAGAATAAAACTGATAAAAATGCAACATCTGCATCCAGAACCAGTCGGTGCATGAAGTTGTTTCCCAAACCTGGGCCAGCTCTATGAAACCTACTGAGCAGAAAGGTGTTCTGTAAGATATTATTATGAGTAATTTCATGAAACTTTGAAGCTTATTACGCTCCAGATTAGATAGAAATGTTTAATTATGAACAGAGAGAAGATTCCTGGACTTTGAAAAGGATAGGAGCTTTTATTGATTTGATTAGTCAAAGAAGGTGATAATTTTTATATTAATAGCCAGAGAGCAATTTCTCTGTTAAACAGTGATTATAAAATACTAACCGAAATACCACTGGCAAAGTCCGAGGAAGGTCACTCTTTTTTCTTATTCCTTGTAATCAATCTTACTCTATCAAAGGCTGCAGAAATATAGCAATAATCTAAGTTGAATTGTGGACACTTCTGAACTTGCAGGCAGATGTGGCAATGCCTTCCCTCTTAATTGAGGCTGGATCAAATGAAAGTCTTTGATTGAATGAACTATAATTGCTCGTTCGATAGCTGCAAACATGGCTGGCTACCTGATGTGGTTGCTAAACAGCTGTGTGCCTTATGCCAACCAGGCTGGAAGGCCCTGGAAAAACCTGGGTGGAGCCGAGAGTGATCTTTCAGTATCTAAAGGGGGGCTGCAAGAGAGAAGGGAACAGATCCCTCAGCAAAACCTGTTGTGATAAGACAAAGGGAAGGAGTTTCAAACTAAAGGAGGGGAGGTTTAGATGGGATATAAGGAAAAAAGTTTGGGGTTTTTTTTGTTTAACAATAAGGGTTGTGAGGCAGTGGCACAGGCTGCCTAGAGCTGGTGGTGCTCCATCCCTGCAGACACCCCAAGCTCAGGCTGTTGGGGCTCTGAGCACTGATGTAGCTGAGGGTGTCCCTGTGCACTGCAGGGAGTGGAACCTGATGGACCTGAAGGGTCTCTTCCAACTCAAACCATTCTGTGATTCTGTGAAAACTGATGGATGAAGACTGAATAGGGGTGACCTCATTATCAGCAGAAGGATCTTGTGTAATTCAGCGATATGGCTATTTTTGCTGCTTTTTTTTCCTGAGTTAACATATAGATGGGGCAGGTCAAAAAAAGCTAGAGAGGTCCAAACAGGAGAACACAGCACCAGCTTTCAAAGTCACAGGCTAGCAGGCCACTGTGGCTGAGTCACGTTGCTCCATAGGACAAGCTCAGCAGGATCTTTGGTTTGTACTTTCACATGTAGGTGGATGTCACCTCACCTGGATAGGCTGAGGGGCAGCCCAGCACCCACCTCACAACATGAACCACCCCATGGCATCCTGTCCATGGGGACGAAGCTCCCCCAGCCCTCATCAATTAGCAGTTGCTTTATGCCCTGACACACGAATTTCTCCATCTCATACATTTTTTATTTTCTCTAATAGAATTTCTCATTATTCATATGAACGTCTAATCCTTCCGTGAATCCTCCAAAGCTCTTGGCTTCAGTAATGTCTGTGGCATTGAGTGCCACATGCTAATTATACGCTATGTAAGAAAAGTATTTCTTTCTATCAGCTTTAAATGATTTGCTTTTGAAATGATTTTAATGGCTAAATAAGCCATAATAGAATATAGCTTTTCCCAGATAAGTCATATCTTGCCTTAGAACTGTAGATTTCTTTAGAACATTGGGAAACTGAGGCATGAAAGGATCCAACTCACTGTTGCTCATTCATTGCCAGATACAAAGATAGAACCTGCAGTTCTACTTTTTTTTTCTAAACAGGATAAAAGAAAGGAAAAAAACCAACCATGATGTTTTGCCATACACTGAAATCTGATTTAGACATCTCAAGTCTTCATGTTCATTTTAAGAAACAATCTCATTGTCTCACAATTTAAAGGGGGGTGGGGGGAAAAAGTGGCATTCCCATCTGATACAGAGTCTGTGTTAGAAGAAATGTCAAGGATCACATTCTGCCAAATCAAGTTTACTGAGACCCACTGGGAGGCAAAGATAAACTTCTGAAAAACAGAAGACTAACATGTTGAAGCTACTGGGAATTGTCTGTACTGGACAGGATTAACATCGTTCTGACTTTTCTATTGCCAATAATCTCTGAGAGGAAATTCGATTTACCTTCGCCATAAATAACTTCATACACTTCACTCGCTAATATTATTGGGTACAGTGTGATGAACAAACTCATGCCAAAGATACCCTACTTATCAAGATGTAAAGAAAGGCTGTGGGAGAAAATAACCACCCTCCTCCCCCCCTAAACAAATGCCATGGACACATGCAAAGGAAAAGACAGCTGAGGACAGGGAAATATTTCCTGCTGCTTCTGGCTTATGTGATGTATATGTTGGACCCTGAAAACATTTCTGTCATAAAAGATATGGGAAATAATCATGCTTACCCATCTAAGTACATTATTTAGATGATCCTTGTTACCACTGTATTTAAGTACCTCTGTGCAGTTACTGTAAGTTCTGGAAGTCTCATGAAGCAAAAAAGAATTGATAGCCCCATGCCACAAGAACTGACATGGGGAGAAAAGAAGTGATACCTGAGGTGGCAGAGAAGTCCTGTAGCAGTACAGAAACTTGAACCCAGGTCATCCAAGGCACAGGCAACTGCTCTTGCTGCTGCAGCCTGCCTTATTGACCCTTCCTGAAATGGGCCATACAAGCCCATCTATAAAGGAGGGATTTTTAGTAAAGAGAAAGATCTCAGAAAATACTACTCTCTACTCAAGAAGCCTTTCCTGCTACAAGTGATAGAGGTAGCACTGTGCAAATGGTCCATTGCATTTTTTTTTCATCTAGCCTAAAAGGATTGATTCCAATTCTAGCAAACACTTCATGGGGTAGGAATGCCATCACCTCGTGGGCTCAGATGGTGAAATGCCCCTGTGAGAGCTATCCATAGCCATAAGGGAAGGCTGATGGAGAGGAGAATCGACAGATGTTTTTGAAGTCTCAGGTGATCACTGAACCATCATCTCCTCCTAATGAAGAGACAAGATGCTGCAAAAAGCCAGAAAACACGGCCCAAAGCATTCTCAATCCTCCTCATTTTAAAGCACGTAAGGCCCAGACAGATAGAGCTATAATATTACTTCAATCAGAAGACACTCTGCATTGCCTTCTCAGTTCTTAACCACACAACATGCCTTCCTCTTGTTTACAGTTTAATTTAAATTAATGTTTTAATTTTTCAAACAAACAGTGACATTGCTTATGAATGCATTACCACTGAATAATCTCCCTTGAATATCAATTAACTCTAAACGACAAAACCCGTTCAGTCACAAGCATGTGCTCAAAGAAACAGATTTCTTTAAAATAACCAAATTTCATCAAGTTTCAGCTGTCAGAAGAAATCAGGGAATGCTAGCTGTGCTCTGGACCCTGATGGGCTGTATATGCGTATATGGCCTGCAAAGCAGCAGTTCAGAAACTGTCAGCATCATTTCAACTACCCATCCTAAATGGGATCAAGACAACAATTAAGCACCACAGAAGGCTAGGCTTAGGCTACAGCGCCTGAGGGGGCTGCTATCAGGTGCTCTGCAGCATGTTGGAGGCTGAGATGCTGCAGAACTTGGGCAGAACAGTGAGAAATAAGGTCTGTTGAAATTTGAGGAGATGGAGCATATCACCACCTTTCATCTCCTCGTGGCCTGCCCCTGCACCCTTAAGAAGGGAGGATGGCTCAGGGTAAGAGCTCAGCACACAAGTCCCAGACTGGAGAGGCCACTAAACTAGACACTCAGCTCTGAACTTTAATTTACCCCAAGAAAAGCAAGTCCTGCAGCCTGACAGACAAGATTCATAGTTGAGGATGCTCTGTTAGCCCTGACCCAGCCACAAGGAAGAAGTGTGACTTGTGATGAAGCCCTCTGACAGTTATTTTTTGCTTGCTATCTCAGGTGATAAAAAGGTTTGCAGGACTGAAACAGTGTTTAGTGACAGATGAGAAAGCAAAGGATGCCTTTGGGTCCATCTGCCCCGCACAAACTCCCTGGTGGTGAATCAGGCTGGGCAGGTGGGAACAAGGAAGGCAGCACCTGTAGTTCCCAGTGCATTTCTGCTGGCCTAGGTCATGCTCCACACGCTGCTGAGCAGGGCTCTGAGGACACATGCGTCCCACAGCCCCTGTCCTGAAGCTCTTCTTGCTCTCAGCTTCCTCCACAGCCACAACAGCAGGAGCTGCAAGCCCATTAGACTGGACAGCAAGGAGCCCTTGGAGATTCTCTTCCATCTGTTGCCTTCAAACATTTTGCAGAGGTTTAGCTGCCAGGTAAAGCCCCAGGGCGCTGAGAACTCTGGCCTCAGCCACAAGAGAACAGGAGCCAAGGAGATTACAAGTTGCAGTCTGCAGTCAACACCTCCATGATCCCAAATTAGTTCAGCTCCTCACATCTTGCTCATGGGGAGGACACGTGCTGCAAGTGAACACCTCAGCCTGCCTCACAGGGGCTGAGCTAACAAATGGAAGCTGCAATATTTCAATCAATAGGGGAGGGAAAAAAAAAAAGCAGTCAAGGAAGACAGAGACATTATTGATGCTTCTATTACTGTCTGAAATTGGTCACTGTGGAGAAAAACAAGTAGCCACAGAGTGAACCTGGCCTGACCTTTCGCTCCCCAGCAGGCAGCAGATTGGTCATTCCAGTCACTACCAGTGAAAAATGAGGCTGAAACCTTCTTCTTGTAGTGGCTGAGGGACCAGAGCTCAATGCCCATAGCAAGAGAGAATTCACAGGTTAGGGGTGAAGCTGCAGCCCTCACTGCAAGAGATTCCCACACAGCATATTGGAATGAGGGATTGATTCACTGCTTAATGTGAGCTGTGTGCATTCAAATACAAAAGGACAGAGCAGGCAGATGCCTCAAAAAAAATAGAGGAGTATCAAAAATACAGACCAGTGTGCACCCAGTAATGCAGGGAGGCGAGGAAATTTCAACCTAGTAGTGAAGAACAGAGTGGGACCAAGAACAGAAGAGCTATTTGGGTTACGCAACTCAGACCAAGGCCTTCGTAGCTGCTCAAATTCAGAAGGAAGGACAGCTTTAAGCTTAACGCATGGGGCAGGCAGTCTGGAGTATCAGCTCTTCTATGAACTTCTCCCATACCTTGGATAAAGTTGCTTTGACTTTAAGTGCTGCAGCTCCCAATAGCTATAAAGATGCTTTTCTTGTTTACTCGGATGATACAGCCTCTGAGGCTTACGTCTAGGTGTAGTGCTTGATGCTTTCTTAAAACAAGTCATAAATAAAAGACTTAAGATCTTCCAGCAACACAGCAAAACACCGCAGGGCTCAGCTTGGTGTGAAGGAGAGCGGGGGACAGCTACATGGAATATAACCTAGGACAGAGCAGGAATAGCTCTGCCAGTGGTCCAAGAAGGGTAAGATTTGTACGTCCAAAGGGATGAGCCAGCACAGGACAGTGTGTCAGAGGAACATAAGTAAATAGAAGGCATGAATCTACTAGTGGGCAATAGCTCCTGAAGCAGCACAACAGTCTTCTCGTTAAAAGAGAGTAGGAGAAATTAGACTCTTCCCCCCATGCCCCACATGTTTCCATTTGAGGGTTTTGTTCTGCTTCTTTCACTTCTCCCTGCACATTCATCCACCTGAATGAGCACACAGACCCTAACATCAGCCCATCCTAATTGGCTCAGCTCCCAAGACAAGCTTCAAGAAATAGCACTTACCTTCACACAACCACTCTAACCAACTTGGGTGGTGAACTCTAACGAAGAGCAGACATCAGAAAAGTGCTTTAGAAGAACAGGTCACAAATGCTTGTAATAAATCTGTTTGGATGCACTTTGGGGAATGCAAATCATTTAAATTATTAATTGAAGCACTGAGCTGTTAGGACGCAGGTTGAGAACTGTTGCAGCAAAAGCTATTGCTGCCTAAAGTGAACAGGGTAAGAAAGGAAACAATGGCATCTTACGTACAAGCTGCTCCAATTGTACTGTAGCCTGTAACCATGAGCTACAGCTGTATATCTTTACTTCAGAAATGGTAGGTCTGAAATGGTCTAGGGGTAGAAGACAGGAGGAGATAAGGACTGGACAGCAGCTGGGGAGAAAAGAGGAAAGACAGTAAAAGCACTTGGCTGTAGAGCAAACAAGGACTAGAAGATATATGTGATACGATGGTGATGTGATAGATTCCCTATTTAACATCCAGCCACAATATATGTAGAAAGCAACTTCTGTTTTCCTAGAGATGGAGTCATCTTGAGGAAATGCTAAAAATCAGTTGACTTGTCCAAGCAAAAGGTACAGAGATGGATTTGGGTCCACTTCTCCACCCAAGCCAAGGTTGCCATGTGCAGCTCCATCCAAAATAGCTTGATTCCTTCACCAGCCTATGCGTATTTCCCCTGAAAGACTATCTGTAATCCAGCTCTTCAGATATTTAGGCATACGCTTCTAATTACCAGCCTGAATTTATTAATGGGCTGTTTATACCCATTTGTTCTTGTTTCAGCATTGTCCTTTAGATTTAATAGCTCTTTTCCTTCCCTGCTGTTATGCCCCAATCTACTTACGTGCAACAATCACCTCCTCTTTTTCAGCCTTCAGTTTTGCTTGGCTAAAAAAAGCTAAGCTCCTTAGTTGGTCCTTGTAAGAAAGGATCTTCATTCCCAAGCCATGATTTAGTATTCTATTGTTTGAGAAATGCCTGTCAGAAGTTCATTATTTCCTTCTCCTTTTTCCTTGGCTAAAATTCAGAACTTTGAGGGGAAAAATAAGCGTAGTGCTTTTTCTGTCTATTGCTACCACCGGTGGCAGAAAAACTAACTCAAGTTGCTACAAAGAACAGCACAGGCAAACTGTGCAAGCAATTCAGTCATCGGGGGAGTTTAATTCTACCAGCCCACCTGAAACCTTTTTCATTTGCTTTTCAAACACATTTTAAAGAGGAGCAGCAAATTCTGCCTGTGACAAAAAGCACGTGGGCATTATTTGCTAAAAGCAAAAAAAAAAAATACTATTTATTCATCAAAGTCAATAGGAGAGTTTCTGGTTTATATAGATCAGGTTCTGCTCAGTTACAGGCAACACAGTTCAGAGAATATTGAGGCTCAGATAAAAGCTAGACTTAGTTGATACGCTATCTTGCGTCTCCCTGTACTTAAGGGCTTTAGAAATTGATTAACTGAAACCCCTATCAGGAAGGTAACTATTATAATACTCATTTTACTGACAAGGAAAATAGAGCACAAAAAAAGCTTAGCGACAGACACAAGGTTACAGAGTGAATTAGTGGCAGGAATACTGATTCTATCTTCATCTCCCTGGTCTGGCTTATAGATACGGTGCCTTAATCAGGATCTTCCCCCAAGTCTGCTAAGTTCACGTTTTAAATATATTTTCCCTGCCTTCCAATATTTTCTCATCTGGCTGGAAGCTGTTAAAAAAAAAAAAACCCACTGCCTGTAGACAAAAAGTTGGCCTCAGCAATATTTTAAATACGACAAGGAGGGAAAAAAAAAGAATCTCACTGAAAGAGCACATCCTCATAAGATTTTCAGCCTGAATTTGCAGCTTCAGAGAATTGAGCTAAGCCACCAAATGGCTGGGTGCTTTATACGAAGCAAACCTCTTAAGGCTTTGCATTTATGCATTATTAGTAGCTTCATTTTATATCTAAGTTACTTATATGGCTCCTAATTACCACTGTATCTTAATACCTCATCTTAATGTATTTATCCCTACTGCAGCCCAGTGGAGCAAGACTGTCTTGAGACTCCTGCTCCGTGGACAATTTTTTATGCTACAGAAAACTTCTGAGTGAATGTGAGCTCAGCCTTCCTCTGCTTCCCATCCTAAAAGCAGACTTGAGGCTCTACCTGGTACTGCCTCCCCGGAGTCTGGTCTTTTGTGCCCTATGGCCACATCCAGGCTCCTAAAGCGACTTCTGTGAAGTCACCTAGGAAGTCTGTGGCTGAGAGAATTTCACCACAGCCCTGTGATTGCTCCCCTGGTTTGGTAACATTGACAAGTTCTGGCTAAAATTAGAATGAAATACACATCGAGAGATGAAAACACCAGCACCAGGACTCCATTTTGGGACCACAGTGCAGGAAGACTTAAAACAAGTTTTAAGATCCATGTTTTTTCACTGGGCTGAGAAAGGCTTCTCCCTGCTCCACCTCCTACCACCAGCTTAATGACTGAAATGGATGTATGAGAAACTGGTGTTCAGAACTGATTGCTCATACAGGCAGGCCATTTCATTGCAAGGCTATGATTGCACCCCTGTGCTAAGAAGTGTCCTCCAGGGCTTCTGGATATCTGAAATGTTGCTAAAAACTTCATCTAGCCCTTCTGCCCAGGGGCAAATTCTACCTGTAATTATTAGGACCAGCAATGCTCACCTATTCCAGGAACCTGACTACTTGAACATTTATCTCCATAAGCTTTGCACTTTAATAAATAATTTACCCCCAAAATGCACTTAAATTAGATCTATAATTCCAGCATGAGGCTCTGGTGGTGTGAAGAGACCTCCTGACTTTGTTCCGATCATTTATAATGCCACCATAAGCCATCAATGGAATTGCAGCATTATTATTTATAGCACCGCTTATATTGTTCCTTATATCGTTTATTATACTCAATTGGAATGGCCCCAGCTAGTCTGTATGAAAAGATGCTGCACAGTTACCAGCTTAGATTATCTCTTAGCAATGAAACGTTACCATCTTAAGGAAGCTGCAGTGTTACCAGCATGAGGATGGATACAAATCGCCTGGATCTCCTGTCCTCATTTCTGAGAGTCCTTCTGTTCCATTTGGGCAGTATTAAGGGGGTATTGGCAGTATTAAGCCATCTTTCAGTGGCTGCTTCCACTTCCCAGCTTAAAGAGGAGAGAAATGCAGCCCGGACACAGCATGAAGCTGCACCTGTATAATAGGTTGGGGAACATGAAGTGACCCACGTTCAATGCAGAGGAGTTGGACCACATCCTACCCAACCTTTAAGGGTCCCTTCCAACCCAAACAATTCTATCACTCTATGAAAAGCTCACATACCTGTGCACCTTTCCCCACAACCCCCGCACCAGCCCACACTATTCAGAACAGAATCAGACCTCTGCAAAACAAATCATGCCCTCATTACTCCATAGAAGCAGGTTACAATTACTAAATCGGGGATTCAAGGGAAAAAAAAAGGCTCAGATTTAAGATCACCCAGTATCCCCAGTGGTTTTTCTTTCCAGATGCATTATGATAATTTTAAATGACATCACCTCATGCTATTTTTATCATAGGTGACTTTCTCATTACAATGCATAGAACATGAGAGTGATCCCGGTGGTGGCAGGGGTGTGTAATTCCACTTCACTTTACCTCAAACTGCTCTCGCAAAATCTAACCTGCAACAGACATTCAGAAGGACAACACGAGCCCAGATAATTAAAAGCAGTTTTGCAATGGGAAACGCTGCAAGTGTAACCCATAACAAGCTGTTGTATAGTCAGTCTCCTGCCTTGCCCTTGCTCTTACTTCTCCATGGGTAGGACAAACTATCTGAATAGCTTAGGAAAGGCTTCCTCTTTTGTTGTAACTGGAGAAACAAGCCTGGAAGGACGGTGCTACCCAGATCAGTGCCAGGCAGATGGCACTGACAGCCTGAGCTGTCCCATTGGCTGCTGAGTTGGGGATGAAATGCTGATAGCATTGTCTGTGAGTCCCACCAGTTTCTATTGGAGCAAAAATCTTTCTGGGCTAGTAATGCACCACCAGAAATGACTCAGCCATCAGCTGGGCCATTAACGGGTTGATACAAGTCAGACCAAGCTCAGGACTGCTTTCCTAGCAGGAAAATTAGGAAGGGACAAAGAAGGAAACAGAGTATCTGAGTAACTGAGGCAAATGGGCCAAAGAGAACTTTGAATAATGCATTTTATTTGGGTTGGGGTTTTATTCCCTACCCAAGTACATTTGCCTGCTGAATACTTTAAGTTTGGTGGACTGTGCAAGTGGCCATCCGGGATTTATCTGTAAGGATATATGTCATTAAAGAGTTATTCATCTCAGTCCTAAAATTAGCTGTCATACTTCTGATGTCCTCTCCTCTATCAGCAGCAAATAGTTACACAAAGAATAAAAGCTCTTGAAAATGAAATAAAATTTCAAATAGTAGAAAATAACCCTTTTCAGTCCCCTCCATAACAAAGGGTTTGTTTGGGGCACTTTGCTTCCTGTCATTGTTATTTGCTGTGTCTGGTTTGCAGGATGGCAGAGACAGACGTGCAAATTCTGCCATTAAAGTCTGTGAAATTGGGCAATTGGTTATGCAGAGTTCCCTTAGAAGTATTTCTAGCACTTCTGGTCCCTGGTTGGGTACTGAAAATTGGGATGGAAGAAAAAAAAAACCTCTGTATGTACCAACTATTTCCACACATTTGTTCTTTCCTTCAAATTGAGAAGGCCTGCTCCATTTTACAAACGATCTCTGCTTGCAAAGACAAGCAGGGAAACGCACTGATTGCTTTGCTCCTTTGCTGAAACTTCCATGAATTTCAGCCTATTCCTCCTGTGATACAGTGCTCGTCTCGAGCACAGAAAGGTCTGTTTGTGCCAATCCCTGTCATCAGTATATAACAGGAACGCACCAGATCCATCAGCACTTTGGTGCTCTTACTCCACAGCCCCACTCCCATCAGTGTTTTTCAAATTATGCTGCAGCTGTTTAGACTCTGCCCTTGCTTCGCAGGTGAACTTTGCTGTCAGGTAGATAGAAATGATTGAGAAGTCCCAGTTATTTCTCAAGCATTGCAGGCTCTTTTTGTCTATTCATCTGTCGATAGGTACATTTCCTCTCTTGCTAACATGGTGTATTCAGACAGGATGACATTTTTTTCCCTGAAACATTACCCAGCCAAGCGCTGCAATAAATGGTTATATCTTCAGAAGGCTTGGAGATACTGATTGTAGGACTCTTGAAAATCTCCCTGGAAAGAGCAAAGGGTTTGAAATCACCACTGCAATTAAGCAACCAACATTCTACTCTCCAATTTGAGGTACAAAGGTACACGAAAAAAGCACTGCATCTTGCAACAAGAGCCATTCAGTGATCAGACCTCTGTCTGAATTTATATGACCTGAATTTATATGTAAATGCATTGAGCTTTGCTCACAAGACCTGGCAGCAAAGCAAAGGGTGCAGTACGTGCAGTGGGCAGAGACGGAACTACAGCTCTGGGATGTGTTGGTCTGGCCACCACAATGAGGTTGAGCAGAAGGCTACAATGCTTTCTGTTGGAGTCCTAATGAAGTGGCTCAGAAGGTTTCATTGTGAGCACCAAGTCATGTCATAGACCCTTCCCAACAAGAGATGTCTGATCATAAACTTATCTGCCCATGGGAAATATACTCTCAGCCTCATTTTCTCATTCTGCAAACCTTGAAAATAACATTCACTATCCCTTCCCTCCACAGTTCTCTGTTTTTTCCTATCATTAATATTTCTTGATTGAAGTAGGGCCTGATTTCACTCAAATTATTGCCATCTCCGAGCAGCAAGAGGCTCCATTGTCCCTGGAACATCCGTATTACTCTGTACTCAGCAGGAATGAAACTGTGTGACTCTGACCTACCCTTGGGGACTGCAATGAAAATGAGATGTCTTTCTCATGAGGACCTCCCAGCAAGCACAACTGAAATACCTTTGTGACTGCAGCAGCTCTGTAATGAATGAATTAATTGATTTCACCCTCAGCTTCTTCATCGACCCTGCTGCCCCGCAGTGCGGAAGGAGCTCTGTTCTAGTTCCAGTCTCCCTCAAAGCCCTGTTCTATTTAAAGGCAGATGAGGTAGATTCAGGTTGAGAGTGGGAATCCCAGCCCTCAGCTCTGGATAGCAGCCAGATGGGTGATGGTGGTGCACACAAAGCCATAGTGAAGGATGGGAACCAGCACCTCCAAGGCCTCTGTTAGCAGACTGAAAGTGGGGCTGGGAAGACTGGTGCCCTATTTTTGCTTCTGCATGGAGCCACACAGTCCCTACTTGTGGACACCACAGGGTCTCCATGCAGCCCTGTTCTTCCCTCACTTCTTAATCTGAGTTACTTTCTGAGATAACAGATGATGATGCCTCACAAATGGGACAGACTTCTATACCTAACCTGGTACATGCCCAGACCGTGAATACTGAAGCTGAAGTGATCTATCAGCATCTAAAAAGAACGGATCCTGCTCTCATTTACAGGGAAACAGCTCCTCCTTGAGTCAATGCATCTCAGGGCACTTCGAGCAGGCTCCCAGGCTGGGATAGGCAAGCAATAAAATAGCAAAGGAAAAAGCCTGTGGGAATGGGGTCACCACAGAGGTATTACAAATAATCACCATAGAGATTACTCCCATATCATGAAAAGCAAGTAACAGACTGCTGAAGGACTCATACAGGGCTTAAGGAACTGTGAAGCTTCTATGTGGGGTGCTCTAGGAATTACATCCTCATAGATTTTAACTACAGGTCCAAAGAGACTCTTCAGTGCCTCTGAGCAAGTAATGTGGCTTCTGCCCTGCCTCAGTTTCCCCAAAGTGCTCTCCAGCTCAAAGCAAGTTCCCTACTCCTTGCTAAAATACCTATTTTCAGGTATTCCTCCTCTTCTAAAGGACACTCAGCTATTCGAAATAATAGCATAATAAAAGCAAGGAATAGAATGTTTTACATCATTTTCTCAAGGGAAAGCTTTGAACACCTGAAGATTCAAAATGTTGTTCCACCTTTACTGAGGGGTTTCAGGTCCTTCATCTTGATTAGTGGGAGCAGACATTTTGTGGAGTTTCATATGTTGTGGAAGTTAAAATATTTTATCTCAATTTGGAGACAAAACCAGATGATAAAATACTGGAGCAAGACACAGAAGGAAGGGGCTTCGATGGAAGCAGCTGTTCCACAGCATAAGGATAGGAGGCAGCAGATATTAAACCACTTTTGGATCATCCAAGAAAAGCAGCTATCGCAGTCTGGTAACAAAGAAGGAACTGCTTACCCCTTCTGATCAGGCCTCATCAGACACTCCAAAGAAGGCAATCTTGCAGCAGCCATCCCTTAAATGAGGTTGGGGAAGGGCTTTCCTCACTCATGTTTTGCCCTTGTTCTATTCCTGCTCGAAGCTACCTGGATGGGTTATACTGGAAGGAGCTCTATTCTAGCTCTGTAGATGAAGAAAGTTTTGTTCATGTACAGCAGGAAGTATGAAAACAGTAAGTGGGATTTCCTTGAGAAGGAGTGAAAAAGGGATGCCAGAACCACTACTAGCCTTCACACAGCACCTCTGAACTGCATTTCCTGATCCTTTTCCAGCCATGCCATGCACAGAAGGGTGTGAGTTCAGCATCCTGAGCAGAACCAGCAGCAAAGGCTGCCCTGAGCAGCCTTCACTTCAGCACAGGAGGAACACAGTGCTCAGCTAACACTGCCAGCCCGCTCTCACTCCTCCTCACTCCTTTTTCTGCTGTGTTTCACTTTGGTGGAAGAGAATTGTTTTGACTGTATCTTCCTTGTAGACATTAAATACCTTTCAGAGCAAGGTCAGAGTCCCTCGAGCTACAACAGCATGCACAGAGATAACAGTTCAGGCTGGGTTTGTTTCCCTTGTATCAGGCAGGAAAGGAGAGAAACCCATGTCACAGGGGCGGCTCTCCAGACATCACAACTCAGCACATCTCAGGCTTTCAAGGGAAGAAGCAGATCTTGCAAGCCCCCATCCTTGCATTTGCACACCTGTGGTAAGAGATGTCCAAAGTAAGGCCAGGAGCCAGGCATTTGCTTGCATCATATCTGAGATTCTTCATATGTACTTGCACATTTCCAAGGAAAAATAATGCATCCACAGTATCTAGACAGCACAAAGAGGAGCAGCCTTGGAACAGGAGCAGCTAATGATGTGCAGCAGACAGACAGAGTCTGACAAACAGCAGAGCAGCACCGTGCACACTGAGCAGGTTCCTGGTAGCTGGTTCATCTCTCCATGTCACGTCTGATGTCTGAGTGGACAGAAACCACACGGGTTTGTTTCCAGTGCCACTCCCTGTTAGGCAGGTGACATTTTCATAGCTCTGGTGAGCAAGGGAGAAAGCAGCCCACAAAATGCTCCAACGGTTCCTGACAAATGAAGACATGTAAATGTGATGAAGGAACAGTGGCAGTGCTGGGAAGCCTGTCTCCACAGTGGGAAGGGTTTGCTTTGCCTCATGCACTGAGGCACAGCATGGAATCTGAGCGCTCAGGTCCAGATGGGGCATTGGGATGGCTTGTCCCTTTATCCTGTGGAAAGGATGCCAGGCTGGCAGCTCTCCCTCACTGGCCCCTTCAATCATCACAAAAGGTTGTTAAGCCTGGAAGGGCATTGGGATATTTCCCAGTGATATCATTCAGTGCCCATTCTGAATCAGCATACACAATGGGTGCCATCATCTCTGCTTCAGAGCATCCCAGTCTCCACCTCCCATGCCCACAGCAAGCAGAAGATCCCAGCTGGCTCCTTTCAGGCTTCACCCATTGGCTTCTAGAAGGCATCAGCTCCCAGCCAGCCTCTGGCCTGTTCCCACTGCTGCTTGCTATTGCTGATATGGGAATCTGGGCTAGAAAAAGGCTTTCAAAAGCCAATAATAACAGCATAACCCCTGACCAGCTCCAAGTAGGAACCACTCAGATCTGGAGGTCATCTCCTCCGATCCACCAGAAAGCAAAAGGAGTTTGTAATTCAACTGATTCCAGCCATTCCCCTCAGCAAGGCTTGAACATGACAAATGCAAACAGGACTTTCCACCGGGTGAGCTAAAAGAGCTGGAAGCAATGACTGCCTGGATTACGGCACACAGCAGCTCCGTGATTTGTACACAATGAGAAAATTGGACTGGGCTTGCATTCACATCTATAGGTAACTCAGATTCTTCTGCATCACTCGCTTCTGGGAACGGTCAGACAAGATGAGTTTTGCTTGAGCAGCTTATGTTTCCTGAAAGTTTTCTCGACTGAAAATGTGATTCATCAGCTGCGGCTTTTCTGATGAGATAAAAAGTTTACAAACAGAGCCGCTCTCCTAGAAATTCCTTCCCAGCTTGCACTTGTTCTAAAGTCAAAATCAATTAAATGTCCAGCCTAAGCTGCCAGGCACTTTGATTCAGGTAAGTCCCCATTTCTCAGTCCCCCAAATGCTCTTTGTGACAAGCCCTTTATTTTATTTGAAACTAACAACAACAAAAAAGCAGTTTGTTTGTTTGTTTTCCATGGAAGATGGGAAAACAAAAAGGCTTTTTATTTTCCAATGGGTCTAAGTAAAATGTCTCTTCATTAACACACGGTAGCAAGGTGAGCCGATATCCCTTGCACACTTTCTCAATATCTGATCCAACCTTGAGGACCATAGATTCTTTTTTCAAGAGAGGAAAGGTTTAGCTGCTTTCCTACTCCTATCCCTCTCGCTGCCTCTCTGCCTTTTGGGGTACAGCCAGCGCCAGAAGGAGAAATAAACAGAGAGAAAAAAACCACCTTGTGTCTTGCCAGTGCAGTTGGAAATGGGAAGCACTGGAGATCTCCCAGTGAAGCCTCGCTTTGGAATGCCCCCAGCACACTGTGCCAAGGCCTGGGGCTCCAGGGGCTCTGCAAAAGGCTGAACTTTGGGGAAATGCTGCTGAGCCCAAAGAGTTTGACTGTGCAAGTAAAGAGGGCCTGATAGGGAGCTAAAGGATGGGGTAAACTTGACTTGAGTAAAATTTGGTGTGGAGGGTGTATATTTTATGTTCTCGTTGCATTCAGATCAATAAGCACTAATCTCAGACATCTATTCAACTTGAATAACAAATAATTTTAGGGAAGTCGTGGTTGTATCTATTCCAGGTTTACAGATTTTGGGGAAGGTGAGGATGAACAGAATGCAGGACAAGAAGGTTGACCTACACACCATCACAGAAGCACACTGCATTGCACTCTGATGCATTCTCCATCTAGATATCTACAAGATTTAAGAGCCAGACCTGCAACCAACCCAAGAAAACAAACCACTAAGGCTTTCGCAGACATGAGGCTCTGAGCCCCAGCACTGCTGTGGTTCCATGCACGGAGCCACTTGCTGACACAGAGCTCTGGGCAGCCACAAACTGAGTGCTGGTGCCAGGTGCACAGTCACAGCACACAGACTCTACAGAGACTGGAGAGGCTGCAGCTAGTTTTATTCCCTGGCAGTGTTAGCTAGATCAGGGAGTTAGCAGAAGTTTGGGTTTTGGCATTTGTTGCTGCTGGCAGCTCCCTCTGCATTTCTAATCACGGTCCATCCAAGTCTTTGCCCAGCCAGGCTCTGAAGCCACCTCCTGCTTGGAGTCAGCTGGGTCTCAAACACACCGTGATGCAGAGCCCAATGGTGATGTGTGCCCTGATGGTGAATCTCCTGCCTTGTGTCATCACACTGATGGCTGCACAAGGCTCAGGATGACAAATGCAGCTGTGTGTGCACTGCCTTCGCAGCCCCGATGTGGTCACAGACACCCCTCACTGAGGACAGCCCAGCAGACACCTGACTGGCAGCTGCTGCCCTCCCTGTGCTGGGATGCTGGCTTGCAGCCCCTACCTGTGGCCATGGTAACAAACAGAAGGCCTCCTCACCAGGCACACTCCATCCTATTGATTCCTTGGGAGATTTATGGCAGAGACCTGATCTCAGTGAAGGAGCTAAATCCAATTCAGTATGGAATTACAAGCCTGTCCGATCAATAATCTATTTATCTCCTTCACTTTGCCATCTTTAAACACTCCAGTCCTGTCAAAAGAAATTGAAAGCTTTTTAAAAATGAAATTATCGAGCTCTGGAATGGCTCTGCTAGGGCTTCTGGAAAGGATCTGGAAACCAGGATGGGACCAGCTCAGGATCCAGCATTTAGGAGAGATATGTCACAGCTCCATCACTTGGCATGCAGGGCAGGACGGGGCAGGGGGACTCTGGCACTCAACATAGTGAGAAAGGCTCTAACACCTACATAGAGATATACAGAGCTAAGGGGAAAGCGAGGTGTGAAGTGTTAACCCCAATGGAAAATGCACTGCTGAGGTCCCTGCGAGCTGTAAACTGCATTCGTTCATGACTTGAGCAGATCATGAAGTTTTATTTAACCAGCACATGGCTCTTCAGCAGCAGTCATTACATTTCCCTAGGGCAGAGGTGTGTTGCATCCCAGAAATAATGTTATTTTTCAGCTCTCATGCAGCACTTCTAATTAATAGATGGTAAAGCAGCTCGCATGGAAGAAAACCGAGGCATGGAGTGGGAGCAGGGCTAGCTGAAAGCCAGCCAGCAGCAAGAGCAGAACCACCACCCCTTTGAAGAAGAGCAGTTACCATCCTTTTTCAATCCTTATTGCTGTTTTTGTCTAACTGATGCAAGACTGACAAACACAGGGGGGCTATGGGGTCAGTTCACACACATCAACTGCTTTTGTAACGTCCTTTGTCAAAGAAATATTTACATACTTAAGTCTATGTTTCTCCTGACCAACTCCTACATGGAGTAGGTCATTCCAAGTCTTATCTGCAGTCCCAGTGATGTTTAGCCATATATTCTGTCGGTCAAAATACAAGATATTTCTAAGTATCCTATCCATTTGGTGAGGTTAAAATCCCACTGGCACCAATGATGTTGCACTGGAGCCTGTGTGGGATTTCAGCCCTGTGTATGATTTTTCCTGCTGGATATTTGCTCCCCACGTTGCCCCATTTTTAACAGCTTTGTGTACCAGAACTAGTTTTCTGTACCCAAAACTCCAGAGCTGAAGCTGGAAGGGGCTAAATTTCTCTGGAGATGGAGAGGGGCCAGTTCCTCTCCCTTCAGAGGTTAATGAATAGAGTCATTAGGATAATTAATGTTTTGCTGATGAATTAATCACCCTCGCAAGCAGTTTCTCTCTGCAGAGAGCCAGGGCCCTCTCGAGATCTAGCACATCCCTCACTAAGGTAAGCTCCCTTGCTGTGATAGCTGCCCATTTCAGAGCACTTTCGGTGCATCTGCCTTTTTGCAGGGGGCTGCAGTCTGGGAGGGACATCCTCAAGGTTGCAGGCTGCCAAGGTAAAGATTCTCTATAAGATGGACCCCTGTACCCAACCCACTGCTACCCAGTGAACCCACACAGTCCCTGCTGTGAGCCTTCTTATCTTCTGAAGAACTATCTCTCCCCACCCTTCAGTTCCTTCTCCTTGATGCTTTTCCTGCTTTCTCCATCCTCCCAGTGTTACTCCAGCCCTGACCCCAGCTCTGTGTATTGATCCCAAGCACACTCTTTTTGAGGTCCTCTATCTAAAGAGCATTACTGGAGCACTTCACTAAAGAGCAAATGCCCTTGTTGTTTCCTTGTTATTGCCAATGTGAGAAAGCGTGTGGTGACCATGCCAAAAAAATCACTAACCTTTCTGTGGCAGTTTATCCAGCACAGTGAAACACTGAAAAGAGCTGCTGTCACACCCATAACTTTCTCCCTTGACTGCAGGCACATTTGAACTGTGATTTCCAGGGGACGGGAAGCTGAGAGTGGTTTCACAACACTGTTCCTTAAAATAATCCCTGTAAAGTCAACAGGGCTCCTCGAGCAGAGCTCAGAGTCACAGCAGTGGCTGCGGGCAGAGGACATGCACAGGGTAAGGTTAAGAGATGCACCTCTCCTCGTTAGGGTAAATTTAGCACTCCTTAAGATCACAGATTGTCGTTATGTTTTAACAGGAGGAGACAGGAGGTAAGGAACTTATCACTGAGCATTTTTGGCAAAGCATTTTGTATAGATACCTCAGATACGATGAAGATATCCTGTAGGAAATATGTAAGGTCCTGGGTTTCCTGACTAGCTCTTATCAGAAGGAGAAAGCAGAATCGAAAACTTGACCTTTTTAGTGGAAAATGAATACTACAACATTTTGCTGTTTCTGAGGGGTGAAAAAATGGCAAAGTAATTTAGAAATCTTGAGGTGTGTGAAAATAAGATTGCCATCCCATGACCCACACATCTCAGAACGGTGCCTTTTCAGGTCAGCTTCTCCTATGACTGACCCCGAGTGTCCAGCCCTGCCTGTAGAGCCAAGGCTGCAGTATCACATCCCATTCCCCCTCCTGCTGCCACATCCCATGACTTGTTTATGACGGCCGCTCAGACGGCCACCCATCGGACAGCCATCCATCTCGAGGTGCCCTTTCTTCTTGTCAGCTTAAATGCTCAATGTGATTTATGGCCAAGCTGACCCCCAGACACATCTCCGGCATGTTATATGGTGCTGGCGTAATGCTAACTCTTAAACCACAGAGGAAGCAAACACTGCTAATTTATGCCTGGCTTTTTTTTGTTTTTATTCCCTGGCATAATTCTGATTTTAATGTTCCATCTCCACCACATCAATATCTTTTCACCACTAGCGAGTAAAAACAAAAAAAAATAAATATTTCATTTCCCATTCTTTCCCTCTTAAAAGGTTTCGCTTACACCAGCTCACCCGGCATGCCCCGAGGTTAGACAAATAGGAAGTGACTGTGTGGTCTGCCACAGGGGTGCTTTATGGGAAGGGCACTGCCCACACGTGTCAGCTTGCTGGGATAGCTGCTGTCTGTCGGTGCATGAATATAATGAATGCAAACATCTCCTGCATCAGGCTAAATTACTAGCCTGAGCTAATACAAGGGTCTAATACATCGCTCATTTATCAGTCTGGTATTACTATTTACTTCATGTTGCTATATTCAGAAAGCACATCAAAGTGCTCCGGGAAAGGAGGTAAAAAAAAGAGAGAGAGAGAGAGAGGGAGGAAAGGAGAAGGGTAACAAACCATTAAGCAGAAATATTAAAAGGCTAAGACAAATCTCTGGGCAGGGGCACTGACAAAATGACTTGGCAGCTGGAGAGACACGCATCCTGCTGTCTGTAGGACATCTGCACAAGCTTCATCTTACTGAAGAGCATCTGGATCCTTCCTTGGGTTCTGGAAGCCCAACACCATTCCCCATCAAAACACAAACCCTGTGAGCCTGGATGGCTTTCACATCTCCCCAGAACTGTGGGTAAGGTAAAAACACTTCCCCCTCCTCATGTTTTAAGAGGAGAAGACAGAGAGACAGCAATGCTGCTAAAATCTCAGCCGAACCCCAGTCTCCAGAGTGCTCTGGCTTCTCATCTGCAAACACAAGAAAAGCAATTCATGATCCAGCCCAGGGGCTCCAGTGTGTGTCACCCAGTGCCAAGCAGTGCTGAAGGGAGGACATTGGTACAAGGACTTCAGATTCCTCCCTTCCCAGGTAAGCAAGGAGCAGCAGCCACAGCCTCTGCTGAAAGCCAGGTTTCTGTCCTGCAGCTACTTGAGATCAGTTTGTTTTCCTCCAAAAAGATCTGCTGCAAGACAAATAGCTCTCTCAAGACGATTGAAGTGGGTCACATTAGACAGAGCTCTGGAGAACCTGTCTGACACTTTCCCATCAGCATTAAGCACTGCCATGCCTTTCTTTCCTCTTCCTCCCTCTCTCCCCCATCCCTCCTCTCCTTTCGCTGCTAAAAGTCTGTGAAAAGGGAGCTCTGTGAAGGGGAAACAGCTCAAGCAAAATCTGTTCTCTGCCTTGGCAACTGGAAGAATCAATGCTAACACAGCCTATGCATGCAGACAATGGCTTACGTCGGTTGAGAAGTATCAGATGGGCTAAATCATGATGGGGTTGAACAGAGGAAGGCTGTGCTGTGCGAGGAGGGAGCCCTGCAGAGAGTCAACAATAATATAAGGACTAAAGCAAAAGGTCAGGCATCATTTAAATGACAGGCATCTGCAGCAACGTAAGAGACTGTACTTGCTTTTCTCCAGGCAGACACAGCAGGTCGACTGCTGCCTATGCCCTGGGGACATCCCAGCTGCTGTCCCTCATGGAGGAGTAGTCTCATCTCCCCAAAGTGCCAAGGAGCCCTGTGCACATGTAACGCAGCACCCTGACCCTACACTCCTTTTCCATTGTACAGCAGCACCTCAGAGCAGCACTGCAGGATGTGGCTGCCACCAGCTAGCTGCAGAGAGAAGATGGATGTTAAGGAATTCCAGTGACTTGTTCTAGCTTGTAAATTAGCAGCAGGCAGCCCTCAGCTCACATGATCTGATAATAAACTCTAAATATCAGACAGTAAACTGGCCCAGACATCAAGTTATAATGAGCAAAGCCTTTTGCCTGGTAAGAGGCAACAGGAGATATATATATATCTTTGGCTCTTTGCTCCTCATTGGGTGCTCTGCAGAGCAGATGAGAGAGATCTGCCTTCTCCTCCCTGCCAGAACTCTGTGGCTGTAGCTCAGTGCAATCCTAGAGCGTGTCCCTCCAGCCTGATACACAGGAGGTCATTGCTACTGCATTTAAAGGCTTAAACAGAGCAACAGAAGAAAGCAAAGCCAGATCCAGCAGCCAACCAGCAAATGCCATCATCTTCACAGCCAGACTGGTAGCAAAACAAGATGAGGATCTCATGGTCACACGCCTGGAGCAAGGAGAGCAGCCACACTGCAGCTCCTGCTTACCGCACCCAGCTGAGTCCACCCGCAGGCTGCGTGAGCACCTGAGCAAACTCAACTGAATTATCCTAATGAGGAACAAAATGAATTCAATGGTTTAAGGCTGTCTGTGTTTTGGAGGAATTGGGGGTTGGATGTTTAGGGAGCTTCTGTCTCTCACAGATGAGCTGCATGGATTGCCAAATGTATGTCCTCTCAGAGGAAAAAAATGATTCTGTTACAAACCTACAGGAGTTTCCTCAGTTTTACAAATTCCCTTCCTAAATGGAAGTACTTTAGAGGAAAAGAAATTGCTTCAAAAAATCCTAAAAAAATAATAATAATAAAAAACCCCACAGAAAATGTTTTGATTTGATTGATCCATCCAGCAATGGCTCAGGGTAAGGAAAAGATGATGGATGCACCTTTTGCAGTGTGCTGCTCTGATTAGCTTCAAACAAGGCACTCCTCATCACCCAGGACACACTCTGGGAAAGGGAGGAGTTGGTTCTCAAACTAAGCTAAGAATAAGTTGGAGCACACATTTGATGTCACTGTATGATATAAACTGTAGATTCCCCTGACGTTTTAGGGAGCTTGGAAGGATTTTCCTGTCACTGGGGGAACAAACGCTTCTCGCAGCTGTATTCAGGCAGTGCAAACTTTCTGAAACCCCTTTTTAGGAGGATGAGGGCACTGATGGGTATTACAGATTGCTTTTTGGCACTGGGGGGCTGAACAAAGGCCAGGAGATGGAAAAAATAGTCAGCCACATCCCCAAATGAGAAATATGTTTGGCTCCAGCTGGAGGCTCTGCCACTCAGGCCCATCCGTGTCACCGAGGATAAGTAGCTTGTTGGAATCCTAATCCAGAAAAACCGAGAGCCTGAGCTAATGGCTAAATAATCCCCACATTAAAACCTTCCACAAAGCTAAACGAGAGAACTCAGTTTCCAAATGCCTCCAATTAACTGAAACATTAAGGTCAGCACCCAGGGTGAAGGCAGTGAGGGGAGCAGGCTGAGATGAGCTGCATTTCCGAGGCAGCAGTGCTGATCCTCTCTCATCTCTGGCAGTGTTAAGCACTGTCACAGCATTACTGAAATGTGGTCCGTATTGGTTCATTTTTATCTCTGTGCATCTATTTTCATTAGGACAGGGATGGCTATTTGATGGCAGCTTGGGATGGATGGGAAGAGGTGGGGTTTTTTTGCTTCTTTTCCCTCTTTGCATGCCTCCTTCCCCCACCTAAGACCAGAGGGCAATTTGTATACTGGCTGAAATAAAACCCACTTAACGATGAAGTCCATGGCTAAAGCCTGTGGACATCAGTGCAGCTTTAATGAAATTTCTGTGCCTGAAACACATTAGTAGGCAAGAGCTGAGACTGAAAAAAGATGAGGTTGCGAAATAGCTGGCAGAGCTGCAGCCGCAATGGCAAAACTCGAGTCACGCAAGAGAACAATGGGGATAAGGACAAGCTGAGCTACTCTCTGCCCCACAAACCCATCCCATGCTCTGCTGCTCCCCAAGCCCCCACCAATTCCCAGTGCCACCATGGAGCTGGAGAGCCTCTCCCACATGTCCACAGCCTTCTGTCTGTGCACCCACAGCTGGCAGCAAAGCTGAGCTCCTGTGCTCATGGTTAAATCAGTCTCACTCCAAGTGGAGGCTACCTTACTTTTTCTTGATTTCCATTTGGATTTCTTTGTTCTGTTTCACATTCAGTACCCAGAGGGTACTAAACACAGCACTAACCTTCACATCTATTGAATTAAAAACAAGGTGGGATGAATAATCATCAATACTATGGCAAGACCGGCTCTATCTCTCTCCTAACTCCGCTAGGATTTCACTCTGCCTCCCAGAAGATGAGCGTCTGGCTTTTCTGCCGTGCCCTTTCCATTGCATTACAGTCTGTGATCATGTCTGCCTTCTTAACAGCTTTGTCAGGAGATCATTTCTCCTCAAACCTTGTTAGCAATAATAAAGATAAAATAAGTTATAAATACATCTGTGGTTTCCTTTTTGCTGAGTTGTAATTTGCCTAATAAATTAAATTAATTTAATTCGAAAACTAATTATTATTTGGTTAGAAGTAGATTGAAAGAAGTTTAGTTGAAAATGGACTTTTCATGGAAAGAAAAGAGATTCCAATTCTTGGAAATAAACGAAATGTGGGAAATGAGATGAGTGACATTTTGAAAATCCCTTCTCATTAACCGGCTTTGGCTTTCAGTGTGTGTCATTTTTATCCTGATTTGTAAAGCTAATATTTCTTTCCTTCACATATGTTGGGTCGACAAATCCACGAAGCTGGAAAACGTTGGTGATCGAGCTATGAAAGCAGGCAGGTCTCGCTCTAAAGGTAATGGTCCCTTTTCAAGGTTGGCATTTCAGCTTTAGCACTTTCTCCTATGTATTCCAAAACCACATCCAGGAAAACGATGCTCCTGCTGCCACTGCATGGTTTTACTGACCCCCTGTGATCTAAATGGAGAGTGTGATTTGGTTCTCTGTTTTCATTTGTTAATTGACTCCCCTCTCACTTAAGGTAGGAACTGGGAGCAGTCTGTGATAAATGGGTTGCACCGTTTGCTTTGTTGCAGCGCAGCTTCTGTGGAATAACTGCAAACTCCTCGCGACTCCAACAGTGGTATTGCATCGGGTAACAGGGAGTTGGACTCTGGGACTCCCTTTCTCTCCATCAGCAGAATGATACGGTTTTTAACTCAGGATCTAACTGTATATGAATGAATGGCACATGGAGCACAGATCAGAAGGCACAACTCCCTTTCCCCACATGGCTCACAGAAGTTTGGTCTTTGTGAGGGCTCAGCAAGTCCCCAAGTCCTGCACTGTGCAGCAGGGCTGGTGGCTTCACCCCACTTTGTGCCTTGGACATCCCTGCCCAGTCTGACGGATGGGATTGCAGCTCTTCCTTCCCTGGGGAACCCTTCCCCAGAGCTGTAACACCTGCAAACAAGAGGATGGAACCCTGTGCAGGTTTTCAAAGAAAGAAAAACCCTTCAGGAGTGGTCTCTGGATCTTCTACAACCTTAATTAGGAATACATGGTTTTTAGCATTAAGCACGTTTCCTGTTTCAGCGGTGAGATTTTAGATCCACCTTCTAAAGCATGTAGCTCATTTCAGGCACTTAAAAAGAAGGCAAAACTGTGCCTAACTATGTCCTTTATTGGATCTGGCCCTCAAAAAAGCAGAAGGTGTTGGCAAACTCTGTTGCAAATCCATATGGTTGCTTTGTGGCTCCCTTTGCTCTTTAAAGGGGAAGGAAGACATGCTCTCACTCTCATCCAGACAAGCTTTGCTGCCAGGCTCTGATCTTCCAAATTATCACCTCTACAAAGAGGCAGAGATCTTTAACAAGAGTTGGCTTGTCCCCTCTGCTGGTTCTCCAGCCAGTGTTTCTTCAGTGTCAGGGCAGTATCTCTGCATCTTTCCATCTCTCTGAGTATAATCTGCATCTTGCTCATTCCCCATCTTTCCCTGCCTGTTGCATCCAGCACCCTTACAACAACAACAACAACAAAGCCATAATAATACCAAAAAAATCCCTCGCCAAAATATTTTGCAGAAACAAAGAAAATCCTTGTTATTTCCACCAACAACTGCATTGCATGGGAGTGATGGGGAGAGGATGCAGTGCTTTAAATCCCTAAGGGATGCTTTATATGCCAGTGCATGCACGGCAGAAGCACTGTAAGTAATGCTGGGAACAGGACAGAGGTTCCTGCGTGCAGAAGATGGTCTCATGTCACTGTTCTGGCTTTCTGTTACCAACAGGAAAGGAGCTCAGGTCATGCTCAGCATATATCGCTGTGCTCTGAACTTACACCAGTGTAAATCTGGAAGCAAAAAAGGAAGAGACATTTGCCTGCAAACATCTTCAGTGCATCCCTTGAAGCTGGGATGAAGGTGGAAGAGCTTCAGAAGGTGCCATCTGGCTGGTGAGTGATCTGGCACTGGGCAGAGAACTGGCTCCTGATTGAGTTGGCATTTAAATTCAAAAGAAACTTGGGCAAAGGCTCAGGCACTGCCTCCTCCATCCTCCAGGCAGCCCAGGGAAAGGCTTTGGCCCTGAAATGGGTTCTCCCTCAAGAGCTCCAGCAGCAGGAGAAGTTGTGTTTTATCAGTGACCACAGATGCTGCCTGCAGACACATGAACCAGCGGCTCATCCTGGGCTGAGAACCTTCTCCCCTTCTTGCGGGGTCTTGCCACCCCTTTGCTCTCTCTGGGAATAAAAGGACCACAGCAGGAGGATCAAACACAGGGAGACCTTTCACTTGTCATATCGGTATCTTTTATTTCTAAGTCAGTCTTCAAAGTTTTCTTTCAGTTTTTTACCATTCCTTTTCATTTTGATCATAATGAAGTTACAGTCTGAAACAAGTTAAAATAAAAAAGAAAACAGGACTTTACTGGGCTTAAAGCTGCTGCAATATTTAGAGTTGCTGAAATGAGGAAAAACTGCCCCTTTCTTTTTTTTTCCCTCATAGAAAGCCTGTTTCAAAGCATCAGCATTTTCTGATGAAAAATGGTGAGATGAATATTTCCCAATCAGTGCCATCACTGAGCACACAGAGCATCATCCCTCTAGTGCCTCACTTCTTGGGGAGCTGCGAGTCACTGCTGCCCAGAATCAGGCACCAACTAGAGCTGTTCTTCCCTCATGTCACACAGAACAAGGCCTAGAGAAACTAAATTATCCTCCATCCTAAATTAAAGATCAGAAGTCATGTATGTGCCGTCACGATGAGGTCTAAATAATTCAGACAGATGTGTACTGTCAGAGTACTAAGCAGTATTATAAAAATTTCTACTTTCCCTTGCCTCAAACATTATTTTAATATATATGCTTTAGGAATAGGAGAAGTGCTGGGTCTGAAAGCCGAGCAGCAATGGGGCTCTGATCTTTGGGCACTGCCTGCTGCCTGACCTTATTCTCTTGGCTGTTGGACAGAGCACACGTACATAACTTCACTACTGCTGGCAAGAGCATGGATGTGATGAGGCTTCCCTGAAACAAAGGATAGTCCTGTCCAGACAACACGAGACCCATTCCACCACTTGGCAAACAGGCATGGCAGCAAGGTATAGATATGCCATAGAAATTTCTAGCTCAAGCTTTAGTTCTCCTCTTTTAAGGTCTCAGCTAACCGCGTGAGCTCAGAGTGCCTCAAAGCACATGCTTCTTGAAGTAGAATCAGATCTCGCTGTCCATTTTAAAGCATTGTTGTGTTAAAAGGAACAGCATCAAAGCCTGGAAGCAGCCTCACTCCCCTGCCCAGGCCCTGCCTTTGCGTGAGGCAGCGGCTGGCAGAAGATGGAGCCAAGCTGCAAAATGAGCATCTCCATGGAGATAAGCTGAGAGCACGAGAAGGTCAGAGCCAAAGCATCAGGAGCAGCAAAGGAGTTCTTCAAACTTCATTTCCTTCCACAGCAATCACTTGATGGAGATTTGTTGAACGTGACACCTGGCTGCCTCGCATTGCAGACTCAGATGAGGAGACAAAAGAGGAAGCTAATTGTTTCCAATGTATTTGAGTTTAATACATTAAGTGCATTTTTAATTAGAGCTCTAAAGGAGAAGGGAATCAATTACCTCTTGCAGAGGCAGATGCCAGTGGCAGGTGATGCCGTGCGGAGAAGAGGAATTGCAGCGGGATGCTGGTGCTCCCTGAGGACAGGACCAATGCCCTTGTTCAATCCATGCCTCAGGCACTCCTGGTGGCTCTGAGCAGCACAGGGAACCCATCCAAGAGGACACAATCAGAAGATGCTGCTGAGCCACCCCACTGTGAAGATGCCTCAGTGTCTCTATGAAGGCAGCACCTGCTCTGCAAGCCCTGAGGTAGGGATAAAGACCTCCAGCAGAAGACATCAGGAGCATCCTTCCCCACCACCATGGTGAGAACTAAGCCACTTGTTTCTCATTTGAGCAAGACTGGGAAAGTCCAAAATGTACTGCTCAGCTGGTGCTTGGTGGCCTGTTCAGGGGGAGAGGGAACCAAAAGACAACAACTGATCCTGATCTGCGGAGACTTCTGTGCTCCCATCCCAAGGAGCTGGAAGTGAGGGGACACCAGGGAGCAAGTGCAGAGCCCAGTGGCTCACTAGAAGTAAGTCCCTATTGCATAATGCTGAAACACAAGATTTATGGTGTGAAGCTGGTCTTGCTAAAAAGCCATATTCAGATTGTTCTGTAGACTGAAGCTCGGGTCTCCAAGGAGTTCAATTTCATGCCTTTAATGAGAATTGCATTTCCTAAAGGAAGAAGGCAAAATCCTTCAGTTCAGTGTAATGTATCGCAACAGCAGGCTGGCTTCAGAATCCTGCTTTCTCAGTATCCCCGCATTCAGTGTTTGCTAGGCAAAAATCCCATTTCACGTCTTTCAGTAGGACACTTTGGGGTGTGTTGAATTAATTCCCTGAGGTTATGAGTGACTTCAGGTCTATGGCTGAATTCCACAACCACAGAGATTTCTTTGCAGAACCTGAGGAGACAAATTCAGATGGCTAAAAGGAAAATTAACAGTACCACCTGAGAGACCCCAGAGCATCCAAAAGTGTGGGGTTGGCAGGAGCAGCAGAAGACAACAGGAGACTGACATCCTGGCAGCTAACTGGGATGCTTGATGTTTTCTACATACATACCGGATACCTCTTTCTCAACTACAGAAAGAAGGGAGTGCTTGGCAAGTTTAACATGTGTTAGATGCAAGTCTAACTCAGCTGTAACACAAGACAAGGCCTTCAAGCTGTACAATGCTATGCTTCAGCAAGTCTGAGGACAGAAATTAGCTCCTAAAAGTAATTCATAATGTTTTGATAGTGAGGCTGAAGTTAACTTAGTATGAGGCACTGTGAAGCCAGGAAGAGTAAAACGCAAACAGGATCCATTAAAATGAAATGATGTGTACAGACTGAGTGCTAAAGGAATTAATCCAATGGTTAAAATCACCTTACATGTGTAAGACCGACAGCAGGGCTTTATTGCCTGGAAGAATGCATTTTTTCTCTTTGCCTTTCTTTCTCCTTTTGTCTATTCTATTTCTTCATATTTTCTCAATGAATCTCTGGAAGATGCTGTTTATGGACAAAATGGAGCATGCTTCATGAAAGATTTATTAATCAGAACTGCCAAATTCATAATTACTTTCTGGGCACTGAAATTGTTTGGCCTTATCAAATAAATGAGAATAACCAGTGATTATTGTTTTTGGAGAAAGCAGTGGCTGGTAATAAGGAAGAAACATGCACATATGAGAAAGAGGAAGATAATATAAATGGACAGAGATGTGTCCATATAGTTGTCTGAGTGGTCAAATGACTCATCTGTCCTAAAAAAGAAACATAATTTCCATATTATGAGGCAGTGAAGCAAGACAGCAGAGCTTTCACCCTAACAGATAGATGGACCTCATTCGTTCCCCTGATCCTCTTCTGCCACTGCACACTTTTATGGTTCAGAAGCATCTGGCCTTTCCCTTTATTTTTTAGGTTTATAAATAAGAACGCTCTACCTCCATAGAAATTAGTGACATTTAACGCCATCAGATTTGGAAACAAAAATTAATAAACTTTAATCTCCAAAGTTCTTCTACCTTCAGCCACAGACTGAATGGCCACATCTCATGCTTACGTATAACCCTGCAGCAATTTTTGTCTTGTGCAGAGGCTTATTAAACAGATGGGCCCTGAGGTTTCTGGTATATGATAGAACATATCGGCTTCCCATTAGAAAAAATTCACCATATGCAGGTGCTTTTGAAAATACAACCAGCTGCCCAAAAACTGGGAAAACTTGGCACATCCAGCTAGGAGTGAAAAAGGCATCACAGCCTTCGAAAAACAACGCTGTTTGTGCCCACCTGCTCTTTAAGCATGGAAAAGCACATCTTTCTTTGCAGACAGGACTTCAGGTGCACTTCAGAGTGTTTCCTGAACTTGCCCAAAGTTGCTCAGTGCGTTACGAGCTGCTGCCCCCAGCCCTACAGCTCTCTCCCAGCCTGATAACTTGTGGACTCCTCTCTTGTCCTCTTCCCAACTCTTACACATTTTCTCTTCCTCTCCTCCCGTGATGATTTATGGGGGGGAAAAATGATTCTAAAATGAATAATTGATATTCTTTCAAAGCTATCTCCTTTACTCTACTTGTTCTCTTAATTTACTTGGTTTATACCAACTGATGACAGAAGCCTATTGTTTTGCTGAAACATTAACTTCGCAAAGTCATTCCGCTCCCATCTGCAGCACTAAAATTAATGATTCCCTCTGCAACATCTGTTTAATTAACTATCGGCACCATAGAAGAGGCATCCAAATACCCCAGCGACTAAATCAGCCTCAAATTAGGGAAATACGATGTTAAATTGTATCAGAGAGAAGCAGAGATTATCCTTTTGAGCACTGACATTCATTAGCTACCAGCCACCCCATGTATCTTCATAATGAAAAAGTGTCAGCAGCTCTTCACCGTAAAGTTTTCATTTAAGGGCTGCTGCTCCTTTAGCCACAGTGACTGGAAAGAGAAGGAGGTGGAGGGACGTGAGCAAGCTTCAGCCAGCGCTCCATCATCCTTGCTGATGGATCTGCTGCTAGGAAGAAAAGTAAAGTAAAATAGTGCTGCCATTAGGTGCTGCCTGCATTGCCATCATGCCTGCTTCCCAAACAGCCCAACTTTTTTGGCAAAGAGAGCAAGACTTGATGCAAAAGTTGTCACTGAGGTGGGGAACAGGTGGGGGCACCTCCGCAGGGATCACAGCTGCTCTAAAAGAGAGGGATGGGAGGAGGCAGCTTGAAGAGGAGTGTGAAGGTTTGGGTCTCCAGCAAGGTCTCTGTAAGTACTGAAAAGCTCCCTTACAGTATCCAGGGTTGGACAAGCAACAAACAAAACAAGAGGTCGATTCAAGAGGTTTTGAGGGTTTTTAAAACTTTTTCCCCCTACTTTGAACTCCTCTTTTTTTGTTGCTGTGACAACGAATATGGTGTGAAATTGCAAGTTTGCAAAAAGGAAGGCAGCAAGCATCATAAAGGCACTGCTGGGTGAAGGAAGCAGCCGAACAGGGTGGGGAGACAGGCAGGGCAGGAGGACATCGGGAAAACAAAGGTGAAGCAGCTTAGGCTCCCATAACACATGAATCATGAAAATACACACCTCTACCCACTCAGTTCACTAGCTATCTGGTCCTTCTACCTCATGTGAACTTACTCCAGAAAGGGAACTCTCTGGGGATTTTAGTTCAGCCACTTCGTACACAGCGTTAGGTTGTTCACTTTGAGGAATGAGCTTGAACTGCTGCAAGTACTGAAATAACTCTAAGCTTTTCCCCTAATGCATGAGCTTGGGTCAGGAAAGTGCATCCCCCGAGTCCTCAGGAGTGAGATTTTTCAAAAGCATATTCAGCCTGAGGCTCAGTGCCCATAGGTTCAGTTCCCATTTAGGCTGCTAATTAATCTCTGCAAACACCTCAAAGCATCTAAACTGCATCTGCAGCTGTGATGTCGCCCTGAAGAATGGATATCGTTAAATGAAAACTTCACAGTTTAAAAATCCATTTCCTCTCTCTTTGGAATCATATCTGCTGGCTTTCTTGGCAAATCAGATCTGGCTGTTGTCTCACGGTTTAAAGAACCAATGCACATACGAGAGACTTCTCAGAAATCCAGCTTTACCTTGCCTTCAGATTGAACACACATTTAGGTACAAGAGAGGAGCTGAATTTGGCCTCCTTCACATCTGTTCAACCAAGATAATAGACAATTAGAGACAACATGTTGACACATTGGGAACATGTTTCTAAATGGCAAACATGCTTGGGAATACAGACACTGACTGAGACTGCTGTTAGACAGCATTCGGAAGTAGTGCACTTTTTTGAGGAGGAGGTAAAGGTCAATAAACATGATCACTTTTCTACCAGCTCTGTGTTACCCTCAACTTCCACTACATTAAGCACTTTTTAGCCCTTGCCTTCCCACCTTTTCCTAGAGATCCCTGCTAGTGGGCCCAGCTGTCAACTACAACTCATCATTAATTCAGGTATTTCAAGGTTTCTGCCATAATGAATTCTCCTATTTTCTAGCAAAAATACAACTGTTAAAATTAGCCTTGGTTTAAGGAGAGCAAAGCTTCTTGTGTCTCTGTGGAAAACATTCCTGCACATTTCTTGGAATGACCTTTCAAAGTCAAACTTCATTCAAGTGCAAGATAATTTTAGTTAACTCATGGTGAGGATGTTTAAGACCGCTGCAAGTAACTTTGATTCATTTGCTTTACAACTTAATTCAGCACAATACACTCAAGCATCCTTCTGTAGGCATTTCCTACTGTTATTTATTTCTCAAGTCAGCACTGCAGGTGAATACCCCAGTTAATAAAAATCCTGCCTTGTTGATAAGAGGGGCTGGCACAGCTGCAGCAGCAGGAAGACAGTTTCTTCCCATGCAGAACACATCTACAGTAGTGACATCCACACTCTCGAGCACACAAGGCAGCAGAGCCGGTGGTTGCTTTCCCAGCGCTGTGTGCGCTGAGGTTATTGGCAGAACTCTACTGACAGAGCATGTAGAGCATGTACCCAACCACATTTAGAAGTGTGACATGAAATTCAAAAGCAGCCAGGGGAATTACAACACTCTGTAGCAGGATAAGATGCTAAACGAGCATGAAACACACGCCATGCTCAATGTGATTTTATAATTTTTTTTAAGACTATTTCCTTTCCAAACCTGCCAAAGAATACACTGCACTGTCAGAGCACTTCAGATGTGAGCAGCCGTGGCAACAGTGCTGGGCTGGATACAGAGCTGGGGACATCACAGTTTGTGCTTCTGCATAGATAAGGGAGTCCTATGAACATCAGCTCTAGCAGAATGCAAAGAAACCACTCAACACATGCAACACTGAAGAAGGAAAGTGCTGTTCCAGGTGCAGAGGATCTTAAGCTCTGTAATAATGTAAGGAGAGGGAAGATAAGAAGATTGAAGGCATAAGATAAGGCCCCTGAATAGCCAGGCGCAGGAAATGAGGTATCAATATTTACTGGGCAAAATGGCATGTGGCTCTGGAATCCAGTAGGTGGGGAACTGGAGATTACTTGGGTTGTGCCCAAAGAAGCCAGCTGGGACTGCACTGAAAGTACGGCAGCAACTGCAGGAGGATAAGGAAGTCACTGCCAAACTGTGATTCTAATTTTAAAAAGATATGATGAAAAGATAGTGGGAGAAGATGTGAGGGGAAAAGGTGGCCCAGGACTGTGCAGAAGATCAGTGCCAGAGCTGCAAATTGATTTCTGAGACTCTTAGTCCTTAGCCCATTATAACAAAAAAATACTGAGCTAAAAGGAACAGCTATGAGTCTCCGTCTTTGCTATTATCCTCAAGGTTTGGATTTATGTATTTATTTATTTATCAAGCGCTGAGATATGACAAACAGAATGAGAAACACAAAATGCGTAAGAAGACCCATAAAATCCTTTTCATATCTTTAATCAATCATGACGGGTCTATCTCCCATACGCTTTCCCAGTTTAGAATAGAATAAAGATGTCCCTTCACATACTAATCTTTCTCCAGGCAGCTCTGCTCCTTACATCAGCACAATGACCCAAACGGGATGTCTGTATTAACAGATACCATCTAGTCTTTAATGGATCTCAGCAACTGGGATTAGCTGCCTGTAATGCAGTTTGGGCTGTCAGGCACTATATGAAACTGCTAACCCATTCCAAGTTATAGGCAACAATTTCTTCTAAGTAAAAAGACACTTCAAATTCAAAACACTTTAAACCTAATAACAGGAAATTATCTCGATGGATCCCCTTCAACGTGTGAAAGAATAAGGAGATGAGGAGAGAGGGACAGGCATCCGATCAAAACAAAACTGTATCAGTTCTATTTTCGTTCTTTAGTTCATAGTGAAACAGAAATGTGGATGTCAGGGAGGCAGAGCTGTGGAAATACAAGGCTGGTTGAGAAAGAAAATTTGCCAACTGTGTTACAAAGGGAGGAAACAAAAGTCTACCTGTCTACTTGGGTCAGTGCATGAACCAGAAGCACTGGTCTGACCCAGGAGGGATTTCTCTCCTAAGAAATCTGTTTAAAAGGTTCCATGCAGCTCCTTACGGTATTTTTCCTGAGATATTGTAACTAAGCAGATGACAAAACAGAGAGAAACATAATAATAATAATTCATAACAAGTTGAGTCGGGAGTTCAGGTTTTTTAACTTAGCTTGCCATTTCTTGAAGATGCTCAAGCTGGGCATCCTTAGCAAGAGCTGATGGTTCCAATCAGAAGATGCTCAATGCTACCTGAAAAGCAGATCCATTTTAAAAGCATCTTTGCTCAAGTTGGGCCTCCAAAAGCATGCTCAATATCTGAAAATAATGTCAATTTGCCCATTTAATCCCTGGCAAAGATTGAGGGTACCCTGTTGATAGCTAGAAAACCTCTGACAGGCTTGGGAGGGGAGAAGGAAGGGTCAGAGTCCAAGTGATGAACACTGACAAGCTGAGTCACTGATGAGCTGCATGCTATCATCTATCATTTTTAAACCTAGTCTGTCTGAAAGCTTTCTGTGTTGCCAAGCTGAGTCATTTCTGTCCATGAAAGAGAGGGCTGGGGAGGGGACCTTATTTCATCTCTCAGCGCTGTGGCTATGCACTAATCCTATTGCTGTCCCATTTTCACCACATCTGTCTGTCTGCCTCTTTACTGTCATGTGAATTGGCCGAGCCACCATCTGACATCCCAGAAAGAACAAAGCTTCCCTGAGCTGGAGAAACAGTCCCCTAAGGAAACGAAAAGGGACTGAAAACAAATTGAAAGCAAGACAGACAAACCTAAGGGCAGATTTTCCTTTTAGCACATTTTTGGAAGAGGAGGGGAGAGAAGTCCCTGATGGCCAGGAACCTGCACTGCTGTTGGATTTCCAGCTCCAGTCAGAAGCCCAGGGGAAAGATAGCTCTTCACCACCTGTCAGGAGGGATTGCAAACACAACACAGTAGCTTGTAGGAAAACAGCGGAGGATCGTCACTTGAGACTGCCTCATTAGTCATACAGCATTTGCACATGTTGATGGCTGAAGGCGAAATATGACCTTAAGTTACATTATCACACCAAACACAATGTCTCTTTCTGCAAGGGGAGAACAAAAGCAAGCAAATGTGCTACTGCACGAGATGTGAGGCTGTGCTCTGATGGCGACAAGATGCCACAGCAGCACTAAAGGTGACATCCTTGATTCTCGCTGCTATTGGGGTGTCAGCTCCAATGTGGGGCTGTACTGTGTTCTGGATAAAGGCACATGGGAACACATGTGATCTGCTCCAATGGGCTTTCACCCTAAATAGCTGATGCCTCCCACTGGGTGAATACTATCAATAGACAGACAGTCCAAGGTATCAACAAGATGACATTAAAGTTGTTGGGAACATAATTCTTCCCCAAAATAGTCAAAGCAGAAACTATTGCTGACTGTTGGAATAAAGAGGGAGGGAAGTGTTCTGCTAAGTGCTAAGCATCCAACCAACTCGAACTGAGAGTGCTCTCCAAATCCCTGAAAACACTGTCCCCATATTCATGGAAGGTGACACTTGTCTTCATGCAGAGCGTGAGCCCTGCATGCTGTTTAATTCAAAAAAGAGAGTGTGATTTCAGTGGTGTGAAAGGCTGTGTGCTGGCAAGCCGCAGGAAGATCAGCTCTGCATGCAGCTCTGCTTTTCTCCTGTCTTCACACCCCACTCGGGTGGGCCTGGATTTCTTCCAGCAGCCAGAAAGAAATTAAAATACTATACTTGCCTATCAGCTGACCCAAAACTCGTTTTCTTTTCGACTGAGGAAAACAAGGACACTTTTACTATTTAAAAATAGACCTACGGTCAGATTTTTTGAGGAACTCTGTGACTCAGGTTGCTCAATCAGATTAGAGTTTGGTCTGCCACCAAGATTAGCAGAGCTAGTAGGGATGCAGATGTGCTGTTCTCTGACTTCCACACATTCCCTCTGTTTTCCCATGGAAGACTAAATGCATCAGATACAATAGAACTGTAATGGAGATACACTGTTAATCTAATGAAGTGAATGCTGAAGTGCTAAGGAGGGATTTCTAAAGAAAGCTTCTGAGTTCTCTTATCAACAACATTTGTGCTTTTCTTGTTCTGGACATATTTTTGACTATGTTTTAGGCTTGGAACATAGGAAGAATGGGTTTTAATAAGAACTGGCCTCCTGAATCTGTGAAGATGTAGAATCATAGATTGTTTGCATTTGAAGGCACCTTCAGATCATCTGGTTCCAACTCCCAACTCCAACATTACTGTTGTGTGTCCCAATGAAGAAGGACTGTCAGCATGTTCTCAAGGTTTCTTGCTTTGGCACCGAGGAAGATTTAGCACATTCCAATATCTATTTCCTCCACAGCTCTAATCTTAACACCCACCTACTGCATGCTAAATGAACATCCCAGCACTTCATAATGGAGACAGGAAATTAATTCCTCATAAAGGGTTTTTTTTTTTTAACCCCTCTTATTAAGACTCCTCAGCCCTGTCAACAGCCAACTGAGCCGCTCACGAGTCATAATGGTGCATTTCTGCAGTCTCATTTCCTCAAGTCTCCTACTTGATGGATTATGCCCATTAATTACCTTCATGGTGGAGAAGAGCAGCAGCTGGGCATCAAGGCACCTTGTTGGGTGACATAACCGTGAACCTTTGAGCAAAGCACTCAGAAAAATGGAGACATGGGTCTAATCTTAAATCTTGCCAAGTAAAGAAAAACAAACAAACAAACAAACCCCAACTTTTATGCAAACATTAAAATAGACCAAAGTGCATCAGAATGATAACCTGGTTTAAAATTGTGCCACTTCACCCAGACTCCAGCTCAGCAACATCATCCAGAAATGATGTGCAGAGAGATGGATCTTAAAACAGCAAGCAAAGTTCTTGTGAAAAGCAAATTGCTCGTATCCATATGACATGGATTTGGAAGCAGCAGAGTGAGAATTCCGAGCTGGTACTGAAAGCTGGAGGGCAGTGCAGAATAAACACACAGACTGCATCCCCAATTTTGGTACAAACCTTTGCAAAAAGAACTCGTCATGCGCTATCAAAAATAAAAGCACAAAATCAATTCCATGATCACGGAACCAGAGAACATCTCCTGTGCACACGATGCTTGGAACTCTCCTCAGTTTTGCTCCACATTTTCCAAATGTTATGTAACATTTAATTTGGATTTCTCGCATACCTACGCCATGCGAACTGTGGAACAGCAGAATAATGTAACTCCTCACAGGATTTCAAAGTTTTTCTACCAGGCCTACCACAAATGCTCTGTGGAAAAGTACAGTGCTGTTGCCTAGCAAATGTCTGCAAAAAAAGGAGTTTCTGTTTAAGTAGAGAAACAAATTAAATATAAACCTTCTGCAAGGGCATGCTCCCCTGGGACAGTAGGTTCCTGAAGATTCAGAGGGTAAAACTGTCAGAAGCTTTTGTTACAATATAGGCAGCACATCACAGTCACAGAGACTGAAGATATTAAAGAGAAAAACCCTTTTAGTTTGGGCTCGGTCAGAACTAGTTGTGTGCTTCCAGATCCTTTGACCCCAGGGAGTTATTAGCGACATTTTTGTAAGTAATCTATAACATTTCTGTCTTTGTTCTTAATGCATTAAGAAATTACACCCCAAGGGGAATGGACTCCCAAGTGCCACATCACTCCCTGGAGCAGCCAGCTGGCAGCTCCCATCTCCCCAGCCAAGCCTGCTGTCCATGCCAGGAAATACACTCTATATCTACCTTCCTAATTGGTATTAGATTGTCTTTGGGAAGAGATTAATGGGCTGCTTTGGCATTTTAAGTTCTCAGTGCTTCTGTTGATAAATTCCTTCAAAATCTTTTGTGTCTCCCTGCTGCCCAGTATCTTTCCCAAATTTCACATTGCAAGATGGAGACCGGTGATGATGTGGCTTCAGCCTGTCACTCACAGGAACCAGCTTAGGGCCATGAAAGTCTACGAGGGAATGTATTGTACGAAAGGAACAAAGAAGAACTTTTAGACAGATGTTCAAAAGGGTGACCCTCACAGCAGCAAGAAGCTGGAGAAGAGTACTAGATGCATGGCACAATGAATGCACTGTGGTGCCAACAGCTGCACCTCTGCTATCCATGTGCTTCCCCAGCCGCAATACTCCTGCAGACAAAACATGTGGCTGAAATGAGACCCAGCTTCACTTTCACAACCACAGCAACCATGGAAAGGGCTCTGCGTGCAGATTACAGGAAAGAGGCCAGACCATGCTGTCTCCATCCCCAAGGCCAAGCAAGCTGGTGTTGGTGAGCCTCAGGGTCTGCAGTCACCAAATGGCTCATTCACACTGGCCTCCTTGTTTGGGTGGGCATGCTGGATGCTCCATCCATAAGAAAAAGAGTAGTAAGTGAAGGAACAGTCTTGTTGTAAATAGCTGTTTTAGGCCTGGAAAGTTGTTCATCACTCTAGTCTGAAGTTTCTGATCCCAATCCTCAAGCTATATTGGCTTCCAGTGGTGGCAAGATGGAGCACTCAGCACGTAGTAAAAGAGACTGCACGTCTGTCTCATTTGCAGCTATTTGCAGAAATGTTTAGATGTAGGGTGAGTTCGATTTATGTGCCTTATCTTCCTCAAACCAGATAGAATACTTTCCTTCCGTTACAAACACTGCTTAATGGATCTCTAACAGCCTTGCTTTCTCAACATCAAATATGCAAAAAATAAGGGGGAGAAGGACAAACCAAACAAACAAGTCTTTATTGTTTCCAGGTGTCCCTGATTACGGTTGGAGGAGGAGGTGGAGAAGAAAGAGGGAAGAGAGATTGTAAAAAAAAACCTGTAATTGGGTCCTTGGTTCCAGCTTGTCACATATAAACTAGCAGACAAAAAACCGAACGTTAAAAGAAGTCCTTAACTCCTGAAGATCCTAACTGTTCAAAGCACCTCTGCAAACTGCAGTTTGCAACAGGTTTTTTTATCAACACAACCATAAATAAGGCTCGAGACCCAGAATGAACTCTAAAGGACTGCTGACTTTCACGAGGCTGGGCAGTGACTTTTCAGAAACACCCTTTGACAGGCCAATAGCACTGAATGGGATGTGAGCACAGCCAATGATATTTTTAAAATGAAAAATTTGCGCATTTTTGTTCAAAATCTTTATACTTCTCCCCAGATGTAGAGACAATGCAGGGAAGAAATAGAAAACACCACTAACTTTACTACTTGTCCGTGACTTTGCTGCATCACATTCACAAGGCATGAATAGTCCCTGCTTCACACGAGATATGCTCTAAAATGCTCCTGAATGAGATCAGAAAGACACAATAACCAAAAGCAATCAGAAAACCCCTTCTAAGAAGTGCTTGAAGGTCCTGTGGATGTGTGCTGGAAAGCAGCATCTGGCAAACAGCTTTCTACTTGGCAGCTGAGATGCTCAGCTGCAGGCAATGTCAGGAGTCGCCTGTGTGCATGCCTGGGTCCTCCTTGCTACTTGTAAGGATTCCCTTCCAATGTATCACAAAGTATATGGGGTTAGAGTGCAGGAGGTACTGTGCAGTGTACTGTACTGTGTACAGTATTAGGGATCTGACTGCTATCACTTTCCCTGGGAGATACCAAATGTGACCTTGATTCCTTCCTTTCCTTTATCAGCAAGCCCTCCAGATGACACAAAATTTCACAACAGATATGCTGATATCGTGGCAGTGACAGAGCAGAGGGGAGTTTTCAGAAGGATCCAGGATGTGCTGCTGCCAATAGCAGGTTGCTGTACTGGCAGCATCGTGGGGTAGCAGAGCTTCTGGCCTAAACCATCCCTGAGATGTGCACCTGCATGATTCTCCACTCATATAGAGAAGAAATCCACATAGCCATTCATTTGACCCTCATGGTTTAATAAACACTGGAGCCATTCAACATCCATCACATTACATCTGATCTTCTCATCTGCCCTTTTCAGCTCCTCAGCAGGGAGGGAAAAGGAGAGAAATTTTCAAATGAAAGAATCCTCCCTTGTCTCCCAAATTAACCAACACTGTGGAACAACGCCAGCAGAAGGGGAAAGAACAACCACAACATCAGATACAGAAAGGGTGAAAGAGAGAAAGATGGGACATAGCAGAGGAAGCAAGCACCTGCATGAGGTGCAGCGTACAGACAGGGAATCTAGCACAGCATGAGACCTTGGGATCCTGGGAGATTTTTACTAATGGTCTCTGCGAGTCTTATTATTTCATACATATTCTTGTATCTCTGACAAAGTTACTGAATAAATCACTTCCCTTTGTCCCAGGCTGACCCCTTAACCTCTCAGAGATAATGAGGCATGGTACCTAGCATCTTCTAATATTGCCACGATCTATATCAAAGATCATTAATTCTCCATGATAACATCTCTATTTTTTAATGCCTTTAATCCTTCTCCAGTATATCTGCTCTGCAAGCCATCTTTACTTTTATTACTGAAATCTCACTGGACTTAGGTGAATGGGCTTTGTGCCCCTACAAGGTGGATGTCTCTTAGGACCTCAGATCTAACGTGTCCCTCTGGCACAGTCACACTCCTCCTGGTCAGCTTCACTTCAGGCTCATTGCAGCCGGCAGCAGCTACACATTGAGGCCCATCAGTCTGTGATGGAGTTATCACAGAAGACAGGAAATAATTGAAAATTAATAGTTTTGTGACTTTTGCCCTTTCATTGATATTACTTACCAGCTACTTGTGAGCCAACTGTGTTCTTGCTTCCTTTAATGTAATGCATGGTTCAGAGTTATCCATCAGGCTGTTTCTGGGAAAAAGCCCTGCAGTGCAGGTCAGCTCTTCCTGCCAGATCTCGGATGTGATGGGAAAACTACTTTTCTCAGGACCAGATCAGGGAACCATGACAACTTAATGCCAAATAACACTATTTTCTGACCACAGGGTCCCAGTGAAACAGGAAAGAAGCTGTAAAATCCCACCAATAGGTCAAAAGAGAAAGAGAAGCAAATCTATGTAGGAAAACAGTAGAAGAAATCATGGATCTGAAATTCTGCCACTTGTAGGACCAGGATCTGGTAGCTCAGTTTCAGATACTGAGGAGAGGAGCTATGACTTTCTGGATCGGTCCTAATGAATGGTTTTGTCCTAAACTACATCAAGAAACCAGCCTTTAATTAACACATCTGCAATGCCACGGGGCAAGGTGTTTCTGAAGGTCTACTGCTGCAACCCAAGACTCAGCACGGAAAGAACCCGTCTTTCTTCCTCATCTCCTGTTTGTAAGGAAATTTTCTAAAACTTTCCTTTTTTCACTCTGTCCTGCCTGTGGTTGGTCTATTTAGGACCATTTAGGTGCTGGCAGGCACCTTTTCCTATTATGTTTCTGTACAGAGTGCAGCGCTACAGGGTTCAGATCTCCAATTTAGTCCCTACATGCAACGTCAATATTACTTACTAATAAGTATTAGACATCAGCCTATAAGCAGAAAAGAAGAAATGTTTCCTCCTTATAACAGGCATTATTGTCCCATAAGGCAATGACAGACAAAAGTGGAAAATCGATGTAAGAAACTGAATATCTGGACTGAACTCCAATTTGTCCTATGGTCTGATCTGGCACCTATTCTCGCCTGCTATTCAAGTAGAAGTCCTCTCTACATCAATGGAAGTTCTTTGCAATTAGGGAAGGAGTAAAAAATAACACACTGTAAGGCTGCAGTTCTATCACCTTTTCCTTTCTTGCCCATCAAATGCTGGGAGAGTGACCTTGTTTTCATTAAGAACACCTTGTGAATGAATACAGGATGTCAGATGGAAACAGAGGCAGACAAGGCAAAGAACTCATTAGAGTTTCAATAGAGTTTCAATATGGCAGAGCGAGACATTCGTTATTTTACAGCTAGTCCTTGTGAGTTTTAATTAAAGAGACCAAGCAGTTTGTATATAAACTACCTCATCTTAAGCATTAAAATCGCACTAGATATGAACCCAAAGTTTGCTCACTTTAAATACTGCTGTTCCATTGTTGCAGTCTGTCACAAGGCCAGATCCATCTGAAAACACAAGGGAACATCGGGCCCAGGGGGTGTCACCTGCTCCGGGGGGCTCCTGGCCCTGGGTGCAGCAGGTGTTGTGCTAAGGCTACTGCATAAAGCAACCAGCGGGACTTGCAGACTGAACAGTATGAAACCCTACAACCTGAATTAACCAAGAAGCATCTCATTAATCTCACATGTATGGGCCTTAGGCACTGGTCAGGGCTGTTCACGGTGAGCAAAGATTGCTGTCCTGTGGCACACATCCTGCAGCAATGGGGCCTTACTCATGGGTGGCTGCTTGGCAAGGAGAGGACACACAAGCGAGGGATCCAGGAACATTTCTGCATGAAGTGAGGATTGCTTCAGGCTGATTCACCTCTGTGTATGCATGTGGCTGGGTATCTGAATCACTGTGTGCATATGTGTCTGTGTGTTTGTCTTGACTGAATGAATCACCCTACCTGTTATAGTGTAAAACAGCAAACATTAGTAAAACTGATAATAAGCCTAGTGGTGGTGATTCAACCAAAGCTAGCACATCTGTCACTGAGCAACAGACTGCCAGGCTTTTCATCAAGGGAAATACAATTGAATAATAATGTAGTAAAGGTAAAGCAGCTTCAACAGAGCTTTCTGCCAAATTAAATACAAGGTATGCTAAAAAAAAAAAGGAAAGAGAGAGCAATACAAATCAAACCCCTCTTGAATACAAATCCCTTCATAACAGGTACTTCTGAAGACAGAACACATCTGCAGCCTGAGCAGCTTGCCCAGGGTGTGAGGGTGGATGGGGGTGGATGGGGATGGGTGGAAGGGCAGTGAGGACACTGACAGGAGTCCAGCACTGGGAACACTGAGTCTTCTCTGTGCCAGCAGACAAATAAGGAATTGAAGGGGAGGAGGAGATGGGCTTTCTGACTAATATTTTAAAACCTGGTTCTCTAGTGCCATCTGGTCACTTTGCAATGCTTTTGGCAATGCAGAGGAGTGGTAACCCCATCCAAAGTGGTCTCAGGTGGATTTCCCATTGGTGGAAAAGCCTCTGATGGCAGAGGGCTTCTGCAGCATTTGTAGGATACAACTGGGAGAGAAAAGCTCACCAGCCAACACTGAACACCTGTTGTCCCTTTGACAATACCACTGTGGCAAAACTGCCTCAGGGTCTTCAACTCCAAGCTTACTTCAGGACAGGATGCTTATTCATGTCTGTAGTAGAAGAAGCTCAAGAAGTGCAGTGGCTTTTTAAGGCAGCAGCACAAAGCCATGGGAATGAGCTACAGAAGCAGCCTGCCAGACACCATAGGGGTGTGTTAGTGGCAATGCCACTTCCCATAGGGTGCTAACCAGGTCTGCATATAAGCATGTTCTTTGTAGGCTGCTCCAGCTGTGCAAACAGCTTTTCATGGGAGTATCATTTTAAGTGACCCTGATGTGCCTTGCCACAGTGTAACTAAGTACAATGGGCCATCGATCTGCCTGCTATAAAGTAAGCATCTCCAAAAGGAAATGAAAGAAAGAAAAATCCAAGAAAAGGGGGCTACAGTTTGGACGTTCTTCTGGCTGCAGGGGGATGTCTGGGGGCATCTCATTTTCAACATCTTATTTCACTGCATTTTCTCTTTCCCTTCTACATGGAACCACTTTCTTCTACTCTGTTTTGTTCTCATTTACCTTTTTCTTTTTAAAACCAAAGGGGCATTAAACAAAAGACAAAAAAAGCGATACCTTTTAAGCATTTGCACTTAGCATTCGCTTAGCTTTTGAAACTACTGCAGGGCTGGAGATAAAAACACACACACACAAATATCCAGACCCCTTCTGGCAGGAACGGGAGGTGAAACGAACCTTTCTGACTATTTTGAGACGAGAAAGATTTGCAAAAGCTACAATGCAAAACCCACTACAATCAACACAGTGACAGTTCTGCCAAGCTGAAAGGAAGCCTTCCTGCAAATTGCGTTTTCAAATGTGCTTTGCAATTGCCTCTCCTGAACACGTAACAGCCCCAGCATGCAGCTCCCGCTGAGTCACTGCCACTGGCCAGCCAATGCCTCTCTGCCTTCCCATCTTTTGTTGGCAGAGAGCCCCACAATCAATGTGTTGTGCCCAGGTTACCAAGCACAAATATTCAGGCTAATAAATAGCACAGACAATACAGCTCACAACATCAGCACAGGGTTTTTTTTTCCCCTTCATTCCTTACTGGAGCAGACAATAAATAGCAAGTGGCTGTGCAGAGGCAATGGAACAGTGGCTGCTTGCCTGGGGTGGGCAGGATGGGAAAGGATCCCTTCTCTCTTCATAAGCACAGCCCTGGGATCAGTAATTTGGAGCTGTCTCCTAACACACCTACCTCATGTTCATTTAAACCAATAACAATAAAGGAGAAGGTTAGGAGCCATTCAGTGCAACACCAAGGCAGAGAACAGCCGTGCATTCTGCTCACCAGGTTTGTGCACAGGAGGAGGCTGCTGGTACACAGTGCCTGGCTTCCTGCCTCAGGCAATGGCCTGTCCCTGATGCTACAGAGAGAAACGAGAATAAACCCATAACACACCTAATTCAGCTGTGGGATGTTGTGCTGCGGTTGGGAAGGTTATGCCTTGGTAACATCCCTCCAAGAATCACAGCCGGAGGAAAGCAGACCCGAGGCAAAGCAGCCAGCGTGCCCTCCCAAGGCAGCCAGCGCTGCACGTTAGAACACCCAGTGGCATAAGTTCACAGACAATGAGTTTTTCCTTACCACTGAGACTGAAAATCATTTAAGCAATGTTTTCAAGATCCTTTTTTTCTGACATTTTTTGGTTTATCGGTGCTTAAACAGGGTTTACAAGGAAAATGTCATTGCTACGGCTTTATTTTATTCACCCTACAATCCTGTATAGTGGATGATCTTCCAAAGGAAGTATTTTAATATTAAAACAGATCTTTGAAAGGAAGTTCAAAATAGGTGCTGGAACAGCTGCCCAGAGAGGCTGTGGATGCCCCATCCATCTCTGGAGGAGTTCAAGGCCAGGTTGGATGGAGCCCTAGGCAGACTGGGCTGGTAATAAACGTAGAGGTTGGTGGCTTTGCCTGCAGTGGGGGGGATTGGAGTTTGATTGTCCTTGAGATCCCTTCCAACCCAAGCCATTCAGTGATTCCATTACACCAGACAATCTCAAGGTTACTTGATAACCAAAACTCCAAGTTTCTTCCATTCTCTTCCATAACGACTTTCCATTTAGCAAGCAAGCTGTAACTCAACAGCTTATTCTACCAAAGCTAAAATCCCCTTCCCAATCCATCTCAGCACAGCCACAAAGTCCTGGGTTGGATTTGAGCCAGGTTTCCAAAAAAAGGAAAAGAAAAATAGAAGAGAGATGCAGTTAGGTGAAAAATGCCATCTCGTTGTCTCCGTTTCAGAGCAGATGATTTGCCATGAAATATTACTGCTTAAGACACATCATTGCTTCACTCAGCACTGCTTTCAGGCTAGTGGCCTGCATGCATTCATTTTCACACAGAGACGAGACTGTAAGGCTCTTGGGGGAAATAAGAAAACCCACCAGGAACCTGTTTTCCTAGCAACTTTTGCAGATAGATTTGTGCCACCTTTTTTTTTTTCACCTCAGCGTCTGATTAAGCAAATCCCTTTACTTGTACAAATACACTCAGGTATATCTGCGGGCAAATGTGAGCAAAGGACAAGGCTGAAATCTTATCATACCACAGCACTGGTGATAACTTGATATTTTCAAGTCAAAGTTTTTAGGGATTCAAGGATTTTCTGAGCATCTGTAATACAAAAATAATTAGGAGTGAGTTTCAAGCTCTTTTTTCTCTGCTTCAGCAAGAGAGGGAAAGAAAGCTTCAAAATCTAGCTCCACATTTTTTAAAAGCGAAGTTTTAAATGAAAGGACTCTTGCACATGTCACTGTTTCCCACTATTTTGATGCCTCACAGCCCGGCTCTCATGGGCAGCGCTGAAGAAAGGCTGCAGCACACTCAGCCCAAGGAGATGGATGTCTTTGGGCCACCTGCTGCCTCCTTCCTGATGGATCCAAAGCTCCACCATCACTCCAAGCTCCCAAGTTACTGCAGAGCAGGCAGAAGAGCTCAGGGATCTGACCGTGCTGCCAACAGCTGCTGGTGTTTTTCCATGGTGCCACAGCACAGGGCTTGAGCAGCAAAAGGCGCTGCTGCTGCACCTTCCATGCCTTCAGTGCGTTTTAAATATTAAGTAATAAAAATATGTATAAGTAAAGACTACATCCATAAATAAAGCAAATGTATAACCCAGTGAATTAATTATTATTTCATTACTAGCAGCCACATTCTCTAACAGAATAACTAAGAGCAGAATTTTCTCCTGGCTTTGCTTCTCATTATTATAATAGCACTGACAATTACTTGCAGGACAGATGCATACTTCAGCTAATCATCTGAGGATTAATTTTATGTATGCATAAATAACTCATGTTTTGATTCAGGGTCTTTCAAGCAACTTACTTGATAAAATAGACCTGTGTTGGAATAGCATTGGTTCAGATAGCAGATACAGAATGGGAGCACTACTGTCCTTTCCTAGCAAGCCTTTGTACTCCACTGTGTGCTGGGGTTACTCTTTGAAAGGGGCTTGTGACTTGCTTTGTTGCTATCTTGTCATATAAAATAACCAGAACATTTAAAATAAGTGCAGCCCTCAATAGTTTTTGAAAGCAGTGCAGAGCATTTTGTTTCAAGGAGCATCAGCAGCTCCAGCTGCATGGCTGCGGTGCAGAACGAGGACGCAAGGTGACCTGAGGACAAGTTCTGTTCCACCACAGGCCTGATGGGACCACTACTGCTGCCTGCTGGAAAGGCTGACGACTCACCCAGCCACCCCCCCTCAGTGAAGCTCCTTGTTTGGACACCAGCACATTTTTCCATCGCCTGATTTCCTTCTTGCTGCTCCCTGCCATTGCATGTGCAGGTTAGCAAACGTACCACAGAGCAGGTCACAAACACAACTGCTGTGCCTCTGCATCTGTATCTTTCACCTGCGTTGTCCACCAAGGTTCTAAGTTGTAGGAATGTGCTATATTTAGCACAGAAGGGGGCAGATCTCAGTGTCAAACACTAAGTGATAATATACACATTCATCCCCGTATTCACACGTATTCACACGCACATACATGGCCTTACCCCAGCACTTAATTTTGCAGAAGGACAAGTTCCATCAGTTTCTAATCTGCTTAATAAGTTATTTCAGAATTGTCAAGTAGGTTATTTCTCACCTTTCTCCAAAGCCAAATTACTTGGATAGGGGAATATTGAATGCAGTCTTTCTATGTCTCATGAAAAAAGAAAAACATTGAGATCTTACATTTCTCATTAAATTAAAATTTCAGAGATGATTAGTTATTTAAAATACTTGATTTCAGTTGTGTTGCAACATCACATTTGAATGGGGAAATGGCCCCTTCTGGTTACATCAAAGCAGAATATATTACGAAATGCTGCCCACAGACATTTGTATCTATTATAGTATGAACTGTCATAATAAATGCAGTTGGCCCTTTTTAATTTATCAAAACAGTGATGTGATATCAAAACAAAATCTAAATGATTTGTTTCAATTATTCCCAGCTGGAACTATCACTGAAACAGATTCTATCCAGAAAAATATTTTGGTTTTGAAAAAGCTCTTACTTTTTGGAATGCAGACCGTTTTCTCAAGATGTTTTTTGGTGCCTTCCACTCCGTATCTTTAATATTGGGCATGGTCTGAGCTGTGATTAAGTGTTATTAGGGTAAAATCCAGCTTCGTTATTTACAATAAGACAGCAGTAACACAGGCTGACAATACTGATACCTCCATAAGAGGATGCTCTATGGGCTATGGATCCTTGGGGAACTTGCCGTGAGTTAATCCTTGCTGTAGGAATGGTTTCACCACTAGGCAGCAAACAGGCACATTGCCCTTACCTGCTAGAGCTACAGTGTGACCTGAGCTCAGGACTTGCCAGCACATGAGGAGCTGGAGGAGCTCTCAGGACAGGGCTGTTGTGCATCTCAGAACTGTACACCTGCTGCAGCATCCCCAGCTGGAGCCTTCCCTCTCCTCTCCTGCTGCACAGAGCCTCTTGCTTACTGCTACCTGCATGCTGCCCCATAGATCCTGCTCAACACAATACACAGCAAACTCAATAGAAATGTTATATGTGGATGAGGACAGCTGGACACCAAGAAGGAATAGCAAAAATTGAGGCAGAGGAGCAGGGAAAAAAAACAACAAAAAAAAACAGGAGGAGAGAAGACTGGAAATGAATGCTTTTCTTGTCTCAGTATCCCCATGGTGATGTGAAAAGTCATTAAACACCTCAACAGACTTGCACAGCAGAGTAAACAGGAGCAGCTAATAGGACAAAGGCACTGGCACTTTATCTATTGCCTCTCTTTGGATTCAGAGCAATGAAGGTTACACGTTCTCATGGCATCCTCCTGTGTTTTTAATATTCTCCTATCAAGGAAGATAAAGCAGTCCTCGCCTCTTTCCTTGAACATTTCTTATTCTAAGTAGAGAAAAAATGCCTTGCTCTTATTGCATGGGAAATTTCAAAACTAGAGCTGTATTCTTCCTCCTGTCGCCCCCAACTTGTGAAAACCACTTGCAAAACAAAACAAATTGTTTCTCTGGTTGTCCTTGGCCTGCACTCACTGCTATAAAACAGCAGAAGAGGAGCAGGGCTCAACAGGAGAAAAACTTCTGTGAAAACATTCAAAGTGACCACACTGTGAGCTGATGTGGGCACAGGGCAGGAGGAGCAGGGAGCGGAGGCAGGAGGTTTCTCTGTTGCTGAAAATAATGACAGTCACAATCATATTTGTTATTAGAAGTGACTAAGAGCAATCACATGTGAGCATCCGCTGTGCTGCATCCTGTGCAAAGCCCACTCAGCATCTAAATGGAGATAAAAACATTCAGACAAACAAGTCAATACCCACTGAGAGGGACAAGAGTCCTGGTGGGAGTGGTGACTGCTCATCAGAAAGGCTGAGGGGCTCGAGACCCAAGTCCAGCAGCAACACCATCCACCTTTCAGGACCTCCATGCCCCCATCTGTGAGCAAAAATGGGAATAAACCTTCCCCAGATCCTTCTATGAGGATATAACATCACTTGTTCCTACAATACTCCATAGAAGAGACACACTCAGATAAACTCCAAATAAATTGTGTCTTTCCTTTTTTCCCCTCACAAAAATAAGCTCTCTCCTACTATCTAAGCTGCTATTTTCTTTTCACGTTGGCTTTTGGACAATTCCTTGTTTTTTGCCCATTTGTACCGACAAAAAGCCAGAACTCCTGGTAAGCAGAACCTTGAATAATTGAGAAATATTTTTTCATTGCTACAGCACATGAACCAGACTAGGCACAATGTAAAAGACTTCTCAGCAGATGATGGAAGGTGCTGGCATTGCTTTTATAACAAGTTACACCTGCCTTGAAAGCAGAGTTAAAAACCACAAAAGTGTAAATCCATGCAGATTTACCCCAAAGTGCAGATGCTGCTGAAAGCACTTGGGTTTTCATTTCTCTCCCTGCCCTTGAGCATGGAAATGACGGTCCAGCTACAATGGCCAGGCAGTGAGCAAACTGAGGACAACCTTGCTCAAGAGCTGCCACCTGCCCATCCGCTTATTCTGCAACACCGAGCACAGCTGCTGCCTTCAGGGAATAGCAGAGAGCCACGGAGTGGGTATTTTGACCATCTTTCTCTCTCACTACTTGTTTTAATGCTGGTTTTAAAGACAATTTTTTTTTCAGTAGAAAAATAATTTCATCTCCAAGGATGTTTATTTCCTCTGCCTTCAGTGCATCCGTCCCTCAGCTGCCCAGAAAGCTGACTCCGAGCAGGTTCTGCTTCCATTCCCTACCAAGGACAACGGAGGTTTAGAAGACGTTGATGGTCCTTGACCAGCAGTATTAAGACACTAAATTACGCTGACACGGCCCATAAATCGCTAAATGAGGGACTCCCAGACTGAGATGTGGCGTGAGCCGAATGCACGAAGAACGATTGCAAGGGCTGCCCACTTGCTGGGACACACAGCTGAGGGATGCACTGAGCTGGGAGCTGGATGCGCTCCTGCTAGAAGAAAAACCCCATCTAGAGCTTTGTCATCACTGCAGACATGTCCCACTTGTTTAGGACTTAGGAAGCTTTAGTCTGTTTTCCTAGCAAGGCTGGCTGTTATTTACATACATTGAGTAAAGGACAACTCTCCGGGTGGGTATAGACAGAGATGGTCTCCATCTCTAAAAATAGAATGAAATGACTATTTCTAAAGAGAGGAGAAAGCCTTTAAGCTCCTTAAGATTGTGCCACCTGTCCACCAGCAGGCAGAAAAGCTTTATTTGACGATTCCTATTTTATTTAGGTTTAGACATAAAAGATCTGAGGCAGCGTGAGTAACATTTGCCAAAGTGAAATGGAATGGGACCATGGTCTTAATTTCCAGGAGGATGCCATCTGGGTCCTACGCCTGAAGGTGAAACTGAACCCACCTTGGCTAAAATCCCAGGGACTGAACTAACAGCAGTACAGTTCAACCCTCACACAGCTATCACACCAGTGAGGAAACAAGCTGTTCTGTCTGGGAGTTACCCATAATTTCTGGGGTTGTGTGAATAATAGGCCACTAACTGACCTTTATGAATTTCCTCCTTAATTGATATCAGCAAGTAAAAACTAAATGTTAAGGTGACACGGACAAACAGGCTCTGCTCGCTATGAAAGTGTGCTGTGCTCAGAGGACAGCACACCCAAGAACATTTTCCCTTCAAGGAAACCAATTTTTTCCAAAGTTATTTTCAAATAAAGGGAAGTACAGGATCTTCTCTCAGCAGAATATCAGGGTCTCACCTTTTGAAGCTTCAGTGTGGTAATGCAGAGGGTTGCTGCTAACCTGGGGTCTCGGGCAGTTACAGCAGGCAGCCAGGGGCTTTAGGGATGGGGTGGCAGAGGGTGGCCGTAACTCACAGTTACTGACACCCAGCAGCTCAGTAATACTTCACATGATGCACTTCACCCTCTACTTCTCTCTGCTGAGAAATCAACTGACTTCAAAAATAAATTTCATTTTTAGGACTTCCTCTTTGCTCTTTGTCATGGCAAGAGAATACTCTGGAGACAACAGGAGACAAATTTTGCTCTAGGTGACCTAGCTGGCATACCGTTACTACTTCTAATACAGCCGTACCTCCCAAGCTTTGATTAGGTTTATTTTGACACTTGAAAAAAATAAAGAGATGCCACAAACAATCCTGTTGTCCAGATTTCACGATGAAAGGAAAGATAGCAGGAAAAGGAAGAGGAGTGTGGAAAGAGCTGAATACAGGAGCAAAACAACCAAGCTTGCTTCCTCCACACCCAGCTTCCAGATGAAGGCTCTATGCTCTACCTGCATTTTGAGCTGTTAAATGATCCTCTGACAGCACGAACACAAGCACAAGGGGAGAATTTTGCAGGGAGTCTCAATGGTAAAGTTATACATTCCCTGTCCCACAAATGTGAAATTGAGATGATCTCTATAGCTTTCTTGTAGGGAATTGCTTCAACGTCTAAAATGAAGCTGATAGCTTCCCCCTCATCTCCACCCCCAGTCAAGATTGAAAATGGTGTGGGAAAGATGTCCAGAAACTGATAGAGTCTGGCATCATTTACTGTGGATGTAGAGTGTGAGGAGGAATAAAAATGCAGACTCAACAGTTTCAGAAAAGTACCAGCACAGCAAGAAAGGCAGGCGGACAGATTGCTTGGATAGACTCCTTTTTAGTAACAAGATCTATAGCAGCACAGGTTTTCTGTTTGTTGTGTGGTTTTAAGAGGGATGTATTTTTTGCTACAGGATTAAATAAAAAGGAATATTTTGCTTTCCCTAATACTCCATTCCTCTCTATCTGAGGTATTTGTTAGGCGAGAGGGGAGGAAGAAAGCTTATTTTTATGCTCCAATTTCTGAAAGCAGCTTTCAGTTTGGAAACAGCTGCTAATAACTTCAGGACCTGCGTGGGAAGATTTTTGCTGTGGGAGCAGGGAGCTGATTTGGGTCTCAGACTGATGCCTCCATTTCATTCTGCCACACACTCACTATGCAACTTCGTATAAGCCTTAATTTAAGCACTCACATTTCTCCACCAGTGAAGTCTTGGTGATGATTAAGTCACCTATTTTCACTGTTCTTTGTTGATAAAGACACAAGCTGCCGTACAGGAACACAGCAGCACTCTGTCCAACCTGGCTTTGCACTTCCTGGCAGTGATAACCCAGCTTCTGCAATGCCAACATCCACACTCAGAGCAAGGGGCAGATGACCTCCTGGGCATGGACGTGTCCTCCTGCTTCCCAGAGGTAACCCTGCATCCCATGTCAGCTCATACACCCTACAACCCTAAGGTTTATAACCCTAATCTTTCAGCCTGAAAACATCCCAAGCATTTTCTTTATTCATGTCAACACCTGGCCTTACCCATAAGTCCAGACCACTTGGAGCTTGTCTCAGATCTTTTTCATTCCTGCCCATGTGTTGAAGTAACCCAGGATTTTACATGGAAACAAGGAGGCTGGAACCATCTCTAATATTTGCAGTAAATCCTCCTCTTTAATAACACTGACACAGCAGCACTTAGCTGCACTCCCACTATTAAAAACACAGAATTCTTTCTTCTCACATTCCAGTTGCATGCTACAATACAGCATGGCAAGTAATTAGTGTTGCTTGTTGACGTGATAGTAGGAAGGAACAAAAGAGGGAAAGAAAGATGACAGTGTAATCAGTTATGTGTTGGTGTGCGTGACTGGGTGTGAAGTGGAAAGTAGTTTTCCTGTGTTGCTATCAAGAATGCCAGCAATCATAGCATTCAGTCTGCCCTTCAAGTATCATGCACCAGAGCAGAATATTTCATCTTTCAAGACCAGGGACTACATCTGTGATCTCAAATAGGAACTGTCCTTCCTTTTACACATCCCTCATAATAATCTGATTTATCCCAGACAGCTCCTTCCATAGGATGGATCTCACACTGACTCTCACATTCTCTTTTGAAGGCAAAAAAATCATATTGTAGCTATTTTGAAATATGCCTTTGATCTAAGGAAAATCATGAGCAATTTGTGTGTGACATTTACTAACTAATGTGCTGAGGGAATATTACTCCTAGAAAAACACCATTTTCTGGTAGTTTCAATATACTGAATAATGCTATGCCAGCGATGATTCATCTAGAAAAGGTAACTATTTCAGCATGATGAGCGATATTAATAACAACACATTATACACAGTGCCTCTCAACCAGACAGCTCCTAAAGCCCACTGCAAGCCTTTATATATAACGACCACTTCAGTCATTGAGTGAATTGCAGGCACCTGTGAGTAGAACAGGAACCCCATTTCTAAACCAGCCACAATAGGTAGTATACTGCAAAAGGCAAAGGAAAAGGTGATTGGAGTTGAAATACTAGCAGAAGTGGGAGAAATGAATAAAACAAATAGCCTGAGCTGAAATCTGACATCAAGTATGACACTCTCACAGCCTTAAAAAAAAAAAAGTGTATTGGATCATCAATCATCCAAAGTGGTCAGTGTAGGGTCTGTCAAGGTAGAGAAGGAGTGCTGAGCAATGATTAATGCAAAGGGAATTCTCTGTTGCTGGATACAGACGGTCCTTGCTGTCCCAGCTCCCAGGACAGCTATCAGCCTGCTGCATGAGTCGCTCCAACTCCCTAAGCCTTGGCATCAGAAGGTCTGAGAACCACCCAACACCAGTCAGCACCTGCCCAGCAAGGACATGCTGACCCCTGCCATACAGTCAGGCAGCCAAGGGACGTTTTTTCCCCCCAAGGAAAAAGAACATTGATTTCCCCTTCCTCCTGTCTGCAGTCCCCTTTGGGTTCCACTCCCAAACACTGACCCAGCCCACCCTTCATCTGAGAGCTGCCAACAGCCTATGGGGACAGTACTGCAGGGCCATAAATGAACCTTTAGTCTTTAACTGTCACTGGCTAATTTTTAAGTTATATATTTAGACTAGATGCACACATATACAAACTCAGTAATGACATCACTGCTGGCATACAAGCACTTTCAAGATATATAGCAACATTCATAAAACAATACCAAGAAAGCAACAATAAAAATCTGTTGAAATGGATTGGAGAGAAAATGTGAATGTATTAATCTGTTGTGTGGAGATATAAATACAGACACAATCCTTGCCTCTGCTGATGACTTAAGCTCTGATTCAGCAAAGTGCTCAATCACATGCTTAGCATTCAGATATGCACTGGTGCACTTCCTTTGAGGCTTGGCAGCACAACAGAGAACTTCTCCCCATTTCTTTTCCCCACAAGAATTTGCAAAGCCAAACATCCTGTACTCCCATACTCATAACCCTTCTGAATTCAGCTGCTGCATTTTCACTAATTGGATTAACCACCCCACTAGTGGATCAATTCATTATGGTATAAGATTGTACAGCACAGAGTCCAAAAGTACAACAGGCAACCCACATTAAGACATCACCTAAAGTCCTTCCCATTTTCCAAGATGCCCTTACAGCCCCGAGGCTGTGTCAGGTGGATGTCACCTGCAGGGGACACCACCTGTAACAGGTCACCAGCAGAACTTAACTCCATTAACCACTACCTGTTGGGCACAGCCCTCTAGCCAGTTCCTTACCCACAGAAGGGTATACCTATCCAGGCTACAAGCAGCCAGTTTCCCCAGGAGATTACTGTGAGGGACCGTGTCAAAGGCTTTGCTGAAGTCCAGGTAGACTACATCAACAGCCTTTCCCTCGTCTACCATTCAATAGGAACCCTGAGTTTACTTTCCCATTCCTTGCCCCCCTAGGAGTTGTTCACTTAGCATGCTTAGCATTGTTTCCCTTCCATGGGCTGCTGTACCCTCCAAGGAGTTGTTAAGCTGAACGTGTGTTGTAGTTCTACTTTTGTATGTTAATTGATACACTTTTTAATTTTACTTTTGCATATTATTTGAATTTGTTTCATTGTAAATTAGATTCTAAAGAGCCCCTGTAAACAATTACTGCTTGCCAGAAGATCTCTCAAACAAGCAAAAACTCCTTCAGAGGAAACACTGATGAAGTTCAGCCTTGCTTGTGAATCACTGATGCAATGCAAAAATCCCACCTTTAAGAATCAGGAGGGGAGGGGGAGAACCTCCATTAATATAAATACCTAATTTCCACTGACATTTACAGGGATGATGATAGCTTCATGGAAGCAAAACACAACCCAAAGGATTACACTTAAAGTATCTGTACAACTCCACCTGATGGTTTCCAGTGCTAAAACAGATAAAAGGGGCAATTTTTTAATACTAAAAAATGAACTCGTGAGGAAGTGGGAAACAATTCAAAACGATCAGCTTTCAAAATTATTTCTTGACACTATTTCATAAGAGGGATATTTAAACACACAAGATTAATTACACTCTCCAAACTCATATCTTACATCACTACCTGCCAGCCTTGATCTTTCCAAACATGTTAAACTCGGAAGCCCTAAAACTAAATACAGGATGGATTGAAACTGAGATTCTACATTTGACTAATCCTAACTTCTACAACAGAAGAGGTAAAATTAAGTGTTTCAAGAGCCATTGCTCCTACAAATGCCTTGAACTGAAATAGACTCTGTCAGATCTTGGTATGAGGCAGGCTGTGTGCCAGCATGGAATACAAAGCCTTTCTTCTGAGGTGGCCTAAAGCCACACAGCCACAATTCAGCTCCACAAAGAACTCCTCAAACCATAATGTTGATACACACTTGATATTTGATAAAGTCACAGGTGATAACGTGCCACATTCTGGATGACAGATTAATTTAATCAGAGTAAAGGAAGGGGGAGAAAATTGCTGGTAAAAAAAAAGGGCACTAGAAACAAGATTTCCAATTCAACTGTCCTTCTTCTCAGACCTGCAATGATGTCAAACGTGTGAAAAGATGAATCTTCCCTCAAAACATGTCCTTCACTTCCTTAATGGGCCCCACATGCTCAGTAGAAGCAGGCTCCAACAACAGGGCTGCCCTCCAGCAGGGCTTGGGCAGGCTCTGAGTCAGGCTGACAATCACTATAATAGTGAAAGGACAATCTTTGGAATAAAGAGTTATTTTCCTTTCCTTCTCCACTGGAACTTTCTCTTATGCTGCTGTATTTGAGATCTCAGACAGAAATGACTGGCATATATGCTATGGCTTCTTTTACTGCCATTAATTTTAAGTTCTACAGGAATCAAAGCAGAGCTTGAAGATGAATTTAAACTGGGAAGTTTTGAAATCTCAGAAACAAGACATGTCTGTACCAGTGTGCTTTCTCAGCTCCACATAAGCTCTCCAAGAAACCAGCTGCAGGGTGGCACTTACTTTATTCTGTCTTAAGATCTACCACAGTCCAGTGCTTTGACTTCCAGCAAGACAAATACTGGAGAGAAATGCTTAAAATACTCTATATGTGTAGTAGATGTAGCAAGTTCAAGAAAAACACAGTTGGCTGAGCAATTATTGAACTCAATTTGCATCTGAATGGAGACTTTCCAATAAAACAGTGGGTTTGGCTTAGCTCTCTCCAGCGAGTCACAGTAAATCTGAGGTCTGGAGCAGCTCTGCAGTGGCAGGTCAGGCTGGGCATCAGTCTGGGAGTGAAAACTTGGGTCTTCTTGGTGTTCATCGATGGGCTACATCATTTGCAGATGCAATTAGACTTCACTCCATGACAGTTTGCTGGCAACCCGCTAAGCCCCGTAAATCCGATCTAAGTCTTTAGCTCCAAGTACCATTTTCAGGTCTTGTTCTATGAGGTGGAAGAGTAATTTGAATGATTTCCAGCACTAAAGTCATTAAGAGATAACTGGCTTTTCCTCCTCCATTTTTTTTTTTTTTCACCTTTTTTCCTTCTTTTGTAAAAATATTATGGCTGGGCAGATTCATATTTGCAATGACTCAACACTAGCTGCAAAGGATGAAGATCTTACATACAAGACATCTTCTTTATAAATACCGGATTATCATGGTAAAAACATTCCCCGGGGTTCAGCAAACAGACTAGAGCTGAGAATAGAAAAAGAAATGACAAAGTCAGTATAAGTGAAATCCTTCTAAAACCACACTGTACTGGCCAAACTTCCTTTCCCTTGGAGGCAGTTGATCTGATAGATTATTTGCTTTGCTTTTCACCTCCAAAATCGATAGACAAGCTTTAACTAGGTCACAAATTAGATATCTGGGAAAGAGAATGCTTTCTAAGGAATATTTTCTTCTCAGCAAATAATTAGCTATTTCTTTACGAAAGAACTTAAAGAGAAGCAGCAGCAGTTCTGCAGGTTGATCAATCATTTTGACTGGGTAAGGAATGGAAAACTGGCTTCGTTGTTTGTTTTTTTCTTTTAATTATGCTTTTCCCTGATCCATTTTTAAATGATGACTGGAGACAAATCCCAAACAATTCTTTTCATCCAGATGAACATGTCCTCTCCAACAGACCTGTGGCAGCCACAGAAGTGCTCCTCTGAAGCCTCTAGACTAGGACTGTTGCCAGGATCATTAGGCTGTCCAGGGCACATGGTCTTTTTCACACTCCTTTTCTGCTTTTATTATCCATAGGAGACAGACTACTGGACTTCCTCCAGGTGTTCAGACATAAATAGAGCAAGAAGCTTCTATCAGGCCAAGGTAGCTGAACATGTGGAGGGATAAGAGCTTCTCGCCTTATGTGAGCACATTCAGTTCTACTTTTCCCTCTGTTCATAAAACAGAGAACTTGCTGCAGTTTCTGAAACTTGATATGCACTTCCCCTAGCATCATACTGCACATCCATGCCTATTTATATGATCAATACATCACAAATCCATTTTTCTCCACAGATGACACAAACACCTCAATTAATCTATTAGCTTCATTAACTTCTCAGATGTCTCTAGTCAAAACTACTGAAATTGCAGGCACTGCAAACTTCTCATTAATGTGACGGGTACAACAAAATGACTTAAATCTTTACCTTCTGCTCTACCACATAAAATGACGTGGCATGACGTGGTAACACAAACACAAGTTCCAGATACCAAAGGTTAACCTTGAAGACCAATCATTTTGTGACAGATCTGAGCATGCTGCTGCTTGCTGGAATTTCACCTCTTTCTCCCACTCAAGCTGTGTTGCAGGCTACTTCAGGCTGGATTGGGCAGTAAGTAGAAGCCCTTCCATTAATTTTGAATGATGCATTTCTATCTTCAGCTATGAATAAAACAGATCAATGACACAAGCATGTTTTATTAGGCCTCCTGTGCAATGAATTGGTAGTGAGACAGCCAGGGAGATGGAGTCGACATGCAGATGAGATTTGTAAGTGAGGACATATTGATTATTTCCATCTCAGTTCAGGCAGTAATTCCACACGACACCTCTTCTCCTGTTTCAGCTCATTATTTATGCCATAAAAACACTATCTCAATGATAATAACAGGCTTCATTTACAAGCCAGAGCATAAAGCATCGATGCTTAAGATTTCAGGAAGTGGGTTAAAGGAAGTGAGAGAGATTTAACAAGTTCTGGAGATGCACAAAACTGCTGAGGCTGATCTTGTGGCTTTTTATGCCCTTAGAAAGGAAGATTGAGAGCAGGTGTTAGATTACCAGGCTTTTTATTAATAACTCAAAGCTTGTATGAGAGTTGATTGATAGCACAGTCAGCACTTCCCAGTGAATAAGCTCTCCCCTCACTTAGTGCCATCTTTCTCACAGAAAGCATCAGGATGTTCCTGATCTCTCCAAGGTAGAGGATGGATCCGGTGCCAAAAGGAGAGAGATTCCCTGGAAGGTTCTTCACTGGAGAAGGTCCCATGTGATGTGTGCATCAGCTGTTGCTTTCCACCAGACGCTCAATCACTACCTCAAGCCATGACTTCACATTTCTGCTACACTTACAAAAACAAGTAACCAGAATGACTTGACCAACAACTCCTCATCCTCTAAACCATCCACTGGCAGGATGGGTCCATCCTACTTCAGCCTACATAAGAGAACATCATTCCATACTTCCGAACACAAAGTACAAGCATTTTAGGAGATAAAAGCATTTATCCCAATAGTTTTAATGTGCCTGTTCTTTGCAGCTGTGTTAAAATAGCAATAACATCAACCTCAGCTTGTTTCCCAAAGCGCTGAAGGGCAGCTGTGGTTAACAGCCTGGAGGAAAAGTCTCATGCCGTCAGTTCTCTCCCTTAATTGCTAAGAAACGGTCCTTGATCATTAGTATATGTCTGATACTTCTGTGTTTAAATCTCTATAGAGCTACCATGTGCAGAAAGAGAACAGAGCTGGGTACCCAGCCAGACAGCCCAAAAGCCTTTGTTAAGCTATAGTTAAGGTTGCACATGTGTCAGATAAGTCAAGAGAAAAGAAACAGGATAAAATTCTCTTAGGGCAGTGAGAAACTGTTCACTAAAACAAGATCTATTAAAACACAGAAATAGAGTTAAGATGTCCTAAACAGCCACTCAACCACTGCCAGCTCCACACCCAGACAAAGTGTTTTATCAATGCCGTGGTGCAGCACAGAAGTAAGTTCTGATGCTCTGTAGAGCATGGGGGCCTCTGTTTCATCTCTGCTGCTTCAGTTACAAGCCTTTAAGTGCTTAATGAACCTAGCTAAGAGTAACAGGCCTAAAATATTTATAGATACAGGACTGAGTAAGCTGAATGCACATGAGCGATTATAACAATACTAGAAGACATTATTTGCAGAAAGTCACTGCCCAAGTTCTCCCATATTCCAAGACAAAGCTTAACATCTAGCAGCATCAGCACATTACCGGGCAGTATGTTCATGCATTCAACTAGCTAATGAATTTATGTTTCTGATGTGACTTTATGAAGCCTCCTTCCATGACACATCAATGGACGCCCTTTTAACCTAGATGTTTCTAATTAGGAGAGCCAAAGGAGTCCTCAGATGCTCTAGGAGCTGCACAGCTGTCCTTGCACAGGACTAAGACTCTTCTTAAGTGTTCTTCAAAGAAACTTTACCAACCTCAATAGTCTCATCACTGCCCAGGAAGCCATATCAGGGAGGAAGATATTTCTTTAAAATATTTAGAGCAGTGTGGGAGAAAAACATCCCCTAACATATGCTGCTGGTATGCTCAGGGCAAACTGTCCAGCAGTAGAGGCCAAGCACAGCTGAAGTGAAAGGGATGGATTTGACACTGAGTTCAGGCATGAATGACAGCTCTTGTAATGAAGTGGAGATAAAAGCTGTCCCGAAACTTGCGCAGGAACCAGAGACGAGTCCAACTGCACAAGCATCCAAGAGGTAAATCTTACTTTTCCCCAAAGTCAAGGAAATAGGTGGAAATATATTGTTGATCAAGCCCTGAAGAAACTGGAATGAAGTTAATACATGTAGGTAGTCTTATTTTAAACCTTTGTGAAGATAAGGAATACAAGGAAGGGAACTGAGAAGCGCTAGGTTTTATTGTGTCTGTGTTAATCACCAGGAGACAACCCTGCCTCTGTTGAGCCCAGAGTTAATAGGAAGCAAAGGCTCAAAGCATCCTCCCCTTTCCTGGGTCTCTAAAACATTTCAGGTCAGCAAGGCTCTTTGGGACATGTCACCAAACATACTGCTAGGCAGGATGCTGCAATTATTCTGCTTCTGTGAATTTTTAAGCATGAAACCTACGTGCATGTTGCTAGAGCACATCAGCTGGAAAGCTGCCTGCCACAAAGGCCAACACAGCTATGAGCTGAATGATTAGAGTAAGAGCAACAAAGGAACACCTCCCTGTCAGCTTCTTCATTTACTGCAAGCTTATGCAAATAGACCAAATAAAAGCCCAAAGTACTGACCCCAGTCACAGAATAAATCCATCCTCCAAGGAGGTTGGGGGAAGGTGAGGGAAGAATCTGGACTAGGAAGGAGGTGTGCATTCTACAGAGAAAAAAATAGTGCACTCTGAGAATCCTCTCTCTCTCCACACCAAGCTTTTCTGATTCATTAAACCTCCCAATCTGCAACATGTTTGACTTCTGTGAACTTCGCTGCAATCAGCAACAAGAAAGAAGACAACTCTGGGGGAAGGTGCAGAGTCAGCAGAAAGGAGAAAGCTTTTCAGCTCCACCAACAGATCCTTCCCTCTCCAAGGGAGTGGGGCCAGGAGAGATGAGATTTACTGAAAGGAAACAGTAAATAAGAACTGCAGTTTCTTATTCACATGACCAGAATTCAAGTTTTTGGTAAATGCTCACAGCCCCCTAATAGTTTGCAAGAATAAGGGATGAAACACAGGATGTGGCATACCTTTGGGAACATCTCCCAGCTCAGGCACATCCCACGAGCCTAGTGATGCTGTTTCACTGATGTACAGTGAGAATGAGCAAAGCCAAACACCCTGGAAGTACTCGTGGAAGGCAGGTACTGAATCCCAGAGTGCGCAGGGGAATGAAAGTGAAGAGTAGCAACACAACTACCTCCCTTTCTGAGCCACAGCTGCCCACCAGTCCGTGCTGACCTGATTACCCCCTTGCACACGAAGTCAGGGGTGCAACTTAAGGTGCTCTGAGGTCCTCCCTTTCACTCTGCCTGTGAGTGGATTTGGGCAATGAAAAAGGTTCTTCAATAAGGCTCCAGGGGAAAAATAAACTGCGGCTGTAATTTGGATGGGGTTTATGACATCTTTGCTACCTTCATTTGCCGCAAAGGTGCAACTTCTCCAGTAATTACTGATATCTGCCTTTTTGATTAGGCTATATTTAACTGTTCATCAAGGACATGCAGGCCTTGGGATAGGCGTTTGTGTGCTGCTGTATACAACTGATTGTGATTAATGTACATCTACTAAATGCATGAACAACGCAAGCCTTTTCTGCTTCCTCTGTTCCATACTACAGGAGTTATCTCCTACTGTAAGAAACATTTTTCTTTTCGTCTTTTTAAATACTCCTGTATAGAAGCACCTGCAACCTTCTCCCATCTCTAGTCTTCCTTCTGGAAATAGCAAGTAGACTGTAGCTTTATACAGCAGTACAGAAAAGGCATTATTTGGCTCTCCTTTGACCTCTGATCTTAGCCAAGTCACTGAATGAAAGTCAAGCATCCCATTTGCAAAGCAGGTAGCCAAGCCACACTGCTCCACAATTTGTAAAGAAATTGCACAGAGTGACAGCAAGCACAATATTTGTGTAACCTGCTTTGTTGTTACCCATTGGCACATTCAGCCTCAATTAGACAAGCACAAGCCAGCACATTAGCTGCAACAGTGCTCCTTTTATTTCAGTTGCTTCTCATGTTTGCAATCACAGCACAACATCGCAAACTTCCAGGGGCAAATTTATCCTGCAGCAGCCCTGCCGGATCCAGTCAATTTGGGCCTGCTCTAATTAACCTGTGTGCAATCATCATCATTTCCACACCATCTAGAACAAGAAGCAGAGGTCACTCTGCACTGGGCATTGCTTCCCTGCATTTTAAGCAACAGAAGATTAACTTTTTCACTGCTGCTTGAAAGCATCCTGCAAAGCAAACAGGAATTCTTGGGGAATATATTTGCATGCAACACACTGCAGGTGAGAACACTAAAACTGCCATGCCTGGGCACAGAGGCTGCTTCTCCACCTGTGCTTTACTGTGCACTTTTTGGGGGGAGGGATGTTGTTATTTCCTGTGTCTTTGTTTTTTTAAAGAAATGACACCTCTTGGTCCACATAACTCCTTGCTCAGATTATCACCAAGGTGCCAGAAGCTAACAGCCATCCAGGATGTGGTTTTGGCTCTCATGTATTGACTCAGGACTCTACCAGGTGAGTTTCATTCCTTAGCCCCCAGACTCACCGTCACTCTCCAATTTATCTTTCCTGCATTAAATACTCATATCTACAAACTGCCTTTTCCTGGCCCTTATCATTGCAGAAGAAAAGGAAGCCTCTTCTCTGCCCCTGCCAGGCTCCATACACTGCTGCTCCTGGAAGCGGAGCAAACTTTTCTTCACCTTATTTCTATGCAGAGATGGCACAGGGGTTCCTGCTCAGAATGACAAACCAGTCCACAAATCACTTGGGAATCTTCTACACTCAATTTGCTCCAGCTCTGCCGGGCAAACAAGAGACATATACATTACTACTGATTAGTCCATGTCTCCAGTATCAGCAGCCATGCACACAGGCTGACCGTAACTTTAAATATTGATAACCAAACTCATATATCATAGGCCTGAGAGAGTGACAGTTTCAGTGCATAACGGCACAGGCTTTCTACAATAATCAAACACTCAATAATTCATGAAAATATAACCCCCGAAATCAAATTGGAAGCTATTTTGTGTAATATATTATTTAAAATTCAATATTATAATGCACACAACTTCTGCTCCTACCACAGAGGACCCTTTCAAAATGTGATTATGTGCGGACTCTATTTAAGAGTGACAATTTTGCTTTTCATTTGTTTAACAGCTTAAATGGAAGAGCTCAACTGGAACTAAGTCATCTGACAATGAAACCAAAGCCGACATAAGCAACTTTGCAAACTTCATGACAACTCAAAAAAAGGCATAAATCTTCCTCATTGCTAACACAGATGAATTCCCCACTCCAATGCTCACCTTTACAGATTCTTCAACACTAAGTGAAAGGAAATGTTCTGCAAAAACCATCTGACAAATGTTTTCAGTTTCCCCGGTCTGTCACCCTGGTCTGAGCAAACAGCACATAAAAATTTACTTGCATTCCAGGGACTCTCGCATAGAAAAAGCAACTTTGACTTTGCATGTCTGTTTATTCCTGTTGGAAAACCCATTTGTGTAAGGGAAGGTTGCCTGATGTAAAGTGCCAAGAGAAGAGGTTTTTGCCCTTGTAAACAGAATGCGCTGGAGCATAAAATACAATCAAGATTTGTGACAAAATCCAGCCCAGGCAGACGTCACTCCTCAGTGGCAGTGGGGCATGGGGTGAAGTGGCACCGTGTGATTGAGGGGACCAATCTCACATAGTGATGGCAGGGGGAGGCTCAGCAGCCAGGAGCCCGAGCAGCCGTGGCTGAAGCACATGAATTGGTTTTGAAGGGGAAAACCACTGTGAAGAGGAAAATCTCAGCCTGTTTATGGACTGTTTGAAAGCAGAGCCTTCCCAAGTTTTGTGTCAGGCAATTGCCAGCACTTTAGTCAGTACTAACAGCAATCTTTTTTATTGTTCATCTACAAGAAATTAAATTTTATTTTCTCACAAACAGCGGTTTCTAAGAAAAAAAATACTGGAGAAACAAATGTTCATTTATCTGAAGCTATTACCCTGCAGCCAAACGATGCTGTCCTGAATTCCCTTACATGTCCTGAAGTAGACAACACAACTACAGTACAACTGGTTTCATACAATCATCCATTGGAACAGGACTTCACAGCAGCATGAGTGACATGAAACATGAGAGAATGAATGTAAAGAAAAGGTTGCAAATGTTGCAACAGACTTGCACATCTCTAGTGCCCAAGTTGTATTGACTTGGAAGAGACAGTTCATTTGGGCACCCAAACCAACCTCAGTGATGCAACCAGCATGGCTGAGTGAAGGGCCCTGTCTGACCACACATCAGTCTCAATCCTGAAGCAGGATCCATTTGGAAAATGGAATAAGGACTGATCACCCTGCAGCAGTCACCACATAGAATGCTGAAAGTGTTCAGTGTGATGTGGCACTTTGGTATATACACAGGCATTCACACATGGCTGCATCTCACTTTTAAATGTCTCTCAAGAGTTGTATATTAAACAGAAGACGGATTTTTCCAGGAACTAATACAGTTGGCAGCTTTTTGTCTCTATTTTTTTTTTAAAGCAATTTATGAAAGAAGAAAAGTAGCAGAGTCAATTTACAAAAGGCTGCAGTCTGGGCTTTGATAGATGAACAGATATACTAACAAAACCTCTCACATTTCACTGAGAACTCCACCTTCTTATCTCTTCATCCTGGTGAGGAAAGAATAAGGTAGGCAGGCAGATGAGCAGCTGAAAGAGCTAGGCAATATTTAAACTAGCAAATAACCAACCAAGAGATCATCATTACATTTTTCCACATCCAACCAGACAATCAGCTAAGGGCTTCCTCTTGCATTTTGCCTCCCTCTTGGGAGGGAACAAGAAAGATGACAGTGATTTACACTACAACCTGTTGTAAAGAAGTCCTATGTAATTTTTTGAGGCACAGCCTGGAAGCTCTGAAGGAGTAGTCCCCCTTCTACAATCTAGGACAGTGCGCTGGGGAGTAATAACAGTGTCAGAGGTAGCATCAAGGAGATGATAGCAAACAACAGCACTTTTCCCAGCTGGTTATGCAGACCTGCTCCCAGGCAACGTGTAGACTTCCTTCTGAAGAGTTACGCCTGTGTTGACTTCTGATGAAAGCATCTCAGCCATTAACATACTGTAAGCTAGAACTTAAACACTCAATAAGGGAAAAAATGCCTTTTCATTTCCAGGAATACACTGAGAAGGTCTAGGCACTTCCACTGTAAACTTTTTGGAGCATTTCAATTGCAGGCTAGGATTTCTTGGATGGACTGTCCTCTATTGGGTTGTCCTTTCACTGCTACATATTCACATGCTAATCTAGAAACGGTGCTCACAATCCCACCTCCATCAGCAGTTCTCATCTTCCTGCATTCTCAGCAGAGCTCCTACTCTCTGCACAGCCAGACATCCTTACGCTCATCTCTAATGCAATATTTTTAAAACACTGTTCTCATTTCTAAATTTAAAAAGAAAAATAACTTCCCAACCTCAGCAGTTCTTTTTTCCCCAAAGTGAATTTCTTGATCTGTGACAAATTCTATAGGAAGAAACAACTCTTCTGTGCTTCATCTGCTTCTGTCCTTCAAGTACAGCCTTCCTCTCCTAACCTGGAATTTGCAATCCATTAGATTTTAATGCAGGAAAAAAAACATTAAGAGATTTGAAAAGAAAGAGAAACCAGATGAAAAAGATTAATTGCTCTTTCTTCACTTCAGCCAGGCTTACTGCAGGTTCTGCTGAAGTTCCTCACAAGCACTATAAGCAACAACATACACATAACAAGAAACACTTAACTGAAAAAACTATCTACTTGGTTAGAAGGGCCTCATGTGTTTCTGTAATAAAACTACAGATATTTCTTTGCACAGCAAATCCATTATGTCACCATACTCTGACAGAAGAAACTCATGCAAGAGTGGGTGAAGGCAAACATAAGTAAAAAAGAGGTTTCTTGAGCAAAACCTACAACACAAGTGAAAAATCATTCAAGATGGCAGTGACTGCTGCCTGAACTCGGATCTACAGATGCCATGGCTTTTTTCTTCGCCCTCAAGCCCCAGCTCCTGGAGTCATGATGAGGAGAGAAACTCCTCAAGTCAAACTTCTTGTTCTCAGTCAAAACAAGCTTGAAGAAAGCAACCATTAAAAGATTATATACATATATTAAAAGATACATATATTTGTGTGTATATAGATAGATAGATGAGTTTACAAAAAACATTGCCTCCCTCCTGTTCTGAGTGGTAGGAGACAATGAACATCCACTTCTGCTGTGCTGCTGCACTACAGTCCTTACTCCTTCCCCAAATCCTACCTGAGCTCTAGGATCTGCAGCCCAGCTTTCCCTCTTCCTTGCTTTGCACTGCATCATTACATGAAGCTCCTGCATTCCCTCCCCCGTCTCTGCACAGCTCCTCTGCAGTGCAGCACTACCAGAAATCAGCAATACCAGAAACCCATTTTTCCAGCTCCTTTCCCCACTCTCCCCCATGCTGCAGCATTGCAGCCTGCACTGCTCCACCTCCCAGCCCTGCACTGCAGCAGCTTGCCAGCTTCCCCTGTCTCTGCTCATGAGTTCTGTTTTTGCACTGCAGCAAGCCTTGAGCAACACCACAGCTCTCCAGAGCCCTGTGGCACAGCCCAACCCTGAAGCACCAACCCCACACCCTGCTGCTTTCTTCCCTGCTCAGCTCTTCCCATTCAATACCAAGCTACAATTTTGCTGAACCATTCACCAGCTTTTGTGATCATCTTTTATGCTCCTCAACACCTGCAGTGTTGCAAAGATCCCCCCTTACCCCAGTACATTCTCAGCCAGATCCTGCTTTGGAGTCCCATAAGATTCACCCCTCCCTCCACTGCCACTGCTCAAGCATAGTTTTATATTCTCTGTATTTGTGCAGGAGACTGCAGTCAGTGCTCAGAGTGAATACTGGAGCACATTTGGCAAGTACAGATTGTTTAGAGAGTCATCCTGGATTTACTTATGGGAGGTCATGCCTAACAAACTTGAGTAATTTCTTTAAGGAGGTGACAATGACAAGGGAAAGGGTGAAGAAGTAAACCATAATTTAGCTGGACTTCAAGAGCTTTTTGATACAGTACCACATAAAAGACTAATTTATAAGGTTAATATGTATGATGTTAATAGCAAAATACTCAGCCAAGTAAGAAGCCTTTTTTAATTGACCCAACACAAAACGAGGATGCAGGGGAAACCAGTGACTGATCACAGGAAGGGGAAAAGGAGAATAACACAGGAACTTCAGAAATTTGTGCTCTCACACACATCCCCGTCTTGTAGAAAGTTTTCTTCTCATACTTTCTGAGAAGCTCATTGCAGAAATTATTAGTTTTGGTCATCAAACAGGCTACACTTGGAGAAAGGTCAAAGTTATATCCTTATTGTGCCTCGAAAGAATATCAAATGTAATAAAAAAATGTATAGACTCGTGGTGCTTCATACAACGTACCACATGAGATGAACTGGAGAAGTTACAAGCATATGAGGATAGACATATATTCAGATGACATTAAAAGGAAGGCCAAGAAGAAATGAAAAGGAAGATTCATAAGCCTGAACGCAGCCTTAGGTCTCTAAGGCAAGCATACCTTTCTTGCCACTCCAGAGTCAGATCACTGCTATCGTTGGTTGTCTTGCTCCAAGTGATATCAGAGGTCGATGATGACAGCAACAGAGCAGGTTCCCTGCCTTCATATACATTCCATGTTCTTCTCAGACATTAAAATTCACCTGGCAAGAGATTAACAAACAGACTTAAGTACTACCAAAGGACAGGAAGGCACTTCTCCATTCTGATGCGGTTTCACTAGTGCAAGTGGTGCAATTATAAGACCTGTGGAAGGTCCTTGGAGCCACCTCTAGCTCCCCCACAAACCAGAGACCGCAACCTGACCGCTGCTCTCTAATGCCAGCAAGCTCAGCATTTCTCTTTTTTTCCCAGAAAAAAAAAAGCACATCTGTTTTCAGTAAATGCTGTAAATTAGTTAATGTTTGTAAAGTGCTCTGATCATGTGAAGTGCTATATAATTACTACATATTATCAATATAATTTGGCTAGATTGTGCCTCAGCCGCCTCCTCTCTTCATTACAGTTTTGAGAGAGTTTTCTCAAACATCAGCTCTTTGGGGCAGGGACTTTGTGTGACATGCATCTCAAAACAATCTTGACCTTTCTTGAAAGGCCCCAGAAAGTAATTAACAAGGCACAGCACTGAGATAGGCATTTGGATTCATGTACCCACCCACAGTGCTGCCTGGCAGCAAACTGCCAGATGCCTCTCACAGAGGAAGAGCAGCTCTGGGGGGAGGTTATTACCTCTCCATGTGTTTGGGGTACACAGCTCAACCACCCAAAGAAATCAAAGCCAATGGTAATGTACCCCAGAGCTGAGCAAGGACGGGGCCTCTGCATGCCATGGCTGGGCTCAGTGTAGAGATGGGTAAAGTCCCTCATCTAGAGGGATGCTGCAGGAGATGCCTACTAACTAATTAATAAAACACCTGCTCACCTTCTTGTATTTGTTAGGGTGTCCATACAGAGTATGGAACATGAAGACAGATATCCTGCTTCAGGAAGCAGTGAGGAGAACCATCCTCATGTTAACAACCACGCATGCAGTCCTCAGGGGCGCAGTGCCATGTCAGGCATCCCTCTCTTCCCCTCTACGATGGATCCAAAGGACTCTGCCTTCTGCTTGGGTGAGCTTCTCAACCAGACCTCTTGGGTCTCAGCTAGCAATAGCTCTCCCACCACACACCGCTGTTCCAAACAGCCTGCTTCTTTGTGCCTTCTTCTAGAGAATCCCAGATTTCTGCGGGCTTCAGAAGGAGAAGCTTTATGAAACTCCTCTCAGCTGCAGGCTAAAAGCTGATCAAAAAACCCACAGCTCTTTAATGTAAAAGAAGTGAACTTAAAAATACCTGGCTTAACTCTTCTCAAAAGGCACAGAAAGAACGTCAAGAAAAATCTTTAAGTCCAGCTTACAGAGAGCACTAAATCCTTTCTTTTTTTATTTATTTTTTTTTAAAAAGAGGACACATTAAATAACAAAACCAAAACTGTGAGGCGAACACCCAGATCTACGGCCCAAAGGCTGCACGTGGTACCCTAGTCCTGCTCAGCACACCATTCCTGATACAAGCCTGGATGCCATTGGCCTTTTTGGCCACCTGGGCGCACTTCTGGCTCACATTCAGATGACTGTCCATCAGTGCACCAAGGTCCCTTTCTATCAGGCAGCTTTCCAGCCACTCCTCCCCAAGCCTGTAGGGTTGCCTGGGGTTGTTGTGACCAAAATACTGGAACCAGCACTTGGCCGTGTTGATCCTCATACAGTTTGCCTTGGCCCATTGATCCAGTCTATCCAGGTCCCTCTGTAGCGCCTTTCACCCCTCTGGCAGATCAAAACTCCCTCCCAACTTGGTGTCATCTGCAAACTTAATGAGTGTGCACTCAATCCTCTCATCATGATCACTGATAAAGACACTAAATATGGGTGGCCATGGAGGACACCGCTCATGACTGGCCACCAACTGATTTTAACTCCACTGACCACAACTCTTTGGGCCCGGCCATCCAGATAGCTGCGGCCTGCTCACTATGTGACCCGCGGTAGCTCCAAAACACCCCCCATCACACCCCTCTCGTGTAGAACAGACCCAGCCTAACCCTCTACCGCAGACTTACCGAGCCACCAGCTCCTCCTCGCTGCGTTAAAACGCGAATAGACAGCTTAGTGCTTCTCCACGTTTGAACAGCCCGCGCGATGCGCACGCACTGTCTCCTCACTGAGGCACTGGAGCGCGGTCGTCGTTGCCTCGGCAACACCCCACGCCACGCCATCCCGTCTCGTGAGATTTGACGGGATTCCCCCGGGATAGGGGAGCTGCCCCTTCTGCATCTCTCTTTCATTCATTCCAATCAGAAAAAAAACTCGAACTTTAGGTTGAAATTCCGCAGAGATCTGTGGAATTACTGAGTTTCTCTCCTGTTTCTATCCCTGTTCTTTGTCATAAGACCCGGAAGCTTCAATATTGTTGGCATGGGTGGGAGTAAGAAAGCAAAGGAAGGAGGGGAGGGGGTGGAAATGGGTATATAAAACAGCAGATCAGATGGTCTGCTCGTGCAAATGGTTTCAGTGCTGCTGAAGTCAATGGAGCAGCGTCAATTTACAGCTTCTGAGGCTCTTGCTTAGTCTGCAGACCTGGGCCAGAAATCAAACCTGAAGGAATAGATTTCCTTGTATGTTCTTGACTGGTGGGGCTGCAGAAGGAAGGATGTGTTCTTGGCCAGGCTTTACGTGGTTGGAGGGAGAAAGTGGGATTCAGTTAGTATTTGCTCTGTGCAGAGGCAGACACTTTGAGCCCCCCTGCCTTGGTCTCATATTTTGACCAGCAACATCTGTCAACTGCTGGTTGAGCTTCGTCCCTCATTGGAATGCATTCATTACTCCTCATGTTGCAGTGTGAGGGGGGTTGCTTTAAGAAAAAAAAAGAAAACCAGAAGTTCCAGTACTTAAGATTATAAATATATCCTATTAGGGTTTCTTTTTCTTCCCTTCCAGACAAAAGCATTTCTGCTTCCAAGCTTGGTAGACCTCCTGACCCTGCTGATGTGGGTGGATGGCTCTGCATGTTCTGAATCATTTGCTTCCTTTTCAAGTGTTGCTTTCTCCTTATTTCAATTACCCTTCCTTTATAATTACATGGGCCGCTCCAGTGAGCGGGAGTGCTCCGGAGCTGACAGACCGTCTAACAGCAGGGCATGCTGAAGGCAAAATCTACATCCTTATCTGCCTTGGGCACTGGGGAAGCTGTGCGTTTAATAGCATAGGAGAAGTTGTTCAAGGATATTCAGACACAAGCGATTGGTGGTAGGTTCACTGCCCAGGCTTGTACCAGGCTGGACCATGTGTAATTGCTCTCTCCCTCAGAGAGTTGTAAACTGCATGTACAAGGATCACCTCCCTTCATTCCTGCTGAGTGATTGCCTCCGTGGCACCAGGAGTCAATGAAGTTTGGTCTGATACCTATTTGAGCTCAATGGGAGTCTTGTAAGTAAACTTGAAAGAGATTAGTTCAGCCCCCAGTAGGTGCAGCCAGCACAGATATGGCCAGGACAGGAAAAGAAGGTTGGAAATGGTGACTGATGCCTGGCCCTGCAGCTGCAGATGGCCTATGGGTGTACATACAATTCAGGGTTTTGCACCATGCAGTTTCTCAAGCAACTGACTTCTTGTTTTCTTCTTGTTCTGATTTTCACCTTATTTGCAACAAAAACGAAGCGGTTGGTTTGATATAGAAGTCTTACAAAGTGGCAGACTTTGGATTTCTTTGGATTTCAGATGGATTTCTGAGGCCACTTCCTGATTTCTTCTCCCCGTAGAAGCCAGTCTCCCTGGAAGTCCCATCCAGACAGTGCACTATAATGCAATGCCTTTTAGTAACGCATAAGGATATTGGAAAAGCATCTACTTAATGGGACCTTAAAAGCATATCTCCAATTGCAGAAGGGCTATTGGAGCTGTGGCAAATAAAAAGGAAGAAAGAAAAAAGGGTGCATCCTGTGAATGCTTGAGCCAAAGGGTGTTTATTGTAGAGGAAGGGATTTTTTTTAGCCAATTAATTACACATTTCAAACTTAATCTCATGTTGAAATTCTAAGAGGAAAGCGTGTGGGCACAGAATGGGAGAGGGTGTGGAAAGGTTTTTCTTTAGCAGCAGTTCCTGCAGTGAGTCATGAAGAAAGGGCCATAATTGTTCCTATTGTCTTGTGTGCTTTGGTACAGCCACCTGTTGGTTATTTGTGAGCTCATCATTATCACTTGCATTATTTTGGCTCTGTATGAAAGAGATGAAACTGCTGGGGTTGGGTGGCTGAGCAGTACCATGGTACCAGAGGTAAGAATGTAGAACTGTTTTTCTCTTGATTCATCTAGGATTTATAGGCATAAAATAACATAGAGAGATGGTATGTCCTACCAGAAAGAGAGCAGTTGAGAATCTTGCATACACAGCTTTCCTTCCATTCAGTGTGTTTCCTTGCTTGTACTTGTTCTGTGCTCAGCCAACAGGTAAAAACTGAGGCACGGATGCTTGCTCTCTACAAAGTGTGTCCAGGCCACTGCTTTGTTCATGGGGACAGGAAGCAAGAGGAAGGCAGTCTTCCCATAAATTCAGTGGGGATCAGAAAGATATGAGTGCATACAATCATGTCAGTGCTATTAAAGAGCAGATAAGTACGTAGTCTGCAATCGCACTTACCTCCACAGTGTTTTTAGCTGAAACTGCAGCCTTGCTGCAACCCGAAGTTGAGAAGGTGCAGGAGCACCTGGTGCTTCTCAGCTTGCACAGCAGGCTGCCTCCTAAATCTTGCTTTGTTTGCAGCCTCAGGCTGAAGAAGTAAGAGAGAGCAGGGAAGAGAGGCAGCAAAAGGGTCAGGACAGCTAAGAAGAGTGGCCACAGATCAGGCTGTCTTGTTATAGTTAGGCATTAAGTAAAACAAGGAATGGTGTGGAAGAATATTCTGTTTACAGAGTTGTTAGGACTGACTTGTGCTTTATTGGAGTTACCTTAACGGTACAGGGTCAGCACTGTCCTAGACCTCTGTACTCATCAGAGCTATCTCAATGGAAACAAGGAAATCTATGGCTTCTCCGGAAAGAGCACAATGTGCTCTGTGCCTTGCCTTTGGGACATGACTGGGTATCTTTACCTGCAGAGTGTTTCTTTTTATTCTTGTATTTTGTATTTGGATGCAGCAAAAAAGCAGGGGACTGCTTAAAGGTCCCTTTGACTTTTTGAAATGTTTCTGGGAGCCTAAGGTATTTGTAGGAGTAAAATATAGAATTACAGCCTAGGTGCTTGGTTCAGACCTCTGAAAGGATCTGGCAGTGATGGGAAGCAATGGCAGATAATACCCAGGCCTCTCAGAAGTGACTGTGAATCACAGAACCTCTCTGAAATCAAAACCCTCTCCTTTCCTTTTAATTCAATATGAACTTATTAAATGCAAGGAATTCTACAATGGACATGTGCAAGTCTATGGAATCCAGGAGTGAAAGACTGATTTCTCTTAAAATGGTTCCACCTTCCTCAATCATCTTTCAATCAGCTTTAAGTTTCAGGTATATTGACAGTGCATCATACCTGCAAAGGCATCGAGTAATGCATCAGATGAAGAGGAAAATAAACTCGTGTTTCTATTATTCAGGGCAACCTCAAGTTATGACAGGAACAAAATCTTACGTTACACAGGTTGTATAAATAACAGAGTTTAGTTCTCTCCTGAGATGTGATGAGAAGTGAGAGTAACTTCCTGGATTTTCTGAGAACAAAGGATCATTTCTCATCTGGGATGCCCTGTAGGAGGGGAAGAGCTTTTGAGAAAGGGTCAGAGGACAGAGATCTGCAAAATTTGGGGCTCACTTAAAGGATTGCAGAAGAATGCAGCTCCTCAGCTCCCTTGCTGAATGACTAGGATAAGGGCTTAACAACTTTCGGTTTTCCTGCCGTAGAGAAAATGCTTGTATAAAAGCATGTTTCTTCTCTTATCACCTGTGTCCAAGCAGAGGGTTAGTATTACAAGCACAAAATAATGAAACAATTTAGACTTGTCTCTGTATCTTAGTTTCTAGTAAAGACTCCACTGCCACATGCTTTTTATCAGAGCAGCTGTATTCTGCCCTGAGTCAGTTCCATCCCAAGTAGTTCTCAGCTTCCCCTCACCCAGGGGAAATGAGAAAACAGGCTATGGGATAAATGCAGTTTTTCTCTCTTGGTCTTCAGTGATTCTTCCTGCTTCATTCTGCCTTTCTGTGCTTTTTTAGCCTTATTCTTCAGCTTTCTCTATTTTTTTTATTTTTATTTTTATTTTATTTTATTTTATTTTGCAGTTGCCATTCATCAAAATCTAGGATAGAACTGAACCTATAACCCAGAGCTAACACTGAAGTGCCAGACTAGCATAAGTTGTTCTTGCAATTAGAATGAATGAAAAGCTCAGAGAGTATTTGTTGATTCCATATCTTATATTTACACCGTGAAGTCTCTTTGTAGGTCTTTGCCCTGAGAATTGCCTTGGCTTTGGTTCACCTTTGCTCAAACATCAGAAGCTCATGCAATACAAAGTCAGATAGCTTTGAACACCAAACCATTTGACATATTTGTTCCTCAACTGGACACAACTTCTTTTATAACCAGGATTCAGATGCAGGTGTTTGCTAGATTACATTCTCTTTACACATACTGTGTTCTCTGCTTCTAGGGCCCAGGAGATCAAAGAGCTTGGTAGCTGGAAAAGTCACAGAAAGCAGCCTAAAACAAATAAGAATGAAGGAGAAACAAATTGCTTTACTAATATGAAGGTGTTGTTGCAAATTGCCTTTACACTATTCTGCTTGCTCTTTTCCCAGCCTCATCGAGTATTTGGAAGAGGGCAATTGATACGTGGTACTATAATTTTTATGTCCTTGAGGCTTGACACCTTTCCCTTATTTCCATAAAACGGGAACAATGACAACGTTTAAATGCTCTGAACATGTCCTTCATCACAACAAAATGAAGATATTTTCTAGAAGTAAAAATGTCCCCGAATTGTGCTCATACTCACAGCTCTTTGCAGGTCCTGTGTGTTCTGGGGACATCAGCTCCTTTTTCTTCCTGCCCCAAGGCTGGGTCCTTCCATGTGATAGGAACAAGTGGGTACCAGATTTGTATCTTCACTGGTGAGTGTGTGGTGCACCTATAACATGTTCTCATATATGAGATATAGAAAAGTAATAAAATTAAAATAACCCTTAGAGCTGCCAAAAGGTATTTTTTTTTTTTTCATTTTGGAAATCAATTCACTATGTACCAAAGATAATTAGGGCATCTTATTTAAAACTTATGATCTAATTAGTGGCTTTAATGGTAGTTAATTACACAGAGAGCAACAAAGCAGTTATATTTCCTATCAGACTTCTTCTAAGTCAAGGTGCAGGTATTTATCCAGGGCCATAAAGGAGAGTAGATACCACACTTAACATCTAATTACACCAAATTGTCCACAGTCATTATGAGCAATGTGGTTTTATTTATCTGGTTTAATTACAGGGGCTCTGCAGTCTCTGAGCTGGCATGGTGACAGGGAGGACAGAGGGGAGATGAGGTGCCATCCCTTACGTGAACACTATGGTGGAACTGCAGGCTTTGTCCTGAGTATGGAGTCAGACCCCATCCAGAAACCAGTGGAGACCCTGAGGACTTGAGCATCCCATCAGATCCTGGAGGCTCAAAGAAGCCGTGTAGGCACATGGGATGGACAAAAGCCTGCAATTACAGAGCTGCATGAGATATTTCAGGGGGTGTCTTTTGGCATAAGTAAGGACATCTCATCTGTTTCATTGTGAAAAGGTACTGCTTAGCCCCATGTCTCCCCACATCATAATAGTAAACTTTTCCTAGACACCATCCACTGCTGAAACATTATAGAAGCTGTCACAGCAACTCCAGAAAATCAATGTTGCACATGACCTCAAGACCCTTCAGTTTACATTCCTACATTCTCTTGTTGCCCAGTCTTTTCTCTCCCACAAATCAGTTCTCCCCTTATGAGCAGGGTGCCATTAAGTTGCAAAGTTTAGATACATGTATCATTTACCTGCCAGAAAAATAGTTGGCCTTATTCCTGCAGCCTCCAAAGACAGTATTTCCAACTACTCTGACTTTATAAAGTTGCAAGAAGCAGCATGTAAAGCTCTACTTCTTAACTCATACCCTCAGGACATTTCCGTGTTCTAGCAAATCGCTTGTTCAGTGGCCCACTAAGATTTTGAATTAGTGGTAAATACATTTTGACCTTATTTTTCTCCTGATAATTGCTCTATTTATAGAGAAGTCACTGACGGTCACGCTAATTTCTTCCATCTGAGGATTAGGCTGGCTCCATCAGAAATAATCTGTGGTATATCCCATTTAAAATAAAGAAAAATGGAAGCTTTCTTCTTTAAGAATAAATCTGCTCTTGTTCTTTTTTTTTCATACAAGCTAGAAAGAAGCACTCATTGGGGGAAAAGACAATGATAACTTTCACTGGCAAGTTAAGTCATCTTCCTCCTTTGGGTATCACTGTTAGCTATATTTGATGCCTCTGTTTTCTTGGAAGTATTTGATCATCGCCTAATAGACCATTCTGCTCCCTTTTAGAGCCTTCACGTAACCTAACAAAGTATCTACAGCCAGATTTCCAAAAATCCCAGTCTGATTTCTCAGTATTGAGGGCCAGAGTTCAGATCAGCGTTTTCAAGGGGTAGGCTTTATTTCTTTTAACAAACACAGTCACCATTGCTACATCATTTAATTCATTACATCCCTGTGCTTGTACAAACTCCGTCATTTTTAAGATGCCTGAGCAAGGACTTCTCAAGGCATCCGACCCTGCTCTGTGCACAAAGCATATCTGCAACTCTCTCCTTTCTAATCATGCAGAACTGCAAGTACACCCTGAGCATGGGGCACCTTTGCTCCTTGCCACAATGAATCACTGCATGGAGCGACTGCTTGCTGGGAGGTCCATCTCTGATAGCGACAGCTGGGTGGCCATAGCTTCTAGTTCCTATTGACGCAGCATCTGTGCTGGTCGTAAATTTGGGAGGTTTTTATTCTGAGTGCAATCAACTGGCCCACAGTCCAGAGAGTGATGGAGGGACCTTGATCTCAGTATGCTTGGTCCCCACCGCTTGCATTGCTGGGTGCTTGCTCAGTCTTGAGTCACTACAGGTTTTATGGTTCAGTACCACAAAGCAATTAACAGCAAGTGAGTGAGCGTTCCCAACCTTTGCTAAAAATCGTGGCTGTTTATCAATGTGTCAGGCTGCTGGCAGATTCAAGAAATCTAAATTTAACAGGTGACTGGTTCCTCCATGCCTGGCTGCAGTCAATGGATCTTCGGGAAACAGCATCCCAACCGGGCAGCCAGCACCAGCACAGGAAGGTGGGGAGAAGTGAATGAATGGGGCCAGCTCCAGAGTTCGGTGTAGGAAAGGCTTTCTTACACCACAGCTGCTTAATGACTTTTTCAATTGATTTCAGCAGTGCTGCTTTTCGATTACTGATTCCATCCCAACCACTGGGCAGAGAAATGGGCTTAGGGAAATAATAGGAAAAGGAGAAGAAAAAAAGAAAAACAAGTACACAAAAACTCAACACCAGCGATAACACAGTGACATTTGTTCAGACACTTGATGCTGAACTGGAGAAAAAGAGAGAAATTGCAGTTTATCCCATTGCTCACCCCGTGTTGTGGAGACGAGTACACATGTCCTTGCTTGCTTGCAAGCCCCAGTTCATCCGTGCACATTGACCCGCTCCTTGGTTTGGAACCAGCTGCAGAAAGCAGCTGTCATCCTCTGTTACTCTGCCAGCCCTATTCTTAAGGCAGCCATCAAAGTCCGGCACTGACTGAAGGCAATTCAATTAGCTGTGACGGTCAAACAGAAACTGAGGGTCAATTGAAGTCTTTTTTTTTCCCCCCCCTTCTTGCTGTTTATTTTCATCCTGAAACCTAAGGACAAAAGTTCAGCCCTATCTTTGGAAGGTTTTAGTGGGTAAGAATGAAGGAAGGATGCTGTCTATGTAGGAAATGCCCACTTTGGTGCCCCCTGAAGAAAGGATGAAAGGGGAATGGACATCTGGGAGTGGGGTGAATCTTTTCTCAGACCTGACATCTCTTGTGCTGCCTCCTTAAGATTCAGAAAGCCTGGGCAGTGGCTTCTTATTGGATGACTTGAGACGTGCTTTGGCTGGATCCAGTAGTAATAATTAAATGTCCCTTAGCTTTCCTGCTGCCATCTGCTCTGTGCCCACCACACTGGCCATTTCAGGCTTTTATCAGGCCTGTGGGCTTATTCCCAGTGCCTGCAGAGGAAAGAGGGAAGGTGAGAGGAGGAGGAGGATGGGAAGGTAGGAAATGAGTGCCAGAATGTAGTGCCAGGCACAGCTGTTTCTCCAGCTCCAGCTTTGCAGCCAGCCTCTGCAGTTCCTTGCTAGCGTGCAAATAGTTGTAAAAATAAAGGTCAAACAGATAATCTTGATAAATATTTAATAGTTACTGTTTTTACATCTCCCTTATTGTTATGGATTGAATGTCTAACACTTGTGACATCTGGTGCACACGGAGCTGGAAGGAAGCACATCCAGCCTCACCTGCACAGGGGGCCAGCTTCCATGGAGCCTGCTGCTACCAGCATGGCAAGCTCCAGCAGCCCTGCACAGCCTGCCTGGTGCTGGCTCTGAACAACTGCTTCCAACAGCAGTGCAGACTCGTCTTTATTCTTCAGTGGGGTTTTGTGAGGAATCTGGTAAATCACAGCATCAGGACTCCGGGTTCCCTCATCTCTCCCTCAGGTAATTCTCATTAAGGGCCATCTGCACAGAGATGCATTACATGTGCCCTGGTTCACAGTTTGGGGTCACTGTGGGCACTCACTCTCTAGAGGTGGAGTTCTTTGGTTCAGTGTGTTTGTCATTGAACTAGAGACAGATTTCTGCCTCAGTGGGTCCTTGCCAGACTTTTTTCAGGTTAAAGCCTATCATGGGGAGGTTAAATGAAACTTGTGGCAATAACATTGTTGACTTCAGGGTCCTCCTATCAACCAGCCAAGTAGTTACAGCAGAGCAAATGCAAGCTGTGCTTTTAGGGGATTGCTCAGCAATTAAGCAAACTGTGTACTTCCTCATGGTAGCTGGTAAGAAATCATCTGTCTTTGCACAGCAGATGAATACTTAATATACTGTGGGAGTTATTCAGTTTGTCCGTGCATTAATTCATTGTGATCAATGGGAAACTCAGCGTGCCCTGCAAATGGTTTGTTGAGAAAAAGGAATACATCTTACCCACTGTGAACTATATAAGGCTGTGCACACGAGGTCTCAATATCATCTTTACAATATGGTGATCCTGTATGAATCATTTGACTGGGCTTTGGGAATCCCTGGCAATAATGGATCTCCGCATGGAAGAACTAATGACCCTAGATACAAAATGAGTCAGTGTGACAAAAGGAAGGGAATCCAACTCCACACTCGCTGCTTTACATGCCCTGAGTCTTCATACAGCAGATGAGAAATGCCAGCAGCGTGGCCTGGCTATGCATCACCCGTTTTGCATGGGAGCAATCAGTCCTGGTTTGGACAGGACAGCTCAGGGATTTAGATCCCTGTTCCAGCAGCCTAAAGACCCTTCAGGATGCTATTTCTGCCCTAAATAGAAACTGGTCTTGGCACAAATAATTTTCCTGTATTCTTTCAGCTGGAACATGGCTTTTTTTTTTCACTCTTTTCCTTTCAACCTTCGCGTCTAAAATCTCAGCCATGCTCCTCCCTTCCTGCCCCAACCCAACCATCATCTCATTCTCATTGCAAGGAACATATCATTAACATTTGGTAGTGACTCCTTTCCCTCTCCTTGGCTACATTCCTTCTTTTTTTTTTCCCCTTTCCTTTTGTTGCAGCTTTATCACCCTATTTTAGAGGCTTCACAATGTAAAAACTGGCAGAAATTCAGATTCAGATAGAATCCAGAACTGGCTCTACATATGAGTTTAAGAGATGTCAGTATTGGGGTAGCACATCATGCTCCCAAATAGCCTGACACAAACAGGGTAAGCATCAATGGCAGTTGAAGAGTCACTCAAACATTGCTTAAAGTCCTTAACAAAAAAAAGGAAGACTTGGTTTTGACTGTGATGGGAAATAGTCTTCTGGCAATATTTCAACTGGCTGCTGAGACGTGTTAGCACTGCAAACTTGTACTGTGCCAGAAAGGCAGCACAGCCCCTGCTCAGCAGCTAATGATCGCATATGGTACCAGGGCAGTGACCTCAGGGTGGTTCAAGGTGGGTGTTATTGTCATCAGAGCAGTATCAGAAAACCTAGACCTGGAGCTTATCTATCAAATCATGACCTTTTTTTCCCCCCCTTTTTTTTTGTGGGAGTTGGCAGGAACTCTTTGGAAGTGACCTATAAATGGGCATCAGCAGTGTCTGCCATAAAAAAATTGTTCAGTAAACACTTCAGGAACATAAGTCTGAACAGAAATCTCATTTCCTAGCCTGTTTGCAAGCATCCCCCTGTACCCAGCTATGCAACAGCCACTTCTGACAGAACATCACTGGCCATTTCAGCTGCCAAGTGGATTGTTTGGGGCTTTTTGCTAATTGGACGCCCAAAGTATAGGAGAAAGTCAGTCAAATGCTAAGGTATCCCTATACATAAAGAAGGAAAACAAACAAACAAACAAACAACAAACAAACAAACAACTTTTTCCTGTGAACCCTTGCAAAATAGTCATTTAAGAGCTTGCCCTATCTTCACTTTCCTGAAACGTTCTTTAAAGAGGCAAAAACGATCTCAGTAAGTGATAAATGATAAAATAGGTCAGAAATGCAACTGGAACAAATGTGTTTGAATAAAAGAAAGCCAAGCAAACATTGCAGGTACCAGAACTGTGCAAACACAGCAAATAACACGAAGCTTCCCCTCAGGAGAAGAACAATATGCAGAAGTCTTGATACTTTAGTTCACTTAGCAGGGGACTGACAATGGTCGTGTCCTACCATTATACACCCTTTAATTCATCAGTCATTGTGTAGTGTGCAAGGTAGGACGGGACACGTGAGAGTCAGTCAGTTGTGACATTTGGCTTCTATGAGATAGAGCAGCCCTGTGGCAGCTCTGAATTGGTCTGTAATAAGAATTTCATCAAAGAGCCAGGGATCATTGCAGTGTACTGTAAGATAGCTGGGGCTCCAATGTCCCCATGTACTAAAAACCCAGAAAATCCCATGCATTGTTATTACAAGGGAGTAACTTCTCACACAAATATCTATCTTCTGTCCTTGACGCTGTTCCAAGGACATCCCAAGTAGATCTGCAATAGCCCAGCCACACTTGTGTGAACAAATACATGCATGCTAATGTAAAGTGTGCCTGTGCCTATTGCCTGTGAAGCTGTGTGTGCTTTTGTGTGTAATTCTGAAAGCTGTGACAAAACTTCCCTCGTGCAGTTATGTAGGATTGCTGTTTTTGTCCACGTGGAGATATCAGATGCCCTTTCCATGCCCCATCCTCACCGTTGCTCCTATTTAAGCATAGGAAGGACACATCATCATGCTGATATCTGTGCATCCACTTAGAACATTTTCTAAAAGCCTCCCCAAGCTGTATTTCCTTCTTTTGTCCCCACGACTTTCCCCAGCGGAGCAGAGCAGCTGAGGGACCTGCACTGAATCCTTGTCTGTGGCTCCCTCCGAGCTTGCTGTCTTTCACTTATTGAATTAGGATAAATTGGAACTTTCATAAAGGGTGATATAAATCATTATCTCAAGTTAGCAGATGCGGACTCACCAGGGTAGAGCTGTGTTAATAACTCCTTCAGATTAGGGCTGATTGGTACAATTTGAAACTTGTTTCTCTCAGCTTGATCAGTCTAGTTGTAACCGTGGCAATTATCCCATTTCACTTTCAATAGCTGAGCACAGAGGAGCTGCTGCCTCCAACCCATCCCTCTGTAATGAATCCAGCGTGATATGCTTGGTCCTATGGACAGATATATCCAGTCAGCCTCAGCTCCAAAAGAAGCATTAAAAAAATAAATCCTATGTCCAAATGACAGGTAGGAATGTGTCTTGTAGGGAGTGAGATGCTTAGTGTCCATGTAAACATCATTTAGGTATTTGGCCGTTGAAAAGACTCTCTTCCTTCTTACAGCATCACTTGCACTTTTTGGCAGTCTTCCTGCCTAAGAAATTAGACAAAAAAAACAGGGTTTTGTCCAAGCATTGAAGCTGCCTGAATAGATTGTGATGAATGTGTTACATGCAGGATTTGTGGGGTTTTGTTAAATAACTTATCTGGTGATTATTTTCTTTTTTCTCCCCGGGAGTCATTAGTAAATGATTTAATGAGTGAACACAGAATTCTTAGTATAATGTAGTTAAGTATTTTCTTTCACTCCCCTATTTGACTCCTACTCTGTGACTCAATTTAGCAGACCCTTGAAGAGCACACTCACCTTTGACAATAGGTTTAAATCCATCTCTGTTTAGGAAGACACTTGAACAAGTGTTTGCTTTAAGCCCACGTTTAGATCTTAGCTCAGATACTGTGCTGGATCATGGGCTTTAGCAGTAGGTTAACCTTGTGCTTAAATCAATGCACTTGTGGTTTACTTGCAGTTACCTGTTCTGCTCTTGACTCTTTATGACCTTTCCAATAGTACATATATATTAGAGGCACAAGTTGCATTTGATTTCCATGTTTCCTGCAGTTAGGAGCCACTCAAGTGTCTTTGAAGCATCCCCAGCCCATCTTAGCTCCCAAGCTATAAAATGAGAAGTATTCCCTTCTCTTCCAACTGTTGTCTTATCTTTTGGGTTGTAAATTCTTTAAGCCAAGGCTGCTGCTCACTTCTTGTTCATACAGCACCTCATACCGTGTTTTATGAAGCCGATAAAATGTTAGAGATTAAAATACACGAACTGATTTGTCTCCCACTTACAGCACCAAAGCCGTACATCTAAAGGAACGTTGATGATGCCCACAGAAACATGCCAGTGGAAGCAACAGTGCGATCCCACGCAAGCTTTGATTTCTAACAGTGGGAAATTCAGAGCTTTCCCATTTTGAATTCAGATCTCATGCACATTCATTGCTGGAAATTCCCTGGGGGTGCAGAATAAAACAAATAACGGTGTCCCAAAGATTCAGAGGAGCAGCCACTGCCTTCTCCCTGCTCTTTCTTAGCTGCCTCCTGCACAGCGCTGAGCACTCAGCCTCTTGCAGGGGCAGCTCTGAGTCATGCTGCTTGCAATATGGTTCTGCTAAAAATAATAGTAGTAATTAATGCTCTTAGTTTCAGTACTGCCATCTGCCTTGGTGACAGCCACAATGGGCGTTTTCCTTTGTGTTCCCCATAGCAGGAAGGAGGACAGAGAGCTGCTTGTGCCTTCATCTGCAGCTCTGCTTTGGTTGCAGGTACCTTCATCTGCCCAGGGACAGGCCTTGGTGCAGGAACAGAAAGAGGCGCTGAACAAAAGGCATCTGCTGCAATACATTGCCTTGTGTTTCTCTGAGGAGCTTTACTTTTTGTCTTGCCTCCTTCCCCTAATTACTGAATTTACTTCCTCTCCCACTGGAGAACAAAAGGGACACTTCAGGCTGGCAGGAGAGGAAGTGTGTACAGAAGCAGAAGCACTCACCTGCATGCAGACAGAAACAGCATCGATACAAGTAATCCTTACCCACAGCTGGAAGATCGAGGGGACAGCGAAGGCAGCAGCGTAGAAGGCAGCCAGGACCCCTTTAAATCTCAAGATAGGGAGTTTTTAACGTGTAGTGCTTTGCAAAACCACTTCTGCCTGATCCTTGCAGAGCAAGGCAGCAAAGTCTTTTTCTTCTATCACAGAAGAGGTATCACACATCAGCCAGCCACATCTCTCCTCCATGGTGAATGACACTTCAGAAAGCAACCTGTTGGTCCTCGTCCTGTCTGCCATGTGTCTGCTATGAGATGCATACTTTGATTAATGTGAGGAGAAAACAGCTGTTCAGCTTTGGGGGAAAATATGCAAGGTGTTGCGACAGCCTGCATTTTGATAAAGCTCATTGAGAAGGAATATTTGTGGTGAACCCAAAGCTGCATCACTCCATCATGGTCCCAGCCCTGCACAGCCCGAGTAGCTGAGATCTGTTCCTTCTGCAGGCCAGAAGTTCAAGCTGACTCGTGTTACTGATAATCAACTGGCAGACCACAGGGTTTTGAGGGCTTTGTGAACATCAGGCTTACGTTACTGTCTTACCCTCATTCTTGGATCTAACCTTGGCTTCTTAAATAGGAACACATCCTCAGTTTCCTTCTTCCTCCACAAAAGGTTCTGAAGGGACTGAAGAGGAGAGTTTCAGCCCAAGGGTTTCCTTCCTTTTTAGGGAAAGAACAGAAGCTTTCAAGGTGACACAGTAATGTTCACGGTCCACCAAGCCTTCAGCCTGCTCATCTCTTCTTGTGAGGGGCTCTTTGGGTTGCTTCTGTGCGTTTTGCAAGGGTGCCTCTGCCAAAAGCAGGGCAGATGGTTCTATCTCAAAGGGATTTTGAGCCTCACAGGCAGCACCAGTATGGACAAGCTGTGGCTGCATAGAATGCAATGAGTATTCATGTGAGAAGAGATTCCAGAAGGTCAATATTGACTATTCATTACTTACTTAAAATATTTGCCATGCTTTTCCCAATATTTGGGACTGAGACAAATTCTCATGACAGAGGTGACCAGCCAGAGTATTTGAGTGAAAAAAAAACCACAACACGATGCTGTCATAAACAAGGACTGAGCCTGCTTCAGAATAACACAGGAGATAGATAGAATTATTCACTGCTCACTTCCTAGACTTCTAATGAAAAGGGGGTGGAGGGGAAGGGTGCAAAAATGCGGATCTCATAAATTTCTGCTTCTTAATCACCAAAAGGACGAAAAGTTGCAAGAAATGTCAGTTGTGATCAATACTTCAACCAGGAGAAGTGGCATTATCGTGAGTGTTGCGTGGAATGGAACAGACATCAGCTGGCATTTGATGCCTTAGCTTGGCAGTTATCCAGACAGGTAGCTGCTTATCTGCAATGGTAGGAAAGACGTTTCAGTTGAGCAGAGAGGATGGGGCTTCTCAGCCCCCAAAGTGCAGGACCTGTGTCTCCATCTCTCACATTGCCTGGTGCTGCTGCACTGCCCAGAGTGCTCAGCTTCCCTACCTTTATTATGCCAGGGTTGTTAGGCAACCTATGTCACATGAACGAGAAAACAAAGGTGATTGGAACTTAAGTACTGTAACTTGCTGGTCCTGCAGCTTCCCAGTGTTTCTGTTCTTAGAAACAAAAGGTGAAGGTCATGGCGATCTTGAACTGGCCCAAATACCACCTTCAAATCCAGTTTCATCTCTGTCTCTCTGCCTTATGCCTGGAAACAAGAAGTGTAAACAAACATAAGAACTACTGAAGTATTTAAATAGCAAAATAACCAAAGCAGTTCTCCTAGAGGCTGGTAAATAGCAGGCAGGCAATCAGAACCCAGAGGGGTAAAGTTTAGCTGAAACTAGTTACAAGATCTCAAGATGCTGTGTGACAAACTCCAGCTTGCTCTTGCTCTTGCCCGGAATTGCCATTTTCCTGCAGAATGACAGTTTTCAATTATTGGGCTGTAGCTAAGAGCAAATTGTGCACTTCAGCAGCTGGAGTTCTCTCGCCTGATTTTCAGACATGGATGGTAAAATGCACAGAGGCAATGAGAATGGCTTTCTCTGCACAGCTAACTGAGCAAGGACAAGCCCAGGGATGTCGGGAGAAAGGGGAAGTGAAAAGGAACAGCATGGTCGGGGGGAGGAGGGAGCACACACAGGGTTCATTTACCTCCCTCTCCCCCCACCCTGAGACTTCAGCTGTACATGCTACAAGAGTGAAGTTGTCTCAGCCTGTCTGCTTAAATTTTGAGCACAGCTCAGATCTGTTCCCCCTGCCCCCTCCTCCACCAATTCTCCCAACAATCTAGATCTGATTGTCCTACAGATTCTCCTACTCTTTTCCCCCATTAGTGTCTCCCATTAAGATGAAATCTTGGACTTTTGAATGTACTTGATCTGGAAGAGATCTGTGGGGTTTCATATCCCAGGCAAAGGAAGGAGACAAACCCAGTCTATTGGTGTCCTATACAGGTGTTGTATCCAGTACTATTCAACTGAAAGCTGGGAGGAAAAACTCATTGGTTTTGTGTTATTAAGATGGAAGAAAAAAAGAAAAGCAAATCTGGAGACACTTTGTCACCCTTTTTCTCCTTATCCTGCGCAAGGTAGATTCATCCGGATGGAGACAAGAATCACTGAAGTCTGGGGCAGATGTTTTCCTGTAAGTAGCTGCAAATCACACAGCAAGAAGGAACAAATGGGGCTGAGAGGGCCGGTCTTGCAGCACTTGGTTCTTGCTGATGGCTGCACTGAGCAGTGTGCCTTTCAGCAGAAAGTGGACTTGATGAAATCTTTCCTGTTGGGCACCTTGGGATCAGTCATTTTCTTTCCTTCCCTTTCTTTTCTTTTTCTTTTACAGCAAATGAATGTTTTAACATGACTGCAGTATTTTTCCTGCAGAAACCTTTGCCCTGTGAAAGGGGACTCCTATGCCCAGGGCTGCCATGACTGTACTTGCTGCAGAAGACAGTGAGTCCCACTGCAGGGCTGAGCCAGAGGCTAAAAGGCTGCTCTGTGCCTCCCTGGCATCACCTTCTTTCATCCCCCATCAGCATAAGTGACATCACTTGGAAAAATAAAATGTTACAAGCGCTCTGCTGTTTCAGGTGCTATAAGGAGATCAGTTCTTGCACATTAATGCCACATCGCCTGGGAGGGGCTGAGCCCGGTGCCATCCCCCATTATTGCTTTCCAACATGACACATTTGTGCTCCAGAAAGCCTCCACCTGTGCATGGACCCCCGATGCAATGCAGGACGAAGGAGAGCCCTGACTGTGAGGCTGCTGCCTCCCTACATCCCGTGAGTCAAGCTCATGCTCTGACCAAACAATATTAAGCCTCTCTGACAAAGCTAGAGAACCTGGAGAAATTTCCAGTCACGTATGACAATGTCTAGCAACGGGAAGGAAGAAAGCAGAGGGTAGGGCTAGATGAGCACACTTGGTGGTGACATGCCATTTTTAGACGTAATTATGTAAATTGCATAATTCATCTTGAAATATTGAGGATTTTTTTTTTCTGTATTTACTGCAATTACGTCAATTGACCTATTTATGTTATCTGACGTGCTTATCATTAAAATGGGACAATATATCCCATTAGATCCTCTTACTACATTGAATGGAATGATGATTAATTATATCATAAAAAGGAGCTGTGCTGCACATCTCCGAGCATGGGATTTGAAACTTAAAATAAAACAACAACCTACCGTCGTAATTTCCTGCCTTAAAACTTCATCCGTTCCAGTTGGGAAATATGTTCAGTGTTCCTCATCTGGGATTATTCGAGTCCACTTTTATATGAGCAAGATATTGAGGAAGCCAAACAGTCTTTGTTCTTATAGGACCTCTTGCTGTATATTATGAAGATGCAACATCTCTAGTGTGAAATCTAGCAAACTTGACTTTTGATTTCATTACATGAGTATCTCCTTTTAGAATGGATGGAAGGGAGGTTTCCCAACTACACATCAACACATGGCGACGTTGTGTTGTACACAACAGGGAACTGCACCTACACTTCTTTCTAAAATCCTTGTTCTGAGTTTCTTTCATCAAATCCTTGTCTCAGGGACTGGACCATCATCCAAGCTGCTGTGGTGATGCTATTCTCCTTGGTCTACCAACTAATAAGTCTTTCGCCCTACTCAACTTAATAATTCATACTCTTTGAGAGATCCAACTCATTTTCTTCTGGGTGTTTCTCCCAATGCATGGAATATATATTTTTGCCTGTTGGCCTCGATGCTTTTCTCTTTTTATCTGACTTTGAAGGAGTTTGAGTCTTCCAGGCCATGTTATGACTAGTAACGTGGCTGCTCTGGGAATGCAGAATAACAGTGAGGGATGTAATTTTAATTTCTGCTTTAAATATCATCTTGAAAGTGTAGAACAGAGCAGTCTGCTTGGTAAAGTTGTTTATAAGGGCTTCATCCCCATCTTCACTTGAGCCAAGCTCTGTCTATCTCTCCTTTCACCTAAACCTTGTCCTCCTACAGCCATTACAACTCTTCAGCAATTTCTTCTAAACATGGTTTAGTGGGGACATACCAGTGGTAGGTGAATGGTTGGAATGGATGATCTTGGAGATCTTTCTCAACCTTGTTGGTTCTATGATTCTCTAATCCCTAACCATCTCTGCTCCTTTGAACAGGCAGAGGTGATGGAGAGAGAAGGAGGATTATTGCAGAATGCTCCCATGTAGCTGCTCTCACCCTCCCATGTTAACCAGCACGTGGTCCCAAAGGCTTCAGCTTGTTTTAATCCAATGGAAAGGGCTCAAGTGCATCTAAAGAGGGTTTCATCGTCGTTTGTTTCACTCAATTAAAAACCTGCAGACACAGATTAGCTCCCTGCTGCTCAGTGGAGGAATTCTTTTAACACTACAGTGATTTACGATTTACCAGGCAGTGTTTAACGAATGTCATCCAAAACCCAGAGATGCTTAACATAGGGACTGGTCACTCGTGTTAATGAAAAATGGATTTGAGGCGACAGTCACTTGAGTGGCTGCATTTTTATAACAAATGACATAGCAGGCCCAGAGCAGAGGGAGGCTTTGTAATTAATATTACAGTAGACTCAGGTATGTAAGAGAGAGCTTGACTTAGAATTAAAATCAATACAACAACTGTTGGGACATGTCACTCCTGGTCCCCAGGCCCTGAGATATTATGCCAGACGGAGGAAGGGCTGATGAGGAGGTGATGACATGCACTGAATATCCATCTTGTGTTAACTTCAGGCAAGAAATTGTGCTTAGTGGAATGTGTTGGCAGTTTGGGGACATTTTATTGGTTTTGGGTAGGTTGTTTTTTCTCTCTCTCTCTCTTTTTAGTGGATGACTGAACAGGAGGAACAAGGGACAACTTCCTCCTCTCTGCTGCTACTGCTGATTTTCTTCTCAAGCAGTGTTTTACACTAACCGCTTCCTTTGTTGCTGTGGTTTGTCAGCTTTTTGGTTTGGTTTTGCTCTCCAGTCTGCCTGCATGTCAATAGAAACCAAGTCTGGTGTCTATAGATGCTGTGACTTTTATGAAGATATCATAAGCCATATTTCTAACAAAGCCCATCAGTCTATAGTCCTGTTGCTTTTCTCCCCTCGCCCTTCAGATGGCCGTCTTCATCTCCACAACAGCAACGGTTGTAGAACAGAATTCCACTCCAAGACTTCAGGATGTGAGGATGAGGAGATGTCAAGTAATATCTGTGTCAGGATAGCATGGAAATCCTATTGCGATTTCTAGGAAATTCTTTTAAAGAAAAATTACTGCAAATGAAAATTGGAAAACTTCAACCATTATCATGAGCAAGAAGCCCAAAGTGGATGGGGAGAGAGCTTAGAGTTGATCAAGATGTATGATATTTTGCATTTCACATCAATATTGAGCTTTATCCTCTTTTGCTTTTTGTTGTTTTATATATACATGTGTGTGTATTATTATTGTTATGGTGTTAGAAGCTGCAATTTCAAAACTCAAAGTGTAAATCCACTTTTGTTCAGAAATGCCAGTGGGAATACTATGACAATGATGGAGCTTTTTCGGCACTTTCTTAAATTCACTTATACTTTAATGCGGTTATTCAGGAAGCCAAGCAAGTTTTACTACTGGTTTTTGCTCTAGCCAAACAAAATAAAGCCTACAGATCATAGTCACACTACAAACAGCCTAGACAAGGACTTTCTGGTCGTGTTCAGCACCAGCTGCAATCTGTAAACATTATGGTTGGACACTGCAGCAACCAAATACCACAGCAGCTACTAAATGAGAAGCAATATCTATATATCAGATGAAGGGAAATCCATTATGTGTATGCATCACCCCCAGGCTGGAGTTCAAAGCTCAAGCCAATCCCAGAACAAAAATCAGCTCAGAAATGATGCCCAAAATTCTGTCAGTGCCTGTAAGTGACAGAAGTGCTTGTTAACATCCACCACTGAGATCAAGGGCTGTAATTGTATCCCTGCAGCTCAGTGCCTAAATTAGGGCCTCCTCCAAAGTCCACGAAAGCCAGTAAAAAGGGTTCTGACTGATTTCATTAGGTTTTGGAGCTCCACTTAATGAAAAGTCCATCTGTTACTCAATTCACAGGCTCCTGAATCTCTCACCTCCCTGCAAAAGAAAACCACACCTCTCATGTGACACCAGTGAACTTCTCAGCTTATTTTTGATGAAGAATATAGAGAACAAAAAGAACCACAGCGAGGCTCATTTGGATGGCTTAGTGTCTCTCCTGCTGCAGGCAGAAATCTGGACAGATGCACTCAGTTTGGCTCCTGCTCCACTAAGCCTGAACCTTCCTCCAGTGCTTTGTGAGTGGTTTAACCCAGAAAGCCAAGACATTCGGTGTGTAATGGTTATGGATACATGGAATGATCCCTACGTGAATCTCAATTACGGGACCGTATTCTGGGGATGTGAGCAGGCTGTGTGCTTTGCAGCAGGATCTCTCTGAGCGCAAAGCATTGGAGCGTCTTTCTTCAGCACCATCTCAGAGCATCTCCTGCTTCTTGTGACCTTGGTTGGAAGGTCCCAGCTGAAGGCACTCACTGGGGAGTACAGCTATGGAGAGGGAAGCAAAAGTTGGCTTTCATCATGTGAGATGATCTGTGAGATCTCATGGACCGAGGATGCAGGCAGCCAGAAAAAAAGGAAAGAGAAGGGTTGTTCTGCTCTGTACTTTGGGCATATGCAGTCTTGTGGAATATTTCCCCACAGGGCTAATGCAATTGATGCTCAGCAACCCCCGTAAAGACGGGCTTGGAAAGCAATTGCCCATGATGCAGAAAAAAAAGGGAAATACTTCCATAAGTGCTAATTTAGTGAACACTGTGAAACTGAAACATATTGCAAGGAGGGCAAAAAGGCAGGGGAGAAGGATTCTATGAGAAATTCATAATGCATCTCCAATTACTGATGTGACTTTTATATGTGTATATATATATATATATATATATATATATATTTAGTCCCACCAGGTTTCTCCAGAGCAGTGATTTAGGGGCGAATCCACTAGGGGTAATTACCTCTGCCCCATAGGAGGTGAAGTGTGCTCACTTGGTGAAAAGCACTGATTAAGGACCATGCAGTGAAGGCCCCAAACAGATCAGTGGAAGCAAAGTGTTTCTTAATAGCTTTCAGTCTATGACCTGTATGTCTCCAACTCACTGGAGCTGCACCAGCCAGGAAGGCAGCTCAGATGGCCATCGGTTATGGATGTCATTTGCTTATTTATGGAGCAATGAAAGCAGGGAATGCAAAGGGTGCAGGACATCACTTGCCGACCTGAGCCATATGTGAATCTGTATCCAGGTCCAAGACTTTTCCTAAGTGTTCAGGCCTATTATTGTTGTTCTAATCCTTTCTCTTTAATAAAATGCCTTCATTTTCATTACAGGAAGACAGTGTTACGCCTAAGCTGTCTGGACTGCTTACTGGACAACTGGCCTGATCATCAGAGCAGAGCTCCCAGCTCTTGGAAGTGTGGGAAAGGCATATGTTCATCAGCTCTGAATGGTTGCCCTGATGCCACACTGGCTTCATCAGGTTGGCTAAGAACCATGAAGAATCAGCAGGCATTAGCACAGCTCGCTCCTGCCTGCTCCTTGCTATCTCCTAATTCATGCTTATGCTCGTGCCATCTTTAATCATCCATGACACATTATGTCCAAATCCTTGGCTAGATCTGGGAGCTCCATGGATGAAAAGGGGGCAGCTCTGTTCATTCCTGTAGGAGTCAACAAACAGGGGCCATTGGCTTGATAGGCACGTCAGCAAGTAAATGCATGCATGTACTCCTATAGAGTACTCTTAACTTCTGGAAGAGAAAAAAGACAAGAGTGCCTTTAAGGCACTCATGTCTGTACAGCAGCATCACTCGAATGGCTATCGAAATAATGATTTATTTTTGAAGGCTTTGTAAATAAACAAAAGAAGATCAGTTTGTGCCTAGAATCACAGGACATTCCAAGTTGGAAAGGACCAGTAAGGATCATCGAGCCCAACTCCTGTTTTGTATCACATGGGAAACCAGTGCACATCACAGAGCAGATATACCCCAGAGTATAAACCTTTATGGGTTTGGCCATAACCTGTCCGAAGCAAAGAACTGTCAGCTGAAGGAATTGGCAAATAGAGCTGAATGATGTTTGGAAATTTGGGGAACTTTGTGATCTTTTCAGACAATACATGAATATGCATCGGTGTGCCACTTCTTTGAATAAATTATTCCCTTTAAATTATTGACTTAGTCCCAGTGATTGTTAAGCTGAGGGGATTTTGACATTAAGTGCTAACTAGTCAGGGAAATAAAGCTGTGTACTTTTCTTTTTGAGAGTTCTCTACCTGTGTCAGCATCGCTTTTCTCTTTTCAGATAGCTCTTTCTTTAAACCTGTCTCACATTCTCTTTTCTTTCCATCCATCCCTTTCTGCCTCTTTCTTTTCAGCATCGCCTGAAGACAAAACAATTCCTCTGAAGGAGAACCTTTCAGGCTATAATGGGATTAGGCCTTGGAACGGAGATCTTGTTTGGATCAGCTGTTGAACTCACAGGAGTCCTGTTAAAGGCCTATTAAAATTCCATGTAATACCTCAGTAAGTAACATGCGAATCCCCAGCTCATCTTTGGGAATTAAAGTGTGCAGAGCTTACTTGGCTGCTGTCAGGAAGGTTACACAGACCTAGGACTCATTTGTTTGAAGAATGAAAGGACATCACCTGCCTGTTTTCCTACAGCTACAAGAAAATTCTGGAGTTAAAAATTGCAGAAGCAAATTGTTCTTGGACTGACAGGGCTGGAGCTCCTAAGGCTGGAGGTGAGCCCAAGGGAGACGACTGACCCAACCAGCACAGCCTCTCCAGGGAGAACATCCACATACAGTGTTGTGCATCTCAAAGCGAGGTTGGGAAGATTAAGTTTAACTCAGATTATTTTCTCAGAATCCATCCGTGCTATAAATTCAGCAGAGTTAACACAGAATGAATTGAAATTGCTCTCAGATGGATGGTATCTCCCCTGGCATCTCCTAATTCTGCTCAGACAAGAAACACCATAAGAATTAGTCTTTTTATTCCTTCTGCACACGAGGTCTTTTCTGCTTAGATTTGAGATCTAAAAGTGCTTCCATTTCTTCAGTTCCTTGCTATTTTCAAAGTTAAAAAGTTAGGAGCAGCTCTCAGAATGTGCTTGGGTAATCATAATATTAATACATTCTTATGTACCTTGTATTATATTGATCACCCGGCGCTACATCAAGCTTTGATGGTTTATAATAATGCCAAAGAAATAATTCTTTCCGCCCTACTGAACAGCAGCGAATTGCTACAGCTTGAGGGGGCAAAGGCGAGGAAAGAAGGGGTGAAACGTGCACTCAGAAATAAACACTCTTTGCTATCTCTGAAATTAGATGCAGCTGATCCAAAACCTGTCAGAAGTAGAAGCTCTTGTTTGATGTAAGGCACTTGCAGTTTGACAGCCAGTTCCACCCCAGGCCTTTGCAGCCCAGGCACGCAGTCCTGTCCCATAATGTGACCGTGGTTCTTCTTGCAGTGTGCTGCAGCCCCTGGCCTCACATCAGCACAGACATCTCAGCAGGGCACCTTGTACTGCTCTCATCTGCCAGCCTTGGCCAGTGCTGAAACATTTTGGGGACATCTCTTTTCTTTAGACAATCTCGAAGCTTTTTTACAAATCTTTATTGATTAAGCATCAAAACCTTCATCTGATGTAGATAAGTTTAATGCTATTACCTGGGTTTTACAAGACAAATTTTATTGAAGGCACGGGGAAGTTAAGCAACTTGTTCAAGGTCAGGCATCAACGTGTAGCAGGATGGGCAGCAGGGCCAGGCACACATACAGGGGCTCTGTGCTCTTCCTATACATCACCTCTCATAACATTATATTGCTCGTTACTCTGCCTTTGGATCATTTCAGGCAACGTTATGGATTTTACTAACAGGTGTGACAAGGGAAATACATTTGCATGCATGGGGAAAGAATTGTCCATCAGTGTGTGACTGCAATTGGAGGTGGGCACCAACTGGCAGGGTTTCAGAGATCTGTTCCTCCTTTGCTGTGATTTATGTGGCACTTGGCTGCCTGTCTTGGCTCCCATTCCTTGGAGGGTGGTTGTGGTTATTGCTGGTGTTCAGGAGGGCAGGATCAGCTGATACCTTCTGAGATGGGGAAGGGAGAATGTCTACAGCTTTTGTATGGATTAAAATCCGTGTTTTGCCCCAAACCTTGTCTGAAAGACTTTTGCTCTCTATGCCACAGTTTTCTGCCTGTAAAATGGGGGGTATTTGTGACATTTACCTGTGCTGCAGAGGTGAGTAGGTCCAAGAATGGCAAAGGTGCTGCTGTGTTGGATACCTTTGAACTGGGAACCAGAATGTGCTGTCAGCCTGGCTGCAGAGCAGACTGCTTCTGTGTCGGGTACAGATCCTGCAAGGAGAAGGGAGGATGCCTGCAGCTCTTCTCTCAGCTGTCCCATTGCCATTTGGCCGCACTAACCTGCCCTCCTGTCACTCTGCCACTCATGGACACACCTCACACCCGACCTGCACTGCTTCCTCGGGCAGCTGGGATGGGTTCTCAGCCAGAGCAAGGAATGAAATCAGCAAAGGGACACAAGCTGGAAGGACAGTTTATTGCGGCTGTTTGCGAGCCATACGGAACTTTTAGAAGGCTGGACAAGAAACCTGGGGAGCTGCAAGCATCCACAGAGGGGAATTTGTCTCCGTTTACCCTCAGGTAAAGCACTGCCAGGGGATGAACTCGGTTCGGTGCTGGCAGGAGCTGCAGGCGGAGCGAAGCCGGGCGGTCACCATCGGCACAGCCGCTACCTGCAGAGCTGCTGTAGATCACAAATGCCCCCTTGAGCCCAGGGAAGGGATTGTTCGTACTGCTCATCCTCTGACCTCCCCGTCCTTCTGCTGCATTGAAACTACCTTTGGTAACGAGGTTTGGGGGATGTCCTCGTTCTTTCCACTCTCAGTGTTTTGGATTTTAAGACATACTCCTGTTCTCTCTGTCCTCCCGTCTTGCTGGGCAGGTTCTGCAGAGCTGGTTTGAAGGCTCACTGGTGTCTGTGCCCACTGCTCCATGCCCTCCTCTCCAGGATGTGCACACGATGATTTTCCCTTTCCTGACCCGTTATCCTTTGCTCCCATGCACAGTGCCAACTAGGCAGCATTTTTATGGGAGCTTAAATGCAGCTTGTGCTCAGAAAATCCATCCAAAGTTCAGAGCAACTCCCTCTCCCTTCCCACTATTAGTGCATTTGCTGTTGCTCTGCTGTCACTGACAGACACTCCAAGATGTCATCTCCCAGGAACTCAACAGCCAAGTGTTTGCAGGGCTTGCATCCTCCAGCAGCCAGAGATAGAGCCCAGCAACTCGCTGCTGGCTGCATTGCTGTGTGCCATGTTGTGCATTTTGATGAGGCAAACGAGGCAGCGCTCTGCCCTGGCAGATGATCAGATCTAGAGGAAAACTGAATGGGCATGATGAAACCAAGTGATTTAATGTGGCGTCCGCCCCGTTGTTCTCCAGTTTGGGGATTCGTGGAAGTGAGGAGCAGATGGGATCTCCAGGGGGAAATTCCAGGCTTGCATTACTGAAACCAATGCAAATTGAGTACTGTACTTCTAAAGTGCTGCTGGAAAGCAGCCAGGAGTCTGAGATGTATCCAAGGTTTTCACCTCTCTGATTCATATAGATATGTATATTGAATATAGATACGTCCTTATTTATTCATCTGTTTCTCATGGATAGGAATAGGAGGTTGCATTGTTATGTGTCTGTTGCTCCTCTAAGTGTCACCTCACTCTCCTTTTCCCCACTCTTCCTTTTGTGCCCAAGCTCCTGATGCAGCGTCCCTGTCAGCTACCCATTCCTCTTCTGCCCTTGGAGATGGCTGCATGTGAAGAACTCCACATTACCTCACTGTCTGTATTTTGCAAAGCCCCTTGAGGAAGACAGGTATGCTATAAATACAGAACCCTTTCTGTAGGGATCACTAAGGTTGCATCCAGCCCATGGGACATGGCTTTTCATTAAAGTCACCTGAGGCCATTATAGAGACAACAGCTTTCATTTGGCACGCTCTGCATCCTGTCTCCTTACACTGCTTTCCCCAGCGGTGTGCTGAATGATTTGGAAGTATTACAGCCAGGAGAAATCTTGGCCCTATCCTATATAATCTGGTCAGTTCAGCAGAGTGGGAGTGATAGAATCCTATGAACCCTGCCAATGGAAAGGTTTCCTTTGGCTCAGGCTGACATTTGGTGTGATCTTTATCTGTATGTGAAAGTGATTAAAAAAATTACCAACAGGAGTTCCCTCTGAAAAATCAAAGCTAAGATTGAATGGTAGGAAAACAGAAGGCAGCACGAAGCAGCCATCCTTAGCAGGGCATCAGATCATCTGAGACACTGCGTGAAAAGATGGGAAGGCTGAGTGCCTTAAGGATCCTGCACAACACCATCACCTCCAAAGCAACAACAGCCTTCCAGCCAGCCCTGGCAGTCAGCAGTTGTAATGCTGTCCTGCACTGATCCCCTGACATGCATGTGCCTCACCAGGAACCTCCTAAAGCAGCACGAGGTGCTGAAGAGATGCAGGAAGGCAACATTTAAGATGGGCAGTTGGCCAAGCAGGACGGGATGTTCACTGAAGATGATTTAAGACTAAAACTCACATCTGAGAAGCTGCTGAAGGAAGAAAAGTGAGGTTACGGGGGCTTCTCGCAGCTGCAGCAAATCTGCAGAGGTTTTCCATTGAGCAGATGGGAATGGAGGATTTCTGTGGTCTTTTTATTCCTGGTGGAAGGAGCCTGCCAGGTCTTCAGCAGAAGACACTGCAGAGGTGCTAGAAGTTGCTGTGATGGCAGGTTTGCCAGCATGTGAGTGATGGAGTCATCTGGGTTTGGAAATGAACCACCAGCACTTTCAAGCCATAATTTAGATATTATTCTTCTAGATCAGCTTCAACAAGACTAAGGGGTTAAATGTGGCTTTTTGTTTTGCCCTGTATTCCATCTTGTAACTTTTAGTGAAAGTCTTCATTTTTTATTTATTTATCTTTTTTAAAGAAATCAATATATCCCTATTAAACAGTTTGGTTTCAATCAATCAGCATTTTCCAATAGAAAATCCGTCTGCCTATTCTTATTTTGTTTCTGATCAGCATTATATTTCAGAGAAATGTATTTTAGCTGGGCAGCCTCACAAACAGGTGAATTACTGTGTTGGCTCAGATCCACAGTTCGATTAGATTCGTATTTTGCATTTGACAGTACAGCAGAGAGGTCATTCCAGAATCCATTGCTGGCAACACAGGGATGGAGTCACTGCTCTGGGTGAATTCTATCCCCAGCCCATCCCACAGCTGTCCTGAATCATCCCATAAATGCAATGTTCTCATTCCCCCCATAGGAAGGTTCTTCATCCTTCTTCATTTCTTTATTTCAGTCTCATTCTCGCAACAGCCTCAGAGGTGACATTGATCTGCAAACACACACAGCAAGAGGTTCACACAGGGCTCCCTGCAAATGACCCCTGGCTGCCAAGGGGTTCTGGCTCCTCAGATAACCTTTCTATCCTGACTCAAGCCCTACTTCCCTGGGACTGCCATGACCTTTCCTTTCCTACAAGGAGGAGACAGGGCGGCAGCCGCCTGCCCTTGGATCAAGCTGCTGGATCGTTCAGCAGATGTCTGGTTTTGTGCCACTTGGAAAATGTCACTGCCTGCTGGCAGCTCCAAGCAGGTGATTAATGCCAGATTGAGGAATTTTCCGAGCTACGTTCAGGTCCTTCTGTTCGCTGCCGCTTAGTGAAGTGACAGCCTGGCCCTGGTGTGACTGGAGGTGAGCAGAAAGCCTGGCACAAGGTGGAAGCAGAGGATCTTCCATGTCTCGCAAGGGAGGATGAAGAGCTTGGAGGTGGCTGGTGAACCAGGGATGCGCGGGAAATCCAGCTGAGGGCAAAGCTTGCAGCCATAGCTCCAGTGTGGGCTTGGGAACACCCCCATCCCTTCTCTGTTTGCTTTGCCTCATAAGCTACAAATTGCTCATTAGAAAAGTGGTGCTAATTCTTTGGCTGCTCTCCCCAGCAGTAGCTCCATTTAAGAAGGTGCTATTGAGTTTCAAAAGCCTTTAAGATACAGGCATTTAGCAGAATTCAGGAGACAGCTGGAGTATCAGTGGTGTGCAAGAAAGCCTTCAAGAGGTGGAATAAGAGTGTTATTTGAGAGATTAGATTTTTATCCTGTTAGAAGCAAGAAATGAAGAAGGAAAGGTGAGAGATGAGGGAGGAGTGAGCATGAGGAAGCGATGCCTTCTTGAACCAGAAGATATCATAGGAAGCAGCTACATGTGATCGTAAGGGATCGTGCAGAGCTCTGCAATAGGAGGATTGCCCAGCAGACTCAAAGAGGGCTTTGGCCCATCTGGGAGTTGCTTCTGAGTCTTAAAGGGTCATACATGAGAGAGTGATGTCTCCCAGTATGTGCAAACAGGGTTCTATCCTCAGTTCCTTCATCGGCATTAAAAAACACAACATTTGCTTTAAAATACAGTTTTTAAGCAAGCAAGCAAAGGCTGCAGCACCGTGATTCAGGCACTGGCAGTGAAAAAAGGAGAAAAAATAAGCACTTGGCTTTCTGTCCTGCCTCTTCCCAGCTCCTCAGTGTACACCTATTTCCTCCATTCTCTGCACATCCTCCAATCGGTTGCCTGCGCTGCCGTGCAAGGAGCTGCTGCTCCAGGCTGACAGCTCCTTTTTGCAAGCTGAAGAGTTCCCGAGTTGCTGGTGCTGCTGGCTTCTATATTTTAAATCTTTGATCTCATGACTGAAAGGAGAGAGAGAAAATCAAGGCTTTGGCGAGGTTCCCAGCCCTGTCACTTTCTGACCTTGAGCCAATCACATGAACTTCTAATGTCAATATTCCCATCTGTTAAGCCTCACAAAGATGCTGTAAAGCAAAATTAACGAATTGTATCAGGATATCTGCACTTACAGTTGGTAGCATTTCTTTCGTGAGTAATCCCATTGACTTGAGTGCAATCACGTTGAATAAAATATTACTCATCATGACTAGGCTAGGAATCCGCCTCTTAATATTTGTAAAAGGCTTTGGGATTTCTGTGGAAGTAGTTGAAGGGAGAGGAATTTTCTCTGATTCAGGCTACAAATGTGGAGAAATTCATCCACCATTCATCAGTAAAGGCGGATTGCTGTGTGCTGATGACTCTCCTGCTCACTTTCCCTGCTGGAAGGGTGATTAGGAGCTGGGTGGTGCCCAGGGAGTGATGTTGAGCTACAACAGAAATAGAGATATAGGAGAATAAAAACAGAAAGTTTGAGAGGAGTGAATTAAAGAAACCACCCTGTCAAAGGGAAGGAATATCCGGTATTGAATCCTAATGTAAAATTACATAGGGATCCAATTTAACAGCACTTCTGAACTCCTGCCCATGATGTGGTGCACCCTGAGGAAGATGCTTCTCTTGGGAAGCAGATTGCAATGTACCAATGACAGCAGTGAGCTCACGGGAGAGGGTGCTGTGGGATTGATGCAAGGATGCTAACTTTGAAAATGAGAGGTTTTTTACCCCCTTGCCCCACCTGCTTATCATAGTGAGATAGCAGCTCACAGAAGCAAAGCTGGACATGGTTGCTGACATTTCCCTGCTGATCCTTTCCTCTTTTCCTACTCTCAAGAAAATACAAGAGAAGTCTGACCTTGATAGCAGCTGTCAGGCACAGTCACCCTGCTACACAGAGCTCTGGAGACTTTCCCTGCAGCAGACTGAGACTGGGGCAGACAAGGAGGTGGTAGAACCAGGAATCCCATGGAGAAGGGCTGTGCAACATGACCAGCCTCCAGGTACTGAGCTGTGCTGAGGCATTCAGTTTTATCTCTTTCCTGGGACATCCCTGTCCAAACTGCTTCCCAGGGAGCTGCTCCACCTGTTCCAGATCAGGTGCCTTGCTCTGTGATGGCAGGCTGCAGCCAACAGGAGATGCCCACTGACCCATCTCTGTGTCCAGCCCACGCCTGCTTTGTATTCAGAGATAACTTCATGGAATGGCTTCATTCGGGGATTTGTACCTCGCTTTATTCTGACTCCTGTTACAGTCCCAAATTTTGGCTAAGATTTTCATGATCTTTGGCGTGTGATGCTGGAGAGAACAGTCTGTCACCTGGAATTCAGCTGACAGCAATCGAGATTACACAGACATGTTCCTGCCACAGCAGAATCAGGGAACACTCCCCTGGGCCAAGTTTTGATGCAAGCCATAAAGCTGCACCCCTATCTCTGAACATACGGCTGCGTTCCAGCAGCCCTGTGCATGTGAGGATTCACATGGGTGTGCTTTCCTCCCATAAAGAGAAAAAAGAAACTGGTCCTCTTGTGTGTTTATAATTTTAGCAAGTGTATTACACCAGTATCTACAATCAATATACTATGCCCTGGAAGAGCATGTGATAAACAGGAGCAGCTTCGCCATGGTAACTGATTCGTGTTTCATATATTGGGCCTGATTCTGATAGCTTTGTGTTCGTGTAATCCTCCCCTCATACCTGCATGAGTCGATGTGAGATCAGCATCAGGTTAATTGATTTGTGCTTTCTCCTGCATCAACTTAAAAGCTTTCAGCAAACAAAGGTTTAAAATAATAATAATAATAAAGTTAAAAAAAAAAGATCTGCTGGATCTATTTTCTATCTGCTTTGGGCATCTGGCACACTGGGGTCTCCTACAGCCTTTGAAACAGGCCCTTAAATCACTTGGCTGGTAGCTTAATTCTAATAGCTCACTTAACAAGTACTCCGTCACGGGTATATATATTCCTCGTGGCAATATCTCATGTTAAATTGATGTTCTGAGGTGCATAGGGGAGGTTTGGATCAGCACTAGCAGCAGTGGGTCTGTGTGGGTCTCAGCCCTGCATGGCTCAGATGCTTGTCCTGGGTCCAGACAGCAAATTTAGGGTAATTAGAGGGTAGCTGAGGCTTTAGAATATATATCCACAACTATAGCAAGCTGGTAGCTTCACCCCACGTTGCCCAGCACCACCAGTGAGAGTCCCTGTGGGCAGAGATCAGCTGTTTGTCAGTCCTTGGGCAGCCTCAGCTCATCCACACCCAGGCAGTGCAAAATGTCGGACTTGGTTGTGTCCCATCTAAGGGAAACATTGCTCCATTTCCGTGCTGTGGGTACAGAGCCAACGCTACAAGAAATGACCTTATTTACTGCTCTTCTGAGGTTTACGTTTGTCATTGCAGCCCATGCTTCCTTCCTCTGAGAAACTCAGGAGATCATTGTTGTTATTTGCCTCCAAGCAAACAAGCAGCTGGAAATGGCACAGGTTAGTTATGTTTAAAGAGAGAAATTTTCCTTTTATTTGCTCTGTTTTTTGGTTTTTTTTCTTCCTAATTTCCTGAAGTGACCTTTTCTCCATTTAGTGCTGAAAAGAGCAAACAGAGCAGCTGGCTGACCTGGAGATCCTTTATTCCGTTGAACTCCAAAAGCTCACACGCAGTTCAATGGATTTTAGCATACATAAAATAAAAGCATAAACAAACAACATTAAATAAAGACAAGAGCACTCCTTGCTGCTTTGCCTTCCCTGCCTTTCGCATGGTTACCAGCTGGATGTGCCCTGGACACTCCTCCTATGTGTGACAACCAAGCATCCCTCATTCTCCTTTTTGATTTCCTCCTTTGCTTGCTTTCTGTTCCTGCAGTGCTTTCCTTAAGTTCCTGCTCCAAACGATCCTGTTTTCCAGTACAAAACAAGGCAGGAAATAACACACTCTCTCTCTCAAAACAGCTTTACGTTTCGTTTCATTCGGGTCTTTGATGACCACTGTGCATTGTATCTTACACTGAGCTCTCCGCAATAGCCTACGTCTCTTTTTGTCCCCTGGAGGACACGATTCATTTGTATATGAATAACTCCAATTGTTCTTCCCGCAGCATCTGATGCTCGCCGTGGCCTCAGCAGGATTTTATTTGCCATCGTTACATTCTTCTCCGAAGTCCATCTTAAATTAATTTCCCGTTGTTGTCTCCTCCCGACCCAAATGACCCGAGGGAAAGGGGGAGGGGAGGGGGGGAAATTTTGTTCTTTGAACAAATATTGCCCTTCTTCACTGCACCACCCCATCCTCAGGCTCTCAATGCGTATCTGTGACAATGCTTGTCCCAGGAGCAGTCCCTGGAGCACCTCCCACTATTAACCTCTATCCATGCTGAGAATTGGACTTTTTATTACAGCTCTTTGATTTTTATGTCATGGCTTGTTTTCAATCCATGAAAGAACTTTTCCCTCTCACCTCAAGGTAACCCACGAAGCTTTCCTTAATAGCTCCTTTTGAGGGTTTTTCTCAAAAAAAAAAAAAGAAAGAAAAAAAAAATCTTTTGAAAACCTAAATAAATCACCTCTGCTCGTTCAGAGGTATCTATTATTTTTGTTAACATTTGGAAATGCATTAAAATAGGTGGAGAAGCACAGTGATTTACCCTGACAGCCTCCATGCTGGTTTGTCCCAAGCATCTGCAGGCATTGTAACTCTGTCTTCAATGGTTTTTCTCTTATCTTTTCTGCAATTGAAGTAAGCTTGCCAGCCCTGTAATTCCTTCATCTCCTTTCACACCTTTATTTAAAGATGGATACAGCACTGGCCACTTTTCAGCCCTCTGGCATCAGTTCTGATTTTAATGAAAAAAAGTGACAGGCTTTGTGCTAATAGCTCTACTTGGAGCTCTCATTCCTTCTGAATTTGTGTCCGGTCTGATGACCTACAGAAAATTGATGGTTTCATCCAGTAGCCTTAACTTGTGTGAGTAGGTCCATTAACTTCAGTAGCCCACTATTTAGCTTCAAAGTGCATCTGTAGCAATGAGTGCTCTTCCATCAGGGCTTGTTCCTCTGCCTGCCGTACTACCTATGGATGTTGCTGTGCCATCCTATGCTTCATGAATTGTTTGATTTTGTGCTTTTTTTTTCCCCCACTGCTTCACTTTTCCTGAGCACTTCAGGATGAGGTTTGGGCACGGATAATTTTTATCTCTATGTGTGTGTGTTCTGCACGGAGACCTCCTATGAACCATAGACATCCAGCACACATCCTTCTCTCCCTGGCACTGCATCACCTTCATTATCTTGAAAGGAGCACTGCGAAGTGGAGACTTTTCAGTCTCCTTCATGGAGACATGCATGTTTTTTTATCCAAATAAAAATTACTTTCTCCTTTACGCCCGCTATGTTTCCTCCTAGGGACTGAGGATTGAGAGAAGGCAGTGAACCAGAAAGTAAATGCGATTGCATTCTCAGAATAAAATGGGAAAGGTATAAAAATACAGGAGAGCAAAAAGCTATTTAGGTTAAGCAATGTTACGAGCTCAGGAGTTCTTGGATATAAAATGTCACAGGAGGACCAAACACTATAAGAAGTATTATAAGAGCAAGTGGAGTAACTTCAAATAATGGAAAGGGGACAGAAATCAGGCTGCCTTTAAGTTGGTGTTTGATGTGTTTCAGATCAGGGTTACGTGTGTGATTGCCTGAGATGGCAGAGAACTGGATTTGACAACACAAGAGATTTCTTTCACCTTTTTGTCCTGGTGTTTCTCAGAATTAAGTAAGGATGGTGCCCTTGGTGGCAGCTGATTTAGACCACTGTTAAAGAAGCGTATCTGGAAGACAGAGAGTGTCATTAACTCTCAGGCATTGCTGCTGCCTTATGTGTTAAAGCCTCGTCCAGTTGGACCGAATGATTAACCAAGAATGTGGATAATCCTCTCCAGTTTGCAATTTAGGATGGATGCAGACAACCCAAAGCCCTGAGCGTCTTTGTGTCAAGCCAAGTTCAAGGTCTTCAAGACAGTGGGAAGTATCCCCTGGAACCAATGCAAATAATAATAGTGTTACAGAGAAAACGAGTGCCTGATAGATGTCAGCAGAAGAGAAGCATGAATCACGTTTCTTCTCCTCCTGGTCTTTATTCTTTCTTCTTGACAGAATGTCAGGAACCGCTTTTCTCTTTTCCTCTCCACTTCCTCACATGGCGTCTTCGCAGTCAGCCTTTGGCGTTTTGGTGGCCATTTATTAATTCTGCTGTGGCCTTTAGTAATGTCATCTTGGCTCAAATGCTTTCTTGAAATACAGTGCTGCAGATTTCTCCAAATACACTTGGCATGTTATACGGTGCCGGAGCAAAGCTAACTCCCTTAAAACATAGATGAAGCAAACAGTGCTAATTTATGCCTTGCTTTTTTATTCCCAACATAATTTTGATTTTAATGTCCTATCCTCACCACATCAATATCTTTCTCACTGCTGGCGTGTTAGAGCAAAAAGTAAATATTTCATCTTCCTTTCCTTCACTAAGATGCTCACCCACAGCATCTGGGACAATGCAAATGAGACGTGACTGAGAAACACTGCTTGGGTGCTTTATGGGACATTGGGACACGAGGAGATTGCCCACGAGTGTCAACGTGAATAGAAAATTAGCTACGCAGGGTAGTGATAGAGGATTTAATATCACAAAGGATATTTACAGTAAACCAACAGCTCACAAGAATACATTGCAGAACTGTAGATTCTGCCTGAAGGATCAGAAAGGTTTATTTATTTAAGATATAAAACTCAAGCCGTCCTCTCGCTCTGCTCTGCTGGATATACTGAGCAGGGCAGTGGCCTATTGCTTTAACTCTGCTGCATTCCCTTTCCCCCCAAAAAACCCCAAATGTACTTTGAATAATAGGCAATCAAAACAGCACATTTCTGATATCTCTTCTTCAGGTGGTGTTCAGAAATCCCACACAAGTGGCTGGTCACCATGAACAAAGCACTTTGCCTCAGAGGGTCACTGAAACTGACCCTGGCTGCAGATACGCAGCTCCTGTGTGCATCAGTTCCTTCATCATCCTTTTGACTGGCTGCACTGAAATAGTGGTGTTTGTGAGATCCAGCAAAGACTTCTTGCATTATGCTCTGCCTGTAAGGAGTCCCAAAGCATATCTTAGAAATAGGCCTAGAGCTAGACTTAGTCCCCTGGAAATGGTTTCTTGAAAGACTTTCATCTTGCAGCCAAGATCTTGTAAGGAAAACAAAATTAAAGAGGAAAGGGGAGGAAAAGGAAGGGAAGAGAAAAGAGGGGAAGGGAAAGGAAGGGAAAGGAAAAGAAGGGGAGGGAAGGGGAGGAAAGGGAAGGGCAGAACAGCTGGAGGAGCCTGGTGCCATCCCCAGGGGGCACTGCCTGGCTCCAGCCCCCCAGCACTGCTGCATGTATTGCTTGCCAGAGGCGTGCACAGTGAAATCAAACCTGATGCAGCTCAGTGCACACCATAGACCATTTGCTGGGGATCTGGTACTCCATTTGTCTCCACTCTTGCCTTGTGTGACAGGTAATTCAGTGGCAGCACTGGGATATTGAGGTGATAGATGCCTTGTAAATATAGCAGATAGATTAAGTTATTAGTGTAAATGTGGGGAAAAAAAAACACAGAGATATGGCAGGCATTGGGCTTGTTTATACTTTTCATGGAGGATGTCATGAAATGCTCAGGAGTTGGTGCTTAAAGTTGCAAATGACTCCAATAAACTTTTATATGACCACGCAATGCAAGGAAAAGAAGGCAGCCTGTGTTCTCTCTTTTACCACTCTGTTGAGTTGAGTCTTATCATACAGAATCATACCATAGAATCACAGAATGGCCAGGGTTAGAAGGGGCTTCAAAGATCATCCAGTTTCAACCCCCATGCCATGGGCAGGGCTGCCAACAGGGTTGACATACTCAAGTGTTGTTGCACCTGGCATAAGCTGAAGCAACCCAATGGTCTCCAAGTGTGCCAGCTGCCATCTCCCCAGCTTCCTTCCAGCCCCAGGACTGCCCAGATCCCCTGGCATCTCCTGTTGTGCACGGAGCCTGCAGAGAGCTGAGTCACCTCAATATTACCAGGTCACTTCAGTATTGCTGTGTCACAGCAAGAAAGCAGCCAGAAAGGTCTTACTACAGCCCTAAATGTGACAGAGAAGGAGATATAAGATAAACCTGGCCCTAGTCTGAAGCAGTTGGGAGGAACTGGCTCTGCACGGTGTTCTCTGCTCTACAAAAGTGCAGCTGCAGTCCTGCAGTGCATGGCTGGGCCCCCTGCAGTGCCTTTCAGCTTTTCTCAGTCCCACAGCAAGTGATGGAGCACAGGGAAGGCACGAGCCCTGCCACCCACTACAGGGGTGAGCTCCAACCTGGCGAAGGGGAGGGTTTCTGCCATCCCACCACGGAAGGAGTTGGCCTCATTTCTTAGAAAAAAAAGCTAGAGGCCAGGATCTGCAAACAAAGCAAGTTTAGCTTCTATAGCAGAGCATCAGCCCGCTGTGGAGCTTGCTGGCTGAGATTTCTGCTGGGGAGGAAGGCTTGGAGCTGTCAGGGCTGGGAAGGAAGAGGCACATTGAGTGTTCATGGAAGAACAGAGCCCTTCTCATGTCAGGACATTGCAGAATCCTTCCTCCAGACTGCACACCTCGACCAGGGTCCAATGGGCCTTGACAGCAGGAGGCAGGTAGCCCTCAGAACCACCCCAGGGAGGGACCCTATGAGAGGAAAGAGAGCTCCCAGTTGGTGAGAGTTGGGTTTGTGCCCTTGAGAGGTTCTCTTTGAAGTCTGTGGGGACGGCTGCCTGCTGAAGAGCTTTTTCTGTTCTCACAGATCTCTGTTTCTTATCCAAATCTTGCTTGCTCACATCCTTGGCACTGAGTTCTGTGTGCCTTTGTATATATGCAAATCGGAACAGTTTTAAATTTGCCACCCTTCTGTTTCATTGATGATTCTCTTGTTGTTCCCTGCTAATTTGGAGGCCATTCTGGTGGGACTCGAAGCCTTGGAAAGCTTTGATTCTCTTGAAAAATAATAAATATCTTCAGGATGTATCTGTATTTCCCTTTTTGTGGCACAAAAGAACAGAGGAGACGGCAGAGATGTCAAACAGTAATCTCTCTTCAGCATTAGGAATGAACAGGAAACTACTCTTCCTGTTTGCATACAATATATCCTTCTTTCATGCAACCTCTTTAATCAGGTTTTGTGATCACATTCTGGCCTGCATTGTGTAATTCAAAGGGCTGGTTTGCATATGCTTTGCAGCTAGTAAATGTGTAGATAACACACTAAGATGCTTGTATTTGCAAAGTACTTTCCAGTGGTGCGGTGAGCATGGCAGTCTCAGAGCTGGGCAGAGCTGGGGCATAGCAGCAGCTGCTTAGATGGCTTCATGCTCCCAGCACATCTCCGGGTGTAGGGATTGTGCTGAATGTGAGCAAGCACAGCAAATGTAATAGCTTGAGTGTAGGGCTGTGAAGTGTGAGGTTATAGGGTGTGAAGTTGCAGCTAAACTAGCGGATGAACTCGAACAGGGGAGAAAACTCGATGTGCTCACATGCGACTTTGTTTTACACCTTGCAATCAACCAAAGTGCTCACATCAGCACTGCTGAAATCACATCCAGGCAGTGCTGTAGCATCCACGCTCACCCATGGGTTGTGCAGAGCTTCTGTCAAAAACTACACTTCTTACAGTGACCCTACCTCAGCCCTTTAGCAAGAGTGAATTCTCCAGGCTTTTACAGATGCTGCCCGGGACTTAAAAGCAAATAAAGAAGATTGAAGCTTGGCAGAAAGTGATGATAACTTGGGGAGGGAATGTGCAGAGGAAAAACACAGACACTCTGCAAAATGACTGTGAGAGCTTTCCAGGCAAATACCTGCAGATTAAGACTCCTTGGCACAAAATAAATATGGCTCTGGTGAACATTTATCACATCTTTAGGGTCCCTTCCAACTTAAGTCATCATATGATTCTATAAGTGTGATTGGCAGGGATTATAAGGGATATACATACATTTTCCTGAAATGTATCTATATTATAGATATCAAAAGCAAGAACTTCCACCATTAATAAACAACAAAAGGAGGAAAAAAGGTGACTGAGTTGTGCAGAACAGTGCAGGATGAACATGTTGTGCAAGGGAGTTGTGGCAGCTCTTCCCATCAGTGGGCATCCTGGGCCTGATCCTGTTCAGCTGTGCAACATCTATACCCGTGTATCGAACCTGGAGGGGAAATATGCTGAGGAGACAGACCCATGGGAGGAAAAAACAAAACCAGTAACAACAACAACAACAAAAATGTGGCAATGGTTAATTGCAGAACAAGCTTGCTTATCCCTGGTTATGTCATGTTATTCCTTCTTGTGGTCATTGGGGTTGTTTGGCTTGGCTAGATATTTATTAGGAGGCATTAACTCAAAGTAAAATGCCAATAACCATCCCACAGTATTAGGAGAAATTTGCCACCTTGAAGAATTTCCTATCAAAAGCATCCATAAGCAGGGCACTAAAGGTAGTTTATGAGGATAAGAAAAGCCATCTAGGGAGCCAGTACAGGGACGCTGCTCCTGCGGCTGGGATGCTGGCTAGGAAGCAGGAGTGCTGTGGTTGGTTTGTGTGCTCCGCCACGTCTTGCTTTTGAACAGGTCTGTTTGCTCAATCAGTAAATTGTAACCAACAGCACTTTCTGTTCTGGGTGTTATTCCTAAAGCCTCCCTGCAGCCTGCTGGGGACTCAGATGCTATAAAGTGAGGGTTTGTATAAAGTATCTAAGATGGATAAATTCAGACATAAGATTGTAAGCATTCTTACATGGACAAGACATATACCTAGACTGCCTGTCTGCCTTTGAACAGCTGCTAAGTAAAATGGTTTTTTTTGCAATGATGGATTATAGGAACCCCATTCCTGTATCCCAAACATATTTTACAATCACATCTTCTTTTCATTTTCAAGGGCTGAAAAGAATTTTCATCTCTCTTCTACCCCCCCCCACCCCCCCCCGTGATTCATCATTTCTGAAGCTGAGCCTGTTATCAACATGGGTTCACACCAGAGCTCCCAGAAGTCATAACATATTAGCATGCCTTATTAAAGTTAGGCTGCGGTTAGAGCTGCAGAAATAGCAGTATTCTTTCAGAAAAAAAAAGGAAGTAATAAAGGATCAAATTCTGCATTTATTAGTTCTTCTCCTGGCAAAGATCTCTATGGATATCGATCGCTTTCTGCTGTACTGTCAAGGGCCACATAAAACAATTTAGGTGGGATTGAACTAATCATATTCAGCCCATCTAAAAGTTAGGTACTTAGTCTAAGGCAGTTGGATTCTTCCTGTAGCCAGTGGAGAGTTAGATGGTTTATCCCACCATGCTACCAAACAGAACACGTTCAATGCAGATCAGAATGCTCCCAGAAGTGCCCCTCCTTTGCAGCTGCTTTGCCACGAGTCCAGCTGCTCAGCCTGTATCGAAGCTGACCAGATTCTAAGCAGCTCATGTCGAGTCTGATTAAATTCTGTCTTACAGTTTGACTCAGAGCACATTGGCACAAACAGGAATTGACCAGAGTGAGCCCTGGGACAGCTTTTGATGTTTTGGAAATAGGCAAATCCAGTCCCTTCCCTGCTGAGCTGATCAGGGTGCCGAGATCTTGTTCTCTTGTACCTGCACTGACTTTGGAAATGACAAAAAGGCCCAATGACCTGAATGGGATGCTCCTCTGAGGAAGAGCAGCAGGACTGATCCCAAAGAGGACCATTTCTGAATTAATACAATGCTAAGTGGCAGAACCCCATCAAAAGCATCAGAAAGATTCCCAATGGGAGTTAGTTCAGATATCACATTAGGTAACAGAGGTGTTCCTTTTGCTTTTGCAGATGAATCATGGTTCCTGTGGGTCTAATTTTACAAACTCCCTACAGAGATCAAAACCAACCTATCTGCAATGTGATCCTCCACACGCTACTAACTGTGTCAGTTTGCTCCGATGGGATATAGCTTCCTGTTCATTATAAGGGTCCTTCTTCTAATCCATCTCTACAGAAGTATCTTAAAGAGCTCAAATGAGTGATTAGAGGCATTCCTGCTGTCACTTTAACACACTTCTAACAGAAAAACTCAGTCCCAGGCTCCCATGTTCTAACATAGACCCTTGGTGCCGTGGCAGTGGGCAGGCTCCAGAGCCCCCTGGGAGGTGGCACGTACCTATGCTCTCCTTGGTCTTCTTTTGATTTTATTTATAGATCAATTGCAAGTTAGTTTGGTCTTCTGGCTGCATCTAGAAAGCGCCTGCATGTCCACAGAGGTGTTGGAGCCAGGAGGGTCGAAAGGTGAGAACATCTGCAGTGCCTGCAGTGGCGCTTTGCTGCCCAACAGCATGGTGTTATCTCTTGGTCTTATCACAATGTGGTTGTTGCCTAGAAGTGAGCCCACTTCAGGACTTCAAGACAGTGGAAAAGACAGCAGTTGAGAATCTCAGAAACAGCCTGATCTTCTCACACACCAGAAATCTGTGGCCTCCAGTGTGATCTCTCCCATCCTAATGGTGGTTATTAAGAGGAGCTTGTTTGTGCCAGGAAATCAAAGCAGAGGTGGGAAGGATGTGCTTCAGTGATCCACCATAGTGAGGGGATGGATAGGGAAAACAAGTGGGCAAAAGGCTGATCTCCCATGGGAGGATCCTGCAGTGCTCCATCACCTGCAAAGTTTAAGACAGCTGATGCAGAAACATTTATAACCATCCTGACATGGAGGAAGATGAAAGGCTGGAAGAGCTCCTGGCTTATTTGTCTTCCATTTCTCAGAATGGAAAAATACAGGGGGGTGGGGGGGAGGGAAAAAAGGGTGGTGAAAGTGGGTGTGTAACATGAAAACAGAGCTGGTCACCCCTGGGTGCTCTTTGTGCTTGTTGGAGCCAGAGCTTTGCCCGCAGAAGGGCACCAGCTTATTTTCCTGGGTGATGTGGGAACATGAATGTCAAGATGCTGCTGACTTCAGGAGCAACCAAACTCCAGAGCAGGGCAGGTGAGACCTCACACACACAGCTGGGCTCCAGATGCCACAGTTCTCTTCAATTTGCTTCAATCTCTGCAGTGCAGTAGCACATCCTCCTGCCTCATACCCAGCCAAAGAACACGGGAAGCTTTAAAAATTGAACCAGGTTGTGTAAATCTCAAGGTAAACAAGCCTAGCAGTTATTGGATTCTAACTTTGTCTCTGGTCAAGGGCATTAAGATGCACCCCTTTTGTGCAGCATCTCCTTCCCCCTGTGCTGGTGGCTGCCTGGGATCCTACAGCTGATCAGAGCCTGGAAGCTGCTGACGTACTTTGTTATTGTAATTTCTCGTTCATTGTTTCCTGCTGAGCCATGCTGTCCAATTGCCTGTGGCAGCAAGCAGGTGAAATGAGGCATCAAGGTGAGAGCGAATAGTAGAGCTACAAAAAATCCCAACAGCCGAAAATACATTAGTTCTTCTATGTTCCCCCTTCCCCATACTCTCTATTCATGTCCATCTTCCCCCTACTGCTGTCTGGGCTTTTTGTAAATGTGAAGTGAATAGCAAACAGCCCCACAGGTAGCTGTGCTCTTCTGGACACAACTGCTCAGATGCTCCAGCTAATCCTCTTTAATTAAGCACAACCACCTCCATCTCAGAAAATCAAGGGATGCATTAGAAACCAGGAAAAACTTGGGACTTGGAATAATCAATGTTAAAAGACTGAGCTTCCTAGGCACTAACTTCCCGTGTTTGGAAACCAATGTATGGTCTCTGATGACTAATGAGAGTAGCAATTGCTCCAGTCCTTCAGCAGCCAATTGTTCCCTTAAATTGTTCTCCCAACTCAATGTAAAGCTCAGCTTCCTTTTGACTCGTCAATCCTTGCTCACGCTGAGGAGAAACTGTAGATTTGAGCTGCTTCTGGAAAGCTGAGGGTAGTTTTTCCATCTTGCTGGGCATGGAAATTCCCCAACACCCCATAGGGACTGACACCTCCTATGGCACCCCATGAAGGTGCCCCTGTCTAACAGCTGTTACCTGAAGCACTGGGGAGGAGGAGAGGGAGGAGAAAGAAGGGACAAGCACATCCAAAGTTTAATCTGCCACAAGAAAAAGTTTAGGTGCAAAATCTAAACATGTATGACTGAAATAAATGCTATAAATAAAGATCCCTAAAGTATTTGTTTAATGTTTCTCCAGTTCTGAATCCTTTCCTTGGCAGCCTGTTCTCTCTGTGAAGTGAAAGGGCTGGGACTGCCTGCCAAGCATTTGAAGACTTCAGAACAGTACATGGGAGATTGCATCTCAAGGATGGAAGCAGTGCAAAAGCCTTCTCCCTGCATCCCACGTCATGGGTGAAAGATGTTCCCGTTCAGCTAATGAAAAACAGAGGTTTCTGCATGTGCTTTCATGTGAGTGCGTCATGCATCTGTTCTTTTCTTGAAAGAAAAGCTTCCTGGGAACTGTCTGCGAGGTCCCTGCTGTTCTGCACCTTGACATCTTTTATTTCTGTATTACTATTATTATTATCATTTGCTCCCCGTAGAGTCGCTGCTAAAGTGCTGGCTCTGAGATTTGAAGTCCTCATTTCTTGGATGGAAAACTCTTTGTGGTTTTGAGCCAAGAGTCATCAACTGGGATTTATTTTACAGATAAGTTCTTTTGTACTTTATTAAGAAACAGAGGCACTGGGTATTTGGATTTAAGAACTCTAATAACAAACACCCTGTGTATACCTATATTCTGTAGATATATACACTTCAATAGATAGTGATGTATCTATGAGGGTTGGTCTTACTGCAAAGATTTCTCTAAAGCAAAAAACAAGAGAAGAAAAATGCATATGAAAAAGAAAGAAATACTTCTTGCTTTCCTAAGAGTTGGTTTAGAAGTTAACAGTGACAATTGTCTCAGGCTAGGTTCCTTTGCACTCGAATGTGTAAAGAAAAACTAACTTCTGCAAGGAAATAACTGAAGATTGGGGGCTGGTCCAGCTCTCAGGCACCACAGACCTTCTGAGAAGTTGCTTTTCAGAGAGAGTAGAGCTTAGGTCACGTTTTTTTTATGGTAAACATCTATTTTTGCTGTGCCCTGTGAAGTTGAATTCATGGCACTTAATTCTCAGTGTTGCTGAGCTGTTTCCATTGCCAAATATTCCAGTTATTTCTGTACATGCAGTGTACATCCTACTGACAGGAGAGTTGTTTTTAATAGCTTTGCTATCCATGACACCAAGGCACCTGGGCCATGAGCAGGGGTTGGGTAAGTACCTGTAAGTTTCTTCTTTCCCCTGCAAGCTGATGTTCTTCCAAGCAGTGTGGCTGCAAACATGGGCTGTGACCCATCCCTTAAAACCCCTTGGAGTCGTCTGCGAACAGCAAGAAGCTCTATTAGCAGTGTCAAGGCTCTTTGGCATGCTCTGTGGCATCTCCTTTTCCATCCTTCCCCTATTTCTCCCTCTCCAGACCTCATAATTAGGTCATTAACTCCTAAATCAGGCACACCAAAGTGTCCCTCCATGGGGGATAAGCAGACCCAGGGAACCAGAACCAGTCGCATCTCAACCACTGTGCGCAAACATAGCAGCACTCTGCGGAACCTCCTGGCTGGGGAATGGAAACCCAGTGTTTGCCACTTGTTGAGAATACTTTTTCTCTCCGTAAGCCACCTGGGTTCTATATATACATGTACATATTTTTTCTTGTTTTTCCCCTTGCTTTCCTCCCCCTGCTAACTTGCACGCTGCAATTATTTTAAGTGAGCCGTCTACAGTGTGTGGAACAGGAGAGATGCCCGCAGAGGCGAGGCTGGGCTTGTGATTGGAGATGTGGAGCTGATAGCACTCTTCTTGGCACTCAACCATTTCTTTTGACTTCAAAGCAAGAAACAAAAGATGTTTCAAGGGCTTCTTTGGAAAATCACCATTAGATATGATGAGGCTTAGGGCCGTTTCCATGGAGATGGAGCCTTTTTACATTGTGATCATTGCTGTAAAATGGAAATGTTCTTTTGTCTCTGCAAGTCTGTTCACTTATTTATATGTGTGTGCGTGTGTGTGTGTGTGTGTGTGTGTGTATTTCATTCAGCAACAAAAAATAATTGAGGGAATTAGATCTCATGGCAGGTTCCTTAAACTGAATCACCTTCTCACCCTCAGAAGTTTCTCTTAATTCTCCAGACTCCTGTATCAAAGCGAAGGCTTCACAAGGGTTTGATTTAATTGAATATTGGTTATGTAGGCCAGCAAATTAACAACCTTTTAACAGGGGGGACTAACATGCTGTTGTCCCAGTAGACTGGGCACATGACAAACAGTGAGTGATCTGGTGACCCAAAAGAGCAAATCAAAGTCTCTCTGTGACTGCATCACCTTTCCTGTCCTGCGGTTTGTGATGACTTTGCATCTGTTGCTTCATCTATTACTGTCTCACCACAGATCATAAGGGGCTTGGGAATGGAGCATGTAATCAAAACCCTAGGCTCCCCCCAGAATGTACAGTATTCCAGAAGAGTAAATGTCTTTATTCAGACACAGGGTGGCCATTTGAACACACTGTAAGTAGACCCTGCCCTTTCGCTCAAAGTATCTCAATTTTCTCTTTCTGATGAGCAATTTATTGTAGTGCAGGGTAAAAGTACAGCTGTAGGTAGGTGAGAAGCATGGATTCTAAAGAGTACTCAGTTATCATTTTTACAGTATTCATCCTGCTTCCAGTGCAACCAAATGCCACATCAGGCTATTTAGAAAACCTGAGATAGCATTTGTATATACTTTCCCATCTCATAATGGCCCATTCTGGATCTTGCCCAGGTCATTACTGAGAACTCTGCATGAATGGCACTGTCCTGTAGTGTTCACAGCCAGCTCTGTGATCCCAAGGATCCATACAGTGTGGAGTGCATATCTGCAGTGTATGATGGACACATCCATCCCAGAGCCTTTGCACTCTCACAGCATCACTGCTCTTCCTCACCACCCATAAGTGTGCTCAATAGCCTTCCACTCATGATAGCAGCTGAGGAAGCTGCCCATAAAAGCGAAGGTTTATCTCCTGCCAGTTTCCCCGTTTGTTGTTTTATTGTCATTTCACTGCCAGTTAAACGGGGTTTTCTTCCACTCTCGCCTCACGCTCCTTTTGCTTGCATAAAACATGATGCTGTATTGTGAACAATGCAGGAATACATTACATAAATTTCTCTTTGATATCCGGCGTGTTTCCTGCTGTAATGGAATCAGAACAGAGCAACCTCTCCTCCCCGACATGTCAGATAACTCTCTATCCTCTCTCCATTAGGACAAATGTCTGCAAGCCTTTGAAGAGCTAAAGCACCATAAAGGAAAAAGAAAATGTTAAGGGTGCTCCAGTGGGTATCACTGGAAATAATTGGGTTGAATTAAGTGAAGGGAAGATTTAGGCCAACTAACAGAAATAAAAGAGCAAAGACTGTTAGGCTGAGAAGTTGTCTCCAAAGCTATTAGCCTCGGGAATAGGCTCAAAGGGAGATGGTGTAAACTTTAAAGAGCAAAATGTATGATTTAGGGAGACAGTCTCTGAAGACAGTTGGTGAAAAATGTATGGCTTTGAGTCATTTCAAGCTAGACTGAAATGAAGCACTTCAGTCCATAATAGAGCAAAGAACATCTTGTTAGGCTGCACAGAAGATGCTGACCTGCTGAAACTCTTCCACTTTGACTCCTTGTGCCTTGATAATTTGGAGAATAATTCCGTGTGCTCTTGTACAGTATATACTGACTGTTAGCTGAGATGTGCCAAAGCAGGCTACAAATCCTGCCTGGTACACAACACAAGCCCAGGGAAACTATGTGCATCACTATTTCCCCAGTCTGGTTGCTTATTCCTAGTTGGAAAGCACACACCCTGTCAAGTTGTTTGTCGGCAGAAACCTGAAGGCAAAATTCTGCTCTTTGACTTATGCTCCCTTAGCGCTTTCTCCCACGCTGCTCTGGGCGATGGCACGAAGCAGCCTGTTAGATGTCATTGAGATATGCCTGAGCAGGTTGGCATCCCACATGGTCTAATCCACGCAGATTCAATGAGAGACTGGAAGAAAAATGCTCAAGTGCCACCCACACTTTCTGATTCTGACTAGCAACTGATATTGGAAATGCTACAGATACCTTTGGAAAGTGATGGAAGCAAGATTCCTCCTTTCATTTAAAGGTTTTTTCTTTGAATCTTCTCACTATTTCTTGTGATATAACATTTAATTGAGATTTTATGTTAAAAAGCCATCCTTTTTTTTTTTTTTTTTTTTTCTTTCAAACTAGAAAACTAATTCTTCTCCCTACATTACTAGGCTTACTGATGCTGTCTCTGCAGATCCCGTGTCTAATTTCTCATCTCCATCTGGTGAAGTTCCAGTTCACAGTTCTTACCTTCGTATCTTTGTCCTTCACTGCCAACCTCTCCTTATGTTTTTCTTACATTTCTTATTCTGAAGACACTTCCAAAATCACAACTGCAGATTGAGACCAGAAAATGAAAGGCAGGCTGGGCTCATTCCGGATCTCACATTGCCCGTGACTCGGACCTGGCTGATGGGACGTAACTCTCAGCTCTGCATTTCTCTCTAATCATGTGGAATCCATGATTCCATTCCCAGCTATTCATATGAGTGAGTTACATCCAAGCTTTGCTATCTGGGACTCTTATGTCTGGATATTTTTGGCTGGTAACTGCATTCATTCATCTATAGCGTCATGCATCTAAAGCTATTAGTAGACATGCTCTTTCAAAACTCCCGTGTTCTGGGACTCTGTCCCCTTTACCATAATAAGCACTCAAAAATTCTTCCAGTTTACTGCTTTCATCCTGTCTCCTGGGTGCTTGCTGATCAGATCTTCTCAATGACATGCTAAGTTGTTTTACTGACGTTGATGCATTATGCTGGACTCCATCAGCCTCGCAACCTTTGGGACCAGTCCTAGGAGTCAGGCAGCCAGACAGCTCAACTTGTCTCCATCAATCAGGAAGTGAGACTTTATTGGCCAGAATGAGGGCTACAGGTGTCACAGTTTTAAATAAACACGATCAGTTTGCCCAGTGCTAAGCAACTCTTTCTGAGAGCGTGTTGGTAAATGTGTTTATAAAGCATGAGAGTCCAATCCATCAGCCCTCAAAGAGCCTAATCAATATATTCCAATTTGATCTTAGAGAAGTTTCGCCTCTGGGAAGTTTAATTTATTTCAACTCATGACCATGAAAAAATGAACAGCCACGGCACTTTGACAAAATAGAAAAAGCGGATGATGTTGTATCCAGCACCCGTTCCATTTCAATTTTCCATTTTACCTGAACAAATCACCCCTACGACTTGAATGACCATGAAAACTGATCGAGCGATGGAGAGAGACTGCGGGCCAAAGGGGAGGCTGAAGGAATAAAATATGGGCAGGAAACATGAGATGCAAGACTTCTTAGGAGCTTGGCTGCGTGAGCTTGCTGTGTGCAGAGTAGTCAAAGCAGAATAACTTAAAGTACAAGGTCAAATCATTTGCAGTTGCAGTCGCACAAGGCTGCTTATCTAGATTCTGTGACTAGGCTAGTATATAGACATCCTTTCCCCGGAATTTATAAGGAACTATTCTTTCATGCTCTTTTAACATTTCCAGTTATGACCCTCCTGCCCATTTCTCACAATCCCGCGTTTAGGAACCAACTCTAAATCCTCCTTTGAAACATAAGTGCAGTGGCTAAATGAATGACCATCTGGAGTTTCTCCCCTGAGCCACATCCAAGTGCTGCAGTGTCTGTGCAAATGAGTGTCTGCAATGGGCAGATGAAGGGCACCTCTCCTGGGAGCCCACCCTAGCACTGAAGCTATAAATCCTGTACTTATGCCTCCCCCTGTGAGAAAACATTTATATAGAACCTGGTTTTCATGTTTTCTGTTCCAACAAGTTGACTGTCCCTTTAGCAGAAATGCTGGATGAAACCTTGCTCACATTAATGGGCATTTCAGGTAATCCAGTTTTTATTGACAGTCGGTCACCTCTGTTCCAGAGGTTAAGATCACAGTACTCTGGTTAGATCAATGTACAAGACACTTCAAAGAGCATTTAACAAAAATATCATGTAAAACAAATGAAACATTCACTTCACCAACCCTCTAAGGAGTTACACCAAACAAGGTACTTGACATGCTTGTTATTTTACAGTATGCTTGGTTTTATTTTCAACCCAAGCTGGGTTCCTACAAGGATTTTGTCCAGAGCAGTCCATAGGACTGCATTAAAAAGGCACCTTTCTATATCTCAGTCAAGATGGAGGCTGCAGGAGGAAAACAGGCACCATCTCAAAGCCAGAGATACTCCTTCCTTCCTGGGAATGAATACGGTGTAAGGAACAAATATTTTCCTGGCCTTGCCTTATGCTGCTGGAAGGGATTTGGGGGAGGAGGCTCTGCTTAATGCTAATTTGTTAAGAATTGAATCTAGTGTCCTCAGCAAATGTAAATCAGTTGTTTATACCAATGCCAGAAAATGTAAAATCAGAAATGAGAGTGTTGATTTTCTTTTCTCCAACTGCATTTCATCCTAATGCTTTCTGCTTTGATGCTTCCTCCCCAATCTTATTTGATATAGCATCAGACCATCTTTTTTATGTCAAACATTTGCTTCAAAGCTTCTCATAGCCTGTGCTAGTTGTCAAAAGTTGGAAGCAACACGTTTTAAGCATTCAGCAAGCATTCTTCCGAAAAGAAAACCACTATTTCTAATGAGCATTTGAGAGTGTAGTGCATTGCAGAAACTGTTTTCTAAGATCTGTCACAAATGATTTACTTTTATTAGTTTTAATGGCCCTTAGCTACAGGCATGGAATATAAGTGAAAATTAAGATATTCTTCACAAGGCGAAAATAGATTTAAATCAGAGACGGTGGGCATTTCCCTACCCTAAATGATCCCCACTTTATTTTTGTTTCTGAACAGACAGCCCTGCTCCAAGGAAATGACTTCAGAGCGTTATGGCAGACACATATCCCCCTACCAAGCACGAGCTCTGTTGACATCAGACTGCTCATCAACAGCACTCATCTCATTCCCATTGAAACAACTTATACATGCTTTACCAGGATTCTGTTGTATGCAGGACCACAGCAAGATGTTTCTACTGAGAACCATGGGTTTGTCTTTTCTGCTGTTGAACTGAAGAACTCACTTGAAACCAACATTTATTAATTCTCAGTCATAATCCCTCTGTCTCCTTTCATTTCTCCCCATTGCTCACAAACACTGTCTCAGACATGTTCTTCCTGTTTGCATTCTGGCCATGTTCTTTATCGATTTGGGTTTTTCTTTTTTATTGCAGTTTTTAAGAATGTACTTCTATAATGTCTCGTTTTGTCTCCTTTTCAGTGGAGAAGCAGTGGTATAGGTATGCTCAGACTCTTACATTGTGAGGGCTGTGCCTACAGGAGCCTACCTGCACAAGCTGCACTGTATCAAAGGCAGGTGTCTTCTTATGGATGTCATTGTGTGGAATTTTTTCTATTGCTTCAGCAGTACAGAAACTCATTGTTTTAGAGTTAATAGTTCCAGATTCCAACCTTCCTAAAACACCTGTATTAATCACCTTTATCTCTCTTTCTAATCTTCAGCAGTTTAAGATCTCCACTCTGGATGAGTTACAATCTCCTGTAGTAAAGACCTGTGATATCCAAGGAAAGCCACTGAAGGCACTTGCTGCCAGGAGCTCTCCCTACATAGTCTTTGGAAACAATTTCCAAGCTAAAACTATCATTGTTTTTTTTTCCCCTTAGGTCCAGAACTGCACTCTCCATCTGGAATGTGCACACTTTCATCATGCTCAGTAATTAAGCTTTTACAGCTAGAATATAATTGATAACTTTGTTGTTGATTAAAAAGATAAACTGACTCCAACTCTGCTCACAAACTCATCAGCCATGTGGGACTAAGAGAACAACCTCCTGTTTTCATTGGGAAGGCAAGCATTTGGGGTCTGAAGGCATGGAAGTGGCCAGAGAGGGTTACCCCAATGAACAAGTAGACTAATTTCACCAAGTCAGACTAATTACTCTGGATTTACTCAACAGGCTTGGAAACACAGCTTGGTCAAGACTGCAGATCAGTGCAATAAAACTGAACTAATTTAGCAAGGTTTCTCCTCGGAGTGCAGCCACAATTTAATGGTCACCTATAATTAGTTAATTCGTTTACTACTTTAATAAATGCTTTGCAGCCCTTGTAAGTGTCCATTAAATGTGTCAAATCCCTTCCTCCTTTCATCCACATGCATGCAATTTCCTTGGCAAGTGAGAAAGTGGAACCAAATCAAAAGGTGAAAAGAGAGATGTTGTACGAAGAGGGCATGCTTTCCCCCATCATTCAAATTCTCATGCTTGAATGAGGAAGGTGTACTCAGTAATGATGTTTTAAACACAGTGGATTCTGTCCTGAGAAGAGGAAATCAAGTCTTCTCCCTCTTTTGCAGCTACCAGATCCAGTGAAGCTGCACTGAATGAAGTGCAGCTGGACTCGTGGCAAAGCAGCTGGAAAGGAGGGGCACTTCTGGGAGCATTCTGATCCGCATTGAACATGTTCTGTTTGGTAGCATGGAGGACCCCGTTCTGTTTGTGACTGGAAATATCTCCATAGCTAAAGGATGATGACATGAAGAAGATCTGAACTGCATCTACAGAGACACCTCATACTTCAGGGCTCAGGAGATCCGCAACGCCTGTCTTCATACATCACCCCATATTTCTGGAAGCTTAATGGTCAAACTCAAGTTAAAAGCACTTTTGAAAGCCCAAGCTTTCAAAATCATTTCTCTTTGCATCCCAGCTCCATTTTACAAATGCTCAGGAAGTGCTCTGAATCTGGGCACTGGAAGGGGCAAGCCAGAGCAGCCCACAGATTGCTCACCATCCACTGGTGGAGTGCAACAGCATGAACTATGGCCCCTCTGCCCTGGTAACATCAAATCCTCACTGGTTTAACTGGGCACTGAGAGCTTCTGCTAGAGCTGCGACACAACCCATGGGTGTGCAACACGATCTGCTCTGAACTCCATGGTTTGCCAAACATCCACACCATAATAGAGCAACCCTTAATCTGTCACTCACATAAATCTTCTAAATCCTACTTTAATCCAAACTGTGTGCTTAGAGCACACTGGATTCATTGACTTGCTTGCTTTTTCTGTTTAAATACACAGAAAAGACAGATCGGCAGCCAACAGGCAGAATCTCAAGTGGTGGGTTGGAAAATGCAACTTAGTCAGGGTTTAGAGCTCTTCATCTCAATGTTGCACACAGACAACAGACAGCGCTGTGTCCGCTGGGATTCTGTTCATGAAAGGGGCTGGTTTCCCCATCTCCTGCCTTCAGCATCCAAGTCTTTCTCTCTTCTTGCCTCACCCAAAGGAAGTCAGAACAGAGGGATGACAGGAGAGTAATACAACAAACTATAACACATTGTGTAATTGAAATGGACCATAATCACTAATATTAAAGATAGTGAATCATTCTAATCGAGCCATGCTCAGCAAACAATGAAAAATTATGTGCCAGAAAAGCTAATGCTGGTTTTAAAATGAACAGAAATGAGACGAAATGGAACCTCACTCTTTATTCATGAAGGTCAATTTAACGTGATTATTTTTTTCCTGGCATCACAGCTTCATGATTACTGTTGTATACCTCAGTGATATTTTCTAACCTAATAACAGTAAAAAATAACCAGCTGGTGATGATTCTGTTTGAAGCAGAGACTACACGCTCACAAAAACCTGCCACTGAACAGTTGCACACGCTAATCAGACAAGCTCCGCCAGATTCCCAGTAGAGTCCATATTTTGCACATTTCAACTGGTTGACTACATTGAGAAATTAGATTACGCCTCGGACATTGAAAACTTGGAGTGATCTGCATTCGTTCATTCCTCCTGGGTGAAATCAAACCCTCCGTAGATCCAGCCAGGCGCTTTTAATTCATCCCACTCCATATCTTCCCATAATGTTTACCATCGCGTCGTACAATCGCTTTAGGGACTCGGCGTTGCAGCGGAGGCGATGGGGCCTGATTCTCCCTGGGCTTGTTCTCATGTTGTCAGGAGCAACAGCTTTGAGTTCAGTGTGGTTACTCCTGGTGTCACCCAGGGACAGCAGGGAAAGGATCCATCCCCACGCAGAGTGACGCCAAAGGAAGGTTCTGCTGACGACACTGCAAGGAAAGCTGATACTGCTAATAACTGATCCTTCCCAGGCTTGCCAGTGAGTGCTGTGACATTTGAGGAGATGGGCAGAAGGGCGGGTAAAAGAAAAGTTAATTAATAATAATAATAAAAAAAAAGCCCAAATGTTTCCCTCTGCTTGGAGGAAAGAGTTGTTTGTACTGGAACAAAGCAGTGCCTTTTGTTTGGTTTGTTTCTCAGCTCTCTGTAGATCTTAGGCAAGAAGCATCGCTGAGGTTTATACTGTACAAACACAGATATTTTTAATAGATAAGTAAATACTTTTTTTTTTTTTAACACTTAGCTCCTTTCTTTAATTTTTGCTAAAATCCCAGAGAGACAAATTAGTAAAGAGGCAGAGCTTTGCCAGGGAGCCTTCATTAGATCAGCACTAATAACTTCTTTCAGCAGCCATGGATAGCTTCTGACATCACAGCTCAAGCTTGTCCGAAAGCTAATTATTTTCCCTGTTATAAAACAAAGGTTCTGTATCAAAGGCCCATAATGTGACACGGCACACGCTCCAGATGCACTGATTTGCAAAATAAATCAACTGTGTCAGGGAGGAATTTGGGGGAGAAATTACAACAAATTGCAATTATACTTGCAGTGGTACACCATTTAAATGCAATTTGTTAAATGCAAGACACCGTGTTTATCTTTTTCCAGGTTGCTTGTGAAGGAACAGAGGAGGAAAAATTCTTAGCCATCAAAAAGAGAAAAATCTTCTTCTCCTCCCCTTCACCCCCATCCAGCTCCTTCCAGACTACCAGTGCTATCATGGCAGGCTTTATACAAATGCTAAGTGCTGTCACAGGAAGGCAGATGCAACTAGCAGGAGCACGTCGTTGGAGCTCATCCCTGGCAGAACGAATGAAGAGATGTGCTTAATAGCAGAAAGATTCCAAAGCCCCTCTGATTCTGTTGTCTTGTTTAGATTGCTGTTGAACCGTGGCACAGAATTACACAGCAGTGAGATGTGTTCCGCTTTGTGTTCCTCTCCCACGGGGAGATTTTCTTTTCGCTGTTCCCTTTTCAGCTCCTAAGAGTCTCCCACAGACCTACACATCCCACAGACCTCAGGCACCTCATCTGCATGGCACCAGCACCTGCAGCCACAGCAGCATTGAATACACAGCTCTCTCCTCCTCCTCTGTGGATGCATTTTCTATTTATTTACACTTTTTCCCTTCCTATCCACTCCTTAATTTATTTTCTCAGTTCCATCTGCTTTTATCTCCTTCAGCCTGTGTGTCTCCAGCCTCTAATTTCTGCCACATTTCCTGTTTGAACTTCTCCTGTTCAATTTCCTTTCCCACCTTAATGTTGTCTGCTTACTTTGCTCTTTGCAAACACTTTTCCTTTCATTTCCAGGGCTTGTTTCCCTCGGATTTGTGTCTCCTGCGTGGAGATCCACACATACATATCCATATATACACACGTACATAAATCTTGAAGCCTCAGCCCTTTGTGTTTCAAAACCAGTCTGTGCCAGGAGTCAGTTTGTTATTCTGGTCTCATTCGTGTTATTGAGTTATTTTCTTTGCTGCTATCAGTCTCTAAATACAAGCCAGTAAAGATACAGCAATGATTTTTGACAACCTGACCTTTCTCTGCTTTCTTACACTTGTTTAATTAGGTACCGCATGCAGCTGTGACTTGATCTTTACAGTTTTCCAACCTCCCCACCCCCTACCTGGAGGGGGGGAATAAAAAAGAGAGAGATGTTATCGTAAGAAGGTCATTTTTGACAGCTCTGCCAGTTATTTTGGGCGTCAGAAGGCCAGCAAGTTCTGCAGGAATGGGAGGCCGAGCTGTCTGTGTTATTCTTAACAAGTTAGAGAAAACTTTTGGCAGGAGGAGGAGGGGAATTAGGGGATTTACCCATTTGAGGAAGGCCTGCAGTGGTTTAACCTTCAGGTATCCAGATTAAACCCAAATCTGACATGCAAGGATGGCAATGAGATGAAGATCAGCTAAGGTCTTTGCTTTGGTAAGTTGGGCTCCACAGCTCAGGGACAGGAAGGCTCCTCACTGATCCTCAGGTATGGGGAATTTCTTGGTGCCAGCTATCAGCAAGTGCCAGCCATGACAGCCAAAAGCCAAGGCAGCCATCCTCCCACAAACAGCTTCTTGGGCAATAAGGAGGTAGGGAGTGATGACTGTGGGTCCCCATGCCTGCACATTCACACACAACCAAAACCTCTCTGTCTCCATCAGAAGAGTTGTGCTCCATAGCACTGCAATGCCTGCAGGCTGCGGTCTCATCTTCAAGTGAGCTTATTTATGGTTTTATTGCTCACAGCTTCCTCCTTATTGTCCGTAAAGTTCCTATGTCAGTGGTGGTGGTTGGTAGGTTCACCTGTTTTGGTATAGGTGCTAACTTAGTCTGCTGCGGTACCCACTCACATCCTATGGAGGACAGCTGGAGTCCTTCAGCTTTCCTGTGCCCTCCAGTACTGATCCTTCTGTCCTGACACAGGCAGATCTCCCGCTGTCTTCCAGGTGCATACATTACTGGTATTTTGGTATGGATATTATTTAAGCAAAAGGACATGACAAACTGCCTAGTAACGCTGATTAATGGGTGCCCCTGGGGAACAGTGAGGCATGAGATGAAGTTAAATATCTCCAGTGTGCATTACTCAACACTGCCACACCACCTGAAGTGTCTCATTGTGCCTAAAAAATGGATTTCCTTTTAAAAAGGAACATTTTTAATGTTTCACATTAATTTCCTCAAAAGTCCTTACTCTGTGAAAAATATTCCCTATGGAAAACCACCTCTCCCCCACCTCTCCCATCACTACCTCCCACCAAGCCTTGCCCTACAGGTGTCCAATGCATCTTTGACAAGGTGAAATACCTCAGCACATGTCCTGATAACCCGCCTGCCTACCCTGATTTATACTGCACATGTATGTGGTGTTGCTTTGAAAGCCAATGGGTTTCTCTTTGGTTCAAAGCAGACTGAAATACTGCTCACTGTACGGATCAGAACAGTCCTAAGCTTTTGAGCTGCATCCTCAACTGTCCCAAAACACTGTGGACATCAATTCACACCAGCAGAAGCTCTGACCATTCAAAGTTTACTTTCCCATTTGTTTGCTAAGTGGGCCCTCACAGACACAAAATCTGCACTCAGTTTGTGTGCATTAGTGGGCAGCTCCCTTTGTCCTTGGGTTTCATGGGAGTTCATGACAAAAGGACTTTGCCAGCTTTTTTCCAGTGGCTTGGAGTGCTGGCTGCAGTGCCACTGCGTAAAGGTTTTAAGTTATGCATGTGCCTTTCCCAGATCTAGCAGAGAATTTAAGTCTGTGTATTGAAAAATCTTCCCGACGCTTAGTTAAACATACCATGTGCAACTAGTAGGACACGGTTCTTCTCCTCCTGATTTCATTTTTATGAAAATTTATGGGTACCGAAGATCAGAGATTTAATACATGGATATAAAACAGCATTCTCTGATGGTATGCACAGCAGATAGCAGAAACTGCTATCACAGCTCATTCTTCCAACCAAAAGTTCCATGCACAGATAAGAAACACTTGGTCATTCATCACACACTCAATAGAACACATAGATAAATAGAGAAAACAACATTTTCTGGTTAGAAAAAAACTCTTCCTTGAAATAGATTCACCTAAAATATTAATTTTCGGTTTATACGTGATGCTATGAAAGAATGGTGGTTCATTTGTTTTTACTGACTTGGTTTTTAACCTCTGTCAAACTTGGTGGGAAAAAAAAAGAGAAAAAAAAAAAAGAGTATTTAAATAAGCATTGTTCAGTGGCAGAGACCACAGTGCAGGTGTGAATTCTGCACCAGCAAAGTAAGCTTTCCGAGGGAGATTGGCCTTCTCCTGCAATGCCCTTGGGCAGGCTGTGACGTGCTGCGGATAACCAGATCCCTGGTCTTGTCCTAAGGCTAATTGCTGGGTGATGAATTTCAAGACAGAGCAAATTTTGACAGTCCTGTAATGAGGAACTGGAATTTGCACTGCAAATTGTGGTGCAGGTGTGAAGGGCACATGCACGCAGGTGGTTGGGATGGCTCATGGGCAGCTCTCACTGCTCTCAGAGATGAGGTGAGCTTCACAACAACCTCACTGGGTCCCTGGGTTAGAGGATGTGACGTCCATGTTTCCTAATGCCCAGAGTCCTGCACAGCACACTGCTCCCTTGGATTTGATTTACAGAGTCCCCAGGATGCTCTATTTTATTCTAGGGTAGGAAGAGTTCTGAAAAGACTGTGCTTAGGGTCTAATTATCCACTTTGCTTGCTCAGCTTAAAGTCAGCTTGCAGTTATTTGTACCCCCAGTTAATGATTCATACCGCACATGATGTCATGAAGTAGAATATTGACAGCACAAAACCATGACATAACTGAGTGAAAGGTTCCCTAGGTGGTGAATGGACAGCCTGCCCAGGCCAGCAAGGATGTTCTGGTAGGCTCTGATTGTTGTTCATCTTAGAGACAGGGCAAAAAATAATAATCATTGAATCTTACTTTGCTTTTGCTTTTGCTCAGCACAGCCTTGTTAAAAACAAACTTAAGGATGTAAACTGGAGGAGAACTATTTAAAGTGCTCATCAAGAGATACTGTGGACCTTGAAACATCTGGGAGCTGAGTTGTGTGGTTGCTGGCATTAGTGGGGGTTTTAAATGAATTATTTATCAGAGCACAGCAACAGGCTTTTCTCATAACTGGCCAGAGGGGAGGGCTCCAAAGATGGGAAAGTGCAGGTGCACGGCCTTTGTTCATCCTTCTCCACATCCAGGTTGACACAAATAGTTCAAAGTTGAACAAAGTCTTCATGAAGTTTTGAGACATGCCTGAGTTGTGTGCAGCCTGGGAAGGACGAGTTCAGCAACTGAGCAGTAAAAAATGCTGTTTGCTCAATGCTCCAAGCAGGTCCTCAAGGTCTACAGACACTGAGACCACGTATCTGAAAATGATTGAGTTACTCAAGTAATTATTAAATTGGATACCAGTCAAATCTGTTCTGCTCTTCATTATGCACAATGATTCACCATTTATAGGGCCATAAATTCATTCGAAAGAAGTGCATCAAACCCAGGTTGGGTTGTACTGCAGAGGTCTGGAAGTGAAACTGAAGCTCCAGAGAGTGGCTCTTCTCCAGGGGTGAGGAGGGATGCCCTCCAACCTGGGGATGGCAACATGATGTACAGCCTGTCCTGCTGCTCTGCCAGCCTGGGCTGAAAGACAGATACACATGGAAATATGGACCCTGCCATGTGCCAGAGGTCTCTTTTCTTTGAAGAGATCATTCAGCAGGAGAAAAAGCACATTTCCTCGCCTCTCCCCACTTCTGAGCAGGATAGTGGAAGAAAAACCCACCGAAATCCCATGGATTCCTTTATCTTTGTAATTGTGAAATCTTTGTTTTTCCATCTGTTGGTGACAAGGACTCAGATTTGCAAAACTGTTGAAAAATAGAAGAATTGGGCTTTTTTTTTTTTTTCTTTTGCCAATCTGAACGTGAAAAGCATTAGAGAGTCTGCAAACTTGGATGAAATTCAGTTTCATTTTGCACTGTGAACTTGAAAACCTCAGTTTGGCTAAGAAAATATGTTCGGAAGTGAAAAAGCAGATGCTGCTTTCCAGGTCTGTCATTCACTTTTTAAATGTATTGCTCAATAATCAGTAAAACACAGCTTTCTCAGGTGTTGAAACATCTGGGATTCGACATCTCTCTTAACCCAGATCACTGGGAATTCAGAGCTGACTCACCAAGCTGTAGGGAACACAAGAGGTAACTTGGCTGAATTGAATCCCGTTAGCGGAATGTCCACATCTCATGAGCCTTAATAGATCCAAGCTGTCAGCAAGCATCTCAGCTGTGAGCAAGTCGGTGTTTTTCAGGAACATACCACAAAACAGACGGGATATCCAAACAAACTGTGGTTGCATGCTTGTCTACGGTAGCGTAGGGAAAATCTGTGTGGGCAATTAAGGAGTTGGCACTCCCTGGTGGTCGCCTGTAGCATCTGTGCCTGTGTGCCAAACAAAAGCTGCGTGAGAGTTTGACCCACTGGAGTGTATCTCTGAGACACATGGTGGTCTAGCACTGGGGAGGGGCTTTTTTACAGCTCATTTTACTGCAGTTCTCTCAAGATACTTGCCAAGAAATGTTATCTTCAGAGATACCCATGATGTCTTCCAAGATTCCAAGATATCCTTCCAGGAAATGCTGGGTACTGATGCTTGCAGCAGACCTGCAGGGACATTGCAGCAACCACCAGCCTGACTGCAGAAGGACCTTGCCCATCTCTTCTATCTCCTCCTCGCATTTCCTCTTAAACACTGCCAGCACTGTTGCAACTTGCCCAGAAGCAGGTAGGGATATTGTGCAAAACAAGGATTAGACTTTAAAAACAAGTAATTTGCTGGTCACTGATTGTGTCTTAATTAGTATGTTTCTGTCCCTGCTTCAAGTAAAATGGTCCACAGATGGCTTCAGCCTGAGAAAAAAAAACGCAGTTTTTGTTTTAGCAATCCTGTTTGTTTCCTCCACCGCCCCTCCAGCTACCCTCTAATTGAACAAAGTGGACTTAATTTGAATTAAACTGTCAAAAATCTTCCACTTAAATTGATTTATCAGCCTTCCTGGCTGAAATGGATTCATTTCTGCACAATATATATGAAGTGTGTGTTGATGGATTGCATTTCAGAGAATGGAAACATTTTTTATGCATCTTCATTAGATTCAGCTCAGGTATGCAAGAGAACGGGAGAGATAAAGAAGGGAGGAGAGAGGAGGAAGAATGAGTGTGCAAGAGAAAGGAAGGGAGGGAGCATGTGAGAGGGAGCTCCCACCTGAGATTTACAACTATTACTTCCCATGCATGACTCTGTGCATGCAGAGCCAATGCAGCATTCCACTGCTCCATATAGCTGCAGCTGTCCTGGGTGGCACTTCTAACAAATGCTACAGAATCACAGAGTCATTACAGTTGGAAAAGACCTCTTAGATCACCAAGTCCAACAACCGACCCATCCCCACCTTGCAGCCTATCTGAACGGCCACTTTAGATTCAGTCAGATGATTTATTTTTAATTAAAGAATTCAAGAGACAATCCATGCTAACCTGGAAAGCAACAGGGACACCTGACCTGAAGAACATCTCACAAGGTTCATGACCAGCACTGCAGGATGGGTTGGAAGTTTGTTATCCTTCCATTTGGAGAAAGGCAAACCTCTGCTTTCAAAAGGAGAAGCTCACTTGTCAGTCAGGTGGCAGCCTGCTGGGCCGGCTGAGCTGGACCTGCAGCCCACTACAGCTGTCTGTCCATGTACCTGTGACAGGCAAATCAAAGCTGTCTCCAGCGAGATGCATTTCAGATGGAGGCTTATACAGAAGGGCATTAGAGAGAGGAAAATCAAAAGCTTCAGCCAGCTTCGCTAAAAGCCTTTCAATTATAAAAGATTGTTATTGTCTTTATTTCTGTTCTTTTCCTGACCTAGAGTGTGTTTAATGCAGTAGGAAGCATTCAACAAACTCAATTAATTTCCACTTAGAATAAGGTATTTAATCTGAAGAGTTTCAGATGAACCGGGGCAGGTGCAGTTTGACTCTCTGATTGATTGAATTAAACTTCTATTCATTTCCAGCCGCACCAGATCCAAAATGTCTTCAACAGTTTGTGTCTACTCTTCCAGCTCCGACATTTTCCTTCCCTCCTGGACAAAAGAATGGCCTCAGAAAGTGTCTGGTGTGGAGAAAGCAAAGGAAGAATTGCACTATGTATGGGGAAGGGAGGAAATGATAGGGAGGCTTACTTGAAAGCCTGATGATCGTGGGAAGTGAGTGGATATCTGTTAGCGAATGGAGGATGGCAAAAATGGTTGTTTTTTTTTTTCTTCCTGAATGATTTAGCACACAGTGCTGAGCATCAAGGCCTTCTACAGGTAACAAACTGCTGATAACGAGACCTGTAGTTTTACTGAAAATCTATCTCCATTGGCCTCGTGCAAACTCGATCGAAATCATTGGGAATGTTTCCCATGGTTTCTATGGGCTTTGAAAGGGTCTTATGTCAGCGGGTGAGGGATTTTGTACTGTGAAACCTGCCTGCAGGAGATCAGAACTCTGCCTGATGACTGCAGCTGTAACATTCAGTCCCGTATCTGGAACCCACATCTTTTCTGTTGAAGGTTGCCACAAGGAGATGGCAAAAGTTTGCTCCTTTTACACCCTCTCCTTCATGCTCTTGGACCAGCAAGAATATGAATCAAGCCCCGAAGAGAGTTGTCAGTGAGGGATGATTTTCCTGTGATTATTGCCTGGGTGAGAGATTATGCCTTGTTTTTTTGCAGACTGCCTTATTTGCAGAGCAGAACACATTGGGCTCATGTCCAATTGATACATTCCTCTTCAAACAGCAGATCCAACTACAGAGTGAGATGCAAATTTAATTATTCCACATGTAGGAAACAGAAACGGAATCTCATTGTTAAATTTGTTCTCCTACGTTGGAAAGATAAAAAACAAAAAAGAGATGCTGAAGTGGCCTGTGTGAGCAGAATACATTTCACTCCCCAGGGCTGAAGAGAAATGAACTCTGTTCCTGCTACTGAAGCTTCACTGGATCAGGTTTTTCTCTCTTCTGCATTTGGTGTTATGATGAGCTGCTGAAACTTCTTCCTCATATGCATGCATGTGAGCAATTCCCTCCTAATTTCCAAGGAGTGATTTGGGACCACGTTGCTTCCCTTTGAAAGGGGTCTGCTGGGATGGGAACCAAGCTGTTTGGACCAAGGTAGGTGAAATTTAGATCAGAGCAATGACACCTGGCTTAGGCATGGCTCAGTTAAAACTGCTTTGGGGGCTGAGATTCAGATCCGTCCCCTTGAACTTGCAATCTGGGGACTGTGGCTCTTGTCACGAAGTAAGTTTGGCCTCAGCTGTGGACATCACTGGTGATCTCCCATTCCCAAGCTGAATGTAACTGATGAGACCTGTCCCAGTGGGCAGCAACAGGGCCCAGAGCCACACAGACTCTCCTGTGTCAGACTGACTGCTGCCCCAGAGCTAGTGTCACACTCTGCCCAGTGATGGATCAGCCATGCCAAACCCATTCATTATAGCTCCTATCTTATGAAAGGAGGAATAGATCCTGTACATCATCACCTGGAGGAAAACTCTATCTTTTATCAGCTAGTGCATCCCTCGTTGCCATAAGCTACCGAGTAACATCAACACTGTATGTGGATGGGGAAAATGTCCATGAAAGAAGCCTGTGTAATGGATTACATATCACCCCGCAAAGCAGAAGCACTCCTGGGGCATTCATCTCCTGCTGTTCATTTGCAGATGCCTGCAGGAACTTCTTTTTGCATGAGCAGTCTGAAATTTACTTCTGGAGGCGAGCTGCCTATCTGCACACAAATATCAAGAAGATCTGCTTTGTCTGGGCACATTTCCCAACCAATAGCAGAACAAGGGGCAGGCAGGACTCTAGACGAGAGCATTTAGATCCATGCTGTGCATTGGCAATGTCCTTTTTACAAAGGGTTTCTTTCCTGAAACAACCAGAGTGTGAGTGATGGAGGTTTGGTGGTTTTTAAGCAGGGATCGTTTCTGTGAAGTGGTTTGCAGTGTAACCCCCAGATAAATGTACAGGTGAGGGGGTGAAGAGTTGCAACCAGAGGGCAGCCAGAGGCAAGAGTTTTTTAATTAGCTTTTACACAGGAGAAAGTGTTTGTGTGGCCACACTTTTGGCTCAGGGGAATCCTTAACCCAGCCTTGCATAGCCTGAGCCTGCTTACTGCTAAAAAGGAAAGGAGGGGAATAGACATTGGGTCACAGCTAAAAGAACATCATTTTCTACCAAACTCATCCTGTGTTTACCATATTAAATGATCAACACATTTGCACTGCATCAAACTGTGCAGATGTAGCATTAAAAGGTCAGCTGTTAACCTGCAGGAGCAGAGGGATTCCACATCACTCTCTTAAAGATGATACTCTGATCTGAACTGGTCCCCCTGGTATTCCAATAATAACATTAAGGCTCTGAGTGGCCGTATAGTGGTTCTCATTTGCAGGGCATGGAACCTCTTCATTAAGGTTCGGACTCCCACTGCGAAGATGGAATCCAACTCAGATTCCTCACCCTCAGCCCCTTGTTCAAATCTCAGTCAGGTTTCCCCCACAGTGGAATCTGTGGGATTAAACCTTCAAAAAACAAACACAATAAAAACCAAAACAACAACACAGAATTGGGAAACTTTAAAGAACTTGGATCTCTTCCAGCCAAATTGTTAATCTGTGTGGTCAATAATTCTAGAACAAATAAAATGAGAGTATCTTTTGATGCAATGATATTTGGAGGTGCGGGAAAATCAGAGGCAATGAAAGAGCAAGGTATTGCTCGTGTCTTGCATTCATGTAATATTGGCTGGCCTACCCTTGGGAGCAGCTTATAATATAAGAGCTGTATTATTACTTAGACCGTTTGGGACAGATAAGAACTAATCTCCCTCGAACCTCTCTGCCAGACCTGATCCTTAGAGCCTGGAGGTCCACGCATTTGTTTACGCTTTAGTTCAGCAAAGGATTTAAGGCCCTGTTTATCTTTAAGGCTCCTGGTAGATGTGCTAACTTTCAGGTATTTTTCATTGGAGAACGAGCCCTTCAGTGAATCAAAGCCTTGTTACATCCCTGTAGCAGATGGGAGAGGGTGAAAGCCTGGCCCCACCTGCCCAGCTTGCTAATGGAAGCAGCTGAGCCAGAATACAGATGTTGCCATGCTTACCTTTATTTCACAGAGGAAACCTGGAGGAGAAGGAGGTTTGAGATTTAGAGCAGATCTACACTCACAAGGCTATGCAAATTACTTATTACTCTGGCTCCAAGCCTGTGCTTAGAGGTACAATATAGGTTAATTAAAGACACGGGAGAGTAGGTGGAAGATGCACAGATTGGATGAAGCAAGAGTGGTGTGGCAAATGCTGAGGAAAGATGTCCCAGGTGGATGTGGGGAGAGAAAACTGACACCACGCACCAGCTTGGCTGTTTTATTTCTGAGAGGGAAAGCACAGCATCCAAGTATGGAGCAGAGCAAGCTGATGTGGGGCTGTGTGTCCATGCCTGTGGTGGGTGCTCCTTCAAGGTCCCTTCCAGGCCAAAGCTCTATGTGATTCTAGGAGCCTATGAAATTAGAACGGGCACTGTCGATGCTGGTTGGTCCCACGGCTTCCTACATATGGGAAAACTGGCACAAATTTGATGAACTCTTTGTGTGTTCTTTCCCAAAGAAAGGGTGTCAATGAGTCACAGAGGGCAAAACAGCCTCGTTCTCCACAAATGGTGTGGCAGATTTTCAGGTCTTTGGGCATCCTGAAATCATGAAGGCATGGGATGAGTTTCAGGAAGAGCAGTTTTGGTCACATACTTTATAGGGTCACAGCAGGGACAGTCATGAGCAATTTGTCAATCATGTGTATTCTGAAGTGGCTAAATGACCCAGTAACCTGTCCCTGCCTCACATCCAGCAAGGGTCTCTGTGTGCCGGGGTTGTTATGCTTGTTTTATCTGCACATTAGGGGCTCAGTAAAGAAAATGATCAGAAATTCCTGCAACTCCCAGTGCGCCCAATCTTGCTTTGCATTTCCTATTTTTTTCACATTGTTTTGTTTTTTAATAGCTTTCCAACCTTCTTTAGTGAAGCCATAAAAACACAAGGTATGAAAAGCCAAAGATTCTTTATAGGCAGAGGAATGTGTCTTTGTATATGCTTGTGTAGCAAGAAGCACAAGAGGGGACCCGATCCTCAATATGTTTGTAGGATGTGTCACACATTGGGGACCTGAATCTGATTGAGCCCTCCAGGCACAACCGTAATGTAAATATTAATTAACATTAATGGTCTGTGGCCTTGCCTGTCAGCTGGAAGCCAGCAAGGCAGTACACAGCAGAATGGTATTCATTTGTTGTTGAGTCCCGAAAGCTGTATGAGAGGTAGTATGGGAGCCCAGCAGTTTCACTCCCTCATGCTTACTCCTCTTTGCTCCAGTATCCTTCACAGGGAGGGAAGTCACAGCAGGAAGGAGGTGCCAGGGCTGAGAACACAGGAGGAGATAGGCACATTGTGGAGCTCTGCCCTGCTGTGAGCTCCCCATGCTGCAAGCTCCAGACATGGTGCCATATATTCCACAGGTTGAGAGCACTGCAAGTTTTGGGTCACACTTCCCCAAGCCTGTCACATTCTCCTGGGCTGATCTTTGCTAACTGATCCTCAGTTTTCTTGCAAGCAAGCACACAGCGATCACCCTGGGAACCGCAACTAGAATATCTCCGCTTCTCACTTGCTCCCAGGCCCGACTTTCAGCAACAGCATCTTCCTCATTTTCCCTCCCTCCTTCCCTCTACAAGCACCTCCAATAAATTATTAATTACAGCTCATCCAATTAAAGGGCTCCTGCATGTTAATAATTCATGGCTGCTCGTCAGAGCTGTTGGCGGGCAGGCGAGGCAGCACCAGGGTTGGGGCTTCGGTGAACTGAGAGGAGTGAAGTGCAATAAAGAAAAGAAGAAATCAATAGCGCAGCACAGGCTGTACGCATCCAGGAGACTCTTTATTATATCTGAAAATTGCTTTCTGTGATTGCTACCATCATTACTTCTGTATTTATTTTTTAACGACTCGTCCATCATGGAGGCTGTATACATAACGAAAAAGGCCAATTGCACTAAAACAGTTAAATTCTTTTAATGCCCAGCACTGGTGAAAGCAGTAATGAGTTCATTTTGCCTCTGCTCCCTCTTACGGTGAAACCTGCCTCATATAGAAGCCAGTTTCATTGCTATCTCTGTAAGTTAGAACAGACCTACGGCTTTTCCCTCTGGAAACAGACACATCAATGATGTCCATGAGTGTAACTTGGAGCTTAGCAGGTTTTACATTAGTATATAAGGCAGATTCCACACCATGAGAGTGCCAGCAGGGTATCCAGCAGAAGAGTGAGTGTGGTGCTATTGCAGAACCAGGGAAGAAAGGAAATAGGCAACCTTTCCCAATGTTTGAGATGAGTTGGCATTAGAGGAAAGGTAGACAAATAGCCTGGGATGAGGGCCATAAAAGCTGTACACATTAGAGGGGATTTGGCCTCCTACGAGGATGATCTGAAACATGAAGGAAGTGGAATTGTAGATTTTAGTGTGTGAGCATCGTCATAGGGAGCAAATCCAGTCTGGTAACTGGCCAACCTCCTTGTTGTCACAAAAAAAAGGTACACAGAGAACAAAGGGTTAGGAGACAGAGCAGAGAAACTCAAAGTAGAAATAAGATCCACTTTATTTGCCGGTGATGTCAGCCCACTGAAAGGAAATACTGAGTGGCTTCCAATGAAGGGATGCGTAGGTGGAAATCACAGCAGGACTCAGAGCCTCATGGAAGATAGGCATCAAACACCAGGTGATGGTTTACTGCCAGTAAATAACCCAGGAAAATGGTGAGGACTGCCCTGAACAGGAAGCAAGCTTAAATCAAATTGCCTTGTCCTCCAAAGCCTTTTGTCTCTGGAATGATGTGTCTTTAATAGGGGTCATTCCCTCCTTTTATAAGCTTGGGGACTACGAGGAGGAGGTCAGATGTACTGGAAGCTACACAACTCCTTTTGTGGCCTTGCACACCGGGAGCATTTTGCTTTAAACCAAATCTGATGAAAACCATGAAAAGTCAAAAAGAAACACCGCTGATGCGTGGTGCAGTTGGTTCTGTGTGTGGGCTGTGAGCTTATTTGGAAAGAAATGATGACTTCGTACAGCACCTACTTCAGTGAGACTTCAGGCTGGGGCTTTCTAACACTGCAGATGCATAATATTGATGAAACACCATTCCCTGCATGGGGGTGTGATACGACTGCCTCTCGGATTTTAAAATATGGAAGAACTTGGAGAGAAGAGTTACTCTCTTTTTAATGTAAGTTATTTTAGTGCTGATTTGAGAGCCCTGAGGAGAACGTGGAGTACAGTCTTCATGCCCCAGTCAGTCTTAGGTCTCTCAGCTGCAATTTACAATTAGTGCTAATTTGATTGTGGTTGCTGTGGTATGGATCATGATGACTTTTTATACCCCACTGATCCTGCATTGCAATTTGATGGATCTTGCCCAGTGGGCAGAGACACCACCAAATTTCTCCTGTTGTTTTGTTTGGACCCAGCTGCTGGATAGCCTAGTTCTTAAGGTGCTCGGGTTGACATCTCTTCCCTCTTTGCTTCTGTATCCAAACCCTGAAATCACAATCACATTGTTCTTCCTGGTTTTGTACACTGACTAAGGCTCCTGCCATGGGAACCAGCCCCTCTGCTCAGAGCCACAGAAGGAGATGTCTGCAAGGAGCAAGAGGTGGGAACTTCCCTAGTTGTTTGTCAGCACAGGAGATTATCTCCCAGCCCTCATGCCACCCTTGTTTGATACATTAGAAGTAGAGGTGGATGAGACAAGAACATGGGCAGGCTAAGACAAGGCTGGCACCATGCGATACTGTCAGCTTTCCTGAGCCATAGCTGTAGTTCCAAACCGCTTTCTTCTTCCAAAAGCAAAGAGCAGTGGTTGGATGTCTTTTTTTCTGCCCCCCCAGATTTTTGCAATATCTCAATTTGTCCACTGTGTACGCACAGATCAATTCCAGAGAATGAAACCAACGTGAACTCGTAACATTGCCGGGCTTTTAAACAACAACAAGACCACAATGAACAGCAAATCTGAGCAGAGCGCCACATTTCTGATAGTTTGTTATTGACGTTTTCATGAAGGAGGAATTGATCATATCTCAGCTCTGGAGTTGAGGTCTTTGAAAAATCTAGCCATTACTTTGCAATAAAAAGGTGGGGATATGGACACAGATGATGCCCCACTTGCAAACACCTCCCTGGAATCTCCTGCCTAAATGCAGTTCTCTTCCAGCATGGCTTTGTATAAAATGGTTTTTCACTCGGTTCTCTCTCTGCTGTTTGCTTTATGTGTCTGTTAATACATAATCCTGCTCTTTTTCATCTGGCTTGTATTTTTGGCTTTTTTTTTTTTCCCCACCTTTTCTTTCCCTGCTTAGTACTAAAATGCAGCACACAGATCGTGCTTTCAGCTGCCTGTGATCTGTCAGTGGGCCCAGGAGCTTAGCCTGAACAGTCTATGTAAATATTGTCTCAAAATTACAAATATTCGGAATGGCAGCAATATATGGGGCTTTTGTTCAAGCATCTTGTTTTATGGGTTTAACTACGGGCTGGGAAGCATGGAGATGTTGACGTGTTATTTGTACAAGGGACACACACTCACGTGTACACAGAAGCTGACATTGTACAAATAGCAGTTCAGGCCATAAATATCACAGCAAAATTGCTCCCAGATCAAAACAACCCCCAAAAGAGACATGATGGAAATGAAGTCAGACTGTATTACTTTTGGGGCACAAACCCTATTATTTTTTCTTCTCTGAAGGTGGGTGGAAAACTTCAGTGCTGAGGAGCCTATTTTGGATGAATGCATTTAGAAACAAAATGTACCTTATATCTAAAAATCTGAGTGCCATGAATATTTAACGCAGGGAGGAAAGAATGATTTTGTCAGTGTGTAAAGCAGTCCCAGGGAGGCTCGAATTCTGCCTGGTTTCTATTAGCTTTCCTGCTCTGTAAACAGACTGAGTTGTTTGCTGCAGGAGAGATGTGCAGGAGCAGGGAGGAAAAAAGGCTCAGGTGAAAGGGGAAAAGCCCAGTGCCATGGGAATGAGTGGGGATGGATTTGCTGGCCAAAGAACTGCCTCCATCCCCACATGTCATGAGGCATTGCCTGCTGGGATACATGGGCATGGATATCAGGCTGGGCAGCAGCTGCAGCCATCCCCTCCCCTCTGTACCAGCACAGTTTTCAATAGCATTTTGCTTCTTCTATCTTTCCATTACTCCAGTTTTCACGTGAGAAAGACCATAAGACTGATACAGCCTACCTGGACCCAGTCCTGCTGTTCTGCAAATGGAGCTAGTTTAGCATCAGCAAGCAGCAAAGATTTCTATCTCTTCCTTTCTAAGTTGCTTTATCCCCTCCTGCCTTTACCAAGCAGGTGCTCAGCACAGCCATGAGTCAGAGCCTTTGCAGAGGGCTGCTGGTACCAGGCTGCCATCCAGAGGGGAAAGATGTGGAGCTGGGAGCACCAGGCACTTGCTGGATGGGGAAGGTACACAGAAGGGACAGCCCAGGTCAGGAAATCAGAGCAGGAATTTGCAGCTAAAGCAAGAAGGGGTTCTGAAGAGAGTCAGATGTTTGCAGCTGTTTTCCAGGCCCTACCAAACCCTTCCTCCAGAATCCTTTCTGATCAAATTCTGGATCACGAGCATCAGCAAAATTTGCAAATGAAAAGGAATAATCATAATTTCTGTACGTGACATTTGTCATGGGAAGACTTCAAGCACCTCACCCTCTGACTCTCTGCAGCTCTGCTCTCCCTGCCTCTGGGTTCACAGCAGCCTCTGACCATGAATGTGAGCCTCCCTTTCTACATGACCGCAGCCCTAAGCCCACACTGTGCCACTCGGTCTTTTTAGGTGGCTGAAAAGTGCAAAAAGGACAGAAAGCAGTAGAAAGCTGTTGGTTTCCAGGCTGTCTGATGCCTGCAGGTACCTTCGATCCTCAGATTATCAGCCCATGTTATTAATTGCTGACAGTGAATAAGATGAATATATCCCAATAGGACAGACACATCAATATAATCAATACCTATTAGTTTTTTCCACTCATGGTATGTATGTGTGTATGTGCATATAGAGCTGGGTATATCTGTGCAAACATTCAGGTCATTTCCAGTGACTATCTATAAATACAGACTGCTATACCTCTCATCTATATAGAGAGCATGCTTCTCTCTCTGTGATTTTGCACTAGGTCTTCCTTTTGCAGTGTGATCAATAACAGTTCTATCGCAGAAGGTGAGCAAAGTGCCTTGTTAAACTAATAATTGCACAGGAACCAAATCCCTCCTAATAAAATCTTTTAAAACCTTTATGAAATTTCCACTCTCAGGCCAGTTTTCCTGGGAGACCTATAATTACTGACAGCAGAAAGAGAGGAGCATAACCAGCCACTCTTACCAGCTGCCCGATTGAGACACTAAAATGGGGTTGCACCGAGAAGGTGGCCCCTGTGGAGTCTCTTGATTGAGACACAAACCTGGACGCTTGTGCTGTCCATCTCCTGGCAGGGTTTATAATTAAAGTTGTATTGCTGTTGATATTCCAGCAGCACCTGTAAGACCCGCTGCACAAGGTGCTGTGCAAACAGAGAGACAGCGGGGTTGGCTGCAAAGGATTTACAGCCATAATAGATAAGGTGTGCGGAGGAAGGCGGGGGGGAAAGGGGGTGAGAGGGGTGAAGAGGAGGAGGAAGGACAGTGAGTCCTTCAAGATCGGATGTTTACAGAAAGCAGAAGTCAGGGGCCTGCTTGCCAAGCAGCTTCCACTCTGCCAAACTGCTCCTTCTCTCACATTTAGTCCCCAAGAAATGCACACACAGCTCAACCTAAGCATGTCCATGTTGTATTTGTGCATGTGATCATACTGTATGGCAAAGTGATGCTTCTTACCTGCAGATGAGATTTTCATTATCCAATCAGGTCCCACGTGGCTGTAGGAATTCCTAAACCGATGCATTTCTAGGATGAACTCTGCAACCAAAAACACAGCATGCATGGCTTCAAGGAAGGTCTGCAAGGTGCTGGGGCTGGGGATGGCAGCTGCTCTGCAAGGTGGTTATATGCCAGGATGGACTTGTTCCTTGTTCCTTGCCAGTAGGCCAAAAGGGAAGGACAGCACTTGCAGGATGCTGATGGAAGCTGGGAGTGGGGAGGCGGAACGCAGGCTTGAAGTGAGGGATGGGCACTGCAATTCCCACCGCAGTGGATGCAGTGAGGGCTGCCACAAGCTGGAGCAGCCAGAAGAGTGTGCTGTGCCTTGTTCTCTGCAGCCTAGCACCTGCACTGTGGGGGAAAGGCTGGTCACTTGTCCATGAGGAGGCATCTTCCCAGAAGTGGCTGCTGTTTCTATGAGCTTTTCACTAGCTTCAGCCCCATCCATCTATGCAGCATTGGTAACACAGGGAAGAAAGGGAGGAAACCAGAAAGTTAGTAAGTCATGGGCTGTGTTTGGTTAAACAGTGTCTCCAGGCTTCAAAACTAATGCATATGGAAGGGGGTGTTATGTAGGGACACTCAGCTTCCTTTCTCTGAGTTAATTAACCTCCTTCACCTCTGTGCTGTTATAGACACAAGCAGTTCTGCTGCATATGTCAAGGGCGTAATTAGCACAGACTGAGCAAACCACACACCCGGCATGGAAGCGTGCCTGCAAGATGGACTAGAGTGAATGCCAGGCATCAGCAAGGCTGGTGAGCCACAGCACTGCTGGCTGAGTGTGGCAGGAGGGAATCTGAGCTCCTGCAGGGGGAGAAAAAGGCTGCCCCTTTCCGTTCCCCCATCTACTGTCCATGGTTACAGTACATTGATGGGAAAGCTAACATGGAATCCAGAAGTATTTCACTGGTAGAGGAAAACTTGAGGGTAAGCCTGCATGGATGAGTTGTGTGTCCACCATTGCTGACCCAACTAATTTCATGGGACCTCGTCCCTCACTTCACAGCCATGATGGATCCTTCCATGACTGTTGATCAACTCCATTCATATTGAAGCTTCCTCTTCTTCCTTCTATTAAATTCTCCTGTTGCATTTCACCTGTCATACAGACTGCAAACAGCCTGCACTCACCCAGTTCCACAGCCAAAGATTCCCAGTGCTACTGTAGTGCAGTTCACAGTGAATTGAATCTGGGAGAGGAGCAAAGCAGTGAAGGCTAATGGTGTTTCTTGCAAGGCCTCACCTCTTCTGCAGCCCACAGCTTCAGACATCACCTCCTCCCTTCTCCACAGAATCACAAAACACACATGCAGAACATTCCCAGTTTTTAAATGCTGCTGTTTTAGAGAAACATAGTGCTTGTTCCAGCTGCAGGCACTAAATCATCCCTCTTCCCTGGACATGTGCTGAGGAAGTAAGGCCAGTGATGAATGGGGCTGTCCGTATTTACATTGGGAGCAGAACAGCTGTGTGCATCTCACTGTGCAATGAGTACTCTGTGCAAACTCGGCATCCCCCTTGCTTCCTCCCACACCGCTTGCTGACAGTGACGGATTGTCCACTTTTGCAGAGCACTGCCTGGCAGTGTGCGTGACTCCCAACACCTCTTGAAAGCAAGGAGGGGGGAGAAGCTAACCCTCAAGTCATCAGAGTTGCTGTATTTCTTTGGCAAGTCTTATTTCCTGTGGTGACTTTGCAAACAAGCAGGCCACAGAAATAAAAGAGACGACGTGGTAAATTGGAGGGGGGAAGGGGTGGAGAAAGAGCAGCCCGTCTGTGTCTTGCAAGGGACTGCATCATGTTGTAGTGTCTGTAGCACTTTTCATCCTCCAGGTAAATATTGATATATATATATGCTCTGCATAATCAGATTACAATGGCCTGCATAGGGATCTTGGGCTTTGGGATTTAAGAAGTGCTTAAAACATTGGCAAGAGCTAAGCAGTGTATGGACAACCAGTAGAGGATTCTCACCCTTAGAGCCACTGATCCATCTATATCTTGATCTATACTGTGTGCTGCTGACTTCTCCTGGTGGCCCCATCTCAATGCTACCTGAAAGAGAACATCTTGTTCTTCCACCAGAGCTCCACACAACCCTGTCAGTGAACTTCATACCTCCCTCACTTATGGGTCTATGTGTTTCCCTCATAACCTCATAACAGTGCCTGTGTAACCCTGCAGGACAGTTTCCAGTGATAATAACGATCTGTGAGGGGCTTCATCACAATTAATATGCCCCAGGAGAATGCTTTGCTTTCCCCAGATCAGCATATCTGAGAGGAATAATATATGTCCCAAATCTGACCAAACATTTTAGCTCTCCGTCATACTCCTCAGCTGATGGAGACGTCCTGGGAACAAGCAACAGATTTTGGAGTAGAGAATAAGCTGCAGGGCTGTCTACATTGGACAAAACAAGAGGTCAAAGAAGAGATTTTAGTGCGATACTTTCATCCAGCACACTGCATGAGAAAGACTTAACCTGTAGTGGCAGGGTGGATGGCTCTACTATATAGAGAAGAAAGACCCTGGCACTGTGCTCTGGGGCAGTGATAGCATGTGAGGCGCTTATGTGCCTTAAGCAGCCCCAGGTGATAAGAACTGGCTCCTTCTGTGCAGCCTTCTGCTGCAGCAGGCCAATGGACAGCCCACCTTGAGATCCCAAATGTGGCTGAGGTTCCCTTGAGGCAGAGATTAGCCCCCAGCTTCTATTCCCATCTGGAGCCAGTCCAGCCCCACACAAGATGGAGGTGATGTGAGATTCCCGGCTCCTGAGCCCACATTCTGTGGGCTGAAATGCGTTTCCTCCCCACACCATGGAAGTGCTAATCTCTAAAGGAGGGAAAGAATGAACTGCAAATGGAAAATGGCATTTTCAATCTGCTGGAGCGTCAGGGGAGGGGGAACAAAGCTAGATTCGGGGAAAGGCAAAGAGAAGAATGGCAGGGAGCTGGAAAAGGCTCCTTGCCTTATTCCTATGCTGCTCCACTCCACACTCAGATAAAGTGGTCCCTTTTCTCCAGCCTTCTCCTTTCTAGTCACACACTCTGTTGGTTAATTCTCTCCTCGTCGAGATCAGAGATTAGATAGAGCCTGGATTTATAGCTAGTGAAAATAAAAAGAGCTGCTCCTATCAAGGATTCAAATGATTAAATATCCCACCATAGAAATACTTTTAACTTCACTTACAGTACAATTTCACTTACACACTGATGCAGTTGACAGCGCTAACAAAAGCTGCTTGAGTAATAAGGGGCCTGAAGAGAGAGAGAAAGAAGCTGGAGGAGAGAAGGAGAACAAGGGATAGGGACAGAAATGGAGAGAGAAAGAGAAATGGGATTAGATCATGAGATGCAAAGAGAGGAAAGGAAAATCACAAAAAGGGGAGGAAAAGAGGAGGTTGGCTCTTTCTGCCAGCAGCATTAAAAGTACAAGAGCTAAACCAATTAAACAATGACAGGAAAGCAAAGGATTAAATGAAGGGCTATGTAAAACAGCTCCTCTAATCCAGCTCATTTACTGCTCTTTATTCTTCATTTCCCTCTCATGTTGATCCTCAGATTCAACAATGCCAGAGCCCAGCGCTTCATGCACATGGGGCTTTGCTGGCACTGTGCTGTGCTGTCCCCCCTCTTCTGCCCTTGCCCTGGCCCTGCTCATGGTGGGGACAGTAGTGTGAGATTCAGGCAGTGGATCCTCATCCAGGGGATGCTTCAGAGCAGATCCAGCTCCAGTGAATGCAAGAGATAGGCACCTCTCCCCATGTGCCCATCATGCTGAGAGATGACAGTGGGAAGGGGCATTTCCAGCCCCTATGTCCTGCCTCTTTGGTGCCCACTGAAGCATCCCAGATCTGCTTGGGTCAGGGACTCCTGCAGAAATCTCTCTGTTATGAGGACGCAGAAGGAGACTGATGTGGACTAATGTCACTTATCCACCTTCTACTTTTCCTCTTTCTCCATTTGCCCAATGTCCAAGGATCACTGTTTCCTTTCTGGTTCAATCATGCAGTTTTGATCTCAGCCCCAGGGACAGCAGAAGGAAAGCAAAGCAAGTCATTTGAGGAAGGACTTAGACACTGGGGGATGCAGTGCCCTGGAGGAGTTTATTTGTGCTTGGTCACTGTCTGCAGGGATACAGTGCTGTTTGGAAACGACTTTTTTTCCCCTTCAGCACTCCAGAGCTGAACATCATTTGAATTCACCCTCTCCTCCTCTTGCAGGAGACAGAAAGGCCCCAGCCGTACTTGAAATGAGACAGATGCTTATGGAATTGTGGTTTTAAAAGCATTTTTCAGTTGAGTTCTTTCCTTTTCTACACAGAACAGTCCAATGTGAGCTGACTAATAAATGCATTATCTTTTTTTTTCCCCTTTCCTAGGAGGGTTTGATATGGCAGCTTCATAGATCAGCCTGGTCTCCAGGGATATTTCTGCCCTAAACAAAATGGAAATCGTCTGCCCCCTCACAAGCCCTCAGTGATTCATACAATAAAGAGAACCCATAAATATTTGGGTAATTACAGTCCGTTCACCTAAATTCCTTAAGTGGCAGAGCACTTTCTCACTTCCTGTCCTTAAACAGCTGCCTGTGTGTTGTTGTTTGCTGCTCGTGCAGCTCCGTATACACCTGCTTCCCCCTTCAGGGTCAGGTAACATGGTTCCACTCGGAGTGTAGTTAGCAACAGTTGGGGATGTTTCATAACAGAAGCATGAGATGTTGTGCAATGTATAGCGAGTTAAACACTGTATTTCCTTCTGTATGGTCTGCATAGAGCAAATGCTTCTTGCCAGGGGGGGGTCCTTAATGTTCCAACCACCCCTCAGCCTGCTTTCCAGCCATCTCCTTCACATGAAGGCCAGCAGCTGCTGAGGGATGCTGTGGGCAGGCTCAGCTCAGCTCAGTGACAACCCCAGAGATGAATGTGTTTTATAATGTTATTATCACCGTGTTGTTGTTAATATTTTACTGCTTGTTGTCACCGCTCTGTGAGGCAGACCCAGTTATACATCTGTCTGATCAGGGTGGTCGGCAGCCCTTTGTACATTGCCTGGAATGCTCTCTGCTGGCCCCTTGCATGCAGCTGGTGGCTGCAGCAGCAGGTGAGACATAGGCTTCCTTCCATGCATCCACCTAGGCAGGTGGATTTGCACAAAGCGTGTTTCTTTGCAACTCTCCAAGAGTACTTCCAATGAGCACTGGGCAGTGCATGCTCACTGGAGGCCAGGGTCACCATGCCTAGCTGGCTCCTGAGTGCCTGGGATGCCTACAGTCTGACATCAGGCCTTGTCACTCACCAAAGTTTTTATTGGAACCTGCTGCTTTATCAAACATTTCATTTTATCTGTGTGTTCTTTTTTTCACTCCCCACCTCTCCCTCCCGTTTCCTCCTGCTACTTAAAATTTGTTTCTTGCCTTGCTATGGGTGACAGTGCTTCTAATCAGCACTTTCCTTGTCTAATTGCCTCATTGCAAGTTTCTCCCTGAACCTGTCAGACATAAACTCACACTTCTTGCCTTACTTGTCACAAGAAAAATTGTTCTTTTCAATGTATCTGGGTAGAGGCACAAGGACACCGAATACTCTGGGGAGAGAGAGATAGAGAAGTGAATGGCTGCAGGTACTCATTACGTGGTGTTTCTAAAGGCTTCCCCAGCTTACCTGGGGACACACAAACATGGGGAAAAAAAACAAAAAGAAAATTCTCCATCTCAGAAACATCACAGTCCAAAATATGTTGACACTGAAAATTCCCTGCGGAAGATAGACCTGCTGTGTCTGAAGCAGAGAATGAGTGAATTACTTGGGGAAACAGCACCCATGGCAGCAGAGATTATTTTGCCTGCTAAAGGAAGATCTGGTGACAAGGAATACTAATGCCCAATTTTGATATAAGTATCTGTTGCATAGGAACCTGCTTGCTGACCTAGTCCCTCCGTGTTTTTACCACATCAGATGTGCTTACAGAGAAGCAGGTTGCGTGCTTTTTTCATCCTAGCGCTGCATTCATGTAAGACATTTCTGTCCTGTTCACACCTGAACAGAGCGTTGAGTTTTCCTCCCACATTCAAATCCTGTTATTCACCTAAATTAGATTATTTGTGAATCACATTGATGCTCACCCCTGGTGATAGCGGAGTATTTCAGGCCAAGGTATTTGTGGTTGTCATCTTATCTGCTGATAAGAAGATAACAGTGTTCTTCCACACCACTGACATGTTAGTTTTAGAGCTGGGAGATTTGCCTATCAAAAGCTGGCAGGAAGACAGAGTGGGGTTGGACATTTTTGCAGCTCAGCTTAGCGTTTCCTTGCTGAGATAAATGATGACCTTGGGCTTACCTCCACCTGCTTTGCCTTGGACTAAGCAGGGGATGAGGTTGATGTCACAACTTCAGAACTTGCCTGAAGTAATTTGGAAGATTCCAGCCTTATGGCTGCTGTATTATGTTGATGACATACTGGTCTCGTCCTTCACATTTCATCCCACAAGAGCAGATTCCTTCTGTGGTCCAGGACAAGCCAATTCTGACCAGTGTCCCTTTCACCTCAAGGATTATTCAGAGAGAAAGCACAGAGATAGCAGCTGGGCATAAATAGAAGGTAGAACAGAGAGAGATTGACCATGGGCCACTGCAAAGTATTTCACCTGTCAAAAAAAAAAATTACTTTAAGCTGCACATTTGGGTTATAAAAATATTTCTTCAATCAAGAAAAGATCTGCTGTTCACAAATTGAAGGCAGGACCTTCTCCTTGTCTCAGAAAATTAATTTGAAATAAAAAAATGTGGGGATTCCATGGCAGGAGAGGAGAGAGATCACGTACCTGAGCACAGTCCTTAGACCCTGCCCCAAGTGCCACTGCACTGCAATGGGGATATGGTACAGCTCTTCTTGCTAGGACCAAAATGTCAACTCTATACCCAAATCATAGAAGATGTCTGCTGGTCAGTGGAGTTTCTATGCTTCTTCTCATCCAGGTAACTCCAAGATAACTGTGTGGGATACTAGGATGTTTGGTTGCCCAGCCACCATTGCCCTCAGCAACCCCCATCCCCATTGCTGCTTCCCAGGGATCTTTATCGAGCTGCCATGTTGTTTGTTCAGATTCATGCCAAGTAACACAGAGCTCACCTTGATCCTTATTATTAGGCTAATAATTACTTTTCTACACTTTTCAAATCCATCTCTGTCTGAATATAGGATACAAATGACTAAACATATACATTTCATGTCATTTGTGAATCATTAAGCCTCACTTAAGAGGGTTTGCATCACTCCACGCTCATATTTACCATCCTCACCTTATTCAGTGTCAGGGTGCCATGTGGCAAAACACAAGTTTCTCTCTACCCCTTGTTTCCTTGTCTCACATTCCCCTTGTTTTACTCTTTTGCATTGAGGTGTTCTGTACAGAAACGACCATGGCAATGAATTTAAAGAGGATTATTAATCTTAGCCTTTTTTTTTTTTTTGGAGTTTGACTTTTAGCTTAAGTCAAAAATATTTCAGGTCTTTAGAGCCATAATTAGACATATTGTCCTTAGCCAAATGCCAGATAATTTGTACGCACTTGAGGTAAATCTTTTGCTGGAAAGGTAGGCAAATATTGAAACATGTAATGAAAACAGGAAAAGGCACGAATAAAATAACCACACAACTGTTTTAAATCTTTTAAATTACTTTCTCTTCTGCCTCTCATTAGTAAATATTTTAGTTATTCTCTCATTGAACAAATCCTCCTTCCAGGACCTGAGTCTTTCTCTCTCATTAATGTCCTCTTTTTTTCCAAACCAAGTTATAAAGGTCTCCTTATTTCTTTAACTCACCTGCTGTCTAAGATCCAGATGTAGAACCAGAGAGAGAAAGAAATGGCAGCGTGTTCATTCATTCCGGGCAGGGATTATTTTTTGTTCCTACTTTGGGCTGAAAACATTCAAAGTAAGTGCAGCACTTTGGGAAATGGCGCATAAAGAGACTTTTCTTGTGGGAGAGGAGAATGAAAAAGGAAGGAAAAGTCTCACGGTGACAGAAGTAATCAGAGAATTTACAAATTATGTTTTTTGACAACGTAGACAGCTCTAGGAGGCTGCCTTCCCTTTCAAGACAAAGTCACTTGTCATTCTGTTCGAAAAAGACAAGGAACGTGTCAAGAGTTATTTGAAATGTAAAGTATTGTTTTTAGCTTCTTTTTCTCTCGTTATTGTAGTAGCAAAGTACTTGCTGTGCTGATGATGAGATTGAAACTGCAGCAGGACCGAGGGGCTGGGAGATTCCCAGGGCTGGGAAAGACCGATGGAGGAAAGAGCAATGTGGGGGACCCACAGCATTGATGATATGGGGCAAAGGAGTGGGTTTGTAGCAGAGAAGGGAAGGAGGAACAATGACCCTTTCAGAGGAACCCCAACATCAGAAAACAATTCCAGAACTCTTTCTCTGGGCACCTCAGATATCCAACCCACACACCCAATGCAAAGTTTCACATCAGCTTTACATTGAGTGCCAGATGTTGCAAGCACCAGCATTCTAGAAATGCTCCCAAGCCCAATGGGACGCAACACAAGGAATCCCGGTCCCTGGTAAAATAGGTTTCCAGTTCTCCCAGTGGAAAGCAGTCCCAGCCATTACATGTTTTCCAACAGGGGTTACCCAGGCAAGCAGCTCTGATGGGCACTCATCCCAGCTTTCCACCTTTTGCCTCTCCCCGTGTTGGCTGCAGTTAGCAAAGTTGCACTGGTGGTTGATAAGCATCGGGTAACCCGTGGCAACCAAGTTCAGTTCTAGAATGTTTTTCCGGTAATTTCATAAACGAGGGGGCATTTTTGTTTTTATTTTGGTTGGAAATAGGAAAAAAAAAAAAAAAAAGAAAAAGAAAAAGAGGATAAAACTAAAGAAAGGCACAAGTGTGTGGATAGGCACAAGTCACAAGTGTCTGCATTGGGCCAGGTGCCACCCGTGTGCTGCAGGGATGAACTCTCAAGTCAGGCAACATGGGTGTACACATCTCTCTTCCCCCCCTGCTCCTCCTCCCAGGATCTGGGGATAGTGGGGTATCCAACAGCCATTTCTTCCAAATGTCACCCTAGCAATGCAGTTGGCTGCTAAATATGGCTTACAGCACAAGGCTGGCAGATGAGATTAGATAGACGTACAGACAGGCTGGCAGACAGGGAGACAGATACTTGTGCAAGTTGCTGTTACAAGATGAGGCTGATTATATTCCATTCTAGATTTGATTAGATTGCGTAAGTAGACAGGCCAGCAGAAATGAGCTGCCTGGTAGAGCAGGACATTTAACTAAAGGTCAGACAAAATTGCCCTGGAAACTGGTACGTACAGCAAAGTGTGGAGGTGGAGCTCTCAGGGCCTGTTTCTTTTAGAGAGACAGAAGAAATTTTAATTGCTAGAATTTCTGAGAGCTTTGCATGCCTGTAAGCACGTCCATACTGCAGCACGTGTCCTGCCTTCCAGCACACACATCCCACGCCAGCACCTCGAATCCTCATCACCAACACCCTAAATCCTCCCCGCGTGGCCTCAGCCATCCCCTGCTGTCCTGCAGCACTGGAATGGAGAACATCAGGGAAATGCTCTCCATGGCTGTAACTGAAAGCCACAAAGCCAGAACTGCAGGAAGCTGCCACTCAAAGCCTATGTTGACAGCATCTGTATTATTTTTTCATATATACTTTTTCCTCCCTAAATTAACTTTTCCTTTAAATACATTTATTTTTTTTTTTTCCAACAGGCCAAATAATTGGATTTTTCATTGTTAAAAGAAGGGAACATAAATTACTCCTGTTGGGTGCAGATTAGGTTACGGGATTTCTTTTCTTCTGTCACCGTCAATGCCCCGGTGTCAGAGAGCTTTAATATTTAATGCATTCCTAATTAGTCTCCATTGGCCCAGGGCACTTAACAAAACCTGACACCAACCATAGAGTCAAGTTCATTTAGAGAACACAATTACCCAACCATCATTTCCATGCAGCGGCTGGATTACCCATAAAATTCCCTTCCCAACCCCCATCCCTACTCCCACCTTCCCATAGTCACAAGTTAATTACAAAAAGAAAAAATAGCATTTGATTCCGGTGACAGAAGATACAAATTATCTCATTTGGTCAGGGCAATGACATTTCCAAGACTCCTTTAATCGCTCGGAAGCCCTGCTGCATTGAGTGGCATTTACAGAAGGATATTGCTGCTTGTGTCACTGCTGCCTTGATGCCTTGTTGCTTTGCATGCTCAGAAGATCTGAAGTTCATTCTTTCTTAAAGCATTGGCAGGTCATCTGGGAAAGGAGGAATAAAAGGATCTGGAAAGGAAAATAAAACACAATTTTGTATAACAAGTGTTTGTTTAGGGGGCCTCCAATCTGCAGGTGTGGTAAGGTAGAGGGAATAGGTTGTTAGGGGGTACAGCAGTGATGGGAGGGGATGTGGTGAACAATGAAACCAGGACTGAAGGGAGCATGTCTTCTCTGGGCTGGAAGCTGAGCCCATACATGGGGTGTCCTCATGCTCAGCTTTTGGGACCTAACTTCAGTGCTATCCAAGTGCACTTCTTGATAAATCCAAGAGAAGCAAGCTCTGAGCTGCTGTCTGGAAGCACTGATCTTATGCTTTTGGCTCTAGGGACACTAGTGATGCAAAGTTCATCCTCATGTGTTCCCATCTAGAGAAAGACTTTGGCTCTCTGCCCCAAAGAGCTCTGGGTATAAGCGAGCCTGACAAAAAATGGACACAAAGCAGTGTGTTGGAACATCACTATTCTGAGTTCAGCAACTCCAGCATCCTCCAGTATCAGCCTTTGTTGTCACCACTAATGACACTAAGTGACCTAATGACCATTTGAGTGCACAAACAACCAGAACATTGCAGCAAGACAAGTCTCCTTTGATCTGAGAAACCCCCTCAGGGCTTGGTGCTGCTCTTGGCCATCCTGTCTGATAGCCTGCTGGGCACAAGGCAGACCTAAACACCACGAACTAAACCTTTTTTGGATGGGGTAATTCACTGGAACCAAACAAACTGCTTTGAAGGGGTGCGCTGGATTGACTTCCATTTCTCAAAGAGTAACTCAGCTCCAAAAACTTCTCGAACCAAGCACTAGGAAAGCCCATTCTGAAGAATGATGGCATTTCTATGAGTGAGGAATCACCACTTTCCTCATTATTAGTGCTATGCATGCAGCTTCATCCTCTGCGTGTTAGGAGGCAGCAGCTGAAGGGTTAATGGGGAATATTAACTTGTTAGACTGTTGATCTGCCCCGGGGCCATCGGGAGCTTAAATAGGCAACAGTTAATTAAAAATAAACTGACACTTTACTTTAAGGATAGTTTTAATAACCATTTATAAATGTTACATTAAAAATTCATGCACTGTTATCAACTCCTGCTAAGGATTTACAGCACAATGGAGGTGTTATGAATGTTTTATAGCTTCTGTGGAAAACCTCTTTCTGCACAGATATTTTCAGAGGTCTGTCTGTCTTTCCTGGGCTGCATCATACATACCCACAACAACAGCAGCACGGCAAATACCAGCAGCTTCCCAAGATATTCAGGCCTAAATTTAGACTTAGAGATGGCTTGTCTATAAGCCGACCTATCGGAAGTCTCAAATATCTCAGGAAAGTGTTAAGAAAAAAACCACAAAACCCCAAAGCAGCACATTTCTGGATTTCTAGCTAAAATTCTACCCTGGTGTTTAGGACAGCCCTATCAGCTTTGCATGCGCTGTGCAGAGGATTGGATTTCTGCATTGGTACATCACAGCCCCAGGAGGGTCACAGTAAACAGCTGGGGGCCTCCGAAAGTGCAGCAAATATGATTACAATCTAGAGCAGAGAAAACAACCTAATGCTCCAGAGTAATCTTCATCAGCCTCTCCAAATGTATACACACACAAGCAAACACACTCACAAACACATCCGCCTGAACACAAACACCTCCTCGCTGTGCATCTCTGTAAGCTTAGCACGGTGTGTTTTTGCTCCTGCTTGCAGCAAAACCGTTGTGCTTCGGCTGAGCAGAGCTTGTCCTGGAAGGCAACGAGGAGCTCTAAGCTGAGCACTCAATAATAGCACTCCTGGAGCTGCTCCCCCGCCCCGTGCTGCCCCCTGCCCTGCTCCCAGCTGGGAGCTGCACGCTGGTCCTTCCATGTCACAGATAGACCCACGCGCGGGCAGGAGGTGGCAGGAGGATGCGATGAGTGCTGCTAGAGAGACGGTGCATAAATGGAACGTCTGATCATCGTCATTAGCCATTTGGAAATGCGCTCCCTCTGACAATGGCGCTGCCCCTTTTGTTTCAGCTCTCCGCAAACGCGGTGTGATTGAAGCTGGCTGGCTGCACGCTTAGAGAAAACAGATTTGAGCTCACGCTTACCTGCTTCTCTGTGCCGCTTGCAGCTCACATGGCAATGGTACCTCGGGGGGATGCTGCATGCTGGGGCTGGGCTGCCAGGACCTCAATGACACCCATTCACAGGAGTGATTAAATGTGCGAGGTGAGGCCTGAGCACCTCCTTTGTGCTTCGTGCTGCCCATGCAAACACGGGACCTCGCTGTGCAAGCTCTGATGGAGAACAGCCTTCAGAATCTGCAGCCTGCCACCAATCAAACTGGCATTCACCTTGCTTGCTTTTTCTTTCTTTCTTTCTTTTTTGTTTTGGCTTTGCTTTAAAGGAAGGGTTCAGAGTGTAGGCTGTGGAGCCTGGCAAGAAAAAGTTAAAAATGAGTGAAAAATACATGGTGCCAGGCAGGTTCAGAACTCTAATTAGGGTAATTGATAATACAATGCTCCAAGGTAACAGGAGCCCTTAGGCTTCTGTGCAAGCATCCCTGAAGAGGTGATAAAGATGGAGGAGGTATTTGCCCAGGTTCACCTAATGAAATGTGCACCCTTCAAAGCAGCCAAACCCAGCTGGTCTCAGCCTCCTGCCAGCAGCCTGCTTGGGGCTGGCTGTCCTGACACTCCATCCAGCAAGTTTGGGTCTAACACCCCACCAAGGGCTGAGATGGGTCAGTGAGAGCAGCCACAGAGCACCCATAAAATATTGCCTTCACCACCATCCTGTATTCTCGCTCTTCCTCTGCTCTATTCCCTGAATTATTCTAATTCAGGGCAACTTCTCTGTTCCCTCCAGTGACGACAGATTTGTTCTGATGGAGTCATGAAGGGCTGCTTCTGCAAGGACTTCAAAACGCTTGTTTCATGCACTTGGTTCCTTTCATCCTTTATTGGCCCTGGGTTCTGTTGGACTCCCAACTGTTCTCCAGCCTTATCTGCTCACATTTCTGCTGAGAATTTGGAAGCAACACAGTCAAAATCCACATGTGATACCCAGGCTGAGAGCTGCTACTTCCCAGCTGACAGAAGCTCAAAGAGACCCAATATACACACACACACACATACATTTAGCTGTGAATGCCACCATCACACGCCCTGAACCAGCATCGCCTGAACAAGCAGACAACGTGCATAGATGTACTGATGCACATCCCAGGTGTGTGGGCTCCCAGCTGTTGGTGGGTACCCTCAGTGATGCTCTGAGGTGGCCCCTTTGGGCACACAGCCCATCCACAACCAGAGAGCTCTTGGATGTGCTGCAAAGCACTTCTCTCTGCAAGACCCAGAGCCTGGAGATATGGGACTCACTGCTTTTAACACTGCCTGGGGATCGGGGCATCCCATCCCTCTGCGCTCACATACATGCAGCAAGCCCTCATGTATCCTCTCTGGTACATCCCAGCCCACAAATATGTACCTGTCACCCAGTTCCTGGCATGCTTACTGCAGGAAGGTGCCCCTCCCCAGCATCCCCCCACCCACTCCCCTTGCTCCATCTGTGCTGTACCCACACGAAAACTTGGAATCTTATGGATGTAATTTGCACTTTTGCACCAGATCCAGAGAAACCTGAGGCACGCACTTTGCCCAGCAAGCCCAGACTAATGGTAAAGCCCCATATGGATGCAAACAGTGATGGAGAGACTGTCAGATGGGGAATGTATGCTATGCAGCGCTCACAGCCCCTACCTGGGCCCAATTTGCTGCTTGTGTTCCTGTCACCAGAGGATTGTTGCCATGTGTTCACTCACCCAAATCTCCCTGCAGCATTTTTAATCTAATCTCCTCTGTAACTGCAAGGTGAGGGTCATTTATGGCTATTTTTCATAAAAACAATATTTCAAACCAAATAACAATAATGCAGAAGCGGGAAAAAAAAAAGACCCTGAAAACATAAGGAGAGCTTCAAGCAGGCAGCAATGAAGCTCAGAGGCTTGTCTCCCTCTGCTGGCTCCCAAGCACAGCAGAGATGAGTTAAACCACTTTTTAAGAGGAAAAACACAACAGAAACCCCAAATACAACCACCAGCCCACTGCTGGGATTTGAGTCCATGTTTGTTTGGGTGTTCTGGGTTTGTTTGGGTTTTTTTTTGCTACAAAGAGAGGAAAGGAAAGGGAAGGAGCAGCCACACGTGTGGGTCTGATTTCAGGACGAAGTCTGAGAGGCACAATCCCTCTGTAGTATCTCATTCCCAGCTCTGCTAAGCTGTGTAGATCCAAAGCACTTTCTGAATGTCTGTGATGGTTCCTTTCTGCTTGATAATCTGCTGCATGAAATCTTCCAGAATGGGCATCTATCATGCAATGAAATCTGTAAGAACGCTCCCTCAGTCCTGTGATCATCCATATTGCAAACAATTAAGGGCTTTCACTGCCTTGATTCTCCAGAAATTACTCTTCTTTTGGGGATGAAATGTTAAAGGAAATCAATGCTGTTAAGAAAAAGACATCATAATTCGCCAGGGGGAAGGGCAAACGTGGTCATTTTTAGCCATCACGAAAACAAAAATTGCTATCCCTGGCTTAAATATCATTGTGATGAAGTTGTTTTTCCAATCAGATTCTCATTTGTGCTTGATAGTCTACCAGAATATTGGGTCTAACCACAAATAAGATCTCACTGGCATTTATACTAATACGCCTTGAGGAAAAGCTGTATAAAGACATGGTATTATCTCTATAACACTGCTGAAAAAGCAGGAGGATTTGCTGCTTATGTTGCTTTTGCTTTTCAGACACTTTCCTGTTTGCACACTCTCCAAAAGGAGCCACCCTGGATAGTTCTCAGCCACTGGAACAGGTTGCCCAAGGAGGCTGTGGATGCCCCATCCCTGCAGGCATTCAAGACTGGGCTGGATGTGGCTCTGGGCAGCCTGGGCTGCTGGTTGGCCTCCCTGCACAAAGCAGGGGGGTTGAAATGAGATGATCATTGTGGTGCTTTTCAACCCAGGCCATTCTATGATTGGATTCTGTGACTGCACTGGGAAGAACCAGGAGCAGTGCCAGCCCCACCTGAACAGAGTAGCCCAGAAAATACTGGAGCAGCAGCTAGTTCCTGCATAGACATGTGGGAGGGAGGGAGCGGATGACCACACACGGAATGCTGATGGATGGTCTGCCTTAGACCTGAGATTTTCAGCCTGGATCACGAAAGCTCGGGGCATACACGAGCTTTTGCTGAGAGGACTGAGAAAGTTGGCAGAGGAAAGTGAGCCAGCAGAGAAAGACGGCCAACTGCGAGAGCTTATGTCAGCCTTCCACCTCCAGCAGGCAAAGCTTCAGGAGGCATCAGACCAAAGTAGGGCGGAAATCAGTGTTTCTTCCCAAACAACCCCATCAGCACCACCAGGTGGGGTTAGTCCAGCATCAATGCGCTGCCGACGAGAGCCAGGTAGTGAATAGTAATTGCAGCCCCATTCCTGCAGCGATCTCTCCATAGAGGTTGCTCATTGACCCAGTGCAGTTTAGCTTGTGAGGTGTGATGAAATCGCAGCCGGAGGGCTTCTGGCAGTGGCTGCAGGCTATTAAAGCTCAGGTGCCATCCTCAGCTTCTGCTGTGGGCTCTTCTTTATTCCTGACGTGACAGGCAGAGGATGAGGTGTCAGGCATAACGCTAATGTTTCCGGGCACCCATTGGTTTGTATTGCTCACAAAACTTTGCCTTATTTAGGAGACGATTTGTGTATTTATAATTAATATGGATTAGATATTATTATCTATGCAATATGGCAGGCAAGCAGTTGAGAGAGGCTAACAGCTGTTCAATAATGCAAATGATGCGCACATAAATTACAGTTTAGTAATGGGATATTATTACCAACGCACACAAAAGTTCAGAACCCAGGGGTGGCAAATATAAATAACCATGGCATGGAAACATTCCCAAACTTTCCCTAGGCTTGCAGCTGAGGTGCAGGGAACAGACCCAGGCATCGGTTCCTCCTACATTCACCAACTGGCCTCGCTGTTTGCAGCAGTTATGAATGAATGGGAAAATAGCACAGCTGGCCTCTAAACAACCATCCAAGCTTTGTGTGCTCGCTCCCAGCCAAAAAATAAAAATACAACAACAACAACAAAAAATGTTTCCAGCACTTTTGTTGGCACCTGGAGTTTCTGAAGAAAGGCATCAGCTTTGACAAACGTTTGGTTGGGAAGGTTGGTCTGCTCTGAAAATGAGCCTCCCCAGGGAAGGACGTGTCTGTGTGGCCTCTTTGATTTTTTCCAGCCCATGCTATGTATGGTTTCTTTTCCTTTCCAATGCAGGCTTTCTTCTTCTGCTTCCCTCACCTGCAGAGCTGGGGGAGCTGGAAATCCCAATGTGCTCAGCAAGAGTGAGCAGACCTCTCTGGGAAGCAGAGGCAGTTGGACCTGGATCAATGTGCTTGTCCCTCTACGTGAGCTACAAATCCAAGGTGCTCCAGACAGGCTGCACACCCTGTCCACGAGCTGCACAAAACAAAGGCAGCGTTTTTCTCTGGTAAACTCCAGGTGAAAATTTAGGCTCTATTTTTCATAGAGATGCCTGCTTCTAGACCCAGAACTCTACCAGCAAAGTGCCTAAAAGTAAGGTTTCTTCCCACATTTCTGACTCAAGAATTCCTTCTTAGCAGCATCCTGTTAAGACTCCTGGAAGCTTCAGCTGAAGCTAGAGCTTTGTTAGACACTGAAGTCCTGCAACCCCCATGAAACCAGGACACAGCAGTTCTTGCATCTTCAGGACTCCCCATCCCACAGACATTGGGCTCTCTGCACTCCCAGCACCCATCCCAGTAGGGATGAGGGTTGCAGGAAATGGCTCTCCTTAACCCAAACCCAAATGAAACAAAGCACCAGGAGGGGATGGTTGTGGAAGCAATACATGCACCTTCTCACTTGAGAGCAGCAAACAGGCACAGAAAGCACCGCATTCCAGTGCTGCCTCCACCCTACAGGTGAGGAATGCAGTGGGACTTGTCACCAGCTCTTCATGATCTTGTTAAGCCTGTCTAGCGATGTAAAATATACTGACAGGAGTCCTGTTAACACAGTGAATCCAAATCAGCTCCTCTGCCAATATCCCCGCAAGGAGCATAGGAACAAGGGAGAAGCAGGGCAGCAAGGAAAGATTTGACATCGTACTCCCAAATCAGCTGTCACATAGAAAGGGATAGCCGGAGGTACAGAAATGTGGTGGGAGAGAAGAGGGGAGCAAGAGGAATGTAAAAGCAGAAAAAAGTGAGTAAGAATTGCACTTGTCTTCAGGACTGAGTCTGCACAGGACACATCTATGTCAGAAATCTCAGTGACACAGAAGAATCATTTCCTTTACCACACCATCCTGCAACGTAGTGCACCTAAACCACAGCACCCTCTCACTCCTGCTCTGAGCAGCAGCTGAAATCCACAGGTCTCTTCTCCATCCCAGCTTGTAATTTTGCTTGCAATAGCAACACGTGACAGTGGGAAAAGCGCAGCATTTCCCCAGTGTTGTAAATAAGGCTGAGATTACTGACGGCTAGAATAGGACTGACTATTGCAATATTTAATTTGCTGGGTGGGCAATTCATTAAAACAGATATCTAGGGCTTTAATCACTCTGCCAGGCTGCCATCTGCTTCTCTCACGCTCCCTCCTGGCTTAGGCCGGGTCTCGATATAGGAGGGGACAGCTTGTGAGAGGCTCTTTGGGGCCTGTGTCATAATTCATCTTGTGCACACAGCAGAGCAAACTGCTTGGTGCAATGAATCCTGCCACGTGTGTGCAACAGAACTGCTTCTGCTCTGACAGGGACTGCAAGAGCAAGGGGTGTCCCAGGCTTTGGAAACAGGGCTGGGAACAGAACTTTGGGAACAGGTCAGGGAGTTGGATCCAGAGCCATATGCCAGCAGGATGGAAAATGTAAATATCTCCTATTGAGATGAGGGAGTTGGGTCTCAGGAAGATTAAGAGGGAAATGAAGAGAAAATAGCGGACGGCAGTGGGGCAGATGGGGAAGAGGAAGTATCTCTGTGGTATTTCTGCCATAAGGACCAAAGGATCCCATGGATGACAAATTAAATATGTTATTATTCCTGGGCAAGATGTTGTCATTTTTTGTTTGCTAAGGCTCCCAATTCTCAATCCACTTTTCTCTAATAGCTGGCCTACACAAAGAGCAATTTTGGCTACGTAAAGCTTTGGGAGGAAAAGATTCTCAAGTGGTTTCATGTGTAGCATGCAAGGAATTGGGGTAGACAACTGAAAATGGGCAGATGGTCCTGGAGTCCTATGGAGACAAGAAGAAGAATAAATAGGAGACCCTTCTTCCCTCAAAGAGAGGGGTTTATGAATCATGCAAGAAGTTGGGGGGCACGCTGAGTAAAGCATCACTGGACAAAGCTCTTGTATCATGGTGAGCAGGGCAGTGCGATAATGGGGCAGAGCACAGGATTCTGCCTTTATTGGAAGAAAATGGCTCATGCTAGCTGAAAATCGTGATGTTTTTAGTTACAGGACTGCTGGGACCCACCTGGTGCCAGGGAGCAGCACCTGAAGAAACTACACAGCCGTGCAGATTAAGGAAGCATTTAACCAGCCAGGCAGGAGCCTGTCCCAGTCAGAAGTCCATCTTAACCGATAGGGGTTCAAAACTAATTTGTCTGTTTGATTTCCAAGAAGTTGATGCCTTCAGTGCAGTAAATGAGTCTTGTAAATGGAGGTCACAGCAGGGCCTGTTGTTTGCTTTTGCTCCTGTCAGGAGCCAAGCAGAAGGGCTTTCACACACCACTCTGCATTTCAAACCAGCAGCCGCAACAGCCTGGGAGCCTTTAAGTAGGCCCTAATTAGCACTGATAGATTTCAGGGTGCTCTGAGGCTAGATGCAGAGCTGGGAGGCAGTCTCCTTCATTGCCTGAATGACAAAAAGCTTTTTGCTGGGACTTCTTTGAGAAAGCTCAATACAAGTGGTTATGGCATGGCCACAGGCTTGGAATTAACAGCCAACCCAACAAAGAAAAGAGGTAAAATGGAAACCAATTAATGCTGCATCCTGAGCATCCTCCAGACAAACTTCCAGAGAGCTGCAGTTTTGGGTTTCAGCTGCTTACCTGCGTGTTCTCCATTCCTTTGGGTTGGCAAAGTTGGAGATAAGTTCTTAGGAAGAAATGTGTCAAGTCATAAATTCCCGGCAGTTTTTAACTCCCCTTTGTATGTGTTTGATAGTTGATGAACTGTTGCAGAATTATGATGATTAGGTTAAGCTTCAGCAGCTTGTGCTTTTTAACTTGGCATGCCTCCAGCTGTGACAAGTCCATGTGTGTCGAAAGGCTCTGCCCTGTGTGTCTTTGACTCACAGAACTCTAATTCTGCACTGGTTCTGTTTCAGCAAGAGGAAATGATCCTGGAATGGTCAGAAGAGAAAAATTATTCCATGAGATTTAATCAGTCCTAGTTTCCATGTGTTTGTGTCGCTGTTTCACCCTCAACATTTCCTCCTTGGAGTCACCTTGCAAGAGACCTTCACCATCTTAATCACCCACTCATTACCTTTGCCATTCCTCCTCCACCACTTGCTTTGGCTTCTCTATACGAGGAACCAGTGCTGTTCTGTGGGTCCCAGGCTCATCTCTTGATCAGTGCTATTCTGCTGCTGAATGAGAATCATTTAACCCACTATACTGGAGAACCTCTCTCATACACAACAATATACCGATGTCTGTGCAAGATCCAGAAGGATGCACTGACACTCACACGTGATACAAGCTGAAATCCTGTGTTCTTTTTGGATCATTGCAATGGTATTAAACTAAAACATCAACAAAGAAAAAACCCAGCACCAACAGAAAAGTTTCATGTTTGCAAAGTTAAAGCAGAAGGGCAAAGAGCTTTGTCTACAAGGGAAAGGTATGCAGAAAGGAAGAGGGAAAAAAAAACAAAAACTTATATAGCTGAGGGGAAAAAAAAGGTCAGTTAAGAAGGGATTTAATTGATAATGGTTTAGATAATGTCAAGTGAAGTTTCTATTCTCAGCCCAAGTGCAGATGATGAGGCGAAAGGACTAAATGTAGAAATTAAAGAAATACCCATTCAAAGCTAAACTGAGAAACCTTTTGTCACACAGAGAATCATAAGTGAGTGAGAAGTCCCAGCAGGAGAGGTTCTCAAGGCAAAATAACACTGGGGGCATTCAGGAAATAATTAGCTGGCTTCCTGGAGGGAGCAAGTAGATGTGTGTGAGGGAAGGAGGAGTGTAGAGGAGGGGGGATGACTGGAATGATATAAGATTCTAATAGAAAGAATAGATGAGGGGCCTTTAACTCATTCTGTGCAGGGGGGAAGAGAGTAATCAAGTCAGTAAAGGAAGAAGATCTCATATGCTCAATGTAGGGAGCTCCTCAGGAGTGGCAGTCTAGATCAGATGCATGAAATGAAGCTCCCTGCTCTGCCTGAGATACACCATCCCATCACACAGCACCAGCTCTGCAGGAGGCCGTGTGTTGCAGAACAAAGTGACCCATGGGCTGCTCCTGGTCCCTCTATGTGTACTTGTGGATGTCTGCTCACCTCATTTTGTGGTTCTGTTGTTAATAGGCTGGACCTGAATGGCTCTCACACTTATCCCCATTCTGGTCAGGGGTAGATGCATTTGTTGACAATGTTATTGTTGATGCTGTGGCAAGTCAAAGCATTTGTGTAGGAACAATCCTTCCAGCTTTCATGGGAGGACCTCCTCATCTCTCTCAGACAACACATGCCAACGTAGAGTTGGCCCTCAACATTTCTGCTGTTAACAAATGAAGGGCAGGTAACCTCTGTACCCCCAGCACCTGACTTTTGGCTGGTTCATGCTTAGAGAGAGAAATCCCACACTGAAATCAACACTCTGTGCAGTGGATTTGCAGCAGGGCCTTGGTTTATATGTCTGGAATTATTGTGATCACTTTGATATCGTTACCTCTTTGCATGAACCTTCTGGCAATTCTTGTGGAAGAAGTTTCTGTCACGATTGCTCTCATTTCAGTAGTTTCTTTCCTTTTTTATTTTACTCTAAAAGTGATAAATGATGATGCGTTTAGAATTAATTTCCATTCTAGCAGCTCGTGACAGCCTCTTTGTCTGTGTTACTTGGGACAAAGCAAAAAAATTAAGGAAGGGATTTCATAGGTTTTATCCTCAGTGCTAACGTGGAAAAAAAAAAAAGCCTAAAGCAGAGCCAAAAGGTACAAGAGCCACATAAAGACATTTGTCTGTACCAAATACATCTTCTGATTTTCTCCCTTCCCAACTATTCCCAAACTGAAAGATGGTCTTTTTTAGATCACAAAGGCTCAGACCTTCCAATTTCTATATATTCTTTGGGAAGGCAGCAAGTGGTTCCCCACACCTGCCTGCCAACCCCTAATTGGAGCAGTCACCTTCAAGGAGAAGAGTTCAAACTTTGGGCCTATTCAACAAGTGGCTTTTCAGCAGGAACTGCTAACGAGGGCACCAATTAGTACTCACTGTACTAGTGGCTTTCGCTATATGAGTAGGAGTCCTCTAGGAACCAAGTGAGACCGCCTTAGGATCTGACCTGACCCATTGAGCTCCAGCCATTCAACAGCTGCCAGAGGGTAATCACTGCAAACCACTGCCAACCTCTGCTGGAGATGAACCACTGACTGACACCCATGTGCCCCCATGGCAATCTTTCCTCATCCTCAGAAAGCTTCCCTGTCATTAACTGTCCCTCCTTCCACAGTCTCACTCCAGCCTCATTCTAAAAGAGGCAATCTGTGCCAGTCTCTGCCCCTACTTTGATGCAGTGTCATGTTCATAGCACGTTCCAATAAAGAGTGGTTTGCAGACTGCAAGCATCCTCTTGTCTGGAGCATTTCAGAGCTGCCAGCTATGTAGCATGGCTGGGAGCTGTGTCCAAGCATGCATGTCAAGCCACTCAGAAGAGGCTGAAGAGCATTGTCTGATCTATGAGGACTGAAGCTATGGAATAGGAGATTAGTTACAGTCAGAGCTCAGACACCATTGCTAGAATCCCTCCTCCAGTCCATATCTCAACAGCAGTGGTTTAGCTCAGTATACTGACTGTCACCTTGGGTGTTTTCTAGCTAAGTCTGAAACACCACCTCAGTCTCAAAACAACCCCAAGCTCAGGCCTGTCCCCAACAAAGTGTCCCTACTCTACACAGGTGTAGGAATACAGAGTAGACTCCTGAAGAGCAGTTCTTATTTTCTTCCCCCAGATGACTGTGGCTGTCTACAGGATCCCCTTCCTCACATGGTTCCCCAAAGCAGGGGCATCCTCAACCATCCCTGCAGGAAATCACTGCCTGAACAGAGAGCAGTTTCCTCCCTTGCTGCTCCTCTGCAGCCTGTTTCCATTCCTTTCTATCACAGCCTGCCAAAGCAAACAGCAAACACACAGCCCAGCACCAGCCAACATTAGGAAAAGGTCACTGAAGCCTAAATCACTCTCCCAGGCTCTCCCTAAGGAGATGGAGGGGAACTGGGCACTGTGGCTGCAAGCTACAGTTTAAAAGGGACAGACAGACAGGGGAAAAGCTTCCATCTTCCCCCAAGGCTGCTGACAAGGGGCAAATTAATGGGGAGATACAAAGCCTGGAGATTAGTATTTGAGCGTATTGAAGAAGCAGAGATTGTAGGAGGTCTGAGAGGGGACAGCAGAGAGTTTACAAACCTTTTAATCTGGCAGATAGTGGCTGTCGGGGATGCATGTTCCAACCTGCTCCATGACACTGTAGATCATGTTAGCCTTTGTGCCGGTTTAATTGGAGCTTTGCAGTTGCCCTTGGTCACTGCTAATTGCCTTAATTGAAATGGCTTGCGTCTGCGCGAGTGGGAATACATGCTCATGTGGGTTTAAGAGGAAAATACATCCTCAGCGTTCCTTGCCATTGTCCAATGAGCTTGGGCTGAGCGATGTGATTGCATCAGCTGCCTGCTGTGCTTTAGAAAAGCTGGCTGGATTTATTGCAAGCTTATAAAAACCCAGCTTTAGGCTGCATTGGTTGCACTTGGTTACTTAAAGGAATAGAAGGGAAAAGAAATAGCTGTTTGTGTAACATTCACCCTGATGCAGAGGGATTTCCATCCGCACCCCTTCTCCCTACACTCTGCATCTCCTCTCTGTCCATCTGTGTGCACAGCAAAGCGAATTAGATCAGGAGCCCCAGTTGTCATACTGTAACAGACCTTAGGACAGTGGCAGGTATCTCTCCTCTCTAGCAAGTGCCTCTTACTATAACCAATGCCTTTAATAGTGTGAATTCTCCCAGAAAGCAAAACCAATCACTCCACCACCTTGCTTGAAGGCCCTAATCTCCAAGCAGCCAAATGAAAGCTGTGATTGGAGTTCAGGAAATCCTATACTTAGCAGTGAGAAGCCCAAGAAAAGGGCTGGGTTTCAGAAACATCTCTGTACACATCATTCCCATACTGGCAGCCAACTGCCTGGCATCTTCCAGGGTCTTCTGTTCTCCCTCATTTGAAGTGCTGAACTCAGGGCCATGTACTCCACTCCTGCCAGTAACCTCAGAGCTGGGTGCCATGACACCAGGGCCAAATCCTTCAATTATATGCAGATCTAAGACCCAAATCGTCACAAGGACCTGGAAGCTTGCACAGGTTTTGGTATAAGAAAGCTTTGGCAGCCTACAAAGATGCATCACTTTGAGTTAATTTATAAGAACTTGGACAGGGAGAGAGTTCATTTAATTGAAAGATGTAATTATCAGGTGTTGAAGGCAAAGAGGCTCATTAATTTCTGAGACATGCTGTTGACTGAACTGTTCTCATTTTCATTTTTCACTCCATATCAAGGCTGAATTCACGTGCCAGGGAGGGCTGGAAGAAACCAGATCACTGATGGCCTTTTGCTTGTCTCATTTTCTACAGGACAGAGATTTCTCTGTAGCCCAACGGTGGCCACAGGCTGTGTTGGCCTGCCCTTGTTATATGACAGCTCCCATGCAGACACCTTGCCATGGTTTTATTAGAACCTGGACTCAGGTGACTCCCAAAGCTTCATGTAGCAGGGTAGGTTGGGATAAAGTGAAAGGTGATGGATTGCATGGGCCCCATCTGGTGATGAAAAGGAAAATGTGAACTCCCATCACACCTTTTCTCCTTCCTTCAGCTTTAATGCCTATATCCAGCCTTCAAGCAAAGAGGATGAAGATGCTTGGAGGACACAGGAGGTAAAGAACCTCATAGGGAACACTGAGAAGTTGTGGCTGAAGGCTATCAGTGTCCTTTGCCCAGAAATCCAGGTCACAGACCTCTCCATCTGGACTTGCACAGCCATCCCACCTCTCCTACTTCCTCACTTCTGCCCCCAACAGAAACTGAGGCTGCTTTGCCACATCCCCCCTTGCATTGGTATTCCCTCTGGCTTGCCAGTCTGCACTCAGATTTATGATTTATTTAGAATTGGATTACACTGAGGCTCAAGGCCAGCACTCCCTAATCTGTCACCGTCCCTGCCATGGCCGTACACAAACATTTGTTTTAGCTGCATCAGCATCTCTGGCTCCTGAAGAAGGACGCCCATTGTTAATTGCTATAGCAACCACAATTCAGGGTTTGGGTATTTTTTATTATTATTTTTTTTTAATTCTCCTGTCCCTGCCGAGAAGCTCTGGCATTGTCAAGTGATAGATATTTATAACTCAATATAACAGTGGCACGTTGAAGTTACGCTGCTGAAATGCATCACAGCCAGAGTTGTTCTGTTATTTGTGTTTGTGCTGAATAGTAGCAAGCACTTTAAGTTATTGTCCTCACTCCCCCATAAAAAGGGAAAAGAAGGGCTGTATAATTGTTGCTCGTATTTATAGCAATTGGATGCAAAGTGCCAGGGTGCAAGGAAGTCTGCCTTCAGCAATGTCACTCAAGATGCGATGGAGGGCTATGTTCCCTTCAAATACGCTGATCATGAATGTCTGCCCGGATTGGGAAATGAGGTTTTTGGGTTTGGATGAACAAACTGATTGTGCCAGGGATATTTTTGGCCCCAGCTGGCTAAAGTTTGATGAGCAAAGACGTGGAACCAACATAAAATAATGAGTAAGCCCTCTGAAATTACTGAGCATGAGCGCAAACCAGGAAGCAGCAACCCATCTTTAATGCACCATGACATGAGTGCAAAGAGTTTGCACTCAGCCTTTTTCCTACTGCTATCTAGGCAAGGCCCTGTGGTGATTTGTTCTCCTCAATCCCCCGGAGGGATGCAAGGCCAGCTGACCATACACTTATTGTACTTTGGGATTGCTCAGAGAGGATGGGCCAGGAACCCAAGGCTGAAGTGTGAGGTGTGCCACTGGGTTATGGGTTCACCTTGAAGGGGCTCAAGGGTGTTTCAGAGCTGTTCTAAGAGGAAAGAGGCTTAGAAGAGTGGCCGGGATTGGGCTGTGCTGTGAAAAATCTGAGTAGCTTGCTACTGCAGTGGGGCCTTTGCATGCCAAGGGAAGCTCTGTGCATAGATGCAACAGCATCATGCCAAAAGCAAAACTAGAAATCAGTGAGGGCCTCTTCTTCCCCAGGTCTCAAAGCTTTGTTCCTGTTGTGCTGCTAATGCTCGTGTGGTCCTGAGCTGTGGGGCTTCCCTAGGCTCTTATGAGTTGGGTTAATGTTTGGAGACCAGGTCATTGTCCCTGTGATGGAGGGGAATGCCCCAGGCTCAACTGCTCCAGTGTGAGGCATCTGATGCTATTTCTCGGCAGCTATTAGGTTAACAGAGAACTGCATAAGAAGCTGCTTGTGGGGCTGGGATGGAAGGAGGTAGGGCACTTCCTCAAACAGCTTTAAAACTCATCAATGATTTGATTTGCTTTCTGAGAATGCTTTAGCTCAACAAACAATTGCAAGCTACACAGTCGCAAGGTAAAATGAGAAGCCCATGGGCATTAATTATATATATAGATATTAAAAAAGAAGCTACTGCTTAATTATTGTTTGCAAATCTCAGTATTTAAATTGACTTATTTGCAAATGTCTGTTTAGAAATTGACTTTGTAATTATAAAGTCGGTGCAGGCATATCACAGGCCCTGGAGGGGTCTCTAACGAGGAATGATAATGTACTAGGCAAAGTGAACTATCCTGAGCTGCATGTTAATAACCAAGAGGTGCTTGGAAGGGGGAGCGGAGGGTCTGCAAGAAATCCCAAAGCCAACAAATGTAGAAGCAAGAGACGGAGGATGGAGATGGCTCCACAAAGCAAGGGGCTAACGTGTTTGAGAAGGGGTTTCAGGGAAGCAGGCAGCTCTTTCTGAAGCCCCAGCAATTGCAGTGAGTTGGTAGCAACCTCTGTTTCAGCTCTTGAATGAGAATGAGGCAGGCTGTTGGCAGCCAGGCACTGGCTGCTGCAGACCTGGAGCTCCCCACCAGTGGAAATGACACTGCTGGGCTTGCATTCAGCCATGCCCTCATCACACTCCCCTGTAGCAGGTGGGATGGACTCACACTGACAGTCATAAGCCCCTTAGTGGGCATGTCTACATGCAGTGGGAGGGCAGCTCACACTGCTTGCTCCCCAGGCTGTCAGAAAGTAAGGTGGTTCCCAGACCTAATGTCCTCTTCTTGCACTTGAAGCCTTGCTAACCAGGTGGAGGGTGATCTCCGTGACTGGACAGCCTGTATCTCCAGGTACCCATGGCTGTGCTCTGCCATGTGAAGCAGGTGACCTCTGATGGGTTGCAAGGTCTTCTGGGTGAAGAGTGGTATATTTTCCAGACCACAAATCTTTGTCAGTCCCACAGCATGTGCAATAACTCTTAAGATTTAACTTCTGCACATGTCCAAGTTGTATAACTACATCAAGGGTGGAACAGGAGTGCTCTATCACCTTTTCCTCTACATCATCCTTGACAAAAGCACTTCCAGTCTCTAAATCTAGTGGTCTAGGGTATTTCTTCTTTATGGACCATCACCATTAGCTTTATAGCCAGCCACTGGTCCATGGTTTCTTGCATAGTTCATTAACCAAGGGGGAACAAAGCTTGGCTGCTGAGCTGCACATTAGCAAGATCAACAGCTGGCAGGGTGCAAAAATAATAACTAAACAAATTACCATAGGCAAAAAGCTCTGGGTTTTTGACTCGTCTGCTATGCATAGTCATGTTATCCCTTATTCGTGAGCATTCAGATGGTGCCAGTATATTCATGAAAATGTGGCAGCTTAAGACAAGGTCTGAAAGTTAAATAGGATCCAGGATCCTGCTGGAACAGAATAATATTACACTTTTGAGTGAAACCATGAGTGAAAGTGTGGTCCTTGTGAAATTAAAGGCAAACACCCAACACCTTTTTGACATCGCTGGGAAGGCAAAGGAACTGTGTGAATCAAAAAACAACTGTTTCCCTGACCAGAGTAGCTGTGTCGGAATAAAGCACAACTGATGGACTCAATATCCTCCTGCTATGTTTTCTAAATGCGAAGCATTGCTCAGCGTTTGCCATTCGTTCCAATGTGCTGCTTGTGCCTATTAAATACAGAATAAATTCTACTTGGAATAGCAATAAATGCCTGGATGGAAGATAAGAAGCCCCACCCATTATAACCAGTGATATGGAAGACCCAAATTCCTTGCTGCCTGCTTGAGCTGGCCAGAAATAAGCTATCTCTCATCTAAAGGCCAGGTAGAGGTACTAAGGCTGAGCTGAGAACATAAATAGCCACTGAGAGCTGTTTGTAGGCACATGGCCCTGGACAATGTGTTCAGCTTCTATAAGTGAGATTTTTCTGGTTGTTCTGCACGCTGGCCCAGTGCATTTGCTTTTCAGTTACGTCAATGAAGCATTAAAAGAAGGAAAGAAAGGAAATAAGGAAAGCAGCAGCTTGTGTTGAATTAAAAGGTGGAACAAAAAACCCACCTTAGTACCTCAGTATCAGCTCACCTAGCAGAGAGACGATCCTTGTTCAATTGCAATGGCCTCCATGTTGTGAAGGACGTGTGCAGTCCTACCAGCTTTCCCAAGCTCAGAACTCAGAATGGGATCAGAGCAGCCCTCATCAATGCTCATCTTCCTCCCCAGGTGGGTTCTGCTCAGAGTTCCGCAGCCTCCCACTTATTTGTATTTTTCCCACAATCCTTCAACCCAAAGGTTGTGCTAGGACAATAACTGTTCAAACAAGAAGCATATTACATCTCCTATTCGTGCATTAATTAAAGCCATCCAAGATCTCACCAAGTTTGTCGTTGATTCAGAGTGAATGGGACCTGCAGATAATTAATGACTCTCAATGACAGTTCTTGTGGTTTCTGGCAGCAATCAGCATATGTTGGATAGGATTCTATTTTATAAGCCTGTTCTCTTCTTAAAGACACAAGAAGCGGGGAAAGCAGGCTGTTCTTTTCAATATTAATTAGACCATCATTTATTTGTTAAAGAGAGGATTTTGTTTTAGATACTTACGTGTTAGCTGCTGAGAATTCTACCCTAAGTCACTTAATAGCCCATTAAGAAATTGTTGTGATGACTAATTATTTATTACAAATTCAGAAACCGTTTACTAGATAACTCTGATTTTATTAATTAATAAGATTACTGCTTACAGCCCAAACCCACAATGACAATTCTGGCATTGTCTTGAAATACAACATATGTGAAATATGATACATCTTGCATTTTCCTATTAGCGTGATCTAAATTCTGTCTGTGGAATATGACCGTTCTGTGCTTCACTGTGGACACACCATTATGTCAGATTACAGCTAACTGCTTAAAGCAAACACTAATCAAGGGCTTCATTTTACCTTTAGGAGCAATGGAGCTGTAGAAATTCGTGCCTTTGCATGTATCTGTGCTACCAGGCAAAATAAATGGTGAGAAGCCATGATACAGCATGGCCAGACTGAGTTAGACAACTGGTAGGATGAAGGCAGCCTAGACCTCAACTCAGGTGAGCTATAAGTACTCAAATCCACCAATAGACCAGAACTAAAGTTGAACCAAGGCTGATTAAAACTGTACTTCCAATGCATACATCTAGAGAACCTCCTGGACAAAAAGTCCCATCCTTCTACCCTTTGTCAAGGAGAAAAGGTATTGCTTGTCTACTTCCACTAAATATGAGCTTCAGATCAGCTGTTATCTATGCTCAGTTTTCACAAGTTCAAATCCAAATCCTTCTCCATCAACACAACTATTGTAAGGCTCTTTCCAACTTGCATGCCCAGGTTGGATAGGGCAGCACCCTGCCCAGGTGCCATAGCTGCCCAGACCCTCCACCAAGAAATGCTCCTGCAGCACCACAACACCCAAGGTCTGTGCCCAAAGGAGCTTGCAGTCTATATAGCATTCATCAGTTTCAGAGGGCTGACCTTGAGGAGAGCACCTTGGGCTCTCTCCGTGTGGAAACAGCACCACGTCTAATGAAAATCCATACTGAGAGGGTATGCAAAGATCAGACTCGATTAATTCTTTCCAGAGGTGCCCCCACAATGTCAACATTGATCTGCTTCCTAGTTGCACAGTTTTCTCTCAGCTGACAACCATATGCCAGTCAGAGCTGTGCTGTGTTGTAAATTGTAACAGATATGGAGATGGGATCATTAAAATACCTAGAGAATACGCAGCAAGTCATTGTTTTGCTGCTTTTGCTGAGAAAATCTCACAGCCACGCTGAAAAAGTAAATGTTATAGGCCAATCTGATGGCAAAGAAGTTAATCCTACAATGAAATTGGACGGAATGCCTGAGGATGGGGATCAGTACATGGGTCTCCGTGCTGCCTGCGCTAAAAAGTTGCTGCCTTATGAAGAAGGCTTGTACGACAATCACTGAGATACACAGGGCTTTTCTTTCCAGCCATACCTATGGGAAATGATAGCAGCCTGCCCTGTAAGTGGTCACTCTCAGGGTGCCTCTGTCTCCCTTGGATGGTATTACATTAGATATGGGTTAGGGCTCAATCACCTCATCTTACCAGAAGAAGGTAAACTCAGTATCATCTGTCTTTTTCCATATGCAACCTCATGGAATCACCTTGGATATACATTAGCCTGAAACCACATGCAACCACTGGCTTTTGGCTTTGGGCATGTAACTGAGGCATGCACCAGCCACTCAAATCCTCTTCTCATAAACTTGGCCCGAATCTGAGAATGTGGGTTAACTCCGTCACCACTCAGCTGTTACATGCTTGATTGAGTCCAGGGATAACCACTCCTAATGGTCTATGCTAATAAGCAGGAACCTTTTTTCACTGTAAATACAGACCTTGGAGGCTTCTGCTCCAGGAAAGCCTACTTAGCATCTCCAGGTAATGATGACCTATTTTAAGAATGACCATTATTATTTATAAAATCCACCAGTCAGGATTCTGTCATTTTTGCTGTACTTTTTAAGGACAACTTCACTGCTACCCAGCGATCCACTTTGTTTGTTCATCTATCAACCTTTTTGGACTGAACTTCAATCAAATTGAAATAACATATGGAAAAAAAGAAAACAAACAAACAAACAACAGAAACTTCCCAATAAAAGAGTTAGAAGAAGGAAAATCATGAGATGAAGTTGCTTATTTTTCCTTAGGGCCCAAACTTTGAAATGAAAGCTTTGCAAATAACCACCACATGGCAAAGACAACGGATGCACTGAAGATATATGGAGGCTCCTGCTGTCCTAAAGGTCACAGGCACACATGAAGGATCTCCTTGCCAAGGTAAGCAGAGCCCAAGAAAAATGTACTGAGGATTACTCACCTTTCAAAGGAGTTGCAGACAAATGAGTACGGCCTTTCAAAGGGGCGGCGTGATTATGAGCATGTGCCTTCCTTAAAATGCCTCTGAAGGCAACAGGAAAGAAAAAAACACCAAACCCCGGTCGAATTAAATCATCAATTCAGCAACATCTTTGCTACTCATCGAGCTGGCATTTCTGGATGAATAGGGGTTGAAAACAATCCAGAAAGAGATATCTGTGCAGAACTCAGAGTGCTCCCCACGTGCCAGTCTGCTCTCTTCAGTTCTGGTGTCTCACCTGCACCTCCCATCTGCTTGTTTCCAGCATTGCATTCAGCAATGTGTGCAGGTTGCTGAGCCTGCTGCTCCGGCACTGGATAACTGTGACTTCCACAAACAAGAAGGCAGCAGTGAAGTACCTGACCTCATCTCGAGAGCAGGAGAGGGAGAATTATGTGAACGAGCTTTAAGGAACAGAAAGAGGGAGAGAGACAGAGAGATTTTATTGCTGAAGGGGAAGGAAAAAAAAAAAAAAAGATTATAATTGAACTGCAGAAAATTCTCCACGTCGCAGGTAATGGTGCCTGGGTTACCTCTCTTTATCTGTGCAATAGAGATTAGCAAACGGGGTCATAAAGGGAAATTAAAGTCAAATAAATTCCGGGCCAGCACTTGGTAAGTACTGATTTCCTACCATTTAGAAAAGGGAACATCAGGGCAAATGGAGTGGTGCAGCATAAGGCAGCAGCCAAGGGAGAGCCACGCTACTGTGAGCTCCTGCACTGCAAAGAGCCTGGGGGGGTCTGGGAGCTCCCTGCAGAGACGACAAGAAGCTTTGGAGGCTCCCAAGATTTCCCAACCCATTCAAGATTCTCCAAACGTAGTAGGAAAAATAACATAAGATCTCTGGAAATTAGGTTTCTGTAGGTGTCTGATACAGAGAATAAATAAAACACATGGGGAGGAGGCAGAAAACAGCAAACAGAAGACAGCCCAAAGCAGGCAATACCACAAATCACTTCGGATCTGCTGAAAGCTCCTTTCTGCTCTTCTTAGAAGTGACTGTTGCCTGTTGTGGATGTTTTTTCTTGGATTTCTCAAGTAATTTTTACTGACCTTCACAGAAGTTTTACAGCATTGCTAGCCAGTAAAATATTCAGGGAGCTTTCTGAAGGGAAGCTGATGTCTATATTGAAGCATCTCCATTCTTTTCTTACAGTGCCAAATTAAATCAGAACTCACCTTCCTCCCCTGGCCTGGATGGGCTGTACGTGGCCAGGAGGACAACCAGGATGTGTTGGGCTGTCAGAGGCTGTCAGCAGGCAAAGAGCTGGGCAGCATCCCCACCCTGCTCACTGCCCATTGTGCCGATGGAGAACATGCTGCACATCTCCTTGCCAAGTCCTGTTTCTTGCAGTATTGTGGGCAATTGAGCCCGAAGCTGGCCCAGCAGCTGGTAATGCAGCAAGTAATGCTTTGCAAGCAGCAGCATCCTTATCGAACAGGACTGGGGTGGTCGTATGCACTGGGGTTATTAGATTGTCTTTGGAATGCAAAGAGCCTGCTTTGGTTTAAGTGGGGCAAGAAAAGTTAATGGGTGTTGGTAGCAAAGATGGACAGAGATCAGAGGGAGAAATAAGCCCATCTGCACTCTTCTCCACTCACTCCTTTCAAGGGAATGTGTTCCCAACCATCCATTCCTTCACTCCCTCCCTCCTCCCCCGCCACATATTCTCTTGACTTATTTGATGCTGTTTGAAATCAAGTACTTGGTTTACCCTTCTCAAGCAGAGCTGATCTCTCCCAGCATGACTCTGACTGCAGCGGGAGGCACAGCGGGATGCTGGATATGGAAACCTGGCATTAGTATCACTTTCAGATGACAGCAGATCAGAGAGCTGGACCTGGAAGCGAATTAATATAGGGCTAGGATTCACTCGGAGGGTTTGCTGCTGTCACACTCCTCTCAAGATGTGAGAGAGAATTAATGTGAGGGGCTGAGATTCACTGCGAGTGCTGCAGCAGATGCCTGTCATCACAGGGAGCGTGGGACTGGGGTGAGGGAGTATGGAGAGCAGGTTTGCTCCAGGGCCTGCAGGTGTCCCAGAGGGCAAATGGAGGCCAATTTACTTCTGGGGCTGTGGGTTAATGGTTTGATCCAAAATCCACCAGTGAGGATGACTGAGGTTGGGTTAAACTCTTACACACAACCAGTTGGCATGCTGCTACGTGATCCCAAGGGATTCATACTCCTCACTCAGGGATGATGCAAATAAGAATGACATGGAAAATGGTAACAGTGCCCCCTTGTCTCCAGTTAACTCATCACCCGAGGGACAAGGCAGCAGATCCTGGTAGTCCAACAACATGACCCTTTCCACACATCATCCTTAAAAAGTGGCATCGCATGTCCTGGACAGCCTAAAGCTTGTGGTCATGGACCTCCATCCTATCCTGTTTCAATGAGGTTGTCAAGGACTTGGGCTGGGAGCACCATGTTGCTCTAAATAAGTTCTGGTGGCCACCATGAGCCTGGCTTTATTTGCTGTGGTCCACAGAGCATCTCACTGTGCTCAGTAGCAATGCACCCTGTAGGAACACGTGCACCATCACTGAAAAGTGGTGCAGGAAAGATGGGGAGAAACACTGCAACTGTCTGACCCACATTTAGGGGAGGTTGGTTCCTTAGAACAAGGCGTCCCTGAGCCAGTGGCTCTGTGGGACAGGAGGCAAAGGAGAATTTACTCCCTCTTTTCAAAGGGAGAGAGGTTTGGAGCCTGGAGCATAAACACAACCCAGGTTTCTGAAAACAGACAATATCCTTCAAACGCAGCCTAGGGATGAGATCAAATGATCCCACACACCCGATTTCTTGAGGAGAGAAAACAACAAAACAATAAAGGGAGGAAGTGGACCCTTGGAATCAAAATAAAGACAGAACAATGGGAAACTAAGCACTGGAGGAGATAGCTTCAAATAATTACCCTGTGCCAGCCTCCCACTGGGAAGCAGCATATGCTGAAGGAGCCCGGGGTGGGGATGCAGGATGCATGGATGGGAGGAGGGCAAGGGGAGAAGGCTTCAAAGCAGCTCATGCCTCGCCAAGCTCGGAGCCATTCCAGCTCTGGGGAGGTCAGCAAAGCGATGCCAGGGATGAAAATATCCTCCTGCTTAAAACAAATCCCTTCCTTCCATTGCTGAGAGCACCTGGTAATAAGCAGCAGGAGAGGGACTAATGTTGTAGCAGGTATTTGGGTCACGGGCTGTCACTCAGTATGGGCAAGCACTGCGGGTGCACGTCACTCAGTGCTCCTTCTCAGAGTGGCATGGAGCCCCTTGGGGAGCTGGGAAATGGCATTTAAGTATTGGAGATCAGAGGTCAGGCTCAGTGCAGGCAGCACAGGACACAGGGGGGTCGGCCCCTTGGGTTAGGGATCAACAGCACTGCATTGAGGCTGTAATTTCCCAGCATCACTGATGAGAAGTTAGAAGACAGTGAAAGGGGAGAGAGCTGCAAAGAGCTGAGACAGAAGCACTGCCTGTGACTGCACTCAGTTTGGTAAGCAAGGCTGAAGCAGGACAGAGTTCTGGCCAGGTTTGTGTTGTTCAGCAGGGGAAAAATGCAGGGAGTCAACACACTGCAAGATGTGAAACCTACTGCTGTAGGCTGGCATTTGTATCTTCACTATTTACACAATAAAAATACAGTTAAACTGCACGAGCACAAATGCACCTTTAGAACTCGTGTTTACCAACTCAACCCAGTCATACCTAACCTATCCAACTATCTTTATCTGCTCTTATTGTTGTGGCAGCTCTTAGAAGCAGAGAAAGCAGCAGGCCCCACTGGACGGCTTGCAAACTGCTCAGAGAGATGCACTGTGAGCAGGAAAAAACATCTCCCCAAGCACATCAGTGATACACAGCGCAACTTGTTAAGGCTGGATGTTCTGTAAAGTTCTCTGAAGTGGCAAATGCCTGAGCATGCAGCTCTCCTCTGCACCCCCCCCCCCCTGCTCCAATTCATCCTCCATGCCCACAAAATGAGAATAATGTCATCCCTCCAGAAGGCTCCTCAGCAATTCTGTTATCGATCCCCCAGCAGTTTCATTTCAATATCGACCAGCTCCATGATGATAATTGATGAGAGATGCAAGTGATGGAAGTGTGAAGACAGAATGCTGAGCAGGTCCTCCTTTGCACCAGTGGTGGGCATCTCCTCTCCATGCCTCATCCCCATCTCCTTTGGTATTTGGAAAGGGAAAAAAGAAAATCATTTATTGTGTTGTAGTGCCTGCAGCCAGAGGTGGGATGCAAGCTGGGTTCTTCCATTAGTTCACCTCATTTCATGTGCTTTCACAATTATACTTTTCACCTCCCAGGAAGTTTCTTTTCCAACAACCTCCTCCTCTCTTTTCTTGCTCCCTGTAGACTGGGTGTCCCATTTCACCTTGATTTCTTCCTTGTGTTGTTGTTCATGCAGGGGAAAACAGCTTGCTTGGTTGAATTTCACACTCGGTTAGCAGCAGCGAGGATGACATTTGCAGGAGCTCCAGACGGTGCTGGCACTGGCAGTGGTAGAGGCTTCCTTCCTTAGCCCACGTGCAGGGCTGAAGTCCCTGGCAGGTGGAACAAGAGTTTCCAAGACAGTTTCTGCAAGGAGTGGTTCTCTGTCAGACTCTGCTGCTGCAAGGAAGGTGCTGCTTGAGATGCAGGAAATGGTGGACTTTCCTGAAGATCCTGAAGACGAAGGATATCAGATACCATGCTCTGCACTTGTTTCATAGGTAAAGTGGGATGTCCTGAGTGTACACCCAGAAAACAAGTCAGTACGCTTTTCCTACTGCTATGTCAAACAGGCCTTCTTTAATGCTGCTCCACACAGTGCTATGCAGCTGAATTTACACAGATCTCTATCTCTGTTTGCATCTCACCCCATTCTCCTGCTTGGTTCAGAAAGCAGGGATGTATAATGCCAGATTTCACTGATCCCTGGATCCAGCTCCAGCTCTGCCTGAGAACATCTCCTATCCCTTCCCACCCACCATCTCTCAGTCTTCTCAGGTATGAATACGAGTTTAGGCCATGCCTATGCTGGGCCGTGTTTTCAAGGTGAACCTTGAGGATCAAAGAACCCAACTTCTAACACGGATACCCCTCAAAGCAAAAAAACACTCTCGGAGAAGAGTACACACGAGTGTGCAGGTTGAGCTCCTAGTGGCTGCACTCAGAAATTGCTCTTAAACGACCCGCAAATAGGAGCAAGGCAATTGCAATGTATATTCTAATAACTGCAGCTATAATAACACCCCCTCCTGCCCACTTTCCTCTTTAGGGGTGATCTGCCAAAATGAGAAACAAAATTACTGTGTCTGTTCAGCAAATTCTTACTGACAAAATCTTTAAGAGTTGACAAGAGTAATATACTGAAAATTAGTTTAGAAGTGTTTCAAGTTTCAAAAAATCAATCAAAATCAAATTAAGTTCTGAAGACGCTGTCTGTAGAGTTTAGGGAAAATAGAGATCAGCTGCAGCAACGTGGGATCGTGGGCTCAACTTCTGAGCAGGAGTTACTTCTGCTGTGCCCCCTCCTCTGGCTGAGGGCAGGGGCTGCAGCTGATGCTCTGGCTCCTGTGGGGGCCAACAAGAAGAAACCCAGTCAGAGCAATCTGCAGTGGGATCTTCAGCCCCATCCTAAGGCTATGGGGGGGTTCCCAAACACCTCCAGAGACAGCGATCCCACCACTCTTTCTAAGAAGACATTTCTCCTAATGCCCAACCTGAAGCTCCCTTGGCACAACTCATTGTATCGCTGCTACCTGGGATCACAGGCTGACCTCTACCTCACCATAACCTCCTTTCAAGGAGTTGTGGAGAGCAATAAGGTCTCTCCTGAGCCTCTTCTTTTCCAGACTGACCCATCCCAGCTCCCTCAGCTGCTCCCCATCAGACTTCTGCTCCAGATCTTTCACGGGCTGCTTCCTTCTTGGCTGTGTGATCTCAGCTATCCCAGTCCTACCCCAGCCCCGATGTCACCAAAGCAGCCTGGGTGAGAACATGAGAAAAACTGCTCAAGAGTTCGTGCTGCTTCTGAGTGATCTTGGGATGAGCAGAGCGTGCTGCTTGCTCAGACATTCTGTCTTTTTTGCCCTTCATCCATATGGCACTCTGACCCCATCCTGGCCCCGTCGATCCAAGAGCTACTGACCTACAAATCCTCAGCCATCTGCTTTGCAGTTCAGGCTCAGCCCAGCTATTCCTCCTTGCTGTTTCAGCACTCACTCCGTGTGGATGGGGTTTCCAATTATGTCTTTCTTAATTATATTCCTCCTTGGGGTCCTGGAGGCCCTAGAAATTTCCCCCCACTCTGTCTTTCCCCAAAGCTGTGAGTCAACAGTTCAATTATAGTCTCTTTATACAGGCATGAGAATTTGTTTCTTGGGCAAAGTTCCTTGATAAGATGATATGCTACATAAATGTCTCTAGCAAAACACATTTCACAGTGAATTTATCTCTGCACAACTTCCCTGCCTTATAGCACCTTATCATTCCAAGACGTCTCAAGGCACTTTCCAAAAGGTGTGCAATAATAATACTTCACAGTTATACACAGCCTTTCATGGGAATATCTCAGAGTGCTGTATGGAAAGAAGCACTCAGCTCCATCAAACAGCCAGGACTGCTGAGGCAAGGGAGGAGGAAGTCGATTGCCACATGAGCTGGGAAAATGCAGGGCTGTGATGGAGCCCAGGGCCCACAGAAACCTCCTTCCTTAGCACATCTTCCCTAAACCTTGGAACATAAATGTACTTTTGACCACATTCCTTCTCCTGACAATCTGTCTCCAGCTTTTGTGCACCAGTTGGGTATCGACCCAACTTCCTCCACCTGCCTGCTGGAAGTTCTTCCTTCCTATGGTGCTTTTCCCTCTTTGTTTGAGATGAAGCTGAAAACACAATGTGAAAGACAGCCATTGTCTTTGTCCTTGGGACATCATGCCACTGGATTGCTGGTGGGCTGCTGGGTTTGGTGGTGAGCCACCTTGCTTGAGCCTGCTGCCTTAGACTACTTGGTCCACTATAGCTACAGACACAAATGCTGTCGTGTATTCAGACCCCACTGGAAGCATCTCCTATTCCTGAAGTTGGGGCTGAAGTGAAATCAGAGCTGTTTCTTTCCTGCAGAGAAGCATCTACCACAGTGCCCATGGGGTGTAGGCACTGCTGATGCTCTCCTCCAGTGCTGCAAGCAATTGGCCAAGCACCTTGTGCTGCGGTTCCTTGCCTGGCTGGATGACAAGCAGGAGAGCCATGAATAATGATAATAATTTGCCTCCTCAGGGATGAACTTCCAGCCAAATAATCAGTTTTCTACCAATATGAGATGGGGACCAGGCCAAGAGCAATGCACTGGGGTCCTGGTTATTTTTAGGGGTATCTGATGGTTCCTCATGAAACTCCTAAATAACACACTACAGAGGCACAGCATCCTGGACACTTAACCCCTATTTCATCCAGTTCTAGCTCCTGGCACTGACCATTCTCCTCCCAGCCCCAGTGCTGAGCTGCCATGTACCCATCAGCCCAGTGCCCTTGGCTCCAGCTCTGCTTGTCACCTTCCTCCCCGTTTTATCATGTTCAGCAACCCCTCCTCTCCTTTCTCCCTCCCAGCTCAGCTTATATCATCAAAAAATCACTTTGGCACCTTCACTGTCAGCAAGTGGCTGTTTATCTGCTATATCATTGGAAAGATCTCTAAAGCCAGGCTTGGAAAACAGCCCTTCATTTTTTGGTTTGGCTTTTTTTGTTTTTTTTTTTTTGATGCAGGATCATCTGAAAGGAGGATGAGAAGCAAAAAGGATGTGTTTTCCTTGTACAGATCAATATGACTTTTGCCTTCCTGCTGCCTTTGCTCACTTATTTTTCCCCCCTTCTTGCACTTTTGCACTTCCAGCCTTCCTTAAACGTGGCCCTCCTGGCCTGGGGTGCGTCAGTGCACATTTCTGCCTGGCCAGAGTGCCATTCAGTCCTCTTCACCCCACTCTCTTTTGAAGCACCATAGAGAACTCCGTTTCCAGTCATTGAGAAACACGAAGTCAATTTTCCATCTCTTTTCCCTTTAGGGCAGAAACAATCACGTCCTTCTCTCGTGCACCCTTCACCTCCGCCAGTGGCAGATTTACTCCTGCCCAGTTTCCTGGCAGCTGCTGCAGCTGCAGCATTCAACAGGACCACACTGTGTTGTTTGCCTGGAGGTCAGAAGGAAAGCAGCAGTTGTTTGGGTCGTATGGTGCAGTTCTGAAGACCCAAGATCAAACCAAGACGGGCAGGCTCATTCCTGAGTCTTTTTATCTCCAGGACAGCTTGGTAATAGACCACTGTTATCAAGTTATACTCAGGGAAACTGAGGCACCACTTGGTGGAAGGACCGTGGTGGCACAGGGAGGGAGCAAGAGGTCTCTCAGGGCACCCAGCTCAACCATTACTAAAGGAGAGGCTGAGATACAGTGGGCAAGCTACTCTCATTCAGCCTGCCATTGAGCACCAGTGCCAAGCTCGTTTTCAAAGGAAAAAGACAGAGCCCTTCCTCTGATCAAAACCCAGCAGCACGCCCCATCCTGTTAATCATACCCAGAGACAGGGAAGCACTTCTCTTCTCAGATGGAGATAGGAGGGGGAGACAGGTTGTTACTGTAATAGCAGTAAAGACGCCCACCACTGTGCTAAATGATATATTTATATGCACGTCTGTAATGAGAGACTGTTCTTGTTCCCAAAGCACCGACAGCCTGAAGGAGAAAGGAAAGCACTTTTCCCAAGGTCACTGAGCAGCACTGATTGTGTCCTGGTTAAGAAGGTGCAGGGAAAGGTTTACCCACAGCCCCTCTCCTTTCACATATAACGTGCTCCCAGCCAGCTCTGAGCACTTAGGTCAGCCAACCCAGGCTCTGAGGGCTGACACGTCCACACAGACAGATGGGGAATGGGACAGGGAGTGGGACTTTATCCTGCAGGAGCAAACAGGATCCTGAGAGGGGAAAGGCAGTTTGAAATTTCACCTAAAAAAAAAACAACAAAACCCTTAATACAAAAAAAAAAACCCCAGAGCTGCTGTGTTCTGTCCACGTCCAGCCAAGCACCAGGTGCTGTCAGAGATTAGACGCCTTAGTAGATAAAAGCAGGTAATAGGGCCCTACCAGATAAGGACAATAGAAGGAGAATAAAAAGGAGGGGGAAAAAATCCAGAGGTGAAAAAGAGGTGAAAGGACGGACAACAGCATGGATAGCAGCAGATCAGAGACAGAGGGACAGATCCACTGCTGGGCAGGGGGAAAGCAAGGCTCTGGAGCCAGCAGGGGAGCATGGGGACTTGGAACCTGCAGGAAAGTGTCCTGGGCACTGGGGTCTGTGCTTCTGTGCCCCCAACGGCATCCCATCCAACCAGAGGTTGCTGCTGTCCTGACAAACAGCTGTGCCACTGTTTCTGCAAGTTCACCTGGGCAGCATCCCAGCACTCTGGCCAGGCTGGAGCTGCTGTGTGCTATGGCTGCTGAGAGCATCCAAAGAGACATGTCTGAGCTGAAGCTGTCTGGCTGGGAGAGATCCATCTTGCCACTGAGATGCAGCCATTGTTGAACAGCATTAATCTGAGCTGAATGCAGCAAAAGTTCATTGTGAATGACTCCAGCCTTGTAAGTCAAGTGGGGTCTGAAGAGTTCCCAGCATCAAACTCCCCTTCTGCCCCCAATTCCTCTTTTCCACCCTGTGCCCCATGTATAGAAAGGACATGGATGCTCAGCCACTCTGCAGGGAGCACCATGCTGTCTGCAGCATCCGAGTGCACTGCATCACTGCTGCTCTCCCACCCAAGGACCCCAGTATGAGTGGGAAGGAAGGAAAAGCAATCGTGCAGCATCACCCTCCCTTTCCTCTCACCACCAAAGCTTCCCCAGAGCTAACTGGGACCAGTCTGTTACAAAGGGGCACTCAGCCTCCTCACTGCAAAAGATGCTCCAGCATGGGTAGCTCATTTCAGTGCCATTAATTATGCTTTGTGAAAAGAAGGGTCATGTTCAGGTCAGCCATTTTTCTCCCTGTGTTACATCCCAGAGACCTGCTTGGGATGCAGAAGCACATCCTGCATGCTGGGTGCCAGATTCCAGTTTCAGGGAGGGACCTGAGCAGTCCCATGGGAAGAGCTCAACCCCTCAATGAATCCATCTCACTGTTCCTTCTGCAACAGGCTCCTTGGGACCCCCATTGAGGGATTCAATGGCTTAAACTATTCAAGGCTCCCTCCTGCATTCTCCCTGAAAGAGAAATACCTGCTGCTTTCTGTGATTTATCTTCTGTTTGAGGAGCCTGGTAATTCCCAAATCTGCTATTCTTCCTCATAAATGTGGAATCCTCCTCACTTAGCAGCCTCCTTGTTGACAACTTAATACAAGGGGCTCTGAAGTAGATATTGAATACCTGGAAAGGTCTTGGAAACCTGGAGTTCTGCAGCAAGCCAGGTTGTACCAGTGGAGAAAACTGAATTCAGAGGGAGCTTACAACTCAGCCCTGGTCATTTGTGGCCAATAAATCTTCTTGTGATGTTTAAAGGAGCTGACGCTGATGTCTGTGCCCCAGTAAACTTCCTTTCCTACCTTTCTGGTTCACACACATCTCTCTGGCTGGGAAGGATGGAGACCAGCAGCACGTGCAGCTTTTGACAGGAGACTCAGGCTTTGATTCACAGCTCCACTTCCCTAAACTTTTCTGGTGGAAAACGGGGCTGTTTTGCATAAGGCAGGCATATGTTGCAACTTTGGCACGAGGAGAGCCAGTTGGCTTTTCCTTGCCAGACTTTTCCCACCCTCCTCTGATACCATCTGCCTCTGCGAAACGCTGAAATTCCCATCTGTCAATTTTACTGTAAACACACAATTACTCGGGCTGCCGGGAAGGAGTGTGGCTCAGCCAGACCTTGGCCATCACGGAAGGGGCCAAGCTGGGACATGAGGACCTCTGGCTGTGGACCCCGGCCACAGACAGCACACAGCCCATCGCAGCCAAGTTCTGATGTTCCCACTTTCTTTCCTGTGGCCGCTGCCCCACCAGGAGGAGAGACCACCACCTCAGCCACCCTGCACAACATCTCAGCCTTGCAAATCACCCTGGGGCAGAATCCACACCAAAACATTGTCAGCATTAGAGAAAAAAGCCTTCCTGTGCTTGTTCACACCAGCAGCGTATCTGCTGTCAAGCTGGTCCCTTGCGTGCAGCGTTTATCGCACCAATGCCCAGATCCTGTGAGTCTGGATAATCCCCTCCAGGGGCTGTAAAGCTGAGAGTGTGAGCCCAGCAGGATGAATGCAAGGGCTGCAAGGAACAGTGGGCTGGGGGATGACTTTGGGGCTGGGAGGCAGCTCTGTGCTGTTAGATGGGCTCTAGTTCCCCATACAGTGCCTCCAGCCCTGGATCCAGCTCTGCCACCTGTTTCATTTAGATGAATGAGGAGGGAGGGGACTGTGGGGTGGCAGAGGAGCAGGCAGATGGCATGTGTTCCCAGAGATAACATGGGGCTAGTTCAGAGGTCACTAATTGGGTTCCTGTTTGCCTTTCATATTCAATGTGAATCAAAATGAGAACATGCTGTTCAGTGCATGGTGGGCTCCTTCCCCAAGGATGCTTCTGCATCCCTCACCCTGAGCATCCCCCCCACAGAAATCCTGCGTGTGCCGTTCATTGACAAACCAAAGTGAAAGGGAGAGGGAGAAAATAGCCAGGAGGAAAGCAAAGAAGCAATTAACAGTTTTCTCAGAGCCTCGGGCCTGCAACCAGCCCTTTGGCACATCACAGAATCACTGAGGTTGGAAAAGACCACTAAGATAACCGAGTCCAACCATCAACCCATCACCACCATGCCCACAAAACCAATGTTCTGTGGAACAGAATGCAGCAAGTGTGCACACAGGCTCCGAGTGTGGAAGAGGACAGAAGTCAACTGAGCAAAACAGAAAGAGCTTTGGAAAGGAAAAGAAAACAGAAAGAGAAAAAAGAAACAAAAACCATCAACATCCTTTTCAAAGCTTTTTTGCAAATATTGCTTTTCCTCCCATCCCTCATTTTCCAACAAGCTGCAATCAGCATTCAATATTGTCACTCAGCACCCGATTTCACAGGGGCTAGGTATCCATGCTGTAAGAAATACATAAATACATCTGGCCACGTAGCACCAGGGCTTAGCTGGGAGCCGAGCTCCTCTGAAAATCCGGTCAATCACGGTGACATTGATTTCAGGACAATTACTCCTGATTTACACTGGTGCAAATGAATGGAGTGGCATTAAAGTGCTGACTGGGGAGCCCATGCACAGGCAGAGCTCATCAGGAAGCCGAGTTCCCGTTCTATGAAAGATTGAGATTAGCTTCCCCATCCAAATCAGGACCAAAATGGTCTATTTTTCTTCGAATGGAACTAAAAATGGGTGAGAAAAGGCACTCGGGTTCAATAAAAACTTTGTTTTTGAATGTGTGACATTTATCAGTCTGACGCTTTGAAATGTTATTCATATCTAATAAACATGGCTGAGCCAACTTCCCCAATGCCACAATGAAGCAATTGGCTTCAAGTTTTCTTTTTGGCCAACTAAAACCTCATTGTGTCTGGGGAGGACACTCTGTGTCGATGTTCCCCACCCCATTCACCTCCTGCATTTTCCACTCCAACGTGCAGCACCTGTAGCAGCACATGGAGTGATGGAGAGATGGGAAGAGGAAAGGAGAGATGTTAGGAACCCCGAAAAGCAAGAAGAGGAGGGGAAGGAGCTAAAGCTCTTTGAAGGCCCCTCCTCCAGCTTTTAAAATACTTTTTACCTGGATGTATGCCCTGGTCATAAATCACTGTTGCTCAGGATGAATGGAAGCCCGTAAGTGCCATACACGCTAATGACAACATCCATCAAACACCGAGCTGCTCCATATTGTGGCGGTCTCCGGGATGCCTGTGGACATATGGACCCAGAGCGCTCCAGCAGCCCCATCCCAGCCCTGCAGGGACAGCCCTCTGGTGCTCCTGGAAAAACATAAAGTGCACAGAATAACCCCACAGCATCTCGCTGTGCTTTCCCATCCTCCTGAGAATGTTTTACTCCGGATTCTCAAAATCGTGCTATTGTGAAGGTTGGAAAAGACCAGTAAGATCATCTAGTCCAACCACCAGCCCATCATCAGCATGCCCACTAAACCATAAATGTGGTCTTGAGACCACAGGAAAAAAAAAGCAGCCCTCCATTAGAAGTGTTCACAGCAATGGGATGCATCCTATGAAGCAACTGAGTTCCTGAGCCTCCACCACGCAGTATCTTGCTGCTAATCCTGCTCTCTTGCAAAGTGCATTGCATTAGCTTAATTGGTGAGCAGAGTGGGGCAGAGATCTGGGAAGGGTTTGGGTCAACAGGAGCTGCTCCATAGTGCTACTGCAGCTCCGGTGATGGATGGGGACTGCATGGTGCATTTACCCCTCTGGTCCCCAAGTGCTTTCCTTGGGACATCATCTCCCTCTGAGGGGACATTAAGCCTCATAGATCCAATTCAGGGCAAAAATCCCAACCCTAGAAGGAAGGCTTTAAAACCCAAAGGGAAGAAAGGGACGGGAAGGGGGGGAGATGTTGTATATGCATTCAGTGGAGGGGAGCACTGAGTCTGCCCATCCAACGTTTCAAAGCACAGCCTGAACCATCACACGGGTTACTCTGTCCTTATATTTATCAAGAAACGTATTCAAAACGAGATCTTTTTTTTCCTGCAGATGTGTTTCAAGTTGAAGAGTACCTGTTCTCAAGGTGAAACAGGCAGGAGCCGGAGGAACAGAAATCTTGCAGGATACAGAGCTGCGTGATTCTCAGCAGGAATCTAAAGCTGGGTCTGTCTCACACCCCCAGCTGAGCTGATTTCTTGCCAGACCAAACTCTTCCCCTCTAAAAAAAAAAAGAAAATACCCGAAAGAACAAATTTTAAAGTCAGCAATGAATAACCAAATAAATAAACAAATAAAGAGCAAGGTAACCTCCTCATTTCCTGGCTTTGGAGCTTTAAGAACGAGGTAAGCAAAGCAATTTCCTCCATTTCCTAATTTAGTTAAGCAAGCTGCAAAACTTGGGTTCAATTTAGAAACAGAAGGTACAGCTATAGCCACAAATGACACAGCTTTCATTAGGGGAAAGGAAAAAAAAAAAATAGAAAAGGATATAAATGTACTGCTCAGATAATGAGAGGTTAGAGATTTTGTTTGCTTGCTCGCTTGTTTTCTTAAAACCTATCAGAAAGTTAATTTTGTGTTTGAGCTAAAGCAATTGTTTATGAAGATGTTGATTATAGTCATCTCGCTGCTTTCCCATGGGCACCGCGGGAGGAATATCAGCGCAGACTGAAGGGGAACGTGGCATTACCCAAGTGAAAATCAGCATTAGTTTTGGACTGTGTTCTGAATTGCTCGAAATATTCATGAGCGGGAACATTCGCTCAAATGGAAATAAATAAAAGTTTATTGAAATATGAAACTGCAAATAGAAACGTCTGTTTTTAGGCCCTTCTCAGCAATTATGAGGGAGACATTCATTTCCTAGCTTTTATATGCAACTAAAAAGATGCTTTAAAGTAATTTTATAATTTATTTACTCAGGGAAAGCCCAGCTCAGATGCAGCATCTGCTTTGTTTTAACTCCTCTCTCCAAACCTCAGTGCAAAATGCATTTGCCCCCCAGCACTTCTTCCTTATCCAGCTTCTAGCTATGATGCAGAAGAAAGGCAGAGGGTGCTCCTGAGGTCACCATGGTGGCCAAAATCAACCCGAGATCCCTTTGCCAAGGCTGCTTCATGTTGCATTGTCTGCAGCGTTGTCAGGCATAGGAATATATCAGAAATGAGTGGTGCTGGAGAGAGAAGCATGAGGACACAGAAGGAAGAGGCACTGCTCAAGGCCGGTCCAGAATGATGATGCTCATTGCTGGTAGAGCTTCCTTTGGACACCTCCCAGCCAAGGGCTGTAACAGCCTGGGGAGCAGACACCAACATTCAGTTTTCAGAGCAGTCAGCAGGAAACACTGGTCCTGTTCTCTTGCACTAATGCCCAGGCCATGCAGCTGTTTGAAGGCAAAATCTGGCTTTCAGAAAAGAACTCAGAGTGATACATGCCGTATTTCATCAGAGCGGCTGCTCAGGGAGGGGTTGGAGAGGTAAGAGTCCAACAGAAGTGTTCCCCAGGTGTGAGCCCAGCTGCACTGCACAGAGAGCTTTGAAAAACATGGAGTGCCTGCCATGGGCCTTCATCTTGCCAGACTCAAGACACTTAATTTCATCATTCCCTCATTTCATGGGTGAATTTCATGCATAGAAAGGCAAAGAATTAATGGTATGAGTGTGCTCTGCGGGTGCAGGACCGGATGAGATCAGGACAGAAAGCATCTTCTTCCATGAAAAATTTCAAGCTATTTTTAAAATTCTTTTAAGGGGGGAGAAAAAAAAACCCCAAACCTTCATTCCTTCATCCTAAAAGGTCAAATATCTTATTAAAAAGTTGGGAAAATAATTTTGTGTGGCTGGTTCAGGGCAGAGTAGAGAGCTCTGGAACACGCACCAAACAGCCACCAAAGCACCCATATCTCTCTTCCCCTCCTGCCCCACTGGATGGGGCTGTCACCAACCTGAGCACCCCCTGCTCCTTTCTCCACTCTCAAAGCTGTTTGCATCAAGAAGCACCTTCTGAGCACCAAGGCTTCCTTCTCTACCTTCACAGGTGTTCCACATGACTTGGTTTGTGTTTCTCAGTCTGACCATAATCCTCTGCATCCAGCTGGGTGGGACGTCCTCATCTCCTTGCAGCCACTCTGTCCTTCACTCTGCTGCCATATGCTTTCACATTAATTCCATTCTGAGCTGCTCGTTGTCTTGTTTCATGTCCATAGGGAACAGCTTCTTTAGGATTTTCTCCCTGGAGGTGTCCAAGGCCAGGTTGGATGGGGTCCAAAGCAACATGATGTTGTGCCTGATCTAGTGGTTGCCAATCCTGCCCATGGTCAGGGTGGATGGAACTGAATTATCTTGGAGGTCCTTCCCAACTCAAGCCATTCTATGGTTGTATGATTTTCAGCAGGACTGCCTGGGAGGAGCAGGGGGAGAAGCAAACACTCCAGGGATGGCAGTGCCAGCGTGTGTCAGCTTGCATTTGTTCCATAGAGAACTGAGGAAGAGAGGAACACAGAGGATGGAGAAACGTATCAGTGGAAGAAAAATAAGCAGATAGTAAAAAAATAAGTGTGCACGAGTGAGGGAGAGGTAACACAAGTGAACAGCATGGGTCCTAATCTCGTTACGCCTTCGGTTCGAGAGGCTGATATACCCCTGAGGACAGGTTGACATTTTGATGCTCCTAGTTAGGGAAAACATGAACTGGGGGAAGCTGCATTAACAAGCAAATAAATTTATGGTCGGCTGGCACCAAAATGAATCTCGCTGTTTGTCGGCAGCATTTTCTCCGTGATGAATGAGGAGGGTGAGCTGCAGGCACAGCATCCCTGCTGCCCCTAAGAGCCAGAGCTCAGTGCTGGAGGAAGGTCATGGGATTTCCAGTGCTGGAGAATGGGAATGGATAAATCAGCCCAGGTGGGGACCCAGCCTAGGAGCTGGGGTGTTCTGCACCTACAGAGAGCTGATGCTGGGGGGTCCTTTGGGACAGCCCCCTCGCCTCATCCTGCTTCTACCATAGGGGTTTGCAGCCCCAGAGAAGGCTGGGGAGGGGTTGAGTGCTCAGGGGTCCCTCATGGAGAGGCTCCCTGCCACGGGGATGGAGCCCAGCACTGGAAAGCACAGCTGTGTCCTTAAATCCTCTTTTCTGTCTTTCTGCCTCCTGGTGAAGAATAAAACTTCACAGAATCTCGCATCTTTACCCAGCAGATAGGGAAAAAAACACACAGAAAGCTGAAAAACGTGGACTTTCTCCAGTCCCCCTCCAGCAAAGGAAACCTTTTGCTCTGACAGCTCCCTCCAAGGCACCTTGTGCAGAACAGGGGTGTCAATCACGGGGCTTTGTCTCGCACTTTCAGGATCCACATCAAAACTCACCAAAGACAAAACTCTTCTCCCTGACATCCGTGCGTTCCCCACTGCACTTTCATTTCCCATTTAAGGACATGATTGAATTAAACCTTCCAACCCCTCCACATGGGAGAAAAGGAGGAACCGTGCGTACCGAACTGCCTCCCGCACACTTTGGGGACAGCCCAGCAGCAATTCAGTACCATGCATTAGAGCAGGGAAAAGCCACCACGGCCTCCCATTCTCATCCCACACATTGATGCTGAGTGGGTGCAACCCCATGGCTGTGACCCACCAGCAAAGGGGAGAGTCAGACCACAATCCTGCCCTTTCTGCTCGTCCTCCATTCAAGCAGGCATTGCTAATAGCCTGTTTTCCAAGGAATCAGATGTGGGAATTTATAGAAGTCATAACAATATTAATCAGTGATAGGAAGATGGTTGGACTAGATGGTCTCGTAGGTCCTTTCCAACCTTGTGATTCTAAGGAAGGCAGCACAAGATGCAGTGCTGCAGAGCAGGGCTCAGCTCAGTGTTAAGCAGCTCCGGCCCCATCCACCTGCACCCTGCAGCGAGTGGTTATTGCAGTCCTCAGGCATAGAAACATCCCCAATAAAACGTCCCTTATGGGTATTAAGGACAGGCTTGCTCATTTTCCAGATCCTTCATATCTCCTGCCAGCAGCATCAACACCTCAAAACTCCTTCAAAGCACAGCACCCCAGGAAAGCTCGCAGCCCCCTGCCTTATCAGCATGGCTCAGCACAGCTGATTTGCCTAATGGCATCTGAGCACTGACACACAGTGCACCTGCAGGCAGCAGCCGTGCAAGGTGCTTCCCCAGCAAAGCACCCTACAGCCCCGCATCCCTTCTGCTGCCACCTTCCAAAGGTAAAGGAGCTGGGCAGCAGGGTGGCCGCAGCCATCGGAGCTGTTAAATCACAACTGAGCAGCTGGAAAACAAACCTATAAATCCATATAAAAACATACGAGTGTCTATGTGCAAATGCTCACGTATAAATATAGCTCAATTTATAAGTAAAATTATAAATTACAATGCAGCCTGACCTGTGGATCGCATACGCACGCTGCTCTTTACTTTGCAAATGGAAATCTGAGCACAGCTGGGTCAAAAGTTTCTCTGCAGCAGATTTTTCAGGCAGCGGATGCTATTCAATGAATGCAAAGTGGATAGCAGGAGGATGACAATTCCACTTACATTTTACTGCTATTTAACAAAGCAGATATCAAAATGATACGCTTCTTCTTGGCCACGTTTTTGGCCTGTTTTTGGTGTTGTTTTTTTCTTCCCCCCCCCCCCCCCTCTTTTCCCACATCACCCCTCAGAAAAGACTCCCAAAGTCAAAATGCAAATCTCAGGGTGAGCCACCAAGTGTCAGAGCGCAAAACAGTTTCAGTGTTGATGGTGCTTTTATTCTAAATGCAAAGACTTCTTTCCAGATTATTCTGGCGTGGGTATTTTGCTTAGGAGGAGGGAGTTGGGGGGGGGGGGGGGAGGTTGTTTTTTTTCTCCAGGAAAAATAACTTTTATTCTCCATTGGAATGAAACCAGCCCTGGGAATATCACAGAACATCAAGTCTGAGCTCTGTTCTTGGCTGCTCCCCACACACCGATGTGATCCCACCCCTCTGTTTCGTAACGCCGGCCCCAAAGTGCCATCCGGATCTATTCCTGGGAATATTGGAATCCACACAGAGCCAACGCTGCGAGGAAAGCATTCATTCAGCCTTGTGCCAAAACGGACCCGAGCCTGTATTTCATCCAGAATTTCATTTCTATATTTAGTTGGAGCGCCATTCCTGCTGCAGAGGTTCTGGCGGCGTCCCCGCAGCCCTTCTGAAGTCGAAAACCGAACAGTGCTTGAAAGCAAGGCGAAAACAAATAAAAAGCAAAGCGAACGAGCCGCATCCTGCGCTGCCCCTGCGAAAATGCCGCACAACCGGAGCGCAAACAGGGACAGCGCTAAGGATGGAGGGGGGGGGGGGGGGAGGGCACATCTAGGAAGCCACGATGTTTTAGGAGCTAAAACACACTAATAGCGGCGATATTGCAGAATACGAACGGATTGAACGAAAGCATCCTCAAATAACTCAGCTATTCGTGCGGATCGGCCCCTCGGGCACCAGCAGCGAGCAGCCGGGAGCGCGCCCTATACCGCCGGCGGTGGAGCTGTAGCGCCCCCTGCCGGGAGACCGCCGCCTCTGCACCCACCCAGCTGGTAATCTATTTCAACGTGCACGTTAGTGGGTGCAGTATCTCCTGCATGGAGGAATTCAGTTTCATATCTTTGCTTCATCCATATTTCCACGCCAATTCCCTCAGACCTCCCCTCTGCTGCCATCTGTAGCACGGCAACAAAATGCAACGGAGCATTTTTGGGGATGATCCGGTGTCTACATTCATTTCCACCAACATCCGCCTCTGGTGCTGTTAGACATAAAAATAGGAGGCAGTACTTTCGGAGCAGCCCTCGTGTATATCTCAGTATCATAGAATGCTTTGGGTTCGAAAGGACCTTAAGGCTCACCCAGCTCCAAGCCCACAGCTTGCATTAGCTTGGCCCACCGGCACCAGCAACCCCCTGCTGTCTCCAGAGTTAAAAGGTGAATTTCAACCCCAAAGTTTCTTTGGGAAGCTGAGGGAAAATAACCAAAACATCCCATTCCAAACACCTCCCTGGGAATGTTCCTTTCGGTTCTATGATTAATGTTGAGGGTGAAAGCAACCCTAACCCAATGCACACAGTCACCCCACCAGCTTCTGCACAACCTCTGCAAAACAGGGGACAATAAACACTCCTTTATCCTGCAAGCATGTTAGTGAGGCTTCGTTAATTCCGAGCTTCAATTAAAGTCTATAAAAGGCTTTGAGCTGCTTGACCAAAAGGCTCTTAGGCAAATTAATTTAGTGCTTTTGTGACTGCTCAGCACTGCAGTGGGATGCTCTGTCCCACAAATGGGTGTGCTGTGCTGGCAGCAGGCAGGGATGCAGTGGGAAGGGATGCAGGGGGAAGGGATGCAGTGGGAAGGGATGCAGGGGGAAGGGATGCAGTGGGAAGGGATGCAGTGGGAAGGGATGCAGTGGGAAGGGATGCTGGGTTTTAGCACTGCTCTTCCTTGGGTAGCTGACTCACAGCTGCAGGCTGAAAGCAGCGTGCTCATCTCTTCACAGCTGTGATGTTTGCAGTGCTTGGGATCCTGATGAGATGAATCAGAGTAGGAGGGGGGTTAATGGCACAGCAGCATCCTTGTGGGCTTTCCCAGGTAGCCAGGAGCAGATACAAGCCTGGGGCCTGAGAAATCAAATACTCTGATTGTGGCCATTTCCTCAGTTTCCCTCTCTATAAACACTCTTAGAGCACATCCAGGAGCTGGTCAGCCTGGTACCCCCGAGTGCAAGGAAGGAATTTGCCAAGGAAGAGGAAAAGTGAATGAGGGAAAGGGCAAGAACAAGGGAAATAAAGAAAGAAAGATGAGCATCGGTGAGATGCTCCATTCTGAATGTAAATAAAACCAATTTCTTTTCTCCTGTTCCCTGACAGTTCTGTCTGGGGGTTTGTGTTCAGCACAGGCTCCTCAGTAAACAAATACGAGAGTTTTATGCAACAGAATAATTGTTTAGTATCAAACAGCTCTCTCCATTTGTACACTTCAAGCTGCAGATGCCTGGCAGAGCCGACACTCCCTGCTTAGTTAGAAAGGGAATAAACCGCACAGGTATGGGCAAAGCATTGAAATGGACCCAATATGGAGACTGTCCTCTTTGCTGTCACCCATGGGACATCACTGTGCCCATCAGAGGAAGCCCTGCTTGTAGCTCTCCACTTAGAGAGGCAGACAGACGGCAACTCTCAGGCCTCCAGCACTGCCTTAATACAAGACTCTGCAGTAAGGGAAATATTACATTAAATCTCTATATTTATATGTGTAACAAAAGTGGTATCAGCAAAATCCGACAGCATCAAAGCAAATCACTTACCTATTTTTAGCTGTGTGATTTAGTCACACGCTGAGGAAATAAGGTCAGGTTCTTTGCAATGTATCCCTCTTCTCTCTGTCTCTCACTGTTGTGTTTTTTTTTCCCTCTCCACTCCTTATTAAAATTCTTCACCCTGCAGCAGAGCTTTACGACATGGAGAGCTTGTGAGATCCTCACCATCTGCAGGGTCAAGCTGTAGCCCTGTCCCAGTAGGAGTCTGTCCTACTGTCAACGTCTCCAGATTAGAGGCAGCAAAGGATCCGCATCCCAGCATCTCCACCGACCTCCACTCAACAGGCTGGAGAACCTTGGGATTTTTCCAGCCCAGTGGGGTTAAATAGGAACCCTGGTGAACAACAGTGCTGGAGCCATGAGGGACATGGCCCTGGAGTGCCACCTCATGGAGCTCACTGCCTCAGTTTCCTCAGTTGCTGCTTATTGGCTTCGGTCTTGTTGAGTAGCAAAAGGGCAGAGCAAGGGAGGGAAGGGAAGGAGAATAACTTTCATATTTAAAACAGAAACTCCCTCACAAATCCCCTATAAAGTAGTTTTCTCTGTTTTCTCTGCATCCGTTTCCTACCCCTCTGCAGCACCTCTGCACTGTTAGCAATGACAAACAGGTAAGGGAAGCTAATTAAAAGAAAACAGAAAATGGCTTCTGTCACTTCTCTTGAAAGACTCCAAGTGAGATTTGTTCTGCCTTCAGTTGCCAGGGAAAGGTCTGGGCTGGTAAGCAGTAACACATTCATCTCATGATGCTGCTGAACTTTGAACTCCTTCGTACGGCACAAGATAACCTTATTACTTCTTCTTTTTCAGTTTGATAATTCACAGTTATTTATAACTGGAACATTAACCACCGTCTAATACATTGTGATATTTTACCTGTTGAGCAATGCTGGTGATTTATAGCCTTACTGTCCTGTGAGCACAGTTACTGACCCCTGAAAATTCCTTTTTTGCTTTGCAAGTTGCAGTAATACACACAGAATTGGCTCCAACTCAATTTCTGTAGCACGTGAAACCGAGCTTTCTAATAAGGAGCCATAAAAAAAAGCCTTACAAACAATGGTGTGTTTTGTTGCCATAAGTTATGCTGCTTTTGGTACTGGGGCAGAGTTAAAGTTATTGTTGAAACTTTAATCAATACCTTTGTTGCTTTTTGGCCCCGTGTGTTTTTTGACCTGCTGAATCTACGTTTGTTTTCAATCTTTCCATTGAGTCATGACAATAGAAGTCCTACTTTTCTTTTTTCATGAATAACTGCGAGGGACTAATTACGTTCCTGTAAATTAATGGTCTATTTACTGCCTTAACCTACCTTAACAAAGATTTTGTTTGGGAATATATTACTAATGAAAAAGCCCTGACATCTTAACACTCTCCTGAGTAAATCGTTAGAATAGATTCTAAATGCAATTAAAGAAAGCCTTTTTTTTTAACCACTGTATTAGCAGATAAATGGGCACGGTCTCCCCTCTGAAGGATTGTTTGTAAATGCACAGAATTCCCATTAAATCCATGCTTTTTTTTGCAAAAGAAAACCATACCAAAACAAAATGTGTTTGCTGAAGATGGACCAGAATGAAGAAAAGTTTGGGTAAGAGGGACAAGAACTTTGCGCCAGACAAGTCCCCAGCTTCTTATTGCAGATGAATGTAAGGTGTTTATGCAGCTTATCATTACCACTCCCCTGCCCTTATTGGCCAAGAGGGGGCTTTGTTCTGTGTAGGGGATTTGGAGGGACATGAGATGAATGCACTCCTCCTCTCCTCGTCCCAGATCTGTCTCTCTGGTTCGTGCTGGCCCCATTGGATTATGGCACTGTGCCACGCCACTGCTCTCCTCCTGCACTGCAGAGATGTCCCCTTCCCACATCCCTTCCCACTTTGCTCTATGAGAACAAGCAGCTTCGAATATGCCAGAGCTGCTCGTGTCACTGCTGAGATTTACTGTGCCATGCAGAACAAAAGCATGCACCGTGCGGCCAGAGAGTGAGAGTGACAGCAGGAGATGGATATTTGGTCTGAGGAAAGAGGGGAAAAGAAATTACAGGGGAAGGCTCCGTGCCAGGGCTTGGAAATGGGGCAGATCATGGCCCAGCACACCTCACTCCTGCTACCAGGACTGGGAAAAATGGGCTGCTTTCTCTTAGGAGGGCAGATGCCCAGTTCCATGCTCAGAGAACTCCTTCCTATAGTGTCTTGTCTCCAATGGGAGAGCTGTCCTGTGCCAGCATTCTTCAGCCTGCCCAAATCTGCCCCATTACTCAAATCCTGCACCAAACACACACTGCCTTGCTGCATTTCAAGTCCACCCTTCTGTGGGCTTTGAGCAAGGGTGAAAATTGTTTTGTGTTGTTATTTCTTTTTCTTTAACAGGACACTTTCAGCCCTGCAGAGGGCATTAGAAATCTCCATGTTCAGCCTCTCACTTTCTTCTTCCCAGTTCGGTTTTGGTTTCATAGATATATTTCCCCCCAGTGATTTTCCTGTAATTTAAATATGCACTTTACAAGCCTTTCTAGATGCTGCTGTAGGCAGTACTGTATGTCTTCACCTTCCCTGCCATCAAGATTTAGCTGGAAGATCCAACTCCAGTGGTAAATACCTGGCCCTTAAAATTCCAGCCTACTGCCATTGATTGCAGGGGGTTGTTTGGGGTTTAACAACTCAAACTGAACAAAGCAGTGCCTTTAATGCACAAAGTACCCAAGCCTATTGATGTGGGGTTCAGAGAGCAGGTGGGGGGAACTGGAAGCACAGCTGTGGGTGCTCACTCGGCCCCATGTTCACCCCAGCACCCTACACTCAGTCCACTGCACTGCACTCACCCCACGCAGTAGATGCAGCAAGCTATTTCCAGCAGGTAGGCCATAAATCCCCCATTTATTGCCTTTTATTATGTTGTTTCAACAGCTCTTAAAGCTGGAACAGCCACCGATTGATAGCTGCTTTAAATCTCTTTCATTTTCTGCCCATATTTCTTTATTTTTCAGGGAGGGGGCATCCACTTGTTTCACCTTTCCTTGTTTCACCATTGCCTTCCCTTCATGAGTCAAACCCCGTCCCTTTCCCTTTATGAGCCAAGTTTTGCAGATCCCCTCTTTGTCGGAAGACTGTACTGGAAGAGAAGCACTGGTGGTGCTGGGGGGCTGGGGCCAGGGAGCATGGGATGAGGATGCAATGTTCGTGTTGTGCACAGAGTAAGGGAGAAGACTCAATGGAGAAAGATTAACTGCTATGCAGTGGGGAAGGAGAGACCTGCAATTAAAATAATATGAGATGATTGTAGCTTGGATCAGTGTTCAGGTGTTCATTTGCAATCGCATTCACTCCTTCTGAACGACCGTCTTGTTCTGCAGGGGACAGGACAGCGAGCACAGCCCTGTCAGTTCGGCTCTAAGGATGCCAGCAGGTCTTTATGAAGACACTGGAGGAAAGTTATGGATTAAATCTCAGTTTCTCAGGCAGCTCTGAGCACGAACCCTCAGCTAAGGGTCACCAGGGTCCTGTGAGTCACAGCAGCAGCAGCCGTGCTCCCAGGGCTTGCTGAGGCAACCAGCCTGCAGGCAGGGATGTGATTGATGGCAGCGCTGGGGATCTCAAGCATCGCCCTCCCAAAGCCTGTATTTTTCCAAGAGTTGATCAAAATCTTATTATTTCGGTCATGGTAGCTATCTACTAGCAAAATAGAGTTTTCCCATGAAAACATTTCATAAGGATATGTCCACAGCACTGAAATTTATCGTGGGGGGAAAGAAAAAATCAGAGTGAATTATTTCAATAGTGTTTGCTCCAGCTCTCGTTTTGATTACCTTCATTTTGACACGTATTTTAATATATTCATATTTTCATGCTTTGACCTTATCAGAACGAAACGCTTCATTCCATCTAAATGAAGGGATTACAAATGGGCTGGATGAAACTCTTGGCTGTTCTGAATCTGCAAGTGTGACAGTTTCTGTTCTGCAGGAAACTTCCAAATTTCAGCATCTGATATTCATTCAAAGCAAACTCCCCAAAGAGCGAGAAGGTCTTGAACAAGCACCAATTAAAAGTCTGGGTCCTCTCACCAACCAGGAACCTTTTTAGGCAGGTTTCCAGTGTTCATTAAGGCTCCTGAACTAACAGCAGATTTTCATGCTGGATTCAACCTGGTCACTGCCAAGAACTTCTTGCTTTAAGGGTGGTTTTTAAGCACCTGGAATTGCAGCCCCAGGTTCCCTGGGCACTCTGATTCCAAGCCTTTTGCACATCTCTAATGCTCTTTTCTCTGGCTGGAGGTGAAGACTTTTAGCAGTCCATTAGCTGTAAGCAGACCCTTCTCTAGGGGTTAAGAAAAATACCGAGCACACACACACACACACACACACATACATACAAAATGTTGCTTAAAAAACAAAAAGTAAACAGTCTCAGGAATTAGCATCCTTCCTAGTAAGACTCTCTTAGGGCTGTGGCTGCATGCTGTGAAAGATGCCATCCACCCAGCAGGGCTGCTCATGTACCATCTGGGAGGCCAGCAAAACGTGTCTTCAGGCTTCCAGGGTTATGTTTTTCCACAGAGTGCATAGGGATTTATTGGTATAAATCCCAGAGGCCAAGCGTGACAAAACTAAATCATGTACACACACCAAAGAGGGGGGAAAAAAGTCTCCAGTCACTTCAACACGCTCAGCAGGTTTCCTATCCAAAATGAGAATGAACTGTCTTCTTTCCTCTTTAAATTAACATGGAGTGCAGAAACCAGAACTTTTCAACACACGACTTGTCGTTTTACACTGAGTGCGTCTGGATCCCACATCTCGACTGGCTCCACCTTTCCTGATTTATGTGACAATTTGCTCTACTGGGAACTGTGACAAAACCTCGTCGTCTCTGATGGATGGGATGTCACCGCTGAATAAATTCTTACCTGGGTGCTTTTCAAGCAAGGAATGCACCTTTTGTCCAACATCTTCATTTCGACACTCTGTTATTACGCTTTTAAAGCTTTCCCAGATAAAGGCCAAGTGTACACTTAAAAATTTGGCCAGCCTGAGCTATATCAGTAAAAGGGCAAATCACTTTAAAAAAATATATATTATTTAATTTTATTTTTTTATGACTTAGAAGTGCCAATAAAACTCTTGGCTAGTTTTCCCACAGTTTGCTTGCTGAACAGAGAGCAAATTAAACTGAGAAGGTAATGATTTTTTGTAGGAGCAGGAGCTGGTAGCAGAGCTGCTTTCTAGGACGGCCATCCAGGCAAACCTCTGGGCATCAGCTAAGAGTCTCTTTTTTATGCAGCATGGGGACAGAACCATCCCTTTCTGACATGTCTCGTTCCAAAGAGTTTAACTGATGATCCAAACAAATAAGCATAGAAAGAGAGTTAAGGAAAAGTGGGGTCTAAGCTGAGATAAATCTTTATCCAAACATGAATAAGAGTGGCTTGGGACTTTCAGGACTATGGATGACACAGTGAAAAGAAGACATAAAACTATTGGAGAGTGCCTAAATGAGGGCTACAAAGATGGTGGCAGGTCTGGAGGGCACAATGTGTGAGGAACAGTTGAAATCCCTTGCTTTGTTTGATAAGGAGGAGGCTGAGGGGAGGCCTCATGGCTGCCTGCAGTTCATCATGGCATCAGCTCATCATGGCAGCTTGCTCATAGGAGAGCTCAGCAAGGGGCACTTCACCTAGGAGCCCTGCACACCTATTCCATATTGGTTTATTGAGTACACTTAGGGCAATGCTGGTGTCACTGCCTGCATCTTCCCACTGCATCATCTATGCAGTGGTTTCCTAACACTGGGATGTCAGGCAGCAATATTCCACTATTGCCCCCATCTTGCTGTGTTTGGGAGGTGGCACAGATACCACCAGCACCTTGCAAAACCCAGCCTGCTGCTTCTCATTAGCAAACTGTTTATTAATAGCCACTGTCACAGCAACCAAACATTGCCCTCATCGGCCCCTCACAAACGAGGACAGTTGCTCACAAAACTTCTCCCTTTGCCCAAGTGCCAGACTGCTGGCTCTGGTGACTGGCGTTCTGACTATTTCTGCCTTTAATAGCTGCAGCACTGAGTAGATTGCTCAGAGTAGCCCATGTTCAGCAGTTTAATGGGTACCAGCCCAGACAGACTAATGGATCTGGAGACCAGGAAAGAGCAGGAAGGTGAGCTGAGTGGGGAATATTGAGGCTTTTAAGACAGAAAAGTAGCAGCTAGACATGGGGTAGCTGACTCGCAGAGCCTCACTGGAGACAGATATCCTCGCAGAACGTCCTCGGCCATTCATCACAGCGCGACATGCCCATGAAAAGCGGTCATTTCTAGAAACAATTGGCAAAATGCAAAGTAGAGCTGGGAAGGGTTCCTGGGGCTCAGGGCCAGGTGAGTTATTGTAGGCTGCACTCACAGGCTTTTCCCTCTGCTAACAAAAAGCGTTTCTATTCCCAACATCTCGTGTCACCACCCAAGAGGTGTCAGCTGCTCATACGCTCTGTGTCCTTGCTCCATTCAGTATGGGTCACTGTTCAGGCCTTGAGCGGTATAGAGAATAGATATCTACTGCTCCTCCTTGAAACAAACCCCCCCAAAAAATCCCACCAGCACTTTGAGCCTTCTCTCATAGAAGAAAGAGAATAAACAGGGAAAGATTTGCTAAAATTCTTTCTCGTAATCAGCAACTTCCCTTTGTTTTGCATTTCCATTAGAAAAGGAGACGATTCTGATTACATATGGAAGGAAGAAGATGGAAATCTGAGATGGTGTGTGTCCTTTGGAAGAAATATTCATAGAATAATGCTTATCATTCCTAAACTGACTACGATGAACATTCCCCAAACATTAAGAACTCTGAGTAATGAAGGATCTGCACCAACAGGAATATGAGCACCTGGAAACCATCAGAGCTTATGTAAAGCACCACTCTCTGGTGGAGAGAAAAGAAGCTCATGGACTTCTCACTGATACAATCTAAAGGGAAGGGTCTGGAGAGGACCTGGATGATCCCATAATTAAACAAAAGGCTTTCTTTAAAGTCCCCGCTGATAGTTATCCTCCTGCAGGCTGGGAACCAGCTTGTGTGGTTTGGTTTTGTTCCACCAGCCATAAATACCAGCTCTTTTGGGAGCTGTGAGGAAGGTAAAAGTAGTGCCTGGCAGAAGAATTGCAACAAGGACAAGTATGCGATTGAGACCTCAAGTAAGGGATGTAGCAATACATCAGACTCTAGGGAAATGCAGCAGACTTTGCTGTCACTTCACTGTCTAGTAAAGGGTGGGCTCTCCAGCAAATCCATCCCTTGGGGTTTCAATATTAAGTACGTATATTCAAATGTTAACACAGAGTTGCTGATTGCATTCATCTGCATTTCTGGGTAGAGCTCTGAACACAGCAATGCTCCTTCTCCTACAGACCTGACCCTTGGCAGCTAATGCTCTACGACAACGCTGAGCACATTTTCAGTTTAGTTACTTAAGGTAAATTGCATCTCAGCCCTGGCAAATTTAAAAGGTAGACAGCAAACCCGCCAAAGAAGAGCCAGGATAGAATTCAATTTGTGTTGACTCCAATGTGGCAAGGATTTACAGCCGTGCTCAATCCAACACAATGCACTCTTAGTCTTTTTATAGTGCAGCCTGAATGCAATAGTGTAACAGTCACGTTAGAGGGAGTCAAGCAGAAGCAAAAAGAATAGAAAGGAATTTTATGGATACAATAAGATTTATGAAGAGAGACATTTCTCTGGAGCAGGAAGTGAGGGAACTTCCAAAGTACCAGAATAATTCTGCTCTTTCCCCAGATCCTTTCAGCAGTGCAAGGAGTCTATTGTATCCTTCAGGTATTTGTTTAATCGTAAAATAGAAAGGAGCACAAAGTGGGATTGTGTTCCAGTTAGGATGAGAAGCAATAGCCTTAAGATGTCCCAGGGGAAGGTCAGGTTGGACTCTATGAACCAATGGTATAGGACGAGCCCAGGAGTCTGGGCAAATTCACACACCATAGTGAGATCTATAAAGCATCTGGAGGCTCTCAGATGTTAACATATTGATGTATGTGAGGCAGTGGACCTCTGCTAACAGTGTGCGTGAGAGCTGTTCTTCCCCTTCATTGCAGCAGGCCAGCAGAGTATCCTCTCCGGGCTGCACAGCCCCACTGGGCTGTCCCAGTGGCAGAGGACACCAGGATCCTGCTCATCCCTTACTGCCATCCTCCTTCCCTTGCTGCCAGCACTGCAGCTCCGCCAGCTCCAGCCGCGATTAATTGGAAGATCTCCCACTGATTCCTGATTAGCTGCTTTTGATTAGGGTTTAATGACTTCACTCGGCCCCTAATTCACAAGGATGAGCTTCGAAACGCCTGTGAACTGCTCAAACAGAATTACATTTTCTCCCACCCTGGAGCCACCACTTAAGCTCTGTACACACAACCCTTGCTTCTCCAACCCTGCATAACCTGCCTCCTCCTCCTCCTCCTCTTTGCAGCATCAGGCATCGGGAGCTAGGCATTTCTTTCCTAACTGGTAGGTCCAGGTTCTGGACTTTGGGCTGAGCCAAGGTCTCTTTACAATGCTGAATTCTGGAGAGTCTGCTTCCTTCCTCCACCTCAAAACTCTCATTCAGTGCCTAAAGGAGAGCAGAGGTAACTCCACATGGAAGGTGGGTGACAAGTCCCTGCTCCTTGAGTCTCTGGTCCCAGCTCATCCATCCCAGCCTGACCTTGCAGCTGCTGAAGGTCGTGTATCTCTGCCTTCCTGCCTTGTTGCCAGCCAGAAGCGGTTGTAAGCACAGGTTTCAGAGGCTGCCTCGCTTTTTGAAGATCTGAAAGTACATTTATCTTCTTGAGACATACATTAATCTATCAACTACAGGTGAAGATAAGGGGGATGAGAAGAGGCTTGGGGGGGGAGGGGGAGAGAGAAAAAATAAACTATAAAACAGGAGTAATTTTCATCAGGAAGAGGAGGTTCGTGGGCTCTTTCTTGCTACCTTAGGCAAATGTCCCACAGAGCAGCTGCCTTATCACAGCTCCCTGAGCACCCAGCTTGCCCCAGCGCTGTGTGGTGACAGCTCACAATGTGACCAGGTCCCTCACTGTGCCCCAAGCCATGCAGTGCATCTCTTTAATCGCCACATCTCTGTGAGGAGGCAAGAAAGCAGCTCAGCTCCCAGCAAGGCAAACCCAAGGCAGGCTGTCTGAGCTCTCTGTGTCTGGCAAGAGACTCCATTCCCCTGGCTGGGAGAAGGGCAGAGCTGGCTCCTGTCCTTCTCCATAAAGGAAGAGGATGAGAAGTGACCTTTTTTTGTTGGTTACAGACTGTTCTGCTGGTGGCCTCCCAGCTGCAATGCCTGCCCCGTGTCTTCTGGGTGCAGGCAGTTCCAGCTAGAGAAAAAATATCCCTTCCTGAAGGGCACACAGTGAGGAAGGTGCACTATACAGCAGGAGGGGGAGAGAATCCAGAATGCCTCCAGCCCAGGGAAGGCACATTCCCAAAACTTTTTTAAGGGGAAGGAGGGTTCATCACCATGCCGTGTGCTGGTGATTCCACCAGCAGCATAATCTGGGCAGAGCCACCCTGGGGACCTTTCTTGTGGGGGAACCTCAGCTGCATCCCAGTAGGCTCAGGGTGATGCCACCTCCTCTGCTCATACAGCCCAGGTGTCCATGAGTGTCCCTGGGCTGCTGGACTCTGCTGCAGCTGAAAGCAAAGGAGAAATTAGGTAAGGGAAAGGTGGGGGGAAGTGCCAGAGAACTAATAAACAGCTTTAAAAGGGATGGGAAATTGACTCAGGTCCACATTAAAGGGCAAGGAGATGAATGCCGAGATGAAGGCGCCTGCAATTTCAAATGTAGCAAGCTGATAAATAAATAAAGTTAAAAGAATGACTTTCAATTACATCTGAAAAAGAGAGAGAGCTGTCGGGGGGGGGGATGCAAAAAAAAACACACAAAAAACCACCACTGGCAAACCCAGCTGCTGCTGAACTGCACTCCTGTCTGCGGAGCAGCCAGTGGGTCCCAGCAAGATGAGCAAACGTGCCCTTAATGCCTCAATTAAGGTTCACTCCATTCAGCTTTAAAAAGCGATTTAGCCCTGCTAAGCTGCACCGGGGTCAGAAGCAGGGATAGATGGCAAGTCTCATTTGAAAGCCAAACACATATGTTTCCATCATTAGCAGTCCCTTCCCATTAATGAGAATAATATTGTTGGCTTATAATGTTGCTTTCATTTAACAACTGAAGAAGAATGAAATGCTTTCCTCCGTGCTTGGTCTGATGCCAGGAGGCGCCTGTAAAATCCAGATAAGCGTTCTTAGCACAAACTTCTGATAAGGGAATTACCAGGTAAATCTTAAACTTTGGTGGAGGAGGAGGTGAGGAGAGGGGAAGTGTTTAAGGTCCCTCACAGGTGTCAGCCTGATGGGCTGAACCTCACCCTACATACCCAGCTTCCATGCTCCGTGGGTCCTCATCCCTACTGTCCATCCATCCTGGGAAATTAGCTTTTTCTATGGCTTATGCTAAGGCCTCATTCTTGAAGGATCTTTGTTTTTCCTTTCCTTTTTATTTTCTTGTATCCCCATGCGCCACCATCCTTACTATTCCTAACGTAACACTTCCCTTAAGTGGAAACTAATTCTCCATCAAATCTTTTGGTCTCATGAACGCCATTAATGCATCACTCTCAGATATAGGGATGATTAAGACCTCCAAGTTCTCAAATTTCAGGAAAAGCTGACATCATAGAATCGTTAAGGACAGAAAGACCAATGAGATCATCAAGTTCAACCACCAACCCAACACCACCCTACCACCAAACCACGTCCCACCATGTGACATCTCCCCTTATCTAAACACCTCCAGGACAGCAACTCCCTGGGCGTCTGTGCCAATACATCACTACTCTTTCTGTTAATACATTTTCCCCCATCTTTATCATTGTCATCCCTGTCATTCTTAGCTCTAACTCCTGCAGATGTCCATTCCCTGTTTTGAACCCCGGCTTCACATTACCCAAAACTTCTGTCCTCTGTGCTGCCCATCATCAGTTACATACATTAGGCTTGTACAGGAAAATTCACCATTTCTGGAACAGCAAAAAGCAGGCAGCAATGTCTTGTTAAGACATTTATTTCAGTTTGAAAAAGGCTGATTCATCTCGATTGAAATGCTTCACAGAAAGAGCCGGTTTGATGAATTTCTTCTGTCGGGGGGGGGGGTAAAAAAAAAGAAAGCGATGAGATGAAGACGACCTGCTTTAACTTGTTATTCAAAGTGACTTTGTTTGGAAATTTAAGCTGATTAGAATAAAAAAAAATACATTTTCTTAAATGAAAAAGAGGTCACACGTGAAACACTTTGATACCATCAACATGAGGCACGGCGGGCAGTTTATTTATTTATTTGCCTGTTTGTTTGTTTAATTATTTTTTGTCTGTTCACAAAAGTCTCAAGAGATTTTTGACTTTTCTTCCAGGACGAGGAATTTTAAGCCTCGTCTCAGAAAGAAACATTTATTGCTCGTTTCTGATAGAAGAAAACAGAACCAGCTTTGCCGTTTCTCGTTGCGCTTTGAACTGAGGCTGGGAGTTAACTACAGCGATCCAAAGTTGTTAAAAACCCAGAGAAAAAGCTTTCAGATTTCAGGCTTCAATCTTACTCCGCTCCCAGCGGCCAAAGAAAATGCCATTAGCCTTGGAGGTGCTTTTGGTAAATAAAGAAAAGGGGAAAAAGGAAGAAAGAAAAAAGAAAAGAAGACAGACAAGAGAATTCTCCTTTATTCCTCCTCTTGTATATGTATAATAAACCATTTTTTCAAGGGTGTGAAAGTGTCTCACTTCAGTCCGCAGCATAAGAGGAAATGGAGGTTTCAAAGCCGCCTTTTGAAAGGGGCTGTTGGCTTTAAAGCCCATCTCAGACATCGTTTGCTAATCTGGGGCCCTTCACAAGGGTCTGCCAACACGCTGCTCCCCGCAGGGACCCCTCTTAGTGCAGCTGAGAGCCTGCAGGAATCAGCTCAGCGCTGCTATCTGCTGCTATTTGCAGCACCCAGAAGGAGGGGATGAGCTGCTCTGTCACATCTCTTGGCTGTGAGTTTCTCCCTGCTTCACCATTTGAGAATATTTGTGATGGGAATCGCTGTCAGGAGGCAAAGGGATGCAGGGACATCACTGCTGTCCTTCTCCAAAGGGATTTGAGGCACTCAGTGGTGGCTTGGCTTTTGTAAAGCCATCGCTGCTTCAGTCTTTACTTAGAGTCAATAGAGAGAGAAGCAAAGCTGTGCAGAAGCTCTGCTGTATGGAAGCTGATTTGGACAGGGGCTACTTTGAGAAGTTTTGTCTATGAACAAAGTCAGGAGTCCTTGTTTGACTTTCGAGTTACTTGCACACAGAGGAGGTGACTTTGCACTTTGCCATCTTCCTGCCCCAAGGTGGGAGGAAAAGAAAGAAATAAACAACAAAACCGAGGCATGAGACAGAAGCAGCAGACCTGGGCTGCTAAACGGTGTCACTTTGATTCCAGGACGTTCCCATAGGACCAGACTTAGCAGAGCAGTGGCAGTGATGACACACGTGTCCTGCCCCATGCAACCCAGAGCTGGCCATGCTGACAGTGACAGCTTCAGCACCATGACACAAAGTTTCTGGGCTTCTTCCTGCAAGAAAACACTCCAATTCCATCTCCTCCATGGTGTGCCCATATCTCAGATCTCCTCAGGACTGTGTACCTAACAGACTTCTGATGCTGGTATATATTTTTAAATGGGTCTTACTTTTCTGCCCATCATGCTGTCCCACTGAGCATCAGTCTGAGAAGCGTATTCCCCTTGGGAAAGTACATCGTCCATGCCTGTTCTGCTGAACCATCTGCTGCCTAATGTCTGCCTTGATATGTAATGAAATGCAGCTCCGGGAGGGACAGAAGTGCATTTGGGACCAAAGGCATCTTGAATATGGGGAGCGCACTGCTGACAAATAGCACACAAACATTTACACCTTGAAGATTTCTGACAGTGTTTTTGCACTGTGCCCTTTGGAAAGTCATCTGTCTGCCAAAATTAGAAACTTCGTCTCCATGCTGAAGGCACTTAAATTGCACAGGGTGGGTTTGGGAATGAGAGAAAGGCAGGAAGAGGAAAGGGAAAGGAATAAGGGGAAAGGGGAAAGGAAGGAGGAAAAGGGGGAAAGGGAAAATGGGAGAAGAAAAAGGGGGAAAAGGAAAGGGGAAAAGAAAAAGGAAAAAAAAAAGGATAGGGGAAAGGGGAAAGGGAAAGGGAAAGGAGAAAGGGAAAATGATATGGGAAAAGGAAAAGGGAAAAGGAAAAGGAGAAAAGGAAAAGGGGGAAAGGAAAAGGGAAAAAGGGAAAGTATCCCTTCAACTAGAAATAATCCGTCCTTTGAATAATCATGAAGTTTGTCAAATTTTGCATTAAAACAAACTTGTTTCCCAGCGTGCAGAGAGAAGAAGGAAAATACTGACTGAGCAGCTCCATCTATTTGTTCTTACTAAAGGAAAGGTTTCAATAACAAGCGCCCCAGGTAGATGAGACATAGACTCACATCCCAGTAGACACGGCTGGGATCCCACCCTGTTGCAGGTAGATAAACTGCCTTTAGGTGGCAGCAATTTGGGGACAAGAGTGTGATGGTTCTGGAAAGCAACTCATGCTACAGAGGCTGCTGCACTCCCAGCCTGGGAGAAGCCACCAAGGGAAGGACACACTCACCCCACTCTGTTCTACAATACAGGAAGGGCAGAGGAGGGGCTGGGGTTGCATGCTGTGTGGGAAGTGTTCAGCCAGAGAGCACTGTGAGAGAAACATAACAAGATAGTTTAAATGCTTCCAAATAAATGGCTCCCAGAGCGAGGCATCTGCTCCTGGCTCTCCCTGCTGAGTTCTTTAAATGCTGGTGGCAGTGTTTAGATTTGAAGTCACTGGGAGTTTTGCAACCACGTTGAGTACAGCCTGAGATTTCACCCTTTCTGAGAAGGGACCTGCAATCGCCAGCCAGAGGAGAACACAAGGGAGGAGGGAAACTGCAGGGCATGCTGGTGGGGTGCAGGAAGTCAGCTTAATGGGGCTGGGTTTGTCATGCAGTAATTGCATCCACTTATTTGCTTCCCTCGTGAGTCTTGATAACAGAACTGCTGCAAAGCAGTGCTGATGTTGACCCCATGGGAGGTGCAGCTCTTTTCATGAACAATGATGACTGTGCAGGGCAAAGGCAGCTCCGGTGCTCGTGATGCTCCCACACTGCAGTGCTCCATGGCATTTCTGCAGATATTTACAGTTGCACTCCTAGGGAGTCTAATAGTCCCATCTGGAAACATCAGAACTCAGAGGGGGCTGGAAGTGGTTGTGGTAATTCCGAGCAGCAGGAGATTGGTGTATGGGGCTTCATAAAAGCCATGGCAAGGATGTGATACAGGCAGCCCTCATCCCATGTAGCATCAGAAATGGGGAAAGGATGCAGTGTGACTGTGGGAAGAGCACAGAGTGCTGCATTGTGCTTTAGGGCAGAGCTGTGTGCTCACTTGCCCTGGTTCTGCCCAGAACGCTCCAGATAGAGCAGGTCCAGCCAACCTTCCTGAGCCCCTACAGGGCTCCTGAAATGGGAATAGCCTGGAAGTCTCCTAGTTAGCAGGTTTGGGTTTAGGGAAGAGGATCGGAAACCTTAAGTGAAGCAGTGCATCAGTGGGGTTCACTGCCTGCTGCTGGCAGGAAGGGCAGTGCCTCTCTGTGCTCCTTCCTAAGGTCATGCTGCCCCATTGCTTGAGCTCAGGGTGACCCTTACTACATCGATCAAGTATTTAACATCCCAGACAAGCAAAAACATCTGTGTCAGCAGCATCTCCCATCATTTCCAGGAGTCCTTGAGTAAGCATATACAGCTCTGCGTCCTCGTTATGCACAAGTGGGTGCCTCCAGGCACATTTAACAGTCTCAAGTGCTTAACATCCACTGAGAGCCACTGCCTGACTCCACTCACACCACAACTGGAGCACATCGTGTCCACCACAAACCACAGACACACACCACAGCACAGCCAGGTACGTTTTAGGCAGGCCGGATCCCTCCCTGCTCACAGCATCCAAAGCAGATCAGCCTTGCAGCCCTGCTCCAAGGAGACAGGATGATCTCATGCAAGATTTGCAAAGTTTTGCTGGAGTGGGTGGCAAAGGGGAAAGCCAGCTTATTGCAGGACTGACAGCTGTCCTATAACACACATTTGCCATGTGTCAGAGAGGGTTGAGCCCTCACAGCTGTGCGGAGCACAACGGAAGCTGTAACCACAGTAGCTCTGATGGGACTGGTGCATAAAAAGAGCAGCTGGTAAATGAGGCTGTGCCCCAGGGCTGGTGGTCACCACAGCTCCCTGTTCTGAGAATCACGTTTAGGGGTTTGGTAATAGGGGAGCGTTGCAAAACAGAGCTGAGCTGACAAATTCCACCCCTCCCCCCCAGTCTATTTTGCTTTGCAATCAGTCTAATCCAGAGGCAAATTATAATTAATAAAAGGAAGGGAGATTAAGGTGGCTTTTGGTTTTAGGCAAAATATGTGATAGGGAGCACCCTGGTGAGCATGCTTGGGAGACAGATGAAGGTATGCATCCAGAGAGAAAACTGCAAGTGTTCATTCAGGATAAGAGAGTCAAGCAAAGTGCAGATTCCAAATGGTCGCTACTCCATCACATTGCCCACTAAGCCTGCTCCCTGTGGGGCCCTTGCCATGTACTTTCAGACAACAAATGAACCAGGACCCCCAACAGAGGCTGGGTGTCAGGGCTCTGCCCTCTGCAGTGCTTCAGTTTCCCCAGTCAGCCAAGGGTACTGTGAAGGTGAGTGCAATAGCAGCTGAGAAAGGTTCTTTAGAGGGAAAGACTAAGGACAAATATAAAACAAATGAAACAAATGAAAAAGCAGAAATAGCATTATTATGAGCAAAGCAAAGCAGGCCATGCTATTCTGGGCTGCACATGCCAAAGTCCTGCATTGCTGAGCTGGACAGGAGCTGGCACTGCATGTCTGTGCTTGGGAAGGGAGCCAGCAGTATCCTTCATGGCAAGAAGGATGAAGCTCCCCAGGTGGGAAGTCACAGGGATATGGGATTGAGAGCTGGGAAACAGCCTGCTGCTGTGGCCTGCATGGGTTGAAGTGCTGCTTCTCACCTTCCCCATCCAGTGCCAACAGTGGTGATGCCAAGTAGGGGCATTGCCCCAGGTGCAGAATGCACCCAGAGCTTGTGGCACGTGCTGTGCTGCTCCAATGCAAAATAAAATGAAAGGGGGAAAAAAAATAAAAGTGTCAGCAAATTGGAGGGTCTCCAGGAAAAGGAGATAAAGATGATTAAGGGTTTAGAAGGATTGACCTATGAGGAAAGATTAAAGGAACTAATTATGTACAGCTCAGATAAAGGATGAGTAAAGAGGTGATTTAATAATGGCCTGCAAATACTCAGAAAAGTGTCAACAGTAAGGAAGGGGGAGGAATTATTTAGAGCCCTTCACTGATGAACAACACGAGATGGAATGAAAGAGGAAGGTTACGTGGGACATCAGCACAACGCAGAGAGAAAGAGATTTCTTGAGGGAGCTACAGGTGAGTCAGGAGCACAAATCCTCTGGAAATGTTTTGGCCTTCCATCCCTCAGTCACCTAAGAAAGCATTTTCAAATGCATTTAGATGCTTAAAGGTCCAGGGTAGTTCTTTAATAGGATTTCCAGATGCATCTAAGCAGGTTAGGCACCAGATTTCAATGGGAGTCAGGCTTCAGTTCCGTCAGATGCTTACTTATATCACCGCACAAAGTAACTTGAAGGTCTGGCTTGAGGACTGATCTGGAGGAGATTACAGCTGAATCCCACAGTGCTGGAGCAGCATCGAAGAGGGCTGGCTGATGTGCAGGAGGACGTCCTGTTGGAAACCATCTTGCCTTGTCAGGGCATTGTGCATTGATCTGCACTGTCGATTTGAAAGTCAATGAGATTTAAACTCCCAGGCCCATTAAAATACAAATTTAACAATGCCTTTGGCACTTCAGCACTTCGGTCAGTTAGGTAAGTCTGTGATGCAGAGTGGTTGTGGGTTATCAGAATCCAAGGTGAACATACACATGGGGAGAGGAGCTCCCAAAACAGCATGTTCTCTCTTGTGCTTCACTTGGATGGCTCACCAGGATCTGAGGAAATATCCCGTATTTCTTTGTGCCACAGTTGTCACCTGCTGTTTTCCTGAGGATAGAAACGTCCTTCCCCTTTTGAGTGGTGAGAATACTCAGCTGCCCTTGTGGGTGGAGGAGTGGGAAGACTTTAATTACCAAAGAGAAGGGGTGGGAAGACATTAAAGACGAAGTAGCGCTGACAATGAAAACTGAAAGTCAAGAGGTTGCCAGGATGAAACCCCCACCAGAGACTCCAACCACTAAACCTATAGAGTGGAAATGGCACGTGTGGGCTTCAAAGAGAATTTCTGCTGCAGTGCTCCACATTACCAAGGGTCCATGACCAAGCTGGTCTCCAAGGAGCTCAGTCAAGAACAACTGGGGCTCTCTGCTGACAACAACATGATCAATGCGCTTTGCCCATGGCATCCAGTAGGGCTTACTGCACGTACCTAAGGTAGGCAGCATGACCTCTCACTACACACCCTCCAGCTGCTTGAGGGGAACTCTAACCCTGCACCATGCACGCATAGAGTTCTATATCTCTGCCTCCAAGCCCTGAAGCACAATGAGCTGTGAAACACATTTGGTTTCCCACTGTTCCCAGATACATATGAATGTTTTTAAAACAAGAGGAAATAAAAAGTGGAAGCCAAAGTGGAAGCCCAACCGATACCCAGCGCTTGGACTGTCACAGCTATCACAGCAAGTCCAGGTGACATATGAAAACTTTGAACACGGTAATAATAGAAGGAAGAGTGAGAGGAGAAAGGCTGTGACTTGTTCCTGTTATCACCCTGAAGGATTCTTCAGGGCAAATATTCCAGAGACAGTTTTCATTAAACCTCAAACTTGGCTATTTAGCCTAAAATATACATATTTTTTTTTTTTATTCCAAGTAATTGCTTAAAAAAGGGGAGATATTTCCAGAGGCCAGTTAACCCTTTCACAGCACTTGAGTCCTCTTGAAATGCTATGAAAGAGGAAAGTTAAATACAAAGATAAATGCATAAATGGCCAGAGTTGCTATGGAAATGTAAGAGGATGAAAATTGAAAGTCAATAGAGGACTAACTTACTGTTCAATTTTAAAAATAGTCTTCCCATACAGAAACAGAACATTTTGCAAATCTCTGTTGGCCTGTATTATACAAAATGGGAAGTGGTTTTGTAGCCGGGTACATCTATTTACTGCTGCATGTTCAATGTGCAAACTGCACGGTCAGTGGTATATACTAAGTGGGACCCGCTCTCTGCTAATCTCTATCATGGCTACAGAGCCCTGCTGATAAATGCCAACCATGAAAAGCACAGGTATGTGAGTCGAAGGCTGTGGGATATAAAGACAAATAATTTGCAGAGATTCCAGGTCAGCTCTGTTTATTTTTTTTTCCCACTTCCCAGGGGAGGAAGGCTCATGGGATTGGGCCAGCTGGCCCACAAGCATTGCGTATCAGCTTTCTAAACCTGCTGGTCTGCAATCAGGGCTGGCAGAAGAATACAGGTCTCAAAGGAATGAAGTTCTAACAGACTTTATAAGAAAGGATATACCCAAATAACACTTCTTCCCATGATCATTCTATTTCCCACCCCACTCCCAGGCTGTGATATGGGCTCAGCCACTCTAGCTGATACCAATGGTCGCACATGGGAGCCCACCACAGGAAGCCAGGCTTCCTGTCCCATCACTTGCAAGATGACCTGCTTTCTTAAGACAAATGTAATCCACTTCTCTAGTTACATTCAGAAAAGGAGAGAATTACGTTTGAGCAGCATAAAGCATTGTCCATGAGCATCATATCAAGAGGAAAGCAGAGCTCTGATTCTGACTGCCTATACATGTCCTCTCTCCAGTGCTGCCAGAGGTTGGTGATAGACTTCATTCACCTACAAAATGCCCCAAATTGAAGATCAGCACATCTCACATCCCCACAGTACAGCTCTTTGAGCCTCACTGCCTTCTGTGCCTGCTTGCTGTGGCATCCTTCTTTCTGCACATGAGTTCCCTACAGCTGGAGGCATCTCACTGACTTTAGCACAGGGAACCCAAAAAAAGACACACGAGCTGTTGAAATTCAGCTCTGCAGGCGGAGAGCTGGCACGAGATTCAGCCTTGGCAAAACAATCCTGACACTTCCTTTTTAAGCCACATTCCCCAAGTCTAGCTCCATTCCTACATGGGGTTTGAAAGCAATCCGTGGCACCAGCAGGATTCTCACCAGCTCTATCTCCCAGCCTGACAGAAACAGGCCTTTAAAAATAGTTCCGTGCCGCTGGGTGGGATTTTCCTCTGCAGGTGCTGCGCAATACGGAGCGAGATGAGATTCTAATCATAGCTCCCTCGCAGAGGGAAGGGTTCAGAGTTGAGCCTCATTTTCACAGCAATATCGCTGTGTTCTCTGGGTGTCAGGGGAGCACATATTGCTGTCATTTTCCCGTGCTGTGTTTGGATATCGGATGCAAAGAGTGGCAATGATGCACGCAGCTTCCCCTCTTCTCACATCGCAGCCCCACCCCGGGCTGCTAAAAATCCCCCACACTGCAAAACAAAAGGTTTTTTTTCCCCAAGTTAGTCAGAATTAGCGAGTTTCTCTGCACATCCAGTTGCCACCAGCTTGCTGGAGGTGTGCGCCCTTCTTGGCTCCTCTTGCTGGCTCCATCACTGCCCTGCCAGCGGCTGAATGCAGCTCCTGCCAGGTCCCTTCACTGCAGAGCCGACAGCCCATGGGAAGATGAGAGCTCAGCATCTGCATCCCCTCGGCAGAGCAGCCGGGGTGCCTCAAGGCATGGGGGAATTCTGACAAGGTCTCTCAACCTGATCCAGCCAACACGTCTGCCATCTGCTGAGTGCAGTGCAAGTGGGAATTGCATCACCAGCGCACAGCACAGACAATGGCATCTTCTCCCTTTATTTTCCTCTTTATCTGGCACCGGTGCCAACACAGACAATTGTATGATTCTGTGATCACCCAGGAAAGGATGTGTGTATCTCAGGCCTGACCTAGGGAAGGATGGGAGCATTTGGGATCCATGACCATCCAGCTGGGCACCCAGTCTGGAGCATCCCCCCAGCCAGCAAAACTGCCCAGGTGCATCTGTGCCTTCAGGACCCCGTAGACTGAAATCATGGAAGCAGAAGTGATATCCATCATATGGACTCAAGCAGCCACAGCCTCATCACAGCACACACAGTTTAGTGCTGCCCTCCATCTCACGTCACCCACACTTCACCCACCACCAGCAAACCACAGACAACAGCAAAGTCATGGCAGTGTGACCACAGAGCTGTGACCTACTCTTAGATCCACACCTCCACATACACGGATGTTTAATCAGACGCGTGACAGCACCGGCAAATCCTGTCTCAGAGCTGTTCTGTGGTTACCAGCAGCGAAGCTATTAAGCCCCTTTTGCAGCCCCATATGCATTCACTTCATGCATTTAATCCTGACAGCCCCAGTAAATTCTCCCTGAAAATAAAAGAAAGCCCTTGTTTCCCCCCCCCCTTCCCTGAGCTACCACTTCTTGTTAAATGTCATTAAAAGCAGAACCCACAATAACATCAGCCCTGCTGAAGGTTGAAAACACCTTGACTGCAATCCTGGCGTGGCACTGGATACAAGAAAAAATAAAGCAGATACTTCCTTCCACTTCTCTGTCAGCTCCACTTTGCATCAAAATCTCCTTTGTATGTCACACAGTTATTAAAGTTGTGGATTGTGGCTCGCAGTGTGTGTGTGTGAATGTGAGTCTGCCTTGAAAACTGGGTCACCAGGAGAGCTCTGTGAAAACTCGGCCCTGACAAACCAGGCTGGTGAGGCTCAAAGATACCCCTTGTAATGCTTTCCTGCCTCCCGTCATGCTTTGAAAGGAGCAAATAATACTACTTTCTGCTGTATTCTTGTATCTTTTATTCAGCAGTTTCCTGAAGGTAAATAACCTCCGGCAGGCAAATCTAAGAGGATGCTCCTATCTCGTTCGCTGTCTCCTCACACCTAAATCATGATCTGTTTTGATTTCATGAGGCTTTTTATAAAACATTCCCTTTTTCCATGAGAAGCAGCTATCGGGGGGGGGCAATCAGCTCCCTAGATGTGGCTCCAGCACCATTCCAGCATCTCATCTCAGCAGGATAAGAGGTGATGGCCTTAAGTTGTGCCAGGGGAGGTTCAGGTTGGGTATTAGGAAACACTTCTTCTCAAAAGATTGGCAATGCATTGGCACAGGCTGCCCAGGAGGTGGTGGATGTGGTCAGTGGGCATGGTGGGATGGGCTGAGGTTGGACTTGGTGATCTTAGAGGTCATTTCCAACCTTAATGATTCTAGGAAAGCTTTTTCTCTGCCAGGTAAATAGTGAAAATGCAATTGTTCTCTCCTCAACTTATGAACCACACAGTACTTTTTGGTAGCAGGTCAGGCTGGGAAGAGAGGACAGCTGGGAGCATCTCACCCAGCAGAGCCTGTGGTGCATGGGTGGACACTTACAGCACACAGCAGTTTGGCACTGCACCCCAACATGGGGTGTTCTTATCTTCTGCAACGCTGTCCTGCTGAGCATCATGCCTTGCAGGAAAGCATGTCCTTCTTCTGATGCTGAAGGTCTTGGCAATAAAATAAATAAGACTGTATTTTCTAAGCACTGACTATTACTGAGACCAAGGGAAATATTTAAATGCATTGAGGGAAACAGGAATGATGTTGACTGGGCTCACAGAGGATGAGCCTCACCTCAAGGCAATTCATGTATCTGCCTCTGCGGTGGAAACCCTAAGTGTGTTCAAAGAGGATGAGGATGCCACGTGACTGCCTTCTGTTTGCTTTGTACAGGTGGGAGCCTCCTCTCTGCACCACCCCTGCTGTCCTCCTACAGTTGCTTTGATATGCAACAAACCATTCCTTTTTAAGCAATACTGGCCTAAACCCTTATTGTGATGCTCAGAACCACTTGCAGGCTTTCTGAAGCCCATTATTACAATTACAATCAAGAATCATAGGATGCCAGAAATGCGTATGCACTGAACTGTTTGCAGAAGAGACACAAAGAGGGATGGAGAAATGCTGCTTCTGTACTGCTCAACTCAGCAGCATTAAGTCTCACCCTATTTCATTTTCCTTCATTCTTTTTCCTGATGTAACTGATGATATCCAGGGCTAATATTTGCTTTTCCTCCATGTTCTCCTGTAGCCTTCAGGCATGGAAACTAGAGCTGGGCCTACGTCCCAGCATTGCCTCCCATAGCCCATCCCCATTCCCTGCCCTGGGTGAGGGGCTGGGGGTGCTGTGAAGTGCAGAGCTCAGGGACATCGAACAAGGCAGAGGTGAGGAGCGTTGCACTTTGGAACTGACTGCAGCAATAGTCAACAGGTGCAAAACAAACTGTCTAGGCAAGCAAACACAGCATCCAGCTTGGTTTTATTAAAGCTTTGTCTCATGGGTCACAGAAGACCTTAGAGAGGTTTTTGTTAGTGTTATCCCAATACACTACAGATAGAACACACAGAGAGGGGACTGTGGGGCAGCTTTTTCCAGCACAAGCCCTGAAATTAGCTTTCCCTCTTTTGCAAGTAACGTCTGAAGTCAATCTCGCCTATTGCTGGCTTCCATGGAGATGCTGCTATCTGGTGCTGAGAAAAGTGAGATGGATCAGGCCCTTTCTTCTGAGAAAATATCAGGTCTGATTCACCACTCAATTGCTTCTGTTTTACCTCTGTAGAACGGCATTGATTATAGAGGGATTTGCAAGTTTAAGACTAGACTAATTCAGTGATTAATCCCAACCAAAGCCTTCTGTAAATAGAGAACAATACTCCAGCAGTACTCAGTATCCAACACATCAATAAATTGCTCTGTACTGTAATTCAATGGCATTAAACTTTCCCTCCTTTTAGTCACATTTAGTAATGGGATGCTTTTAGTTTAGCTAACCCAGACCTAAAGACCTAAATCTTATTTCTTTTCCTACCATGTTTAGAGTTTAGAGCTGTTCCGTACCTTTACCCTCCCCCAGAGACCCCTGGGTCCACTCAAAGTATCAGACTGAAATTCCCCTGAGCAAATAGCCCAAACTGAGTGTCAGAGGTAAGAACAGCCCGTCCATTCTCATATCTATTCACTGACCCACCAGATCTGCATGGATTGCTGGACCAGCTTCAGCTGACTCCTACAGACAACCACAAGAGCTCAGGTATCTGCAGTTGTCACACCTTATCTTGATAGCTGCCTGGAGGAAGGGCGGTCATCAAAGTAGGTGTTTCTGTAGTGCTTTTACACTGTCTCTTTTCACTTTGTCCAACCCTGAACAGCCACAGAAGGACCAGCTTCTGAGCACCAAGCATCAGCCAAGGCCAGGGTGGGAGACAGGACAGAAGTGATGTTTCTTTCTCCTTACATGAGTTTTATCTCCTCCTGATTCCATCTTTTGCCTTCTAGCAGGACTGATGTCAGCTGCCTCCAGAAGATATGCCTGCTTATTTCCTTGTCTTTCCACTCCAGATACGTGTTTCTCCTCAGATATCGGGACAGTCCCAGCCTCTGCCTCAGCAAGGCCTTATCCACTTCCCCTAGTATGATCATGATGATTCCAACCTTCCCTTCAACAAGCTGCCAGGACTGAGCAATGTCGAACTCAAAGCTACACCACTTGCTTTCCAGAAAGTCAGCTGAGATGACTGCAATGACATTTCTGCTACTCAGAAAACCTTCTTGGATTATATTAGTGACAATGGGTACCCCTGGTAAAAAATCCCTGTAGTAAAGACAAAGCTGGAAGGGAGGTCTTCCTTCTTCTAAGGGTTCCACCAGCTCTTTCATCACCCATTCTTGGTCTTTGCTGGAATGGATAACAAAGGCATCGTAGGTATCTCCCCTTTCTGCAGAGTGTTTACACCCACTGAGCAGCACCAACGAGTAGTATAGCTGGAAGTAGTACTTATAAATGAAGAATAGAAACACTCCTGCAGCAACCAACACAATCACTGAGCATGCTACTGTGGTTGGGTTGGGATGGCAATAGTACATATCATCAAAGCTTGACAGGCTCACGTTCTTCATGTAGGCAGGTGTGTGGCATATCATTGAATGCTTGTTCCGCAGTAGATCCTGCTTTTCCTTGACCCATTTCAAGAAGTTCAAGTGTATGCAGGAGCACTCAAACAAGTTATGAGAAATGTCTAATGAGACCAGACTGTCAGGCAGGATTTCCAGGGCTGAGTCTGACAGGAAACTCAACTGGTTGTTGCTGAAATCCAGGGCTGTGAGGGCTTGGAGTGGCTTGTAGGTTACAGGATCAAAAGTCAATAGCTTGTTGTTGCTGATGATTAGCTCTTTTAGTTCAGAGAGAGCATTAAATGTACTTTGGTCCACCCATACTAATTTGCAATTTGAAATATCCAAGATGCGGAGGCGTCTTACGTTCTCGAAGTTGTTGGTCAATGTGTTGTTCTCAAAGGAGTTGCCTGCCATCTTGAGCACTTGCAAAGAGCTCAAGCCAAGAAAGATGTGATGGGACATAACATGAGTTTTGGTGTAGGAGATATCAAGGTAAATGAGTTTATGAAGGAGTAGAAAGACAGGATAGGTGCCATGATGAATTAACTCCGTGTGTTGAAGGTCCAAGTAGAGCAGATTTCTCAGATTAGCAAAATCTCCAGTCAAACTGATGTCAGAATTGAAGCTTAGGTTCAAGTGTTTCAAATTTGGAGACCTGGGAAACTTAGGGGAACAGCAGCTAAGGAAGGAGAGACGATTCTCACTCAAATCTACAACCTCCAGGTAAGTCAGACTCCCAAACTTTTGCTCGAAGCTATTTAGGTCTTTGCTCTTGGTAATACGAAGAACTCTCAACTCCTTAAAAAGAGACAGCTTCTCAGCAGGCAACTCCTGAAACTTACATTTCTTCCATTCCAGGTGTTTCACTTGAGAAAACATAGGAACTTCTGACAACGTTTTTATACGAAGGTCCACCAACCGAACAGTGGGGACATTGCCTATGCAGTCAAAAAGAGTGTCTGTGTCATTCTCAAAGTCTCTGAAACACATTAAGACAAACTCCTGCATCTGCACCTGACACAGACCACTCAAGAGTCCGTTCTGAAATGCTGTCAGCTTCAGAATGTTAGTGAATTCTCCAACTATTAGTCTGTTGACCTGTAAACCTGCCAGGCCCTGAAGAGAGGAGCGCATCACACTGAGGTTTTCGAAAGAGGATCTCAGAACCAGTTCACCGAGGTGAATCTTTGCAAAGGATCCTGACTGGATGTATTTGATATTGTTCAGAGAAAGTATCAATGTGAGGTTGAGTCTGTTTGTTTCCCTCAGGGCATCAAGGTCTCCTTTGGAGATGTATGTTATATTATTGGAAGAAAAGCTCAGGTATCTGAGAGAGGTCAGGTTGGCAAAATAGTTAGGAAGTTTCAATGAAGCAATATTGTTATGGCCCAAATTCAGCTCCTGCAGGGTATTCAAGTGTCCGATGGGTAGGTCAGACAAGGAGGATATGCTGGTTTCCACCAATACTAGTTTTTTCAGTGACGTTAAGCCATAGAATGCTTCCAGACCCAGGTGCTGGAGAGAATTGGCAGTTAAAATTAAGGTTGAAAGGTTATGAAGATCCACAAAAGAGTTATCTTCTATTGTATGGATGTGGCACCTGTTAAGCAGGAAAAGAAGATAAATGTGGATGAAACACTGTCTCTTTCGCTCCACGTTCACTAACATTACTGCACTAAGTACAGATACAATGTTATCAGGCTCAGCATCACTCTGGGGTTTGGTTTGGCTTTATAGCACTGACCAGTACCCCCGAACCCAACCCCTCAAACTATAGGTGAACAATCTCATTTCCCAGGAAGGGGAACCACTACCAAGACATAAAGAATTATATAATAACAGGAGACCTTCTCTTGCCTCTTCCTTCCTCCCTAAATCTAAAGCTCAATTGCAAAGCAAGAAGACCTGGAGCCACAGCAAAGGTCAGAACTCATGCAGGCAGAAGGACAGAAGACCCAAAATTTGACACCCAAATCCATTCTGCAGGGAACTCATGAGCCTTACAGCCAACCTGCTCTGCCACTCAGTCACTTCAGAGCTGTAATTGGATGGAGTGAAACTATTTACCCAGAGAAATTATTGTCTCAAGCGAATGAAAACTATATATCAGTTCACGTCTGCTAATAGGCCTCCCCCATCCCCTCCCCCAGGTGTGTGAGTAGAAAGGAAAAGAGGATATGCTGATATTTTAAAGCAACCTTTTAAAAAATTAATGTACCCACATTTGTATTTTTTACTTGGGATTACAAAAACGGTCCACCCAACGTGTTCCACTTCGGAGCTTTTCTAACAGTGAAAAGTCTGGCATTGTTCTTGTTTAGAGAGAAGTGGAACATCTTCCTTCCTCCTTCTCACATCCCATCCTCCAAGATCAGACTGACAGGCTCAGCTCTGGGCAGTGTGCACTCAGTATCTGGACTGAAAGCTGCACGTCATTGCCATGGGTATGTGCAGAGAGACAGAGGGATCGAGACAAGAGCGAAACAGGAAACAGCCAAGAGCCACGAGACTCCAGAATAAGGAACTGCTGAGTCCCAGATAGTGAAGACAAACCCATAACCACACAAAAAGGCTAACTACCTTGAAAGGTCCAGAAGCTGCAGTTCAGGTACTGATGAAAAACAATTAGAGCTCAGTGATTTCAGCTTGTTGAAACTGAGGTCCAAGTCCAGGGTGGTGTTTGGGATTTCAGCAGGAACTCCAGCGATGTTCAGTCCTGTGCATCTGAAAGCTTTGCTGGGGATGACCTGTGACAGATCTTAGTCAGCACCAAATGTCAGGAAATCATACTGCTATACAAGAAAGCAGGAGCAGAACCTTGTAGCTCATTTTTAAATGAACCTTGTAGCTCATTTCTAAACGAGCTGCCCTGAGCTTCAGGAAATGAGCTCATATATCCCGAGTACCTGTCCCACTTCTAATAAGACCAATCCTACTCCCCAGTGAGAGCTGCATTTCTTGTTGATTGAACAGGACAGCGTTCCCTGGGGCTGAGGGTGACCCAGCAACAACCTCTGAGAGAGCAAAACAAACACACAGAGACGTGTGCTGTGCTCAGGACCAGCTCTCAGCTCGGTGACATTGCAGATAAGCTGGCAGATAGAACAGAAATCTCTGAAAGTAGTAAGTAAAGTTTGTAACAGGCACTGATTGGTGCCAGGGGTTTGGGGTCGTGGTGAAATTGGTGTACAGTGTGAATCAGGCAAAACTTGTATAATTTGCAGTTGCTTTAGGCAGGGCTTGGATCTCTTCCTAAAAGGAATAGAGCCATAGAATCATTTGAGTTGGAAGGGACACTTAAAGGCCACCCCATCCCACTCCCTGCAGTGCACAGGGACACCCACAGCTCCATCAGTGCTCAGAGCCCCATCCCCTGACCTTGGGAGTCTGCAGGATGGAGCACCACCACCCCTCTGAGCAACCTATGGCAGTACCTCACCATCCTTACGGCAATATAAGCTACCAATAAGGAATGGCTAAAGCTGCTGCTTGTTCTGGTTCTTGGATGCTTCTGGGACCAGTGTTTACTTCAACTATTTCAATTGCCTTGGTAACAGCAGAAGAAAGAAGAGCTTTCCTAGGAAAACTAACACGCGACAGTTTTGACTTGCAAACCTCTCAAGCAAAAGAGAAAGTTGTACCAGAGAAGCGAAAGGGTTTTGTGTTCCTTTAGAGATCACATACCTCCAGGCAGGGACTGGGGATGCATCCTGCCAGCAGGGACAGCAGGAGCAGCAGCTGCAGCAGCACCCCAAGCAGCGTTGGAGAGATGGGAGCCGCTCTGCTGGGCATCTTCAGGAGAAAGCACCATGGGTGGCACTCAGGGATGTGGAGCAAAGGACTCCCCGAAGCACTGCATGCCTCACCACTCCTGCTTCTCACACAGGGCAGGAAGGGAAGTGAAAGCTGTGGCTGCCCAGTTTCTCGACATGCTTGCACTGAATTGCTCTTCTAGCAGTGCTGTGCATTCAAAAAAAAAAAGGAGAAAAAGGAAGTGATGAAATGCACGGTTTTGTATCGGTGTGATGTCACTCGATTGCCTCCATTTGGATCAGGCTAAATTAGTGAAAAAAGGGAAACTTTTGTGAAACTCTGAGCCCTGTTTCCAGAAAACCAGATTTCACATCCATAACATGAGCACAGGACCGGGATGCCCAGGACTGGCTGAGCTCTGGATTCAGAGCCTTGCTACAAAACTGAGTTTGTTGAGGGCTGTCTCAATGCCATCCTTTACTCACAGCACAGACACAGCCATTGTTTCTGGAGGAGACGTTTGTAGTATTAATTTAATTCAGCTGTGAGCTTTCTAACAAAGCTCCTTGGCTTCATTTACCTTGATAAATGGTAGTTCTTTATTGTATCTACTCGTGTGTTTCTGTAGATAACTGAGAGCTGTTACTGAGGATGTAGCTGTAGGGTTGGGGGATATTACTGACACAGAAAAGTGGCAAGAATGGGAAATGAGGACAGGATATGAGTGTAGAAGCAGATAGAACAGGGAGTGGCTAATCGTGAAGCTGAAAACTGATAGTAAATATAAGCTGCTACACCAGGTGAGTAGCAATACACTTATACAGATACGATCTCAGGGAGAGGGATGTGGGACTTCTTTGGCAAGGTCAGCAGAGGGCCGCTGAGGGATGAGGAAATCCTAACATAACAGATGACCCCTGTGATAAAAAAACACATGGCAGCACAATGGGAGCAAAATGGGACGCCCTGATATGCAGCCAGATAGAGCCCATTAAGCCAGCAGACAAAAAGTTTGTTGAAAATGGGCAAGTTCAACAAAAAGCCTGTTCTGAAAAGCCTCTTGTGATTGCAGGTATTTCCTTTTGCAAACGGAATCAAAAGTGAATGGAAACAATCGCTGACTGCTTCTGTGCCTGGATTAAGGAAATTGGCAGAGCATCATGAGTCTGCAGAGAGGACAAATGAGTGTGTCCTTTAGTATTCAATATGCAGAACGAAGCAATCCACTTTTAATTTTTATCTAAAGCTGAGATGAGCCTGAAGTAGCTCGAGACATTAACATTTCAATGGAGGCTCGCTGAAGATGTTGGAGAGTTTGGGAGCATCACAAAATCCATCAGACAGCCACACTTAGGGGTCAAGTGGAAAGCACGGTGTGAAGGACACGCAAGAAACGTGCCACTTGTGTCACACTGTCACAGTGACACTTTCACAATGCAAGCCACCAATAGTTCAAAAACAAACCGTGTCGAAATTGCAAGGAACGGGGCACAAGCAGAAAACACACCAGCCAGCAAATCAAACCCAGCCACCAGTTTAGAAAGTCAGTGCCAGTTAACTTCGCATTCTTCAGCTTGCATACAATGTGCAATGACTGTAGAAAGCATAATGCCTCTGTAATTTCCTCTTTCAGCTCACAGGAAACAAAAGTATTATTTTGAATCCTTTAAAGTGACAAGAATAACATCTAAAATAAAACACGACTCACTGCGCTGGCAATTTTCTGGTAGGATCATCAAAGATCTCTTAGGAAGGAGGTGTTAACGGGAAATCGCAGTGCTTCTACAAACACTTGCCAGGGTAAACTCTGTTCTCCTGATTATTATAATGTAAGTAACACAGCAGCACACAGCATACATGCAATCTCTGTCATCTGAAGGAAGATATTACCCAGCATAAGATGGCCACAATATAGTTGGACCAACAAAACACATTACGTTAGTTAGACAGTCACTGAGGTTCAGCTGAGGCATGGTCCTTATGCACAGCAAGTGAGTCATCTGGCTGCAAGAGAAAGGGTGTCTGAGTGGACACAAAAAGGAAACATCTGAAATCCAAAGTGCTGAATTTCACTGTCTGTTTGCTGGGAAAACAGATCGGCAACAATTTATCTAAATCACAATGAAAACTAAAAAAGAAAATCCCAAAATGGCTCTATGAGATCCTCTTGCTGAGAATAGCAGCATTGCATTACATTGCTTCCTGGAAGCAGTGAGTCAGTGTCTCCCGCAGCCGGCCGGCCATGGGTAGAGGCAGCACTGAGCCGTGCCCTGCGTTGAGGATGGAGAAGGGGCTGAGGATGGGTGGCACTGAAAGGGTCCTCACTAAGTGTCAGGTAAGGACGTGAAGTTGGGATCAGAGATGGTCTGTACATGCTTGTGTTGGACCAAGCCCCAGCCAACTGCAAATGGGGCCACCCAAAACAAAGCATGATCCATTGTAGCTAAGGTCTTTCCCACCGAGGAAAAGGACGGGTGTGGGTGTACAGAGAGGAAGGATACAAAACCAAAACTACTGTCCAACTTAGTCTGATTGAATGCAGCTGAGCCTACACTGAAGTAGGTAATGTGTGTCATCAGATGGGCTATTCCCCAAAGCCAAGGTCATATGAATACCCCAGATCTATTCAAAAGCTATTAGGGAAGAACTGTGTCAGGCAACCAGGGATAAAATATACAACCAAAGGAAGTGATTAATCAGTGTCAAGGCAGTCACTATCTGTGGCAGGTACTCCATATGGACTATGTCAGGTCATTTAGGAGCCCTACATTTTACACAAGTCAATGTTCAGTTGAAATGGTTGGAAGGATCTCACACAGATGGTGGAGGCATGCAGACTTACCTGCCAAGTGCTGCCAGGCAGTGATGACAGTGGCTTGGAGCTCCCTCGTCCCTTGAGGACAGGCAGGCAGGCACCACACAACCCAGCAGCTCCTGGCCCTTCTGCTATGGTCACCCCTCGACTGCAGAGCTGGGGACTCATTGTCACCATTGATGCAGGACTGTTTGCAGCGCTTGGCATGAACGCACAGTGCTGGGAAGGAGTGCAGTTGCCCTCCTGCAGCTCCGAGAAGGTTGCTACAACAGGACTAATTTCCCTTTTCTTTCCCCCTCCATTACTCCATTACATCCTTATGGTATCTGGTAGCCTAATTTACATATGTTCTGTATTACCATGGCTCTGCTTTATCCTACTTATTCCACCTCCTTTCCCTCAGTTCTCTTGATAATAACGAGCCTGCTGTAGGGCAGGGATTTATTCAAACTACCAGGCAGGAAATCTGTGTAGGACATGGAGGACTGCAGCTCTCACCCTTGATGGCTGTGACCAGTGTTAAGACTCCTGAGCCTGGTGGTTATGGTTTTTGTCACTACACAACAGGAAAATGTTGCAATGACTGCGGCATAAAGTGCAAATGCAGCTCCTACAAAGTGTGGTGAGGTTCCTGTGTGTAAGAAAATGTAAGCCATCTCCTGGGATTAGCTGGTAGCACGCCTTATAGGTCAGCTTTTAGACGTTCAGACTTCTGTGCCACTTTACCAAGAGAAGAACAGGGAGTAAGTGATTATCCATATAGTTGAGAGCCACTGCATGCAGAGTACTGCAATAACTTCTGAAACAGTCTGAGCCAGATCCAAACGCGTACCCGCAAACATTCAGGAACACCGGATTATTGGAACCCAGCAGAATCTGTGTGGTTATTGTGTGCTAGGTAGAAAGTAAAGGTTTATTTGTTTTCAGAACATAGCCCAGAGCCAATGTTTAGCCAATAAAGAGAAACTTATTGAAACAGCTTTTTTTTCTTCCTCCCAAGCTCAGTTCAGTTCAGTTTGCACGCGCAAGATTAGGTCATCCCCTTTTAGCCTTCAAGTGCCCTTTCTCAAAGCTGCAATGAGGCCTCAGTTCTTCCACAAGGCTCTTGGGGCAAGGCAGTATTTCTTTGGCCACAATGGCATGCAGGGACCAGGGCAAAACTATTCCAGCTGTAGAGGAGGAACCAGTCTGAGCAAAGAACAACATGAAGGGGGATCAGCTCTTCACAGACCATGAGAAGGTGTTAGAGAAAGCCTTCAGGAGAGAGGACTGAGAGGTTACCCAGGAATCGAATAGCATGGGAAGTACCCTGAAAGCCTGACCACAGCATAGATGGGAAGGAAGTGGGAGGGGAAGCAGAAGCTTTGCCTGGGGTAGAAAGTGTCAGAAGTTATATGGGTAGTGTTGTAATGCTGAGAACAGAGCATGTTTCCACACATGCAGCCTGACATAAATTAAGCCAGTCCCACCCTTAGAGCTGCCTTTCAATGAAGACCTGGCTGAAATGGCTGCAACAAAGTTCAGAAGTCCATTTATTCTCTAACAGAACAACAAAAGATACATTTTTTTTATTGTTTTGGTGTTTACTGCAGACATTAACATTTCCCAACAATTAGCAAGACAGTAAAACTCCGTGTTTTCAGCCTAGTCCATTTCCAAAGCAATGGATGTAACTTTCTTCTGCTCCAATTTGTGCATGAAGGAGTCTGAAATCTCAGGGTAAGCACTGCACCTTCACCCTTAAGTTTCCCAGGGCCCGCAGACCAGCTTAGCATCTCAGTCTGGTGCTTTTCACAAATAGTTCAGTGAGTACAGGATGGCTGATTACAAAGCAGGAGGAGATTATATAAGGAAGAAGTGTTGTACAACACATCCTCCACTACAGCAGGCAGTGGTGGAAGCCAGAGGCAAATAGAGGATGGGGAAAGTGCTCTGAATCTCAGGGTTTGACCTCCCATTCCACCTGGGAAAGGATGTAGTACGACATACTCAACCTGAAAGAAGGGAAAGCCCAACTGAGGTGTCTGGATGGGGATAGCATGGTCTCCTCTCAGTGGTTCTGGGCCTGGAAGGCATGGTTGGTAAAGTCAGCAGTCACTCCCCACTCAATCATTTTCAGAAGCCAGTTCCTCTCTGCTGTGAGATTATGCTGAAAGAGCTGCAGGGATAAGAAAGCCAAAGTTACAGGTTAATCCTTACAGTGCCTCTAATTCTCCCTGAAATGCACTGATCCTGCCTGACCCAACTTACAGCCCCACTGCACAGGACCTGAGTCAGCAAACTAGGACAGACTAAAGGCATCAAGAAGAAACCAGCATCTGTTTTCAAGTAGTTTTGGGAAGAATATGTACCCTGGCACTTACAGAGGAGTTGGTCTAGTTGACCTTTAAAAGGATCCCTTCCAACTCCAGCTATGATTCTAATTTCCACAAGCAGCACTGGCGATAGCTACCAGCACTCACTGCTCCTTTAGTCCCAGCTTTTTCCAATGGGTTCCCCTATGGAGAACACCTTAGTTTGAAGGGAAAGCATTTTCTACCTCGTTTTTCCGTGAGAGACCAGTATTGTAATAATGTATTGGTGTAGTATTGTCATGGTTGCCAGGGTAACCAAAGCCTGCAATGTTGACCTCTTGGCACAGATGGAGGGCTAAGTTCAAAGCACTGATTCCCGTGGTGGCATATCTCTGAGAAGGGAAAAGAGAGAACATCTGTTTAGCATTTCAAACTCATACTTTTACAAAACTGACATCAGCAACACCTTTGCAGCTGGGACCAGTAGCTTCCTTCACACTGCATGCAGGAAAAAAAAAAATACATAAATAAAACAGAACAGGTGCCTGGATAGCACTCCCAGAACTCAAACAAGGAGCATCTTATGAGGAGGACTCAGGAATGTACAGCCTCTGAGATTATAAAATGTGGAGCTCCATGGAAATGAAAAAGCTTTTGGATGGTAGCACGCCTTATAAGAAGACCACATCTATAACTGAGCCTGTATTAAGTCCCTAAATCTCTTTCATTTCTGTGTGCCTCTTTGTGTGTGTTCCCTGCTGGGGGCCTTCGTGTGAAACCTCGCTTCTCATCCATGCATTAAATTCCTGTCCCTGGCCTATGTGTTACAAAACTTCCCTCTGCTCACATAAACTAACATGGCCTTGTACCAGCTGAGACCTTGCCTTAACAACCTTGAGATGGTGCAGAACACCCACCGCACTGCGAGTGGCTGAACTGGTCCCACAGGCTTCACCCAGCACTTAGCACTCCTCCTCTGGATTGCCCCGCTTCACACTTTCCAAGCAGTTTAGCAGGGAAATGTACTTTTTTACAGCACTGCTTCAGCAGTCAGGAGACTTGGCACCTAATCTCAGCCCCCTCCAAGTTAGTGCATGACCTTGGACAAGGTTATTTCACCACACTAGGCCTTCAAGCTTCTCCTGCTTTTGTTGCAGATTATAAACATCCTGGTGGTGCCCAGCAGGCTTAAAGTTAATTAAAGATTGCACAGCACCATCACAAAGATCGTAAGGACTGAAGACAAAGTAGATTCATTAATGAAGTAATCCTCCATTGTGCAGTGAAGGGGAAATTTGCATTCCCGAAGTAGTGGGCATAACAGCCAGCCTCAGGCCAGAGATCTGCAAGACCTGAATGTTTTAAGGAATGCCAACCAAACTTCCTCTCAATATGCTAGCTAATTATCAGTAATGGTCTAGAGACAGGAAAATCACAGGAACACGTATGAAAGAGCGTTATGACAAAGCTGCTGATCACTAGAGAAGCAGGTGTCCTGAGGTCTAGAACTACAGCCAGAAATTCAACTCTGAAAAGTTATTTGAATTCAAAATGGCAAATATGCACCCATCTGCAATCTGGGGTCTAATTAGTGACAAATAAGGTCTCAAGTGCCTTGTGTGGTTCATTAAATATTTGAAAGATACATGATGATGAGAGCTATTGAGTAGGTGACTACAAATAACCCGGTTTCAACCATCCATCATTAAAGACATCTCACCTTGTTCTTTGTTTTCAGCAATACTTCCCTCAGCCATAAGAAATCCAGAGGCTTGAATGGAACAAACACCATCAGTGTATTGTTGTCACTGTTTTCCAGAGGGTTGGGCAGAGCTGATTCAGGGAAGAAGAGATGAATGCTGGTTCTTTCTCCCACATCATCCTTGTACTCTTTTACTGGAGCATCATTTAATCTGAGAATCAAAGCCAGAAGGGATGGATTTGTACCATTTTACCATTACCTGTTCCTAACCACAGAGAGTTGCTGTCAGATGCAAGACTGACTATATGAACACATATGAGGGCACCAACATATATTATGGCCCAGTACAGCAGCCTAGTTCCACAATATGGACCACCTCATTAGATATCCCCATAGCTCCTCCTTTGCAATATAAAGGCCAATGAAAGTGAGAGAAGAAGGAGGAGAAGGTCACAGAAAGGGTCTAAATAAAAGTGCTTGTCTACAGCTGCTGCAGACAGGCTACTTCATTTCCTGCTCCCAGTGAACATGGGCAGGAGCACCTGAGGGATTCACCCAACTCCCAGCCCGTCATGCTTGGGATGGAATTAGAGCAAGAGAAAATAGATGGGACAGGGCAACACTGAGAAAAGAACTCGGGGTATGACAAAAGTTAAAGGGAGGGAGCTAGGAGCTAGCAGCTTAAGTTCATCAGTATGAGAGCTGCTTGAAAGGGTACCTTTAAAAGGGACAGAAAGAGAAACCTACTGAGAGAGGAGATGAAGAGTGGCAGGAGTAAGAGGCAGAAAGACTGTGAAGTTGAACACTAAGAGAGAGAACTTCCAATAGCTGCAGAGACCATGACTCTCAATCTAGCTATCACTTCCCTGACAAATGTGCTTCCCCAGCTCCCATCTCCAACCCAGACTCCTGGCACAGCTACAGCCAGGAATTAAAGCACTGTCCCCATTTTTCAAAGGCATCCCATCCAGTCAGTCCAGATTTCCCTTGGTGTGTTGCTCAGCTGTGTTTCCATTTCCTCTGCAGCAATTCAGGCTGTTCCATGAATAAGAGGCTCTCCAGCCCCACACACAGTGGGGCAATACCAAGGGCAGAGTATTTCAATACCTGAACTGTACAGCCCAAAAGAAAGTTTATGGAGCCACAGAACTTCTTCAAGCTTAAAAGGCCTGTCCAAGAGTGAGTATATGGATTTGCTGGTCAGGAAAGGCTCCCAGTGAGATTCAAACCTAATGAGAGATACAGACAGGCAGCAGTTTATGGACAAGTAGAGCTGTCAAAGCAGTATCAGACACAGGACTGGTACAGCTGAAGCAGGCAGAATAATGAAGAGCTTTGGAAATCTACCGAGCTATCCTCAAGTACTTCCCAGAAATGTCCCACGTTTTTAAAATCTACTGCTGTTTCTAACTCATCTTTCAAGCAGCAGTGACAGCAAAAATCTCATTTCCCCTCCAGTTCTGCCCCTCCTTTCTCAGTCATTCCTCTCTCCATACAGGTTTGGGGAATGTCTACTCGTTGTTTCATTGTTTATCCACAGAGGAGAAAAGGGGAGAATTCCATGTAGATTCCCACTTTCATTTATTCATTCATTCATGACAAAACTCACAGCACCCACGACAAACTCTCACAACGCTCATGACAAAGCCTGACTGCGCACAACCATTTCAGCTGCACATCTCTTCCTCTTTGCTTGCCCTTTGGAGGAAATTCTGCACACACATCTGCATTGCATCTTCCCACTGGCCTTTTGACTCACTTGTTACGGTGCCAAGATGCAATTGTGCAAGAGTCAGCTCTATTTCCCCTTCTGCATATCCGCACGTAAACCCCAAACTGCCACTTCCCACCAAACAGTAGTCGCTCAGTGACTCATTATCTCATTATAATTCCCCAAACAAATGAGACAGTTAACAAACCTTCTAAGAAAAGGCTTTCTCCACATGAAGTGTCTCTGCCAAGCACCAACGTGCCTCCTCCAAAAGGAACAAGGTTCATTACTTATGAGCTCTTCCTGAAGGCTCTCAAGCCTTAGACTGTGGCCTGAAAATCAGGGACAGTTCAGGAGGTCTCCTAAAGGTGTCTACAAAAGGAGAGTTTTGAGCTCATGACCACTGGTGTCCATGAACAGGTCCCCTCCAAAGACTGTTTAAAGGGCCCCATTTCTGTTGAGTAGAAACACAGATGGAAAAAAGATCTCTGGAGAGGTAATACCAAAGTTAGGTCAAGCTGCTTAGAGCCTTGAACATGTTGAATTTTAGAACATCATTAGTGAGCACTGTTATTTCCTCCATATAGAGGCAGACAAAGAGCACCATGAGACATTCACAAGACTCCCAAGCAGTGACCATGATCACCATGGAATCTCCCTGTGGTCTAGCTATGACAGATAGCTACTAAATGAGAGTAGGCTGAATGCATGTCCTTCACAGGCTGCTGCTGTGGCTTAAAAAGACTAAGGAAAGCAAGTCTTGCCCCACTTCCCTGCAGGCTCACACTCTGCTCTCAGTTATACAGATCATCAAGTTTTCTCCTATTCACACAGTCTTAAGCACTAAGAAACAATTTTGTACGTGTATCGCTCTCGTACCTCCCTGGAGTTAATACCAGCCTGGTAAATGTAGGCATTTCTTGCTGCTTTCTTCTGCTGTAATTTCCTCGAGGCTTGCAAAGGAGGGCCAGCAGGTAGGAGAAATCCCATAATGAATTGCAGAAACCACTGGAGATTAATTTAACCCTTCCCTTTCAAGTGAAAGAAAGAGGCATGGCCAAGGCACTTATGACAATAAATGGTCCCCTCTCCCCTTTATTCTCCCAACAGAATAATTGTAACCAAGCCACACATCTGCCCTGCAGACAGAGCTGGAGCTGTAGGAGGTCGAGCAGTTTGAGAGCAGCTCTCGCTGCCTGCAGAAATGGAACACTACTCAGTGCAGACAGGCTTCCACCTGTGCCTCTTTCCTTGCACTAAGCAAAGCAATTCCCACAGCTGGTGTGAGTACACACACTTGTTTGTGCAAGATGCCTCCTGCCTGGGCTTCATTTGCTCATTTCTACTTCTTTCAATCCTTTCAGTTTTCACAGAGCTGCTTTATTTTTCTGTATGATATATTGGTTTTTTTCCTCCCTTCCATTCTAATTAAGGTATTTGTCTCCGCAGCAGGAAATATAAACTGCAGCAGACAATCTCAATTATGTATTTTAAGGAAGGAAAAAAAAAAATATTTAGAAAAGCTATTCACTTCAGATAGGCACAAAAACAATCACTAACCGCATCCCCAGAAACCAGGAAAAACAAGGAGGGAAAAAAAAAAAAGGAGGGATGCTAACCCTTTAAAAACTATTGAAAACTATGAAGTTTTTAATTCCGTGCCTAGGAATTAAGGGTCACGTTTTTGGTAAAGGAAAAACAGCGATTCCCATTAGTAAAAGGCAGGAGGTTTTCCTTAAGGCACTCCAAGAGTGGAGGAGCTGGATTCTTTTGAAAACTTGCAGCTCGGTATTGTCCCCGCTAAGCACTGCTGAAAGCCTCCTTTTGTCTAAGTGTAAAGAGCTGAGCGCTGCTGAAAACGCCGCCTGGATTATGTGTGCTGAGTGAACCGCTGTCCCACGATCTGAAGGGGAAGGAACCAATTTACTACGCCTGCCTCAGTTTCTCTGCTTGCAAAGCGGAGATGATCACAATTCCCTACCTCTGAAAGAGGCTACAAACCTGAAATCATTGGCACAGAGCAGCTACGGTGAGTCACTGCAGCAGGCCAAGAATAACACAAAAATACCGAAAGAGACGAGGCATTTTCTATTCTTCAGAGAGCAATTGATTAGTTGAGCTATACTGGGATTTTTGCCCATCAGAGATTGCAAACTTGAGAAAACGGCCTAGAAAATGAGAGCTCATTCTCGTTGATTCTCTTTCCTTCTTCCCACACCACTCCCAGCCTCTACCCCTCCTGCTCCATTTCTTTGTTTTTAAATCTACTTCTCTAAATATTGTTTCTCTCACATCAGCCCAGCGGGAGAGGCAGAAATCAAATTATAAGCACTGAAAAAAATAAACCAACCCATCAGCGTTTAGTGCCAGGGGGGTGGGTGGAGAGAGTGGAACATTTTGCTTTAGGTTTTGAGAAAATATATAATAAAATAAATAATCTATCTTTATTAAAATAAGCAGGCAGAAAAGGAGAAAGAAAATCAATCAGCTGCATTTAAAGCAGGGAGATATCAAGCAAAGAGCTCTCCATCCAGAGAGATGGGCTAGAGATGTAGAAACCAAACCCCACCATTCCTCTCCTTTCATGGAAGAGCTTTCTTCTCTTCTGATGCTGATTTTGTGCTTTTCATTCTGGATACGCATCTTGTTACTTATGGAGAAGTCCTAAGGATAACTTACGTTCATAGAGGGGTAACAGGAGGACGAAAAGCAAAGCCATCCACCTGGTAACTCAAGAAACCTCTACAAAGGTGGCTGCACTGTTTTACATAACTATGTGATCTGGGCAGAACTTGCTGCATCTATCCTTCTTCAGTACAGCAGGAAGCTCTTGTCTGCAAAGCACAGCTAACTATCAGAACTGTCACATGCAAGTATTTTTTTAAAGGATTATTTCAGGAAAAAGCACGTGCTCGGTGCAAATGCAATTATAGCTTTTCTGCTCCTCTCTACACCTCTCCCTGGTTTTTGGCTGGAGGATTAGTAGCTTCAGGAACCAACAAATGGTCTCACTCTCTTCTAAGCCTCAGGAGCCAGCCAGCAGGACGTTATCACACAAGACTTGCACCAGGGCTTGCTTCTGACCAGTGTGCATCTGAAGACCATCTCTCCACCTGCACGACCTCAAAAAGTCAAGACAGCTTTAGGGACCCAAGGGGAGGATGGAAATCCTCAGTACTCCCAGGTGAGCACGTTTTGTGCATATTAGTTTTTAAGTGCTGTATCCCAGATTAGCTCTGCACCTGTCTGGCCATCTCATTAAGCATGGCTGGTCTCTTTGGGGAAGGTTTGTTTGGGTCATCATCCGTTCTGCATTTTGGATGATGTTGGTCACACCCATTGCAGCACCATGTACTCTTCTGGTTCCTCCTGCCCCATAGTGATGGAGTGACGTTGTGGAGGCAGGCAGCAGCCTGGGCTCCAAGTTTTACCCTAGTAGGGAACAGCACTGGGCTGTCATGCCCCCCAGAGTTCTCTCCGTACCTTGTCTTTGTAAAGTGCACCTGCAGGAGTTTTGCCTCCTCGGAGGGCTAAGAAACCCAGCTGGGCTGCAGAGAGGTCTGAGGCAGTTATACGCTCCTGCAGTGCCATCGTGTGCTTTAAGTGTGCACTGCAGTATATCCCGGCGGCCAAAACTCACAGAGGATGAGGAAGCCGTGAGCAAAACCCCAGTGCTCCCGGGTGTGCCCAGCTCCCAGCACTGACCACTCAGGAGTGCCAAGTCCTGTGGCCACAGCCACAAATGAACACCCGCACCCAGAGGTGTCAAAGGACAGCCCTGCACCGTGATGCTTCCCGGCCCACCGATGTGCCGCTGCTCCCCCTACTGCAGAAAGTCAGCTCGGTGGCTGTGTTATAGCTCAGACTGTGAGTCCAGGAAGTGCCGTGGGCAGCGCAGCTTAATTACAGCTTAAAGTGACGTTTTACTAAAGGGAAAGAGACTGGGAGGACCCTCAGATGCATTCCTGGGGGATTTTGCAGGGAGCGCCCCGTTAGTGCAGTGCACCTACCTGGAACAGGTTCTCATTCCCTGCAGATACCCATGCCCAGAAGCAGGAGAGAGTACCAAGATCTCAGAGGGGAATAACAAAGAGTTCAAATAACAAGGAGTTCAACAGGAAAGGACTGAAAAATGGGAATTTTGCCCTCCGATTCACCTGGAAAATTCCCCATCCTGCAGATGTCCCAGCAGGGTTTCCCCTCTGCTGTAGAAGCCCTGTTCCAGCTGTGGCACGTCCTCAGCTCCTGTCAGCAGGCACTGTGCCACACTGCTAAGCGCATCCATGGGAGAGAGCACTCATTAACTGTGTGAGTAAATGGCATAACGATGCCTTGACAGCACCTATGGTGACAGCTGCAAAGTGTCCCAATCAGTGATGGCAGCAGCAAGCAGCATGCACAGCATGGTCTATGAACACCTTGGGGGATCTGGGATGGGGATATCCAGCTGTAAATCTGGAGACAGAGGAGCCCTGCACTGTGTACAGCATAGGCAGGACAGAGCATGTGGCTGGCAGCACTTGGGGCTGATGGCATCGCTGTGTTTCTTTAGCTGGGTCCAGACTGGCATCTTGCTGGGAAAAGGCACCTCAGGGTGCTGCAGCCTTGTCTCTCCGCAGCCAGACAAATTTCCCTTCTCTCTGCAGCCAGCATGACTCCTGTCTCCCCACACTGCTACTGCTGTTTTGCTCCTTCCCATTCCCCTAGTCCCTCCAGGGCACAGCTCCAAAGGAAACCCTCCTTCAGAGCTCTTATTTTCTCCCATTGCTTTGATGTCAGCCTGCCAGCCCAAAGCTGTGGCAATTCATCCTGTCCTCTGCAGCCTTCTCCTTTCTTACTCCTGAGCCTTAGAAAAGCAGCAAGGCACACAGGCAGGCCCTGGAGCCTAACCTAGACACAGCTTATTCAGAAAAGGAAAATACAAGCTGCTGCATAGAAAAAATGAGCTAACCCAAGGATTCAGGGGAGAAGCCCTGAAGGGCAGGAGGAAGGATCCATATACACTGTCAGACCCTGGGGCAGAAGCTGGTTCTCTAAGCCCTGGGCTGTGCATGTGCTTTCCCACACGTCCCTGCCTGCAGCCCAGGATGACACAAGCAGAGGGGACATTGTGCACATCCCAAAGTCCCCTCATAGAGTCCTTCCAGCCTGCTTGCCCTTAGCATGTCCTAGGGCAGACTGTCCAGCTAAACCCATGGGAAGGCGAAGCAGGAGGAAAGGACTGGAGAGTGGTGAGAGGAAAAACAGCCAATTATGGCACCTTGTGCTTTGAAGAGCAGCTGAACCCAGGTCCAGCCCTGCATGTTTGGGGCTGAAATGTGGATGCTGTCAGTGTGGACGGACACAGCAGCAGCACGGTGTGTCCCTGGTTTCACAACAGTACAAGTAAAATAAAAATGAATCACCAGAGAGGAGGAAAACGAAGCTGTCTGATGGCAGGAAGATAAGCAGTGGGGTATGTACCACTGGGGTCGGGGTTATAGTGCTGTAGTAACTGCGGCCTGGAGTATCTTTTCTGTGTGGGGGGGAAGTGAGGCCTGCTGTTGCAGGGCGCAGTGTGAGGGAGGCACTCAGCCGTTGGTGCATCCCTGCTGCTTGGACTGGCGTCGTGAGCTCCCCTCCAAGGGGCTGTACCACCCCTCTGCCAACCACAGCCCCAAAGAATGTTTGCCCACCTGTAACCCACCTGACAGAGGTACTCGGCCCTTGCTTCATCCTCCTTGCAGCCCGCAGTCATGCAGCAGGCCACCGTGCCGCCATTCCCCTCATAGCATGCGGCCTTGCAGGCCTTGGCTTCCCCTGGGAAGGCCTCACTTCGCACCTCTCACCCCAATACTACAAGAGACTTTAGGGGCAGAAGGGAGACTTCTGGTTCCTTGCTATCCCTACCTCCCTCCCCAGCCAGCTGCCATCCATGCTGTGTTAGTCACAGAGGTTTGCATGTCTCCAAAACGCCAACCTGCTCCAGGCTGGCCTTTGCAATCCCGTGGCAGCCATGCTTCGCCCTGTGCTCTGTGTGGCTCCCAAAGAGCAGCTTTATGATACTCGATAAAATCCCTGGCAGTGATGAAGGTTGCACACCGAGGTGGACAGGTAAGAATTTACTTTCCTGGGAAGCTGCTTTTTCAGTCTATGTATCTGTGCATTTTCCTATTTTCACTGCAGTGCGTGGCTTTGACAGGCCATGTTCAGTTAGTACTATTTAATGAAAGAAAAAAACAAAAAACAAAAGGTATTTGGGAGAAAGTAGGTTCTTTTCAATCAAATAATAAAATAAAGAATCTACCTCATCCAGATTCTGAAAGAAAATAGTACTGAGAAGAAAGTTATGCTAATACAAATGAATGTAAAAAGCATTAGAGTGGAATCATAATATTCTCCTTACTTTTTTTCTCTGGTTGTTTAAATGACATCAAAAACATTAGCAAAATTAGAAATATCCGTATGTTTTCATTCCTTTCCTCTTTGCATTTCCTTATCTCTCCTAGCCTGCTCCATCTGGAGAAAGGTTTCCAGCTAGGCAGCCTGGCAAGAAGTCAAGGGCAAGAGATGCCTTCAGGCCAGTTCCCAGGGCTGAGTCTGGGTAACAAGAGGGAAAGAAATGCAGGGTTTCTTTAACCTCTTGCTCTTTGCTAAAGCTTTATGGAAATGCACTGTGATAGAAAGGGTACTGAGGCTGCCCATTGCAAGAACACCCTCAGTGTGTCTTATACTGCTGTGAGCCAAAAGCTTCCTACGACTAACCATTCTCTTGGTCCCTTCACAACTTAAGCATATGCTTTGAAATCGCATTGACAACAGTAGGATGCAAGCAGTTTTGCTTAGATGCTCTCCTGATGTGGGTGTCTAGCTATCCATCAGCCCTATCCCTCTTCCTTCCCCCGCTTTGAGTCACTTTTCCCAGGTTTTTTTTGCTGGCGGTGGTGTCTATTTTAGTAGATAGGAAAGAGATCCCTCTTCAGACTACTGTGCTGCAGTCAGGTAGATAACAGTTGCTGGATTGATGGTTTCTAATTCATAGAAACATAATAATTGGAGTTGGAAGGGACCCTTAAAGGTCATCTAGTCTAACTCACCTGCAGTGAACAGGGACACCTACAGTTCAGTCAGGTGGCGAGAGCCCTATCCAGCCTGACCTTGGCTGTGTCCAGGGATGGGAAATCTACCACCCAAAAAGGTGGCAGGCAGCCCCACATCTGCTCTGCATCAAGTTCTATGTAAGGGCCAAGCCTGTTACAGTGCTTTGGCCCAGAGGCAGATAAAAACACAGCTTTGATTAGAGATAAGCGGCATGTTTTCCATTCAAAACTCTCAAAGAGATATTAGGCAGGATCAATGGAGCAAACTTCTCTTTAAACACCATCTGTAGAAGACAGATCCAGAGTTAATGGGGAAAAGAGCTGTCTGACACAGAAGTGGAGGCCTTTGATTTCATCTTATCCCTGTGCCAAAGCAACCAGCCCTTAGGAGCACAGTGTGCTTTGGTGCATAGCGAAACATCCTTCTGCAGTTCAGAGACTCTGCACAGGAGCTGGGGAAACCTCACTTTGCCCTAGAGCAGACCCATGTTAACAGGGATGGGGGAGGTCTGAAGCAGCAGTTTGTCGTCATGAACCAGCTCCTGGCAGTGATGGGTGCTGCTCTTAATTGCACTGACCCCTCTTGAAAGCAGGTTAAGCCCTTCCTTTACAAGTGGTAGCTTTTTATTCAGTGTATTTACACAGGATGTCTGCAGGAGGGCTGAAACAAATCATCAGAGCAGGCAGAGCTTGAAGGCCCTGCCAGAAATCTGGTGAATTGAGCTTTTTTAGCTAAGACGTTTCATGCCGCTCAGTACCTAACAGACACTGCTATCCCACCACAACTGGCTGATCCCACCGTGGATGTCTCTCAGAGCCCTCATTCCCCACCCACTGCAAGGAGAGACAGAGGAGAAAGCACGAAGGTTCTCTGTGCAAGCTGCCAGCCACCCACTTGTGTCTGCCAAACTTCCCAGTGTGCTCCCCCAGCCCAGATGAACAGTGTAGGTTCAGTCACGCCACTGCAGAGCAGCACTGCTTCGAATCATGAGGCTGACTTAAAAATAATAAACTTTGAGACATGATGAATGTTCACATCCTCTTCGTTTCCTCAGGTTTTTGGAGGAACTCCCGCTTTCAGCTTTTCTTCACTGCTATGATGGATAAAAGTTTGCATTTGCCTTAGTGAAACCTTATGTTTCTTGTAATTAAAAGGTTCCAAGAACAGGACTTAGAAGTTGATCAAACAAAGAAAACCACCAAAACAAATAACACTGTGTTTGCCATAAAGCCCACTAGAGCAGGCTACAGTAAAAGGAGGTCCTTGGGCAGGCAGTTTGCTTGCCTGTGTATTTAGAGGATTTACTGAGGTGCCATAAAAATGGGAATAGATTAATAAGGGGACAGGGATGTATTTTTTAGTCCTTTAAGCAATTCCTTTAACTTCAGCCAAGGGACTTGGTTTCTGTGCCATCTCCTCTTCAGAGCAACTCTACCAGCTGAATGACTAACTGCCTCCAGCACCATCTCCCATGTTTGCAAAGGGACTGTGAAATGGGTATGGGCTCAGCATCTCCTCCAACCTCACAACTGGAGGTACAGAGACACAAGGTGTCCATGGGCACACTGCAGCTGACATGCCCTGTGAAATCAGACTTAGTAATTCCCATCTCCCATTAGCCCAGGCATCCCTGTGCTGCTCTCTGTTTTGTGAGCCAAACATGTCCAAAGGATGGGAGCTGAAGAGAGGACGATTTTTCACTGTCTCTTTAATGCAAGGACTGGGAGTATCAAGTAAAATTAGTAGGTGATATGCAGAAAACAAAATAAGACATACGGCTCCATTCAGAACTGTGTGAGTCTTTGAGTGAAGATTTTGTGGATGCTGAAAGTTTTCGTGAGTTTAAAAAAGAACTAGGCAAGTTTGTGAAAGAAAATTCCAGTTGGAGGTAGAAACCATAAAGATCTCCCTGGACTGCAGATTGCTGGAGGCAGCTAGAGAAATAGCACTCTATGATTGACCTATTCCTGTACATTTCCTAAAGCATCCACTCTTGGCCACTGCTGGAGACAGAATACCCGGCTAGATGGACTTGTGCTCTGACCCAGTCTGGTCACTTCTTTCCCTTATTTGTACTGTTGTAGCAACTCTTGAGGGAGGAAAGATCTGTGCCATCGAGGAGCTGAGTTCTGTTTTCTGAAAAAGAGGTTCCTTTGAAGACTGAGTCTCATCAAGAATCAGTGGTGGGACTCAGGGACAGCAAGTCAAGGGTTCAATGACTATATCAACAGAAACGTCCCCAAAACAACCAGTAGAGCTTTATTAATAGACAACAGTCTCAGGTAGGTTGGGTGTAAAAACATATTCCTGCTACCAGTTCCAAAGGCTCAGCCTGGCAGAGAATGTGACTGCAGATTGTGAATGTCTGCTTCCTTTTCTTTGTTTCCTTGTTGTCTTTTTTAAACAATCTGCCAATTCATCATTAAGAAATTAAATATTTTATAGCTGCTGTGATGCTGATGACAGGTGCCAGATTGATTGGTTCTGGCAGAGGAAATTTGTTGCTCTTTTCTTCCCTTTGCAGCAATAAGTTATGTGCACAGGGGTAAAAAGAGGGAAGAGCTGAAGTCTCCAAGCTGTCCAGATCTGACCCAATAAAGAGTTTAAAAATAGGTGCAATCTGGAAACATTTTGGTGCCAACAACAACAGCAACAAAAAAAGCGCAGCTAGAATGGCTGCATTTGTTAGTGCTTTCTGCAGAGGGTGGAAGGAGAGTCCTTGGCGTGGCTGGCAGAGATGTCAAGGTTGCCCTGACTTACAGGACCCTAAGAATAATCATGTAATTTTGCCAGTAGCCCTTCTGCCAGAGACTGACAAATTAAGGATTCATCAGACCAGCAAATGTCCCCTTCCCACATGCAACCTACCTGCTCTTAGCTTCATCCTTATCAGCCTCCGTCTTGCATCCTAGGAGCGAGGGGAGTTGGAAAGTCTGTGACCATCTTTGATCGCCTCCACCACCTCCTTCTCCACTGCCTTTCCCGTAAGCCAAGTTCCCCTGGGGCAACCTGGTTTATGCAGCACTCGGCTGCGAAGACAGACGAGACACATTCCCAGAGATGACACTAACAAGATTTACTACGTGACTAAGGCTTGCAATCAGTGGTGATAACTAGAGAATTACCCTGATAAATATTTGATATGATTTGGAGAGTAATAATAGATTTTTCTTGCCCACGATTTCCATCAGGAAGAAGTAAGGGGAAAAAGCTGCTGGAAAGGGGAATGTAATTATGGCATCCATCTTTCTGGCTGAGGTTACCTGTCGTCTGCAACAGATCAGTGGGGAGTAGGCAGTGGGACATGGAGGGGTAGAAAGTGACAGTGCATCTCTCAGCTCCACTGCATGCAAGACCTGCTGGCAGCTCTGTAACTGTGGGAGGCTTGAGTGTGAGACAAGTGAAAGAGGAGGAAAGGGAGAAAAGGAGGTCAGAGAAGGAAGATGGGATGGAAAGATGCTGGACAGCAATGGATAAAAAGGCTGGGGTGAGGAGGGAGAGCTGGGATAGGGACGGGGAGGGAGGGCTGGGATGAACAGGCAGTTTTCTCCTTGATGTTAGATGTGAAAGGACAGGAGAGCTGCAAAGGCAGAGTGTCCTTTTGTGAATCATCTTGGGACGTGTGTCCAGAGGGAGATGGAAGCAGTCTGCCTGTAACTCCAACCACAGCCAGGCCAGGGGAAAGGCTTGTGCCTGTGCTTATCAGCCTTGTTCCTAAGCTGCGGGGCTGCTTGTGAGCTGTGCATTTTCTTTAAACATTGCCACATCTAAATAGGACTTCAGTTCATCAGCACAAATATATTTTATTAATATATAAGCAGCAAACATCTCTGATGGAGCTTGGAAAAGCAAAAGACACGCAGCACAGCCTCAAAGAGTGTGAAAGCAAATCTTCCCCTCTCCCCTGGCATGGAGTGGTCTCAGTTCTTTCTATGTTTGGTGCCTTCATTTCTTTCCAGTGCTTCATGCACCGGTTCTAGCTGTCCCCTTTGGAGCAGAGGCTTGACAATGCCTAGCACGGCAGCAGGATATAAATCGATGTGTCCTGATTTCCTGAGAAGCTGTCACTGGTGGAAGCAGCAGGAGCTCTCTGCCTCTGGAACAATGGGTCTCCTTTCATTTTGGTGCCCAATTTGAGGCCTCTGACAGTAAATGTTCATCTCATTCTTTATTCCCATCCTTATTTTCCACTCAAGTCATTACTCAGGTTGCATTCAGTGACACTGGCTAAGGGAGATTTTAAGCTAATGCAGAGAAAGCAAGTGAGAACAAAGATCACAGCAAGGAAAGTGGTACTTTGGCATGTTCACATAACAGCTACTCCGTCAGGTGGAACATGACAGTTATTGTAGGAATCTCTCCATAAACCCTAGTACACACTCAATTATATACTGTTAGGATTCTCTTTTTTCTCCATGTCATTCATCTAAAGAAGTGTCAGATGGAGAAAGGCAATAATCCACAGAGACCCCAATTCGTTTTATCCATATACTCAGAGATATTTATTAATAGCAAAGCTGCCGGTTAATTGCACGTGTCCTGTTACAGGAGATCAATCACATACAGAGGAGCTCAAAAACAGCTCAGTGTCATTTTACACAGAACTGTTTAGTCAGGGCTACACTCCTGTCCTTGCTGGGTTCAGACAACCTTTGGTGAGGGCTAAAATTTGCTGTGGTTGAGCTGTCCTAGAAACATTGTTTCCTTCCCTGAGCATGGAGTGAACCTTGGTTGGTCTGCTTAGGCAGTGGTGTAGGCACAATCGGTGGGGACAGGGCTTGCTATACTGATATGCACAGCCTTGATGTTTTCCATTTTAAAAGATAACAGGAAGAAAAGGGCAAAAGGCTTTTCTGCTGCAAGAGCCTGTGGACAACCTGGTTGTCTCTTTCTCAAGACAGAAGGAAGGGGAGAAAAGGAAATGTGCAGCACATAAACAATAGTAACCAACACGCCATTGATAAATACCCATGTTTTATTTAGGATCACACAAAGTTCCTAGACAGAGATAGGGATCTTTCTGCATGAGGTGCTGTGCACACATATAAATAAGATTTAGATTCCTTCAAATCATTTCTTAAATTAATAATAGCACCGCAGTGAAATCAGATGTGAAAAATAAATAAATAAATAATAAAAATGGATAAGAAAAGCCCAATAAAAGGCAAACTCTATTTTCTCCCCTCATCTCTGTCCCCAAATCTTAGTCCAGTTTTCATCACTTCCAGCTCCCGATAATATTCATGGGCTCTTGAAATGAACAACAACTTCCATCATCACATCGTAAAGGTTAATCTCCCCTTCAAGCAATCATCTTCATGAGAATGACGAGTTTAATTTTAAGGGATAGGTCCTAGACAATAAAGCTACAAGTTACACTTCTGGGCTGAAGTCAGATTCAGACAAACAAGGCACGGTCTCAAATGATGGATTCATTCAAACACAGAGAGCTGAAGTTAGAAGAAAAATTCAATAAAGCCTGCTTGATTTTTTCCTTTACTGTCCATTAACTTGTCACCAGATGCCTTAATTAGATATTGTTATTAACAAGAACGTAGCACAGAAATTAAACTTACTGCACGCTTCATCTCATTTGGTCAGTAAGGCAATTTTACCCAACTGTGCTCTCTTGAGGGCACTGGATCTGCTTTGTCTATTTTCTTCATCTCTGGAATAGCTCCAGATTTGGGTCCCAGTTCAGCTGTGCTTTTGGGCACACTAAACATGTGAGGCAGTGAGATAACAAGGCAGTGAGATACGCGTTTCACTGAGTTCAAATAGTTCGCAAAGACTTTTGTGTCTTACCCTGCAACCAGGACCTCCAAAATCACACCAAAAATGTGTCTGATGGGCCCCTGGACTCCATCTTTTGTCTTTACTATGTAGGATATGGGACAAATAATGGAAATGGTTGACCCAGGGGAAGTCAGACATGGCTCCATTCCTTACTCCCCTGCATGACTCCCTGACCTGATGCTTGAAGTGTGCTGGGTTGGATGATCTCATGGAGCGGGGACGAATTAGTGGAGCATCTTATAGATAGGAGGATCAGTGCAGAAGAAGGTGGTTGACTTCACACTGCTTCAAGCACTGCAGCACCTCTGAAGACTCTGGCTGTAAACCAGCTGAGAACAGCTGAGGAGCTGGCTGCAAATGTGTGTGTGTTTGGGAGACTTTTATGTTCTGCCACTAAAACAGACTCCTGGAAAGGCTGCCAGCTGCCCTCCTGCCCTGGCCTTTCTCCACAGAGTCACTTCCATCTGTCTGTGCTTTGAAAAGGTCATGGTACCACTGCCCAGAAGTGCTGGGCATTGACCTTTTCTGGAGGAAGCAAATACTGATACTTAGAGGTTCACTGTAAGCTTGCCAGTGTGGTGATCCCACAGGAAGGGGAGGGGGCTCAACACAGATGGTGAAATTATATCTGTCAAACTACATATGTAACGAAAGAGGACTTCGGCCTCAGCAGAGCTTGTCTTCCCCATACAGACTTGCTGTAGGGTGGTCCCATGAGCTACCAGGACCAGGAGAGGGGCAAGGACAGGATGGGGTGACATGTAAGTCACTGAGCATGTACCTGTGTGCTGGCTGGACATGCCTGGCTCAGGGCAGGGGAAGGATGCTCCCATCATTCAGACTCAGCAATTGAATCTTGCATCACATTGAATAAAGCACCAGATGCTTAAAATGACTAAATACTTTTCACAGCTCTATGCCTTGACTTTGTGGCAGCACTTTTACTCTCTTCGCCTCAGTTTCCTGTTTTGACGAATAGGAATTATAGCATTTCTTAGGGTTTTTGGCAAGGGTCGACTTTCTGGCAGGAGCCCAATTTTCAGGAGCATCAGGAATGAGGAAGCTGGCCAGAATAGTTGGGGTCTCTGAAGGGAGCAGTGCCCTGCCTGGGAGCACATTAATGTCAGGTTAGGAAGACCAGTCCTTGTCATTGCGAATGGGAGAGAAAGAGCTCAGAACTCAAAACTTTGCATTCTGTTCCTGCAGCTTCCACCAGTAGGCAGATGGACTCTCTTTTCCTAATTCTAATCTGACCATGTTCCTACCCAAAGTGCTTCAGGCCCAATATCCCATCAGCTCACAGAGCTCTTTTCATAGAATCATAAAATCATTGAGATTTTACCACTCTGGAGCTTCTCCTATAGCAACCTGTATTTTACCAGATCAAACATGCTGTTCCTGACTCCTCTGCTTTTCTCTCTCTAATCTGCTTTCCATCTTCTGTATCATCTTCCAGCCTTTCTTTGTGCTCCTGCAAGGTTAAGCTTACCTTGACCTTGAAAAGCAAGGCCCACAGTCAGTGACACCATTTGCTGAAATACCATTTCAGATAAATCCAAGAATATCATTTGCCTTTCTGTGGCTGAAATCTGTTAGCCAGTTTTCACTTAGACCGTGCGGGTCTTCTTGATCATTTTCAGCTCATACTCTCCTACACTACATCTGAGGCCACTGCAAATCCTCAGATTTGTGACCTGGCATCTGAAACTTTTTGTTTTCCATCTCATTTCTATTATTCTTCTCAAGGTCATTTTGTTCTTTCCGACTCGTATTCTTATTTTCCTCTGCATCAACAGAACTTCCAGTTCTGTGTCACTGGGGGATTTCAGCTTCAGGATTCTGCTTTCATTACCAAGATCACACACAAGAAGAAAAGAAGATCAGTTCCCAAACTGTTCTCTGAGAAACTCCTCTAGTAAATTCCCTCCAGAGAGTTGCACCTCACCTTACAGTTTACTAATCCTCATTTCCTCCAGCTTCACTAATACTTTCCCGCATGGCACCTATCAGATACCTTACTGAAGTCTGGATAAAGGAGATCAGCAGCATTTCCTTTGTCTAGAAAATCAGGTATCTTATCAAAACAAAGCTATCATGTTTGTCTGACACAATCTACATTTCGTAAACCCATGTTGCATCTTATCTCATTTCCTCTTTATCTCTAGGCATTTAATTGTTCTTTCCTTCCAAATTCACTTTGAAATCTCAAGTCAAGGTTAGACTGAGAGGCGTGTAGTTAACAGGATAACTTTTTATCCACAACTTACTATTTCTGCTGTTCTCTGCCAATATGGCATAGCCCCTACAAGCTGTTATGAATCATCTTTTCTGGTGGACCTTCATCTCAGTGTGCTAATTCCTTGTGACCTACCACTCTATGTTGTGGGAACTGAGTGGTTTCAAGTGTGGTCTGGTGTCAAAGCCTTCTTGGGGATACAATGCAAGAGACAGGATTTGCTCAGGTAACCCAGCAGAGTGCTGGATGCAATGGACAGAGGTTTGCAGGAGGAGCAATCCGGGACCTGTTTTCTGTTGAAAGCCAGCATTAAAGTGGGTAAAGAGGAGGCTGGCTCTGCTGCTCATGAAAACAGGCAGCACAGGGTATTAACGAGGTGCAACCGGGCTGTTTTGTTTGTGAGCAGCTTTTGAAATGTTAGACTTATTAGCGATGGTTGTCAAAGTGCTGCTTGCAAAGTTGCAAGCGACTGCCAGAGCTTTAATGTTAATTGGACAGATTGTCTCTGGTTTTGAAGAGAAAGCTGTGATTAATGAAACAACTGTTAACGAGGCTGGAGGAAAGCAGACCCTTCACCTTCCTTCTTTTGAGAGGAGGTAAACAACAACTGGCTCTGGCTGCCCTTATGAAACAGCAGATTGAAGGACCTCCTTAAGAGCAAGGCCAAAACCAGGCTGTAAAGATGAATTCAAGGGATGGAGAGAGATGAAGCAGCTTCATGCCTTTGTGAAGGTGGGAGCTTTTACTTCCAGTCTGCCTTCTGCAGAAGGAGGAGGCTGAAGGGTTTGGTGCCAAGCCCTACCAGGACCTTCCTTTTTCCCTAGGAATTGACTGAGGCATCTCTATGGAGCCTCCCAGCCATGTGACGGGCAAATTCATCTTAATGTTGTTCTTTCTGTAGACAGCAGTGCAACTGCAGTCTGACTTCAAGGGGACAAAGATCAGACCTCCAGTGTCTGCTGCGAGCAGTGAGCCGTGAGTCCTCCCCCCTTCTCATGGTGTGCTCGCACTCTCAGGTCTCTGGTCATTACTCTCCTTGCTGCCTCATTACCAGAATGTGCCATTAAAGTTTCGCTCACTTGAAAATGATCTCTTATTATCTCTCCATGGAAATTGCCCCGGCAACAAGCTTCCTTCAATATCTATCAAGCCAAAGAAAGCCATTAGAGAAATTACAGTGAGCTGCACGGATGCTCATACCCTTTCCCTGGCAGGTAGGGTCCCTGGGCACGCTGTGCCACCTCCATGCGCTGCTCTGGCTCCATCGTGAGGCCAGCAGAAGTGAGCCTGCCAAGGTGCCAGCAGGAATGGGCTGGAGGAGACCTAGAGCCCAGGCCAAAATGGCACTGCTGGAGGTGTACCCAATCATGGGTAAAGGTTCCCAGATAATCCTTACTGGTTGCCTTCATTTGGGGGTGTTCCATTTGAGATGCCCTGAGAGCCTCCTCTCTTCCACCTGGGTGTCTGTGGTGCTGTTCATCTGCTTTTATCACACCTTCCATCCCAAAGAACCAAGCAGGAGGCACATCCAGGGCATGATTCATTTCACTTGTTTTACACATCAGCACAGGATGAGTTGTACCCCAGAGCTGTGTGCTTCTCTCCCATGCCTACAGAAGTCAAAACAGCTCACTCTGCTGTAGGTGCCTGCATTGTCAGTTGAAGCAAACTCTGTGCACAGTATCCAGAAGTGCTAAAGCACTCAGATTAAGGGCTTTGAAAAGTTGAGGAGCACCAGCTGATTTCCCATTTCCAAAACATAACTCAGTACTGTGCAGAAGAAGGACTTTGTCTCATGTTATCTTGGCTGTTTGACAGGGGAAGTGTCAGACTACTTGAAGCTATATTTGATATTTAAAATGTTATGAAGCCCTTTGAATTGGGATGTGTTGGCAGCAGGCTAGGTCCCAGGTCCCCCTTTAATCTGTGCACCCTCCCATGACTCTAAGCCAAAGTGAAGGCACGTGGTTATTATTTTTATTCCTATTCCTCTCCCTTGGCAGAATAACAGCACTGCCTTGTCTGCCACCTTCAGCAACGGTGTAAGAACAAAACACTCAAGACATTTGCAGAACAGCAAACCAAAAACAAACTGCTAGAAACACACTGCAGGAGCAGGGCCCTGCTCTGCCCTTTCCATCACCAAACTCTGCAGGCTGCCCTTCCACACTTCAGAAGAGGTTTGATTCGCTACCTGCAGCCCTAAAAATGGTGAAAAGAAAAAGAAGGGCATTTTCTTATTGCCAGCTGGATGTCTGTCTTCAGAAAGATTTCTGTACGAGGAGCTGCAACATGGCATCTTTTTGCCAAGCACTGGACAGCCTAAGCACAACACAGCTGTACTACCAGGGTTACATCTTGCCTTTAGCTAAGACATACTAGAAGGGAGGATGGTAAGAGGTTATCTTCCAGGCTAGTGACAGGAGCATGCGGTTTGAGTGATCATTATGCTAGAAGCATAGACTGATCCCTAAAGGGACTGCATGTTGGATATCTGCTTTCTTTGAGCCTGTACTGTAGTGGCTTCTTGTGTTTCACAGCCCTCTGCTGTGTGTGCATTCTCCTGCCTCTCTGCACATCTCTGTTAGGGCGGTTTGTGTCTCCCCTGAAATGCTGAGAGCTTTCTTCTCTCTTTTGTCCCCAGTTTTTGCAAATATAGTCCACTGAGCTCCATATTACACAAGGGCTGACACGTTTGTGGGAGCGACTGATTCCAGGGAGACCTCCCCTATCTGCCTGCTGTTTTTCTGGATCTTATCTTCACTATATTCTCACCTATGTCAGATATTCACTGTGATGCTTCCAACTTCTCCCTGAAGTGGAGCAGCTGCTCTGCTTGGAGGTGGACCCTGACACCCAACCAAGGTCTCCAAAGGCTGTAATTATGCTACTAATTAAAAACAGCTCAGTGTCCTTGTGCCTAACTTATTCCACCCATCCAGCTTGCCAAACTTCCCAGGCAAAGCAGTGTTGTGGCTTATCCTAGGAAAGGAGGGGAGAGTAAGAAGGGAAAAGGGGGATTGAAAAAGAAACAAGAAATCAATAAGAAAAAAAGTTAAAGTGATGTTGGTATTGAAAAGCAAGCAAGAGATACGGGCAAAAAAGAAGCAAGCTATGGGCATGTGTTATGTTCAATGTTCTTAACTCCTAGGGAGCAGCGGGTTTCATGGTAGTGCTTCTCAAAAGCCTGCCTAGATGTGTTGGCCTCTAGAAAGCCTCACAGTACAGAGGTGAAGGGTTAGAGAAACGGGGGAAGTATTGAAGAAACACGTTTATATTTACCTGCACTGAAGACTTGCAGCCTGAACAAATCTTGTCTTCATGGTTTCCCTTGCCAGTGCCACTAAGGTGAGTTCATACCAGTAAGCAGAAAGGCTCATCTCGTGTAAGGAGAGGCAGGTTTTTCTAAGCACAAAGCAGAAGAAGGGTTTCTAGAGGCTCAAGAAGTGCTTATGGGACTTGGTTTGGACTTCACAGCTCACTGAGCTGCAGGAAAGAGATGTGGCCAGAGATTTTTGCTAGCTTACTTGGTCTTAAAACAGCCAATTAAGTCTGAAACTCTCTTGAGAGGATTTCATTTATTTCTGCTGGGCCCTACGTGTGCTCTCTTTCTCCAGCTGGCTGACAGCCAGGTCTGCTGGAGCAGCCTGGGTGTTTCTTTTACCTAGAGAGGCTTGCAAGCACTCCGTTGGTTTCCACTTACACTCCATAATGGACTCCTGAGTTCTTTTCCTGAGCCCACTTCTTCCTTGAGGTACAGCTTCAAATAAATCGCTTCCTTTCCCTGTGCTTGCTGTGTGTTAAGCATTGCTAGTGATACTCTGCTTCCTTTTAAGATCACTTCTAGATTCTCCATAGACTTGAGGTCGTATAGTATTATTGTAGCAACCCCTCTGGACTTTCCTGATGCAAAAATGGTTTTCTGAGATAAGATAGAAAACGGACTTTAAAATATCTCTACAGACCTGGGCACGAGTGGACAGCCCCGGTACAACACTACCAATTCAGGGAAGAGAAAGACATTCGAGCTGTGGGAATTGGGATCTGAATTATTTGCAATAGGTGAAGAGCCACTACCCATGCTTCCCATCTGTACAGAAAGATCTGGACAAATTTAGCCTGGATATACTTAGACTGTATCATTGTATGTTCTGGGTCATTTCACACCGGGGAAGATGTCAACGTTTAATTGAGATTGAAAAATTGAAGGGAAACAAAGGCTATTGAAGGCCTAAATGGGGTTTGTCTGTGACTACCCCATGTGGCCAGAATTCTCAAAGGGTACTTAGCCTGGGGAGGAATGTTAATGGCAGGAGTATTTTAGAATTATAAGAGCTACAGTGAAAAGCAATTTCTTGCTCTTCTTGTCTTACCCCATAATATGAAAACTATGGTGTTATTCCATTAGATTAATGGTTAGGTAAATTTAATACAGGTTAGAAGGAAAAAAAAAAACCCTACACCTGATGTACTGTGTAGTCAGTTCATGTAATTCACTACTGCAGGAGGTCAGAGAGTGATATGCTGTTGCTGGAGTTAAAAAAAGAGCTCAGTAATTTTACAGCCATTAAGAGCATGTCATTATATCTGTGAATGGGGGAATGGAAATCTCGAACTTCAGAATGCAGAGAAAGAACAAGCTTGGGAAAGAAATTTCCTCATCTTCTCCCATCACCTCTCACACTGCTGAGAAGCTGTATTAGACTGGGTTACTGCCATTACCCTTGGAATTGCCAGCCAGCAGCCTCCATAATGTATGCAGCTGTGCACTGGTGCAGCGAGGCACATCAATGGTCTCGTTCAGTTTACTGAACAACACTATGTTTCCTTGCAGGATCGAAGAGCCCATCCATGTATGTGTTTAAGGGAACACATTCTGCCTGCACCCTGAAATGCATCGGCCACAGTACTTCCCATCAGCAGATCCTCTCCATCTCTTGTGGGCCTATCCAGGAGCACACGAAAGGAAGGGAACACCGTTTTTGTGGTACTTGATTACTAAAAGGAAGCTGGAAGGAACTGTGTTTCTATGGTGGCAAATGGCAACAGTAGCAGCCAGAGGTCTCCAGGTAAGACAGTTCATCCTCTAAATTTTCACAGATCCATGAGATCAAATTAGTTGGTAAATCTGGACTTTCCTTCACAGTTCCCCTTTTCCCAGGGAGAACCATGGTATTAAATACCCAATGTCATGCCCCCACTCTCTTTGCTAACAGCTCATATTTGGATGAGGAGGAGTACTATTGAAGGGCCTCTTGGGTCCAGGAAGGATGTCATGGATGTGGCAAGCACACTGTGAGCTCATGGGACACTTTTTTGGGTGATGTTTCTCTACCTCCCCCACTTCGTGATTCATCTGCACATTCAGGTGCCAAGCTACACCTTCCTCCCAGCAGCCAAAGGCAGACAGTTGGGTTTGTCACATTCTTACGGATTAGCCACACATGGGAAACCAGGGCTTTCTCCACCTGCCTTTATCTTCAAAAACTGAATTAATCTGAATTTAAATTGGCATTGTTTTCTGTGTGGTGTGTGGAACTGGGGAATAGCTTCTTGTTTTAGTCAAGTTCTAATTTGGTGGAGAAATAAAGCCTAATAAATACGGCACAGTATTTATTCTGCACATCTGATGAAGACATCCTTCCTATAGTGCCAATACAATCCTTTTTCTTTCTAGAAGCTGGAGACAGGGAAATGCAAACATTTTGTATGCCATCAGCACATAAAACTCATGGCTGAAGCGCTCAGCTGGTGCAAACTGGCACCAAGCAGTGGCTGGCAATGCAAATGCACCCACCAACCCTGCACAAGGAGGTGGCAGAGCTGACCTTGCTTTGCTCTCACACATCTCAGAAACACTGCTCCCAACCTGTGCAATCACACATGCATCTCCTTCCAGCTTCCCTGCGCTTGCTGTCTGCTCTGTCTGCAGGAAGCAAGTACAGCCCTCTGCTCTGTGCCTGCCTGCCTCGCCAGCTTCCCAGGGTCCAAGTGGCCTTTCTCCAGCTCAGCTAATCCGTCACTGCTGTATCTGTCAGCTGGCGGATAATGTATGTGCACCAGCTCTGAGGTGAGCAGGGAGGGATGGAACAGACCCAGGATTTACACACAGAGGGGAGAGGAAGAACAAAAGCTTCAGACATGATGCTTTTCTCCCACTGTTCCCAGCAAGCTTCCCATCCCCTTGCAGGGGGAGCAGCCAACTACCGATTCCAAATTAATCCCAAATGTTCACTATCTCCCTGCAAATAGCCCCCGAGTAACTCGCATAGCAGACATTTGCCAGAGAAAGAAAATCAGGGTGCTTTCCAGGAGCACATTTCCTGCTCTCCTAGGTGAGTTTGGACAGCACTTCCATGCAGCTCTCAGTGCCTGCCACTGCAGATGAGCAGATCTGCAGTCACAGCATTCCCTTATCAGGTCAATCCGGTGCTCTAAGCCCACAAGCTGTATGCATGCCCCCCAAAGCCCCCAGCCAAATCCCATCTGCAGCAGGCAGGGGCTGCACCCTGATGGAAGGAGCCCAGCTGGCACTGCTTCAGCTGGCCATCATCCTCCGGTGACAAGCCGTGCTTTACAGCTTGTGAATCTCTGTCTGTTCCTGGCTATCTCCAGGCTCTGCATGGCAGCCAACACCTCACTCAGCTCCCTCACCTCCCTGTTAAACAAAGCTCCTTATAATTAACCACCACCCAAAGTCCTGCTCCTTCCCACAAGGCCACCAGGCCCTCCCTGAAGGGCAAGCTGTCTGTTTCTAAAGGCATGGGTCGAACAGCAGGCAGAGCTTTCAGTAACACGCTCCGAAAAGAATGCTATGACAGGTAATTATGGTGATCCCTGTCGTGGAGATCAGAGCTACACTCACAAAGCAATACAGCTAATCTGTGTGGTAGGACAAACCTGAATTCTTGCACTCATGTCCAGTCCCACACTGCACTCATATCATGTACCACACTGAGATATGTGGACACACACCTGCTCCTGGAAATTCCCAGAGCATTATGGGCTGCATGCTGGAGCAGTTCCCAGTGCACCGGGCAGGACAACTGCAAGGTTTCACAATGAGCTGATGAACCTAACAACGCTCAGCATCACTGCAAGCACCGCATCACCCAGAAAGGCAGAGCGTGCCTTTGTGAGGCTCACTCTAATTGCACGGAACTGTGACAGCTCTTGTGGCACCATGTGAATTACTTTGTCAGCTGGACACTTATCACCAGGAAAATAATAAACACTTAGAAACAGGGTACATCAATGATGTGCATGGCCTTTGAAGCACGATCGGTTCCCCCATCACCAAAGCAGGTGTCTCTACTTGATGCTCTTCTTGTGAAGCCAGAGAGGCAGAATCCTGCTGCATGCTTCTGGTAGGATGGAAAGTAAACAGTAATTTACCACCTGTTCTGCTTTCAAGTCCTCGCTGAAGAATTGGAACCTGGCATTACCCCCCAAAGACGGACAGAAGTCAGGAGTGACACCAGGCAGTCTGCTTGTAAAGGTGGCCAGAGGTGGCCCCAGAAGGGCCACATTTTCCTGTCCCAAACTTTTTCATGCATCTGCTCTCTTCATTTCCAGCTCTTCAGTGTGAGTGTCTGTGTGTCTTCTGCAGGGTTGCATCCCTGTAGGGCTGGATGTTTGGCATGGGGAGAACCTCATGGGATCTGCATGTGACGATATGTATCACCCAGATGGGATTCCTCCCCATTAACCAAAGCTCCACCACTTAGTATAAACCGATGGTCTGGATGCTTTCTGTGGTCATGGGAGAAAGATTGGCACGTCCCAGGGCAAATTATAGCCATAGGGCAGTGCTTATCTGGGGAAGGATGAGTTGAATTACCACCTCACTAGGGCTATGTAAAACAGAAAGGACATGCAGCTCACCTTGATTTGGCTAAAATACCTGATCTGCCCCTGGGGTAAGTTAGTAAAGCTCTTCTAAACCATGCCAACAGCACATTTGGATTGATCAATAGCCCTGGCTCAGCTATCCTTGATATGCAGTCCTGTTCATCTACAGCAATTACCTAAAAGCCTGAGGAGGGGAGGAGTTCAAGTAATTTAGCAAGGGGACAGGGCCTTTGCATTGATTAAAAATATAATGGGATCTTTGCAATGGCTTCAAAGTTGCCCCTGAGCTACTTCATCAGCTTCAGGCAGGAGCTGCAGAGCTGCTGGGGCTTTGCACCTGTCCTCCAGCCCAGCAAGCCAAACACGGTCAAGAGACCTCTTTTAGGCAGTGCCTGTCTGGGAGGGGCTGTGTCTCTATAGCCCCGTTACAACAGCTGGAGATCACAGACTGAAAGAGAGATGTGCCAGAGATTAGAGAGCGTGGGGATGGAAAGAGGGACAGGGCCAGCATCTTTAAATCGATGGAACAATCAGGCTGAGGCTAAAGCAATTTTGAGATTAGACCTCCTTTATGGAAAGCAGTGATCTCTTTCTGATGAAAAAGCCATCCCAGCCTCTTGTTGTAATCTTAACTCTGCTCATGTACTTTCCATGTGTCTCCTGGCTGACCCACTTCCTTCATCTCCTTCACTTGCTTCCTTCAAGTGCAGTTTTAGCTCCAAACCACATAAACACCTTGTTTAAATTGCTTTAATCTCCAAGTGCTCTTTCTATTGATTTGAAACAGTTAAGCTGTCAATCAGCCCTTTCTCTTCACACTGTAGACCAGGGAGGAAGATTAAAATAACAAACAAACAAGAGGCGGATGGGCAGGGACTTTAGTCTGAGTTTTGCAAGGGATGCTGGCTCCTAAGAGGTGGGATTAGGTATAAATAAAGTACATCCAACCCTTGAGATCTGTAGAAGGGAGTTCAGAATGGAAGGCAGCATGTGATGCTGCCCAGAGAGTGGTGGATGTCCTTGCAGACAGCCAAGGTCAGGCTGTTGGGGCTTTGAGCACTGCTGGAGCTGTGGTGTCCCTGTGCATTGCAGGGAGTGGGACCAGATGGCCTTTAAGTGTCCCTTGCAGCTCAAATGATTCTATGATTCTGTGTTTGTGTGTTCCTATGCTCTGAGTACCTGTATCCTTCAGGCATTGCATTCAGAGCAGCATCTAGGTGTCTGTTCAGGCTCAGTGCCACATAAGTGCTTCTAAGAGGCAACCTCAGTGTTACAAGGTTTGCAGTCAGCGACGATAAGATAATCAAAATTCACATGGCCTCTGAAGCCCAGATTGCTTGCATCTCTGCCCCCCAAATCTCTGCAGAAATGCCATTGAGGAAGGACATCCAAGCTGGACCACCGACACTGTGGATGCATCCCCTGGCACGTCCCCACGCCTGGATAGCACACCAGGCCATCTGCACTCAGGGCAATCCTGATGGCAGGCTGGAGGCAGCAAGCTATTATTTCATCATTACAGCAGGGATAATGACAGGGCCAGGGAGGCTGATTGCTGCTAGAGAGGTGAATGGTCAAGGAAGAATGAAGGAGAATGAAGATGAGGTATGGCCCATGTGTCTTTGCAAGAGGTGTACAGCTGGCTTAGCCTTGCTCTGGTTGGAATACTGATCACAAAAATGAAGCTGAGGGCCTGTGGATAGAGTCCTCAAAGTGGTCATGCACTGAAGCCCAGTTCAGCGTTAGTCACACGCTCTGAAAAGCTACACATTAATCACATTATGCAAAGCCAATATTAGACAGAGCAGCACTCAAATACTCCATGAGCTTGCATAGGCTGAGGAGAAGCCCTTCTGGTGCCCCACTTGTTTCTTTCCCCAACATCCCTCCAGAATGACAACGCCAGAAGGAGAAGGACCCTAATATGACCAAGCAGCAGCATCTGCTCACCCCAGGGCAAAGCTGCCATTCTGCAGCTGGGCACAGAACCATTCCTGGAAAGAGTTTGCAGAAGAAAGAAGCTTGAAATTGATTGGGTCATTCATTTGAATGTGTAATATAATTATAATAATCATAATAATAATAATAAAAACTCTTTGAATGGGTTTCTTTGCCCTTCAGCAATTCAGGCAGCTGCTTGATTTCCATTTGGCATCAAGATCCTTTTATTGATACACTATAAAAACGTGCATGTGGTGGAAAGGTCACTGGAGAGCTGGCAGGAACAGGGGCAAACCTTTTGCTGCAGGGACAGCAATGCTTTCATTTCCTCCTTCTGACTTTTGGGAGAAGGAGTGGGAATAGACACTGGGGCAGTGGGGTCATGGAGAAAGAGGCAGAGATTACAAGTGAAAAGATCACCTTCTGAAATGAAGTGACAGTCCTCCAGATAACATCTCCTCCATTACAGTTCTCTCTCAAAAGGCATCAGTGTTAGGCACAGACTAAGACGAAGGTCCTGGCGAGAAATATGAGGTGATCAGAAGAATAAAGATGGCATAATGAATTTAAACAAGCAGCAGATTTAAGGTCAGTTGGACTGGTCTTTTACTTCTAGCTGTACAAATAATTCCTTTTTACCATTATGAATAGTCTTTGGTCAAATGTGAGAAAGGGAAGGGGAGAAGGGAAAAGGAAAGGGAAAGGATAAGGAAAAGGAAAAGAAAAAGGGAAAAGGAAAGGAAAAGGAGAAGGGGAAGGGAAAGGATCTATGTGATTTTTGGAATGATTTGCAAGGATGTTGTGATCATGTTGCTTCTGCCTGGGAGAGCTTCAGGAAACCCTTCTGGATCTCAGGAGAGGACAAATTCACACAGGGAGCGATGTCACATGGAGGAAGAGGGTTATATGGCAACGTTTCTTTTCTGATGACAAAGCAGGGTCAGTCCAGGAAAACCAAATTTCAAGAAGGGAAAAGAGAGGCTGTGAAACAAGCAGATTGTTTTTCATGCACAAAAGACAAAGGCAGAATTGATTTCATGTGTTGAGAGAACTTCAATCAAATGAATAAAGAACACTTTCCCCTCCCTTTTTCCACTCGTTAACAGCTGGCAGTGATCACACACAGCAGTGAGGGCTACAGCACTGAGTGGAGCATCCAGAAGTGGCAGTGGTGAACGAGGACTCCAACAGCAGGACAGAAAGAGGGCTGGGAAGAGGTATCAGCTCAAATAGAGAAGGACAGCAGCAAGGCCACAGCACAATTACTTGATTTGTGGGTTTGTTTGAGGGCTGATGTGACACCCACGCGCTGAGCAACAGCTGGCAACATCTGCTGCAGCTCCTCCCCTTCTCCAGCTTCCAAACACTTGCTGTCCTCATCAATTCTTCCTTCTTCTCCTCCCCTTGTGCTTCCTGATTGCTGCAGTTTGCTTTTTTTTTAATGAAGTCCCATATTGGGGCTTCAAAGGGGAGGTGTACAGAAGCCAGGAAGAGGGGGGAGAGAGGGCCCTCCAGCCTTTCAGGTTAAAACTGCAAACACACACTTATGCATGCACATTGAAAAAGCAAAGCAAGAAGGGAAATCAATAGCCCTGGTCAAAACTCATTTTCAAATCTGAATGAAGCTTGTGATTAGTAGAACCTTGCAGAAGCCATGGTTTCCAGACTTGATCTCATCCTAAAATGTCAGCTTTGTGGAATCATGCAAGGTTAGGAACCAGAAGGACTCCCAGAGGTCAGCTAATCCATCCCTGTGTCAGACAGCACAGTGTGCACGAGGTTCACCAGCAGCAGGAAATGTCAGCTCCCTTCTCCGGTCCGGCACTGTGCTTGGACCAGCAAAATGCAGCAGGCAGAACCTGCTTTCTTTACTAATGGTCCTCCTCATGCCAGCTCCACAGATGGGCTTCAGCATCCTTGCAGTGGGGTCAAGAGGGATGGGATGAGCTGAGTGGGATGATTGTGTCTGATGAAGAATATATTCACACAAATCCAGTGCTGTCCCCAAAATTATGGTCATTTTTTTTAACCTTTATTTCATCAAATGGCACTTTTACCAGCACAGTCAATAAATAAGTGGAGATGGGTGGGAGGGTGGGGGGCCAGGCAGGGACAGATGGGAGCATGAGAGAGAGGAAATGAGAAAAATAAGCTTTGGCCACCTGAGCTCATTTCTGAAGGTGGTCATAACTGCTGATTAGCGAAGCCTGGCTTTATTACTATTATTTCCGCCCCAGCCCATGATGTAAATGTCAGCTTCCAGCAGCAAGGAGAGGACCACTAATGGCTGCAGCAAAGCAAGGAAGGGTGAGGAACTTCCAAATGAGCTTGACATTTTCTTAACCTGATACAAACGGAGGCTGCAAAGGGCAGGGAAGCAACCCATCGAGTAACTGAGAGGGCTATAAATGAAGAGCAAGACCTTGCTTAAACACAGCTATTTGTAATGGGCTGTTGAGCTGCTACAGAGGGTGAGCTGTGGGAGTTTGCATTGGGAGGGGGTGCCAAGAAGGTGGGTGGAGCAGCAGATGTGTTCACACTCCCTCTTGGCAAAGAGGATAATAACATTTGCCTTCTTTAAAGGGAATACTGATGAGGAGTCAGTAAGTGTGGGCTGGGCTGCTTTCCGTGCGCTCACTGTTTTCTCTTTGGGCTGATGGTACGGGATAGTTTGAGAAGCAGGACTTCCAAACTGGAAAAAAAGTAAAAATAAGAAATGAAGCTACAGAACAGGAATGATTCCCCTGCTTGCAAAACTTAGAACTCCAAAGGAATCAAAAGAATATTCCATCCTTCTTAGGGGAAAGATAATGAAATATCAAAAGCGTAGTAGTATGGGAAACACATTTCTTCAGATGAGTCAATATAATGATAATTAGCACAGCCACCTAAGACTTGTCAAACAGATTCAGTTCTTTGCCTCAGCCTGCTTCAGACCAAGACTGGTCTATATCACAGAGTCCATGCTCTTGGTCGCAGTCCTGTGCACCTCAACACTGTGACTCAGTTCTGCATCTCCCTCCTGGGATCTTCCAGTTGGGAATTCATCTCACCTGGCTCATTTCCCCCAGAAAGAACTGATGTCAGCCCACAGTTTTAATTTTGCATTTAAAACCTATTTCAGAGAAATGAGGGCTTAATGAAGGGTCTATGGTGCTGTGCCAGACCAAAGGTTTCTTGAACTCAGTCTTGGACAGCAGACTGCAAAGCTTCAGAGAGGGTTTAAGATCAGTGCACAAAGAATGACCCTTTCCTTGGGCATGTTTCCAAAAGTTACGTGTCTTACTAAATGCAATTCATGCCACTGGAAGAATACTTGGGATTTGAGGTGCACTTCCACTCCAGAAAGACCAAAGCACCAGAACTTTCCTTGAACCTACACGTAATCTCCACATTATTCTTGCTGCATGTAGGTACGTGCTTATTATAGTTCAGTGGAGAAGCACAGGATGTATTTTACCACAGATATACTTGCAAGGTTCATTATTGATTTTAATGGACCTGTGCCAGGAGGCAACGGCAAGCCCAGTTTTTTAGAGAGAATGAAGGAAGACTAAATATACTCAGTCCTTGCCACCTTAGCAAACATTTATCCATCCAGTTCTGTGTGATGAGAAGTCTCTATTCCAATGAAAGAATTAAATTTTAATGGGACAAGAAGTTGTTTGTAAGGTGTCACGGTCCAAGATAGGAACAGATTACTGCACTGCAGGGGAACACAGGAGGCTGCTGGTAGAAGAAAACGAGGTGATAACTTATTCCTGAAGTGACTGATGGCACAGGAATAGGTGATGCAGAGCAGAATGGATGTAACCCCTGATAACAGCAGAGATATTCCCTTCTTGGAAAGAGGGCAGAGCAGCTCCTACCATTACACTGGTTGTAGTTGTTGCTCACAAATGCAATGCTGAAGTTACAGAGAAGGCCAGTAAATCCCAGTAAGGACTACAGGGCTCCTCATTGATGTATACTCAGTGCCATGGGCTTTCCCAGCAGCAGGAACCAGCCTACAGGAGCATGTTTCCAAGTTAACACCTTCCCCTCTTTGCAGATGGACTCTGGGTGGGGAATGCTTAATCCCTCCAGGCAGTGGCAACCAAACTCAATGCAATTGAGAAGTTGGTCATCTTGTTTGGACAGAGAAAGGCTCCCATGGTGGTGAAATTTTTGCTGGGCTCTTCAGGTCTACTGGACTAAAGTTGGTGATATAATGTGCATTAAGGAACTGTGCCAGCATGGGCTGGCAAATGGTTTGGGCAGCCAACACCTTCTCTGCTGTGCTTGGCGCTGCAGAGTGGGCACAGCAGAGGTTGTGCGCTCCCACAGTCAATGCATGCGCCATGTTTCACCCCATGGAGAAGTCAGTTCACTTCCTGCCCTTCAGTGGCCTCCACATCTTCTTACTTCCAGTCATTACTGGCCACGGTCTGGATTTAATGAGGCCAGAGTTCACTGGATGAAATAAATGCAGGTCCTCGCACCTTCTAAACCAGAGCTAATGAAAAATATATGCTCCCTCACTCCTGCTCTCATTTTCACATCCTGCAAATTATCTGTGCTAATGCACGCAACTCTCTGCTCCGCCGCGGCTTCAGATGCTGAACTTTGAGTCTTTGTCACATCAGCCTGCACCAAGTAATTCCGTACAGAAGTCTGACATTTCCAGTTGAAAAAAATAAATTGATTAAAATTCAACAGGCATGTAGTGTTCAGCTTTTAAAGGTCGGCGATTCTAAGGAACTATCAACTGTAAAATAATTCAGCATTTAGAGGGGAGGGGCGGCTGGGGGGGGGATCCTGGGAAGAAGAAAGAAGTGAAGAACATCAGAATCATTTACCACCTTTATTTCACTGTCAAGAGCATAATTACAGGTAATTTAATTACCTTGTAATAGAAGGGCTCCATCTTGCTGAGCATTGTGGCCAGATCCTGCTTTGTGGTGCAGTGCCAGTATAGGGGACCTCTGGCAGTGACTGGTGTGTTCCTGCGGGTGAACATCTGGGACCTCACCAAATGAAGATAGGTGGTGCTGTTTCTAGGCTGCTACTCATGACAGAAATGGATTTGGTTCATCTAAAGACTTTCTGTTGCCTAGTGGAAGGAAGATGGACAAGAATGGTACAGTTGTGGCAGAAAACCCAGCTGAGAGAACTGCTTTCATCTGGGGAGGATGAATCCATCCAGGCAGGGGTCTTCTGTCGAGCTCACTACTGTCTGGATCTGTATGTCTCCTATAACTTCTTGATGGGGGTTCTGCTGAACCTGGAGGCCAAGATGGCCGCACGCTGCCCATATGTGAGCTGCAGAGATGAGTAAGGATCTCAAAGAAAACCAGGTCAGGGTTTGAAGAGCTGCCTCATCCATTTCACTTTACTGGAATGCTGCCTATATCCTAAAATTATTCAATCTATGTCACCTGCATTTTGCTTTTTGAGGTTCGTACTACTTGGTTTTGAGTTAGATCAGGTTAGACAAAGAGGAAACAAAACCCATTTGCATCAACCTAAATGGATCACCACCATTTACATGAGAAGAAAGTTTGGGCACAAGTGGAAATCTTGCATGAGCCTTTTGTGATAGGTTCCTGTCTCTGCTCTTGATTGCTCTTGATTGTTATGAAATACATCCTATGACAATCATCTGGATCTCAGTGGCAGAAAGAGACAGAGGAGGGGTTGGAACCCACTTCTGAGTGGGGTTGGAGGCAGTGAACATGGGCTGTGGGCACTTGGCATCTTGCTGGCTTTCTGGCTGTTGGCTGGCAGGAGGTGGGCAGTGTGTGCTCTGATTTCCTATCCCAACGATGGGATCAGAACCTGTTGTACAATCCAACTGTGACCCCTAGAGGTCTTTGAAAGGAGAGTACTCTCCAGACACACAGGGAGAAAAAAAGCATGAGCAAGGGATCTCCTTGGCCCTTATCACTCAGTGCCCTTGAATATCAGGGCACATGTGATACACTTGTGATTCATTATTCCTTGTAATATTAGATTCTCTCCACACTCACACAGTTGCCATGCCATTGATATCAGTGGAAACCAGAGAACTATGCCTGAAGGGAAAAACATGATCCATAAGGTTGCTGGTGAATTGTGCTCTACAGACCAGAGAGCACCAGAAGGACTCAACTCAGGGAGCAAATACACACATCAAAGCAGAGCAGGATGACTCCTACCGCAAGGTGGCTGTAAGAAGCTTCTCCATGAGAAATAGTGACTGAACAACAGGTCAAATCAACCTGGAAAATCATAACAAGGGAAAAGAGAGAGATAGCAGCAGGCACACTGCTGCTGGGTAACAGTGCAAAGGAGAGACGATGTAAAAGGAATGCTGTGTCTTTTTCACACGAAGCGCACCTAATCTCATTTTGCCAACTCATCTTCATCCTTAGGCCTCTGTCTTACCTCATCTCAATAGGATTCCACTGAAGTACACCACTGCAAACTCCTGGCAAGCTTTTGATCTTGCTGCTATTTGTATCACCAGAAGAGAGTCCCCTGCTCTTTACCTTGCCTAGTGGGTCTGTTTTGCAAGCAGTGGGACACCTATGCACCCACATCTCCACCCAGTACTTTATCTCAATAGTGGGATTCACCTACTGATAGCATAGACATCACATTGTGTGGCATGGTCTAGAACAACCACAGGCATGATTTAACAGTTGGACTTGATGATCTTATTGGTCTTTCCCACCTTAATGATTCCATAATTCTGTGGTCTCCCTACAGACCTGGGCATTCTCCACTTAAATTCCCTTCTCAGTGCTACAAACAGACAGCCACAGCCTCCAGTGCACCACATACTTAATGCAGTTCATGCTGAACCAGGCTCACTGCACACCATCAGGCTGCACAGTGGTCTTCCTGCATGGTTGAGACACTCCAGGTTTCAACTATTCTGGCAAGAAAATCCATAGCCTGAAAAATGAGGCAGAGAAATAGGAGGTCCCCTTGCAGCTCCGCATCCCACCAGTGGTTCTGTCCTGGGGAAGGTGGGAACAAGGTCTCCCCTCTGAACATGGTTTGCTGACTACCAGGCCAGGGCTCAGCTGTGAATCAACAGCAGTCAGCCAAGCTGCTCTGCCTCCTTCCTCCTCCCACTGCTACACAGCAGCCAAAAAGCACCATGTTGATTATTCAAGAGTGGACTCTTAACAGCTCTAATCAGCTGCTAATCCAATAACACACTCAGCTGAGCCACACTCTCTGCTCCCAGGTCCCAGATGCAGAAAGAACATTTACAGCTGCCTGGCATTGATAATAACTGCCCAGCGGTCAGGAGGAGAGCTCAGCAAATGACTCAGTGCTGCTGAGCCAAGGTAGTCCCCACCTTCCCCTGGCCCTCTTTGCCCCCAAGGAGCACAGACTGTTGTATGTGTGGTGGGGTGCTGCCTTCTGCTTTGTGTGCAGCCCAGCTCCCCAGATCCCTAGGACAGTAAGCTGCGTCTTCTCTTGGGCTTCCCCTTGGCAAAGCTGCTTTAAATATAATAAATAAAAGAGGAAGCATCAAATTCGTCTTTCTGAAGGCATTTGAAATGCAAGATGCCAGGGACCAGCCAGCACAGCCTCGGGCCCTTTCAGTTCTCCAACACTTCAGTGCAAACTGTGAGTGTTCAGCCTGGGTGGCCTGGAGCCAGCATGCAGGGGAGAAGCATTAAACGCAGAACCATCCCTTCCTCTGCACCACCCCAGCTTTCCATCCCCAAGCTTTTCCTGAGGCAGGCAGAACAGCGTCACACCTGCTTCTCACTGCCTTCACAGCCTGGTTCTCAAATAGAGATTTTGGCAGCATCTCCTGCTAAGTCCTCTCTCTTTGCCCTACCTTCCAGTTGGCAAAAGCCCTCTATGGGTTTTCGCTCTGTTTGTGCTCAGCCCTCTCCTACACCCACTCTCTCCCTTAATCAATATCCCTCATTAACCATATGATTACAGATGACTTTTCATTTTCCTCTGGGTGCACCCTAAGAGCTGCAATAGCAAAAAGGTGTGGAAAGCTGTTTCTGGGCTTAAATAGCAACTTCTCATCATGAGCTGAAACCGGTTTATCCTTATACTGAGATAACTACGCAGCCGTGTGTGCAGGGATTTGTGTGGTCAGGGCATGTCACATTTCTGTTCCTGGTAGACTTACTAATGAGTCCAAAGGGTGTGGAGAGTGGTCCATACCCCACTGAAACCCTTCTTTGGGTACAAGAAGAAAACATGCAAAATAAAATAAGCCAAAGAAAGATCTGTGCAGAGTATTTCGTTATCACCAGTTCTTACAGTGCCCAAATGAATCCAAGTGGTTATTTTTCATGAGCAGTGCGTTGGGTTAGGGAAATGCTGATGTGGGACCAGAAGAAGAACCTTCAACCCCTGCTTCCTCCCCGCTGACACAGAATGTGCAGACAAGTTCATGCAGTGTTTTCCCCAGTGCTGTTTATTTTGGGTAGAGTGCAGATCCTAATAGGTTGGAATGGCTCCAATGGGGCTCTTCTGCTCTACTGTGTGCGTAATCTCCTCCCTGCGACACAGCCCTGCCTGACTGTATTACTTGGGCAAGAGGCTAGAAAAGCCCCAGGGATGCTGAGACTCTCTACATAGGAATATGAGAAGAGATGAGTTTTTGGAACTCAAACTTTGGACAACAAAGTGAAGATGTGCCACTGACCCACTTTCTTCCTGCCTACCAAAAAGAGGGAAGGACCCATCTATGTATTAAGCTCAGTTGCCTACCATGGGCAACTTCCTACTGGGAAGCAGTGATGGTGCACAGCAGCTCCTCCATGTTGGCTGCTGGATGGTAGCCAGTTTGGGGCAGCAAGTGTGCAAAAGGAGGATGGAGCCCACCTCTAGGCTGGGTTTGGCACAGCCCATCCCATTGGCACCAATCCCTGCATCCAGTGTTCCTGGAGCCGCACGCTCTGCGTCCCCACACTGCTCTGCCCCTCCTTCCTGTCATTCGGTGACATAATGAAATCAAATTAAAGCCCCATTTACCAGTTTTATTGCCTATTATTTATAATACTCCAGCTCCAAAGTGCTGTTTTATAGAGTGCTTAAGCTGCCATTGCTGGATAGAGTTTGCCATAAATGTCTCCGCATGCACAGAACATAATGTCCTCGCGTCGCGCAGGAAAAGGGAAGAGATTATTCTCAATTATTTCATATAGTCTGTTTTATTGTCTTATTGTAATAAACTGTCATACCCTACAACACTTTAAAATCAATAGTTTGCATTAAAAGTAATGAAAAGTAGTTATTAATCCCGCTCAGTGCTTCCGCTCTTCCGCTCACCGCGAGGCCCTGGAACAGGGACTAGGTGATAATTATTCATTTCCGATCAATAGGAACATTTCCCAGCGCTGCTGTGTGTATTGCTGCTCTTGCAGCTGTGCCAGTTGATGATGATGGAGGCTGGGGGGGTGTTAGGTGCTTGGCTGTGCCTCAGTTTCCCTGTGTGATTTGCCCATGTGACAGAACTGTTTTGTTCGGGGAGGGGGGATGCAGATAAAGCAGGGTTTGGTTTGGTTTGGTTTGGTTTGGTTTGGTTTGGTTTGGTTTGGTTTGGTTTGGTTTCCCCAAGAGCTGCCCGATTTTTGTCATGCAAGGGATTTTTTGCAAACACTGAAAATGAGAAATATAGTATTGTCCCACAGCAGATTTTCCTCATTATTGGACTAACTCATACTGAGCTCTCTTCCTTGCCCAGGCTGTGACCCTGTCACTTGACCCACGTTCCGCTGATGGCCAGATGTTCCTGGGACACCCATTAGTGCCTTCTGACTGCTGTACCCTGACGACCCACATCACAGGACCTTGGCTTGAAGGTATGTGTCCAGGTGGACTCTGGTACTGAATGATGTGGTGTCACTCATTGCTGTGTGAGTTGGGATATGACAGGAATCTGCTGTACACACATTCACATACAGAGCCCAAGCCTTTGTAGAGATTTATTGTGAGCCTGGACCCACTGCTGTCCATGAACATAGGCAGTGCCACCCTAAGCAGACCCAGCATCTCTCCAGCACAGTGAATCATCCAGCAACCACCCCCTGCTATTCCCAAATCCAGGCTTTAGGTTTCCCTGGCATGTCAGACCTTGATAATCCCTAAAATCTTGGATTTATGCATAGCTTGGAGGCATAGATCTCATCTCCTGCAGAGAAAATCCTCATCCTCTGTCTGCAGGACAGGCTGGACTTCCTGCTCCCACAACAGCACACTTACTTCTTTGGGGGAGTGGGAGAGGGGCAGAGCCAAGCAGAAGCAAGGGCTGAGCACAATGAGCATAGAGAAAAAGTAGAGCTGAATTCCAAGTTTCTCTGCAATCCTGCAGCAGGGTATGCAAATCTCACAACAGCTGGGCAGGAGGAAACAGAGCTGAATCTCAGCTGAGAACGATGGAGAGAGTGAACAAAGGGCTGAAGGGACACACTGAGCAAAAGGCCCATCCTTTTATTTTTATTATTTTTTAAATCACATTTCCAATATATGTATATATTTTTCAATGGGAAAACCCAGCTGGTTACTTGGATTGACTCTGTCTCTGATTCAATGCAGTTGTAATGAAAAGAGCTCACTAGCACATTAATTGCCATGATAAACATCAGCATCACCCAACCACATGCGTACACACAGCTCGGTGGTATTGTGTCAGTATCAGAGCAGCATTTCTTCATCGCCGCCTTCTGCAATAACTGAGAAATAGAACAGAATCCTCGTACAAGCGAGAAGGAGTTATCAGTGCTTGATCAGATCTTGAGAGATTTCTTTATTTTTAATAAAGTCCACCTTCCCCCTTGTTTGTCAGAAGCACTTTGCTTTAAATGTTGGATGAGCAAAAGCAGGAACTACTTGTGTCTGCGTTCACTCAGGGAAGAAGACAGACAGGCACTTCCACTCCTCATGCCCAGAGATTTCAGTGCATGTGGGAGCATCTTTTTCCAGCACAATGGCTCCACTTTGGTGGACTCTTTTAAAAGGAAAAGAAACCAAAGCATAAGCCTGTAAATTCTAGTTTCCTAATTTCTGTGTGATTCCAGAAGAACCAAGTCAGTAACCCTTTCCTACTCTGCATGCATCCCATAAGGGGGATTTATGGACCAGGCACAGCAGTGCCCTCTACATATGTTGTTTCCACCATCCCTCATCTCCCACGTGTCCATGAATTACAACTGTCTGCGCCTCCCCTTGTCCATAGATGAAGCACACTGGCACCATATGAACATCCTGGGAGTGGGTGACACATGAGGGACAGGGGGGCTCTTCTGCCCAGGACCAGCACTGGGAGAATGTCCTATGTTGGGTGGGATGTCCTTTAGTTTGTTGGGATGCTCTACCTTGGGTGGGCTATCCTACATTGGGCAGGATGTCCTTTGTTGGGTGGGATGTCCTATGTTGAGTGGGATGTCTTTCGTTGGGTGAGATGTTCTTTGTTGGGTGGGATGTCCTGCACTGAGAGGGATGTCCTTCATTGCGTGGAAAGTCCTACATTGGGTGGGATGTCCTACCCTCCCATGCAGAAGTCTTAGTGCATGCAAAGGGAGAGGAGGGAGTTCTGGGAGTCATTGTCCTGCTGGCTCAGTGAGATGGGTGGGAAGGATGGGTCTCTTTTTCCCACCTAGATGGTAGGGCTTTAATCTAACCTTGACATTATCTGAAATTAAAATCAAACCTGACATGCGGACAGTGGCAGAAATGAATTACACCTCTCCTGTTGGTAGATAATCCCCTTCTAATTCCCTCACTTTATTCAGATGAGAGATGATTTAGGGAAAAGAGAGGTAGGAAATATCCTCCCTTTTGCCTTCTCTCAGATGGCAGCACCCCGTGTGGGATCACACAGCAAACATTAACCCCAGGCTAGCAGCACCCCGTTCTGCATCTACCAAACAATGTACAGCTGATCTTGAGGCTAAGGCAGATTAAGAGAGAGATATTGCCTCAGTGCAAAAGGGAGCAAAGGCAAAAACCCAAGCAATGTATCAGGGAACAGCAGAATGAAGACAAAAATGTTGATGCAAAGCAGCTTTATGCATTCCCATCTCACCTTGCCCACCCCTCACCTGTGAGTGTGAAAGCCTTGAACAGCCAGCATGCCCTGGTCAGAGGAAATCGAGGTGTTGGTGGAGATGCCACAACTCTTTGATCCATCACTGCAGCTTCCATCATGAGCATGGAAGTGAGGAGATGAGTTGTCTGCTCCTCCTTCACAGGTTCAAGCACATCTCAGAGCAGCACTGACTGAAAGCAGGGGAGAATCAGTGCTTCCAGCAGCTCTACAGCATTTCTTCCCAAACACTTGTAAAGTTTTTCCACCACAAATGATGTGACTGAGGACATCAAGATGGCCTCGCTCTCCCCACAGCTGGCCAGAGGTGCACGCATTGAGTCAGTTTTGATTAATAGTGTAAAGAACAATTTTTAATGCAGTTTCCTAATCTGCCTGATGAAAGCTTCTGCATAGGAAGTAATTATTTACAGAGCCCCATATCACCAGCTGGTTCCCCTCCTCCATCCAGACTTTACTTTTCTCCAGTTCTAATTCAATCCCTGGCTATGAGAGTGGGTAAAATCAGCTTGGACTCTGCAGCACAATTCAGTCTCAAAGCCATTCCAGCCAATAATGGCTCTAAACAAAATATAATGAGTAATTCACATAGTAATATCACCTTAGTTACATTCTTTTGAACAGGCTTTTCTCTCTTGCTGTCTCCACCCTCCCGTCCTAATAAGTATATCTAAAACTAGAGAAAGAAATTCATCCGCCTCTTAAAACATCAATAGAATTGGGAGGGAAATTGCAGGAAGAATAGATAAAAATTGCGAGGAATTTTGCCCTTTTTGTGGAGCAGTGTTCTCAGCATCACCCTTGCATGCTGGGTAATTGATTTTCCATGGAACTCTTAGGGGTTATTTTTTTCCAATTTAGTTTTTGAATTTTAAATGCACTCCATGCCAGTTAGCTGGGCCTGCACATAGAAACCTCCTGTGTTATCCTCAGAACAAGCACAGAAAGGACACAGCAGCGCTGAGCCATAATCCACCTGTCCTACGGATATGCCCTAAAACTACTGAATGCTGTCTAAACACTGACCATAGAATCATAGAACCAGCAAGGTTGGAAAGACAGCTAAAATCATGAAGTCCAGCCATCAATCCATCACCACTAATGCTAATCCATTCCCATGCAGAGGGTTATGGAAATGATTAGGTTATGCTTAGCTCTCCCCATGGAAACATGGGTCCTAAGGCTGAAGTAGCAACATAGTTTGACTTCTGGTCAAGGGGGCCATGGGATTGCCCTGCATTCATACCTGTTTGAAGTGCAGTGAAAATGTAGCACTGTACTCCTTCCCATTTAGCAGAGTATGAATTTCAGAGACAAAACTGTAGCTCCAGGTGGAACATCAACACAATGCAAGCATCTGCATTGCAGTTCTCCAGCATTTGAACTAAAGATACAGCTCCGTTACCAAAAGCTGCCAGAGGTCCATCAGCAGCTTTGTGTGACCCAGAGAGCACAGTGAGAGGGTATGGATTACAAGCACACCTTCTGCTGGAACAGCTGATCCCATCCATGGCTGTAGAAGCTTCTAACACCTGTTGGGCGAGTGCTGGAAGGAGCAGCATTTAACAGCAGCTGCTACACACGGGCTATTTTCATAACACAGGCACAAGACATAATCTTGACTGAGATGCCCAGCAAGAGGCTAACTGGGAGTCGACAGCTAGCAATGCACACAGCTGCGACTCACCAAGGCAGAGCTGAGCCAAGAGCAAGAAGCCATTAGAAGGTAATAGTGTGAAAACACTAATGGCCTAGAGCCAGATTTGAATTAACAGACCAGGAGAGAAGGAGCCTATCAAACCTTCTTGGTTTCCCGTCTGGCTTGTTATAGGACTGCAGTGCTGTCAAATTGCAGGGAGAAAAAGGTGGCACATCCCATCCAGGATTCTTCCCCCAGTGCTCTGCAGTGCATAACTTCAGGCTGTAGGATCCTCTGCTCACTGCTCGTCCAGGCTGGGAGGTTAATGAGGGGAGGCACTGAATGGTGGACCTAAAAATTAAAGACCAGTAGGGCTTTCGGCAGGAATTTACGGGCAACTTTAAAGAGTGTCACATCACAAAGACATCCGAGTGACTCTGAGAGCAGATTCTACTTTATTCTCCCTGTTTGAATTACCCGAACTGAAAGTAATTATCCACTGAGTATTCAAGAGAGCCTGTACAAACGTCAGTGATGGATGAACGTGCAATGGAGTTCGTTCCCTGAGACCCCATCCAGCACGAATGTGAGACAGAATCAAACTCAACAGAAGTCTAATCCACTTTGCAAACCCTTCCACCACCAGCCTGTACCTGCTGGCCTTCTGCACCCTGAGTCACATGCTGCTCTCAGCATCTCTGCTGCACAGTGTCATGGGTGCTTTTTGGCTCAAAGCCCTCTGGATGTGGGTCTCTGAGGCCACACACTGGCCCATTGCCTTTCCACAGATGGTTCCTTTCCCTCCCTCACCTCCCGTCCCCAAAATAAAAATGAGGTCTCTTTGCAATTCTGCATTCTGCTGTGACCGACAGCACTGGGGTGAGACCACTTAGCACAGATGGCAAATTATCCTTTCCAGCTGCTCCTGGGTAATGGGGACCTTTTCCAGCTTCATAACTCTTCATCCTTGGGTTCTTCTTCTTCTGTGCTCTCAGGGGATCTCCGTGCCATGAGGACAATGGGTTCCATCCTCACTGAGTCCCAGTAACTCCCAGTAGCTCCCAGTGATGTCAGCTGGGGCTACTTTCAGATTGAGAGGACAGGTCCCAGGGAGGGACCTCCCAGGGATGACGAAAGGGATTTTCAGTTCTCCAGGCTGTGCTCCCATCTTCCAGCTCCTCTTTTTCTTTCAGAAGTTCTTTGTTTTCTTTCTTCAGTGGAGGGAGTTCACAGAGGTTGTCAGGGTGGACCGCAGTCTTGTAAATACATGTGTGACCTCTCATAGCTCTTCTTTGAAAAAGTCCTTTTATTTTTTTCTCTACTAAAACACATCAGTAAAACACCCTTAGGGCCCCTTCTTCTGACTGCTGTGAACATTTCATCTCTTGTTGATGCTCCGTCCGCCTTCCTCTGTTCTCTGCCTACAATCAGTGGTTCCTCAGCTGTGCTCCCAACAGAAGAGCACATACATACAAGAAGGCCTCCATTGGTTTCACTCACAGTTAAAACAGCCCCTTCCACTCCAGCAGCGCTCCTCTGTTTGTTGCTCTGGTTGGAGTAGGTGGCAAAATTTGGAGCTGAAAATGAGAGGGGTCCACGGAGAGGTCTGTCTGCCACCTCTGTCACTCCAGTTGCCTTCCCCTTTGTGGGATACAGTCCCACCTTCTACCTGGGGGGGGTCAGAGCTCCACGTTTGCTCACACGAAGGCAAACCTTGAGAAAACAACCAAGAGATGCTGCTCATTATGAAGGAGCACTGCAGAACGGGAAGAAATTACAGGCGAAGCGCCTTGAAAGCCCTCCCATCTTCTAAACATTTCTCTCTGGTTTCTCGCCGATTTCAAAGGTCGCTGGGAGCTAATGAACCTCAGATAGCAAAGCTGTCTCTTGTTTGTTTGTCATTTCGAGTTCTTCTGGTTGATTAAGATCCATGCTGGCAGTAAGGTATAAAATAGCAGGTTTTGGTGTGGATAGTGAGTATGCAATTCCTATCCCCAAAAATGCTGAACTGAACAGGAAGGCACCGTTAGCCCCATAGACCAGAGAGCAAAAGCACAGGTAGGAAAATGAAGATTTTCCTTCCATGCCAGTAGATTTCTCCACCCTTCCCTTTGTTTTTTTTTTTCTCTCATCATTTTCTGCTTTGTTTCACATGTTTTCAGAAACAAAATGAGTTTTTGGTTAAAAGCAGAGAAATTGAATTCTTGGTTATAGGCATAAACTGATGAAGAAGCATGTTCAGAACAAGGCCCAATGAGGCAGGTCTCAGCAGACCATGCTCCAGCGTGGGACTGTTTGCATATTTCCCTATTTATTCCCAGTTCCATAGGCTTTCATTGCCATCCACCAGCTGAGTAGTGCACCAGGTGTACCCCAAGATGGGTTGATTGTAGTGCTGCCCTATGTTAGGGAATGACAAGATCTGTCATCTTTTTCCACCTGAGGACTTCATCTGGGGTGTATCTGAGGACTGTGGCTGTTTCTCTGGCTGGTCACCCACTTGGGGTAACAACAGAGGCCTAAAGGCACAGATCAGCTCCACAGGCACATCCCCATGTGTTGTGGCAGGTGGATGGTTGGGATAGATGATCTCAGAGGTCTTTTCCAGCTTCAGTGATTCTATGATTCTATGACACATCCACAGCCCTGTTATGAACGCCTGTCACCCCCAGCTGAAAAACAATCCAAGCTGGAGTAATGCTTATTGCCTGTGAGTCGATTAGCTATGCAAAATATTCTCCCAGTGCATGCTAGATACGTTGGTCTGCAAATACCCTGTGCATATGAAGAAGAAATCTGCCACATCAGAGCTCTCGAGTGATGCAGACTGGTAATGCATTGGAGCACAGGAGGCTTAATGACTCGTAGGTTTGTCAGACTCATTCTAGTTTGCATTCATGCTAGCACATGCTAGTCAGAAGTATGTTAATATCCCTATTCAGTGCCGTGGCTGATGACTCATCTTAGCCCTGCCCCACTGCAGAGTCCTTGAGGGCCAATTCTCCTGCTTTCATCAGCAGCATCTCATCTCTCCTCCAGAGCTCTGGACCCAAGTGACGATGGTAAAAACAAAAAGCAAACATCCAATTCCATTTCCCACCTCTCCCCCTTCAAGCCTACTCAGAGCTAAAGGATGAACACAACGCTGTTCTCCTCCCTGTTCAGGAGCTGAGCGTTCACAGCACAGCTCTGAGCAGCACCCATGGTTTGTGCTGGAAAAGATCCCCCAGCAACTCACTGAGCAGCAGCTGCCTCCCAAGAGCTGTCGACTGAAGTGGGAACGTTCTGCTTCCACCCGTACCACAAGAGAAACAACCCTGGGGAGAGAAATCTTTCTTGATGGAAGCTTTGATGTCTGTTTTTCCACCTGCTGCACTGGCTCATGGGGCACTTCAGGGCATCCCTCAGATGTGCTCTGCTCCAAAAGTAATGCCTGCTATTTTGTGGTATTTCCCCATGACATCAGGCAGATGTTGCTGGGATGGCAGTAGAGGCTGGATCTTGCCACCAATATCCTATTGCATTTTGTTGCTGTGTGACAGATGGCAGCAGAGGGGCTGTGTGACAGAATGGCGTCTGATGTGGCAGTGCAGATAGAGCAAAGGTGTGTCACCAAATTCCTCCGTGCAGAAAAAAATGGCACCCACTGACATTCACTTACTCTTGCTGAACACTGCTGGAGACCAAACAGTGGATGCTGGCACAGGGAGTGATCAGTGTTGCTCCAGCATCATTGCTGTAGCAGCTGTGATCCACTGGTTCAGATTTTGATGGGTTCGCCATGCAGGCTCTTGTTCATCGCTGGTGAAAATGCACAGCTAAAGGCAGTGACTACGTTGAAAAAGAGTGTTTTGCAGCTGAGAATGTGCTCTTTGCCTCTGTTCTAGTTTTCCTCTATAAATGAGAAGCAGTAATTTCAGAGCAACCTACATACTGCCTTCCCATTGTTGATTGCATTGGGAAGGGTTGGGTATCTTGAAGAGAAACACAGAGAGGAGTCTGAGCTCCCTGGCTGCAAGAACCTCTATCGAGTGGCATTACCTCACCAACTCTGACCTTTCCACTGAAATGCATCCCTGCTCCCACCGGGAGTGGGGAGCAGATGTTTAATCACACACCACGGCACAGCAAACTGGTGCAGGCCAGGGAACAGCGGAGATTCCACACTCCAGTGAAGCTGCAGGATGGATTTTGCAAAGCAGAATGCAATTATCCAAATTACAATTTGCTCAAGACGTAAGTCTTTTGAAATAATAATAACACTTAGCACATATAAAGCATTATAAACGTTCAAAGCGCAAGCAGTAACGTTTATGTCAAAGAGGTTTGAACTTCCACTCATTATTAGCAAGCAGAGAAATTGCATAGCTGGGAGATTTTTCCAGCTTTAATTCACAAGGAAGAGTTTGCTTTTGTTTTTAATTCCAGGAAAACTTTGCTCAGACTTCTCCCTGCTCTCTGCAGATCCCAGCTGAGAAAGAATTGAAAGAAAAACAAAAGCAATTTCCCTGTGCAATTAAAAAAAGAATCTTAGGGAAAGAAAACAGAGAAAATGAGGGGAAGATGCGACTCTGTGAGCAGACCACTTCTTGCAGCTAAATGGATATAAGTGTGCTAGAAACGTGTATGTTTTATATCCGTGTGTACATGTCTGCATGTGTATAAAACACACCAAAGTTCACACTTTGAATGTGAAGTTTTGGTTCATTCTGGCTCCATTCATCTCAGATAATGAGGAAATAGCTTGCAGTGACGTTTCCTACCTTCCCAGGTGCTCCAAAGACAATAGGCTGTATCACCTCAAGCCTTAAGGAACAGATGGAGATGGCCATAACACACACTGGTGCCTTGGCTTCCCCTCCTGTCTGCAGATACCACCCCAGTTTTCACACAGCCTCGGTGTCATTGAGGAACACAGAATTACAGAATCATTAAGGTTGGAAAAGAACTCTAAGATCATCCAGTCCATCCCCACCGTGCCCACTGACCACATCCCTCAGAGCCACATCCCCGTGGTTCTTGAGCACCTCCAGGGATGGTGACCCACCACTCTGTGTGCAGCTGTGCCATTGCATCACCACTCTTTCTGAGAAGAAAATTTTCCTAATATCCAGCCTGAGCTCTGATTTCACACCTTACACCAAAGCACACAATGAGCCAGTATTGGTTTTCTGACTGAGATGGGGCTGAGCATCCTGCTTTCGCTGGAGCAGCCGGGGGACTCTGGGATGTTTGTTCATGAGAACAGTAGGCACTGCATTGAAACAAATAGAATGAAGCCATGTCTCTGGACAACTTGTGGAGCCAGAATTTGTTTCTCTCATTCTGGTCTCCTAAAGCATCAGAACGGCCAACATTTCAACCACCGGTGGCACATTGGCGAACTCACCAGCACTCCAGGGCCCATTTCTCATTTGTATATTAACATAAATTTCCATATGGCACAGAAAAAAAGCCATAAATAGAGGTAACGCTGTAATTCTGTAATTTTCCATGTATTTGAGGTTGGGTTTGTTTTTTTTTTAACCCTGCCTGTTGTTGAGCCCTCACTGCCCCATTCAGCACAAGGACATGAGGTGGTGCTCAGCATAAGGGGCAGATGGGCTGATGCCAAAGTGAGAGCTGTGCTCTCAGAGAAGCAGCCCAAGGTGACAGCAAGAGCACCGGCATTTCTGAATAGCTGAATGCTTCATCTTGTAGATGCTACAGGGATAGGAACCTTGGAAACAGGCGGGATAGAGAGAGAAACTGCTTGAGGAACAGACTGGGCCATGGTGTAGAATACCTTGGTATGTGTGGGGCTTGCTCCCTGGGTCACTCCTCCTTGTTAACAGGTGGAAAACTTGCAGGTTAGGGAATGGGCTACAGGCTGCCCTTTGGCCTTTTCCAAGCAGAGATGCAGGAGAGGGGAAGGCAGCAGGAGGAAGGAAAGGGAAGGGAAGCAAAATGGAAAGGGAAAGGGAAAGGGAAAGGGAAAGGGAAAGGGAAAGGGAAACAAACAAAAAATCCACCCAGCCACAGCAGTATCCAAGCAGCAACCTTGGTTTAAATACCTTTTCCAGACACAATTACACTGAGTAGGCTGCCTGAACTTTCCCTGCAGGAGGATCCCACTGGGGTTAAGGCACGCTGAACTCACAGTGCCCGAGTTTCTCTCTCCCCAGCTCAGAGCTGGAGGGGAGATTGACTCATTTGCTTAAAAATAAAAACACTGCTATCTAAACTTTAATGTCTTTGTTTCTTATTGCTGCAGGCAGTGGTTCATATGCATTCCAAACAGCACTTTGACTGCAAATGTACCATTTTGGAAGCTATTCCACCTGAAAAACAATATCTTTCATCTCCCTGCCTTGCACTGTTGGGGGCTGGGAGCTTGGCTGTCCTGGCTCCACAGGCAGCAGTGGGGTGGAAAAGAAAGGAGTTGGCTCTGCCGCATAGATGGCCCTTGCTGTGTGCAGAGGGGATGCTGGAAGGCTGAGGTGTGCAGAGCAGGACTGCAGCCCTCACTGGAATAGAAGGGATTAGCCATGATGTTGGGCCGTGGGGTGAAGGGAAAGCCTGCTGCACACAGGATGTACCCAGGAGCCATTATGCTCCCTTCACATGGGTTGCATGCTGAGAGCATGTGTGCACACACTTATGTCTGTATTGGTTGCCCCTTCCTAGCCCAGGAACCAATTGCACAGCAGAGGGGATGCTGGAGCTGTGGGATGCTCTACCAGATGCACATGCACTCTGCACCTGTCTTTGCTGAAACCCCTTCCATGATGTCCTCACTACTACCACCACCTGTGTTAGGATGAATTTGTTGTGCTATCACCTGCCCAAATGCTCACCCTTCACCTTGCTGCTAGTGGAGCAGTGCCACACCTGTGCCACACACGGATGCTCATGTGCCTGTTCTGCCACTGCCTCTGCAAAGGGAAAGTGCACAGGGAGCTGTGCGCTGTGCACGTTGTGCAGTGGTCACTGCTGCAGCCCTGGGCTTCACATGGCTGTACTGGCCGTCCCACTTCTCATGCTGAGTTGCTCCATTTCTCGGTGTCCTTTTGTGAGATGTTTGGATGACCATTCCCCTGTTGCTCCTGCAGAAATCACTGAGCAGCCTCTCACCAGCTTTTACACTGCGAGATCTGCTTGGAAAGGGGCAGCCAAAAGGGATCAGGTCACACAGGGGTGGCCAAATGCCTGGTCCTCTGAGGGGGCTGCTCATTCGTCTCACGCATGTAATGACTGTGTGGTGTTACCCTAGCAACTACATCTCAGAGATGATGCAATCAAATTTTGGAACGATGTGATTAGAAATGACAGGCAAGGGGAAACAAAGGGAAGCAAAGTTGCTGTGGCAGCTGGGATGCAGCGCTCAGCGCGTAATGCATGCAGCGGGGCTGCGAGACGTTCTTCCGAGCAATTACACTAAATATCATATTCTATTTGCCAGCTAATTACAGAATATCATTCAGTGCCTGCCGTCCAGCCTGTCCCTGCTCTCCCCACTTTACAGAGGCCCAGGGAACGGCACTCTCATTAACCCGCCTGTGTTTGATCTTCTCTTACATTTCCAGTTGGCACCTGCCCAGCACAAAATGCTGCACTCTTTCCCCCATCCCTGCATTATTCCCTCCCCCATATCGCAGCCCCCTCTGTCCCAGGGTCCCGCTGCTCCCTCTGGGCAGCCCCACAGTCACTCTTTGGACATGGCTCATTCATATGCCTGGAGTCTGCCCCTGCAACTGGATAGGAGAGAGAAACAGGTGGAAAAATCAGGAATGGGAGCTTGCACTGTAAATACTGCTGATGATTCATAAACCCCTCTTCTCAGAATTTCAGGTTCCTTAACTATTATCCCTCTTGCAGAAAGCCCCGGCTGTTCTTCTGACAGGTTTATGTGACCCAGCAGGCACTTTTCAGTCATTTTCACTGTAAAAACAACAGGCTCAGTTCTCCACTGCTCAGTGCCTGGCAGCGTGGTTTGCTCAGCACTGAGGATGGGAATGGGAAGCTATGACACCTCTTTGCAGCAATCCATGCCATCTTTGGCCATCAGATGGATCTGACAGCAGCTGGGGGTTGCCTCAGGGGTGCTGGGGACACTGAGCTGAGGTTAGGTCTCTCCCAGCCCACATGGCTTTCTTTCCATTGCCAGAAAAAGAAATGATGGTTGGAACTGTGCGCCATCGGACCTCTGTCAGGATCCTGGTGGTGAAAGGACACCTTGGTGGGAGGGCAGGATGAACCCTGGAATTGCCCCTTGTGAGCAAACAGGTCCAGAACAGAGCAGCTTCTGAGTTAAGACTTCAGCATGGAGTTAACCACTTGGGAAATGTGATGAGCTGCCACAGATCTGCTGTTGGCATCCCACAAGGAACAAGCAGGAACCTTTCCAAGCCCTTCTGTCTCACTCCAGATGGGACAGGTGGGGGCCAGGGCTGGGGCTGGAGCTCTCCCCCTCCTCCCCCCCGTCCCCCAGGGACCCCACATCTTCCCTTCCATCCCTGCTGCTGCAGGTATCACTCCAGCAGGGAGCTGCAGCACCGTCGCTCCCTGCTGCTGCAAACAGCTGCGGCACAGAGCACTTGAATACCAATTTCCTTCTCCCACTTCCACCAAGTCTCCATCGTGTATCCAAGAATGAGCTGTGGGAAATGACTGAGGCTGGGATGCAATGAGCCCCAGCGGGTGTCTGTGCAGCACCGTGGGCCCACAAAATGCAGACAGATCAGCCACCATCAGATGCTTGAGAGGGAGAGCAGCTGAGAAGGCAGCACACGGCAATGGGGGATCTGCTGCTGCCAGATGGGGCACGGGGAGCAAACTTCATTTGAATTGCTTGCAGGCTTAGCAGCCAGGCAGAAAGAAATCATCACAAATCCATCTAATGCAAACTAATGCTGGTCATTAGGAAGCAGGCTGGAGCAGCACTGCCTGCATTGGGGAGAAGGCATTAGGAAGAAAGTTTCTGAGCAGGTTGCTGATCCAAAATAGATCTTCTCTGACCAATTTACTCTTTGTTTACTGTTGTTCTCCAGCCTGAGGATGGGAGGGTTGGTATTTTCCCCCCCAACAAGGATGAAGAATCCCAGGAGGATCTCACTGTATTTGGCCAGATTTGTAGTAACACTGGCCAGAGAGCAATTCTTGTGTTGTCAGGGAGAGCCTCAGTCACCCAGAGTCACCCAGAGAAGAGCAGCCCTTCCCTCCATACACGCACCCAGGGTAATATCCCCAATTGGATTCCTGCAATTCTGGGCTGGAATACTGAGCAGTGTTACCCAGTCTGGTTCTGACCACATCCCCTCCCCACTAACCAGGCTGCCACAGCACTGCTTTAACAAGAACCAAATGCTTTTTGATGTTCGTTTGTAAAAAATAAACAAATCAATAATAAATCTCAGCTGAAGACCTTGGAGGAGCTCTCCTAACTCTCCTGGATGCTATTGGAAGACAGCAGCAGAGCCGAAGGAACACGGAGACATCAGAAAGTTATCTGTCAGAAATAACCTGTCTGTCCCAGAGCAGCCTTTTTGGTTATTCAGATATCTCTGGCACCAAGGCTGTGTCAAAATGCTTTTCCATCTGTGCTGCCCCTGTTTCAGCATCAGCATCAGCCAGGAGATGGCAAGAGGCAGGATCACTTCCTATTTCAGTGACCTATGGAGGAGAAGGAAGAATGGCACATCCTCAAGGAAGCAGTCACCATGGAACTTAGCAAAGACCAACAAAGAAAAGGACGGAGTTGTGGGGAGTGGCTGAACTAGATCTGAAGCAAGATGGCTTTTGGGTACATGACCTCTTGTTTTGAGGTCTCTCCAGGGAGAAGAATGATTTGGGAGAAGAGGACACAGGATGGGAGGTTTGGGAGCAAGAGACTTTGTGAGTCTTTGAGCTGAGTTAGTGCTACACCACCCAGATGGGCATTGGTGCAGCTGGAGCAGGAGTACTTTCTCTTACCACCCTCAGCTTATGTTGCAGCAGCCTGCGAATTACAGGAGTTGGATGGCAGATGCTCTATCTTTTCTTGTTTTTGATACAAAGTGCCTTGAGCCCACCTAAGCAACTGCAGCACCAATTGCAGACCTTGACCTGCACATTGCAAGGGCTGGGCTGGGTTCCCGGTGGGGAAGGAGTTAACAGGCTCATCTGGCACAAGGGAGATTGAAGCCAGACTGGGCTCAGCTGGAGAGATTCACTTTATCAGAGGAGGTTATGAGTAAAAGAAACTCTTAAAAGACTCTCCAGCACACTGTGCAGCTGGGGAGGAAAGTCGTGTTGTTTGGAGCTGGGAGCACTGCATGTTATGAGAGCTTCTGCTGATCTCTACCAGGGGCAGATTTTGGTACAAGGAGCTCACTGCTGTGAGCCCAGCTTCTGAGGATGGGGGCATGGAGAGGTGATACTGCAGCCCTGTGAACCTCGTGGGGATGCACTGACAGAGAGCTGAGGAAACTCCATTTGCTTCACAGAGCGGCGTGCCCAAATTAGAAATGATCTTTTCTTATTTCTTTGATAGAATGTGAATTTTTCAAGGAGGTAATTAAATGCTTGTGTTGCAGGTCAATGAGCAGGGTTAGCTTCAAAAGAGCAAGAGAAAAAAGAAGGAACATTTTGGACCGTGTAAATACTGTTTCACTACTATTTCTTGCTGGTGTGACGTGCTGCAGCAATGGTTCTGCTAAGCATAGGGTTCTTTTCCTTTCTCATTTAGAAAAAGCTGAAGTTTGAATATAGATTAAAAGAAAACACAAATAACTTCTGAAGTCAATCATTTCATTCTGGCCTTAGGATGTGCCCAGAGAGGGTTGGGTTGGATATTAGGAAATACTTCTCTAAAGGAGCAGTTGGACACTGGCACAGCTGCCCAGAGATGGTGGGGTCACCATCTGTGGAGGTGTTTGAGAACTATAGAGATGTGGCACTGAGGGATGTGGTCAGTGGGCACAGTGGGATGGGTTGGGGTTGGAGAAGATGATCTCAGAGCTCTTATCTAACCTCTCTTAGAGCATCCCCGCAGCTCCCGTTAAGCCACACACACAGCAGCGCTTCTCTATCTTATCTCTTGTCACACAGCACGGAGGTCCCAGCACTTGAAGGCCACCATCACCTCTCTCCATCTCCAGCCCTCCAGGCTAACACATGCCGATGTTTGGGTTGATTTCAGCTTTGTCTTTCTGATCGCTGTGCTGTGACTGTTTTGCCACCTCTACGCCTCCCCGTCCTCCTCCTGTCTGACAGGCAAAAAAAAAAGAAGAAAGAAAAAAAAAAAGCAGCTTAAACATATTTTGTGGTTAAACCACTTTTTTTTTTTTTCATGTCGACCGGTTCCCACTGGGCTGAAAAGCAATAAAAAGTCAGGAAGAAGTATGGGCTCCCCTCTCAGCTTTGTCATATGGATGAATAGCACAGTAAAAAGCACTGAATGCTATCGGTTAAAACGAACTCACCGCTCTTCCAAGTACATTCCGCAATGCTCTGATGCAAAGGGGTGGGGGATCAGATGGTGAAAAACCTCTCCCATAGATGGATCCTTTGTCGGGCTAAAGATTTTTGCATTAAAAAGAAATTCTGGTTATAATCACTCTCCCCACAGCAACATTTCCAGCCCTCCCCCACCCACCCCCCCCGCCCTCACCCCTCTCACTTTTCCATGGCACCGAAATAAATCTCAAGGTAATGTAACTTGCAGCAAGGCTATCTTTGAGTATCTTGGAGGCTCTGTCAATAAGAGGCCAGGCAAGCAATGCTGGAGTGCAGAGATCCTCCTATTATCTCTCCCTGCAAGCCCTTCGTGGGCATTTCTCTCGCTTGTGTTCCTCATCAGGTGCCTGATCAGACTGATAAAGGGGGGGAAAAAAGCAAATGTTATGCATGGGGCTTGGGGGGGGGGGGGGGGGGTGGCGGAACAGCAAAGCTGGATGACAAGACCTCGTTGTGCTTTACATTTTCACCTGGAAAACACTCCAGTTTGGAATTTTAATATCTAATTGCAGATAAAAGTAGCCAAGCAATTGCTAGAGAATTTCCCATTAAGATGCTCCGATACTTAGAAATCACTTCTTACATGGGGTTTGATCTTCTATTGTTGAGCAAGCTGAGAGCAGTTCACATGAGGAGAAAGCAGGCTCCATTGTGTGCGACGGAGCTCTTCTCCAGCAACGAAAGCCAGGCTGCAGGTTTTCAAATAAATGTGCTTTTCTTTTCTTTTCTCCCTCGCTTTCTCTCCCTCTCCCCACCCTCCCCCTTCTTTTTTTATGTCTTTTTTTCTTCTTTTTCTTTCTTTTTTTTTTTAATTTTAATTAGAGTAAATCCAACTGCTCAAAAAACAAACTTTCCCAAAGAGCATCAAGCCCTGATGAAGTGGTGCAGCGGTGCCAAAGAGGGACCTGTGGTTAAACCCCTCTATGGGAAAGAGAGATCTAGAGAGCAGCAGAGGGCTGCTGAGTGCCTGGTGCTCAGAGCAAAGCACAGAGTGGGTGTTTGGTCAAGAGCGGGCACTGGGCCTTTCATGTGGCTCCAGAGACCCAACAGCGGGGTGCTTGGAGAGGGCAAGATGTCATGAACTCTGTCATTTATGTCAGTGGGAGATGGTATGTAGGTTGTAACCAGCTTGGTTGGATGGACGAGCCATATCCTGCCCAGACCTACCCAGAGCTTTACCCTTATCTTGGCCCAATTTTTTTTTCAGTTCTTAAAGATAAAAGGTACACGGGCACTTGTTTCTAAGGCAAAAACATCTCAGACAAGGATTAAACTGGTTGTTTTTGTGGTCTTTTTGTGCCCCTGGGGTGCTGGAAAGAAGCTGCCTGCACAGAGGCTCTAGCTCAAGCAGTACGGATTGCTCTGGTATCCCTCTCTGGCTGGTTTTGGTTGTGCTTCACAAGGGAAATGCTGAGGAAAAAGTCAAGAATGAGGTTTTATCCTTTGGTGTCCTTGTAGGATGTTGTTGTGCCAACCCCATCTCACCTATGCCTGCCCTAACCCTAACCCTAACCCTAACCCTAACCCTAACCCTAACCCTAACCCTAACCCTAACCCTAACCCTAACCCTAACCCTAACCCTAACCCTAAAGTGTCTCAGGATTTTCATATCTAGCTAAAATTTCTCCTTACTACTCGTGGCCGTTGCTGCTCATCCTTAGCTGTGAGAGGAGCCTGACTCTGATTATACTGAAATCTGAATGGGCAGAAGGGGCTGACTGGTGGAACTCAGTGCTACAAACCAACCACAGAGGGCAAGGGCTCCAGAGGATTCAGAGAGTGATAGACAGATAATGAACATCCATAGATAAGAGGATAAAATGCTTACAAGGGATATAATCCCTTCTGTTCCTGGTGATAAGCCAGCTGCTGACTGACAGAAGCAAGGAGGAAAACCCTTCTGGGAAGATTATTCCAGACCTGGTGAATTGAAGCCATGGATACTTGCAGAACTGGCTGTGGCGCAGTCATAGAGTCATTAGGGGTTATCTCTGGGAGAGTCAGAAGACTGAAAAAGGACAAAAAATGCATAACTTAGAAAAGCATTGGGGAAGCGAGCAGGGGTAGGGAGCTATAGACCCACCAATTTAACTTGAATCCACCAAAAGTCCTGAAAAAAAGACATTTATATAACATTTTTAGGTATCTAGAAGGTGTCAAGGAGAGGAGACTGACTATGGGTTTATCAAGGACACCCTTTTTAAAACACCTTCATGAAAGACTGGAGAAATGAACTGAAAATAAGAGGTTGAGATTCAGTTGGGGCAGCCTGAGGTTGATTGACTGGGCTTTGGTTCAATTGAACGAGAGCTGGGGCTTACTTTGTTCCACAAAAGGAATGTAAGGCAGCGATATCAAGCTGCTACAGAAATAACAAACATCATCCGGGTTGTAAAAAATGGCAAATGATTCAGGATGTGTGCAGTCCTTGGGGATGCTGAACTGGAACTCTATGGCCAGAGGGGTTATCACATGGGAAGGAAGAGGTGGGACAACTGGACAGAGATCAAGGAAAGTAACAGGAGTAATGAATCACGGAATGGCTTAGATTGGAAGGGACATTAAAGATCATGTAACTCCAGAGCCCCTGCCATGGGCAGGGCTGCCAAACACTAGGTCAGGCTGTCGATCCAACCTGGCCTTGAGTGCCTCCAGAGATGAGAGATGGGAGAATCTGTCTGCAAACTAAAAAGCAATCTAGGAGAGAAGGAAAGTGGAACAGCTGTTTGGGTAGTGCAAGGCTTGTCTGTAGAGCCAGTTTTGCAAGGAGAAATTCGTGGTAATTTCCTTTCTGCCTGGATCTTGGATTGGAGTGAAGGCTCTAAGCAAAGCCCATGCCTGGGAAGGGCAGCTCAGGGAACCCTGGAAGAAGAAATTTCCACATTTATTTGAGGACTGAGTGGGTGTAAATGAAGCGAGCCGTTCTTAGGATATACCCTAGATCTGCATCAATGGAAAGTGCCCTGCATGGCCCCCAGCATCTGCTACCGCATCGGGAGGGGATAGCAGGGAGGCTGGGGAAATGCTTAACTTGACTTTCTTCATTCTGTAAAATGCCTCCTGCTGTTTGTTGGGGTGTGTGGATGGAGGAGTGTCAGAGGAGGCACTTGGGTCACGGTGTCACACGGTGTCACCAGGAGGTGACATGCAGTGCTGTGCTGAGGTGTTCAGGAAACAGGGATATGTGGCACTGAGAGATGCAGTCAGTGGGCACGGTGGGAATGGGTTGGAACTGGGCTTGTGGATCTTAAAGGTCTTTTCCAGCCTTCATGATTCTGGGATTCTATGGGAGGTGAAGAGGCACAAGAAATGACGATCCTGCAGAAAGCCCCAAAGCAGCCTCACCACCAGCATGGGGACAGCAGCCAGCAGGGAAAACCCTTTTGTCCCACCCCATATGGGTCCACAGTCTCCACAGAGAAGCCTTCAGCAGCAAGCAACCTGAACAACCAGCCCAGCTGGGATGCCTCCCTCAATCAGTATCTCGGGGGAGAGAAATTATCCTTCCTTTCCTTTAGAGAATCACAGTTTGATAGAGAAATGGGAGCCTGCGACAGTTACTCTGAGTGGGCAGGAGCCCAGAAGAGGAGCAGAGAAAGGCGCTCAGTGCTCTGCAGGCCTCGTGCCAGCCCTGTGCTGCTTCCAAGAGCCGTCCCAGGGAAATGGTTCATGTCAAAGGAGCACGAAACAGTGCAGAGTGCTGCTCCATGGAGCGTGGTGGAGGTGGGCTGGGAGGAACCCATGGGGAGCACGGCCCGGCGTGAGGGCGAGAAGGGCATGGAGGTCACTGCATGGAGGGCACCGTGTCCGTATTGATGGAAAGAATGGCTTTTGGCATCCTATGTTTCCTTAAAAAAACACTGCTCTAAAAATCTCCCGCATGCACACGCTATGTATGAGCTTTACCAAAGACTTTTGGCCTCATTTATAGAAATCCAGGAAAGACTCTGCTTCCTACCACCCAAGGGCAAGCCAGAGTATCAAAAGAGATAACATCCCCAGCTATAAAGCGCTGTGTGCATTTACCCAGACTCTAAAGGCCGTTTTTATAACTTCAATCTTGGTTTCATTTCCAGCACTCTTATCTTTTTTGCCGTGTTTTGGAAAATATATAAGGATTGGCTATTGGAACAAGCAGCTTTTGCAAAATATTTAATCAAAGCCCTTAATTGCAAGCTGTAAATGTAGAACCAGTGACAGATTGTAAAGCCAGAAACCATGTGGTCAACACGCAGCAGCAAACAAGAGCGTTTCATCAGAGAGAAAAAAGCATCGTATAGGGTGGTTGTGTAGAACAGACATGAGTTTTAATGCACAAACAAAACGAACCTCTCGTGAAATTGAGGAGGAAGAGAAACGTGTTGGGAGATTCAAAAGGCGGCTGGTAAAAAAACAAGGCTTTTTTTTTTTCATTGCTGTTTCCCAGTAGGATAAAATATCTGCTTTAAGTCAGCCCGGAGAGGCGATACATTATCCTTACTGAAAGGGATTTTTTTCTACAAGCACTTTCAAGACCTCAAACAAAAACAAAGGATGGGAACGTGGGAAGATGCTCGCCACTGCTGTTCAACCCGTGTTTCCTCTTGTTGCTGCAAAGCATGGTTGGTTCTCTGATTGTTGGCAATGACAAGCTTCTCCTGAGATGCACGGTGCAAGGATTGTGCATCTGTGCAAAACAGCTTCCCTGTTGCATTTGCTGCGCGCTGAGCGAGATGCTTTGTGTGCAACACGGCAAGGTCAGGTGATGCTGCAGTTGGTTACTGCTTCAGTGGGAGCTGAAGCATTGGATATTTATATTAATGGGGGAATTAGCTATCTGTCAGAAGGCACCTCGTGAAAGGTTGTTAAGGAGAAAAAAAGAAGGACAATAACGTCTTTAATGGCTGCCTGAGTTTTAAAGGCAATCTTTAAGAATTAATTAAATTAAGAAGGCTGTTTTGAGAACCGAGAGACTTCTGTACATAAAAGTAAGGCTCTTTGGATTTATTGGAAACGGAATTTCAGCCTTGAGGAAACTAAAAGAGTGACTCAGAAATCTGAGTGAACAAAAGAGAAACTCATCAGATGCTCTGAGAGTTTCCCACTGCAGAACAAAGGCAATAAGAAGCACATTCCATAGGTGACACATGCCTGAGCTGCAGACTTCAGCGGGTCCTTCTGCAAGGTGAAGGGATGGCAGCCATCGGTTGGCCCTTCCATAGGGCAGAGGGGTGAGGTGGGCTCCGAATCTCTACACAGGGCTACAGTGCTGTGTCCCTCACCTCCTGCTTTGCCCAAGGGTGGGCAGGGCAGAACGGAGCCATGAGATACCAGCATGATGCTTCGTTTGTGTTTTTAAGCAGCCCCAAAGCGCCTTCATAACTCACTGTGTTGACAGCTCCTCTGCCAGACACCAGATCCGTTAGAATGCAACTTCCAGAAACTGGGAGCCCGTCTGAATTTGGGTCACAGGGCGGGATGGTGTGATTGTATTCAGATGTAAGAACCTCCGTACCCTTTGATCTGTCTTTCTTAAGGCACATCTTGCTATGGCTCCCTCTGAATAAGTGACTTAAATATTTGCACTGGCTTCACAGGGTTTACTTAAGATTATTCCTGTTTCTTATTACCAGCTGTTTAGATTATCCCTGATATACCAAATAGGATTTAACAGACTCCCCCCACACACACAGATGAGCCCTCTCTGCACCTTGTTTTTTATCTACCATTAAAACAAGATTCCAGCCTGTTGCAGGAAAAAGGCACTTAGATCCCCTCCAAGCGTAAATCCACTCTTACCATATAATCTCTGTTATAAAGTCTCCTCAGAGAGACATACGAAGGAGGCTGTAACTGGAATAATCGTCATTTATTGCTTATGATCTCCTTTGGTTCAGAGTTTGCTTTGCTTCCTTTGGCAATAAAATAACCACAAGTCAATCACACACATAGCTGTGCTTGCTCTCCAGTGAGGAAAGTTTTGAGAACAGGGTGAATAGCTGCACTGCCCCTTTGAACTGCTACGAAAGGCAATTTTGAAGATGAGACCTTCCTTGTACAGCTTGCTTTTAGTTCTGAGATGGAGCCCAGCAACAGGAGACATCGTTTCTAGTCCCACCTGCTGACAGGTTCCTCCCCCATGCACCTGGGAAAGGCTGGCAGGCTGGGAGAGCCCTAACGAGCCCTAATTAGTCCCACCTGTCTCAGCCTTGATGGGTTGTTTAAATTTAGATGAGTTCCTATGCTCTTTCTGGTGTGGCAGGGGGCTGCTTCCAACTGCTTTGTTGTGTGCTGTCTTTTGGGCCCTGCTCCAGTGTGGTGGGATCACCAACTCCAGGGCTCCTGGTGGTATCTCCTTGAGCTGGGGGTCTGTGGTGCAAGCTCTGCAAACCATCTCTATACACTGCCCTTCTCCATGGAGAGATCTGCACTGTGGCAGCAATCACAGTGATCTCCAGATTGTTGATAAAGAGCAGCCCGGTGCTATGAACCTTCCCTACTTTTGTAGGGTGCTGTGCTCATTGTCAGGCCTACCAGGAGGCACAAGCTGACCTTGCATTCTGGAGTGCATGGAGCAGCACCCAGGGAAGCAGCTTCTCAGCTTGCTGGCCTATGCTTAAGAACAGACTCTGGCTGTCAACACTTGCTGCAAGACTATTTGTGCATCCCTGCTTTATGCTCCCCTTGCTCATCTGTAACTCAGAGGTTCCTCCTGGGCTGCAGGTAGAGCTGCTCACTGTGGGAAGCTGCTGCATCCATCAGTGGAGCACACAACTGCAGAAAGTGAGCCAGGAGCTCCTGGCCACAACAGGAACTCAGGGAGAGTCCCATAGACAGTATTTGTATTGCTGTGCTACAAACAGTGTACAGATATTCCTTCCTGTAAACGAGGTGTGGGCTCACCAGAGCAGGGGCTGCCATGATTTACTTCATGCTCACAGCTCAGACCCCCGCTCTGGGGGCTGTTCCTCATGGCCCAGGACAAACAAAGAGCAAAATGACAGCGATTGGGAGCAGCCAGCTTGTGGTGCTAATCATATTGCTGCAAGATGCCAACAGAGGGCATCCGCTGCCAGGCACGCAGCCTGCGAGCTCCTGCTGCAGCCCCTCTGCCTGCCTTCACATCCAGAGCAGCTGAGCTTAACCCTCTCCCACTACAGCTCAGGTTCTGCTCTGCCAATGTTGTTTGTTTTTTTTTTTTAAGCAAACAGGCCGTTTGTTTATTTGTTTGTTTGTGGTGGTTTTCACTTTCTTTTGGAGAAAGGAAAAGGAAGAAGGGAACAATAATCCCCCAGCTGCAGTCCCTTGGCCAAGGCAGAGCTTTGATAGTTGGTGTCGGAGCAGGGATCTGTGCTGAGCAGCAGCCAGGTTCAAAGGGAGGTGGATGCTCTGATGTTGTCCTGTGCAGCTGTAAACAAAATCAGAGACACTTCTGTGCTGGGCTTGGAGGCGAGAGGGAGCCTTTGTGACTGATGTCCTGGCTTTTGTGGGCTTAAATAGTCAGTTTTATTTATAGGTGTTTATTCCGGGTTTTTAATCTCCTTGTTTCATGTCTCTTGTGGACAGTCAAAAAGAAATCGAACTTCTAAAGCCTGCTGCTCCCTCTGGTAGACACGCATTGATGTTTGGGCTCACTCTGAGCATGCTGCTGCTCTTATTTTTGGACCTCATACTGAAGCAGCAGAGGCCTTCCCAGCCCATGTAGCTGGTACAGAAGCACACTCATTAATGCAGGCTTGACTGAGGTCCCAAGGCAAGGACTGCTGGTAGACAGGGCTTGTGTGAGAGTTAGGAATGGCAGAAGCCTGATCAGAGATTTCCTTCCTGTACATAAAACCAGCACAAGTTTAATGGGTGCAGAGGGTAGGGAATTGTGCTGGGAACAAGTGGGCTGACAGCAAGGGTCAGTCTGAGCTGGGTTGGTGTAAAGGGGCTGATTCCAAGCTCCTAATGAAAATGACAGCAGGCTGTGAGGTTCTGCTCCCCTTCGTGCTGTGTTTCCCTTCCATCAGCCTGGATGGAGCGTGGCTGCAGGACCTACAGAAGCTCAGCAGTGCAGTGGCTGCTGATTGCTGCAGTGCCAGCAGTATGTTCTGTTCCGGGGCTCCCAAATGCTACGAACACAAAATATGGGGTAAAAACCTAAAAATTCAGGATGGCTGCTAGGCTGTCCTAGGGGAGTTTCCTATGCTTCGAGCCCCATCTCAGTAAGCTACAGCTGATCCAGGCTGTGCCATGCCTACCCTGGGTCTCTCTTAACCCTTGGTACAAGAATATACACTCTTTACATTCCCAAAAGCACATTTTCAATGGTATCACTTGAAATATACGGATGTGACATTTTCAGATATGGTTTTCTCTCTGTTATACCCAGGGTGTGTCCAACTGAGTGCCTAAAAATCCCCGTACATGTAGGTCATCTGCGCTTCGCATTACGCATTGAATGAGGGCCAGAAACAGAGAGCCAAAACTGATTTATGGACTGCCATAGGGACTTAAGAAATTTATGATTTGATTAATCCATCCCATCTCTCTTTTTCTTTATTACCGGTAATTCATCCCATATATCACCACCTTCTGAACAGTGATTTGGCTGGCGGGTGCACGCCAACGTTTCCAAAGGGTTAAATGACGTGGTGCACCAACCAGACAATAATCTGTTGTGATCTGCTGGTTAAATATGCATTCAGCGCTGCTGGAGTCTGACTTAGCAGATAGATTTGTTCTAGTTTATGAAGTGGCTGTGTATTTAGGACACATTATGTGCAGATGTACTGGGCTTGAGGGGGGAGCTGATGTGCCAGAGTGGTCAAACTTTGGAAGAGGAGCGGAGATGAAGGCAGTGCTTTGCCAGGATGAGTATTAGCAGTGAGGTCCTCAGCGCTGCTTCTGTGCAGGGGTGGAGGAGGTTTTGGCAGAGGGCAGGGAAAGCAAACCAACCGATTAACTCGGTGAGGAAACAGAGAACGTGCCTCAGATTGAGTGAGGATGTGACCCGAGATTGCGTGGTTCTGCTGCTGGTAAACATGTTTTCTGTCTTTTGCTGTAACACTATTGACATTTCGGAATGATCAGAATATTTCAGCGTGCGTTTAACGAGACAGAAGTACAGGATTTCAATACTGTCAGCTCCAGAAAGCAGGAGGCAGGCCCTAAATTACCTTCACAATCACAACAACTGAAAAGTGCCATACTTCTTTATTCACCTTCTACTTTTCCAGCCCTCTCTGCAGCCTCTCCCGGGAGCAGAGTGCAGCAGGAGGAGGCAGGGGCAGGTGTGCTGCTCCGGGTGCTGGGGAAGCAGTGAGCGAACACACCTGGCAGCCCCAGGGCGCATTCCTAGAGCAGCTGTGTGAGCTTCCCCTGCACTACCTTGCAATGCCTGGGGGATGCCTTGCCCTCACCCTGCAGCCCCTGCACTTTGCTGTGAGTGCTGGGATGCCAGTTAACACGGTGCTGGGTCCCTGTGGCAGTGAGGGCTTGCAGCTGGTGGGGACAGGTGAGCTGAGCGTGGTTTCACCCACAGATTGTAATAATGGCACAACACTGTGAAGCTGCCCGTTTTCAGCCAGCCATCTCTTTCAGAAAAGCCCTGTGTCTTCATTACCTTCCCCTCCAGCCATCTGGTCCCCCTGCCTGACCTTTTTTAAAGAGATTGGTTCAAAAAAAAACCCCACCAACATCCAGAGCAGTCCCTGAACAGCAGACCTTGTGTGTCATGTCTGAGCCCAGAGCAAGTTTTTATGTCCAAGCTGTAAAACCTTGAAAATAAAGATTTATAATTGAGATTCTGGCTGAAGCGGAGTGAACAGAGATGGTCTAATTAAATTCTGTCGTGGATATAATTAACCCATTTATTCATTTATTACCCTTTATACAGCTAATGCAGGCTGCACCATCACCATTTGTTTATGGAGAAACCGCTATGTAGTGGTGGGCTGCCCGGAAGCTGACTCTGTTTGGTCACCCATTGGGTTGCCCATTGGGTTGCCCATTGGCATCTCATTGAATCATAGAACTGTTTGAGTTGGAAGGGACCCTTAAAGGCCATCTGGTCCCACTCCCTGCAATAAACAGGGACACCCACAGCTCCATCAGTGCTCAGAGCCCCATCCCTTTGTTGGATGGGGCATCCAACACCTCCGTGGGCAACCTGTGCCGGTTCCTCCCTGCCCTTCTTGGACAAAACTTCTTTCTTATATCCAGTCTAAATCTCGTCTCTTTTAATTTGAAACCATTTCTCCTTGTCCTATCAAATGCTCACTGGGATTTTACCCTGGACTTCTGGGCAGACCTGCCAGGTGGCTGACAGCGTGTTGCTTTGGGATCAAAGGGCTTTTGTTGGTATTCTTTAAGAGCAGAGTGTCTCTGCCGTACACCAGTGCTGTGGCAGCGAGTTCTCACTGTGCCCTGTCAAGGGCTGCTGCGATATCCACACTGACGTGTGCAGATTTCTGCTTTCTCTCCTCCATAGCTCAGTGTGGGAATGGCACTTGCCAACCAGTAACACAGATAACTACTCACGCATCCTTGGGGAGAGCCTCATCTGACTAAAAGCCACGTTGGCTCTTCTGGAACGGAGCCGTCTTTTTCTATTTCTTTATTTATTTTTCCCATAGAAACATCTCACTTCTCTCTCTCACAGCCATCAAGAGATAAAAAAAAAAACCCAACACACAACACAACAATGAATCAACCAGAGATTATATTTCATGAAAGTTTAATGAGGCGCTGTCCCCTTCCAGCTCCTGCGTGAGCCAACCTGGATAAGCACGCAGGGCTTGAACGTGGAATTCAAAACTGTTGTTTGAGAGGCAGGAAGAGCAGCGAGAACCCTTTTCTTACTGTCCGTCTGCCTGGATGGAGCATCTTGCAAAGTCTCATTGCTGGCAGTGCAGTCTCTGTCCCTCTGCCCATCCATCTCCAGGCAGCAGCAGTCACTCCTGGTCCCTCCCCCCACAGCTTTCCCCTTCCCCTCCCTTGGCTGCTCCTTAATATTTCATGCATCAAAGAAGTTCCACTTGTAAGAAAAAAAAACAAAACCCCAAAATGAAAAAAAAAAAACAACAACACCCACCTGATTAATTAAGTAGAGTGCAAGAGTTACGTGCATTGAAAGTCTCTTTCATCTTGGGAAGGAGGGGAGCGATGCTGGAGGCTGCTATTGCTCAGGGGTGTCTGAGGGCAGGCAGTGATGGACTGGCGGTGAGGTAGGGAGGGGAATATCAGTGTGCAGCATTCCTGCTGTCTGTTCCAGCAAAAGCCTCACCTCCCTTGGCTCCAGTAGTTGGTTGCCTTCCAGTTGTCCCCATGAGGCACTCAGGTTATCCCTGCTTCTCTCTGCCCACCGGGCTGCTTGGAGAGGGGCAGTAGGGTGAGCTGTAGAGAGGTGGTGGCCGCACCATGTTGGCACATGGCAGGAAGATCAGTGAGTGCTCCAATGCTGTGGTTATGGGCACCAGCCCACCTTCCCACTGGGGTAAACCAAGTTATTGATGCTGATGGGACTCGTACAGAGTGAAACACAGCCCTGTGATTGCACCACAGCTTGGACTTTCCGCTTGCTGGTGAAGTGTTAGCAGTGAAGGTGCTCTGTATATTGTAAATACAAGGTGCATTTTAATGGCTGTTGCTGTGTGCACATCTCTTTGGTAATAGAGCCAATTGAAAGCCACTTCAGAAAGCTGCTATTGATAGCTTTGTGATAACCTCCCCAGCGCCAGCCGATAAAAGATGCATTAGTTCTGCGTGCCCAGAAACCCAGCTCCTGGGATTGGAAGTCGAAGAGTGCTTCATGTGTGACCCTTTAACTCCAATGACTCCTCCCTCCCCGTCCTTTTTATGCCTGAAGAGTTTGAGTATTTCAAGCATTTTCCAGTAAAATGTCTGCAGAAAGTTCCTCCCAGAGGAACAGAACCACGGGTTTCCGAATCTCACCGGGGATATCGTCATACAGATGAAACCAACGCTGGAGTTGAGCTTGGGAATAAGAAAGAAGGCAATGCCTAAAGCTTCCGCTGCAAGACATCTGCTTGGGTGAAAAGCTGGGAGGAAGGTGGGCAGGTGCAGACAGGAGGTGGCACAGCACATACACTGTGCCTGCTGCACTGAGAGCACCCCATCAGTGCAGCTAATAGCTGAGGAACACCCGGCTCACTCAGTCTGTGCTCTTGTGCATGAAAACCCACATTTGGGACTGCCACACATACCATTTCTGCAACCCTTTGTATCAGTTATAGCGACATCCAATTCTTTTCTTGCGTTTTACTATATGCAGGTGCTGACACCAGCCCCCATGTGCTGATGGAAGGGTGGGAATAGCACCGGTGTGCCCTGAGCTGCACATTGGGTGTGAATGGGGCCATGGCCTCCTGACAGCCCATCACTCCCCCTTGCACCCGCAGCAGATGGGGCCTGTCAGCAACTTCTGCAAGACAAGCAAAGTTCACTAAGGGTTCCTCAGTATCTTCCTAGCAGGAGGAACTTCCTCACCATGGTGTGTTTTCCTTTGCTCATAGCATTTGCTTTCCTATTGAATGCTGCTCAGGGTGGATAATAGAAATCCATTACCTCCGTTATAAACCAGGACAGAAATATTTCACTTTGCAAATATTACCATTGGCTTTCAAACAGTTTTGTGTTTATCTCAATTCTTCAGAACTAAAAAGCAGGTGGAATCCTTTCCTTGCAAAAGAGAAACTGAGATGTGTGCTTACACTGGGGCTGCATTTAGGCTGAATGTGCCTATTTAAAGGCAGTGGCTTGAGGAAAGCTCCCCTTTATCATCGTGCCCACGTTTGTACAGGAGAGCTTGCAGAAATCTCAGCTAGCTGCTAACCGTGCTTTACTGATGTGGGCATTAAGGCACAATAAAATGGGTGTACTGAGGATTTAACACAGGGTATAAAACAGACAGTGCTGATCTGGTATCTGGGTAGAGGCACGGACAGAACATCCCCCTGAGGTCCCTCCCAGCTCTGTTATTCTACTATCTCATGATTCACCCAAGGATGGACAGTCAGCAGCAAAGCAAGCAGATGAGCTGATGTCTCCCAACCTTCTCTTTCCAACTCTACTCCCTAAAACCCATTCCATTTGCTGTTCAGTGTCATATGCTACATCAGAGAACAGCTGGACTAAGCTGAGAGATGCATTCCCTTCTTCAATTCAGCCACACCAGGCATAAATCTGAAGGAAGAAACATGCACACCAATGCATGTTGCCCACTGGGCTCCATCCTGACCCCATGGGTTAGATTGCTTTCCCGTCGGTTTCCCATTGCCTTACCAGAGGTTCCCCTTTGCCTTCTCCTAGGTTGCACCCATCCATTCCATAGGTTTTCCATTGTCTTCCACTAGGTTGCCCCTTGCTTTTGCCTTGCCTTCCCCTAGATTGACCCTTTCCTTCCCCTAGATTGACCCTTTCCTTCCCCTTGCCTTCACGTGGTATCCCAAGGCCTTTCTTGAGGTTTCCCTTTGACTTCTTTCCTTCCCCTAGATTGCACCTTCCCTTTCCCTGGTTTCCTCTTCCCTTTTCCTAAGCCTCCTCTTCCCTTCCCCTGGTTTCCCTTTGCCTAGCAGTGTAGAAAGCTCCCTGCTCCACATGGGACGCATGCAGGTCTACAGCGAGTTGGCTACAAGGAGATCTAAGCACCAGGGTACGGCCCTACACAGAAATAGACTCTCTTTTTTTTTTCTCTTTGCAGGATTTCTAGTTCTGAAAAACAAAAGTGCGCTTCATCTCCTTTTAGACAGACTGTCTTACCATGTGTCATTCTGTATGCCTATGCAATGCTCTGCCTTTGCTCGCTCTTTCCTAGAATCTTCAGAACTAGGAAAATGAAACCAGTGACAGCAGCCTCAAAGGTCCCAAACCTTTCCATTTCCCCTTAAAAACAACACTAAGAGGATGGGTGGTTGCAGTTCTCCCAACCCATTGCTCCCTGTGGATGCTCTCCATGGGGGCTGTGGTTGCTGAGCTGTGAGCTGCAGCGGGGCACGACCCCCACTATTTGTTTGCTGTATTTCCTCTCTGCCATTCTGCCCTTGTTGTGGTTTTAACAGTCAGTGACCGAGGTATCTCGGAAGGCTGTTTTGCCTCAATAGGCGTATGATGAATTGTTCTTAATTAGCTTGTGGAAATAATATAAGCCTGAGCGTTAAGCGCGCTTTGTTAGGGTTTTGACATCTTCTTTTATCTGTACATCTACAAATAAAATCAGGTAGATTAGCAGTCACTCGGAAATTGTTGTTGTGAGTCATCGGCTCACAACTGCTGTGGGCTGCCCGTCCCCATTGCCGTTAGTCACTGCCCACCCGTGGGCAGCTCGTGCTGCTGGGGGCTGGGCTCAGCCCCATTGAATTGCCTGAGGTTTGCTTCCCAGCTGACCCCTGTGGTTCCAGCATCCTCCCTTCCCCTGCAATTCCAACCTCCCATCCCTCTTGGATCTGCTGTGGCTCAAGGCAGAGCGTGAGCCATAACCACACGGCTGTGGAGCTCGTGCAGTTGTTGTAAGCACACATCCAGCCCTCGGATGGCATCAGGGCACCTGTGTGATGGATGGATATGGGCACCCGTGATCGGACCTCAGCAGCATTTTGGCCTCTGGCTCCCATTTAAGTGCCTTCTGTTAAAGACCAAGTCAAAAATCTGCTGTAAGTCAGTGGTGTGTCTGCTCCAGGCTCAGCACTGAGAGCCATCTCCGTGTGCCCACAGATGTGTGTTCACCTGTAATGAGCTAATTACGAGTAAAAGCTCACTGTGCCTATTGCAGCCAGAATGATCCTAAAGGGAAGGATAAGCCTGTGGGTACACACAGCAATGAGCCACATCCCATTGCCAGAAACTGAGCAGACGTAGAAGGGAAAAGCTGGATAAGTAGGAAAAGGATGGTCTGCAAAGGATGGTGGTGATGGGAGATGTGATGGCGTGGGGAGGCAGGAGGGGGGTGATAGGGTGGCACAGCGCTGGGGAGAATCACAGGATCACAGAAGGGCTCAGGGGGCCTTAAAGATCGAGCACGGTCGCCAAGCTCTCGATCGGGCTGCCCGGGATCCCACCTGCAGGCTGCTACAGGTAGCGAGGGAACCGGGGCCCGAGTTAACCTTAAGGCGAGGAAAAACCGACGGTGAGAACGGAACCAGCTGCGAAACGGGGCAGCTCTGCGGGGGGGGAACCGCGGGCGAGCGGGGTCGGGGGGCGCCGGGCCTGGCTCCGAACGGGGCCGGGGCGGGGTGGGGGAGGAGCCGGGGGCGGAGCCGGGCGGCGGCGGCGGCGGGCTGGGGCGGCTCAGTGCGCCCGGCGCCGCTCGCATCTCTCCGCTTCGCCTCGCGTCGCTTCGTCGCGGTTCTCCCGCGCCCCGGCCCGGCATGGCCGCTCCGCCGCGCCGCCGCTCCGCGTCTCCGGCCCCGCTGCCGCCGGTTCCGCCGGTGCTGTTGGTGCTGGCGGTGCTGCTGGGCGGCGGGCCCGGCGCGGTGGCGGCGGCGGCGGCGGCGTCGCGGGAACCCCCCGGTCCGTGCCGCGTGAAAACGGTCACCGTGTCCACGCTGCCGGTGCTCCGAGAGAACGACATCAGCTGGAGCGGAGCCCCGCCGCCCGCCGCCGCCGATTCCCGTCTGCTGCTCTTCGTCCGCAGCGAGCTGCCCGGCCGCGTCGCCGTGCAGGACGATCTGGATAACACCGAGCTGCCCTTCTTCACCCTCGGTAAGCTGCGGCCGATCCCGGCCCGGTTTCTGTCCGTAGCGCCCGCAGCGGCACCCGGCGCTGCTTCGCGGCTTTCCGTTCTTTCTCTTCTTAACAGAAATATCGCTGCTATTTTTTCTATCGGGGAGGGATTTCAGCGGGGCCTGAGAGCTGCCCGTGCTAACCCTGCGAGTCGGCGCTCCCTGCCAAGTGCCGCCTGCTGCCGCCCGTACTCGGGCTCAGCCCCGGGGGAGGCACCGCGGCGCCGGGATCTCTTGTCTCGGCAGCCCGCATTTCTGAACGCTTCGTCTCGGTGCTCTTCAGCTTCGTGCCCAACTCCCGTGATAGGCTGTTACGGAACGCCTGCCGACTTTCTCCCTGTTTCAGCCTTTGTGGGGAGGGGGATTGAGCTACAGATAGTCGCGTGGCCGTGCTTGGGTGTCCGGTACATGGGGAGGGGATGCCCCAGCTTCGGTCCGGTCCCTTTCAGCCCTTTGTGTGCCGTAAGCAGCGCCGCTCAACCCGAGCGAGCTGCTCAGAATTCTGCGTGGAGTGCTGGCTGTGTGCTGTGCCAGAGCGCCGGCGGCTTCTGCTGATCTCTTTAGCCAACAGCTTTTTGGTGTCTGCACGTCAGGTAATCCCTGCTGAACTTTGCGTCTGAGCTGCTGCTCGGCATTGCACTGCTCGGCTGCGTGCACTGGCTGCACGGAGCTGCTCGGTGTGAGCACGGAGCTCTGTGTCCCCTCGTGCAGTAACCGCCGTCCTCCAGGTGCAACGAACACCTGGCTGTGCCCCCCGCTGCCTCCCTCCCCCTCCACCCCCCGTGAAGCCTTCAAGCCTTCTCGTAGCAAATCCCTCCAATAAACAAGTTGGTGGCACTTCTCAAACTGAGCCTCTTCCATCCCGCCTTTGCCATGTGCCTCCAAAAATCCCCCACAACCCAGCTGCTCTATTTCAAGTAATGAAAGTGGGAACCCAAGGCTGGATGCGGCAGGAATGACGTTTGCTTTGCAGTGATTAAAAGTAACGACAAGTTTTGTGGTTCGCTGCCTTGAATTTCCCCATTAGAGCCCGGTTTCTTCAGGGTCTGGGTGTGAATTGGGCACTGATCTGAATATATCAGAAGGCAGAGAAACCCCGCTGCGTGCAGTGTAGGTTACAGCTCAAGTTGGAGGAGAGAAATGTGTCTTGATAGATCCGAGACGTGATCTTGTCTCACAAATCCTATTGCTTTGACTGACTGCTGGTACAGAGACCACGGCTTGGTCTGAGAAATCCCATCTCCTTGCTCGGGGTGCCGGTTATGTGTGTTCTATGGAAATAACAGGGCACGTTTCTTGCAAAGCTGTGTTTCTGTCGCTGTCACTTTGCGGATGTGAGACCCCTGGATGTGTAGTGCAGCTAAATGGGGCACTGGGGTGGCTGTTGTGGGCCTGAAAGCACTCAGTGGGATGCCATCCTGGGAAGGGAAAGCCCTCGTCCTTCCCCACAATGTATCTCATGGATTGCAGTGGATGCTCTGATAGCTCAGATCTGTTTCTTCCCATCTCCTGGGGTGGCATCTGAGGCTCAGGCTTAGCTGTGCTCTGGGTCAGTGCTTTGCAGGACTGCTGCTGGCCATGAAGTTTTGTGCTGTTTCTTTTCCTGCTGCTCCGTCTCCTAAACTGAGGACTGACCTGAGAGCTGCTGCTGCCTCAAAGTGGGCTCTTGGAGGTGAAAACTGTGCTCCTGGTGGGGGGATCAGAGCAGTCGCTTAGCTGGGATTGCTTTAAATACTTCCCTGTGCTGGGTTCTTTGGTAGTCCCCATTGATGGTTAATTGCTGATGTCTGCGTGTGTTGTTGGATGTGTTTGCTGGGTGTCAAGGCTGGAACAGAGGGAGATGTGTAAGGGCTGAAGTCCCACTGCTTTCCAGTGTGACAGAGGTTCCTCAGTGCCTCTGAGCCCAGGCTGCTGGCAGCTCAATGGGTGAGGCTGCAGTAGGGAGCTTTCCTACAACCCGTACTCAGTGCTGGCACTGTGGTATCAGAAGTGAAATTATCTGGGATAAGAATGTGATCCTGTCCATGTGCAGCACGGTGGCTGCTGGGCACTGCCCTCTCTCTGTAGCTGCCAAGCGCTGCTGCTTGCACTGCCCTGCTCCATCCCGGGGCCAAAGCCCTTCCAAAGCATTGCCCTGACACGGGTATGGGTTGGTTTGGGTGCTGTGGCTGCAGGAGGTGGCCTGTCCTCTTCTGGGTTCTGAGCCCCTTCGTGCTGCTGGAGGGTGGGGGTCTGCAGCCAGAGCCTCATCTGCAGCAGTGCAAAACTTCTGCTGGATTTGCAGACAGATGGGTGGAGGGAAAGGCTGCTTAGAGCCAGTGTGTGCTGCAAAGCAAAGCCAGGAACCTTCCTGGGTGGAGATGGCTCTGTCCTGGGGCTGTCCCATTGGGCACCTGTTTAAGCGGTGATGGAGGTCCGGTGTGGCCCCAAACTTTGTTCCCTCCTTGCAGTGCTCCTGGCTGTGGCAGCAGTGCCCGAGGGCGGCACTTAGGGCCCTTCTCTTCAGGTCTGAGCCGTGTGTTCCCTCTGTGGATGCACAAAGGATGGTTCTCCCTTTTCTCCACGCTTGTATTACTTGAAAATCACACAGCAAAGCGCGGTGATGGCAGGAAATGACAAATGTAACTTCGCCACCAGCGCATTATGAATTGCTGCGCATCCCCTTTCCTGAAGCAGCCTCCTGCCCTTTCCTTAACCTTGGGTACAGCCAATGCTTTGCGGTAGGATTTTTTTCCCCCCTGCCTCTCATTCTTTTGGTGTTACACAGCGAATGGTGCAGCGTGGCACTGACTTTGTTCCTGCTCGACGAGGCTGTGTGAGGTGTGTGCTGTGCTGCAGTCCGTGCCGTGCACCACGCAATAGCAGCATCCTGCCTGAAGTGCAGTTTGGGAGCGGAGCAGTTCGCTTCCACCCTCGTTTGGATGAGCTCTGTGTGCACACAGATATTGGGGGAGGAAAGAGGCAGGTAGACGTTTGCTGCTCTTAGCTGATAGTGGCTTACGTAAGGATGGTTTACTACTATGGTTTACTATGGCTTTGGCGGATGCAGTGTGCCTTACCTGTGCCGCTGGGGCTGTTGGAGTGGTGCTGTGCATCCCCTGCAGCCCATCCACCTGCATCCATCCCAATGCAGGTATCCCCATCCCAATGCAGGTATCCCCATCCCAATGCAGGTATCCCCATCCCAATGCAGGTATCCCCATCCCAATGCAGGTATCCCCATCCCAATGCAGGTATCCCATCCTGGAGCCATGCAGCTCCTCCAGCACTTCTCTTTTTCTCTCCGAACTTTTCTCCAAGCCATCTTGGAGAAGTTCTCTTTTTTTCTCTGGGATAAGAATGCATTAAAATAATGGAAAGCACTTAGTTCCCCGTAGATTGTTTGAATTTACTGCTTTTCTCTTTTTTTCCCCCTTTTGAGCAGACGTGAGCAGGGTTTTGCTGCCTTTTGCATTTGTCAACAGCTGCGGGTTTTGTGGAGCAGGTGGGGAGGCTGAGAGCTGCCTGGAACCCTGCTGGGAATGGAGCTTTTTGGTGCTGCTTTAAAGGAGGGCAGATCCTCCAGACGCTCGCCGTGCTGGGCAGAGGTTTGGTCAGTTAGGTGCTATTTTTTATTCTATATTGCACTACCCGAGGTTTAGGTCAGATCTGCATAGATGGGGACAACCTGGGGAGGGCAGTGGCACTGCAGCGGTACTGAATGCTGCGGTTGCATTTATCCCTGTGAGCTCTGGGAGGAGGTCCTGGGCTTTGAGGTCCCTTTGCAGTGGATGCAGGGGGGTGAGCACCTTGATAGAACCCACAGGGCTGTGGGCACAGAGGTGTTCGTTGGGGTGGATCAGCCTTGAGGTGAATGCTGACCCCAAAGCACTCAGTCAGATGTGGAATGTCCAGTACGGTCAGGTGGGCTTGCATAGGTTTGGTTTCATCTCCAGGAGAGACATTCCCAGCTCAAACTGGAATCTGTAGCTGTACTGGAAGCTGTACTTGGGGAATTGCTGCTTTCCTAGAGTACCCGTGTTGACCAGCTAGTGGCAACAGAAGATTAACTATAGCAAAGGCAGGCAGCGCTGCGCGGCACGGCTGGCGGCTGGAAGGCTGTGCTGGGATCCCCTGCTCTCCGTGGCAGCAGGGCAGTATGTGCTCAGTGCGGGAGGGCACTGCCTCCAAAATACCCTGCCTGTGCCTTTCTAAGCCCTGGGTATGGCTGTGAAGCTGGTCTGGTTGGCCAACAAACCTCGGGGCTGCCATAGTGATGGGGTGCTGCTGCTGGAACCCCCCTGAGCAGCAGGGCTGTGCTGGTGCAAGGGTAAGGAGTGCAGGCACGGGGCTGTATGAGCCAGGATGAGAACAGATTGATGTCACCTGTGGGAGCAGTGAGGGGCTGATCTCATGCTGCTGGCACATATGTTAGCAGTCACAGGTGGCTGGAGAAGCACCTCCCAGCACAGCAAAATGCCTGTTGGAGTGTGGGGGCAGGCAGGGGCTGGAGGCAAAAGGGGTGGAAATAGAGATGCTTTGGTTGAAGCCTTTCATTGACAACACTGTCCCTGCGGTGCAGCTCCTGCAATGGGATACCTCGACCAGCCCTCCTTGCTGTGCCGGCATCGGGCAGGGATCTGTCTGTGTGTAACCGGCTGAAGAAGTGGTGCCACTTAAAAGAATTGAATGCTTGTGCTGCTGCTCGGGTCCCGGCTAATTTGGTTAAGGTTTCCAGTGTCCAGACAGTATGGAGACACTTAATGGTATTGAAGAAGCAGAATGGTATGCGGAGGGGGTGAGCAGCCATCGAGGCTTCCTGCGTCTGCTCTGCTGGGTAGAGCTTTCTGGCAAGGAGATGGGGCAGATAGGAGCAGATAGGAGCAGGCAGGGGCTGGTGGGAAGGGAGGCACAAGTCCTGGGGGGGGGGGAGGCACGAGTCCCTCTGTTTCTCATTACCAGCTCCCTGCCAGTCTTACACCCCTCCCTCTGTGCCTCCAGCTCCGCTGTCTCCGTGCAAGACAAAGTCTGCATGAAACCAGACTGGCTTTGAAAGCAGCAGAGAAAGGGGAGAAATTTTCCATTAGCAGCATCAGCAGTAAAAGAGATTTCCCAGTCACCTGGTAACTGCTGTGTTTAGGAAGATTACGGGGCTGATGGGGTTGCTCCTGGGCACGTTTGTGAGAGCTGTTCTGGTAGGGACAGGGAGCAGCGGCCACTGGTTTTGGGATCTGGGACTTTTCTTTCTGTGGTGTTGGTGGGCTGTCAGTCCCCGAGAACATCCATGCAAGAACTCAGCTGTATTGCTGTCTTTGAGGCTTTGGGTCACATTCTTTTTCCCTTTCCTATTCCCTTGGTGGGACAGGAGGGGCTGAGGCTGTGGTGCCTGCTCCAATCATAGTTCTTTCTCATCTTCTGTACCTCTCTGCTGTATGAATTGGAGGAGTTTAAGCTCTGTGATGCCCAGTTTGCTGCCTGGGGGGTTTCTCCGTGGGTTTCTCTCAGTACTCTTGCTGGTGTCACTTTGCAATGGAGCTCTGTGTTTCCCCAAGGTGTGGGAAAGAGATGGAGGGCCCTGGGAGGAGGTGCCCGTGGGTGGGCTTTGGAAGATGATGCAGTGGCTGGGTGGCCATTCCCCTCCCTCTCCCATCCAAACTGGGCAGAGCAGGCTTCAGCTACACCCAAAGGCTCATTGATAGGTCTCAGTTCATTCTCATCTCCCAAAGGGCATGACGGTCCTGACTAGTGGTGGCCTTTGGGGTGTGAGGCTCTGAAGCTGAAGAGGAGGGATGCTGCAGAGGAGCTGCTCACAGCATTTTGGGGACCTGACAGGTGCATTTGGAGCAGGGAGACAGCCTGCAGGCTGCGGGGTGGGCGGCATCAGTCTCATCTGCACAGGCAGCCCACTGGGTGCGGCATCCCCATCTCTGGTGATGCTGAGTTAGCTCTGTCACACACACAGCCCCCAGGCTCTGGCTGAACTTCGTGTTCCAGCAGTAAAGCCGAGCTGGGAGCTGTGTGCTGTAACCAAGCCCACGGATGTAACACACCCGTCTTGCAGCACACCTTTCATCTCCAGGAGCTTTGCAGACGTGCTGTGCTGCAGGTGATGGAGTGCCATCGGTGATGGCTGCGGATGCTCCCTGCCTCATCCCGGGAACAATGTGGGGTCGGGTCTCAGCTCAGCGCTGCACTCACTTGTTTTTCCCTAAGCATGAGTTTCTTGGGAGTCAAAAGGAGAGCGGTGCAGCTGTTTGTTATGCAAAAGCAGTGAAGAAATATTCTTCCCGGGGGCAGTAGGAGTGGGTGGGGGTTCCTTTTTTGCACAGCTTCAACAGCTTTGGATGTCGGCAGCAGAAGCGTTCACAGGGGAACGTGCCCTCCACGCGGCCCCAGGAAGGTGGGTGATCCAGTTGGAGTGCTGAGAAATGGCTCCTGGCTGTAAGGGCAGAGTTCAGCTGTGGGGCGAGGGGCTGCTCTGGGGGCAGAGATCACGTCTTGTCACCCTGCATCCCCTTCCCAGGTGACACCTGCTCCTGGCATCCCCAGAGCTGCGGTGGTGGGAGTTTGAAGCGCTGTCGTTGGTGGCAGCGCCCAAAAATCCACATTGCAAGTGGGAGAAGTGGCACTAAAAGGAGCCGTCATCAGAGGCATATGCTTGAAAAGCTGAAGTTAGCTCGAATCTATTTCGGTTTGGAGTGGTGCTCACTTAGCCCGTGTTGTTTAGCAGTTAGTTTATGGGATGCGTTTTCCCATCCTGTGTCGCTCCTGCAATGTGTGCTGTCAAACTGTAAAATCTGAACTTGCCTTTGTTAGTACCCATTAAAAGGGCATCCCGGTGCACGGGAGATGGAGGATGTGTGGTGTGCAGCGTGGAGGGAGGTCGGAGCCGCTGCCTGTAGGGGCTGCTCACAGCCAGCGTGGGGGATCGCTTCACGGCAGCTTGCACCGTCCTGGGCTTTGCTCTGCTTTTGCAGCAGCTGGCCGAGCTGCCGAACAGCAGGCTGTGCCTTAAGCACGCTGTGTCCTGTGCCATGTGGGAATGGGGCTGAGAATCACAGTGGTAGCATCAGGGCAGGGTTTGGGCTTTGCTGAGGCATCCCAAAATTGAATGCTCTACCTAGAATGTGTGTGTCTGGGGAGTTGGTCTCTGCTGCCCAGGCTTGCTTTGCAGGCTGTTGTAAACCTGCCCCTCCTGAAGGGTTTTACAGCATGTTTCAGTGAGCCACTGAAAGGCAAAACAGGAAAATAATCGTGTTTGCAGCCCTGCTCCCTGCAGGGCAGCCCAGGGCGAGGTGAGGATGCAGGGTGCTTTGGGGGATGCTGCAGAAAAGCTGTGAGGTGAGATCTCTGCAGAGCGACCCTTTGGTGTTCCTCCTCTGCTCCTCCCCCAAAGCTGTATTTGCTCCCCACTGGTGAGGACCTGCATTTGGCTCTTGCAGCTCTTTGGCATATTGTTGTGCAGCCTTGGTGCATTTTTCAACCGACCTTGTTCTGCAGAGCCTCCCCTCCCTGCAGCGGGAATGGTGCACATCTGCAGCAGCTCCGTGGTCACCTCCCTGCAGGGTGGTATCCCACGTTGCTGTGTCCTACATGGAGCTGGCACGGGACAGCAGGGTGGCTGGGAAGTGAAGAAGTCCATGCCCTGACTGCGGCACCAGTTGCAAGCATTGCCTGTTATCGTGGGATTGCAGTTATCACTGCTTGTTCTGATTGCCTCTCTGTAAAACGGTTCTGAAGGCACCTGAGGGCAAAGCAGGAGGTGCTGATATTCTTCTTTTGCTGTTGTTGGGTGAGGGAAGGTTTGGATGGAAGAAAAGCTTTGCTGCTTGTAATGGTGCTTCTCACCTTGTCTGTAGCAGCTGGAGGGCATGGATGCTGGGGAGTGAGCTGCAGCTTCCCTGGGACAGCTGGGAGTGTGTTGGTCAGCCTGCTCTACTTCTTGCAAATCCATCCTGATACCTGCAGGGCTGGGGAGCTGCCCAGGGAGCACTATCTATGCTTGAGGGAGGACTGCAGTAGGAGCAGGGTCCTGTTGTCTGTGGCCCAAGAAGATGTGATGGAGCTGGTGGTGCTCCTGGAGCTGGGGTGCGGTGGGAGCAGCTGGGCTCGTTGCGGTTCAAGCTGGTCTGAAAGCTGACAAATGCAAACAAATTTTTCACAGCTGTTTAGCAAGCATCTGCATAATGGATTAGTCAAAGGACAGAATCTGAGCTGTGGGTGGAGGGGGGAGGCTGCAAATGGCCTCCTGCAGTCCTGGGCTGCTCTATCTGGGGCAGGGGCTGGCTGTGAGTGCAGGGTCAGGAGGAGCAGAGCGTGGGGAGATCCCAGCTGCTCACGGCCTTCTCCAGAGACTTCTCTATAGAGTTCTCCATCTCCACAGCCTCTGCTTTGGTTCTCCTGTCTGAGCTGCAGGCCATCGAGTCATGGAATGCCCCAAATTGGAAGGGACTACCAGGGATCATAGAATCGTTTGAGCTGGAAAGGACCTTTAGAACTCATCTTGTTCAATTCTGCAATGAACAGGGACACCTACAGCTTGATCATAGAAGATGGAAGGAGCCCATAAGGATCACTGAATACCAATTCCCAGCTCCACTCAGCACCAACACCCAAACCCAATCCCTATGTCCAAGAATGGTGTCCCAGTGCTCCCTGAGCTCCAGGCCTGCTGCCCTGGGAGCTGTGCTGGGGTACAGCCTTTCTATGCCATCCCCCTTGGTGCACCCCACTGGGATGCAGGACTGAAGATGACATCTGTGGTGTGTGATGGGGTTGGATAGCACAGCTGGGCACCCATCTGTGCTTCTTGGCATTTTCTTTTCCTTGACCTAAATGCATCGCTGTGGGGGTGATGGGTTTGTGTTGCTGTTAAGCTCTAGTTTCCATTGTGTGCTCTCAGATACCCAGTGCCTCTGAGGCTGTGCCCTGTAATTAAAAGCCATCTATTATGATGTCTGAGGGGGCTGTGCTAGTTTCAGGGCCATGAGCCCTGGCCCGCTGCAGAAGCGCTGTCAGGCAGTTCCTTCATCAGAAAATAGGCACCAAAAATTCTTCTTCCACCCCCAACTTTGTCTTCCTGCCAGTCCTGGATTCCAGGTTTATTTTGGGGTCCTTTCTTTTGGGTTCGGGTGGGTGTGCGGGGAGTATTTTTTGCCATGCGAGTCTGACAGGCCCTCGGGGAGGATGAGTGGGTGCCTCGGAGCATGAGGGAGAAGCTTGGCAAGTGCTTCATTTCCAGGGATCTCTTTGCATTTTTGGCTGCAGCTGCTTTTTTATTCCTGCTGCTCTTCAACTTCTGTGGAACAGCTCAGTGCCGCCCCAGCAGCACCGCCGTCCAGGAACTGTGCTTATCCTGTTCCTAGAAAGCTTGGCCATGGATCCTGGGCAGGTCCTGATGTTCCCCCACCGTTGCCAACCTCTGCGTTGTGATGGATGGGGCAGCCCTGGGCTCTCTGTGCCTGCTGCTTGCAAATGTGAGCATATATTGTGTACCAGCATGGTGACATATTGCCTTGGTGGCTTCTGGAGGAGGGGAGAGTGGAGATGTTGGACGCACTGGTTTGCAAAGTGGGGCTGGGTGGTGGGACGGTGCACTGGTAATGTGGTTGGGACTGGGAATCGTAGAGACTTTTGAGTTGGAATGGACCCTCAAAGGCTACCTGGTCCAATTCTGCTGCCATGAAAGGTAGAGGGAAGGCTCTGCATTGTGCCCTTGCTGCTGACTCACAAGGTGACCTTGACTGAGTGAGCAGTGTGTGCTGCTCAGTGCACAGCAAGAAGAGGAAGATGTGAGTGGGGGGAGATGTTATGTGGGCTAAGCATCCTGGGATGTCCCCATTGCCCATCTAATGGCAGCAGCTCCCCCAGGGGCTGATGGGTCTGGCTGTGGTGGCACAGTCCCATTAGCAGTTAGGGTACTTCTGTGCTTTTCCTGTACTAAAACCACTCAGCATTGTTTCAAGTTCCCCTCCTCCCCACCATGTGCACAGCATCTCCTGATCCATGCTGAGGGGTAACCTTAGCAACTCTGCTTTGGGAGGTGCGGGGATGCATGCAGCTGCCTTGCACAAGACCCCAGGAGTGTTTCTGTCCCTGAGGTCACTGCAGAGCCCACCCTGCAAAGCAGCATGCATGCGAGGAGCTGCATCTGTGCTGCTTGTGCTTTCCTTGCTGATGGCTGGTTGCACTGCCTGGTGCTGCAGCCCTGGGGAGATATGGGAAGGGAGTGCTGCAAAAATAGTGGGATGCAGGAGCCTGCCTTCTGCTCACCCCGTCCCATAGGTGCAGGCAGTAGCCCTTGGCTACTCCAAATGCTGCTTGGAATATATTTTTTTTCCCCTTGTTATTATTTTTTATAGCAGCTGGGAGTGAGCCAGGGTGAAAATGAGCCGAGGCCACTGAAGGGAGATAAGCTGAGACGTAAACTGTGATTTTCTGCCCTGTGAGCCCTATGCATGGATTTCATCTTTTAATGGAAGTGCAGTAAATAAAAGCCATTTTCACAATAAGCTGAGCAACAGGTCATAAGCGTCTGAGCCACTGAAATTGATAGAAGTGAGCTAAGCGTAACAAATCTCCCAAAATTGCACCAGACTCCACTTGTATCTACTCCCTTCCTGCATCTCACCAATTACAGCAAATGGCAATTATTTCTGAGCCACAGATTTCTCTGAATAAAACCTCACTCAAACCGGAGATGCTTTATCTTCTTTTTTTTTTTTTTAAATACATTTGTGCCGGAGGAAAAACCCCCGATGGGGAGAAATCCCATTTGATGGGGTTTTCCCATGCAGGCAGTCAGTGCTGGCCCTGCATCTCGTCCTTGTTGGGATGGAGCATCACAGTCACCATCCCTCAGCCCTGCTTCTTCCCTGTGCACAGCAGTGGGGTTGCTGAGCGCTGCTGGAGATGCTGATGGATGAGTGCCGTGAGACAGAGGGTGCAGGAGGGTCTGTGGGCTCTGACTGATGCCATCAGTGCTCCCTTATCAGATAACCCAGGTGAAGCTGGGCGGTCTCTGCCTGGATTTCTCTGGGAGTTGTAGATGAGCAGCCTCAGCTCCCCAGGATGCTGTGGATTGCAGCTCCCCCTGCGCTCCATGGAGCCTCCTCTGAATGCAGATGGCCCTGCTGCCCTCTGCTCGGTTTAGCAAGCACTCTCTTTGTTTCCTTCTGCCTTAACCAGCTGTAATCCGTGCCCAGCTGTGCCTCTTACTGGGCAGCCATTTATTTTCCTTAATCTCTTATGAAGCACTTTTATCATAAGCTCTCCTAAAATCTGCTGAAATTAGACCCTCTACATCATCCTCCTCTGTTCTGAAGCCTTTCCTTGGCTGCCTGTACCACCAGGCTGCCTGGTGCCTCTCCTCCATTGTTCCTTATGGAAGTGGTGCTGCCCTGACCTGCTCAGGTTGTGCTGCATTGCCTAATGTGTTGGCTGACCCTGGCTCAGAATAGCCCCTTTCTGGCACAGCTGCTCATCTGTCTCCTGGAGGTGAGCTCTCCCTGCTGGGACAGGTTGCTCTCAGTTGATAGGGACATCACCTTCTGCATCTGCTTGGAAAACTGGACTTTAGAGAGGTCAGAATCGAGAGTGAGGGTTAATGTTCTATATTGTTTAGACCAGAGCTGTTGCTTTCATGATCTGATGCGCTCTGGCCATTCTAGGAGTGTTGTTCTAGGAACAGTGGCTCTGACCATGGAAGGAAAAGTTTGTACCTTTATATATGAGTGTATGTGTATTATATTTAAACATGTTGGCTAATCCATTGCCAGTAATTGTTATTGGTTACACAAATTACTGGCAATATTGCTGTGACTGTATTACAGCTTAAATTCTCACTTGATTGCCAGCACATAATTTTTTAGCAAATAACTAAAGCATTCCAACTTAAACATTGTCACAGTATCCTTTAAATAGGCAAATGAGGTAATTACAATCTCCTTGGATAATGGGATGGCTTCTACCTATAGTGGGCACATAGAGCATCTTAGTGATTTCAGCAAGCTTCACTGCTCTGCCTGTCCTTAAGTGGTAGTTCTGTAGAGCTTAAAAAGTATCAACTTTGGGTTGATGGGGAGCTCTGTGAATGGGAGGGAGAGAATGGAGCAGGTGGTGTTTGGGTTGGGGAATGTTGCTGTGTTGTGTCCTGGACACTGGGAAGGACCTGGCTCATAAGTTAATTGTGCTTTGAATCAATGCATATTGCAGTAGGTGAGTCTGGTGCAGTAGGTTGGTCAGTGTCCAGCCCTCAGAATTGGGAAGGTGTGTGAGCTCTGCAGCTGAGGGGCACCCACAGCCAAACCTGTCCTGCTGGGTGCTGGCCCCTTTCCCCCCATGCTGCTGTTTGCTCCAGGAAGGAATGCACAGCTGCAGAGCGAGCCCCATGGCCATACCTTGCTGTGCTCACCACCTCTGATGATTGTTCATGTAGGAGCACGCCTGATTGCTGACAGCTTTCAGGAGTTGTGGCACAATTGAATCAGTTCCCTTTCAGAGCATAGAAGCCCTCCAGATTGTAATCACGGACCATTCTCCATCTCTGTGTTTTGCCCAGCAGGCAGCTGCCTCCAGTGTGCTCCTCCTGCTCCTCCCAGCCCGCTCCCTCCCTCCTGGGATGCTTTTGCTCCTCTGCCCCAGTTCCAAACGCTGAGGTCCCTGCAATGGGCCGGGGACCAATGCTGTCTGCCCAGAGTGAGCCGATGCACTGAGAGTCAGCAAGTCAATGGAAAATTGAGTGTAGAGAGAATTAGGGCAGCAAGGCATAATAATAAAACCTATTGCTGTTGAAGCCGAGCCAGGAGAAGCTATAGAAGGAGGGCTGGGTGCCAACTCGAGGGAAAAAGTATGATTCAGTGTGGCCCTTAGCTCATCCATCTGCAGGCTGGAATGGAGATGGGAATAGGTTTTGGGGGCATGCAGGCATTGGGAAGTGTTGCAGAGCCCTGTGCCATGCCTAGAGCTGGGATGAGGTGTTGGGGACGTGATGCTGAGCCCTCTGCCATGTCCATAGTGGGGGAAGGCTGGGCAGGAGGCACCTCCAGCACAGCAGGGTATACAGGGGGATGTGGGGCTGCCCTGAGGCTGCATAAAGCCTCGCTCCCCTCCTGCAGCCCCGTGCCTGCAGGTTTTGCAGCCTTGTTCTGCTTAACTGTGGTCTGGATGATGTCAGGAACTGCTCTTCCTCTTCCCCGTAGGGTTTGGGGTGGTAAAACTGAAAAGAAATATCCAACGGAGAACAGCTTGAGCGTGGTGCTGCGCACAGAGCTTTGTTTTTTGTTGCTCTGGCAGTACTCAGCATGCATGCCTTTTTTCCAAGGGGGAAATCTCCAACTTGTTAAACAGGAGATGCCTGAGGTCCATGGTGTGAAGGGCTGGGTGGGAATTGCTTTGCAGTGAAGCACCTGTGCCGTGAAGGCTCTGAACGAGTGTGTGTGCTGAAGAGCATCCTGTAGGCTTCAGGGGCTGCTTGCTTTGCTGTGATCCCTCCCTTTGGAAATAAGGGCTGTACGAGAGTGGCAGTCAGATGGAAAGCAAAATGTGGAGCCCATCTCTGTGATCCTCCTCCCCACAGTCAGCCCCAACAGAGGCTGCTGAGCATGGGCTCAGCTCTCACAGCCGTGTTATCATCTGCCTATAGGCTGCTTTGTCTCCGAGGCTTTCAAACTTTCCTTTGTCCCAAGAAGTAAATTGCAGGCAACCAGCTAGAACGTGCTTTCCTCAGGGATCCGTTTTCCTCGGCAGATAAACAGGATTTGGTTAGGCATTGAGGTCTCTGCAGGCTCCTCAGCTCTCCCCCTGTACAACTGGTGATTATGGGCTGCAGGATGACACGTGTGCCTGGGGACCCCCTGACCGAGCTGGGAAATAGGGCAGTGGCTGGGGAAGCACAGGCATCCTTATTGCAGCATCCTTATTGCAGCATCCTTATTGCAGCATCCTTATTGCATCCTCCCAGCATCCCGTCTGCACCTCGCTGCATCCTGCAGCATCCTCAGCTGCACGCACGGATGATGCTGCTCTCACTGGGGGTTTCCTCAGGGAGGGCTTCCAGGTGAGGGAAGAACCAGCCCTTGTCCTGTTCTAGAGCCTCACATGGCCCCAACTCCAGCTTCAGATGACGGCTGTGAGTCGGTCCGGGTGGAGGAGCTCATATATCCTTGTTTCCCTAAATGAAGGATGCACTCAAGCAATTGAAAACAACTTCTGGGACAATCTCGTTCCATTATGTCTAATGGAATTGGGTATACGTGGTGCGTAGTGTGTGCTGATATCTTAGAGAAACAAAGAGGGATTTTCCCATTATTCAGAGAATGGATGAGACGTGAAATGAACTCCTCAGAGGCGTTTCAGTTTGTCACAATAGAGCAAAGTGAGTCACATTTGGAGGATTTGGGAACAAAATGTGTGCAAGTTTGCATTCCCCATGTTTGTGTGTTCCTTCCTCTTTATCTCCCTCCCCCCTCCTCCCCCTTTTCCTTCTTTTTCTGTTAAAATTTGGCAGCAACAACCCAAAATCCAAGGACATTCCTTACAAAGAGATGACCCTCTTGGCTTTGTCCCTTGCTGTCCCCAGGGTGGGCTGGAGCTCACGGCTGTGCTGTGGGTTCCGAGCTTTGCTCCTGGCTGCTGATGCAGGAAACCACACAGGTTCCCAATGGAAGCATCAGCAGGATGACCTGAAATGGGCTTTATTTGCCATTCTGTTGGTGAGCCCAGAGGAGATGTTGGGTTGTGTCTTAAAAGCTGGCAGTGACCACAAGGACTGGTGAATGCAGTGAAGCAAAGCAGAGCATCTCAGCTCTCCAGAACGCAGCAGCTGGAGCACACCAGGAGTACCTGAATATCCTGTTGAGCTGCAATAATTAATCTCATATTGATAAGTAAGCTAATGAAATCAATGAACTATGGGATGTTGTATGGGCATTGGTGGGATTGCTCAATGCTTGCCGGCCAGATAGGAACCAACAAAGCTTTCCTCATTGTTTTCCACTCAGACTGTTTGTTTCTATTGAAGAAACAAGGGAAGGAAAGGGGTGAAGGCTCTGTTTGTACCCTTGGGCTGGCTGGATTAGAATTAGAAGGGTAATTTTACTTGGAAACATTGTTTCCAATGTCTGAATTCCAAGAGGTTTTGCTGTGCAATGTTTGGCTGATTCTGCACTGTTGTGTTTTTTGAGGGCTGGGATGGGGCTGGAGATGCAGCACAGACAGCAGCTCCCCTCCATCACCTTGTGTTGAGTTCAGAAGGGATGTGGAGTCTTAGTTTCATGGCACCAAACACTGTAGTTTGTTTCTCCATCGGCCGCATCACTTAATTTTCTCCTGCAAAAGCCTGAGAATAAGGCCCTGATAGGAGAAACTTAATTAGAAAGAGACATAAATCTCTTCCATTGCCGTGCAAGTGCCCGGCTTCATCCCTGCTCCTTCCTTCTTTGGGTCTTTGTGCTGAGCTCCTCTGCTGCACCCTGACGAAGAGCTGCCTTGAAACTCGCAACTCTTTAAAGGGCTGTTTCCTGACTTAACAAATCAATGCATTAAAGTCTATAAATATTTAATCCCTGCTCGCCCTCTGGAGGAGCTCCATACCTGCTGCCTTGCACTTCTTCCCCTCTGTGCTGGGGTGAGAACCCTCCCCATGGTACCCCATAGCACAGCTGCCCTATGGCATCCCGCTGTCTGTAGGGGAAGCCCTCAAAGACCATAAAGAGCATGGGAAAGCCTGGATGGTGTTTTTTAGATGCGAGTTAACTGGCAAGTTGCATGGCATTCCCAGCAGGTTTAACCCTGGAGCTTGTAAGGGTGTGGGAGTTTTGTTTCTAAGTGTTCTCCCATCTGCTTGAGGTGCTCAATGGTGATCTTGGCCAGATAAAGAGTCTTTGGGAATCATAGACTCGCCTGTGTTGGAAGGGACCCTTAAAGGTCAGATAAATCCCACTCCCCATCCCACCTTCCAGTCCCCACCTGTTGTGGGAGCGTGGCTCACCCATAGCCCTCATTTCTGTGCATGCTGCAGCCCTGAGCTACAAAACACCAGCCAACACCCAGGCAAACTCTATCAGCTTCTGCTGTAGGAACCTTGGCCGGGTGTCCTGTTGCCCATGAGTTGTCTGCAATCTGCCCTGTTGTAATTCCTGAAAGCAGGACAGATGCCCAATAGATGAGAACTTCTGGGGGCTGGCTGTGATGTGGGGATGCAGCCTGCAGGGAGGTGCGTGGGATCCATCCCGTGCTAAAAGCCACGAGATGCCGATCGTCTTGAATTCACCCCACTCCCTGAAATGGAAAGGAAATTCCAAAACTCTCACCGTGACAACCCTGACACTTCTGTTCCCATTTGCTCTGAAATTACCTTTCAAATATAGTTCAATCCTTCTCCAACAGAAGATCTGTCAGAGAGAGGCTCTTCCAGGACAGCTGAAAAGGAGAGAGAATGCTGCAGCATCCCTCGGAGGGAGCTGAACGTGGCACATCTCCGCTCCCAGTGCCGTGCTGTGCTCTCTCCTCCTGCAGCACGAATCCCAAAGGGAGGCAATGTTCTGAGTATTGTAATTTGATGATAATAATTCAGCATTTACAGAATCTTCCATCTTTGAATAACAAAGCATGTCAGGTTAAAAAGAATGTGATCCCCGCTGACAGGTGGGGGGGGATGAGAGGTGAAGTGACTTTGCTGGCTGAGCTGAGCTGCAGATCTGGGGGTGAAAGCTGCATTTTGGGGCTTCGAGTTGTAGGGTTTCACCTTCCTGCATTGAGAAAGGAAGGGGAGGCTGTGCTGGAGCTTGGGAGAGGAAGGGATGACATTGTTCATCTGCAAAACAAACAAAAGCAAGCTCCTGAAAAATGATCCCGCTGCTTTCTGATGACATGTGAAATGTCAACGCTGGAGAGAGCAAGCAGTTTTTGCACCCCTGCCCTTGGAGAAGTGTTCAGACATCCGCATGGAAGCAGAGTCCGTGTTATCATTATACCTAATTGTTTCAACTCCTCCTTATCTGCATGGCTTCCCCTCTGAGATGACCGAGTGAGGGGATATGGGAAGGGGAGGGGACAGTGAGTCAAACCCCGGGACTGGAACGGGAATTGTCTTTAATTAAAGTGCTGCAATGCTGTACTCACTGAGGTGGCTCAGCAAAGCATGGATTGAGGTGCATGGTGGGCAGCGTCCTGGCAGGCTGGGAGCAGAGTTTGGAGATGGGTGCTGATCGGAGGCTGCTTCTTTCTGAGATCTTTGTTAAATGCTCCTGAATTAGTGGAGCTGCCTGCAGGCCGGCTGCTGGGCACTGGGAGGGATCAGGGCCGGGTGCATCTCTCCCTGCTCCAATGCCTCCGGCTGCGTTCTCGCATCCTGCTGCCTGTTTCAGGCATGTGCTGCCTCTTCTCATCCCTGTGCTCTCATCACAGAATCATTAAGGTTTAAAAAGACCACTAAGCTCCAACCCCATCCCAAGGTGTTCACTGTCCACATCCCTCAGTGCCACATCTCTGCAGTTCTGGAGCACCTCCAGAATGGTGATTCCACCGCTCCCTGGGCAGCTGTGCCAATGCATCACCACTCTTAAGGAGAAGAAATGTTTCCTAGCATCCAACTCGAACCTCTCCTGGTACAACTTAAGTCTGTCCCTTCTTGTCCTTTGCTGTTACCTGGGAGCAGAGGACGACCCCCATCTCACCATAACCTCCTTTATTGCTGGGGTACACAGTGATGTTGCTGTGGTGTGTTGTGGGGTTTAAGGAGCCCGGCATGGAGAAAGAGGGGGCCCGGATTGGGCATCCAGGCTGCAGTGCTGGTGAGAACACACATCCCTGCAATATGCAAAACACTTGCAGGAGCAATGGGAATTTCTGCCTGACCTCAGCTGGTGTGATCAACTGATGCCCTGAAGCATGAAAATAAATAGCTCTGACTCATAAGAACAAGTGGTGCAATTACTTTAGCTCGGATAAAATATTTGTAAGTATCTAATCCTTTCCTGTACCGTGTGCAGAAGCGAGCACTTATCTCCCTGCTGTTCCCCTTCCCCACCCCGTGCTCTATGTACAGTGCCTTTGCTCCCGCAGCAGTGCAGGGAGGGATGCTGTGACCCCACAGCCACCATTCACCGCATGGAAGTTATTCTGTCCATCCCATGCAGCTGAGGGCAGGGCAGGGGATGCTAACAGTGGTCAGCCCTATTGAACACCATGCAGAAGGCTGACTGCGGATTGATTTATGCACAGGGAGCTGTGTGGGGTTGCCTGTGGTTATGGGGCTGTGTGTGGGGTGTGCTCACCTCTGGGGTCTCCAACCAGGCTACCCAAAAAGGGACCCCCCTGTGCTGCCTGCTGCCTTGCCCTGTAGCTCTTTGCATTTGCCTGGTAACGTCCCAGGCTGTCTTTGTGCTCTTCTTGCAAAGTACAGAGATTTTTCTGACTCAAACATCTTATGTTTCTTAAGAAGTATTTTTGTCCGACACTGATTTAATGGTTCTTTTCCTCAAGCTTCCTTTCCCTCTCAAGCACTCCTTGTTTCCGAACTAATTGTCAAATGAACATTAAGTTGACAGCAAAACATTTTAAGTGGTTGTTGTTGGTTTTTTTTTCCCTCTCAATGCTTTCAGCAAACAGAAAAATGACTTAATCACATGGCAGTGCCCTGATGTCCAATCTGCCTTTGGTTGTGCTATATTTGGACAGATGTACGTGGCAATACGTTCCTCTTTTTTTTTTCTCCCCTCCTTTTTCTCCCAGTTTCACAGTCAGCAGGAAAATAGCCCTGACTTCAGCTGTGCTATTGCAGGATTAGCATCTTGCCAGGACCTGAGCTGTGCAGCTGGAGATGTGCAGGTAGTGGGTTTGAGGTTCCCTGCAGCACCAGGGTGAAGGACTTATTGCTGGATGGGGACTGAGTGACACTGGGCTGCTGCACCTGAGCTGCTCTGAGGCAATCTGAGTCTACAGAGCTAAAAGTAAGGATGCTGGACTGCTGTTCGTCATCCTCCTTCCAGCCCTCATCCCGTGTTCCTTAGGGTAGTGGTGGTGGTGGGACTGTGGGGTGATGGGACATTGGATGTCAGTAAGGAGAGCTCCATGCTGGGAGATTCATGGTGGTGTTAGGGCTTTGCTGGCCTCGTAATGCTGCAGGTGGGTTTCTGCATCTCAATGTAGTTGAAGCTGCACCTCAGGTACTGTGTTCAGGTTTGGGGCTCCTCACTACAAGAAAGGCACTGGGGCCCTGGAGCCAATGGAGGGGTGAGAGGTGATGGCCTTAACTGCAGGGATGAGGCTGTGTGATGAGGGCTTGGGGCACACGTTGGGCCAGGTTTCTCTGCTTGGCAGTTAGAGTATTCCTGCCAGGTACTCCAAGCAGGGCTGGAAACCAAAAGTACCTGTGACACACACAGACTAATTACCATGGGCTGCCCCTGGAGAGCGGCTGTGAGCAGAGCTGTGCATCCTGTATCTCCATCACTCCCTGGGAAGGAAACAAAACCAGGCTTGTACCCGCGGTCCCTGCGGACACGGGGAGATGTGTGGCTCAGACTTGATTGTATTACGGTCTGCTGCCGTGATATTAAAAGCATTTAATGAACACATTTTGGGCGTGCATCGATGTACCAGCGCTCTGTTTGCTTTGGGAGGGAGGTGCTGAGGTTCCTGGTAGAACTGGTACCCTGAGGGAGACAGCACACCCTGTCACTGGGCTGCCACCAGTTTCCCATAGAACTCACTTCCCGGGCATTAAGGGAGGAGACAATATCCCATAGTGCCTACGTTGTGAGCCTGTATGTCATATCTGTGGGGCTTTTTGTTTCCTTTCAAAATGGAGCTCTGTCAGTCTGCCTGTCTTAGGCATCCCAAAGGTTGTGTTTTGCCATGTAGCAGGATTATTTCTTTGGCTGTCTTACTGATAAGAAGTGACAAGAGTCTCCATATGGCACTTGTCAGCCTTCCCTCTAAAATGCAAGTAGCCTTGGAAGACTTTGGCTTGAGCAAAGCGTGCCCTTCCAACAGAAACCTATTAGCTGCTGCTTTTACTTTCCTCCCTCCTCCGCCCTTGTTAGAATAAAGTACTTTGCATGATTTTCCCCCTTGTTTCAGCCAACAAACATGTTTGTTTCTCCTTAATTACCCAGGTGTCAATGGGGTGCTTCATCACTGTCTCTCCTCAGCCGGTTCCTTTTCCTTTCCACGGGTAGCAGCTAATCAGAAGCCTGGATTGCAAATCCTGCAAAATCCTTAAGACTTGAAACTGGAAAGTAACCCAAAAGTGACCTTGAAATGACTTTCCGTGTCCATGGAAATTAAAATTAACTGGACTGATTTGACTGGCCTGAGGGGAAGAAGGTATTTTAAAATAAGAAAAAAAAATAGTAATCTGACAAATGAGCCAGGAAAGTTTTGAATGTCTCAGGTGAACAGGAACATTAGAATATGCATCAGTTATAAATGCTGGAGCGCGGAGTGCCTGGAACTGTTGGAGGAAATAATCAGTGGGTTTGTAGGAGATATGAGGATGTGGCCGTGGGAGCTGCTGCTTATTCTGGTGGCTCTGGAAGTGTGTTGCACAACTGCAGAGCGTTGGAGGGGTGTGCAGGTGTTGGTTGTTGTGAAGCTTAAAGTGGTTCGTGCAAGGTCATGGAGGACGGTCCTTGCTGAAGTTGTGGGTTAGTCCATATCCCTAATCCTGCTTCCTCTGTATGGATGAACAGCTGGGATGGAGGTGGCTGGAGATGTGCATAGGGTTGGTCCTATTGGGGTTTCCAGCAGGCTGCCCAGGGAGGTGCTGCAGTCACTGTCCATGGAGGTGCTCAAGAACTGTGGAGATGTGGCATTGGGGCATGTGTCAGTGGGCATGGAGGGATGGGTTGGAGTTGGACTCAGTGATCTTAGAGGTCTTTTCCAGCCTTTGGGCTTCGATGCCAAGCAGCCAGAATTGCAGCATCTGCAGGCAAAAGGTGTTGGTGTGCTCACTTGGAGAAACATGGGTTATGAAGGAGAACTGGGGTTACGTGGCAACCTCTGTTTCCCTGTTGTCAGTCCCATGACTGCCAATGGCCTCGTTTGTCAGTTTTGAGGTTGGGCAGCAGCCTTATCTTGACAAGAGAGAGAGATTTAGAGCTCTGTAATCCATGCTTGTCCATCCTAATTACTTCCCTTATCAGCCTTCAGGAGAGTAAGTTCACAATGGTAATTAGTCCCTCGAATCCCACCCTGTCTGAATAATTAACAGACAGTTTGAATAGCAGGGAGGGGGGAAATTGCTGTTTTGGGCTGGGAAGGTCCTTTTTGGGTGGAGAGTAACACAGATTTCTTAAGCAATCAAACACTGTCTGCAGAGGGCAGCCTGGGGAGGCACTCATGGCTGCAGGATGATGACCAGGAGGAGCGTGTTGCATTTGTGTTTGCATAGCATGAGCTGTTCCAGAGCAGGGAGTGCTGGTGGGGCAGCATCGAGGTTGTGAGCTCCTGTGGCTCGGTTGGGTCCACCTGGAGCTGGAAGCAATGCCATTGCTGCAAATGAGCCCATTCATCATTGCTGGTGGTAGAGACGCAGCACAAAAAGAGGGCAGTTTGACCTAATGCTGCCCTAGAGCAGCTGCAATTACTGGAGTATAATTCATTTCAAATGGATCCAGAGATTTCTTTCCATTAACATCCAGAGCCAAATAGAGGATTCCTGAGCTGAGCGGGGGGAGGCTGCATGCTGCAAGGGCAGGGCTGGACCTGGCAGGACTCCTCCATGCTTCCCTGGGTAGGCACCACTTGTCATTGCTGCTGTTTAAATGAGCACCTTAACACAGGTGGCATTATTGGGTGTGATGTGATGATGATGAAGGGCAGCCAGCGGTGGCAAATCTCTTGCAGAAAAGCTTAATGTTCATCTTTTTCCAAGTGGAAGGGCTTACATTCATAAAATGTGGTTATTCCAAGCCAGTGCGTTGTTTTGTGTCCAGAAGTTTGCAGGAGATAGAAAAGTGTGACTGGAAATGACTCATCTTTCATTGATTTTAGGAATTGTTGTTGGGGTTCAATGTGCAGAGAATCATTAAGGCTGGAAAAGCCCTCTAAGATCCCCAAGTCCAACCCCAACCCATCCCACCATGCCCACTGACCACGTCCCACATCTCCATGGTTCTGGAATGGTGACTCCATCATTCCTTGGGCAGCCATGCTGCTGCATCAACACTCATTTAGAGAAGAAACGTTTCCTAATATCCAACCTGAACCTGAGACTGTGGTGTTAGTTTGTGTGCCTGGTGTTGCCATCACTAGAAGATCCAGCTGTGTGTTTTGCATTTGGTGGTTCTTTGAAAGCAGACGAGTCCCAACCCAGCCCTGCTGTGTGCCATGATGAGGCCATTCAGCAACAAGGTGGGTCTGAGGGGCAGGCGGTGCTTTTGCATGCTATGCTGGTTCTGAGAATAAATGCAGCTCGGGCTCCGTGCTCCAGAGCTGACCTCTGTCTCCAAGGACCCTGCAAATAAATATATGTAACGGGAAGGACAGAATTGGAATCTTTTTTTAGGTCGCTGCTTTAATTTTCAGATGTCTTCTATCTAACCTGGCTCCGGGAAAAAAACATCTTGGTTTTTATTACAAGCCCCAAAGGCTCATACTAATAGGTTGGTTTAGAGCTGGCAATAATATCTTCCAGAAAGTGTGTGCAAAGCTGGCCGAACTCGAGGCTCTGCCAACACTTCAGCATCCCCATCTCTGCATCTTCAATGGCTTTTTCCATTCCCTGCTCCCAGCCCAGGTAGACCATTGGCCATGTCCAAGAGCTCATGGTTGAGCCCAGGTTTTTGGGGAAGGCTGCAGGGACATGGACTGGCATGGGAGGTGCATTCCCTTCTGCTCTTTCCAAGGCAGTTTGTTCCTTGCTATGGTGCTAGGCAGTGATGGCCATGAGGAGGCAGTGGGCACAGGGTAAGGACTCCGGTGGCTCCCACATGGTTCAGCTGTGCTGGGGGCACAGCTCCTGTACCATCTGCCTCTCCTTCTGTCATTGTGTCTCTAAATCAAAGAGGCAGCTCCATTCAATAATTCATAGCCTCGTGTTGCCTCTGTAATATTTAAAGGGGGGAAAGATGCCATTTGGGTTGTCCTTCCTGCAGGCTGGAGGGAGAGCAGCAGGAGTGATGGAGACGGGTTGGTTCCTTGAGCAGTGCAGTTCATCTGGCAGCCCATTCCCAACACCGACTGGCAAAGCTGTCCCTTAAGGAGGGCCTTTTAGAGGTCTTATCCTGCACCCAAGCAGGCTTATTTTCATTCCTGTAAAGACTTTCCCAAAATCGAAGTGGAATGGAGGGTGTTCTGCAAGTCCAAAGAGTCTGGTTGTTTAGAAGTCACTGGAGTATCCCATGTTCATTATTTTAACAATTGGAGAGAGGATTTTATTTTCTCCCGAATCATAAACACAATCTTCGGTGTGTTTTATGAAAACAATAAAGCTAAACTCTAATAACCACACATTTTCCTTGCTTTATGTGCGCGCATCCTTGGGGAATGGGGCCTCAAGGACTCATCTTGCTCTGCTTTTAACAGAGTTTTAATGTGCTCAAGTTGGGAAGCGGTGGAGAGCTGGATTCTGAATTTGCTTTGGTACCTGAAGGAATTTCTTTGCCTTTAAAAATGCTCAAGGTGAGCAAAAAGGGAACATTTGGAAGAGAAAATTAGTGACGCAATGCAAAGAAAGCACTGCGATCTGCAAATCAGGCTTCATTTAAATGCTGTATATCACAAACTCTTCTATACGAGGTCTAGTTCGTTTTGTAGCATCTCTTTTTTTTCCTTCTTTTTTCTTTTAAATCTTGTGAATAATATTGTTTTCTTTTAGATCTGAGGCTCTCAGAGGCAATTTGTGACATAGAACCAAAGTGGGGAGGTGAACGAAGCGGTTCCTAAAGTAGTTAGCCACCTGATGGATTGTTTTATATTGGAGTGCAGAAGTAGGTTAGGGCCCCAGCTCTGTCTGTGGCTGTGAGTTTTGATTGAGAACTCACTTAACGAGATACTTTCCATCCAGAAACATTGAGAAGTCCAAAATACCATGGAGATGCTCCAGTTTTGAGCACTTTTCGGGGAGCAGGGAGGGAAGGAAATGCCATCTTTTGGCATTTCTTTGAAGAAGTGTGGGTATGGAGCATTCTGTGCTGTAGACACTGCGGGACAGCAAATAGCAACTGACTGAGTGGAGGAGGAGGTGGTGAAGTGGGGGTCGGCCTCTCCTCCCAGGTAACAGCGATATGGTGGGATGGAATGGCCTTGAGTTGGCTGGTCCTTGAGAACAGTGAGTGGCAAGAGAAGGAACCCAACATGTGAGACATGGGGAAGGACAATCTGTGGCTGTGCATCCCAAAATGTCGACACCAGAGGGCTGAGGAGCCCAAACGGTGCTGGGATGGGAGGAAAGGAGAGGAGATGAGATGTGGTGCTGCTGCTGATGGCAGGAGGTGGTGCACTGGTGTGGGCATTACTCAGAAGGGGTCTTTTTAGAGGCAGCTCTGTGCTCTGTACATGGACAGGCTCTCACTCTGCTCCTTGGGTGTTTGGAAAGGGTATTTGGGGCAGCAGGAGAAACGATGTGCTCTGACCATCCCCAAGGGCACACACAGATGTGTGCTGAGCAAACCCTGGGATGCACACCTGCTCACACACGTGCCCAGCAGTGTCCCTGAGCTGGCAGAGCCATCCTGGGTAGCAGTGCTTAATGAGCCCCAGCTTGAATGTGCCAGCACTGCTCGGTGCCTGTTGGAGCTGACGCGGTGTTCTCACGTCCCGAGCCCTTTGATGCTTGTCTGAGAGCATCGGCGCGCTCAGGCTTCCAAAAGAGCTCTCGGCAGAAGAGTGATAAATGTGTTTAATTTTTGCAGAGCTTGTAGACTGGTTTTATCCCAGGATCCGTCTCTTGAGGTTTTATTAGCTGATGGCGACTGTAGGAAAAAAGTCAAAGCGACCAGATAGGAACAGCCGTGGAATTGATGTCGGAAGCAAGAGCGTGTTTTGGAGATAACGTTTCTCGTTCTCACCATTGCTGCGTGCTGAGTTCTGGCAGCACAGTCCCAGTTCTGCTGTAGCTGTGTGGCTGCTGCACACCAAAAACCCCTCCTGTATAGATGGGGGATGCTTTGTTGTGCCCTGCTCGGGTCCGTCAGAGCATCCCTTCAGGGACTGGTGATGAGACAGGTGACAAATGCCCATTTCCCTGATGTGCAGCTGATAAACCTGTGCAGGGAGAGCTCAGTTTGGGCGGCAGGAGGGGGCCCAGATCCTGTGTGCTGGGTGGGGGAACCGTTACCCACCTCTGGGGCTGCAAGAGGGACAATTTGCAAACATGCGTTGTTGCGTTGCCGTAGGGAGCCGGGCTGTAAATCATCACCTTGCAGCCTGCATGCAGATTCATCCAGGGAACCTATTTAATTAGGGGATAAATTTAGAAATCAATTATTATTTGCAGAAACAGTTTCCTTCCCTCTAATGAGGCTGCAAGGATTCATCCCCCTCTGCCTCTCCCATGACCTTTGTGTATGCAGAACAGGGCTGGAAAGGTTCGATATCTTTTCTTATTATGGCTGATCCTTTTGGGGTGGCGATGTAGGACTTTCCCCAGGACTCTTGTAGGGCAGCAGATGGGGATACAGGAGTGAAAGTATGCTGTTTGTGATCTATTGGTGCAGTGATGGTAGGGGAAATAGGTCCAGTGTGAATGGGGATGTGGATCAGCCTTTCCAATGAGTGGGCTGCTCTCTTCATCGCAGCAAGCAAAGCACTTGATGTGAGAGAGGTCCCGTGCTGGATGCAGGGACTGTGCTATGCCCAGCCCAGGGTGGCAATCACATCACTGTGAGAGCATCACTGCTCTGGGCTGCACGTGTTTCTGCCACTTAGGAGCTTTTAAGCTCTGACAAATTGCTTCGCCTCTGTTTTGATTCATCCACTTCTGAATGTGGAAAAGCTATTTTACCCACAGGCTCCGAGAAGTCTTAAATAAATTCATTTGCTTTTATTTTACTTTATTTTGGATTTTAATGCCTCCTCGTCATCTGATGCCACTTGCGGAGCCCTCCGGCTGCTCTGTGCTTTTAGCTCTTTTGGCTCAGTCTGCTTCATCTCAACACAGCTCAGTTCAGGTCAGGGAGAGGTGGCAGGTTTCATAGCCCAGTTTCCACAAGCCTGTATATTCTGGTAGGGGATCTGTGGGCAGCCGCCGTATTGCCTGGTACGTGGGCACGTGGGGCTATCCAGAGAGCAAGAACTCAGATGCATCTCCCAGAGAAGGGCAAGGATGCTCAGCTAATCCTAATCCTTGCTTGAAGTCTGCCTTGAAAGCAAGGGTGGGACCCTATTGGAGTGGGCTTTCCATCTCGATGTACATGGAGGAGTTCTGTCAAATGTTCCGCTTTGTATCAAATACTTCTTGCCTTTTGGGCAAGGACAAGCCCAGGCTTTTCCAGGCTGCTCATCCTGCTGCTCCAGGTGATCCCATCCTTGCTGTCCTGGTGCTGTCAGCCCATGGGCAGCTCCTGCAGTTCACCGGTTGCTGGCTGTGCCAGCGTTCACCAGGAGGAGAGGATCCGTGGGGGAACCGTGCTGTAAAAATTGCTTTGCTTCACTGTCTGAGCAACGCCGTGAGCTATCATCTTACCTTATGGTTTTAAGAGGTATGTTTCCCAAAGAGAGACGTTTAAAAATGCATGGAGGTTATAAAGATCTTGGCTAGTTGTAATCAAGCTCTGGGCGATGCTCGCCCCTGGAGTGCCGCTCTGTTGCTCCAGCAGTGCGCTGTGCACACGTGTGGATGCTATAAGCCCGCTGCAGTGCTCGGCTTTGTGGTGGAGCCTGCTGGCTTTGCAGTGCCCTTCGAGTCACCCCAGCAGGTCTGGCTGCCCTTTCCTCCCACAGCAGCTTGCAGGGAGGAGTAGTGAGGGGATACAAAGCTGCCTCATCCCTGTGGACTGTGCTGCAGCCACGGGCACTGCCTGGCTTGGGGCAGAGCATCCTGCCCTGGTGCTGCAGGTATCTGCAGAGAGCTGAACTCCCAGCCCTGCGTGTCCCTTTTGTCTCTCATAACCCAGCCCTAGCTCAGTCACGGGGCACTGCTGGCAGTGCTTGTTACCTGCAGGAAGGCTTCTCAGTTGGAGAGATGTGCACCGGTTTCTTTAATGGGGATTAATGGTTGAGTTATCAAAAAGGAAATGGTGCTTGTGCGTTTGAAATAGCTGGCAAAAGCCTCTTCAGATTATCAGCTATTCCCATTTATCAGCTGTGTCTGCTTGGCTTTGGGTATGGCACGCAATGAGATCTCAAAGCGTCCTTGGGGACGCTGTTGTGTCTACATGGGGAGTAGGGGTGCAAAAAGGGCATAGGGCTCTCCAACCCTGCTATTCTGGCACTGGTTTAGTGGGCATGGTGGCAATGGGTTGGCAGTTGGACTTGGTGATGTTAGTGATCTTTTCCAACCTTAATGATTCCATGATTCTCTTCTGGGCTCAGCATTCCCCATCCAAGCAGCAGTGCCCTGCTGTGCTGAGCCACATGCCAGACATCTCCATAGGGCTGGTTTAACACGTAGCAGCACCATCTGCCTGAGTGCAGTTGGCTTCCACGGCTGGTCAATGGGAGTCTCTGCTGACAAATAAAAATGGAATTGAATGGAAGGGAATTGAAAGTCAAAAGGGCCCTGTAATAATTTTAGACTGCCTGAGGCTCCGCGCTGAAGCCCTGGCATTATAAATAAGGGTAATGGACTAGGGACTGAATTGCAATCAAAGCAGCTGTAAGAACGGGGAACGTACACGGAGCTTCCTTAAGGTGCGTGGAGGCTGATTGTGATCTGCAGGCAGTGAAGGCAGATCAATACCTGCTCGTGGCTTCTGTCAGCCTCTGCAGCCTTTGGTTAGAGGGGACGTGGGGGCTGCAGAGCCACGAGGAGGGGTTTGTGGTGCACGGTGGGAAGGGCTGGCTCTGTCCTCATTGCTTGTCCCATCTCATCTCCTGGTCCTCAGCTCTGTCTGCATGGTGATGCAGCCTGCTGGCCTCCTGCTGTGCCTCACCGTAATTGCATCTGCCCGGAATATGCACTTTTTAGAAAGAAAAGCACAGTGCACACATGAATGTTTATGAATTAGTTTGGTGGGAGAGTGAGAAGAATCCCAACATTCTGGTTGGGTTCACTGTGCCTGATGTACACTACTCTAGAACGTACATGAACCCAGCTTCTCATTCTTCTCTTTCTAGACAGCCCCCAAACAGCAAAACCCACCTCTTTGTACACCTAACCTTGTGCTGGGCTTTGGCCATTGGGTTCATCCAGCATCAGGCAGAGCAGGGGAGATGCTGAACTCGAACCCTTACAGTGCTGAGGCTGTTCCCCACGGGCTACCTCAGGACCAAGGCTCCCTGCTGCCCTCCTGCATCCACAGCAGCTCCCAGTCCCAACCTTAAGGACGTGCTGTGCCAGAACCACCCGTGGAGTTCCGTGCAGGTGCAGAGCATCTCATGCTTTGAAAAGAGATGATCAGAGAGATCTTGTCAACCTTCTTAAACTTCTGAGCTTCTCTATTCCTTCTTTACAACGTGCAGCTGTGTTTGTGTGTTGCCCTGGGGAGCACTGCGAGGGGAGCACGTTTAGAAGGAAAAGAACATGTTAACATTGAGCGGAGGGAAAGGTGGAAGAAATAATGAAGTGAGCTAATGATTGAGGAGGAAAAATACCCACCGCACTGCCAACAAAAGACCCAAACCCTAAGATGTGTTAGGGCCTGTTTGACTGCAGAATTGTTCCCCTGGGGAACGGGGGGAAGCCCCATTACTGGAGTCATTTTGGAGCAAGTCTGCTATAATCTGCTCTGCAGGGAGCAATTGTGTGCTGGCAAGGGCGCTGGGGAGATCTCTGTTTATGACTTTGTGCATAATTTTGGTTCATTAGCATAAGTGGTAGTAGCTAGCACCAGAGAATCTATATACCAGCACTTGGACAGTGGGTGATGGCTTTGGAGAGCATGAGCTGGGGAAAGCCAGTGGCTGAAGGCAGGAGTGGTGCTGAGCATTAGGGTGAGGGATCTGGGGACCCTCTGCTTCTGTGGGTGCACCCAATGGGATTGGGGATGGGGACGGCTGTGGGTTGGGTCTGGGGCACAGAGCAGGGGCAAAGGGCTCTAAGCAAAGTGGGTTATTTTAATGCCGACCTTCAAGGATGAAACAAAACGTGGGCGACGGCGGTGGATTAGCAGAGAACAAGCCAATTAAATACAAAACAGGCTTTGTGAAACTTGGTGGCAGATAAGGCAGGGCTGCAACCTCCCGAAGAACCGATGAACGCTGAAGCATTGCATAAAGGCAAAAGGGGGGGGGGGGGGGGGGGGGGAGCTGCTGAATATTTCAAGCCTGGCAGCCTGCCTTGGAGAAGGCAGGGGTGAAAAGGCTATCAGCACTCTTTGTGCCATCAGCCAGACAGCACGGGAGGAGGAGGAGGGGGATTGGGGGGGGGAAGGCAGAGCGCCCGGCAGCCGGGAGGCACGAAGTAACAATTCTCCAACTTTAATATCTGCTGTTTCATTTTATATTCATCATGTCAGCATAATCTGCTTTTATGGGAATCGTCTTGGTTCCCAACCAAGTGCGTTTTAGGCCTTCTTGCTTTTAGGTTTGATTGTAATAAGAGCTGAAGAGTTAGAAATGTTTGTGTGTGAGGATTGTAGGAACGGTTGGAGGGAAGGTGGAATTTCTACATGGATCAGAGGGAGCCCTGCTGGGGTCCCACATCCCTCCATGACCTGTCCTGGATTGGTGGCTGTCCCATTGCCGTGAGCGGTTTGGGTTCTGAGCAGTGGGAGGTTTTTTGTTTGGAAGGTTCGATATCCAAGGAAAACATGAAGCTGCAGCCTTACGGGACCCAGAGGAAGGGCAGAGAAGGAGAAAGTGCTTTGTGTACTTCTTCTTGATGAATTCAGAGCATCGTTAGCAGATGCCATCCATCCTCTGGGGGCAGTCAGCATCATTGCCAACACAGGCAGGGCTGGATCTGTGGGTCAGCCTGACCATTTTCTCCTTGTTTCACCCACAGAGCTGTGGCTGTTGCTTTAGGGCCGGCTCGAACGCTGAATAGCTCGAGTTCTTGAATAGCTACAGCCTACAAGTGCTTTTCCATTGCTGCCCATTTCGAACCCTCGCTGTATCTCATTCTATTTTAGTGCAGGAATGCCCTTAATTTGCTCCAAAAGTATTTGAAAGCTCTGATAACGGGCAATCTTGGCTGCAGACTATTGCATTCCTGCTGATGGACGGCGTATCGCCGCTGTAACTACCGTGTAGATAGCGGAGTGACAATGCGTGTCCGGCGCAACACGGGCAGTGTAATATTCGTGTCAAGTGCTCGAGGCCAAGAAACTTCCCTGCATTTGGATATTGAAGGGTTCAGCAGCTAAAAAGGCTCGAGAACATTTTTCTTGCATTTTTTTTTACCCCCTTCCTTTTTTTCTCTCCCCGAGCAGCAGATCTGCTGGAAGGCTCCCAGTGTTCTGGCAGCGCTGGGGGTGGTGATGGCCAGGTTTCTTGCATTGTGGGGTTCAGGGCTTTGGGGAGCATTCAGATATTTATAAATGGATGGTAAATGGCGCCCGGCGTTCATCAGGAATTGCCTCGCTGCCGGGTTTTGCTTAACGTCGCGAAATGAATGTTAAATTGAAGTTTCTACTTTTGGAAGAGACCTTTTGAACATGAAACAGGCTTATCTCCAGTCTAGGCTAAAATCCAAAAAATTGCCTGAATCTCAGAACTCCCCAGAAATGTTCTCTGTGATCCGTTTATACACCCCGTGCAAAAAAAGATACGTGTGGAAAGGGAAGAACTTCGGAGGATTCTGGCTGCTCCTGGGGATTTCTTCCATGCTGCCCATGGTGTGATGAGCCTTTGAGAGTGGTGGTGGTCGGGTCCTGGCAGCGCCACATTGGGTCCCTGCTGTGGTTCAGGCAATGCAACTTCTGATCCTGAGCCTGTTTGGGCAGGGGTGTGTGGGAAGTGTGCGTGCCCAGCAAGCAGTACTACAGATTGCCCTGTCCCGTGGGTGACTGCACCTCTGAGCAGAGTTAGGATGGGGCTGTGCTATCCATCCTAAAGCTGTCAGTGCTTCTGCTCCTCCATGTGACCTTTGATGCAGTTTTAATTAGACAGGTAGGTGCTTTTCAGTGCTGAGCTTTGAACTATTGGTATAAAGACAACTGTGGCTAAACAGCCCTGATACTGCCTTCATTCTGTTCTTACTTTTACCACCATACGAGGCCCTCCACTCTCATCTCTTTGCAGGTGAGATGGCTGTGTTCCATCCTTACTGTGCAGTATCGCACCAGCTCCTGTCCTGAAGTGTGAGCCGCAGACCTGACTTGATTTGCAGGGCAAAGACTGCGAGCAGCTCCTCTTGGTTCTGCTTTGCTCCAGCAAACAGCTATTTATATTAAAGGAGAGAAGGGATTATTAGGAGACATCTCGTTGCAGTGACGGAGATGTGACAGTGAGTTCACGCATCCCCTCCAAAGTGCGAGCGTGGGCTCTTTATGGATCCCATGCATGGTCAGGAGCTGTTTAGTTTTTTTCCTCTGAGTGCTCAGATGTGCACAGAAATTGGGGATAACGACCAGTGCTGTGCTTGGGAGGCAGCGCTAATGAGCACAGACCTCGATGAGGTTCAGCTGGCAGTGGCACGCCTGCAGTGCCATTAGCGAGGTGCTGAATAAGGGGTTGGCAGTAGCAGGGTAGTCTTGTCCTTGCCCCAGCCCTACTGAATTCCCACAGTAGCAGTGGGGCATTGCCTTCCTGCAGCGGCAGCCCTGTGGATCCATCCTGTGGCACAGTGGGGGCTTCTCTGCTTTAATCTGTGGTTCAAAGCCCAGAGTCTGCTGCTGAACAATGTGCTGCTTTCAGGGTTGGGAAGAAGTGTTCCTGAAAAATAGACTTTTGTTGTTGGGTCAGGAGGGGTCAGGACACGGGTCTGTAGAAATGGAAGCTCTTGATCTTGTGGCTACCAGTGATCCAGCACCTTGAAGGACCTTGACCCAAAAGATGTTGGGAGCTCTCAGGATGCCCTCAGCTGGGCTCACTTCATTGTTCCAACCCCAACCCAACCCCACCATGCCCACTGACCATGTATCTCAGTGCCACATCTCCACTCTCCTTGGAAACATCATTCTGAAGCATGTCACGACCCACTGAATCAGATGTGAGGTGGCTCTCCTCAACAGAAGGGAATGGGGTTTGGGTTCCCCATGATATGACTGCTTGCTGACACCCCACGTCCGGTGACTCAGAGAACTGCCACTGGGAACCTGACATCCTTCCCATTGCTTGTCTTGCAAATGGAACAACAAATGCAAAAAGAGAGGTGGTGGAAGGAGAAATATTGTGGCTTATTTAGCAGCAGTATTTTTTTTTTCAGTTTCGGTTTAGCTGCCAAACTGACAAATCGGTTCTTTGCAGAGATCTGTTAAAAACTTGATAGGCAGCTGTGGAGCTGTCAGCACTCCTGTTCTGCTGCTGCCTGGCCAAGCCAGAAGCTACAGCTGCAGATTGGAGCTGCTGGGAGTGCTGAGTGCAGAACTGTGCTTGCTTTCGGTTGCATGAAGCCCAAATGGTCCCAGCTCCTCATTTGTCAGGTATGGTGCCGTGGTGGTGTCGGGTGGGGATGCTGCAGCGCTGGGGCGTATTGGGATGCTGCCATCACGACTCCCAGTCCTGAGATGGGAGATGCAGGTTAGATGTGAGGAGGAAATTCTTTACGCAGAGGGTGGTGAAGCCTTGATGTCGTGGAACAAACTGACTCTCAGTTTTGTGTTTCCTCCCTGCAGAGATGTCGGGGACGGTGGCGGACATCTCGTTGGTGCACTGGAAGCAGCAATGGTTGGAAAACGGCACCCTGTACTTCCATGTCTCCATGAGCAGCGCTGAGCAGCTCTCCAGGACCACCCCCCCCAGCCTCCAGGAGCCTTCCGAGATCGTGGAGGAACAGATGCACATTCTTCATATCTCTGTCATGGTGAGTAGGAGTGTATGGGGATAGTGATGGTAAAGGACAGGCTGGAGAGTCTGACGTGCGTGTCTTTGTCCTTGTCTGTGTCTTCTTGTCCCTCCAGAGATGGAGAGGTGTGTATGAAAGGGCCAGGAGACAAAGTGGGGCTGGTCTTGTATGAGAATGAGGTGGTGGTCTAGAAGTTAGGTTTCTAGATTCCCAGAGCACTGTGTACCTGCACATTGCTTGCACAAAGGAAGTATTTTATAGGACTGGGAATCCTACTGCAGCATCCCTGTGCACGAGGTGCATCTGTTTGTGTTTTACAGCCTGTGTGCTATTTCTGTGCCGTCTGTTTTTTTCATTTTGGAAAGCAGAGCAGAGGTAGCTTCATGATGACTTTTTTTTTCCTGCTTGAACAGGCAGCTGTTTGGCTTATACAACCTAAATCTGGTGGTTTGTTTTTTTTCTGGGCACCTCAACCCTTGTCAGCGAGGCTTCAGATTGGGCACTGAGTGCAAGTGAACACAGAAAGAGGCTCTGCATTAATGCTGTTGGGTGAGGGAAGGTACAGTGTGAGAGCAGGATGGCAGAAGGGGCCTTAGGGTGACAGACTCCAGATGAGCGAGGTGAGGACAGGAGAGAAACCAATGTCCCTCGTGCACTTTCTTTCCAAGTCCTGGTGCTCCCAGCAATGGGAGCTGTGCTGGGGACCTGCAGTGTTCCCTGGGCCAGGACTGCCCACCAGCAGAAAGCTTTGCCCATCTTTTGGATGATTCATTAACTTCTTTGAGTGAACCCAAGCCAAGGTTGGAGTTACTAGCAGAAGATAAATGCCTTTTGTGGGTTTCTCTCAAAACCACATGGAGTTGTGTAGCTTAAGTAAAACTTCTCAGAAGTCTTTGTTTCTTGGATTAAATGCTAATCCATGACCCTGAGCTTTGGGCTGCTTTCCCATACTATTACCTAACATCCTGACTGCAAGTCATTGCATCCTGCAGAGCCCACACTGCTGTGTGCCATCCGAGTGCCCAGCTCCTGCCCTCCCGTGTCCTGCTGTGTGCCATTCACTTGACATGACCTTGCCATCATTTCTCTGTGTCCTGCCACAAGCCCCAGGGGCAGCTGTGACCCTCTCTGCACCTCTGCTCAAGCTCAAGGACATCTGTAGCAGCACAATAGTACTTTTTTTCTTTCTTTTTCTCACCATTTTGTCTTAATCTTTCCCTGATGAAACATAACACATTAATTACTGCAGTTAAAGGGAATTCAGTCTCCATTACTGTTTGCCACCCCTTTCTTCTTGGCTTGAGCAACTAAGATTTGTCTCCCAGATGAAAAGGGAGGAAAGGAAATGTATATATATATATAAATATATTTATGTAAATGCTAGATTTTATTTACTCTTTATTTTTTGTGCAGCGCCAAGTAGGAAGGAATCGATATTTTTGTCATTATGTCTGTTGTGTTTTTTCCCCATAATCTTAGCTGTTATTTGGGTTTAATTGTGTTGTTTCCTCTTGTGTGGAAGTAAATCTTATCTGTTTTGGATTAAAATTCAATGAAGGTCACAGCAGCTCGAAAACTTACCAGGCTGCAGCAATTAATGTTCATTTGGCTTTGATAAATTGGAATGTTCCCCACAATAGGACTGGAGTGGATTTCAGAAGCAATAATTCTTCCATTAACTCAATGATTCCCTGCATGATAGAGCGTCTTGTCACTGCTCTGTTTGTCGTCTGTCACTTTGAGGATCTGGGCATATGCCTGATATGATTTATCATGATTATTGGGGCCGCTTGTGTCAAAACATTTTAAACCACTAATTATTCCAGCCTTGTAAATTGCTGAATTTAGCAGAACATAAGATATATTTTTCTCCACCATATTGTGCCTGTTCAGTTATTGTTGAGCATCGTTGTGGGCTCAGGCTCGGAGCCACGTTTTCTAGTGCTTGCTGCAGCTGTGTGTGCAATTGCAGGATGCAGAGCTGTGGGCATTGGCAGGATGGGCACATTTCACCTTGCACCTGAATGGATGAGCTTTTTGGCAGCTCTTTGGCTCTGCGTTGCCCTGTGCTGTGCCCCTAAGATGGGGATGCAGGACTGGTGCCTGTGGGATGTGATAGGTGGGGAAGGTCACCTCTCACCTTCCCAGGATGATAACACACCAAAGCCTCATTTCATCTTGTACCACCTCCATGCAAGGGGCTGTTGGAGTGTCTGGAATAAAGATGACCAGGTATCATCAAACTGATCTATGTTTTGTAACTTCCTGCTTTCTGCATGCAGCAGACAGTTAGCTGCTGGTTTTTCGGTCTCCCGGCAGATTTTTCAGCTCTTATTTAGACAAGTTTCCTTTTTATTTCTTGATCTTACGCATCCCAATGTGTCCCTAATGATCAGCTGCTTGTGCTGTGCTCTGTCAGCTTCTAAGATGGGTATAAAGTGTGCTCTTAAACGCTTCCCTCTGATTGAGCATCCTGCTCTGAAGTGGAGCAGAGTGGGATGTGCAGCCCAATGCCTTCCTCCCATTACCATGGTCATCACTACAGGTTCAGAAACATTGCATCTGTATCTAAGAGCTGGAGGGGGGGAGGGTTCAGAAACTGCTGCCTCCTTCCTGAAGCTGCTTCTCTGCCATCATCCATCCATCTTTAAACTCTCTTTTTCCCCTTTTCCTGTCAAGAATGTCATGACTCTGCCTCTCTGCACTGCCTGTGTTTCCTTGAAGAGCCCCATTCCCATTGGGCTCCCAGCTTCAGGTTGGCTGCACAATATATTGGGTGTAAGGGCTGAGTGCTCCGGTGGCTGTAGGATGCTGCTGGAGCCTCTTTGCACCTCTTTGCAGTGTGCCTTGTTGATGGCAGCCAGCTCATTTGGAGAAGAAGGGTGTAACATGAGTAATGAGGTAGTGAAGGAGGCACAACATCTGTGTCATCATTTCTGCACCAGGAGGTCAACCGGATTCATAAAACAGGCACTTCCAGCTTGTGATATGTTTAGGAATTAATTAGGGTAGGGGAAAAAAAAAATAATGCTGCAGCAGCAGATTTCCTTATCCGAAAGTTATTAAGCGGCTAAATTGATCTCCAATGAGCTGTTTGGGTTTGGTTTATTTTTTTTTATTTTTTTATATTTTATTTTTAATAAAAAGAGGAATAGGATCGGTAGGAGCTGCCCCAGGCCGAGCCCAACACGGCATCCCCACGTCGTCTGTCCCTGTCCATGGTGCTGAGCCCTCCCCGAGCTGTCTGAGGGCGCTGCTGGGCCCGCGGCTGTATCTGATGCCCATCAACCAACTCTTTCTAGGCTCGGAGAGATATCCTCTGCCTTTCCCAGTCTTTTCCCCTCTTCTTTCCACCTCTCCACCTTTGCAGAGATGGGATAGAATGGGAACCGGGTGTAATTAGCGATGTGCCCTTGTATTTGGGGAATTCGTTTTGAGGGGATTTGTCTTTCAAGTGTTGCTTTTGTGACAGAGGGTCCTGTTATGTTCATAATTCTTCACTCGTTCCTCTCTTTTCTACCTTAGTTACTGGGAATGCATTATTTTATAACTCTCCATCTAGCAGAACCCCCGGTGTTAAAATATGTAACTGGAGTGCTTGATTTGCATCCCTGATAAAGTAAGGATGAATAAACACTCTTAGTTCATCCAAGCTGAGCAGCGAACCAACTTTCTGATGTCATCCCCAGGGCAATCCAAGTCGATATTAGGGGAAAAGCAGCCATGGGAGGGACTGCTCCTTGCAGATGGCATTGAACGCGTGGGATGCATCTGCTGCCGTAGAAATTTTCCATCTTCAATGTGCTGAAGAAGGAGAATAGTTGGAGGGGGAAAAGCATGAGCTCGTGTTAGATAGGTGGTTGGTATAGACAGAGGGTACTTGAGCAGATGCTGAAGTGAGGAAATGGAGGAGAAGCATAGGGATTTGGGGAGAAGAGTAGGGTTAGTGCATGGCTCAGAACATGGGCACAAGGGAAGGAGCTGTGTACATCTGCCCTCACCCTGTCTGTGTGCATCTTCATGCTGCTGAAAAGTCAAGTGCGTGTTCATAGTGGGGCTGTGCTTGGAGTTTGCAGATCATAGAACCACCAAGTGGTTTGGGTTGGAAGGGACCTTGAAGACCATTGAACCCCACTCCCTGCTGTGGTTTGGCTGCCCCCCAGCAGCTCAGGCTGTCCCAGGTCCCATCCATGGCCTTGGACACCTCCAGGGATGGGGCGCCCACAGCTCCCTGGGCAGCCAGTATGGGAGAGGAAGGCACATCCCTGCCCCATATGGGCTCCCTGTGCCTTGTCTCGCCTTTTCCTCAAACTCAGTGTAATTTGCAGCTTTGCCTTCTCTCAGTAGTTGTCCTCGTTTGAATATATGTGCAGTGCTGCTTAGAAATGCTTCTATCAGGTAAAAGTTATCAGCATCAGGAGCCGGCTCTTGTTGAGGTGAGCTGTGACAAACCTGATGTAGGATTGCTTTGAGATGCTTGGGAGAGATTTTTGTACGAGACAGAATGTTTTGTTGGCAAATCTCACAGCCTGGAATAAGTCTTAATGACAGGATGAAACACAATATCTTATTTGTCCCAAGAAATATGATGTTTGCTTTCATTTAGAGCTTCTTTTTTCTTTCCCATTTAAAAATAAATTGGACTTAGTTTCACACAGCAGCACAGCAAAGTGAAAAGGCAGAGTGCTTTGTGCTCAGGAAAGTGTCAGAGTGAAATGTTTCTCCTCTTCAGCACTTTCCATATCCTCCCCACAACGCTTTCGTTTCAGCTGATGTGAAACTGTCTGAGCAGACAAACCGTTTGTAGAACATCTTGCCAGGCTCCTTTATTTTTGAGTAACTGCAGCTAAACCATGGGTGAAAAAGATTTGATGAACGGCCGTCAGCACCTTCATCACCCAGGAAGTGGGGATTGGCTGGAAATAAACCCGAATCTGAGTCTGGGTTCCATTGGGAAGGGATGCTCCAAAACGTGCTGATGAGAAGCAGAGGAAGAAGCTCATACGTGGGTGATTTTTCTGATTGTTTCAGGGCTGCCAATATAGCTGAGAACTTCTTTGAGGGGAACAAATGTGTGCGTGCGTGTCTGGATCTGCTGCAGGAAACTGGGCACAATTCCTACTGGTGTAACTGGGAGCAGTGTGGGCCACATGTGGTTATTTTTGCCTGTCCTGCTCCTGCTCCACCTCCCCCCTCATCCCCCCAGACAGCAGGACCCAGCTCTTTTTTAGCCTTCACAAGGTCTCTGTGGTGTGCAGCAAAGAAAAGAAACTAATGGTGCTTATTCTAAAAATCCAATTACCTAAAACCACGGGAAAATAATGATTTCTGAGGGAGCGGTGTGTGCTGGGTGCGGGTGCTGGTTCAGCCTGGAGAAGAGAAGCCTGTGGGGAGAGATGAGAGAGAGGTCTGTCGGTATCTAAAGGGGCTGTAAGAAGGAAGGGGGCTGACTCTTGAGCAGGGGCCATTGTGATAGAGGTGATGATGCTCCATCCCTGCAGACACCCAAGGGTCAGGCTGTTGGGTCTCTTGAGCACTGATGGAGCTGTTGGTGTCTGTGCACTGCAGGGAGTGGGACCTGATGGCCTTTAAGGGTCCCTTCCAACTCAAAACATTCAGTGATTTTGTGACTACCCTGAGCCCAGCTTTCCTTATTGCACCAGACTTGGAGGACTTGGGTGAAACCATCATGCTGATGGCAGCAATTGCAGAGAGAGCTACTGGGGAGCATGGAGCAGCTGACAAGGTGAAATGCAAACACTGGGGAGTCCTGGGAGAATGATTGAGCTCCAGAGAAAGCAGGGAGCACGGTGGTGGAGTACAGGTGTGTCGGAGCTGGATGCACTTTGGGACATGTTGTATGGATTCTGTCTCCCATGCCATTTTAGGACACCGCTCTTTGAGACCTGGGATGCTGCATGCTAGTTTTGGGGATCTCTGAGCTGATGGAGGGGCTGTGCTGCTGGTCACAGTCACCTGTGGTGTGGGGTTGGGAAAGACAAGACTTGCTTACAAATTGCAAACAAAGGGCACGGTAGCTGCAAGGCTTACAAAAACAAACAGAAATGAGGTGAAAGCTGCACATACAGCGACCTACAGCTCAAATTAGTGCCAGAGGCTCATCTGGCTTCACAGCATCAAGTAAACGAGCTGCAAGGCGCCTCTCAGCTTCGAGGCTAAGGTCTGGTTATGGAGGTGTGGGGTTGCCCCAACCATAGGGTACTGCTTGGGTTGGGGCGCCCCTCCCAGGACCTGCAATGGGTTTGGGTGAAATGCAGACCCTCAGAGATGCTTGCTCCATTGCCTCGTGCTGGCCACGTTTCCCTCAGCAAAACAAGCCGCGTGCTTTGTTTCTTTGCTTTTCCCCTTTTTAAAAGGCCACTTTTCAATCCTTTGTGCACTCCCTCCTTGGCATGCAGGGCCTCGAAGGGGAGGGAGCCCTCAGCCAAGCTCTCCATCACATGTCCCTTGTTTTGCTGTGTTATTTTTTCCCCACTGCTACCCTTGCCAATGAAAGGACATTGTAGAGCTGCTGAGACTGGCAGGGGCTGGGACACTGCCTGCCAATAGCCTCAGTGTCTGAAAGGGCTTAGGAAATATGAGCTCTAAATTAGTTCCCAATTTTTCCTCTTTTTCCCTGCTAAAAGAGCCCTGTAAAGCCTCCTCAGCACCCCCGGCATGAGGGGTTTTACCCAGAGAGCATGGGGACACCAAGAGCACCCTTGGAGCACCCTATGGGAGGAGGGGGGCAAATGTTGGGTATATGCCCTGGCTGTGCTCCCCCCTTCATGGCTTTACAATACTCCCTTGGCAAGTGCCTTCAGGTCCTCAGCTGCAGTGCTGAGAGGGTGGGAGGGGAAGTGCATGGCTGCCTGGAGGCAGTCAAGAGCTGTGGGGTGCTCAGAGCTTCCTAGGGTCCCAAACCATATAAGGGCCCTGTGCTTTGAGACTGTGGCTTTGCTCTAGGGAAGAAGGAGAGCATGCAGCCCTGAGTGCCAGCAGCGTGCATGGAGGGAGCAGGAGCTCTGCGTAGTAGCCTTGGGTACCAGCATTCTACCTACTTTCTCAGTGGTACCTTAGGAAACAGCAAAGGAAAATTCCAGTTCCAGAAGCCTACTGTTGTCTTTCTCAGGGCTCGGGCTCCTGCTCTCCCCCCTCTTTATGCCTTGCAGCCAGCTCTGAAGCAGAAGCAACGCTCTCTGCCAACCTAATGATTAGCCTTTCTGCTAATGACCCACGAACAGTGTCCAAAATAAATGAGCCCAACCTGCTCATCTTATTAGCCAAATGATAGCGAAGAAGGAAGAAATATCTGCAAAAAATTGCTTAGGCAGCTGGAATTTGGAAGTGTGATGGAGTCAGTGCTTGAAGCGTGGAGAGGGATGGGCGAGTTGTGCATCTCCAGAGCTTTGCAATCCCTGGTGCAAAGGCCTGGTGATGATGGTGGGGAAGGGCTCTGGGGTCTGAAAGCATTATCCAGTCAGCCCCCAGGACTGGCCCTGCAGCCTCATGTTTAGTAGCAGAGAAAAATGTCCTTGTTGCCTTGTCCCCTCCTCAAGCAGGAGAGCTGGCTGAGGATGCTGAGGACTTCCTGCTCCATCCAGCACCCAGCGTGCCCACCATATGCTCTCTGACATCAGCACTGCAGCTTGTCCTGTAGGCTCCTTCCGTTGTACATAGGCTTAAATTGTGTCTTGGGATTTGTTTTCTTCCTTTCCTAACTGGGAAGGGAAATGCTAATTGTTTGGTTTTGTTCTGAGGAGTTTCAGATTGAAACGATTATCTGTGCTGAAGAACATCCTGACAGTGCAAAAACCTTCAGACAGGCGGTAGATAACCCTTGGCTGGTTGTGCCCATTGATGCCTCCCTCTGCATTGACCCATCCTGCAGAGCTGCCTCTGCTTCCCCCACTGTGACACCTGGTGTACAAGGAGCTTCACCCCCCAAGAAGGCTCAGTGCCAGCTCACAGGTGTCACCTCAAAGTCATTCCTGTAAGCGAGTTTGTCAGGTTTATGCTGACGTGGTTTTGCTGGTTTTGGACTGACGGGTTGTTTTTGAGAGTGGAAATTGTTTCCTCGATGCTCCGACGTCGCATCCATGCATAACCCATCGATGGCACCAATATCCATTGAAATGCTCCAATGAGCGATGGATCTCTGTAGGGCTTTGCTGGATGAGGATTCCTTCCCCATAGCATCTCAGCAGTGGAATAGATATGGAGACATCATTAAATCCATCCCTCTGCTCCGAGCGGGATTAATAAACCCCTGTCACTGCTGATGGATGTTCCCCTATCCTGTTCTGCACTGCTGCCCCGGCCCTGCTGGTGGATGGAGGTTTGGGGTTGGGCTGTAGCTGACCTGGGAGCACCACCCCCCATCATGCTGACTGCAGCTCCGGTTTGCTCCTATTTCAGGGGAATTTTACACTCTTTGGATGGATTTAAATAAGCAGGTGGTCAGAAGTGATTGATTGAGATCCTTTCCCTATAAATGCTTTGCTCCAAGAGTTTAGCAGCCCCATTGCTCCCTGCAGTGCCGTGTGCGTGTCCTTGTCCCATGCAATGGGCTGCGTGCAACTGGCTGCTGCAGGACGTGCTCCTCCTTTCCTTGAGTGTGAAAGGCCCTGTGCAGCCCAGCCCTGCTCTGTGTGGGCATTAGCAGTGTGTAGCTTCACCTGCTGCTGCTCTTGGGAAGGGCTCTCCTTTCCTCGTGCCGCCGGGGCTATTACAGTAAATTGCCAGATGCAATTGCTTGGCCATCTCATAGATTTGTATCTCAAGTGTCCTTTGGAAAGGGAGCCCTCAGGTGATGCTGGGAATGTTAAAACAATAAATCCGCTTCTTCCCATTGCCCTTCTGCAGAACAGTGTTAGAAACTGTACCAGCGTGTGGGCAGCTCTGTGCCTGATGCAGGGCAGGAGCAGAGAGCAGCTGGGCCTTGTCGCTTGTCTGCTCTCTCAGCTGCTCCCCATTCCTCTGTTCTCAGACCCCTCATATGCAGCAGTAATATGCACATGGGGCCGGGAGGGGATACGAGCCTGTTATTATCCATTTACCCAGATATCCCAGCTAATCAGCTTTCAGATGGGGAGAATTAATTGCTTTCATTCAGAGAGCCGGGCAGGTTTAATTGAAATGAATCCTTTCCTGTTTTCAAATGGCCACTTCCTCAGAGGCTGCAGCATGGAGCTCTGCCTGGCTGCCTCTTGTAGCAGGGCTGGGCAACACAGCTCCCAAATTGTCTCATTCTCCCCAGGAGTGCAGGGCAATGTGTGCCATGGAGTTGGGCATGGAGCTCAGCATGTGCCCGCTGCTCCAGGGGAGGTGATGGAAGGATATGAGGTGGTTTTGCTGTGCTGTCCCCAGAAATACAGGGCACAGTGGGGACAAAGCTGCATGTAGCAGCACAATACTATGCCGGCAGCACAAGGCAGGCAGGGACAGAGCTGACACCGTGTCCCCGAGCCGTGCTGCTGCCTCTCCTCCTCCCCACTCCTCTGCTGTCTCTGCCCAGGCAGCGCTGGGCAGGCTGAAACCCAGCTTCCCTTAATTAAAGGTCTGTCTCCTCATCACAAGGATGTGGCTGTAATTAGAGCTGGATGCAAAGACTGCTCCGCACCGTGTGGGAGCACAAGTGACAGCTTGCCCTGGTGAGCATCCCCTCGAATGGCACCAGCAAGGACACAGCTGGGACAGGTGTCTCTGAGCTGCCCCTCCAGGTCCCTTCCTGCAAGCCGTGCTGCAGAACAAGTTTGCTTGCTGTGGGCTCGGAAATAGTAACGGGTTTGCAGATGGTGGTGCTCTAAATCCAAACCTGTTGAGCAAATCACTGCTCAGAGCTCAGCCCGTTTGCAAATGCAAGCATCTCAGTGCCTGTCCAGCTCCTGTAGCATCCCACAGGGAGAAGAGGCATGTAGGACAGGGGAAAGGTGTGGGAAGGAGCTGTGATTTCTTCTGCCTTGTCCTTTGCTGGGTTGCAGAGCGCAGTCGGATGCTGTGGGTGCTGTGTGTGAGCTGTGTGTCCCTGCTGCAGTGCCTGAACCCCCAACAAAGCAGCGGCGGTGCTCGGAGCGGAGCGGTGCTTCGTTCTGCCTCTGTTCAGAAAGATGCTCGTTATGCTGAAATATTTGCACTTAAAGAAAACTGCCTGACCATATTTACACAATAGGCTGGATCGTTCCCAAAGCAGCTGCCAGCTGTTGGCTCAGTCATAAACCTTTAACAAACCCCACGGGCAACGAAGGGAGCTCGTTCTTTCCTTCCCTACACGCACAAAAGCATCTACCCATCAGCTCTTAGCTCTGTAAGTATTGAAATGTCCTTATATAAACCTTCACAATCCTCCCATGTGTCATTGCTTTGTCCCACGTGTGGGCAAAAAGTGACAGCAGTACACTTGGAAGCAATGGGGACCCAAGGCACAGTGCTGGGCCACCAAGTGCAGGGCGCATCCCAGCTCCCATTACTGATGGATCTCTCAGGATACAAACAGCAGCGATCCTAAGAGGTCCTCTACTGTAACCCTGCTCTGTTATGCTGATTTTTTCCCCCTTCTTTGCCACCTTCTTTGGACAAGTGTAGAGGAGCTGACAGCCCCACGGAGCTGGCTGGCTAATTGAGCAGAAGAGCTGTTGTAACGTGCCACTCACAGGCACTTGGAAGCTGGAGGCACAATGTGAGTTGTGTTAATGTTCCCTCATCCGGAGATGTGCATCTCTTATTAGATTAATTTTTTTTAATATATGCAGAATATACAGTGGGAATGGTATTAATTCGCACTAATGGTTGTGAGATCCAGCGAGAATTAACCACGTTTTTTTGTAAATGAGTGGGAAGTGGATAAACACAATTATTACAAAAACAAAAAAAAAAGGCGCTGTTTGCAGCAGTGGTACATGGTACTCATTTATCTGACAAGTGTTCTTTACTTTTAATTATATTCCATCACTTGCTAGCAAATGCTCTGCTGGTAGATGTTGTAATAATCCGAGTCGTTGCGAGGGCTCACTGCGGTGCAGGGGGTTTGGTTGGAGAGCTGGCAGTGTGGGTGGTAGGAGCTGCAAGCAATGGGGATGCTGAGGTTTGGGTGGCCATGCAGGGGGGATGAAAGCAGCCAGGATTTGCTTCCTGGCTCCTAAAGGATGGGGGAGCTTGTGTGGCAGGGGGTTGGAATCATAGAATCACAGGATCACGTAGTCGTTAAGGTTGGAAATGACCTCTAAGATCCACACATCCAACCCCACTGATTGTGCCACTCAATGCCACATCTCCATAGTTCTGGGACACCTCCAGGGATGGTGACCCTGTCACTCTCTGGACAGCTGTGCCACTGCATTATTGCTCTATCAGAGAAGAAATATTCCCTAATATCCAACCTGAACCTTAAAGCCCATCCAGTCCATACTCCTGCTGTGGGCTGAGCACCAGCACAGGCCAACTGAAGAGCAGAAAGCAGCACACCCTGACCCATTATCCATGTGTTCTGCCAGGGGGTTGGGATGTGCCATGTGGTCACCCAGCAGCCCAGGGCACGAAATGCTGGAAGAACCCCACTGGATGTACCAGCACTAGATGTGGTGGCCCCTCCTTTAAAAGCTTTCCCATTGATCCTTAGCTCAAGTGGCTTTTCCCCCTCTGTTTTATAAGCTGACTAAAACGCGATACACTGAGCAGCTCTCAGTGAGCCGAGCAGGAGGAGCACGTGAGCATCACTCAGCAGGGAAAGGGATGGGGTTGGGGAGCTCCGAGCCTTTGTGTTCCTCAGCGATTTGCTCAGTCTGCCTGCGTAAGGGAAACGCACGACCATAATGCATTTTAAAATCATCCCTCTCTTAGGGCAGGCCCCGGGTTAGCAGGTCAGCCCAGCTAGGTGAGCCGTTCAGAGCGCATTAAAACCACAATTTATGCAATCTGCACTCAAGTGTTAGGAAGAGCCGGCAATCAGGTGCTTAATAAAATCACCTACAGCCCTCCTCTTTCGGCTGGCTGGAAATAAATGCCTTTTTTACATGATAAAAATGGATTAGGAGTCATTTGGAATTGTTAGCCAGGCGTGGGGCACGCAGGCGTGAGGTGCCATTGGGGCAATGCTGGGGAGAGCATTCCAACTGCCAGCAATGGAACGTCCCCTGTGTGCGCCTGAGCTGATTGGCAGCTCCACTCCTTCTTTTTGTTTCTGTTCCCGAATGGAAGTGCAAAACAAAATTCAGTGTGGCTTGAAAAAAAAAAAAAAGAAAGTAAAATTATATGGAAATGTGACTTTTTTCTGACTCTTTCTTTTAATGTGGAAGAGGCAGAGATTTTAAAGTTATGGTTCCCACAGCAACTGTAACTCTCATCTCTTGTACCTCTGCGATGCTTTGCAGGACTCTGTGTGCTATTAGATTTATGCCCGATGTGCTTATGTACAGCATAGCAAGCAGCGTGCGAAGATGCATGGGCTGGCAGAGCAATGCTGCAGGAACACCAGGGCCAGATCCTGCACTCTCCTGTGCCATGGAAACACAGGGTGACTGGGGTTGGAAAAGACCTCTGAGATCATCCAGTCCAATTGGACATTTACCACCAGTATTGCCCGTGCCCACTGATCACACCAATGGGGACGGTGACCCCATCACTCCCTGGGCAGGTTGTGCCTGTGCATCACCACTCTGCCTGAGAAATGTTTCCTAATATCCAATGTGAACCTCCCCTGACACCAGTTGGACAGGGCGTTTCTGGTCCCAGGCTGTGCTGCATGCGCTGAGTGTGAGAGGGTTGGGGGTCCTGTGGGAGCACGAGCCTCTGCCTGTTGGAATGATGCTCACAGGGTCTCCATCCTGCAGTTTGCCATCGCTTGGAGTTAAATTAATTAGAAATCTGCTATTTCAAATGACAGCTCGGCAAAAACGTGATGCAAATGTTTGCAGCTTGAAGCTGCTTTATTACAGCCTTGGACCAGGAGAGGTTTGGGCATCCAGGTGTGAGGTTGGTCCACGCTGTAGCATCCTCTCCGCTTTGGTGTATCTGCATTGAGCTGGAGTGGGGTGAAAGGTCTGGAAGAGAGATGAGGTGCTGGAGGGACCCCAAGGATCATTGAATTCCAACCCCACTGGCAGAGGCAGGGCCGCCAACCTCCAGGTCTGGTACTAGAGCAGGTTGCCCAGGGCCTCATCCAGCCTGGTCTTGAACATCTCCAGGGGCTGAATGATGGACCAGAAGGGGCTGTGGGGTCTTCTTGGACCTCAGGACTTCCCTGGAGCCTTTTATTTCTCATTGGAGTAAAGCGTAACTTTTCTGAAAGCATCCAGCCCTGGTATTAAAAAATAAATAAAAAATCAAAACTGACAGTGATGGATAATCCACTGCAACCCATGGTAAATTGTTCTAGTGTTTAATTACCTGTACTGCCAGAAAGGGAAGAGAGGAAAAACTACAGTGTGGAGAGAGCTCTGAAGGACTGCATGGCCATCACTTGGCTCACAGCACGGCCCCTGTATACCGCATCCTTGCTGCTTTCCAGCTTCACCTGAGCCTTGTTCCTGTGCTGTGTTTGACCCCATAGTTTTGCAGTGCTGCACATGCCCTCTCCTCCCTCTTGCCACATCCTTAGCAGGACCAACCCCATTCCCCTCTTTGCTGTGCTCCCATTGCCGTGGCTGTGCAGCTGGGATGTGTCCACATCCCCATGGTGTCCAGGGGGTCGTGGCTGCATGCAGCCCAGGGATCTCAGGAGAGCAGTGAGGAGGAAGGACATTACGTGGGAGAATATGCATGTTCACAGCTCACAGGATTAAAGGCCCATGTTCTTATCACTGCAGAACAGAGTATTATAAATCCAGCCTTAGCATACCAAATCCCCTCGCGGCTCGGCCATTGTTTGGGAATATTAAAAAGCTCTGAGACAGAAATAATCAGTTTCCGAATGACACATTGTCAAATAAAACATTTCTCATATTATCCCTTCCTTCCCCTTTCTCTCTCCCGCTCCCTCAGTTGGATAATTTAACATGAAAAATAGATTAAAATGAGGCTGGCTTGAATGCCTCCTAAGTTTGACTTTTCTTTCCCCAGGAAGCTCTCCCTGCGTGTGCACGGCGCTCCAACAAGCGGCTGTGATGCGGGGTCAGGGATGTGGGGAGCACATGAAACTGAGCTGCTGCTGAATGCCGGCGGTTGGCACAGCTCCTGGGCACATGGACCTGACCCAGAGCCACCCAATGTGCAGCAGGGCTGTGAGGCTGAGAGTAGGGCAGCAAATGGTGGGGCAGAGCGCCGCTCCATCTCGCGTGCAAGTTGAATTGGGAAAGTCAAGCTGAGCATTGTCATCCTGAATCTTCCAGCCAGGCTCCCATTAGTGTCAATTAGTGGAGAGATGAGAAGGCAGAGGGCAGGGCAGCAGGCTCCTCCTGCAGTACTGCCCACTCCACACCCTGCCCCATCCCTAACGCACACACTTCCCATGCCGCCTCTTTACAGATGATCTTCTCTCTGCACGGCACAGTGCTTTGTATTGTGTGCAGAAGAAATATTTGCACGTCTTCACACCGCTCTTGCATGCTCTGTAAGGTTCCCAGCTATGGCATTCTTTGTGCCAAACAGATGCTTGCCCTGCCCCAGCTGCTACATGTCATGCTGCAAAGCACCAATTGCTCACACTGCTCCTGATTTATGTGCTTTGCTCGCCTGCTGTGGGGTGAAATTGCTTTGGTGCTGCAGAGAGATGGAAGGGCCCAAGGTGGGTGAATGCACAGCTCGTGCTGTTTGTGTCAGCCTCCAGAGCAGGCAGAGGTAGGGCTGCCCCATGGGTGGGGAGACCACATCCATGGAGACATTCATATGAAGGAAGTTTGTGCCTTTAGGTAATGATCGATGATTTTGATCATAGAGTCATAGAGTCACGTGAGTTGGAAAAGACTTCTGAGATCCCCAAGTCCAACCCCAGCTCACCCCCACCGTGCCCTCTGACCTCATCCCTTAGTGCCACATCTCCAAGTGTGTTGAATGCTTCTAGGGATGGTGACCCCACCAGCTCTCTGCAGAGCCTATTCCAATACCTGGCTGCTCCTTCTGAGAATAATGTTTCCTAATACCCGAACCTCCCCAGCTTTCTTGCCCTTCTCTGGATGCTCACCAGGGCCTCAGTGTTTTTCTTGTAGTGAAATGCCCCAAATTGGACACAGTATTTGAGATGCAGTGTCTGTGCACAGGGATAATCACCTCCCTGCTTGCTGGCTGCACTATTGCTGATGGCCGTGATGCTGTGGACCCTGCTTCATGGCCTGCCACTGCAGCTGGGGGGCCTCATCCTGCAGTTCACAGGAGAGGAAGAGGGCTGGTTCTGGGAATGGTGAGTGGCTTTGGTTCTCTGTGCCCTGGAGGGTGAATGTTGGGTGGCTGATGTGTTGATTACAGGGTTATGTGTAAGAGGGGAGCGAGCGCTGGTGGTTGCTGCTCATCCCCCATCCCTACGTCTGCTGATGTGTCTCTTTGCTGCCCCACAGGGTGGGCTGATCGCCCTGCTCCTGCTCCTCTTGGTCTTCACAGTGGCCCTGTATGCCCAGCGACGTTGGCACAAGCGCCGCCGCATCCCACAGAAGAGCGCCAGCACCGAAGCCACCCACGAGATCCACTACATCCCCTCGGTGCTGCTGGGCCCCCAGGCCAGAGAGAGCTTCCGCAACTCACGCCTGCAAGCCCACAACTCGGTCATCGGCGTGCCCATCCGTGAGACCCCCATCCTGGATGACTACGAGGATGAGGAGGAGGAGGAGACGCCGCAGAGGGCAGAGCCCAGCAGCAGGGAGGATGAGTTTGGCAGCCAGGTGACGCGGACACTGGAGAGCCTGGGCCGGGGTGGGGAGGAGAAGCCTGACTACGAGAAGAAAGGTTGGTGGCTGTTCTGCCTGGTCTTCCCATCACTCGGTGCCCTCAGAGTGTCTGAGCTGCTTGGGGCTTCCTGAGGAGGAGGTCCTGGATCTGCTGTTTTATCCTGAGTTTTCATCTTTCAGCTGATTCCATAGAACCATAGAATGGTTGGGTTGGAAGGGACCTTATACCCCCCCCCCCCCCCCCATGCCTGCACCCCACCTTAGGCTGCCCAGGGCCCCATCCACGGCCTTGGGCACATCCAGGGATGGGCACCCACAGCTTTGAGCAGCAATGCTGGGGCCTCACTGCAGAGCATTGCACAGGGCAGAACTGTCAGTCTTACTACTCCAGCAGTGCTGATGAGCATTTGTTCCTATTTAGTCTGTGCCCCAGGCTCCTGAGTAGGTTGGGAATGCTGGGATCCCTGCTGACTTCTTGCTGTGGGTGAGCACTGGCACATGGGCATCAATCAGCCTGGGCTTTATTCTCTAGGTGGCAGAAATGCTCATTGCCTCGCTGTCAGGTAGTGCATCAATTCCAGCATAGAACACATCAGTGGGGCCCCGCTGAGCAATGCTGCTCCTCAGAGAGCTGCACCACAATGCTGTGTTTTCCAGGGGCTCCAAAACATTGTGATTTATTCTATGAGCCATCAGACAATGATCCTGGAGTCCTTAGGATGCTGGGATGGGTTGGAGCTCAGGTCCCTTCAGGTTTCCCCCCAGGTAAGGCATCATGGTGCTGGGGTTGGGTGCAGCAGGACAGGGAGCTGTGTGCTGTGGGCTCCTCTTGCCTGGAGAAGAGCAGTGCTTTCCCCAGCGTGTCTGGGCTAATGCACATTTGATTGCCTGCTTTTTTAAAGCCTGTCTCTGGGAAAGTGTATCTCCCGCCTCTGCTTATTGAAATATCATTAGAAGCAGTTTGATGTAGTTAACCTGCAATGTGGTGAAATGCGTTGGAATAAACAAAAGCGGAGCGCGTTGGTGCTAATTGCTGAGCGACTGCAGCAGGACTGGGAATGGGCACGGGGTTCTGCTACAACAGTGATGGTTATCACTGCTCCAACAACCCAGGGGTTCTCCTGCTGTCCCCACTTGGAGCATCCCCGTTGGCGTCCTCCTTTGTGGCTCTCATTGGTTCATGGGGTTAAGAGGTGCACCCCCAACCCTCTGCACGGTGAGAGCGAACAAATGAAGGCCTTCATGTACTGTAACTGAGCTGCCTCTTTTATTCTTTCATATTCTCTTCTTTGTTTTGCTTTTCTATAAATTATTTAGAGTTGTGTGAGTGGGGGAGACAGCAGTAACTGCATTTCAGTGCTCTTCAAAACATAATAGTAAACAAGATCTAGGGCAGAATATTAAACTATCTCAGGGTTTCGGGAACTGGCAGTAATGCAGTTCTTGTTCTGAATGCAGAAGCCCCAAACCAGGGCTGAGGGCAGGGACAATCTGCAGCAGTGGGTGCAGTTGGGCTTCCCTGGGGGTGCCCAGGTGGGACGTTGCAGATAACACGTGCCCACTGATCTGCAAGGGGAAATCAGGGCTGCTGAGGCACAGTTTCACAGGTGGTTTTGAGATGGATGTGGCAAGGGAATCCCAGCTGGGGCCTGGCCCTGGGCTGTGTTTGTATGGGTGCAGCAGGCTTGTGCCTGTGAGCCTGGCAGTGCCCAAGGGAGAAGCTGCGTGTGGTGCGTAACGTGGTGATAAGACATCAGCTGGGACTTGTCAGCAGGCTCCAAATGCTATCATTGCTGGGGCTGTCACCAAAGACTCTTTCAAGTGTCAGTTCCCAACATTAATTACCAGGGATGGCAAATGCAATGAAGATGGAGTGCTTTGGCTCACCCTCACCTGCCTGTGCCGCTCACTTCTCCCACGTGCTGGGCAGTGATTGATTTGCAGGTGCTGGTGCTTTCCATCCATTGGGATTCCTGCATGCTGTGAGCTGTGGGCTCAGTTGCCCTTGCCATGCAGTGGAATGCTGTGCTCTCAGTTGGATGGACAACTCCGTGTTGTTACAGCCCTGCAGAATAGGGGGGGAGAGCACCCAGTGGATCTGCAGCACAGATATCTGCTGTGCCAAGCGTGGCTGCACCCGGTGCAAACACGCAGCACCAAATGTCCCCCTGCCCGCTCAGGCGATGCGCTGCAGCTGGCGCGGTGCAAACAAACACGGGAGCAGTGTGCTGAATAATGACATCTAGCAACAAGCGTGTAGCAGTGATAAAGTTAATGAAATTACAGGTTCTGACCTGATACCAGGCTCTGCAGCGGGTTGATAAACAGCAGGGCAAAGATGAGATGTTTATTTCTCCCCAGCTGCAGCCTGTAATCTGGATGCGCTGAGCGGGGACATTAACATTATTGCTGTTATGCAAAATCAGTTTTGATTTGGGGGAGAAAGGAAAAAATAAAGAAGAAAAAGAGGAAGAAAAATTCCCCCAACTGCCTGGGAAATGGGAGACGGACAGCATTAGAATTGCAGTAGGAGCACAAAGTGACCTCGTGACATTGCACAGAGCCCTGATGAATTTAGACAGAAGAAAAATCTAAGGCAGTTTAGGAAGAGGAAAAGTAGTTTTTTTTTTTATTAACGTATTAAAATGAGAGGGAGAGAGAGAGAGAAGGCAATAGGCAGCTCTAATGAGCTGAAAGGAGGCCTGTGTGCTGGCATGGAAAGGGAGCTGTGAGGTCTCCCTGCAGTTTTGGGGTTGTCTGTGGCAATTTGAGAATGGAACCGAGTGATCTTTGAGGTCTTTTCCAATCCAAGGCATTCTATGATTCTGTGAATTAGGAAATCTCCTTGGGGTTTGTGCCTCATGGATAGCATGTGTCCAAACTCACGTGTCCAAAGCCCCATGTGGATGAAGCTCTCTGCGGTGAATGGCAGTGAATGAACATGGATAGAGCCCAGTAAACATGGCTGTGGGGCTGAGCTGGGTTCCTTGGGTTCCATGGGGAGGGAAGCCAGTGATGGGCCATGGAGAGGAGACTTTGGTCTACCAGGCAAAGCAGCTGTAGGACTCTGCTAGTCATGGCACTACCAGAGGCTTCCTGAGCCTTCAGTGAATAAAATGATGGCTTATCATTAGCTGGAGCTGGGAACAAAATGGGACAGTACATCAGGCTGGCATCTGATGCGTCCTGTGGCTCAGCCTTCTTTTCAGTGACCTAATGGGATCGTGACCCTCTCTGTATTCGATCAGCTTTTCCCAGATCTAATCCCCGCCAGCTCCTTGTGTAATTGACAGAGACCTTTGACAAATACATATTCACGCAGGCTGCGTGGCCATGACACAGAGGGTTTCCTGCACTCTGCTCATTCCTGGCTGCAAAAAAAAAACCCCACTGCAAATTCTAGTCCTGAGAAACTCAGAATATATGAGACGCAACAGGGTAGGAAATGGATCAGCCTCAGAGATGGGTTCTTCCCATCACGGCTCACCCCAGGGATAGCTGTGTTCCGTGCCTGCTGTGTGCCTGTGTGCTCAGGGATGGGACAGCCCTATGATAGAAGGCTCCCAGGATGAGTTTCCTCACACAGTGTTGTTTTTCCACCCCTCCCTTTGCTGTCGCTTTATCCCGCTGGCTGATTTTATGAGACAGAGGAGGGAAGAAGCAGATGGAAAATCAGCTTCTTGATGGCACTGTGGGGAACGGAAGAGGAAAAGGGGTGTTTTAATATTCCAACACTTTGCTGAGCATCCCAGAGGGACGGTGGCTTCGTGACATCTGTATCACAGCGTTGTGACATCCCATACCCACAGCCACCAAGTGCAAAGGGAAGGGCCCTTCGGGATCCCCTCTGCTGGCTTGTGGTCTCCCAGCTCTTCAGCTTGAGGTTTATGTTGGTTTTATGGGGCTGTCTCAGCCCCTCAGTGCTGCTGGAGATGTTGTGACAGCTTTGTGTGCAGGAGCCCTGAATTCCCCAGGTGTCCAAAGTGCTTTTCATCCAGGCAAAATCACCAGCGTGCAGAAGAAGAGCTGTGAAGTTCTGGCTGTCCAAGGAAAACAAGCCATCAGGAACTATATTTCTATAAATGCCAGGCTTGCGTGGTTCATCACTTTATGCATAACTATGAATGTTTGATAACATGCTGCATTATTAAAGGCGTAGCTGGGTTGTAGGCCAGTTGTTGACCAGGATAACTTTCAAGAAGATTGTTTTTTGCCTTGCCTGATGCAAAACATAAGAAGTAATGTGGTGGCTTTTTGTTGGCTTTGAGACCTGAACATCCTCCCTTCTAGGGCTTTCTGTGCTGGGTCTGCCCCATGGTGTGCTGTGTCTGCATTGCTGGGAGTTGGGATCTGTCCCCAGCGCTGTCCTTCCATCTGTAACATGGTGCTGGCGTGGAACAACTTGCCCTCAGCTGCTGAGTTTGGAGTGGGCCATATTTTCCATGGCCATGCCATATATCCCACCCATGCCTGCTGCCCATGGCCTGAGATCCCCAGCATTCCCCTGCCTCCTGCCTTGGAGCTGAGCTAGTGTCTTCCTTGGGCAGCTGGGGATGAGCTTCATCTTGCCCTTGGTTTTGCATCAATTTAGGGAGCTGGAGGGAGGGAGGAAGGAGGGCTGCTGGAGTTCAGTGCTGTGTGCTCAGCACTGTCAGCTCTCCCTCCTGCCATGCAACATTAACCTGGGCTGCTTCGTGTATCCATTAGCACCAAATGGGGAAGCTTCCTCCAGAGTGTTTTTATTTAACTTTTCAATTATTTTATAACTTGAGGAGTATTAGCTGCTGCTGAGGGTCTGCCCATCTTCCTGTTCCTCTCTCTGCTCGCTGCATAAGCTAAGAAGTTATGGTGTCTCATAAAATAGGTAAGTGAAAGGCTTTATTAGGCTGGAGATGTGGGAAGGAGAGCACCTGGTGGCCTGGATCTTCTGAGTGCTGGGGCAGAGAGAGCTGGAGCAGGTTTGGAGGGGCAGCATCGTTTTTGCTAAGGGTTTTTCTTCGCTGTGGTTCCATCAGGAGGAGAAATGGGCCAAGGGGATGAACGCTGTGTTAGTGGCAGGGGAGGGCTGTGCTCAAAAAGTCTTTGCCCCATAGGAAGAGCTGAGGATTTCCTATGGAAAAGCAGCCCTTGGGGAGGTCAGGGATAGGCTGAGATGGTGGTTCTATAGAAGACAGAGCTGGGGCTGTTGGACCGTGGCACACGAGCTTTGATCTTTCACAATGTGTTTATAATTATACTGCATTATCTTAATTACCAAAATGGGAAGTCAGGAGCGTGACGAGGGGAAGGGAAAGGCAGCAAGAAGAAATGCAGGGAAAGCAAGGGGTGACAAATAACTCGCAGCCTCTGTCGATGGGGCTGCTGGTTGTGGTCAGAGCTGGAAGTGATGCTATTAATACCACGCTTATTCATTTCATATAATAATAATAATAAAAAAAAAGGGAGCTCTTTGCAATTACCCGATTCCAAATGAAATTAACATTCCGTGGCATTTTCCAGTAAACGGTTAGTTTGCACACATGAGTGGAGGCAATTAGCTGGCAAGTGATTGAGCGCCGTGACTGGAGAGAGGATGAGGAGGGTCGGGGCATTGGGTGCTGGGGAGGGGCTGTGTTTTTTCTTACCATCAGGGTGTTTTTAAAGTCAGTCTCTCCCCTGTGCATCACAGGCTCCTCCAGTTTTGGCTTTTCCAAAGGAAAAGGAGCACTGAGATGAACCTCCAGACATGTGTAGAGGTCACAGCTTTCACAGGAGGTAAAGCTTGTTCCAAAGCCAAAGGGCTGTGGGTGCTGCCTTGTGCCCACTGCGGGACCATGATGGGCAGCTCTGCTCCCATCACCACACATCCCCCCCCCCCAGGCTGCATTAACAACTCATATAGAGACTTTTCTCCAGATTTGCTGAACTACTGAAAACTTGTGATCGTATCAGGACTCCTTCCTGCCTCGTACCAGATAAGGACAGTGCTGGCTCAGAGCCCGGAGATGAGGGTGGTAGGGAGTGGGGTAGGGAAGCATCAGCTCATGAATATATGAAGGAGGAAAGTACATTTGTTCGGTTTCCTTCAAAGGAGACATCTCGGAGGAAGTTTTATCTCTTCTTCTGCCTCCTTCCCCCTCTAATTTGCAATTACAATTAGGGTTTTTTCTGGTTTTTTTTTGTTGGTTTTTTTTTACGTATAAAAAATCTATTTTTATAGCGAGAGATTTATTAGTGGATATAATGATCTATTAGTGTATGTTAATGTATATTAGAGGAGATGGGTGCATCGCAGGAGCTGCTCGGTCCCCTGAAATAAAACTCTGTGCTATCTGGCTGTGTTTTCTTCCCAATCAGGGTAGAACGGTTGTACAAATCTCCCACCTTCATCACACAGGCTATGGCATAATTACCCAATTTTATGCTTGTAAAGCTCTCTGCTTCCTGGAGCTCAGTACCTTGAGGGTGGCACTGTTGAAAATCAGTCCACATCCCAGTTTTAGAACAAACACTGCTGCTTATTTCATGCTTCGGAAAACAACAAACACCTGTTATGTAAAGCTGGTGAGAAAGCAGGGTTTCCTCCATTCAAAGAACTTCCTGCGTTGTGAAATTGATGCCTATCCCAAAAAGAATAGCAAGGTTGATATTTCAAAATGCTTTGTGGAATAGAAGTCTCCAAAAAGGTCGACCCCCAACCATTTAAAGTATGGAAACTCAGAGTTCATAGAATGATGGAATCGTAGAATGGCCTGGGTTGAGAAGGAACACAATGATCATCTAGTTTCAACCCTCTGCTATGTGAAGGGTTGCCAACCACCAGACTGGGCTGCCCAGAGCCTTGAGTTGGTTTGCACGGAGTAATTACGACAGTATTAAAGTGTTGTAGGAATCTGACGCATTAATACGCAGCGCGTGATGGCCATAAAGGTGCATTGGGATTTCAGAGTCAGCATTGCAGGAGAGCACCCCGCTCTGTGCATGGCAAAAGTGGGCTGTACTGGGAATAGTGGAGACACTGGTGAGAGGGGAAGAGCTGCTTTTGGAGTGAGGTTAGCTCTGGGATGAGACTGCATTGCACACACGGCCACGGGACCAGCAGAAACGCATGCAGGAGTCAGGATGAATGAAGATGCAAAAAGACCTCGACCTCGATTTCTAATTACGTCCAAACGTTTCCGTTTAATCCCTAATTGAGTTTGATGTGCTGCTGGGAAACGTCGCGATCGCAGCATCGCGGTGCGTTCAGCTGTGCTGCTCTGGAGCTGCTTTGTGCATTGCTCTGCACGGAGCATTCCAACCAATTGTTTTGTGGGAGATGTGCAAACGGATAGGGGAGCCATAAGGAGAGCAAATGGCTTTCAAAATAGCGTATGGGGGTGGACAGGAAGGAGGTGTGCAATGGGAAGGCGTAATGTGCTTCACAAAGGTATGGTGACCTTCAGCTGTGTCCTTAAATCACTGATGGGGATAGAAGCTGATTTGGAGGAGGTTGGGAGCCTCATGTTTCCTCTGTGTGAGCATGGTGGGGGGGTGGCTTTGTGCTGCCAAGGCGTTTTAGGATGGGGTGAGATGGAGATGGTGGTGCAGGCCTGCCAAGGCTGGGGTGGATCTCACCACCACCTCTGCTTGGCTTCAGAAACGCCCCACGTGGTGATGAAAATGTGAGCTCAACGAATTCATCCCAATTGTCCTGATGAATTCATCTCCTTTACCTTGGGAACCAAGGCAGGAGGGAAGGTGGACTGGGAAGCTGTCAGCTGGTGAGCAAAGCTGCATCCTCAGCACTTGGGGAGGAGGAGTGCTGGCACTTTGTGCTGGCACTGTGTGGTTGGGGGGCTCTCCCTCCTTGTTGGTTTCAGAGCCTTCTCTGTCCCCTCATTTCAAGCTTCCTATCCTGCATGCCCATCTCCCCATTCTGCACTGATGCACCTCTGCGTGTGCTGCACAGGGAATCCATATGGCCCCAAATGGGCACAGATGTGCTGTGGGCAGGGGGAGCTCTGGGAGCTGATCTGAGGCTCCAGGACTCTCCTGATGGAGGCAGAGGTCACGCTCCACTAATGAGTTTATTCAAGCTGCTGACAGAGGCCAAGCTATTTGTTAAACCTGGGTGACCTCTGTGGCCTTCTGGAGGGCAGACCTTTTGATCCCAGATTTCATCTTTGCCATTTGCAAACATATTCATTGTTTCTGCCTGCTGTGCGGGCGGACAACGGGTTTCATAGGGCAGTTCTGTTTGGAGTTATTCTTTTTAGCATTACTGGGTGGTGGGGCAGAACCAACCCTCACCTGACCCTCCCCTGATGCAGCTCCATGCTGTCTCCTCAAACTCTGTTGCTGTCATCAGAGAGCTGAGATCAGCTCTGCCCCTCTGCTCCCTGTGAGGAGATGTAGGATGCTGTGAGGAGCTGTAGGGTGCCACGAGGGGCTGTAGGATGCCACAAAGGGCTGTAGGGTGCCATGATGAGCTGTTGGATGCCATGGTGGGCTGCAGGATGCCATGGTTCCTCGCTGCAGTCTCCTGTACCCCTGGCCAAACAAACCCAGGCACTTCAGCTGCTCCTCACACCTCTTCTCCTCCAAACCCTTCTAACTGCTCTCCCTTTGCTGGCGTTGCAGCTCCCGAGGTGACACAGGAGACGGTGGAGTCCCTGATGCAGAAGTTCAAGGAGAGTTTCCGCACCAACACTCCCATCGAGATCGGGCAGCTCCAACCAGCCCTGCGCAGCACTTCTGTAGGGAGACGCAAACGCCGGAGCCGACCCCGAGGTAGGATAGTAGGATAGTGCTGGGATGTGGCCATGGCTGTGGGGTTGGCCATGGCTGTGGGGTTGGCCATGGGTGAGGGCATGGCAGAGCAGGGAGCTTCTCATGGAGATGGAGCTCATCTTTTAGGGGGAGGTGTGGGGGTGAGCAGATGTGCCTGCCCAGCTCTCTGTGGGAAGCTGGGCAGGAAATACTGTGCTTTCTGTTTACTATTGGGTTTGTTTTTCATTTATTTATGAGTCTGAAATGTGATCTTTTATTCTGGATGCATTTTGCTGCGATACAGGCCTGGAGAGGGCTTTTTTTTTTTTTTTTTTTTTTTTTTTCTCTTTTTTTTTTCTTTATAGCCCTGTCCATAAATTATTCACTCAGTGTGAAGAAAATGTTCTGACTCTTTAACTGGTTTAAATTATTTGGTATGTTTTCTAGTCGTTATTCAAATCCGTGTAGCTGGATTTTAGTGTGGCTGAGGGGAGAAGCTTTGGGGTCCACAGTGACTGCCTGCTAAAATATCCCCGATTTCCTGCTCCAAATGTCGTTGTAGATTTGATTTTTATTTCACTTTAAGCCACGTGTAGCCAAAGAGGCTTTTGGTCACTAACAGAACAGCTGGATTCGTCCTTTCAGCTGAACTCAGGAGGAGGTGTGATGTGATGCCTGCTACAGGAGCACAGCCATGAGGCAGCTGCCAGCATGGAGCCCCAGCACCCATCCATGGGGGATGTCTCCTCCATCTCCCCTCACTGAGATGATGCTCCTCCCTACAAGCCCGTGTCCACTTGTGCTGCAGGGTGTAGGAGGACGTCTTCTGGATGTCCTCCAAATGGTCTCCAGGGCAGTAAGAGGCTTTTTGAATGTACTTCAGGCAGAAAGGTGTCTTCTGGGCATCCTCCAGAAGGTTCTTAAGAGCCCCAAGGCAGGAGGAGGCATTCTGAATGTCCTCCTGGTGTTCTCCAAGATCATCAGAGCAAAAGGAGTTGTTATTGAATGTTCTCCAGAAGGTCCTTAGTGCAGGTAAGGCCTTCTGAACGTCCTCTAGAAGGTCCCCAAAGCCCCAGGTCAGGAAGGAGGTCTTTTGGACCTCTGGAAGGCTCCCAGGAGCACGTTTGAGTGAGACCCATGCTGTAAGAAAGCATGCAAACCAAGGCAGCTCCAGCAAAGAGCTCCCCACGGCCCCATCCTCTCCTTTTGCTCCTGTTTCTATTCCTCTCTGCCCTGAGGGCCGTGTCTGGCCACTGCTCTGGGCTGAGAGTGTGGGTTTTACAGCCCATATTTAATTGTCCCTGCGGCCGTGAGTGGTTGGAGCGCTCCCGAGCATTAAGGTTAAATGATGATATCACAACTTACGATGTTTGCATTTTACATCCAATTGCAAACACAAACCCTTCGCCTCATTAATCCTTTGCAATCCGTTTTTGGTTCTTTTTTTTTTTTTTTTTCTTCCTCCCTCTAAATGAAATTGTCCGTTTGGGATGCATTTATTTCCCTCTAACAGCCACATGACAGTTCTGCTGATGGAGTTTGCATCCAACTTTGTTACTGGGTAGTGACAAGTTGGCCTGACGGATGCGTGTGTGTAATTATTTCCTTGCAGTTCGATTTAATTAATGCTTAACCTCATCAGAGTCCTACAGCTGGAGGGCTCTCCCTGCAAGAACTGCTCGCAGCCAAAGGATTTTCTCCTTTGCAGAAAGGCTCCAAAAGGGCCCTGAGTGCATCAGGACCGAACCAAACCACAGCGGAAAACAAACAGCCCCCAAAGCTCAGCCCTACAGAAACAAATCTCAGCTAAGCTCTTCCTTGCTACGTGTCCCCACACTAAGTGCATTTAAACTGCTGCCTATTGCTTGTCATTAAATCTGACTCTGCGCTAAGTGTTTCTAACAGCTCTGCGAAAGGTCATATTTTGCCGAGAAGATGTGCTTTTATATAGATAAAAAAAAGAAAAGCACCAACCTTCTCCATTTACAGTACCACATAACTTTTTTGAGTGTAATGCCTTTCTCGTACCAACTTTCTCCCTAGATGCCTTTATTGAGTGGAATGCCTTTAAGCCTTATAAATAATACAAGGAGAGAGGATGGTGTGGATGCAGGTGTGGGAGGGTGGCTCCTGGCTGCAGGTGATGGTGGGCTCCACATTGCTGGGGCTACAGCAGGAGCCCTTTACATGCCTGGATGGGAGCACACTGTGCTGCGTGCCCATTGCCATGCTGCTTGTCCCTGTGCCCCCCAGGGCCAGGCTGTCCCCAGGGCCACCCCAGGAACAGCAGCCAGGCTGGGTGCTCAGAGCTGAGGGCTGGAGGAGGCCCTGGGGAGGTGGGTGAGCTCTGAGAGGGGTCTGGTGCCCTCTCCTGGGGCAGGAGCTTAAAAGCACCCTGGCTGCCTGTAATGTGTAAAAGTCGTCTTTGCATTTGTAAAAAGACCCCCAGATGCAGCAGTGGAGTGAGGTTGGTGGCGGAGTTCTGTGGCTGCTTTGCTCTTTTAAAGTAAATGTGTGATTAATGGACTGTTCAACCTGAGGCACGATTTAGTGTAGGTGAGGGTTGTGTCTCAATGCATTTTAGATGTCACCACTGTGCCGTAATCGACCGAAAGTAACAGACCCCAGAACTGCATCTTGGCCAGGCTGTCCCATTGCTGCTCTCCTCTCTTTTGCCCCCATCCCATGTTTTGTGGCTCACTCAGGGCATTCACCTCAACCAGGTCACAGCATCGCATCCTGCTCCTGCCGGGTGCTCCTGCTGGAAGCAGAATGCAGTGGTCCCATCTCAGCCAAGCAATTGTTGCCATGCTGTGAGGTTTGGGGTCTTGGCAACTCCCTACAGCAGTCCTAAAAGGAAAATTACAGGGAATCTGCCTCCCTTGCCCACCCAATGGCTTCGTGTGCAGTCACAGCAGAGGGGCTTTGGGGACATTGCCACCTCCCTGAGCAGCCAGGTGGGCTTTATGGGACCATCTGGAGCCCTGGGACCTGTGCACATGTCCTTGGCCACCTCAAATCCCCAAATCACAGGGCTTGCACAACCCCAGCTGGGCTGCAATGCACGCACCTGTTAATGATAGGATCTCTAATTATGTGATCGTGGGACGTGTTTGCCTTGGATCCCTGCCTTGCTCCCATCTAAATGAGCATCGGATTGAAAGACTGCATCAGCACAGGCTGCCCAGCGTGGGTCTGAGCTGCAGCTGTTTGAGGGGATTAATGAGTTTGTCAATCTGCAAACAGGATTAGCACCTTATTGAGATGTCTGGCAAGTGCTGCAGGGCAATGTGAGCACCTTTCTGCCATCCTTTGGGACTGGCTTCATCTGTGGGTGCTGGGGAACATCAGCACTGGAGTTGGGGAGTTGTTTGCTGCGCCTTATAACATAGCAAAGTCTTGTAGGTTTGGTGGGTTTATTATTATTTTTGCTTGTGTTTTGCAAAGTAATCGTGTTGTCAGCTCCCGTTTGCTAAAAGTTTCAGTGCAGTGCTGCAGCACTCCTGTGGAGCTGGCGTTGCACTGTGCCAGCACAGCTCTGCTGCTGCAGTACTGCTGCAGGGGGGCTGTGTCTGTGCCATGTTACCTCCACCCAGCCCCTCATTCTGCTTTGGGATTGGAGCAGTAATCGGGGTCTCCTCCATCCTTATACCCGGAAAACCATCACCAAGATGAATCCTGGTGCCCGCAGCATCTTGGGGGGGGGGGGATAAAAGCATCCCTGCCCTGATGGATTGGAGCAGACATTTCCACCATGGGCTGGGGAACTGCGCTGGGTCCCCACCTCCTGTACTTTGGCATCCCGCACGGTTCTGGGTAATCAGAAAATGCAATATTGCTGTCACCAGTTCTCCGAAGACATCCAGCCTGAGTAATGTAACATGTCAGCACCATCCATCACGGCAACGCGGGCAGCAAGCAAACACGGGGCAGCTGGTGGCCGGGATTTGGGCTGGCACGGGGCTGGGCCAAGCTGAACCTGGCCCTCTGCCCTGCAGAAAAACATGGGGTTTTGCTCTGTGACTTTTATGCAGTAAGGCAGCACTGCTCCAGCCATCCCTGCTGCCCTGCCAGCACTGCTGCTAGTTGCCGGCCCTGCGGTTTGCAGCTTGTGTGGTGGGATGGAGGGGACCCTCAGATCCCAGGCTTAGGGTTCTGGAGGCACAGCTGTGAGTGGGGTCCCAGCCTCACTGCCACCGGCATCAGTGCTTTTGTCAGCTCTGTGCTGCATTAATGCCCTCCTGCTGCTTTCTAGGACCCTAATAGAAATATCTCGGTAACACCAGGTAATTAATGGTCACACTTAAGGGCCCTAAATCACACGTGGTAGTAAAGCAGCAAACACCAGGCAGCGTTTAAAGCAGCGTGAATCACCTCAGAGCCCTTCATTCCCATTTCTCCTCAGTGCCTCCCATCCTGGACACTGCCTGGCTCCAGCCCTGGGAGCTGCAGCTGGGGATGCTCTGGGTACAGCACATCCCCTGCTCCAGCCCATCCCACGGAGCTCTGGGTCCGAAGGCTCTTCCACCCACCTCTCATCCCAGTGATGGAGAATTCCCAGGGCAGGAGGCAGCGCTTTGGTTTTCTGTTCCCCTGCCAAGAATCTGTGCTGCTGCCTCAGAATAAAGGAGTTTTTAAAAACAGTAAAATATTTTAATGGCGGTTTAAAGGCCCACTGTCAACCTCCGGGGGCCTCTTTGCTTGAAACTTGGTTAGGATTGCAGGCCTCCTGCCAGAGCTGCTTCTCATCTGTCTGTCCCTCTGTGTCACAAGGAGGTGGCACACAGAGGTGTCTGTGACTCCAATCTCCCCACTGTGTGTGGGGTGCAGGTAGAACTCGGTGCTTGGGAGCCAACCCTGCACTGGGGGGTCCTGAATGCTCCTGAGTGCAGGATCTGTTCTTTTATTTCTGCTGCTTTTCCTGTGCATTGAGCCCCTGAGATTCACTCTGCTGCACTGCGTGGGTGTCTCCAGGAGGAGCAGCTCCTGGGTGTGGAGGTTTTCCTTGTTATATCCATTGCAATTGTCTCACTGCAGCAAGCAGTGAGCGTTTGCTCGTTCTGCCATTGGCGTGAGGGCAATTAGGTATTGGCAGAATCACAAATGGCCAAAGTGCTTGGCCACCTCTGGAGGCCTCAAGGCTCCAAAGAGGGCAGTGAGGCCCCAGCACTGCTGCCCAGAGCTGTGGGTGCCCCATCCCTGGAGGTACCCAAGGCCATGGATGGGACCTCGGGCAGCCTGAGCTGGTGGGAGGCAATAATCCCAATGGTTGGGGCTGGGGGTGCTTTGAGGTCCCTCCTGACACAATCATTGTGTGCTTCTCTGATCTTTTCTTCTCTGTCACTTCAGGTGGCATCGGCTTTGGTCGCGCCAAAGGGAACTCTGGCTCAGAGGCGGATGATGAAACCCAGCTCACCTTTTACACCGAGCAGTACCGGAGCAGGAGGCGAAGCAAAGGTAAGAAAGAAGCAGCCAGCACAGCACACACACCTCCTTTTGTTTCAGTGATGAGGCGTTGGGATAAATGCTTGCAATGTGTTGATTTGAATGTGAAATTACCTCAGCACCTGTGATCAATCAGCTCGTTGATTGCATGCTGGAATAAACGTGCGCACACATGGATGTATTGTGTGTGTTCCTGCTGAAATGTGGGAATTCCATCTTTTCCTGCGTGCTTTAGAACCACGGGAAATTCCCACTGGGTTTAAAAGGAGCTTTGGATGAAAAGCCAGGAGAGAAATCAAGGTTGAGTTATGCTGCAGTGCTAATGCAGCTGGATTAAGAGTGAAATGGTTTCTTGGTGCCTGTTCTTGAAAATAAGGAAGAAATGGGTTGTGTGGCACACGGTGACAGCAGAAATAGTGCTGCAATTCAATGGCACAAGGGGGAAAAGTTCCATAGTCCTTTGTTCCGTGAGTTACAGCGCAGTGCTGGGCTGTGTGCGAGCCCATGGGTACTTTGGGAGAGTTGCTGAAGTTGGGTTTTCTCTCTTGTTTTGCTGGGAAGGGGATCACTGTGTGCAAGCGAGGGGGAAAGATGTGTTTTAAGGGAAAGCAAATAAAGCCTGGCTTTCCTGCTGCCTCTGCACCATCCCCATTGGGCCAAGTGCTCCATCCGTCTCTTGAAACCCCCTGTAGCTATTGCAGAGACATCTGAGGTGTGTTTGTTTGGGCTGTTTGTTTATGCTTCCTTTATAGCAAGGAGAAGGGAACAGATAAACAGGAAGAATGCTTTATTTTCCTTTGAATACAGCCCTGTTCACCTGAGTGACTTTGATGGCTGAGTTAGAAGGGAATTCAAGAGGCAGAGCTGGCTGTTAGAGCTGTGTTAGGGATTGAGTGATGCTGCAGAAAGCAGCTTTGTTTGTGTTTGGTAATGGCTAAACAAGGGAATTGTCTTGCGTAAAGTCCCCATTGTATTTTCCTTCCTGTCTAGCTAAATTTTGCCGTCACTTCGTCCTTGAAAGGAATTTTCCATTATCCTTTCATTGACTTCTCTCTCCCTTGTGGAAGGAAAGCAGTGGCTTAGTGGGAAGTCACAGCACCGAACTCATAATTACAAGTTCAGAAAGATCCATAATTGGACAAGATCATAATTCTAATAGAGAAGGACGCGTGGTCAGATATGGTTCATTCGTACGGTGATGTTCCCCTATCGATTCTGCGATGGTTGTGTGTCACTGATGATGCTGCAAATAGTTATTGGGTCCGAGGAGAGAAATTCCTTGTGACTCCTCTCCTCAATTTTGCAGATTTGAGCTCAATTACCGACGCTGTCATTGATCCCAGACGGCGTGATGGGAAGTTTCTGCTCCGCGCTGTGCAGGTTGGCTCTGAGTTTGTGCTGCCCCTAAGCAAGCTGGTTAAATGGTCGTAGGCTTAATTTGTCTGCTGCAGAAGAAAAGCTGCGGGTTTCATGGGGCCCAGGGGTGTGCTTGACAAGGTAAATGAGCGGGACGTTCCCATAGGTAAATGCTGAAGGAGGGCAAGTGTGCTGCTGTGTGAGCTGTCGTCCTGCTTGGTATCTCCGCAGCAGCAGCCACTGACATTTGCTTTTCAATATGGGAATGCACAGAGGAGCAGTGCTGAGGCTGACTAGAGGGACAGGTGCTCTCTCTCATTCCCAGCTCTTTAGGATTCTCCAGTTTTGGGTTTTCCCTGCAGGCTGTTTTTTTTTTAGGACAAGAGGTGATGGCCTTAAGGAAGGTTCAGGTTGGATATTAGGAAACGTTTCTTCTCTGATAGAGTGGTGATGCAGTGGCACAGCTGCACAGGGAGTGGTGCAGTCACCGTTCCTGGAGATGGTACAGAACTGTGGAGATGTGGCACTGAGGGATGTGGTTGTTGGGCATGGTGGGAAGGGTTGAGGTTGGACTTGGGGATCTCAGAGGTCTTTTCCAGCCTTAGGGATACTGTGACTTTGTTCTCAGCAGCTCTGTGCCCTCCTGAGCTCTCCATCCCTGTGGGGAGAGCTCACTCCCCTCCTCTACTCCCCCCTGAGCCCTGGGGAAGCTGGGAGCACCCCAGCTCCATCCCAGCACAGAGAGTTGCATCAGGTTCAGCAGCTGCAATGCATGGAGGGCCCCATCTGAGGCCATCATACAGCAGCACTGAAGTCTCCAAGAGAACCCACCACCTTGCGGGGATGCTATCCCGCGTCCTCAGCTGCCCATCATCGGAGGGATCAGACCTCAATGCATATTCAGTTCTTCCTTTCTCCAGTGGCATGGGCTGTGTTCAGCCAGGTCCTGCTGCTGGGTTTGAGAGGAAAAGATGAGCAGCAAAAAGCAAAACAGAGAAATGGAGCCTGGTGCACAAATCCTTCCTGCATGGTGCGCAGCTCCTGCTCCATCCCCACTGCAAAGCACTGAGCTGCTCAGCTCCCAAGGGGACGAGCACCCTGGGTCACTTTGCCTTGAGCTGCAGCCTGGTGCAAGAGGAAACATCCCACTGAATTCCTGTGCATTGCTGTCAGCTGGATGCTACTTTGCTGTCCCTGGAGAGCTCCTTGGTGCTGCAGGGATGTGGGATTCGGGGATTACAGGATACAGGGATGTGGCATGCAGGCATTGCAGGATGTATTGTGTACTGTGGTGTGGGTTGCCCTTGGGTGAGGTCTCCCTGAACAAGGCATCCAACTGTTTCCATAGCACACGGCGCTGTGGAAAATTAGCACAAATTAGCAGAGCCCAATTATGCACCTTGGATTGGTGTCAGGCGCGTGTGCGCACGCATGTGTGTGCCTTGCTGGCTGGCAAAGTCTTCTGAGGGCTGTTAGAGAAATGAGAAGCCAAGCTTTGATCTGCCTCTGTATTTGGTGTTTAAAACAAGGCCTTTTATAAGCGAATATTAGGTATTCGGAGTCTGTTACATACAAGGAAGCTTCTCTTTGATCCTCTCCTGTCTCCAGAGGCGGCAGACACTTATTATTTCATGGGGAACTAAATGAAATGCAGAATGAAATTTGAGTAGTGCTCTCGGTGTGTGCCGGCCCCGCTGGGGCTGCGCCGTGGTGGTGGGGCAGCGTGTCACCGTGTCACCGTGTCACCATACTGCTGGCTTCCATGTGCTGCATCCCTGCTCTGTGCCGTTGCAGCCCTTGGTGCAGTGATTCAGGGATCAAGCAGGAGACAGAAGGAGACAAAGCAAGCATGTTGTGTTTCAGTGCTTGCACCAGCAAGAGGGAATTATCAGTGTGTCCCATGCCTTATGCTGTGCCCCAGCTCCTGCAGAGGGGGGTTTCCTAGAGCTGCAGGTGGATGGGACAGAGCTGTGCTCAACTCCACACTGGACACAGCTGCAGGCTGCTGCAACTTCCCCTCCTCCTCAGCTACCAGAGCTGTGCTGTGGATGCCACTTTTCCAGCAAGCTAATGAGCGCGGTGCTTTTTGCATGATGGCTTATTTTGCAGAAAGAGCTCACATGCCTCGCATCAGCAGATAAACCCCCCAGTCCCTCATTCTTCCCTGCTCGGTGGCATCCAGAAGCCATGCTGGGGCAGCTGAGGGGAGAAGACCCACTGCAGGAAGCAGCTGCAAAGCGAGGGGCCGGCAATTAGAGCGGTCGCAGTGCACGGCAGCCGCAGGCGCTTTAACTTCCGCAGACTGCGCCGCAGATAACGCAGTTACAGCCGCTCCCGGAGGCAGCGCCGGGCCTCCCCCTTTATTTATTTATTTTTGATGGTATCTGATGCAGCCTCCGCCGGTAATTGAGTGTTTGAGAGTGAAAAATTATCTCCCCCAGCTTGGCCCTTATCTTGACAGCAAAGCAGGGCTTTTAATTTAATTTTGTTCCGAGCACGCGGGTAACAAATTTCACTAATCGCTGCGCTGTCGCCCTCCGCATGGTAACAAGGCTCTGCTCCCCAGGTAGTCCGATGGGCTGGAGGGGGATGGCACACGGTGAGCTGCTCCTCACTCTGCTCGTGCTGAGATTTATCCCTTCCCGGAGCAACGAGAGAGCTGGAGGGCGGCGTGGGAAAGGAAACTGAGACACGGCCATGGCCCAACCCATTGGGAGCTCCTGCAGAGCAGGGATTTGTGTTGTGCGTCTCCTTTGGAAATAGAAGGAAAAGTGGTTGTTTGGGGTGGTTTGCACTAGAGCAGCCCAGCTTGGCCGAGCATCACCCCCATGTTCACTGTGATCCCAGCTCAGCTTGATGTTAGCAATCCTCCAAGGGCTGTGACATGGCATGAGCTATTGAGTAGATCATGGTTACTTTATTTTTCCCCTTTTCTGGTAGGAAATACGTTTTCATGGTGCTGGATTGAGCATTGCTTGCCGTCCTTCTTGCAGTGAAGCTTCCTGCTCAGATTTGCGTTTGTACTCAAATAATGTAGAACTGGGACTGGAGTTTAAAACAAAGCACAAAAATGAGACCTTAATTCTGAGCGAAATGTTTCCATTGATTTGCATGAAAGAAAATTCCAGTGCAGACAATCTCTGGCGTTCTGCATGTAACTGCTTCTTTAATGTGATTTTATCTCAACTGATTCTGCACTGAGAACATGAAAGCAAAGCTGACTTCACTGCCTTTAATTGTCCATGATCTGAGAAATGTGAGAGAAGTGGCAGCGCAGGAGAGCAAATGGGGCTGCAAGAATTCTCCCCTATACGGGGAGCCCAGCCCCTCTGGGACCCTGCAAACCCTCAGCCTGGGCCGCCTCTCTCCTTTCTCTTTCTTTCTCTGCTGCTGTCCCACTCCATGCCAGCCTGCAGGGCTCCCTTTTGCCCTCCTCTTCCCCCTTACTCCTCTTTCTCTGCACCGAAATGTGCTTGTGGCATCTCACTGCAAGCTGCAGGCTCTGCATTTTAGAGTGAAGCGGGAGCACTGCTGGAAGCAGCATAAACACGAAGCAAATGCATAAATACGAAACAAACACAGTTATTCAGTACAGGGGCAATAACACTCCAGAAGCACATCAGCAGCTGCAGCACTGCTGGGGTGAGCAGGAGCTGGGGTGCAGCCCTGGGCCCAGGACTTCACTGGCCCCATCCATCCAGCCTCAACCTCCCCTCATTGCCTTCCCTGTTCCTAAAACCCTGGTATGCTTTTCTTTGCAGCCCCCTGCACTTGGCTGATTGCCATTGGGTAATTCATAAGTGTTAATAGCATTAATCTGATTCAGCGCGTTCTTAGCAAGATGAAACTCTCTCTAAATTCAGATGCATCTGATTCTCCCCCATCTGCTGCTGACACTGGTTGGGAATCGTACTGCAGTGATGTGCATCCCCTGCTGGATGCAGGCACTGGGGCAGAGTGGTCCCTGCGGGGGGGTGTTGGGGGAAGTGGTGCATCCCGAGGGACCCAGTGTGGGGCAGAGATGTGGGGCTGGGAGATGGGAATGGAGTGTGGGGTGCTGGATGCTGAGAGCAGCCTGCCAGCACTGCCGCTAATCTTGATTGGTATTTGATTTGATTTAACATGATCTCCCGCTTGTAAAACACCTTGAGATGTTTCTGTGTGTGAGGCTGTCCTGGAAACGCTGTTGTAGTGTATTAATGAGCCTCTGCTGGAACATAAAGAAGCATCATTAGGAGTGCTGAACTCGTCTGACGTGCAAAAAGCAGCGCGCAGCATGGGCACGCCTTGCATGGAGCTCTGTGCTCGGGCTGCCTGCAGGTGGGCTGATGCTGGTAGTGCCAGGATGGGCTCTGGGATGAGGTGGGTGCTGGGATGCAGTGGGCACTCGGGATGCAGAGGGCACTGGGGTGCAGAGAGCATTGGGGTGCAGTGGGCACTCAGGATGCAGCAGACACTGGGGCACAGTGGGCAGTGGGATGCAGTGGCTCCTGGCACGTAGCTTGGCATGCCCGTGCTGGCAGCAGTGCTGTGTGTTACTAAGCAGTCACAGTGCTTGCTGTGCTTCCCCTATCCTTGTCTTTCTCAGGTGGCAGAAATGCATTTTAATATCCGAGTAGCCTCAAAGCATGCTGTATTATGCTGTTATCACGGGGGGGGGGCGGAGAAGATTGCGAAGCACTTGGTGTTTCACACCCACATGTGGTGAACACTATGGGCTGTGTGCTGATAAAGGTGGGGTAATTAAAGTTTATTTATTTTTTATAGACTAATCTCCCAAGTATGTATTTATGAGCCTGATTTAGAAACATCGTATTACCGAGAGCACGGGGTGTTTGTGTTGCTTGTAAATCCATACGTGGTCTGAGCTTACCTTTCTCTTTTTTTTACCTTTCTTGGATTTAAGCAGTGCTGCCACTGTCAGACAGAAACGAGCCTGGAGTTTCGCTGTACTTTTCCCCCACCTTGTTCTTTAGATGAGCAAGGGAAAGTGTATAAAGCAGTGAGTAATTAACTGCAGGAGCAAATGGTGTTTCATAGGAGGCACGGTGCATTTGGAGAGGTTGCTTGCAGACTGCTTACACTGGTGCCTTTGAATTATATCTTCGTCGTGCAAGAGGTGTGCAGTGTTCAGGGGATGGGGTGCATTGCAAGCACCAGCACAACTCCCTTTTCTTTCCTACCTCTCCTTTGCACAGCCTGGCAGGTCGATTCTCCCCATGTGATAGGATGGGATTGCTCCTGCCCACCCTCCTGGGACGTCCCCCTATGGTGCGGGCACTGCTGAGTGTTGGGCTCCTGGAGCTGCCCTCATTGCTTTCTCCCCCCACAAGTTAGGCTAAATCCAAGGCTGAGCTCCGCCGAAACCACCCAAGGCACGGCAGAAAGCTGATTAATTAAAAATAAGGAGGGAGCATCTCAGGATAGCAAGGATTTGCTGGGAATCTGGGGAGCAAGCTTGGGCTCAGCTGTGCCCAGACATAGCGCAGCAGTTGTGTGCACTGCGGGTTTCAGGGGCTCCCGAGTCCCATCCTCCACTTGGGGAGGTTGTGCATTCCCTTCCACACCTTCTCCTGTAGCTAACGGCTGATACCAGCCTGTTCAGTGGAAGTACGTTTGCAAATCTGCAATTTAAACACTTTCCTGGAAGCCCAGAGATCACAGTGGGAGGAGGGAGGTACCCGAGCGCAGCTTCTCCTGCAGCGCTGAGCCGCGTCGGATCCCACCCCCAGGACAAGGGAGGAATTATTCATTTTGTTTCACATCTCGAGCCGGAGCGCACAGCCCTGCTGAACCTGTTGAGGTTTGTTTGGTTAGCAATGGGTTGTTAAGAATACATTTGTGTTGCTAGAGGGCTGCCGCTCAGCTGGTTACCTCCAGATGGGCGTTTGAGCGCGGTGCAGGAGTGCTTATGCTGGAGCATCAGTGGTGGGATGGAAAGCAGGAGTTTCCCTCTGTTGAAGGAGCTGCTTAAAGCTGGCAGCAAACTGCCTGTGAGCAATAAAGAGCTGAGCTGGAAAGCACATTGCTGCTCGAGCAGAAGTCCCGTAGTCTTGGTTCAGTTGGTGAAAGCCAACTGCAGGCAGTTCTAGGGGTCAGTAATTAGCGGTGTGATGGAAATAAGGCGGGGGGCAGAGGAGCTGGGAAGGCAGCTGGAGGAGAACTGTAGCAGCAGCCCTTCCCTTGGGCAGCCAAGCTCATGCTCATGGAGATGGAAAGGGCTTTTGGTTGGCTCAGGCTTCTGTGCCCCTTTCTTCTTAGTCACGGGGAGAGAAGCAGCCATGGGGATGGGGGTGAAGGTGGGGATGGGAAGCTCCGGGGCCCTAATCCAGCTCCACTCTGCAGCAGGGTGCTGAAGGCTGCCTCATATACCTGCGGTTCAGGCTCTTTGTGAGAAGGGGATAATACTCCCCTAACTCATAAGGGATTTGTGATTTAATGTTTGCAAAGCACTTTAAGACCCTGGATTGAAAGGTGATTTATAATGGTAAAATCCGGTGTTCTCTGTTCTATTGTGTACTTGACTGTGTCCAATTATCTCTACAGCAGCCTTTTTTCCCTTTATTTTCTATTTCTTTTTATCTTTTGCATGAGTATCATAACTCCAACCTAGAGCTGGGTTTGTGGCAGGCACGGGATGTCCTGGGAGGGGAGGAGGTTGGAGGCACTAATTTATACTGATGATCCAAATAAAGATCAGGAAGGAAAAACAGGGTGTTGAGAGGTGAAGGGCACAGGAGATGGGTGATAAAGCTTTGAAATAGTGGGAAAGCTGTTTAGGTGCTGCATGCATAAGGAGAGTGAGAGATGCTTTGTAAATAATCATTTTTGCTACTCCTGCTGGTCACAGGGATACGATCAGCCACTCCTCTTGTCCTGCAAATGCCAGGAGCAGGGAGGCTTTGGTGGGGCACACTGCTTGCCTGGAAAACACAGGCTGTGCCCCGGGCTCCGCCAGTTCCTTGCTCTGGCACCAGCGTCTCTAAGCAGATTTGATCAAATTATAGGGTGAAAGACGCGAGTGCTAACTCGCTGGATGCATTTCCTGTTCAATTTTCAAGCAGATGCTTTTTAAATCTCACTTTGCTGATGAAAGAGTGAGGGCAGGGAGCAAGGAGGGGGAGCTGGATTGGATTCCAACGATAAAGACGCGTCTACGCCTGAATCCTGAGCAGCGATGGGGCCAGAAGAGCAGGGAGCAGATCTTGGGTTGATCCCTCCCTGGGACCAGGATGCTGGGGCTGTCCCTGTGGGTGGGTAGTGTTGGCTGGGGAACATTTCTCCTGGTCCCTTCCATCAGCAAAGTGTGGCTCATGTGCTCCTGGTCTGCTCAGAGCAAGAGCATCTCCTTGGACAGCAGGGTCCAGGTGCTGGATTCAGAGGCTCCTCTTTGTGCTGGGAAATATTAAGTTGGCACTTGCAGCAAACCCTTCAGTGAGCTGCTTTTCTGAAGATACCATAAGCTTCTGTGACTGACGAAATAGAACTTCTTTTGTAATATCTGCTGCCTGTAAAAGGTGGCTGGCTCTGTAGATTGCTTTGTTGTTCATCACAGTCCCCGTGTGATGACTGAATGTTTATACGTGTTTGTGTAAATAATTAACACTCATCAATGCTATGTAGGAGCTGCAGGCATGGATGCTACATGAGAAGAAATGCTGTGCTTGTCTGGGGGGTCCTGCAGGACCACAAGCAGAATGTGATGGGAAGGATGGGGTTGGGAGGCTCTGGTCCTGCCAGTGGGGGAAGCAGAGCAATCTGAGGAGCTTTGGGGCTGAGGCACGAGGCAGTCCCTCCCGTGGCTCCCATCTCTCTCTCTCTGCCTTCCAGGTTCGATGAAAAGCCCCGTCAACAAGACAGCCCTGACCCTGATTGCTGTCAGCTCCTGCATCCTGGCCATGGTGTGCGGCTCGCAGCTCTCTTGTCCACTGACCGTCAAGGTGACTCTTCACGTCCCCGAGCACTTCATTGCTGATGGTGAGAGCCCACGGGCACCAAACTCCTTAACCCCTCCTAATGCCTCCTTAAGTATGCACTCAGCAAGAGGACCGCGCCATGGAGCTGAACTTGCCTCTTCTGCATTGCACCTTTATTGTTGTTATCACTGTACTATCTGGTGGGTGTTCCTGTTTTCCCCTGGACTCGCTGGTGAGCCCTGGGAGCAGCACAGACAAGCTCCTGTCCCGCAGCAGCTGAACTGCTCATCTCAGCCCCTTGCAGCAGCACGGAGTGGAATTGCTAGTGGTTGAGCCAAGGCAGAGATGCTTTGAAAAATTAGACAAGGGCTGCTGTCACTATTTATTGCTTTCTCTGACTGGGCTCCTTGCATTTGTTGTGTTTCGCTGACCTTTTCTTTATAATGTGCAGCGAGCGTCAAGTGCAAGTTTGCAGTAAGACGAGGGCAAATTTCATTTTCTTCCAGTCAACGAAAGCCATTATTCAGTCGGTTCCAATTGCTCAGCTCCTGTACTCGCCATGCTGCTCGGGGCGTGCTGAGGGCGGGTGGGTACAGCTTCTCCATGCTAGAAACCCTCAGCACCCATTCCTATACTGGGGTCAGGATGGAGGGCAGGGAATGAATATGTTGGAGATGGGAGTTGACACCACTTGAAGAGGTGCAGTGGTGGTGGAAGGAGCAATGCTTAAAGCAACATCCCATGACATAAAGGAGTTCCACAATCTCTTTTAAACAGGTTTCATCCTTACTAAAGGTGGTTTCTTCCTGGGGTTGGTACGCGTGTGTAGGAAGTCACTGCACTGTAATACAGAGCTCTGCTCAGCCTGAGCCTCACCACGTCTGTGTGTCTGTGCCTTTAAGGATGCTTTTGGGATGGCACTGCAGGCCCAGCAAAGGCACCGTGGTCTCGAAAACTGAAATAAAACGTAATGCGGCTGCTTAGAATTGAAATGAAAAGCTGAGCCCGTGCTTGTCACCATGGAGGGAGTGGCAGTGCAAATTATGCAAATATGGAGAACACTCGAATGGAAACGGCAGTGAAATACCAATAAAACAGATTAATATCCTCAAAACTGGGGGGAAATGGGATGATCTCCAGTTCCGACTTAATGACTTTTCTAAAGAGGAAGTGGCAGGAGGACTGGGGAGAACGGTTTGGAGAAGAATTCAAATGAGCTTCGTAATGAAACTGTAAAATATAATTACAAACTGCAAAAAACTTGACAAATATTTTTTATGAGAAACAGTCAGATTCTTCACCGAGGAGCAGCGAAGGCGTTTTGCAGCAGCCATCAGTTTCACTGAAATCCCATCGTTTTCTGCAGTGCCGGAGTCCTTTATAAGGCAGAGTCCTTCGCCTGGGAAGGGAAAAGCTCTTCCAGTTGTCCCTTCTATTTGAATAACAACAAATCCCAAGGCAGCACCAAACTGGCAGCAAAGTACTGTGAAATGTTTGAAGGCGTCACTGAGCTCGGTTTGGAGATTGTAATGGCACCCAGGAAAACGCTGCTGGCTGTGTTTGCAGAGATGGGGAGCAGCTCGATACCTCCTGGTTGCCAGACGTTGGGTCTGGGCACGTGGGCATCACCATGTGGAGCTGGAAGGAGCACGGCCCCAAGGAGGCTGGGAGCTTGGATCAGCCTGAATCCTGCTGCACGTAGCAGCTCATAATTCTGCCATGTTCTTAAGCAGCCTGGATCCTTAAGCTCTCCTCCTTTGTATTTGCATGATGGTGAGGCGGGCTCAGCGAGCAGGCGGGGCACCGCATTGTCTGGAGATGTTCCTGCATGACAGAAGGGTGCCCACTAATTCCCATTTGATGACAGTATTTCAGTAGATGCCGGCAGCCAAGGAAAATCTCACAGCAGAGAAGGAGGCTACCAGCACCTCTGCAGGAAAGGCCAAAGAAAGACAGGCTGAAAGCTATCCTGCTCCTAACAGATGAAGACTCAGCTTTGAAGGAAACTTGAAATAGACACGAGCCAGCTCTGGTGCGCCAGGATCCAAAGCCAAGAGAGAGGAGGGAGGGAGGGAGGTGGTCCCAGCACGTCTGCAACCCCCAAAGAAAGAAGCTCTTCCTGCAACCAGCAGCAGCAATGGGAAAAGGAGCTCCCGAGCCTGTTGGAGTCGCTAATGGAAAGAGGAGGGGGGGAAGGACTGGGACCAGGAGCCAACTGGCAGCAAAGGCTAGGAGAACAGATTACCACCGGCAGTATTAATAACCAGCCTGTCTCTATTGCCCTTATTTCTCTCTCTTGGTTCATTTTCCTCCTTTTGTTCATTTGATGGGTTCTCCCCCCCTCTCCTCTCTCCTCTGAACAATTATTGCCTGGTTTGTACAGCTGCTCTGTCTTCATTTTCCAGGCCAGCCAACTACACGAGGACCTGGCACAAGCTGCCACGCTCTGCGCTGCCATGGCTGGCAGGGGGAGGCTGGGGGGCCTCCCAGAAACACATCTGTGCCCATCAGTCCCCTCTTACAACACACTTCTGTGTGGGGCTGAGGAAGGTGCTGGCTTTGTCCCTGCCTTCCATGCTGCAAGATGTTTCATTAAACCAACAAGGACAGGGACACTTCTTTTCTTCTCCTAAAATGACTTGAACATCATCTGCTCCCTTCTGCAGCATCCAGAGAATCATAGAATGGCTTAGGTTGGAGGAGACCTTAAAGATCATTGAGCTCCAAACCCTATCTATGGACAGGGATGCCAGTCATTAGACCATGCTGCCCAGTGTCCCATCCTTTGCTCCCTCCTGCAGCATCCTCCTCTTGCTCTAGGCTGTGGGATCATGTCCCCCTATATCAGCAGCTCAGGCAGCCTCTGGCTGCACCCAGCAGCAGGCACTGTGCCCATTTCAGAGCAGGCCTGAATTGATGGCAAGGCTCATGGTGGCTTTTATGAGGATCTGGAAATGCAAAGCATTATTTAGAGGAACGTTTAGCAGCATCAAAATGGGGAAGAAGAAAAGAGAGCCCCTCCATCTGAGCAATAAAACCCCTCATGAATATGATAGCCACTCAGCTCTGTGCATTCAGGGGGACTTTTTTCTTGTAAGTAATCATTCAAAACATGGAGAGGGAGAGCAGTGGGAGCTGCTTGCAGGGAAAGCAGGGATGGAGAAAGATACCCTAGAGGACTTAGCCTGGAGTATGTCCTTGCTGCACAACAGTTTGAAATATAGTATCAATTAAAGCTTCCCGTTTTTACAGCCTGCAAAGGGGTTATATATGGTGTGGGTGGATGTTTGTATCTGGATACTTTAGTGGGAGAGGTAAGTGAGGTCCACCGCTGCGTACGGAAGGAAGGAAGAGCTACATTTAGCCAGGGGCTTGTAGGGCTTCATGTTGTAAGTGGAAATAAAGTAAAGGACATAAAGCAGCCTTCTGTCGCGTCAAAGACATCTCCGGGCATTTACAGCCTTCTCCCTTCCTCATTGGAGACGTGTGCCAGAGAAAATGTGGCGATGCCTCTGGGACGTCATGCAGCTCAGGTCAGAGTGCTTTATGGAGGTCAGAGCAGAGGCATCGCCTGTGCAGCTGTGATGCAGCCAGCTCTGCTCAGAGTGCTGCTGCTGCTGCAGCTCCAGCCTGGGGGTGAATGTGGCTATGTCCTCCTCCAGCTCCTGCAAGACAAGGGGAACACAAACCGAGCACCCCCGTGTGCAACCCGTATGGGGCTGGTGAAGCCGGGTGAGCACCAGACAGGTGCACTGCCACTTGTGACTGTGAAAACCCAACCCAGCCCCACAGCGGGTCCAAGGAGCTGGTAAGGTGGAGGGAGCTGTGCATGTGGCTTGGTTTTTCTTCCAAGCTTTGCCTGCCTGAATGATGACACTGTGAGATTGTCACGCACCTGATCAGTAATTGTTTTGTCTGAAGATTATTTATTTCTTCCCCTCCACAACTGTTTCCTTCAAGACGCCACTGGAATTGGATGTTGCTATTAGCAGCTTCTGCTAATTTTCCCCAAAGATCTCCAGAGCTCTGCAGTCTGCAATTGTTGGGCTTGCAACAACTTCTCATTTTGGTTTTAATTAAATTTGTTGCTTTAAATTGTTTGCTTTTGACATCTCCTGCTCAATCTTGTGCAGCCCTCAGAGGTGACCAGGCATTAGGTTGGTTCCTCTGGTGCTGGCTCGTGTGGGCTCAGCACGTGCTGCGCATGCGCTCGCATAGCAATGAGCAGTATGAGAGATGCAGGCGGTGGGGAATTGCCCAGTGCTGGGCTCTGCTTTGCAGTGAGGAAAAGCTGGAGATGCTCATTGATTTACAAATGAAGCATCCCCACTTTGCACCAGAAGGGTGGAGGAAAGGCTCCAATCTCAAAGGAGTCCATCCCTCAGTGTTCCCCGGGAGCAATCAGGCTGCAGTGCTCCCCAGCTGGTCCCAGCCTCACCAGCACCCTGAAATCAATGGGGGAATGGGCTGCCTTGAAATCAGACCATGTGCTCAGCCTGGAGCCTTTCAGCTGCAGAGATGCTGTAGAGAGGTGTGGGTCAGTGCTTGGGCAGGAGCAGCAGCATCCCTTGCAAGCCTTAGCCTCACTCTGCCTGCCCCAGACGTAACATCTTTTGGTGAGGTGGCTGTGCTGGGGCAGCTCTGCAGACTGCATTTAATTTCATCAGCTCTTAATCACCGGGTCATCTCCTGCCTGCCTTACAGCTTGCTCTCGCTCCTGCGCCTGCTTGGCTGGCAAGAAAATGTGAGCAAATGGCTGCAGCGTTACCAGACATGAACTCTAAATATTAACATCAATTTATAAACTGTATCAGCGCGGATCAAAGGGATTCCAAGACGGTTTTACGGCGTGAACACTCTTTGCATGAGGAACGAATAAGATTCTGTAGGCTGAAGTACATCATGTTTTTATCGTGCCTCCGACAGGCTGTGAACCTGAGCTCGTCCCTGTGCTGGGGCAGCTCTGTATGCAGGGGAAGGCAAATGCCTCCTCCTCAGTCCTCAGCAGGGTGTATAGGAGCCGATCAGGGGGAATCGGTGCTGGTGTTTGGCTGGGGTCAGTGGGGACCTGCTGGGAATTGTGACATCCTGGGAGAGGCAGAGTGTGTCCATCACTGGAGGATGGCATCTCCCAGCATCTGCTGGGCTTGCAACAATGCCATTTACCCTCTAATCTGGGAGGGACAGCAAGGGAAGGGTGCAGTAGGATGTAATGCCTTTGACCATCAAGCATGTACTCTTCTATAGAAAGGAGAGATGCAAATCTTGGCATCTGTATTTGCAGGATGAGACCCTGCCTGGTCTTACCTGTGTGGAGGTGGGTTGAGTCTGGGGAGCTGACTGAGGTCATGCTTGGCGACCTCACTTAGGTCATGCTTGCTTTTGTACAGAAAATATGGGATACCTGCAGCAGCAGCAGTGCAGCAATGCAGATAGGATTTACTGAGGCTGCATAGCCAGGAACATGCTGAGTCGTGTTCTGATTCTCCCAAGCGGTGACATTGGTGTTGCGTATTAATCTCGTGATGAGCAGCTGGTAGCTCACTGTGGCTCTATAGCATGTAGACTTTGCATGTCCTGTGTCTTGGCTGTGTTTTCTGTAGCCTGGGGGGATGTTTGGTCTTTGTGCTGGCTGAAAAAACCTCTTGCATTCACACACACTTGATGTTTCTTAGAGCTTATCATAACTCATCCATCAGATACGTGGAGGAGTGATCAGATTTAGGCAGGATTTCCCTGAACTCTCGTCCAGTATCTTGAGTGTTGCTGAAGAAGAGCCTCTGGCTGGAGCGTGGGAGTGGGGAGATAGGGAGCACTGAGGAGAAGCTGTGTTTAGATATCTGATCTGTGTCAGCTGTTGCTTGCCCAGATGCCTGCTGAAGACACAAACGTGCTGGTACTGGGCGGTTATGATGTCTTGATAACAGCACAGAGCAGGCAGGGTGGTTCCTTAGCTGTTGCAGTTGTGAGCTCCAGCCTGAGTCTCGCAGCAGTGAAGTTGCAGCACGTTTGCATGTGGGCGTTTGGGTTCCTTTTGGGTTTGAGAAAAGGCATCTGAGTGATCGCTTGCTGTATGAAAGGAAATACAGGCGTTCTTTGACAGAAGTTCAGCCCTGGTGAAATCTGGACTGATTTCCAAGAAAACTCAAAGAAAGAATCTGTCAGAATTCTCAAGCAAGTAACAATTTAACAATTAAAATGTAACCCCGCTCTTCCCACAGGAAAGATGCTTCTGTGCTGTAATTGCATACAGGTTTACGGTGCTAATTTGCTTCTGCTGCACCAAGTGGAGCACTGTGCCAATTGATGGCATTTATAATGCGTGGCCATGGGCTGGGCGGCCCACGGAGCTCACAAATCCCTTCTGGAGCTGAGCCCTGCGTGGTGGGAGCTGCCTTCAGTTTGGCTGAGAGATAAATAAATAGACAAGAAAATCGTGTGTAGAGGCTTTTGTGGTTTTAAAGGCTTACTAAACTTTCTGTTTAGGCGTTAGGTAAACAGAAGGGAATGTCTGGGGTGGATTTGAACACACGGCGATACTATCCTTAGTTTCCATTGGGAAGGAAGAATTAGAGATGTGACTTGGAAGAGCTGAAATTAGTCCAAAATTCTCAGGCTTTGTGCTGAGCAGAGAGCTGGAAAGCTGGGCTCTGTGTCAGTCTGTGGGTGCAGTCCAGCCCCAAGCCCTGTACCACTGCTTGGCTCACTGTATGCGTGTCCTGGGATCTGCATGTTTACTTGGTTCTTTGTTCAATTTCCTGAAAGCAAACTAAGGAGCAGAGTTCTTTATCCCATTGTGCAAGGATGGGAGAGCAAGAGCTGATCAACAGGAAGAGCTGATAGGGGAGGAGTTGTCTCTTTGGGGAATATTCTTTCAAGTTTTACAAGGAAAAGAAGATCTCCAAAGAAATCAAATCATCCTTTGTGCCTATAGGGGATAATCCTTCCTGTGGTCTTCAAAACAAGTAACGGGAATCTGTAACAGGATTATAATTGTGAGATAGTGTAGGGATGGATGCATTATTAGCAACCTGTCGTACGACCTCCTGCAGGGTTCTAACACCGAATACTAACTTTAGATGACAAGGAGTTTTGTTGTCCAAGATACAACAAATGGAGCAGAGAAGAAAGAAGGAGTGGAGGGAGGAAGAAACAGAAATTCTTCAAATATATATATATATATATATTTGATCTCTTCCCTCGGAAAAAAAAGAAAAAACACAGAGAGAAAGGAAAAACCAGCCCCTTTTGGCTGCCTTTTGGGCTCTTTGTTCTTTTCCCTTGTTATATATCTCTCTTCTGAGCTGTTTTATCCTGTTTTGTTCTGGCAAATGATTTTCGAAATGTCAAAACTTCAAGCCTCTTTTGTCACGGCTTAAGCAGTCCCAGTGAACTTTGAAGGAGACCTCAGCATGAGAGACATGAACTTTTGCTGCTGTCTTAGCCGGCCCGGCTTTGATCAGCATTGCAGAAGGAAAGGGGGGGAAAACACACGTGCAAAAACCCAAACAACGCAATCCCTTGAAGCACCAGCACTGTGTAGCCATGCACTGGGGTTCTCTTTAGGGCTGTGATGCCTATTTGCCTGGCTTCTGAGGCCTGTGCAGCTGCAGGGCTGCAGCCTACAGTGGGGTTGCTGGGCGGTGGTCCTGCTGTTATCAGCTTGACACCTCACCCTGCTTGCTTTACCCTCAGCATCTCTGTTTAAAAGAGGATTTTGCTCAGCTTTCGGCTGGGAATATCATGTAGTGCCTGTGGATTGTGCTGCCCTTGGGGTGCTGATGGGTAAATCTAGATAACCCGATTACAGAGCTACAGGTGAACCCCATTCCCCAAAGGGTGTTTCCAGCTGGGAGCTGCAGCTTCCCCCACCATCAACACAGGCAGTATCTGATCACCACCGCTGGCCCTATTTGTTTAGCTCTGCTGAAGGACCACGCATTAGACAAGACAGATCTGGCGGGTCTTTCTGACAAGCTAACCATGTTGGAAATGACACTTGCTTAGAAGATGTTTGTTCTTGGTGGTTTCTAAAAGGAGCTGCTATTCAGCTCTGCCCCTTTGTAGCTATTCAAGATGGTTTTGATAAGCGCGCGCCGGTGTCTTGTGAAACTGTTTTATGTCTGAGGGTTCTTTGAAAACAAAATTTGTGTAGAAAGGCTTTGAAATCTTCACAATTTGAGCTTTCGAAATGTTTGTAGAACTCCTTTTCCTGTTCTTTTTTGGTTTTTTTTTGGGGGGCGGGGTTTGTTGTTCTTTTCTGAAGCAAACTATGAAAGGATCGAGGTTGGGATTTTTGTTTCTCTTTTCAATGGGGAAAATTGTCTGTGGATGCATTTCAAATGGTACCCAGCTGAGCTGGGATGTGAGAGGTTTCCTGGCTGGAAGCAGCCCCCTCCCACCCTACACACTCCTCAGTAAGGAAGTGTTTACATTTAACCAGAACTATCCATTTCCCTGCTTTTTAATTGCTTATTTGTTTATTTTCTTTTTCTGAGGTGCAACAGTGTGTATAGAATAGAACAGGAGAAGGCACAATTTCCTTCCCAAATCTGTGTTGTTTTTCCTTTCTCCCAAACAAATTTACACCTGATCCATCAGTCCCACCCCCGAGGTCACCCTGATGTCACCTGCTGGATTCCCTCCACCCAGGTCCAGTGCCAGGACACTGCTGGCTCAAGTCAGCCTTGTCTTGAATGAAAACTAATTACACGACTATTTTATGTCTGATTTCCTTCTGTTGCTTTCACTCTGGCTCCATTTTAAATTGGACTGGGGTTCATTAAGGATTTAATCAGGAGCTGGTGGTTTTTGCTTTTGAGTCTTTGGGCGCAGAGGGACTTGTCTGTCACCGAACCTCCAAATGCACTTATGTGTTTCTCCAGCCACACTCATTACTAAGAAGCTATAAAAATAAGTAAGCAACCAGGACTGATGCTATAATAGATGTAAACACTCCCAATGGGTTCATGTTTCCATTTGGTTAAAAAAAAAAACACAAAATCCAATGACCAGTAATAGTTATCATTGGTTTTTAAAGCTGTCTTTAAATATTGATGGAAAAGAAGGATAATTAACAGAAAAAGTTAGGCAGCTCTAGGGTCCTTCTTTGTGCTGGGTGCTACAGTGCTTTCTGCAGTTGCCTTGTGGCTGATGGAGATGTCTCCTGCAGCCTGGTCATCCAGCCCCTGCCTCACTGGTCCCCAGTGCAATTGTGTGCTGTAGCTCTGTGTTATTTGCGTGTACGCTCATCAACGTGGCTTCAACCCTCAACTATGAATGTAGAGATGCATCTGTGTTATCGGTGTAAGTGTGAGAGATTGAAATTCACATGAAATTAGGGCCTGGCTGTTTATGGTGTTGTGATCTCAGGATGCCTGGAAATGGGGTTGTTCGCTCAAAAGCCTGACTTCAGGTTTTGCTTCTTTATCTTCCATGTGGATAACGTGGCACAGCATGAGGTTGAGGCAAACTCCTTCCTGCTCAACCATCATCAGTTCTCATTCCAAAGGAATCACGTGGGGTGGCTGCTGCTATGTCTCTTTTGTTTTGCTTTTTTCATCCCTTGGCTTTCATTGAGCTGAGAAGTTCTGCAGCTCTCAGTATCGTACTTAGACATTATTTTTCCAAGTGGTTTAAGCCTTCAAGTTTCAAGAAAATACACCCTGGATCTGTAGAGTTCTTGAGTAATCACAAAGGAAGATTTGAATCTTCAGATAGTGCTTGCAAAGCTTGCCCCTATTTCCAGTCCTAGCACTTAAAAGAAAGGTGCCTGCCAGCTCCTGGGCTACCTGGCCCACTCCTCCTCTTTAAAGGTTTCTTCTCCCCTATTTTTAGAGGCTTTTACCTGGGTAACTTTTGCAAAGCACCTCGTAATGGCAGAGGCTTTTTGGCTCCCCTCTGATCTGTGCAGCACTATTATGGAGGCAGTCTTATAATCAATGTAATTGAAGATCAGAGTTAATGAGGACCTCTGTGCCTGCAAAATCCCCCAAGCGATGCTGGGCCTCAGATGTTAGATAAGGAAATGATTGGGCTGAACTGAAAATCTATTTGGCTAATTAGATGATGCATATTCCCAGATGCCAGTGGGGGAAAAATACATTTCACAAAAATAAACGTAAGATTTTGTAAGAAAAAGGGTTTGGTTTTTTTTGCAGGAATTTACTTCTGACTCTCAGGAGGGAAAGTGCAGGGAAGTTTTTTCTGATAGAAGCTGTGTTGGGTCAGTTCACGTGCCTTGAGCTGGGAGACATGAAGCAGGGACAGCCCAATGGACTGCTGCCCTCTCCCATCCTGGTCCTGGGATCTGGCTGACTGGTAGACATCGTCTGCATTAGCTGGGAAAGCGATGCTCCGATCCTATGGATCAGAGTAATTGCATCTTGTACACATTCCTGCAGAGACGTAGGAATCAAATCCAGCATTTTGTGACAGGGAGTGTCCATTCACTGTCCGTTTTCATAGACGTGCAGTAGGAATGAAAGAGTGCAAATAGACTGAATAATCTATCAGAGAGGAGAGCCTGTAACTGCAGGCCTTTGAAGTTCTGCTGCCTCACGTATAGATTCCTCTGTACCTTATTTAGAGTCACAGAATGCCTTGGGTTGGAAGGGACCTCAAGGATCATGAAGTGCCAGCCCCCTCACCACAGGCAGGGCCAACAACCACCACATGTAATAACATCCCAGGCTGCCCAGGTCCCCATCGAACGTGGCCTTGAACACCTTCAGGGATGGGGGCTAAGATAGCTCTGTTCCTTCTTGCAGCATGCTCCCTTTTGGCATGAAATGCTTTTCGTTTCCTTTTTATACTTGCCTAACACACTTCTTTTCCACTCTTAGGCAGCAGCTTCGTTGTGAGTGAGGGGAGCTACCTGGACATCTCCGACTGGCTGAACCCAGCCAAGCTGTCCCTTTACTATCAGATCAATGCCACGTCTCCCTGGGTGAGAGATCTCTGTGGCCAGAGGACCACCGATGCCTGTGAACAGCTGTGTGACCAAGAGACAGGTAAGGGAGACCTGGGGAGAGAGAAAACCTTGTAGAGGCTGGAGGTGTGTGGGAGGTTTATCTCTGGGGATGTCAATACCTACATGGCTCACCCATGCCTGGCATCAGGGCAGAGTACAAGCAGGGTATGTCGTGGTGACCTTCATTCACAAGGCATTAAGCAGCTGAGTGCCAGGATGGAGATTAGAAATGGTGGACTTGTCAGTTCTTTTCCCTTCAGTGCTTCTGCCCATTGTGATCTAGTGCTGATCTCTTCTCTACCTTGTAGAGCTACAGCAACTACACCTATCTACTAGTTAGGTCTTTCCTAACTTACAGATGAGCTTTTTGCTGCGTGCTTTGCTTGCACACGGATCTGCAAGCCTGCTGTGCTGAGGCTTTACTGGGTGTGGGGCCACCTTCCTTTTGGCCCCGTGCTCCTGGGTGATACGTGGGGACCTGCAGTGAGCTGGGAGCACAGAAAACAGCAAAAGTGCAACAAGGAAGTGATGGGGGTCTGCATGGTGAGAAGTTTCCATGCCAGGCTGGGAACAGATCGTAATTCCATGATGCACAGCATGTATTTTTAGATTTATATTTATTAATGTCATTCTATTTTTAAGGGTGATTTATTTTTATCACCACGAGAGAGAGAGGTTTTACAAGGGGACATAAATCCTTTCTAGATTTCAACCTTTCCAGGTCAGGGATTTTATCGTTGCTGTGAGCATCTAGAGGAATGGGTGTGGGGGGTTTCCCTGCCCTCCCTCCTCTCTGGATGGGAGAGGAGAGGTGCTGGGCCAGGTTTTGTCTGGTGTAGGACACGAGTGCCCTGAAGGTTTCCCTTATGAGGAGCAGCAGGGCACCCCCTGAGGTGCTTCAGTGTGTTTACAGCCATTCTGCTTTCAGTCCCCCTGTTTACAGCCATTCTGCTTTCAGTCCCCCTTGGAGGCCACTCTCTTCTTCAATGAATGCCTTGTCCCAAAGCTTTCTCTCTCCAAGCTGTATGCAGACCACCTCCACCTCTGTGAGAGGACTCATCCTCAGCAGCAGTGCCAGGAATTGCTGGCACAGGTTTGTGGACAGAATCCACCAGGTCACACGTGCTGTCTGGTGATGCTCAACCTCTCACTCCTCCCTGGGCTGAAGACCTCTTTTGGGTTGGAGTTTTGTCCCATCTGTCCGTGCAATGCACTGATTCGTAACCAAAGCCACAAGTGCTGCTTCAGTATGAATAACAACCCACACTGAAAACCATGGCTCGGAAACGCTAGGAAATGCCAAAACACATCTTGCTTGCCTGACCTTAATTTGCTTTCCCTTGTGTCTTCGCAGTGTGACTCATTCTTTAATTAAATGATTGCTGCCCTTGACAGATTCCAAGCCCTCACTGCAAAGCACCAGCTCATCAGAGCTTTTCAGGGAGAGCACCAACATCTGCACAGGAGCAGAATATCATCTGTGGCTTTGGGTGAGCTGGGTGCCTCTCCTGCCTCTATCCTCAGCCTCACACAGTGTGGATAACATGCTCCAGAGCTGCGCCTTGGTTGGGTTTTCCAATGGACGTCGCATTCATGCCAATGCTCTGAGATGCTTTTTCCTACAATGAAAGAGTGCTGTTTTTGTTCATTCACCTCCCTTACAGGTGCCGGTAACATTTATGAGGGCATCCTATTTTTTTGGTGGCATATGCAAATCCTGATTTGTGAGCACAATTACCTGCTTTGTATGCACAAAACTGATTCACTTGCACATTCTGTGGGCATCGCTTAAGAGACCTGCTGGAGAATTAGTCCCTTAGGGCCAAACGCTGGAAAAAACAGCCTCTGATTCTGTGCTGTCAGGCTTGCCGGAGCAGTGGCATAAATGAGATGGATCGCTACCTTGATTAGCAGGTGCAAGTGCGTTGATTTTTTTTTCCCATCCATAAATCAGGCACTTACCCGTTAAAGCTGTCTTCTATGCATTCACAATTGATTGCACCCACCAAACAATAGGCGCACGCTTGTAAGAACCCAATTAGATGTGGCAGCAAAAGGTCTTTTTCTAGAAATTGGCAGGGGGAAAAGAGAAAAAAAAGGGTTTCCATCATCTTCCAAATGGGTGAGTTCATCACTGGGGCTGCAGGTGGATCTGCTGCCCTGCTAGGACAGGGCACTTGTGGGTGGGAAGCAGATGGAAGTCATTGTTAAACGTAGCCTTTCTTTAAAGGCACTTGTTAGAGGGGGTTTGGAGGTTGCAGAGCAGGACATGTAAATCAGCAGATGACCAACCTTGGTGAGGGGGTACCCGTGTTTATGGAAACAGCCATTTTTCGCCAATAGTTCAATTTAATATCATACGGCTTTTGTGCGCATCGAGTAATATTTGTTTGTTCTCATGAACTTGTGCTATTTTCGCTGTTGGAAGATCCTAGTGTCTTTATTGACTTTGACTTTCATAAGATGAGGTTCTGTCTCTCTAAGGTATGTAGTTTAATAACTTGGTCAAAACTCACATAATATGCAATTGCTTTTCATGCGGCGGCGCAGCTTGCCTTGCGCACCAAGCAGGGCAGGAGGCAGTTAACTCCCAAGCTAACTGCTTGGGGCTGTGGTGTTAGACATAAACAGCAATCAAAATGCATGCCCGCGAGGGGGCTGAGTTAAGGTTATCTGTGCTGTCTTTGCACTCTCATTTTCTGCCATTAGAGTGTTTAATCCTGCAGCTGCTAATGTTCCTGTAATGGCATTTCTGAGCTTGTCTAGAGGCTGTGGAGAGGAGGGAAGGGAGGGAAGCGCTGTGGCTGGAGGTGTTCCTGGGCACATCTTGCCTGCTTGGCCCGTCCAACCAGCCCTGGTGGCTGACTTTGGCAGTGTCAGCCCAGAAGGTGATGGCTGGGCTCTGCAGAACACCTTTGGGTGCTGCCTGCTCGGGACCTTGCAGCAGCCGTGCACGTGCGCCCATGGGGAGCTTCCTCAGCTGTGCAGCTTAGGGGCTTAGCAAATGATAATGAGAATAATATCTGTGTTGAGCATAAACCCAGGCACAATCCTCACAAGTTAGGTTTGCTCTCAAGTGCTTTGATGCATCCGGGCAAGGAGAATGACTTGCAGTGGGGGGAAGGGAGGGTGTCTGTAGTGTTGATTCCATATTTTCCCTCTGCATCTGTAGCAGAGCTGAGCCCTCTGCCTCCCCTCTCAGCCACCTCGAGCTGCCCCTCATGTCTGTACCAGCTTGATGCTGCCCGTGTGCTGCAGTGGAGGATCTCTGGGGGTCTGCTGGTCATCCTGCCTCATGGTGGCTGTGTTCCTTTAGAGAGGAAGAAAATAATCAAAGAGAAAGAAAGTTTGTCCTGATAGGAAAGAGTTTTCCTTTCTTGTTCCTCGAGAGCTGAACAGCTTTTAGTGAATTTCTCATCAGGATTAAGCAGAGTTTGGAAAATGCCACCGCCAAAGGCCAGGAGCTGCAGATAATGAGGGTGGAAGAGAAACTTAACAGAGCTGGGAGCTGCTGAAGAGTCACGGCCTCAGCTGGGCCAGTCCTGGCTACAGCAGCTGCTTTCTGAGGACCCCTCACTTGTCCATTGAATTTAGGAATTTAATGATCCATTAAGACCATTTTTATCCTTTCTGTGTTGAATTTTCTCAGATTCTCTGCCATCCCACAGGGTTGCAGCAACCCATTTAAAGAAGGGTTTTGTAGAGGTGCCTTTTTAGCTTCCCACTCAACCACACCTGTATCAATCAGATACCCGTGCCAACCCTTGTGCACGTGTGCACTGTGCCTGTCCCTGGCCAGCTCATCCCCTCCATCGTGGCTGCCAGCCAAGGACAGGAGCAATGCATGCAGTGTTGAGGTGATGGCAGAGACTGAAGGGCCAGGCTGTGCTCTGGAATGAGCCCTGCAGCCTCCTGCCTGCACCCAGGGTGCAAGTTGTGCTGCTGGGAGAGGTACCCACAGGGCCAGAACTTGTGCTGGGATCCCCAGGGCAGAGGCACAGTCCCTGATTCCATGAGTAGAGGTTCTGCTGCCTGCAAAGAGCAGCTTCCTCAGGAGCACAGGGACTCTGGGAGCCTCTGCTATGTGCCAACTGGAGGATTAGAGGGATCCCACAGCATTATCACAGCAGATCGCCTCGCCCTAACGAGGATAACAGGATTACCAGCACGCTGGCGCAGGAACACTTGGCTGCATTGCACTCATGCAGCCTGGCTGTGCTGCTCTGTGGATAAGCAAGGAGATGGCTGGGGGATGTTTTTGCGTCAGGAGCAGAAATGTGGCGTGATGAGTGAGACAGGAGAAACCTTTTAGCTTCCCGTGTAGATGTTTAGAAAAGAGCTGAAGCTCTCATTGCGCTGGTCTGGGTGCAGCTGGAAGGCTGCTGTTAGGCCTTTGCACCAAGGTCCTGTGTGTTTTCCCTCTGCCATAGGAGGTCAGGAGCACAGTGGGGGTTCAGACAGGCTTCTCTCCTTTTGGGAATGAGTGAGCCATGGGACAGCCCTGAATCAAAAGCTGCTGGTGCAGAAGATGCTGCTTGGGCTGCAGAGTGCTCCTGTGCTGCTTCTGCATGAAGTGTACCAACATACGGAGCCCTGTTTGCCCACCTCCTCCATGCTCTGGGTCCTGCTCCTCTTCCCAGTTGCAGCAGTAGTGCTGGATCAAGGCATGGCTCTGCGTGCCACTCAGTGCTGCTTTGATCTCTGTGCTTTCTCGGTTCTCTGCCAGCACTGTGGACATGAAAGCACAGCAGGAGGAGGCTGTGAGACGTGTCAGGGGGCTCTGCATGCATCCTGCAGCTTCTGCAGCCCTGGAGACTCTGTGCTCCCTGCCATCAGCCATGGCTGGGCAGTCTGATCCAGCCTGATTTGTAGGCTCTGAATTCAAAGGAAGACAAGTGGCCTCAGCATCAGTGTTTGCACCATGTGCACAGCACGGGTCGGTGTCTGCAGAAACGGGCACAGAAATCACACTGAGATCAGGATATTTTGGGGGGGGGCTGAAGGAAGAGGGTGCTGGTGGACTCAGCCCTGCACAGCATCCCTGCTGCGTGGCGCTCCCACTTCCCAACACAAACCTCCCCATAAACCTTCCCAGTAGAGCCTCCAGCGCTGGCTGTAGCTGTTGAAGCTCTAGGATTGAAGTCAATAAAATCAATATTTCTGCAGGTTGATAGAGTTCCTCCTTCCGACGCCGAGCTGCTTCAACTGTAAACAAACTGGCGGACAAAATAAACACATCGTGCTGTGGGAAAGGGGTTAACGGCCCTGGCACCTGCAGCCATCAATAACCGAGGTGGTGATCAGGCTGTTGGATGCCAATCTCTGTGGGTATTGGTTTTTTTTTCCCCCTTATTTGCTCTAATTTCTATGGCAGGCTCAGGAAGTGAGCCGGTGCCCCAAGACTCCCTGCTCTGCTTTGCAAGCACTCTGAGATGTCTCTCATTTGCAGATCATATATTTGTTATGTAATAAGGGCTGGGAATTAATGATCCACGGCGTGGCTGGGGGAACTTGCGTACTAAGCACCCAGGGAAAGAAATAACTTTCCTTTTTTTTTTAACTCACTGATGGAGCCATTAGGACATACAGTTCTTGTCATCAGACCGCCCTGGGCCAGGCAGGCTGCAGCATGGTGAGCTGGAGCAGCTCACCCCATCTCCTTCCCAGCTCCTTCCCTTTGGAGAAGTAATGCTCCTGCCTCTCCCGTTATGAATCATGAGGTTAGCAGCTTTTGACAGATCATAAATCAGTGCTTGGAAGTCACTAGGACAAATCCCAGGACATTTAATCTTTAATATTAGACGCGTTTAAAGCGGTGAATATTTCATGAAGGTGCTGTTGCATTTTAGCACATCATTAGCTGTCTCTTTCTTTCCCCCCCCCCCCCCCCCCTTCTCTTTCCCTACCTCCCCTTTTCCAGACATCTCTTAGAATCTCGTGGGCTGCACCCCCGTTTCGTTCCCTCCTGACAATAAAGCTCTTTACTGTAATCCCTGCAAGACATGCTGAGCTCTGATGGGGACTGAGGTGCACACAGTCCCTGCCCACCTGCAGCATTGCTGGTGCTGGGGGCTCTCCTTCCCTGCCATCCTTCTCTTTGTGGTCCCCCCTGCTCTGCCCCAGGGCTTAAAGCCCAGCAATGAGGAGCAGCACAAAGCGAGGCAGAAGGAGTGGGAGAAGTAATCGACAGATGCTTGTAACAAAACTCCACGTGCTAATCCAATTCATCTTTTGATTTTTGCTGTTTCTTGCTCCGGGTTATATATTCATACTGAAAGAAGGATCGATCTGGGCCAAGCTCAGGTCTGTGCTCCTGCTGTCAGCAGGGTGTAACGGGGGTGGGAGCCCCTTGGCATGGCAGAGGCTGGAGGCCAGGAGGGGAGGAAGGTTGGTACTTCTGTGCTGAGTGGGCCAGGGGGTTGCAGAGTGAGCTGCACATATGGGGTGGGGGTTTGCTGTCCTGGAGAGATTCTGGTGTCATGCTGAGCTTCCTTGGAGGCCATCAGGCAGGGCTTGGCTGGGTCTGGAGAGCTGCAGGGATGCACATGGGTTGGGGTCAGACATCTTGCTTTGTTGCGTCACATCTCCAGAAACACATCATGTAACCTTGTCAGAAAAGTCAAAGCCTCATAGAATATCCCAAGCTAGAAGGGGCCCATAAAGATGACTGAGCCCAGCTCCTGGCTCCACACAGCTCCATCCCAAACCCTATGTCTGAGAGCAGTGTCCCAGTGCTCACTGAGCTCCAGCAGCTTGGGGTCATGCCCACTGCTCTGCGAGCTGCGCCATGCTCACCGCTCTCTGATGCAGAACCTTTTCCTAACCTTTTCCCAGCTGACACAGCTCTATGCTGTTCTCATTGGAGCAGCCAGCGTGATGCTTTCTGCACAGGAAGGTCTCACGTGTCCCTGGTCTCTTGCAGGGGAGTGCAGCTGTCATGAAGGCTATGCCCCGGACCCCATGCATCGTCACCTGTGTGTGCGCACTGACTGGGGGCACAGTGAAGGGTGAGTGGAGCTGTGCCTCTGTGCACAGCAAGCTGGCTTCATGCTGGGCTCAGCTCCTTTCCTTGTGACCTTCATCATTCTCACCAGAGACCTGGTGGTGCTGCTGTCCTTGCTGGGGGATGTGACTCAGCTTCTCTCTCCCTCTTGGTCTCCCAGGCCATGGCCCTACACCACACTTGAGAGAGGATACGACTTGGTCACAGGAGAGCAGGCACCGGAGAAGATACTCAGGTGGGTTGGGTAGCATTCAGCTTGTCTGTTTGAGTTGGAAGTCCCACCATTCACTGTGGATTCTGTATTCCTATATGACATGTTTGTCCCCATTCCAGGTCCACATATAGTCTGGGACAAGGCCTGTGGCTGCCTGTCAGTAAGAGCTTCGTGGTGCCTCCCGTGGAGCTCTCCATCAATCCTCTTGCCAGCTGCAAGACAGATGTTCTGGTGACAGAAGATCCGGCAGATGTCAGGTAGGAAACAGGTTTCTCATTTTGCTCGTGCTTGAGTGGCTAGAATGGACTTGAAATTGCTACTGAGGATTCAGTCATTTTTATAACAAGTTTGATCAGTTTTCTTCCAATAAGAGATCTGATGTGGTTATTCTTCAGCTGATTTTTGGTTGTTATGGGTCTAGGCTGGACATGTCGTGTAACTGGAGCCTGACAGTCCTGTCAGGTGAATTGGTCAGACCTGTGACAAGGCTATTTCCAAGTGGCTTAAATCTAATGTTTGCTTGCATAGCTTAAGTCAGTGCATTTATAGGTATGTCAGCATGTTTCTGAGATGCTGATGTATATCACATCTACTCAACCACTGATTTTCTATTTTGGGCCTCATGAAAAGCCAAGGTCAGAGCCCGGTGAAAGGTTGTGATGCTCATCCAATTACTATGCAATTAGAGGGGTTATTTTTCTCCCTTGATTCAGCAGATGCCCAGATTTATCTCTGTCTCTCCCATCCTCACTACCTTGTGCTTCAGCCAGACTTCCTCTGACATCTCATTCAGCAGGGCTGAGGGTTGGCAAAGTTTGGGGCTTGGAAAGAGAGTCCAGGCAAAACAATGGTCTTCTGTGCCTCAGCTGGAAGGTGGTGGTGTTACTGCCCAGCTCCGCTTGGTTTGCAGAGGTTCAGCTGTTTGATTTGTAAGCAGTCGGTGTGTATTTCCTCTCCTTGCTTAAATCAAGATGAAGTGTGTGACCACAGGGTGCCAGGGGTTCCCTAGGAACCCTCCCTTGCCTTCCTGCTTGCTGCCTTCTCCTCCTGAATGAAAACAGTTTCTTGACGTGTTAATTCTTGTCTGTTCTGTGGATCATATTCCTGGGGGTCCTTATCTCCCCCAGCCCATATCCTTGTGTTTTCCCAGAGCAATGGGATATTGGATTTCCACTTTTCTGTCCCATCACCTTGGCAGGGCTCCTCATGGAGGAGCGCTGGGGCAGGAGGGCAGTGTGTGGCACAGAGGCTGTTGTCTGCTCTCCTCCAAAATGAAACCTCAGATGAGAATTCCTGATAGAAATACACCAGGGGTGACCCAGGTAGAATAAAAGAGGTGAGTTCGTGGCGCTTGTATCCTACATGCAGGGGATGCTGAATTATTAAAACTTTAATAAACGTAATGATAAATATTTGATGCTGAATTATGGAAGATTTCACAGACACAGTGAAAACCCCAAACTGAGGTGCTATTATTCCTGCATTAGAACCTAAATGCTTCTCAAAGGAGGATCAGGCTGGCGGCTCAGGTTCCTGAGCATCCTGTGAAGGGTTGGGTGGAGGTGGTGCTGCACAGGGGCTGCTGGAGGTGCTGGTGCAGAGCAGCTGTGCTTGGGATGCTTGTTGTGCAGCCCATGAGGAAGGATATTGTGGTGTTGGGCACCTGTGAGCATCGCCCATCCTGTCTCCATTCTGCTGGGGGGCTTATATAAAATGAGAACGGTACTATGAAGCTGTTCATCTTTGCTTTGTTCTTCTGGACTGAGATGTATGTTGATAGCAAGTCAGGGGAGCAGTAATGCAACAGTTCTGGTGGTTCAGGTGTCTGAATGTTGGCTGGCAATATTGGACCCAGCATTGAAGTTGAACACATTCTGTCCAGCACACAGATCTTCAAGAGTCATCCCTCTGCCCTCACACAGCCCTGCTCTCTGGGGCTGTGCTGACACCACTGTCTGCGTGCCGGCAGCTCCTGCTTGTGTGCTGTGGTGCTTTAGCTGTGACCCCTCATGTCCCGATGCCAGCATTAGCCCTGTGCTGTATTACAGCAGCTGGAGCACAGCTCAGCTCCTGCAGTGTCCTGTGTGCTGTCCTGTAACGCCGTGATGGTAATTCAGTCCAGTATTTCTTCTGTACCTTTAGTAACAAGCGTACTGCATTCCTCCAGACCTTTCATTAGTCTGGCACCTTTTCACTCTGAGGTCACTTCTTGTGAAGAGTTTAATGGAGGAAAATTGCAGAAAGCCTGGCTTGGAGGAAACAAGTGATGAAGTCTTTACAATTTGGAGGGTTAAAGGTTTGAACACGGCCTTGTGGTTTTATGAAGACACTGGGGACTGCAGAAAGGCCAGGTGGGGCTGTGCCATCAGCAGATCTCTGGAGCAGTGCTGGCTCCCTGTGGCTCACAGGGATGGTGTTTTTCACGTGGTTCACTGCTGAGGCTTCTTGCAGCCTTCTGCCATGGCTGCAGCCCACCCTGCAGGTTGGGGTGGCAGGTGGGATGCTGCCTGTTCTCTGTGCCCTGCTGTCACCATGCTGGTGGTGTCACCCCGTGTCCCTCCGTGCCACCAGCTCTGTGCAAAAGTTTGTAATTTCTCCTGAGCTGGTATAAATCGGAGGAGTGAGCCTCAGCTGCTGCCTGACATGACATATAGCTCCATTGTTATGGCAACCATAGAAACAAATAAAAGCTTTGCCTTCGCTTGACAAGCCTTTGAGATGTCCTGATGGAGAGACAAGTGTTCAGTGGCGGAATGAATTCTCTTGAACTCTCTGTCAATTCATCTTCGTTTTGCTCCCAAGCGAGTCCCTTTGCTCTTGGAATTCTGTGCCAAAGTACAATCAGTGAGATTCTTTGTTACAGTTATTATTATTATTTTATCTTCATTTCTCCCAGTGCTGCACACACTGCGTTTGAGCTGGTTATTCTCCCCAGCTCTGAGCCTGTGCATCCTGTGGAGCAAAGACTGGCCTGTGTTGAGGCCGGGAGCTGTGCTTTGCTCTGGACACTTGGCCTGACCTAGCTGAGCCCCTCTGTATTCTGTAACACACTGCCCAGTCTTGCTGGGGCTGTCAACCAGTAACACCAGTGTGGCATCAGCTTTTGCAGCAATTCGGGTACTATACACCTTGCTGTGAGTCTCCCTGCACTCTGTCCTTGCAGCATCACCTGCTCCCGAGCCTTGGGATGTGTTTGTGCAAGGGAAGCCCTTTTTGGGGCTGTTTCTCAGCAGGATCAATGACCCCGGGCTGCTGCCTTCCCAGCTCTTTCCCTGATGATAACAGCAGCCACAAGCTCCAGTGATGCGGCCGTGAGTGGCTTGACAGCAGGTGTCTGTGATGAATGGACAGCTTAACATGATGGAGCAAATTGATCATTCCATCACCAAGCACAACTTACTCATTTCTGGATGGAGGGCAATCCATTACTGTGCACATTGCAGAGGCACCGGCATCCCCAGAGATAACATCCCCGTGGCTCTGGTTTGAGTTTCTTAACACCCCAACATGCTGCCAGCTGACAAAAGGGTAGAGAAGCAGCTCCTGGTGCTTAACATGGGATAAAGGCAGACCGCAGCCTCATCTTCCTTGGGGAAGGGGTGGATGCTGCTCAGAGGCAGCTGGCAGCCTTTGCTCTGTGTGTGTCAACCCCACATCGTCCTGGTGCTTGTGGGATTTTCCTGCTCACTGCCTCCCGGCTTGATTTCCTCGAGCAGATTGGAGGAGTCAGCTCTGTCTCATTTGGCGAAGGGATGACTAAGTGGGGCTGTAACCTTGTGGCAGCCACTGACAGCTGTGAGTGCAAAGAGGGAGGAATCGCAGGAGTGGTGCAATGGGGGAAATGAACAGCGGAGAGGAAATGAAGGAAAACAATTAAACTCAATCTGGAATCACCCAGGGAGTATCTTGGTTAGGTCAGAACCAAATCCATGGCCAGCAGCACCTCCATCATACCGGGAGGGTGCAGAGACCTCACCGTGCTCTGAGCATCTCTCTGATCCCCCACCAGCAGTGGGATCTGCACTCCCAGAGGCAGAGGGATATCTCAGCCCTCCTTCTTTGTGGGCTGTGCAATAATCCCTGCTACTGTAATGCTGAATTTCCCTTTTCGTGTGATCCGGTGAAATTCCTGAGCTCTTCACACTGCATCATAAAGCTACGTAGAAAATGATCCAACCACACAGGGGCAATGCCTGTAAATTTGAACCCAGCTCATAGGCAAATCCATTACAGAGAGCACACACACCAGGAGCAGCCGTGAGTTGTGCAACAGAGTGATTGCTGCTCCTCTCATCAACAGTGCCACAGAGCCCAGGAGGGAAAAGCAAACAAATGCACAAGCAGATTTTGTTTATGTATTTATTGAGACAATTAAAACCCCCGACACTTGCCAAATATACACATGCTGTCTCATACCCGGAATGGTTCCCTTTAATGTAGCTGGGATCTCCCATTGCAGAGCATGATTTGGCACTGAGTTCTGCAGCTTCTCCTTAGCACAGATCTTCAGTTGCTGGTAGCTGTGTGTGTGTCCGTCTGTCTGTCCATCAGAGCAGCTCAGCCCTGGGCAGCAGCTGGCATTCAAGCAGGATCTGGGCATAGGAGATTTGCAGGGCAGGCAGTGGCTTTGAAACACAGGACGGGTGGATGCACTTAGAGAGATGGAAGGCTGCTAAGCCAGGCATTAGAATTGCTTTAGTGAAAGGAGTTCTCCCATCTCTGTTTGATGGCAGCATTTGTTTTTACATCCCTGCCTTTGTTTCCTATTAAACATTGGCTGGAGCATGCTTTGTAGCTGCAAGTTCAAAAGCAGCACAGCCCCATGGCTTCTCATTTTGTCCAGCCTGTCTGTGCTGTTTTTCTCTAATTACGTATTTTCCCTTCATCTGAGTTTTCTTAGCTGTCCTTTGTGAGTGTCTGCTGCTTGGGCAGGGCAATGGGAAACAGGAGAGGGACTGGGAGATCACCTCCTGGCAGCAGCTGCATCCAGCTTCTGCTGAGAGACTCTATTTTCCTCTTTCTCCTCCTTTTCCTCTTCTTCTGCCCTTGCTGTTTCATTTGCAGTGAATGATCAAGCTGTGCAACCTGTCTGGGGTATCACAAGGATGAGCTCATGTCATCCAGGGCAGCCTGGGGCAGGCAGGAGGCAGCTGGGGAACACAGTGCTCCTGGGCTGCTGAGCTGGTGTTGCAGCAAAGGAAAAGGCTTCGTTTTGTTGGCAATTGCACATGAAGGAGGAATGAGTTAAAAACCACAGCATTGCTTGGTGAGGGTGGGATGTGTCTGGGGAAGGATTTGCTGAACCTGTGCCCCCTCTCCCAGGGCTGCCAGGTCCTAAAGACCCTGCGGTGCTTTGAAGCAGGAGCAGATGGGATGATGGCCCGTACCCACCTGGCTGTGTGCCTCCCCTCCAGTTCAGCTGTGTGAGTGGCAGCTACAGTCCTGTGTGGGGCTGTGACATTGGGAAAAGATGAACACCTTTTCTTTAGCTGTTTTGAAATGCAATCGGAAGGAACTGGCCCCATCAACCGGCCGCTTCTGATGAGATTTCGGATGCCATAAACTTGCCCGATGTGGTCCATTTCTGCTCCTCCTTTCTGCTTTTTATCTCCCGTGGCTGCTGTTGGATCACTTCATCCAGAGGACAAAACTAATAAAATGCATCCGAGCTGAAATGTTCCTGGGAACGTGCCAACGACCTGCGATGGGCTTCAGAGCTGCCAGAGGATGAGAAACAACCTCACAGTGAAGGCAATGGGAGCAGAGGTGGACACGAGCCGGGGGAGCTTGTCTTTCTGCTTGAGGGATGTTTCAGGGAAGACACCATCCCTTGTAGGTTCGGAAAGGACCATTAGAGAAAATCAACCCCTGGGGTCATTTGATTTCTTGGTGGCTTTTGTAAGGGATGGTGGATGCACACATGGCTGTGAAGGAATCGTGCTCACCAGCAAAACTGCCTGGGAAAACCCTCATGCAGCTTCAACCACAGGTCAACCACGGCAGCAGCTGGTGAACCAGAGAGAGGCTGTGCTATCCCAAGATAAATGCAGTTAATTAGCGTTGGCTGAGCTCCTGAGTGGCCAGGATGATGTTTGCACTGACCCTGCTGTGCTGGGCACAGTGTCCTGCAGCTGCAGCATTCTCCATAGGCTTTGCTTTGCTCCGAGATGTCTCTGTGGCTCTTGAGTTACTTTGTCATGCCCTCTGCTCTCGGGGTAGCCATAGGGAGAGACAGAGCAGCACTTCCCAGATGTAAAGCTCAGAAAGCTTAGCATGCGTGTTGTGTCAGTATCAATGTCCTGTGTCCATCATTGCCCATTGGCATGGATAATCCTTGAGCTCCCTGTGCTGTGCCGCAGCTGCAGACCCTCTGCCCTTTGCCTCCGCTGCGTCCAGATTCTGCATCATTGCCCTTTTTCATCTGCTTATTCACCGTGTATTTGACTTCTCTGTCTGTGATGTAGCTGATGGTAAGTCCTGCACAGGTTCTGCAGCCTCCCCAGGTCTGGCTGCTGGCTACATAGCGAGAAGAAAAAGCTCCCTTAACTTTTTCTTGCTGCTATGTATGTAAAGCCCGGGGGTCTGGTGGGCGGTGGTGCTTTCCTGAGTGCCACACTGCAGCGCATTAGGCAGGATATTGTTTGGAGAGACTAAATCAAAGTGCTGCTAAGCTGGAGAGGGTGGGAAGGAGGGCTGGGGAGCGAGCTGGAGGAAAAATAACACCAAGAAAATTAGGTGAAGCTTTGCAAAATAATAATCCCATCCTGGGAATTGCCCTGCTTTCGCTGCCTGAAGAATTCCTGTGTGCTAATCAATTCAGCTCCAGACATTTCCTCCGGTGCTTTTGATATAATGAGGTGCTGGCAGCTGAACCAAGAGCCTGTTGTTGTAGCTTAGGGTGCAGGCAGGGACCTGCTGCACCACGAGGCACTGCTGCTTTCTGTGCCCTCTGTGTGCCACTGAGAGCACGCTTGGTGTCAGTGTCCTGCTGCCTCACATGCACACTTTGCAATGGGCTGAGCAGTGCCCTGCCAGGAGCCTGGGAAACCCTGAGCAACTGCCTTAGAGGATGCACCAAAGTGACAGCAGGGGCAAAGGGATGTACCCTGCAGGGCCACGTTCCTATTCCTTGTTCTCCATCAATGCCCAATTTCCCTAGCTTAGACTGAGGCTCTCTCTGCCTGCATGCATCTGAGCCATGTAAATACCATTAGTATAAATGTGAGCCCTTAATGCCTTTGAGGCTGTCCCTTTGGTGATGTTCTCAGGCAGTTCTCACCTCAGGGAGATGTCCCACATCGCTGCCTGCCCATGTCCCTGCTAATCCCAACCACGCTGCTCCGACCACCTGTGGATGGAGGGTCTCCCTGCAGCAGCCCTTAACCCAGAAGCACACAATTAAACACCAGCTAATACTTCCCCGCTACTATGCAGGGCTTAAAATGACACAAATGAAGAAGCTGAGAATTAAGGCAGGATACTGTGTAAATATGCACTGATATTTTGCAATAAGAAGTCTCTTTATTCAGTTCAATCCACATTTTCTTTCTTTTCTTCTTAATTAGTGTGTACTAGACACAGATGGGCAGAGCTGAAGGTGTTGGCTCTGAGTTGTGGTTGCTCTGGAATTGGAAGCAGCTTCGGGCCGTAACTGAGTAGTTTATAAAGGGTTAATGATGAACTGGTGGGTTGTTTAATAAAGAGCTCCTTGACCTGTGGAATCCGAGAGGCAAATACGTTGCTTATAACCATCTATCGCAGGGCTGATCCGTGTGTAATGGGCCCTGACATCTGCTAGGGCTCAGCTACCTGAGTAAATGCTACGGAGAAGCTGCTGTGCGCCAGCTCCCCAGAGGGGTGCCCTGAAAACCCCATGGAAAAGGATGGAGTTAACCTGCAGCGAGGCTCTTGAACCCAGCCCCTGTTTATTCCGTGTGTGCCCATGCTGACAGCCTGTCATCTGCTGTTAGCCCTCATTGGAAGTGTCACTGCAGGCTCTTAACACCAGAGCTGAGTTTCCTGGTGGCAGAGCCTGGTGCATGAGGTCCCCGTGTGGTTGGGTGTTGATACCCAGGGATGTTCCTCCTTTTGATGTGTGCTGATGTTCTCCTTTGGGGAAGCAGTGGGTTCCCGCTCCCCACCTGCCCCATAGTGGGTGGTTTACCCAGGAGCTGGTGATTGGATTCAGTTGGGTCTGTTGGATTTCCTGGTTCCTCCCAGTGACAAAACCAATACCAAAAGGCTTCCATTAATATTCCAGGAATGGCAGAGAAGATTGACTGCCTCATTAGCAGGCATCGTGTGAAACTCTGACAATAATTAACAACTCAACGGTCTTATTTGCTGGCCTATCACAGAAGTATTCAATCAAAAATGTAATTTGCTCGACGCTCCCATTTACCATAAAGAGAATATTCCTTCAAAGTTTTAAATAGACTAATTAAGAGGGAAGAAATACAGGGAAAAAAAAATTATTAACAGTATAGTTTTAATGGGAAATTACTGGAGCATATTAATAATGCAATAACCATTTTTAACAGCTGTCTGTCAGTTTGTGGGCCGGGGTAATTAAATTAGTCACTAAAGGGTTAGTCAAATTAGGCGTCAGAGAGCAGCGCTGGGGCTAACGAAGGAACGTCAAAGCTTAATGCTCCAGCATAGGGAGGACGAGGAGGAGGAGGAGGAGGAGGAGGAGGGGTTAAAGCAGGAGGCACTTAGTGCTGGGGGTCACCCCACGCTGCCAGGGGTTGTGCAGGGCTCTGCAAGCCCTACATGGGGCATGGCCTCTAAAAGCACTTGGGATGCAGCAGGACTCTGAGCATGGGGATGGGGCAGCAGAATGCTGGGTGTGGGCTGGTTCCTCTCCAGGAAAAAGCGTGATTTAAGAATGAATAAAACCAACACCTAAAAAGCTCCTCTCCGAGCATATGCATGGCCTGCAGTGGCCTCCTTCAGCCTGATGTTGCTGCAGGTTTTAATCTCTTTGCAGAGCCAGAAGGCAGCTGTGCAGGGGCTTTTTGGCAGTTGCTACCAAGGCTTTATGTTCTGCGGGTTTCAGGCTTGTGTTCCCCCTGCCTCCCTCCCCTTCACCCTTTTTGAAATGAATCTCAGTTAATTTGGGATGTTGTTGAGTCTGAAACACATCTTTCTTGCCGCCAGCCTATTAAAAAATGTATTTACAGCTCCATAAAGCAAAGCCAGCTGTCAAGGTAATGTCCTGCTGGCTCCAGTGTGTTCAGGACACGGGGTAAGGATGTGGGGAGGTGCTTGCATGATTGCAGTGAAGATTTTAAGCTAAAGAAAGAGTTTTTAGGCTGGGAAAACCATTGCATTTGCCTGGGGAGGTGTTTGTAGGGGGCCTAGGGTTCCCTGCCAGGGAATGGTTGCTGCTGTGATTCACTTTCCTTCTCTGCTCTCTAAACCAGGATGAGGATGTTGGCCTCTGGGTCTGTGTGGGACAGGATTGCTCCTTCCACTGTGCTCCTCTAAGACTTCAGACGTGTCCTCCATTTTGGATTGATGGAGTGGGACCTTTTCTGTACACCAACTCAAAGCAGTAACCAAAGCACAGATGATTCCCTGATTCTTTGATAAACCTTAACCCACAGAGAGGTATCAAACATGGCTGGGGCTTCTGGAGGGCACAGAGCTTTCTGAAACCATGGCAGGACAACATGCAAGACAAGAACATGTTTGTCCAAGTATTAGCTAGCAGCCTGGTTGGTTCTGTACATTCCTTTTGCAAAGAAGCTCTTGAGCTTGGAAACAGATAGAAGTCAGGTCCAGGTCTGTTTGTTCCCATGAGAAGTTTCAATGTTCATCAGTCAGTGGAGTTTGGTAGCGTCTTTTATTACCCATCACACCCAGTTTAAGCCGACTAGAGACAGCCCTGCCTACCTCAAGTACTTGGGACTTTGTGTTTCTTTCCTTTTTTTGTATCATTAGGGTGAATGCAAAGTAAGTAGTTCCTTTAGCTGAATGCTTTGGGGAAAACAGGTTATTCTGTAGTGTTGTAGAAGATGGTGCCATGCTGGAAGGGTAGAAGGGACCCACTGGTTTCATGTCATCTGGCAGTAAAACCAGCCAAGCTCCTGGATACCCCAGCAACTGTAAGAACACGTTCCCAGCCATGCTGCAGCTTGGGGAAGGGCTGGGCAAGCCACACTGGCAAAGGAAGGCTCTGCTCTTTCTCACGTGTTGGAGAGTTACGAGCCGTATAGATTATTTTAATGGCGGTATTACTTCCAACTGTGCCTCCACCATCTGTTCTTCCCCAATTATGGATGCAAAAACCCAGCATGTTTCTCCATTCCGGCAGTAGAGAATGAAATATAAGCACTATAAAGGGGTGTATATTCTGTATATTCCTTGAACAATGGAGTTGGCACCTGCAGTATTTTGCTCCCGCTCCCGATGCATGGTGGTCAGCATGTCCTACCTGGTCCCAGCATCACTCCCTACTGATGCCATGAGCCACACTGATAAAAGGAAGAGACTCATGTACTGTATGATTTGTCCAAGCTGTGTGGGGTGAATTATTAATATTGACCAGGCTTTGTGGTTCTACAAAACTCAACAAGAACCTCTTACCTTCAGTGCGGCGATAAACGGGACTGAGGCACAGCAGGAGGGAGGGAATTAAGGCAGGACATCAAAGACTGGCTTCCATCAAGTAAATCATGCCATTGCTTCAATAAAAGAACCCTTAAATGTTTTATTAGGGATTTTCAACAACTACCAAAATTAAGATGGAAGGGATGAATTATTAAAAAATAGATTAACTAAACTAGCCTCTGAATTAAACATGGAAGGTAACCACGAGGAGCAGCAATGCCGCTGTGTATTGCAGGCAGTGAGTCCTTCAGCTGGGCTCGGTGCAGAGGGGAGCAGTGCAGGTGGGATGGAGGTCTGATCTGGTCCGACGTGATGCTCTCAGCCCATGTCTATGGAGCACAAAGAGCAGGAGGTGAGGAGATGCTTTTCCCTCTGTTCTTTTTGCTCTTCCTGCCTCCTGGAGGTGGGCGCTCTGTCTCTGGGTGCTGAGCACAAGATACAGTGGAATTTCTCTCTGTCTGTTCTCCCCACCACCTCTCTTTCTTCTTTCCCCCCCCCGACTCATTCAAAGCTGTTATGTGCAAGCCCACAATGCAGCTCCTGTGAATGCCAGCAGTCGTACAGCCGCTAGGAACAATTCACTGTATCTGCCACAGCGCTGCTTTAAGGTTCACTCTAATGGAACGAGTGGAAGCTTCATTCATAATAATAATAAAGCGCTATTTTGCAGTTATATACCGCTTTTCATCTTCGCGACTCAAAGCAGCATTAATTAACTGCACGGCACCGTGGGAGCGAGGTAACTGTTGTTGTCCCCATTTCACAGTCTGGAGCAGTGACATATCTGGAGTTGCCCGCGGTTGTGCAGTAATTCAGCATCAGAGAGGCAGTAAATCCAGAAACGCCAACTCCTGCTCTGTGCTTTATTTCTGGGGGAACGTTCTCTCCTCATTCCTCTGGCAGAGCAGCCCCTTAGGAGACTTGGAGTCATCTTCATTTCTTAAGCTGGGCATCAGATAGAGAGGGGGATGTTGCTGGAGTTGAACTGAGGCCGAGGGGGGCTCCTGTGATGTGATGGGAAGCAAATTCCACACCCCCAGGCTTTGCTGGGCTCCTTCCTCCTTCCATCCAGACAAAAAATTGGAGAGCCGAGTTCTTTTTGGTCTGTTCTTTTGCAAATACGCATCCATAAGCCTGCTGTGGTAAAATGGTAACAGACAAAGAAAGAAAAACCTCAAATTCAGGCTGTTTTCTTGCTTGTAAAAGCTCAGGTTTCCCTCTCTGGTGAACTCCAGTATCTGTTGGTTAACTCCTTTTCCAAGGGTCACATTAGCAGCCATTCCCAGGGATGTTCCTCACTGACTACAAATCAAAGTTTTGTCCCTAAGCCACCCAAGTCTTGGTCAGTATTTTGAAAGGGCATTTGTTTGGGAGGCAGTGGGCATCAGCAGCGCTCCATGTCAGAGTGCACCAGGGCATTGCCATGACCAAAACACCGCCCCATGACTGGGGATGGAATGCATGAGTGCCCCACATCCTCAGGGAGCCCCCCAGGCTCTGTGCGCTGCAGGGACCCCACATCCCATGGCTGCTGATGTGTTCCCGGCATCCCATCACCTGCAAGGCTGAGCATTTCCCACCATCCCTGCATGGCAAGGATCGTTCCCTCCCTGGAGGCATTTCCCAGCACACCCCAGCTGTGCTGCAGCCCCACAGCTGCCCCTGCCTGCAGCTGCTTGCTGGGTGCCTGCAGTCTTGCTGCTCACAGCCTCCTTTGTATTCTCTCCTCACCCTGCCAACCTTAGCTGGTGTTTTGTGCTGTACAAACACCCGTTTAGTACTGAGCAGGTTCCTGCTGCTGCCTCCTTGGCGCTGGGTTTTATGGTTCTCTCTCTCATATCTGGTGGAGGAAGCAGTCTGTATTCCGTGCAGTGCCTTCACGTCCCTCTGAGCAGGCTTCAGATTAGCATGGATACATTTCCATTTAGTCCCTTTCATTAAAACAGACATAAAAACAAAGGTGGTGGATGGAATGCATTGGGCAGGAAGAGGGTGGTCTTGCAGCATGCAAAGATTTCTCTTTACCTTCCTTTTCTCCCCCTTTCCTCCTTCACTGTGATCAGTCTCCAGTTGCAAAATGTGCATTCAGAGAGCAGATTCCCCAGCAAGCTTCTCCTGATCTGCTTTGACAGATCCATCCGGGCAGGAGTGCTGATGGCCGCATCCCATGTGTCAGCATCTCCTCGTGGTGTTACGGTTCACACTGAGCATCCCCTGCTCCCATTGGCTGCTGGCAGAGCTGATGGCTGAGATCAGGATGGTTCCAGGGCAGGGATGTGCCCATCCCATGCACCCCTGCTGTTAGTGGCTCAGCCCCTTGCATCCCATGCAAGCTCATTCACCCCTCTTTAGGTGAATGATGATGTTCCTTTTTCCAACACTCCATTCAATTTATCTTGTTTATTGACCCAAGCAGAAAGTCAATGTTTTCTTCATCTGCCATTTGCTCTGATGGCAGCCAATTTGGGTCGGCAAGAGCAGAAATGGTTGCATCAGAATTCAGTGCCAGCTTACGTCTTTATTTTTTTAAATGCTGATTATCCTTTATTTTTCCAGTACACACCTGGCCCTGGACACAGCGCTTGCTACAGGATATAGCTGCAGGCAAGGCTAAAAATGTGCAGCCATCACCCCCGGGGCTGCAGAGCTGGGAGGATGCCTGGGGGGCTGCTCATTATGGGCACTGGGGGCTGCCCGCTGCCTGCCAGTGCACACAGTTTGGTTGTCAAATGGTCACATCTGCGGGCTTCATGCACATCTTTAGCTCTGCATCTTCCTCCGAAGTCTGGAGGCCGTACTTTTCAGCTGTTCCCCAAGTTAGAGGGGGGCAGGCACTGCACTGCAGGCTGTCCGGGTCTGTGTTTTGGGTCTGCTGGCAGAAAGCTTGCTTGCTGCCCATAGACAGCTTGCTTCTCTGCTTGGGTATTCATCAGAGTGCAAGTCAGCAGAGGTTCAGAACTAATAAATGAGCAGAGCTGTCCCATGCACTGGTCTAAACACAGCTTTTGACCCAAAAAAGCTCCCAAGCTGGGTACAGCTGCTTTTAAGCAGCAGGGATGTGCTGACAGCGCTCACTTTTGCAGTGGTCAAAGGATTAAGGAACATCTGGTGTCTTCATGGCTAAGGTGCAAATGAGGTGAACCCTTCTGGCAGGGTGTGGGCAGCTTTGGGGTACAGCCGTGGTGGTCTGATGGGGCATGGGTGCTGCACAGGGGAGGTATTGGTGCTCCTCACTGATGCCCATTGTTTCTTCATGCCAGTGGTGGCATCTCTGATCCCGTGCTTCACCTCTTCAGGGAGTTGAACCAGCAGAAAGCCCTTTTCTTGCTGCATGGGAGGAAGGATTTGCCCTTTGGATGCCCTCACCCAGCCAGCAGAATGGATCCCTACTAAAGGCAGTGACAGATTGGAGTGTTCCAAGGACCAGACCCACAGAGGTGGAGTCTCTGGAGGGGTTGGGTGACCAGCCAGCTTCCCAGTGTGTGCTGCACCTTGTGACAAGCCCGGCTGTGCTCCCAGGAGCTGCTAATGAACACTGGGCACCTTGCATAACACGGTCTGCATTGAATGCCTTAGATAAGAGCCAAGACCCTTTGAAAAAAAACCCATCCATATGGACGGAAAATCCCTATGCAAATCTCTCCCCAGGTATAAAATTAATTGGATTCCAACTTCAAAGGCTGCTTCAGGAAACAAGCTCTAAATAACCGAGTTGTGCCTCAGTTCCTCTGTCTGCGGACACTCACCTGGCTGTTTCAAAATCATTGAGTGTTGCTGATGGAAGATGCTATATATAGCAGCAAAGCTATGCATATATGTATGCTTATGCATAGTGACACCCCTAGTAAGTGACCCAGTGGTTTTGTTAAGTGCAGCTTGCTGGTTTGGCTCTCCAAACCGCTCTGGTTTTGCATCTTACGGGTGCTGGGCAGCAGCACAGCCAGCTGCAGCAGGACCAGGGCACTCGGATGGGGCCTGGCACTGCACTGGGTTTATGAAGTGATGCAGGGGGATGTTCCTGTTTTCTAAGGGCTCAACACTGTCGCTTCCCAAGAGATCAATAGGAGCAGCAGGTGCTCAGCAACTGCGAAAAATCAGAGGAGAAGCGTTTGGTCTAGCAACCCCGGCCATTTCCTATTTATCTAATCTAATTCTATTGGCATTTCTAAAGTGCTTTTCGCCGCTGTATCTAAGCACTTTATGTGTATCTAGGAAAAACCCACAGCTGCCGTGTAATTAGGGCAACTGAGCCTGGGATGTGGGCTGGTCCTGGTGCCTGTGTGCAGGTGAGCAAATGGGATCCTGCTCACGACATCCAGCTTTCCCTACTGACCCTCACAAATCACTGCAGTGTCAGTCAGATCCAGAGGAACCCGCTAGACCACACAACTCACCCCAAATAGCCCTGAAAGCTGTAGGATGGAAGGAAAAAAGAACCAGTGGGTTTGTGCCTAAGCAAACACTGAAGGCTGAGTGGTAGATATCCTCAGCCTGAGGTTTGCAGACCTGCTGCTGTCGCTGTACTTGGGGTGGGGGTGGAGGGGCTGACCCCTCTCGTGTGTTCAGCCTTTAATAATTTTGGATATCTTATGCCTTCTGTCCAGGATTTTGCTTGATTGCTTGCCTTTCTGAGATTTCTTTTGCTCCTCCAGGCAAAATTGTTGTAGAGGATGAAGGCAGATGTTTGTATGACATGCGGAGCTCTTACAAGCCAAAAAAATAACCCAACAAAAACCAACCCTGATTAATTTGGCCAGCTTAAAGGCTTTTCCGAATCACTCCAATTGCTGCACACGGAGTGAAGTCTTGTTTAATTTTAGCAGCTGAATGGGCAGTGCACTCCTGCCTGAGCACAGCCTGCATCCCTGCCCCACAGCAGCTCCCAGAAATGCCAGGCTGGGACCTGGGGGGGAATGGGGCGTGCTGGGATGAGAGGGGATGGGGGCTGTGAGTGGAGCAGGAAGGTCCCTGCTCATGCAGGCTGAGCATGAAGGGCTGAGTAATGCTGCATCCAGCAGCTGCGGGTGATGAATTTCCTCTTTTCCTACCTAAACTAACCTGCAATACCTTCCCCTTCCTCCCTGTCCAGAGTAAAACTGTGCATGACCTCCTCTTTAAAAAATGCTGTTAAGATTGGAGAGCTCCAAAGCGAATAGTTACCAGGGTCAGCTTGCTGTGCAGCCTCCAGGCAGCCCCTCGGTGTGGATGTGTTATGAAGCCTGCTTTAATGGCATGGCCATGTGCTAGCTTTTCACCTTTGCCTCGTTCAGCGCAGGCAATGAACCTGCTCTGGGAATGATCTGCATTAATGTGGAGCAGTAAAAACTTCCACCCAAGTCAATGAAAGCTGCTCTGCGAGCAGAGGAAGTGTCATTTAATGCTAAGTACTCTGAAAAAAAATCAAGTCTAAATGTCACAAATTTGGTGCATGTAATGTACTGGAGATTTTCTTGCATTACCATTACCGGGTCTTGGCTCCCCATCTGTAAAATGGGGATGATAACAGAGAGACTGGGAACTTAATCACTTTATTGGTTGTGAAATACTGCTGCTTTCTGGTGCTGAGCAAAGAATAAGCACTCGTGAGGAGCTGAGTAATTGCACATAGAGAGCAGAGTAAGGCAGGAGCTGTGTGTCCTCCAGTGAGGAGGAAGGTATAGGATCAGTGGAAATACCAGCCCAAAAGGTATTTACAAGTTGACAAGTTTGAAATGAGTCTGTGGAGGGGATGGGATGGGATGGGAGGAATTGCCGGGCAAATGGAGCTAATAAAAATATTAATTAGCATAGAGAAATCATTTGATAATTTTCATTTACGTATTTTTTAATTATGCATTGCTTCCATGACTGATAACCCCGCACCATTAGCGTGATCCATTTTGCTAGATAAACATTTTACTTTGTGAGTTAATTAGCGTTCAATTACTATCAATTACTACGTATTACTGCTACCAATCCCATGTTAAACAGGCAGATTCCACCGCTGCTAATTGTTTCATTTATCAACGCTTGGAGCTGTTTGGAACCCCTTTGAATGGAGTACGGGGGGTCCCTGCAGGGCTGGGGGTCCTGGATGTCCCCTGCACTCCTTGCTGTACGTGCAGCTTCCTTGTCCTGGTGCTCCAAGTGTGACCATTTCCTGTCATTGGGTTTCTTAAGATGCTGAATCTGTGCTTTTCTTCAGGCGTGCTGCAGCTTTTTGAACTGTTGGAAATTGTGTTAGAAAGTTGTTTTTTTTTTTTTCCCTTTGCAAGTGAAATTCAGAGCAGCGCTGTACAAAGAAGGGGAGGAGAGGGGAAGGGGAAAGATGAAGGGAAGGGATGGGAAGGGAAGAAATGGGTCAGGCTCATCTTGGATAATTGTGGTGCCCTCGTAGTTAATAACAGAAGCTAATACAACTAAATTAGGTATGTCTGTCTCTGGCTGCTGATACAGTCAACCGAGGAAAGCAGATTGCTCTGAAGTAATTTGGAGGAGTCAGCTGAGAGCAGTAGCTGAGATTTTAGGAGCAATTGTACCGATATCACCGGAATCTGGGGCTCTGTGTTGGTGTGTGAAAGGAAGAAAATAGTTCATAAGTGCTGGCCACCTTCAAAAGAGGGAAAGTCATATCCCTGCCTTGAGTAATTAGCACTTGGTGAAGCTAACAAGGAGCCTGCGGAAGGCACACAGCCAGAGGGGATGCGTGCCTGGTGTGGAGGGGCCGAGCCCTGCAACCTGCTGGGACATGGCTCAGCACCCCCCGGGATGTGTGCATTGCAGGATGGGCTTTGTTGGCTTGTTTTTGTTGTGTGCTGTTTGTTTTGTTTTGCTTTAATTAAATTTCCGGTCCTTCTGGTTGCCAAGGATCGCTTCAAAACACTCCGACGGAGCGCTGGTTTTATTGACTCTGCAGCAAGTTATTGAAGCGTGGTAGGAAATACTTCACACTTTCAACCTCAAGGTTTTTTGGAGAGCTGGTTGGTTTGTTGTTTTGGTGGTTTTTTTTGCAAGTGTTTATTATAGCTTTACCACATGAAGTGTGCTATCAGGAGAACTGATAGTAAGCAGCTCCTTGGCAGTGTGTGACAGGTAGCTCGGCTGAATGCTGTCTGTGGTGCCACCCAAGTAATAAGGAGGAGTTCTCCCAGTTTAGGACCTAGCCTGGATGACAGCTTGTCTTCAAACCTCCCACCACCGTTAGAATGACTGAAAAATGCCTGTGGGTACGCTGGGCTGATTTGAGAAACTCGTTTCTTTACTTAAGATAATAAATCTGCTCCATACCCACACGTCGTGCACCACGTTAGGAAATACAGCATTTGAAGTTCACAACTGCATTGATAGAATCATAGAACCACCAAGGTTGGAAAAGACCTCCAAGACCATCCAGTCCAACTGTGTCACCAATATTTCCCACCCTTGTCCCCCTTTGCTTCACCACAAGTCCATAAAGTCAAAGCTGCCACTGCCTTTGGGGCTGCCCTCTGGCCTCCCAACACCATGCGTACCTACCCAGTGCAGCTTACCTCTACCAGTGTAGGGCTGGCTCAGTGTGTGGATGGATATTTATTGCACATTTGTTGTAATTTGGGTGTTTAACAGCATGGCTCTTTAGAAAAACAGCTGAGCCTGTGCTATGATGCAGCTCGACTGGAATGGTCTGTGAGTGTCTGAAGTGCTACAAGCACTAAAAATAAATGCAAGCATCTGAAGTTGGCCACCTAGCAGTGGCGAGCACCTTTAATCCCCTTTGCTTGTTGCCTTGGTTCCTCAGCTTGAGCAGGAAGAAAACACAGGGCTGTGGGAAGAGCTGCAAAACAAAGTGATGTGGGTGAGGCTTCAGGGTCTCCAGTGGTGGCTCCAGAGCAGGGAAGCCCCCAGGACAGGACAGGACAGGAGTGGGTCTGAGAGCACATGGGGTCCTGAGAGTGCTTTTCATGGGGGGAATGAAGTCCCCTGGCCCAGGTGGAACTTCAGCTACTGTTCAGGGTAAATCCATCCTTAGGTGAGATGCCCCATATGCAGGGAGGAAGACAGAAGTAATGGGAGATGAAAGGAAAAAAGGGGCAATGCTTGCATGATGGCAGAGCAGCACAAGCTTAGTTCTGGCTGACACCTTTTCTTCCTTGCTTTTCTCAGTTATGGTTAACCTTGTAAGATGCTGAAGCCTTTAGTCATTAGCAGGCACTAAAAAGGGGCAGCTAAGTTGAATAACACCCACTAATCCCCTTCCAGAATGAGCTGGAGAGAAGAGCCACTGTGATGCTCAGGAGCTTATTCCGAGTTGAGTACTTTGGAGGCTTTGAGAATTGCATGGTGTTGATATTTCATGAATAAATAACCCACAGCAATATTTGTCACTGAATCTGCTTCATTAATGAGGTCCTGGAACAAAGGGGAAGGACAGAGAGCTGTGACAGGGTTGAAGACAAAAGGTTTTTTTGAGTGAAGCAGTATGCAGGTGATGGGAAGTGGCACAGGGTGCGTGAGGGTGGGTGCAGGAGATGTGTGGTGATGGGGAATGGGGCTGCTGAGCATCACGTAGACCACTCACTGTGATATAAGGTGGGGACTCCAGGAGTACCAGGGACAGGTAGAGAAGCATGAAGACATTGCAACATGCACCTCCATCTGTGTTTCCCTGCCTCCTTGGGCAGCTAACATGTTAAGGTGCATAATGACTCATTCAGGCTCACCTGTGGGGATCTGCTATGCCAGTTGCCATGTCGGAGAGCAGATCCCCACTGTCCCAGGGCACCAGCAGCCCTTGGTTTGGGCTTGCAGCTTGGCATTATGCAAGCACCTGATCGATGCGGGCTGAGCCCCCGGATGGGACTGTTTTCCAGGTGGGTGGAGGGAGAGTTGTCGTGGTTTTGTATTTTTATTTAAATAAGATCTTTCTGTGTTTACAAGCAGCATTTTTGGTTTAATGAATAACATGGCCTTTCTGTTCCCTCTTTCCTCCGCCGATATACGCACCCTGATCTAATATATTCTGCCTTTCTCACTGCCTCACTTTGGAGGAGCTGCAAATTCTAGTGGGAACAGAGTGCTAATAGAAAAGGGCCTCTGAAGACATTTGAAACATGACCAAGAAAGTACAGAGGGAGATTGAGCTCCAAATATGCTGCAAAATCTAGGAGATGGGCCAAGAGAGGGGGAATATGGGAAACATGATCATTGGGAGGGAAAAGTTAATTGGGAAACATTAATTGGGGTGAAAGTGGGCAGCACAGGCGGTGAGTCCCAGCTTCTAGAATCCAAGGAAATACGAAATCTGAAAATCTGACCTGAAAACAGCGCGGGGTTTCATTGTGTTGGGTTTTGTCTTTGGATAATTCCGAGCCCTCGTGTTTTCAGGGGGAAGCCTGGTTACACCCTTAAGGCTCAGAAAGCAGAAGGCGAAGTAAGAAAAGAGCCCTCCTAATGATGGATTTATTTTTAAAAGCTCATCATTTTTCCTGCCAATCTCATTACCATTTTTTTTTCAATGCCTGAGTCATGGCTTTTTGAAGGCGCAGTGTTGGCGGGGCTGCGTGCGTGAGCGTGACGGCGTATGTGCACAGAGCCCCTCCTCCAACAGGAGCCTGGTGCCAATCCTCAAGGACTGCTGAATATTCTTCCTCTGCTGTTTCCTTGCCAGCTTTTTGCATTAAAACCCCAAATCCAGAGAAAGGCAGTGGGCACTGAGTCATTGCATGGGTTTCAGGTGCTGCTGGGGGATGCTGCAGGGGAAGCTCAGAGCGCTGTGCGGTTGCCAGCACTGCCTTGTGGGTGCCTTAAGGCCACGAGGGTCAGTTTATTTGCAGCCTTCTGTGTATAACAGTGTTTTAAACACCCCACAGAGGTCAAATCTGTCTCCATCGCTGCCTTGTCCTGTGACCTTGGTTGGGTAAATGCTTTGTTTCCCATGCGTCTGCGCTGCCAGTGAGAGGGTGACCAGATCTGGAGCCCACGGTGCGTTGCAGCAATCTGTTAACATATACAAAGTGCTTTGAAGATGAAAAATACCTTGGAGATGCTCAAAGCTCTCAACAAGCATCTGCATTCCCTTTGCCGGAACCCAGCAGAAAGAAAGTGCCGGAGTGCTTTGTCACAGACAAAATCTGCTGTGTGCGCAGCACGGAGAGGCAGGGCTGGGAGCTCCTCAGGTCTTTAAGCGGTCGCTGAATTTGTTGGTGTTTGTGCTTCGTGTTTTTACTGTTGGTTAATATGGGGTTGGATTCAACACCAGCGATGCTAATAAGGCCTCTCGTTTGCATGGAAATGGTGTAGGCGCTTTGCATACTCGGAGCAGGTTGGTTTTGGTCAAAGATGTCAGAGTTACACGGCAAGTTATGTACATACAGCAAGACCATAAACTCCTCATTGTCTTGGCAAACTTCCTCTGGGCAGGTTTCCATCACAACACTATGATTTCACCCCTGTGGATGAGATACAGCAGTGCCACATTGCATGCTGCCTCTCCCTGCCATCCCCTCTAACGGTGCCTTTTCTCTCCAAGGGAAGAAGCGATGCTGTCCACCTACTTTGAAACCATCAATGATTTGCTGTCCTCTTTTGGGCCGGTCCGGGACTGCTCCCGCAACAACGGCGGCTGCACTCGCAACTTCAAGTGCGTTTCGGATCGCCAGGTGGATTCGACAGGCTGCGTGGTACGTCCAGCTGGGGTGGGCTGGGGGCACACATTGCTGGCTGTCTGCAGAAATGCCCAGAGGGACTTTGGGGAGGGGGAGTCGGGGATTGGGTGTGGAAAAGCCAAAGGGATGAGATGGAATTTGTGCCTGGTGTGGAGGTGTCCATGGGCTGTGCCTGTAGCAGAAGGGACATCACCTGCTGTCCCAACCCTGGCTCTGCAAGCTCAGCCCGTCCCCCCACCAAGGCAGGAGTTAAGTGTCTCTTTATTTATTGAAGATGTTTATACACGGCAGCAGCCTGGAAAGGTCAGACTGGAGTGGTGCCGTCTCCGGGGCGGCATTTTCATTATCCCCTTCTCCAATTGCTTGTTAAGGCCATTTAGCACGACAGCCTGATGTGTCACCAGCAGCGCCCGGCCCCGCAGCACCCGCTGTCTCCTCCTTCCTATTCCTCTCCCTTTTCTGCTTTCTTTTCCCATCCTTGTTTTCCTTTGTTCTGCTCCTTACCAGGGAGGGGCTCCGTTTCTGGCGTATCTTTTCCTTTTTTTCCCCTTCTCTCTTTATTTTTTTTTTCCACCATCGTTTTGCTCTATAAACTAATGTGCCTCGCAGACGCTGTCAGAAACAATCGGGGCTCTGATTGCCCCGTGCCTCTGGGAAGAAAACGCCTCTTTTTAAAAGTCAGGATATATTAAGATAGAAATTGTCAATAAATTACAGGCCCGGCGCTCACCACGGAGCGGCAGGAATTGCAAACAGCGTCACTCAGGGAAAATAGCCCCCCTGGCTTTTTGTAATGGCTCAGCGAGGCTGGTTTTAAAGGGAACGAAACACATCCAGCTGGAAGGAGGGGAAGTCACCTCAAGGTCCATCCTGCTCCCCGGGAATTGCAGCACTGTGAGGAAACGTGGCCATTTCCTAGGGGAAAAAGAAGCGTAAAGCAGTGGTTCCTCCATCCGTGCTCCCCGTGGGCTGGGTTCATGGCACGGGATGAGGTTACAGGTGATGGGAGCTGGGTTGGTGACCCAGCTGCACTCTTGTGTCCCCTCAGCCAGTCGCTTGGTGACAGCATCTCTCGAAGGCTGTGGGCCTGAGCTGGCTCCCCATTGCCGGGAGGGATGGGCTCATTTGCTGTACATTTGCAGGAATGTCAGTTAGTTTTAAAGCTGAACTGCCGTGAACTCAATTTGCCAATTTGGTGAGTGCTGTGGGCAATATCGGGATGTAATTTAATTAAACTATCCCCTTTTTATAGAGTTCAGGGAGCGCTCGCCCGCTAATTTTAGCACTAGGTTTTCTTCAGCTTTACTCTGGACGCTGTTTCTCAAATCATGACGTGTTGTTAATCTTTACCAGTCAACAGTTTATTAATTTGCTGAGGACCACAGAAGTATATAATCAGTGGTTCATCAATCAAGGCTAAATCCAACAAATGTTCCAGGCAGGTACCGAGCATAAAATATACATGTGGGCTTGTAAGCAATTAATGCACAGCAGAGCTGGAGCCTAACAGCTCGACCAGGGAACAGTGCAAATCTCAAAGATTTCTTACTCCTTTTATTTATAATCATCATCTGTTACCAGTTCCTTCATGCCCTTAGCACAGCTTCCAGTAATTCTGCAAGGATGGAGGATGCATTTATCTTGGGGCTTTTAGCAGCGCGCTCCCTGCCATTACCCAATTGCTTGGCCTTCAGAGGACGTGGATAAGTGTCAGGGCAGCTCCCTGCAGGTGTTGGTTGTGGCTCTTTGGGTTTCTGAGTAAGACCTGAACACGTTGTTCCATTAAAGCCCCAGTGCACAGATTTGAGGTTTTGAGCCCATTTCCCGCAGGGCAAACCACCTTTCTCATGTTTTATTTCTCTGTTATTTTTCCTTGTACCCAGTAGGTGGCATTCGTGCATAATGGTTTTCTGCAGTTCTTTACTTATCGGAGGCTTTTTATTGCATGGTTAACTATAAGAAGCATGGGTTGCCACCTTGTTATGACCTTTGTTTGGAACTGCTATCTGGTGCCTTGCCTCTGAGCCCTACCTTGCAAAATAACTGAGCAACCCCCGAACTCTGTGTCTGTTTCCATCCCACCTGTCCTTGCTGTACCCAGAGCTGCTGTCAGCCAGGGGAAGCCACAATCACTTACCTGGAAAACAAAACCCCAGTGAGCATCTCTAGACCCAGCAGGTCTTAATTGTGGCTGTGCAAGCTTCCAGGATCGCAGCAAACCAGGAGGAACAAGACAGGTTATTTATTGCTGATAGAGGAATGTGTATCGCTGAGCCCTCCTTCCAGCATGTGGGTAGCTGCTCAGCCACGAGGGAAAGGATGCTGGAGGAGGGAAAGGGCTTGACCCTTGCATGTTGCTCATTTATAATTTAAGTTGAGAAGCTGTGAATTGGACCTGAGGGAATGAAGGGAACACCTGTAATGTGGCTAAAACTCAGGTTTCCCCACCTGTCGCTTGGTTGGGATTTGCTCACAGCTGCCGGTGCTCCCGTCGCTCATCTCTGTCACCCTGGCAAGGTGACCATGTTGGTGTGCGTGGTTCCTGCACTACAGCTCATCAAGCATCAGTTCAGGCTGAAGTCCTGCTAGCAGAAAGGTGTTTCTAATACAAGCAATTTGGCTACAAGCACAGTATAAGCTGCTCTTCTTCATGATGGTTATGGGGTCAACCCATCAGCTACGAGAACGTTTGGCTCCACATTGTGCAGAAGGGAGATGGTTTCTTAATTGCATTGTGGCCCACACTGTGGCACCTGTGCCGTGCCTTTTCAGACACGGAAAGAAGAGAATTTGGCATGGTCCACACAGGCGTATAAACCTGAGCTCAGCCTGTCTGGAGATAATCCTCCCCTTTCGCTCCTTTCCATGTCAAAATGAAGGACTGTTGAAAAAGCACTGTAGAAAAATGGTTTAATTTAAGAGGGTAAGCAATTGACAGAGAAGTGGGATTAGACTGAGAGAAAACCAGTGGCCTCTCTGGTCTCTTCCTATCAGCCCAATCGTCCTGGGGCTTCCTGGGACCAAGGAGAGCATGGGAGCACTTGGAAATGAAATGAGTGTGGCTGAGAACTGATGTTCATTGGGGACGTTGGGTGTTGGGAGTTCCAGCCCCAAAAAGCTGTGCAGAAATGCCCCACACAAACCAATTCCAGACTGTGTGGGTCCAAAACATCACCGTTCTATGCAGGAGGGGGAAATGTTTCATTCCAACATTATCATCTGGAGTTTTATGTCATACGTTATATCATCCCAGCGTTCAACCTGAAATAAAAACAAAACTAAGCAGTGGAAACCAAAACATTTCAACCTTGTCAAAATTAAATGCTTTCCTAATTTCCCAGTGAATTTTGAGATGTAATTGATGGAATCCCATAAAGCACTTAAGCTCCATCAAATCTGCATTTTCTGACAGACAATTGTTCATTGAAAAATAAAAACTCATCCGTCCCTGCCTTAAGAGGCACCTAGCTAATTATGTGGAGATGCACAACACGCAGGGGAGGGAGATGAGGAGGAAACCATTCTCTTCTAATCCTGTTAAAGTTTAGCTGGCTCCTTGAAGCAGAAGATTACTACTTATGCATATTATGGGTGGAAGCAGAAACCCCTGGTGCTATTGAGATGGAGGCACTGAGGTGAGCTGGCTCTCTCTGTGCCGAAAGGAGGTGATTGAGATGTTAAAATCCCATCTTCTGTGTTGGCTTTTGCAGTGGCATTCTATAGAGGTTACCAGTTGGCACCTCTTCCCTCTGCACCACAGCAGACTGGGTTGCTGTGTGTTCTGGTCACGTCACACTTGGTTTGGGTCCTTGGCTTTGTCTTGGCTCTTGGGCTTTTGTTTGGATCCTGGGTTTTGGTTTGGGTCCTTGCCTTTGGTTTCAGTCCTTGATTTTGGTGTGTAGCTTTGTGCTCTGTCTGTCCCCTAAGGTCAGATGAATCTGTAGTTGAATTTCTGGTCTCCCAAAGGGTTCTGGTGGTGCCAGGCTTCCCTGTGATATGGGCAGCAAGTGCCCCAGTGGGCAGCAGCTGATAGCGGGCTCTGAAATGTGCTGGCAGGGTGTCCTGGGGACACACTGAGGACATGAGCTACCACTGCACATGCTTTGGAACCTGCAAAACAGATGGGTCTGATTTTCTGAAGCTAAAATAATGACTGATGATCTTGCGATGGAAAATGAAGCAGGGAGAAAAGAGTAGGAAGATAATGACTGTTATTTCAGCAAACGGTTGTAATGTTGCCCTTTGGGAAGGATGTTCCCTGCAGCGGGGCTCTGGGGGGTCAGGACATCGCTGCCCAAGGAGGTGATGGATGGAAGGATGGCCCTGGAGAGAAAGGGGCACAAAGAGCCCCAGAGGGCCTTCAGATCCAGGGAAGTGGAGGCAGTGCAAGCCAAAGCTGTCTAAATATATCTGTGGGCACAAAGGAATTTAATGTGTTTGTATCATTTCTGAGCTCCAACAAGCAAATAAAATACATGCCAGCGCATAGTTCAGAGCTCATTAAAACACGGGCACTTGCTGGTGCCTCAGCAGTGCCTCGGACTAATGGTTTTGTTTCCCACTGGAGAGGTTCTTCAGTGCTGAGGAAGAATGTCTCTAACGAAGGTGAGTTCATTAGTGCCGTTGGACTCTTTCACACCCAGTGCTGGAGCCCCACACTGCTCTGGGGGGTAGGAGAGAAAGCTGTGACCTCAGGATAATGGTTTGGTGCACTGCCCGTCTGTCTGACCATCTAATATAGAGGATCTGTTCCATTGGTGCTCTGACTACCTGAGCGTGTTGTGGATGGGTTTGACATTGCAAATTAAATTCCCAGTGACCCCACTGCTGCCCCGGGTGCAGGACTGAGTCCTCACCTCCATGCCATGGGTACGGGGTCCCCAGCTCACATCAAGTCAGGCAGAAGCAGGAGCCTAAAATGGGAGAAGTGCCTGACAAAAAGGCTGCTAATATTGAGAAAACAGAGCAGAATAATAAAAAGCACGCTTTACTCTCTACCAAAATACTTTATTAACTATTCTTTTTTTAAGTAACAGAGAAGAGGAGCGGAGCTGTGAGCAGTGCTGGGGTAGAGCTGGCTCCTCTCAGGAGGAACCGTGTCATTAATGAGACACGCATTTTGTTTCCAGTGACCCCATCGCCTGTCTCACTGCTAATGATCTTTGTAAGGGAGAAAGAAAAGAAAGGGCCTTTGCTCACTAACACAAACAATACAGATAGATGTTTTCCTAAGCAGCAGTCTTGTATGGCGGATGCTGGCTGCCTTTACCCTGGGAAGGGGCTGCCTCGCAGTTTGTCTGCCCTGGCTTGGTTGAGGATGAGGGCTCTGGTTGGCAGGAGGTGGCTCCGTGGTGTCCCATGATGAGGTCCTGTCACACGGTGAGGTCCTGCTGTGGTGGCACTGTGGGTCAGGGGGATCCCTTTTGGTTTGAGCCAGCAGTGCAGTGGCTTGGAGTCCCCAAGAACAAACGTTCCTGCACCTGCTGCCGCTCCGTGGCACCCTGGTGACATCATTTCAAAGGGAACAAAGCACACTGCTCTGAAAAACAGGTAAAAACAGCGTGTTCTTATTCAGCATCTGTGCTCCCTGTGTGTGCTTGGAGTCTGTTTTTGCTGACAGCAGTGACAAAGAGCAGGACCTTGGGCTCTGCCTGGTGCAAACAAGGACAGTGGGCTCATATCCATCCGTGCTGTCAGCAAAGCACGCACCAAGCTGACCTCAGCTCTGCCTTCCCAAACCCATTGGCAGGAGCTGGGCTGCAGTTTTGTGGCTGTGTGTCACATTTTGTCTGCAGGATCCGTGTTATCTGTGAGAATGCACAAGAAAACAAGAAGCTCAGCTTTCTTTCCAATCCCAAGAGCAATTTTGAGGGTGAACCATCACCACAGAGAAACCAGCGCATTCATGCATGTGTATCTCAAAGGTCTTTTCCAATCTAAATGGCTCTGTGATTCCTGTAGTGACCCACGTGGATCTGCAGGACATTGGAACTGCCTTGGCACGGTGATGTCGTTGTGGCTTTCCAAGGCAGTGGCAAGTTGGAGGCTCTCCCTGTCTCTTTTCTCTCTGCAGCCTGGACTAAGCACCACTTGTGAGGTTCCTGTTTTTGTTGCTCATATCCCTCTGTGAAGCATGGGCTGACAGGATGGAGTGAGATCCCTTGGTTCCAATGTAATCATAAAATAGTTGGGAGTTGGAAGAGGCCTGAAAAAGCCATCTGCTCCAACTCCCTGCAATGAATAGGGACACAGCTAGATCAGGGTGCTCAGCGCCTGCACCATGAGCCATGCTGATGTAACAAGGGAATCCCTGGAGCCTGTGGGTGCTGGGATCCCTTTGAATCTCTGGAGCCAACAGGAAATCCAATTTCCATGCTGGCTTCCCCAATGGAATGGGGTGGGACGTGTCATCTCCGAGCGCACAGACAGAATTATTGGCTGAGTTACTTATTGATTTTCTAATCATTTTCAGACACAGCCCCCCATCCTGTGTCACTGCCAAGGCAGATCGCAAATTGAACTGCAGCTGAATTGATGTGGGATTGATTAAAACTCACAGTAATTATTGGTTCTCTGCTGCCCAAGCCAGACAAATCAATGTCAGCAATAATAGATACGGTCCTTTATAAAAGCCCAGAGCAAGTGCTGTTTTTGTAAGGAGCGCAGAGAGGCCAGGTTGGTGCACAAAGTGTTTTCCTGGGTAGCTCCAACTCTCTCAGCCTATGGGCAATAGCAGAGAGGCACCCAAATGTGCTCCAGTGTTGTCTGTTCAAACAGCAGGACATCCTGACTGAATATCCTCTGCTTGGTGGACAGGCAGACCTGCAGGGAGTTTCCTTGTGCCAAGTGCTCTCCATCCACCTGTGCATCCCTCCTTTCTGCTGGAGCTGCTGATATCCTGCAGGAGAAAACTCCCAGTCCTGGGGCTGGTTCCCTCTGCCCACATTGTGCCTGCTTGCTTTGCTTGCTGCCCCCATTTCCTTGTCCCCAAAGAGGAGCTCGGCTTTCTGTCCCCAGGGAGCCCCGTTAGCAGCTGCTGAATGGCCAGGATGGGGATGGATGCAGGGATGCTTTCGTATGCACATTTTGTGCTGAGTTATTAGCATGCCATAATTAATGCATATTAGGATGCACAATTACAAACAGTAGCCAAGCGTGATTCCTAGTGATTAAAAGCTGATCTGGGATATCCCAAGGGGTCTTGAGCAGAACAGGGTGAGGTGGGGAGCGCCCTGTATGACCCACTAACCCAGTCCCAGGAAAGGAGCCATCGCTTTGCCCTGTGGGCTGGGCAGGGTGCAGAGCTCAGCCTGCTGACTTCAGCTCCTGGCAGCTCCCACCAGCATCCCCGAGGGCACTCCAGGAGGTGCTGGGTGACACACCTGGCTCAGGAGGGTGGACACAGCCGTGGTGGAGATGTGTCCCTGTGCACAGCTCTCTTTGTACCCCAGGGCCGCAGATGCAGAGGAGGCTACAGTAGATAAGTATGATGTACACGGAGTCACAACCACACTTATCTCGATGCTGCTTCCCAGGCAGCTCAGCAGCAAAAAGCACAGATTGTTCTGAGTATCCTCTGCTCCTTCATATTTATTCTGTGTATGCAGCCAGACAGCTTCCTGCTCCCAGCTCTTTGGGAGCTGTGCGGGTGCTCAGAGGGGACAGGAGCTGCCTCCTTCTCCCCAAAGCGCTTCCCCTACACCCCATGCCAGCAGATTGCTGCCATTGGCCCTTCCCATGCCAGCAAACCCGGGGTGCAGGAGCTCCTGAACTTTTATTAATACGTACAGCGTTTTGCTCACGTGGGAAATTGATTTTCTTTTTTAAGCACGAAGCAGAGCGGTTTTATAACCTTTCTTCTGCTTGACAGAGGCCATTTATAACCTGCCTTCATCACTACGTGTACAAGCTCCAGTCTAACTCATCTTCAAGAAATTCCATAATGCATTTTTAATTGCGAGCTGCTCCTCGGCAAGATTTATGTATTTTCTCAAGGACTGGCCCTTTTTGTTGTTGTTTGTGCGCCCTCACGTTTGGTGAGAAGGGATAAATAACGGGAGCGGAACAGAAGAGTGCTTTAATCTGGGTGACGATTTATTGATGGCATTTGCTGCCTGCTGGCTTTTATCTGCTGGGACAAGAAAAGCCAGCTGGGGAGCTGAAATTAAAACCCAAAGCCAGGTCCTCGCTTGTGTGAATCAGCGCTCTTCCTGCCCTCCTGAGTCATTGGGGCTCCATTGCAGAGCAGTTATGGCCACATCACACAGTCACAGGGATCTGGGGGTAACATCACCGTGTCCCCTCTTCCCACAGTGCCCCGAGGACCTCCGGCCCATGAAGGATGGCACCGGCTGCTACGACTATTCCAAAGGCATCGACTGCTCAGATGGCTTCAACGGCGGCTGCGAGCAGCTCTGCCTGCAGCAGACCCTCCCTCTGCCCCACGACCCCTCCTCCAGCACCATCTTCATGTTCTGCGGGTGAGTCCCCCCTCCCCTCAACGCTCCCATTTCTCATGGGGTTGCTCTTTGGAGATGGGGTGCCCAGCAGGAGGACTCTTTGCAGAGCTCACTTTCACCTGCTCTGCCTGGTGGGAAAAGCAAACACGAGTGGTGGCAGCGGGGTGAGCAGATGCACCCTGCTCGTCTGGTGACGGTAGGGTTGGATCAGTGACTCAGTGTGAACGTACTCAAAGATCGTACATTGCGTTGGGGGGGAGGTGGAGGACTCTTCTTTTTTTTCCCCCTGCTCTTGTGACTGTCTTAAAATAGAGCTTCATCCCTGATTTTGGCCGCGATCCTGTAATCCTACACAATGTAATTTGCTCAAAGGAAAATCTCCCCGGCTGCAGGATGCTCTGAAGGCAGCGCGGTGCTTAGCAGCCTTCCCTCTGCACGGCCACAGCAGCCGCCATCCATCAGCCACAGCATCCTGCCCTGCTCGGGGCTCAGCATCCATCCCTGTGCCAACACCTGGCAGCAGCCTCTTCTCTGTCTTCATGGGAGGGGTTGGGGTGAAGGAGGGGGAAGAGGGTCTCATGGGAAGGAGTTTCCCATGGGAGAGTTGGACAGAAGCACGGAGAGGAATGGGAAGGTGATGGTGACCCATGGGTGCAGCACAGCTCCCCAAGGAGGAGCCGGCTGTGTCAGAAAGCTGCTGTTTTGGTTGGCTTTCCTCCCCTCTCCCCCCCCCCCTTTTATTTTTTCTCTCTTCTGTTATTATTGTTTAGCATCACACAGCAGCTGAGTCATCAACAGAAAGCACATTGCTTCTGTCATGCCTGAGAGTGGGCTGGGAAGCCATATGGGCACCACCTCTGCAGGGTCAGGGAGCCTGAGTGCAGGACAAGGCCTCTGTCTGAGCCGCTGCAGGCACTGGGACTGAGCTGGCACTTCAGACATCTGTCCCCAAGGACAGAGACCTTGTCCCTTGGTTTTGCACAATCCCTGCTCAAGGCAAGGTGTCTGTAGTTGTATCACATCTCTGCTGCCACCTCAGTTCCCCTTGCTGTGCCTGGGAGGTGAGTGCCTGCCTTACCCACACAGTGCTTGACAGCAGCAGCAAGGAGCAGCCATGGTAGAGCTGCATCCTTGCAGGAGGGCACTGATGTGAGGAAAAAGGGGAAACAGCTCCAGATTTGTCTTTGCTCTTGTCTGGGGAGCATCGGTGCACTGCAGCAGCATCAGAGAGCACTGGGGGCTGTGGGAGGGAGTGGTGTGCTCTGCTCTGCAGAGTGGAGTGATTCCCAGGGGCTGGGGTTGACATCCAGGTCAGGGTCAGGGATCCAGGGTTGGGGTCTGGATAAGATCGGGGTCTCTCTGATGCAGCTCGTGGTCCTGCAGGTGCGTGGAGGAGTACAAGCTGGCCCCTGATGGCAAGTCCTGCCTCATGCTGTCTGACATCTGCGAGGGCCCCAAGTGCCTGAAGTCGGATGCCAAGTTCAACGACACTCTCTTTGGGGAGATGCTGCACGGCTACAACAACAGGAGCCAACACGTCAACCAGGGCCAGGTGTTCCAGATGACTTTCAGGTACGGCCCCACTCTGTTCCTCATCCAGGGCAAGATGAAGGTGGGCAGATGGAACCAAGGTCTGGTGGTGGAGGGGCAGCAGGTCTGACACATTGGCTGGCAGATATCTGGGGAAGAGAGCATGAGGGCAGCACGCTTCCATGGTTTTCTTATTTGTTCATCCTCCCTGCAAAGGGTTTCCCTGTGTTGGTGGATGTCCCCTTGGCCGAGTGCTTTGATGAACTTCTGTCTGCCTTATCGTACCCATGAGTGTTGATATATTCCATCTCCACCACATCTTGCAGTGAGTTCTGCCGTGTAATCACATCTGCTGTGAAAAAGAATTGCCTTTTGCATGTTGTCAGCCTTATGGGAGTGAATTGAGGGAGGAGCTGTGGCAATGGCATAACAAGAAACAGCATTGACAAGTGAAGTGAGATGAGTGGCACGTACCGCAGGGTGTCCTCAGGCAGCATCCTTCACTGGAGGACTTCAGGAATGCTGGAGATGTGGCACTGAGGGACGTGGTCAGTGCCATGGTGGGGTGGGTTGGAGTTGGACTTGGTGATCTCAGAGTTCTTTTCCAGCCTTAATGGATCTGTGATCCCGGGTGTCAGGAGAGCAGAGCAGGGCTGCTGCCGTCTGGTTTTCTTCACTTCTACTGAATGTTGCCACATTTTGAGTGAGTGCAAACCTAGGTGGACCCATGAACTTTATAGCACCTGTGCTGAGCAGTGTCAGGAGGGGACTCAGCTGGGAGCGCTCAGCCCATGTTCTGCCCACATCCCACTCTTGTGCAGCATCTGCAGCGCACCAAGGTTTGTTTCCTTATTCAGGCACTGAGACCTCGTTGCTGCCTGTGATTTCGGCTGAGTTGTGGGTGCTCGCTGCCTCTGGCCTTGCTGCTTAGCCGAGTACTTCTTCCCCTGCTGAGTGTGAAAGTCCTCCTAGCTACGAATTCACGCTGAACTCTGCCCTTTTGCTCTGGGGATGGCAGATGAATTACGGGCTCCACCAGCAGCGAGGCGTGCAGAAAGCGGCAGCCAGCAGAGTGCTCGGAGCCAACAGAGCCGCAGCCTTTGCTGGAAGTGAGAATTGACAGCACGCGAAGGCAATTTTCCCTGCAGGCTCCTCTCTGCTTTCTCTCTCTCTCTCTCTCTCTCTCGTGCTGCAGATCCGTGGGTCCTTCAGAGCAGAGATCTGTGGAGCTGAAATGCTTCATCAGCTCAAAGGTGGAGCGGATGTGAGGGGTCCATAAGCTCCCCAAATCAGGGAGCTACCCAGCTAAGATGGGGTACCCCAGCCCCAGCTCTTGCAGTGACCTGTGGCTCTAGCATACAGGCTTCCTGGTCAGAAAGGGCTCTTGGAGACACATCCTTGTTTCTGAGGGCACAAGTCTTGCTTCCAAGAAGGGCTCACCTCCCTGCACGCCTGCATCCCTCCACAACCCAGCGTGCCGGGAGGGCTCTGCTGTAGGAGCACCATTACATCATCTCCTAACAAGGGAAGAGAAGGAGGTTAATGGAGAAGAAATTATTAACTAAAAGATGTAATTTGCCTCTGATTTTCATAGATATTCAAGAACCTCTCTGAGCATTAAGACACCAGCTGTTAGAGAAGCCCTTAATTTGGTGCATTTGAAACATAGCAGGAAGCTGCCTAATACCAGGGATTAAAAGCCTGTTTCTGCAAAGTAGGAGCAAGAACCTGCTATCAGAACAAGGGGCTGAGTATTTTAGAGGGATTTATAACCGCCGGGATCCTTTAGCTATGCAGATGTGACAGTCCTCTGAATGGTGTCTGCTTCCCATGTTGCTCCATCTTCAGTATCTTTAATAAATAGGATATTCTGGACCCGCCTGGCATGTCAGTGTGGTGCTGGGAGGGAGCCTTTGTGCTGGAGGCAGCGGTGCCTCTTGCAGAGTGTCCTGAGCAACGCCTCTCATTTACAGCAGCATTTCCATCCCATCAGGGCTGGGTGGTCCCTCAGCCACCCAACAGCCTGCAGAGATCATAGAAGCACAGAATGGCTCAGGTTGGATGGGACCGTACAGATCATTGTGTTCCAACCTTCCGGATCCGTGGGAGCGCTGATGGCTGTTATTTTGTCTCTAGTGGTTGAGTTGCTCAGCAGACCTGTTGGAGAAGCAAGAGTCGAGGTTTCTGCTTGGAGGAGTTCTCCACATCGCTGCTGTTGCTGTTTTATTGCAGGCACTTCTATTTGCTGGGCACCCTTTTCTATTTTTAGCTTTCTCTTCTCTTTGGCCAAGCGCTGCGTTGTGTTCATAACTACGCGGGATCAGAGCTGATCTATTCCAGTCATACCTCTGGGTTTAGCCGGGAGCTCAGCACTGGCTCCAACTCACTAAAGCTGAGATTAGAGTGATTTTCCCCCCTTTGCCTCCCAGTGGGGCAGAGCCTGAACTCCACACGGTGCCCAAATCACCGGGGGACGATTTTCCAAATGGATTGTTTGTTACTTCCTTATCTGTTTTCTGCCATCTCTTTGCCACGGGGGAATAGAGATTTTTGTTTAAGAGATGTTTGCAGTTTCAGACTGTTGCTTTTATGCCATTAATATGTAGAAAACCCAAATTACTACCCGCGGAGCAAGCTTTGCTCGCTAGCTTATTGCTGCATGGCAAATGGGATGCTGGAGCCCACGCACCTCGCCCTGCTCCCTGCCTGTTACAGCCTCTGGCTCTTGCCCCAGAGCATCGTCCTGCAAAGCAAGGAGCAGCTCCTGTCTGCCTGTTGTGCTATGGGGGTCCCCCACTGAGCCCCCCAAAGTTTTGATGCATTGAAGTTCCTGGATGATGGGACAGCTTCCTGCAGTTCCATTCCCTCTGCAAACCCAACCTTGTAGCCTACAGGAACCCTGCGTGGAAAACAGAGCTGCACTTCCTCACTGCTCTGGAGAAGGGACAGAGAACCACAGCATGCTCCAAGCTGGCAGGGACACGAGGGGCTGGCTGGGGGCTGCAGAGGGATGGGTGCCCATGGCTGTGTGCTGCTGGTCTGCTGCTGCTGCTGCAGAGCCCCACTGCTGCTGCCAGGCAGCACGCCGGGTCGCTGAACCGATGCAGGGAATTGCTGTAATATTGATGGTAGTTTGGCAAGTTCATTTTGAATCTGTCGCTCCTTCCCTTCTCCACTTCTCAGCCGTTAATAAACCAGCAGGGCGTGCTGGCAGCCACACCAGGAGCTGCATTTGGAGACATCACCAGCCCAGGGCTTGCCCAGCATCCAGTGCCCATCCATGGGTGCTGTGGGACCAGGCAGGTGCTGAGCTATGCACAGCACCATGTCCATGCAGGCACCATGCCGGCACAGCCCTTTGGGAGCACCTTGCAGCCCCAGTGAGGCCATCCTGCTGCCCTGCAACACCACAGACATTAAGCGTATAACTAGTTAAATTAACACTATTGATTTCTTCTTCTCCTCTTTGAAACCTGGGAGTGCAGCAGTTATAATTGCGTTGTTTATTATTCCTGTGCTGGCAAGCTGTGTGCCAGGCAGTGCCTGAGTGCCGTGTTTACCCATTACCCTTCAGGCCGGGATAACGGATAGATCTCTTTTCCAGTGGCTGCCTCCCATTTCATCCCTCTTTTTATTATTTGTTGCTGCAGTTCCATTACCTGTTCACACTCTGAAGCCTGAGACATGCTGGATGGAAGCAACGATGCCTCTCCAAGGCAGGTTAATGCCTCAGGCCACGCTCCTATGGAGCTGAACCACACCGTGCCAGCCAGAGCGGGCAGTGGGGCTGTAGGGCTTTGGCAGCTTTGTGGGGCTGAGGTGGGATGCAGTGCTCTGCTCTGTGCCCTGCTGCCTGCTCCCAGCTGCACATAGGGTGCAGTGGTCAGGATTGGAACAGGGATTGGTGGGGTCGCCATGCATGGAGGTGCTGAATAACAGTGGAGATGTGGCACTGAGGGATGTGTCAGTGGGCTTGGTGGGATGGGATGGGGTTGGATTTGGGGATCTGAGGGATCTGCTCCATCCTTTCTGGTTCTGTGATTCTGTGTCTGGAACTCACTGCAGGAGCATCCCTGCCTGTCACTGTGCCACTCGCTGCCACATCTGGTGGTGTTGCTACCCCTCACCCTATTGCAGCTATCGTAGCTGCTCTCCATCCAGCCCTTTCAGAGCCTGTAATGAGAGCACATAGGCACATCTTACGTATTTTGAGTGCGTCTGCACTCGAAAGGATAAGCACCGAGATTTAGTCAAGTTCAGGATATAAATGACTAATGCAATTAGCACAGCACCCCATCAGTTAGCTTGCTATTGCATCCTGCGTGCATCAGCCCCACTCCATTTCAAAGTTTGCATCCCACAGAGCACAAGAACAGATTGTGCTGCTCGGAGCTGGTGTTTCCAGCAGTCTGCAGCCACATGCTTTCGCACGGGGTTGTTAGCATTTTTTTATTGTTGTAGCAAAACAAAAGCGAGCCTTGTGCAAATGATACCCTATGGACAAGGCAGGGGGGCTGGGCGGGAGGGAGTAAATTGTTTTTAAACAATACTGATTGAGATGTCAGCAATAGGTGTGGCTTATGTACTGCTGGTTTTCAGACTCATTCTGCACCTGGTGGGGAATGGGACTTGAGTAGTGGGCTGGATCGACTTTGGGGAGCGTGGGCATGGCTGATGCAGCTCCTGCTGTCGCATTGCCTCTCTGGGCACGTCCCTGAGCTGCTCTGCTGTGTCTCACCCTATGCCAGGAGCAGCTTAACCCAGCACAGTGCCTGTTTGCTGTTTGGCCATTGCTGGTGGAGCCCACGCTGCAGCTCATGCCTGGCTGCCATCAGAGCCGCCGCTCCTGAGGGGTGCCAGGGAGCTGCTGCCATCCCGCTCCCCTCGGCCCTGCAGCACGTCTGTGTCTGCACAGATGTTTGTATTATCTGCAGCCGATGAAAATATTCATTATCTTGTTAGCTGCTGCGGCGAAGGAAGTTCAGATTTGCATTTTCACAGCTAATCATGCAGTGCGGAGCAGAGCCTGTCACCCACCAGCAGCACTAATTGGGCAGGAACCCTCCTGCTGCCCCTGCCCGTGGGGAGCATGGCCAGGGCAGCTCCAGGAGAGGGGCTGGAAGAAGGCAGTGTGCTGGGCAGGTACTCAATGCAAAGTCCTGGATGGGGAAAGAGTCAGAATGGGAGAGAAGGGGCACAAACCCATACAGGAGGGAGGAGAGCTCAGTGCTGGCACTGCCATCCTGAGCTGCTGCAGCACCTGGAGGTCCCCTCACACACGGTGGTGGGGAGCAGCCCTGGGCCTCTCTGACCTGTTGGCTTTCCCATTGCTGACTTTTATGACGCTAATTATAGCTGGTGTTATTGCACAGTTAATCTGCGTTCTTAAGAGAAGGGGTGGAGATTGGTTTTACAATAATAACAGCTCAGATTCATAGAGTGCATTGCATCCCAGGGGGTCCTTGCTGGCTATATAGCCTTACAGCAGAGCAGGGAGGATTCACTCCTCTCTTCCCTACTCTGACACAGGACACAGCTGCTCCTGGGTGTGGGGCAGCCTCACAACTTAGAGCTGTGATAGCTGAGGTTCCCAGCACACACTGTGTGCAGCTCCTTGGCAGCCGTGAAGGAGACACTTCCACTTGTCATTGGGTGCAATTGCACATGGCTCTGGAGGAGCTGGGAGAAGGGGAGTGAAAGGTGCTCCCAAAGCCTGGTGCAGGGCCGTGCTCTGTCCTTGTGCATTGCTCTGGGAGGATGGGGCACAAAACCTGACCCAAGGAGCTCGTTGTTTCATGGCTTCAGTAATTAACTTTGCATACAGAGATGCAACTTTGCAGAGGCGGTGGCGAATTTCAGCTCATTAACCATATGGCCTCAGCTGCCTGGTGGAGCCAGGGAGAAACTGCTATAAGGGCCACATCCTGTACCCAGGGCTTCCCCACAGGGATGGGGCTCCCCTAGGCACCCAGCCTGGCCCCACACATGGATCTGCTTTGGCACACGGCAGGCGTTGCGTGGAGGGAACACGGGTGACTGAAAGGCACTGAAATGCCTTTGTCAGAGCGCCAACATATGCAATGCACGGTGATATTACAGCCCTGCCGCTGCCTGTGGCTGTTTTTTCCTCTGCTCCTAATGACTAATAGAGAGAAGACAAAACAATTTCTATTAGTTTCTCCCACGCTGCAGTGGGTTTCTTATTTTCCAAACCTCATTAGGGTTTGTAATACCGCCGTGGTAGTCAAGAGCAGTCCGAATCACCCTGGGGCGAAAGGAGAGCCGAAGAGATAGGATGTGCAGCCTGGGCTCAGCACTACTTCTGGCTCACATCCAGGGGCCCTTCTGATTCCTTTCCAAACACTTAACGCCTTATCTCCATCTTAAAGGTTAATGATGAAGCCTAGGAGAAAAAAATACTTAAGATCAATTGTTATAGAAATGGATGTGTGCACTGGGCGGAGAGCTGGGGCTGCATTCACATTGGAAAGGCAAGGGCTTTTTGGAAGGCAGTGCGTGTGGTTCCTGGCAGGCTGTAGCAGTGTGAGGCTGTGACTGTCGGATGCCCTGACCCCAATCCTGCAGGCACTGCCTGTCATTGGGCACCTGCCTTGTGCCGGCTCCTTGGGAAGTCCCAATGTGCAGTCCTGGCTCCTGTGAAATCAGTGGGAGTTCTGTTATTTGTTGCCTCGTTACAAATAAGCCTAATGAAAGCAGCAGGCTTGGAGCTGCTTGAGCAACACTCGGGAGATGATTGCAAACAGCGCCCAAACCAAACGGTGGGAGGGGAGCTGTGAGGCATACAAACACCCAGCACACTGCTTCCCCATGATGCTGCAGGATGGCTGTCTGTCCATCTGTCTTGTTGCATGACACCTTCCCACCCAGCTTGTGTCAGTGAGCCATGACTATGGAGCCAGCAAGGTCAGCCTTGCGGCTGTGAGCCACCACTGATCCCATGGAGGACACCCGGAGCAGCAGAGCATCCTCCCATCCGCCCTCTGCAAACGGGCTCCTTCCTCATCAGCCACAGCAGCTGTTGGACGTCCCCAGGACTTTCCCATTGAGTCAGGCTAGTGTGGCACCAATGGGACCTCCTTGCCCTGCCACCGGGCTGCTGTGCAGCGGGTCAGGCAGCAAGAACCAGGCTGCCCCTTTGCTGCTTTTCTCCAGGCCGTGGATGTATCCACTTTTCCTCACCTCCTTCTCGCTCAAACTCTTCTTCTTTATCCTTTTTCCCCATCTGAAACCTCTTGCAGGAAATCACCTCCGAGCGAAGGTTGAGCATTGGAAACTCCAAACCCGATGGGAATCATCTGTATAATTTGCAAAGTTGTGAGAAAAAAGTAAAAAAAAATAGAGCTTTTTTTTTTTGCATGGAAACGCTCTTGCAGCCCCAGCTCCATCATTAAGGCATAAATCCAGCTTTGTAGACCTTGGCTCTGCCTGCTCCATAGGCACAATGCGTTGCTGTGGGAACCGCAACTTTCCGAATTTGTTTGTGCTCTGCACTGTTTCAGCACGCTCCCAACAGGAGCTCCAGAGGGAAAAAGATCCACAGCCTGCTGCGAGATCTCACCCCCCAGGAGATGTGTTGTGGTGGAATAAATAAATAGCTGTGTAATGGGGAGCGAAGGGGGAGAGTGGGCGGAAAAGGGGGGGGGGGGGGGGGGGGGAGAGAATGATAGCAGGTGACAAACGGGTGATGCTGGGTGTGAAGATGTGGGTGCTGGTGGTGGGGTCTGGGGGATTTGAAGTTTGGAGCTGCTGGTGGGCAGCAGGGAGCTGTGCAATGTGCTGCTGCACTTCTATGTGCCTGGAGGTGGGATGGTGATGGGCGCTGCTGGTGGTTTGGTGGTGTCACCCATCGCGGGGTCACTAGGCCTGAGGAGGGGACAGTTGGGTGTTCAGACAGTTTGGGGCCACCTGGAAGAGGATGGGGCTCAGGTGGCTGTTTGCAGTGCAGGAGAGATGTAATGCTGCTTGGCATGGGCAGCGTGGAGAATCCATGTCTTGGCCTAATGCACCTGCAGGGCTTGGCTTACTATGAACTGCTGTCAGTGTTCTTGTCATCCTCAAGCCCCACATCTGGACATCATTTGCTGGTTGCTATCTTTAGGTGCCCACGTGCTTGCCCACAGCCCTTGCTGGTCCCAGTTCCCCAGAGGATGGTTTTGGGGCTCCGAGGGGATGCTGCGAGGCAGAGCGTGGTGCTGAGCACAGCACTGTGCCCAAGGACAAGGAGCACCATGTGTGCCCACCGGCAGCCACAAACGTGCTGCATCCCCAGTGCTTCGTGATTTACCTCCCTGCAGCACCTCAATTTAAATGCTAATTCTCCCCGTGCTGAGAGGCAAAGCAGCTGGTGTGTGGTGTTGGGTAGTTATTGTGCACGCTGTGCGGCCAGGAGGGGATAGCAGTGTGAAAACAGTTGTTTGCTCTCCCCCAGCCCCATTGGCCAAGTTCGGGAGCTAAAGGAGACCCCCGGGTCTGGCAAAGCCTCCTTGGTCTCCACTGTGTCCCATCTTGTTAATGGGAGCAGGGGCTCCACTGGCACAATCAGCTGCATTTGCAGTAAGGACAGCACTGCACATGGTTTGTAAATCACTGGTACCTGAGGTTGGGGAGAAATGTGGGGAGATTTACAGGCTGCTTACCTACCCCAGAGTGGCTGTGGAAACACAGCACCCTCATGTCTGTCTTGTAGCAACTCCATAGATCATACTTTATACAATTACAAGGAGCCCTTTCTGACCATCCCTGGATCAAGCTGGGCTCTGGTAAGCTCACAGCTGCTCCAGCAGAACTCTTCTCTGAAGGGACACTGACTCAGAAGCTGGCATTGGGCAGCCTTAGATGCACTGCACACTCCCTGTGCCATTGCAGGCCAGAAGGATGCAAGATGATGAACAAATTCATAAAGGGGAGGGCGTCCTCCCCAGCTTCCATAGCAGAGCTGTGCAGAAAGCACAGTCCTCGTACCTCCGCTGTGCTCAACACAGCCACCCTGGATGATAATGTGATTAACATTTGTAGCTGTGCCGGCTTAGATAAGGGTAATTAAATCTCACGCTTCAGGGCATCAACTAATCACTCACGGGGTCATTTTAATTTATAACGTTATTTTTTTTTCTTTTGCTCCTTCCTGAATTTATTTGCCCATCCACCACGATGCGCTCTGTGCGTCCTCTGTCAGCTCCTCAGCATGTGGCTGCTGTGGGATCTGGGGGGCTATGGATACATCCAGGACAGGCAGGGAGCTCTGACTGCCCCCAGGGACTCTGCTGATCCATGGGACCCCATGGGATGCCCTTGGTCGCTCCACTGGCTTCCCGTTGGCTGTGTGACACGGTGCTGTAGGGCTGCAGCTCTGCACTGCACTGCATCACAGATTTATGGCATGACCTTGGGGCTGTTGTTTAAGGTCAGGTCCCCCCCCTGAAATTCCCCAGTGCGTGTATGCAGTTTCAGAAGGGCAGGAGGACACAAATGCAGCAGGGGAGCACATTGGGCTGCGTACTTGGGGGACTGGGGCAGCGAGGGAGAAGTATTTCTCTCTGCAGTGACCCAGGATCTCTCAGTTGCTCCAGTGCATCTCCCTTGCAGGAGTGCTGTGAGGTGATGTGTTGGGCCAGTGTGCATTCCTGAGCAGTAGTGATGTGAGGTGCTGGAGGCAGGACGAAAGGCAGGAGGATGCTGCAGGGACCTGGGAGCAGATGGGTATGCTGCTTCTTCCCCCGATCCCACTGGGATACTCAGGGCTTGGTGGGCATCCATGGGCACAGAGTGCACGAGCACGGGGCTGCTGCATCCCTCCCACCATACCTCCAGCCCTCCCCTGTGGTTCTGATAGAGCCCAGAGCGCTGTGGTTCTTCTCAGTGCTTCCAGTGGGTGCAGAAACTCTCAGTTTGTGCATGGAGGGTGACGGTAACCGCAGGGTTATTAATAAAGAGGAGAGGAAGAGGAGCTGCAGCCCTCTGCCGGCTGCTGGCCCTCAGCACACTGCCCGGCTTGCTGCGGCCAAAGAGTGGTTTTGGCTGATCCCCCCTCAGCCCTCCCCAGTGCACTGTGTGAGGTGGCAGCACGGTGGGTCTGCGGTGCCTGCAGTCACCCGGCATGGTCACAGCGGTGGCACAAAGCAGGATGTGTGCAGAGGTGCTGAGCTGCACCCCGGCAGAGAAGCAGCTTTGGGTCAGGGAGGGAAGAGATGCAGGAAAGTGCCATTGCTTTGCTGAAATTCGGGCTTTGAACACTGCTGTGAGCATGTGCACATCCACGTCTGTATGTGCAGGACCCACTTGCACCTGGCCCTTGTTTTTCCCCAACCTTTCGACTGCAGAGCAGTTAAAGCAAATGACATTACAGCAAGCAGCACTGCAGAGCACGGCTTTTTGGTAAATACCTTCTTGCAGAGGCATCAGAGGTGACCAGCAGCCGTGCATACAGATGGGCTTCGCACTGCCTGCACTGCTCCTGCTGCCTCAGCACAGCCCCTGTCTCCACTGGGACAGTGTCCCCGGTGTCCCCTCCTCCCTGTGCACACTGGAGGCAGCACACAGGGCTGGGCACACCTCAGCTGCCTGCCCCTTGTTGTCACTTGTGTGTGACACGCTGTCACACTGTGGGCTGAGCTGTGTCCCACACGTAGCATCTCTTCTCTCCCAGGCGTAGAGAATGCACTGGGATTGCAGTTCCCCATTTGCATTGCTCAGGCAGCGAAGGGCTTAGAACAGCAAATCACTGCTCCGCCGCTGGGGATCCCGCGTGTGATCAATGGGAGATTTGTGAGCGCACGTGTGAGCAAGAGGTTTTTCCCTGCAGACAAATAAAACACTTTTTTTTTTCCCTGGCAGTGCCTGAAGCTCCTGAGACTCCATCAGGTGCTGGAAGCTTTGAGCTGCTGGGCGGGGAGATGCATCCCCTGCTCTCTTCCTACATCCCTATGTGCTGTTCTGGTTGCGTCCAATCGAGAGCAGTGGGGAGGACCCAGGAGGTGCTGCACCAGTGTCACACCACACCAGCACCTATGGAGGTGGACGTGTCCCTCCAAGCAGGATGTCAGAGCATCCGCTGAGTGTGGATGGGTGCAGGAGGGGGGAAATAGGGCTGGTGGGAGCCAAAGCTGGAGCTGATGGGAAGGAATCAGCTCAGAGAGAGGGCAGGCAGTGCCAGCCTGAGGGCTGACCTGGTTCTGCAGGAACCTCCTCGTCTTGTCGCAGCTCCGGGAGGATGCAGAGCATCCTGGCCTATATTCTGTCTCTATGATCAATATTGAACATCTCCCCTCCTGCGTTCCCTACGCAAGTGCAGGGCTTGCCAGGGGGGGCTCGTCTCGCAGCCCTGTCTGCTCACCATTTCAAACAATTTCTATTGCTATAGTTGTTCTAGAAACAATTCATTAGGGGCCTATTATACAATGTTGCACCTGCTAAGGTTGGGAAAGATCCCACATATGGTGAATTTGCAGCCTAAGCTGCGCTCTTTGGCTTTTTCTGGCATCTGCCTGTACATTGACTTCTTTGTCCTCATTCGCCCTGGAGCAGAGCTGTGCCTGTAGCACTGCTGGGTGACCAGCACGATGCTGCACGTGGTGGGACGTGAGCAAATTAGCCTGCTTTCCTCTCAATGCTGCCTGCCATCCCTCCCACAGCACACGTTGGGAATCCAGGCCAAAAGCAGCAGGCAGGTCCCCAGGCTGGCTGCGGTTCTGCTGGAAGCTAAGAGCTGCAGCCCTGGGGAGCTCGTTAAGCATCACCTCTCAGCCTGCAGATGGGGCAGAAAGGGAACCCCATCCCTGCTAGGACTGCTCCCAGGTACCCACCTGGAGGTGTCCCTTGGCCGTGCCACCCAGCCGCAGCCTGCATCCTTGCTTTGCAGTTGTCTTTTTCTCTCTGCAGGGAGAACAACTTCATCAAGGACTTCCCGCAGCTGGCTGATGGGCTGCTGGTCATCCCGCTGCCTGTGGAGGAGCAGTGCCGTGGAGTGCTGTCTGAGCCCCTGCCCGACCTCCAGCTCCTCACTGGTACGAGCCCACCCTGCTGGCCAAAGAGCATTCCCCCATAGTTGGCTGTGGGGGCTGAACGCCAGCTGTTCCTTTGCAGGAGACATCAAGTATGACGAGGCGATGGGCTACCCCATGGTGCAGCATTGGAGGGTCAGGAGCAACTTGTACCGTGTGAAGCTCAGCTCCATCACCCTCTCCTCAGGTGAGAGATGCTCGGAGAGATGCACAGGAGATAGAGAATCATAGAACCATTTGGGTTGGAAAGTCCATCATCAGCACCATGTCCAGCCATCAGCCTATGATCCCGAGTCCCATCAGCAACCCTCTTACAACATCCCTCTTACAAACCTCCATGGATGAGGACCCCACCTCAGCCCCAGGCAGTGACCTGCCTCATTTTTGCAGATGGGAAACTGAGGCAGGGAAGTGGGCACTTGGTTGCACACAGCGCCTGCAGGCAAAGCACACAGAGACTCGTATGAGTGCATGTATGCGCACATACATGACAGAAAGCTCACTTGTGGTTTATAGGGACCCAAACTGTTTGTGAATGCAGGTCCCGTTGTGCAGGGAGTGTCAGATGAGGAAGGGGCAGGCAGGAGGATCCTGCAGCCGTCAAAACATTTCACTTCCATGTTTTTATAACTGCACGTTTTGTTTCAGAGATGCTGAAACGTTTTGTTGTGACCTGAAAATGTTTTGCTTTATCTTTTCGTTTCAAAACAGCATTTTTTATTTAAGAAATCAACCTATTTTTAAACGGGGGAAAAAAACAAAAAGAAAACAACCAAACAAAAAACCCAACCCAAAAAAAAAAGAGAAGATCCAGCACAGCCGGGCTGCACAGCCCCAGAATGAAGCAGCCTGCTTGGAGCTGAACAAAGCCTTTGGGGTCAGCTCACAATGAATTGTTCCAGCTTTTTCCTTCCACCACCCTTCTCCTTCAATCAACCAGCCAGGCAGATAACCTCGTTTGGGTGACAGATGCGACATATTTCCTTGCAGTGTGTTTTCACTTCCACCACTGAAGCACAGCAGCAATAGGGGCCCTCTCCAGCAGTGCCTCTGTGATCTGTGGGCTCTGCAGAGCAGTGACACGTCCCAGCTGTCTGCATGGCTTTGCAGGAGGCATTGCCTTGGTGCAGAGCTGCCACAGCCCAGCTCCGTGGATGGCAGAGCCACAGCCTTGTTAATCCACAGGTTGTGCATTGTAGCAGCAGATGCAAACCACAGCAGATCAGGGGGGAACGTCTCTGTGCCCTGTCGGGCTGTGCGCTGCAATTTCCCTATCCATCCCATGCTTTGCTTCCTCAGGCTTCGCCAACATCCTGAAGATCCTGAGCAAGGACAGCAGCCGGGAGGAGCTGCTCTCCTTCATCCAGCAGTTCGGCTCCCACTACATTGCTGAGGCTCTGTACGGCTCTGAGTTCAGCTGCACCATCCACTTCCCCAGCAAGAAGGTGCAGCAGCAGCTGTGGCTCCAGTACCAGAAAGGTGAGGAGGGCAGTGCCCTGAGCGCCGCGTGCTTCCTTTGCTCTTTGCCATGGTTCACCCCCAGTCCTGCCACCAGGCCCTGAGCCGGGGGTGTGGGTGGGTTTATGGAGATGTGACATAATTGAGCTGTCTGAGAATAGCTTCGTTTTATTGCTTGTGACAATGACAGTCTTTAAGGAAGTGTATTAAATCAATAGCAGACTCATTGTGCTACACTATAAATAACGAGACACATCATTAAACAGGGCAATAAACTTCAGGACTTTGAAGTAATACAATTAGGTTATGTTTATAAAAACTCCCTTATCGCTGTAGCCTTCCATTTGCCAATCCATCTCCCTCCTCCAGGGAGCTCGGGATATTCCTGATGTTCTTCTCTTGAATATATCTGCAGTGCTCCTTAGGGCACACTGCAGGACTCAGGAGCTGACAGGTGCTTCCATCACTTCCAGTGAAGAGGCAGTGCTCACCAATGGTGGTAGATGGATTTTATCCCCAGCTTCTCCCCTGATTTACCCTCATTTTATCAATGTTGTAGGGAAGGTCTGGATAAATAGCCCCAGCTAGATGGTTCTGGATGCATTCTCAGCTCAGAAACAGCTCTGTCCTGCTGTTCTCCCATTGCTCCTTCCAGCACTGCTCCAAGTGTGTGTGTGTATCATCTCACATAAATACAACAGCAAGGCTGGGGATGAGCGCAGTTTGTTAGTGAGCAAAGCAGGAGGAGAGGAGAGGCTTGAGTTAATTGAAATGGCAGCAGATATGATCAGAATGCACGCTGTGTCGTGCTCACAGCATCGTACCGAATTATTTTAATATCGTAATCAACTGCATAAATCAACTCGTGGGCCTTGGGAAGAAGCTGCTGCCAGGAAAGAGCATGATCAGTGTGTTGAGAACTCATGGAAAACACGACCAGTGACATGGCTTAGCAGATGGGCATCCATTTCTGCAGCCGTACAGAGGAGAAAGGGATGCAGCACTTGTGGAGCTGGCAGATGGTTTGTGCTCTTGGGACAAGCGAGTTGTAGGTGCTGCCAGCATTTGTGGACTGCTCTACCTGTGGAAATGGGGATAGTATTCAAGCAGCCCGGGAGGAAGCTTCCACCTGGGGCAGTGGGAGCAGCCTGGGGACAGGGATGGGGACAAGGACAGGGAGGGTGGCACCACACTGCCCTATTTGGTGCAATTTGTGGGGATTCCTGGGAGGCATAGCCCTGTTCTGCAGTGGAGCTGCAAGCAGGAGGGGTGGGGAGGCTCTGCTCAAACAAATGCAGCCACTTCCCCAGGCTCTGCTCGAGGAACTGTGTGAGCAAAGCAAACCAAGCCCAAATTTTATTTCATGCTGAGCAATTAAAATCCTGTTTTCAGGCCCTGTTTGCTTGGGCACTGTGCAGCCAAGCGGTGCTCTGGCTCAGCAGAGGGGCTTCCAAGCAAGGACCTGCAGATCGACCTGGACATCGATCTGTGCCACGAGAGCCCGCATCCACTTTTCCCGTCATTGAAGGCAGTGCTTAATGCTGACGGTACCTCATTAAGTTCTCACCAGTTGTGAGAACATCTTCATTTGGCAGCTGAGGCCAATGTGACAATCCAGACCATCCCCTGTTGGGTTTAAGATTGGGTCACATCTGCCTACAACAGGGCAAACCAATGGGGCTCTGGCTGAGGTTGAGCACTGCTTGCACAGTGTCAGGGCTTTCCTGTTCCCTATGAGCAGTCTGGGGCTGGGCAGGAGGCTGAGAAGGGAGATTTTGGTTAGATTTCAGAGGAAATGCCTTACTCAGAGGGCAGTGCGGCCTTGGCATTGATGCCCAAAGCTGTGGGTGCCCATGGCCATGGATGGGCCCTGGGCAACCTGAGCTGGGGGCAGGCAGCCCATGGCAGGGTTGGAGCCCTCCACCCCACCTATAGGGCTGCTCTGTTCACCAGCACAGATGTGCCATAGACCTGCTTGCTCCCTGTCTGGAAGAGGAGCAGAGCTGGGTGAGGGTAGATCTGCTCCAGCAGCACCATCTGACAGCTCCAGTGGGATTTCCTGAGCGCCGTTCTAGCTTGCTTGCTCCCACCGCGATACACAGAATGCAGAACAAATGTCTGTAAGTGCTCTGGCACTTAGAGAAAATGGAGATGTTATCAGTCGTAATGCAGAGGGTCTCGTCTCGTCAGGCATTTGAATGACAACTCTTTTCCATCTCACCTTGCAGACAAGCTGAGCTTCAGCGTGGGAGATGTGTGTTCTCCAGCTGGGAAGAGCTCGCTTCTCCCATGCCACAGGGACCTGGGAGCAGGGCTGGTGTGATTGGGGCATGCATGGGTGGAGATAAAGAGGTTTTCAGTACCAAAGTGTTACAGTGCTGTGTAAGGTCTGAGAGATGCTCGCTCTCGGCAGCTGATCGCTCTCTAAAGCAGAAGGGGATGTGCTGACAGCTGCTGTCACGTTCACTAAAGCCTCCTGACCATCCATCACCCTCTGCTCACTTCTCTCCCTCGGATCACGTGTCTCTGGATGTGTTGCCCTGTAAGAGGTTACAGATTTCGTGCTTTCTTGTGAACTGAGCAGCTTAGACACAGATCTAAACGTAAACCATAGGATGCAGCCTAAGGGTCTGTTGGAATAGCAGTTGTATCCTTCAGAGCAGGGCCTGTGGGTCCCTCCTGTCCCTGCATGGTCTGAATCCTTTCCCTTCAGGTCTGGTACTGCCATGAACTGCCCACGGGAACCTTTAGCTTTTCATTCCTATACACAATCAGGTGCATGAAGAAAGGTGAGCTTTGCACCTATTAAAGGTCGTAATGGCCTTCCCTTGCCACCCGCTTGGTCCAAAGTAAAGCACTTTGAATTTCCCTATCCTTGAGATAAGCTCCTACAAACCACCACTCCGTTACCTTTATAACACTCTCCCATCTTGTGGTTTAGACGATTCTGTTTGTTTCAAACCCTCAGATTTTGACATTTTGCTCAGAGGAGGAAAAAAAAAACCAATCTAGCTGGTTGCCATGAAATTTAGTATAGACTAAAGTCTGCGCTGTGACTCAGCCTGCTAAGCGACCTTATGCACCGCTGATTGTAATCCAGAATTACCAGGCGAGTAATTAGTTGTGCAAAATGAAATAACTTAAAATCCTCACATGGAGTAATGACCCAGAAAAATCACTTAAGCTATACAATGGAAACAACTCAAAGCATCTGGATGGAGTTTTTACTTTTGTAGCTCTGCCCCCTTTGATTAAGAAGCTCTCTCCTGCTCGTCCCCCATTTGAAACCATGGCTGTCAGCTGCTGCCCGGAACAAATGTTAGAGCATTCATAAGCTGTAACTGATAAACTGGCAGCTCGTCGCTGTTTAAAGAGCTGTTCTGTATCATCTGAGATGAGCACGAATAATGACAGCCTTTCCCCAGATCAGCAGCTGTGCTGCGTGGCAGGGGAGAGCCTGCATGTGCTGGTGATACACGGAGGTCTCTGAAAGCTGAGTACAGCACTGCTTTGCTCCCCTTTGGCTCCATGTAAACGCGCTGTTCCAATACAGACGTGTTGCAGTGTTGAACGTTCTGCCTCTGTAGCCATGCAGCACTGAGGCAGAAAGTGCAGGAGCATCACTGCCATTGGATGGGAGAAACTCCAGGCTTTGTTTATGGGGTGGGTAGAGAAATGTTAGATGAAGTTACATCAGAGCTGCCCATCAGATCTGTCCTCCCCACCATGCCAGCGCAGAAGGGGTGGTGCAGCCATTGTGTTAGCGAGGCTCATTCCCACCAGCCATAAAACATGATCTGCCACCAAAGGGAGAAGACGAAGCGTTTTTAATAACCAAATGAGCCGTCTGCAATGCACTGTTAATTGGATCAATTTTTCCTTTATTACACCATCTCGAAAAACCGAACACATACGTACAACCAGACAAGTTCTTTCTCCAGGTAGAGAGCAGAAGCAAAACTATTTCATCACAATCTTTTATTGCCCCGTTTCATCTCATTTGGCAGACGATCACAGCATCACACTGGGGGCACCACAGCAAGAAATACAGCTCTGCAACATCACCTCCCAGTCAGCCGGGTTGTGGCAAGGGAAGGGCTAAGGATAACAGATTTCCTTTTTCCCTTTCTGGCCTGAAACCCCAGCCCAAAAGAGCTGCAGACAAAACGCAGGCAGGCAGCCCTCGCCCTGCTTTGTCCCACCAATGCATGGCACAGCAGTGTTATTCTTCCCGAGTGTCTGGGCGAGCAGCAGATGACAGATGCTTTGTTTGAGCTGTGTACCCAGTAACAGAGCGGGGTAAACAACAGCTCAGCCCATTTGCTGGACAAGCTTTTATGTCCCTTTAAGCACACCAGGACACGTTCCTGCTGGTAGTGTGGTGTTTATTGCAAAACAGAATTCCATTGGAACAGAAAATGACAAGAGGTACATATTATCATAGATAATATTGCTTCAATTATTCAGGTCCACAGTAGCTTCCTGCTTGGAGCAGTTCTTAGAAACAGGAGAGATGTTTAAAAGAGATCAGTAGGAGAGGAACTGACATTACCATAATACTGGAAAAAAAGCGCCTTGAGTTACAGTGTAATTAACTGCAGAAGGTGCCAGTAATAGTAGTCATCTCCCAAAAACACACATGCAAGATGAGATCAGCTCCCCACATTGCTGTTACGTACCTCAGGCAACTGCCCCCTCCCATCCAGAAAGAGAAGCAGGGAATGTAAACAGTTGTGTGCATATCGATGGCCTCAGCAAATACACAGAGCAGTGCAGGAGGGAGGGGGGGGTTCAATTCCCTTGGGCTCCTTTAGTGCCTTCCATCATCTGCCCTGCTAATCATCCCCTCTTAGCTCCTATCCTCTTCTCTACGACCTTTCTACAGTGCATTACAGTGGGAAGAACAGGACGTGGTCCTGCTCATGGGCAGCTCCATCACACAGCTGGGCTCCTGTTGTGCCGGTCCTGCTCTGTGTTGCTGCTGAGCACAACAGGGAGAAGGAAAAACCAAATTGTGCCAAAGGGTTCTGCTCCCAGAGCTGCATCTGGAAACCCCATCGCTGCCCTGCAATGGGCTGCAGCAGCAGCTGCTCTGAAGGCTGTTATACTTTGCTGCTTCACCAGGGAAAAGTATACAGGTGCATAAAAAAAAATCACCTGTTGCATACATGTTGTAGGACAAGCAACAATTTGCTGTCGCACGGCAGCCCACCATAAAATCAGCTTTTATACTGTCTGCCGTGCCCCTAAATTTGCAACTATGTTGTTGATAGCAACAAAATAAATGCACTGCAGCGTAACTATTATCTGTGGCAGATTAACATGCTACCACTGTGCCCTATTTGAATGCGTCCTTCCTTCAATAAACTATTCCAGGCAAGCAGCACCACACTGAGGTACACATTTATCAGTGAGGAGAGTAGCGCTGTGGGGGCTTGGTTCACACAGCTGCAGTTTTGTGCTTCATTTGGCCCAAAGCCGGTGATGAACATGAACTCTGGTGCCTGCTGGCGCCATAAAAAAAGCTGAGGAATGTCGTGATTTGCTGTGTGCGAGGAGAAAAAGGCAACGCACCAATGGATGTGCTTCCGAGTGCTAAAAGAGATTAAAATGAAGCAATCCCACCCCCACCCCCCCACCCCAAACCTCATCGTGGGATATAAAGTGCAGACACGTGGAAAGCTGTCTGTAAGGGTGATGATCCAGAATGCAGGCAGTGAGGTGCAGGTGAACATACAGTTGTGTGTGATCTAATTTACTACCCTCCTCCTCCCCCCCCAACCCAGATGAAGGTACCTCCCAAAGACAGTTCCCAGGATACATTTAATACCAGAACACTTCTGAATATCAACAGATTTCCCCTGATTTCTTTTTCCTTCAGCCCCCCCCCCCCTCCTCCTCCTCCCCAGTGGAATTCTTAGCAGTAATAATCACCCCGTTGCCATCAGAGGGCAGTTTTCTGGCTCAGCTCGGTCTCCCATGATTGCACTGTACTCACTTCACATTGAACAGACGCGGTTCACAAACGGCACGACAGGGGCAATCTCCTGAATGGCAGAAAAGCAGAGAGAGAAACCCCTCGCTCCTCAGTTTGAAAGTAAAGCTCCATCTCCGTGCAGTTTAAGAGGGCTATTTTATTTTATGCAGTGCTGCAATCAGAAATTGCTTTCTGTAGTAGTTGCCCAGACAACTGCTACCAAGTTCCTCGTGAGTACCATGGCAAGGAGAGGATTGCCTCTCCAGTCCCCTAAAGGAAGGTGATTTAGGGCAGTCAGTCAGTGTTTATGGCACAAAGAAAGGTACAGTGGATGAAGACGTAGTCAATGCAGAATAAGGAGGTGAGAAGGGTTAAGGAGTGACTGGTCATTTAGCAAAAAAACCGATTTTCCAGAAGGATCTCTTCCTTCTTGCTTTTCTTTTCTACTGTGCAGATTGAAAAAGAGAAAATGCAGAGCACCACCATGTTAGTGATCTTGTTCCCAAACAGAAAACAGAGTGATGGACTCCATGCCAACCCCTGTTGGGCCATGGTGCAGTTTTCTCAGTGTTTGACACTGGTTCCTGTCAGATAGCAGTGAGGCTGGAAGAACTGCTGCTAATGACAGGGGTTTTCTCCAGTGAAACGCCTTTAAGGGGTGGAATATCTTCTCAGATGGTAACTGTAGATCTTAATGCAATGATCCCAACAGTCCAGCACCAACAGCTGCCCTTTGGGAGTAATGGCAATACCAACCGGGCAGGTGAGTCCCTCCCGGATTAAGATATTATAGCCACCTCCTTTAGGAAAATGCAGGATTTCTTTACGGCTGCTGTCAGCAACGATGAGGTCTCCTCTGGCATCTACGCACATCCCGGCAATGCACCTGAAATCCTCATTCTCAGAGAAGAAGTGGCTAATCTGGCGTCCCAGCTGCCCGTCTGGACCGACGGAGCCAATAGAAAAGCCTCCTTCTAAGTGGTGTTCGTACTGCCTGTTTTCCAAGTTGAGCCCCAGCCCCTGAGTGAAGTATATGGTCCCTTCAGCATCACAAGTGACAAACTTGGGGCGCACCGCGCTACACAAGCAGGTGTATTTCACCACCCCCACGCCACGGTCCACAGTGAAGCACCACAGCTTCCCCCCTTCCACATCAGTCACCACAAACTGCCCAGAGGGCAGAGCCGCGATGCCCCAGGGCTTGCTTAGCTGGCTCCTGTGACATGCCACACAGTGGCCATCCATGGTGTACACCTTGACGGAGTTATCGTAGCTGTCGGTCACGCCTATCAGGCCATGGCAATTCATGGTGACAGAAAGGGGAGTCAAATTAGGCAGGTCTGCTCCAAGGAAGCTCAGGACGAAGCTGTCGATGCCGCTGGGGCTCCGTCGGATCTCTTTCAGGAAGCCCTTGCGGGTGAAAACCTGGATTCGAAAATTGCCTCTGTCTGCCACAAGCACCTCTCCTTGGAGAGTGACGTACAGGCTGACGGGCAGATTGAACATCCCTGGCAGGCTACCCTTAGAGCCCATCTTCTTGATGAAGTGACACTGTTGGATGCTTGCAGCTGCTTCGGGCATCCTCGGCTTGACTGGGGAGGAATTTGGTGTGCAGCTGGCTTCTTGTTGCACCAAGTCAGGCTCTCTAAATGATGCCGATGAGGATGCTGCGGTTTCCATGAGTGATTCTTCCAAGTTAACAGTCCGGGGTTTCTTCACCACCTGCCCAATCTGCAGTGGTCCCACATGGCTCACTTTAAGGAGTTCAACCTCGTGAAGTATCAGCTCCCCTGGGAGATTGTTTGTCAGTTCTGGTTCTTCCTCATCTGCTGCCTCCTCCAAGAGGGCGATATCTCCTTGCTTTATTTTGGCAAGGAAATAATCACAGCGAGACAATATCTGCACTTCTGCTAAGTTCAGCAGATAAGCTTGTTCCTCCATTACCTGATTATTTACCTTCTCCACTTCAGACAAAGAGGTGGTGAAGAACTTGCGTGACCTGGCCAGCTCTTCCTGGATCTTGCGCTCTTCTTTGCTGTAATCTTGCAGAACTGCTCTGTATCTGGATTGCAGGTCACTTGAAACAACCTCCAGAGATGCTTTTCTTTTCTGCAGATCATCCATGAGCTCCCGAAGTCTGGCAAGCCTTGTCCCAAATTCCCTCCTACGCTCTTCAGCAGCTTCTTTGATGGCAATGACGTTATGCCCTTGGGGCATGTGTGATGTCTCCTTGCACGGCTCACATAAAACCAAGCCACAACTCTTGCAGAAGTGTCTTGGCAATCTTCTCCCACAGACTTTGCACATGAGGAGACCAACCACTTCCCCCAGCCCCGTGGTGTCTATGATCTTCAGTACAGTAAGATTGTCAGTCAGCTGAGCTAAGGTTTTGATCCGAGTGATTTTGCTGCAAAAAGGGCAGCGTATCCCGTTAATGCTGGTTGCTAGGAGCTTCTCCAAGCACTGTTTGCAGATGGTGTGCCCGCAATGTAAGAGCTTGGGTCTCAGGTGCTCCTCTGTAAAGGACTCCATGCAAATGGGGCACTCCAGAACCTCTCGGAGCGCATCCGAGTTGAGCTGAGGAGCAGAAGCCATGGCTTTCCACAGGCAGCTTTAGCCAGTGCAGAATCTGGTACTCGCATGTATTCTAAGGTGCTCCAATTCTGTCCAGAAAGAAAAAAGAAAATGTGATTTATGTCATCACCAGCAGTTACATATACATGCAGTTTATTTCTGATTTATCTCCCAGACCTGGAAAACAGAAACCCAGTTGGCTTTTCCACATGTGAGAAGGGTAGATTTATCATCGCTGATCTCAGAGCGGGCAAATCCTAAAACTAACCCTCAGCTTCTAGTGCAATGAATTATTTGCTTGCAAAATTTATAAGTAGAACTGAAAGAAGTGTAATGGCAGCAATAAGGAAGCCCAATATATATTGATGACTGAATCATCTCCTCATGGTGCCCATCTCCTGCTGCCAAGCCTGCGAGTTTACATAATTTACTCTGAAATCCAGAGAGATTAAACCAAGCGTTCAAATGTTGTGCATCAAAAGAGGAACCAGATGGTGCAACGCTTTAGGACATTAATATATCACCTCTGGAGACCTGCATTCAGATAAGACATCAGACATGAGCAAAATAAATGTTCATGGTTTAAAACTGCTTTTCTAGAAAGCCAAAATAAATTTTCAAGGTTCCATGTGTTTGCCAGGAGGCAATCCTAGAAGGAATGATGTGTCGGCTTCCACTCGTTCTGTGATTGACTGTTTATAGTGGAAACATGCGTTGATGTCTTTAAGCCAGTGTACTTCATTAACCTCTGCCATGCTGCATCATGCAAATAAGTACAGCTTGATGCAGCAGCATTCTATCAGCTATTAGCAGAAACGGAGCTACCAGGCAACTCCGAACACTTGATAATACAGACTGCACGTGTTCTCTCTTAGGTCCTGAACTTAGCTTAATTGCATATAATTTCTCTGTATTCTATAATCTCGTAGCACCGACTTCATTCCTGTGTTTAGGTTCAGTTTTGTACCGCCGTGGTTGCCATTCAACTTCAGTCCAGGTTTCTTCATCCTCACATCCCGCACAGCAGGGAGCAGATCCCAGCAGCTCCCTCGCTGAAGCAGCCATCCGTTCAAAAGGAACAGAACAGGGTTCACATCATTACGTTATTATGCAGCAGACTGAGTTTCAATACCTCTGCTATTGCATTGCTTAGCCGTTAAAAAGAAACGGGGAGAAAACATTTCTTCTAGGGGGAGAGGAGGGGAAGGAAGTAGTTGGTCTTTAAAACGAAGAGCTGGGCACAGAGGGATGCGAGCAGAAAGCTTTCTTCCCAATAATGGCTGCACGCACGCAGCACTCTCTCTTCCCCGCTGCGTTTGCCTGCTTTGCCCTCAGGAGCATTTCAGACAGAAAGGTTCAGTGTGTTTCAGTTTAGCGTTTGCTCAAGTGGAAGGAGACAGTTGGAACGGAGAGAAGTTCTTTATGTTCATACAAAGAGGAGGGGGGGGGAGATCTGAATTTATCAGCTATGAGGATCTTTTTAGCCCACATTGCAGGGATGGGCACTGCGGGATCTCCAATAGTGGGGTCCCAGGCTGGGAGCTGACCCCAAAGCGGGGGCACAGCTTTCCTTTCCTGCTGAGCAGCACCTCAGCTGTGTTACAAGGAGGCTGTGCGCTGCTGTGCAGATCGGGTGCATTGCTCTGAGGGATGGACAGCAGCGAGGGTTACGAATTAAGCACGGGATGCAGGACTCGTTACTGCCGTTTCCCTTTGGCAGTGCACGAGGAGCTGCCGGCTGATGGGTTACAAGGGGAGCTGCGGTCAAAAGTATTTCCATTCATGTAAAACGTCAGACGGGCTTTCCTTTGGTTTTAACTCAGCTTCGGTTTGAAGGTCGCTTTGTGTGATGCTCTTTTCATAAGCACAACCTTATCGCATGCAAGCACGCATCTCCACGCGGCGATGCCATTATCCCCGCAGCTCTCCCCTCCCTCGCTCGTACCCCACGTCGGGCCGTTGCTCCCACACAGCGCACGGTGAGCCCGAGGCCCGGCCTGGCCCTGCTCGCGGCCCCGCAGCGCTGGGGGAGCGCCGCCTCCCTCCCGATCCGACCCGGCTTCGCTGCCCTCCGCGGCGCTGGGGCGGCCCCGCAGCTGGGCGCGGTGCTGGGGGCAGCCGCCCGCCCACCCGCCCCGCCTGCAGGGGGCGCCACTCGCCGCGGGGCCCGCTCTGCGCCTTACCTGCTCGCCGCAACCCGGGCCGCGCAGCCGCTCCCCGGCATGCCCCGCGACGCCGATCACGTGTGCTGCGCGGCGCACGGCGCGCTGGGAGGTGGAGTCCTGAGGGCCGCCTGCGCACACGGCGGGGTAAGGGGGGGGCGGGGCTGAGGAGGGGGTCGTAGGCTGCCATAAGGGCCTGTAGGGCCGCCATGATGGGTCGTAGGCTGCCATAAGGGCCTGTAGGGCCGCCATGATGGGTTGTAGGCTGCCATAAGGGCCTGTAGGGCCGCCATGATGGGTCGTAGGCTGCCATAAGGGCCTGTAGGGCCGCCATGATGGGTTGTAGGCTGCCATAAGGGCCTGTAGGGCCGCCATGATGGGTTGTAGGCTGCCATAAGGGCCTGTAGGGCCACCATGAGGGGTCGTAGGCTGCCATAAGGGCCTGTAGGGCCACCATGATGGGTTGTAGGCTGCCATAAGGGCCTGTAGGGCCGCCATGATGGGTTGTAGGCTGCCATAAGGGCCTGTAGGGCCGCCATGAGGGGTCGTAGGCTGCCATAAGGGCCTGTAGGGCCACCATGATGGGTCATAGGCTGCCATAAGGGCCTGTAGGGCCGCCATGATGGGTTGTAGGCTGCCATAAGGGCCTGTAGGGCCACCACGATGGGTTGTAGGCTGCCATAAAGGCCTGTAGGGCCACCATGATGGGTTGTAGGCTGCCATAAGGGCCTGTAGGGCCGCCATGATGGGTTGTAGGCTGCCATAAGGGCCTGTAGGGCCACCATGAGGTCCTGCACGCTGCTCTCATGGCCATTCGGCTATCACATAGCACGAGGCCACAGCCTCCCTTCGTTCTCACTTCCTTCCTTCTCACTTGCAGCTCCTGCCACCATCTTGCTCTACTCAGATCCATCCCTCTCTGCTGCTCATGCCTGGAAATAGAGGAGGGTGTTTCTATCACACAGGCACAGGGCTGATGAGCAAAGCCATTAATCATATAATCAGTCATTTCCCTCCTGCCTCTTCCCTCCTCCTCTCCATCCCTCTGACCTTTCTATCCGGCCTCTCTTCTCCCTGTGCATCAGGAGGACGGCACAGCCTGTGCCATGCTGGCAGCCATGGGGTCCTTTGGGAAATGCATTGAGTGAGGCTCGTTCAACATCGTGGTCTGGACGAATCTCAGGACACTGGGCTTACATCGGTGCTAACACGCTTTGCCATTCAGGAAAGCTCCCCGCGGGGCGGTAGGGTGTGATCCCTACTCGTGGGTCTCCCCCACGAGGGTGAGGGCTGGTACCTGCCGTCCTGCTCCGTGCCACCAGAGGGCAGCAGGTCCTCGCGGAGCTCCGGCCACCGCTGCCCCGCGGGGATGGGGACAGCAGCCCCACGCCAGCAGCAGTGCAGTGCTGCATCCCCCAGCATCACACCCACAGCCTCCTTGCAGTGCCCATCTCTTGCACTGGGCAGCCATAAAGCTGGCTGAGCTCCTCACAGACCTGTTGGATCCGGCAGTGACAATCTCTCACTGCAAGAGAAATTCCCAGGCAAACACAGCTATCGATTTTCTTTCTAGCTCCCTTTCGATGGATTTGCCGACAAACGGGTTGTTTTTCTATCCAGTAACGAACCTGCAGCCTGTGCCTGTATCAGCCATAAATCCCTGTGCAAGGCCTGCACAGCCAGGGGGAGGTGGAAGGGACAGGTGGAGCAGAAATAACTCAGCCTTGTTAGGAAATGCAAAGCCTGGGTACCAGCTTCGTCCCGGCAGAGCATCCTCTTGGTGTCAGTGGGGTAACTTGGAGGTATCCCTATGAGGATCTACTCCTTCAATTCTCTTTACAGCTTTAGCTTGTTCGGAGCTTTTCTGCAGTCAAAGAGCTGCTACATCCTTCTCCTGTTGCTGCTGTGTTCTTGTGGGAAGCCCAGCGATCCCCAGTTTTGGAATGACCTGGGATCCTTTGGCAAAGCACAGTGTAAAATGCTGGACCAATAGCAAAACCTGCACCTCCGGGGAGCTCTCAAGGCAAAGCAACTCTCCAGTACAAAAGAGTTACGAGTTACATGTGGTCATTGCTCTAGTAGCGTCGTTGTGCTTCCCTCTGGTCTAAGCACCAGGAGGTGCTGCTGTTAATGCTGTGAGCACTTCCCCACCTCTGCAGCTGAGTCCTGGTGGAGCAGAGAGGGAGAGCTGCGCACTGGAGCAGGCGGTCAGAACTCTGCACGCTCTACTCTGCTCGTCCTCCTTTCTTACACGAGGTTTGACACTTAGCAGAAGGTTATTTTATTCCGTGTTGCTGTTGTTTCTTTTTCTAAATACATATTTCAGGCAAACAAACAAACAAACTAATGGCTTCCACAAGTTGCTGTGATGCATCTAACCACATCCGCAGTCCTCCAGTGGTGTGTGGGGCTACTGCAGCTTCGCTTTGGGTTTCTCTGTGCACATGGAGGCACAGGGACCCTTCAGCTCTTCTTTGCTTTGAGTTGTAGTGGCAGGTCCAGGAATAATCTCACGTGTTTGAGAGGAAAATATCCCCTAGCTTTCAGTAACCTAATTTTGTTAGGACTGTCCTTAAGCCCCTTAAAGCTCATTCCACAAAAGCTACCAAGAATTGCACTCCAGTGCTGATGACTTCCAAGACTCGTCTGGATGAGTGCTGGTGATTTGGCAGTGAAGCCCATTTCCTTCTGCTGAGCCATGGCCTATTTCATTTTCCTTATTTGGAGTTGTACCCAGAGCCTTTTCGGTACAGGGGAGCACTATGAGTTAGTTCCCAGCACACTGAACTGCTAACTTAGCTGCAGTAACCCCTCACGTCCCCAGGAACCCAATCTACAAAGCACTCCTTTTCCCCTTAGTGACTGGAGCTTCAACTGCAATAAAGGGGATTAAATGCAGACACCCATTTCCACCTTAGCTATGAAGTCTGCAGTGCTGACAAGTCTGCCACGAGTCACCTGGTTCCACGATCAATCTTCTGTGGCTGAGAGCATGGCTGCTCTGTGAGGGGAGCTGCGCTACGCACACAGCCTCCCTGATCAGCTGCTGGTTTTCTGCCTTCTTTTATTTGCAGACCTCTGCTTTTACCCACCATGCAGCTCCATTTGGTGGCTGCTGCTCCTGAAATGGCTTTACCCAACCTGTGTGTGCATCGTGTGCCCCATGCTTGGAAGTAGAGGAGACACCGTCTGCAAAGCACAGAACAGGGAGCTCGGGCACCTCAAATAAAGCATTCTCATGTGGTGCTCCAGCAGCTTGGCCATGCTGCATGGCCAGCCAATAGGTACCAATGGTCTGCACCATTTAGCTGTTGAGACAACAATTCAGGAAGACAAGTTGTTTGGAATTTGCTCCTTCTTCCCGTGACAGCTTTGCACGTGAGTGCATGTGAGTGTTCTCTGACAGCCAGACAGAAGGGGAAGGGTTGTCCCTTGCCTGAAGGGCTTTAAGAATAATGAATGAATACTGTGTTTGTTTGTATTTCTAATTGACAAGCGCCTTGCCAGGTCAGCTGCATGTTGCTGCAAGCCAAGGGTATTAAGACAAAGCTCGTTCCTGTGCAGCTCCTTCTTGGGATGGGGAGGTTGTTGCTGAAGGTGGCAGCTGTCTCCATGTCCAGTGCATGGTGTTGGGTGTGTTATTTAGGTGTAGGATGAGCAAGGTTTCTCTTCTTTAGGCCCATCTCCAGGCTATGAAGGTCAGCCCCTCATTCTTGGGTCAACCCAAGAGGAGATTGTACAATTAAAGTTTCAGTAACAGCATACAGCATTGAGATGGGAATCTTGACTCCTCTTATCGGGTACCACCAGGTGTGATGCTTTCTTGGACCTTGGCAAACATTCTTGGACACTTGGCTCCCTGTCCTGTCCCTTTTGAAGGAGGTTCTCTTTGGCAGGAAAGATATTCCTGGGTGGTTCTGTTACATTTCAAAGTGTAGAAAGTGAAGACACGAGTCATGAAAAAGGGGAAAGGGAACACGGCCAGTTCCGTCACTCTAGAAGTATTCGGCTGGAAATGCTCCTACTTCCTACCCACTTGCAAGTCCTGTTTTTCTCCTTCTCTCCTTGACCTTTCTGGTTTCCTGCTCCCACCTGGCCCGTGCCCTCAGCAGCTGCATTTACCCTGGCTGCAGTGAAGTTTGGGTTTGGGGAAAGGACTGCCCTGAGATTTGTTTAACGCTGTTTGTTTTCTTTCTAAACCAGAAACAACTGAGCTGGGGAACAAGAAGGAATTGAAATCCATGCCATTCATCACCTATCTCTCGGGCTTGCTGACAGCACAGATGCTTTCTGATGACCACCTCATCTCAGGCGTGGAGATCCGCTGTGAGGAGAAAGGGCGCTGCCCATCCACGTGTCACTTGTGCCGGCGCCCAGGCAAGGAGCAGCTCAGCCCCACACCCGTCCTACTGGAGATCAACCGTGTGGTGCCCCTGTATGCCCTGATCCAGGACAATGACACCAGGGAGGTGAGTGAGCTGGTGAGGGACCACTGTGAACCTTCCATTCACCACCTCTTCAACTTGCCTTTCTTGGTCCCAGTGGGCTGGGACCAGACTGTTGAGGTTCAACAAGGCTTGGGTGTTATAGTGGAAGTGCTAAGTCACAGCCTGAAACAGTGACTGAGCACCTGATGGGAAGGCAAGGCCAACTCAAGGGAGCTCAGGTATGTGCAATACAGCTGAGTGACTGTAAGGGCCTTTGCTCCCAGGTGGCAGTGATGGGATGAGAGGTAGTGGCCTTAGGTTGTGCCAGGAGAAGTTTGGATTGGGTATGAAGAATAATTTCTTCCCAGAAAAAGTGGTAATGCATTGGAACAGGCTGTCAGTGGAGGCGGTGGATTCACTGTCCCTGGAGGTGACAATGGAAAGGGTAGAAATAGCAATTAGGGACGTGATTTAGTGGGTAATATTGGTAGTAGGTGGATGGTTGGATGAGATGATCTTTGAGGTCTTTTCCAGCCTTAATGATTTTGTGATGATACAATGAGAGCAAATGGCTTCAGGTTGCAGCAGGAGAGTTTAAATTGGATATTAGGAAACATTTCTTCGCAGAGAGGGCTTTGGAGCAGCATCAGGGTAGTGCTAGAGCAGATGTCCTTGTGCCACCCCCAGCCCTCACAAATGTGCATCTCTGTGCCTACATTGCAGCAATAGCAATGCTGTGAGCAGGTGCTGTAGGTGTTTCTTTTGCACCTCAGGTCTCAGCAGCTGGGCCTTGTCCCCCTGTTTCCTCTGGGATCTGCTGTGTCAGGAAAGCCCAAAGCCCTGCCATGCTCTGCACAGCACAAGTGCAGAGGGATAAGCAGCCCCTCGGGACAGGCCCGCAGCCACAGGAGGTCACTGTTACTCCAGGAGGGACCAGCAGAGCTGGAGGTGACCCTTCCTTGGGGCTTGGCTCCTTTCCCTCCTGTGAGAGCTCCAATGTTAATCATTTGTGGATTTATTTCCCACTTTCTCTGTTCTCTGCAAGCCCCCACTCCTCAATGCAGCCCCCTAACCCCAAACCCAGAAACGACAGACCTGCTTAAAGTCACTTATTAGCACTGAGCCTGCACTTGATTAAGATGCTTGCAGTGAGCCAGCATGCAGCAGCTGTGGGTGGGACAGAGAGGGCTGCAGGTCTGGAAACAATCCTGGCAAATGGAGGTGTGACCACCAAGAATGATACTTCCCCTTCATGTTTCTCCCCGAGATCTATGGGCAAAAGAGCTCCTGTTCTTTTCCTGGCACCCAAGTCCCTTACAGGGACTGTCCTTTCTTGTCTACCCCTTGATCTTGTTCTTCTCTTCCATCCATTAACCCTTCTGCTTCTTCCATACAGCCATACCTGACTTACCTAATTCTGTTCATCCTTTGAGTATTCTCCAGACATCCTTTCTCCGTTTCTCCTTATGCTTTTCCCATTCCTGTTGTCTGCTTTCCCCTGTTCCACTTTCACTTGAGGAGGTCTCCACAGCCTGCCTGGGACTGCTCCCTCTGTGTCATGGCCACACTGGTGCCAGCAGCCCTGCCTTGCTGCCTTCCAGAGACCTGGTGTGGCTGTATCCACAGCAAGGACAGGGTTGTCCCTTTTTAGCTATGAACTGAGCGGGTTCTTCTGCAGAGTCAGGTCACCCACTCTGACTATTTTCACTGCCAGCCCCTCTCCCAAATGGCACTGCCTCCCTGCCATGGCTGGAAGGTATTCTCCTTGTCCTGGGGAGCCAGAGCTGCCTGTCCTCAGCAGCTGCCTTCTCCTGCCCTGGTTCACTAGAGCTCCCATCAGCTGCAGCTGGAGGACAGCCTGCATTGTGCTCTCTGCCGAGATGCTGGGGGAAAAAACAAACAAACAGTTGAACAAACAAAACCTTAAAGATGGAGCCAAACAAGGGAAGCCCTGGCAATCTTCTGGAGGGCTGTGCTAGCCTGGTGCCTGCTGTCCAATGCTGCAGGAGGAGCTGCTTGTACAAAGGTCCGGTGCCTTACTAGCAAGGGCTGTGCTGCGGGGCTCAGTGATGGAGATGGATCTGAGATCTGTAGATAGCCTAGGAGAGGGTGGGAGGCTGTGTGCAGTTAGAGGCCACCAACTCTATAGTGCCAACATGATGTAAAGCCATTCATTTGCATTTCTTCCTTGATTTGTGCCTGGGAATAGATGTTCAAGGGGTGCGTGCTGCAAGCGGCACCCGATGCAAGGTCTGGATGGTGAAACATCCTTTTTCAGCATCAGTTTGGAGGCTGGGGGTGGTCCCTGGCACTAGGAGAGTGATATTTGCCTGTGGCATAAACAAGATGTGGAAATGTCTGGGATGAGCGCTTGGATGCTGCTGTTTGGGGCAGGGGAAGATCCCTTTGTCTAGGGAGGTGGCTGTTGTGGTGACAGTGTGGGGACATAGCCTGCACAGCCACCAGCCACCTCCCTCCCCTACCCACCAAGTACAGCAGCTGCTTCCCTGCCTGCTGCCCTCATTTCTGCATATAATAATCCATGGAGCAAATGCTGGCTGTATGGGGACTGCGAGCAGATCCCAATTCCTTCATAGTATTAGAAAAAACAACCAACAAGATAAACAATGAAGACCTTTGTTTTTGCATGTGATTATACATAGCTAACTATGTATGTGTACAGGAGGAAGGTAAGGCCATTGATTACATGGATGCTAACATCTGTTGTATTTCCTGGAAGCTTTCCATTGTAGGCCTAGCAGCAAGAACATAGGCAAGATACAGGTAAAGAAATATTGCCCACAGTTTTTAGGTGTCTTTTCATCTACCTCGATAAAGGGAGCTATGCATTTCTTAACATCTGCAGCTACCTCATGTACAGGCCTTGTTCTCAGTTTCTGATGACCTTGCCAGACTTTTAAGTGCTGGGTTTATGTTTCCAGGCGGAGCGTCTGTCTGCCTTGGGCTGATTTTTGTACGTGTGTATGTTTGATTTCAGCTCAAACTGACCATTTGCAAGAGGGAGATTAGGTGAAAATATATTGCTTTGCCCATATGAAATAAGTTGGAGACCTATTTCCATGACATTGAGACTAGCTATTTTCTTCTCAGCTCAAAGCAAGGACTTGGAATTTAGCAGAGATCCAGAAGTCAGGTTTTGCCTTTTGCTGCCCAGGGAACATTTGTCCAAGGCTGTTTGTGCTGTAAGCTCCCAGCTGTGGATGCTCAGCAGGAGTTTTGGTTTATGGTTGCAGTGCTGTTCAAAGCCTCTTGTCAGCCCCCAGCAGCATAAATGTGCATGAACAGCTCCACGAGTGCCTGGTGCTGCTGCAGCAACTGGTCCTGGCCAAGCATTGCTCCCAGCACCAAAGGGATGGGAACATCAGGGGCCCCAGGCTGGGTGTTGTATGACAGCCCCTCTTTTCTTCCTGGTGTGCAGTGAAAGTTTTACAGGCTGAGCTTCTGCCAGGGAGTGCCTCTATTTGTCTCTGTTGTTAAGTAGTGTTAGTCAGAGAGATGGTGCAGCCACCGGGTATACCCAGGGGCTGTGCTGGAGCAGGGGATGTCCCAGGCTGCTCTTTCCATCCTAGGCCATGTGGCATTTCTCCTTTTGCAAGTGTTTTCTGGGACAGTCTCAACCACCTCCTTCCAGGAGCTCAGAGCTTTTGGGGAGGGAGGCAAAAATAGACAAGGATCAAGGAGATACTAAGTCCAGGTACCTTCTGAAGGGCTTTGCTGGATGGTGAGATCAGGTGAACACAGGTTGGTTTCTGGCACCATTGCTGTTGCAGAACCCCTTCCTTCATTCTACACACTGACATCATGAGCTCAGGAGATGTGACCTTGGCAGTGGCTGCACCTGACGTCTGTGGATCCTGCACCATGTTTCAGCTGATGGATGCTCTCATCCCATTTGTCTTCTGCTCCACTTGTGCTCTGTAGCAGTACAGGCACCAATTCGTGGTAAAGCAGTGGTTGCTGTGCTGCCACATCCAGATGAAGCTGAAGGAGAATTTTCACAGCAGGATTGTGGAAGAAATCTTAAGTCATGTCCATGGCTGCATGGTTTCTCTCTACTGAACGTTCTGAAGCTGGAGGAGAGCAGAACAACACATCAGAGTGCCATGGGATGGCAGCCTTCTTCCTCCTCACTGGCCCCATCAAAACCTCCCTGCCTGCCTCACCCCATGGGATGGTGAAGGTGGTTCTTCCTGTCCAGCAGCACAGCGAGGAGCCAGAGGTGAAGAGTGTGCTGTTCTCCTTTCCCTTTGAAACAAACACAAAAGCCCCACAGCTCACACAGAGCAGCTGCAGAAGTGCTTAGAGGGTGGCAGGCAGGAGAGATTAATCCCACCCCTCCTGGGAAATGGGCTTGAAACCCCATCGCTTGTTATGCAAGGAGACAAATGGATATCGAGCTTGGATTTTAGAAGACCCGTAGGACCTTTGCTTAATCTGAAAATGGTGTAATTTCATCATTAATCTGCAGGCATGGCCTCCCCATTGGACCCAGCCCATTGGAGACAGCAAACTGCCCAGAACAGGAGCATGGGTGGTGGTGATGGGATGGCAGCAGTTTCAGAGCACTGTGCAGAGCAGTGTCCCAATTCCCTCCATGCTCATATTGGATGCACACTTTGCTCTGTTGGTTGTATCTTAGCAGCAGTGCAAAGCACAGATGGGTTTGTTATCTCCTGTTGGTGGTGTTTGGTCAGATCTCAGGCTCAGGGTTACGTTGCACTTGCTGCTGGTGTGTGATGAGGCCGTGCATTGGGAGTGCTTCTGTGTACTTCAGCCAGCACTGAACTACCAGGACAATCTAAGCACATCATGTGGTGAAACGTCCCTTGTCCCTGTGTCACCACCCAGCACCGTGGCAGCAGGAAGCCTACGCTGATTTATTCAGTGCTGTCTATCCAAGTGCTGAGCAAGGAGCTTTCTGCATGTCCCTGTTATGGGAACAGTGCTCTCAAAGGGCAGAGCAGGGGAAGTGCCCTGGCAGCGCAGAGATGGGATCTTTCCCTGGAGCAGCCTCAAAGGCGTGGGGAGCTGGTGCCAGTGATTGCTTTTTCCACTGCTGAATCGGAAAGGCGGCCAGGGTGAGCAGGGACAGTGTTTGAATTGTTGAGGTGCAATTTATTCTTCTGCTTTGGTCTGGATTTTGGTATTGTTGTTTTATTTGCATGTCTTTTAATGGGCCATCCTCCTCCTCACACCAAAGCCCAGCACTTGTGCATCCCAATGCAGCCCTACCCCACATCCAGCTCAGTTAGCCCGGGGAAGAATAGAGGCATTGTAACTGCCTGACTGTGCTGATGGGGAGCTCTGGAGCCTAGGTGTGGAAGCAGAGCTCCCTGGGCCAGGACGCTCCTTGCACTACGAAGGCTCTCATCTGCTACACCACCAGGTTTCAACGTCCTCTGCTGCTCTCTTGGTTCCCATAAATAACAGAATCCAGGATGCTGCCCACCCTGAGTCCCTGCCAGTGCCCTGACCTTAACGGCGGATGCTTCCTGGGATGAGGTGATGCTGTTCCCTGGGGACAGGCAGCAGGGTGGGAGCGGCGCAGATGAGATCAGCTGCCAACAGCAGCGGCGGGGAAACTTCATCCTCCTTTGCTGTGAACCTGGAGCAGACATTCAGACGCGAGCTGCGTGATCCTGGAAAGAGTCTCTGGCCTGGGAAATCCTTCACTTTCCTCCTCGTTTTTGTTGTTTTTCCTTTTGGAGGTGTCTAGACTGCTAGGGAGCGGCATTTATCTCCTGTGAACAGCATTAAGCCTCAGCATAAGGGCATGGAAAGCTTTTCTTCCAACCACCCTCTCATCATAGCATCCCATTGCGTGTGCATCCCGCACCTTGGTGGCACTCAGTGCAGCTGGCTCAGGTTCTCATTGCCCCATCAGCCATGGACATGACTGCATCTCCAAAGCCAGCTCAGCACCAGCGTGCTCCCCTTGCAGTGCCCCACCTGGAAGCAGCAGCCTCTGTGCTGATTCCTGCCAATGCTGCTCTGCAGCGTTCCTCCATGTCCTGTAATTTTTCTCTCTGGGGATGGCAACAGAAAACCCACGGTCAGGAAGAACTCAATGCTTTTCCCTCCATCAGCCAGGTCTAACAGAGGACAAAGAGGAAATGTTCTTCTCTGTTCGCTGCAGAGCATCTGAGCTATAAAACGGGGCCAAATGGCCTCCCCCTGAGCACAAATAACAACAGGAGAAAGATCCATATGCAATGGAGTGTGGGATAAATGTGCTTAGCTGATCATTCATTTCCTTAATATTTTTTTTATGAATAGGCTTAGCTTATGGTAAGATGGGACTTTATGGTCCTGTAAGTCTTGCTCGTGTCAAAACAAATGAACTAGCCATCCTATGGGGGAACTATCAATCCAGTATATGTGTGTGTATGGGTGTGGGGAGTCAGACCTATTATACCTTTAAGAGCAAATTAGATGCTGTTCCTATGATTCATAATGCTATATATCTAATGGCATGACTCGTCATCTAGAAAATAAATGTTTCGAGCCAGTTTCTCATCTCATAAATTTCCCCTCTGGCACTGAAGGACATAAACTAAATGGGCTGACTCACAGGGAAACAATACAATTTGGATACTTGTAAATGAAAGATAGAATTGCTGTAGGGCATGAGGGGCAATGAGGGGCTGGGGAGCAGTAGGCAGGAGTGGGGCATGGCCACCATCACCTCCAGTGGGCATTGCTGGTGCTGGGATGCCCTTCCTACTCACAGAGCCCAGTGGTTTGCTTCTGCTGGCTGCCTTGGTGTGGCCACTGTGGCTGAGCATCCTGCCCAGAGAGATGGTGATGCCCCATCCCTGCAGACATCCAAGGTCAGGCTGGTTGGGGAGCTGAGCGCTGATGGAGCTGTGAGTGTCCCTGCATTGCAGGGAATGGGACTGGATAGTCTTTAAGGTTCCCTTCCAACTCAAGTGGTTCTATGATTCTGTATGACCTTACCTATTTCCCCTATCTGTTTGCTCCTGCTGCTTCCATGCCCTTCGACACAGGGAAGTCCCATATCTTCTGGCCACACTCCCTGCTCTGACTGGTGTGAGAGGCTCTGTGTGCCCATCAGCCCTTATTCTTCCCATAGCAAACCTTGGGCAGTGGGATGCTGCAGCCCTGCTGCTGTGTGTAGGTGTGCTGCCCTAATGAGTGTAACTGAAGGACGCATCGATCTGCTAACCTTGTTTGCACAAAGGTTGACACAAGGCAGATGACGGCTGCGTACCTGCAGGATCCAATTAATGTGGGGTAAAGCTGGGCGGGTGCAGCGCATTGCTCATCCAGCACAGTGCTTAACAGCACAAAAATAGGAAACAGAAGGGGAGCACTGACTGGTGGGTTCGGTGGAAGGGTGTGAATGGGGAGGTGGGATTTCTCCCTTGCAGGCTGTGTGACAACAGTGCTGTGGGGCTTTGGTGCCTCTGCAACCCCTGTGCTCTCCCAGGGGGGCTGTGCTGCTCCATCCTGCACGGCCACAGCAATCCCTACAGCTGTGCACCCACGTTTATCCATGTTCACAATAAACTCCTTTCTGTCCTCCCTGCTCTCCTGTTACATTGAGGTGCCCTTTCTCACCCAGTGCCATAATTACATTCCAAAGAACAAAATCAGGTCACGTTTTCTCTTTCAGTGTTTTTTCCTTCCCATCCTCCTCCCCCCCCTTCACCCTTTTCTGTAACAGTGCTGTTCTGTAAATGTCTGCAAGCAGAAGGATTGCAGAGGCAGGCACCTCGCTAAAGGTGCTGCTGTGTTTGGGGAGAGCGCTGCAGCCCCATACAATAGCAGCCTGACGTCAGGCTCTATTTATACCTCTTCTTTTCACTAATGTCCCCAGGACAGCGCTTTTCCTACAGTTCTTTGCTAAATGCCACAGCACTGCAGCTGTCCCTGTCCCCTCTAAGGATGAGTTTTATCTTGGAGGTGTGAGTTGGGATGCAGGTGGTATTATCAGGGCTGGGCATCTGTGAGGTGTGGGCATGGGCAGGGCAATGAGGGCAGTGTGGCCCCAAAATGCACCAAGAGGTTAAAGATGCTGCAGAGAGGTTTGTTTCATGGTGGCTGTGCAGCTGCTGTTGCAGTCGGTGGTGCCTCTGGCTGTGGTTGTGTGCAGGAGGTGCTGCTGGGATGCTGAACTAAAGCCCTGGGAGCTGCTGGGTCTCGTTCTGGGCCACACAGAACCAGTGTCAGAACAAGAAGAACCCCCCCAGTATTTCCCAAACCCTGCACACCCAGCACTCAGCAGTGCTCAGCCGGCCTGCTGGCCGTGATCCCCCCATCCTCACACTCTCTGTTCTCACGGCAGGCTTTCAGAGGCGCGCTGATGAGCTCATATTGGTGCTCGGGGAAAGGCGACGTGATCGAAGACTGGTGCAGGTGTGACCTCAACGCCTTCGACGAGAACGGGCTCCCGAACTGCAGCCCCCTCCCTCAGCCTGTGTACGTATCCCCGCGCTCCCCAGGGCTGGTCCCCATCCCAGGGGATGCAGGAGCATGTCCTGCTGTGTGCCACTGAGCCCATTGCTGTGCTTCAGGGTGCCTTGCTGCTTGGCTGCTGCATGTAGGAGATCCTGGCTCTGGCTGTGGCCCTGGAAGGTTTCCTTCCAGATTTTCATCACCTGATTAGCAGGACTCGTAGAAGGGGATTTCAAATGCTGAAAGAAATGGAATTATGGTGCAATTCATTGTGGCTTGTCAGAGCAAAAGCAAATCAGGAGCAAGCTGATGGGGAATTAGCTGAGAAAGCAGGAAGACTGGCTCCAGAGCTCCACAAGGACACCTGAGCGAGCCAGTGTTCTCCAAGGGGGATTCATTTCCCATCCTGAGTTAACAAACACACTCATACATGTGGAGCTGGACTCTCCCAAGCCTCGTGTTGCATTGCTGCTTGCCCCATTGTGGAGGGGGCAGTTCCCTTTGTGTTAGCACAGAGCCTAGAGCTGCTCTGCTGCACCCATGCCCACAGTTTCCAACCCAGGCAGGGTTTCACTGCCCAGCTTTTGCTTTTTTTCTTTCACTCACACCCATCAGAACTTGTTCCTCTGCAGCTGAGTACGTTCTCAGCCACACCTGCCACTTCTCATAGCACAGTCCCAACCTTCTCTTTGTGTAAACTCAGCCCCACTGGTCTGCCTGGAGTTAAGCTGGGTCCTCTCCTGCTCCTGGGCAGTCAGTCCGCAGCTCCCCATGGAGCTGCTGTGCTCCAGCAGCTCTCCCAGGAGGCAAAGCCTCCTCCAGATGGGATATTGAGGATTACAAGACCTCAGCTCTGCTAGGAGCCGGGAGGTGAGGACACCCACACAAATAGGCTGCACCCAACTGCAAGCTTCTTTTGTGCTCTATGTGCGTGCTTCTCCGCGTGAAGGCGGGCAATTCAAGATCTGTACTGCTTAGAGAGGGAATTCCTCATGGAAAAGGAGATGAAGCTGATGTGTTCTTTGGTTTCTGCCCTGCCCAGCCTGCGGCTGTCCCCCAACGTGGAGCCCTCCAGCACTGTGGTCTCCCTGGAGTGGCTGGATGTGCAGCCTGCTATTGGGACAAAGGTGTCCGACTACGTCCTGCACCACAAGAAGGTGGATGAGTACACAGACACGGACCTGTACACAGGTAGGTGATGCTGCGGGGTGACTCTGTGCCCTTCGGAAGTGTGTGTGCTGTGCTGAGCTGTGCTGGGTGTCCTCAGAGCTGTTGCTTCTGTGCAGAAAGGTGCAAAGAGTTGAGGTGGTGGTGAAGCCTTTAGGAGGTGTCTGAAGGCTGAGGTGGGTGTAGGACGGGATGGGGAAAAACAGAAAAGCAGTGTGTTGGACTGAAGTGATGTGCACCTCTTGGGTAGGAGAGCCGTGAATTGGAGTTCTTGGAAGCTGGTATTTGATCTGATCAGCCTGAAATGCTTCAGGATGGTGGGTGCAGGGGAAGGTCAGCCTGCAGCAGCTGAAGGGCTGTTCTGGTCCTTCCCAGTGAGTGGGAATTGCGTTCCGGCCTTTGGTAAGACACTTAGAGTTACCTTGCACAGCTAGCAGAGCAATGTGAAGCCTGCAATTTTTAGAGGGATCACATAAGCAGCACGGGGAAATCTGAAACTTCCCTGGGCTGGAGCTCAGTTTCCAGCTCTGGGCTGGGCTGAGCACTCTGTGCCCTGCAAAGGCTTTGTCAGCAGTTCAGCTGTGCTTCAGGGGCTGCTGGCAAGGTGGAGGGATGCGAAGAATGGGGTGGATTTCAGTGAATCAATGATTTATTTCAGAAAATACCATTGGAGGCCTTGAGTGTTGCTACTGCTGCTTAGAAAACCAGGGAAAGCCTCCTACTGCTTCTTGCTCAAGGACTTTGGGTTTAGCTCATTAAAGTGGTTCATCTGAGCAACTGAGGGCAGCTGGTTGTTGATTGAAGCAGAGATCTGCCTTTGTGCAAAGGGCCCCTGGTGCTGGCAGTACCAAATCCCATCCATCTCTGGTCAGGGAGAATTAGGAGAAGGTTTGGTTGGAGTGAGAGTTTGCAAAGGCCAATGGCTGCTGTGATTGAAAACCTTATTTGGTTGAAAGCGGGGCTTTCTCCTGCACCTCCCTGTCAGCATCTGCTTACAGAGCTGCCCAGTGCAGCCACGGCCCCAGCATTGTGTTTGTAGTTTCCTGGCCTGGAAGAAGTTTTGCTCTTCATCACAGAGGAGCAAATTCCAATAGCGGAGAAAGAAAACAAGCCACCAAAGCTCTGTGTTTGGGATGGGGATTCCAGATTGCTCACGCTTCGGTCAGGTGAGGCCAGACCAGGGAAACATGGGGTTGCTCCTTTGAAGTGGCTGGAGCTCTGCCTGGCAGCCAGAGTAGAAACACAGATTATTATTATTATTATTATTCTTTTTATGACTGCCATGTGTTTGACAGGCCATTGAATTCACTGTGAGGAGCTGCCCTCCCCTTTCCCTGCTCTGGGGGACCATTCAGGACACAATGACCCCATTAACAATTAAAAAGAAAAGCCAATCCTGAAACTCTCCCTTATTTTCCTGCATTGTTTATAACCAAACAACATTCCTTCCTTCATTCCTTTCTTACCCTGCAGGCCACTGATGCCAGATGACTTGATTCTCTCTCTTACCTTGCATAGATGTACAAAGATGCTGGCTGCTACAGCTCTAAAAGGCATTGCTTGGTGCCTGTTTCACCTGACCCGCCATTGGTATCCCCTTACTGCCATCATGTCTCCATCCCATCTAGGCAGCACACACAAGAACAACCTTTAAAGACAATTCGGCCCCAGAAGTTGGGAAGCCTTGAGAGAGGGGTGTTGCAGGATGTGAATCTTGAAAGGTGTTTGAATATTGCTGGGTCTTCTTTCCCCACCAGTCCTTTAGCTGCTGGTAGGTAATGGCAAGTTGCTGCTGTTGTTAGGAGGTGCGCCCATGTGTTTGCATAGCATTGGCAGTGTGGGGTTGGCAGAATCCCACAAGGTGAGAACGCTGTTGATAATGCTGTTGTTTGGTCCCTTGGGTCTTCTGAGTCTAAGCATGTGTGCTGTTCATGGTTGGGCATTGTTACAGTTGCAGCCATTTCTGACTGTGTCCTGAGATTGTGCCAACCTGTTATCCAGTTCCATGGAAAGCTTCAGCTCTAGATGGTAGCCGGCCCTGCCTTCTGCCCCCTGCAATAACCTCCTACTTGCAAAACTCTATGGCCTCTCTTTGCTTTGCAACCGGAGTATGCAGCCAGAAAATATTTTCTCCTTTTCTTCTTGGGGTTCAGTCAGGAGCAGTGAGTTTGGGGCTGGTCTAACACACGTCTTCTGCTCCTGCAGTGGGGTGGAAGGGGCTGGGAGCCGATGTGGGTCGGCTGCCCCCTGGCTGGACGTGGTTTTTAAAGAGGCTTCTTACTGGTGCTTGGAAACACACAGCCCTCGGCCCAGCTGATGTGAATAGGAGCAGTTCCCGAGGTGAAGTTGTGTGCAAAACAAACCACACTTTCAACACCAGAGCGCGGGGAGTGAGCGGCTCTCCACTCGGGAGCCAGCAGAGAAGACAGAGAGCAATTACATCCCAAACTGTTTATTAAAACTTGTGGAAATTACTCATAACTCCATGTGTGCGATGGCTTTGTAGTTGAGTGATGCTCTTTGTTTGAACATGAGGCTCTCGAAGAGGGTGCGAGCGCGTGTGTGTGCACGGCCCAGCCGCCAGCGCATGATGTCATGGCCGAAGCAGGCGCTGCGCTGGAGAGAGGGAGAGAGAGAAATGTGTTTTACAGGGTGAGGTACAAACTGAAATGGCTGTGAACATCTGGAACTGATATTAGGCTTGGAAAATGTTTTCTGTCACTCCAACACTCCTCTGGAGGAAGGTTTCTGAAGTTAAGAAGCTCCGAAGGGGATGAGGGGGAGGGATGAGGGGATAACGTGACCGCTGTGCAAAGTGCTTTTTATTTCTCTGTCCTGGTTGCTGTTGCCAGTCTGTCCCTGCCTGTGTCAGACAAGGGGCCTGAGTGTCACCAGTGCTTGTTGTGGTGGCCCCACTCAGAAGGTTCCTGGGAGAGCTGAGCCCTCCATGTAAGATGCTCTGGTAGATGGGACACTGCATCCCCCATTGGGGTGGGTAGGATAGAATCTCCCATTGCATTCTGCTGGAGGAAGGGGAGAAAAACCTATTTGGCCAGAACAAATCCTGGGCCTGTCAGGAAGGAGCCCGTGTGCTCTTCTTATGACCAAGTTGCACTCACATTATGTGCCTTAAAATAGTCTTTAGGGCTCTGACTTCGGTGCAGGCTGAGCACCAAGGAGATGATGCTGCCCTTATAAGGTTGCATGAGTTGAGGTCAGTAGGTGTGTTAATGATAATTAAAGCCAACAAGTATAGCAGATGTTAAGGTTTCAGTGGCTAAACCAGTTGTTGTTAAAGATGCTGATGATCTTGAATGTGGGTGATGATATTGACTACCTCTGTGAAGTCATTGGAGACCAAGCTCTATGTGTTGATGCAGGTGCTGTGTTTGTAGATGAATTTTCTTGTCTCAGTGTTGGCCCAGGGGATGCAGGCTCTACAGCTGGTGGGGCACAAGCTGAGGCTGAAATAAGAAACCAGGGTTCAGGGAACAATTCTTCTGTAGGTCGCCTGTGTGTTGGACTTGGATTCAGAAAGGGTCCTTGAGCATCACTGGTGTGAAGAAAGGTGTGATGGTGGGTGGGAGCTGAACCAGCCTCGTACTCAGTACTCAGTTGTCCCTGACTGATTGTTCCTGATCTCTGTGGGCTTCAGGGTGGGCAGGTGCTTGGCAGACTCCAACCGCCCCTTGGTGAGCACTGTGTTGTTTATGTACTGGGGTTGGAAATGGAGCAGAGCTTTGGATGTGTGCAGGAGTCTTGCCAGGGTAGGGCTGCTGCATGGACGTGTCATTGCTGCTGCCTCCCCAGTAACCAGCGCACGGACAAAGCTGATCTCCATCCCACAGGACCTTACTCGAGCGCTGCATCCACTTCTCTTGTTAGCAACAGGAAAGTTGATTCAAAAAGAAGCCTTTGAAGAGAAGGTCAAGTTTTTGGAAGCTGCTTCCTGGGATGTGTTGTGTAATAACACCAAGCTAGTGCTTAATTTTGGCCATTGCGCTCACTGTGAAGCACTGATTTCTCTCCCACTGGGACAGCTGTAGTTATTTCCACCTACCAGTGTCATTTTTGTATCCTGGAAAGCAGAAGGGAGGTGGAGGGTTCTCAGCTCTCAATTAGAGTTGAGTCAGTTGCTGAAATATTTCATTAATTCACATTTCCATATGGTTGTTCCAGGCATCTATTTTTATCTGCCCAGACACCTTTTGGACAGAACTGGGCACTATCTTTGCTTTCTCCCGAATCGTTTCATAGGTGGAGAGCTGGAACTGGCTGCTGCTCCCTGGGTGGTGCCAGGAGCATGGCACGTATTGAAGAGCACGGTGTGTGCCAAGGGCTTTGTGCTGTCTGCTTGCAGCTACCTCGCCCTCCACGCAAAGGACAGCTGTGGATGCTCCCTTAGAAGGGAGCAAAGGAGGCTCTGAATGTCTTAAATGGCAGTTAATGAGGCCAGGCATTGAGTGTTTTGCTGGTGTGTAACTTGAGCTCCTAGGATAAACTTTCTCCCGATCTGGAAAAGTCAAGGCCACAAATCCGTCTTGTCGGAAAGCATCAGATGAGAGAGGCTTGCTGACATGGTTGGGCTGATTGTGGCACGTGAATGCACCGCAGTGGAACTTTTTCATAGGAGCCGTTATTGATTAGAAAATCCTGTCTAGTCAATAAATTGTGCCTGAAATTTGGAGGGAGGCTCAGTCTGTGTTTGCAGAGCTGATGCTTGGCAGTGCAGCATGGAGAAACGTGGGAAGCTGGGGCTGTGGGCACCTATGGATGCAACGTGGCCCCGCTCTGGGTGTGTTGCTGTTCCACACAGAGATCTTCCCTTTGGATGGGCTCAGAGTTACACCCAAACTGGCCTTCCTTGTCAGGCTGGGATTTTCCTGAAGGTTTTGCGTGTTCCTCTTTCCAAGCAAAGCCTGAAATGAGATCCTGAATGGGACGGCGGATCTGCTTTCCAGTCCTTTGGCTGCTGTTGAGGTCACCCTGTGTTCAGTTCTGTCAAGTGGCTGAAATGCAATCCCAAAAGTTAGGTAGCATCCTCCCATGCTTCTATGGAAAGAAATTAGGATAGGAAGGGGATACAAGAAGGCACAAAGGCTGCCTTGGGACAGTCTGTCAGTCCTACTGGAGGATGAGGTGCTAGATGGTACCTGGTGATGCCAGCCTTTGTGCCTCCATCTCTGTGTGTGCTGTGCATGCCCTGAGCCCCACCGTCCTCTACCTCCCTGCTCACCGAGATCCTGGGGGCTGCTCCTGCTGAGCTGTAGCTCCAGGTGGAGCGCTTCATCTGCTTCCCGTGTTGCTTTGGCATGAGGGAAGTTGAGCAAAAATGGAGAGGGATTAAACCTTGAGTCTGGGGATTTGCCAATTAAAATAGCTGCTCCTCCTGCAGGTTTCATATGATACAGGAGTAGGGAGAGACCCTCCCCATCTCCCCCGTGATCCCTTCCCAGTTTGTTCAGCTTGCTAGGGATTGAGATCTGGCTCTCGGGAGGGAGGGGGCAGCTGGGTCTACGTTACATTTCATGCTGTTTAGATAGGATAAACCTTTCCTTTTCATAATTGGGTGATTGGACTTGTGAGCTTTTTCAGATATTAATCTGGAGACCCCAGAGGAGGTCAGATTAGGTTATAGAGACAAAATAGGAAATACTGCTATGGCTAGTGGGGTTTTTGAGGGATATAGTGGATATTCTGCAGCATTCCCCTGCTGGGTTCCCACTGATGGAGCTGCATGGAGGGTCAAGGAGCAGTCTTATCACAGCATCAGCTTGGTTTGGTCTTTGCTGGGAGCGACTGCCTCTGAACTCTTTCCACCCCTGTAATCCTTCTCTCCCAGACACCCGGACCATGACCTCTGCTTTGCCATAGGGAGGGGCAGGCAGCGATGACCTGCTGCTGTGGCTCCCTTGCAGAGCAGTAAACATGTCTTTGCAAGTGGATGTCATGGCATGAGGGACCCTGGGACAGAGACAGCTTCGTATCCTGAGTTGTGTCATTTGGAGCTTTCTCCTCGTTAGCCCACGTCGTGCTGATTGGAGTGAAGGGTTTGATGCACTCCAGAGGGAGTCATTAAGAGCTGTGAGCATTTAAGTGTGTGCCTTTACGTGTCCTCTGTGAGAGCTGTGTGATGAGGGATGCTGTGTTGGTCTGATCAGGAGTGCTGCACTGCTTCCAGCCCGTGTTTCTTCTGTTAATGGGGACTGGCAGACAGGGGATGGCCACTGATTCCATAAAGGAAACTTCCAGTTATGAGTGTTGAAGTCTGCATCTTGGGTCTGCTCCTTTTGGGGTACCCCACCAGGAGGGTGGTGGTGCAGTGATGGTTGAGCCTCAGTGCAGAGCACAGCAGAGCTGATGTTGGAGGTGGGGAAACTCCTTCCTCCCTGCACCCCAGCTCTCATCAGCTGCTCTTCCCAAGCACGTGATAGTTTCCCTTTATCTGCTAATATTAGTCATAAAACAGTCTGGTTCTGTCCATAATCCCGTTACAGCCTTTGACTCTTGTTCCTGTGACTCCCGGCAGCTCTAATTACAGATACTCACACTTGTGATTAATGGCTTGATTCACCTCTGGTGGCACTGGTTTGATGTGTGAAGCCCCTTCCTCCCCACACTGGTTTGTGCAAAGGGGAAATAATCTCTGTGAAAAAACAACAGCACAGAAATGCAGCTCTCGGTGCCTCCATCTGGCCCTTCTGCCTCTTGTCCATCCTCTCGCTCATCTCCCCTCCGCTTTTCATCCCTGTAGTTAATGAGAACGCCCATAATTGCGGCTCTCTTTAATTTTGCTGCACTGTAACCCATAAATCACTCCGACATGCGGAACGTTTTCATGCTCCTTCACAAAAGGAGCAGGATTTTCTCCTCTGCTCCGTGTTTCACAAGTGACTAATTGCATCAAGGCACCTTTGAAGCAATGACTTCATCAATTGCTCATCCTGCAGACGCGTGGCTGGTTCTATGTGCCTGATCAGAATCCTACATTTATTAGGATTAATTTATTCTCCAATCATTTTTCTTCCACCACAAGGACAGGGAAGTTGAGTGATGTTACTTGCTCAGCTACGTAAGCATGATTTCTTGCCTCATTACTGAGCCTGAGATATTTTTGTTGCATTCTGAAGCTTCTCCAAATGGGAATGAGTAATGTTACTTCTCGGACAGAAGTTCTCCTGGGACACCAGAGAAATCAAGTTATTTCAGGGTGCCTACAAATTGGCTTTAGATCCTCGGTGTCTTTCTTCCTAGTGTTCCCTCCCATGTGTTATGAGGTTGTTGTTTTCATGAGCAATAACAAGTCTTGGGGACGTTGTGCAAAGGGGCTGGTGGATGTCCCATCTAGGAGCCATCCAAACATGGAGACAGCCAAGGTCGGGCTGGATGGGGCTCTGAGCACTGATGGGGCTGTGGGTGTCCCTGTTCATTGCAGGGAGTTGGACCTGGTGGCTGTTAAGGTCCCTTCCAACTCAAATGATTCAGTGAAATGGGATCACTTGGGCAGGAGCCATGCATTGGGGTGGGCAACCGTGGCAGCGCTGGGGGGTCTCGGCTGGGTGATGTACAGTATAAGGTGCAGGAGCAAGAATGGAGCTGGAGTGGTTTCCTTTATGCTCGTGCATATTGCCGAGCTCACAATAAAGGAGGTGGCTGCTTAGAGGTTGGCAAGAGGACAAGCTCCAGACCTGGAAGCTTGGAGCCATATAGACATGCTTATTTAATTTTGCCAGCAGCGAGCTGGCACGAAGCCGGCTATTTTAATGTCAGATCTGTCCTGCAAGATGCCCAGCCTGGGTGCACATGGCCTGGATTCGCATCACCAGGAATGGGGCAGCCCCAGTGGGTGGCAGAGCAGTTGGTCCCTGCTTGGCTCAGAGTCCCCACGTTGGGTGGCTTGGATGAGGGTGGGCAAGAAGAAATGTCACCCAAAAGCGTGTCAAGCAGCTGGTCAGTGAGGGTCTCTGCCTACAGAGGGGGCTCCTGCACTGCCCGAGGCCGGCTGGGCTGCAGGCAGTGCGGGCTGCAGGCTGCCAGCTGACCTTTCTCAAACAGTTCATGGGTTTCCAGAGCAGCCGAGGTGTCAGCGGTGTAGAGCAGTCACAGCTTCCCAGGCACTGGAGGAGGAAGGCAGGGGGCACTCGAAAGGGGAGGAAAAAGCTCCGTCCTGGAAGGGTGGAAACCTTGCAACCTATTAACTGTTTCTCAGCGGAAAGCAAACAAGGGTGTGCTTTGCTCACCCGCTCCCATCCTTTCTGCCCTTCTTCTCTTCCAACTACCCACACTTCTCTCCTGGCTTCTGCAGAGGCAGGACCTGGAGGGCAGCGTTGGGTGTTGAGGTGATGGATGGCTCAGCCCTGAGGATGGGAGCAGACCTGGAGCAGCAGCGTGCTGGGCAGCACAGCTCTGAGCACTGCAGCTCCGTGCAGAGCTCTCTGCACTGACGAAGCCTCTGCAATCAGATCTAATTAACAGCTGTGAGTGCACTCAGCCCTTTTGTGCACCCAGAATGTTGTGGGGTGCTCTGTGTTTCCTGACGGCTCTGCTTGCTGAGAGGGAGAAGCCCCTCTGAGCTGTGCTGTGATACAGCCTACAAGGAATTATCCACTGTCGCTTGTATGTGCCAAAGCCTGGGAGTAAATTAGCAGGCAGAGTCTCTGAAAGGAAATGTCTCCTTAAATGATTCCATAAAAGCTAATTGGCCTCTGAGAGCCACGTACCGGTGGGTGCTGCGTCCCGGGGGCTCTGTGCTGCTGGGATCCATTCCTTGCTGCTAACGATGCTCAGTGTGATTTGAGCAGGCCACCTCAGTTCCTTCTGCCTCGGTTTCCCTGTCTGAAATGGGATGAATACACCCTTCCAGAGCACCGATAAGGTTTATGTACTAAAATTTTATTACTCCGTTGGTGATCCCTGGCAGAGGGATATTATGCAGAAAGAAGGTTAATGATGATAGCGGAGAGAGAATAAAAACAAGAAATTGCTGTTTTATTTTTATTTTGTTCTTTAAATGATGTTTAATAGCCAGTTTTCAATTCAGGAATAAAAGCCAATCCTCTGTGACCACCAAATTATCTAACGCCGTCCTGCACGCTCACAGAGCCTGGGGAGGAGAGGAGCTCACCCGATCTCTGGAGAGATTTTCTTTTCCCAATTAAGATTCTTATCTTCGTTCATGAATTATTAAGCTGACACTTCCCAGCTGACACGTCCTGGACTGGTGTTCCCATGGGGGTTGAAGAATTACCACCCCAGAACCCATAGAATCGTAGAATTACCCAGGTTGGAAAAGACCTTGAAGATCATCAAGTCCAACCGCAGCCTTACCAGTACCCTAACTCCATATTCAAACCTAAAGCGTCAGGTATCACTTCTTAGCTTTGCTGTTAACCTCTTGATTATATTTTCTTCTCACCTCTTGAAATCATAGTTTTTATTACCTATTTAATAGGCTTGTAGACAAGGGTCCTTGCAGTGTTTCCATCCCCTCATTGTTGGCCCCAGAACTTCCCCAACCTGCTCCTCTCACACATTGCTCCCTCTGGCATCGTATGGGGAGGGTTTCAGGGTGTAAGTGTTGGAGAATTCATGGAAACAAGGGTTGATTGGTGGCTTTGTGGGTTTTTTGTTCATCCTCCTATCTGTGTCTGCATGGAGCAAATGCAGGTGGTGATGGTGATAGTATTTGAAGCAGTTGTTGTCTGTTGATATGTGTGTACAAAACCTCACACCACAAGACCCCGACCTCTCTGGGGACCTTGAGGTGCTACTGTAGGATGAAATGGTGAAATACTGTTGCACGGCAGAATGCCACATTGCATTGCTCAAACTTATCTGTGTAAATGAGAGGAGCTCAGATCTCTGTCTGGGAGCCAGGCTGTGTGTCGGTGCCAGACAAGCCAGTTAGATGTGTGTAGGAAATAATGGGAACTGGTAGGATTTGGGATGATTTTCCTTCCTGCACCCACCTGTTCTCCAGGTCATTTAGCATCATCAGCTCTCTCTCACAGTGGGAATGAAGCCAGCCCTCCCTTTTTTGACCTTAAGTGAGGCCTTAGGATTTCTTTTATTTGTTGACCTTGTCTTGGCCTTCTCCCGCTATTTGTCTCTCCAGAAAAAGGATTCTGCTCTTTCAATTTCTGAGCCCAAATTGGAGTTGGGGGGTATTACCAATTGGGATCAGTAAATAGCTCATCTGTTCTCGTAACACTTAGCATTTAGATAGTGCTTTCCATTTTCCCTTTGCAAACTCCAAGTAATCCTCCCAGCACCCCTCCAGCCGGGTAAGTAGAACTAATCCCAAACAAATAGCTTTGGTGTAGAACTGATGTAGAGAATGGAGAAGAGTAATTTTAGGTTTAAAAAGAAAACGAGTGGGTAATCTCACAGGAAAATTGGGGGGGTGGGAGGGGAGAGGGCAGAGAGAAGGAAAAAAAGCCCAAGGTATTGATTGTGAATAGTAAGTTCCACTTCCACTTCTTGTTGTGCATTTCAAATAGCCTGGATAAGTTATAAGTCATAGAATAGAATCACAGAATTGCCAAGGCTGGAAAAGACCTCTAAGATCATCCGGTCCAACTGTTCACCTACCACCAATATTGCCCACTAAACCTTGTCCTTAAGTACCATGTCTTCATGTCTCTTGAACACCTCCAGGGACAGCAACTGCACGGCAGCCTGTGCCAAACTGCTCTTTAGGAGAAGAAGTTTGTTTTCATGCCCTCTCTGAACCTCCCCTGATGCAACTTGAGGCCATTGTCCTCTTGTCCTGTAGAATATTGCAACTACAAAGCGTACACAGGTCCTGCCATTTGCAGGTAACCTCCTGCCCTCAGTGTTCCTAAGCAATTGCATCTTTGCCCCAGACCTCTCCTCCCCTCCATGCTCAGCCCAGGGGTTGGAAAGAAGAGCAGAATGAAACCTGTCTGAGTGGGAAAGGGAGAGGGGACACACCGGGGCTGCCCACCCTCCCCTCCACAGAGAACTTGTGCAGGAGAAAGAATAATAAAGGCTTGGCAGGTCTGTTCACACTGTGTGAAATTGAATTAGTGGAGGTATGTGGGGAACATGGCTCAATTTCCATGGGGATGAGGAGATCTTTATCACCCCCCCAGGATTACTCCTGGCAGCACAAAGCCCTTCGGTGTGCCTCGATGGGGTAAAACCAAGGTGATGTCTGAGCCAGGCTTAGCCATAGCCCCAAATGAACGTGTTCATGAGGTCCTCCCAACCCAGCAGGGCCCCATGCACCTCAGGGAAGGGCTGAGCGTTGGTGGCAGCACTGCATTGCCGATGTCCTGGTGCTGGGGAGGCAGAAAGCACAGCAAGGCTTTGCTCCAGCACAGAATGGGAAGGAGAAGCGCACAGCTCTGCTTGCACACACCCAGCCGAGCTCGGCGCCGGCTGCCTCTTGGCTTCCTCCACCTCCACCCTGCAGTAGGTGGGTGGGGAGGGATGCAGCAGGGTGGGACCTGGCTAAGTGTCCATCCTCACTTGCCAGCGCAGCTGAGCAGGGGCAACTAGGGTAGAAAGAGAGGGATGCAGGGTGTACAGGAAGACTGGAGGGAGCTGTGTGCACACATTGCCATTCCTCACATTGCAGGCTGAGTCTCATCCTTCTGATTGAGAAAAAAAACCTGTTTCCTTGAGGTGTGACCCTCAGACATCTTGAAAGTTACATTTGTTATTGTGCTTGGATGCAGCCTCAATAAGCCTCTTCACGGAGCCTGACTCCTTAGGGCCTCTCTCCACATCTGTGGTTCCCCAGAATGACAACCGAGGGCTCTAAATGATTCATAGAATCATTAATGTTGGAAAAGACCACACAGATCACCAAGTCCAACCCCCAACCCATCGCACCATGCCCACTGACCACGTCCCTCAGTACTACATCAATATGGTTCTTGAACACCTCCAGAGATGGTGACCCCACCACTCCCTGGGCAGCCTCTGTGGGTTGGGAGAAACCTCAGAGATCATCTACTTCCAGCTCCATGCCGTGGGCTGGTTGTCCCCCACCAGGTCAGGCTGCCCAGGGCCCCATCTAGCCTGGCCTTGGGCACCTCCAGGGATGGGGCACCCACAGCTTGCAATGAGGAGCTGCTCCTTTCCCAGCACACGTGTCTGCTGGTAACTGTGTGCTCCTCCTGCAAAGCACCCACTTGTGAGGCTGCATCAAAACATCCAAGCATCTCCTGTAACGGGTGGGATGTCTGTGTGGGGATCCGAGGTACTGCAGCTGGGTGCTCTCAGCCACTTCCCTTCATCCATCTCCTCCCAGCTCTCAGGTCTGCAGTCTTGGTGCTGGGGATGGGGTGCAGGGCAGCTCTGCACTACTCAGTGATGAATTAAATGCGAACCCATCGTTGTAGGCAGCCCAGTGCTCAGCCCTTGGGTCTCCTCCTGCCACCAGCCCGTTTGTTGTTCTGAAAAGGTTAAATTAAATTGGTCAGGGGAGAAAAAAAAAAGGAAAACAACACAAAAGCTTTTTTTTTTTTTTTCTTCCCCTCTCTAATGAGAGTCTGGGGACCTTTTCCCTGCTGACGTCAGAGTCGTATCCAATAGCCTTTGCAGTGAGGCCTGATTTGCAAAGGACACCCTGGGGTAAAGCAGAAATCTTGGTGAAACCTTTTTTAAAAAAAGAAAAAGCACCCTTGGAGATGATTTTTCTGCTCCTTTTACGTCCTGATTTCACCTTCTAATTACTCGCCCTTCATTTCTTTCTTATTTATTTCCAACCTGGGGAGGGGGCACTGCCTGCAGCCCCCGTGTGCGCTTCCCGTCCCTCCCCACGCTTGGCTCTCCCCCCCCAGCTGCCATGCAAGGAGAAGCCAAGCCTGAGCAGCTGGGCTGCTGCGTCCTGCCTTGGCTGGGAAGCTGAAGGGGCCCCGTCTGGGTCGCTCTGAACACAGCAGCCCCAGCGCTGCCATTTGCAGCCGTGCGGTGCCGAACGGCTCCGGGACCATCGCGTCCCTTCCTCCTTCCTCAGATCTGGCATTGATCGAGTGGATGCAGTTGTGCTCCTGTGCCTGTCCAGGGTTGGGGAGCTGCACCCCAGCATCCTTTAGGAGTCACAGCAGGTACCACGCTGCCCCATTCCCATTGCAGGACCAGAGAAGGTAGAGGTGGTGGGGGCTTTGCTTTTGCTTGCCCGGTGCCATGCTGGGTATAGCTTCCAAAACATCCGCTTTGTTGTAGCAGAGATTTTGTTTGAGTAGAAACACAGTAAATTTAGCGTTGGGGAGCCTCTTCCTGCTGGCCTGTGCTGCTGAGGGACGGGGGCTGCAGCAGCTCTGTAGCACTTGGGCCTGTCTTGATGCTCCTCTGCCCACCACCAGCCCTTGGAAGCCTGGGAGGAAGAGGTCCCTCTGGGATGCTCAAAGCCCTCCACACATAGCGAGTGCTCCTCTCCCACAGGAAAGCCACGTAATGCCCGGCTCATAGTGAAGAAGCTGTGTTTGGATTCCTCCATGTTATGGATAGGCTGGGAAGATGCTGGGCTGACCAACGCTAGCTTTTTACCTACCTGCCCTTCCTGCTAGGACTTGGTGGTCACCTTGGTTTGGGGCAGTGCTGGCATCAGGCAATGACGGGTATATGGTGGAAATAATACAAGTATAGCATTGTACAGTTGAAATAATACAAGTATAATATACAGTTGGAATAATACAAATATAATCATGGGAGCAGCTTTATGAGCCTTTCTCAGAGGACAAGGACAGCTCCACCAACGTGTCCAGCAAAACCTGGAATTTAAGCAGTGCATTTCAATAGCACTTCAGTTCTAGGTCCAGACATCAAGGCCATTCTCTTCCTAATAAGTTGAATATTTTCCCAAGCAGAATCCATCCAAACTTTGAGAAGGCTCAGCTTCTGCTCTGGCTCGAGCCAAACATTGCAGATTCAACGTCTCCTTCCTTCTGCTTTGCTCTGGACCCATGTCAGCAGTCAGTAGGGCCTGGACTTCCCTGATAGTCACAATCTCCTCATCCTCCCAGAAGTTTTCCTGGGAGGCACAGAGTAGCAAGTGTCCATCTGTCTGTGCACCTCACTGCTGCAATCAGTGGGACTTGCTGTGAAACAAGTTGCTGCCTCCTACGAAGTGCAGGCTGTGACCGTGGACTCAAGAGTCGGTGTGACCAACCTGCATGTTCCTCTGCTGAGCACTGGCTCCTGAGCACTGAGTCTGCCTCTGTGCCCTGGTGTTGAGGGCATCAGTGTGTGAGTCCATGGTTGTGGCTTTCTGATGGTACCTGGGGCTTATTGTACCACAAACTGAAGACGTTTGTGTTTAAACATGTGCTGGGTGAGAGGATTCACCAGCACGGTGCAGTGGCTCCGATGGGAAAAAATTTCAGGATCTTGTGTATCTTAGGGCAGGATTTTGTTCACTGCACTTCGGAGCAGGGGTAGAGAAGGACTTGTGCTACCTGGCTGCTTGAAGAAGAACCCAGAAGTGCTTTCTGGATGGTTGGGGGTGCTTTGAAAGGAGGGCAGGTACCAAGACCCCAAGACCACGACCAATGGGGAAAAGGCCAGTGGGGCCACACAGCAGAGCTCTGCCATGCTTGGGCACATCGCGGTGACACAGTGCCATGGCAGCAGGGACACAAAGGACCCCCTGGAGCAGAACTCCACCCATCTGGGGGGCATCCCAGCCACCACCCAGCCCCATTTGGGCACAGCCAAGGACAGCGTCCTGGCTGCCATGGGCACTGAGCACGAGGCCATTGGGATGAGCACAGTGTTGTGACGCAGGCGGGTGAGGAGGTCCCGCTCTGGGCTGCAGCCCCAGCTGTCCTCTGGAAACCTGCTGTACAGCCAAGTGTTGTCTCCGAACAGCCGTGATACGTTGGGAAGATCGGGAGCACCCTCCGGCTGCCCCTCCTCCTCCTCCTGGTTTTCCTTCATCTCCCTTTGTTTTTCCTTCCTCCCCTCCCCACCACCACCACTGGAGTTACCTTCGGCAAACACGGCTGCGTCCCGCCCCAGCCAGGCAGCCCCGCTGCCAAGTGTAGGCTTAGAGGCACAGCACAGACACAACTCCATTAAGCCAGGCTGAGCCTTACGGGAATCATTCCTGGCCCGGGCTTGGAAAACAAATATAGCACGTTGGTTTGCTTTGGCTGCACCAGGGGGGTCACGCAGGGACACAGGTTTGCTGTTCAGATTGGAGGCAAGGTCCAAAGAGCGGTGTAATAGGCTGGAAAGCCGTGGAAATGGTCTGTCATTATTTACATGTCCGGGCTGGAGCCAGCGAGTGTAGAGCACAGGCTGTAGGACAGTGTGGGGCTGTGCACTGCACGTGTGGGAGGGATGCAGGGCAGCTCGGTGGCAGTGGGTCCTGCAGGGCAGGCAGGAGATTTCAAACTTTCTGATAGCATGCAGAGTTTAAAAAGCAATGCATGTAGGATGCACGTAGGATCTCTGCAGGAGCAGCATCACCCTACGCTGGGTGCATAGCCATGCATTGCAACCACCTGGTGTCCCCAAGACGGGGAAGCATCCAAGGGTTGAGCAGAGGTTGTGCCTCCATGCACCCACTCTTCTCCGTGCCACGGGGCCATTCATGCTGCAGGCTTGCTGTGCTGCCTTGTGCAAGTTGTTCATTCTGCACTACCCGGGCAAGGACACTTTTCTCCCACTTTTTTCTGCATCTAAAAGCTCTGAATTGCTCGTTCTTTGGGATCGGAATTATTCATCCATAAAGCATCCAGCATGTGTTGGCTATTATTTGGATATGTTATTATGAGTCAAATAGGCAGCAATAATTTATGTTGGAGCTGGAGCTGACCTTTGTACACCAGGGAAACCAACCTGCAAAGAGAAAACAGTGACGGCATCCACCGTGTTTACTGACATTTTGGCTTTTTACTGGCGGGTTGTCAAACCAAATAGAGCCAGTAAGTGGATTCTCTCTTAGTATGCATAGATATATTGAAATGTGACGTACAAGCACGGAGTTTATTTCTCTGTCTTTGAGTAGAGGCGCATATGTGTATATATATATATACAGAAAGGCATGGAGCAAAGTTGCAGAGCTAACATCTAAATGATTTTCTATTTGCATGTTTTCTATTTACGACCAAAACACAGCTTCCTTTTCTTTCATAACCCAACATTTCAGCTGCAAAACAAAAAAGCCATAAATCTAGATTATATATAAAAGCCTCTCGTATCATCTGAAGCTTATACTAGACTAAGAGGAAAAAAATATCTCAAAGTTCATTTACTATTTTTATTGCTGTGTTTGGGGCAGGGAGAGGAAACACAGGCTGGTAACGAGATTCAGTCTTTGTTTTCCTTTGTTTTTCTTTTTTGTTTTCCATTACATTTCTGGGTAGTTTCATTGATGGTTGCTCACCCCACCCGGAGGAGGGTATGGGTGTGTGTATGTCCATACACACATGCAGGCTCTCTCATCTCTCTGGTTCTCACATCCAGCCCAGCCCAGTGCAGACAGCTCTTTGTTCACTCATCACCTTATAAATGCCTTTTCCTTCCCGTATTTGGCGTGATGCACAGAGCTGGTCCTGATTGCAGATTTGCTGCTGACCCTTTGTGGGACTTGAAGTGCTTTGCCCTTAGATCCTCCTTCTCCTTTTCTTTGCTCATGGGCTGTTGCTGTCCACGTGCCCAGCACAATTAGTGAACCCCAGGGGCAGCTCTGAGGAAAAGAAGGGGTATGTACTATCAGAATCAGTAAGGCTGGAAGGATCACTATCAATACCAAATCCAACCTACAACCCATCCCCACCATCCCACGTCACTCAGTGCCATGTCCACCCTGTCCTTGATGAAACCTCCAGGGATGGGATGGTGTCTGTGTGCGCTGATCTGTATGCACAAAGTGTGTGTATTTAATTACACCAAAAAGGAACAGTTCCCCTTCTTTCCTTACTGTAGTCACCTGAAAAATTCCTTATATTAGATCTCCCTTTTATAGCCTCCTACCTCCTCTCCCTGCACCCCAGTAAAATCCATTTGGGGTTAACTTAGTTGAGTGAAAGTGAGAAGCGTTTCTCTTCCTGACCTTTTTAAAACCTAGTATTGTTAATGATCAGTGATTTTTGTTCAAAAGAACTCACTTTGAAGGCTAAAATTGCATTGTTCCATTCCAAAGATGTTGTAATGGGGCAGTTTCAACACTATCTAAGGCATAGTCTTGCTTTGTTTCCCTCGAACCAAAATTTCATTGAACTCTACACTACTTCTAAACCTGTTATTTTTAACCAGAAGGGGATTTGTTTTGCTGGAGAACTGGTTTTGACCTAATATTCCCAACCAGTTCTGCTCATAATTGCAGCCTGGTCTTTCGGGAACTGTTGTAGCTCAATGAGGGTGGCCCAAAGCCTTTTGTTGGTGAAGGGCCACCAGTTTGGGGGAGCCTTTGGTTCCCCACCAAAGCAGTGGAGGGGAGCAGTGGGGTGCCTGGGGCACATCCCTGGGTCAGTTCCCACCACTGCTGCCCAGTGCCAGCCAAGCTTTGTTCACTCTGCTCTGCTGCTTTGAGTCCAAAGCGGCTCCAGCACCGCTGAGGACAGACGGAACTGAGGTTTTATGCCCAGCACATGCACAGGTGCACGTGTGCGCCTACGTGCACGAGTACCCTTGATTTATTATTATATGGTTTTGAAAGACCTTCCCTTCCCCGGTCAGCCAAGAACGTGTCCTGCTCCTGCTGTACCACAGCTCCCCATTGGCTTGGCTCACCGGAGGGTTTTCATGTTTGCTCCTGTGGTCTCTCAAGACAAAAGCACTGGGATTTCTCCAAGCCTGGGATGTTTCTGTTTTGTTTTGCTGTGATTCCGTGCATCGTCCATGCAAGGTGAGCTGCTCCAGCTGACATGACATGCCTGCATCCCTCCCCTCCTGCCCCCACCCACTCTGAATGCAAAAACCCCACAGTCCCTCATGGGCCCTGGGTGTCTGCAGGCGTAGGAACCCCTTTGGCTGCCCCAGGCCCTCGATCATGAACGTGCTTGGAAATAGCTCCAGCAGCACCTTTCTTAAATCATGTATATTACATGCAGCCTCGATGTTCGCTGGGAGGCCACTGGAATGGCTGGGAGGGATTTACCAGGTCCAAATTCACTTGACAGAAAAACAAAATTCCAGCATAATTTTAACCAGCTGTGGTAGGAGAGTGAAAGAGAGAGAGAGGCAAGAGAGAGGAACACTCGGTGTGAGGGGGGAGCACAAGGGAGGGGGAGGTGGGAGACATTCGGGGCTGGGGACAGGCTGTGTCCCACTGACATTTGCTTGGGGTGAAGTGTGGCCTCGTGTCCAGGTGCCAATGGGGTCCTGGCTCCTGCCCCTCCCACATAGCCTCATAGGTATCATAGGAGAAGACCCACGTGCAAAATACTGAGGTTGCAGCATGGAGCATCTAAGCAGCCCTGGAGGATCCAAGCAGTCCTGGAGGTGCCTTTGTGCATCCTGGTGCCTTTGGACCTCTGCAGTCCATGCCGTGTGGACAGGGCAATACGCTGTGCCCATAGGGCTGTCCTCTGCTTTCATAACATCTTTGGTTCCACTGTAGGGAATACGTGCATAGCATTACAAAAGTTGCCTAAGAACTTCAAAAAGGGAGGGTTGGGGGGAAAAGTTTAAGGAGAAAAGAGCTACAAAAGTTCAATACTTATTCTCTGTTTTGTGTGTTCTTTGGTCTTAAGGAATGAGTGTGGTGCGCCCTACCAAGACATATGGCAAACAAGTGCACTTAGTCTTAGTATGACTTTAATTTTAGATTTAATTTAAATAATGTAAATATGCATTTTACAACGTAATAATACCTTTTTGTACATGTGTACGTTGTGTGTATTTTGTAGATATAATTAGAACAATGCAATTTTAAGTTAAATATGAGCTACTTTCAAGTCTAACTTCATAAGGGTACACGGTCATGATTTTAAGAGTTTCAGAGCTTACAAAGAGAGATTTTTTAATAACCTGAAATGTTTGAGGACGTTTTTTGATTGTGCCTTATTATATTTCCCATCCCCTACTTCCATGGTAGGCTGTGATTGGGCATCAGATGAATCTGAGGGCTCTTGTTTGAACCCTGTTGCTATGTAATAATTTTTCCACATACATAAAAAATAAGTACAACTTCAAGCCTCTTCAGCGAGCTGCAGATGAATAGCTCAGTGAAGCCAGGGAGATCTCAGGCATACACAAAGCTGTGCCCGTGTAGGGATTTTGCAGGATCAGAGCGATGTGTTATGATGCATAAATGCTGGTAAAAATGAGTTCTTGTAGGACATAAATAGAGGAGAACGTTCACACCATTTACAAGAAAAAGCTGCAGCCTTCCATACTTGTAAAAGTGCCCAGCTGAGCGTTGGCCTGCGGGGAGGGACACCCAGCTCAATTAAGAAGAAATTTCTTAGAGATAAACGAGCTGAGCATGCTGATCTTCCCAGTGTTCATCTACCATGGAAGAACAACCTGTATTTCTATGTACTTATTTATTGAGAAAAGCAGCCCAGCATTGTGGCACTGATTGTTGGGAGGGTTTCTTTCTGTGCCAAACTTGATGCAGGCAAGCAATGGTGTGTTGGGTTGGGCTGAAAACATGGGTTAGAGGAAGAAATATGCTTAATCCCTCCTGCAAAGGAGGCTCTGGGGAGGCAGTTGTCATCAGAGGTGAAAGCCTGACAAAAATCAACCATTATGGTATCGATGGACGACTTTCAGAGCTGGGATTGCTCCTTTCTTGTGGATTTGGGTGTCGAATGGTGTTGGAGAGTTGGCTCAGGAAAGGCAAGCTTTTAAAGAAGTTGTATGAGTGTCCAGGTTGATGTGGCACCTCCCTTTCCTGGCATCCTGAATGCTGGTTGTTCAGTGTGGTTTGAGATCCTGGGACGAACATTCTTGGCCCCCAGCTCTTGGTCCCCTTTGTGGTGCATGATGTGGTTTCTGTCAGGCCAGATGGCCAAACTAGGCTTAAAGAGATTATTATTATGACTGACTCTGTCTGCTCCTCCGTGGCTGGGAAAGCTGTGAGTGAATCTGGGAGGCCTGGAGAGGCGGCTTTGTCCTGTGGCGGGTTGTGTTTTGCCTAGATGTTGATTTCCCATGATTTCTGAAGTACCCTTTTCCTCCGAGCGTGGTGCTGGCTGTCCGGAGGGCGTTACGTCACCACTTCTGGAGATGCTGCTGACTTTAAGTATGATTTAGTGTGAAACAACCAAGCTTAGATGTAACATGTGTCTAAGAGGATCTGCTTCCCACGGGAGCGTGGAGGTGTCAGCTCCCTCTGATCACTCAGTCCTGGGCTTTCACCCACGGATAATTACGTTCTTTCGCGGATGGTCTCGAAGGCCAAGTTCTGCTGGAGCAGGAGGACGTGCAGGTGGGCAGCGATCCGCTCCTCACCTCCTGCTTTGTACATCTGTTGCCGCAGCCACTCTTTGCTGTTGTGTCTGGGGAGGGTTGGAGGCAGGGAGGAGAGAACCTTGACGTAACTGTCCCTCCCTTCCCCTTTCGGTAGCAGCAGTGAAATTGGCGATCTGTTCCTGTTGGCGCGGAGCTGCCCTTGATGGCGTCTTGTAGGAGTGCTTTGGCTTGGCCCAAGGGGTGACATGGAGCAAAACACTTCGTACCTCAGCCCGCAGTGATCCGTGGTCTGGAAGCCAGGCTGCTATGGTGACAGTCTCCCTCGAGATGCCTAAATCAAGCAGACAGGGACACAACATCTCCAGTCTCTCCACTTTTCCCCATTGCCCTCCCCCATCCCATCTCTCTGCATGTTCTGTGCAAGATACCTACCACTCCCAGCCGGTAATGACTTCCACATGGGGCTGGACCTTGTGGACAAATCCCCTGTAACAATAGGAAATGTTCCTTGGTCTCTCATTGTGTCTGTCTTTGGGAAGGAGGAGAAGGCGTTGACGACAAGCCGAAGAGCTCTAATATTCCTCCCGGACAGCTGATTAATTCCATCCTCTGCATCCGCTCTGGACCATCCCGCCCCGCCCCGCGCCTTCTGCTTTTTATTGTTCTCTCCACCTGGCTCCCTCTGGCAGGGAAACCGATGGGATTTTGTGCCACGTGGAGCTCCGAATGGAAAACCCGGACAGCAGGAGCCTCCGCTCCCCCCGCGGCCCAGGCCCAGTGGCTCCTGCTGGGGGAGGAGAGGCTGCGCCTTCCTTGCAGCCAAGCCGAGCACTGGAACGGGGATGCTGCATTCCTCCCCGGCACGTCCGCTCCCACCTGGGAGAGATGAGACCTTGCCTTTTCCCATTCCTTCCCCCGCCATCGGCATAGCTCCCTGCTTTGGGGATGGTTGCAGGCTTGCTCTCACGCTCAGACCTTCTTCCTACACATGTTTGTGCGTTCCTGACTAGAAGTGGTCCCACGACTGCAGGGTTGTGCCCGCCCTTGCCCTGAAAATGATTCACCCATTGCTCCATGGCCCCTTGTGCTCCTTCCTCCCTGTGCGTTGCCTTTTGCTTGCTCTCATGCTGACGTCATGAGGTGCTTGGGACGGGTTCTGTGCATATACATTCGCACACACGTTTGCATGCATGTTTGCACGCCTACTTGCACACTGCTCCTTGCCATTTGCCTGGAGCCAGTTTTTGTCCCGAACGTTCACCATTCCCTCTCCAGACGCACACTCCAGCCTTGTTGCTCAGCTGTGATACACAGAAGAGGGGGAAGAAGGAGACAAGGGCATTTTGATTATGATTATGGAGTTGATTTATTAGAATAATTTTAAAACACAAAGCCATCTGTGTGCCTCTTCCCCATCCAAGATTTATAAAAGACCAAACCATCCATCTGACCCCCAGCTCTCCCTCCCCTCCTCTTCCCCCGCTTCATCCTCGCCTTCCATTCTCCTCTGTGGCTCTCTTGCCAAAACACTTGCCCATACTTAATTCTCCTCCCAGAGAGACAATGCTTTGCATTCTTGTATTGGAAGCCAAAGAAAAGACAATTCTATTCTGTCTCTGCTTTGCAGCTTGGTCTGTTAAGTTGCTTTCCCGAGAGTCTGTGTTTAAAACAAAAAGAGATAAAGGAAAAGGCAAGTTGGTGCTGAAAGGTGCTGGAACATCATCATGTGGGGGTAACGTTTTCATTCACTCCACATATCAAACAGCCCTTGGAAGGCCATCCCCCAGCAGAGCCAACACAACTCCAGCTTGTTCCAGAGGGCTCACCTTTAGAGCGGAAAGACACTTTTGGACTCCGTCTCCCATGCTTCCTTTGCTCCCTTTTGAGGGCCTTGGCTCGAGCCCCAGTTTTCTAGGGTTGAGGTGCGCTGACAGATTCTCTGAGCAGGATGAACTGGTGGCTGAAGTCCAGAGCAGGAGGAGAGCCGGGGTGCGGGTTTCCTGGATTCACTTTGGGACAAGCAGGAAGAGGCTCAGCCCTCTTCCTTGCTGCTCTGCTTGGTGCTGGTCCAGCCTCCCATCCAAAGAGCTGCAGTGATTTACGCCTCTGGAGGATTTGCTTCTCCCTCCTGTGGCCAAGTCTTGTTAGCATTCCTCCACTTTTCCAGATCTGAGATGCTTTAGGCTTTTCTATAGAAAAAAACAACAACACAATGACAACAAAACAACAAACCCAGCGCTAACTGACAGCCGACATTATAACATTGGCATTATGACACTGTCATCCTTCTCACGAGGTTGGAAGGCGAGCAGGTTTAAAACTTTGGAGCTCTTGTCTTTGTTGAAAGAAGAGCTAGAGGGAGTATTAGCATAGAGTTTGAACCAAAAGCGATCAGTTGAAGTCTGGGATTAGCTAATGCTGCTGAGCCTTTTCTTATTCACACATCAGGGAAGCATTTTCCTCTGTTTCAGTGACTTAATTTGTAGCCAGCGTCTAGCACTTCAAATGGCAGCGATGGTGGGAGAAGGTTGTGAGCGATGTTGAGCCCAATCCTGACCAGGAGTGTTTTGAACTTTGTTTTATTTGTTTGTCATTGGGTACAAACAAAGACTTTCTGTGTTTTGTAACTGTTCTTTTGAACTTCGTCTTTCCGTATAAATCTTATTTTTATGTTGTTAGTGGTTCCCATATGAGATCTGACATTTGTTATTTGATACTGGCAGAGAAGAATGAAACCTATTAGTGAAGGCTCATGGGTTCAACAGGATCCTAGGGAATAAGAGCTGGGGTTGTGAAAAGACCTGAGGATTTAGTGTCACTGTCATCCACTCGAGCTCTTGAATCTCTTTACTAACCCATTTCTATCCAAAGAATTGTCTGTCTTCGGTTTCTCTGGTTCCAGGTGTACTCTCTCTGAAGCTGATGACTTATCCACTTTGTTGTACACTAAATCACCCAAGTGCTGAGCGTCCTTCAGGACCTCCTTGCAATTCCCGTATGACTGCTTAGAGGAGATAGGCATAACCTCATGCATCTCTTCTGGAACGAAAGAAAACAGGAGTTTTGTCCAGAGAGCAAAACTGCAGTGACTTTGTGTGGCACCTCTTTGCCCTGAGGTCTCCTTGTGTTTTAGAGGCCCCTCTGGCTTGTGCATGCCCAAGTGGGAGTGCAGGCAGCAGGCGGCCGCATCTCCCAGGCTCTTCTGCAAGAGTTGCTGTGCAAAGATCTCCGTTTGCTCTATGAATGTTGACCAAATTGAGTTTCCAGCCCACATTCCCATCATGGGTGCAGAGATGACTTTTCTCCTCCTTTTTTTTTTTTTTTTTCCTCTTCTTTCTTTCTCCCTCTTTTATTTTATTTTTTTTCCTCTTTCCATTGGTTGTTTGGATTAAGGGGCCTTAAAGGGGCCAGACATTTTTTGTGTTCTCTCATACCCTATAAATAACCGGCACCTCTCCAATGCTTTGCGCTCCACCCTTCAGTTACAGATTCCACTGTCTAGCTGCCACCACTCTGCATGGCCTTTCACACTCTTCCTTTCTATTTAATATGGAACCGTTATTAAAAAAACAACAACAACAAAAAAGTTGCTGTCACCAATTCCCCAAGAGGAAGAGCAGGGGAAAGGAGAGAGGTGGGAGGCAGGGAGGAGAGGACAGGACCAGCCAAGAAAAGTATCCGAAGGAATGTTCTTCTCCCTCCCAGGTTTACAGCAGTGCCTTTCCATCCAGAGTCATCTGTTTTGTTTTCCTTCTCCCTCAGCCTGAAAGTGCTGCAGCATTATCATGTAATGTTGCTTAATGTGACCAAAGGCTTCAGCGAGTCGCCTCGCGGACCGCAAGCATAGCCCAAATTCCAAGGCAGAAGTGCCTGCGGCGTCTCGTTAAAGCTCGGGACTTGCATCCCTCTATGTGTCCCATGAACAGTTGTTTGGGGTTTTGTTTTTCCCTTTCTTCTTTCTTCCCCCACCACCCTGGGTGCCAGGCAGGGATTTTGTAACCACACCGGCGTATCTAGGAGGTATGCATGGAATCCTTCAAGGCAGTCCTCTGTGGTTTCCTTTGAGCAGCCGCCCACCCTGCCAGCTCCCACTGCCCCTTCCCAAACCCCTGACACGCAACCAGTTGCGCCATCCTCGGGAGGTTCACATGACTGTTGTCTCCTTGGGAATGTTGGTTACAGCAAAATTCCAGGGTTTCTCTCTGTTCTTCCTCCCAACACGTTTCCTGCTGTTGGCAAAGGATCACATGGTAGCCCTGAAGACTGGGGTCATCTGTTGAGCCACAGAGCAGGTAGAGATACAAAGCAATGGTTTGCAGTTTTGTCTTGTTTAGTTGAAACTTGCTTGAATGGAGATGTGGACCTGGGATGGCATCTCATGCTCCTCCCTGAAGCTCAGTCCCGTCTACATTCAGTTGTAATTCCTTGGCTGTGAATGCAGTAGCAGTCTCAATATGAGCTGGTTGTTTCTGTGAGAGTTTAGCTGTAGCAGAGGGCCTGGACACCCTAACACATCATCTGAATAGAATCGTGTAGGTTGGAAAAGACCTTCAAGGTCATCGTGTCCAACCATCAGCATGTGCTGCTAAGAACCATCTCTAAACCTTGACCCTTGTGTGTCCAGATCACCTCATCAGGCAACAGAGCCTGATGTGCTTTGGTCCCTGAGCAGGGAGTGATGTAGCTGTGTGGCTGCTTTTGGCTGGGACAGCCCATGGGGTGAATGTGTCTGTGTCATGGGCCAGTGCTGGAGCTGCTGGAGTTGTGAGGGGCTGAGGCTTCTCTGGGAAGCCATGAAAAGCTGAGGCACCTCTAATGAGTGCCTGCAGTGCTGGGACCTTGTAACACTGCCCGTTCTAATAAAACTTATATAGAGGTGACAAAGCCGTATCTTCAACACGGCAAGCACTCAGCTAAGTGCCGGGTCCCTGCTCTGAACAACAGAAGCACTGAGGCTTCAAAACGGAAGTTGTAAGTTGGTTTAGAGTTGGTTTAGTTTCTTTATGCATTTATTTTTTTTATACAGAAGGAAAGCTGTATATTTCCCAACTGCCTGCTTGGAATTACCTGGATTTGTTTGATCTGAAACTTTCCAAAGAAAATTCAGCCTGAGGCAGATACTCAGTGTGGAAAATTTCAGCCCAAATTCAGGTTCAGGTTTGGCAGCGCTGTCGGAGCAGAACATATGGGCCTTTCAGTGCAGTGCATGGGGCCGTCTGCTGACACCACGCTACCTGCAGGGCTGCTTTGCTCCACTGTTATTGGTGGGAGGAGGCTGTGAGCTCAGGGCTGTCCCTCTGCAGATGCACAGCATCCTTTGTCACCTCCCTGGTGGCCATGAGATGTTTGTGCCACCCACATGGGGACAGCCATACATGCTCATGTGGGATAGCGTGCTACTGCCAGGCAGCCCAAGTGCTGCCTTCTCCTAATTCACCTGGTGGTCCTTGGACCCTCATTGGCTCAAATGGGACCTGGGCTGCTTAGTTTTACAAATCATGACTTATTTTTTTTTCTTAAAGAATATATGTAGAGGGAAACCCAGTTTAATGAGGAAGGTTGGACCAGGCAGCATGCCAGTCCCAACTGAGTGTCACTGCCATCTTCATTGTCATGGTTCAGCCGTGTCCCCCTCCTTACACGCTCATTAAGTCGATGTGTCACTGAGTGTTATAAGTGCAAACTTGGGCAGCGTTTGTTTATTTGCTGTAGCAGTGTTGCTTTTCCAGCGTTTGTTTAGTTTTCGTTCGATGCATAAAATATGAAGGGAACAAAAATCGCATGCACATTGTATCGTGTAATTAGACAAGCAGATGTTAATTAATATATGAATATCATTTTTATTTTCCAATCGTCTGGCTGTGGTTTGAGCAAACCTATGTCCCCCAGCTGTTGCTACACAAGAGACAGTCAGAGCGAAAACAGAGCTCGAGTTCATCTGCTCTATTCCCAGAGCACAGACCATTCCCTGGGCTGAAAGAGGAGACGTTTCTAGGATGTGATGTCCCCAGACGTGACACAGCAGCATGGCATTCTCTTTCTATCCAGTGGAGGGCAACAGGGGATGTGCTTACAGCCATGGCCCTCCAGTCTGGGAGCCCTTAGAGCTGTGCCCGCATGGAGTTGCACCCAAGGCTTTCATCTTGGTCACTGCAGTCAGATGGGGTTTCTGCTACCAGGCAGTGGTTATTTGTACACCAGTTCTTAGCATTCTTGGAGGAGACCATGGAGATTCTCAGCTGCTTTGAGCAAACTGCTTTGGAGATTGGCCCCACTCTGAGGAGGGGGTGGACCCAAGGACTTCATGATCCCCTGACTGCAGTGCAGATATTGGGCCACCTTTAGCCTTTTGCTACAGAAGGATTTGATTCTTTATTTCAACTGGAAGGTCCTTGCTGGATAGCTCTGAGACTTTCCTCCAGCTCTTGGCCAGCAACACCTGCTTGTATTGCAATCAACTGATTCATCCAGGTGTTTCTCCTCTTCCTCTCTGCAGATCTTCCTAGTAACAAGAGAACTATGCTAATGTCCATCTTCAAGCTAATTTGCATTTCTAAATGTTAAAATCCAGTCAACTTTTTTTACTGTAGTCCTCAGGATCTTTTACTTTCTCTTGGCTGATGCTGATCCATCGTGCCCCTATAACGCATTCCACTTCATTGGTGCTAAACTCCTTGTTGTATTTCCAGTGAGAAATAAGATTGATTACAAAGCTGATCATTGAGGAACTCCACTCTTTATAACTCAGTTCCCATTACTCTCTTTTCAGCAGTACCTGTTTTTGCCTGTCCATTACTCAGTTCCTCACCCAATGCATAATTCTTCTGTTAATTCCCATCTTTTCAAGCTTAGCTAATAACTACCCATGTCGTGTCGTGGCTGGTGCCTCTCGATACCCAGATAAATTAAATGGTACCATGCTCCTCATGTCTGGGGAATGAACTGTCTCATTGAAGAAATACATCAGGTTCGTCACACACAATTTGCTCAACCTGGGCTTGCAGTTTATTCTGCTTGTCTCCATGTCATTAGTGATTCCTTACCACAAAAGAAAAACGACCTCTAATGAGATCATTTCTCTCCCAAAGCTACACCTGTGCCTTGAATATCAGCACAGAGGGCCGTGCTGTTCAACCTCTTTGCCCCATCACGTGGTCCAGAGATGCACTGACTTTCTTGGGGCATCCCATCTTCTGCTAAGTCAACACAAAAGCCCGTGGCTTTCTCTGAATTGCACATGAGCCCCCGTTTTTCTTTCTCCCCCCCCCACCAGAAGCTGGCATGAGGAGAATAACAGTAGAATCTCCACATTGCTGCGGTCTGAGCAGGTTTCCCCTCACATTATGTCTAAATAAATATTAATAAGAAAAATGGAATAAGAGCTCATTGACAAATTCAACAAATATTTGCCTTTTGCCATCCCTTTCCAGCCGCCTGGCTCCCGGAGGAGAGTTTTGCCCTTTCTCCAAGCAGAACTTTCAGGAAATAAACATTCGTTTTATTTTCTCAGAGGAGGAGGAAAATGAGAATAACATGATGGGGCCTGGAGCCCACATCTCACATTTGGTGTGCCTGGAAGCAGCTTCCAACCACTCACTTGAACAATGGCTTTTGTCTTTGTCTTCATGTGACGCAAGCTATCAGCAAACTGAGCGGGCTGGGTCTGCATTATGCTGATGATTTCACCTTGAGGACCTGCAGTGTTTTTCCACACCTTTGGAAGGGCTGCGTGGCTGAAAACCTCCCAGAATAAGCCGAGTCTTGACACCAAAGTCTGCTCTTGAAAAACTGAAGCAACAACAGGCAGAAAGAATAAGGAGAATAGGGAGAAATAACAACAGGGATGGACACAGCATTATTCCCCTGGGTTCAGCCAACTGTGGCCATCATCACCAGCAAACTGCTGTTGGAAGGGGTTGGGGGTGCCATCTTGTCTTCATGCTCAGAGTTTTCAGGGATGACTTTGAGCCTCTCATTGCTTTGTGTTGTGTTCATTAGGAGCACAAAATCTCAAGAGAAGCCGCCTTTAGAGCAATGCTAGAGGCAACTCTTTAGCCATCACTAGTAAAGATCTGCTTTCAGGTGACAGCCAGGTGACAAAGCCATTGGGTTTACATCTGCTGTCCCTGGGATACACCACGTGGTGGCCTTCCTTAGCTCTCCAGGGACTGAGAGGTGAATCCCATTGGTTCCCTAATGAGACAGACTAATTATTTATTACAAAGGAGGTTGTAGGAATCTGGATCAGAAGCAGCTCCCCAGGCCAGCCTGCTCACACCTAAGCATGCCAGGCTGCTTTCAGAGCCCAACACATGTTGGAGCCATCAGACCTGCTGCTGGGAGGCTCACAGGAGTGGGACCAAGGCTGTTTTATACACGTGTGTGAGTGTGTATATATGTATGTATAAAAAGCGTGTGTCTCTGTATATTTTACTATGTTAAGCTATAAACTGTATGGGTTAGGTATGAATTAGAACCTTATAAAATGTGTTTACTCATTCTGTGTAACTCAAAGCGGGGATTAAACAGTAGGAAAAACTGACCAGGAGAATTTTCCAAGCTGAAAAAGGTTTTACAGCTCTCATTGTGAGCTCGAGAGGGAGGTTGTTTTTTTTTTTGGGTTTTGGGGTTGCCTTTTAGAATATTTATTTATTTATATCTATGTTGTGTTTTTGTCAGAGCAAGACTTTAGTCATTGAATTGTAGATAAAAGGAGAGGGGAGAACTGAGGAGGAAGGATGGAGGGAGGATAGCAGGGGAACTCCATGGCAGGCAGAGTCTCCCTCCAGGCATCCTCCTCCTCCCTGTCTTCTGTGACAGTGTGCTTTCTGTGCCAGTGGCATCCAGGAGGGCCTCCCCTCGGCATGCCGTGCTCCTCGGCAGGTCCTGCTTTTCTCATCTCCTTGAAGGCATCTTTTATGGGGAAAACAGAGCATTGCTGCCTCAGTTCCAGTGGATGGCTGCGGGAATGGAGCGGTGGATGCAGAGGCAGCAGGGAGGGGATGCTGCGCTGAGCATCCGCAGAGAAAGAAGGGCAGGGAACGGGGATGGATTGAAGTCTTACATCTGTTCTTCCATCCTCCTCTTAAAAAAGGGGCTGGACAGAGAACCAAGGGAATAATTTCGCCATTATCAAGTGAATCATCCTGAGTCAGTTCCAGCTGAGTGCTGTTTGATGAAGAGCAAGGTGCACAGCACCCGGAACTGTTTCATTTCTTATTTCCTCCCCTTCTTGGATGCAACTTGCTTTCCCCACCCTCTCTCTGGTCCCTTCTACCTTCTAGCTCCCGTTGCTTTGGTGAATCATCTCCGCTTCAGGACTGGTGGCACTGCTCAGTTAGCAGAGCCTGACTCACTGTTCTGCTCTACATGTTGTTTCCATAGCCCAAGGAGGGTTGGGTTTTGCTTGTTGGGGTTTGGGTGCTGTTTTTTGTTTTGTTTTGTTTTCCACTTCACTTTATGAGTATTTTCCAGGGGACCAGGGGAAGGGAGGGAGGGAGGAAGAGAGATGGAGGCAGTTTGTTGTTTGGGTAATTTTCCCTACTGCTAAATGTCAGCTTGCTATGTCTGATGCTCAGCATGGGGAGCAGTGGGGCTTCTATTTCAGGCTGTGGATGGGAAAGATTCACCTTATCTTCCTAACATGGCCCAAGCGATGTTTGGGTTCTGTTTACAGTTTTGAAGAAAAGAGAGAAGTGATAACTTCTCCATAGAAGCTCTGGGTTGGCTACCTGGCACTGGCTTTCCTCGTCAGCACAGATCCCAGGGCAGCCCTGGAATCCATTTACCACTTGGCTTAATCCTTCTCTGTTTATTCAGGGAATCTGTCTTTTGTCCTCTGAGTTGAAAGATGTTGCACAGTTGCTGGTGATGACGTGTCTCCCACGGACCCGGCGCTTCTGGGGATGGGGAGTGTGCCCAATACCTGCCTTTGCCAAGGACATCTAGGAGGCAAAGCATTTTTCCCACCAGAGCGGGCCTATGTTGAGATGGGTTCCTGGGAACGTCATCCATCAGGGCTGTCCTGGCTACCAGCAGCTCCCTGCTCCTGTGGATGCCAGCATTGATTTGTCTTGGTTTCTAGGAATTGTGACTTAAAATTCAGAGCAGAAGTCCTTCCTTGTGTGCCAGTGCCCTGCTGTGTGCTTGTGGCAGGCATCCTCAGTGCCTGGATTCCCTGTAATCATAGAAAGGAGTTAATGGTCTTTCAGAGAAGACAGCCTGGACTGAATGTCTGGATTCTAGCCTCAAACCTGCTGCCTTTAAAAAGTAACTTCCTTTCTTTGCGTCATCTTTGTGAATATATGTTAGTTACCCAGGTTTTTCCTTGTTCACAAGCAGTTGTCAGCTCTTGTATATGTTAGACCCAAAGGGGTGGGTGTTTTCTAGATTAAAGTTTGGTCAGATAATCACTTCTTCCTGAGTTTTATCGTGGTACCGTCCATGTTTGGCTTCTCCTCTGATACCTGCGTGGATAAATGGGAAGTTAGGAAGAGAAGCACGGTAAGATGACATGCCTTGCAGGCTGAATGTGAGGCAACTGAGCGTACCTACAGAAATAGTTAGAACTCACTTGTGTTTTCACAAGGTTTAACCTCGGTTCTGCAGACATCTACATTAGTTTATCTGGCTCACGGCTGTAATGGAACAACCCACATGAATAAAGCTAAACATGTGTAAATGTTTGCAAGATATGGGTCCATAATTCTTTGGAAATCATAGCAAACCAACTCTATTTTCCTGCGCAGTGGTGTTCTATCCATCTCACACGAGTGATCTGAAATATCTGTAATAATCATTATGGTGTAGTTGTTCCAAATAGCTCACAGCCAGGATGCAGAAACTCAGCTAGTGTAAATTGTTATTGTTCCATTGACTTCAAGGGAGCTACAGGAGATTTTATGAACTGAGTAGCTGCCCCCACATTCTCAAATGTTCAAAAGTGAGCATTAGGGCCAAGTAAGAGGTCTGCTTCCATGCAGGTCTCTCCATCAGGACCAATTTCTGTAAGTGTTCGTTGGCTAACAAGCTGCAGATCTGGCTGCAGTTGTGCATGCTGAGCCCTTCTGAATGTACTGGTCCAAAGTCTTAGCATTGATTCTCTGTGAACATCTGCAACTGTGCACATTGTCTCTGTTTAGAGTAAATGGGACTAAATGAAGAATAGTTTCTTTAAATTGATCGCCACTTCAGGCAGTGAACTTTGGTGCACGGTTTGGTCCATTTCCCAGCACTGAAGTGTAAGAAGGGACCAGGAGGAAGGATAGGAAATAGTGATGATATGGAAGGAATCTGCTGAACTCACAGATCCAGAAAGTACAGGATGAATTGAAGCACAGATCAGCCGATGGCTTTTCAGCATAGGCTTACAATAATTTGATTTGACAAATCACCCAAGATAATCATATTTGTAGAGGTTAATTGTACCCTGAACTTCTTTCCAGGAAATGTTCTTACCCCTCCTGCTAGTCTGGTGTTTGAGGCTGGTGGATGTCAGTGTGCATGCACATATGCATGTGTGTCCTCTCTAATGGCTTCATCTCATCATCTCATCCCTTTCCCGTTCCCTTCTTTAGGAGGTTACAGAGAGCCGTTTGGTTGCCAATTGGTCTCCTCTCCTTCATTCAGTGCCAGACTAAGGACAACCTAAAAGTGTCCTCATCCTTTCCTCATAGGACATGCCTTCCAAACTAGTGCACCCCAAAATGTAGTTCACCCTCTTGGCTGCCGACTCGTGTTGAGATGTTATGATACAGGGCTAATTGCTGTCTCTGACATATCTGAAAGACCTGTTTATGCAGTAGAAGAGTGACTGGGGCTGTAGTGGGGTGGATGGGCTTCCTGTTGGACACGAGGCTCCATGCAGTCCCTAGATGATCTGCAGACTGCTGACCATGGGCCTTGGGGACTCTGGGCCACTGGTCTGTTGTTGAGAAACCTCTAATTAAAAAGAAGAAGAATGAAAAGAAAGCAGGAATGAGGATGGGAACTAGATCTGTGGTGGTGGATAAAATCTTCTCCCAGACAAGAAGTGTTTGAGGACAAAGCTCATCGTGTCTTTTCTTTGTGTCTGCACAACTCCTAGCTCAAATGGGTTCCCACTTTGCCTTGAAATCAAGTAACTCTTTAACATGTTGCAGAGGCCAAAACTAACTCCAAGGGAATACGTACATTCACTTGGACTCTCCACCATGTTAATGTGAATACGTGGCTTTGAGGTTGGAACTGGCTTATGTCTGGATGGCTCCAAGCATAGCAGAGTCTGCTTGTGTCTGGCTGTGGTTGACCCTTAGCAACCCAGTGAACCCTGAGAAATACTGGAGGGCTCACAGTAAAGAGTGAAATGCTTTAATTCTCATTCTCTTCCAACAGCATACTGCCTTGGGGGAGATGGGGGGAGGCAGTGCGTTTTTACGTGAGTTGAAGGAGTTTTTGCAAGGTCTTAAGAGACTGACTGTGAAAGAGCTGTGATAAGCAGTGTCTGTGGAGAGCTCCGGTGAAAGAGCAGTGAGTCCTACTGATGACCCTAAGGGAAGAATACACTCGTGATTAACCTTGTGCATCATGCTTTCAGAACATTGCAGCTCATCCAAATTAAGACCATTTTCTTTCTGTGCAACTGGCTGCTCTTGATGAGAATGGTGCAAGACAGCCCGTCCTTCAGTTCCACGTGGTTGCTGCTCATGCAGTATATTGTAGCCCTGGAGAGAACCAGCAAAGCCGTTCTTGGGATTTCTGTGGCACTAGAATGCAATTTTCACTCTTAGCTCAGCTAAAAAGTTTCTCCTTAAATCCAGCCATCTACAAATGCAGCTTCAGCAGAAGAAGTGGGAAGCCCAGAGGAGAGCCTTTCATCATTCTTGTATCTAGTAATGCACAGGTGTGTGAAGGAAGCTCCCCCAAATTCATAACTTAGGCCAAGTGAAATCATTCAGAGAAGTGCCATCATTTGTGCCATTGTACAAGTTAGCAATTGAGGCACGAATTGTGCCTGAAGTTGCACAAAATAATCACCATCTCGGTACAGACAACTTGTGTTGAGCCAGAGAAATTGGGAGAAGTAACCAGAAAGAGGGGACTAACTGTATTTATGGGCATGGGGGCCTAGGGATGCTCCATGTACACAGGAGGACAGGGAGTGTGGGTGATCCCAGAATGCAGGCAAAAGGTTTTTCAGTAATAACTAAAATACAGTCTGGCACACCTTGCAGGGAAGGAGGTTTTGACATCCTTCCACCAGCATCAGTGGGGACCGTTTGCTTTTAGTGTTCTCCAAGGCAGAAGACAGGCCATCTGCTGATGTAAATAAGAGCAACTCTGATGCCTGAGGTTATGTAACACTAATTTAAATCAACCCTTTGTCTCTAAGATGAACCGCTTCTCACTTATTTCCCCTAACAGGAGCCAGACCTGGAGCTCATTCAGCCCAGGTATGGCCCATTGGGAAGGAGCAGCCCTGCTCCCAACCCTTCCCTCCCCATGCTGCTTCAAGCCTTCTGCTCACAGACCTCCTGGGATCCTCCTCTCTTCAGGGGCAGAGCCCTGGAGGAAGCAGAGGGTGTGACGAGCTGCCCCAAAACATGACAGATTTGGAGGGTTCAGCGTGACATTTGTTTCCTCATTTCAGGAAACAAAACCTGGCAAGAGCAAAGTGGAGTAGGGCCTTTTTTTCCATCTGCTTTGCTGGCCTTGCTCTGGAGGTCACAGCCGGGGACAGAAGTCCTTGCAGGGCCCCATCTGCCTTCCCTGGGCTTCCTCGTTCATGCCCACTTGGGCCTCTGACATTCTACTCTGTTTTTCTTTCCTTGAAAATGGATAGGGAATTGGGAGCCGCTGTGCAGGAACGCGCCTGTTCCCTATTACAGCTCCACCGGGGCTGTAACACGATCGTGCCTGCTCCATACCCACACAGATATTTATTTATCCATACAGGCTTTCTCCTTGTTTTCATTAAGTTAGGCAGAAAAGGTTAATCTTTCTTCTGCTAAAGCTTCGAAACCAACCAAGCTAAATAAAATATGATTTCTTTCATTTCTTTTCTAAAGGACACTCTTTTTCTCTCTCTCCCTCTCTTCTCCCCCCCCATCCCCCCCCCCAAGTACCAGAATGAGGTCACAGTCAGAGATGCCACAAGAGTAAATTGAAAACAGGTTGAAAAAAAAACAAAAGGCAGAAAGACAGAGAGAGAAAACCACAATCAGAAGAAAGTGGCTGGTAACGTTGCAGGGTTGGTTCAATCCAGTCTAGTAAAGAAGCTGTCGAGACAGAGATGTTGGTGCCTTTCTGCTTTCCCCTTCATGATCTTTCTAGGAATCTCCAAGGTCGATCTCAGCACAGGTCTCCTCTCTTCTGCTCTTCCATTTGGATTCACAGCATCTTCCTGGAGGTGTGGGAGCATCTCTGAGAGTCCCTTTTGCTCCTCCAACCTCACCAAGGCTCCTGGCCTCACTCTCTTGTTTGGTCTGGAGGAGCTCAGTGCCACAACCCTATTGCTTTCAATGGGGTGGATGATGAGCAATTCATCCCATGTGCTGTCTGAGCCTGCTGGCCCGTTGGCACACATTGCAGTGGATGGAAGCCGTGTTACTGTCCACCAGAGCAGACATCCTTTCAGGTTCCTCGTTGTCTCTCCCATAGCCTGGTGGCATGACCTACAACATGCCTTGTTGTGAGCAGCTTTGGGCCATTAGACTACAAAGCATCACGCAGTAGAGCTACCTCCCAGCAGGTTCCAAGCGTGCTGTTATTTCCTTCTGTTTTGGGGAGAACACTGACTCACCGTGACACCACAGCCAGTTTAAGATTCATGTTTACACAACAGAAAAGAGGGAGTTTGCCAAACTCCACAGCTCCGTCTGTGGAAGAGGATGAGGCACAGTGAGGAGTTGTACTGGAGAGAAGGAAAATGCCTGGAGAGAGCTGCATCTTTCTGAGGGTCATTAGCAGAGCAGAGATTGGTATTCTAAAGCTGCCTGGGGAACTGGGTGCTTTGAGGCTGACTGGTCTTGGGAAGGCAGTGGCATGGAAATGAGAAAGAAGAGATTCTGGCATGGATTTGGTGTATGATTAGCCCAGCACTGAGCACTATTTCTCCATTGTCTGTAATCAGTGTGTGAAGAACCTTCTTTGGCTCCGTGTGCAGCACTTAATATAGTGACACTGAGCTCTGGTTTGGATTTCTTGCCATTGAGAACTGAACACAGGTGAGGCATCCTCACAGGAGCTGGTCATTTGTCCTTGATATCTGTAACAGCTCATAGCTTTATTTAGTGTGACATCAATTATTTATTACTATTAATGAAGGGCACAGATGTCTGTCTGGTCAATAAAATATCTCCTCCTCCGCAGAGATGATCTACTTAGCTATCATTTACTCTGCAGAGAATCTTTCTGAATTCTTACTGAAATTTAATAATGCGAGCAAAGCTACTACAGCAAGTCTAGAAGGACTGTGCTGCAGGGCTGCTCTGGGAGGCTGAAATCCTTCTTTATATTTGCTGGCGGGGTGTGTGAGAACACAGGTCCAGACGGGAAAGAGAAGCCCCATTGCTTTCCATCACAAGCTACTTATCCATATAATCCCTTTTATGAAATGATCAAACTCCATCCGAAGAGATAGTTAGGTTATTTGTCCTTCTCAGGAGTAGACCATCTATTCATATCCAATTTACTTTCTTGTGCCATTACTGCCCATTAGCCTAAATATTTAGTTTCCATCTGAGTGCCTGCCCTGGTGATGCATTCACAGAGCCACGTATCTCTTCTTGGTCTTTTTATGTCTCTGCACGTACGGTAAACTTGTGCCTTTTGTTATCTCCCTGTGAAGCCTCCTCTCCTGCTTTTACCTGTGCCTTGTTCATGAGCATAGCAGAGCAATGCAACGTGGTGCCCTCCTGCTGAGCCCTTGTCTGGGCTTTGTGCAGCCAGGTGGGTACTGCTCTATTGCTGCAGCACCCCAGGTCCACTTTCACTTGGTTCGTGGTCTGTCATCCTTTTGCAGCGCTGGCAAACACACGTGCTGCCTTAGGTATGTCCAGCTGACAAGCTTCTGGTCCACATCTAGGGAATGATTTGGTTTTTGGTCCCAGGGTAGTGCAGTGACTGGGTCATATAAATAGCCGGCTTGCAAAGAGCAAGGTCCAATGGAAGCGGGAAAGGAAGTGAAGAAAATGCAGCAATGAAAACTCAATAAAATGAAACAAACACCAACAATTTGAGTAATGCTGTAGGAGCTGCCAGACGGGCTTGACCCGGGGGCTGGGTGCTCTGTGCTCCAGAGGAAGATGTGGGATGCCCACAGAGACACCCGTGGGATTCTCTGCCCCCCGTGAAGTTTCTTCCTCATCCAAAGAGAGGTCGTTTGAGGTCTGAAGAGGATCGAAAGGTCTGTCTGTAGTTCAGCAGCACACTCTGGTGCTGCTTTCTCGTGACGTGTCAGTGATTCATCCATGGTGGCAGTGGTGACTTTTGGTGACAGGGAGTTCCCCAGTCCAACCCGATGTCATATGGGGGAAAGGATGGAAATGAGAGTTGGAAATGTGCAGCAGAGTGTTGTTTGTTTGTTTAAACCATCACCCCAGCGCTGAGGGACTTGTTGAAGTCCGTGCAACTTCCAGGCAGTGACTTTTGGGGCTGCCAACCCAACCTGCCCGCTGAGTTGACCTGGGCTGTGGTACAGCCCCGGCTCTGGTAGCCAGGGTAAACTCTGGAGCCTGGTGACAGCTGCCTGAAAAACGTTTGGAAAGAACAAGTCGTGCTGGGAGCATTAAAATGAATAATTAAGGCTTGGATTCCTTTAGGGAGGAAAAGTATTTATTGCTGCTCTTTTCTCTAGCCAAGGGGGACATTTGTTACTGAATTGTGTATCTTGAGACGACTCAAACACAGCCTGGGGGGGCTGGGGAGGATGGGTTTTTTCTTCTACCTGGGTAATCCGGCCACACAATGAGGCATTCTGGGCTGGGTATATCAGTGGGATATTCCTTACGGTCTGTACCAAGAAACTAGACTTGTGCTTCACTTCAGTAGTCCTCAGTTTTGCTTACAGAAGAATAAAGGGAGAAGTGTGCTGAGAAGGGAATTCTCCGGTCTCTGCTGCGGTGCTTTGACATTTACACGTGCATGAGTACCCAGTGCTGCAACCTGGGCCCAGCTCTGCTGATCCCAGCACCTCTCAGCAGCTGCAGCCGCCCTCTCTCTGCTTCTCCAAGGGCACAAACCAGGGCAGCTGCTCATGTTTTGTACTGCTGGGTACCTCGAGCTTTCGGTCACACCGATGCAAAACGGGAATGGAATGCTCAGCATCCTCAGTGCGAGGAGCCAGCTTGCACAGCAGTGAATAATCGGGTCCAAAGAGCTCAACAAACGGGACATTTTCAGTTTCAGCTGGGTCGTGATCTAAGCGTTTAATAAGCTTTATAACCCAGGAGACAAAAAGAAAGAAAAAAAAAGAAGTATTTCAGCAGTTTTTTAATTGTTATTATTTTTCTTTGAATGCCTGTAATGGGGCGAATGTCCTTCAGCGTGGCTGAGCTGAGCGCTGTAGCAATCAGCTCCAGGAGCCGGCGGAGCACACATGAAAGGGAGCGCAAAGCTACTGATTTCCACTGAATGAATAAAAAAATAAACAGCACATTGAAAGCAATTACACCCGAGCTCTATAAACGTCTCCTTGCTTGATAATCTCACATAGCTGGAGCATATTTCACAGTGACAGGGGGTTTCTTGAAAAAGGCCATGTCCCTTTTTGAGAACTGGAAGTGCTTTCAGGGCAGGAGGGCCCTGTTGATTGTGGGTGTCCATGCTGTCCCTGGGACCTGGGGCCCTCCTTGGTGGTGGTCCCACACGTGTTGCCACTGTGCTGATTGAACACTTTCCCAAGCTCTGACTTAGCACTGGGCACAGTTTCTGCTTTGGATCCCGGTTACAGCTGTCAGCCTGAATGTGTTTTCTACTTGCTTTGTCCCCAAGCAACGTTCTCCACATAGACGTGGGGCCGTTCCTCCAGCTGGATGTTGTTGCTTCCCCAGTAAACTTTGCTCCGTAGAGATATTCCTGCATTATTTTGTCAGCGTCCAGTGGTAATTTGCACCTACGTTGATGTTTTGGTCTTTCTCATCTCTTTGCTCTCCAGGAGAATCCTTAAGCTTTGCAGATGATTTGCTTTCTGGCCTTGCAACATCCTGTGTGGCAGCGGGTCGGAGCCATGGAGATGTCCCTGAAACCAGCCTCTATTCAGTTATTTTCAAGTGCCTGGAACCGGATGGTCTGTACAAGTAAGGAGAGGCCTGTGGGGAGGTCCTGTTGGCAAGGGGGGATCTCCAATGGGTTTACATGATGGTTATTATCCTTTTTGGTCAACACAGTGTTACACCAGACAGTGGACACACAGTGAGGCTGTTGCTTTGGGTGTTGGGCTCAGTGAAATGGAAAACCAGTGTCTGCCAGCACAGCAATGGAGACACTGGGAGCCTATGGGAGACTCCACTTACATTTGTGATGGGCTTCCAGGTGGGATGAGTTTGTCTTGCATGCACAAACCAAGCTGATGTTACACACACTGTACTCATTCCTGGTCAGCTGAGAGGGCAAGATGTCAAGGGTGTGAGGGGGTTGCTCACATCAGTTGCTGTTTGTCTCACTAAGACACATTAACCAGATTGAAGAGGTCCCAAGTTCACCTGCCCACCATCCAGTCACTCCTGTAGAGATGCATGGTCACACCTATGCTGATGTTCTTAATCACTTGGCTCTTCTGAGATAACGCATTTGAGAACTTGAGGCTGGATTTGTTGTTTGAATCTTACGAAGTAACTCATATCCAAAGCAAAGCGATAATTTCAGCGTCCCACTATCGGCTTCTCTTTCACTGGAGTTTGCAGGGTATCTGGTGAAGAAAGTAGGAGTGAATTTCCATGGGAAAGAAGGTCATGTGGAGATGTATTGAAGGCAGGGGCCTGAAGGAGCCTGGAGGAGGCAGAGCAGAGCCAAGAGGCAGACAGCAGCATGCTCACCATTATGTTTTTATTCCCCCAGAACGGGACAGTGGATGCTCAGCAGCTGCGTGCTGTATTCAAGCACACCCATGTTTCCCTGTCCTCATTGCTGCAGCCGTAGCATCCTTGGGATGTTGAGGAGTTTTGCTGCCTATCCCCCTTGGCAGGGTTGTTGTAACTGGATGATCTTTGAGATCCCTTCCAACTTAAGCCATTCTATGGTTCTATTATTATGATTCTATCCAAGAGGTCCCAAAGTGCAGAAGTCTGTGGGAAGGATGATGCCAAGGGATTCAATCAGCTCTCTCCCACTGGGGAGCTGAGATCTTCAGACTCTTCTCTAGCCATGGCATCCTTTGTCCTGTGGGGTTGGCAGGAGTCGGGAGAGTCAGAGAAGAGGAAAAAGGAAAAAAAAGGAATAAAAAGGCCTCAAGGAGATGAAGGAGAGACAGAGTAAGCAAGAGAGAAACACCCAGAGCTTAATGTCAGAGCGACTGTAATAATTAAAGCACATTTTGTAGTGAGTAATGAAACTTTTTATGGGACCACAAAAGCAGTTAAAGCAAGAGCTGGCAAACGGTCTGTCAGCGAGAACTTTTTAAGATCTTGATTAATACTTTCCCTTTGCCTCCCCCTCCACCGCCCTGAAGTTAAATATGTTGACAGCCTCCAAAGATGGCAAAGTCTTTATTTTGTATCTCTGAAGCAGAACAGTGTCCAGGAGAAGGCTCCTCTCTCCATTTCATCATTTTAAATGTTTTCTTGTTAAATATCTATAATGGATGAATATAATTATTAATATCATTGGGAACTGGGCTGCTCTGAAAAGGTGCCAGGGACAGCTTGGAACAAGTGCAGAGCTCGCTAATGACCCACTGCCCATAAACTTGGTTGTGAGCTATCAGTGATTGCAGCTGCCAAAGCGCCAGGCACAGGACGAGCTGCTGGGTTGGATGGGGGGGTATAGGGTTGGGAGCCAGGAGGTCTGGCTGCTTGGCAGCCTGCACTGCCGGATCATCTTCCCCATCTGCTGGGCAGGGATAATTGCGCTCACTCGCCTCTTCGGGGGCTCTGTGATCTAATTCCTGATGGCTGTAGAGGGCTGGGAGAGCCTTGGGTGGGAGGCTTTGTTCAGGGTTGTGTCATCCCTTTGGCCAAAGCCAGGCTTCTGCTTCAAGGTCTTGCATCACACTGCTGTGGTGGGGACAAGCAGGGCTTGGCAATGCCCTGTGTCCTGGGGATGCTCCTGGCAGGTGTCTTGGGGTGAGGGACAGCAGTTCTGCATGGGGAGCCAGCAGGCATCAGTACCCTGGCACTGGGGGGCTTTGGCCCTATTGATTCTGTGGGGACAGGGCAGAGTTGCTGAGACAGGACAGGGACAGCATTGTCTCTGTCCACTAGCAGGGCTTGGCACACTTACACACATGTAGTGACATACGTACATGCTGGCATGTGTGGGGCACAGACCTGCTTTCTTGGCCATGCAAAGAATGTGCACACACACAACAGCCCCCTTTGCTCAGCATCTGCTGCTGTGTGCACCAGGACACCTGCATGGACCAACACTCCTATGCTCAGTGTGTTTGCAGACCCTGCTGTGCTTGCACATCCAGTGCACACACGTTTGCTCCAGCCTGGGAGCCAACCAGCACATATTTACTTAGCATCTGTGCATTCTCAGATACATAAGTACACACATTAAATATTCCTCTGTTCAGATGTCCATACAGTTGCGACACAGCATGAAGAAAGCCAGAACAGTGAAATGTGAGGCTAACACTCTGTTCTGAGCCCGCGTGGACATAACAACAACAGAAACACGGGCACGGGGTCACTTCTTAAATTGAATTTCTTCTGCTTGTTTCATTTGTTTTTGTGGGGGAAAAAAAAATATATCTTTGTTGGAAGGCTCCAAGCTGGTATTAATCCTGATTACAGCAGCTCAGCAGGGATCTGTACTTGTCCCCAGGCTGGTAGGTGAGCACACAGATCCTGCAGCACCGGAGCTCTTCAAAAGCAAATGCTTTTGCTTGTTCAGTAGTCTGAGGGTATCACTGAGACTGGGGGCTCTGAGATCATGGGAGTCTCTTCTGCTTTGTAAATGCATCTGATGTCCTGTCCCATTTCTTCTGTAGTACCTACAGCAGTTTCGCTGCTGTTGGCCACTTGTTTGGCATATTACCACCCTGAGATCAAAGCCGAACTTGCGCATGAAAAACAAATCCAAACAAAAAAAAAATGCTCTACAAACGAGCAAACAAGCACTAAGATTGATTCCTCTGCTTCTGAGACTTCTGTAATTTCAAAACACGCACTAACAAAAGGAGAACAGATTTCTTTGTCCTTTGCAGTTTCAGACTGATGGAAATACGTTTCCTGTCAGCCCTTTTCTTTCCCCTGCCTGTAGTACGCTGGGCTTGAGATGATGGAAAGTAATCCACTTCAGCAAGGCTGCATGGGCTCCATTGGCTCATGTATACAGTTGACGTGGATGTCCACATGTGGAGGTTAAATTCAGCCTGGAAGACCGACCTTGAATATCATACAGCCCATACATAGCTCAACACCCTACAAACCCAACAGTGCTCTTCGCTGCTGAGACAGAAGCTTCCCTTGTGTGTCCCACAGCCTCCCTGGGCCTCCAGTCTGGCTCAACTATCTCAGCTTCTCCCCTCGCCATCCCCTGAGTGCCTGGGGATGCTGAGCTGTACCTGATGGGCCACCGAAAAGCAGCTCCACTAACCCAGCACAATTGCTTCAGATTCGTGAGGATAACACCAAGAGGTGGGAGCCAGAAATGGAACATTTGGAAAGGGAAATAAACCCCCCCCTCTGGTTCCTCTATGGAGCTGCAGTGCAAACACACCAACCTCTTCCCTGCGCCACAGATACTATAATTATAGATTAGATTAAATCCCAATGTTTCGCTTTATTTACATTCCTGACCTAGCCTATTCATTTCCGGTGTTTGTGCCAAGAATCAGCACAAAATTTACTGGAAATAATATGGAAGTCATCAGGATCCCTCCCAGAGCCTTTCTTAGGAAGTGTGTTCATGCGCTGACAAGGAGCTCAAATTTACCTTCCCTTTGTTGGCCCACGTAGGGTTTCCCGTGAGTGATCCCAAACCAGCCCAGGGGATCTGGGAGAGTGAGTCTCAGAAATGTTGGGAAGGTGGATGGATGAGGGTCAGGCCCTTCAATGGGATAGAAGTGGATTTATTGCTCAGAGCAACAACGCAAGGCTCTTGGCCAAGACCCACATGCCCTGCGCAGCCAGTACGGATGCCTGTTGTCCTGGAGGCCACCTCCAGCATGGCTAGGCTTAGCCTGTCATCACACAATGAAAACACTTCTTTTGGATGGGCAATAAGGAAAGAGGCAAAGTGGTTGAGTGTTGGGATCCTTTGGAGCACTGAGAGGCAGCAGTTGCAGTTCAGCAAAGCTGAAGGAGCTGGCTCAGAACAAGACTGATTAATGTTGACTGACCTCTGCTGTATGCATAGCTGGGATAAAAAGTGGAATGGAAACCCTTGGTGCTCAAGTGTCTACTAGTGCTGGCAACAGTCTGCTGCTCCTTATATGATACTAATTGTTATTGTTGGTCTTCCGTCAGGAAGACACATGAATGAGTGCTGGAGAAATCGGAGACGGATCCCAAGTAGCTCAGTGGCATGGGTTAAAACACATCTGTTACAGCCCTTGGCTGAGTCCCTCCTGTTCACAGGAGCTGTGCTGCTTCACTGAATCCACCTCTTCTATTCCACATGCTTTCCAGCTTCCTGAAGTTAAGCAATGGATGGCTGTAGTTTCTTTTCAGGCATTTCTGGCTTGCAGAAACTCAAGGAAGGCAAGTCAGGAGTAGAACAAATCCCAGCCTCTGAATCCTGGCTCTTCCTTTCTCAGCAGACCAGGGTTGCCTTAGAACCAGGCTGCCCACACGTTGGCTTGGATGTGCCGTTGTTTTTGCTGAAGTAAACCCAACACCGAGCAGCCCATCTGGACTTGGTGCAAATCCCTGTAGTGGAGGAAGACTGGCCCCCTGGAACATGGTCTGTAGGGAGGACAGAGGCTCAGCACAGTGAGGAGACAATCTTTCTGCTAATGTCAGTGACATCCCATGTTGGACTCTTGTTGAAGTTTCTGAGCTCAGGTTAGAAGCTGCCTCTTGCTAAGGACAGGGCTCTGAGCAACATGATTGAGCTGTAGATGTTCATTTCAGGGAAGCTGAACTAGATGGTCCCTTCCAACTCAGACACTTCTATGACTGTGTTTGTATCCAACCCAGCCTGGTTGACTCAGAGCAGGGCCTCCAGGATCTACTGCAGTATGTCTGTTCCAACACTTGCCATCGCCATTCTGAAAGTTGGATTTGTGCCTCAATTCTCCTTCACATCCATCTCCTAACAGTGTCCAGCCACCTGGGACAGATCTGGCATCAGGAGCAGCCTTTCCACTGACCTCTGTGGAGCCTTCTCTGGGACCTGCCAACCGTATGAGCATCTCCTGTCTTTTTGTTGGAAAAGCCAAATTATCCATCCCAAATTCTCTGCTTTTTCTCCCACCTTGTGCCATAAAGAGAAACAGAACAGCCTTTGTTGCCTCTCGTGGCCAACTCCTCCCCACCCTTTCCTCAGGACATCCGGATTGAAATAACGTTCTTGGTGGTTTTGTTCTGAAATCTCCTGGCACCCGAGCTCCAGCCCTGGCTGGGTCCAGGCCCAGTTGCATCGCTCCTCTGGGGCAATGGGAGGAAGGCATGTGGTGGGAGCAAGGAGGAGGAGGAGGAGTCACAGCTGGATGGTTGGTAGGGGATTGCATCTGGGGGAGTGTGTGAATGGGGGATTCTTCCTGGAAATGGCAGTGGGGTGGAGAGGAGGGGTTTGGCCTGTTGGTCTGCTGGTAGGCAAATGGAGCTCTGCAGTTCCACCTCTTCCCCATCATAAATTTACTCACCCCTTACAGTTATGGACTTGGAGAGTATTTTTATCTCTCTGTGTGTAGAAACCTAATGCCACTAACATAGATCCGTCCAAGTCTTATCTCATTGACTGATGGCAGAGCAAGTACAAGAGATGCAATATAAATACCAGCACAGATACTACTGGCTTTGATTTGCCTCTAAGCTAGCAAAAGTTGCACTGTGCTGTTGTGTTGGAGTCCTTTGTTTGGTTCTTCAGTTCTCCATGTTGCAGAGCACCTTCTTTCTTAAGACTGGAAAGCTGAGGACAGTGCTGATTTGATTCTTAAGCAGTGTTGGGTTTTGAACCCACTTCCCTTCCAGGACAGAAGGGTTTCACTGGTTGCAGTGTGTGTTTCTTTTATATTGTACAGGAGAAGTAAATCAGGACAAGGACAAGTGGTTTTGTTCTTATTGACCATTTCCTAGCAGGGGAAACTGAGGCAGGAAGCAGCAATATGCCTTGGTCTGGAGCTGAATGGAGAGCCGCGGGATGCCTTCACTCACACTTCACCTAAGCCTCTCTCTTCAGGAGAGCACTTCAGAGAGTTGTTTCTTTATCCAGAGGCTGTGCAATATATATCTCATACACAAAAGTGGGGCCTCATCTTCTTCAAGTCCTTGGGTGGTCTGGGCTGTAGATCTGAGAGTCGACATCAAGGAAGTTGAGGCACGCCTGTGAAAATGCAGCAGACTTATTTGGTGTCTCACCTCTCCTCTCTCTCTTGTTCTTGCCCTCAGTGTGTTTCTTTTTCCCTAGCAGAGCCAATCTGATAGCAGGATGACCTTTTTGCACAGCAACAGCGCCTCTTTGCCAGCTGCAGTTCCCCTTCTGCTGCCAGGGCTCAGTCCATTGACTAGAGCATCTCAACTGGGGCGCAGTGACATCATTCATCATGGTGTCCCTGTCACTTCCAGCCCAAGGCAGGAAGGTCAATGTGGCAGTAGAAGATGAGGTGAATTTGATTCTTGAGGGATGCTACTTCTTGGCTTTCTATCCCCTGTCTGAGCTTGGCAGATCCTGGCTGCCTACTGCTCCAGTCCCGTGTCACCTTGTACTGCCAAGGACAGGTACATTGCCCTGATGAGCAGTGTCCCCAAGTACACATGTCCTCATCACTGCTGGTCACCTCTCATACACACACACGCACACGCTTCCCTCTGCACATCAGGACTGAGATAAATTTGATTATACAGCAATATGGTTTCTGTTATGAAAAGAGGAAAGAAAATACCCAGGCTTTCACTGAAAGCCCTCGGAGCCAAAGCTTATGTCATATATTTAAATGTTTCTAAAAAAAGACGGAGGGTGAGGGCTGTACTTTGTTCAGGGAGTGATGGCTGGAAGGCACAGGAAGACAGGGATTCTCTTGTCACTGGATGAGCTGATGGAGCTGTGAAGATCTGCTGCTTTGAGGAGCTGTACCCAAATCTGGGGAGCTGGGTTGCTGGCAGATGGTTGCCCAAATGGCTGGGCAGTTTGGTGCTGACCCATTGGGCTGTAGACCTTCTGGGATGTTCAACCTTTGAATCAGAACCTGTTGTTTTCCTTCCATGTTTTCTGCTCTTGATTTCTGCTGGGGAAGCCCCAGGACTGTGCACAGAGCAGGGACCTAAGCAACATTGGCACACACCAACCCCTGGCATTGACTTCTTCCTTCTGAGCATCTCCTGCCCCGCTCTGCAGTTATGGAAACATCCTCAGCTCTTAATCTTATTGCACAACCCTGAGCAGAAGTGCCTGCTGTTGGGCTGGGATGCTTTCATCCTTTTTTTTTCTGTCTGGTTTGCGTCATTGCGACATCACAGCCTTCCAGCCCTTCCATGTCAGCTTTGTGCTCACTGCGGAGCCAGGATGCTGGGGTGCGCCTTGTACGCACTCCCCAGGAGGTGATGGACAGAAACAAGCACCCTGAACCAGAACACTTACTCACTGTCCCTCAGCACATCACCCAAAGGTGTGAGGGAAAGTGTTCCAAGCTATTAGGGCTGCCACAAGCTGTGCTCCTGCCCTGCACAGTATTTCTCTTCCTGCTGGGGCATCCATCATGCACAGCCAAGGGCCCAGGTGTGTCCCAGCATGGCATCCATCATGGACCCACATGCATGGAGATGTGTGACAAGGACTGATGGTGTGTCTGTCCATCCCATGTATCAGCTCAGAACCAGAGCGCCTCTTCTCTGGGAGCTTTTCCATACCAGTAGCAGGAATGCATAGCTTAGCACAGCCTCATACCACATAAAATCACCCTGCAGTCCCCAGCCCTTGCAGACCCCCTCTGGCTTTCAGCTCTGCCCATACATTGTACCTGCTGTACACAGGATTGTTTTCCAAGTGGAAACATGAGGTGAAGCATTAACTCCACAGGGGCCTTTCTGTGCAATGTGCAGGGTTTAAATATTTATGTTGGCAAAAAGCATATAATAGGCAGCTCGAGATCAGAGATAATGAAACTGAGGTGTGTGGGGAGGCAGGGGGAGATGGAAGCAGAAGGGAGGGGGACCCAAGTGGGTTGTAGTGTGCCTGCACAGGTGATTGCTTTTGTTCTCGTTAATATCCACCTGTGTGGGGAGAGGGATCCAACCACATTGCTGGGAGCTCTGTAGCACGTACTGGGAGAGGAATGTGTCCCAGCTTTGGCTGGTGGCTGTCCTGGTGGCATGTGGGGACTATCCTGGGGGTGTCATCCACCAATGATGTGTGGCCCTGAATCACCAGTAGTGCTGATACAGAATCCCTCACTCTTTCAGATTGCTGTACTCAAGGTTATTGACCAATGGCTGTCTCTGATTGGGTAGTAATATGGTTTGCATTTGTAGCAGAAGTGCAAAGTCACAGCTTGAAGCAGTGATTGAGCACCTGGTGGGAAGGCAGGGCCAACCCAGAGGAGCTCAGGTGTGTGCAATGCCCCTGAGTGGAGCCAGGATCCACCCCTTCCCAGACCTCATTTAAGGGTTGGCAGTGGGAGTGAAAGCATCTTGCAGGAGATTCCTGTGCACCTATAGCCTTCTGAAGGTAAGCAGCTTTTTTCCTTTGTTTCTATGGCTGTTGAGTGTGAGCAAATCCTTGCTTGGTGCAGCCTAGGACTTTGCTGCTGTGCTTTTGTTGCTGAGCTTTCCATCATGTTTGCAGCATTATGTGGAGGGTTGTCTGGTGGGTCAGGAGCTGTTTGTTGCTGTGATAACAGCATACTGAGCACGTTAATGGATAGCTTTGCACTAATGAAGAGCATAGGATGGACTAAGATGAGGGGAGTGGGCAGGAAGGTGGTGGAGTTGTGATACTGAGGAGCAGTGTCAGTGGGTATTGTGGGGTAAGCTGGACTTTGTGATCTTGGAGGTGGCTCTATGAGGAGTGGGCATAGAGCATGCTGCAGGGAGAGCTCATTCCATTGCAGGAGGGGAAGAAGGAGCTCACACAACAGCGAAGGGTGCTGCTCTTTCTCAATTCATTATCTTTACAAGACAACGACTTCTCTCTCTCTCCCCACTTGCATCAAATCCCCCAGAAGTGGGGGGGGGGGCCCCGTGCCACGCAGTGGGACTGCAGCCAGTCATGTAGCCCCTGGGGAGGTATGAAATGAGGCATGAATGGAGTGTTAGGAGAGAATGGAAACTCTCAAGCGGCTCCCAGGCCGGCTCTGTTGCGGGGGGTCCCTTACTCACGATGACAGCGCTGCCTCTCATAAACATGCATTTCCTCATCCCCGTTTGTTTCTCTCTCTTGTGCAATCGCGTGTACCAGACGGGAATGGGAGTGAGTCCCAACGGTACGTGAATGTGTCACAGAAAACCTTCCCACCCTGCCACCAACGAAGTACTGAGAAATAACAACAGGATTTGAGGGAGAATGGAGAGAAACTGGGGGGGGAAAAAGAGAACGAAAAGATGGGGAGCTGGATGGGTTTGCTACCAGCCATGAGTTATTGTGAGTGTAAATGTGAAGGCATAGCTGCGCTGGTAGTTTGCAGTGTCAACCAATGCTCAGAAGCCCCCATTGCACTCAGTGTTGGGCATCCTCTTGGGAAAACAAAATTGCTTTTCCAGATGGCTTTACTGGGATGGTGGGGGGACAAAAATAGGGGCAGAGTGACTTGGCTGAGATGACACAGTACTGAAACCAAGCGAAAAGCTCCATCCTCTGTGCTGGGCTGGTTTCACTTGGGAAGTGAGAGCATCACAGCTCCTGTGCTTCCCTCCTGTTGATCATGTTGTCCATTCAGAAGCTTTGCTTCTGAAATAACATTCTTGGCATAGATCACAACCAGGGTGTGTTGTGGTTGTGTGGTGTAGGGGCATCATGTGCAGCAAGTCCCCTGGGCTGGGGCTGATGGCAGCAGTGCTGGAGCCCTCACTTGGGCTCATGGGCAGGATGGAGGAGCAGGGTGTCAGCTCAGAACAGCTTCTGTGAGCTGCAGTCGTTGCTTCTGCAGCAAGAAGCAGGAGAGGAGGCCTGCAGGAGGGACGATGCCTCTGAGCACTCACTGACCCAGCTCACTGCATGCTCCCTCAGGAGTGAGGTGGCTCTGTGCTGTGGGAGCAGGGTCTGGCTGCTCAGAGGCCATCTGGGGGTAGCAGAGCTCGCTCTTAGGGCCGCTCGGCCATATAGCCACCATTTCAATAAAGAAATGATTAAATGGGGGTGGGGGTGTAGAAAAACCCAAAACATCTGTTTTACTTCAAATCGGGTAAGATTCCTTTGCTCACAAGGAATGTGTAAATCACGCCGGGCTGGGAGATGTACATAACCCTGCCTGAAAGCTCCCTTGCACTTCAAACGAATTCTAACGTACTTACTGGGATTTTGTTTTTATTATTTGTTTTGCTCCCCCACCACCACTGGGGCTGTGAGAACCGAGTCCAGCAAGGACCTGGACCTGGTCAGCATCCTTCTGCTGGGTGCACAGTGGGGACAGAGCAGCACAGGGTACAGTCTCCCCTCGCTTGGATCTGCCTTGAGTTTTGTGAGCAGAGGCATCCCCCACCTCCCAGCCCCATTGTGTGCCTTTATTGTTGGCAGGCTTGGCTTTGTTTGATGCTGAGGGCAGGCGATGCTGGGGGACAAACCCAGTGGAGATATGCTGTACTGGTGGGGAGCACGCGGCCTCCCCGTGCCGACCAGCGGCAGTCGGTGCGACCCATTGCCTTTCTTGTTGGGCTCTCAACCAGGAGGCCCTATTGTGGTGGCTTATATAAGAACAGAGAGCCATCAGCTCGTTTGACCTAGACCACCCACCACTCCTCAGATGACACTGGCTTTTGAAGTCGCTACCAGTCTGGGCTGGATTTCAACCAGTGGTCCAGATGGAAGCCAAGCCCCCAGGAGGATGAGAACAAGCCCCACCAAGGGGATCTCGTGGGGTAGCGAGCTGTGGAGTGTCTGGTTCTTGTTTAGAAGGACTGTGAGGTTGGGAGGGGAAGCGTTTCCCAATTTGCCAAGGGTCACCACCTCCCTCTCCCTCCCATCTCTTCAGGGCTGGCCATGGCCAAGCTTTGCAGAGCATTTGTAGGTTAAGTGGCTGGGCTGGTGAGCTGTGAACATTTCCATTGTGGAGCTCGTCACAGGGGTCCAGTGCCTCTCTTCTTTCTCCTTTCTCTCTGGCACAATAGGAGGAAGAGTTTGATTTATTCTCCCTCTCCTTCTGAGCAGCCTTGTCATGTCCTGAGCTGCAGTCCTGATGGGAGGAGGAGGGCTGTGCTCCTAGCACAACCCAAGGCACAGAGACCCAAAGCAGTGTCCCTCTGGAGGCCCATCAGGTGTGCAGGACTCACGTGCTAATGCTTTCAGATGAGCTGGTCCCCAACACCCCCTCTTCCTTTTCTCCTGCTATGATGATAGTTGCCCAGTGGTCTTGCTTTCTCTGTCGTCATATCCACAGTGTTTATGGCCATCCCCTGAAGGTCTTTTGTGCAGCTTCACTGTAATATAAGACCAAGTCCACTTGGTCCTTAGTGTAAGCATGGGAGCAAAAGCCCCAGGGTCGTGACACCGACTGCACAAGTATTATTTCATGTCAGGGCTGCTGCTTTGGGCGTACTGTCTTGCTCCAGTGCCAGGGAGCTGTTCTCTCATCCACATTTCATCCCCACCAGCAGCTTTATCCAGCACAGCGGCACTTCTCTCTGTGGGACTTGCTTTGCCCTGCCTCCATCCGTGGTGTAAAGCCCCTGAGCATGAGCCAGGCACCTGCTGGCAGTATCTGATGGTTGCTGCTTTATGTGCTTCCAAAAAGCACCTGGCACCTGAGGCACATGGTACAGGGAAATGCACTCCTCCTATGCAAGCTCTCATTTCTCCATGTCTGCTGGCTTTAGGATGAGAGGTAACAGCCTTAAGTTGTTCTGGGAGAGGTTCAGGTTGGATATTAGGTAAGACTTCTATCCTCAGCAGAGTGGTAATGCACTGCAGTGGGTCTTCCCAGGAGTGATGGGGTCACCATCCCTGGAGGTGTTCTGAAAACAAGGAGACGTGGCACTGAGGGATGTGGTCAGTGGATGTGGTGGAGTGAGTTGGGGTTGCACTTGGTGATCTTTGCTCTTCTTCAGCCTCCATGACTCTATGGTTCTGTTTGCTTCAGAGTGGTGTTGCTCTCATTTACCTTTCTAAGTTCTCTCTAGTCTCTGAGTTGACAATGGACTAAAATACATTCCTTTTCATGAGGAAGCCATTGGATTAGTTTTCAGCTGGAACGCAAAATGTGAAGCACTGGCAAGAGCACGTCGTGGCTGCATCACTTTGGAGAGACTGAGCCTTGTCCTGTCCCCCATCTATGTGATACAGCTGGGTTATTGCCCAGCCACATTGCATACATACAGCCAGCAGCTTGCAGGCACTTGGACACTTTGCACGGGTGTTTGGCAGATGCTGGGCTGTTTATTGAACTTGGGGTTGTTAGACCCTTTTCCCTGCAGCTCATGGTGGTTGAGCATCTCCTGGAGCTGCACAGGCCAGCAGAAATGTCTGTGTTATCTCCTCAGGATGGGGAGAAATCCACCACCAAGCCCAGGACGGTCAGCACAGAAGTCCTTTATCTCCCTTCCCACAAATAAGGATCACGAATAAAGCACTCAAACATTGTCAGCATTGTGAGATGGAGTTTAAAAACATTATGAGCCAACGTTGTTGTCTGTAAATAAATAACACGTTCTGGGCTTTCATTCTCATTGCGGTTTTGGGACTTTAGAATTCAGTATTTTGTGCTTTTTTTTTTTTTTCCTTCCTCTGCATTGAGAAAGGCAAGAAATGTATTGTTCTTTTTTATCCCCTTTCTCAATGCAATTGACAATCTTCCACAGTCAGTGGATTCCAGGAACTGAAGCTTTAACCCTCCTCCCTCCCCCAAGAACTATCTCAAACCCAGCGATAAAATCCCTGCTTTAGCCAACTTTGGGTGGGGTATCTACAAAGAAGGTGTTGCTGACATTTCACGAGGGCACATGTTAATTGCTTTCTATCTCTATCTATGAGTTCCTTCTGGTCCCAGTAGGTTTCAGTGTAGTAGTAAACATTTAAGCAGCATTATTTTATAGGACTTAAGCTTTATTTCTCTGCAACGGTGGCTGCATTTCCAGGCATGGAGGGCTGCTCTCTGCCAAAAGCATATGCACATCCACTGGTGAAATTATTGTTCAAAAAGCAGCATCCATGTATGATCGTGCTGATAGTACTGGTGGAAAGGAGGGAGCACTGCAGGGAATGCTTATTGCTGCACAAACCAACCTCCGAGGTACGGGGGAGGCAGTGCTGCCTTATGGTATTCCAGCGTGGAATTCATGCAAGTATGGAGCCAGCTCCTTTTGGTTCCTGGCTTTGCCATCCCTTGGATAGAACACTCAGAACCACCTGTTTGTCTTGGTTTTCCTTACAGGCTCCCCAAGGGCCCCATTGGCACTGTTGGGAGCAGCTCTGTTGCTGTCAGAGAGCCCAAATGCTGTATACAGATGGTCCTGTCCCCACCTTCCCCACAGCTGCCATGGGTGGCTTCTGGACAGTGAGCAGGACCCACAGATCTCTGTGCTCTCTTTATTATCCATTTCCACAAATAAAAGGGAAAAATAACCCACCCGCTATGCAGGGCTGTTAAGAATTGCTCTAAGAGCATTCAGCCACAGAGAGGCTGGGTGGTCAAGAAGGTGGGCAACCATCATCTCCAACTTTTGCAGTCAGCCCCTGTTGCTGTGGCTCTCCTGGTTGAGTTGCTTCACTCCATACACGTCTGTTTGCCATCACTAAAGCAGAGCTGTCAGTACAGCAGTGCTTCAAGAGTCAATCTTTTGGATGTTAGTGGCAAAGCCCTCTGAGATCCGATGCTGGGTGGAAATGGAGAAGGGCAGAGGGTGCCCAGCAGCTCTCCTTGAGAGTAAATCAGAGTCATTTGGACTGGAAAGCCCTTCAAGACCATGAAGTCAAACCTCCCTGCACTGAACAATCAGGATGCTGTTACTCTTGGCAGCTGATGACTTTGCTCTGTTGGTGTTGGCAGAGGGCAGAAGCACAGCCCAAAGGGGTCCTTCCCCCCAGCAGACAGGGGATGCGCTGTGACCACTGCCATGCAGCCACATCCCTCCTTGACCTGCAGCTGGTAGAATAGCTGATGCAGGTACTAATTGTTGACTATTACCATTGTTTTCATCAAAATCTGCTGTTTTCAAGGCAAGTGTTCTGGTACTGATTGCCCCACAGATAATAGAGCCTTCTTGATGAAGCCAGCATAGACAGAGCAGAGGTTTCATATTAGATGTGCTCACCCATTCACAAAGGAAAATACAACCAGCACAGCTAAGCCAGTGAGCCAGGATGAGGACAGAGGTCAGCTTGCAGCAGAAACCCACCTTCTGAGCCCCTTGAGAGCTTGCCACATTCACAGTGACTCAGAGGAGACTTGTATCACACTCCATAACTCCTGAAAGGAGGTTGTGGTGAGATGGGGTTGAGCTCTGCACCCAGTAATGCAATAGGATGAGAGGCGATGGCCTCATGTTGCATCAAGAGAGGTTCAGGTAACATTTCTTCTCACATGGAGTGATGCAGTCACTGTCTGTGGAGTTGTTCCTTAACCTTGGAGATGGGGTTGGACTTGGTGATCTTCAGTCTTCTCCAGCCTTAACGATTGTATTCTTCTAAGAAGAGCATTGCCTCCCACTGGGTGCCAGGATGGGCTGCAGGACTCCTGGGGTGCCCTTCTTGACACTGCACAGCCCAATTACAGCTGCTTTATGGACCCAAAGAGAGCAATCTGCGCTGCCAAGCTGCCCACAGGAGACTCCTTGCTCAGTAGGTTGAGTAGAGACAGCAGCTCTGCAGAGCCCAGCAGTCACACTTCTGACCTGAATTTGAAATCCCCTATTGCTCTGCTGCTGTCCCTTAATTATAGCTGGAGAACAGCCTGTGTGTGGTACTTGTGAAGTTGCACAGCACGGACATCCTTCCTGAGATGCTCCCACTCTGAGCCACGCTCCCTGTAAATTAAGGAAAATGATGTCATGCCAAAGAATTAAATAGCAGCTCCTTGGGCAAGCGCAGCGTCTGCATATCTCCTGCCTGCCCCAGCTTTGTCCCTTTGCACAAGCAGGTCCCTTAGCAGTCTGCTGGTGCCCTTTCAGTCAGCAAATATTGTTACAGAACTAATGCTAATTGCTCAGAGAGAGCATGTCCTGTGCTGGGAATTGCTGCTGTGCAGACATCAGCTCTTATCGGCTGCTGGTGGGATGTGGGAGCAGCACAGGGGTTGGAAGCAAGGAGCAGGCAGGCATCCCTGCTGTCCCTGATAAGGATGCTAAGAGTTAGGGCCACTCCTTAAATAAATGTGCCTCAGGGTCTCAATCCCCTTTCAACTTACAGCTGCAAGGCTGTGTTATTTCAGGGACCCGTGTGCCCAACTCCTACTTTGTCAAAAGCAGCTTTAGTTTCCATACCTGGTTCAGACTGGGTAAATACAAACCAGTCCTTCCTGGGAGAGTGGATGAAGATTGCTGCGCCTGCTGCGAAGAACCATTCCCATTTTGGAGCTTTGAAGCTGTGAGCACGGCTCTGAGCTCAGCATTGCAGGACGTCCCATGCAGCCTCAGCCTGTTTATTCAGTACTCCATCCAGCACAAAAGCTGTATTTTACTGTCAGATGCTCTCCATTAGCTTCAAGTGTGAAATTATCATTCCCACCCTTTTAACCAGCCCCACCCTGGTGAGGAAATGATCTAGAAAACAACCTCAGGGGCCTTTTGCAGGATGCGTGCGAGCTGTCGCTTGTCAGCACAGAACCTACTTAGGGCAGAAATACTGCAGGGAGGTGCAAGCACTGCAGTGTTGCTGCACTGCTTGGGTGCATGGCACCTCACACAGAGGTGTGCGCATCCTTCCACAGCTCATGGAGCTACATGCAGTCCATACTTGGTGCATGGGGTTGCTGCTTCCTGCCCCCATGGCTCCTCTTGTTGTTTGCTTTCTTGTTCTTAGTCAGAGACATCTTACATCCCCTTCAGATGCCAGAAGTGACTGATGGGATCCAGGTCCACACTTTTCACTTCTCATGAAGTCAGCTCCCATAATAACCCAGTGGTATCAGACCAAGAGATAAAGACATTTTTCTTTCACTTTCTGCCTTCCAGGTTCACACTGTATGCAGTGGACACACGAGGGAGACACTCAGAGCTGAGCACGGTCACCCTGAGGACAGCCTGCCCACTGGTAGATGACAGCAAGGCAGAAGGTCAGTCTTCAGGCACCTCATTTCCCAAGACAGAAGTCATTTCCTGTTAATTTTGCTTTTCCTGTATCCAGTGCACACTTGCAATCCACTCCAGTCTCCTCTTCCAGAGCACAAGCTCCTATAAACAAGCCCTGGGCATAGGAACATGGGGCTGGAATGGGTAGCAAAATGCAGACATCTTGTAGTAGAAGCTCTGTGGTCCTGTGCAGCTCAGTGCCATCATGCCTGTTCCCTTGCATGACCCTGGGGTCCTGCCAGTAAACATCCTATGGAAAAGGGTGATTGCTGCCTGCAAAGCAAGGGGCAGCCCTGGCTGGGGCCCAGCTCTGAGTCTTCAGTGGGACATCAGTGGCTCCATTGCATCAGCTCCATTGGTTCTGAAATGGAGACACCAACCACCTTCATAGTTCCACTCACCAGCTTTGAAACCAGTCAGTCTGATTTGTTCTCTCCTTCCCAAAGCATTTTGCTGCTTTCAGGTTTCAAAAAGATTTGTCAAAGACAAAAAGAGCTGCTGCTTATTCCCTTCCTTCCTACCTTGGGAAACAAACAAAAGAAAGTTTTGATTAATGCTTTGTTTAGTGTTATTGATAAGCACTTCCAAAAAACAAAACAAACAACAGAAAAAACAAGAGCAAATGAGAGGCTTCCAAGAAAAGGAAAGAAATGGGGGTTTGTGCATTTTTCATTTCTGAAAAGATATTCTTTCCTACAGCAGAAAATGCACCTTCTTGTTCAATAAATCAAGCTACACTTGCAGCCATCCCAGCATCTCCCACCCAGGGCTCTCTGCTTGTCCTTTTTCCTCTGCTGTAATGCTATAATGGGGTGGAAAGTACCACAATAATAGCAGGGTGGCAAAGTCTTCAGCTGCAGCAAATGGGGGTGAGCCCAAATGCAGCAGCAATGAAGGAAAAGAGCTTCTTACCTTGAGAAGGCTTCAGGTATGCAAGGACCTCCAACCAGGGATACCTTCTCTTTCACTGCCAGCCCTTAAATGAGGTCTCAGAAGGTCTCCTGGCTCCACCCACTCATTCAGGTGCATTGTGTACACCTGAGCTCCCCTGGGTTGGCCCTGCCTTCCCACCAGGTGCTCCATCACTGCTTCAGGCTGTGACTTAGCATTTCCACTACACCTGTGCTCATTAAATCCTGTCCTCTGCTCCCTTTCAGAGATAGCTGACAAAATCTACAACCTCTACAATGGCTACACCAGTGGGAAAGAACAGCAGACAGCCTACAACACGCTGATGGAGGTCTCTGCTTCCATGCTGTTCCGAGTCCAACATCACTACAATTCCCACTATGAGAAGTTTGGAGACTTTGTCTGGCGCAGTGAGGACGAGTTGGGGCCCAGGTACCCACCCTTATCCTGCATCCTCCTAGCCCTGCTGCCTCTCCTGTTATTTGCCATCCAGTTGAGCAGACCTTACTTGGTCATTCATAAGCATCTGTGGGACATCAAGGATCTGGGTGGAAAACTAATCTGAGCTGGGTGGTACTGCAGGGTACTGGGCACACCATGGGGAGACCAGAGGGTCTTAATCAGGTACAGGTCCTTAATCAGGACCAGAGAGGATCAACAGCTGAGCAAAAAAAATTGGCTAAAATGCTGCTAGGGGGTATTTTTTATGGATTTCTCTCCCTATTGGACCTGACACATCTTTATCCTCGCTGTGACATATGATTGCTGTACACACTGTAAACATTTCCAAAGTTCCCTTTTCCACCTTCACTCTCCCGTAACATTGATTCAAGTCATTGATGTGGGTGCTACGTAAGTTGTCCTTTATTTCACTGCTGTGGTACCCCTGGTTGCCATGCAAGGATACCACGGGTGCACAGTGCCTCATCTGTCACCTATGTACAGCCTTATGCTAGACGTAGCCCTTGGTAAACACTCAGCAAGAAGTGTTCGGAAATAGTCATAGCTCTATGGACAAGTTAAGATGTCTTACAGAATTCACGTAGACTTGAAGCTTTTGTAGACACTGCTCTTGAATCATCCTCATCTAACTTTGGATGGGGCCCTGGGCAGCCTGATCTGGTGCTGAATTTAGTGGTTGGCAACCGCTGGGAACTAGATCCCTTCCAACACAAGCCATTCTGTGATTCTTTGTTGTTCTTTGTCAAACTGGAGCGGGGAGGGATGGAGGAGTGGGGTTGGGCTGTCCATGAATAACTGGAAAAGAATTTCCTTCTTGCTCCTCGACTCCGGTCTGCTTGTTGGACACGAGTGAGGATCTGTCCATAATACCAGGATGACGGCACTTCAGAACAGCTTCTCCTCTCCCAGACATAAATCCAGGCTGGCCTGGTGCTTGCCCTCCCACAGAAACGACCTTGGTCATAATTTCTTTGATTGCTCATTAGCGCCTGACGCGGAGCCACTCTTCCTTCCCACCACCTTCCTCCTTCTCTGATGACACTGCGGACTTGTTTGTCCTTTCCAACTGCTCCTCTCTGTGTGAGCCCCTGGGGTCCATCAGCCTCTTCTTGCACTCTTCTTACTCTTCTTACTTCCCTTGTCACTTGAGATCCAACATATTGCACCATGTTAGCTACCCTGATACCTGCACTGCGCCGCCAGATTTGCAAGGTGACATTTAAATTGCCCTCATTGTTGCACTCCATACCAAGCTACATCTGGAGCCAGTGGTCGATTCGGCTGCTGTCTGCCTGCCTCGCCAGGCAGATGATCCCTTGCAGAGCTCATGTGCCCCCACTCCGTACTTGAGCAGTGTTTGACCTGCAGCCAAGGGGAAATGCAGCGGCAGTCGATGCCAGACTGTGACAAGAGCAGAGCTCTGCATCCCGCCCAGCATCGCCGGGAGCTGGGACAGAAGCAGAGGCACTGATGTGGGGAGGATTTGCCAAGGGAGGCCATCTCGTAACACGATTTTAATTGACGGGCTGTTCTCCTTCCCAGAGGAACATTCATTTTCATACCTTGAAATGTTTATCAGATGAGCCTCAGATTCGCAGTAAATGTTCGCTCATAAAACTGAGCGACAAGAGGGAAGTTGATTGCCTCCGTGTAATAAATACATCACACTGGAGTCCTCGTGAGCCCAGTTTCCATGAAAGCCACAGGTTACTGCAAACAGCTGCTCGCGAGAAGACACGCTGACAGCCAGATGTCCCAACCAGACGGTTTACATTAAGGAGACATTAAAAACTTAGCTCATAGGTGGCCCTAAACCAGGACTTTCTGTGGTCAGCAGCATCTTGGCACCTGGCTTGCTTCATCCCGCTCATCTCCTTCAGCAACAACAACCCCTTTCCTGCTCCCCCCATTCCTCTTACAAACACCAAGTGAGTCTCGCAGAGTTGATTTGTTCCAACAGAACACAGGAATCTGTCTAAAGCAGTGAAGGTTTAATGCTACTGTGCGTTCAGACCTTTGGATCGGTGCAGCAAGAGCGCTTCCTGACATGGCAACGGGGAGACTTCTTTATTATTTTCTCATACTGTATTTTTGGACTACCCTTGTGACCACTGCAAACAGAGCCTGGCTTTTAGGAGGAGGCGGAAGAAAGAATTAGGTTAAAATCTTCCTTCTGTGCCCCTGCCTGTGGCTACCAGGAACAGCCAGGTCAGGATGTGGGGCTCACAGCTCTCCTTCCCTCAGGCAGGTCCCCAGGCAGCAGCCGGGATGGCCGCATGAGATCAGTGCATCCCCAGAGCAGCTGCCTTTCTGGGGAATGCAATGTACCGATGGGAGGTTGTGATAAGAGGCCATCGAGTCCCGGACTCATTATCCTCTCAGATGAGGGTCTGACAGACCTGGGTCAGTTCTCAGTAGAGTGGAAAAATCTGAATTTATGACAATATTGTCCCATATGGGAACAGTGCAGACAGGCAGCCACCTTCTCCTGCAGCAGACAGAGGAAGCTCATCCTCTCTCTCACTTGGCACCTTTCTTGGCAGCCCCCTTTCCCCCTCTCACCCTCCTTCCCACACCAAGAGGGGAGCAGCCGTCCAGAGCTGTCTCTATTTGAATCCCTCTCTTCACCATTTATGATGTGGGTGATGAACTCCCAAATTCATCACTCAAGAACCGGTCCCTGGGGACACAGAGTGGGGACGCCCTGCGGTGGAGCTGGGCTAACGGGGGGGGGGGGGCAAAAAGGGGCTGTTCCATCCCTTGGGGGGCTGAGAGCTGGGAGCTGGCCGTGAAAATGACCCCCGCCTCGCTCCCCTGCTGTCCTCTCTTGATTCCTGCCCTTTAATAAGGCAATAAATTATTGTTTCTGGCAGGGATGAGGCTGGTCAGCATTTAGGAAGATTTCATTTCCAGTATTTGAAAAGGTGGTCGTTCTGACCCGACAGCCCCTCCGCAGGGAGCACTTGGGTAATACCCAGGGCTTGATTTATGGTGTTAAATTGGCAGCCCAAGAGCTGCTCCTGTAATTTATTACCCAGCCTTCACCAGAAAGCTTCTCTCCCTTTCTCACCCCTCCCCTCACCCGCTCTGTCTCTCTTGCTCCTTATTTTTTTTTTTTAAGAGGGAACAGCTGACAGCCAAAAGCTAAATCTAATATTTACACATGACTTCATTACCCCACTAAAATAAGTGACTCAGTCTCAAAGTGGTGAAACCCATCAAAATTAGGGCTTTGGTACCAGAAACCAAAAGCAAGGAACCCGATTCCCTCCCTCCCATCACCTGGACCACGGTGCTGTGCTTTCTCAGCATCCTTGTAGACTCAGCTCATCGTGTGCTGCATCCCCTTTCCTGGGGCTGATTGCACCGAGCACAACTGCAGATGCTGCAGATGTGGAGACCACCGACCCAAGAAGCATTGCCTGCAGGTAATGAGAGACCAGCAGGTCTGCATGGTTCAGCCCTGGGCTTCTTGCTGCTCTTTGTTGAGCTGTAGATGTAGATGTTCCTGCTTCTTTCAGGGCAGTTGGATTAAATTACCTTTGAAGGTTCCTTCCGACTCGAAAGCATTCTGTGATTCACACATGGGAGTGTTTGCCTTGCCAAGAGACCTGTACTGTCTATCAGGAAAAGAAGGCAACCTGCTCATTTTTAGCCCTCCTTCCCCACATCCCATCATGGGTGCTGCTGGTGCCGCTCCTCGCTGGGAGCTCGCAGCCCAGGCTGCAAGGCTGCTCAGCTCCCATAATCAAGTAATCCCCATGTTTATGCCTCGCTGACTGACAGCGCTGCCTCTGACATATCATTATCGGGAATTTACATTCCTCCAGGAACTGTGAAATCCCCTAACCCCAAATCCAGAGCTTTCCTGTGGCACCAGAGGGAGAGGAAATAATCTGTGATCTTGAGACTTTCAGACCACTGAAGTAAACCCTCTTCCCCTCCCTTTGTTTGATTTAGCACTTTGCAGACTCCCACAGGGGGATTCTTGGTTTCTAACGGGTTTATTTTGTTTTGTCTTAATGTGTTGTGCTTTTTCTCTTCGCTCTTTTAGTGTCAGTCCTTTCGGGCCATTTGCCTCCTGGAGCCTTGGGGAAACAGAGCAGGGAGGGCAGCGTTTGTGGGCTTGCAGTGCTGTGGGGCATGTTGCTCTCTGGTGACCACCTGGCACTGTTCTCAAAGCACCCGAGCTGCTCTGCTGCTCAGACCTGAGGTCCCTCCAGCCCCATGCATGGATGTGCTATGAACTTTGACTCAAAACAGAGCTGCTCTCCACCTAAAATGGGCAAGGCAATGTCTCAAGCCGTGGGTCTCATCCATTGAACCTAATGAGTTTCAACAAGGCCAAACGTGGGCTGTTGTGCTTGAGTTGGCTTAATCCCAGCTATAAGTACAGAGTGAGAGAATGCACTGAGAGCAGCCCCGTGGAGGACTTGGTGGATAAAAGCTGGGCATGAGACAGCCATGAAGATGCTCAGAGGTTGGAGCACCTCTGCTATGCAGACAGGCTGAGAGCTGGGAGCGTTCAGCCTGGAGAAGGCTCTGGTCAGACCTCACTGCAGCCTCCTTAAAGGGAGCTTATAAGCAGAAGGGAGGGTGACTTTTTACATGGGCAGATAACGATGGGACAAAGGAGGAAATAGCTTGAGACTAAAAGAGAGGAGATTCAGGTCAGATGTGAGTGGGACATTCCTAATCCAGAGGTCGGTGAGGCACTGCTGCCTAGAGATGTGTGGGTGCCCATCCCAAGGCCATGGATGGGGCCCCGAGCAGGCTGAGCTTGGGGGGGCTGCCAGCCCACAGCAGTGGAGTGGGGCCGGGGGGCTTATAAGGTCCCTTTCAACCCAATCATTCTGTGGTTCTGTGATTCTTGCCATGAGACAGAACCAGTGATGGAAGCCAGGTGTGCCCCGGGGACTCCTCTGCCTCTATCTCTGGTTCTTCCCTCCAGGAAGGCACACCTGATCCTGCGGAGGTTGGAGAAAGTCAGCAATCACTGCTCAACACTGCTCCGCAGCGCCTACATCCAGAGCCGCACCGAGACCATGCCCTACCTGTTCTGCCGCAGCGAGGAGGTCCGGCCTCCTGGCATGGTGTGGTACAGCATCCTAAAGGACACCAAAGTCACGTGTGAGGAGAAGATGGTCTCCATGCTGCGCAACACCTACGGGGAGTCCAAGGGGCGGTGAGAAGGACGGTGCCGGCCTGGAGCTGCGGGAGGCTGAGGGACTCCGAGGAGTCGAGGACTCGTGATGTGCTGAGTGCTGCTGGGGTTCGGGGACGGGAGGTGTTCAAAGGGGTGAAAGGGGACAGCGAGGCCAAGCAGGACTTTTCTCACATCGATGGCAGAGAAACACGAAATCTGCGAGTTGGACTTTAAATTTCCTTCCCTTCCGTTTTTTAATTTTTTTCCAGAAGAAAATGAAACAAAACAAAAAACACAACAAAAAAAAGACCCACAACCAACCAACCAACCAAAACCCAACACCTGACCTGACGCAGCATAAAAGTCTCTCCTTTTTAATCTTTTCTTACTGAATTTCCTGGACTGCTCACTCCGAAACCCTGGGAGGAGGCGAAACCCACTGGAGGCCAGAGCCTGAGCAGGGGAACTGCTGGGCCTGGGGATCCCCTGCCCACCTGGAGCTGTGGGGCCGGGGCTTTGGTGCAGCGTTGGCTGAGGACACCAGGAACATCCCAGCTGTGAGCGCGTGGCCCAGAGGTGGATGCCAGGCAGGTGCCAGGACGTTGTGGACACGCTGGGGTTTTTTTTTTACCACTCCGAGGTGGCAGAATGGCTCCGTGCCTTCGTTCGCAAGGCTCCCGGCAGCTCGTTCTGTGCATTAAAGGTTCATATTAAGTCCATCTTCGTGCTTCCTTTGGTGTTTCTTCCTGATGCTGTCTTGCCGTCGCTTCAACTGAGAGGAGAGGACATCCCCAATGGCCAACACCAATGACCAGAGACTGGCGCTCACCCTGAGAGCAGGCACTGGGAGAGGAGGGGAAAGTGCAGCCTCTGTGTAGGGTCCTGGCCCTGCCCAGCACCCATCCCAGCCCCTCTGGGAGCTTCAGATGTGTGGGAAAGCCCAAGAAGGAAGCCAGGGGCTAAAAAGACATGGAGAATCTGGTTTCTTTTACTGTCAGATGTGGGTTAGGCTGGCCAGGGATCTGTGTGGGTAATGGATTTTTCAGTCTGGTCGCCAAACCAATAAGTGCAGGAGGGTGAGAGGAAAAAAAGAAACCAACACAAATCAGAGCAGCCCAAAGCTATTGCTTTTTGTTTCTTAAAGCAAAACAACAAACCTGGAGGGGGGCTGGAGGGGGAAAAGGAAACAACTGCGGGCTGAAGGAATCAGTTCAGTCAGCCCAAAGCAAATAGTTCTGCTTGTTGTTGTTGTTGTTGTTTTTCCCAGGTTATTTAACCCTATAAAGAAATGCAGGAGGTGAGGTTCAAAATGGACGTTTTGAAAGCAAACAAAGGTGCGGGATTTGACGTGGAGGAAGTTCAGCCAGAGACTTATCACTCTTGAGATAAACCTATTCGCCTGCTTTGGCTAACTGTGCTTGTGTCTCCCACATTGCTCTCATTGTCCCCTTTTTCCTTTGGTCCTTCCTCTTCATTGGATACTGCAGGTTGGGAAGCCCTCCAGCACCTGATCAGCATCCTGCTGGAGCTCATGGGAGAGTCTTTGAAGCCAAAGCAGCACAAGTTGCCCGGGAGCCCTTTTCTTAGCTAAAATCCCTTTTCCTGATCTGGTGTTTGTGGATGATGATGAGGAATGGGGACCGTGCACCAAAGCCCGCTCACATCCTTGGTGATGCTGGTGGAGGAAAGGGGGGAACAGAGCATGCGGATGTGCTGGTGCAGAGTGGCAGAGTATGTTTGGCAGCCATTCAGCTGTCGAGGAGCACACTGAGCTCCCATCTCAGCGCCAGCCCCAGGCAGACTGTGGCTGCGGATGCTGCCCGGCGTGGCTGACCCAAGCCAAACAAACCCGAGGAATTCGTCGAGGTTACACATCCTTGGGCTCACAGCTGAAAGGAAGGTTCTGTGTTTTCTAGCTGGAAACTTTGGAGAATGTAACCCTCAGGCTTTCAGGATAAACAGCTGCAGTCACAGCCCAGCAATGCTGGCCCATGAGCTTGCAATCCGCTGCGTGCGTGCCCGCATGCAGTGTGCACCGCAGCCATCCCCCTGGGTGCATTGAAGGGAAGGAGCAGCACAAAGGGCTTCCTCTGCAGGCATTGCTCACCCAGTGCCCTGCATGAGCTCACACTGCAGTTAAACCCATCCTCACCTGCCCTGTTTGTTGTTAAGAACACCTGCAGGCCAAACAAGGGCACGTGGGCACCAGCTGAGATGGGAAGCTGGCACGCTTCTTAAAAAGAAATATTGAATGTACAACTGGGGGGCAGGGGGTAGCTTCCATAGAGGTAAGCTGGCAGGTAATATCTTTGTAGGAAGGGGGTGGAGTGCCCCATCGCCCACTCTTTGAGCAGTGCCTTCAGCCCTCTCTCAGTGCAGGTATTGATGTATGTTTTTCCCCTCACCTGCTCTTTAGTGATTGATTTCCAGACAGACACATGAACAGACAGACATAGAAATGGTGGGTTTGGCCACACGCTGCAATTGATTGTGCCCGTGTGGTTGTGCATATGTGGGGATTGGAGATGAGCATCGCTCAGCAGTTGCAGCACAGGAGCCGCCTCCATAAGTCGCTCCTGTCTTAAAGCCTGTATTAATGCTTAATAGATCCTTCAATGCACAGCTAATTGATTTATGTATTGCTATAGACACAAGCCATTTAATACACCATTTATAGGCCTTTTTAGCTACAGTGTGTTCTATTGACAGGGCCGTCCAGCGTGCTTATACTCCATTAATAATGCACTGGCCACTGACAAGGACGGTGTAGAAGCACCATGCGCTGTCACGCTCTCTCCCCACTCAATATATTGCAGTGGATTTTGACAGCTGAAATGCAAAACATCTTTTTTACTGACTCACTTCTGTCAGTGTGAAAAAAAATTAATTTATTGCTGCCCTTCAGTTTATGGCCCCCAAGCGCCCCATAGACCGCGGTGTGGAATTCATCTGTTGTTCAGTCCCCAGCCTCCTTACACACAGCAAAGTGTTGCTTTTTAGTAGTGCACATAGATCAGGATGGCAAACAGAGCTGTCTGCAATTATAGTCCAACGGCAACAAAAGGACCTGCAAGTGGTACAGCACAGCCGGCATTAAGGCTCCTGCCCACGTGCTCCATGTCCTCTCCAGCCTCCCTATCCTGTCTGGGCTTCCCTGGGGAGTTAAATCATTGATGAGGCTGAGAGTTAACTGGGTTAACAACGACCCTCTTCAGGATCAGGGAGTCAATAACTGTCAGGGCTGAATGGCACCTATCCTGACAGCGTGCACAAGCCCAGTTTGGAGACATCGATGCTGAATCAATTCACATTGTAAATGCTGAGTCGATACACATTTCCCAGCTACAGCAGCACAGACATCCCTCCCCTGCCTGCTGCAGCAGCTCCAAGCTGGGAGGTGGGCTGGGGTCTGCACCATGGGATCCTGCTGTGGGGTGGGCATGGATCTGAGCCCCGTCCATCCCTCTGCTGAGCAAAACGATGTTAATGGGACTCAGAGCCTCATTCTGCGGTGCCCACAGGGTTCTGCATCTGGCACGCTCAGCCTCGGGGTGCACGCATGGCTTTCAGCCTTCCTCCCTGCATATGTCATACCCCTGAGTCATGGCAAGATCCTGCTGGGACTCATCTGCTGGATGACAGAGCTGTGTAGCTGGTGGAGAAGGTAAGGAGCAAAGGGCAAGGGCAGAGCACCGCGTCCTTTCATGTGCTGGATGGCAAACAGGTCACAGCGGTGCTGAGCTGCAGCCTGGCACAGCCCCACGTATCACAGAGGCCAACAGCCCCTCACACGAAATGCAGCCAGCACACTGTTACACGTGAGAGCTCTTTTCCAAGCGATGAGAGCACTATTCAGACACGCTCATGGGCTTGAACGTTTCTCTAAAGGTTTCCTCATCGAGACAAAGTGGAATTCCTCAGGACAGATCCCATTGCCTCAGGGTCTGATGGCAGAACCAGACCCATTGGGAGGGAACAACATCACACCCCAGGGGGGTTCTACCAACCCACTCCTACCACCAGAGCACTGTAAGTGCCACAGACCCTGCCTGACACTGAGGCACAGCAGCACATACAGCTGTGCATCCAGATGTGCCCCCCCCCCCCCCAACACACACACATCCCCAGTGATGCTCGGGGTCAGCTTGACTGAAAGCAAAGACGTGGCAAAAGCAAATGGTCCAGTTCAGAACTCTTTAATACAAGCTTATATTGTTTTGTGTTTCTGATTCTCTGTTCTCCCAGCATCTGGGGACATTAACCCTCATATGTGTGTGAGCATGTGTATGAAGATATATACAAAATCACACAGTTAAATATTTAAGCATACAAGGTATTATATATTTATATAATATAGAACTTTAGGGTATAGGAATCAACAATGGCAAAATATTTCTGATGAATCTGACAAAAACTTATTGGAGTGAAACATGACCTGTTCCTGAAAGAGCAGAGGAAGTCGGTGTTTATTAAAAGGAAGAGGAAAACCTGCATAAAGAAATTCTGTGAAAATGAGGAAAAAAAACCAAAAACAAACCCAAAACCTCGTGAACCAAAAAAAAAAGAAAAGAAAAGAAAAACTGTTCAAAACTGTATTGAAAAAAAAAAAAGAAAATAAATTAGATGAACAACTGTGTAAATATAAATTAAAAAAAGATGACAATCTTAATAAATAAGCTTTACTATTTACATCTTTATATATTGCTTGGAGACTTAAATTAGATCCGTTAAAAACAAACGAACGCAAAACGAAACCCAAACTCGGAGCAGCAAACGTACAGGCGTGAGGTACAGAATTAAGGGTTGAACTGTATTTTGCTTGTTTCTTTTTTTTATCTTTTTTATCTTTTTTATACAGTAGACCAGTAGAATCCTTGTGAAAGTAGATCCTCAGCACTTCATTGGAGTATTGGTTGGCGTCGCTTCCAAAAGGTGCCAAGAAAGATTCCGTAATAATAATAATAATAATAACCGTAATAACCATAATAATTATAACAATAATAAAAAGATACAATATGATACATAAATATGGAAGAGCGGTTGGTAATATGAATACATTTTTTTTTTTTTCTCTAGACGAGATCACAGTTTTATTTGTAAATATTACACTGATATATATATATAATATTACACATATAATATTATATATATATCATATATATATTTATATATATATATTTATATATATAGTACGGCTCAATCCTGCTCCCAGTGAAGTCAACAACGACAACAACAACAACAACAAAACCCCCCGTTGACTTGGTGGAAGCAAAATTCAGCCTATCATCTGCAGACAGGTACGTAATTACAGAGGCCGTACAATGCAAATTCCACAATGGTTCCAATTCCCTCTTTAATTGCTGGTGAAATGTTTCATTAAAGCCCTGGTTCTTCGCACTCAGAAGATGGAAACTGGTGGCTGAATTGTGGCCTCGCCAAACGAGTGAAAAAAACACGAAAGACCAACCCAAGCCAGAATGGGAACCAAAGACAAATTGGACTCAATTAGCTCTGCATCTCGACCTAACAGGACTAACACCGAGTAGCACCAAGATCCTCGTCTGTCATGTGAAGCCAACGCAAGCTCTTGGTTCTGGCCTCAGAAGAAGCGATGATGATTCTTAATGAATCTTGGATGTGTAGATCAGGTGAAAAGGGGAAAAAAAATCCGCTTGCAAAAAACTAAAACTGAAACAAAACCTTAGGCCCTACTTTGCTCCTGTTGACACGACCAGCGGCTTTGAACGCTGGTTCCCCAGGTGGCAAAAACAGCCCAACACAAAGTCCTCAGATTGCCCAGATCAGCCATAGCTCCAAGAAAATACATCTTGGGCCACCTGGGCCTGCTGGAGCCTTGGTCAACAGAGCCTCGGTCATGCTCCCATTGATCTCAGTGGTCAGCAACCACCAGTGGCAAGAGGACTGGTCCCTGGCCTCCAGGGTGCACAACACACAAGGCCAGCTGCCCACACATGGGAGATGGCCACAGCTGGAGGATGGGGTGGCATGGAACAAACGTGAAGGATATCACCTTCACTGCACCACTGAGACTTAACATGGGACCACTGAGATCGCGACCGTGAAGGTACAGAGAGCGCTGTGTAAGCTGGGCAGAGGGTCTCCTCCCAGTGACACAAACACACCCACCGAGTGTCACTGAGGCATCGTGGATTGAGCAGGGGAGGTCAGGACGAGGCCATAGAGGTGGCGATTTCCCTGGCATCCAAAATAATTCAACAGGCAAAACTCCAGCTCTGAAACACCCTTGGGCAGCCCAGCCTCGCCTGACCTCACCGCAACGCCTCCTGTTTTCCATATTGGCCTCGAGTGGGAATGATGGGGCAGGAGCGCAGGAAGGGAACATCAGCACATCGCTCCCTGCTAATGGGATCACCCTGTCTCCTCCCATTCATTCCCAACCTCTTGCAACTCTTGGGGATTCAGACTGTGCAGCGCTTCTGAGTGCAGTAATTAGAGCACAGTGAAATACTGGTTAAATGGGTACGTACAGTTGGATAATGTAAAAACAAGCACAAATACTTAAAAAAAAATAAAATAAAATAAAAAAAAATCTGGAAAAAAAAAAAACAAACTCCCCCCTCCCCCCAAACAACAATATACCAGGGGAAAAAATACCTTAGCCTTAGTTCCTGGACTTATCACAAAGCACGAGGAAAACAAAACCAGACAATGTTATAAAACCTCACAGTACTTCTAGGGAAATCTACACGTAAGTATCTAGCTCTACTCAGCTGGCACAATCAGTGTTTTCCTTTCAAACACACAAAAATAGGCTTTGCTCTTCTTGGATTTGGATTATGCGGGTTTTTCTTTTCTCCTATTTTTGTTATTTATTTTTTTCCCCACTTGGATCCTTTGTAGCAAGAAACTTTTGTTGGCTATTGGCTTTCTTTTGCTCTATTTTTTTTTTCTTCTATTTTTTTTCTTTTTTTTTTTTTTCTTTTTCTTTTTTTTTTCTTTTTTCTTTTTTTTTCTTAAACACAGGTAAAACCCAGAACAAACCGACAGTTACAACCAAGTGAAACCGAAACCGGAAGGGAGGTAGCTGGAACCCGACTCCAAGAGTCCTCTGGTACCATCCTCCATTCTCAGCCTGGGAGGGGACAGCAGGAGATGCAAGAAAAGCGGGATGACACCAGCTCAGCTCATCTGCAAGAGGGTGGGGAGGGAGCGGGGTAGCAGCTGATAGGAGTTTCCCACCCCATCCCGCACCGTTCACTGCTTTCTGCTCCTGCTTGCCCTCCTGCTGGCCATGGAGACCACTGGTGGCCCTTTGGGTGCAGCCCTGGATCACAGACTGTGACAGAGATGCCTTTGGCACCGATGTGACCTGGACTTCATAAGCAGCTAAATTTCATCAGCACGAGCACCTTCTCCTATTCCCCCAGTTTTCTTGTTTGGTTTCGCCCTGTGTCACCCTCTCATCTCCCACTGGATGTCCATCATGAAGGCTTATCCCCCAGGACCAATCGAGGCCCATGCAGTGGGTAGATGCTACAAGGTCATCCAGCTGGACAGGCATCCACACCCCAGGGTTACCCTCTCCTTGTTCCCCTTAATGCAATCTGATCCCATTGTAAAATTAAGATGTAGCGTTCTTAACATAAGTTAATGTGACTCAGAGCAGCACCTCTGCTCGCAGTACTCTCAGCCCCACTGGAGGAGATGGACAGTGCCAAAAATGGGGGGAAAAAACAATAAATCAAATAGCAGCATGGAAAGCCTCCGTGCGGGGAAGGGACCTGGTTGTCCCCAGATTGCTGTGAGCAGAGGCTGGCCCTGGCTGGAAAGAGTCACTCAGAAGGCCCTGAGCCCACAGCAGCAGATGACCATAACGCTAACACAGACCTGTCTCCCTTGGGCAATTCCTAGGTGGGAAAAGCAGATGGAAAATCTCCTCCATGCTGAGCTGCAGAACTGATAGGAGTTCTGCAAACTGGTCTGTCACCAGGACGCATGTAGGGCCTGAAGTGGGGTCTCCTGCAAGGGTGAAATCTGGGTGGTGTGGATGGGAGAGTTCCTGCCAAGGCACCTCAGGTGCTGATGTGCTGGCAGCCTGAAGGGGTTTAGAGGTGCTGTGCTCCTCTGATGGGCTGGATGGCACATGAACCAACTACCAGTAGAAAGGAGGAGGGTGAACAACCAAGAAGGAATCAACCTTCTCCCAATTACTTATTTCCATTGTTAATTAGGTGGCAAGAAGTACAAGTGGAAGTTTGCCCAAGACCTATTTTTGCTAATGCTCTCTATGCTGGCAGCCATTCAGCTTTGCTCCATAGAAGGAGCCCTGATCCCACTGCATCACCCTTTCCCCATAGCCCTGCACAGTGGGTACGGAGCCATCTGCATGGCTCCCATGGCCAGGACCTCTCCAGGAGCTTCCCAACAGACAGCTCCTCACCTGCTTATGCTCACCTGCTCTCCAGGCCTCCAGATTTTAGGTCATGAGACTATTCTCTGGGTTATACCCATAGAAATGACCCCAACAGTGAGTGAGAAGAGCCTGGCTCTTTGCACCTAACAGCTGTCAATTTCCATTTCTAGTTTTCCTACCTATCTTTACATCCATCTCCATCAGCTAAATGACTCCCCTTAACATTTCTCCCTTGCTGTAGTGCCTGAATATTCAAAAAAGCAAGAGAAGGAAAATATCTTTCCAACCTTGTCTTCTCCCAGCAGGTTGTATAAAGCAGAAGAGTCCCCAGGAACAGGAAGAATTAACATTTGGGAAGATGCTCTTTCAGATACGTGCTCCTTGCAGCAGGAACCCAAAGCAGCAGGAGACGAGCCCAGGCCACACTGAAGACATCTCCAGGCTCTACGTGGGATGGTTTTAACAGCAGCAACAGCACTAAGATGCATTGGACATCTCAGTGACTCAATGTGATTATGAACCCTACGATGAAATGAGCTCCCAGGAGTCTGGCACAACGTGAGCCCCTCTGGGCTGAAACAGGAGGATGGAGCCATATAAAAGGGAATTATGAGGGCTGCTGCAGCTAATGCCCTTCCTGCTGTAAGATTACAAGCAGCTAAGCTCCTGGTCTTTCAAAGATGTCCGACCTACAGGCCTGAATGCTTAATACTGACAAATATGGCCAAAATTCTAATACTTTCTCCCCATAGCACATACTTCCTCCTCTTCCCCTCTCCTAGGAAAACAAGAGCACGAAGCAGTTGTCCAATATACACAGCCATAAGAGTGGGGTGAAGGAAGTTCAGAGAACCCCTTGGGTGGGTGGAGACCAAAAAGCAGATTCCTTTGGCTGGCTGGTGTCCTGTTTTCTTGCCCCAATGCTGAGGAAGAGACCAGAGGGTTTGAAAGGCAGGTTATAGGTTAAGCTTTAAGGCAGACTGTTTGGTTGCATGGGGTTGTTTTCACCCTGTCCTGACACAGTAAGGAAACTAGTTGTATGGGACATAGCAGCAGCAGTAGCAGCAGCAGACATGCTCAAATGACAAGTGCAGGGGTGAGTTACCCTCTCTGCTCCTCAGAAGCAATCATCCACATCCCTCAGTGCCAGTCCTGACTCCCCGCTCCCTGGCTCCACAGTGGGATCACTTGCCCACCTCTGCAAAGAAACCTCCCAGCAGCCCTGAGGCTTCTGGCCAGGCGACAAGGGGGCTTTCTGTTTGCTTTTTGAGGGTAGGGGGGAGAAGGAGGAGCTGTACAGAAAGGTCACTGCAGTCTGCTGAGCTCTCTGGCTGGACGTTCTTGTGAGGAGCAGATGCGTCCCACGTCTCGAGCCGACTGGGCGCCTGGCAAGTCACTTGCCAAGAGGCACAGCCCTGCAGAGACCCCACCCCAGCATCAGTGCCCCGAGCATGAGATACCTTGGCATTCAGCATCAGAAAAGGCTCAGCCCGGAGTCCTCCAAGAGCACAGCCTCTTCCACTAATGGTCTGAGTTGTGAGTGCTGGAGAGGGGAAAGTGTTTTTGCGTTCATCATTATCTCTCTCACTCTTTCTCTCTTTCTCTACTTATTTCTATAAATATGTGTACATAAATAGCTTGTTTCTCGCCTTAAATCTAGATACGAACTGTTCAAATTAGGTGGGCATAACATGCTGTTTTGATACATGAAAGTCTTCTCGACTTGACTCTTGGTTGTTTCTTGTCACCACTATTTAAGATATAGTTAATACATAAACCCCTACTTTGAGTTCTCCTCGGACAAAAATTAAAGGCAGACTGGTTGAATTCTAAGGGTCTCTGGTGCAGAAATGCCATCCAGTTGAGCAGCTAAATGTTAAAAATGATACCAAAAGGGATGTGGTGTCTCTCTCCATTCCACGTCACTCGGCGTTACCCAAGACTGAAGCCACGAAGATCTTTCTGATGGTGCTCTTGGGCGTTGGGGTCCCGGCAAGCACACTCTCCTTGTAGGTCACAGGACATAGGGAAGGGAGTAACCTGGGGAAGGAAACACAGGCACATGAAGGGGGGGGAACACACAGCATTGTGGAGAAAAAAGACCTCTGGAGTGATATCCTCAGAGATCAGATGGAGTTTGCAGCTGCATTAATTCCTATAGTTTCATTTCAGTGGCCTCAGATGAGCCACCTGTCCCTGCGAGAGGCTGTGAAAAGGATAAAGAAGAGCCTGCTCAGCTTGTGCAGTCATTGGTCAGCAGATCCTCCCTTAACAGCTCAGGTCAGGCATGTGGACACAGCTGTCCAAGGAGTACAAGAAAGTACAACTGGGCAAACAGACTTCTCCAAATACCTGCTGAGTTTAAGGGGAAAAGATGCAGCTAACGGGCACTGAGAAACAGCAAAGGAACACAAGTGAGTCGCAGACAAAACCTGACCATGATCCCTGCAGAAGCGTGGGAAGGAGCTGAAACAAGACTGCAGTGCCTGGCTAGCAGACGTTGATTTTGGCATATTGCATCATCGCGTTTACATAAAGGAAAGGGGGTGCCAAAGGAACACTGTCTTGCTTGTCCTGAAGTGAATTCCCAAGAATTTCTCCCATCTGCACAGCCTCATGAATGACCTCATTCCCCTCCTTAACACTCCTTCCCAGACAGTGCCACAACCTGTTCAGTGCTCCCCATGTCTGCACTCCGTGGCCTTGCTGCCACACGTTTGCTCTCTCTTTCACAAACACGTTTCTCCAGGCCGTGAAGGTATGCCCCGTTCCCTATACATCAACAGCACATCTAGGAATGCAGACCAAGCACTGTGCGTGAGCGCACAGCTGTCATTTCCCAAAGACCTTCCATACGTGTCCCTGCACGTCCATCATAGCGTGTTTTTCTCCTGACACATGAGAACGGGATGGAGGGGTGTGGGTCTTTATTTCACAACTGGGGAGCGTACGGCAGGGACATGCTGACAGAGACATTAAATAGCCAACACTCATCACCACATCAGGCTTCAGAGAGCCTCCTCCTGCTGCTTTTGACTTCTATTCCCAGAAGACGTGACCTTCCTCACCAACCTACGCCCTCAGTGACTTGTGAGCTGAAGAACCAAGCAGTGAATAACCTGAATCTACTGATGTGCCAATGTGGGGGGCTGCAAAGGAGAGAGAGAGTCCAAAAGGTTAAAAACGAATGGATTCAAGTAACCGGATACTAAAGAAGCTTTAGAAGCTGCAGAAAACAATAGGAGCTTACGGGTCACTTGATCCAACAGAAGCCAGCCACAGTAGGACTGTTCCATATCACAGTATTATGAATATTCTTCGATAGGAAAATGGAGAAGTCTGTAAACAATGGGGTTCGGGAGGGACTGTTTAACGACTGAATTAAAATACTGCAGAGAATAAAATGACACATGAAAGGAATTGACTTATGTTGTTCAGCGGGGAGGGAAACATTTTGGTTTAGATTATCTGCTGCAGTTCAGGTTCGACCTTTCCTTACAAGAAACGAAAATAAAAAAGGCTATTCAGAGCAAAATTTATGTCTTGGAATGAAAGCTCAGTTCACTTAGAAAATGCTCAAACAAAGCATGTAGATACGTCTGGAGTTTTCCCTTCCTTTTATTTTTTATCTTGAATCATTCAGCTCAGCCTGGATTTGGCAATGATTTTGACTTAAAAAATCCTTCCTGTTGTACAACTGAGCTACTGGTTGGAGGCGAGATCTGGGCTCCTGGTTCTTTCATTTGTCTTGATCAAACTTTTTCCTCTCCCTGGCCTAGATTCACATTTGTCTGTAACAGCCTAACAAAGGCAATTCAGTGTCCCTGCATTCAGTGGAGAAAGAGGCTCACAGAGAAGATGGATTCTGCACTGAACACAGGAACACCAAACACAGGCATTTCACTAACGTGGCTGAAATTAGCCATGACCATCTCATTGCTCTTTGTCTCCGCTGCTCTCCACGCACGAGCAGGACTGCACCATCTCTCACTGGCACAGGCATCCCATAAATGCTAACATTTCACTTGGAGGAACAAGAGCCAAGAGTGAAAGCCCTGCACGGCCGTATCCCCAAACTGCTGGCTCTCACTAACCCTAACTTACTTTGTGGGCTGTGCTGAAATTGTGACCTTAGGAACCCAAACTGGCAGGAGTTTGGCGTTGCGTTGGAGTGCTCAACCTCCTGCATCCCCTCTCCTCCCTACCTGAACAAAAGCTTCACGTAAGAGAACAGACTGTTACTGCACTGCAGCAAGTATCTGGGAAGGAGTCACTAGGGAGGTGTCTTCCCATGTGCTGTCCTCTGGAAACCCTCTGGTCTTCCCACAGCAGTCACGGACAGAAGAGACAGAAGCTGTCCCTCTGGGGCACTGCCAAGGCCCCAATAGCAGCAGTGCACAGCCCAGCAGCATCACAGCAGCGGGGAGCCTGACTGGGAGAGGGTTTCTTCCTGATCAGATTAGCCTCATTCACTTTATGACCTTTACAGATTTTGTATGCAGTTTAATTTTTACAGTGCTATTGTCCAGAGAGATGAATAGTGTTGTCTATGGCAGTGAGCTCCAGAGATCAGTTTTCTATTATGTGAAAAGGCAAAGATTTTTTATGGGTAGTGAGAACATCCACAGTCAAATTAGACAGGACAAAATATGCCAAACATTAAACAGTGATGCGGGACTTCCACTTTAAACATCATCTACAACAATTAAACGTTTGATTTCCTCAAGGACCTGATTTCCAGAGGTATTTAAGGAATCAAACCCACACACAGCATCTACCGGGACTGCCAGAAGAGCCCAGCACAGAAAAACCTTAAAACGCCTTAGAACAAGGACTGTCTTTTGTCTTGGGCTCGCTCTGTGACAGCCCTGCGGAGCACAGATCCATGAACAAAGCTGTTGGATGTGCTACAAATAATAAACACGGAGCATGTTTCTGAATGATGTTTAGGTGTGGAGCCCAGATACATGGGCTCTGAGATTAACTGCTGCCTTTCTTTTTTAATAGACTGGGGAGAGCCCAACTCATTAGCAACATGTATGATTTGCACAGAAATTCTGATATAGCCATTGTAAAACAGCGTTAAGGAACTGCCTCCTCTTCCACCTGCCAAGTCCTACGTTCCCCTTCCTCTCCTCACATAGAAAACCTGGCTAATATCTATGAGAGAGTGGAACGAAAGCTGAAAATCAAGCTTATGGCCTGGCTCATTACTGGATGAAGTACTGCAGGATACTGTCTCCACAGGCTACCTAAAATAATCTGAGAAAGACAGAAGTGAAGAACACAGCTCTGCACACCTACGCGCTCCCCCTACGCAAGCACACATCTCCTGGAGGTGATCCACAAACAAAGCCATGGCTTGGATCAACAGCAATCAGGGGAACGTGGGCTGGACCTAAGGCACAGAGGAGCACAAGCCTATTTTCGAGGCAAAACATGCACAGCCTAAGTCATGTCTGTCACCCTGGTAGCACATATGGCACAGCAAGGATGACCTGGACTGCCCCGCTCCCTTCGTGAGTTACTCAAGGAGTTCTGGCCACACTGCTGCAGGTGGTGGGATGCTGTGCCTGTATCCAATATACTGGTAGTGTATTTATGTGTGCCTGGGGTGTGACACCACCCAACTCCCAGCTCAGCACCAATGTAGCCAGTGTATGAACCCATACTTCTGTCCTCTATGAAGGCGTGGGAGCCCTAAGAATCCCCTCCCAGGCAGGGTGATGAGACTGCGGCCAAAATTCACACTGCTTTTGGAAGCGGGGCTGCATTTGCCCTTCATGCCACATTCCAGACTATGGGAGCAAAGACAATCATGAAACATAGCGGTGCAGAAATGGGACCCAGGTCATGAAATCAGTCAAGAGCCACAAATCCTATCTAAAGAGGCTGGTGATATCCCAAGACAGATTCCTGCTGAGAAAGTCCAGTGTGGGAACACTGACAGAAGAAACAGCCAACAGGTACAGGGAGGGGTGGGAAACACTTCTGTAGAGGGTCACAGCTCACCCCTAGCACATGCTCATATCATACAGACCCAGCTCCACCTCCCATCCAGGGTTGGGCAGCATTGGGTCTAAGCTGGAGGCAGGGGGAAGCAGGGGAGGAGGCATGGAAAGTGTTGGGAAATAACTTCTTGTTAGACTTCAGCTCTGAAGTGTTTGCAAAATCTCCCAGACGAGATGAATGGGAGCTATGAAGACCCCACTGCACACAGAGCCTGTGCAATGAACGCGGCATTGAGATAAGCGTGGCAGGCGGTGCTGAGTGCCATGGCCCTGAGACCCTCACAGCTTGAACGCTGGGGAGTATTTTGCTCCCTGTCAAAGCCCTTGTGGCACAAAAATGCATCTTGTAATGTTCTTCCCAGTGGTTTTTGGCATTTAGGTCATAAGGGCTGTTTGGAGATTATGGAGCAAAAAAAAAGAGCCCCCTTTTAACTCTGGGGGGGTGGTATGCAGGTTCACACCTAGGGCACCTCTCAAGGGGGCCTGGGAAGGGTGAAAATGAGGTTTGTAGAGAACATCCTGAATTTCTCTTATTTGCATCTCTTTAAACTGGGCTTTTCCCCATCAAAGCCAGCAAACCCAACGTAATAAAACACAGCTCACCTAAACCCAACTGACCCTCATCAGTATCCACTGGGTCCCAACCACACGCAGCCACACTGGAGGACCAAGAATGGCCCAAAGCCAGCTGGGATGCTTGGGAGAGCTCTGGTGGCACAGGGCACTTGGGTGCCCAATGCCCACATCCTCACCAAGCTCCGGCACTTGTGGGGCTGAGCTACACGAAGGAGCCCTCGTGCCAAACCACACAGAGCTCAGCTGCTCAGCCATCAGCTGCGCTTCCTACCCTTGTGCTACTGATTGTGCAAACATGAATGTAATTAGTCTAAATAATCACCAAAGATTTAATAGCAGCCAGACCACCCAGAGGCCAAATAGCTGGCAGTGGAGCAGGGAAGGTTTGTTCGCTGGTTTTTGTAACACTTGCTAATGAAGTGAGGTCGGATAGCAAAGCAAACACCCTCCACGAGCACTTCCCCTGGGAACGCTGTATGTTGTGGGAAGCCCCACGTCCCTTGAAGCCAAGAATGTTCTCTCAGGATAGGCAACATGTGCTACTACCATCCCTGCTTTTAATTTATCACCGCCTGGAAAGCCTCCCCGAACGATTATGAAACCGGCTCTGAGCCCCAAAAATACGCTCCCATCCCAACCAACCATGACTGGAAGCGCTCCTCACATGGCAAGCAGTGAGCCACTCACACTGCGATCAAAAGCTCCTGGGGAAGTGAGTTCACCCAAAGGCCTGGGTGAAGCAGCATGCTCGGAGCATGCAGCAGCACCGAGCTGCTTCCAGGGGCATGAAGCAACACTCCTCATTGTGTCCGGCCTTCCTCCATGCTCACCCGCCATTCATTGTATCTCGCCAGCTAATTATAGAGCTGACAAACACACCCGGCTGGGGAGGTTCAAGCTGTTGGGAGCAGCATCGTGTCACGGCCATCGATTCTTCCACATAAGCAGAGTTTCCTCAGCTGAGGTGGTCACTTAGGCTGCTAATTGTGCACACTGCCTCAACATCATGTTCCGCTAAAGGAACAAGACCTGCAATTCCCCAAGACAGGCCTGTGTATGAGGGAGAGCAGAAAGAAAGCAATGATTTATCCAAAATCCCAAGAAATGACTATTTCTGTTTTCTTAGGGATGGGAGGGGGCAGACCCCCCTTTCTAGGGAGACAGGGACAGTCTTGGGAAATCCCTCCTGGAGCCAGCAGCAGCCCTTCAGTTCAAAGCTCCTTTCTTTAGGCCTTGAATTCTTGGCCATAAAGTCTCTGAAGAGGTTTTGATAAGTCACGTATCTCATAGATAAGCAAAGCTGTGGATGAATCCCACGCGGTTCTCTATCTACCGCAAGTCCTCATTTGTTTTCCGCCAAGGCACTTGCTGGTTTTCCTCTCCAAGGTGTTGGACAGCAATGTCAAGAGGCTGAAGGGGCGACATTTGAGATGGGAGTTTTTGCCAGGTTGATTCTCCTTTTTCTTTTCTCAGGACTCTGGGGCAAAGGGGTTGAGGGAAAACCCAAGAGATAACTGAATGAGATGGGTTTTTCTCACGGGGGCTGTAGTTCTACCCCTTACGTGATGAAAAGGAAAGGCAGAAAGACAGATGAAAGTTTGCCCTTTCGGATGGTTTAGGCTGGGGTAAATTTAGAGCAGCAAAATTCCCTGCTCTTAAATTTGCAGAGATGAGACTGCAGGGACTTCAATGTGAAAATCTGCTATTTGAGACTGGAACAAAGTACGTGAGCAGCCTGAAGAAAAACGTTTCTGATTTCTGTGAGGCCTTTCGAGACAGCCCTGAGCTGGGAACATTTGTAGAAGGGAAGGGAAAGAGAAGGGAAGGGGAGCAGTGACTGGAGAGAAGATTTCCTGAAACTAATCGGAAAGAAAGAGCCATCAGCCCTCCCTGGCACATCACACGCCCCAGGAGCTCCACACAACCGCCGCCAGCCCAGAGGCAGCGAGCTATGCCCGGGTTATTTATTTTCCCCACTTTAAGAGCTGTCATATATTTAATGCTTTAAAAAATAATATCTTCTTTTATCTGCGGCGGGACACAAAGCAAGAAGCAGTTTCCTGGAGCAGCCAGGCGGAAGGGAGCTGGCAACCTGCGCTGGGTCAGGAGGAGAGGAAGATGAAAAGGAGACAGGCTTTTGTTTTGTCCTTCACGGAAGACTTTATCCCCTCCAGATACACAACAGAAGCCTCCTCTCTCTTGGAGGTTGGCTGGCAATGGCCTTCCTGTCCCTCCAAGCTGCTCCTGGGTCATGCACAGGGCAAGCTGTGCAGCCCCATCCACTGCCAGTGCTTCCCTGCTGCTCCCCATGCCCTGCAGACAGCTGTCCCTGCTGCCTTGGGTGCCACTGCACAGCCCTGGCTTCCCTCCCTCTGCATGGGCACACTGATCAATTAGCACAGAACAAATAATTAAGCTGATGAATGTCTTTTTTTCTTTTTCCCCTGATTGCTGATGGCCGTTTCCTCAAATTTATGCCTAGAATATGACTGAATTTACTCGTTGCCATTTACAGCATTCAAAAGAAGTCTTTAATGATTTCTTCTAAGCTCCCTGGACAGATTGTGAGTAGCACAGGGCAAACACTCATTATTTCCTATCTAAGCAGCAGCACTGATTAGTCAGTGGTTGGCCAGATAAGCCACGCCACCCTGCTCCCCTCTCTCTGCTGAAATGCACAAGGTCATTTGCTGCTAATACTCAAATGCAAAGCAAAAACGTGCCCTAACGGAATGGCACATGGAAGCCTCCTGTGTTTTTTTTCAGGCTAATAAAACAGGAGTGTGCAGAATCAGACATTAAGTAAGAAGACTGGGGATCAAAGTGAATGTGGGTTGAATCTTTGTGTTTTCAGGCAACCCAGTTCACAGCACTGTGTGCAGCTGAAAGCGTTTTCGGGCGGGGAGTGGGAATGCAGTGAAACTTAAGTCTTGACAGTTCGCGGACATTAAAGATCTGAAGTCAGCTCTTACTTGCCTGTTAGCTCCTGAATCTTCACATGATGCAATGCTAATCTTCAGCCCTTTCCTAAAATAACGTGCGGAGTTGCTATGTTCTGTTAAATGTGAACCATGTGTCACCTCAGCAATGGCTGCGACGGCGAAAAGATGATAAATCTAAAGCTTGTAAAATGTCCTGTGACATTTTGGGAGAAAAACAGGTGTTGCATAAATGTTAGACATTTATGGGTAAACTTGCAAGGGGCTTTGAAAGACTGACACATCTGCCACATAGTCTGTAACCCTGAAAGAAACGGAGCAAAGCAGGCGTTTGCATGTGTCTCGTTCTTTCTACAACTGTATGAAAATACATCCTCATCTGGTATTGGAATTAGCAGAGCTGGACTCACCCCTCCCTGTGTCTCCTCCAGGTTTTTGGCTTTTACACCCAATGTGTATTTTAAAACTGTGCCTGTTTAAGTAGGTGGCAAATTGTGCTGGAAGGATTTGGTATGCGGAGTATTTTTATTCAGCTCCCTTTTCTCACACCTTTCATTGTTTTTCCCTTTGGAATATCTCCTGTAACGCTCTACTCATAAAGCTCTTCAAAGGCAGGGCTGTGTTTGAACAGCCTTGCCCAAAATGTGCTCTCCAGTCAAAGACCTCAGACAGGAAAATAACTCAACAGGGCCGCGCCGCCGCTGCTGCAGGTGTCCCAGTCTGCCTTGCAAGGCTGTTATCCCCTCTTCACTTGATAAATGTAATAAACTGGGACTTGGTTTTGACCTGCCAAGGTCCAAGGAGAAGGCAGTTTTCTCACTTCCCAGTGCCCTGTTCTGCCCCTGGGTCATCAGTGGGGTTTAGGGAAAGAGGCAAGGCCTGGGGAAGCAATAAATTCCGCTCCCAAACATTACTCCTAACCCTCAGTTCAGCCCCACACTCCATGTCCCAGTCCTGTCTCTGCCCCACCACAGCACTGCACTGCCATGAAGCTTTTGACTGAGCCAAGGAAAAGAAACCTCCAGCAAAAGCTGCCTTAGGAAGGACTGCTCCCAACAAAGAAGACTTCAGTTCCTCATCTGCTGTATGCAGAGGGGCTTCTTCTTCAGCCTGGTAAAACGCATCATCTCATACACTAAGCCCACGCTTCCCCTGTCTACTCTCAAGCTTTCAAATTTATTAACGTACATCAGATACTTAACATAGCCGGATTTTCTTCAGTCTGATCTACACTCAAATCCTCAAGACAAGGTAAAAATTTTACATGCCAGAGGCTGAGATTTTCTCTCTTTTCTTTGGGAAAAAAACAAACGTTCAAAATCTGTCACGGGTAGAAATATATGAAATGTTGTAGTGCTTCAAACCACAAGCTTCATCACTCTCCTGTCTCTGTAACACTGGCCAGAAATGAGTATTAAAAGAAGAATGAAAATATGGGGATGTACAGAGGGATCCTTCCCTTGCTCAAGCAGTCCATGTTTTAGATATTCCTGTGCCAGAAACTGCATCCAGATCACTGTGATTAATAGCCACTGATGGGCTAAATGTCCATGAATGTGCCTATTCTTGTTCTGAATTCAAATATATTTTGGTGTTAATAATGCTCTATGGGAACGCATCCCATCATTCAGATACACACTGTGTGAATGGGTCGAAGTTCAGACTTACTGATGCATTTGTTTTGCTCTCTGCTCTTCTCCTCATGAATCCTAACTTTCAGTTTCCCTTTTGAACACTGAGGGCAGATGTCAGGACAGGCAAATACAGCCTTCTTAGAGTGCTTGATGGAAGATCTCCTGAGCACCAGGTACAAAATGGACGACCAACAGCTTTTCTGATGAACATGCCCTAGCATTCTGGAGGGAGACAGCCTTTGCCTACAGAGCAGTAAGGGTTCCTTTACAACAGGAATGAATGATGGCCTGAAACTCTACATGTCTTGCACAGGTATAAGGCAGGTTGTGATGAGAAATGCACATGCCTATCAAGAGAGAACTGCAAAATGCACCAAGAACCGAGCATCCATAGTGAGCTGACGCACAGACTCAAGGTCCTTCTGAGGACCTTGGATCCCCTCTTCTAGTCAAAATAAATTCTCCCTGGACACAAAACAGCACGCCCTGAGGAATTCACAGAGAAAACAGGAAGGGACATCCCTACCTTTTTGGTCTTGACTGTTGAGGCACAGCAGTCCCCACCATCATAGTTGCAGAAGGCTCGGTTGTTGATGGAATCACAGTAGTTGTCTCCCATGAAAGGCTGGAAAATAAAAGAGCAGAGACTAAGGACATGGACACGGATTAACAGTAACAGTTGTCAGAAGGAGAAGATGAAGCCTTGAAAGAGCCATGTAGTTTGTAACGTTACCAACTGCCCTGAAAAGCAAGAGATAATTATTCCCCTCTCCCTTCAAAGAAGAGAGAAAAAAGAAGGACACTAGAGCCCTTGTTGGCTTTTCACATCCCACACAAGATGATGCTTCGGGAATATTAATTTGACTAGGCCCAGAGACAGCATCAAGGCATCTAAAATTGTGTCACCTTTTCACAATTTTAAGCTAACCTTCTGAAACTATGTGGGGTAAGAAGAAGGTTACGCATAGCAACAAGACTGGCTTGCTTTTAATAGTTGTACTTTCAACCACAGCTCTCCTAACTACGCAACAAGTGTCAGCAAGGAGAGTATAAAGCGTATCTCAAGGAGAAGTGGAAGTGGTCTGAGTTAAGCACGGGGTCCACACACACTCATTCCCCAGTCAGCACTAACTGTGCGTGATCTTGGCCATGACACCTAATCTTCCTCCACTCCACTGCTCAGAGCTGGGATAATGGAAATTACTCATAGGGACGCTGAGGAGAGCTATTAAGCAAAATTCATAAATCACCTTGAAAAAGAAAATGTGGTCTATGTGCTGCACAGGACCTGAATAATAATCACAGCTCTGAAGAAAAGGCATGAGGTCTGGATCTCACCTCGGAGCCTTATTGGTCATTAAGTACAAGAGCCTTTCTTGGAAATCCAAACTGTGCCTGATGATAAGAAGTGACTGTGCCAGGTATAAGGAACACAGGCAGCTCCGAAAGCTCAGACAAAGGGATGCTGAGCACAGAGCACAGTCACACCTCCACAGTACTTCTACACTCACAGGCTCATGGGGCCGTTCCCATCTGAATGGATTTTGTGAAGTGAAATTCTGTTCAACCTCCTAAGACATCCTGATAGGCTTCCCTGTGCTTCCCTTGTATTGCCTGGCTGTGCCTGCTCATTAAGAAAGGCCTTGCTTTAATTTCCTATGCCTATGTCTGTACCTATGAGCAGTGAAAAATTACTAGCAAGAACTTGTAGAAGAATCTGCTTTTTACCTGCACTGGTACAGTAACCAAATCATCCTTTGGAGGAAAACAATGGGACAAATAACATCTATTCTGGTTTGGTACCCAAATCCTCATTTGGGAAGCCTTGGAGGGCTGGTTGCTGAAGTCTGTAGAGGTCTCCATGTGTATCTTAGTGCTCCCACATTTTTGGAGGAGCTTTGTTTTCTCCACTGACTATATAGGCATGGGGTGGGGGGACTAGTTTTCACCAAAACATCAGTTAGCTGCCTCCAGGTACGTGGCTGACTCATAAACCTCTATTCCAGCCACTAGGGAGCGACAAAAAATCACGTTGCAGCAGTCCGGGTTACTGCTGGGAGTGCCAAGAGTGAAATAATGCCCCGCTTACAGCTTTCTATTCAGGGAACCCTCCCTAATGCAAAGGATATTAATACATTAGGGATTGTATCAGCTTAATGGCCCAGTATTATTGACCTACTGGCTTATTATTTCCTGTTTCCAAAGTTATAAATAAAGGCTTGGTGAATATGGCATTTCTTCTGAAATCTTATTGCCAGAGAACAAGCTCTGGCCCATTCTTGGATCCTGGAAGCATCATGCTCTAAAAATGATGCTAGAGGCCATTATCAATTGTCTGGGCAAAGCCTCCCACGATGACAGATTGCGATACAGTGACACTGCTGAATGAATGATGAAAAGAAGGAAGTTTCTACTGATGTAGAGGGATCTGGCAATTAGCAAGGATGGAAGGAAAGAAAAGGCGGAGAAAAAGCATGTCAGTAATAATGGCTTCTGGTAAATTATTACATCACTGCAAAGTTTGCGTCAGTAACAACTATCCTTAAACAGCAGGAGAATGGAGACCCAATGGTGCATCAGCACCTGAATGGCATTTCTTAATGGTTGCTGGATGTTATTTTAGCTCTCTTTGGAGAATAGGGGCGCATAGCCAGCCTGCATGAATGTAATGCGTGAGATGGCTTATGACATTCAAAGCACTGACAGCAGAATGCTTTTCATTTAGGGAACAACTAGACAGAAAGTATTACATTGTTGGAGAGTTATTACCCTCTTGGGCTCAACTTTTGTATGCGAAGGAAACCTGTCTTTCACTTCAAGAGAAATCGTGCCGTGCAGCCCTGTGGCCTTGTGTTTTGTGTCAGATTTAGGAGCTCTGTGCCATGGTCTACCACTGCAGGCAAATAACTTCAGTGTGCTTGTAAAATTGGGTTACTGAGTGCCAGGAGCGCAGTTGGTGCTGCAGAAAGTTGGGAGATCTGGGCTTGAGACAAAGCTCTTCCAGAGCATGTCCACACAGCCAAAGCTTCTGCCTGTGAGTATCAAAAAGGGCATCTCTGTAAGGCTGGGCAGCTTTTTGCCCTTTTTGATACTCACAACCTTCAGGTTGACTTCTTCATGTCAGTCCAGGTGAGACACTCAAGTGCTGGCATGATGGAAACTGTATGACCGGAGAGACGTGATCCAGCACTGCTTATGCACTGGCCATATTTTAGGAGTTCTCAGACTTCACAAAGACTTTTGCCAACAGAAACATCTCTCTTCAAATAAAAAAAACTGCTTAGTGCAAATAAGACAGAAGACAGTGAGCACGACAGTGGCATCATTCCTTCCTCTGGCTTTTTAATCTCCACATCACAGTTCAAAGGCCAGCTGGCCTCAGAAAGAACTGATCCTCTAAAAAGATGTCAGAAACAAATAAAATAACTGAAGCTTTTTGCAGCCTTCCAGAAAGTCCCACATCCTGGGAAATTCCAAAGGTCGGCCAATTACATTTGAACCATTTGATCATTTTGCTCATGCAAGAGTCACCCAACCATCAGTTCTAGAGAAACCACCAGTTTCAACCACTGAGTGTCAGAACTGGTGCAAGAGATCTATGTTTAACTGACAGGACAGCCAGGGCAAAAGCCTGTTTGCCCCACTGGAAAAACATTTCCAGCCCACGTGGCTGCAATGACTGTTAGCATAACACGTAGGAGAATAAGCATGACCCATCTGAGCAAATGCAAATGCTCACCTCACAGCCTTTGACACAATGAATCAGGGAAGGGTGAGGGTACCACTTGAGTCCCGCTGTGCAGACAACGCTCTAGAGGAGAGAAGAAAAGAAAACAAACATCGAGTTAAGACAAGGAAATCAGTGTACAGAAAGTCAGTGTGCTGGCTCCTATGGCCCTACTGTACTTAAGCAATGAAGTTTAGTTCCTAACACCTCTTGTGTTCTCAGGACCTGGCTCTCCTCCAGGTATTTACAAGAAGTGTTGGACTTGACACTTGCAATAACAGAACATTTGAGAGTAAAATAATATTTAACATTTTCCCTAAAATGTCATGTCCAATATTTCACTCATGGTGGGGGGAACATGGCAGGAAAAGGCAATGGAAGGGGTCCACCGTCCAGCTCCTGGGTAGTGGGGAGGCACTTTAGGAATTCACTTAAGGATTTCTTTGGGGCTGCAAAGCATTGCTCTGTTTTGGTACCCGTCATATCTTGTGCTTCCTGAAGATGCAAACAGCTAAAGGTGGACTTTCAGAAACATTTTCTCACCATCCTTTAGATCTTAAATAGAAGCACCTCCCACTACACACCTTCAAAATAACCCCCCAAAAGGACAGCATCATCTGTTACACTGCACGAGCTTTATAATAATTTTGGTACTGACTACATTTATAGGTTTTCTGTAAGAAATAAAGTTGATGTGCTTAGTTTTGGAGAAAAAATGAGACACTGGCCTACTCAAAGACACATCACGGACAGGTATTGTTTGCCTGCAGATATGGAAACCTGGATTTTAAGGAGGCTTGGCCAGTCAATGGTGGTGGTGGTTCAGTACCATGGAGGTCCAGGTGATGGGACAACCACCCATACACCACAACATTCACCAAGACAAGGATTGTTCTGGGTTACCTTCCACGGATCAAACAATGGCCAACATGAACACGTGGGTACTCATCAAAGGACAGGGGCTGGGGTTGGATGGAGGCCTGGGGAAGGAAGGGATTAACATTTGGGAAGACCTGACGCACAAGCCATCCCTCCCCCTGTTTATCCAAGGCCTAATTTAATCCATCTGCAGGGGAACCTCAGCATGTTTTTACAGTTTCTGTCATTTGAGGCTTACCTGGCGTGTGCTAGAAAAAGGACTTTTATACTATCTGACTGGGGCTGTTTATCTTTCCGATGCTCTCGGATTTTCCACTATTAGTCAAGCCCGGCTTGCCCCACCTGCCTCACAACAGGGCCTGTCTGTGTGAGCAGGGCAAGGAGGGGAGGCTGCAAGGTGCGGGGGCCCTGCAGTGTCAGACGCTCCCCCAGCGCGCTCCTGACAGGCAGCTGGAGATTTCCAGCCTGTTGCCTGCCACAAATGGCAAGAGGGGTTGTTTTGGTTTTCTTCTTCTTTGCTGTTTATTGCACTTCAGAGGGAAAAAGAAAGGAAACTTTTCCAGTTTTCAAAATAAACAAGACCAGTCAACAGGTTGGGAGAGGGAAACACTTCAAGGAGCCTTTGAACCGAAAAAGTGAAGTAGAAAAACTCAGCCATATGCCTCCTGCATCGAAGGCCAGCCAATGAGGAGGAAAAGTGCCCTTCCAATCAGCACCTCATATTCCCAGTAAGAAGCATCAACATCTACACAACCCCTTGATATGTGTGAGCATGTGGAGTTATCAAAAGGAGCCAAACAGCCTTGAAATGGGCTCTTAAGGATGGAGGTTTCTAAGTGAGACCAGTCCCTTGCAGAAGACGCGCTGCTTTCCAGGCCCTTCCAGCTTTAAAAAATCCAGCAGCTACTGAATTTTGTTGTTCCCCTTATAGAAAGAGATGGAAGGTGAAGTCTCCTCAAGCACAGATCTCTGTTCTCACTCAAGGCTGCCTTGAATCCCAGTGGCTAGAACAACTTTTGGCTGGCCAGCCTCCAGGAAAGGGTGTACAGCCCAGGGCTGCAGTGCAGCAGAGCCAGCTGACCCTGTGTGACATCCATCACTGGGTCAGTGGGACACTCATACAGCAGCTGGGAAAGGCTGTGGGTCCCAACAGATAACCAGAGCTTTTCAACACAAACACCACTCGGCTCTTCTCTCTGCAGCAGCCAGGATGTGCCAAAAGGATTCAGATGGACAGTCCTGCACAGGAGCGTGTGCCAATGGCTTAGTCCCAGTTACTTCTCCTTCTCTTTGGATGATTCATTGCTAGCAGAGACGATTAGAGCTACTCCAACTAAGTTCAATCCTGCTGACATCCAACGAGCTGGAAGCAGGGTACACTTGGAAAAGGCCCTCGATCACAATTCTGGGTCCCCCTGCTGGTTTTTCAAACCCAGATTCACACCACAAGTCCTGTCCGTGCCCTCAGCACAGGGAAAAGGGCGAATCTGGGCTGGAAATTTGAGGGATGATTTGGGTAGCTGTGTATCATTCCTGCTTCTTGTGGTGCCAAGAGGTCCAAAGGTGCAGGAGTGCAGTGTAGGGCAATGAGGTGGATGGAAGGGTGCAGGCAGCACTGCAGGAGTCTTGTTAACACTACCGAGATGGCATCAGCGCACAGAAGAGAAGGCTGCACATGCCAGGCGGTGCTGAGGAAGCCCACGTAGCAGGATGCAGGCCTCCCTGGGTCACTGTGGTGACACATGGCTGCCTGATGGCCCAGCTGCCCTGGTGCATCGGCTCCTGCAGCACAGCTGCCCTCCCGCCTGGCCTGTCCCCATCCCAGAAATGCCGTTCAGCTCCAGCTGCGGTTTGGTGGCTGTGACTCCATCTGCTGCAAACAGAGGGGAAGCCGGGATGCGCTCCCACAGTAGGTAACAAAGAGCCAAGAAAGCAAATCAAGCTGTCATTTTCTCCTTGTGAGGGAAGACCTAGTGCCTCCGGTCACGGCGCTTCCCTCCCCATTGTGGCACTAACACAATGATGTCAACCATTTGCGGCCTGCAGAGGGGATTAGGTTTCCCCAGGAGAGGCTTTGGAGAGCTCTCCTCCACCTTAGATGGGTCAAGTGTCCCCCAGAGCCCAAAAATGAGGACTGGCATCCACCGGTCTCAGCAAACCCTCTCCTCAGGCACTAAATGAGCGTGGCAATTAACCACAAGGGTTAGCAAGGGGATTGGTGCTGCTGACAAGGCAGGGAGATGTGGCTTGTTGCGGCTGCGGTCTCCCAGGGCTGCATGTGGGTGGCAGCTCCTGTGCTCCTAGAGTTCAGCCCCCATGTTGCCCTAAGCTGTGACTCAGTTTCCCTGCCTTCAGAACAAGCTTGACACTCATTGGAAAGGAAGGAGAAAAAACTACAAACCCTACCTGAAGGGGGAGAGATGCTGGTTGCTCACATCATTTTTGATATCTTCTGAGCACCCAAAATTGCAGGAATTGTGGCGTTAAGGCGCAAGGATAGGGGGAAATACATTGCCACTACTGGGACATCATCCCCACTCGCTCAGCCCCACTGCCAGCCAGCCCTTTGGAGGCTATCCCACACACTGACACAGTATTTGGCACAAAGGCAAGCACCCAAATTCAGACAACCCAGGAAATTAGGTGTCGGCACTCACTGGGAGAGAGCTGTCAAGCTGTCTTTCTGAGGCACTTCCCTTTTTTCTCTTCGCTGCCTTGTAGTCAGCCTTGGCAGCTCTATCTAGAGGTGTCTTCAACAGCTCACTGCCCCTCGCACGCACGCAGCAAATGGGAAATCACAGGAAGAGCAATGATTGCCCCAACCTCAGTCTGCCACAGAGCAGCAGACGCACAGATTGCAGGTGGCTTTTTGTTCCTGCTGGAAATTATTTGGGAGACGCTGCAAATTTGCACTGATTTCAGCAATCAGTTTCAGACCAAGCAAAGCAACTCAAAGCCTCAACCAATGCTGGGAAAAAAAAACAACAACCCGTGGATGTGATGACATATGGTTGTTGTTCCTGCGAGAAGACACTGGATTTCTAAGCTTATTTCATTTTTCTTAAGCAAAAAGAAAAATGCTCATTTTCCTTAATCGACACAGAAATAGTTGGAAGTTAAATACGACGTTATGTTCAAACCCAACATGGTTTTCCTCCAACATTTTGGTTCACCAAAAATCACAGCAACAAAAACATCCCCCTGGTTAGAAGAAAACATTTTGTTTTTTCATGTTTTAATTTGACACAACTTCCAGAGAACCAAAAAACACCAACTGATCTGCTCTAAACAGCTCCCAAAGGAGGGATGGTTCCCTCTTTCCCACTTTGCCTCCATAACAGCTGTTGCTTGAGCAGCCACACACAACTGTTGTTTCTTTCTTGCTGGCTCTCCCTGTGTTTTATCTGCCCTCTCAAATGCAAGTCCCACAGACTGGTTCTGCTTTTATCTGCTGCTCATACCGCACTGATCTGCACATTGTTTGTGCCTGAAGTTAAGTAACAGAAAGCATTTCCCTTGTATCACTGGAGTACTTTGAGACCAACAAAGACGCCCGTAAAACCAAGCAGCTGGTCGCTTTGCTCGCATGGCACAACAACGAGCTGTCAGCAAACGTAAATAGAGACACACATTATTAATGATATATAGCATATGGCCATGGGGACCTTCCCCTGAAGCATCCCAATCCCCATCTCTCCAAGGTCTCCACTGGCAGCAGCATTTCCCACAGCATGGGCTCCCTGCAAGGCACAGCTCGCTCTGGGTGACATCCTGTGTCTGGGGAGCAGAACAAGACGGATGTCTCAGAGCTACCAGCCACCCCCCCCATCCAGCATCACCCCACCAGCTGCCTACCCTATGGGTCTCCTCTCAGCACTGTGCACACAACTGCTGCTTGACAAGCAGAAAGCCCTGCATGACCCCATGTGGCTGCCAGGACGCAGCTCTGCGTTCCAAGGAGACATGAGAGCAGAACTGTTTCCTCTACATGCCCCAAAAGCCTCCCTGTCATCATCCAGCACGTTTTACTTCCCAAATCTCACCCTCTATCTACAAAGTATTAGTGGGGCCAACCTACAACTACTTTCCAATTGCAAAGTTCCCAACCATCAAGACAAACAAGGTCTTATTTACCACTGTACTCTGGGAAACTGTGAGTTTTGCCTCCATCCCTCGCTCCCCTCATCCCCCCTTTACCACTCTGTGTTTTCCCTGCTGCCTAATGAGCCCTCCAGAGACCTGAAGGCATAAAACTCGTTACAGCTCCCTCTGCGCACCCGCATCAATAAACGAAGGCGCACGGCACAGAACGGGAGGGAAGCTGTCACTTTATTTCACCATGAATTACAAAACCACTTTAAAGTCTAGCACTCGGGAAAGGGCCAGTGAGAAATTGCCCCTAATACAGATAGGGGTTTTCTTTATGTTCCATGCCAGAAACTTGGCAAGGCCTGGACTTAGGCAGTAATATAACCTCACTGCCTGGAGGGAGTGGGAAGTGGGGACGGACACTGTGAGCTTGTTGTATTCTGTGGACTTATGTTCCTCATCCCTTTCCAGGTTTTATTCTATTGCTCTGTACGTGAAACAGGGAAATACAAAGCAGCAGAGATTTTCAGAGCAGCTCCCTAACCACAGCCACAGCACGTGTGTGTGTCTCCCACTGATATCCAAGCGAAAACAAGCAGTTATTTGCTGCCTGCACATGCCTGAGTTTGTGTGTAAAGCACTGAGTATAGGTGTGTGTGCCCCCATGGGGGCTGACCTATAAGCTGGAGGGCACCCAGGACAGCACGCTGCAAGTGCTTAACGCTGCTGTGCTTCTGCAGCAGGCAGAGGGAGAAGAGGTGACCTCTGGATGGGGCTGTGCTGAGCTGGCAGCTCTCACATGCGGGTGAATGGGGGGGGCTGGCAGGACCCAGCCAGCTCCGCTGCTTTGGGAAATGAAATACCCCCTGTATCAGCTTCTTTTGTCAGCCAAAAGCAGTGCAGAAAAAATCCAGCCCTACCACCCAAAGCGTGCGAAACCCAGAAGAGGAGGAAGAGAATAAAACCTGGCGGGTGCCCATTCTCTCATTTTCCACCACGTGTTCCTGTATAATGAATTGCAATCCCCACATCAGCCCTTTGGAGGTCCTGGGTGGATCTGAACACAACGACTGGGGGACTCTACCTTGAATGGATTTTCATTGGGAAATCACAGAAAGAAAACAACTTGGAGAGAACGGCACCACACTGCTACAACAACACACAAAGACACTGCAAAACCCAGGAGGTATTTCCTAAAGGGCAAAACACCTTCCCCATACGTTCCCCCTCACTGGATGAACCGTGGCTAACTGATGGCTTGCTCCCTGCACACAAACATGTAGTAAGGGATGTAGTTAGCACAACTGCCAGGCACTGACCTTCACTCTCTGAGGGTTCATCCAGTGCTGGATGTCCTGCACGGTCTCGTTCACACGCAGGAGGATGGGCTCATGGCTGTGGTCCAGACACGAGGTGGTACACTCTGCGCCTGCACAAGAAAGGAGATGATAAAGCTACAGGACAAAGCACGCAGCTCCTTACCCTTCCAGCATCCTTCCAGCTGAAGGACAGGATTAGGGCTCACTTTTCCTAAACTGCAATTAGCAGCCAACCGTAACTATCACATATCTTCTAGCCACACGTGAAATGCTGAGTACAAATCAGCATCTCAGCAGACTGCGGGGGTGACAAACACACCAAGGCCTTTTTGTACAAGCTGTATACCTAGGTATGTCTCTGGCTGTTAACTCCAGGGAAGGGGTCAGGTTTTGTTCTTTCAGATCATCAAGAAAACGTGAAGTTTCTTCCCATTTTGGCTGCTCTATCAAGCGATGGGGCCGATTAAGGTAAGGCTGCCAAACTCATCACCTGTGACATGACATAATCCCATCGCTTCATCTGTCAGATTGATGGACCTTCAGTAACAGCCCTTTCAACGTGACCAAGCCTAATGGTACTGCAGGCAAACTATCACCTAACTCCCATACTTGATAAGAAGAATGCAGAGAGGTAATGATGGCTTTCTTCGCACATAAACCTGTTTTTTCTCTGATTAACTGTCATACCCAGTGGGAATCCTGTCCTCTCGTTATTAAAACACGCTGTGATCCTCTACAGCAATATCCCAGAGCCCTGTGGTGACACAACCATAAGCCATAGTGTGTTGGACCATTACTGTTTTCCCCCTTGAAAAATCACTCCTGAATGGCACAGCTGCTACAAACATGTCATTAGGATTTCTGCACTCCCATCAGCACTGGGGGAGGAATTAATCTCTGCACTGGTTTGGAGAGCTGAACCATTGGCTGAACACACACCTCAAGGGCAGATTAGGTGTCTGAGGAGTTACCAAAGGTGTGCGGGATTCATAGTGACCATGACTGGATGCTATTATTTTCCCCACCTGCATCTGTCTCCTCACATCTTCACACATGGAGGAGTCAGTGAGAGAGAGCAGACCTTGCTCATGGAGGGAGGCCTGGGCAGCACTTGGGGTTTGTTTTGCTTTTCTAGTATGGATGGTAGCAGCTCCATGGACTGCTGGGTAAGTGCCCATAGACACCAACCCAACTGCATGGGAACAGAAGGAGCATGACTTCTCAGAAGGCTTCCCAAAACCACACACGTAGGCAAAAACCTGTTGTGGGTTTGGCTGGATTAAGGTTAATTTTCTATGTAGAGACTCATATGGTGATGTACCCTGGATTTTTGATAAAAAATCAGGGATAACACATTGGTGTTTTTAGTTGCAGCAGAATAGTGCTTGCACACAGCCAAAGACTTTGTGCCTCTCCTGCTATCAGAAAGGCCAGGGTGGGGGTGCAAGAAGCAGGGGGACGCAGCTAGGACAGCTGCCCTGGACTGACCAAAGGGTTATCCCATACCATATGGCATCACAGTCAGCAACAGAACTGGGGTAAAGGAGGAGGAAGTTGGGGGCGGGATGGGGACACTGGGAATGATGGCATTTGTTTTCCCAATAAATCACTATATGTGACAAGCCTTGCTTTCCTGGAAGTGTCTGAACATGTGTTTGCTGATAGGAAGCAGTGAATGGATTCCTTGTTTTGCTTTCCTTATGCACACAGCTTTTGCTTCATCTAATAAGCTGTCTTTACGTCTACCCATGAGTTCTTGTACTTCTTCCCTTTCTGATTCTCTGCCCCATCCCACTGGAGGAGAGCAAGGGGTTGTGTAGTGCTGAGCTGCCTGCAGGGTTAAACCCCAGCAAAACCCCAACAACCTGCTCCCAAAAGGTGATGCTGGACAAACTAACAAAGCGTGTGGTATGTCTCCATCTGCTGAGGATAAGAGCCAATGGCCGCTGTGCCCTCTGAGAGCTGCTCCTCACATATCCACAAGGATCCCATCCACTTCCTGACCTCCATAAGGGCTGCAGGGTCTCAGGACAAGGACGCCAGACCCCACATCAAGGCACAGCACTGGTGGCCAAGCCAGAAGGGGCTGGTGGAGCCTCCTGCTCCCAGCCCCCAGCTGCTGCTCCCTCCCTCCCCACCAGACCAGAAATCTGAATTTCTCTCTTTGCAAAACCCTGGTAGGTAACCTCATCTCAAGGGTAAAACACCTCGCCACATTAAGAGCTGCTGCAGCCCGCTCACCACCTCGCTATTTACACTTACGGAGAGGAGCGGGCCTGAATTGTTTTGATATATGATCTGTAACTGGCATCATTACAGAGCGATGATCTCATCCAGGTCGTGTTCTCCTCCCCGGGGAGGGAACACAAGGCAGCTCACGGTCCCTCGCGTGGCTGAGATATAATGAGGGAGCTGCAAAACGAGGAGATTTCTCCAAGTTCAAAGGGATGGGCAGGGAAAGGGGGGGCTGGTGTGGGGCTGCAGAAGGGGCCTCATGGGGCTGCTCCCCTTGCAACCCGGGCAGCAGGGGTTGAAAGTATAATACGGTGTATTTTTAGTATGGAATCTATGCCTGGGTGACACAAAACCAAACTCAGAACATCCCCCCAAAGCTCTCAACTCATTGCAGAGTGACCCCAAAAAGAAGGGGCAAACATCCTCACATGGGTTTCTGAACAACAGGCATACTAAAGGGGACACTCAGCTGGTCTCATTCCCTCTGGAGAGAGCTGAATGCTCCTTGCTGCTGTGCTTCCCTGCCAGCACCCTGCTTTTTGGCATCGAAGGTACGTGTATGTATGTGTGTGTGTAGTTGAAAGACATTATGAAACTGTCAGAGCAAGTGCAGGTACAACTTCTTCCCTTACTCTGAGGACTGGATGTGTCTCTGGTGCAGCCTGGCTTGCTTGGTTGGCCAGCTGGCCCAGAAGGAACATGATGAAACTGGGAATGCTGGAAGGAGCAGGCAGGAAGCATATTCTGTGCTGCCTGGCCTCCTAAAGCACCACCCCAAAGCAGTTTCCTGCCCTTAGCAGCCCCTCACTCAGGTAAATCGCTCTGTGACAGAAAGCAACCCCAAGGACTGCACACTCCTTCATCCCTCCCTCTCAGTCCCATCCTCTTCCACACTCCCCATGCCCACAGACCTATGCCGTATCCACTGGAGCACTGCAGCTTCAGGTGGCTGTTGAGCTGTGTGGGCAGAGCACACTGACCCTGCATCTCCCTGCAGAGATGAAAGGAGCCGCTCCAGGTGCCATCCTTCCGGCAGTGAATCACATTGCTTCCACGGCCCTGGGAACGAGACAAGGAGATAACAAGGACGGTCACAAAAACAACAGCAAGGACAGCAGACACAGGGTGAGAGGAGAGAAGTGGGCAGACTTGAGCTGGGAGCAAAGTTCTGGAGCTGGGAGAGCCCCAGGAGGGACTGCCAGTTCTGGGGGGGCAAGGAAGGACTTCTCTGCTGAATAATAAATAAAAGGAAGGCTGCGTTGCACACAGAAGCACACACACTCCTCCTCTATGCAATGTTATGTTTTTACAAGGTCTTTACAAGGTCTCTACATTAAAATGGATCCACTCTAGCTGCTAAAAAAGGCGCATTCGCTCCACCTGCCCTCTGTTCCTCTTGCTGAGAGGTTCGCGTTGACTGCAGACAACCTTTTCTCTCTTCCATTTTCTAACTAGTTGCAACATATTTGTCTCAAAAAAGAAAACATCCCCAATGGCCATCTGAAGGAGGAAGGCACACAAGAGGGTTGCTTAGCAGGGCAGAACATGTTCTTTAGAGCTTGGCTGCCTTGAATGACAGCGAGTGAAGCGGCAGAGACAGACCATGCACAGAGGCAGGTGTAAAGGAGAAACAAATCCTCTGGTATGGGAATGGGCAAGGAATGGAATATGACATTTCTCTTGTAGAAAAGATTCTCTGTACAATACTGAAGAATGAATACCAAAGTCCAGAGAGAAATATCATGCCCTTTAGAAACAACAAAGCAGCGTGCAGGCAATCTTTTGTCAGATCTATCCACGTGGCATTGGGGAGTTCTGCACAAGCTGTTGTGCAGGAGCTGTGAGCCTCACTGCAACAGGGCAGTGGGGACATTCAACAGGAGGATGCTGGGGTTGGGCTCCAAGCCTCTCACAGTGACCCTGCTCAGTGCAAGAACCAGACAGGACTCTGCTTCTCCTTGTACTGTTGCCTTCAGTCTATCCACCCTGCTGTTGGAGACTGGGCTGGATATCTTTGGGTATCTATCTCTGTACAGCTGAGTAATGACCTTTCAGCACAGTGATGATTTCAAGAAGAGATGGCCAAGAGATAATTGAGCACAATTTGCTGTTTTAGGAAGTGTGTTGCACTTCCATCACAGTTTGCACGCCGGGGTTCAACTATGATTTCTAAAGGTGAGCCACTAAACCTGATTCACGTTCCTCGAGTTGGCTGCTCTCGAGGGCACTATTGTGTAGTTTCTGCTATGTGCTCAGAGATCCCAGGATATCCATTGCTATAGTAACATCCTGTCCATCATCCCCTGACCTGCAAAATCTCTTGTGAAAATCCCTGCTGGGTTTCTTGCTTGGATGCAATGTGCATTATCACCTTATATAGCTGAGAGAGACTTAGTGGGGTTTAATCCTTAAATAATTAACACCTCTCAAGTGGTTCTGGCTTGTGCCAGGAGTCCTCCTTCTTCTGTTGTCTGTTTTCTGGGATATCTGGAAATACCTTTCTCTGCAAATCCCTTTCTTTGGATGTTATCTGCTTCTCTGCTCGAGGTGCTTTTGCATCCAAGCAGTCACTACAATCTTCCTTACACTGAACAGAGATGTAGCTGTATCTCTCACTTTCCACATGTCATTTGTTGACGTAACCCTAACTCCAATCCCTGCTTCTCTTCGTGTCTAGCTCCTTCCAAAGCAACCATAAAGCCCTCGTACCATTTGTCAGTGCCCTGGTGCAGCCAGTCTGAGAAAGCAGAGATGCACAGAGGTGCTGCATCCCAGAGCTTCCCACCCAAACTGCACCCATCTGTGCATTTCCTACGTGCCAAAAATTCACAGCATCCAAGCCAAACTTCTTTAGGGTGCTCTGACACACAACCCTAAGCGCTGCCTCTCACCCCCATGAAGTGGGCAGGACAGCTTTTGCAGGGAACAAATGCTGTTTTCCAGCCTCAGAAACCTCACTGCTGTTTCTGCAGTAGCTGTGGATTTTGATGTCTGGAACAGGTATCGGAGTTGGGTTTTGGATCACTGTACATCACAGCAGGGCTGATCCCTTTTTCACACACCCTCAGGACTGACATTACAAGGCTTTTGACAGAGCACTGTGCTCTCCGCAGTGCATGTAGGAACAGCAGCTTCTACATCCCCACTTTCTCTTCCCCAGCATATGAAGCAGCAGCAGCACTTCTGGGAGAAATTACTTATTTCACGACTATAATTAACTCTGGTGAGGAAAACGAAGCATTTCAAACATGATATTAAAGGCCAGACCTTCTTTATCAGTGAACACAGCTCCTAGGTAATCAAAGGCAACGTGCTGATTTATGCCAGCTGAAGCTCTAATGACTAACGACACCTTGCAGCCAAAAAACCCACAGAAGTTTAGACAGTTCACCTGAGCAGCAATAAACCCTATAAACCATCACACAACGCACACATAACAGTATCAGGAAAAGAAGAACTGGAGAGAAAAGCAAGGTGAAACTGAACGAACAGGATGAGGGCACGCACCTCATAGCCACTCATTACTACTTCTTTCCTCTTGTATTAATGTAATACCAGAAACCATGCTTGATTACACCTATCTACATCATAGAGACACTAGAGCAGATTTTCCAACCAATTACTTGTCCAGCCAGTCATTTCTTTCTACCCCTCTATTGTTAACAGTTAATACATACCATTACTAGTCTTAAAAACATTCCCAGTCTCTCTGAAGCAGCTCTCTGCTTCTACTTTAATCACACATTTCCCTTCTCCATCTCTCTGCCTCTGGCCTCAAACAATCTCAAGGGAGGTTTGGCACTTGGTCCCTCCAAGACCACAATCCTCAAGGATCCTAAGACAAAAACTCACATTTATGGTATAAGATAGTGAGGATAAGAGAGACTCACCGACTGACTATCATCATCTTCACACTTGATCCTGCACTCACTGTTGAACTGGAAGCCATTGGAGCACTGGTAGAGCCCATGGAACTTGGAAGGTGGAGGGTCACACGTTACAGGCACACAAGCACCCGGCAGCCATGTGCCATCCTGAGTGCACTGGATCTTAAAGGCCCGCCTTCCCATGCAGAAGAAAAACACAAGAGCATTTAGTGAGCAGCTGAGTCAGCTAAGAGCTGTTAGAGCTGCTGAGTTGTGCTAGCAGGTGCAGGGGATGAGTGTGCTTGAGCTTTTAACACCTGGGGAACAAACCATGAATCTGCATCATGAGGTCTCCAAGTGAAAATAATGATTATTTGCAAAGCCAACATTCAGCCTGAGCTCTTTTGGCCTTGAAAATATCTCCTATGAAACTCAGCTTCCCAGCCTCATGGGCTGCGGTTGGTTTGAAGTGGGTTTGTACCAAGCTAGAAGGACAGGACAGTACAGTACAACTCTTTCCCATTCAGTTTCAAAGGGGACTCCCCCAGTCTGCATACCAAAGAGTATCTCTAAGGTCATGTCTGTTTTTGAGCACTGGCAAAGTTTTACAGAGAAGCACAACGGAGGTGCCAAAAGCCCCCTTGAAAGTGCTCAACTATCTTCATGTAGGAAGCATTCAGTGGTGTTCCCTACAGCACCCTGCTATAAGTTACTCATCTTTTTTCCTCCAAAATCTTTTTGACCTGTGGCTGCGTGGCATTGCTATTTTACGTACTTTCTGGATTTTCTGGAGGATCCAGGGACGTGGTAACCTGGTTTGCATTTGTACTTGCAAAATGAGCCCACTTTGTGCTTATCTTCTAGGCAACGTGTAGTCTGAAGATCTGCATTAGGGACAACGGAGGGTGCTCGACACATCAGTTCACACAGAGCCTCTGGAAAGGACCACAGCCCATCGTCCATGCAGGTCAAGTTGCTGTTGTTCCCTGAGGACAAAAAGCAAAGTTATCAGCAGGAGTGTTTTCATTTCCCAAACGTCATCATATCCACAATATATCAACATTCACCTTGGTTGGCTCGGCACATTCAACTGTCCTATGCATCTTTTTTTTACACGATGGTTTTAAATCATTAAAGACTCTGTTTTCAGGAGACGACAGGCAAACAGCGCTTATTTCAGGACATGCTATAGCATAAATGAAACCTCACTGGATCCTCTTGTATTTCCCTTCCTTATTTTGCTCTCTGAAAGAAAGCCTGCTTCATACATCAGCTCCTTCTCCAAAGCCACGGAGCTATCAACCTTAAGTCAGCATTCACTGCCATGACATTCTTCATTCTTCTTCTGTGTTCTACCCGTTCACCAAACCAGCTCTTTCTATTTCAATTTTGAGCCTTTTGGAGTAGCATCTGTTTGTTAGCATTACAGTCACTACTCCAACACATTGAGGAGCCCTTCCCAGCTGAGGACTCTCAGTCCTTGGGGACTACAGTGATAAATATGATTCATAATACTCATTAGAGACTTGTTTTCCTCAGGAAGCTTTCCTAGCCAGCACCTCACAGGTAAAAGGTACAATAGATCTCTTTGCCTCTGCTGTGACCTACTTGACTTCAGAAGGTTAAGCTAGAAGTCGCTTTGTCTCATTCCACTTCACATTCTTTGTTATTTTATACTTTATGCTAAAAAGGAATAAGCTTTTCCTAAGAAACAAAACACAACTATGAGCCACTAACCCTTCAAAAATCCTTAATACTCTATTGAAATCCTCGAGCATTGCTGCAGGAACTCTTCTCAACCCACAAGGCGTATTTTCAGCAGCCAGCCAACTTTGGTGTTATCCAACATAATACTGACAAACTTCAAACCCCAGAGCAATGCCTCCTCCTTGAGAAGAAAGGAAGAGGGCCCGGGCACGATGTTGGAATTCAAAGAAGAAAACAAAAGGCTCTGGAAGGCTCAGGAAGTTATTTGGAGGAGCCCTCCTGCCCTTAACACAAAGATAAGAGAAGTTTCATTAAATCAGCCCTGGCTTTCTCTCTCCCCTCCCCAGCTGCAGATGATTGCAGAGGTATTTTGAACAGAAGGGAGCTCTTTTCTGGAGCACCAGAGTGCTCCTCTGACTCATGCAGCAGCTCTGCAGACCAGTCATGGTGATATCATACTACCACTGCAATGTGATAAGCTGTGACATTACCGACGGGGCTGTCATGACGTCAGTGATTGAATTAGGCATGAGTCATTTGAACGCCATCCTCCAGAAGTTTAGTGGCAGTATCTATTAGTCATCACCGATGGCTGTACACCAAGCGGTGCCATTAACTTACAACTCACAGAGTGTCTGGACAAGAGTGAAGTGATGCTAAAACCAACAGCTGCACTCTCTGACCCAGGGTGGGCTATGGGTCCTGCAGCTACCCCTGCCAGAGTCACCAGCTCTTGTTGGTCACGACTTCTACTCTCTAATGCTCAGCCACTTGGATGCTTGGGGTAACATTACATGTATGTGAATGGAAAAAGGGAATTCTTTGATAAAAATCTCCCCCTTGAGCCTTAGCCTTCACTGCAGGTTGGCTTCTTGCAGTTACCTTCTGAGTAAAAGAATTGAGTACATTGGTTATGTATAAAGAAATCAACAAACACATCCTTTCACCAAAACATGGAATACTTCACGTGCCTCTTCTGCAATGTGCAGTGAATCCTAACAGAGGAGGTGACACCGAGTGTACAAAAAGAGCTTATACAGCAATTGTACCTGAGTCAACAGCAACAGTTAAGATTACTTCAGGGCAAGGTGACATGTTTATACGGCTTTAATGTTCTTCCAAATTAACAGTGATAAATTTTCTTGTTTCCTAAGGACCGGATTGGAAAGGTGAACTGACAGTGAGCAAAAGAGTGGATGGTGCTGAGCAGGATGGGGATGCTACCAGCAACGCAGCAGGGAAGATGGGGGAGAAAAAGGGAGAATGCAGCAGAGAATGTTATTTTTAAGAATGAGAACTCGCAGAGATTCTCAAACATGAAGAGAAAGGCAGAATTAGAGCCAAAAGCTTTGATCGGTGGATCAGGAAAAACAATGATGGGGGACTGTGCCACTGGGATGTGGAACTTTTCAGTCTTTTCCCTCCTTTCCAGGCACGTGGAGGAGGCATAGAAGGGAGACAGGCACAGAAAAAAGCAGAGGCATGGAAAAAGCTGAGAGTTCAATTTGATTGATCCCCATGACTTCTCTGTGTTTTGGTTGTATGGAAGTAATATTTAGCGTCGTTCCTGCCCGGCCAGCCACGATCAAGCAAAGGTCAAAGGAAGGTAACAGAGAGATGCAAAGGAACTCAGCTTCTAATATAAATAAACCTTCCCCAGACTCTCATAATTCTTCATACTTAAAATATCATAAGGAATTCTAAAAAACAGCTAAAGTAACATACATGACTGGCATCAGTCTGTGCTAGCTGCGCAGCTGTGCCCAGCTCGATACCCTCTGTTACCTTTTAGAAGAGCAGGAGGTCGGCACGTGAAGGAACACTTCTTGCCAAAGGTGGTCCCCTCGCTGCAGTTGAACGTGGCTGGGTAGACGTGGTATTGGTCTGGGACACCGCAGTCCACGGGCTCACAGCTCACCTGCTTGCTCCACTTCCCATCCGTGCAGGTCATGGTGATGCTGGACTCCATCTGGAGGAAGACACACAACTGCAGCCACCACAGACAGCAAAGGAGAGACCAAAGCTGTTTAAAGCCTATTAACACTGATTTTGTGTCTGACAAGTAAAACAAAGTCACTAAAGTGCCTTTGGGCACCAGGGCCATGCGCACTTGACAGATAGACTGTCTACTACCTGTACGATTTTGCAATGGATGGACCCAAGAGCCTGGGAGGGACAGGAGAAACATGAAAAACACAAACCCAAAACACTGTGGAAAGGGAAGATACCAGCGAGGAATCTGACCAAGCCATACGGCAGCACTGCTTTGTCCCTAGGGAATATTTGATTCAGGCTGGTACGCTCGCAGGAGATTTGCACCGCCAGCCATTGATCTGACTTTATAAAAGGAAGGGAAATTTTTCTAGCACACATCAAAGAGACCTGGATTCCCTTTTTGCAAAAACACCCTAATGGTTTCAGCAGAAGTTCAGACCTGTCTCTCTTTGATATATGGTTGCATTCAGAATGGAAAAAGCAGTCCCCGAGCTGAGAAACTGGACACTTCCCAAGTGGGCACAAAACCCCTTTTCTGGACCATGCAGTTTATTTAAACAGGGAGCACCGCTGATAGAAAAAAAATGCCTTTTCTACACATTCAGAGCAGCACATCTGGGAATTCGTGGAACGCTCAGGTGAAATGACACTCTGTGTTCTCATTCCAGTCATTTTGCTCCCCAGTGGCTCTTAATTCTTTATTGTCCAGTGGATTGTTTGCACTATTATATATATATTCTGTAGCTAGATGATGTCTTGAAGATGTCTGTGCTTTCAGGAGGTTGCTGTGTAATTCTGATGGCCACAGGAGAAGGGATGACAGCATATTCCTATGTCTTCATATTGCACGTGCATAGCAGCAGCACCACACTTGTGGGTAGGACCTGTTACTTCTCATCTTTTTCCAATAATTTATTCTTCACTTTATATGACGGAAGCTGAGGTTTTCAAGGTCAGATGTAATAATGAGACATTTTAGAGCACGTCTATCACTAAGCAGCATAACTTCAAGTGATAGGAGTTCGTGCATGTAGCAGAACATAACAGAGCCAGCTTCCCACCATGACGGCTTTGAAAGTGCAAAGGACAACGCTACCATAGAAAGCATTGCAGATGGCACCTACTGGCTTACAGCTCCTCCTTCCGCAGCATGTCACTGGAGGGTGGGATCACTGCAGCACCTGGCTGCAGGACGTCAGAAGGAAACACCTCGGGGTATTTGCACACAGCACAGCCCAAGCACTGCTGCCTTTGGATCCGGCTTCGGGTCTTTGTGGCAGCATCTGCGCCTGCCTTTGCACATCTCCCACCTGACACCTGAGCAGGCGTGTGCCTGTTTCGCCTGTCTGCTCTGACAAGGTCACCCCGTGCACAGCAGTCCACGCGAAGCACTTGGTTTTCTCATCTGGTTTATTAGCTGTCACTTTGGGCACCTTGTGCTGCTTTGACTGGCATCGCAGCGACCGCTTCCCTTCACGTCCTGCCTTCCAAAAGAGGCTTAAGCAAGGAGGAAGGGCAGGAGAAAAGGAGAAAAGAAGGAAAAAAAACAACAATACAGACTGAAATGCAGTGGAGAGGATGCAAATTTAAACAAATCTGGTGTCAGAAAGATTTGTTTCTTGGGACTTTTAAGAGAATTCATGTCTCCTTCCTGCTGCCCGAGATCCCAGCTGGCTCCTTCTTCAAGCGATGCTTCACGTGTGAAGTTTCCTCTCCTTAAAAATGAACAGCTGTGCCCTCCCCTCTAAGTATTCTTCCACTTCTGCCCACTACTGTGCCTCTAATTGAACCCACATGAGCCTTGCTTTCTTTTCCTGGCATGATTGATGATGCCTTTGCACAACATTAGGGAGCTGCTGGGTTTTAAATAACACCTCTTGACCAGAGCAGCAGTGGTGGTAGCTTCAAGGAGAGATGACAACAAGAAACTGAATGAGCGGGGCTTTCAGTGAAGGACAAGGGGGAGGAAGGCAGTGAAAGACAAAGGGGGAAGCAGGAGAGAGAAGAAGAAAGAGCGATGGAGTTGTCAGGGGGCTGGGAGGACATTGGGGGGAACATGAAAACATCCCAGGATCTTCTTTGTGAAGAAAGATACGTGATGGCTTTGCCTCCATCAGTATGCCAGCCCGTTTGTTGTTGTTGTTATCCCTAAACGAAGATGTGAGAGAGAGCCTCGGACAAAGAAAACAGCTCAGGTTTTGTTTTGTTTTAAAGACAGCAAATGGTTTCTGCTGCCGCACACGGGGCTGATGCTTTTAGGGTTTGGTGATTTCATGGAGTGTTACAGGGTTTGGGAACAGGAACTGCTCCGAGAGCAAAGATGAATATAGTTGTGTTTCTTTTTTTCCCCCCCAAGATTTTTTAAAATGGTGGCTTCAAGAAGACAAAGGGGCCAGAAAGTGCAGGAACTGTTAGGATGATCTTCAAAAAACCTTTAGATGTAAAAGATTGATTTGAGATGTGACTCGTGCCCTTCCATCGCCGAGGTGCTTTTGAAAACTTTGCTTTTAATTCTCTGTTTGCCCTTTCTTTTTCCCCCCCTTTTTTCCTGCCTTTCAGTGAATTACAGAAGATGGATGTGGTTCAGATGCTAAACCAGAGCATCCTCACTTCCGTGCCAGTCATCACCAGCATGCTGCAGCCACGGGCCACTGATGCTTGGATTGCTCTTTGATGCACTGCACCCTCTCCTTCATCTCCCTCCTACCCAAGAATGAAGTATCAGCACATGTAAAACTCCCTTCTTTCCTCCCCCTTATGCAGCCTTTCTCACTGTCAGTTAAGCAAGGAAAACACAGCTCTTGTCCCACCAATCAGTCTAACCAGGACACACACCCAATTGAATGACCACAGGGAAAGACCCATCAGCTCTATGGAAAAGCAGGAAGTCCCACAAGCAGAGATAACAAGCCACGTATCCCATCTCATCTCCAACTGCTTGTGATCAGAAGAACCGAAGCTGGGAAAGATTTGTGGCAGGAGCACCATGCAATTCAATACAACACAATATGAGGAGTCCAAACCACAGATTCTGGAGTTGCTCTGATAGTTCATTTCTTGCATGCACGTTCCACAAATTCTGGCTTAAAACACCTTACAGAAAGAAATGAAACAAGATGATGGGGGAACGAAACTGTCTGCTCCTATTCAACAGATCTCTGAAGCACGTGCATATGCTTGCAAAGCATGTTGCTGTTAGTGCTCTGGTGATCAGGGACATCTCTAAGATGCTTCACTCCATCCCTGCACAGCACAGAGCAAATGAATCCATAGGGCTCTCAGATTGTATCAGTGGAAAAATAGACAAAAAGTGCAATAGTAGAGAAGAGTGAGAGGACGGATGTTGTAATAGGCAGTGAATCACATTAGCTAAGGGTGCTAAAAGCCTCCACTCCTGTCATATGAATCTGATCAAGGCTCCAAAACCAGACTTCTCAGAGAAGAACCATACACAGTTGGCTGAGCCTCCCCCAAAAGGTACTTTTTGCATTTCAATAACGCAGCGCTGGTGAAACACGTTTAGGCTGTTTTATTTGGTTTTGGATTCCTGTGTGCTCAACGTACAGATCATTTCCAACTATTTCCTGGTTCAGCCATTCAGGCTCGTTTCAGAACTTGTTTTCTGTTCTGTAAAATTGCTCAGCTGGAGCTGGGGTTCTGGTGCTGATGCCAATTAGGATGGAAGAGGCCCAGCTCGCGGGGTCCTGTATTTGTTTTGTAATTGAGTTGAAAGGGCTGACTCATTCCCCTCCTCTCTGTCTCCCCTCTCTGGGAGCTCATGAAGAACACGATAGTTCACAAATACAGACAGGCTGCCGAGAGCAGCTGCCTGCCCCCAGCCCCAGATGTATGTGCTGTCCCCACAACAGGCAGGAAGGTGCCAATGGAGGCCACCACCATCCCAGATGGCTCCTACATGGAGATAAACTATTTGGATAAGGCCCTGTCCCATTGCTGAGCTGAGATTCTGGGTTATTTCTCAACTTCTCCGCACCCATTTGCTCATCCATAGTTTGTGGGTCACACAAAACCAGCAGCACAAACCTGGTTCTTGCTGAGATCGTCGTCTCTCTGGACCTGCAGAATGTAGCCCGTCCTGCAGCTCACGTTGCACTGGGCTCCGTTGTACCACCCACCCCCGGTGCAGTTCAGCAATGCGTTGTCAATCTCCAGCTTCTGGCAGTCTGTGGCTTCACAGGAGTAATGGACACAGCTGTGGGGAGACAAGAAGTGGCATTTGCATTCAGTTCCTTTAGGTCATTCCAAAAACAGCAAGCTTGTGTGCCAGCCTACAGGGATATGATTGCACGGCGGGCCCACTCAGCAAAGTGCTCCTGACCAATAAGCACAGCCTTTAGCTGCATCTCCTGAAGGACTGGGGCAGTGGGAACAGTGATGACAATGAGAGCAAAATGCAGGTCTTGCTGCAAAAGGGGAAGAGCCTGCCAAGTCTGCAGAATGGCTTTCTGTTCTGCAACACTCTCAGAGAGAAACAATGCAAACGACAGCACCGCAGCCTTCCTGTGCTGTACCAACATGCATTCATACATCCCATGTGAGCAATCCCCCTCCAAGAGCAGCACTTGTGCCCCATCCAAGCTACAGCCTCTGCTGAAATCAGGAGTGCCTGATACTGCCAGTGATAAGTGTGCGTGTGTGTGTGTGTGTGTGTGAGGAAGGGTTTCTCTTATCTCTGCGAAACTCGATAGCAATCAACACATCCATTTTATTCCACTTCATGGGGAACACCAAATATCAGCCATGTAGCTGTGTTGATAAGCTCTTATCAAGCTCAGCAGCATGCTGTCATTTCAGATCTCTCTGGTTGCTGTCCTGCCATCCATAAAATGTTTCCCCAGATGGAAACTCACCGCTCTCTCGACAGTGAATCATTCTAACATTCAGCATAACTTGTAAATAAGAGCATTTTGTTTTATTCTTGTATACACGGAGATGTCTGGCAGACATCAGATCTTTAACCATTTCTGATGACCCGAGTCAAACATTTTAGCATGAAACCAAACGGGGTGTGGGATGGTCCTTCAGCTCCAGGGCAATGGAAGTGTTGGGAATCCTAAAGCACATGCAAAGATATTCTGTTGGATTAGCGACAAAGTTTCCAGGGTTAAAGATTCCTACAAAGCAATCTGCCTTTGCTGAGAGTTAAGCTGAATTTACATTAAATACAGCTAAATTCTGAGGTAGGAAAATCCTTACATCATTCACCAACTTAATAGGTGAAGAACCCAAAACATCCCAAGTTACAGAAGGAAGTAATGCATCAACACACATCTTTTGACATTGATTACAAGCAAGATATTCCTTTCTCCTAGAAAAAAAGGTTAAGAGCCACCAAAAAGCCATCCACCTCACTAAGCACAGGACTTAGCATGTCCACGATGTTTTGCTGTGTTCAAAGTGTGGTGCACACATTATCTAATTAATTTTCTCAGCACCCCTTTGAGACACCTGGGCTGGTGTTGCTATGCCCACATTAGTGATGGAGAAGCACATTTGCACTGAGTTCTGTGCCAGGTGAAATGACAGCATTATGCACCTCCACAGCTCATTTCTCTGCCCCAGACTGGTGCTATATGAGAAGTGCTCAATGCTGGTAATTTAAGGTTGCTTGTTCCCTGCAGAGTGATGGGCTATACACCATTTCTGCATTCAAACAGATCTTATTTTCTCATCGTGCACAAAGTATTGACATCAATGGGGCTGAGGAAGAAGAATTCTGCCTCTACACTGGCCAGCTCAGTGTCCTCATACACAGCACACAGCATGTGGTATGCCAGCAGCACGACTGGTAGGTGATGCTCATCACAGAGCACAATGACCCTCCCTTCTGTAAGATCCCTCCCTACCAAGGGCTTCATGCATCTTTTCCAGTCATTGCAACACACTGCCTGACCTACAAGTTTAAACTGCCATTGACTTCACTTTTCACTGATGAGAAAGGCATGAGATGGGGGGAAGAACAACTGGTTGGTACATCCCAGAGCCTAAGTGGTCTTCTCCTGCAAGGAAATGAGGTTAGAATAGACAGTGTCCAATATGAATTGACCAAGAGTGTGAACTGCAGCATATGAGGCTGCCTAGGAGAGCTGGGTAGTCACCAGTTGAGTATGTCACCAGTTAATCAGAAGAATGTCTGAACACGGATGCTGAGAGAGCGTCATCAATGAGTGATGCCTCACCGAATCCTCACTACACGTCCCAGTTCACCTACACATCAAGTCTAAGCATTATTTCATCCCCCTCCATTTTTCAGACAGTGAAGCTGCCATATGAGTTCCTTCCATGCCAAGACTCCAGAGACAAGGAAGTTGACTCATTGCGGGTGAAAAAAAGAAATGAACACCACTGCCAAGCCATTCTCAGAAGCACAATATTGCAAACCTTCGTGCCCATTGCAAAACATGCAAAATCTGAAAACATTTTTGCACAAAACTTGGAGAAATAAAATAACAGAAGACCTATTTCATTTAATGTCTCATGTGAACCAGCGTTCAATGCAGTGATGTAGAACTGAATGCTTTCCAAGGGAAGGACGAGCCTAAGAAAACTTTTGCAAGTTGCACCAAGAGAAATCTGTAGCAAAACCACCGCAGAATATGGCATTGCTTTTCACTTCCTTCAATGTAAAGGAGAGAAAGAATCTAATTCCTTGAGTTCAGATCAGGACACCAGATGAGCAAGCCTGAGCTTAACAGTCCTACAGAACTGAAACACCACAGACAAAGGCATTAAGAAACACTTATTGTGATGTTCTTCTTTCTGTTTACAAGTCCCCTTGTGGTCTTCTTAACTGGCCAGGGAACATTTTTAGCCACCCCCTCTAGGCTCCAGATTATGCCTCGGTTAGCAGATCATCTGGGCAGCTCTCTCTGTCTGTAACTCTATATGAATGACTTCAGTGACAAACAATACAACCATTCACTTTTTGTAAAAAAACAACCACTGCCACCAACTGTTTCTAATTTAAATATTTCTGGTTCTCTAGCTACTGGTTCCAATTTGGTATCAGCTACTGTCAGCCATAAATCCCAACGAATTTTGAAGTCATGATCTTGAATTGAGTTCTGCAAATGCGGAATAAAGGAGAAATGAATATCTCCAAGTAGGAAATTTAGACAAAGAACCCATCACATCCATATAACAGAACTGTGGGTTACAGAAGCTCTTTTGCTTGGGTACTGCCATTTAACAGTGGTTAATCATCACATGTTCCAGAAACTGTGTATGACTCTGGAAAGAAACAATATAGAGTATCTGAACATTAAATCACTTCTACTATAACTCATGTTGCTTCCTGGCATGAGACAGCTCAGCCCATTTTCTTGCAATCAGAACTGAGTGACTTCATCAACACTGCCTATTCCAAGTCATCCCTGGTTTATTCTGACTCCCCGAATGCATCTGGGAATTGCTTGCAAAAGTACTGGACAAAAGCCAGGAAAGTGACCCAAAGACCACTCAGCGTTCTGATATCAATAAGAATCAAGCATTGGTGCCTGGGTTGTTCTCTGATGTTTGGGTATTTTACAAGATCCACCTCATGATTCACCTGCTCCTGTTCTTGCTCTATGAACGGACGACTTCCTAAAACAACATTTTTGCACCAAGCTGAGTGCAAGAACATTTCACAGTTTCCACTGCCTGCAGAATGTTACAAACACAGACCAAGACAAACCATTTCAGCAATGTAAAAAGCCCTGAGCTGAGTTAGTTTCACATGCAGGCTGAAGTTCTGAGCCAGTTCTTACTTTACTCAAATCCATTCTGCCCATCCCTAATCTAAATGAGCTCAGTCATTAGCCTCTAAATCTTTATTTCTCTGTGCCAATATTGGCCCCGATTCAGCAAGGCACTTAAATATGTGCTTAACTTCAAAAGCATGGTTAAGTCCCACTGATAGATTTGACTACAGGGGGATGTAAGCAAATAGCTAAAGGCTTTCCTAAATTGGGGTCTTGGTGACACAATCCTAGAAACATTTGTATTTTAACATGTTTATAGAAAACCGTAACAATTAAGTGGAACTCTTCCTTCCTCACACAAAAACAAACCAGCACTTCCTCCTTCAAAAAGCTTACAGCAGCCAAATGGTTTTTTCCCTAACCCCAGGGTCAAGCACTTTTCCAAAAACTCAACACAGTGCCTTAATTATCTGTTTCCTTAGGACAGCTCTGACACATACACACGTATAGGTGAGCATATAAGCACACAGTACACACTTGTGTACAAGAAAACTCCAAACATCATTCTATTTACAAAGTCCCTATTCCACAGCCCAGGCCAACCTAGGCTGCAGACCCAGAACATCATGAGGTTTCGTTCTGTAGCATCACACACACATCTCACACCACGTGGCCTTCTGAGGGCGTCTCTGGAAAGATCTGTCCTTACAGTGAGTTTGTCTTCTCTCTATATAGAGATCCCCCTAAAGACAAGAGCAAGTTCTCTCTCTAATCCAAAGACAGATGAGCCATTTGGAGAAGCAAAGGCTGCCTTTGCATTCTTTGCTGCAGCTTCAGAAGTGAAAAAGGTACAAACTGCAAGGGTGGCGATGAGCTCATCTTCTTTGGATTTCCAAGAAAACAAATTGATCTTGCATGAACACAAAAACTCAAAGAAATCGACCTGAATCCTGAAGCAAGATGGGGAATGGTGAGCCTGTGCTGTTAACGCCACTGGAACTGAAATGCAGCCCCGTTTGCATCATATCTGGCCCATGACAGTGACCAACAGTGCAGACATCACAGCCATGGTCCCTTCAGCAATCTCACTGCAGTGTTGCTGAGTCCGACCCCAACAGCAATCCCAACAAACCCCCCAGATGCAAACAGGTGGGATCAGGAATGCACACCAGCACTGTGATTTACTACAAACACTCAATCCAGCCCCAGGTGAGCTATAGGGCATGTGGGACATGCCTGTCCCCACACTTGATGGGGCAGCGGCCCCAAGAATGGGCTCAGTGCACCCTATAGTGCGAGCTGTGCTGCCCAGAGGTCCTATGGAGCCCATAACACTCTCAGGGCCCCACACACTGGGGCAGGCCTGGGTGCCTGAGTGCTCACAGCCCCGCCAGCTCTTCACAAACAAAGAAAGGGCATCGCGTTCCACTTTAATAAAAGCCAAATGATGCCGTCTGCCAATTACCAAAATGGGGCGAAGGTTAAAAACCCACTGAATTATAACACATGTCACGGACCAAAGCTCCTATGATTAACAGTTCTGTGAGAAATTCATTAATTTCACCAGAACCAAGCTGACAGAGATTGTGCTTAATGACAGAACACAGGGCAGGGGAAAGGGCCAGGGGAAAGGTGGCCCACACGGTAAATAGAAAGCTGCACTAAATAACAAAAACAGAGATGAGGAGACCTGTTCTTTTGGTATAAAAAGGAAAAAATAAATAAATACAGTTATAAAGGGCAATTGCATTTGCTACACTGCTGGAAATTTCTCTTCATTTCTTGTTGGAGGAGCTGACAGCAGGAGAGAACAAGACAAAGCAAAGGGGATGGAGTGGGCTCCTGCTCCTTGGGGACCAGGTGGGATGAAGGGGAAATGCTGCCCAGGAGAAACAGCACTTGGCAGGGAATGCCTTGCCCTACATCGTGACAAAGTCAAAGTCCTGATTGCTGAGGCCAAAGGCAGCCCCAATGCAGAGGTTTCCATTGTGCTCCAATGACCATGTGGGGGGAACTATAGAACTGCTTCTGCACATCCCATTTCACTGCCACAGAATCATGAAAGTCATTAAGGTTGGAAAGGACCACTAAGATCATCTAGTCCAACCATCAATCCATTGCTACCATGTCCTGCCCACACATCTCCTCCCCAAGGCTGAACAGGAAATAATACAAGTGTAATCATTTGAGTACAAAACCAGTGCCAAAGAACAAACTGGTCACCATATCTGGCCTGAGGATGCCACGTGATAACAAAGAGCTTTGCTTTTACAGCCCATCTCCAGCAGTTGGGTAAACTTCTGCTGAAAGAAAAAGAGCTTGTGATCAGCTGTGGCAGAAAACACCACAACAACTGCAAAAACACAGCTGGAAAGCACAGAGAATTTCCTTAAATCCCCTATAAATGTCTTCAGAAGGATGGAATGGATTTTCAGAGAGAGCTAATGATGACTAAGGACAGCTACCTATAAAGCTGGATGGGATTTTCACATATGAGCTCCTTTTTCTCTTTTGAAATACAAACTGTAATGCATATTTTGAGGGGGGGGAGAAATGAGCACGTTTTATTATCGTTTATTAGGTTGCCCCTAACTCACGGCAGAGATCCATTCACCCTCATAATAAAAACGGTGTTCGCATTTAAGGGCCGATATATTTCTTTTCCCTCACATATTTAAAGTCTGCACCCTCGCCTAGAAGTGCCTGTATCTGCCTATAAATCCTCTCCAACCAAAATAATTCTCCTCGAAGAGAGAGAAATAATATCTCTTGTAGAGAGAAGCCAAAAAGGAGGCAAAAATATCCATGTTTACCTAAGGAAAATGAAAGCGGTGAAGCTGATGCTTGTGCATAAGAAGTTCCTTAAAAAAAAAATAACTAAACAAAAAGGAATCATATCAGGCAAATGCAACCAGTGGGGAAAAGGGAGTAGGAAGTGTGGGCTGCATGGGATCATGCTCAGATGGTGTATGGCAAAGAACACGAGTGGTAAAAGGGGAGTACCCAGCTCCTAACCTGGTAAAGAGTGAATGCAAGAAGACCTTCTCTATGTTCTTACTGGGGAAATCAATGAAGCAGAAAGAGAGCAAAGGGCTTTGATGCTCACCTGCCTCCTGGCTGCACATCTCAACACACAACATCTTGGATACCCGAGCTGCTTAGAGCTCATAGTACAGAAGACAGCACAAACCATCACCCCAAACGATCCCACCGCAGGGCTGGTTGGATGCCTTCCACTACAGCGCTGCAGTCAGTGGGAAAAAACCCACTGATTTCAACTGGCTTTGGATCAGGGCTCTCTTTCAGTCTCATTCCTTGACTGACATGGGCAGCTCAACATCCAACCCAGCACCGCAACCTGCAAGACCTGCAATGTTTCCCCGAACAAGAAGGGCTGGGACTGATGGGTTAGAGAGCAAAGGGCTGGGATGGTGCGCTGCATCGGCAACGCAAAACACTACCAAAAATACAAGGAAAAGGGGGAAAAAAAAGAGGGGAAAAAAAGGCAGCACAGAGCAGGTGATCCTTCAAGAGATTTCTAAAGGCCGCGTTGCTGCGCTGCAGAGGCCCCTCCGACGCTTTGCCTAAGGGGAAGGCATTTTTTATTAAGGAAATAGCTTTCCAAACACGGAGCACTTCTAATTTCATAAGCGAACAAACGGTTCAGTCCCCACTGCAAAACCAGAGGGAGGAATGTGGTCCTGAGCTGGGTCCTTCCCTCTATTTTTCTGCCCCACAAACTGCACTTCACATCGGCAACTCGATGATGCTGCCTTTGGGCCTCTCCATTCACACAACCTACTGCACAGAACGAACAGACTCCTTGAATCTAGGTCAGAACACACGGGCTGGATTGATTTAGCCATAGATACACTCTTATTATTATTTTTTTTCCTCCTTATGATTATTTTTCCCCTCCCTCTCCCCTTTTCTCACCCTCCCCCCCCCCCCCCCCTTTTCCTGGAATCAAAGCAGCTCCTAAAAGCACGCCAGAACATTATCAAAACCCTGACAGCCTGCTTAGGAGGCTGAGCAGAGCTTTGCAGGGATGTGCGACTTGTTTTACTATTGCTGCTATGCTATGACGACCGCTCACAACTCGGAATTCACAGCGGGGAAAAAAAAATGATTCTTTCAGGGTTTTTTTTTTTTGTTGGTTTGTTTTTTTTGTTGTTGTTGTTGGTTTTTTTGCTAAATTCTCCCCCTCTTCTTTTCACCGCTCTGCTGAAAGGCTCCGCAAAGCTGCCGCACCAGAGGCCACCAAAGGTCACCATCTCTGTGGGATGCTGTAAAGCGGAGACCGAGAGGGGTTTGGTGGTGATCTATTGATGTGTCTGCAATAACAACAAGAATAAAACGGCAGCCATAAACCTTTCATCCTGGGGGGTCCCACTGAGCTTTTCAGAAGGTGGGAAGGATCCGGAGAGGTGCGGAGGGCAACGCTGCAGCCGTGGGAGAACTGCAAGGACTGGAAGCATGGGGCTGAGCACCAGGGCAGGATGTGGGGCATCACTTTGTGCCCGCACGGACTCTTCCATGGGAGGTCCCCCCAGCACTTCAGTGGCACAAAGCCGGCCAGATCCGGGCCTACGTGTGAGTGGCTGCAAGCAGGGGGATGCATGGGGTGTTAACTGGCCCCAATTCCAAGCGCAGGATAAAGGAGGGAGGAGAAAGGAAGAGGAAATAATTCACTAGCGGTATCCTATGCGGGTTAAATGTCCCATCCATCCTGCTCAATAAGAACAGCGCCGGTTTCTCAGCGGCAGCACAAAGGGGTCAGCAGGGTTCAGGCGTGGTGCCCCCCTGCCCTCCCTCGCCCGGTATAGGGCGGTGGGTGGGGGTGAGGGCGCGGGCCAGCAGCTCACCTCTGCTCCGCCGGGCTGTACGTCTGTCCTCGCTGGCAGCTGCTGACGGTGATGGGGTCGAAGTTGTGGAAGGAACGCAGGGCCACCCCAGAGATGGCCACAAACTGGGAGCTGAAGCTAATGAGGACAGCCTGGGTGTGATAAAAAGGGTGACTGAGGTCATGGATGACGGGGATAATCAGGGGATTGTTCCTGCAGCTCAGGACGTGGACACCTGCCAGAGGAGAGACAAGATCAGAGGAAGGGTCAGACTGAACACAATCGCTTCCCGAAGCCGTGAGCACTTCAGAAGCATTTCACCCATAGGAATGGCCCTATAGAGCTGAAAAGTTATGGTAAGCTGCCTGGAGGGGCTTCCCAAATCGCTCCGGAGAGCTTAGCACAGAAGTATATCCCTGCAGACAGCTGAAGAAAGGCTGCCATTCTCTCTGCGAGCGCGGCAGACTCTCAGAGCTGGCTCTTTAGACCACAGCCACATTTCTATTGTGCTCTGTTAAATCAGGAGCAACCATCACGGAGGAAGCGGAGTCGAGCTATTGTGAAACCCGTCGGAGGGGACAGTTGGAGCCTTTATCCAGTGCATCAAATGGAACCGGCAGGCTGGGTGGCTTTGTGCACCACGGGCAGTGCACCAGTGGCTTGTTTGTAGCTGTGCATGTCATTAACACCCAGCATAAAACATTTTTTTTTTCCCCCTTCTCTTTTTTTTTTCCTTTTACATGACCTCTATGCCAAGCGTGCTCAGTTTTGCTTTTCATTTATGGTTTTCAGCCTTGGGATATTTCGCTCTTTCCTAAAAGAGGCAAACATGGTCCTGGAGGGAGAAGCAGAAGCAATGGACCCACTGAGGGTGAGGAGAATTACGCCTCAAGAAAACAAAAGCATCTCAAGAAGTTGAGGTGGTTCAGCAGCACCGACAAGGCGCTGAGGGGACTTTTCAGTCCCATTTCTCCAGCAGAGGAGGCGCTCGGTGGCCACCAGGATGAAATCCCCACCTGCCAGCAGAGCCAACCTGCCTTCCAATGGACCCAGAGCAGCTGGGAGGAACAGACAGCCGCCCCCTGCCCTCAGCACCCCTTCCTCCAGGCTCAGGCTGGGTGGCTGACAGCAAAGCCCCGTCCCAGCAGCTCCGTGGCACCGCTCCGAGGATCCGCTTGGCTTCAGCTCCACACTCATTGCTGGAGCTCCCCCAGCAACGGCTTTGGCCCAGGCCCTTTGGCTACCCCGATACGCTCCCGCCTTTGAAATAAAACAAATCCCATTTGCATGTTTAACTGGCTCAGGGATCACTATTATTATTATTATTTTCCAGTTCAGGTTTCTTGGTTCAAAAGGGGAAGAATAAAATAAATAAATAAATAAATAAATAAATAAAGCTTTCATTTTTTTCTCCTTAGAAAGTGATTTCCTGTGAATTAAGACAGACTTCTGACCACTCTCTTTAAACATCTCCTACCCTTTACTTTAAAACAATCTTCCTGTAATAAAAAAAATAAAATCAAACAACAACAAAAAAAAAGCCAGCCTCTCTTTGTTTTGGTCTTTATCTGACCCTGAAATAACCTCCCTGTCTACTTGCCTCCCACAAGTCTTTTGATATCAGCTCCTTGTGGAACGGTGCACGTTTCTCACTTACAAACAGGTGCAGTTAATACTTGAAATCCCGAGTTCCCAAATTCCTTGGAAGTTTCTGCCTTCTCTGATGGAAAGCCAAAAAAGACCTTATGGTATGAGGCTGTTTATTCACTTCGGTTCCATTCCTTGCACTCAGGTGGTGTCCACAACAAACTAGACCTCAGAGCTGTGCTGCAGTTGCTGGGGCTTTCTGATCCCAACAACTCAAACAGGAACAGGGGCTTAACAAGTCAGGTTCATTTAATCTACCTGACTTCATCAGCAAAAAAAAAACATCCCTCAAGACAGCACAGGAGCCCATGGCAGGGGAGTGAGAGTTGTCCATGTTTGCCCCCATAGCTCTGTGTCCACCTACTGGGCCCTCAGGGCTTCTTGTAACTCACCCCCAGCATCTACAAATGCTCTGAATTAACAGTGCTGGTCCTTGATCCTGCAGGAGGTCAGAGGGGCTTTTCTATGATGAAGGGAGCATCTCAGCCGTGAAGATCTGCAGGCATCGGCTTAAACCATGCCAAAGCCATGTTGCAACTTCATCCAGGATTTCATAACCTCACCCTCAGCTTTCTCTTTGCTCCTCTTTCTTGTTCTTTCTCTCATAATCTGTCTGTCTCTTTACAAGATATTGCATTAAGTATTTGTTGGCTCGCTCGCGTCTCCGTCACTTATTTCTCAGAGGGAAAGAACTATGTGCCACTGTTTTGCAAATGGAGGATAAAACCAATCCAGGGCTCTGGCCAACTGGGAGCTATTCTGACTCAACCTGCACAATTGCTCTGAATTTCTCTTTGTTCTCTGACAAGAGACACCACACACACTGCCCTTCTTTTGTTCTACATCCCACCGACGTTACATATCACATGGGACAGTCATCCAACACCTTTCACTTGTGTTGGTGTCTGCTCTTCTTGTCACCAGGAGGAAGTTCAATGGAGTTTGAGCTTGTTGAAACCACAAAGTTCTGGTCACACAAAAATCTGGGGGAGGGGGCTACGTTCCCTTAAAAACTGCCTTCAAGATGGCACTGTCAGCTTGCTTCCCAGTGGATAAAAAGGCAAAGGAAGGCTGGAAAAGAACTTCATAAACCGTGCCCTAACACAGAGCTGGAAGCACAGGAGAGCTGCCTGGTCCTGAAGCTTAAATGCAGCTGTAATCAGAGCATGAGACACAACTTTCCCAGGTATTTCTACTCAGAGTAGAGGTACAAGTGGTCTATGCAGGGACTTCACCATGGCCAGCAGGTCCATAGCTTCTGCCAGGCACAGGCTTGAGCCAATGTATCTCCCATCCAGCCCATGTGGGCCCTTGGGTAGGACCTTCATCAAACCTGGCACACTTGGGCCGATATAAACTGCTGTTTCTCATGAAGAGGTTGTTACCCCAGAAAGAAAAGAATCTGAGTAACAACGTTTATTTCATTGTAAGGCATCAAAGCATCTTGATGATGATTTTCTTACACTGGACAATGGCACCAGCAAATGGCCCTCACACAGCTGGCTCAGCAGCCATCCCTGGAGCCCCTCCAGAGCTTATGGGAGGCATTACAATGAAGCTTTAGAAGATGCAGTTTCCAGGCTGTTAAACAGCTGTGGAAGCCTCCCTGCGAGCAGGGCTAGATGCAGCCCCCTCTGACTGGGCAATACAACCAACTACACCTTGTGAAACAGAAGCATTTGCTGCTCCAGCTGCCACAGAATGGGGTTAATGTCTCTCTCTCTCTGCTACCAGCAATTCATCTGTATCACTGTAAATGTCTCTCCAGGGGGGTTCTCTGCATGAAGCACTAATGTGATCTTATTCTAATGACTAAATGGGAACTAAACTCTTCTGAAAACGGAGAAGAATTGTGGAGAAATGTCTGGGCAAAATGTTCCGTTGCTTTCAACTGACTCCAGTCAAACTCAGGTCTAGAGGCATTAAGCAAGTGCCCTTTCTGTCTGACCTTGAGAAAACTAAGCAGGAGTACCGGTCATCATTTGTGAATGGGGCGACCATTACGCTAACAATAAAGAGGGTCTTAAATTCAATACAGTCTCACCGAGATCGTGGCTTTGTTCTTTGGTGTCAAACAGCTGCACACCGATGGTCTCCTGCTTCTGATCCAGGTAATAGGTCCCATCAGTTACCAAGTGGACAAGGACTGCCGCAGCCACCATCGGTGTGGAAAAATAAGCCTGGGAAAACAAAAGCCCCACATGGGTTGAGACTGAGTACAGCAGATGTGCTTGAAAAAAATACAAAGAGCCAGCACTGAACTTTTGAAAGATCAATTCCCATTCCAGGTCACGAAGACGTCTTCTCTTCCAATCTCTCCTACATAAACTAGCTTAAACCTGAGTTAAAAAACCCTGCAGCTGGAGTTGCAGCCTCTAAGAAACTCACCAGACCTGCCATAGGAATGGACTTCACCACTGGCTCTTTAAATGGTGTTCAGAGACTTTGTTTTACCCAATTTCCCACTAAATGTACTTCAGGGAAAGTTGCTGCTTGGCCCTGGGAAGGCAGTCCCATGATATTTTGTCTATTGGAGTAACTTCATACAAGCAGGCAAAGGGAAGACTTGCAAACAACGCATGTACTTACCTTTAGCCAGAAAATGGTCTGTGCCATGTGGGAGTACTGGAAGTTGGCAGTGCAGGGGTACCAGGCGTACTGGGAAACACCATCGTTCAAGTCAATCACCTTCGTGCGACACGTCTGAGGGAAGAAACATCCAAACAGATGTAGGTGTCAGAAGGAAAGGACTGTGAGTATTTAAAGCGAGGGGAAAAGTCCAGGTGCACTGCTAGGATAAAATAATACACAGCAGTGATATTTCTAAATACCGTGAGATTATTCAAAAGTTAAAGTTTCCAGGTCTTCCACCTCAATGAGAAAAAATGAAACATAAAAAAGGAGTGAAAAAGACTCACAGCAGCCGGATGGCAGCCAACAGTTCCCTCCTAATTTGGTACAACAAGGGCCTTGACAGCATGCAGCCCAGCTCCGCTCCCACCCAAACAGACCGCAGCTCTTCCCTTTGGACTCGAAGTGACGACCACTTCTGAGCATGCCAACTCCAAGCACAGACAGCCTGCAGATGCTCTCCACAGTACTCAAGCAATGTCCTATTTAAACCTGCGTGTTGTTGTAACCCCAGGGAAGCCACAGATGGCCACATGAACTTGGGAAGAGGCGTAGCCAGCAAAGTCCTGTCCGTACAACCCAATTTCAGCAAACTCATTTCTCTTGTTGTTAACCAGGCTCAACAATTTGAATCATCTTCTTATATCTACAGTACTTCCCATGGAAGGCAGCAATGGGATCATTATTTCTCTTTTCAGTGAAGAATGAGTAGATGAATCCCAAATGCTGGCACAGATGAAAAGCCTGAACAAGAGAATGCCTGAATTTAAGTACCACAGCCTTGCAGTGCCATCAGTGCATAGAAACAAAGCTGCAAGAAATGGTAGGATTGACACTGAAACCACACAATGCAGTGATACTACTTGGAGAAAAAAAGAAACAACAACAAAGGGATATGCATGACCATAGCCTTCATATAGCCTTCATTTCCCAAGGAAGAACAAGAAAGGGAAGATGCACAGTCCAAAAGGCAACAGCTGCACTCCAGAACTGCTTCCATCACAAGAGTACCTGCTAACATCCACAGCACTTGGATAACTCATGGGGAGGGAGGCAATTCCTCATGGTCATGCAGTGTTGCTGGCAGCAGAGCTGCGAGTGCAACCCGGGGGGCCCAAGCAGCTTGGTGGGTGTGCAACGTGGGGAGCCCAGGGCACAGGCACTTGCATCAGGTGCTAAGTGAAGCCGTGTACTTCTGGGGACATTATGAGATTTCTTTCCAAGACTGGAGAATTAACTGTGCAACCTGATGGTGATGTGCTGTCAGTACAGCCATTCCCATAAGCAATTTTCCTGATTATTCAAACAAAACGAAAACCTTGAAGTATAATGAGAGTATTAACGGAGGTGCTTTTAATCTTTCAAAGTCCTATGCCTGCTTGGTAGCTTTGAGAGACTTCTTGGTCTCAATAGGCAAAGTCAGTGCAATACAAAGAGAGCCTGGGATGCCTGGGAACGAGAAACCAGATTGGCCAAGAGTGAGGTAATCCCTTCTATAATCTGAGTCCCTCAAGATCCAGCACAGAGGAATCCACGGGCAAAACATAAATCAGCTTTAATGGGCTGGAAGAAGATTTTTAGTTTATTTATTTTCTAAAACAACTGTGACCAAGCTTCATTGAGGCTAGCCAGTGGATAGTGTTACATTTTACAGCAGAGCAAGGCTTTACATAAACTATCTTTGGCATTTGAAATCCAGGCCAGCAATTCGACATGTACCATTTCGCAACTCTCCCTTCTTGCATTTTCAGCAGCCTGTCTCTTGTTGGGAGCGTGGTTTTTATTTTAATACCTCTCCAGCTAGGGAATTTATCATACCCACATCTGCAATTTATATGGTCAGAGAGCTCTTTGACATGAACAAAGGTCTCATTACTTTTATGTGATTTTGTTGTTATATCTCCTCCAGCTCTACTGCTCCAAAAAGGTGCTTGAAACAAACAAGATTCCTGACGTTCAGTGTGTTTTAAGTGCCACTTGATGGATGAGTGAAAACCTGTATTAAAAACTTCACCCGGACCTTCGCCAAAAGTTTGAACCAAACCCAAAATAAACCCCTGCTGAGGTGGATTGGAAATCTCTGATAACTTCTAAATGCCTTGTTTGATTTGTGTGTGTGCGTGAACTCCAGCACTCTCTGGTTCTGCCTGAGACTAGCGGCAAAAACCTCAACATAAAGAGCCTGTGTTGGAGGCTGCGCAGCCTTGGCAGAGTGCACTGAATCCAACAGGTTCGACAAGCTCCCTCCCGCTGAGGTTGATCCATTGCTCCTCAGTCAAGGGATTCAAAACAGCAAAAGGATAAAGTGTTCTTCCATGAGAAGAGCATGGTTGGCAAGTATGGGGAATGTCCAAAGACGTGACATTAGGAGCGACTTCAAGAGCCTCTCCTACACTAGCTGCTCTCCAGCAAATCCACCTGGTGTTAACATATTCTTTGAGACTTTTAATAACAACCTGATTGGATAAATGGTTCCAATAACCTACTCATGGCAAACACATCCCCCTTTTCAATTCTAACAAGCAACTGAGAGTCATTCAACAACTGCAAAGCCAGAATCACTCGCTCAGACAGCCCTTCACACATCTGCCTCCAGGGCATCCCTAGAAGAAGTCAGCAGAAGGCATCTATTACTGCCATACCATCACTCCTAAGCCACAGCTGAGAGGTACGGGACAGCTGCATGCAGGGGGAAGAGGAGAACACACAAGAAAGGAGCAGTAGGAGACAAGAAGACTAGAAAATAGCATCTCAGTGCATTTCAATGGCCAGGAAGACAGCATCACCTCTCCTCATGGCTACAAATTAATGCTTAGGAGAAATAAATTATTTCCTAACATCCTCCTGTTTGCTACAATGATGAAAAACAGCAGCTAAAGCACCTGACAGCTGCAGAGGGAAGAAGGGATAGATGTACTTTTCATTTCAGGGTGTTACCACACACTAAAGTATTTGCTTTGAAGAATGACGGAATCAGGCAAGACTCAAAACTTCACTCACTGGGGCTTATCCAGGTTCTCAGCCCCACACAGCACTGGGAACCATAGGAGTCCAGTCTTTGTTCCAAACTATTTGGGGACTATTTGTGTCTACTTACTGGAAGCCCATGCCATACCCCTCCCTAGAAAGCTGCTTTCAATTAAAGAAGTTTATGTCTGTTCCTTTCAGAGGTTCTAATCCAGCTCATCTCCCACCCACACACTTTGTACACAAGCATCGAAAGACAGAACGAGCGTGGCCAGGGAGCACTGTGGGATCTTCTCACAAGAGGGAATGCCTGGAGGATTCCCTTTGACTGATTTACGCAGCCCCCTGTCAATCACAGGGACAGCATGTTCTTCAAAACGCCTCTCCTGTTTTCCTTCTCTCACTCAAGGGGACCAAAGAATGTGTCAGCAGGAAGGGAAAAGTGATATATCAGGAGTGCTCAGTTCATTGCCACATCTAAAAAACATTCAGTATTGCAACCAGCTTCATTTCCTCATAATATATATATATTTTTTTCCCTCCAGGTAATGTGGGAAAATTTGCTGAAGACCAAATTTTGGAAGGCAGCCTTGTGAACGTTGGCCGTCCCATGAATAACAGGTAGATTGCAGACAGCACCGCAGGACGTTCCACTGTAAGCACGTACCACGACCAGAGCAATGGTGCCTACCTTTGGCCTCATTGAATCATCAAGGTTGGAAAAGACCAAGATGGAGATGACCAAGTCCAACTTCAACCCACCCTCACCATGCCCACTGACCACATCGCTCATTGCCACATCTCCCACCTCTGAGACTCCACCTCTTCCATGGGCTCAAATACTTGACCACTCTTTCAGAGAGGAATTTTTTCCTAATACCCGACCTGAACCTCTTCTAGCACAACTTAAGGCCATTACCTCTCATCGCATTGCTGCCATGAAACGCTATGTTGTGCTGCAGGGATCTATTGCCAGCACAGCACAAGTTCAGGATCACCATTCCTGTGGGCTGGCCATGTGGTCCTGGGCACTGGGCTTCTCCAGTCCACATTGGTAAGGTGAGAATGATACTGTTCCACGTCACCAAGGTATCCTGAGGGTAAATGTCAATGACAATTCATTGCCCCATCTCCGGACACACACGGGGCCAGACTAGATGGGGCCATGGACAACCTGGCCCAGTGGCTGCAACCCCACCCATGGCAGTGGGTTGGAACTAGATGATCAGGTCCCCTCCAACCTAAGCCACTCTGTGACTCTATGATAGCCACAAAAAAGGTGCTCAGATGTTATGAAGAGGCGCACACATGTGGAGGAGATGCCTCCCACAGGAGTGGGTTAAACATGCATCAGTGACACCCGGCCCTGTCCTTCCTATTGAGCAAGCACAGCCCGACACCGCAGGCTTTGCAGACGCTGGTAGTTCTCAACTCTCACATCGTTGTATCAAAATAATCCTAAATGCAGACAAGCAAAACTGCTATTCAAACTGGGACGCTGCCCTGCTCAGTGCTGGCACCCGCGGTGGGAGCGGACGTGCCTGTCTGCGTGCCCACAGGCGCCTGCACACAGCAAATCTGTTCCCCAAAGCCATCTGTTCCCTATGGCAGGGCTTTCTCCAGACCGTGTCTGCAGGGTACACATGGGAATGGCCATCACAAGTGTTTGTCCATCAGACAGCACAGGGCTGACGTGGCTATCACATCCCAAACACCACACTGCCTCTCCCTCCCCATTCCTGCTGCCACTGCTGTATTGAGACAGTGCTGTGGGTTGCTGTCCTATTTGCAAAGTCATAACCCCAAAACAAACAGGAGGAGGATCCACTGATAAAACCCACAGTAGCATCTACTTGTAGAGCACAGAACATCCCAAGTGAGGCTATACAAGCACATGGAAACACTCACACACCGATGGGAGATCTGCAGAGGCACAAACAGGACATTCTGTTTGAAGATCCAGCTGAAGAACAGATTTCGACTGTACTAATGAACCCTAATTAGCCTGTAATTTTTAGCATTCTGCTCAGCAGAATGTTATTTATATTTAACTCAACAAATACCAGAGCATCCCAGCCATGACACATGCAGCATTTTAACACATCCTTATGGATGCAAATCTCCTCTCTTCTCTGCCAGAAACGGGGGCTGACCATTACCCAGACATTTTATTCTTCAGTATGCTATTATTCTTGCAGACCTAAGGTCAATTTTTCCCACTGATGGTGCAGTTGCTAAATATCAGAAAGGTTCCTGCCTGCTCACTGCCCAATGTTATAAGGCAGCTTGATTGCCACATGGACACCCCCAGTTTGCCTACTGCAGCACAGAGCTCCAATCTGTTCTGAAAGCTGTTGCACTGCTCTCCTCATTTCGGCTGGGAATTGGGTTGGAGTTGCAGGGGAAAAAAAAACAACCCCAACAAACTGTAAAAACATAAAGAAAACCAAAGCAGATTCAGCAGCACACGCTACAAGCACGAGGCAATGGAATTTGTGTCTTTCAATAGCCTTCTTACCTTCTACTCTGCTTCCTCATCTTAAACAGCAACTCTCCCTGACCTCTGATATTTATAAACTGCAGCTTCCACTCCAAACCTCTCCTGGTCCTCCGTGCCTGATTTGTTTGCAGCGATACAATCCTTGAGTAGTGGTGCTTTTAAAGCAGCAAAGAATGAGTCTGAAAAAATGCAGTCCGACTAAATTTCGTGCTCTTTGTCTGCTTTCGCCTATTTTAGTTGGGGTACTCAGAAGTCTGAAGTCAACAGATGAAGAACCGTAGCATGGCTGCTTCTCACCAGGACAAAGGCATGAAGGCAGGTGATCAACAGAAAAGCTGTTATCAACTGGAAGCTGATAAAACTCCTGGGGTAACACACTGATGCTGTATTGCTCCCAGATTCAGTTGGCTCAGAAATAAGAGGAAATCGCATCTGTCAATTTCACCCGGTGTAATGAAGAACAGGATTTGGTGGCGGGATTGGGAGGCAGATTGCATCTTGTGCAGGATGGAATAAAGCCCCACTGCCACTTGCACAGCCCCTTCCCATTTGAATCTGGAGCAGCTGATGGCGTCTGGGTCTTGCAGACCTGGCATTCAGTTAGCCTGTTACTACAGCTTTCTTAACAAAGAACCACAATTTGCAGCTGAAGGTCTGGCTGGATTTTTTTTTTTATTAATTGAGAAATGACCTTTAAGTGCGTGGAAATACCAATGCTGGCATCTGTAGTTTGCTTGCAGTATGACAGGATGATAAATTCCTCTACTTACACAGTAAGAAATGATAGTGTTCGTTACCAAAGGGAGATTTCTCAGGATAGAGGACTGAATGTAACACAGGGTTCCCATTCAGAAATGAGTGGGAGATGCAAGGGCTATTTTATTTTGTCATGTAAGTTGACTTAATCTCAGGAAAGCAAACGAGAGCTGCAGGGATTTCCATCAGATAACAGCCCAGATTGCACGTGTATTCAATGTGTGTTATTAACATCAGCGCTCTCAAAATACATAGTTATTTCACTTCCAATGAGTCCAAATAAGCAACGTAAGTTCAGACTTTAAATCAAGCAGACCCACACCCTTAAAGCTCTCCTTTGAATTTCTGCTACCTCCGAATTCAAAGCAAAACTTCATTTAAAACAAATGAGTTAAAAATCAAAATCACACCATACCATAAACTTCACATGGCGTACCTGAAAAAAAACCCCGTAAATCAATTCTGACTGGCCCTCTCCCAAACCCACACTGGCTTTAACATCCAGCCAAGTGTAATCAAAATGCATAGGATGCTAGCTGGACATGTGGAAAAAACAATACAGAGCCCTAACTTTACAACAAAACCCTAACCAGGTGATCTCCTCATGGTTCAAAGGATCACCCCTAACACATCACCTGAGCCAGGAACGATAGCAAAAGAGCAAGAAAAAGAAGGGGATTTAATACTTAACTCATCTTTTGCACAGGCTCACAATTATATGCTACCACTCAGAGCTCAAGGGGGCAATTAGCACTTGCTCTTGCCTCGTTTGCTATTCAGCAGGGCACAATGAATGGGCGCAAAGGCAAGTGATAACTCACAGTGCACCACAGAGCACAGTCTTATAGGAGGCACATGAACGTGCAACACTCATTTTCCTGCCATGAGCCCCTGGTTACTCACACCAGGAGCTCACTCTTCCTTCAGCACAGCGACGGGACATGCAGGTGCTGCCCTCAAACAACAGCACCTTGCTCCCAGTGCTGCCAGGGTTTCACCTAGAAGGATCAATTCTTGGAATCAGCCCTAAATTGCACTCTGCTATCATGATCTGACTCCTAAATACGGCCACCGTTAGAAACAGCAGCCAAATGCGACCTGCTGGACAAATAGCATGAAGAAACAGCAAACAAACAAGACCTCATACTCCACTTCTACAAACATCAGTCTCATTAAAGTTAATTGACACTTCCAACCTGCAGCAAAAGCTCTGTCTACAGCTTCCACATTGTTGCTCACCAACGTGTGAAGGCATTATAGACTGACAAGTGCTTTAGCAGACTGTATATCCATCCGCTGCAGAGCGAGGTTAAACAAATACAGTAGCCAGAACATTATTGTTGGCTGCATGCTCGGCCTCCAGAACTGCTCATCTCTCACAGCCTGGTCCACTGCAGCAAGGGCTGCACAGTACTGCAGGCCAAGGCTGCCCATGGGGGGGCTGCAGTGAAGGAAAACAATCCCACCCCGTACATTTTTACCACTGAGGAGTACAGCAAAAGGCTTTTCTTTTTTCTTTCTTTTCCCCCCTTTGATGGGAGCATTTCATTTGAGAGCAACTGGCACCAGGAAATCAAGCTGTTAAAGGCAGAACGCGTGCCACATACTGGGAGGATCTTCAGTGTAGTTTTCTACTGTTGTACTAGTGGATTCGACTCACTGGATCCATTGTAGTTTTGCTAGCTTGCCACTACTGCAAGGCAAAGCAGGACCGAGCTTCTGACAGTCTGCTGCACAGCATCTCCTTCTTGCTACCCAAAGCAGGTCCCATAAGTTTACTGCAATGAAAGAAGCACGCAGCTTGCTGGACAAAGCCCCAAAAGCAACAAGAACAAAATCCCAGAGAACTTCAGCTTCACCTCTTCAGAATATGGGCACACAGAGATGCCTAGAAGGACTCGTGCAGCATTTCTGATACAAAGATAGACAAACAGGAATAAAACCCAAGGCAGCAGCTGCCATGAGGTGTGGGACAGGTGCCACCAGAGCAACGAGGACACTGCTGAGCTTTGCCTGCGGCCACAGGGAGCAGCCAAGCAGTGGTTAATGTCAGCTCTGACCACATGGTCACATTCAGGGAAGGTCAAAAGAGTGATTTTTCATTTGAGAACATCTGTGTGTTCAAAGAACAAAACTTTCTCATGTGCAAAAAACTCAGGGTTTCCAGCGCTTTTGTTTCCAGAGTTAAAACTCGTGCTTTTCAGCTTTGTTTAGGGTTAGGGACATGTAAACACACTGCACAAACCACATGCAACCTTTGCAACACAGCATTTCCCCAGGCGATGAGAACTGGGGCTGCTAAGCCCCCTGTCCCCACCTCATTTTCTCTCTCAGTGCAGCTCAGCTGTCCTTGCTGCGCACCCAACTAGACACCACATCGTTGGCCTCCCCTATATGAAGACATCCACATGCCTACAATCCCAAGGGTAGAGGTCTACTCTGGCCTGTCAGCAGGCTTTAATTAGTCACATCTCAGGAGATGATGCATTGAGAAAAGGCTCCAAGCACAGCAGCAAGGGAAAGGCTGCAGCAGGGCTTGCAAGCCATGCCGGCACAAGGACCTGGTTGCACCTACACTCCAGCCAGCCCTTTGGTTCCCTACTCATCTCCTTAGCTCCAGTTGAGATTCAATTAGTCTGCAGCTTGCTTTGCTTAATTCCTGAAGGCACAGCCTATGGTATGCAAGTCATAAGGTTCACAATTGCTTACCTGAGCTTTTCCCATTGGAAATGGAACTTCTCAGGTTGAGCTGGGCCCTCCAGTCCATGCACATCTGCAGCCACGCAGCACCATGAGTGGAGGTGTGGGGGGAAGCCTACCACCTCCCTTTAACTCCAGTACAGACCTGGTTGCTCAGAGGAGCCCCACGCTTCAACAGATCAAACCAGGAAACCACGTGTGTCCCAGCTGCTTTCACTGAGCTGCCATGGTGACTCAAGGACAAGCATCACCTGCGTGGGAAGCTCACAGCTTACTTCCCAACTAAGCACCCAAATGCACCTGGGAATTTGGCCTTGGTTGCCTTCGTAGGATTTTCATTCTAATTAGAAGCTGAACTGCACAAAAGTTCCACTCCAACAGGACAAGAGGGGTCCAGCTGAGGGCTGGTGAGGCTGTGGGCAAGTAATAGGGACACATGAGGTCACAGGTGGGGACAGAGGGATTGACTGGAGGGACTTTCAGGACAGGGCTGGATAAGCACTGCCATCCAAAAATCATGCCTTTTAGAGACATCTTGGGATGAACACCCCAAAATTGAGTGGCATTCAAAATATGAGGTCTCCCATTACAATGTGGGCGAAAATGCCTCCAGTAGTCCGGACGAGTAGTGCAGACAATCCTCCATTTAAAAGAAAAAATAAATCCCCTGCTACTGGCATGAGAAAGTTTACTTTCAGGCTTAAAGAAATGATCGTGTGGTTTTGAGGATGGCATTCCGTTCTGCTGAAGAATAGCACCCTGCCTGCCTGTCTATCTGTGGCTTTGTAGCTACATTACAATCTTGGAGAGCTCTGTTTACATATTTTACATGTTTTCTTGTGCAGAACATGAGACCAAATTACATAGTAAAGGATGTTACGGTTTCACTCCTGCACACTTTTCCATCCTCTCCTTCCAAACATGTTTTAATTCCATCCAAAATAATTGACTGGGTGTATTTTTAACCGGGCTCGATTGACTGGCAATCCTTCAGGCAGGTTTGTTTGCTGTTGCACGGGGAAATCATGCAAAAGCTGGAGAAGCTACATGCCACGGGGTGTAGGGGGAGGACGGCCAGGGCGGGGGTGGGATGAGAAATGCCGAGAACCCTTCATGCATGAACAAAGCAGACGTGTCGATGCATTTATGCAAAATCATTCTGCTCTGAATGGAGAGGGACCCAAGACAAACAACCCGGATGGGATGCAGGAGAGCTATCCCACGCTTATGGCTGGACATGCTCTGCATCTAAAGGATGGTGAGCAGCAGCAGCAGACAGAGAGACTGGCAGGTTGAGGGGCAAGGGCCGAGGAGGGGGGTCTCCTTTCAGAGCACTGCATGCTAACGAGCATCGCCATGGTTGCAGGGTCCGGCTTTCCTGCTTGCTGAAGCCGGGGGGTCCGAGCTGTTTTCAATTACAGCGTGTAATCTGGGTAGGTGGCTGGGTGTACAGCAGATATGATCATAAAATGGTAAGTTACTTCCTAAAGAAGCACATAATCCTTTACTATTACCCAGGACAATATTCCTTTCTTGCCTTTCTTCTCCTCGCCTCAAGCAACGACAAATGGGATGGAATTCTGTTCTCCTTTAGTTAATGGTACACGTTCTCCTGGTCCAGGGAAGAGACAGCACCAATTTCCGGCACCTGAGGAGTTTTGGTTTGACCTTCATCTCTGAAAAGGTCAGACCAAACCTCTCCGAGAGTACTGATCACTGCTCTGCTCTCTGCATCATCCTTTGTTTCTTTTATCTATTTTCTGTACCGTACACAAAGGGAACACAGTGTACCAGCCCCTGGTACTCACTGTTCTTTCCCCTTAGATGACTTGCATATGTGCTCTTGAAAAATTATTCTAAAAACTAGTGGGGGAGGGGAGTGGAAAGAAAAAAAAAATCCCTTGAGTGTTTGGCAAAATTGCTTGGAATCTCCTCTGACATCTCATTGTGTTCTCTCTGTCCTCCCCTTACACAAATCAGACGGAGGCTACGGCATCAGGCGTGGGGTCTGCTGGTAGCACTGCCAGGAGCACGGGAGCATTGCAAGATGGGATGTAGGGGTGAGAGGGAGGGATCCACTGCCCATCCCAGCAGGAACAGGCAGCCAGGTGATGGGCAGCACCCCCTGCTCTTCAGCCAGCTCTGGATCGCCTTTAAGGGTAACACTCTTTCTCAGCCATCTCTCTGTAACTGGGTGTTTTTTTCAAGCTATCCCATTTTTTTCTCTTTTTTTTCTTTCTTCAGAAAACTGAGATCATCTCTAAGCAGAAGCTGCAGCACAGGTGTGAGCACACATCTTTGCAGCATCCCTCACCTTGGCATGAACCTTCTGCATGGACCACATCCTCCAACGAGGCAAAGCAGCAATGCAAACACATGAAGAAGGACCAGTGGAGCTCCCCAGACAAACAGCATCACTTCAAGATCTCCTGAACTTCCTGGTCTTGGGGACACCTGGGCCTAACAATGTCCAGTGCCTGCAATGCCTCATAGGAAAATCCAGGTTCAATACTCAAACAGTAGCTTTATTTTTTTGTTCCCTGATTTTCAGCTCTATTAAATGGACTGGAAACCAGAGAATGTGGCTGTGAAAAGGCTCAATTAATCCATATTCACTGAAAAGATATGAAATATACATTAACTTATGACAAGGCAGGTGCGTTGCTCAGAGTTCCCCTGCCTGAACTCACCTGAGCTTTGGGCCAGGCTCAGCGTGCCCTTCCCCAGCTCCTGGAGAAGGAAGCTCTGCATTATCTGTGGGACAGCTGAAAGAAAAACTCAGTTTTGGGCTCCCTTGAACTAATTTTTGACTTGGAAATTCTCTGAACTACGCTGCATCATCCAGCACTGGAAATGTGCTCAGACGAGTACAGCAAAGCTACATTCCTCTTGCGACAGCCTGTGCAATGTCCAGTTCATCTTTTTCCAGAACTGGTCTCTGATCACTCATGGTTCCTCCATTAATGGTTTTTCTTAGCGGGATTTTGTACTCAACCTCCGGAGATCAGCAGTTCAAAGGCTGGCTCAGCTATAAATAACAAAGACATTTGCGAAGCAAATCATCTTATTAAAAATGGGGATCTTTTTCTCTTCCACCAACCACAATAAAACCCTTAGCGTTGAAGAGCAACAGGACTTGGCTGCGAATGGGCAAGTTCAAAAAGGGCCACTTGCAGAGCCGACAGACAGACACCCTCCCTCTTCTCAGCAAGATCACCCCAAAGGAAAGGAATGGCTTCTCCATTAAAAGTTGCAGGTTTCCTCTCTCCCCGCTCCTGTTCATGACTGCCCTATTTGCTGGCTTTGCTGGGTCTTTGGGGAATTATCTTTGGAGTTATATTTATTAGTCAAAGTAGAGCTGTGTGGCAGAGAACTTCATCATTTTCCCCTTCAATTCTGTCACAGTATTTTCTTCCCAGCCTTGAAGCTTTCGTTCTGCCATGCTACTTCTTCCAGCACTCAAAATGTTTTTGTGCTCTTGGAAAGTTCAGGTATACTGCAATTCCTGACCTCTTTCTCTGGACAGCTGAAGACTGTGTTTGCTGCAGTGAGTCTGGATGAGTGCAATTGTGGGAAGTGCAATAGGGGCAGGAGGGGGCCTCTGTTTGTGGGAAAGATGTAATAAGAATCCTCTTCCACAGCTTCTTACTCCATAGCAGCCCCCGTGGGTTACCCAGGGGGAGAAAAGGGTGTGTTAGTGTGGGAAGAAAAATGAATCCCAGGATCTGTGTGCCCAGCAGCCTCAGGAAAGAGCCCCTTTTTCATTAACTGTGCCTAAGATGTGCGAGTTCCTCCTGCACAGGGGAAAAGCCAGTACTGACAATGGCTTAAGTAGAAATACATATATATACGTATATATACACACTCATATATATATATGGTTACTTGAACTAAACAGCTTTTATGCAACTGGGGGGAAATGCAATGAAAGACAAAGCTGCTGGGGGACTGCTGCTCACAATCACCAAGGTAAACACCAACTTCCAAGTCTTGAGCACATTTTGCTGTTACGGCAAGGACAGCAATAAACCACCTAAAGATCCATCAGTCCCTTCCCATGCTCCTCTACTATAAAGGCCATAGGGAAACTACAGACAAGCCATTCTCCAGAGGAAGGAGTGCCACCAGCAAGAGGAAAGGAGCAATGGCATCACTTCCCAGGCTGCTCCAACCATGGTGTGCAGTGAGAAGACAGAAACTGAGTCCACCGATGCCACACCAAGAGTTCTACAGGACAGCCATCCTGTTACAGTGCCCACACACCACACATTCCTAATTAGCAGCTCTCACTGATGGATCTTCACTGGGATTGGCCATGAAGACCAATGGCTGGCTTTCCGAGCCCACGCTTTGCCAGGCTCAGGAGTGCTTTACATGGTGTTAAGAAAGCCACGTCCTCTCCCTCCTGCTGTTGATGAGAAGCCTGACCCTGGCTGGGTAGGAACTGGTTGGAGAAACAAGTCCCAGAGGACTGCCCCAGTAGTGGCAGCTATTCACAAAACAGATCAGTCGGAGCGCCCTTTGTCTGCCTATTTATGCCGACTGGATCTGTCCTTCAGCTAGTATAAATCTGCCCAGCGCTACTGCCTTTTTGCAGTCCTTGCCAGCGTACACCAGCTGATGACTTAATGCTAGCATCAATAATCTTTAGCACAAGAAAAGCCCTGAGAATTAAACAGAGCTGCAGAAAACCCCACACAACCAGTCCATCAACACCGATAATATTTCACACACGGCGGATGGCAAGGAGAGCCTGTTTACAAACTCACTGCAAGAGCAGGAGGGAAATGAGAGGCCCAGGAGCATGCACAGCCCTTGTTGCTGAATTCCTCCTGCAGCTGATAACAGGTACCGAGGATCTGCAGAGGATGTCAGATTAGAAATCAAGCTGTAAAAATACCCTGTGCTGGTGCTCGCGTTTCTGTGCTGGTGTGATGTTGCTGACTAGTCCTCTCCGGCTTTAAATATGATGCTGTCAGTACTGTGAATATTTCTTAATCTGCACCGACGAGTGGCTGCCAGGAAAGTAGAAGTGGCCGTCTATCAGCTTTGCTTGTGCAAAAAGAACGGCTGTTTGGAAGGGGGCTCTTTGACCTTTCCATTTCTCAAATGCGTATCTGTTTGCCAAGAGCGTGTCGTTCTTTGTAAGCATTTTGTTGTTCAAAACACATCTTATACGGCAAACTTGTTTTTTCTCCTCCCTCAGTGTGATGCCATTCTGCAGCTTCATGTGAGCATGTAACGAAGGCACATGTAAGATCCACCTCAAAACAACAAGCAAGGGCATACATGCGTTGTTCCTAAAGAACAAGAAACAGGCGATGTCTTAAATGTGCAAACAGGCCCGGGGTGTTCAACCTGCAGAAGGAACCCTATGATAGCAAGAAAGCACACTCTGGCTTTTGCACATAAACAGCCCTCCAAGAGTAAATAAGAGTAAATAAGTAGACATGGCTGAGAGGCACCACAGTGAGAAACATGGAGCTCAAATACAGGCTGAGCAAAACTAAGGCAGAAATACAGCCGTGCAGAGTAATGGGTCTCAAAGTGTCTAAGGATGAGAAAACGTTTTAAATTGGGAAATACATCCTTAAAATGCTTTCAAGCACTTTGAGAGTGTCAGGTGATTATGAGAAACGGGGATGGCTAACAAACAAGCAGCTTATGTATTCTGTACATTACCGCCCGCTGCACTCAAACATATCTTTCATGGCATTCCTGATGAGAAGCCAACACAAATGCCACTCTGATTAATCAGGAAACTACCCAGCAACAACATGAAAAGTTTGCACAACACCAGCAAGCACACAACCTACTCTGAAAGATAGCTGGGTAAAGAAAGGTGCTCCTTTCATCAATACAAAACCCCCTCGGGCGCAATGCTTGCGCAGATAATGAAGCCAAACATGTTTACACACCAGTGATCATTACACGCGGTGATTAGAGGAGATGTTGGGTTAATTTTCATCTCAAGCACTCCGCTAGCTAACAGTGATGACCTGCTGCCCCACCTCATCTCCCCAGAGCGACAAGTCAGGTGCTCCTGCACAAGCTGCAAGTCCGCCTTGTTCCTGGCGAAAACAAAGGCTTTCCCAACATATATGATTAAAAAGGTCAATGAACCCCACGTGCCCACACTGGTGTAATACAACCAGCTGAGCTAAAGCAAAGATTCCTTTTGCTGGAAGTAAATAGCACACTGTTATCTCCCCAGGGCCCGGCCAATAACGGGAGGCATGTTCCCATTCACTCCACCGGTGTGTGATACGCTAGTGCTCTGCCTATAAATACAACAGCTTGGTTTCCTTGTTTTTTTCTTAACAAGGATGTGACAACTTCATCTCTTCTGGGTATAACAAACATGCTCGAGCTGTGGGGACACAGCAGGGCTTTCTGCTGTGTGTGTTCACAGTGGTGTTTTCTCCACCGTGTGACCATATGCTGCCTACTGCACAGTGGCTGCATTCCTACCAGATCATAAGGAGAAAATGAGGGCAGAAAATCACAGTAGGATGGGGACAGAGGGCTCGGAGACACACACATTCAGCAGCACCTGAACTGGAGGAAGCAGACTTTGGCACTACAGCCCACTGAGCTCCAATCAGAACAAAGTGACAAAGGCTTTCGTAAAGGTCCAGAAGAAGGTTCCTTTTCCAGTGTGAAATAATAAATGAGACCATGACAAAAAGGTAATACTGGGTTCAGGATTCTGTCTTGGTACCAGCTAACCATGCTTCGGACATTTAGAACTGACCTGGTCATTCATTTGTTACAGACTTGTGCAATGTGAACAAGGCCAAGTCTCTTGGATAAAGATTGTTTTTCTCTTGCAAGGCAAGGGGAAATGCTCAGTGTTTACTATTCACAGAGAAATCCGCTCGTCGTATCTGTGACATTGCATTCCTCTCTGCACTGCCCACTCAGGACACCTCCCAGATAACCACACTGCAAGAACAACAACTTGGCTGCATCAAACCCAAAGTCCGTTTGATTCATTGTTCTGCCTCGCAGGGGACAATGGTGGATGCTGAAGGGAGAATATACAAAGTAGCTTCTTTTCTTGCTGTATTCTCAAAAATACAAAAAACAAACAAAAAAAAAAACCCAAAACCACCAACAAGCAATTCTGGCTTTCTTAAATCAGAGGGTTGCATCTGGACTGTTGCATCTGCATCGTGTACAGCTCTGTTTTCTAGGCATTTATCGAATGTCTTTTTGAACTCATTTGGATCTAATTCTCCCAGGGAGACAAAAGGTAAAGTTATGGTAACTGGAGCTATTTATGTTACAAAGGAGACATGTAAGAAAGGGGTTAAAGCTAATGAATGGCTTTGGGAATGGAAGGGACCTTTCTCAGAATAGAACAATAGGGTGCTTTTATGAAACCGGGAGGCAGAAAACACAAAACTATTAAAAAGGAAAGAACACTCTTTTGTATTATTCTACATTAGCCTTCAGAACTCATTGCCACAAGATAGAACCCTGTGCTGGCAGCAGTGAGCCTGCCTAGTCTTTTGGGTGGTGATAGTTTGCTAGAGGTGGCTGCTACACAGCTTACTGAACAACGCAGAGCACAACTTCAGCCAGTTTTCAGATGGGAGACTGGAACTGAATCTCAGCTCCGTCGCTACTCAGAAAGAGGGCAATGGGGATCATCTTCCATTAGCAGGCACCCGTGGATGCTGACCATCTTCTTACTTACACTCATAAGTGTCCTCGATGGACTCCTCTTTCAAGGGGAGGTAACAGTCTGCTTCCCTTACCTGGGTTGCTGCTGGCTGACCGATGACCACCCAGCCTGGGCACTGCTGGTCGCTGTGATGGGAGACGGAGACGTTGGAAGCCCACTGATCGAGGAAGCCTTTGGGAGTGTAAACACCACAGTCTTTGATGCTGGTCATTTGCTCGAATTCCTCGCATACTCCATCACCATCATGGAAATAACACCTGCTGGGTTCATCTGCCAGGAGAAACCAAAGAGGAGAAATAATAAAATGGCTACATGTCTGTGGCTTAGTTGCTAGGATCTGATAACACTGGTGGTGCATCTGCTGGTCCAGAATTCTTTCGCCAATAGAAGGCCATTTGAAGAAAGCTCATCAAGAACAGCTCGTTTTGCTATTGGGCAAAACCCTCAAAATATTCCTCACCGTAAGAGATTTTCTGCTTATTTTTGTCTGTCGCTATTTAAAAGGATGGCGACAGAAGAAAGTAGAGATCAAAAACACATAGGAAGAGAATGTGGGTACTGGCATCCATTTCCATCTCTGACTTAGATGGAAAAAAGCCAACAGAGATCTGGTCTACAATGTATCCCTTTTTGTTCTTAGAAGATATCTGCAAAACAACAGCAGCAGCATCTATGAAGTTAGAGATGGTGAAAACAGCCAAGTTCACAGCCACAGCGACCAAGGGCCATGCAGATCTGTTTGTCCAAAGAGCAAACAGAGGATGCAATACATAGTGTGAGGGTGAGCTTGCCACGTACACACACAGCTTCAACCAACGTAACTCAGATTTGACCTGAAAGGATCAAAAGCAGCAGGAGACTTTATTATCCTTGTCCATTTATTCTGTGGCTTCTCTAATGAGACTACCAACAAAGATGCCAAATTTTTGAGGTTGTTTCTCTAACTCCGGCCCATTAAAAACTGAACCGAGATCCATCTACTCTTTTCAAACAGACTGCATAGCAATAATGACTTTCAGTCATTAGAGTACTCTGTGAAATGGAAACCTTTGACCTGTTGGTATCCTATTTTGTATTGTATTATCATCGCCAGTCCCCAGAGGTATCCAGTTCTGACAGCCTGTTGTATTTTTGTCTGGCAAATAAGCCTGATGAAAAAAAAACGGTAGGAAATTAGCCAGAGCTGTGAGCTGGACTGATGGAAACGATCCCAAAGGACAGCCCTGTCCGTAGCATTGCACTATCTCAAGCCAGGTGTCAGAAAACCCAAAGGCTGCTCGATTTTGAGCTACTTCCAAACTATGAAATCCCCTGTTTATTTTTCATCCTATTTACTCAGTGAAATACCATCACGAGCCTGAAAAAAAATAATAATAATCAAATCATTTCATTGCCATTCAATTATTTAATGACTTTCTCTCCTTTTCTCCTCTCTTCCTCCCTGCAAAACTGCAGGTCCTGGAGAGAGTACGAGTTTGAAAGAAGCCTATCAGGGAATAATGTCATTGTGGTTTCATTTCATCACGACCTCTGCAGCCAACTTGCATACGTGGGTAAGCGTGGGGAAGTGTGCGTTTGCTGGGCCAGGATTCGGAGCTGGCAAAAGTGAGCCTGGAAGCTGTTCAGCAGTGTGAGCACAGCTCTGTGTCTGAGGTAATATTCCAGGGGTGGCCAAACTTCTTGATCTAACAAGTCACATCTTAAAATCTTCACGTGGTCGGGAGCCACCGAGTGTGTAGCACACGCCTTGGAGGGCTTGGAGGAGCAGTGCTGTGATGCTTTGCAGAAAGAGGATGACAGTGTCTCCCCGGGGTGTGCCATTACACCACAGGGGGAGGGGGCTGGGGTGGATGTGCAGATGAGCCCTAATGCAACTCAGCAGCTCTGGAATGGCCTGTGGCCCTTCCTCTCACATTGCCCAAGGGCCTCAGTGCCAGCATGGAAGGCCCCATTCCCCATCATCTGGTACCAACCCCACTGGGAATATAAGCCTGAACTGCTCATGGGCCCTGAGAGCCCCAGCTGGGTCACACCTTACTCTTCAACAGCATGCATTAGTACCACACCAGTGTGGTGGGGAAACAGACTTGGCATGTGACTGATGAGCCTGAGGAAGGGGTAGAGCTCCACATAATAGAGGCTTGCTTCCCTCACCATATCTTCCTGCATCTCCTGCTCTGTAGTGATGTATCAAAGCATAGGACAGACCTCTGCCATGCAGAACAGTGGGACAAAGCAAAGCAGCTCACGTGCTGCAGAGCACTGCGTCCCAGTTTGAGTGAGAGCCTCAGCAGGAGCCTCTGAGAAAGGCTCAGCTCTGGAAGGGCTGTGGTCAGCAATCAAAAATCCTCAAAAACAAATCCGAACACATGAAAATACCTATTTTTGGAGTTTCTTTGTCATTTAATGAAAAGAGGAGGAAAAAAAAGGGGAAAAAAAAAATAATGGACAGCCCTACTGTATTAAAACGATCCAACCTTCAGCCTATGAGCAGTCAGATGTATGCTTGCAGTGACACACTGGCATCCAAATACATCAAGCTGCACGCCCACATTGACACTGACACTGACACACACACACACACACTCCTTTTACAGAGCCCCAGCAATGCAAACACAGCCAGAAACTCACAGCCTACTTCCCTTGCCTCCCTGAGGCTTGGACTTCTTTTCACGATAGGCACTGAACTAAGCACAACATTTATATGGCCAACACAGTCTTGCACTGGCTCCAAACGTTCCCTCCTAATGCGATGATAAACGTAATGGGCTTCTGATAAGATCATGTGTTTGGGATAAAAGAATACGCGAGACCTACTCCAATCAGATGACTTAATTCATGCTCACATGGATGGGAAGGCAGCCCTTGAATAGCTGCGATCCAGGCCAGTGTGTGATCCTAACAGAGGCTAATTTGTTCCTGATTATGCTTAAGACCCCAATAAATCTGTCTGCTCGGAGCCTGCAACACCCGAGGGAGGAACAGAATGGAGAGACTGCGATGTCTGAATTCAATGGAGCCTGCCTGAATGATTAACAAAGTCTCACCGAGCCGCACTGTCACCAGCCCCTCTGCAGTGCATGTCCCCTGCCTGCAGTACCCACTCATGGTGGTGTGCTGTGTTGGCTAACCGGGACCTCTGCCATGGACTGCATCCATCAACACCACGGACCTCTCACTTTACAGTGGAATCTGATTCAAATGATGTATGGGGGAAGAGAACATTCAGTAAATCGGATTTGTCCTCAAGGTAAAATGACTTGAAAAAATTAAAAAGCAGTTGCCTGGAAATCCAGCTTAAACCTAGAACAGCAAAATATCTGCAGGCGTAGCACCTGGCAGCAGGAGACAGCAGCTCTGGGGGATGGCAGCAGATGCTCAAGGATCCTGAGCTGAACTCGGGGAGCACGTGCTCATCCAGGCGGTCAGAGCAGCTTTTATCTGACAAAGCCCTCACTGAGGGCACCAAAATGTCAGAGCCAAACCTAAGTCATGGAATCACAGAGTGGTTTGAGTTGGAAGGGATCCTTAAAGGCTGTCGAGTCCCACTCCCTGCAGTGAACAGGGACACCCTCAGCTCCATCAGTGCTCAGAGCCCCAACACCTGAGCTTGGGTGTCCGCAGGGATGGGGCACCCAACACACGTCCCTTGTTTTGGGATGGTGGGAGAGCAAAATCTTTGATTGAGTGAAGATTTACGTGTCATCCAGGAAGGGGAATTTGGTGGAGAAACAGATTGGCAAACCTGGTATGTTTCCTAGAACTTGCCTATTGCAATTGGACTTCAAGACCTGGAATAACTGTGGGGCTACAGCGTGCTGCACTGCAAAATGGTGGCAGCTCCATTTACCCATGCTTCTTAAGGTGCTCAAGCTTAGTGCAGCACGCAGTGTTTAATACAGCCCCCTACCTTGGGTTTAAAGACAAAAGGACCCACCAGGTAGGGCAGAGGGCAGCGCTTCCTCCCCACCACCAGCACCTGCTCAGAGCGAGGGCAGAAAAACTCCAGTGACACGAACCGAGTCTGGCACGCATCAGGAAGCAGACATGCAGGATATAGACTTATCTGTGATAGGCAGCCTTCCACCTCATTAAAAAGAAGAGAGAGATAAAGAGATCCACTTCATAGCAGAGGGCACATCCTCTGATGAGGCTTTTAATGTCCAAGCTGCACGGCCAACATGCCAGGAACAGAAACTCAGGGTAGCTTCCTGTTTTCAGCCAGGATGCACTGACTGCCTTCAGCTTAGTCCTCTTTTGTGTAATAACTACCGTGATTTCTTTTAAGGCCAGACAGAATAATAATAATAATAATAAAAGAAGTATTTTTAAGCTCGGCTGTTTACTTAGGGATCCTTCCAACTATAACAAGCCTGATGCCACGGAACTATTTGTCCGAGTTAAAAAAAATAAAAAAGAGGGAAAAAAAAAAATAAAGGGAAAAAATGGGGGACACAAAAATGCAGCAGCATTGTCTCAGGGTTACAGATGGTTGGAAAGGAGCAAGCTGCACGTGTTAACCCCAGGAAGGTCCGATCCGACCTCCAGCAGCTCCTGCAGGAGTGGGATCTGACCTGTGGCACTTAACGGCACCTCCAGCATTGCTCTTGGTGTCCGGAGATGAGGGGAAATGTATCCAGAGGTTTCCAGCACAGCAGAAGGAACAGTTCCACTGCAGATCTACATGGTTGGAGACTGAGAGAGAGCAGAACCTGCCCCGTTTATTTCTGAGAGCTTCACCTTTGGCTGCAGCGGGTGCAGGGTGAGCAATGTGGTTGCTTCCAGGATATCTGCTAATCTCTTCTTTAGTACTGAAGAAGCCAGAGGCAGAGATATTTCCTGCTGCAGCAAAATATTTGAGAGCTATTTTCCTTCCTGGATATTCTGATTGGAAAAGACACAACACCAGTGCACAGAGCTCGGGACGACCTTTCCGAATCAAGTCGCCTATCAATACATGGTGACATTTTCCTTCAATGAAATAAAGCAGACCCCTTGGAAATGAAGTAAAGGCGGGTGTTGCAATCTACTGCAGGGCGTCCAGGGGCCTTGCAGGAGGCAGCTCCATGCACAACGTGATGACGGTGGCTGAGCACAGCACAGGCTGGCACCACATGCGGCTCCCAGCAGTGTGGCTGCCTTGTGGTGATGCATCCCTGGGTTGGGTCTTTGATGGAGCACACTCTGTGTGTAGCCAGCAGGAGCCATTATGGCCTTCCCCTCATGCTAGGAGAGCACTACAATACCTTAAGATGCAAGGATAGGTGGAGCTCACAACATTTTTCTGATGCAACACACAATAGCCCCATGATTGTTCTGCATCACGAAGCCAGCCCCGTTGCAATCTTCTTCCACCCAACCTCGTTTCCCTCTCTCTCGGTGTTTGGATAAATTGCAAAAGCAACGCTGGTAATACTTTAGTATTTCCTTACACAGAGTTATTAGCTGCACTTGGAGCCCGTTCAACTGCAAATCTTGAGATTTCAGTCACACGAGGCAGCAACTGCTCCCATTGACACCTGGCCGCTTGCTGAGAGCCTGGGAAGGAGCCCAGGAGGAAAACCGTTGCTGCCACTCACTAAGGAAAACAAACAGCTTGTTTGTGTGTGTGGTGGGATGTTATTGCAAAGGGAGGTCTTGTGCCTGGCATCACCCTCGGAGCACAGCAAGCTGCTGTTGAGTCACAGAGGGTTCTCCAGGGAGGGAAGCTCCAACTGCGGAAGCCTCTTTGATCCACCAGGAGAGCAATGCATGAGGGACACAGCAAGCAGAGGAGAAATCCTCCGCTGGGCTCTCGCTGTAGCTGCATCCTGGACTCCAAAGCTGGATTGAGCTGGGCTGGAGTCACTGGCCAAGAGAAAAATGCAGGCAAATGCCACCCCAGCCCACAAGCTCCCCCACAAGAAAGCATCTGTCCTTTGTGCTTTGCTGCCTGAGATGCCTGTGTGCTGTGGTTCAGCTGGCCCTGCTAAGACAGCACTATTAATGATGACAGTCTGAAAATCACTTTCAGAGACTTTATGACGATGTTGTTATTACTAACTTGCCAAATGAGTGCTTAGACATTTTGGAACATGTAGCCACACTCCCATGAGCCGCAGGAAACAGTCAGCTTCAAAGTATTTGCCTTAAGCTGAAGGATTCACACAAATACTATCTGAACAGCTCCAGTCAGTAAATTAATTGCTATCTGCTATGAAATTCTGCTATAGATCCTCAGCTTCTCTACCCGTGGCAAGCTGCTTGCTCAGTGCCTTACTGATGCACTGTGAGATGCTGAGTTTCTCCTGCAAGACAACTCTGCTTCTCCCAATGCTCTGTCCTGTTGAGAGCCCTCAGTGGGGTAATGCCAGGCCTTGAGTGCTGTGTGTGGGAGAAATCCCCATTAGCTGCTACATCACAGCCATGTTCCTTTTGCAGGGGACAGGAGGGGAGGGAACGGGATGGAGTGCAGCGCGCTCTCAAAGCATGCCCACAATGAATATGGATGGTCATCCATCAATGTATTTTAAGCACATTACTTCTCTGTCAGAAAGAGGGAGGGGGGGGGGGAGAAAGAAAAAAAAAGGGAAAAAGAAAGGAAAGAACAGACATATAAAATTAAGTTTGTGTCACTCATTTAACACTGCAATTTCCCCAGAGGATTATGCACCAAACGGAGATAGCAAGCTCATGAATATTAATCATTTCCCTGAATGCAATGCAGCCCTCCAAACAATAAGATTAGGGGAAAGTGCTATGCTTAATTTATGGATAATGGGAGAGGTAAAGGACAGAGCTCCCACAAAGGTAGGGCTCACAGCTGGAGGGAGAGGCCTCCAGGAGGAGGAGGAGGGCAGATTCAGATCTGTGAGGAACCAAACAAGCTCTTGGGGCCAAGCAGAAGCAAAAGAAAAGGTGTTAACGGATCGCTGACAAATTAAAATCATACTTCTCTCTGCACAGCCACTGTGACTAATGCTGCAAGCACGCCAGAAACCGGCGGCAAACTCAAGAGCTAGAAGAAAGCTTTTCTGCTTTCTTCCATTCTCGTGGTGTTTTGCACCCCAAGTCCCAACCCAGTGCCCATAGAGCTGTGTGTCTGACCTCCTCCAAAGGCAGCAGAAGCTGTACAGTGCTTTAGTGAGGAGCCCATCCAAGCAAAGGAGATAAAGTGCAGCAATAATAACACCAGTAAGACATGGTTCACAGCCCCATAAATTACCAGGCAAACTTACAGCTAGATAGAAGTTCTGCAGCCACTTTCCAGCTGGGTTGCAATACGTCTATCAGTCTTTACTCATCTCTTTTCATATTACTCTCTCTCCCCCTCCCTTCTTTTTTATTGATCTCTGCATCTTTTCTATTATATCCTTCTCTTTCTTCAGCTCTGGAGAGCTAAATCAATGCATAATGCACATCACACTCAACAAAAGGAATGCAAATGAAAGCAGAGCTCTTTTTCAATGCACGCACATATATCTGGAAGCATGTGCACGATGTTTGTGGGAGAGTGCACACCAAGGACGAGGTGCTCAGCTGCTTATTAGACACCCATTTCCCAACAACCCGGTGGGAACGGATCGAGTGCTAAAAGGCTCCGGGTTCACACAACAGCAAATCATAACTCTCCCAAGTGGGGCCTGTTTTGAATGGGATTTTGCTCGAGCTCAAGCAATGCCAAAAGCCAGGTGTCCTGGGTGAAACCACAAGCAAGGTGAAAGTGAAGCAGCCGGGAGTAGGTTCACTCCTATTCCATGAACCAAAAGGCAAAGCAGGGCAGATATAATATGCAAAATCTGTTCCAGGAGGGGGGAGGTGGAAGAGTACAGGTGATAAATTTCAGCACGAGGATGGGTGAGTGTGCTGCAGAACTTAAAAATAAAGCAGCGCTGCCAGATGCTCCCATTAATTAATTAATTAATCTCGCTGTCGCTCTTCAGCATGTTGCAGGGGGAAGATGCTATTAATCTTATCTGTTTTCTTTGAGTCGGCTTTGTGTGCAGAGAAGGCCAGGACAACCTGACAGCAAAGACCACACAGTTTTGTCCCTGCCTCCCTCCCCCTGCGCCCCTCCTCCCAGCAGAGCAGATTGATCTGCTGTTATCTGATTAGAGAGGAGAGGAGGAGGGAAAACAAAACCAAGAAGGAAGAGAAAAAAAAAGAAAAGCCTAATTTCATTACAGGCACTAACGCAAAGTGTCTCGTGCCATTTATTCAAAGGAAAATCGGACCAATAAAAAAAAAAAACAAACCCACATTAACATCGTGATCCTAAAAGGCAAAGGGAGCAAAAGAGAGAGATGGACACCTGCAAATGGGCTGCCTCTGTCTGTGGGGATGTCAGCACAGCTGGATGTCAGCCGGAGCCACGGGCTGCAGCACTGAGGCTGGAGCCAACTTTTAAGGACCAGAGACCTCCAGGGACTCCCTCCAGCCTCCACAGCATTCACAAGATCAAACCTACAGCCCTGACTCTGCAAAGCCTCTGAACATGATGGGAGACTCGCTGAGTTCTTTGGTGAAGAGGAGTGATGGACAGTGCTGAGGCACTGGTGCAGGCTGCCCAGGAAACTGGGGCATACCCCATGAGTGCTATGGCCAGGAGAGATGGGGCTTTGGGCACCTCCTCTGCTGGGAGGTGTCCATGCTCTCAGCAGGGGTTGGAACTCAAAGGGCTTTAAGGTCCCTTCCATCCCAAACCATTCTGTGATGCCCAGGGCTCTAAAAAGCTGCACAGTACAACAAGAACATCACTGCATAAATAACAGACTGAAATAATTTGTCGTTGTCCTACAAGATTATAACATGTATTAGCCTCGTAAACATAGAAACAAATTACGCTTTATTTTCCTCTGCTCCTCAGACAGGGACCCAAGCAGTCTGTATTTTCCAAGAAAACACCCCACCAGCCTCAAAGGAGACTTTTGTTTGGCTAAAGGCAGAGGACTCAGGGTTATATCCAAACATAAAGGTGGGGTATGGCCAAAGAACCAACCCGGACCAGGGAACTCAGACCTATGACGGTGCACAGCTCCATCCCCAACCCTTGCTGGAACCAACCTCGGACCATGCCTGACTTTCCCAAAACCCAAAACGTCTGCGTAAGTGTTTATTTCGCTTTCAAAATATTATGACTAATATCTTTCAGTGCTTGAGGTCTGATTTCTGCAAGTTACTTGAAACATAAATGTCACTTCAAGACCACCAATAGTCACAATTAGCCCTGACCATAAATATTCTCAAATTTCAATAGAGATATTTACATATGTAAATATGGAAATAAGTGCATCGCCAAATCAGGCCTCAAGTATGACTGTGTGGGATGCTGAAGTAAAAATGTGGTGGATGAGACAAGCAGTCCCCAGCTTACCACCCAAGGGAAGCGAGTTGCCTGTGAGGTCCTTTATATGTTGTTCCAGCCACAAGAGATAAGCATCAGATTGCCAAAAAGAGCAAAGTTCAGTCTTGCCAATTATATTAACTGCTCAGGACTGATGCCCTGAGCTGAAGGTATTGGATCACAAGATGGGACAGACAGAGCATTCGCTTGGTTAGTCCAGATAAGGAATCCCATAAACCTCTTGAGAAGAGACTGATCCCTTATAAACATTAACTTTGGTTTCAGAAGGTCTGCATGTTTCATCCTTTCCCGGATCTCTGAGTCCTGTTTGGGAAATGCAATCCGCCAACGCAGGGCTGCCCAGCACAAGGTGCAGTGAGAATTGGTCTTTCCCCCTCTCTGCCCCCAGCATTCCTAGAGAGTTTAATAAATATGTAAAGCTCACAACCCCGGCCCTGCTATCCCAGATAGCCCGAGCATCTTCCGGCCATTGTGCTTACAGGTTTTGCTAATCAGAGCAAACCAGGCTTGCAAATGAAATCTGATTAAGTAGTTTTCACCTCTCAAAAAGGGGATTAGCCAGACCTTTGATCTTCAGATACTGATTTGCAACTCAAAGGAGGTGTGACCTCAGCTGGACTTGCTTCTGGTCTCAGCCCCTTCCCCTTTCACTCCTCCTCCTGTTTACCAGAAAAAAAAATCAGTTCATGTCTTCTCACGTAGCCAGATCTAAAGCCTATTGAAGGCGGTGGAAAGCCACCCACTGACTTCAATGGGCTTTGGATCAGTCCCACAATGGCTGACTTAGCCCTAAGTCCTAGGTTGTTTCAAAGCCAGCAGAACCAATTTCCCATCAAAACGACCAGAAGCTGGGAAGATATGTTCGCCTTTCAAACCTACAAATTCCAACTTTTTTCCCTCTTCCATGACAACTCTTCAACTGGAGATGCTGAAAACGCTGTTGATTTTTTTCCTCGCGCCTTGCATAGAGCAGTTGCCCACCATAAGTGGAAAGGCTCTGAGCCAGACTTACCAATGCAATTAAAGGATAACTCCTGCAGGCAGAACAGGGAGCAGCCGTCACCATTGATCTTATTCATGTCATCGCATTCTTCCCCCAGGTCTCTACAGGCAGGGCACAAACAAGAAAAATGAGTCAGATGGCAAATGGCGTCATCCCAATGATCCGCAGAACCCCAAAGCCCTGACATCCCACAGAGTGGCACTGCGTTCCAACCCTCGACACTCCTCTCCTTTTTTCCTTCAGCTCCTACTTTCATCATTCTTGGTTCACAGACTTGCCTGGCCACTTCTCTCCTGCACATGTGGATACCACTTGCTGTTCTCTGATGAGGATATGAGCAACTTCCTTCATAGCTGGTGAGGCTGCAGCTCAGCAGGTGGGGAGAAAGAGAGCAGGAATCTCTGAAACACTTTGTGTTAAATCTGGAAAGGCCAGTCTATGACCCCAGCATGGGAATAACAAGGTACAAAGCCCAGTGCAGTGCTATTCCAGGTGACAGCGGTCTGCAGGCAGTGGGTGGTGTCACGGATGGGATCCTGCCTTGCTCCAGCCCAAACTGTTGAGTGCAAACCAGATGAGAAAGAGGCTCCACAGCTGCAAGTGGGGACACAACCAAGCACACTGTGACACAGTCTGGTTCCTGCTCGCTCGTGAGGCAGCTCAGCTATTGTTCGACGCTTGCTGCAAAGCCACAAGTGATGTTTGAGGAATGTGCAAACATAACAGTAGGAGAAAAGTTATGGAAAGCAAAATTAATCTGTCTTTCTCCACCTCTCTCTCCAAGACTGGCCTGAATTCGTAAGTCAATTGGCTGCTCTGTTTGATTTTCCTGCCCGTTGGGCCTCTTCCTGCAAATACTTGCTGCCAGGTATATAATCTGACAGAGCTGCACTGGTGACTGCTGATCAATAACATTTCACGACAACAGTATCGGCTGGATTAAGCATTTGTTTGTTGTTACTTCTGTAATCACAATGAAATAATCTTACGCCACGAAGCTTAGAAGCAGGTGTCCCTAATGTCCAACACAGTAAAAGAACAGACCCCAAAGCAGTTGTGAAGACTGTTTTACACTTCCAGTGGGCTGGGGGCTGGCAGCCCCTGGCACCAAGTCCAACATCTCCAAGCACACCCCAGTCCAACAGGAGGATGCATCAGAAACCCATCTGGGCTCTTGGGGTTCTACCCTGTCCACCAGCTGCCAGGCACATGGGGCTCTGCAGGGAAGGACAGCATCAAAGACAGTGGGAATTCTTCCAGCATAAGAGCTCCATGTAGGAGATGTTACATACATGCTCATGTAACAAACAGCACAAGCAGCATAGAGCGTGCTACATATTGATCCCGCTGTCTGGACTCCACTATCTGTATCTTTGTCTATATCTACCAGAGCAAGGATAGTAGGGCCTAAGTTCCAATTAAAGGTCATCATCCTGGCAGTCATCAAGCACATGAATCATTACATGCAGATGAGAACTAGCCTAAGCTAAGGAGGCATCAGAGGTCATCACTTTCTTTCTATGCCCAGTTTGTGGCTGGGTAGATGTGCTCAGATTTGTCCGTTTGCTCTTCCAGACTTACTTTTGGATAACTCCATCTCCACAGTATCCACTCCCAGAGACGTAGACAAGTGCTGGCGAGGGCTCGCTCTCCTCCGCCCCGGAAACAACGATGACCTGGTATGTGTATGTGGTGCTGTCGCTCAGCTCCCTGCAATACAAGAGGAAATACTGAGTGATAGCATGTCAAAGGCAATGACAAAGGACAGAGAAAGAGCTACTGCAATGAGGGCTGGCCAACAGAAAGCAAGTCCTGCTTCCATCAGGCCCTCAGAACTGCTTAAATCCCATGAATCTGTAAGCGAGACAAGATTCTTCTTAGTATACAACACAGAAAAATATAAACCTAATATGAATATTTAGGTTTTTTGTGGCATGTTTTGTGTTAGCGGAACTTAAGATGTTCCACAAAGGAACTCATTACCATTGTCCTCATTGTGCTGATCTGCAAAGCAATAGAGCAGGGGAAATATTTATCCTCTACAGAGCACCAAGCCATTGAAGTAGGCATCAGTGGACTGAGGTCCCCCTTGCTGACATAACTATCTCCTTACAACACTCATTAAGTTAACAAGAAAGACCTGCTGCACCGTGCCCACTAACCCACATCCATCAGTGCCACGTCTGCTCTTTCCCTTAGTACCTCCAGGGCCAGTGACCCCACCACCCCCTGTGCATCCTGAGCCAATGCATCACCACTCCTTCAGAGAAGATCCTCCTAATATCCAACCCAAAGATGGGAAACATCTGATACACACTGACGAAACAAAAGTACAGGCGAGCTTTGAATATTAAAGGGAGATTATCACTCTGTTTCACAAAACCATTCATAAAATATTGAAGATTAACAAGGATGTTTGTAGAAATTCAGATTTTGCCTCCGGATATCTTCCAACCACCAAAACGTTCAGCTCTTACAAAAGGCTGGTTATCAACGAACCATCCAGGCAGCTGCAACAGCTACAAAACAAACAGACCAACAGCGCTTTCCGATGTGCTGAAATCACACACACACGCACAGGCCTGGAACACCGACAGAGGTTTTCAAGTTGTGATTTTGCACGTCATTTCCAGCAGCAGGTGATGGATGGGGCATCCAGCCAACAGAGAAAGTGCATCCCTGCAAGTGTGTCTGCGTGTGTGGGAGTGTTGGTGTGCGCTGGTGTGTACGGGGAAGCAAAGCAAAATCAAGGCAAAGTTCGTGTTTGTTTATGCACAGGGTGGGAAGTTGGCAGAACAGAATGGAAGAAGACACGACTAAATGAAGCACAGGAGAGAATACGGAGTTTATGAGTTATGAGGTGACTGGAGATGAATGCGTATGTGGGTGAATAAGACAGAAAACTGGATATGAAAAGTTATTATGTGGGGAGAGCTCTGGTGTATTTAATTATATTGACTGAGAATGCAAAAGCTGGTATGCAGGAAGCATCCTGAGCATGTTGGGGAGGGCTGACGTCAGGCACTGCCAGCAGTGCTACTCTGTGCTGTCACCTGTGAGACAAGGGCTGCTCCAAGGAGGGATAAAAGCAGGATTAGGGCCATCCATTCCCCCTGGCTGCTGGTGGCACTGATGGTGACAGTGCTCCTTGCACTGCCGCCAGCCCCACGCCACTCTGCATCGGGAGGTGAGACAGGAGAGCATCCTTAACACTGAGGATGTGAACAAACACTCGTTTAAATTTATATCTATGGTCTTTTAATGACCTTTTTGAGAACTGAGTGAGCCACATTGATCGCTGCGGCTTCCGCCCGTGGGGAGGCACTCGTATTAAAAAGCAATGACTCAAGTGCTCTGCTCAGAGGGAGAACTGGAGCGTGCCGTGCTGAATGCCACCAGGGCTCCTCACCCGTCTGCTGGTGAAAGCAACAGACCCAGGGTTGGAAATGTACAGCCCCCTCTCCCTCCTCCTGGCCTTCTTGGGGATGGGGGGCAGTCACGTTGAAGTTGAAGCGTACTGCAGGCAATGGATTGCTACTCTCTGATTGGGTATTTCTGTACAGCTTACAGGAAAAACATCACTGGGAAGCAGTTTTCTATTCAGACTGAGGTGGTTTTAAAGGATCACCAAATTCGCAGGTAACAAGCCATGCCCCAGCCACACCTGCCTGATTCCCATTGCCGGGCATAGAACCATAGAGTTATCTGAGTTGGAAGAGACCCTTAAAGGCCATCTGGTCTAAAGCCCTGCAATGAACAGGTGTACCTGCAACTCCGTCAGTGCTCAGAGCCCCATCCAGCCTGACCTGGAATGTTCCCAGGGATGGAGTATCCAGCACCTCTCTTTGCTATGGCCTCGTTAGGGGCATGGCCCCTGAAAGCACCGAGGGAAAGCAACAACCTGCTCCCCTCTCCCCACTACCACAGCGTGTCTGTTTTTCCTGCTACAAAAAATAGCAGGAAGTTTGTTTTTTTGAGCACGACAAATTCCTGTTTTGAACAAAACTGAAAATATCTGAAAGGCTTATCCCAGTTTCTGCCCTATGAAAACAGAGATGGCCAAAAAGCAACGAAAGCAGACATTGTTCCTGTTATTTAAGGACAAAATGACAAGGTCCGAGGCATCTCCAGTTAAATTACAGCTGTCAGAGGTACTGTTAAGTGAGACAGACACATTCTGCACCTCAAGCACCCTACAAAGGACCCAGCTTGCTTTGGCCTTCAATAGTCACCAAGTCTTATGTCCAAAGGCAGCACTTCCAATACAGCTCTCTGCATCCCAGAACGAGCCCCAGTCCATGACTAACATCCCCATATCCCTACAACATAATCAACATTTACAAGCTCCCCACATGCTCCCAAAATCAATCAATAAAGAGAAACCCAGAGGAGGAGGTCATTTTAGGACAGTGTGTATAGAAGTGCTCCCCAGCTCCCCTCCTTCTTCCTGTGTTGCCATTTGCATTGTCCACATAAGATCATTCTCTTCTTTTACCTTCTCTCTCACATGCTCTCCTCTTGCTTTTTCCTTTTCTTCTTTTAATAAAAATGGCATGACAAGCACGGCAGAAGATAATGAAGAGAATTCCTGCCTGGTTTTGCGGTTGGGAGAAAGGAGGGGCGAGATTCTGTAAACAAAAAGACGTCAAAAATCCGGGCTGTTTTTCCAGCTGCAGCCCAGTCTTGGGCTGTTTGGATAAGCCCGGTGACATGGCAGGTGCAAAGGCCTCAGAAGAAGTCTGTGCCCCTCTCCTGGCCAGCGAGCTGATTCAGAAGACAAAAATACCTGGGGAGCAAACTTGGAGCAGCTTCTCCCTCAGCCCATAACAGGTTCCCAATAGGGCAGAGGGTCTGCTCTATTCCCCTTGCTCCCAACATGGGAATGGAATGAGAGCTCACATGTGGGATGCAAGGGTGGGGAAAGACTTCATGTGACTGTGGTTAAGTCAGAAGTTGAAAGGTTGGGCAATTAAACCTATTAGAAAGAGGAAAACATTCTTTGCTCCGTGATATCCATCCGCATACAAAGGTTACCACCACCTCTCCTAGTTATCACAAAACCCAAATGGTCGATTACTGTGTCATTTTGTGCACACCGGTGTAATTGTGGAACAGCTTCAGAGACCTCGGTAACACACCCGGGTTCCAAACACACCAGCCCTGCTGCAGCCCATCTCTCTGAGCTGCATGTTTGCTCTGCTCAGGACCTTGAGCACGTCGAGCATTTGCCTTGAGAGAGAACTCCCCCTTAGAATCACAGAATCATTAAGGCTGGAAAAGACCTCTCTCTATATATAGATATATATGTATATAGATATATATGCAACTGATTAACTCCAGCAGACTTTGATATAATCGTCCAAGTATTTGCCCTGGTACCAATTTAAAACGCAGTAGCACATTTAATAAAAAAAAACCAACAACTGTGTAGCCAAGGCCTGAAAGATAATTCTGGTTGGTTTTTCTCCTCTTAAAAATAAATCAAACATCAGCAGTCAATTTTCTACTTTCTTGGTTGAACAACAACAGCAAAAACAACCACGTGAACGCTTAAGAGTGGAAGACAGAGATGCAGGATCTACGTGAGATTGGGTTACAATTACCAGAGCAGTGGAAATGCGAGGGGCCCGGGGCCTCACGTGGGTGTTTGCACTAGACAGGCAATTTCACGGCGGTACACAGGTTAAGTGTCGGAGCACCTGGTTGCTATTAAAAGCAAGGCAGGAGGGGGGAAAATCTGTTTTGCTCAGTTCTTTGCTGTTCCAATCAGCCCTGAGCTGAGAAAGGAAAACTCTGCGCCCTGACCCACAGCAAGCCCCACTTGCAGCCGGAGGGAATCAGTGCATCTCTATTCATTCCCAGGGACTGGTGCCAGCAACCAGAGCCTGAGGACACAGTGCATGGCAGCAGGCAGAGAGCAGCATCAGGGCTGGCAGCGGGCTGGTAGCTAAAAGGCCATCATCGTCACCAAAGAACCTCTCTGCCTGTTGCATCGTGCCTCCGGATGAGCAGCATGTGATTATTCACACTGCCAACGATGCCCTGGCTGTGCCTGCAGCACCCACAGCCACCCTGCAGCACCCTGTTATCCATGGCCGGCTTGGGGGTGTCCTGGCAGCATCCTGCCCCAGGCCGTACCACAGGGCTCTGCCTGCAGGATGAATGCTCTTCCCCAGCCTGGGGTCAGCAGTGTGGCAGGGGGACGTTCTTCAGCTTCCCCACATCCACGCTGACCTCTAGCATTTCCTTTCAACGGGAACCAAGACCTGATTTTCAGAGCTTAATGCCCTCCTGTGTCTGTGAAATCCCCCGAAAGGGTAAACAGAGCCACGTGATCCTGATCTGACTGCTCCTGGAGCCCGGGAAAGCTGTGTCTATTTTCAGCAAGGCCAGGCCCACAGCACACAGATGTTTGCAGTTTCCTCAGCTTCCACCTCCATCACTGCTCCTCACCAGGGCTCTGCAGGGAAGGGATGGGCACTGGGATTGTGCTGGGCCCACGGTGCTGCAATGTGGGGTCAAGAAGCAGCCCAAATCCATGGGTGCATATAGGGAATGGATGTGCTGTCCCACATGAAGAGCACAAAGGGGTGTGCGAGGAGGGGAGGTGACTCCTCCAGAGGAACATTCTGTCATTTCCCCCCTCAGGGGCTCTGTGTTTTGCTTTAAGCCACGTCAGATTATGAGAAATCCTACTAGCTGGTCTCCAGTGGGATCTGTAATGGTTTAATAACCGAACATTACTGAACATATTTCCACTAGCCTCTTTCTAAAATCCCATCATGAGCTAATTTCCTCTATTGTCATTAGATCTGCAACTGGTCTTACATCTAAGAAAAAAATCTGCACCGCTGTGAGGAAACGATCTGAGCTCTGAAGGCAGCAAATCCACTCATCCTCAGTGGGTACAACGTGCTGCTTCCACTCTGCCTTTCTCTCACAGCAAGACACAGGGCAGTGCTGGAATGACAGCAGCAGCGTGGAGGTGCCCATGACAGCATGTGTCTCAGAAGATCCTGGCCTGACAGAGCAATCCTGGGGGAAGTGATGGAAAGCTTTGGGCTTGCAGTGATGAGCAATGAGGCACTGAAAGGGTTTCTGCTTTGGTTGATGCTTTGCTATCCCATCGGGTACTGAGGACAGCAAAGCATTACTCCCTGCTTGAGGACAGCTCCAAACGTAACAGAAATGTTATTTGGTAGGAAAAACATATTGAAATGAAATGCCCAGGAAGCAAAGGGGCCAACAGCTTGGTGAAAGTGGCAGAAAAAAGCAATCAGTGCTGGCTGATGCTGCTGATAAAAAGCAGGTAGCACTTCGATGCTGCTGCTGCTGCTGCTGCAGTATTTGAGGCTCACTCTGACTTTTACAAGAGGGTCATTTTTAATGCATTGCATAACACGTCTGCCCAATGGAGCAAAAAAATACCCCAAACAAACCCCCCCCAAAACCAACAAAACCATTTGTTATACCTGGGAGATTTCTGGTACTTCTCATCTTATTGAGAGCCCAAAACAGATGCACACAAGAAGGCAAACATCAGAGAGAAATTACGAGACAACACGCACCTGAATTTACCACATCTCTCAGACTGTTCCACCTGCAATAAATTATTTCACCCAGCAGGAAAAGTCTCGTTTGACCTTCATTTTTGCTTTTCCTGCAGCTGAAAACTCTGCTACTGCTCCTAGGTCGGGAGTTCAAATTCCAGCCTGGCTGGGAGTGATTAAATATATCCATTTCTAATAGTATCTATGCGACTAATAAGAGGAGGGCAGTGAAGGCTCATTGTTTGAGGGATGTTGGCACATGGCTGCATTGCAGACCCAGCAGTGGGATGCTGGGGACATCCACGCAGTGCAGCAGCAGCGTGTGGGGAGTCCCTGGTGGGAGCAGAGCTGCTCTCTCCTTTAGCAAAGTGCTGCTCCTGAAGCGGGGCAGACACTGCTTGCTGGCTACTCCTATGCTCTTGATCATTCAGAGCCATGTCTCGTGTCAAAGTCAAACCCAGGCTAAAAAATCACTCTGGCTGCTCAGTTTTAGCACCGCAAACCCAAGAAGAGATGAACCCGCCCTTCCTACCTTACTCTTGCATCATATGCAGCTGAGCCAGAACAGGAGCTACAGTTCTGCCAAGTGCCAGCTATAGCTACAGCATTACATAAGAAACCACAACAGCAAAGAACCACAAATCTATCACTACAGCTGGCACCAGGCTGAGCAGAAAAGCTGCCTGCTGAATGGGCACGGCCCGCCAGATTGTTCTTCCTCTTCTCTGGATCAGGGTTAAGGCAATTTGGCAGAAGGTGGTAGGGAAAACTTGCTGTCTTGCTCTGCGTGTGGGGTCAGGAAGTAGGTTTTATTCATCTGCTGAGATAACCTGGCACCTCTGATGAAGACAGGAAGATGTAAGGAAAGCTAACAGTGTTTTTGAGCTGCCAAGGGCTAGCAGGGACATGGAGAGCCTGAGCTTCCTTCAGATGGGTGTAAGAAGGATGCAGGAGTGGACATATCTGAGTCTCAACACTGTAGTGGGAAGAGAAACCTGGTGGGACACAGGGATAGAAGGGTGTCTGCCGCTTGGGAAAGCATGAAGTAGCTTTGTTCACACAGTGCTGTGCATTAACAGTACAGGAGATGTGAAGGAATGAGCAAATAAAGAGTAAAGTGAGCCTGTTCACATGGAAGCTTGGTAGAAGTGTTTTCACTGGAGATAAGCAGTAAACTTTCATATGGATAAAGACAGGGATCTCCTTAATACTGGAGAGAAAAAAGTATGGATAAGTGGCTAATTATGGGAAAGAAATCACCCATATGCAGACTAGTGCTTTTAATAAGGACAGGTCTCAGGTACTGCTAGAGGTGATAGAAGGCATCAAATACCCATGGACTCAAGAAGAGGTGATACTGCTTTGCACCTCCTTCTGGTAGCTGAAGACGGTTGGACAAGGCAAGAAGTAATTGGTTGCATTCATTCAATTGGAAGGTAACTATAAAACCATCAGTGGGAAAGATTCACGAAGAAGTGCATGAGGTCCTTGCACACATCAAGGCGAGGCATTTCTAGGCTTGCTGTAAGTATTCATGCTGTTGCACAAAGACATCTGGATTCACCAGACACAGTTCTAAAGCCTGTTGGGAATCCAGATGTGTAGCGTGCCGATATCATACAGACAACCTAGCAGCTTTTGTAGATAAATCTGGGCATGTAAAGTGCTTTCTTAACATTTCGGTCCTATCTTAGATACTCCCCAGTATTTCCTGGCATATCAAGAGAGATTTGGCATGGCAGCTGTGGAGGAGGGGGGAGCAGAAGATGTTGATAATGTGGGCTTCAGTTTTTGGTATCGGGAGAAAATCCACCCAGCGATCTGTATCTTGTTTGGGTGGAAATATGCTGTTAATTATCTTCATGACAGATGGATCTGGCAATTCATTTCAGCTGCTTTAGATCATACATTCCTCTGGCTGGTAGAGCTTCAGAAAATAGAGAAATAGATCTTCAAGATGAATGCAAAGGAAGGAATGCCATAACAGGGACAGATGTTGCCATGAAATTTTAGTGTTGCATTCAACAGGGCCTTAACGTTACATATCATCACTGTGATATTTGTGTATTTTTCAGAGCCCTGTTGAGCTGGGCCTGCTATGAGTAACTGCAGCCTTCCAATGGAGCTCCTGCTCACCTCCAACAGCCACTGCTGATTCTCCAGCCTCTCTGCTTGCTATGTTTGAAGGAGTTTACAACGTATTTCATATGCATTCAGACTAAGCAATGTTTTCCATCTCCTTCAACACCACATCAACAAGGGTTTCTGACAAATCATGTGCATGGCTTCCGGACCGCATACCAACAAATGCCATCAATAACACACATTTTGAAACAAACCCCTTCAGATACAGCCTGCAACACGCCAGGAAACCATGAACAGCACCACAGCAACCTCCCCAAATACCTGCAGTCCCAATGATGTAATTCCTCAATCCTTTTCAGTCACATCAAGAAGCCCTGCTGAGATCTGGATCCCACTCTCTTAGGTGCACAGTTAAAACACTGCACGTGAAATTGAGCTTGAAGCTTAGCACGGAATGGAACTCCTGAATCTAACAAAATATTTTAAAATACTGCACTTGCTTAAACAATAGATGACAACCAGTCCCCTCTATTTGCAAGGAACAGAAAAGGCGTAGCCATAGAAAGTAGGTGGAAAAAAGCTATAGTGTGACAAGGAAAATATATTCTCTAGATGAGAAAATGCAGGTTTCTCTCTCAGTCTCTTTTTTCTTTTATTTTGAAGTATGAATGCAGTATCTCCAGGTGTCACTTAGGTACTAAAGCACAAGTCAGTACGGGAATAACTCAGATGGAGATATCACAGGAAAGCATACTTGCTGCTCAGTGATGTTCAACTCTGCAAAATCAAAACTCGTAGCAGGGCTTTGTGCTGGGATTCTTTCTAAGGCTATTTCAGTCAGTGTCTTTGTCATGAAAAATCTTACAGGTTAACAAAGAAGAAGGTTACAAAGATGACCCGCTCCAGCACAGTCCACCACGTTCTGAGGTTTCCTATGAAGTCCATGGCAGAAAAGTAGGAAAAAATTCCAATTCTCAGAAACTTTTCCAGTTATTCCAACTTTACAGAACTAACCTCGGCACCTCCTGGCTTGGCACGTTGGAGGGGTGAGCTCAGATCAGAGCAGGAGCACGGTGGGAATCATGGGCTGCTCGCCACCACCTCTCAAGGTGCCCATCGAGGACTGGTGTCCAGCTGCCCCCTGACATCCTCAGTTGAGCTTCCACTGGAGACACTCCTCTCACTGAGCTCTTCCAAACATCAGTGGTTGCCACAAGTGATGACAAGAGCATCCACGTGAGCGTAAAAGCGCTACAGCAAGGCCAAAGCAAGAGCAATACAATTACCTCCATCACCATCCCCACTATCTCATGGGCTATTCCCAGGGAACAGCAACAGCAAAATGTAAGAGCACAGCCTGAACTTTGGATTAAACCGTGAGCTGAGACTTTGAGATCTGCAGATGTGGCTCTGCCCTTATCGCTGACTGCGGCGTGACGACTCAGCAGTTCCGCACTGCACCTGGCCTGACCTTTTTTCCCCCCATTGATTTATTCAGCTTTCTGCTCTCTTCCTAGGCACCGAGCCTCATTTTGTACTGCAGATTACAGCAATTCTGGCCAATAGCACTTGGTGGAAGCGAGAGCATCTTGCCTTGTTTCTGGGAGGTCCAAGGATAAGGTCCAGTCCCTTAGAAACCATTGAGCCAAGAGCTGAGATTAAAATTCAGCTTGAGAACAGAAGGTCTGGCATTATTTTGCATTTCTTAATAAAAGGTTTCCACTGCTCTAGCTATTTCCTCTCTGTTGTGGAGCACCCACTGCTGACTAGGCAAGGGCTATCCATTAAAGGCTTAAAGAGAAGTTCCCTCTCTTTGACGGGAAGAAGGTAGGAGAAATTAATTTCTCTTTCAGCATCGCCACACCTGGGGAAAGGATCTTGCTCACAGATAACAGTGCAAGCAAATATTTTCTTTGGGAGAAAAAGAGAAAGTGAAGATCAAGGTCAGAAGAGGCAAGAGTAAAGACAGGCGACTGCCTTCAAAATAACCTTCCATAGAACATGTGGGGGTGTCGTTTTATTTAATATAGAAAACATGCAAAAGCATAAAAAGGAGGGGGACTGCCTTGGGGCTTACCGAGAGATAAAGGGGTTGCAGTGTCTGGTTGTGCAGATATGCTGAATTCCAGCTGTACAGAAGGAGACACGCAGATGAGGAAGGGCTGAGATACTGCATTTACCCCTCTGTGTACATACAGTACACCACTATCCTCAACTTTCTGAGGCATCTTCCTGCTCTCAGAGCTCAAGGGCTGTGGCTGCTCTGTGTTATGAAGCTGCAGGACCCCTCAGCTCCAAAGGGTATGAAACATTGCTATGCACATATGCATGTTAAGATATGAAAATGCATTAAGAAAACCCATCTCCAAGTGCTAAGCAATCTGCATCTTTGAGTCTTTACCCAGTGGCTAAAGGCTTCATTTTAACTTTCCAAGTGCCCAGTCACAGCCCTCTGTCTGGATTTTCCCTGCAGACCCTTGGAGGACCCATTGCTCAGAGCTGGTCAGATGAAAGGCTTTGGTTGGGTTGGCTTTGCCAGTCTCTGCCAGCTGCTTCTGTCTCCTGACTGCAGAAAGACAACCTTCTATTTTCCTTCTGTTTCAGCTGACTCCATAACCGAGACATGCAGACAGGTACAGCCGCGTTACTCTGTGTGATTTATTCAGTGCCATACAGGAAAACTGCTATTAATCCCTGGCTACCAATTGAACCGTCAGAGCACCTTCCCATTTTGGATGGCTATAGGCTAGAAGTCACCCCTAAAATTATACCAAAAGATACAGGACTAGCAGTCAGAACACAAGTTATGTTTTGGACTTCTTTTTTCATGCTCTATTATGAACTCAAAACTGGACCTGCTTCTGTGGGAACTTATGCTAAGGTATGCAAATACTTCAGACCAAACCAGTCCCATTTTCCAGTGTGAGTGGGCCAGGTTTCAGGCAAAGATGCTTTCGCAGCAAAACTATGGGAAAATTCACCAGTTTTCCACGTTTCCAATATACCAATATTCATCTGTGAAGTGCCAGCAGTTGTTGGAACGAGGCTATAACCCAAGAAAGCAATTACGCACATGCTTAACTTTCAGCATTGAGGTTCAGGGGTTTGCTTTTATATTCACTATTGTCAGCTACCTTGAATTTTTAAACCCATAGGGACAATTTGCATCTTCTGAGCTGTATAATTGCGCCATGAAAGGGATGGTAGCTCATGATTGCTGAATTGTTAATTAATCATTTTTATTATATTTAAACATGCTTCAGAAGACCATAATGATGTATGCTTCCTTGATATTAGCTGTACTAATTAGATCATCTTTTCTAAATTAGAGTGCAGTTTTCTTAGCAGGTTTCCTTTTATCTGGTGTTCATTTTCAAAAGAGCTTCATGTTGTTCCCACAGATGAGTGAATCACTTCCAGGGAATCGTGTTATGCAAAAGATGTTTTTCTTGCTTCTGGAGGAATGCCTGTGGGTAGATCGTGGATCTCCTCGAAATCATTAAATATTTTGAAGTTGAGCTTTCCTCAACGATCGTACATTCCTTCAACAGATGAGCGTAACTGCAGCTGAGATGAAATTCACTCCCTACAACCAAGTGGCACGTACGTTGTGTTTACTGTGCAATACAGCCTGTGTCAGTGACACATGGAAGGAGGAAATGAAAGCAGCTGAAATACATTTACATACCTGAACACCCAATTTTACTTCCCGCGTTCTCTCTCAAGCAGTTAATTAGAAGTTACGATGCTCTGGCACTGAAAGCAAAGCTGCCTCCTTCACCAAGATACTACTGTGAAAAAAATGTCTAAGGAAACGGTGACTGTGATACTCCTGAGGTCCTCCCTCAGGTTATCTTAAACATTGAACTTATCAAAGCTCAAGTGGTTTGCAATATCCTTTCAGCTTAAAGGAAGATGGAATTTCACCTTTCTCCGTGAGCAGCAGGCAATTTCACCTGGTTCTAATGCTCCTGAATTCCAGAAAGAAACAAAGAGAACACCCCTCTCTTGGTGATAACTGATACATCTACCTGCTTTAGAAGTCCACTGCTCAGTGGCAATACCTGACATCAGCAAGTTGAGAAGAGGCTATAATCTTTCTCTGATTGCACCCCTGCAAAGCAGTACTTACATGTCAACGAATCTTCTGCTGAGGTTCGAGATGACAACTGGAGATCCGGACTGGAAAGGAGGGTCTCGAACCACTTTGTATTGGATGGGTTTGCAGTCTGTGCACAGCGTGCTGTGCGGGACGGAGCTCAGCATGGCAGCATCGATTTCCAAGTGCTCATCCAGAGTGTAGATCTGGATGCCGTACACCTCCTCGCCCACCTGTCCTGCGTCCAGTTTGATGGTCAGTGGGATGTCACAGAAAACATTCTGTGGCCCAAGAGAGATGTTCTTCCCACTGACGGTGAGCAGCTTGACGTCATTCACCGCTCCGCTGGAGTCCCAGTCGGGGGAAACAAATGTCACCCATACTGTGAGGGACTCTGGAGTCAGGGGGTAGCGGAACTCCAGCTGCAGGTAGCAGCCCTGGGGCTCAGGGCAGGCAGGGGGCACCGTGTGCTGGTTGACAGCTGAGTTGGGGCTCCACGTCCGGACGCTGGATTTACAAGGCTGCTCAACATCAGGGTGCCCTGGAAAGAAAGAATGAAACTAAGAAAGTGCATAACAGAAAGCAGAGAATATGGCTCATCATTGGCAACAGTACTGAAAGAGAAACTGGTGGCAGGAGTGCACATCTGACCAGGAAGCTCATTACTCAACTGGGCAGAACAGGCATGGCCGGCATGGAGAGGAGTTTAATGCCTATGTCTCATTGCTGGGTGAGACACAAACCCACCTAAGCGCCCAGATGGAGCAGACACCACCCAGCACACACCGTGCCAGTGTGTCCGGTCCCACACTTCTCATTTCTGTTACATTTGCCTGCGCCAAACAGTATTTTCTATCCTTTCTGCTTGGTAGTTTATAGGATAAACAGACTCACTTTGCTTCCATTTCACCCTCGTGCTCCTCTTACACCCATCTGTTACTCTAAGATGTTACCTTTTCCTCTTGTCTGCAGCAAAGACAAAAGAAAGAGCTTCTGCTGGCTCCACATTGTGCTGTTGGGCAGCAAAATCCTCAGCTCACTGCTATGCCCTTTACAGGCTCATCTTGTACATTGTGTAAGATCCCTCTCTTGGAAGCACACGGAGCACAGGTTTGAGTTGGCTCTCTGCACTTGTCATGATGAAACAACAGGCACTTGTGCTTTTACGTGTCTCACCATTGGCTATGTTCAGCTACATGGGAGGTATTACCAAGAACTAATGAAAGCCACAGCGCTTGCTGGGATCCCAAATACTATGGTAACATTACAATTTGGCACAGAATCGTGGACTGCGAGATCCAGAGAGGTCATATGGGTGGAACAGTTGGTAACAGAATCCAGCGAGTGCTATAAGTTCCCTCTTCCTTCCCAAATAATCACACGAAAAGGGAGCGAGCAGAACAGAGAAAAGACAAAGTGTAGGAAAGAAGAAAGGAAAAAGAAAAGATAAAGAGAGGTAACAAGAGGAGAGAAATGCAGATGGCAGAGGAAAATGAGAGAGGGAGAGCGCAGCTGTTGGCAACCAAGGGAGAAAGTGAGATAAAGCACAGGGCAAACACAAACAAACAGGACATCACTGCTAATTTGAAGAGAAAAGGGCAACGTGTGAAGGTTATTCTTATTGTCTGTGATCCAATGAAGTGATAGAAATGTGCCTTTTCTGCCAAGGATTCGCAGCCCAGGGAGTTCTCCCGTTCATACCAAATGAACCCAGACACAGAACAATTCCCCCGTATCTCAGCAGGCCTCTCAGAAAACCAACACCATGTTCTACCCCACAGCTCTCCCCTGTTCCTCACATGCCACAAAGCACTGCCACTAAGCCAGCACCTGGCAGACCAAAAGCATCCGTGCACTGTGCAGGAAGCCAGAATTCCAGTGAACACCCTCAGTCGTTCCCTCTGCCAAGCTCACAAGGACTCAGAGTGTAATCCCTGTGAGCAGAGAGAACCCCACTCAACCCACACCATCCTGCAATGCTTGCTGCCATCCACATGTGCTTGGCTGGGCCAACAAATGATGTTCCAACATTCACAGACAGCCTCTTACTGCAGCCCTAAGAGGGCAAGTTTTTTACCCCAGTACCTCCCGTGCTTTGGAAAGAGTTGTATTAATGCTATTATCTTGCCAATAGGAAAATGGAGTGGATGAACGGCTCACAGCCTTGCATGTATCTTGATGTTGCTCCCCTTGGGTTCCTGCATATTCACCTCTGCCAGTTCAAAAACTTTGAAAGACTTAAGTAGAGAATAAACCCACATACTTTGATAGACAAGGGAGTGTTCAGTTGAATTGAACTCAATGAGCACTGCAGGGAGCTGAAAGCAGATCATTGCTGCCTACTGAGTGAGAACAGCTCTGCCTGGCAAGAATGGGAGCTTGACCATAGTCTGGCATGGACTGAAAACTGAAATGAAGTACTGAAGTTGAGATAAACAGTCCCTTTCTTAAAGATTATTAGACACTCAGACTTGAAATGCCCGTTTGATTGTGGGACAGCATCAAAACTTTACTCCATGCATCTAGATTTCTAGACATGGGTGCATACTATGAAAATTACAAGTAATTGTATATAAAAAGAAATGATGGATTGATCACTGTGTGCCTGTGCTCTCAAACTCTAAAAACCCTTTAGCTTATGAGAGCATCAGCAAGATCAATCATCAAGCAACATTTTGTGTGGCCTCCCCTCTGGCCAAACACAAGTAAGATACAAATGTAGGGTTTGTGAGGATGTGGCAGGTGCCATCTCCAGTTACACAGCAGGGATGGGAGGCAGGGAGGGAGGTCTCACTCAAAATATGGGCTATAAGCACAGCCTGGTGTGTCAGTGACAATGACCCAACTGTGCTATCTGTAACTCAGACCAAGTGCAAGCAGGCAGAAATCCTGAATGTCAGGGACATTGGAAAATTAGAGAGCAACAAATCCCATACACTTGGTGTATTTTCTACCCTAAAGCAAAGACAACTTGTTAATGTAGTAAAAAGATAGGATTCCCAAATTTTCTTTCCAGAGCAATGGCAAAACAGCAATTGAATGAGACAGATAAGGATCTGACTTCACCCTTCGTAGTTAAGAATATGCAGGAACACACTGTACAAAGAGGAAATTAAATGCAAAATGCAGCTGAGTAATAAATCTTAGAGAAGCTTCGTTTCTCTAGGAATGATGCCGCTGGCAAGACGTGCGAGATCCAGAAGTTTTCAAATCAGAGCTTGTCGGAGAAATTGTGATGGAAAGGAGCATCTCAATGGAATACAGACCTTTCAAAATCAAAACACTTCACAAAAATGGGATTTATTTGGCCAAAAATTTTACTCTGGAAGAGAAGATGGGGGGAAAGTTCTAGCAGTAATAGAACGCCGTGTTTTGACATTTCTGGAAGAATTTCATTTAGCTTTTGCACTTTCAAACACTTTTCACTTTGATATTGAAAGTTGCTTTTGCCCTAGATTATATACTAAGAGGAGACACTTTCAAATGTCATAATTGAACTGAAGTTCATGAAAGAGGGATTACATAAGCTAAATAAAACATCCTGGCCAGCCTCAAACACTTTTTGTTTTTAATTTTCCTTCATGGTGAAATTCAAAAGTTTCAGATTTTGTTCCAAACAAAACCAGGTTTCAAAGCCTTCTAAGAGTTGGCGGAGTGGAAATTCACTCTTCCACCCCGCACTACAACTGCAAGCCATCCAGATTTTGCTAATCCTGTTTACTTGACAATCAGGTCACACCTGTGGCTGGAGAAATGCTTCCCAGGATGGGGCTCCTCTGCAACCTCCATGCGAGGGACAGGTGCACTCTGTGTTGGGCTTGGCAACCTTGGCCCCAGATGTCCAAAGTTGCAATGGGTTGGAGTGAACTGCAGCCCCAAGTGGGCTCCCACCTGGGGTATGTCCATGCAGGGCAAGCAACACTTTGTTTATGTATGTATTCCCATATTAATTAATAGATAATCTTCCTTGTAGATTAACTCCCATGTATTCTAGCTGAAGGACAGAGAAGCCCTTAAAATAAGAAGACATCTATATAAAGAGTTAGCAAATTCCATGTGCTAACCTTTGAGTTCAATGAGATTCGTGTACGTTTGGGCTCAGAGTGTGCTGCACCTGAAGGAAAAGTTAGCAATGGACAGACTGAAATAACATTCTGCTCTTCTCAAACTGTAAACTGTGATTACTGACCTCTGCCTGGTATAATCACGTATATACTCTCCTACATCCAACTATGTACACAATGGAAGGTATGGATGTTAGGAAAAAACAGGTTGGATATCAGTAAAGATTTCTTCTCAGAAACAGTGTTGAGGCATTGGAACAGGCTGCCCAGGGAGGTGGTAGAGTCACCATCCCTGGAGGTGTTCAGGAAAAGGACAGATGCAGCAGTGAGGGATGTGGTTTAATGGTCACGGTGAGGATGAGTTGATAGTTAGACCTGGTGATCTTTGTGATCCTGCGCTTCTCTGCTTCTTCCAGCGTGACTGCTTGTGCAGCCTGTTAGTAATTCAATGTTAAGTGAAGGCAGCAGAAATCAAGCCCAAAGAAACAACATGCAATTCTTCATTTTTGGAGTCAGAGCAGAAGGACTAAACTGCTCCCCTGAGGAATTCATCTGGCAGATGTGAATGGTCAGTGTTTCTTGGCACTCTGCTGCTTTCTGAAGTTCAAGTTCAGCTCCTGAAATTCATTAAACTCATGGGCAGGGTCAGGGCACAGGGACCAAAACACAGGGGGTATTACTTCAGGAACGCAGTGCATCCATCCGTCCTCTCATTTTGTTCTTGCTACTCGCAGGTACAACCAGCCACCCTTCCCCAGAGGTCCCCACATGCTCTGTGGTCTCCTTTTGCTCTGGCCTGACCTCTCCCATGCCACGATTCCGCCCCAGCCCCATGCTTACCTTCTGCTTCCCGTGGGCTCCAGTGCCCCGAGGGATCGCAGGGCATTGGGGACGAGGCGCTGAAGGCATGCTGCACCAGGACTCTTCCCTCCACGCACAGATCACACGCTGATCCCACTTCTCTAGGAGGCCAGGAAAACAGGAAAACACACCACCTTAGTAACAGCTGAATGAGCTGCTTATTCAACTATATTAAAAACAGTAAGATTTGGAATTCAGTTCCACTTAATCCTCTTTTCTTACAGCACAGACAAGAGTGCTTTCTGGACTTGGCTTGGCTGGTTTGGGCTAATGGCTGTGAAGACGGCATCAGTGTGAGCCACCATCCCATATAAAAGGAGAGCAACCTAGGAACTACTCTCAGCTGTAAGGTTGTTGGGGTTTTTCTTGCCCTCACACTACAGCTGGATGAAATCCAGACAAAAGAAAACGTGTGTTATTTAAAGGCTGGAGCAGAGAAACGGGACTTAGGAGGTATCAGACCTATTTCTACTCCCATGATGGGTTTATTGCATGAACTCACAGCATCTTCAGGACTTGAAAAGATTTGGGCCCAACTGGACCATTGATTAGAGACAGAGTTAAACCCCAGATCTACAAACATCAGAGAGCCGCTCAGAGAAGCACGGCTCACTTACATGTGCAAGGACCTGCTTTTGGAGGTGGATCATTGCCCAGATCACTAGAAGTCTGGAAAACGGGGAGGGTTGTGATTATACAGCGAGAAATATGCCCTTAATCCTTTCCACAGGGGAAACTGGATTCAGTACCTGGCAGCCTTGGCACCAGCAGATGGCTCTTTCTGAACTGAAACCCTCCTGGTTCCATGCCATGGGATGGCACGACGGGGCACTGAGAAAAACACTTTGCTGCCCAGTGCCAGATTGCTTCACCTAGACAATAAGCCTAACATCAGCTACTGCCACTACAGCACTGTTGGCAGAAGCTGCTGAACAGGAAAACACCGTGTTTAACACCACCACTTTGCACCAACATTTGTGCACACTCACGAGGTGAGGGCTTAAGCTGGTACAGCTCTAACGTCTTCTATTACGCTGCATTGATTTATATCAACAGAGGATGTGGCTCACACAGTTCATCCCTAACATTCCTTTGTAGTCACACAATTTGGAACCACATACAGCTCAGAATGTGTGGTTACTGATCCCCCAAACTTGTTCATTATTCACAATTCACTGTTCTGCTTTAAGGAATGATGCCACCCAACACGAAAGTAGGAATTCTTGATCTTAAGTGAAGGAATGCACTTAGGAAAGGACAGAAACATCAGGCAAGCAATGCTGTGCACAACGCAGTGCACTCTCTAAACACCCCAAGTGCAGACTAAGCCATCAATTATCACCACCAGTGATGCAAATTTCAACTCTCTCCCATAGTGAGATTTATTTCAGCACACTTTGCAAAGCACATTGTGGCCCATGGGCAAAAGAGGACCCTGGGACAGGGGAGCTGCTCTCCCAGCCCTCCTAGGCTGTCCCTGTTTCCATTTGGCACCAGGGACAACTCTCGCTCAGCTGCACTCTGGCTTAGCATCTCCTATTTGTTGACAGGGATCTGTGTGAAAGTCAGCTTTCTGTTGGCTTAATTAGGCGGAAGCAGGGATTGTCAACAGGGGGGGCTTGGAATGAAATCAGTGGCAAAACTCGTATCCATTTCACTATGGCCCACTGCCACCCTGCAAAGAGACAGCAAATGACCGAGCTCATCGTGGGGAGGGATGCACCTGCTGGAAACACTTCAAGTGTGGCAATGGGGAAGAACAGAGAAATAGGAAGCAAAGGTGCTCTCCCCTTCCCTGCACGTTCTGTACCAGACATACCGAATACATTTGGGCACAGTGTGAGTCACGTCTCCACTCTCTGTCTCACTTCACCCACTTGTATTATTGTTATGAGACTACCTGCTAATTTCATCTCTCAACAGGCTGCTCAGCAGTGGCTTAAGTGCTTAATTCAGCTTGCCCAAGTAATGTATGTTAAAAAATATATATAAAATTAAGACTCTGGAAAAAAAATGAGATTGAGAAATAAAAACACATCATTGCTATTGTGTGGGATTTCTGTTGTTGTTTTAGACACATCCACCAACAGTAAGGAGAGAAATCCCTGCAATAATAATCTTCCAGTTTCTCTACAAAGAAACTCCCGCGTTACTGTTCAGTCCTGGATGAGGACGGGGAATTGAAAGCCAATTTTCCACAATTAGAACCGCTTTCTACTCAAATTAGCAGCTATACAATTTCATCACAGGCTGCCATGGTGGAAAAAAACTGTAGGCTTATGGACAAACATTTCCTTTTACCAGCAAGGACTTGGAGGTAGGAGGAATCACAAGGAGCATCATGTGGGAAAGGCTATGAGCAAACTTTCTCTTTTTACTTTTCCAGTTTGGGAGCCAAACTCAGCCCTGATGTAACACCACTGGCTGAAAGGAGTTACACAGCGATGACTCCTGGGTTAAAGATTTTCGTCTGCAGCTTCTTGAGCACAAACCCTGCAAACAGCCACGGATGTCAAAACTAATTATGAATTGCATGTAAAGGCTTGTGAAAATCTAAGGCAGACCTTTACACCTTACGCAGCCAATGACATCAAGACCAAATGAGCAGAAAATGGTTCAAAACATCATTAAATAGGAATGATAGCATATCTGACACCTCATACACCGGGCACATGACTCCTGAAAGTGAAGGGTAATGAACAATGTAGACTTTGCTGTTTTCTAATAAGCCAAGTACTGGGGAAATTCCAGCTCATGAGGTTCAGAGCACAGGAGGGATTCATTCCTACAGCATCATATTCCAGCAAAGTGGATTCAAAACATAAAGAATACTAGTGGAAACCAATTCTCATCAGGGCTGGTAACAGTTTAGGGGCAACCCAAAACCAGTAAAGATCTGTCGTTCCTTTTGGTAACAAACGCCTGTTTTCAGTCTAAATTGTACTAGATTATACCTGCTCCGTATGCTACCTGACTGGAATTTGTATCACTGATGGCACTGAAACTTTCCAGCAAGATTCAAGCAAGCAGTTATCAAGCCCAGCCATCTAGACCCATGAACCATACTGGCCAAGATATTCTCTTGCTAAGAATGAGAAGATAGCATCAGATGCATGGAAATTAATACAGTCACCTCAATGAAAATTTGGAGGAGCAGAGGCGTTCAAAGTTTTCTTGTCCAAGCAGAATTAGCTGCAGAGCTCTGTGACAATAACTGTTTACATCCCGCCTCCGCATATCAAACAGGAGGCACATGAATGGATGCTCAGCGACAGCAGATGAAGGCATCTCATAGATGCAGTCAGGAAATGAACAGAGTTTCCTTCTTCTCGCTTGTTTTCCCTTGTTTTGTTGGCTCTGTTATTATTTCATTATTTCACGTTATTATTCACACACGCAACATTCTCATGCTTTTTTTATTCTTTTTTGGAGGTAGCATGGAGAAGGGCAAGTATTGCAAGCCCATGTGTAGTAGCTGCAAGAAGAAATACTGGGTTCTTATATATTTGGTAATTAGGGATGGTCAGAAGCTCAACCAGCTGCTAGAGTTTAGGGCCATGTGGGCAAATTTGTGTGCAGGTAAATGACTCTACGGAGCAACACAGCACCCATCAATGGCTCACAGTCCCGAGGCAAGGAGGGTCTGCAAGAAAGGCTTCATTTTTTGCTCAGCTTGTGCACTTATACTTGTAAAGGTGTGAGGACGTGGTTGGATGGATGGACCAAATGGACTCAGTGGTCTTTTCCAACTTAAGGATACTGTGATTCTATGACTTGGATGGCCAACCCTACATCCACAACGAGTCAACGTTGCACTCTGCCCGCAGACTCACAACACTAACCATGCAATTCTAGAAATGAGGCCTTAAGAAGAAAGCATCAAAAGCTGCAGCACCTGTGACACAGTTTCATCTGAGCAGGGAAGAGCCTGAAGACAGAAAGGAAACCGTGCCTCAGGACCACACTGATGTGCCCCAGCACTACCAACATGCCATACCCAGCCATGCACCAGGCTGCAGCAAGTGCCCCAACACCCCTGCAGTGCTGATGGTGGGTCTTCATTAACAAATGTTTTGCATTAGAGATCTAATTATATTGAGCCACAATGCTTGCTAATGTAGCCAGAGCCATTCATCCTTTTAAGGCCCTTTTACACTGTCAAAACAGCACGGAAGGGGCCTTCGTGCATTAGAAACCAGGCCCAAGGCACTCAGCAGTTGAGTATCAGTCTTCTGTTTTTTACATGAATAGTGCCATTGAAGTGAATGAGTTTATTCATTCAAGTGAGGCAAGTAAAATGTGGGCCATGGTGAGCACTTTGTGTAAAAATATCTGCAGAGATTTACAGTATTCCCACACACAGATAAGATTATACTTGGCCAATTTTACCTCCTACACGTCTTGCACAGTGACCTCATTTCAGGAGCTGACACAGGCAAGCATCCCTAAACAAGCACTGCTGGACACATGGGCACTGAAAGCTTCCAAAGTTTCTTACCATAACACTATCAGACTCGTTTTGGTTAATACATCAGAAGTATGGGCTGGCACAGGCATGCTCACTGATCTGTTATATCTATACACGACCTGTTGATCTATCTAGACTCACTGATCTATATCAGTGAAGTTTTAGAACAGTCGCAGCAACATCTCCATATCCATTAAAAGTGGGAATCTCATTTCAGCATGGAATTGGCCTCGTGTTTGCATTTGCAGCTGCCTCTTTAAATCTCCTCAGTAAAATGGGGCACACACATTTAAAAACCCAAAGGGTGTTTTTTTTTCCCCTTGAAAATCACGATTTAACATAACTCTGTTATGAAATGTTAGATTTAGCAAGTGATCCACTGTATGTCATTTAAGAAGCAACTAACTGGGGGTTATTAAGAACATATTGATCGAGTTATAAGAAATATGTAATAAAGGCATATTTGGTTACATAACAATTAACTCTGTACCAGCGTGTTTTAAGAGGCAGATGGTATTTATTTAACACACAGACAGTATCTTCTGAAATCTAAATTAAATTGGAGAAACTTAATTTACCTAAAAATGATTACGGGCCCCAAAATTCCAAATTAATTCTCAAAACTTCACATAAGTCCTTTTCACACATAGGGAATGAATGGATTCGGTTGCAAAACTGAAATTAAAACAGCACGAGTCCTGTCTTTCTTCATCAACTCCTAATATAATTTGATTCCCCCTCTGCCCCCCGTATTAACCTGCAATAAAAAAGGGAAAATCTCTGAGCACTCAAATTAAGTGCAAGCTGGACACTGAAACAGCCACACTGTCCTTACAGTGCTGGAAGGAGTTTCTTCCATGCTGAAGACGGTGGCTTTCAAGGTGCTCTCAGTGAACAAAGCAGTGCTGAGGCAGCTCTTTGGGTGCTAATATGCCTGTAAATTTGGCTTCCTGCAATACGTGCTGCTCCAGTCCTGAAGGACACTCAAAGTTTGTTTTCTGTAAGGTATTAAAGCAAGAAGGGGAGAGGAAATGCAAGCACAGAGGTGAGCTAATGACAGTGTGAGCTCAGTTATCTAGGAAGTTCTCATGCAGCCCATCCAAGCTCTGTACCCACGAGCCCTGCGCTGCCATGGGGGTAAGAACAAGATCCCATGACCTTGCAAAGGAAACATGTAATAGGAGGGGGAATGTGTGGGCAGAGCTGGAGCCAACAGGTATTTGTGAGCAGCAATAAGCAGGAATCACAAAGCCAGAACTGCTGATTGAAAATTCCTCCCGTGGCACACGGGAAAAAGATTTGCCCTTTATATGGCAAATCAATGGCTCTCAACAGAGTGCTACAGGCTGAGGAGGGAAGAGCAGAAAACAGATCAATAATCCCCTCAATACGAACCAATTTAGGAAGGAGCCTCAGCCCAGGCTGAGTGCAGCTCATGTCGTGGCTGCTTACCAATCCCCTGCCCACCCAACTGAGCACAAGAGAACTGAGCAGCGCGTGGTCACCTTTCAAAGAAGTGCCCATCGATGGGTGGAAACCACTCCAGGGTGACAGAGGTGGGGGTCCGAGCCACGATCTGGGGGGCAATGGCGACAGGAGCCGGTTTCTTTGCTGGCTGCCAGCTCTGATAGACCAGGTCCAAGTAGCAGTGCATCCTGGCCACTTGGTTGGGAGTGAAGGAGTCGGTGCAGTCATCGTCTGAAAGAGAAGCAGAAACTGCATCAGCTGCATGGGATTGACAATGGGAGAATTACAACCCGGTGAAGGGGAGCTCCTGGATGGGCCAGGATGGGGTCTCGCAGCCCTCAGAAGTTAATGGTCTGTGAAGAAATTAATGCAGGCACCACTGGTGGAGGTGGGTGGAAGGAAACAAGTTAAACAGGGATACAAGTAAATAAACACAGGTTCCATCCCTCTGAACTGGGATGTGCATGAAGCACCCAGAGGCCATCCCGAGGCAGGACACAAGGCTGGAGATGAAGGCAAGGATTTGGAAGAACTTTGTGCCTATGAGAACATCTCAGAGAGGATACAGAAGAGCAAAGGGTAGCGAGTGTAAGGATAGAGCACTGATCAGCAGCCATATAAACTGTGTGCGATGGACCGTGACAGTGTTCTTAATTGAAAGAAATCAGAACTTAAAAATAATAGTTAAATAACTTTTTACAAGTTCTTATATTTTCTAATGAGCAAATTGAGAACGTTCTAAAAGACCAGTCTTAAAAAGAAGTTCCTGCTGATTAAGAACGGATATTTTTGGTGCAGCAGAACAGCTTTATTTGCACTAAAACCTTCCCCCATCGCTCTGCTTCTCATCTCTTCCTGAGCTTTTTAGAAACATTCTTGATATTTCAAGTTTCCTTTTCATTCAACACGGAGAAATAATTTGCTGGATCATTTCCCATAAATACCCATTTCTCGTGCCTTATTTCATCTGTATTTCACAAACACGATTTGGCAACAAGAACACGCCTGGTACCATCTGAACATCACACAGTTTTACAACTGCAATGCCCTGGAGAAGCAGAAAATGACCAATCCACCATTGGGCACATCACAGAAAGAGTAACTGCATTGTGCAAAGCCACCCAGAAAAGCTGTGCTGAAGGCCTCGGTGCTGGCCTGCTACTCTTCCCATCACGTGAACAGCTCTTGAAAGCCCCAAGTGTTTCTTCATGTATGACTGCAGAGCTCCCAGCCCAGTAAATCTCAGGCCCAGATGGGACCTCTGCATGCTGCCACGATGCAAACAATGACAGTTTTGCACAGGTCACGTAATACACTTCTCGGGGAAGATGCAGGTCACCGAAGGCTGTTTGGAGCATCGCCTGCATGCACGCAAGTTGGCAGTTTGATATTGTAAGAGCGTTATGAGATGCTCTCATGTCTTCGAGTCCATGCCCTGCGAAACTCACAAAATACAAATCTGTTCTGAAGAGAAGTGTGAATCTTGGTGGCTAATTTAAAACCTTACCGCATCTTCCCTGAACCACAAGGAAAAGGAGTCGGCTCTGGCTGGGATCCTGCTCAGACTGCAGTCCCAAGTGCAGCCTTGCTGCTGCTGACCCCATCAGAACACCTTGGATTGCATATCCTCATCTCTCCCTCCTGATTCCACTGAGCAGTGTCCCTCCCCTGACCAAACAGGCACAGCAGGCTGACAGACACCACCAGCCTGAGAGCCTCTGCAAATCCCCGTGGTTATGCAAAAAGCTGCTTTAAAATGACATCTCTACATACCCTCAATAACTGCCGATGGTCTATCCCTGAGCATGCTGTAAAAGCCATAAATACTCTTCACGGAAGCCCAGAAGGAGACAAAAGGCCCTTAATAGCCATCATAAAGGAACAATAAAATATATATAGGACAAAGCAGTGAGACAATGGCAAGGGAGAAAGATGACCTGCATTTTCAATCTGTTTAAACAGCAGCACAGGCTGTGTCCTGGGGGAGGGAGAAGGCGAGGGCAGAGATGTTTCACTTGATCACTCAATTTCAAGAAGGGCTGAAGAGCCTCAAATGAAATTATAATTAGAGAAATTCAATGCACTTTGCTGGGATGATTATTCCAACAGAATTCAGAGGCGGAATTCCCGCTGACTTTGTGGAGAGTGGTCTAAAACATTAACCTATATTTTTACCTAGGAACACCGCAGCCAGATGGGTATTTAAAGTAATCAAAGCACTGCTCACACTTCTTGATGTTCGAGATTTTGTAACTTGGTATTTTGGGGCTGTTTTGTTTGCTGCTTTGCTACAAAGTTGGGGGTGACAGGACAGACGGATGATAGATGGACAAACACTACGTGCTACAGTTGCATGCAGTCAGCAAGAGAAAAAGGCAAGGCGATGTTTAGAGCTGCATGACCTCAACCAACATGTTTCAAAGGTATTTCCACAGTGATTTAATATCCTGATATGGTTTTTATTCCACTGGCAACAACAGAAAAGCAAACAGATTCATGCATGAGCTCTAGAGATACCTATCATGTCGCTTCACTTCATTTTTCAAGGGAAAAAAAAAGGGTTCTGCTCAGAACACCAGCACACACGTAGCTCCCAACAGCAGATAGATATCGCTGTGCTCTGTCTCATCTCTTGACACGGCTGGCAGGGCAAGTTCTCTTTGGAAGATGAGACCTTGGGGTTTTGAAACACGCATGCATCACCTCCTCTTCACATCCCCACAAGCAGATTTGGTGGAGGGATATTGTAAAGCCAAAGTGCTACCGACTTATTTGTGTGGAACAGACAAAAGACTGCACGAGACACTAAGACATTCTGCCCTACCACATGTATAGAAGTACATAACACATTTAGGACCTGACTCACTGCTTGTATGTTGACCCCAAAATCACCCTCTAAATGAACAGAAAAACAAAGAGGAAACGAAGCACCACTTTTAGCGAGTGCCACAAAGGGCACGAAAGCATTTATGTTATAAATCATTTCAATCCGTGCCCCGGATGACATTAAACATTTTGCTTTCCTACAGTTTTATTACAGAATAAGCACTCTTATGACCTTTTGAGTGGGCAATCTGTGTTTCTGCCCGTACTGTTAAGGTGCCCTTCAGTGTCTCTGCTTGTATTGGTCACCTTTGAAGTGTTGTGGATGCTGCTAACTTGGTGCCACAGACCTTCAGCACTGCTAGACCCCAAGGCCTGAAATAAGAAAATACAACCCCAGGCATCCTCTGATCCTTCTGAGAAACAACAGAGCATCCTTCAGCTCCCCTTCAGCTCCCAGGAGTGGAACGAGGAGCAGCACTCCCAGCATAAAGCATCACAATGTGCTGAGTGCCCCTGACCACAGGAGCGCTCCTGATCCAGCTGCTGCTGATGGCAGCTGAATGGCAGAGAGTCTAAATCAAACAACAAACGTGATATCTGAACTGCTGCACAGAGGTGTGAGCAGCGGCTCATCAGATGCATATTACAGGTACATCCCACAGCTTTGGTGGTGTCAATATTCATCTGACATTTGCTATCTCCCAGAAAGAGTGTAAACAGACTCTGAGCTTGAGCTTTCCAGAGAAGAATTCTTAGACCAGACATCCAGCTCTTAATCAAATAGTGTGTCAAACTTGCTGAAGAGCTTTGAGGTGCTGTTTTCTTAATGTTTGACCCCCCAACATGATGACCTACCCAGACACCATGTGAAACTATGGACAGTTTGGGAAAATTGGGGAAAACGGGATGTGGAAGGAATTCCTGAGGCCATCAAATTCGGTCTCCATCAAGACTGGCTGTAGACCTGTCAGGTCTAAACCTAGACACGACGCATGCCAGCATAAAGCCCCACATGAGATGCACTGCAGAAATCAGAGATAATATTGCTGCTCTCTACTCCCACCCAACCACAGACCCAAGGAGCAAACCAAGGAAGCCCAGGTACCTGCATAGCTCATGAAGTTACTGAACGGTGTGTTTAAGAAACTGTGAAAGCCACACGTGTCGTTGCCAGGTCCAGGATCCCCGCACAGCTTGTGCTTAGGAGCAGGGTTGGTGTCTCTGCAGAGGTCCCCGGTCTCGAAGGAGGGCTCCGTTTCCATGCATGGATCACTGCAGGACAGGATCTCTGAGATCCCCCGGAAGACGTGGTAGAGCCCCAGGCTGTGCCCAATTTCATGGATCATTGTGTGCGTGTGGCCAGGAATGCCGTAGAAGGAAGGATTCAGCACAATGCCACCTGCAAGGGGGAAAGAAAAGAGCTTCTACACCTGCCTGCCTTCCTCAGAACAGCAAGAGAAAGATCCAGCAGCTGTTCATTGGATCCTCCATAACGCAGACTGTCTTTGCACAACTGGATACATCACATACACAGCATGGTCTAATCTCACTGTAACGTGGGACTCCTAAGGATGAGGAATCACAGCACACAGTCCCACAAAGCCAAAGCCACAGCAACAACTGGCCATTCCACTGAATATGCTCAACTTGGGTTGCGTGTTTTTAACTAAGACAAAAAAAAAAATCCTACATGGAATTATTTCATACTGTGCAATTTCAGATCATTTCATGTGCTTAGAATGATTCTGCCCAGACAAGCGTAAGCAATGCATTTGACACCAGGAGTCAAACAAAACATACCTGGAGCCCTCGGTACGTTATTCCACAGGGTAAAAATATAACACAGCTGAACACACTAAAAATCGCAGCGGGTTGAGCTGATATTTGCAAACTAATACCTGGGTGAAGGAAATGGAATGCGCTCAGTGCTGGAAAGAGGGAGGGATTTGTGGGGTGTGCTCTGATCCCGTGGACAGTTTTGAAGTAACAGTGAGAAATACACTGCTCATATACTCAGATGAGCCTCGTTTGGTCTGAGCTGCACAGTCCGCTAATGAATATGCATAAGTCTAATGTGTCAAAAGAAGATCATATCCCAGAACGTGATAATTCTGAACGAACCACACGGCTGTTAAACATTCGCAAAGAGAAGCAGTGGTGATTTTTTGTTGTTGTGTGAATTATGGGATGGGTAGATGAGCAAATAGTAAATTTGTGAGGCTTGACAATTTATTGAATTAATCATAAGCATGATATTTTTAGCCCAGATGTACCTTAGGATTTATGATACGCATCGTATTTTCTTTATTTAGCTTGTTGACCTCAACTTTTCCAAGCCTTTTATATAAAACTCTTTGTATATATTACCTACCATGAGAACAGGAGCCTGCTTTGTAAAAGTAATAGTGGGAAAATAAATCTCGGATATGGTACACTAATAATTCAGTGACAACGAGAAGAGAACAGATTTCAGCAGGAGGAGTTTTATCAGTGACTGCAGCACAGGGAAGATGAGGTCACCAGGTTCTGATGCAGCGTAGACTGTTCATTCTCATCTGCCTGGAGACTTTCATTGTAACAAGCATGGAATTACAGGGAAATAAGACTGAGAAGATCTCAAGAAGTCATCTAATCAAGTTCTAAGAACAACATGGGACCAATTACATCTATACCATCCCTCACACCTATATGACTGATGTCCCCTTACAACCTCCAATGATGTGACCGCCCCAGCAATCAACTTCAGCAGTCATCATCCTCATGGCTGCAAGCATTTAACTCACATCTAATCTGAACTGATTTTTTGGCCTCACACAGACTCAAACCACAGAAGATTCTCCTCTCCTTTCATCGGCTTTTATGAGATTGTCATCATCCCAACTTCAGGCTTTTTTCCTTTAGTCTGAATAGCCATAATCCATTCAACATTCCCATGCAGCTCAATTCTTCTTCTAGACCTTCCTGACCATTCTTCCTTGGTTTACCCAGTTGTCTCACGTTTTCCTCCAATGACAGCACTCAGACCCAACGCAGCGCTCCAGCTTTAGTGGTATCAGTGCTGAAGAGGAGGACCACTTTGTATGTCTTGCAAAGATAAATGAACAGACAGTGGGAGAAAACAGACTTTTTTGTGCATTGGCATATGTGAATGTATGCACACAGTGGAGTCACGTGTGCACGTATCAGTATTTATTTAGCACAAATAACTCAAAGGCAAGTTTAAATATAAACACTAAAGAGCGAATAAAATGCATCATACTGCAACATCAAGCCCACCATGGCACACTCAGACCCTGCACATCAACCCTGAGCTGGTCCTTACACTAGTTCTCCACAAGCCTGGTGTACAGAGAGCCACAAAATGCCATCACCGTGCTCCTGGCATCTTTCTCTCCACCTTTATATGACACATATTCCGATCCCTCCAGTGCTTGGGTTCCACTCAGATGGATCCATTCACACTCGGAAGGAATCTTGGCACGTTGTTTGGTCGTTCTCTTTCTCAAAGGTACTTCCAGAGTTTGTTTTCAAATGGTGGGAGTAGTGGTGAAATTCCCCAGCCTTCATCATAGAGGCTGGCCAAATGGTTCTGGCACTGGGCAGCCCTGAGGCAGCTGGAGAGGGAGATTTTATTTTTGCCTTTGTTGAAAATTTATATTTTTCACAGCTGTCAAGAATCTAAATCAATTGCAGTTTTACAGAAAAGATAAACTCCTGCACCCAGACAATCTCTATCCCAGCCTTTAGATCTGCACCACAGGACATATTTCATATTTTTTTATTAAGTACATATTGGATTTATAGAAGAGAGTAAAAAAGATTAAAGATGAATTCTTACAGACCAAGCACAGGTCTGGGAGGGCTATTATGACAGGAAATTATGGCCATTATTTATTTATTTCTACTTTTTTTCCACCACAAGTTCACTTTAAGCTGTTGGCAATGTCTTCTTTTCTTCCTTCTTCTTCTATTTTTTTTGTCAGATCTCTTTTTTTTTTCATCAATGGATTCTGCCAATACACTGTAAGAGCTGCATTTAAATTGTTTCGCTCAGGCATGATGTTAGCAATTAACTTAACGAAGTGACAGAGGAACCCATCAGGGTTTTGGGCAAGCCCCAGCCCTCTTGCAGAAGGTTCTTCTCTGTTCTCTGGAGCTCTTTCCTTGTTCTCTGCTTCCTCCCATGGCAACACCAAGGGAAACTATGAACATACTCATTTAGGGGCAGATCTACGCCAGCCTTATTTCACTCCAGCAGTAACATTAGGGGTGGTGTTTCCTAACACCAACCAGAAATGCTGTGGGCTTTCATCAGTATGGGGTTGTAGTGCTGCAAAAAGAGAAATCTCAGCAGCGTGGGGAACAGAGGAGCCCGGGGTTAATACATTTCTTTGTGTTTGCCAAAAGATGTAGCTGCGGGGCAGGCTCACCAGCAGGCATTTCCAGCTCCTTCTGTGTTGGGTGCTGCCAGCCGGAGCCCACAGAGATAGGGATGGAAAACAAGTCAGTGGAAGTGGCTTCACTTCCAGCCTTTCTCAGAAGGAGGTGATGTCTGGATGTGTGTCAGTGCTGGTTCCTGCAGAGGGGAGCTTGCTCATGCTTCTTCCAGAGCAGCTGCAGAGCTGGATGTCACAATGAAACACTGCTAATTGCAGTAGGGCTGCCAGCTTGGTCTGAGCATGGTCCCTCTCAGTCAGAGAGATGGGTCACTATAGAGAACTGTTAACACCAGTGTCTGAAGTAATGCAGTTCTGATCATAGTGAAGTTGTAGTTCAGCTCTTATAGCTATAGGATGGACGTTTAGTATGCTTCACAGTAATAAAAACCATATTTGCTGTCTTTTTCTGGGCTTTATGTTTGCCCATCTTTGTTTTTGCTCATTTCAGGCTTGGATTATGAAACAAAAAATGGTTGAAACAGCCTTTCATAAAGGATGTATGAACATGGCTGAAGTTGGGCTACATCTGCCTAGGGGAGCCCAGTCAGGGTGAAGAAAGTACCTGCTATGAAGTGTGCAGGCTCATCTGCAGGGCAGCAAACTCTTCCCTGTTCCACTCAAACAAGCATTAGAAATACAATCTCTGGGCAGTTTGTCTTTTGCATGGGGGTGGGGGAATAAAACATAGCAACAAAATGTCATCTGTGAGGAAAATGAATGGGATGCTTACTTAGTAACAAACTCCGGATCATAACGTAACAGGTTAAGGTTAAGAATTCACGTCTGTCTAGCATTCCCTCACCTATCTCCCCCAGCCCTCTTTGCAAAGTGCTCTCATGGAGCAAATGCCCTGTAAAGTAGCTTCACTTAAAAGGTGAAATACTTTCAGATTGACATCATCTACAAATACCATAATATGCTTTGGGTTTATAACCTAATATTTTCCTGGTTGTGAGCCAGTATCTGGGAATCGTGAAATACTTTTTTTCCCCTGACTATATATTAGAGGAATGATAAGAAATCAGACCAGAGCTTAGTGCATATTTGTCTTGCCTTCTTAGCGCCTCAAAAGAATGCTTTAGAAAGAAGAAACATCTTTATCACTCACCTAGATGCATCAAGGCCTCCTTGTCCCAGGGCCAAGTTGCCACTCCAGCCAGCTCTTCCTCGGAGGAGTTGGCAAAGAAGATGTTGAGGTGTGTGGATCCATCCAGTTTGAGTATGTTCTTCAGTTCATTGACATCTAAGTATGCTCTGGAAAATAATAATAATAATAATAAATAAATAAAAGGAAAAAAATACATATTTTTTTTCCTAAAAATGGCACAAAAAGCCACAAAGTATTGAAGAAGCGCTGCAATCCAGGCAAAGATCTTATAATATCCTGCATATCACTCACCTGAAATATTTTAATAACTCACTCCCAAATTTCAATTACTTCACATTCGTGCAGTGAATCTCATCTGAGGACTTCCAGCCCTTTCTTAACTATGGCCACAAAACCCAAGGTAAATACATAAAGCTGTCTATATTCCCAAGATAAGTATAGGAATCTTTTTATTATGTATGTAATTAACTGTGTACTGTGGCCAGTAAATCTTCCTCTATCTGCACTTACCTTGCACATTTTCTCTAAGCTATTTGGTGTTTTAAACTGCTATTCTCCCCCACAACAAGCTCCATACCTTCTGAGTTCTGCTGTCCCCACCTGACAGGTGGGAATATAGAAAGGGGAGCACACACTGAGTCAAATGTGGCTGAGCAGTTTGTCAGGAAGGACACCGTTATGGTCTCCAGCATTTTGCTCCCTCTTGCTTAAATCCCATTTCCATACATACATGGTACGTATAGATCCACGTAGCTTCACAAACCAAATGCACTCCTATTCAGTAAGCAGGGTTCCTTGCATATCTTACAAGGCTTTTGCTCCCAGCGGGATGAAAAGAAAACAACCAGGGGAGATGGCTCAGCACCAGGATCTTTCTGTCCTTCCCTGGAGGACTCCCCAATGGAAAACACATTCTTATTTCCACAATAGCTTCCCCTGCCACTTGCTGAAGTCATTGCCTCCAAAATAGCTCGTGGCTGGGTGTCCCCAGGCCCTCACTGACTCATGGAGGAAGACGTACTCTTTGGGGACACCGATGGAAGGGTATGTTTCCATTCCATACAGTGTTTATCTTCCAATCAATGCGGATGACATCCTGAAGGACAGGTCAGCACTGTGACCCTTTACACATTCCTCATCTCTCCGCTGTTCCCAGCGCATCTTCCTAAAATACACAGATCATTCCCTTAGCTCCTCAAGCTTGTTCTGCATGTATCCGCACAGCGATCTGGGCCTGTGCTTAATCTATTTCCAGGATCTTACTTGTGCTTTTGAAAACATCTTTTCCAAACATGGGCTCACTAAGCCTGAAATTACATATGAGAGCTAGTGAGCATTTCCAAATGATCATGGATTAGTGGGAAAAAGTGATGGGAGACGTGTGTGTTTGGAGGGGACAACGTCTGCACATCCGATAGCATCAGTAAAAGGCAGCGAGTAAAAGTGTAAGGGAGAACGTGGGAGTGATGTGATACTCTGGGCAAGGGAGTAAAGGACAGGAACAGAAGCACTGCATACCCCTGAGCAGAACAATGTTTGTGTTTCGTGTCACTGTGGGAAGGAAGGGCCCACTGTACGTGTTTGAGGCTGCAGTTGTTGACTCTGGATGCAGCCGCTTTATTGCCTGTGCAAATCCCTGTAGCAGTTACTACAGTCAAACTCCCCTCCTGAGATTACCAGCTTTATTCTCATTCTTCTCTAATGGCTTCAAATTATTTAAACTGATAGTTCTTTATTCTCAGCTGCCTTTTTCTTGCTGTTTACACAATCCATTCCCCATCTATATCCTCCACGCGTGGCCACAATCACGCTCTCAGTTAGGTGCATGCAGGCTATGTGCTTCACCATCTAGGGCTGTTCTGTATATGGATCATTACTGCAGACAGCATTTAACTAATTGGCCAGTGATGTCAGTGCATCACTGAGCCTGAATTCATGCCCTACGTAAATCCACTGTAATAAGTCAGTTGGAATTATCTTTACACTATTTCTCTGTCCACAACATCTCTGTGAGCCAACGAAAGGCTGCAGAGGAGCAGGACATATACCAGGGGGTAAGAGTGGAATGCTAAGAGGATTTTAGCAAAGGTGCTGAACAAAAGTAAGGAAGAGTAAACAGCTCGTGCTTGGGAGGAAGTAAATGCAATCCCCGTCGTAACAGCACCCTGCAACCCCCAGCACGTAAACATGCTAAAGCATTTAGCTCAGGCAAATCCCTTGCAAGTGTGTGAACATGTGCCTGCATGTGCGTGCATGAACAGAGGTGTGAGTGGAAGCAAGGCTTTGGACTGTGCACACGTGTAAGCCAGCCAAGGGTATGTATGCAAAGGAACGTGTGTGTGTGTAAGAGATAAAAACATGAGCTGGAATTCCATCTTCTCTTTCCTCCCCATGTTTCTAATAACCTCCCATCCCTATCCATCATCACCACATTCCTACACTCAAGGAGGCATAAATTAACTACTTTTGCAGTTCATGTCCAACTTCTCAGCCGCAGGCAGCAGACCCAACAGTTACCAGGTCAAAACAGCTTTCAGTTATTGTGTTGGACCGGGCTGACTCCCCCCTGCTGCTGTGGCTGCTTTGTTATCAGCCCAGACTATCTGACCCAATGCAATGTGTGAGCACTGCTTACACTTCTCAAGGTTATGTGGGTCCCCTGATAGAGGACATAATGTCTGTCACATGGGTTTGTGCCAAAGAGAGCCAAAGAGCCCAGCCTTTCCAGAACTGCCAAACTTGCATTTCAAAGACATGAGTGCAGTCTTGGAAGGGGATCAAAGCCTTTCTAACTGTCATTAGAATATTTCCTTTATGCATCTCTCTGTGAGTGCCAGCAACATATTTCATCAAATTCATTGGCTCGAGATGGTACCTCCAATATAAACCTGAATGGGGGGGAACTGTCAGGGCAAGTCTAGGTGGAAAACAAAACAAAACCCAAAGCACAACAAAACACGTGTAATTCCTGTAATGGAAAAAACATACGATGCCGTGTGCATGCCTAGCTCAAGAAATCCTAATGAGCCTATTAGTGCATCATAAAAAGTCTCCTTTCCTGGAATCTGTTTTAGACATAGAAACTCTATGGTCTGCTCCAGGCCATTTAAGACACCGAATCCTATCAGACAACAAGCACGTTCCCACCCAGGTCTTTTCTCTGAACTATCTGTCCAACACAAATCCCTGGTTTGTTGTTTTTTCATCCACTCTGAAAACTGTGCTGTACAGCAGCTTGCTCTTACCCAGTAAGCCCAGACCTCAATCAGTGAGATGCATCCTTTCCAGTGCTCCAGTTTCAGTCTAATGGGTCTTCAGCGCCCTGCAGCCTGCCCCATCCGTCACAGAGCCATTAGCCCCATGCCTGCCTTGTCTGCCAAGCCCATTTCCTCTCTACTTGGGCTCCTCTTGGACCCCCCACCCCAGAGCCCATTTGGCCAAAGGGCTGCCATGCAGAGCTGCCTACTGCGGGTCCTCAGCTCCACTGCCAGCCTCAGACCCCTGCTCTTTACTGCATACACAGCTGACAAGGGCTCCTGCACTTGGCCGTATCAGGTATCAGATCCAATCATATTAAATCCAGTTTTGTAAGAGGGTTGGAAGCTCTTCCTGCTCTGTTTTCCTCTTGGTGCAGAGGCAGAGAGCAGCCTTAACACAGCCAAGGTGCAGTTCTTGCTCTTGTGGTTGTTTTTGCATGGAAGACAGAGTCCTACAGCCCTCATTGTTAGGAAATGTTTTCTACTGTTTGCTCTGAGTTATTCACTATTTGTCTTTGTTTTGTTTTGTGTTGTTTTTTTTCCCTTCAAAGATAAATGTCACTTTGCAGCAAGAAAACAAACAGGGCACTTAGGGTATTATTTGCAAGACCCCACACAAACAAAGAGTAGGAACTCAGCTATCTGCTCACTGTGGAGTACAGTCTCCAACCGTCTGATGGGTTGGTTAGGAATAAAAGGGACTGAATTTCACCATCTAAAACAAAAACAAACAAACAAAACAAAACAAAACAAAAAAGCAAACCAGCATTGTCTTGGGAAGTCAGCCTCAAAAGTCTGCCTTTTAGCCTTGTGACATAGTGCCCTGTCCCTTACCAAATGGGTTCAGCATATGGCAGGGAAGAGTAAAGCTGGTGGATCCACACGGATCTGGTGGATCCATCACTCTCTTTCCCAAGACCACTTGTTTGTGCTCTCATTTGGTGCAGTCATTTGGCAGCCCAGCCTGAACCGTAGCACACAATTTAGGAGGCACAGAGAAAGCCCATCTCATCCACTCAGCATCGGAGAGCCAAGGTGTTAGGGTGCACCTAGAGATCTTTAAGCACCTGCAGCAAAGATAGTTTTGAGACAGATGATGCTCTTCCTGAAGCTAATGGCAAACGCGTGGCTTCACCGTGCTGAAAGGCTCCGCAATTGCCTCAGCAGCCAGAATTCCATGTTTTGATTCCTTTACTGTCAGGAAGCTTTTCATAAGATCTTCCTGAATGCTTTTTGCTGCAATAGAAGCGATGAACGCTTGTGCCATTCCCCACAGACAGGGAGGTTAGATGATTTCCTTCTGCTTTAACTAATCTGTTACCTATTTCAAAGCTTACAATATCCCCTGCAAATTATCCCATTTGGGGGTTGAAGTTACCTTATTTCTTCAGTCTGTCCCTGCTGGTCATATTTTGACGGCTTCTGGTCATTTCTGATGCTCCCATATACATTCTGTATCTTTCCTAAAGACTGTCATTAAAGGTAGACACAGTCCTCAAGCCGAGAGATTATCAGTGCTTTATAACTGCTACATTCAACTTTATCCTGACATAAAATACACAGCAGAGCTTTCAGACCTCCAAACGTTCCTACTGGTTTTTCTTCTTCTTTGTCTAAAGTGCCCCAGGTCTATCAAAAACCTGAACAAAAAAGGACGGCTACAAACCCTCCTTAGCAGTCGACTTGCAATAAAATTTTTGTCTGACCTCATGTTAAAGATCTGCCTTTGTTGGCAAATTTAATTTTACTCCTCATTTCAGACGGACTGCCATAAATCATGAGAAGCAGGAAGTGTGCCTCATCTACATTTAGTTTAGTGTTAATTTAAGACACTGGTGTAAGTGTAGTAAAAGTCATGATAATTTATTGATAAAGGTATAAATCTTTCAGTGATTGGGAAAGAGCCTGAAATAGAGTAGAGCCAGAACATTACAAGTGAAAGGTTTTTGGTCCCAGTTTAGATCCAGATCACTGCCTGTATCCGCACTGACATCCAAGTGTCTAACTGCAGCTCTGACCGCATCCAAGCCAGGCAGCCACCAGGTCATGTCCACAAGCATAAATCGCAAGCACTGTCAGCACATGTAGGCTTGGCAGCTTTGAAAGAATTTCGGTTTATCTACTTCAGCAAAACATCCTCTACAGCCCCCAAGTCTGATCTCCCATTACAAGAAAGAGGGTGTTTATGGAAAGGAAAAAAATAATGTTTAGAATCCAAGAAAAGACACTCAGCGTAAGTGCTCAAATAGACCCAACTTCTTGGGTAACTTCAATAGCTGGTGCAGAACCTCGTATCACTCTGGTGACACTGGTAATGCATCTATGCTGGCTGGTTAATGCTGGTCTAGGTAACAAGCAGCAAAGACCATCCCTAAACAACACATAGGACAAAATAAAAGTCCAAGGGTGGTTGGCGACCCTGCACATAGCAGGGGGCTTGAAACTAGATGATCACTGTGGTCCTTTTCAACCCAGGCCATTCCATGATTCTATGAAAAGTGTGGGCGTATGGTGGTACAAAAGTCTGGGTGTTTCGCTATCCTACGATGTCCTGAGTTAATTCTACCATTATGCTGGTGACTCAGGCTTCACACACCCCATGGAAAGAAAAAAGAAGAAAGAAAAAAAAAAAAAAAAAAAGAAAGAAAATAAAGGTTTTTATTATGTTAAATGTGGGACTCATTTGGGTCTGGCTTTTCTTTATCCTGGAACAGAGACTGAAAGCAGCTCCTTGGTCTAAAGCAGGGATTTTTTTACAATTGTGAAGTCATCAGTTTCGTTTCATTTGCCTTGAAATGCTGGCTTTCCAACAGCACTTCTAGACAATCCTAGAAATAAGCCCATTTCTACTGTAACATTCAGCATTATAAATCCATAGGACTGCAAGGAAAACAAACCCATACATAAAGGACATTGATTACTGCTAAATTCCTAAGTCAATACTAACAGCAGTAACACTGCAGCCTTGCTCAGCCCCAGCAGCCTTTCTCACAATGAGACCACTAATAAATATAGCTGTATTACACACCATCGCCTATAGGGAACTTCTGGATGTTGTAGATGTGAATGTAAATTTGCATAATGAGCTGAACCACAGCAACAGACTGGAGTAAACCTGGACTGCTCTGCACTTTGGTCCGGGTCCTCTTCTGTTTCGGGTCACACGAGCTCACACTTGGAGCCGGCTCCTCACCGGGCAGCACACTGAATATCAGCTCTGAGGGTGATGTATTTGTTCCAGTAAACCTAGAGTCAGTCAGAGCAACATTTGATTCTCAAAGTGCAGCTTCAGGTTCAAATCCAAACTCTCAAAGGAAACCTCAGTTGAAACAACCAATTTTTGCCCAATTTCTGGCCAACGCGACTTGCTTTTTTACAGAGGGAGGCGGGTTTCCTCAGATCTCCACACGGATTCTCTCAAAGGTTTGTAAATCCTTGCCAAATCCTTCACAAACCTGGGCTCAGATTCAGAAATACAGTGAAAACAGATTCTTTTTTTCTTTTCTTTTTTTTATTATTATTATTTTTATATATATATATATATATTTTTTTTTTTTTTCCTCAGCACTTTTGCTGCTGGTTCTGGCCAGGAGAAGAAAGAGCAAAGGATGAGGGGAAAAAAAAAAGAACAGGGAAAAAAAGATGATGCAAAAAACCTCTTCAAATGTCAAACATGTTCTGTCTGAGCTCTGGGCACAAGTTTGGGGTGGCTGTTAATGCTCAGCAGATGATTCATCCCCCCCCCCCTTTGCCTTTCATCCTCCCTGGTTGCACTGCCCACTGCTTATACCAGAGACCCCATCTTTATATAACCTTTTTTTATAGGGTTATACAGAGTTGCAGCACTACGGGCTGTAAATATGTGATCACTGAGCCTTCTTCCTTTGCAAGTTTTACATCCAAGAACAGAGGAACATTTGAGTTCACTCGTGCAGCAAGAACCAAAAAAAAAAAAACAACAAAACAACCCCGTTTCCTCAAACAACCATAAAAAATAATTAAGCAAACCAACTCCATGGTAGTAGGAAAAGAGTTGCCGGCCAGCCAACTTGCAGGGAGAAAAAAAAGAAAACAAAGGGAAAGCCTTGGCAAAGAGAATGGTGATCTTACTGTACAATCAACTCCTGAGACAGTGAGGAGGATGAAAGCATGGAACATCTCAAGAAACGTATCTTTAAAACAGCAAAGCGTTATGAAGCGTACATGCACATTTCACAGGCCTTTGAAATCAGCAACACTGGCAGGTTTATTTGTTTTGATTGCCTCTTTCTCCTTCTTTTACTACTTTGGGATTTTTCTCCCTCTCCTTTTCAAGCCTAAAGCCAAATGACCCATGAGAAATGTGCTGTAATTTGTCTCTTATCCATCCCTCATCTCCATCTGATATTCCCTCTGCCCTGGTTACCCTGATGTTTTTCCAGGCTCTACAAGCTGAACCAGTGTAACAAGGAGAAAAGTCAAACGATAAAGAAAGAAGTGGCGTAAGGATATTTTCAGGAACCGGTTGTTAAAACAGATTTCCTTTGCCGCTTTTCCAAAAGCCCTTTTGGCTTCAGCAAGCCTCATTCACGTATAACAGTGAATTCAAAACAGTATAGGAAGGTATATATACTTGAGGCTATTTTAACCATCAGTTATATTGCTTGGCACTTCCACGGTGCTTCCCCTCTGGGCCTCAAAATGCTTCCTAAACATAAGAGAGAAATTCCACCCTGGTCAAAGCCCTGACACAACCCTCTGCACTGCTCCAAATCCCATCCGAGGGCTTAAGTGGTCCTAAAGTGGGACAGGAACCGCCGCGTTGGGCCTCCCCGCAAGAACTGCTCCCATGGCTGAGGAATCCATGAAACCGGCAGACAAGAAAACCTCCCTTGTCACGCAAAGAAGAAAACAGAGGTATAGAAATGCAATAATTTGTTCAAAGGAACATAATGACTCAGTGTGACAGTTGGGATTAGAAACTCGGCCTCTAGCCTACGTTCCTTGATAACGTGGACCATCTTTCTTTTATATAAGCGGTGGTTTGTGTTACCGATCCTTCAAGTTTTCTGCTGGTGGCCACCAATCATATTTTACAATCTCATTTTACAATCTTTTACTCATATTTTACAATCTCCAAAACATTCTAAAGGTCCGGCGCTCAGCAGATGGAAAATCAGAGCTCCCTACAGTAAGCCGGTCCTTCCTGAATCCCTTGGCTGTTTCTGAAGACGACGTAGCACATTCAGTTCATAAACAGATTTACTTGTGGAACCGGGGCTCTGCTTTCAATGAGTGAGCAGCCACCGTTCTAATGATATTTGGCATTTACATACCAACTCTCATCCCAAAGAGCTTCCAAGAACAACCAACGGATACGTGCATAGCACACTGCACAATAGTTCAAGTAAAGGACATTTTGGTTTCCGTCACAAGAACAGACCTGATTTTTTATGAAAAGCACCAGAGACCAGGAATGCAGCCTGTCATCGCTGCCTTGAATCAGGTCAAGAGTTAGGTAGAGCCTCTGTTAATCAGACTGGAAGCTAGAGATCAAGAGGAAACTTGAAGCTTTGACACAGAATTTCCTTTGATTATAGGAGTAGCTCATAGCAAATCTGTACGTTAAGATTGCCAAACAATTTCCTCTGTTAATACTCAACTTTGTCCCAGTGGCTCCTGTCCCATCCTAGTGACTCTGCGGTTTGAAGTCCCATTTACAGCCTTGCCACAACCAGTGCCACAGTGACCCCTTGGGAGTCATGCCCAGGACTGGGCACTTCTGAAGCACAGAGATGCTCACTGAGCCCTTTCTTTAGAGGACACCAGAAGCGTGGGGTTACCCTATCCTCAGATCCTGCTCCATGCTGAGCTCCGCAGCACCCACCCCTGCCCTCTGTGCATGCACACGGGCAGTGAGGAAGAGCAAGGAGTCAAGGAACATGCCTGGAGCAGCCCTGCTGGGCCACCTATCATGGGGACATTTGTCATTTCTTGGAAGCTGAATGCTGTGCTGTGGCCTCAGGGTTCTCGTAATGAGATCGCAATTAGTCCCAGCTCCTTCAGAAGGGTGACACATTGCTTTATCCCTGCAGGGTTGTGCAGCTGGGACTTTAAGGGGCCTGGACATTTAGCTACTCGATTAGCATCTTCTCTAATTAACATGCAGTAAAAAACGAAGGGTAAAAAAAGAACAAGATCAAATTCTTCGCTCCTTTCATCTCACTTTTTGACACTAATCCTCCCTGCACATAAACCCCGTGCCACAAAGTGAGATATACATTGCTATTGGAACAAAAAGAAACTTGGAATCAGGCCGACATCATCAAAAAAATAAATAAAACCATATATAACCACAAAGGACCCAGCAAGTTTATTACAGATACTTCTGGAGATGATGGGCCAAAATAATCAGCCCAAATATGCATCTTGCAAAACATCACTTTTTCTTTGGAGATGCCGCTTCTTTTCTGTTTTTGTTTTTACAACTCATGAACTTGCAAATCTCGTTTCTTATCCTTCTGGCAGTGCTGTGCATAAAGCTGGTCCTGCTGCAGTGGGCAGATCATCAACGGCTTGGAGTTAGGATAACCCCAATTTTCCTCTTTTCTGAGAAAGAATTGAAAACCTGGCTGAAATTTCCTCCCGTTCCATCCCATGCAGGAAAGAGTAGGAGACACCAAAATACGATTGCAAAGAACATACTGGTGATGGAGACCTCAATCCAAGGGATACTGAGAAAATCTTAAGCACTGACACTAAAAGCCTCAAGTTTCCAAACTTCCAGAGAGGTCTCTTCAATAAAGAACTAACATTTGGGTCTATTGGTTTTCTCTTCTATTATATGAGGGTTATTGGTGTGTCATACCCAAAAGCCTTTCTCTTCAATGGTGATGTTCTGGATGCAATTTTAAAGTCAGATTCAAGGAACCACTAAATGTTGGGAGATCTGTGGAAGCTGGTTGCTCTTGTTCTTTCCCAACAACAAGCAGATAACAAGGAAAGAGAAAAATGTCAATCACTGAAAGAGAGATTTCACATAAGAGCATTCAGCTTTGAAGTTCCCAGAATCCACAGTAAATTGCCAGGTGATCTGGCAGAAACACGAACACACCTGCAATGGAAATAGTTCAGAGCTGCAGAGAGAACAGGCTGTGGGGAATGTATTTTCTAAATCCAACGTTCTTCTTTTCCTTATTTTTAAGTGTTCTGTTCCTGTTAAGCAGGAAGACAGAAAGAAGGGAAAAGTGTGGGAGAGAGGACTTCACAGGTGATGACTTTGTCAAGAAACCACTGTTGGGAGGTGGAACATGTGGCAGCAGTGGCAGCAATGGGAACTGCTAAGATAATTAACTCCCTGACATCAAAATCTTGCCTCCCGTTTCTCTTTGCTGAGGCAGAGACAAGCAGTGGGAGGAAAAGATGCAAATGTTTTATTGGTCTTTGTTTTGTTTAAACTCCTGCAGGACCTGCATCCTCCACAAAGACACAAGGTAAAGGAAAAGCCATTGTACGTGTGTGCTTCTGCAAGCAGGCATTTCTTGAGCTGAAGGATATGCCAAGCACAGAAGGTCTTCAACCCCTTATATAAGCACGGGCAGCAGACACATCAAAAGGCAAGGTTATTAGGTGGATGGGAGGATGTTTTTGTTGTCTCACATATGGATCTGCTAACACGTCCACCAGAAAGCAGGCACTGTCAGTCCCAAACATAAGACTGATTGTAAGCATTCCCCGGAGGACACATTTCCCAAGACCCTACAAAATTGGACTGGCAGATTATGAAAGGTACAATACTGATCCAGCATGTAACAGTAAACTAGAGGAAATCATACCCATATATTTGGCCTTCAGACATGAGTGCAGAAATTGCCTGTTTTGGCACCACAGGACCGTGGATCCACTTGAATCAAATACAGACCCCTAACAAAGTGCTATGAGAATGCAAAGATCTGTTACCCATTGTCAAATGATAACACAAGATGGGGGAAAATGATTTTCCTTCGTGCCAAATTTCTTTACCACCCTTCAACATGAGTACCATCACTGTCAGCAGGCTGTAGTCTGACTTTGGTCTTCTCCATGACAGTGACACCCCCTGCAAGCCAACTTACATAAGTCAACCATGCATCTCAATCAAGATTTGCGCTGGTTTACTGCAGCAATGTATCAGTAACGTGTCACTAACAGCTCCTAGAGGATTTAAGATCTCAATGATGACAAATCTAGCTCCAGCAAATGCGCAGGCTGCAATTTTTGTCCACTGATTCCTATACAAATCATACAAACCTGAGTTTATAAATGCATGCTAGCGTGAAACATCTCGCACCTCCCTGCCAAAAAGTAGGTGTCCTACAGCAAATTGCCTAGGAAAGCATCCAGGCATGTCTCGAATATCTCTTGTAGAAGACTCCACAACTTCCCTGAGCCAATTCCAGGACTCTGACACCCCCACAGTATTCTACTTCATGTTTGAATGGAACTTTCCAGATGTGGCCACACAGCTCCGCTCCAGCAGGTCAGCCCCCAAGCTGTACTGATGTATGTGGTCCTTCCTCCCCAGGTGCAGGGCTGAATATCTGCTCTTGCTGAACCTGCTCAGGTTTCTCTCTGCCCAACTCTCCAGTCTGATCAAGACAAGAGTGAGCCTGAACTTTTATGGCAAAACAAGATATTCGGAGGCAAAGCACGTGAATAAATCTATCCTGAAAAGTAAAACTATCAGAGGAATTCTGAGCAGATGAGGAGAGAGCCAAGAACTTCTATCCCTTATCTGAACCCAATTGGGTGCAGAGGGGGAATCAAACAACACGAATACCTTCAGACAAAGTGGGAGAAACACTCTGATGTATCTGACGGAAGCATTTTACTCTGTGTCTGGAAGTTTATCATGACCGATCAATTCTGGAAGAATTAGTGAGTGAGTTCTGGTTTTTGGCACCGACACAGCAGTGGTAAAAAGGCTGGAGGCAAAAGGGAAGTAATTTTCATAATGCTGTGAACTGTTGCCATCAATCCTTACCCAAAACATTTCTTCCACTTACTCTGTGCAGTGCTGTTCTGTAGGAGCTTCCCTTTTAGCTATTGCCCTTCGTTTCAGGAAGGCTCACGACCTCTCACGTGCTCTGGATGTGGAGATCCAAGCCAAAGTCTGTTGGAGTTCAGTCTTTCTAGGGACTTCAAAGAGCTTGGGATGCGTAACTTACTCCAGACAGAAAGCATAACATACACTTGGAACAATATTACACACATAAAAATAGAAATGATTGAATGACTGTTAAGGAATGCAGTGTGATGGGGAAGCCTGATGTAAGTTGTGCATGGCATTCGCATTCCTATTTCCATCTGCTAACCTAGGTGCTCCAGATCGTAGTGGAAGTACCTACCTTCTTCCCAGCAGTTACAAAGACTTCAGATTTAATTCTCTGATTTGTGCCTATGCTGCACGTCTGTGTGTGCTGCAAGCAGATGGCATGACTGCTCCCCTAGGAACTAACTGAGCAACAGCCACAAATAGCCAGTGCTAAAGGAAAGCTGCAACTACCCATTCTGGGAGGAATCAGCAGCCCAGACTCCTCACAGATACATAAAGGTAAACTAAAAACCCTTTACTAGAACTATAAGATGCAGACATATGAAGGTCCTTTGAATGACACAAGTTTGCGTTGTTCTATATATTCCTCAGACATTCTTAGTTTGACTCTATTTGTGCTCACTAGAATGGAAGACAGCAATAGAGCATTGCCAAGCTCACGGAAGTCAGGAGACTGCAGCAAAACAACGCCATTTTGCAATTGCTCCCAACCAGGTTTGCAAACATAAACAGTTCAGGCTGTTTGGAAAGATATTCACACTCTGATGCTCATTTGAAGCAAACTAGGGCCAGGTCTTTTCGAGGTCCTTAATTCTTCATTTACTTACTGTTTCTCAGCAGTCAGTCTCTCCTTGTCTCATTTTAATTAAAAACAAATACAAAATTACTTAAGGCAACACCTCCCAAATGCTTAAGGTTTTTGATACCCACTTGCTACCCGTGGGTCCTGTTTTAAGCAAATAATTCCCTCTTGTGCCTTTGAAAAGAGCACAGAAACTGTGTAGACGGTTACAGCAATTGGCCTATTAATTGATATCCTTTTGGATTTTATGTTATTTAATCAATGTCTGAGCTCTGACTGCAAAAGAAGCTTAAATTGACAACCTCATTCCCTTCTTCCCAATGCTCCCCAGCCTGTCGGCTTTGATACACAGATACTCTTTGCGAGCCTGACAAGGGCACAAGTCTCATTACGTCCTATCATGGAAATTAGAAATGAATCAATAAGCAATGAGGCAGGCTCTGATCAGCTCGCTCCTACCACACAATGCAGAATTCTTCACATTTCACCCCTAATCCCGCATCTGATCAAACCGAAATGTCTTTGGGGTCAGGAATGCCTCTGCTTCCTTTGGTATTTCTCTCACAGCCTAATCAAACCTCAGAGAAGTCGATGGTTTTGGTCCGTGCCTTATCTTTGCCCGCAGTATTTGCGCTCTTGAATGCTGAAGAAATAATTCAGCAACGTGCTTCATGCGATGGGGCAAATCATTATTGGAGCAGAAGTGCTGGCGAGGCCCGAGTAACAGCCTAAATCCCCTTCTTGGCACATCCACTTGTACTGTGTCTTTCAGCATAATTTTGACATGGAATTTTCCTGGCATAAATCACACAGGTTTCCCTCTTCCCTTCCACACCACGCTGCGTAGCTCTCTGTTTTGGTAAATCTCATCTATTAATAGTTGCCCTCTGTGGCTATAAAAAAATACGGCGGTAGTCAACAGCCAGTCGTTGGTAGGGAGCAGCTGCGGCTGCCTGAACGCACGCAGGACCCGGCATCGCACAGCAAAGCCCTTTCTTGGCTCCATGTCAGAGCAAACTGATTAAATAAGGCCACAGCCAAGCGAACGGAAAAGGAGCCCCTTCGCTGCAAAGTAGGGGAGAGCGGCTGCAGCATCGGGCTGCAGAAGCATCAGGGTATTTCCATTTTCTCGTTGACATTTTCTTTTTTTAACTCAGCAAACCTCCCCCCCCTCCCTTGCATCTCTTCCTCGCTCCACCCTCCTGCCAAGTCCCTGCAAACTCTCACACTTGAAGAAACAGAACAAAGACGTCATCGCAGCCAGCACCAAAGGTCGCAGGGTACATTTTAAGGTCTATTCTACTTCTTCTGTTTGATTGATTTAAGTGATTAAAGCATTTCTGCTCTTCCTGTGCTTTCAGCGGCATCCTGGGTAACTCTGGGGAAATTCAAACCAACCAGCTGTGATCCGTATTACAAAGTCACGGCTGGAAATACACACAAGGATGGCAATGGGGCCGTACCATACTGGAAAGCGTGGAAGGAGAGGAATATGACCTCCTGGTAGAGTGAGGAAGGGCTTCCATGTGTCGGGTTGAGAAGCACTCAGCTCAGCAGAGGAGATACAGGGCTGGATATTAGGAAATACTTCATTGAAAGAGTGATCAGGCAGTGAACAGGCTGCCCAAGGAGATGGTTGAGTCATCACAGAATCATAGAATGGCCTGGGTTGAAAAGGACCATAATGACCATTCAACCCCCTGCTGTCTGCAGGGCCACCAACCAGCAGCCCGGGCTGCCCAGAGCCACATCCAGCCTGGCCTTGAATGCCTGCAGGGATGGGGCATCCACAGCCTCCTTGGGCAACCTGTTCCAGTGCGTCACCACCCTCTGGGTGAAAAACTTCCTCCTAAGATCCAACCTAAACTTTGGAATCTCAGGGCCGGCCACACCATGTCCATGCAGTGCCACAGCCATCACAGAGCCCTGCAAGCACTGCAGCACACCTGGCCCGAGCTGCAGCCATTCAAAAAGCCCATGCCACATAACTTCTATGCTTCTCAAATTTCCCTGTGGATGTTTCACTAAGATAAATTCTCCCTGCAAAGCTGATGGGAATGATATGAAAACGAAGCCTTGTGCCGGGGAAAACGAGAACCACAGCTTCTCATTGAAGTCCTCAATTTATTGACACTACAAGGACATAGCATGAGAAGCAAATTTATTCCATATTATCTACTGTCAGTATAGCTCAAAAGATGAATTTTGAGGGAGCAGAAAGAATTTTCTTCTCCCAAGCCCTGTAATTCAACACTGCTGAAGCTGCCCTCACACAAATCAGTGATGACACATCTTTTCAATGTCTGGGGCCAAAATTATTTTTAAAAGCACTGCAGGTAATTGCCATTGCTGTTATTCCAAACCACTGCTATTTCCACTATTTTGCTATCACTGATGTAACTCGACAAGCGGGCTTATTCTGCAATTACTGAATTAAAGGAAATAGTATATTTCACAACAAACAGCTCACACGTATCCACGGCCATGAGCAGATCTCGAGGTGGAATTGCCATGAGATGCCCCCATGTTTCCACGCTCTGTTCAATACTACCCAAACATCTGGGTACCTTCTAAAACAACTGGTCTGCAGGGTGCAGATTTTATCAGGGTTTTTTTTTTTTCTTCACCGGGTTGGATTGGCCACAAGAGCCTTTAAAACAATGGCTGGGAACAACCAAACGCTGAACCTCGTTCTCCTGAAGAATTTCAGAGAGATCAAATTAGGCCAAAAACTCCAATCTTGATTTCAGCGAGGTCCCTTTCTAGCAGGGGTCCTTCTAACAGGGTCCCTCCTTTAAAAGAAAAAGGAAATTAAAACTGAAAAACAGCACTGGGGAGAAGTTAAGCGTGTGCTTCACACTCACACATGCCAGGAAATTTAGAGTTAAAGGTGAACCCCCACCCTAAAAAGCCTCATAGTGGAGACATTGCAGCGAGCAAACATAACGTGTTCTGAAATACAAAGTCCCGGTAGGGTGCACGAGGTATGGAGTTTCAGCCTTCACTCCAAATTTCCTGGCTTTTTGGAGGTTTAATAGGCTTCCATACCCCAAGCATTTAAGTACTCCAAGAAGTTTCCCCAGTGCAGCTCTCCCTGAGCCTTTTGGAAACTGAGCATCAGCACTGTGATGGCAAAGCTACCCGTCCCTCATTAATGAACCTGAAAACCTCTTTTTTTTGCCAATTTATGCCAAGCTGGGGGCTGATGCTGAGTCCAAACTGCTGCAGCCTGTATAAGCAAATGTTATAAATACTGAGCTGGTTTCACAGTATCCCATCGTAATTCTAAAATACCTGTTTTGAGGCTCTGCATCGCTGCCTTTCCTAAGAGCTCTAAGGAGATGATTACCAGCAGCTCACACGATGTGCACACAGAGGAACCTGGAGCACTCTGTGTGATGACTGCAGTGGGTGTCCTGACACACAGCTAACGGAGCAGGCATCCCCTCCTCTGCATCAATCTCTGTGCATAACCTCTCCTTGTGTCGGACAGCTGCAAAAAGGATGGAACAGCTCCTGAATGGAGACATCACTTCTTGGGCTTCCTCCAGCCATGGGCCAGGCAGAGGGAGAGCCTGAAGGGCCGGGCTGCGTGCAAAGGGGGAAGAAGGAGACAAGGAGGGAACGTGGAGGAGGCAAACAGGGACTGAAAGCTTCAGGAACTGGTGCCAAAGGAGTTCAAACGAGGGCCAGGAGACACTAACGGTGCTTCGGGCTGTTGCCTTCAGATCTGCCTCTGCATCCCTTCCCCTTCAATCTTTTCCAAGACCTTCCTCTTTCCCCTCACCTTTCCATTTAGTTAATCCCCTCTTCACTCAGCTCCAGCTATCAAATTTAAACACACACACATGGCCAAATCCCCTGCCACACACACTCCTTCTCATACCTCTGAAATCCTCCAACAGGCCAGCAAACTAAAAGCAGAAAGCCCACAGAAAGATCATAAGCAATGATTTATTGACAGTGACCTCACTTTTTTTTTGTCTTTTTTCTTTTTTTTTTTTTTTTTTAATAACAAACTGATTAATTTGGGAGGAAAAAAAAGTAATGAGAAGATTTAAACTCGCAAACCCTCAGAATCGCAGCATCACAAAATCATTAAGGTTGGAAAATACCTCTAAGATCATCTGGTCCAACTGTCCAACCCTTTTTTTGTCCTCTTCGTATCTTTTTGTCCTCACACTACGGCTGTGCTTAAAAAAGAGGCAAGCTGCCCTTCCCCCTGTCTCACTTGTGAGCTGCAGCTCTCACAGTGCGTCAGAGCATCGCTGCTCTGTGAATCGCAGCGCTCGCACAGTGTCAGCACTTTATTCTGCTCCCAACTTGCATCCCTTTTCCCAGTCCTGCCATCGCATCTACTGATGCTGCAGCCAACTCCTCTGTGGCATGAAGGTATTCTTCTACCCCAAAATATAAACTACTCATAGCAACTATTATCCAAGTAATCACGCTGCCAGGTTGGCTTTATTCCATGGCATGAAGTTCACAGATACTGGGCGAAGACAGAGCTGCTGGGCCACTATTAATGCCTCCACTCACATCAACATTTTCAGCTGAGACTATATAAAGAAAATTCACCTTCACCTTCTCACCCCTTCTCTCCTGAACCCTGTGAACTGCTACATGAAGGCACCAGAGATGCTGAAGCGTGTCTGCACAGAGCGAACTCCCCTGGGCCACAGCACAAGTCAGCATCTTCTCTTCTGAAAGGTTTCTGTACATTTCCACCGGCAGTAATAGGGAAGGGATTGCTAGTCAAAACAAACAGCCCAAGTGCTGTTTGTCCACATGCAGCACTGCACGTGAGGGGCAAAGCCAAAGGCATTGTGTTCTTCCACGATGCAAACAAAGCACGGTGGAGGTGGCTGCTCTGTATTTCCTCAGTGGACAGCTTCTGCTCACACGAAATGGATTTAAATTCCAATCAAAAATGAACTTAGAAAGGTAGGATTGGAATTGCAAATGGAAGTGTTGCACCTGGCTGAGCCTGGCACAGAAATAACCTGTGCTTTGCATCTTTCAGTGTGAAAGGTGCAACCTCCTGTATTTATAGAAGGCTTGGGTTGCTGATAATTAAAAACACAAGGAGCACCTTGCACCCTGCTGAAGAGAGGCTGTACCTGCTTGGGTACGGGAGAAAATGGTATTAAATGCAGAGCTCTACACATTCCAAGAGGCATTTTGGCCATGACCAAATGGGATGGGTCGGACAGTATCACCTGCACTGACCAGCAAAGGGAACAAACCAGCCTTACCCAGTCTGCTGCATTCCAGAACGTGTGGGGGATGAACCCCAGCTGGTAAAGGGGTTATGGAGAACACTGGTGCCAGTGTTGCAGGGTCTCTACCAATCTTCCATGCAGGGTTCCAGAGCCAAATGGCACTGGAGAGTATGACAGGACTTTCATCTCTTGCCTCCCACAAGGATTCATCATCATCTCTGATAGTTTACTCCATAGATTTTATAGGCTGTCTCTATTCCAAGCATCCTGCAGTTTGACCAGACAGTGATCTTTTTACAGAATGGATAATGTCCATGAAAGAAACTGTGAGTCCTATGAGTCTTGAGGAAAAAATGCTTCTGGAGTAAAATAAACTGTTGGAAAAGATGACTTTGACAATCTAAATAGAGAAAACTCCTAGCAATTTGAGGGTGTGCAATTGCATACATAGGGATAGTTTCTTTAGCAATGAAATCCTGACTGTATCAGAATTCAATAGTAGACTTATAAATGTCAGTTGCTAGCATGGGAACAGATGCAATCCCTCCCAGCTGATTAACATCCCTGACATCTGGAATAGAGGACAGAATAAACAGAGAGAGAAGAGGATTTCCTGTTGGGACTTGGCTGTTGGGTGCAAACTACCAACATACAGCAACTTTGTCCTTGAAAGCATTATCTCACCACCTTCCAAACAGCCCTGGGGAATGACCTGGACATTCAGCACCGAATCCCTAGGCAAGAACTCAGATATTTGCTACAGTTCTGCCTGATACCTGTGTGAATGCAGGAATCCTTGATGTCAAGAGCTGTACAATGGCCTCTTCAAGGCAGGGGATTAAGTCCTCAAGCTTCTTGAATTGAACAGCTTTGATGAATTTCTTCTGTTCTTTTCAGTGTTTCAGATTAGGTGGAAAGTAATTTATTCTTGGGAATCAAGGAGTATTTCTTACAACTCTCCCAGCTCCTCGAAGAGGGCACTGCGTGTGCCTCCTTCCCCCAAAGTAAATTGATTGCATTTTGCAAAGAAGCCTCATGAAAGGATTTTCGGTGGAAAAGAAAGGCAGTTAAGAGGCTGACTTATTCAGAAACTCCATGGAAGAGCCCTGACCTGCAGCCACTTCACTACCTGTATGAGGCTGAGCTAGCCTGAGGATGAGCCACCCCCTCCTGCTTCTCATGCGTCCCACATGGCACAGCAGGTTGTGCCTTTTGTACAAGGCTCTGCCATAGCTACTGAAGTTCAAAACTACCACAGAAGTTGTTTCTACACATGGTTCAAATGTGTATTTAAAAGTCTGTTTCATGTATGACTGGAAATGTCCTCAATTCTGAGTTGAGCTGCTGTGATGCAATGCTGGGCTTGCCCAAGCTGTGCAGTCCAAGAGTTGGAGGGGGCACAGAAAGGGTTGGGACCAGCAGGGCACTGGGCTCCAGTTCTTTGGCTCCATGACATTCTAAGCTTGCAGACAGGTGCTCTGCCCTCCTTGAGGTGAACAGAAAGTCTATAGGAGCCTTCAGGCCACATATGTGGACACTGAAAAAAGTTTTCCCCTTGGTCAGTTATTCTGCATTGTCTGAATCGAGGGAGTAGCCTGCACTGTTTCAGGAATTTCATCAGAACTTTCCTAAGAAGCCATCAGAGGAAGGCTTCCTTATCTGTATATGCAATCCTGTGGTGAAGCCTGATGTGAAAACCCAATATTACATAAAAGGAATGGTTCAGTTAGCCATGGTATGGTGCAAGAATTCGCCACATCAAATGGCACTCACAGAGGATAATTTCCTATGATCCCTTGCTGTTTGTTTCAAGTTTTTTGAATAGGAGCCATGGTAGGTGTCATGAGCCCAGTCTTCCCTGTTTTGTAACCAGCAGTATCCCAAACAACACAAGGAATGTGTCTCTCTGGCAACTACGTCTATCCTTGCTCCTTCCTTTTGGTACCGGGACAGACTGCATGATCTTAGCATGTTCTCATCTTCCCAGAACTGCAGAAATAAAAGAAAAGCTGAAGAGTATTTGCAAACCTTGTGCTGGGACTAAACACATTCAGTCCCAACTCTCATGAAATTAGCAAAAAGAAGTTGGGCAGATGTCTCGGGTAGAGCCTGTTGTGTGAATAATGATAACCAGTCATGTTGGCTTTCTTTCCCTGCAGGCTAATAGAGAGATGATCTAGTTGGTACCACAGTGGTTACAGCTTTTCTCCACTGCAGCTCCCAGAGCAGAGGCCCCATCCATCAGTGCTGTCCCTCCGAACTGTCCCTCTGACAAACTTTTTTGCAGATTAGATTTCTATGCACCAGCATCCCCACTAACTGAGTTTCTTGTATTGATATAACAACATTAGGAGATCCCAGGATGGGATGGAGGCTGGAAGGGCTGGGGCTGAGACAGTCACACCGAGACTGACACAAGAAGGAAAGAGACAGGAAATGAATCCACCTCCTTTTGGGGACGAAGAGGCACTGAAGAGGGTTTCTGTTTATAACAGCATTAATCAAACATTAGCACTTTCTGGTTGGTTCCAACGAGCAGAATTATTTCAGGAATAAACTCCACATGGTGAACAGCTGGCTACAACTGCTGATGCTGAGCACGTAGGAAGAACAAAACCCAGTAGCATCTGAAGACTCCCCAGTACCATGGAAGGCTGAAGAGCCTCTACAGCATAAAGCTCAGGGAACTCCGTATTGGTCACATTTCACCCGTTCCATCCTACTTTATTTGAAGCTTTACCAAACCAAGGGCTCGTTTCTCTTTCTTCTGCTGTTGTTAAACAGAACTCTGGCACAGGAGATACCTGGAGTTTGATGAGAGCTCTCAGCACTGCGGAGATGCCCTCACTGATGCGGTGCAAGGCCTGCACTAGAGGGGACTGAGGGCTGCCAATGAAAGTGCTGACAAGAGGGGCTGGTGATGCAAAATGGGCCCAGATGGTGCCAACTGAGTCACACATTTTAACTGAGTCAGTAATTGGCACCGAAATCTCTCTCAGGGGATGGTGCTGATTGCCCTCAGCCAAACACAGGATTTGAATCTTCACCCTTTTAGTCAATGAAGTCTTAGCTAACAAAGCCACTACCCTAGAACTGTATCCATTAGCTCAAATACTCCAAGCAGAGTTCAATCTTAACAAAGCTCATTGATCAAATCTACAGTCCTAAGTGCTGTGTTCTGGAACACCGACTGTGAGCACCCAGCACTGTGTGGGCAGGAGCTCAGCCAGCAGGAAAAGGCTGCAGAGAGAGGGCTGCCTTCTGCTGCCCTTGGTTTGACTGCCAATGGTGAGTGCTGCATTACAACTTGTAGGCAAATCCAAATAAATGAAATCTAAACATTGCAAAAAAAAATCTGTGGATGGACTGAAGATTTACTCGGGCTCTGTGGTGTGGAAGAGGAACTTCAAGGCCTCCAGCAATGACTGATGTGTGTCACTTGAGAGCAGGTGCTGCATACAGATCCTCCAGACAAGCCAAGCAAGGTGGTTGTCTCCAAAGAGAAGATACAAATGCATATGAGAAGCAAGTATTCTGTCTTAAGGTACATGAACATCTTGGAATTGAATTCCTAGTCTGGGCTTGTGCAAGTGCAGCAAAGAAACTTCATGTGCAACAGAAACAATAGAAACCTCAGAGTAATATTAAGGCACAGCCTTGAATCTGAAAACTACCATTTAAAAGGCATCTCTTGTTTCATTTTGCATGGGTATTACGCTGGTCACAGAACAAGTGCTAAAAGGGTACTATCAGATTAAAAATAATGCATTTTTCTAAAAATTGTCATAGCTGTTATAACTAACACCTCAAGCTCCCAGAACTACAGTGTTAAAACAACCACACTTGCATTATGCCTTTGATGCTATTTGCTCAGTTGTGTTCCTCTCCAGTCGAACAGCATTAAAAGACTGGTATTTTTCCTTTCTCTCTTTTCAATAATTAGTGCTTCCCATTTGAGCCTTGTGCACTGATAACTGCATGAAGTCAAGCTGAGCTATACAGATGTTTTTTTAAAGAATACCTCACTGGAGTGGGAAAAGAAAAGGGAATGGAAGCATTTCTTCGCAGCTTAATTATGTGTATTTTAAGCTCCAATTGAGATGATAATGTTGTTTAAAAACTTCCCTCTGCTGAGGAAATTACAAATATAGTCTGAATTGATATAATTAGAAGAACTCCAGAACAGCTCATACTTTCCTCCTTAACCTGAACTTCAGTACTGACAACACACGGTGTTCTGTCTCAAGGCTTTTCACTGTGACTCCATGAATTGCCCTTAAAAACAGTAACGTGGAATACATACAACAGAAGCTTATCCCTCACCTCCATCTCCCGTGTGTTTACATCACCAACTCAGCAACAAGCAACTATTTTTTTCTACCCAAACATACTAATTCTTGTCCGAAAGTGACAAAGAAGTTGGAGTAATCCTCTCTACTCAGTGCTCGACTGATGCAAGTAACTCAGGAGCCCCCATGAACCCCCCTCTTCAAACTACAACATGCAGGATTTTATAACCTGCCGTCCAATTACAGAAAGCTGCTCACCCATCTGTGGTAAGGGGGAATTATTCCCAATTTCATGTTTATAGAGAGACTCAGTAGAGGTGAGTTACCCACCCACCACGTGCAATAGCGCTCCCAAGAACCGAGTACCTACTTTCCTCCTCATAACTCACACACTCAGCAGCCCCTTACAGCAGTTCTTACAGTAATCTGCACTCATACAGCATTAAGAACATAGAATAACCTGCCCATCTTCAAAGGCATCCTACAAAATTTAAGACTACTTCGGAGTATTTATGTTACATGCCTTGTAGGGCTCTTCACTCTGTAAATACACATGAATCATACAATTATAGAATCACTGAGGTTGGAAAAGACCTCCGAGATCATCCAGTCCAACCATCCACCTACCACCAATGTTTCCTCACTAAGCCATGTCCCTTAATACAATACCTAAACATTTCTTGAACATCCCCAGGGACAGTGACTGAAACCATGTGAGCTTCCTATGGCATCTAATCTAGTTTGTGGTTAGAATAAGCTGAGCAATGCTATGATGCACTGCTCAGAACCAACAACAAACAGGTCTTCCAATATAGTTAAGATTTCAATGGTAAGACACAGTTGAAACCATTACTGAGATTGCACTCAGGTAATTGCAGTGTCAGCCAAATACCAAGAAAAAAACTAAATGCATTAAAAACACCAAAGCTCATAATGTCAATAACACAACAGTTCAGCAGCCAGCAGGCTGATCAATACCTAGACAGATACTCATTAATATGAATGTAAAAAGCTCGCTTCAGAAATTGCCTACCTGTATGGAGAATACGGATCAAAGCACGTCTTGGTGACTTCTGTTATCTCTGGGTTGCAGCACTCCCCACCATCGAAGTTGTACCTCTCGTAATTGCAATCCATGTCACACACTCCATTCTGCTTCTTCTTATTGAAGAGTGTGTGCCGTACATGCCGGCAGTCTCCTCCGTCGTACCCGGTCAAGGTGTGGTTGCACTCGGGGTCGCAGTTCTCATCCCCTATCTTGCTGATATCACAGTTGGCCAGGATGAGTCGGTGACGAAGGGACGAGTTCTTCACCTCCAGCACCTCCAGCTCCCAGGTGATGTTGTAGCGGCTGAAAGCCTCGTTTAAATGCTGGTGCTGGAACTCGATCTGCTGCTGGCTGACGGTGGGGTTCTGATGTTTGTCGTCGTAGAGGTTTACCACGCGGTAGCGCACGATCTTGTTACGGCGGAAGCTGGGGAGTTTGTTGTAGCTGGCAATGACGTCCGTGTTGTCACAGACTGTCTGTCCACAGAGAGGAGGCTCTAGGCTGGTATCCAGCAAATAGCCGTGATGGTAGCTGTACTTGCTCTGAGGACTGCTGCCATCCTTCATGGGAGACCAGGTGTTTTTCACATTCAGTAAACTGTCTTGAAGAACTAGCTGAGGTAGAGGCATGTCTTGTCTGTGAATAGCCTGGCCCATGTCCAACAAGATCTCCTTCTGAGTCCTGGCTGTCCACCAGAGGCTCAAGTGCTCCACATAACCCCGATAGTTCTGGTTCAGGGCATTTCCTCCAACCATGAGCACCTTGCACTTCAACGTCAGAAGACTGAAGATGCTGCCCACCTGTTCTCCGCTCGTGGCTACCTGGGCACCATTGACATAGAGTTTCATCAGGTGCCCATCATACGTGGCAGCCAGGTGCACCCACTGGTTGGGGAGGTAGCTGCGATGTGCTGCAATGGTGGTCACTTTGCGAGCACGGTCTGTCTTCAGAGAGAAGAAATAGCGGGGGTCTCTATTCCCCTGGTCACTGACGGTGTTAATCCCCAGGACCCATCCTCGGTCACGGGAGGTGTAAGAACATTTGTCATACAGTCCTATGTGCCCCCAAAAGAGAAATACGGATAAATAAGGATGACAGAGCAAATAAAGCAATTAGTCTTTATACCGTATAAATCTCTCCCTAGATTCGTATAAACACACGCTCATCTATATACGTTAGAAAGTTAGTGTACAAGAAAGACATTAAATCATCCAGCACACAGCTGTGGGAGGTCATGTTAAGATTCGCTATTAAAGATTTGCCAGTGGCACGTATGAGTGGGATTCCCCTTTTCTGACCAAAGACAAATGTTGTTTACAAATTCCTATCAGTCGGAAGTTGTACTGTGCATTTGGTCTTTCCTTCATTCAAGCCATACATCACTGGCTGAAAACAAGAATGCTCCTGAGAAGCAATTTGTCGAGCTCACTCATATCTCACACCCCTGAACCCTTTATCTAGCAAGGGCCAGAGACAGGTAGGTACGAAATCCAACCACTGCACAGTTTGGAATTCTCTTGGTATGATCAAAGACCCCAACTTTGCTGAGAGCACATGTAACACTTTCAGGCTGCCTTCAAGCACATATCCAGGATAAAAAAATCCAGCATGGAAACGGTATACATTGGTGTCCATGAATAATTTATCTCACACACAAAGTGCAGTTCCACACCTACAGTTCTCTCCATACACCCTCACCAACAAGAGACGGAAATAGCCCCGTTCCTCCCAGCCTGGGACACGAGGGCTGGCGAGTTAAAGATGTACATTTCCAACGCTCAGTTCTCAAAGGCCACGGGCTGCGGTGAGACCCTTTGACTGCAAAAATAATCATTAGAGCCTTCAGCACCAATGGCCTTCCTACTACCAACACGCAGAAACTCCTTCCCCCAAGCCTTCGCTTCCAAAATCCTAACCAAAAATCATAAATCTCTGACAGTTCAGTCCTCATGAAAAGACTAAATATCCCCTTACCTCACCTCTGCACCCTAACCCTCCCAGCACTACAACCAAATAACATCTTCTGCTTCTGACAAAGTTGCTCAACAGCCATCTGTTAACAATCACTCATTAACAGCGCAGTCTTGTCTAGTATCAACAGAGCAAAGGTTACAGGAGCATTCACTGTATTTTTCCTCCCCTCTTCCAGCACCCACCTTCTCCCTCTCCTCACACCCTACCCCCCCAACCCCCCCCCAAAAAAAAGGCTTCTGATGGGAAAGTAAAAAAAAAATTAAACAGGGCTTTTTTTCTGCACGCTGGTATTTTGTTAGGGACTCTGAGCTCCCCCTTTTCCTGTTTCCCTTGGAAGGGAGATCCCAGGGTTCGGAAGGTAATGTGTTTATTCATCTGTAGGGCGCACTCGGTTCAGAACTTTTCTGTGACCAGCTTCTAGTTTATATTGCTACTTCTGATCACGGGAAAGGAGAGGAGGAGGAACAGCAAAGGAAAAAACAAATATGCCACAAAAAAAACCCCCCGACATTTGCTGGGATGGATGTTTACCTGAGAAACTCGTGATAGAAAAACCAAAGCAACCGGTGACCTTCTGGAATCAGGGATCTGCTGTTTTTTGAGGGTTTCTCTAGTTTTCTTTATGGAATAAATACTTTCAGAAGGCACTCGTTTATTGAGATGTATGACAGCCCATAAAGGTCTGCATTTTTATGAAACTCAAATGAAGGTATTGTCCAACAGCAGTGGGTGGATAACGTTGCAATGAATGAGAAGACGGTTGGCAAGTCAAGTCCCTCTCCTGAATAAGTCATTTAAAAAAGGTCAAAAAATGATGTTTTATTAAAAAAGTTGCCCTGCCAGTACAGCAGGCAGAGGTCCCTGAGAGCTGGGCATTATGGAAACAGTTATCCTTGGGTGTGAGGGGCATTACAGGAGAGACACGAACTCTCTGCTTCTGGCACTGACTTCTATTGATTCTCCCCTCTGCCCCAAAGAAACATCTGAACACAATCTGTATAGAGGGATGGCATCCACGTAAACCAGGACTCAAAGGTGAAGAGATGGGATGTTCCAAAATATACCCACTTCTGGAAAATTAAACTCCCAGGGGAGTCTATTCTGTTTCAATAACTTTTTGTTATTGAATATCTTCGTTGCCAGCGTGGGAATTATGAAGAAAAAGAGTAAAGGCATATCATATAAAAGGAGCCCAGCATGAAAGACAGCCTCCTCCCTTAACAAGGAGACCTTTTTCTAGGTACACCACGGTCTCACTTAATTATAATAAGGCCATTTGAACCCATCAGACATTTTGTAATGGAGATTTTGCCTGCCACCAAATGCCAACCCGGTGAAAGCAGAAGTGATGCAGACATGGGCTGGTCCTAACAAACACCCCAGAGAAGCTGTGGGTCTGCAGCCTGGCCCAAGGCCCTGCTGGGTTCTGATGCAAGCACAGAAGTCAGACCGCTGCACTGTGCTCGGTGCCATCCTCACCATCTCTTCAGCCCAGTGCCTCGTTCTCAAGGTGCCCCACGTCCCCACTGTCAGGAGGAGGGCTGAAGTCCACCACACAGACTGCCAGGGTTGAGTTTTTGGGGCTTTCTGTACTGACTGGCTGGAAATATTCCCCCAAAGAATGAATAAATTATCATGGAATGGAAATTCAGTTTCCTGGCCAGGATTAAAGAACATCTTCCCCTCTCTCTGAAGTGCTGCATGATGCTAGTGATTGACCTCAGCTGAACAGATGGAGCTGCTGGAGGAATACTACAGAATAGTAGCAATCCTCCCTTGCCTTTGAGCACTTAAACCCTGATGTGATGCAACGTGTCTTGAGTTTGGCTCAAACAGCTGCCATCAATTCGAGATTTACAGGGAGCCAAAGGAGGGCAGAGAAAGAAAAAAAACAGTGACAATAGGGACACCACTGAACAAGGCAGTATGAAAGCTGCTGAACTGAAACAGTCTACTATTCCAGTTCCTTACATTTTCTAGTTTAGGGCGAAGGTCATTACTGAATCCATATGCCAAATCCAGTATTCTTTTCTTAAACTTTTACTATTACAGACATCCAACTCTTGATGAAAAGATGGATTGATCCCAACGCCTTCAGCAGAAAGACTTGTTTTATCCTTAAAAGCAAGGAGAAAGAATAAGAACGGGGATTAGAAACACACACTCCCTGTAACTCGCAGAGCTGTACCATTTCTATGTGACCTTCTTTCGCCTGGATGCCGTACCTACTTTCCCACTCCTTCACTTACTTTTGGCTTCAGACTCCGGTTCCCCCGGCTAAGGGAGTGTCACTTTTCCGTTCTGTCCCCAGCACAATGAAACTCATCTCAGCTGGGACTTGGGATGTCATAATAAAAGAATTTATTACTTCTTCTATGACAACTAATAAGGGCAAAACCATTGGAAGAGGGACCGTGTCAGATAATTGCCAGAACTTCTGAAAACTGAATAATTTGATGTTTTCACAATTTATTTCAATTCAGTAAAAGGTTCCATAGCCATGAGTTATTTCTTAGACATAATTAAGAACACTTTAAACACGAAGAGGCCTCGTTTACCCCAAACAAGGCTGTTTTTGAGCAAAATCACCCCCCCTCACCATGGTTCACACTGAATTTCAAAATTCAGCTGTGACCGCAACCGACGTTTACATGAAAAACATACAGAGCGTGGATGCTCATTTACACAGAGAATTCTTTACAATAACGTCGCAGAGGACATTTTTAGCTACTCTGCCGTCCCTCAAGAAACCAAGAGCGGTGTAAAGAGGCCTCATGGTAAATGAGACTCGATCCAATGACTGCAAAACCACAATTTGGCGAATAGGCCTCAACTTCCCGAGCCAAGAAATGGTGCGAAATAAAACTGATGTTTGTTTTCCCCACAGCAATTAGATCAAAAAAATATGTACAAGTTTCATACAGCAGCAAACAGTTTTCCTCACTTCTGCTCTCCGAAAGGGATGGAGCTGCAGCTGAGAGAACAGAGACAGCCCTACTACCCCCTCATCTGAGTGACTTCTTTCCCTGCAAAGCTCCTGTTCCTGAAGCCCAAGGGATTAAAATCAAATTTATCCTTCATTAAAGAACAGAAGAGGCACAAGTTCAGCTTTCCACTAAGAGTCATCAGTAACCTTCCCTCCCCACAAGCAGTGAGTCAGGCAGCTCTGGAGGACAGCAAGAACACACCACGATGCTACCGGGCTCAGCCAGGGGAGGGAAGGTCCATCAGGCTCCTTCCAGCCCTTTGATTCCTGTCCCTTGTGGGAAAGTGACTTCCTAGGCACTGAGATAGCGGGTACTGCTGGAAAATTGGACCCTGAACGCCCAATGCCAACAGTCAAACATGGAAAACCAGTAGTACAGTTTCTCCCTTTATTTTTCAAGTGAAACGTCACTTCTTCGGCTTCCAAGCCACAGCTGCTCCCAAATACAACAGCTCATCACACTTGATCGCATCCAGGAAGCATGAAACAAGGCCAGTGTATGATTTCTTTCCTCAGAGGGCAATGAGGCCCATGCACTGCTGCATAGAGCTGCGGGTGCCCATCCCTGGATGTGCCCAAGGCCATGGATGGGCCCTGGGCAGCTTGAGTTGGGGTCATCCCAGCCCATGGCAGAGGTTGAGACTGGATGGGTTTAAGGTCCAGGCCAAGCCATTCTATGATTCTACGACGATGTCTACCTCTGTTTGTTCTTAGGACCCCACTAGAAACTTACAGCCACGCTGTTGAGCTCCGTGTGCTAGATGGGATGGGGCGGCATGAGGTCAATGGGCAACATCATCTGCTGAGTTCTGAGGGATGTCCTGGCTTTGGGCACAGGGCACTGCATCCTCACGGTGCCAAGAGGAGCACACGGCTCCCAGGAGCTGTCAGGAGCCGCCGCAGAGTCGGGAACTCGCAGCTAGAGGCTGAGGCTGAGAGTCATAAGCAGCTCTCTGTGGGCAGAGTTTGAAAGAAGAGGCCAGAGCAGCCCGTGCAAGCTGCTGTAATTCGTTTTAACATTATCAATAACAGACTCCAGGCCTCCCTCGGCCCCTTCAGTGCCAGCTCTTGCATCTCGCTAACAGCATGCTTCCCGGTAATCAGCCCAGCCATAGAATTACCTAAGAATTTATTTCTCTACGCAGAAAAAGTTTCCCCCCCTTTGCTGAGCAATGGGAAGGAATAAAGTCGAGACTTTGTTTTGCTTTACTTTCCAGGAGCTGAGGCTGGGGGAAGGGGAAGGAGGAGGTTGCTGTGATGCTGACCACCTCGGGCGCGTTGCAGAGCCGTCCCAGCCATGCGGCGCGGAGCGGAAAGCGGTGCTCTGCACTTCTGGAAGTTGGCTGTGCCTGTTTTGCTGGGAGACTACAACCAGAGGTGACAGGACTCAGTTATGAAAGGGGAATTTAGGTCAACAATCAAAGCCGCAGTCAGGGGGCCCAAGAACAGGGAGCTAAAGGTTGGGGCTGTTTTTTTCTTTAGCATGCTTTAATCGTTTAGTATCAAAGCACAGAGGAACGCTTGAAAGAGCAAATATTCTACAGGAACCTATAGAAAGCTTTTATCTGTCCAGAGGAAAATAATTAAAACCGACAGATTTGGGTTAAGTATCCCCATGTTCCATGCAATTGGATAAGTCAGCGAAGATCCACTGGAGCAGTTCTTGAGTTCTGCACTGGATATTTCATGGTATGATGTTGAACCCAATATAGTTTTACAAAGGGGAGAAATAATCTCTCCTTTCCTTTGCCGTGCTTCTCCCAGCCCCCAAGCTTCCTTCCACGATAGTTTAATAATTCAAAGTCTGGAGTACTTAAGGCAACATCTCTATCTATACCATTTCCAATGCAGTTAAGAGGCCTCTTGAGGTCAGCCCCTGAGCCCAGGAGTGTCTCAAGCAAACCACCTGGGACCTGCTCAGGTGGCAATGTACTAAGTGAGGAAAAGGGGGATGTTTGCTGCTGCTATCAACCCAGCTAATTTCAGACAAGATATTAACATCTCCAAGCTATGCAACAGGATTCAGATCCAAGACAGAAGGATGGAATTCCTTCATTTTGACATGAAAGGCAAGATCTTCATTCTCTAGAAATAAAGAGCCTAACACAGCCAAGCCTGTCTAACGCTGAGAATTTGGCACAAGGCTCTTTGCAGTATCAAAATCTTGATATCGTTGCCATTTAGCAGCGCACTACACACATCTTCTATACCATTTTTCAAGTTCCCAGACACTCGTATGCTCAACAAGATAGCTTGAAGCCTAAAAACAAGGAGGTGAGAAAGGCTACAACAGCAACACATGAATTTGCAGTTGCTGGTTAGCTATGAACAATACATAAATCCTACTCTTCTGATCAGAAAATCATGTAGGCTGCAGCTGAGCAGCCACTGGCATGGACAATCATGTTAGTGACACTTGGCTGAGCCCATTGTGAGAATATACTCGCTAACAGTATATAAGAGCTTACTGCAAACAGATCTGGTAGGCTGGGGTGAGTGAGAAATTATTAGATTGTGGGGGATTTTGAGGTGTAAGCAAACACACAACGCTGCATAACCATGTGGCACAGAGGAGTGGGCTCCAGGCCTGGCAGCACTGTAACAGGGTCATCCTTGGACCACGCACTGCTTTTGCAAGGGCTTCTCTGTATATAGGATCAGCGTAAACAAGTATGAGCGGGAAGGGTGCCTTCTTATCTAGATCTTCCTAAGCATTTCACAATAAAGCTGCAGAACCAGTGGAGACTGGTACTTGGTTAACAAACTGTGGCTGTTTATAATTCAATAACTACATTTGGGCAGGCTTTGAGATGGATGGAAAAAGCACATCCTTCACAAGGGTCAAACTTTAGGCTCTTCTATAAAGCCCAGGAGCATAGGAGCATTCCATATATGAGAGTAAGAACCTTCTAATACCTGCAGAACAATTTGTTTCTTCCACTTCATTCTCAGAAGCAACCAAATATTTTGGGCTGAATCTTGGAAAACCAGCATGTGTCCATGTTATTAGAGATGATCACAATGAGAGCACGCATGGGAACAGTAATTAAGATGGCACAGGCAGTCTCTGATGGGTCACCCCTGTAGGTGCTGCCATTAGCATGTTCCTTCAGAGAACCACTGGTCTATGCCATCAACGTGGAAGACTATTCACCAGGATTGATCCAGACTAGAATTAGGCTTTAGACACACTACTGTGGCCCACTGATAATAAAGCAGTTTGGCGCTGATGAAAACCCAACTTCAAGCAGAGACAGGGAACGGAGAACCCGCAACAGTTTATCGGCTTAACTCAAAGCAACCTGAAAACTTCTGGGCTTCAAAGCTTACCTGCACTCAGTCATCAGCAGAACTGGGTTACAAATTAACCGTCCCATTGTAGCTCAGGCAGTGGGTTCACCTTTAGAGAAACTCAGCTGTTTTTTTCCCACCTTGTAAGTGCATATTGCTTATATAGAGACACACGTGAACATTATCTACCTTTCACAGGTGCACATACAAAGGAACTAGAATCACATAAAACCTATAAAGGACATAAATGCAATGGCATGCCAGGGAACTGTCCCCAGCAACGTGCTTGGTGGCACATCCGCTACCTCTGCTTCCAGGTCTCCTCCTCCTCTCTGTGCTATTAGCCAAACACTGATTAGCTATCAAGTTCTATTGACAGATTTACTTCTGAGCATGCTAACACGGAGCGACTTTCCTCCCTTTTGTAAGAGTTAATGCCTGAGAGCAAACAGAGAGTATCTCCTATGGAAGGGACAGATAGGTAAGTACCACAACTTCCAGGCAATCTAAATGATAAAGTGGTATTTCTGGTCTCCTTTCAGAAAACAGCAGAGAGAATTGATCATAAACTGGGTCAAGATAGGTCAGCATACCTCAGAGTAGATCAGATGGCCAGAGCTTCCCAGGAGGAAACGCTCTCCTGGAAGGATTATTAGGGGCACATCTGTGCCATCAGATGACCGCGCACAATACCCATCAGCTCACTGGGAGTTCAATATGGCATTTCCTTTCAAAATGTGCTTTGTGCCTGACAAGCACTGCAAGTCAATCAGCTGCAGCAGTGGTCGAGCCCGGAGCTGTGCTGGAAAGCCTCCCGATGTGCTGCCCTGCAGAGCCCTCACCACAGCCAGCAAAGCGCAGCAGCAAGCAGGGGAGGTCTGCGCATGAGACTGCTTGTGGTGCTGATCAAAATACATAGCAAGAAACGAAAGGGGGTCAACAACACAGCTTGTTTTGCTTTTTAGAATTCCCTAGTCACTGACCTTTACAGCAGCTTTAGGGCAGTTCTGGAACCAGCTGAGCTGTTACTACTCCCAGCTGCAGAGAGAAGAGCTTTTACACCATTGCACAATGCGTGTGTGTTTGTAGGGGGCAGGTTAGGGCTGGAGAACAAAGAAGGAAATCTAGTGGCACCTAAATCAAACATTATGATCAATGAGGGAGAGGGAAGAGAACCTGGGGAGCGGGAACAACCTTACAACCTTTCTGGGATCAGACAGATGGCCAATATCCACATTATTGCAAAAACAAAACGAAAACAAAAAATTCCATGAATGCAAACTAGGGCACCCTGCAAGGAGACTGTAAAAATCACATCATGATAGCTTAGACTTGTCTTTGTAATTGAGGGGCATTTCCACATGAAACAGTTCTAGTTATTTAATTGGATTTTGAGAACATTCTTGGGCAGACACTTCGTGAGCACAGAACTGAGTGGTTCCAGCGCATTTGCACTGATTTATACCATGCGAGATCTTGGCCTCTGTGAGAATTAAATCTCTTATTGCAAAAGTATCTTAGATCTAATCCAGACTCAAATATCTTACCGCATCTGGCTTTCCCATATGACTGCATTCTATACTCATAGAAGCAACTGAGGGATCTACCACCCTTACCAGAAACGCTGCAGATACAATACATAGAACAGAGCGTGGTAGCAGCAGGCAGAGCAGAGCTCACTGTGCCTCTGTTCTGCTGCCCCTTTTAAAAGGGATCCAGGTTGTCTCTAATCATGACTATTTCAGGCCTCACTCCATACTTGCATATAAGCTCCAAACCCATACACAAACCACAGAGATATTTTTGCTTTCTAGGAAACATCCTGCTGAAAAAAAAAAAAAAAAAAAAAAAAGGGAAAAAAAGAAGAAAAAAAAAGAAACAAAAAAATCTGCTGCTCTACCATGATATAACTACTATAGTATGCATTCCAGATAGGCTGTAGTCACCACACACTAACTTTAGTACATGATCTTAGAGCTCTGTTTTCTCTGCTCAGTTTGAATCTGGGTTTACTTGTTTGGGCATCATTTTCCTCTTGGAAATACCTGAGTGTGTATTTCTGTGATACAAATAGCGGTGATCCCTTGATCTGTGAGCACAACTAAATGGACATCTAATAGGAAAGTCTCACGTAAATACCAGCAGCGTCTTAGAGGTGTAAGGATGCCAATTCACACCTATTAAACTGAAGGCTGGAGCTTAACATTCAGCCCTTAATTCTTAAAGGACGAGATGGGACAGCGATGGGCAAACCTCCAAAAGGTCATAATTCTAGTTCACTTTCCATGAGCGTTGCCAAAGTCAAATGCTTCTCAAAAGTAATTGACCTTCTCAAATCTGCAGAACTGGAAGGAAAAAAAAAAAATGTAAAAGAAACAAGCTACCTTGGAAGATTGTTGGCAATTCTTATGTTTAGCTGAGCAGCAGGAAATATCATATGTTCAACCCTTCTTATGTTATTTCAGACCTTCCACTTTCGGTTAGATCTGGAACCAAAGAAATGAAGACTAACAAAAAAGCATGTACATGTACTACCTTCTCTGTGCATCACATTCATATGCACATAGGACTGAGGGAGCAGGCTGGGGCTATTTGAGCACTGGGCTTCGTTCTTTATTTTAAGGGAAGATCTCCAGATGGGTTTGGATCACACAAGATTATTCTTCTGAAACAGAATTTCATTCCTTTGGTTAGGTCTTTGTTCTGTATTTCTGTTTGCAACTTGGTCAAAGACACAGGAATAGGTCATTTCAGCATAGAGCCTACATGTCCTTCTGGAGTGCTGTTCTGCCTTCAGACTGACAGACAGACCACCCAGCAAGGAGATGACAAACAAAAGTCACCCCAAGCTTATTTTCTGCTTTCTCATTCACTCCTTTGTTTTCAGTGATGTCTGCTGTGTTAGTTTTGCAGCCCTGACGTTGTCAGTGCTCCAGTTTGCAATGGGGAACCCCAATTTTGCTCCCCAAAGGTCTCATTCTGGAAGTTAGATCTTGGTCTCAATGAAGACAACAGTTAAGGTTCTGAATACAATGGCCTGAGTTGAAAAGGATCTCGAAGATCATCTAGTTTGAACCCCCCTGCCGTGGGTAGGGTTGCCAACCACTAGACCAGGCTGCCCAGGGCCACATCCAGCCTTTAATACTTTCAATGAGAAAAGATTCTAGTCTTAGAAGAGCCAGTCTTCAGACTGGTATTCTTTGAGGCAACCCCTCCTGGTTAAAGGTGACAAAACCTAACTAAAATGAAGAACATCATGTTATACTAAGCCTGACATTTCAACCAGAGCAATGCCCAGGAATCCATAGTTACAATGGAATGTTAAAGGATTTGATGTCAGCATCCTACTGTTCGCTCCAATCAGTTAGAATCATTGAACCACGTAGTATCCCAAGTTGGAAGGAACCCACAAGGATCAACTCCTGGCTCCACACAGGACTACCTAAAAATCAAACCATATGTTTGAAAGTGTTGTCCAAACGCTTCTGGAACTCCAGCAGGCATGGTGCCATGATCACTGCCCTGGGGAGCCTGTTCCGCCCTCTTGGTAAAGAACCTTTTCCTAATATCCAGTCTGAACCTCTCCTGAGGCAGTTTCATGCCATTCCTGTTTTTGCTGTAATAACTGAAAACCCCACAGTGATACGACATTAGAAGCACTCAGACACAACAGGAGGTGAGGACTGAATTAACTCCTCTTTAAAAGAGGATCTGAAAAAACACTGAGCTCTCATTTAAAAGAACCCGGTGGCAGAGTGACAGACACTCCACCACTCGGCTCAGAAAGGCTTCTCAATGACTGAGTGCTTTCACCAAAACAGTGCATTTTCTCTCAGTTCTGAAGTCGCTCGGTTTCCATGTGCATTCATTGGATTTACTCATATCCTCTTATTATTAGATTTCCAAACTCCAATTATCAGATTAATGTTCCCTAAACATATACTTAAAGATCATGATGACCAACTCACCTCTTAATCTTCTTGAGTCAAATGCTTTAGGACTTGTTACAAATCCTATAATCATTCTCATGATTGTTTTTTTTCTCTCTAAATCCTCTCTCACACAACATCCTTCTTAAGCTGTGGATGGACACCAGAACTGTACAAAGTGCCTCAGCAGCAGCTTCTCCATTGTCAACACAAGGATAACACAACCTCCTCAATCCTGTTCTACTGTTTCCTTGTTTACACAGCTAATGATGACTCGAAACCTTTGGCCACGGCATCACACTGGCAGTTCACATTCAAACGCTTTATCTGTTCCGACACAGAATCACTCCAACACAGCTTCCAGGTGAAAGATCTTTCCCCCACCATCCATCCTTTATGCATGACCTGCCTCCTGTCTTTCTATATGTATGACTTCACATTTGGCTTTATTCTGATGCATACTGTTTGCATGTTCTCAGTTTATGAAAACACCCAGATGAGAGCCCTGTTTTGGTCATTGTTTACCACTCCCTGAACTCTGCAACATCTGCAAATTTTATCAGCACTGATTTTATGTTTTCTCGCAGGTTGTTGACAGAAAATATTAACTAGTAAAGAGCCAAGATTGCATTGTGCTGAATAGGAGGGAATGTGGCCAGAGTCACTGTTCAGGCAACAGCTCTGTTTTTCAGTGGGGGGAAAACAAATACCTGTGATGTTCATGAATACAAGCTTACACAAGTCAAGACAAATTGACAAGCTGAGGTAGGCAAGAACTGCATCTGTCTTTTTGTCTCTTCAGCATTCTACAACCCCACTTCCCATTCTGGAGCTGCACAACACTGCAGGGACCTAATGTGACCCTGGCCAATGGGAATCCATGGTCAAGCATTTCTTTCTCTTTGTACAACGGGGTGGTGTTCACCATGAACTGCATCACACCCAACCAAAGAGCTACGCTGGTGTAATGGCCATTTCCACTCTGCAGGCTTCTGAGAGCCATTCTCCCACCCTCATCGAACCCAGGTCTGAGCTGAGGACACCTCTGAGCAGCTGCAGAGGAGAAACTAAAACCCCAGAGTAACCTGTGCAACACCAACTACTCAGCCACAAAACAAGATACTTGAATTTGCAGGAGAGGGAGCCTACTTATCTCTCAGCGGTGTCACCGCTGTCCAACCAAACACTTTCTCCCAAAGTATCTAATTTACTGCTGGAGGAAATGGCTGTTCTCCTCCCAAAACCACCAGTAAAAAGGGAACCTTTTGCAACTGCCTTTGTTTTCCTCTCTGCCAGTTTCTCTCAGCCTGTCCTTCCCTTCCAGAACATCTTGTTGCAATGCCCATAACATCCCCATAAAAATGTGCGCCTCGTCAAGCTTGCCTTGTCACCAGTGTTTGACAACTGTCAGAGAAACCCCATAAAAGCCAGGCTGCAAGCTCGTCAGTGCAAAGGACACCATGTGTGGAACACACTGACAGCTCTCAATAAATAACACTGCTGCTGAACAGCTGGTTGGAGCACTTGGCTTCAGAAGAACGTTGTCCGCATTACCCATTTACGTGCTCAGGATCTTCTCAGTGATGCACTGAAGATCCTGAGCATGGGAGCAGATATATATCACTTCAAGAAGATACCGCAGGCTTGTCCTTTTCCAACTGAATCTGAACAGAACTTTTAGACCCCATTTCAAGGTTTATGGCCCATTACAGTAGTACAGTTGTACAATAAAGTGTTGACTTCTTGATAGAGATGTTCATCCTGAAGGAGAGGTGATGGGAGACAGGCGATAGTAGGAAGAGCTATCCCCACCTCATTCCCTTCCTTCTTCTCTCTCAAGAAACACATAGCTCCCATTTCATTTAGTGTTTACTTAAGTACCAAAGCACAGAAACCATCAGTGAATGTTCACTGTCTGGCCATCACAAGTGGGACTGAAAACACACAGTTGGTGCAAAAATGCCCTTGCTTTTCTGCCCTCTGCGCTTGAGGCAAAGGGAAGAGTTCAATGCTCACCTTCTCCAGCTGGGAGGTGTCTTCATCCCGGCTCACCTTCACTGAGAAGCCCCAGCCCTGCAGACAGCAAGCTGCAGAAGAAACACAGATCGCCTCGCAGGATCATTCCACCTAAGTGAGATGCAGCTGCTGCTTCTTTCTGTCTTGTTCCATGGAGCCCGCAGGTGTTTGAATACGGCCTTTTCCCAGTAAAACTGGGGGCATGCTGATGTTTAAAATAAATAAAATAAACCCCTGGTATTATGGCATATAGCTGAAGACCACCCCAGTTTGAGCATTGAGACGCAGAATGTAAACAGTCTGTTTGATTAAAGCATCCCTAACAAGAGGACTTAGGGGAATTCCAATCTTTCCCAGCTCAAAGAAGAGCAGAAGATACGCTGGTACTCCGTCCTTCATTAACTCAGAGCTCTCCAAAAGGCAAAAATGAAGCACTCAACTTCCCTCCTGGGACAAATTGCTGATGGTTACCCTGGAATTCCTGGAGGAAGCTCACCAGTGTAAATCAGGTCTATTTTCTCCCTTCTTTTTTTGCTTAATCTGTTCACAGACAAAGAGGTTGTGCAACGTCTGATAAACTTTGCCCACGTTGCAGTGCAAAATCCCCATTTCTGATTGAGAAGGGGAGGTGGAAAGGCCACACTGGAACTGTCTTACAGATAAGGCTATTAATTACATGCCAGAAAATATTTGTGCAGTAAGAAGAACTGCTCTTTCAACAAAAAGCAACAGATAAGACTGTTGAAAACCATCACAATTTAAGGTACAGAGATTCTGCCAGCACTGGTGACCTTTTGTAACACATCTAAACTTTCAAGGTTCTTAGAATGAAAAGTGAGACCACAACTTTCACACCTACAACAGTTGGGAAAGCTCCTTCATCCTCACTTCCCAAATGCACTTCTGGGGACAGGAGCACTGCATGGCTACCACACCTCTGTGCAAGTGAGGAACCACAGCCCGACCGCTGCAACCTCCTCACTCACTGAGCCTTTCTTCATCCCATCATTTTCCCATGCATCCTGAGAAGCTGGAAAGGCTTTTCAGAGGATTCCAGTGTCTCCTGGATGGAAGCAAACAGGTAATTCCCTCATCTCTCATCCGAGACCACCAAGGTGCACCAACAGAAGCACAAGCCAGAAGGAGCATGGAGACAGTGACCTTTTGTTTGACTTTCCCCTGTGCTGGGGGTGTCTCTGGAGCATGTGAAAGCAAGTTCATCCAAGCTCGTCTCCTTGCTTGGGGTTCCCAGCTACTGTGCGGGCATTACTTTAAAGCAAACTGACCCCGTAATTTGCCTCCATCATTTTTTTTTCTGTTCTCCAAGACAGTGGGAAAAGAAGAGAAGGGCACATAGGGAGGCTGACATCTCATCAATGAAACTCCTCCAAGCAGATGTAGAGTAGGAAGCATCCAGTAACCCTGCTGGCTCCAGGCCACCGCTTGGACCTGAGTGCACGGTTGATTTTCATTAACTAACTTGTCTTCCTGTGAACTTCCTCCGAGGGTGTTTGTTTATAAACAGAGGAGGGGATATTATTGCTGGAGATGGAACAGTATGGGAAGGGGTGAAGAAGCTTAGAGCCACAAAACTGGACAGCAGAGCTGAGAAGTGTTTGTTGCTGGAAGCACAAAGGGCTCACTGTAAAAGCGGTATATGGCCTAGTTTTACAGCCTAAAGGGAATAGGTTAGGTGTATGTAGAAAATGCTCCAAGAAGTAAAAACAACCCCACATTGTACAAACATTTCCCACTGCATCATCATAACCATTACACAAAGCAGCGGTGCTTGGAGGCTGTTCTCCATGACATCCACTTCTCAGCTTGTTTGTTTTCCCCACTGCACGCTCTGTATCGGCCCCACACTCAGCATGATTGCCAGCCTGCAGCAGCCCCCTGATTTCCTCTCCAAAGGAGTAACTCTGGGTTTGCACTGGTGTGTTCAACAGCAGAATCTGGCTTGTACTACTTACCCTTCCCTCTGCCAAGTACATGTTTCAAAACCGTGTGCGTAATGCATTTAGTTAACATTTGCTTTTTCTCCTGGTACTGCATTTCTCCCTGAACATCTCCATTCATGAGCTACAGCACAGGAGGCTTCCAATTCTCGCCTAGTTTGTGCTGAAAATAATTCCTATTAAATTATCACTGGTGGAAGGTGCTGTTTTGAGCTCAGAGAGGCTGCTCCGTTTATCCACAAGGCAGAAGCAAAGGAAGACAGTAGTAATGCAAGCTCCAGGTTCCAACCTTAGCACCTCAGCCTTTATCAGCACAGACGCTGCTGAATTAAGAGCAAAACACAATTTGAGTGGTTCACACGAGGCACAGCCTTCCTACTGGCGTTTCCAACAGAAGCACTGGCTGTTAAGACATGAGGGTGTGCACTGGCTGCTGACCCTTCCCAAAACCAGGCTGCAGTTACTGGAGCACTAACACACTGTGTGCAATGCTCTGTCTGCAACCATGTCTGCACCTGATGTAACTGTGGGGTAAATTAGCTGGTTTTGCCTTTAATTAATACCCTTGGCTACACAGGGCCAGGCTTTTTGTATTCTTGAGTCAACATACTGACCAATGCATCAACATTAGGAAAGCACTCAAGCTCAAGAAGTACCCTGAACCGAGGGGCTTCTGTGATATTTGCTCTTCTCTCCCATTTTGGGCTGCATACACTGCTTCAATTGAGAAATACAGTAACTTCTGCTCATTCCAACCTTGCCAGCACATCTGGAACAGAGATAAACTCAAGATCATCTCATTTTCTACCACGTCCAAAGAAGGCATGTCAGTTGCTGGTATGTGAAGGGCTTCATAACCATAGTCAGCACAGCACAGCAGTCCCCCAGCAAAGAAGCATCAACAGCTACAGGAGCCAGACACGACAAAGAACCTACATTCAAAATGAAGTAACACTGGTAACAACAAAGGCCCATCTTTTCTACTTCTTCCCCTCACTGTCTTAAATAAAACAAACAAAACAATGGTGATAGGATCTCTTTCCTCAATCCAATGGATGATCTTTGTGAATACGCTTCCAACACTAACAGCAGAGAATAGACAAGAGAAGGAAGAAGCCTGCAGATGATGCTCCGTGTTGGGAGCAGACCTGCTCTTCTCCCAGCTCCATGACAAGAGAAGGCTCTGAGGAATCAGAAGAAGGAGAAGAAGATCAGTCAGAGGAGAGAAATCCATATGGGAAAGTGATTTAAAGCAAATAAACAATAAACCCAATAAGGAAAAAGAGGAAAATCACAGCAGAGAGCCTTAAGTATCACTCAGAAAGAAGACTCAAGGAAAGCCTAACAGACCCTGGGAGCTAATCAGCAAAGAACAGCCTGCTTTTCTTCTCCAATGCTGCAATTCTTTCGTTTTCTTGAGCTGGTGTCATATCTCTCGGATGCTGCCTTGCCAGGCCAGTTCCAGATGCGTCTCAGTTTCACCTCACCCTCACTCCCTCTTTGTGAGGACAACTGCTCGCTGCTTGTTTGTGCACCACTAGGATAGATATTAAACAGAACCATGCCAATAATTCCCAGAAAATATGCATGAGCATCTGCCTGCCCGAGCACACAAACAACAAAGCCTGCTTACCCTGTGCTCCCAAACCACTCCAACACTGTGTGGCTGAACATGGCAGCCACCAACATGGGAACAACCCTTGGTCTGCAAGGAAGGGACACCAACCTCATATGGGGACAGAAAAGGATAACTACAGAGAGCACGAGGCTTTCCATGACATGAGTTTGACAGGGAGGAAGAAAACAGCGGCTGTGCAGAGCAGGAAAAAGGGAACGACGGAGGAATCAAGGACATCAGATAGTGGAGAAAGAACTGAGACTGTGATGGTGATAAGAGAGGGTGGAGGGATTGGCCAGGAAAGTTACACACATCACCCAGCAAAAGGGAAAATCAGCGTGTTTTGAATAAGTGCTCGTTTTAACACTGAAGAAAAGGGAGAAAGGTTGACAGAGACGGAGGCCAAAGTGGGATTTGGAGTATAGCAAAAACAACTAGAATAAACAAGTCCCCTTCCCCTGGCCAATTCCTCTGACGTTAGAGCTTTGCAATTTTTCTTCTCTTGTATCCAAAGCAAGAAACGACAGCAAAATAAAGGATGATAATGCGAGGACCGTGAAAGGGTCTGGGATGTAGAGGAGGGATGCAGAAGACTCTGAAATCAGAGCCTAAGCCAGAGTCAGCCAAGGTCAACGGTATTTTTCATGATTTTGGATAGGTTTAGGATCAAATCCATGCTGCGTGCGTAAGTCTAGCAACATGAATACATATCCATCCTCACTAAGAGATAAGCTGACTTCTATCTATTTACGCTTGTTCACTGTTTTAGCTATGATACACACTGCAGCTTCACTTGGTGCTGCAACCTTATGGACACCGAGCAGCTCCCAACTAAGTAAACTGCTCGGATGGCGATGAAGAATGATAGCAGAAACACTCTGCAATAAGATGCTCACTTATTCTCTTATTCCTTTTTAGCTGCCTTCTAGAGTTGTGCTCTGCTCACGTTCAGAGTAAGAGTGCTTTGGCTTTATGGATGGCTGTGGGGAGAGCAAACTATATAAAAGGCACTACCATCAAATCAAAGCAGTTTACAAGATCTGCCACTTGTGTCAGGATACATAGGGAAATAAACAAGCTGCTTTTCCTTGATCATTGGAGTTTAAATGCTCTATTGATCTGGGGGAAAAAATCAAAGGTGCTTTGGAAATGGTGTATGCGTGCATGCGTGCTCACACCAGAGAAAATAAAGAGGTTAGGGACAGGCAGAAATTAGCAGATCAGGCAAGGATTTGTCCTCCACAGAAAGCTGAACTAAAGCTAAGATTCCTGATCAGATGCCAGCAACCATAAGGTAGGGAAACGCTCAATAAGCAGCTTAAGATCACAAGAAAGGAACACCTTAATTTTTATTAGTCTCATTTTGAGGCAAAAAAACGAAGAAAAGGGCAACGTACCCAACTGCCCTGTGTCTACAACAGTTACTGAATGCCCAGAAGCAGGGAATGGAAAAGCCTAGCGCCCTTTCTGTATTTGAAATAGAAGGATTAATATATAATGGAAGATTAATACATAATGTATAATGGTTAAATGAAGGGAAAGATGACATTAGACTGGCTGATACAGCTTAGAGAAAAACACAGAGGGTTTTGATCAAACAGGACTTTACTGATCCACGCTCAGAATAATGGGGGAAGAAGCAAAAATGCAATGAATGTGAATGTGTTCACTCTTCCTATGTGATGGGATATAGGAAACTGCCGTACAGACGATGATCAGAGAAGGGTGGGAAATGGTTGATAAAATATTTTTCTCAGGAAAATGGGACTTTAATCAAAACAGCCCATCTGTGGGAAAGGATCAGCCCTGGCAGATATTCTGACTTCTAATTTCAAGGGAAGTTTCATAACTGTCAAAGCACCTGATTCGGTTTTAACTTTCCAAGAATAAGAAAGCCGGTATCTTACACCAGAAGATGTTTTTCTTTCTCCTAGTTGACACAGTTAACACTTATCAAATCGATGCTTTGGATTGCTGGCTCCTAAAGATGCTGTCAGTCTGTCCGTCTCTCTTCCTGCCTTACATTATAGCGGTGTCTCTGGGTCTTTGCTAAAAGATCTTTGGTTTACAGTAGAGCACTGGGAAATTTTCTGTGCCCTGTGCTATATCAGAACCAACAAAGTGGATATTCTGTGAATGTTTGAACTAATTATCTACTGTTATATCCCCGACGCGGCAGGGGACTAAATTTGGCAACCCAGGAGGTCCTTTCTCTGCTTGTGCTCCTGTAATTTCTTTCAGAGAAAAGAAAAGAGGAGCTGAAAAACAACAGCTAAAATCAGAAGCAAAACTATTATATGGGAACATCTCAGCTGACCCCTCCCGGAAGGCTTTATTTTATTATTATTTTTTTTCCCCAATACATCTTTTTTGATAATAGACGCTGTATTTTAGCTTTGCATTCTTGCTTGGGCCGACCTGAGTCTCAGAAATCCAAGGTGAATTCACCCAGTTAACCCCCTGTTCTGATAGCACTGAGCTCTCAGAGCACCCTGGTCCAGAGGTCCTCCTGCCTTCAGGTTGCCCAGGCACACATCCTTCCTGCAACAGAGCTGAAAGGCTTTGGGGTGAGACAAAATACACAAGATAGGCCTCATTACATCTGCTCCAGAACTCAGCAAGACCTTGAGGACGTGGGATTTATGCACGTCCCAGAATTAAATCAGGACCAAGTGAAGCTCAGTGTGGTCAGCTCAGCCTGGGTCACAGCTCACATACACCTGATGTGTATTAATTCAGTATTGGACTCCACAACTCCAGAAGTGGACCAAATGAAACCAAATCCCAAACAGATATTCTCAAACCCTGTGGAGGGAGCAGATCTACACAGTGTCAAGTACACATCTTTATCACTGCTCAATGATTGGTCTCCAACATAGACGTTTCTCAGTCTCTCCCATGCAAGAGCTGTGGCTTTAAGTGAGCTCCACTGTGCTGATTTTGGCATTTCTTTCCCTTTGGATTCTGCTGCAGTTTTATGTTCACCAAGGACCAAAGCTGGGAAAACATAGGCACTCCCTTACATAGGAAGCTTTATTAAGTTGGGATCATGCTCTCTGTTGGCAGGCAGAGGGACAGAGAGACAGAGGAGAATGAAACTGGGAAGGGGAAAAAAAAAAGCAACAACAAAACCAAAACACAAATAACTCTCACTCTCCAGAGCAGGAACGCCTTCCTACTCCAGCTCCTGCTGCCGATCATTCATCCCATTCCTCTCGGCTCCCAGACAGCAAAGAGTCAACATCCCCTTCCTACAAAAACATGAGCTCCTGCTCCTGAGCCATACACCAGAAAACACCCTGACAGGGACTCAGGAGGATCCTATTTCTCAGGATGGGGTTGCATTTCCACAGTAGAACTGAAATATCTTTGATTACAACAGAAGCAAGGTCAACGGTGCTTTGAAGCATTCTACTTTGCATGGCACGCGTGTTATCTAACTTGATTACGGCCCGGACCTTAACTCCTTCATTGACAGCTGGAGATGTATTCAAAAGCTACGGGAGAAAGCACGCAAACTTGAGTGATGAATGCCATGTGCCCACTGCGTGCATCTGTGAGAGGGATGCACTGTGCCAATAGGTGCACACTTCCAAGGAGCATCCACCCAAGAACAGTGTAGCCCAGGGAGAGACCCAAACACGCATGAGCCAGAGCCGCACCGCGGGAGCCACGCGAATGAGGCACAGCCCAGCTCCCAAAACACTGCTGAGGTTTTGCGTAACACGGATCAATGGGTCAGACTTCCAGTTTCCCAACTGCTTTCTCTGACAAATGCCAGAACAGATACGAGTGAAGTCAAACAGGGCAGCAATAACATCACTGCCAACCAGCGTGAAAATTGGCAGAGCCTGGCACCGAGGGCTGCCTATCATCAGAGACAGGGCACGGCCCGGCGCAATGACGAACCCACTTAACAGCGCTGTAAAATTAGCCATTTATGAAAACAAATTGAATACTGCAGCAGAGGGTGACGTAAGGAGAGCTGGCTCCAGACAGAAACAGAAACTCCTGTAGCAGGATTAGCAGAGGAGCTCCTTTGTATCAAGGCTCAGGCAGGGAAGCTGATAACAACTCGAGTCCTACATGACATTTTTAACAGACAGGCTTCCCCTATAGGCTCACGTGTGGGTGTGTGGCTCCTATACGACTCGCAGTGACCGGAGGGATCACAGAAGAGCTGTCAGCACAGGCAGAGGACGGGGGCAGAAAGCAGATGAAGATAGACAGGCAGGACCCTCCCCTTCAGATCTGTGCAAACAATTTCCCACTTTGCAGCTGCAACAAAAGTTGGGGAGAAACTCACTGTCCGCAAAGCAGAGCCATTCCCTGCCCACCCAACACCCAGAAGGGCTCTGGCTTTCAACAAGGTCCTACAGATGTAACATCAGCAGCAGAACAGAGCTCCGGAGTCTGTCACATCCCAAAACAGTGAAAATGAGAAAGCCAAACGTTTTGGCAGCCAGAACCCTTGATTTCCTCACGGAGGGAAGCGTAATCTCTCCCTAAGCTTGCTGCAGGTCTGGGAGGCTGTGGTGTGCAGAGGATACTCCGAGTGAGTTCCTCTTGGAGCTCTTCCAGGTGTTTACACACAGAGCCAAACCTGGCTCCTCTTCAAGAGCGTGTGATGGGGGGGAAGGGGGAGTTTTAGACATGAAAATAAAAATCACCAAGTCCTCCCGAGCAGAACTGAGAGCTCAACAGGGCTAAACTGGGCCATTTCTTTGCATTTTTTCACCGCGGAATGTTATTTCCATGCATAAAATGGGTCAAGTGTTTCATACAGGCAACAACCCAACCTCCCCCAGCCAATCAAAGTATTTTACTACAAATGATCTTAGTGTGTGTTTGTCCAGGTCCCCTATGGTATGAATTACAGATACTCGCACCGAAGGCAGACGTGGGGTCTTAGATGCCGGATTAAACACAAACAAAAACACAAACCATATTCTGAGATCTGTGTAAACCCTAATTCTGCCTCCGCTAAGCTGAAAGGGAAGCGCTTTGAGCCCGGGGCTTTAAGTTAAGATTGGGAAACAGAAGAGTGGAGCACGAGAAAGCCTTCTCCTATGGAATTACTCATCTGACTGTCCTACTGAAAGCAAAGGGGACCATCCCGTGCCCGGCAGCTCCTGCCCACCCCAGCAACCACACACGCTGCGTCCCCCTCCCCACCGCGAGCAGAGCAGCTGCTGGGATTGGGGAAAGTTAAGGAAACGCGCTGCTGAGTTCATCGTAGTTTCTGTTTTCCTTCGGACAAAGCAACTTCACCAACAGGCGACAGCGGTGCGGGTCAGGGACGGGGCAGCGGGGACGGAGCAGACGGCAGCGGACACGGCGGCAGGGACGGGAGAGCGGGGAGAGCGGGGCGGGCGGCGGTGCCAGCAGCGCAAGCATCCGCCTGCTCTAGGAAGTGCCTCCAGTTAAAGGGAAAGGGGAAATCCTCCCTGTCTCTTTAAGGCATCCTAGGACATGGAAACTTTGTGCTTTCAGGGAATCTCCTTGCCAAAAGAGCTGTAAAACATGTCTTTCACCCACCCCCCTCCTCTTCCCCCCCCCCCCCCTTCCCTCTCTCTTTGCCCCCCCTCCCGGCCCGTTTCTCTTTCTGACTTGCTTCCTTTTTTTAAGGGCATTTCCATTTTCTATGACTTCCTCCGGAGCAAAGATGGATGTGGCGACATTTATAAGGGTTTGTAACCCTCCAAAAAGTATCCGATTTCACGACAACTTTGCTGCACTTTATCACTAAAGCGGGGAGAGGGAGGGAGATGGGGGGGGGGGGGGGGGGGGGGGGAGCGGGAGCGAGCGAGGGGGGAAAGGACCCAAATCCGCGATGGGCTCGTAAAATTTAAGCAAGAAATGTGCAATATTCCTCATTATTGTTCGGCTCAGACAGCTCAGCCTGGTAGCTGCTTCCAGTACTAAATGGTTTTATAGGGCTATTTGACCTTACAATCATTTGTGTTACACTTGCCGTTTCTAAGGGGAGACGAAAATACTTGACATCCTCTAGCTGCAGCGCGAGTCCCAGCCCCAGCTGAGTGCCGAGGGGTTGGGAACTTTATAAACTCATTTGATTCATTTGAGGTTTCACAATAGCCAAAAGTTCCTTTATAGCTTTTTGGAAACCACATGCTAACATAGCATCTAAAAAGGTAACAGTGAAAGTACGCTAAAGAGCTCATAAAACTAAGGGAATCGTACAGGGACCTTACACATGCATTTCTCTGCAGCCACACACTAGACATACATTTCTTTCCATACATACACACACGCGAGCTACTTTTAAATGCTCTACTTACAGTTTTCTGACCTGCAAATGAGTTAAAAACCCACCGTAAGAGCTCTCCCTCCTGTCTGCATCTCAATCCATACACACAGAAATACAGAAACTAGCCCGGATACTGCCATTTCCCTATGTAAAAGTTTACATAACTTTTCCTGCCAGCATATACTTTCAGAGAGTTTGCCGAGCTCCAGTATTCCACAGAACATATGTCTAATAAACACACCCGTGCATGTTTACACATGCACTCACATACGTCCGTATGTTGCAAGGCACACACGCACATTTAAATGTACACACACGTATCCTATACACACGCACGCCTACAGCTGGCTGTTCTGCCGGCTCCCGAAACGTAAAAGGGATGCTGCAGCCACGGGCACGGCGAGCGACCTACCTGCAATGACAGCCGGAGATCTCTGTCCTCCTTCAGCTTTCAGCCACACTTGCAAAGTGAAGGCATCTCGGGGCAGCTCAATATCTGCCTTCAGCCGCAGCTGATCACCTTGTCCACTGAAATAGAGCGCCCTGCTCGGGGTAAGGGACTCCTCGCCGTCCTCTACCTCCCGCTGTTGCCTCCTGCGGGGGACATGCCCAGGCTCCAGCCCAGCAGTGGAGCGCCTTCCTCGGGCTAACCTGGTGGCACAGGTGCCCGGGGCAGTGTAGAGGCGCTGGCGGCTGTGCCTGGTGTCCCTTCTCGCCCTGCGGGAGCGCTCGTCCATCCCACATTCGGGTCCACTGGCTAGGGCTGTACAGAGAAGCGCAAGAGGCAGCAGCAAACTCCAGAGCTGCATTTCCAATCTTCCCCCCCCTTCTCCCCTGCAAATCCTCCCGATCTGCCAGCTTTGGGCTCCTCCTTGCCTTGACTTTCTTCTCTTGTTCACCCTTCTTGGTATTTGCTCTTTTTATAACCCTTCTCAGTTGCTTTTTCTTTTCTTTTTTTCTTTTTCTTTCTTTCTTTTTTTTTTTTTTTTCCTGCTTATAGATTTTTTTTGTGTGTGTGTGGTTTTTTTTTTTCCCCCTTAAAACAAATAAAAAATAAAATAAATCAAAACTGCTTCTTGGTTGAAATGTATTTCTCTGTTCTTCCTCCTCTATCTGTCTTCTTCTCCTCTATTCCTCCACAGCTGGAATTCCTCTCTCTTCTTTTCTCTGCTGGATTTTCTTCCCTTTATTTTTTTTTTTTTTTTCCTTCTTCTTAAAAAAAACACACACACTCACACACACACACACACACACACAAAACAAAACAAAAACCCAAAACAACCCCCCAAAGCTCCTCCAGGACTCAGACCCACTGATTTCCCTCCCCCCCCAAAAGATGCTCTAATCTATTTATTTTTTTGGCCTCCTTTATAACATAAGCCACAACCCCCTCCTTCCCCCCAACCTCCCCCCCTCCCTTCTTCTCCACAAAATGAAAGAAAAGAGAAAAAGCCCCTCAGAAGATGAGTAAACAAGAATATGCTAATCTACTCTAGGGTGCTCCACCTTCCCAATTGAATGATTCCCATTAAAACTGCAGGGATCATGACTAATCAATCAGCTTGAAGAAGCAGATAGCTCCAGAGGTTCAAACAATTTTGCTGTTTTTCTTTCTTTCCCCCCCCCCACCCCCCCTTTCTCTTCTCCTCTTCCTCTTCCCCCCTATCACTTTCTCCTCTCCTATTTATTGTTGTTCATTTTCTGTTGTTCTTCAAGGAGACAATCAAGATGAATGGATCAATGTGACAGAAATGCCGCACCCCCCTTTCTGCAGTCTCCCCAGCTTTCTTTCTCAGTCCAGTCCAAAACACACATTCCTATTATTTTTTTTTTTTTCCTCTTGGCAAAAGAGAAAGCTATTTCTCCTCTCAGGCTCCCCGTTGCACTTTGCTGGTAAACCTTATGCTCCTCTGCAGCACATAAAGAGTCTTGAAACTTGAGTCTCAGATATTTTTTTAATTGCTTTCTTTCTTTCTTTCTCTCTTTTTCACTCTCTCTCTCTCTTTTTTTTCCCTAATTCTTTCTCTTCCTCTTATTATTTCCTTAAAGTTATGCAATCAGCCAGGCTCCCCCTTTTGTGGTCCCCCTCAGAGCGGTTGTGTGCAGCTAATCCAAATGTTGCATCAAAAGGTCCCCATCGAATCATGAGCAGCTAAAAGGAGAGAAGCTGGTTGGAGAGCAACTGCCTTCCAGAAGCTGCAGCAACAGAGCAGGATTTGGCTTCTGAATGCTCCCAAAGACTCCTGTTGTTGTTGTTTGCTTGGTGGTTGTTTGTTTGTTTGTTTGTTAAGTAATTAAAAATAATAATAGTAATAATTTTGTTGGTGGACTGAGTCAAAAAATCCTCTCTCAATATTGGTAGCTTTTCAGCCTAAGGAATTCATCTCCCCTGGCTTCCCTGGCTTAGTTGTAGCCACAGGTAAGCTTCTGGCTGCTTGCTGGTTTGAAGATCTCTTTCTGAGCTGGGACGTTTCTTTTTTTTTCCTCCTTTCCTTTTTTTTTTTATTTTTTTAATATTTTTTTTTTATTTATTTTTTTTTCACTCTTGAAAGATCTCAAAAGCTCCCCCTGATGGCAACAAAAAGTATTTTTCCCAAGTACTTCGTAAGTGGAAATAGCAGCAGCACGCTGAACCTACTGGCCGCTGCTCCGTTCAGGTGAAGCCCAGTAAAATGGAGCTGAGTTACATCAAATTCAGCCTCAAACCCCAGAATTCTGACCATCCTCTTGTCCCATGTCAAACTTCAGTGCTGTCGCTCCTTGTTTGCCTACAGACAAACTCTCAAGTGTTTTCCTAGGACTGTAACCTTGCTGCTTTTGCAGACTGCCCCGTTGGTACAAGTTGTTACGGCCACTTGAAATATACCTGATGAACATCATGAAAGCAAATACTGCCATGTGGAAGAATTGTTGTGTGTTTTCAAGGCTTCCAGCAGACGGTTTTCCAGCAAACACTCAGGGATGTATAACTGGCAACGCTGTGCAGAGCCACAAGGATCCACAGAACTCAACAAGAATCAGAGCTGCTCAGCCCCTCTAATCGTGTGACCTTCCCTCCATGCAGCTCTGCTAGCAGTAAAGATACCAGCAACGTCTATGAAGTTTTGAATACAGGACCTCAAAGCAATTAAGCCTCGTGCCAATCAAGAGGAAATTGATAGGTAGCAAACAAACTATGGTCAAAGCTCCCACAAACATCCCGAGGAACTCAGAGGGATGCAAAAAAGCCACTTACACAAACATGTCCGCTCAGCACAGCCTGTGCACTCCACTTTACTATTATAATATATGGGATACTGAAAATCAAACAGAAAATCAAAAAGTTAACATGAACGGGCTCAACTTCTACTAAAGAGATCAACCATGATGAGTTGTGATGCCCAGGATGCTGCTTCCCCCAACTGGAAAACTCAAGTGTCCTCAGGAACTCTGCCCTGCCTGGTAGGACAGGTCCTCCAGCTTAAATAACGTGGCTTCCAGTTTTACCCATGGAGAAAATTAATCCTGCAAAATCAGAATGTTTCTTTGGGGCACTGAGATTTGGCTGACATCATCAAAGGGAACTGTTGGAATATTTCAGTTTGATGGCATTGCATCATTTCATTTTGAACATACTTGACCTTCTACTCTTAAAATAGCAATGGCAAGAGCAAGAGCTTCACTATGACCACACTCGATGTTCCAATGCAATGGATTACAAATCCTGTAAAGATTTCAGGAGTATTTCTGCTACAAGCCAAATGTCCAAATCTCACCTTCCTGTATTTATTGTGGACAGGAGAAAAGCACGAAGAGATGGAATTTACTTCTAAAGGACAAATCACAAGTTCAATCAGTTTGACTTGCAAGACATTGCAAAAGCCTAAAGAAAAAGTGGTGCCGAGTCCTGAACGATGAAGAACAGAGAGTAGAAGAGTGATGTGATTTTAAGAATAGGGAGTAAATCTGGGATTCCTTAAGTCCATGGGTCAGATCTAACTTCCCTGACAACAGATGAAATTTTACCCTGCACAGATGGACATTTATTTTCTGCTTAAGCCAGTACTTAAGTGATGTACGGGCCTTCTGGCAGGGGGGTTTCTACCCAAGGAGAATAATCCTCCTGTTGAACTCGAGTGGAGTATTCTCTTAAGTAAAGGGAGCAGGATATTGTCCTGCATGTACAGATATTCTCACCAGAAAATGGGGGGTGGGGGGAGAAGCACCAAACCCTAGATACACACAGAGAGAGAAAAGAATTAAAATAGATATTTATGATATGATGCCAAAAAAACAGCACTGAGCTACATGCTGCATGCAGTCATTATAAGTAGAAATACTCAGCAGGAATCTTAGCTGAAGCTGCCAATAACTCCCAGGTTCAAGACTAGAGCTGAGTGAATAAATCATAACAAATAATGGTTTTGTCAAATTCTGACTTCCCCCCCCTTCCTATTCGCAAGCTGACTGCAAAACCTCTCAAATATGTTTGAAATTACATGCCCATTTCTCCCTCATATTTAGGATTTCTTTAAGGCCAATTAGCACACAATTTGCTGCAATGTACACATTTTCACATTTGTTCGGCGGCAATTAGGCGAGGAAGTCACACAGCATTATTCTTGGCTCCCTGGGGGTCAGGTTTAATCACTCATGGTGTAGTAAAATTACTAATTACACATATGACGGGAGACTCCACCGTCTGAAATCTTCTTCGTCAAGAACGGCGTTGAATCTTCCAGTTACTCATGTGAAGGTCAATTAAAAGCAACGCTTCTTGAAAGGCAAGCTGAAAAAGTCTGCCAGATGCAGCTGAATTGAGGCCCTCCTATTCTGAGCAAGTATTTGTACATCGTCGTCCTCGCTGCGCACAACTCCATCAATCACAGCAGAGGTTTATATGGTTTTTACCCCTCACCGACATCCCAATCAAGTCTCTCTGAACTTGGCCTGGGTCGGAGATGGCTGACGCGCAATCCAACAGCGACGCTGCTCAGAATCAGACAGGGCCCAGACACCAGATTTTAATGCAACGTGTTGGATTCAGGGAATATTTTATGCAATCAACAGTGGTATGATAGGAATCACGCTGCCTCCACAGAATAGCGAGAAATGAAACCCAAAGAGCCGAGAGCAGCGTCGAAGTGATGGGGATCTGAGCATTCTGGGCTGCCAATCCCACACAACCCAGCACCTCCATGCAGACAGAGCCATGGACTCAACGTGTGAGCGGTGGGACCTGGAACCTCCACTGCCCCTCATGAGGAAAAGGCAGAAAGGCTGATAACTGAAGAGACAACAAAAACAAACGTCACATGTGCTCAATGCCGGAAAAGATTTAACAGAAGACCTCATTTGGACTCGGAAAATTTGCCTTTTTTTTTTTTGTTGTTCTGCTGTTTTCTCTATCTGTCTTTTCTCATCCTGTTTTGAAAAGGACAAAGAATTCAACCTTGCACTCCATGCTAACAAAACCCCTCCGAGTTTCTGAGTGCTTTACTACTGCCTGTGTTTTCACAATGCCATCTAATGACCCTAACACGAGCAGAAACCAAAACCCCAGCACTGCCTTACCTTTATTCGTGGGCAGGAGACTCAACTGCCCCACGTGTGAAACACACGTGCTGTTACTTCACATCAATGAAACAGCCTCACGTCAATTTGAAATATACCATTTGATCCAGAAAAGTTTCCTGGACAATAAAGAAAGAACTGCAATAAATGACAATCAAGACTAAACACATAATGGATGGCTTTACAAAGGTATCAGTAATTTTATAAAGTAATTTGCAGTCCGTGGCTGTAAATTCCTACTTGAACCTGGCACGCCACTCTTTTTTGCCCTGCAGTGAGCTGTATTACCTAACAATACTGATGCCTGTTCGCCTGGAATTCGGTTACTTTATCCTCCAAATTTCCCACATGAAATATCGTATTTCCAGAAAAGTTACATATTCTTTGTATTTTATTATTTTATTTTTTTTTTTCACCACATTCTTGAAATACATTCTTGGGGGTTGGGCTATAATCTCTATTCTACAGCACTGTGAGGAGAGCAGAAAGTGATGTTTCTCACTGTAGAGGATTTAAACAATGGGACAAGTCCTTCCTCCTTGGATTAAACCCCATACGTTCTAATTAATGCCACGGGCCATCTTTGCTTGGCCTGCATGCCAGAACCCAGGTGCTGGGATCAGATCATGTGAGTGAAACCATCGCTGGGTGCAAGGAGCCAACCACCACAGAGCATGGCCAGGTGCACCCCAATGCCCTTCAGCCACATCCCTAAAGTCCATAGGGTGGCCCTGGGTCCCCACTTGGGTCTGTGGGACCATGTCCCCACCCAGAGAGCATCGCAGGGTGAGGGAGGCAGGTTCCTAACCCGGCGGACTGATGGGGGCAGCAAAATCCCAGCCTATAGCAGGAGATGTGAGAGGAGGAAGGACCTCCTGGGTCCCAGAAGTGTCCCCAGGCCCAGCAGCTCCCTGTGTGCCCCCAGTGGGAACCAGCTCCCAGCACCATCACAAACCTCCTGGCATCACCTCTGCACCCAAAGCCTCCTCTCACAGTGGTTTGAAGCTTCAACAAGGGCACAAACACTTTGCCTCGTCTTTCCCCCTCGTGTAAGGGGAACACCTGGTGTAAAAGGCTCTTTGCCCACTGATTTAAGATTCTCAGATGAAATCGGGATGCTGAAACCTAGAGCTGCAGAATGCTATTTTTTATCACTTCTGAACCTCCAATGAGAAATTTCTGAGAGGCCACGGCACTGCAGTATTAACAATACTTTCCTTGAAAAGACAGGTAAAACCCAGCGGAGTACCCACAGAAATACTTTGATTTACCATATGCAAGATGTGCTGTGTAGTTTCCAAACCATCTCATTCAAAAGCCACATATCATCTGCTATTCTGGGGGACTGGCTTAAATGCTGCTGAAAGAGTTCAGGTATTTTGCCCCAAATCCTGCTAGTGTTATAATAACACAAGTCTCTATTGAGTCACCTGAGGGACCCAGCTGGGAAAGAAAGGGGAACAAGACGAGCAGCCAAGAGATTGGCATCTCCCAGTGGTTTGCAAGTTATGGTGGTTGGGTTTTGACCTACAGACAAAAAAGAGCACAGGGCCATTTCTTTACTCAGTCCTGAGCACTTTTGGTTTGTTCAGAAGGGACCATCCCACTGAACCAAAGAAATATCAGCACTGCACAGTCAAACGAATGTAACAAGGAAAAGACAGCCTTATTTCACTGAGGTCTCCACTGAAGAACCAGCCAGCTGCCATGAAAGCCAGGAGGAAAGCAAGGTGCTGGCACATACATACGTGTTGGGAGAGGTGAGGAGCAGAACTCATATGGGAAATGTGTGTCCCAGGAATAATCTAGAAAATCCAAACATATCAGGCCATGTTTCGGTATTTGCAGGCATCATCTACAATTAAGTTCAACATACCTAAATGTTTTTCCTAAACTAAATTTCTGCTTCAATGCCAGTACTAACAGGATTAACACGGGAAACCTGTTGCGTCTTGCTATTGAAGAAGATAATCAAGCAAATGATAAACAAATTGATCAGCAGACAGACACTGTGTGTCATTCTGCAACAAGAAAGCCAAAAGACAGAATTCAGCAGAAAAAACTTCTCTCTGCATCTGAGAGCAATTCCCAGCGAAATGGGATTTCCCCTTTCTGCTTTCATTTGAATGGCATTTGAAAAACACAGCTGTGGAGTCCCATGCACTGGAGGTATGGAGCCAAGTGGGGAACCCTCCCAACCAGGCCCACGGCCCTCAGCAGCTCCAAAGTGAGCACCAGGGCTCAGAGTTACACCTTGGCTCCAATGCTCCCAAATTTGAAATGGAACTTACTCCTTGTCCAAAGCAACGCCATTATCAGCCTGCCTGGAAGATACAGACGCTTTTCAGTCCTGTGCTTAAGTGAGGTTTCACAACTTTCTGTCATCCCTTTGCACCTGAACAAAGCTCTCCCCTTCACCTTCCTGTGCCCCCCCCCCCAGCGCTCTGCCACCAGAATCCACTGATATGAATTGATTCGTCAAAAGAAAGTTTGGGTAAGGATGTATTAAATCAAAACATTCCACTCATACCTCCCAGGCTTCTCGGTGCAACTGAGATTCCTCAAATATGGTAGAAAAAAAAAAAACAAAAAACCACACACACACACACAAAAAACCACCAAAAAAACCCCAACAAAACAAAACTGAGAAGGAAAGAACAGAAAGGGTGGAAATAGAAACCAGGCAGACGAAAAGCAGAAGGGAAAAGAAAACCAACAACAAAACACAAATAAGTTGGAGGACGGCTCTCACTAAGACAGCTTTCTCTTGTTTTCTTTGGTTAAGAATTTGGCCTAGGTGGCTTTCTGTGATATGTCACTGCGGGACATAAGTACAATATAGAAAGCATTATAGGAAACGATTGCCATATGTGAGGGTGGTGGCAGCCTGTGCTTTCCCAGCCACCCCCTATTGCTTTTGTCTGCACTAAAGCTGCGTTTAAGCTAGTGAAATCCATCTCTATCTACTCTAACTTACAAATACGTTTTCAGCCAAGACCCACCACTGGTTACAGTTGACTATGGCAACTCTCAATCAAAACGTCTAAGCAAGGTTCTGACTTCATCCCCACTTCATGGTTAATGCATTTAATGGGATTCCCAAAAACTGCCTTTGCTCTTCCAGGTGATACCCGGCTCTCCAGTGACAGGCAGCAGATCTCTCCAACGCAGCACCGCTCGCTACAGAGCATCAAACCCTGTTTGCCCAGCAGCAAACAGAAAGCATTGCAAGGACAGCTATAAAAGCTTCAGAGAACTGGATCTGAGAAAAGCATTACCTTGCTTGTACCGGAGGATATTTCATGAAGCTTGCTTTTCAAACTGCTTGCTGTTGCATAAGGACAGCTGTGTGCAGAACTGGACACACAGATGGATGGGACTGTGGAAATGTGTGACCCACGGTAGCTGTACTTTCGATACGCTGCCCAGTTGGGTAACAACGTGTGAGTATTGGAATGACCTGGTTAAGAATCTCAAGAAAATAAAGAATTCCTCAGGAGGCAAAAAAAACTAGAATTGAAATATCAAAATTTATCCTGTAGCAAAAAATAGCCTCCTTTCACTTCCCTGCTACCAACGCTTTAAAAAAAGAATGAGGAAGAAGAAAAGTGTATCACATGAAAACCCAAATAATACATGAAAATATTCTCCTAAACTAAATAGGCATCGAATCGCAAAAGCCCTGGATAAATTCAATAATATTCGTAGAAAACCTTGAAACCTACAGACTTAAACTTAATTTTCTAAAGTACATTTCTACAGTGCAATACAAATCTCATTAAATTCCATAGTCTGTGATATTTATACAAAAAGGTACCCGTTGTTATTAAATGCTATGCGACCAACCCAGAAATGTTAGGAACTCTTTCTGGGATACCAAAATCTTCAGTTCAGGCATCAGTTTTAAAAGAAGAATGAAACAGTTTGGTCTGATTTTAATTTGATCAGACCGGAGTTGTTTTTAGAATAGCGCACTGAATAGATACAATGAAATGTAGAACGGCTTGATGTGCACAAATGAAATCAACTTTGTTAGGAGTATTCACAATATTTCAGCTCCTAAATGCCATGTGCTCCAAAACGGAGCATGTTTTGTAGCAAATCACGTCCTGAGAAGTTTCAGAACCAACAACTGTGGGCTGGAAGTACCCAGCTCAGGTTCGCTGGAGCCACGTTCAACCAACGCCTTCCAGTTTCAACTGCAACTTAAGATTAAACTCAGGATGCTCATAAGGCAATAGACCTGTTTGCCTTTCTCTGTTCTCTCTCTGCCACCACACCCAGGAGTAAAATCCTAACAGAGCTCCCTGAAACTATGGGTACATCCTCAACAACCCTTTTCAGGGTACAGAATAAACTTGTTCGGCGATTAAGACGTTCTTGACGTTAAGGATTACTAAATGAGTGATAATTAGCATTATCCCCTAAGTCAGCTTCAGCCAGAAAAGCTCTAAGAAACTCAGTGCACTCAAATGCAATCTATTTCGGAGGTCCAAAACAAGAGGCACTGTGGGAAGCTGGCTGAGGGTCTCAGATCTCAATGAGCAAGAGATGAACACAACTGGTGCAGGATGCTGGTGCTGGGTAGAGCACGGGTGGCCAACGCTCAGGCCAGCATGGATGCTGGGGGATGGGTGGGAACCTCTCTCAGGAGGAAATGGCACTTCTCTCCAACAGCAGCTCTTCCCAAAACGGCTGCTGAAGCCAGCCTGCTTTTTGTTCTCAGTAATCACTTTACCAAAATTTCAAAGGCATTATGTAACTGAAACAGTGTAAAGTTATTGCTACCGACATTGTCAATAAATCATTAACATTTCTTAACAGGAACAGCACAACTGTTCATGTCATGGCTGTCTCATTCACTTTCAAATCAAAGCTTTCAAATTAAATATTCATTTAATATTTAAATATTAATGCAGTCCCACTGTTTCTGTAACAAATATTAATTTCTTATGGCATTTCCAGGCAAATGCATATATTATAAACTCCATCTCCCACAGGAGAGCCCTCAGCCTTCCCCTTCCCTCTTTCAGCATCATCCTGACACCGGGCCAGGAAGGGACTTTGAAAGAAGGAGGGGCAGACTGATGCAGGGAAGCAAGGTGGATAATTTAACTTCAAGTGTACCCCATTCCTCTCCTCCCACACAACCTCCCCACCCTTAGATCAGGATATCGAAGGCTGCCATTATATCTCCCGCCTACAGAATGACTCATTCATACATTCAGCAATTCCTGTTGGAAAAAAAAAAAATACAGTGAATGCCTCTGTCACCAGAACCCATTACAGAAATTAAACTTTGCAAATCATCAGGGAGGGGCAAGTTTTGAAGTCTTTCAAGGCGCACGCCTTGGTCTCCCAGGCCTCGGTAAGAGCAGAATTGATTTGACAATAAGCTTTTACAGCCTTAATGCCTCTGGTAGGCAACACTCCTGTACCTGGGTAGGAAGCAGGTCAGAGGAACAGAGTACTTCTCTCTTGTATTTTTTTCCCCCAGTGGTTCATCTCAAGTAAAAAGACTCTGAACAGCAATTTGCAGTGCTATTCCCATTGCTATTTCATAGGTTGATTTCTTAAGAGTTGTACAAAGGGTGCTCCTTGTCCATCCATTCTGCCTCCCATCCCATGCAGGGAAAGCTCCGGGCTTCCAAGGATGTTACTCAAAAAGAAAACTCAGATTGGAAGCATCCAGAGGAGAAGCTAAGCTTACTCACTGATAAATACCCATGATGCATCCCCATTCACACAGACTAATTTTCTACACAGTTTACTATAATTACTTCTGTTGCTTGTAGCTTCCTTATCCCCTCTCCTGGGACCATTAAGCCTAAGTTACCCAGAATGAGGAATAAAAGCTCTACGGCCTTCAGGCTCTTTCATATTTTCTCTCAGTATTTCCTTCTCCAGTCACAAAGCATCTCGGTTTTTGTTTTTACAAAATACTTTGTCCACATAAAATTCATTCACACGCAAGGGAAGGAAATTATTCCTTGTCTCAACTTATTAATGGCTCCAGACCTCCCTTTCACCACATATCAGCCTATGGGCTCTTCGGAATGAGGTCAGCATTATCAAGAGTTAACAACAGGGCTCAAAGTGGAGTGGACATGGGTTGCAAATGAAATACTCCGGAGATGGATTCCAGCAGTCATTTCTGATTGCTTGTTGGATATTGACTCAAAAAATGGTGTTGAAAGATTCCTCTCAGAAGAGCAGGAGGTGCTTGCCTGGAGGTACCATGCAGCAGGAGCTGCATGACTTGGTACCATGTCTCTATGCCCTTCTAACCCCACTACTAGCTAAGCCTTTGTATTCAAGCATTCATGTCCTAAGTGCTTGATAGGCTTATGGCAGCTACTTTTTAGTTAATTCTGAAGACATGAAGACTGGAGTTAAGGTGAAAATCCTGCCTCAAGTGGGATCTCTCCTTGCCCTCACAGAGCAAGAGGCAAAAGCCAGATAATCACTTGTGATTAAAATCACAAAGGACTTTGACAGTGTACATCAAGTACTTTTACCAGTGAGAGAGGAGTCTGGATGCTTAGTCTGCCTGAGATAAGTCCAGGTGCTTATACATAGCAACCTTTCCTTCAATGCCAACCCCATAGAGACAGGCTTATCCTGGAAAGCCCAGTCCTGTGCAGAAATCAGTGGCACGAGAGGTGAACCAAAAATTGGAATCACGTTTCCTTAAAGTCTCAGAAATCTCATACCAAGGTACTTGTCCTTTCTCCATCACCTCCAGAATCATGGAAGCCCACCAATGTGGTCAAGCAAACACCTCACCCACCCATCACCCCCCCACTTACAGCCCCCACCACCTTCCATTCCCCCCCAGAAGCATCTTCTTGCCAAACCCACCCCTCCCCTTCCTGCCAAAACTTGTTCCTGTTCTTCTAGCCCCAAAAGTAATGTTCACGTCCCTTCCTCTTTCCTTGTCTATAATTGCATCCTTCTCCTCTCTTACTGTTCAACTCCTCCACATTCATTTTCTTTCTCCCATTACTCTCACTCTCCATTCTTGTCTCCTATCCTTCCCACTTGTAAATGGTACCCATCCTTCTTTATACTCTGCTTCATCCTTTCTCCTTCCAAAGCAGCATCCAGCTCCTGGAAGCATTCAGTGCCTATTTTACTGCTGTTCCATAAAATACTTCCTGAGAAGAGAGAGATGCTACAGAAAAATAAACTATATCCATTTTTGAAAGTCCCTGTGCCCATTAAGCCACCTCACTCAGCTGAGTTTTTTACTGCTCATCATAAAGCCTCCTGCAGTCCCATTATAGTTGACTAAGAATAACGCACGGCTTGAAAATAATCCCAACGTTACTGATTTCCTCCTGTGCTTCTTAACCTATTTAGAAAAATCAACATCTTAGGAGCAGCACTCCACCCTGGGTTTCAAGGGCAGTGCCCAAAGGAGAAAGGTGATGGGAAGCACAAGCAGCTCCTGCTGCGTCCACCAAGCTCTTAGCAGCCCTTGAGCAACACAGGGAGTGGCTGCAGCGCTGCCAGTGCTCACCTTGCCCTGAGACACAGGTTTGCTATGGATTAGGGCACCTCTGAGTGACGTTGGTCTTGTTTTTCAACCAGAGATGAGAGGGAAGGTGCATCCAGGCCTCCAGAAGTGACACAAGTAAGCAAAACAAAGTGCAGGAGCAGCCCCAGCAGCAGATGGCAATGCTGGAACGGGCCCCAGGCTTGGCTGTGGGAGCAGGGGACCAAAGGCCACTTGTGTTTTGGGGTGGACATGCAAGAGGAACATGAAGCGTGAGTCAGAGCCACACCTCACGCGTGGCCGTCAACAGTGTCTGATATTGTTAAGCAGGAGGACTCTGGCATCAGAGGGAAGGTTTTCTGTGTCCTCGCCAATGAAGTGATTGCTGAGGAGGATATTAGGTGTAACAGGATGTTTTTCTAGCGATGGATGAAGGCAGAAGCTAAGTCACTGCTTTGGCTTCCCTTCTTCCACACCTCCATCGGGGATCAAAACAGATCCCTAGGCGGAGGAAAAGCTTTGGCTGTGCAGCCAGTGTAATTCACTCACACTCTTTCTGAACAATTTATTTAAAAAATATTAATAATTTCATTAGAGATGAACGCATTTTCCGGCTATTCAGATCATTCTCCCCCCTTAATGCTGACACTTCAAATATACTGTTATAGAGTTATACCATTACTAGATTAAATGGATGTCACAGGCAGTGTCAATTACGAATTCAAGTGATTGCATTAAAAGAAAAGATCTCCTGGAAGTATTAATGTTACTTGTCTGGCATTATTCTCTGCAGCTGTGATATGCACTGTAGGTAAGAAGGAAAGTTAGAGAAGCTCTGTGTGCTGTATCAGGAGGTGGGTAACGGTGGCCCAAAGTTTGTCTTACCTCTATTTAATGATCCCCAAAAAATTTCATACAAGAGGAGCCCAGAATTGCCAGCAAAATCTGCAGTAGCGCAGACTTGGGAACCTTTTGGCTGATGGATTTATGTCCCTTGAAAAACAGAGGTAAAAGATTTGCCATCAAAACAAGCCCCCAAAGAACCACGAGCAACGTGGAGTCCACAGGACTGTGTCACATCACCGCACAGAGCCAAGCAGGGCAGTGAGGGAGGTATACAGGTTTTCCCTTATGTTGTCTTTCACCAAAGCTTCTTTGTCTACCTTTGCTGGCTCTCAACCTGCCACTACCTTCAGCTCAGACCAGACACAGCTTTTCTCCTGCCTTCCTGTAGACACTGGGCAGGAACTGGCATGCTGTATCAATGTCACCAGCCTTGCCAGCAAGCTGCAAACAGCTGTTTTGCTTCATTACTGTTAATACTCTTCTCCAGCTATTACGTACATAAAGCTCCTTGTCCTTTCTCTGAAATGGTGTCACCTATCCCTCGCAGCCTGCAAGACAGATGTACATTCATACCAGTTCTGCTCTATGTAAACAGGCTGAGATGATGATGATGCATCCCACGAAGCTGAGCTGGACGAGCTGTAACAGTGACAAGTGGCTCCTACGACCTGCCACTACCCAGGAGAAGGTTTGTGCAAAAAAAGTGAGCAGGGATTTTTCTAAGATGAATCAGGACTACTGCATTTCACAGCCAGGTGAGCGCCAAACGTGTATGTGTATCAGAACATGACACTTCACACAGTGTATGATGGTCCCACGTGCCAAGTCACTCCATTTTTTACTATTTCAGTTTTTCGCCTTATCACGTTTCCTACATTACTTTTTTTAAGCAGCCATCTGTTGCAATTATAGCAATGAATTGCACCAGCACAGATGGGAGAAAATCCGTAAGGTTGCAGAGCCAAGATTTCAGTGATTAGGAAATCCCTGAATTATGCTTGATTGTGCAATCAGAATTTGTTCCCCATACGCACACACTCTAAGAGCCACCTCCCAAACGCTGCCATCATGTGCCGCCTCATCACATGCTGCTTACCTCTGCCTCACTCCACACACAGATCCTGGCTCCAGGAATGGGCTGGAGATGAGAGAAAATGAAGTTGTATTTTTTTGCACAGCAGAGAGGGCTCCTCCTTTGCAATGCATTAGTAGCTCAGGTGCGAGGAAGCTCCAAAACAATGCAACAGGGCACAAGCTGGAAACGCACCTCCAGCAAAATGCACATCAGCAATAGAGGAGTGAGGCCCTCACCGCCATCCAGTGTCAAGCCTGTGTGAGTGGAAGTCTGAGAGTTTCGCATTGAAACAGCTGTGAGGTTGTTTGGGTTGGGTTTTTTTGTTGTTGTTCTTGTTGCTTTTTTAATGGGTAATACAACATAATTTCCTCCCAATTTGTTCCTGGAAGGAGAAGACGAGTTTGGCTCACATCTTATGTGAGCAGCAGCAGGGAAAATTTCAGCCTGAAAGAGTGACTGAGGAAAATGAGAAGGTTTTATCTTGAAAGCATGAGAAAACTGTAACCTTGGCTGGTACTTCTCATTCAGCCCACACTGTGAAGTAGCTGCATCTGAGAGCATTTCTTTCCAGGTAGGTTTGATGTCCATTCTCTTGTTTGTTTTGCAGCCACAAGGTCAAATCACATTCTCTCTTGAAGCGATACAAAATTAAGCAAATGGTTTTGGCCAGAAGACATGGAAAATAACAGAAAACAAAGCTTTGACAGCTTGAATGCTTCGGTTCCAAACCTTTCAAAATGACTGAATTCAAATTTTCCCTCTATGTGAGGTCCTGAGACTGATTTCACCTCTGTTTAATTCTGAAGCCCTGAGTTTCGACTTCATTTTGAGCTGCACAGAGATCGTTGTCTGATCTGAAGCCCTCCACTCCTTGAGGGTTATGTAAGACTCTGCTTTCCCTCTATGGGTATGGTTTGGAATTCATTGCCCGGCTCCATCACCTTGATGGTAACTGAGCTACTGAAGGCAGTTCTCACCTTGCAGATGGGAGGTCAGGATGCTCATTCCCTTTGCCATGCAGGAAACACAAGTCAGACTGTGCTATACTATCAATAAACTCAGCCTACTTTTTCAGCAACAACCTACAAGTTTCTTCCAGCAAGTGCACTTATTGTAAGTTTGTTTGCCAAGCAGAGTGGTGTTGCCTCCCTCCTTGATTACAGTTAAGTAGAAGTGTTTTTGTTTCAAAGGGGAAAACAAATGGAACAGTTTCTCTGGCCATCCAACACTCACACGCACCTCTGGCACGAAGTTTATCACTCAGCATGGGTGGGAGGGAGGAAATAGCTTTTTGGACACCCCTTGCTACAATATGGGAAGCTGATCATGATAGAAGATAGTCCACAATCTATTATCTTTGACAGTGCTTTACAAAACTGTCACACTGGTATGCAAGCCAGAGAATAAAAGCTTTGGGCCAAATCCCTAGAAAACACAAAGCGATATATACTGGAGAATTTGCCCCTCTGTCTACCACGTATGGAGTGATTTGTGCCAAATCACTTCATAGGGAAATCTGGGCTTTTTTCCTGTTGCTGGACAAGTTATTTGGAGGCACAGTGTTGCTGGTTCCTGCACAAGAACCTCTTTATCCATGCAGCCTCCGCCTAGCTCAGCATCCTGCTTCTAACTTCATCCAGGTGGCAAAGGGAAGCGCCTGGAGCAGATGAGCCTTCAGCCCCAGCACTGAACAGATGATGCCTGAAGATAAGCCAAAAGCCTCAGCTTCTTCATCCCAAAGGAAAGTGAAAGAAGTACCCAGACCATTTCATGGCTTCCTGTTTTACTAGTGTAAAGATAACAACTCCCTAAAAATCGTACCTGTTTGTTAGCCAAGCGTTTGTTCCTACCCACCACCTTCTAGCTCAGTGGTGAAAGCATGTGTGCACTTGGGATGTGGAGCTTCGGGCACCCTCCTCCTGGGATTTCAGATGGAATATCCATATTCTACTGTCAGAGAAGAAATTAAGCACTACCTGTTTCTCTCATCTGGGACTGTTAGACGTTCAGACTGCGATTTCTTATCCACTAAAGTTTCTGAGGGCTGACCTGAAGGACACGGGCTCTGTTTCCTTGAAATAGCACATAGCGTATTACATCAGGCTTGTGTCTGTCCCAAGCTGAACTATTCAGTAACTGGAGAATGGAAAAATGCTGCCAGCGCCCAAGTTGCATGTTGCCACCTCCCTCTGTAAGCTCCTTATCTGGGGAATGCCCGATGGATGGGACAGCAGAGCTTCTGCCAGAGAGCCCCATCCCTTCTGGGGGCCTGAATAGTCCCAGACATCCCACTGCAGCAGCAGAGCTTGTCCTGGGCAGGAGCAGACCCAATATCACAAGGCAGGAGGAGGGACACACTTAGGGATCGATGAGGATCACCCTTCCCAGGCTTTCGTAGTTCTGTGTATAACAGCAGGATTCTGATAAGCACAGAGGGGCAACAGGTAGTTTTGCCATCAGAGGGAGTAAAATCAGCTTAGGTGAGCACCTAAGGGTGTCTGGCTGGCAGAGCTCCTGCTTCTAACACAGCCCAGTGAACTCAGCTCCACCGCCAAGAAAACAGTGGGATTTGTATCTTAAAGTGCCTCGTTAGATCAAGTGCTCATAGCCAACGCTGAAAGTCATAAGGGGAGGAATGGGGTGGTGGCAGCTGGGAATCTGGCAGCTGTGTGATCTCTGGGGGCTACAAATGAACATGTAAATTTCTATATTAAGCAGCAAACTCATCTATTAGGGTAAAATTGCTCCAGCTTAATTGTTAGATAGGCATGTTTGTTAAAATACAATTTAAGCAAGATCGTATCGTTCTCCCTCACTCAAGAGTGTATGCTCGATAACGTCGTTTGTCAGCAACTGCCTATTATGTTAAATAGCTGAGGAATTGCTGGATATCTTTCTGCTTAGATAATAACATTAAAGTTTCTTGAAGCATTTTAGAAGTCTGACTAATCTCTCTGTCTCTCTATTTTATTTTTCTAAAGTGAATTTAGTGCTGGTGAAAGGTTCCAGATTGACAGCCCTGGAGACAGGAGCGGACTGCTTATTCACGTAATAGGCCCAGGCCAGACAGCTGCAGCCAAGCAATGCTCCCTGCAGCCATCAGCTCCCGTGCCGTCATTTCGGACACTTTGCTGAGTCTGAGATGGTGATGGGCATGACTTTGTCTGGTTAATATTATATGGTTTCCTTTATATCCAGAGAGGTGGTTAAATCGAATCATCTCTGGAAAGGCACCAGGAGCCTAACTTGGTCTTATCTCCATCCTTTTGACTATTAAGGGTGCATCAGGACTTCACCAAAGGCGCAGTGAGCAGGATGAGTTACTCTACGTGGCTCGCTGATCTGAGAAGTGACAGCATGTGGGCAGGCAGCCTTCACAACACACAGAGCAAATAACCGCAGCCTCAAAGCAATCTTGAGGTCCAAGCCTGAAGAAATGCCTATAACTGAGAACTAACAAAGATGTGGAAAACAGTCTTGGGTCAAAACTGCCTAAAAATGCAACAAATGGAGCTAGGTGAGCAACAGAAGATTTGTTTGCCATTTCCAAAGCAAAACAAACACGTTTGTTTGACATGGAGTGAGCTGACACCACCTGGCTGCCTGGGCAATCATCAGCTGGCTCAGGAACCACCACACCGAGCTGCATCGCAATGAAAGCCTGGCTACAGAATAGCTGATGATATGTGGTACTAACGCTATCCAAGTCCCTGACTCACAACTTGCTCTCATTACCAAGCAAATCTAACCAGAGTGGGTAGATCTGGCTGCTATCTTAAATGAACGAGGAGGATATTTTCTTTGGCTGTCATTTCTGTTTTCATTTGCAGGAATGTTGTTGGTCTTCGGGTGCCATCATGGCACACTTGGAGGTAAGAAATTAACATGGGCTATTATTTCTCTGAGCCTTTCCTTTCCCGAGCCAACAGCATCCAAACATCCAGATTAAAGCCCAGCATTAGCAAGCTCGCTACTATATTGTATTGGGGTCATTTCCAGCATCAAATCCTTCTGAGTGAAAAGCCATCCTATACAAGATAAATGACCTTTTACTCAACAATTCTGAAGTTGCTCTTGAGAAACCCTGTAATTGTTGGAGGAGGGAGGAGGATAAACCACAAGCCTCAACAAGGAGGAAGGTTTTACACAATAGTTCCTTGTTTTCCAAAATTTCCCCAAACAAATATCGTACTGGCAATTTCCATGCTTCTATTTCAATCTGTTCTGGCTGTCAGAAGAAGAATATCTACATCCCCAGCCCTGTGAAGACATATGTACATTCTTAATACACACATAATGATTGCTGCTTCGTGCAGCTACTCCCAGGATGCGAAGTTTTGTTTGTACACAAAAGCCTTTACAGAATAGGGTTTTTGTCTTCTTATATACTTATTCAAATGAGCTCGGATATCAATTCAGTTCCCTACCATGGGAATATTACAATTGCAAATAAATTCCCTTTTATTCCAAATATTGACTATTCCAGGACACAAAGTGAAATTGCAGACATTTGGTTAGAGCTGTAAGCAGTGCACTCAGCCTAAGTGCAAGGAGCCGAGCTCACCCCAGTCCCAAAATTGATTTGGCTCCCAAACCTCTGCAAATTAGGTTCCATATTTCCATGCTCAAGTACAAAACCAACCTGTAACTTTAACGCTTCGTATTTAAATGAAGTGTTTAATGCTCACACAATAAGTTCTTTTTTAAAATGTAAACCCTTGCCCAAGCAAGACAGAAAATAGCAATGGGTGAACCTCAAACCGCTGGAAGGCTGGGTCCAGTTCAGAAGCTTATCCAAACCTCTTCTGTGTGTAAAAAACACTGACTTACAGACTTGTGAGAACATGAGTCATCTGGACGCAGCTCTGACTTACAGGCCATCACTTTTTGAGTGATGGCCCCCAAGTTCTCCTTCTGATCACCAATTTTGCTATTGCTTTCAAATTTAATGATGCTGAGTCACACTGATGATAAAATCTTTGGAAAACCAGTTTAATCTGCCTGCAGAGCCAGAGCCAAACGGAGGTCTGTCTGAGCACTGCCCTGATTTGCTCCCATCTCAGCCTATTCCAGTCCACCCTGGAACATTCCCCGAGGCCAGGGCTGATGCAAAGGATGATACAAAATTAATAGATTTGCATTCGACTCCCCAGTCATCCTATTACCAGAGGTATTCCATAAAGGCCCTCTGATTTCACCTGCAGCACCTCTCTGTCAGCTTGGTTTATGTTAAGAGCCACAGGAAATTGTCAATCCAAACCTTGTGGCTAATGTAAGATGTAAGAAGCTGATGCACTAGTTATATAAACCTCTGACAACTACATTCACCCAAACTGCACCCCAGAGCTGGGCAATGCACCGGTTGTTTTTTTAACTCAAGACTGAATGTATGTCCACCATAAAGAGAAAGCTGCACACTCTGCAGCCATCCTTAGGGACTTCTCTCTAGAGACTGCAACAGCCGGAGCCTCCAAAGGAAGCCATGGATAGGTCTGAGTGAACCTGGGGGCCTTCAGGACATCAAATGCCTTTCCTGATCTAACTCACATTATTCTCCATTAATCCACCAGGTTGAGGCATCCCTTCTCATTTTATCTAACCGCTTATTGTAGGGTGATACATTCCACCACGAAACCACATCAGCCTTTGTACACCAATAAACAGTTTAAATAGTCATAGCTCGGTGGTCCAGAAATAACAACCATTTTTATCATTGAGGGATAAAGGGAGACTAGAAAAGTTAATAAAAAGGGAATAGCCAAGCTTTCTGGAGCCTAAGCTAAACCTGATACAGCTCAACTGTTTCAGTTCAGTCATTGTCTTCTTCAGCTTAATTCCTAGTGGAAATAAACCCAAATAGTTAACTGGTGCCGTTGAGTCCATCAGAAGGAGAAAGGAAGAGTTTTGCAGCTTGAGAAGGACGAGTTCCTGAGCAAACAAACACACAATGACAACAAAAAATTAAATTAAATTAAAACCCAAACTGTTTAAACTCGGTGTTCATGGCTGCCGATGCTAATGGGACTAACTTCACTGACTTTATCATCTTCTCCATCATAACTGCTTGATGGAATGACTTCAGTAACATCCAGACCAGCCTCACTGCTCTGCAGTTGCCCATCTCAGGGCACCAGATTTTGACCCTATAGAAGCAGGCAGTGGTTGTGCCACAGTGAACCAGCTGGGACAATGTCAGCTGTAGCAGGAATCTGTCCATTGGTACTCGTGTTTTCTGTTATATCACTTCAAAACAGAAAGGAAAGGACAGAGAGCCAGAATTTAAGAAAAAATTACTTCCTTTAAGCAACAGCAGCAAGTTACAATATTATCCATCATCCATGACACTTCCTAGGAATTTCTGGACTCATTCCTGTGACAACTTCAGAGACGAAATCTGGGCTCTGCAAGGACCTGAGTTACATCCTCTGATGGCAACATCACAGGAATCGAATTCAATCAAGGGAACCCAAATAACCTCTTTGTGTTCTTGCAACTTCTGGTAGATTTTATTTCCGTGACTTGAGGTGATTATTTTTCCCTTTTTGATACCATTTTCAGTGCATGCCCTTCATTTCCCCTGTGGAGCCAGCCCAAATGTCACAGAGACTATTAATGGTGTATACTTAACACACATACTCACAGTATGTTCATTCTCAGGAAGACTAAACATTATTGAAAGGTTACAGCATTTATTTTGATGTGTGTCTGTTTAACCAATTCTAGCAAATGTTACACAAACACGAAATGGGCTTTCCTTCCCTGTTCCTCACCAGCCATCCCAAGCCATTGATTTTTAAACAGAAATCCTTTCTCAAATCAATAAGGAATTTAAAACCTGATGTCACTCGGCACGTGGAGACGGTTCAAATGTACAACAAACAAATATGTAAAGAGGAAAGAAATGTTTCATCCTTTCTCCCTGTAACCCCACTGAAGCCCACTAACAGCTTCATGCTCACCACTTTCTACCAGCTTCTGCCTGATTTCAGGGGCCACGTCTCCAGCAGCAACTTTAGGAAGAACCGGAATTTTGGTTTCCTCACTGTTTTGATTCTCATTTAATGGATGGCATTTGGACGGACTTCTTGTGATTCCTAAGGATTTCACTGGGACTGAGCACAACAGTCGATAAATAGAGCCCTTCTTGTGGCTGTTCCGAGAATGGAGAAAACAACAAACTTGTAAAACACGAGTTAGAACTGAAATTTGCACAGCATCCCAGCTGCAGTTTGAGGCGGACCTAACACTGTGAGTTCATCCTCATCAGCCACCACTCATGGGCAAAAGTGGGATTAATCATCTCCACTACAGCTACTAACAACGCTATTGATTATGTGTTATTTCTAGAGAGTTAAACCTTTAGGGCAAAAAAAAAAAAGAAAACCAAAACAATAACAATACAAAAATAACACCAACACAGAAAAACCTAAAGCAAACAAGCCTTTCCCTGCTCTTGAAAGGCAACCCTGCATAAAATCACTGAGATTTATTGCGAGGGAAGCCCCACCACACACCTTGGTTGACATCAAAGAGAGTCAAGGGCATCTGAGGCCACAATCAAGTCAGGCAGCTTCTACCATCTTGTTTTTTCATTACCTTGTAAGTTGCTTTGGACAGTACATCCAGTGCCATCAAAACACCGTGCTAGCATGAATGTTGCTCACACAAAGCCAGAATCATACAGCAATCAGAGCTAATATTCAGAGTATTAGCAAAATAAATGGATGGGTGCCCTCAGTATACATCCCCAGCCCAAAAATAGAGCCTTACGCAGTCAGACACCAATCAGAAGTCAGTGTCTTGTCTTTATGCTGCAAGAAATTAGACTGACTGGACTCCTTAACCAAGAGGTCAAACGTGAAAATAAAGCCAGGAAAGAAGGCTGTCCTTTCCTCGAGCACTTTGCTGCTCTGATACCTTGTCCTTGAACACTAAGCAGCCCTTTTTGTCAGGATCTCATCAACAAAGCCACACAACCACTGCCCTGCTCCCCATATACCTTCCCACTGCCTGCAGCACCTGCTCAGGCTCTGCCCACCTGGGGAAGCTGGAGCAGCAAGGAGATTTGCAGCTAGGAAGGGGTGTCAGAGCCCATGGAGGCCTCCTAATTGCTCCCAAGGAGCCCTGTAATCCTACCTGTATCTTCTCCAAACGGAGCAATGTTGAATCTTGGGTGATGTTAAGGGGTGAAGGAGGAGCCTGGAGTTAGGGCAGCAGAAGCAGAATAAAAGAGCAGCCCGTTCTCCATCCCAGCCGCTCTTCCTGCTCACCGCAGTGTCTTTTTGTTCACGCCTGTCCCAGTCAGACTGGGCAGCTCTTGGTGCACTGCCTCCAGCTGAGCAGGCTTGGAAAAGGGAAGGAGAGAAACGTCATGCCTCGTCTGGAGACAGCAATCCTTGGTCCTCAGGAGATGACCTTGAACAGAAATGTCCTTCTCAGGGCAGACAGCCCAGTGATGGAAGGGAGCTTAGCAGCACTAGCACAAATAGCCATTGGCATTTTCCTATTGCCAAGAACGCAGCCTTAAAAATAAGTAAATAAAATAGAAACCTTAGGCTGGGCGACATCTTCATTCCTTAGCCAACTGTGAGGAGTAACAGAGAGGGTTGCACCCTCTGCTACCAGAGCAGAGGGTCCCTGGGGCAGTGGATTTACTACCACGTCCACCTGGAAGCATTATTTCATGTGATTTTTTTGCAGGATGCTCAGCCCCACAGTGCCAGGGCCCTCTAGGAACACAGCAGCCCAGCTGGGGAGCCAGTAGGGTTCACAGTGACCTGTTCCTATCATGGCATCCCACGTTGACCCTGTGCAGCAAGGACAGCTGGGGGTGACCTCTGGGGACACCCCAAGCAAAAAAAATCCTGTCTTTCTCTCACCCCAGAGAATGAATGAACCACCAAGCACAAAAACTTAAACCCAGCTGGAAAGAAACAAGGAACCATTCCCAAACACGATACGAAAGCTCTTACTCGAAGTATAAAAGTAAATATTTTCATAATTCATTTTTCAATTTCATGCCACCTCGGCAATAATTATTTGCGGCGAAGATTCTGCCTGCCAAAAATGTTACGGAACTCTACCAACACAGACACAGACATCTTTGGGAGGACTCTCACACTGCAGCCCCACAGCCACGAGAAGCAATGGATGCAGACGTGCCTGGAGAGGGGCAGCCAAGTCACAGCATGGACCCTTCCCTAGGGCAGGTCCCAGTCACTCCAATGGCCCTCCACTACGCCTCCTGTTTGCAGCAGGGCTCGCAGCAGGGGAATTTGCCCAGTATTCCGACAAAACAGGGCCCTACGGGGTGCTGAGAGGCTGGACATGTGCAGAACTATTTCAGCAGTGGACTCAAACAGCTGCATAGTTTCTGACCATCTCAGCACAACAACCCCATGTCAATACGCCGAGAGGAATGCGGAGACCTCAACGGTGCCTCTCGACACCCATCTGTTTTTTAGAGTCAACTTCCCTGAACTCCTCTGCAAACTATTAGCACGCCGAACGTCCAGTTGAGGGCTATGTTTTGTGAGTGTGTGCTTTAATTCCAAAGTAAACTCTTCTGCCTCGAGAAACATGCAACACAATAAACTAATTTGAGCTGAGCTTAGTTTAATCTTTCTGGGCTTTTTGTTGTTTTGATCTGATCCCAGAAGTGGAAGTCTGGTTTAGGTATCGTGTTTTTGTTTTGTTTTGGGGTTGAGGGTTTTTTGGTGTTGTTTGTTTTTTTTTTTCTTCCTCTCATTCTGGGATTTGCTCTCCACAAGCCAGATTCCTGGATTTGACAAGTTCTGTTTTATGCTACTTACACTACCACCTGCACAGCCAGAGAGATTTAAAAGGCTGACTTCCCTGTTGGTAAAAGCAACAACAAGCAAACAGAGCTGCGTTCAGGACAGGCTGAAAAGTAATTGGCTTCCTTTCTTCTCATGAATTTACAGACGTGTCCTTCCCTGTTTTCCCTGTACGCACCCAGTTCTTTTCCTCTTCATAATGTGCTTGCTTCATCTCACTGAAGTTCTCCTGATGTGTCGGCATTGTTTAGTAATCCTCTTTTTTACACTCACTAATTAGCCCCTGCCTAAAGACTTAATGAAGGGGAGCCACACCGTACCCTGGCTGCCTCTGGGGCTGCAGTGGCCATTCCTGCTGGGCAGCATCACCTCACCTCCATGCCAGCTCATTGCTTCCCTCACCAGGCCAGGAAGACCCAGAGACCACAGCTGTCCCATCAGTAGCCCGGTGATGCAATTTGCCCAATATCCAGGCAAAATGAGGCCATACTTCCTTGCCTGGTGAAGTGACTCACACTGCACACGGAGTCTTGCATGGGGTCGAGGGGAGGTCTGAGTGTCCTGATTCTCTTGTGTGCCTCAGCAGACCACAGCTGGAGCAGGAAGGGTGGGGAGTGAGAGTGATGGAGCAGAGCAGAGTGGGGGCTCGCTGAGCCTCACAGAACCAAGCTGATGGATGGGAGATAAGGCGGACCTACACGCTCCTGCTGTAGAGTTTAATTCTAGAGAAGCAAAGGTCAAAGGACTGGAAGTTTTGCTCAGCTCTTGAGGAAAGTCTGCCAAGCACTACTGTAACAGCCCAGCTCTCGGAGTACATCACACTACACTAACGGAACAGGAAGAATAATAATCATAAAGGAGGAACAAGTAATCCCTTTGTATAAAAATAAAAGCAAATAATGTACTGTAAATACAAAAGTTATGTGGAGAGGTGAGATCTGACATTACAACTCAATGGGATTCTCCAATACAGCGTGCAACTCAAAAAGCTGCCTTAGAAAAAAAGTGTTTTCCTTGACTTCTCATTCTTTCACAGAAGTATCATTCTTCAGTCAGTAAGACAAAACTAATAGTGACAAAAAATAAAGGCCAGCTGCTCCCAAAGGAAAGCAGGACCCTTCCTTCAATCTGCACACTCCCTCCAGGCTCTCTCCCTCCACTCAGATAAATCTAAATGAGTGAAGCACGCTGGGATACAAGAGAACACAATGACTAAGAGCTTGATGTGTAATAAGACGTCTGTGTTGTAACTAGACACAAACCTTTTAAAAATTAAAATAGGTGAGTCAAAGCTACAGAGACCTTTCTAAACACCAGACAGAACCAAGAAAAAAAACCTCATCCCACATTAGGGCACTTTCAGTTAAAGCACTTTTTACTTAAATAAAGCTGCCTATTATTGTAATTGCAAAAAAGCTCTTCATTTCTGTTTAGCTTTGGTAATGAGGCATTGAGTAAAAGCAGCATCCTGAACAGACACTGCCTCCATTTGGTTCTGTCTCCCTCCAAGTCACTCATCTTCACCCACTGGAGACACAAGAACGGAGCGTTGCTTCAAGCCACTGCAAATCAGATGCTGTTTCAGACAAGCCAGGATTTGAGGAAAAAAGCAAAGCTTCTTGTAAAGATTGCAGTGCTTGTTGGTCCACAGAGCAAGATGAAATGCCAACAGGTAGGAGGAGATACAGTCACTGCTGCACTGCAGATGCTGCATGAACCTGGAACTACGAATGACTTGCTTGAGGCTGAGCTCCTGTAGGACTGATACCCCGAACCTGTCTGCCATACAGCAGCACATCCCTACACAGCCCACACTGCAGTGAATGGCACCCAGACCCACAGAGCGACAGCTTCACAAACCAAATTCTTCTCCCACCGTAAACACTGCCAACTTGCAGCTAAGAAGCTAGCAAGACTCGCATCCATAAAATGCAGAGCTAAGAATAGCTCCATTCAGAATCCGTCGATCAAATAGGCCATAAAACACATTAAAAAAGAAGAAGAAGAAAAAAAAATGGTGTAAAGAATATTCAGCCTACGATTGACAAAAGATAATTCCACATCAAGGTACTCTTGGAACGCAGGAATGTAAGATATTCTGCTCCGGGCCTAATCCTGATTAGGTGCCTTGGGCTAAAAGGAAATACTTGATAGTTCTGTTACAAAACATGAATAAACAGAAGCCTTGGGTCACAAAAAGTGAAAACTGAGCAGGGATTCCAAGATTTACCCCATTAATCATAAATTACTAAGAAAAGCAAATCATAAAAGAGCTCACTTTGTTTCCTCTGGGTTTTTGTGCTTTTTTTTTCAAAGCAGGAGAAGCCACAAAAAACGTAAGAAGCGGTGATAAAATAGAAACAATTGTGTAGGAACTGCGTCTAGGATGTTCATGGCCAGTTGTTCATTAGGATGGCTCACATCCTAACGGAAGGGACAGGTTGTGCAACGACTGCTTGCGCAGAGAGGAGCTATGGATGCAATGGTCCCGCCGGCCCTGGTGGAGCTGGAGACGCCCATCCTGAGCGCTGGGGCCGTAGTCTGGCCATCGGCTGCAGTGATTCAGGCAGCAGGGCTTTGGTTTGCCTCCTGGGAAGCTGCGCTCAGACCGTCTGGGCTGGAGGTGGAAACGTCTCGTTAGATCATCCAGCTCATCTTCCTGCCAGTGCAGGTTTGTCTCCAAAGACATTTTCTAGGATTTTATCCAAACTGCTTTTATGAAGTCCTGAACAATGGGATTCCACCATCGCGCTGCTGTGACTATTTCATAGCCCGGAGTCCTTTGCTTGTAAACATTTCCCGATAGCCACATTTGTTTCATGTTGCTCCCGTGTTACTCTGCTATCTGTTACCCCAGACTGCTCCCTTTCTAGTAATGGGATGGCATAGAAGAAAAACTCAGTAGGATTCACCCTGTGCAGACTGCAGTGGTGCATCCCGCGGTGATAGATTTCTCTTCAAAGGAAATAACAGAATCCCACTTCAGGAAACAAGATGTCCCCCGGATCATCACAGTCTCAGCCGTGTTTGGCCATCAGCTCAGCAGATCTGAAAAGGATCATTTCGGGATCTCCCTGCTCTCCCCCCTTCCACACTTAGAAGCTCCGTATCCCACAGTCACATTATACCCTCACCTGCTATTTCTTGCTCCCTCTACTGCACAAAGCCTCATTTGGCCACATCGGTACTGAATTATTCCTTTCTTTTTTAACGTTGTTCTGGACTTAAGGTTTACTCCCAAGAAACCAGCACACACAGCATAGTTGCCTTAGTCTAATATTTCTCACCACAACACCATATGAACCTTGAAACTCTGATCAATAATGCATTCTAGCAAAAGATAAATCCATTCCCTTCTATTAGCTACAGTTTCAGCCTAAAATAGTAAAGGAGTTATTGGGTTACTAAAGCAGCCATGGTTTTATTAAGAGCATTCACCATTCAGATCGCACTTTGAGCCCAAATAGGATAACTTCACGTTTTGGTCCTCGTCCCCCTCCACTTATTGGCAGTGAGAGATTTGCCTGATTTGCTCCTTCATTTTCCAGATCCTTGTAGAGGCTAATGAAGGAATCAAGCCTTCCTTTGCCGCATTATTTAATCTCACCTGGGCATAATAAATGGGAAATCCCCAGCACTCTTTACAATATTTGTAGCACTGGGCCACTTTTACGACATTAATACAACTGGAGCATTGTTGTATCTTGAGATTTTTGGAGAGGTCTCACTACGAGGCATTTTCTCTCAATGTTCAGCCTGAGTTTTACTTATTTCCCTGCCTCTGCCTATAGGTTTGCCTCTGTTGGCTCCAACTAGACATTTCTGTTTCTCCCTGGTATTTATGTGTTTGAAGATACTTATCATATGCCTACTTAGTCATTTCAAACCGAGCAGCCATATTTAGCTCTTTTTAATCTTCTAGTCATAAATCATCCCGCCCTGGTCTCCTTTGCCAACATCAAGAATGTTTTCCTATAGTTCCAAAAGTAAAACATGCCCTGGTTAGAAAACAGCTTGTATATGATTGCAGACAGAAAATGTTAAACTGAGTATCCTCCAGCAGGTAAAATTCCCATGGTTCCCCAGTCTTATGCCTTGGGTTTCCTGCTGCAAAATTCTTAAAGAACCTTAGAAGTAAGCAACGATAGATCAAAATATCCAACAACACACCTCATCATTCATGTCACTTCTGACCCTTTGCCACTTGGGCTCAGGGCACTTCCTTCCTTGCACTTTGTTAAACGTGTTTTTAATCTGCTTAAATTGCACAGCAACATGGCACAGTGTAAATGGGCACATAACCCAGGCAATTTTTAAAGGACCTTTTTAGAGAAGTGGCTCTTTCCTATTTGGCCAATGAAAAGGACTGGGCCATATCTTGCCTTGTGTGTAAGCAAGGGAAGGATGGAAGGGAGCCCCAACACCCTCTTTCCGCATTGCCGACCATGCACTCCCCTCCACATACCTTCAGCCATCCGCTGCAAGAGCAACGATTCTATCTGTGCTGCCTATGCAACAAAACACATCCTGCTGGGAGGCAGAGATGCTTCTGTAGTCACACTGCCCATCCATACTGTGCATATGCTCGTCTGCCGTTCACATTCACTTTGGACCTTTCATTCTCACTTTTCTAATGGGATGGTGAGTAGAGATCAGAGATCCCAGGTAATTATCCCATAAAAGAAACCACTCTGTATTCTTCCCCTCCTCCCTTCTTTATTTAAGAGTTAACCCAGAGGACTTCCGTGTGTTATCAGCCAAACACTGCAGTACAACTCTAAAAGACAAAACAAGGGCTTTTTCTTTTTTCTTAATACATTTCTTCCACTGTTCACTTGTTTATAGGATTCAGTCATTCTCAACAAGCCAAACCTGGCAGGACTAACCCTGATCCCACGTTCAGCAAAATTGCTGCAGTGTTTATATATCCAAGGGGACTTTTCAGAGAGGGAGAAAAGCGCCTCCAGTATGTTAATTCCTAAGGACTCAACGATTAATGAACTAATCTTATTACACGTGCCGGGGGCGGAATCCTGCTAGATGAAACCTGAGCTAATGAATTAAAGCCCCAAACTCCTTATGGCTGCATAAACATGCTTTTAATTTCAGCTAACCTTTCAGTAATAATCCTGTAGGATTTTTTTTTTCCATTATGCTTATGCTTTCTGAAGATACGTGACTCCTCTTGGATACAAGCTCCTTTGTTATTTTATTTCTTGGAAATATTTAGCAATGTCCCAATAACTTCTTGTTAAAAGTGTATTTGCTTTTCCTGTCCTGAAGGTTGTAGCCGAGTTTTCCTCGCTCTATGGAAGGCCTTTGGCTTTTTACTGAGTTTTTACTGCTGGGAGTAAACAAAGAATAGGAGAAATGTTTGCCATATGTTGATATAATGGTCACATTGTGGGAGGTGAGCCGAGAGGAAGGTTGCCCCCCTGACATCATGGTAGAAGTGCCCTTTTTCCATGGTTAAAGGTGGGTATATAAATTACGGTAAATAAAAAACAACTTGAACTTTCACTAAGGACTTCAAAGGAAACCCATAGGCCGTTATTATTACAGAAGTTGAAAAAAGCTGAAAATAAGCACTGCACATGTTTAGGGACATTGCTCAGAAAGACGCTCTAATTATGAGCAACTCGTGCTCACATGAGACCGACTCCCACACAGGGACTCCCCATAAAAGTCACTTTTTCCTGTGAATGCCTTACATGCCATAATGGATAACAGTAGAGGAAACACAGAGGTAGAGATTTTGGACAGTCTTTCATACCTATTCCTACCTCGGCACTCTCTGTTCAATTTAGATCCTTATCACTCTCCTTTTCTTTTGTTTCTACACTGCCCATGGAAATGTACTTGATTTTGTTTTAGCACTTCTACCGATCTCCAAAATACATTAGAACTGAGCTAAGAACTTCTACCAGAACGTGTTGGTTGAGTCACTGATTAGCCTGCAACCACGGTCTTTATTTGAAACAGTTTGAACGTTTATTCTGGGAGCATCAAAGAGATTTTCATGTCTTACTACGCAAAGAAAGTTGTGAATGAATAAATGAATAGCAAACAGGAAGGACTCGCTGCCTCAACACGATCCATAAGAAATAAATGGAGAGAACCTGTCAAACCTTTCCTTACGTCCCATGAGCAGTACAGTCTCTCCTTCAGATACCCAACGTGATGTAGAATGTTTCCTTTTTTTCCTTCTGTTTCGAACAAAGACAAAATCCCGTTACAAATTCAGAACGTCTGCAACTAATGTGGTTGGCTTGCAGAAGATATGCAACTTTCCCCGTTAACTAAATGAGAAAAACGCCAAAATCTGCAAGCAACCTCAACTTTCCTTTCTCAGTCTCACTCTGATGAGATGGATGCGCACAAACACCATCTTCATTTCATCTTGGGTTGGTTAATACCTTTAGATAGGCCAGATTTCCACAGAGACTTCAAGGAACAGTGCAGCACAAAGTCTAAGAACTTAAAAAGCCTCACTTTGTGCAAAATGATACCCCATGGATGTGCTCAGGTTTGCTCAAGAATAAGTATGGTATTTCTTCATGGAGTCTTCAGCAATAGTCTTTGGCCAAGTCTTTGGCCAAGCACCCTATGGGGAAACTAAAGGCAAGCAGGAATGGCTATCAAGGAATTCCTGATGTACACAACTCCAAATGTGCTGCCTGCACCTCACTAGCAGCTTCAAGGAACCCGCCTTGCGTGTATGGCATCCTCCCCACTCCGTCTTTCTTTTTCCAGGCATCCCACTAGAAAATATCACGTCTAATAATACACCTCACTGGCAGAGCTGACAAATAATTCTCTAAGTGGGACGGCGGGGATGGCCACATTGGACCCTGCTGGCCGGGCTATAGGAGGAGCGAGGCTGGGGAGCCCTGGGGGGCCATGGCTTGGCACGAGCTGCTGCTCATCTCTTCCTGCAGGTTTATTCCACATGCTGCTGCTGATTGTTTTTTCCCCCCTAGACTCTCCATCCGTCAGTGTCATAAAATAATACGCAAGTATGTGATACCTCAGGAATAGGACGGGGCCGTTGCAAGCGAGACAAAACAACAACGACAACAACAACCTGCTATTTTACATTCTCTGGAAAAACGGGTTATAGATTCTATATTTAAATAAAGGTTAGAACAATAAAAGCGGCGGGTTTTTTCCACAGTTCACTCTGGTCTCCTCAGACAGTGAATGCTGAGTAACTCCTCGGCCCTCCCGCATCCCACAGCCAGCCAAGGCGCTGCTGTTTACCGAGCATCTGCAGCCATGGTGCCAGCCGCAAAGCACCGCTGGATGGGGAGCATTCTGCTTGTCACAGGGCGAAAATAAAAGAGGGGAGGGAGGACGGAGCATAGGCTGGGCACTGAGGAGGACCTTTTGGTGGGACACAACAGGCAGCGTGAGGGGTACGACCTATTTTTGTCCAGCTGGAGTTTCCACGAGGATTCCGAACTCTCTGGTTTCATTGGGGCGGGTGTGCTTTTTTAGGAACGGGTCATTTGAAATTGTGGTCGCGTCGCTCTACTTCTTTCCCTTCCAGCACGAGGCTCGGGATATAAATAACAAACCTATCAAATAAAGCAGCAATCCCAACTGTACGATGCAGATAAGGACCGGCCCAGAGTCTGAAGCCGGACTGATAAACGAGGGTGGGGTACGGCCCAGCCAGCACTGCTGACAATGGGTGCTGTAATGGTCGCTGGGTTCAGCGCTGTGTCTGTGCTTTCAGGGTTGCTTTTCCCAGCCTGTAACAAAATCACATTTACCCCCTCAAACCAATCACAGTCCAAGCCTGTTTTCCATATGCATGCAATTTCTATATGCTTCGAAATAAACAACACACACGAAGGCCAAGCTCTCACGCTAAGTCCTGCAATGCCCTGTATGGGACCTGCCCATTGCAGCCTCTCGCAGCACTCACAGTGATGTGGCTGTCAGCTCCCTGGCCAGGTACTAGCACACATCACCCCCTGACCCCAAGATGGCAATCCACCCCTTTCCCATCCTCTCAAGAAACTACTATTTTTTCCCCCTTCCTGACAAGGCTAAACTGTCTACTTACTGCTCCCCACACAGCAGCAGCAGCTGGGAGCATCTGGCATGGGACATATGGAATTTAATTTCCCGATATTTACATAGATTGAAACAATTCCGACTCCAGACTTCAGAAGGCCTGTTGCACCAGACCTCAAGGCAAAAGCTTTCGGTTCATTTCGTTTTTCTCCTCTTCTTTTGGCGAATGAGCTGGGAATACCAGTTTAAAGTCTGCACGGGCTTTAGGAAGTTGAAAGATACTCAAACCCTTGATCTACAAGGCTTACAGGGTAAGTGCTGCTTTTTTCTTTTTTTTTTGCTTCTGGGGAATCCAAAAGGACTTTTAAGAGCCCTAGCCACTTTAAAAATAGCTTTTTTCAATGACCTTGACTAGATTTGAAACAGCCCATTTGAGAGCTCTGCACATGTGGCTACGGATAAAAGTTTCTTTGTAAAAATAAAATGGCTAAAGGGAAATATTTGGTTGTACAGGGGAGAATGAAAAGGGACATGTCAAGTGCTGACTGCAGGGCCAGCGTTGCTGCTGTAGAGCAGAGAGTTAAACCAGGACATGCTCCTGAGCAAGACAGATGCTATAAGCAAATGGCAACACAGAATGTGGCTGAAATCCTGTACTCCTCCGAAACAGTTGGTTGTCTTTACTTTGCTGGTCAGCTACTATCCATGACATTTCCAATAATTGCAGAAACAGAGACTTTAAAGGTGATGGAGTCCATTATCAACAAAGAATTGCCAGGGATGGCAGCGCACCAATCCAGCTTTGCAAAATCCCTCTTGTAACAACACTTCAAGAGAATGGCTTAAAAAACATCCCACCTCATTTTAAGCAAGTTCACAACACATTCATCAATTAGAAAAACAGATAGGATGCTTGTCTACTTTATGGCTGTAAGTGACCAGAGTTTTCAAATGGCACTGATGCAAATGTGAATACCAGCAGTATCAGTCACTGTACAGCACCAAGGACCTCACACATAGCTGTGCAATTTGCCAGCAAAATCCCAGAGGCTGAGCTAGAAAGATAGTATGGTTTCCTGGGAGAGTTCATCCAACAGAAAATATGCCTCTCACTTGGTGTATACGCATTTTTTAAGACAAAGGTAATTATTTTTAGGAGTGCATCGGGATGAAGCCAAAATGGGACTTGGATCAACAGGCATAATTTAGATTCCTACGCTCAAAACGGCAACCTGAACACTCCTGCCAACCCTAAAGGCACCTCACTTGGTTGCTTTGAACTCCCCAGACTCCTCGGGTTTTGCTTCCTTTCTTGCTCAGCTGTTCCATGAAAAACACTTCAACAAGTTGGAGCTGCAGGAGGACTCAGGTCTCCCATCACTGGCAAAGTGGTAGGAGGCCCTTATATATATATATATATTTTTACAAGGCCCCAGATTTTTTCCTCCTCATCATCCAGTGACTCTTGTATTCTTATTAGGAGACCAGTAAAACTAACTCCAGCACTGAAAAATGCACCCACTGCAGAGCAATCAGTTCCCTGGGCAGACATCTTTCTTGGAAAGAAGGAAACTTGGGTCTGAATCCTTCCAGACAGTGGAGAAAACTGAATCTGGGTTGTCCAACACCCTGGCTAAGCATGTGGACACAGAAGTGTCACGTAAGAAAGGGTCACTCTTTCTTAATCTCTCAGTTTCTCAGTCTGACCTCCCACAAGAATCAGGTGCTGAGCCTTTATCAGAAGGTGACCATCTCTTTATAGCACTGTTGTTCAGATATGGCCACCACTGAGACAGCCTGCAGTGCACAAGGCAGATCTCTGCTTGCGCTAAATTAGAGCAACTGAGACTGGAAAGTTTTAAATCCCCACTCCTAATTGCTTATTTAACTTGCTCGTTAAATTTGATTTTATACTCGTGTGCCAAAGGATCTCCTTGTTATGGACTTTAAAAAAACCTAATAATATATAGTGTTTTAATATTGGGTTCGTTCAACTTTTGTTACTCTATTTAGAGGACCTTATTATATTTTTATTGCTATAAAATAGCTTTATTCTCCTTATGATTATTTTACAGGGCTCTAGATAGTTGATCTGGATGCTGTCTTATTAACTGTACCAGGTGGTAGAAATGCCAATTACCCTCTTTAATATCCGTAATTCAGACTACATTGCAAGGCTGACCTCAGCGTCTCTGATACCCCAGGAGGAACTACATTATATCACTGAATTAGGGGTCAGAGATGAGAGAGCTTTTGGCAAGGGACTTCCACTGTGTAGATGAAAGCACCCTGATTAAAAATGGTGCTTCCTGCACAACATTGCTTTTCTCGCACTTTCCAAACTCACAAGAGATTGCTTTCTAAAGATGGGTAAAATGATCCCTGTATGGTTTATGTCATATCTGATGTCTAGTTTTAGGATTTTTCAGGATGAAAGATACCGTAGTATCTTATGCTTCACGACTGGTTGTTCAGCATCCAAAAGTAATTGGTACTAAGAAAGAATAAAAAGATAGTCAGATGCCTCTAGGCTGCTCAGAATTGGGCTTTAGAATCTGTATGTGTGATTTACAGGCTCTATCAGCTTCCTTCCCAAACACTTCTTAGTGTTAATGCATTTGTCCTCACCAATCCCCAGGAGGCAGGACTTTGAAATAGCAAACAAGCAAACCAAGAAGTCAGAGCACACAGGCTGAGAACGAAACTGAGCAATAGCTGTGAGTGCCTCTGCTCTCATTCGGGGTGTTTCAAAGAATACAGACAGGTCTGAAAATCAGGTCTCTTCCAAGTATCTTATCTGTAGAACTTAAAAGATGAACCGCTTTCTTCTGAGCCCCAAATATTCATTAAATAGCCCCCAAAAGCCCAGGCAAAGACCTGAAGACCATGTGTGGATAGCAGGAACAAAACACCAGCATACCACACTGCAGTCCCCTTCTTGCATTTCCTCTTATAGCTCCTGCTATAAGAGCAGCCCAGCCACTCACACCCTACGGTGTCACACTACTGCAAACCACAGGGACAAGAGGCAGAATCAATTGCAGGGTGTTCCCAGCTTTGTACAAGAAACACAAGGACAACCTTCTGAAAGCCCTCAGTCCAAGCATAGACATGAAATGTAAGCTATTTTCTCAAGTGTTCAGCATGCAATCTATTGGGCTCTTTTGAAAATCTGGACCTTATTTAGGTGAGTAAATGAAAGCCAAGCTACTTTCCAAAAAAGAAAAATAGGGTTTAATAGAAAAGTCTGCTGTCTCCTATTCTTAGGCCTCCAAGTGGTGTGTGCTGGTGCATGGCTGGTGACTGGCTTTGTATTCCCAGGAGACCCTATGGTTTGCTTAAGCATCCATGGAAAGCCAACAGAAAATGGTGCACAAACGGAGCAGGGAGCAAAAAACCAGCTTCATGCTACAGCAGATGCTCAGGGAAAAGGTTTGCATAGGTCTGGTGTGAACTGGTTCAAAGTCCAACCCGCATGCTGGTCTCCTGGCAGCAAAATCCATATTACAAAATCCCATTGCCTTAGTTCACTTCGGAATTGTCTCAGCTACTCATTCCTATATCAGTGGGAAATTTGGAAGTGCTTTGGATTCGCAGTTTCCTTTTGATAAATGTATTAAAAATACCAATATAACAGCTTTTTATATCATAATAAAAACACATGGAGGATTAAATCCTGCCTAACTCTTGCTGAGTTGGAAGCAAATTTGCATGCTTTCCTCACATCCAGATTCAATTACACTAACTCTTAATGTACAACTTTGCCAGAAATGTTTTTATTAGACAAAATTGCACTTGGTCCAGAATGTGGCAGAAGAAATGATCTCTGGCATGCGTGGTAACAGGCCCTTCTCACCAATCTGAGATCTCGACATGGGTTTTTCATTTCAGCTGGAATTAAGCTTAAAAATTGGCTTTTGGATCAGTAAGAGATTGCACACAATTATAGGCAATGCTGGACTCTGGAAGTCTTGGACAAAATCTTTTGGCCAATAGGATTTTTGCATTATGTTCCTGTGCCAGGGTGTACTCACATTCACTCTTGAATTTCCTCCTCTTGTTACCAGACTGTATTTTACTCCTTAAAACAACTTCTTAAAACCCTTTAATTCCCAAAATAATTTAGCTGTGTCTGGAACTGCACTATCCCATCCCAAACAGCTTTTAAAAGCTTTGATAATTTGGACAAGGGCGTTGAAATACCAACTCTGAATAAAACTGCATAAATGAAATGGGACTGAATGCTTGACAATCTTGTTTCTCTTTTACTGGCTGACTTTGCACTACTAACTACTGATTGACTACGCAATCAATTAGCCTGACATATTTCTAAAGTGTCTTTTTTATGTATGCACCTTTGGCATCATTCATTGCCAACTTAAAGGGAACCAATAATGGTTTGAACAGTAAATGATCGTTATTTCTTCCATCAGATTTATACCTTCACATAAAACGTACTCAAATCATTTCCACTACCTTGCTGGAAGGGACTGCATCTCCATGCATCTGCATAGTGATTCCCCTCATCTTCCTCTAGGCCTGGGGACAGGAGTATATCATCACTGAAAGGAGAGAGCTGCAATAAGGGACTGAAAGGAACATAGTTTGGGACTGACAGCCATCTCATTTTAATGGGCTGACTGCATCACTGAGGACTCTGAGGAGCACAGGCAGCAAGGTCTGTAAGCAAAAGCGAGAATCAGGTTGGGAGTTGAGCCTATAATGAAGGACAGACTGAGGTTTCTGAAACCAGCCAAGAAAGTCTAGGTCTCAATCTTATGAGATTCCCAAGGCGGGCAGAAAACACTTTAATTACATGATCAATAACGTTTCAGAGAAAGCACAGAAGCCACAATGACTCTGAGGGCAAAAACGTTATCTGAAGGGTAAAATGAAAACCTATTGAAGAGCAAGAGATCTCTGCTCTAGAGAAACCAGTCAATGGCTGCTCAGTCTCCTACTTGTATTGTTTAGAACTATTTGAAGACATCTGAAATAGAAGCGTAGACAAAATTATGCAAGCACTCAGCAGCTTCCCAGATCCCTCAGCAGCCAAACAGCAGAACTGCAATCACCTGCAATGAGTTCATCCTGCCCAAGCAAAGCGGGTGGCTGAAACGTCATTGGAAAGTAAACATTGTTTACTGCAGAATCACGGGACTCCCATCACGCAGAACAGCAGTTGCAATGTGTTGTGCCCTCCTTCACTGCTGTTGTTTCCTTGGGCAAATTAATGAAGATTTCTTCTTCGCTGAGAAAATTCTGGAGCCAATATCCCATGGGAGACATCAGAGTGAGATGCTGCGGCAGTAAGTACATAACCTACCCTTGACTTTATCAATTAAGGTAATATTCCATAATTAGAGCGCAACCATCAGAGAAGATGAAGGAACAAAAGCAATGATCTCTATTGCCTTCATTTGCCTTTCTGAGAAAAAGCTGATTTGTTGAACCCAACACTGAAGTGATAAATTTTAGTCCCACTGCTGTTATGGAAGGAAATCAAGAAGCACTTGAAGAATACATTCCAAGATGCCCTCTGAGATGGCTGAGGTGCCCACCAAGATGTGGGAAGACTGGATTTGACTCAAGGCCTGAATAAAGAAAAGAAGGACTTTGCATTTGAATCATCTCAATCCAAGCCACTGGATGGTGATGGTTTGGGAGGGATGAAATCACATCTTCTCACCTCCCCCATCCTAAAAAATGTTAAAAGTTTTAAATCTGAGGAAAAAATGAAAACAAACATTAGAAACACACACAAAAAAATGCTTTTTTGTTGAATTGAGTTCTCATTTTCTGGCCAACTGTAACAAAAACATTGTAGAAGTACTTGAGCAAAGCCAGATTTTCCAGGCTGGAACACAGTCGAGCCATTAAATGAAGACTATCACAGTTGTGTCCCTCCTGCAACAGATAACTGCATCATTCCATCACCTGCAGAAATCTGTCACCCTCCATCCTGAAAGCACTGTGATCTTCAGCAATAAGGTAACACAGAAGAGTGGTATCAGAAAGAACAACTTTGCATAGTAAGTATAAACTTGAGAGGAGAGGAAATCTAGTTGATAAGGTTAAAAAAGGGCAAACTGGCAAAGAAAGGCTTTTTTTGTTCCTGGTATGCAAAGTCCTGTTCCTGCATTCCCTATTCACCCCTTTTTCTGTTCTGTTTACTGGATAAGTAAATTCTTTGCGACGGGACATTATCAGACTGTACATCTACAACACCCAGCTGCATCAGACACAGCCCTTTAAGCCAGTCCCACCAACTCCTTACACAGCAGAACATGCCAAAAGTGGAACACCCATCCTTGGTCATGTCCCATTGGGTTTTGATGAGGCTTTGAACAAAGCAAGTGGAGCTTCCACCAGAACTCAGCAGGATCCTGATTCCAGCTTTTTCACGTTCCTTGAAATATCCCCACTCGTACACAAGCTGCCCTTTTCCCTTCACAGTTAATTTCTCTTGCCCGGAGCCAGTCCACAGCTGAGTTTTATGGACCAGGGGTTTAAGGGTAGACGCATCCAACAGGATAATAAAGCATGTCCCTCCCAAGGTGTCCTGAATTCCCTGCATTTACAGAATGAGGACACTGCAGGTTTTTATTACTGATGAACTCCAAGAGCAAGAAAATTTCTCTGTACTTATTAAGAATGATAAAGATGTAAGTGTGATTATTAATGTGCATCTCATCCATTTGCAATTATGCAAATACGCATGCAAATGAAGCACAACCTTTGGGCTCCTGTCATCTTGCCAATGCTTCCCTCTGTGGCACAAATTTTGGGTAATGCTCCTTGCTTTAATATCAGGTCTTACACTCAGGGCCCAGATGCTGTTGGATTTTGAGCATCTCACAGCAAGCTATTAACAGTATGGGTACCTTTGACTTAAACAGATGCTAAAAGCTCTACATACCATTCCCAGGCCTCAAAGCTTCTCTAGGGCAGGTTAGGAGGACATCAAACCCACCACTCACATGGGAGGCTTTGAAGTAAAAGATAGATACATGAAGGAAGGCAGCGAGCATCTCTCTGCTTTACTGGGTCTGTAATCACTCAAGAGACTATTTAACACTGGCTCGCAGCAAAACTAGAGACTATGCTCACCTTTCTGTTTAATTAAAGCACAAAATGTAATTGGTAATTTGTTTGTGGGCTCTCTTGGGATTCTGAGGAGCAGACCTGCTAAGGTGAAACTCATCTGGATGCAGCTGGCAGCGTGCTGCCTGCCCGCTCAGACTCTGCTCGCCCTCCCCACCGCCTGCCCTGCCAGAAGCAAGATGAACCCACCTCCTGGAGGAATAAATCTGTTGCTTTAATTCGTCCCCAGCCACGCACACATTGAAAATCCTGATAAATGAAAGGGCCATAAACTTCCTACGAGAAGTGCTGACTGTACATCAAAGTTAGCATATTCCCAATGCTGATGTTGGGGGATCCACTGCTGGGGCAGGCCATGACTCTCCACATAATGGTGCCACTAGGGCTGGGAGCACATCCTCCTCAGTCCCTCGAGGTACAGTGGCTGAAGCTGAGTCCGGAGCTGCAGCCTGACCTCCTTATTCTCACCTTTAGCCAGGAGCCCAGGCAAACCTGGTGCAGGCATCATGCTGCAGGTACAACAGATGTGGGAGCCCAGAGGTTCTTCCAACAGTTATGCAATGCACACAGAAAAAAAAAAACAGAAGCCAAAGTTGCTATCTTCTTACACACAAACAAGACTCTTCTGACTTACAGACATCAATTTTACTCCTGAACAGAGGCAGAGAACATTACGGACAAAGTAAGACGGAGAAATGAGAAGGCACGTGATAATTTTCCCTGCAATGCAGTCTGTGCCCTGCATTCCCTCTCTTCAAGAAATGGTGAAACCCTACTCTGATTTGATTCCCATTAAAAAGAGCCACATAAATCTCCCAGATCAGAAAAGTGTGCAGAGAAAAGCACTGCATGGAAGTACTTGCAAGGTGACTGCTGCCAAGGCAGGTTCTGTAGGAGTCCCCTCCACATTCAGCTCCTATGGATCACTCCCAGAAGAGAAACTTTTTCAAGGGAAGATGGGGAAAAAAAAAATCAGCAATCAAAACAGGGGTTAAATACAAAAAAGCCCAACAATTTAACTGAGCAAACATTTGGCAGAGTATTTTTAAACTTTCTTTGGTGACTCTGGGACTGCGGGTGTGGGTGGAGGTGGAGTATAAACCCTGAAGAAATCCTTTCCCAGCCAGTTATCTGCAAAGCGATGTCAGTGTGCAGAGTGTTCTGCTGTGCTGAGGACAGCAAGGGACTCTGAGTCCTGGCGAGGGCCAGGGAGGATTGAGCAAGCATCTTCCAGAGTGTTTGCATTGCACCTCATCCCAGCAGTGGGGGACCAGTCCTCTACCTCCAGGGGTAGAAGCACATGGAAAGTCTCTTTCTAAAAGGATCTGGATCTGCAAAGAGCTCGTCTCCCAAAATGCACTCCACAATCATGCCTGGTTCCCCATCCATGCATTTCCAGGAGGCAGAAATCTTGCTTTGCTTCTTTCTAGATTGCAAAGCCATTTCTCCCCCTCATAGTGTTGGGGTGTCCAGAAGGAATCTGCCCTGCACCCCTCATCCCATCAGCTCAGGTGAGAAGATCCAAACAGCAGTGAGCAATAGAAGAAAATGCACATCATTTTCACAGTCTTCACCTCCTAATGCAATTCAGAGTGAAGATTCCCAATGGACCACAGCTCCTTCCTGTTCCTGCAGCACTGCCACCTCACCGATCGCCCACCTCTCACACTGGGCAATGCACAAACAAATGGGGAAGGTGAAAAATGGACAGAAGGGAGCCAAGATTAAAGAAGCCCTTCACTTTGAGAAGGGCAGACACGCTGCCGCAAACTGCACTGATTTAGACAGGATGGTGTCTTCCTCAGCTATGCAAAACAGTTGAAAGGAGAACACCATGCACCAGCCAAAATTCTTCATGTAACAGGATGTCATCACAAAAGCAAGAGACGTTAAAAATGTGCCAAGTGACACCAGAATTTGAACTCTGAAGTGCTGCTGCATTGGAACTCACTCCTCATAGATAGCCCCTTGGATTGACACAGACCAGTCTGCTCTGAGAAAGTTGTTGTAGGTTGAAATTCAGAAGAAACTGGCTCCGTCTGCTGATATACTTTGTTGAGTCTATGCTGCACAAAAAATGCAGTGGCACCATTCAAAGTATGAGCAGCATAATTCATCATCAGCGATATACCGTATATGCTCAAGTCACAGACACAATTTTAACCTCCAAAAGCCAGGTGCAGCAGTTGTGCATGCTTGCTTAACGTGTCAGCAACGTATTGCTTGCTGTAAATCAGGACCGATGATTCCATAGTGGAAAATATCTTACTCTCACACGGAACATCTGGGTGCCTCTATCTATTCAAAATCCTGTTTTGCTTTTGTCTCTTTGAGAGAGCAGAGAAAATACAGGACGTAACAGCGGATTTTCAATGCAATTACGGGTCTAATTCTCAAGCACTTACAAAGTGTTGTCTGAACTGGCTTTTCAATAGATATTCAGCAAGATAACCAAGAAGAAAACAGACTTTCAGTCCCATGCAACTAACTCCATTTGTTCAACCGTTTTTCTCGTCCCAAGAAAAGGGATTGCTGGACTCGTGAAAAAATACTTGATGGTTTCAAAGTTTGGAGCTGGGAAATGCTGAACAGCTTTTCTTTGAAGCTGTACATTAAAATTTCATTGAAACGATCTTCCTTCTGTTTTAGAAGCGTTTTATGTTCTCAGGACATGCATTGAGAAAGGTCCAACCAGGGCCCATTGAAGCATGCTGGAATGGGGTGCTCGGCCACCAAAGCCTCTTGTTGTGACAAGACCTGGGTTGGGCGTTCATAAAGAGCTCTGACCAGCAGCATAGCATGCAGGCATTGCTGGAAACAAATAAAACTTCAGCAACCAGAACAATGTTGACTCCAGTTTTGCAGCTATTTCACGTTTCCTTTCAAAAGGGAAAAGTAATGAGGAGCCTGGGAGGACGCATTACCGCCGGCACCGATCCTCCATATGCATGTGAACTCAAGTAACCTCTTGTTCATCCAGGCCCTGAAATAGGAAGGCACAGTTCTGGACGAGCATATTGATCTGGATTCCTGTAACTATCCCTTTGAAACACAAATAAACTATTGTTGAAAAAAAAAAAAATAAATAAGCCAACAGATCTCAGTGTGTGCTCTGGTTCCTTTGCAATGTGTACTATCTGACTACAATCCATCTTGGCAGCGGAACAGCTACGCAGGCGTTCTTCTGAGCCAGCTCTAATGTAAAGGGATGCCAAGTATGTCTTCCCTTTTGTATTTACAGTAATAGTCTCAGCTTTCCCCACCACTGGGAGTGCTGTTGTGGATCAGCTGGCAAAAATACACTTATCTAAAAGGACCACTGTAATTCCACTTGAAGCTGAGCTGTTTTGCAGGGGTTGTCGGCGAGGACCTTCTCCCACATTAATCTGAGCTGAGTAAAGTTGTGGTGCTGTCACTGGCACGGAGCTGACAGCAGCGCCTGCTCCTGCCTCCCCCCATGGCCTCAGCCAGGCTCACACACTGCTGGGCTGGGGGGGCTCTCGGGTCTGAGCTGTGCTGGCTGCTTTGGAGGAGGAAGGAAAGCCAGGGTGAAGCATGACAGCAGCAGGCCCTGGGAAATGCAGGCATACAGATGTTGAATGTAACAGCGCTGCAGTGCAGGGAGGGCTGTGCTGGCCTCCAGGAGATATCAAAGGACAGTGGAAGGATATGGGATGTCCAAGCAACGTCTCTTCACAAAGGAATGGGAGAAAGATAATGAAGAAAGGCTGCTGTGAACCGCATCACTGCACCAAGCAGCTTACAAACAGGGCTCTTCTGCAACAGTACCATTTGCCAACTGCAGAGCAGCTCAGCACTGCTTCTGCCTAGAGAAAGATGCCTCCAAATAGCTCAGTGATTCTGCCAGCAGGTCCCTCAAAGCAGCTGTGCAAAGAAAGTTCCACTGCTGCTGGGCTTAACTACACTAAAAACAAGAGCTAGAGACCAGTTTCCATGACTTGCAGTACACCTGGACCCACAAGGTCTCAGCACCGCCCTGAGCAAAACGCCTATAGGGGAAGACAGCAGGTAGAACAGTGCAGTCATAGACGGCAACATTTTGCACACAACAGGATGAGCAAATCTGTGTTGGATTTTGAATGCAGCCCATCTCCACATTCTTCTCCTGAGCTCCTACACATGCACAACAGTCTGGATCCTATGGTCTGGCCACTCATCATTTTGGTTTTTCACCTATAGAAAGGAATGAATGGAGCTTTGTCCACTGGACTGTGCAACACAACACAACCACTGAAATGGAACTGCAGGGAGTCAGTTCCCATTGGGAACAGCAAACACAGCTTCAAGAAGTTGAGAGGTCTGAACCCAACCCATGTGCCCTCCCCTAAAGGAGGGCACAGCCACCATCCAGCCGCCCTCTGCTCTCAGTAGCACATGATAACACACAGGTTTTGCCACAGAGCCAAACGAAAAACTCCCACCAGGAGTTCAGAAGGACTTTTTGTTGCTGATTTTTTAAGGTGATAACTTGTGTAAATAAACCACCTCCCGCAACCGTTTAACATATAACATATCATACCATTATCCTAATTTATATTTTGTTAAGCCTTAGGGGATTTAGCTGAGAGTGCAGATCCATTGAAGCAAGTGCTATAAAGACACACAGTAGAAAGCAGTGCGCGCTCCAATGAATTTACAGTCTGAGCAGACAAAAGACAGGAGAAAGGAAGAATTATCCTCCAGGCCCCACCAAAACAGCCAATAAACTTACCCCACTTCCTGCTGACTTGTGCTCCAGAACGTCAGCTTTCATTAAAAAAAGCAACAACAACAAAAGACATTTCTAGCTCCTGTGGTTGTAAAAAGACTCTTGAAGACGCGCTAAATCAATGCAATCACATTTACCCAGCTATGCAGATGACTCTGGAAAGAGACACAGCCATTCATCTCTGACAGAGCCCAAATAATTACAAGTTTCTGCAGCCACAGAGTTCTCCATTTCAGTGCAGCTCCTCTTGGTCTTTATTGTCCTGCCTTACTTTGTCCTATAGGACACTGTGACTTAGCTTCCCATTTTCTAATCCCAAATCAATGTCTCTGTGCACGTTCACAACAGTCTAAGTTTTGGGGCCTGAGCCTGGGGTATGCATCCTGCACTCAGTGGTAAGAGCAGCATCACATGGGAATAAAAGATGTGGGGCTGAAGAGTACCATGCAATAGCAGACCAGAGGAACAGATCAAGGCGAACAAAGAGAGGAAAAACACACCAAAACAAATGGCTACTGGCTGCCTAAAGCACACGTCCAACAGCAGCAGCGTGGGGGGCAAGGGGCATTTCATTGAAAGGAAGCAAAGCACTCTTTACTGCATCGTTATGGTGAGTACCACAAAACACGTCCATCCCCCATATGCATCCTCATTGTGAGAAGAGAGCTCATGGGATTTCAAAAAGCATCCCCAGTGCACATGGAGATGGAAAAGAGCTCGTGGACCTCAAAGTCAGCACCTGAGCCCAAACCAGACCTTCCGCGTGTTGCTCTTCTTTCCCAGCAGGACATCTTGCATGCAGGTAAACCTTACTACCCATACACAACCACAGGCATTGAAAGCACACAAAGGTCTTCAACACAACCCCAAGCCTGTCCTCCCACCCTGGAAGGACACAGCCTGTCAACGTGGTGTTGGGAACACAGCACACAGGGAACACGCTGGAGCTTCCACCACCTGCTGGCATCCTTGAGACACATCTAGCTCTGCGAGCTGCACCTCCCCTGCCAGCAGGAAATAAATCTTGTGGTTTTAGAGTTGGAGAGTGAATCCATATTCAGTTAGGAATTTATGGTGACTTTATGGATCCCACAAATGCTTCACTACCACCATTTTCTGGAAACTGTACAATTCCTGCAGTTCATTCACTGCATTCAATTGGTTTTTCTTTTGCTTTTTATTTTTTTTTCAGGGAAGCACTTCTAATTGCTTTTTTACAGATATGGGTTTCTGTAAAGAATAGAACATGGCTCATATTGTATAAAATGTTACCATAGCCTTTTCAACTATATATAGCTTTTACAGCTAGTTTTAATTTCCCCATAGTGTTCATCCCAAAGGGTCACATCCATCCCCCCATGCAACTCCAATGGCTGCACACCAGAGTACATTTGACACAATAATCACATCACTACAACTCAAACAGCATTTTCTCATATGATATCTGCCATCTCAGAAGGGCTCTTTTCCCTTCAGCTCCACCGGCATGTACAGTGCTAAGCAAATAGCTGCAGTCTGCACTGATTTACAGATATCCAGACGCTGTTACCAGCCCCTATGTCCCCATGGCTGTTTGTTTGTTGTTGGGTGGGTATATTTTGTTTTTAATATCACACTGGATTGTTCCACTCTTTCCCTGGGAAACATCCGTACGCATTTTTGCACCACAAGCACTGCGAAGCCGGTATCAATTTTCTTCCTTTATATTAGCCCCTCTGGTACCTTTACATTAACCCAGAATGAATCGCTGGCCTCCCAGTCATTTCTTGCTACACACAGTTTTGAGAAACGGTATAACTCACATTTCGGAGCAGGCCTGATGTACTCCTCAGCTGCCAAATAGCTGGTGCAGTGGCTCATGTTTCCTCCGTGCTCCTCTGCTTTTTCTCCCAGCTCTTCATCCAGCCTTCTGGCAATGCAACCCCACTGCATGCAGTGCAGCACTCCTGGGGTGCCTCCAGCCGTCCCACCAGTACGAGCTGTTTGCACCAAACAGGGTCAGGTTTTGCTGCCAGCTCGGTGTCCTTCTATCCACATGGCTCATCTTTTTGCTGATCTGACTCTGTACAAAACAAAAAGACGTGCATGCTTACTTTGAGTGCCTTGCAGAAATCAGCTCCATATCAAAAACAAAGACACAGCGCGCAATCGGAGCCAACATTTAATTAGCTGGATATCCATAGCAAAATCCAGGTGAGCTAATAACAAAGAAAGAGCCTGTAAAGTCTATGTTGGACTGGCGAAATCTGTGTTGTGGTTAACAATGTGGCAGACTGAGGTGGATGAGACTAAGCCACCAAAACACCCAGTCAGCAGAGCACGCTTCACTGTGTTTGGAGAAACAGGGCAATGGGACACGTTAGTGACTGGGGATTTGAGGCTGGAAAACAACAACCCAAATGCGACTGCTGCAATGTCCCCTTTGCTCACAGTGGACATGGAGCACACAGCAGGGCTGAATGCACACCTTCTACCTCTGCCTTTCCACTCCAGAAAGACTGCAGTCAATCTTGCTGACGCCAGCAGCTCTCCAGGCACTGTGAAAGTCACTCTCAAACCCAACAAATTCTTCCAAGATGAATTTTCCTTTGCTAAGGGAAGAGCAGTAGCACAAGAGAGAGAAAGTCTGAGAGATAATGAGGCTGAAGGGCATCAAAAAGGTGCACCTCTTTTCACCAGGAAAAAGGAAATTAAAACGATTATTTAATGAGCAATGAAAACAGTGGGGGGGAGGGAAAAAAAATTAAGAAGATTTAAACAAAAGCATTGAATCTGGCACTGAAAAGACACTTTCTTCCATCTTCCTGGTCACAGGTCTCCTTTCTTCATTAGTCTTATCCCCTCCACTCTCAAAAGCGTCGTTGTCCCCAGTTTACTCATTAGAAACTGGGGCACAATAGAAGTTGGTTGGGAGAGGCCATGTGAGGTTTGTATAGCAGAGCAAGAATAAAATATTTACAGCATTAAATATCCAGTCCTTTTCTCCTTAAGGCACCGCCAGGCTGAGAGGTATTGACTTCTTACAGCAAATCTGTCTTGACAGCTACAGTAAATCTGTCTCACGACAAGGGTGTTAGGATCAGCCCACTACACTGCATGACATAAATCTATCCCTTATAGTTTGAGGAACAGGTGTAGATTTGGGTATTAAACCCATGGAAATCTCCTGTTACAAAACCCCAAACCTCATGAAAAACATCTGTTTCTTTTAGGGTCTGAGGTCCAGATAGCTGAGGTTCGTGAAACCTTTGGTTGGGGTTAATACATCTGGTTGGGAGAAACAAACAACAATACAGAGATTCAATAAACAGTCTTGGTCCAGAGCTTTGACATGATTTTTCGGGTTCTTTTGGACAACTGATCCTTTGCCCATCACATGGTGCCACCTGGTCTCCTTATCTTGTGGGCTCTTCATGGAGATGACCATCTATCTGTACAAGAACACACAGTGCTCAGGACCCAAAGCCCAGAACCAGATCTGGATATCAGCTCACTTAAAATACAGCATGAAATGCTATCAGATACACTCTGATATCCCGCCCATTATTAGCTGCAGTTTGATTTGTTGCCTGTTCCCCAGCATGAAGTGACCATACCCAAACCCATCAGTCCACACTGGTGCCACCACCCTTCCACCAAGCCCACCTCACACAGCCCTGCCAGAGGGGCAGCTACAAAACAAAACTGAGCCTGTTTAAAGATGAATGTGTTTGTAATAATTCAGGCTGCATTAAAGAGTCACTGTGAGTACTCGGCTGGTAATGGACCACATACATTTGTCAACCAAACACAAATCCATTTGAATAGATTTCTCGTGGCCTGTTATTTTCGAGGGGAAATATCCCCTGGTCTCAAGGCTGATGAGAGCCTGTATTTTCCCTTCTAATCTTAACTGCCTATTATTAGCAACCCCGTTTATAGAACGTCCCTCTGCCTTATATATATATTCCAGGTTCCCCAGTTTTCCACTCTGTATGGGCATGAGGCAGGGGAAGACACAGAGCACTCAATTACTGGCATTTCAATGTGCCTTTTGCAGCACACTCCTACACTTGGGATAATCTAATTACACAGGGCAGAAAACTCACCCTACCATATATTTTCCTTAGGCCCTGTTGCCACCAGCTACTTTTACTCATTGAAACAGAGTCCCCCTCTTTTTTATATATATATATATATTTCCTTCTTTTTCTTTTTCTTTTTTTCCACGTCGTTAAAAATTTATTATTGAGACGGATGATGACATCATCTGGAAAGGGACCCAGGCTGTGGTCATCAGGGCCTTTTTCTGCATTACAGAGAAGCCGTTTCTCCTCTCTCTCTCTTGCAGATCATTAATTTTTAAAATAGAGCTTTGCTTTAAATACATCCAGCTCATTTTGCTTTCGGCTGATGAGTCAGAGGAGCTGTCTTTCAAGCAGACCGGAGCCCCCCCGTGCCATGTGCCCAACCCAGCATGTGTGTTACCCGGTGGAGCTCCGGGTTGATCCGTCCCTGCAGAGCCCATCACCCAGACCTGACCTTGCTAGGAGCAGTTCTAGGTATCTCAGATCTGCTTCCATCCACTTAACTTTTCATCCAGCCCTAAATCAAAGGGTGGTGGCTGCAGAATGCATTACCTGAGGGAAGGGGAGGATGGTTTTTCTCGGCTGTGCATTTCTTCATCCTTCGGCATGCAAAAGGCTTTGCAAACATTTCTCTTACTTAAGGCAGTATTTTGTGGGTGCGAGTTCCCTCAATTGAAATGAGTTTTATCACCCCCATCCACAACTAAGTATTCACAGAAGCACAGGGGATCACAACGGGCCATGCAGCCATCTTGGAAATGCTTTAACAAGGAATAGCAACCTAGGAGGAAGGGACAAGGCAGGTCTCATTTGAATGAGGATGCAGGACACGCTTCGAGAATGGGGATGTAAACATCACTTAATTTTAGATACTCAGCCTGAATCACAAGACTAATCTCTCCAGACTTCTTGTATACTTAGTAGGGGAATAAAAACATTTCAGAAAGCAAGTTAGAGCAGAAACTTAATTTAGATGTACTCTCCCTCCACAGACTAAATGGAGGAAGAAAGTGATGCAGGGAGCCTCCTAACCAAGCTGCAATCCATATAAATGGCTGCAGTGAACGCAGAGGAGACTTGCATTGATGGGTGTCTGAGCAGGGCTCACACAGCAGGGCAAGAGCTGCCCTGGGCTCTTTAACGAGCACACATGGCTTCAGCTTTGGTTTTAGGCTTACTCCAAGCACAACACCAGTCTTCCAGCTGTGCTGGGGCACGAGTTCAGGACAGGTCCATGAAGAACACTGCTCACCATTCAATCATCTCCAGCTATTACTTTCCTTAATGCCTTGTTTTTCACTGAATTTTCCATATCCTAGCACAAGCCCATCCCTTAGCTTATGAGCACTCAGATGCTACAGAAACCCTAGCATGGGATGCATGGATTCAGGTTTAAGAAAAGTCATACGATAGTCACTTATTTTGTTGCTGTTATATTACTTTCTATAGCTCTCTAGTCGATAGAGAGAGCTGTCAAAGTTTGTACACAGGAAACAGTGTCATACATAGCTTGCGAGGAGAATATGAAAAGGTCAGGAGTATAAACTGGCTGCTACATGGATTTGTGCTGTAATATTTTCTTGGACTCGGTGACAAAGCCCATCAGAAAACCCAGAGTGTCTTGCTCCCTCTCCAATCACTGCTCTCCACTCCAGCTCCTCACCCTGAGCACTGGCAGGTTCAGAGCTGCCTCCTCACCCCATGGGCTTCCAAGGGATAAGTTATAGAGCACTCCATGATCCTTCTTTCTTGGCTGAACCAAGCAGAACAGATGGGAGAAGGAGATGAAACAACAACAACAAAATAAGTAAGAATCACAATCAAATGCAGTTCACTGCACTTGTATAGAGTTATAACTACAAGAAGTGTGATCCTAACACAGTTTCTCCAGGGGATGGCAAGGGCAAAGAAGGAAGGATGAAAAGCTGTATAGTGATAAATGGAAAAGACCAGCCTATAAAAGAATCTCTGGGAGCAAGTAGGCTGTACGCTGTGGAAATTTTCAAGGAAAACAAAAGAAATATCTCACTTTCACATTGCAGCACAGAGCCTGCTTTAAAACTCCCCGCTTCACCTACACCTCTCATTCTCCTGTTTACTTCCCAAGCTCCAAACACCCTTCCCAAGACCTTCCATTGCCCCCAATGAGGACACCAGCCACCCTCCTGCTCGGCACCCAGCACTGAGCCCTCTGCACTGCCTGCCCCAAGGGTGCTGCTGGAGGAGGGGAAGGCTTCGTATACAGCACAGAGTGGAAATTAATTAAATTATGGTCGCATTAATTCAGGGCAGCCACCCAATCCTCTCATCAGCTTGATTCTCCTGCTACTGCAGCGATGTATAAATGTTATAAAATTTAAATGTTGTACATTCTTTAAGCTTCATAGGAAACTACTATTAACAAGTGGGGAGGAAAGGGGGATGCTATACAGCATTATATACGAGACCTCCAAGGCCACAAGTACACAGTTTTACCCTAAACATTCCCAGCACTCAGGACAAGGCTTCCAGACTGACATCTGAGGGGACATTTCCAAGCCCCCCGGCCATGTGGGATCCTTTCCATCTCTTAGGTCATTTGCTGCCTCAAAAGGAAATGTTGCGGGGCTGTGACCGGTGCCAGCACACGGAGCCATTCAGCCTAACCCTTCACCCTGCAGCCCAGACAACCACAGGCGTGTGGTTTGCAGAAAGTTCCCTGAACTTCTGAACTCTCCTTTTTTCTCTTAGGTGGGGAATTAAGTGGACTTAGTCAGAGGGAGCTGCAGGCAGGGGCTTTGAAGACGAGGAGCTGGCAGTGATAATGCCTGGTGTGCATGTGCACGAGGCGTTTTTTCCCCTCAGCCCTGAATGCTGCGTTCTGCTCCTCAATGAGGGGGGAAAAAAAGCAACAGGAATGAGGGCAGCAGCCTTCATATGGCAATGAAATCACTTCTTCCTAATCACCGTTGGAGCCTCGGCAGCAGGAGAGCAGCAGGTCACAACCTAATACCTTTTCCAGTCATAAATTTCTAGATATCTCCAGTAATGGGTCTGATCTCAGTTTACTGGAGCTGGGCTCTTTTTTTGTGTGTGTTTTTCTCAGAACAGCCTTATGGAAGAGAAGATCCTTTACAGGTAGTGCCCGAATTTATGGAGCTTTATCTCAGCCAGGGAATGACCATTAAAGTCCATATTTACATCTACAGCCAAATGGGTAAACAAATACTCAGTAATGCTAAAAGTCTAATCCCCATTAACTGTTATGCAGCTGAAGATGAGATGAAAGCTCACAGGCATTGAGCCTATAGCTGCAGTGTGCTTTCCAGGAATGGAGCTGTGCTTATCTTCCAGATCTGGAGGAAAACTAGCCATAGTTTTGCTCTCTGATTATAAATGAAGATATTGTCCTAAACCAACGTTTCCTCTCTTGAAGCAGCCCCGCCACCTGCACGTGCCCATTCTCAACCTTCCACCTGCACAACAGAAAGTTAAGAAAACAGAGCACTGGACGCGTTTTGTAACCAAAACATCCAACAGCAATAGGGGAAAAAAAAAAAACCCAGGAGCGCACACACACACAGTAATAGCTATTTTCCTTTCCTCCCAAAGCACCACAATGAAGCAATTACGGCGGGTTGTGTTTCCCAGCCTGCGTCAGCCAAAGCGGCACGGAGGTGTGGCGGAACGACTCCTACCAGATATGATTCACTGGCAACAGAAACAGCCCCGTTGTCCTTTTTTTACTTTCAGGGGATGAGGACAGGTTTTCCACCAGCAGAGTTTTCCGATTAGAGGAATTTTGCTGTAATAGGATTGATGACATAGGTGTCGGTATGAAAATAGGAAAGAGCCCGAAGTTACAGCTAAGCTGGGAGGCTCCCATACCTGAACTGCTGCACAAAGCCCTTTGTGGTATCCAAAGGATGGGAAACCCTCTAATTTACCAGAGAAAGGAGAACGTGTTGATCTGCAATGACCTCTCTAGAGTTACACAGAATGGAGAATGAAGGAATACCCACAGAACGCACTGCCTGGCGCTGGGCACGCAACGGGAGCCCCCAGCCCAGCCTGCTGAGCACAACATGAATTAGAAATAGATTAAAGAGCATCGTGTAGTTGTGTTTCTGTCTCCAGGCATCAAACCCTGCGAATCACCAGGGCCACTTGATGTGTGTTATGTTCTGAGATGTGTTTTTAGTTCTGATGGCCTTTGGCATACAGCTTTCGTATGAATGTGCCTATAAATTTGCATTTGTTTTAACAGTATTGAAGGGGGAATTGGACGCGATTTCTACACTTAGTTAGCTTGGCACTTTCTTTTACAAAGATTCTTTAAGTCTTTTTTTAGAAACCTGAAAAAATTCTATAATCCACCCACTATAAAATTAAATCTTAGGACAGGCACGTGGGGGAGAAATACTATGTCAATTTCCCTCCGTGTCAGCAGGCACTCACAGCTCCATGTTTTGCATTATGGCACACAAGGCTTCGTAATCGTCTCTCATGGCAATGAACATTAGATGAGATATAGAGCTGAGGTTAGGGACGCCTGGGACTTCTGTCTGCTATCCTGAGGAGGTCTTCATAGCACGCAGGTTGTTGTACCTCAGTGGGGAGCCTAGTGCCACAACCCGGAATGCAGTTAAAGCCCGTGTTGGTCTGACAAGTGACTAAATTGCTGTAGAATACATTTGAGGTGCTGTCTCAATATAAGGTTACATGTTTTTGCAGCTTGGACTGCAGCTGGCGGTGCGCACAACCGGAGATGCGAGTGGTTCATCTTCCAGCCAGACCTTTTGTAACCATCGACCAGTGGGTAACGTTCCTGCAAACAATTAAGCAGATGACTTCTTCCCATCCGAGGCTGCACGACCACAGCAAGTGGAATCATCATTTTACACCCAAAATGTGCTTTGGATGAATAAACAAAGGGAGGCGTGAAACTAAAATACAAAATGTTAATTTTCCCTGACTTCTTTTTTTTTTTTTTTTTAATAGATAACAGAACAATGTCAAAACGCATGAAGAACCATTTAACTCCTCTTTCAAATGAGTGAATCAGCCGTAGGATATGGGTCTATTAATACCAGATTTCTAGTAATAGGTAAAACCAGACCTAGATAGATAGAATAATTCATAAGAAGAACCCACACCCATAGCGTTGGCAGGAACAGCGTATGTTGTGCAAAAAGAGAATGGCAGGGAAGTTCATAAAGCTTCTACAATAAAACAGCTCATCATAAAGACTTCTGCCTTATAAAAAGACAAGAAAACACACCAGTGTGCGAAATCTCAAACTAAAAAATACTGTTCTGTGCCTGTATTTATTTCCCATCCCATCCAAAACTGCTTCCAATCCTTCTACAGTGAGGAGTAGGAGAGCAGGGGAAATGGGAAAACGTTTTCTTACTTTCTTCTTTTCTCTAAAGCTCGTAAACTTGATGGTATTTAGAGAAGAACGAAGAATTTGTATCAGCTCGGCCCATCAATCATAGAACAGTCAGTCTAACCTAAAGTTGACGTTCATCATTTGTGGATATTCCACCCCAAAGCAAGTGTGAAAGACATGAAAGCCTCTCACTCAAATAAATGTTTGCCTTAGACACACCTGAATGTACAAACAAGCATCTCAGATACACCCATTACTGCAACCAGTACCTGAACTGAGCAGCAAGAATCACACTTGCCTGCCCAAGCCATTCAGGAGCGTGTCACCCACTAATGACATACTGAAATGTAGCAGCATTCAGTATTGTGCTAAAAGATGTGCTGATTCATTGATGCTCATTCTTTCACTTCCATAACAAATAGCTGGGTTTGTCTCAAATAAACACATGCAAATAAAGCCACCCTTTCCATCAATATATTACGTTTTGTGTGCCTCATGCCAATGCGAAAGATGTTATAAGAAAAGTAGTTTGAGGATGGTCAAAGAAAATTGCAATTAATCTGCCAGAAAGAGTTATGGTAAATATTATTATGATGATTATTAATGATTTGTAAAGCGCTGTAAATCTCCATGACAGTAATTATGATGGTTTGTATATAGAAATTTGGCATTCTGCATATACAAGCACTTGGGCTTGAACTCTTCCTAGATCATTAGGAAATCAGAGGTCATATCATCGGTCACTTGGAAAGTAATTTCCTGCAGATTTGCTGGCAATTCTCAGATTTTCCCTCGCTGTAAAAAAAAAAAGGTATTAATGATTTCTCTCCAGGCAAACCAGCTGAGATGGAGGCTGTGATTAGAGGCCTTTCAAGCACAGTGACCCAGAGCTGCACAAGAGCAGCGGGGCTGGAGCCCCTCTTGTGTCACTAGCACAAATCATGGGTGGATGCCTGCTCTGGGGAAGAGAAGTGGCCAACGGAGAGCCCGTGCTTTCAATATGTTGGTAGTTCCAAAGATAAACTGGATGTGCAGAAAGCATTAATCTTCAGGGGCCTCCTCTCGGTATGTGTCACTTAATGAGTAGAGAAAAGCAGTGGGATGGAACTGATCTGTGGTTTTCATGCTAAAACTCCATGTGAAGGAACCTCTTTAATAAAGGAGTGTGCTCCTTTCCAACCCCATTCTCAAGGCCTACACATGGGTTTCTGGAAATCTGTGATTCCAGGTAGGGAATTCCCACTAAGCATGACTTGCTATTAAAAGAGGAATGAGGCAGCTCCTTATCTCCTCTTGCAGGATCAATAACCTTTATGCTGGCAGTACTTCAGCTGCACTTGGTGCTCTGCCCTCCTTTTCAGAAGATTCCTCCTCTGGTGATAAGCAAAAAGGACATTACGAGTCAATTTCATTGAAGATTAAATCCAAGTGTCCTCTGCTCAGCTAAACAAGCAGCTTCTGCAGACTGAAATAATAACCAGACAGAAATAATTCGCCCATTCCACCTCCCCACCTTTGAGGCCAGCAGGAGCAGGCAGGGATGTGCTGGGGGGGAGGGGGGGGCAGCCTGCAAGCAAGCACAGTGAAGGGTTACACACTCACAGGTTGAAGTGATGGTGGTGGATGCAAAGCAGAGCACAGTATTGACATTGACTCTCGCTGCTCCATGCTGCCCAAACAGGGAGCGCCCAGGCTCTGGCATGACATTATTTCTCCATAAAAATCCTAAAACTGTTGCTTTATCCACTGTATTATGACCGAGTTCAATAACACTGCAAGTCCAAGCCTTGGAGTGATGGCTTTATGGGAACATCAAAAGCAGCGAGAGCCTGACCAACCCTCCAGGACTCATGCATACATCTCCTACAAGGAGCCGAAAGCGGCTGCAGGCAGCGTCCATTGGGAGCTTCCCAAAAGAGAACCCAGCCTGAGTTACGAGCGGGCCCACACACACACACACGCTCAGCTTCACAGTCCATTGCTTTCCCAGGAGCGGAGTCTGTGTTGTCTGCACCAAGGCAATATATCTCTTTATGGCCTGCCAGTGACTTTACAGAGAGATAAACAAAGCTTTTAAATCAAAAGGAGACGGAGCAGAAGAAAAAAAAGTTTGGCACCCCAGAACACAGGCGGCTATTTATTTTTTAACCCTTCCCAACAAACAGGGAAGCAAGGAGTTATGCGGGATCTAATTGCTATAGGAGAAACTAGAAGCCTAAGGGTGGAAATTTAAAGGATTCTCCTAAATTTGGAAGCGTGGGCCTGCATCCATTTGAAATAATCTGAGAAACGTAATGTGACAAATGGATGTGCCACTGAATGGAGCTGTAGGACAAGTGGTCCTAAAGTACTACAGTCTCAGTTTGCTGTTTCATTCCTGAGTTTCATTTCACCTGTTTCATGGATGTGGCACATGGTTTATATTCTTGGTGCTGGGAGAAAGAAAGAACACCTCCCTCTCTCCCAGTGTCTTGGTACAGGCTGAAAAGTCCTTCACCTTTCCACTGAATTTGAGTGTGTTCAAGTTTTCCCTTCATTCCCTCACAGAAAACCTCTGGTACGTGCAGGAAGGTTAGCAGTGTGTATGTGTGCAGTGATTTGTCTCCCTTTTTGCAGCCAAAAAGGGATATTTTTAAAGACAGCAAAACCTTTCCCTAAAATGCTGGGCCTATACAAACCAATCTGATGTCCACCTTCCCAATCCCAGCCCATGACAAGCTGCTACAACAGAAGACCCACTCAGGTCAAGTCTTGCACACGATGATCTCCAAAACTAGAAAACACAAATGAAGCTGCAAATTCCTTCCTGCCTGCTTGGAGTTCTCATTCTCTCCCGCTCCACACATAGGGGCAGACAGAACCCAGAAGCCCAAACCCAGCACAGAGCAGCACCTCCCATGGCTCTGAGCACGAACCTTCCCCAGAGCAACCCCAGCATCTCAGCACAACCAGACACGTTGTGCTATCGGCTACTTTTCACCCTTGACTCCAAAGACACAAAGACAACCACATATTCTGATTTTTTAATTATTATTTCTAGCATCTGTGCTGCTTTTTTTGCCTTGTGATCACAGCTGAAATTCCTACTAGCCCACAGGGAGCGGAGAGCAATAACTTTAAATGGCCTCATAGATGCAGCCATGGCCATAAGCCAGCACTAATTTCCAATTTCGTTATGTTGAAGAAAGAGGGTGAAAAAAATAAAAGGAAAAGAGAAAGAATGGAAAGAAGGAAAAAAAAACAACAGAAATATCCCTTAATGTTAGTGAGAATTGGAAAGTCCTGCTGGTTGTTTCACTGACAGGTTTAGGTTTCTATTAAAAAAAAAAAAAGAAGAAGAATTTGGAATATCTGTTTAAAATCACAGTGAATATTTTCCCTTCGACACAGAACATCCTTGTGACATTCAGGTCTTTGCGTACTGCAGGCAGGGTGGAATTTTACTGACCAAATAAAGCATGGTCACTACTTGAGTACAGCAAACATTTGTAAAAACATATTAAACATGTCATAAACTAACTGAATTTGGGAGCCTGTAAACACTCACTTGAACTTACAGCTCTTTGATTTCACCAGCACATCCAGATACATACATGTCCAGAGGACCATAAGCCATTTTGAATCCTTTGCTATTTCCTAAACACTTTGGACCTATTTGGTCTCCTCACCATTCCCTCCCGTGACCATAGGTGAAAACTAAGAGCGCTTGGGAAAACATATCTTGCAGCCCTTTTCCACAAGCTCTTGCTTACCAAAGTTATGCTTTTGCCATGAAAAAATGCATTCACGGTAAGTGCTCATTGAGACGGTAAAATTTTGTGCCACACAAGGAACAGATGCAAAGCAAAACAGAACTCCAAGAGGAATTCTGCAAGGAAGCCAAGGAACATGAAGGAACCACATAGGTTTGGCTGAGAACATGGAGATGCTCTTACAGGGAGCAGCCTGCACCAGCCAAGGCTACTTTAAAGAGCCTTAAAGCTGATGAGGACCAGCAGGTAGTCCAGGTTTGGTTTAAAAGGAGTTACAATAAAATGCTCAAAGGTGTGAGGTAATGCAGAGTATAAAAAATAACAACTCATCCTATTATACCAAATGAGGGACTGGGCTGTACAGCTTGGAGAAGGCTCTGGGGAAACCTCACTGTGGCATTCCAGTACTTGAAAGGAGCTTATAAAGAGAAGGGAGAGCGATTTCTTATATGGACTGATAGTGTTAAGACATGGGGGAATGGCTTTAAACTAAAAGAGCCTCCCATGGTAAATGACCTTTGTTTGGAGGTTGCCTCTCCTTGTAGTCCTTGGGAAACGATGCATCGTCACACTGTCTCCTTTTGATCTCAATAACCACTCCTCAAGGCTGCCAGGCATCTCACTGCCTCAGGTGCTACAGGGATGAATCGATATTCTTCAAGCAGAGCCATTAGACCCAGTGCTTAATTTTAGATGAAATGATCAGTGTTAGTTCTAAAAGGCTGCCACTAAAGCCAAGGAAACGGCCACTGCCTTCAGTGTAAAATCTCCTTGTTTGCCTATGGATAATCCTGGTGGAGCATTAGATACAGAGCCAGAATGGCAAACCAGTAAAAGCGTGGTGAAATAAATGAAATCAAAACACCCAAACAACAAACACAGCCATAATTTCTCAGCATTTTATCTCAGCTGTGAGCCCACGAAGAAACTGAGGTAATGCTGTCCAAAAAAACAGATGTTAACTGAGGAGACACGTCCTGCACTGCAGGTCTTTGGCAGTAATAGCCGACCTGTGCTAAAAGCTTCATCTATCTGAACTGCCTCTGGGGGAAAATTGCCCCTGTGAGCAAAGACTGGAAGGGATCTGGGCAAGGACCAACTAAACTGCTCCTTGTGTAGGGTGCCAGTGCCCAGCTGTGCAGCTCCTACCAGCTAACAGGACATGGAACTGAGAAAGATGACACTGTAGAGATATGAGGGTTGGAGCTGGTGGGATCCCATTCCCAGCCCTGCCAGGCACCCTCTGAACATCACTGGAAGACTTTGGTCTGGTTCTGCATTTAGCAAGTGGGTCTCAATGGATGCCCTCAGCTCACTGCAAAGCCTGTGAGCCTCTTGCTCCCAACGTGCCTTCAGATTCCCAGCTGAGACTGCACAGTGAGAACTGACACTGCAACAGACTGCTGACCATCCAGCTTTAAACTACTTGACAAACAGCACTGAGAAACACAAGAGATGCTACCGTGCACAAGCGAATGAACGGGCAGAGCAGCATCCACGGTGGGGAGCAGCTCAGCCATAAGCTCACCCAAGGACAGCTCTGCTTTCTGGGCAGACACCTCCAGTATGCTGGAAGGCAGCCCATGCAGGTCTGTATTTTGCCAGGCTGATCTGAGGTCTGTGGGGAAAAATGGTAATTGTTTCTCTTATTTTTCATCTCCCCCCTGCATCTCCCTAACAGCTTCGGCTGCAGCCACATTCTATTTTTTCCCCTTACAATTGTTTCAATAGATTCTTTATGGTTTATGGGTTGCTCGGTTTGTTGGTGTGTTTTTTTTTTATTTATTTCCCCCCCCCCATCCCTTAAACTGAAGCCTGAAATATGCTCTGAATTAAGAAAAAGCTCCATGTCACTTGGGATTGGACTGCTGCTGAACTGTTCCGTGTGTGTGTGTGCGCGTGTGTGCGCGCAACCTCCCGGCCAAAAATGCCTCGGGGGCTCTCCCTAACTGTTGGGGTCCTAAAAAGGGTCCGCTCTTCCTGACTGGCCTCCCTCCGACACGGCTGGGGGGAGAGCTCGGGGGGGGGGGGAGCACATTCTCCACCCCCACCAGCACCACACTCCCTCTCTAGCACATCTGTCCAAGCTTGCTCACTGCTGGCCCTTTCCTTCCCCATATGCTACAGGCATTTTTGGCCTGGCTGAGTCCTCAGTGCATTAAGCAGGAGGCCCCTGGTTCAAGAAATCTCCCCCACTCGCAGCGCAGCAGAAATGGTGTGTGTGCAGCAGAGGGGTGAGAAGAAGGGATCAGCGAGGGGAAGGAAAAAAGCGTGTGTGGGGAGGGGGAGTATCTTGCCTGATATCTTTACTAGAGGAAAGGTCTATTCACCGCGGGAAAATAACATGAAACTTTGGCTTTTAACCTGTTCTGTCGCCAGGCAAAGTGAAGGTGGGATTTTGGAGGGGCTGGCTGCAGGCTCAGTGCTCCATGCAGGCAGTATCTCTAGCTGGGGCAGTATATCTACGATGATGCAGCTGTACAGCAAAACAACACACTTGAACACACACAAACACCCCCCGCCCCCCAAACATACACCACTTCCAAACAAGAAGCTTTCTGGATGTTGCTCTGTTCAGTCCCAGGTAAAAGGCTGGAATTTGGGAAGCAATCACTGCAGCTGGAAAGGGTCGGGTCTGCTCACACTGGCTGGGGGTCAGGCATGGCGACAGCCAGTAACACCGCACAGCCGGCACTCTGCTACCTGCCTGCATCCTGCTGTGATTCAGTGATTCTGTGTGTTCAGGTCTTTTCCAACCTTAACAACCCTGTGTTTCTGCATCTCTCAGCTTCACACAAGGGTGACCGCTAGCAAAATGACTTAATTTCCAGCACGCAGGTACCCAGCATACCCCACAATGCTGTTCCACCTTTTTATATCAAAAAGTCAGAGTGAGCTACCATGAGAAACCAGCAGCAAACTGCCCAAGAAGATTAAGATCATACAGAACAATTAATCCCAACTGTCCATAGTCCAAATAACTAAAGGTGGGACAGGCACTACACCTCTCCACAACACAAAGGATATTTCAGCTGAACAGGCACCTGGCCTGGAGGTTTCAATTTATGCATGATCTAGAATAGCCTTGATGAAACTTCATCTCCTTCATTCCTCACCTTGTGCGAGCGCTGGATGAATTAAATCTTTCACTGTAAGGATTTAGATGCTGCTACAGCCTAATCTCACCGAAAAACAGTGCAGGCAAACTACCACCACTCATCCATTTGCCATTTTAATCAGCCTGATCTTTAAATGCTCTTACCATTACAAACCATGCAATTAGGGCCAGAGCTGCAGCTATTCCCTAGCATATTCCCTCCCAGACCATCCCTCATGGAAGATCAGCTTTTCTGAAAGACCTCCAAAGAAGCACATCCAGTAACCTTCCCACACAGCTCCTTTTAGTGCTGAACTATCCTTGAAGCTAGAAAGCTTTGCTGAGTATCTTAACTTAATCTTCTCTGCTGAAAATTATGCCAATTATTTTTCTCCTACTCATTGCTGCTATGAAGAACAATTCATCACCATTCTCTTTCTAGCAATGTTTTACATATTGGAGGAATGTTATCACATCCCGTCAGTCTTCCCTTCTCTAGACTAAACAAATTCAATTCCTTCAATCTTCCCTCATAGGTTGCGTTTTCCAAACCTCTTATCATTCCTATGGCTCTCCTTTACTCTCTCTCCAATTTGTCAAGATTTTTCTTCCACTGCACAACCAAAGCGGAGCGCAGCCAAGGCTGTATGAAGGTTGCCTGAAAAGCAAAGTTCAGCCCTCATCTCTTACCCACGAGCCTCACTACAGCTCTCCATAGCACGGGCTGCCTTTTCTGAAGCACTTTTATGGCATTCTATCGTACCCCTTTTACGATCTTCCAGTGCCCTGCATTCTTAATTGTCTTAATTTGTAAATACTGGATCCCTTGCGAAGTATTTTCTGTTCTGCATGCTGTGCTGTACTTGCATTTCTTTCATCAACCGTTATGATTTGTGCTTGTTTGGGTTGTTTTTTTTCCTGCTAATTTCAAATATCCAGGTATCAAAACCATTTGAGTTCTGTTTCTCCCTTCCACAACGCTACAATCCCATCCAGCACAACAGCAGCCTGGACTTTCTATCATCCTCCAATAGTGAACACTTCCCAGCCCCGGGCAGACCCTAACAGGACCCCCATTTGACATCCCCTCCCACATTGGCAGGAAACTGTCCCTATCTACTTTTTGAGCCTTAATTTACAGCTTGTCCTACACCCACATTGCAGCAATTTGAAATAGAGCACGTTTCTCTACTTCTTCAACTGTGAGTACACCGCAAATGACAGCATACAAAGCCACACTAAAAACCAACACACGTATCTACTTCTTGGTTTTTATTTACTCGTTCATCTATCCTGCAAAGAAATTGTACTGGTTTGACATGATTTGCTCTTGACAAATCCATATTTGCTGTTTCTTATTAACTTCTTATTCTCTGAGTGCTTGTAACAGCTCATTCTAGAAACTTTTGGGGTATTGAAGTGGGTTTTACTGTTCCATAATCCCCCTGGTTCTCATTTCCCCCTATTTAAAAATAGGCTCTGCGTTTACCCTTCGCCGGGCCTCTGACTCTACCTTGGTCATCTGTGAACTCTGAAAGATAATCTCTAATCACTCTGGGATTGTTTCAGCGAGATCCCAAAGTACTCCAGGGCAGATTTCATCAGGCCCTGCTGAATTCGTGAACATCTACATTATCTACATTTCAGCCAGCGCAGTCTTTTGCTGTTTCAGATGATCCCCTTGTTAAAACTTACTGCATTATTATACGATCACAATCGACTGGTTTTTTGGAGAAGCAACCAAAAAAAGGCATTGAACACTTCATTCTCTGTATCATTTGTTATTTCCGTTCATCCCTTTTTAAGTTACAGGCTAACTATCCTTTCCATTCATTGGTTTTATGTTTGCATTTATGTTTTTAAGGGGTTGATTCGGAGACTGATTTACGAGGGGTAAAGTAATGCAAGAGCAAGATCTGTATTATCTAGAAACTCAGATACCACGAGCACGAGTTTATGCATCATTTTTGGCTTCAAATATAGCTCAGAGGCCATTAGAAAAAGACAACATTCCCTTGGAAATTAACAGAAGTCTAAATAACATAAACGAACGTGCAAAAGCTTCTGCTTTCCTTTAGGAAAGGTTATCACAGAACTGGTAATACAACCACGTGCACAGGCTGGTGCGTCTGTGCACAAGCTGATGACCAAAAGCATTTTGAAGAGTAAATTTAAATGCAAATATGCTGAACAGATACTTTCTCATCTGATCAAATCACATCGCGATACATTTTTCTCCACAGATGTCAAAGAAAGAAAAGGGAGACGATAACAAAAGTACACGAAGCAGAGCATGTCAGAGTTAGGTACTTTTTCTTTCCCCCAACTGTGGTCATTAATAAGAGAAACCCTAAAGGCTTGATAGGGTTTTATGAACTCTTAATTAAAAATGGCTGAAATTTAAACTGAGGGCTTCTGAAAGCTGTGTCAGGGTGGAAAAAGGAGGCTTGCCACTGCCTGATGCACACATTCTAACAGACCCAGCTAAGAGTGGTAATGCCAGAGTGCACGGGTAGGGCAGCATCAAGTGCTTCTGATACAACACCAATGAAAAAGAACATCTTCCCAGGCTCAGACCAAAGTCCACTGATCAGAGAAAAGAATAAATGGTTCGGGAGCAGGTTGGAAACATCAGGAAAGGAGGATAAGGCTGGGTCAGGGGAGGCCAAGAAAGGAAAACAGAAGTGGAATCCGAGAAACAGAAAGTGTCAGCAATTACAAAAGGTCTGAAAAGCATCTGGGAAAAAAAAAAACAGAAATCCAGATTTTTAAATGAAATTGAGGTGCCTCGCTCCCTTTGGAGTTCTCAGCCTAAACTCCTCACAAATGCTGCTTGAGTGGAGACACTGCTCATTTCAAAGGCAGTACTGCTAATCCCTTCAGACATCCCATAAGCATGGAAGAAATACAGCTACTGAGCTTGCCCACAGTGGGATGATGGAACACCCCCCATCTCCTCTTTATTAACTCATAGACCCCAGATAGGGAAAGCAAGCTGCAGCACACCTGGAATCGCTGCAATCCTCTGTGCATCACAGCATCTACCAGATATGCTTACAGGAGCCCTGAGAAAGTGCTCTGAGAGATCTGAGGCTTTTTTATCTATTTCCAAGCTGTACCTGAAAGCAATACATTTCTCTCTCGCATGTACATCTTAACTGTTCTCCTATTCTTTGAATTTCAGCCTGCATTTGATTAACTCTGCAAAATATTTTGGGCTGTAGTCAGGCTGGAACAGCATACGCAGAATAGATCATGATTACGCAGGGTGAGGCAGATCACTGAACATGAGACAGATTAGCAGCTCTACCAGACAGCCAATCTAAAAGTCTTCTGCTTTTCATTGTGATTTAATTTAATTGAAATATTGTGGGTTTTGTTTTTTTTTCTTCTTCTTTTTCCAGTGTATTACTTGGAAATAGGATTTATTTTCTATATGGAAGTTTAATATTATTATATAAGGGAGCTGCTGCTCTGGACAGACGTCCTTTTCTACTCATCACTGAAGAGATGCACTTGGTACCACTCAGGTCTTTCTGTATCCTTTGGGCTTCCTCAGTGTTCCCACACAGCTTTTGGACCCTATGAGTCGCATGACAGCAGCAGAAGCGCTCTCCTGAAGCTTTTGATCTAAAGCTTTTTCTACAGCAAAGTGGAGATAAACATCAGCAGCTGGACAAGAAGCAGACCGCAGCCACAGAGCCCGTGTAAATACTGAGGTTTCAGAAGCATGAGCTCGTTGGAGCAGCTCAGGGTAGGCAGCGAGGCACAGAGCACAGGCTGCCAGGGTGTGAAGTCCCTTGTCCCATCCCATCCCCGCAGCCCCACCAAGCCCTGAGGGAATCCGTGTGGCCCATATGGAAGCAAAGTGGGAACTGAAAAGCCAGCATGGCCATCCTCAAACATCCTCTGCACCACACAGAGCTGGGGCACTGCACTACAAGGTCAATGCATAACCATAGGTTTATAATACAGTAACTATAGGTTTATTAGTTTTCTCTGCTACAAAAGACCTTTAAGCCTCCTCTGTAACTTTATACATGTGGGTATACCCCTACCCCTGGCTGCAGATCCTCTCTGCAATCCAGTCCTTCACATGGTTTATGGACGTGGTTTAGCATGCAGTATTGGCGGTAGGTGGACTGCTGGACTATATGATCTTAGAGGTCCTTTCCAACCTTACTGTTTCTAGGATTCTATATGAGATCAAGGTGTCCCAGGCGGATCCCGTTTCAAGCCTTCCCCAGTCTAACGTTAAAAAAAAAGCTTACTTAATTCTATCAGTTTTCATAAAATCTCATTTTATCAGCATTTCCAGCATCCTCTGGGATAGCGGTGGAATTACGCTTTACCTGTCCTGCAACATTTATCTTGGTATCTTGCAGCGTACTGCATATTACAACATGAAGGGAAACAAGGCAGCAGCTCCTCTTTCAATTTTTCTGATCAGAAGGACACAAACAAAACTGCTTCAGGGGACTGCAGCACAAATCAAACCCCTTCGCCCAGAATACACTTCCTGAGAAAGCTGCTCTGGCCTCAAAGGTTGCCTTCTATTTTTCTTTTTCCCAACGTTATTCCGTTTGAAAGCTTTAGGGTAATTGTTCTGATCAGCAATAACATCTTCTGTTCTCCCATTTTATGGACATTATGTAAAGTAAAAGGACAATGAAGTAAAATGGATTTTGTCAAAGCCACCAAACCATTATAAAAGAAGATTCATTGCATAATGGATGCCCTTTTCCCCATAGGGACAGAAAAATACCCTGGCTTCAGCCTAATTTTTTTGTTTTGTCTGTTTGATATCTGATGCCTACCAGCAGGATCTGTAAGGAAATCTAAAGCATTTAGACTCAAATTTAATGGGACTGAAGCGTTTACTTCGGTTGGAAATGCTGAAAACAGTGCACTAATGACCAAAAGAAAGACAGAGGATTGGTCGCCTCCAAACTTCGATACCGTCAACAATAATCCATTGAAAAACAGTAGGAAATGATGGTTCTGGGGGCAGCAGAATGCCCCGAATTTCCAAAACATTTCAGGTTTTTGGTTCTCAATAACATTATTGAAAGCTGCAATTGATGAGTTTTGGAACCATTCTACGAGGCTGAGAAATGGCAAAAAGAAAAGATCGGGGGGAGATGGTACAAGAGAAAATAGGAACAGGCTTTCTCAAAATAACCAGAGCTCTGCAGCAGTAACAGGGGAATAACAGAACCTGCTTGGTGTCTGCATCCGCTCCTTTTGCCTTTACTCTTGTTGAGCAGTAGCATTAGTTTCACTGAAATCAATCAGCCTGCCTCTGGAGTCAGCTGTTATTTAATTTCACTGAAAGGAGAGGACAGAATCAAGCCAGCAAATACTATCACGTTTATAGATATGTTTTGTTATGTTACACGAGAAATAGTAGCATGGGACTGCTGGGAGTTTTCAGACTGATAAAGCTATTGTATTTCTATTCTTCACTGGGGATCTGCAGCACCAAGAGATCAAGGTCATGTTTAGTAGAGAGCACTTAAGGGGTATTTTATATATGAATAACTTTATGTTTAAAAGTTTACCTGAACCAGAGTCTCTACAAATGGGCTAAGACCAGAGAGACTGAGCAAAGCCTACAGCAGTGAGCACCCACGAGTCCCAGGTAGCAGCTCCAGACTGTAATTGCAAAACCATCAACTCTTTGCAGCGATACCTCTATTAATGTCATCTTTTTCTCATCCCTGAAGATCATTTCTGCCCCTTACAGTCCATCTAGCAAAGGAAAATAGGGAGACATGAGCTCCAAGTTCCTCTCCTAAATAGAGCCTCTTAGCTCATTAAGAGCGTCACACACACAGTCCTAAGCCTCTCGTTTTAACAAGAAGAGTTCTACCTGAAGTGCTTCAGTGACTCTCTTAGACAAGTCTGAAGCTCTCGAGACTGGTATTAAATGCACTAGGTGTTTCTTCTGCATTACTCAGACCCTTCAAGAAGTCAGGGGGATAAATGAATATGTATTCTATATGTCAGATGGTTATATCAGAGCCTATCGGTGTCTAATTATGGAAAACAATCTGCCCATGTGAAGTTAACGGGGAAAGCTCTAAACAGACGTTGATTAAAGAGTGCCTCTGTAGAGTACTTTTTGAGAGGTCATTTTGCTGAGTTTAGATTAAGATGGATGAAGGTGAGGTATTTGGCAGTGAATTGCATCTTTGAAGTGAATGACACGATCAGGTTCTAGCGTGGAAGCACAGAGGTTGCAGTGACATTCATCCACAGGGGAAGCAAGTGGGATTATTAGAGAAAGAACAAACTAATTTGTAGGAGCAAGAAGCCTTTCTGAAGTGAGTAGCCGTGTTTACTTTAAAGGTGCACGTGAACTTAAGGGTTAGCACAAGTCATTTGAGAGAAAATTAGTCGACGTTTTGCTGAAGGTAACGACACAGAGGGGACACTCCGTAATTTTTAAGGAAACTCTTTTATGATGAACCTTTACTTCAGCTTAAATTCTTCCTCGCCTTGAACATTAGGGTGATATGTTCTATTAAAAAACTTCTATGCAGCCTTGAAGGTACCATCAAAGCTAAATCCATTCAACCAAAGAGAGGACGCTGTTTTTTCCTTCATCTTCCCCAAAACACTGATTGTGAAAATAAAGCAAGGCATCGCCCTAAATGATCTGTGGGTGATGGGCCCCTCTCTCCCCAAAACAACAGACCTGCTGAGCAGAGAATCTGACCCTGTATTCAATCCTTCGTGAAGATTCTGCCTGAGATGGAGTAAAGGAAATGCCACAAGATCCCTTTTCTCAAATGGTGTTGGCACTCCTCATGACAATCCCAGATTTATTACATCTCTGAAAACATCCCACTGTGCTTTATACCTCCTTGTGGAATAGCTACCATTTACTGGTAGCCAGAAGCCATTAGGTGGATATGGTCCTTCCTCTTTCTCTTTGATTTCAACAAACAGAAATCCAATGTACAAGAAAGAGCTGCAGATAGGAACTCTACTGAGTGTTTGACTGTAAATGAAACTCTCAGTAGCTTATTGCTTGGAAGTGACAGCAGAAGTTGAAAAGTAAATGCACTTTGTCCAGGGCACAGCACTGCTAAAATAATTCCAGTCAAAGCACTGGAGTCAACAGACTTGGCTAATCCACCATGATAAATGCAACAGTTAGAAAAACAAGCATCTTCAAAAGGCAGCTGGGAGTTGGCCAACGTGAGCAATCAGAAGAAAACTCCACTCAACACCCCTAAAACTCAAAATAGTCAGTGAAAAAACTACGTTTCCAATGACATTTCTAACAGGTACGGTCAGTCTCTGCTTGACATCCACCATGGGTACCTCACTTCTAACCAGCCTATGGTACTAGCTGCACAGATGCAGCTTATTTCTATGATTTCCCTTATCCAAACAACTAACAGATCTGAAAAGCACCCAGTATTCAAATGCTCTACAGGACCTTCTGTTTTCTTTCCTTGTTGCTTGGCACTGTCATCACTTCAACACTTAAAAAGAGATGGGCGCAATGATTTGGGTTGACTTTTGAGTCCGCTGCATCAACACTGCAAGTAATATGACTCTCATATTTACTAGACCTGCTGCATTATGTCACAGAGAATGGAGAATGAAATACAGTTTGACTATTTTTTGGCAATTTAACTCTTTTTTTTTAACAATTTACCTTAGTTTTTTGGCAATTTAACTTATTTCAAAGGACATTTCATTAAGTGCAGAGAAGGGAACGGGATGGAGAGAAATCTGTATGGGAGAACAGTGAAACAGAAAATATACCTAAGAATCGTCCTTTGCTTTGGACCATTTCCCATGGAGACTTTCAGCCTAATTTATTTGGTACTGTGAATCTCAGAGAAGTCAATGGAGTTCTTTGCGACTCCTAGAATAAGCCAGGAAAGAAAGATGCAAGCACTTGTAAGGAAATCCTTGAGTTTCCTATAGCTTTTTATGCAATGGCTTAATGTCTAGACTCTTTCTTGGAATGAAGGCTCTGGATCATTTTCCTTTTTTCCCCCAAGCACTGCCCTGCATGACTGCAAGGCTCGAAAAGCCAACATCCTTCAAGCTATCCCATTGCTTTCACTTAATTTGTACCTTGCTTTCAAACTTTGTACAGCAAGGTTACCTTACAATAAATGGAAAGCAAAAGGATAATTTCATCACCATTATTTATACAGATTTCTGACTAATTCTTCATTTTATAACATCACAGTTCGGCAACAGATTACCATCTCACAATTAGATGTTAACTTCCTAAGTTATTTTATACATCTTTTCATACAAGGTTAGGCTGCAGCTTTCCATGCAGCGTTGCTCATGTCAGATCTATCCCATTCTCTGAGCTCAGATTTGTCTCCATTACGACCATTTCAGATCAGCAAACACCATTCTATTGACATCTGTGTATCAATGCATCACTAGCCGTGCTGCAATCCTACAAATATAAAGCTTTGGCTTTACTGCTGAGTTGGTTTTGCAAGTTCATCTCTACACTTTAATCATAAAGGTTGATAATATACTACAGTTTTTGTTAAAGAGACTTGTTAAAGACACTTCTTAATTGCTAGCAACTCCTGCTTTAATATTTCAGAGACAAGCAGCCACTGCACATTAATCCATCTCTGTTGGTTCAGATCTATCTTACTGGTGGATCTATCACCAGTAAGGACGTGTGTGATCAGCAGCACATCCAGCTGCCTTTGTGTTCCCACTCAAACATGCTCTCTTCTGAACTTTAACCACTGCCTTCAACTACAGCGCTGATGACAGGAAATAGCACCATTTACCAACAGTGCTGGTTTAAAATTAGAGCTCAAAGCATCATCTCTCAACATGGATCTGGAGTAAGTTCCAAACTCACATCTCCACAACCTCAGCAGTGCTGCCCTAATAAATCACTTCTGCCCATCATGGTCCCCCATCCTGGCTGCAGAAGGACAAGGCACTGCCTGCTACGCTTCCACCAGAATAACCACTTTTACAGACATTGGCAAGTGTGGTGTCACTACACATCCACAATAGGAGCCTGCAGTGATTTAACAACCAGAGGTTCCAAACTATTTTTTAATTTAACCACGACTTCCAAGTTTAAAGTAGAAAGCAAAGTTATGGTGGCAATGGCAGAACATGGCTTGTCAAGCAGCCCTAAATCTGGGTTGCATTAACAGTGGTTGGAGAGAGCCTATTTATTAATTCATAGCATAGGTTCACATTTATTGTGTATTGCTGTATGAGGTCATAGAGTTACTGGTCTAAACTACAAGGGGAGTGGGATCATCTAGAGACCGAGGCCAGCACCTAAAGCAGTGATGCCAAGGAGAGGCTTAAATTAGAGACAATCGGAGTCAGCTTTGGTGAAGGTACATATGGTTAGACATTGCTGCTTTACTCTCTGTTTTAGATCATCAGTGGCAGCACCAAAACTCTGCAGAGGTTTTACAGACACTTCAGTCTCCCTTTAATCACGGACCATTATCATGGATATTAACACAGAAATAGGATAATCGAGTTATGAAAGGCCAACTCAAGTTATCTCCCATCCTTAGTGCACTCCATCAGATGAGCAGAAGTGACAGGACAGACCTCGGAATACATCATGCATTATGGATCATTTCTTGCATCTCTGAGGCACTGCATTCTTACATCACTTCTTTACAGGAGGCATGAGACAGGAACTAATGTATGCATGTCTTAGCACAGTATGTAATGCACTGAAGTCCTGACCTTGTTCAAAGTTACTAAGTGCTATTAATATATATAATGGAAATAAATATTAGCCTTGCTTTGCAGATAGAGCAACCTGAGACACAAGGCCCCCGAGCGATTTGTCAGGACCAACAGGGTGCCAGGTACCCTGACAATTCCTTTTATTCTAAGCACCTGACAAAGTTCATTCCCATCCATCCTAGGGCTCCTGCAGGGAGGAGGAAAGGAAAAAAAAAGAAGCACTGCCTCTAAAAATGCTCCTGCTTTATCAGCAAAAAGAGAGCGATAACAAAAACAGCTCTGGCCAGACAAAAGCTAATTGAAGCATATGGGCTCGAGCAGATACTTAGAAGCACAGCCTTAAAATAGCCCAGCAGGACTAAGGGATGAATCTTCTTCGAGCACTGCAACAAGGAACTGGCAGCCAGCAGCAAGGCTCGAACCAAAGCACGATAAAGCATTCCCAAGGCAGGTCAGGCACCTGCTTCAGACTTTCTGAAAGGACAATGTGGTCCACTGTGCTGAAAGCAGCAGCGGTGAAGAGAACATATCCCTAAATCACTCTCCTACATGAGATGGCTGCCCAAACTTTCCAACAGGCACTTTGAGTCCCTACCATAGCCCTGCCTTAGAGCCAGACTCAAATATCTGCATGAGATCATGGGTATGGAGGTGCTGTTGATGCCGCACTGAAGTGACCTTCTCTAGAACCTTGAATTTAAATGGAAAACACCATAGGCAACCAGACAAAAATTTGACGCACTGCCTGGTCTCTCTGTCTCACTGAACAGAGTGTTTCAGTGCTTGAAAGGGGAATGCTGTATGGCAGTAAGTAATAGGTAGCATCCATTAGGCAGGATCTCTTCGGACACAGATCTGGGGGATAAGTTTTCAGTGTGACATTGAATTCTTCATACACTGTAGTAGGCTTAGCTTCTTTAAAGGAAATTCGCTCAGAGGAATATAAGCCATTTCCAAGCATGAAGAGAGTACATTAAAGCACTGACTCAGGCTTTGATTCAGAAAAGCACTTAAGCACCCTTCTTGTAAAGGGATACTTTTCGGTGCTCGGACCTTGGAAAGGAAGGTGTTTTGTGGTCTCTTTGGCTCAGTGCCACCTATCAGGGCATAAAATTAAGCTCAAACTAATGCAATTAAGGAAGAACCCTTCACAGTGGACTTATTTAATCCATTACTGCCCAGTGCAGCAGTTTTTGCACTGGGTCATTCCCAGGAGCAACACAGTGACCAGACAGAAGAACGACCCATTTTGACAAAAGCACTCTCTGAAATACTGAGCAAAATACTATTGCTTTGCTCTGCGAATTTGAAAGTGATGACACTGCTCCTCAGTCGTGATAGCTCTGCATGGGTTTATAATCTGAGACCAAACTGGGGGCACTGGGAACAAAAGCAATTTCTACAGGCAGAAGCCTATTGCCCTTGGCATCAATCCCAAGCACGGATATAAACTGGGTGAAGAATGGCTTGAAAGCAGCCCTGGGGAGAAGGATTTGGGGGTGTTGGTCAATAAAAAATTCAACATGAGCCAGCAATGTGTGCTTGCAGCCCAGAAGGACAACGGTATGCTGGGTTACATCAAGAGAAACATGCCTAGAGAGGTGATTCTGCCACTATATTCTGCTCTACTGGAGTACTGCATCCAGTTCTGGAGCCCCCAACACAAGAAAGACATGGAGCTGCTGGAGCAGGTCCAGAGGAGAGCCACTAAGATGATCAGAGGGCTGGAGCATCCCCCCTACGGGGACAGGCTGAGACAGCTGGGGCTATCCAGTCCAAAGAGAACACTCCAGCATCCTTCCAGTACCTGAAGGGGGCCTACAATAAAGCTGGGGAGGGATATCTTATAAAGGCAGGTAGCCATAGGACAAGGAGACACAGGGAAACGATTTCAAACTGGAAGAGGGTGGATTCAGACTAGATGTTAGGAAGAAATGCTTTACAGTGAGGGTGGTGAGACACTGGAACAGGTTGCCCAGAGAGGCTATGGATGCTCCCTTCCTGGAGGAACTCAAGGCCAGGCTGGATGGGGCTGTGAGCAGCCTGGTGTAGAGCGAGGTGCCCCTGCCTATAGCAGGGGGCTGGAACTACATGACCATAAAAGTCACTTCCAATGCAAACCATTCTATGATTCCATGATCAATAGGCAAGAGCCCCAGAGAACTGGAATCTGCATATGAGAACAGCATGAGGGAGCAGGTGTGGGAGGTGGAACCAGAGGTAGAAAAAGTTTGACTTACATTAAAAATGTCTGGACTTGAAGAAGAAAAATAAGCAGAGCAGAAAGTGGAGAGGAGATGAGGAAAACCAAACAGCACCATTTCACAGCTGGCTGAAAGAGGTTACTAAGAATGTCACCAAAATTTACCTTCTCAAAATCGTGCCAAATTAATATAAACCCCACAAAAGAACAATCTGGTGGAGCTACTCATCTCTACCACGAAAAGATCAATGATGCTGATATCCAAGATTCTAAGCCGCAGACTCATTCATCCTACAAACAACATTCATTTCTAATTCCGCATCACTTTATTTCACGATGCACTAGGAAATGTTCGGTAGTGCATTTTGCAATAATAATAAACTAAAAGCAACATGAGATCTCAGTGCTGTAACTTGGCTGTTAAATCTTTTCTTGAAAGTGCTGCGAGCTTGCCAGAATATTTGGTGAAAGATGTCAGGGTTGCAAACTGACACAGAAAGAATTAACCAGGTCCTATTATATACTGCAGACTTCTCTTCTAGCTATTTCTGTTACGATTCATCTTCCAAATTCTTTGCAAATGTTTTTACTATAAATATTATTGACATTAATATTCTTATTGTAGGACACCTATAGTTATAGTTCAAATTCCAGTCTGGGTTAGATCCTCATCTCTCGTGCCGTAGACACAACTTCTGCACGTCCCTTCAAAACATGAGGTAGACTCAGAGATATTGTGCAATACATGAAAATAAGATGGGTAAGGCAGGAGAGCTGCTTCCTTTCAGATCAAAGAACTGATCTTGGGTGTCATAGCCAGGGTTACACGAGCAGTTAACAGCAGAATTTGTTACTCCACTTTCAGTCCCTTAATGATGTAATCATCATTCCTTGCCAGTTAGCTCTCTTTATAATTAAGAGTGTACAATGACGCATGTTTTAAGAGTACAGACAAGCACAGAGTTCATTCCATGTGAAGTGGGCTGTTGAGGAACAGCATCAGCTCTCTCAAGTCGGTCCATCTAGAGAAGAACCCAGAAGCACATGAGCAGCCTAAGAGTAAATGAAGAACACACAGTAAAACTCCTAAGGTTTCTTTGTAGCCCTTTCCCCAGTTTCCTTCCTAGTGCACAGCTCCTGACATGGCCTTCTCTGCAGCATGAGAAAGGCAAAACAGAGCTTCACCTCCAAGCATTGATAAAAAGTCAGCAGATACACAGAATCACAGAATGTCTGTTGAGTCTCTACACTTGAGCCACACTCCTTCCAACTGTATCAAGGCAGAAGTTGTTTCATGCATCAAGATAAGGGCTCCATTTTCAAAAAACAAAGACTCTGCAGAGGCCATGAAACACATGAAGACCATGATGACAACACTGCTCCTCTGAAGCAGTGAAAGGTATGAAGAGCAACTTGGGAAAGGCCTGAGCTGATTGTGCTGCTTATATCAAAGAAAACTCTCATGGTTTATCTGCTGATTCCTACATCCCCTTTTATTTGTACTTTCCAAAGCTCTGCAACGCGAGTCCAGAGTTTCACTATTTATTTATTTGGGATGCTGTGTGTCACAGTGACACATTGAGAAACTGGCATCTGCAATTTTCACATGTCAGAGTGACTGTAACTTGAACTGACAAAATAAATTGCTGTTCACACACTCCCACTGACTTTGTTATGTCCCTGAAGCCCTAGGCCTATTTTTTCAATTAAGATCCCCCCTTCTGCTGTTCCCCCTCTTCCTAATGCAAGAGCACAATGCGTGGCTGGCAGGAGGGACATGACTTCCACAGCTGGCAGCAGCTGACTGCAGAAGGCAATGATGTTTCTGATAACAGACAGCAGATAATTCTCCTTGGTTTTTCAGGAAAAGGGACACGTCCTTCCTCAGTCACCTCATGCCACCAAATCTTTCTGTGTGCACAGCATGATGAGGCCACATCAGGCTTACTCCAATCTTCTGGCATTCAACTTTGTGGAAGAAGTCAAGTGGTTTTACCAGGATAGATTATGCCTCAATTAAAATCAATGGAAGATCTCCTCATGAGGAGATTTAGTTGATCTCTTAGTTAAGGGAATGTCAGAGACTTGGTTTCTTACCCTGGGCAAGTAGGAAACTATAGTGATCTCCCCAGCGTTGAGCAGTTGTCCTGCCATACACCAGGAACTGGAGTGTCATGAAACTCTCACATATGGGAATATCCCATCTACTGTAGCTCTGGCAAGGGAAAATAAATAACTGAGAACCCAAAATGTTTGTCCTCATGAACAATTCCCCCACTTTTCCTTTGCCTCCTTTCACATTAATGAGCTTGAGCCCTCACCTCACATCTGACTCCAACCTTCATTCCTTCTTCTCCTGTCACCACAGGCACGGAAAACATTCCCTTCTCCGCAGTGGCACAAGCCAAATAAAGCAAGCAGCAACTATTTCAAGCAGAACTAGTAAGGCTCATGAGGCAATGCTGCCCAACTTTCAGTCCTCGGACAATTATACCTCGCCTGAGCCCCTGCCTTGGATTCCACGTTGTCTTCATTTGGTAAAATGCATCACAAGCTCCTAGGTGCTACCAAAGGAAAACATATTTTGTCTAACAGTCCAGGTTGACCCAAGTTGTTCCTTCATTTTGTAATCCTTTCCATCTATTTGAGCTGAATTTGGAGCAACAAAACCACATGTGGCTTGCGTGACATTTAATTGCAAGTAGTTCACACACTTCCAAATTCCTTCCTTTCGTGTGCAGCACAACATATTTAGTCAAGGACGTGTTGGGGGAGGTCAGTAGGAGGGAAGAGAGGGAAGAGAAAACCATCTTCTGATGCACTGGTCATTCCAGAAAGAGCACCGCTCAACCACAAGAGCTAGTCATATGCATGAACAATGCTGTATTCCTACGGGCAGAGCTGTGAGGGTGAACTCAGCTATCTCATGACAGTCACTTACCAGGCAGCCATCAGCTCGGGGACACATCTGGGTGTCTTGTGGCCTAGGTGGTTATGAGGACACGACATAGCTAGGTTACAAATAGAGTTATTTGGAGGCTTCAAGGTTTGTGGTAGTGACTACCTCACAAAAAACTGTCCTTCTGGGCACTGAGACTACAAAGAGCAACACGGTGCTGCCCATCCCAGATGAGTTGTGAACAACAAAGTAAGGAGAGAGGGGATGAAAGAAGAAAGGAGCCCAAAGTCTCCACAGCAAGGCTCTCTAAAGCAGGAGAATATAAAAAACCAAAGCTAATTAGCAATATTTAACTCATATAGTTACTTGGTCAAGTACACAAGAACAAAGATTGTGTTTCCTAATTAAACAGTATGGTAAAAAACAGAGTAAAAAGCAACAGAATTCACGTTCCTGAACAGCTGTGCCTGCACCTTGGTGCAGATCACTGTTGCTGAGCAGAGAAGTACTTGCTTTTAATCTTCAGCTCAGACATCACCCCAAGATCTCTGTGCTGTCCACTCACTCAGCTTTTCATGGCCTGTCAGGAGCCTTCAAACTTCTTTTCACTCCAATATTTATGAGGGCAGGGCAGAAGATGTACAAGTAAAATAGGAATAATTCCTTTCTAGGGCAGATTCCAAACTTACACTTACTTGGTCCAAAATAGACAAAATATTTTCCCTTCTTCAGGTTTTCCCATGGAACATAAATATTAACCTCAGAGTAACTCTTCTCCCTACCTCTTAATCTCAGATCCCCTAACTGAACCTGCTACTACCCAAACAGGGCTGCTTACACGCTCCTCTAAATCCCATTCCTGGATGCTCTCACAGCCAGATGCGTCCATGCACATATGGATCTACTCTGGACTGATTCTGTCCTAATTTCCACAAGAACAAATGGGAATAAAGCCTTTCCAGCCAACTGAATCTTGCATAGGAAGGTTAAGAGATGAGCATTAAGACAATGCGTTCTGCTCTCCAAAGACATTGAGCATGAACTCAGCAACAGTGGATAATACGAGAGTTTAACAGAACAAAAAGTGTGAGCAGAGACATCTCTGAAGTATCAACAGGAGCTCAGCATCCCTCAGGCAGAGATGCCCACATCTCCAGGTATCACTTCAAGCCATGGAAATGAATCTTCCTTCTCAATCCAGTATCGAGTTTGCAACTTTATTCTGTAGCAGAATAAATGTCTGAACCTCTGTGTCACCAAACCAGACCTTCAAGCGCTCAGCAGAGGTGCAGCTTTCCCATTAGCAGAGGAATAAAGAAGAATTCAGCAGGGCTGAGACTGCCCCAAGGTGCTGGGCAGTCAGCAGCAATACGCATGGGAGAGATCCAGTCTTTACTGGGCAATATCCACCAAATAGGCTCACATATATTTTTACCCAGCGTGCAGGAATTTTTCTGTTTCCAGTGCGATGCTCACTCCTGCAGTTACACACAGATGCTATATTTAGCAGCACTTTTTTTCCCCCAGAAAACTTTCATACAGCCCTGAATATTTCGACCATCTCCTCTGGAGTATTCAGAACAGCCATCACTACATTAGCCCCTATTCTGGAGGGCTGCATTTGTGCCCGCTGGTCTCTGGAGTTCCTGTTAAAGTGCATTATTCCTTCTCTCCCTTTTCTTCTAGTGCAGAACTGACGGAAGAGCAAAGGAGAATTTCAAGGTGAATAAAAACCCTGTGTTAAGCATGAAGTTATACGCAGGGGTTATGGTATCACAGCAGCCTTGGAAATGCCCACGAATCCCCAAAGCTTTGATTCCAGCACTAAGCAATGCTGGCCTGAACATTCAGCCTGAAATGTACAGAATTTTTTATATCTAACTTTCCTTTTTCTCAAGGTTCGCATCTCCCTTCAGGTTCTGAGACTAAAAAAATAATGCCAAGAACATTGGATTCACCATTTGGGTCAGCCCAGCAATACATCTCTGCTGGCACCCTGCTGACAGACGAGTCCAGCCAGCACCAGCCGCTCCAGTGGTAAATAGGGAACTTTGCAGTAGGCAGTTATGAAATAACCCTGGTTAGAAGAAGTTTCTTCCCAGCCTTACCCTAACCCCCCTTATTTAGTCATTGCCTTACACCCAGAAGTACACAGCACCCAGACACACGCAGATACCCCTTTCTAAATTATTCTAACATAATTCAATGTTCTCATTAGCTTTACTTATTTCTGCCATGGTCACTCGTCCCATAAATCAAAATGCCAGCTGTTTACTTCCATGTCAGAGGCAGAATATTCACAATATTTAACAAATAGTTGATGTTTATACTCTGTCAGACCTCCCAGGACAACTCTGACCATGTTTTATGCACAACATGAGGTAGTTTCTGCTCAAGCAGGAAAAGAAACTGGGCAGTCCGAACTCAGAGCCATATTACCCTATAGAGATGAGAGCAGGCAGGTATTTGGGGTGAGGTGCCCTGCAAGGACAAGGAACTGGATAGAGATCTGCATTTCCCATGCATCCTGGCCTGACAACATTTCTGCACACTCATGGATGGCTCAGCACTGTTTTGGACTATGGGGGAAACTGGTTTCACAGCCTGGGGCCAGCAGAGCCATGTAAGAGCCTTGCAATGACCACAGACAGGGACACATGGAAAATGAGGTTAACTTCAAGGACAACTGGCTACTAAAGCGTGGCTGAAAGACAGTGGGAATATTTTTAACTGTTTATGAAAGAAAAAAATAAAAATAGGAGATAACAGAAGGAATCAGATACATCTAAAATACCAAGAGACTCCTATACATACGTGTATCTGTAAGTATTTTGTGTGCCCTGGCTTTCTCAACTAGTCCAAATTCTCAACCAGACTATAACAGTCCAAGCAAAACCTCATGAAGTTTCTTCTCTCCACTACCACACACAAGTTAGTGTTGATGAGGAATTGTCACTGCTTTCCTCATTCTCAGAAGAGTGAGGACAAGAGTATTTCTCTTGCTGGGGAAACACTGAATTCTCTTCCATTTATCTGCAAAACTCATAACAAACACTTTTAGCGGCTTTGGAGCAAAATCGAGCTGTTTCTATGTAATCTGTCTTACATTCCTTCTCCAAAGCAAAGGTAAAAATAAACTATTTTCACTTTCTTTCCAAAAAAGATAAGATTTTCCTTTGCTGCCCAGTGCTCCCCCACTCCATTTAGCACTTGTTTCCACTGTCGGGGAGATCTAGCTTTCAGCAGAGCTACTTTTCCTGGTTTACATGGAAAGTATACACAACGGCAGTGAGCACTGATAAGAACAGTTACGGCTGGAAAGGATTCACTCAGCTCTCCTAAATGCCTTATTACTTCATCTGGACTCAGCAGAGAAGCAAACACCTTTGAATGTCCTTCCCACCCTGAAAATAAGAGTGAACCCTGGATCCCAGCAAAATCTAGAGAGCCTGGGGAAAGTCCATCTACAGCAGACTCAATTCACCTTTCACTTCACAAGTAAACAAATAATGCTCAAGGCTTTGTTTAGCTTCCAGCCTCGGAGGGTTTGGCTTCATTTGCTACTGCCTGCCATCCTTTCAGAGTGCTCAAAGTTTATCTAAATCTCAGCCTGAACAGAAACAAAAGCAACGTGGCTGGAGGAGGGCAAGGAAAGGAGAGGAAAGAAATGAGTTTTCTTGAAGATCTGAACACTCAAGCTGAAACAAAAGTGCCAGCATCTCCCTGCTCACAGCTCTGAACACTCCATCACATCCCAAAGACTGGAGGAGAGCGAGGTAGCAGCTCCAACCAGCTCAAATGTATTTGTAGATGTTGAACCATTTGAAGCTCTTCACGATAACAAATACAGCAGGTGTCGTGACAGTGCCACCAGCACTGGAGGCCAGCAGGGGAAAGAAAAAGGTTTCCTTGTATCTCCTGCATCTATAAACGATGTTACAGTAGCTGTGCAATTCTTTTTCCCAGTCTCCCACCTTCCTCGTATCTCACCGAACGGATGTTTTCTCTTTAATCTGCAATGCCACCTTGTGGCTATAAACAATGAGAACATTTAAAAGGCCACATTTAGAATAAAATTCTAGGTCACTTTGACCAGGGATGAAAATACCACATCTGTAAGAGAAATACCTGAGGCAGAGGGACAGAAGTCATCTATAGATGCCTGCATTCCCCACAGCACAGCATTCCCAACCCGATGCACTGACTCTGCAAGCACCAACTCTGCAAGCACACAGAGACCTGGCTGAACACCTTTGGGGTGCCCAGGTATCCTTTAACTTGCACATTCATCACTTCTTCTAGCACTGAGGCTCCATCCCACCAATAATTTACAACCTCTTTTCAAGAGCAGATCTAATGCTTTCCCCAGGCAAACCAAGCTTTGTCCCACGTAGAAGCACGTACTGTGCTGAACTCCTCATGGAGTGGAAGATCAGCCTTAACTTATACTGATAGATATACGATAGATATAGATAGATGGTCAGTTTTCAGCTGAAGATCTCAGACTCAAAATAATTCAGCCTGTTTCAAAGTCCCCCTTTGAGCAGAGAAGGATTCTTCCCATCTCACAGCTGGCAGGCCAAGGCACACAAATACTGAATGCTTCTGGGTAGGGAGTAGCTGCCTTGCTATGCACAAAAAATTATTGTATTTTTAAGCTTTAAAATATGATTCTCTCAGACAAATTAGGAGCAGCTGTGCCTCCCTGGGACAAGCTGGCTTTTCACAAATATTTGGCATTTATCATGCTCTTGTCCTTTGGCCGCAAGGCTTGGTTTGCAATTAGGCCTGATATTAAGACTGTATAACCAGGTAATTGCTTTGGGCTGCCTTGATGTGCACTACACTTCACGTCCCAGATTTGCAGATACAAGATGGAGGGGTTCCCACATTGATTTCACCCCAAATCACCAGTGCAGCAATGGCTTCATTCCCTGCTGCTGGCATCCTGTGGAAGGATGCACTGGAGAAGATACCAGTACAAACTATGTACACATGCATGTAAGTGTGACTTAATGAGGTGCCTTTCCTTCATTTGCTGTCAGAAAGGCAAACAGAAATGACTCAAAGACGGGTTTCCTTCTCCTTGCTGAAATTACCTGTGGGACTGAGCATGAAGAAATCTCTGCTCATGGTTCTGCTCCAACTCTATGGAGCCAGGATGCCTTGCAAGAACATGCTGCACTGGGTTTATCCCACCTTATGTCACTCACTTACTGAAGCCTTTAAGCAGGAAGTCCAGGAGGTAAAGCCTAGGGTAAGCCTCCTAGTTCCCCACTCTAATTAATAAAGAGACAATAGCCCTCCTGAAAGTAATTAAGATTTTAGAAGGGCTAAGACAATGTTTCCATAACTTACATATGCTGTCACTGAGGCACTGCCAAAGCCCAAACTGAGATCTTGATGCATGAATCCACTGCTGCTTCTGCACCCACAAGACATACAGCCATGCTGCAGAGGGAATTAGATGGCTTTGATAACATTTTGGCAGGTTATCCTTGTCCTACTTATCTAGTAGGTGCGTTTAAAAGGTTGCTGGATCACTTCTTCATGTACTTTTCCAGAAACTGATGTTAGGTTGGTGGTGCTGTAACTCCTCAACTCTTCCTTTTATTCCCATAAAATTCACTGTGCTAGCTCATTCCCATGCTTCTCATCCCCTCCTTTGCAAGTTAACCTCACTTGCTGCACCAGTATCTTTTCTCAAATGTTCTACAATGGAATCTGTAATTCCAACCCATCTGAAAACACCTACATTATCCAAGTTGGCCTCAGCTCATTTTCTCATAGCTAGGTTGGGACCTTACAGCTCTGTAACTAGTCCTAATTACACAAATCACATAATTAGTGTTGAACTTCACACGAAGAAGAGACATTAAACAATTATCTTCATTGCTGATGTGTGTTGATAGCTTTCTTTCCCTCCCTCCCTGCTGTATAGCAGAACAGTCACATTTAACAGTGGCTCTCAAACACTCTATTCAGATCTTTGGCCTTTCTGATTTTGTCTGTGCTCCTGCTACACTTCTGTTCTCATTCCCGGGAGCCTGACCTAGTTTCCTCTTTTTGCATGTTTCTTTCTTGCATTTGAGGTCAATGATGAGCTCATGATTAAACCAATTTAGTCTCCTGCTATACTTGCTGAATGGGATAGCTTGAACTTCTGGCCTTAAGACTCCATAAGGGTCTCCCAGCTTTCCTTAAGACCAAACCTCTCAGATACTTTCTCTCACTTCTATTCAGGTTAGCTTACTTTCCTGAAAGCATTTCTTTTCTTTTATTGTGCTGTGATTTTTTACTCTATAAAATACACTCACTTTGCCATTAAGCTCTATGTGAAGGGCACATAATTATTGTATCAATGGATGCTTTATCAGGACTTTGTTTACATCTACATATAATACATGCTTAATGAAAAGCAGTGAGTAGGAGACAAATATTGGTTGCTCATCAACAATAAGAACAGATTCTGTGGACACTCAAGCACTTCAGTTTACCAATGTTTTATGCTGTGCAAACACAGTACTTGCCAAAACCATTTGTTAGGCAGCATGGATTGAACAAACAGCTTTGAGTTGACAACATGTAGGGTTTTGGCTAGAGGAAATGCCTACACAGATAAGTAATCATTTACGCACCTAACTCAGGTGGTACAGTTTGGAAGGTTGGTGTTTGAAGCAAACTGTGTAAGCACAGAGGGGAAAAAAATCCAAAGGAATTGATCTAATTAATCGATTTACCAATTCTAACTCATACTGAGCATCTTAACAACTAGCAGTGCAGTGAATTTTATCAACGCGTGTAGTGCACACTGGTTCACCTTCAAGACACAATGGAAACAGATTCGCACCCACAGCAATGCAAAAAGCCAAGGATACGAATAAATGAGTCTGTATCATTCTCACACCGAAAACTGAAAATAAGCACCGTCTTCCTGAAACTATTCAGCGTCAACTAAAAAACTGAAACATGAAGATTGACACCACTGTTCCAGTTCGAATGCTTATTGCCCTGTCATCCCACTATAATAGAAATAATCTCATGAGCTATCACGTATTCAGTAATCACACGTGTTACCTGCAGTGAGCCCTAAGGCTGAAAAGACTAAAAAATAAGAAGAAGAAAGGATAAGATCCAGCAAACAAGGTAGGAATTGGAGAGGTTGTGGTCTCAACATGGCTCTGCACGCCATATCAGTTCTCCTGCCCAGCATATCCTGGGCATTGCTCTCTGCTGCTGGGATTTTCATCAGTTCCTTGCTTTCCTCACCTTTTTTCCTGATCCTCTTCACCTCCAGCCATGTTACTCATTATGTCCCCTTTTTCCTACCAGCCATAGCTCTGGGGGAGCCCCAAATGAGAGCCCAGCTTCACAATTTAGGTAGCCTGTGTCACCACTGAACTGGAAGATTTCCCATCTTCCTACAATGTACTTCAATGGCTCAATAGTTCAGGTGGAAAATATCATAGTAGCAGAAAGAGCAACTGCTTTTTCTCACTTTTTCTGTGATTAAGTGTGGGTGCCAAATCCTGGACAAATAAACGAGGTCTCTGGATAAAGAAAAGTAGAGGGCCACTCAACTTGGCTGAATTACACACGTTGTCAGTGGAACATCGAATAGGTTCATCTGGGGATATACACAAAAGTCTTTGCACTTCACAGTCACTGAACGTCCTTTAACCTCCCTGAAGAGGTCAAGATGAGATCGACAAACAAATGCCATTCCAGCAAATGAGCGCACTTATTTTTTTCCCAGTGTATATTTTTGTAAAAGCTTTGGATCAAGCTGATACACTTCTAGTGCCAAGTACCCTCACTTATGCAAAGCTTGATTGGCCTCAGCCTCCCAGAGACACCTGAAGGGGATGCTGAGATAAGGCAGCCTCAGTGCCCCTGCATCCCTCACAGAGAAACACAGAGCAAAATGAAGCATTCATTTTGAAACCTTCAGAAGAACGGAGAAGAATGGATTCACTTGTCAGTAATGTCCGTACTGATTAATATAAATGCATGTGGTAGCCGATATCGCAGAGCGCTGTGTGGATTTATTTACATAATTATTGAGAACTCACCCTCCTCCTTGACTTTGATGCTCGTACATATTTATTTACACAACACTGCACTGCTAAACAAACCAAATGCTTTCCAGAAAGCCATCAGAAGAATTACAATTGTTTGAGCAATGGTTATTTCAGGATGATAAAAAACAAACTCAACTCGAACCCATTTAGAGACCAAAGCTCTCAGTTTTCCCCTGATCACAGCAATGCTGATGCTGTCCTTGCCTGGTCACTGGCCCTGGAGGGCTCTGAATTCACATAAAGCTTGGCAAATAGTGCTCAGGAAGATGGGGGAGCGGGCTGTGGACCAAGATTTGATTCCATCAGGGTGCCAGGTGTTCAAAAAACTGTGAGAAGTCTCCTCTCAGACTAGAGAGAATAAGGAGGTGAAGGCTGATGGGCTCATGTGAATGTATCCCCACCTTCCTCAGCTCATTTGCAGACACTGGGGACCCAGCCTGGTGCTCATCTTCACACTACGACAAAGCCTCAGCCCATTTTTGCCTCCCCAAAATGGGGTGGCTGTAGCACACGGGGCTGAGTCAGGACAGTACAAACATCATCACCCCGTCATGTTCTTGTCCCGAGACAGAGTGGCAACAAGCTCAGACTTCACCCGATATGTGGCTATTTTAATGTCATTCCTCACTGCTTTGCCTAAAAAAGAGAAAACGTGCTCAGACGTTAAACCAAGCAGAGGAAAACTAATGTCAGCTACGCTTTCAAGAACTCCGAAAGGTATCAGTTGGAGATTTTGGAAGGACAGACTCTGCTTTTACATTCATCTGGACACAACATGTGTGGGTTTTTTTTTTTTTCCAGATCCTAATTGATCACTAGAGTTACTCAGCGCACAAACAATGCCTGTTGTTTTGAAGCTGATTTCTCAACCTATTATGTGTATTCCTGTTTACAAACAGTGGCTGCAGCATGCAGAAAATCTGCGGGGGATTTGAGTGCACCCACTTAACTCTTCTGCACGCCTGCATGTCAGCAACCCTGAAGTAATTTTCCACGTTCACACTGTCTGTAGCAGAAGCAGAAACCAAAGCCCAGATAGCACTGCTCCCCAAATGGCATCAGTTTCCTGTAGGGGGTAAGTGGTGGAAGGAGTTAAGAGGAGCAGGGGAGGCATTACTGCAACGCTTTGAGCAATAATCATTTTGTTCTCGTTACAACACGAGATAGCAGCATGTGTTTTAAACATGTTCCTTGGTTTATATTCTGGAGTGGACGTGTGACTCCTGATGGGTTCCTCTGGGGAAAAGGCAAACAAGTGGGAGACATCCAGAAATGCAACCTTGGACCTTGAGAGAGATCAAGAAGCAGGGAATGGAGCAGCACCTATTGCATGAGCCACAGAACCACGGGCCCAGAGTACTATCTTCAGCTCAGATTGGATCAGAAGCACCAAAAGCAGAGAGTGAAAAATCAGCCAGAATCATGAAGCTGTGCCTGGCTCAGGAGAGGGATCAGATTCATGTAAAATTATAGTTCGAACTGGTTTCCACCCAAGATCATAAATCCACCTAGGTCTGCCAATAGGATTGTGACTGTCAGCAAATCCTTTCTTTTGGCAAGAGAGGATAATTTCAAAAGCTTCAGAATAAAGCTCCAAGGGTTTGCCTCAACCACTGGTCTCTGTGGGAAGAGAAGGGTGAGGAACACAGATACCCCTCAGAACAAACAGCCCCTGATCCCCTCTTGCTGAGACCACCATGGCAAGGAGATGCTTGCTGGCATTTCTTCCCTCACATTAGCAGGGGCTGTGGGCATGATGAGACAGCATTGTGGGGCACCCAGCACTCACATTAGAGCTTCATCTACCTCTGATTCATGACTGGTATCTCACCTAAGCCAGCTATCCAGGTAAAGCAGCACCTAGACTCCATGTGGGACTGGAAAACCACATCTAACCTCTATGAGGTCCTGGGCTATAAATGCCACCCACTAAACCTCATTAAGTGACTTCCACCTAAGTAAGAAAAATACATTCTCTGCCAGCGTGCCAACACCAGCCATACACTTGTGACACACCAATGTCTCAGCAAGAGAAACATTGAGTTTGGAAAACAGCGTTCTGAAATGAAGGGATGATTGAACAATCAGAGCAGCAGGGACCTGTTTAGCATGCAGCATATGGTGGCTCTGGAAGGCAGCATTCACAGTAGTATTCTTTCCTGGTAAGTGGAAAGGGCCCCTCGTATTTCCACTTCTTCCTGCAGTTCAGTACATGGGGGCTGAGGCTGTGACCATGACCTCAGCTGTCTTACAATGTTCCCCCATGGGGTAGCCCCACGCTTATCATTTAAGCGAGCATTAAGTCTGCATGCAGCTCTGTGCATTGAGAAAAATCCCAGCACGCATTTCTCCTCTTCCACCCAATGCAAAACGGGGATTGATTTTGCTCCAAGCGAGGAGGAGCATTTGGAATATAATGAAGTTGGAAAGGGTGGAGTGGGAGTACAAAGAGATGAGTCCAAGCTCAGCATGACAAATGGTATACAGGACCACTTGGTTTTATTATACACTATCAAATATCCGTAATTTAAACAGCAGAGCTAATAAGCATGCCAATGTATATATTTACATTGCCTAAAATGTGCACAACCCTGTACAAAAATTAGAGTGCAACTGTTACAATCAAGCCATTAGAGAAAACAGAATCAATCCAAAGCATAAACCAGTTTTACTAACAAGCTCTCTGCTTTGCTGGCTCCCCTTTCCTTAGAAACTTTTCAGCAGAGCAAAGCTTTTCTGATCTCAGAATGAAGGAACTTCCTCAGGAAGCCTTAAGAACTAATTGTAATGGAACTTCATCTAGCTAAAATGCAAATAAAATAGCAGTTGTGAGAAACACGAACCGCAAAACAGCAACTGGGGCACGAAAGAAGCGAATTCTCTTTGTATTGATGAAGGGGAGAGGAGAGTTTGTGGAGAAGTCTGGGCAGTGGGCACTCTCTATCTGCCTCCTCTGGCCACCTGGAGTGACTTCTGCCTTGCCATCAGCTTTGGGCCAAAAAAGGTTGTCGGGGTTTTGAAGATTCTCCCTCTCCTCCCGCCCCTATTCCAAACCAAACAAAGGAGCTGACATTGCAGAAAGTTTGTATGAATCAAAATGCTAATGAGGAAATGGAGAAAAAATGGTTTGAGTAAAGCGAAATGCTCTCTTATTCAAGTTTAAAAATATCCTGTTTTGCTTTAGACCACTTTTACTTGATGTTTCTTTCTCTAAAACAAGCTTAACTTCAAGCCATTAAACAATTCTGAATTCTTTGTTGTTGGATAAAAATATCCACTAAAAAAAAAACAAAGCCTTTCTCATGAGAAGTTTGTTATAATCCAGATTATTCCCGTCCATGAACACATTGATATTTTTACTGATTCTTTTCCAGTTCTGCCCATTTCTTTGGAGGGAACGCTCTTCATAAACTTCACACGCTCAGTTTTGCAGCCTCCCTCATCTTCCAGTTCTTGCAGATTTTTGCTCCAAGTTACTCATAGCGTTAGATGGCAGCCTATCCACAAAACACCCTTGGGTAGGATTGCAGGGGACAGCATGTTTTGCAGGCTGACCTGCACAAGGCAGGGAAGTTCAAGACAGTCAGCTCTTCCCATTTCCATGCATGGGGACCACCAGCAGCCCTGCTGTAGGATGCAGCCAGGCTGTCCATATCTTAACATAGGGAGGTCTCACCCTGCACCCAGCTGAAAGAACTCCAGGGTTGATAGAAGAGCACACTGCAATAACGCAGGGATATGAACAACGCTGCATACCAATACAGGCAAACTCAAATACGTGGGAAGAACAAGCGATTTGGGCCAGAGAAGAGAAACCCTTCAAGGCTCAAAGATGGTGTATATGAAGAACTTGACAAAGTTCTTGTCAAAGTGCTTGACAAAGAGACCTTGGGAGACAGAGATATGGCCCTGTCTGATTACAACTTGAACAGCATGACTGAAGACATCCTGGAGAGATTCTTGGCAGATAGAAACGTGCATTCAATAATTTACATCTCCTGAGGATCCACTTCTCCTCTACTGTCATGTCAGATGGGGTAAAAATAAATCTAAAGTAAAGAATAAATTTGCATGGCATTTTTATCCGGAAGGACCCCAACGGAACTTATTTAGCACTTTGCCATCAAAATGTAATCACCGCAAAGGTCAAACACAACAGCTCCTCATACACAAGCACAAGAGATGGAATTTATCGTGTCCATTGGAAATTGCATGAAAGAGTCACGTTACAAATAAAGTTTATGTCTTCTGGAACGTGGCCAGGATGCTGGGACTAAGCGTGGCCATTTGTAAAACCTCCTTGCAAGCCAGAGGAGAAGAATTCTGATTGTACAGTTTTCCAAGGCAACCCCAACCATCAGATCAGTCTCGAACAGAACCGTAGCAATGTGCTCCCAGTACAACATCAAACCACGAAGGCAGGCTGTCGTGCTACTCAGTGACCCCTGCTCCCACCATCAGGTCTGTAGCTCATTCTGCAAACATCTCTTCCAGTTCTCCTCTGGCCACGGCTCAGGTTCATGTGCAAGCTAGGCAAAACAACACACATTTTCCCCTGGCTATATACATACACCAGCAGATGTTTGAGCTGAGATTTTCAAGATGTACAAGAAGGTCTTTTGGTTATGTAAACCCTCTTATGAAAATCTCTACTTTCCCTAGCAAGAGTTGGAGGCCTCTCATCACATACTGTCCAAAAAGAGACATCCAGAGCATTTTAAGGACAAGGTGTTTTTATCTGAAACACTCAGTGATCTTTTCACAGCAGTGAATTATTAAAACACTTATTGAGCAGTTCCTGAAAGGAAACAGATGACTGACCTCTACAATGTGAATTCAGGCCAAGGGGGTCAACTAAAAACCGCTCACACCCTTTGCATTCTCACAGCTCATTAGCAAACACTACTGAAAGAACCCTATGATGTGTCAGTGAATGGTAAAGGAATTCACACAAGTATAAAAAAAAAGCATATTAGGTAATTTCATCTGACCATTATCCTCAATAAGTGCAATTACTAGGAAAGGGCATTTGCTGACTGCCTGCTGATGTATGCTGTTCCTTCCCACTTAGCATTAATATATCCATTGCTTTTATTAGGCAAATAACCAGAGACTCAACTCAAACTTGGCACATTGTTCTGTTAAATGTTACACCTAGAGCTATATGGATGGCTGTAACAGTCCAGCAATTCAGAGAGGCACTGATCAACTCTGCTGGGTTCCCAGCCCCCATAGCAGTAGTTCCTACCACCTCTTAAAACACAGCTTTGTATCCACAGATTCATTTCCCTTAACTTCACAGGTCATATCCATCCATTCCTCTAATAGCTACCCAGCTATTGTCCCTCTTTGTGATATATCAACATTAAATTCTAAACATCAAGATCAAGCACAATGATTTGTGATGACCATGAATGGGAGAAGTGGTAGGAAACGAAGATCTGTAGAGAGGTTAATTGGCCAAGAAAAGAAGCACTTTGGTTTATATTTCTGCAGAGAAAAATGTCCAGTGTCTACAAAACCGGTTAAAACTGTATTTTCAGCATATTCATAAATGTAAACACTTGACATGTTTGACTCTCGTTTTTTGGCATTTCCATTGGATTTTTCACAGATTTAAAGTAAGACCAAATTAGTCAGTGAGCCATACATTCTGAGCAGCTGCCATTTATCTCACGTACCAGGACCTGCCCACGAGGAATCTCTAGAGAGATGGGTTAAGCCGTAACAAAAGCGTCCTGATATAACCCTAGTGTAGAAATCATTTAGGTAACTCTAGTAGTAGTCTGAAAATGTAATTTTCTCACTGGTGTCTTAAAGTCTGGCATAGGAAGGTTCTTACTGCAAGGTAAGCAGCTCTGAGATACTGTAACTATGGTCTCCTAAAGCTCCTTTTTCACACCAATCTGGGTCCCCCCAGGTGCACACATCTCAATTCAAAGAACAGGCACTAAGAGCCTACACCTCCATCCCGCCTAGATGCTACTATAGCTATTTAGCTATAAGGTATTAATAGAGTTAACTTTTAATGAGTGTTTATTAATGTTTGAAATTAAGCTAAAATGCCTATTCAACAGCTCTCAGCTGCTATTGATATTAAATTCCAGAGCTCCGTGATTAATGCACACCGAGTTTTTACGACCTTTAATACTAATTCTGAATCACTGTTTGATTTGGCCATTGTTAACATCCATTTTTGTTGGCTGCTCACAGACTGTTCTATGGTTTTGAAAGCTCTTCTAATGCAGAACAACTCTACTGCGTTCTCAGATCAGCCCTCCTTTAAGAATCTAGTCTGCTTAAATTTGGAAGCGCCTGAAAGGCAGCAAGGGACAACAACTGTTATTACAAAACAATTCTTTTGCCCGAGTGCTAGAAATCAATGGGATCAGGATTTTCATGACGCTAAGTGCTGTATAAATACATAATAAATGAAAAGTCCGCATCACAAAGAGCACATCTTCTGAAAAGAAGACACATACATCTGCTGAGACAGCCCTGCCTTGGGCTAGTCTTGGCAGAGGTGAAGCACCAGTAATAGATTTGACTCAAACCAGTACACGGGAACACACGCTGGTTTATACATATGCTAATACATTAAATTGTTTTGCAATTGTTTTGCTGTACCAGCAGCTACATGTTTTTTGTGGAGAATAAAGGAAATAAGCCACCTTTAGTGAAGGGAGAGCAGCCTAGCAGACAGTCTGTGCTCTTACCACATAATTGAGGTTGATTTTACGAATGTCATAGAAGAATATAATGGGACAGTCAGTTTGGAATTGCACTGTCATTATTTTGAGTGCTATTTATTATGCAAATGAGCATTTAAATATATATAAGCCATGATAGACATGAGCCTCATTGACCACAAGTGGCATGGACACCAACCATAGGGACGACTGAGTGAAGGCTGTGCTCAATTCTCCCCTCCTACCAACCCCAAACCAAAGCCAAATACTGCAACCCCTCACCCAGAGCAGGAACCAGAGCACAGGATTCACACTGCAGCTACTATAGGAGTTCACAACCCATTCACAGAGATCACTTCTGGCTTTTTCATCCTTGCTTGTTTACAACACATTTACAACCTACTGGTTATCCAAGGAAATACGTAAATAACTCTTTCCAAATCATGTTTTTGCAAAGCAAATGGATATGCAGCAATCTATGAGAAAAACAGGATCCTGAAGCACAAAACAGTGTAGGAGGAACTCGACAAAACCGTGTCACTGTGCTTCGGTTTGGGGCAGGTCCACATTCCACTCCCAATTTCTGTTTCAGTATTAAGCATTCTTAAACTCTCTTGCATCGGATGGAAACAAACACAGTTCAGTCCAGATTCCCAGCTGGGATTTAATGATATTGTAGCAATCATCTTCGTACTGAGCGATGTTATAAGGCAGAAATTCAGCACCGTGGTTCTTTCCCCATCCCCTGAGGTGCAGGCTTACACATAAGAGGAACGTGGGAATTCAACTCTTCAAACGTCATGCGTCTCATTAAAGTAATAAATTACAACCTCTAATAAGAGAAAGTGATTTTGTTTTAAATTATTGTGCACGAGAAAAAGCCAACTATGAGCAAGGGAATTACTGAAGGTTACGTTCACTCCTTTATGCACCAACTCCAAGTGGGATTAAATTGCCTTGATACAGATTCAAATTTAATTTCAGAACAATGCATCGTATTTCTCTGTGCAATGTCAACCTGAAGAAATAAATTATAAGAAGCAAAAAGGATATAAAAATATGGCATCAGATATGACTTGTCTCCACTTCAGCTGAAGGACTTTATTGTTAGTCAAAAGAAGAAGTGAGTCATTTCTCCATCCACTGAACTTCTGACTCTGATACATCTCAATGGCTGATGGGAGTGTATGGAGCTGCAGGCGAGTCCATCAGCCTCACTTGGAATATTGCTGCGTTTTCATCAGGATTACAAGGACAGCAAAGTCGGTGGTGCTATTTCTTTTTTAGCCATCAACTACTCCCTCCACAGCCATGAATCTGACCAGAGTTGACGTGACTGTTTCAGAACGATTGGTGCTTTCTCCCAGTTTATAAATATATATTTATATATAAGTCCGCCACCTGTTCGCTACAGTTGAAGATGACTTCTTCAACATGAAGTGTTAATGTTATTCTTCCCCAGCATTTCTTTCAGGCTTGGACTTGATTCACGACACAGCTCAGCATCCCCTGAGAACTACAACTTGAAGCAGCAGTGTGATCATGGCTCTGGATCCTCATGCTACGAGCAACACTGGAGATAGGCTTCAGATGATGCATTTTAGCTTTCTCACTCCCTAAGGTGTCTGTGTGAAGCTCAATACCCCAAAGAAAAGACAACCTCACTACTATGCTCTACTGAAGGGTTATTAGTGCAAGACGAGTAATTCATGCTTTCAGTTTTCCTTTTAAACACAGCTTCAAGCTTTTGGACAAAGCATCAGTTTCTACTAACAGCTACAATTGTGCCCATCACAAGTGCGGCTGTTTCAGAAAGAACTGCTGTTGGATTCAGTGAATTACGATGAATTTTTCCTGCCTAAGAGAAGAAATACTTTCATCAGACGGTGCCTGAGACATTTTCTTTCCCACCCCCACAAACCATGTTGGAAAAAGTCACTCAGCAAAAGTCACATCCTAAATTAGGGCGGACTCAACTGTTGATACTGGATCCCACTACTGAAAGGCTGCGTTCTCACATCGCGGATGGCTTTTTCATTCAGCCTATAGAGCAAGGCTCGGAAAAGATAAAAACTAGCAGTTGGCATCTTGCAAGGGACCATCGTACAAGGACAGGCACAAGTGTGCATACATGTGCAGAAATAACAAAACCGTGTGTCTCACATACCCCAAAAGTAATTTGGTGAGTCAGGACACAGAAAGCTGTGGCTCTCACCCAAGGCAGAAATCATTGGGTGATGAACAGCAGCACCATACATAACTCATGGAAATGCAGTGAGGTATCAGCTGGCTTGCCAGAGTCGGTATGGCCCTCAGTTTAGAACACAGCTTCACATGACAGCTGCCTGCCCATGCAACCTTCAGCTCCTCCAGCTGCTCCTCAAGTTCAAGCAAGGCACAGCAGCTCAGATAAAAGAACCATGAGAGGTGGCAGTGACTTGTCATCGGGTCCAACTCCCTGCAATGACACCCACGGCTCCATCAGGTGCTCAGAGACTCGTCCAGCCTGACCTTGGGCTTCTCCAGGTTTGGAGCACCCACCACCTCTCTGAGCAACCCGTGTTAGTGCACTGAATCTTCACCTCACATACCCCCTGTAATCAGAAACCTGCTGGTATGGGCACTAAGTCACACACAAGTGCATGAAGAGCGGCACGCAGGCAGGACTGCACATCACTCATCTCTTTGCTCAGGAAAAATTCAATGTGAACAAAACACCCACAGGGAATAAACCTTCACGATGTTCAGAATAGGACTTTTTTTCCCTCTCTCCGCTCTGTTCTCCCTTACTCCCTTCCCTACATTCAGAAATACAGAATATGTATTTTCAATGAGAATACAGATATAGATTTCTAAAGAACCAAGTATGCAACAGTTTTTTTTCCCCCCTAGGAAGGCAGCGCTGACACAAAGAGAATGCTTCTGAAATCCATCTAGCAGCAGAGACAAATCAGTGTTACTCTGACCATAAATGCTGCAATTACATCTTTGGCTTGAGCAGCAGCGCTCACCTGAAAAGTCTGGGCATGGCAGGGATAGCGTGACTGCACGCAGCACACACTGCTGCATGCAGGGTCCAAAGCCATGAATGTTTCATCACCCCCAGCCCTGCAGGATGGGAACCACGCGCAGAGCACCGAGGGGAACTCATGCTGTGCATCTGTAAATGAGCATCGCCTGCAAACCCTGAGCTGCTCCGGAGGGACCTGTAGGAAACCAGTGATACAAACGGGGAATCAACGTGCTGCTGCTGAGCTTATGAGATGGCTGCCCAGAGCACAGAGAGATAGCAAAGAAATAAATTTCATCTTGTAAATCTAAGGCTTGACCCAAAGCTTATTGGGGTCAGGGGGAAACTTTCTGCTGATCTCTGAATTTTGATCCGGGTATGCAACGTGCCTTGGTTTTGTGACAGTAACAACGTGGTTACAATTAAGGCTTAGTTGTTGGGTCCCTGTGATCCCCCTCCACCTGAATCTCACGTTGTTTGGTAGAAGCAGCTCCCGAATTCTTCAAAGACATTTGGGAGAGAAAAGGGGACTGAAACATCATTTGTCGCATCATTAATCCTGATCAGAAAAGGAAGAATTAAGTTGAGCCGTTGGGGAAGATTCCAGTAAACAAATGGAAAGACTTCACTCAGCCATTTGGGTACCAACGTAAAACACGCGGCACTTGTTTGCCTTGAAAATAAATAAATATTTTTCTTCTTTTCTTTTTTTTTTAAAGTCAGACAAATAGATTCAGTCTGTGCAAAATGAAATCCTAAATCTGGAAAGAGCAGGAAAGGGGAAATGGGTGGGAAGAGAAAGATAATTCTATACAAACAAAAATATACATCAAGTAGCCAGAAAAATGTTCTGAGCTTAGAGGACAGAGGGCCAGATCCTCAGCAGAGATAAATCAGCCCCAATTCCATCACGGTCAATGGAGAGAGCGCTCTGCACCGCTTGCCAGTCACATCCACCAACCAAGCTCTCAACCTACTTGTATCTTGGGTCCTACAAAAAGTTTCCTCTTGGAGTATAAAGCCTGTATTTATCCATTGGCCTTAGAAAGTATGCACAGCTGTGACATAAGTAACCCCTGCTCTGTTTTTAAATGTATGCAAACATAAAACGAAGAAGAAAAACGACATTAAAATAATGTTAAGGATTTGGCTTGGGGCCATCAAAGCTAGGACATTCCAAGTCAAAGCTGAAACGACATCCTTAACCTTAACTCACCCCATTGTGCCTGGGTATTGCAGCTGCTGAAAGGGGAAAATCAGAGCGGTTACGGTCTGGCGTGTGAATGAGTGCTGAGGGACTCTTAAATCCATGATTATTTGGCTGCCGCACACCACGCACTGGATCCACGTGCTAGCAATCCTTATGCAATCTTTGCTGGGAGAGGAACAGAAATATCCCTCAGGCTGAGCTTACACAGTGATGGGAGTTGTGGAGAAAGTAAGGAGGCCGCTTATTTTAATTAATGCAAGTTCTGTAATTGCGTTTGGTCAGAAGGCAAAGAGCACAAAAGGTCTGGAGAGGTAACCCAGCGTACGTGTGATCAGCAGGAGCCCTGGGGAGCTCCCTGCAGCGGTGATGCAGGTGAATGCTTCGCTGCTCAGCTGCTCCCCATTCCAGAGCTCTTCAGCAGAGACTCAGTCTGACAAGAAGGGAATACCTCAGAAATCTTCTTCATTCAAAGTTTTAATACAGCAACCTCAAATCTCCTGGAAAGTCGAAACTGTTTCGTGTTTCCGAGGGGAAAGTTGAGGAATTGGACAAACTTGCTTGACTTAAGTGACAAACAAGCATAGCAAAGCTGGTCAAGGCAGTCTCTTGGGTTATAAATGCTGGCACGCTTGGCTGACAAGGCTCTCTCCAGCACTGATTTTCTTTAATTTATGTCTGGGCACACTTACATACATGCCCCTGGATTTAGCACTCAAGTTATATGGGACAACAGGCAAGAGCTGGTAGCACAAAGACAACCTGTTACTGAGATGGGCTCCAGGAACTTGTCCCTACATTCAGCTCTGCCATTCCTCCAAGCAGCCCCACGCACTATCAGCTCCCAGCTGGAGAATGCACAATAAAAGGCATAAGCATTCTTTTTACAGAATGTATTACTATGTCTGAGCCTCTCTGTTCCCACAGGGATGGAAAATAGCTGACTTGGTACAACGACCCCTTCGTATTTCTCTGCTTGCACAGAGCCAGCAGATTTACGCCTATGTAAATCAAGCCCTGATCTCAGGGTGAGAAGAGACAGAGAGAAATGAGAAGACCTGAGGGGCTGGGTGTTCTGCTTTGCCATATTCCCCATCTGAATCTTAAATCCACAGCAAACTGGAATAAATTGGAGCAACCTACAGAGCAGGATATCTCCTGCAAGAAGCAAACCATGCTTCAGGTGGCTGCGAGCAAAGGAATATATCTAGCAATCTTCTATTACAAGACTGACAGTGAAATGGAACCAAAATGCTCATAGCCATGTTCAGGGTCGTGCATGAGACAGGCATCATCCCAAGGAGCTGGTGGAAAACTTTAAGTCTTCACTGAACAAACATCTCCCCGCTATTCTCACCTCTCAGACTTCCAGCTGTGAATGCCTCTGTTCAGTATGAAGGTGGTGGAATGGCGCGAGCAGAGAACGCACTAATTATTTAATCACACACAAGAAAAATAAGGCCCATTGGAAAATACTGATGAGTGGTCATATTTAACAGCCTGGCCATTATGTTTGATTAAAATACAGTGCAAAAAAATATATTAATTGGGCTAGTCACACAGACAGCTTTATGTCCTGCAGCAATTCATGTAATAACAAATTGATTTTATGCGAGACATTGAACTGAAAAAAAAAAGAGAGAAACTGGAAATAGAGCCTGAATGCATTACGCATCCTTAGTCTGAAGTTATAATGTATGTATGGCATAAAACGCTGGAGAGAAACAGAGTGGCTCCTTCAATAGCAGAATGGAACCTAATTCATTTAGTGTCCTTTGAATATTTAAACTCCTCCATTTCACATTCATGTAATTTCGCTCAAACGCTAAATGCCAGGCAGACTTCAATATTAAATCCCCCACACTAAATTTACAATACAGTGACAAGTTAAAGCAGCTTTTATATAGAAATGCCTCCAGCTAAAATAAGACAGTTGTATTTCAGCTCCTAACAGACAATTCTGCACCACCAAAGTCACTTCCAGAAATAACAGCACCTTCTACTCTTTGCAAGCAGAGCCAGAAAAAAAAAAGGTTCTATGGATAGGAGTCTGCTTCAAGCCCCTAAATCAAGTCCAGCAGGAGTTTTGTGCTGTGATTTCAGTGGGTTCCTGCCAGCTACTGAAAGGCTGCCCAGAGCTGTGGGTGCCATCCCTGGAGGTGCCCCAGGCCATGGATGGGACCTGGGCAGCCTGAGCTGCAGGGCAGCCAGCCCACGGCAGGGCTTGGAGCTCTGTGACCTTTAAGGTCCCTTCCAACCCAACCATTCCATGATTCCATGAAAGGCTGAGAGCAGAGCAAGGGGCTCAGATGACAAGAAGCGCTCATGTGAAAACTGCCACGGCTACATAGGAAATATTTTTCCATCCTTGTCTGAATTACTTCCAGATTTTATTTTTTCCCCCTAGTTGTCTCTGAGCAGGATACACAGCCACCAACCCGGGGCTGAGGAAATAAGAGGACAGTCAGCCTAGTACGGCTCTGATGTGATTAGGAGATGTTGGGGATGCTGAGTATAAGAATTTGACAAGAAAATGCGAACGCTGTGTTTGGATCTGTGCAAACACCCAGAGCACTTCTGAAAGCTTAGGACCAATTCAGCACGATGCTTGCAGGAGCTATGAGAACAACCAGCTGTCTGAGTGCTCTCGTACTCAACTCCTCTCACTGTTTACACTTGTAGCTTCTGCACAAAGCAAGAGGTGGTCAGAGAATAATCTGAATAGAGCTACAATTCATTTCAGCTAAATTGGAAGCACAGAAGAGAGCCTTAAGGCACTTATATGAACAAAAGATGGGACTCAGGCACTAACACCCAGAGGGAAATCCAAGGCCAGCAGAGATGTAACAACGTGTGCTCACAGCACAAGGCACAGAGAGCAGCGGGGAGCTCTCTCAGTTTGCTCTATTTGGGGGTGAAATGGAAGCTAAAGAGAAGGCTGATGAAGTCTCACAGTCTTCCACCACCTGATGGAGATACTGAGAAGATGGAGCTCAATGCTTCTCAGAAAATCAAGACAAAACACACAGGTTGCAGTAAGGGAAATTCCAAAGGGGAAAAATAAGAGTGAGTAACAGAACAGATTGGCCAGAAAGACTGTGCAATCTCCATCCTCAAAGACACCCAAACCACAGCTGTGCTGGGCTCTGAACAACCCCACCTAACTCAGATTCAGCCCTGCTTTGAGTAAGGGCTGGACCAGGAATATCCCAACAATCCCACCTGCTACTGAGCTCAGCTATTCTGTGATGCTACATTTGATCTTGTATTCATTAAGTATTTTTTCCCAGGATAACAGGGAATCAGTCTTACAGTGAATAAAAAGATTGCTACGGCTTAAGTATGAACACAATTAAATCCAAAAACCAACTCCACGTCTCTACCCCTTAGTGTAAAGCATCTGACAGTGAGCACATCTAGCAAGCACGTGTGAAATAAGAATACTCTCTGTAGTAGAATTTTGATGCCTCTGGTTCGGCGATAGGCACAGTATGCACAAAAACGACTGAGAAAAAGTTGGCAGAGCTACTCAGCTTTCATCACCATGGCCTGGTGGTTAGTTCAGACCCAGTCTGAATGGTGACAGCACAGAATCCAAACGGGGTGAGCAGGCACAGATATAACACCTTCAGCAGTCAGACGCAAAGGGAGATCTGCCAAGTGAACGAATGCTCCTGGTGGCTCAGCATCTGAGGAGCTCGGTCAGAAAGCAAATGGTAAAGCCTGTAGGCTCCATGCTGACCTGCAGTGAGGTTTCACAGAGCTACACACAACGTACGGTGCAGAAAAGGAATGCAGTGTTCAGTGTGCATTGCACAACCGCTGTTTCCTACACCCTCCTCCTCAAGCAATGCATTCATTCCCCAAAGGAATTTTCCAGTCTGAGGAGCAAAATGAGCCAAGAATGTGTTAAAACAGGTGTTTCAATCAGCTCTGGGTACAATCTGAGTCCAACTGAGGTTAAAAATATTTGGGAATGATGTAATAAAAGATAATAAGTTTTTGCTGTATATTCCCCTCCACCCACGTAGTAAGTCAGCCTGTGTGGAGGCTGTCTGCTCTCTCTTCCCATAAAGCACGTGCTTGGGTTCAAGGGCCAGAGTCAGCTCTGACTTGTGCCAAATTAAGCTACAGCAGCCCAGGATGCTGAGGAACCAGCAATGGCAAGTCTGGGCTTCGAAGGAAGGAGGAAGTTTGTGATAACAGCACTGTTTGCATCCACTCCCATGGTGGGTGTTAACTCCATAGGCAGTAAGCAATAAGCAAAAAAGCATTTGCAGTTGGAAAGTTGTTTCATTAGCAGAGAATGAGGCAACCAGTCAAACACGCCGTGCCATTTGTTTCCAGCCTCTGCATGCTTTAGCCTCACCAGTGATACACAGTGCCTTAAATGAGAACTGATCCTCTCCCCAGTTCCATCTGTCATGCTGCAGAAGAGCGGTGCTGCTAACTTACCTGGTTAACACACAAATGCGTTGCAACACACATCACTCCAGCTGCTATAGAAACCCTAATAGTGCCTGACTGATGATCTCTGCAGATGCAACTTAGAAAGAATAAGAGCTCTTCATATTCTCTCTACCTGTCATTAGAGAATAAACCCTCCAGGGCTTGCAGTCAATTTTCCTGGGGTGTGAAATCTGCCAGCGAGTCAAAGTGTACCCCAAGATCAATACTGAGGTATTACATGCATTATTACTGCTCTATTTGTTGCCTCCATCAACTGCACTATTATGTGGTTTGTCACAGCAAACTGCTAACGGAGACTCTCAGCACAAAAAGCACAACACAAAAGCCTCTCCCAGACAAAATGAAGGCTGTTAATAGACAACTCAGATCATTGCCATCCTGTATCCTGATCTTAAGAAAGACCAGACTGCTTCACTTGGAAAATATCACATCACTTTACATTCCACTCTCTCCTGCTATAAATCATTGTTTAAGACCTACCTGATTTAAATCTGGAGAGCGTTCATCTGTCAGGCTCCACATCTCCAGCACCTTTTGTGCCAAACACCCCCAGGTGTTCTTATCAAATACTCACATTAACAGCTCAATTAATTATGAGTTAGCCAGACCAAACAGGCCGGTCTCTAGCTTGGCAGGTATCTGATGTTCAGATATCCTACCTATGCAAACTTTACAAAGTCAAGCAATTTCAGATTCCAGAGAGCTCAGATCAATACCCCATTAGGATGCTGAGATAATCTCTTCCCTTGGAAAACTCATGAAAAAAAGAGTGCAGAATCTGCTGTTTATCAGTTCATCAGTGGAATTAAAATAGAAAAACAACTCACTAGGTATTAACGGGTACATTAGCAAAGGGTGCAGACTGGGAGGCAGAGAATTGCAAAACTCTACAAAACCCACACAGAGCAGCAAGCAGTGCCTGCTCAATGCATGTCAGAATCACCACAGCTAATGATGCTGGGAAGGGATGCAATGCATTGCTCCTACAGGTGTAAGCTCTGTACATGGGATGACATACAAGGTCCCGCAGACAGCCCCTGCTCATTGCTTTGGGATCCTTAGAAACCCTTCACGCTCTGTGGTTTCTGATATCCTTGTGTTCAGAGAGGAGGCCAGATAAAAGCCAACGTATTAATCCTGGCTGAGAAGAACGGGGAGGAAAAACAAGCATTGTGAGGCAATGCTAGAAGTCCTCAGCACTGCAGAGTTCCAAATCTCAGACCTCTTCTAATATGAATTTTAGGACCTTTTCCAATCACTGCTTTTAGTTACTTGAGCTTTGACAAATCAAGCGTGTCATCTACAAGCTTGTGGATGATGAAGCCCTCGTGATTTTTTTATTCTGTTGTTGTTAATGACGCAGGTTTTTATTTTAAACTATTTAAAGAACTGAGTCACAGGTGCCTCCGGAAGAGCAATACTTAGCACTTATGGCAAATAACACTACCCAGAGCACTACAAGCAAAGACTAATCTATCTTCCTAGTGAACGTATGAGATAAGAAAGCAATATCTGAGTAACGTATTATTGGTCAGATCCTACGTACCTAAGGATACAGAGCAATACGCCTTCATGAGGGTCATTCTTGCAGGAGCTTAAGGGACAGAGGATGAATGGCCTAGCTAAGATGGGCAGAAAGCTGCTGCCCCTTCAGACCCCCATGGACAGCCCACAGACTGCTCCCCTGGGAACTGAAACCAGCCTGGCATCTCTGTCAGTGGGATCAAAGGTCCTCCCGCTGGGTTGTGGTCCACAGCTCTGGGTTCATAATCTCTTTGTAAAAGTACATTTCTGGTGGCAATAGATGCAGTGTCACAGACACACTGATTCCACCAGAAGCATCGATTTCGACTGCCACGCAAAAATAAGTCAAGTGAAATCTAAATAAAAGGAGATAAATTTTCTGTTCAGTTTTGCTTTTCCTCATTCTCGGTTGTTTGTTTTATGATGCATTGTCTGTTATGATCTTTCACTAAGAAACTCCACCTCATCCACCAGGGCCTTTGTCATGGTTGAAAGTACTATGGTAATTGTTTTCCTCTTCCATTATCATCTATCTTTTATAAAGAGGTGTTAACTCTGACACTTGCATTTGAAAGGCAGCTTTTCTTATTGAAAGCTTAGCTTCAGAGTAATGGGAAAGATTAGAATGTCTTTAAATTGTCTCATTTCTTTATAAAAACATGACAGATAAAAGATTTCACACATGGTATTCAATGCTCATTGGAAGTACCATCTTTAATTAAATGAAGTAGAGCACCTATCCTTCCTAATGGATACCTTCGAGTTTCCCATCTATGGATTCCTCTCAGGAGCCTCCACCCTCAGTCTGCTGGTCTCTAACACATCTCTGGAAGACATTCAGAGCTTTTTACAAAGCTCTGGAGTGACAGACTAAGTGATGAACGCTTCCATAAAGAATATAAAGGCCAAAAAAACCCCACCTTTTTAACACAGAACAAATCTTCTCCTTGCTGCAGAACATCGTGCTGACCATAAGCGAGTCTTCCATCCCCATCCTCTTTCTTTTTTGAGGGAAGATATATTTCCAACATGTTTTAGGGTGTGTTTTTTTTTCTATTTGGGATTGTTTGCTTCTGTGTTCAGGAGGTGACAACAAAGGCTGCACCACTTCAGCAGCAGCGCTGTGTACACTGTAACATTAGATATATGAGGTCTGTAGAGGAAGAGATGGATGGCAATGTGACTCACCCAAGTAGCATTCCCAAGGCAAACGAGCAGCACAAGGCACATTTGAAATCCCCATGTCTACTCAACAAAAAATAAGCCAATGCGAAACTATTTGTCACGGTGACTTGTAAACATAAGGGAAACAAAGTGAACAGTAGACAGGAAAAATGGGATAAATTGGAAGTTGTGAATTACTCTCATGAAAATGAGAAGATGAGCACATTCTACATGCTTACATACACAGCACGCATGAAAGGGAATCTCAGTTTATACAGCATCAGCCTTAAACAGATGCTTCATGCATCAAAGTTCACTGCCAATAATTCTCTTCGGTGAACATCATGAAGGTGAGAAGCAGAGCTCAAATGTGAAGCTGCCTGCAAAATGATTTTGGATGCAGAAAGCAAGCAAACAAGAAAGGCAATCTTTTTTCCCCATCCCTACAAATCCATATCCATGACAGCACCCTTGAAGGTCGTTTGCACAAAGTAGGTCAAGTGCTTCAGACAGAGGCATGGTTTTCAAGTGGGCGCTGTGTCTCAGTGCATCTTGGTTTCTGCTTCATGAACATTTTGTTACGCAGTTCTACGACGCATTGTAATTTTTAACAATGGGATGACAAAGCACTGGGATCGTAAAGGCTTTGGAGCAAGGGCCATTTCTTGAGCTGGTACAGCACCAAGCACAATGGGGTTTTGTCCCTTATGGAAGTTCCTCAGTGCTATGACGTTAATAATATACAAGTGTGATTTCCAGAAATGTCAAACACCTGCAGCTGCCATCAGATAATGGGGCAGTTTGATATTCATTATTCTCATGCTTGAAATGCTTCAGTTGCCCAGTCAGGGAGCAGGAACGATACCACCCCAATGTAAAACAACCCATGCAATGAAAGCAAATGGGGGCTGATTTGCAACTACCTAACCACTATGAAGGCATTAAGTTGTTAATGCTGTTTGCAATGAGCGTGTTGGTCGATTCCAGTGTTGAGCATTCAGGGCTCTTGAAAACAGCAAGTTGATTTCTGCCAAGCTGCAGCTCGGCTGATTCCTTCCATACATCCCTACCTCACAGTCTTGTTATTTGTAGGAAGCTGAGTGCTGAGCTGGAATAAGTCACAGCAGATATATTAGTCTATGGAAATACACTAATTTTTACCAGCTGAACATTTGTACCAGAAGCCCTAGCTCTCTGCAATAAACATTAACAGCATGAAATATTACTTATATTAACAGAACTGGTACTGCTGAATTTTTTTTGTCTTTAATGTAAAATACTTATCACTTCTTCCATTTTGCACTTCCAGAAATTCAGAAGTGTTTTCACTGAGCTCATGTTCCCTTTTTTCCCCAGCTATCCCCAACTGCCAACCCAGAAGCACAGGCACATGCTGGGCTCACGCGGAGGCGATCTGGGTCTGGGCTGGCTGGCAATGAACTTGACAGAATGGTGCTTATGCTTCTATAACATCGACCAGTTCTCGTGCTGCTTCAGCTAAGGCCTGGAAAAGAGCAAACCTAACAGTCTGAAGCTCAGAGATGTTAAGCAAGATGGAGTTCTAGGTAAAGAATGTCACTGGAAGGAAATAGAATGGAGAAAAACAAATGGAAAAATAGACCTGGTCAGGAGGTAAGGCAGGAGAGGAATGGTATGCTGGACTCCAGAGCTTTCATGGTAATAGTGAGATTGGGGCTCAATAACACAACAGTAATCATTACTCCTATAGAAGTAAAACACAAGAATATTCATCCCAACCTTAACGCCGTTGCTGTCTGCAGACTTAGACTGCAAGACTGACATCCCTTCAGTCCTTCCTCTCGTACCAGCAATGCCACAAGAATGAAGGCAGCTGGCAAAATGGAAAAGCAACCGAGAAAAAGAAAACAGAAACAACCACAGTTTTGTGAAATTCAAACAATTATAAGGGGGGGGGAAGGGAGAAAATTATATAAGTTTCTTATTAGTCTGCATTTGTAACAAACACACTGGTTCTTCAACCCCATATGCCCAACCTGATGGTAGCCCCAGCATCAAGCCATGCCATACTGCAGTTCAATGGCTGAACAAAGCCTGTTAAATTCTGGAAGCTTCAGATATGGCAAAATTGAGGAAGCTGCCTCACATAGTTTAATCTCTGGATGAGAGAACAGGATGATTCCCAAGCCCCAGAGGAAGAATGTGAACCTTCACCCATGAGAAGGAATTCCCCTTAATGTACAGCCGTGGGGAGAGTCCTCCACCCTGGTTCCTGGATACTGGCAATAGGCTGAGGGCCAGCATCATGCCTTGCCATAGCCTTTATATGGTCAACATGGGAAATGACTAATGGAAACCACCATTTCTGTCTTCTGTCAAGAGCAGCTAAGAATAACAAATAGCTATGTCAATCCCCAGTTCTGACTGGAGTGAGAAATCCCCCCAGAGAATAAGAAAACACGAGAACTATAGGGACAGATCAAGCGGATTCCCCTAATGATATCCCTGTTCTCCTTGGAAAGCCTTCTTTTTTTTCTTTTTTTTTTTTCCAGAAACAAGAGTCACAGGGTAAATATGGCACTTGTTTCAGTGGCGCCTTTCCCCATTGAAAATAGACACATTCCTGCAAGTCCCCGAAGGATACGGCGAAAAAAAAACAAACACACGCAAGACATCAACACTCAGGGCCAAAGGGAACCCAACCAGCATGGGATATTTGTAAAGAAAAATATATAGGGAAAAGGACTTTGCCTCTGTCCTACAGAGTCCTGCTGAGAAAGATGGTAGCTGGAAGAGCACAAACGTCCCAGAACCATAGAATGGTTTGTGTTGCACGATGCAGCTGCACACCAGCACAGCCCAGAAAGGCTATCTCTCGTGTCTGAACTGCATCGCTTATTGCAATGAGCTCCAAGCTTCCAGTGGGCCTGGAAAAACAACCTCAGCAGCCAACGTGTTTCTGAGATGTTCACCCCATTCTACTCAGCAGCAGCAGTTTCACTTGAAAAACCTTTGTAGATGAGTTAGGGACAGACTAATCTAGGCTACAGCCTAGTAATCTTTTTTAAGTCTATGTATAGGGACCCTGATGCTTTGATAAAAAGTGAATTTCAAACCCATTTAGAGCAATAAAACCACTTAGGTGGTATCTTTCTTGGTAGTCTGAATCACTGCTCAAGCTCTGCCTGATAAGGGCATCACTTCCAAATTGCCTACCTGCATTAAGAGCTGATAAATACAAAACAGTGACTTTGTTTCTCAAGGAAGGATTTACGTCCAGGTATAATCTGTTACCTTGGAAACTTGTCAGAAGAGCACCAAGGAGATGCTACAAAGTTTGTCAAAGTGAGGCTGTCAATCTCGAGAAATGATTTCCCTAACCTCCACTCTGGGGCTGGATTAATGGGGATCCCTTATGATTTACTCTGCGACTTCAGGAAAGCCACTCTTGGGGCAGATCTTCAGTTGAGGGTCAGAAGGCTTTAAAGGTCCCTGCTGGACTTGGGAACGTTGGGCAGCACATCACCTTTCCTTCTTAAGAAAAGGGCTGAGGAGGCAGTGAGCAGGATATGGAGTTGGCCCTTGCTTTGCTAATTCTCTGCAGACTCCCCAATCTCTTTTATTACCAGGACTTAAAGCTGTGCTACACGGAGCCAACAGGGATTTGAACATCATTCAGCAAACCAGCTGACTTTGATGGGAATTACTCAAAGTTCATGTAAGGGCTGGAGGACTGGACAGAAAGAGGGGAAAGAGTGGAGGAGGATATTACATTTTTGGATGTAGATTTTTGGCTAAAGAACATATGAGATGTGAACAGCCACTAAAGAACACATGGAGGCTGCCTGGATTTCTCCTGAGCCCCTTTGCCTCTTGGCTGGCTTCAGATTCAGGTCTTCAGATCTTCATTCAGGTCTCCAGAGGCTTTCAGTAGGGCCTGGATTTCGACACAGCCCAGGCAGAGATATAGGTGATATTTAAATTCTGAATAAAAGCCTAAACTGATCATTATCTTAACCCAGGAAGCTGTTTACTCTTAGGGGAATGCTTAAGAGCAGAGCCATCACAGATTTTGCAGCATCATCTGCTTAGCAAGCAGGTGAGCATATTACCAGGCTACGCAGCCTCTGCTGTTTAGGGAGAAACTTCATGGCAATCCTTGTAATATTTATCACACCTCTTTGCCTCACATTAGCATATTTTCTGAATAAACAAGTAAAATAGTGTTGATATTACCCATTATCACCATCTGTTATCACATCGGAAGAGAGCAGATTTTGTGCTTACGCTGATAAACTTCTACGTCAGCTTTGTTAATGGGGGGGTCTGATCAGGAGAGCAGACCTGGCATTCCTTACCCGTGTCAAGTCATATAATGGCACTAATTTAGCTGCAGGGTATTGGGAGGCACTTGTAAACGTCACATAGGAAGAAAACAGAACAGAGATTATGAACAAAGTACCAGGACATATACCAACCCAAACGGTTCAGAACACCAGTGTAATCCTAAGCGCAGACTCAGACTCCCCATGAGAGCACACACATTGATCTTTAGCCTGTGGGGGCACAAGCAGCAGCACCAAAGCCCAAGATCAGAATCAAGAAAGATGCAACTCAGCCTTCCTGGTCAGCCTCAGCTCCCCTCAGGCCTCTGTATGTAACAGGAGGTTTGAAAGCCCTGAGTTCAGGGCTGCCTTTCTGGAGCTTTGTAATAATACATTGCTTTAAGAAGTTGTATATTTTCCAGTTTTGATTCTCATCCAGAGCAGAAAACACTGAAAGAAAGGAAGACTACAACAAGTGAAGCTCATCGACGTTTGTAAACATGGTAAACATCCATTATTTGCCAGATGCTTTCCAATAATTTAAGCAGATGAAACCCTGCTCCAAGGAACTCAAACAGCAGACAGGCATATGTTACAGAAAAGAGTGGAAGAAAACATGAATCTGCTTCACAAGGAGGTAGAGGAAACCTACCTACAATGCATCCTTAACCCAGTGAGCTTGAGTACCAAAAGCAACAATACAGGACTTGCAAACATTAAGCCTGCCCACATACAAGACTCAGATTCACTTGGTGCACCCTGCACTAAAGCACAGACTTAAGGTGCAGATCCATGAGCCCTAGTCCTGGACGACAGCTGTGTTGTGAGCACGTTTGTTTCCTTGCAACATGGAAAGAACAGCTTGTGTTAGCTGCAATAAACCTACTTTGCCAGCTCTGCCTAGCTTACCTTGAAGGAACTTATTTTTGCATCCATGTTTCTGTCTCAGTCTGCAAGATTTGACTCCAAAAAAAGAGTCCTAAAAATCACACCATCCTTTACTACCCGTTCTGACATACAAGGAACCTCCAGCACAGCTGAAAGCCAAATTTAATGCACAGCAAAAAAAAAAAACAAACCTTCCTTTTGGTGCTTGATGTGCTTGCTGCCTCTGCCAAATAGCAGGTACAGAAGCATCTCTCTTCCCTGGACTCTAAAGCTGTTCCCTTTGCCAAGAGGAGAAAGGCTCCTGAGAAGGGAGAGCTGTGCTGGCCCATTTCAATAATTGATGCTACAATAAAAGCTCTGGCCTGTTGCCTGGTTAAGACGCTGCACTGAAACTAGATGCCAGGGGCTTCTTTAACTGCTCATGCTCACTGGGTCCTTCTTGAGACATTCTGAGAGCTACAGAAGCAGGCATGCCTTTCCTCCACAGGCAGTGCTGCTGCTAGGAATGTTTATTCCTCATCCCCTCTATAGGACACACGGCATTTCAGGAGCCACCCATGGAAGCTGCCCTCTGAAAAGGACCCCCCTTAGGCTGCTGGGTTCCTCCAGACAAAGCCAACATCATCAGCCCTCAACACTGTATAGGTATGCAGATACTATATACAACACAGAGGTATACGTGCTGTTAGTATTTGTCTTACTACAGAAATCGGTCTCCTGGTTACCCTGTTGTCTGGCAGAAGTGCTCTCTCACATGGCTGAGCTGGCTCACAGAAGTTACTCGTTCCGAACTAAGGGTCATTCCATGGCACCAAGAGGCTGAACACAGCCTGCCTTCACCACTCGGTCACCAACCCCATCGTCCCCATACAACTCCTGCAGGCATTTTGCCGGCTATACAGAAAAAAACCTGCACCACCGGTGCTGAGAAGGAAGAAAGCTCAAATGACCCGAAAGAAAGCAATAGATTAAGCCTCAGTTAAAAGGGGAACGTGCAACCTGTGTTGAGCTGGTTGTTCGAAAAAGAATATGAAGAAAGAGAGGGAAAGGGTCCACGCAGGTTGACATTAAGAGCGTGCGAACTGCAGCCCATCTCCTCTGTAAGCTGAGATGTCCCTCAAACCCTGGCCAAAGCTCAAATGAATTTTCATGTCTGCAAGAGTGACTGACAAAGGCACACAGCCCTGCAGGTTGGCAGCTGTGCAAGGGCCACCCAAGCCACCTTCAATGGAAGAGGTGACATCTCTCTGCACCGAGACAGGAGGTGACAGCAGCCACCGCCAGGAACTCATTTTGTGCTGTCACTAAGAAGAGCTCAAAGCTGAAGGACTTTGTGACCTGCTGCAAAGTTGGGGAAGATTCACCTGAAAGGGCTGACAGAAAGGGGCTGAGCAGCATTTGATGTCTGAGCTATAAAGCACATCAATTCCTTGTAGCCTGCTTATGGCTTCTGTAAGTCAAGGTGGAGCATAAATGGCTTTAGCTGAGTTTTGTAATACAGTAATACTAAGAGCCAGAAGAAAGAGTCTGCATTTCAAGTGTCAGACTTGCAATGAAGAAGTCACACTTTCTAGGCTTTCTTCCACATCATTTTTAAAATCCAATAAATGAATGCACACAAAATAAGGCTGATAGTGGGGAGCTATTGATTCTAAACAAGATCTGCCCGAGCAAAGAAGAGCTAAATGACTTAGAGAATAAGAAAATTGATGTCTGAGGCCTCAGCCAGGCGTATTTCCACAGAAATGCAGCTCAGGCAGGCAATGCTGAGACAGAAACAAGAGCGAGCCTTTTTCTCTACCTGACTTGGCCTTGGTGTGAGGTGAGCAGAATTTAGTGCTGCCCCGCCACCTCGGTTGCAATGTCAGTTTTTTTCAGGCTGTTCTTGTTCACATCAATTACAGCACTGTTCACATACGCAAAGGGACCAGCACCATAAGCCCTGGGATACTCATGCTCAAAGTATGCCCAACCATACCCTAGTGTAAATCAGGTAGTGTAAATCAGAGCAGCTTCCCAAAAACTGACGCTGGAATTTTACCCCAGAAGCAGCCTTCAGCCTTCAATCCAATGCATGTACACACAGCTCTTCATTGCCATAGGCCCCTCCAAAGACCGCTTCTGATCTCACTGGCATCCCAGTAAGGCAGAAGCAACTGCACTGAAACTGACAGCACAAGATCTCAGCTCACCTAAGTCACCTCCTTTGAATTGCATGAGCTGCATCTGCACCACATCAGGATGGGGGCTGAAGTAGGGTTACAGCACTTGAGTTACTTGCTTCAAAAATAAGCTGCATCCCTCTGTCACTGTGTATGCAAAGGCTGGAGGATAACAGGCACACTGCCTGAAGGCCCGCTCCTCAAAAACCTCTCCTAGGAATCCATCAGGTAGCCAAGAAAAATTTCCAGCTACCTAAATTACTTTCAGACCTGGTTCTGATATATGTTGTTATGGAGGCCCCAATGCTGAGAGCTGCTCCACTTTGTTTCTCAGTGCAGAGAGTTGTTCCAGTTGTTTTTAATCAAACTGCTTAATTACAAAATGCTGGGGGACTTACTGCTTCTTTTTAAGTTCGTTCATTAATCTGTGTTAGATTCTGCTCAAATGAGTAATGGCATCCAGCCAGCCTGCTTCACAAAACTAACATTTAAAGAAGTAAATAACCGAAAATGGTTAAAAGGCATAATTATTTTTTCTGATGCAACATCTAATTAATCCGTGAAGCTCACTGAAACAAGCTCTAATTGAAGAAAATACCTTAACAAGATTTTCAAAAGGAATGATTAGACATGGTTAGGAATAGGAATACTGCCATACCAGCCAGTGAAATCAAGCTGCAAAGTCACTCTTGTGTTTCTATATATAAGCCAACCACAGGCAGGGGCTGAGAAAGGCTTCTGTCTGCCTGGCATAAGCAGCCCAATGCAACACAGCGTTGTTTGCGTCGGGCTGAGGCACGGCATGTCAGCCATTATCAAAGACAAGGTCCATCTAATCTCATTATCATTCATCTGCTTGCTTATGGCAGTCCTAATATTGCTGTGTAACATCAGAGGAATGTGATAATGAATAACTGACTCATGATGAAGCCATCATCTCAAAAGCCCTCTATGCAACTAAATGAATTAGCGCTGCTATGAGCCATGTCTCGATGTGACTAAGCTCCCAAGATAAACCAACCGTTTACCCATTAGTGAAGCAAACTGGAACCAGCCCAGAATGAGGCTTCTGGCAGAACACCTTCAAGGTAATTTCCTCATAGCAAGCGTGACAAGCGTGCCCTCAGGAGATGTGATCTCCTGGAAGAGAAATCGGAGACAGAAGTTGCTGGAGATACAGCTGAAATTCTGGCTCCACTGACGCTCTCCCATTTCCTATGGATCTTTAAATCCAATTCCCTGCTCTGTGCCTTGAGAAGATGTGATATCAAATATCAGGAGCAGAGAACATCACCTCTTCACAGCACCAGCTGTGACAGATGTATTTCGCTTGCCCAGGAGATCTGCTCACCCAAGGCACACGTGGCACCGCCGTCGCATGGAAACGCTTTCCAGGGAGAAGAGGGAACCCTCAGGAAATCCTGAATATCTGAAAGCAAAACAGCTACTTCTGGCTTCAACTATTTGTTTTTAATTTTTGCTCTGGAGATTTTCTCCATCTTCAAATTCAACCAACTAATCACGTTTCATAGGAACCTTAACAGGCAAAAGCTCAGGATCACGTACCAGAGGCAGCTTTGATTTCAGCCACGCTCAGCTGACGATTCCATTTGGCTGCTGCAAGCCAGCTACTATGATACAGGGAAAAAACATAGAGAGGAGTTCAAAATACAACTTAGAACCGTGCACCCAAAGCATTACCTGTTTTCCACATGAGTGAACATAAAACAATTCTTGTTGATATGTAAATACCCACAAATTTCTGCTCAACTCTCCCCAAAGAAGGTCTGACATGCACTGCTGTATGGCTTCACATGTACATAAATGGAAGGCTACAGGGTAAGACACCGCAGAACAGTTTTCCAAGAAACCTTAAGTAAAATCCAGCATCTGGAATTATTCTCATTACATTTTTCAGTTTTGTTTGTTTTTTTTCCCACATATTTTAGAAATGCTTTCTTCATTATTTCTGTCCCTCGACCAATTTTGTCCAAAGCTCAAAGTTAAAACAAGCATTTCTGCAGACACACTTCTCCCTTCCAACCCCTTATCAGCAAAGTGTTGGCAGGGAGGATCCCAGCCCGCAGCCCACTGTGGGTCCCTGCCAGCACTGGCTGGAACTGCCTTGCCCCGTCTAGACACCCTGCATCCTGGGCCCGCACTTCCTTCCTAGGAAGGGCTATTTTCAATTTGCAGCTATATTCCCCCACCTCACCACAACCTCCTTTGGGGAGTTGTAGAGTGCAATGAGGTCTTCCCCAAGCCTCCTCTTCTTTGGACTGACACATCCCAGCTCCCCCTGCCACTCTCCATAAGATTTGTGCTCTAGACCCTTCACAGCTTCATTGCTCTTCTCCAGACACACTTCAGAACCAGAAGAATAGCTCAAACTTGAACAGGAAGGAAACAATCTGCACTTCAACAGGCACCTACATCTTGCATCACTCAGGGCTTCCCCCCATTCCCCATCCCTTATCTGGGCACAGGCAGGATCCCAGCAGCCATTTTCAGCTGGTGGTACCTGCAGGCTTTGGTCATGGAGCATCATCACATTCCAATAGGAAATTATGTGGCTGTTGGATCATCAAGTACTCAAATCATTCAGAAAACAACAATGCAGTGCAACTGAAGTAGAATAAATTACTCTTTATCCCAGTTTTGTCATACGGGCTGTTTGCAGCTGTTACGTTAACATCCATCTGTCTCTGCTATTTGCAATGCCATTCACTGCTATCGTTTAACAGCCACGTTCTCCTTTCATCCAAATGAAGAGTTTCTGAGGGAACAGCTGGGCTGCCACGTGCATCCCATCGCTCCACTCCTGGGTAGCACGCAGGGAGGCACAGCACTGTGTGCCACTTCACAGTGTTTCAAAGAGAAACGTGGCCTCTGGCCAAAAAGCCTATCGTGGTTTTGCCAAAACAACAGGCTCGAAATTCACAACTAAAGCCAGCCCAGAGCCGTAAGACTGATTTATTTAGAAGCTGCTGAATGAAGCATCTTAACAGGAAAAAGATGCTGATGTACTTCAAGGATCTGGGCTTTAACACCACATAACTGATACCAAAATCATCTTCACAGCTCTGCCAGCATGCAGAGAGAGTTTAGTTTTACTTTAAAGATGGACTAAGTGAGACATGCCAATAAGGTCCAGCAATGCTGACAAAACAAAACCTCTACTCTGTTCAAACTGCCTCAAATCAGAGCCACGTTTGTGACCCTTCCTCCTGCCTCACTTGGAGAGACACCACAGCATTGCCAACCTCGTCGCTTCAAGACCAGGCTGCTGCTGGTTTCCAAGGTTGAGGCTGCTCCTCCCTTGGAAGCACTCAAGGCCAGGCTGGATGGGGCAACCTGATTTAGTGGGAGGTGTCCCTGCCTACAGCAGGTGGTTGGATCAATAAGGATTACAGAATAAGTCTCAGAACCGCAGCAACCTGTTTGCTGTGCACTGAGGGATGCATTTAACCCACACTGCTCCATCCCTCACCCTTTCTTAGAAGTAGCTGCACACTTTTCCTAAAAAGAAGGGCAGCACTTGGAAAAGAATGAATAGAAAAGACAACACTAAGACAGGAGTGTGAGGAATATTCTGACGGTGGCCCTCAGGGCTGAAGATGTTTCCCTGCTTCACTGTAATGGAGAAACATCTGGATGGAGAAAGAATCAGAGAAAGGAGCCTTTATTACAAGCCCTGGTACAGATGGAGTGCTTGCTTGCTAAAGAGAATACAGCAGTGTCTTGCGCCTGGTTCACACAGAACATCACTATTAATGCCCATCCATTATGCCTGCTGCAGGCAGATACACACAAGCTCCAGCCTAAACTGAGCTGAGAGAAATAAACTTCACCTTTCATGTGCAGCGCCGCGCAGTTCCTCAGCTGCAGCCTCAGCAGATGACGTGTTGAGGGATCCTGCTACATCTGACATCTGCATCCCTCACCTGGATCTGCACATGAAGTGAAGGCTATGGGATAAAAACCTTTTCAACTCGTGTGCACAACCCTAAGCAGTCTCTGAATTTTAATGACAAGCTGCTGCTTCTTTCCCTCGATAACTCTCAGCTGCACCCACTCCAGGACAGCAGAGCTTGCAGCTCTACCTGCCACACTCAGACCAGATCCCCCTTACGGCAAAGCTTTCCAGAAGCATAAGTTAGAGCTGAAAGGTCTTTACGCAGCAAATTGCAAATCAGGACAAGAATCTGCATCCCAGTCATTTACACTGAAGTGAGGGTAATCACCCGCAGTCCAATTTAGCAGCACTCCAGACTTCTGCTCTGATGGATGTGACTGCAACACGCAGGGCAGCAGAGAATTGTGTCTTATCATGCACAGGCATCCAGAGAACAGAACAGCACGGGGCAGGTTTAACAGTAATTGTATAGAGATCTATACTGCATTCTTTCCAGTTTCCACTAATTATAGCCAGCATATATATAACCTATACCATTCATGATATCCTGACAAATGGAAGACTTGAGATCTATGGAAGTTTCAGCTTGGCATCTCTCAGCGGCATGAAACTGGATGAAACAAATCGTATTTGAGACCATTCACAGGGGGTGAGGATGGGATTTTTTTTTTTCCCCTATTCAAAGAATCTCTGAATACGATCAGCTTTGGGAGCCGAGCACAGGCTAAGAACAATCTCACATAAATACAGGAAGAACTGATGACAACACTTGGGAATAATCACAATGAGTCAAAATTGCAGAAGTCTTCCCAATGCTGCAGGATCACTTGGAAAAACAATCTCTCATTTTCCAAAGACAGTAAGAGATGATAAATGAGGACACATTTATTAAGAGAGAACTTTGCATCCAGTTTTCCCTCAAATCACAGCAGAGGATGTTCTCTGCGCTGAATGCTTCTTTCTAACACAATAATCCCAATATGTGCACGGGACCAAGATGTAAGAACCTCACTGACAGATTTGCTTAACACCCTGAAGAACTATTCAGCTCCAGGAAGGAGAACCAGAAGGATACTTATTGCAACCTCAATTTGCAGAGGTTCAAACAGAAGAATGTGTACGCCTCAAGGGAAGCTCCTCATCAATGTGCAAGGTAAACTGGTATATATGAGAGTGCTGAAGGCTGCCCAGTGCCTCTGCCAGGGTGGGCACAAGCTACAGCCAATGTGAAGATCTTCTTGTAATCCAGTTAACGATGCATGGGCCAAACAAAACCCAGCAGCAAAACGAACCGTGCAGCTGGCAGCTCCACAGCTTTCTTCTCCTACCATGGATTGCTGCTGTCTTCTTACACAGCATTCATCTCCACCTTGGTTTTCCTCACTTGCAGGACAACCAAGCTTGGTTCCTATGCAAGACCGAACTGCAGTTCATTCAGAATGGCTGAGAGATATGGGAATGTCAAGCATTCTCTACGCTGGTGAAGCCTGCAGGCAAGCTTCAGCAGACAGCCATGTGCTAAGCTGGAGTGGGGCATGCACAGGAGAAGAATTACATTTGGGTGGTGGCACAGGGGAAATTATGAAAGCAATTCAGAAGCATTGTAATGAAGTACAATGCACTGCAGTGCTGCTCAAATTCAAAACAGGAATAAATTCTTTCATATGTTAAGTGCTCCCTGTAGTACAGAGCTGCCTAGAGCACGAGGCCCGGGATGGGGGCACTGCGGTACGCGCTGGGAGCCGGGCTTGGGTCTGTGACACAACTGCAGCTGAAATGCAAACCAACATGCCCACGGCCCCTCAGCTGTCGGAGCCACAAAAGCCAAATTAAACATTGCTTCAGCTGCAACTTACCCTTTGTACCTTTAAAACCATTATATTTAAGAGCAGTGTCATTTACGAGCTGGCCGTGGGGAAGGGCAGGTGTTTGACACTGAGAAATCATTTCAGCTAGGGGTGATAAATCCCATCTATAAATTGAAAGCCTCCAAAATGAGCTCTATGTTCAATCTCAGCCCACTATTTTCATTTGACTTTGCTGACAGACACCGAGCTCCCAACCTGAACAAGCTCCACCACTGCCAGTGGCACAGTTGTAACGTGGTCACAGCAGCACACTGCTGGTCCAATACCTGCTGGATTCAATAGAAGCCTTTCAGTAGGCTTCAGCAAACCCTGGTTCACTCCCTAAGTGACACTGCATGTCTTTTTATTGTCTTTCACAGCACTGGGAGGTTAAAAGCGTGCTTTCCCTCTGGCCAGCCTGAGCAGCTCCCAGCAGGAAGCTCCATCTCACCAGCAGCCCTGGGAGCCTTTCAGGGTAAGCACACGTGTCACCTGGGGACTGCCTGGCAGCCCCTTCATTTGGGATGGCTTAAGTATATTCTGACACTGAAACCACAACAACTTCACTCAGCTTCGCTTGAAGAAGAGCTTGGTTTGTAAAATCCAAACCAGGAGTAGAACTGTAATGTCAAAGGAGGTTCTCACTTATAACTGAGAGGCATTTTCAGGTGTCACGCGAGCCGTACGTCGTGTCCATCTGTGAGTGGTCTCATTTCCTTACATTTACAACCTGCAAAAACCGTGAATAAACTCTGACTTTATGATTTTTCTTTCCAGTAAACTTCAGATTTGTAACTTGGCAGAGGGAGCCATTGTATGTAACCACCTGTGCAGACTTTTAACTAAACACTCCAGCTTTAAAACCGAGAAAATACAAAGCGTTAACACCGCTCAGATAGACGCTTGGGTACCTTCCAACTTTACAAGACAGGTTGTGAATGTGGAGCACCCTCATAAAGTCTCTGCTCTCCTACAGTGCACGATGACACGGGAGTGCTGCCTTGTGCAAGATTTACAGCATTAGGGCTGTCCCCAGGCAAGAGGCACTGCAAAGAAAGGTGCACGTGGGGCTTTGGGGAGGTCACAGCCTCTCCCTGCGCTGTGCTTACTTGACAAAGGTTGCTCGCAAGCTGGAAGCCACAGAACTAACCCCAGCAGGGGTTTCCACTTGTGTTATTCTTAATATTTCATTGGAAAACACCACCAGGTCTGAACAAAGCAGCAGCCTTGTTCTGCCAGGTGCTTAACATGCTGTTAGTAGAAATGGCTCCATCCCAAAGAGTTGTAGGCTGTACTGACAACGAACAGAGGAACAGCTTTGTTAACCACATTTCATAGATGGAAAATTGAGGCATGGGGGGAATAAAGTGACTTACTGGTGGCCACACAAGTCATGGGCAGAACCAGGATTTGAACCCAGGTCCGGCAGCACCAGGATTCAAAACACTGTGTTGAGTTACTGCTGGAGAAATGGAAAACAAGATCCGGCTGCATGAGAACACTGAGATTCTTCCAGACTAGAAACATAACACAGAGGAAGACATTATAACTGCAGGAAAAGCAAATCTTTACCATACCCCGGCCCTCTTGGACTCTTCCCAAGCCCTTCTAGTTCAACACTCTGAGGGCTTTGATTTCAGAGTTGTCAAGTTTCAGCTAATTGTCTATTTTGTTAGGCTCTGATCTGCCATTTCTTCCATAAAAACCACAGTGTGCTGTGCCTGCCTGGGCGGTGTTACCTTCAAGTCTGGGTCCCTTTGACGAGGACAGGGGCCAGCACAAGTCCTTTACACTGACAGCACAGGGCTCTCGGGGTCCTCCCCATGCAGCCACTGTAGGTAAAGCTGCAGAGCTGTGTACTTACAGGGGACTTCCCCTGCAAGATGGGGATGAGAACACGACAAAGCACTGAACAAGAAGCCCCTGATCAATGGTCACAGCTCGGAATCAGTGCAAATAAACTGACATTGCTCGAAAGTGAGATCATTGGCAATTTATTCCTGCCCGAGCCCTACCAGAAAGAAAACAGTGTTTCATGTTGGGGCTTTTTTTCTCCTCTCTCTCGTTCTCATTTCTCATCTCTTTGCTATTTCCATGTGCTTCCCACCACACTGTGATTAATCTTTTCTAAGGCCTAGGGGACTGGAGTAAAGAGGTAAGTCAGACTCTATCAAAGACCCTACACAGAGGCAGCCAGGATCTGCCCCAGCCTTTGTGGGGCTGCAGCATTCCAAGAAACATTTTCCATCCTCAGAAGTTATGAAGAGTCAGAACTTTTACAGCTCATTAGTAAATCATTAATGAGATATTCCTTTTACCTCTCAACAAGCTCCTTGCTTCCCTCCCCCAAACCAATCCTAAAATCCTCCTGTGAAAAAGAGCATTCTGTTTTCAAGGCCCCGTAAATGCCAAACTCCTTTTCTTCCACTCCCCAGCACATTTTCCATGAGCTGAATTCAAGCCCTGCAAAGCAACTGCCAGGGAGGTGCCGGGCTGGAGCCAACCTGCTTTGGCGTCAGCAGGAGGATCACCGCTGTGCCATGTAGGATTTGTCCCTCGCTCCCATCTCGCCCAAGCAGAGGAGCAGGATCCCTAGTGAAAGCCTGCTGGATGCCTGACTCCAGTACTGATCCTATCTATGCAGAAGGAACATGACAGTCCGGCCATCGATGTCAAAGCACAGCAGGTGGTCAGCTTTTGCAGTGTGTCAGGAATTGCCCTTGCTAACATCAGAAAGAACAGAACCCATCAGTGCAGAGAGTGCCGGCCTGATGATGATGCTGGAAGAACAGGTGTATTAAAGAAACAGGTGTAGAACAGGCCTACAACTCCTCCACTGAGGAGTTATTTTCCCAAACAACTGCAAAACAGATTGTAGAAAATGGTGAGTGCTGCAGGATCTGAGCGTACTCGAAAAGAAGAGAGGTCCTGCCAATGTGCCCGGGTCCAAAATAATATTCCACTGCATTCATGAAGATGTGGGTTCTGTACCGGATCCAAACTTCACAAAATTACACTTGGGTTTATAAAACAAAAACATTTAGAGAAATTACTTGTCATCTGACTTCTGGTTTTCTTTACCCTTTATTAAATCAAGAAATCCCTCACACACATCTCATGGCATGTTAGCACTTATTCATATCCTCGTGGCAGACTCAGAGTACCTGCAAACACTTGCAGTTTCAGAGTGGTCATTCTACCAACAATAACCCAGCACTATTTGACGGCAGCCCTGAAATCTCAGCTGCTGACACCTCCTGACTGAAAGCAGAGTTCTCTGATGAGGAAAGAGGTCTGTCCCCTGCTTGAGAGAGAAGTCAGAGCGTAGGGCTGCTGGAAGATGAGGAATAAACGCAAGGAGCACCTGAAGTAACGTGCTGAAGTATCACAGGAAGCATGGTACTTTGCCACGGTGTTTTAAAGCATCACCAATAATAAGAGGGCAGATGAGCACCAGGTTTAGAGTCAAGAAGTTGTGCTGTCTAGAATGCAACAGGAAATTTGGAGTGCAATTTAATATATATACATATATTAATTAAACTCTGAAACAACTGTAGTTCACATAGATTTGCTTAAAATAATTTACCAAAACTATCACTGTCAGCGCCAGGATATCCCACACAGGACACTGCCTCCCATGACATCACCTCTTAGAGTCGCCCAGAGATGCACTCACTCCTGGGAACCCAAAGAAAGCAAGGTTAGAACCTCCCTGGGAATTCAGTTTGATTTGTGCACGAGGCAGACACCTCAGCTTTGCGTACTTACAGCAAATGAACACAGCAGCTTTGCTTTCTGGAGAACATTAAGGTGGTAGCTGAGGCGCCTAAAGTTATTGAATGGAAAACTACACAGAAAGCAAACTATCCCTCTCCTTGCCAAAGCACAAGGAGGGAAACCAGACAAGATTGAAATCAGCAATTCCACCCTGACAGTAACATCAAATCTCTCCTAATGGAACCACATGCAACATAAAAGTGATCTATTGCCGAGATGCAAGTGTTCTGGTTGATTTCAACTCAAGCTAATTCTAATATCAAGGTACAACTGGGGGAGCTCTTGCTTATGTATAGCGCAGGTTAAATCCAGAACATCTCTTTGGTGGAAATGAAGCTCTTATACCTGCCCTCAAAATTGTCTGGGCTTCCTCTGCTTTCATCTCCCTGCTTTGCACCCCTGGCATTGCAGGGACAGACCCCCAGTGACAACAGGGGGACAGAGGGGCACACACTGCAGACATAAAGCCTCTGCCACACAGACGTGAAGGAGACACAGAGCTCTCAGCGCAACTGGTAGACACCAAAATATCAGCACAGAGGTAATAACGTAAGGGGCGTTAGGAAAAGAAGAGCTTTGAATTAGGCCATGATTATGCACACCAGATGAAGCAAGAACAGCTACAAGTAGTTAAGAGCCAAGCAAAACCTACCCATTAAGAGAGATTTGCATTTTGCGAGGGCCCAGAGAGACCTATTTTTCTATTTTATTTCTCCAAGCATCTTTTTGAGGGAAAGGGTAATTTAGCTCAAATTTTCCTTGGATTTCTTTTCAGTGAGTGCAGTCTTTTTTTATTGAGTAAAGAATGATCTTTTCAGGAAAGTTATTAAAAAAAAAAAAAAAGCCATGTATGTTCAATTAAAATGTTAAATAAGATAGGAATTAGTTTGCAAAACGTGAAGTGCTAACAACCTTGGCATATTGTAGTCGGACACACTTCAACAACAATCCTTTCCTGCACAAAAAGCATTTCATATAAACAACTTAAATCAGCTCTATTAGCAGTTTTAGAAATAGGGATGTGGTTAAGAAGACAATTCCAGCCAGAAAAGGGCAGACTTGTGTAGGGGAAAATTAAGGGAATGTAAATCATTTTCCAATAAATATTCCATACACAATATTCAGCTGTGTGATATACAATACTGTCTTCTTCCAGAGATATTGCCTTCCCTCCCTGTGGATGCTGAAAGCGATTGCAGTATTGAGTTTCAATTGATTGTTAACAAAAGCCCAAGCCCGTTCCTACTTCTGATTCAATCCACTTAGAATAGCAGGCTGAGCTTTTCTAATCTCATTTTAATTTTCCATGGGGGACTGAGAGTCCAAAATCCTTCAGAGTGGGCTGGAAGTTCCAGCTGTAGGATGCAACAACCTGGTTCAAAGTCAATGGAAAAAGACCTGCATGTAGCCTGGGTCCCAGCAGCCTCTGTGTACATGGGAAAAGCCCTGAATCCCCATCTTTCTCATGAAGCAAAGCATCGTTCTACCCAGATCAGACCTCCATATACACTTAACGCTCAGCATTTGGATGAAAAAGAATCACAGGAAACAGCCCAGAGAGATTCCATTGCAACTGTAATGGGAGTTCCAGTTTGGGCAGACTCACTTCTTGTGCTCACATTCCCCCTTTCGAAAACACCCATCAAATGAAAAGCAAACAGGCACCCTGAGCTCTTGGCTTTCTGAGGTGCCATTCACACAGGACTGGCTCCTGTCCATCTCATGCTGCCTTCCCAACCCCAAGGTCTCCATCAGTGCCAGATTTGCCATGGTGTTCCAATGGGAACTCCAGTGCTGGCAGGTGCCTGGGGACAGTCTCCAGACTCATTCAAACAGCCCACACCCTTGAAAATCAGCCCCTCGCCCTGCAGTTCCATATGTCTCTCCTGCCCTACCTCAGCCCCCTCCCTCTCCATATACCTTTTCTCTGCAACTTCAACGTTTTTTGCATTAATGGGATAAATACAGGAAATTCCTGCTGTATGTTAAAACAAGGTGGTATCGCAGCAGCGCTCCAGACCGATGTATCAAGCTAAGAAAAAGGTTCCATTACAACTCAGCTCTCAACTCTTTGTACAACTTGAGGTACGCTACAAGATGTACCATAAGCACAGAAGTCACATTTCTTGAAATACAAGAAGTAGTTCGGGCAGAGCGGATCCCTCACCACCCAATGGGCAGCAGCACTCAGTACCTCGCCACTGCAGATCTATTCTACAGCCTTAATGAGGCAGATGCAAGCAGCAGGTACTTGTTCTCTAATCAACACATTTGGCCACTTTATGATCATTAACCCAGCACTGGTGGTATTTCTCCCTTCCTCCCTCTCTTCCCTCTCAATCCCAACATATGCCAGGCTTTGAAATCAAGCACATTCCCCATTCCCCAGCACCTGCTGTGCACAAACCACTGCTGCTCATTCGCTGCAGCACCTCAAGATATATTCCCGAGATCTAAAAATAAGCTCGTTACATTATTTGACAGTCGAGAATTAAATGAAATTGGAAGTAGAAATTATTTGCTTGATTACTTAATACAGGCCAGACTTTTATCAAAATATTTTGACATGAGGAGATTTGTGAAAATAAATAGGCAATCAGCAAGTCATTGCTAACGGAAAAGAGGGTTGTTTTTTTTTCAGGGAAAGAAGTATATATTACCTGTCACCACCACCACGTGAAAGTCACTGCACTGCACCACACATGGGTGAGCACTTATGTCTTTGGGAGCTCTTGGGGGTAAACTGGAGCACATGTCTGTTCAGTGTGATGAGAACCCTAACCCTAAGCCTAAGAACAACAAAATAACCCTCACATTCATGTTTCCTCCTCTTTTCTCAGCCTGCACAGTGTAATTAGAGGGCACTTGCTTCTCTAGCCCTCTCTGTCAAGATCTGAGAAGAGGGTTTGACAATGTTGTGCCATCTACCGTGTCAGTACTTCAAACTAAATGAGTTTAGGCAAGCTCAGTGCCCTCCTTCTTCCAGACAAGGTATGGGACACCTCCAATCCCAGCCAGATGTCTGTCATCGCTGGTTATGCTCACTGTGACATGCTATTTGTAACCAAGGTAGTGAGTGCCAACGTTAACGGAGCATGTCTTGTTTTATATCCAGGTAAACGATGTCTTTTAAGATCTGACTAAGAGGAGTCTTGGGATCTGCAACAAATTAGCTGTTCAGTGTTAGCTACGAATACATGGTACCAGTCTGTTACAGCACATGCAGATATAAATGCCTCCTGTTAACAACAAAAAAAATAGCACATATGAAATGGGTTTATCTACTTTAGGGATAGCATTAGCATCATTTTCCTTTGCTTACCTCCTTTTTGGAGCTAGCTTGCATAACGTTTCCTAGAAATACACTCATATGTACTGCTGCATAGCTACGGCATCACACCAACGAGGCACTGCAACCGGGGCTAACAGGAGGCAGGGGGAGGAGGGGAGCACCCGCATGCATTTGTTAACACCAGCAAATCCAAGGATGGGCTGTGGCCGAGCCAGGTGAATTGTTCCAAAACAGCAGGACAACTCCCATCAGAATTACACAGCCTTGGTCTGGAAAGATTACATTCGGCACAGAAAACACACACCTCCATTTGGAAAGGCCTCACTTAGCATCTGGTGTGGTGTGTCAGATTCCATTTGAGATACTGGGCTCCGGAGACCAGCGGGAGAAAACACACTCCAGAGTACATGTGTAACATGAGGAGTTAATCCCACACAGGCATTCATCTTTTCAAAGTATATATTTCTGACAGTTCTGGAAAGCACGCTTACTATTTCCATAATGTTTGAAAACATACAGACACTTTCCCTCAGTGTCACAACGTCTTGAACTTCTGAGGCCCTTTTCGTGACACCATAAACTTCTCCTTGGAAGCGCAGTATGATGTCAGAGGATGCAACAGTACAAGAGGTGAAGAGGAAAGCTGTGGGAGCATTCAAATAGCTTTTTCTGGCCTTAAAAAATAAAAGAAAATTAAAAAACAAAACTGAAGCTTGATCCAAGAACATTTTGTTCATTTGCTATACAGGGGTGCCTTTTGTATGAGCACAGACTGTTTTGTGGACTCTGGTCCTCTGTAGTCACCATGAAACAGAAAACATACAATGAAGCTAGTGATGTGTTATCATCTAAGACTTCTGTGAATGCTATTTCTGTCTTATGTTCGCTGTGACTGCTGGTCAAACGTTCATCCACTACAACTCGATAAAAACAGGGAGTTTTAAATACTTATCATGGATATTTATAGGTTATTTTCTTCTCTTATCTTGCCTGCTCAGTTGGCACAATAGCGCTCATTAGCGTCCAGGTTTGAGTGAATCTTCCAACATAAACAGCTGTGGGTTGGTTTTTATTCTTTAAGCTGGTTTCTCTCGCATTCATCGGGGTTAACAATATCTGTATTTTTAATAAACGACCCACTTTGATATCATCCAGGTAAGCCATACGAGTTTCACACAAGCATCACTGAACTGCTGTATCCACTGCCTCCAGACTTGACTCACACTGCAGTTCCTGCAGAGGTTTAATGAACAAGTCGAATTTGATGCAAGCTTTCTGAAGTTTGGCAGCTCTGATCAGCAAAATAAGTGTGCTAGATAATTAGAGTGCTAAGCTGATATTTATCTCTAATCGCTCAGATGAAAGAACTAGATTTCACAAGAACCATCTTTATATTTATTACCGTACACTGAAAAGACAGCACTGATTGAAGGCAAACATGAAGATGTTAACAAACACCAGCCTGTGTACACATTCAGCCCCTGAGAAACATCTCTATGGAGCGACCACATCTGTGGTCCCCATGGGGAACCAGCACTAAGGCCAAAAGCAGTGCCCAGCCCTTGAAATTGCCCTACCAACACCCTTTGGAGTATCACATTTGGGTTCAGACCCAAGCTGACAAGGCTGCAGCTGCTCACAGTCAAAGCTCATGGCCCCTCAACCACTGCCTCCTACTTACATCAAGTATCTCAACCTCTGAAGTTAAAGATATGTCTGTAAAACTCAGCAAGTTGTTCGTCTCCATCCACGTGTCAAAGACACCAGCTGAGTATATTTGGGATACCTTAAACTTTGTTGAAAACCCCAATCCTCCTTCCATTGTTACATTGGCATTTACACCCACCCAGACACAAACACTTGTGGTTAAAAAGAATTAAATGTAAATGAAACAAAAGAAACATCTCAGGAAGAATATGAGGACTTCAGCAGTAGAATGTGCCTCCATATGCCAAAGGAAGAAAAGCAGGGAACAGATGGCTTTCTTGCTTTGTCTTCATAGTGCTCTCAATACTCACACGGCTTCATATTTTGGGTTAATATTTTTATCCTAACCGAGTGATTAAAAATAGAGACAGACGGAGGATTGTATTTCATTCTATAATTAGGCAGACACAATGAGGTGAGTTCTCAGCATGGTACAAAGGAAAATAAAGCATCTGTAGCTCCATTGGTGATATTTCCTATCCACATGGGAATAACTTTTACTCTGATATATGCAATAGAAATGAAAATTGTAAAAACCCTCAAAACCCACAAAAACATCTGGGGTTTACCATGTTATTAATGAAACAAAATACCACAAGGCCTTCTTTCAGGACGAGACTTCACTCTTCCTAAACTTCAAGTACATGCTTATTTGCTCAGTGCCTTAGAGAATGAAGAAGTGGGCATCTTATTTCAATGCTAGAAATAACAATGGGCTTGCTCTTTTTAAACGCTTTGGATATAAAGCTGCCATAAAATCAGCTTTAAGCAGAGTTCAGCATCCCAACTGAAGCATCACCGGATGAACAATGACTCCATCAACACCCACAGTGAGCATGGGCCATGGGGATGTCAACTCATTACCCGAGGTCCAGTAAAGTGACTTCAAGATAATCACACACAAAGCAAAAGCAACTTAGCTCTAGGAGAGACTCAAGGCTCTCTAAACAAGGAGCAACCCAGAGGCCAATTTGCTGGGGTTCCCATGGCAGGCAAAGAGCAGCCCGTCTACCAGCAACACTAAGAGAATTTGTGCCGTGAGGTTTGCTCATGGCTGAAATGCTGTCATATGAACAGGTCGGAAAGGATCATTTTCTCACAGAGCACTTAAGTTGCTTTGCAGTAATTAGATATTTGGAGTCTCAGATGCCAGACACAGGAGCATGTGCTTGTATCACCTAGTGCAAGAGAGCTGGTACACACAAGAACCATACAGAAGTGATCGCTCTGGTCACCCATACTCTTGCTGTGGTACTAGAAACAAGAAAAACAACTCATGAAAAGGTCTACCAAGTGCCATCAGGGTCTCCATTCCAATGTCTGGGCAGTGCCTTGGTAAGCTGGGCAGGCACCACACCTGCTTTCTATAATGGACTTGTTCTTAAACAGCTTGTGCTTTATGGATGACATCAGAACGACGGCCAACTCATTATTGCCAAAGCAAGAGAAAAAAAAACACAAAGCAGGTGCCAAAAATAACATGAGGTCTGTTGTGCTCAACGCAAGTAGCAGGAACCCACAGCCCAAAGAGCCAGGACAGAGGGTGACGGCAGCAGCCAGGCAGGGCGTGTGTGCAGGACAAGGCCTGATGATTCGGCTTTTCCAACACTCTGCTCTATTTACAGCAAAGCACAAGGACCTCTCACGTCCCTTCCTCTCCCCTCTTCAGAACACAGGGATTGCCATGGTGACTGACTAGTGGCCCAACAAATGCAACACCCGCTGTCAGCAGGAGCTGGTACTCTGTGCTACAAAGGAAAAACACCACGACCAGCTAGTCAGGAGGGGAAGGTTCCTCCTAATCCCTTTGCCATTTGATATTGCGTCATGGCTTCCATACCAGCAGGCTTAGACTTTGCCTGAAGATGTCCCTTAATGCAAACACAGCGTGAAGCATGGGCTTACGGGCACAAACTCAAATCCAACAAGACTTCAATGAGCAGTTTCCCTGTGCAGGAGCTGTGCTCCCATCTGCAGCATTCAAGTTCACAGGGCCTTGCTCATCCCATGTATGCAACAGCCCCAATTCCCTGCTCCAAGACGTCTTGGACCAAAATGGTGCAAACGTAGATGCAAAATTTAAGCAGCCTCAGACAAAATGGGTCCAAATCTGGTCTGAAGAGGATGCCTTTGCTCAGCCCTGTGCACACTCGCCTGGAGTTGGCAGGTAACCCCCAACAAAAAGATATTTGAAGCTGGAGTGGTCTGGAGTGCATGGAAACATGAAGTGCTGCTGAACACTGACAGTGCCGAGCAGCAGACAGATATAAATGGTACCTGACAGCCCTTTACAAAAGCTTCTCTGGTCCAGAAGTACTTTTCCAGTTGTGATGGAGGATTCTCTTGGAGAAATAAAGCAGCATATGGAAAACCCCCAGCACTGCATGTTCTCATAATTTTTGGAACACTGTAAATATTTGAGTCAGTAGATCTTAATCCATAAACACAGCTGGACTCAAGAAACAATGATGGTAACTTATTATAATTTAAACAATTGTGTAACAAAACAAACCAATGATAATCACTTCGGTTTTCTAAGTACAATAGGCGCAACCTTTTCACAAAGTTAACATGATGGTACATGCAATTACATAAAAATAAACGTACATATGCTAAGACAAATTATTCTCAGCTTTTAAAGAACATTGTAGAGGGATGACTGCGGAGGAAAAAAAGCTGTATGGTGCACAGCCAGCAATTCATATAATGTACAGAGCTGGAATAGTAACTGCCAGCCAAAGGACATCCCTTTTCCCTTCCATCCCCTTCCAGAACATATTAGTTTAATTGCTTTATGACCAGGAACATCATTCCCCCAAGTTCACCCTCAATGTAAGCCCTTATGCACACAGTTTACATACAAAGAACTGGTGGCCGATCTCTGCTGTGATTAAGGAGAAGAACATTTATCCAAACTACATAAGAACAGACCTGGGCAGTCAACTCACATTTTAAATAAATTAAGGGGAGCTTAAGTTCTTTCCTCAAAGTTCAAATAAGTTCAATTCCTTCTTATTTCCATTCCCTCTTTGCATTTTCATGAGAGACTGCATTCAGCAACATAACCTAGAAACAGAAGTAAACACAATGTGCTTCAAACCCACTCCAACTGTCCTGAGCTGGGTGCTATCCTGAAGTTTTTACCAGGTCAAAAGAGATGTAAAGTAGGTTCAAGTAGCACCAGAGCACACAGCCAACACAAAGCCTGTGCAAAGGCAACAATTTAAGTACATTTTCTGTAAGCAAAATACTGACTGTGGCTCTAGACTATTATTTCACTAACATGAAAATCAAAAAGACAGCAAGAGTCCCACCTCAGCCAGTAGAATCTACAGAATTCAAGCAAAAACTGGCAATGAGGAAGAATAAAGCTATTTAGTGGAGCAATGTATTAGTCTGATGTTCCATAACTGCAGCGTTTGTACTATCAGAGCTCAGTCCCTTTGCATGCACCCCTCAGAATCACAGGGGATAAGCCTGCAAGCAGGCAACACACAAGCAATGAGCCCAACTTGCAGCTCGTGCTGAAGGCAGTATCATAAAATGAAAAAGCTGCCGTCTGAATTAATCCTAGTTCTAGCATTTCTAGTTCAAAAAGAAGCACACGAGCAAAACAGCATCTTTTCAACCCTCTTCTTTGCACTGAGAGACAGATGAGCCATATTAACTGGAACTATCAAAAAAAATCAAGTATGGAAAACATCAGCCCTGCAGTACAGGTCTGGCAGAGTTAGAATCAACTAAAATCAGGATCCTATAATAGGAACTGACAGGGAAATTCTAACAACTTGCGCTGCTTATAAATGCTAACATCAGCCAGGAAAGGGATAAAGACACAGAGCTGAAATCCCATTCTGGACTAAAACTTCCCCAAGTTTTCAGGGAACTTTGATTAAGGAGTTCAGCGCGGTCCAGGTGTAAGTGCGAGTCTTACAGAAGTAATGAGAAGGCCTAAGAACAGCTAAAGGTTCAAAGGAACTCTTCATTCAGAGTACAACTACTTTTTCAATAAAGCAAACCGCAGCACAGGACGGTAATTCCAGTTCCTGACACATGACCTCTACAGTCAGTGCGCTGCACTTCGCACTTGAAATATTGCCTCTGCTCCATTTGAATATATAAGAGTATACTTTAAAAAAAGGGAATAATAAATCTAGGACAATGACCACATTAATCCAGACCCCATTTGGCAGGGTCTGCCAAACAAGCATTAACAGCCATTTATGCATGTTCCTAAATGGGAGATCATTCATTGACTTGCAAATGATGTCACCCTCTAAAATGATGGAACATTTCTTTCCTTTTGTGGCTTTGCCACCCTATTTCTGCAAGGCTGCCAGGCAGGTAAACAGAATTCCACTTAATCTGTCTGCAGCTTAAAAAAAAAACAACCTACAGCTTGTCCACTGAGGCCAAAGCTTTCAGAGATGAGTGCCTGATGTTGGCCAACTAAATCCAAATTTAGGAACATAAACAAGTACCTGTTGTTTTTGCTTTTCAAGGCTTTAAATAAGTATCTTATGCTGCAAGGCGATCCTATCCCATGTTGTTTTTCAGTAAGGACCTCAAGGTGGGAGGTGAGAGAGAAGGGGGACATTGTGCTATCTGGATTTGTTGTCTCCCAGTGTCTTCCAAGCTCCAGTTTACGTGCATACCAGGATTGGCTGGAGAACAATAATTCTGCTCCACCAAATCCTTCATTGCACATCACTGGTAAAGCACAAGAACAGTTTTGCAAGAAATTTAGAGGGAGGTGAGAGAGCAACTGACATGGTTGAAAACTGACTCCAATCTGCTTCATAGCAGCTCCCCCTTACCCACCTTCCCAAACCAACATCTCTATTACAGGGCTGCCCCAAACCTAACGAGTCTTCCTAATGAGGATTTCAGGAAAAAAACTATGACTTCGGCTGCCTTAAATGTTTTCCATGAATGGGAGACTTCAAAACAGTAAACAAACTTTCCATCAAACTATTCTTGGATATCTCTATTTATAGGACTCGAGTAGTTTTCCTAGTAGATAAGCTTGCAAATGCAATCTGGGATCTGACAGCACAGCTCCAGCGCTACCACCATTAACAAGAAGCCAGATGAGGGGAACATTTTCTCATCATTTTCTTCACAACAGATCTGTGGTGAGGGCTCAAGGGAAAAGAAAGGAAGTTTCTTGAACTTTGGGAGCAGGAATGTTCGAAGCACTCACCCTGCTCCCACTGGGGTCAGCAACAGGAGAATAGGCCAAAACTTCCCCAAAAAAAAAATGGTCTTAAATATATCAATTGTAGAAGTCAAGTTAGCAAAAGCTGTCTTGTCAATGAGGGGCTGTCCCTGAACCTCAGTAGAAACCCCTTCTCTAGGACCCATCTGCGTTCCTCCCTACAGCACATCAGCTCCCCTGCCACCTAAGAAACCTTCAAGTGCGTGGGCAAAACATCTTCCAGTGTCAGGATGTACTCAGCTGTGTGCCTCATCTGTAGGAGGATCCCAAAGCAAAATATCCCCAGCACCAGATAACTGCAAAATACTGAATGGGGTTAATGCAGATCTTGGAGTGTTTTCTCCCTTCACCACAAATTAATTACCATTTTACTGAATCAATGCCATGATCAGGATCTTGAGGATCTTGTAGGCACCGACCATCTTCATGTGGAGAGGCACATAGCAATGGGACGTTGTTACCTATTTCAGTGGGACTAGGTTTAACACAAGTCTAAAATTCAAGGAAGAGTTCATTTGGCTGCAGGATCGAGCTCTGGCAAGTCATTTTTTCCTCACTTTTCATAGCTAAGTGTTTAAGTTGACTAAACTGAGAGCCATTACAAACTGCACCAAACAGTTCCAGCTGAACATAAATTTGGGATCCCTGTTTCTCAATTCTTGTCCCGATTTAGTTTTCCCTCACTGCTATTTTTGTAAATTATTTGCATCAGAAATAATGACTCACAAAAAAATGAATCAATAGCTGCTTATGTTACAGTGCAAATCTCTCCGTATTTTCAATCCGCTCAATGACTGATTGTTGGGTTTTTCAGTTGGGTATTTCTACGGCATGCAAAGCAAAGCACAACTGGGTGGGTTTGTGCTGTTGGGTTTTTTTGTTTCACACTCAAATAATCCAACGCGAAACAAGCAAGATTGTTTAAAGCTAGTGAAAGAACATCAAACAAGTTGGGACAATGTGAGATTCTCAAGGAACTTAGATGGGAAGGTACTATTAAAAACAAAGCAAGCATCAAAGAGTAACATTGAAAGCAACAATTTCTTCATATACCTAAGCTTAAATAGGCCACTAAAGGCAATGAGCACAGTGATATGTGCCTCTCACCTCTGTTTAGCCAAATCTTATTCTCAAGCATAGCTTGTTGTATGCAAGGCTTAAAAAGATGGAAGTTGTCCACATATTTATATATTTAGAGTTCCTTTGTATTGTACATTCCAAATGAATGCACACAAAGCACTTTGACCCCAAAGCAGACTTCTGGTCTATCCTAAGAGGATAATTCAAAATGAGGAACCAGCAAACCAAACCCCAGGTAGAGGCTCCTTCATCTCTTTCTCTGGGGACTACATTCACTTGACAAGCTCATTCTGTTCTCTTCCAATTAAGTGGCACCAGCTGGCTGGGTGCACCCCCTCCCTCCACTAATGCTTATTCCAAAATGGTTTACAGATTTTTATGGAAGCGTAGGGGAGATGAAAACTAAATATTAGCAAAGGAAAAAGTGAAAATACATTTTGAGTTGAATTCTGAAAAGTCAGAGAGAACAAAATATGGAAAAGTCGTTCCAGATGGCAGGAATTTACTTGAGGAATTTCATTAAATCACATTCTTAGCAAGATGTTTTGATTTGGATGACATACATCAACTGCATACTTAAATTAACAGTCCTTCCTACTGAAGCAATTGCAAAAGTCCCAGGAGTAGGAAAGGGTCTCAGTGCTTTTAAGCGCATGTATGAAGCTGAGAGTCTTTTTGTTGTTTCTGAAGGGAAAGCAGAGATTCAAGCCATGCTGCAGCCACATGCCCATTCTTGACAGCAGCCTACAGAAGTCCATCTGCCCACCTGAGTCCCCCAGTCCTTTGCACACAGCTACCAAAGCAACTGCCCAGTCCCATGCCTGCCCTACTAGGCAGAACAGTCAAGATGTAACAAGTGTGATGCAATGAGAGAGGAGAATCCCAGGGAAGTGACAGTCCCAGCTCCTACAATTTGCTTCCAGTTCCGCAGGCCATGGGGACATCCATCTGCCACAGGGTAATCCCCCAAACCAGTGCCCCAGAGGAATGTTGCTAGGACAGCCAAAGCCACTCAGCTGTCATCAGGTAGATCGCAGAATGGTTTGGAAGTGACACTGAATATTGCTTCTTTTCAGCCCCCTCCCAGCAGATCAGGCTGCCCAGGGCCCCATCCAACATGGAAGGGAAACTTCACATCTCATCCAGATTTCCCCCACCCTCCAACCATTTACCCACCTCTCACTACTAAGTAACAGTTCTGAAAAACCCATTTCATTAAATACATAAGCTGCAACCCCATGAGACAAGTGATGTTCCATAAATCCCACCTGCCCTGACTTTATTCTTAAAACCCGGGGCTGGGGGGGGAACACAGATGAAGAGCTTTAACACATGAACAGGTCAGTATCAAGATTACAGCACTGACACAATACATTTCTAATAGCCTTCTCTGTCCTTGATGGCCTTAGCACAGCTCAAATACAGCACTAGAAGTAGATTTCTGTACAGGAGTTTATTAGGAGTTGAAACGCAGTTTACACCTGAAGTGCACATCAAAGTTTTTAAGGATGTGGAATATTTCAACCACCTCCAAAACGCTCCAAATGCAAACTTATCTTCTTGCACAGCTTCCTCCTGCAGCTGTACTCTGAAGGGAGATATACATACATATACAGGTATGTATAGTAGTTATTAGAATAACTGTAATAAGGCCTTTTGTTTGGCGACTGTCTATTTCTAAGAAGTGAAGTATGATGAGATTTAGCTTGCCAGCTGTGCATTTCACTTTCCCATATCCCCAAACAGAGATTTAAAATAGCCTGTTTATCAGATGTGTATCTAACTCGTATTCCACTGTGAGATCTAAAAAAGGAATTTCCATTCTTACAAATGTTCCCCTTGTGGGGCATTACCGTCTGTTCTGATCATTGTTAAGGGTTCCTCTTTCCTTCTAAGTCCAAAACCCACTGAAGCATTTCTTTAATGACTACAAAAAAGGCCAGAGGCTTTCTTGCCTTAATTTATACACAAATACATCACCAATTAAAAGGTAACCGTGAAGAATAGAGCTGATAATGGAATGCCTTCCGCAACCTCAACTAGAGCATCACTACCATGACATTATAATAATTAGTTCATCTATTCTCTAATTTGTCTCAATTTGCACTAGCAGAATAGAAGCTGCTGTCATCTTGATTTCTCACTGAACACAGCGGTAGGAAAAGGAACGGAATTTTTCCACCTCCCACCCATTCTGTGCATAAGCTTTTCCCCTCTCCTTTCCATCAACAGTGTAAATCTGGAATACAGCTCCATTAAAGCAAATGGAGTTATATTCCAGGTTCAATAATGAAAGCAGAATTTGGCTCAGCACCACCAAAATACACCTAACTCATGCATCCAGAAACACCTTATCACTGCAGCTTGAGCCCTTGCTCCACTGCCAGGCTTCAGACAGTGAACAGGCTGCAGCAATTGTCTCCTGTTGAACAGAGCCCTTTCTCTTCCCCTCCAACCCGCCACAAACCCAACCTGCAAAGGGCTCATGAGAAGCTCACCATGTCCCTGATTTATACTTCCCATTCAAAATAGGAAAAAAGGCAGATCCTCCTTCTGGCAGCTCAGGTGGAAGAGAACACCCGTTCCCTGGAAACACGAGGGGAAAAAGAAGAGTTCGAGGCAGAAGCGTGTGCCTCAGCAAGGCTCTCGTATGACTTAGAGGCACGTTTCTTTCTACCCGCCGTCAGCTATTCTGCTGCCACATCTGTGTGGCCAGATATCAGATGACTAATTGAGAACCATTAACAGACATTTTAGAATCTGCATGCCGAGAGGTAGGAGCTAAATCTTTATCAGTATACTTTCCAATTAGTCCAAGACTTACATTTCTTGTCTTTTCAGAAACTATTTATCTGCACACAGAACACCTGATACACCTTATTTCCCAAATGAAGCTCCATTTTGATTGCTTGCATGAGATAAAAGCCACCATCACCCAATTAAAACCCCAAAAGCCAAGTACAAAGTGTGCAGCTCTGAGCAAGAACTTGCCAAGAAGTTATCCCCCGGCACTTTTAAAATAAACATAAGGGCACGAGGTGACCCTTCAATTGCTTCTTGACACGTACTAAATCTACAGAAATGAGGGAGATTCTCTGGAAAGAGCTGCGGAATCTCGGTATTCACAGTGTATTTTTAACATATTCTAAGAATATGTTGTATACTAATAGATGCAGTAAAACCGCAGGGATTTCATCTGGTTGTGTAAACCCAGGGCCCATGTTAAAGGGCACTGTAAGGAGTAGGTGGCTGGCTTGAAGCAAGAAGCAACCCCTGGAAGCTAATCAAAGCATCAAGAGGATAACGCGCTTCCATTCCCCCATCCTCTATTCACCCTATAAATCAGTACTTGGTTATTGATTGACAAATTCCTTTTCCCAGCCACCCTCTTCTGCTCCCAAGACACAAAGTATAATGGGAGAAGTGACAACAGGCTGAGCTGCAGACTGCACAGGGAAATTGGGGCAGTACAGCAGGATGAGCCTCAGCCAGTCAGGACTTCCCATGTTCAGTGGGTAACCTCCATACCCAAATGAAAGGTGGGTGGCAGAAGTGCAATGCAGAGATCAGCATAAGGAAAACAGTGCGGATGCTGTCTGGAGAGAATCCCTAAAGACCCTTTGCATCTGTAGGGTGCATCAGCAGGGCTTTATGCACATACAGTAACGTAGCAGAGGATTTTTGCTGAAGACTTTTGCTTAGTGTGAGCAGTCTGCCTCAAAGAGAGCTCACTGTCACACTCTGAATGCAAAGAGCATTTTTCTCTATTGCAAATGAAGTGCAATGAACAGCAAACATCACAGGGCAAGTGCAGCCGAGCACAGCTCCATATGGTTGCAGAGCTGCACCCGTTGGCCCCACCATTTAATTTGGTCACAGTACCACACAAGCTGTTTGGAAGAGAGGTGTAAAAGGGCATCTTGTAATAGAGGTGCGATGGTGTAAAAACATCACAGTCTTCCACACAAGACAGATGGAAACTGGATCCAGTAGATGCAGGTGACTGCAAGTATTTACTTCCCTTCACGAAGTGCCAGCTCAGACTTAACTAGATAGGCTTAGCATCACATCTAAATCAAAGAGACAGTAGTGCAAGCCTGAAGGATGAGCAGACAAGGACAAAGTAGAACACAAGGAGAATCTGAAAGAAGCTGCATTTCCTGGACCAATTCTGGAAAACTAACGGGCACAATTAGCAACTTTCAAGATAATAAGTTAAGAAACCAGCACTGTGAAGACTGAGGCAAAGTCAGAAGACAAGCGAGACACCATTCACCGACTATACAATTCTTAACAATAAGGAGTGAAGAACTGCCAACACATTTCTGCCTATTTCTCACTCGCAGACATTCCCTGCGAAGCTCACACAAACAAAGCTCTCAGAGCTGGGAGCAGCAGCCTGATTTGTCATACGTTCCTGAATAAATCAAGAAATTGCTCTGCTCTCATTTTTCTGATGGGAAAAGTGCTGACCAGAGATGTGCACGTTTAGCAGCACTGCTCAACTCAGTGCGTGGCAACCAGAAGTTCAGCATCCTCCCCCAGCCTGACTTCTCCTTGGGCAGTTCCTTCAGGGAACTCCAGCAGCTCTCCATACATGTTTCCATGGATCCTCCTCTGGAGCCTCTCTACCCCATGCACAACACTGTCATTTTGTTGCAGGATGATTGAGTAGGTCACTGCAATGGTAAGCAGCAGTAAAAGGGAACAAGTGAAACGTGGACTTTAAGCAGGACACCAAACTCCTTAACAGGCAGGATGACAGAATCCCACCCCAAGGACCCGCCTCAGTGCTGCCATGAGAATCTCATGGCCTGTACTGCCTGTTATGGAGGCATCAGTAGCGCACGCAGCCATCGAGTTAAAGCAGAGAATGTTTTGATTGTTAATTCAAGATGCTCTCAGAGCTCTGTGGTGACCCAGCTGGCCATTCCTGCTCTTGTTTGTCCGAGCAGAACACTCCACAGATCACAGTGGTTATGAGTAAGCAAGCAAGCATGTGTGCATTTTTGTTGACAGCATCTTCCCAGAAATGATCACAGCACCCGACTGCTACTCATGAGGTTTCACCCTCTTTAGATTTTTTTCCAATACGTTATACATGTGTATTTATAAACCTCATTTCAGATGAAAGCTGCTCCTTCTCCCTCAGCCCTTGATAACTTCCTGTAGACAAAGATGTACAGAAGCCGTCGCTGAGCACGGGGGCACCTTCTCGCACATATTTAAGGATTGCAAACAGTGTTCTCCTTAGCCAAACATTTCCACCCATGGGGTGATGTGTTTACGTTCCCTGCGGTACATGATCAGCAGTTACTCGGGATATACTGTACCTCCAGTGTTTCCATGCCACATGCTGGGAATCAGGTAGCCTCAGCTGTTTGACTTCTGAGTAACAGCTCCAGATGTGAACGCACGTTATCTTCCCTTTTTAGAGATGACTCCCCCCATGATTCCCTTTTTCCCTTACCCAGAAATCCGAACTCTAAAGTTAGCAGACAAATAGTCAGAAAACAGAAGAAATTACATAGCGTACAAAATATGAAGTGCATTCAGATAAACCAGGAAAAAAAAACTACAAAAAAACCCTACAAAATCTGTACTTCTCTGGAAAGACCAAGGCCTATTTTCCAGAGCATGGAGATGGACCAACTCATTCCTAATACATCACCATGCCTAAAGATGGAAACATGGGACTTTACATTTTCACCACTGCAGCTGCTGTACGTTTAAGCCCTCGGTGAGGCACAGCTGGAGGCATTTCTGGATGTAGGTTGTGGGACACCCAACACATAAGGCATTTCAGGAGCATCATCCTTTGCTAACAAGTAATTCTCTCCCACAGTAATGGTGCTTCCATCCATTGTACTTCTATGTAGTCCGCAGTCATTGTGCCCCAAATACTTCCTCACGCAGGGGGTGACATTCTTCACATGTGGGAAGCCACAGACGGGCTCAGATATTGAGTAATGCCGCAGAACTGCATTCAGTTGTGCTTTGGTTCCTAGGTAAAACTGACACAGACCCCAAATAATTTGCCCAAACCCCACAGAGTTCATCTGTCATTCTTCCCCACTCTCTTCCACTTGTGAGCAAGGCCACTGTTGTGCAACATCAGCCATACAGCTGTACACGTGGCAGCCTTCAGAACAAGGCCTGCTGAAGGACAGGGAGCACTTGCCTCGTCTCCATCACCTCCAGCAGGTCTCATTCAGCCCAAAAGACCTCAGCCTCCTTAAGAAACACAAAGGAGCTCAGGTGCTTCTTAGGACCAATGGCCCTTATTACCTCACCTAGATGTACCTGAAGGGCCAGCACCATCAAGCCTGACACTGATCTCACAGCGCTTTGCACTTAATTAATCGCTTATTAGAGACTTATTCATGCGTTCTATGCTTAAGTTCACTGTTCAGCCACAAGCTGGAGCGTGCTGCCTGCCATCCACCTAAACTGCTAAGAAATGCCAGTGCTTTCAGCCAAGTGAGCTGGCAACAAGCACAAGAGAGGATTTGGAAGGAGAAATTGATCCATCAGGGAAGACAGGAGGCTGGACCACCCCTCGCAGTTGTTGCTAAACATTCAGGGATCCTTAGAAGGCAGCTCAGTCACTGCCATGCTAAGGGACAGCACAGCTACACCCCGGTCAGAACTAATTAAGCAGAGAGGAGTTAATGCTGCTTCTGTACAAGACAGGAATGGAAGCAATAGATCAAGCCCCAATCTTGGACTCCTGTTGCAAGCACAAGCCTATCAGGATCCAAGGGACACTGGAACGTTCCTGAATAGCCCCAGCGTAGGCATCCCAACAGCTTCTCTGATATTTCACAAGCAAGGGGATGTCCTGGATAACAAATGGGAGCCCAGCAGCCCCCAGACGAGGGATTTTCCTCTGTGCACGAGTCCCTGAGTTATTCCAGCAGCATCTGGCAGTGATGCTCTTGTTAAGGCTGCAGATCTATTTATAAAGCCTGATTGTTCGTTCAGGGACAGCTCTCGGCATACGAGGCCTCAGGAGAGCTGGAGAGATCTGGTTAACAAAACATCCAGCAAGCTGGGAAATCAAGTCTGCTTTTGATTTATAATGCAGCAAACTAAAATTATGATTTGCCAGACTCATTTTGGCACACTCATAATTCAGCTACAGTTCTGATTATTTAAAGAAAAAAAATAATAATTAAAAACCCAGCGAGTTTAATTACCATAATTATGGAAATAGTCACTGAGTGAAAAGGACTCAAAAATAATGAGGCAAACTCACACGGCTCAAACTCCACCAATTAACGGGATGTTAGGCTTGTGAGACAAGCCTTCTCAATGCTGGCACCGTAGCAGCAGAAGGGACAACCCACCTCGTGCCTAGGTTAAACTGCAAACCTATTGCACCCTCTTGTGCTGAGGTGACAGCATTGCTTTGGTTTGGCTGCCTCAACATTAATCACTCTGCAGCACCTGACCTTCCAATCAGCTCTCCTGCTGCAGGGTACAGCCATGCATGCAGCATTGCAGCACCTGTACATTGAGGGCTTTTCTCAGCACCCAAACGATTAACTGATTTCCTGGGCAGGACTGAGCATCACTGACTTCCAGGCTTCTGTGGGTCCCCTGAATCCTCCTCATGTGAGCTCTGACTTTGGTTGAATTCAAATAGTATTGGAAGCTTCGTAAGGATACAGCATCCCACAGATCTGCCTGGCCATGCAGCACTAAACTGTGCCTTCTGTAGGATTCCCATTAGGGGAAATAAACCCAGGTATCAATGGACACCTATTTACCCCAGGTAAAGCTGGCCCTTCTTGAAGCAGAGCTGAGCAATGTGGTTTCTTATGGCTCCTTCCAGGCTTGTTCCTCCTATTGCTTTCAGCCCTGGAACTGCTCCTGTCCGATCAGCACCCAGGTTTGTTTTCAGAGCATTAAACACAGGCTGGTCTAACAAACACAAGCCATTCTCTGGCAGTCCTATTCCCAGCCCTCAGCACAGGCTGCACCTCCTGCTGGTAACGCCAGCAGCAACACTAATTTGCAGCTCCTGAGCACGGTTAAAACAAAGCATTTTGCTACCTTAAATGCAAGTTTCAGTCTGCATTAAAGCTGGTTCGTTACAGGGTGAAAAATTATCAGGCACAGAAAATCCAGACAGACCACCACAAGTGTCTGAATCAATAGGAAGGAGGATCCTCTGCTGCTGTGAGTACAGAGCACAGCATCCCTCAGTCCCATGTCGGCCTGAGGATGACATCTAAATATGTTAAGTAATAAAGCTTAAAAAATAAACAACAAAAGGGGGAACAAGAGCAGCACAAATCCATCATTGGAAGAAAGGCAAGTTTCCCTGCAGCTTCCCATCACAGATGCAGGGCTGCTGCCGGAGAGGTGGGGGGGGATCTGCGAGGATTTGCTGATGGGGAAGTTTCCAGAGCATCTTTCTATGCCCACAACAATTGAAATTAAATTGCATTCTGATCCATGAATCAAAGTGCTTGCAATTACCATTTCAAGGCAGGTGAAACAATAACAAATAAGGAACAAAGAGATGTTTCAAGTCTTTGCTGATGCACTCTGTGCTTACTAAAGAAACTGCTAACCGGACACATTTTCAACAGAGCCAAGGTGATTGCCTGTGATAGCCCCAGTTAATCAAGTCTTCGAGAAAAATGGGAGTAATCTTCTCTATTGTAAAGTAGTATTTCAAATCTCCTCCAGCATCCAATACAGTTTTTATGCTTAGATTTAGAACAGGAGAACAGAAACCAAGTGTGAATTGGGCCAAACTGCACCTTGGCTTTGAAACAGTGCAACTTAAAACCAATCAGTGTGGGTTAGAAAACCACACAGGTTTGCACACCATGCAGTTGTCATTGCACGTGGGCCCACAGCATGCTAGATGCAGTGATGATGAATAAGGATGGGCCTCTTCATGTCTGAAGTCCATTATAAAGGCAATGATTGCTGCTTGCACTGTTGAGTGACCACTGTTCCCTGTGCTGCTGTGAACATTGACCAGTGCAAGCCATTCTGCAGCAACAATGATCTCTCCAAATAAAAACAAGTTTTGTTACTGGGCTGAACAGAAAGGAACAGCCTTAACACCGAGCTTCTGGATCAACACATACAGAAACCAGCGAGTGCTACTCATCCCATAGTCCTCCCACCTCAGCCTGCTATCAGAGCGCGTGCTAAACCCCCTATCAGCAGGGCTGAAAGCCACATAGGTAAACTGAAAACAAAGCTAGCCTTTTCTGATGGGCTGATGGAATAGGAATGTCTGCTTGCAAAAGAGAAATGGGAGGAGAACTCACTAAGCCGTGGGCTCCAGGGAATCTGTGGCTGGATGATTTCTGGGCACCTATCCTGCTCTTGTTCTGGAGCCCAAGGACATTAAGTTCACAACCAAGCGGGGTTCAGCTGGTGACAGAACCCTGACACAGCAGTGAACCCCCTGCTGCCCGGCCATGGGCTCAGGACCCACCAGGCAGGGCTGTAGCTGAGTTCAACAGGCGCATATCTAGCACAGCACCATCACAGACCAAGTTGCTGCACTGGCAGCAGGACTCGTGCTCCAAAGGTCACCTGCTGCTCCAGCCCCTGAGCTGGGGGAGGAAGGAGGAGGAAACAGAAAAGGAAGCTGATTTGCACCACAGCTGCAAGCTCCAGCTCTAAACCGCTAACCCCTTTGCTCCTTGGAAAGCTGACTCCCAAATCCCTAGGTGTTTCATTATCTCTTGCACTCCCTCCCTGAGTTTCTCTCAGGTAATTGTTCCCATATAGCATCTGCTTCAATCTGAGCCAGCTTCCTCCTTCACTGAGGCTTTCCAGCACGAGTGAGGTGACAGCTTTGCCTCAGCTCCCTCATTCCGTGCATAGGCAGTAAAAAGTCTGAGGGAAATAAGCAGGTTTGTGCAGGGGCTGAACTCACTCCCAAGGTAGACTGGGAAGCACCATTCCCATGGGAAGCCACATGTTTGTGACAGCAAGACAGACTGAATGTGGAATCAGTTGGACCCCATCCCACTCACACACTGTAAGGGACTCCTGCACCCCCAGGAGGAACCCGTGGATCCTCCATTGCTGCTGATAAAGAATTGGTTTAACAGAAGTCACTGCAGTCAGAAGGAGAGTTTGCATCTTCAGTCCCAGTCCGGTCACTGCAACCCCTCACAAGGCAAGTGAGGAATCATGAGCTCATCCTTTGGCAGGAAAGGGACTGACTGTAGTTTGCAATATTCATAGTAATTTGTGTAATTTAATGCAGAGGGTGAAGTTCTCAGCCAGGGTAAATCAGAGCAATGTCAATTTTCACTGCCGAAGCACCTGGGTTAGCCTATTAATAAGCTTAACTCCTTTTAAAAATTTATTCTGTTCACCTTGAAGATGACCCCTTTAGAACTATTTATTGTTTTTAGGTTGCTGTAACCGCCAGCTAATTGCTGGAGGGCCAGCGTTACAATAGGCAAAGTGCTTTCCATCACAGCTTGGTCTGATGAGATCTAGGTAAGTGGAGAAAAGCAGAGCAAGCATGCTTCAAAGATATTTTAATCAAGTTGTTAGGATGCATGTGGGTAATCGTGAATCTCAACAGGCAACTAACTCCACAAATAATTAAGTGACTGGCTTTTTAAAGCGCAGTGATGTTCACTGGGCCAAATTCAATACTGCAGTAAATTCCTGGAAGCACTGCAGAAGATCTATCAGTTATCTCAAGCTTCTCCCATGAAAAGAGACTTAGCAGGCAGGAATGCTTTGCATTGTTTTCGGTATTAGGAAGAAATACTAGAGGGCAGAGACACAACGTTCGAGCACAGGCACAGACTGGGTTATGAGTACCATGTATTTGGAAAGACTAAGAGACAAAACAGCAATGCAACACAGGCACCTGTGCACAGAATAAACCCTCCTCTTGATCCACGTGTTATTCCTATTTTAATAGTAATATTTAAGGCAAGGGGTTAACATGAAGATCACACTCTGGCCATGGATATGACCACGAAGTTCCTAGAATCTGAGTGAACATCCCTGAACGTGGCCTCCAAACCCTGTTTTCTTCCCCACATCTTCCCAAGCAAAGTGCTACAGAAACCAGAAGGTTTGATTCTCTCAACACAGACCCAAGGATCATTGTCTCCTCCTATGCTATAGGTTCTGGGATACCATGCTCTAACAGCAGCTTCAGGATCACCTCCTGGAGGAAAGAGAAAGGACGCACCAATCCTATTGCAGCAGTACTCCAATTGTGGGAAAATCACCCCCAGTTTATATATCTAAATCAGGTCCAAAAATTTTAGGCAGAGCCCAAGGCCATGACCTACGGCACCACTGTGCCTGCAATTTGCTTTCATAGAAGCAGGCTTTTGGACTGGCTTTTAAGCTGAAGTCCAGCAGCCGAGTAGGTGGCCACTTAATATCTCCAGGTACATTCAGAGATTAGGTGAAAGTCCAAATCTAGGCTGACATCCCCTCTCTCCGAGAAACAGGCCTGCAATAAATAAGGCTGTGTGCAAGTTGTTGTTCCTGCTACAGCACTCTACTCAGCCACTTACTGCCAATGTGTTCCTCATTAGCACTCCGGGAAGCTGTGAACGCACAAGGCGCTCTGTGCAGCCCCATTTTTATTCTCCTCTCAAACACATGGAAACACTTTAAAAGTAAGAGCCTTGGGACCTGCGCGAGGGCGACAAGTGACAAGATGAGGAGAGGAGAGCAGAGCCAGCCCCTGACAAATTTGAACCATCCAGTCTTTAATCCGCAACAACCAAAGAACTGATGGTAAGCAAAGCTAGACCTTTGCAGAAAGGAGATTACATGCATAATGGAAAAACTGCAGGCACGGGGAGCCTGGCCTACAAAAATTGGTTAAAATTAAGCGCCTTCAATTCGCTTTCCATGATTAATGGAACTGCATGCGACTCAGTCAACATTTCCATCCCCCTCATAACCCATTGAGAGCCCTTTTAAATTACATTTTCTTTAAATTGGAAAAAAAAAAAAATAGACTTTGTAACATTCCCATAACTTACTGTGACCAGGTGATCTGCGGTTCCCTTTTCAAATACTATTGCTCTTGAGAAGCAGAGCTGGCAATCAGAAAACAGAGGGGGATTGCCTTTATGCCTCCAACTCAGGAGCAGGAGTTTCCTTGCAGCTCCATAAAGCAAAGTGCAGAACTCACCTGGTCCCTGACCAAGGAGAAGTGGCATCCCTATACCCCTGCACTGTCACTGATGCACCACTGGGATGCACAGGCCTCTACTATAAGCAAAAGGAGGCTTAACATAAGAAGCAAATCCCTACTGAAATAGTCGAGCAAAACAGAAACAGACACCGCTGGTGTCAACTGCATAGAAAATTAAGAGTTAAATCTGTTGGAAGAAGTTTGCGCGTGTACTTTCATGCCAGTGGAAACTTAAGAAAAAGCCTAAATTCTCTACACTGGCGCAGCAGGTACAGCTTTGATCTCTCAGGAGGTTCATTTCCTTCATTAGGCTTTTCTTCAAATTCACTTTTATGAGCCCTTTAATTTTCCTCCTGCACTCCCCCTCCCATAAAAGCCTTTTTAGATTCATTCAACAAAGGGGCAGGGTGGGGGAGGAGAGCCTCCTTTAACTGCCACTAAATGCTACCTGAAGCTGCTAGCTGTGCACAGGGACACCAGAGCCATTCAGCGAGCAAGGCACAGGAACTGAAGGAGGGAAAAACCCCACCAAGGCAATAAGAAACCACTAAAGTGAACAATGTGGGAAGAATAGAACCACTCAGTGCTGATGAAGGAAAAGGTGAGGCAGCACAGGGAGACCTCCTGCACAGTTTGGGTGATTGCTGCTGCAAAACAGGAGGAGAGAACTTACAGCCTGCGGGACCAACAGACTCATCCATTTCCTCTCCAGATCAGCTACACAACTGATCAAACCAACAGCTGCCCCCATTTCAGGTGTCACACTGCATATAGAACAGACAACACAGCCCTTTTCCCAGGGGAAATACCTTCCCCTACGAAACACAGTAAGGAGAAATATCTCAGCATCTCTTTCTGGTCAATTCCTCACCAAAAAAAAACCCTCAAAATAGAATACACATCTCCTGTCTGACCTACACACAGCCACAAATCACAGCGTGGACTTCAGTTCTCCAAGTGGAGGGTTGGATCCTTCTCAACAGCACGTCACCTTACACCACAAAAGCCTTTTCAGCAGCAGGGGATGGAGAGGTACCGCTGCCCAGGCTGCTCAATCCAGTCCCTTGCTTTTGCACTCAACTGAACTGTGCAATTCTATTCACAAGCAGCAGTTTCATTTTAACTGTAGTTTGTGGCTTTACCCCCTCTATTCCCATTAAAAGCTTTGCTCCTTATGATTATCCACTTACTTGGAGTAATTTAAACAATGAATTAATCCAAGTAAATTGTAAGATTATTCACCAGCTCATTTGTGTAGATGAACTTGGTTAACATCCTTGGAAGCAGATATTGTTCTTAATAAGAAAACTGCACCCTGGTTCCTGCTGGGGCTGTAGTGATCCCCCAGGGCTTGTCCTTACAAGGTAACAGAACCCGTTTTGCTCTCAGCCCACTTCTCTTGGAACAGGAAAGAAGATGCATCTTCTAGAGACTGTCCAAGGGACAGACTCTCACCTCATAAGGAGCATGAAACATGAATTCACCTGCAGATTATTCAGCTTCCTGGTTTGAAGCATGGTGTAGCAGAGATGAGATTCTGCCCTGCCTTTTCTTTTCTGGTGCTCATTTAATTCACTGCAAGATCAACACAACTGGATTTAACAGGACTCAACAACTGCAACAGCTCACACAGCTGGTTTTTTTCTTCTTCTCCTTTTTTTTTAATAGTCCTGGAATCACAGGCCTCTACTTTTCTGCTACATCAACCCCAGGCCTCCCCCAAGCCCAAACTCAATTTCAATTACATTTAACAAAGCTAGGTGGACGGGCAGCATGAAGTCAGATGAAGTTCAGCGCAGACAAATGCAAGGTAATGCACTTAGGAAAGGATAATTTGAACTACACAGGGAAAAAAGAAAAAACAGAATGCTTTTGTGAGATAATCATCTGCTGTGCTCTGAGACGCGGGGAACTGAAAAGAGTATAATGGAAGGAGATGGCAAGTCCCTTCATTGGGAAGATGTTCACTCCAGCTCACAGTAACGTGAGCTCACCCCAACTCCAGCACTGCAGCTACAGAGGAGCTGAGATCAGGAACTCCAGGCAGGTAGAGCTTGACAAGAGTTCAAGTCTGGCAAAGTACAGGAGGGGATGCATGAAAGAGCAGCTCTTTGTGCATCTTTGAGTCATAGCAAGCCAGGTCAGGGTACCTGGCCACAAACTTCAGGGCACAGGGACTGCCCTCCTCCTACCAAGTTGTAGTTCAGATACCAGGGAATTACAAAGCCTTGGACAGATCTTGCATTAACCACTGCTGAACAGTGCTCACAGTGAGTTTACAGGCTAGGATCCTGCACCTAAGAGACCCCTCACACCTGCACTGCCCTACATGCTGCCCTGACCCTGCAGACACCCAAGCTCAGGCTATTGGGGCTCTGAGCACTGATGGAGCTGCGGGTGTCCCTGTTTATTGCAGGGAGTGGGACCCGATGGCCTTTAAGGGTCCCCTCCAACTCAAAAGATTCTGTAATAAATAAAAGCTAACCAGAACCAGCAGCTCTCCATGGTGCCATCTAGATTTGCTTGCAAGCAGAACAACTTAGCATGCAACCTGTCCCCACTGATGCCAGCTGGTGTCCACACACCGCATGCCCAGGGGACCAGCTCACTGCTTGTTCATAGCAATGTAACAGGGCTGAGGACAGCAAATACTCGCCTCCTGCCCAGTGCCTTAAACACCCAAGGTCTGCCCTTCCAAACAACTCAGGAGGTTAAAAAGCACAGAGATAGGAAACACAGAACTGTTCAGAGTGCTCCCAGAAAATCTCAATGCCCACTCAGTGCTTTGCTAGACTTCTTTGACTGCTGCAAGCTCCCATCCCTCCAAGGAAAGGAGAGCATGTGGATCTCATGGAGCATTTCCCGGGCTGGACCCTGGACTGAGAGCAGATTTTGTGAAGTGTGGGGCCATCTGATGGCAGAAGCAGGCAGCGCTCCTTATTGCATCCCAAACGCTGCACTGTTTGCTCCATTCATCATCAGTAATTGAATGCATGTCCTGGGGGGTGCACTGTGCAGGGGCGAGAGGAAGGAAGGGGAAGCTGTACTTATATTTGTCTTCCCAGATTTAGTTTGTCTTTATCTCCAGCTATTTTGAATGTCATGGGGAGTTAATGAAGACATGTTGTGCATCTGCAACGCATGGAACAACTTCTCTCCTGTCTGAGCATATTAAAATCTTTCTTACTTACACCAGGAATTACAAAGAAAGAATAAACAAAAAGGAAGAGAGATAAGAGGAAAGCAGAAAGAGATAAGACAGGAGAAGAAAAGGAGGAAATTCCCTTTGTAAAACTGCAGATCTCAAAGCTGCATCACAGAATGTTTTCCAGTCCCTTCTTCAGCTCAGTCTCGGTCAGATATCAACCCTGGAAGAACTGCTGCCACCTTTTGAGCAGGACATAGAAACACCCTAAGCACATCATTAAAGATCAGCTCGCTCTCCACTGCAGACTCAAGGGAGGGCACGCAGCAGGGATGAATCAAGCAAAAACATCCTCCCCAGTGGAAGTGTCACATCTCCAGCCCCTGATGGTATGTACCTGCAGCCACCTGAGCTCCATCCAACTGTGAAGGACAGCAAGACCTCATAGCTCCCATCACTGGCACAGATATTTGCTGGATATTTGTAGTTGCTATTTCTGTGTTACAGACAGGAAACTGAGTCAGACAGCAAATACAAGCTCAGATCTGGAAAGGCTTTCTAGCCTCCAACCTCTGTCTCAAGACAATCCCTGGCTTAGATCTGCCCAGTCATTTCCAAGAGAAGAGATGAGGCAGTGGCAGAGAAAAGCCCTTTCCCTAGGATATCCCTTCCTCAGCTCTCCCCTCTCCCAGGAGGTAGAGGCAGGAGTACAGACTTTCCTTAATCATAGGGCTGTTCTCTTCAAAATTAAGATCTTCCTTTTCCTGGCACTTCCCATCTTCTCTCTCCCTAAGGCAAGATCTGGCACACCTCAGATGTTCTGGTTTGGCCTGTAGTTTTATTTAGACTGCTCCTTGCTTTGGGGATTCTCTGTTTATATCATTGGAGGGTGTTAATAAGGGCAGAATGGTTTCCAGATCCACACCAGCTGACTGGATTTCCTGAATCCACGCCATCTGTAAAAACAGAAATGTTCCCTTCTCCTTGTACACAGATAAGTGCATTAAGGCCAAACCTCCTGGGGCAGGAGCATAGGAGAGACGTGGAGCTCCAGCCAAATGAAACCCAGCGAGCTCTGGAACAAGGTACAGAACTACCATTTTTAATATGGAGGCATTTCGAAGACATGAAAAATGCCATCGCTCAGTGGAGTGGACAGAAGAGCCTGACGTTTTAAAAAAGCACACTATGCAACTTTTGGCACCTTTCTCTGACACATTTGGCACCAGCCATCCTCAGAGACGCAGCAATACACAAGCTCAGGCCCTGACTGGTATTACAGCACTTGCATATCCCTATCATCCAGCTCTTCCATTTCAAGCCAAGCTCAAGTCACCAGCCACACCCAGTAGCAGTACACTCATCCCTGAGCCCCTTGATCACAAAGCGGCAGCACAGCAAGAAAGGACCCTTGGAGATAGGATGCATAGGGTGAAATGCCTGAGTGTGCAACTGGCTTGCTGATAGTATTGAGCCCATCAGTGGGCAAACTATTGCTTATAAACCTGACACCAGCTCAGCACCACGTTTCCAGCCTGGAGTGGGCTAAGCTCACCAAACTAGGAACAGAAAATCAGCTGGTTTTGTTTGGACCACAAAGATGAAAGGTATTATGCAACTCTGCACTTGCAGATGTGTTGCTGACTGCCTGGAGAACGACAGGACAGAGCTGGCTATTCACTTTCTTTCCAAGTGAACAGAGCCCACGTGTGTGCTCCCACCACATCCACATACCTGTTGGGTGTTTCTGAGGGATTTGGCTTTGTAGCAGCAGAAATGCTTGGTACTGCAATTTGCAAGGTCGTCGGTCTTTGAGGTGTTCTGAACAACAGCTTGGACCCTAAAATAAAACAATGCTGCTCACTTTAGTATATGACAAGTATTTACCTAAATTAAAGACAGCGACTTGCTACACCTTCTAACACCGCTGCAGTGAAGCAGCCCTGCTAGAATCAGAAGCGTCCCATGGTAAGTAATCTTAGCAACAAAAAAAACTATGTTAGCATATATGTATGAAGTTTTGTAGTTTCCATCCCATCAAATCAGACTGGGTTAACTACAGCAATTTTTTCATATTCAGTGCAGTTTTCTGCTCTGTATTTTGTGCTCCGTATAAAGGCCCTTGGAAGGTTGTAAGTAATTAACTACATTCGATAGCAATGGACCATCTAATCCCCAAATCCTCTCCCTCCCAATAGCCAAGAACAAGTATTTCCATTTGCAACTTCCTTATGCTTTAGCCAGGCTCCCTAAAGTCACTTTATATGGCTTATGGTTTAACTGAAGTTTAAAAAGTATTCCCTTCTGGTTTGGCTATTTTTCCCCCTCTAACCTACCAGCTTCACTGCCTGTGTAAAAAGCATCCTTATCCCATTCTTATGCTAAGCAGCTTACTATCACTTGCAGTATTAAGACTTTTTCTCTGCCTCGGTTTTGCAACACAATTTACTTCAGTTATTGCACAAGTAGCTGTTGTGATGGCAGAGGCAACAATCACTGTTCGCTCCATTAAAGCACTTCATTGTTCCACACCATTGATTTTCTCCTCTAAAATTATTAAGGTCACAAAAGGCACAAGTCTCACTGGCTCCCACAAGCACAGGTGTCTTCCAGCTCTTCCATGAGCCCTTCCAAGAAGCAGAGCTTCACTGTATGCCTGTGCAACAAGGATTTGCTACAGATGACATTCCCAGCTCAGTATTTCACGTGCTACATAGCTCAGCAAGTTCGCTGAGCTCTTTAACGGCTGTCTCCCATGCAGCACCAAACACAACAGGCATTTATTTCGTACTAAGCTAGCTAGATGATATCCCAATAAAAATAATGTTTTCCAGCCTGTACAAATTAGAGAGATTATGAGGGAACCTCAGCGGAGAGCCTCGCACAGAGCTATCGCCTCCAACTTCTCCCACTTCCCCTTAAAGCCCACTGACAGCCTCTCAGAATAAAGCAAGCCCTTTGCCGAATCCCCCTTATCTTATTGTACATCAATTTCTTGAAACATTCATGGGATCACTATGCATTTCATTTACCCTTAAGGCCAACCCCTCTGCTTATTAAATTAAGAAGATGAATGAGGGATTTGCTCTCTTGCTTGCAGCCCAGGGGATTCATTAGTCAAGTAAATGATTGCACTTGCCTCAAGTTATGCTACTGCAGTGTTTGCAATGTGTCTTCTGATCTCAGCTCCCCATACACTTTTTGGAAACAAGGCTGGCTTTCAGACAGGTCACATTTAATTCCACCTATTTGACTTCAGCAAATGGTTAAGACGGGCCTCAAACTCACCGCCCCCATCCACTCCTTTGCTCAGCCCTCCTTGTGTTTCACAGAACAGGCACACAAGGGGAATCAAGAGCTGCATATAAGCTCCAAATACTGCAGTTATGGCCGTATCAAGTGCAGCCAACGTTTCAGCACTGACATCTAGCAGAGATCACAGTGCAGTAATAGAACTGCTTTGTGCAGAAGGGAGCATGTCCACCCAACCAGTCAGATCACTAACTAAGCACACAGTTAACGGGTAATTCCCTTCTCATGCAAGGAGGAGTTGGCTGTCAAGCACCTGCATCCAGAGGGAATCAGCATCTCCACATGTGATGCTGCGAGAGCAGGAAGAAAAAAGGCACCTCAGAAATAGGCTGAAATCCACACGGCAGCCAAACTGCACTCAGGTGTGGAAGGGGAGTGGAATCGGGCACACGTGAACTCCAAGCGAGATCCTGATTGCGCCAGATGGCTCCACAAAAAGCAAACTCAGAACAAACGAGTCTCGCTTGCACGGCTGGGTGAGCACTTCAGCCGCTTGCTAAGTGGCTCATTGAAGAGACGCCCTCAGCGAGCTGCTGGGAGATCAGCAAATGGAGATTGAGACTTGCATTTCTGTGCATCAAGTCATTTACCGGTTGTGCTGCCTCGTACGTGGACTAGTGAGCAGCCTTATACTTGTAACACTGGAGAGATGTTACAGCAAAGGGCAGTTACAGGGGAACTGTGCAATAAAGAACACCTGCCACTCCGTGCAACGCACACGGACACCCCCCGCTGACTGAGCTCTGCAACCAAGCTGCACGAGCCAGCATCAGCACCATGAAAACTGCCCAGCTGCTGAAAGCTTCCCTGCAAAGCTGGAACCGCAGATGAAAGATAAGGAGAATTTGGGGCTTCTCCCAGCGCTGCACCTAATGCACCAGGCATGAAATGCACGTTCACGTGAAATGCACGTTCACATGAAATGCATCACTGCTGCATTAGAAGGGAATTCAGCCATCCCAGCTAATATCGCAATTCTCCCTCCTCCTTGCCACTGAACGCGTGTTTCTTTACTCTCCAGCTTTGCCCCGGGTTTTCCAGCCTGGCTCTACTAACGGCACAACACTGGCACTTTCACCCTTTGTTAAAGGAAAAACTCCATGTTTTAAGCCTTCAATCCCACCAACCCTGCAGACCCCCCCCTACCCCAGCAGGTACCACCACGCGCACAAGGGCCGCACTCCTCAGTTACCCCCCCATCCCCCTTTCCTCCTCACACCGCTCCGGTTTATCCCGCACCCAACGCGCACCTTCATCAAGGAGCTGCCGCCATCTAGCGGGGCTGCAGCACCCACCGGGCACGGAGAACGAAGCGAAGGCTTTTAGCGGAGCCTCTCAGGGCTGCTCGCCTCGGCTGGGGAGCGGCAGCAGGTCGGGGCCGCACGGCAGCGTCCTGCAGCCTCGTGGAGGGTCTGGGCTCAGCCCCCACCTCCAGGCACGCGGCTGAAGGACAGCACGAGACGCCGAGCCTGTCGGTACCGGACACGCACGTGCAGCTGGGACCGGGCTGATTGCAAAAGCGAAGCACTGCCTGAGGGTCCTGCTGGCTGTAGGGGTTGCTTCGTGCTCTGTTAGGGAGCAAGAGCCCCGTGTGGATGTGGGAGGCTTTGAGCTTGGTGCTGCCAGCAGAACAGAAGCAATTCGGGAGGGCTGAGGGAGCTGGTGCTCCCATGGTACAACTGCTTTACGATATGCTAAGAGTTGGCTTTGATAACCTTTGTGGGTCCCTTCCAACTTGAGATAGTGCTTCAGAGTGCTGGGGTTGCATGTGTTGCTCCAGGTTACCGGTGCTGAGGGGGAGAGGCAGAATGCAAAAGGAGGCAGGTCTCTGTGCAGCAATGGCAGGGAGAGGCCAAGTGTCCTGGGGGAAATGGGAGCCTGTGGTAGTGGGGTGTCTGCAGAGAAAGCTATGAGGGTGCACACGTCAGTGAGATAGTCAAAGATGGGTGATATCAGCGTGCTGAAATAGGTTTCTTCCTCTACAAAAGTACTTACACATTATTTCAAACAAGCATGTGTCTGCAGTTTAGTACAGAGTACATCTGCAAGAGCTCTTCTGCGTGCCTCCGCCTGAAATATGCACAGCACGGGCTTATTCAAGAAGCTCTTGAGATTACTTTCTTATCCTGAGAGCAAGGAAGGGATTTGTTCCAGGTACGGAGCATTAGCTGCAAGTCACAAAATCCAGTAGCTAATATCACTAGGAATCAAAGTACTTTTAACAGGGCTGATGTTGATAATTTTAGGGTATCTTCTGGGGCGTTGCATAGAAAGAACAATGAGGATATAGACTGAAGTCTTCTCTGCAGCTAGTGGAAAGTTACCAGAAGTCTTATGTTCAGTCTGCAGCACAATGCCTTGAAATGTGCTAGGACATCACCTGGCCCAAAGAAGCAGCCAGTTGGACACTCACATCTCTTAATGGGGTTCAGGTGGGGCGCAGGGGATTGAATGGCAGGGTTGTTCTGCCATGGTCTGTGATGTCACACCTGGGACACTGATACTGGCTGCCAGTTTTGCTGTAGGCATTGGTGCAGTGCTGTGAGTGCAAGGAGGTTCTTTTGTCTTAGTGTTGTCTCATTGGTGGGGTTGCAGAAGCACTGACAGCAGTGCCCTCAGGACTGGTGTTTAAAGAGTAGCCCTGTTTGTGCTAGGCACAAGGTTAACTTCAGACTTGTGTTGTGGTAGTCAAACATGGCAAAGGGATGCCCCATTGCAAGGCCACTGTAGATGGTGAAGCTCTGAACTGAAGGCATAGAGGGGTATGGGCTCTGTAGTGCAGGGGTTTGCAGTGGGAAAAGGCAGAGTGCCAGTGTGACGCTGCTGGTATGCAGATGTGTGGGCTAGGTTAGCAAAACAGAAGACATCTGCTGGGTGGACAGATGAATGCATAGTGGCACAGAAAGGAGGTTGTACTGAGGTAGTGCTTGGCTTGTTCTCCCAGCTAGTGATAGGATGAGAGTTAATGGGGGTGGTGGATCCATGGTTAGACTTGATGATCTTAGAGGTCTTTCTCAATCTTAATGATTCTGTGATTTTACAAGCTCAGCAACATACGCAGACGTGAAGGGAGAAAATGAGCAGTCCTGCCTTGGCGAGGATAGACTCACGTGCTGCACTGTACCACTCACCTTCCTTCCCCATCCATCTTTCTCTTTTTTCATCCCTGAAGTTAATACACATACGCTGGCATTTGTCTATCTACTTTCAATTGCCAGGTGGAGCACCCTCTTTGAAAAAAGACATTTTGTGAAAGACAGGAGTGCTGCACAGTGTCCAGAAGGTGGCAGACTTTCAATGCATATTGATTTGTGCTTCTACTTGTTTCCCCAGAGCAGAGGCAAGCTAAGACTATGGGAGGCTGGGGCACTTAGGGAGTGAATAGCCTGCGTTCAAGTGTATGTGTCTGAGACAGGGAGAATTGCCTGTGTCAGTGGCAGAGGGAATATTGTCCTGTTACAGGCAGTCACAGATATCAGACAACTCAGTTTGTCACCCTCCAGGGCAAGGCACTGGGAGGCAATAGTCAGAGAGAGACTTAGGTTGCAGCATTTTCCCAGGCTTTCTGAACACGCTGATTTTGCCACAGTGTTCTGCATGCACTAAGATGTGAGTCAAACCCATCCCTATCGAGAGAAAGCAAAACCCAGATGCTCTTGAGAAAATCTTTTCTCTCTGCAGGTCGGTACATGTTTGTAACTTTCTTCATCCCATTCTGTTTAGAAGAAGCTGTGCTAAGTCATGCAGAAATGACCCTTTGAAACCAGTGTGGATGCCTCTGTGGACTAGGGCAACTTTTCCCAGAGCTGCTTCTGACAATCCCATCCTGAGAACACTATTAATCCTGCCAGCATCTGACCGTCTTCCACTAATGGTGTCAAACAGTGGCAATAGATAACAGCTTAACAAGAATTCTCCTTAGTGGAGAAAGATCTGCTGGTTTTCAAGGCATAGATGAGATATTTGGGAGCAGCCCTGGCACTCCTCACAGATTCTCTCCTGTGCCTGGAGAGCTTTGAACTCCTTAATGCTACACAGAAGTGGGTGAGACACAAGGAATGGCATCGCTGAGGGTGCTCTCAGTGTACCGTGCTCTTCTGTGTGTTGCCAAGAGCAGAAGGAGGGAAGGAGCAGAGCTGGTGGGACTCTGGCCTGGTAGCACTTGAGAGCATTTGTCCTTTCATCTGTCATCTGGCCTGGCTCTCTGCCTGCGGAAATGAACTCGGAGCTTTTCCCTAATAAATACACAACCAATCCAAGAACAGCATCAATTACTGACAGACTCATCAAGGGCATTAGCAAATGTGATTGCACTCAGAATTGATTGTCCTCACTGAGATAACAATCCAGCCAGACCATCCAAGGGAAGTCAGCGCTGCCTATTTATAGAGAATGAAAAATTTCAGCAGCCTCAGACAGGGAACTTTGGATATGTGGCTTAAATGTAGCAGCTCAAAGGTTATTCTGGGTCTGGGAAAGCCCAGATATCTATGCTTTCTCTGTATCAACATTTTTCCAGGCACAAGGGCACTAGCCAGATCTCCAGGACTTCTACATAAGTCCCAGCTGGGTTGGAGCAGAATAGTCTGTGAGTATCTGGAAATCCTGGAGGAATGCCCGCAGTGCTTGTGCAGATCAAGAGCAGCATTTCCACAAGGGGAGATGAGCCCGCTGTGCTCACTGTACTCACCCTGGATGCGCTATGCAGATCAAACATGCTGACTCCATCTGGAATCCTGGTGGGAATTCGTTGCTGACCTCACTGTCTCGCCCCTTTGGTTACAGAGATTCAGGGCACGGATATCTGGTTTCCATGCTTCAGCCAAGTGGCATGTGGGAACTTCCCTGTTCAAAGAACAAGAGGATTTAGTTAAAACACCGAGAACACCTTACCACAAGCTGGAATTCCTGCCAACTGCTCTTACTGCACATTGCTGGCTCCAGATCCATAGGTCTATAAGAGGCTGAGAGGCCAAATCCTGACAGCCTTTCTCATGGCACAGAGTGAAGCAGAGCCCCTCTGTCTCTTGAGCATGCACATATCTCACAGACATAAAAGAAACTCAGAATTCTGTTCCCACATCAGCTGAATAAACACCCATCTAAAAATTGTATTCAGTACCTGAGATTATTTTTTGAAATGCACTAGATTTGATAGACTCAAACAATGACTTCATGGTAAAGCAGCATTCCATTTCTGCATGCAATGTTACAGGATGCCATTTTTGTACTTTCCTCCTCTCTTGATCATGCTAACACAGTCCCTTAGGCACTGGAAAACCAGAAACCATGTGCCAAGTGGAAGGGATGGAAAAGTGAGAGTTGCCAGTAATACAAAACACAGTGCAGGAAGCAATGTTTGCGAGTGTGACAGGGAACATTTTGTCTTCTTCATCAGTCATTCACAGCAGGGAAGAGATAATACTGAAAAGTCTGAAGGTGATTCTTAGAGATGCTCAGGGCCAGCTCCCTAGTGGAGCTTTGCTCGCCATATAAATCCCTTCCTCTCTAAAGCCAAAGCCAAGGGACACAGTAGTGCAAGATGCCGACTGCCATTTTATTTCACCTGTTTTCAGAGGTAATATGCTCAAGGAGAAATGCAGCTGGTTCCTGGAAATGAGGGAATCTGTGCATGGTTCAAAATGGCGAGTCCCCGCTTTTTTAGTGTAAGGGGAACTGAGGGTTGGATCTGGATGCCGGTGTCTCCCTTACGGTTTTGATTGCTGGTCCTATAAGACGAAATCAGTCATCTGGAACATCTGGATGCTGCAGGCACAGTGCTGATCAGGAGCACATTGCCCTGGTTGTAGAGCGAGTGCAAGGAATGCACAGCCCAGCAGTTCTTTCAGCCTTCATTAGGAATGGAAAAACACCCTTTTAATTTGCGATTATAGGCAGCTAATGATTGTTCCTTCCACTCTGCAATGTCTATGATTAGCAATTTAGATCTTTAGAGAATTTTGAAATGTGAGTTATTTTGCATTTATATTTAACTGATGAACTCATGCTGGCAATCTGCAATCATGATTCCTATATGGAATTATTGAGAGGTTATTTTTGAACCTGACATTCTATTTGAATGAATAAGAGCATCAAAGCAGTTTTTTTAAATAGCTGTTAATCCAGAAATGTGCTCTGATAACATCTTTAGAACATCCAATATCAGTGTTTGACGTTCTTCAAGTTAACAGTGATTGAATCCAGCCTTAATCTATGCTGTTTTAAGAATGGGTCTTTAAACTGTGCAAATTCCATATCCAAAGACAGTAATGCAATGATTATCCTTTACCTCACATTGAAGATAAGAAATCCTGAGGAAACAAAATGCTAAGCAATAGCATGGTTTGTTTTTTTTTCTTTTTCTTACATGCCTGATAAACCTGGCAAAGAAAAGTGAAGAGCTTCACATCTTCACATCTGCACGCAGGGACACAGCAGGGCAAAGAACAGAGAACTTCAGAACCGCTCTTGTCTGGACCATCCCAGACCTTGGGGGCTTGCAGCCACTTTTAAAGCAAATCAGAAACTATTTTAGCAACGTTAGGTTTGAGTTTTAAAAAGACTGGGAGTAAACTGCTATTTTCCTGGCAACTCCCACAGTTTCAGTCATAGGGATCCAGAATGTTGGTGTTGAGAAACTTGGCATCAATCCTTTACCATGAGCGTGATGGTTTATATGGTCAACATGCAAACTGTACAATAAGAAGCTTGGCTTGGGAGATGAAATGGTGGAGGACAACTACCACATCTAAAGCACAGCTTCCCACAGCCATCCAGGCTTTACTTGGAGATCTTCCATGAGAAAACTGGAGATCACATCTCAAGCTGAACTGATAGGGAAGAGGGAATCCTTTCCCAGCTGGAGGCTGATCTATACATATAAATATGTGAAGTCACAGCTTCCATTAAAGTCTATCAATCACAAATGTCTTGGCATGTGATAACTCCTCTCAGTCTGAATGATTCATAGAAATGACCCTGTTTTCACCAGCGATGGAGAACGTGCTAGATCTTTGCTTGGAAACTGGCAACACCAGGAGTTTAGCAGAGAGATGGAAATAATGTACCAAGTAGAAAAAAATGTGGGGGAGGATGTGTGCAGAAAACAGTTTGGGAGCTTAGGAAAATATCCAGCCTCCCACTAAGTTGCTATGGGGTAATTAATAAAATGTTTCATTCTCTCCAGCTTCTCTTCCAACCTCTTCCTCCCCAGAGGCAGCAGCTATCATCAAAGAACATTTTCATTTGGCATCGTAGGTTAATAATGATGGATGGTTTAAAAGGATCAGGTTTGGAAACGATCTCATCTCCCACTATTGAAAATTAATCAGAGTACGGTTGACCAAGTGTAGGTGGAAAGGAACATAAAACTTCTTTGGTGTCAGCTGGCACGTCAGTGTGCAGTACAGATCAGTAGAAGCATTGCAGATAGTGGATGTATTAAGAGCTGACAATATGTACTCAGCTGCTTCCATTTTACTCGCCCTCATTGTTTTGTGTAAGCTGACAGATCATCTTCCAGTCAGCTCACACCATGGGGCTCCAGATAGCAAACGATTCCGTTTGTAGCAACACACATCCAAAAAGACCGGAAGATCGGTTGGAAGAAGCCCAAAGAAAAGCAAGAGAAATGATCAGAGCTCTAGAAAATGTGACCTGTGATCAGAGATTGAAAGGACCTGGTTTATTTAAGTCTGGAGTGGAAAAGCTAAGGACAGACATGATAACAGTGCTTAAATATGTGGAAGGTAATTGCAAAAGGGAAGGAGATAAAATGTTTACTGTATCCATTGCTATAAGGGCAAAAAATCAAAAGTTTAAACTGTAACTGAGGGAGTTTTAATGAGACTGCAGAGAATGTGCAGGAATTGTGAAGCCCCTGAATAATTTGTACAGGGAAGTTGTGGATTTCCCAAGGCTGCAGGTTGAAGGGAGCAGGCAGGTCAGACGGCTGCCTTCATGCAATGATTTAGTTAGAGGGGATCCGGTCACAGGGCTGGCTCAGCAATTTCTTATGGTCCCTTTCAGAATATTTCTACGATCTGAGCTAAATCTCTTCTGTCACTCTAAATGAAGCACATAGGAGAAGTACACTCATCAACAAGACTTAACGTTGACAAAAAAGATTAGATACTAAAAGCGTGACAGATAGCCATCCCGTAATGTCTTAATAAAATCATATTTTGTACTGGAGCCTGCGATTTAACCATCAGATAAAACTCAAAAACAAGTGAAGGGTTATTTGTATCGTGACTCGGGACTGGGGCTGGGGGAAATCGAATGTTCCACTCATTCATTTTGAAAATATTCTCATTAGTAATTGCCCCATTTATACTTAGAGGAAAACAAAACGTTCAGATTCCTGGCAGCAAAACACTTCCATAGTTGCAGATAAATATTGACATTGGCTTCAATTCAGTTTACAAAAAGAAATCAAAAGAAAACAACAGCTCTAGTGATGCTTGTCAGCCTCAGAAGCATCTTTTGAGAAGACACTTGGTGAGTGTCGTTCTGCAGGACGGAAAGTCAAAACCATTCGCTATTAATAGTCTGCTCAGTGTAATCCAGGAGAAATTCCCTGTGGAGCTGGGATGCTCCTGCTGGCAGCCCTCAGCCCCCTGCCCATCATACAGGGCAGCTGCATTGGGATGAATTCCCAAGTGTGTGTTTTCAGAGTAGTTCACAAGAGCTGCGCTCTGTGAGTGTTTGCATCTTCCAGGATTGATGCTTGTGCTTTGGTTGGGCATTTGGTGGGACCTGAGGGTAGAAATATGGAGCCTAACCCAGAGGAGATGCCTAAAAGGGTCAACACCTATACTGTAAATACCTTCATCCAGTCACTCAGTGGGAGCTCTGGTTCCAGTCATGCATCTGCATCCTCATACGCTGTCTCCAGGAGCCCAGTGGTATGAGATGGTATGGAGAAGCCTGGAAAGAAAAAGCAAATCATTACAGTTTACTCTTCATTTGTGCTTAGACATCTGTGGCTTGGCTTGTATGGGTTTGGACCTCTGTCTGCTGTTAGGCTTGGAGTCAAGTAGGTGGGCTGAGCCTGAATATGGTGGTCTGCGTGAGTTCTCGATCATTCATATCTCCAACCCAGAACCCAGCTAGCAGCTTTTTAACAGCCATTTTCTTCCAGCAAGCTTTACAGTGCGCGGCTCTTCCAGCACATAATGTTCCTTCCTCTCCTCTGCGGAAATACTAATAAATTATAATAATGATAACAATATTTCTTATGTTGTGACTCCTGCTCCCACAGCTGTTCAGTTTCTCACTCTTTCCTTCTGCTGGGTGTTTGTTTCGTTCTAGTAGTGAGGCTTTCTCCCTGGCCTCTAACCTTCATGCCCACAGCAGTACTTTTCCCTGAGATGAGAAGCCAGAAGATCCTACACACGCTCAAAGACAAATGAACCACAGCTCTCAGCAGAAGGCAGCAGGTCTCCTGACCTTGGTAGCTGCCAGACTGCATGCTGCTGTCTGCCCCGTGCTGCCATGTGTACACTCATATAACAGTTCTATGTGCAAGAGCATGGATGTACCAAAGGGACATTAATTGCTGTTAATAATGGTACACAACTGGCTACCTGATCTCTAGATAATTTACCTCATCTTCCAGACACTGAAACATAGATGATTTGTCCTGGTCTCCTTAAGGACACTGATACTCAGTATTTCCTGTTAATTACCATCTGCATGGTTATGAGGCAGCTCTTTGTGCTGTGGGCAGCCATGCTGCACACTTGGGGGCTCAGGAACATTACAGGCAGGAGGGGCTGCTGGCCATTTTGTGTTGGCCAAACCATTACATTTCACCTAATTATTCTGAACCAAATGGTTTATATTTGTCCACAGCGTCTCTCCCACCCAGGGGTACTGATTGTGTCTGAGGACATCCATCAGAACAGAACTTCCCCAAGAAGTTCTTCAGCTCCAGATCTGGTTGCCTTTTTGTTGCTGGATAACTGAGAAGCTCAGCGTGGCCCACAGTTTTTTTCCCAGAAAGGTACTTACGTAACATTTTTGCTTCACCTCTTGCTGGTAAAACATATTTAACCAATTTATGTTCTTATTCTGAAGCATTTTCTCAGCTTTCATGTAACTTCTGTCCTTTCCTTTCCAAGTTTTCACACTTCCCACAGCACAGATCAACATGCCACAGCAGAATGGTTTTGCAGTAGATGTGATGGCGCAAGACATAAGTGAGGCAAGCTTTGTGGAGAGAGATCTTTATACTTTAAGCTTTATGCTTTATATTTTTTGCTTTATACTTTACATTTTATGCATCACGCTTTGTGCTTTATAAGAGCAACTGAGTTAGAAGTAAAAGTTTTTGTACACAATGGTATTCCTCAGACAAGCTGCCATTCAAATCCCAAATGCTGGTTTGAAATGTGCCAACAGTGAAGCAAAGAGTGATGTTGGGAGCATGCATGAAAGGGGTCTGGGCCTCCATCAGTTCTGGCCAAAGCCCTCAGTGCTTCACTCCACAACCTCATAGCACAGAAGAGACTGCTGTAAGCAGTGTTGGTCAGGGATGTCTGCTTGAAGAGAATGTTCCCCATTTAAGAATTAAATAAGGGAACTGAGGAATTCTCCCAACTGAATAATGTTCATCTTATCCTAGTGCTGGTTTTTGGATTCAGCCAGTGTGATTCATCTGCTGTACATATATGTACATCACAGCATCGTGTTCATGCAAACAAACTGCCCTAAAACTGGGAGCCCTAAGGATGCAGTGTTGGGGCTCAGAGAACCAATTGGCAGCTGATAGACTAAGGAATCTCACAAGAATCATCCCAGAGGGACTCGTCATTTTGGCAGATATGAGGGGAAAATACTTTTCCTTACAGGGAATGTGAAAAACCACCAGGATAAGAAAATGTATCGAGTTTGGGCTTTTGTCCATTTTTCTTTGTTGCATTCTTAGCCTGGGGGTAAAGTTTAGTCTCTACTAGCCCATTTCTTCCTACTATGAGGATGAACTGAAAGGTTTTCTCCATTTCTAGGCTAACTTGGCATGTCTCTTTGACACTTGACACACGGCATGTAATTGCTACATCAGTACATGACTGCTTGCTCAGAACTTCGTCCGAAGCACTGGAAAACTACTGCAGGCTGAGTAATGCAGATATTGGATCCATCTGCTCTGGAGACATTTTTAATTCCTGTGATTTACTCGTTAATTTTCTCTAATTACATGCGAATGTTAATAGGGGGGGACTGGAAGAAGAGAAACAAGAAGATAAAAGAGCTGCTGGGGAAAGGCTGCACTTCATGCTGCAGGCACTAGCCGGCGTGATCCCCACAGGCATTTCATCCTGTTCCCTCTGCTCTTCCTCGGGGTGAGACTGAAAAGAGCAAACATTTTCTTTCTAGAAGAATAGACGAGGTTTTTGTACCCTACTGCTTGCAGCAATGTGAAACGGAGGAATAACCAACCTGAGGGCTCAGACACACCAAGACACTGCTGTGTTGGATGGTGTGCAGTCCTAAGGGAGAGGTAACCCACAAAAGTATTCTCACCTTGCTCGCACATTACAGCCAGCATCCTGAACCTGGTTCTCTTGCAAGGCATTTAGGCAGCTCGTTTCATGGAAATCGATCACAGATAATCCCTAAAATATCATCTGAGCAGTGACTGACGTCACCCATGAAGTCTGGAGATATCAGCTCTGCAAGCATTACAATAGCATCTAGAAAAGAAAGCCAACGACCTGTGGAGGTTTGTGTCATTCTAGTTTACTGATAAAAATATGCCCTGAATTCACTTCAGATTATTCGCCACATGTGTTATGTCAGCCATTTAGAGGGACTGATAAAATGCAAAAAGCAAACCCACCAAAACAACAAACCACCAGAATTTTGCATTTAAAACCCTTTTCGTGACTTCATTCTGTTTACTCGTAAACTGTTATCTTTGAATGTTTTACTGTTAATTTTATTATTTCCAATTTAAAGAGAAAAAATCCACCAGCAACAAAAGTCACAGCAGACCACACATGCTGCATTTCTGCAAGCTCCCTCTCATCTTATCCCCTGCCCTTGGTTTTTAATAGCCTCGCCACGATGCAGGTGTGAACCACCGGGATGTTTGATGTCACCGGGTTTACAAGGCTGTGATTAACACGGCAGGCAGAGCTGCAGGATGTGGCTCCCAGGTCTGGGGCTGAGCACTGGCGAAGCTCCAGCTGTGTGATGGGATTGAGCCTCGACCATGCTCAGCCCTTCCTGCACTTCCATGCAAAGAAACTCAAGCTTGCAAGCCTGAAATGTGAGCTAGGAGTGCACAAACAGGACCTTGGGGAGGAGAAGAAACAAAGTTTATTGCAGGGCACCAAGCAGAGGCAGCCATACGGTCACATAATCAGGGTATAAGCGACATTAACACTATTTCCTCGGAGCTGCGTTTCAACACTTTCTCTTCCATCCAAGGAACGGTGAGGGCGGGTTGTCTAGACACAAATGAGCCCACACTTGGGCTCTACCTCAGTGGCACAGCTTCCTTATGGCTGCAGGGAGCAGGGGCTCAGGTAGGTCTCACCCCCATCATTTCCACTGGTGCCATGTGGGGCTGTGTGCAGCCCAGGGCATGGCAGGCATGAGAGCTCTGGAGTAGCAACCGTGCCAGCAGATCCTCCTGCTGCTCTCTGCATCAGTGTTTAGCTGGTGGCTTTGGTAGAAAAAGCCTTTCCCACCTTCTTACACAGAAATCTCTTGCCCAGGGGTCTCATAGATATTCTGTAATAAGTACTGAAATAACTCTGGCTCTGTCCATTCTGGTAGCCAGTGTGTTTTCAATCCTGCACGGGGGGAGGGGGGCTATATTTTTGACAAGTGTTGTTAATACTGAGTCATTTTCTAGCACAGACAGTCTCTTGGGTTTTAACCTGTAGCTTTCTTTTTCACCCCACTTAGTTCTTCCCACGTGCAAAGTCATTTGGCTCTGCAGAGTCCCTGTCATGCTTATTTATGCAATCTGGACCTCTTTATTCCTCAGTGCTCTCCCAGCACAGCTTGGTTCTGCATGGGAGTATCTTCAGGCAGAAAACAAAGCACTTCAAAGAAAAGACCCCATTATCTTCCTCCTCCTCCTCCTCCTCCTCCCGTATGTTCTCTGTGCTCCCTAGGTGGACTTCCTAACGTCTGCACAGCTCTTGGCAAAGTACCAGATCAGTAGGAACATAAAATACATCTTTTTGACACAGAAACACATTTCAGTGTTAGATTTCCTCCTTATGTTTTCATTCTCCAGTTTGCATATGGAGTATTTGAGTTGAGAGGGAGATCTGCAACTTGTGTCATCTACAGACGCTGCAAGAAATACAGCACTGTTTGGAAACCGCACACATCCATAGCCTGCATCCCACAGCCAGACACAAACCCCTCTCTGCAGAAGGTGCAGTTGGTCTGGTGCCCTCACAAGGATCATTCCCACTGCCCTGTTATTTGAGGCAAGCGGGTGGTACTCATTCTCCCATTCAAAACACACCTCGGGTCTTAAGGCTCTCCTGTTCGTTTAAGACTGCATGTGGACACAAAAGCTGCATTAAACACCCTGGTTGTACAGTGCCTAAAACAACAGAGTTGCCATTTCTGATGGGATCTAGGTGTTAGCGCATTATAAATAATAAATGGCAATTATAACAGACATTTTACAGAAAGATATACCCATATACATATATACTTTCCTCCCTCAACATTATTTATTTGTTGCCATCTGGCAGAGCACTCAGCGAGGAAAAATACAATTAGATATGCCTCATATTGTGCCAAGAATATCAAACAGTGTAATGAGTTTCTCTGCATGTATGTGCTGTTTCACCACTGTTCTTTACTGGGTTGAAGGACCTGACTAATGTTTTTTCATCCGTTCTTACAGTTAAGTCTAGTGCTTTTGCTGTGAGTAGCACTTGGGTTTTTAAGCGTTGGAAGACTCAAATCACATTACTGACGTTAATTGCCCATCTGTGGTTAGGCGCCTGTGGGTTAAAGCAACCTAATTCCTTCTGTAGCTGAATGAAATACCTGTCACTGCCACAGCTTGCACTGTGGTCTCTGATAGCTTAAATCTTCTATAGAAGATACAGCACAACACCATACCAGTAACTGCTACAGACAAGAACACTGAAGAACACCACTCACCTAAAGCACAAATCATCATTCCTGCTGTTTTTGCACTGTGTGACAAAATGGACACAGTCTCCGTGAACCTGTAGGAGTAGCAAACTGCCCTGGAGATGCTCACAGTTCAGAAATGGCTGCAGCTTTGAGCAGGCTCTCTGCTTCTGCCTGGGGTTTGAAGACCGCAGTGAAAATGAATGCAGGTCAGTGAGTCAGTTACTTGAATCTCTTTTGTTAACCAGTGATGGGAATGTCTGGTTCAGCCTGTAGACATTCCATGTTTAAAATGCAGAAAAGCTTGCTGTCCACACTAGTGTTGATGTAGATGCAACTGGAAGTTGATCTGTTTCCTTACTTCGCGGCTCCCTGCAACAACAGGAGGCACTGCACAGTGTGGCTACCTCTTATGCTTTGACATGACAAGAGAACATTAGTGTTGTATTGGCTCCATTTTGTAGATAAGGTTTTATTTTGCTATGACTCCTCACCCTTGGGAGAGGATGCATAGTCTATTCTACAGGTTCCTGTGCACTGTGCTCTCAGCTGTTTATACTTTGTATAGGCACTGAACTCACTCTTGCAAGCATGGTAAGTGCCTCCCTGGAGATGCTGGTAGCTCCATCGTTTCTCTGTCTGCAGTGGGAGGAAAATGGTGCAGCCAAATGTTTATGGTGCCATAAAAACCAACAACAGTAATGAAGTGGTGACATGAGCAAAGCAATATCTGCACTGCTCCCAAGCTGTGCCTCTGTTCAGCGGATCCATCATCACTGCCTCATGGCACTCCCCCAGTTCTATGGAAGGACATACTTGACAATAATTTTATTAATAAGGAACAAAGTACCAGCTTAAAGATGAAGGTGCTAATTGTGGCACATCAGCAGCCAGAAGAAACAATTCCTCTAGGGTCACATACATTAATCTCCCATGGCTGCTGGTCAGAGTGAGAGGCATTCCCTCAGCAGTGATGACAGCTGCTAATAAGGCAGCAAAATGCTCTGCAAGCATGACCATTAATGCTGACAGCCAGGAAGCTGGGGATTCGCTTCTCCAGCAGATCTCAGTCTCTGACAGTCAAGTATTGGATAAGTTTGAGGGGATACAACAGAGTCCGTTGTAGGAAAGAAAAGAGATGTGCTCGTGTATTTACTTGTAAGAACCTCAGGCCCACTCTCAAATACTTATCTTTGTATTCCTCGAGCTTCCACATTCACAGAAATCCCTAGAAGGGCAAACAGGACACTTAGCTCTGCAGGCTGGCAGAAACTTAATGCCTTAGAGAATAGCAGTTTCTGACGCCATCCAGATTTTGTGACCCTTTCTGGGGACAAACACCTCTCCTCCTCCTCCACCCAGGCCCTGCTGTTGTTTCCTAAACTTATGACAAGGTTTAGGACTGTGTTAGTTTCAAGTTTCACCAGCAAAACTGAAACTGTCCAATGTCTTTCTTTGCAAAGCTCCCAGTTATGAACATTCTGTGATAAGGAGTTGGTGTTCAGAGAGGAAAGAGCACAGACTGCTATGCCATATGCTGAGGCACATGATGGATGTGACAATAGCTCAGCCATGGTGTGCACAAATACAACCACACGTCTGGCTGGAATCAAAGCGCGCTCTTTCCCTAAGCTGAAAACTTTCCTCCATTTCCTTTTACAAGACCCCAACTGACCTCAATACCAAATGAGCCCCCATCCCTTTGGTCCATCCATCTATTATTTCGAGGCACAGATAGGCTGTCTTGTGAATTCGAGGTTCCAAGAAGAGAAACATGTTGTATCAGTCAAATTCCTGCACTTTTCCTTTTTTAACTTGTGGGCAAAAACACAGCGCAGCAGGCTGACAGCAAAAAAAGAAGTGGGGAAGGAAGAAAAGGGGAGAATTATGAAATGGAGAATAGAAGATAAGGTCTGGGAAAGCAGAGAAGGGAATGAGAATAAAGAGGAAAGATAAGGGAACAAAGAGAAACTCTGGGAGAAGTAGCATATAGCCTCTGCCCAGAGAGTTACCATAGATTTAGATTTTACTATTAAAGAAGAGAATCAATGGCTGGCCCTGAGCCCCATGCTGGCAGCCTCTGCCGTTCTGATCTCAGGACCAGCATCTGTCAGCAATTTTCAAGAGGAACCATTAGAAATCAGAACGTTTAACAGTTTGTCTTGGCCCCCTGGAATCTCACCACCCCCATCAGCTACTGAAAATAAAAAAACAAGGGGTGTTGGAAGGAGGAGAGGGGAGGAGAGTGGAAGAGGAGAAGGGAAAACAAAATGGTACTTGTATGATTTAAGGTGTGCCTCCCTCTTTTCCCCTGATTATATGCCACATCCGCAGAGGTGAAATATAGATGGTGGTTTTGGCCTCGTTCCTGTGCGCTCTGGCAACAGGGGAGCTGGTTGAGGAGTGCCCCAGGCTGGCTGGAATTTCCCAGTGAGTGGCTCCAGGCAGCTCTGCTGGGGAGCCTTCCCAGGAGCAGGACGGGACAGACATGGAGATTTACAGTGCTCTGCAAAGCCAACTGCTCCTGACACTCCTGACACAGAGGGACTTTTGGGCATCTCCAACGTAAATCCTACAGAAAAGGAAATGAAGCATTTCCCAGGAGTGGTTCGGTGGCACAATTACCACCAGACGATTTATTCCATCTGTTCTTCTACCCGGATCTCTGAATAGTGACCCACAAAAGGCAGTGTGGGGAGTGGGGAAAGGCGAGAGCAGTTTCTCAGAGCATCTCGCCAAGCCTGGGCTTGTGTGCTGCTTGGTGGTCACCTCCAGAGACGGCACTTGACAGTCACAATAAAAAGCTTCTTAAGGGTTTTTAAGGGCCGGTTCTGCTTGGCACCGATATAATCAGTGTTGGAAAACTGAATGAAGGAAAACAAATCATTGCAGTGAGGTTTGAATGCATTTTCCACAGTGCCAGAAGAGTGAATTGAAACCACTGTGCTGACAGAGCTAAGGGATGGGCTGTCACCTTGCAGCAAGGAGCTTAGGAGCACCAGAAGCAGGTGTCTGGTCTCTAAGTGCTGCCCCAAGTGTATAGCATTTAAATTTACAAGGGATTTAAAAGCACACCAAAGGCAGAGGAGTTTTAGGTCCAGATCTGAACTTTGATGCTGCTTCAAGTTCTCTAATGAGTTGACACGTTGTTTGCTTACAAGGGAGTGAGACCTGCTTGTGTGTACCAGTCTTCTGCAGTGTGAACCTCACACTCTCACATTGTCTGTTAGAATCATAGAATGGCCTGCAGTTTTCAGATGACCACAGCATCTCTCTTGGCCTCAGGAGAGATGAGCACCTTCATCAGCTAGATGGTTGGATGCAGTAAGGACTGAAAGAAAGACCCCAGGGAGAGATTTCTCTCAGACTCTGCTTAACTTACAGAGATGTAAAAACCTTCCAAGCAGAGACAGAGCAAATGAGTTTTAATACCTTCCAAGCAGAGGGGAGCTCAGTGAGTTTTTCAGATAGCCTGGACAATTGAATCATGTGCAAACACATTGCGACTTGCAACATTTCATAGCCCAAATTTCAGCCAGACTATATAACAAAATACAGTTTTATATAATATTTGCATACCAGGGTGACAGACAAGTGACAGGCCAGATAAGTTTAGTAAGACCATTAAGCAGTCAGCATGGTCTTGGCTATGAGATGTTGTCTACACATTAAATATTCATCACATTTCAAGTCATGATTTTAGAAGAATGTCCGTGTCAGGCCAAGTGACACTTGGCTACCTTTAACCTTAGACTAGATACCATACAGAGAAGTGAGGAAACTGGAGGTGCCAGGCTGTTTCAGATAACTGAATAGATAACCTCCTGTTTTACACACTTATTTTACATTTGTAAGATTCTACCAAGTTTTATAACTTGGTTCTGTCTGTTTTCATTGCCAATTAGCTGAACAAGTTACCCTTTAACCAAATGTTTTGTTGTTTTCACTGAAGAAAATAATATTTGCTGGCTAGTGAGACATGACTCGAGATTTTAGGAAGAGACAGAGGAATCTTAGCATCTGTTTTCACATTGCCTCGGCAGGGACAGACCTCAATTAAGTATCTTATTAAATGTGTCTCCTCCCGCATTCTATCAAGTCTCAGTGCTTTTGCTGGAAGTTCAAACTGTGCACACATGTTAACCACAGACTTTAAGTCCAAAGGCGATGGAACTGTCAATAAACTAAGTAGTACAGATTAGCTGAAAGAAGATGGATCATGGAAACGAAGAAAGATTGTGGCAGCTTGGCTAGAATCAAGGAACGCTTTAGATCCAAGTATATTTGGACCTCTACCTGGGGAAGCTATCTAGTACAAAATATTCTTAAAATCAGAGCCAACAGCTTTTCAATTCATTTGATGCTTTTTCCATGTCGTTCAGTTTGCCACAACCGGTTCACTTGATTGATGATGACCTTTTAGCTCTCTTGCAATTATCTCTGGCAACCCAGGTTCTCCCCACTGCTACAGTTAGGATAATATGTAACACGTAAGAATGGATCAGCCTACTTGGATGCATGAAAAATTCAAAGAAGAAGCAAATAATAAAAAAATAGATCCTGAGTTTTCCAGCATCGTCTTCTCCTCTTCAAAATATTTGAAGTATTGGCAAAAGATTTGTATAAACACAAGCTTGTTTTTCTAGACCTAATCCCTGTACCTGCCACAGTCTGTCCACCCTTGAACTAGAGCCTCAGCTTCCACAAACCACCTAGCACTAAGAAGGCCACTAAAGCACCACTGCTTTACACCAGGCAGCAACTACATCCATCACATCCTTCCTGTACAAATTACCATGTGTTCAATTGTTTAATCATAAAAATCATTGCCTTCATAATCATCATTGCCTATCATAATAATCATTGCTATCTCTCTCAGAAGTGTGCAATACCTAAAGAGTTTACTGTTTTTTACCATGCATAAACTTCTCTCTCCCTTTAATTGTTTGATGCCTTCCAGCAACTTATCTCTGTAATCAACTCAGAAGAGAACATTTCTGGATAATGCTGTCATATTTCCTAAAGCAAAACAAGCAATTCAGAGCAGCAGATAAATTAATTCCCTTTGGAAGTTTGTCTTGATTTCAACACGGCAATGCACATCAGTGTGAGTTTGGGGATTAAGTGGCTACATCCAGCATTCCTTGCTGGGCCCAACAAGGCAACTTCTTTGGGATTTCTTTAACTTTCATCCCTTAAAACCCTTACTGAAAATCTTATTGTGGGACAGATATTTCTTTGGTTCTATGAGTTCGAAATAGAAGCCATAAAGAAGAGAAACAAACATGAACCCAAAGTCAGCATATGGAAGATGTATTTCATGCATGAGCCAAGTCAAGGAGAGAAGTCCAAGGAAAGCAGGTGTATCTCTTTTCATGAGCACTGGAGTAAATGCTAGCCATACTCTGGAGCAAAGAGTGCTCCACATGGCTGGAAGTGATGCCTGCAGAGTGTCATGAGCTGAGATTTTAACCTTCCTACATCATTAAGACCAAACTTTTCAATGAATTTAAGGAAATTAAGCTCCAGAACATCACTGAAATTCGGAGATGTTAGTAAAGTCTAACATGCTATTTTTTTATCCCATTTTAGTGTCTGTAAGTTCCTGGCTGTATAAGGTAGTGTTTGCTTATTGCTTCAGATCATATGTGCTGTTAAAAGTTTCAAAGGGCATATTCCATTTTTCACCCCAGATGTAAGGGAAATGCAGTGGGAAGATCCTCTTTTCACAAGCCAGGTAGGGGAGGATGACTGGCACCAAGGGCTTGCAGGTTAGGAAGACAGGAACTTTACCCACAAAACCTGTGCAGCAGTGGCAGCTGTTTGGCACATCTCACTCCTGCTTCCATGTGTTTTATCCATCTGGGATAACACAGACAAAGCAAGTTCAAGCTGCGAGTGCTCTTTTCTGCAACTCACATGTTGGTGAACGGTGCCAATTCCACTGGTAAACATCAGGGAGAGATTTTAGCATATATCCACCATGCACTAGCTCAGAAAGGATGGCCCCTTGTTACTGAATGCAGCTGAAGTACTAACCTCTATCTGCTCCTCACTGCTGGCTCCAACAGCTGGTCACCAAAACTGACCCTTCAAATCTTTCCTGATCCACTTCAGTGCGAAGCCAGCTGTGAGCACTGCCTCAGGCAGTCCAGAGCATCCACGGGCCACTGCAGAGCTTCAGCTGTACAGGCAGCATCTTGTGTATATATAGAAAACCTGTAGCCAAGCTTCAAACACAATGATTTTAGGCATTTCAGACACCTTCCCAAGTGGCTCGTGACCATTCTGGAAAGAAGTAAATGAGGTAAATATCGAGCATAGACCTCAAGAGCAGTCAACGAAAACAGCTCTGGACTCAATGGTGAGGATGATGCTCATTGCTTTCCTTTATGAACTAGAGACAAATATGAATGTTAATTCAAGGTTAATTCAGCCTTGGTAAAAAGAGCTACCCTGACAAGCAGGCTATGCATCCCCATCCACATGTTGCTAGGATAAATGGAGGCATTTCCTGGATGTCTCCACCCTGCAACCAGCTGGTGCTCCTGGATTCCATCCCTACAGGACTTAGTTAGAACTAAACACCATAGCTGGACTCAATTCTCACTGACAAACAGCCAGTCACAGCATCACATCAGGAGACATTTGGAAAACTTGCCTATAGATCACGTGGCTATGCAGTGCCCTATTCTCATTTCTCTCTTACTTGCTTCTGAAAGTCAGTTGAATCACCTAGTGACATCTCTAAAATGACTTTTTGCATAAAGACCTTTTAAAACTCGTTTAATCACCTTTTGCCTCCCTCCCTTGTGCTTGCCCTGCAAACCCAGTGAAACTGCCTTGTCCCCTCACTTCTGTGAAAGCAGGCTGCCTCAGAAATGGAAACTCTGTGTCATAAATCCAGCTGATGTCAATTAATTTAGACCCACTGGCTTTTATGGAGCTGCAGTTAACTTACAACAGCTGAGGGTGCAAAGCTATTGACATTCAGCAAATCACATCAATTTTTAATGGAGTTTCTGGGGCTTCAACCTAAGGACTGTGCAAAGAAATTCCAAAAGCTCCATTTAAAAGACAGTTGTGGGTGACAACAGAATGCAATTATTTCCATCAAAGAGTGATCTGCATGAAAAATGGGCCAAGGGCTCCTTGTCTACGAGGGACTTCATAGAAATCTCTCTCTTAGTTCATTGTGGCTGGTAGAAACATTAATTGCTAAATCTGAAGCAACTTCGAGGTCTGAAAAATGCTCTGATTTGCACTTCTGTGCATCTCCTGTAATATCACCAAAGGCTGCTGATTCACAGATGACAATGCAGTTCACACCTACTCCTGCAGTAGGGTCCCCTTTGGGAAATCCAGAATAGAGGTGGGGAGGAAAAAGCAGCCCTGAGTGTGTGGCTTGGAGCAGTGCTGTCACCTGATAGTCAGTGAGGTTTGTGTTATCAGTTTACACTGCTACGTAATGGTGGTGAAAAAGCAGAGTAAGCAAAAAAACCTGCATTCCATTTGTTTGATACTTGTGCTCTGTTTCAACCCAGGAACAACAGCCACAAAAAAATCCATCAGAAACCCTTCAACACTGGGGAGCATGGCTAACACTGTGATCAGCAGAGGGAAAAGAAGATCAGGTCTTCACTTGCATTGGTAGTAGAATCAGCAGAAATGCAATTCCAGCAGAAGTTTGAAATCATATTCACCAGGTGGTTGAAAGGAAAATTCAATATTTAACACAGGAATGTTCTTTCAGTTTGCTAAAATGTCAGCAATGATTCCAAGCAAAGCATTTTATTTGGGTTTCAGAGAAGCACTCTTTTTTTTTCGAACCTAATCACTACGCTTTTTGCTTTCTGGGAAAAATAGAAATAAAACCCATCAACACCTTACCATGAAATCAGTGCTGTTAACCCTCAGAACTGATGGCTGAATTCCAGTCCAATGGTGATTCACAAACTGTGATCAAAAATGAACAATTTTCTCTTTATACTGTGAGAGTAAACAAGAAAGTGTCTGGTGAGGATGTGCCAAAGCTCTTCTGGTACTGCTGTTGAGCGCTCCGTTTCTCCATAATCACCCTCTGCCTTCATCCATCCACCAAAGCCTTTATTATATTGTGGTGTCCAAACCCAGAAGTGACTAGTCAGATTCTTATCATTTAAAGGGAGGTCATAATTTCCCTGCTGTGGTCACAAAGCTAAGCAACTCTAAGAAAACATTTACAGCCCTAGCTTCAGATTTGGGACTGACTTGAATCAACCAAGGCTGGAGAGAGACCCTGGCCAAAATCAACCAAGACAAGAAGGAGGGAAGAAATGTGAGACAGTCTGGAAAAGTTTACTTGGATGGAGCTTAGTATCCAGAAAGTGCTGGGGATGCAGACTGAGATCATTTATACATCAGGGAGATGTCAGTAAAGCTTTGGCTTTATACTTTAAACCCTTTTTGCCCATTCAGTGACAACCATTAGCATTATCAAGTTTAGACGAACCACCTTATTCTGAAGTTCTCCTACAGAACATGTCCCACACCCCTTCCCAAACCAAGATGCTCCTCCAAGGAAGAGTCACCACCCTTTGGGCCACAATGACACAGAGAAAAAGGAGGAATGCTGTCTTGCCACCCTCACCCTGAGACGCTGCCAGTACCTACATACAGCATTTCTTGGAAGCAGAAAATGCCACTGTGCAACTGCATCCACCCAAGACTATAATTAAAGAAATCCACCAGCACCCTGCTAGCAGCTAAGAACACAAATTGTAGGCTTTGAATTTGAATCAGATGGAGATTGTTTTGATGTATTAACATGAAAAACAACCAACTTACGAGAAGTAGGAGCTAGAGATAGATCTGACCAAATGGACAAAATCAGCAGTGCTGGGTCAGATGCACTGTTGGTGTGCAGGGGAGAGTAAGGATGGGAAACTTCCTTCCCAAGAAAGACATCATAGGAATAGGACAGGACAGCAGTCTTACAGAAGCTCTTGTTCACTTTGGATCTGTCTCTTCCAGAATCCCTACACTCCATCAGCCTCAGCAAAACTGCCTTGCAGTTTGGCTCTGAAAGATTTCATGATGCCTCTGGTTCCAGACAGACTGGTTATGGAGAGCTGCGGAGCTCACAAAGGGGAGGCAGCAGCAAGTCCTTCCTGAGAAAGAAGGGGAAGAGGGCAGTGGAAAAAGTTGGCTATGCATGGCCTAAAATAGTAACAGTCTTACTGTAAAAGAGAATGGAAAGGAAAATCTGCAAATCAATGAGAGAATTCACACGTATAAATAGAAAAAAAGCAGATGTTAATGAGTCACTGCTAGCTCAGAGAACTGAGCCATTGGCCTCTTCTTTGAGTCACTGGCACATCCTGCAGCAGCGGCAGTGACCTCCTGACATGAACCTCTTTAACAATTCATTACTCACACAACACATCTTCCAGCCATTTAAAAGCTCCATGAAGGACTGAAAAATATGACATCATCTCCTGTTCATGCTATTGCCTACCTGAAACGCACACTGGCTGCTGGGGGAATTCATTCTCGTGTATGAGCAGGAAGAAACAGAGTGTGTAACAGGGCAGGTGCAGAGATATAGGCAGACAAAGATTCCCCTGCTTGCAGTCTTCAGTGAGGACTGGAGTTCTTTATCCTCAGCATCAACCCTACAGTATTCATCAATCACAAGCAAAAACTGTGTGGGATAAAAAACATCAGTGTGTGAAGCTGTAGTCAGCTCCACTGTAAAACATCAGCTTCTCCTCTATGTCTACTGCAGCAGTTCTCGATAAAGTAGTAAAAGTGTGTTTCTTGGTGGTATATAGGCAGGCACCCAGAGGTGTTCTGGGGTCCAGATGTGAAGCTAAAGGGATGACTTAACAGGGGAGGAGAGAAGCACTAGAAGATAACACGAAGCATCACAGCATGCTTAGGACTGCCAGGCACGGAGGTCTGGCCTTGTGGTTTGGTGCTAAGCCATTAATCCATAGACAGAAGTTAGGGGTCTCTAAAGTGTTTTGGGGGCTTATTCCTTTCAGGATGATGTTGGGCTGAAGGATAACTTTTGTATGGCACATGGAGCATAAAACTGTATATAGTGCTGAATAAACAGGCATTTAAAGAATGCGGCTAGGAGAAGTAACTTATTGAAATCATATGTTATTTTTACATTGTGTATTTCCAGGCCAGGTTCCATCAGCTCCACTTCCTTACATTTTGGTTTGCTTATCACAGGCTACCTCAAAGTCTTTCTGTCTGCCAGATTGCTGCGTGAGCTTTCCACTCAATGGCTTGCTATGGAGGACAGTCAGTCCTAGGGCATCTTTGGTCTGCATGGATTTAACCTCAAACCAATGTAATTTTTCTTTCAGAGAGCTTTTCCCACCCTACAATCATGCTTAGATCCTTTCCCAGGGACATGATGCAGTGATGTCAGAGAGAGGAACCATTTCTGATTCCCAAGGGCTGATAGTGGCAGTGTTACCGGGAGTATCTAAGGATAGATAGAAATTTATGGGGAAGATCCAGACCCCCTGTGAAAGAGTTGAGAAGAAAACATGAGACAGAATTCAGGCAAAACAGGTACTTTCCATCTCAGAACTGCACCCAGACTAGCTCTGGCAGTTACACTGTAGGAACAATTTAACCCAGGGAAAGGGGTCTTCTCCCAGCAGACCCTTTCAGGCAGAGAAAGTGAATTGTTTTTGAAGGTTAGCACTTAATTGCTCCCTCCTACAACTGACAAACATCATCCCAGACTTGTAATTGCTTAAAAACATTAGCCAACTGCCATGGGGAAGAGGTTGGAAGACCGTAAATATTGGCTGACAAAATAATGGAATGGATTCAAGCTCCTACGCACAGGAATGCATTGGGTAATATCTCCCTGTGACTTGGTTCTGACTAGAGATGAGCTTAATTCCAATTATTCCAGCTATTCATATCCTTGGGTACTGATGAAAACAGAATAAGTTAGAAATGTTGCAGATAATCAAAAGGCAAATATCTGCCAAGGTCTCTGGGGAATCAGAAACATTTGTTCAAGCAGTTTGCTCGGAATTTATAGGCTCTGCCTTTGCCGACTCTACAGCTGTATTGAGCAGGATCCAGAAACTCAGTTAAGAACAAGCCTCCCTGTAAAAGACGGTATATAATATATGCGACAGTCAAATAGTTGCATGTAAATAACTTAGAATCTAAATAGAAAGGAAAAATGGAGACAGAAGCTGTAAGTCTTAATCTCAAGTCTACAATAACTCTGTTTTCACGTGAAAATATGGAGATGAAAATCTGATCTGTATAGGAAAGCCATTTAAGTAATTGATATTATCAGCCTTACTACATTGAAACTGGAAGGTATTCTTCCAAACCACATCATCTTTCAACTAGGATCAACATCCAAAAGTAACAGGTTTCACCAGCAGATCTGATCACTTGTGAATTTAGATATTTTGAACATCCAAATAGAAGCACAAGCAAACTAGAAATGTTTTGCATGTGAATGTGATTGGAATACCTGGTTAGCAAAGCAGCTGTGCAAACACCGCGGCTGTGATTTGGCAACCTGTATATGCTTGCAAAGTATTCTTCAAAACAAATATCTCAGTTACAGTATTACCTCCGATAAATATACATTGTTGGCAAAAGGACTGCAGGACGGATAAGACATACAATATAATATTTCACCTGTAGGTAACCACACAGACTATGTATTTGAAAACAACTTCCTTGCAATACAGGAAAATAACATGACCGTCTGCAATTATCCTTATTTATGCAGAAACATCCATGTCAGCTCAAATATCTTATTAATAGACTCAGAAAAGAGCATTACTTTGTATTAGCTTCTGCACAATAGGTTATATCTAGACCAGCATGCAGCTGAACCTCCCAGCCTTGGCCATCTACCCTTCAGGAAGCAGGCAGAGCTCTTGGTCTGCAGGACCAGGCTGGCACCTTTGAGGTTACCTGAGCAAAAAGCTAATGAAGTACTTTCCTCAGTCCGCTGTTGTTCCCTTTCAACTAGGGAATATCTGAGGCTACTCAAAGTTGAACCCCCGATGTGGCTGGAAGCAACAGCTGTGCATTGTAGTCTGCCTGCAATTTAATTGCTATTTTAGTTAAAGCAGATCTGTAGCAAACATGTCTGGTTTTGATTTAAGGTTATCAGAGAGACAATCAACCACAGCAACTTGTAAGCCATTAAACACATTAACTACTTCACTGTTAGAACAATGCACCATGTGTTTAGCCTGATCTTGACTAATTGCAATGCCTCTTGAGTGGCAGTTTTAGATCCAAAGGTGAAGGAAGGGGCTCCCAGTTTAGCTCTTCAGGCTCTGCTATCCCACCTTCAGTTGTTTCCCTTCCAGTTTCCATAGCCACTGCTCTCTCTTAAACTAATCGGGGCATTGCTTTCCTAGGCAGAAGTCAAAACTCAAGCAGAGTCAAACACTGAAGATGGGTGAGTTTGTCACAGGATTAGAGGTTACACCATGAAAAACAGAAGGGATATTTAGGATACATCAATGACAGCTGAAGCAGAAACCACAGATCTGACTGCTTAAAACAGCTGTAGCTGAACACAATCTTTAGGAATAAACTTATCCATAATCCTTAGCACATAAAGGGAGCTGCTTCTCCTCCCTAGCCAGGTCTCTGGCTGGCTTGCAGTGCATCTGGCTGTCCTGGAGCAAGGTGTTCTTAAAGTTGCTATGGAAGGAATGAACAAAATGGCTCCTCTGAGCAGTTTTCCAGGCTTCAATAAGTTGGTGTCGTTATAAATCTTCTCAGTGTCACCTTGAGGTTTCAGTGACCTCGGTGAAACGACTCCATCTCTCCTCGTGGCTTTTGGTGGTGGTGATCAGCTGCACGCACAGCCAGGGAAGCATGGAAGTGCCAGATCTGTGTATGCTGGCCTTTGGTTTTCTGTCTCTCGGGGAAGATGATCAAAGGCACAGTGAGTGGCTCCAGAGCTCTGTGCCTCCAAGCATCAGTGAACCCTATCCAAAAAAGGAAGCTTTCTTGTTGCCTGTAGTGGGGTGGAGTCCCTTGAAGTGTTTTCCAGGAGCACAAAGGACGCAGCCTGAAGAACAGCTCAGCCAGACTGCAAAGCTGCCACGAATGTCCCTGGAGCCCAGGGAAAGTGCAGAGCAGGACAGCAGCAGCCATAACAGCCCTCCCTGTGTAGCAGTATCAGAAGTGACCACCATGATATCCCTTTTGAGTTTTCATCCTCCAGGAAGCAGAAAGATTAGGAAGAAGTAATATATTTCTAACAAAGATACACTGGAAGAAAACTAGCAGATACGAGCCTCAGAAAACTTTCCTCCCTTCTTCTCTGCCACTCCTAGCAGAAAGGAGCATCTTCCTATGCTGTCAGGAACGTCTCCTATGCTTAACCACTGTACCTCCTTCTAAGCTGCTCTGTCTTCTGGCTCTGCCATAATTACACACTGTCCCAATACTGCTCCGAGTTACTTCACTTATGTTTAGAAAAAGCAGCCATGCACTGCACTGAATTAGAGCTCCATAACAATAGAAACTGTGACTCCGGCTTCATTTCTAGAAATAGTTGTGAGGAAGGGTTTGCTGGAAAAGAAAAGATGATCTCATAGCTCTGGTGATTGGATACACACTTGGATGGGGTATCAGCTTGTACCACTGCACACAGCTAAAGCATTTCATCCAGCTTTTTCACAGGTGGATACTTATGCATTCCTTGAGCCCCAGGAGCCTGATGTGCAGAAGCACAAAGTGCTCACAGCTGCGGCTGAACTCAATGGGAGCTGGGAAGAAATAGTGCTCTATACCGAGAAATACTCTGTAGAGTCAAGCATTGAGGATGTCTCCTTAAGGATCTGAAAGTTTGAGGTTACTTCTGTGCTGTGTCCTCACTTCCCCATCAGTACCATGATATCCAAATGCAATGGAAACGAATAAAAGAGGGCTTTTAAAATGCCAAAAGGCTGCAGTCATGGGTACAAAAAAGAAGCGGAAAAAAGAAATCCAGGAAAAAGGATTCACAATGGACTTGAGTATTATCCAGTAAATAAAGCATGCGGTGGATCTAAACAACAAGGAGAGCAGTTGCTCATCCTCATCATGAGCAGCTCTGAGTCACAAGGGGAGAAAACTAATCATGTTTTCTTGAAACTTTATCATAATGAATGTATATAAAGAAACCAAATTCAAATATGCAGGAGCTACAGTTCTGACCTTCCCCAACCTCAGAAAGTTTGGTCTTGCAAATTCAAATCATCCTTTATAAAACTAACATGTAGGGGTGGACCAGGACTTTGCCACACTTAAAGACACTGAAGTAAAGAGAGATGAGAGAGTCCCTCCTGGCATGCCTTCATAGCACTTTTATATACAGTTTGGTTTAGCAGATTCTTTTTGATTAAGCACTTGAGTTAAACTGTAGCCTTTCACAGATACATGCATCTCACCTTAAATTACCATCAGTAAAAACTGAGTCAAGAGCAGGAAGACAGGCATACTTGTTCTAATTATTTCTGAGAACACTCTGATTTAAAATTGACGTTCATACTTAGCCAGCTCTGGTGAGCTTCCCAAAATCAGAATCCCAAAGAACTTCCTTATGAAAATGAGCCCCGCTGACCTCTGATTGTTGCATCCCCAGACAACTTCCATGATGTCAGTGCAAGGAAGTCTTCTGAAGTGCTCTCCTGGGAACCATTCCTCAATTGGTACTTTCCAAAGGAACTGCTTCTCTGGAGACCTGGGGAAAACACATCTTTGCTCTGTCCCTCACTCAGAATTAAGGAAGCTCTCTAAAGCACTGAATGAAGCTCAAGAAGTTGGTTGGTCACATTATTTGTCAATTACTTTTTAATTTATTGCTTTGCATGCAAAAATAAAATCCAGTATAAAACCCGAATGCAAACAAACTCATTTTCTATGCTGGCAGAGAGATTTTCTCACGCTTCTGACAGCTGAGTGACCTACTTTTATTTGCTCATGTCTCAGTGCCTCTGTGGTGGGAGGCACAACTGGGATGCTAGCACTATTTAGTAAGGGGTTGTTGTCTGAAGGATAAATGGAGATGTAGAAAGAAAACAAAATGTAGCAGGCTGGATATGGCTCTGGGCAGTCTGGTCTGGTGGTTGGCGACCCTGCACATGGCAGGGGGGTTGAAAATAGATGGTTATTGTGGGCCTTTTCTACCCAGGCCATTTGATGATTCTATGATTCTATGTTGCTAACAGTGACAAAAAAAAAAAAAAGGGGGGCAGGTCTGTCCAGATGATTCTGTCCTTAGTGAGCTCTCCTAGCTCTCTCTCATATGCTCTTCTACTTGTAGGCAACTTTCATTCAGCCTTGTGAAGGATGGAGAGCCCACATTCTTTGCTGGTAACTTTAATTGCATTGACTTCTGTGGAGTAACTCAGGCAGTGAATTTGGATCTACAAGTGGAAAACATGCTGCTTTCCCAGCGTAAATATTACTAAAAGGATTAGCAGGAAGGAATCCCCCTCAGAAATGCACTGGAAACATGGTGTGTCTATGAAGAGGATGTCAAACTTGGCAAAACAACCAATAGTAAATGCTTACTTGTGCTTACTTCATGCAACCAATTCCATAAGACAAACAGAAGTCCCTTGGAATTGTTTTTCTCAGTTCTTTGGTTGCTTCTCAAGACAAGGAGTCTTTCTAACAAGAGCTACATCCCACTCCCCTCGTTTCATGAAAAATTCCAAGGCTGGTGAAATTCCCACAGCTGAAGGCTTCTGCAGAATGCAGACTCTGTGCCTGCTGCCATGTGCGGTTACCTTCAATTGGGAGTGCTGCTGCTCTGATGATCAACATTGGCTCTTAGGGCTATTTTTTTTGCTGTGATAGAAGACAAAAAGAGCGGGTACAGCTCAGATAAAAGCTTTCAAAACTTCAGTGCTTCTACAACGTTTGGTTTGTGATAAGAGTTGCAAACTTCAGCCATTCAGGTGAAATGTGAACACGGACCAAATTTGTCTTGTAACAAGGCCAATAGCCAAAGAAAGAGAATTGTTTCTTTGTGCCTGTATTTACCTTTTCTCCTCGAGAATCAGAGAGTCCTCCAGGTACAACATTTTAAAGGGATTCCTCCATCTGTTTCAGGTGGTTTCAATTGCCAGTTTTGAATGCATAGAAAAAGAATTTTTAGTAAGCTTTTACAATTTGTTCTGGATAGACTCTGTATGCTGATTTTAAGATGCACTACACCACTGAAGCAACCTACACAGCATTACATGTTGCTCACAGAGACTGGATTCACATCATCTCCCACGCTGGTCTGTTTCTCAGCTCTTGGCACTCAAGCACAGATTTTCCTCAGCTGTCACATACATTGTCCTAGGCTTCGTGATCTTGAAGGTTTCAATTGTATGCCAGTCCTCCCAGCATGATGGCTTTTCTTTTCCTGCCACACGTTTTTCCTATTCCCCACTTCTTTTTTCCATCCAGCTCTGACAAGGGCTGGTTTTCTTTGCAGGAAAACCGTGACCAGTGATCCACCTCTATTGAGGCAGCGAGTTGGTTATTCTATAATCGCATTTCTCTGTGCTTTATTAACTTTTCCTTATTGTGATAACGATCTGAGTAACAAAGAAGCCTTTCTGGTGCACAAGTGTGTCTGCTACAGCAAAGAGGTGCCGGTGGAAGTGCTGTGTCTATACAAGCAGTCTCAGCTTCTGGAGAAACACGTAGACTTCATTTCTTCTCTGTCTGCTGTACAAGTGAGGCACATTCCAATTGAATTCAAATAATCCCAGAAAATCCCCCAAATTTAGACTTTCTGGAGGAGTATTGGAACATCCCCAAAGGCAAGGAGAGGGATTTTGCAACGCATTCCTGTTCTCATATGAAAATGATTTTGGGGAAATACATACAATGCAAACCACTCTAGTGATTATATTAAAATATATATATATATCAAAAAAATAGCAAAGCATTATAATCTGATTTGAGGGTTATTTGTTCTGACTGGCTTTGATGAACTGACAGGTGAGGTAACTGTGATGCGGTTTGTTACAAGTACGTAACAGGGTATTGGCTTCCATGTTTCTGTAAGCATGAATTCATATCTCTTTCTTCTCTCACCACGTGTCTCTATTTAGATAGCTAAGTATCAACCATCTTGGTCGTCTCCCTAGAAATAGCAGAATAAATCAGGGATAATCCTAGTGAAATCACCAGACAAAGCCAGTTTAAATAGGGAACCAAGTCCCCAAAAAACAGTGGTAAGATTTGAATTTGTCACAGGACAGACACAAAGGGCATGTGATATGCCAGTGGATCAGTGGTTTCTGAAAGCTGCTTTTCAATTCAAGTAATTAATACATGGAAAAATCAGATCCCAAGTTTTTCATAGAAAAAGTAGTTGTATTTATTTGGCCTCACAAGAATCTGATTGCTAAACTAGAGAGCTCTGTATGCACACTGAAATGTACTCATGATACGAGATGTTTTTAATGTATTTCTTACAGGGAAACAACATCTGAATGCTCAAGTGAGCCAACAACTGTTTGGTGGCCTTTTTGAAATAAGCCGCTGGTTTCAGCCCATCTTCTAAGTAGATACATATCTATGTTAAGCATGTGCGAAGTATTCATACAGAATTGGGTGTAGGCTCTTAATTCCAGGATTTTTCTTTTCATTTTGGTCATGATTTTGAAAGCCAGGCCAGTTTGGCATAAACAATCTTTTCAGTATAAAATGGGTTTAGCAGAAATGGATTTATTTTACAGAAAATCCTGTGACTCACACAGGACAGCAAAGCAACTTTCAGAACTGGGCTAACTGGGCTTTGTTCATAACATAGAAGGAAGGTGGACTCATTAAGCAGCATCTGGGAGATACCTACACCTAAACAATGACCTTCTTCCCAGGTTCAGCTCCATCTTTCTGCCAAGTGCTTTATCTAAAATAATCCTTCCTTTGGGAGGAAGGACAAGGAGATAACGTTTTTTAGTTTCTAATCTATTGTTTGTTTCATTCCTTCCTGCACGCTAAATCATGGAAGTCTTGATCTATTTTGTACTGAAAGGAGAAAATTTAGTGGCTTTAATCTCACTTCTGTCCTCACATTTCATTTCTCTATTTTCATAGCCTGAAAGTCACAGTGCTCAAATTCGGGACAGTGTCTGAGACAGGAGGGAGCTGCTCTGCAGTGGAGGAACAAGGGAATTTTTACTTTCTTTCTACCTAAGGCCGTTTCACTCTAAAGATATTTACAGTTCTTTGGTTGCACAAACAAGGGAGTGAGGGTGAGATGTTGCAATCTGACCTTGATTGCACTGTCCAGCCCATGGACAATTCCATTTAAGAGAACAATGCAAAGAAGAGCAGCAGCTCTTTTTCATTAGAGATCTACTTGCAAGATGCTGAAGGGGGTGAGATGTAAAACGGTGTCCTCAGTGTTCCCTTACTTACTGGAGGTGGCAGTTCTCTGCTTAGAGCTTTTTTCCCCTCTTCTGATTTTTGAAGCGTCAGAGACTTTCCATTCAGTGCTCATACAGAACAACAGCAGCACTTAATTCTGCACTCCCAAATCCCTCCTGAAATTTGGGCCATGGTAGAAGTGACTTAACTTAAGATGAGACAGCTGGCAGAAAGGAGAGAAGCAAAGGTGAGCTGCCTTTCAAGTGTAAACGGAGTCTTTATGATGTAACCAGAAGTCTGCTCTGGCTCCTGAACCTCATGAAACACTTCATCCTCACAGTGCTGAGACATGACACACATTAACCAAAGCTTCATTTAATCAGCTTAGGAACCTGACTAAGGCTAAAAGCAAAAACAGCTCCCAGTAGTTCACTGCTAAGAGTTGTTCTTTCTAAGAAAATCTAAGAGAGTAATTCCCAAATACCCTATCATTTCATGAGGATTAGTGAAACACTTTGAAAAGTACACATCTCAGTGGTATGCGTACTACAGTTAGTCCCCTTATTCAACTGGGATTTTCTTTATGATATTCTAGGTCATTCTGATATTATCTTCAATACAGCTGTCTCCTGTTCACATGCATTTTAGCAGCACGCATCTGAGAGCCATCAGCTGAGTTGTCAGTTCTGCTTTCTTGCTACTACAGACTGATGGAGACTTTTGTAAGTTTGTGTCCAAGAGCATGCTGGAGTAGATCCCCAAATCCCTTCATGGTTCTCTGTCAGGGCACAGTAGCGTCATCTACATGCAATGGGGCCGACGGAGAGTCCTAATTGAGTGCACAGCAATGAAGCAGGGACACAGGGGACCGTTCAAAACCCAGCTCTGGGACTGAGCTATCATGTTGTGCTTGCTGTGCTGGAGGGCTTGAACCAGAGCTGGTCAGCAGAGCGCAGCTGCAAGCTGCCTGCAGCCCTTGAAGCAACACAGACCCAGGTTTTGGACAGTTTAGACCAAGAGCAGGACAGGTCACAGAGCCTGCTGAGCGTAGGCTGTAGTACTGCTAAGTTACTCTGCTTAGTAAGCAGGTTACAGTCTGTGGACTTCCCATGGTCAGTGGCTCTGAGGCATCCTGCCTGCTCCTGCTGCAGCACAGCTGCTTTGTGGGGCAGTGGAAGAAAAGTGAGAAAAGTGAGGCTCAGAACATGAAAGGAACACCATGGGACGAAGCTTTAACAGTGAAAAATAACCTAAAGTCCTTTCAGAGTTAGTATATCAATAATTCGTTACCATACATTTCATACACTAAATGCAGCATAAACTTTCACAGTGTGCCAGAGCAGAATTCAACTATCCACATCTGCACAAGATCACACTTCCTCAGCAGTGACAAGAGAAGGCCATGAGTATGTGCTGAAGAGCAAAGGTGACTGCAGTGGGTTTTGTTTACAAAACAGCCCATGGAAGTAGCGTAACCAAGTTCCACTGAATCCTCGTGGAATTTACATGCCTAATTCCCTTATGCTTTTTGAGGACGCCAAACATTAACAAATTATGTGAGATGACAGCAGCAGCATTCTTAACCAGTGAGCACACCCACTATGTTTTTCCGCTCTCCCCAGTCATTTCATCTAGGATGATACCCATGCTGTAATATACTCATGGATCTCCCTACAGAGTGAAATACCTCATTATAAATTCATGCTCTTAAAAGTTCCCAGATGAACATTTAGATATTTTAACACATCTAAACCAACATAGCCAGACCACAGACATGGGACATTCGTTACCAGGGTTTACAGAGCAGGTAATCTGAAGATGACTGGAAGGATGCTGGCTCAGACTCAATCATCATCCCCCGACTTCTGTGACAAGCTGATACTTTTCCTTACAGCTTTAAGACTCCATGAATGTATTTCTTACTTTCAAGGGGTCGGTTTAATGATTAATCGAATACAACTGAACACACATCGAGGAATCATTATCTCATCCTTAGTTCTCACAATGACTGAGTGCACCCGTCCCACTTATGTCACTACAAAAGGCATTTCTTTCCAGGATAAGGAAAGAGAAGACGTCACTGCTGCAAATATAAAGTGTAGCCCACTGTGTTATGGCAGCTTTCAGAAATCACTCCAGCAGATTTGCTGATGGTTACAGCGTTTCCCAACGATGTGTGTATTTGGAAGCTCGCTGCTGCTGACCCTTCTCACTCCCATTGTGTCTGCACAGCTCCACCTGAAGCCACACAAGGACGTGGCTATGAAGTCCTTATACCAAAACAAGGTATTTTTAGGCAAGCTCACTTTAGCACTCTTGTTCAAAACCACATGTGGACAGTCGTGAAACTTCTTCAATGAGCTTTGCTGCCAGAGATGACATCTGACTGTTTCATTTCTAAAAATGAATGGGCCCTTCTTAATGCTCTGATGTCTGCTTATTGCTCATTGAAAACACCAATTAAACAACCTGTTAATTGGAAAAAAGCACACGTGCAGTATGAGAAGTTACAGAGCTGATGGATTTCTGGATTTTGCAGGTCTGCAGAAACCCAGCATGTTAGGTAAGCTGACTTTTTAAAACGTCAAGTGCTGTTCTGGATTAATTTAATATATTGGGTTTATATTTGAAAACCTAGAAAAGAGGATTAAAAAAACAAGTATTAAACATTCAGAAATTTCAGGGGGAGGGTATGTGGTCTGCTCTTTCAATCTGACTTTTGACCACAACGTCTACAATTTATTCTGCAGTACCTGACAGCATGGGATGGCTTACAAGCACTCCTACAACAGGCCAAGTTCTTTTGTTACACTCAAGTTCCAGTCAGACTTGGACGTGCCTTCAAGGGAGCACTCTGTTAACCCATTTAACCCAGAGAAGTTTGTTTTTTTGCAACACTAAGGCACATTCAGCACTTTTACAGTCTCATCTTGGCTCCGCTTATTAACCTGACCTTGTGCACATAAGGACTCCACATATCAGATGACGGATGGTCCGCAGGCCTTGTCAGACCTCATGCATCCTTCACAACCAATTATTTCTGAAGTGCTGTTAGCCAGCAAACTCAAACAATCTTTTTCCCAAGCTGCCCTTTCACCCACGGCCTTGGCAAGCTTTAAGTGCAGAGCAATCTGAAAGCCTCTCCAGTTCAACTGACGCGTTCCAAATGGATATTCAAGAAGAAACTGTTTATTTCAGTTTGAGAACTCCCTTCTCCTGGATCTTTTTCTAATAGAATTTTTGGTGCCCAGATGGTTTCTAAATTGAAACGGATTTCCTTCCCCTGCTCTGTCTCCCTTTAATTCTTCCCTCCTTTTGAAGACACAGAGACTGGGAGAGTTGCAATTGATAGTGAAGTGGGCCAAATGGTGCTTACTGTGCTATCTAGATACATCTTTCTGCTTCTCACCTAGAAAACTGCCACTATCACTGTTCACTTTTTACAAATATTCTGAATGAATGGTAGTTTTTTTCATTTCTGGATTCCAGGAGCCACAAGTGCTCCCCTAAAACACTGCATTTTTATTCCCAAAGTACTTTAGTCAGGGTAAGAAGTATTAACCTACTTGGTGGATAATCACAAAATATATTCCTGATCTGCAGCTCGTGCTTGCAAAGTGACAGCCTGAATCAGGAATTTAACACTGCTCCCAGGCTGCTGCCGAGCATCTCTCCCATTCAGCTGCATCTTGTTGCTCTGGTGAAATGGAAAGTCTCCTACTTGTTTCTAAGAACTCTAATCTTAGGGATTAAAAGAAATGAAGTCTGACCTTTTTTTATCCACGTTAAAACATCATTACTGAACACTGGGACTTCTGAAAGCCACGCTGGCAAATTTGCCTTTTCTAAGGATGTGACACAAACTTGTCAGCTGAATAAAGGCTCTTTAGCTGCAGAACACCTTTGAAATAAGGGAAATTTTTAAAGGATGGCAAATATGCAGTCCTACTCTGAGATCAACCAATCAGAAGCGGACACCAATCAGCTCACACTTTTAACATCATTTTTCTGAAGAGTTAAACCTGGGTGAAACCTGGGGAATCCTCTTGTAGAAGATGAGTTTGCATGGAGTCTTTGGTACTCACAGATCAGAGTTCCAGCTAAGTTCCCAGCTGTTTCTAACTGGTCAGAGCAGAGTAGTTGTCAAAGACAGAACATGACTTTATTATTTGCTTTATAGGAGATCAGCTGTAGTGTTGATCACATGTCGAGTCATGTCAGGTTTAGGACTGAACAGAGATTTTGTGCTAAGGTACAAACTCAGTAGTGTTGCTTTTTCCCAGGAGGCACAGATTGCCTGCTCTGAGCTGGTGTACCACTATCAGAGCTACCACAGTGCTGGTGTCTGTTCATCTCTGCTTTTGCAACACACAGCAGGTTGCTTTTCTGGCACAGAAGTGGTGCAAGACAACAGAGAATTGGGAAGAGTATGAATTTGTGAAGTGAAGGAATGTCTTATTAGAGTATAACAAGCCACTGAGCACATTCTTCCATTCCTCTGGCCAATTTAATTTTGAAACATTAAACATTATTGGCAGACACAAAAAGACAGTCTAGGTAAATAATATAGCTTATGCTGCGTTTAATTAACTGCCTGAAATACCACACATGAAGCAGATTATTCTTCTGAGTCCTGACTGAAGCAAGGTTAAGGGAATATTTTTAACATTACCATAATCTAATATGTGAACAAATGAACAGATACTGCATTCAAGAGAGCTGTAACGAAATAATGGTACTGCTAATGGGAGGTAGACTGGAAAAATGCCAACATGTTCACTGCCCTGAAAATAAAAGACTAGAAGACACACATAGGGAATTAAGCTAACGATTTGTTTGTCCCAGAGGCAGGTATTGGTAGAAGGAGCCCCTAGAAGGCACAAATAATGAATGCACTGCCTCTAAGGGAAGTGTTTATTTCTCTTTCTAGAAGGAGACAACTTCATAAAAGAGAACATGAGAATTCGATATTCCTCCCAGCATTTTGAGAAGCTTACTGATGCTCCCCAGGGATTGTCTGTCTGCAAGTGAGGGCAGCAGGCATTCCTATAGGCAGCTGCATGTGTAAGAGTGTATGAGCAGAGGTCCAGACTGGCAAACCTGAGAAACTGATGACAGGGAGCATACGCTGAAAAGCAGAGCAGTCTAGTGAAAAGCATGGCTGGAGGGGGATGGGAATAAGGTGACTCAATAGAAAGTTGGCACTGTCTGGAGCTCCCGGTATGTATTTATGGCCCAGTGCAACACATTCTGCATCTTTGTGCTCTTACTAAGAAAACTGCATTTTGATGGGTGCATGAACAAACTCATCCCATGACCTACAACAGTAGCTGGTGCAAGATCTTCCGTCAGATCACAGAGATCTTGTTAAAGCCCTCACATTTGCAGCCGATCACAGATATCCTTAACTAACAGCTGGAAACAGTAGGGTTTCAAATCCTTGGGTTTTAGGCAGAATGTCAGCCCTTAAACACAAATCTGTGCTGGCAGTGAATGGTTTTTATTGTCACATTGCCAGCTGAGGTGAAATTCATGCAGTTCTGAATGCACAAGGCTTGCACAGCATGAGGACACTGCAAGCCACAGTCAGAAAGCTGTTTCTGTATACAGGATATTACAGAAATATCCGTAATCTCAGTTTTGATTGCTGAAATAAGCTATGAGGTCAAACTCCTGACTGAATCCATGGATCTGTGATAGATGAGCTGCTAGGACAGCACTGGCCTCTGACACCAAATGACTTACCAGCAGCACATCATTAACAGTCAGGAGGAAGCCACCGTGTACCTTATCAGTCCATTGCATTACAACTTCCCAAAAAGAGCAATTTGTTATTTTAAAGTCTAAAATCACCTAAATAAAGGTATGCATGTCAAAAGCATTCAGATATGGGATTATGTCACATCATTTTTTAGAGGCGCCATCAACAAGTTGAGTTTACTTTCATTAATAAAAACCATCAAACTTCTTATGAAGGTTAAAAAGTATTTTCTTGCAGGGCCAAAAGTCGTGTTAACTGGAGGAACATACATATCCTGGGAATAAAGGCTGCTTTGAACTTGCTGGGAAAAAAAATCATGATAAGGAGTTGGATAAGAAAGAGCATGAGAAGGAAACAGTGTAGAGGCGGGGGTTTGGGGGGCTGCCTCCTCTGCACCTTTGGCAGGGGAGCATATTCCATGTGGAGAGGGTGTGATGGAATACATCCACAGAGCACAACAGAGGCATGGTTTAAGCAGGTAACAGATCACTTGGGACTTGTTGAAACTACTGCCACCCAGAGCACAGTAAACATCTTCTGCAGAGGCTGTGCAGTTTGCTCCTCTATAAAGAATCATAGGCAACCTCAGGGATACCTCTATCAAGTGTAAAAACAGCACAGATATTGCAAAGATAACACAGTGAAAGTAATTTCAGTTGTTGAACATATATTCAGGACACCAGATAGGACACTGTGGCTGTCACCATTACAGCTTTTCAGCTTGCATACCACTAATTGGCTTACAGCTAAGTTAATTACATCTGTTTGTTCACGATGCAGTCGAGTCTCCCAGCTGCCATGTCACACCACCAAAATTACACTGACTTCCAAGCAGAAGAATGGCTTAAAAAGCTTTGGCTGCATAACTGTCCCTCTACATTGAAAATGGGCTTAATTAAAGGAATTGAATGAAAAGCATTGAACAAGAACGTAGTAAACAAGTGAGAATACACAGTGATTTTGTCAGAGAGATGTGGAGCAACTCAGAGCGAGTGCTAAGCAGGGCTCACATTCTGTGCAACAGCATAAGGAACCAGAAAAAGATGTATGACTTTCTTCAGGCACACAATGAAACGTTTCCTTTTATTGGCTGCCAGCTTTGCTAACTCCTCAAAGGCACTTCTTTGGTAACCTGGCCTGATCAAATGCTTCCCAGCATAAAACAGCACCTCTCTGGACAGACAGATCATCCAAGCACAAAGTGAGGATAATGCCTCCCAGAACTACCAAGAGCCTAAAAATGTTAATGATTGTTTACAATGCTATAGTGGAAGGGAATGCAAAGAAAGGGATCTGCAGGCAGCTCTCCCACTTTCCATCCCTTGTGAACTTTCTCAGGGACAAATCCCGCTCATTCACCTCACAGCGCTCAGCTTTATAAGTTCTTGCAATAAACATATTATGCAGAAGCTGCTCAGGATGCTGCCTTAAAAAAGCAAAGACCATTCTGCCTCCAGATAAGAAATAGCTCCTATCACAACAGGAGTATTGTGAGTGACCAGTCTATCAGATTTAATTAAGGACTCTGGGCTAGCCCACAGCAGCAGTGAGGAAGGCGCCCAGCTGCAGACACCACGCTTGGCATGTCAGGCTTTGTTACAAATCTTTGCATCTTTCTGTGCCAAGGTGGTATCTGTGGGAAATAGCTTCATTTCCAAGCTGTATCCAAGGATTACTGGAGAGAATTCAAGGGCAAGAAAGGAATGGAGAGATGGGGTAAGACACAAGGTTGGCAGGTAGCTTTATGTTGAAGGTGCGTTTTGAATTGATAAGGCTTAACAGCTTTTGGACTTCCTCACAGCTGGGATGAACAGACATCTGTTGGATTTTGCACCCTTGATCTGCTCTTTTCTGTGTTTTGCTGTCATTTTGTCTCACGTTGAGGCAGAGAGGAAAGAAGGGAACTGGAAAAAAATCTCTTCCTCACATTTCTTGCAACCTCGCTGCTTCTCACTGCAGACACACAATACTGATGAGCGACTATTACTTTTTTGCCCAGCCCCTGCTGCACACCTCTTCCTTCACATCTGTTGTCTAATCTGGAACCATGCACTTGAACCATGCTGTGATAAAAAGTTAACATAATAAGTAACTGGCAAACACACATTGCTGGCAACATTTGGTGAGTGAGTCACTCTTGCTATAGGAGCCATTTCCTTTAAAGTGGAAAGAAAGGATATAATGCAGAAATAAGCAAACAGTTGTTGAACTTTCCATAAATAATATTTCCTCCTCATTTTGTATCACCAACTGACTTGAACTCCTTGCTTTCTCCCCTGCCATCTAAGTTCCCAGCTCCTGGTTCTAGCAATTTGTCAATGAACTGCAGAAGGAACAGCATGAGTCATCCCGAGCCCAGACAAACAGTAGCCCATGGGGAACATTCTCCCACTCCAGAGGGAGAGATTTTATTCCTTGGCTTTAAAATCTCCGTGCAATTAGAACAGAAAAGGGGGGGAAAAAAAGCTGTTCCAAACATGTCGTCAGTGTTTCCACTACCTCATAGGGAAACCATGTCCCTTTCCTATTTTAAAGATGAAATATTAGTGTTGATTTTCCTGCCAGTTGTGTGTGTGCAAGGAAAAGGCAGGGAAGAGGGAGAAGGATTTGCTGGATTCTTTTACCTAACTATGAAAATATCAAGAGCCTGCATCAGCTGAGAAGAGGGAAGCAGCTGGGTTGTATCTGCAGGGAATGCAGCAGCCAAGCAAACTCTACAATGGAAAGCTCCCTGCACTGAATAAAGCCTGAAATAGCCCAACCTTCACAGCCCTCTCACTTCTACAGTGTTACATGAAAAGAGTCTGTATTCAGAAATTAGTCAAGGGTTAAGAAGAAGAAAGCAATCTAGGTGCAGAATGCAACACTAAGAATACAGCTATTCTGACAGAATAAACTAGGCAGAAGAAGCCAAAGACTGAATGTAGGAGATCCAACAGGTCCATAGACATGTCAACACAAAATACTATCTTCTCAGTCTGAGGTTGTTGATTATTTGTCCTTTTATTTCCAGGGAGGGAGAAACTGCTTATCACCTTGGCGAATATTTTCTATCACTCTTTTATTTTTGTAATAAACAGAACGCAATGCTTAAATTCCTGTCTGCAGCTCTTCCCTCACGTTATGTGAAGCTTTGCAAGGAATGTGGTTTCTGTTTACAGAGGTAAGGAATTAAATACAGCTTGACCTTGGCTGCCCTATTCCATTCAATACCATCCATCAGACATTAGAAGCAAAGAACAGTGGAAGGGTACAGTCCCCAAACACATCAAATATCATTTTTGCACTTACTGCTTTCCCTCATTTCGATATTGACTTTGCTTCTTTCAGCACAAACAATGCTCGGTGGTCCTCTCAATTTTCAGCATGGCTTCTGAAATCAGAGATCACATCTGCCTCCCAGGGCAGCAGCCACGGCACCCTGCCACTCCAGGAGGAACTGCAACATACGATTTTGACTATATTACACTATAAATGATGAAGTCATGGAGAACTGTCAGAGAATATGTCCTTGCAATGTAATCCTGCCCTCACAGTTATCCCTGGGGACGCTGCTGCAGGAAAAGATTTGGGAAGAGGGGAAAATGTCTTTCCCATCATCAGCTGAACTCAGACAGTACCTGTGGCTCAATCTCTGGCCGATTCAGCGTTCTTTTGTGGTTATAGTGAGGTAACCCTGGCAAAGAAAAAGCCATTCGCTCAGAAAATGCAATCAGACACAATATGATCCATTGTCCTCTGCTTGCTTTATATTAAGGAAAATCAAAACCAGCTGATAGCAAAAGGCTGAAGCCTAGACATTCTGTTCACGCTTAACACGTAGCTATCGTCACCACTCCAAAAATGTAACATCCACATGGAGAAGGGCACGGTAACTGGGAAATGTTTCAGTCCTGTTAAGCACTGTCAACAAGGAAGGAAAGGATGTGTTGCACAACACGGTACTTCCACCATGCAGAGATCCATAGCAGTCAGCTATGGATCAAACATCTAAACGTTGTTCTCACCCTTAAAGCAATGAGAAGAAAACAAAATTCATTCACCTTCTTGTGTTCACCACCACATCTCAAGTTATCTCCCAAACAATGGCTTTTACTCCTACTTCAAAGAGTCAAATGGAACACAACAGGAAATCTAGTTATTACTTCATTTATTACCCAGAACAAAGTCATTTTTTCCCCATAATTTCCAAAAGATCTGGAGTTTGAAAGAGCATCGCACCAAACATAAGAGCTGGAATAGCACAAAGGATGGGCATCACAATTCTGCAGGGTCTGAATGCTTAACCACGCACACTATTCAAATCCTCTGACCTCAGGGTGGGAACTATTGTGTTCTCAATCTGTAAGCAACACCATCCAGATTTTGTTTTTCCAGGAAACTCATTTCTCCATGCGCACATACATTTGTTTGCTTCTGACAGCTGCCTCCAATCCTCCTCCTCTGCATTACATCCACCATGTTCTTGAGCACCGAGTATCTGTGGCCCGTTAAAAGCTGAAGTCTGCAAAGGGATCTGTGGGAAGCTGATTGCAGAAGGGCAAACGCAGTCACTAGGAAAGCCCTTGTTGAACCATCAACACCAGATCAATTGCAAACAAAAGTGTGTCATTAGTCCAGATAACTAATTCTGGAAGCTATTTCCCTGGGAGTCTGGGAGATTTTGAGAGCCACAACAAAGTTATAAAGCATGAAAAGAAAAATAAAAACAAAGAAGCAGCAAAAATGAAATACTGCTTCAAATTACTGAACTCTCCATCCTTCGTACAAGAGAATGGCAAATCATCCAGAAACAAGAACCAGCTGAGTTTAAACAAAACTCAAATCATGTGACTTTTCACTTAACAGTGGTGATTACACAATTGTTGTTCGGTTATATAAGCATGCAGACTACGCTGCCTGCAAATAATCAAGTTAAAATCATGAAGGTCCAGAGCTGTAAACATCCTTCCCTTCCCACTGGGATTCCAAAGATCTTTTTGAAAGAAGCAGCATGGATCTCATTATACCAAAAATATCTAGTGATTAGATTTTGTTATGGGCAACATCTTCGCCAAATCTCATTTATAAACCTTGCTTTGTTTCTAAAGATAAACAAAAGCCAAAAATACCAATCTGGTAAGCATTATCACTTTTGGAAAGATGGGCACTATGGCAAAAGCCTTTTCTGAATCAGGACAGTTTCACTTTGCAAGTATTTGTTAAAATGCAAGTGTTTTAAATTGTTTGTGCCTTTCAGTTCTTTTATTTTTCCTACCAAATGAGCAGAACAGACTCTCCAGTTTCAGCTGACTCCTGTAAAGAGTAACATGAAAGGAAGCAGAAAAACATCAGTAGCTGTAAGAAAACACAGTGTTTGTTATAGCCCAGAAAACTGCTTGGACACTAAAATGAATGCTGAACTTTGCATTCTGGGATGTAAATGCATGCTTTATGTCATGTATTCTCAGTCCATTTACATCCAAATCAATCTGTACGGTGCTCAGATGTACAGAAGTGCAATAGCCAGTAAAGTTGGTTTCCTAGATAAAATATCATGATTCCAACCCTGTGTATCACTGAGATCCAAGAAACCAAAAAAAGAAAAAAAAGAAACTCAAAGCATACAAATCTTCCTGTAACACGTGGAATGAATTCAATAAATTCTTCAGAGAAATGCAAAAATCCACAAATGGTCCTACTAATGGTAGTGGTAAGGCAGCACTTCACAATTGTTAATAGGAACCTATCATACCAAAGCGATGTACCACCCCGCCGCAAGCAGAACTGCTCTCTTACTCCAGCTGGAGTTCCCTTCCCCTTGCTGTTACATGCTAGACCACCTCACAAGCTTTTTGACCAGCCTTAATCCTAAAGAAGTGTCTCTGTGCAGAGAAACCTCAATGCAGACTGCAGATGCTCTCCCAGGATGGTCCCAGCAGGCTCAGCAGCGCTCTGCAAAGCTCTGCTTCGACTCTGAAAGCAACAAGCTAACCCTCACCAGCTTTTCCTTACCTCTGATTACAATCAGCAGCAACTTGATACTGCTTTTGGACAGCCAGTGAGAAATCAAAGCAGCCTGCAGGACAGCAAGACATCACACAGCAGCACTCACCCCTGATGATTCCCTCTCCTCTAAGCTGATCAAAGTCAAAGTTAAAATCCAACCTGGCCTTCTTTCCATGGAAGTCTGTCCAGAGTTGGTTATACCCTTATACTGAACTGGCCAGTGATTCCAGGTTTGCTTCTGAAAGCAGAATCCAGGTTTTTTGAGATTCAGGCTGTATCATGAATGATTTGCACAGTTCCCCTAAATAGACCCATAAATAGAGCTTTCAAATATCTGCAGTGAGACTCATATAAGGAGTAAAGCCCAGACTGACATAAATCTCAGAAAACGTGTTTGGTTCAGATGATCCTAAAGGAGTTTAAACACTGAGCCAAATCTGTTTAATCTGGAAATGATGCTGGAAATCTCATAAAGTCAGGCTTTCTTGAAAGATTTGTAGTACTTCCCTATTTTCATGTGGTCAGAAATTACTATTAAAAAAGAAGTCTTTTCATGCTATTTCAGTATTTCATCTTTACATTTAGGCCAAAATCAAAGCTGTTTTAATTTTATTTTCAATAAGCTCTAACCAGCCTGTAAAAAGAGGGATTCAATTAAATTTAGGTTGATATGTTCAGATTTGTTCCATAATCCTTAACATAATACTCATATGCTTCTTGACCTTTGTTAAAATATTATTCATCAGCCATGTTTCCATTTTACCAGCAAAATTTTTCATTGGTATGGCCAAGACAATCCCCTCATGTCAGGATAATACCCAAAAACACAGTGTGACCCCCCAGCTTTGCAGGGCACCCCAGCTTGCATTCCTTCTGCCACTGTCACTATGACACAGCCAACTCCAAGGAGCCACCTGGGGCTGCCCAAACCATCCAGGGCATCCAAGCAGCTGCTCTTCCCGCAGAGAGAACCTCTTGTTCTGCAATGCGAGTGCCTTGTTATGCTGAAGTAATCATCATCAAATGCAATTCTCTGGTGCCCACAGCAGGCCTTTTATCTGCCCCAGATGCTTGCTAATGAAAAGGGGTTGCTGCTCCTTCTGCTGAGTCCAAAGACTTTAAGTGGCAGCAGTGACTCCTGCCAATTCCGGATCTAACTCTAGGAAAGTTGCATTTTCCAACCCCACCAAAAGAAATGCTTGTCACATTATTCATGCATGTGGTCTCCTACCATATGAGGAGGCAGGCTGAGAACGGGAAAAGCCAACGTTAATATTTGCACAAACCAACCCTGGCCAGAATCAGAACAAGTGAGACAGTATGTTCCTGAATCTTGCAGCAGTATAACCATCAGGCAGCAGACAAGGGGCTCCCAAGGATGATTGTTCATGAGCTGTAATAGATTCTCAGTCCTGATTCCAATGATCCTACAATACAGTGCACAGATTATATGGTAACAGTGAAACAAGGATGCCATGGCATCACATTTCTAGCCGTGTGCCTCAGCAAATATTAGGTGCTGGCAAGATGGCATTGGGCTGCGCTCTCCCTTTCCTTCCCACAGACATGCCTTCAGCTGCGGAGTAGGGCAGATTTGCTGCATGCAGTTTCACATGGAGGTGACAGATAAAGTGGTACAAATGGGCTTTTACAATAAAGTTTAATGGATTCACCAATATGGATTGCATCCATTCTTTTCAATTTCTCTCTCTGCAAAAGCAAAGGAATCTTCTGCCATACAGCAATGTTCTGGTGTTCGGAATTTCTCATTAATAAAAGCTTTCATCAGAAGCCCACTTTAGCATAAACAGTCCAATACTGGAGGGAATATTTCAGAGAAATACTGAAAAAGCACCACCATTTCTAAGAAAATCGTGAATAAGAAAACACTTTATTCAGAAAAACTACAAGATATCCATAGGCTATTCCAGTGATTACAAATAAGATTTGAAGCAATGAACAACAGAACAAATTTCCCTTGGGTCTAGAGGAAAATAAATTAACTTAATTTAATAGAGGGCATAGGCTCTAGAAGTAAATCCATGGCAGTGAATGCTGGCGGAGTGCATCACAAAATCTACCCTTGGTGCCAAGGGAATATTAGAGTTGTGAAACACACAGCTTGGAAAAAAAATCTGATAGATTTTGTAAAAAAACAAAACCAAAACTCCTTTCTAGCAATACTTGCAAACCTAAAAATCTTTACTGAGCAGAAGAGACCCTCTCAGAGGAAACGTGTGTCCCATCCCAAAGGATTCTGGAAGGTGAATCCAGAAAAGTGACTTGGCACTGAGGAAGATTGGTTTGGCAAAGCTAAAAAATGTGATGTTCTAAGTAGAATGAACTGGAGTAGACCACAAAAAGATGTGGAAAACACAGACAAAGTAAATGAGGAAGAAGCAGAAACAAATGTTATGTCCTAGGAGAGGGTTAAAAACTTATTGGATGAAAAAGCAAGACGAAGGGGTTGGTTTCCCACTAATCCAACTCTCTGGCATTGCGTGTCAGTTGGCAACATAATATGGTGGCATTATATTTGTAGTGGCATTTTTGAGTATCAATGATAGGAAGGAAGAAAGTGAAAATGAAGTCCATTGGCAGAAGAATTTCATCTCGATAAGAAAGTTTAGCAGCCTTGCTCAAAGCTTTCATTAATAAATGGCCATAAGCTGATCAGTAATAAGAAGAGGATAGAAATGAGTAGGATTTTAATCAGCATAAAAGTAAGGTTTTGACACAGTCTGCTCACAGGAGTGGTGAGGCTTGGTTTTGATTTGAGGAAATCCATCTTGATGCATTTATGAATGCCATTACAATATGGTTGCTGGAGAGTCTGCAACTAGGTATGACCCCAAAAGTCTTTCCAGCCATGCTACCCAGTTCCTCCAGCATCGTGTCACGCTCAGTGTCTGCTTTTTCCAGCATGGGGCTGCATCTCATTCATCACAACTCCCCCTACTGGAGTCATTCCACGTTCACCATCTGAATAAAAAGCAAAGTCATTTTTACAGGAAATGTGCCAGCCCTTCTTTCATGTTTACTGCAATATCTAAAGGCCCATCATCCAGCAGCCGGGCAACTTGGTCTGAAGCCTTCAAAATCAATTTCAGCAAGACTTTGGAAAGGTCTCAATGACAGGGTGGGTCCACTTTCAGATGTCATGCTGTTTCCACAGCTAGATTTCAAATCCTTTTTCTCTAAAGGTCAGAAATAATTAGCGCCATCATTTTGCTCCTGCCCATCCCAGAAATGAGGATGATTTGTAAAATTTGGACTCACATTCCACTTTGGCCTCCAGCGTTGTCCAGGACTCTGACCAAAGCTAAGCACCTCATCAAGACCATACATGAACACAGCTTGCTTTGCCAAAGGCTACATCCCTAGAGCTTCTTTACAACAATCACACAGATGATTTGTTTTCTCATAACTGGTTAGATTCTAAATATTTGATCTGAGCATGGAGAGAAAACCAGAGAGTCAGTGCCAAGCACCAGATCCCAGCCCCAGTCCAGGCCTTGCAGTTAACGTGTCACCAAACAAACACTGGTCAGGCAAACATCATTTGTTTACATTGCAGCTAAGTCAGTAGCCAGCTTCTACCACAGAGAGACGTGCAACAAGAACAGTGATCTGCATCTGGACTTTGAGATACATGGGAGCTAACAAGAGAGAAGGAAAGGCAGCCTCCTGCCAGCTGCTCAGCACCCTTGCACTTGATGGGTGAACAGTTTTCCTTTGCTCAACTGTTGCTTAGGGCTCTAGTCAAGCATAAACAGCACACATGTCGCAACAACAAAGTGAGGAATACTCAAAATAATCTGAAGGACAAGGTTCAAAACAGTGCCCTCAGTGTAGGCATAAAAGGGAGATACCTACAGTGTGTCTTCATCCTGCTCTTTATATGCTTCCATGCTGCACAACAGAGCTTGCTCTCGCTAGCCTTGTTCATGAATAAGAACACTACAAAATTCATTTTTTGCTTTGAATAACATTCTGATTTTGCATGAGGAAATGAGTAACTTCACTGCAGCAGAGAGCTGACAAGGCATGGCTTCACATCCATCAGTAAGCTGCAGCTCAGGGTTTAAAAGACAGGTTGGCTCATAGCCATGTGTGTGTCTTTTAATTGAACACACTTTAATTTATGTGCATGAAAAAATGTGTAAGGATTTAGACTCCAATGCTGTTCTAAGAATAAGGAACTGGAAAGAAAATACTCATGTTTCCCCTTGGGATAAGATAATCTATTTTAGGGGGGAAAAAAAAAATCAATTTTCACCAAAATCTGATTCAAAACATTGTCTTTGCAAAAAGGAATACGTCAATATTTTAAAGGGTTTCTTTTTGCTGTTAAAAATGTTTTTACTTATATTAAATTCTTCTGTTTATGAAGGGAGTGCTGGAAAAGCAACCCGCTTAAGGATGTTCTTCATAATATCCCACTGATATGAAAGGATCAGATTTTCTCCCCTACAGATTTGGTACTGGTATTAATTAATGTAATTTCGAAGAAATGTTGAGAGTCTTGTTTTCCTACAGCTCTCCAGTAATGACAAGTCCATGGGCCCCTAGGCAATTCAGTGCCTCCCTCTCCTCAGGGCTTTTTATTTTTGTAACATTCCCTAAAATCTCCTTTCCTATGATTTAAGCCTTTCACTAATAATCTTATTTATACTGCACATGGAAAACAGTTTAATCTTTTGCAGCTAGCACGTTTGAAGAACATTCTGTCTCCCTTTGAGTTCCCCTCTTCACATTTAATGAACCATTCTTTCAGTCATACACCAAAGGTCATGGTTGTTTTGAGACTTTTGATCATTCTTGTTTTCCTCCTGCAGGGTTCCTCCAATTGCCCTTCATCTTTCCTCAAGTGCTTTGCCATTCCTGAAGCCCTACCCTCCAGGAGGCAGGAAGCCACAGATAAAGAGATCTGAAGACAGGGAGCAGAGACAAATAAAAGCTCAGACCAAAACTAGTAGCATGAGGATGTTTGTTCACTGTACATCTTGCTCTGTAGTACAACTTCAAAACCTCAGCAATATGAAATAAAAGCTCGGCGTGCTTATCTTATCTGAATGAGTTAGCACATTCTAAGCATGGAGTCAAAGCTTCTTTAACAACGGAGACCAGCTCTATTATTTTCTGAACACTGGTTGCTTTACATTCTTTGAAGTCCACAGTAGATGAGGTTTGGTTAAGTCAATCTCTTGCTTTTAGATGCAAATCCATGCAATTATCACTCACTGCTCTCCAGTTTTTCCAGTTTAACAATGCAGTTAAGTCTTTCCCAACTTATTTTTCTTTACAAAAAGTAGATGATGCAAGTAAGCATTACAGTTTCCTTGCTATAACTGGAAGATAGGTAAAGAGAAAGCTGGAAGAGATGCACAACACAGCATCAGAATTTATAAGCAAGCTGGATGAGACTGAAGTGACAAAGAGACCCAAATAGAAAAGAACATAGAACAAGCATCTGTGAAATGATGCAGCATCTGTTGTTTCTCTTCAAGTTCGGGCAACAGAGAAAAGCTACAACGTCAAAAACCACTACAGATATCTAAAGCCAATATAACCAAGTTTCAGAGAAGAAAGGAAGTGCTAAGGGACTCAATTTTGACAACAGAATTGGTTTCTTCTCACTACTTCATATTTGTTTCCCTCCTGAAAATGGAGCCTTCTTCCTCCAAAAAGTGAGGATTAGGAAACATGAGATGAAACCTTGTTTAGGGGTGAGGAAATCACAGGCATTTCACAGCAGCCTTAGCAATTTACATGAGAAAGATTGCTCAAGTCAGATGACCTTACCACATGGCCACCATCCTGCTCCACAAGAAGACTGGATAGGCCAGCCCTGTGACATTTAGGCAGCACATCCATCATGCCAAGCTTGCAACATGGAAGATGGGACAGAAAAACACATCAAGTCCTGCTTTCCTTCCTTTAAAACCACTCAGAGGCATCACTCACAGCTTTATCATCTGATTTTGTTTCTTTAATGCAACTGTTTAACATGACTGTTAAGTGGGATGTGTGTGTGCATGCACACTGCTGAAGGAACGTTATTTACAGAGGATTAATGTAAACAGTTGTGGAGGCTCTGGCAATGCTGTGATTCACCTTTAGCTAACCAAGTAGCCCAAACACATTCATCTCCATCAGCCTGAGTTGTGCTTCCGGGCTCCCTGTGCACTGCTTCTTATTTCTAAGTTTCCATTCCCCATTTCCAAAATGTTGATATATTGACTAGAAATGAAAGAACTGTTTTCAGTTCCTCTGAGTCAAAGCAATTTTGCCTTCAAAGCAGCCAGCTGATTCACCTTCCCCCACCACCCCCGTGTGCCCGTACCCTGACAACTGAAATCCTTTCCAACCTTTTCTCCCAAGCACGCTTAACTCTGGCTTTCTTGGGCTCCTGTTGACAGCCCCAAGCCAAGGCTAGGTTGCAAAGTACTATGCTTTCCCTCTCTGCGCCTCTGTTTACTGATTAGAAAGTCCAGCCTCATTCAGCAAGACATTTCCCACATCCTCTATCTTTAGCTTTGCAAAGCAACTTGCACTTTAGCTTCTTCTGAACCAGAAGGAAGGAGGCAGGCATGCTTTGCTTGCCCTCCTGTGCACCTGAGCTTGGCAGTCAGCAGTTGTGAACTGAACCTTCCCTACATACAGGAGGTGTTACCATTTAGTAGAGGCAGTCAATATGCAGCAGTATTGAGCAGGGGGAAATCAGATTCACCTGGATTATCTCATCGGATTTAGAGAGATTAATAAACTGATTAGGCAATGTTTCACATCCATTTGTACTTGCTTTTGCGTAGGAAAATAGATAAATACCAGAAAAAAAATAAAAATATATATATATATATGAAGTTATGTTTTATTTCTGTTCATGTTAATAAAATACTTCTAAAAAGAAATTATTAGAGTTGCTCCAAAAAAACAAGAGGATTCATCAGTTTCAAAAGAGATGTCATTTACATGAAAATGAAAGCAGCAGTAATTCCCACTAGGAAGTAATAGATCTTATCTCCTCTTTTCTTCTACTGTATTGTCATTACCATTTATTACTTTTTTGCTGTGCATCATAGATAAGTGGGGGAGCTCCATTATGTTGCTGTTGAAAATCAGATGAAAAATGCATCTTCACACAGTGAATCATTCCCAGTACAACCACACAGTAAGGCATGTATAAAAACTACCCCTGTTCCCCATCCAAGAGAGCTGCTCTACTGGCCATCTGAGCATGCATGTTCATTTCTGACAAAGAAATCACAAGCACAGAGAAGATGCTTTAGGTAAGAGAATCTGCATCTCATGTCAGCCATGGGAAAAAGCTGCCTAGAAATCTTATGTCTTATGAGTAAATAAATACACCATCAGAAATTATAAACTTCATCAGCATTTATGATTCCTTAGGGAACATCAGTGTATTTGGCTCTGGGTCATTGTTCAGCCAACTGGACCAGGCACAAGTTTACCATCTGACTATAGATCTAGATTATTGCTTAGGAAGTTTTTCTGTTTTTCTCAGACTGCCTTGTTTGTAGAGAATCAAGTAACCCACAGCACCTACACAGTAGAAGGAGCCTTATTATAAATATAACTTATTTATACAGAATGTGAGTAATTAAAACAGAAGTGGAACCCTTCAGATAAACACAGGACTAGAACTGTTGCTATAAACATACTGTAGGCTTTCTGCCTGCTGGTCCCTTGAGCCAAGCTGCTTTATTTGCACACTGGGACTCTTGAAAAAATGATGTTCACAAAAGATGCACATCCAACAGTCTTCACAGGGTGAGCTGTGGAGCCCTTTGGTATCTGTGAACCTTGAAGAGCTGACTGGCAAACAGCCTTTGCTGTACTTCTTTCTGAAATGGAAAATTCCTTCCTATCTTTATCTGCACATCTGAAAGGCCTCAGTTAAGCCATTTCTCTCCCTTCTCTGAGCGTTTCTTAATGCTAGATACACCATGTCAGAAATCTGCATTCTGATTCACTTCATGGTTGCTTGAATGCCCTCTACTCAATCAAGAGAACCCTTCTGCCTCCCCAAAGAAGTCACACACATTAGATATAACAGATCGCCTTCTTAATTGTTTCTTCATTTACCGCAGGACGTCAGGCACTCCACTCAGACTAAATACTTCACTTTTAGACAACAAATTAAGGTTATTCCCATCTTGCATGCCAAATACCTACAGTTCAGAGCTTAAGTACTGTACTGCACCTCTTCCAGGCTGAGGTAAGATACATAGCTTACACAAAATACACAGCTTGTGTAAACCAAGTGGACACGCAAAGGCATGGATGATCAAACCGAGCAGGAGTTATCAAGAGCCAGGCTGCTGTTTGAACAAAATGCTTACCAAGACCTGCCTGAAAGTGGTATAAAGGTTGCATTAAAGTGAGGTTCCCAAATCTGCAAGAAAAATCTTCTCTTGCATTTTCTTGCAATGCATTTTTCTTTCCTAATTGGTTTTTACTCTTGTGTTAGTAACCACAGTAGAGCTCAAATGAAAGTTTTGCAAAGTCTTGTTAGTTTGCTGTGAAAGAACAGTGAATTTCATAACTGGTCCACAGATGCAGTTTTGTGATGAAAATCCAACCCAACATGTTTACTTAAGCTACTACTGGAGAATACAGGGAATTAGTTACCTCCACAGCTGAAGGTGCAGACAGATTTGTCCTAGACATTGTTTTTGTTGCAGATTGATCTTGTTTATTTCCTACCCACAGTTGGTTTTGCTCACTTATTGAGGAATTTGAAAGGAAAATCACTTCAGCCATTTTTCAGTTAGAAGAAACACAATTATTGCCACATACTTCTCCCACAGAAATACCTCATAAACAGCTGGAACTTTTAAGCACAGATCTTGGCTAGATGATAGTCTTGTCAGGGGTGTTTGGAGATATTAGGCATGGCTATAGTGAGTCAGTGTTGCCTTGACCAAGCATTAAAAATATCACAAAGATTGTGTTCCGTTATTAGATTGTTTGTCTTTTAGTTCTGAAAAATTAGGACTCGGTAGTCAAGATTTGTTATGATGCCTAAGTCCAGGGAAAAGGAAAAGATATTCACATTCAATTACCATTGTCCAGCAGTTGGAGCTATACAACAAAGCACAAACACTCAATGAGTGGTAAGCCACAAAAGCTGGCAGCATAGACAGAACTCAGTTGGTCAAAGAAAAAACAATTTAAGTAGATGAACTTCACGATGCAGTTCACATGTCCAGAAACTTGACTGTGCATTTAGTGGTTTAGTAGTAGTGTATCATGTCCATTTTGCCACCCAGTCTGTACTTAAAATCTGTGAAACACTGAAGAGTTACAGGACTGCCTTCAGAAGGGAAAAAAGTGCCATCTACAAGATCCAGCTCAGAAGCGTATCTGACTAGGCCTGGGATACTTGGCAACACCACAAAGGTCCCTCAACCAGCAAGGGAAAAACATAGTAACAATGTTGACACAGTTGTAGCGTGGGGAGGCTTCCAGTACAAATGACATATTCATGATTCTTCAGTTTTCTTGTTAACTGAAGAATTGTTTATTTCTTGCTATCATTTGCTAGTCAGATTCAATTTTTTCACCATCTTCCCTTTTCACGAAATACATAGCAATAAAATTCTTTTAGAACTTAAAATTCCCATTTGCACTTTTTGAGCTGAAATAAAGGCACAACATTTAAAGATGGCTGAATTTGAGCAGAACCAACATTAATAAATAAATGAATACATAAATAATGGAACTTCAGGGAATGCTGAAGATCTTCACCAACTCACCTGGAGTTTAACAGGTAATTTGGGCCAAAATGGTTAAAACCTTTGACAGAATAAAAAAGTTTCTGATATTTTCACACAGACTTGTTACATTTTCTATCTGTTCTCAAAAGAGATACTTTGTGGCTCTTTTGTTTGTTTGTTTTGTTTTTCGATAATACAAAAAATAATAACACTCAAGTCCAAGATAATTGCTACACTGAAGCAAAGCGAATGCTCTTGAGCTGAAGGAGAAAAAGAAGATTATTTTTCTTATCTTTATGGACACTGTTTGAAATCTATCTATCTATATATATATATGGATTTTTCTTTTCCCCTTTTTTGAGTTATGACATTAATACAGAAAATCATTCCACTCTTACCTTTCGTAGCTCTAATGACTCTGGTCGGATTTATGCTCTCTTCTGACAGGCATGCATTTAGGACACGGTGATTTAAGAGCACAGGGATTCCCATTATTTTCCACAAGGAAAGCACTGGCTCTCCCTGCCAGCCACAGGCTGAGGAAAAGGTCTCCACAGTGAGCACAGAGCTGGCCATGAAATGCCACTCACCCACTGGACAGGGACAACGGCCTTGAGCTCACACACCTTTGCAGTGGATTCATGGAAGGAAAACACAGCCTGCTATGATGCTTCAGCCTGAATCAGTAGCTCCTCAGTGGGACTGTGAGTATATCCGAGTAGGATTGTGAATATGTAGGTATTTTCTCAAGGTACAGCTTTCTGTGTGCACATCAGAGCACCCTGCGGCCTACTAGGCCAGGCCGCACATCAGCAGCCTGGGGGTCTGAGTGCGGGCCTAGGCCGGGCCCAGCTCCTGTTTTACAAACAGCAATGAAGAGCCCTGCTGTCTCAGATTTGGGATTCATTGGGCTCAGCTCTCAAGCCTGACAAGTGGCACAATAACTTCAGCTGCCATTAATTCCCCATTTGTACTTCCCCAACCTACGTCCATCAGGGAGAAAAATCGAAGGTGTTGTCTGAGCACACGTGGTGAAAGGCAGAGGTACCGAAATAGAAGCTAACCACAGTCTTTTTGTAAAAACAGCCTTCTGATTTTTTGGAAGCTGTAGATTGGCAGTAATTGCAGTGCATCAGACCCACGCACATTTCCCTGCTTTTGATTTTGTAACATTCTTGTTTCTGAAACACAGAGCTCCAGTAAGTGCCAGAGACTGCCACTGACTGCTAATCTAGAAAAATAAATGCGTTATGTTTCCGTGCCTGTTATTCCATTTACATGTTCATTGTGGGATAGGCAGGCTTTCAGTGTACAAAATGATAGCAGCCTTTGCCTTTCCTACTCAGCATAGGAGCTGAAAAATATTGCTATGGTCTTTCACTTTTTGTTAATACAACTGTTGCACAGCAGTCATCCTCTAGGCTTTAATTTGCTCATAGTCCAGCTTGCTGAGAAGGCCATAAAGATGCTCAGAGGGCTGCAGGACATCAACAAAGAAAGGCTGAAGGAGCTGGGCTTGGTCAGCCTGGAGAAGAAACAGCTCCAGGAACACCTAATTGTGGCCTTTCACTACTGAAAAGGAGCTTATAAACAGATGTATTTTATTATTTGTCAGAATAAATGTAATCTAATCAGAAGGGAAGAACTGAGCCTTAAGTCTCAGAAACAGGAGCTCCCAATGTAATTATTCTGTTTGCATGTAGGAATGAAAGGGAAAACCAGCACCTGCAGATAATCACACTTAGAATGTGAAATAACATGAGAATTTGGGCTGTTTTTTTCAAATGCACATTTCAAGATGCAGAACATGCCCTACCCAGGCTGTTCTGTAACTGCTTAACAATTTGGCTGTACTCATTCTAATGGAGTTTCATTAAACGTGAGACAACTCAACACTATAGCTGAACAGTTTACATCTAGAAGTTATTCCTCTGCTTTGGGAGCATCAGCTTCCACCAGAAGCCAGCAGAATTCTCCCTTAAGTATTGCAGGCAAAACTCTCTGAAGAGCCTGCAGAGCAAGAAGCTGTGAGCTCTTGCTCCTTTCCATCTGTTCTTAAAAACAATTCAACAAGGCAGCAGAATTTAAAGCATCTATACTTATTTTATTTCGAATTCTTAGTGTCCTGATCCCTCAGCTGTGTAGGTTCAGTAGTGACTTATGTATCACAGTGTGTAGTCACATTAACATTCAGAGAAGGAAAAGCAAATGCTGTGTGCTGTCTGCCTGGATTCATTTTTCCAGTCTCTTTTACCTGACAGAACTAGTGGGGTTGTCTGCTTTTCTGTAGTCACAGGGCGGAAGCCTCCTGAGGTTTGCTTTCCCCAAATCACAACTTTGTTCTGGTCTTTCTACTGGACCTGAACCTTCTCTGCCACAGCACTTGCCAATCAGTCTTTCACATTCAGGTTGTGGTGATTCTCTAGCTTTGAATGATGTTTGTTTTCAGTTCAGAGTGATGCTCCCTGCTGTGAGGATTATTACTTCGAGTGCTAAGCACTGAAAATAGTAATAGAAATTTCAGGGGGAAGGAATCCTCATGCTGCTTTTACAAGACTTTTAAAAAGGAGGGAGAAAGGAGACGCAAAATGTTCTGCCTGGAAGCATCCTGCATAAATGTTAAATGACAGCGTGTATGTGAGGTGACAGACTGCAGCATCTGTGCTGTAAATGGACTGAAATTAAATGTTCTCTCTTTTGTTATTACAGTTACTCAGGCTGCAAAGAATAAAACAGCCCCTCCCTAAGCCTCATTTAAGAGCTGGCTGGCACACAGGAAAGTTTTCTACCTGGTGATTCTGCTTTTTGGAGAATTTGATGGGCCCTGATCTCTGCAATGGGTAAGCAAATCTTTCTTTTTTTAAATTAGATTGTGTCTATTGTGCTTTTTGGGGGGAATTTAAAACAGGTTATCTGCTGTTGCTTTTACCTACAACAGGCAGGTAGCAATTTGCCTCATAAAGAGACTGGCTTTGGATATTGAGTTTCTATCTCATGCTGCACTTCGCATCCAAACAAGGCAAAAAGTAAAGTTTGTGACTTCTTATCAAGTGAGGTTATTAGTGGCCTAGTTCGGTTTAGACAATACACACTGGGGACTGCTTCTTGATAACAGATTGTGGCCTGCTGACTTGCAGTAGTTGATAACATGGCTTCAAACTTGTGCTAGGAAGTTGAACGGAATAACAGGTATGGCAGCGCTAGAGGATGTTAGATGCCAGACTGACTCTACAACCTCATATGAAAAGGGTGCACACAGCTCACTTGTGTGCTCTGGAAAATCCTGACTTTTATTACAAAGAGGTGTGTGTGTGTGGTGTGTTATAAATCTTTGCAGGAGGAGCACGGGATGTTCTTTTGGGACCTGTATCACTAGCACAGGGAGTTGGAGGCCTGTTACTTTGAATTATATTTATTTGGTTTCTTTCATTATGTCGGTGGGAATTTTGGCACGATGAAGACTGTGCGCAACTGTATTTTCTTAAATATAAACATGAGAAGGTGGAAACAATTGTTTTTCATGCTGTGGTTTCTTATTCTCATCCAAATACAGTGCTTGCCCATGCTGTCCTCAGAGGAAGGCTGGGATGCTCTATGCTCCTGGCTGCAGGGTTTGGCTACAAGCTTGATTCCCTGCCTGCAAGAGATGCTGAGGGGAGGTCTGCTATCACCTCTCCATATTGAGAGGCTCTTACTGCCACAGAGTTAAGGGTACATGTATGGCGCTACAGTTATTCCAAGTGTGAGCATTTACACATACACAAAAGGCAAAGAAGAGCCTGAACTGATCCTACAATCTCAATTTTACAGGTGTATGGGAAATTGGTAATCACAGCCTGAACCTCTTATTAATCAGCTGAAGCAAGTGTTGGGTCAGCTGTGGGAGCACTGCTCCCCAGTGGAGACTGCCCCAGATTTTCCAGCCAAGGCATCGACACTGGTGAGTTTTCCTTTGCATATAAACTTTGACTATGTACCATAATCTTTGTTAACATCTTTATATTAGCCACCCTTACAATAGGTCTAGTTGGTTAATGGTATTTGAATGTCTAATGTTGGTATCAATGCTACTCAGCTCTTTATGAGAGCTTATCATACCGCTCTTATCATGCTGCTGACAAGCAGTCCCTAGCAAAAACTAAAAGCTGGAGCACCAGGAGGCAGTAGTGTGATTACTGGACACTGAATTAACAGCTAGTCCTGCAAAGATGCTTGTTCATGTGAGATGGCCTTCTAAAATGTGCCTATTTGGACTAGCAAAACTCCTTAACTGAGAAGTTCGGAGCAATCATCTAAGGTTTATTCCTGCAAAAGAGTAATTGTCATGGCTTTATGGTTGCTGTAGTTGTTGGTATTCCATGTCAGAACATTATGTAAAGCAGTGGGAGTTAAAGAGTTAATGTTTTGGTTCTGTGGACTGCCGTTTCTGGTGGTTCTGTCGCCGTCATGGACACAGAGCTAGTGATAACTCTGTAACAGTAATGTTTAATTGTTGCTTGCCCCACTTTGTTAACTTGACACCTTTTTTCCTTCTCTGCTTTGTCTCCTTGGTGTGCCTCAATAACCATGTGCACAAATGACTGTGTACAGCTGCGAGCTTACCTCGTTGTCTCAAAGAATGCAGCACCTCACCCAAGATGGCCTGGTGCAAACCTGAAGGATAAGTGCAGTAGTTGATACAATATTTTGCAGGTTGCTAATGTTTTCCAGCTGTGAGGGTTTTGTGTACAACTATGGTTTAGTACAGGCAGTATTTGGAGGAAAAAAAACATCCCACCCTGTTGACCCATAATCAATACAAGTTCCCTCCTAATTCCCAGTGGTTTGGGACCTTTTGTAGTGAACTGTAGTAAGTAACTGAGTTGCAGGTAGTTTAGATCTCCATCTTTCGTGTTTATCCTAATCCTCTTTTCCAAGGATCTGTTCTTGGAAGCTTTGTGGTCACAATGTTTCTTGGATTTTTATTTTTTTTATTTTTTATTTTTTTGCCAATGCTATAATCAACATGTTGAGTGCATCTTCTAGTGGGGAAAAATAACTCCAAGTGTGGGTGGGTGGTTTTCTTACTTTTTTTCCTTTTGTAATGGGATACTGGCCATCAAATCTAGATCTGGTCATCCAGAACCTTCTCTGGCTTTGAAATTGGGGCTCTTGGCCAATTACTAGCAAGAAGAAATGGAAAGTCAGTAAAACAAAGCACGTTTTATGTCAGTGTATGTCAAGTTCAAGTCTAGAGCTGTTTTCTGTGGCAACTGGCTGCAGGCAGTAGTGGTCCCTGCAGGCAGGGGAGGTCCCTTCCTGGTGTCAGTGGCCCCAATGGCTTTGTGCACAGCAAGGTTGGTTAATCCATCTTCCATACTACGTGCTGCCTTCATCATTGCTATCTAGTCTCTTCCTTGCTGTGCTGCTCACAATTTCAGAGGCAAAATGGTTAGGATGAAGGCTTTGTCAGCTTAGTAAAACTGAATTTGTTTCCCATTTTTGATAGACATGCAGCCATCCTTCATGTGCTCAGAGCTTTCCTGTCTTACTTTGCACTCCTTGAAAATGTAAATCGTGCTGTCATTTGGTCTGGCTTATAAGGCACAGTTCTCATTTGCGTATCTTTTGACTCCCTAAACACTACCTTCAGATGTTCAGTATCTGTTTGTTGTCAGGCTAGAGTCAGGTACAGTTCAGAAGCCAATAACATCTGTGTGAACACTTAACTCGAGTGTTTTGTTGCCATGTGAAGTTAAAACTATGTAAATGAACTTACTGGTCTTGTAGAGTGTTTCTCTTGAAGTGAGAAGTACATGTTTTGTTTTGTGCAGCTGCCATAGAATCCCCTGCCATAAGGTTTGCTCTTCACAGAAGCATTAATCAAGCTTTGTGTGCTCTCCTTCCTGTGCTATGTCAGGTTACAAGTATATCAGTGGAAGCTGAGGGCAGCTGGTGAGTTGGTGAAGCAGGTAAATGAAGCTTTTGAAGTGTCAGAATGCCATCTGGTGAAGAAGAGAGCTGCTTTCCTTTGCTGCCCTGTGGTCTTGGCAAGCACAAGGTTGATATGAATTCAAACTTCACTGTGGAAAGGCTGATGCTACTTCTGTCCCGTATGCCTGGCTTTTCACAGTAAATTAAAGAGTTATTTCACTTCACCGTTCTTAAGCAACATAGACCTAGGTATACACAGAATACTTCTGCAACACTGCAGCCACCTGGGCATCCCCTTTCCTAACCATTCATATAGCACTGTTCTGGCTTTTTGGGAAGATTCTAGTGCAAGAACAAAGTATCCTACCACGTGGTGAACCTTTGTTTTCTCACTGGCACAAAAGAGGCAATTCCCATCTGTTATGATGCATGTGCTGATGTGCAGTTGTGCTTACATCTGCTTTCACCACTCACGTCTCAAATGCTGCAGGGAGCAAAGGACTTTGCTGCTCTACAGGAAGTACTTCATGAACTCCACCCAGGGCAAGGGCAAGTAATCGAGGGTCGTTGAGGGGAATGGTTTGAATTCTAAACATTGGAATAGTGAGTGCTGAAAGGATTTCTGTTTTCCATTCCTCTAACCTGGCAGGGTTTTCAGATAGACAATAGCCACAAAAGGCATCAGAGTTACTGGATGTGGCAAGAGCCTGGCTTCTGGTAAATACCTTTCTCTGGTTTTCCATTTAGATGATCTTTTCTGATTGAGATTGAGGAAACTGCCCTTTATTGAAGGTGCTACATATCTTATGCTCCTACTTTTAGCAATGAGTAGAGCCGTCCAAGCTTCTCAGTCTTCCTGGGGATGCCCAGTGGGAATGTATCTGCACTTCAGTAACAAGGGAATTGGCTTGAGATTTTAGGGGAAGGCTCACGTCAGGTGTTTTATACAAATGAGTGTGCTCAGCCATAATAACATATTAATAATCCTACAGCTAGTAGAATGATGTGTTTTATGTGTTCTTCCTGAACAAGAGAAAGAACAGCTCTGTCTTAGGCTACCAGACTCCATATTTCCTCACCTTTTTTTCATTTTTTTTTTCACACCCATGTTTCCTTAGGAGGTAATGTAAACACGACTTGATCAATGCTTAATTTATTGCCCCAGAAATAGCACTGGAGATCTGGCACTAAATCAAATGTGTGTGGGGAGAGAGTGTTTTTATGCTTACCATGAGTGAAATGATACTTTTAATATATGTATGAAACAACAGGGACAGAAGGGCTGGAGTTTCCATTAACTACATTGATGACATCTTTAAGAAGCTGTCTGGCAGATCCATTAGCTGTTGTTACAGCTTTCAGGAATTGTTAGGACTGTTAAAACAACCCCATGCTCTGACCCCCAGAGCATGCAGCATAAGGAGGTGAAGTTCCTTTGCTGCAGTGAATAATTCATTCTCATTTTGCTGGGGGGAGGGGAGGAAGGAGTGGGATTAGCTGCAATGAAAGAATGTCCAGAGATCTGTTCTTCACCCTGCTGAATTTAATCAAGGATGTTGTTGGTGTTGTGGCTATACAACTGGGTGAGAACTAATAATATTCTCAGGATGTGACCTAAGTTCTTTCAGCTTCCAAAGGACGTGGCTGCTGGTGACAAAGTAAAAATTGAATAGGACACCTGTAACTATAATTGCCTATATGAGCTGATTTTAAAAGTTCCCATGGGGCACAAGCTTCTGAAGAATCCCCCCTAAATTCTTCAAGGCCAAGATTTATTTTAGGAATGAATGAGACTACCTGTCTCTACAGAGTACTTCAGCAGCAGCATCTGAATCTGAGCGCAAGTAGCCTCATTCAGGTTATGGCAGGCCTGGGGCTGACTATGACTGCATCTTTTGTATCGAAATGCGGAGGGTATTCATTAGAAAGTGATGTAATGTGAATGTCTGATGGCCTAAAGGGAGTCCACGTCACTAAATCAGCTTGGATTCTGACCCTCAGATACTCCCAAATACTTTCATCAAAGGAATTTATTTCCATGGAAGCTGATCTTAGGAGTGCTTAATGATGCAAAATGTTGCACTAAAAGTGAGCATGGGCCCAAGATGGAGCACTGAATTTGAGCTGTATGCTGTTCCAAGTGTTAGTGAGGTGCTTGATTCTGATTGAGGTGAGATATTCTTCTGCAGTCGGCCTCTCTACTTCAATCTTGACCATTTGTCACTCATTACTTCATATTTACGGAATCTCTTGTGTTGAAGTTTTGTTATTACCAGTTCTCAGCCATAAGCCATTCCTTGGGAACTTGATTCTAACTCTAAAGTAGGAGTATTCTGTGTGTGGTATGTACTCAACAGGTCCAGCTGCTCTGGAAGAGAGCAGCAAAGGGGAGCAATAACAATGTTGTCCAATGATCGGGTACCAATCTGTAGCTTGTCTACTTGTGTTTCACTTTTTGCTTATGTTCCTCAGTTTTCCAATTGGGATTGGAAAGCTATGTCCATTAGTTACTTTGTGAAAAAGCTGTAGAAAAATATTCAAAAACCTCTGAAGTCCCCAAATCCCACCGTATTTCTTGATTGTCAGCACGGGGAGCTATAAGCAAAGATACGGCTGTGTGTTTCAGTGAGATCCATGAGTGGGTACTTAAGAAAGGGTGTAATTTTAATTGCAAGTCCAGAAGATTCCAGGAAATGCCTGGTATTGTATGTCTGAAGTACATCCTTGGGCTGAAAACAAGGGAAAGTAGAGTGAATTTATGCAAGCTGAAGCTAAAAAAGATAATTATTTTTTCCCCTCTCTGACTTGAAAACATCATATAATCCTAGAGTAAATTGCTTTTGTTGAAATCTGGCAAAAATAAGCAAAGCTTACTGGAAAATCTCATTGCCAAGGAAAATAATGTTATGATCAGCTCTCCTGAATTAGCGATGAGCAGCCTGTTGAGGTTGCTAATGTACAGACTGGAGACAGGCTTGGCACTATGGAATTAGTTTATCACTTGTCAGTACACATCACTGCTGGTGTAACTCAAATGGCCCTGCTAGTTCACACCTTCTTCGTGTATCCTTAATAAAAATTCTGTGCATGTCTTTAAGTAAAATGAACTGTGCTGGAAGACTGTCTAGTCCAAACTGAGAACTCAGAGGTCTTGTCTGTCATATGCATAGACTAAATAGCGTAGCTATTACAGGGATTAGATAGCAGAAGTTTCATTTTTGAGTAAGGCAGAACTGGTTTTTCATCAGTAGTGCATGGTCAAGGAGAAGGGAAGACAAAAGCAGGTGCCCTCTGACAAGTGGAATGTCTCCAGTCTGGGAAGGGCACACCTTCTGTTCCTACTGAGGGCTGTGGAAGGCTGTAGCAGCTGCCTCTAATCTCACAGTCAAACACTTTGAAGTACTCGAAGCAAAGTATTTATGCTACTGGCAGATTTGTTTAGATGATGTTCTGATTCCTTTTATTTTTTCCAAAGAACTGAAAATAAGTGACGTGTGTGCCTTAGTATAAATAAGAAATGCATGACTTCTCGTGTCAGTTGGAATTAATAATGCTTTGTGGTGCTCTGAGTGATTTAATGAAATGCTCATGTGTGTGGACCCACAGCAAGTAAACATCAATTATAAGGGAGAACAAGAAGCTGCTTAATTTTGCTCATTTTGGCTTTAGATAGAAAACCTTGGGAACAGAAAAACTCATCTGTTAAGTCTGCAGCTCTTGGTATTAAGGATAATGTAGCTTAGGAGGAGGGGTGGACTATCATGGGAACATACATCTTCACTGGATTCTAAGAAGCTGTAGGAGTGAGGTGAAAAACAGCTACAGAAAGAAAATTGCCCCCTTCTAAACAGCCTGTTTCACTGAACAGAAGTCACAATAATCCAGTACTGCTGGGGTGGGGAGACTGAGTAGCTATAATATGTGTAGGAAGGAGAAACATTACAGCTGGATTACAGTGAAACAACTATGGCATCCCTGTTTCTTGGGTTCTTATTTTTTGTTTTTATGGGTATTGTGCAAACCAGTGTAACTTAGAACCAGAAATGGATTTCTATGTTCTTGCACATTGGCTCTTAAAGCAGAACTAGATGAAGCATTAACTGAAGTATGGAGACAAACAGAAATTCTTTAGTTATAAAACTGTTAAACGAATCATGTATCATCTTTAGGAGGAGGTAGCACAGAACGTTTTCTCTGGGATCTTCTAAACATTTAATTCTTTCATCTTTGGGATGACTTCTTGTTATAAAAGACTTGAAGTTTTTATTCTTTTGGGAGTTTCCTCATGTTGTAAATTAACCGTGCTTAATTTGAGGGTCAAATGGTATTGTGGATTAAAGCAGTTTTAATCTGTCAAGAATGTTTTTGCTTTGCCAGGTCACTTTATTACTGGAAATACTCATCTTTTATTTGGAAGTTTTAAAACCGTATCCTTAAATGTATGAATTAGTTTCAGTGTCTACATAGGCAGTCAACAATGCAATCTTTGTGCAGATATTTAATCTCTGATACCTACTGTGCTTTTGTATTTCCTTCAACAGAAATAAGGGTTCTACAATGCTGACAAAATGAATAGATTTTATATATATTTATTTATTATTGCCAGTTTTAAACTGTCTGGATGATATTGTTTTAGTCTGCTAAAGCAAGGTAAGAGTAGTTTGAGTAGATTCAGAGGAAGATGCTGGGAGGAGGAAAGAAAAGGAGATTCATTTACCAGCAGCCCATTTTACCCTTCCATTGGAGAGGGCAAGGTAGTTAAGATTATATATGAAGAGAAGTTGTGGTGTTGTGGTTTTGTTTCTGTTGCTTTTTTTCCTGTGTCAGAGCTCTGTGAAAGCAGCCTTACCACCAACTCTTTTCTCAGGGACCATTCCTATAAAGTTTCTGTACGGGCAATTCAGTCTGCTTCACTTCTGTATTCTGCCTTCCTTTCCCTTACAAGGCAAACAGACCTGGGCAGCATTAGGAAGAAACATTTTTATAGACAGACATGCTTTAAAACTGCCATCTACCTTTGAGATGACAGACATCCTTAAATATCCAAGAAGTCTGATGCTGAAGTTACGCACTCAGTAGACCCGAGAGTTGTTTGACCTTGTCTGCTTTTTTGTAATGCTTCGCTCTTCCTGCAGTAGTCTTACTTGTCCCATGATAACAGATTGTTCCTACTTTTAATCATCTTTTAGGCATCTTTCCTATGCTGCCTGATATTTAAGAACTCTCTGACTTTGCCTGAGGAGCGATTTTCTGTTTCAGGTTTAGCACTGTGCTGCTGAGGCTGCATGGCTTCTGTATCAGTGCTGGTTGGGCTGGCTAGGAGCATGGCAGGGCTGGCAGCAAGCTGGCTGGCTCAGGATGGAGATAGAGCCATGCTGGCCAACAGCTACCTGGGATATGAGGGATATTATTTAAAATGCTATTGCAGCTCTCTTCTGTTAATTGGATTTAAGTATTTATAGGGGTTAATATACTGAGAACAAGACAAATATTTGCCTTTATATCATTAGTAGGTCAGTGTCACAGTAGGGAAGACAGATCAATGTTCTCCCCCGTGTTTCTGCTCTTTTCCCATCAATGCTGAGCTGCTGTTGACCTTGCTGCCTCCCAGCTAGATTTTTCTGCTTATCTGGCCCTGATAACAAACAGGGTTTCAGGACAGAATGCAAGCTAATGAGCTTGGTAAGGTCTGCTGTCTTGGTCTCTTCCTCTGTGAACATCACTTGCAAATTGCTATGTGTTTTCGATGGGCAGCTGAAGGTCCAGTGAAAGTATTTCCCCAGCTGACTCTTCATCTTAAATTAATTCTAAACTCTCGGTCTTATTTTTGAAGGCTATCATCTGCCTAAAGTAACGCAGTGTGAAACTTCTAATGAAGCTGCAACAGGTTTTTATAGCAGTTCTGCATTATACCCCCATTTACCTTGCTGTCCAACCTCAAGACCGGGAGTTAATGCACATCTCCGGTGCTAGCACTCCTGGCTATAATTTATCCAGACTTCTATCCCTTCCTTTCTTCACTTCTTCCTTTTTAAGGTTAATAATATTTGGATGGTAATTCTAGCCTCTAGGCTTGTGTAAATTCATTAAAGAATTCGCCTTTTGAACTCAAATTAGTAATTTGTTAACACTGTGTGTTCTGGGTCATGAACCTTCTAATTAGAGGCCTGTGTGTATCTGGGCTGTGCTAATTAAAGCTGCCTACCCTGGAGCACAGAAGTAGAGGCATCAGATCAGAGCACTGCCAAGCCCCTGAGATCTCAGTTGCAGAACAGCCTTTAGCTTCTGCTCTGGGTGCTGACTGGCATCAGACATACCATTGATTTAGGGGTGTGTTGCTTTTAGGGTAATCTACTATTCCACAGCATCATCACTGATAAACCTTCTAAAGTCTTTTTTTTCTCTTAACAGAGGAGTTTGATATTCTCTGTTTTCTTATCTGAAGCCTGTGTTATAAAATCTCCCATCTAGGGGTATGGACCGTGCATCTTCCAGCCCTGTGGGTCCATGCCAGTTCCTTCAGATGCTCCACTGCTGACTCTTGATTGTGTTTTGTTAGGGCTGATAGCACAGGATTCTGCTTCTGAAGCGCATGCTTCTGTTTGCTCAGCTTAAGGTCCTTATTTGTGTGAGTTAGCATGGCACTTGCAGCAGATGTTCAGATCCCGAGTATCTGAAAGCATCTGGTTTGTGACAAGTACAGAATGCCTGGAGAAAACAGGGACCCATTAAGAAGAGAATGATGTCTTTTGGGAGTGTTGCTCAGGTATGAAGGAGCTGGGTGCTGAGCACGTTAGCTTTTGTGGCTCTTGATTCTTTGGTGAGGTGTTTATTAGAGTTGTACAAATCATTTAACATTTTTATGGCTTAATTCTAAACTAAAATAAGAATATTTTTTCAGTGAAGGTGTTTTTGATAAGCATCTCAGGCTTTAAAGAAATACTTCTGGTTTTATTTACCCTCTAAATTTTAAGCCACCTGACTTCAGTGTTCTACCTCACTTGGCTTCAGTTCTCAAGACTGGAGTATTAGTTCTTGAAAGAAAAAGAAAGTTGGCCATTCCTTTTGGCATTTATCTACAAGTGCTTCTGGTTGGTGTGGGCTGCTTTACTTTTTGTACACGACAAAAATAATCCAAAACTGGTTATCACCAGCAAAATCTGCTACTTGAAACAAAGAGGCATCGTATGGCCCTATATGGTACAAGTCTTGGCAGTAGCTTGCTTTGATCAAACACAAATCAGTCGGAGGTTTTTTCCCCTTTCTCAGCATCTCTTTTGGCAGAGCCTCCATCTGTGGTTAGGGCTGGAGAGCCTGGTGGCTGTCTGAAGCTGAAAAGAATGCCTACTGGTGGGATGTGGTGAATAGCTCTATTCATAAGTCATCTTGCCCTCCCCCTTCCTCCCTCCAGTAATACAGTTGAGGTCTCCAGGATACTTGTGCAACCTTGAGCATAACACACTGAGCATCGTGGAGTGCAGTACAGCCCGTCCTGAGGAACAGGAGCAGCACGTAGCTCCTGCTTATAGAGCACATCAGAAAAGCAGCTGATACTTCATTTCCTTCTTCGGTGTAACCCTACTACTAGTCACCTTCTCCAAGGCCCAATTCCTTCCGTTTCTGCAGTCTGGCTCAGTTCTGCTTCCTATAGCAGACTTTATGTTTGTGGAGGGGAAAATGGCACTGCCTTGCTTGGACACAGAGATGGGTTGCTGAGCCAAGTGCCTGCTGCGTGCCTCTTGTGCTGTTGGGGCACGTGATTCTGGGCTTGGGAAAGGACTTCTTTAAGGATTTTGAAAGCTTTATTTCATTTTCTACTGCCATGAAGCTTGACTGCTGGAAGAACCTGGCAAAGCAGTGAGCTGCTCTGCTTGTTCTTGTTTGTTTTACCAGCAGGGAAGAAAATGTGGGAAGTAGGAGGGAAAGCAAACAGAAGGTGGGAGGGAAGGGATATGCAAGAGTTAAATATAAAAACTGGAAACGTTTAAGAGGTAAAAATGGAAGTGAGACTTCCTGAAATTAACTTTTATAGAGTTTTGTAAATAAGTGTCAGTCCTGAAGGGAATGATTTTCATGGCTGGTGCAGCAGCATTGCCTGACAGTGATGGAGGCCTTGTCCAGTCAGCTGCTTATCTCTCTCCATTCACACTGTTCTCCCTTGCCCTTGTCCTGATCCACAAAGCTATTAGGAAGAAATCTGACTGCATCATCCAGCTACAAACAGGCTTTTAGATCTTTCCTCTTCCAGAAGTGCATCATCTTTGTTTTACCAGAAATTCTGGGTATGTCAATGAGTAGCTGTGTGGTGCTGAGCTGCCTGCTGGTTAAACCCCAACACGTGATGTGCTGTGAGGGTGATCCCTTAGAGATGGGGTCAAACTCAAAGCACATTTGAAGTATGGTCTGGCATGCCTAGCAGCAGATAACCCTGGTCTTGAAGAATGTTGAGATGTGAGGACATGGCTCAATACAAAAGTAGATGAATTGCAGTTCTCCTTATATGAGGTTGTAGCACTTATTCCTTAAAGTAGCAGACTGAAGGCAAAATACACATTGCTGAGGACTGGACTTGGTTATAACCTTGTCACATCTATGCAGTTTGCATAGGTCTTCCTTAGTTCAGGGCACTGCATGGTCTGGGATGAACTGAAGCTGTGAGAGGATCTTCAGTGTAAAAATAAATACAAATGAACTGAGAAGTTTTCAGGCTATATGTTAAATTATACCAAAACATGATGTCAGCTTTAGATCTACCTCAGTTCTCCTTTTCCTTCCAGGCTAAAAGATGTGCTGTAACAAAAGCTTGGGTGGTTTTCTTCTTCCTGCTTCCCTGAATGAGCTGCTCTCATGTTCCTTTGGGTTACATATGCTCTCAGATATAGTTCCAGTCAAATGACAGCATGTTTGCTGGAAAAAGTGAGCTGAAGAGATGATGGGTGACTGGAGACTTATTTTTTTCTTTGTCTGGAGTTCTGAGCTCACAGCTTAGAAAAGCAGTCATGGCACTTAGAGTGCAAATTTCTCCTACATGGCCCAGCTATTTAATTCTGCAGGAACATGCTGAGACCAGCTTAGGGAAGAGGATGGGATTTACTGTTTTGTGAGTCAAACTTTTCAAAGGGAGATGAAGAATAAAGACAGACTGTTTGCCTGGCTCACAGGTTTATTTCTTTGGCAGTCTGGAAAAATGTCTGTCCCTCCCATCTCTCCAGTCAGCCGCACCATAAACCCCTCCTAGCACTTGGCTGCCCTGGGTGACTCCTTTCTGCAGAACACAGCTAGCTCCACTGGGCCACTTGACTGCTTTGTATGACTGCTGTGCATGTTTACAGAACATCTCTTAAATAACCTCATTTATCTGGTCCATGAGAGACATTCTTCCTATTCCTTCAGGCCTCTGGAAGAAGATGCACTTCTGGTGGATGCAGTCCAGTCTTGACACTTTTCATTCCTTCAAAACTGTTGGTTGTCCCCACCACTAAGAAAAGCACTTCCTTTCTAATAGTACAATATCTCCAGCCTGTGAAGCCAGACGTAACTCACCAGCTTTTGTCTGCATTGACTGCTGGAAGCCCTGCTGGTACCCAGCAGCCTGCTCAGAGGTGGCAGTCTGGGTGCTCATGGCTGTTCTCTGGCAGTGTGGGACCATCCTGTTAGAGATGGAGCAGCAAGAGAATCAGCACTGCTCTCACTTGTCCCTGCTGTCTGTCATTCCTACCAGGGAAGCTGTTGCCATTTGCCTGGGGTACCTCTGTTAACAAAAGCTGCTGTATTTTAAGGATGTATTCAGATGCTTTTTTTTCTTTCTGTAGCATCATGTGGGATGATAACTGTGAAGCAAGGCATGCAGTTGCAGTTTGGGAGAACTGACTTATTAGACTTGCGTCCTAGCCAAGATGTTCCAAACTGCTGAGGTTATTTTTATTAGAATGCTCCTTAGTATGAGAGCTGAACAGTGCTGCAGTAAATCAGAACCTGAAGAAATCATCAAACTGGCTCTTGAATGAAAAGTAATTATGTTTAAGGCCAACGTTTTTCAAGGTGACAAGAGCAATAGCAAAAATTGTCATACTCTGATACTTGTATGAGAGTTTGGGTAAGTGGTTATCTAGGAGACAAACAATAAACATCTGGTTGCTCTCATATCCAGAGGGGTTGTTTCTTGTTATAGTTGGCGAATGGTATATAGCTTTCACTGCGTGAAATACTTGAGCAGTAAACATCCTATCTATAGTAAGACCTTGATAAAAATGATTTAGTTATCTTTGTTTACCTAACTTTGCTCCCTCCCCTGATGGATTACATTTTAAGTTGCATAGGGATGCCTGAGCCTTAAGCCTGGCACTGCAGATTGCTGCTGAATGCGAATGCCAGTGGCAGCCAGACAGGCTTGCCTGAGGGGAAGAATGTGATCTGTACAGCCAGTGTCAAAGCAGGACAATCTCCTGCATTGCCATCAGGCATCATTTTTGACCACACGAGTTGTGTGCTGGTTGATTCTCTCTTTGGGCTTCCAGAAAAATTGGGATGTGATAACCTAATTTTCTGAGCAGGTGTGGTGGCACTCAGTTACCTTTGTTCCTTCTGATTTTATTTCATAGGAGTTGATTGACTGTTTCTGCTGATTAGATTTCACTGGCCAGTGTACAGCTGGATGTGAGATGCAGGAATCCTGAAACAGTGGCAGAGCTTTGAAGTTACACCATCCTAGAACAGGAGAAATAGAAGAGGTGTGATGATTGAAGCAATTGTGGGCTGGAGGTTAACTGCTCTGTGGGCAAGCTGCAAGGCACAGCTTGGTGAGTAGGAGCCTTGGCTTGGATGAGCTCACATGCCAAAGCTGGCAGGAACAGTTGGGTACCATTGAAAGAAATGTTGTTCTTGTGAATAAAGTGGAAGCTTCAGAAGTTGAAAGTCACCGAGGAAACAAGAAACCTTGGCTCCAGAGGGACAGAGAGTATGTGAGGGCGTCTTTGTTCGCTCCCAATTTGTTTTCACTTGAGCTGCTGTTTCATCAATACTGTCCTCGAAACCTTGGCTGTTACCCAAGGAGGAAAGCTGAAAGTGATGGAGTGCCTTTCCAAACAGCACTGAAACAAAACGATTAACCTCGTGAGGTAGAAGGCTTCTAAAAGCAAGATTCAGGTGTAGCTGAACTGCTGCTTGTTAGGGCCTTTTTTCTGGATAGTTTTCTAAGCCTGCTTTGAGAAACCTCAAGTCCTTCGTGTATGGTGTAGTCAGCTTTATGCATGTCATGGCAATAGCCATATTTATTACCTGTTATAAATCTCAGTGATTGTTGCTCCTCCTGGAGCTGCAGGAGGAGAATAGAGATAAATGACTGCATTGCCACAAAGAAAAAAACCAGAACCCTTCTAAAACCCTTGCTGTATGCCTAGTCTTCCTTTTGTTTTGTTTTATTTTTGAGGGGAAGGAAATAATGATCTGTGTTACAGGCTTTTTCCATATACAGAGCTCTGTTCTTCATCCCTGCTCTCTTCTCACAAATCTGTGCACTAGGTCTAATTTAGCTTAGTACATCTGAGTGCGAAGTACCCGATCCTTGAATCAGTCAGAAGTCCTTAAGTCCCTCTTATGTTTTGGGGAATGTGATGTACTTGACATTCTTAACTCTGTCTTAGACTATGTCCACAAAGCTTGAGCCTGTCTGCTTGTTCTGTAGGAGCGGGTTTGAGTTACTCACTTATCAAGGCTGGCATCCTGTTGTGACCTGGATGCAGAAGGTCACATTTGAATTCAGTTGTGACTGAATTGGATCTCTGTTGCTTAGAGATGCTTTTTCTAAGCAGACTTAAAACAGCAGGTTCTGTAGGAGTTCAAAAGGTCTTCAGATGAGAACTGAATCTTGTCCTTGCCTTGGTGAGTTCACCTCTCAAACAGCTGCCTCTGTTGAACAGGGGAAGTCCTCACCTGGGACAGTTTGGCTGTGCAGGATTCAAAAGATACCGTTCTGAGGCAGACTGAACGTGGTAGTAACTTGGCTTATACAAGTTCTGCCTTTTGGCTGGCCTGCAAATGCTGACAAATCCTGGCATAACAAAGCTATGAGGCCTGGGGCCAGGTGGTTCTTTGCATCCATGTTAGCTCAGAGCAAACAGAACTTGCAAGACCAGTGCAAATGATTACAGTGTTTTGGTACCTTGTGTGGGGCCTTGGAACTAGTAGCAACAGAAGTCCATCAGGAATGGGGTGTACCAGGGCTCTGTCTTCCTGAGTGCTCTGCAGCTTGGAGGGTTGCAGCATGCATCTTTCATTTGCCCAGGCTTTGCTCTCTGAACAACTTAAAATATCTTTAGTTTCATGCATAGAACATGCTTGTCAGCTGTGGCAATGCTGAAGAGGACTTCTGAACTGTGCGTTGTGTACAGAACGGCACAGCTGGAAGCCTGGTCAGCAAGGCTAATATGAGAATTGCTGATTGTTGTTAAAAATGGAATTGCTCTTGAGAAGGCTGTCATTAAGTCACCGCTGGCAAGAGAAGGGGCGTTAGACAACTGGGTGGCTTTGGGAGTTGCCCACGGAGAATATAGTGATGATTAAGAAAGCATAAATTGGCTACCAGAGCCTGAGGGGGTGGATTAATCTGGCCTTCCAAGGTTGACCAAATCAGGAAAACCATAATTACAACTGAGCATCAAGGAATAGTTCCGCAGTTTGGCTGGACTTGTATTTATTCAAATTAACGAAGCTATGGCTCTGCTAAGTCAGGATCACTGTTATTCTTGTCAGAGCTTCTTTTTGCAGAAGCAAATGCTTGAGCTTGAAAAGATGACAGAAGAAACACTTTGCACAGCTTGAGTTACAGGGAGTTCTCGTACCATCTGTCTGACCTCTTGCACTGCAAGTAATATGTTTCTTTGTGATTCCTCTATGGAACACCAACTCCTGTTAAACTTCTGCTTCTGAAGGCACATGATCTGTAGGTATTGAGAGAGAGATCTTGCCCTGCCTTCTGGGGTACCAAGAGACTGATCCTTTCTTGGCCCGATGTGTTCCAAAGGTTATTCACCATCCCCGCTGAGAAACTGTACCTTGTAACCCTATTTCCTGCCTTAATACTTTTATCTTTTTTTGTCTTTTATAATAAAAGCCATTTAATGCCTACTAGTGTTTCTTCCTGGAGGTAAGCTTTAAATGTAATGACACTGAATAATTAAAAGTACCTTTGTGCATAGTCAAGGCTACTAGAGAATGCATTATTTCAGAGTGAGGATCTGAGGAAGGCTTCAGATTCCGGATTCAGTTCATGAGTCGTAGCATTTGCATGTCTGGGCTTGGGAGGGATGGGGTATGGCAAAGTGCATCTGTACAGTATTTCTCTGTGAAAAGGAATGGAATAGGTGAAGAATTTGTTCTGAGGAGTTTGGTTACTACTCCAAAGTGTTATGGAAAAACACCTACAGCTGCTTGGCAGCCACTGCCCTAACAACAGAGGAACAGCACTTGATGTGCATTCAAGCTGTATCATGTAGTGGCCTAAAAGGCACAGTTGTCAAAGTGTGCTTTTCTGTTACTTTCCATTTACTGGTTCCTAGTGTTCCATAGTGCTCTTGTTGGACTGAGTCCCTCCTTCCACCTGTTTCACAGTCTACTCTCACATCTTGGTTTCAGCAACCATGCTTTAAGTCATGAACTTAATATGGAAGCACTAGATCTTTTCCACCCTTAATGGTTCTGCGGCCTTGTGCAAGAACTTCTCTAGGTACTGTATTCTTGCTCCATAGGACGTGGTTGTGTGCGTTTGGAAAGGGGCCCTTTAGCTTTGGTGGTTTTGCTGAGGAGGAGAGCATTGCATTTCTATGGACTAGGCAATGCAGATCTTCAAAGACAATAGGTGCTTGTCACTAACAATGTGCTTCCCACTTCTGTTTGTTTCAAGTATCTGTCTGTGCTGTATACACAACTGTACAGTAAATAACATGCTGTTCACACCTGCTGCTCAGTGCTTAATGCAACAAGAACCAAACAATCACTGTTGTTTCCCAGCACTCTAATGAGTTCACAGCTAATTATTTACTCAGAGTGCACTTCTTGAAAACTAGCCAAGGTTTATTCTCATTGTGTTGGGTTTTTGTTGATTCCTTGTTGTTTTTGTTCTCCATTTGGGGTGAAAAATGAACAAGAGGGATCCTTGCAAGGTCTGTTTAGCTTTAGGAGCCTTTTCAAGTCTGAGACCTTCTTTTGGTGCACTTTCACTTCTGTAATGTTTAACTACTGTCACTGCATTGCATGACTAATGACTCTGAAACAGCTTGCTCTTCCATCTTCTCTGCAGTGGCTGCACAACATACACAGTCAAGTGTGTATTTTGAGAGTGTTTTCTGCTTTGTATAAATGTGCTACAAAGGGAAAGCTGCAGTGGTGAGATCTTTGTTGTTCACTTTGAGCGTGCATCACAGCATTAGACCTTATACGGTCTTTTGTACAGAAAGTATAGGAAGTTTTTTTAGGTGTTTTTTTGGTTGCACTTTGTCATGTGCACTTCAGCCATAACTGCATTCTATGAACTCTGTCATTCTACCTCAGATTCAGCTTTTCCTTCTGCTTACTCTGCCTTCCTCTACACTGATATAAAACAAAAACTGCTATTAAAATCAGTGGAGTATACTGTAGCCCTCTTGCTTTTAGTGTTCTTACAAAGGAATAATGAACAGCAGTTGATTTTGTTAGATTTCTGTGGGGTTACTTGTTCTAAGCAGACTTCCTCGGTTCATTTCTTATACAAGAAGTTCAGTTTGACTTGGTCACTAGTTTGCATCCCTAAAGCTGATGCATAACAAATGAGAAGGAACAGTGCTATAGTTAGAGCCCCAGTCAGCAGAAAGGGGACCATTGGTTACTGGCATTTGTAATTGCTTTGCCTTGTGGCAACAAGTTTGGCTTGAGTTTTTAGCTGTACAGAGAAGAAATGAAAAACTCTGCACTCAAATTGGAAGAAACCTTCATGTAATGGATGGCTATTTTCTTAAATGGCTCACATTTGTCTTTTGCAAATGGCATGTGGTCACAGTTGGGACATTGGGTTTGCATCCCAGACATGCAAGTCTGTGCATCTGACACAGCTCCAGTGACTCAGTTCCCATGCTGTGACTAGCTGAAGTCTGAGGAGGACCGTCCTCATCTTCAGAAGTCCATTTTGTAGATACACTCAGCCTCCAAGTTGGCCAAGAATGCCAGCAGAGAACAAGCACAAAACCAGTATCATCCAGCGTAAGTAGCTACAAGGCAGGGAACGACTTTGAATATGCTTTAAATACACATTAAATGCAAACCCATCTTTGATACTAACATATTCTACAAGTAACTGGGTAGAATTTGAAGTGCTTTGGGGCTTGGTTGTTGTTTTTTGGTTTTTTTGGTTTTTTTTTTTCTATTGGACAAACTCAAGCATCCCATTGAAGAATGCTACCTATATCAGAGGCATGGTGGAGGGAGAGATGGGATGCAGAAGGAAGGAGAACAGTATCTGAAGAGCATTAGCTCTGTTTCAGAAGAGAAAACAAGCCATGTGACATGCAAAAGCAATGAGTTTTAATAGCATTTAATATGTTTTTAAACATTTCCATCACCCCTCTGCATTTTCAGACACAGCTTGGCAATAAATCAAAGTAAAAACAAACACATGCATCCAAGCTAGCCATTAGGCTGAAACAGAAATAAAACACTGGAGGGGGTGGGAGAAGGCGGGGGAGTGCTGAGTTTACATCAGTGAGGTTAAGGAACAGGCAGACAAAACATTCAGCAGCAGGGGGAATACATCCTGCTTTCATTTTGGCCTGATCGTAAGCCAGCACTAGAAATGGAAACTTGTTGATTGCAGTAGCCGGCTACGGGCAAGAGAGCTGCATAGCTTGGCTGTATTGCTTTGTGACTGAGAGGTCTGCTGGGGAAGTGGTGGTACTTAGGACTTGCTTTTAACATCAGCCTGCTCCAAAGCTACTGCAGAAGCCGCTTGTTGACTGAAGCTTAATTCCATCTCTTGTTCGAGGGATTAAGTATCAGTGTTTTTCTCCTTTGCTGCTTCTGCCTCTTGTGTTGCTAGGCCTCAGCTGGTGCTAGTCAGTATAAAGCACTGAGGCCATTATCTCCTTTTTATTTCTTTAAAAGAGTATTTCTACGTCTGTGCTTATCCTTTGTTTTAGGTCAGTACAGGAAATTGGTTGTATACGATGCTCTAGAATCAGTTTCAGATATTGCGAGACAGACAAACTGCCAGAATGTGACAGTGTGAGCACAGCTGAAGCCATAGAATCATTTAGATTGAGAAAGAACTGTAAGATCTTGAGGTCCAAATGTTACCTGGCACTACCAAGCTGGATAGGGATGTGCATCCTTGTCACAGGTTGCAGATGAGCATCCTCTTGTAAACCTGTCTTTAGTGGACTCAAAAAGCCCTTCAAGGTTTCTTCCTGGTAGCAAAGCTGTCATCCAGAAGTGTTTGTTCTGAACCTTTACCACTTAGCACCACTTGAGGCATTAGTGGTTACCTTAGGTGAGAGGCAGTCCTTTGTCTTATAGAGAACTGAAGCTTTAGACTGATGGAAGTTTTATTTCCCAGACTGGCAAAAATATAAAATCCATGGGGTTTTCAGTCACAGCCTGTACTATATTTAGAATATCTTAAACCACTGCAAGCTTCAGACCTGAAGGGGTTATTACGGAGTGTGTATGCATTTGTGTTTGTTTTTTTATTGTGAAAGAATAATCAACAGAGATTTTGTGGTTCTCTTTGGCAATGATGAAGTAATTAAAGTGTATTTTGAGGAATGGTGAGGAAAGAAATGATGAGAGCTGAAGGGGGAAAGCAAAGGAGGAGGTTCGGGTGTTACTGAGAATAACTTGCTAACCCTTCCCCTGTTACTCTTGCAAGCCACAGTCTGTAACTCACAAAGGTGGATTGCTGCCAAGTGAATGAGAATTAAGATCACATCAAACCCTACACTTCTGATTGAAAGACATTAAAAGCTAGAAAAATACCCAGACCGCCCTGGAAGGTTCTAAGCAGCCCCTGTAGTGACTCATCCAGAAAGATTCTCCTATTGTCCTATATTTTCCAGCCTGCCAGACAAGAAAGTCTTTCAGAGGATATAAATGTGTATACACATGTATGTATGTATGCCATAGCAACAGAATTCATAACAGCTTCAGGGTTTCCACATCAGACACCTGGAATTAATACAGTATGCTGCAGTGACCAAAACACTGGAGACATTCACAGAACTATCAGCTCTTAATATTCAGTTTTAATTCTAATAATGTTGGAAACTTCATTTTGTCTTCTGAATTCTTGGCTTCTTGTAATTAGGTGAGGCAATCAGAATTAATTTTCCTCTCAAGGGAATTCTCCAGGCAGTCTCCCACTGTGGATGTTGTGGGCTGCTAAGTAACTTCCCATTTTTCCTATCCCAAGTGTTTGGATGCGTGCAATTCCAAATCAGCATGTGCTTGCATTTGTATGTCTTTGAAGTCCGTCTGATCAACCTGCCAATGGAGGTGGATGCACCACAAATATGCAGTTGTAAGCAGGCGTGCAGAGTGCCCTGTGCAAGGCTTGCCAAGGGGAAAGTGGAACATCAGGTCATTAAGGAAGAACATACACTGCTGCAGAGATCTGCCGTTGTGGAGCAGCACGTAGATGTTTGGGGAAATGTGATTTTCCAGCAATAGGGAGGGTTGTGGGAAAACTGAGGAGAGTTCAAAATTTGGTTTGGATCAGACTCTCTTTTAAAGTGATGAATTTACTACAGAAGTTGCTGCTGGGGGTAGAGAGAACAGAAGAATTCTGTGTTGTTCCTTTTTCACATACATTAGGAAGCTGCTCTAATTTCCAAGTACATCTCTGCTTTGTTACCAGCCCAGAGCCAGTTCAGAAGAACAGCCAATTTTGAAAAACACTTTCTCTGGGTAGAACTTAATATGAGAGCTACATGCAATGCTGCACCCACAGCAGTCCTGCAGAGAATTTGCTGACCACTCTCTGTGCAGCTTTGAACACGGTTGTAGTAAACGTGACTGATGAGAAAGCAGTATTTAATCAAAAGAAAGCTGCACATATGATGTGTGGTAGATGACAAAAGACAAAGCCCTCAAGATGCATGTAGACAATTAGTAGAAAGGAAGAGGGAAGGGATGAAACAAGGAAAGGAATAGGTGTGCTGAGCTGTGGAGCTTTCCCGTAGTGTATATATGTCTCATTTCCTTGGCAACAGGGAAACTTACATACATACATCCTTCTGAAATCCCTTTGTGTTTGCAAAGATATCACCTCTGTCAAAGAGTTGTTCTTTAAATTAATAATCCGCTACTTTCTATTTATTCTGTGCATGCCAAGGGTTTGAGTCAGAGCTTTGCAGTCAGATTCTCCTTGACTGGTTCTGATTAGAGGCTGAGTGATGGAGCAGAGGGTCTGGCATGGCTCCAAATGGATTCCATGATGTCTCGAATTTAATGCAGTTAAATCCTAGACCTAGTGGTGTAGTTTACTGCTGTTGACTTTCACCTTGCCTGTGGAGCTGCAGAAAGCACAGCATGCTTTAGCTAACTTAAGGTCAAAGGCAACATTCTTAGCATGGTTCTGTTTGGAGCCTATCTTGTGATCAGTAATGCTGTACTATTACTAATAACAGTAGCACCACAGACTACTTCTGTTTGTACAAGTTTGTTAATGGAGGCTGTCTGCCCATTTGTCTTTGAGATTACCATTTCATATCAGAGGACATGGGTGAATTCATATTTGCCTGCACAGGACCAGAAGTGCAATGTGTGACGTGCCAGATGTGGATGTCGTAGTGAGACCATTTGTCTGAAACTTCTAAACATCTGATAGCTTCAAGTACTGGAAATCCAGAAGCTTCGAGTTCTGTCCAGAGAATTTAAGTTGGTGAACTGAGTTCAAGTTTTTGGTTCACCTGACTTCAACTCCCACAGAGGGACTCACTGTGGCTTGCTTAAAAATTTAGCTGTTGAAATACACAGCTTGCTTAGTTTCACAAATATGTGCAGTTTACCTAAAAAGGAACCCACTTTCCAGCTTGAAAGTTTAAAATATTTTTTATTTCTTTAATAAAAGTATTACCATGAGCAGAACAAGTTGAGTCTCCCTCCATTGGTCCGTAGAGGCATTTTTAAGACTAGATCCTCAGATGATTAAAGGCATTTGGAGCTGAAACATACCTTGGTTGCTTGTGGTATGTGTGTATTTGGATAGTGCCTATGCTGCTTGTTTGAATGATTGCCTTGGTAGTGCCTGGTAGGAAATTTGCAGATGGATTTGTGACCCAATGCATTTTGGTGACAGCTGATATGTTCCTCAAGAGAATCTATGGTACTTGAGCACTGGTAATTCACCTTGGCCTGGATTCCTAGAGAAATATGTTTTACAGTTCCTTTATATTTTTTTTCTTGGCTTACACGATTGATTTGAGTGCCTTTTTAATGCAGGAAATGGGACAAGATATTTGAATCACATCTGGGGAGCAGCCATTCTTCTTGTTTTTAAATAGTAATTTTGTTGGGTTTAATGTATTTATTTTCCCCTGCAGTCTCTGTGTTTTAGTCTGACTACAAGACTTTTCATATGGGATCTGGCCCAAAGCCTCAAGAAGTTGATGGAAAGGCTCCCATTGATTTAAGTAAGCTTTGGACAAGCCCCATATTTTAGGAGAGAACCTCCTTGTCTTGATTTTCATTCTCTCCTCTTATTTCTCTCTGCATAAATTATAAGGTCATTTGGAGCCTTTGTATTTTGTTGAAGGATGAGCTTAACATATGGAAGCTTATTCAGCCAGTTGACTGGCTCTTTTCCATGCTAAAATGCTTCAGGACAAGCACTGTTCTCTGCTGAACATTACTGAAAAGATGACGTGTGTAGGATCTAGAAGTAGGTGTCAGATTCCTGTGTTGTTGTAGTCAAGGGTTTTCTTTCTTGTGGGATTTTGTTGTTGTTGTTCTTGAAAAACTCAGCCACGCTTTATGGTGGAAACTTTTATGCATTTTTATCCAACCCCAAATGGAGAAGCAGCATACAGTAGCTTTATTATTAACCTGCCAATGCTCCCAGGAATTCTCTTGTTTGTAGTTTGAGTGGCCTTGAATTATTTTGAGTTGATATAAAAAGCAATCTTTCATATATCTGAAGGATGAAATTTGGTTGGACTGTATTCAGAATCTCTGCTTGTGACTTTGGTCTAGAATTTCACCTTGAATATAAGCAAATTTTTTTTCAATTCATGTCTTCTTTCTCAGTAGTCAGAGTACTTAATTCTTACAGGCTGTGTGGTGACCCTATTGGGAAGTAACTGTTGGAGTAGGCTATCCAGTCTACCTGTTAGATCTACCGCTGCACCCTAGCTGCCCACGAAGGGGTTCCCATTTCCTGGTTTCGGGTCCTGGACCCCATTACAGCCACGTGTTTCAGCACCCCGGTGGGGAACAGCGCCCGAGCGGTGCCGGCCGGACCCAGCGGTCCACACCCCGCCCCTCCTCGTCCATGTTCCCATTCCGCCCCCCCCCCCGCTTTTTTTCTTTTAACTAAAATTGTGGGTTTGGGCTTATTTTTCATTCATTGTGCTATTTTCTTTTTGTCCTCTTCAGCAGACTTGGGAAATGCTTGCTGTGAAAAATGAATCTTGATTTAGGTCTAAACTTTCCCTGTGTTCCAGGACTTCAGGCTTCTTTTCTAAAACTGAATCTTTGTTTTCTTCATTACTGATAATCCCCAACACATGTCACTTCCTTCATAAAAATGCAATAAAACATTGTAATAAAGTTAGTTTTTCATTTAACAGGGAAAGAAACGAAAAACTATTTCTCATTTGAACTCCAATAGGTTGCCAGTTATGTGCTATACTTCTGGCTGTTCCCTTTCACTGTAGCATCTGCAAACCTCAATTCTCAATTCTATGGATAACCTAATGAAGCATGCTTTTTAAACAATATAGTAATAGCCTGTAGCTGTGTTGTTTCGTTCTTGTGCTGGGAGGTGTTTCCTGTACATTGCCTTTTGGTTGACCTTCTGAAAGTCAGGCAGCTATGAATAGGAGATTACTGACCTCTTTCTCAGCTTACCTTTAGAAAGATGCTTGTTGGTGTACTCTTTGCAGAGACTTCTTTGGATTATGAGCCTTGGATATACTAAACTGGTCAAATGATAGAGTTGCAGAACTGAGATTCTATTCCAACACAGGCAGATTATAGTGAACAATTCATTGCCAAAACAGAAATATTTCATACCAAAAAACAGGTGAAGCTAAAGCATTGGTAGAATTTTAAGGTAGTAAATAGAGACATTGCTGGGTGATCTCAAGATTGTTCAAGGCTGCTGTTTTAAAGAATTATGTTTTTAATGTGCTTGTATGACTTGGCTGAAGTCACATGAGGATTTTCCTTTAAACTTCTGAATCCTGGTTTCTGGAATACCATTCATTTCTGCACTTTATTAATAGTGCTTCTATGCATTGACAGTAGAGAATACAGCCTGGCTTTGTGGGCCTTCTTTGACCCAAGTCTTACTAGCGACCGTCTTTATTGCATGATGTCCTTTGACAGTCTTATTTCTTGTCTATAGTTCTTGACTGTGTAGGTGTGTTACAAACCAAATAATGGCTTCAGTGCTAACGCAGTCCAGCTGTAGGAGGGGAAGCTTTAATTAAAAGGCCTGAAGCAAAAGTTCTTTTCTCCTGCAGACTGGCAAGTGGAAAGGGAAATTAAATTTATTTCTGGTTCTGCATGGTTTTACACTTCTTGTTTTTCATGTATGAAGACAGACCCAGGCACTGGCACGGGGTTTGCTGCCAGGTAAGAAGATCTGTGTCTGTTGGGCTGCATGCCAAAGGAAGCTGTGTGTGTTGCATTTGGCAGCAGCAGAAAATAGCGTGCTTGAGGTGAAAAAGGGCTGACCAAACATCTTCTGGTGTAACTCTCTGAAATCGCTGGCATTATGTATGGATGGACTTAAGGCATACGTGCCTGAATATATGAAATGTCATTGTTTGAGCTAGAACTGTTTGAACACTGAGCAACTGTTAACGTGATAGCCCAATTCCCTCTTAAGGCAGGAAAATATCATTTACTGTCTTCATTTGACTGACTGGAAAATTGAAATTTCAAGGGCTTCAACCTCAGTAATCTTGATATAAACTGGAACTAATTCTGTTTTTGTGGTGTTGCTCTTTACTGGTGCTGATGTAAGTGAAATTTGAAAGCAGCTTTTCTTCTTTGCCAGAAAAAAAACTGGGACAGCTTATGCAAGCAGATGAACATCCCAGAAACAATGGTGTGGTACCTGTTGACGTTGGCAAATCTGCTCAAGTTTCATTTAGAAATAATATAATTAATTGTTGCTGTGCTCGTTCTGCTGATGCAATCTCAGCTTGTGTGATTGCTGTTTGCTGGCTTTAAAGTTTGTGGATCTGTCAGCAAATAAAAAGTTGGGCTCTGAGGAAAATCATTTAAAACTACGTCTGAAGCCTACTGAAATTTGCATTAGATTCTTTTTTAGTTGCATCAGCTGGGACTCTATTGTGACTACTTGACACTTACCATTTACTAATGCTGAATGGAATGCTAATCGAGGGAGATTTTAATAGAGATGTCAACTATTCAAAGGGCAGCATTTGACAAATGCTGGCAAGTTTTTGTTTTACAACAAAATTGTTTTACAACAATTACTTTATGAGGCTTTTCGTGTAGACAAATCCCAAGGTGTTTTACGTTAATCTTCTGGGGGGAGGGAGAAGGTGTTGTGATTTGTTCTTGCTATAATCAGTTGAACCCCCCTGTTCTGTCTGTCGTAATAGAAGTCCACTTACAGGCTGCTGGGAGAAAGAAGGGCTCATCCTTTAGCTGGTTAGTTTCTGCTGGGCTCCTTTGCCTCTGGCACTGATTAATGTATTCCATTCATGATTAGAATTAACAATGGGTGGGGTATAGATGGATTTCTTTCTGAAGGTTTTACATGAAATGACATCTAAGCTACAACACATGCTGTGCTACTTAAATACTGGATAAAACAAACATGAAAATGAATGTAACAAACAGTTTATTGGAAATGGTTATAGAAATAAAACAGGAATCAAATCATCATTCACCACTTCTTGGTACTCAAAAGTCACTTCTAATGAGAAACATACTTAGAACCTCATAAGATTATGCTGTTCAAGAACAATAAAATAGCGAGATTTTCTATATATAGCTGTGATTTAACTCATAAAAACTCACATTAACCTACAGGGAACAGTGGCCTCAGTAGAATAAGATGCTTGAGGGCCTCACTGAATTCAAGCCCAGGGCCTTGGAGATGTACTGAATCTGAACTTTTTGCTTTAAATGGAGGAATGACTCTGAGCTTTGGCTGTTACTGCATGTAAGAGTGTTTAGCATTGTCTCACTGATAGGAGCCTCAGTGAAGAAAGCAAGAAGGGATCAGATGGATCCTAGGAGAGAGGGAGCAACCATGTAAATCTTGTAACCTGCTTATCTGTTCTGCTGTTGCCCAAAGTTCTTCTTGCAGACACTTGATGCCTGTTTAACCATGCTTAGCATGGCTAAGTCAGAGGAATTTAGCAGTAGAAGCCTACTGCTTCCTGCAGAGAAAAGTAAAAATGGGCATGAAATCTAGTTGAAGAAAAAGCTTAGCTGTAGATCGGTGCCTTATTAGTATCAGGAGGCTGACTGCTTCTTTGCCTCTTCCACTGTGAAAGAAAGGGTTAACACAGACACATGGGTTTTAGTATTGTTAGCAGATATACCTAGGCAAAGCTTCATTTTGTAAGGTGCTATTTATTCAATGTGCTACAAGGCATCAAATCTTGCCAGTCGCACTTAATAATTATTTTAAGGAACAGAAACAATTCCTACGTGTTGATCTTTCAGCCTTGCAGTCATGTCTAAAGCTTATCCAGCAGAGGATTGTTAGCTCAACATCTTGTGTCTTGCCAGTTCAGTGTGTAATATTTCTGTCTCTATTTTAAGATAAAGCACTGTGTTTAAATTAGTATCTCAGAGATCTACAGTTGAAGGATTTATTATGGAGTTGTTCATGTCTGATGCAACAATCCATGCTTTCCTGGTGTGTTCAGTTCCAGTTGTGTTAAATCAGTGCAAAATCAGCACAGTGCTGTAAAATTAGCTGAGATGTCTTGAATCCATCTTAGCATTCGAGTATGAATATGATTATAAGGGTAGTTGGAGAGCTGGTCTAATCAACCGCTACAGAACTGTTGCTCCATCAATTTGTTTTATGGCACCTCATCTAGTTTTGAACTGGAATGTTTCCTGAGGGTGTAGATAAGGCCTTGCTCTGTGATCTGGTGAAGCTGATGAGTCAGTTCTGCTGGCCTCAAAACAATCAAAAATGATTAACTGAGAGGATGCCCTGACTGTTGTCTCACTTAAAAGTACGCACAATTGAGTACCAGAAGAGATATCATAGAGCTGTATCTCTTGCAGGGAGAAATGGAAGGTCAAGCAAATCTTCTGCTGTTAGCATCTGATCCTATAGTGATTGAAATATCTGCCCACCTGGGAGGAATGCAGTGCATCTTTCTGAAATGGCATTGCAAAAAGCACTAAGCTGCCTTTCCCTGCTTGGGAAATGGGCTCCTCTGCTCAGATAGAGAAAGCCGAAGAGATCCTTTTTAACTCCAGTTTGTGAAATGCTTGTTGGGGTTTGTTCAGCTTCAGACCTTTGGCAATTCTGTGCTGATGGTTTGTTTTTTTCCTATAGAAATATGGGGATAGGTTTGTGCTGAAATAGCATCACAATAAAATAGAAGTATCTGACAACTCTCAGCTTTCACATGGTGAAAAGGCCTTTTCCTCTTTTACTTGTGGCCCTGTTTGGCCTGAAAGGACTAAATTGCCTTTTGTTATGTTGACTTGAGGGCTTTTCTTGGATGTCCTGTTTGACCCTGCTTACTCAGAAAGAGGAAGAAATCCTCAGTAACCCTCCTTTACTCATTTCTAATGGACAATAGCTTCTGTGTGTCAGGAATTCCAGCTGAGGAGGACTGGCTGAATTACTGACCTTCATACACTACTGTAATTTTGTGAATTGCTGCCTATACAGTGCTGAAGCAACAGGACTTTTCTTATTCTATTGTTTGAGTTTGGGAATGGGGGACTTTAAAGGCTTTTCTTCTCTCTGCAGAAAAGCTTCGAAGTTACTGGGAAAGTGAAATTGGTTGGGTAATAAATAAGCAGCTTGTATTACTGATCAACAGTATAAGAGCCACCTTATATGACTTCAGTGTTAAGTGCAGAGTCCACAAGGAGTGAGAAAAAGCTGCTCTGGGGTTAACATGTAGTGTAAGAGTAAAAGGAAAATTGCGATACAGTAAAGCTTGAAAGAAAGGAGAGAAAAAGTTGAAAGCATGAGAACAGAGTATAGCAACTGTACAGCAAGGGTGACCTGGAAGAATGTGAAACAAAAATTAACATTGAGAAACAGACCCAAATTCATCATGTGGCATCACAGGTGTTTATTACTTGCCCCCCCGTACCCCACACCTCTGGGGCAATTAATTACAAACGGGCTGCTTAAAATTCTTCCCAGGCTTTTAATCTTCCTTTGAGAAACACCAGTTCGTCTCCAGCCCTGCACCCCCTTGGGGTCTCAGAGTGATGGAAGTGTCATATTTAGCACGAAGTTCAGTGTTTATTTCTGCTGTTATTCAGCTGGTTTCCTTTCACTCTTACACTTGTTTTCTTAACTGCTTTCCAAGTGCTCCACTTAATTAGGAGGATTAATACCTCTCTGTGAGGGAGCCTTCCCTTCCTTTCTGTTGTGTGCAATTACAAATAGGCTGTCAAGAGGAAGGGTGGTCTTTATTTCTCGTTCTATGGGTTTAGGAATTTGAAACACAAGGTGCTGTGAGACAAGGAACTCAGTCCCTTTGTTCCCCATCTATCAAGTCTGGATCATTACTCCCCTTTCCAAACCCTTCATTGCCTACCTTGTCTGCTCATCTTGAGCTGGCAAGATGTGGTTGCTCCCAATATGTTTACAGGCTCTTGAGAGGAAGCTGTCATTTAATCAGTCCGGGCTGCTGCTTCTGCAGGGAACGCTACAGGCCTTCATAATAATTAATCATAGTCATTACAACCCTCAGCTATGGCAGGTGGTACTAGCTCTTTTTATTTTTGTTATTCACATCAGTCTGCAATGCTTTCTGTCAGTGTGAGCACTCCAAACATCCAGGCTGATATTGTTAGCCATATTTATTTCCTTATTAGTGCAATGGTAGTTGTGATTCTTAGTGATGTTTAATTCTCCATCAGGAGTGCAGACAAATGCTCCTCACGTGTCTTCTCCTCCATTTGACTTGGCTGAAAGCTGTTCAGCTTTTTAATGCAAAAGGCATTAAATTGAGTAACTTTCATGTGCATTTGAGATACAACGGCTTTGCAGATCTTGTACTGAAAAGGTAATCCCACACTGTAAGTATTGCAGGCGGTATTTGCAATTGAGGATTACACCAAAAAATGCCATACATTTAAAATAAAGAAAGTCTCTAGAAGTAAGTTCAGTTTCTTAGGAGAGCTGTGGAGGTCCATTTTCTGTTACAACCCAGACGTGATGGGAACAGATTATACAAGGCCTCTAATTACTTCTCCTAAGTTTCAGCAAGACCTCCGAGCTGCCCCGTGGCAATGAGCTTTCTCTTTCCCTGACTCAATGGGTTATTGTGCTGTTTCCCTCCAGCTGCTTGTCATGCTGGAGAGGTGCTGACTGGGGGGTGGGGAGTTTGTATTTGATAATTGACACTTATTGCTTGAGACAGACAAGGGTTTGAACTCTCTCTCCCTTGGGAAAGGTGATGTTTGTGGAAAAAAACCACAGGCCAAGCTCCTGTCCGTCACTGGGAGATGAGCTAATCTTTTCCCTTGACATCGTGTGAAGCTGCAAGCAGTGGCTCAGCACCCCCATCCTCTTGCCACCCAAAGTCAGAGCAGAACAACTGCGCAGATTGCTTTGGCAACCGCGTTGCCATCGTTTGCACTCATTTGCTGTGGTTCTTAGAGCTGGTTTCTGAGGCTGTGCTCTGTTTTGCTCTGTGGCCTCATGATATTGAGCTAATGGGATTCGTACCCTGGGACTAGCTGGGGGAGAGGGAATGCTCCTCACTGTGCCCTCAGCTCTGGAAGTGAATTAAATGATTGCTCACCTTCTCTGCTGGCTGCCACCTGGTTTCCATGGCTCTGAAACAACTAAATTGGACGAAAGTTTTAAACTATGCATATAAATGAAGCTGCTTGATCAGCTGTTTTGTCTGTTGCCTTGTTCCTTTAGATCTAAACGTGTTATTTAGCTAATGATTGGCTATGCACTGTGTTCCACCATGATAGGTTCCATACTGAAAATGGCTCATAGCATTCCCATTCCAGAGCTGCAGAAAGTACATCCACTCTTGTTATATCAGCAGCCGCTGATTAACTCTGCTGGCCTCTTTTTGTATCACGTGGGATGAATTTGTTGGTAAGCTTAAGGGTTTGGGCCCCAGAATGGGATTACGGATATCTTTTAGTAGAACTGGACAGTTGCTTTTTCAAATTGGAGTGTCTGAGGCTAAGAAGAAAAATCCTTTTTTATGCAGCACATGCATTAAGCCAACTTGGAGATCTAATTCCAGAGCAAAGGAAACAGCTTTTGCTGTTCCCGGAGTACAGATTTCTTCTTTCCAATTGCCACATGTTCAAGCTGACATTGATTCCTGTAAAAGGCAAGGTGTGCAGTGAAATGGGAGGAGCTGCTGCTGCCTGAATGCTGCATTGATCAGGGCAGCAGTTGGGCAAGAAGATCCACGAGGGTCCCCAAGTTCTTAATGGGACAGTGCTGTGTAAGAGGGAAGGACACAGCCCATGGCTGCAGGCTGAGATGGCTGAACCCATGTAGGGGGAGCTGATAGAATGAAAGGAAATCAGGAGGGAACTGTGAGTAGGGTATGGAGACAGAAATGGGGCTGGAGGTAAAAGAAAAGAAGTGCTTTAATGGGGAGCAAGGTGAATTAAATAGATGAGATATCTGGCCAATTAAATGTCTATTTCTTCTTGGCCCACTCTCAGGTTCCTACTGGACTCAAACTGTATTTTAATATTTTCCATTTCTCTCTGGAAGGAAACTATCCCTTAATAAACTTGTTTGACTGCAAATAACATATTTCGTGCTCCTGGCATTTGGGCTCTGGGTAAAGAAAAGCTGAGAGCTGTAAAACTGATATTCCTACTTTTTTACTGGACTGACTGACTGTCTTAGTCTTCACTCCAAGATTCCAGCTCATTTTTCTGTTTTCCTGAAGATATTCAAACCCGTATCTTCTGCATCCAACAAAGTACTCTTAATTATCCATCTGTAATTTGTTTAAGGTGAGGAGCATAATTTCTTCCTGCTGGAAAGTGAAAGACTTTTGAGCAATTCCAAGCGATGGTGGTACTGGAGATCTGAGGGACAGGTGTAGAGAATCCTTCTATTATCTTCTTGTAGAGAACCTCCCTATTATCCTTCCTTGTCTTGCAGCCCTTGGGAGTTTCTCCCTCCTGCCCTTTGCCTCTGGCAGCTGGGGAAAGCCTGCTGGAGCTCCTACAAAGAGCACTCTGTGCAGGCTCCTCTGCTGACCTCCCATTACCAAACCCAGCACAGTGCCTGCAGGGTGAGAAGTGCTAATCTGCTGTGAGGAGCCCTGTGGGAGGTCAGTGCCTAACAGGACCCTCTCTCTTCTGTGGCAGTTCTCGTTCCTTTCTGTGTTTCCAGCATTTCCTCCCATTGCCTTGATCTGGCATTTTCCCTTCTGCCTCCTCAACCATACACCAGAAAATTAATTTGTGCACAGCCCCCATTCATCCAACTCCCTCTAGGGGATGCATTTCCCCATGGGATCTTTACAGATCAGGAGCAGGGTGTTGCTGCCTCTGAAACTCTTCAGTTTTTTTTTTCCCCCTCCTTCCCCATCTTCTGAGAGCTCATAGGAAAGACAGACGTATCTTCCATCTGCTCGCATTAAGCACATGGCACAGTCTGGCTTGTACTTAATCCAGAATTTATTGACTCACTTACTGAGCCCTTTTGTTTTCCAAAATTGCTTTTGTATTGAAAACAGACAAAGAAAAAAGGAGGCAGAGGAGGGGATCGGAGGGGATTCCAAGGAAGTAAAATCTTTCTGGTAGCTGCAGGGAGATCATAGAATCATTAAGGTTGGAAAAGACCTCTAAGATGATCGAATCCAACCATCAATCCATCACCACCTTGCCTACTAAACCTTGTCCCTATATGAACAGGGTGTGTTTGACAGGGAGAAAGGAGAGTCCAAGTGGTTATAACCGAGCAAAAAGCTATAAAGAAGCATGAGATATTTCCTGTCTCTTCCTGTGGTCAAAACATAACTGAAACAATGCTTTTGGTGCCAGCTAAGAAACACCTCAGTGGCAGCTTCTGCCTCTATTCGAATCAGAGATATTCCACCTGATATGAGGAGAGCACCTTGTTAAAGATTTAGGCTCTATTTCGGGGCCAGTGTTTGTAACTAGATCTGGTTTTTAACACCTCCTTACAATCCCAATGAAAAAAAAAAAAGTGATGCAAAAGTGGGTCATTTATACTGTACTGCCTCATTAACTGCTGTTTACGTATGAGTGCACAAGTGAATACTCTGCTTCCCTCTAATGGTGCTGCCTTCCTCTAACCTGGCTCAACTGAGAGTGTGAAGCACAGAGGCAAGATTTGCCTGTTACAAAACTGCATCTCAGCCGCCTCCATGGGGACCAGACCGTGCATGAGTCTATCTGCTTTCTCTTCTGTGGCTGATGTCATCTTTCTACAGTTGAAGTGCCCCATGGAAAGCCCAACTACAAGTGTGTTTGGGGTAAAAAGCCCCCATTTTTCATCATCGTGTGGTACTGCTACTAGCATTACGTTTGACTGACTTGATTTTGTCAGCCCTGCTTTGGGATTTATCTACATGCAGACTTGTGCCCTTTTGTTAATGCTTTAAACAGCTTTAGCTGGACTGCCTTGTGGCTGTGCCTGATACGCAGTAATGTAGTAGTGCTGGGTATGACCATGGATGGTTACAGTGAGGCTCTGTTGCATTCATTTTTTCTGTGCATACTTCAGCTTAATTCACACTGCAGCTCTTAGGGAAGATTTCATTTTCCAATGAATGGTTGGCATTCTTTGTGAGTCTTTCACTGTGTTAAAATTGTTTTGCTTTTATATTATGTTTAGCTTTGACCAATAACACTAAACAACATTCTGACTTAACAAGAACCAGTTGTTCCCCTCTACCCACCGAATGCCAGCTGAGAGATAACATGCGAGTGTTGAATTCAGCCATATCTACTGAATGTTCTCAAGTGATATGTGGGATTGCATATCTATAAACGTTATAGGAGATTTCTCTTTAAGGGGAGCACTGCACGGATCTATATCAGGACTAGTTTTTCTCCCTCTGGGTGAGATTTTGAAACAGAGAAATAGATCAGCCTGCAGAAATGCAAAGCCTGGCTCCATGGCTCTATGGGTGTATTGAAGTGTCTGCTCCAGCTCTGTGAGTGTCAGTTGACATCTGTCTGCAATCTGTGCAGCCACACTGGTGTGGCAACAAACCTGGAGTGTTGGGGCCATGTGGAAGTAGCCCAAGTGCTGATTAGCTTGAGATCAGATCACATCTAGCTCACTTGGAATGCAGACAGAAACAGGTGTGTGCTTGCAAGGAGGTGAGCACTGATCCCAATGTGTAAGGTGCAGGGCTGCTCTGATCCCTTTCAACCTGCACCAGCTGGGAGGAGCAGGGCTTGGCTACCTCAGCTGCAGTGGAGCTTGAAGGAAACACTGCTCTGCTTTGCAACCCACTGGGATTAAAAAAGGAAAGAGAAAGCAGCAGATCCCAAGTTACAGCTATCTGTTAGTGAGCGAGTGCCAATCTTGGCTTAGGGTTTTAGCTCAAGCTTTCACAGCCAGTCTTTTCAGCTCTGCAAGCTGTGGGTTTTCTCTCTGGAGGAATGATTTGGATGGTGTTTTCTAAGCAGCTGCTTCTGTGGAACTGAGTCCCCCTGCAAGGGGCGTTCTCAAAGCCCAGGCCCTACTGTAAAGGACTTGGGTAGAACTGTTTAAGTGTAAAAAGGAGGGAGTAAGGAGGTTTTTCTTTTGATTCAGTGCTTTTTTTTGTTGTTGTTGTTTTTAGCCTCAAAAACACTTGGCATGGAAAATGAATTCTCCAAAGGCGCTGAAAATAACAAATCTACACGAGCAGAATGTTTTGCAAATTAGGTATCGTGAGCACACACAGCATCCCAGAGGCAGAGCGCAGAGGAAGAACAGCAGTCACCTCTTGGGAATAAGGGCATTCATCTCAGGAACAGAAAATGAGGGGGAAACGCAGAAGCAGACACCTAAGCATGACTCATTACACCATTTGTCTCAATTAACATCCTGAGACAATGAACTGATTATCTCAGTAACATGGGGTCGTGTAATACCCACAGCATGTGCTAGGAGGAATTAGCCTCTCATCATGGAACTGTCTGTAGCGCTGTTCTTAAGCAGTAGCTGACTCATCTGAAAGAGGAATAAATCCTGAAGAGGAAAAGCGGTTAATTGATTAGAGCAACAGAACAAGAGTCGGGGCTGCCTTGTCCAGCCTCTGGCCTTAGAATGACTCACAGTGAAGCTCTGGGCAAGCTGTTAACCTCTGTATGCCCCTATTTTCCTCAAAATGAGATGAATTCCATGACCTGTCTCACAAGGAGGGCTGTCTTTTGACTCTTTGGTTATTGAATGTTCTCTCATGGTCATTATTGGATGTATTTCTCAACGTTCCTATGGGGATCCAAAATTTCTGATGTAAATCTGTGGAACTGACAGAGATTATTTGACTGCAAAAAGGGGAAGTGGGGAAAAAGACACAAAGGAGGGGGGTCCCAAAAGCTGGGAGGTACTGAGAGTTTGACCATCAGGGTTTTTTCTCTTGTACTTTCACAGTAACTGATATAAAGGACGTTAAACGTGTTCTGCATGAGAACAAATGCTTCCTTTAATCAATGAGGCTCTGATGTTGCAATGCAATAATTGATGTTGTTGACTCATAATTTTTTATAAATGCCTCTTTCCTTTCCAATTCCTGTGTCCAGTTTTTTAGAAGCTGTAGGAAAAGGGATTTATAAGCATTACTGGTTCTCTATTTAGTAGAAACTGTTTTTTCTTTGTGGGAAAGATTGAAAAGGAGAGTGGTCCTTGCTTCTCAAGCTGAAAAGTGAGATGTTGCATCTCTGGTTTGCTTTAATTCTGTATAGCTAGGAAAAAATCAGTGTTTTGGCTGAGGCCAGCATTGCTTTGAGAAGGGATTGTTAGTGAGATGGATTTGCAGAGACAGAACTGTGGCAGAAAAGATATCTTTGTTTTAGTACTTAGTGAAGACAGGGCAGCTGTTTGCAGTTTGTTTCTCTACTGTAGACTTTTGTAAAGAACCTGAGAGATCCTTTCTTTTTGTATTATCCTTCAGACCACTTTGGGCTGTGCATCTTCAAGGGCTCTCATAATCAGGCTGGCTCCAGTTACAGCAGATGTCGCTCAGATTCTACAGCACCTCCTCACTGATGTCTGTTCATAACACCTCTGCTCTCATTCCCAATTTTTTCCTCTTTCCAGAGCGTTTCTTCTTTCTTAGGAGACTCTCCAGAAACTCTGCACCAACCCAGATATGTGGCCTTTGCTGTATGTCCCTTTGAGATGACAGGATGTCCATTGAGATGCCACCATCTAGAATTAGGGTTGACCTTTGCAGACTCTCCCTGCCCTTTTTGTGCCCCAAGAAAGCCTGGCTTTTTAGATCCACACATCTAGAAAGGCAGGACAAGGGGACTTGTGCTCTGTGTCCTTTTAAAACAGCTGATCAGTGTCTGGCCTGTTCACAGCTTGGGTAAAGGAACTTCCTCAGTCTGTTTGGATGTCATTTAGTTCAGCTGTAGGGCAAGATTTTTAAGCAGGACTTGCTTGCTGTGTAGTGTAGAGTTGGTAAAGCACTTGTATTTCCTCTTTCTGTGTATATCCGTAACATTCTTGGCAAATAATTGAAAGAAAAAATCGATTAAGTGGTCTTCTATGATATTTCTTATAAAAATGGTAAAGCTGGCATATTCTGACTTGTGTAAAAAACAACGTGTTTTATCCTGCATTTCAGTGGATGTTCACAGAAAAGCTTGGACCAATCTCTTCATTTTGGGCTGGTTTTTAGAATCTCCCTGTGAATTGATTATAGACTGGGATTCTCTTATTGACAGGGTTTCGTCTTGCTCCGAAAAACTACTCTCTTGCCAAAACATAGCTTACGTAAGGGTGGAAAGTCAACCAACCAGTGCTGGCAAAGACTGGCTGCTCACAGAGAGTAAGTGAAGCATACTGCAGCATTGCCACGTAGGGCTCTGTATTTACTTGCTTGCTTCCCTTGTGGTTTACTTTGGTTAATCATTGGATACCACCAACTTTCTTTTCCCGCTGAGAAGCAGGGAATTTAATTCACAGCACAAACCAAGGCAGCTTTCTGAATGAAACGGAGATGTAAGCAGGTAATCCGGAGGAGCGGATCACAGAGTGTTCCAATTTCCTGGAGAGCTGCCTAAAATGAAGGAACCCTTTATTCAGTGCTATTTTTAAAAGAAACAAGGCAGTTCTAGTCTGTCTGCGTTTTCCAGCCTGTGTCAGAGGGGGTGTTTCTGTGTGGTCGGTCCCTGAACAGGCTGCCTTGCCTATACAAATAGGTAATGATCTTCCTAGCTTAGGCTTAACCTTGAGTTTCACTTTTGATAGCAATGTGACCAGAAAGTATGAGGCAGGTCGTGTATGCATGGAAAGTAATGAATTCCTGTGAGGCAGTAATGTATTTAACAGGAAAATATTTCAGGAGGGAGCAGGATTGTGGCAGATAGTTGATAGCTTTTGCAGGGATTACTGTTGTTAAAGCAAACACCTCATTGAGTGTGTTTCTTGGAAAAGCAACTGCAGAGTTGAAGTTGTGCATTGTACATGGATTAATTACTGGGGGGGGGGGGGAGTGGAAGGAGTTGCCCAACATCCAGATGTGGTGATGGATTGGGAAACTGAAACACGTTTTGCAGCAGAAAGCCAACACAGCGCGGCACAGCTACAGAAGCCCTCTGGGTCCTGAGTTTTAGGCCATTGCTCTGGAAAGCAAGAGACAACAAAACTGTTGACTCTGGGTAGACTTGTTAGCCCTTTTTTGGGTGTTTAAACCTAAGCAGAGCAGGAAGGGAAAGGCAAATGGGGAGCTGCTGCTTGGTCAGAGCTTTTCTCACCAGGATAGTTGTGGAGCAAACCAGGAATCAGACAGCTGAAGGGTTTCACCACTTGTAGCAAAGAGATAAAAGTATCTTTACAGTTAATTGTCCCCACGACTTTCTAGGAAAAAACAAACCAACCCAAAATGCTCCAGTTGAGAAACACTTTGGAATTTTGGGGCTTAGCAGGTAATTTGTGGTTTTTCTTCAGTCTGCTCAGAGGGCGGAGAGCTGCTGTGTTCCTCCATGGCTGCACTTGCATGCTCAAGTTGGTTGCTGTTTTCCAATTGCAACCAACTAAAGAGATGGCAGTGCCAGAGGTCGTGTAATGTACTCTCATCCCCGCTCCTCATGTTCATCCCCACCCAGGCCCAGGGCTGCAGCAGTTGCTGCTGAAATGAACTGGTTCCTACAGTGCCAGTGTACAGTTCCTCCAGGGACATCAGGCTACAGCATAGTGGGGAAACTGCTGAAGAGCAATGAGATGAGCTCTGTGTGATGTCTGTGGTTCCCTCTTCTCCTCCCTCACCTTCAAAAGTGGCTGCAGGAACCCCCGTTCATCCACTGACGGTGTTGGCAGCATTGGTGTGGGGTTTCTTGGAGTCACTGCCAAGAGTTCTCTCACAAGCTGTGTGCTCAACTTCATGCAGAAAGTCATTTTGCTAACAAAGGCTGAGCAGATGAATGGGAATTTCTGAGACTGTTGGTGCCAGGAGATTTCCAAAGTTGTTCTGGGAAAAGGAGCGGTTAGGATTGAATTTATCTGGAAGAGTTTTGAGTCCCTAATTGGAATCAGTGGCAAAGTTTTAGGGGAAGGGAAGTGTCATTGCTAGCCAGCTGTCAACTGTGGGTGAAGCTGGGTGCAAGTCATCCTCCTTTTGCAGAGGTGCATTGCAGCAAGTCAGAAAATCCCATTTAGGAAGGAGACCAAACCAGCAGAACCTGTGCTCAATTACTTATCTGAGAGTGGTGTAGTTCTGGTAGGAAAAGCTCTTACTGTCTTGTTGATGGAAGTGTTCTGAGATGGGACTCTTTGAGCAGTAACTTGAAGTGAGTTTCATGCTGTTCCTGGGAGCACACTGGGCACTCATTCCTGGATTTTTTTATGGCCGATTCCTGGACTTCAAGTTTCATTTTCTGTGTAGAATGAAAATGTTCTGGTTTCATTCTGACACCGTGAGAAAAATCCCTTTTGAATTCTTTCATTATTATTATTATTTTTATTAAATTGTGTTTTTAAAAAGAAAAATCATGTTCATAGAATCATAGAATGTCTTTGGTTGGAAGGATCATCCAGTTCCAATTCCCCTGTCATGGGCTGGTTGCCAACCACCAGGTCAGGCTGCCCAGTGCCCATCCAACCTGGCCTTGAATGCCTTCAGGAATGGGCACCCTATGCAGATACAGCACTGACTTGTTTTAGCCCTGATACTGTAATGTGTTAAGAATCTTCATGTTGGCCTGACTTTAGAACTGAGTAGAACTCCATCTGAGAAATCTGCAGTGACGTATTTTACCACTGCAAATCCTTTTTTTTTTAATGCCTCATATGGAAGAATGGGTCAAAGCCATGCTCTTCATTGCTAGAAATGAGCAGAATGTCTCAGAATGTCGCAGGGAATAACTGCAGAGTGATTTGTAGGCTTTGATGTGTTTTGCAGAGTGTTTTTTCAGTGTTGCAACAGTATTCTTGGATCTGCCACCATTATTATGAAACAGGGAAAATTCTTCAGCATCTCACAGAAAGGAAGTCGAAATAAATTGAACTTTTCTGCTCAGAACTTTATGAATAGAGCCTTAAACGTACAAACAGGCTGTAATGAGTTAGAATTGTCCTCCTTTAGAGCTTTCTCTGAAAGTCCACAGCCATCATGTCTGAAGCGTGATTTGGGGAGGAAGATGCGTGCTGAATTGACTAACAGTAGAAGTGAGGGTGAATGATGAACACAAAGCTATTTCCTTTCCCCGCAGTAACAGACCCTGTGTGCAGGATCACCAACCAGCAGACCAGGCTGCCCAGAGCCACATCCAGCCTGGCCTTGAATGCCTGCAGGGATGGGGCATCCACAATTAAACACAGGATTGTTTTCAGGCCACATCTTTCTTCCAGCCATTTTTAATATCCAATTTAGTTATCTCTGTCCTACATACTGCTTTCTTCCTGCAAAGCCTTATGAGAGACCTCTTTTGTGGTTTTGATAATTGATGAAGTGTTTGCATTTCTCAATAATCTCAGATTGACTGGGCATGGGATCAAGAACCTGTCCTTACTTACCTTTTACTTTGAAGTCTTTCATTCCAAGTGTGAATGTTTTCACCTCAGCTGCAGCTGGAGACATGAACAGACGAGGGGTAAATGAAGTGTTGATGTGGATGAAATTGAAAGAGTATAAATAAAGTAGAAGTGGAATTTAAGGTTGTATTTCTCAGCCTGCTGACAAACTGGGTCTTACGATCTCAAAGCAGTATCTCCTGATCTCGAAAACATTTAGCTTTGTGACACCTGTGTAAGGCAGGATTGCCATTGCAATTTTCCAAGTGAGAAAAGGTGGCATGAGAGGAAATCACAGAGGATTGCTGATGGGGGAACAATGCTGAATGTATAACTTTAATACCTTCATCTCTAAACTATTAATTACAAGAGTGGAGCCTCTATGTAAGGTGGAAGAGCAATAAGTTGGTTAATAAAGCTATGTCTTGTGTTCTTAATCTTTCTCAGCTAAAACTTTCTGCATTTCCTGTAGTTTTATCCTTTAAGTACTATGTGTATACATATACATATATATGTGTGTGTATATATATATATATATATTTGCTCTATGAAGTTGTTGTTGGCAATTGAGATATCACTAAACTGATGGCAAACTGTGATGAACAAGAGGGACGTGATGGAGGCCAATATTAAAATTCCATCTATTCTGACCCTTGTAAAAGTGTGTGAAAGGCTAGCCTTAGGTCTTCAGATGTGCTTCATTGCTATGAAGTGAGGTATTCTTGTATGACCCTGATGGAGGACCATAGGTCATGTGCATCTGGGTCAGAGCTAGCATATTCGCCCAGGCAGGCTTACTCATAAAGCCTGTCTGATTTATGAAAGCACCAGAGACTGCGCTATTCCAGAAACAACGTGCCACAAACTTAGTACCGGATGCTCACTCACATGAAAACAATTGTTTAAATGCTGAACGAAAACTCATAACGAGACCCAACGCTCCCCATTTGTGAGCTGACTGAAGCCCCAGCTGCATTTGTGAGTGATTTCCCTGACTTTGATGGCCCAGAGGGCTCTGCTCCAGCTGCATGTCTGGGATTGAAGTGGCCCAAGCTGCTGCAGGACCGAGGAGGAGGAAGAAGCCAACCCAGACTGGAGCACCAGGGAATGCAGAGGAAGTGACTGTGTGCTGTGTCGGAGGGCGTAATTTCACCCAGGAGGAGTTGGCTGAAGCCCTTCAAGTATGATTTGGCCGAGGGCCATGCAGAAGCTGGGAATGACCTTAAATAGTAGTCAAACTCATGGTAGCGTGAGCTGCCTGTGCTGCAGCTGGGGACATCCCTGGTTGCTGACTCATGGCTGCGGGGTGAGATCTGGCCATGCTCGTTCCGTGTGGGAGACGTGCGATGTGTTACTCATCACCGTTTGGGATGGGATGTTGTAAGGTGTCTGTAGGACTGCAGGAACTTACATGTCCTCATTTTCCTTGTGTCACAACAGGTGTCCATGTTCCTGTTGAACAAAGGCTGCAAGCTCCAGCAAAAGCCACATTTGCCTCAAATCTAGATTACTGCCATTCAGTGCATCACAACCCTCCAAGTGAAAAACTTCCTCCTAATATCTAATCTAAAGCTCCCCTGTCTTAATTTAAAACCATTACCCCTTGTCTTATCACTAAGAGGATGAAGAGTAAGCAGCAGTGTCAGTGAGGAAGGATGGAGCAGGTCCCTGCAGCCCATAAAGGACTCATGCTGGAGAAGCAGAATGTTTCCTAATGAGAACTGTGGGGGACTTGTGGTAAAGAAACTTGAAGTGGGCTGAAATCTGCTGCTGAATGCATATACTTGTATGCTTTATTGAATAGGGTGAAGGCTAAATGAGGATTCTGCAGCAAGTTATTTTAAATGATGCTCTTAGGATCCTGACTTAGTGCAGGTTCCAGGTCTTTCACACCTGGATGTGTTCATTTAGGATTAATCTGTCAATTTTACTGATCCCCACTGGCACATTTTATCAAGATCCTCCTAACACGTTTCCAAAGGCTGCAGGAGATGCAGTGCCTCAGAACAGCTGGCTCTGCCCACGGATTTGGCAACCACTCTGGAGCCCAGGAGACCCAAAGGAAGCGCCGGAGGTACCACACAGCTGGAAGCTTGGTGAGCACGGTTTAAGAACACTTACTAATTCGAGACAGGAATCTAACATTACCTTGGGCTAATTGTTCTGGAATTAATCATCTGAATCCATCACCTGCCTAGGTAATCACCATAGCGATCGCGAAACAAACAATAGCAGCGTTAAAATTATCACGGCAACCTAAGGGAATAAAGACCCGTGTTTAAATCTTAAAGTGTTTAAGATTATGAATACATGATGTCTTGCAGGAAAAGATGAGCTTATTGCCTGTCTGTGGGTCTTCTGCCCCCAAGCTGCCCAGGTTCCATGCTGTACGGTGGCTGTTCAGTGGTGTTTGGCCATTTAGGCTAGTTGAGGAATATCTTTTATTGAAAAAGTCAAGCTGCAGCCAACTGAACTGCATGAAATCATCATTTGGATTGAAGTAAAAAGCAGTAAACATGATTAAATGGATATTAAAAGGACTCTGAGTAAGGAAAAGGACACAGGCACCCATATATCTCATTACAGGGTATCTGTATCAACAAAGCCAGAAAAGCAGCTGTTGGAATTGTTAGCAAAAAGCTCTTAAGTCATGATGTCTTTATATGAAAATGTGCAGTTAGCATCTTGCTGTGATAGCATCAGCAACACTTTTGAGCTTCAGTCATTCTCTGGACTTCAAGCTCCATGCAAACCAGCTGAACTCTGTCTGTCCCTGTTGAGGGGGGATACCAGACACTTCGAATGGCTTTTCTGCTGTAATGTGGAAGAATCAACAAGTTCATTGTTCAGGAATGCTGCTAAGAAACCACAACAAGGGACTATGAACAACTGCAGATCCAGCTTTCCTATAGAGAAAGGTGGCGGTGACCCACAACGGAACCACTCCAGGATTTGACTCATCTGCCCCAAGAGCTGTAAAAGCGGCACATTGTGTTGCTTGTTACAGAGAAGATGGAATTTCCTGCTGACACCTGTAATGGGCTGGGGCAGGTCTGGCCCCTCCAGCCTTCCCTGGTATTTGCAAGCATGTGCATGCTGCACTCAGTGCAGAATGGGCATTGGATAAAGAAGTGGCTCCCATGTAACACAACTGTGTGCCACAGGTGGGCAGTTTTGCAAAGAACAAACCTCCAAATTGTCTGTGTATGGGGAGCTGACAGATAGAAAAACACCAAAGAAACCAAATTTCCAGTGTTTAAAGGAGGCCTACAGGAAAGATTGGGAATGTCTCTATCAGGGATATGACAAAGGCTCTAAACTAAAGGAGAGTAAGTTTAGATTAGATCTCAGGAAAAAATTCTTTGCTCAGAGCTTGGTGTGGCCTTGAGCTGTGGGTGCCCATTCCTGGCTGTGCCCAAGGCTGTGGATGGGCCCATGGCAGAAGTTGAGGTCTGGATGGGCTTTTTGTCCTTCTCAACCCATCTTATGGTTCTACAATTAAAACAAATATATTCTACCAGAACTGTTAGATGCCAGAATAACCCATTCTGTCGTGGTGCCTCTTTCAGCCTTCTTACAAAGCTGATGGAGGAGGTTTTTTTGCATATGAGAAGATATAAGCCATAAAAGACAAGAGCAAGAATATGTTTCTGGATCTGCAGATCCTAGAAATACATAGCCCTGTGCAATGATTGTAGTTTTTAACTTATTCCAGGCTTCTTCCAAATTGACCAATGACTTTGCCCAGAGATGAGATGTTTGGGACATGTGTGCAAGAATATATTGATTGGAATCATGCTGTGAGCAAGTGTAAAATAAGAAAATACAGATGTTTGTGAGAAATGGAGCACTGTAAGTTCTCCAGTATGTTGTCGGATAAAGGCCAGAGCGAACAACATAAGGAACACCATAAGACTATAGAAGAAGATATATTCTAGCAGCAGCCTCTGCTGCTTTGATTTTATTTTTGAGTCAGATGTTCCTAGAAGTAAATTACAAAACAGCGTCAAATGACTGAGAGTTACTGAAAGTGATCAGTAATTGCGATGTGACAAACACGTCTTTATCAAGCGTGATGATTACTAACAGTTGCAGAATCTGTTGTGGGAATGGTCTCTACTGCTTTCAACACGCTGGTGCTGTACGTGCAAAATCTCGTTTTGTGGACTGTTGTGTTTACATCATAGCTTTTCACAAGGGCTGTCCCAGCTCTGACAGTGTTCTTTTCAAACCCACTCTTCAGCCAGCATACCAAACAGCCCTGCATGCATCGCAGCAGCAGCTCTGTATCTGCGCAGCTTCTTTGAGGCTGATAACCCTGCTGACTTCCCGTCTGTGAAAGAAAACACGCAGGAGGTTGTTGCTCCTGCTAAAGAAGTCTTGTTGTCTGGCTTTACAGTTTCACATGGCTATATATCTAGACACCGAGGTCCTAGAAGCCCGACTCTCCTGAAGGAATGCATGCTGCACATACTTGATTGCCTGACTCATAAGGCTGGTGCCAGGACTTCGGCTTTTCATTTCTATTTATTCACCACGGGAAACCTAAAGTACAAATAGACTGGATGAAAGCCTGGCTCCACTGAAGTCAAGGACAAAATTCTCATTGATTTCTATAGGCAGAGAACTTCACTTCTGTGCTTTTGGTTGTTCTTTACTGTTTCTGGCTTAGGGTTAAAGTGACATTTGAAAAGGCTCTGTTACCCCTGGTGATGATGAATTCCAACATCATTCCCACATGCGTGTGTGTAAGAAGCATTTCTTGCTATCCTGAAGTGCTCATAGCTTATGAAGTAAGGCAGACTTGAAGAGCTCACTAAAAAGTTGTTTGTGAAGCACGTACACAGACTTCAGGTCTGTTTAAATCTTCCCTACAGCAGGATATGGGGAAAGGAAAACAGGGAAGCGTGGCTGACCTGTATGTTGGTTAGCTTCAGCAGCACACAGCTCTGGTAAGGGGCCTTCATGTGGTGCTTCTTGTGCCTTCCTCTCCTACATCATATCCAGACATCTCAGGTTTTGGTGGTTTTCAGTTGCTACAACAGCCTCTTGGTGGTGTGAGCTGCCCTGTGCTGCTGTTACTGTCGTTTATGCTGGGGCTATGCATTTTTGGTCACTTTTGTAGAGCAGTGAGAACAATTATTTCAAGTTTATCCTACTGTTATGGAGCAGGACTCGACTGCTGCCTCATTAACGCGTTACAAGAGCTCACCACCTTTTTGTCTGCTGAGTCAAGTGCAAATTCTGGTAAATCTTTCCTGAAGCACATGCATTTCTGTTAACGTACAATTCCAAGGGGAAAAAAACCCAGAGTATTTTAAAGCATTCAGCATCTGAGCTTTAAAAAAAGGAAAAAAAAGGAAAAAAAAATACCAACAGCTCCCCAGTGCCCAATTAATCATTGGCTTTTAACAACAGACTCGCAGGCAGACACAGAAGTGGAACAGGAAAGCAGGAGAAAAGAAATGCTCCTTTGTCTCGTGGTTGAACTGGTTGCCCTTGCTGGGACACAAGCAGTTCGTCTGGGTGGAGAAACCCACTGGCCCACTTGGCATCCCGCGGCTCTTGGCACGCGTTAAACAGGTCGGTAGGTGGTCTGGCACAGACCTCTGGACGTGCTTTCTCACAAGGCTTCTTGCTTTGCAGGGGGAAAACCAGTTCAATGGAAAGATCTTTTCTGCAGGGTTCATCAATGGTTTCACGGCACTTAGGGAATGGTGTTCAGTGTGTTGCTGAACACTAAAAATTAGACCGATTCTCTGAGGTGCTACGGTTAATTTTGTTGGTACCGTCTCATTTGGAAAGAAGGAAATTCATTTGTTCTGTCCCTTCTTTATGCAGCAGTTTTGGTTGAGGAACTGTGGCTTTAGAGATCGCTGATGTTATTGGATGAGATAAACCTGTTGGAGGTGTTAGGAAGGTTGACCAAGAGTCACTGGGCTCCTCTCTGCCTGAATATCTATTTTGGCTCTAAGGACTGTGAGCATCTTGTTTGCTCACCCCAAATCTTGGAATGAGCTGATTATGCTGACAGACTTTTACTAATTGTTGTTAAATCATTGTTGCAGGAATAGATCCAGTGTTATATAAAATACGCCTGATTTACACTCGACTCTTGGAAGAACTTTCAGTTTCAAGTAAGGGTGCAGATAGGAACTAAGAGGAAGCCAGTAGAAAATTCAGGATGTGTTGGACAAATTTGAGACAGACCTATTTTCTATCAGCTCAATGGTGTTTCTTTTTTTGCACAGTTTGTTCCTACAACAACTGAGCATTACCTGAAAGGTAACGATTTTCCTCTACAATCTTTCACTCAGGTGCAGTGAGGGGGCATTGGTCCATGACTGTTGAAGCAGTCACATTATTGACACATTAATGAAGCTGATAGCTACAGCCTCAGCAGTGCCATCAGCCATCAATTCTTTTTTATGAACTGAGTTCACATGGATTGTTATGGGGGAAGAAGTATCAAGGACTACAAGGGGGCCTTTTGAAACTGTTGGTGTTGCCCAAATGGTGACAATGTCATTTGCAATTAGAAACTCTTTTAATAGAAGGGGATGCAGCGATTCAGTTGGTGCCTCTCCATCCAGCACAGTTATCTCCATAAAATCATAACACCCAGACGCCGCCAACACTATCTAATTATTTCTTCCTTAAGAATTTGTTCCTAAGGAGGAAAAAAAAAGTAGTTCTTTTCCAAACAATTGTCAAGATCTCCTAAGCCTTCTGCTGCATCGCACAAAAGCAACTTAATCCTGCTCTCTGCAAATGTCATGTTGCCTTGATCTCTCTTAACAGGAGTTTAAATTGTTGCTACAACATGAGCAGCAGTCACTCCCCGTGTCATTGCCGCGTGCCACAAATCACATGCAGAGAGCTGTCGGGAGTAACAATAACACATCAGGGATGAAATGGCTTAAGTCTTGTGTGTGAGAGAGTGTCATCGTTCCAGATTGCTCATTGGTTTTTTTTCTTGTGTGCTTCTGCTGGATGCTTTGAGACTGAATTGGGTCACGGATCTGTAGGGGGGTGGAATTTGCTGTGTAAAGGGAAAAAAGTAAGTTTAGTGTGGCTAGGGCTACATAAGGATTTACTGGAAGTCGTTTTGCAGTGTGACCTATCCTACAGCTGCAGTTTAGAGAAGAGGGGATTGTTACTGCTGTGCTGCTGGGTGGATCAGTGAGCAAACTAGCTCAAGATTTGTCTGCAGGCATTAACTACTCCATTAAAGTTCATTCTCTTATTTATTTATTTCTTTGCACTAGATCCTCCTAAGAACATTCTTCTGTGCGTGTTCTTGCAGTCTCAGCTCATCTGCTTCTAAACTGGATTAAGGTAAGCCTTACATTGGCTACGCAGGCAGGAGCAGACAATTGCACATTGCATAGTATGAGCTCTCAGCTGGTCAGACATACAGCAGCTCTGTGTTAAAATGGCATTAGCATCCCAGATGCTGCTGAGAAACATATAACAGCTTTGGGTTTAGTGCTGTGCTATCACAGATGTAATTTGCTGGCTTGCTACATGCCTGAGTGTATTGCAGGTGGAGGAGATGTGAGGTTCAGTTGCTTGTGCCCTTTAAACCATTAATACAGAACAAGAGAAAGTAACCAACTGGTTTATAGTAGCTCTTGTGGACTTGTGTCTCTGTGCAGTGCTGTATATCAAACTGGCATTAAAACAATGATTCCCTCATCCTCCTTGAGGTCAGAATGCACATAGGGAAGCACTTTCACACTCAAGTCCCCCCACAGCTATGGGGTGTTGCACTGGGCCGAGTGCTTCCTGACTTTGATGCTCTCCATGCAGAGCCCATATTTGTTCATGTTTACACATTTTTGGCAGGAAGGGAGTCACTCTGTTTAGTATCCTCTGGGTTTCTTTTTGCAGTGGTTTTAAACACTGCCACACGAATAGCAAACCCAGCAGGTCCTCCAGCAGCCTGCATCCCATTGGGCAGAGCTCATGTCTGGCAGCAGGCAGGAGCACAGATTGCTGATGTAAACCTCAGCCGTACAGCTTTGCCAGCATGCAGATATGTGGAAAGCTCCCATTCCCTCCAAATAGGGATAGGAAAGTGATGGAGATATTGCCATAGGCCATTCAGCTAGCTCCCTCCTCCTTCCTCCCACTTCAGTTCACCTCGGCATGCTTTGTAAATCTTCTCACAGCAGCTGGGCATTGAGGAGTCATTCAAAAGCACCTGTTGCTGGGATGTGCTGGAGCTGTGCGTCCAGTTAGTAGAATCCTGCCGACCACAGTGTAAGTGAATGTGTCATTCAATTCCAGGCTTGTGGTTTGGTTTTACATAGTTGATGCTTCGACACTGAATTTCATTCTATTTTGAGCCTTTTTGGGGGCAGAATGTCCTTGGTCAAATTTTGTCTTCAGCTGTGTTGCTTTTATTCGATGCTTGTTTTGCTGCAAGCACTGCTTTAAACCATTGCGTTATGTGCAAAGAGTCCAGAAAGTCAGGCAGTTTCTGCCCTGAAAATTGGAAGAAATAAAGCACTCACAGGATTTCTGATGAGGAAACTCGGGCACAAAGATTGTTAAATGGTTTGTCGCTATTATGAGGGTAATCAGGGCATTTATTGCAAGGCTGTCCTCATGCTTCTGAATTTTGATCATGTTTAATATCTCTTAAAATGATTTTTCTTTTGAGTTAACAAGGAAAAGCAACAAAGAAAACAAAAGCAAACCTGAAGGGTGTAAAATTTATTATAAACTGGAGTTAAAGCATGCTTTCCTCTGAAGAACCTTTCATCGACTACATTTATCACTATAGGGAGTAACAAGGGATTACTGTCATCTGAATGACTTCATAATGCAGGAGGGAAAGCTGGGAGTACAAACAGGCACAAAAATGAATGGCTTATAGTGGGGTGAAGCTTTTCTCCCTGCAAACAAGCAGCAAATGGTGCTCAGTTTGGTGCATTCCAGCCCTGGCCTCCTCTTGGTGCTATTTAGAACTAAAGGTCACGTTTCAAGCTGAAATCCAATGAGCTGAAATTTCATTTATGTTCAGGATCAATGAGGTTAAATGCAGTAAGCCAAAACTGTCATTAAAAGGCAATTTCGTAGATTGATTTGGGCTGGAAGGGAACCTTCTACTCATTCCAAAGTTTCCTTCAGTCTGTAAATAAACTCTGGGGCAAAAAAACCCAACAGATCCCTGGGTCCAAAAGCCAAATGTAATGCTTGGGGTGCTCTGTACTTCTTAAGGAAAACCTGGGAAACCGTTTCTAGCAGGGAAGATGAGCCTGGTAGTCTGGATGTGTGGTACTATACCAAAGAAACAGGTGGTGTTCTAGGGACCTAAAAGCAAACGGTGCAAAACCAGATCTGCTGCTGATGAAAACTGGCTGAACTCTGTGCAAAGTTGAACCCGATTGCTTTATATTTTGTGAAGATCTCTGTGCTTGCCAGTGGAACAGTTTAGGCGCCCCGACACACTTGAGTGTGGACGGGTGGATGGAACAAAGTACAATTTCATTCAGTTGCTGTAAATATTTATGAACATAGCCATCATTGGTGGGGAATGTGTTGTTGCTCAGCATTAATAAGATGGAATGAAAAGGGCAAACATGCCTGAGGCTCATGAAGCCAGATCTGGAGACCATGTAATTTATATAAGCATCTGCACCTCCTTAGATCTTAGATACGCTTCTGAAACTCCAGACAGGTAGGTAGATAGCTATGCAGAGTTATAGGTGCCTATAACCTATGGGTGCCTTCAAGGTAGGAATTATTCCTTTGTTGGTATTGGTGTATTGAATTCTTAGAGGAAGTTCTTTGGTTCTTGAAGGTAGGAGCATGGAATCAGTAGTGAGTTCCTTCTGCACTGGCTCTTCCAGTCCCCCAGCTTCGTTCTTCCCTGTGCTTCTGGTCCCAGTGAATGACACTGATTTCAGGTTCAGCTTTTAAACTTAGCCCAGTCTTTTTTCAGAATGGATTATTGTTATTGTGGTTTTCTGTGCCACGAAGAACAAGATCTGTACCATGGAATACTTACACTTTCTCCTTTATGAGACTATCCAAAGATTTCCATCCTGTACTGTTCTAATGTGCTGATTACTGTACAGAAGAGAGGAAGTGCCACAGTAACCATAAGTAGATAAAGCTCCAGTCAAACATCTTTCGCCGCTTTTAGTGCTAGCCTGACACCTCAGGGACCCGTTCTGTAGGCGTGAATCCATTTGTCAGACTTCTGGCTAACACTTCCACACAGCCAGATGTGCTCAGCTCATTGGCTTGCTGTCTTGTGGCTTCCGTCCTTAATCCCTGCAGCATCACTTGGGAAAGAATGCCTTCCCCCTTCACCTTTTGCCCAGTCATCTCACTCCCAGCCTGCCTTGTGGCACCTTCCTCAGCAGCATGTGATTCCTGGAAGTCTCTAATCATTCTTTATGATGGTTGAGATGATGTTGTTGGCCAGATCCTGGCTTTGGAATTCAGTGGTAAACATTCTCACAAAACACTTACTGTCTGTCACAATAATTTGCTAATCTGTTTATAGCTGGGATTCTTACAAAATGAAATCAGTCCCCCGCATTGCCTTCCCATCCAAATGTCTCCAAGAAACAGAATTGGTGCCTTTGATGACATCACTTTTCTTGCTTCTGCTTAACTCAACATTGAGCAATAAGCAATCGGGATTTTTCCTGCTTTGGAGCTCTCAAGGTATAAGAACAACTGAAAGGGTTCTTCCATCCTCTGTTGCTATCAATGGGAAACCTGAATGGAAGATTATTCAATGTATTTGCTGTGAAGTCTGTTGTGTATGTTGGCAGACGGTGTGAATGGGAGCCAAAGCAATGTTTATATGTACATCTGAAACTTGTTTCATTAGAGAAAGAACACTGTGCTATTTCTGTTACCCTGTGTTACAAGTTGAGGGAGATGCTGCAGCTACCGAGCATATGGATATCATTTATGCCATAACGTTGGGGCTATTTAGCTGCTGTGAAAGGCTGCACTGAACTTGCTTAGAATCCACCTGTCCTTTCCATCCTCATGCATTGCCAGCTGAAACATTTAGATTTCGTGCTGAGGAATGTGGTTTAGTAGGAGATATTGGTGACAGGTGGGCGGCTGACATATTATGTCTCGCCTAGTGTTTCCTCATACCATATAGGATGCTGCACCTATGCAATTCTGGTGTCAGATCCAGCCACTTTTAGAGGCTTTCTTCTTCCAGATGGAATATCGTCTATTACACAGTTGGCTTTTTACAGCACGTTTAAACATTAACCGCTTCCTCTCCTCCAGTCTTTTGTCCCATCATTGATGAGGTGAGTTCACTGGCAACCAGCTAAAGTTGGGAGTAATATCATTTGTTTCTAGGAAGCTATTTTGCGTTTACACCCTTTAGGATCAGGATTTGCTCTCGAGTTCTATCCTTCCTCTCAACCCTTCTCCACAGCTAAACCACTCCAATGTTTTTGAAGGCTTGCACATTCACATCCCACATTAAATCCACAGTAGCCTGGAGGTCAGGCAGTCCCATGGCACTGTGAGTATATCAGCTCTCTGAAACAAGAGTTGCCTTTCATCAGATTCTTCTTTAGTGGGGTGAAGGATTTAATTTAATGGTTAAAAAAATAGAATAAGAAATGTGATACATGAGCAACTCCATCAGACTGTGCAGGAAAATGAGAGTTGGCAGGTGGAAACAGCAGCCCAGCCTTTCCATAACTTCCCTCTGAAAAGGCTGATTATGGAACGAGCACTCTGCTTAATGCTCCCCAGTGAGCCCTGTCTGTCAGCATCCAGAATCCACTCGTGTTTGAATGTACACTATTGTAATTGTCTATTTGTTTTTCAAACACTGCTTTTAGAAGACGGGTCTCCTCTCCAGAGCACATCTCATACATTCTCCCTTAAGTGAATGCATTGCACCTAGGCAAAATGTAAGCATAAGGGTTAGAAACAAAAGGGCAAGGGGAGGAGCAAGCCTTGGTCTGCTTTTAGCAGAGAAAACCTGCAAAGTGTCTGCAGTCTGTTGTTCCCTTCAGTGTAGCTCTTACACCAACAGTGTGCTTTGCAGTCAGCTGCTGGAAAGAGCACGGGCTAAGTGAAAAAACTAAGAACATTTTGTATGTTCTTTGCCCTCGGTACTGAACTACTTGCTCTTGTCTGCCAGTAGCTGTTAAAAATGTATTTTCCTATTTTACTGAGGGTTAACTGCTTCATCTTTACCACTGTTGGAACAGGCACATGGTGCTGAGGATCACTTCCAAGATTGTCTTTAAAAACTTCCCCAAGTGCCCATTAGCCCAGAGATGTAAATTGCTTTCTATTCTCTGCTGTCTGAAGCAGACACTAAAAGGAGTAAAATCCATTGTTCTTTCCTTCCTGAATTGTAACGTGCCTTTATGTATATGCAGTTCACAACAGAGGGCACAAAGCAGGAGATGCCCCAGCTCCCATCTGCAGCTACGTCATGGGATACTCTGAATGCAAAGGAAGTTATTTGGCAGCTGGTTTTAGCAGACAATACCGTTGTTACTGCCAAATGCTTTCTTTCTGGCTTGCTTTGGGGGTGGGCAGGGAGGGGGAACAGCCACAGCTAATTGGAAACAGGTATTTGTCTGCAGGTAGTGCTGCCAGACAGAAGCCCTTCTGCATCTCTCAGAGTCCACGCAATCTGCAGTGTACGAACAAGGCCCGTGGGGAAAGGGATGAATTTTTCACACCTGTTTCTCCAAATTTAATAATAATAATAATAAAATTCCATGCAAGCTGAAGGAAGGCAACATTCCAGTAACATTTTGCTTTTACTGACTGAAATTTCCCGTAAGATGGGCCTCTGGCTATAGAATGGAAAATCTGTCCTCACTCACTTCCCCCTCAGTGCTGGGCGGACGTATGCAGTCTGGTTGCTCTTTTCATTCTTGCCAGGGCTGCTGCAGTAGCTCCGTCCTTGTTAGTCCCGGCTGCTGTGAAGTCAGAGCCACGAGTCTGCCCGTCACAGGAGGCAGAAAAGCCTTGGCGGTTTGTTCCAGGGGACGTTCCTAAAGCCTGTGTCACTTCATTACACAGCAAATTGAGAACAGACACCAGTAACACAGACAGAAGGGAAGGAAAAAGGAAAAAAAAAAAAAAAAAAGAATGAAAAAAGGGGAGTCGTGATACCATCAGAGAAATATGTGTAAAGTCCAGAAGTGCTTCTGCACTTTGGCCAAAGGCCAAGAGGAAATCCAAGATGTTTGATGTACTGAACTCTGGGTTTCCCACCCCACTTCATTTCAATCATTTACCAACAGGTAGTGAGATACACAGACTTCTCAGGGCGGCGGTGTTGAGATGGTGGAAAACTGCAGAGGGAGGATGTGGGCTGAATGCAGCTATAATGGACTGGAATTTGTGACACGGAGTAACTTGTTGGCTTTGTAAAATGGAATCACTTCCGAACTGTAACGAGCAATCTTGGACATGATCATTTTGGGATGCCAAAGCACTGGCTGCTACATGAGTACTTGTAATCCTCATTGCATAATAGCGTCTGTAAAAAGGCTCTTAAAGGGAAATAAAATATTTGGAATCTGATAGCTGCACAGATCCTGCATCCATCCTCTCTGTTCTCCAGGCATCAAGTTTAGAAGTCAGCCTTGTGGGAGTCTCTGCCTTTGCCAGAATAAATGTGATTGAAGCTAATAACATTAGGAAAACACTCTCATAATATAAATATTTGCCCTTAAAATTGTTTTAGATGAGAGAAACCTAAATGTACTCGAGCAATATCAGGGCTGTTCTGGAGATGAAAACAGACATCTGTGGCAGGAACTCTTTTCTTGATTAGATCTTCACCTTGGTTTGGTTGTGTGCTTCTGTGTGTTCCCTATTATAGACAGCAACTGCTGTTCATTTGGGGTAACCAAAGAGTTGAATTTACCCTCATGTGCAGAAACAAGACTTTTCTGCTCTGTCTTGGTTGTTCTAAAAGCATAGGTGTTATTGAATGATTGGTACCGCTAGTGGAGGAAAGGAAACGTCCATTCTTTTGTGAACTGAGGTTGTGTATTGAATGAACTTCATTTTGGAAGAATATTTGCACAATAGGGTCCTACAGGTTTTCACTCCAAAAGCATCTGGATGAAAGAACTGTACTCAGAATAAAAGCAGTGGTGCACGATTCCTATTGTTGCTCTGCCACAATGGGTTGCAAGCAATTTTATTTCAATATGGAATGATGTAGGTTGTTTTGTTGTTGAAGTTATGTCTTGTTTGTTAGCTCTGAAAGTGCAGTGATCTTAAATCTGACCATAAACTGGGAAAGTGGGCAGTAATAATGTTCAGGACTCAGTTACAAGTTTGCAGTTGTTTCTCGAGTCTGGGGCTTCAGTGTTTCTGACAGTCACTCTGTCTTTTCTTTTTGGTTCACATAAAAGCTCAAACCTGGATTTCTAAAGATAGAGAAGCTACGTAAGAACTGAGCTAACCCAATTGAAGAAGTCTAGGATTACAGCTGTCTTTAATGAAATTTGAGTTAGCTACAGAAAACGTAAGTAAGCTAAATCCCATCTGCTTTGAGGTTTCCCTTTGGTCCCAGAAGCAGCCAACTGCAGGATATGAGGAGAGGTGTATGGGCTCCTACCGGAAACGCTGGGGGAAAGGCAAGGCAAGAAGGGGCCTCCCTCTGCTCCTCAGGTCTGTGTTTGTGATCTGACCTCACCACTCCCTGCCCCACGTAAAGGCACAGTGCAGCGTGTTGTGAAATGCAAGGACAGAGCAGAGAGAGCTTGTCTTCCCCCTCAACGCCACACAGTGGGGATCTAAGCTGGCATCACTCCTTTTTCCCATCACTTCTCTTTGTTCATAGATCACAGGGAAAATGGGCAGTGCCTATCTTACCTGTCGGACCCCTTTTGCCCCCAGGATGTTGCTCATGAATCTGTGGTTCAGCATCCAGAGGTCTCCCTTGTGAACACATTAGTTCCAGCTCGCACATCGAGCATTTGGTTGCTCTGTACAAAAACTCTGCAATTTGAACAGTTCTGTAGCCTGGCTCACATTCCTACTCCTTCAGTGAACCTTTCACCTCTTCAGCTGCCTGCAAAGGCTGAGAGTTACAAAGCAAATGATGGGTTCTGCATCAGTCAGATTCCTGACTTCATAATGACCCGCTGCTCAGACTCAAATTCAAGACAGAGAGGTTAAATGTCCCTATTTGCAAATTGGTAACCATAATTAATCATTTTCAAACAATTTGAGGATATGCTTTGAAGACCAGAAGCACAAAGTGCCTACCACCAGGGCGATAATTTGTCTATATGCTTGCTTACCTTCACTTACAGGAATGGCAGCAATGATGCAGGTGTTTATAAAAGGGGTTAAACTGCAGCTTTTTCTTAATTTCAAAAGGGTGTGTGATTGAAGGGCATTCTGCACTATCTTCCTTTGCAGGAGGCTTCATCTTTTAGCATAAAGACAGCTGTGATGATAGTTTTCTGCTTTAAAGGCTGAGCGTGATTACCTTAAGCCAGTGAGTTTTGTTGCTCCTGTAGTTTTCCCCTCAGGAAGCTCTATAGTCATCATCAAGCTAATTTTACTAAACCATGTTGGTTTTGGTATAGTTTGTTGTGCCTTAAGGAAAGTCCATGAAAGTGCATGACCTTTGAGGTCTCATCTCATTCTTTAAGTGCTTTGATATACAATAATTAATGGAATGTGCAGTTGGGATTCAGTATTTCTCTTAAACTCATGAAATCCTTCTTCCAATGTCTTTTAGTTAGGCTGTTATTGACGTTAGGAACCTCATCACTTGAGGACACAAACTGGCAGCAGCTGTCGTTACATCTGAACATTTTTCAGCTAGACTGGATGAGCACTACATATTTTGCTTTGTTGTTGGTGCTGCTTGAGCTTCAGCATGAAAACGGTTCCTGCAGAATACTCAGGGGTGTGTTTAACGTCATTACCTGTAATTTTGGCATCAATAAGCTTGAACACATAATTATAGTGAAGGGTACTTAGGTTTATTGTGATGGATAGAAGCAGGCGCTCAAGGTTTTCTAATGAACTCAGGCACTTAGAAATGCAAATTGGCATGACAAGGTATAAAACCCTTATTGGCAAGCAGATGAGGTGCTTTCCCTGTGCCATCTATGTCTTTACAACGTACAAGTAATTCTGACATGCTGATAAAATCTTTATGCCATCCCAAATAGTAACCTTTGTTTTCTCCCTTGGTCCTCAGCACTTTGCCATGTTCTTGTCTCTCTTCCTACCTTGATGCATAACAAAAACCTTACTTTGCCTCACAAACAGCCCGCATTATATTTGAGAGCCATTAGTTCAGCTCCTGAGATTGTCCAAATAGAGAATGTTTCCCTGCCCCAAGCCATGATCATCTGACCATTTGTTTTGTAGGTTATATATTCCAGTGGCTCAGTGCATTCCCCTCTGCACACTATTGAAATCAGCTTCGCTACGTGCGTGGCAAGATGCATCTCAGGCTGTGCTCATCTCTGTGCCTTCAGGGCAGCTTTCACACTGCCTGATGTGCTGATACAGAATAAATTATTCCTGGGACTGGGTGGATCAATCTGAGTTTTCAAGCTGAACTGAATCTAATTACCTGTGTTGCAACAATTTTGTCCCAAGGTAATGATGAGTGCGTAGTGTGAAATCCACTATTTTCCAGTTGGGATCTCTTTCATACCTTCATGCTGTCGTTGATTTCATGCTATGTCCAGCTGTTCCTAGATTTGTCTGTTAAAATTATCCCTATGTGTGTGAATTGCATCTCCAGTGTGAGCTAGTGTGTAAAAAGACAATGAACTCAGCTTCATGTACCAAATTTAATGCTCGTTTACTTTCTCCTTTTCATTGAAATAGGAATTAACTGATATTGACAGTTATCTAGTGTAGGAGAACAGCACAGGGCAAATGATTCAGTTGTAATCCTTCATGTCTGACATCACAACCTGAAGCTATCTTTCCAATTAAAATACGTTTTCCATGTTCTTTCATGTTATCATTTGCTTCTGACTCAATGTATCGCTCACTGTTTTCCACAGAGTGTATTTAAAGGTGGGTGAGCCAGAAAAGATAAAACCAGGACAGGCCTGGACTCTTACCTGACTCTCATTCACCGCATCACGGCACATTGTTTGAAGTCAGGTAAGTGGGTGGAGAAAGATAGGAGAAAAAATTGGTTTAAATTTTGATTCAATAGCTGTTGGCAGAAGACCTGGTGTTAGCAAACATACAAAAACAAATCCCACAGATTCCTTCCCGTAGTTTCCTCACAAGCTTTGTGTTTTGCTTAGACTTGTGGATGTGGACAGAGAAATAAAGTGTTTCTCAAATGGATCTCAAAGGACTTCTGAAGTAAGAGATAGCAAGTGGTGCATTGTATGTGAACTGACTGATTTCCAGTCCCCATCAGATTTTATTGGGAAAATCTCACATTGGGTTTTTACCTTTGAGTACAGGACTGTATAAGTGGGGGAGAACTGAGGTGGGCTTTGCACCATGATCACCTTTTGAATACTCTGGGGAGAACAGCAGACAAACATTGAGTATTTATTGGGAGCTGCATATGGTAACCTTATTGACTTTGGAATCAATGGAAATGTCCAGAACAAGTTCTACTTCTAAGAGGTGTAGTGTTAAGAGATCCCTCAGAACCATGGAGATGTGGCACTGCAGGACGAGGTCAGTGGGCATGGTGGGATGGGTTGGGGTTGGACATGGGGATCTGAGAGACCTTTTCCAAGCTTAATGATTCTATGATTCTAAGTCAGCAGATGGAATCCAATGCCTTTATTGGGGAGCAGTCAGCAGTTCTGACACTCTTTCCAGTAGGATCTCATTTCTGCTCCTATGGCGTAACTGCTATGAAACACAGCATGCCAGAAAATTAAGGCAAAAACTGAAAATGAGTGCTCATAAATGGCTGTCAGTGATGCGTCCCTGATTGTACTGAAGCATTTGATCTCAGAGTTTCTTAAGTACTTCTGTAGTTGCTCAGAGAAATGGGATCTGTTTGTTGTAAATATCATTTGCAAAAACGTCACCAAGTTTTCTTGCTTTTTTGTCAGCATCTGTTTAGAAATGACTGAGAGTTGTGCTGTGCCTTGGAGAAGGGAATGAGCTCAGTGACATTGTTACACATCAGAAAATAAACACAGGGATCAACTGGAAAATAGGAAATCCCCCAGCAAAGAAAATCTGACTCGTTGTTATCAAAAGAATTCCGCTTTCTGTCATGATGATAATGATTCTAAAATGGCAATCAGAATTCTGGGGCCAGGAATTCCCCATCCTTTCCTGAAGGTGGAGGATGGGCCAAGTTTTCCTGGTAGTGCTGTGGCTGTGAAGCAGGAAAAGGAAAAAAGTCTTAAAAGTGATGTGAGTTCATTTATGCTGGGGAAGGCCAGCTGGTAGGGGATGCACTCAGCAAGGGCGAATGCTCAGAAGAGCTTGGGACAGTCCCTCTTAATTCTTGTGAGCATCCCTGTTGCTGAGTACGACCCCACTGCTTTCTTACTGGGCAGTCCCACAGCCTCCTGAGATAGGTGGATAATGATTAAAGGGATTTGGATCGGTCCTGCTTCTGAAATGGTGAAGCAATTTCATCCCTTCTCCTAGAACATAGACATGACAGAGCTAAACTCTGTATTTCACCCTGCAGCTCCTCTAACTGCCCCCCTACCTTCCCCCCAGAAAGTAGTGTCAGATAGTAGAGAGCTGAGTGCTGAGGGTAATTCTTTAAGCGTTATCACAGCTCTTTGCCATGAGGCTGAGATCTGGGGGCAACCAGGAGACCCTCCTTCTGGGCAGCACTGTGCATTACCCACAGCTCCAGGACTGACTGAGGGACTTGCGGAGAGGTTGGAAGACTTTTCCAACACCCAACAGCATAGCCTCACTTTAAAAGAAGGGAAGCTCTCCTGTGTGCTTCTGTAGGCTTTTATCTCTCTCTTTTAAAGAGAATCAGTCCAGGATGCTACTCAGTCTCATTGTCCCCCCAGCTGAGGTAGAGCAGAAGCAGCAGAGATCGCAAGCCTGGAAAGACCGATGTGTGCCAGATCAGCAGCTTGTGTACATCTGAGCTGTTCTGCTCATCCCTGAGGAGCGGTGCCAGCCTCACTCGCTGCCCATCAGCCCCAGCACACTCCGAGGGACTTTCTGGAATGGAAACCCTGTGCTTGTGATCCCCCTGCTTTCAGTTTGCTACTCTTTTGCAGTGTTAAAATAATGGGGGTAAGGGGTTTAAAAGTCCTGATCATGTGCTCTGCTGATGCTGTAAGGAAAATATTCCTCTTTCTGAGTCATTAGCCCTGAGCTGGCTTTTCTTTTTTTTTTGTTTGAATGGTTCAGGGGTTTCCTTCTTTAGCCATAAACTGCATGCAAATTCTTTGTGTGTGTGTGTATGACAGTGTGTGTCTGTGAGTGCGTGTGTGTTTCTTCAGAAGCTAAGCCAAAGAGAGAGGCTGTTCCTTTAAAGCAAAACTGAAAAAAAAAATGCCTTCAGGCATCCTATTACAGTGGAATGAGCCAAGGATCAGGATTTGCAGCTCAGCTATATAAACCCAGCAGAATCTGGCTGATCCGACCAGTGTGCCGCACTGTCAAACGCTCCTTTCGCACACGCGCCGCACCGAATGAGACGGCACAACTTGTCTGAGTTCTGACAGGACGGCGAGGAAGTCGGGAGCTGATAGCTGGCTGCAAGACCTCTGCTTCATGGAGGCTGCTCGCAGCGGGATCTGATCTGTCAGCCCACACGGTAAGCCTGCTTCCTTCCTCCGTTAAAATATCAGGAGCTCTTTTCCCACCCAAATCTGCAGTAGCGTTCCTTTGTGACTTTGTTCGGTCAGAGCAGGCAAGGGTTTTGGGAGGGAGAGTTTCTTCTTTCGTTGGTGTGTGCTCCCTAATGGCATAACAACGTAGGAAAGGTTTCAATGGCATTGATGTGGTGCGATGAATGAATGGAAGATGAGTTGGTTGAGTGCTGGTAGTCGGCAGGTTGGGCAGAAAGTCGGGTTTGGAGTTTCCTCTTGGCTCATCCAGGTAAACACGTCCCCCAGTCTCACACTGTGCACCAGACAGAATCCACTTGTGATTCTCAGACCTCACAGGTGACTCTTCCTACGCCCTGCTGTACAACCTGGAAAAGAGTCAGGCCCTTTTCTGTTTGCTGTCTGCATGCCTATTTGCACCGAAGCCTTTGTCACCTTCCTCCCTGCCCCCACTGAGCTCCAGTTTCTTTTAAAGCCCACCAGTGTCTGAGTCCGCACTGGGGAGCCAAAGACAAAAGAGAGTTCAGCTGGTAGCTTCTTTCCAAGTGCTGACATGGGTGGGTTCTGGGCAGCGGGAGGGTGAAATTCTCCATCATGATGGAAAAATGAAGACACTTGCTTTACGGTGTGCCTCAGCTACTTGCTGCCTCTGCACTGAGCTTTTCTGCATGACTGTGTCTGCACTTAGACTCAAATTGGCTTAAAATAGAGAGGCTGACCGGGGAGAAAGTCACTGCAGCTAGTTCTGCCTGCGACTTAAGGGTACTTACTCAGAACTTTGTGTTCAATCACCTTTGCAGAGTTTCCTCTAACTCATTTGCTCTCTGGCTACTGGGGGAGTTTTTGGCAATCACTCTGCACTGTATCATGTCACACACATGGAAGGTGTGTTCAGATGGTTGCGATGTGTTCCCTCGCACAATGGAGATGTGGTGTTAAAAAGCAGAGTGAGGTGCTTATCACATTGTCCCTTATGTAAAAGAACAGAAACCAGCGAGTTGTGTGCTGTTGTATAGACAGGGGCAAAAACCTTCCCATCAAGCTGTTGTATGCTCATGGTTTTTGTTGTTGTAGTAGTTTTTTTTTTGCCTCGTTCTTTTAAAAAATTAAACAAAAAAGAAGTTAAATCATGGAAATTCATTTTACATGCTTTCGTGGATGGTGTTACAGTGTCTTTGGTTTGTTATTATGGCAAGGCTCTGCGATCGCCTTTTAGAGCTGTGAAGCATTACAGGTGCCGCAGGCGGTGAATGAGATGGGCAGCGGGGGGCTGTGGCTGTGCATTGAATTCTAGGAAGACTGACAGAAAAGGGTTCGGGGCACTCTTTTTTTTCCTCCCTCGCTGCTAATGGAAGCTTAGGAGCAAATGAAACGTTTAGCCAAAGTAAAGGGCACAGCCTGCCTGCAGCTGACCTTCCTTGGCATTGAGTTTTGAATGCACTTGAAGAGTTATCTGGGAGTTCCAATGAGTCCCCATTGCAGCTGCTGCTGCTGTTCTGTGCTGGGGAAAGGATGCGTGCCTGAGCTGAGCAAGGGGTGGGCAGCTGAAGGGGCAGAGCAAGGAGGGATATTGTGCAGGGCACTGCCTGCCACCCCATCACTGACCCTATCACAATACCATCCTCAGCAAATCCATTTTCCCCCTTTGCTTTTTGCTTATTACTTTTATCCCCTGGTTTCTTGCAGCCCAGGGATAACTCTAAATTCCAGTCCTCAATCTTTTAACTACCACCAATCTAACAGTGTTTTCAAGGCTATAGAAGAGCACTGTGAAAAGCATGCAATCTGCCGGTCAGAGTGCTCTGTCTCCTTTGGAGGGAAAGCTGATACTCTGTTGCAGAAGTCTCATCCAGGTGCATTGTGGAAATAGATACATGATAAGAGATCCAGTCCTCCCAGTGGGATAATAGTGCTTAATGATGTTGGAGCTTAGCAGGAGCATCCCTAAACTCACACTAAAAAGTGCTCCACGGGACTACCAGTAACAGTTAGCTGGAGGTTTCTGTTAATAGAAATAGAACCATTGTGCTGTTATTTCTGTCAGTGTTCAAAGTTCAGGCAGGGATAGCATATTTTTAATATTACTGCTTTTTTTTTGGTAAGAATATCTATAAAAAGCCAAAGACTATTCAAGTGAAGATGTTCTGACTTGCTGTGAAAGAGGCTGTCAAAGTGTTTTCTTGGGCATTGTTTCCCTTTTTGATAAGGTGATGAGATGAGGTGGGAAGGCGTGTGCTTCTTGAGAGCTTTTCATCCTTCCATTCCCAAGAGCAAAGCAGAGGAGCAAATGTGCATTTGAAACAGTGAGGTTGCTTTGGAGCCAGAGCTCCAACCCTTTCATCCCTCTGCTAAAACCACTGAAATAACAGACCTCTTCGTGCAGTTGTCTGCCTTTTTCCTAGTGCAGCAAAACAGTCAGCCCGTCCCTTTGTCTTTGCAGGGTGTGTTAAGGGGTTTGAGTGATGCTGAGCAGCAGTGCAGTGTAGTGGATTGCATGATGTTGTTGGTGCGAATGGATGTCTCACATTGGCAGACCTGTGCGAATGGATTGGCAGACATCACATTGGCAGACCTGTAATGGAGGAGCAGTGTTCATTCAGTAGGCTGTTTCCATTAGTGAACCTAGTCATCTGCCTGGGTTAAACGTGCATTTGCAATACAGCGTAATATAGTGTTTATTAGAAATTGGTGGTGATGCTACTGCTGCTACAGCACGAGTGTGTCCTGGTATTACAAAGGGTGAGCTGACATTGTAAGAGATGCTCTCTACCAAAAAAAAAAGCTTACAATTGCTATCATTAGCACCCCAAAACATTCTTTGTGTTGTGAAAAGAAGAAGGAAACAGGACTGTTCTCTGAGGAATGGGAATACTGGGAAGAAGATGAAATGCACAACCCTGGGGCACAGCATTGAGCTGTCCCTATTTCCACTGACCTCTGGGTTTCGTGGATGATGCATTTCAGCAGTGGTGTGAAAGACAAGCCATATTCTGTACAGCCATGAATGGCTCTCACACCACAAAATGTAGAGCATCTCAACCAGCACAAGTCTGATAATCATGATGTCCATGTGGAAAAATAGTGTTCTGTAGCTGAGAATTTGCTCTATCAAATTGAGTTCTTGTGCTCTTTGTATCTGCTGTAGTTTCCATGGAAGTAATAAGAGGCATTACTTTCAGGGTGACATATGCACATGCAGTTATAACTAGACATGGCTTTAATGTTGTATTTTACTGAATTGATGTGTGCATCATTTCTCTCTCTCCTACATACTGCATATCCTGCTACTGACAAAACAAGAAGAGAACCGTTATAGCTTCAGTCAGTCTATCTGAACATAGTTAATAGTGCCTTTAAAGAATACCAGTTAATATCTGGGCTGACATTATATCCCACAGAGCACTCATCAAAAACAAATGTGAGATTTTGAGGGCCAGGTTATGGAGTAAAAAAGAATAATCTTCCATTTATGTTTTTGTTTCGCTTCTGCATGAGTCAGTCCCCAAAGATAAATTCATCCTGAGTTGATCCTGTTGCAAGCAATTTCTCCAAGTTCACATCCTTAATTGTCTTACCACTGCAGATTCAATTAAACTGAGGTGGGATGTTGCCAAGAACTTCCAACTAGAGAGTCCCTGTGTACAAATAGCCTGTGGCATTTTGTATTCTTTGGGGAGCGGAGAACAACGTTGCCAAGTTTGCATTCAGTCATCCATCACATATTAGCCTACTGGAGGTCTATTCTTCCTTAGCAATAGGGGAGCTCTGCTTCCTACTTAGAAAGATTACTCACTCAGAAAGCTCTTTCCCTGTAACCAGAACTGCACAGGGAGGAGAAAGGAAGCTTTCTTCAATTCATATAAGTGCTCAGTCTCCAAACCCTTGACAAAAATGATATTGTTTCATGCTTAGAAAACATATTCTTTTTAGTAATGGAGTAGAAAGTACGGGGTGGTGGAACAGATTTTTTTTTAAATACTTTTCAAAAACAATTACTTGAATCATAGATGTGACAGAGGCCCATTGTAGTAATCTGCCTCTTCCCCACGCTGGGCTATAGCATGGCTATATGTGTACAGATATTGGCCAAGATATTCAAAGAAGTCTGAAATTGGGCGCTTGGGGAAATTCCACTGCAGTGGGTTTGTTTCCACCAAGTATTTGAGTATCTGTCTGTACTGTATCCCAGGAAGCACCAGAACATCAAAACTTTGTGTCTGCAGTGGGCAGTCTCTTTGGTTCGATGGAAAGCCTTTATTTGGATGGAGCAGTTGGACATGGCAGTGCCAGACCTTAATGGTTATCTTCCTTCTGGCACAATCTCATTTGGTCAGAAGTCAGTTTGTCAGGCTTTCTAAAGGGGTTTAGCATCCACTTTTGCACCAGTTCTTTGTTATGACTGGTTTCTTTGGAGAACCAGCTCCTTCTGGATACACTGAGTCCTCCTAAATGGTTTCTCTGTGCTGTGTGACAAAGGTCTATGCCAGGAAAGATATAAAGGTACCCTGTGATGTATAGGCAATCCATTCCACTTAGTGAACACAGTGTAACGCATATTTTTCCTTTACTTGTGGCTTGTACTTCCCTCCTGCATTGCTTGTACTGCAGTAATTCAAGGCTGACTCAGAATGAATGCTGCACACTGTGGGCTACAAGTGAAATGAGAACAGGATGCATATTAAGGGAAAGGTCTCAGGTCGTTTTTCTTATTGAAGTATTTGGCAATGTAAATAGTTTCCAGGAAAAAAATGCTGGCATTTCCCATAGTGAGTGCTCCTTATGAATGTCCTATCTATTTTTCCAGATTGGTGGCCAAGTGAAGTGTTTATATGAGGATATACCATCCACAAGCCAGGGAATTTATATTTCCACTGCCAAATGTTAATTAGCATATAGGCTTGCACACTTCACAGGTTAGCAAGGCAATCACAGTGATCCAGCACCACAAATGCTGCATCTCCAGGTTTGATGGAAGGAATGAAGGGCCTAGAGAGAGAGAGCCGTTCTCAAATAAATTAGACACCGTTTATACTTTTCTTGTTGTTCTCAGGCTGTTGTTTCTTATGCTGTTTATTTGCCTTACTAGTACACTGGGATTTGAGAGGGTCACTAGGAGAAGGTAGGAAATATGGTCTTCTACCAGCCAGCCTGGCGCCTGTCCCTGCCTTCCCCATCAGTGGACATGGGACTCAATTCAGTGCCTATGTCCTCCCACCTGTGTTCTCATAGCCTTGTGCTTCTGCTATGGTAATGCCATGTCAGTGCCTTGGAAGGTTATTTTGGATGAGGAGTTCATTTGCTTTGATTTCATAGAATCATAGGATCACCTATCGTGCTCCTTTGTAAGAAAAGGGAAACGGTCCAGAAGGAGCACAGTGCTCTCTGGGTTGTGGTTTGATTCTCATTTGTTCAAGTGTTGTTTCTCAGACTTTAAATTGTGTTTGTTTTCTCTCTCTAGATATATAAGTACATCATATTTGGTGTAAGAAACGTGCACTTCTGATAAATATGAATATGCCTTTCATACCCTATAATTCTATATCATAACGTCCTATAAACGCACCCTACCAGACTGACAAATAGAAGGACTCAGTGCAAATAAAAGTCAAGTTTACTGTATCAAACCCCAACTGCTTCACTGGGGAGAGAGTTTGTTCTGCTAATGTGAGCAGCTATTTCACATTGATACGGGATGTTGAATATGCATATAGTCTACCTGCTTGTCACTGTCTTAATTATACAGTAGAAAGAGTTCTCTTTGCAGAGGATGCCTGAGCCTGATCCGATATGGCCTGTGCTCATTTAGGTCAGAAGTGCTGCTCGTGCAGTTACATGGGGTTAGAACCAGTCTTGACAGAGAGGAAATTAGAATCTGAGCCTTTTTCATGCATAAAGCAGCACTTTATTGCATTATTCCCTGTCTGCTTCATTTCAACATGCATTGCTGAGGGGATGGTTTTCTGCTTTGCAGACCTGAGAGACTGCCAGCCAAATTCTCATGTGACAAAACTGCATTGATTTCACTGGAGATCTGTTGCTGGATAATTGAACTCCACATCCTTTCTTCTATTCCACAGCTCAAATTGCTGTCAGATAAGCCTTTAACACAGGCAGGTTTCAAGTCACAATGGGTTAAGAAAAAGAGGTCAAAGCATGGAGGTCTCTCAGGTCTTCCATTAGTGTAACAGTGCCCGATTTGTTGACATCAAAGCAGCAGGGCAGGGTTTTGTCCGGGGTTATTCACCGTTGTAACTCATCGCTTGCTCGGAGCTGTCTATGTGACTGTATTTTCCATTACATTGTAGAAGTGCTTCTGCTTTAAATCAGAGCACTGAGAAAAACCCTCAGACCAGACCAGTTGAGAACAACCTCCTCTCTGTTTCCAAGTGCCTCGCACTCCATTTGCTTCATATTCTGTGAATCTGATTCGTACTTCATCTTGCCATGCCACGGTTGTTTTCACTCCATCTTCACTCTTCATCACATACTTTGTTCTACTACAATTTGCTGCCCTACCCTACTTTCCCAAACGTGCGGATTCATGATGCTACAGCAGCTGACAGAACGAGGCCAGGCAGACAGCTCGCCCGGGGCTGTTACTGGAAGTCAGATTTCAAGGAATTCCTTCGGTGCTCCCGCCAGTTAAGAAATGTGTGCATTCCCGCACATCTTGGATGTAAGTACCAAGGACAGAGGAGCTCTGCTGGGGAGGAAAAGCCACCCGGACAGACGGAAAATTGCCCAAAAAACAAAGAATTAACCTGAGGACGAGTTACATACATGCTTCCCCAGCTTCTGTTAAGAAGACCAAAGCCAGCTAATGGCTAGAGGCACGTAATCATATTTCTGATTGCCAGGAATAACACAGAGTTTTAGGGCTGACTTCTGAAGCATTTCAGAGATGCTTTTGCATTACTTGAATAAGTATATGTTTAAATTTGAAGTGAAATTACAGACTGCATGTGAATAAGCACAATGAATCCTGAAGGTATCCCTCTGACCGGTGTCTTCTCTTTGTACCCCTAGAACTGTCTGCTGCTCTGATTCTCTTGCTCAGCTTGGCACCAAGTGCCACTTGGTGCCATTCTGAAACCCCACTCAATTTCTCCTTGAACTCTATGGTGAACACAGTGTTTTATTTCACCTTCACAGATTTCATTACAACAGTCAGGAGGCAAACGATTTCTTACCTCAGCCTTGCAAAATCCAGCATCTTTCTTTCTGCCTATGGAGGTGGGGTCTGTTTTACATGGTCCAACTTGTGTAGGTCTCACTGTCAGTCAGGGCAGCTCCTTCAAAATGTAAACAAAGACAGGATTGTATGAGTTTGTCTCACAGTCACTCTTGGTTTTGATGCAGATTTGGAACAGAGATGGGATTGGCACCACATTGGCCAGGGAGGGAAAGGGGTAAGGAAAAAAAATCAGAAGTCCTGAATTTCTCCTCATCTTATCACAAAACCACTCAGTGAAATGGGCTGTGGAAAACCTTATGGTGGTTTTGGGAGAAACACCGTGGAGAAGGGTCTGGGAATGAAGCAGAACTCTGTATATGGAATGAGCATAAGTTGCTGTGATTCATGCATGCAAACCTCATAGTCTGAAACTGCATCAGCGAGCCCTCAAAATGATTCAAAGTGAAGTCTCCAGTGTCTACCAAGAAAATAATGAGCTCCTGACAAAGTGTAACTTGGCAAAGAAACTTTCCAAAGACAAGTTTAGAAAACTGTAGATCTTTTCCAGTTCTACATACGTCTTTGCTGTGGGGAGGAAAAAGCCAAGAGAGCGAGCAAATGCTTTTGCTATTAGGAAAGGCTTCATTAAAAGGTACAGTACATACTCAGAAGGTTGAGAGTGATTTCTGCTGTGAGATTATGCACAAAAGTTGCTTTAGTTATGATCGGTGGATTTGTGTTTTGTTTTTAATAGGCTCTAATCGAAGCTTCAGTGCCTGTGGCAGCTCTGATATGGACCACGTTCAATTCCACATTTAACAAACCAGTGCTGCAAAGAAACTTCTGCTGCTGCTTCAGAGACTAAAGAGCGAATCTCACTTCTGTGCTGTAAGTGCAAACATGGGGTTCAGAAGGGAGCAAAACAGAATAAGGTGTAAACACATCCCTTTCCATGGAGCCTTTCTGAGATGACCCATTTCTGCAGTTCTGCCTCTGTTTTCAGAACAGAGACAGTTCTTCTGAATACGTTGCCTTTGTCATTGGTCCCGTCACCGGTGTTGTGCTGTTTGTAATCCATAGCTAAGCACTGTAGTTTTTCCTCTGCAATACTTTTATCGTAGTAATTGAAGTCCAGGTTGCTCTGTGTTTTCTTAGAAGGATAAAGATGCAATTGAGGCAGCTTTTCTTTCAAAAAGGCCATTTTGTTCAAAGCAAAAAAAAATTACTGGTTTCAAAGCTGACCTCCTCAGAATGGTTTCTCATGGGTGGGATGGAATTTCTTCTGAGATAAGGAACTCCTGAAATAATGCTGACATTTTAGTTTTCCTCCTGCTGAGTTTTCAGAATTGAGCGAAAAATGACAATTTTCAGTGGCCAAATAAGTGTTGTGAACAATTTTTCAACCAGCCGTATATCTTACTGTGTCATCACTTGGTCACAGTGGTTTTTTAGTGCTCTTTTCATATAGCCAACTTCTATACAGCTCTTCATTTGCTCAGAGTGCCAGTAGGGAGGAGGGGGAAATCCTAATTGAAATAACCCACAGGCAGAGGAACTGAGTTATTTTTTTTTCCCCTATGTAGCCAAAAACTGGTGCTACCAAATAACAAATGTGCACGAATACAATTCTAATAAGTACAGGTATTTAACAACGAGGAACTTAGAGCTTGTTAATATCTTTGGCTTCTTACAGATCAGTCGGTGCTTAACAACTTGAGTTTCTCTGTTCTTAGACTTCCCAATCTAAGGTGACTTTGGATGCATGTCCTGTGAAGGAAATTAATGGTGATTTAGTTATAATTCCCTCATTCCCCATTGTCAGAGCTGAGTTGGTACAGCTAACAAATGGTACGGAGCCCTACAAAGCACAGCAAAAGTTGGCTGAGCTGCCAGGCAAAATTCTCACCCAAAGGCTTGAGTCTTCAAGCCAAATAAATTGGGAATACATTTTAATTTACCTTCAGGGTTTGGCAAGGATTTCGGTGCTGCAGAAGGTAGGCTCTGTGGCACTGAATAGTATAGGATGGCTTCTGGGGGGCTCTTTCTATTTGGATACTGCATTGTGGTCCTTTGTGGTGAAATTTGCCATATGGATGCATGTAACTATCAGCGGCCACAGGATTGGGTGCTCAGAAAATTAGAAAACAGACTAAGACCTTTGTTTTGTCATTTGAGATCAATGAATCCTTCTCTTGTGCCCCTTCCCCATCTTATTCCCCTCTCCTTTTTCCTGTCAGATGAAATGAAAAGGAAAAAGAAAAAGAAAAAGAGAGAGAAAACAACACAACAATTTATTTGTTCCCTTCCCAGTTCTGCCTGAGACTGTTTTTAAAAGACCCTTCTTTTGTGAGTTTAATCAGATGCTTGATAACAGAAAAAGCGTTGCTAACTAACCCAGGGTACAAAGAAGCCCCTTCAGAGGAACACATGACCTCATCGACAGGATTACTCTATCACATGAATTCAGACTCCATCGCACACCCAAAATAAATGTTAGGCTCTGCTTGCAGCGAGGTGTTTTATTCGCCTGCCTTCGGCAGGGCATATGCTTTGCCAATGTCTTCCTCAGTCACTGGGATTAGAAGTGTATGGAAATCCAGCACAAGAGGCAGATTTTCCTGGTCACAAACAGCCTGCTGTGCACTCCAAAGCTGCCGGCTGGCCCAGGCCTTTGGGCCAATGCCCTCCTGGAACCAACGAGCTCTGGCACAGGTTTGCAGGCATAAAACAAGCAAGTCTGGTTTTCGCTCACAGCTCCCATTGTCTGAGCTGGTTTTGTTGGGTGCCCAGAGCCTCAGCAGCCAAGAGCTGACTCTGGGAATGCTTATGGAGCCGAATGTAGCTCCCACGTATGGCTCTTTGCCAAAATGCATGCATCCCTCTCCAAAATACAAGAAGTGACACCATTGTATTGCCTCAGCGCTCTCAGGGTTTCTAGCACTAACATCTGACAGCGCTGATATTCCTAGAATATCCTCTTACAGACACTCTCAGGGTGGATGTGGATCTTTTCTAGCCAGGTGCTTTGAAACCTCTGTGCAAAGACACGGGGTATTGCCCCCATAAATGGTGAGGAGAAGGCAGGGAGCAGTGCCACCTGGTATGAGTGTGCTGGGTAAGGTGTAGAAGCAGAGACCTAGTAGTACCCAAGAAAAGGCAAGAAAGATTTTTGCTGTTGCTTAGGTAAAATGAACTGAAATGGCAACATCCTGTCAGGTCATGAGCTGGTGGCATGTTTGGTGAAAGTCATATTGTCCATAGTCAGGAGCCTGGGAGCAGGCTGCAGGTCAACATATAACACCAACTGAGATGTAACCATTGCTTGTTTCTAATTACGCACAATTACCAGTACATCGCATGAGAAATTAGACACCAAGTTATGAGCACAGAGTGAATAAGTCTGCATTACTCATCTAAATCACTCAGCAAATTGCGTTCATTCAGTCTGAACTTGGATAATTTTACGAAGTCCAGTGGTACCAAAAATGAATCATTAAGAGCTTTTAATTCCTGTGTTTAGTATGGGTCTCTTCCTGAGTCTGGTTGGCTCTATATAAGTTATGACATAATGCCACGCTGGATGTTTCTTATATAAACACTGACTATAAAACAACTGTGTTTAAATAGCCATCAGGCTCTAACCCTGGGAGCTGTTTCTCCTTGTTCTGGGGGATGTGGAGAACATATTCACAATGTAAGCCTCCTTCAATAACAAAGGCCATTGATATGAGGCTAATCTTCTTCTAATAACATTAAACACAGATCTGTTATTTAATTTTCTCCAATTGTGGCTGGCCTCTGGAATGGCTCCAAAAGAAGCACTGAGTTTATTCTATAGATAATTACATCAGCCTGGCCTTAACAGTACTATCTTATATCCAGCAGCCCTAAACAACTTGATAGCTGTCCCAGAGCAGCTCTGCTCTAGCCAGAATGCATAATATCCAAAGACATCTCATCTGCCCTTTTCACCACCAATCTTATCTGCTGTCTATCTGTGGCCTATTCAGAAGGTGAGTGTTATCAAATCTCCTATTAAGGACTGCAGCCACTTGGCTGCTATTGCTTTTCATGTTTGGCTTCCTCTAACAGAGGTAGATACACTACCTGAATACAATTAGAGACAACTTGTGGTACAAGGATCACAGAAATTAGGCAGAAAAACTGAAATTCTTCTACATAACAGGTTGTGAAATCACTCTTGTGGAAATCAGAGATATTGAAGGAATTAAGTTATAAAGTTATTTAATGTCAGCTATTTACACCTTGTTTAGGATGTAGATCTCCTATAAACTTATTAGAGATCAGAATCTTAATTGATTTGATGAAAGAAATTAACAACAATCTCAGGTCTCGCACATCCCAGCACTGCCATTTTCCCCATATCTGCCTTTTCTTTCAGTTCCTCCTTTGCTCTTGGTGGAACAACAAAAGCAGTATATTCAGGCTGAATTTCTTTACTTTTCCCATCATCAACCAGGTAATTCTTAAGAAACACGATTCAGAAAAGTCCTTAGGACCACGAAACTGGAAGGCACCTCTTGGTCGTTGAGTTCAATATCCTGTTATTACAGGCACCGCATTGTCTAATCTGTTTTTCACTCCTGTTTAATTATTGCATGTTTTCAGCAGCTGTTTTCTCCCAGCTGTATCTCTGCCAGCTGACTTCATTTCTCATTTAATTCATGAGGTTTGCTCGCTAACACCGAACTGATCAAAGGTGTTACTGATACTGGAAGGAGACCACCTCTGAACCCTGAACTTGTGCTCCGCTTTGAAAAGCAGCCAACCTCATTGTTTAGCTTAGCTCAGAAATGTCTGTTCTCTCTCTGAGATCCTGAACGAGGACAGACCTAGAGAGATTTTCCATGGCTAAGAATACAAAACTGTTGTAACAAAGTAGTTTAGAATGGAATAATCATGCTAATTTAACTCAAAATAGTCACTGTACAACTGAAGGCTTAGGCTCTCATGGGGCTCCCTTTATGCTTATCAGTCAGAATTTACCGTAGCTCTTTCACATTTTTTTATGGATGTTGGCTTCAGTGGGTTATTTTTCCTCCCTCTTTGTGGCACTGTCATGCTGATGCCTTTGAAATATGAGCCTTTGCTAAATTCTAAATTGTACACAAAGCAATTAATTAAAATTCCTTCTCAAACAGCCTTGGCAAAGTCCCGTCTATATGCTGCTTTTCAGCCAAGGTAGAGTGGGAGGAGGCTAAAATGGATCCAAATGGTTTTATTTAAGGATGACGTACAGTAGGATCCATGAACCAGAAACTGCACAGCTTCCCAAAAGTAGAAATGTAACCTAAGAGCTGATGAAAAATTAACTGGAGTGAGGAGTTCAGGCTTAGCTGAATGGTGATTAATGTGGGACCTCAGGGACTGGATGGGGCACAAAACAGCTGTTTGTATTGCTTCTCTTTGAAACAGCCCGAGGTGTACATCTGATTGCAGTTCAGATGATCCCCAGGACCTTGTGAAGGATTCATTTACGGTGGTGTAAAATCTGTCATGTTAATAAGTACAGAGGCATGATGAGGCTCCCAGAACGTGTAATGGCTTCATGTGACAACTGTAATCTGTGAGAGCCCAGAAATCAATCCTGAATTCATTGTGAAAACAGGCTCCTATCTCTGCATGCCCATGTTTGTGTTCTTAGCCCTCGTGGATGCACAGTGCCAGCCCCAGATGAGACCCAGATGGCTGCAGGATGTATTTAAGCCGAGTTGTGGAAGCTCAACCACATCAAGCACAAACTGCCAGTGTGTTCTCAGCTAAAAGGGATGGAAGTCCTAAAGGCAGGAAGAAAAGAAAAAGAAAGCATGGTACCAGGGTCTGGGCTGGGAGGTGCTGAGTGCCTTCTGGGAGGTGCTGGTGTTTGAACTGCCATGATGGGATTCAGCAAAATCGGATCCTGTTTTCAGCTCTGTGGGTCTTGCCCTGGTTAAAATGCTTAGTCCTAAATGCAAGGCTTTTAGGGAGCCCAGGTGGCCCAGTGCCGGCCTCTTTGTGTCTCAGTTTTCCATACTTAAGGTGGAGGAATGAGGTTTCATGTGTCCGCTCTAATTGCTAAACCTTTTGGAATGCTTTCTGCCACCCCACAGCACACATAGATACCGTGGGGCCCTCATTCTGAAGTTATTCAGCATTACTGAATCATTTCTGTAGTAGTCAGACCACATTTGGGGGCTGGAGCTCGATGCTATTTATGGTCACTTCCAATCTAAGCCATTCTTGGATTCTATGCCTCTGTGATTCTGTAAGTACCTGTGTATGTTTAGAAGCTGTGCTTCTCTAATTATGTATATTTTAAAACTGTTGAACCTTGTTTCCTTTCTGCCTCTTTCTTCCTGCTGACGGCCAGACAATGTTTTCTCCCTGTCTTTACTGTTGTTGCATCCACTGTGCAACTTGGAGACTGGATGGATGGCAGTTTATCGCACTGCGTTTTATCTGACAGAGCGATTGAGAATAAGGGAATTGGCTTCTTTCTTTCTTCCCTGATCCTTTCCTCTGTTTATGCAGCTGATTTAAGACTTTGAAGAAAATTATGAGTATTTCCCTTTGGAGCTTTACGTCCTGAAGTCCTATTTGTATCTGTGGTGTCTGATTGCTGCTGAAACAACTGCAGTTTCTCCCTGCATACGCTCTCTGTGTAAACCTCAGAGAAAACAGTGGATTTTTTGAGTTACTGCAGATTTGGCTGCCTTAAAAATCTGCTCCTTGGACGGACTGCAGTGCAAAAAGAAAAAAATGAAAAAAAATGAAGGTAATTATTTGGCTTTGGCTTTTTCTATGAAAAGATTAATTGCTGCCGGTTTAGAACTGTTACAAATTGCAGCTCTCAGATGTGATATAGTTTGACCTAAAGTGAGTATCCCCGCTGATTCCTTTGCCCTTGTGCAATTGGGAATGGAAAGAAAATGATTTTCTATAGCTATGAATGCATGGAAACAGCAGCGGAAGGCAAAGTCAGAACTGTTTGTGTTTTGACCTGCTGTGTCCAAACTTGCAGCCCTCACCAGTCTCTTTCTTTAAGAACACTTCAGTTTACTTCAGACTTAATCCATCTGTTAGAGGAGACGCCTGGAGCCTCCACAGTCACATGCTCTTGGCAAAGCTGTATTATTAGCACTTCTTCTTCAAAAGGTTGCACCTCCTGAAAACCTTCCTTATAAAAAAGCACTCTGGCGGTCAGCTTCCATTTATTAATCCTCTGTAATAGCGCCGCTTTTCTTCTGTGTAGAGAATGTGCAGGTTCCCCACGTTGGCACACAAGAAGCATCCCAGGTCCGATCACATTCCCAGTGTGACTCTTCTGCCTGCATGGCAGTGGATAAAGAGAGGAGCACGGTGCTATCATGATGCCAGCGCCCACGCAGTGGCACTGCTGGATGCCTGTTCTTCAGGGAACAGATGGCAGGATCCCACCTAGCTGGGAATTCTTGAGTCATGAAGTTTCTTCCTTTCACAAATCACAGAAAGCTGTTTTGAGGTTAGCAATTAACAAACCCTAAAGTACAGCCTTCTGTGTTTTTCTATGGAGGGCCATGGCTCTTCTCCAGCTCAGGTCTTCCCCTCTGTCAGAATCCATCCCATTGCAACTTTTGTGTCCAGATGTTAGCGAGGTGTGCTGGAATCCAATAGGCATTATTTTATCCCCTCCAGCTGTGATGTTGGAAATATCTGTTGGGAGAGGAGTTGTATTCTTTTTCCTCCCTCTTTTTCTCCACCTTCATTATGTCTCATTTCCCAGTTGTGGCATGTACAGGGTGCCCGAGCAAGGCTAATCAACCTTCTCCCTCCTTACAGAAGGACAGCTGAGATAGTTTTTAAGACCTCTTCCTTCGCAGCTGCAATCTGTCTTGATTAAAATCACACCAGGTTCTCATTTGCATCTTTATCACTCCGTGTGCCCACAAACAATCTCGCAGCTCTACCGTTCCTGAATTTGCAAGAGAGAGCAAAGTGGTTCACTAGAACTACATGCAAAAAATGATTTAGCTTCTCACGCCTGCTGGTTTCCAGCAAATCTGCCTCTGGGGAAGGAAAATATTCATATACCACCTTTGCTGAGTGTTCCGCAGGAGTCAGGATTCCCTGGGCTTCCAAGCTTCCCTGGAAATAATTGACATTTTCCTATTAAGAAACTAATTTCTAATTAAATTGAAAAGTCCTGACAAAGTAATGATGTCAGTGGGGGAGAGGAGATATCTAAATCAACAAATAACCCATTATAATGCTCTTGGCTATAATCCTTTAGGTTAGACATAACTAGGTGATGCACAGACAATAGCATAGACCATGAAAACTTCTAGACCAAATGGGATCTTATGGCATCACTAAAATCCAGCTCTCCTTGCTGAGATTCCAGACTTCCTTCATTGCTGCTGTTCTGGTGGCTGAGCCACTGTCAAAAGCAGATGAGGGAAAAACTGAAGAAAAAACTGAGCCTGGCAATGGCTGTGGCTTCCATTTTTCTCTAGGAGAACCTTCCTGGGTGGTCCCTCATGGCCTGAGCTGTTGCGTAGATATGTTTGAAGGATACTGAATGGAAGGATGTCATCTTTGTTCTTCCAGCCAAAAATGCAGCTAACGCGTAAATAATTGCACGAAGGTGTCTTGTTCTTTGGGTCTCAGATCTAGCAGTGGAGCTCAGTTTATCGTGCTGGGTCCTTGGCAGACTGGATGAGAAACACCTGATCCAGATTAGCTCAGACATGGCACTTGGTTTCAAAACACAAAGGTCATAGATCAGGCGCTGTGGAATGCTTCTCCCAGACCACCCTTCATAAACTTCAAAAGGGTGTCAGACAAGATGTATTGCATCTCCCAGTATCATCAGGAGGCTGAGATATTTGGCTGACTCGAATGCAGTGAATACCCAGTGAAAGTGATAGTATTAATGAGGCTTTTGTCCACAGTGAAAGTGTGCATCCCTACCTCTAGTTTGTTCTGCTGGGTGATGCATCTTTCAAGCAACCTGTCCCTCAGTTAACTACTTGAGGCCTAGGCACCCATTTCAGATATATAAACTGGTCTCGGGGCAAAAAGTTATAGCACATGACATCTCACTGCATGGAAAGCAGTTTGCAAACTCCAAGTGGGTGTGCTTGAAGGTTAAATACCACTTCAAATATTGTCCTGAATGTGTTTCATGAGCTGCATTCCTATTTAGGGATTGAGTCACAAATGATCCCTGTACCGTGTTTCTGTTACTCTGTATTGTCTATATTGTGATCTCTTCTGATGTAGACAGACACTGTAGATATATCTGAACAAATAGGGTAAGTGTTAGAAATGGCTTAAAGCTTAATGCTTTTCCACAACAAGAAAAAAGCCTCCACTGCTGTGTGTTTACTTCTGATTTATTCCCCAATAAAAAGGGGCGAAGTTCACTCTTTGTGAGCTCAACATTGTCTACACAAAAATGACTTCAGTGAAGTGTGTGATGTATAACTGTTATCCTTTACAAAACAGCTGGGATAGTATGGGAAAGTGATCCCATACATTTTATGAGAAGCGGAGCAGTGGAAGAAGCTGGTCTCCCATTTGACAAATGAGTTATCATCAAAATTGAGGTGTTTAGAGGATAAACTGCTGTTTCCTCCGTTACTGGCACAAAGAAAGGAACTTAAAATTGGGAAAGTCCAGTCACCAACTTAACCAGTTGAATGAGTAGAAAGAAAGACAAATGTTAAGATGACATTTAATAGATGTGCTTTGTTTAGTCTGTCTATTAGCTGCCATAGATTCTAACTGTACATGGTAACAGGCTGATGTTATTGTACACTACAGTTCAATAGATTTCCTGTATTTCTATTGATATTTCTTACAGTCTGTCTTCCTTCTTGGATTCTCATCTGGGATAATCTTTTGCGTCTCATTACTTTTATGCTAAAATGTCCCTAGATATGATACAGGCGTTGACTCCAGGATCCTCATCTGCAGTGTTCTTCAGAGCGCTCTGTTTCTCTTCTTGCTGTAGAAAAGCTATCAGAATAGTAAAATCTACTATTGGGCTACAAGCCCTACAGATCAGGTTCCCTAGAAGCTGAAATAAATCAAAGCAGATGCAAAAGGGCTACACTGGGTTTATTAATGCCAATAGGCCTTTTGACAATATCATGAGTTTTTCATATAATCCAGCTTCTAGTAGCAGTGATCCAACATTCAAGAAGTGTGATAATGAGTGGAGGAAATTAGACTTTCAACTTTAGCTTAAGGATGTGAGTGAGTGTCCCAGGCCTTCTGTTGGGTTGGGAAGCTGTAGTTCATCCCTTACACTTCCTTCTTGTTTCAGAGAACAAGCGTGCCAAGAAAGGAAACTCAACTCAACTCGGTTTGAACTGGCTCTCAAATTTCTCCTCCAGTCTACAAAAGCCAAACAAATATAAGACTCTATCAGCCTTGAAAAGGAACTGAACACTACAATGGGACTCCCTTCACAGGTTTTGGCCTGTGCCATCTTAGGTTTGCTGTACCAGCATGCCAGCGGTGGGCTCATCAAGCGAATTATCCGGCAGAAGCGGGAGACTGGGCTCAACGTGACCTTACCAGAGGATAATCAGCCTGTGGTTTTTAACCACGTCTACAACATCAAGTTGCCTGTTGGCTCCCATTGCTCTGTGGACCTGGATGCAGCAAGCGGGGATGCAGACCTGAAGGCAGAAATTGAGCCTGTCAAGAATTACGAGGAGCATACGGTGAATGAGGGGAACCAGATCGTCTTCACGCACCGCATCAACATTCCCCGCCGGGCCTGTGGCTGTGCAGCTGCCCCAGACATCAAGGACCTGCTGAGCAGACTGGAGGAGCTGGAAGGGCTGGTATCCTCCCTCCGGGAGCAGTGTGCCAGCGGGGCTGGATGCTGTCCTAATTCCCAGACAGCAGAAGGTAAGGCAGGCTGGGGAGCCACGCGGGGAAATTCTCATGCTGGCAGCAGATTTTGTTTAGAGTAGATACTCGAATCTGTTTCAAGAAAGAACAAAAGTCAACCTGTTAAATTTGAAATGTAATCAATGCGTTTGCCAGCTTGGTTCATTCACAGTTCTAGTTTTATGGATCTGTGGGTCAGATGTTTGTCTGGGCCTTGTAGCTGTGGCATTGAGCAAGCATGGCACTTGGACAAGGTGACAGTGTCAGAGTTGAGATTAAAACTCGCACAGCCCAAGGTTTTGGCTCCACATGTTGTCCCTCTGAGCAGGCTGCCAATGTAGCTGTTTTAACATCCAAGTTTTCTTTAATAGAGACCAATAAAAATACAGCGGGACGTAGGCAATAGATTAGAACTAGTGAGAAGAAATGATTCGAGAGTAAAGATGAAAGCATCTCTCCTGCTGCTGTTTGAACTGGAGAAAGAGGCTGGTTGTAAGACAGAGAAAACTCAGGTCTTGTCAGTAGTTAGGTCCTCTCTGAGCACAGAGCTGGTCTCACTGTTGGCGATACAGCGTGCTGCCTGGCTTTTTGTGTTCTGGGTGAATTGGTGAACGATGCTTCATGGTGCGTGTCCTAATGAAGCGGTCAGGAAAACTGCTCAGTCAGTGGAAGAGGGATTTTGAGAAGAGCAGAGAAATCCAACGTGCTCATTTCACCGATCAGTTGGCAGGGTTGCTGCTTCACAGCCTGACAGTAGTATGAATTAAAGCATTCCTGCTAAGTTTCGTGAGAGAAAAGGAGTGTTTCATTCAAAAATGCAGGTGATTCTGTAAATCATGTCCCATAGGGAGCTGGGAAAACCAGTCTCCTTTCAGGTCCCTGTGTGCCACGCTGGCCTGACATCCCCAAGCTAAGGGTTTCCTGACTCGTTGGTGCAGGTCGTCTGGACACAGCCCCATACTGCAGTGGGCACGGCAACTACAGCACCGAGATCTGTGGCTGCGTGTGCGAGCCAGGCTGGAAAGGTCCCAATTGCTCTGAACCAGCCTGCCCACACAACTGCTTCAACCGCGGCCTTTGCGTGCGGGGCAAATGCATCTGCGAGGAAGGCTTCACCGGCGAGGACTGCAGCCAGGCTGCCTGCCCGTCTGACTGCAACGACCAAGGCAAGTGTGTGGATGGGGTCTGCGTCTGCTTCGAGGGCTACACGGGCCCAGACTGCGGCGAGGAGCTCTGCCCCCGTGGTTGCGGCATTCATGGGCGATGTGTGGGTGGACGCTGTGTGTGCCATGAGGGTTTCACCGGTGAAGACTGCAATGAGCCCCTGTGCCCCAACAACTGCCACAACCGCGGGCGCTGCGTGGACAATGAGTGCGTCTGCGACGAGGGCTACACGGGAGAGGACTGCGGCGAGTTGATCTGCCCCAACGACTGCTTCGACCGTGGGCGCTGTGTCAATGGGACCTGCTTCTGCGAGGAGGGCTACACTGGAGAGGACTGCGGAGAGCTGACCTGCCCCAACAACTGCAATGGCAACGGGCGCTGCGAGAACGGGCTGTGCGTGTGCCATGAGGGCTTCGTGGGGGATGACTGCAGCCAGAAGAGGTGCCCGAAGGACTGCAACAACCGCGGGCGCTGCGTGGATGGGCGCTGCGTGTGCCATGAGGGGTATCTGGGGGAGGACTGCGGGGAGCTGCGGTGTCCCAATGACTGCCACAACCGCGGGCGCTGCGTCAATGGGCAGTGTGTGTGTGATGAGGGATTCATCGGGGAGGACTGCGGCGAGCTGCGGTGCCCCAATGACTGCCATAACCGCGGGCGCTGCATCAATGGGCAGTGTGAGTGCCACGAGGGATTCATCGGGGAGGACTGCGGGGAGCTGCGGTGCCCCAACGACTGCAACAGCCATGGGCGGTGCGTCAATGGGCAGTGTGTGTGTGATGAGGGGTACACAGGGGAGGACTGCGGGGAGCTGCGGTGCCCCAATGACTGCCACAACCGCGGGCGCTGTGTGGAGGGACGCTGCGTGTGTGACAACGGCTTCACTGGGGAGGACTGCGGGGAGCTGTCTTGTCCCAATGACTGCCACCAGCGCGGGCGCTGCGTCGATGGGCGCTGCGTGTGCCATGAGGGCTTCACCGGGGAAGACTGCCGGGAACGGTCCTGCCCCAACGACTGCAATAACGTGGGCCGCTGTGTCGAGGGACGGTGTGTCTGTGAGGAAGGTTACATGGGGATCGACTGTTCTGATGGTAGGTGGCAAATGGCCCTTTAAACTCATTTCCATGTCATCCATCCTCTTTGTACATCCATCAGCCTTACAGGCTCCATGTTGTTTTTCATATAGCCGGGCTATGTGTTTCTGCTCTTCTTCATCACAGTCCAAACAGCTGAAGCAGTGGAATTAGTATGCACAGAGCAAGCACTTTCCCTTGCTTACTTTCCAGGGTGATGTACTGTAGTGGTTGCAGGTAACTTTCAGTGGTCAGCAAGCCAGAAGTCCAATAACAGTGACAAAGATGGAGGCTGAGGAGGCAAGGTGTGTGCAGAAAATACGACTGTCCTATATGAGGATGAGAGAGCCGTCCTGATAGAATTGCCAGATGTCACAGATATTTCCTTGCAAGCTTTCAGAATTATTGCAGGGGCCCTGGTTATCCTTCAGCAGACCAAGTGGATTTTTCTAACTTAAAACATTTATATACATAGATACATACTCAATTTATATTTTTTATGCATATATATATATATGTATATATATATATATATGGAACACTATATAGTCAGGTTTGACAAAGCTTAGATTAAAATAATGGAATCAGCTGGAGTGGAAACTTAGCTATAAAGCCATGTGTTTAGTTTCCCAGTACCACTGACTCTATGGAAATGGACAGAAAATGCTGGCAGCCAGATAATGACAGGCATTACACTATAAAGGAGGCAGTTTTCCTTAGGAGATCCCGGGGGAGGAGTTTTGGAACTAAGATCTTTGTAGAGTAATCAAAGAGTACTTCGGGGCTGGGAACATTGTAAAGGACAATGAATACCCTTGGAAAATAATTCCCATTTTTCATCTCCTCCTTTTGGAAGGTTCCCAAGCCACATTTTGGGCTCCTGCACGTGCAAACACGGAGTAATCTATTGAAAGTATTTACAAAAATAATCATGTTTTATTTTACTCTGGAAAATCCGTGCAATTCTGTATATCCAAACGCCAGGACTTCCAGCTATAAAATCATGTGTTGCTGGCAGTTGAGTTAAAAGTCTGATTCCCTCAGGACCCAGCTGTAGTAGTTTTGTGTCATGGCCATGAAAGAAGGGGCTGGAACACAGTCAGCTATAGGTTATGTGCAAGCATGAAAGCAGAAATTGGCCCATTAGCACTGGAAACATCTGTAGTCTTCATCAGCTGAACATTCCTTTCTATGAGTGGCTAATTTGTGTTGCACGGCTTCCCCATTCCCTGTTTGTGAGGTGATTCTCATAAACTGCTCCTGGGAAAATGGGAAACTGGGTAGGTCATTATTTTCTGAGCCCTGAGAACTGACTTTTGTTTTGCTCTTCCCCTCTCTAGTGTCTCCTCCAACGGAGCTGACTGTAACGAATGTAACAGATAAAACTGTGAATCTGGAATGGAAGCATGAGAATCTCGTCAATGAGTACCTTGTCACCTATGTCCCTACCAGCAGTGGTGGCTTAGATCTACAGTTCACTGTACCAGGAAACCAGACATCTGCCACTATTCATGAGCTAGAGCCGGGTGTGGAATATTTCATCCGTGTCTTTGCAATCCTTAAAAACAAGAAAAGTATTCCAGTCAGTGCCAGAGTAGCGACATGTGAGTTTAATATTCCCTCTATTCACTCATTTGTCTGTTCCGTATTATGTATGTGTTGGGGTTTTCTTTCTTTTGTATTTTCTATTTTCAGTTCATCTTCTGTTCTCAACGAAGACAGTCTTTCACCACTTTCCTTTTCCGTTCTGTTTCAAAAGCAAGGTCAATGTTAAAAGCAAAGTTCATTATCTTGGGGTCTTTGTAGATTAAGGTCCTCAATTCCTTCCTAGTAAGGTGTATTTTTAAACTCTGGTAATGCTTCCTGAAAATGTATATAAATATAGCAAGTGTAACAGAAAGCAATATGAAATCATTTGGATTCAAACAATTTTTGGCTAAAATGGAACTAAAGTGGGTCCCTTCCAACCCAAGCCATTGTATTATTCTGTGATCTCAGGTGCAGATCCCTGCATGGCAGATAGCTGTAGCTGCAGGAAGATGTCACACCACCAGCATCCTCATTTATTACTTGTTGCATGTGTAATTATTATTATTTTATTGTATTGTCACAGATCTGCCTGCTCCAGAAGGTCTGAAATTCAAATCTGTTAGAGAAACGTCTGTGCAGGTGGAGTGGGATCCTCTGAGCATTTCCTTTGATGGCTGGGAGCTGGTCTTTCGTAATATGGTAAGGAAGCTCCGCTCCTGGTGGCAAAGCCTTGCTTCTCATACAGAAGTGAAAGATCCTGAATTGTTTTTGCTTGTATTAACTGATTGTTCCATGTGTTACAGAAAAAGGATGATAATGGAGACATAACCAGCAGCTTGAAAAGGCCGGAGACATCATATATGCAGCCTGGCTTGGCACCAGGACAACAGTATAATGTATCCCTTCATATAGTGAAAAACAATACCAGGGGACCAGGGCTATCCCGAGTGATAACCACAAGTAAGCATAACCTGTATAGCAATAGTACATCCAAAGAAACAACTGCTGGTTGATGTAGCCTGGGGAGTTTTAAAACAAAGAGAAAAATGTAACTCAATAAGGTGCATTCTTAGGGGAACAGAAGAAAAAAAGCACTGGAGCTTTTAATGACAAAGACATGAGAAAAAAATATATTTTGCTTTCCAAATCACCTGTTTAAAGAGGAAAGGAAATCTATTCTTGTCTAGAAGGCAGCTACCAGCATGCACTTTTATTCTTTCCTAAGAGGTACATCCACAGAAGTTAGAACTTCTTTCATCCTGCTGATATTGGCATGACAAAATTGCTTAGGAAAGAGTTTCTATTGTGTAGAACTCAGAGTTTCTGATTGTCCTTGTTTTGGCAACCTCAGATGTTAATGAATTTAATGAATTTGTTTCTGATGAATTGGCCCCACTTGGCAAGTAAGGAAGAAAGTAAATGAAGACAAGCTTCATTTTGTAGAAGCCAGTCATGTTAATTTTGTTCCGAAGCAATTAAAAGCCCAAGTAAGTGTTATGAATTTCCTGTTGAGATTTATTTAAAATTTTTAATAACATTTTCTTCTCATTAAAACAGAACTTGATGCCCCTAGCCAGATTGAGGCAAAGGATGTCACAGACACCACAGCTCTGATCACATGGTCCAAACCCTTGGCTGAAATTGAAGGCATAGAGCTCACGTATGGCCCCAAGGATGTTCCAGGGGACAGGACCACCATTGACCTCTCTGAGGATGAAAACCAATATTCTATTGGAAACCTGAGGCCACACACAGAATATGAAGTGACACTCATCTCTCGGCGAGGGGACATGGAGAGTGACCCTGCAAAAGAAGTCTTTGTCACAGGTAAGAAGGCTGGGTGACAATCCAGATTTCTGTGAATTAAGTGTAATCACCATCAGTCTTCCTGTGCTTGTTGCATCGTGTTGCTTGAGTTGATAGTCACTGCATCAACACAGTACCTACATGAAAGAGAAGGTTTTTTCTGTCCCTTACATACTTTACTGGCCCACCAAAACATTCAGGCCCTTCAAGTCTCTAAATATTTGCTGAAAATGAGAATTATACTATTAAGTCACTTAGAAGCTTTTTCTCATCATACCCTAAATCCTTACTCCTCAAATCAGATTCCTCTGGATAACTGTCTGTTTGCTGAGCTAAATATCTTCCATGGTTCTCCTTCCATCTAAGACCTTATTTCTGCTTGCCTAAATCCATAACAGATTGGCAAAGAACACTTTTTTTCTTCAAATGTTTTTTGTCGTGTTTTTTTTAAGATTATTTTCTTCCTGTGTCATCCTGGGATGCTTTATGAAGGTATGGGTCATCATGCTAAAAAGAACATGCTTAATGTAGTTAAGTGATATCATACAAGAGGGAACAATGTCAGCTTCGTGGGTCACGTTCACCTCCTAAAATGGACTGCTGTAATAGACTGTTGTCATAAGACAATTATTCCTGTTACTTATGTCTGGTTTTATTTATTTATGTGTTTATTACAGATTTGGATGCTCCACGAAACCTGAAGCGAGTGTCACAGACAGACAACAGCATTACTTTGGAGTGGAAGAACAGCCATGCGAATATTGATAATTACCGAATTAAGTTTGCTCCCATTTCTGGTGGAGACCACACTGAGCTGACAGTGCCAAAGGGCAACCAAGCAACAACCAGAGCTACACTCACAGGTAAGGGAGTGAATTGTTACTAATGTCCTCCTGCTGCCATCACCATGGAGCACAGGACCAAAATATCCTTTTGATCACTATATATAACAGCAGCAAGTAGAGGTTGCACATTGTGAGTGGAAGAAGTTAAATTAAAATGCAGGTGGATCAAGAGCCATTTGACTTTCATATCTGAATGTCTCTGAACTGGTCACTTGCCTGAGTTCTGGGTCATATCTTAGTGGAGATCATTTGACATCTGTAAGTTGGGCAGGGACTCATATGTCTATTCCTCATCTCTTAGGTTTGAGACCTGGAACTGAATATGGCATTGGAGTTACAGCAGTGAGACAGGACAGAGAAAGTGCTCCTGCTACCATTAATGCCGGCACTGGTGAGTAGCTTGATCTTTTTTGCTCTGGAGGAAGAAGTAAATCTTTACTCACTACATTTCCTTTTCCCTGGGTAAATGCTCTGAGGGCTTAAATTCTTTCTGTCCTTCATGCAGTGCTAGCTGAAGTGAACGTAAGTGGTGGCAATTTAGATTTAGTGTGCTTTGTCTATAAAAGAAAACTTCCTTTTCCTCTGCTTACATGAAGCAATGGGACTTCTATTATCCATTCTATGATTCTGTGACTTCCAAAGCTCAGAGTGGCAGGTGAGACTCTGATCTGTCCCTACACACTCAGTACAGTTGCTGCTCTACAGATGTCTGAAAACTTGTCCCAGGGAACTTCAGAGATGGCTAAACTTCACTTTTTTCACCTGTAGATCTTGATAACCCCAAAGACTTGGAAGTCAGTGACCCCACTGAAACCACCCTGTCCCTTCGCTGGAGAAGACCAGTGGCCAAATTTGATCGTTACCGCCTCACTTACGTTAGCCCCTCTGGAAAGAAGAACGAAGTGGAGATCCCTGTGGACAGCACCTCTTTTATCCTGAGAGGATTAGACGCAGGGACAGAGTACACCATCAGTCTGGTGGCAGAGAAAGGCAGACACAAAAGCAAACCCACAACCATCAAGGGTTCGACTGGTGAGTAACAGCTTTCAGTGAGTGCCATGCACCAGGTCCTTGGTCTGTGGTCTGAGTGCACCTTCACCTGATTTTCTAAGCTGTGTTAAAAACATCCACTGCCTGCAAGGCAGGCTTAGCTCTGTCTAGCGTGACTCACTAATTGAGGAATGGTTGTGTTTAGCTCCATGTTCTCAATGATTTCTTTGCTTACCCTTTGAGAAGGCTCACAAAGAACACAGCTATTTGTTCTGCAGGAAATGCAGACCTCATCGTTTGTTTGATGTGAGGCTGCTTTTTTGTATATTGTCTTAAAACTTGTTTTATATTCTACAGCCAAAATCTAGGAGGAAGAGCAACCAGAATGTTTCTAGTATTGCTTGTTCCTGCCTAATGAGTTCTCTTCACAGCATGCCTCCACCCGTCATGCAGGGTCAACAGGGCTCATGTTGCCCTTCCTCAGTTTTCTCATCCAAAAGCAGAAACAGGCTATTGTCACAAATCTGGTCATAGTCACTCTTTCCATTGGATACATGACTATTATATTTGTCTACAGAGAAGGAATCCATTTGAACGAACCACTCTACTTAACTAGAACCAATGGACCATTCCTTGAATGAGGTTTCTCTGTGAAACTTTATGCTCCAGAGTTTGTTGTGTACGGATCATATCTCAGTATAGAACATAAGTGAGTCTTGAATCTTTAGTGCCTTTAGCCTAAACCTTGTGAGGCTCAGCCTCAGGTGCTGCAAGGAGGCAGTGAATAAGAATCAGTGGGGCTAGAATTATTCTCCTTAGCACATGTCAAGGTTTTGAACCTTTTCCCCCAATGTGAGCCATTTGTGAGCCCAATGTGAGCTCAGGGGACCTTCCTGGCAGCATGTCTGGAGAGCGTTACGTGAGACTGACAACTAATCTGCAGAGTGGGCACGTAACCCCAGCTCTGAGAAAGCTGAGCAGTCAGACTGCAGCTTTGTTCCATCTTCTTCTGGTTCTGGAGCCCTGCCTGCATAGCACAATGTGGGCCCTTAAGGAGGTGGAATGGTAATACATCAGGCTGTGGAAATAAATGAGTGCACATTTGCAAAACCAAGTGCCAACCTCGCATTCCTCCGCCGAAGGACCCAGATTGTGCAGCAACTGCTGACAGATCATGGATGTGATAGTGCCTTGCCACTGGAAATGAGCTCCACACAGGAGCATGGCTTGGAGAAGTGAGTTTTCCATTCTGTTGAATGTTTTAGAGAAGATTTATGCTGTTTACTGAAGACTTCTGTCTGTGTTGTGCATCATACCCTCTTCCTCTCCTGGCTTATTCTAGTCTCACATGTACTGCTCCTTTTGCATGTAGACTCAAAGAAACATTAGGAAGAGTGATTAGGTGAGACAGCTCGATGGGAAACTGCAGTGCTGACCCCTAGGAAAATGGATTTACCAGTAAAGGTTGTCCATTTATTCAGCTGATTCCTCTACTGAGAGATCCTGAAATCTCAGATTTGCAGCAGTAGTTTCTGTAGTATTTCTGGACTCTGATATATTTCAGTGTTTTTCTCTGTGTTTAAACAGCTGGTGGAGAGAGGGGAAAGCCATTTAGCCAAAGTGTTCTTAAAAGAACACCAACACTTTAGTGGACCGTGGTTCTTCATTCCTTTCAGGGAACTGCAGTGATACACTGCAGTGAGGCTGAGCTGATTAGAGATTCTGCAGTGAAACTTGTTGATAGCCTCTCTTGGAAAATAATGTGAGATCCAAGAGACGGAAGCGAGAAATAATACAAAATACTCTTTGCTCCATCCCAAGTAACCGGGGAAATGTCCTGGCAGGACGTTAACATTCTTCTGAGTAAAACTCCAGTGAAGCATTACAGTGGAATTCCTCAAAAGGCCAGCGGCAGCAGCGTGGACATATTTTGGCCATATTCAGCCTGAAGATTTTACTAAGAGAACGATACTAAGAAGTATTCTAGTCTGAGAAAGAGCATATGTTTGTTGTCCATCAAGTTGCATTCCTCTCAGCTTTCAGCTCTTTGGCATCTGCTACTCATTCATCTCACCACCGTGAATCAGCCTATCTGGCTGTCATCCACCCACCTAGAGCTCCTACAGCTCTGTTTTCTTCCCATCTATTCCCCTGCTTTCTCTGTCAATTATTTGATCTCCATCCATGCTGTTGTCCTACAGTTCCACTGTAATCCAGATTTTCTGTTATCCATTTGAGCTTCTTCTGAGAGTATATTTTCAAGATAAAAATCCTGTGTTTATTTGAAAACATTTTAAAATTGATCTTCTGAAAAATTATTATTTTTTTCTTTTTCTGATACGTGAATTTGGAGACAGATAACTGAATCCGGAGAACATATTCCTGCTAATCTGACTGATGGTGGTAGATGAGTTGCTTTCTCTTAATTGAATGCCACGGAGCATGAAAGCTGGGCAGTCACTGAGGTGTGAAATGATGTGGTTTTCCACTAATGAGGAGATAATTCTGCATGGCTAATTGAAGTGTCAGAAAAATCACCTGTTGCCTTACAGCTGTGATCAGAAATGCATTTGAAGTTTTCTACAGCTCTCAGGTTTTTGGAATCTGGCTGTGCTACAAGCTGTGCTCATAGATCTGTTCAGCATGTGCCTTCTTCTCTTCCACCCTTTTTGATCTCTTTCATTCAGCTTTTAGTTTAGGGTCCCCTCCCCTTTCTTCAAAATCCAGCACTTATCAAGGTGGATCACCCCTCCAAGCATGTTTTCACTTGGGTAGGAGGAGATTTAGCATGTTTCTGTGTGTCTCATTTCTCAGCCTGCATTTGATATTGTTGCGATAACTGGCATGCATTCCAGTGCTGCTTTGGATCAGTAGCGATGACTGCTGTGCTATAGTCAAGATAAAAGGCATGGTTGAGAGATGTGGAGTTCAAATGCTTGCCGATGTAAATTAGCAAAGTTCCTTGGAGGCAGATGAAGTGGACTGATTTACATCAATGGAGGATGGATCCATCCATATCTCCGCTGCAAGTATGTTGGCTGAAAGCTGTGCTCAATGTCTGTGGCTCTGGATCCACTGCTTAGCGTGGCTCTGCGTGGGAACCAGGTGCTTGGTGATGCTGCCTGTGCTTCTAGCTTGGATTCAGTCTCCAAAATAGAAGCACCCATCTGTCTTCTCTGGTCTTAGAGCTCTTTAATGAAAGCACAGAAACCGTTTTGTACCAGGTGTTAGCTGTCATGTGCTGTATTTGGGGGGTTATTATCAGGAGATTTTAACTTGTAATTTACCTTCGTTTAGCACATCAAGTCACAACATCTGGAGAACCAGGCAGTGCAACATCATTTAATGTTACCAGTCCTGCTCCTACAGTCCTGCCTTTCTTCTTAGTTGCAGTTGCTTATTTATTTACTTCTTTTTATTGCATGGAATAAAACATATAGAATGAGAGCCTTGAGTTATATAGCATGGACATTGCCCCATGCTGCTTTGAGGGTGATGTAGCATCACTTCTCTCTTTCCAAACTGCATGTGAAGAGAAGCACTGATGCATCTGCTATTTACAAGGCATGTGAAAATAGCAAGATATTATTACAGGGATTTATTGGGACTGTGATCCAAAGCACAAAAGAAAGACCGCAAGGAGGTTGCAGCTTGCAGCACTGGCATGGAAGTGGTGATGTTAGTGAAAAAAAAGACTACAACACATTGGGAGTTTACCCTTCTGAAAACTTCTACCTGTTGTCCCTGTTAATGTGAATTTCATGAGGAAATTGGACTGTAGCCCCAGACCTCAGATCTACAAAGTACCACTGTCAAAGTTCACACCTCAAAAACCAACTGAGGGACTAATGACTATAGCAGAACACCTGCAAAAGAAATGCAATCTGTGATGTGAGATAAGACATTCACATAGAAATACACAGATTATTACTGCACACCTAGAAAATAGAGCAGCCTTATCTCTCAATGGTTTGTTCTCTCTTTTTTTAAGTTAAGAAACATCATCCTTTGATATAATTTGCGATGACACTGTGGTTGTTTTGTCATATATATTGGATGCTTAACGGATAAGGCTTACAGTGGTCTTCAGCCATCCAACTTGGTGCATGAGTTTATATGAGAAACTGTCAGCTCCTTGACAGCATGATGGGGTTGAGTGCACTCCTGTTTCAGACATGCATGAGATGTAACTGGGAGGCAAAGGGGCTCTGCATCTTGGATGGGAATGAAAATGAGCACTCTAAAGAGAAACGTGAATTGCTTCTAAGCTGTGATGGTTACTTACTATAATCAAGCCTTAACTTGAAATATTTACCTTGCTTTAACTTTTGCTTCACTTTCATTTGAAGTTGATGTGTTTATTTTCTTTCCATTGCCACCAAAAATCATTATTTCTGATACAACCAGTTCTTTTTCTGTTTCATTTTCTCTTCTTTCAGCTAAATGGTGCTATCTTGACGTAATTCATATTTTAGCTCCGTTGTCCTGTTCCTGATAAAGCTAAACAGCTCCGGATTCCTGTGCTCTTTTGTTGAGCATCATTGTGTTGTTTGTTTTTTTTCCCCATGAAACTGCTAATTTTAAGGAATCATTTGTATTTTCTCAGCATTAGAAGACCTGCTACTGGGAAAAAGACCTAAACTTTGATGTTTAACAAGAGTTGAGAGTTAGCTCCGATGGCTCCAAGTTTCCTAAGCCGCCCTTGTGATGGCACATGAGAATGCTGATTTCTGTGAAGGCAGATTTCAATTTTAGATTAGTATCAGTATCTCTGAAAATCCAAACATATCTGCCTCTGGGAAGGCTTTGGTGGCAGAATAATGTAATATACTGAAGATATGTCTATTACATGGGAGATACACAGACATAAAGAGATTTTCCCTTCTTTGCTATTTTGGATTAGAAATAGTTTGGAAGAATAAATAACATCTTTCAATTAAAAGCATAATCATCTGAATCCCAAGTGCTAGAAGCTCAGAGCCTGGCTAGCCTTACAACAGGCATTACTGCTGTATTCACCGTCACTTCATAATGTCAAATGCCAAACTCTTAATAGCTGCAGTAAAGTGGTTATGGTAATACTCATATCATAGGGAGTTGTAATTAATATTAGCAAAGCAGATCCAGCTGTAAGATGGTCTATAAACTGCTTTCTGTGAGCAGTCTTTCAGCATTAATGTGATTATTATTTATTATTATGGTTCTTTTCTTGCTATTCTGTCTTGCCAAGTCTCCAAAGAGACTTTATGAGTTACCTGGGGCGGCTGGGAGTGCAAATGTGCGTGGGGGTGCATCTCTGTGCCACTTGCTTCCAAATGAAACTCATTAGCTCTGAAAGTCATTAAGTAATACCTCATTGCCACTGGTCTGTAACCTGAGTAACTGACTGACTCTCTGTCCTTATTCAGAGGAAGAACCTGAGCTTGGAAACTTATCAGTGTCAGAGACTGGCTGGGATGGTTTCCAGCTCACCTGGACAGCAGCTGACGGGGCCTATGAGAACTTTGTCATTCAGGTGCAGGAATCTGACAATCCAGAAGAAACCTGGAACATTACAGTCCCCGGCGGACAGCACTCTGTGAACATTACAGGCCTCAAGGCCAACACACCTTATAACGTCACACTTTACGGTGTGATTCGAGGCTACAGAACCAAACCCCTTTATGTTGAAACCACGACAGGTATCTTTTCATCCAGCCTAACGGCTTCCTTTCATTGCAGACAGGGACACGAGCCAGAGCTATTGCAACTGCTTGACAAAACTTGCTCACTCGGTCTGCTTTGCATGGGTGCACTGAACTCATTAAAGCTTGGCTGAACATCTCTGGCGTGGAAATGTCTCATGATCAGACTTTCCAATAAGTGTCTCATTGCCCCCATGGAGCCATTTTGCTTTCAGGAATGCTCTTTTTACCCCTCTCAGAATGGCTTGTTTTGTTCCCTTTATTCACTTCTCTGCTAACTGACGCTAACTAAAACCCAACTGGCTGTTGCACATGCTCAGGAAAGTCCGGGTTGTCTTGTGAAATTCTATTTGTAGCCCAGATAAGCAAAGCCCAGGGGCATGTTTGAGTTTTGCCCTTCAGAAGCTATTTCTGAAACTACACACCAGCTTCTGCATACATACAGCACCGGGGGCATAGTCTGACTCAAGGAGAAGGCCCTTCCATATGTTCTTATATGGAGAAGAACACAAGCAAATTTCTACCAAGAATGTTTTCATACATTGAGCTGTATGAAGTTCAAGCAATTGGATTGTTCTGAGAAAGATACAGTGCAAAAAGGCCACATTTAACCAAAATACTGTGGCATAACAGTGAGCTGAAAGAAGGAAGGTCAGCCTTCCATCATCAGAGGCTTGAGTGAGGCTAATCAAGAGCCGTAAACATAGTTTTCTGGCTGATCTTGTGCTAATCCACTTTGGATAAAGGTTTGCTTATCATTAACTTCTACTTTGAGAAGCAAATAGAAATGTCTGTCCTATGTGGCTCAGTGAATCTTTCAGGTGACAGTATCTCTGTAATGAGCAGGATACAAATAGGCAACAGAGGGGCACCAGTGACTCCTTACAGACTTTGCAACCTCCTGCCGTTGTGGGACAGCCAGAGCTTGCTCATATTTACTTTTCCCAAGCACTTATTGCCCAGCACAGAAGGGGGTAAAAGTACATGTAAGAACAAAACAAAATGAAAGCATTATACTCAGCAGAGCTTGCCTGTTTCAGTAGTGCTTTAAGTGGCTTGGCTTCAGTAGTAATGTGTGTGGCACAGGGCACTTGCCTTGGGCTGCATCCTGCTGCAGTCTGGGAGCGCTGTGCTTTGAGGGTCTGGTAGCAGATTGCCCATTGAAAACAGACAAATGTGGCAAGGCAAAAGAAGCTGTAGAGGAACAAACAGGAAAACAGACATCATGGGTGTCCTGCCCAAACACGCAGTGTGCTCTCCCTTTATAAACTTAATGAAAACAGCTGAAGATTCCCTGCTGAGGTTTTCCCTTCCATTTCTGGGTCATACTCGGCATCCGGCTTTTCAGAATTTTCCCTTCTGGGGACTTTCAATTGTCAGAATTTTCTGAGCCTTCCTGGAGCATGTCAGGGATGTCTGCGGAGAGGAAGAAACCCCAAGGCAGCTATCACTGCTTTGCATTTTGGCTCCAGCTCCCAAATTACACGCCAGTTTTCATAAACTTAAGCTGAAAGGGAAACTAGAAGAACTGAAACAAAACACAACCTTTTCCTCTGGATACAGCTTTTCCTCTAGCTTCAGCTGCTCCTAAAGCTGGAAGCTGACTTCTCCAATTGCCCTGGGGCGCTTGGAAATGTTCTTTTGGGACTTCTTTCGTGCTCAGACCTCAAAGATGCATGGCTGCAAAGGGAAATAGCTAAAGCTTTTAACCTTCCTTTATTTCTTTTTCTTTCTTTCTTTTTTTCCTTCTGTTTTTCCTCTTCTTTATCATTTTGAGTTGCTGTCGTTTAATTTCTTCCCTTTTAAGAACTATTTTGCTTGCAGCAAGCTTTTACTTAAACCCTTCTCTCCAAGGGCAGCTTGGAGTGCTGTCAGCATGAGCAGAGCCAAGCAGATCATTTCAGAGCAGGACGGGGTACGGGGCTGACCCCTTCTGACCAGTGTTGTTTCCCTCCTCAGGAGCACACCCCGGAGTTGGTGAGCTAACCGTTTCCGACATTACTCCTGAAAGCTTCAACCTTTCTTGGACGACCACCAGTGGGGACTTTGACGCCTTTACTATTGAAATTATTGATTCTAACAGGTTGCTGGAGCCCATGGAGTTCAATGTCTCAGGCGATTCAAGAACAGCTCATATCTCAGGGCTTTCCCCCAGCACTGATTTTATTGTCTACCTCTATGGGATCTCTCGTGGTTTCCGCACACAGGCAATAAGTGCTGCGGCTACAACAGGTATATAAAACCTACCTCAGTGCTAACTCTCCTTTCTTCTAACTCTTCCTTGCAGGTTGTGCCCATTTCCCTGCCCTCAGATACCCCATCAGTCTGCCCACTGCCAAATTCTCTACCTCACTGTTTGACACCTTCTAAAGAAGACCTGCCGCAGACATTTTGAGCTGTGAATGTTAAGCCACCGTCCCATCCAGCAAAGTCAGTCAATCACAGTGTGATGTAATTTCATTCACATAATGATGTGTTAGCTCTTGTTCAAACATTAGGGTAGGGATAGTCTCTGAGACCAATGAGAAGCAAAACAAATTTCCCAAGAAGCAAGTGGGAGATGATTCATGATGTTAGCTTTGCAGTATGTGATGTGCAGCATTGAGGACACACTCCTTTCAGATAAGCCAATTTATAGGTACAGTTTTTATCCTGATTCTCTAAATGAGTTTCAGGCAAATTTCAGTCTGTCAGCAGATTCCTACAGGGCCAGTACATTGCTTGAATTTGGCTTTTAGAGTTCAGTTTTGATTAGTTGTTGGTAAATGAAATAGTTGGCATTTAGCTGTTGGCACATTGCATGTCCTGAGGTTTTACTGTTCATAATGTGTCCAGAAAAGACTCTTAAAGAGAGGGAAGTGTCAAATGTGCTGTAGCCAGTCACAAAGTGGAAGTGGAACAAGAGAGGGGTAGGCTACAGAAGCAGAAGGTGCTTCTCACAGCAGACAGATAATAGCCCATGTTGTGATCATTTAGCATCTCTGCCAATTTTCACCTGCTGACATCAGCTCAAGAGAAGTTGTCATAGCTATTTGTCATAGCAGGAGATTAAGGTGGTCAATGATGTCAAGTTTAATATCAAATATCAGTGGTCAAGATAGTACCGAGTTGCATTTTCTAGCATCGGTAGATTGTGAATCTCTTCACTGAATCATGGCAAAGTGACCACTGGGGTCATGGTATGGAAAACATCAAGAAGCGTATGGCTAGATGGTCTTTGTGATCTGTGGCTCATGTAAATTCAAACTTTTATTTTATTTCATTGCTTTGGGTTTTAATAATTGCAACGCATTTCCATTTGTTTTTCTTCCCATAGTAGAGGAACCTCTCCTTAGCAAACTCACTGTATCAAATGCTACCTCAGACGCCATGTTGCTCATGTGGGAAGCACAGGACAATGTCTTTGACCATTTTATTCTAGAAGTCAGAAACTCTGACTCCCCTTTGGACTCCCTGGTGCAAATAGTGCCAGGGGACTCCCGGGACTATGTAGTCACCAACCTCAAAGCTGCCACTAATTACACTGTCCAGCTCCATGGTGTAGTTGATGGGCAAGGTGGTCAGACCTTGACAGCACTGGCAACTACAGGTATTTCGTTGTTTCACCTTCTAGGTTTGCCTTTTTCTCTTCTTTCTTTTTCTGTCCACCAAACCACTCTGAAACATGGCTCCAACGCATCATCTTTATACTTTGATAAAGTATAGGAAGATCACTGTGAGGGGAGGCTGAAATGATCTGACCTTGTGAGTGCTTGGAAAGAGAGATTTCTGAGACAATGGAAAAGGCTGGAAAAGTGCCCCCAGCATTAAGGGAGCCAGCTGTAAACCACGATTGGTTTCATTATATATACACTTATCAGCAAGTACTGTGTATATATAGCTGACATGCTCCAGATGGTTGATGTTTTTCACAGCATATCTTTGCACTTGATCTGAGTGATGTGCCTGTTCATCCCATCCTCACTTCCTTCCTTGTGGGCGGGAGGGCTTTGTAGCTTTGTCAGCCAAGGAGGCACCTGCATGTCATTTTGGTTCTTTGTTCTTAAAACCAAATGTCTTCCAAGACATTTGCATCTCTTGTGGGGGTTTCGTGCAGCATGCTCAATGACCAGCCAAAATTGCATGGAGTGGTCTAGCCACCTTCTGCTGGTTCTGGCATCCTTCTTTGCCCAGCATTTGTATGTGTTCCCAGCAGAAAACTGGGCTTAAATAGGAAGCCCACCCTTTCTTGATGGTCAGCCCACCACACTGCCACTTGCACTGCTGTCTTTCAGTCCTTGAGACCTGTCTGGTTTCAACATTTGTCAGAGCTTTTCCTGTGGTGATGGTGATTCCAAGAGCTCACTGAGACCCTCCTGAAGAGAGAATTCCAACTGGTTTTGCATGTAGTACTCTATGGAGTCTGGATGTCGTGTCATGAGCCTGCCTGACTGGATGCAAATGGCATGTGAAGGAATGCAGCCATGTTCAGAAACCAGACTGGAAAGGATCAGTTTTGTCACCTCCGAGCTGCATGCGGGGCTGATGGCTCCATGCTCGTTCTCACTGGGTTCTCCACCCAACCCTGTCTGCATTGTGGATATTTTCTCATCTCCTCCCATCATCAGAAGTGCTATGCTTACATGGTGACATCTTCACTGTCAGCCATGAGGGCATTGATTGGCAGCATGACAGTGGCATGTGTCCTTAATCGGGGCCACTTGCATTCACCTCTTCCAAGACTTTTCCATGGAGGGAAGTCAACTATTAGTTAAAAGCAATTGGGGACAGCTGGTAAAAACTGGAACATCTTGCAGCAGTTCTTGTTTTAGTTGACAAAAAGGTTCCATTCTTTCAGTCTTTTTGGTCAGTGTGATAATCCTTCTTGCTTTTCTCCCAGCATGTATCAATTGTGCAGATATTCCCTGGTATCACACTGGCTGCATTTCCCAAGGTGTTCTTGGTTTATATTCAATTGGCAAAGAGAAAAAGAGAAATTCAGCCCTGAGAGCAGACAGGATTCCCAGGCCACCTGACTGCAGGGTTGTGTTTGTGGTCTTTCTGGGATGTAAAATCGTTAATGATTTTACATTAAATGAAAGAGGTTAAAATAGGAATGGTCCCTCTTCTATAGCATGAAGGCCATGTTTCTGAACAGTCAGAAAGAGGGAGAGCAAAGCATTGCTTGGTTGTTTTTATCCAGTCCATTAATGTCCTTTGATTGTGTCTAATCAGGGGACAAGGAACACCTTAACCACTGAGTCCAGAGAGGTTTTGGCCTGAGATTAGTGCTGAGGTGATCTCTGCTAAGACTAAAACCCCGATAAACATCTGTGTCCAAAAATATGAGTATCTACAATGGCAGCCAACAAGAACACTAAGCAGAAGCTGAAGTCAGTATTCAAGGATATCTGATTTGATCCTGATTTCTGCCTGAATCCTACTTCAGAATTGCTGTGTGTCTGGATATTCCTGTTGAATTTCCAGTGCTGAGTTACTGCAGTTCCTATGGTTGTACCATGGAGCTGTTTGCTGCTGGTGCTTTTGTAAATCAAGCCCACATTTCAATCAGAAAACTTTGAGCATTTAAGAAAACTGAATGGAAAAAAAATAATAATTAAAAATCAGCACTAATTTCACTGGCTTCTTCCCAAACCTTACAAAGGAGTTGTTACAGTGCTCCTCCTTTCCTCAACTGCAAAACAAGGCTAAACCCTTCAGCTTTAGCTCTTAAGTCTCTCTAACCCCACTACTGCTAATTCTTCCCCCCCACCCCGAAGTAATGCTCTCTCTTCACCTGTGTTCCTCTCTCCTTCAGAGGCTGAGCCACAGCTGGGCACGCTCACACTCACAAATGTCACCCCCGACAGCTTCAACCTCTCGTGGACCACAAGAGATGGGCCTTTTGCCAAGTTTGTCATACACGTTAGAGATTCCTTTGCAGCACACGAACCCCAGGAGCTTACGGTGTCGGGAGGTGCTCGCAGTGCTCATATCTCAGGCCTGCTAGATTACACTGGCTATGACATTAACATTAAGGGCACCACTGATGCAGGTGTTCACACAGAGCCCCTCACTGCTTTTGTCATGACAGGTACCTGCCAAAAGGTTTGGAGTACGTTTATCAGTTGATAATGTATATATATATTCCCGCATGGATAAAAGTGTGGACTACAGCACTGAGTATCCATCCAGCACTAATGCTTTCATTTGATGCTTAGCACAAGCATGGGTTGCAGCTGGCATGTTGACCTTAAAAAAATTGTAGGAGGAGTAATAGTTTAAAGTTATTCAAGAGATCTCTGGAGTCTTTTCTCTCACATGTAATGATCTTTTCTAACTTAAATTTGTCAGTGCTTCCACCTGTACGTCCCTTATACATCTCTGTGCCTTTACATCTTACACCTATACATCCCTGGAGGTTTTCAAGGCCAGGCTGGATGTGGCTCTGGGCAACCTGGTCTGGTGGTTGGTGACCCTGCACATAGCAGGAGGGGTTGATACTAAGATAATCGTTGTGGTCCTTTTTAACCCAGGCCATTCTATGAACTCATCTGTGTATGAATAATTTGGCCAGATTTTAGCTGGGATGTAAAAGAAACAACAGCAAAAAAGACCCCTCACTGGAATTTCTTTAAGCTGTCAACATGCTACATTAGCAGCTGCCTGTGAAGCTCTTTGAACAGGTTATTCCTCTGTTCTGTGATCATTAGCCCCTGCCCTTGGCTGGTGCAAATTCTTGCTTCTCTCCTGTTGCCCACAAAAGCCGTTTTGCAAGTGTTCAGGCCTTGCCCTGGCTGTGACCTGGCTGATGGCTGTCCTGCTTCTCGCAGTCCTGCTGGCATCACTGACCCTCTGCTGCTGAAAGAAAAGGCTGGAGATACTCATGTGAGATAGAGAGGAAGGAATGCAAGATATAGGAACTGTGAATGTCAAGGCTGAGGCTTGTCCCTAAAGCAGCCACAGTGGAGACAACTGAAGAGAAATGAAAGCTTTATGCATAACAGTATTGAAACAGTTTTGGTTATAGCTGCCTTCTAGTGCATGTGCAACAAGAGTAACGTGCTCACCCACTGAGCTTTGAAGGAATTTCAAAGGAGCTTGTGAATTGAAGAATTGAACATTTAACTTTTGGAGGCTCCATTGAAAATCCTGCTCTTGTGATCCGGGCTGTACACTTCAATTAATTCCATATTTTGGGGGAAAAAAAGAAAAAGTTGTGATTTATGTCTGGTGCAATCGATGACATTTTCTAATTTGCAATGTTTTTGTTTTTGTTTTTTTCTTGCTTCTTTTTTTTTTGTGTGTGTGTGTGTTTTTGCACCTTCCCTTCTTTTAGAGGCCATGCCCCCACTGGAAAACCTAACTGTCTCTGATATTAACCCTTACGGGTTCACAGTGTCGTGGATGGCATCGGAGAATGCCTTTGACAGCTTTCTTGTAGTCGTGGTGGACTCTGGCAAGCTGCTGGACCCACAGGAGTTCCTCCTTACGGGAGCCCAGCGGCAACTGAAGCTTAAAGGCCTTATAACTGGCATTGGCTATGAGGTTATGCTTTATGGTTTTGCCAAGGGGCACCAAACAAAGCCCCTAAGCACTGTGGCTGTTACAGGTATTTTAATGCGAACAAATTGTTCTCTTCCACTTTGTTTTCTTTCTTGCTTTTCTTCTCACACAGAAGTTGTTTTATGCGATCCATTTGCAAAACAGACCTTGGCTTTTGCATCCCTTTCTGCATCTTGGCTACACATAACTCCTCGTGGTTGATCAGTTCACCAATGAAATTCCATTCCTTTTAACTTGATGTTTCCTTTTTCTCTTTGTGAGGGATCCTGTAGAGACGCATGACGTGGGTTGAGGGGTGAAAGTTTCTGCTATGTTCAAGCAGGTATTTCTAACTGGAGTCTTTCAAGAGAAATAGCTGCATGCGGGAGCTCGTCTTGTTAACAGCTGCTGGGCACCTCAGCATTCTCCAACTTGCCAACCATCGGGATCTTCAGGAGGAAATCATCCTGGTTTCCCTGCCTATGGCCTCGTTTCTTTCACTCTCTGTGTTCCACACACAGAACACAGTGTGGTCACTGCCAACCGTAACGTTGGCATCTCTCTCCACAAAACCTTAGCTTGTGTTCTCAGCCTCATCATAACTGCTGTCTTCCAGCAGCATTTGAATAATTTTCTTGAAGAGTCATTGCAGACTGATTCTCTAGCCCTAAAACCCTCAAGTCTCATCTCCACATTGCTGATGATGCAGCAGTAAAGCTGGGGGTTACCTGACAGCAGGTTCATGAGAAAATAAATAGGAACGTCTTCCTCTGGAAGATAGAAGTGCATTGGAGATGCTGTAAGATAGTAACTGCCCCAACAGCATTTCTGTTGGTAGAGATGCCTGACCATACTGCGCTGAGGGTGTTCCGTGGTTGTTTAATAACTTACAGCTCCTGGGATCCTCTTGAATGGGTTTGTTCACCAAGGACAGCAGGTCTTGCACATTGCATTTAAATGTATGAAGTTTCATGATTCCCTGTTGCTGCTTCAGCATTTGTTTAACATCAAAGTGAAAGGTTCTTCTGATCTAAAGCATCACAGAGGCCAGAAGTGCATGGAATAAGGGTTTTGCATGAAGGAAAAGACTCTTTCAGGCAGCTTCTACGCTGTCTTCCTAACAGACAGAGACCTGACCATGTTACAGGCATGCCTGCAGATCTATAACAAGAGCTTGTTTTTATCATATATAAAGGTTTCACATGCAATGGGTAACTCAGTGAAAAGTAAGGGACCAGCACACTTCCAACTTACTATCAGCATGTGTAATTTTGCATGGCAGAGGCAAATGATGTATTTCCATGTAGTGGACTTATGATAGAGTGAACAGCCTGAATGAGCCCACATGCACCCTCCTATATATTCTTCGGTATGTGTGAAATGCTAATGTTCTTTTGTTGTTTCTTTTTTCAATAGCCAGCAGATTGTTTCCCTTTCTTTGAACTGTGGTTGGATGCTTGCAGTATTCTATAGCCAGACCTTGGGAAGGTCACTACTGAACTGATTCAAACAATCACTTTTTTTCCCCCCCTACTGCTATCTTCTCCTTTTTTAGAGGCAGAACCCGAGGTCGACAACCTTCTGGTTTCAGATGCTACCCCAGACGGCTTCCGTCTGTCCTGGACTGCAGATGATGGGGTTTTCGACAGTTTTGTTCTAAAAATCAGGGATACCAAAAGGAAATCTGATCCATTGGAATACATAGTACCAGGCCATGAGCGCACCCACGATATAACAGGGCTGAAAGAGGGCACTGAGTATGAAATTGAGCTCTATGGAGTTAGCAGTGGACGGCGCTCCCAACCCATAAATTCAGTAGCAACCACAGGTATTGTCTTTGCAGTAGGAAAAACGTGTTCATGCCTAACCCTGTTAACATTTCTCCTTTTCCTAGGTGGTCTGAGCGGTTACTGAGACCTTCAAACTGTCTCCTGCATGTCACCAAGTTTTGATTGTTCCTATTGTTTTTGCATGAAAATATGCAGATTCTGGTAAACCACTAATTGTGATCATCTTCCTCACGACTACGTTCTAATTTGGTCCTCTCAGGGAGATTTAGCACACGTCACCTCATGTTGCCAATAGCCCCAAAGATGTTTTTCAGCTGCAAAGAGCCCATGGATAATTGATAATAGAGTTGGAGCCACAAAAATCCAGCTAAATAACTCAGACTGCGTGTTACACCGCATCAGAGAGCTGGGGCCACCAAGGCATCTAACTAGTTTCTTATTTAGGAGTTGGCTATTTGGAGAAACACGTGAATATTTATAACAAAACCAGTAATGGCAAAGTAACATTTGCTATCTCTGCAATGGAAGGCTCAGACAGGTTTGTGTGCAGCCTTGCTTTATTCTAGCCCGTGTACAGTGTATGAGTGAGCGAGAAATAAGTGTCAGAATGTCTTCAGCCTTAGTAAAGGAAGCAGAAAAACCCAGCTAGGAACAAAGGCTGCCAGCAAACAGACCAGCAAACCTAACCCAAACATCACCATGGAAATGAGGTCATGAAAATGAAAGCTGAAAGGATTGAAAATCCCGCTCTGTATTTATCACTCACACTTCTCCCTTCTTCCCTACATGGGCACATGCCCTTGTGTAAACACATGCAGTCATCACGGATCAGTTCTGCTACTGGTGGAAATCAGTGCAGTTGAAGACATCTGCTTTAAGCAGCACTAAGCAGCCCCCTCCCAAGGTCTGACCTCATATCTCTGCATGCAAAGCCATCCACACACTGGAAGGAAGGAGAGGGAGGAAAGACCTTGCGTGTTCACCATTGGGTTCACTGTCCTCTGTGGTTTCTTTCCTTGCTTTCACCAATTCTCCTGTGATAGAAGACATTAACCATAAAACACTGCAGAGTGAGGCAGCTTTGCACAGAGCTGCAGCGCCTGATTGAGTTGGCACGAGGGAGTTTGGACACTGATGCTCTCAGAGGAAGTCGGTGTCTCTTGAAGATATAATATCTGTAGAGATGCAATTCAGCCCTCAGCAGGGGACTGACTGGTGGTTGTGTGCCAGTTAATATCCTTGGTAGGAGGTGTAGAACTCATGCTGCTAATTTCCTCTTCTTTAAATGGTGTTTTGCCACATTCTGATGGGATTTTTCATCTGAGAGGATCCCAAAATGCTCTTTATACATGACAAAGGCTATTTCGTTTCCCTGTGCTCACAGGAACTGCTGTATTACCTCTCTGATACTCATTCAAGGACTGGTGTTTGCCAGGAGGGTCCCACTTGCTTTCTTTGCCATGTTTGCTCCTAGGAAAGCAGATGCAGTTGGGGTAATAGGGATGTGGACTCTTATGTAGTTAAGGCTTTTCTTACTGTTATTTGCTATGCAGCAATTTACCTGGTACAGCAAATGTGCATGAAGTGTGAACGCATGGAAGTGTGCACAGCAGAATTCAGATGGCATGGTATGCTTATTTTCTTGATAAGGCTGATGTATCCATGTGTATGAAACCCCTGAATGCTGGATGGCTGTGCTCCATGGAGTTATCCTTCACAATTTAGATTGAGTAGCCGGTTTAAGAGTCATGTGGCTTTGCTAACCCTACCTTGTTTTCTTCCTTCTTTCTCTGGCTTTTCCGTGTGATCAACCCCCCCCCTCCCCCCAAGCCCAAAATGTTTTGTGAGAAATTATTTACATTTCTCTTGAGGGCTCGGCTGTTTTTCTTTCCTTGACTTTCAGTTGATTTAGTGCATTGCTGCCGGAGCTTTGGGGACGCATGGAACAAACAGCCCTCTTTGACTTCTTTCCCGCAGACACGTTCTTTCCAATCTGTTCCAAGCACAGTCACTTATTTTCCCCCTTCTTTTGCCACCTTCCCCTTGCCCACGGCTTGATTCCCCCGCTCTTAATGTGGTTTATGTTTGGGATCCATCGCCTTTGTGCTAATGCCTCAGTATGTGTGGGCTGTTTGTTTCTTTTCACATTTCAGCGTTGTTTCGATTACAGTCAAAAAAGCAAATTGGAAGTGAGATGCTGAGTGTAAACTTAGAAGTGGCAGATTCCTTCACCACGTCCTTCCAGAAGCCCTATCAATCACGTTTTGCAGTAGCTTACTTCAGCTTTAAAGTAGAATGTTTCAGATTACTATCAGTCTGTTGCTACACGTCAGTTTGCATCTTCAGATTGGGTCACTTTGGCAACACTCATTAGACTTTGCTTGCAAGGCTAAACAACAAGGCTGTGCCAATGAGTCTGTCCCAGCTTAGTGATCTGATTTATACAGGCAAATGTCATGCTCAGGTTTGGAGAGGGTAAGGCTGGGTTGTATGGCAGAAAGCTGCAGTGGTACCACAAGTGCCTTTCCTATGTACCTAAGAAGAATCATGGTCTCTAATAGTGTTTCCAAGAAGAAAACCTCATATTGTAGGGTTAAGCCAACAGAAGTTACAGGCAGGCAGTGCTTGAGAAGATGGTTCCTGTGGGGGAAATGAGCCCAGGTCTTGTCTAGGCATCCTATGGTAGAAGCCTCATGCCCAAGGAGAGGCATCTCTGCATTGCTAAGGGTTGCTGTGTGTCACAAACAGGGCTCCAAAGCTCAACAGTAAAACTAAAAATCATCCAAGTGAAACCAGGTTAGAAAAACTGATAAATACAATGGTAATAAAATAATACTCCTCTAAGTGTTGCTCCATACACTGAAATCTCTGTTATTTTGTGGACACATCTGTGTTATTTTTAAGTTAGAAACTACTGTGATGCTATTGACAATGGAAAATTAAGGCCAAGTGGATCATTGCTCTGTGTGTGTGATAAAACCATTAACTGGTACTGCCTGCGTCCATCTGGCTGCATAGAGTATCGATAGCATTGGCTCCTGACATACAGGAGTAACACAAGTCACAGCGCCAAGGACTGATCAACAAATGAATGACCTTTTCTCTCTCTGTGATGTTTCTCTTCTCCACCGACAGTTGTGGGATCTCCCAAGGGAATCTCATTCTCGGACATCACAGAAAACTCTGCTACAGTCAGCTGGACCCCCCCCCGCAGCCGTGTGGATAGCTACAGGGTCTCCTACGTCCCCGTCACAGGCGGTGAGTGTGGGGACATGCAGGGGAAGAATTCGACTCCTGTACGTGTGCATTCACATTGATCACAATGTGTTTAACCTGAGACACACTTCTTTCAAGCATTTATGGAAAACTGCCATTAATCCACTGATGTTTGCATTTGTCCTAGGCACTCCCAATGTTGTTACAGTTGATGGAAGCAAGACAAGGACAAAGCTGGTGAAGTTAGTCCCAGGTGTAGACTACAATGTTAATATCATCTCTGTGAAAGGCTTCGAGGAAAGCGAACCCATTTCTGGAATACTGAAAACAGGTAATATATAAATAGCAGGTTTTCATCTGTGTTGTCTGCATCACAGAACAGACTCGGGAATGAAGGACTTTGATCTTGTCCCCTTTGTTCCTTTGTGACTTTGTGCTTCAGGTGAGAGCAGAGCTTGCAGGTTGGTTCAGGCTCCTACTCTGCCAAGAGCAGAGCTGACTTGCACTGGGGCAGATACTTCATGTGTTTACAGTCCTAATACATGGAAATGAAGCTTAATTAATACCATTCTACTGATGTGGGAGCAAAGAACCAGCTCACTGGGCAGTTCAGCCCACTTTCCTTTGTGTTCTCCACATCTCCCAAGTTCCAGACTGTGTCCTAAGCACAAAAGCATCCTCCCTCATTCTTCTTTTTTTCTTCCCTATGATATACCTTTAAATATCCCCACGGGAAATGTTTCTGCCACCATGAAGTCTCATTTGTTCATTATCTTTGGAGTCTGACAAGTGTTCAGAGAACCGTGGCAAGGACAAGATGATGTATATTGGATAATAAAGTGCAATTTATAGCCTGTTCCAACCGTACTTGGGGCAGACGTCTCTCCCAGCATAGGGAGAGCATAAAAGGAGGTGCAAAGCAGAGTCCCACAAGGATGTAAGGCGTGATGTTTGGATGGTTAGCTGGCTGTTGGACTGGTTTATTTTTGTAAGTGCAGGGTGAGCTGTTGGAAGGTCACAGTGGCTATCAATTGCCGTCACATTAGTTATTTTTCCCAAGCTCTGTCTCCTGAGTTCGCTCCAAGAAGCAGTCCAGACTTGAGGGTGTTGAGAGAAACATGTCAGCTCTGACAGAGCTGATAAGATTGATGTTATCAGGACTGATCTGAGAATGCAGTTAGTTACGTCTGTTCCCAGTGTTTAATCTTTCCACGCCTTGACCTCCCGTCTCCAGTGGAGGCATCTGATGCCTCTTTATAGGCACTGATGTTTTTTCTGCAGAGCTCCGCTATTCCAAAGGGAGCCATAAAAGCTGCTTCATCGAGCAGTAATGTTTGCACATTTTACATTGTATGGTCGCAACAGAGAGTTGCACAGAGCTGATAGTAATTGTCAAATTCCTTCATCATGTTATCGTTTCTTCCAGCTCTGGACAGCCCATCAGGACTGGTAGTGATGAACATTACAGACTCAGAAGCTCTGGCAACCTGGCAGCCTGCAATTGCAGCTGTGGATAATTACGTCATCTCCTACTCTTCCGAGGATGGTAAGAGTTAGTGGTGGGTTGGGGAGCTGTGAGTCCAGGAGGACAAAGATACTCTTGAACTCTTGAGCTTCTTGAAAAGGTGCTATAACTCATAAGAACACTAGAGAGTGCTAACACTCCTAGAGAGGGCTCTGGTGTTAACCCAGGGTCACCTCGTGGAGCTCAGAGCTGAGTGCACCACAGCATGTCGACTGCCTCTATTTGTCTTATCTTCTTAGAGCCAGAAGTCACACAGATGGTCTCAGGAAACACAGTGGAGTACGACCTGAACGGCCTTCGACCTGCGACAGAGTACACCCTGAGGGTCCATGCAGTGAAGGATGCACAGAAGAGCGAGACCCTCTCCACCCAGTTCACTACAGGTGCTGTGTCCCACCCTGCTGGCTGCCATCTCCTTGGTCCTACAAGGTTGACTTTTCCTCTTTTCCTTTTTGCAAGAAACTTGAATTTTGAAAGCGCTTCCACCATGTTTTAAGCATAAAATTTAGGATGACCTTTTTATTTCTTTAATTTTCAATTTCTGCAGAGGGATAGCGTGCTTTCCTAGCCTGTATTCGTATCCTTCCTGTACCCTCTGTGCTGAACTGTATCAGTGTGTGATTGTAATTTCTCTGTTCTCTCCTTCAGGACTGGATGCTCCGAAAGATTTAAGTGCTACTGAGGTTCAGTCAGAAACAGCTGTGATAACATGGAGGCCTCCACGCGCTCCTGTTACTGATTACCTCCTGATCTATGAATCCATTGATGGCAAAGTCGAGGTAGAGCACTTGTATGCAAACCTGAAGGGCTGTACCTCAAAACTGGGCAGTAAAGATGCTCCAAAAAGGTTTCTGATTTTCAGGGAAGCAGATTGCCTGAGCATGCTGACAATCAGTGCTTTAGAGTTACACACACACACACACACAAAAGCCTTTTGAGGTCTGGAGAATGATATTTCCAGATTTGTCCTAAAGGATGATCCTGCTCAGTTGTTTTGTGAGCTGCACAGAGTCACCTCTGCAGCGTGTATGTTCAAGGCGTGTAAACTTTTGTGCTGACCTGCTTTTAAACCACACACCTTACAGTCTATGGAATGAAATATTCACTTCCATACAACTTCCCTGAAGAAAGTGAGCAGGACAAAAACCTTTGAGGAATACCAGTTTTGTATGAAATAGCATAAATGGTTAAAGATACAACTAGAATCACCACAAAAAGAAACTGAACTATGTTACAGTTCTACTTAGCATGATTTTCTCACTGAGATTTCCTTGTGTTGTTTATTATCCCCATAGGAACTCGTCCTAAACCCTGAGATGACCTCCTACACCCTGACAGAGCTCAGCCCATCCACTCAGTACACAGTGAAACTCCAGGCACTGAGCAGATCTACGAGGAGCAAAACGATCCAGACCGTTTTCACCACAAGTAAGGACCTTAGAGCATGTAAGAAAGTGCACGAGTCCCATTCTCCCAGAGCTGTAGTATCTGCTTCCCCCATACTGGAACAATGACTTTTATTCCTTTATGCCCAGCCACATTATCTCTGTAGTCTTCTTTCTGATGAAACATCCTGCCTTTCACACGTAAAATCCTGATTGGGATGTCACATCTTAAAGCCCACACTGACTCCACACTGTTTATTGTAGTTTTTTGTGTGTGTATGATATCAATTACGAGCCAGTTTCCAGACTTAGCATGTGACTGTGCCATTGATCACCATGAATCATTTGAGTTCAACAAGTTAATGATAATTGCTGATCTCTCAAGGACTGTTTTCTGTTTTCTTTTTTTTTGTGTGCAGCTGGTCTTCTTTATCCTTATCCTAAAGACTGCTCCCAAGCGCTCCTGAATGGAGAGGTCACCTCCGGGCTCTACACTATTTATCTGAATGGAGACAGGACTCAGCCCCTGCAAGTCTTCTGTGACATGGCTGAAGATGGAGGTGGATGGATTGTGAGTAAAGGGGGGAGCTCATGGCACCCTGATGTGTGTCTGCATGTGCCAGGAACAAGGGTAGTAGGTCGCATCCCTGGTCTCCTTCAGCACTGTTAATACAGCTCTGTTACCAGTTATCAGATATCTCTTCACTTTATGGAGGGGAAGCTGAAACGACCATCCTAGATACCTTAAAAACAGACAATAAGGTGAAATGAAGGGAAACTGAACTTAGGTGGGAATGAGAGTTCAAAGATGCAGAGAATAGAAACTGGAAAATCACATTACCTGGGGGAGTCTGAGTATGCAATAGAAAAAACATAAGGAGTGTTCACCAGGCCTGGTGAACAGGTCTGAATCATAGGGGAGGGGAGCAGCAATGCCAAGCTCTGCATTGGCAAAAGCTGCCCTGCTAGCAGCCCTTCTGTCTAAGGCAGTTTGACTATAACTCTTCTTGCATGCTGTGGCTGTAGGTGTTCTTGAGGCGCCAAAATGGAAAGGAAGATTTCTACAAGAACTGGAAGAATTACGTGGCTGGATTTGGAGATCCTAAGGATGAATTCTGGATAGGTGAGTGGCAAGAATTTATCTTATCAAAGTGCAAAAGACAAGGAGCCATTCTGGAGCCTCTGCTCAATTGGCCAGGGTATTTAAAGGGGAACACAGTCCAAAGGAGGAGCAAGCTGCAGGGGAGGCTGAGATAGCCACATCCAACCTAGTTCCCTTCATAAATGTCACACCTCTTGGGTGACCAAATGTACCAAACCGATGCTCACTGTTGTGCTGTAAGAAGTCAGAACCCGGGAAGCAACAGCAAATGTTCTTCTTGCTGTACTCCTAGGATATCCCTAATGAGAAAAACACAACAATTAATGAAGTGGGGTAAAAGGCAAATGTGCGGAGACTGGACATTTTATTTGCTCATTGATGGAAGACAGTGACCATCATGCAGCACTGGCTTGGGTTGCTTTTCCCAAGTGCTGTGATTGGAAGGGCTGAGATGGTCTCTAAAGCTGTTTCTTTTTCATTTTGTGCTGATATTACCCCACAGCTTAAACAGCTGATCTTCCTGAGCGGTGTTATTGTCCTGGGCTGTCTTGTCTAGGCCAGTTTGATGCCTTTTATAGGACAAACGGATCATACTCGTATTTCCACAGGTCTGGAGAACCTCCACAAAATCAGCTCTCAGGGGCAGTACGAGCTGCGCGTGGATCTGCGAGACAGAGGCGAGACGGCCTACGCTGTGTACGACAGGTTCAGTGTTGGAGATGCCAAGACCCGCTACCGGCTGAGGGTGGATGGCTACAGCGGCACAGCAGGTGAGCTGAAATGTGGATTTCTTCTGTTCTGCAATTTCCTCTTAGCTGAGTCAAGCTTCCAGCACGTGCACGTTGCAGACGATCATCACAGCGGGTCCCCTTCTCTGGGTGTCAGGGCTTTGAAAATATGAACGTATCAGTAGCTTTTATGTTTCCGTTCTAAATCCTCCAGTCATTTAGGTGCCACTTTTTATGGCATGCTTGTGACAGAATATAAACAAGTATATTAAGCAGATACATATCTCATTTGGTCAATACTCGGCTGTCATTTACGCAGCTAATAATAACATGGCACAGGCTCATCTCCTGAGTGGAATATGCAGCAGAGTTCTGCTATGACAATGATTTGTAATTTCGCTGAACAAAGTGGTTTGAGTTGCCTTCAGAAACAAGAATTGTGTGCTCTCTTCTGAAGTAAAAGGAGTCAGTGCTGAAGAAGCTTAGATACACAGCCAGATGAGCGGTACAGCCCAAATGTTTTGTGCAGGATGATCACTCCCATGTAACCTAACTACACGAGCCACTGACTTTGCTTTCTCTCTTGTTCTTTCCATCCAGGTGATTCCATGACCTACCATAATGGAAGATCCTTCTCCACTTTTGACAAGGATAATGATTCTGCTATCACCAACTGTGCTTTATCATACAAGGGTGCTTTCTGGTACAAGAATTGCCACCGAGTCAATCTGATGGGCAGATATGGTGACAACAGCCACAGTCAGGTGAGTTTGATGTCTGAAGGCTTCTGTAATGTGTCAGAAGGAGAGGAGTTGCAGTTATTTATCTGGTGGTTCAGCCAGAAACCCATCAGTTAGTAGAAGTATAAATGTTTTTGTATGACTTTCTATGGACATCTCAAAAGTCTGAAGGGAACAACTGTAGTTTTCAAGTGTGAAACAAGATGTTCTTCCTGCTGTGAAGGCCAGGCAAAAAGAGACAGCTCAGGGAAATAGCTTATAACTTTGTTTGTACAGGTTGTGTTTGTTAGTGGACAGAGACCTGTGCTTCCCAGAGTCCCTTTGATTTGCTGTGTCTCTGTTACCAAGTTAGAGTGGTAATGCATTGGCACGGGCTGCCCAGGGAGGTGCAGCACTCACCATCCATGGAGTTATTCCAGAGCCATGGATATCTGGTTCTGAGGGATGTGGTCAGTGGGCATGGAGGGGGTGGGCTGAGGCTGGGCTTGGTGATCCAAGAGGTCTTTTCCAGCCTTCATGATCCCGTGATTCTAAAAGCTGAAACAAACAATATAGGCCGGCAACAGAGAAAGAAATCAAGTGGATGTGTGACTTCTCACGCTTCATCTTTGCCGTTGCAGGGTGTTAATTGGTTCCACTGGAAGGGCCACGAATACTCCATCCAGTTTGCAGAGATGAAGCTGAGACCCTCCAGCTTTCGAAATCTGGAAGGAAGACGAAAACGAGCATAAAGCCTTGGGGTGGTGAAGGGGCTACAGGCAGGGTGACGTGGGGAGGGACAGAGAGTGGGGGGCGCGGGGGGATCTCTGGCATCACTGGGGTGATGGGGGTGAGGAGCTGGTAGTCGTACCAAAGCACTGCAACCCTTGGCACAACAGCCCAAACAACGAGCCTTACGTGTCCCAGCAATTCCAGCAGAGCAGCTCCAGCTCTGCCCACCGCTGATGTCCTTCACGCCAAAGACAACGATCTCAAGGGTTGTGTGCTGTTTTCTTCCCATTTTTCTCTTCTCAGCCTTTGGGATGAAGTTTTTCCACGGTCTGATTATCTCTTGGGTGGCCCAGGGTAGGGGAGGGAGAACAGCTTTGTACATTGGTAGTTTGTTTTAGAACCAGCCATATTTTTTACACACAGAAATGTGTATGATTAATTATCATTATTATTATTATTATTAGATATAATGAAATCCTTTGGTCGTTGGAAAGCCTTTTTATATATATATATATATCAAGTACCACAGAGAAGAAGGGAGGGGGGTCAAGGGGAGGGAAAGCAGTACATTTTTAAACTTAAGCAAAAAAAAAATTAATATTATTAATATAATGACAAAGTAATAATAATAATGATAATAATAAGCTAAGTTTTTTTGTCATTTTTTTTTTTTTAAGAGAACAATGCTTTGGGGAACACAGCAGGACAGTGTCTGATTGTAAATGTCTTTTTTAAATAAAAGCACAATGACTTTTAAATACATTTCTACCTTTTTTTTTTGTGTGTGTTCGTACTTGTTGAGTTGGTTCACGTCCAGGGTGTCTGTACATACGTGGAAGTAAAAGGCTGAAATTGATCAGGCTGCTGAGCCCGTACTGAAAACTGTTCCTTTTCTTAGTGGTTGGCTGTAAGAATTCTGCTGGGTTTCCTGCAGGGAAAGGTCCTTAAGGATGTGATTTCTTTTAGCACACATTTCTCTTTCTTTTCCTGCCCAAAAGCCTTTACATGTTTTTCTCAGTATTACTGACCAACGCTTGCTCCATCTAGGTGGGAAGAACTAACAGAAGAAAACAAGGGAAGCACAGAGCTGTTGTTAGGTACCATTGGTGACTATGAACACTTGTGTAAATAAAGGGCTCTCTTTTTTGTATGAATGAAACCTATGTGTAGTTCCTCTGTATCGTGCTCTTCAGTTGAAGACAATAAAAGGTCTTTTGTTTTAATCCAGTCTCTCTGCCTTGCTTCAAGGTTGTGCTTCTCAAACAGAACAGATGCTTCGGCCCCTTCCTTGCCCAGCTGCAAGGTAAGATCAGATATTGCTGTTTTCACACCACAAGAAAAGCACTTTCTCAAGAGGGAAAGAATTCTCAACAGGGAAGGAATCACTTCGCCACTGGGTTCTTTCTTCCTAATTTCTCTTCTTCCTATATGCAAAGCATTACTGCAACCCTTCCATTTCAAAGCATCAGCTGAGTCATGCTGGGGTTACTGTCTGAGAAATGCCCAGCTGGGGAAGCAGGACAAGGCCCTCACAGAATTAGTGAAGCACTGGGGACCTTCTTATCGCATGATTCCTATGCCAGAATCTCTTGGCACTCTCCTCCCCCATCATAAGCACACGGCTGCGGTTGGCTGCCAGCAGATGGCGCACAGAGTCTGTCTGTCCTTGTTTGTGCTGCTCTGTTTTGATGTGCTTGTAAATCCTGCAGCAGTCCTGGCCCAGACATTGCCGTCCTTGACTGTCGTCTAGTGAATATTGCTTGTTTTGCACAGGAGACACAAATCTTTGACCTTCCAGAGCACTGCGGAGGGTCTGATCTGCTGCACCGTATTCAATTCATTCTCAGGAATTAACAGCACTTCTTTGCTGTTTGTCAGAGCAAACGGTCAGCATCATGAAAGAGAGCAAGTCCAGCAAAGAAGAAACACACTCCGCTCTCAAGATGTTCTTTGTGCTATTAGGAAATTGCACTACATTTATATAACTGAGACTTGAAAGCTTTTGCAGTCTGTTTGCAGGCGTTCAGAGGAAGAGCTGACATTTACGAAGCAATTTCCTTCCTTCTAGCATTATCACAAAGCTGAGTGTGCCTGGCTGTGATGTCCTGGTGCTTGGCAGATCCCAACAGGACTGCAGGAAACAGGCTCAGATTTGCACCTTACTCTAGAAATGACTTGTGCACACTGCACAGAAAAATGATGGTATTTCCTGTCATTACTCACTGAGATGCCCTGCTTGGTATTTTTCATGATTACTACCGAGAGAGAGAGAACCTGGCAAACCTTTAAAGTAACTCATACCAAAACACCCATCTGAGCTGACACCAGCTTGGTTCAGTACCAGAGGGCTCCGCTATGGGCTGTTGTATGGGTTGTTTGCTGTCTGCTTTTTCTTTCCCCTCTCTTCCTGATCATCACCTGTAAGAGTAGCTTAAAAATGCACTGAGGTTTGAAATTCATTTATACATCTGCCAAGGGTGCTCCAAATGCCTGCCTGGTAAACCACTGCAGCACCGGGGTGAATGCTTCCCCATCACTTCCATGCAAGAGCCCAAAGAGGACAGGAGGGGAACAGGTCCCAGAAGGTCAGACAGTGAGATCCCAGAGCTCGGAGGTACTGAAGGAGATATTTGGGGTTTATGGGTTACCCATAAGGGGTTGTTTTGAGAGGTTCGTGTGGCAAAGCAACTTTTCCAACCCCTGCTGGATTTAACCACTCTCCTTCACTCATGTGTGCATGCACAGCTCTGCAGAGACCTTTTCTCACACTGTGTCCCCAGCAAGACCTCACATTTGGAGGAGACACTTTTCAGGTGCACCAGCTCCAGGTGCAGCTCCCTGAGCATTCCTGACTCTGCTCCGATTAATTGAAGGAATGCATCTCATCTGTTGCTGGGCTAAACACAACCACAAAACCATCTTTTCTGAGCTTACATTAATGCGCAAGCAGCCCAAACCCTTGTAGTGCCCTGTAACATCCTTCCCATACAGGGAGTCACTTGATTTGAAATTAGAACTTTCAGTTGCTTTGCTCCAAGAGATTTTGTGTGCAAGCCGGGCTTGAGCAGCATGTAAAAGTAGCAGTCAGGTGTATCCTCTCTTCAGGATTTCCGTATCGTTTTCTTTGAAATAGTCTGCTCAGAAACCCGACTCTCTTTGTTCATGTCTCTTCTTCTTAGGTATTTCCCCAGCAGCTTCTCCAGGTGAAGAAATCTCAGCCCGCGGTGCCATCACGGCTTTCTGTGGGCTCAGCGCATGTTTGCTCTGATAAACAAAGGGTGGTTGTCACCGGGAGACTGCAAGCAAATAGCAGCAGGAGCTGCTGTGTGTGATGTTTGTTCTTGGAAGGCTGTAAAAAACACGTCTTTATCAGACCTTGCATCTAGAGAATAACACGACCTCTCTGTGGTGAAGATGTCAGTTTAGGTGAGAGGGAAACAAATAGAAGACAACATAAGAAGAGCTTTCTGGGTCAGCTGCAGATGCTCACAAACTCTCCCAGGCTCCAGCCCGCGGCTTTAGGAGCAGCAATGCAAAGCTGGTGATGATTGCACGTTGAGGTGGGTTTCGCTTCAGCGGGTAAGGGATTTCCACAGGTCTTCATCCTGCCTAGTATCGACCGTGTTCCTCCTGAAGGATGAATCAGGCCTATTTCATTCTGCAGTAGGAATGACATCCTGATGGAGCAGGAAAATGAAACCACCTGCAAGCCTTGCAACACCTCTGTTTAAAGGAGGGTTTTCTGCAGCTAGGAGGAGTTGGAAAAGAGAGAGGAAGTCGGTCCATTGCAGATCAGCAGACAAGCTGATGTCCTACTCAAGCGCAATCTCTGTCCTTCATCCCTTCTGCTCCTACACTGAGATACATCCACATCTCACTGCCATCCCCTTTAAAGCATGGGGAGCTTCTGAGATGGCATCTAAAGCATGGGGAGCTTGTGGTCCTTCTGAGATGGCACCTGGGAGGTTTTTCACGTGTGCCCTTTTTGGGTGATATTGAGGACAGTGCAGTGTGTTAATGGTTGAGCTCGATATGACCTGCAGCCTTCCCAATTGCTGCCGTCGTTCCCAAATTCAAGCCACCTGTGCTTGCATTGCGGCAGGGAAGGATTCCCCCCTGTTGTGCCTTCAGGGGCTGGAGCCATTGGGAACATACGGGTAAGGATGAAGGCTGAGGGCCCGTGATTTTACTCATTCACCTCTTTGTCAGGTACTTTCCTCAGAGGAAATCATTCAGCTTCCTGTGTCTTTACTGTAAATTACATGCTGTGAAGAGGAAAGAGAGAGCAAGGCAGACAGACAGGAAAAAAATAGGCACAGCACAGGAGTGGTTCCATGGTGCAGAACGTCCCTTTTGCTGTGGCTCCCATGGCCTGAGCTTGTACAGAAGGGGTTACAGACAGCAGCTAGCCACTGCTTAAAGCGAAACTGCTTTGAGACTGAAAGTGCTCGCTTCCTCCCCGCCCTTCCCCTGCCTCTTTACTTTTACTTTACTGGCTGCCTTGCCCTTCTATTTCTGTATCTGGCAAAGAGAGAGAAGCGATGTGCTTGGATGGAACGATTCCTGCCTGTGTCACTAGAGAGCAGAACGATCCAGATGTATCCCTGCCAATCGTTTCCACTTCTTCATCAAACCCCATCGCACAGCGCTGAGCTTTGGGAAGGGCTGGGGCTTTTTGATTTAATAAGACATTGCAGGTTTCAGTGCAAACAGGATGCTGATTGCAAAGAGGGCATTTAGCCAAGAGCCTTATCTTCCCTAGAAAAAAAAAGGGTTCGAAGGGAAATTCTGAAGCCCCCACAGAGAAGTTTCTGGCCCATTATGACAGATCCACAAAGTGCAACTGGCTGAGATAAAGCGAAAAAATTCCAATCCTATTCTGGGTATGTGTGTACCCTGAACCAGTTGACTTTTCTGTAGCGAATGTGTAATGGCACGAGTGGTGGGCATGGTGGGGATGGCCTGGTGGTCGGAATGGATGATCTTAGAGGTCTTTCCCAGCCTTTACGATGTGATTCTATGATTCTATATCAATAGTAAACATGTATTTCAACCCCCAAGATGTCAATTATGATGTTATAAGTATCATGCATATCCTCGACCGTGGTGAGAGGCATCCTTGTGCTTTGGTTCAGAGGTGTGTGAGGATATCCCGGCCATGGACATACTGGGATTCCCAGGATAAATTACCCCAATTTCATGTGTGTGATTGGAGTCTGTGCTTCCAAAAGGCCTTCCAAGCAATCACAGTGTCTCTGTATGTATCTGCCCTTTAGCTTTGCAACTCTACAACTGTCACCAGTGTAGGAATTCAGGCAGGAAACTCCCTGGTAAAACCCCCAGGTGCCAGAGGATGTAAAAAGTCACTTGAGATGACACATTGCTGGTCACTTATGTACCGCCCCACACTGCAGTGCTGCCCTTTCACTTGTTTGCTTTCCTGTTTGCCTTGCATAGGCTGTTGGGGTTTGTCAGGGCCCTTGGGCTGTTGGGACAGTGTCCTGTAGCTGGGCACCATCCCTTGCTTCAGCCTTGAGGCAGCTCTGTTTCATCACCTGATAGGTATGTATATGTGTAATATATGTATGTATGTGTGTCCACGTGTATCTATATGCATATAGGAATTCTCTGTGTATGGATTCACCCACAGGTAAATCCCCACTGGTGTATATTCACTACTCACTGTAGTGTATGTGTATGAATGCACACAAACAACTTACACATATACATATTGATTATAGGATATCTTGAGTTGGAAGTTACCCATAAGGGTGCTCATTGGCTTTGCACACACCAGGCACAAACCCTATGAGGGATAACACCATCAGCTCAGCAGAAATCTCTGTATTTCTTCTTGCAGCTTATAAAGGCAGCAACCACCAGCGTGCTTTTGTTCCTGCCAGTGTGCAGTGCTGGAGCTCAACAGTCATAGCAAGCAGAAATCACCAGTGCTCTGAAATAGTGACAGTTTGATGGATACTTCCTTCCACTCAGCTGTTAGCGAGTGATAAAAGCACATTTGTTTTTACTGTTATGGCCTCTATTGTCATTATAATGTGTTTATGAGTGGGGATTCTGGTTTCGGTAGCAATCACTTCATTCACTTACGTATAGGCTTCTAGAAAAAGAAAGGACCAAACCAAAGGAGCAATGATTGTAATTCTGGCTTTGTTGAATGCTCCTTACATTTTCCTTCTCCTGGGGAAGGATTTAGCAGTCTGTACTTTTAGAGCTTCTCTCCTTGCTCTGGTTTGGCAATTCTCATCCAACTTTCCATCCTGATAAAGCAAGGATTTGGGAGGCTTTGCATAACTGATGTCCTGGTTCACTGCAGGGGAGGTTCAAGGTCCCTTCCAACTCAAACAATCCTATGATTCTATGAATAAAGCATGGTTAAAACATGGCTTTGGTTCCAACTGAAAACCAAACTGAACATGTAACAAAGTCAAAGGCTTCCATAGCAAAGAGAACTGAGCATCGTGTATATTAGTGGCCAAAGAGCACTTTGCTAAGTGATTGTCTAGGGATGTAAAACTCTGCATTGGGTTTTACTTTATGTCAGCAGTGCTGAGATCAGGATGCGTGTGCCTATAGATTAGGAGTCAGATTAAGAATATGTATAACATGAATACATTATAATAGCAGGTGTCATTCCTGCTAGGAAACCACTTATATTTTAGTCAAATAGGTGTGTAATTATAGTTTCAAGATTTTCTATTGGTGATCTGCATGTGTGAATGTGTGTGGGTAGGTGCATTTTACATATATCTCTGTGTGTGTGTGTGTATATATATATATATATATAAAACCTTTGGTGTTAACAACAGCTTCTAAGAGGAGGAGTATTGAATGGAGCTTTGTGTTTGAGCACAAACACTTTGCAGAAGGCTTCTGTTAGGACTGTTGCTGCTTGCAGTGCAGTGTTTCCTGGGCTCTGCATGGGCAAGGCAAGAAATAATAAAGGGAGGCAGACTGTCACAGAGGATTTTTAGCAACCAGCACTCACGTTAATCCTCTGACCTAGTTTCTGAAAGGCCTATATAAGGAAGAACATCGTGAACAGCTAATATGCAGTGCCCACATTTAAGACTTTGGAGCGCATCAGTTCTGAGATTCATCTGTCTCTTCCTGGAAAAAAAATAAAGCACAGAAAGCAAACCATCTTCAAAGAACATTCCACCCCCCCACCTTACAAAGACTTCATGTCTTAGCAGTGCTGCGAGTTGTCATCGAGGCCCTGAAAGTCTGTGCTGTGTTTGCCCACCTGTGTGTATGTTGCCAGATGGATTTCATCAGAGAGGAAAATTCCTCCCTAAAATGACCCAGTGCATTTCAGTGGAGTTACTGCAAAGCACATACAGAAAGATCCCTGCAGCCATGAGTGCAGTCATGAGTGCATCACCCTATGGCGTAGAAGCATAGAATCATGGAATGGAATGGCTTGGAAGGGACCTCAAAGGCCATCTATTTCCAACCACTGCTATGAGCAAGGTTGCCAACCACTAAATCAGGTATCAGATCACACTGCCGAGGCATCTCACCTGATGTTGAACAACTCCAGGGATGGGGCATCCACAACCTCTCTGGGCATCTCCCTGGTAGACTCCTTCCTTACTTTATGTTTTGATGCTGTTGGCAACCTGAAGTCTACAGTCTCTTTAGGTCCAAATTCACCTGAATCTGGGGCCACTCCATTCCCACATGGCCAATAAGAGAGGTCTGGGGCTTCTTTCTTCTGCAGGAGATTCCCTTTGTCTCCCAATGGGGCTGAAAATCAGCAAATCAGTACAAAGTTTAACAAGTTGGACTTAAAAAGCAGGAAACCTAGAGCTATTGTCCATATCTGATCCTTTCTGGCCATTTTTCACCTCTGAGAGCTCTTATTCCACTGCTTACACTGGTTCTAGCTGAATGTACAGCAATACATGGCACTGGTGCTGCTTTTAATTTAAGTTGGGGGATATGTAGTTAATCCTTGTAAGAGACATGAATCTATTTCTCATGTCATTGTCCTTTCAAGAGCTGGTTGGTATGCTCTAGAGTAAGAGGCATGATAGTGTTTTAATGCCCATCAGTCAAGAAAGAGGTATAGCAGTAATTATAGAGATTTGTATTCTTTTGTGAGGGCTGCAGCCTGGCTTACAGGCTCAGGCACAGAAATGTTAGCTTGAAACAGGCTGCTCCTCAGGCTGAGGATGTTTTCAAGGCCATTGGGAGAAAGTGAAAACCCATTGCGCAGTGCTGTGGTTGGGGAAGAAAGATGATTTGGTTCCTAGATCACCTATCACAGCTGATTTTATAACTTTCTTGCTTTCTTCCTAGAAGAACACTTAAGGGAGAAGGCTGTCCTTATATCTTTGCTTGTATAACTGCAAAATAGCACAGCCACTAATGGGTGCTCTCCAGGGGCACGCACGGGGAAGAGTGCAAAAGAAGAGCTACTCCCTGCCACTCTGCATGTTAAATGTCTTTGTACTCTTTCTTCTTCTTAGATTAAATTTATCATCTCAGAGAGAAATCTGATGGAAAATTCTTCCTGCTGGACTCCGTCAAGCACAAGGGACAACAGACCTCACTCCTATTTCCATTCTGTGTGTCAAAACCCAAGCACACAGGCTTGTCCAGCTCAATGCATGCAACTACCAGTGCCAAAAGCATCACCTTCCTGCCGTGTCTGCCATCCTGTTGCCTGAACCACCCGTGCACCTTCTCTCAACCTCAGCTCTTTCCTCCCCTGGGCAGATAGATCAGGATGAGCTCTGCTCCACCAGTGTGTGGCAATGCCTCCATGTGGCTCCATTCAGACCCATGGGAGGATGGCGGATGCTCCGGTCATGGCCACGCTGCGATTCTTTGCCCTTCTCTAACCTTTCTCACCACCCCTCTGTTTATAAGGTCTTCGCAGCACTTGTGGGTTTCTGTAAAACTGCAAAACAACGAATGTCCCCTGGTTAGCAGGAAACCCTACAAAACCACACCAGCAGCCTGACGGTGCAACTCAAGTGCGGCGACACCATGCCCTGCCCCTTCCTCCCAGCCCAGACAGGCACACGGCTCCTTCACCCATCAGCAGCTGCCCTCCAGGTCTCACTGCCCTGCAAGTTTCATGCTGAAGAGCACTTCTGGGTTGTCCTTGTTCTTCTGCATTGGCTGAGCCTTAAGGCTGCTCCCCCATATATCCGGGCTCTGCCCAGCCATTCCAATGCCCCCCTTGGCAAAAGCTGAGTCACAGCAGCTTCCAGGGTTTTCATCACCTATTTCAACACCCCTTCTGTTTCTCACCCACTGTTACAATGTAAAGAGCATAATGTGAAGACGACAACCTGTAGCAGATGTCTGTAAGGGCTGTCAGACTCTGGTGGAATGGGCTGAAAGGAGACTTTGTAGTAGGGAGAGGGTTAGGGGATGCAGGGGGTTCTGGGCTTCACTGTCATCCCAAAAAGGGAAGAATGAAAGGGCTTCATGAAGCATCAAATGCATTGAAGCGAGGCAGGGATGGATCCAGTTCTTTTAAACAGAATCGTAGAATTGTGGAGTTATAGAATCTAGAATGATAGAATCTAGAACCATGGAATCTAGAATTATAGGAGAGCCCAGGTTGGAAGGGCCACTCAAAGATCGTAGGGTCCAACCTTGTGTGGGAAAAAGGAGACTAGGTGAGCTTATCTAGCCTCCAATAATCTGTCTAGATGTGTATATTGACACAAAACCTCTCCTGATAAAGTTCTACTCATTGCCTCTTGTCTTCTCCATGTGGGGCCTTGTGTAGAAAGAGCTTCCATCCTCTTTGTAGACCAGATTTAAGTACTGGAATACTGTAATGAGGTCCCCACCCTCAGCCTTCTCTTTTCTGGAGTGAAAAGTCCTCCATGTCCCTCCCTTGGACCCTCTCCAGTCAAGTCTAAGGGTCACTCCAGTAAAATAAGTCCTTCAAAACAAACACTAAATGAAAAGCGCATTTGTTTTATGCATTGCACAATTAAATTATGGATCTCGTGGGCCTCAAATAGGAATCGGATAACTCAGATGAATGGCCGCTATATTTTGTCTGTTGCTCATACACTCTCCCGAAGTATCTGATGACTGTGATTGCAGATGGTGTATTGAGCTAGATGAATATTTGGCCCGACTGTCAAGAGCTACTTAAAAAAGCATTAACAGAGGTCACCACCCGCTGTCTTTAGCCACTGTAATGAGTCAGAGCACTGTACTCAATCTGTGTCTATGCCAAGCTATTCGATGCACGCACAGGTCACATTTTCTAGTTCCTATTGTTGCTGCTGTTTCTGGGTTAAAAATAGGATTACAGCTTCCTCCTTATCCACCTAATACTGAAAGGATTGTTGGTGTCTGGTGAGGGCTGGGTCAGGCTGAATTCACACTTATTTAATAGGTGTTCTCCTGCTAAAATGAATCCCACAGAGGGGTTTTTAACTTGCAGTTAATTGCAGGAGATAATTATCGGATATTTTCCTACTCTTTCATTCTGCTTGTGCTATTAAGGTTCGTGCATACTATTTAATAGTAATTTATTGAGAATGGGAGAGTGTTGCCCAAGTCTGTGCTCTGAATTACTCAGAGAAGGGAGATCATATCTACAGACGTTTACAGCACTCATTAATATCTTCATCACCAGGTTAATGAGCGAGGGAAAATGTTTCTATCGCCCACCTCAAGCTTTGGCAAGAGCCAAGCCTATCAGAGGTGTCAAAGCGATTCACCTCAGCTTTGCTCATAACGTTATTTAATCCTGCTTACTTCCAACGCTTCCAGAGGTTTTCAGCACTTTGTGGTTTCACCACAACCATTCAGCAAAATTCAACTCAAATTCATGAACTGACTCGGCTGGCCCCGGAAGTGCCTTTTCCAATGAACTGATGATTCACTGACCCATCTTCTCCCAGCTTCAGAGCCGCAGCATTTAATGGAAGCTCTTTGATCAGAGTGATGACTACCACAACTGATTCCACTGTAGGAGTGCTGAAAGCATAGGAGTGGGCTGAGCAGCCTCTAGGACTATCTTCTTGTGGTAACCCAAACACTCACGGCACCTCCTCCACTACCTCCTTTCAATTAATCTAACACATTTATTGCCATCCAGCCACTGCCAGGTGCCAGGGTTAGAACCACCAGCCCTCACAGTCTCCTTATGATTGGGATGTGCTTTAATTTGTGGGTCCATCACATGAGCTGTCGTTTTGCCTTCTGCCTGTCTAGTTTCCCTTCCTTTACACTGCACAGTCGGCTGCAGTTTGGGCTAAATATTCAGATTTTGACATTATATAGAAAGGGAGGAAAAAATTCTCTGCGGCCTACAGAAGTTTCTTGTTTGCACAGAGGAGCCGTTACAGCCAGATCAGGGCACTCAGCCTAAGCAGCCTCATCACGCTGCCTTCATCCCCACTCTCTGCTCCTCCTCAGTCCCCCATTATACACGTGAATGTCTTGCCTGGCTCCACAAGTGTATAATTTCTTCATCCTCAGTTTACCCACCTTGAGGCTGAATGCCAGACACATCACAGACCCAGCTCCCCCCTCCAACTCTCTGCCACTCCCATGTGTTGCATCACAGAAGAAAGAAGGCTAACAAGGCAGCCTCATCCTGTGATGCTTTAACACAGACACCAACAGTGTGGCTGTACAGTGGATATTCACAGCCTTCTAGTGGCCCTACACTTAATTTCCAGTGAGTCCCAGTGCATTTGGTAATGAGATTTAATGATAGCAGAATTCAGAGGCCCCATTCCCAGACACTTGGGGACTGAATCTTGCAGGCACCCAACCCATCACTTACAGCTTCAGCTCCTTACTTCTCCTCCAGCTCTTGACAGCTCTGCCTGCTTTGCCTGCTGGTGGTCCCACAGCACTCTCCCCACATCTTCGTGCACTGTCATCTGATCCTTGTTACACTGAGGTGTAGAAACGTGTCACAAAGCAAAACTCCCCTTTTCACCACCAAAATGTAGCAAATGAAGTTCAGAGGGCTTAATTTTTCCCGTGGTTTCAAGCTGAATAAATACATAGGATGAATAAAATAGTACCAAGTGAAGATTTCCAAAACAACTTATGATTTTTCTAGAAAAATGAAATCATTCTCTTCCCCAAATGCTGAAATGATATTTTCAAGCTTATTAAAATTCAGAGTTAAAATTGCCCAGCACTGGGACAATTCATGCACTTCATCCTGGAAGATAAGAGTCTTAACAACGTGATATAAACCAAGCTCAGTGCTTTGGCTTCCTATCAGGCTTTGTATTGCCTGTTTAGTCTGCACATTCATGGAACTGTCTTGTAATATGCTTGTACAGCAACCAATACTGCATTTTTCCATTGCTGGCTTTTACCACAGGACAAACAGGGCTTTGCTGAGGCACAAAGAGGTTTTTTTTATACAAGTGCAGCAATAACTCCGTTCATCTGCTTACCGAAGCTTTTATGTCTCATTGCTATTTTTAAGGCTATGCGGTCTTTTGTGTCTGTGTCTTTTGGCAAGAAAAACGCATGTAGCAGCATTGATCGCATGGCAAAGCGGCAGCAATCACAGCTGCAGGTTAGTGGTTGGGCTGCACTGTCTCCCCTTCCTCAGAGAAGTGCCTGAGCGAATGACCTATATTTGGTTTGTGGCTACCCCATAACTGATACGTCTTCGTATTATTCTTCGTATTGACTAATAATAACAACAACAACCTCTTTGTGAGCTGTTTACCACCCACTTGTATCTATCCCCGAAAAAACCCAGAGGAAATAACATGAGGTAACATTCTGCTTCTATTTATAATCAGAAGTACAAAAAATGCTTCCCAGTAATAAAGCAAATAGATGTTTATCTGCTGCGGCAGAAATGTTGAGTCGGGTTTTTGAAATTCCAAACTTGAAGTTTCCTTTGCTTGTGTCAAAGCTGTTTCATCTCCTCTCACAGCCTACACCTCCACCTCCTCTTTCTCACTGTCCTCACCCGACTCCTTCCCTCATTCCCTGGCTTTTCCTGGCTGATCAGACACGCAGGCTGTCGGCTGTCAGGCACTTCCCACAGCCCTGGTCTGCGATGCCATATCTCTAAACTGCTTGAGATCATGGTAGAAAATCCACGGCACCAGGAAAAGGCTTCACAAAGACACTCCGTTAGTCAGTTCTCCATCCCCTGCCTCAGATCTTCTGTCTGTAAAGCAGCAGAAACTTGGTAGATCCTTCTTGTAAAAAGATATGAACTGCGGGGAGGAAAATGCAGAAGACAGTCATACTGCAACTGGCCAAAGGCATTGGCGTGCCCTGCTCAGTGCTAGGCTTAAACATGTCGCTTTGCAGCACAAGCAGACAAGTTCAGAGCAAGCACCACTGACTCCTCACAGAGCGGTCAAACTCTTCCCTTCCTAACCTCTTCCCTGATGCTTTTGGCCTGGGAAACTTAAGGCAAAACCACCACCTTCTTGCCTGAAATATTCAACAGAAGAGTAGAAGTGGCACTGAGTGACATGGTGTAGAGTTGACAAGCATGGGGTGATGGCTGGACTAAATGATCCTAGTGCTCCTTCCAACCTTATTGTGGAATCATAGAATCCTTGGAGCTGGAAGGGACCTCTGAAGGCCATTTAGTCCAACTCCCTTGCAATGATTCTATGGTTCTGTGTTTCTATGATTCTTCTCTTTCAAGGGATGCTGACAGCTGGTGAGGCCATTCGTTGGCAGTGTGCTGCTTTCTTCTCTGTGCTGCAGGGCACGAGGAGGGACGTGGCCCTAGACACACATCAAGGCCACTGCACAGCACAGAAGTGGAACCAACTTTCCTTTCAATCTGAGTTTTACTCATAGGCCAACCCCCCCTCCAGCAAATGGCTAAACCAAACCAAAACAAATCAACTTGTCAAGACACATCCTGAAACTACCTGATTACACTTGCAGTGGCCGCAGAGGTACAGGATATTTTTATATTTTTGTGGGTGTCTCTAACTTTCAATTGTTTGCTGTGCTTTCTTTTTCTTTCTTCACTCGAAGCACTGTTTGAAGTTGCAGTTTCCCATCCTTCATATTCTGAGAAAAATCCTCCGTTGCAGGTCTTTCCTGCTAAATAGTTACACTGGCATGTGAGAAAAACGATTCAGCATCTAGAAAAAGTCCTTGTGTGCAGAAATCTGAGCACTTTGTTCTACTTTTTTGATCAGACTGAGGGATGAAGATAATTGGGGTCTGTGTGAATTCATTTAAGTTGAGAAAAATGAAGATTTTTACCAGTAGAAGTGAGAGTTAATGGCTGAGGTGAACAAGCCCCAGGGCTTTCCTCTTTTCTGTCTTCCTGTCTGACTCTGTTTGTTCCATAGAAATGAGAAACAAATCCATGAGACCGAGGTTAATTAAACATTGGCATGACTCCTTGAAGGAAATGGCAAGTCCATCATGACTGGAGGACTTTGCAATGAAGGCTAGCTGTCTCTTATAATGAAATCTTCAAGCCTAGTCAAGTTTCTTGGTTCAGCTGTGCTCAAAAAGATAATGTCTATGGAATTCAACCCCAGAATTAGTACTGATATATTCTGGATGACAGAAGTGGTTCAGTGGGTGAGAGACAGCCTTCAGATTTAACAACAACAAACAGCCAAAAAACGTTTGCTTATATATCACCTAAAATGCATTTTATTTCATGAAAGCATTTCTACAGTAAAAGATATGTCTCTCATTTGTGCACCTTCCAACTCACCGTTATCTTCATTTATCTGCTATTTGACTTGCATAAGCTTAAGGCTGGAGCTGTCGTAAACATGCATAGTAATTGGAACTACAAGCGCTTGGTTAATGTCCTGGCCTTACTTAGAAGTGATTTCAGTTCTGTTCTCTACTGGAAGAAGTCACTGTTAATGAGAGAGAATGCCAACAGATTCTTAGTATTTTCCTGTTCTCTTTAAACCCCAAATTATTCTTTACTGTAGAAAGAATAAAAGATGTAGACATATCTATGCAATGCCATAGCACCCGTAGATGTCCCACCATAAGAATCCTTTGTTTTACTCTGCCAGGCATATCTTCAAAGCTATACAAGATCAACACAAGGACCAAAGTCAAGTCCAAAGTTAGGAACCAAGGAGGACCAGTCAGACGTGTATTTTTAGTCATTTTATTCTCAGAAGGCAAAAGGGCATAGATAGCAATTCAAAGTGCTTTGGGACATTAAGGTTCATATATATTTTTTTTTATGACTCCATGAAAATTTCATAATGAAACTCCAAAAAAAAAGAGATGAAATATACGGTTTAGTCTGGAAACCATGAGCAATTCTGTGGTTTTGCTTGGGTTTGTACTGAAACTTGTCAAAACTAGGTAGTTTCTTCTCATTGCATCTTACCTAAAGATTTTGAATTCATTCATACCTGAAACTGAGAGTGAAATTCAGGGGGCATGAACCCATGTAGGGAAAACGGGTTTGCATGAAACCGCAGGTCAGGTTTGCACCACTTTGAGTTGCATCGCGTTTGCTGCTGACTCACTGAACCGTGGCTGGTGCTTGATGGACTCCATGACTCTTTGGCTACTTGGGAATTATCAGGCTGCTGTGATAAAACGCCTACCTGTGTGCTACTCTTCAAGGCTGACGCACTGGAACAGGTTGCCCAAGGAGGCTGTGGATGCCCCATCCCTGCAGGCATTCAAGGCCAGGCTGGATGTGGCTCTGGGCAGCCTGGGCTGCTGGTTGGCAACCCTGCACGTAGCAGGGGGTTGGAACTAGATGAGCACTGGGGTCCTTTTCAACCCAGATCATTCTGTGATTCTATGATTCCACCTGTTGTGTTTTTGCCAGCTGGATACCCTTGTGTTGGTTGACAAATCTCCGCTGTGGAAAAAACCTGGGGAAAAAATATAGAGAATTGGTATTGGCAGAAAAACCCCATGTTTGGTACAGCACTATGTGTGGATGGGTTGGCCTCATCGTCCTTGGGACAGACATCTCAGTGTCCAGCTCTTCTGAGAGGGTGAAAAACTTGCTTTCCCTGCCAAGTGTTGCGGACCAGAGGCAGTATGGGTGACATTTGCATAAAGACATCAAAGAAAAGCAAAGCAACCAAATTTCATGAAAATAAAAATAAAAATATCGAGAACAGACAGACAAGATTAAATTTTTTAGCCTAAGCCTGAATAAATTGAGACTGACATTGCTGAGGTTCCTGGGTGATATTAATTCAAAGGAAGCTCAAGTAGAAATGACCTGAATATCAATAGAAATGCACGGAGCTTTTGTATGCAGTGATTGGAATCAGGGACAGAAATACCAAATTTTATTCCAAAGAGTGCAGAAAGAACAGGATTTACATTGGTGATGTCCTTCTTGTGAATAAGAAATGTGGCTTTGATAAAAGCTCTGGGCATTTTTAGGGTAACTCTTCTTGTGAGAATGCTGTCAGTATTTTGCCTGATGTTTACCTTTTCAGGTGCAGAAAAGGACAGTAGTCAAGGCTGTAGCCTTTTTGATTTTGCTTTTTCATCCTCTTGTGACTCACGCATCAGCTTTATTTTCTTTTTTACCATCCATTTTTTGAGAAGCTTTGAGCACATCACTTAAGCTACAGCTGAGGTGCCCTGGGCTGCAGCTTTACTCTGCGTGCTCAAATTCCTGAACCACGTCATGTCAATGCCATAAAGGCTATTCAACGAGCTCCAGTTGTCAGATGTTTTAAGTCAGAATGAGGGTGGGCTTGGGGGAGTCTGCTTTAAGCTGCCTTAAGCACGAGCTATAAGAACAACCCCACCTCAGACCAGGAGGTGACCTGAGGGAGCTCCGTCACAAACACTGGAATGGAGCAGTGGCTTTTGCAACCCCATTATAGGGATGGGAAAAATAAACAGCTTCCCCAGCTCTTCTTTGAGAGGAAGAGTGATGGTGTTTCATTATTTGGAGGAGGATGAACTCATGAAATCTTTCAGCTTGCCAAAATTATAAATATATTTTCACGCTGCGTTTGCGCTCTTGCTGTGATGTATGGACCATTCTTCAGGCTAAATGTGACTTTGACTTTTCCCTTGTTCACGGATTATTTCCCAACAGGGCTTAGTATACAAATGCCACACTGAACAGGTTATGTGTATTTCCCTTTTTATAAGACAAAGGGAGATTTATTAGCCGACAAAGGCCAGCTTTCAGCCGCTCTTTATTTCTATTTTGCATACTTTCCACCTCCAGCTACATCCAGGTGTGGTGCAGTTCTGTTCTTCTGGCACAGTTCAGCCAGAGACGATTCGGTCCCCAGAAAGGTTTTATTATTTTCCATCCGACCTCCAAATCACTTCTTTCTCTCCTCAATCAAAAGCTTTCACTGCACTCCCCATGCGCAAGGAACACAAATAACAGGTTCTGACACAGCTGAGACCAACATTTCTATACTTCAGGACCCCACATCGTCCCACAGGCAATTACTCAAATTCCATGTTCTGAAATACAGCTCTGTTGACTCATAACAGTGAATGCTGCTGAAAGATAGCAAAGACATAAAGTTGGGCAGCTCCTTCTTTGGGGTGGGAGCTTCATGGTACTGCCTGGCCTTCCTGGGACTCCAGTTGAGCAAATGCACTCTGTGACAAAGCTGTGGAAGTTATTGCATTTTTACAGCTGTTCCATTCGTACCACTTTATTATTGTCTTTTATTATCAATCTTGATGCCTCTGCTTTCCACCTGCACTTCCAGGGAGATGGATGTTACATATCACCCCCGGTATAAGATGTCTTTCCCTCTGTAGCCAATTTTCAGCTAATTTAATTTACCTCTTTTTCTATTGCCTTACAAGGCTGAGTGATATAATTCTTTTGAACAAGGAAAACAGTTGCACAGCACGAATAAACACTGCTTAGCTTCCCAAGGAGGTAATAGTGTGCAATAGCAGCTCTAACCTATCTTTTTCTCTCTTATTTTCCTCCTGTCTGGTGTCTATTTTTATTCAGCCATTTTATTGGAGAAGCAGAATGAGAAAAGAACATTGCTATTCTTGGAAACCTTCCATCATGTTGCAAGAGCAGAAGAAGGCCTGGATGAGAAACACACAGAGCCTTCCTCAGAAGACTCCTTTACAGCAACTGCCAACCATATCATCACAGCAGTGTTGGGAGTGTGATACTGGAGTGTCATTTACTTCACGCTGGGACCTACCCTGGATCAGGAGGAAATGAACAGGCACATTCTAATAAATATTATATAAAAGAAATCTTTGTCACAGCTGATTTTCAACAGGAATTCCATCTCACCCAATGGGAAACGCTTCCTACCATGCATCAGTAAAGGTAAGGCAAGGTAGATGAGACCTCTTTGATCCATGGTTGTAAGTTCGTGTGCCACTCCTATGGGATCCAATGGAGCAGTGTTTTTGGCTCCTGCTCAGCAGGAGGACCCTGCCCCATCTCCTTCAGCTTGGGCTGAGGCACTGGGGACAAACACAACAGCAAAGCACAACACAGGAGAATGATTCATCGGAGGAAGTTCAAAAACCTGTGATTCATACCCTGAGTGCCAATGATGTTTTGCACTAACCTCAGTTTACTGAGGTTGCATTTCCATTATCAAGTGATTTACAAAGCATCCGCATGTGCACTTGGGTACAGTTCAGCCTCTTTGAAGGCAGGAGCCCGACCGCCCCATGTTTGCTGCCTGAGACCCTTAATTAGGGCACAGCTAGGAAGCATTCACAGTAATTAACGACCCATTGTGGTGAATATTCTCTGAGCTCTCTCAGGTGTTGAAAAGCTCAGGACAGGGCGCTGGTAGCAAAGTGAATGGATGTAAACATGAATGATGGTTTGATAAGAAACAGGCACTGCCCCCACTGAGGATAAAAACAGAAACTCCCAAAAGCATCTGTTCTCTATACACCTCTAGATTTCAATGTTGCTGGGCCACAGGCCTCTGAAGAACTGGCCTTTAATGTCTGCCAGAAGGGTTTTCAGTTCTCACAGACTTCAAACAAAGGTGATTTTCCGTTGACCACATGGATGTGTTTTCAGTTCTCAGCAGTTCGGTTCCTTTCAGCGAAGAGGAGATAACTAAATATTAAAAAGGGGATGGGATATTTTGTTCTTTTCTGCTAAAGACGCTCACTTGAAAACTCTACCAAGAAGTCATTAGAACTGCTGGTTTTGTGGTTCACTTGTTTTCAGCCTCTCTGTCCTTTTAAGCAAAGCTCTTTGCTGCAGAGGATGCAGCAGGTGCATTGTATTAAGAACCAATGCTATTTGGCCTCTCAACCAGGGCTTGTAAGAATGGGTGCAGCACTGGTGAGGAGGTATGAAAACAGTGATCTCAGCTCTGAAAAAGAAGCATAATCAGGCAGGTAGCATGGTAACCCTATAGAGAGATGTTGTTGGATGTAAAGGGTAACAGAGCATTGTACTGAAGTTATGTGCATCACCACCAGCTTGACAGGGAGGTGAGGTGGTTATTTACTGCCTAAGAGCTAATTTTTTTTTCCATGTTTTCCCCTCATCTTTCATTGATCTATTTTTCTTTTGTGGTTATCAGCACTCTAACATCTGCTTTTTTTACTTACGTGTAGGTTTAGCATGAGTGTCCTGCCCTTGTAGAAGGAGCTGACCATGCACATCTCTGTGCAGCCATGAAAACCTGCAAGCTCACAGTGTTCTTCTCATGGCACTGAAGATGATGAGACATTCTTAAAACTACAACACCATTATCCTCTTGTAAGTCATTTTCCTTGCTGAGTTAAATACCTGCTCGGCTATAAGCAAGAGATGCTTAAGGTCTTTTCAAGCATAGTAGATGCTGCCAGTCACAGCAGTTAAGAAGAACTGGATTAAATAGAAAAGTCCTACCTCTGGTTTGAGACTCTTAAATGCCAAAGTCAGAGGAACCTGGATAATTGCACTCAATAAATAACTTTCCCTGCTTTTCCTGTTCTGATGTCTTTCACAAGGCATCTCTAGTTGTTGAGCTCTATTGAAGGGAAGTTGCTAGGTTAGATGGACCCTTGGATCCTGTTTGGCCATTTCAGGGGTTCCTGAAAGGCAGGTTCTGTCTGACCAACCCAATCTACCAGGTAACAGTAATAGGACAACAGGGAATGACCTTAGTTCCATCAGTGGAGGTTCAGGTTGATATTAGGGAAACCTTCTTAGAATGGTGATGCATTGCCACGGGAAGGTGGTGGAGTCACCATTCCTAGGGGTATTCAAGAAGCATGGAGGTGTGTTCATGTAAAACACGAATTGCATGTTTTAGAGGGGATGTGTTGGTAGTAGGACTTGATGATCTTAGAGGTCTTTCCCAACCTTTATCATTCTGTGATCTCTCTGAACGCAGAGCACTGGAGATCACAGTACTGGGATGCTACGGAGGAGAACAAAAGGTTGCTCTGTGCAACAGGAAGGCAGCGCTCCAGGCAATGTACTGCACCGAACTAGAGCTGCACTGAGTACAAAATGAAACAAAATTTGCATAGCTCTCTTTTTTCACGGAAAGCCAGTAGCAGGGAGGGGGCACTGATCTTAGTAACCATTCACCTTCTGACATCAGAAACCTCCGATGCAACACACAAGGCTGCTGTCGCGAAATCCCTGATCACGAACATGAAGCTCCTTCCCCTCCTCACAGCTGCGACCTGCTTCACGCCCCCAGCTCCCTCGTTCTTTGTACCACAAGTGATGAAGTTTTTTTTCCAGATCACATGAGCCAGGATGAAGGGGAAAATCCTGCCAGGAACGGAGATGGGCTGCAACCTGAACCTGATCAAGGGGAGATACAGACCAAGTACCCTGAGAGCTATATAAGGTGCTTGGCACAAGAGCAAACACCTTTTCAGATGAAAGACTCCCATGAATCAGCCATGCATGTGAATGAAGACACCGTTTCAAGGAGGCTTGGAGCCACTAACAAAACTTTTCTGTATTTCATCATTGCTACCCTTGTTGCGTTGCTCGTCTTTGCATTAGCCACCATCATGGTCTTAGTTATCCGGAGGACGGTAAGCAATTCTCACTTCACTCGTTGTCTTTTTCTTCTTATTTATTGATTTATTTATATATATTTTTTAAATATGACTTTCTACTCTAATCCAAAAACTGTCCCATGGCTGGAAGGTCAGTCTCTGCCCCTTGTTGTGAACACACACAGGACCTGGGGTGGAGAGAAAGACAGAACAAGAGGGAGATTAAAAGAGTTTAACAACAAAAGAAATCCTTCCCCCATGGGTTAATTTCTAGCATGTGGTGTCTCCTCTGAGAATGGAAGTGGGAAGCTCATCATGCAAGAGCCAATCCACCTTCTGTCTGACTGGTTCATAGGAGAAGTGGATCAGAGGTACATCAGTGCCCTCAGTGTGTGATATCTGGTTTGTGTGTTGCCTTTGTTTATGGGTCTTCCCTGGAGACAGGAAAGAACTTTATCGGAGTAAAATACCACATTAGAAATTTTATAGCCTTTACACACAAAAAAAATCTGAGTGCTGGAGGATCTCCACAAAGATTCAAGGAACGAAAGCACCAACATGGGGCTGCTGGAGGGAACTGGCCATGGAAAACAAAATACAATCTCTCAGCTCAATATTTTCTCTTACTAAATTGATCTTGTGCGATTTGTGTGTCTGTGTATGCACATTACCAAGAAATTAAGCCATTAAAGCTTGACTGATGCTTCTTGAAGTTGTACCAGTGAGGAGTCGTTTACCTGAAATCAGTGCTCTTCTAAAAGGGAAGCAGTTTGTGCACAGTTAGAATGAGACATGGGAGGTTTCAGGTGATAAATATTGGGATATTAAGGGAGAACTTTAGAATAACAGCTTGGATAATTACAGAATTGCCAGAGCTTTCCTATATAATTAGGCTTACGTTTGTGCTTATTATGAAAGTAAGCATTAAATTACCTCTCCATCAGGATAAATGCAGTTAGACCAGTTGCCAGAGGAACAATATTACTGAAAGAGTTGAGATTTTCATTTAAAAGAGTAATGGCAAGACTGCAGCTGCTTTGGAAACAGCTTGGCTGAACGAGAAGGCAGGAAGCTGAGGGGTGAGAGAAATGTGAGAAACAGAGCTGCAGTTTTACAGTGCAAAGGGAACTGGGCAGCAAAAACAGCTCACTTCTTGTTCTTGGGGAACCAAGAGATCCTCAGTCCAGAAGCAGCAGTCATAGAATCATTAAGGCTGGGAAAGACCTTTAAGATCATCTGGTCTTTTCTCCATCCACCTCCATCTTGAACTGATGGACCAGGAAGAATACAGGCATGGTGACCCATGGCTTGGCTATCACTGCATTAAGTGGAGGCATCTGGTGGCATGCAGACCACACAGCCCCCTAGCCCCATTGCAGGGACATAGAAGGTGTCTGCTCATCTTTCTTCACCTCTCTGATGAATTTAGGCTTGCCTAATTCAGGGTGCAGGAGGGTGAATTGAGAAGGGGAAAATCAAGCTGTGTAGGAGTAAGGCTCTTCCCTCACTGGGGAGCAGTGTCAGACCTGGGAAGCAGCCTTTTTTTGGAACAACCTTCAGAGCTGCAATCAATTCAGTTCTCAGCTTTCATACGCAGCTGGCATCGGGCCATTCACTGATCTACATCTCTCAGAACTGACTTTTGTTTTTCTCTCAGATAAGAACAGTTGCTGCAGAGAAGACCTTAGCTTGCATTTTCCTTCTTAATGCTGTTAAGAGGGCCCCAAAGCCTACACACTTCTGCCTGCTGCATCCCACTGCTCTTGTGTGTGTGTGTATATATATATATACACACACACACACACATCTGTGTAGATCTCTCTATATACGCAGAGAGAATATAGATATAATTTTGTCTCTAGGGTGAAAATCATTGAAAGAATAAGGATGAATGTAATTGTAGGGCATGCAATCGTAATGAGCTCTTACACTGTACTGTAAGCTATGCTGTACTGGACACCCAGTCCATGGGGTGCAGCTCTGTGAACGGATTTGGGGTGGGATCTGGGACAGCCCGTCACTGCTCTGCATTTCATCGTGGTCCTATTTTCAGCCTCCCAGCCATGCACTCCTTACCACGGGCTGTCCCATCAGAGCCTGCTGGCCCCCTCTGCTGGACAGCCCCGACGAGAAGGAGAAACTGTCTCAGCTTGGGAAAATTACTTGTAAATAATTAAGGGAAGGAAGACAGAAAAGACTTCCCTTTGCACTTGGTTGTTATTTTCTCTAATCAAGTAAGCTCAGATTCTTCTGTCGCCAAGTGAAGAATGAAATCCTTCATTGCCAACACCCAGACAGGGTGAATTTATTGCACTGAATTGTTCCCGAGCTGGGGTTGTAGAATGTAACCTCCTGAAGCTCCAAGTGCACGTCTTTACATCCCACGTTCCACCATTACAGCAATATGCTGTCAGAAAACAGCAATGCTAAGTGGTATTTCAAAGACAACTCTCAAGCTTTATTTGAATGCCTCATCAATTGCCACTAACACAAACTGCATCAGTATCTGCTGTTTTCAGCCACGGGGGGAACTTCCCAGGTGAGGGCAATATACGTCAATTCATTTTTCTCCTGTTGCCCTGGCTACAAAGCAAGCTGTGAGCCTCCAGCCCCTCCTCCATCTGAGGAAGGGCTGTTGGTTCAATGCCTTGTGACAGCAAAGTCTCCGTCACCATACTGAGCACCTGGCAGTGGATTTGCTGCCTGTTATCATTCTGCAAACTCTAGCTGAGATGTGGCACTGAGGGACGTGGTCAGTGGGAGTGGTGGGATGGGCTGACGGTTGGACTTGATGATCCTAGAGGTCTTTTCCATCCTTAATGATTCTAATGTGGCCGAGCACAGAGAACTTGCAGGAGGGCTGTGCTCCTCAGCAGTCCCTGCCCTGTGATGCTCCAGCGATGTGATGGAAACTTGTAGAACCAATAGTAGAGCAGTGATCTGCTCGAAAACAGAAGTGCTCTGCTCCCAGAATAACCACCCCCTTATCCCACATCTCTTTCAGGCAGCTGATCCTGCCACAGAGGGCAGCACAGAACGGATCCGCAAAGGTAAGACACATAACCTGACAGGCTGTGCAATTCATTCCATCTGTAATGCGAATATTGCCCCAGGATCATAAGCAAGGCGACTGTGCACACTGCACATAAAGGCATTTCTTGGTGAAAAGCCAGTGGGGAAAAAAAGGAAGGGAAGAAGAAAACAAGATTTTGAATGACTCAGTACCTCAGGAAAGCAGGGCATGGCTGAGGAAGGCACAACCATTCCTGAATCTGCCCTCAGGTGTCTTTGCTGGCTCTTGCACATGTGGGTGTGATGGCCCCATCTGTGCAAGGACATGCTTTAAAACAATGGGAGATCTTCTTGAGCTCGTCTGGTCTGTTTCTCACAGAGTTACGTATTTCTTACCCATTTGTGGGGAAAAGGAAAGAGGGAAAGGGAAGATCTAATAGCGGGAAGTGCAGAAATGCAGCAAGAGGCAAGGAGCAGGAATTTAAACAGGCAGAGCATGGACACAGGGAGCCCAAAATAGGAGGAAGCTTTCTAACCAGACAGCAGAGGCAGTGTACCCAGATTCTGCTTTCCCTCAGTATAAATCAGAGCAGCTCTATTTGTTTCATTGCCATTTCCTTCTTGGTTCCACAGCCCTTGGCACTCAGCATTCTGAGTTCTTGCTGAGATGATTCCTGGTTGGTGCTAGAGGAAAGGAGGCAGCATCACCTCCCACTCTACAGATGGGAAAGCTGAAGCACAGGAAACTGAAATTCAAGGCCTAGAAAGCCCTTGTCACGTAACCATCTTTTTCTCCACCTCCATTTTCGCACACAGGTGACATAATGCCCAATTTAGGCAATGCAAATTCAAACTGGGAGAAGTTTTGAATCCAGGGCTCTTGTGCACACAAAGCTGTCCCTGCGCATCACACTGCCTTCCTTTCAGAGAACTTCTCAGCATCCTCGCCATCATCTGTTGTGTATTAAAAGTCCAGGAGAACTGGAGGGGTTTTCTTTTCCTATTAGGGTGCCCACGAAGTGCTGCTCTCATGGCAGTGTCCCACCACCAGCTGGAAAGAGGTGGTGGCCAAGGGCTGGCAAAGGAGGGACAGGGGCCATCTATTAGCTTAATGTGTTAATGTGAAGCAAAGCTCAAGTGATACTGGCAGGAAGGAGAATTCTCACTAGTCCAGAAAAGCATCTCAGTATGTAACTACATACATTTCCAGATCTCACAGCCTGTGCCAGCTGCTCCTTCTCCCCATCAAGGCAGCAGGAGTCTGTTCTCTCCAGGAATTTACAAGGTGTTGTTTCATTAGGCAGAAACCGTTTTGCCTTTGGGTCAGTATCAATGACAGGCTCCCCGTCGCTCCGAATTCTGCTGCCGAATCTGAGATTAGCATAAAGACAAAGGAGGGGATGACAAAGAAATGCCGCAGGGCAGGAAGGGCTGCTGGAAGCTGTCTGTAATGGGTGCAGGTGCTCTTATCAGCCTATCGGGTTCTGTTTCACAGCTCTGGCGGGGTAATGGAGCGTTAAAGTGTGAGCAAATTACAATGGTCTTTTATTTTTCTCTTAAAATGCATAAAGCAGAGCTAATTGATTAATAGATCCCAGCGGGTAATTTACAGCAGGGAGCTCTGCCAAGCAGTGTTTGCTGACTCCTAAGCAGGAGCTGCGAGGCACCATCCAGCAGCTGCAGAGCAACAAATTGGGACTCCACGCTGCAGGACAGGGACTGTGCTGAGCCCGGAGTTGTTGTGGATTTGTTTGCTGTTATCTCTGCGCCTTGAGCAGCCCCAGTGTTGACAAATGTAATTTGGTTCACAACAGGACTTGAAGCCCTGTGCTGAAAAGTGGCCAAGGTTGAGTACAGCCTTGCTCCAAGCTCTGTCTGTACTGGTGGGCAAGGTGAGGGTGTCTGCTTGTGCAAAGCATCTCAGAGATGCTCGTGGGGATTCGGGATCATCCAGTGTGCTGATGGTGGCAGCAGCTGAGATTCAGCAGGCAGATTGAAGGGGGACTGAAAGCAGACAAGGGGGAATGGTTTTAAACTGAGACAGGAGAGGTTTAGGTTGGATCTTAGGATTGAGTTTTTCACCCAGAGGGTGGTGATGCACTGGAACAGGTTGCCCAAGGAGGCTGTGGATGCCCCATCCCTGCAGGCATTCAAGGCCAGGCTGGATGTGGCTCTGGGCAGCCTGGTCTGGTGGTTGGCGACCCTGCACATAGCAGGGGGTTGGAACTAGATGAGCATTGGGGTCCTTTTCAACCCAGGCCATTCTATGACTCTATGACTGCATTGCCACACAAAAGGACAGCACTCCAGACAACCAGGCACAGCCTCTTTCCAAATTAATTCTGTAATCCCCAAAACACTCTGACTGCATTAAGATTTCCAATGAGATCAAGCTCTATTCTTAGCTATACACCGGTGGGCACTAAGGCAGACTTACAGAAGGTCTGTGTTCCTGACTCAGCTGTCAGCCCTCGATGGATGGGTTTGCAGCAATCTGCAAGCAGTAGCTGAGATGCAGCGTCAGCTAATTAAGTCTCGGTGCGAAGAAACGATAGCAACTTCCTGCAGACCTGCTGGTGGAGTGCCTGAGCAACAGGGGAAAGGAATCGAAGCTGTCACAAAGTAAATGTTTGTGACATGTTCTTTCTGTGGAAATATTTCTCTTCGGAAACTCATCTACGTTTCATAGATATGGAATCACATATGAATACAGGCTGGAAGGAAATTATTGGTAGATCAATTTTATAGAGGAAAATACAAGACAAAGAGAAATGTGGAATCATAGAGTCATTAAGGTTGGAAAAGACCTCTCAGATCACCAAGTCCAACCCCAGCCCATCCACCACCATGCCCACTGACCATGTGTCATTTCACCATGGTCCTGGACTGACTTTCAACTTCTAAAAATACACCTTTCTAGCCTGGAATTGTCCAGTGCAAACCACTTTTCAAGCTGCCCAGGTCCTTCTGGATGGCATCCCTTCCTTCTGTTATACCAACTGTACCACTCAGCTTGCTGTCATCAGCAAACTCATTGATGCTGAAGAGCAGTGGTCCCCAGATGGAACCCTGGGGGACACCTGGGCACAGAGACATTGATCACAACACTCTGGCTATGACCATCCAGCCAACTCTTTATCCACTGAACAGACCAGCCTTCAAATCCATACCTCTCCAATTTAGAGGTAAGAATGTGATGTGGGACCATATCAAAGGTCTTGTAGAAATCCAGCTAGATGACATCAGTTCATCTTCCTTTGTCTAGTGATGCCATCACTCTGTCATAGAAGGCCAACAGATTGGTTGGGCACTAGACGAATATGTATATATACATATATGAAGAGCTCATGAAATTATGCTTCTTCAACACAAGGCTCTTCCCATTTTGCACTGTGGGTGGAAATCTGTGGAGGTGTCAATGGAGCTGCAGCACTATCAAGCCCCAATGACATGGTGGGGAAGAGCTGTGTTATGGGCACACTAGCCTTTCCCTGTGGGCTGCTCACTCTGGATGCTCAGCCTATGGTAAAAGGCATCAGGAAAGCAAACGTGAATTATCTCCCAATAGTTTCTTTAGGATAAAAAAGCCTAGATAGCTTCCTTTAAGGCTCCATCTTTATCAGCAGGTTTTCTTCAAGCAGTCTGATGGTGGACATGCAATCAGTGGGGCTCATTGGTGCTTAGACCCCGCTGAGGCTTTGCTTTTCCTCCTTCTGACTGCATTTATAAGCTGATATAATCCTATTGGCTTCAGCGGGATCACTTCTGATTTACACTGCTACCAATGCAGAGCCAATTAGGCGATGTGATTGAACACATCCATCGATCAGTCCTGCAGCTCTGGCAATTTCAGTCTCTGCTGGCTTGTGCTGAAGTGATTTGGATAAAAGGAGTAACTTGAGAAATAAAACCAGAAAATGGTTATAAGCTGCCTGAGCGGAGCAAGGACAGGAAATGTCTCTCTACCTTTTCTTTCCATAACTTGCCTTCTCAGAAACACAGCTGATGTCACCAAATAAACACTTTGAACACACACACACACACACATAGCAAACTTGCTGACATCCATGAACGTAAGTGCAGCTTTGAAAGTGTGAAGTGCAGCCACATCGGTGACGGCTGTTCTGAAGGGATGCTGTGAAAACCCTGCAGCGGCTCAGGGCTGGAGGGGTTCCATGCAGCACTGGCTGTGTGTGTGCAAGCACAGTGCTCTTCTCACCTGGCAGAAGCTGCAAGGCTGCAGCTTGCATGGTCTGCTTGAGGGATTCACTGCTTTACAGAGTAAAGCCCCCACATGGCACCCTGTTTCTATATAAATATTGTCTTTTTATGAAGGATATCAGTAATGCAAGTGGGCTCCAGGCCCTGGCTGTACATTTCCAGGGGCTCTTGCTACCATTGCTGCTCTTGCTGCTTGAAATAAGGACCAGAAGGGCTTTTTTGCTATCCTGCTCCATATCTCTGCGCACTGACACACTATATTGATATGACTGTCATCAGGGACATCAGTTTTGGTTTTTCTCTGGGGATTTCCAGCAGAGCTAAGGGAGTTTGAGGCACGACTTACTCATTGTTGGAGGGCAGGGAGCACCTGCTCCCCTAAAACTGCTTCAGCCAATGGGAGCAGAGGAAAGTTACTGTTCTTTCAAGACGTGCACAGACTGCTTTTCCAACAGAAAGAGTGCAAAGGGTGCACTGTTCCAAATCACCAACCAGTGGGACTTTGTGAGACCTGCTTCTCCCTGAGTTCTCTATCCTCCTGACCAAACGCCTCCTAAAATCAGGCCAACATTCCCAGTCCCCCATCTGAACTGCTACGACACACAGCAGATAGCCAAGGTCAGGCTGGACGGGGCTGTGAGCACTGATGGAGCTGTGGGTGTCCGTGTGCATTGCAGGGAGTAGAAACAGACGGCCTTTAAGGCTTCCTTCCGACTCCAACGATTCTGACACCGTGTGGCTGGAAGAGAAGTGCAATGGGGAAGGAAGGGTCAGGGATGCAGAGCGATGCACGGCGTGGCCGTGGGAGGGAGCCGTCACCGCACGGCAGCCGCTCTCAGGCGCTGTGCGGTGGGGCAGCCCCGATACCTCCTTCCCCCCCCCCTCCGGTACCGCCCCTGCACCCCCCCCATCCTCCCCCCGGTACCGTCCCGCATCTCCTGCCGTGATGGTGGGCGTCTCTTGGGGGCAGCGGTCAGATCCAAAGGTCGAAGCGGAGTCCCGCTGGAACCCGCATTGTAACGGAGGGGGCGGAGTACCCTGAGAGCCATTTTGAGATGCAAGTTTTACTGAACCGAGAGCATTACGGTGCTGTGACATCAGCGTGCAGGTCAGGTATTACCAGCCAAGCAGAAGGAAACAGCTCTCAGACCTATGTGGGCTGCTGCTTGTTGCTTTGGATCTTCCATTGTGCAGTTGTGAGGAATCATAGAATGGCTTAGATTAGACCTTTGAAGATCATCCGGGTCCAAACCCAAGAGGATGGGTGTAAAGTGACATTCCCAGGCCATTCAGTGTCCAGGAGAATAAAACAGTCTCTCATCACCAGTCTAGGTGGTAATAAACACAGCTCTGGTGACAGCACAGAGCATCATTCCCTGCATCAGAGCTGAGTTTGGTTGCTCAGCTCATCCATCATCCCAGGGAGCTCGGATCAGTGGGCACAGCACAAGCAAGCTCTCAGGGAGCACAAGGAAGAGCTCCTAAAGGATTCCATCCCATCCCGTACTGCCCTCCCATACCCTCCTATCCCCTTCCCTCCCCTCCCACCCCATCTGATCTTATCCCATACAGTCCCATCCCACCCTATCCCTTGGTGTTTACCCAGACTGATGGTACTGAGTGTGGTACCAGACTCTGACTGCTTTACAGCACAAAGAAATCAGGAGTGCTCACCTATGTTGTTTCCCTTCAGGGAATACCTCGGAAGACTATTTAAGAATCCTACAGAATATCCCAGCCAAGGGAGCTGCTGCATACATGAGAGGTCAGTGGGAGCTCTACCCAATCACATAAACATTTTCTTTAACTTCAAATGAGACAGTGAATAATTAGATACCTTTCCCACACAAACATGCAAATACGTGTCCCCATTATTCCCCCCCTAAATGCTACAGAACCCATTTCTCACTGCACCTCCCTGTCTCGGGTTTCTTAAGGGGCTGCACAACCCTTGGGACCTTTCAGCATCCCAATCCACCCATGAGTGCTCAGTCACCCACTGGATGGCTGAGATTTACCATTGGGAGAACTGCAGAGCATGCATCTCCATTTACTATGCTGCACATCCATAAAACTGAATTTAGGCCACCAGAGTCCATTGTCTCACTTTACAATATCCTTGCTTTTCTTTCTAGTGTCACATTCAGTAAACAGCTCGAAGCTGAGCTTGGCTGAGAAGGGTATATGTGACAACATCCAGTGCAAGAGCGACGAGCTGGTGATCCGTGAGCAGGGCCTCTACCTGATCTACTGCCACCTGAACTTCCACTTTGCCAACTGTTCCCACAGCCCCACAGACCTCAAGATAGAGCTCCTCGTCAATGATGAAGTCAACAGGCAGACGTTATCCACGTGGTGTGCATCAGACTCGTGCCAAGAAAAGAATTTTAAGACCTTGTTCCAGCTCCATTTGACATACTTGAACGTGGAGGACCGGATATCAGTAACACTCAGCCATCCTAAATTCCTGAACGAAGTTCACCTTCCCAATGATAACGTGCTCGTGGTTTTGAGGTACAGCGATGAGATGTGAGGAGCTCTCTGACTCCCCACCGCCGCACAGACTTTCTCTGTCTTCCTCTGATGACAGCAGCCTGCTTTTACTAGGATACACCTTGTTTTATGTTTCCTATCTTACCTCATCACTAGGGTAAATGAGGAACTTTGTGTCCCAGAATGAAATCTTACAACACTGCAATATTCCACACCTGGCAGACATTGGGTTGCTCTGGTTTGGCCATGGTAGGGTTGTTGTTGGACAGCAAATCCAGCAGCCCAGATGTGGCAGCAGATCTTCCAAGCAATGCAGTGCAAACACAGCCAGAAATGCAACCAGATTATGGGAAGAGCACACATTATCAAGACTTCTTGGCTAAGGCACTGCTGGCTGAGTGCCTGTGCTCAGGAGATGGGGAAATCCTTTTGATCTGAATTTTATGGAATAGCATTTTGACACGGTCGTTCCAAAAAATCCTAACAACCAACGCTTGTAATTAAGGCTTTCTTTTCAACTGGAGCATGCAGCCACCAACTCTGGAGCGAGTTTATGGATAGATCATACTGAGGAAAGAGGAAATTGCTGACTCCCGGGCTGGTAGCTCAAACTCTGGGACAGGGTGTAGGAGACTGGGGACTCACCAAACGTTTCTGTGCTGAATTCTGCTACAAACTTTATGCAGTTTAGTTCCAAGTGTTTTCCTTTTCACTATTTATCCAGTCTTCTCTATTTAATATTAAACTCTTTGGGGCAGAGCCTTTGTAGACGCACCGTGTTCAGCCTCTGTTCTCACCTGGAACTTCTAGACCTTTCCATAATTAATATTAAAAAAATGATCTTTTTGTGCCTCATGACAAAGAAGTTGGTTATGATGCTTTTTCCCCAAATCATGCCCTGCTCTTTGGCAGTTCCCAGAGTGACACAACAGCACAGTGCTGTGTAAACACATCCCAACATCTGTACTGTTGGAAAATCCAAGATTTAGATCTGAGGTTCCAACTTTCCCAAGGATGATTTCACAGCTGGCCTTCAGTTACAAGCTGTGGCATTCGGACAGTCCAGATTTCATTTGATCTTCTTTGAGTTATGAGGTAATGAATGATGCAAGCAACCTCGGGCCCTCGTACCCTGTGAGTTTCAGTAACACGGGCTTTTACTTAAAATCTGATTCTTACCACGTGAGAATGTATGAAAAAGTTGCCAAGGATTCGGGCTTTCCTCTTCTCCTTTCGTCACCGGGGTTCTACCGTGGCCTGTTGTTGTTGGCATCCAGCTTTTTCCCTTGGGTACTGTTTATTCTTCCTTCCACATGACTAAGACTGGGTGAACTGTTCACACCAAAACTTTTAGTCATGGATTTAGCTTACAAATCAGTTTCTGGCTTCTAAAACCCCGGAAGTCTTTTATTGTTTGAGCTTATCTGATGATTAGTTGGTGTGGAAGTAATTTTCAGCTTGTGATATTTCCTGGTACATACTTGAGGGTTCGATCCATTGACCAGGTGATTTCAGAACACGTAAAAACCTTTCAGAGGGTCAGGAATAGTCAGGCTGACTCACTGCTATGGATATCTACTTTCTATTTTGATCACAGGGATGAAAACAAAAAGTCCTTCTGCTATTAATGACCAAAAAAAAGAGAGAAAGAAAGGAAGGAAGGAAGAAAGAAAGGAAGAAAGAAAGAAAACAAAATTCACACTTTCTTTTTTTTCTTTCCTCATTAAAGAAACTTAAAAGAATCCCCTTGACGTGTCCATATCATCGTCACCTCCACTGCCATCACCTCACCCCTATGGACCCTTATCAATCTTTCCCATCTTGGAATGGGGTTTTTAACTTCTATCTGCCGCAGCCTTGATGAGCACCACCAATGAGAAGGGTCAGCAAGTCTGGCAGTTGGGAGCCATGGCTCTTGAATATTGAGAAGGCAGCTAATGAATGAAAATAGGTGTTCACTCCCACCTTTCCCTGGGTGCTTTGACTTGAAAGAGAAAGCCCATTCTTTAAAAAAGCTAAAGGAGCTCTCTTCATAGGTTCATTTTATTCTATTATTTTGCCAGATGGAGAAAATCCTGACAAGGCAGCACTAAGCTCCTCAGCCTGTGGCTTTTTAATACCGAGGGATAAAACTATTTGGCCTCTACTCCATTGCCTCTGAGAACTAAGAATAAATTGGAGCCATAAAGAGGGCCCATTAATTGAGTGCAGTTTTGCCATTGGTTGTAAAACTGTTAGATAGCTCTCACTGATGTGAGGCCCCGAGCCAAGCAGCAGCCTCCTTGCTTTCTGGCATTCTTCGAGTCACTTCATTCTCTCATCACTTTCCCTTCTTTTATTTCCTGCTTCTTTGGGGCAGTTTATTTTTGACAACAACTCTGCTAAAGAAGTAAATAAATACAGGCTGATCCTTTGCGCTTTGCCATGGCTCTTCAGCACTGTCCGTGGCAATGCTCTGGGGAAGGACCTGGTCCCATGGTCTCAGCTTCCCACTGGCTCTGTTCACCCCAACCTGCCCTTCCCTGAGCCCTGGATGCTCCCAAGGAGTGGGCAGAAATGATGGATAAAACCTGAAAATTCCTCCCCTGGTTCTCAGATGTGGCAAATGTGCAGCTTTATTTGTGTCTGCTGTATTGCTGAGTTGACCAGAGAGGAAGCAGCAGCATCTCACCTTTCTCAGAAGGGATCACACTCTAAACTGTATTTTGCTTGAAGAAGAAGCATCCACAGGCGTTGATATATGCCATTATTTGTGACCCTGGTGTATTACTGGCCTAATTCTGGCTGTTGTTAAATGCCCTGAGAAATTTTAGTAGGAAACTTAAGCAGAACTCAAGCCAGTGCGATTCACTTCCATCCAAGCTCATCCAGGGGCAGCAAATCAAAGTTGAATCAAGTTTGATATCAGAGATTGTAGAGTTGGAGCTGAACTTCCCCAAAGCTTCAAGGCTTTGAGGCTCAACCTGGGGGCTGTGTGCTACCCCATAATGAACACTCCTAAAGATCCCACCTGGATCCACACTGCTGACCCTTGGCCACGCACCCACCTGGTTCTGTGCTCCTCTCTCACACACAGATTCCTTTGGTGAGCAAACAGCATTCTTGAGGAGCCTCAGCCATTAGCCCATGCTCTTAAATTAATCTGCTCTTTCTCAGAATGGTAGTCTTCATAGCTCAGCATTAGATGCAGTTTACTTTGAAGCGCACTATGGCTAATTGGCATAAATAACCAATTAAAAAGCACAGTTAGTGAGGAGCCTCATGGGGACCTCTGGCTGATGCTTCTCCTAAAAGTGGAAGTGATAACAGCGCGTGTTGGGTGTGAAGAGCACGGGAAAGCCTCAAAGCAAAGGCAGCTTCTGTAGGAGGAAGAGCTGTAGGACACAAATTCTGACAAACAACCCTTGTGACAGCATGGGTCGTACTCCATGACCTCAAAACCCCTTTTCATGGTGGCTGTAGGACTACGAGAAGAAAAGACGGAACTGTAAGGAAGCAGAGACTTGGAAAAGTGTTTTGGCTGAGTCTGTTCTGCCGCAGTGCCCCCACCCAGATGAGCTCATGTTTAAAAATCCTCAATGACCGTTTTCAAAACAGATTTGGGGAGCTTGAAGGTTTGGGGTGGGTGAGAGTAGAGACCGAAGCAGAATGGCACAACGTGTTCTGAAGTCCAGATGTCTTCAAGGAGAGTGAATGCCCAGAGATCTTGGCACACAGTTCCTGCCATGGGGCCTGAGCCTTTATCCCCTCTGTACTCAGCATTGCCTCTGGGCTGCAAGGGCTGCTCACAGGCAGCTGCTACCCTCCTCTGTTGCAAGATGAGGATGTTGTACACCATGAGTAAATTCATCATGTTTTCCTGAGATGCCATATCCTGCAGGTATTGGCACACCATTTCCCTTCAAACACATCCACAGCATCTAAATTTAGGATTACCATTTCCCTATGCAGCCGGCTTGAAGCAAGAACTTTCAGGAGGTGAGTCACAGCACCCAAATTAGCTGCCTATATTAAACACTGTCAGCTGGTGACTGAGTCTTCACTGAGTCCACGAAGCTCTGGCTCTCATCATCTCCAGTCACGACAACCGAATTCAAGGATTTTTTATTCTATGGCCTGATCACTTATGGGCACTTTCTACAGCTTCCTATGGAGTGCAGTGAGGCTGTGAGACTCCTGGAAAGCCCATGGCTCTCCAGCAGAGGAGACACCAATGCCATGTGGGAAAGTTGTTGGGTGTATGGATGCAAAGAAGTCTTTCCCTCGTGGTTCGTTTCACTCCCAGCACTGCATATTGCTTGGACTCATCCAGAGCTGATAGAGGGAGAGCAACATCTCGTAATTAAGAGCCAGTTCAGTACTAAGAGTTCACATGAAAAGTTGGGTGTTTTTTTCACCCTTTCAGTTTTATGAATCTCCATTTTTTTGTGGGTTTTTTTATTTGTTTGTTTTATTCTGCTTCTTCTTCCTTGCTTCTATTTGTCACACTTATAAAAAATGAATGGAGGAAAAGAAATATGAAGGAGGAAAAAAAAAAAAAGAAAAAGAAACCACAGAAATGTGAAGAATTTGGATAAGACCCAGCCTGAAGGGTCAAATGAGCTCTACTGATGCTCTGACTCCAAGGATGTGAGTGTGCTGTGACAGAAGCAACCGTCTGAAAAAGAAGTGTTTCTAAAGCTTATGCTTAAGAGGAAGAATAAGTTGCATGTTTAAAAATGAGAACATGTGATTTGTTAATAATTTATATGAATGTAATTCCAGGGGCTTCGGTTGAGGTCCTCAGGCTTGACAGTGGTAGAAGAGCAGAACTTCTGCCTTTGGCAAGCAGATTGTGTGCAGAATATCAGAACCTTTATATGTAAAGGGTGTTTCTTCATATAGAAGCCTGTGTTGTGAGACAGTGCATTGGGGGCTTTAGCAATAGACACATGTCCAAGTAACTGTATCGTGTCAAATAAAAAATATTGTGTTAATTATTCCAGTTTAAATATTGAGGTGGGGGTGGGGAGGCAGCATTTCCCTGAATAAACACGTTCAGATTCATAACACAGTGAAATGCATCTTTCATCAAACACATCTGTGTGAAAGACGACTGATTGTAGCCCAGTGCTCTGGGTGCTAAAGGGGTGATGGAGGCAGATGTGGCTGCTTCAAATGTTGAAACTGTGAGCTGGAAAGTGCTCAGCACTCAGCAGAACACTGCAGGGGATTCTTCCCTTCTAGGAGGTGTTGAGGTCTCCCTCTCCTCTCCTCTCCTCTCCTCTCCTCTCCTCTCCTCTCCTCTCCTCTCCTCTCCTCTCCTCTCCTCTCCTCTCCTCTCCTCTCCTCTCCTCTCCTCTCCTCTCCTCTCCTCTCCTCTCCTCTCCTCTCCTCTCCTCTCCTCTCCTCTCCTCTCCTCTCCTCTCCTCTCCTCTCCTCTCCTCTCCTCTCCTCTCCTCTCCTCTCCTCTCCTCTCCTCTCCTCTCCTCTCCTCTCCTCTCCTTTCTCTCTTCTTTTCCCTTCTTTTCTTCTTTGACCACACTTTTTCTCTCTCTCTCTTTTTTTTTTTTTCCTTCTGGAAAGTACCAGTTTCACAGAAATTTTTGTCACTAGAAGTTTTTTAAGACCAGGCTGGAATTTCTGGTTGAAACCCCAGAAAGAACAAGACGTGAACACAAAACACCCAGGTGACCTGGCTCTCCCCAGAGGCAGGTGGCCATGGTAGCAAAGCCTCATTCCAGGTCCCCTGTGCTGGAGTAGGACCCCAGGAGTCAGCCCCAGTGCTGTGCTCCCCATTACAACCAGCGAAGAAGCCTTGTTGCTCGCATATCCATTGCTTACTACAGGAAATTCAGTGGGGTTCATAATGTGCTTCTCTTGGCTGCAGAGATGCTGCCTTCTTAATAGGGAATTCTTTAGGAAATGTGGAAAAGCAATGATTTTGGGAGCCATGGTTGGAGAGAGAAACTCCTCTGATGGAGGGGCCAGTAGTGCCAATAGCCTTGATTTCACCCAAGGAAGACTGAATGCTTTATTCCTTCACCAGAGGTCTTGCAAATGGGTTTCTGTTATTCACTCTGCAGTTTTAGTTGGAACAGGAGAAGCTCTGAAATGAATCCTGGAGAACTGCAAATACTTTCAAAACTTAGGAGTGATTTAAAGCCAGATTCAGCCGTTGCAGTCTGGAGTTGTTGGACTCATCTGGAAAATTCTGTGTAACTCCCCAGCAGGGGCAGCCCCTGTCCCCCTCCAGATTAAATCACTCCCTTGAAGGAATGTGTGGAACAACATCAGTCACTGAGCAGCACTGGGACTACTCACTCTCACCCACATTCTTATGTACATTCCAGCTCTGCCTCACTCTCCTTCTGACATCAGGCGGTGATTCCTTTCTTAATAACAACAACAAAAAAAAATCCACATAAAATTTGTGCCAGACCTTTTCTGTGCTATTTCATTTCCATGCAGAGGAAGAAGGAAAGTGCAAGCTGTTGACCAGTGTTTCCTCTTTCCTTTTCCTCGAGTACATCTCTCTTCTGTGCCATTCTGTTTCTGCCAGCTACACTTCCTGCTGCCTTCCCCTTGGTGCTCCCAAGCAGTGTCATGCAACGGAGAGCACCCGAGTCTCAAAAATGGAAGCAGACAGAAACTCGTTAGCAGAAGGGCACTGGGACGCCATTGCTCCCTTCCTCTTCTTAGGGATAAAAACACATTTGTAGGTATTAAAGGAAGAAGAAAATAGTTTTGCAAGTTGAACACAATGTTGTTTTGACTTGCCAGAGCTTGGGATGGATTTTGGCTGGGGTTTTCCAGAAAGGCTAGAAATAGTTGGAGCAGAACATGCAGCTTGCTTAGAAATCCACTGGCACTAGATTACCGGCTCACTCTCATCTCTTTTTGTGCCTCTGACTCAGTATGGCTGTGCTCCACCAGCACCAAAGTGGTCCAGCTCCAGCACCAGCTGTGGTGATCACCGTGTCTGGTGCTGGTGGTGCAACACTCATGGTGTCAGGATGACAAATCCCACCCTCCCACACATCACAAGGCTGGGGCCCTCCTGGGCAGGATGCATGGCAGGCAGCATGGCTAACCAGGCTCATCTGGAGGTGGATGTGTTCCCGGCTTCCTTTTCCTTCCCTCCCCTTACCAAATCTCACACTGTATCCCAGTGTATATATAGCTCTTGGTTCTGGTTTGTCTCATATCACACACCAAACAGCAAGAGGACTGCAGAAATTAGAGTGATGACCCCAATGGGGAAACTTGTGATGATGATGAATGTATTTGTAGAAGGCACAGAAGTGTTTAAAAGGCAGAATTTCCTTATTGGATGTGCATGAACCAACCCCTATGGAATATAGCACCTGTGACTGCAGTGGTACAGGCAGCTCCTACAGTACTTTTGATTGAGTTCCAACTACTTCACATGAAAGCACAAGATAACTAACACTAATAGACTGAAGGTATCTGGGAGAAAATCCAGACATACGTCACGCACACGATTATGTATTTCAACCACAAGTAAGGGGATGCCTTCCAATGAACAAATTACAAGGAAAGGTTTTGTGTCATTTCATTTCACCAACGTATATTCTTCTCAAGCTGAATTTCACATTGCGTTGCATTCCTTCTCAGAGCGCTGCTATTTAATCATAAAGGAATGTTGGCATATTTCAGTCTATTGGGTATTTGAGTCCTGAATATTATTTTTAATATTTTGAATATTTCACTCTATTGAAATGATTTAATCTTGATGTGTGTTGTATTAGAAATTAGGACTCAGTAAAAGTTTGGACCAGGAGAGGAAAGCCTGTTTTTCCCTGCTGAGCCAGATGTCATCAACTGGAACACTGCTTTGGGAGCACTGGCATTTCTCCTGTTGCTCTTGTGTCTTTCCTTAACAGAATGGGAAGAGCTCTTTCCAGCCTTAGTGTTTGCCAGCAGACATAAATCACAGAATCATAGTATGTCTTGGGTTGGAAGTGACCTTCAAGAACACCCAGCACCAACCACAGTGTCATGGGCAGGGTTGCCAACCACTAAATGAGGTACCAGCTCAGTCTGCCAGAGATGAAAATAAAAACAACCAGAAAACCCCAAACAAGCAAATAAAATTAAAAACAAACAAACAAAAAAAACCTTCCAGGGTCTGATTTATACAGGAAATCATTTGGGTGAGGAACAGGAGGAAATCCTTTCTAGTTTCTTTCGCAGGCATTGAGGCAGCTTCATTCAACAGCTTGCACAGCATGCTGGAGAGGATCCAGGGAATCAAAACCTCTGATCCCCTCTGTGATTGAAAGCTGGGTATGACCAAGTCCTGAGCAAGTGCAAGATGTGTTCAAACGAAAGCAATGAAACATCCCCGCAGCCTCCAAGATTGTAACACTGTGTGCTCCCAGGTGCCAAAGCTTAGAGAAAAAGTGACAGGAGAATGAGTGCATGGTAATGAGACATGAGCCAGCAGTTGCTCTTCGGTCTGCTAATAGGTTGGTTAAGCGTGTACTCTTTTTTTCCAGGCCTTACTCTGTGCTGGAGGAGGCGATGATACAATCCTTTATCTGAAACTGAGCAAGGAGCTCCACCGTGGAGGAAGGGAGGAGCATCAGCAGGGAGACCACAAGCTTAGAAGGTAAAGCAATTTGCCTTGCATTTCCACGCTCCCCTTGTATGCCTGGCTTCTTGCTCAGGATTGAACAAACAACTTACGTAACTTCCTAATAGCACAGCGATGTCCTCACGGTGCAGATCTCACCCATTCCTATTTCTCATGTGTCTAGACATGCCTGTGAGGTACAGCACCTAACCGCCACTGCCTTCCACCGCAGCCCTAATGCCCTGAAACTCCTTCCCTGCTTTACACAAGGCTTGAAATATTAAATAGGAAAGAATCTTAATGAAAGACTAAGGAGAATAGGCAGCTATCCACTGGACATTCTTGATGCTATCAGTGCAAAACCTTAAAGTCCCGTTATATTTCCCATCACTGTTTCTTTTGTTGGCACTTAGACTTGCACCATGCACAGCAAGGAGCCCTGCACGTGTCTCCTGTTGCTCTCGTCCTTTTTCAGAAACAGAGATTGGATTTAATCAGAAACACATTTGACTGGGCAACAGCAGACATTGCAAAATGAATGGCATCTTTCCAGGCAACTGAGTGAGCGATTCAGGGCTTGGGCCAATCCCAGCAAATAATTAGCGAGTTTTTGGCAGAGAGGGACAACTCTGCTTTTGGGAGACAAACTTTAATGAAAGAAAGACTAAACATTACCTGGAGAAGCTATATGGGACAGCCATTGGTTCTGGATCCATCCTAAGCAGTGAGATATAACTCGGCATGCTCTCGTGTTTGACCCACCAAAAGGAGAGGGTGAGGGGGAATGGGAATAAGCATACACTTCAGCTCAAGGCATGGCTTTGCTGCCTAGCTCTCTGCTAAGACATCAGAAATGGCCAGCTTTTCCCACACTTGCTTTTCCACTGAAGGAATTTTGATTTGCAGATAAAAACAGCCATAGAAGAGCCCTTGGAAGCACAGAATCACTAAGGTTGGAGAAGAACGCTAGGATCATCAGGCCCAGCTGTATGGGGTCCTTATAAGTCCTTGTTCTTGTGCTGCCAACCACATCCAGTATGTGGGCTCTAATGTTGGGGAGTCCTATTGTCATCACACAGCCTACGTGTTCAGTGATGTCCTCTGCCTCCTTGGAGCTGCATTGCCCTAGGGGAAAGCTGTCTGTGCTCTAGGTATAGTTCAGTATCTACACGGTGAATGATTACTTGCCTCAAACAGGACAAGAGGGACATGAGAGACTCCTTGTCCTCTCAGTAGCACTGCTTTGCACACGCAGCCAAAGGCAGAGAAACTTCATTCTGTCACCAGATGCCCTCTGCGTGTATCAGTGAGTCTCCACAGGGCTGTCAGGCAGGGCTCCACTAATCTCAGGATGGATATTAGGAACTAATTTCTTCTCTAAGAGAGTGGTAAGGTGTTGGAACATGGCTCCCAGAGAAGTGTTGGAGTCACAGTTATTAGAGGTGTGCAAGGGTAAATATGGCACTGAGGGACATGGCTCAGTGGGCACGGTGGTGATGGGTTGATGGTTGGATTTGATCTTAGCAATCTTTTCCAGCCTTAATGATTTTATGATGCTATGAAATCTGTGCCTCTGGTGACTCAAGGCAGCTGCTATTAAGTCTTCCTTCTGCTTTCTCCACTTCTGCTCATGGTGATCATTTCAGAAATGAAAAAAACAACAGTGAAACAATGACGTCTATGGTGTTGCTTATTACTGCTTACCCTGATGACCACTATTGCTTCATTCTCAGCCTTGTGCTCTCTTAATGGCATGTGGCCATCTCTCCTCTTGCACTACACACAGAAATCTCCCCAGAAATTCTCAAATAAAGCGAGTCATCTGGTATATAAACCTTGATGCAACGGTAACCAAAACTGCCCCAAAGCAATAATCAGAACAGCGTGCTGAAAAAAAAAGTGTTGTTTTGCTGGTAACTTCTCACCGTTAAGCTAAGCAAAGCTGGCTCTTGCTCAGGAAACATCAGGTACTTAGTTTCATAATTAAGATCTGATTTTCACTCTACAATATCTGAGACGTGAGCACCTTCATACTACAGTTGTACTATTTAAAGGGTTGTTAATAATATCCCCCTTGTTGATTAATGAGTTAAAGGATTTTATCTTTGTATCCTGGCTAGAAAGGATCTTTCATGTTTTCTAATGCAAACTCTTGCTCAAAGCAGTAGATCAGGTTGGCCGTGGCACTAATATTTTTACTGGCACTGCCACAAATTGGATGACACTGAAAGATGCTCAAACAACATGACTTTGAATTTTTCCCCTCCCTGGGACAAATGAGCTGGGATTACAGGGAATGTTATCTCACACTGCATTCCTCTCAAGCCCAGGCACTTGGAAAGAAGTTTATTTAAAGTTCCTTTTTCCCTTGGCAGCTTCGAAGCTCCCCGCGGCTGCAACACCCACACCATTTTTTGGTACCTTATTTATCAGGCAGATGCAGAGTAGTTTCTCTGCCTGGAAGTGGCCTTCTCAGCCACCTCCGGACGTGGTGGCGTGGAGGAAACACCTCACAGAGGGTGTGCCGAGGAGAGAATGGGACTTTCATCCCATGTGGTCACAGAAATGGGTTTCCAGATTTTCATTCTTTTTTTTTTTACTTTTCCTAAATCATAGAATTATGGACCTTTACGCAAACCACACACAGTGATGGAAGCAGGAAAGACAAATGTGAACAATGATGTGAGGACTGAAAGCTTTGCCATATTTCTGGGACTTCCCTCTCCTCCCTAGTAGAAACAATGGGATTTTTTTCTGCCTTGGCTGAAGATGTTTATGAAATAAAGGGGGTGGCCCCTCCTTACTAGGCTGTGCTCTATTGGCCAGGCTAGAAAACTCAATATGGTCTTTCAGAAACAAAAACATCAGAAAAATTCTTCTGAAACCTTTTCTGACCTAATTTGTTTCTAAGGGCCAAGTGAAGTCCTAGAGGCCTGTCCTCATCAGCTTCTTTCTTCAGAGCATTCCTTCCAGGAAACATGCAATGAGTGGCTGTCATGAGGTATCCTCCCTCTAAAGGTTCATGTGCTTGACATGGGGGCAAAAGGCAAAGCAATCCACCTCTGCAAAAACGGACACGTGGAGAATCCATAAGCATGATTTCAAATCCCAGCCCCTGAATTTCTACGTTTAGACCTTGATAATTCAGGTCTTTCTGGTTGCTGATGGATGGGGAGATGAGGGGTGGTTAATGAGTGGAAGCTGGGCCTTGCCCTGGGCTGTGCTCCAGTTCTCCCTTGTGACCTCAGATGATATCTGGAATAGTGCAGACTATCTAATATAAACCTGGATACATAGAAAAAAACAGTTCAGCGGTCTAGACAGAACTATACCATTGGGTGCATCTCATGAACATCTGTTGATTGCACCACACTCATTCCAAATTAATAATGAAATAGTTTGTAATTCTTCTTCTGATTTTAGCACATCCCTTTTTTAGGCTGAAAAATGAAGCTATTGCACAGGAAAACAATGCAACAGCTGCTTCTGACCAGGGAACTAAAGCCATAACAAACAACTAGAATTGTGGAACAGTGTTTACACAGTGCAGCTTGTACTACAGTAAATACTCCTTTACTCGAGGGAACCATTAGGTTCAAGTAAGTGAAAATGAGACAATCAGACATCATTGTAATTAAACCCGTGAATGGGTATTCCTGTAAAGAACACTGCAGTCCCTCCAAGAGCTGTCAGTTAATTCAAGCAAAATTCTCTTCCAGAGGAAAAATGGGTTTGTTAGATCTGACATGGCATGGAGTGAAAGCACAAGGGATGTCCCTGCTCGTACTGTCTTGCAATGGACCCATGGGGCAACAGATGGACTTTTCTGAAGCTGAGTATTGAGGCAGAGGCCATTGCATGGCAATCAGATTTAAAACAGCTGCTTTCCCACTTGTATGAAAGGACAGTAAAGAGATGGGAGTCCTCTAAAAAACATGCGTGTTCCCCTCTTCCACAATCATCGTGTCAGGAAGTTCATGGTACATGGCCTGGAAAGACTTAGAAAGCAATTTCCACACTACAGCTGCACTCCTAAACAGATCAATCTAAACAATGCTGCTGTTACAGGTGAAACATTATTGGCATGTAAAAAGTGCTTGTTACTGAAGGCATTTATTTATGTAATAATAATATAATAATTACTAATGGAAGCCCTCAGGACTTTACAAATAAGAAACCCAGTGTTGTATCTGATATTTTCAGGGTATAAATTCAAAGCCCAGGCAATCAAAGCAACCAGTCAGTGCTTTTAAACTTTGGATCAGTTCTGTGTCCTGTTCTCAAGGGCAGTTTATGTAGCGCCAGAAGCTTTCATAGAAGCCTGTAATCATCTTTTAGCCACACGCTTAATCTGTGTTCATGCCTCATTCTGTTTACATTCTCCACGCCTCTGGTAACCCTGAGTTCCTAGAGCACCTTCAATTACACCTGATGCTACACAGATGCTTGATGAAGCCAAGCAAACTCAAACCCGTGAACAGAGAAAGGTTTGGATGTCCTGATACCTGCAAGAAGCATTTTTTGCACCACAGTGCAAAGCATAATTTGAGAAAACAGAGGAAAAAGTAAGAAAAAGCAAGAAAGAACAAACCAGCTCCAGATGAGTGCAAAGCTTGTCTTTTTCCTGTATTTTTTGTCTACAAAATGTATGTCATTTCCATTAAATGCAAGAGTTACTCATTCGCTGTAATGATACCTTTTGACTCAAATGTTCCTTCATTACTTGTTCTAAGATGAAATCCTAGATAATATTTCAAGGGAAATTTCCCCTTGAGTTCCCAAGGCTTTAGACTTTTTTCCTGCAAAATCCAGAGGGCTTGGTGAAGAGACGTCACACTGGGAGATGAGGGACAAGGTCCAAAGGACAGAGGAAGGAACATTCAGTGGTGTATAAAACAGTTACTGGAATGACCCAGAGGTCAAGGGAGGAGGATGGAGCAAGGAAGGGAGGAGTTCAGTCAGACAAGAGAAATGGTGTGACAAGAATGTGGTGGAAGGGTGAATGGGAAAGCAAAATAAAGGAGTCTGTTAAGCTGGGCAGGTCAGCAGGAGCAGCTCTGTGATTTGGGTCCATTCCTTTCCTCCCATGCGTTTGGGCAGGCAGCTCTACTAAAGGCTCAGAGGAGCAGGATAAAGGAAGCACAGAGGATCGTTCATCCAGCATCTACTTGAAATGAACACATGTTGACAATTCATTTCTACTGAAAAGCTTCAGAAGTCCCTACAATAACCTTCCTATGGGTATCTATCATTTCATTACATTAAGATCACTGCCTTTTATCAGCAAAGAAGTGTTTTTTCCTGACTTACTGTACTTTGGAATGGTATATAACAAGAAATATTTCAGAGAATTACATGGCAGCCTGTATGGCATTTGTGACAAATGGAAGAGTTTTATTACATCTGTTATAGCTTTCCACAACGATTCACCAGGAAGCAACTGAATAAGAGATGTTCTTCAGTAATAACTACAAATGAATGGGCGTTAGTCCTTCATCTACAGCCAATGACGTGCAGTCTGTGTATAACACAAGGAGTCTAAAACATCACCACTCAGCTGACAAGGAAATAAATCTCCCTGGGAAGTCACTTCTGTTCCTGGGGAGCAGGATGTGGGTCTATGGTGCCTTTTGGAGGGTCACATCACTGCTGTTGGATGATATATTCAGAACACGTGTACCTATGTATATGTTGCATGCCATTTAGAAGTAGCACGGTGTAATTAGATGAGGAACACCAAACAGTTCTATCACGGTTCTTCTCTGGCACCACAGAATAGCGTTTTGTTTAATAGAACTTTTACTTCCCTTTGTCCCACCACGTTTCTTATCTTAGATTACCATGACTAAAATTTAACAGATCAAAGTAAAAACAGAAGTGATTTGCCTTTAGCAATTGAATGGGGGATGTTATCAGAGAGCATCCTTTTATTATCCCTTAGAAGACCTACCTGCCTTCTGGCCCTCTCACAAGTGTACTTTCTCTACACTTTTAAGGCTCAAAAAGCAAAAAGTATCCATATCATCAACTGTAGTGTGCTAACTTTTTTGGTTCAAATCCCAACATATTAGATAATAACACATTCCAGAGGCTGGTCATTTGAGAAGCATTATGGTATGACATCTATATGTATGTAACAACGACTTTAGACAAAAGTATAAAAAGAAGTTGATGTTTAACCTGGGAAAGGAGGTACGCTTAATGACATGAATTATATAACTAGGTACAATTTTGTGATAAGGCATAGACAGTGTCATTAAGTTGAGCAGCTCTTTCTTAGAATTTTCCTCATAGAAAACCTTTGACTTCCACCATTGTCCTTCAGTTTTGACATGCCAGACAGGTCACAACTGTGAACAAATCACAAGCTGTCTGCAAAGTTTGCTTTTTCAAATAATTTTGTTGGTCCCAGCTACTAAAAATGGAGCATTTACGGCTCGATTTCTGCATAGGTTAACCTGTTACTTCCTGTAGTATCTTAAGTTAAGAGTTCAGCTCTGCAGAGGTAATGCACTTTAATTAGGTACTATCAGCCTCATCAGATAATCAGAAGGTAAAGTTTGGGTTATGGTATAGTCACATCCTGTTTCCAGAGACAGTGATCCTTCCAAGGTCCTCTGCTATTCTCCATTACCCCTATTATTTCAACCACCGGAAATCACTACTCCAGTGCCCCGTGTAGATCATTTCTACTCTTTCCCAGAGGCCACTGACTCACTAGCTTAGCCCACACAACAGGACTGAGAGACGAGGGCTGTTGCACCACTCGTCCAGGCTCATGGACACACTGGAGCACATGATGGCTCTGTCTCCCCATTTGCTTGCCCACACTTGCACATGTCAAAGGACTCAGAGGATGCACATCCCCAGGGACTCTTGCTCTGGCCTGCTGCAGGAGCATGGGCTGAGGGAACACCCACAGTCTGGAAGTGGAGCAAGTAGCAGAGGGCTCCTCATCGCATCAGTGAGCTTCTGCCAAGAGACCCAAGGGAAACAGATAAGAGATTCAGATCTGAAGACAAGTTTCAGGAATCGCTTCATTGACTTCCTTGGCACTTCGGAAATGCTTAATTAGTAAGTGGCAAACTTCTGACCTCAGAAAGCAGCCAGCAATGTTAGACTCACAGATTCCTACTGTGAGCCTGCTTCTGAAGCTGGGCTGTTCCAACAAGTCTCCCTCCTCACCCACTCAAGATGTAAGTCAACCAATGAGGCTGACAGAGCAATAATACCTTGCAGTGGATTGCATAATAACCACACCCCAGCAGCACCCCGTTGTGCTGAGGTGAATTTCCCTCCTCTCACACTCTTCTATGTTCCATTCCCAGATAGATAGCCTTCAGAGGTGCATCTTCATCCTAATTCCACTACTGTTTTTGCCAAAACCTGCTCAGTATTGGAGCAAACTCTCTGATTGCATTCCATCCTGCTCTAAGCTGGTTTCTTGGATATGGCCTGTCATCTCCTTTCCCAGTTCAGGCCCACTCAGCCAAGATCCCCTCAGCCTCCTCTTCTTGGGGCCAAACAAACCAAGGGTCATCAGCTGCTCCTCACACACCTTGCCCTCTGGGCCCTTTCCTATCTCCAGAGCTCTCCTTTGGATGCTCTCTGTTTTATGTCCTTCTTACACTGTGGTGCTCACCCAGTGCTCAAAGTGAAGCCACATCCTCTGGAGGGAGATAACAGTTTCTCCTGATTTAGCATTACCTTCAAACTTAGCATTCCTTCAAGTCCTGTATCCAAGTCACCGATGAAAACATTTAAGTGAACTGGCCCTAAAATGGGACCCTCCAAATCCCCACTACCAACCAGCCACCAGCTTGACGTAACCATTTATCCCCTTCAGACCAACACGTCAAAGAACTGTTCACTCATCTCATTATTTTTTGTTATCTATTAATTGCCAAGTTCCACCAGGTCTTTCTGCACAGGTTGGCCAAGAGATTTGGCCACGAAATCTTCCACAGGTCGAGTATTTCCTGACTGCTGTCTGAGCTGCTTCTCCCACAGCTACGTAGAAAACCAGATACGTCCGTGATTCAAATCTGTCTCAGGTCCCCATTTCAGCCCTCTGCACACACCATGAGGATGTGGCACTACACTGTCTCAACCTACTAACTGGCCAGCATAAGCTGCTGCTCTTCCAACAAATCCCGGAGGGCACCAATTCCCAGTTCCTCAACCAGTTCCAACCAAATCAGAAATCTGAAAGCAAAATCCGATTATGAATTTGAGAAGAAAAAAAAAAACCTCAAAGCAAGAAGACAAGTGTAAGCCCATCCAAAGAAAAGCAGATCTTGAACCAGGGAATGGTTCATGTGTTATCTGCATTACATGAGTTCTGAGAGGCCCAGAGCACTTCAGAGTGGGAAACCACGTGCACACTCAAGGTAAACACTGCAGAGGGCTAATCTGATTCTTCTAGTAATGCTGTAAACCCAGATAAATTTGATCTTCTGCTAAAATGTTTCCAGTTGTTTATATCATCCCTGAAGCATGACTCTGCTCCTCACTAAATATAGCAAAGCTTTGGTGAGCAAAGGCTTGAGTCAGATGCTCAGTTCACATTTATGTCACTTCTTTGAAGCCATGACAACACATTCGATGAAACACATAAATAATACCTTCTCTCTTTTTGTAATTCCCTTGCCCTAGTCCCTTTCATCCTTGTATGAGATGATCATTTTCCTGTCTTACTGCAGACAGCATTTGTCCACTAACAACAGTGCCTTCTCAGACCTTACAGCCTGCAGTCTATGCCTCTTGATTTGATTCCCATGCCTTGCATTCTGGACTGAAACACCCATATGGGCCACAACAAATTTTAATACATATTAATTCAACAGAGCAGCTTATGCATTGCCATTTCCAGGGACAAAAATCAACGCCAACACTTCACAGACAGAAAACAAGCTCAAAACAACCCATCTCGTATCATAAACCAGGCTATACGGGCTACACTTACTGACAGTTCTGCAACAGAGAAAGGATGTCTTCAATGCATCCAAGTATATATCTACACACATCTAAAGGCTGACCCTGAGGTCTCACTGACTCCCCCAGAGCTGAGCATCTCCTGTGTCTCTGGTAACACTCCCAGTGTTTGTCGGTCCATCCTGAGCATCTGCATTTGCCACAGGTACCTTTTTGATGGCTGGGAAGCAGAGACAAGCTTCTTTTTAGTGTCACAATAAAATGCTATGATTGCTTGTCTCTGCTTCCTGGCCATCAAAAAGGTACCTGTGGCAAATTCATAGCCTTTGTGTCATTAGAAGAAATTCCCCTGTGTGTTAGGGAAAAGATCATGAGATGATGCGGTTTCACACAGGACCTCAAAGAGAGCAGGGCTGAAATGCATACAACCCCCATGCTTGTTTTTAGCCTTGTTCTGAAAGCCTTCCCTGATTCAGAAACATAAAACTGCTCTCCTAGAACTTTCTTATTCTATTTCCACTATGGAAACACGAGATCTCTCAGGTTACATCATGGTTGGAAGATCAGCTCCTGAGGAAAGGACATGCAAAACAATTATCAAGCTGACTCTCCAGCCTTTATTGGAGTGCATTTATTTCTCAATCCTGAGCATCTGCATTTAATTTGAGGCAAGGGAAGAGTTTTGTGTGGGCAAGGAGGTTCCTTAGAATTGCAGCCAACACGAAGGGTGTGCCAGTGGGAGGGGAAGAGCGATACAGGCGAGGAGTCTCCCACAGCAAGAGCACCAAGGCAGCTGCCAGCAACCCACTTGGGGATACTCTTCCGCAACCCACCTGGGGAAACTGTGAAGGTATTACTCAAATGGACAAGTTTCTATAAAGGACAAACAAGTGGGATGAGACACTCAGCTCAGGAAGTGTCTAATTTTTACTAATACAAAAGAGGGAAGCGTAAGCCTCTTTTGATGTGGGTGCCTACTATCTGTTGGTCATGGAGATGTATCCCTAGTACTCTGTAGTTATAGCCTCCCTGGCGCAACAGCTCCGTGTATTTCCTCCCCTTGAAGTGATGACAAGGCACTGGTATCAGGAAGCCACACGGAGTTATATCCAGAAGTGTCCCTGTGCTGTGTGCAGCTTGAGATCTCCCACCAGGCATGTCCCAGCTGTCCACAACCCTGATGCAGATGTGGATGTACAGGACAAGCTGGCAGGGAAGGCTTATAATGGAAAACATGTGCAAGATTCTGAGGTTCACACAGTGTGAACCAGGCTGCAGATGTCATCACCAGCGATATGACTTCTAAAATCCTAGTTTGCTGAAGATTGGAGCATCATGCCCCAAATCAGAGAGGTAATAACCTCACTGGGGTTTCTTCTCATGCAGTTACTGCATTCTCTCACAGAAAATAACCAAGTGCTTTTTCTATTTAATAATGCTCACTAACAGCTTTTATATGGAGACAGGAAACAGGGCTACGCATCAGAAATCTCAGTGGTGGCTGAGCTTGGCCAAAGACAAGTCATACCTCTCTGTCCTTTGCTGAAGTCATGCATGTCTAATGTAAGGCTCTGATGTAAGTCCCTTCCTGTCACACACATCTCAGGACCATGGGGGAAGAAGAGCTCTGAAATAAGGGCCAGCGAATGGTTCAGGTCCTCTGTTTGTTTGTTTACCTGTTGGGGTAACGAAGGGCCATAAAGTCTCCACCAAAGCTAATAAAGAAAGATATGAAGGACAAAATATTTGATAACAGAAGTGTTGCACGACATGTGTACATAGGAATCAAAATACCCCCCTGTTCATTTCAAGGGAAAAAAGAAACAGGGTCATATCAGCACAAGGAAATCGTTGGTACATGGAGAAACATTAACTACTCTCAGATGCAAAAGGTAAGGTTTGCTGTGCTACCACATGCGCACGAGAACATAAAAATACTGACGTCAATCCATGTTGACTTCTGTTTCATGCTCTGCCCTTGGTCCAGGCTTGATGCCTGGGATGTGAGTGTATATTTCTCTTGAAATGGGGTATTTTCATACTGCCCATGTGGCTCCAGAGAGCAGGAGGAAGGGCAGCAATGGCAATGGCTCCATGTGCATGGCTGGTGTGCAACCCTGTTTCTCGGCACAACAGCAGCATCCTGCATTTCTGTCATGTCTGGGGCCATTTCAGCAGATATTTTCCAGGGGAAGAACTGGCCTTGACTAAAAAGACATGGGGACATTCCTACAATTGTCCATATAAATGCCCCTACATTGGGCATTACTCAGAGGGCAGTGAGGTGCTGGAATAGGCTACCTGGAGAGCTGTGGATGCCTCATCTCTGGAGCCATTCAAGACCAGATTGGATGACCCAGTGTCTGGCAACCTTAACTATGGCAGCAAAGTTGGAATGATGATGATCTTTAATGTCACCTCCAACCTAAGCCATTCTGTGATTCCATGATACAAGGAAAGACACCTCCATCCCGAGGTTTCTTTGGCACACTGTTGGGAATTATTAGCACTGATGGGCAGCTGAGCCCTGTATGGCCACTTGGTAACTCATCCCCAGTTGGTGAAGTGAATTGGAAACACAACAGTGAGAACACCCTTGGACTAAGATAAAACTTGTCAGTAGGTAAAGCAAAAGCTGCTCATGAAAGCAAAGTAAAGTAAGGAATTCATTCAATAGTTCCTTTTGGCAGGCAGGTGTTCAGCCATCTCCAGGTAAACAGGGCTGCATCAGATCGAACACCTGGGAAAGCAAGCGCTGTAACTCCTCCTTTCCCCCAGCTTTTATTGCTGCACATGACATCAATTGGGGTCAGCTCTCCAGGCTCTGTGCCCTCCCAGCATCTTGTGACCTCAGCCTGCTGGTCCCCAGGGCAGGGTGAGAAACAGAGAAGACTTTGACTATTTGTAAACACTGCTCAGCAACAACTAAAACAGTCCTGTGTTATCAACGCTGCTTTCATCACAAATCCATTACATGACACTATATCAGCTACTACGAAGAAAAATAACTCTATCCTAGCCAAAACCACGTGCACTTCATATACTGGTGACAGCCTAGAAATATAATATCTGTCTCAAAAGTGAAACAGGCATCACTCACAGGCATGTTTTGGCAGACTGAGCCACAAGGGCTATGGGGTATATCTGGGCAATACAGGCCAAGATGTCGAGTTGAGGCTGTGTCACTACTGCCCTGCTTGCAGAAAGCTGGAGTCTTGAGCAAGTGAGTTGCAGGATGCTCCGATTCCATTGCTCACACTTGACACTTTCCCAGACAAAGCAACAAGAAAGGGAAAGTCCAGCTGTGCCTGGCCGTGACATGTAAAAGTAAGGTACCAACAAGTCATTCTTCCGCCAATCCAAACCATACAATTCATTCTATAAATGTACCAGGAACTGCTCTGTGTAATCTGATTTTCTTCATTTGTTTGCACTTGCCACACAAATATGCATCGCTGATGCCGTTCTGTGTATCCTCAGCAACCTCTCAGTGTTGAGACAACATTTGCTAGCTGTGGTTTGATTCTAAAGTATTAACAGACACGTAGAACAATGAGGCTGGTGTGGAGCAGAAAACTTTGAACAAGAATGTGCTCCAGCAGTAGACAGAAATAGGCAGTGTCTTTATAAATACATCTTGTACTCAGTTCAGGAGGAGAACTTTATGTCTGACCTGATTCTTTTACTTCTTGGCAGTTCTATCTGTTCCCTAAACATCTTCCTGAATGAGAAGCTGAGCTCAGCATTTGTTTTAGAGCACAGGTACATTGTGTGATTCTCAGTTCATCCTGGACTGATGCATGCTCTTTTCATGCATGAACTTCAGCTCATCTGTGCAGATGTGGCCAGGAGCAGAGTACTTTCCCTGGAGCATCTTTCATAGTACCTTGCTTGGTTTGACTAAGAATACTTCCCATAGCACTGTAACTGTTTGTACCCGGGCTGCTGCAAAAGGTAAATGATTATTTTGGTTTCCTAAACATTTTCCACTGCATTTAATCATGAGCTTTCCTCCTTATACCTGTCTGCTTTCTGATCCTGGGAAATACACTGGGAGGAACAAGGAGTAGCTGTGAGCATTGGATCAGAGCAGAACAGAGGGCCCTGCATTTGAGTTCTCCTGGTTTCAAGAGAGAGGAGAGACACTAAGGTGCTCTTCCCTTGTCAAGTTGGTTCTTCCCTATGTCATTCTGTGCTTCTTGTCCCTTGGTCATCTCAAAGATGTACGTCACTCCCTCCTGAGCAGCATTCTGGGTCAAAACAAGTAGTTTCCCTGGTGGAGTAATGGAGGATGATTTCTTCCAGGGCCTACACCCCATGGGAGCCATGTCAGATTTCACAGAATGACCCGGGTTGGAAGGGACCTCAAGGATCATGTAGTTCCAACCCCCCTGCCTAGCAGGGCCACCAAACATACGCCTTTACTAGATCAGGTTGCCCAGAGCCCTGTCCAACCTGGTCTTGAACACCTCCAAGGACGGGGAACACCTCCAAGGACGGGGAACACCTCCAAGGACGGGAGATTTGGGTCAGATTTGGGTCAACACATTGCATCAGAATTATTCTAGGGGACCTTGTGCCCTTGCAGTTCCCTTACGTCATCCCTTTCTGCCCCACTGCACTCAACACAAGAGGAATGCTGAGCATCCTGAGTGTTATCTGCCTTGCCCTCCTGAGTGAAGGCACATTGGTGAGGAGAGGCTATGTGAGCACCAGAGACCACAGATGTACTTTGCCTGGATCTCACCTGGCATCTCACTGCCGTGAACATGTCTTGGTGGCACAGCAAGGTGAGACAGTTCAGCACAGTCACAAGCTTGCATCATGCTGACAAGAATCTCACTTTGCCACAGCACACCCATGGGGATAGACCAGGATTTGCTCTGGAATGCTCTCCCAGAGATCCTGGCGTGGCACAGTTCCCAGGAGCTGATAGCAGCCCCCATCCCACCACCCCTGCCTCCTCCACAGCCATGTGCAGCCAGGGACATGGGAGTGGCGTTCCCTGGGGCCATGGCATTCTTGGTGCAGTTCCCCACACTGGGAGAACCACCTGGCTGATTGTCTCCCGCTGATCTCCTTTTTAGGGTGCGTGGGAGGGAAATGTGCTTACATGACATGCACGGGACGGCAGCGGGAGGCTTTCGGCAGCAGGGAGATGGGAGGTCATGGCAGGGACATGGCATTGCAGGTAGGAAACCATTCCGCATCCTCCCACTCCTTCCCGTCTCACGTCATCCCCTGGCAAGGGGCAGCTCGAGGAGCAGGTCCATGTCTCTTCTCTGGAGACAAACCCAGTCTAATTGGGTGATACTTCCACCGATCGGCTGCGTCCTGCTGGGAACAGAGTTGTGCAACGGTGAGGACTGGTGTGAAAAGCCCCTCCCGACACACATCCATACCTGACCATGCCCACGGCAAAGCCCTCCCACAGCTGTGGTACATGGAGGGAGGACACACATCCTGTTCCATACTGGTGGTGCTGGGCATGCTAAACTGAGCCCCAGCCCTCTGCCTTCCTTCCAGCCCTGCTGTTTTCAAAGGCAGCAATTGTAACCAGCAGCACTTGGGTTCACGGGTGTCCATGGGGTGAGCTTGGTGGTGCAGAAGTCTCTACACCAGCAGCAAGTCCTGCTCTCACCCCTCCCCTGCCTGGATCAGGACGTGGACCACAAGAAACACACGTCGCATGTTCTCCTCACACAGCCCCAAGTGATGGAGGGTAGGGGATAGTCACAGCAGGGACAGTGGGGAAACCACGACCAAGAAGGAGGCAGCACCCAACAGCCATGGCACTGAGGCAGCAGCAACACAAGAGAAGGACAACATGCCAACCATGGATGCCAAGACCAAGACCAAGATGCTTGGTGAGCAGCTTCAGCCTGTCCGTGCTGCATAAACGGGAGACTCCAAGTGAGCAAGTAAAACACTGAGCAGGAAGGAGATGGCAAGATGGAGAGGAGCAAATATCACACATTGCTTCCCCTTCTCCTCCCAGACAAAGGACATTCTGTGCTCTGTCTTTCTAAAGGGAGTCTCACAGGATTCAATCTTGAAGATAAAACATTAAGCAAGATGTACCAAAAGCACCTTGCAAACTCAGAATGCTCATTTTTTCCCCTCCAACCTTGCAGAAGGTTTAAAAACAAAAACCACTGCTTGATGTAGATAAGGAATGAATAAAGGCACCACATGCAAAGTAGCTTCAAAGATGAACGGGATGTACCTGCAGTGCCATCCCTCTTCATCCTTACCACATATATGCTGCTTCATCCTTACCACATGTATGATTCAGCTTACTTGTCCTCATGTGTATCATGCACAAGCTTGCAGAGAGAACAAAAAGTACTCCAGGAAGAAAAGACGAGGCAGCGGCATGCAGATAACCTGCCCCGATGACAGGATGCTCCTTCCTCCTCTCAGGGTTCTCTAACTCCATTTGTGCTTTTTCTTCTCCCCAAACATCTCTCAGTCCCATGTGTTTAACTCTACAGTAAAATATTTCCCTCTTGTATTGGTCATTAAACCCAGGAAGGGACCCAGCTGGTGATCGCTGCAGCCTTTCTCTCGCTGATACCAGCTTGTCAGGGGTCTCAGGTAGGAGCAGCAGGGCTCTGAGGGGATCAGCACAAAGCATTTGGAGAGCACCAGGATGGACAGATGGACGGACAGACAGCCAAGCAGGGCTGCCCCTTGATGCCCAAACCCAGTGCAGAGTGCTGGGACCTCCACGAGAGGCGTCCTTCAGATGTGCATTCAGCATTGGTGGGCGCTCGCAATGAAGGGAATGTTAACTTCACAGTGTTGGTGCTGTGTAATGCTTTTAATGCTGTGTTATGTAAAGCATTTTGTAATGCTGTGCCCTAGAAGAAGAGTCTGGGCTCCCAGCAAGCAGAACACACCGTCTCGACACAGCACTTCCACAGAACTATGTGTTCTCGTGCTGCTGCTCCCGGGAGCACATTCTTGCCCTCTGAAAAAAGATAATAATGATATGTGACTAATGGAGCCACACCGAAATCAGCTCTGGATGCTGTAAAAATAGATGATAACACTTCTCCTCTTTTTAAAGCCTAATGAATGAAAACAAACAGTGAATTAGAGAAGGAAACAAAGTCAGTGGCTCGTCCAAGGTCACACAGGACTCACATGGCTCGGCATGGATTGCAGCACACATCCCTCGGTGCTTCAGCAGCTCTCTGTCCCATCATCCTAAACCAAGCCGGCTTTCAGCACTTCCTGCTCCTGCCTGCACACTTTGTGGCACACAGAGGGCTGCACCAGAAGGTGTTATTAATGCATGCTCCGGTAAGAAGACTTCTAACAGAGTTATCAAAATGAAAGCGATAAGGTTGAATTTTTATGGACTATTCCTCTGCGGGTAACTGGAGGGCAGCATGCAGGTCGGGATACCAGCAAATACTTTCATTGCTCAGATGTCATTTTCTGGTAACAAAACTCTGAAACATTTTCTGATGTGGAAGATGGTGGGAATCAAAACTTCATGTTTTTGAGAAACTGAAAAAAAAAAAGAAAAAGGAAAGAAAAATCCACACCGAGGGAAAAAAGAAGTAGTTCCCACACATCAGCATCTGCGACCGTTTCAGTTTTGAGGAGACAACGCTGCTGTAGGGAAACCTTCCCATTGCTAAACTTTGGCTCAGTCCTGAGGGCCCCATCTCCATCATCTCCTGCACTGTGGCACACAGGGGACCTCTGAGAGCAGCAGGAGCTGCTGCTGGAGCATCCTTGTCTGAACCACACCTCTCTGGGACAGCTGCTATCAGCACAGCACGATGACACGCCACCTTCACAGCATTTCCCCAGCTGCAATGAATTCCCAGCTTTCCTCTTTCCAAGCAGTGGAAACAGACTCCTATGAGAGCACGGTGATGAGGGAGCCGCTCTCTGGGCCTGACCCCCGGCTGCCCGCTGCAAAAGGTGCATGGAACCAACCTGGAGCATCCTTCCAACACCTGAGAGCTAAACCATATATCGGGGTCCAGGACCCCTCCTCGGTGCTCCTCGCAGCCCCTCGCCTTCCCTGCAGCACTTCCCTTTCCTGTCCATGCTGAAACCTTGCCACGGCCGCTCGCCCTCACGCTCCCCCTTCGCTTCTCACTTTCCCTCCCATTGGTTTCACGTTCCCTTCGCCACGTGGAAAAAGCTTTCAAGCTCATCCAGCCCGGCAGCGGAGTTTATCCTGGTTCCACCCACTGGGACTTTCCTAGCTTCCTCCTGCACGGCGAGGGGAAAAAAAGGCAGAGGCAGGCGGCAGGCATCCCGGGGAGCTCGGGGAGCCGCGGTGCTCCCTTCCCTGAGCTAGGTTTCTATTGTAGGCGGTGCATTCCTCGGGAGGGAGGGTGTGTGTGTGTCGGTGCCTTCCCACACTCCGGGCAGCTCTTATTTAATGGGGGTCTCCATGCAGGGTAGAAGGCAGAGGAGGTTTAGCCGATGCCAGGCTCGCAGGCAGCTCGTACGCCAATTGCCGGCATGGATCACAGGGCTGAAATAACCCTGGAGGAGGCTTCGGCGACCGGCCAAGCCTCCAGGATGCACATCAGGGAGGACCTGAAGAGGATGCGCTGCGCCGTGCTGCTCTGCCTGCTGGCCGTGCTGCTGCTGGCGCTGCCCATCGCATACCTGCTGGCCGGGAACCTGCGAGCACCCACCTCCTGCCCCCAGGTAAGGCACTGCCAAACCTCCACCCTGCTGCAGCGTGGGGTCCCACCTCTCCCCTTGTCGTTGTGTTTTGTTGTTGGGTTGCTTTGTTGCTTTTTATTTTGTAATCTTTCTGGGCCTGGTTCTCTCTTTCAGTTTATTGTGCTTATGGGAAGGAAAGAAGCACTCCGTTGCATCCTCATGCAGAGCCAGTCTGCTGGGATATATCTGTTGTTTCCTTGGTCCCTGCTCCTCTTGTCTTTATTGCACTGTGGTCACAGTACACGATATGCCTTTAAAACTTTTGTTGGCATGAAATAGTTAAGGGAAAGCTCTATTTGGTTGAAATCTGTGTCTCTTCACTAATTTCAACCAGATTTTGATACTCACTTTCCTCCCTCCTTTCTGATTAGCTCTGAGACTTCCCCTCCCACATCCTATTTCAGCAAACATCTGCTGACCAAATGCTGATGTCAGTGGGTCAGTGCCCATCGTACATCACTAGGTAGACAGCAGCGGCTCTTATACATTATTAACATATAGCCCTGCTCAGATACTATTTGGGACAACTATGGAGCCTGACCGTGTATTTCCCACTGTGTGATTTGCTCCCCATCGAAGGTTTCTCTTCATCTGGGTAAATTCTCAGCTATAGCTCTCATTGCTCATTGCTGGCCAAGATGCTCATCACTAATGCTCTTCTGTGCTGCCCCACTCCTGCTTGTACCAGCCTGCAAGTGCTTCTTTCCATTCTATCCTATGAATCTATCGGGACTGCCCTATGGTAGAAGGAGAACACGTGCATATAGCTCTGAAGAATGAAGGTTTGAAGGAATGTTAGCTACAGGTCTGAAATTCCTCACTCAATTAGCCTGCTCGTCATGTGCTCACTTAGGAGCAGCAGAAGAAAGCCGTGCTAATAAGTGGCCTCGAGGGTAAATCCTGGATGCAGCAAACATTTTGCTTGTGTATATTTAGACAGTCTGACAGCTGCGCCCGCAGCTCTGTGCCTCTGCTTGTTTGGCTGCATGGAAAAGTGCTGGCCCTGCTTTGAACCTGAGTTTGTACCCAAGCAGAGGCAGCTTCTGGTGCAGCATCTTCCACATTAACTTTGCACCCAGCTGGCAGGAGGTGCAGCACCCTGGCACAGTACCTCAAACTGCTAAACGTGCTGATTTCTTGCGTGTGTGGAAGTGCTCAGTGCTGTGCTGAACCTCCTGCTGCTATTTACAGAGTGGGTGCATGCAGTGAGAAGGCTTTTAGGGCTGTCTCGTTGGTCTTTCTCTTCCCAACCTCTGAGGTTCCAAGCAGAACAGTTCCATTCCTGAGATGACCTGAAAGAGAATTAGTAATAGAATGAATTAATGATAGAACGCAAGCTGTTAGGTAGAATAGCGCGTTCCTGGTTGTGTTCTGCTGGCAGAGTCAATGGAGAAAAGTGTTTGTGAGAGGGTTTGTTTTCATAAGAGGAAAAGTGCAATGTAAGCCATTAGGTTTGCTCTAGCCTATACATGCCCTCCACAAGCATGTACTTCTATGCACATGCACTGAATTAGCGTGTAATAATCCCACAGTGATGCAATGAGCTGATCAGTTGCTCTGCAACCTTTGCTCGTCCCATTGAGGCAGGGAAAGCATCAGGGCTGGCTGTGTGCCCATGGTACCAGTGCCAAGCTGGGTGGGGGTGTGCCTGGCAGCACCGTGCTGCATTTGCTGAGCTTCCCATTCATTCTTCCAAACTCTTGAGTGTGTCACCAGCTTTGTCCAGCAGCAGAGAGCATGGGGTGGGTTTGTCTGCTTGGTGTTCACCCCTCTGAGCTCAGCATGTCTGCAACCCAGCTGGATCCAGAGCAGATAAACAGGCTCTCAGGACCAGGTGTTTTTGTGTATCCAGCTGCGTTTGTAGAATTAGAATGGTGTTGCTGGAGGATGCCTTCTTCTCACGTCCCATTAATAGAGAACTTAGCTGGGAGCATGTCCTGCATTTTAGTCACAACAACCCCAGGCAGCCCTACAGGCTTCGGGAGGAGTGTCTGGAAAGCTGTCTGATGGAAAGGGACCTTGGTGTGCTGATGGACAGTCGGCTGGGCATACACTGGAAGCAGGTGGGCTGGCCCTGCTTTGCAGCAGACATGAGTTCATTCACTGACCCTTGCAGCAGTGAGCTGACGGGAGGAGCCCTCTCAGTGCTGCAGGACCAGAGCTCAGCCCACGCAGGATTATCCTTTTCCGCTGCATTTGGGCCAGCCCTGGGCCACAGCTCCAGCACCAAGTGGGAGGGACTGGTGCAGTAAAACGGGTGAGGAGCAGATGTAGTAAATCCCTGAACCCGTCCTTCCTGGAGCAAGGAGGAGGGGAAGGGTTGTGCAAGGAGGGTGTGCCTCTGTGGCTGCAGGGTGAGACGGTTGTTCATCTCAGCTCCTGTGTGGGTGCACGTGGTGTCACGCTCAGCTCGGAAGGGACATAAGCTCACCTTTTCCTCAGGAAGTGCCCCTTTTAGGGAAGAGCAGGGTAAGTTATGTCATCGCAGCAACACGTGCAAACCACCGCTTCTCTTTCTTGTGGTGAGCTGAGTCTTGTGTGAGTAACCGAGGCCTGATGATGGGTTCCCTGGACACCTTCCAGGCTCACACGCAGCTTCCCCGCTGCAAGTAGAAATCACTTTCTTTTGTTCTTCAAGACAAAGCAAGGTGAGGAAATAGGGTTCTCTAAGCACTGACACAGTTTGGGCTATTAGCAGGAAACTATAAAAGGCTGCGTGGCATCCTTCCCTGAAGGAAAGCCAAGTTTCAGTCTGAATGCACAAATCCACTGAGGGGAAGCCAGGCAAGCATCTCCATCCATCCTTGCAACTCATTCCACTTTGCTACATAAGGCTGAAAGTCAAGACCTGCCCTGCAGATATTGGTACTTGAGCTTGTGCTGGCGGCAAGAATAGCATGGCAGGACCACAAGCAGGGCACAAGGGAGGTTCAGTCTGAAACCAATCAAAGTTTGCACACATACTTGTTTGCCTTGTCAGCCTTGAGGCTCTACAGTACAGGAGCAGCTCAGCCTGGGTTCCCATCCTGTAGTCCAAAAGGATGAAGCAGCAAAGATCAGAATAGGATTGGCAGATCTGTAACCCATGCAGAGCCAGATGCCCTAATGACTTGCCCAGGTGGGAAGGAGAACCCCAAGGAGGTGATGGAGTCCCTGGAGGTTTTCAAGGAAAGGGTTTATGTCACACTGAGGGACGGGTAGTGGGCATAGGTTGATGTTGGGACTAGTTGATCTTAGTGGCCTTTTCCAGCCATAATGACTCTGTGATTCAAAATATCTTCCCGATCCATAGGGATGGAGGGTGCCTGGGGAGCAGCAGGGAGCTTTGTGCCATGTCCTGGGTGATGGGGGACTCTTCTAAAAGCCATAAAGCTGTTGTTGGAAGCTTATGGTCCTCATGAACAGAACAGCCTGCATATGCCACAGCCCAGCCAAAATGCACCCAGCATTAAGGACAGTCTTTGCCCAGCTGCCCAGGCCACGCAGCACCCCTGGACTGAGCAAAACTGAGTGCAAGCACCATATGTGCCCTGCAGGGACCTGCCATGAGATTGTACCTTGTGCTAAAAATGGAGCTGGGGATGTTTGGCTGATGAATCCCCCCACCCTCCAGCACCAGGCTGCCTTTCCCAGACAGTTCTCTTGGACAACCCCAGTCCTTCCTTGAGGTGCAAAGGGGATGTTTTGTGTTTGTCCTCCTCCTGGGCTTTAGATGTAAATGAGGCGATGCTTTGGGTAGTGGTGGAGTCTTGCAAACTGCAGCTGTCAGGGTTGCTATCGGTGCTGGAGATGCCCTTTGCTCCCAGCTCAGCTGTAGGGCGGGATTTTCAAAGTTGCTCAATGCTGCTTACATTTTCTCTGCTGTGACCAAAGGGAAAACTGTGGCCATTCAATGAACTTTACAGAAGCAGAGCTAAGCAAGAAGGGAGAACAGAGAAAAATGCTAATGGTGTGGTTTCTCTACTGCCTCGTGCTGCTTGGCTCTCCCTCACCTCCTCCTTCCTTATGCATCTCATCCACACCCCCAGCGTACATCGGCAGCACAAGTATCGCTAATACCAGGCTATTGTGCAGCATTCTGATGTATTTATGTGTCAGTTGAGGTTTGTGCCCTTATTGAACAGCACAGCTGGAAGAAAACTCCACCTTTGCCACACAAAGAACACATTGACACCATGCAGCACAGTGCCCCACCTGCTGCTCAGGAATGCCCATCTGGCATTCTCTGGAAACAACCAGAGGTTGCATAAAAAGCTTCTTTACAGCTGGCAGACAAAACCCTTCTGATGTTTCTGGAAGAGCTGTGGGATCCTTCCCTCTTCCCTCTCACCTCTGCTTTGATTGCAGTGCCTGAGTGTGCATAAAGTACATGAAGTTAGGCTTTGAGCAGACAGCTCCACTGAAGTTATGTGATTAAGTGTAGGTTTGTGATGGATTTGTAGCTCTTTGTGGTACGTAGCATTGTTTGAAAATATGCTGCTTGATAAATGTTTAGGAAATGCCGCATCGGTGCTGCTGTAATTCTGTGCCTGTGCATCTGGCCAAAAGCATGGGAGTGCAGGAGGGAAATCCTCACGCTGACCTCGTGCTTCCCATCAGGAGGGCTGTGGCTGTGTGCCATGGAAGGGCCAGCAAGCAGGTGACACCTCAGAGCAAATGTATTTATTGCATCAGCCCATAGTGCACAACATATCCCAGCGGGCAGCCCCTGGCTGGCTGCATTCCCTTAACCACTTGCTTCCAACCACACTGCAGCATCACATTGCCAAGCACAGTGCCTGGCACAGGCACAATGGATGATGCTCCCTGTATCCTTGGGATGCAGAGCCAGCATCCCGCAGCTCCTTCCTTCCCCCTGTAGCCACGCTGCTTTCCAAGCAGGGCTGGTTCCTGATGAGGAGCCATGGGAGCATGGCAGGGGGTTGAGCTGGGAGCAGCCTGTCAGAGCATGGAACGCAGCCAGAGGCCCCTTCTCCTTTTTGCTGCTCAACCCAAAGGCTGGCACTGCTCAGTATGGGCACTGTCACTGTGGGGATGTGCTCATGCTTAGGGCTGGGGGAGGGTTTAAGGTGCAAGCCAATGTGAAATAGCCCTGTCTTGCCTTGGGCTCCGCGCAATTCAAGACATGCCCAAGCAGTAGACTTGCAGCCTGAAATAATGCAGATGTAGAAAGGGAAGACGCAGGTCTGTAGACGGTACATTTCTTACTCTCTTTACTGGTGTTTCAAATGCACCATGCAGATGTTTGAAGCAGGGAAGAGCATCTCATGCTGTGCTGCTTGCTGCAATTCAGTGCACAGATGGAGAGACAGCAGCTGCCAGGTAGCAATGCTCCAGCACTGCTTTGTGGAGGCACTGGCTCAGGAGTGATGGTCCCTACCCTCAGTGCTCCTCCAGCCATGCCAGGGGTTTGTCCTACCCATGAGATGAACAAAGCCAGCACAGCATCTGCCTGAGATGTGGGTGGCTTTGAGCAAACAGCAAGAAACTCTCTTGCACTGAAGCGAAGCTCTGTCGGGGCTTGTCCTTTTACATAAAGGCTTTAACTGAGGTGGAGGATATCAGTGTACCATCTCCTGTTTTGATGGGTATGCAAACTGGACGTGGTACAGGAACCCTGGAGCTAACTGCTTGTGCATCTCTCTTGCAGGTCGTGGAGGAGAGGAGCTCTCACCTTCTGAAGCAGCGAGCAGTAGCTGCTGGTAAGTGTGCCAGCCCTCTTCCCATCCCCACCGTTTTTCTTTGCCGAGGTTTTGCAACTGCTGCCGAGGTCCCTGGGGCAAACAGCTCCCTGCCTGCCCTCACCAGCATGTCAGGGCTGGGCAGTGTCATTGGATATGGGGAGATGGGTACAGCTGGGGCCATAGAGAGAGACGAGCACTGCCAACCCCAGACAGAGCCAGCTCTAGCACAGGGTGGGCTCACACCACCCAGCACCTCTCTGGGACCAGCATAGATCCCTTAGTGGGCTGAAGTATGGATTCAGGAGCCTATGAATGCATCCCTCACACCTCCCCTGCACACACTTACACCTTTTTATCTCTCTTTCCCTCAGTTACAGACACGCTTCCCAGTGCCGAGAAGCCACGAGCACACCTGACAGGTAATGCTTGTTCCAAATCAGAGTGTTTCCTTCGGGTCTTACAGCTGTTGCAGTGCAACAACCGCGGTTTATACGGGTCTGATAGGATCAAACTGCAAGATGCAGGGGAAGAAGTCACCAGCTTTGCCACACTGACCACAGCAGATTTACCACAGCAGTGTTAATAGGAAAGGGCCCATAGAGGAGGCAGCTGGCAAACACTGCCACTTCTCTGGGCTGTTGCTGTCGTTGTGTGAGAACTTGGGTTCCTGTAACTGAGCTTCAGTGCTGCCTGCCCTGTTAGTGATTTGCTGGGTCTGCTTTGGTGGGAAGAGCCCAAGTGAGCTGTGATTTAGGAAGATCTACCAGTTTGGGAGTAAAATAAGACCGAATAAGGCTGGTTTTAGGCTGCTTATTTTTTTCTGCAAGTCCAACCTGAAGCCACACACACACCACATTCCCATCAATAGCTTCCTGGTTTTGGTGAGGACGTATGTGACGTGCATTGGAGCAACCAAGGGAAGAGCTGTATGCAGCTGAACCTCTCAGCTTGTGTCTGTTAGGAAGATGCCATCTCAAAACATCACCACCTCAGCACTGAATCTGTCACCACATTGAAGGGAACTTAGGGAATAACAACTGAAGAAAAGGTTTGTGGCTTCCTGAGTGGATGGGACTGAGCAGCTGCTCTGAGCTCCCCCCTTATGTTCACTAAGACAATTTATACCTCCTGAAAATACAGCTCACTGCAGAGGCTTCCCCAGTACTCCGTGCGTTGTCCCAGGGGAGCACTGTAGTAACTTGAAGCATGCAAGAAGTTCCACGAGGCTTAACACGTGTCTGCAAAGGGTTATCAGTGCTTCAGGGCTGATTTGTCAACCACCATAGTTTACTTTCCCTAACCCACAAGCTCCTTCCTAACGCACTCCTACGTCCCAACCCTTTCTACATATAGGCGGATAGAACTGCAAAATGCATCTGTGCTTGCTCAAAATACATTGGATCACAGAACCACAGAATATCCTGAGTTGGAAGGGACCCACAGGGATCACTGAGCCCAAACCAGCTCCACACAGCACCACTCAACCCCCAACCCCATGGCTGAGAGCAGTGTTCCAGAGCTCCCTGAGCTCCAGGGCTGTGCCCTCTGCCCTCTGGGGCACAGCCATTCCCCAACCCCTCCTGACCTTCCCCTGACAGCTCCATGCCGTTCCCTTAGGTCTGCAGAAGGACTTTGGCTGCTAATATAGGTCCATTTGTTTCCCACATCTCCACATGACCAAGACCAGGAGGTTCTCTCAGTGCAGCTGACTCACAATTGCAGCCAAAGTGTTGCTTTGCTGATGGGAACTTCCCCGGGTTGCACAAAAGTCCAGCTGTCACAGGGAAGCACCCAACAGTTTGCTTCAGATTTCATCAGGCCTCTGTTTGCAACTCCTCCACCATCACTCCTGAGCGGTGCCCTGGGACGGGGTCTGTCTGCCTCCTGCCTCAGCCCCATCAATATTATTTAAGAGAAGGAAAAAGCAAAGGGAATTTTCTCACTCCTTTTCGGAGTTGGGAGCCTGAGCTGAAGGCTGCAACCAGGCTGCTGTGCCACTGAGCCACCAGGAAACCAGGCTTCCATGAACTTTAAGCTTTTTTGTTGGGTTCCAGCACTTCTCTTTTGCTTTTTCTGCACCCTGCAGCAATGATTTCCTGAGCTCAGTGCAGAAGTCTTTGGCGTTGTTCTAAACTTGTTATATAATAATTTCCTGGCTGTCCTTCTGGTCTTCAGTTCTCCAAAACCACAACTTGTGCAGAGAAAGTGAAAAAGGAACCATTATTCTTCAGATCTTTCGTACATTCCCCCACTTCAGGTGCCTGGTTCACTATTCAGATAGCAAACTAGGTGCCCTTCCTTGTGGCAGATCCTCCTCTAGAGCTCCAGCTGCCCCTCTCTGTCTCCTTTTGGCTTTAGGAACATATGTTTTAAATGTAAGAGCAGAATGAGAGGAATGAGAACTAACCGGAGTGCTTCATGTGGGAATGCACCACTGAATTAGCAGTAGCGGGATGACTCAATGTTTGGGTCTCTGTTCCTTTATGAAAGTTTCTCCACCTGTTCTTGGCCTCTGGAAAATACACAGAGCAGCTTGGACTCACCCATACTGACACCAAGACCTCTTCTCCCTATCTGCTGGTGAAGAACAGTTAGCGTGAACCCCAGCTGGGGCTTTTCCCCACCCTCACTGTGTCCCAAGCATTAGTTCAGAGTTGGTGCTGACCACCACCATCCCCATTGCCCTCATGGGGCTTCAGGTCAGGAGACAAACCAGTGCCTGCATGGGATTGCATGGCACGGCTGGATGAAGCTTGTTACAGGCACCCACCAAAAACCTGTCCAGCACTCATCGTGCTGCGATGCTGTCTGAACACCTCACCAAATCTGGGTAGAAAATAACTTCCCGGCTCCACTTGGCTGTTGGACATTTTAAGATCAGTTATTACATGTCTTGAACAACAGAGACCCTGCAGCCTCTGTGCTTTGCAACTCACGCAGCACAAGACCTGAGCTGTGCAGGAGACAAAGACCCTCATCTCCCGTTGTGTTTCAGTGTCACCATTGAGGGCTATGAACTGTAGAAACCCCATAAGTTCACCAGCATGCCACCAACGCAACCAAGTGACAGGGATTCCCCAGCAAGTGACTAAACCAGAAGGGATTTTAGGAAAAGAGAAGAAATTTTATGTCGAAGAGATGCCAAAAGAAAAAAAAGAAGAAAAGAAAACAAAAGTGAAAGGGAAACTTGGAGGAACTGCAGCAGTAAATCCCATAGTGAAAGCAGGTTTTATTTACTTCAAGGATTAGCATAAGATGTGTATTTGCAGGAAGTGGAGCTCCATATATTTAAGAAGTAAACGAGTGACAAGTCTGGCTGTGCTAGAATAGGAGCTGTACAATATTCAAATGCACTTCAACACGCATCTTTCCTGATATATCTCTAAATCATGGGGAAAATTGACCAGCTTGAAAATGGAGAGTGTCAATATAGTGAGTTTTAACCTAAAAGGAAGGGTAGAGCCATCAAGCTTAGAACTGCCTCATTCCAGGAGTTATGAAATGATGTACTTCATATGAGATGCTTCATAGTTATTAAAAACACTGAGGAATTGAGTGTCACTGACATCTTCAGTGCATCATTGGATACGTAAAGCAAAAAGATTTCTCGTGAAGCTTCTCCTCCATTTTTCCCCAAACTACCCAAGATGGAAAAGAGCCCAAAACTCGTAATTTTCTCATCTTTTCTGCTCTTCCCCATCTCAGACCAGATTTCCTCTGTCACCACCCTATCTCAGAGAGGCCTTATTTAACCACAGTGACCCCAGTGCTGCATTAGTGTTTGCCAGGCCCCAAGGCAGACAAGGACACAGACCATTTTGCTTTCTTTTGCTCCTCTCTTTCTATATCAAGCCAAGCTCCCTTTCCTCTAAGCCTCACCTGCTATATGATACTTCTGTATTTTAGCTTGGCTTGCTATCACACTCCCCGTCTATCGTCTTCCAGCAAAGAAATGCTCCACGTGCTTTGCCTTCTGGGAAAAGATAGAGGGATTTAATTTTTCCGAGCACTGACAGGCAGGCTGGGAAAAAAGCCATTATTTTGTTGTTCTACTCAGAGAATATGCAAGAAATTGCACTCCTACCAGCAGCTTGTTTTCGTACGGGTTATCTATTGGCAGAAAACAGGGGAAAAAAAGGATGTCACAGAGAGCTGAGGGTATTTGTTTTCCTGAATCTCATTTCCCCCAGGATAAACCTAATAGACGTTGCCAAGAGTATTTCTAAGCCCATCCGCCTTCAGTTTGCTTCCCTGCCTGTGCACACGCACCCCATCCCCAAATGCTGAATCATAATCGACCTTAAGCATTAACTTAAGCTCATGAAAGCTGCTCCCTGGTTCTTCCCCCTGCATCCTGAGCTTAGATCCTCTGCTTAGATCAGACCGTGCTGGGGATGGATTGGAGCTCTGTTTGTCATTGGTTAACCACAAGAGCATTTCTGTTTGTTGGTTGTTCTGTCTGAAGTAAAGCTGAAGATAACACAAAGCTTAGTGTTCTGTCCCAAACGTTTTCAAAACAGAGTTAAAAGTGGGTTATATTACAGCATGTCCCTTTGGAAGTGTGTCTTTTAAAGCACAGTGGGGTTTTCTAGCTCTATGGTGACACTGAAGGACGGTGGTAAAGGGAGTTGTATAGCAGAAGGTCTCAGTGCAGCACCCAGCAGCAAACCTCAATGTGGTGGCTGACAAACCTCATCTCCAACCTCCAAAAGCAACCTGGCAGGAAGAATTCAAGTCTCTCAGTGCTCAGTGATAGACCACAATGATCATTGTGAAGCTTCTGCAAGCAAACAGAGCCTGCTGTCCTCAGTTAGCACCACTGTGGCACAAATACAGATACTGTGGCATCACTACTCATGAAGACAGTGCTCTCACGTCTCTGACTGCTGTTCTGAGCCATTAGATGCAGGCATGTAGCCAGCTGTATAACTGGCCCAGCACTGCTTTCACTTAAGAACAGAGTTTATGCTTTGCAGATGGGTGAGAGCGCTCCAAACCTATGAGCTAAAGCCATGTGTCCTACCCTGCAGTGAGACAGCCTTTGGGAAGGACAGTCCCATCATTTGGGATGCCCTGTCACCTGGGACTCCCAGCTGTAACCAAGCCCTGTGGGCAGCATGCTCCAACTGAGGTGCTCCAACTGAGGTGCTCCAACTTTGGTTTTGGCTCTTGGTTGCTCAGACCTGGACATCCTATGGGCAGCCTCCCAAAGTAGCTCTCAGCAGTTGGCCTGCAGCTGACTGGCTATAAAGGAAGAGGATTTCTCTCCCAGAGTTTTGATTGCCCCGTGGAGAAAAGATTCTGTATTTCTCCAGCTGGAACAAACTAACACATCTCCCTTTCTCTGTCCTGCAGTGAAGAAACAAGATCCTTCCGGCGCCGTGGGACGACATCTACCCATCCTGCAGTGGGAAGACAAGAGAGGCTTGGCCTTTACCAAGAACAACCTGAGTTATTCCAGCAACGCACTGGTGATACCTGTGTCTGGGGATTACTATGTCTATGCTCAGGTCACTTTCCGAGGGCCCAGTGATACTTCAATTAAAACCAGTTCTGTCACTGCAATCATCACTAAAGTCACTGACAGCTACCCTGAGCCCACCCAGCTGCTGACCAGCACCAAGACCCTGAGTGAAGAAAGGAACAACTGGTTCCAGCCCATTTATCTGGGAGCTGTGGTTTCCTTAGAGATAGGAGACAAGCTAATGGTCAACGTTAGCGACATCAAGCTGGTGGATTACACTAAGGAACACAAAACCTTCTTCGGTGCCTTTTTACTGTAGGTCTCTGGTAGCAGCTTTGTGGAGGGCCTGGTTTGGTGGTTGCACGTCAGGGTGCTGGTCTCTGTGCTGTCCTCTGTGCTTCACTCATCTGCTGCCTTCAATTAAAGGGTGGGGAGGGCTGGAGCTGCAGGGTGAATGGAAGCAGCCCAAAAAAACTCCAGAAAAATGAAAGTCAGACTTCAAGGATGATAGGGATTCTCGAAAGCTCTGTATATAGGGGAGGAACCTTTTTTTATGGGTCAGGTAGGGATATTTATCATGAATAGGCTAGGCTGCATCACTGATTCCTTTTCCAATATACCATTTCTTTCAACTGAAAAGAAGTGTTTTAAATTTTCTCCAGCACTTCCAGTGTAATTTTGCATGACCTTTCTGCAGATTCTTAAGGGCAATTACAAATAATAATTTCCTTAAACATGGTTCAGTACTTTGCACTAGTGTAAAGCCCGGATTAATCATTAACTGCTTAATTAATCACTTTCAGCTTCCCTGTAAAGTAGATTAAAATTATATCACGTGTTTTGCAGAATCCACCTGATTTGCTTTTATTTTCCAGGATACTGTTTACAGATACTCAAGTCATTGCGTGGGCTTTCGCCTTCATTTAAAGCTTATAGGGAACATGCAGAAACATTTTCGTTTCAGCATGACTGCAGGATCCCCCCCGTCAGAACTGAACATTAGGAAAGGAGAAAAAACAAACAAAAAAATGGCAGGGAGCTTTCCACTGTGCTTCATGCAAAGCAAATGCAACTAAATGCCCTCCTATCCCTTTGCGACCACTGCTACAGCGATCTGCTGGCACAAAGGTCTCCCCATCCTTTGCCTGGGTGAAGGCTGGTGACCAGCAGTCCATGCAAAAGGTCAGAGGATCCAAAGAGAAGCTCATATTGTGCCATGGCCAGCTACAGAGCTTGGGAATGCCTAGCTTCCCATCTCGTGCTTCTTTTTCTCATAGACATTACTATCTCAGGGAAATTCCCCAGCTTTCCTTCTCCTCCCACAATAAATACATCACCGTCAGTGACTCAAGTCATGCTCTAGTATGGTCAGGCTTTACACACTGCTTGGTGGTCTCTCACTTGAGTCCCTACCGGGCAGGGTCTGTCCAATGGCCAGCCTGCACTCTCTGCAGCTCTTCCTCTTTCTTCCCTTTCCCTATCGGGCTTCTTCCTTCTTAGCCAGAAGTGTCACCAGGATGGCCTGGCTAACATTTCCACCCACAGACACGGGCCCCAGCAGCATGCTGTTAGCACCAGGGAGGCACCCAGCACACAGTCTGTTACTCTCCAGGAAGGGCAGCTCACCATCACCACCTCAGCAGGGCTTTTCCCACTGCTCAGAATACCCAGCTTTTCTCTTTGCAGTGATACGGTAAAATCACAAGTCCAGGAAAAGTTGATTCCTCTAAGAAACCCTAAAACTTTCCCTTTTTTTTTTTTTAGATTTGCTAAAACATTTTCTTGCCACTCCATATTGAGTCCTTAGAGCTTCCGATCCCTTCATTGTGTGCCCAAAATTGGATCTGCGTTCTTGCAGACCTCCATAGGAAAGGCACCGAGGTGACCAGCACACTTAAAATTCATTCTTTATCTCACACAGAGGAGACTTAAAGTGACCTGTCCAGGACAGGAGATTCTCAGCCACTAGTTAGCAAAGCTTCTGTGAAGTTATATGGGACAAATTTGGTTTATCCTTGGAGAAAGTTGAAATGCAAATTCGGGCTTTACTGAGACATGTACAGAAATCCAGGAAGGTCTTTATTTCTGCAGATGAGATAATGCAACACTCTTATGAGGCCATAATGCAATCTTAATAGGCTTGTAGAACAGATTTCCATATAGACTACATTTGTAGTTTGCACTGAATTATGTTTAATATGGGTCCTAGGGGAGAGGAGTCGTGCATGCAGTATTTGGCTCACAGTAAAAGAACCTTCTAGGGATACGTATATGTACATACACAGGTTTGTTTGTAGATATTTATGCATACCCCACGTACAGGTTATAGGAAGTGCTTTGGCAATGATGAGCTTTTTCTATAACAAGACACATAATCTGTGCCTGCTGTACACTGACGACAAATTCCACGAGCACAAGATCTCCTGCTGCTCTAACAGATACAGATGTGACTGTTTTGTTCCATTGGCCGTGGCACAAACGTATTTATTTTAGTTCATGCCTTGCAAGCTGTCCCACCCCATCTCATACACCAGCTTTTAGCACTCTTAGCATGCTGGCATGATTTATAGAGCATAAACATATCTAGCACTACTTGTTTTAAAGCAGTGCAGGCAGATTAATCCAAGCACACCCATCCCAGTGGGAATTTCTATTTCTCCCCTTTTTTTCCCCCCTCTTAGTGCTAATAATGCTTCTGTAACAGTGACCAGCAGGTACAGCAGGGAGCATGCAGGGCTGGCTGTGGGCCCACTGACTGCAGAAGCCAATGGTACAGCATTGGGGTAAAGCTGCTTCATAAGGGGAATAGAGGTCAGGCTCAGAGGGAAAGGTCTCAGGCAGACTGAACCCAAGCTGCGGGTGATCAGATTTTCCCAAAGCTAATTAAGGATGGAAGCGTTCTCAGAATAAAAAAAAAAAAAAATCACCTTTATTGGGTGAGGAAAAAAAAAATAAGGTTCTTTAATGTAAATGGTTTGTGGAGTTGTGCAAATGTCCATAGGTCAGCATTTTCAGTTGGATGAGGGTGACGAAATGGGGCCTTGTCAACAAGTGACCTTTCAGCCCGCAGTCGGGCTGAAAATACATTTTGTTTTGGGTGGATGTGAAACTGAGAGAGATGGAAGAAGCTCCCCAGGCTGGAGGAAGAGCTTCGAGAAGGCAGTTTATGTTCATGAGCTAAAAATAATGGCACGATTTCTGGATTTGGCCCTTTCATCTTTCAGAAAGTGACATTTGAGCACCATTCGGTACAAAAACATCGACAGAAACTTTTGGTTTTTGTTGGCTTTCTTGTTGTGAATTGTTTGTGTTTTGTTTTTGGTTTTTTTTTAATGAATATTTATTAACAAAAGAATTTGTTCTTAGGAATTCTTTTCTTCTCTAATTTCTTTGAGCTCTGAAAACTAACACTAAGTATAACCCACATTCCTAAAGCAGTTCCTCTACCTACTGCTTCCTTTCCCTTTTAAATCTGTATGGTAGTAAATGAGCATTCTCTCTCTGTGTATCAGTAAGTAAATCTAAATCAAACCATAAGGGATTACAGCTCCAATCTTACCAACACGTATGCGTGCCTTACTTAGCCCTAAGCTTGTGGGTAAAAGGAGTGACATTGTAAAAGGCAGCTCAGTTTCCCTTCTTGGCATACAGTAAAGCCAATTAAAAGTTGATTGATAGGATGTTTTAGCCATGTTTACCCTGGACAACACCATTACAGAGGTAACCCCCCCAATAAGGAGCACTCACACAGACCACCTTCAGCCCACATGTGTTGGCAAGATTGGGGTCTAGAGGTAGGAAGTCAAAGGTCATGTATCTGAGTCAAACATCACCCAGATAGCATAAAGTAGGCTGGTGGGAGGATCTTGGACATGCCAACTTAGTGCATGTTAGTTTGAGCCGTCCCTCAGAAGGAAGGGACACAAGCAGGCTACATTAACCAAAGGGAATGGGTTAAAGTGTTGTGATTTTCAGTACACACACAAATGCGTTTTGAGAGGACGTTGCTATTCAACTCTGTACAATCCAACTGACTGCATTGTGTTTCGCTTTTATTAATCTCTTGAGTGGCCCATCATTTCAGATGGGAAATGAGGAGAAAATTCATTCTTTAGAAGAATCAGACAGTGTCAAGAATTTTTGCCCAAATCTGGGTATTAAACGCCAGTATAGCATTTTGCTACTGTAATGTATTTTCATATAAATGATTGTATATTGTTTTGTGCTTCAGTACCAGTGTGAGTCTTCAACAGCAGAACTGACTTAGTGTTTTTGTTTCCAAGTGTTCCGATAATAAAAATAACAAGTTAACTAATTTAAAAGCTTCTGATCCTGGTCTCCATCCAAAAAACATTAATGAAATCACACAGGAGCAATCAAATCAGCTCACACAGACAGAGAAACCTCCCTTGCTGTGCATCAATCATCAGTGCTTCCAGACACACACAGTGAGTGATCCCCCACCAGAGTGAACTCAGACACGGCCTTTTTTCTTTGCCACGGGGTATGTGGGACTCCCATTTCAAAACAAAGAATGTGAAGGTTGAGCAATGCCCCGCTGAGCACATGAGGATGATGAGAACGTGATTCCAGCCAACTCTGAATATCATCACCTGATCAAAAAGCCATGTTTTCCCTACCTGTACATGAGAGCACCTCAGCAGCTTGGGAACTGAGTGTGTCCAATTGCTTTCCTCTAGGAGAACCCAGAAACCTTCTCCCAGCTGGCATACTATTTCATATTTGCACTATTGATGGTATATCCCAGGACTGAACTCAAAGTACCGTTTCTAAATTGTTTTAGAAGAGATTTCTGGTTAAGGGCTACGTGCTCTGGTTTAAGTGAGGTTTTCACCTGGAAACTCTGAGGCAGGAAGCACGTTCAGGCACATTTAGCCTGGCTTTCAGCCACTCTCACATACCTGAGATGCTTTGTTAGGCTGTGGGTGGCAACTGTGACAGATCAGCCAGCAGTTAATTAAACAGTAGGCTTCAGACTTTCTCCTGTAGAACATCCACACCAAAGCAGGTGGGGTTTTTTTGTTTGTTTTTTCTTTTAGTTCAATACTTACCTCGAGTTAAAAGCTTTTCATTACTATTAAGATATTTGTCAACAGATCTCCAGCAGATACACAGCACTGCACTTAAGCTGCCCAAATACTTACTACCTGAATAGAGCATCGAGCAGCTCTGTATATAGACATGAATCTCAATGGAAGGAAGAACTTTACCTTCAAATAATGAATTTGCTACACAATTAAGTTCTTCCTGGAGAGCAGGACATAACCCATGGCAGTTTAACTTCCTGAGATGCCCAACCACAGCTGAATCCGTTGCTTGCCAGCTTTATTCATGCACAAAGACCCCTTTTCCAGGCTGGGGATACATTCCATATCACAGTACTTCCAGTTTTTGGGGAGATCACTGAGTTCACCCTGGCAGGGTTTGTAGACTTTGTCTCTTCAGCATCTTGTAGGATGGAACACAAAGTGGAGGCAATCTGCACCCCCAGGAACAGCACGGGCTACACACTTTTCAGCTCATCAACAAGCAGCTGAATAAGGGCCATGTTTTCTAGCACACTCAGATGCTGTCAGACAGGTTCTCAGAAGAAATTAGGGCTCCACCAATGCCAAAGACAGATAAGAATCTCTTCAAAAGTGTGAAAGCAGAAGCCAAGTTTGCCAAAGGCAGCAGTTCCAAGTTCGCTTTGCCTTAGAAGTAGTAGAAGCACCAGCTTATATACAACATTATCAAGTGCCCTAAGTCCAGGTTTTTTTCAGCATTATGAACTAAACTGGCTACCAGACTCCCTCATTGTTGCACAGATCAGTCTTCCATTGTCTGTAGATTTTTATATTAAAAAGTCAAAAAGGCACTGGAAATATTGTTCATGTATTAATTGGCATTGTATACATATATGTCAACTTTATGGAAGAGACTAAAAATCAAGGTACAAACTTGAGACCTGTTATCTCAGCAGCTTTCTCCTTCAGCTTTGATGGCTTTGATATCTTCTAGTGATGAAGTTTATCAATGGTTTATTTTTAAAATCACTTCATGCCCTAAAGCAAAAATAAACGAATAAATAAAGGAAAGCACTTTATTTGATTCGCCTTCATTCCTGACTCGTTCTGTACTTTAATAAGCATCCACCAAAGGCTCATGTTTGGAGGAGTTTGTTCACCCATGGCAGTGTGGTTAAGTGTGCCATATTGCTCACACCATACGTGATTTCCCAGGTCACAGAATCACAGAACTGTAGGGTTTGGATGGGATCTCTGGTGAGATACTGGCACAGCTGCCCAAAAGGTGGTGGAGTTACCATCCCTGGTGGTATTAAAATGGGAGGTGCCACACTGGGTGATGTAATCTACAGCAGTTGTAGGCATGGGTCGATGGTTGGGCTGGGTGACCTTAGTGGTCTTTCCAACCTGAACGATTCTATAGTAAGTGCAACTGTCATGTGAAGGTGTGAATGTATTTACAGCTCGCAAACAAAAATCCCCAAGCTTCAAGCTGGTCTCAGCAGGCAGGATGCAGAGGCACAACTGTGCATGTAGAGACCAAAGTGGAAGAGATCTATTAAGATGTAACCATGCGAGCCGCTGCCAGAGAGTGATTATCACTCAAAATAGCTATTTGCTCACTGCACTTCCTTTCTCTTGTCAGTTCCTAAAAACAAAGCATGAAAAATGGTATCCTTCCAAAGATATGGCAAGGGCTGCTCCTGCCCTAACCCTCTAGCAAGATGACTTCACTTTCTGCAGATACCCCACTTCCTTTTCTTCATGTAAATCAGGGGAATCTCTAGTACAAAAACAAGGAGATTTGAAACGACTTTTTGCTGTAGTGGTGGGACTGTTCCTCTTTGCTACAGAATTATCTGGCAAGTAGATAGAAAAGACATTGCAGCATTTGGAAAACTCCCGTGTTTGTACAGACCTCCAGGTCCACTGAAACTACACGGTTCTGCTCTGCTACCACCCCCATATGTGTGCTGACATCTCATTAGTTTACCGTTGGATGTTATCCCTTCGTGCTGCTTTGAGGAAGGATGTTCAGAGTAGAGGTGAGATTGGAAAAGGACTTTTTCTTTACCCACAGGCTGCCCCCAGTTCTAACTTTGACTAGAAATGTAGGACTGATCTCCTGCATCACCCATCACTGCTACCTTTCTACAGCCATAAATTTTGATGCCTATTCATTAGGCATGTTCTGTCGAGAATATTGCTCCTCAATTACAATCCAAATTTCAGGAAAGCATTTATGCATCTATTTGATGCCAAGTGCTTTGAACAAATCATTTCTTTTTTTGGCAAGCACAGTTTTCTGTGGAATTGCTTTCTTGCTTCAGTGGGGCAATGCTGGGATCGTGCTTTAAGGCTGCAAATGCAGCACTGACAACACAGTTCCTTAAAGTAGTATTAGTTTATTCTTGCAGAAAGTTCTCAAGTGGTAGTTGAGGAAATACCACTATTTTTCCAGCAGTGAGGTTGGACAAGCAATGGAGAAGCTTGCTGGCACAACTGCCACAAGGATTTTTTCTTGTCTCATACTGTCACAGGGTGAATTTCCTAAGGGACAAGGCTGACTGCCCTGCTCCAGCAGCACCTGCTCTGTCCTTGCTGAAAAACCCCCAAGGAAGGCACACATGCTTTGAGCAAATATGAGTCAGCTGTGCCCTCGGCGTAGCCAGAGCCCTGCAGCCAGGCAGCCCACACTGCTTCCACCTGCACTCAGATAGCACTGCTAGATTGCCTTCCTGTCCTCCTGCATCCACATTTGCTGCAGCAATGCTTTGACAAAGTGATTCCACACCTGTGAATTTTAGGAATAAAATCAAGACTAAGACATCTGTGAATGGAATAATTGCTTTGCAAGCAAGTTAGGATTGTTTGTTCCTTCCGTTCCCATCTCCTGTGGCAGATTCCTCACACTCCCTGCCTGCTGTACCAGGGCACTGCCATCCATTTCAACCTAAGGATGAGAAAAGCCCTTGAGCCGGGGCTGTACCTCTCACCTGGAGCACAGGATGTGTGAGATCAGTCTCTCCTTCTTGGCTGAGGCTTTGGAACATTACAAATTTGTGACAACCTTCATGTTTCCTGTTGTTTGTCATACAGCAACCCGTGTCACATCAAAGAAACCTCATCAGAAGCCGCTCGTCAGAAGTCTCCCTCCCATTTGGGCTCATCTGTGGCCCTTCTTTGCCACCAGAGCAGTTCTGGAGCCACAGGAATTAGTATGGGTGATGATAACCCAGAGACTGCACACTGCACTGTATGGAACCATCCTTCAGGGATGAGAGAGCTCTCTACCAGGGCTCACTTTAGTCAGAGAGGTCAGGACTAGATGACTGAAAGCTGTTCTTTGGCTGAAGAAGGGAAGGCTCAACTCAATCACATGCAACAGGAAGCATCAGATAAGCATTAGCCTGAGCTATTGCAATGCTTAAGTGCTTTCCATTCACACACTTAAAGGAGTACTTTACAGAATTGACTAAGTAGCTAAATATAGTTAAATATATAAATTAATATCGTAAGCAGCTGATCTCTTTCAGCTTCCCACTGCAACCTTCCCAGATAACTCATCGTGCCTCACATTCCCTCTATACCTTCAGCTATCAGCACACATAGACACCTGAGCCCCAGTACACACCACCACACCACCCTCTGCAGAGACCCTCCTTCTATCTTTACAGCTATTCCCTGATGCATTCATAGAGCTAAAGCAGAAAACTCCAATGAAGCCAAACTATAGTGTCCTATAAATACCAAACAGGATTAGTTAGCAAGAAAGACTTCCAAACACTAATGTGTGCTCTGATGCAGTCATTCGAAGTATTACTTGTTTTCATAGGAATAACTGGTGTCTTCCCAGAAAATCAGGATGTTTTGTGTTTTTTTACTCAGATAAGACACTGAGTTAACAGGATCCAATTGGCCTACATCAAGAGGGCATCCAAGGCTCATTAGCATATTTATCCTTTTATTATTCCTTATCTGTGAGGTAGGGAAAATCCATTTTTGCAAATGGGGAACTGTGGAGATGCTAAATGACTCATCTACAGTCACATAGCAAATCTGTGTGGGGGGAAGAAAAGGGAATCACAGAAGTCCTCCAGGGTCCCCACTTCTTACCTCTACTCACCCCTGACACCTGGTGCAAGGGCTGCTGGTTGGGAGACAATGAGAGTTGCCATAGAACTGGTCAGGTGGGGGCAGCAAAGGCAGAGTCAGTGGTGGTCACTTCTATCCACTGTGCTGTGATGTAAGTTGTGCCTCCACCAAGGAGATGGCTTGGATGAGCGCAGCAGCAAGAGGGCAAAGAGCTCCAGAAACGTCGTGTTCAACCTCCTGACTCTCCTGGCCCCACCTGCAGTTGTGACTCTGCATTGTGCATAGTCCTTGGACCAGATACCCTTGTGTCTGCAAGAAGCTGCACTCAGGAAAGCTGCAGAAGGTCCACAGCCATGCAGCTGCCAGACGTTATTCCAGGCTAGCTGAGTGCACACAGGATGAGTCCATCAGGGTCCTTAGCGTGCAGCAATGCTAAAGTTCCCCATCTCTACTGCAAAAGATACAAGAACTATGACCAGGCTTAGTGGGAACAGGACTGCAAAGCATGGTATTTAGTGCACTGGTGCACCCTCATCCATTCCAGCTTGCTGGCATCTCCTCCTCCTGCCCTGCAATGTGTCTCCCACGCTAATGCCCATTTGTTGCGATCTCAATGGGATAACAAAGCTAAGCATGGCATTTGTCTCTAAGGAATTCATCCATCCCCTGCTGGAAACATGACATTAGATTAAAAAAAAGACACGAAAGAAAACAGATGAGTTTTCAAAGGCAATATTTTCTAGCCACTAAATTCCCAGTCCAGAGGGCTTCACTTTGAATTAATATGGGCTGTCTCTGCTCTAGAATTAAAGTTATTGATCCAGTCCTTGTTTACTGTCATCCACCTTTGTTCCTGGACTTATTACCACCTGTACTGGGTGAGAGCCTCTAATTAGCAGTTGCAATTTATGGGCTTACTCTGAAGAATCACCAGCTAGGAAGCCACCCAAAACTCACTGCAGAGGAGTTGTGGCAGGACTCTCACCTCCCATCCCCAGGGAGTTGTGTGCAGGCTCTTACACAGACTTCTATGCAGCCCCCTTGAGTTTGCCAAGTGAATCATTTTACGGGAAGCTTTGTAATTGGGCATTCAACACGGTGACAATCTTTTGCTTGACTAATCTCTCGGAAAACAGAAACCTCCTGAATGATGTCCAGCAGTCATAAATCCTACAGGCCTCTAACGCAGCATGAAGGTTATTCCTTTGGGAGGTTGGGAGGTTGGGCTGAAGGCCTGGATTTGGCAAGAGCTGCATCAGAGCAGGCTGAGCACATCAGAGCAGGCTGAGCACATCAGAGCAGGCTGCCAGCTGCTGTGACTGACGGTGGGATGGCTGCTGGGGTCTGGCTGCACCGCAGCACAGAGGATGCTCTGCATCATGCCAAAAGCCTGAACTGACTGTGCTCATGCACAGAGCTTCTTGGATAAGATCTCTCCTTGACCGGCTTCTCCCTATCAGTTTTGTTCTTGAAGTGTTTGGTTTTGTTTTTTTAACAGACTAAGTGTTTGTAGGTGTGCCTCCCGAGGGTGTTTGTTCAATGATTGTTACTAAATAAGCAAAGCATGATGACTGAAATCACAAAAAACAAGGACGTGGCCATCTGGGGACCCTGGCTGTCTCCTGTGCACAGACAGACTGACAGACAGCTTCCCTGCAGTATCCTCAGGGCTGAGCACTGGGGTAAGCAGGGATCCTCATCCAGGACCCCATGAACACTCCTCTTTCCCCAAACTATATTCAGCAAAATCAAGGACCCTTTCTCCAATGACCAACTTGCAGAACATGTGTACAGCCCCAACCTCACCATTACCCATCAGCCAAAATGTAAGAGGCCTTGGAAAACCCAAGGTCTGTGCTCACCTGTGAGCCCCTGAGCACTGCACGAGCATCACATGCTCTGGTTTCCCCATCTCTGCTGGCAGGAGATGCTGGCAAACGCTGCAGAATCCAGCATCTCCTCTGGGGAAGTCACCTCTGAATCTCCCTGACATGCCCAGGGGTGGTTTGAGCTCAAACCTGACATTTCGGAGTCTTAGTTTTGTAACAATGTCATGTTCACCCATAGGTACCAGAAACCTGACTGTGCTGGTGGTGAAGCACCAGGATCCCACATCCTTTCCCCAAAGGAAAATCTGAGGGGGCGTCTTGTGCAGTAGATCCATAGCAGTGGGTTTCCTTGACCTCTTTCGAGCCTGACTGAAAACACACAGGGGAAAAGAAATCTGAAACAAATACTCCTTTCTGCTTTTACTCTTCAGGTAAAACCCTCTGCTTTGAAACAAGTGACCTTCAGATGTACAGAACTATTAACTCAAGGAGGGAAGGGCAGGATGCCTTGCTATAGACTATGGTTATTTTCTGAGCAAGTTTAATGATGGGAACACAGGGTGACTTGCGACCCTGAAGCCTCCATCTGCAGCACTCGAAACCAGAACTTCCATCCCAGGGCAATTTCTGACATTTGCAGTTTCTACCATCAAGGAGGTCGAAAAGTGAAAATTAAAGTTCACTGAATAAAGGCACCCAAGAACTTCTGTCTTTGAATATAGTAATATTAATAATAATAATAATGAAGACCTCTGTGATTTCTAAGGAGATACTTCGTTCCCAACGTTGGTGCTTCAAAATGCCTCCTCCTGTAGGGATTTTTCATTTAAATCCCTTATCTTAAAAGCAGAATTTTTGCCCTAAAGCATCCCATTCCCACGATAGATACCAAACCCAGCACCCCGGTATCATGACAAGATCATTGCTCCAGTTACAAATGTTTTATTCAAGAGTTATTCGATCTAAATTTCAAATCCGGGTTCCAAACCCCATGTAATGGCTTTCTTTCAAAAACCATTTCCAAGCCGCTGAGCAGAAACACTTCACATGCCAGAGAAAGAAAATGTACGTGGAATGATAATGCCTTTAATGCACTCAAAAGGTGTCAGCGCTTCGTGCCACCCTTCCCATTTGTTACTAAACCACAATGAGCAAACCTTGAAGAAAACAGCATTACACGGTGGAGTACATATTTGTTGGCTCTACGCATCCTTATACTGCTGACAAAGAGCCAGAGTGTGACTCATGAGGTTTGTTAGAGGGAGAAGCTTGAAACGGAGGGCACTGAACATAGCGATGGAATGAGAAACACTCAGAAGATGAGAAATAGAGCACAAACAACAACAGCAACGTTAAAAGTGCCTCTGAATTTTACAAGGTAGTTTCTTCCCAACTGCATTTTAGGTCAATAAGAAGGAAAATAAAACATAGAGAACACTTTGTCAAGGAGCAGGAAAAACATCCTTGTGAAGAGACTTGCAAAACCAGCTCGGTTTTCTCTTTCTTCTTATTTTGCATTGGTGTGCCAACCAACCTCAGCAACCTCCATTAACTGATGGGAACCACAGGTTACATTTTGATGAACACAATTAGGCAAGCAGTAGCAAAACACGCGCCAAGCTGACGTCTGGGTCGAGTCCAACTTCAGCAAATTACTGACCCAGGCTGGAAAGCAGAGACTGCCTTTCCCCACTCTTTGCACATCAGCACTAATGGGCTCTCTGACCTTTAGCACGTGCCATCTCCAGCCACAGAGCAGCTCTCTGACCTGCAGGGAGCAGCTGGTGTCACAACTAACACAACTCTGCCTTCTTCTCTCCCTGCCTGAGGTAGAAGCTTGCAAGACAAAGCTGCTCTGTGCACCCAAGCCTCTACGCAGCTATAAATAATTCCCTCTGCTCATGTTGGTTACCAAATCCAACTGCCCTTGGCTCGCAGAGGACTCTTGCCTTGTTATGTTATTCCTGTCTGCCTTTTTTTTTTCCCACTTGGTTTGCTGCTGTGAGATGTTTCTGTAGAAACGCAGCTGTAGGAAGAGGGGCCTTAGGGGAAACCTGGGAAGTCTGGGGATTTTGCATTTACACTCATCGTTAGATTATCTCATCAATAAAACGGAGCAGGATATTGTAATTACAGATTATGAAGATAAGAGAAATCGCAACCCTTTTTCTTTTAGCCCCATTTACAAGGGCTGGTGAGCCCCTTGCCTGGCTGCTGCTGACTTGTTCACAGCCTAACAAGGCAAAGAGGTGAGAAGCACCAAACCTGGAGTGAAACAGAAGATCACAGAATGCATCCTTCCCAAAGCTGATGGCCATCATGAAAGAGCAGTGTTGAACCTCCCAGGAAGATCCGATAGATAAGCGAGGGCACACGGCTTTGATCAGCTGCAAGAAAATGTATTACATCAGCAATATTGCAAAACACAAATAACTCTGTCCTAGAACAGAGAAGAAGGAAATGAAAGCAAACGTACACATGGAAACTTGACAAACCCCAAAAGCTAATATCTCTTCCTTAGGAGCATAGAAAACAAGCACAGATGTTTTCTTGGTGAGGAGAAGCTGAAACTACTCTCCAGTGGCCCTTCCAGAACACTACATAGTACCATGCTAGCTGTGTGATGCCTAAGGAAGCCAACAAAAAGAGCCTTTGCCTTCTATGACACTAAGAGAAAAACCTTAAATACCAAATAGGCCTTCATTTCTCACAGATGTCATCAAGGAACCACACAAGCTACATGCATAAAGGTTAGAAGTAAACATTCCCTATTCAACAGTACAATATTTGCAGCCAACAGACTATACAGCCTCTCCCTTCCTGTTGCACTGAGCACTCCATGTAATTAATCACAGCTCAGTCATAGTATAACATTTAGCCCATCTCATCAAAACCAGGGAACCCTTGATATCATTTGAGTCATTCTCCTGGTAGGTCTTTTTGAACCTACATTCATCAGCTTGTAAGTGAGCAGATTTCCAGCTCATGTGACTTTGACCTCCCCACTTCAGGCCAGACCAAGCAGCCCACAGAGTGCAAATATCTGCCTGTAATTTAGTGGAAGCCCGACCCCATTCCAATCAGCCCCGCTGATCGGAGCTCAGCAAAAAGCAATTCAAGGATTCAATAGCAAGTTCTGTTCACACTTGTAACCTCAGTCAAGACCTGCCATAGTGAAACCTCTTGCTGGTGCCATTACTCAAGGAGGCCATCATTTTGAAAACTACCTTGTACAAGCAGAAGTTCCTCATGGCAGATCTGTGTCAGTCCAGTTTATGGGAGCAGAGGGCCTTCTACTCTCTGTATGCTTCTGGGCACCAAGCAACAGAGCATGTCTTGTGTCTGTGTGCTTGTCATTAAGGCAGCGTTCCTGTTTCAGTCCTACACTAAGGAGGAATCCAAGTAGGGCACAGTTATTATTCTCCAAACGTTTTGCCAATGCCAGCAGATGTTAATGCCCCATCCATGGAGGTGTCCAAGGCCAGGTTGGATGGGGCAGCCTGGTCTGGTATGAAATGTGGAGGTTGGTGTGGTGGGGCGGTTGGAGCTTCATGATCCTTGAGGTCCCTTCCAACCTGGGCCATTCTGTGAAAGGTTATACTTAAAGGTATACTTCCTTGGAGTCCTCCATCTGGGAGGAATTTGGATGTGAGCTCAGCTTCGCCAGGAATCCCCTTACAAGACAGCAGATAGGAACTGCAGGAAGGAAGGAAGGAAGGAAGGAGACTCCAGGCTGATGGGAAGCCACATCTACCTTCCCAGAAACACTTTCCAGAGAGGGACACAGAGGGGAACGAGAGGCGTGGAAACAGGGCCAGGGAAGAAAGAAAAATGCAAAGGGGAACTGAGAATCTCGTGTTGGCAAGAGAGCCTACAGTGCTGTAATGCAAGTTACCTTGCCCTTCACCTTGCCCCAGTGACGTCTGTACCCACTGGTGTAATGTCCGTGCTCTTTTCAAATCAAGAAGTGACTTAAATCCTCAAGGCTGAGCCTGCAGGAGAAAGTACAGGGAAAAAAACAGGTTTTTTTTTGCCCATAAGGAAAAGCAGACTTGTTTCAGAAGGGAGTTTTTGGGAACTAGATGGACCTGTCCAAAGCAATGACTGATAAGGAGGTGACTCAGGGACAAGGATTTTAAGCTCAAAATCTGAAGGACGATTCCATATTTAAAGTGAGGAGGCCTGCGATTGTTTTCACTGAGATTATTTTCACACAGAACACAATGCACTGTGGAATATCCTCTGATGTGACCTGATAAGTCAGAAATTGTCTGTTTTGTTCTTCCTTCCCTGGAGAAATGAAGGCATAACAGTGTTTGTCAGCATCCCAGCCTCCATGTGCTGCCACGTGAGGGCAGGTTCCCTTATCAGAGATATGGAAACATAGAGACAATGCAAAATGAGTGCCTTCAGAACCATGGTGATTAAAGGCAGCATGGCACTGGGCTGGAGCCACAGCCCCTCTCTGAATAACCCCTTCCTTCCTCCTATGGGCTGAGGACCCCGGCTGTGTGTATGTGAGTGCAGCTTTCAAAGAACCCTCAGGTTTGCCATAGACTGCCAGGAGAAAATAACAGTCTTGGGAGATGGGAATGTCACGTGCTGAACAGAGAGCACAGCAAGGTTGGACAGTAGGGAATTTATGGTGCAGATTGGTTTGCTCTCCTTCCAGCTGTGGGCTCAATGGGGACTTGAGGTGAGATGACTTTAACAGGCACCCAGCTGTTTTCAGCATCTCTAAGTAATAAAAGCTGCAGTAATTAAATGTCCCAGAATATCTGGACGTGGTTTCTTTGAAGAATTGCTGGAAAGGAAGTAGCAGGGTATAGTAGAAGTGATCGTTTATGTAATGGAGACATTACTGTAACAAGATTACAAAACAACCCATCTGCTTCTTAACCTTTACCCCCAACTGAAGGAGGAAGCCAGACTGTGATGTCTGCCTGCAGCCAGGCGGTCAGGGTTTGTGCTGTCTGGGAAGAGACATGCCAGAGGTTGCAGTGCTGGCCACACTCCATTCTGCCTTTGCATGGGGTTCCCAAAGAGGTATCCAGCCCACGGATCGCCCTGGGGAGAAAGAAGGGAGTGCTGCCATGGTTGACACAACGCTGATGTGGGTGCTGCAGGTGGCTGTCCCCTTGAAATGAGAAACCAAAAAGGTCCCTGGTCTTTGGTTATGATTCATTCCCAGAGCAGAGACATCACCTTGCCCTGGCTTGGAAACAGTCAGGGAGGAGCTGCTCTGCCATGTTTACATAGCTCTGCTGGAGATGTCAACAGCATCGCTGACATTTCCAATGCTCTAAGCCCTCCGGAGCACTGACTGGCTGACCATTTGGCCACTTACGCCCAGAAAGTTTCAAGGAAACTGAAGAGTATTAAGTCTCAACTGCTGGAAACAATATCCCCTGCTTAGCTGAACCCAATTGCAACATCTTCCAGGAGATGAGAACACAGCAAACAAAAGCAGCGTGTAAAGTACGTATGAATCTGTTGTTTTCTGCCTTTCTAGTGCCAAAGAGAAGTCAGCTCAAAGTCCTGACAAAAGCAAAAGAAGAGGTCAAGATTCTAAAGGGCAGCACATAGAATCATAGAAGCATTAAGGTTGGAAAAGACCTCTAGGACCACCAAATCCAACCCCAGTGCCTGGTGATATCCAGGGAGAAGCACAGAGATAAAGTCACACACATCTTGTTTTGAACTGATGTGTCCACGTTGGTCCTCCTAATCTGCACTCATTGTACTTCAGATGCCTTCTGTGGAAAGGAAGGAAGGGGAAAGAAGCAAACACTGTGGTTGTTTCTTGGGAATGAAACTGTACCGTATTGATTAAGCCAAGAGGTTGCAGAGGGCAGCTGCAGCTCCTTCTTCTGCTCCCAGTGCTCAGCTCAGCTCATAGGTTAGTTTCAAAAAGATTTTAATAATAAAAAATGAAAATATAAGCAGGGCATTGATTCCACCACAGTTTTTACTGAGCAATAAACCTACTGGTTGCCGCTGAACAAAAAGGGAAAAGCAATTGTAAGAGATGCCTGGATGAATGCCCTGATCTGTCAATGTTTCTGATGGAGATAAATTTTGTTGGTAAAAGCAAAGTTCCAGCCCTGAAATAAAAGGAACCCAGAGCCATTAATATCAATAAAAATCAGTCTGCCAGACTTATTGAAGGATCAGTGCAACTGGGAGGGGGGAAGATAGAGAAAGAATGCAGAGGGGAAGATGCTGCATGAGGAGCTCTGTGGGTCTGCAGAGAGAGGGGAAATATAAGAAACAAGGGAGGGAGAGGGGAGGAAACAGATAGAGGGAAACATTTAGTGGGGCAGCCCTCTGGGAATTGGCCCCTAGTCAGGCACCTGAGAAAGGATGGAGTTAATGCAGAGTATCTGTGCAGCTTGAAAACTGTCTCTTTTGTGCACCAGTAGCTGGCCCGCAGGCACTCAGCCTCTCATAGAAACATAGAATCATGGAACCATTAACACTGGAAAAGACCACTAAGATGATGACGTCCAACCATCAACCCCACTGTGCCCAGCAAAACAGAAAGAACTCAGCCCCAAGGTCTGCCAGCCCAGCCTCACAGCGCATGGAACAATGCTGGCATCCTATCCCTTGGGAGACACAGCAGGTAAAGCCAAGTTCTGTGGTCTTGGTTCATTCCTCACTGCATACAGATCAAGAGCCAGCAAGGGAGGTGACTTCATCCCTTTGGCATGTCAAGCCATTGATCTTATGGTGTGATTCCCCTGCTAGGTTTCCTCCTGGGTACGTTTTGCTGTCGTCCCTGGGAGTTTTGCCAACTAATACCGAGTTAAAGCCTGCCTCACAGCACGCTTCTTCACTGCAGCTTTGTGGGACGTGACGGGGAGTAACGGGGTCAAAGTGGAACAAGGAAGAGATGCTGGGCAACATCAAACAGCCCGCTATAGGGTCAGAGACATGCTGGTACTGAGTGCTCGGGCAGGACAGAATCTCCTGGGGGAACGTTTGGGACCAACATATGCAAAACTTCTTCAGAAATGCAAGGGCTGCTCTGAAAGTAATGCCTCCTATTTTATCCTGTTGGCCCACGATGTCAGATTCAGATGTTGGTGGGATGGCGGCAGAGGCTGAACCTTCCCATTCCCAGTCATATCCCATTCCTCTTCGTTGCAGCGTGACAGATGGCAGCAGAGGGGCACAATGACAGACAGGGGAGCACGTATGAAGCGAAGAGGTGGAACTGAATTCCTCCATATGGGAAAAATGGCACCTGTTGTTGTTATTCATCAGCACTTACTGAATGCTCACAGAGACCAAACTGTCTGAAGGCTCTCAGCAAGGGTGAGCTTGCCATGGAGGTGACCTACCCTGGAGGCAGCCCTGGGTCAGGCTCAGTTTAAACGTTTCATCTTTCTAAACACAGAATAGAAACTGGGAGAGGCTGAAGGAGAGAGAAGAGGTTTGACTGCATGTTTTCATGGGAATTCATCTGACGCCTCGTTTTTAAACATAACTTTGATACGCATCGTACTGAAAGGTGTTGAATGGCAGCACTTTGGCTTCAAAAGAAAAGAAATGCAGAAAATACAGCTGACAGAAGTCTCCATACCAGGACGTCACTGTTTCATTTATTCTCCGTCTCTCTACTCATTCCCTGAGCAAAAGAGAAGGCTGGGGCAAAGAGGAGAGCAGGAATCGCTGAGAGCCCTTGCAGAGCTGATAATGAAGCAGGAGAGGCAGTGAGTCCTCGGGCTGTCCCTTAGTGTGTGCTTTTAGTGACTGGAAGTGCTGACGGAGGTGGGATTCTGTGCGGGCTGGGAGCAGGGTGCAAGGATCAGGCTGATGGAATTAAGTGGCCACAGCTGCTGGCGCGGTGCTCTGTGATCAGATTTAATCAGCCTTATGCTGCTTGTGCTTAAAGCAAATTAAATTAAACCTCGTTTAAACTAATGAAACCCAAGTAAGCAATGTGCCGGATCGAAGCAGGAGGGAGAGCGGACTGTCACTGCTGGAAATGTCACCACTGACATCGCTGGAGTCAGGGCTTCCTTCAGAGGGGCTGAAAGGGATCACAGGGCTGGTGAACAAACCCAGGGAGAACAACTGAAGATCCCGAAGGGCAAGGAGATGCTCCTCACCAAAGGGAACCTCTCCCACTTCCATCCTCTCTCCTATCTAATTAATCTGGACTCAGATTGACCGTAGTACCTGTTGCCTAGAGAAGTTGTGGCTGCCCCATCTCTTGAGGCTGGGTTGAATGGGACCCCAGGAAGCATGATCCAGTGCCTAACTTAGTGTTTGGCAACCCTGCACATGGCACAGTGATTGGAAATGGATGATCTTTGAGGTCTCTTCCAACCCTAGCCATTCTTTGACTCTACAGTTCTAGCTACACAGGACTGTTACCTGTTATTTCTCAGATTGTTTAGCAATGGTGCCTGCTCCTGGCTTGTGAGAGGCAGAGTTATTTAGATCAGAGCTGTGCCAGCCCTGAAAGTCCCTTCACACTTCTCCAAACCACTGCCAACCTTCCCACAGGCTGCTAAAGAAAAGAAAGCGACAGGAGCCCTCCAGCCTTTGCAGCCTCCTGCAGAACCAAAGCCTGATTCTTATCTCCAGGATGCCTCAGAGCAGACAGTCACCAAACCAGTTCACATTTCCTCCAGGGAAGAGCACAAAGGATGACTGGGGACGGGAGAGGTGAAGCGCACACATTTAGGTTCATTCACGCAAACATTTTGGGTCATTCATCGGATGCCAGCAAAAGCAGGAGCCCATCCCATCCACGCTGGTGAGATGTGCAGGCATGAGGAAGGAGTTCAGGTGAAATATGCTTGGATGGCTTCCAGAAGGCTGTGCTCACACTGGGGCAGCAGCTGGGCTGGGTGATCTCCTATACAGGGCAAAGCCCTGCGCCAAGGGAACCCCCAGCACTCACTGCCAAGAACTGGGAAACTGAGCAGTGTTTGCTTGCATTGCCCTTCGGGAGCTTGGCTTTGCATTTTTGTTTTATTTATAGTATGAATGTGCATTGCCATGCTATATGACTGCAGCTGGCTGCCACTCACTTGCACAAGAGTAAATTTTTGTCATTGATGATTAAGATTGCTGTGTTGTGATCAGCAGTTATCTAGAAAGTCCTAGCTGTAAAATTAGGCTGTTAGGTGTTCAGCATGACAGCAGGGTAGGCAGACACCTGTAGAAGGGTAGTGACAATAGGGTTTTGCAGCACTGCATGGCTTTTGGAAGAGATGCTTCTGTGCAAAACAAGTGTGGAACAGAACCAAATCTGAGTCCACACTTCCAAACAAAATGCATGTGCTTTCTGCAGGTTCCATTCACACCACATGAGCAAAGTGCTGAGAATCAAGTTTAGTTTTCATCTAAGAATAAGTTTCCTCCTGGTTACCTATCAGTCTCTAGATCTCACCCAGACGGTTCCCATCTGACACTTGCTGTCTGTGAGGAAAGGATGGTGTTTCTGCTCCCTGGATGACTGAAAGCATGTGAAAAAACTACCATGAGATAGATGAGAGATCAGTGCCTTGTGCTCCTGCTTGTGAAGCGCTTCCAATTTGCACGTAGCTGCACTGCAGGAATCCCAGTGGCCACTCACGAGGAACCTGCGTTAAGTGAACAGCAAGCGCCTTGCAATGGAAAGGATATTCCTCTAATTGCAAGAGTTTCCTGGCTCTGACGTAATGAGAATGATTTCTCAGTGTGTCAGCTTTACAGTCAAGCTGCAGCCGCACGTTCAGCACAGGCTCAATGCCATCAGCCTGGAAGTTATAATGGCTGGCATGATCCGATCAGATATCAGTAAGCGACCTCACAAAATGGTGTATATCTCCATGTTACAAGTAGACATTCAACATCTCTGAGGGATTCTCTTGTAGATAATGTGGAGTGAGCTGAGTGTTTGGTTACAGCCATGAGCTGAGGCATGGCTCCTGACTTCAAGCATGGCATGATGTCAGCTCCCATGTCCCCAGTGGTTGTGACCCTATAGATATGAGAGCTGCACTCAAACATGCACATGCACACACACCAAGCCCCGCTGTGTTACTTCCATCATCCCTTCTGGAGCAGCCCGACCATGATGGAGCACATCCTGCTTTCTGGTTTGGGACCTTTTGCTCCAAGCTTAAAGCGAATGAGACACACACAGGCTGAGTGTTTGGTTACTGCTCTGCACTGCGTGACGGGAGCCAGAACTGAGCCAATTAAATGACGAGTACATTTCAAACAAGTAAATGGGGATTTATCTACACAGACTGCGTTGTCAGCACAGTGGAAGGAGATAAGGCTCAGCTCCCGTTGCAGAGATTTCACACCAACTGATCATTGTAAACCCTCACAGTATCTAGCAGAGGTAATTATATTTCACACCTTAGATAAATAGAACACATCCTCTGGTAAGTCCTGCTGTCTCAGCAGAGTGAGGATGGAGCTGCAGCTTCCCCTGGAACAGGATGTGTGGTCAGGGGTAGAGAAAGTACCGGCTAAGGTTGGAATAACATGCAGATGCTGGAATTGCTCCATTTTCTACTTGTTTTCTGATCAGTTCTGAACTGAGAAGGAGATTTCAAATAAACAACAACAACCATCTCAATCAATGGCCAGGAAAGTGTGTGAAATCAAAGCAGTTCTGCCTAATTTTTCTTTGACCCAGCGCCCAGCCGATATGAAGAGCCTCCACCTGCAAGGCTGGAAGCTCCATCCTCCCATGGCCAACACCAACATCATATGGATGATGCACCAGCACCAAAGGCATTGCCGCAGGCAGGGCTGGCACTGCAGTGTCACTGCTGGGATGCTACATTAATGCATCAAAAACAATAATAATAGAACAGGGTAAGGAGAATTTCAGAGGCTGACACCCCTTGCCCAGTTACCGCAGATGACCTCAGCGGCACCTATTAAATCATTTCAGAAAATGCCTGGAAACATCAAGCAACAACAAAAAAATTCCACCTCGTGTTTCCGTTCGCTCAGATATGTGCATTCAACTGTATTTTGAGAAGGAAAAAAGCAAAAAGCCAACAACAGTTGAGTTGAAAGTGTCATTTGTACCTTTGCGGTCCCGGTAAAATTTCCCATCGCTTCTCCGGTTGCAAGTTCAGAGAGAATAGGTACATGGGGTGAAGCTGAATCAGGAAATAACAAGATGGGTAGAGGGGAAATTCAACAGGCCGTGTGCGATGGCGGATCTGAGGTTGGGCTCTTGCCTTGGGCCTGATTCCCAGCACAACACACTGGTGTGACCTTCAACATAACCGCATGAGAGAGGGCTCTTCGGCGCTCTGAATCCTGAAATGACTGACTGCTTACTCAGGCAACATCCTCCTGGGCTCATTAGTCACTTGTTGTCACTTGTTCTCGTTTCTTTGCTCTCGTGTTGGCTCTGTGGAATGGCACAGCTGTGTCTCCATCATCACCCGGGTGATGCTCTGCTCAAAGGGCACTTCCATTGCTTGGGCTGAGCCCAGGGCTCTGCAGGGCAGCTCTGTGCACCTCAGGCTGTTTGCTCACTTGGTTGTTCTTCTAAAGATGCCTGAATTTCCTGGCTGTGCTCGAAGGGCTGCAGGAAGGCTCAGATGAGGTTTTGAAGATGTAACCAAAACAATTATTTACCTCTGGCTTGCCACTGCTGCCCCACAGCCACTTCTTCTGAGAGGACAAGAAGATATTTGTGCCATGGGAAGTTCATGCTGGACATCAGGAAAAACTGCACCAAAAGAGTGGGCAGTATTGGTGGTAGGTGGCTGCTGGGACTTGATGACCTTTAGAGGTTCCTTTTCAACCTGAATGATTCTGTGATTCTTAGAAAAATTAAGTTCAGTCCCTTAATTAATTTATGCCATCCTAGAGCCAGCCCTGCAGCAGGAGTCCTATAGTTCTCAATTCCCCTCTCACTCGATCTTTGTGCTCTTAATTGTCCAAATTCAGTGCAGAGCCCAGCAGGGACACCCTGCCTCATTCCTCTGTGCTGGGGAGGAACTTGGGGAGAATTTATGTGTCCTAGCAGCTGTTTCCAGTCCATCCCCTTGTTCACATTATCACCACACTGGCATCTTGTGCTCTCTTCCCTCTTTTACAGTAACACTGTTTTGCAAGCAGAAAGGGTTGGTCAGGAGCCTCACCAGCCACAAGACCTTCCTAATTTTGCTGAGATTAAAAACCACCCAACATCATATTGTTCTGTTTGACTCCATATGCCAGCCCAGACGCTCCATCAGTCACCTTCATGTGAGCCAGAGGTGTCTGAGTACCGCACGACTGACACACAAATACCTGCTGAGCTCAGCTGCGAGATGCTAATCACAGACATGTGTGTTGTCACTGTACAACGGCAACTGTTCCCCAGCTAATCAATGATGCTAATAATTAATTAATAATTTTCCTCTTTGTAACGGTTTGATAGGGGTGTGAATACACATTTCACCTGTTGCAGTTGTTTTAAAGTTTCCTGGCTGTGCTTCCCCTTCTGCCCATTCTGGTCTTCTCCCACATGCTGCCATGGCACATGAAGCATGTGGATGCTGAGCCAAGTGCCCATAAGAAATCTGCTGCTCTGAAACACCACCCCTGGCTGCAGACCAAAGCTGGATTCCTGCTTTCCTCATCGTTTCCCCCTGCAAGCGTAAGGCCGTGACTCGCTCTTCTCACACCTCACTGTACACTGAGCAGAGGAAGGGTGATGATGACATCTTTTTCTCGCTTGGGTGATTCACACGTGATGCAACTACTTGGGACAGGGAATCTCTCAGTCCTGCAGCCCAACCTGTGACCTACATAGCTGTGTCTGGCAGTTTGGCCACTGGTCCTTCCTGGCTCCAGGGATGGACTCGTCACTGTGGGGTCTTGCAGATGGGAACGCAACCAGCTGAGCCTCTGGGATGGCAGAAGTGGTACCCTGTGCACCCAGATGTGAGTGCATCAGCAGCACTCAGCACACAAACAATAAACCTGACAAGAGATAGCTCATGAGCTCAGTGCACATTCATCACCCCTTCCTATTCATCACCCCTCTGTGCCCCAGCACCTTGTCTAGCCCAATCCTTGTCCCTGGCTGTGTTGTTAACCTGGGGTTCCCATTAAAGCACGAATTCTGAGTGCTTTTTTTTCTTGTTTGCTTCCAAACTCCATAAATAAGCCTCATCTCCCAGATGGCTGTTTTGACTGGCCAAGCGTAGCTGCTATTTGGACAGCAGGGTGCTGCTTTGAAAACATGAAGCACTTGGATGAACTATTCCGGTGTGGTGAGCTCAAATCTGACAGCCTGGGCCACTTTTAAATGTGGTTTGCCTAATGCAGCTGGATTTTCTTTCTTCAATCTTTATTTATTCCTGTTAAAAGAATAATAATAATAATAATAATAGGATAAGGTAGGGATGTGAAAATATGAGCTAGCTGGGGGTTATTTCTGTGAGCAGATGCAGAAACAGGTTTTAACACACTGTGAAAGCAGATGAGATCATAACTTTTAATAGGAACATATTTAATAAACCAAAGGCGGAGAGGAGATGATCCATTGCCCTTATCAAGAATTATTCATTACGATTTATATCGAGGAAATAGCACTTTCCTAGAATCAATGCATCTTCACCAGTATGCTAAAAAAGAAATGGGATTAATGATTTTTTGAGCACTCTCCTTTGACAAAAGCCATAACAGCCCAGGGAACATCAGCTATCTTGCTCCCAGTATGCTCCCAGCCCAGCTCTGCCCTGCCCTTGCCAGGCAAGGAAGCACCAGGGCACTGCAGAGTGCTGCTCCTGCACTGACTTGTGCCAAGAGCAGCAACAGGGTTGCAGCCCAGCCTGCTGGCACAGCCTGCTGGCACAACTTCACCCCTGGAAAACACCAGGAGACGACGCTGGTCTCTGCCAAGGGTGACTCCTGAAGCTCTTGTGGCCCTGAGCCTTTGCATTCCTATCCAGGGAAAGAGATTTTGGAACATATGTGGGAATGAGGTAGCAGTGAGGAGAGGCTGCCTGAAAAAAAACCTTCAGCTGGGACAGCGAGGAGAAAGGATGTGCAGGCAGGAAGAGGAATTACCCCAGTGATACAGTGCATTCCTGGGACAGCCGATACCAGCCAGCCCTGAGCAGCGCTGGTCTGTCTCAGCACAGACCTGAGTGCATCACTCATCTCAGCACTGTTACCTCTGGCGGTGAGAATTCTGCTGTTAGAGGCTCCACACCAGGCAGGACCTACAGGGCCAGCATCTGCCACGCAGCATGAGTGCCCCAGGCTCATTTCTGAAGCAGCCCAGAGCAATTTCTCTATAATGTTCCATTAATGTGACAGCTAAAGCCCTGGCCTGCTGTAAAAACATCACTCCCATTTACATTAATTGCAACCATTTTCATGCAATTTGCTTCCAAATGTGACCAACTATATATTCAGTGGCTGTGAGCTGATGAAGTCCCGTTGAAGTTCATCACATTTATCACCCTCTAGCTGGAGTACAGTTATTAGTCTGGCTAAGTACGTGGTTCTGCACTGTCCCCTTTCAAGATACTGACCAACACCTGGCCAGAAACAGAGCACAGTGCTGGCCCTGAGGGTCCCACTTGTCCTTGTTTCAGGCTGAAAGAAATATCCTGCAGCCCAGCCATGTAACAGCACTCAGTGTCATTGGGAGAGTACTTCCCTATCCATGCAGCTGCTGCAGTCTCTCTTCCGTTACTGGAAGCACTGCTGTGCCTTATGAGCCATAGTTCATCAGTGGAAATGAATCTGGATTTACAACAAAACCAAAAGTCAAGAGGCAGGAGTCAAATGTCTTCGGCTCGTTGGCTGCCTGACAACATGGCAGCATGAGTTAACCACAGCTGGGATTCCTTCCTGATAAAGAGCTGCATCACATGAGCCTATTGCACACACATCAGTAGTAGCCAAGGACGTCAGATGAAAACTTTCAGCTCATATATTTAAGGATCCTGATACTACTTTTGGAATCAGCCAAGAAATGTTTCCTCTCCTGAAGTTGGGATTTCTCTCTCGTGGTGAGACGTGATGCCAGACGCTGGTGGGAAGGGAAGAAGTTTATATCACATTCATTGCGTGCTCCATGCAGCCAATGGTGAGGGAGCGGGGACTCCATCTCTCACCCAGCTTGGCACTGGTGCATACTGGTGTCTGCTGATGCCCACACTGGGGGAAAACACAACCACAGCTTGGAAAGAAAATGCAGATTCGCATTTGCAAATTGTTTCAGCAGCCGGTTGCATTTGCATTGCGAACTCTCTCTAAGTTGGAAGGTAACCAAAGAGATGGAGTGGGCAGCAGGTAGAAGGCAAAGAACGGCATAACAGTGTTGTGAAGAAGGCTGGTGGAATCGGCCTGTCACAAAACAAGACCTGTGTCCTGGCAAAGAGGTCATCAAGGTGCTACATGCCAGTGAGGAATGTTTGATTCAGCAGGAATCCCCCACTGCTGATGCCAAGAATGAAGCATCTGGAAAACCACTGTGCCAACTTTGGCTCCAAAACAGCTTCTCCTGTCTGGTAATTGCCATCTCAGGCAGCCTCACCAGCTCTGGCACGGTGCAACCACCCATTTCCCTGCATGCTGGGCACTGGGAGGACAGCTTTGTTTGGAGTAGCTGACATTTGCTGACGCTTCCATCCCTGGTGACGCCAATGCAGTTTTCCATCCCACCCTGCTTGTGGCTGCTCTTCAGAGCTGAAGTAAACAGCAGCAGCCCTGTGTTTACAGCTGCACGCTGTGCCTCTTGCTGCTGCCACATCACAAGGCAGTGTGCTGGGGTCATGGCCAATGTCCATAGCTTTGAGAGCTTTGAGGGGCATTAGGTTGTCTTATAAGGCTTAACGTGAGGGCAACGTATCTCAGAGGTGCTGGTCCTTCTTGGGAAGGAAAGAAGAAAATGAGGAATTTCACCTTCAGAAATGCTCAGGGCTCCCATCACCACTCATCACTACCATGCTTTTCCCACAATACCAGAGTGCTGGGTGCTGAGCTTTACACTAATAGTTGCATTTTATATCGGGATGCTCAAGGCAAAGTGCTGAGCTGTTATGAACATAATTTACCACTTACGAAGGGGCAGAACTGTTCTGAAAACCAAAACCAGATAATGGATTTCAAATACTAGAGCTCTTAATGGCAGTAACTGGGCTCATCATGAGTGGAAATGAGCCATTCTTGGAAGGGAAAGTCGGCCAAACCTTTCCTCCTCTGTATGAGCTGCACTCACAGCTGACACCAACAGACCTGAGATGTTCTCCCATCTCAAACCTGGCGGTGCCCAACATGCAGAAGTGCGCACCGCAGGACAGCGCTCCAAGGCCACCCTTTTCTCTTTAGCTTAGCACCATCTAGAGGGATGTCCCTGCACAGCCGGGCCAGCGGGACACACCAGTTCTATGACACGCTTTGGGCAAAGGGCAACGCTTGTCTGCATTAGTTTTGGAGTGGGGGAAGCCAAAAGCTTGGTAAGCAAAGCTTCGGAAGAGCTGCTCACCCCTCCAGCTCTCCTTGCTAAAACACAAAGCTGTGTTGCAGCCATTTGCTCCTGTCCTGGCAAAGCATTCTGTGATGGGAAGACGTGTCCTCCAGAAGGGAGTGGTGGCTGTGGGTTTGGGGCAGGACTGGGAGGGTCAGCAGCAGGAGGATGTGGAGGGGTTGGGCTTTTTCCTTGACTTGAATTTTACCACACCTACAGCTCTTGCATCACTCATTCCTGCAGGCTCCACTGACGTCTGGCGATGTGATGGGGAGTTATTAAGAGCGAAGATTGTGTTCCATGCTTTTGGGGGCTGGAACTTGATGACCCTTAGGGTCCCTTCCAGCCCAAGCCATTCTGTGATTCACATCCATTCAAGCCCTGGCCTTTCACTGGCGCTGCACAAAAGCACAGCAGGGCTCCCGCTGATGTAAATCTCCCTGTGCCAAATTACAGCTTTCAGCCTCGTGCATCAGAGCTTTCTCAAACCTCCCAACATGAAACACCAGAACCAAGACCACGTGATGTTATCTCCTTTCTATCTCACACCATGATCTTGCACTTTCTTCCGCAGCAGCCCAGGTCGCGGGTTTGCAGTGCTGTGAGATGCAGTGCCTGCTTCCCATTAACCCCAGGGCAAGGTCCTTCAGGTAGGATGAACTCCATTTCTTCTGTTCCTTTTGGCTGCACCTCACCATGGACGCTGCCATTTGCCAACTGCTGTCCCCTTCCCCTCAGCCCACAGCTATGTAGCCCAGAGACTGAAGACCCTGTGCTGCCAGCAGCACCCAGAGCCACCACCCAGACCCATGGAGCAGCCCAGAGAGTGATTTATCCTGGGGCAAAAAGGAGGGCCATGCAGCCTTACCCCACTGTGGCAGTGACACCCCCCACCCAAGCAACATCTCCCTGGGAGGATATCTGACCTCACATCACCTGGCACTCTGCCGGGTAACAGAATGCACTGCCATGTATGAGGGAGCTGTGTGCCTGGAGGTCCTGTAAACTCTCCCAGAATATCACATTTCCCATAGAACAGCTGGATCCTTGGGACGGGGGAAGGGATGCCTCTCATCACTGATGTTTTAATTAAGAGCACAGGAAGGAAAAGCGAGGCATTAACCATCTGCCTTGCAATAGGGGCAGAGCACGGCAGGTGCCAGGGTGCATTAGCAAGAGGAATCAAACTCCTCCTTTGAGTAAAGTTAAGCTTTACTCAACACTTAACACCCAGTTAATTGCTGGGTGCTTATTGCAATTAGGGAAGCTGTCTCAGCTAGCAGTAATGGAGGGTCCATAGCAACCCACCAGCACTGTGGAGAAGAGAGAAGAGAGAAGAGAGGCTGCATCCATCCCTGCAGACAACACGTCCCTCCCTGGGGATGCCATGTCCCTCCCTGTGATGTGGGGGCTACAGTGGTGCCCAGAACACAGCATGGAAGCTGCTGAGCTTTGTCTACTCCTTGGGCTCTGCTGGACAGCTTCTGTGCTCCAAGTCTGTCCTGACTCCCTCATACTGACCCAGCAGGAGGTTTTCCAAGCAGCACTCCATACCAAGAAGCATTCCACGTGGCCAATGCACGAGCCATTGCGTCCCAGCAGTGAATCCAATTTGTATACTGTAAAAACAAACTGTGCTCCCACTGACTTTGCGTTCAGACTGTTTCCAAGAAGGTAATATCAGCCAAAGCATAGAATCTGAGAGCTTGGTTTGTACCACCCCTGTGCCCAGCGAACCGGTGACACCCCAGTGCAATGGCTTGTGGGCTTACAGCACAGCAGTAATGAATGCATGGCAAGTTTGCATGCTTTATTAGAGTCCTATTTCCACTCCTTCTTCCAGAGGAGTCCAGGATGAGTGGTGACAGCCTCCTCTGCCTCTTCACACTGCTGTGCTTGCCCTTCAGCTCCTCTCAGTCCCCTGCCCAGCAGACAGCAGCGCTCTGTGCTGAGCACAGAGGCCTGGATGAACTGGCAGGGGCAGGGCACGCTGCTGCCCTCCATGTGCCCTGTGGCCACAGGACGGGGCAGCCGGCCACTGACCAGCAGGCGCACATAGCAGGCACTGAAGATCACCAGGAGCTGCTGGGCCATCACCTGGAATGAGCACGAGAGGGTCAGTGCCTGCCTCATTCAAACACTGCTCTTGTCCAACAGAATCAGGACAGAAGCCAAGGATGGATACATAACTGTTCCACATCCCCTTCGCTCAGCAATGCTGGCACTCTGTCCCCCAGCACAGTGGCATGTCAGGCTTGGGGGTAGGCAGCAAGGCCAGCCCAGGGCTGGGATGGGGTGGCTGGGAGCCAGGCTGCTCAGGGACCCTCTTGTTCTGCCATCACCTCCTTTTGGGTGTGTTGGTTTTTTTTTGCCATCAGATGGCTGGAGAGCTTCTACCAACAGGGATGTCACCTGCACTGAATTCATTTAGTAACAGCAAGCAGAAAAATGGGAAATAAATCAAAATAATCTCTTTCGAAGCTTCTTGCTGAGCAGGAATGAGGACACATTTGTCACTCAGCATGGCACGAGCATTTGAGGGCATGCTCCATGGAAGAGATGGGGGCTCGGCATGGCCACACTCAGCCCAGACACAGGCATCAGATCTTAGCAGACATCTACTTCCAAATAGGGACCAGAAGGAAACATCTGGCCCATAAAACAGACAGCATCAAGGCCATAAGCATGAACTGCTTAGTGCTGTCAGGACTGGAGATGGCATGAGGGGACCTCTAGTTTTGCAGGTGTTGCACCCCATGGGCAATGCCTACTGCCATGAGCTTTGGAGGCAGCATGCCTAGAAGGTGCTCTGACCATAGGGGGGTATTCCTCATTACCTCTGGAGGGCCCACAGGGATGAGATGGAGCAGCTCATTGCACATCATGGGCTCTTTCTTGAAGCTCTCCCCACTGGATAGGAGAGGTGATTCCTCACATGAAGTGTCCTCTGCTGCAGGAACAGCCACCTCCATCACCACACAGAGCTGGTCCAGCCTGTGCTGCCAGCCCAGCTGCAGGAGAAGGACAGTTTGGGGGACCCAAGGAGACAAAGAACATGATTTCCTACCAAAACTACCCTCCCAGGAGTCAAGATAAGCACAAGATTTGGGGGTTGTACCCCTCACCTCCTGTTCTGTAACCACAACTGGCCAGCAGAGTTTAGATACCTATATACCCACAAAGAGGTAGACTTTCCAAAGGACAAAATTCCCATCCAGGTACCCGGTGCTGTGCTTATTTATTCCTCGGGCTATCTCATTATTTCAAGAGGACAGCTCAAGGTGTCGGCTATTTCGGACAGTAACACCTGCCTTCAGCATTTACCCTTGGCGACTTTCCTTTACCAAAAGTTGCACAGTTGATTACCCAGCTATGTTCACACCATGGGGCCTAAATAAATTCCTGATGCACCAGTAGATGCTGTTTGTCCACCTCCCAGTTCACCCAGCTGCCTGTTTTCAGCAGAGAAAGGCCATAGGGTGGCCATGCCTGCTGTCATTTACCTCTTGTGCCTGCTGCAACTCCATGATGTGGGCTGACAGGGACCGAAGGCAGCGCTCGGGGCTGAAGTGCACAAACCAGAGCTGGGAGGAGCAGGTCAAGAATCATAGAATGGTTTGAGTTGGAAGGGACCTTAAAGGCCATCAGGTCCCACTCCCTGCAGTGCTCAGGGACACCCACAGCTCCATCAGTGCTCAGAGCACAGCCTGACCTTGGCTGTCTGCAGGGATGGGGCACCACCACCTGTCTGTGCAACCTGTGCAGTGCCTCATTGCCCTGAGTGGAAAAAGCTTCCTTATATCCAACCTAAATCTCCCCTCTTGTAGTTGGAAACCATTTCCCTTTGTGCTATCACAACAGGCCCTGCTGCCTCCTGAGAGCAGAGGCACTCGGATGCTGCTGGCTGAGCTCCTCTCTGCAAGGAACAACGCAACTGGGACTCCACTCGTCTGTGGTTTGTTTGTTTGTTAGTTTTTGCCATAGGCACACTGCTGTGATTCTCATAACAAGACTCATCATTGCCATGTAAACATCACACAGCTTCAGGAATCATTGTCTGCCCCAAGGACTAATTTCACTTCAGTCATTTAGACTCTTCCCAGTGGCCTTTGGGTATATTTCGATGCCTATGGATGGGAGAAGAAAAATACCCAATTCTCCACAGCACCCAATAGGAAGAAAAGAATCTTAGGAAGCCTTACGGATCACTGCATCAGTAAACATTCTCCCCATCACAGAATCACAGAATGGTTGGGTTGCAAGAGACCTTAAAGATCATCCAGTTCCAACCCCGCTGCCATGGGCTGCTTGTCCCTCACCACATCAGGTTACCAAGGGGCTATGAAACATTCTGCACAGAAAGGATACTTGTAGGATGCTGCGTGGCCCATCCAGGACATCAGTAATCCCCAGAATTAAGTTGTGTTTGATAAAGAATTCATTGACAGCTGCCAGCCGCACATCTGTGTTCGTATTTATCTAGGAAGGAATGTACCAAAGCTGCATATCCCAACACTTCAATGGGAGGGAACTCACTCCCCACTCTCCCTGGGTCAGCTCACCTTCCTCTGGCGGTGGTCAATGATTAGAATCACAACCACAGTGATAACCACTGCAGCCAGAGTCACCAGCAAACTGGCCTCCCAGTAGTGTCCAAAGGAGCAGAGCTGGACCGTGGTGTAAATGTTTGTCCAGAGAGACATGTAGAAGACCTGTGAGAACCCAGAGAGATGGATGGCACTCATTAAACCGTAGAGGTAAGAGAAGTCAAGGGAAGAAGAGACCTTGCCATAAATTAATCAAGTCGCCTGGGATATTCAGAAGGTGAGGGAGGACACGAGCTCTTTGCAATAACAAATCGAGGGGAGAAGGGTCTAAGAAGGACCGAGAACCAGTTTATCATAAAAAGTTAGCAATCATCAAAGACAAACTGAATGATTAATGATGATTCATATCTAGGGACGTTTTCGGTTGAGTTCTTCCATTTAGATAAGCTATGAGCTCACTGAGGAATACTGATAACACCTGTGATAGACTCTCTCTTCGGGAAGCTCCTGTGTCAGAGCACTCAGGGTGGTGAAGGGGTTGCTCAGCTACAGGAGATGGATATTGGGCTCAAGGAGATGCTAAGGACTGGAGAACCCAGGCTCTGCATTAAAAGCAAAACAAAATACAGGGAAACGGAGGGAGAGCCCAGCATCCTTACCACGGCAATGGCTATCTGGAATGCCCTGGAGTTGTAGAAGAGGTACCGCCTTACTTCGGGCTTCAGGACTGCCTCCTCAATCAGCCTCCTCCATTCACCTGCTGATGCCTGCTCAGGGAATCAGGAGCAAGAATCACAGATTGCCCTGAGTGGGAAAGGATCACAGTGTCCAACTCCCAGCTCCATGCAGCACTACACAACCCTATGGCTGAGAGTGGTACCCCAGCACTCCCTGAGCTCCAGGGCTGTGCCCACTGCCCTCTGAGGCACAGCCATTCCCCAACCCCACCGGGCCCTCAGCTCCATCAGAACGGCTCAGACAGGCCTGGTGGGACCCAGCCTGCACTGCAGACCTGATTTGTGCAGAGGGCTCAAGGCTCCAGCCTCATCGCTACGGCTGTCACTGACCAGAACGCTGTGTGCTGCCTCATTTGCAGTGAGTGATATCTCCCTGCAAAGGGCAGGGAAAGTCATAAGAGAAAAGCATGTTTTTATGGCAAAGGACAAGACGAGACAGACTGTCCCAGTGATGTTCTAGCACATTGGAGTGCTTTCATGCTCTTCAGCTGAACCTGCACTGAATGGGTTTCTTCACGGAGCTTTAAGCCAAGGTCATTACAGTTGTCTCGAAGTCAATGAGGAATAGACTGAAATTAAACTGAAACAAACCAACCTTATACCTGAAACTTAAAAAAGCTCTCTGTGATCTGGGTGCAAACGGTATCAACCCAGCCAGCTTTCACTGCAATGGGCTGCCAGGGGAGATAATAGGTGAAGGGCTTACCTGAACCCCCAGGGACTGGAGTTTCTCTGCACAAAGCTCCATGTCAAAGGATGCAGCCGAGCAGGTGTTGTCCATGCTGAGCACCATGAGCACCTGACCATTGCGGGCTTCTGCAAAAACCCAGAGAGATCAGCAGCATGGCTTTGGCATGGGTGTTAATCCCATCAGCTCAGGAGCCTGTGGTGAAAGGAAGGCTGACAACACAGACTGCCATGACGTGCTTTGAAGGTTGGCATTCCCCTAGAGCTTACACAAGCTGAGCTATGCCAAGAGGAAGAGATTGGGGCCAAGAAAGTGGTGTGTTCACATGAGATCCTGTTTCACCAATGTTTCATCCAGCTTTCCCCCATCTCTGCAGCTCTGGGGATAGCCCCATGCCTTGGGGCTGCTCCTATGGCACAGAGTGCAGTGCTCCCCCAGGCTGCTGTACTGGCCTGAGGGCTGCATGCACTCACCTTTCCTTTCTGTCCTGCTTTCATCCTCCATCCTCACCATCTCTTCACTGCTCCATGTATAGGAGGTGCCAAGTTAACTGTGGCAATTGCATTACAATAGGGTGTAACTGCCTCAAGTCAAGAAGGGAAGAGCAGATGCATCTAGAAACTCCAGGATAATAATGTCCTACTTTTTTTTGCTGAAGTTAATCCCCAGATTAAGCAGCAGAGGTGATGAGTGTGAAGCAAGAATGAAAACAAATGGCCTCAGCCCTTGGGCTGGGCTGTCCTGTTCTCCATGGCTTTGGTTGAGGTGCCAGGGTACAGAGCTCAGATACCCCAAATCTCAGTACTGCATTTCTCAGTCACCAGCAAGTTCACAGACCCATAGAACAGCCAAGGTTGGAAGAGGATCTTGAAGGACCCCCCGGTCCAACCCTGTTCACTTACCTTTCACCCACTGCAGGGATCCTTCCTTTAAATCACTCTTACAATACAGGACGGAGGAAAGCGAGCTGTTCTCCTCAATCCCATCAGCCTGGCTCTTATAGGCCATGCTGCAGGCACAACTTTGGGCCGTATGGTCAGCGATTCAGCACTTGCTGGAGATCTCCCTTATCTCCCAGCTGCAGGCAGCAGGCGGCTCGCTCTCCTCACTAGGGACCAGGCTGTGAAATCCTCATTCAGACTCCCACTGGTGACTTCCTTGAGATTCCGCTTTTCCATGAGCACAGCAGCGTTTTCTAGCCCCGAAAAGAGGAAGGCAAAGCATTCAAAAAATCTTGCAAAGGCAGCAAATAACGTCTGAGAGCGCCGAGCTCTGTGATGTTACCACCACTCAGGTGCTAACAGTGCAACGTGCACAGGCTTTCCTCTTGCTTATTCGGATCATAGGAACTCCCTATCACAGGAAGGAAACGGTGCAGATAAGGAGGAACCGTGCACCCGCCCAAGCAGAGGAGAGCAGCAGCGGAGCAGGAAGCAACGTGGGGAGCTCTGCTCATCTTCACCCCCACAGCAGCTGCCATTTCCCATGGGTTCCCCAGGGAACACTACAAGGATTTGTGGGTGGTTATTCAAACCAAGAGCATGGAAGGCTTTGAAGGCTCCTTATCTTCCATTCTTGCAAATCTGCCCAGGATCACAGCAGCAATCCTTCCAAAAGGACCACTGCATTTTCCTGTTACTAATGGTTGTTGTTGCAATCACCCCTTTGCACAAAGCCAGGATTGCCGTCAGTTCAAGGACTGTCAGACAGGAAACTGAGGCATGGGAAGAAACATGAAAGGTTCATATGTTTGCAAAGAAGAAAATGAAACAAAACTGCAGAAGCTGGAAACTCAACGCTTGCAGGAGCCAAACACGGTGCACTTTGCACAAGAGTGTTGTGCATGGGGATGGCCTCAGCACCCACTCCCAATGCTGGAGTCAGAAGCTGTCACGTTAAGTTACAAGCTGTCACGTTAAGTTAGAGCTGAAGCAGTGCTCTCTGTCCCAGGCACCTTGGAAACTGCTGAGTCCTGTGGGAGCATCCAGGGCAGCTCGTACAGCCGTAGCCTTCCCCAGCACAGCCGAGCCCAGAACCATCGGCAGCATTGCTTTAAGCCATTTGCACAGCACAGACCTCGCTGGGCTCCACTGCCTCTCATTGCTCCTGTGCACGGAGCTTGGCCCCTCAAAGCCTTCCATTCCTGTGCTCCCCATGGCTCTGCATCTTTGCACACCTCTTATTTTAACACAAAGCCATTCCATTTCCCTCCCTGCCCCTACAGACCCCTCCAAGCCTCAGCCAACCCAGCTCCACTACTGTGTCCTATTTACGGAGAGCCCACCAGAGCCGTACCTCATCCAGCAGCGCTCCTGGGGTGCAGACCCTGCCCCCCTCCTCCTCCTCACTGCCCCGCACCGCCCATCGCTGCGCCCCGCAGGTTGGGGAGGTCCCTTTGCTGGGCTCGCACCTCCGCACTCCCATCACCCCGTGCCACAAGCATTGACTTGCAAAACCTTCCTGGTGCATGTGACTTTTCCCCCGGGCTCGTTTCAGAGCTGTGTTTTTTTTTTAACCCTCTAGAGTTCCTCAAAGCTGCTTCCCCATAGGGGACAGACTCCGCTGCAGGAGCTGGGGTTGCCTTTTGGAGGGTGGGGGTCCACAGCCAGACTGAAGGGGGGGATTTGGATGGAGCAGTGGCACAGTTGGAAGGCTCTGCTCTTCCTCCTCCATCAGCCAGGGTTCAGCGAGCACGCATCCTGAAGTTGCATCAAATGAGTGGTGGTGAATACCTGAGTCAGAGCTGTGCATCAGCAGCGGGGCTGGAGGAATCCAAAGGCTGGGGATTGAGTCAGTCAAATATCAGAGCAACTGGTAAGGAACAGTTAAAAAAGAACAACAAACCCTGCCATGCTTCATTGCGCCCTCGGTGCACACTTCCTGGAGAAAACCCCACTCCACTATGGGAGGGTTGAACTGCAATCCTCCTGGCTCCAGACATTGCTGAGCAATGCGTTCATTAAATCACGTGGCTGCACGGGGAGCAGCACTGCCTTCAAACTGCTGCTCCACGTGGGATGTTGTTTCCCTGGGAGCTGGTGGCTCACACGTAACATCACCCAGGTACTGAAAAAATCAGATCCATCTTCTCACCGGTGCTGGTAGCTCCAGGCTCAGCTCCCATCCCCACCCATGCCAAGTGCTGAGTTCTTTGCAAGCACTCCTCACCAGAAGATCTGGCTTTGCTTCCTCCTTCTTGCCCACGCATGGCAGAATTGGGTGACCCAAGTGCTGGGAAAGAGCACCATCAGCTCCCTGCAAAGCACCCGAGGCACAGCTCAGTGGGGGCAACAGGCTTGGGAGCAGCTGCCCTCATTGCCTGCACGCACAGCATGCACCCCTGGCTCAGCAAGGAGTGCCTCTATGTGCGCACTGACTGTGCTCATCTCATTGCAGAGCAGCCAATAAAACATCCCGTGAGTAATTTATTTCAATCAACAGCATGTGCATTTCGTACTCAGGCTTGACAACAAGTTAGGCATTGCGTAGATGTCTTTACATTAGTGCTTCTGAAGTGCTAAGATATGCCTGTAACATTCCTGCTCCTCCTATTAAGGGTTCCACTAAAACTTAAGCACTAAGTAGGATAAGGAGGAATGGTTTTAAAGTGAGACAGGGGAGGTTTAGGTTGGATGTTAGGAGGAAGTTTTTCCCCCAGAGGGTGGTGACACACTGGAACAGGTTGCCCAAGGAGGCTGTGGATGCCCCATCCCTGCAGGCATTCAAGGCCAGGCTGGATGTGGCTCTGGGCAGCCTGGGCTGCTGGTTGGTGACCCTGCAGACAGCAGGGGGTTGGAATGAGATGATCATTGTGGTCCTTTTCAACCCAGGCCATTTATGATTCAATGGAATAAACACCAAGTACTGCAGTTACAAAGCAAACACAAAGTCAATCAGTAAACTAGGAAGGTGCTTGGAGAGCTAGGAGAAGGAACAAGAAATCAGGAACCCTCTGCCTGTAAAGCAGACTGAGGGTGCTGGCAGCTTCCCAGCAGTGCTGCTGCTGCAAGAACAGCTGACAGCCTCTGGAACTGCCCCATCTGCAAAGCAAGGAGCAAAGTGCCTGCACCCTGCAAACAGAGAACTTCCAAAGAAGACCACAACGAATCCCTTCCTCACCTCATCTGCCAGAAGGACACCTGCATTGCTGCCCTGTGGGGTGATGACACTTCATTTCCAACGTAAAGCATTGGCCAGCTCTGTGCCTGGGATTCACCCACATTTTCACAGTGCTTTGCAGAGGTTACCAGCTGCTTTGTGCACTTCATTTCACTTTTAGTTCAGTTTTGCACTTCCCTTTTTGGGGAGTTTCATGCAATCCGTTTTAGATCATTTAGCCCATTTCTCAAGATCATTTTAAATTGTAATTCAGCCCTTTGTGCTGCTTATATCTCTTCCCAGCTTGGCGTCCTGGAAATATATTATAACTGTACTCCCTATTCCATCACACTGCATTAATGAATATATTACAGAGGACCTGATTCCAGGAATGCTCTGCTTGCAAACGGCAGCTGCAGTCTCTGCCATGCAAGTTGCAGCCATGAGCAGCAGCCAACACAGCAGATCTCACTCTATTCAATGAAGCTGCATTTTCAGCAGGTAGCTGCTCCATCAGTTTGTTGGGGGCTTTTTCTTTCCAATGAGCTTTAATAGGGTGAACAGGATTGCTGAGAAGCCTCCTCTTGCTTTTCCCCTCTCCCTGCACACAGCCGCCTTTTGCAGGCTGCTCTCTGTCAGACAGCTCAGCAAAGCTGACAGATCTGACAGTCATTAAATGCAAGATCTTCATTTCCCAATACTCCGAAAATACACGTTTCAAATGAGGAAGATGACACTTGCATAAAGCGTGGCTCTTTTCTTCCTGCCTTCTTCCTATAAAGACTTCAAGCACTTTGCTGCTTTTCAGCATGCTAATGCAAAAACCTTTTTCTTGCGCTTCAAACTTAAAGGGAAAAAAAAGAAGCAAGAAATAAAGGATGCTTGCTGTGTGCCTTGGATAATGATTTGGCTATTGATTCAGCAGATGCTTTATTAGATTACTTTGCGACAGCCAAATGTAATTTAATACCTATTTATTTTCTATTCCTATGCCGGTCTAGAGATACAATCTTTCCTGCAAGAAATTACTGTTGTCTCCTTTCAGCCTCAAAGAACGATGAGACTCACCTTCTTTCTTGGAATATTTTGAATTGCTTTTTTACAGCCAGATGTTGCTCTTGAGGGTTCTCTATAGTCCTTTCTATTGAGACCTGCAAGCCAAAGCCTCAGCTGCAATCAGTTGGTTCAGGCTTTTCCATCTTACTGTGCACCAGTACAAGAACCCCTGGTGTTGGGCAGGGGATGCTGGTGCTGGACAGCAAATGAAGGTCACAACCCACTTGCTCATAGTTACCCACTGCCTCATTCCCTCCCAGTTTGTGTGTGCCAGATGGGAAGTTCTCTATCTGGAGTACCACAGAATCATAGAATGGCCTGGGTTGAAAATGCCCACAGTGCTCATCCAGCTCCAACCCCCTGCTATATGCAGGGTCACCAACCAGCAGCCCAGGCTGCCCAGAGCCACATCCAGCCTGGCCTTGAAAGCCTGCAGGGATGGGGCATCCACAGCCTCCTTGGGCAACCTGTTCCAGTGCTCCTGCAACAGGCAGCAGAGAGAAGGAGATGCTGACCTTCAGGCTGAGCACCACAAGCTGAGCAGGGAGCAAGCTCCATCAGAATAAGCAAGCCTTGAAAATTGAACTCTGGCTTCAAGCAGCACAAATGTGTGTCCTAATTGCACCTCGTAGTGCATGTTAAGCCATCCAGATGATGCTGGTATTGCGGTGTTAATAAGCCATTTGTCCATCTGGTGCTTTCCCCACAGTACAGATGACAAATCTTCTCAGTGGTGTTTTAGAGATGAAAAACATCAACTATAAATAATCAGTTTTATACATACTTAAAGCAGCTTTTGGACCCTTTCTGAGGTACAAGGGTAAGCTCCATCTCCTTAGGGTCATCTGCATTTAGGGTCACATCCGCCAGGGGCAATGCAGACAGTGGGACTTTGGAGACAGATTTGCACTAGCAGCTGGGATAGGCCCATAATCAAACTGCAGGACAGGTGAAAGCCTGGAAAATCAGACTACAAAGACAAGAAACTGAGCAACTCCAGACCTCTGCCAGTATGAAATCGTTCTAGCACAGTCTGGCTTAGGCACATCAGGCCTCCTTTCCCACAACACCTCATTGTGAAATTGAAGAACTTCAATTTAAAGCAACTTATCTCGATCACAAAGAAAGCCACATTTCCCAGCGAACAGCAACTGGAAATGCTCGTCTCTGTGTGAATTTGCACTACCAGGTAATTCTCAACAGGCAAATTTCAGGGAAGCATTACAGCAAATTGATATTCTTGCAAGCATTGAATCTTCTGCATGTTTGAAAGGGAAGGTCTTCACAGGCTGATTTGCCAGCGAGGGAATAATCCGGGGTGAATTTTACACTTTCTTTCCTTCTGGCTCTTCCGTATTGCAGAGAAGAAGAACAGAAAGTGCTCATTTAACAAAGGGAAACTTCTGAACTATGAGAAAGTGGAGGCACGCGCTGTGCTCGTTCCAAAGTAAAGTCTCCTTTTGCTGATAAACAGACTGGATGAAATTGCTAATTACAGCCTGGAGCTACCAGGACTTTTACAAGTAGCAACGTGCCGCAGCCTGACCACCTGCTCTCAACAGGAGGAACTGTTTCATCTCCAAAGGACGGACTAGAATTAGCGTGGCTGCAACCTTTTATGAGGCCGCAGCACTTCTCCGGCCATCAGATGAGTCTGATTAAAAGTGCTTTGATTCTGTTCTCCTTGCACAGGCCTGGCACGTTCCCAGCCTGACAGATTCTACTTCACAGGAGCTTTTGTTTCAGTTTTACAATCCATTTAATAGCCTCAATTCCTAAAGAGATGCTTTAAGAACTACGGTATGCTAACATAAAATATTACTGGAGGAGACAACACAGCATTTGATGGCACAGCACTACTGCAGGCAGATACTTGGTCCTTTGTTAAGACTTCCATCCATCCTGCTTTCCTCCCTCCCAATTGCAAACCTTACCCTGCGAGTCTGAGAGGTTTTTCAGTGCTGCACTGAAGGTCTGCAGAAATGCAGGATGTTTGGACTAAGGAGCAGCAGCAAAGCTTCCTCCTTAGACTGGCAGCCGCATGAATTGCAGCTCTGATCCGCTTCGTGCTGACTGAAGCCTCTTCTTTGCAAAAAGTCTCAAACTGATCTCAGAAAGCAAAGCTGTATTTTAATATTCCGCTGGGGTGGAATAAACTGCTGAAAGCTCACGATGTATTTGTGTGTATCCTTGATTAAAGAGCTAGGAAGCGAGGCATGGACAGCCCTACCACTTATTTCACACTGTTCTGGGAATAGCAGGATGCTGCATGACCTTGGTATAAACAAGGCAGCCACCAGGGAAGGATAATTACTGCACAGTGCCTTGCTATCAAACTATACTATTGAACTGGCAACGTTTTATTTCTCCTAATAGTCCAAAGAACATTTGTTCCTGAAGGCTTTCGGAACAACCTGGCAGGTAAAGCATCAGACTGGAGCCAAGAGGAGGAGATCTGTAATGGATTTTAAACTTACCTGCTGTGACCTTCAGACATTTGTTTTACTTATTGCTCTCATATTAATACTTGATATTCATTCTTCAGAGTCCAGACTCTTCATGCAACAGAGAGTCCTGCTGGTACTCTCAGAACTATTTTGTTGTTACAAGAAGACCAATTAGAGACTTGTGAGTTAAATAGAGGTTTTTACTTTCAAGTGTCATAGTGCCAGACTTGTAACTTAAGCTAACAGCAGAATATACAGAGGATATTCAATACAGAGAAACTCAAGCATCTGAACATTATCAGCCAGCACTGTACAGCCAGAGAATTCTTACCGAGTTTAACCTTGCACGAATGTTAACACCACACTGAAAACAACGCATTTTAGTGAACAAGAATATATTGGTCCAGATTATTGATTCAGGTCAGCATCCTTCCCCTTTCTGCTTCTCAGAGCCTTTCTTTGAACACTATCCAGAAAACAGGGAGCATTAGTCTGCCAACCTGAAAAACTTAGCACAGATGTGAGACATGTCCATTGAATATCGGGGTAAGCTCTCAATCTAGAAAGAAACTGACAAGTCGATGAAATAGTGATGACCTACAACTCACTGAAATAACTGAACACCTTTACAAGAACGGTTACGGTATGGCTAGGAGCTGTACATTCCATCTGAAGCTCAAATGTTACCGCCAGCATTCCTGGTACGTTTATCCCTCCTTCCTGCACTACCCATTGATGCGGTAATTCACGTGGATTTCAGGTTTGATGTCACACACCAAAGACAAGAGCTGGTTGAGGACCACCTCACGGTTCTTCTGGAAGTTCTGCTGGATTACACTCATCTTCTCCTGGGTCTCTTTCTCGACTTCAGTAGTACAGCTGCCATGAGATCCAAGTGCCTACAAACAGCAAAGGGAAGAGTAAGCTCACATGCAAGCTGTTTGACAAAGAAAACACTGACTGCTTCTGTATTTTGGTGTTCTGTACTGCCTTGGTGCATGTCAGCTATCTCTGCTGAGGGAAGAACTGTGCTGGAAGAAATAGGGGCACACCTCAATTGTCTGCTCAGATCTCCCACAAAACCTGTCCTAGCTTATCATCACAGCCCACACCTTTTATCTTCTCCTACTCAGTAATTAGTGTGTTTGGAGCATAAGCTTCTGAGGAGCGCCTGAAGTGAATGTCCTACTGTACTGGTGACTGAAAATGGGAACCCCTGGGCACTACTATTGTAGACAGCATAGATAAGGTAGTACTTGTGATTTAGTTTAAGCTCATTCTTCAGATCACCTGGTTGCTTCTGTATTTTGAGAATCTTTCAAGAAATCAGACTCCTAAATATGATTGTGGCCCAGGTCTTATGCATCCCAAGGAGTATCTTATAGCTTACGTCTCCCTTGCCTAGTAAGCAAGGGAAGAGAGAGGTCCTGTTATAAGTGGAGAAACATGGGTGTGGAAAAGCTGACACACATAAACAGCAAGCAAGGCTGCTGAGCAGAGTATAAGCCTTCCAACCTCAGGAAGAGTTGTGTCTCCAAAGTAAGTTAGCATGATGGGAACCAGCTTGTCAGACATGGAACCTGCTTGGTGCTTTCTGACATTGCTGCTCGGAGCAGGTCTGGGGAGACAGCGACCCATGAGGGCAGTATATGAGTTTATTAAGTTAATTCATTGCCAGTCGATATTGCCAGCTCTTGAGATGCAACACACCGCGCTCTGATTCATTTCCCCCGATCTCTCCAACATGTGACTGTGCATCAGCAGAAGGGAAGCAAGACCTCTGGCAATATGTTCCATACTGAGGGCAGCTCCCAGGGCGAAGGGGCAGGACAGTAACAGGGAATGCCGTAGTGAACTAACCGCTGCTTCCTTGGCTTTGAATTCCTTCTCCCTCTGCAGGCGGTACTGCTCAATCTCTGCCTGGGCTTCTTCTTTTGCCTGCTTCAGCCTCCGATTCTTTCCTGTGAAAGAACACCACACCATAGGAAATAAAGAGAACGCCTCCCCACACCGCTCCAGCAACCTGATGCACAACTACGACACCGGCAACCCCATGAAGCAATGAGCTTCAAGCAGCCACAACTGTACGGCTCATGCAGAAGACACATAACCCACGGATGTGGCTCTGCTCATGCAAACATGCAGCATCTGATGTGACCCCGAGCAGCACAGCGCAATGAATGTGACTCTGCAGCTCTGCCTCAATCCAGCCGCACAGTGATGAGAAGCAACCGGCTGCCACATCGACTGCCCTCCCCAGCGCCCCACCACAGCCTGCCCTGCACACGGCCAGCCACAGCAATCAGTGAGGCCCAGCCCAACGCCAAGCCCTCGGGAACCACATCGGTAGGCCTGATAACAACCCGATCCGGGCTTCCCCCCCAACATAGGAGCCCCCGCAGGCCGTACTCACGCTTGCGGGCCTCGGCCACCTTCTCGGCAGCGCGTTTCTCGGCCTGCAGCAGCTGCTGGATGCCTTGCGACTGGCTCGCCATGATGACCCTCCGCTGACAGCCGGCGTCTGACGTCACTACGTCACCGCGTCACGTGCCCGAGCCGATAGGCCACGCCCCCATTAGGCCACGCCCCCATCCTTTTCAAACCACGCCCCTCCCTGCCCCATTCATTCTGTATGAGAGAGGGAAGATGCGAGGGAACGAGGGGATCCTTTTACTTATTTTTTAATGGCGTGGCTTTTAATCAGCGTGGCAGCTCAGAAAGCACGTTGCAGTGCTTAACACGAGCGTGGTTAATATATCAGTATCATGCTTAACTTTGCAAACAGGGTGGTGGGGTCCCAGCATTGCTGCACAGAGCTGTGGGTGCCCAACCATGGAGGTGCCCAAGGCTGTAGATGGGCTCTGGGCAGTCTGAGTTGGAGGGGGAAGACAGCTCATGTCAAGGGTTGGACTGTAGGGTTTATGGCTCCTTCCATCCCAACCGTGCTGTGATTTGAATCCAGGATGCTCTATGCATCCCATTAACCCGCTGGGAAGCAATGGTTCCCTCTGGGCTGAAGTGTTTTCTGATCGAATTAACTGTCCCCCCCTCACCCCACACTGAGCACGGCAACCCATGGCCAGCCCCAACATCTCAGGGAGGCCTGGCAGCCCCAGCCTGCCATGAAGGTTCTGGCTTCACCCCAGCCCTCAGCCATCGCATCCCAGCTGCAATATAAAGCCCTGAATGCGATTCCTTGATGCTTTTTGGACCATAAATCACCATTATTGCCAGGGTGGAAGTGGCAGCTCCGAGGCAGTGACTCACATCCCCGCAGGGAGGGATCGGCGGTGGCTGATCCACTGTTCCCCGTGATGGAAGGGACGTGAGACAATGAATCAAATGTGTATTTATAGAGTGGGATGAGTGCGTGACAGGGTGACCTTCAACAGGGCCCAGAGATTAACAAAGTGGGGCTGTCAGCCCGGCCTAACGCTCACTTCTGTAGGAGATAAAGATGGGGAAAGAGCTCTGAGCATTCGATCTGAGTTTACATCAAGCTCGGTGATGGGCAGTGTGTGGCCATGGGGTAGGACCAGGCTTCTACAAGGCAGTCTGCCCCACAGCAGAGTGCTTGGAAGCCCTGCAGCTCATTGGTTGCAGAAATCAAGCCACCAGGATGTCATTTTCCTCTTGGATGACTGGGATTTTCAGACTCACTGCTCCCGAGATAAGCACACATTTTTCTGCCACCAGAAATACATCCTGGCTGTAATTACACAGCGAGAAATGCCTCCATCAGTACAGCCCTGGGTGGGCAGGAACCACACGATGAGTTTTTGACAGTTCCACTTTGAGGCTTAACAAGTGAGGAGACGGTTGTTTGCATTTAAAACAAACGCTTCCTTTGGGCTGTGCTGCTTTTTGTTCCAGATGGAACTGAAGCCTCATGATATGGGTCACACGGAGAGCTTGTGAGTGTCAGAGCTTGTGAGTGTCAGAGCGTTCTGATCCACTTCTCACTTCACATCGCAAACAACAGTTTCTGACTGCGAAGAATGGATTCCCAGTTCTCGGACCTGAATTGGCATTCAGAAAAGAAACACCTCTATGACTCCAGCTACCAGCAATGCCTTTATAATTAAGCAGCACCACGAGTACTTCTGAACTCGTCTTTTGTTCTCTCAAGATTAACTGTAACGTGCTCGTCACTCGCCATTACAGCATAAGAGCTGCTGCTGCAGCTGGCACCCGCATCCTATTTGCCTGGTGCTGGTTTCTTACACCACAAACTCAGCTCATCCTCATTTTCTCATAGCACACATGCAGTGGAGGTCTGGCGAAGCAGCACAGGGGAAGTTTAGCAGTGTGGCAGAGATGCAGCAGGTTGTTGGGGGCGAGGGAAAGCTGGGAAGCAGGGAGCACCATTCTGCATGCTGTGGATGGGGCAAAAGCATTTCACGTCTCTTTGGTACCTCCACAGATCACTTTAATGACATTTAATATATTTTTCACTTAATCCTTTTTATTTTAATCTTTTTTCCTTCTTCTTTTTCTTTTCTTCCCCCCTAAAGGTTTGTTTTCCTGCCATCCTGGGAGGCTGATTTTCATCTCAGAGTGCCGTCTGCTGCTTTGTTCTGTGTCGGATTCTATCTCCAGGCATGTGCTAAAGCAGGTTCTGAATCAATAACTCAGGAGATGCTTCTGGAATTGGGAAGGAAAGAAAAGCTGCTCTCCCTCGTCTTTGTTTTCCTTTTTGTTTCCCAGCATAACAAACACACACAACGTCTTGTGATCCTCCAGCCATGCAGCGTTCCAAGACATTTCATGAGGAATGAGGTTTTAAACAGTGTGTTTGGCTTCTTTCCACATCAGGTAATTATATTTCTCCTCTTTAAACTCCCCTGCACTTTCAGCTGGATGCTCCATCACTCTCCATTCCCCAACTTTCTTGGTTTTGTTCCTCAATTGTCTGTTCTCTTCACGTGGTTTTGTCTTCATCAGCTCCGAACTGATCTGGTTTCTCCCTTCCCGAGCTTTAATTCATTAACAGAAACCACTGAGGCACTGAGACGTCACAACTGCTCGCCGCTGATAAATGATTGTTGTTGAGAGTTTAGAAACTCCCCATGAATAATTAACTGTGATTCATAGTTTGAGGGCAGTATTTCAAGTTTATGAGCCGAGTACTACAAATCCAGGCACAACAGAGTGGTGGAATTGATGGAGAAAAATCGATCAAAGTGTACAGATCAGTGGCACCCCACTGTGCCTGACTTACACCAAGTGCTTGGCCCCAACATCCCAAAGTAACAAGGAATAATTCATTTGGGTTTGTATTTTCTTTGTGACTGAGAACAATCCAGAGCCTACAATAGCACAGGTGCAGTGATAGACTCATAGAATGGCCTGGGTTGAAAAGGACCACAGTGATCATCTAGTTCCATCCCCTGCTATGTGCAGGGTCACCAATCACCAGATCAGGCTGCCCAGAGCCACATCCAGCCTGGCCTTGAATGCCTGCAGCATCCTTGGGCATAGAATCATTGAGGTTGGAAAAGACTGCTATGGTCATCCAGTCCAGAGATGTGACTGGGAGACTCAATGCTTGGGAAGCAGCCAATGCTCCCGCTGGATCTTCCATCCCTGGTGCTTACAAATCCATTGGTGTCTTGGCACTGGGAGCACCCATGTCCTCTTGTCACAGCAGACACAGTCACACAGGCTGCCCGGACCAGGAGCTGAGACACAGTGACAGCAAAACAATGCTAAACATCGATAACATGCAGTGCCAGAGCTTTGACTGCTGCAAGAACACAGCTGTTATCAGCTGGGAGGAACCCCCTGCTCAGTGGTTTCCCTTCTCTAACACCTCTCCCTCCTCTTTGCAGTCTGACTTCCTCTGCCCCAAATCACTGCGTGTTGTCACTGTGCAGCCACTGCTTTCAGGCTCTGCATTCCAGTGATGGATGAAATAAACTTAGTGTGTATCTATTGCTCGGTGCTTTGAGAGGCGTTTGAATAAGTGACAGACTGCTGTGTAAGTCTCATTCATTACCAGCTTTGCTCAGAAACATCAAGTGTCTGGGGACTCTCTTTCATTTGGATGCTCATTAAAGGCTCTGGAGGATTGGAAGAGAGATGCTGTGCTGCCAACACAAACCCGTGCAGCCTGCTGATGCTCTTGCACTGAGCCGAGAGGTCTGGGTGCTGGGAGATGCTTCTGCAACGAGGGACTTGGAGCTTCTGCAGCTCCACCAAACAGCCTGCTGCTCTCACTTGGCAAATCAGATGCCTCCACTGATTGTGCTTTGCAAACAAAGCAGAATTTGCAGCTTTTTACTTCTGCGGTTGGCAACCTTTATAGCCTGGGTGTAACACTGGTGGGACACCAGTGTAATGACATTGGGGTCTCAGCATGGTAAGCTGTGCATTAAAGGATGGATGGCCAAGTTACCCATTACTGTGTTAGTGGAAGCTGATTTATGCAGCAAAGAGGTGCAACCAGAGGGAGGTCAGACATGCATAAAAACAGAAACTCTTCCCACCTTCACTGCATGCATGGAGCATTAAATAAGGACTGACCCTCAGAAAGAGGCTTTGGCTGTTGCTGCAGCTTCAACAGACAAATCTGTTTGTCTGCAGCTTTTGCATATCGATTCTCCTGTGTCTTCCATGGTTCAGTTTTGAACCATGGAAAGAAAAGGTTTGCTGGCACCCAGCGCTGTGAGGAGTGTGTCCGTGGGGGTGAGCTGTGCCAGCAGCCCTGCGCTGCATGATGCTTGGAATTCCCTGCCAAGGCAGAGCCCAGCAATACCAGTTCCATTCAGCTTCAGCCTCCATACCTCAGGTCTCAGGTTTGCAGGCTCAGCTGATGTAGTCTGCAGTACCACCTTCAGAGCAGAGCTCACAAAGCCTGCCTGGCTCCAGCAGCACAGCCTGGCTGGGTACCACCACGCTGGGCTCTTCTGTCCAACAGAAAAGACAAGAAAGTGAATTTGTGATAAAAAGGAAATAAAAAACATGAGAACTTTGGCTTTGCAATCTCACCCTGCTGCAGGGCAGGACTCTGCCAGAGCCCAGGCTCAGCTCTGTTTCAGCCAGCCCAGCAAGGAGGATGAGATCAAAGTGGTGACCCAGACAGGGAGCCCATGGCTGCAGGAAACACGTCTGGCTGCCGTTACTGATACTGAATAACAGCTGTGATGGGTAAAGCATCCCCTTCAGTTCTGGGCTGAGTTTATTGGTGTACGATGCTTAAGCGCTGGGATTGTGTTGTTTGTCTGCAGTGCTCCGGGAGATCAGCCTCAGAATTACAGATGTGCACATCTCTGCTACATGCAAGCTTGGAATTGTGCTCTTTATTGAGCAATTTAAACCCTGCATGTCCTTCATTTCACATGCTGGGATGGGAAGGGGACTGCTCCCACAGTGCGTGGTTGCTATGTGATTTCCTCCATTCTTAATGAAGAACTTTGTTATCAACCCCAAACATGTAATATATACAGTGTGTCTATGTATATACACACATCCATCCCCTTCCTCATCTCCCTTTAACTTAGGGAGCATCTCATTCGGGGCTGACGCGCTGAACAAATTGCATCTGCCTCACTGAAATACCCCACAAATTTCATTACAAAACACTCCAGCTCCCCTCCTTAAGTCCCTTTCCCATGAATGATGACTGGTATTTAAATGAGCACGGAGCATTTTCTGGAGCGTTCCATTCACTTTAATTAAAAGCTAATATTTATTGAGCTGGGCAGATGTGCTCTACACCAAAAGTCACCCGTTCTGCATTGCCAGTGTGTTCCGCAGCAACCAGCGTGTAATCACCACCAAACTGGAGTAAGTAGTATTGATTGTGCCTCTAATAGAGGATATGATTCTAAGGGACTCGCAGGAGAAGGCTATTCAGGCTCATTTTATTTATTGATTGAGGCAATAGAGGCTATCATCACACGTGGAAACACGCGGCCATTTGTCATGCAGCGCTCATTAGAAAGGCGTACCCAGTGGCACAGAGTGGAACAAAGTGAGTGCATCCCATGGCACAGAGAGAGCCCCTGTGCTGTCCCGTTACCTCCCATCACCACCTCCTCCTGCATGCTGCCAATCACAGCCGCTTGGTGGTGGCTTTGGCCTTTCCTTTCACCTCTCCATGCTTTGCTCCTTGGTGCTCTCTCACCTTGCTGTGAATTTCCACCCACAGGTGCTGTGTAGCACAGAGCATCTCTGCAATTCCATGCCTTTCTCTTCCCCATTAAATCAAGGAGCACTCACTCAATCAGCCCTGCATGCTCCTTGTCAGATCATTAGCCGTGTTGACTTTTATGCTATTTCCCACTTCAATCTGGGCTTCGAGTGTTTTCTCTCTGCAATTTGCTCTGAAGCAGAGCGCGTTGTGTATCAAATCAGAGTGCCACTCCAGGAGGGCACGGGGTGCTCAGCCCTGCTGTGCTGTGGGAGCTGCAGCCTCAGCCCTGAGTGCCCTCAGTGATGGCTGAATGTGCTCGTGCCAAACTTGCTGCCTGGACCACGCGGCTTCAGCAGCTGCTTGCTTCTGTGCAATGATTTGCTCACGGGGCAGCAGTCCTACAGGCACAGCACCTTCTGCTGCTGCTGCCCTAGAAGGAGAGAAAGCAAGAGGAGTCCAGGTGGTGGAAAACTGCATCCCCTGGTGGGCATTGCTTGGCAAGGGGGAGATGAATTTGGTGCCTGGGGAGAGCTGGAGCCCTGCTGCTGTGCTGTGGTTGCTCTGTGAGCCTCCATAGGGCAAAGGAAGGATTAGGAGCTGCCTCTCTCCCTGCCCATCTCTTGGCAGCTCTCCTCCTCCCTCATCCCCAGGAGTTCTGGTGCCAAGTTTTTATGCAAAGCAGGGACGGCTCGTTAGCCCATGTCCAAAATCCTTCTATCTCAATGTTAAAATGCAGCAACTGTGTAACTGAACAGAATGTTCTGGTCGGGTTAACACTTCGTACAGGTACAAACCGGCTGCGAGCTGCAGAGCACTGAGGAAGGAACTGACTCCATCTGCACGCTGTGTCAGCCCGAAAACTGGGAGAGGAGCCCGGGCATCTTCACCTGAACAGCTCCCAGCAGCACAAAGCGGGTTGGGCAAGGAGTGTATAGCTTTATATATTTGGCATTTCTTTTCTTCTGAAGGTCTCTAAAGGTTACAGAAGCAGCATCTCTGCAATTGAGTCCCGCACTGGGAGCGAGGATTTGATTGCTTCTCTTTTGCTTATGCGATGTAAAGATTGTTTTCGTCTGTCTGCTGATGGGCTGCGGTGGAAAGCAGAGCACAGGATATATAACTGCAGGATTTATCAGATAGGCCAGCACTTAACGTATCCCTGCTCGCTGCATCCCATTACATCTCCTCTCCCTGTTCTCTGTCTCATTCAGGGTACCATTAACCCAACAGCATTACTCCGGGCTCTGCTCACAGCACAGTATTAAGTCAAAGCTGAGCACCAGCTGCTTGAGATGCAGCAAAATTCATCTCAGCATTCCATTAGCGGGGAGCCACAAACAGGAACGAGGCAACAAGTAACTCACCAAGGAGAGCTAGAAAATTAAATCCATTGTACCAAAGAGAGGAAGATTTAGACCAGAAGTGAATGCATTCACTGCACGGGTCCCTGCTGTCATCCCTGAGCTCCAGCAAGGGCGAGGTGATGGGGAGAGGATAGAAGGGGCAGGGGGGAGCAGCTGCTATGCAGCTGTCCAGGTGAGCAGCTGTTCCAAACGCTCTGCAAAGTCTGTTGCCCTAATATAGCTCAGGCTGAATGAAGGTGTTTTTATTCTGGGCTAAATGAGGCGTTTTCATGTCAGCCGGTAAACGATCTCGTGTCATCTAACTGCTGCCTCCTGCTGAGGCAATGGCTGTGCTTGGGGGGGAGATGGGATCATTTCCCAGCTATGTCTGCAGGGAGGCTCCAGCTCAGGGATGCAAGAAGCGGCCACCAGTGGTCCCATTGGCTGAGCCCAGCTCCATACTTTGGCTCAGGTGCAATGGGCAACTTAGCAGCAGCAAGCCTGGGGCTGAGCCTTCCTTATTCCCCTGATGGCAGCATCTCCTGCTCCTTCAAAGCATCCTGCACCGCTTTGTGGATGCAGGTTTGGGAGCAGAAGACCCCAGAGGCTGTGCATGCTGCTTCACACTCAGTGGGGAGACTTTATTCTTTGGCTTCTGTATATAAAAACCAAAAACTAAAGCCACAGCATCCTTTGGTATAACATGCTGGTGGTTTCACTCTTGGCACCAAAATGCATATAGATCAGGTGCTGCCAGCTGTAAGCCCATTCTCTCAGTGCAGATGTGACTCTGTCCAGGTTTCAGTGAACACAGTGAAGTGATGCACCGAAAGTTTGCACCAAGGAAACTCCATAGGGGGAAGGGAAGGGAAGGGAAGGGAAGGGAAGGGAAGGGAAGGGAAGGGAAGGGAAGGGAAGGGAAGGGAAGGGAAGGGAAGGGAAGGGAAGGGAAGGGAAGGGAAGGGAAGGGAAGGGAAGGGAAGGGAAGGGAAGGGAAGGGAAGGGAAGGGAAGGGAAGGGAAGGGAAGGGAAGGGGGATCCATTCCTGGCTGCTGTGTGGGAGCAGTGCTGGAAGCAAGGCTGCCGGGCTCCATGTCACAGTCATCCAACCAGAGGGAAGAGAACAAATATTTGAGAATGTAATCAGTCAGCGGGGAGCTGTGACAGGATTAAATGATGACATAACACGCTTGTCTTGTCTCCGCTGCCTGCGCTAATGAGCGTGATTTGAGAGCATTAGAGACGTATCCACAGGCATTACTGCCTGTGAGTCGGGGGATCACAGCCTTAATTAGTCTCATTTCATGGCAGCTGCCACTTGCCTGCCCGGTGCAGGCAGTGCTGTGAGTGCTTTGGGGCTGGGCAGGCAGTGCTCTGTGCTGTGCTGCACCGTGGGACACACAGCTCTACGTGGGGCAGAGGTTGGCGTGCAGAGATTTAGGTGAGGAGATGCAGAGGAGCATCTCGCAGCGTGTCCTCAGATGGCACTGCATTCACTTGGTAGAAGGAAATAAAACGACTGGCGTGATGGATGAGATGCTTGTGCCCTGTTGCATTTAATCAGTGGCAGTGGGCATTTATTGCATTATATACTACCAATCAATAGTGATTAGTACCTCATTAACCTTTTCTGTTCTTTGGATTGTCTCCTTGCAGGGCTGGAATGGCACCATCCCTCCGTAGCTGACAGTGGTGGCTATGAGGGCTGTGGGAGACGATACCAACCAACACAACCTTAAAGCTTTCCCAAAATGGAATTGTTTTCATTCGAATTGCTTTGACTTTGGATTTCCATCAGCAGGGAAAGCATTTGGATAGCGCCAAAACAAAACATCTCAGGTAATAGAGTGAACCTGCTGCTTTGTTTGATTTGGGTAACTTTTCACATAGGCAGTATCCAAATGTAATCCTGTGGAAACAGTACATCGTGGAGGTCTGGAGCAGAAATATTCAGCTTTGATCTTCTGCACAATGGAAAACAACAAGGCTCCCACCTGGCTGACTGCTTCGGGCTGGGTTTTGCTCACAGCAGCCTCAGCAAGGCGCTGAGCAACGTGAGTGCATTGATTTCTAGGCATGCAGCTGCTGAAGGCTGTAGGAAGCATCTGAGCTCCTACCCCTCTCCGCCTGAGTGCCTGTCGGCTGGGATGCATCCAACTGAACTGCAGCTGATCCGGCGTGGCACTGCCCTGCTGTGAGCAGAACACATCTGTGCTCATAACAGCCCTCAGAAGATCCCCTCGATGGGGACGGAGCAGACATCTCTGCTGCTTGAAGCACTCAGCACAGAGGGAACCTGTGCCCGAATGGTGCTGGGTTCAGCTCCTGTGGTGCTGAGGAGCTGCTGCACCACATTAAAACCTCACAGTATGTTTTTTGTTGCCCAGAATGATGCGTTCACTTAATTCTTGTCTGTGCTGAGCAGAGCACCTGATCGAGCCGTGCAGACCAGTGCAGGGACAGGGGATTGGGAGCCCATCTGCTAAACAGGGATTTAGCCAAGCTGAGTGCCAGCCATCCCCTGGTGCTCTCTGAAGGAGCTAGGCAAGACAGCAGTTGCCACTCCCTCGTTGCCCCTCCAAGCTCCATCCAACTCTGCAGCAAGGAGTTCCCACTCAGAACTAAGTTTCCCCCTCTTCTTGCTACGACACCTTTTAATTAGAAGCACGACTGCACTGGGAACACACAGCTCACTGCTCAGAGTGCTGGAGAGCAATTACAGTGGATTAAAGTGGAAAGGTTAGGCAATTCATTCAGCCTAGCAAATGCTTCGGATTATTTGGTTCTTGAAAAAGGAAATAACACCTTTTTCAGCTCTCGTTAGCTCCATGGTGCCCTGCTGTACAACTTGGGGCTGGATGCAAAGGGGTGTGCAGGATCCAATGGTGGTAGCTCAGGTCCTGCTGAACCAGGGGGTGAGCATGGATTCATCCTGCCTTTGTCACTCCCAGATGCTCCAAAGCATCGGCTTCCATGAGCCATGCTGACAGTGGTTGTGAGCCCTGCTCAGTGCTGGGAGCTCTGGGAGGTGTTACCCAGCATCAAAGGGCTGGGTTATGAGCCTTTTTCCCTCTGCTCCAAGGCTGTGTGCTGCCCTCAACTGTGTGGCTTAAGTGCTTAAAGCAGTGGGAAGGTTAAAGCCCCTGGAAACTAATCTGCCTTGCTTCAAGGTTCTATGGGAAGATCTCCATCTCTTCCTTCTCCAAGGAGAAGCAGCGGGTGTCCCCAACATGATGTCCCCAACATCAGCCTGGGCTGATGTGTTTGGTGTCTTGTAGGACCAAGCAAGGTTGGAGGCGCTCAGGCCATGTGCTCTTACACAGACGAGCCCTCAGGGGGTTTGCTAAGCATTAAAATCACAATTCAAAGACATGCAATACCTTGTTTGCCCTTCTCCTCTTGTTTGGTTGACGTGGGCGTGTTTTTGTTTTTACTCTCTTTCCTGTCATATATTGTCCTCCTTTTTTTTCCCCCCCTTCCTTCCCCAGCAATGTTGACTGTTCCATCTGCTTATTTATCACCCACAGTTAGAACCTGAATTTCAATTACCAGTCTGCTCTGTTGGGTTCTCTTTTAAGCAAGGCACTGAAAGCTCCACCAAAGCCTTAACACAGAGAACTGCTTGTAATGCAGCTGTTAGAGCTTCTCCATCATATCCACGAGCAAAAGGAATACTCCTGCTATCAAGATGCAGCTGATAAATTAGGTTTAGACCTCCTTGGCGGCAGCGGGTAGAAGGCACCTCAGCAAAGATAGAATGATTTCGAATGACTTGGGATGGAAAAAGCTCTTTGCTCTGGAAATGCAAAAGATACTGAAAACTCACATAGTGAGAAACAATTTATATGGAAAGTGGGGAAAACAGCCTCTGGGGCAGTGAGGTTGGGTTAGATGCCAAGCTGGCTATTGTGGGTTGTTTCAGTGTCAGCTACTGAGCGAGCCCATCTCCATTCCACAGAGCCATTGCCCAAACCCCACTGACATGGGATTAAAACGAAGCTCCTGCCAAAGTTCTCCATTGAATCACAGCTGAAGGAATGAATTCCAGTGCTGCCCACATCTGGGCAACATCTTCCTGCCCAGAGCAATGGAAAAACCTCCAGGCGGGTCAGATAACGGGGTCAGCAGGCTGAGCTCAGCCTGTAACTGATCCCACAGTGCTGGGAGGGGTGGAGGTGCTGCAAGAAGCATCTCGTGCTGCTCCACGGCTGTGGAACGGTTCTATCCCATTCACCCCACAGCAAGGGAAGTCCATCCATACAACGAGCTGCTCACCGGTCTCAGCCTAACATCAGCCACCTCGCGGGCCGGGGGCGGTAATTAGGGCCGCGCTAATTGCCGCGGGGCGGGGCTTCAGGGGTGATGGGGGGGGGGGGGGGGCGGCCCCGCTCTGTATAACCGTCTCCCAGCAACGGAGGACGCGTCACTTCCTGGGGGAGCGGGCAGGTGCGGTGCGCGGAGATGAGCGCGGAGCCGGACGGCGTCTCGCTTCGATCTTCCTCATCCTCGTCGGGCTCTCTGGGCTCGGCGGCGGGGCCGGCGCTGCGGCCGCTGTCGGCCAACGTGCGGCGGCTGCACCAGGCTCTGACGGCGCTGCTGAGCGAAGCGGAACGGGAGCGCTTCATCCTCTGCCTCAATGCCTACCACGGCCGTCGCAACGTCTGCGATCTGGTGCGCTCCCTCCGCGCTCTCCTCGACGGGCCCCGACGGCGGCAGCTGCTCCCTCTGCTGCGCCTGGTATTGCCGCGCTCCGACCAGCTGCTCTTCGACCAATACACGGCCGAGGGGCCATACCTGCCGCCCCCCGGCCGCCCCCCGCCCCCTCCGGGCGAGCTGCGCCAGGTGACGCTGCGCCGGAGTAAAGCCCACGAGGGTTTGGGCTTCAGCATCCGCGGCGGAGCCGAACACGGTGTCGGGATCTACGTGTCGTTGGTGGAGCCCGGCTCGTTGGCTGAACGGGAGGGGTTGCGCGTCGGGGATCAGATCCTGGGGGTGAACGGCAAGCCGCTGGACAGAGTGACCCACGCCGAGGCCGTCAAGGTAACACGGGGTTCGTGCTCGAGGGGTGTGCGCGTCCCAGAGCTTCCCTCTGCGGAGCCCTTGGTCTTGTGTGGCCGCTCGGTGACGGCTCGGGCTCGTCCTGAGATCGGGGCTCGGTGCGGAGCTGCTCCGGGGCTCTTGGGGCTGAGCGGTGCTTCTGTCTTCTGCCGACGTTTCTGTGTGATGTGGCAGCGCCGGCTGTGTTGCTTTCTTCAGTCTGAGAAGCATTGGGAAGTTGGCAATTTGCAGGAGCTGCACCGAAACCATGCGCTGAGCCGCTGAACTGCGCTGCCTGCGCTCAGGGGAGGAGAAAGGGAGGCACAGAGTGCCCAAAGCAGAGCAGAGATGAGGGGTAGAAGTTCTAATGTGAACGGGTAGGGCTGCCGACAGCTGTGCGTTTGGACTTGGTGCTCGGTACCCTGAGGCTGTGTCTGTATGTGAATGACTCTGAGCCATTCCCTATCGGTATAGACACGATCGTGTGGCTGCTGGGCTCAGCAAACTTATGGAGCAGGGGAATCAGCCTTCAGGGCTGCAACTTGCAGGCAGTGCATGGAGGGTCGGCATGTGGGGCAGTGAGACCCTTTTGTAGCTGTCTGTGCTTTAACTCTTCCATAAGATGCTAAAGCATTTCTATCCACAGCCTGCTCCAGGTGGTGTGTTTCTCCAGCTGTGCACTGAAGTTGTGTGGCTCTGTCCTTAAATCTGTGCTCCACACAGGGGCACATCTGCTGCCTGGCAGCAACGCTGGCCATCGTGAGGAATTCTTTCTTTTGCTGTTGTTTTGTTGCAATAACAGAAAGACAAAGGTAACGTTTCTGGAAGGCAGCCTTGCAATTCTGAGCTCTTAAAACAGTGAGGAAAGCCCCATGCGTTTTGTCTGCAGCGATGGGGAGCCAGGTGCCAGGAGTTCTCATGTCTGCTGAATGATTTCATCTCTAATTCAGCCCACTGCACCGGGTAATTCACATAATAACTCTCAGTTTGTTCTCTAGTACAGTGTGTAAGATGCCTTTTAGACTCTATTAATGTTGTGTGAAGCTAAGTGCTTCCTGCACAGAAATAATTCCCACAGGACACAGTTTGATAAGGGATTGCTTTGTGACGAGTGCTATATTTTACCACTGCTCTCTTAATAGGAAAGCTTAAAAACTGTCTGCTTGGGAGCTGAACTTCTTTCAGCTGTTGTGTCAATCCTGGAGCTGTGCTGGAGTCCCTGCATCAATTCCCATCCAGGTGAGAGGATGGCAGAGCTCAGGAGCTCCTCTGCACCCGATGCGCTGCAGAGTGATGCAGGGATGCTCTGCTGTGAGCACACACAGTGCCACGGAGCTGTAGGTATTTCAGTGGAAATTAGATTAATTTACAGTGTTTTTTTTCCTTTGAAACGACAGGATTAGCTGAGCACTCCAAAGCAATTCACTTAATAACCGCCTTCTTAACCCTCAGAGTTTTATGGCTTGGCTGCTCAGCGCTTTCTCTTTCATCCAACTCCAAATTAAATGGCTCCATTACAATTACAGCTCCATCATCCCGGCGTTTGGGACTGCACTTCAGATAGAGATCACTGTCACTTGGATTATGGTTTAAGAGACAGAGCTTGTGTTGTCTGTTGTATTTCTGGCAGGCAGTTGGCGTTCATCAGCCTCGCTGCAGTGTGTGGTTGTTTGTAGCAGAAGTGCTGAAAGTTTGTGTTAATAAGCTCAAATATTGCATCCAGAGCAGCTGAGGCACTTGCAGATGATGCAGAGACATAGCAGAGATGTGCAGCCCTGAGCAAAGAACGATTCCACCTTCCGGGCAGCTTACAGGGAAGCAAATTGTGTTTTCAGTGCTAATGAATTGATGATCGTTAAGGGACTTATTTGCTGTGGTTGGAGATCCCACACGGTGCTGTGTGTGCGATGGAGCAGCTGGCAGTTATGGATGCAGCCCGGTTTTGTGGGGTTTTAACCCTCCAACCACTGGAAACTCAGCCCTGGGTGGAGAATGGGGAGTAAAGGCAGTGCCTCAACCCTTGGTTCTGTAAGAGTATCAGCCTTGTTGCTTTCAACAAGGGAAAAAAGGGGAGGGAAGGAGCTCACCCATGGACTTGGAGGCATCTGCATTTCAAATCATTGCAATGCTCCGTACAGGGAAGGGCTCCTGGTGGTGTCACGGTGGCACTGATGGTGCCCTGGGGCCGAGGGTTGGGCTGCAGGTGATGAGGTGCTGTTCTGTTGTGGCAGCGTGCTAATTGAGCCTATCTAATTAATGCTGCCTGTGAGATAGCTTGGGGTGTGTGCATGCATATGGGGCATCTCTGGCCCTGTTGCAGTGAGGATTTGGCTGCCGTGCTGCTGCATCCCTCAGTGGGATGTTGGTGGGCTTCCCTTCATTGCACCATCCCTAATGAAATGAAGTATTACAGCGATGCAGAAGAATTAGCTGGAGGTCCTTAACCTCCCCACTCATAGTTTGAGGATGCTGACACCTGGCTCTGGCATTGGCTCCTTCAATGGAGCCAGTGTTGCTGGAGGCATCCGTAGTTCTCAGAGTACAATAAAAGTGATTTGCTGTGCTCCTTGTAAATAAGTAGTTCTGTCTCAGAAAGATAACCCAAAGGACAAAGTCTCTCCCTCCCTTAGAAGAAAACAAAAGCACTGCTGTACTGCACAGCTGGCGAGTGAAAGTATCTGTTACTCTGTTCCTCTGTCCTCAGGGAAGATGATGGATTTCCATGACACTTCCCTCAATGCCATGTCTCCTCGAAGAATTATTGGGCTCTAAATCCCTTCTCCTGAGCTGACAGCGTGTCTGCCGGAGCGATGTGGCTGCAGTGAGTGCTGCTGTCACCACTGCCTGCAGCACCTCTGCCCAGCGCCTGGGTGCTGTGCTTCTTAGGAGCTTTGTGCTGGCAGGGCTCCTCGCCTCATTTACCCACATGGATTCTTTCAGAGGGTTTGTGGATCCTGCTTGCGTTCTTTATATCTTCTTAGTGTGCAAGGGAAAGAGCAGAAAGGAGTTAGCTTTTATCTGGATTGTTGTTCAGAAAGCATGGAGTGGCAATGCAGAGTTCCTGCTGCCATTAAGGCCACCTGGGGCTGCGGGATGGATGCACCGGGCAGTGCTTGGCTCTGCAGGTGGGAGTTGGGGTTGGAGGGCAGTGAGGTGTCCCTGGAGCTGAGGTCTCCTCTGCCCTTCCCAGGTGACAGGGTCACAGTTTCCTGATGCCCCGGGGCTAACTGTCTGCAGTCCCAATTACGCATTCATTTACATCGATTTGCATAAGTACCTCTTGTTAAAAACCAAACTGCTGTCGCCTTGGGAGAGGGAGAGAGGTTGGGCTGATCTTCCTTCTGGTCCCATCTGTTCTGCCGAGGAGTCCACCTCATCCCTCCATCCCACCTCTCATCCCGCACTCCACCGAGTGTGCCTCTGCTCTCCTTCTGCCTGTGCACCGCTTCTACCTGCAGAGAAGCCATGCACCCAACGCTCCTCCACCATCCCGTGTAAGCTCCCAGCCCTGCCCCTGCAGCCCCCACCCCTATAGTGCACACAGGGACCTCTCCTTCCCCGCTGGCACGCGAATAGGAGCCAGCTGAGCTGAGCAAAACCGAGTTTAGAGGCTGGGACGCATCCAGGAGGCAGCATTCAGACAAACTTCTGCAAATCGCTCCCTTGGTGCTGCCGGAGCTCTCACAGCTCCCTCTGCCTCCCTCCTGTGGCATCTTTGCGTTCCTCTCCCCTTAACACTTTGCTCACTTTTTTGTTTTTTGAGTGTTTTTCATCTTTTTTTCCTTGGGATTGGTGCAGCTCTGTGCATTGCTTTGATGGAGAAGCAACCCCCCAGGCTGACCCTTGCAGATGGAGCGAGTGCTTGGATGCCTGCTATCCGAGCAGCCCCAGGTCTGTTATTTTTGGAAGTGAGCAGCTTGCTTCTGCAGTGAGGGGGAGGATGGCTCTGAGTTAATGCTGCTTGTTTCAAACTGCGATCTACCCACTAAGAGAATGAATTGGAATAGATTGCTCATTTCATTAGCGGCGGAGGTAAGTGAGTGGGCTGCGGTCCGTACGAGACGCATGTTATAGTCAGGCTGCCAGAGGAGCGTTGGTGATTAATTGCCATTCAGTTCTGACATCCGTGTTCCTACTGGGGGATTTCTGAAGGCCTGGAGATGCTTTTTACACAGCTTTCAGCTTTCCAGCTTCCCCCAGAGTGGGAAGAACAAGAGGAGAAGGGGAAAGTCCTCTATAGCGTGAGAGCAGCGTTGCGGTGCCGGCGTTACAGCCTTCACAACGTAGTCTTCTTCATATGAGTTATAGCTGAGGCAAAGCCAAATCACTGTGTGCCTGGAGCAGAGTGCAGCGATGTGCTGCAGGGCCCTGGGGAAGTGAGGTCTGTGCTGATGCCGCAGAGGGATTAAGGAGGTGGAATTATTTTATTTAATGGTCCACTGCGAATGGGTTCGGTTTAGTGTGCCCATCAAACAACGTGCTTTGCCAAGAGCTTGCAGGTTGGATGGTGCTGCTGAAGGGGCATCTCTGCAGTGGCTGGGATTCAGGATGTATGTGTGTCTGAGGAAGAAGCTCTCCCTGTATGCATCTTATCCATAGACCACCCTTTCTCTCTTTCTCTGCTGAGGAAGCTGCATGTGTGGTCTGAGTACATTGGTGCCTTTGGTTGCAGATTAATTTGTGCAGTATCCCTACACCCAAAGCACTTTCTGTTATCAGAAGCCTTTAACCTCCACCTCATCCCAAAGCTGTTTTGCTGGGCCAGCCCCACATCCGTCTGGGAGCCACAGTGATGGGGTAGCCCTGGGGATGCTGCTTAGTGCTGGGGGTGGGAGAGTGAAGAAGAGAGGTTCTCCACGTGCATGAAGATGGAGAGTTGCCCTGTTCACTCACAGCTCATTGATGGGTGCCTCTGTCTCTGGCTGTGGGAGCTGCTCCCATTTGGCTCGTGGATGCCTCATGTTGCAGCTCTGCTGCCAAGCTCTTCAGAAGGATGAATATGGCCACAAATCCTCATGCCATGGGACAAATACCAGCACTGCCAAACAGAGGTGTTCTGAGCAGCCATGCTTGTGTTCCTGCAGGGTCCCAGGGCCCTGCCAGCTCCTGTTCTTGTGTCTCTTCTTCTACCCAGGCTGCTCTGTCCTTGTGGTACTCAGCTGTCACCTGCATGCATAAAATATCTCCCTGCTGCAGGAGAGCCCATCTCCTGTGGCCTCATCAGCAGAGCTGCAGGGGGATGTGAGAAGCCCCATGTAAATCTCTGGCCTCTCATCCCTGGAAAATTTGCTGCATCTGTTTCTTGAATAGCTCCAAAGGCAATGACTGCCACCTCCATGGGCAGCCTGTTTCAGTGCCTCATCTCTGCTTTGGGGAACAAGTTTTTCCTGATATCCAATCTGAACTGCCTCTGGTGCAACATAAGGCCATCACCTCTCATCCAACCTCCACTTTACCACAGTCTCATTTCAGGAGTTGTAGAGAGGTCTCCCCTGAGCTCTATTTCCCAACATTTACCCATCCCAGCTCCCTCAGCTGCTCCCCATCACACTGTGCTCCAGACCCCTCGCAGTTCCATGCCCATCTCTGGCCATACTCCATGGCTGAGCTCACTGTGGAGCAGCACGGCAACCATGGCTGGGGAAGCTATGGGAAGTGGAAGTGCTCTGATGGGGCTGCTGGTTTCCCAGCCCTCATTCCTGCTCTCCAGGCACATGGTGACCTTGGGAGCAGGTGACGGACTGTCAGCCAAGCTGCTGTATGTGATGGCGAGGTGGTGAGCTGGATCCTTCAGCTCTGGCAGGGAGGAGCAGGAGTGATGCCAGGCTGGAGCTGGGACCTGGCCAGCCCAGCATTTCTGATGACATTACATTTTGTCCATGAGCTGCCAGAATTGGTTCTTCACTGTCACGAGCTTTGCTCGGCAGCTTCTCTGCTCAGTGGGGAGAGGAGACCTTGCAGGGGCAGCTCATCAGAAGGACGCATGTATGGAAAAATACAAAGCAGCTCCTTTCTGAGGGCAGATCCTGAGTGTTGATATTCTTGAGGCCTCAGAGGGATCAGCACTCACAGCTGTCCCCAGAGAGCTCCCATAATGTTAATGTTATTTTAATAAAAGCGATGTCAGCTCCTTGCAGTGAAAGTTGGGGAGGTGGGGGGAGCAATTGCAAACGGCCTTATCTGCATCTCAAGGCCATCTCGGTGCATGCTGTCCTAAATAGATTTATGTATTTGTTAATGAATGTGCTCATTAATTGCTGGCTTGTGCTGGGAGGGCAGCTGGTGAGATCATGGAATCATAGATAGAATGGCTTGGGTTGGAAGGGACCTTAAAGATCACCCAGCTCAAAGCCCTCTGCTGCAGGCAGGGTTGTCAACCTCTTGATGGCTGAGAGTGCTGTCAATGTCTGCTGGACATCAGGAGCCTTGCTAAAGATGGGACCAGGCTGGGGAGTGCAGAAGTGCTGCTTTCCCAAGCACTGAGCCCATTCAAAGGCTGCAGAGAAGGCTCACTCTGGGATTCAGCCCATGCTGGGGTTCTCTCCAGGCATGTCAGTGCCCTATACATGGCTTCATCTGCTGATGGGGAGAGCTTATTTCCTCAGTCATCAACAGCAGCATGGCCTGGGCACTGTGGTAGTACAAGAGAATATAAAAATCTGAGCTGTTTCACTGGCTTTTTCTGTCGCTCATTACATTCTGTAGGCGTGCAGAGTGCTTGACATCTTTCAGCCTCCAGGAAGGACAAAGCCTGTCCTGTTACTCCAGGGATCCAAGGCAGATTGTCCTTCCCCATCCATAGGCATTCACTCCCTCTTCTCTGTGGCGTCTCTTCCAGGTCCTGAAAGGCTGCAAGAAGCTGAACCTGTCCGTCCATTCGGTGGGACGCATCCCGGGGGGTTATGTCACCAACCACATCTACACCTGGGTGGACCCACAGGGCCGCAGCGTGTCCCCCCCGACGGGGCTGCCTCACCACCAGAACAGCTCACTGCGCAAGGATGGCGAGAAGAGGAGCCACCTCCAGCTCCTGCAGGAGGGAGATGAGAAAAAGGTGAGCAAGGGGGAGCAGCACGGGCTTGGCCTTGGTTACCTGCTGCCATGCAGGTGCCAACCATCTTCACTGACTTTGTGGTTTTGGCTTCCTTGTGTACTGGGAAGGCCTGGGATGGAGGGGTAAATGCTCTTGGAGGTGGTGGATAGGGAACCTGTTGGTCCTGTGCAAGAAGGAGTTTCTGTTGCCTCTCTTCTGCTTACTGGATATCCAGGTACTATGATATGAGTGAGCAGCCCGAAGGCATGGAGTTACCCCAGCCTCAGCATTTCCATCTTGCCACCTAGAGATCACTCTGTCTGTCCCCAGCACTTCGACTGTGTGCCCTCAGCTCAGCCTGGAAAGGCTGTAAGGGATCTGTAAGCTGGAGGCTCCCACCTCAGCCAGAGAGGGGAAAATCTAATACAGGATGAGGCAGCTTGCTGTTGAAATATTCATGTTGGCCACGAGGGAGAAGGGCCTATTATTTTTTACTTTAAAGAGGAGAGAAAAGCAACTGCGACTGGCTTGCTAGTGTCCCCCACCCCCTACCACTCAGTGTCACCTTGATGCAGCCCCAGCAGAGCAAAGAGGCTCTTTGATGCTGCAGGCAGGAGGTGTTGCTCTGCACGTCATTCCTTTGCTTCTTGCTGGGTATCAACACGCACGCCTGCAGCTGTGTGAGCCCCTTTCCAACACTGGATGTGCAGGGAGATGTGGTGCAGGGCTTGGATGCTGTCGCACAAACTCACTCCTGAGGTGTGAGGGGCACCATCTCTGGGTTGCCCTATTTGACACGTTCAGGCCTGAAGCTGGCTGGAGAGGCTGTCCCTGCTCCAGGTTGTGCTGCTCTGGTGCCATTGCTGTGATGCCTATTTATGTGGCAGAGCACTGGGGAGATCTGCCAGCCTGGAATATCCATGCTTCGTGGTGCTCCCAGCTTGTGGCATGGTGCCTTCAGCAGCTCTTTGCCAAGCTGTGAGTGGCTCCCTGCCTGACCTTCCCCAAATCCGTGCTCATTCTTTCACTCCCTGGCACGACCCTTAAATAACCAAGGCACTTCTGTATCCAAAGAATCCTGCTTTGCCAGCTGGCAGTGAAAGGAAACCCCACCATGATCACAGTCCATGATGGAGAGGGGTTATTTGGTGTGACTGCCTGTGTCATGGGGCAGAGCACGTGCTTCAAGCACCAATGAGCAGAATCATTTTGTCCTGACTTTACCATGCACCCCTGAGAGGTGAATCCATCCCATAACGGGATAACGGTCTGCCTCTAGCTGTATTATTATTATTGCTGTTTGTTTGTATGTGTATTGCTGCCGTAGATGGGATTATTCTGTTCACAGATATCATGCAAATAAATGCAACGTATCCCTGCTTAATTCAGTGCAGTCAGCTGGAATTGACAGGTACCCCTGAGGGCTGTTTGATTCCTGGATGTTTGCACTTCCTAAGGGAGAGGCTGGGGATCTGTATGCTTTTCTGACCCCCCCACCCCACCCCACCCAATCCCCCCTGCTATTTCTAATTGATCTGGATGTCCTGGAACACATAGGCCAAAGCTTTCAAGCTGGTGCTGTTTTGGGGACGTGCAGTGTGGATCGGATTTTAGCCCTGCAGCAGGAGGATGTAAAGCAGAAAGTTTGTTAATGCTTTGCCACAGTTCAGTGAATCTGCTGTGGTTAAGGTGATGTTTCCAGCTTTGGCAAGGTGAAATTCAAGGTTGGTGGAGGCATCTCACATACATCAGGCAAATAGAGATAGAGATGGCCCTGCCTGCCTTGGGCCCCACAGCTTCCTATTGATGTTTGTGATCTGTCCAGACTCAAATCCTCTGGATTTTGACAATAGCAAAGACCACTTTAGGTCTGTGAATTGTCATCGTTGTGCTTCTGGCTTTGACAGCTTATTTCATTATAAGCACTTTGGAAACCATCAGCCGGCAAAAAAAAACAACCCACAGGTGCTGCTGAGCTGGGAGGAAGAAGAAACGCTCTGCAAATGTTGGGCTGCTAATTCCCTAAGAAATGCCATTTCATCGACTAAATCCTTGCTCTAATGTGCTGATTGCCAGGGGAACTGCTTATTCCTTTATGTTTTTGGTGCAGGAGAAGAAAGGGAAAAAAACATATGCATAGAAGAGAATGTCTCTTTGCCTCCAGGCAGTTTTGTACTCAAAAGTAGCTATATTAGAAAAGAGGGAAAAAAAATAAATCCAAAAAGGAGAAATACATCTGTGATATCATTGCACGGCTTGGGTGTTATTGAGAGTCTAATGGTGACTACTTGAGCATGAAGGATAACAGAAACAAGCGAGATGAGGATGGATTTCTTTCTATTAGATGGCAATGATGTTTTCTGTGTAAAGCAGTGCTGCTCCCCGCACCTCTTGCAGTTTGCCTGCTCTGACCTTGCTGGGTCACTTCCTCATTCACCTGCAGTTTTCCAGCTGGTGGGTTCTGTGCTGGCCCTGCTGGGTGGGAGGTCTTTCAGACCTGGATTGCTTGGGCTCTATGTGCTGCTTTCCACTTGCTGCTCCTTGAGTCCAGGTTTGGTGATGCTGGTGATGCACTGGAACAGGTTGCCCAAGGAGGCTGTGGATGCCCCATCCCTGCAGGCATTCAAGACCAGGCTGGATGTGGCTCTGAGCAGGCTGGGCTGATGGTTGGTGACCCTGCACACAGCAGGGGATTGAAAACAGATGATCACTGTGGTCCTTTTCAACCCAGGCCATTTTATGACTCTGTGATAAAGCAGCTCCTGCAGCACCTACAGAGACACAGTGTCCAGAGCACAGGGAAGCTGAGCTGGTCTGCTCCCATCCTGGCTGGATGTGGGTAATTATTGGGTAGATGGACAAGCCCAGGGAGCCATGGCAGAATTACACCTGCTGTCATCCATGGGTGGTGACAGCACGGGGACATGGCTATGCTCAGAAGCACGGAGCTGAGATGCTGCTGTGAAGCTCTTGGGTGCCATGTAAGTGTCTGTTCCTCCCCCACTGCAGGTGAACCTGGTCCTGAATGAGGGGAAATCCCTGGGGCTCATGATCCGAGGAGGGGCAGAGTATTCCTTGGGCATCTACATCACCGGTGTGGACAAAGGCTCCGAAGCAGAGAGCACTGGCTTGAAGGTAAGAGTGATGCTGAGCAGGATGGGGGGGATGGAGAGCTTCAGCTGCAGCACGGTGCAGTGCTGACACACAGCTACGAAGCCTCTCTTCTATATATGGTCCTGGCAGGCCAGCATCCTGTAAGTGTCAAGGAGAAGGAAAGATGCTCTGGGACGAAGGGAAGAGCAAAACAAAGCTATGCAGGAAGCCAAGTCTCGGCAGCATGGTTTTGCATAAAACATTTGCTAAATTATTTGTGTTATTTGCAGGGGTTGGCAGGATGTTTGCTCCCAGCTCTGTCCTTCTGATGGACGTGGCAGATGAGCTCGTCCTGCTGCTGTCCGTGGCTCTGCTCATCTGCTCATCCCGGTTTCTTCTGCATTTGTTGTGTTGCAGATTTCAGGTAGCTTTCTTTGAACAAACAACTCAATACTGAGTTTGCAGCACAGAAGCTGGGTTAGGAGGAGGTTGCCACGATCCATATATACCCATAGACAAAAAGGAGGAGAGAAAGAAAACAGTGACTATAAATAAGAAGTGAACGATGTTACATCATCGGCGCCGTTCACAAAGCTGCCTCTTGTGTTTTGAGGCCCGCAGGCAGATGAAGATGGCACAAAATAGTGCATGACATACAGAGGGAATGAGCCATAGGGCGAAAAGCGCAGCGAGGAGATGAAAGGCGGTGTGTGCCAGGTCTGACCTGTGCACCAAAGGCAGCACTGTGTGTTTTCTCACCCAGCAGAGAGTTGTTGTAGCCTTGTGCTGAGCACTGCACTGACAGAACATGGAAAGCAGAGACTTCTTGTCTCCTTGCTTGCCAGCTCCTCCTGGCTTGCTTTGGAGGGGAGAAGCTGCAGGGTGAGCGGTGCGTTAAATCCATCTAGCAGCCTCGAACCAAAAATACCCATGAAAGTTTAATCCCTGATATAGGAAACTATTAAAGATTCATAATTGCAATCAAACTGACTAATTGAATTGGGGTTTTGGTGGTCCCTTCCATTGCCTTGCCCAACGCATTAAGGAGCTGTGGGAGACTTTTTTCCAGCCTCACCACACACTCATTGGGCAAACAAGAGCCCTTGACTTCTCATTATTGCCAGCATTGCTTTATAGAGCTCTTATCTCTTCTCTAAATTTAACAGGCCTAATCTTTTCCATCTGTCCTCTCACCTTCATCACCACAAGGCATCGTTTCTCTCCTCTGGAACTTTGTTTTCTTTCCTTTCTGCTGGGCAGGCAGGGCTGTACCCAGGGAATGCACTGACAGCAAGGTCATGCCTTTGGGTATCACCATTACGCTCATTTTAGAGCTGTTCTTGAGTCGTTTCTTGCCCCAGTTCCTTCTCACGTGTCTCTTGCTGCAGGTTTACTCAGTCCTTCTCAAATCACAGCTGTGTGCTGAGCCACAGATCTCCTTTAGCTGTGTCTGCTTGGGTTGTTTAAGAGGCTTCCTCATGTCTTGGCCAGTTGCGTGATCCTGCCTGGCTCTTCAGAGCACCTTTACCAGCTCCTTCCTGTCTGAGCTTACCCAAATAGTTGAGTGATGCTGGTAGACCTTGACTCTCTTGCTTTCACATTGCAATTACAGGCATAGAATCATGGAATAGCTTAGGTTGGAAGGGACCTTAAAGATGATCTTGTTTAATGTCCTGCTGTTGGCTGGGTGCCCCCCAGCAGCTCAGGATGCCCATGGCCCCATCCAGCCTTGGGCACCTCCAGGGATGGGGCACCCACAGCTTCTCTGAGCAAACAAAAGCATCCTAGGATCTTCTTCCCCTCTCCTTCCCACCTCCAGTGTATTCAATAATCGTCAGGTCTCCAGCTCCTTCTGCATCTCGTTATGGCTTCTCAGGGAGACCCTGTGCCATCCACTAGCTCTGCATCTACTTTTGCATGAAGCAAAAAGATCTCCACATTCACCTGCATGCAGGGCAGTGCCTTGCTGCCTTCCTGTGCCCCTGCATGGATCACAGCTCCACGGGCTTCTCCAGCAAAGCTCTGGGTAGTGCCAGCAGGGTTAGAACCCACTGCAGGTGACAACTGCGAGTCATGCCCTACTAGAGCAAATGGATGAGCCTGGAGAATTAATCCCAGCCCTCTGAGGCTTCCTCAGAGCCAGCAGCAGAACGAGACAGACTGAGCTGCAGAGTTTATATTGACTCTGTTATTCCTTCAGCCTCAGAAGCTCTTCCCCCTGCCCCCCCCCCCCCCCCCCCCCCCCCGTCCCTCTTTTCTCCTTTTCTCCTCCAAGATGGGGTGAGTTATTTAAAGAACTGCCTTGTTCTGCTTGCATTGCGGCATAAAGAAAATAAGATTGCATTTTGACAGAGCCGAGCAGAAGCCTGTGGTTAAGCAAAGATATGAAAGAGCAGTTTCAAAGAGGTGGCTTATCAGAAACAGGGTGAATTTTGATAGGGGAGTGAGAAGTGTGCGGAATGCCCTAGAAGCAGAGAGACACTTGAGACAAAGGGAAATATGCCAGATGCGTGCTGTGCTTTGAACGCAGCCTGACTATCAGGAAGCCCCAGAGTACAACAAAGACCCTGGCTGCAAAAAGGAAAGTTCATGGGAGCAGCTGGGAAGGAAATAGGAGGAGAGGAGGGGTGAACCCCCAGCTGTCCGACATCCCACAGCGTGCAAAGAGCTGGAGGCTCTGGTGAGGATCTCAAGTGAGACCTCTGTGCTCTACATGGATGTGAGGCTTGGAGCAGGAAGAAGTGAGGCTGTGTATTCACTGGGGGTTGTTCCTAACCAAGCGGGTCTTCAAATCCTTTAAATGGAGAGGACTTGGCAGGTGAGTTTGAATTGGGATCCTAAACAGCTCCTCTGGGCTTCACAGCCAGGTTCATTACTGGCTGTTGGCTTGGTCTCCAGCCAGCAGCACTTGGATCCTCTCCCTCATCTCTAATTCTCCAGTTGCTTTGGTCCTAATTCGGTGGGGCAGCGGGAAGGAAATGAACACGGTGCCTGCCAGGTTCACCCTGTCCTTGCTCTGCAGGTAGGAGACCAGATCCTGGAGGTGAATGGCAGGAGCTTCCTCAGCATCCCCCACGATGAGGCAGTGAAGCTGCTCAAGTCCTCTCGCCACCTCATTATGACAGTGAAAGACATTGGGAGGCTGCCCCATGCCCGCACCACTGTGGATGAGACCAGATGGATAGCAAGCTCCCAGATCGGAGAGACCCTCGTCGGCTCCACGGGGTGAGTGCTTGGTACAGCCCCATAGGGGTATAGAGTGCAGAGTGGGTTCAGAGCTGCCATAGGGGCTGTGCAGATGTGTAGGGTGGGTGTAGAACAGCAGCACGTCCTCTGCCATGAGATGCTGAGAGCCTCGTGCCTCAGCCAGCTGTCTGTGGGAGCACCCTCAGTGCTTAGGTGTGTGGTCCCCATGTCTGGTGCTCATAGGCAGCACCTATGGTGGTGGATCAAGGCTGGATGTCGTGGGAGCTTTCCCCGTTAGCTTACAGGCATCCAGGGTGTAGAACAGGTGATGACTGATGGGCACACGGTGCTCAGTGCTGACTGATCTTCTCCCTCCTCACAGGGTGGTGGGTGATCATGCTGCGGATGCAACAGCCAGGGTAAGAGCTGCTACAGCCCCTCCTCAAAAATCAGCCATCACCATCTTTCCTATGGGAGGGAAGCAGCCAGCCAGACCCTGCCCAGCACTGTGCCTGCAGCTCTACCTCAGCCTGCCCTGTCCAAACAATCCTTTACAAAACATGCTCCTCTTAAATGGAAATGAAGCCCTGAGGTTTCACAGGTGGCTCACACTGATAATGGATTTGTGCTATTTGCTTGACAAAGCACCTCCCCAGGCTTCTAGTGTCCTGGGGTAGCCCAGGTCTTATCTGGCCTCATACCCCTGCGTTGTGACAGTGCTGTCAGGGATGGGAGCAGCAAGGACCTCCTCTGTCAGATAGAAATCTCTCTCGGAGGAAAAAGCCTTTTGTCTGCAACCAGCTGTCTCTGGGCCCCCTTTGGTGTTGGTGATTCTTTCTTCTTTTGGAGCTTGTGGCAGGGACAGAAGTGCATGTTGCACAAGATAGGAAACTCTCCCCTCTCTTATGGCATCGGTTCCCCCAGCTCTGCAAAGGAGAAATACAGCTTGCTGTTCAATCAGTGGCAGCTCCAGGGGCAGAGTCTGTGCCTGCCGAGCAGAGCTGGGAAGCTGTTTATTCAACTGATGTATAATCTCCTGGCTGAGTTATGCAGACACGGAGCAAGTGGCTGTGCTGGTGACTCCATGGGGTAACCAAAGCATTGCTCTTTCCAGCATCACTGCTGGTGATGTGAGAGCAGCAGGGTGGGCATGGGGACCACTCTGTGCACTGCTGTCAGCTGCTGACTTCTCAGTGTCCCAGACCAAAGCCAGTCTCCTGTCTTCTTCCACAGCCTGTGTTCTACCGAGGCCTGGCTGGCTCGCAGGTGACGCTGAGCAGCATGGTGAACCAGACCCGTGTCATGCTGGAGGAGCAGGCGAGGCACCTGTTGAACGAGCAGGAGCGAGCCACCATGGGCTACTACCTGGATGAGTATAAGGAAGGCCACATCTCCGTGGATGCTCTGGTCATGGCACTCTTTGAGCTGCTCAACACGCACGCAAAGGTGAGCCCTGAGCAGTGGTGATGGGATGGGTCATCCCATACTGGGAGTGTGGTCATGTTTTGACTTCTATCTGCTTGTCTGCCTACCCGGCTCAGTTCTCACTGCTCTCGGAGGTGCGGGGTGTGATCTCCCCACAAGACCTCGATCGCTTTGACAACCTGGTGCTGAAGAGAGAGATTGAGTCCATGAAAGCCCGGCAGCCCGCGGGACCCAGCGTCGGCACCGACTCCTACTCCATGATGTCCTACAGTGACACCATCTCTTCCTCCAGCAGCCACTTCACCTCCACGACTGTCAGCTCAGCCCGGGTGAGCCTCCTCCAGCTGTTCCTTCACCTTTCATCCCCTTCTCCTGGCATCCCTACAGCAAACTCACATCTGAGGAACCTCAGCATTCAGGAGCCTCAGCAGTGTTCTGCTGTCACCCTATACCTGCCCCTATCTGCCAGCTCATGGTTTCCCATTCTAAACCTCTACAGAGCAGCTGGCTGCCTGCTCCCATCCCAGTGGTGCTCAGCACTCAGGTCAGCTGCACCCTATCCAAGCCCCTGCCCAGTCCCCAGCACTGAGCAGCAGCACTCCCACATCTCACTGCCAGCCCCTTGTTGCACACACCATCTAATTAACTTATCATAATCACCCCGGAGTGTGCCGGCTCACAGACCCAAAATTAATTTCCTCGCCATCAAATGCCTTTCATCATAAATGCATTAGCAGCCTTGGAAATTAAAACCTTCTTGAAAAAGAACAGATGATGAGGGGCTTTCTGCTTCTTTGGCAGCAAGCAGAGCAGCCAGTGTGCAGGGTGGGTGGAACCGTGCTTCATGGGCCTGTGAAACACAGCCAGTGGGCAGAGGTCTGGTGAGGGGCTCTGGGTGGATGGATGCTTATCTCAGCTAGCAGGAGGGAAGAGAAGAGGCACAGAGCTTGCAAACTTTGCTCTGCTGCTGCTCTCCCTGGCAGCCTTCATGTTCAGCCGTGGATGCAGCTGGATGTGGGTTCCGCAGGGTGGGCATGGGGGAGGAGGGATGCGTTGTGCTGGGATTTGCTTGCGTGGCTTGTTTGTTCTGCATCCTCCCTGATGTTCTGTTTTCGCTGTTGTGCTTGTTTTCATCTGCTTTTCCCCTCGCACGTCCCCAGGAGCGGCTCTTGTGGCTAATAGACCTGATGGAGGTAGGGGCGGCCGGCGGGGAGGAGCTCTGAGTGCTGCGGTTGCCATAGCAGATGGGCTGCGAGTGCGTGTGTTGTGTGTGGGGTGGGAGGGGGGGGACAGACCCCTCCAGGGGCCAGCACACAGCTCAGCCACGTCAGCAGCTTCCTCTTGTCTCCCAGCTCTGCTTCTCCCTCCCGTGGCTCTGCTGGGCTGTAGGTCTTAGCGCTGCAGTGCTGGCAAGGCTCGGCTGTGAACCAGACCCAAGTGATGCCAGCATCCCTGCTTGGCAGCTCCAGGCTGTGCTTTTGTCAAGCCCAGCAGCACTGACGTCTGAGAGTTTTCTTTACAGACCTTGTAAGGAAAAGGTCTGTACGAGCATCTGTGCAGGAAGGATCCCTTGGGACACTGGTTAAATTGGTTTCATGGGCAAAGTCAGTGACACCAGAGCAGGTTTCATCATGGGTTGGTGGGCAAACGTGCCAAAACCAGCCAGGCTGATCAGCATTAAAGTGATTTTATCACAGGATTCTTGAAGGCTGCTCGGAGATGAGGCAGAGCGTTGTTTGATTGTGCCACCCACTGGTTGGTTGTCTGAGCATCATCACCACCTGTTGTAAATGGAGGATTTTGATCTCAGGAGGAGACCCACAAAGCAGAGGTTAATTGTAGATTACAGTAATGTGATGCAGCTTCTCTGATCGGAGCAGTGTGAAGTTCTCATTTGTTTGCAACCCAAACAGTCCTTCAGGGGCTTTGTCCCCACCTCCTGCCTCAGCCCTCACTGTTAGGATTAAGGAATTGAGATCTCTGTTGGTTTCGGTTTTCTTTCTGCTGCCTCCTAACAAATACACCGCCATCCAAGTGCTTTATCCTCCCAGGGCCTGACTCCATAGATGCTGGCTTGCTCCCAGCTGCTCCATGAAGCTGCAGGACTGGGTGCACTGCTGCTGCTCGGGCTGGCGCAGTTATTTGAAAGCAAAACCCTGTGGGAGTCGGGCTGTGTAGCTCTGCTGCTGGAAAATAAGGGACTCATTTGGAGTGGTGAGGTTAATTAAAGGCTGATCTGTGTTCCCCAGGGGGTGATGGTTTCTCCACCACATAATCTGCAAATGGAAACTGTTGGAGGCAGGCGAAGGCAGAGCTGGAGAGGGAAGAGTTTAGGGACAGAGATGAGGTACCCCTGAAGCTGGTCAGTCCTGCACTGCCTTCATGCCAGGCACTCAAACCAGCGTGGTCCTTCTGGGCTTGCCAGAGAAGTTCTTAATCATTTTAATCAATACAAAGTTAGGCTGCTCTTGAAACAGCCCTACCTGCCTCCTCCTCCAGCTTCAGACACGTGGTATCATGGCAGAGCTTGGATTTGCACACACCTGTGATGCACCAGGTCTGGTTGAAGCCTGATGGTTCTATTGCTGCTGCCAGATGTGCCTTCAGCCCTGGCTTAGCCCAGTAACCCAATGGGTAGGGGATTTTCCTCTTTCAAAAGCCACCTATCTCTGCATTGGATTGCACTGGAACAAGCCATTGCTCTGAGCTCTCAGCCTCCGGGGTTCCTTCTGAAGCCACGGAGATAAAAGCACTTTGCATCAGTGTTTTTGCTGCTTCTCTAATGCTTTTAATTGTCTCCCGCATCTATTTTGGGGCACTGACATCTTACAGGCACAGCAGTAGCCTCCAGCAGATGGGCAAAACGCAGATGCACCAGCTTTCCAACTAATCAGTTGTTTATCCTGCAATAAATAACGTGCAATTGAACACAAACTGTACCCTGCCCGTTCCAGCACAGATGAGCAAACAGCCCCACGTGATGGGAAGGCAGTCAGCCCTCACTGAACAGCAGCTCAGGATCAGGACCTGATGCCCTCAGAGCTCATTCCTCCCCTCTCTCCAAACTAAACACAGGGAGCTGAGGTTTGTGTTCAGAGGATCCCACTGCCCTGCTGCTGTTCCCTTCATGCCAGGCTCACAGCACACTCTGGGCACTTTATTAGCTTGGGAGAGGCTGTTTCCCAGCTGAGTTGTTTGCTTGTTTGGTGTGTGATTCTCCAGGAAATAAATACCTTAGGGTGAGGGATGCTTGCAGGGGGTTTAGGCAACACCCTTCATCCCTCTGCATGTTCCTTATTGTGTTGGCATTTCAGTGATCTCTTGTTGCTGCCGTGACCAGGTTTTCTCTGTGTTTGCCTTGCCAGAACACATCAGAATTGGAGGGAGGTGAAGACTGTCAGCAGAGCAGCATCAACACCCTGCCAGACATCTCTCTGGTAAGATGCACACCTCTGGTTATCGATGACACACTGAGGTTCTGTAGCAATTTGCTCTGTCATCAACCCCTGGTGCCACTGCAGTTGCTGAAGTAAAGCAAGCAAACTGCTTTGGAAGAAGGATTCGGGACGTCTGAGTAAAAGTAGCATCTGTTCCTTACAGCAACCAGGCCAAAGTTGGCCAGTCTGTCCCCTAATTGTCCTCATTTGTGAGTCATATTGCCAATACTGTCGGAAAGATATTTCTGTGCAAATCAGCTGCTTTAGTGGTGCCCTGGCTGTGTGACTGGCTCTATTCTTGCTTTGACAGGATGACCTCTCGTCCTTCCCAGAGGAACCACCCAATTTCAAGCCTCCCCCTCCTCCCACAGCCCCCCAGATGCTGGACCCCTCCACTGCCCAGCACAGGAACCCGGGGAAGGACAAACCCAAGCGCCCTTCTTCCGAGTCCTCCCAGTCCGGCCTCTTCTTTGTAGCCCCCCGAAACCCCACGCCCCCCCCGAGCCACTCCGAGAAGGACACCATCAGTGTGGCCTCCACCACCACCACCTCCACCGAGGAGTCCTCCCCAAGCGCCATCTATGCCACCATTTCCCCAGCCCCACGTGGCTCCCGAAGGCAAATGGACCCCCAGCTCTCCCTGCTCAGCCATCCCCCCATCGGCCCCTTCCCCAGGGTGCAGTCCCCCACCAGGCTGACCAGCCCACCTGCAGATGTCCCCGCAGCTGCTGGCTGCCAGAGCCCTGCATCCCCATCCCCACCTCCACCCCCAGCCCACCCCGCTCCCCCACCTCCCAGCCCACAGGCCAACCAGCACTTCATCATGGTGGAGGTGCACCAACCCAACAGCGAACCCGATGTCAATGAAGTGAGGCCTTTGCCCCAGGCTCGAGGTGGGTGTGCTGCTGGGGTAAAGGGAAAGTTGGAGGGTCTCCATTGCTTTGTTTATTGGGGTGCTGGCTGTGAGTCCAGTTTGGCTTCAGTATGGGGGTTCATCTGCTCATACAGACCCAGTGCTGGGCTGTGGGGTAGAAGTGTGTCCTGCAACATCCTCTGGTCCTACTGGCAGCCTGTTGGAGAGAGATGGATGTGAAGGCTGGACTGTTTGGTAGATGAAGAGTTGTCTGGATGGCCGTAGCCAGAGGGCTGTGGTCAGTGGCCCTATGTCCAGGTGGAGGCTGGTCAAGAGTGGTATCCCCCACGAGTCCATCTTGGGACTGGGGCTTTTGAACATGTTTATCAAAGACCTTGGCATTGGTATCAAGCTGTACCCTCAGCAAGTTTGCTGAGTTGTGCATCTGACACCATAGAAGGAAGGGATGCTATGCAGAGGTATCTGGACAGGCTCGTCCACATGAACCTAATGAGGTCCTACAAGGCCAAGTGCAAGGTGCCGTATTTAGGTTGGGACAATCCCAGACAGGCTGGGAGAATAACTCCTTGAGAGCAGCCCCCACAGAGAAGAACTTTGGGGCCCTGATGGACAGAAAGCTGGACATGAGGCAGCAATGTGTGCTTGCAGCCCAGAGCCAGCTGCATCCTGCTCTGCATCAGGAGGCTGCCCCCAGCAGAGAGAGATGCAGGACTGTGGGAGCAGGTCCAGAGGAGGGCCCTGAGGATGCTCAGAGTGGCACTGCCGCCCTCCGGTGGCATCGCTCTCCCACTGCAATTAGTTCATTAATCAGAGTAACGAGGAGAACGAGCTCAGGCAGCATCCTGCTCGAAGGGCATCAGCAGTGGGACCAAGCACTGGGGACCTGCCCAGTCCTGGGAGCAGATGAGATGTCCTGGCACCACCAGTCCCATGTTCTCCTATTAACAGCCCACATCTCTCCACAGCCTCCACGCTCTCCCAGCTGTCAGACAGCGGGCAGACCCTCAGCGAAGACAGCGGGGTGGACATCGGCGAGGTGGAGGCCAGCAGCAAGGACAAGAGCAGGCAGCCGGTCCCTGGGAAAAGCCGAAGCCTCAAGGAGGGCACAAGGAGTGAGGGGACAGCAGAAGGGGCCTCCAAGCCGGTGAGGATGGGTTTGGGGGGCGTTGGGGTCAGGGACTGGGATAGCGGACATCATTGATAAGACAAAGAGGGATGGTTTTAAACTTAAAAGAGAGGAGACTGAGATTAGACTTTAGGAAGTAATTCTTCACTGTAAGGGTGGCACAGTGTCTTTCCCTCTGCCCTGTGGGATCGCAGTGGGGAGCCTGAGCCCCTCGGCATCACTGCTCTGTGCCCACAGCCAGGGCTCCTGGAGCCCACCTCGTGTCTGATCCGGGTGTCCAAGAGCGCACCGACCTTGGGAATCGCCATCGAGGGCGGAGCGAATACACGGCAGCCGCTGCCTCGCATCGTCACCATACAGGTAGGGGGAGCTGAAGGTGGGGTGAGCTCAGCACACGTCCCAGCCCTGCTCTTCCTGTTAGCTCGGGAAAGCCCCACAGCTCTGCTATCAACCATGTGGCTCCAGCGCTGCCCAGGGGGGGATTTTGGAATGGATGAGGGCTGGGAAGCAGTGGGGAGCTGTCTGCCTCCTCTGCTCTTTGCTTGGGGCGAACCTCAAGTTCCAGCAGCGGAAGGGCAGAGCTGAGCCCGTCCCTCTTTGCAGCGCGGGGGCTCAGCGCACAACTGCGGGCAGCTGAAGGTGGGTCACGTCATCCTGGAGGTGAACGGGACGGGGCTGCGGGGCAAGGAGCACCGCGAGGCTGCACGCATCATCGCCGAGGCTTTCAAGCTGAAAGAGAAGGACTACATCGATTTCCTGGTCACAGAGTTTAACGTCGCCCTTTAGGAGCCACGTGGGACACCGGGGGCACCCGGATGGGAATGGGAGGCGACATGGGGGCAACGGTGTCCCCCCCTCTCCCCCCCGCCACTGCTGCACCGCAACGCACACGCAGAATCCCACCGTCCCCAGATGTTCGGGGCTGAGAACGGACAGACTCACACCCCCTTTGGGACAGGGGTGCCCGATGACCGGAGGGGTGAGGTGGGGGGGGGGGGGAGAAACTATCCCAATGTCCCCGCGGTCATTCTGGTGCCAGATGGGGGAGGAGGAGGTGGAAGGGTGAGCACGCAGAGAGCAGCCGGACGCCTTGTGACTTGCTGCCGCTGTCATTGTATTTATACACAGAGCTTGGCTTTAGTTTTTCAATAAACGGGCTGTTATAGGGCGGTATTAGGGTGCCTATGGGGCAGGGAGCGGCGCGGCGGCCGCCAGGGGGTGCTGGCGCTGCATAAATTATGATGATGAGCAACACTTTCCGCGCTCCCATTGGCCGCCTCGCCCAGGCTATGCAAATGAAAGCAAAGTGCGGTCTTTATGCTAACGAGCTCCAGCGGAGAGCTGCGATTGGCGGAAAGAGGCGGGGCCGGGGATGATCGCTCAGCCACGCCCACCCCATCGCGGGCCACGCTATTGTCCGGCGGGGCCGGGAGTGGATCGGAACCGGGTCGTGCCCTGCAGGTGAGCGGAACCGGACTGTGATGGGAAGGGAGAGGGGTTACGGGGTGATGGAGTGCTGCCCGGAGCTCGGCGGGCACTGGGAGCGGGGCCAGCGCCGCGCAAAGCCGCTCCTCCCTGTACGGAAGGAGGGGGAACGGCTCAGGGGCCCCATGATGGAGATGTTTGGAGGTGGGAGGCGGCCGGGGATCCGGAGCCGTGATGGAGCTCTGGGTGGTGGTACCGCATGGGCTGCGGGTCCGGAAGGAGCTCGGGGTGCGTCCGTGGGTCGGCTACGGGGGGGGGGAAACTGGGGCTGATGCTGCGAGGAAGTAGCGGGGGCCGCCGGCAGCTTCAGTTCCTGGTTTGGAGGAAGGCGCTGAGCTCACCCGGCTGCGGTCCCGTTGGGGCTGCGACATCCCCGAGCCGCCCCACGACCGGCACGACGCCCCCCAAACCCCATCCCAACCCCGGGCTGCGGGTCACACAGTGACAGCGACCGCTATAACCCAGCCGTGGCTGTCACTGCGCCCACCCTGGTGCGTTAAGGTTCGTCCGCAAAGGGACCCGCAGCTTTAAGGGTCGGGAGATGGGAGCGATGCTGTCCCATTATGGGGGGGTTGAGGTTCCATCAGGCAGTGCCACGGGACCCCTGTCTTCTCTGCCTTGTTTTCCCCGTTGTTCTTACCAACCGGGAACGGCTGCCCGCTGAGTTGCAGTTGTCCCCTGCCGAGTGTGAGGCACAACGGCATTATTTTGGCCTCCACGATCCCCCCCGCCTCCAAAAAGAGGTTTGGGTGGAAACGTGTTCAGAAACAAAGACGCTCTTACCCCCAAACCCGCTCCCTGCAGGCAGCAGCCGGGACTGAGCCGCTAAACCCTCCCCCCCCCCCCTCCCACCTCCCCTCCGGCTTTGAGCCCTGCGGGGCTGTCGGAGCGCTGAGCTGTGTTCCTGCGGTGCACCGAGGCGTGATGGCCGCTTGGTAGTCCGGGAACCCGCTCTGAAAGGCCTCGGCTGCATCTGGGGCTATGGGGGCTGAGAGACCCCCTTCACCCCCCAATAGGGATGCTTGCTCCCCATCACTCCGAGGATGACACTCTGCAGGGTTGGTGGATCTGAGGGGTCCCCCTGCTCTGCCCCCATAGCTGTCACCAAGTGGGAGATGTGGCACAGCCCGGAGTGCTCTCAGCAGGGTAATTAATCCAGCCTGTTAGTGTGTAGTTAGTGTGTAATTAGCGGCACGCGGAGCAGAGCTCGCACAGCTCCCGGCTGCTATTGAAACCTCAGCATGGCCCCATGTTGGGGGTGTTCGGCCCAGGGTGTATCTGGAGGGTCCCCAAGTGGTGCCCTGGGGATGGCCCCAACCCTGCTGCACCTGCATGCTGCAGGAAAAGCCTCTAATCCACCCCACAGCCCCTACAAATCCCTACTTCAATCCCACTGTTGGGGTGAGACCTGCATGCAGCAGGGCTGCCCAACATCAGGGGTGCACGCAGTGCTCCCACCACCCTGCTCTGCTTCCCTCAAGCATTGTGGGCACTGAGTGGACCCCAAACCCTCCAGCAGGGCCCCAACAGCCCCAGAGGCAGCAGCACAAGGCTTTTCCTCCTATATGCTGCCCCAACAGCACAGCTCTCCCCACCCCGAGGCTCTATCCCCACGTCTGTGCTCCTCGGGATGCTTTGGGCTCTGCATCTTCTCAATGCGACTAAAGAGCAATTTTGGCTCTGTTCCCTGGCCGGGTTGGGATGGATCCAACCTCAGATCCTGGCATGGAGCAGAGAAAGCGGCCCCAAGCCCTGCAGCTGTGCTCCAGCATCAGCCCTGGGGGGCAGGGATCCCCAGAATGAGATGGGGAGGTGGGGGGGGGGGCTGCTGCTTTGTGGGCTCAGCCCTTGCATGGGGGGGCTGGGAGAGCTGTGCATCACCTGCAGTATCCCCATGCAGGTTCTGCCACGTCTATCGCTTTTCCTGATGGTAAAAGGGGAAAAATCCTTTTTTCTTTTTTCCTTTCTTTTCCTTTGATTTTTGCTTTTTCTCCTCTAAGTGAGCTGCTCACCCTTATGGTGGCCTGAAAGAATAACCCTGTGTAGCTGTGTGCTCGGAAACCACAAAAGAAAGGAAAACAATCCCGTGTGTGTTGGGTTTTGCACTGGGGTTGCTGGGCAAAGAGCCGAAGAGAAATGCAAAACCTCAGCGGGGGAACACGCAAGCTCCTGACCCCCCCCCTTCCACCTCTGTGTGCCACTGAGGCTGCCCCAGTTGTGCCTGGGGTGGGAGTGATGCAGGGTAGGATTAGCTCTGCCCACCCCCTCCTGCTTCACATCCCCCATGCAGGATGGAGGTGTGGGGCTGAGAACCCCGCGCTCATTGCATGCATGGGGGCACAGTGCCTTCACTGCTCTTGTGTTTATCAGCAGTGACAGCTCATGGGGGGAGAGACGGGGCTGCTGTCACACTGCTGTCACACTGCTGTCACACTGCCTTCGCTGTGTCAGCTGGATCCCAGTTTTCAAAGGGGGTCGATTTCTGGTGCCCATCGGCAGTGCCAGGTCCTTGCCGTGCCCTGTGGTCCTCTTGAAAGACCCTTTCTCTGTGCCGTGCTGGTGTCTGCATGGTGACAGCCTGGGGGTGTGTTGGGGTGGGCTGGGGGTGGTGGAGCCCTCAGGATCAGTGGCTCAGTGCCATTCAACACAGTAACCCCGCAGCGCTCGTCTCCGCCCCACGGCTGTGTTTTGTCCCTGGAGCTGCTGCTATGGGAACCCTGGGGACACAGCTCCAAAGGGCAGGTCCTGCTCACAGGGCACCCATCCTGTCCCCCAGCCCTGGTTCTCACCGCCGTGGGCTTGTGGCTATCTAGGGCACAGCTCTGAGCTTGGGTCGATGCCCTTGAACAGAGCCTGTTTAGCACCTTCCTTCCCTCCCCCCAGGATGCTGAGCAGAGCTGTGAGCCACACTGGTGATGAAGAAGAAGCCCCCAGCTGCCACAGTGCCATGGGGCGACACAAGTGACGAGGACAGCACAGAACACCATGGGCAGCTCCTCACCTTGGCTGCGCTGGACGCAATCGGAGCTGGGCAGCCAGGAGCCCAAGTGCTGGGAGGAAGAGGAGGAGGAGGAGGAGGAAGACTTTGAGAGGCACATGGATGAGAACGGTGTCATTGGGCTGGGGGCTGCCACTGCGGAGCTCAGCGACCCACAGGACTCAGGCTCTGAGTGGGGACAGGAGGTGGCTGGGAGCCCAATATGGGGTGAGTGCTCTCTGCTGCCCCTAAACCCTTGGGGAAGGGACTGTTTTTTGGGGTAGGGGGTCCCTGGGTGGTGGGGGCCTCGGGGATGGTATACATTGGTGTCAGTGCTGCTTTGCAGGGGACGGTGAGGACCTGGATATGGGGTCCCCAGCAGAGCCACACTGGTATGAACATCAGGACCTGACAGAGGAAGAGGAGGAGGAGGAGGAAGAGCAGGGCAGCTCCGAGGAGGACGAGAGGCCAGAGGGGCCATGGGGAACAGAGAGCGATGGGGACCCCCGTGCTGAAACCCCTCTGAAAGCCCCGGGTACCACCACGGATGGCGGTGGCACCTCAGGGCTTTCAGACTCCAGTCCCATCCCCAACACCCCCCCACGCCAGCGCTGGGGTTGGGGCAGAGCCAGGGACCCCAACCAGAGCCCTCAAACCCCCCAGCAGCCCAAGCCCAGCCGGTTGTCCCCAAGCCCCCGGCATCGCACCGACACCAAAAAGCCAAAGGACCCCACAGACATTTGCCCATATGGCCGAGGGCGGCTCAACCACCCCCTACCCGACCTCTCCAAGGTGGAAGCAAGGGTGAAGGTGGGGCAGAGCTACCGTCCACCACCCAGCAGGGCCCTGCCTGCCCGCACCAGGCCCCTCGGGGGTCCCCTTGTCCCCAAATCCCCCGCTGAAATCGTCCGTGAGGTGCTGCTGAGCAGTGGGGAGGGGGCCCCTCCACGGCCCTCTGCCCCCCCTGGAGTGCCACAGGAGCTCCGTTCCCCCAGGCAGGCCACCGCACTGGTGCAGCAACTACAGGTAACCCCAGAGCTGGTCTGGGATGCTCGTCTACCCCCTTTTGTTGCTTATGTCCACATGTAAAGATGTTCCTGTCCCACCTCCCTGGGATGCCCATGTCTCCATTGGGATGCACATGTCCCCTCTGCGATGCTCATGTCCTCCTTTGGTTTCTCCTGTACCCCCCCCAAGGGTGTTCCTGTCCCCCTCCATGGCTTAGGATGCTCATGTCCCCCTAGGGATGCTCCTGACCCCATGCAATGCTCTTGTCTCCTGATGCCCTTCCATTCCCTCAGAGGAGAGGCATGGTCCCATCACCCCCCCAGTGCAGGTGTGGCAGCTCTATGCACCCCGGGCTGCCCCTCCCCGTGACATGGTGACATGTGCCCCCCACAGGAAGACTACCACAAGCTGCTGACCAAGTACGCCGAGGCTGAAAACACCATTGACCAGCTGAGGCTGGGGGCCAAGGTGGGGAGGACTATGGGGATGTCTCCAAATATAGGGGAGGGGGGAAATGGGAATAGACACATTGCTCTGCAGGGCGTCCCTTTGTCCTCCTGCATTGCCCCATTGTGCAGGTGGGGAAACTGAGGTGGCTCCAGGTGCCAAACCAAGTGCCACCTTGGCCCTGTTGCAATGGGGTTGAGGTGCCCCTGGTCGGGTACTTACTTTTCTCTTCCCCCAGGTGAACCTTTATGCTGACCCGCCGTGTGCCAGCCGCAGTGCCCACGCTGGCACCATGAGTGGTGGCTGCAAAGTGATGGCCTTCAGCATCCCACGGGCCAGCGCTGCAGCCATCAGCACAGCCCCAAACCCACAGATCCCCATGGGTGGAGGTGAGCTGAGTGCCAGGAAACCACCTGCTCCAAACCCAAGCATCCCACAGGTGCCCCTGTAGCAGGGGAAGCAGTGCTGCAGGTCGCCAGCTTCATTTCTCTTCTGTGCCCAATTGCAGCTCCAGCGCCGCAACCAGCAGAGCAGGGGGCATCATCGCAGCCCCGCTCGCCCCGCTCCCCATTGGGGGGCTGCCCCACGTGTGTGGGGTCGTGCTGCTGTGCAGGGCCACGACTCACACAGACACTGGCAGAGCAGACCCGCAAGTTTCAAGCGCAGGTAAGTCAGGGAGACAGCCCCCAGCAGGAGCAAGCAGTGGGGCTCCTACCCCTTCTCTGCCCCTTCTCTCCCACCCAGGTGGATTCCTTTGAAGCCTGGATCCAGACGGGGAGTTCTGTGCCACAGGAGCAGCTCCAGGTACACCCTAAAGGCCCCATCCCATTCCCAGGTGCCCTATCCCATCCCTAGGGCTCCCATCCCACCCTAGATGCCCCATCCTGTCCCCAAGGGCCTGTCTTGTTCCCAGAGTGGCCCATCTCATCCCCAGGTGTCCCATTCTGTCCCCCCCCCCGCCCCAATCTCCCATCTCTTTCTGCATCCCTAACCCCAGAGGGTGCAGACCTGGTGCTGTGGGATCACTGCAGGGGATTTGAGGTTCCCTTTGCACCGCAGCGGTTCCAGAGGCTGCAGGATACTCAGGATGCACTGGAACGGGCGTACCTGGAGGCACGGGAGGAGCAGAGCCTTGGGGACACAGGCAACTTCGACCCGGAGCGGTGAGCACGGGTTGTGCTTTCCCTGGGGATGCAGCACTGCTCAGAGCCCTGCATGGGAGCAGCCCCAGCTCCTCGTCCCTGACGATGGGCACTGCATTGCAGCACAGTGGAAGGGGACATCTTCTGCCTGGGGATGCGCCTGGAGGAGCTAAAGGAGCGTCTGGAGCGGGCGGCACCAGGGAGCCCTGCGGTGACAGAGGACCCACCTGGCACAGGGGAGGCAGAGGGGGACAGTGAGGCAGTGGGGCTGCCCCGACCCCTACGGCACAAGCAGCTCAAAGCGGAGGAGGACTTTGGGCATCTGCTGCAGCAGTGAGTGTCCCTCACTGGGAGGTGGAGGGTGTGGGGGGCACCCCAAAACCTGCCTATGCCCCCCCAGGTACCAGCGCCTCAAGTCATTGCCAGCATCGCTGAGCCTGGAGCAGCTGAGCCTGACGGGGAGTGCAGCACTGGAGGAGACGGGTGGCACCATGGCAGGGGACACTGGCCCTGTGGGAGTCCTCAGTGGGGCACCGTCACTGGAGGAGGGCACCGACCTCGAGACCTCCCCCTTGTAAGTGTGGGTGCCACTGGGTGGGTTCGGGGTGAACAGCCCCCATGGCACACCTGGTGCTCACGCTCCCTCCTCTCCCCACAGGCCCCCCCCACAGAGGAGAGCGGTGCCACTGCCCCACTCTGAACTCCCACACCTGCAGGGGACCCACGGCCACCTGTCCCCTGTCACCACCCTGCTGCCCCCAACCACCTCCAGGCTCCCGCTGGCATTCCCTGAGCCTTTGCCATCACGCACAGCCCCATCCCACAGCAGCAGTGGGACAGGGAGTGCAGCCCCTCAGCACCGTGCCCTCAAGGCCTGCCACCAGGTGAGTGCTGGAGGGGTCCTTAACACCATTCTTATGCCTGGGGAGGGTGCACATGGCCCCAATCCCACTCCCTTCACAGGAGCAGCGCATGGTGTCACCGGAGACAGACAGTGGCTTCGTGGGCTCGGAGAGCAGCCGGGTGTCCCTGTTGGCACACACCCCTGAGCATCGGCCACGGGGCACTGGGTACAGCACCAGCACTGCAAGCTTGCTCCATGCTATTATGGGGGGGGAAGAGGCAGGGGGTGGTGTGTGTGGTAGGTAGGGTCTGCCCCACTGACACATCCCTCCATAGGACTCATGGTGTGCTGGAACCCCCCGTCCCTGCTCCAGTCCATCCACAGAAGAAAGAAGCTCCGTTGCTGCCCCCCAGGAAGGCGCTGAAGGGTCCCTACTCAGCCCCAGGGCATGCTCCCCCCCCAGGCCACAGCATGCCCCCCAGCACCCCCTCACTGAGCAGCTCCCCACTGCGCTGGGCTGGCAGCCAGGGCAGTGAGCTGGGACCCGAGGGTGATGGTGGTGAGTGCTCAGCCCCCAGCTGTGTCCATGCCCCACACTGTTCCACTGACCGTCCCATCTCTGCCCCCCAGCTCACACTGACTCAGAAGGAGGAGACAGGAGCTGCACCAGTGGGCACCCCCCCGGTGGGACACCCATCTCGCCATCCCCAGCTCCAACTCACTGCGACCTGCTGGGATCCCGCATGGAGCGCGAGTGAGTGACCCCAGCTCTGCCAGCAGGGGATGGAGGGGCTGTTCCTGTCCCTCAGCATCCCCTCACCGTGCCCTGTCCCTCCAGCCGGGCCATCCGTGCGCTACAGGACGAGGTTTGGCGGCTGCGCCTGCGGTTGGAGGAGAGCCTGCACCGGTCCCACAGCTACCCCGAGGGCAGAGCCCCCCACATCCTCAAGGGCAGGAGGCAGCCAGTGGCCAACAGAGCTTCGTTCCTCCAGGATGCAGCACCTGTGGGGTAAGTGGCTGAGCAGAGACCAGATTCTCCCTAAAGAGCACTGGGTTGGTGGGTCTGGAAGCTCCTGTCTCTTCCCTTAGCCCTAACTCCAACCCATTTTCCTAGCTTTAACCCTAACCCTTTTCCTTAGCCCCATCCCCCTTTTCCCCCCATCCGTTTTTCTCTAACCCTTTTCCCTTGGACCTGAGCGGGGTTGTCTCTGAGGGGGTCCACGTGCCCAGCCCAAGTGGGGACACACACAGGGGTTCCCAGGACACAGCAGGGTCTCTTGGCAGCAACTTGTTGAGGGTCGAACACCCCAGATTTCTCCCTTTGCCTTCCTGCTGCCGGCTGGGCCCTGCCATGGCACTGTGCCCCACCATGGCACTGTGCCCCACGTCCTGGTTGTTCTAATGGCTCCATTCCCTCTGCAGGGAGCAGAGCCCCACTGCACGGGGCAGGGTGACCCTAGGTGACCCCAGTAGCAGATGGGCATCGCTGCCACGGGATGGGACACCACCGGACCTCAGTGAGTGGGGACAGCGGGGACCTCTCCAAACGGAGAGGGGATGGTGGTGGGGACCTGTGGCACAGGGCTCCTCTTCCCTGCAGCCTCCCATTCGGATCGCTCGCTGCGTGCACACGGTGACAGCCGTCCCCGAGCCGCCCCGTCCGCACACAAACGCCCTCGCAGCCCTCTGGGCACAGCATCACTGCGGGGACAGCAGGCGGCTGAGCGCCGGGAGCCCGACCCCGTGGGTACTGCACATGGCCGGGCTGACACTGCGTCTGCGGGGACGCAGCACAGCCCAGCACCGCCCCGTAGGGAGCCGAGCACTGCGCCGTGCCCCCGTTGCCACCCCGACAGGACAGCAGCAGGTGAGCATCGCATCCCTCCTGCTTCCCACCGAGCCCCCTGCTTGCTCCATCCCCTTCTCGCTGTGCATTTCTATATGCATCTGCCCCCCCTCCCCGCTTGTCCCTGCAGGTGCACAATCAGTTGATGCCACGCAGCCTCAGCACAGCAGCACCACCAGGACCCCCGAGCGCTGCCCCACATGCCGGGCACCCCGCAGTGACACGAACAGAGCCACTCATGGTGGGTGACAGCTTGGAGGGGGAGAAGGTGGCGTGGCAGGGAGCAGGGAGCATCACACCCACCTCCCCCACTGCCTTCTCCCCACAGCACAGCGCAGCACCAATGGCACATCCCCCCTGGAGCCCCACAGCCGTCCCCAGGCCGTGCAGCCGGAGCAGCCCGCAGGGTGTTGGTACCTGGCGGGGGGACCTCCCATCGCCTACCTCACCCCCGTCCCCGTGGTGCCTTATGCACCCTCTGTGCTGTAAGGATGCTCAGTGCTTTGGGGAGGGGTCAGCTTGAGCTGGCTGGGAGGGGGAGGGACTAGTGAGCTGGGGGGGGGCTAAAATAGTGTCATAGAGATGGGGAAGCAGAGCCCACCGTGGGCAAATCAGTACAAAAGCTTCTTCTTTATACCACTACTCTTTCCTTTTTCCCCCTTCCATTTTTCCCCCTCTCAGGTACTGCCCCCCAGCCGCACCTACCTCAGCCCCACGCCATGCCCGCTCCCCACCACTCTCAGACCTGGAAGAGGACCTGGATCGATCCCTGAGTGCAGCAATGGCAGCAGCACGTCGTGCCCGTGTCACCTCCAGGCGGTTGGGCCGGGCACTGGCAGCAGAGCTGGGCCGGGCACGGGCAATGAGGAGCTCCTGCCTTTTCTGAGCCCCCCTCTCCCTGCTGCCCATCCCATCCATGCTGCAGGAAGGGGCACCGAGTCGGGCTCATCCTGCAGCCCCCCCATATTTCTGTATGCTGCGTTCAGCTCAGTGCCATGCTGGTGCAGAAGGAGCCATTTCCACAGCCCATTTCTCATTGCTTTCACCATTTGGGTGATTTTTAGGGTTTCTTGGTACTCTGCACAACCCCCCTTTTACCCCTCAGCTCCAGCCAGAGCCTGCCCCCATGGATTGGGGCTGAGGTTGGGGTTTAGGTACTGTCCATACACCCTGCTGTGCTCAAACCACTCTCCTCTCTGCACTTCTATGTGGATCTTTCCCCAGGGTACCACTGTCAGAGGGTTGGTTGACCACATCTAATGTGTGTCTATCTCTATATAGGTACATTTCCAGCACAAGCCTCAGGGCACCTGAAGTTTTCCCCATTACGTGATGCTGCACAGTCCTGCAATGTGCGTTAGTGGTGCTGGCTGAGGTTGAAGGGCTACAATGAGGGGGGAACGTGAGGTCCCTCCCTGCACATGGCTCCATGGGAGGGTGTCCGGGCAGCAAGAGACTGATCGTGTTCCCTTTGGGATTCCCAAAGAGACTGGGAGCTTTTCCTTTGGAATACCAAATCAATACGACTTTCCTTGAGGCTGGTAGAGTAAAATCAGCCCTATGAGCCCCAAGCATGGGCAGATCCAGCCGTGTTGGTGTTACCCAGCACTCCTATTCCCCCCTCTTTATAATAAATGAATGCTTATTTTTGTAGCACAACTGCTGTTGCACACCCATGGGGGATCCTATTCCCTAGGTCACCCAGAACACCCCTATTCCTGCCCCCCAGCACCTCATTACTTAACAGGGGTGTTTGTGTAGGTCTTACCTAAAGTGCCCATATCCAACTTGTTTACCCTCAGACTTTTTCATATAATAACTTATTCTTGGTGAGGGGGGGTGGATTCCTAATTAAGACCCCCCCCCATAAAGCACTCACAAGAGGGGCAAGCAGGGATGCCCCAAGCAACAGGGAGGAACAAAAAGGATGCTCCTCCTCACCTCTCCTCTTTTATAACCCCCCCCCCTTGTTTTGTACTGGGCTAACTGCCTATTTTTTAACCATAAAATAAACGGCCTGGTTCCGCTCGTGGCTTTGCTCCTTCCTCCAAGCGAGAGCCTCTGTGCACTACAGATGGAGATCGCGTTTATTGAGTCACCGAGTGCTTTAGTACAGAACAGAGATATACAGAGATGATAACATGTTTGTGCTTCACCACTTCCAAACATTGATAGGTTTCCAGTAACTTCAAGGTAAACAAGTTCCAAGACCGGACCAGTTTTGGTTTGGTTTTTTTTCTCTTTTTTATAAGTTTTCCTTTTTGATAAATTATTATTTTTTTTATATAAATAACTGTAACAGAAAAATAATAATAATAATAATTAATAATAACATCCAACATAAGGGGATCCTGAAGCGTCGCTAAACATAAGGAACTCAAAGAGGGCTGAGGGGGGGGGGTTGGGGGGGGAGAACCGACGAATATCAGTGCAATGATAACAGCCTTTGCCCTAAAAATATATCTTTAACTTTATGGGCAAGGAGCAGATGGGGAAAAGAAGGGGGGAAAACCACCACCGAGGCAAAGAGAGAAGGGTTGGGGGGGGGGGGGGATATGGGATCAAGGGGTCACAGCCTTCAAGGGGGACGAAACAAAAGGAAGAACCCCAAAATATCGCAGTGCGTCTATTGGCGGGTTGGGGGGGGGAGGAGTACAAAATAAGAGGAGATTTGGTTCAATCACCATTACACCAAGCTGTAAGAACGGCACGAGACACATTGAGTCATTACACAGAGTCCGCTGGGGGGGGGCGGCACTTCTTGGGGGGGGGGGATTTGGGGGCACGAGCGGGGCGGGGGCCTCATAGCTTCCTGCATGGGCACACACATAGCAGGGGTATGGATGTATGTGTGTGTGTTGTAGGGAACCCTTGGGGGTGGGGGGAGCAGGGGAGGGGGCCGTGCATGGAAAGGGTCCCGGCACCGGGTCTGACCCTTCTGGTCCCTTTGTGGGGGTCTGGGGGGGGGGGGGAGGGGGGTGCATGGAGAGAGCCCCTTTCCCTCTCCCTACACCCTGTGCCAGATCATGGAGCACATCTGGTGGGAAGGGGGGGGGTTCTGCCAATAGAGTGGGTGGTGAGAGAACACTGACAGTGGCATCACAACCCATGGGGGGACTAAAAGGGGGTGTGGGGGGTAAGGCCATGGGTCTGTCCAAGGGGCTCACAGGGAATGGAGGGGGGGGGGAATGGGAATCTGATCTTGTTGCCACCATCATTCACTGCTGGGAAATGAGATCCTCAGATGGGCACAGAGATGATGATTTTTTTTTTATCTTTTTCCTTTTTATAATGGGAGGCGTTGGGTTTTTCCCTTCATCGTTTTGCATTCGTTGTCTCTTCCCTGCGGTTAAATGAGATTTGGAGGGTCAAGAAGGGAGGGGGGCTCAACACAACAAGAGAAAGCTCGGCCGGGCCGGGATGGGGACAGGGATGGGACAGAGGTGTGCCCCAGGCCGGTGCCCATTGGGGGTACAGTCGGCATCGGGGTTGGGAGGGGGGGGGGGGTCTGGCGGCGTTTTCTTTTAACTGCTGCTCTCCTCCTCTGTTTTATTGAGCTTCTTCAGCGTGTCCAGCAGCTTCTGTGGGGTGAGGATGTGCGTGGACCCTATGGGGCAGAGGGGGGGGGTCACAGGGTCAGCACTGTTTCTGTAAGAGCCCCTCCCAGCTCCGTGTCCCGCTCCCCATGGGGTCCCTGGTCCAACCCCCCACCAAGCAAGGTCTTACCTGGAAATGCTTGCAGAGAGATGGATGCCCATGGGGGCTTGGAATGGGGAAAGGGAGGGATGAGGGGATGGATGGAGTTGGAGGGCAGTGGGATTGGGGGAGGGATGATGGGGACCCTCCTGTCCCCTGCCCACATGCAGTAGATCCTGCTGAACACCACCATGGGCACTTGGGGGGAATGCACTGCAAGGAGGGGCTCAGTGCAATGAGCATCCCAGGGTAGAAGGGGTTAAGAGAGGAAGAGAGGAGTGAGGGGGTCCTGCCTGCTGCAGCCCCACTCCTTCATGGCTGCACCCCCCAGTCCCTTCCCCGGCTGTCCCCATGTTCCCACTTTGCCCGGGGGCTGCACTGTGTGCTCCAGTGCTGGGTGATGGAGCAGGACCTGGCTGGCAGCCCCGTGCACAATGAGATGTCACCATCCCCGCATACCCCGCTGGGGACAACACACGGTCCTGGCTCCATCACAGGGTACAAAGAATCCAACAAACCCATCACTTCCTACAGAGCCAGGAGCTCACACCCATCTCTCCCTGAGCATGAGGACACCGCTCCGCACCTCCCTGAGTGGGGGGACCCCATCTGCACTATGGGGAGCACATGGCATGGAGGGGCTGCGGGGCCGGGCATGGCAGCGGTGAGAACTGCAAGCATTTTCTCATCCAAAAAGAAAACCAAAATCATCCAAAAGGAAAAAAAAAAAAGCAAAAACCCGAATTATAACGAAAGGACGGAAGAATCAAAGAAAGCCCTTCAGGGAGGAAGAGTTTCTTTTTTTGTTAGTTGGCTGCCTTTACTTGGTTGCTTGGGCTCACTCCATTGCTGGAGCCTGATCCTCAAATGAGACCCTAGTGGAGTCCCTGAAGTCGGGGTGCCTCAGATCCATGAGAAATTTGGTGGGAGTGAGAATGTGAGTAGAACCTGCGGGAGAACAGAGCAGGCTGATGGCCCGGCCGTGCCCCAGGGGGAGCAGCATGCACCGGGCCGGGGGGCTCAGGTGTGGGTTCTGGTTTTGGGGTGAAGACAAGGGATGCGCTGCCCACCCAGAGCATACAGGGTCGGTCGGTCGCGGAGCGGTGAGGGATGAGATGGGTGAGATGTGGAAGGGGGTTGGCACATGGATGGGGTGCAGCGAGGGGCTGCCCCTGCCTGGCCTGGGTCTGTCCTGCTCCCTGCCATGTTGTGTTGCACAGCCTGCTGCACACAGTGCATGCCCGACTGCACACACAGCACACACTGTGGTTGGTGTGCCAGCTTGTACACCAATTCCTCCTTGCAACAACCCCCATGACACACACACAGCAGCTCCTGCAACAGGAGCAACTCAAGCTGCAAAATGCCCTCTTCCTCCCCTAGCCCTGCCTGTGCTTCAGGCAGCAAAACTCACCAAGGAGATGCAAAGGGGGCACAGAGAGGGACAGCACGGGGGGGCACCCCATGTCCCCAGGGGGGCTGCCACCAGCAGGACCCCCCTGCCCTGCTCACGTGGTCACCTGGAGGTCAATGCTGCAGGGTGAGAGTGGGATGAGCAGCGGGGAGTCGAGCAGGGCCCCCACTCACCTATTAGCACCTCCCACTTGCCGCTGGCTTGCGTCACCTCGTAGGCGCAGCGCATCTCGTTCATGCTCACCCCCCCCAGGATGAAGATGATGAGGCGGGGGCCGCTGCGGTACTCGCCGGGGGCCTTGTTCTTGTGCCAGTGGCCATAGCGGGCACTAAAGAGAGGGAATGGGGTTAGGAAAGGAAATAGAGACACAAGGAGGCTCACAGGCCCGTGTGTAGGGGGTGATGTGTCACAGCCCCCCGCTCAGGGATGATGGCACCAGGGGGACCCACCTGACAGCTGTGGTGCTGAAGGAGGCAGAGGAGCGGGTAGAGATGTATGGGTAGTGCTTGGTGTCCAGCTTGTCCTCGATGGCATCCTGCAGGGATACAGCCCCGTGGGGCTCAGCCAAGTGTCCCCATTCCCAGCCCTTGGTGTCCTACCCCCAGGCCCCCACAGCACTGACACTAACTAGGCAGGCAAAGCCCTATCTATAGGTGTAGTGGGACTGGGTTCAGCTCCAACCTGGGAGCGAGCTTTGGGTGCAAAACGAGGTGAGTACATTTGTGCACTTTAAGAACTATTAAAGCGGAGGCAAGCAGGGGCTGCAGTGACAGCCCACCAAAATATGGCCCTGGGGTTGGTCTGTCCGTTGGTGTGAGCAGGTGGGAGATGCTCACACCATCAAAGTGCACACTCAGTGCCTGCAGAGCCCCATGAGGATACTCTGATCCAAGAGGAACCCAAGGGGATGCAGCAAGGATGAAGAAAAGGCAACCCATGCTTTGGCCATCCCAGTGGGTTGGGGCTTTGCACTGTGGGTGTGCACAGGAGCTGTGCCAGCACTGTGTGCTCTCAGTACTGTGCAAGCCCATCTGGGGCTGCACACTGTATTTATAGGACCAGGAATGCTCCCACAAACATCCCCACCTTGCAGCAATCACAACAAATCTGCAAGTACTGGCACTGCAGGGCATGTGCTGGGGAGATGTGCTGGAGTCTGGGCTGGTCCCATCCCCACCTCACCTCCATGATGTCCTTAATGACGGGGGTCCACCGGGACAGCTGATAAGTCTGCTCACTGATCCGCTCCTTCCGTTCCGGCTTGCTCCTGCGCCGCAGGGTAGACTGAGGGCAGAGAGGATGGGGACACAGTGAGACATGGAGCCACTCCATGGGGATGTGTGCAGATGGGAAGGAGCAGGGGGGGGTTGGACACTCACATCTGTGATGATGGGCACCCCGAGGTGGGCCATGTTGGTGATGATCTCACTGTCCTCGGCTGGGATCTGGGCGTGCTGGATCAGCTTGTTCAGGTTCTCCTCAGTGATACCTGCGTGAGAAATGGGTGAGCACTGTCTCCTTGGGACACCCACCTTGGCAGCCATCACATTTGGCTCCTCCTGGCCCCCTCTCACCGTTCTTCAGGAAGATGTACAGCAGGATGATACGGATCTTGTCATAGGTGCTGACGTTCCCATCCAGCAGGATGGGGACAATGGCCCTCATGGGGTCTTTGATCTTCTCACCTTCAGCATCGGTGCCCATGGCCAAGTCCTGCAGAGCACATGCCCATCACTGAGGCTCAGTGCTGAGCTGCTGTCCCCATGGGGTGCAGGGAGATGGCAGGGGGACAGTACCTGTTCCACTCGGCACAGCTTGTCCACTGTGCCCTGGTAGTGCTTCATGCAGTCCTCGGCCAGGTGCAGGTGAGTGGAGTACTGCAGAGACACGAGTGGTGTGGGCACCCTCATAGGGGAGTCCCCACCTCAAAGCCACCTCCGGTGCTGCCCATGTCAGCTCAGCACTGATGACTCCACCAGGACCCTTCCCCTTGGTGTTACCTTGCTGAGCTCCTTCTGGTACTGTGGCATCTTCTTCAGCATCTGAGACAGGTCCCTCATGGTGGTCTGCAAGGGAAGGGGATGTGGTCACAAAGAAGGAGGGCACAACCCTACCAAGCAATGTTCAAGCATCCCCTTCTTTAGGGGTCTTGTTCTCATGCTGGGGGATCACTGTTCCCTATTTTCTCAGCCCCCCTCTAGCCTTCCCCCCAGAAAGGGACCCATTGCCCCAGCAGGCTTCGCCACAGCCCTTAGTGGTGTCCCCAAGAGCCTTGGCCATGCACAAGCTCCCACTGGGAGATGTCACCTTATCGCCCGTGTTCATCCTCTTGCTTGATGAGAACTCCTTCAGGGACCGGGTCACCTCCCTGGGGACAGGAGGAGGACACGGACATCAGCACAGAGGGAGCCCAACCACAGGGTTGTGTGCTGTAGGGCAGCCCATAGGGACACTCACTGGGACACCTCAGCGATGTGTTTATGGCGCAGGGAGACCCAGAGGTCATCATCCTCATCCAGGAGCACCTCCTTCACCCGCGCCTCCCCAATGCCACTTGTCTCATACCTGGGAAGGGGGGAACAAGGCACATGGTCACATGTGGGTCAGGGGGGCACAGAGAGACATGGGGTCATGCACTCACTCACTTGTAGACATCGTTCTCGATGGGCAGCAGGTCATAGCTCATGGCCTGAAAGGTCAGCTCGTGCAGCACTGGGGAAGCGGGGTCGAAGCCACGATCCAAGATGAGGAGCTGGGAGCGAGCCTTGTCCGGACCCTACAGAGCCACCAGCAGGGACATCAGCAGGTGTCGGGGTCCCCAGTGCCATCCTGAGCTGATGTACAGCAGTGAGATGCCACCCCACCCCCATCCCCACTCACCTCACCCATAGTGGGGTCATCAGCCTTGTAGGCATCCAGCTTGTCCTGGATGAGCTGTGCCAGCATGGCGTTGTCCTTGTAGTCCCTGGGGAAGGAGGAAGGGACATCAGCCCCTGACTGTACAAAGGGTAGGGAGGAGCTGCTGTGATGCCCTTGGCTCAGAGGAGAAATGGGACCTGAGCACCATTTGCTGCTCCTTTTCACCTCTCCTTGGGGAACACGATGCTCTGCTTTCCCTTCATCTAATCCCACAGGAGACACCCCCTGGATTCCAGGCTTCTGCACCCAGCTCTGCAGAGCATCCCCTGGCTTTAAGCCTTCCACTTCCCAACCCTGCAGCCTTACCCGCGGTACCGCACGGCCGGGTACTCCTTCAGTGTGGCACACAGAGTGGCAATCTGCTCTGCCAGCCTCTCCAAGATCGGGTTCTTCATCTGTGCCTTGTGTGGGCTGTAGAAGCTTTGGAAGGAGTCTGCTGAATCCAGGGAGTAAACCTGGGGAGGGCAGCAGGGGGCAGTCAGAGGGGATAGAATATGGGGACATCCTCATGGGCTGGGACAATACACCCCAACCCAAACTGATATGGGGTCCACATTCAGTGATGTTTGGGGTGTCCTGACCTTCCCTTGCTCTTGGACTGCCATGAAGCCCATCTCCCACCCACTGTCACCAGGATCTCTCCAGAATCTGATGCCATCTGTCCCTCCCTGTCCCCCTTGTCCCCACAGCACCCGGTGCCCATGGCAGTGCAGTGCCAGGAGGCAGCACAGCCGCTAAATCCCACAGCGGATCAGCCCTGAGACATAATCAAAAGAGACAGAGCGCAGGGAGCAGTACTGGGATGGGGATTGTGGTGTCTTCACAGCTCTTACAGAGGCACTGATGGGGGGGGGAGGACCCAAGCATCCCCCTCCAGAAAATCCCCAGCCCTCACCTACCTGGGACTCAGAGGGCAGGAAGGCGATGTTGATCTCAGTCAGGGTCTTGATGACCTTGGCAGCACGGGACTTCACCAGCTCATTGAACAGGGCATCAGGGCAGGCTGCAGGGAGCAGGAGGAGGAAGCAGCACTCAGGGCAAGGTAGCCATGCTTCTATGGTCCTGCCCTGCTCCAGGCATCCCCGCTACCCTGCTTTCTTGTGCACATTTCAGTGGCAGCATCGTCCCTTTTCTTGGTTTGCATGATGTATTTGCAATGGAGGGATGTGATGCCCTGCCCTTGGGAGCAGGGAGCCCAAAATCCCACTTTTGGTATGCAGAAACCTGGCCACAAGTTTCTCCCCTTCTACCTGCCAATGCCTCCAGTGCCCTGCGGGTACTCACAGTCAGTGAAGAAGACATGGGCTGCTCTGTACTTGGAGGTGGGGGGGTCCTTGAAGTCACTGATGAGGGAGTGGACAGACTGCAAGAGAGAAGGAAGCATTGGGGCTGGGCAGCTCAGCCCTATATCCAGCCCCATAGGGAGCCCTGCACCCTGTGCCACAGCCCATGGGCACCGCTGCCCATCCTGGTGTGGGCACCCACCCTTCCACCCCAGCTCACCTTCTCGGAGGGTGTGATGAGATAGACAGCCTCCAGGCTGGGCAGTGGCTCCCGGCGCTTGTTGATGTCCTCCACAACTGGGGGGAGGAAACACAGGGATCATGCCAGGGTATGGGGAGCCCATCCCACTGCAGCCCCTGGGTGTCCAACGCACCCCCTGCCCACCGCAACCCTACGCTGCACCATAGAAGTAAGGAGCAGCCCTGGGGGGAGCAGTGGGTTTGTTTGTGTGGGAGGAGGGGACCCACAGACACTGTGTGGGATGGAGAGGGGTGGCTGTATCCCCCCCACAGCAAGAGAAGCACAGCACTGGTACTCACTGGTGATGCCCTCTGTCATGATGTCGGTCATTTTGCAGCAGGAAGACAGCATGCGCATGCTGAGCTGGTCCACCACCAGCACCTGGGGACAGCAGCCATCAGGTAGGGATGGAGCAGCAAGGAACAGCCCCACCTGCTCCCACCCCATCCCAGCTCCATCCTTCCCACCCTCCTTCTCCTTCTGCAGCATCGCTCACCTTCCATTCCCCCTTCTTCTTCACCTTCCGGATCACATCGTGCATAATTTCTGCAAGAGGAGGAGATGGGGATGGGATGAGCACCCTGAGCCCACCCACAGCACCCTGAGATGCTCCATTCCCTGGGGATGTACGGTGGGGATGTTTTGGAGACTGGGGTCCGGGGGGGGATCACCCCCAGCACCCACACATGGCACTCATGGGCTCAGTGGGGAGCACTGAGCCCAAAAGCAGGTGGTGAGGGGGCAGGGGGGTCCCCTTGGGCTACCCACGTGCCTCAGCCCTAATCTGAAGCACCAGGACAACAACTGCGGCTTAAGGGCTCCTTTTAGAAACAAGAATCAAGCGGCCTCAACCTGCTCCTTGTAATCCCCCACAATCCCATTTCACATCCCAGCCCTGCATGCTTACACAACCAGCTGGGGGACGTCCCTGTGCTGTCACCATAAGGCTACCCGGGCTGCCAGGGCTGCTCCTATGGGATGGGGGATGTCACTGTTGATGGGTCACTCAGGTGTGCACCAACCTGAGCCTACAGAGCTGTGCCCAGCGATCCCCTTTCCCTGGGCTGCCCCCACCTATAGAACAAGGACGTGCCACCAAAATGCCTGGTCAGGTTAGAGTCCATCAGCTGCAGCATCACATCCTCAGCTCAGCGCTGCCCTCCTGCAGGGTTCTGATGATCCCAGGTCCCCAAGGAAGGGATGGGTGCCAGCAGGAAACAAGCTCGGTGACGGACATTTCCGGATCCTGCTGAGGACCTTGCTCTCTCTTCATTACTCATGTTTGGCTCCTTCTCCCAAGCGAAGATCCAGGAATAACAGTGCTGTTTACCAGCACGTCCCACACCCTGCAGCCAGAGCCCTGCCAAACCCCGACTGAGGGAGGGAGCGTGGGGCAGGAATCCCAGCCCTGAGAACACGGTGGTGTTTGCTGCAGGGCAGGGAGGAAGGAGGCTGGGACAGCATCCTGCATGCAGCCATGGGGAAGGGATGCTCCCATGTCAGCAGGTTGGAGACTGCAGGGTGTCCTCATCAGCAGGTGATGCTCACAGCCAAGGTTTTTGTCTTGGAGATAAACCAGGCTCCAGGGGAAAAATACATCTGTAGATCTGATCTAGTGCCTTCAATGCTTGGCTCGTCTGAACCTACCACGGTGCATCTGCTTCCTTCAGGGTTTTAATCACAACTTCAGCTGAGAATAGATCACACAGACAGCTCTGGGTCTATCCTTCAACACAGATAAGACACCAACACCTACAGAAGAGAGAGTGCATCCCACCTCCAAATGGACCTCCATGCAGCACGCTGAGCAATACAGACTCAGCTGTGCCACCCTGGGAAGAAAGCAGGCTCCATCTCACTCAGCAGGGCTACTTCTTGGGGTGACAGCTGGCACAAGAATGACCCATGGCGTTGTCTCCATGCAGAACCAGGTGCTGGTGACAGGGTGGCCTAGCAGGACTGCAGCCCATCCATCACTCCAAGAGGCTTAGCCTGGGCTGCTGGCACTGAGCTGGCATCACACATCCAGTTGGGCATGGGTGGAATGGCTTGAGCCCACCACAGCTTGTGGACACATAGATAGCTTCATTTTGAGGTGCTCTGAGCCAATTATTCTGCTTCAGAATGATCCTGAAGCTTAACAAGCAGTCCCAATGTCCAGTGAAGAAATGGCTTTGTCCTGTCCAGCACTGCAACCTGGAGTACCTCCTGCTGATGGATGCTGCTCTGGGGAACATCCCATTACTTTTGCTTTATTCAGCACAACCCAGGACCTCACGTGTGGGCACACCTTAATGGATGGCAAAGATCAGGAACTGCCCGAAGCCCTACAGAACAAGGGTGGCTTTTCCCTTAGCAAGGCTCAGCCTTTCCATGCCCTCCATTTCAGGATCCAAAGCCCTGAAGCAGCATCCAAGAAATCCGGGTCAGAACTGGGTGAGATTTGAGGTCACTCCCAACTCAATCCATTCGAGCGCTCTATGAGATCTGCGGTGAGCTTTGCTCCAAACCCACTTCTCTCCAAGAGCTGTCACGACGCATCTTTGAAACCCATGTGTTTCCTTCGGGTTGGCCTGGCAACTGCTTTTCTGCTGGTTCATTGACTAATTGCTTAAGACAGTGTGAGCATTCCATAGACACAACCACGTCAGAACGTAGTAGGCAGAGCATCGACCTCCTCATCCAGGCAGCTACAGGTGCCAGCGCCATCCCCAAACACTCCTCAAGCAAATAGGCTCCATGGATGGCATGGAGGCCATCAGCCCCAGCCAGGGCATAGAGAATAACTTCACTTATGGGATGCAAAGCCCGCCTGGCATCTCTCACCATAGCCACGAGCCATCTTGACATCAACGGGATGGATGGAGAGCATTGCGTCCATAAACCAGCAGCTCCAAGCGGTCTTTGCTGCTCCCACAGTGGGCTCCCAATGGGCTGCATGGGGCCCACGCAGCAACGTGCCTTCAGCTGCTCTATTTTTGCTCTCTCTGAGCTCTCTCCTGCACAGCGAGTTGGTGGACACAGCATCTGCTCCTCAGCGTGCAGCCGGAGCCACGTGATGATGACTGTCTTTGCCAACACTCAGGGACCAGGGATGATCTTGGAAGTCTTTTCCAACCTTAATAATACTTTGTATTTTTTTAAGAGGGAAAGGCTCCAGGTTAGTGCCTTTCTCAGCCTCATTTCACATGCACTCACCACTGGTTGGGTGCAGATCTGCTTCCATGGGGAAGGATGGATGAGTCTTTCCACATCAGGGTGCAGACCGTGCTCCATGCATGTGAGCCCTGTTGGCTGTGTGGTTATACAAGCCACAGCCCAACCTGGAGCCAATGCTGCAGGCAAGGATGGATCCCAAGAGGACAGATGCTGAAGCCTTAGGGCCTGCTCCAACCACAGGGATGGGGCACAGGGGTCCCCTCCCTGTACACCTACTTGTACAGCCAGGAAGGGTTGGAGCCAACATCCCCCATCCTGGTCCTGAATTCTTCATCATCATCTGCTTGGCTACAGGGCAACACATGTTTGTTGTGCCCCAGAGCATCCTCAGCAGGCAGAATTGTGCCTCTGGCATCCCCCTGTGCCTTAGCAAAGGCAATGGTGCCCCACACAGTCTGGCTGAGTCACACTCCAACCACGCATACCCTGGGGCCCGGCTGTGCCCTGCAGCCAGCAGTGTGCCCACAGAGGTGCCAGGGTTAGAGATGGGGACATGGCACCGTGGGTCTGGAGGTGCAGTGTGACCTGAGGATGCTCCATAGGGGGGACCAGCTGCTGTCCTAAGGGCAGGAGGGTCCAGGAGGGCTGTGCTTCTCCCCAACCTTGGAGAGAAAAGGACGGCTCTGGGGATGCCTCTCTCCTCCTGCAGGTAAAGGTGTCCCTGGGCTTTCAGACCACAGTGCAGCCCCATTGCTGCTGGAGACAGCTCGGTGCAGTGAGCCCACCCTCCTCCTCATGGCTGCAGGAGTGCAGGCACTGAGCCTGGCACCACCTCCTGCAGGATTTTTCCTGCCGGCATTGCCTTCCCAACAGCACTCCCCAGGACCCGATGAGATGTAGGGACAGCCCTGCAGCACTGCGGGGTGACACAGAGGGCACAGGGTGACAACAGGGGGGGGGGGACACAGGGGCAACCTGTGGCAGCACCCCCCCCCCCTTTGCTGCCAGCTCCCAGCTCAGGGTGCTTCAAAGCACCGACCGTGTGCTGTGGGCAGCAGCTGCTCAGGGGAATAAATCCCATCCTGGAGGGCTGCCAGGGCAGAATGCAGCTCTGGAGGTGGAGCTGTGCTGGTGCGCAGCATCTTTGCCTCCTTGCCCTGCTCCAAGGTACCCCCAGAGGGATGCTGCCCTCGGGTCAGCTGCAGGGCACGGGCTGGGACCTCCATCCTCAGGAAGCATCTTTTCCTCCTCCTCCTCCACTGGGGAATCCATGCCTGTAGGATGCAGGTCTGCAGCAGTGCGTGGGTCCTTGCAGCAGCGGGGAGCAGCTCCAGCATCCCAAGGAGGGGGAGCCGACCACCGCAGCCCTCGGAGCCCTGGAATCCCACACAGAGGGTGGGGAGCTCTGCAGGGTTCTCAGTCTTACATCCTATGCAGCATTCTGCTGGCACATCCCCACGGCAGGGCTGCTGCCAGACCCCTTTTCTCCATCAGGAAGGGTATTTTTGGGGGAGAAACAGATGGGTTTTGTTACAACCGCAGAGGGAAGGACTGACAGATGTGCACACACACATACGATGTGCGTGTCGTCCCCCCCCCACCTCCCAGCACACTAACATCAAATGGAAGCGAAAGGACACACATAGTGTCCCTGCTTCAGCTCTAGGTGGGATCCAGCCCCACTCAGCTGTGCTGGGGGTCCCCTCTCCCCCCTCGAAGTCAACCCTGCAGCACAACAGCGGTGGGGGGGGGGGGAGAGGAGGGGCAGGACACATCTCCCTGCATTTGTCCCCGCAGCCCCAATGCAGCTGCGGGAGCACAGCAGGGCAGCACACCCCGTGCCCCCCCCCCCCCCCTCCATTGCCGATCACACCACCAGCTCCGGCCGCACCATCCGCACCGCTGCGGGAGGGGTCGGCCGCCTCCGCAGCCATCTCTCAGCCTCGGGGATTGCTCCCATTTCTCACCCCCCCCCCCCCCCTTTCACGGTAATAAACACCGACAATTCCACCTCCCACCAACCCCCCCCCCCCCCCCTCGCAGCCAAAACACACCCGGTTGGCGGCGGTGCTACGGCAATAAACCCAACGGGACGGGCGGCCATGGCCGGGGGGGAGGGGGAACGTTCCCACCGCTTCCTGCCCCTTTTTTGCTCTTTATTTTTCTGCTTATTTTTCCCCAGTTAAGGTTCCCCCCCCCAACTCCAGCCGCCATGGGGCGGTGCAATATCAGCTTGCAACAGCCGGGGAAGGAGGAAGCGAACCCCGCGTCGCTCCTCTCCCACCCAGCGGCCAAAAATAGCGACCCCGAAGGGCACCGAAATCCCCCCGAGGTGGGGGGGGGGGGGGGGCGAAAGGGGGAAGGTCTGGGGTGGGAGGGGGCAGCGGGGGGCAAGAATGAGAATCACCATCATTGCGATTGCAGCCGGGCAGGGTTTGGTGCAGACAAAGCGGCCTGGCAGCTCAGCGGCATTTCCGCACAGCCCCGGTGCCCCCCCCCTCCCCCTTGGCAACGTTCAGACCCCTCTTCAAACCCACCTCCCCCCCGCAGTGGGGCCGCACGTCGAGCCCAGACGGGGCGACCGCTGCAGAGAGCTGCGGGCACAGCGGCTCCACCGCTTCCCAACGCTGAACCCCCATTTTTTTTCTCGCCCCCCCCCCCCATTCCATCCTCCAGCACTGCAGAAAAACCCCGATAGCTTCCAAACACCCGAATATATTCTATAGATGCATGCGTATAGATAAAATACAGACGGAGGCGGCGACCCCCCCACCCTGACCGGCTGTCCCCATGCCCTCCTCCCTCCATGCCCCCCCCCCCCCCGTACGGCTCCACCATCTGATGCCGCCCCCCGAGCTCCGTATTGCGCATCCGCAGCATCCCCCGCCATCGGGCATTTCCCCGCAGGAAGCCCCCCCCGGGCTCCCCCAGGTCACTCTGAACGCTTCCCTCCCCCCACCCCAATCATTTCTCAATCCATTCCGTCCTTCCTCCCCCCGCCTTTAGTCCAGCTCTTACTTTCTCCGACCACAGCCTTCAGTCCGATGGGAGCCATATCGCCTCGCTGGAGGGGGGTCCTCACCCAATGCAAGAAGTGGGGAGGGGGGGGGGGGGGGGGTCCAAACACACGCACAAAGCTGCGGGCGGTGGGCACAGCGCTTCACCACCACCCCAGCGCCTGTCCCCGCGGCTCCGCTATGGGGAGAAGGGGGGGGTGGGGGGCGCAGGGGGGGGGGGCACACGGCTCCGCTGGCCGCGGCGGGGCTCAGCTGACTGCGCGCAGGGGGCGGGACCGGGATGCGGGGTGGGGGGTTGGGGGGGGGGGGGGCGGGAGTGATGCGCGTCATTGCGCTCCGCCCTCTGCCCGCCCCGCTCCGCACCGCAGAGCCCGCCCCCCCCCCAGCGCCATGCTCGCCCGCCCCCCCCCACCCTCCCGAGGTGCTCCCCCCCCCCCCCCCTCCCTCCCTCCCTATTGTGCGATGTTTTGCTACACTTATCGGCAATGCGTTTTGCAAGCTTTTCTTTTTCTTTTTCCCCACCATTTTGTCCGGTTTCCCTCCCCTCCCCCTCCCCCCCCCCCCCCCCCATCCTATATTTTGCAATATCTTGCCATATCGCGCAATATTTCGCCGTATATCCTCCTCCCCCCCCCCCCCCCCAGACCTCCCCCCTTACCCTTCCCTTGCTTCGTAGGGCAGTTGGGATCCTTCACCCGTCCCCCCCCCCCCCCCCAACACACACACTGCCAATTCAGGTTGATTTTGCAGCAAAATGCCCCCCCCCAGCGCTGCAGGGGATGCAGACACTCGTGTTTCTCCTGCGGCCACCCACACATGATGGGCAATGAGCAAAGGCTGTGTGCTCATCCAGTGCTGGCTCTGTGCTGCTGGGGGGGGGGCATTTTGATGGTGGAGGGGATGCAGGGTTCCCATTGCCATGCCCTGTGCCCGTGACCATGGTGGTGCCCATTCCCATGCTCCATGTCATGCTGGTGCCAGTGCCCACGTCCTACATCCCATACCCCATGATGGTGCCCATGCCACATGTCCCATGCCATGTTCCCCATGTCCATGATGGTACCTATACTCCATACCCTATGCCTGTGATGGTGCCCATATCCCATGTCTTACCTTCCATGGTTCATCACCCCACATTCATGACAGTACCCATGCCCAATGTCCCATGCCCCATTCCCATTCTGGAGCCCACATCCAATGCTCGGTGCCTGTGGTGGTACCAGGGAGGATGCACCTGCAGGAGCTGTGATGCAGAGCATGGAGGCTGCATGGGGAAGGAGAGCCCAGAGGACACAGTGCCAGCTGTCTGCTGCATGCCCACACATCCACCTGTGGTCATATTTCTGCTCACCATCAGCCTGGGGCTACACCGTGGGCTGATGAGCAATCATTGCTCCAGGTTCTCACCGTGTTTGCAGCAAATATGGCTCAGAAGGGGCTGTTGGGTAGAAAAAGCTGAGCTGTAAAGATGCTTCCCCTCCTGTCACTGCAGGGCAGGATGCAGGATAGCAGTGAGGGGAAGATGCTGCCCCGCAGGTGAGCAGCAACCCTGGGCAGGCTGGGCAGGCGTCTGCATCCATCCTCCACATCCAGACCCACTCTATTCCACACTTTGTTAAAAATAAGCTGGAGTTTGGTTTGTCAGAGCCACCAGACTCGCTGCCAACCACCCGCTATAAATACCAGACTGCTATTTATGAGCGAGGTATTTATACGGCTTTCCCATCTCGCTGTCGATCTCCCCGTCAGGCCAAGCATCATCTGTCTGAAAGCAGAAGCAGCACAGGGCAGGAGCACAGCCCTCGGGGACCCTCCTTTCCTGGGCTCAGGGGTGGATGGGGTGATATGGCAGTGCCACCAATGGAACTCTGCCTGAAATCCGGGGTGAGGGCACAGAGCTGAGAGCAGGGGTCATTGTCAGGATCATCACCCAGGATCATCATCAGGATCGCTCACCCCACTTTTCATGCAGGATGGCTTTGAGCATCCCTGTGAGGCTGCTTCTCCACCCTTCCTGGCGGCTGTGTGGTCCCCCCACTCTTGTTTGGGGACTCTGTGTACCCACAGAGCACCTATGGAGAGTGTGAGCATCTCCCAGTGCCCCCACAGCTCCCTGTGTGTCCCCACTCTATGCCCGTGCTCATGTTGGTGCCCACGCTCACTCCGTGTCACGCAGGCTGTCTCACCCCATTTCAGGCTGCACCGGCCCTATCCCCAGCCCCTGCCAAGCCCAATTGCCAGCGACCAGTTATCCCAGTGCCGACCAGCAGAGGGGACCGGTGATCCACATTAACTACCAGCGCCTCGCACCAGCCCCAGCTCCGTGGGTGCCATTAACCCCGCACGGCCGTGCGCTCACCTGGGACTGTTCGCCCCCCCGGGGCACCCCGCAGCTCCTGTGCTGCTCACTGCACCGCTGGAGCTTGTCTGTGTGTTTTGCAGGGCCCGGGCTTGCATTCAGCCAAAGCCATGCTTGGAGCTGGACATTGTGCAACCATCATGGCCTATGCCAATGTCCCATGCCCTGTGGGGTTGCCCCATTCCCACCCCCATGCCCCATACCCATGACCATGCTGATGCCCTCTGCCAGCACCCATGTCCCGTGCCCATGTCCCATGCCCATGTCCCATGCTCTGTCCCCATTGCCTTGTCCTGATGCCCTGTGACCATGCCCAGTGTTCTGCCTCCACACTCAATCCCCAGACCATCTTCATACCCCATGCCCTGTGCCCATTGCCCCATTCCCATGCCCTGAACCCACAGCCATTGCAGTGCCCACTCCCACACCCGACACCATGTTGGTGTCTTCATCCTACATCCTCTGCCCCATGCCCTGTGCCCAGGCCCCATGCCCACTCTCAAGCAGCATGCTGTCACAGAGGCTCTGTGCCCAAGCTGCAGCAGCAGCTGGGGGGCCTCAGTCCTGCCCAGGCTCCAGCCCTGAGTCAGCGCAAGCCGGAGGCGCAGCAGCCCTGATTCAGCACACTTTAATCACGGCGTTATCTCAGAGTGCTGCTCCAGCCCCATAAATCCTGCTGAGGCCAGAGGGACGCGGGGTGCCCCATCCCACGGGACCTGTCCCCACAGCCAGGGACACAGCTGGGCAGAGCTCCCTGCGGCCTTATCAACACAGAGAAGTTGTATTGCGGCAATTACAGGGCTGTTAATTATCACACCAAGGCCAGTTGCTGTGCAGCGAGCAGCCCCCACAGCTCAGCCTGGGAGGAAGAGGAAAAAAAAAACCACACACAGCGTTTGCTTCTCATGTCAGAGAACGAGAAATCAATCTTTGCTGCACGGACAACCTCACCCTGCAATGCACTCCTGTAATGACTGCAATCACTCAGCACGTGGATTGCAATGCCAGTCCCGCAGGCTGCGTGGGGAACACAAGGGGAGGACACAAAGGGGTTTGTCCCCACGGTGCTGAGCTGGGTGTCACACCGAGCAGATGTCACCCATGTGCTGAGGGCTCTGCTGGCTCAGGGACCCTCTCAGATGCTGGTGGTGACTGTGTGGTCCCAGCCTGGCACTGGAGTGCATTCATCTCCCAGGCTGTACTTGGAGGGAAATCCTTCATTCCCAAGCCAGCCTGTCCAACTGATAATTTAGGCAGCTCCAGACAGATAAGCATTATTTACATCTGTTTAGTGAGATGTAATTAGCTGCGATGATTAGGCTCCATCATGGTGCCATTTTAAACATGTCTCTAAGTGGAAGGAAAGGGGGGGTTGGGGAGAGAAAGGGGACAACATGGGGACTGGGGGTTGTGTGCATCATCCATCCCTCAGCTCCCCCAGGACACCCACCCCAAAAGTGCCCAATACAATACACCCCTGGCACACAGTGGGGCTGAACACAATCACCATCCCCTGGAGCTCAATGGGAACAGGCTGCAAGTCCTGGGGACAGGTTGGGAATAGGTTGGGGACAGGCTGGGGTTAAGTTGGGAATAGGTTGAGGATAGCAATAAAGCACAGTGGGGACACATTGGGAGCAGGTTGGGGACAGGCTGGATGGGTATCTGGGCTCCCCACTGAGCTGGGCAGCTCTCCTCATCCTTTCCTTCTCAGGCACCAATGGGACCACAGGAGCAGAGGAAGCCCGGACCAGAAATGCGTGCAGGGACAATTTCCTCTGCAGACAGGAAAGCTCTGAGCAGGGTTTCAAGTGATGTCGCTGCCGAGCTTTGAGCCTCCAGACGCTTCCTGTGATGACAAAAAGGCTTCCAGATGAAGTTCCTTCATTTCAGCCCCAAAGGCTCTGCAGCCAAGTGTGTCCCTGCCACCGCTGTCCCCTATGGGGCCGCAGGGTTGGGCTTGTTCTTGGGTGTCTGTCGGGACACAGAAATGCCCTTTGTGTCTGAGCTGAGGCCTCCAGGCTCCGCTGACGCTCTATTTCTGCAGGCAGCAAACACAGCCCTCCTGTCTGCAAACCGACAACATCACCGCTTTCTATTTCCCACCTTTTCAATTAAAGGGCTTTTTCCTATTTAAGAAACACACCAGCTGGGTGAAGGAGGCAGGTAAAGGCTCAGTGTGCAGTGTTGCAGTGCTTACCTGCATTGATTTCTCAAAAACAAGTGCTTCATACCACTTTTTGGTCTATGGGGCAGGACACCGTGTGCTCCGCCGCAGTTCCATGTATTGCACGCTGCATTCCCTATGGGATTTCAACATTATGGCCAAGGAAAGCAGCTGAAAGCAAGAACTTCAGTGAGGGTAAAGAGCCCTTATGGGGAGTTTCAAAGGGAAAGAGGTGAGGCTTTGTTCCCCTGGGTGCCAATGCAAGCATCAGGTGCCATGTGGGACTGTGCTTGTGGCACGGCCATGAGCATCCTCCTGTCCTGCACAGCCCGTGGTCAGCCCAGAGCTGCTATTTCGGGCCGAGTAAACAGGATGCAGGGTGCACGGCCACCTCCTCTCCTCCTGGGTAAACAGGCAGGGAACAGCCCGAGTGCTACACTTTGGCCTCCTCCTCTTCCTCCCCACGGCACAGCTGCCCGCTGGCTGCACCCAGAGCCGTGGTGTCCACGCACACCGTCCCACGGCTGCATCGTGCGTCCCGCAGCGGGGAACCCAGCGCTGCTGCTTCCGTCTTCTGCTCCGGGAAGGAGCGGCAGCGCAGCGGCGTTGGAAGGAGGAGCTCCGCATCGCTTCCTCCGGCTGCTTCGTTCCCTCTGCGATGTACAGCAGCCCGGGCCTGGGGCACGGCACTGCCCAGCCCCACCGAGGTGTGCAGCGGGGTTTTGCTGGGCTGGTGGAGCATAACCCATCCCAGAAGCCCCGCTTTGATGTTTCCTCTGGTCTGGGTGCTGCTGTCACCTTCCTGGTCATGCTTCCGCGGCTGCAAAGGATTTTAGAGCCATGCATGCTCTGCACGGAGGCTCTTCCCCCGTTCTGCCCCCCCCACACTTCGCACCGGGAGCAGCTCAGGCTGAGCTCCACGCCGAGCTGGGTGTGGGAGCGCAGGTAGAGCGCGTGTTGCAATCGCCCTCTGAAGCAATGTCAGAGCGGAGGCCGCTGCCAACAGAGCTGGTTTGCCTGGCGCCAGGAGCCGCAGGAGCTGGCACGGAGCCTGCAGCACTGGGGTGGGGGGTGGGGGGGAGGAGCGGGGCAAGGGGGGGGGGGCACAGAAATGCTATTTGGAGATTAAAAGCGAGGTTGTGCCCCCCCCAGCACCGAGCAGCGCTCCTTTCTCAACCTTCCTCTACTTCAACCCTCCTCCAGCCCATCCCATCCCATCGCACACGAAGGCGGAGTGGGGGGGCGTTGGGGGCAGCGGGCGCGGCCGGGCGCGGAGCGGAGCGGAGCAGAGGGAGTGTCCGGGGGCGGCTCCGCAGCGCCGCGACCGTCAGAGCCGGGACCGCACCATGGGGCTGCGCTCCTCCTGAACAACGAGCTGCCCCACTGAACCCCCCCACCCCACCCCACCCCCCGGCCCGGCGCCATGGGCGATGTGCTCTCCACTCACCTGGACGAGGGCCGCCGGCAGCACATCGCAGGTGAGAAACTCGGGTTGGGAGTAGGGAAAGGGGAGAACCCCCCGGAGGTGTGCGAAGGGGCAACCCCGCGTGTTGCCACCCTCAGCCCTCCCCACCCCCTCCTCAAAACTCTTCTCCAACTTTTCTGTCCATTTGTTCCTCTTTACGTATCTACCATTTCCCTCTGCCTTCCCCCCCCCCTCCCAGCTATCCCCACTTTCTGCCCCTCCCCTGCCCTTTGGGGGGTGGGTGTGAGGGTTGGGGGCTCTCCCTCCTCCCGGCTGAAAGGCTCAGTTGTGCGCGGTGTTTGTGTTGGCCCCGCTGGGTGGGAAGGACGGGATGGATGCTGGCAGAGCGATTCTAAGAGGGGTTTTGCTGATGGTTGGGATCCCGAAAGAAACTTTTTGCTCCCTACTGGTGCTGGGGAGTAAGCGGGGGGGGGACAGAGAAACTTTCTGCTCCCTGTTGTGGTCAGGGGGTTCCTCAGGGGCTTTGGGGCAGCCGGGAGCAGGAGGGTGACAATGGGGTCATTGAGAGACCCTACAGCTGTGCAGTGGCTGATGGACGATGCCAGAGCCCCGACAAGCATGGTTTTGTGTGGGGCTGCCTGCGGGGCTGTGTGTGACCCCCAAAACAGGGTCACCCTCCCACCCCCCTGCCGTTCTCCATCCAGGGCTCTATTCCATCACCGCAGCTCAACCTCCAACCCATTTGCTCCCAATCCTCTCCCCCTGCAGAGCACCCCACGTGCCGCACCCCACTCAGCAGTGTGACCGCAGGGTGCCCATGCAGTGCCGGGCAGCAGCAGGGACGTATCTCTCCCTTTCTGTCCCCACATTTCACTGCGTGATGGCCCCAAAGTGGGGAGCAGAGCCCACCCCGCCTACCAGGCCCCGCGGCCGGCTCGCAGGAATGCTTACGTGGTATGTGGAGCAGCAGGACGCCAGCAGGTTTGCAAGCTTTGAAGCTGAGCCTGCAATGAGCTGTGTGTGCATTGCACGGCTTTGAGACTGTGGGCTTGGAGCTTCCAGTGTGTCCTACTCCAAAGCGTGTCCCATGGCACCAAACCGTGTCCCAATCTCGATCACAACCAGGGGATCCCACTGGGAAACTCTCTGCAGGGCCTCACGGGGGGGGTGTCTGCAAGGCAAGCAGCAGCATTGAGGTGTTGCACTGTGGGATTCAGCCCATGCGTGGAGGTCTGGGGGCTGTGGGTGACTTGCTGTGGGTCTCAGAGCTACAGCTCTAGCTCTGAGGTTTGGGGGTGGGCAGACACCTGCACTGGGACCCCCCAGGAGAGGTTGGAGCCCGCCTGCTGTCTGCGCCGTGCACCTTTGGGCTGGGCTGGGCGCTGGGTGGAAGGGCTGCGGGCTGGGAGGGGCGGCAGGCAGGCAGGCAGGCAGGCAAGGCACGACTTGCTGTGAGGCATGCAAAGCAATTGGCGGGGGAAATGCAGCGCTTTCCTGCTGGCATGGCCTGTTTGCTGCTTGCTGTGCCGGCATCCAGAACTGGGAGGGCGTAGTGGGGTGTGAGCCCTGCTGTAGGAACGGGGGCTCTGGGGACCCCACTGCTTTTCTGTGTGCCTGTAGAGCCATTGCATTGGGGATGGTGCAGGTTGGGTGTGCAGCAAGCAGTGGGGAGGGGGTGAGAGCTGGGACCAGATCCATCCCTGCTGCTGGGAGCAGGTGAGGGCTCTGGGCCCCTTCTGCTTCGGGTGCATCTGTGCAGGGAACAGCAGCGGCATCAGCAGGGCTGGTTACAGTGGGATGAGTTTTTGGCAGCTCCCATCTTCCTCTCTGGGACCACGATGGGGGGCTGTGGTGATGGGGAGGACTTCCTACTGCTAGCCATCATCCCAGCCTGAGTCACCCACACTTGTTTGTCAGCATCCTCTGGATGCCTTCCTCCTCCTCTTCCACCACTCTGTGGGTGGGGACACGCACCCACCCTGCTCATGGGCTGGAGCAGGCATCATCCCCTCTCCTTGTACCAGCATGCCCAGCACGGGCACTATGGCACTGGGGACACAGGGCTGGGGGGAGCAGCATGCCAGCAGGAAGGGATGTCACAGGGTGACCACAGGGCTCCATATCCCCAGCACCGTGTAGATCTGATGGGCTTCTGCAAGAGAACCTTGGTGCCTCGGCAGCTCTGTGGGCTGGCAGGGAGCAGCTGGGTGCCTTGGCCTTGGCTTGCTTAAGCACAACACTTGGTACTTTGCAATGGCTTTGGAACATCTCCAGCCAGAACTATGCCAGGGTGCTGGGGCTGAGCAGCCAGCAGCAATCGCAGCCCCAGGATGCATCAGCTCTGCAGGTTGGGTGCTGAGCTCCCCATAGATCCAGGGAGCTCGGGAGGTTTCTCATCCTGAAGTGCACGTCTCCTTTCATCGCCCAATAAATAACTCCCCTGGCATGCCAGGGCTGTGCACCACTGGGGATTGGCTGGTTCTGGCATGCTGGGGCTCACCTGCAGCCATCATGTTGGAGCATGGGATGTGCTTGGAGCCAACATGTCACATCACACGGTAACCCAGTGGGTCCCCTCCCATGCAGGCAGGTGCTGACAGCCCTTCTGCCCCCAAACAGGAGGAGCTGAGCCTGGATCACAGCTGAGAGCTCCCCTCGGGTGTTCAGGTCAGCCCCTGAGCGCTGCCATCAGCCACCCATGCTCCTGTTGTGTTGCCCAAGTGAGCAAAGCACAGCCAAGTGCTGGCTCTTCCCAAGCCTCTGCCTCCCTTCTGTCCCCAGAGGTCCCAGCCATTGCTCTGCATAGGGACACCCTCCCATTCCCATCCCCTCCAGCATCCCAGGACCCAGCCAGTGCCCAGTGTGGGGGGAACCTCATTGCCTCACATCTGCCCAGCTCACCCTGCACCTGGATGTCCCTGTGCTGCCCTATGGGAAGAGCCAACGGGAGGAAAGGCCAGAGCATGGCTGCTGACAGCGAGCAGATTTCCTGCAGAGCTGCTCAAGGACGGAGCAGGAGGAAGGAGCAAAGCTCCACCTTTTCCCCTTTGTAAAGGGAGAAGGCAGTGGCACGCAGTGCACGGTGGCAGAGCACAGTGGCAGAGCATGGTGCCCATCTCTGTACCCCATAGCTGGGATCTCCCCTGGGTGCTCAGCTGTGTGGGTGCTCCAGCCTTAGCGTGGGGTGTCCCCATCAGGGAACAGGAAACCCTCCAGCATCAGGGGCAGAGCTGAGAACAGGCTCAGGGCTGTTTTGTTCAAATACCTCTTTTTGTTTTTTTTTTCCCCTTTTCCTTTGACGTACATAAAAGTCTTTGTTTGGTCTCCTCCCCCGGTGCTGGATTGGGTTTCCCGCTGGCACTGGGAGTGTGCCAGCTCTAGCTCTTCTCCTTGGGGCTGGGAAGGAGGGGCAGGTTGGCAGGAGGGGCCACCTGCTCGTGTACCCCCTGGGACCATCCACATCCCGCTGTCTGCAGCACCAGGAGCACGAGAGGAACAGGAGCCCTGCAGACCCCACTTGGCCCCACGGAGCCAGACACATGGCTCCCAAGTGCCACCAGACACAGCGTGGGTGACCACAGGGTGGCACAGCTGTGACTCAGCCCAGGGTGGTGGGCACAGCCTGGAGCTGCCGGGGCTCAGTGAGCAATGGGCTCTCAGCTGTAGGGTTGGGGTTTGGCTGTGCTGTGTACAGCTGGGGTTGGGCTCCGTCATCCTTCCCCAGCCCCACAGAGGCCCCGAATGCTGTTTGATATTCAGATGCACATTCCTTCCGTGCAGCTCCGTTGCACTCAGTCCCTGGGCAGCAGCAGGAGGCAGGCAGCCACCCACCCCAGCAGTTCCCAAGCCACAGGGCCGTGCTTTGCTTGCTGTTTTGCTTTCTCCCCCGTGGATTTCATGAGCTCCTCCCGCTCTGCACTGCACAGGTTTATTTGCTTTGGGCTGAGAGCACCGCTGGGAAACCACCCGCTGGGAGCGGCACTGGGAGGGGGCACAGCCCCATAGGGGCATCACCGTGGGGACAGAGGGCTGAAGGGATGCAATCCCGTATCCCCATACATTGTAATGCATTTGGGTGGCTGTTGGGTGACTTCTCATCTGTTGGCAGAACCCAAACCAGCTCCCTGCTGAGCCTTGCTGGTTTCTGCCTGGTTTCCCTGCCTTGTCCCTCTCGCCCTTCAGAGCAGTGAGTCCAGGCTGAGGGCATAGGGCTGAGGTCACTGCTGGGAACACAATAGCACTGCTGTCCCACTTAAACCACCTGGGCTGATTTGTCTCTCTTTCATATTTTTTTTCCCCTTTCTTCTTTTCTTTTTCCTTTAAGATATGATTTAACCCCAAACTCCCTGGATGGTTTGAGGGTCAGTGATGCCATCCTCCCAGGGTTATCGGACCGGGACTGCTGGGTGCAGCCCATTGATAGAGCGAACAAAGAGCTGGGGCAGGTCCTGCCAGCTGCCTCCACCCTCTGTTTGTTCCCCAGCAGCTCCGGATAAACTTAATCTAAATCCTGATAATGCCATGGGGCAGAGAGGGGCAGCTGGGGGGGGTCAGGCTGGCTGAGTGCCCCAGGGATGAGGGCACAGGGATGGAGCAGGGCAGGGGGTGCTGGGCTGGGGTTGTGTCAGGCTTATGAGCATCGATGTGTGTTTTCTGGATGGAGACTGAGATTGGAATTCCCAAAGCTCTGACCTGCAGGCTGGGGATTAGCCTGGATCCTGGATTATTGCAGCAGGCTGGTGAGGTGCCCTTGTGCTGCTGCTGGCACACCTGGCCCAGCTCTCCAAAGCTCATTTGAGCCACCAGCCCATGTTGCCCCATGCCCAGATCCTTCAGGCCATGGGGACAGTGCATGGACATGCAGGCGGTGGCACAGTGCTGGGGCTTTCCTCAGCCTGCTGCTGACTCAGGCACTGCGGGCTCCGCCAGCCCAGGGCTGACTCAATGGGCCTTTTTATCCTTTATTTTTTAATTATTATTTCTTTTTTTACCCTGCGCCGGGAGGAAAATTCCTGCCCTTCAATGAGGCTTTGCTTGGGTGCCCCCTGCTCCACTTTCTTCCTTGTGCAAAGCAAAGCCAAGGGGGGGGGGAGCTGGGATTTCCAGGGCAAACCCCGATGTGGTTCAGTAGTAAGAAAGGGGGGAGGACTTGATCCTTGGAGGATGCATCTGGCACAGGGTGCAGGGCTATGGGCTTACGAAACGGGATGTGGGCTGAGGGAGAGGTTGGGGCAGCGTTCCTGCTCGGATGTGTCAGCCCATATGTGTGGGGGTAATGGCTGCGTCCCTCTGTCCGCTCCGTCTGGGACTGCTGGGGGACCCCACAGATCTTTGGGGCTCAGGCACAGCACACTGCTCCTTCCTCATTGCTCCCAGGGGTGGGAGCTGAGCAAACCTGGAGCATCCCTATTGCAGGCCCCACAGCCGGCAGAGGGAACACTGGCTGTGCCCAGCTGGCTATGGGGCAAGGACCTGCCTGGTGGCCCCATCCTCACTCTGTCCCTGCTGCCATCCTGCTGTTGCTGCAGTCAGATCTGACCTCCCCTCTGCTGGCCCCGCTGACTCTGCAGCCACGGCTATTTATGGTGTCACTCTCATTTTCACATGATTTCCAAGGGAATGAGGCACGCGGACTCTGGCCACGCACTGGTGCCTTGAGCACGGGGCTGGCACAGCACTCAGCCCTTTTCCTCCCATCCCTTTTACTCAGGGTAAGGAGGGAGAGGACCCACAGTGCTGCACAGCTGCAGGTGATGCTGCACGCAAAGAAACAAAACTCAAAGGGTAAATGTGAAGTGCTGGAAGGGCCGGAGGACCCAAGTGGGGCAGGGACTGCACACCATAGACCCCAGCACCCTCTGGTCCCCCTCAGTGCACCCCATCTGGAGGAGATACAGCACTGTTGGCGGCTTCACTGAGAGCCTTTTGTTTCGCTATCTGCAAGTAATTGACTTTTGCTTTCCCATTTGCTTAAGACCTCTTAATTGGCCCGGCTGTTAATCGGAGAAGAATGAGTGACTAAGCCGTCTGGACGGCCGGGAGGGAGCACAGACTCTTTTTTTCCCATGAACTGAAAGGAAATGAAACCTCAAAACGTCCCTCTAAATCTCAGCTGTCAATGTTGCCGCCCGGAGCTGCAGCCAAAATACCGCCGTTCCACAGCCATGTGCTGCAGAACTGCCCCACGAACACGGGCACAGTGTGGCTGCAACACCGGGCTGGTGCCAGGAGAAAAGGCCAAAAGTTGGGTGAGGAATTTCTCTCCTTGCCCAAGCCGGCTCCTTGCTCCGTGCTGTTGGAGGTGGTGCGTGGTGCATCCTTGGTTCCTCCTTCCAAAGCGCCGGGGAGACGGAGCAGCCCATTGCTGGCAGCCTCAGCTCTTCCCCTGTGACACATCCAGGGCGAAGTTGAGCAGAATTCAAACTGGAGGCCCCGTGTGCTCAAGGCAGCTCTGGGAAAGCCGTCCTTTTGCTGGCAGTCTCTCCCCAAATCGCTTGATGCTTTGCAACGGGCTTCGTTGCGGAGGAGGAGGCTCAGATGGGGTCTGGAGTTGGGCAGGGTGCACATAGAGCAGGGTGCTGCATGGGGTTGGGTACCCATGGGGTGCTCATGGTGCAGGGTGCTTGTGCAGCAGTGTGCCACGCTGGTGCCAAGCGGTGTGGGTGGCACAGGGCTGGCTTTTGGGTGCTGTGCCAGCACCTGGTGACTCAGGCCGTGGGAGTCCCTCCGGCACCTCCAGATTCCATCGTGCTGAAGTCAGGCAGGGTGGGGGGATGTGGGGGCAGCCAGGCTTCAAAAGGGTGCAAGAGCTTTCTAAGCACCATGGTGGGTGTCTGTACTTTGTGGGGTGGAGGGCATTGTTTGGGTTGTCTTTGCCCTTGCTGTACACTTGGCGTCTCCAGCCCCTCCATGTGATATCCCTTATGGGACATTGCGGGTGCTGAGTGTGGGGCTTGGGGGCTGCCCCCATCCACAGCTGCTTGGAGTGGTGGTGAAGGCACAGCCCTTCCTGTGGGGCTGCATTGGGACGGGGTGCAGGGCTTCACAATGCACAGGAAGCGCCGTGGTGCCGGAATGGCCTTAATGTCAGGAATTTCCTGCTTGGGAGAGGAATCCACAGCACTAACGTGAAAGGCCAACAAAAAACATCATAGTAAGACTGCTAATCCTGGGCTGGATGGGGAGGGCAGAGGGCAGCGGGCTCGGAGGTGGCCCCATGCTGAACCCTGCTCCTTCGGGCACCAGGGCAGCACAGAGGTGTTGGCTGGGTGTGAAAATGCAAATGAGGCCAAATTTGTGCTGTGGGATGCCAGAGTTCAGCCTGTGGGGCTGCTCCCCATGGGGCACAGAGGTGTTGGAGGCCCCACAGTGACATGGCACTGGGGATAGGTCCCCAGGGTGCACCCTGTGCTGTGGGTTGGGGCTGCAGGGAGCATGGGGTGCATTCTAACTCTGCTCTCCTTTTGCAGAGAAGACCGGGAAGGTGCTGGGGGAGTTCTCCCGCTGCTACAGGGAACAGTATGGGGTAGCACTCTTCAACAGCGTCCGCTATGAGATTGAAGGCAATGGGGGACCACAGGCGCAGCTGCTGCACCGCAAGGTAAGAGCTCAGATTCATCTTCCTCCCTCTGCACTGGGCAGCCCCATAGGAATGGAGGCACCATTGGGCTGGGAGAGGAGCCCCGAGGAGAAGGTAATGGAGGGGGTCTGCAACCCATGGGGGTCCCCTAAAGGCTCTGATCAGTGCAATGAGCACACCCAGCAGCTCGGTGTGGATTTGGGTCTGGCTGCAGGCACTCCTTTCTGATATGGAGCTCCTGGGAACTGCTCATGCCCTATAAATCCCTGGGTGAGGCTGCAGCTGAAGGGCATGGCTGGGTTGTTCTGGGCTGCCTGTCCTCTGCTGCAGGTTACAAGCCAGACTCCAGCACTAGGAAGGGGATGAAATCATTTCTGAGCAGCTCCCAACCTGAAATGCCTCCATGGCCCTACTTGAAGTGCCGTAAAGCAGCCAAAAAACATTCCCAAAAGGCCCTTATAGGACGTTGGCATCATTGCAGCCTTTGGGATGGAGCACTGGGCACAGGAGGGCGGGGTGTGCAAGATGGGCACACAGCCATGGGTGTTTGCAAAGTCAAGGAGCCACAGAATATCCCGAGCAGGAGGAAGGGACCCACGGGGATCACTGGGTCCAATTCAATGGGAGAGGGACAGCTTATATGAGGAGCGGAGTGGTGACACTCCTGGTGTGTCTCGACCGGTGCAGGTGTTGCAATGTCCCTGCCTGCCCGGGTGTGTCAAGCAAAATAAAGGTGTGGAGGGACGAGTTCCTGAGCAGGAACAGGGAGCCCAGTGTCCGCAGGGAGGAAATAATCGGGTCATCATTGCTTGGCTGATGCCTTTACCGGGTGGTGCCTCCTGAAGCAAGCCCAGGAATGTCTGAGAAGTGGCAACAGCATGAGGTCAGGGGTATGGTGCAGCACCGGGACACAAGTAGGACCAAATAGGACCAGGCTGGACCAAACAGGATCAAGTAGGACCAAAAAGGGCCTAATAGGACCAAGTGCAATTAAACAGTACCAAGTAGGACCAAACAGGACCAAATAGGACCAAGTAGGACCAGGTGGGACGTTCGTCCTGCAAAAAGTCCCCTCTGCAGACAGGCACGCATGCTGGCATCTGGTTTGGTGACAAGCTATGGGAACAGCAGCTGGTTCAGGCACACCCGCACGTGGGAGCACTGCAGGGCCAGCCCCTGGGGCAGAGCAGGGCTGCTGCAAAGCTCTCATCCACCCCAGGAGTCCATCCCTGAGCATCCTCCTCCACGCTCACCAGACACCTCCCTGCCTCTCCTTGCAATTTGCCACATTCCTGCATGTCCCAGATGTTTGCTGGGTGAGGCAGGCTCAGGGCTTTGGGGTGCAAGCCAGGTCCTTGAGCCGGGCTGAGCCCTGTTGTTTGGGCTGCCCTTGAGTGATGCTGATGGGAGCTGACATCACCTTGGCTCTGCTGGACTTGCTCTGTCCCCATCAGTCACTCTTAGGGCTCTCACCCCTGACTCAATACCCCACTGCTTCTTCCCATCTAGGTGTCCCTTTATTCCTTTGGGAAACGCTTTGGATGGAGAGTGTGGCTGTGCTGTAGGGCTGTCGGCCCCAAAAGCAAAGTGGGTGCTGCTTGGTGAAGGAGTTCAGTGTCTGGGGAGAAAAGTCCATCATCAGGGTCGTGCTGTGTGTGCAATGTGATGCCTGCAATAGTCACCACAGTGGGTGGAGGATGGAGAGCCAGTCGCTGGCTGCTCACACTGTCAGGAGTGCTCTCAGCTCTTGTTTATATTCCTGGGGTCATAAAAATTCCTGGGACGCATTCTTAGCTGGCTCATGACTGGTGTCAGCACAGCCTGCGGGGGCTGCAGGGGCTGCTCGGCCCCAAGACGTGGGATGGCCTCATCCTGCTCCATCCAAGCAGCTTGGGGCATTCCAGCACCATCCGGAGTTGGGCTACCTCTATGGTGACTGCTGTGTGAGCATCCTCTGGAGCTCCCTTAGGGCTGTGCAGGTGGGACCCCCACAGAACATCACACAGAAGCACTATTTAGGCACCTGCATTTGAGGGTCGGTGGGGTGGGTGCTCTGCATTGTCCCCATCCCCATGTCACAGCACATCTCCTCCCGGCAGGTCCCGCTGGAGGACCACGTCATCTACTCAGGCAACCTCTTCCAGTACATCGAAGAGAACAAGAAGTGGAGGAACCGTTTCTGTGTGGTCCCACACAACTATGGGCTGGTGCTGTATGAGAACAAACTGGTGAGGATGGCTCCAGCGTCACCTCCTTGCATGGGGCTGTCACCCGTGGGTGATCCTGCCCATGTCCTCCCATCCTTCTCGGGGCTGACTTCCCTGCGAGGATGGACACCCCGTGACCATTGATGATGTTTCCTGGTGGCCCTTGGTGTTTCCAAGCTGCCCTTTGAGCTTTCCTTCCTCATCCATCATCCTGTTGGAGGAGGAAAAGACCCTTTCACCCTTCTCCTATGGACTCTTCCCATGCCATACCTATGCCCCACATCACCACCCCGCTCTGACCAGCTCTTTCTGCTCAGGCTTATGAGAGGGAGCTGCCGCCTCGTGTGCTGATCAACAGTGCGGGCTACAAGGTGCTCACCTCAGTGGAGCAGTACCTGGAGCTGGTGAACAGCAGCCTGCCCGGTGAGTGGGGAGGGATGCTCGGGGTCCCTCATCATCCCCATGCTGCTGAGAGTCCCATGGGGATAGGTGGGCAGGGGTGTTTATTTGTGGGGTTACAACCCCATAGTCCCCTCGGTAGAGCCTCCACTCTGACCCTCATAAGCCCCTGGGATGCAGATGGGGACCAGCAGACAGACCCCCCCACCCCTGCAGCATCCCTTGTCCCTATCCCTCTGCTCTTCAATGCATCCTTCCCCCCGCAGGTGTCACCCCTAAATCAGGGAACACCCCCATCCTGAAGTGCCCCACGGATTTCCCCCTCATCCTCTGGCACCCCTATGCCCGGCACTATTACTTCTGCCTGATGACAGGCAAAGAGCAGGAGAAGTGGGGAGCGGTGTTCCAAGACTGCGTGCGGCACTGCAACAACGGTGAGCGGGGGGTACCTCAATGGGGAGAACATGGTGGTGTTCTGGGAGCCCCACAGTGGTCTCTGTTGACCTACAGGGGAAGATATAGAGGTGAAGAGGTGGGAATCAGCCAGCAGTGGGGGTGGGCACGGGGGTCTCCATACTGTGTCCCTGAGTAGAGTGATGGCAATGCCTGCCTGCAGCCAGCTGGATGCTGGCGTGGGGAGCCCTAATGACTATTTACCACCCCAAGGCAGATAATATTCAGTAATTAAAGTCATCCAAACTACAAGCAGCCGCCATCCTCCTCTCTCTCCCTCCTCCTCCCACCTTCTTTGAGGCTCGGGCTGCATGCGGACAGGACGGGCCTCCCACGGCCCCGATACTGTGTCAGGAGAACATGATTTTCCTGCTGAGCGCTCCTGGGGTGAGACAGCATCCCAGGGAGGAGGTGCTGGCCCTGCAGCCTGCTGCAAAGCAAAGAGCAGTGCTGCCTGCTCTGCTGTGTGCCTTTCCCTCCTGGGAGCTGCCTTCAGCCCTGTTTTTAAGGGGCAGAGCAATGGAGCTGGGTAACAATCCGGGCTGTGCTCCTCCTGTGCAGTGGCGCAGAGATGGGCACAGCCCCAGGAACAGATCTGCAAGGGTGGATTTCTCTATTTGTGCAGACTGTTTTTCTTTGTGAGACGTTCCTTCCCTTCCCAGCTCCGCATTTCTGCCCGCTGCTGTTCTTGCCGTGTTTCAGATACTGTTTCAAATCCAATGAAAGATCTTTTGTTGCTGTTGAGCAACTTCTTTTCTTTCTTTTCTTTCTTTTCTTTTTTTTTCCCCTTTCCAAATTAGAGGCTCCGTGTCTGCCTCCAGCTGTAAACAGTGTGGGAATTTTCACCTCCCTTTACAAGTCCCTGCTTTTGAAACACCAGCTGTTCCCTAAGGATGAGCGATGGGACCCCTCACACAGCGTGTCCAGCTGGGTCAGCCCCTGCCCTATGCACCTATGGGACCTCTGCCCATGCTGTGCTGGGCACAGCATCGTTTCCTGCTGCATGGCACCTCACTACATGGCACTCTCAGCAGGGGAACATTGCCAAGAGAGCTGGGGAGCAGCAGCCAGACCCCTGGGTGGGGGAGGCTGAGGGTGACATCCATGCCCCCCTTTGTGCAGTGGCCCCGTGCTGTGGTGAATCACAGTGCTGACATCCTGGGGGCAGCAGAACCGGCTGGAGCACGCTGTGCCTCCTCGTGACTCATCCCTGCTTTCCTCTTCCTCCTGGGCTGTTGCTGTGTCCTTAGGGCCCCCCTTCCTCCAGCCCCTCCCAGGCAACCCAGGGCCCCATGCACTGTGGGGGCTTGCAGAGCCCTTAGGACTGACTCCATGCGCCAGCGGGGCTTGCAGAGCTCCCCCAGTCCTGCTCAGCCCTTGCTCCAGCTGTGCCACTGGGGCTTTGCAGAGTCATTGTGCTCCCTGGTCCTCATTAGGCCACATCAAGACCCCTTTTTCTCCTGGACATTCTCCTGCCCTGTGTCCCACTCAGGGGGATCTGTCTATGGGAGCTCCCCAACCCCCTCCTGTGTATGGGACAGCATTAGGGACAGGCTCCCCCCTATCCCTGGCCACTGTGCAATGGCCCTGCAGACACGGTGAGCTCTTGTGATGTGCAGGCTGGGGATGTGTCAGTGTCCACCCCCCCATCCACATGCTCACTCATCCCCTCCCCACCAGGGATCTCTGAGGACTCCAAAGTCGAGGCTCCAGCCTTCACTGATGCCGTCCGCATGTACCGCCAGTCCAAGGAGCAGTACGGCACCTGGGACATGCTGTGTGGCAACCAGACCCAGGTGAGGGCTGACCCAGGAGCTGTGTGGGGCCGGAGTAGGGCTGGGCAGGGTCCCCCATCACCTCCTCCCTTTACAGGTGCTGAGCAACCTGGTGATGGAGGAGCTGCTGCCGGAGCTGCGAAGCGCCATCGGCCCACGGCTGAAGGGCAAAACACAGGAGCGCCAGCGGACCTGGATCCAGGTGCGGGTGGTGGATGTGGGGACATCAGTGCTGACCCCCCTGCTTGGGCTGCCCACACTTTGGGCCATGTCCCATCTCACAGGCTGGGTTGCCCCATGGTTTCCTGCTGGTGTCACCCTGCCCAGGACCTTGTTGTCCATGCTGCAGCCAGACCTGCCCAAAGCTTTGCTTCTGAGAATGGGGGAAGCCGACTGGAGGAAGCCCAGCCCACGAGCACAGCCCATCCAGCTATATTTAGCGAGCCATTTTTAGGGTAGTGCTAAATCCAGCCCCAGCCCTTGCCAAAAGGACAGAGCACTCTTCAGAACCGCCTGTTGCAGCCTTCATAGTTGCCACCGAAGCTCATAATGTGCAGCCTCAAAATGCTCCAATCTTGCTTTTTTATTTCTCGGTGGCTGCGGTCTCCATGGCACAGCTCAGTTAGTGCTGCAAAACTGGAAGGAGGGAGGGAAAGAGGGAAGGAGGGGAGGGACTGCCCTGCCGCCTGCTGGTCCCAAAATCACAGCATCAGGCTGCAGTGTGGGCTCCAGCAGTTGCATGGAGCTCATGGGTCCTGCCCGTTTCCTAAGTTTGTGGACATCCTACAGGCTTGTGACCATCAGGGGCCTCCTGTCACCCCCCTCTCCCTCCCCAGATCTCGGATGCTGTCTATAGGATGGTCTACGAGCAGACCAAGGCACAGTATGATGCCATGGTGGCCAAGTGCGAGCTGGAGCGGCCCCAGATGGAGAGCAGCATCCGGACTGACATGGACCAGATCATCACCTCCAAAGAGCACCTGGCCAGCAAGATCCGAGGTAGAGCCCCATGGGGAGAGGGCACAGATGGGGGACAAGTTGGGCAGTGAGCCCAAAGCAAGGCAATGGGACAAGAATGGGTTCAGTGCAGGCTGAGGGCCACCTTCAAGAGCCCCTTCCATTTTCCCCATGGGTCTGAGAGACTTCTGGAGGGATTTGAGGAAAGGAGCATCCTCTCTCCCAGGCTGGGGTTAGGCAGAGCTGGAAGGGCAGAGCAGCCTTGCCATGCTCCCCACTGCTCTCCACCCAGCCTTCGTCCTCCCCAAAGCGGAGATCTGTGTCCGTAACCACGTCCAGCCCTACATCTCTTCCATCCTGGAGGCCCTGATGACCCCGACAAGCCAGGGCTTTGCCGAGGTGCGGGAGGTCTTCTTCAAGGAGGTGACGGACATGAACATGAACATCGTCAATGAGGGTGGCCTGGAGAAGCTGGCGGAGGTGAGCTCTGAGCCGGGCAGGCTGGAGGTTGGCATAGCCAACCCCATTGCCATACACAGTAGGGACATCTGGGAAGACACCTGGGGATGGAGCCCATGTGGAGGTGTGGGCTGTGGGGTGGCACGTCCCAGCCCTGCTGAGCTCAGCTCTGTCCCCAGTACATGGAGAAGCTGTCCCACCTGGCCTTCCACCCGGTGAAGATGCAGTCATGCTATGAGAAGATGGAGCAGCTGAAGCTGGAGGGCCTCCAGCAGCGCTTCGACGTCTCCAGCACATCTGTCTTCAAGCAGAGGGCCCAGATCCACATGCGACAGGTAGGATAGGCACTCCCTGCATTCATCCCTGTGTCTCCCCAAGGCAGAGCTGCTGGAATGTGGGGATAGATCCAGCCCAGCTCTTTTGGTCCCCCACTGCCGCTGACCTCTTGGCTCTTGTCACAGCAAATGGATGACGCCTTGTACACCTTCGAGACGCTGCTCCACCAGGAGCTGGGGAAGCTGCAGGGCAAGGATGAACTCTGCAAGTCCATCCAGCGCATCCTCGAGAGGGTGCTCAAGGTGAGGGCTGGGGCTGCTCCTATGGCCTGGGGGCTTCTGGGTTGAGGAGGACAGCAAGGACCCTCCTTGTGTGTGCCAGAAGTTTTTTGGCAAGTGCTTCTTGCTGTTGGGACTTCCATGCCTTTTTCTGAGATCTGGGGCAAGTGAGCTGGGGAGGAGGTGGAGGATCATACATGGGTCCATGGGAAAGCAACTCGGGGTGCAGAGTGGCCCTAACCCTTCTGCAGAAGGTGGTGATCGAGGATGCGAGGGGCAGGGGAACCCATTCAGCCCCATGCAAATGGATTGGGAACCCAAATGCATGGGCTGTGCCATCGTGCAGCCCTCGTGGATGCTGACCCGTGGCCACTCTCACCTGCCCCACAGAAATATGATTATGACAGCAGCACAGTGCGGAAGAAGTTCTTCAGGGAAGCCCTGCTGCAGATCACCATCCCCTTCCTGCTGAAGAAGCTGGCACCCACCTGCAAGGGGGTAAGCTCATGAGAGGACCCCTCTGTGGAGGTTCAGCATCCCTTGGGGATGGGGAGCTCCTGCATCCCACCCTGATCCCTCCCCTTTGGCAGGAGCTAGCCAAGTTCCAGGAACTCATCTTCGAGGACTTTGCCAGCTTCATCCTGGTGGAAAACACATATGAGGAGGTAGTGCTGCAGTCTGTGATGAAGGACATCATGCAAGGTAGGGGGCTCCGGGGTCTCCAGCTGCCTGAGTGGGTGCTGGGTGGGGAGACCCCTCATATATGCAAGGGTTTAGCAGCATGGGAAGCATCTAGGGGGTCCAATTGGGTGCTGGGATCCACAAGAGGAAGATCCACAGAATGCTGGGGCTTGTAGAAGGAAGGAGTGACCCCATGCAAGGAGCTGAGGTGTATGGGTGACCCCTATATGAGGAAGGGTGGCCCCATGCAGGGTGGCTGAGGTCTGTAGGAGGAAGGGTGGCCCCACGCCAGGTGCAGGGTGCCGGTGCCACCCCATCTGATATCTCTCTCGCTGCCACCAGCCGTGAAGGAGGCAGCCGTGCAGCGGAAGCACAACCTGTACCGTGACAGCATGGTGATGCACAACAGTGATCCCAACCTGCACCTGCTGGGCGAGGGCACCCCCATCGACTGGGGCGAGGAGCACAGCGGGCAGCCCGAGGCTGAGCCAGCCTCTGACAAGCGCCGCAGGGCCAAGCAGGTGGTGTCAGTGATCCAGGACGACGAAGGAGCCCTGCCCTACGAGATGGGTGCTGAGATGCTGATGTCCCCCAGCTCGCCGGAGCCACCAGAGCCCAGGGTGCCACCGGGGTCCCCAGATGGGGTGGCGGAGATCCGGGAGGCTCTGGCCAAGGAGAGCATTGAGGTGCTCACAGAGGAGCGGCTGACGAACGGTACCCACAGCATGCAGGACAGCGGTGCCACCAAGGAGGTGGTGGTGGCAGCGGGGGCTGCATCAGGTGATGTCCCCACAAAGGGTCCGGCCGGTGATGCACTAGCAGCACCCACATCTGGAGCCAAGGTCCTGTCAGAGGATGGGGTGCGCCGTGCGCCAGCAGCACCACCTGCACCTGAAGCTGAGAGCACAGCAAGGGATGAGGTGCAGCATGCCATGCCTGCATCACCCACAACTGGAACCGAGGTCCTGTCACAGGATGGGCTGCACCGTGCTGCGCCTGCATCACCCACAACTGGAGCAGAGGTCACATCTGGAGCTGAGATCCCATCTGGAGATAAAGTACCTCATGCCACACCTGCATCGCCTGCACCCAGAGCTGAGACCCCACCAGGAGATGAGGTGCATCGTGCCACACCAGCATCCCCTGCACCCAGAGCCGAGGTCCCACTGCCGCCTGCTGGGACCGCTTGCCACCAGCGCAGTGACAAGGAGACGGGTGAGGAGGTGGCCCTCCCAGTGGCATGCAGCCCCCCACAACCTGCGGGCACAACGGAGAGCATTGAGGGGTTGCAGACTGAGTTCTAGCCCCCTATTCCTGCAGCAGACTGGCCCTGGTAATGCCAGGGATGGGGACTGGGACCAGGGAGGGGATGGGGAACACCTAACTGAGAGGAGCCTTGTGTGGTCCTGCTAGGTGAGGCTGGGGGGGGGGCCTGGATTGGCGCAGGGCACCCGCTGCACTCTGCTCTGTCCTTCTTCTGCCTTATTTCCTTCTTTTTTATTGGAGAGATGCTTTACCCACCTAGGGCTGCAGGATGCTCCCACTGCCATCCCCATGCCCACAGCTCCTGGGCATCCTCTGCTACCATCGAGAGGAGATAGAAAACATGTCCATGAGGGTTGGTGTGCACAGCACTGCGTGGCATTTGGTCCTGGGGGGTGCACCCCACCTCGCTGGGCACAGGCGAGCACCCCCTGTCCTTACACCAGCAATGATGGGGCACAGCCGTGGGGCTTCAGCTTAGGTCTGGGGGTTGGACAGAGGCTCTGGGCAGGGATGCACTAAAAGCACTGGAGAGATGGTTGGGGCTGGGGAGTCTGCATGTACATGTGTGCACACCTGCACCCCACTGCAGCTCACCTTGACCCCGCTGTAGGTTTGGTGCCGCTGTTTCTGCCGCTGCAGGGGGTGCCCAGCCCGAACCACTGGGGGAGGCCCCCCCCAAAGTGCCTTGCTTTGGGAACTTCAGACCTGTCTCTTCCAAGATATTTTATTAAGAACGTTATACAAATGTTTTAAAAAATATATATATGCTTATAATAATTAATAAAAGAGAAAAAAAGCTTTATTTAAAACCAGAGGAGAGCATCCTTACTCCTAAACCCTGCTGCAAGCCGGGGCTCCCGTTGCTCCGCAATGCAATGACTCTGAGCAATGCAGTGGTTTCATTGCCACGGGCATCCCAGCAGCAGCACGTCCTTACTCTAACCCTAAAGTGCTAAAAAAGAGGTGCATGAGCCAGCGCCCTGCACCCACAAGGCACAGCGTGAGGGGGCAAGAGCAGGGCTGAGTCCTGTCCAGAACATACCTGAAACATCCCAGTGCCCCCCAGCAGCCATCAGCATCATCCCACAGCTATAAAGCTCCCTGAGAGCACAGGGCTGGCAGCAGCAGTGACAGGGCAGGGGACAGCCCCAGTGCCAGCCACATCCTGCCAGCACCACACGTCCCAGCATCGCTCTGTGTCCTGCACAGCACAGGGACAAGGATAGAGCCAGCAGGAGTGGCAGTGCTACTGGATGGGATGAGAGGTGAGAGCCCCGTAGCTCACCCAGAGCAGTGGGTACACCACAAAGTAACAGATGGCAGAGCCTGCAACCACCCCAAGGAAGATCCATGCGTTGTAGGACATGACAGCCAGCATCAGTGTGTAGCCCACCACCACCTGAACCACGTGGAGCAGCGTCTGGACCACATGGTACTGGAACCACCTATGGGGAGAGACAGAGGCAGTTAGCATGGGGACAGCACAGACATCAGTGACCAGGATTTGGGCACTGCTTTGCAGCTGCAACAGCAGAGCAAACACAAACCCGGCTCTGAATGAATGGGGAAGGGATCACAGAGAGGGTGGTCCTTCTCTCCATCCCCCCCTCCGAGCACCCCCAGCCCCGTACCTGCCCTGCACAGCCTCACGCTCCTGGACACCACTGTCCTCACTGTCCCCACCGCCGCCATCCCCGCTGTCCCCCTCATTGGGTCCCAGCAGTGTGTCCTGGCTGAAGCTGGGGGGCACGGCCAGCAGTGCCCGTCTCAGCACTTTGGCCTTGCCCATCTTCACCACTTCATACAGCACAGAGAGCAGCAGGATCACCAGCACAGACAGCACCATCCCTGCACAAAGACAACCCCAACAACGTCACCAGCAGCAGTGCTCTTTTCCCCATAAAAGAACAGCTTGCACTCAGCTGAGCAAATCGTTTTCAGCAGGGACAATGGAAATAAATGCTCTCCAACTATTTGCAGGGATTTGTCCATTTGGGGGCACAGCTTACCTGTGGGGTTGTGCACGCTCCAGAAGTCAAAGAGCAGCACCAGCCTATCTGAGAAGTAGAAGGTCATCTGCAAAGGAGACAAGAAACAGCATTCAGGACCATCCCCTTGTGTGCATTTGAAGGGTAAGCTGTGCTGGCAGAGCACCCAGTGTGACAGCCACCCCACGTGGCTGAGTGACACCAGTGGGAAATCCCACAGTGCTGACAATCATTTGGGGTTTGGCCAAATGCTGCAAGTTCTGTCCGGTTCCCAAAACAGGAACCGTGTTTGCAAATCACAGGCATGCAATGCTGCTAAGGGAAGCCCTGACCTACCCCTGTAACAGACATGTCCCACCTTCTTGCATGCATTGCCATGACTCCAGAGGTGGGAGTTCATGGCAGGCAGGCACCAGCTGCTGGGTGCAGTCTGAAGCCTGCAGTGAAACTGGCGTGACAGCAGCACCTGGGAACCTGCTGTGCCTCCCACGGGCTTCTCTTGCCTTGCCTTGCCTTGGCAGGCTGCTCCAGATGCACCCACAGATGCCAGATGTTCTCCATCCAGATGGAAGCCAGCTGTGCCCTTCCACAAGCGCTGCCTCAAATCCTCTGCACCCTGTGGTGGGGGTCTGTGCTCTGGGGATGGGTACAAGGGGGTATCACAGCCACCCAATGGCAGCACCTCCAGCTAAGAACATCCCTGCAGGGTTTGCTTTTAACCTGTGACTAAATCCCATTTGGGGCCATTTCACAGTGGAGTGGAGGATCCAGAGAGCTTTATCACGCTGAAATAGGAGAAGGAGCTTCTAGCCCACGGCTCTTCCTCAATGAAACCACCTCCAGAGCTGAGGTCACTGCTGCCAATTCTTCTTTCTTCGCCACAGCCACACGCTCTGGGTTTTCCTCCTCCTTGCAGGAGCTCTCAGCACCCAGATGTCCCCAACCATCCCCAACCATCCCCCTCTGCTCAGCCCAGGTTGGGTCACATTGGGCCCATCCACAGTCATATTTTGGGACCAGCTTTGGCCAAGAATCCCATCCTATAAGCAGAGGTGCCTGCGCTGCAGCCAGGCTCTAATGACACACTGTCTGCTCATTACCAAAGCACATTAGGACGTGTAATTGCCTTATGCTTTTAAGCTTCCTTTGGCAACGGATTTATGATAATTAACCATCACATGAAACTACTTTTCCTTCGCACACCTCAACTGGGAGGCTGGGTAGGGAAGAGGCAACACTACTTTGGGGGCACAGGAACAGAAACGACGTGCAGAAGGTCTCCATGCTGCTGCCTGCGAGCTGTTGCCCTGTGCCATTGGATACCCAGGAGTGTTTATGGGGCTGATAAGATGCTCCTCGTGTTGGCGGGCACAAACAGAACATCGGAGCGCAGGGTGGGGACAGGGTGGGGACGGCGAGTGCGGGGCGAGCAGGTTTTGCAACCCCGCTATAGTCATAAACACAAAGCACGAGGCTGAAACGGGAAGCGGGGCAAAGCCGTGCGGGAAGACGAGCAGCGCTGCAGGGAGAAGCGTCGGAGAGGAGATGGGGGTGAAAAGGGGTTGGGGAGGTTGAGAAGGAGAGGGACGCGGCCGTGCAGCGAGGTCCGGTCCGTGCCCAGCCCCGAGGGAAGGGATGCGGGACAGGGTGGGCAGACAGAACCGTGCGGGGAGGAAGGGGGGCGGGGGGGGTGCGTAATGGAGAGCTGCTGGAGCGCGGACGCTGCGAGGGGCGGCACGACACGGCATAGCACGGCATAGCACGGCATAGCACGGCACAGCACGGCATAGCACGGCATAGCACGGCACAGCTCAGCACGGTGCAGCCCCAGCAGCAGCCTCACCTCCATGGCGGCGTTGCGGAGCTCAGCCCGTCCCGGCTCGGCTCAGCACGGCTCGGCTCGGCGCTGCCGAGTGACGCGCTGTGCGGGGTACGTCGGGAGTTGTAGTACGGCTGCGGGACCGCCCCGTACCGTACCGTGCTGTGCTGGGCCGACCACGAGGAAGAACCCCCCACAAAGGTGGGCTCCGGGGCTGCCCCTGCCTCAGTTTCCCCAGTTGTGAGCACAACTCCCAGCGCTGGGGGAGGAAACGGGGTGGGTGGGTGAAATATTGCTTTTAGTTCTTGGTGTGTTTATCCTGTGGCCAGATGTAGCAGTACAGTTATTAAGGCTCCGTTTGCTGCTTGAATTAAGGATAACGAGTGGGTAATCCCTTTTCTCCATCCAGCAGTGTTGCTGCCTTTTGATCACAAGATCCCCCCCCCCTCCCTCCCACTCATTAAATCAGCACTTTCTCATATATATATTACATATATATATATATATATAATTTATAGAGAGAAATGACTTTGTAAACAATGTTCTTCTACTTCAGAAGAAGGTGTAGTCCATGGCATAACGCAGCTACAAACACAGCATCCCACCCCAGGTCCAACCCTGCCTGACTCCCAGCGCTCAGCTGAAGCAGACTGGGCCAATGGTGAACCCAAACTGGTGCGAGGCATCACCATTGTGGAACACAGCCAGGTCCCGGAGGGGCAGCAGGGCCAGCTCCTCCGTGGCAAAGTGGAAGATGGTGTCAGTGATGGAGGAGTCGTTGTCCAGCTGAAAGGACCACAAGAAGCACTGAGACTCCCAGCTGGGCTCACCCTTACCCCTGCCCCATCCCACCCGGTGCCACAGGGATGCTCGGACCCAGTGAGCAGCTCAATCCTGAGCCCTCAGTTTGCAGTGATGTTGATGCTGCCAAGTCCCAGTCCCACTCACCAGGCAGCCCTGCAGTGTGGCCATGTAGCTCTGTTCCCGGGTGTCAGCCAGGAAGCGGATTTCCTTCTGGGGCTGTCGGTGGTGGGGAGTGGGCCGGCAGGAATAGGAGACCTTCTGGGCAGCCCTATGGCTGTGAAGGCGCAAGAAGCGCAGCTGCACCACGCTGGCCCCTGTGTACTCCAGCTGCAGGGACAACCAGAGAGACAACAACCAAAGCCAGGATGGGATGCAACCCTATGGAAGCGTGGGTTGGGATCGTGTTCTGCAACATGCAGCCATTGGGGAAGGAGGGACCCCGGGAAGGGCTCTGTAACCCCATGGGGACACTCACCATGAAGCCCCCAGGCAGAGCACTGAACCACTCAAAGGTGTATGTAGAGGTGTAGGAGTTCAGCCAGGCTTTGATGGGGACCTGTGGGGATTGGGGTCCTTGTCACGCTGTCCCAGCAAGGGATGGTGGCAGTGCTGCACTGCCAGATCCACCCCCACCAGCTCGAGTGCATCCACCCCAAAGTGTGAGGATGGGGAAGCACCATCCTCACCTCAAACTGCTGCCACCACTCTCTGCACTGACAGCAGTATGACACCAGCCTTACTGTCCCTCTGCAGCCACCCCAGCACCTGGGCTGAAGGTGACCCCTGGGGCTGTACCTGGTTGTGCACGGGGGGTATGCAGGTCTCACCCCCTGCTGTGAAGTTGCAGAAGGCCACGAGGGCATCCTGGGGACTTCCCTGGTTGGGGTCAATGTAGTAATGCCCTGTGGGAATACAGAGTGGAGCTGATGGTGCAGGTTTCCCAGGCTACAAACCACCAAGCTGGGGCTGTGCTGTGTTATTTCTGTTCCTCGTACCCCCACACCCTCCTCGTATGCACATGAGCACCCCAAAGTGCAGCTCCCTCTGAACATCCTGGGACCAGAGACCATAAATCCTACTGAGGTCGAGCCCAAATCCTCACTCCCTCTTAAAGGCATTTATAAAGGATATCTGCTCCCCTGCCTCGTCCCCTGGCTGGGGGCACAAGGCAGCCCAGTACCATCGGGCAGGTTGGGGTGGGCCAGCAGCAGCTCCTTGCAGGTGGCTGCAGGTTTGTCCTTGGTTCCATCTGGGTGCTCAACGAGCGCTCTCAGCTCACGGCTCAGGTTGTCCAGCAGAGCCAGCACTGTGGTCCGGTTCAGGCAGTCGGCGGGATAAATCAGGTGCTGGAAGGTGATGGGGAGGGATAGCCTCCTTTCCCCTTCCCACCACGCAGCAGGGTGCTAGGGGTGGAAGGCCCCAGACCTGCATAGCATCACGCACCCATAGCTCCTCCTCAGATAACATCAGTGCTGGCCCGCTGGGACCAGGGGGACCAGCCAGCCCCTGGGTGACAGTGATAACAGCAGTGACACTGCTGCCCTCGCAGCACTGCCCCTCTACGTGGCACCAACCACCACTTTCAGGTCCACATGGAGGGCACAAGGGACACTGTGGCTCTTCTTACCGGTGGTCCTGGCTTGCCCCTGGAGCCTGGGTGGCCCGGGAAACCTTTCAGTCCCTTTCAAAGAGTGGGGTGGAAGATGAAGGATAAGCAAGGACGTGAGGCGCTTCCTTGCATCCCCAGATCAAACATAGGGCCGACCTCACCCTGCACTCACCTTCTGTCCTGACAAGCCCTAGAAGAGAAGAGCAAAGAGGCTCTGAGCAGGAGCTGCTGCCCCTTCAGACCTCACACACTGGGAGCTGAAGCACTTACCAGCTTCCCAGGGAGCCCAGGCAGTCCCCGTGGGCCAGGGGGGCCAGTGTCACCCTGCAGAGGGACAGAGGGTCACAAACCAGCCCTTGTCCCAAGTTACTCTTTGCTGGTACACTCTGCAGCAGCCCCATCACCCCACAGTACCTGCTCTCCCTTGGGTCCTGGTCGCCCAGGAGTGCCCTGGGGTCCATGCTTGCCCTAAGGGGCATGGAGAGGTGTCACAAGGTGTTATACAGGGTGACATAGGGGAGCAAGGGGGGAGAGCTGTGAGCCCCCCACGCACCTTGAAGCCATCATCCCCGGGCTGCCCCAGGTGGCCCCTGCTGCCCTTCTCACCCTATGGGAGGAAGGAAAGCTGTTGAAGCAAGGAGAGCCCAGGAATGGCTGGGGACATTGGCTGGTGCACTGCAGCACCATGGCACATGTCAGCCTGGAAACAGCTCCTGAGGCCACACGTCCCCCCATGTGGGGATGGGCATAGCACATGTCACCCACCTTGGGTCCTTTGTGTCCAGGATCTCCTCTGAAGCCCTTCAGCCCAGGGATGCCCTAGGAGAGAAGCAGCAGCCATCTGGCCCTGCACACCTCCCTACCACAGAGGGTCCTTGGCAAGCAGGAGGATCTGGGGAGTTTTTAGGGATCTTGAGGCATTCTTTATCACAGCATTGGCTTTCCACTTTGGCAAGCCCTCCTTGCCCCTTAAGAACCACTGCTACTGATGCAGGCCAGCTCTCCTGGCTTCCTGCAGCCTTCTTGCCTCTGTTTGCATTTGGTGACATTCCCAAAGCTGAGCCTTTTTAAATAGAAAAGTAGCAATCCCAGCAATTCAAGTAACTCCTTGAGTGTTTCTTTTGCCTGTGCTTTGGATGCTGATCTGGGAGGAGAGGGCAGGCCGAGAGCCATGAAACAATGAGAAACTCTGCTCTTTTTTCAGGTCCTTGCTTTGGCTTTTGGGGCTGGGCAGCAAATGGAGAGCAGGAGACACACTGAGCCCCCCCCAGTTCAGTGCCAGTACTCACATATAGTCCTTGTAGTCCCTGGGGCCCTGCCAGCCCCTCGTCACCTTGATGGCCCTGCAATGCACAAGCATTAGTGGGGGGCAGGAAGGGAGGAGGAGGTAATGGGGACAGAACCCAGGTGCCCTTCTATCACCTATCCTTCAGGAAAGGCACCAAAGGATGAGTACCACAGCATCCCTGGCACTGATGGGGTCACCCTACCTTGGGTCCGCGGGGGCCCCTGGGGGCTCGGTGTCCCACCTTGCCTCGCTTGCCCTGGGAACAGGAGGTTGAAGACTTGTGAGCAACTCAAGCAGTTCAAATGCACTGACCTGACTACCCTCATCCCTCAATGCCACTATGGGGACACAGCCCAGCTCTCCATGGGGACAACGGTGCCCTTTACCCGTCTGCCAACTTCTCCCGGAGCTCCTTCTGGCCCTTCCTGCCCCACATCACCCTGGGGAGAGAAGAGATGGAGATGTGGGTCACCAACACTGGAGGGTGAGGGGCTGCTACCTGCATGGACCTGGGGATGTCACTGGGGTGGTGCTGCAGAGCTGACCCCTGTTGTCCCCATGCAGGATGCTGCTGGCATTACCTTTTCTCCTTTGTGACCTTTCTGCCCTTGGGGACCAGCTTGTCCTGGAGAGCCCTAAAAACCCAAAGGAGAAAGAAATCCCTCTTTGAGGATGCCGTGTCCAAGATGTTCCTTCCTTGCTCTCACCATGCACAGGAAGAGGGATTGAGATGGAGTCTCTTTTGGGTTTCAGCAGGAACAGGGAGTGCTCCACGTGAGCATTACTTATGATCCCAGGAAACCTCAGCCACCCATTCCAGTACAGCCTCCCCACCCCCTCACCGTGTGCCCTGGTTCTCCCACTGTGCCTGGCTCCCCTTTGCTACCCATGAGGCCCTAAGAAGAAAAAAGAACAAATAAATCAACCTTACTCCTTGGGCATCCTGGTGGCAGCACTCAGCCTGAGAGCTGAGGATGGGGATGGCACAAGGGCAGAGGGTGACACTCACCTCAATGCCACCGGTCCCTGGCACTCCAACATTGCCTGGAGGCCCCAGAGGACCCTGCATTCATTGGGAGACAAAGCACGGAGCCCTCAGCTCTGAGTTGTTCCCCATGGGACCGCAGGACAGGTTCGGTTCCCCCCACTCTGTGCCTCAGTTTCCCTGCAGAGCCCCACTCACCTTTCGGCCCGGCTGCCCCCGTGTGCCTGCTGCACCCCCGGCTCCTCGGTGTCCAATGTAGCCCTTGAAGCCACGGCCACCCGGCTGCCCACGTGCACCCACTGAGCCCTATGGGACACACAGATGAGGCTGCTCATCAGGCAGCAGGTGCTGGCCCCTAAATGCCTGCCTCACCCATCACAGCAAGCATCTCCTCCTGCGCTTCCCATGGAGCCAACCAGCATCCCCAACCAGCAATCCCTGAGCTGAGAGCAGCCTCTGCGTGCCCCCAGCATCCCCCCAACAGTGACCACAGCCCCAAGGTTAATCATCAAAATCCCTTCTTCAGCCTGTTCCATGCTGGGAACTCACCACAGGGCCAGGATGGCCACGGTCTCCCTTTGCTCCATCCTCTCCTGCAGGTCCCTGTGGGGATGTTGAGCACTCAGCACAAACCCATCCCAACACATGCCTCGTGCTCAACCCCCGGCAAACACTGGGAGCATCCTCTCCCCAACCACCACACTCTTCCAAGGGTGGGAGTGATGCCAAGTGACACTTGGGTGCCACAGGGACGTTGATGTGCTGATGGCAGCAGTGGGTCCTGCATGAGGCTTCAGCACCCTGGGTGCCAGGCTGAATTTTGGGGCTGGGAGTGTATACACTCTCAGGTCTCTGTACTTCATTTCTGCCCCTTTCCCAGTCTCCTCCCCCCAACAGCTATGGGGAAAGAAGTCCTTCAGCTTCACTTTATGCTGGAAGCAGCGAAGCCCCTGCAAGCTCCCAGCTCCACCAGTGCACACACAGTAGTACCTCCAGCCCAGCTGCTCCAGCAGCTCCATCCCTGCCGCAGGGTCCTGCATCACCCTGGTAAGAAAAGGAACACTTCCATCTCTGCCCTCAGCTCCCAGCCCCATTGCCATCCCACTGTCTCCCCACCAGGACTTGGGAAGAGAACAGGGATGGGGAAGGGTTGCAGCATTGCCCCACTCTACCTTCATTCCTTCAAGACCATGGAGCCCAGGAGGGCCTCGCAGGCCTGTCCCACCCTGTTTGGGGCAGAGGAAAAGAGCCACTGACCCACCAGAGCTGTGCTGCAGCCCAGCATCCCACTCACAGGTGTCGCATTGACAGGGTCTGCAGCCACCATTGGGATGGGGACACGTGTTGACTCACTGAGCGTCCCCGGGCTCCGACGGGTCCTGCAGCACCTCTGACACCAACCTGGCCCTGGGGCAGAGATGGGGACGTGGTCACAGGGGGAAGGCAGCGTGGACCCAGTGAGTTGGGTGCACAGCACATGGGGATAAGAGCAGTGACCCTGGGGCTGTATGCACATGGAGAGTGAAACCCACAGACACCCCCAATGGAAACCAGCATGGGCGTCACGCCATGGGATAAACATTCCCTCAGTTGAATTTGCTACTTGGTATTTTCCATGGCTCCCAGACCCAAGATCTGCTGGGGTAAGTGTTGCTCCTCATCACCCTGCACCCAACTGCATCCCCACAGCTGTACTTGCCAGCAGCCCCTCCTGGCCCTTCTCTCCTTTGCGACCTTTCTCTCCAGCCTCCCCCGGTGCAGCTCCCAGTCCCGGCACTCCAGGAAGGCCTTGTGGGCCAACATCTCCCTGCTCCAGAATAGACATGAAGGAACGGTGATTAAATGGATAGAGACACATCAGCACAGAGGTTCCTATGCCAGCACTGAGTCCCACATCTCCACCATCTCCGCACCTTTCGTCCCCATAATCCCGGCTCACCCAGCTCTCCAGCATCACCAACATCCCCCTGCCAAAGGGAGAAGCATTAGCATCCAACTCAGCAGCCCCATTCCAGCCCCATCCCAGGGGATCTCTGCTCACACCTCCTTTCCCTGCTGCCCAGGCACCCCTGGCAGCCCTGCTGGCCCACGTTCCCCTCGCTCCCCACAAGCACCGCTGACACCCGGAGCTCCACGAGGTCCCGCATCACCCTGCGAAGGATGGAGACCACCAGGATTACTCTTAGCTGGCCGATGCTATCACATGGGAAGGGATCTGCCGGCCCTATGGAACTGACCTGCTGGCCCTTAAGCCCCGGTTGCCCCTCAGCTCCCACAGGTCCTGGTGGTCCCTGCAAAAGAATCACACAGTGGGACCAACCTTGTCCTCTGCTCCATGGCTGGATGTCTCTCCTGGAAGGCTGCTGCCTCCATATCCCCACATTGCTCAAAGCCCTTCCCTTGGCTTTCCCCCTGCTTTGGCTCAGGATTAGCAGGAGGTGCAATGGGAGGGCACAGTATCCCACACCTACCTGCTCACCATCCAGCCCACTGATGCCAACTTCCCCGGGATCCCCCAGCACACCCTGCCAGGGAACACATGGACAGAGAGCTGCAGCATCCCTCCAGCCCAGCCAGTGATAGCTGGAGGGCTTGCAAGGCACCATTCCCTTGTGTTGAGCAAACCAAGGGGTTCAGTGGCAACCTGGGGATCAGCCCCAGTGCCAATGAAGGGAACAGCCCTCCTTTTCCCATACCTGCTCGCCTCGCATCCCCGAAGGCCCCTCAGGTCCTCTCAGACCTTCTTGGCCCTGTGAACAAGCAAAGCAATCCATATTAACAGCACTATGCAGTGCTAACTCAGCAGTCCCCTGCAGCCTGGATGCCCAGGACTCAGCACCCCCACACCCAAGCCCCCTGTACCTCCCTCAGTGCTGAGCAGTCCCATCCCATTGGCATCCCACTCACCGGGTACCCAGGAGGGCCAGCAGCCCCTGCTGCTCCAGGTGCCCCCATTTCCCCTGCTAATCCGGGCTTCCCAGGCTTGCCATGCAGCCCCCGCACACCAGGAGCTCCCTGCAAGGCCAGGAGAATGTTTAGGATCCCAGTGACGGTGTGTGGCTCTTGTTCTCCATCATCTCCCTCCCACTCCATCACGCAGCTCCAGCTCTGCATAGCACAGCTCCCCACTCACCGGCAGCCCTGGGAGCCCCCGAGGACCCGGCTCTCCTGCTCTCCCCTGAAACAAGAGACACCCCAAACAGGCTGCAATAGAGCCAAAAACCAGCCCCAGGCCATCCCCAACATGCAGCAGCTGGACAAACCCCCAGCAAACGGGGCTGGGGAACACATTGCCAATGCCATTGGTATCACATGCCACCTACTGCAGGGTGCTGCATGGAATACATTGCGTTGTATTGCATGGCACACGTTGCAGGGGGTTACTGCATGGCATGTATTGCATGGCACACGTTGCATTGTGCTGCATGGCATGTACTGTATTGTACTGCATGGCATGTGGCACAGGGAACTGCATGGCTGCAGGAGGTGAACAGCCCAGAGCAGACCCAGCCCTACCTGGGAGCCAGGAGCACCTCGTGAGCCAGGGGGGCCTGGTGGGGCCTGGGGGAGGACAGAGACATCAGGGCCCCATGCTCAGCCCTGACTGCAGCCCTGTACATCCCCTTTCCCTGAATCCACTCCTTAATGCTGGTAGCAAGGATTTCCCATCTCTCTGCATCCAGCAGGGAGTTGGAGCTGCCCGGAGACAGCCAACAGCCTTCACCTTGGGACCAGCTTTTCCAGGGAATCCTGGCAGGCCTCGGGCTCCAGCTTCTCCCTGTTTGAAAACAAATGAGAAATCCTTTCTGCTACCTGTTTTAATGCAGTAGCTCCTTAAGAGGGGGGGAAAAAATAGCAATCCATCAACTTATACAGGAGGCACAGCAGGTAAAGTACAGGGAGAGCTGCTGGCTCATCCTGAATGGGGCTGGATCCTGCCCCACAGTCCCCCAGCCCTGGCTCTACCTTGTCTCCCCTGTGCCCTGGCTTCCCACGGTCACCAGCCAGTCCTGGGTAGCCCTGGGGAGAGGGTGGTGTTAGGATGATGTTAGGAGGCATTCAGGGCTGTGCAGCAGCAGTGGTGATGCTCAGGGCTCAGTGCCTTGCTTGGCTTTGGCTCACTGCCCTTATTCCAAATGGATCCATCACCCCCCCTCCCCTTGGTGCCCATGCCTCTCCTGAGCAGCTGCAGCACTTACATACATGCCGACTGGCCCCTGAGGTCCCTCCAAGCCAGGTTTCCCAGGCAGACCCTGCCAGAAGACAGAGCCCTCAGCACCCTGCTCATGCACTGGGCAGACCCAGGGGGTAACAGAATGTCCAGCCCCAAGTGCCTCCACAAGATGTGAGTGCCCCTTTGTGCCCCACATCCAGGCAGTCTGAGCCATCTGTGTCCCTCTGTGTGGCCCCAATGGTGATGTGGGTTTGAAACTCATGCCCAGGAGCAGCTCAGATCCCCCCCCTCCCCACCCTGCTGCCAACCCTGGTGCATCCAAACCTGAACAACCACCTGCATCCTCCTCACACCAGCCAAGGGGCACTCATTGCCACCAAGTGTTCCCTAGGACACCCACACCCATCCCCAGCTCTCACCTTTGGACCCATGCAACCCTGGTCTCCATCAGCTCCAGGTTTTCCTTGGGGCCCCTTTGGAAATATTCAGGGAGGAGATTTCAGCCAATCTGACCCTTTGCTGGTTCCCCAAGGAGAGGACGGTCCCAGCCCTCCCCAGACACCCTCCTGCCTTCCCACACTTGTGAGTGCAGAATAGGAAAGGGCAGGGATCCGTGCAGCTTGTCCTTACTGTGGGTCCAGGAGGTCCTGCATGCCCTCTGCCCCCTTGCACACCAACAAAGCCCTGTAGGGAAGGGCAGAGGATGAGCTCTGGAGGAAAGGGAGAGGAGCATGAAGATGGCAGACAGAGAAGGTGATAGGAGAGCAAACGCAGGAGCAAAGGGAATGGAGAGGCTCCTCATCAGAGCAAGCGTTAGGAAACCTTTGGAAGGGAAAAAAATCACCATCAGTGATAAGGAACATAAATCTTGCAAAACCTGTTTCTTAAATGCACCCCTCTCATTTTGTCTCCTTTACCCTTTGAGAGCACAACCCCGAGGGCAGAGAGCCAGGCAGGGAGCTGCAGAAGAAGGACACAGATGTGGATAGACAGAAAAGAGGCAGAAGGACGGGCTGCTCTACTCACTGGTGCTCCCATCCTGCCTGGGCTGCCCACAGCCCCGGGGGGACCCTGCAGGGTAAGGTAGAGGGTGGTGAGGATGGAGAGGCAGGGACAGCCAATCCATCCCATCCCAACCCAGCAACCTCAGTCAACATGCAGGCAGGTCTGTATACAATATATAGGATGTAGTGTAGAATGGGAACCTGTATACCAGGCTTTCCTTCTGTGCCTTCTGCTCCAGGGACACCTTTTGATCCCTGGAAAGAGAATCTCATCTCAAAGCAGAGCCCAGCGATGGATACCACAGCTTCCCAGCAGCCGTGCCCTCCCACAGCAGCCAAAATCCCCAGCCCCATTCACAAGGCATCACCTACTTACAGGCGCTCCTGGGACTCCAACCAGTCCACGCTGGCCCCCACGGCCCTGGAAAAGATTGAGCACTGAGAAAAGATCCTTTCTGGCAGGAGTAACACTGATGGAGATTGGACAGGGGTCACTCAGCGAGTGGTCCCTGTGCTGTTCCATCTCCATCCCCTAAAGATGCTCCAAAATTCAACTGTAGTTAACCCCAGCCCACAAGTTACCCTGGCACCCCGCGGTCCTGGCATTCCCTTCGGGCCATCAGGTCCTCGGCCTCCCTATAATTCACCCAGAGAGAAATGCTGTCATTTTAGGCAACACTGAGGGTCCCCCCCAACCCTTCCATCCCAGGGAGCGCCACAGGGTGCCATGCACTGGGGACATCCATGAGTGGCAGTGTGATACCGTCCTCTGGGTGCTGGCACTCAAAGGCATGGTGGTCACATCCCTGCTCCTCCCCATAGGGTTGAGCCCATGGGGTACCATGATGCAGTGGCAAAGCCATCACTGACCTTCGGTCCTTCGCTGCTGTTCAGCCCCACCGGACCCATCTGCCCTTCTTCTCCCTGTGGGAAGAAAATAGAACAGAAATGACTGAGAGAATCAAAGAGCATGTAAAGGGTGGGTGTGCTGAGCTCCCATGGGCTCAGACACAGCCATGCTCCCTTCACCCCTCCCAGGCTGCCTGCCCATCCCCAGCCTCACCTCAGATCCCTGGGGTCCCACTGCCCCACGGGCTCCAGGGAAGCCCAGTGAGCCCATCTGGCCCCGCAGCCCTGGGGGACCCGCAGCTCCTGGTGCTCCATGCAGACCCTGGGTGGGAGGAGGATGGGAATGGATCAGCAGCAGCACGGTGTGAGCTCACATAGCATGGTGTGAGCACACAGCTGGGTCTGGTTGCTTTCCCAGCCAAAGGAAGGGAGCAGCTCTCAGCCATGGCCCTGCACACCATACCTTGCTTCCTTTAGCTCCCAAGTCTCCCTTGGCTCCACTGGGACCCCGGCAGCCCTGTAAGAGCAGCAGAGGGGAAACCACAATCAAAGCTTGATCAGATCCCATGTGGGGCACTGATGCCTATTTGGGTGTCACAGTGCTGCCTCTGCTCCCATCAGTGACCCCATCCCATGTCAGCACCTCGTCCTCGTTAGAGACTTATTTAACACAAGCTGAAGCACTCCTGCTGTCCTTGTCACCCCCAAAGCAAGTGACAGAGCACGCTGCCATCTCTGCCTGCTCCTCGTGGTACAGCACAAATGCAAAACTGCAGTGCCACCTATTCCAGTGTCAAGCCCAGACGTGGATAAACTGATGAAACTGGTGCTTTGGGCTGCTTTATCATGACTTTCCCATACCCTGAGCCATTCACGGTGTGGGTGGCATCACTCACCTTCTCTCCCTGGATGCCCTTGGACCCTGGCAAGCCAATAAACCCCTTCAGAGAGACACACAAAACATGAGTTAGAACACAACGCAGAAAGAACTTCGCCGTGGGGGTTGGGGGGGGAAGGGGCATTGGGGCTGCTGGGCATCACCCCACAGTGCTTTGGGGTGCTTGGGATGAGACACCCCCCCCTCCACCCTGCCATTCACCCTCATGGACTCACCACAGGTCCCTCCTGTCCTGGTTGGCCCCTCATTCCAGGGATCCCCTCTGTGCCCTGCAAAGGGAACGCCAGCATCAGCCACCCCAGTGCAGTGTTTGTACAGCCATAAACAGCACAACCCACAGGGGAGGGGGGTGCCTTGAAGGGAAGCTCTTGAACCCAAGTTCCAGCCCCATCACAGGCCAAAACTGGGGGAGAAATTCTTACAGCGTCTCCTTTGGGACCAGAGGACCCCTCCATCCCAGCAGAACCCTGCAGAGAAGCACGCAGGGATGAGGTTCAGCAGCTCAAGCTGGGAAAGAACTTTGCATGTATGCACCTCAGCAAGGCAGGATGGCACCCGCACATCATTTACCTGCATACCCCCCAGGCCGGGGGGACCACGCTGCCCCTGCAAGCCCTGTGGCCCCTGAAAAACAACAGAGGGGTGAAAAGCTCCCAGCACCCCCAGCTGCCCCCCAACATCCCACTGCTGTGAGATTTGCCCGTCCTGACGTACTTTGGGTCCATGGGGGCCAGGCAAGCCGGGAGGACCCATCTCTCCCTATGGAGAGAGCAATGGAGGGATGGGGTGAGCACAGCAGCTGGAAAATCCTAAAGGATAGAGCAGGGAGCCCAGGCAGCCTCACCTGAGAGCCGTTGACTCCTTGGCACCCAACAGAGCCTGGCTGGCCTGGCTGTCCCTGCAATGCAAGAGCAATTCTCAGCCCTGCGGATGTGGGAGCTGAGTTGGAGGCAGGGTTGGAGCCCCCATAGCATTGCCAGCTGCTGTGGGAAGTGGAGCACAGTGACTTACCATGGGGCCAGCAGGGCCTGAGGCACCCACTGAACCACCTTCTCCCTGAGGCAGGAGAGAACAGATGCCATTTTATGGTGTGATTTTCTGCTTTGAGTCTTCACATCCCCAGTCCTCCCCCTTCTTCTTCTCATCATGCACCAGGGACTCTCCAGGCACCCATTATCCCTCTGTCCCTATTTCTTCCCTACTTCATGACCAAACCCCTTTAATTTCCCTTTGACCTCTCCTACAAACCCCATTCTCTCTCACTGGGATGCTTCCCAACGACTACACTGTCATCATGCTGAGAGCAGCACAGAGCTCCGGTGCTGCCACAGCCTGGGGTTCACCCCAGGGCTCCTTGCTCTTTATGGGGCAGGGCTCAAGACCCAGAAAAAGAAAACCCCCTCACCTCTGGCCCTGCAGGGCCCTGGAAGCCCATTGCACCCTTCAGACCTGCCATCCCCTAGGACAGAATGCAGAAGGCTCTTAACAAAGTGCTGTTGTCACATCCCTTGCAGTAGAGTGGGGGAAGGCAAAGGCTTTGCATGAGGACTTGGACACGTGCAAGGGGATGTGACTTCACCTCTCTGAAGCAGAGGCATTGATTGTGGAAAAGGGGACGAGGATGCAGCAGGAGGAGAAGGAGCAATGTGCAAAGAGAAGGACACCCCATACTCCTGCATCAACTCACGTGAGCCCCAGCAGGACCAGGCAGGCCACTCTCCCCTTTCACCCCCTAAAAAAGCCAAGAGATGAAGGGCAGCACGGCCTCGGGGCAGGAGGGACAGGGAAGGCTGAGCAGGGCAGGAACAGGCACCGCACCTTCATTCCCTTCTCGCCTCTCTCCCCAGGAGGTCCAGGGTCACCCAAGAAGCCCTGGAAGGGAACAAGGTCAGATGAGCCACAAACAGAGCATCGGGAGCTAAAACACAGCTGCTGCGGCTCGAAGGAGCTCTGGTGTAAGGCAGGGGATGGGGACCCTCCACCTTGCACTATATGGACCATCTCAGAAAGAAAAGAAATAGCCACAGAGCTGGTCTCCAGCACACTGTTACCCTGCTCCAGTGACCCACGCTGCCCTGGCCAGCAGCAGCCACATGCAGTGAGGTTGAGCCCAAGGGCAAGAGATTCTCCATCTGGATGATGAGACGATACTTACAGGGGGATGAATATAGGCCAGAAAAGCACAGGCCAGCTCACCTCTTCTCCCTTCTCACCAGCCAGCCCCCGGTCCCCACGGAAGCCCTGCAGCCCCTGAGGAGACAAAGGAAGGAATGGGCCATGCATTACAACAACTCCCAGCCTCACAATCCCTGGGGTCACTGTGGGGCAGCATCACACAGCACTCACCTGCTCTCCAGGCAGCCCATACAGCCCAGGTTTGCCCCCCAGGCCGGGGGACCCATCCAAACCAGGCTGCCCTGCACGACCTGGCCAGCCCTGCAGCCCTGGCTTGCCCTGCAGAGAGAACCAGCACCATGTGCCCCACTGTCAGCTGAGAGTCTTGGGAACAGGAGAGTTAGAAATCCATGCTGTGATGAAATGGAGAAGGTGAACTCTGAGCTCCTGCTGTGACAGCGATGCCTCCAGCCATCACATGCCCACCAGGGTGCTCAACACAGCTCCGTGCTGTGGCTCCATTTCTTGCTCAAGATTTTAAACTTTAAATGTCTCCACCAGCATTTGGAGCTGTGAAGGTCCAACACAGGCACCAGCCCCAAACTCTCCATCCCATCCTGCATTTGAGCATCCCTAGTTGTGGGATGGGTGACACTCACCATGTACCCCCGCTGGCCCTTCTGCCCTGGCTCTCCTGGCTCACCACCGAGCCCCTGTGTGCAAAAACAAATAGAGTCAGCAAAATTTGGCTGTGCCCCCGGGTCATACTGCAGAACTGAGAGATGTCATGGCCTTGTAGGTATAGTTACATGGAGAACAAGGAACAACGCACAGAGAGCTGTGGAAATCACATCCAAGGATGGATCTGCATCCAAGTGCCATGCAGTTGCACGGTGCATTCCCCTCTGCCCCACCTGTGACCCACTGCCAGGCATTACCCGTCCATCAGTGGATCACCAACAAGCAAACCCCTGGGCTGGAATCCCATACCCATGAATTACAGCTGATTTTGAGGGAGCCTGGGGTTGCTTAGAAACCTGAATTGCTCACGGGAAGGCAGGGGCACCTGGAGGTGGCTGTGCTTACCGGCATGCCTGCTTTCCCTGGGTGCCCTGGAGGGCCAGGAGCTCCGGGTTTTCTCTGCATTAAAGAGAAGTGTTGGTGGAGCACATCTTGCTGTCATAGTGCTTGGGTAGAGGAAAGCCCTCCAGCTTGCCATAAAGAGGGGAAAAACAAACTTGGACCACTACTCACCGGCCAGCCAGCGTGCAGCAGCTGGTAAAAGGATGATTGCTGAAAGAATGGGAATAAACATCAAACTAAATCCTCCCTAAATCCCCACGTTCCTTTTCTGCTGGGAAAGAAAACTAACTTCCAGTACACAAACTACGAGGTGTATCTCATGTGGGGCGGTACCAGACTGTACTATTATCCAGGCTGCCAATACCCAGGCTGGGAAAGGAGGTTCTCTTCCTCCTCGAGTCCATTGAGCTGCCTGGGAATGTTGTTTTTCAGCATAGCAGGGACTTGTTCTGTTGCACTGCTCCTGCTGCAGCCCTGCCATGTTCCCCAAACCCATAGATGGGTATCTCAGTGCCCTCCTGCAGTTCTCACCATGAAGCTCAGCCAGTCCTCACGGGAGTTCCTCCAGAGAACAACGGTGGGGATGCCAGGGATGCCCGTAGGACCTGGGTCACCCGGGGGTCCCATCCGCCCCATGGCTCCAGCGTGACCCTAAGAAGAAAAAGGCAGTTCTGTAACTCAGCCTGGGGTTTGGACACTTGTCACAAGTTGGGCACAGGTCCTGGCCGGGATACTTGTCATTGCTGGGGAAGCAGGAGCAGAGGGATGTTGGTATCACATGGCAGCATCCCTCCAGGTGATTTAGCAAGATGCAAACCCAGACCATCGGTGGTGTTTCCCTGGGCCCTTGGCCACATCTCACAGCTTCACCCATTTTTCTGGATACTCACTTTGTCTCCTTTGGGGCCCACCAGTCCACGTCTCCCAGGGCATCCCTACAAGGAAAGAAAAGCTGCGTTATCCAACCCTGAAAGTAAGACACTGGCATAGGTTGCCCAGCAAACCAGCTTACACCACCCATCCATCCATCCCCATTGCTCCCACCACTCACTGGCAGCCCTGGGGGTCCTGGCAGCCCTGGGGGTCCTGGCTTCACATGGGCCCCATATCCATGAACTGATGGTGAGATGGGGTGCCCCAGGGGGGTGTGAGGATGCTCTGGATCCCCTGCAGCCATCCCTGAGGAACCCTTGGGTGCAGCTGCCTGGTGTGTCAATGGGGACGCTTTGGAGGAGGCAATAGACTTGGTGGCACCGCCAGGTTTGATGGGTGGGAGGTGAAGGCGGCTGTCTGCATTGCCCTTCAGCTTCTCCGTGGTGATATTCTCCTCCTGCCCAGGGTTAGAGGCTTGCTCTTTCTTGGCTGATGGACAAAAGCACCATAAGGGACCAGGCACTGTGATAATGCTTGGGAGAAAGGGAGGAATGTGCATCAACGGACTCACTGGGGATGCCAATGATCCGTGGTCTGCTCCTGCTGATTCCTGGCCTGCCAGGACCAGTGATTTTATTATAGGTGGAGTTCAACAGCTCAAAGCCTTCGTCCTCAATAGAAAGGCTTCCCTCTTCTTCCTCCTGCTCTTCAGCTGTTGGCACCTCAGCAGCAGAGAACAAAGTCTGAGCATTCCCATCTGGATGCAGTCTAAGGGTCTCCTGGGCATCCTCCCATGTCCAAGGTGGGTCCAAGGTCAAATCTGAATGGGAGTGCTTGGAATCCTGGGAAGGAAGGAGGGAAAATAATGAAATCTGACATTTTCTCTCTTTGTAGGTTGTTCTATTTGGGTTCCATGTGTCATCTCTGCATCAATACCCAGTTCTGGACCAAAGTGCACCCTAAGCTTCTCTCATCACCCAAAGCAGAGCAGGACACTGAATGGGTTCCAAGCAGTCCCCCAACTTTGGGACAGTTCATCAGTGCCAGGTGGGTTAGTTCACCTGCCTGAGTTAATTATTGTAGCACAGATTTGTTCATAAGTGTTTCTCTTTGGCCCACACCACCTCCTCAAAGCACACTTTGTAGGGCACACGAAACCCAACACAGGACACCAACGAGAGCCCATGGGAGCTCAGTCCTGGCTGATGTATTGGTGGGTCTGGTGCAAGGCAGTTGACGAACAGAGTCAGTGAGAAGTCACTAGAGGGAGACACAGGTCCGTGCTTGCCTTGCAGGGATAGGAAAGGGAGCAGGGAAGTGCGAGGAGACAGCGAGCATCCTTCCCATCGTCCTTCCCTGAGCATCTCCTTTTGGTTGAACCTATTGCTTGGCACTGATCCTGCTCAGCTCCATGGACCCGACCTGCATGTTCTGTTGGGAGTGAGTAGGATGGGTAGCTGATCCATCCCAAGCACCACCAGCAGCCATCAATATATACGCCTGTGTAGGCAAAGGGCAACCTAGCAGTGAGGAGCAGGAGTTGAGAGAGGCTGTGATAAGGTCAAAATGCAAGAAGCAAAGAGGGCAAGATGGAAAGTGAGGTCTGGAGCCCGGTGGGAGGAGCTCCTCAGTACTAACATCCCAGCCTATCAACACACTGTAATTAGCAGCCACTAGCTCAATTTCCCCCCTGAACAATGCAGCCTGCGGGCCGTGTAATTTGTTAGCAAACCACAGCAAATTGGGGTCAGCCTGACGCACGCTCCCAACATCTGCCCAGCAAAGATCTAATGTTGTTTGTAAACCTCCACCTCCAGCACCTGGCGGTCTAAAGAGGAGCTAATAAACAGCAGAGGGGATGGGAATTCATCTCAAGGGACGAAAGAGGCCTGGGGGAGCAGTGGCACCATGCATCGGGTGATCTTCTTCCTGCAACCAGACACAGTAATTAAACCCACAGCTTCTGCAATCACAGCTGTGCGATTCAATTTGGGGTCTGGCATGCAGTAAATCCAACAAGAAAACGAGAGCTGGTGGGGGCCTGGCATCTTTGTAAGTTCAAATCTGAATAGTTTTAGCTTTGGCTGCTTTGCATTTCGGGGTGTAGATCCTTCAGCCTTGGCCGGAGATAATGTCTGTTTTGTAAGTGAAATGTCATTAACGGGCAGACTATGCAGGACATAAAGAGAGAGCTTTGCAGTCTGACCCTCCTGGAGGCCACAAACACCACCCCCAATTCCCAGCCCATTTCCCCACACTGGCCCATTGGACTCCACCAAGAGGTGGGGCAGGAGACACCTTCAATCCAAAACAGCCCCACTCTTCAAGCCAGTTTCCTTCTAGCCAAGGCCTTAGCTAATAATTAAAAGTCAGCTAGGGAAATAAAAGCTCCCTCCAGAGCCATAAAATGGAACATTCAGGTGCTCGTGCCGCCTTTGTTCACTGCTGCTTCCAGACTGGGCAAAGAGCACTGCTGGGCTCATGGTTTATTACGTGGGTGTCCCATTGGCTTCTGCTATTTACATATCAAAAAGGCAAAGCCATCTGATGCCTAAATAACCACAGAATAGCTGAGATTGGGAAGGACCTCTAAAGGTCACCGAGTCCAACCCATCATCCCATCACCACCACCACAGTGGTTTCAATGCTGTTTTGGGTGCTTTCTGATTAAAAACTGTTTTAATATACAGCTTTAATGGTGAGAATTAAAGCAGTTGAGCTTTCCAACAAGACCCCTATCCCCCATTCTCACAAATATACATCTATATATAATTTTTGATCCAAGCCAAAAGCGTTAATTTCCTTAAAAACACTTTCTTTTTTTTTGGCAATAAATGAAGCCACAAAACGTGCCGGCTACAGCCAGGAGAACTTACACTTCATTCTGTCTGTCTTACAGAGGGGGAAATCGGTGAGCTACGATGCTTTGTGCTGCATCACGAGGAGGGGATGATTCAGCTCATGGAGCACATGGACATCATTAGCCAGAAACCCCCCCAGCAGGCAGAGGACAGAGGAAGGTCGGACTTGAAGAGATGCTGAGATCCTGCCTCGCAAAACCTGCACAAAGCCTTGAGTTTAAAGGCAGGTGCTTCAAAGGAAAACTGCTGGTTTGCAAGGGCTGGAGGAGGGCTGAATGGCAAAGCACTAAAATAAAATCCAACATCATTTTTAAGGGCAGAGGAAAAGACGTCTAGGTGATGTTGGATGGCATCAAGGGAGGAAGAGCACAGTGGGAAGCCAGCGCTGGAAGCCTGAGCTCTGTCTAAAGCAGAAGGTTTAAAGGCTCTAAATACCAGGTGCACACATTAAGCAGCATTGGCCTTCCTCTGCAACCCATCAGCTCCATCAGTTCAACCATGGCAGCATCCCATCCATCAGGATGGGGACACAGACTATCCCTAAGTGCCCAATGGCAGTGCCTGGGAGGGCAATACAGGTGGCTAGAAATCCCAAATGAAACAAAGAAATAGGGTGAGACACCAGGAAGTTATGCAGAGGGCCATTTCCTGCAATGCAGAGCCGTACCTGAGCTGATGGGCCCTGGATCTCATCGGTTTCTTTTGGTACCTGCACAATTGGAGAGTAAAAGAGACATCAGGGGGTGCTGAGTTCAGAACTTGGCCAGAGGGTGAAAGCACACCCTGGGCAGAGTTCTGAGGACGGCCTGGGTGCAACGTGTGACTGATGGGGGCTGATGTACTTCTGGAAAGATTACTGAGTAGGCTAATATTCAATTTTCCACCAACGCTGACAATATAGAAGAAGAAAACATCTGAAAGGATGATGCAATGCAGCAATCTTGCAGGGTGTGAGCAAGAACTTCAAAGTGATGCCCAGCTCCTGGTGACAGCTTTCCCCCCCACTGCTATAGCAGAGCTCCAGCTGCATTACTCCACAGCTGCTCTGAATTCCCCTGAGTTTCACACATGGCACACACAGCCGTGCACACACCCAGGCTTCTTTTGGCTCAGAAACCTCTTCCTCTGCACCAAACCCAACTATGACATCAAGGGACAACCTCCATCCCATGTGCTGACCATCACCACCACGACCTTCCATCATCCCAGCCCACAGCAGGCACCCAGCTCCCTCCAGGCTGCTTTAGCTCCCAGCTGCCCCACACCTTTGGCCATGTTGCAGAGTGGTCCCTCGGAGGAGGACTGATGCCAGAGGAGCGTGCACATGTCACGGCGTGGCTGCGGCAATGCTCACCAGCTGCTGCTGCATCCCCCATCACAAAGGTCAGCTGCTGCAGAGCACCCTGGGTGGGGGGGGAAGGTAAACAGAGATTCACCTGCATGCTTCCTCCAGAGGAGAGGGGGAAAGCCTGTAGAGTTGCCAGCATTCTGCAGCCAGGGGCTTCTTTGGGTTGGGGTGGGCACTCAGCATCAATAAGCTCCCCACCCAATCCAAAGCACATCAACTGCAAAGTGACTTCCAAGTTGGGCTGGACAGGGCTCTGAGCACTGATGGTGCTGTGGGTGTCCCTGTGCATTGCAGGGAGTGGGATCAGATGGCCCTTATGGGCCCCTTCCAATTCAAACAATTCAGTGACTCCTTCAGATAGAGGTACAACCACACTTCATGTAGATAAAGCAAACCCCATCCCCAAACACAGCCCTGCCCAGCCCTCACCTCAAAGGGGATCTCAAAGGACTCCACCAGACCTCCGATGACGAGCAGCCCCTCGGTGCTCACACCCATCCCCAGGTAGCCGGGCCAGCTGGCTCTCTCCACCAGCCGACAGTCCACGTGCAGCTCCAGGCTCTCCTGGGAGATGCTGAGAGCAACTCTGTGCCAGCGCCCATCACTGAGCAGGGAAATGGGGAACCTGCATCCCCCAGAGGGAAGAGAAGAGGCAGAACATGAAACTTGGGTCCTACACAATGAGGGATGAGGCACCACCCTTATCAATCACCTCCCAGGGCTCCTCCATTCTTAGCGTGGATGCTAAGGATGATACAAGGCTATTGTTACAAATAAGCACTGTGCTGATACATCACAGTGTCACATCAGTGCTGTTGGGCAGGCTGGCTTGTCTCCAGCAGAGCAAGAACAGCCCAGGAGGAGCAGATAAAGCAGCAAACAGCCCCTAAGTGTCACTTACTCATAGTGCCTCCTCCTCGTGGTGACAAAGACCAAACCATATGGGCTAACCCGGATCTGGAAGAGCACATGGCTCTGATGGCTCAGGATGGTCACCAGGCTGGTGTCCTCCTGCAGTGAGTACCTGAGCTTCATCAGCACACTCAGCTCGTCTGCAAACCTGGGAGAAAGAAGGATGGCATAAAATGTGTCACAGTACAAATGAGCCCAGTGAGAACAAGGAAGAAAATCCAAGAGCAAATAGTCCTTCTGGCTGTAAGGCTGGATACCCAGCAAGGACATAAAGCACTGTCCATATAGCCTTAATGCCTCTGTCTGGCATACAATCTCAGCACCCACCTGTCCCCAAACACCTCCTGTGTAGGAATGCTGAGGGTGGAGTATTGCCCGATCTGCAGTGTGCTGCAATTGGCCTCATTGTAGCTGAAGGAAACGTTGCTGAGGTCCTGTGCATGGGCAGTCATTTTGTCCAGCAGGTTCACTTCATCTGCACGAGAGGAGAAATGATCAGCAGCTGAGCTGCCCTCACTCTGCTCACTTCATTCTTCTTAGTGGGAGGGGCAACACAGATGGAACCTCATCAAGGATGAGGTTACAGGCAGATCAGAGTGAAAGCAGGGGATGCTGTTGGGTGAATGGCAGCCCCACACAAACCACAGCTGAGGATTCTCTACAGTAAATAACATTCAAGCTTTCCCTGAGAGGGCATGGGCTTAATGCATGACCTGAGCATGTGATGGATGTTAACCACATTCCATGAAAACACACAGGGTGAACTGAAGCACGTGCATTCCTAAATAGAGAACAGCAAAGCCTCAGCACCAAACCCTCTGCAGCTTCTCCCCACAACTAAGGGTGGTGTGTGTCCACTCAGAGGGTTATACAACAGGACTTCAACCTTTCCCTCCCTGCTCTGGGGAGCAAAGAGATTTCACTTGAGACTCAGTGGCTGCAAGTTGGAGGGGACAGAGCCAAGGCAGGAAGAGAAAGAAAGAGCACGTTGCTCCAGGGAGGAGTGAATGCCTCTAACCACCCATGGAGAGGACAGAAAACACCAGGGAAGCGAAACCTTCTCGGAAGAAAAGCCTGCTGCACACATTGTTCAGACAGGAAAAGCCGAACATGGGCGGGCATCCAACACATTGCACACTGCTGCTGCTTTGTGTTGGGGTCTGCAGAGGGATGGGGCTTCTGGGGACAGCACCCTGGGAGGAGGGAGGACTGCTGGGAGCATAAGGTGACCCTGAGTGAGGACACATTGGCCACAAGGGAAAGGAGGCCAGGCTGGATGGGGCCCTGGGCAGCCTGATCTGGTGGGGGGCAACCAGCCCATGGCACAGGTTGGAGTGGGGGACTGTAGGTTGCCTTCCAACACAAGTTATTGTGGGATTCCACAGTTCCATCTCATACAGCTCCTCAGCCATCTCCTTGCTGAGCTCTGACCTCAAAGTGAAGCTCCTGGTCTCAAGGAAATTGCCCTGAGCTGCTACAGTTCACCTCAACCCCACATGTTCTCCACACATCCTTCCCAATAAACACTGTGGAAACTGATGCTTTATCTATCAGCGACGAAACAGTTCATTAAGTTGAATCTAACAGCACTGTTAAGCTTCCACCTAACATCATCCAAGGCCGAAACCGAACCTTCAACCTGAGAACACTGGAGATGTGCAAGGCATGGCAGACCTGAGCCGGCACACCCAGCTGTTAGTCACTGCTGAAAGGCAGCAGGAAGGGGTCTGATCTCGTGCCAGCAGCCATCTGTCGCACCGCCATAGAGCACATGTTGGATCCGATCCCTGCCACTCTAGTTCTCCAGGTTCTAATCAAAGAACGGAGACCTGCAAGAGATGAACAGCACTGTGCTGAAGGCTGCTTTGTACACCCAGCCCTGGGGCTTGTGAGTCCCGGCACTGTGCTGTCCTGTTGGGTCAGATCATGGAACTAAGAGCTGCTCCATTCTGGTAGAGGTAGCAGCAGGAGGGAACAAGAGCAAATCTGCACAACCAGCGTGAATAGAGGGCTCTGCTAAGCTCTATCTCATGCAGCCTGTACTAACATGCTCCAATGGTGACAAGTGAGGCTGGGGAAGCAGCTGCAAGGACTTCCCAGCAAACTGCCCAACAAAGTTGGAGCTTGCAGGAGACCAAGGCAAAGAAGACAGACCCCACCTGCATGGGGTCTAACATGGGAGATCTACTATTGCAAAAGCATCTGGCAAAGGTGCTGCATCTGTCCCAACCTGTCCTAGCGTGGGGAGATGTTCCCAGCCACGTCTTCATTCAGCACAGCCAATTTTCCCCTTGAAAAGAACGGCTGCAGGTCAGCACATGGCTCACCTCTGCTGAGACATGGCCACATCAGGCTGCAGTTATTCACTCTGGAGACAGTGGAGCTCCCTGCAAAGCACCGGGCTCTTGACCTTCATTTGATGGGGACAAATGTTCCCAGCCCTGTGCACACTCTGGCCTGGGGGATCTTCAGAACAGGGAGAGGAAGGGGAGGGATGCTGAGCAGACAGAAGCAGCCCTTCCACCCTCCTCCCTGCAACATTGCTCACAGCAATACAGGGAGAAAGAAAAAAAAGGGGGGGAAAAAAAAACTACAGAAAAGGAGCATTTCCCAGGCTAACAAGCTGACATTTCACAGCCAAAAAGCACTCCGCTTTCACCTCGGGCAAAACATGTGCACGTTTGTGATTCATTCTACACCCACAGCTGCCAATTTTCCTGCACAAACCATCGGATCATTGAGGTTTCAATCCTTACCAAACTCTCAAAAGCTCCTCCAAATTCTTTACACTCCCTTCCTGCAATCCACCTTCCCCGTTGGTACATTTGGACCCTGTGGGCAGCCTTAAGGCTCATGGCCACACTCCAGTTGGGAACGGCAATGCCTGCATGCCATCCGAGCATGTCCCAAGCTGTGCTGAGTGCTCTTTTTCATCATGGTCCTCCCATCCACTGCAACTGTCTGAGGTTCTGAGCCTGACCACGGTTCACCACGGCCATAACCTGAACCAAAGGGGCTCCTCACCCTATGAGAGTCAAATCCTTGGTAACTTCCAGCATAGACACCGGTTCCTTTCCCTGTAGGAATCCTTTCCTGGACACCGTGATAGGATGTGTGAACCATCCATCCCCTTGGGGCTACTTCCAAGTTCAGGGTCTCCCCCTACCAGACAGATCCCAAAGGCACCACCAGGGCCAGCTGTGTGCCAGATGCTCCATGTTTGGGAGGTTCGGAGGTCAAGGTCACAGCGAGGGCTGATGCTGTTCCTGGTGAAGGGGCCGTGCAAGGGGGGAGCAAGGCAGCGGAAATACCAGCCTGGGTGTGTTAAACATGCAGGGTGGGATCCACAGCCTCATCTGCACATGTTTGGCTCAGAGGAGGCAGGAAAATGTACAGCATGGAGGTCCCATGGCCACAGTGGAGGGTTGGGGAGGAGGTTGCCATGATGGAGCAGTTCTGGGCATCACTTCATGCCTCTAGGAGGGCTGCAGGGTTTGGGTCAGGCTCTGGCTTTGCAGCAGCCTCAGCCATAAGGGAGGTCAAAATTAAGCAAATTAAGTAGTGCATACAGTCAGCATAAGGGTTGTTACAGCCAAGATGGGAGGTTATAGTTGAAACCAGCCGAGTTGTGGAAGAAAACGAATGGCACTTTCACTGTAAGGTATAGGATTCCCAAAAGTCCATTCACTTGGAGAGCAAAGGCACGAGCAAGGCATTATAATGAAGCCATTAATAAGGATTCAGAGCACTGCTTAGGGCGGGCAGGCGCCTGATCCACTTGTTAGAAAGACCCACAAGAAGAGGGAATTGCTTAAAGTGAGTTTAGCAGCTTAAGGGCTTATCCAGTAAAGTGTGGGTACCACTGCAGTGCCTGCTCCTCACTATGACCTGCCATTGAAATCACTGTCCTAAGGGACAAGGGCTCAGCAGCAGGAAGGCAGACAAAGCCCCAGCAGTGGGATTCCTCCCTCATCTGTATTTTCCAGCTCTGTCACAAGGATGGATGTGTCCCTTTACTGCCAGGAGCCAGAGATGCCAAATGTGAAGCACCAGCCTGGAGATGACAGGGGTGAGAACCAGCTCTGCTTCAGGGGTTGAAATGGGGGACAAAATAGCTTTTGGCTGACCTCATACTGATCTCTGTGGGCATTGCTAACCCACATTGCACCAACTTTTTTGCTGGCTGCAGGACTCCCAGTGGCTGCCTTCCCAACCTTCCTTTTTAAGGAAAAATTCATCTCAGCCGTTCCTTTTTGAAGTGCATACTTGGGAGAAAAATAGAAGTTTCAAATACCAGCTGAAGCTATTTCCCATACGCATCACCAATTCCAGATCCAGTGCCCAATCAGAGGACCACAGCATGGCATTCCTTGCAGCTGCTGGACATGCTCATGCACTAACACCTCCCTCCATCCCTATCCAGAGCTCTGCTGATGCTGTATTGATTAAGCGTTGGCACTTTTGCAGGTAGAGGAGGGAGTACATGAGCATGAGACAGAGCAAGCTGGTGAAAGAACAGCACTTCTTCAGAATGGCACGTCGAGCAGGTTAAAATAAGAGAAGAACTAACGGAGCATCATCTGCTGGCTGCATGTTGTCTTGCAAAGAGATCTCACAGCTCAGAGGCAGCACACACTGGGACTCCAAAGGGCTTGGAGAGGTCTCTGTGCTAAGATTGAATCATAGAAGAGTTGGAAGGGACCTTAAAGGACCTTAAAGGTCCCACTCAGGGACACCTGCAGCTCCATCAGAACAACAGCCTGACCTTGGCAGTCTGCAGGGATGGGGCACCACCACCTCTCTGTGTAACCTGTGCAGTCCCTCATCACCCTGAGTGTAAAAATCATCCTCTTCTATCCAGTCTAAACCTCCTTCAGTTACACCTCGTGATCTTAGAGGCCTTTTTCAACCTTAATGATTATACAATTCCATGAGCAACCTCTGCCACACGCTCAGAGCTCACCCAACCCAGACTGGATGGGATCCCAACACCCAATAACCTCAGCAAGCATAAGAAATCCCACCCCAAGAGCAACATCACTATCTCTACCCACACCTCAATGCCCCACAGTGATCAGACACCGAAACGCCTCGGCGCCACCCGTCTCTCCTCAGAGCAAAGAAAATCTGCTGGCAGCAAAAGTGATGCTTTAAAAATAGCCAGACAGCTTGTTGAGACATTTGGGATCAAAAATAGGAGATCCTGACATTCCTCCCACGTTGGGAGAGGTCTGTGGCAATGGACTGATGGACTGCTGTATTTCATCTGAAGGAGATCTCAGCTTTGACCTTGCGGGGTCACATTCAGCCCTGGAGTGGACAGAGCTGCTCCCTGCCTGGACCTGGAGGTGACAGTGGGGTGACACAACCGTGGGACAACCGTGTAACACCACAAGCTGCAGTTCAGCCTTCCTGGGCTGGGAGCAGTCTGTCTGGGGTTGGCCTGAAGAGGAATAATTTGGTTCACTTTTCTCAGTGGAGAAATGAAGACACGTTTTATAAGGGAATATCGTGTGCAATCTCAGCCATCTCAACTGATGAAACAGCATTTCTGTGTTGGAAAGAGACCAGGAAGACGTGGAGGAGACACCATGGGTTAGCTCTGATGTCTAGATTCACTTCCAACACATCTCCCATTTGTCTGCCAGCTCATTTACCAACTCATTTACCAACCATTTCCAGCTTTCAAATGATGAACTCATTAACAAAGACCTTGACTAAATAAAAAACCCCATTTTACACCCCAATTAGAGAACCTCTCCATCACAGAGACCCTACAGCCTCCTCCTCCCAAGTCCTGGGAGGATCATTTTGGCAAGAGGACCAAACGTCCTCCATGTTGCCGGGGCTTAATGCATTGTGGATGAGCAAGGAAACAAACATCTCCAAAGAGTAACGTGAGGATGCTCCTTAATCACCAAGGCCAAGGAGGAGCCTAAAGATCCAGGGCTCTGTGTGCAGCCCTATGGCCTTCCTCAGCCAGAAATCCCCCTCACAGCTCCACAAACACTCCATCCCCAACAGTGGGCACAGCAGAGCCGGGCAAAGCTCGAGACTAATTATCACAGCACTAATTACCAGCCGTGTGGGACTGAGACGCGCTGTCAAGGTTGACGTGAGCTAAACAGAAGGTGTTCTTTTGTCACAGTGTCGCTCCCTTGAGTTCTTGGAGTGGGAAAGGCGGCGAGGAGGATGCTTATGTCTCACATTTTCTCCCACTTGATGGCCAAAGCTTTTTCAGCTGAGCGCTGTCACAGGGGCTGCAGGTTGAATGAATCCCTCGCACAATGAGGGGATGCTGGGGACAAGGAGTGCCTTTGCCACCAGCTGGCAGCCACAGCTCCACACTCACTCATCAAGGGGATGGAAGGGCACGGAGCCAGCCCAGCTTGTTCAAGAAAAGGGAGCAAAGCAGACATAAATACACACACACACACAATGATTTTTGCTGTGAGTTGGAGAAGCAGCCACCCTGCTCCCTAAGTCCAGTTGTGATTAATCAAATGGTGCTCACCAGGGAAGCCACCACTGTTTGCACATCCCATCCACCCACAGCCCTGTTCCGTCCGTGTCCCCTGGATGTGGATAGATGGAGACCTGCAGGGTTTGCAGGAGCTGAAGGTCCCCAAAATTGAATGCTCCCAATGCTGTAGCAGCACTCAGAACACCACTCCTTTATGGGCAAAGCACACTGTGCAGGTGCTCCTTCCCATAAGGACCTCCAAGCTAAGGGTTAATGCAGTTCCTGAAGCACCGACTTCCCATCTGGTTGGGTAAACAAAGAGCCTGTTCTGCACACAGGGTGCTGGGACACAGCCCTCCTTGGATGCAATCTCCAATGGAGTTCCCAAGCTTTCCTCCCCATGCAACTTCAACCCAAACCCAAAGGAACGAGCATTCCCTCTGTGCTGCAGGGAGGCTCAGCCTTAATCATTTGCAGCCAGCAAGAGCAGAATTGAAACCAGAATCCCCTGCCTGGGCATCAGCCCCACAGCTTTCCAGCTCACATATGGCTTGTGAGAGCAAAGATTGATGCTACAGATACATGTAGCACACACTGAACATAGAGAAGCAGGCTGTCTGCTTGGCCAGAGGGGAGGTGGGAGGCTGTGTCAGCCTATGCAGTGCACTTGGGGGACACACACAGGTGAGGCAATGCAGCCCTGATCTGAGTGTTGACGTTCCTGCAAGCACAGTGCACACATCATCTGGCTGAGCTCCCCAGGGCAGTTTACACAGCCATAGACCTTCAGCACATAGCCTATCCAATACATTTCTCCTCTCAAAAATCCCTCCCCATAGAAAATTCATGCTTCTGCCCTTGAAACTCTTCCTCAGTGCAGTGGAATTTAAAAAGAATGGTGCAAAAATGAGGGGGTAATGTCATATAATGGCAGAACTGAGGACCCATGCATGCAATGGAGAGTCGAGCACATGCAACATGAGATCTGGCATGTTGGAGTTTTTGAGCCCTTTGACTTGTGAACTTGTTCAGATTCACATGGTAGAGCATCACGTCTCCTGGAGGATCAGTAACTGAAGGACAACTCCCACCAGCCCTCAGGAGAGAAGCACCATCCATACAGCCTCTTCACATACCACTCATCCCTTAATTAAGCAGATTTTAATTGGGTGACTCAAAGCTTTAATTAACTGCAAACCATGCACGTTCATTTCTGGGTTGCATTCTCAGACAGCCTTCTACCTGCCTGGTATCACCCAGTTTCCCCACTTCCAGTCCCCAGTGCCTTGTCCACCCTTTGGATCTCGCTCCGGCTGCAGCCCCTGGAATGCAGTTCATGCTCGGTTCCCAGGCTGTGAGCTGCACCACCTCAGTGCTTCCCAGTCAACATTCAGACAGAGTTAAGCCCTACTAAGATAACGGCGCTTTCCTTCTTGCAAACGCATTCCCAGTGATGTGGCCACATAGCAGCCCCTTGCACGCTCCAGCCTGGGCCTAAAACCCACATTTGGGGCAGGGTTTGTGCCCCCCCAGGCGCGGGGCAGCCCCGGGGCTGCGGGAGGGTCACACCGTCCTGCCGCGCCCGCGATGCTGGTTGAACAGTGCATCCTAGCGGACACCTCCTCCTCCTCCTCGAGCATCCCCACCGCCCGCGAGCGACCCTAAGGGAGTTACCCCCGAATCCCCCCCAAACTCATCCCATCCCCACCTTTCGGGGAGGCTCCTTTCCTACCTGCCTGCAGCCCTGAGCCCGTTTCGGGAAGCTCCAGCCCCGCCGCTCCCAGGGGCAACGCGCAGAGCAGCGCCAGAGCCAGCGCCCCGCAGCGCATCGTGCGCCCGGTCCCGGCCCCGCACCGCCCCGCAGCTACGGGACCCCCGCGGGGGGGTATGTGGGAAAGGGGGGCAAGGGGGGAGAGAAGGGGAGGGGGTGAGGAGGAGCACCCTCCTGCCCTCCCTCCATTCATTCCTCCGCCCCCAGCACGGGAGGGGTGGGCGCTGATGTTACGGGGCGGGGGGAATAGCGTGACCCCCTCCCCACGTGCTAAGCGGGGCCGCACTTACACACGGGTTTCTTGCGCAACCACGGGCTGCTGGGGGTTACGGGTTAAGGATTTCCCCCCCCCCCCCAAGTCCTCGTGGGCACACAAAGCTCAGAAGCGCTGGAGGAGCCCTTTGCTTTGCATTCAGAACATGTGATTGCTGATTCCGATTCCAGCGCTGACCTTCTGGCCCAGCAGAACATCTCCTGCTGCATCTCTTTATCTTGCAGTGGATTTCTAGCGGGGGAGATGTGCACGCAATGCCCTTTGCTCTCTTCCTGCAGCAGCACCCCGCTGCCACGGGAGCTTTCAGGTGGATCAGTGAACAACCACCTCCTCCAGAGCAGCCCCAGGAAATGGAGATGGGGGTAAAACTGCGGTTGTTGGCACGTGAACACAGCTAACCACCAAGGAACCTGCTCAGGTGACCCTGTCCTTGCTCTGAGCTTGCTGCTGCTGACCCCCAGGCACCCTGCTGCCTTTCACATCCCCTGTTTCCCATTGGAATCGAAACATCCTCTCTGTCTGAATACCCGAGGATCTGCTGAAGAGAAGCATTAAGTGCCCTGTCTACGATCAGGCACTTCTGGAAACAGCACTGAGGATGGGGACACCACCCACGAGTGGGATGGGGGGGGATGCGCCGTGCTGTGAGGTCAGTGGTGGGACACTCACCAGCATCTCCCACCCCCTAAGGTGAATATTCCGGGGGGGAACGACCTCAAAGCGCAGTGGTGGGAGGCGAATCAGCCCTTTTCCAGTATTTTGTTTTGTTTTGTTTTTCCTATGTAGAAAAGGACTGAGAATGCTTCCCCCTAACGGCAACACGAGGTGTGGGGAGTGGGAAACGCTGCTTCGGAGCCCTTGGTTTGGGTCATCTCAGAAATAAAATCCTGCTTATCTTTATGCTCTGCTGTCCTCTGTTCCTAAGGAACCCAGAGCCTGCGCAGCCCAGGGGACAGCCAAGGGAAGTGATTCTGCTCCACACTTCACCAATAACTCACTGAATGACCTCAAGCCAATCCATCTTCCTCCTGTGCTACATCCTGACCTGGTGACCGAGAGACAGAGGACCTTCTCTGTGCTCACATGTTGTAAGGGGTGGCTAATATAAAGACGTTAACAAAGATGATTGTAAATATACACAGGTTATATGCAAAGGAAAACTCACCAGTGTTGATGCCTTGGCTGAGGAAGCTGGGACAGTCTTCACTGAGGAGCAATCTCCAAGAGATGCTGCCTCAGTGGGGGTCAGCCCTTAAATGAGGTCTTAGAGGAGGTGGAGCCCATCTCACTGATGGACTGACCCAACACTTGCCTCAGCTGATTAATCAGAGGTTCAGGCTGTGATTACCAATTTCCCATACACATGTGCACACGAACCCCAGGTGGGACCTCATCACAGCAAGGAAGACCAAGACCTCGGGTTCCAAAGAGCACTGAAAACTGCAATGCTCCTCCCAAGGGCTGCTCCACACTGGGGAGTCCTTAGAGCCGTCAGAAGGGTCACAACAGCAGAGCCCAGGGAGGAAGATCCACACAGTGCTCAGCCCAGGTGGGGAATAAGGCAGGTAAAGAAATAAGTTGTTCCTCCCTCATGTGCCAGCAGCCCTTGGGTTTGCTCAGGGCAAGAACTTCAAGGTCTTAGCAAGCACCATCATCATCTTTGCTGGCAGAAGCAGTGTGCCGGCCCCCAGCAGACCACACGCTGCTGATTTCCATGCTCACAGTGCCCCAAGGTAGCACCAAAACATCCATTCCATTTCTTACAGCAGCCAACCTGGGCCCCTTACATGCAGCTTCCTTCCCAGGCTGCCACTGGGAGCGATGGCTGGAGGCGGGCTCCCATTCAGCACTGCACACACCGGCTGGGACTTTGTCAGGTCAGTTTGATTTTGGTTTGTTTGGTTGTTTGTTTGTATTTTGCTAAGTTTTTATTTTAATTCAAGGACTTTGCTTCATACAAAATGTAATTGTAGAAACAACTGCAGAGTTCAAAGTTTGGCTGATAAATGGTACTCAGGCAGCAAACTCGGCAATCACAGAATCTTTGTTTTCTCTTTCTTTCCTTCCCCTTCTTTCTTTTCCCCCTTGGGTAAAGTTCCAGTTGTGTTGCATGGTTGGAACTTTTTCATCCTTTTTAACACCGTTTTGTTGTTGTTTTTTTTTTCTCTTTTTCCTTTTCTTTAAATAGAAAGTTTTGCAACAAACCCCCAATTTATATCAAATATAATTAAAAATTAACAACTGATGAATACATTGTATCAAAAAAGTACGAAGATAAACATTTTCCATGCACATACTTTTTATATATATGTATATATGTATATATTTTACATGCAAACATTACTTATTCAAAGTACAGCCACTACGAGACTGGTTCTGGATGCAGAAAACTGATCGGTGCAATTCAAGTTTGGCAACTCACTATGAGGACCCTTGGAGTTATGACGTATGCATTGAAGAAACAGCGAAGAGGCTGTAAAAATAGAGGGGAAAGGGTTCTATGGACAACCTTGGTCGGGCTCCTCTGTCACCGCCATCGCTGGAAGCAACGACCCCTATGGGGAAGGCGGAGGGTCGGACAAGTGGAGCTGCTGCTTTGTGTTCTGTGCAAGAATTGGAGCAATCCCACACCCCTGTTGGGCTTTGGAGGGGGGATTGGTGTGGGGCTGTGGGGGCTGAGGTTGAGTATGACAGAGGAAGGGGCAAGGCAGAGGGGAAGGAAAGGCAAAACTGCTCGGTGCAGAAAGATGGCTCGTTTGCTTTGCGGTGTGGGTGCAATGTTTGCATGCAGTGTTGGAGAGGTTCCACTTTCTCCTCTCCTCCTTGGAATAAAAGAGTAACGTTTTCTTTAAAATTTCAAATAAAGCCTTTGTGCCTTTGTGTCAGGAAAAATGTATAAAACATTTGGTCACAATCATGCTGAAGCCTGAAACAGGAAGATCCAGCAGATAAAGCTACAGAACGGATGAAGGTCTCACTGACTGGGGTGTGGATGTGTTTCCTTACGTGTCATCTTGTTGCATAGCCCTCCGTTTGCAAATTACAGCCATTACCCATAGAGGACCTCTGGCTACCGCACTTGCTTTATTCAAAGTGCACATAAATACAGAGACAGAGACAGGAGTTATCCTTTAGCAGAATCCAGGGATGAGATCGGCCAGAGATTATTATTCAGTAACAGAACAAAAAAAAAAAAATACACGCAACGGAACGCGACAGGTTGAATTTCTCCAACAGAAAAGCTACAGGAGATGTGAAGAAACCATCCTACAGCAGGATGCTCCCAGCACAGAACCCCGGAAGGACCTTGCTGAGAGCATCAGAGACCTCCTGAGTGTTTTGGTAGCCTCCAACACCCTAAAACCACCCTCGTGTCCAAACCTATCGGCAGGTCCGCCGGGATCTCCACCCGGTTTAAGCTTTGCCTTGAGAAGTTCCACAGTTCTGGGGCTCGGTTGATCCTCTGAAGTAATTCAACTGTCCAACCGTTTCCTATCGTTACTTTTAGCAACGTGCTCTACGGGCACCTCCCACCCCTCCTGCTTTAACCTTCTGCCCAGGAACTGCTTGGCTTCTGGCCTCCCGTGCACCAAATTAGCCCTACTGAGGTTCTCCAAAGCCACGGACACCAGGTCCTGCCCAGGAGCTTCTTTTGGCGCTCTCTCCCCATTGCCATATCAGCTGTGCCTCTTTCCCAGGCTCAAAGTGCAGAAATCCACACGTGCACAAACTAAAAAGTCATCCAACGTAAAAGTCGTTTGCAAGAACACAGAAATCTCATCCCTGAGAATCAGAGTTAGAGGTTTTGATACTTTTGTTTCGTTTTCTTTTCTTCTTAACAGGCAAATAAATAAAAACGAGACTCTCTCCATCTGCCCCCAACACAAACGACGCACCACGGGACACGGCCACGGCTCTCGCAGCCCAACTACAACTCCAGACATGCAATGGGAAAGGCGCTGCTCCTCTGGGAGCATCACTGCAGCTCTCCCACAGGACCTAAACATCGGTCAACGAGACAACACCAGACAAATGAGACAAGGCCAGTTCCAACTGCTGCAGTTACAACCCTTCCCGCTCTCAACGATGAAATTATATTTAAAATAAAGGCAAAAAATAAAAATAAAAAAGGAAAAAAAAAATACCAAGAAAAAAACACCAAACCAACCCCAAAGCGTCTTTGCCTTCCCCACTATCATCTTCTAACCCTGCCCAGGCAATGTGCTTGCCATGGGACCTCCACCCTTGGCTCCTGCAGGCACTGCCCCAGGCCCCGCTACCCCCACGTCCGATGCATCGAAGCAAGAGTTTGCGTCATCATTGCCATGTAAGATTTCAAAGGTTAGGCACTTAGTAGTGAACAACTGGAGCATTCGGTAGAAACGGTGGGACCTGGAATGACAACTGGACTAATCCTCTACAGAAAGAATAATTTCGTTGGTTGTTTTTTTTCCTTTTTTTTTCCCTTTTTTTTTTTTTTTTTTTTTTTTTACTGTACAATTTACAAAAATGCACACAATGAAAAGTTAAAGTTCTATCTAATAGCTTGATATAAAACCAATAACATTTCTTCTGTTCAACCCTACGCTTTTTTTTTTCCTGTATTTTTAAAGTTTTTGTGGGTTTTGTTTCTTTTTACCCCCCCCCTTTTTTTTTTCCTTTTTTCTTTTTTTTTTTTTTTTTTTGCTAAATCAAGCTTATATTGTAAACAAGACAAAACAGTGAGGGCGTGTTGCAGTCGACAGGAGAGAGGGACAGGAAGAAAAGTCTCAGCAGCAAGGAAACAGTCCTTAGGAAGGAGCTCTCGTGTGGCTTTCTGGTGGGCGTGGAGGACCCGAAGTGGTGATGCACGTGAGAGGTCCGGGGTGAAGCAGCGAGTTCCTGGGAAGGGTCGCTGTGGCTGAACATCAAGTCCCAACGGACTGTCCTTTGTTCTGATCTGTGGGGTTTTTTTTTTCTCCTCTCCCAGTTCATTAGGTAGATCTCTTCCCTCTTAGCGGGGAATGAGATAAAACGCAAGGTCGAGCTTTGTTTGCCAGTGTCCCTTTTGCAACCCTGACTCCTGCCCAGATATGAGTGGGACAGGTGAGGAAAAAAATAATCATGAAGTAGTAGCCCAACCGCTCGTTGAACCAATCAACTGGTCAAACAAATTGGCACCAAACAGTGCCAATCCAAAACAGCATTGATGGTCTGCTCGTCTGCCAGCAGGGATGGCTCCTCGCAGGCCTCATGGTTGGGTACCTGGTGCACATCTCTGAAAGCAGCAGGGAGGTGGGGAGAGGTGCGCTGCCCCCTGGGAGGGAGCCTTCTTCCTTGGTATCTTTTGTTGGAAAAAAAAAAAGAAAAAAAAAAAAAAGAATTAAAAAAAATAAAAAGAGGGCAGGAGAGAGGCTGCACAAGTGTCTCCGGAGGTCTCGGAGTGGGACAGAGCAGTTCTGGCAGCAGGGGCCACCCCCTGGCACTGTGTGTCTGAGCGCACAGCCTTCCAGATGATAAAACTCATCAACTTTCCCCGCGTGCGCCTCCGAGGGTTTGGCTGTGCCGCTAGCACCAGTCGTCCTCGTCGGCTTCGTGGTAGTAGCTCCGTCCCCTGGTGCCAGTGCCGGGCCCCGTGTTGAGCCCCAGCGTGTAATGGTAGCCATTGGGCACCCGGCGTGCTTGGTGAGACTGGGAGGTCAAGGAAGAGACGTAAGAAGTCCTGGAGGAACGCCCCGAGTTGGTGGCCACGGCTTCCTCGAAGGTGAGCGTGTCCTCGGGTGCTGCGCCCACGGGGCTGTCGGCGGCGTCACGGTGGCCCAGGTAGGGGTCGGAGCCGATGCGGGCAACCGCGGCCGGGGGCGGCTGCTGGTCCCCACGCAGCAGTGCATTGTGCTCAGACAGCCCGCGGCTCAGACGGCCCGGGGAGAAGGGTGGGAGGCCGCCCGGCGACGTGCTGAAGTGTACAGGCGAGGAGTTGGCGGTCTTGTAAGTGATGCTGGGGCGTGGGGTCAGGGGGGTCTGCGGGAGCTGCCTCCGACCCCGGCATGGGGTACTAGCACCAGATGTCGACAGCAAGGGGCTCCCGTTAACCGAACCACTGCCCTACATCAAAATTGGAACAGAGCGAATGAAAAAAATAACAACCAAAAAAAAACCAAAAACAACCAAACAAAAAAAAAAACCAAGAAAGAAAGAAAAAGAAATAAAAAAGAAGGAAACGCCGGACGAACACAAAGGCAGGCAGGTGTAAAACAGAAGGAGAAGCGACAGGAGGGAGAGACAAGTCACAAGAAGAAAGAGAAGGAAAAAGAGAGAGTTTAGGCACGCACAGTTAAGGGAAGGAGGTTCTCGAGAAATAATTAAACAGGAGATGCGAAAAGTTGGAGAACTGAAGTTCTGCAAGCAGTGGGTAAGGACAGAAACAACTGGAGCACCGGTAGGATGCGAACTCCAACAGAAAGGGACGCTGCCTGGGGAGAGGACCCACAGCACACACACCCCAACATGCCCTTACCTCAACGACTCCGTGAACAGCCCAACAATCTGCTGTGCTTGTTGGCAAACCAGCACTCTGCTTTGGGGCAAAGCTTTGCTCAGCTTCAGCCAAGAGCTGTGAACGTTGGCACTGGGGAGGGGGGTGTCTTTTTTTTTGTGCTCAGAACTGAATCATGGTGGGAGAGTTTTGGGATGGACTTTTTTAATAGTTTTGATTGGAATGTATTTTAGTCCTAAATAGGCACTACCTGAGAAACAACAACTAAAGGATTTTTTTTTGTATGGGCTCTAGTTTTTTAACAAGATGGCTCCTTCAAGAAAAAACACTGAACACTGTGTTCACCTTATACTTGTTGACACTGCACCCTTGCTACTGGCATGGAAGAATAAACTGGCAGCTCCCTCGGTTACTAACAGTGATGCATGGGAGAAAACTGAGCTACAAAGAGGAAAAGAACCATGAGCAGGAGAAGCAGCCCATGCTTCAACACTTCTGTTCACCTTCTCCCAGGGCAATGCAAGAATAGCCCTAGGAGCACGTTTGTCTTTTTTTTGCATGTAATGGAGATGATGGGGAGCATCCCCACTACTCAGTGACCTAGAATTTCCAAGGGAGGATGCCAAGCCTTTTTCATGGTCATACATTACAACAGGCTAATGGATACTCCAGCACTGGAGGTGTTCAAAGTCAGGCTGGATGGGTCTTTGGCCAACCTGATCTGCTAAAAGACATCCCTATCCATGACGGGAACTTGAACTAGATGATGAGTTGCTTCCAATCCAAGCAATCCTACGATAAGCCTTAAAGGCTTTCCCTTCTACGATCTTTCATCTCCTCTATTTTAAGAGAGGCACAGAAAATGTACATCCCTGGCAGAAGTTAAGGCTCTCCTCCCACCCTGCATCTCCTCACCTGTCTGTGGGGACCTTGCTCAGGCCCACCATTGGGCGAAGTGGGCCTGCTCTGATCAGCAGACTTGGGCTGGGATCGGTCCCGGCTGCCATAGCGATCACAGGAGTAGAAGCGCTGCTTTTCTGAAGAGGAGGAAGAGTGCTGCTTCCTCTCTTGGGACCGTCCACGCTCCTGCTTCTTGTCCTTGGAAGAAGATTCACCAGACTGGGCCACTGAAAGGAGAATATTAGTTGGTGCTCACCAATGTGGGAAGAGCACGGAAATATGGAGCAGGGATCCCGAATCACATATGGACGGACTAATCCCCATTAACCACAAAGCTCTTACCAGCTTCCCCATCGGCCAGTTGATGTGTGGTCCTGTCCAAGGACTTCTGCTTCTTCTCTTTCCGCCGGTGGCAGCGGTGGTGGTGGTGGTGATGCACCTGGTCCGTGGGCACACGCTCCAGGGAGTACTCGTAGAGGTGCATGGGGTGCGGGCGCTGTGGGGTCAGCGTGGAGATGGAGCGCTTCATGGGGCTCGTGTCCGGGATGGGCTGTGGGGCACAGGGGGCATGGAGCAGGGTCAGGGGACAAGCACCTCACCTTGCTGAGCTGCTCATATCCCAGCACAGGGTGGGTTTTATAGCAATAGACAGGGGTGAGGAGGGGGCAGGAGAAAAATAGTTAACTGGCTCTAATTGGGATGGGCAGAAGAACTTGGAATGGTGGACTTAGCGCTAAGTTTGAGGAGCAAATGAGATCTCCATTTGCTGAAATGGGCTTTGCTTTCAGTTTTGTGCCAGTCCACAGGTATTTCGGGTGCAGAGCAGGATGCAGCATGTCACACCACACACAGCCTCATGGCAGTCAACAGTAGATGAGCAAGAGCATAGGGCAGCACAGTAGCCAAGCATCTCACAAAGGCTATTCTCCAAGACTGGTTCTACCCAAAGCTGCTTCAGGGCCTGGGATCATCCCAAAGCAACTCCAAAGAGGGGAAGCATGAAAGCATTTCTGGGCATCAGATGGAAAGGGAGAAAAATCAGAAATAAAGAAATGGGCAAGGTATGGGCCAAGCCACCTAAGAGCTACGACTGCCTCCCTGCACCTGAAGACAACTTCCATCCAACTGTTAAACCTCTCCTCTTGTCCCATCATTGCTCTTGATGTCATCCAGCACCGCAGCTGGATGGGGAGGGAGCTCAGGATGTCCTTTGGTTTGAGGCTTGTTTTGAGTTCTCAGTCCAATAGGTGCTTCAAATGACACTGCCAGCAGAACATTTACTTTGCTCACGGTAACCTTTCCAGTGAGCCTTGCATTATTTTTACCATCTATGCTCTTCTGTTTGCTTTGCCTGAATTTCAGATCTCTGCTGCCCATGATATTTACATAAAGCAGAGCCAGTTGGTTTGCAGCCCTAGTTGGTATTTTGGGGAGGAAGAGCTTCTGCTCCTCCCAGTGTGCCACCATGCATGCAAAGGTGCAATCTCAGATGAATTTTTAGTTGCTGCTCTCTCTTTCAAGTTACCCAAGTGTTGGTGTTTCCTATCAAGGTGCTGTGTTAGAACTGGAAAGCTTGTCACGGACACGAGGAAGATATGGTTGGGCAATCAAGGTGGGGACAGCATCACACTGCTGTTTGCCCAGCAGTGCACAGCTATGGGAGCAAGGTGAGCTGTTGCTTCATCGCTCTCCTCCCACAGTCCTTCCTATGGACAGTTTTTAGAAGCAAGAAATCATATTTAGGGCTTCACTTCTGTCCTCCTTGCTTACTGTTGAGCCTAAAGATGGAGGAGGTGGGAGAGGACTGTAATCTGGCAGTCAGATTTGGGAGTTGAGTAAAAAAAAACCAAGAATACTTCCCATTAAATGTATTCACCAGGATTTCCTAAGTCATCCTAGGAGCTACAGAAAGACACACATTTCCCAATAAAAAGCCAGCCAAATCCATAAGAAATGAACATTTCTCTTTGGACCCAATTCTGTGCTTATTCCTGAGACCAAAGTCCCCATTGGCACTAAAAGAAGGTGGATATCAGCAAGGCAAAGCTTATCCTCCCCAGAAATCCCAACAATGCTCTCATTACGTTAATGGGGCACACACACAAGCCCTGGGAGAGCACACCATAACCCTTCACAGAGTTACTGATTGCTTCTTCATTACCAAACTGGCAGTTTTCACTTCCTAAATCCCCCGTGCAACAAGGCATTCCAAAGAAATAAAGAAGCAAAACAAAGGAAATCCCTGCTATTGCAGCGTGCGGCGTGCAGTTGTGGATCGAAGGGGTGGCAGCAAAGTGGGGAGAGACAGCAGCTGCATCGGTGCAACATCGTACTCCAAATGAGAAGGGAAAGAAGTAAAGGGTTAAGGAAGGTTAATTATTTCTTAACACGGATTTAATAGGATACAACTTAGTGCAAACTACATACTGCTAGGTAACTCCCAGGTGACCGTGCTTTGCTCCTCTGCAAACAATTCGGACAAGATGAGAGACATTATTTGAAGCAGCCCCACAGTACAGCCATTGTCAGACACCGCAGCAGATGTGCAGCAGACATGATGAGGGTGAGAGGGGAGGTGGTGGGGAGCGGGACAGCAAAGAGGCAGGGGAATGGAGGGCATAGGGGATTTGTTTTTAAAAGGGGAGTGTAAAAAATAGATGGGAGATAAACGAGATGTCCAGAAAACAGAAAGAAAGGGAATGTGACGCAAATAAGAATTATAAGGAACTCAAAGATTGGGGGAGCGGAGCAAGACGTGAGAATTGAGGGGAGGGAAGGGGAGACACACAGAGAGGACATTGGTTATTTGGCTGAAGCTACAACACCAGAACATTACATCATCACATGAGGTTAGATCTGCTCAGGTATTACGGGCCTGATTCATCATAAGATCAGAGAGCTTTGGTGAGGGCAGCTGTGCCCTGGGAGACCAGTACTGTGCTCTTGCAAGTGGGTGGCTTTATCTCTGTGTTGGAGCATATCCCAGCAGCATGGGAAGACATTGCTGAGTCTGCTCTGGTCTGGGTGGGACCAGGAAGGCAGCACCGGAGAGGTCATAAATCACAGAATCATTGAGGTTGGAAAAGACCACTAAGATCATTTAGTCCAACCGTCAGGTGCACGAAGAAGCTGCCAGATCCATCCATAATCAGCCATATCTGCCACAACAGAGAGGAGTTTCTCAAGACAAAGCTAGTGGCTTTGCTGTTGGTTACTTCTCAGCATTGGAAGGCTGCTGGGGGTCTAGGATATAGGACAACTTTGTTTTCAGAAGGCTGAAGGGAGGGAATGTGGGTTTGATCGGGGGTCTGTTTCTTTCATTAAGCATCCTGCTTAGTGTTGCTGATAACTCAGAGACAAGATCCCATTCAGTGACTTGCTGGAGCTCTCTTACAAAGAGTGGAGTTTCTGAGGTCAGCTGGGAAATTTGTTAGGCGGTGAAGCATAGCTTACATCAGTCTAAGCACATCGGCATAAATTTTCCTATCTGTTGGAGCCATTACTGCCTATGCAATACATGGCCTTTGAGTTTCGAGGGGCAGCACGTCTTCCACATTCTGCTTCATATGAAGAGCAATGGGGAATGGCCCACGGCCATGGGCTGCTCACTTCTCTCTCTATGAATCAGGCCCTTCGAACAAAAGACACGGCTATGAGATGTTCTGACACACAAGAGGAGGGATGGTGTCTGGAGAGCACCTGGCTTAACACAAGCAGTGAACACATACAATGCCCAAAAATGGTACGTGAAAACCAAGACCTCCTACACACTGAGGAATTAATCACCAAGTTGCTGTAAAAGCCAACTCTTAACGATGAGGTTTCTTTACAAGAAGTTAAACAAAGAAAATGAAATCCTCAATGACGTATTACCAATCAAAATCGCAACACAAGATATACTAATAACTGTGGGAGGAGGAAAACACAGGGAGACTGCTTAATGTCTCGGTGAAGCCTTCCAGGCATGGTCTCCCTAGTATTTTCCATACCTCCTGCATTTATCAAAGAGAACCACAGGAAATCTCCAGCTTATTTCATGGCTGGGGCATTGGAGTCTGCTTCAGCTGTCTGTCTGGATAGATGGCAGACAACTGGCGATGGGATACACACGCCTTTCAGGAATATGGGCTGACAAGCATCTTTGTCCCCAGTTAATCAGAACAGACACTCGTAGGTAGGCAGTCATCATTTAGCAACCCAAAAGGAAGGTTTTCTCTTGCTTGCTTTTTGCCGCAACGAGACGCAAGTAAACCTGCAGACAATGCTGTACTTGCACATGAATGCCCATCATCCAAGCAGAAAGCCTGGTTACCTGGCACCAGGATCAGCTTCCAAAAAACCTCACAGGCAGCTGACAACAACAGCTCCAATCCCTTGCAATGATCTCAGCCTCCCACCCCCAGCTTCCCTGGCTCACCTGTGTTTCGGCAGCCAGGCGCGGCATGGAAGCTGCCCGACCCTGGCTCTCCAGCCCTGGTTGGTGCTCTCCATTGGCAAGCGTGGGGCTGATTTCCCTCATTTCCACCACCTGATTGAAGCAGGAAACAGTATTAAATAGCAAGACCACATCAGCTTCAAACCCACTGCCTTAGCAGTATCCTACCAGTCGGTGAGTGAAGAGGTGCTGATAGGGAAAGAGAATAAACTGGGGGCATTGGAGCACCCAAGTTATTCTCTATCAACAGGGCTTTTTTTCAACAAAGCAGTGAGACACGGCAATGAACCCCAGCTCTGACCCGTGACAGCTCTCCTCTGGGTTTATACACTAATAATAATGGGGCAACAAGGAAGACAAAACCCTAAGAGTCCCATCTCAGCAGACACGAAGTGTTATCAGCAGGATAAGCACATCTACAGACACAGACTTGCTTTTTCTCCATAATGTTCAAGCAAGTTTTGGGTGGTAAGAGAGACACTGCTTGACCCAGAGGGCAGCAGACCTCTCCAGCTCTCAGAGAAGTGTCTACCCCGATATCTCTTCAGGTCTGCTGCATTTCAACCCAGTCGTCGCCTGTTTGCTTACCCGTTCAATGGGGATTTCCTCTGAGTGGCCTCGTTCAAAAGCTGGTGTCCTGGTTTCATAAAACACATCCTGGGTGCGTTGGGTCCCCCAGGAACTGGATTCTTTGATCCCACCCTCTGGAGCTGGCCTGACAGAAGGTAAATAGGAAGAAAAGACAAACTCTTTTGCAAGAGGGTTTTGCTAACTTTATGGTGGTAAAGGTAAAGCACCCAAATAACCCCCCAACATTTCACTTCTGAATCTCGGTGAAGGGCAGCTGGTGAAGCTATTAAGTCCTGTAGGCTTCCCCAGGGCCACCTCCCTTATAACTCAAAGATCCCCGGAGCAACCAGGAGAACAAACAAATCAGCACATTCTTTTTCAGTAAATGAGGAAATCGACCTCTGCAGCTGAAGATCTAATGATGCAAAATGAACTGTTTCGGAATTCAGGCAAATTATGTATGGAAAAACAGACAAATAACCCTAAATTACATTGGTTCAGCACATCTGTGCTCAGGCTAAACGTAATTCACTGAATGTACAGTGGCATACGCAGCCCTAGCTTTGGAGAACCCACCAGTACCATCATGTCCTAGCCATATGTGAGGAGGCCATTGAACTTGGAGTCAATGTAGATGCTCTGCGCCACCACAGCAATCGGATCAAGGGGGTCAGGGTTGATGTGTTTGCCCTCGGTGCCCCTGTTCTGTATCATAGATACTCACAACGTGCCCCCGTTGTTGAGTGAGGCTGAGCTTTTCTGGCGCAGGAATGCCTTCGCATTGCTGAATGCTGAGGGCTGGGTTTGCTCCAAAGTGGCCTTTAAGGGATGGAAGAGTGACACTGGTCCGGGCTGTGAAGAACAAAGGATGGTTGTAAGAGATGGAGCTGAGAGTGGAGAGGATGCACTGTGCTAACCAAGCATCCTCCTATATCCCCAGACTTTTGGAGTGCAATGCATCAGAGACTCCACTGAGAACTGCCCACTGCTTGAGGAGCAGCTGCAGGAGAGGGAGGACAGGGAGTGACATCCCCAGTACCTGGCACAGGCCCCCAGGAGGCTGGTGGACTTGTTCCCTGCTGTTCTTGTTCTGTTTGTAGAAGTCAAATATCATGAGCGCTGCGTAGACCTTCCCCACAGTCATCTCATCAGCTGTCCGCACGTGGTGAAACGCAGCAGAGGGGTTCAGATGGAGAATGGGAAAGGATCAAGGGGGAGGGATGGATAAGTCAAAGCGCATGGGAAACAGGGACATCAAAGGGGTGTGGGAAGCAAGGTGAGAGAACAGGTAACGTTAGAATATTGAGGCAAAATGGATGCAGGGAAAAGGAAAGAAAACAAAGCTAAGAAGGTTAAAACGGAGTTCTTCAGATCTTTGCAAGTTGCTGCCTTTAACGTCTGAGGACGATGGCCCCCTGTCCCTAACTCCCTATGGCAAACACTCACAGAAGCTGGGTGGAAAAGAAACAGGCAGAGAAACTCCATGGCGTTGTAAGCATTGCCAACAAAGAACCACTAAATTAACACCAGATCTGCGGCCATCTTTTCATCAACAAAAGAGCCTTATTCCAATTCCTGTGAATTACAGTGAGCTGGGGCACAGCGGGCTAACATCTATCTCAAAGTATTTCCTATTTCCAGATGTCTTTTGCACCCTCCCAGCTCTGCTCCCCTCCCTTCCCTTCACAGCAGCTGAGTTAAAAGACACAAAGGCACCGTGAGGAGTGGGGAGGAAAAGAATTCTGTCATTGCTACCCACTGATGTGCACCTCCTCAGTTCCCTCATCTGTCTTAATTAACTCTGCCTTTATTGCTCCGCGCTGTTTCTCATTAATCAGGAATCCGAGCCCTTGCTTTGGCCAATCCAGATAATGGCAAGCTTTCCATTTTCTCAGCACTTTCTCTGGGGATATCATTGAGCAGCACGAGGTTCCAAGGTACCTCATTTCTGATTCTGTGTGTTCTCAGCAACCTTGTAATTTTCTTCTCCTGGTTTTTCTGCAGCAGAATGAACCCAGATGGCAGAAATTGCTCTGCTGCCCTTTGAAGCACAGGCTGGAGGCAAACAAAAGCTAGGAACAGTGTCTGGAAGGGGCCACGTTGCATTGGTTTCTTCTCAGCACGGTGCTTTTTCTAAGGGCATGAAACCTACTGTAATGTTAAGGAGACGCGAGCTTAAATCTGCTCCTTAGGTGGTCATGGAGTCATTAAGGTTGGAAAAGATCACCAAGTCCAGCCAGCAACCCAACCCACCATGCTCACTAATCACGTTCCTAAGTGCCACACCACTGTTCTTATGGAAACCAGGTGACTCCATCACTTCCCTGGGCAGCCTGTTCCAATACTCTGTGATCAGCAATACCTGCAAGCTGATCTACACTGCGTTTCTTTGCTGCATCCTGTGCACATGAACTGTGTACCTGGACAAGGCTTGGGACAAAGCAGGCAGGGGGAAAACCCAAGCCAGGCTTCTTGGAGGGCTGTGTGCTTACGTTTGTGAGGAGGCACCAGGAGATCCAGTGTCTTCTGGGACAGGTTGGGCCAAACCAGAGAGATCTCTTTTCTCAGCTCAGCATCACACTGGTGCTGCTTAACACCCCCTGAAAAAGAGGGAGAGGAAACAAGAAGGCACATAAGTGAAAATCCTCATTCATTCAGCACAGCAAGCAAAGAAGGCACATCCCCCACTCTCCTTCCTCGACAGCACCAAACCAGGACCAGCTGCAGCAGGGAAATACAGAACACGACTACAGCTTGCTGACCTGTGCTGTCACCTAAGGCTTATTCAGCTCCAGCCTTCTCTACCCAATAGCAGCTGCTGCCCAAGTAGGTACCATCAGCAGAAAGCAGCAGCACCTGCAGGGTGTGATGCAAAGGAGGTCAGCAGTGATTAGAAACCCTCTCCACCAACAGCCCTTTCTGAGCTGTTTGGCAGTGAGACGTGAGCAAACACTCAAAGCACCGCGCTGCATCAACAGCATCAAACAGGAGCGATGGAGCAGAGTAAGCCAGAAGGGGCTGAACCCTGCAGCATTATTCATACGGCCAAAGTGAGGTCTCAATACACAAGTGGAAAGTGATTAAAGTATATGTAAGCCAACAGGCCAGCTCCCAGCTGAATGCACCACACAGCAGGCAATTAAGTAGTTCATCTGAATGACAGAGATTATTTTTCTAAGAGGAAAGTAATGGGAGGAGGCTCTGGGTGCTCTGCTACATGGCAGTCTGAACTCCCACACTCAGTCTCATTAGGGAGGGTTTATTAAGGGCCTGTTAGCCTTACTAAAGACTCAATTAAATGCAGCACATGAAACCTATTCAAACCAAGCAACGTAGCAACAGAACAGGTCGAGAACTCACAACTTGCAGCAGATAGAGGCCTCTGAGCAATGCCAGCACTATCAGCCATGCTGGCTCTCTGCTTCCTCTATAGTGTATGGTTAAAAAACACAGGAAGGGGAGGCTTTTGCAAATGAAAAAGCCTGCATGAATTACCTTTGCTGACAGCCAACTAGAACCCTAAAATAAGACAAACTCTCGGGGTTTCAGTAGCTTTGTCCAGATTTTATTACTACAATACATTGTTGGCCCTAAAATCCCAGACAGTCCAACATGCAGCCTTAAAAATGAGCCTTATTAAGGGAGTCCTTCCGGGGCCTCAGAGTTTTTTGTGGTCTTCCAGCATTGCCAAAGCATCAAAGATAAAGTTTCAGTAATGGACTAGGAAGGTAATTAATGCAGAGAGGTGGAAAGGCTGGCCCAAGGAAAAGCACAGCGTTCTAACCCAGCCCTGCCCTTTGCTCACAAGAGCACTGTTACCTCCTGTTAGCTTCTAAATTAGGTAAAACAGAGCTTTGGCCCATTGTGCCTTGACTGTGACCTTAGCCAGCCTGATTAAACAGCGTAACGACCCATAGAAAAGGCTGGGGTGTTTTACTACCTTGCAGTGTTTAATTGGGAAGTGAAGTATATGCCTGACTAAGCACTTAAATAATAAAATTTTATCTCAAGGCAGCTCGTAGTGCTCTGAGTCACTGCCTCACTGCAAACAGGCAGCAAGACTGTTTTCTTCTTCTTTGGGCTGGGATAACCACAAAGTGAGGTGCAGAAACTCTATTACAGAGCACACAGGGGCTCCCAGCTGGGATGGCCAAAGTTCTGCACATCTCCCTAACCACGGTGCCAGGATACAGCTGTCCAAAGGCAAAGCAGGGCTTAGGACTCCCCTCTGCTGCCTGTCCCTGGAGCTCTCTTGTTTTTAGGTGTGGGGAATGAAAAAGGGATTTCCACCTGGCTCAGCACCGCTGTGGTTTCAGGACTGAGGAGCATCAAGGTAAGCTGGGGTTCAAGCCATGCAGCCATCGTTCCCTCCCTCTCACCTGAGGCAAGCTTGATTTCCAGAGCAGTGCGGATCAGGGCCATCAGCGTGGAGGTGAAGTGGACTGTCAGATCCTCGGGTGAGATGGGCATGTTCATCCTCACCAGACGCTGCAGGAGGAACATGGGCTCTGTCAACTTTGGTCAGCGTTTCTCCCCCTACCCCTTCCCTCCCCTCCTGAAAGCCCCTAGAAATAGCCCCATTGCAAACATGAGCCCTTCTCTGTGTGCTAACCTTTTGTGCACTGAGCTCAAACATCTTCATGCAGCTGGCAGCTCCTTTCCTGGAGCAGGGCTGAGCTGCTGCTGTTGGCTGTGATGGATTGCCAGCATTTGTACTGCAATCCTATAAAGAGATGCCTTCCAAAAGAAGCTGGTTTGAATATCCTCATCCCGTTTCAGAGCTTACTGCTCTGTTCCTGATGGTCTCCAGCTACAGTCCTACCTGCAGCCTCTGGACATGTGGCTCTGCTGAGCCCATGATGATGCTTTCTGCACACAGCCTCCTTAGGGGAAGGAGCTGGGTGGGTGAGAGCAGGACTGTAATTGCCTTCTCCCACATTCTTTCAGTCTGGACACAAAATAGTCCCCCAAGATCTGCAAGCATCTTCCAAGATCTTTAGACCTGGTGGCATCTCCTTCCCTACCAGCAATCAGGACCAGCTCTGAGAGGGCAAAATCATCCCTCCTATAGGCTGGACTTGAGGTTGCACTGAGCATGGTGCTTCGGAGGCTGTGGCTCCCTTAACGTATCTGGTGTCTGAGTATGGAAACGCAGACGGGTGGAAGCATTCTCTGATAACCTCAGCAATGCATTTAAAGGATGGATTTCTTCTCCTTTGGCAATCTCCTCTTTTCTCAGCTCCTCAGCTTTCAATAGCTGCTGAGCCTCACTCAGAGCCTTATCAGAGCAGCCCCTGCGTTTCCGCTCCCAGATTGCTCCTGTGCCCTGAGGAAGTCACCGAGCATTAATCTCTGCTGTAAGCCAAGCAGGAGCCTGGCTGGGGCCCCTCGCTTGGGAGGGAATTTCATCCAAGTCCAAAAGCTGCTTAGGCTGCGGCTTTGATCCCTATCAGTGTGCAGAACCCTCTCTTTGTTCAGCACCAGCCAGCGTGCTGCCGCAGCACCGAGCACGGGTGCGCAAGAGAGCGCAGCGCCTGCCCTGCGTGCCATGACACCATGCAACACCAAGGGCTGCTTGGAGAAACCTCCAGCACACAGGCATTATGCTGCCGGTGCTGATGGGCACAGGGCATTAGTGAGGTGAAAAAAGTCTCCCTGTCAAGCAAGCTGATGTTTAGAGCTGAAACCCCCCCCTTCACCCTCCCCTTTATTTTTAATCTTATTTCATATCTTTGGATTTCATTGCACGGTGCACAAAGGACTCATGTAGCAACCGACCCCTGTCTGCTGAAGGCTGAGACGAACCACTGCAATCTCAAAGAGCTCTTAAAGCGTGCCCAGAGGTTATCAGTTGTGTCTGACAAGCCTCTGAGAAAGTGAAATCAAAGCCAAGACTGCCCTCCCTTTGTAACGCAGTGACAGCAGCAAAGGCTGGCAAAGCCACAACCATTTTCTCTGTTCACTTGTCTCCAGCAAAGAAGCATTTTGATTCAGACTTCCCCCTCAGTGCACAAGAAGTTAGCACAACATTTCTGCATCACTAGGAGCCCAGAGAACGGCGGGTCCCACCACATCCCACCGCAGGGGGACAGGGAGAGCAAAGAGATGGAAAGCAAAAGAAGATGCACGACAGTGAGGAACAAGCAGATGAGAAATAACCCCTCCAGGAGAGCTCTATCCTCACACAAACCAGCTCCAAAAACTACTGTGGGATTGCAATATCCCAGTCCTCTCCCCCAGTTTCCCAAGCTGAATTCCCCAGAAGTGCAGAGGCAGAGCACAGCAAGGCTGCATGAAGGTCCATCCTCCTCAATTGTAACTGAGGAGGAAGGATTTAAAGGGAAGTTTTCAAGAGGTAAAAAGGAGGTGGTTCAAGCTTGCATGTGCAACTGCATGCTTGCTTTGCTAAGCAAAATGCCTGCACCCAAGCCAGTGCTGGGTGGGACTGCTGAGAACGGCCACCTGGAAGCATCCCTAAACCTCAGCTCTCTCATCTCCCTGCTTTCCCCCTTTCTAGACCCCAAAAGGACCCCATAAGAGTATGCTGATGGGGACGGCAGGGGAGCTTGCACTGCTCTGGGTTGCTATGGGAATCTCCGGCCACAACCAAGGGCTGTTCAGGTGAATTAATAACGTGGGGCAATGAAAAAGGCAAAACCCATGCAGACCTGGTGCTCCCCATGCTGCTCCTCTTCATCCTTTGGTCTCCCATATCCCATAGCATCTAAGGAAGAGTAGCAGCAGCAGATGGAGTCCCTGTTTCTTTTCCCAGTGCATGCTTGGGGACCCATCTCCAGCTCTGAGATTTAATCAGATGGTTTGGGAGGGATGCAGAGGGAGCTGGCATGGGGGATCTCATTATGGTTCTGCAGGAAAAGGCCCCCCCCCAAGGGAGGAGCTGCAATATCGTCTCCAGAGCCCCCTAATTAACTTTGTGCACCACAAAAAGGAGAGCGATAACAACTGGTAACTGATTACAGCTGGGTTACAGCAGGTGATGCTTTTTGCTGCAGTTGCTTGTATGGTGAAAGTGAGCGCTGAGCTCAGGCTCAAACATTTGCCCAAGTATTGGCAGAAAGAAGAGCTGGGAAAACCTGATGGGTTTTAATTATTAAGAACACCTCATCAGCAGCTCCTGAGCAGCCTCTGGGACGAGAACTGCTCTGGGAATCGTTTTCATATGTGAATAAATCCAGGACAATGGAGCACTGCTTACAGAAAAACGAGGCTGAATTTGGTGAATAAATTATTTGCTATGAATAATTCACTCCGACCTAGTTGTAATCGCTCTGCTCTGCTTTAACTCTTCTCTCAGCTTCAGAGAGGCTGCCCAAGCCTCCCTCCCCTTCAATGGCAAGGATGGATTTAGATATAGGGGAGAAATTCTCCACTAAGAGTATGGTGGAATAGTTTCTCAGGGAGGCTGTGCATGCCCATGGTGAGGGCATTCAGGCTGAGGGAGTTGGGTTTGTTCAGCCTGGAGAAGAGAAGGTTGCGGGGTGACCTCATTGCAGCCTTTCAATACCTGAAGGGAACTTACTCCCAGGAGGGGAGCAAACTCTTCGAAAGGGCTGATAATAGCAGGACTAGGGGAAATGGTTTTAAGTTAAAAGAGGGAAGATTTAGGTTGGATGTTAGGGGGAAGTTCTTTACTAGGAGAGTGGTTAGGTCCTGGAACAGGCTGCCCAGGGAGGTTGTGGATGCCCCGTCCTTGGAGGTGTTCAAGACCAGGTTGGATGGGGCTCTGGGCAACCTGATCTAGTAAAGACGTATGTTTGGTGGCCCTGCTAGGCAGGGGGGTTGGAACTACATGATCCTTGAGGTCCCTTCCAACCCGGGTCATTCTGTGATTCTGTGATTCTGTGGTGGGATGCTGGAGCACGCTGTAAGGACCCTTCTAACCCAACCATTCTATGGTTCCATGCTTCTATGAACACTGACCCTGTCCTAGCATGCAGCCAGACCACTGCGTGCACAAGTCCCATCACACTGCAGAGAATTATAGCAGCAGCGAGGGCATTTCCTACACCCATTGTACAGACCCTCTCTGTGATGCAAAGCATGGGCAAGCAATGTGGCAGCTCCTTGCATGGAAGGAGCCCTTCCTGCAGGTCAGGGTGCATAACTGGGACTTAGAATCATGGAATCATTAAGGCTGAAAAAGACCACAAAGATCATCTAGCCCGGCTACCAACCCATCCCCACCAAACTATGTCCCTCAGTGCCACATCTCCATGTTTCCTGACAGCCTCCAAGGACCGGCACACCTCAGCTGTGAGGTCCTGCCACATCTCTATGTAACAGGCACTCACTTCCCCATGATGTTTCCTCCAGTGGTAAGAAGCCAGCAGCCACAAAGCACGCAGATGCCTGCTGAAAATATCGCTACTACTGAATAGCACATAGAGAATGAGGACCCTTCACAATAGACAAGCTGATGCTAAAGGGTCTCCAAGTCTCAATAAATGGGAGTAAACATACCCAAGAGTTCCCAAACTGAGTAAAACCAAACAATCCCAACCAGCCAATGGGCCAAAGATCCAATCTCAAGGCACTAGAGTGAAGTCAGAGTGGCTTTTTACCCATTCCCCCACCCCATTTAACCAGATAGAAGAGATTTTAAAACCCATTTCTTCCCATTTCCCCCCACCTTGGCTGCAGGATAGAGCTCTCCTGGTGCCCCAAGACCCCACATGCACAGCCAAGCTCCGGCCGAGGCTGGGCACACAAACCCAGGAGGACAGCTGAGAAAGGGGAACCAGAAAGCAACAGAGAGGAAGGACAGCAACCAACAGGGCTGCAAGGAGGAGAAAACCCAAACGAAACAAATGCAGACATACTAAGAAGGGTGAAGACTGGGGAAAAACACACAAAGCTCCACACAGATTGGAGAGGACTGGGAAAAATTATAGATACGGAAAGGAAAAGGATGGAGGTGTGGGGCAAAAGGGCTTTTGCCAGATAGAAGAGGAAGTTTCCAATAAAAATCTATGTTGTTTCTTTGAGAGGGAGGGAATAGAAATGATGCAGAGACCATGGGGAAGGTTCAGAGCTGGTCTCAGGTTCATACTGCTGTAGTTGGCAGCTCTGTGATAAGGGACAAAATGAAGCAGACTGCCTTCCAACTTAGAAACCTGATGTACAGTCGAGGTTCGAGCTGTTCAGTTGGAACCCATCTCTGTTTACGGTTCAGGCACACATGGGCACCTCTGAAAGGTTGCTAAGTAGATATATATCTCTATATCTCTATATCTCTATATATCTTAAAAACAAACCATCCGTGCGTACTGAGCTTCTGTGGATTTTCTCTGTAAAGACCAATTAAAGCAGAGACCAGCTAACTCAGAAGGAAAGGACAGATTTGGGAAGGCACAGCTGCAGTGCCTGCACCAAGGGAGTTCCTCTGCAGCAGCTGAGAACCATCACAGAGAGGCACAGAGGCTCCTCACTATGGAAATCAGCCCAAAGCCTTGTTTCAAATGCTTGTTTTAATACGTTATTTATATATTCCTTTTTTTTTTCCTCCCTTCCTTTTAAAGATTGTGGAGGGGGGGAGGGAAGGAAGCGACAGCTTTATGCTTCTGGCACACACGTGTGACCTCAGAGCTGTAACATCTCCCAGCAGTGCCCGCTGTGAAGTCAATGGGAACTCAGAGGTGCTAAAAGGAGCCACTGATTGCTCGAAAAGCTTCGGGGTTTCTGTGCATCATTTGTACCTCTGAAGAAGTGTTAAACTATGGGTATCCATCTGAAATAGCTAGGGGGGCATTAAGGCAGACGGGTTTCCCAAGGGGATTCATGGTAAGGTGGGGATGAGTTACTCAAACAGAGGTGCTCCTTTAAACAGCTACAATTGCAGCACCAAACTCATCGAAATGAGTAGGGAAAAGATCTCTAACTGGCCAGTTTTAGGGTTCTGCTCACTTTGCTCTTTATATCCCAGCACGTTGGGGAAGGGTCTTGCAGAAAAGCCATATCTGAACCTCTTCCTGCTGCTGTATGTCCTGGCAGGCCTGGGTTTTTTGGCTTTTTGACATTGTGATCTGAATCCACTGTGTCCCACTGCACCAAGCATAGTGATGGGTAAGAATAAGGCTTGGTGGTACTCAAAATGAAGTCAACAGCAAAAAGAAAAACCCATCCACAAAACCAACCACCCTGTTGAGCTCAATGGACACTGAGTTGAGCTGTGCAATTCTACGTGCTCAGGGCAGACTCCTCCTGAAATAAATGGTGACGTTTGGTGTCAAAAGATCCCATAAAGTTGGCCCTTGTTTCTATCCGAATTACCGCCGTGCTCATCAATGCAGCAGCAGTTTGCAAGCAGCCTTTTGGCCGTGATGCCTTTCTGTGGTTCAATTAAAAAAGATACATTTTTTTTTCAGAATCAACCATCAGTTTGAGCGATTTCTTCATCTCACCATCTTAAATGCTTTGCATTAAAATAATTTCTTTCATGAGGGTATTTAAGGAGCCCTTCTGGCGTTGCCTCTGTTTAATAGCTCGCTAACTCCTACAGCGCTGCCTACTCTAATTACACCAATCTAATTTAGAGGGGGGGGGAAACCACCATCATACTGATGGGCAAGTGAGAGCGGTGGAAAGACAAATGGGGATTGTAGTGGCAGGGTAATTTACTCATTAGCAACCCTTCCCCAGAGTAGCCTAAATGGAAGCAGAATGAAAGAGAGAAAGAGAAACACCGAGAGAAATAGCAGAGACACAGTAAGAAAGACAAACCGACGCGCCATCGTTTCAAAGACCCAAAAAATAACAGTTACAAGAAAAAGAAACAACAACAAGAAAAAGCAGCAGATCCAAAATCCAGTCTGCTCGGGAAGCAGAGAGAGCACTTAGAAGGAGCCCAGGAAAACAACACTAACGTCACAGAAACAGCACCCGCTGCAGCCATGGCACAAAAAGCTGGTGGGTTGGCAGGAGCTGCTGGGGTGGTCTACCTTATAGGCAACGCGAGCAGGGCATTTCTTTCCAAGGCCTAGAGGTGGGGACATGTGTCTCAGCATCTCATACATGTCTGTGTAACTGATGCGCCCGCTTGGAGTCAGAGGGAGAGAGGCAAAAGCGAGAGGAGACGGAAATCAAAGCAGAGCAGGATGGGGAAGAGGGAGGCGGGGAAAAGGGGAGGGCAACACAACGGAGCAAATGAGGAGGAGAGAGAAAGGGGAAAGCAGACAAGAAAACAGAGATCCGGTTAATCAGATTTCTCAGGGAAACAAAACCAAAGAAGGAGGTGGGTCAATCAAAGGTTCTCCGCTTCCATCCCTGTGGTTCGGCGCCCAACGTCTCCTCCTCGCCATGGGGAAGCCCCACATCCCCTGCAGCTGGGAATGATTGAGGTCTTATTTGGGAGGGAGGGCTTGGGTTGGCTTTGGAGGCAGGTGTGCTTCCCTTGCCTGCTCCACAAACAGGTTCAAGAGGTTGTGGTCACCATGCCAGGGAGAGCTGGTAGGCAGAGTTATGGGACAGGGGGCTTTCTCTTAGCAAATGAAGCTGGGTTTTCAGGTTAGCCTATGGAGTGCCGGAGAAGAAAAAGCCATTCCTAACCCTAAAACTCCTAATTTGCTACAGGGAAGAGACTGGGACTGCTCTAAGTCAAAGGTGCAAGTTCGCAGAACTCCAGACAGACTGATTTTGGGGTTAGTAAAACCAGAGCCCAGCACCCAACCTGCAGGATGGCGGTGGAAAGAGGATTTGTTTCTGCCTTGCATTTGATGGGCCCCTCTTCCCTCAAACCAACACCCACCACCTGCCTTCATCACTGACGTCTGTCTGCCCTGTGTGCTGTCATGGAAACCCTTCAAGAAGGACAGCTGCAGAAGCAGGCACTGCATGCCAGCCTGCTGCCCTGACATGGGTCTCAAATCCTATGGAAAGCACTGACGCAGGAGTAGGCGGACGGGAGAACTTACCCCGCCAAACCCATCTATTCCTGTCCTTAGTCACTAAAGCATTTAACATAACCTCTCCAGCTTCATAGCCCAGAGTTAATCTGAAGGCTGATGAGAGACACAAATTGTAATTGCAGCCAATGAGTTCCCCCTGGCTTCCCTCCTCTGCCCCTACTCTTGGCAGAGGGCTCGGAGCCTCTGAATTCTTGGCAAGGCTCATCCTCCACTCTCCACCTTTGCTCCCAAGTGTTGCACACCTTCAGTGGTCAGGAGGCAGGAGGTTTCCTGCTATGTCTACCATAACTTATGAGCTCAGAGACACGAGTGTTTCTCCCAATGCAACCTCTGGCTCTTGCAGTGGGGTGGACTCAAAGCTCATCCTTTCATCTCTCCCCTGCCTGGACAGCCAGTCCTACAGCCCCATTCCTAAATGTCTTTCCAGCTCGGGAAAGGGAAGAGCTCAAACCTGAGTCACTCAACTAGACGGGCAACGCTGCAAAGCACCCCCAAAATCATGCTGCTCCCCAGAAATCCCGGCATAATTTCTCTCTCTGACATATAGATGTAAAGAATACATGATGGGCACTGTGCTGCTTTTCCCAAACACTTCCCACCCAGCCCCTGTGTGATGCAAGCTTGAGGGTTGGCTGTCTCATAAAGCTGCCTGGCCCCAGCCAGCTGGGTGTGGGAAGGGATGGGACAGGGATGAGATGCACAGAGGAGCGAGGAGGCAGTTCCATCAATCATTCCTTGGACAGGCAACGAGTTTGTTACGTTACAGTTTCGTTTCTGTACCGTTTGCATTTGCAATTGGGGGTAAAAAAGAAAAAGAAAAAAGAAATAAAACTGAAAATGCTGGAGGGAGGCTCTGAAGTTGCAAACCTTGTATGCCACCCTATGAGGGCACTTCTTTCCTAAGCCCAGGGGTGGAGCAATTACACGTAACAAATTGTACATATCCTTATAATGAATCCGGCAACTGGAAAGAAAACATCAGAAGTTACGACAGCAAAAACATGGGGAACCAGCTTTTCCCTTGCAAACAGAAGAGGCTGGAAGGACAAACCACGCTGAAAAGCAAAGTTAGCCTGATAACAACTGGGTCTGTGATAAAGAAGTGACTTTAACACAGACAGAGAGAGAGGGAGAGCGCTTCCTGCTGCTCAACAGAAGCTTTACATTCATATTTCCTTCACAAAACCTTCCGTAACTCATAAGGTAGATTTCCCATCCATTGCACGTAGTTACCTGTATCACTGTGTTTTACCCCCCTATGCCTGAGCACCTGCATCTACCCACTGCCCAAGCACTGAGCAGCCCAGCAAACCAGGGCTTGCAGCACACAAAAGGTCTATTTAATGGATTATAACTGGGATTCAACAGAGCTTGGGAACCTCTACCTCTCACTGTTATTACCTGCATAGCCTCAGCTTGCTATGTAGACAGTAAGCAATGTGCTGGAGAGACAGCAACTGCATCTCAAGGTCCACCAGCACTGGGAAAATGGAGTCTTCATCACCAGAAGGCGAAATCAGGTGCCCTGAGGCAGCTTTATGGTCGGTCTCGTTAACTCAAAACAATACTTCCAGCCAATTTAACAGCAGGATTAGATTTCTTAATCTCCTCCAAGTAACCAAATCATGTACAAAAAGAGCTGTGCTGAACTTCGGAATGACCTCTAAAGGAAAATGAGATAATGCGGCTTCGCTGTGTTTATTTTTGTACGTTATATAAAGAAGGCTGGAATATTTTGGAAACGCTCCTTCAATATTACTGCTTTTTTGGATGTGAAAAATTAAGGCCTATTCAAAACCTTCACAATCAACTCAAAACTATTAATTTAGAAGCAGATCCAATGGGGCCGTGCCTGTCTTGGCTGCAGGCCTAATCATAGTTATAACAAGTATATTGGTTTAACTGAGTCAAGCGGTTTACCCCAATTTTAGAATGGATTTGCAAAATCAGTGTGCAGCAAAAGCATTTCCCTGCTCTCTCTCTGAGTCCATAGGACTCCTCCTTGGCTGTCCCTTGTTCACCATCCAGGAATAAGGAATGGGAATGAAGGTTGACCAACGTTCCCAATAGCTCGAAGGTTTGTGCACTGGGGAGCAGGGCAATAAGGGAGGAAATTCTCCCTTTATCTATCTTGGATGTAAAGGAGATTTTCTTTCCCAGTTCACCCTTCAGGTTATCCTGGTTAACCCACAGCCTTGTGTGCATTTGCTCTCCCGCTCTCTCCTTTTCTGTAATGCCTGAGGTCTCTGCTACCCCTAAATCCAACCCTTTCACCACACTTACCCCTCCTGAGTGCCACACTCATTCACAACAGCTGCCAGCTGCACTTTTTAGCTTCCTTCCAAATATAGTTTTCCGGGAATGTATTAAAGAAAGTTGGAGGTTATAACAAAGCCAAAGGTTTCAGACATCATCAATAGGCACATCAATACACACACAGTTAAGCCTATGTTGAAAATGCTACCTACACAACAAAAACGTAACAAAACTTGTACTTCTTTGCCAACCAGCATCTTTCATCATGGGTCTCAAGCTACAGAAGGTGGGCAAACACCATCATTTCCTTTTTGCATGGGACAGCCAAGGGGGAGACTGTGAGAGAAGGCACGAAACAGTCAAAGATGGAAGCAAAAGCTGTCCCTTGGTTTGCACTTCTGTCTCTTGTTGCTCTGCCAACAACGATAGCTTCAGACCAGAGCAAAATGGGAGCAAGACGAGGGAAAATCAGAATAGGATTGGATTTGAAGAAGAAAAATAGTTATTTACTCCCTGCCAAATAGCCACAAAGGACATGTCTGTATTACAGGGCATGTGGTAAGGAAAACCTGCTTTGAGATGACAAACTTCCAGTCCATGTTGTGCCATATATGTGCAAGCTTGCTGTCTAGATGGCTTGGAGCTGGTTAAAATCACACATGGGTCACTTGGGGTAGGTTTACACTTAAAGTTAGTCTTAAATCAATTTCAGTGAGATTTTCAAGCAGTTTAATTGCATCCTAGCAGGGAGTTTCAGATCCTGATTATACAAACCCCGCCTGCATCTGTCTCCACTGAAGAGAAACAAAGAAGTGGAAAGGTTTTAAGAGCTGCAGGCAGCTTCCTTGCACATACAGAGGAGGATTCTCTGCAGTGTAACTTGTGGGGAGGAAGATGGAAACAAAATTAGCAGGGATTGGGAAAAAAAAGCTTCCCAGCAGGCAAATGCCCGAGCTGCACATTACTAAGGAACCTGTTGTGACCTCTAACTCAGAGCATCTGGAAATGACAGTGACAGTCACCAGCACTATGGTGCAGTGGCTTTATACAGACAAAGGGAAAAACAAGAGATTCAAGTCAGTCTCTCTCTAGAAGTGATCCTCCTTTTTTTGCTTGGCCATTTGGCCAAGTTTAATTAAATTTCTCCTATTACTTTTTGGCCTCGTGTGTGCACGGGGTGACAGTGGTTGCGTTAACTTCACTGAGTCGTTGTTTTATGTCTATCTCATGTGTACTGAATGGAAATTCTCTTGTAATGACATCAGATAAACTCATCTCCTATACACAATGAATTTAGAATGGATCGTTTACCTCTAACATTACTTCAGTTTTTATATGTTTTTCTTTCTGGAGTCGCATTCACGTTCAGAACAGGATGTGTGCATATATACGCAACATAAATCCTTTTCTCCACATGCAAGTGTAACATACCAGGCAGCTGGGTCGTATTCAGCCCAGACACGAACAAACTCATCCAAATGATGGGGCCCAAGGATGGAGGAATCTCTTGTCAAGTATTCAAAGTTGTCCATGATTACAGCCACAAAAAGGTTCAACATCTGCAGAGAAGAAGCAGTTATGAAGTTAGGCAGAATAGTAATAAAAGCAGGAAGGTTAAGAGAGTTATGAGTTTCTTAGCAAGATAATGCAATTCCAGCCCTGTGGCTGTTGATCAGGAATTGGCTTGGTACAGTTTTCCCTTGCTTACATAAAGCTGCTCCTAAAGTTTCTGTATTATTTTTATTTCAATCTATACTTTTCTACAGCATAAATTTAAAGGAGAAAAATGATGTCAGGCTGGACATCCACAAAGAGCAAGAAACGATATTGAAAAGCAAACACATTACCCGATTTCCCCTCAAATCCGTGGTGTAAGAACACCCAACCAACCATAAAGATGTTTCCTCTTGGCAGGGCTGCAGCTCTGTAATGCTTTAATCGCCTGTGGGGGAACCACACGTTTCTTTGCAATGAAGTGCTGAGCACATTTAAAGAGATGAGTTCCAGTCCTGGTTGCAGCAGTCCAGCTGCTTGGCATTGAAGCTACTGGTTTGGGAAGCTGGACATCCTCCCTTGGCTCTTTTTGGGCTCCTTTCTTGCTCTGCCAGCAAATGAGGTTTCAATGGGAGTTCCAGGAGCTCACGCAAAGCCACGTTCAGAGCTGTATTTCACACAGATGTGCCCCAGCCTTCAGGCCTGCTACTGCATCTCAGGGCTGATAGGAGCCAAGGGAGGCAGAGCTGATCTTTTAAATGATTTTTATTGCTATTATTATTACAAAATAAAGAAGTTTAGGAGCAGCGATGCTCTTGAAAATACCAATGAGAACACCTGACTTTTGGGGACGGATTTGTACGAGGAAGGATTAAGGCTTTGAAGCATAGAGCGCAGTCTGTTTAATATATGCAGAAGAAATCATCTCCAGGATGTCAAAGGGGCAACAGCAGCTGGACAAAGGATCTCAATAGGGGCCATTGAAGTTGATCTATCTATACAGGACATCAAACTGCCACGTGTACCTCGTTTTCCTGGGTAAGGGTTTCTGATGATAGCAGGGATTTGCTGCACAAAGCATCGAATCTTGTATTTTAAAGCCAAGGCATGAAACTGAAAGCAGGTTTGATAGGTGGCTTTTTGGGACCTTTTCAGAGCAGTGATTTTTATCTCTTGCTGCTTGAAGTTTAATTGGGTCCCTGTCCCTGGCTTTCCTATTCCTCTGTCCCAGCAGCTCAGGAAAGATCCAAACCCTGAGAGCAGAGGGCTTTTTATGCACAGAAGTGATTAGAAAGACACCGGTGTGTCTCCAGATCTTAAAGCCAGTCCCTGGTGACAGCCATGGGCGCAAACAGAGTACAAAAGCTCCATGTACTTTCACGTCTAAACGTTTCCTGACACCGTGTCAGAAGAAAATGCATTTATTTGGTAAAGAAAACAAAACACGCCATCAAACAAGCGTGGTGCTGACAGCTGCCTGCTCCAAGCACTTCTCAACCAATATTATCTTGGCCATTGCCATCCTGCCCTCCCCATCCCCTTCTTCAAAGGACCACGTTGCAGATCAAGACAAAAAAGATTAATGCTTAATTCCAAATATTAGATCCCCGGTGGGAAGGAAGATAAAACCTTTCCCTTTAAACTAATGACTAAATGGTCTCTTTGGGGATTAAAGGGATTTTAGCACCAGGGTGATGAATAGTTTTTAGCAAAGCGGGCGCATAACATTGTATAAATCACAATTAGGGAGAAGAAGGAAACAAGGGGGTGGGGATGGCTTGGAGCTTCCCCAGCATTTGCCTTTTGGGGACAGGCTTACCAGGAAGGAGCAGAGGAAGATGAATGACACGAAGTAGAAGTAGGCGAAGTCGCTGCCGCACTCGTTCTTGGTGAGGCCGGAGAGTGGGTCGCACGCCCTGTTGCTCAGGCATGACAGCATGATCTCATGCCAGGCCTCCCCCGTGGCACTCCTGTGGACAGGAAGGCAGAGGGGTGTGAGCTCATCTCCACCTATTAACTAAGCTAGTGGAAATGCGAATAGATGCAGTTTGCATTGCCCCCTTTAGAAGCGCCTGATGTTTCTGCCCTAGCATTGGCTGCAAGCCCAGCTGAGATGACGGGAAACAAACACAGCCTCATGTTTTCCCCCAGTAATTTCTGCACCATGTCTCAGAGGTGCCTTTAGGGCCACCCCACAGCTTCATGAAGAGCATAGCCCACTGCAGTGCTGCTCACAGCTACACAAAGCGGGTGCAAAGCTTTTCATTCTGCCACTGAGAGTTCAGGTCTGAAAAATACCCTTACAGTCACATAAGATGTGAACCCAGTTCCAAACACAATGAATTCCAGTGAGCAGGAGCACTGGGCAAAGACCTGGGACTGAGCCTGGAGCACAGGAATCCTTATTTACCCCACAGTAATAGCAATGGGAGTCAAAAGCTTGGACACTGAGCCAGGCTATAAGCCTTGCTCCTGGGCTCTGGGATGACCTGGTGCTCACTGCAAACTGAAACAGCTCCTAGATCACTCTGGTTTAGATAGCTTAAGACATCAGCAGCATTTAGTCCTTAAACCTCACTCCCTCGTGCAGAAACCTGCTTCCCATCACAGTCCTGCTGCCTCTGCCCACAACCTCCCACTGTGTGGCATTCAGAGTATTGGTTTGGAGTGGTTATTCTGAGCTGGAGAACTGCATTTCTACTTGGCTTCACAGAAACTATGCAAACCCAGGCCTATGCAGGATATCATTACCAGCACCGAGACGCAAAGACTTACTTGCCGCCCATCTGCAAGCCTTGTGGTATTTGATATCTGCTTACCTGAACAGAAGCATCAAGGCTTGAAGGAAGGTACGGAAATTATTGTGTCGATTGATGGAGGTTTCGTCATTCAGTGCAATGTTTCCAAATACCTGCCATAGAAAGCAGAAGGGGTTCAGGGCAAATACAGCCTGACGTGGGAGTCGTGAGCATAGGTGGATCAAGTGGAGTTAGGAGAAAAGGTACAAAAAGGATTTGCCCGGCTTCAAGGCAGACAGAAGTGATAGAAGTTGGTTTGCCTCATCCTAAGCCAGGTACTGATGCTGCTGCAGAGACAACAGCACACCCTGTTCCCATGGGACAAAACCAGGCTACTTACAGTCAGTATTAAAGCCAAAATTTTACCTGCATGCCAATAATGGCATAGATGAAGAAGAGCATTGCAATGAGAAGACACACATAAGGCAAGGCCTGTGGGAAAGGAGAAGAAAGGATTAACATTAACCAGTAGCATTTAATTCCTAGGCAGCATTGTGCTCTGCAGTATTTGTCCCTCAGGTAAAGGAGATGGGGAAAGAATTGGGACAATCCTGGAAGCCTTTGGCAGACAAAGCCCTGGAAGCAGCTATTCCTCAATTACAAACCAGACTGCGTTTTCCAAGAGCTCTGTACACATCCTTGCAGGCAGATAAGGAGGGAAAACACAATAAGGAGCTGTGCAGCAGGCAATGTGACTACCAGCAGGCACTGGCACTTCCTATGCATAATTGCCCAGGGACAAACCTCAATTTTTAATGACCTTGCTGTAAATTTAGTATGAGAAAACACATATAGCCAAGGAACGTGTCTCTGCTCTGAATTAGGCACGGTCTGCACCCCAGCAGGGTAAAAAGGTTCTGAGACAGAGAGAAGCCATTGATACTCAATGGCTGATGCTGGAGAAGCACACTGCATCTCACACTCCTTTTCCCTGTCTCCCACAGGCCCAACGCTCACCTTAAATGACTGCACAAAGGTCCAGAGCAAGATGCGGATAGTGTAACCCTGGCGAAGGAGCTTGATAAGTCTGGCTGCCCTGAAGAGCCGCAGGAAGCTGAGGTTGATGAAGTTGTCCTGCGGAAAGTAAAGGTTTTGTGTCCTTCAGAAATTAACGCGATGGGAAACCACAGCCCGCAAAAAAGAAATTAAAATTACCAGCTTCACGATCTAAGCAGCAAATCGGCCACCAGAAAACCTTCCAAAAGAAACATTCGTCAGTGCAGATCACTCCACATGCAGCAAGTATGAGAAAATCCCTCTCCACAAGAGCCCTCCCCTCTATCCTGGGTCAGTGACTGAAAAGGAAACGGCCCTTTCACGCTGTCCGTGGAGGTCCTGTTTGCTTTGAGTAAGGCAGATTTTCTCCTCTAAGGACTCAGGGAGAGGTAATGGTGCCATGTTCTCATTTTGTAAAGAATGAGATTGAGGTCTTGGTCAGCTTGCTTTTCTACCATGAATTGAACTTCAACCAAGACAGATGCGACAGACTGCGCATGTAGCCTCCACTTTAATAGAGAAAGGCATTGTCCAGTGAAGATTAAAGCATCCTTGAAAAACAGGGATGTTTTCTAACCTGGAGATTTCAAGTATTTATATCCAACTTGTGACTGGACAGGCTCATCAAGGAGAAATGGCACCAGCAAGACTTTGGAAGATGGATCACTGATAGCAAAATTGGTTGGGGAGGTGGAGCATCCAGCAGCAGGCAGGTGTCTTAGGAGCCTGCTGATTTTCTCATTATTATTACCTGTGCTTTCACAGGTGGATGAAAGAACTGCTGGAGATGGGGTCTGATTGCCATTCGTTTTGTGTGATTCTCCCCACCCCACACCCCCATCTTTCCTTTCCTTTATGGAAAAGAGGTTGCCTGCCCCAGCGAGCTAATCTAGAGAGGGTTCTTTCCAAAACAAAACATGCAAAAGCCAGATCCCTCTTGCCCTCCTGTTTGAAGGAGATGAAAAATATCCCCGCGTCCTGTACCTATTCCAATTCACTTGTTTGTGAATCTCTGATCGCAGCCACTCAATTTGACAGAGTTAACTAAAGAGAGAAAACAGCTCGCTTTCAACTGTCAAGCAGTGGAGGGGAAGCTACCATCATAAGGAGCTCTTCTTGGTAAAGATGAGCAGAGCCAGTCTTTCTCTCGTATCATCATTTTACCAGTCATATTAAAGTGACCCACATTTCTTGCTCATTTGGCTACAGAGCTCATGCTGAATTTGAGGGGGGGGGCTTGTTGGATCTATTCATTTCTTTAAATGCCAGCTCAGTTTTTGGGCCATTAGCATTGCATTCCACCAATCCCATCAAAGAGTTCAAGAAATCAGGCATGCACTTGGTTTCTCTCATGTTAAAAAGGCAAGCAGCTCAGAGTTAGGCACAGACCATATATCAGACTTAATCCTCAAATAAAGAGAAAAGAGTAGAGCACAGGTATGTTCCATGAAAGAGCAGACAACACCGAGCTCATTCAAGTCAGCAACAGAAAGCAGCTCTGGCAGGCAAAACACAAGCAAGGATTCCCCTGGGTTGGCCAAGGCTGGCAAAACAGGTGCTAAAATTCAACACCTGACTCTTAGCATTGGCATCTGTTTCACTTTTGTTGCATTGGTTACAGTCCCTTCACAACATACTGGTTGAACTCACCTTTGGTAAGGGATGTACAGAGGCAGGGACAGAGCGTGGCTGTGTAACCAAGGTGCCACCAGCAGCCTGGCCCTTACTGTCCTGATGGGGTGCATCCAAACCAGGGCTGAGGCTTAACCCAGAGCCCACTAATGCAGGAGCTGAGGGGACCCTATTCGTGGCACTATTTCAAGTCAGGCAAATCATTACCTTCAGAGCATCATCTTCCCCATCACAAGTCTAAGACTCCTCCAAGGAGCATACACACAGGCAGCATCTGCAGGATCTGGCTCTCTGTGTGTTGTTGCCTTACTTCCCTCTTCCCACATTAACACAGTTTAGCACCAAACCTTCACTCTGCTCAGACTTTGCTCTGATCTCCTATCATGGTTAGCACGATGCTCCACGTCTGCTTTGGTCAAACCTCACACAGGACATCCCTGTGCCAATTGAGGCTTTCTACATGACAGCTTTAGTACGAGCAGTGCCCCATTTGCAACCCAGGAAAATCCAGCATCACTCGTGTGCACAGAACTTGCAAAGAGGCAAAATCACACACGCCTGATACAGGCAGGAGGGCTTCACGTGTAACCCTCAGCACACCACTTAGAAAACCCATCCTTGGGCTGCTCAGCCCTCCAGGCATTATCAGAATGGCATGCAGTTAAAGGGGAAGCTCCACATTGCAATATTCCTCGTGGATAGCAGTGTTTTGCAAGGATTCTCCACCTATTAAGCTACCCCCATGCAGCACGTGGCACACACATGACTGTCTTCTGGATCACTAGGGTCTGTCTTTCCAGAGTTTTGCTTGTGTTTCTGTTGCACAGATGTTAAAGGCCACCGGGTGCTGACGTGAGGCATCACTGTTCAATGATTCTGTGATCCATCTGAGGAGCAGCCAACTGTGCTTGAAATATGCTTCTTTCTGGCCTGTTGCTATCATCCCAAAAGAGGAAGCGGATGGGGTTCTGGTAACAAAGGCATCAAGGGACTCAGATGTTAAGTTAAAGTAGATCCGAGGCATCCAAGAGTTTCTGTTAAGCTCCTGGCCTCATTCACGTTGTTCTCAATAGTAGCCAAGATAATTAACGATAGAACAATATTATTTTGGAGAATATTTCCAAACACGGAGCCTCCTATTTCCAAACACGGAGCCTCCTATTTCCAAAGACACCTCTGGAATCAGGCACCATCATTCCTAATGGGATCTGATGCCCAGTACTTCTCAGCTTCTTTCACAAGGTGGCTCCTGCAATTGACATGAGATGTTTGCTTTTGCATCCAGGGACTCCATGTCCGTTGCGGTGGCACCACACTTCCATGATCCAGCATTACAGAGTTTTCAAGGTTGAATCAAAAACAATCTTCCCCATAATTTCTCTTTTGATTTGGGAGAAGCAAGCCTGTAATGGCTTTAATCATCTCCTTTCTTTTTGTGCCTTACAATAACCACAGGCTTAGAAATAGCCGTAAGGTTGCCGTCATTCGACATTGTGCTCAGCGCATCTTATCTAAAAGGGAAGTGATAAAAGCTGCTGAGAACTGAATTTGGTGCCACTGCTTACAAATGGAAAGGTTTCCCATCCAGGCCATCCAGAAGCATCCTTCCCTCTCACCCTCATTCGATTTTCCATGAAAATAAAGCAAGTGGAAGCTTCCCCTTTATCAGTGTTGGGTGTTAACAAACAGAGGAGAAAGGGCTATTGGTAACTGCATTTGCCTCACGTCACCAATTAGCCAAGGGGAAGAAGATGCAGAACAGAAGCCAGTTTTGAGGCACGCTGCAGTGAGGCTTTTTCACCAGTGCAATCGGAAATCTCATCAAAACAAATCAAATCAAAGGAAAACGAGAGAAAATAAAAGCAGAGAATTGAAAGAATTGTTTAAATTCAATGAAACCAACCGTGTCCTATATGTGATGTTTTCATGGATGGATATTGGCAAGATTATTTTACAAATTTAGGTTTTTTGTTTGTTTGTTTGTTTTTTGAGCAGCAGGTGCACAACATACAGACGGAGACATGGTTTTCGCATTGTATGTTGATTGGATGGCGTGATTCAGCAGGTAGATAAGGAAAATAAAGAACAAAACAGGAAACAAAAAGAGAAAATGAGTAATCAGGACAAGCAAAAAAGGAAACTCTGAAAATTACACTGGAAAAGAAAAAACTCATCGGGCTTTTTGGGGGTGTTATTATTTTGTTTATGGGAATTGTATAAATTAAAGAATGCTTCAAACCAAAAGAGGTTCTGAGATCCTAAAGGTAACACAGACAGTGCAAAGTCGTTATTTGCATTTCTTTCTGCAATGCAAATCGGGGAGACAATTCACAAACACTTCTCATGACACTTTTTGTATTTCCAGGCACAGAAATAGATGTCAGTTTGCCATTACAACCCCATTGGGCCTCCTGGGGCCAGCTGTGGCCGCAAGGATGGCTTCTCCTTAATGCCACCTCTTTGCTGTTTTACTTCAATAACCGAGAGGGTTAAAAAACTGACATGCATGTTTTTGCCTAAGGAAATAAAAAAAAATAAGGTATGTATATTTCACTGCATTCACAAAGTAAATTGCGTATGAGACGATTACCAAAGTAAAATAAAGCCATTAGTCAATACATTTCTTTTCCTTTTATCTTGAGTTTTCAGTGGATCAAAGTACCGACGTAGAAAGGCTGGTGGAAGCCAAGTCTCTCAAGGTGAGACCGCCCAGGTGAGCAGGGTTAGTTGCCTCAGATGACACTTACAGTTGGAAAACCATAGATCACCATGTAGAAAATGGGCGCTCCTGCCCCTATTTGCCATCCTGACGTCAAAATCAAGTGGAAGATGTTCCTGTCCATGGCAAGGGGCGCTGCCCATAGGGCAAAGGAAGGAGAGCATCTTGTGGTGGCTCTGGGTCATGGCCAGTAATGACCTGATCTCTCTAGTAACTCTCAGCTCTGGGACACAGTGTAGAGCTGCTGTATTTCCAAGCAGCAAAAAATATGCTTGAGCTTCCAAAGCAGCTCTGGGGCACCTTGGGCTTCCCAAAGTGCCATGGGTCAGAGCTGCATATCCTGTGAATTACTGTGGACTCAACAAAGTGGGACCACAGCAGCACTGCCTCACCTTTCTGTTCACCTTCCAGCCTAGGTCCCATCAGTGTCCTTGGGCCTGGGAGGGGAGGAAGGGTGGCACTGAAGGGCCTGATATAGCTCTACCTACAATACGTGCCTCTGGATGAGGCGAGCGCACTGTGACAATCGGCCTGAAAGCTGCAATTATTTGCTGCCATTAACAGTTGTGTTACAAACACAATCTTTGGGGCACTGTTGCAAGCCCTCACTTGAATATTTCAGCAGCAATCCAATGCTTCAATGTCACCTTTAAGCTGACTAAGCTCCTTCCTCATGCCTCTTCAGTACGCTGCTCACGATGCATCTGAACTCCCAGCCCATTGCCCCAGCTGAGGCTCAGAGATGGATGCGCACAGCTTAAAAAACAGCACACTGGTGGCTACGAGAGCTATTCAGTGCAGGTGGGTGTGCTGCTGCAGACAGGCATGGGCTGGAGGGAGATCAGAGAAGCACCATATGAAAGAAGTTTTAAGAAACAAGGCTAGCAAGAAGGCAGGGGGACCTCTAGGTACTCTGCGGGGGGAAGAATGTGGGCAGGGAGACACACTGGCTGTGCAGAAATGCTGACGAAAGGGAAGGTATAGAGAGAGCAGAGCTCTAATTAGACTGTGGACGGAGAGGCAGCACTGAGAGGTAAGGGGCTGGAAAGGCAGCAGGGTTTATATGAAGGATGTTTGTGAACAGCTTCATATTGGATGCCCTGGTGAACTCCATCAGGCAGTCCTCCCCAAGGCTGGCTTGGTGGACATAATGAGTCAAACCAAGACTCTCAGTTATCAAGTGGGAGGACAAGGGAAAAGTGTATAGATGCTGGGGAGCCTAACTCTGTTGGATGTTGCTGTTTTAGAGGTAATTCCCTCTACAGAGGTATCCCTGAATCACTGCAATCCTTGATGCTGGAAACCAGAGAAACCAGTGCAGAGCAGAAGGTCTAAATAATTTTACCCTGTGTACTAAGAACAAGAGATAATGCAAAAGCCTATGATATTTGTCAGCTGTTAAACGAATACCATTTGCAAAGGGAGTAAAAGGTTTCAATTTTTCCTGTGTTTTCTGTACCAGCATTGTTAGATAATAATATGTTTTGTCAGAAACAGTGATAGGGTCTTCAGCACCAGCTGAATGTCCTGCAAAGAAGCCTGAAGACCACAGTACTTAGAGCACATAAAGCAGGTCTATAAGCAAATCTCAGGAACTAAGAAGAAAGAAGTATGGTAAAATTCAGATTCATTACATACAGATTTAGCATCATCAGCTAAAACATGCGCTGGGAGAGAAAAGGAGCTCATTTTTAAACTGGATAACATCAGATTGCAAAAGCTTCAGTTAGTTATTTGCTGCCCGTATGGAAAAATCCTCTAGAACTTAATGGCAAGTTTGTGCACTTAATGTAATCTCCAGGACTCATTAGCAGGGAGACTGGGGACATGGGATGAGCAGCCAATGAATACTATGGTGTAGTTACATCTTATTTTTTTACTAGTAATTGCCCTGCAGAACTTTTGAGAGCAGAATGGAAAACAAAGTTCCCCCAGGGCAGGCTGTGCAGGCTGGTGAGCTTCTGCCTGTGTTTATGTTCCTGTGCTCTCTCCTCTCATCTCCTTTTCCCTGCTCAATACAGGCTGGGATTCCCAGAGAACAGACATGATACTGGGGTATGCATGCGTGCCCTGCAAGGCACCTCGCACTACAAGCCAGCAGCTTTCATTAGACTCCTTTTGACATTGTGCCTCTATTAAATTCAAGAGGATTTTTCCATTAATAGGCAAAACCAGCTCAGGGTTAGAGCCTTCTGCTGAATGAGGAGAGCCTGCTTTCTGACAGTCATCAGCACCATCGCTCTCATCAGAGCTTTTGGCATGGAAGTCTTTGGGCCAGACAGCATCTCTGTGCAAAGAGCAGAGCTGATGGGAGCAGGTCACCCAAGGACTTCAGCACACCATAGGGCTGGTAGGGAGAAGGTGCAGTGTCCTGACAGGGTACAGCTTTATGGGTAAATGAAGAATATTGAGCAAATTGTACTTACCGCAATCTCTGTTACTAAAATATCAGTAATACTTCCCAACACTGTTACAAAATCAAAGACATTCCAGGCATCTCGGAAATAATTCTGTCAAATGAGAACACAAGGGGATAAGGAGATACAGGGGTTTATTATTTCTTTGCAAGACAATTTCTTTGGTTGTTTGCTTGCTTTTAAATCATGAAATACAAGCATTTTAGGTAGAGAGGGCACAGGTAAAAGAAATGAGGAAGGCACGTACCAGCACACCGAAGGCAATGATCTTCAGCACGCACTCCATTGAAAACATGGATGTAAAGACAATATTCAGGCATTTCAACATTTCTTCATATGCTTCTGGAGCATCATAGAACTAAACCAGGATGGAAGGAAGGCTGTTACTGGAAATCATTTATGATGGCAGAGTAAAAGCTTCCCAGCTGACTCAACTGGCTGCAAGGAGTTGGAGCATCCCCAAGGAGAGAACTAACTTTGTGCAGGCTGAACCAGGAGCTGCAGAACTCCAGAGCCCAGTTCCCATTCACACAGTGCCTCATCACAACCAAACCACCTCCCTCTGGGGATGGATGGAATCCCATGTGGCCTCTAAAAATCATATGAGGAAGAAGTGACAGTTGATCGTGCCAATCCACCCAGCTCTCACGTTGAGAGCATGAAACCTCTACAGCAAACACCACGTTTTTCTAGCCTCTAATTGCAAAGATTCAGTAACAGCTCACTAACCTTCATCATGAGAACAATAGTATTGAGTGCAATCATGACCATGATAAAATACTCAAAGGGAGGGGACACCACAAACTTCCACATCTTGTATTGAAATGACTGCTTGTTCTGGGGCATGTAGCGGGTCAGTGGCTTGGCACTTATGGCGAAGTCAATGCAGGCCCTCTACAAAACAAAAACAGGATGAAAAGAAGGCAAAAAAGGGGCTGGCAATTCAACTAATTTCTCATGAACAAACTGAGATAAAAACTCAAAACCTCCAAGTCTGTCATACTGCAAATGCGAGGGATACAGCTGAAATATATATATATATATGTGTGTGTATATATATATATATATATATATATATTGGTAAATCATGTCCAAATATGCCACTTTATTTTGGACTTTCTGTTCAAACAGACAAACAGTTGAAACGCTGCAGGATTGATTAAAAGTCATCTCTTTTAATCAAAGATCAGGTTCCAGTTTCACAGTTTTTGAAGGAAAAGAAGGGTGTTTTTTGGAACCGCAGGCAGACCCGACAAAGGAGTTTTACAAACACTACAATTCTACCTGCGTTCATGAAGAAACTGGATATGCTTGTGGAAGAACAGCACAGAGCTGCTGCTAACTACAGCGAGACCATTGCTCTTCCCAAGGCATCTTTTGGCTGCTGCAATACCGTCTCAGCCAAGCAAAAACAGGCTGGTGAGGGCAGCTTTCCACTGGGGAGCAGCAGCAACTTTCCCTTTGATTTCCGATGAGCAGCCATTGAAATGCCAAAGGCTCCTGTCTCCTTTTGCACATATATGCCTGAGCTAACAATCAGCACTGCCTCCACTCTGCAGCAGAGGTGTGAGCCTCAGGGATAAGGGACACTGCTTAGCTAAAGTGCAGCATCTGGGGACTCTCCCTGGTTTTGTTTTTAAGCAAAAGCCTGTAAGTGAAAGCCTGTAAGGGGACTGATGTCTATAGTCTCTAAGTCCTGCATTCAGCACATGACATCACATGTTCTGAAGCCCCTCCTAGTGCAGCAGGGATGAAGAGGCTGCCCCCTCAGCATCAAAGTGCTCTGAACCCCCAAGGTGCCACCTCCCCCAGCTGCTCAATCTATAAGATGCGGGTACCTCATTTTTCTCTAGGCTGCATTCTGACATCACTTTATCTCCTTGCTCTTGGAAGGTGATGATGATTAACGCCACAAAGATGTTCACAAAGAAAAAAGGGAAGACAACAAAATACACCACGTAAAAGATAGACATTTCCATTCGGTAGCCAGGGCTGGGACCCTGTTCCTCGTAGGTAGCATCCACTGAGTGTTTCAGCACACTGCAAGCAAGCGCAAAGAGAGAAGAAAAGTCAATGAAATCACTGTGAAGCACCAATGATACTTTAACAGACATCCACCGGCCTTCACTTGCATGGAGGGTCTTCCACATATGCTCAGGTCAAACCTGTTCCCATCTCTGCGATTAGGAAGAAGTTTTCCTTGAGGATACCTTTAGGGAAACCCTCTGTTTCCAACATGCCAATGAATGGTGGTGATTTACTACGTACAGATCCACATATCCACCCTGGACAAGTGAGGGGAGAGGATATAGATAGATCTGGCTTCTCTTCTGCTCTGGTTAATACGAATGAAATAAGAGTGGGAAGAGAGGTACTGATGGTCTTTGAGTACCCAGGGGAACACAAGGGTTTGAAGAGTGGAGACTAATGCTGGTTTAATCTTTATTTTACCAAACAGCTGAATGTGGAGGACAGGAAAGTCCGGCCACACAGAGATCCCTAATCATGAACATAATCTGTGTGTCCCAGCAGAAATGTCTGCCAAAATAAAGTCATATGTTGAACAACACATACAATCTGCGGGCTCAAGTATATCCAATACACGTTCAGCTTGGGCACAATGCTTTTCCCCCTCCTTTTTTTACATCTCTGTGATAAATTGTGCACATAAGGTGTGTATGTCCAGGAGAAAAATGCCTAAGCACCAGTGTACAAGAAGGGCACTGAGAATGCTACCCACTGACACACTCCATATCCACACAAGGGAGAGTTAATCTTGGCTGACAAAGACTATTCTTGTTTGCCACGTCATCTGTTCTGTACAAGTCCCTGAGCCACAGAAAGCTGCCACTACCTCTGACCAAAAGCTGGTGGTCCCTGCCAGCCCCATGTACTCACGTTGGCCATCCTTCTCCTGTGGAGACAGTGAAAAGTGTCAGCAGAGCCCACAGCACGTTGTCGTAATGGAACTCGTATTTTTTCCATTCCCTGGGCTGCGCCTCCACCTCGTTTTTTTCATAGTCAAGGTACTGACCCCTGGGAACAACAGAGATTCAGACCAAATGGGAGAGTTAAACCATATCAGTCGTGCTATAACCCAGTGAGAGCATTGGAAAGCCCCAGTAACAGACTCCAGCTGTACAGAGCCAAGAAACGGCCCCAAGGTTAGCAGAATCACAGAATGGTGTGGGTTGGAAGGGACCTTAAAGCCCTTCTAGTTTCAACCTCTGCCTTAAGAAGGGACACCTCCCACCAGGTCAGGTTGTTCAAACATAGGTAATATAAGTAGAGGCTAGAGGAGCTGTAGGGCTGGGCCTGAGGCTTAGGAATGAAATAAACATCTTCAGTACATTGGGCAAATCCAGCAGCTAACAGCATGGTGACCTCCAAATTGCCTGACCTATAGAAAAAGCCAAAGGGAAAATTCACCTCTATGGTAACTATACTGAAGCACCACTCTTACTTACAAGAGCCCTCACCAAGCCCAGCAGATACCCAAGTGATGCAGCTTCTGGACAGCCAGGGAAACCTTGGGGTCCCTCCACAGCCCCTGCTCCTGCCATACCTGCAATCCTTCTCCAGCTCTTTCGACTCATCGGTGCAATAGAAGAATCTGCCTTTGAAGAGCTGCACAGCAATGACAGCAAAGATGAACATGAAGAGCATATAAACAATGAGGATGTTGAGGACGTTCTTCAGGGAGTTCACCACGCAGTCGAAGACAGCCTGGAGATAACAAGACAACGAGGTTAAGGGGTCAGAAGACAGGCAAAGGGCATTACCCTGGCATCTAGCATTGGCCCACAGATGAGAGCAGCTACTTAATGCCTATTGCGTGTGTGCTTTCATTGCCTTGCACACCAGGTGTTTGGTAGGAGAAAACACTGGCTTCCTACAACTCCTGCTTGCACAATGAGTTTGGTGTGCCACTGAATTGGTTTTTTTTTTTGGTGCTGCCCACAAAATCAACAGAGAAATATTAGCCCTAAGCAAACATTCCCATGGCAATTTATGCAATGAGAAACGTTACTCGTGTTTAATTTATTCACAGCGGATAGGGGAAAAACCTCATGAAATTTGCCACTCACTGGCTGTTGCTTGAACTGTTTGAATAACAGGGAAAATAGAACAGATGCAAAACAACCAAATGCTCTGAACGGTAATGAAGTGCCTATCAAAATTAAGTATGAATAATCTGGGGAGCATATGTCACTTCTGAACTCCCCGCGAATAACTTCTCGTCCATTTATTATTTGGTTATTAGTCACCGATTCATTGTTACAAGTAATTTGCAGCTTCATTTTAGTCGGAGGAGTTTGTCGTAATAATAGAAACGGAGCTGCCCGAGCACTGGGCTTACACAAAGCTGTTTCTGTTTCTCTGAATGGAAGGGAATAATTCTCAGAATTAGGCTCCTAATGCAACACAGAAACCCAAAATTAAAACACTGGAAGTATCTCTAATCACTCTATTAATCTTGCTGATTGTTGCATACAAGATCTCATCCAGGAAAAAAAAGAACTTGGAAAGCAAACCATGTGAATCTGAGCTGTGCTTCACGAGGGTTTCTGAATAGTCCTTTAGAAATGGTAAAAATCACTCTGTAAAATGACTTGGAAGTAAGGGAGTCATTCAACAAAAAGCAAACGCTCTGCATTCTGCAATAAGACTGAGCTACTCCTGCCTGTTGCACGACCCCAAGCATTGTGCATTGCAGATTTCTAAACAAATAAAGACCATTTGCTGCATTGTTCAACGTTACACTTCCTTATCTTCTGAGGGAAATTCAGTACACATAAAAATGCATGAACTGAAAGCTATTTAGGCATGAATTGAGGGTAAGGACAAAGGCAAATCTGTATAATAAGTAACTCTAATTTCTACGTAGCGCTGTGTGGAAACAGGAACGGTCAGACATTGTTTCACCACTGCAAAAGCACCCCTCGTTTCTCCCCCATCTCTCACAGAGAAGAGCCTGAGAGCACTAATGAGACACAAAGACATTCTCTAATAGATATTGCAGAGCTCCAAAACACAGAAATGATTCAATTTTGCAACATCTCCCACCCTCCTTGCAGGGCTGGCTCCGTCTCAAAGCATTCTTGTGATGGTGCTGAATAAGTAACCACAAGACATTACATCTACTTCACTTTCCAGCTTAGCATTCCGGAGATGAAAGGGTACCGCTATCAAACCTCACACCATACATTCCTTAACAGAAGAGATGAACAGATTAGAACTCCTCCTACAGCAATGACATTTCTCTTTAGACAGACTGTGGAGAACCTATTTTCTGGCGTATCGTTTCTAGGAGCATCACACGGACAAACAGCCATTTAATTTGCGTGCAACTTTCCTTCCTTTCTTCTTTTAAGACATTGGATTTTTATAGGGGTTCACAATAATTCATCAACTGCATACGATGGTTGCAAAATTAACAAGCGTTTGACTTCTGCCAAACATCTGCATGGCTATTTTTAATAACTCTGGCAAGGAGACTAATTGCAACAAAACAAAAGGGAACAAAAGTAGCTTGGATGAAGTGAACTCCATCAGCTTCCACTCAGACCTGCTGCAGACCTCCAAGGGAAGAAAGCTTTGGGGGTTGTTCTCTAACCTTTAGTTTTGGCAGCCGTTTAATGGTCTTCAGTGGTCGTAGGACCCGCAGAACCCGCAGCGACTTGATCGTGTTGATGTCCTTGCCTTTGGTTCCTCTGCAAGGTATGAAAGGCACAAGAACAACAGAGGGAATCGTTTGGTCCTCGGGTCACTAGCAAACCAACCAGCGCTACCCAGGGGTGTCATGTGTTTGTGTTGGGTGCCATCCTCCCCTTGGATGCAGAGGACTGCAGGTGACCACTCACTTGTGATGTGTGGAGGGAAGCTGAGTCAGGACATGGACACTGCCCCAGACTCAGCCCCTTGTGCTCTCCAGCACTTCCCACCTTACTTCTAAGCATTCCCAAGGCACCAGTGGCTTTCCTACCCCAGATCCCTTCTGGCAGCACTCACAGCTGGGCAGCACGTACATTGATGCCACTGGGAGGTTCACTTCAAAAGTGAGAAGGTCACACTGGGTGCTCATCCTGCCCCAGGCAGCTTGGGAAGACAAGAGGACATTTCTGTGTGCTTCTGGTACCCCTCTAACAGGGAAGTTGTACTTGGCAGGCAGTGATCAGATGGGACTGGAGACTTTGTGGTGAGAGACAGTGCTGTGCTCAGGACCAGAGCTGCTCTGTGTGCCCATACCCTTGTCCTCAGGTCTCTTTTGGAAGACATGCTACCAAACCCATGCTGGATCATGTAATATGATGGCATATTACATGCCTGGAACAGCACCAGGGCAACTCCCCACTTAGGCATGCAGGCACTGTAAGTCACCCTTCTTTTTTAGCTTCTGTGTGTGCATGACATGAGGCCATTTCTCTTGTCGCCATAAGGTGGGACTAGGGGAAGAAAGGAGCTACTTTTCTCGTGCACTTCCAAATTAAATGGATAAGAATTCTTTCCCTCCCCACATGGTTACATCTTCCAATCCAACTGCAAAGAAATCAATAAAAAAAACCCCAGCATTCTCCTTCATTTAGTATGAAGTGAAAATGGGATGGAAATCTTTAACAGGGTTTAATTCATGACTGGAGGTTTGGGTCTGAGGCTGAACTGGAGTAACACAGGTGGGAATGAACAACATGTTGAGCAGATGCTGATATACCTACGCTAGTCGTCAGCTTGCTAACGAAGTTTGTCTAACAGGAAAGCAATACAAACACAAACAACACCAGAGACCCCTCACATTATGTGTGGGGAGTGAGCTGCAAAGCCTACCCACAGCCTGTTAGCAGCCAGCCCTCTGTGCTGTGATAGAGAAGTATGGAGACCGGGAAGAAATTACCTCCTTTTGTGGGAAACTGACCCTTCTGAGCCCTTTAGAGTGACTTTTTGCAATCTGGTCACTTCTAACATACTAGAAATTCAACACTAAGACTGTGTTACTCAGTAGAAATACTGGGACAGAATCTACAGCCTGGAAACACACATTCCTGTGTCATAGACAGAATTTGTGACACAATTATCCATAACTGCTGTTGTCCATGTGGTTGCGCTAATGCTTATGGAGTTACAGGACTGATTTCATACCACAGAAGAGCCATTACATATTTAAAAGGACCCTTTAATCTGGTCTGCATGAAGCAGACACAGACAGCACAGTTAAGCTGGTTTTCTCTTTAGGTTTGAGGACAAATGAAGATTTGCTCCATGTTCGGCTTTGCATACTTGCTTTCAAATCACCAGCTACTATGGAGCAAGAAGCAGAGCAGGAGTGAAATAGGAGCTGGGGGATGCAGGGGTGAGAGAAAAGCAAAGGAGAGAGGGCTGAGGGGCAACAGGAGGGAAAAAAAAGCATATAGGAGGAGGAAGGGACACCTTGGTCTGGAAATCTATTAAATCTTTGTAGCCATGTTTCTGGCTTGTAGATACACCCACAGTCCAGCTCAGCAGCGCTGCCTCCTGCAGGTAGCAATTGAACCTCGACAGTCCTCAACTGGTTCAAGGCTGAACCACAGAAAATTTCCATCCTGTGTCTCTCAGTATTCCTGATCCAGGAGACCTGAAATCCTATTTGCTGTGCTGCTTTTTATTTGTGCCAAATAACAATTGCAGCAATAAGGCCTCCGGAAAGCAGAGCCTGAAATGGGAACAAAGATGATTCTTGGCTCTGAAGGAGCCATCTCAGGTATTACAGGGCTGGCCCAGGTATGGAGCAATAACCTCTGTGGGTTTAATACTGGCGGATGGTTAACCCAGCCTTGTGGGGACAGCAAATCCTTCCTCTTCACTGCACGATGCATTAAGTGGCTTTTCCCTAAGGAAGTGTGCAGACTGCCCTGAGAGCTGGGCAGTGAAGGGAGACACCTCCAGTCCTAAGAAATTCCTTCTGCCTGAACGAAGGACACTAAGAAGAGTTGATTTTATTTTCCTTTCTTTCAGGCGCCCAAGCAAATAAAGAGTATGAGCTGATTAAACGTTAATGGGATTTATGATCTAAGCCATACAGAGGATCCTGAAGAATCTTACTTCTTGTCACTAAGAGCTTTACCACAAGAGCAAGCTTTTCTGAGGGGCCGCTGCTCAGAATCAAAGCACTGCAAGCCGCTAAATGGTGCCCTCAAGTAATTTTGGTGCTGATCTATTGTGGTTGCTGAGATTCTGGTCAAAGGCAGCACCTGTCACCTGACTTTCTAGTCTGCTTTTATCCCGTGGTTAAAGGAAATTGGAATGAATGAGAACTGTTAAGGGTTAGACAACGTTTAGATAACGTTTCACTGAGTAATGTGACAGAGGGGTCGATGCAATGGGTGTAACATGGACCATTTCCACAGTGGTAAGTGTGTGTACACACATTTGACAGGCATAACAGTGCAGCAAGATACAGGAATAACATATTACCCCATGAAACTCCTAGAGAGAGATTCCAGCAAGAAGAAGACAAAGAAAGAGCAGAGTCAATGACAAACATAAGGCTATACAGTGCACCCCATGCAACTGCAGACACGTGTTGGCAGAGAAGCCCTTCCCATCCCACTCCCATCGAGTCACCATGGTAAAAATAAACACGCAAGAAAGCAACAGAATGGCTGTGCAGCAATACCCACACAACCCCCCAGAGCTTCAGCCCTTCTAGACGTGATACTTGGAGACAGGCTTGGGTGGGCAATATTGGTGATAGGCAGGCAGTTGGACTACGTGATCCTGGAGGCCTTTTCCAACCTTAACAATTCTGTGATTCTATAAGTAGGCAGGGTGAATACACCTTCATCCCTCCGACACTTTGGGAGGTTAGATCTTGGGTTGTATTTTAGGGAGTAGTGTGAAACTCTCTATGTCTCAGCCACCCTTCCAATGCCAAAAATGGAAAGAATGCAATCTCTTTGCTCCTATTCATCAGCTATTTCTGTGGAACAAGTGGGCTTTTCCACCTAGGGCTGGTAAATTTGGATGACAGATTTACTAGCTCGCTTTAAGCTCCTCTGCTTCTGTTTCCCTAAGGACTAAAATATGTCTGTGTGTTTGTGGCAAATTTACCTCTAGAAAAAGAACGTGTTTCCCTTTGAAATGCATTGCCAAATGGAGGACGTTATTATCATTGTTATTATTATTTTATCATCACTATTATCAGTCTTTCCAGCATCTCCACTGGGGATCTTGCTTTCAAAAACATTTAAACGACAGCAAAGCACGGAACATCTTCAAAAGCCGCAGGCAGAAAGGCTGGCTTGAAAGACTGAGTTGAACGTCGTGTACCTTGCAGCAGTGACTGATACCATCTCATATGGCTAAATAAACAGTCTGCTGCAATATTCCAAGTAGAGGTAGGTCTGTTTTTTACCTGTGTTTTTGGGGACACATCACATCACCTTGACTGGACACCCAGCAGGTCAAGAACAAATTTAACTCACACCATCTGGATGGCAACCACACACTCCTGCAAACGGAGACCACTAACAGCTACATTAAGTATGTTCTTACATTGACATCAGTGATGGGTGACAGGACTCTGGTATTTTCAAGAACCCACTAACAAAACAATGGATTTCCTGCTTTCAGATTAGAGCAGAGATAGCAGAAGGCTTCTCTCAATTCTGTGTCAGCAGTTTCCCTTGCCAGCTGAAATATGGGCACGTAGCAGCAGCTACAGTGATAATAAAAAGCACAGAAGAAAATTCAAATGTTTCCGAGCCTCGGAAATAGGTTTGACTCACTTTAATCTGGAAGATAGTAAATAGGCAGACAGGTTTTATGCATTCACTTTTGTAAATCCCCGTTCAATAATTGCTCAAAGAGCATGTAAAATAGAAACAGCTCGGGGCACGCTATTACCAAGCACAGTCAGGGGATGTACAAGTAATTTATTTAAAAGCCGATGAGGGGTTGTTAGATATTCACGGTCCAGTGTGAGCAATGGGAAACCAGAGCACAAAAAAGACTCGGAAGGATTAAAAATCATTCATTCTAATGGAGAACTCGTCCAAAATAAAATCTTTGTGAAGTGAAAACATTTTCGAGGCAAACCCTGATGTTTGCTCTTACGGCTCAGAAGAATTTACCCACTATCCCTTCCCCAGTCTGCCTATAATGTTTGTATTCCTAATGGGAAAAGGGAAAACCTCAATGAAGCAGAGCTGGGTAATACTGCTATGCATGCTGACATGAGGGCTGCTCCAAAAGTAATGCCTCCTATTCTATTGCACTGTCCCACAACATCATAGCCAGACGTTAGTGGTACAGCATTAATGGTGGTGAATATGCTGAGAATTTGCTATATCAAACAGTGCTATTGTGCTCTTTGCATGTGTTACAGTTTCTATAAAAATAAACAGGAGGCATTACTTTCAGAGCAACCTATGTACCTTTGACTAATATTATTTAACTTCTATTTCTCTTTTCAGCCTTTCTAGCTCAGAACAGCCTACCTTAAAACAGAGAAATCATTTTCCTTCAGAGGAGGTGAGTGATGATCAACAGTGACAAACTCTCTAACAAGGGATGGGATGGCATCCTCCTCTCAACATACTTGTACTGGGCACAAATTGTCTTCAATACATTCTACTTCATAAAGCAGAAATGCTGTTTCTCAACCGATTCAAAGATCATTCCAGAAATTCCATGCCCTGTTCCTCTCCTGCCTGCAGGAGTCCACTCATTGTAGACACCTGTTCTTATATCCAGCATTCACTATGAAGAACAATAGATCTAACATACAAATGTTACAGCTCTCATGTGAAGGGGGTCGTCTTGATACCTCAGATAACGAAAACCTCCTGAGAAATACCAGACAACATCACCAGAAAGATCCCAGTATCCTTTTATACTGGGCAGCAACACATAAGCACGCCAGAAGAGCAGCAGATACGGCCATCTGCCCCAAAATTACTATCAGACTGAAGGAAGCAAGACACGCTTCCACAGTTCCCTGGCAAAGGTGAATGGGTTTTCTCATTAGCAAGTAAAACACTGCTTATTTCTTCATCTTCACTAATCATCGTGTCAACAAACAGGTGAGTGGATTTTGGGCTTGGGCTGCTAATCGTTCCCTGTAATTATTCATGTCTAATTTAGCAGAAAATTAAACTGGCCAATTCCCAAAGCCTATTTTTTCCAGGTCAAGCCCTAGAGCTTCTCAGGAACATTTTTGCAGCACAGTGACTCCGTGCCCCAGAAATACAGGGGGGTAAATTTCTTTCTGCCATTCAACTCTTGAGTTCCCCAAACTCTGATGAACCTGCAGGGCTTTTCCTCTGGTCTGCCCTGAGGAAAAAGTGTTCAAACTAAGAGCTAATCTTCATTTTATAACAACAAATTGCTGCCTAAAACCCTTTATGACACTAAAGAAGCACACGGAACCTTATTTAATGTCATAAATAGAGGGAGCAATTAGCATTAAAGGGAAACTCTCTGGAAATACAAATACACTGAACGAGAGAGGAGGAGCAGAAATACCAAAGTCTATGAATCATAAATGTGAATCATAAGCATCCATAACTCTAGAAATAATGTTCTCTAAGTTCACTGAGCTCTCAGCTCCATTTATCAACTATTTTTCCATCGTAATGATGATTTTTAAAGCCATTCCTTGAAGAGAAAAGACTGCCCCAAACTGAGCGAACCCTGCATCACAGGCCTGCCTCCTCCACAGCTGATTCCAATAGAAACCAGGATGATAAGGAAAATGCACTTACGAGAAGGCAAATGCCACCAAGGCCCCACTGACCACAATGAAGTCCAAGATGTTCCACAGGTCACGGAAATAGGAGCCAGGGTGGAGTAACAGCCCCAGGTCAATCATCTGAGGAGAAAACACGTCAAAAGAATGAGATTGAGCAAAGCAAGTATCAAATTAATGTTAATGAGGCACAGAGGAACATCCTCAATCAATGACCTTTCACAAACCTTTCTTCAAGGTTTGACACCAGCAGGGCAATGTTGAGATATTGAGTCAAGCTGCATATCTCCATAAGCACACAAAGAGCTCTGTCACAGCCAAATCTGAAGCCCATAAACTATAGCCAAATGCATGCCAGAAAACCACACTAACTGTTGTATAAATTCTTTTCCTATACACATTAATTTATATGAACAGACGTCTGAGCGTGATAAGAGTTTAATTTGATACTACCTCAGTCCTACCAGCTTAGTAGGAATTAATGCTGGGAATAGGATGAGGATGAGAAGACCCACAGCCAAATGCAGCAAAGAAAACTCCCACTCTGGATCACTTGCTAAAGGATGCTGCCCATTGCACAGCCTTGTTCGCTTCTCTATGAGGCCGATTCTTCCTTAAATGCTGGTAAGAATCTTCTAAAAGAAATGCTCAACTCAAAACTCGATAAAACAAGCATCAGCTGCTACCGATATTCTCGATCAGCATCAAAAGAAAATGGAAGGAGCAGACGTGTCTCAGTGAGGTTCATCAGCTGCTGAGTCCTGAGCCACGCACAGACATTTCTGCATCGTGCACCCACCTTTCTCAGCCTCTTACACAACCACAGCTACTAAAGATATCTTTATTTTCCTCTGTGAAATGTGAGACTGAAAAGAATTAGGAAGGCGGCTACAGAGAAGCATCTGCTACGCATTGGCTACCTCTGAATGCTGTTCCTGATTTAAAGCTTTTCATCACCAACACCCCCAGCAAGCTCTGCTGCACTCCACCCTCTTTCTGCAGGTTCCCAGAAATAGATGAGTGTGAATCTGATAGGCGAGGTGAGCATTTGTGTGGAAAGACTCTTACCTTGATCACCATCTCGAAGGTAAAAACGCCCGTAAATATATAATCCAAGTACTTCAGAGCCTACATTGGAGAGAGAAATAAGTGTCAGGGGAGATCGCACATTGAGATGATCTGCACGTGGGCCAAGTGTAAAAGGTTTCTTTTTAGCCATGGTCTGCCAGCCACGGTGCTGATGGATAAATACCCTCTTCGTGGAGGCTGTTGGACACTTTAGGCATACACTTAAATCAAATCCTTTCAACCCTTAGCATTTTTAAGCAGTCCCTGTCAGACTACAGAGTGTGTGCCCACGGGTTGCTTCAGTGCACCTGCATACACAGCACGTTTAAGAAAGCAAATTGGATATTACAAATCAAACTATTTGAACATCCTTTCCTAGAGAGCTTGTTTGCCAGCATCTGTGTAGAGGTCTGGCTTTTTCTGCTGTAACTGATAATAACATTATTAAAGACATCGGGAGCATAAGAGAGTGATAAAATCCCTTTGTTAAAGCTCATTGCACGGTTATTAAGGATGTGGAAGAAAGATCGCTTGTAGATACTTCAGCTCATTACCTCTATAGGGATTCCTTCATCCTCGTTGGAAAAAGATGATACTGACAAGACTGAAAGGCAGGAGGCCAGCTGCACACCACAGATAATTACGTTGAAGATTCTCAAATCAGGCAACTGCATCTTGCAGTTTGTGAACTTAACCCCCAGCTCTGCATGCTCACAGGTGCCCACATAATAGGCTTGGGTACGCCCTGCTCCCTGCTGCAATGAGCAGTGCTGCACTGCTGGGGGCCAAGCACCCATTATCTCAGAACATGAACCTTCTGAGTTTGGCTTCGTACCCATGCATAAATAGATTTTTCTACTGATTCTACTCATTATGCCAAGGCAACAAGCCACTTTCACACCACTGTTTGCTGCCTCGGATTTTGCTCCTTTGGAGATGGGAATGGAAGCTGCACACGCATAACTGCTGGGAGAAGCAGCACAGCTTTATTCTGGTCATACTGGCCAGTACTCACATCGTTCCTCGGTGATTCTGCTTGGACGGGATCTTCTGCTGCCAGGGCAATGCTGCTGAGAGCAATGACGATGAGGATGACCATCTCAAAGTAGCGCAGGTTGACGATGTAATGGAACAGACGCCGGATCCTGTGAACAACAGAAGCACATGGAGGAATGCTGCAGGTGCTGGAAGCAGTGCCCCACAGCAGTAAGTACAGCATGACAGCACAAGGGCAGTGTTCAACAAAAGCAACTTCTTTAGGATTCCTATCACAATAACGATAAGGGGATATAAACCAGGATTAACGGCTTTAATCTCAAGTTTGCAACAGTTCTGTGGTGAGATTTACGATAAGACATTTAACATCTCCTTACTGCTCCTTCTGCAAGGCAGTGATGCGCATTTATCACAAGAGCCCTATCAGAAGAAAGGAACCAAGTCTGAATGCCTGAAAGACAAATTATATGCCCCCCAAACCTATTCGCTTTGAACTCACAATCCCTCTAATATCAAATAACCCCTTTGAAATTGATATGCTTTATGTAGTTTGAGACCCTCCACTGAATCTGGCACTGTAACCATGACTGTTAGTTCTCGTAAGCTCCCTCTTGCCAAGCACCTCCTCCTGTGCTTTATTCTAAGCTATCCCTTACAAGCTGGACAAATACTAGAACATACCATATTTGATGAGTTTAATCTTCTGGTTCATAAATTGTGTCTGAGAAAAGTAGCAAATGCTTCATTTTCTAAGCAAAGCAAAACTATTCACCCATTTCAGCTCATTTGAACCCAGTTCACAAACCCTTCGCAGCAAATGCAGAGAACTCTACTTTTGCCCATTGAACACAGGACTTCAGTTCTGCCCAAGAATCAAATTATACGCGCAACCAACCAACAACCCTGTTAGAGGAGAATGTAATTCAATCACTGTATGGCGTTATCTCTAAGCAAAGCTCTAAAGAGTCAGATTTCACTTTTCACATTGACTTACATCTTCCTTTTCTCTGGATTACTAATGGATGCAGAATGAAAAAGAATTACAAATATCAAGGGTACAGATTTGATATGAAACTACACGAAGGAAAATGTTGCGGCTTCCTGAATTCCTTACTCTACTCCTTGACAATAGAGGGTTATCAACTATGTTCTCTATGAAGCCATACGAACAAAAACCAACGTTTTCAACAACATTTGTAATTGTAATTCAAATTCAATTCATCGCAGAAATAACATCTTTATTTTTAGATCTTCATCATTCATAACAAGTGATGAGAAGCAGAAGTATGAGTAAACCCGCCAGCGGTGCTGGAGAAACCACCACAATGCACGTGTGTATAAAAAGGGTGGGTGGCACTTGGAAAGTGATACATCTCATTAATGTTTCCCAAACGTCTTCTGCCTTCTGGTAGGATCTGGATCCCCTGTGGGGTTCGGAAGGGAGCGGGTTAGAAATAGATGGGGTGAAAATCTTCCCAAGCCAGAAAGCAGACAGACCTTTCTAGAGAACAAATCAGCAGCCATCAATCACATACAGGGCCAACCAGTTGGGTTTGCGTCTTGCCCAGGAAAAGAGAAACAAATTGCTGGCATTCCTAGGGCTGGGAATTCATCTTGTTATTCCTTTTGGGTCTTGTGTTATAAAACCTCACCTCTGGGCAAGCTTTTTTTTCTTTTATTTAGAGATATAAACAAGAAAACCACCACCAAATCCTGGAACATGAGGCTCAGGAAGAGGTGAGAAAAGACAATCACATGCAGCAAATGACAAAGTTTTGCTGCTTTTTTGTCTGCACTGCCTGCTGCTCAGCTCAGACCCTTTTGGACCTGGGGCTTCCCACCTCCAGTTCTCAGCGCTGCCTTTAGCAACGCTTCTGTAGCCAACACTCACTGTTGGCGGCCACGTCACAACAAAAAAGAATTGAGATTCCAAATAAAGGGGAAATCCTGTTTCCTTACCAAATCAGAATCCAATCTCCATAATTCAAGACTGTCCCAGACAGCTTAATTTTCTGCTGCACTGTGAGTGCACCCCAACTAATGCTCTCCCTCCCATTAGCAGAATTTTAGACAAATTCAAAGGAAATTATTTGAAATAGTACAGCATTATCACAGCATTCTGATAAGGGAGGGCTCTCTGCACTTTCAGCTCAGTTATCCTGAGGATTTCTGAGGTTTCACAGGCAGGTGGCTGGAGAAAGCCAAAGAGAACAACCATCTCTTTCATAGATCTCACACAAAAGGGGTTCTTGTCTTCAGTTCATTTCCTTTGGAGATTAGATTAGCAGCAGTTTGGGTCATTCTCTGTCTCTTATACCTGGCACTGAGAGACAGTCTCCAGTTTTCCCCACTGATACAGCTGCACAGGCAGAATGTACAGCCCTGGAGCAGGCAGTGACTCATAGAATCATAGAATAGCCTGGGTTGAAAAGGACCTCAAAGATCCACCTGCTTTGTGCAGGTTAGCTAACCACTAGACCAGGCTGCCCAGAGCCACATCCATCAGCCTGGCCTTGAATGCATCCAAGGACGGGGCATCCACAACCAACCTGGGCAGTGGTGTAGGCTGAATTACTTTATGGGTACTTGCATTTAAAGGAGAGATTCAGCCTGCGAGACCACAGCTTCCGCCACAGATGCATTTCTGATGTCAACGATGAGCACGTGGGGCTGCCCCTCTTTGTTCCACTGACTGCACAGGCATCCAGAATGTCTCACTGGGACAGTGGAGAGTCAACCACTGTTCTCTTTAATCAGCTTGCCACAGGAAGGGTCTGAGCCTACTTCTGAAACCTGAACATGCAGAGGACAACCTCAGAGAACAGCGACTAAGACATGCAACACATCGACCCGGGCCAGAGAGAAACAGTCACATCTGCTCCTGGCAGATATCTGGGTTGGCAGAAGCTTCAAACGCTCTCTGTTGCCCTAAGTTACTGCTTTAAGTGACTCATAGGCCTTTATGCTACAATTATTACAACCCCCGCTGCACTTGTCTAGTCCTGCAGCCCTTCAAAACGACACATCCTCTATTTACAGCCTTTGCGTACAAAGTGCCCCGTGAGGCAGAGATGCCTGAAGCAGAAGAAATGCTGTAATCCCAACAGACCCCACAAGCTGCACTCTCAGCCTTAGGAAATGAGAAAACAATATTCGTGTCTTTCCAGTTCAAAGTTTGTGGTGATACGGGAGTCATAGAATGAAAAAAAATACCAATTCCAGCAGACGATCCGACAAGGATTTGCTGCCATCAGAACCACCTCCTGCCTGCAGCTTCCGGAAGCATCATCTCCCAGTGCTGCCCATTGCACTCATCCTTGGCAGGCACATTTCCTGCAGTGATCTACAGCTGAGGAAGGGTCTGCCTAAACCATCATCGTTTCCCTTTACTGGCAATCGATCCTCCTAGGAAAGCTGAGCTGAACAGCAGTATCTGTTTTGCAGCCTCTGTGAACCTTTATTTGATTTTCCAGTGCGTTTGATAGGCAGAGATGAAGATTGAGCTAATGATGTTTGTCTGAATACCCATGCCTGAAGTATATGTAACCCACGTGCACCATCTAAGAGCCAAAAGACTTACGGGTTCGTCGGACTTAGGATGAACATGGAACTGTAAGGCAAGATTGGTTTAGGCCCGTTTTTCGTCAAGTCGTCAACATCCTTCTTCTCTTCTGCTTTACTTTCGAACTCAACGTTGTTCACTGGAACGTGAATTAAAGGGGAACAGAAATCAAAGAGTTAAAAATGTATCTCCCCTCTGCACAGAGCAGGCTGCCTGCAACAGCTGGATATGCAAACAATGCAGCTGGGATACAAACCAGCTCTGAATATGTTGATTAAATGTGATGAACAATCATTTGATTATTATCACTGCTATTTACTTGCAGTACTGCAATTATACTTCTTAACCACTATACTGATGAGCAATATAGCAGAAATGGGCAGGAAATGAAGATGCCCGGTGCAGACAAAGAAACCTTGCATTGATTTGTACAAGAGCTGCCAAACTGGGGATGGAGAACCCATCCCAAATATCACAAACCACTACGGAGAGATCAGCTAGGGATCTATGGAAAGAAAAGAAGGCGATGAGTCCAACCAACCTCATGATTCTGAACCTTCCCCTATAGATGAGTTGCGGGATTGGCTTTGCAGAATGTAAAAGAACAAATTCATAGATGAGCTTTAATAATATTTGGCTTAAGAGTTGGAAAGGACTTCTTGAACCACCAGGTTCCATGTCTGCATCGTGCACCTCAGTTTTAGCATTGCTCCCCATGTACAAAAGTGCCATATTCCATCTCACACCAGGCTTTCAACTTACACAACCCTGTTTTAGGAGATCATTCTGAATCTCATTCCCAAAAGGCTGGAAATGCATTCTACAATTTCCACTATAAGTTTACTTGCAGTGGGTTTATAAGATTATTTACTTAAGATTATGTTCCATATACGAACTGGGAGACATTTCAGACTGCAAATGCTTTTCTCAGACAGACAGATTCACTTCTCTATTAATTCACAGGAGCTGGTATCCAAAACCCTCACTCACTTATAACACCTTAGAAGCAGGTTTTTTTAATCACCTTTTATTTTGCAACAAAAGGACATTTCATTGTGTGTGAGTGACACCTTCAATAAATCCCTTACTGTATCTCAGGGTAGATACACAGGAAATGGCCAGGAAGGAAAGAGTCTGATAAACTTTGATTGACAGGAACTCAGTATCGCAATAGAGTAAAATCACCAGTTGAGAAAAAAAAAAAGAGGAAGAAAAAGAAGACAAGTCTTGTGTGGCTGACAGTGGAAAAGCACAAAGAGCCTCAGCCCTTGGGGCTTCTCCATGCCATGCCTACACGGCTTGGGATGAGCCACAAGCTAGTCAGCACATGTCTGGATATGGGGTCTGTCTGCAAAGCAGTATAAACCTGCCCCTATAGACCCATGGCTCTGGAAAAAGGACAGTAATAACAAATGGCAGGGGGATGAAGCACTCACTGGGTATGACGGTGGTTTCTCCTGGTGGGGCAGTGATGGTGACAGGGATGTTCACAGTGGTGGTTTTGTCCAGAGGCGGCTGAATCATGCGTGTCACGTTCTTCTGGTTGTCAGCATCTTCTGGCTGCTCTGGCACTTTCTGCAGATAGGTGCTGGGAAGGGTGTGCACCGGGATGCTCACACTCCCACTGGCCTCAATCTCACACTGATTCTCCCTAAGGCAGAAGAGCGGATGTTATTAAACACGCTCTGACAAAGATTCGTAGAACATATGCTGCAGCTCTTGCTAGATTTTCCCAGGCTGTTCTCTACATAGAAGTCCTTTGCAGAAAATTCACAGGCTGCAGGAAAGCTTCCTGGCAGCACAGGGTGTGACCTTTTCCTCTGAGACCTGAAGCAACATCCAAATGCAGCATTAAGAGAAGCCATGCCAGTGAAAGCAACTTTATTCTAATTAACAAGATTCATAACTGTGTTTTCTAAGTAAGGACACATGGCACTTGCATGCAGCAGTGACATTAGCTCTCCAGCATCAGCTGCTTTCTGAATCAAGTCTGACATTCTGCTGCTTAATGTTCTCCCGAGGCCTTATTTAAATGTGGTGATTCTCTTTTCCAGTCCTAAACCACTCTGTAACGTTGTCATAAATGGCTTCTGCAGCTTTTCCTTTGCAGCAGTGACTATATTTCAGTGAGCACATGATCAAACGAAACACTATGCAAAGTGTTTTGAAACCCATCTGAAAGGAAGATAATATAGACAGGAAAATGATTATCTCAGTGCCACTCACAGCTCTCCATGGTGACATGAACTCTATTCTAAGGAATCCCAGTGCAATTTCTTTTCCATCAAATTAATACAGCTGAAAAGGCAATCTATCCTTCTTTATTAACTGCTCTAAATGCCTCACCAATACTATTTTTCTCACTTGACTTACATAAAAATTAAACAGAATGGGATACATCATCGTTCTTAATGGAAGAACCCGCTCCGCTCATAGCCAAGTGCTGTAGCAACTGGTGATGGAGCCCATAGGCTCCAACAATGAAAAAGAGAAAGCCTAGATGTTTATAAGCTGGACTGACTGTCCCATAAGAGTGTGTCACTCAGCTTCCTTCAATGGCTGTGAAATTCACTGTTTTGTGTCATGTCCTGGTCTATCTCTTGGTATATATATCTGGATAATTCATTCCTGAAACCTGAACAACTCTATGGGCAAGCATGGATGGAAATCATCTTTGTGAGGCTCTATGATGAACTGATGGTTGGACTTGATGATCTTATTGATCTTTTCCAACCTTAATGATTCTACTGTCATAGTTGATTTAGGGAAAATGGAACTGCAGCTTATAGTGGTAACTGGCACAAGGGCAGGAATGGCACGTAGAGGGGAAATAAGCTGATTTGTAGAAGGCATTTGGGGTCTCAGGGCCCTGAGCTGGCAGAGGAGCACATCCAGTGGCTCACTTACTTGGGCTGATGGTTCTGGTGCTCCTTCTCAGCAGTCTCCCCTTCCTTCTCCCTGTTCTCCTTCTCCACTGAATCGTATGTCGACAACGCTCTGCTCCTGAACCGGTGCCGTCTGTGAGGCTCCTCTCCATTCTCACCTTTGGAGCCAGGCTCTCCTTCCCGGTTCCCAGACCTCGACCCTCCACGGTGGCGGGTCCGCCGCTCACTCCTGGCCCCGTTGATGGTCCCGTTGCCCTCCTTGCCTTGCCGTTCTGCAGAGTGCCGGTGCGTGCGGTGCCTCCTGTGCTCCTTCTCAACTCCTTCTTCCACCGACCCCCGGCGATGGTGCCTCTTGCCTCCTTCCTGGCCCCTGGTGCGGTCACTTTTCCCTTCCTTGCTGCCCCCTTCCACCTCCTTGCTGCGGCTTCTGTGCTGCCTGTGCCTCTCCTCCTTATTGTTGATGGCAGATTCCCCATTCTCATCTTTGGTCACGTCACCCTTCTCTTGCTCTCCCAGTTTCTCCTTATCCCGATGCCGGTGATGCTTCCGTGGAGCTTCTGCTCCATCGGTAGAGCTGACTTTGGTCTGTTCCACCTCCTGCACATCCACAGGGCTCAGCTTGCTGATGTTGTTCCTCCCTTCACCCCTTGGCTCCACCACCAGTGGACGATCCAAGTGGGTCTTCATGTCTGGACGGATGTGTAGGGTCGTGGCGTAGCGCACCCGCTCCTCAGGGTCCAGTTCATTATACAGAGCCTCGCAGCTGGCTCGGAAATTGTGCATCCGGATCTGGCTGGTTCGCTGCTCCCAAACCGACTTGGATTTGGAGGAGTTCTGCTGCTTGCTAACAAGAGGAGGAAGGAGATAAGTTAGCGTTCAGCTTCTTGCATTAACTCCCTACAAAGCAAGCACCAAAAACAGAGAAATTTTAGCTGAGACGGGGGATTAGACGGTTAAGCCAAAGAAATCAGAGGAATGGAGAGAGAACATGAGCAGGGAAAGCCAGCGGGATCGTCAGAGTTAGTTTGTCCCCACACGCTTCAGGCACTTTGAAACAGGCCCTCAGGAAAGGAGTTCTCTTGGTTTCTAAAAGGTGGTGATCCCCCTTGAAAGCCCCAGGCATAGTATGAATCACTGCCCACCAAAACTGTACAGAACAACTGCAGCTGTGAAGCAGCCCACGGGGCTTCCCCCAAAATCACTGCACCTTTCTGACCTCAGGGACTGGGAGAGCCACACGTAGATGCAGACATGACGGGAACACTTTTATTCCCTGGAGGATTTGCTCTTTTCTGTCCTGTTCTCTGCTACACCCAGAATACCACCACTGACGTTACCTTACTTCTTTGATTTTCCAGCACAGCACCTGGTTTCTGTCCACCCCATGTGAATGTCACATTCTCAGCCAATGCAGGAAGAGAAGATTTGCCTTTCATCCTAAACACTGCAAATCACATTCTGCTTTCCCATAAAATCAAAGTAAATCCACTAGCTTCCATGGAGGAATTCCAGACCTAGCTTGAAGTTGGCACCTTTTTTTCTTCCTAAGTAAAACAACTTTAAACAAAGAGAGGAAAAATCATTTCCCTTCCACTATGCTGCTCTGATGTCTCCATTTGCTATGCATCAGCCTGGGCTCAGTGGCCGGAGGGGCCGCGCGGGGCTCACAAAGCCCCATCACTTAACACACACCCCACAAGGCTGCAGGAATAGGGCAGCAGACACATTTTCCTTCCATACACTTTGGGCTCCCCTGACAATAGCAGCAAGCAGCTTTTGCATGTGTCTGTGCTGATTCAGAGTGTCAGGATCTGTCGCCACGCTCAGGCCCCGGGGGAGGCAGCGTTCAGATGGGCTCATGGAGCACAGCGGGAGCTGTCAGAATGGCTTTGCGTCTCAAATGCTCCTCTGGGTTTGGGGTTTGGTTCTTCACTGAGGGTGCTGCTGCCTGGCTCTGCTAAAAGAGGCAAAAAAACGACTTAAATGTTCGCTGCAGATGGGAGGAGGGCACGCAGGCAGATGCAAAGCAATCTTAATCCAGCAATCAGAGTGAGCACAGCTCATCACCAAATCTACAAGTCTAAGCCTCTCTGTTCCCAGAGGGCACATCCTGGGCAAATTTCCCACCAGCTGAGTATCCCGTTGACACCACAGCAGAAGAATGAGTGGCAAAAACCACGGCTCTAAGTGTCAATGCAGGGCACACAGCTCAGATCCCACCTGAATTCCATGTATCACACAGAGGGCTCAGGGCGCACAGCACCCCAGGCTGCCCCACTGACCCCTGGTGCATGAGGTGGACAGCTGGCAGTAACCTGGTAACTCACTGGGGTTCAGTGCTGGGAAAGGTTCAGCTGTTAACACAGCTATTAGTGGGCAACACGAAAGCCTCCTCTGACCCCTTCCCTGCTGTCCCATAGGGTATTTCCTATGGGAAGACACGTGTTCCACATCTACAGCTCTGCACCACCAGGGATGGAGCTGCTTGGCACAGTTGTGCCCACACATCTTCTGGGATGGAGAGGTGAATGGATGCCTTGCCCTGCAGTGCTCCAAATCTAGCCTTGCCAAACTACAGGCAATGAAAACAAACCTCCTCTATAGCACACAGGGAAACAAGGCAGCTTGGCTCTGTGCACATGCATGTCTGAGCTCCCCAGCACTGCTCTGAGGGGACATTTCTCACTTCATAATGAAAGTCCTCACGGATGAACGTATAAAATAAGCCCATTTTGCTAAAATCTTCTCTTTACGAGAGACACCAGCATTACAGACTCCAATTTCACAGCATCTAGAAGTGAGATACACCCTTAGCACTGACCCAATAGTGGAAGTGATTGCCAACTGACAGCACCATGCAGTCACCCACTGGCTTTGGTCGCCAAGTCTCAGACTGGGAGGCTCAGAAGCAATGGCTGCATCCTTTCTCCTTTCCACATGAAAACTCACCAGAAAAAAACAATAATCAGAACGTTTATAGTGCGCAGTAAAATAGGAATCAGGAAAACAAGCTGCCTGCCTGCAAGCTCATTATTGCATTCAACCCAGTCGAGAACATCTGGAGCAAGTGACAGCACGCATAAAGCTGCTGCAGGAAATGGGAGTGAAGGAACCGAGCAGGTCGGCCCCTCTGGGGACAGCATTTAGGGTTTTTCAGAGCGAAAGCAGCAGCAACTGGAGGGAACGTGCTGCCTGCTTGTCCAATTCCATTTATCGGGCTTTTGCTTCCTATATGTTCCCACAGCAACTGAGCACGGCCATGTGCGACCGTTTCTCCTCTCCTGTTGCTCTGCTGCACTTCCTCTCCAAGGAGAGCTTTTGAACTTTCTGTGGCACAGCAGGAATGTCACCTTGCAGCAGAGTGGTCCCCCCTGCAGCTGCCTGTGCACACACATCTGCAGATGAGGTGGAAAAAGCAAGCAGGGGCAAAAAGAAGATTGCACCGATCACCTCTGATGTACTGACAAAGGTCAATGCTAATGCACTTTCTCTACAATTACTCCTCATCCTTATTTTCTGTCTACAGAATGTGCTGTGCTCCTTAATGGGTGAACAGCAGCACACTCAGTGTTTGAGTCCTGCGGGCTCGAGACACTGCAGGTCATTATTTCTGCTCATGTGCTTCTCTGAGAAGTCCCATCGACATCCCTTGGATTAAGCAGCCAGCAGTCAAGCAAATCCTATAGCTAGAAAGAAAACCATAACACTGTTCTATAATAAATATGATGGATATTAACAAACTGCTGACTAATATTGGTTCAAATAAAAAATGCTGCCAGCCGCTGCAAAGACCACTCAGGAAAGGGGAGGATACTTTTAGCCATCTTCTAATCTTAGCCATTCTGCAATGACCAAAAACAGCGCTGTAATTAATGGCACTTTGCATCCCAGCACTGCTGGTTTAATCAGCCTCACAATTGCAACCCTCACAATTTTGCTGTAGTAAATGATGAATGAAATCTGACTGCAAACATAATAATTTGATGTTAAAAATACCTACGTGTTAGACTGCGGGTATGAAAGAGTATGTTCTGATTACACATGGAAGGGAATTGCTTGTTAAAATAGAGTATCAATAGAACATGGGATATAAAAAACCTTTCAACAACGGCAACAACAACAACAAAAAAGAGTCTGGTTTTCTGTGCATCCATTTGGAGCAGCATTCTCCATGCTCGAATTTTCCACTTGGAAAATACAAAGGGTGAGCACAAACAACGCTTCATCTCTGCTTTGATAAAACCATTTTCTTCCAGATGAGCTCACTGCTGGCTCTTCACCATGCTTTGCCCATGACCCCAGAGCTGGAACCTGGATGCTTTAGCACCTTTTCTTCTTTATGAGCCACATTCCCCTCCCCAGGCTCTCCTGGGAGATGAACTGCACTCTCCCATTGAGCGGGTGTGATGGTGCACATCATAGAAACACCATTACCAAGGACAGCAATGGGAAATGCTGCCCACTCCCTTCTAGTATTACTCTTCGCTAAGGAGAACAGAATGTTCACACTCCACTGTGACTGCTCTGACCATGTCACCCAATGGGGCATCTCCCCTTTTCTTGAACACCTCCATGAATCCATGGATGGTGACTCCCCTCCTCCCTGTTCTGATGCATCACCACTCTACCTGAGATCCAACCTGAACCTACCTTGAGACCATTGTTCTATCACTGTTACCTGGGTAAAGAGGCAGACAAACTGTTACGGCCAAAGTCCCTCTGTGAGCTCCAGCCTTCTGATAAAAACCAAGACAAAACACATCAGGGAATGAAATAACAGACCCTGCTCTGTATAATGATGATGGAAATAAAGCAGGTGACACAAAGACTGGATATACAGAAGCAACTAATATGGATGAAAAATGATTTGGGTTCTTGAACAACAAGCAACAAATTCATCCTGGTAGAAGACAGTCAACCTTTTCCATTTCCCTCTACACGCTATCAGCCTCCCTGCTGCTGTCCTGCTGGAAGGTGTTATGGTTGGTGTGGGAAAGAGCTACTCAAAGAAAACCAAATTATGGTCTTTAAAACTTAAACCTGTGGCAGGTGCAGACATTTAGTGCTTCTGGAAAGCATAAAATCCCCAGTGCTCATTCTATTTAGCATTCCAGAAAATGCCTGAAGAACGTACGATTCCTCATGACCAAGCAATGACTAACATCTCTGAATCCTATTAGAAACAAATAATAAACCAAAGCAATACAAAGGAAACCTCAAATGCACCATTTGGGATCTCATCACCCACTGTTATATAATGATGATTCATATGAAAACCCACTGTCCCATAACTATCAGATACATTCAATTGGAAAGGCATAACATAATCACTCACTTAGCTGTGCATTATCGCCTATGTACATAGAAGTTAATCGATAACTTCAGTATGGATTTTATATACTTGTTGATTTAATTAAAGAAATAGAGCATGTCTGCACAAAATTCTCTCTCGCAAAATAGAATGGATGCAAGTCATAAGATCCAAGGAAGCCTCCTCCTAATCGGCACTGTCTCTGTCGCTACTGGCCAGACAGCGACAGATCTCGGTGGCCGCTGAATGTGGGCAGATCCTCCTTCAAGGGGATTCTAATGCCTACAGTTTGTTTTAACAATTTAAGTGACATCTCCATCCCTGGAAGTTTGGAAAAGGAACAAAACTCCATTCTTTCAGATTTCATTCCTAATTTGCAATCACAGCCTTACACTGGTTTGGTGCAACTTCAGCTGGAGTGCACCCAAGCATCCGGAGGAAAGACAACTGGGCAGCACTGGGTAGTATCTCTCCTGCATCACCACTTGAACCAAGCTCTCCATTCCACCTCTTCCCTTCCATCCTACCAAGTGCAACACAAGGTGAGAGACCAAAAAGACAGCAGACCTTTCCCCCATAATGCTGTGCTTGCCTGGAATCCCAGCAGCCAGGCAAAGCATTGCAAGAAATGAGAGCCTAAGATCCACCAGTGGACAACGACCTCTGGAACGCCCAAGGAGGCCAGGGACAAATAAGATACTGAGAAGCTGGTGGAAAACCTTTGTTTCACTGCATCTTCGGCGTGCTGAACCCTGCTATGGTGCACGTAAGGACAAACCCACAAGTAAATTGCACTTACTTGTCTCTCCAAAAGCATTAAAGAAGAAAGATTACATCAAATGGTAACAGTACAACTGAAAGCAAAGGCACTAAGATGGGTCGGTGATAAGCTGGTGACAAGTTTTGTCGTATTAGTCAGCAGGGAACGATGGTAGATTCTACAAACCTGCACTGGTGTCAAAGCACACCTGTGATTCACAGCAAAGCCAGCAAGATTTGGTTGTTAGGAAGTGCGTGGAGTGAATGGTCTGCCACTGTGTTTGCTCAAACATGGATACATAGGAGCTCAGTGAGTGCCTCGTTTTTGCAATGTCTCAGGAAGGTCAGGGAGCAAAGGTAGAACCCACGCTCCCAGGAGTATGAGTTTCCAAGGGAGTTTGGTCTCACTTGGGCCCCAATTCCAGAAGTTTCTTTCTGGTTCTCCTCCAGCTTTCATTCATTTAAAGAGCGCACTCATGGTAGACAACTGTTCTCCTATTGAACCCTAAGCGCAAACACTGGTGGAACATCAAAGCCATCAGCCCAGTACATAATAAACAGAGAACAAAAGTACAAGTGAGAATAAGATGAACCATCAAACGAGGGCAGGGGAGAGAACAGGGAAGATAATTAAGGAAGCAACAGAGGGAAATAATTAGGGGGGATGGGAGGACAAAGGAAGGGAGGAGGAAAACTCACAGTCAATATACAAAACACTACAGAGTTGCTCACGATCAAATCACAAGCATTGCATGGCAATGTCGCACACTTTCCAGTCCTTCCACCATATGTTGGTCTGGAGGCTTTCCACAATGATGGGAATGATTTTTGGGGGGGGGGGGGGAAAAACAACAAGGTGGGGAGTGAAGGCGTCAGGAGAGGGAGGGGGGAGGGGAAGAGGGAGGTTTAGAAATATAGATATCATAAATCCATTTATCGTAACAGAGAGCAACTCACGGTGAATTTACGCTGGAGACTGACGAGCTGCGAGATACAGTACCTCGAGTTTGCTTTACAAAACTGCACATGCAAAAACAAAACAAACAAAGAAAACAAAAAGTGAGAAAGAAAAAAAGAAAAGAAAAAAAGAAAAAAAGAAAAAAAAAAAAAAAGAGAAGAAACTATAAGAGACATCGGGAAGAGACTCATACAGGTTGTGTCCTATCGAATGCAGACTGCAGCGTGCATCTTGGTAGGAGACCAGGCAAGCTTCAGAAAGTGTGGAAGCCAGAGACACACCACCTTCTAGTTAACAAGGAAACAACCGAAATGGAACCAAAAGGGAAACAAAAATTAAAAGGTGAACCAAAAGACACACAATGATATTAGGAATTTGTGCCTCCGTATGTTATACTCACACAAGGAAAGTCCTCTGCAGAAGTCATCTTTAGGACCTCAGGGCAGAGGGCTTTGTAGAAACAGGTGGTGATTGCTGTTACAGCTGTGCTGCAATCATTAGTTCAAGTGGGAGCAGGGTGCAAGGCTGCTCATTCCCACTCTGACACCATAACATGAAAGGAGCCCCCCAGCTCCAGAGGAAGGACCCTGGGCTGTGCTTGGAGAACCCAAATCCAAACCCAAATCCATCTGAGCTGCAGCAGCTCATGCCAGGATTCATCCGTCCCATCTTGCATCAGATACCCTCCACAGGGGCACCTACCTCTCTCCTCAGCCAGATGCAGGCATGTGTCTGAGCTCAGGCCAGCTGAATATGGCTTGCCACATCTAAAAACCATAGGTCTGCTGCATCTTAGGCATGCTATCCAAAGTTTGTTTCAATTCACATCTAATGTTGTAGATCGTCCTCCATTTGGTGTGTGCTTTGTGTAGACTCTGTTACGTGGAGGTACCCAATGGGTACCCAAGGCCATGGATGGGGCCTGGGCAGCCTGATCTGGTGGGGGGCAGACAGTCCACAGCAGGGGCTGGAACAGGAGGATCTCTGAGATCTCTCCCAGCCTGAGCCACTTTATGATTCTGTGTGTGGGGGGGTTCTGAATACAGAAGCAGCAGAGGCCATGAAAACTGCAGTGTAAAGGCATTATGAAAGGTGTTTGCAAGAGTTTCACTTGGAGCAAACAATCTGGTAAAGCATTCTGCCCAAACCTCAGTGTTTCTACAGCCCCTGCCTGCACAAATGCTTTAAGCATGGGAAAGGAAATACTGAGCAAAACAGGTGGGGAAACTGTGATAGAGGAGAACACACTGAGCTGCTTTCATTTACCTGGGAGTCAGCACCGACGCTGTGCAACACCTGTGGAACTGTTGCTTTTAATTGCTGAAAGCAGCTCTCGATGGCACACGGCAGAAGGTTTGCTTTTATCTTTGCACATATCCCTGCCTCGTTTGGTGCAGTGCAGGGCGGAGGCCGTGCTGTGATGCTGCCAAATCTCCTTGTAACCTGGCCAGACGGCGTTATGCAAGTCCTGCAGCATTCCAGGTTCATACCTGGACTTTTCTGAAACCGTGACTGACTTCATTTTCACTAGAATTGCATTGTGGAAAGTGATAACAAAGGCAGTCTCCTTTTCCAAGTCAAAATGACAAAGTACTTGAGCTTTACTTACCATTGAGAGGGACACAGAGCATGAGAGTGTCTTTCTGTGTAGCTGTTAGGGTCACTGTTACACCAACAGCAAGGGCAAAAAAGGAATGGTACCGGGAGGAATCACAGTACCTCACACATCCACACACATCAGGAGGAAAGAAAGGGAAGGAGTCACACACCAGCAAGAGAAAAAGAACACCTCTGCTAGTCTACACACTATCAAACACACGAACTGTGGCGGATGTTCAGGCATACATCTTGCTGGGTTCTGTTGGGTACCAGCAGCCCAACAGGGATTTTGAAACAGACCACAGTATTCCCGAGACAAAAGGAGAAGATGGAGCCTCTGAGATGGTAAAAGGTCCTAGAGAAATAAAGCAGCTCCCCCCTCCCTTTGTCCCCAGACCTGTACAAAAGGGACGGACACCTCTGAGAAATCACTGTGAAGTGCCACCTCTGTTTGCTCTCACAGCTCCTTAATGAGTAATCAGCTCACTCGTGTTACCAGGCAGTATTTACCTGTAGGCGTGCAATTAACACATCAGCTACTTGGATCAAATGTGTGAGGAACCAGCAGAAACCAGACAGGACCAGGAGAGGTCTTTGGGGTTCAGTTGATGCTGGGCAATATGTCAAGTTTTGGAGAGTTCTAGTGGTCAACCCTATAGGCAGTGTTTGGCTCTGCTGCCTTAACAGTCTCTGCCGCTTCCTACGAAGTTTCATCCATCATATCTGAGATATTCTTCTCCCATAGAGAACTCACACCCCACACCTAATGCGTGGATCATTTCCTTGGGTCTGGCTACCACGATGACACAATATTACGTTGAATTAAGAAATACTAAGTGGAAAACAAAAGAGGCTTAAGTTTTTCTTAGCATGACTCAGACTACATAGCAGGTTCCTTCAAAGCTTTTGCTTTCTGTTTGTGAGCACTATCTTCCCAAGGCAGGCCAATGGAAAATGCATAGAAATAAACAAATCTGGAGGCAGTTATAGCCAACGGTGCAGGGTCCCTGGAGCAGCTGTGGGCAAGACTCGTGCTGGGCTTTGGGCTCATGAACTCTCCCCACCGTGCCCGTGCCCTGTGTGTTTGGTGCGGCCCCTTTTGTACGGGACATTGGTGCAGCTCTGGCTGGAATAGAACAGTGAGGGCGTTCAGGCTTCAGGTTGTCAAAGAGACAATTTCATCTACAGAATGTAAAACCATTTGCAGTGGAGTCTTTGTGCTGCCCATGGAAATCAGCCTGGCAGCGCTCCTTCAATTGACACCTTGAGGTGCTCTGCACATTCACTGCCCCATTTTCCCTCCTCCTCCATTCTCACCACCAAGGAAGCTGCGCCAATGGCTTGCTCAACCCATCGATCCATACAGCTGCTCAGTTCCAGAGGCTGAGTGGTTTCAACGTTGTACAGAACAGAGGGTCTTAAAGACAATGCTGGGCAAACTGGACAAACCCAGAAACTCACCTCCAGAAACAACAAAGCAAGGAAAATGCTAAACAGAAAACAAAAGTCACAAAAATAAGAATGAAACAATGGGCTCAAATCAAAGCACAGTAGCTTACGTTAAACAAATACTCTGCTTTAAACCAAACTGCAACAACGACAGAAACAATGTACCATCCTAGTTTTTAAACCTTGAAAAAAAAAACAACATAAAACAAAAAGGCCCATTTGGGATAGAGTTCACCAGGTGAAGAAAGAGACTGTGGTCAGATGAATCCATTTACGTAAGTCCTTTGGTGGAGCAGAAGACACAGACATCGTGGGAGAGCGCTGAGTCAAGAGGTACAAACCAAGTGCAGGTAGAATACTGTAATAAAGGTGTACACCTCTTGCAGTCCTTGATGTGGGACAGACAAAGGAAAGAAGCAAAACAGCAAGCACAGCACTTCACTGGTGAAACAAGAGGATAAGCAAGAGGACTTTCACCAGCCTGAACCCCACAACAGCTTTAGCACCTCTACAGGAGGTGGACAAGTATGCTGGGGCGTGAATATCATTGACTGAAGAAATACAAGCCATGGTGCCCTCTGTGTTTCAACACCTGACAGACCTGGTTTTGTTGGTCTGTTTCTCTCTCACAATACACCCAGCATCTCCTCGGCCTTCCGTGGGTTATTATCCATTTGGTCATCATGTCCATTCAAGTGCTTTTTCTGGTTTCTAAAAAATCTTCACACACGTTAAAAAAAGCATCATTATCCTGTGCCATAAAACAACAGCTCCAGGAAATTCAACAAAGAACCAAAGCAAATGTCCTTGTGTGACTTCTTGTCTAGACTGGACAGGAAATCATTGTAAGAAGAGGGTTATATTTAAAACCAACAAACAGATACGGCATAAATGGATGATTAAAGCAGTAATTGCAAAATAAAATGGGAAGAAGAAGACAGTCAGATGAACAATATTCTTTTCCTTCGCATGTAGCAAACTGACTCCATGTGGCTCATTGACTACAATGAAGTGGATTAAACTCCCCCTCAAAAGGGTCCCCTGGGACAGTTTTATGCTTATCATACAATAGTTTTAATGCAATGTATGTACACATACGTCCCAGAATTACAAACCCAGAGTTGATGTTAACACTTCACCTGGTGAAATCAACCCTAGGGCAGCTTAGAAGAAAAAAATCCTTCTGAATTACAGTTATAATAAGGCAAAAGATGAGACACTACAAAGAAAAACGTAACAAACTGAAAGAAGAACTGCAATCCACAGTTACGTGATCGGCACAGAAGTGTTCAGTCAACCTAAAGCCCTATCGGTGACAGGGATGGCGTAAAGCATTCACAGAGTGCTACAGGATGCTCCAGTTGGAACAGACATATAACGGCACTGAGAAACAGAAAGCACAAAATAAAAGTCTCAAATAATAAAACAATGCTTACGCGGCTATGGAAATGTTTGCTGCAGACATGGGGCTGACTTCTGCTACCTCCTTGGCCTTCTGCAGGGCGAGCTTCTGGTTGGTGGCTTCCTCCATCTCCTCCTCATCCTGGTGCAGAAAATCAGACAGATCAGAGCCTGCATCGTGCAATGAAAAGATCTGGAGTTCCCCAAGGCATGGGTGCAATGTGACTGGCACTGCTCTGCCAGGAGAAAAGTGGGAATTCATTATATCATAACTTCTTGTAAGGACCTATAGGTAGGGTTTTGCTCTCAGCAAAGAGATGGGAAACACAAGGTTTGGCCAAGTGCTCAGTGCACCTTTACTAAGAATGCATCTCCCTTGTGAAGCTGTCTTACCTCTTTTGGCTCTCTTCTTATCACTCAGTGCTTTGGCATAGCAGGGAGAGACCTGAGCAGAACTGTGATACCTCTAGGGTAAAGGCAGGCCTGTTCATCACACATTTACATGTGCAAAAACATTCAAAAGCCTACATCCTGCAATGATGGGAGAGTCTGAGCCACTGTAAAGTCAGAGCTGACACAGAAAGGAGAAAGAGGCGGGGATGGAAGGGAGGAGGCTGGAGAACAGATTTGTTCATAGAATCACAGAATGGCTTGGGTTGGAAGGAACCTCAAGGATCATCAAGACCCAGCCCTCCTGGTGCATGAAGGGCCACCAATCTCCACATTTAATACCAGCCCAGGCTGCCCAGGGCCCCATCCAACCTCGAACACCTCCAAGGATGGGCCATCCACAGCCTTTCTGGGCAGCTATTCCGGCACCTCACCATTCTCATAGTAAAGAACTTCCCCTGATATCCAACCTAATTCTTCCCTTCTTCCACTTAAAACTACTTCCTCTTGTCCTGCCATTATCTACCCTTGTAAAGAGCTGACTCCCTTCCTGTTCATAGGTTCCCTTTAGGTACTGGAAGGTTGCAAAGAGGTCACCCTGCAGCCTTCTTTTCTCCAGGCTGAACAAGCCCAGCTCCCTCAGGCTGTTGAGGGATTTGCTACAAACTCAAAGCAAAGAAGGAGATATATTTTTGCCAAGATGTGTCGCTGCAAAGTACCAGTGAGTTCTGTAACAGCCACTGGATGATCAAGTTAAATACAGATGCAGCTCTGGTGCTTCCTGATGTGGGTCACAGGGCCCAACTAAGGCGACCAAGTAAATGTCCCAGAGTCACAATAGAGGAAATCCCAATTCACATCCAGAACTGAGAACGCTGGTTAAAATGCTTCAGTCCCGACGTTTGGCTGGGAAGCTTTCTGTCTTCCCAAAATAGAGGCAGGTGCAAACTGCTTATGGTTCCCCCACAGTATATGCAGCACTGATCTTGATTAGTTTGACAGCATAAATGTCAAGAACGTCTCCTGAGATCAACTGACTCCTGAGTAACTTAATTACAACTCCAGGCCATTTTTGGTTTTGCATGATCATATTTACTTAGCAATAAATCTCTCATTCTCCAGGTATGCTTATTCAATTGAATTGCTTTTATCTCTTTCCTCTGTTTTTGGAAGCCCTAGAGATTTTTCTTTTGGATCATAAGTAAAATTAAAGCAAAAATTAGTTCCTCAAGAAGCTTTATGATTTTGCAATGCCGCTGAATCCATCAATATTTAATTATACTTCATAAACATAAACAAAGTCAGGTTTCTAACCCTTCCAGTCAGCTGCTGAAATATTCAGAAGAAAGTGCTAAAAGGATTAAGGAAGAAATAGGATGAGCTTCATTACCCAACTATACAAGCAGAGGTTTGTAAAATATAGCTGCTAAGGTAAATACAGGGCTTTTGCACCAGCAATCATTGGCTTGTGGCGCTGGGCTGTGCACATCCATCTCCACCTCAGGAGAGCAAGGGAAAGGTGTGCAAACGAAGCTCAGTGCTGCTGAACATCACCGAGTGCACCACAGTGAGAAACAAAAAGTGTGCAATAGCACGAAAGCAAACTGCAGCATTTGGAATCCTTCCTGTGCTGCACAGAGGCTGTACTTCTTGTTTCCATAGGGAATGCTGAATATAAACCTAAGCACACAGCAGAGCTCCAGCACTGTCACTTCCAGCTCGTGCCAGGACCCGGCTTTCTGCCCGTGCTGTGCCTTGGATCGGCTCTGCACCTGGTGGGAGGTGGGAAGGTTCCAACATTTGGGCTTTAAACTCACAGTGGCCTCTTCAAGTTGTTTTCCAGAGTTGATTGGAGAATATTAATTCTTTGATTCAAACTCCACAACGCACGAAGCACCAGCATGAGACAGCAAAGGCAGCCACACACCACCTGTGACTCCCCACGCCGAAGCCTCAGGCACACAAGCAAGTCAGCCAAAACCCATTAATTCTTTCGCCTCTGCTCTTGAAAAAAGCAAAAGCTACTAAAGTGTGTGCACCTCCACACAGCAGCAACACGAGCCATGTCTGCTGCTGCCCTGGCACTAAGAAATGGAACAGTTTGCAGAAGGAAGCCTCGAGAACCAAATGGAACTGAATGAGAGCAGACCTCCGGGTTCTTATCAGCAGTGTACATTGGCACACAGAGGGATAGCATGAAGGGAAGTCTCTGCTTTAGGTCCAGCAGCTGCAGCCCAAGATTGAAGAACCAGAAGTCACGTACTTACCTTGGTCAGCTCTTGGGCATTGGCCAGATTGTCAACGGCGATGGCCAAGAAGACATTCAGGAGTGTATCTGTAGGGGAGCAGCTAAGGAAAGATCTTCACGCAGCAAATAGAGAAAACAATTCCTCTTCTACACTACAGCCTTCTTTCTCCACTTCCAATCATGGGTTTAATTGCTGGTGGATCCCTTGCACTATTGCTCTGTCATCTTTAATTCTAACTCACCAGGACAGCAAAACTTGCCCAGACCCAAAAGCTCAAAGCTTCTTATATTTCCCTCTCAGGAGCCCTCATCAAACTTGAGAACATTTCAGGCCTCTCATTCCCATTGAGATGAGTGCCTCCGGAGCCCAACCACTGATCAAAACCCAATCCTCTGCTTGAAGCAGTGGAAGTAGGAGCAGTGTGTGCTCCTTTAGGATGTGTCTGCATCCTGCAGGGAATGGGACATGGACTCCTGGGTTTTCTCCAGGCATCCATCAGTAGCACAGAACAGTGGGTTTTACCACACACAGATGATTCCATGAGGACAGCATGAGCTGTGTAATGTGGTGCACATCCACTGAGAGGGGTACAGGGTAGGAGCTCCTCGCCCCCACGGAGCCCAGCAAATGAAGAACAAGAAGAGAAAGATGAGAACCAAAATGATCATCTCCCTCCCACGCTGGAGAGAGAGCCCAATCAACTTTTCATTTGCAAAGATAATCCGTGTCTCCATTTCCTTTTACCTGGTGAGTGGCCGAGGGGCCACCCTTGGTGCTTCAGTGTTGGAAATGTCTCCAAGCCCCTGGCTGGGGGGAAGGAATGTCTCATAACTAAGTTGTCTTCCTACCTCTGCCTCCTACACACAGATGCTGAAAACGCCTCGTGTAACATAATTGGCCACTGGAAACCTCATGTCTTTGGGTTTTTTTTAGCAGGTGGGGATGTTTTGATCAATCAGGCAGATGCGTTCTGGTGCAATTAAGTGTTTCTCCCCCCCCCCAAAAAAGGTCCCTCCACCCCTTTTGCAGAGCTTAGGAACTCTGGCTACATACAGGCTCTCTGCAGTTGAAAATGCAAGAGAATTCTGTCTTAGAAAACCACTGCTTCTAGATCTTTTCCTTGCAACATGCTTTGAAAATATGGATTCACAGAACAATTAAGGTTGGAAAAGACCTCTGAGGTCATCAAGTCCAACCATCCGTATGAACTGATTCAAAGAAGCAACTGAGCTACAGTGAAAGCAAGGGAAACCAGCACCTTCCCCCTTGCTTCTTCCTGAAACGGAACCATTACAGAACCCACGTCAGTTTGAAGAGCAAAGGAAATCTTCATGTTTAAAAGGAGCGGGTTTTGCAAGCTGACCCAAAACTGCCCATTCTCTAAGACTGCATAAAATAGGACATTCTTACAGCTTTCTGGAGGAGATCTGTGTAAAAAGGAGAGCGGCTGCAATGTTTAAGTTCCAAGTTATAGAAGAAAAGACATTTGACGCTAAGCCAGCCCATAACTAAACTAACCAGCAGTGCAGGATTGCTCTGTGCTGGGCATCCTCCCACTGTGCTGGGCTTGGGCTCTCAGTAGGAAGGTGAACCCACAGCTCACACCTGTGCTTCACCCCACGCTGCAGCATCGTTGTCATTAACGGCTGTTTTACTTCCAGCAAAATACACAGTTCTGCTATTTTCTGGCAAACTGAGCTTTATTTTCAGACCTTCCTGCTCATGTTTTGACAGCTAAGAATAACGTTTAGTCCCTGCTAAGTCACACAGTTCAGCTTTCCCCCCCGAGATAAATGACTGCCTGCTGCTTGCTCTCAGCATCCAAACTGTAACTACGGAGAAGTGGGGTTAGAGCTGACCTTCCTGAAAACCTGCTTGAAATACCAGCATGAGCATTTGTGGGCTTAATGCTGCAGCTCCCGTGGTAAACACATAAGGATTTAACCCCTCGTCCTCCACTGCCCCCTCTCACTGTGCTTAAATGCCAGTAGAGCCACGTGTGCTTCAGAAGAGCTCTTCCAACTCATGAAGGCAATGGACCCCCTTAGACAAAGTCTTGGCCATGGCAAGGAGAAGCAAAGGCTGAATCCATGGCAGTCGCAAGGGGTGAGCAGGTCCTTATTGCATCCACGTGAACAACCCCTGCTGTCTGTTAAAGGAAACTGAAGTACAAGGGAGGAGACCTCCCTTTCAAGTGAAGGGGCAAGAAAGAAATTAATATCCTGTTCTTCAACACTGCTGTATCTCAGCTGCTCTAAGGTTAAAAGTCTCTCTCTCTCCTCCTCAGCCTTTCTGTCAAGGCTGATTACGACTTAATCTCATTTCCAAATGCCAAGCCCTGAGGACTGAGAGCAATCCCAGCTCTCCATTGACCCACTTTTCAGACACAGCATGTTTCTGGAAGGAGCACACTGAGGCGGGTGCCTGAGTGTAGCTGCTGAATTAGCTCACGTGTCCTGGCTGCTATTGCTCCAGCAGTGCACATTAATGGGACAAACCCCACAGACAGCCCTCTGGGACACACACAGCTTGCAGGCTGCCTGCTCTGTTGTTCCCTGCCACAGCTCCTTATGCCAGTGGAGAGATATAATGCAAGGCAAAGGGCTGAGCCTGCTTCACAATCCATGGGCTCTGATGTCCCATGTCCCACTGCTGGCTCACGGTCACCCTGCTGACCACCAGGTCTGAGGATCACTTTGCTTGGCTGCACATAAAACACAGCCTCCTGCTCCAAGCCCTTGCTCTGTGTGACAGCTATTCCCACCAGACACCTTGGGGTAATTCTGCAGGACACAGACTCCCAGATTCTCATTGCCCTCAGCAGGTTTTCATGGTGAAGCAAAGCAAAACATCTTCATGGATGTATTTCTTGACTCGGAACAGGACCAAAGACTCTCAGGGCCCTGAGAGTAATTCAAGAGTTAGACTCACTATTTAAGTGTTATGTGGAGAGAAGACACTGTCAAGCATTTGAAGTAGCACAGCTGGTTAAGCTGTCATGGCACCAAGAGACTGGAGCCTGATTTACGTGCTGAATCAATTTCAGCTCTTTCTCTGCCTGGTTTAGTGCAAACAATCCATGAAGATAATCAAGGTACAGATGTCTTGCTTTGACTTGAGTTCAAATATTTTTCCTACAACACAAATGAACTCAAAATAGGATGCTCTTAACCTAAATCCATGAAAATTAAAACAAAGGCCATGCTCACATTGCCATCAGAAGTGTGGCTCCAACAAGGACACCTTGCCTACTACTCTTAGCTCAGGTGCTAAAATCTGGTTTTACAAAGCATGTGGTTGGGGTGGGTAGGAATCAAACCATATCAGGTACTTCTGACACCCTGCAGTAGGCACAAAGACAAGGTAGTGTGTAAGGATACAGTTACCAAACAGCGTCAGGACAATGAAGTAAATGGAGGAGAACATCCCCGAGTGGACACCGCCCTGTGACTCTATGCCATGGTACATCACTGCGTTCCAGTCCTCCCCAGTCAGGATCTGCACAGAGAAATGCGAGAGAGAAAAAAGTGATACAAAGGGAAGACAAAGAAGGTACAACTTGGGGGAGCTGGGCAATTGGATGCAATCCTGGACTGGTCTCAGGCTGTGGAGTGGGACACCAGCCCTGTAGCCCTGGATGGTCACAGCTCATGCATAGCTTTCTCTTCTGTTGCCTCTTAGTTGGGTGCACGCTTTCTACCCCTGGCATGGGCTCCCATGTTGAAGTCACATTCCAACACGTCTTCCAACAAAATTTCTGACCCATCTCCATTTTTAAGTCATGCAGAGATGTCAGGCTTTAACAATACCATGTGCAGCTCATTTCTCCAAAGAAAACTCTGTCATTCAAGCCCTGAGTTCTTCATCTCCTCTCATTTCAACTCAGTCATCACCTAACACAGAAAGCCAGCAGGACTTGGGCTTCAAAAACCCAGCCAGAATGTTTTGAAAAGGAAATGAGATAATGAAGAAGTTTCATGGAACTGGTGCAGAGAGATAACTGGTCTAAACTCAGCAGGCTGCGTGCAAAGCTGGGGATGCTCTCAGAGGCCCTGGTGAGATGCACTCTTTGACCTGCTGTCCTTCCCCAGTTTGCATCATTGCTCCTCAGCTGCAGGAATTACTCAAGCAATTAGGTAGCAGCCCTCAAGGAGCAGAGCACGTGGAGTTAATAAAAACCTTTCTGGTCTATAAAGTCTGTTTTATGGATGCTGAGGTTTGGCTGCACCCTGCTGCCTCAGCTCCTCACCTCCATCAGCCACTGGGGCTCCACTCCTTCACAGCACATGCAGTTATTTAAGCAGCAGCCCCCCAGGAGCAGGGCATGTATGGTTAATAGAGATGTTTCTTGTTTATAGAGTCTCTGTTTTTATGGATGCTGTAAACGCAGCTCAATGACTGCTGCAATAGAGGCATGTTGCTATTTGTTACGCCTATATATGTGAATATATATATATATATGTTTGTATATACACTGATCAGCGCTCAGCTCACAAAGGCTCTAATTGAGAGATGGGTGTATCTGACTCTATGATATTTGCTCACTGCATCGCATACATTCACTGGATAACACCACTCTGCTTATTGGAGCAGCATCCAAATGGACCTTCTGGCTGGTCAAGGAGGATCCAAAGTTTCTGTAAGAAATGTTGACATCATATCTGCCATTCAAGAGAGGAGTGGGGTGGGCTGGGAGCAAGAGGTTACTGAAATGCCTCTGTGTGGTGTCAGTGAGTTAATTTGGTGCCAGGGGTTTTTTGCTGGTTTAATTCCTAGCCCTGATGCTCTAATACAGATGCCATAAAATCACCACTGTTTTCCTTCATCGAACGTCCACTGCACTACAGGGACATTCATCTTGGGAACAGAAAGGAAATAGTTCAGCAAAGTATTTTCAAGAGAGAGCTGTGGTTCCAAACCAAAATAGCAATGAAATCTCCAGATGTTCATATCCGGAGCCTGATGGGGGCTCCATTCCGGCTCTGTGGCAATACCTTTCCATTTCTGTAAGCCCTTCCTTTGATGAGCACTAAAATACTATGCAAATCTTAATCTACCATGATTTGCAATATCCTGCAAGGTAAGTACTGCAGAACCTCTTCCACATCTGGAGAGCAGCAATGCCCATATGAAGCTGCTTACGAAGAGGTCACAAGAGACATCTTCTTTAAGACTCTTTTTCTCTTTTAATCCCAAACTTGTCACCCACCCAATCCTTTTTGTTTTCCTCTCTCTTTCTCTTTTCTCCTCATTTTTGGGATGTGAAAAATGTAATCCAGGTCTTGCTGAGTTCTAGGGAAGCCTGGATAAGGGTCAAGTGTCAACTTGAACTACACCTAGCAAGGAAGAGAGGTCTGCCATGGACCTGCTGCCTGCACATTGAGCAGGATGGTGCATCTCCACCTCTCCAGTACCTGAAATACATGTTTAAAAATGGCATGCAGAGAACAGCTGCAAAATGAGGCTCTTAAATCTGCACATTGCATCTCCCAGAGCTGCTACTTTCCCCTGCCATCACACAAACTTGCCCAAGGCTGATGCCTCTTTATGTGCTCCCCCATCGATTGTAATTCTTATCCAGCATTATCTTATCTTGAGTTATTACAGTGCAAAATGCTACATTACTTCCTTACAGCCTGGAGCTAGCTCAGGCAGCTCTCCTCATTAAATTACAGCAACTGCAGGAAGAAGTGGGACAGGTCAACCCTCACGGGCTGTGATTTTTGGCCAAATGGTTTATGCAACGGGCCACAAGAAATGCTACCAATGCAGTGTGCAGCTGTGGGCCTTGAGAAGAACATGGACACAACATCTTTGAGCACAGAAACATCTACTTTATCAAGATATTTTTTTACCTAACATGGAATATTCTGTTCTAGCATCCCTTAATTCTGTAGTATTGACCTTTAATGATGCACCGATTGGTCAGTGAGGCCAAAACACTTAAGAAGGAAGGAATTCACCTTTCCTATGTTTGTTGGAGACCTCTCTGCTCATCAGAAGCAGGAAGAGATGCCCAAGAGTTTCTTTTCTAACCCAAGACGAGGGATGGCTTTACCTGGAACACTGTGAGGATGGCAGCTGGAAAAGTATCGAAATTCGTGGTTGGTGTTTCATCTCTAAAATTGAACCTAGAGAAGAGTCAGAAATAAAAACAATAGCAATAAGGGGACAAGCAAATCTCCTGCAGTCCTGTAGTATGCTGTAACCTGAGCCAGAGACCAACACTGGTTCCAACTGGACATAACACCCCAATGACTGCAGCAGAGAATGTGATGTCTATGGGAAGATGGCTAACAGAGCCATGAGCAGAAACTAAATTTGGATCCTGGTGAAAAACCAACGCTTCAAAACTAATTACATCCTAAATTCAAATGAACCATCAAAAGATAAAACCACTTTGCAAAAGAAGCCATTCCAAGAAGCCTTAGTCCATAGGTGTTAAGTCAAAACTGAAATCGTCTGCCACTTCTCAGCACAAAAGTTGGTGCAGGAACCACTGATGTCAGACTTTCCTGCCCTGCTGCCCTTCTCCTTTTGTGTATTCCAAGTGATTGAAAGGATAATGAATAATTAGACTTACTGCCCTCCAAAGAGCTGCATCCCCAGCAGAGCAAACACCACAATGAAGAGAAACAGCAGAAAGAGCAAACTGATGATGGACTTCATGGAGTTCAGCAAGGAGACCACGAGGTTCCTCAGGGAGTTCCAATATCTGTGTTGGAGATCAGAGCACAGAAACCATTAGTGGTAGAAGAGCTTTCAATTTAGAAATTAATTAGATCCATCCTTTTATTAAAAATAATTCTAAAAAAAAAAATGGACTGTTGGCATCTTTTAATCTCCCCCTGCCTATGATTGAAAAAATACATCTCGAAATCTCTCATAGCATCACAAGGGCTGAGACGATCACCCCAGTGCACGTGTACCAGTGCAGCTGACTGCAGGGAAAGAGCTCAGTTCCATTTCTCAGCAGCCCCTTTCCTGGTGCAATTCTCCAAATCAAGGTGGACATCTTCATGTAAATGCAGGAGCAAGAAGCTTCAGCCTGTGGTGGAAGGGGGGGAGTTGGAACTTGATGAACCCTGTGGTCCCCCTTCCAACCCAAGCCATTCTGTGACTCTATGATTCTATATGGAAGACGGGAGGTGGGGGGGAAAGGCAACTGCTTGGGATCAGGATGTTTCCACCAGGGGAAATCTCCTTAATAGGACCAAGGGAATTTCTGTATCAGTGGGGTGAAAATCTGACTTGATGGTCTGAGAGTGGGAGATCACCCAGCCCGTTTCATGACTGCTTTGTTAAGTTAAACCTCAGGCTTCAGCCCTTCGTTATACCAGCTCAAATCCTGAACAGTCACAACGAGTAAAAGGATCATTTTACCTTGCAAAAAATGTCCACGTTGTTAAAAAAGCACAACATGCAATCAGACACATTCCACCTCTGTAGCTCTGCTGACAATTAATGGCTAAAAATTTGCTACCAAATGTGTCATTTTCAATAAGGAAGATTAGAGCGGAGGTAGACTAAGTGACATTTTTAGGGTAAGATCCCACTTCTTTTACTGGACATTTACAGAACTTCATGTTCCCAACTCCCACAGTGCCTCCAATTGCACACTATCATGGAGGAATTTTGAGTCTGCATGATGATTAGCAGATATCAACTGGCAAATCCTTCAGCTAAGAAAAACCATGCATGGAAATAGCCAGGAAATACCTGCTTAATTCAACCTGTGCATTTGGTGTCAATTAAGGTAATGGCACAGGGGGAAAACAAAAGTGGGAGCACCCAAAGATTTCCTCCCATCCCACAGCACTGCTTTAAAACCATGTCGAAATCACTCTTGGTGGATTTGCAAGTTGCACAGCAGCTGCTGCTAACAGCAGCACATATTAACACCAGAGCATGAAGACAATAGAGAAGCTGAAGCAACTCAACTCCAGTCAATGTTCACATTTACAGGCTCCAGAGAGAAACCTCAGACATCCCCAGACCAGACAGAGCACAGACAGCAGCAATGCACTTGTATTTGTGTCAGCACTGTGGTTTGAGCATCAGGATTTATTATCCGGCAGTAGCCAGAGCTCAGCTCAGTAGATCTAAATACTTAAATACTACCAGCAGCAGATAAGGGCAGCAGGCACTTATTGAGATTCTTGTTTTAAGCAAGTTTAACCAGTAATGAAGAAAAGCTGGATGCAGCTGCCCCAAACAGAATGGTTTCAAACTACAAGAGGGGAGATTTAGGCTCGATATAAGGAAGAAGTGTTTTACACTCAGGGCAATGAGGCACTGCACTGAGAGGTCTTGGTGCCCCATCCCTGCAGCCAGCCAAGATCAGGCTGGATGGGGCTGTGAGCACTGATGGAGCTGGAGATCATAGAATCATTAAGGTTGGAAAAGACCACTCGGATCCCCGCCATGCCCATTGAGATGTCCCCGTTCATTGTAAGGATTGGACTAGATGACCCTTATGGCTCCCTTCCAACTCAAACCATTCTGTGATACCATAAGAATAGCTGAAAATCAGACCAGCCTGCACAGAAGGGCGCAGAACAAGCTGTTGAAAGCCCTCAAAGGTACAACTTCCTAGGAACAGCCTAACTTCTGAGTGCCAGAAACTCAGGCTGCCCTGCCAAGGGAAGGACAATTCTGCCCCTGCAGCTCTCTTCCTTCCCTTACCCCTGGGGTGGCTTTGTATGATGCTTAAGGTGTGTGAAACAGGAGCTGGACTTACTTGGTGACTTTGAAGATCCTCAGCAGCCGCAGAGCTCTCAGCACGCTGATGCCAAACGAGGTACCAGGTTTCACCGCAGCCCAGATGACTTCAAAGATGCTTCCCACAATGACCTGGAAGAGGAGTTCATTTTACAGAAGGAAAAACTTCTGCTTAGTTCCTTGGGGTGCTGCCAGAGAGGCTGGGGGCTAAAGAAGAGTCAGAACTCACTGCTTTCTTCTCTGGCAAGCAAATTACTTCAAAATAGCCTTTATTAGAGGACACAAGACTTTTCACTGCTGTAAAGTCTAGTTTATTTAGCTGTAAGCACCACCTGTACAGCCACCTCATTTGCCCACCCTGCATGGTCCAAGCAGCCCTAGAGATACGGGGACATCACCCCACCTCATTAGAAAAGCACTATAGTTCAATCCCAGAGCTGCAGAACAGCCAAGTGTCAGCTCCTCACTGAATGCCCAGCCACTTCAGGCCACTGAGTCTTTGGGAGAGTGATTAAGATAACAGCTATGAAGAGATCCTAAAGAGTCTCTCATGAGCACATCCATCATCTGCCTCAGGTTATGCAAAATAAACTGTCCTCAGTTGAAGGGGTTGGTTTTGTTTCTAATTTTCGCTCATTTATCTTAAGGTTCACAGAGCATTAACCTGAAGGGATAAATATTTTGTTTTTCCCTTCAAATCCCCTATTACAAAAAGGACAAAATAATAACGGGCTACGCACAATCAGGAAAGGGCAATTATATCAACCACGGGTTACTGCACGGTTAATAAGAGAGGATGGGCATTTCTCCGCTGACAGTTCTCATTAGCTGTATTAAGCTGCCATTCCAGAGCTCACATAGACTGTGGTCCCATGGCATGAAGCACGCCATAAACATGCTACGAGCAGCCCCAGGGAGCAGCTCATGCCTTTGTGCACGGCAGCAGCAAAGCAGTGATGGGGACCTTGCAAGCCATTTCAACAAGCAGAAGCCTGTCTGTCTTTAGAAAAACACAGCAGGACCTGCAGCTGCTCTGCACGAAACATTGTACCCCGAGCTTCAAGCAAACACAGCAGGAAAAGGGGAACAAACAGCAGTTGCTCAGCCGGTTGCTCCCATTACAAAAGGAAGGAATTAAGATTCCTCTCCCACAGCCTGTCCCTCTTGGGAATCCCTTGTGGATCAGCAAAAGCCTTTCCTCAGGCACTCCACACATTACACTGATCATTAACTTTCCTGACATCTCAGCAGAGCCTCTTGGGGGTGGTTGCACATGAGACCCCGCTGGACCATTTCTCCCAAGACTGATGTTGCTCTGTTTTGTTGTTTCTCTCTTTGCTTTTGAACTGTTCTATCAGGATGGTTTGTCAGACTAAACTGGTTTCAGATGTCCCAGTGTGGGTGCAGGAGCCGAATTAGTTCTGGGGGGTGGAAGGTGGGTGAGGAGAAAAACACAGACAGAAGTAGGATCCCAAAGGGTTCTCTAAGGGATGGAGAATTAGGAACATATCAACAGCTTTACCTCCTGGGAAACCCTCTGCAAAGCTCGCTGCCAGTGCTGCACTCACTATAGCATGGCAGGAAGCAGAGATGCCTGATGGATTTATCACACATTGATGTCAAGCTCCTGTATCACCTGATCTTGACTGGCAGGTACAAGCTCATCTCGGCACAAGGAGCATTCTGGATGCAAAGATCCACACCGGCTATCTTACATTAACCCGGTTATTTATGCACTGGTTTCATTCCATGGTTGGCTGTGCATTACTGGACCATACAGCCAGAAAGGTCTGCACAGCGCATTTCATGGCCCTGATCCACTGTCAGCTGCTACGGATACCTGGGGAGAAAGTCCCACATGGAGGGACTGGGTGCAACCAAACCAACCTCAGCCTCTCGGACACAGATGGCTCTTGGGTTTGATCTCAAGGTCTGTTCAGCTCCGAGCTTTCATAGTGATGCTGCCACAAAGGGACTGAGGTAACTTTACCTGTAGAGTCTGCATATCAACATTAAATGGATCTGAGTTACAGCTTTCTTGTATTATGTGTTCAGGCTTCAGGGTGCTCGTGTCTGGAAAGCACTGCCTCTGTATTGTGAGGTAACAGCCATGGAAAGGATGATAGGGAGATGAGCAATAAGATGTGTAGGTTTTTTTTTACATCTTTCAATCACCTCATTTGAATGGGAGAGAGACTCTGCCATTAATCAGAGCACTTACTGGTGCTGATGCTGTGAACAGCCTGTAACTCACTGAGGAAATGAAACCCTCGACTGTCACATTTCTTCAAGAGGAATGATAACCAGGGGAGCCTTAATGTGTTTCCCAGCAGCTAATTTATATGATAACCACTCCCTGGAAAAGACACCCTGTCGGCATCGCTTCCCATACTCACTGTGAAATACCCAGCTCTATTCAATCAGGGGGACCATGCAGCTGAAACCTACTCACCCCAAAGTCAAAGCAGTTGAATGAGGAATGAAAGTAATTTCTCGGCCCCAGTCCATACATCTTCAAAGACATCTCAGTTAGGAACAGACCCAGAAAAACAAACTCGGCGAAATCTAGGAACCGAAGAAGAGATGACATTAATGCACAAGGTCCCAATGGGCAGATCTCTTCATGCAGGGAACAGCAGTCATTTTTCACAGTGCAAGCTTCCTCCCGCCGGAAGAAAATCCCTTTGCAAAGGCAAACACGACCCTGAGGAGAGTTTCACATGTTATGTCTATGTGCACATGAGCTGCATTCACACTTAAGGAGCTGGGAGGTCAGTGTTGTGGGAGGGTCCATAACAGCGTTAAATAATACCCTCAATCCCTCTGTAAAGGAATTTCAAGAGGAAAGTTCTGGATCTAAAATTCCCAAAGGTCTGATTTAATTGCACAGGTTACCTTTTGCAAATGCGTGCTGGGGACGTCCGCGCCGACGTGAGACGGGCAATTTTGGAAGTGGGGTGTGAGCTTTTATAACGTTCTCTCATGATAAAAATACCTCCTTACCCAACAGAGCTGTTGCCTCTTTGAGCTCAGGCGGCTCAGAGGTGTTGGGTCTGCTGTTAGCTTTGATTCCCAGTACGCCTGCACAAGCACAGATCTGGAAGAGCAAGTTCAGTTTCCTCCTGCCTTGCATATCACAGGCAAAAGGCTGCCGTGATTTGGGTGGGAAAAATGTATCACGTCTGATGAAACAAAGGGCAGGAAGAACGTAGTCGGAGTTTTCTATTTCCATAGCAGGTTTTTAGGACTTACATTTTGAATCAAAGAAAGTCATGAAATATCATGGGCATGATGTTAACTGAAATCCAGGAAGCACCAGATAGATGAGAGTGGTTTTATTGATGCTTCAGCAGGGAGCCTACAAGGGCACACTGGCCAACATTTACACTAAGGGAGGGCACATCATGAGGGCATTAACCACACTATGTAATGTCCTCCTTGAAGCTAGGAGTAATAGCCTTAAAGGAGACTACCAAGGGCAAAGCATTCAGATTTGAGGAATGAGAAGGCAAAGTGTGAGGTGTGGAGACTTCTCAGCCCTTTTCCTACCAACAGGTTGCCTCCGCTGGTTGGATCTCCATGCTCACAGAGCATCCAGATGGCATGGAGATAAAGGAGCAGCACTTCTGCCTTCCTTAATGCATGGAACCTGCTAGGAGAAACACCTGCTACAACATGACTCTGTTCTTCTCTTCTTCCCGGCAGATCTGTGAGCAAAGAGGCATTTACACAAGGGATCCCAGTGGCAATCATCCAGTTACACTGGCAATACATCTCACAGTCCAAGTGCAGAGGGTAAGGAAGGGACCAGATGAGCTAAATCTCAAGCATGACATGCGACACCAACAGTATAAGAATACAAAACTGAAACAGAAACAAAACAACACCTTCAATGGTAACAGATTTCCTTGAACACGATTAAAAAGACTGCAAATAGCAAAAATGTTTAAATTCTTAACTATTAATATCTGGCTCTGTAAATTAGATGCTTAGACTGCAGCTTCCAAGCCAGTCTCTAAACTTCCACCTTGCACTTCCATTCTGTGTCCTGCAGACCTTGGAAATGGTAATAAACAGGTGGCAAAACTGCCTTAGCAAAGCAGATGCATCTTCCCTGGGAGAGGAGGAATTGATACTGCTCCTGTCACCTATTCTGCTCATTAGCCCAGAGGGAAATCTTGCAGCAGTGTTTATGCTGTTTATGGAGTTGCTCCCTTGCTGGTAAGTCAGCACTTGTGACATAGGTTTCATGCTCAGCAGAGCTCAGCATGGTGCTTATTCGAATGACTTCAGTGTAAAGTCCCCCTGTCGTGAAGACTGACGTCAAACCCATGCGTTGAAACTGGTGGCCTTGCTGGCAGACCAAACTTAGAACCTTTGCAAGAGGTTGTAGAGGAGGCCGCTTTCAAATGCTTTTTGTGTCTCCCCTTCGTAGGGAGTTTCTCATCCTATTTATCCACCAGACCCAATCAGCTTTCAGGCAGGCCCAGTATTCCTTCACAAAACAATGAAAATACGAGGTAGAATTCTGATTGCAGTTTTCACCATCAGATCTCAGTGCACTTTGCCCAAATAGCAGCAAGCGTTTCATAAGAGAAAGGAGGAAGGAAACAAGGATTAATGTTCAATCACCCATCCACTGAAGAGTGAATGAAAAAGCAGGTATTACCCAGTGTGATGTTTCATCGATGGACTGACACATCCTGAGCAAACACACATGCAAGACCAGATTGTTATGGGAGAAAATCAGCAAGCAAATGGCCGAAGTAAAAAAGATTCAAACAATATTTGATATAAAAACGTAGGAAACTTGAAATATCCAAGAAACAACCATTGAGAGAAGAACCCATCTCAAGTCAACCCAAGCCGTTGACTTCTATCTGGAGCAGAGCTCAAAACAGGCAGGAGAGCCGTATTTCATCACACACCACAGCAACGGGAGGACAGGGGTGGAGGAAAACGTGAACATGGTGAGTTCCTTGGACACGAAGAGTTCACTCAGAGTGAATCAGCTTTTCCAGCTGACAGATCAGATGCGTGATTCCTTCTGACGCGGCCCTGCCCGTTTAATTGAAAATGCAATTTTGTTGTTTGGACCCGCCGGGTGTTCAGACCCCTCAAGTAATTTAATCTGCCTTAAACAGAAGCATTTTGTAATGTGATTTTAGTTCAAAAAAAAAAAAGTTTGATATTAAAATTCTTATTTAATTAAAAATTTGTACCACCGGAAAAGGCCGTGCTGGTATCTTTTTGCCCCAAACTTTTGAATTAGATATTCAATGGCTCTTTTTTTGTCAATGGATTAATTCCACTGATGTCCTGGATCAATCCATATCAAGCAGGTGTCAAGCCTGCCACTTCTGTTTCCCTTTCTCTTTCTCCTTGTACATTAAACCAACCAGGAGGAGACCCTCAGTGAATTACAGCTTCTCCCTCTGACAAGGCAGACGTGAAATGTTCAGCAGACATAAATAAATATGCTCGTTTCAGAAAGCCTTTTCTTTGCAACCGCACATGCTGCATATTTATATCCAGAGGGAGCTGGCTATCTACTTCAAAGGCAAACACAATATCATCAACAGGCATAATTGCATCAAACACGGGGTTCAACACAGCACAGCACACTGAGAAGCTGTTCTCAAGCCGTAATGTCTAAAACACTGCTTTCAAACATTTTGCTGTTCAGGATGGAGGCTTTATGGAACTCGTTTTTAGACAAATTGAGAAGCAAGCTGAAGATCCCCGCAGCATTAGCCAGAGAAATCCAGAGAGAGTTGCTTCATGGAGGGCAGCCATAGGCAAAGAGAAGTCTGGTGAGAAGGCTCCCTCCTCCCAAGGGAAAACTGACCGATTTAATCCAAAATCCTCCTCACCACTGTTCCTAAAACCTCACTTGGGGATGTCAGGGAGCTCCAGGTCCCTCAGCCCCTGGAGGTGCCCAAGGCCAGGCTGGATGGGGCCCTTTGCAGCCTGATCTGCTAGGGTCCAACCAGCCCGTGGCAGGGGTCAGGACTGGATGATCTTTAAGGTTACTTCCAACCCAAACATTCCTTGACTCTGTGATCTGCTCTGTGTGCCCACATCACAGATTGCATGTTTTGTTGTCCTTACTGATGAAGAGGCATCTTTTCTGCAACCAAACCTCAAGTGATGCTTATCTATGCTAGACTACAGAGCTCTTTTCCTGTCAGAATTCTCTCGGTGGAAATAAGTGGAAGCAAATGATGATCATGGCACACTTCATGGGACATAACCTATAGGGAACTGAAACTTATTTAATTGATAGTCCATGCACTGGGGAAAGGCACATGCCATGTATCCATCCATGTGCAGTATGAGAAAACTTACTGCAGTGTGGCACTGGAGTCCTTCCCATAAAGAGAAGGAAAACTTCCAGTTTAATTTGGAGATAAACATGAGGGCATGAAGTACGTCCTGTTATTCATCGTACCTCAAGAATACCAGAAATTTCTCATCAGGTTGAATAGCCAGCTCTTTTAATAAGACTAAATACATTTCAAGCCCCTTTGTAAAGCTCCTACTGTTCCCTTTTCAAAGCAGTCGCAGCAACATGGAATATCAAGCGGAGAAAGCTAATCAGAACAACTCGACAGCAGAAAAGTTAAAAGAAAAGACCGCAGGAAAAAGAAATCAATGCATACCTGCGAGGTTTTAACCCACCATTCTTTAAGTAAAATTAATTTGTAATGTAATTAAATGTTCCCCCAGAGGGACAGGTATAATTGAATTAGAGGTGCTTGGTAGAGTTGCAGGGTTTAACAGATCTTCTCAGACTTCACCCTACTCCTCTCCTTCTGTCACAGTTCACACAGCTCCTCACTGGCCCATTTCTGAGCACCTTCCATGGAACGACTTCATTAGCATTGGCTGATTCAATCACTGCATCCCATCAGCCAGCCAAGCCCTGCTCTTCTGCAGTGAAACTTCCTCACCATGGATTAACTCTAAAGCACCTTAACCAGGATGGCTGAGGTCAGTGTACACAGGAGGGAGAGGAGTCAAGCCCAGTCTTACCATGAAAGCGATAATGAGACAACCAGTCAGTCCAGATGTGGCCCAGTGTACCTCAAGGCATAAAATTCCTTGTATTCAACAATAAACATTAGATTAGAAAAGACTGTGCCCAAAAAGCCCAATAATATCCCCCATGAAGTTGAGAACAACTCCATAGTAACACTCGCTCTTGGGTGGGTATTGTCATTCAATGTCTTGGGTTGGAAGGGTCCTTAAAGACCATACAGTCCCAACCTGCTCCCACAGGCAGGGTTGCCAACCACTAAATCATGCACCAGATGAGGCTGCCCAGAGCCCCATCCAACCTGACCCCAAGGGATGGAGCACCCACAGCTTCTCCTGACAGCAGTATATCCTAACATCAAGAAACTCAAGTATGCCACCCACATTCTTCTGAATGGAATTCACAAGGTGGATGTTAAGGAAGCTTCACAGCTTCTGAAATATTGGACCCACCCCAGTCCCCGATTTGAGGCACAACACAATTTCAACATTCCCTTCTTCTTGTCTGCAGCTGAGGTTGGTCAGGAGCCTAATTAATGGCTGCTGTACCAAATACAATTCCCACCTGGAGGGAATTTCATTATAAACAACACGAGCAACCCTAGCAGCTCCCAGATGAACATTAAGCAGAAGTTGCTGGCTCACAACTTTCTTAATGTCCTCTTAGAAATGTTACTGCATAATGTGTTCCCAAAAGAGAACCTGGAAATCTGTATTCTTCCTTTTTAAGCCGAAAAACTTAAAATGTTACTTTTTCCCAGACATTTAGACCTAATTCCAAAGGAAATCCTAAGCTCCACATTGCTAATTACTCTGCCAATCTAGCTTTCCAATGTTAAATCTGGGAAATGAATAAGCAAGACTGATTTCTCTGTGTGGTCTCTGTCTTTTCAGCCTAAATCTTGCAAGAGAAACAGTTGAAAGGAGCTTCTGTCCTCCTTACACATTTCATTATAGCTTCAGTTACCTGTCGGTATTAAATATTTCAGCAAACATTAAGAGAGTGTTTTTTGAAGTCAGAGCAGCCGGCAGCCCTGACCCCTTAGATCTATGAAAGAAAAACTTCTGAAGTTTGCTCCTTTATAATAACGTAAGACCTGAAGATCTGGATCTAGAAATATTTGAATATGTAATTTATATAGAAATCAATGAAAATTAGGTAGATAAGTAACTTTAATGATCTAAACCACACTCATTAACTCAGACTGTTGGAAACATTTTTTCCCCCTAGCCTTTTTTTCTCACTTCAGAAGTTTTACTCATATTCTCAACTTGCTCCATCTGAATAAAGATGTGTTTCCAGCTGTTTGATAGACTCAGAGGTGGCTGATGTTACAGCTCTGCCTTCCAGAAACAAACCTTCCATCTCCTGCCTTCTAAAGGCAAAGCTCGTGGATTCCCACTCTCAGTGTTATCCCATTCTGACCCAATACATTCAGATTAACACATGGTTAGACCTGGACTTTCAGGTACGGTTTAAGATCACATTCCCACACCATCTCAAATCACGAGATGAAAATACTGATGTAGCCTTTTTCTGAGAGACTGAACGAAAACATGACTCAATGAAATATGACTCAGCAAACCTACTAGAACAACTCATTAATGCATTTACCACCCTACTCCAGGGAGACCTAGGAAGCCACAAACAGACCTCATGAGGATGCGACACCAGTGCTGCGAGCAGCCAGAACACAAGACCCAGAGAGGAAAGGTACAAGAGAAGGCCCTGGTACTCACACAGCGCGGTGGTGAGTTTCTCTGGCTGATCATAGTGCACCATCGCGACGCAGAGCGTGTTGAGGGCAACCACGCAGAGCACGATCCAGTAGAAGCTCTGGGCTTTCACCATGCGCCGGATGAAGAAGCGGAACATTTTCTCTTTCCTCCTGAAGTAGGATGAGCTCTCGTTCTTCCCACTCTTCAAACTGGCACGGGCAAAAGGAGACCCTGGGCAGTGGGGCACAGAAAGAAGAGTTACCACAGCACATCCAGGCAGAAGAAAGGCCAGAGGATGCCCACGGGCACACAGACCCACTCCCAAGCACCAGGCTGAGCACAAAGCTGGGCACACTGAGAATGGGCTGAGCACAGGCATCTTGCTTGCAATGACTTCGCGAGGGATGAAAGCTGAGATTTTAGAACTTCATGGCTTAATACTCAGTTCCTCCATCAGTAGGAATTGGGCTCCCAACTCCCTGAAGCTATCCTGAACGCCCCAGCTGAACTGATAACCTTTAGGATCCCAACTGACCGCAGCAATGAGGTGTTGGGCACAGTGGTGTTTGTGCATGGAGCACATCCCCTTGGAGCTTTGCAGCTGCCAACAGGTCCCTACATCCCCACTCAGAGCATCAGGCACAGCCAAGCTCTTATTACCAAACTAAGTCTCCTTATTTTACTCTGACTTCACATCTCTCTGCAGCAGAGGGCTCAATCTGCTTCCACGCATCATGTTTTGGGCACAGCTTCTCATTTGTATCCATTCTGCCTTTACCAGCTACATTTCAAGCCTGCTCTGAAACCTTGGAAGATAATCAAATGTTTTAATAATAGCAAGCTGATGGAGGAAACGATTCCTAATGAAAGCTCTCCCTCTGAGGTACAAGCTCTATTGAAAGGAGTGATGGAAAAGCAATCTCTGGTCAGTGCTGAGCACGTGCATCCGTGGGAGTTCTTCTTCAGCAGCTACAAGTGCTGCTGCAAGCAGGGGAACTGGTGATGGCCACAGGCTGCCTGCTACCTGCTTCACACCGTGCTCACACTCCTCTGATTGCAACCCTCGCCTCTAGGCAGCTCAAGGTAAAGCAGCATACTGTTGGCCTTTGCTATCATCAGCTGTTGCCTCCCAGTGGGTAGCACTGGCCAGGACACACACTGCCCTGCTTGGACCAAGCACTGTGACAGCAGGTGACCTGCACGGGCTCTCCTTGGAGATGGCTGAGTTACACAAACCAAGTGTTCTGTCTGTGGCAGGCAATTGATCCAAGCGCTCTCGTTGGCATTTCAACACCTCCAGTGATGGAAGGGGTGAGAATCTCACCCTGTGTCATCTTGCAGTAACACCAAAGACCACAGTCATAGACGAGTGGTGACAGCAGGGAGCTGTGCCGTACCACATCCCTACCAGCAAGCTCTGTGCTCCTTTGCTCAGTTCTGGCCATCCACCAACATGATCTTAGAGGTCTTTTCCAACCTTGATGGTTCTATGATTCTGTCTTCCAGGAAAGAACATCAGGCCTCATCATGTATTTAAATCGATTTAAACATGGAAAACTTTCTTAGAGATGCCTCTAGCACAGCATGGAGAGTGAGGAGCCAGCACTGGCTGCTGCAGGCTGGTTAATGCAGAGAAAAGTCAAAGAGTCAGGAGAAAATGAAAGAATAAATCTTAAGATTAACTCCTGAGAACACACTGGGAAGTGTTTACCGCTATCGAGCTTTATAATGCAATTATAAGGCTCATTGAGGTACTTGTATTTGAATTAAAGTGCAACGTATGCAGGCAACAGCCAGCAAGAGACCTGTCAGCATCTCTGCCCCTCTGGTCTGCATCACTTTGCACTCAGTAATTGCATTGTTAGTTCTTCCACAGTCCTTATGCTCCCATCAGCAAGATGCGATAGCACAAGGAAACCATCCAAGAAAAAAAGCTTTGCTCAAAAACATATTCTTCATGCATAATCACCCATATGATCTGTTTGTTTATGTTATGAAGTTTCAGTCTTTCCAGAGCCTGCAGAAGGATCTGCTTGCTTTTATCAGGTTCTTTTTTGACTTGCTCCACAAATCGGAATCAAACCTGCTTTTCCCCAGTGGATGAACCACTCGCAGGAGGTGGAAAGCACTGCTGTTATTTTCCCTGCCATATGTTCCCAAGACAGTTCCCAGCTCTGCACCAGATTATGCACGAGCCCAGATGCTCCGTCATCCGCTGCCACCTGAAAGGCTGAACTGAGAGATCTGTTTGCATGGCATGGGTGCCCAGAGCCTGGAGGGACTTGGATGTGACTGCAAAGATCTCATAACAGTTGCAGCCATCAACAAATGTTCCAGAAACGACCATTGCTTGTTATCCATGCAGGGATCCGAGCAGCTCAGAAAGAAAACAAAACAAAAACCACACACGGCTGCTGCAGTTTTGCCTTCCTTCATCAGCTTCTCTCATAGGATAGTCAGCAGTTTAGCCATAAAAGCCTGTAGCAGTTCAGCAGAGGGTGATGGTGTCAGGAACACGCAGAGCAATGCTCATTTACAGTGAGTAGGTCTTCATTTAAACTGGGAGGGGGGGGGAGGGAATAAATCCAGCAGCAGCTGTGATCTTCTAAAAGGTTAATGTCAAATTTCCAAAGAGCATCTGAGGCACTCATGCTTGCATGCATACATGGACACCTACTCTCAAGTGTACTGTTTGTGCTGCTACCCTTATGCATCCAGGACTTGCTGCTTTGTGGTATCTGGGGTGCCAAGACATTTCTTTGGAAGATAATGAGAACATCTGCTACTTCAGCAGCAAAACAAAATACAGACTCAAAGAACGGGGAGAGGAGTAAGCAAAACAACTCCAAAACAGGCAGGGAGATTTCTCTCCAGCCAGCAAGGAAAAACCACAGCTGACAGACGCCCACAGAGCTCCCCTTCTCCGCAGTGCCAGGAGCTCCCATGCAGACGCCCATTGGCCTCCCCTGGCAGTGCCTGAGTGGGACCTGGCTGCCCAATAATTGGCAGGAGAAGTAGGACCACAGGACCTGACACACTAGTGCTCTCTGGAGCTGAAGGGTTTTGGGTAAGACAGGCCAAGACTGGCATTTCCCAGTTCCCATTCCTCTTGGCAAATCCACACACCGCGTTGTAGTGGCAGATGTGAGTAAATGTCTGTCCACTTCCTCTCCCCCTGCCCCCAACAGCTGAGGCTTAGCGGGAACGTTTGACATATTTGGGTTTCATTAGCATAAACGAGCGCGTTCCAAGCAGATCCGCGGGGTGCCCGGCACAGGGTGGTATCTCCAGGCATTTGGGCTCTGTTGGAGGTGCAGCATGCAATAGCAAGGCAGCGAGGGGAATGGGTGGAGCTGCAGTGCCTTTGGCTCTGGTAAATTGGGTGATTTCCCTTCTGGAGCAAAAGAGTCTCTCGGAAGAAACGGGACATGAACGTGTTTAGTTGAAGGTCTAAACCTGGGGGAATGCGAAGCCAGTACTCACCAACGGAGCAAATGTCTGTGAAATGGTCCTCACCTTCTTCAGCATGAATCAGGTCGTTTTTGCTCTTCTTTATTGCGGCTCTTTTCAACACTGTGTACAAATTAAAGAGAAAACGCCCTGTGAGCTTTCAGAGTAGGTTCTCTCTCCCCCTCCCTTCTCTTTCTCCATGGCCAGCACTTACTGCCCAACACCAGCTTCAAGCTCTCGCAACAAGGGCAAGCTGGAGCAAATCGGCCAACCCACAGCCTTGCAGGGCCTCTGCATGACTTGATGCAGGGCAGTTCTTCACTTAACCTTCTAGATCCTGAAGGCTTGCCAGGCACAGTTCTGCATGCTTACACAGAAGCAAGAGGATGGGGAGGGGGGGGGGAGGGGGGTCACTGCAGCTGCTGGACCTTTTAGTGCAGCAGAAAAGCTGGGCAGGGTCACTGAACCTCCCTGAGCCCCCATGGGTCATGAGATGAGTGCTTCCATCCATTAAAAACATTAATGCTGTTTACAGCGTGCACCATTAAGAAGTTAGCATTTACAGGGCTTGGGTACAGCTTACCGCAGAGCGATGCCTTAAGCAGCAAAAACACTATGGTGAAAGCAACTGCTGCAAATCAGTGCACGCACTCTTAATAGCACCCACTGCACAACCCCTTCCCTCTGGGAACATCCTAGCTCTTGGAGAACACACTTTGTACAACTGCATCTTTTATCGGGAGGGTAAACATCGCTGCATCGGTTTACATGAAGGAAGGTGAACCACAGCCTGAGGCTGGGAGAGGTCTGCACTGCTCACCCAGCACACACGGGGAATTGCAGGATGCTGGGCCCGCCACCACCTACCTGCAAACCTCGAGAACTAGCAGAGAAAAAATACGTCGACACAGTTTTGTCACAGCTTCAAGACATACAGGAACTAAGCACCGCTTGCTATCAGCAGTAAGACACCCCACGGTGTGGTGATACAGACTGGTCAGGAGGCACACACAGCAAGCCCACGCACTCCACAGCGACTGACATGGGGGTGGGTTCGTACAAGAAGACCCTCTCACCCTACAAAGGTTTTCCTGCCTTGCAGATGGATTCCTTCACAAATTACTGCTCGTGTCACCTTGAGGGAGCCCCCAGAACACCTCCCAGGTTCAGAGACTCGAAGAACAGAGAATGCTCTCCACCCGCTGCTGTAACCTGGATGTAATTTTTACGGATAACCTCTGCTGTTATTTCCTTCCCCACCCATCAGTAGGGCTGGATCCTCAGTCCAAGCAACACCAGCCTTAGGCTCCTTCAGGGCATCCTGTGCCTGCACCTCATCTCCCTCTGTGACAAACTTCCCTTTGACGTCTAATCTACATCTCCCCTCCTTTAGTTTAAAACCATTCCCCATCCCTACAGATACTTTGGATGCAACATTCCTATGTCGGAGGCTGAGACCATTTACTAGCAGAGAGATGGGCTGATCCATATCAATTGCCCTTGAGGCTGGGAACATTGGCTTAAGTTTGCCAGCAGGGATGGAACTTTAGTGTACCTCTGTATTCTACGTCCTTCTCCCACCTCTAGTTTGCTTAACAGCACTCAACTCTCCAGCTCTTCCAGACGCTCATTGCAGCTCAAGACCACAAGCCCTGGCTATACCCACACACCACCACACATGCTCACACACACACACAGAAAAGATTTGCACCTCAGCCCTGACCTCCTTCCAGCCCCGGGTCCTCCCGAGCGCAGGTCACGCAGCCAAGCCAGCAGCTGGGCATGGGTTGCACCAGGAGCCACCGAGCTCAGAGCAAGGAGCCAAAGCAGGTGGGAAGCATTGCTGGTGACCTGGATGCTCGGGGTGAGGGGGATGCGCTGCCCCACTTGTGCCACCTGAGCCCCTGATGATTTGCAATCCACTCACTGTTGTAGCTGCTGCCGCTGCTAGTCTCTGCCGGTGCCGTGCCTTGTTGAATCGGCCCTTCCGAGGCGGCCCTCCCTGACAGTGAATGGGAGGAGAAAAAAAAAGAGGGGGGAAAGGGAGGGGAGGGGAAAGGAGGAGACATGGGAGGACGAAAGATGGTCAGAAAAGGGAGAGGGAAGAATCTTTAACTGAACTTTGTCTGTCGCACCCTAAGAGCTCATCGGTCTCGAGGCACAGGGAGAGCGGTCCCTGCGTCCTCACTGCACTGTGTCCAAAGCTCCAGCTGGCCTGACAGCTAGGGTCGCACGTCGGAAGATAGGATCACCACACCCTGTTATGTCTTACTGCTTACAAGTAACAGGGGTCTTAGTCTCTTTGTCACGTCCGTTGGAAACCTTGGTTCAGAGCCCTGCCTTCTCTCGGTCAATGCATTTCTCTCCTGGCATCACCCTGCAGCCTATCCCCAGGCACAGCCACCTCTGCTCGGGGTAGGTGCCCCCATCGCACTGTGGGCCCCCAGGCAGTGCAGGGACCGACTGACCCCAAGGGCAGATCCCCATCCCAGAGTGATGTCACATAACTGCTCATCATCCACCTGCAACCTCAAAAAGGCCTGGTATAGGAAAAGGGACTCTTTAGCCCGACTTATTCCAAGTGCATGCAAGAGCGTGTTCCTCACACCCTTCTGGTTGCAGCAGAAAGCCATGTCAGCATACAGCAGGTGAATCTCTCGTGTTGCGGGAGGAAAAGCACACAGCAAAATGACCTACCGTCCAGAGGAGATTTCTCTTCCGCATTCTTGTCTTCCTCGGCCAGCATGACCTCCTCTGTAAGGAGAAAAACAGCCAGGCTCAACCTCAGATTTATCACATCCCCAGCCTAAAAACAGCCGAGCTGGGTGCAGCAGACCTCTGTCTCAGCTGCCATCAGCCTTATCCCGTTGTATTACCCAGTTACACCAAGCCTGTGGAGGAAGGATGGTTCACAGAACTGTTTTTGTTGCCCTGTGCCCTTCTTGCCACTGAACAGCAGTTTTTAGCTTGCTGCTGTAGAATTATATAAAGGTTTTCTAAAGGATGGCCTGAACCATACAAAATACTGTTCTGGAAGCTGACAAACTTCCTTCTATTATTAAAAATGAGAAATTCTTCCATGTTTGGCAGAGACGTCGTTTAGGATCTTACTAAGAGATCTGGCACTTCATCCCTACAAAACTTTACTCAAAACCCCATTTAAACCAGCCTAGATGGAAGGCTAACAACAAAAATAACAGCAAACCACAGCCGAACATCAAAGTGTGAAGCTAAAAGAGCTGTCTGGAGGAACACTGGAGGGATCAGCACTACCACACAGGTCTTATATAATCTCTTTATTAATCATCTGGGGGAGAGAGAGAATGAATGATACATTAATAAGACAGCAAACTGAGGCGGCTGGAAAGTAATATTAAGGATTTGGGGAGACAAAAAAAAAACCTAAGGAGGAGAATAAAACAAAATGCAAACTTTTCTGCTGGCTCAAGAACCTTCTCTCTCAAAGCTCAACATCAGAAGGTACTTCTGAAGCCTCGCATAGGGAAAAGCCGCAGTGCTGTTCTGGGGTTAATTATACAGAAAGAGTTAAACAGAATTAATGACAATTAATAACAAACACGGTTGCCTTAAAACAGAAACTCAATGCATTTGTTTCTTTCAGAGATCTCTGACTATGTAGGAAATAACTTATTCTTTCTCCTGCTGCTGAGCGACCTCATGTTTTGTGTGTTCCTGTAATAACCAGACGTGGCTCTTCTCTACCCTTTGGGCAGCAGCAGAGGAGCAATCCCAAGACTCTACATTGCCTTTGGGGCCTCTGAGCTGCACAAACATGGTGGTTTGCAACGTGTACTGGGACCTCCCTCCACAGACATTCCTCATCCAAGGCTCAGCTCTGCTGTCACTTTAAAATAACCCAAAACTCCATCTCATTGTCTCAAGCCTGACTCCTCCATTCCCATCCTCGACAGTCACTCCCATCTGCTTCACATCCACAGGGGAACTACAAGATCACAACCACCCCAGCGGGGCCTTATGAGGTTTCAAAACCTGCTAATAAGACAATTCAGCAGAAAGACATCACATTGTTACCGGGATTTTTTTTTAACCAGGGAGCATCCTTAGCAGACGCTCAGAAGTCGCACTGCCTTTAGTCATCACTGTAATAGAGACTGGCAGAAGATAATTAGGGAGCCTGAAAAACCTCCAAAGTACAGCTCCTCTACATTAAAGGAAATATTCAACAAAGACACTGTATTATATCAGCAACTTCTAGCCTCCAAACAAAGGCACTGGGCCTTCAGAGCAAGAAATGCCTCGCTCGGCTGTAAGATTCATTGCTGGTCATTAAGCACTGACAATGCTCAGCACATTGAAGGACTAGGGATCAAGGCAGGCATCTTGTACTGAAGAAGGGAACTGAATACAACCACTGAAGCCTTAAATTTGTTAAGTAGATAAAGCAAATAAAATGTATCCCTTAGCAAAAGGCCTTGTGCTTTCACTCTAATTATGGAACCTTAATTTGTCTTTCTAGCAACCATCCTTCTCTAGCAATCTCACACGTTGCTGCCACTTTTCATGGATGTAAAGTTAATTTCCCCAGCTGTATGCAGGGCTTGTTGCTCTGTTACTTCTACAGAAAGCTGAAACCTGAGGTTTGCAAAGTTTTGTTGTGTCAGGGAATGGCATGGCTTGATGGCGGTCACAAGCACTGGTTGATAGTTGGACCCAATGAACTTAGCCGTCTTTCCGACCTCCATCATTCCATGTTACAGAGAGCCAAAAGAGAGAACTGTGACCCGTTCCCAAAGCCTGCTTCCTGCAGGAGAAAAGAAATGCTCAGAATCAGTGCTGTGTGAAAGAGAAGGACTGGCAAATAATTAAAATGCAGAAGAGAGGCGACTTTCTGAACAGAAAGGCTTTGAGTCCCTGAGCAGTGTGTTTTCAAAATGATGCATGTCCTTGTAAGATAAGAGAAACACCTTCAAAAGAATATTTGCGGACCCATAAGCTCTTTACTCCATGCAGAGAACCCAGTTCTCTGCTCTCCGATAGAAAGGCAGTATGACAGCCTCAGAGCTGCTACAGGTTTGAAGAGTTTAACTGAAAAAGCAGTGGAGGCAAAATCATTTGCAAGGATTACATGGTTTGACTTCACCATGCTTTAATTCCTCTGAAAGGAAGAGACAAAAGAAAACACAAAACAAAGAGCTCAAGCAGCAACCCTGTCCTGACAAAGGTGGGGGCGGGTCAGTGCAAGGCTGCTGACCACCAGCAAGACTTCATTTGATATTGGTTGGACTGGAGAAGTGCAGTTTTATGAGCATGGTTCACCTATGCCTGGAGGAGAGGCATGGTGGGAAGCATTGCTCTGTGCACCTCTGTCAGCTCACTGCTGGCATTGGGAATCATAGAATTGTTCAGGTTGGAAAAGACCCTCAAGATCATCGAGTCCAACCTCAACCCAACCATACTACCCTAACTCTAACAACCCTCTGCTAAATCATGTCCCTGAGCACCACATCACTGGAAAATAAAAAGTACTCTTAGAAGAAAGGAAAGATGTACAGACAGTCATTCAAGGCCCAGGCTGCTAAGGAGTTTTGTTCTTACAACGTAAGTGTCAATTAAGATAACTCATTAGACCAAGTCAAGAACACGATCGAGTCACATAGCATTTAAGAACTAGAAAACAGACCTATTGTTTTCTTTGGGAGTACTAAACAGACTACAACCTCAGTATAAAAAGGAGTTAATAGTATCAACCTCCAAAGTTTATCAGAATCACCTGTTTAATGCAACACGTGCAGCAAGAGGTAATAAAATTTCATTCACTTTACAAATAAAGATGACTCTAAGAAACATGAAAGTGACTCAAAAGCGGTCCATAAATGATGAGCAGAATGCTAAATCAAAATCACTGTTGACAGCCAGGAGGTAGCATACAAATGAAGGAATATTTCAGTCATTCAAATACGCCCCTTTGGTACTAAATGAGTTACAGCCCTTGAGGTAAGAACCCGAGCATGACAGAGAACAAGGAAACCTCCCTTCCAGCTCCTGTAACTACTCAGTACCTGGAAACCGTTACAGAGCAAAGTCAACCAGATTAAGGCTCCCCTTAAGATGCTGGAACACAGCTACCCATGCTTCCTACCTTGCATCAAAAATAAATGAGGGAAAAAAAATGAACAAACAAAATGCTCAGAGATAGATACTATAAATATTAGAAGCCTGGAGAGCCTTCCATGGGAAGGGAGGAAACGAGCAGATTGGCTCTGCACGCTTTAAGGCAGAAAAAAATAAGGTGAAACAAGGTAGAAATGCAGCAGGAAAAAAGAGGAGTAATAAAAAGAAATGTACTCCTGTGCAGAAGGACAACACATCTAAAATTAAGGAAGAAAATATTTTTTCTTCATTCAAAACAACCATTAATGAGTGGAACTTTCAATCCTACAGTCACAGAATTAAGGGGAGATAAAGTGTGGTTGCTTAATTGAGGGCAGTTGCTGTTGAACAGGCACAGTGATAAAAGTCAATACAATAGGCACTCAGTTGTCAATGTGGATAGTGCTCTGGAGAATAATGGGTTCAAAGCCACCATACAGTTCAGAGCAGAGATAGAGCAGCAGCCCACAGCTTTGGCAAAACACCACATGCCAGTTCTGCCACTGGTTCATCAACTGGTGTCCAGCGAGTCACCATATAGTGCTGGGCCTCAGTTTCCCTGGTCACAGTGGGCAGGGATTAGGCTAACCTGCCTACAAAGGTGCCTGAAAATCTATTTGTGAAGCCACCACTACTTTTTCTCTCCATCGTTCTCTTTTAAAGGCATTTTCACTTCACTCCATTGTTTAAGCTTTGCAGAAATACAAGCGAGGAAGCAAAAGTTAATGACTCGCGCTGTGGTTATGTCAATATATGTCAGAAGGGTTATTGGTAATCTTTACATGCGCTTTTTTGTTGTTGTTAAATTCATATTTAGGTCTTCGTAAAAGTTGATCACTGCTTGCAATAAAGTGTAATGCTCAGTTATAATTGTTATAAAGCAATGTTAATGTGTGCTGGGCTAAGTTTAATGAAAGTGATCTTTGTTGCTCATAAAAATGACATTCCAGTGTATTTTGCCATCATAGCAATAGAGGCTTATGAAATAGCTGCAGTGGAAAGTAAATAAAATATAGATGACTCATGTAAGGCAATGGTTTTGCCACAGCGGAGACTTAGCACCATATTGCTTTTTGTATTGTACTGCTTTAAGACAATTAATGCCTTAATGTTTTGCTCTCAGCAATAAAGTTGGACCAAGCTCTTTATTTGTGCTTAGCCAACCTGGGATCATCCGCCATAACTTCAGTGCAACTGCTCAGAAACAATCCCAACAAAACCAGTAAGCGTTGGCCAGGCCTTGCCCAGTCTCGGAAAGCCAGGAGCACCAAGAGCAGATCCTTGCCATCATCAGACTGTACACATCACACACCTTAGTGAACCAACATCAGCTGTCTCCACTTACCTGCTTTGAAGATCCACTCCAAATACCCATTTAGCTCCCGTTCTATTTGCTGTTGCCTACGGAGTTTCAGGAAAGCTCGACGGTTTTCTACCCTCTCTCGTTCTTTGGCAAATTCACTGCAGAGAGAGAAGATGAGAAAGCGCATGACACAATTCCAGGAAAAACACACAGCTCTTCCTTCGTTTTTGTGGAATAACTTCACAAAGACTGAAGTCAGCAGCAGCAAGAGGAAACCATAGCACATTGCGCATCAATATCCAACAAGCTACCACTTTGATCCCATTGGAAGCAGAATATTTGTCATAGAGGCACCAGCAATCTTTGAATTTCGAAGAGATCTGCTCTTCCCAGTTAGCTTTCCCAGGCTTAAGCCAGCTTTGACAAACACAAGTCCAACAACAGTTGTAGGTGAGGTTGGGTAGTTCAGAGTAAGGAGCAATACCCCAGATGCTCTGGGTCGAGAGTAACTACGATCTAGCTTTGCTAAAGTAATACGGAAAGTACCATTATGAAATGCATTAATAAAAGCACGCTTCCAATGCATTCATCATCACTCCAGAACTGAAATATTCCCCATCTGCAGCAAATGGAAAAACCTCAGAACTTCTTTATGAGAGATTTTCAGCACAATTTCTGAGTGATTCCAAAGAAAAAGGGAACAAATTATAAGAGTGGCGTATTTCATCCAGAAATACTTAAGCTGAAGGTTTTCTGCCTGTTCCAATGGAAGCTTGGAAACCCCCATAGGAATGTTTCATAGCAGTAAATAAACCTACTTTTTTATCCAGCAATAATTGCTACTTATGACACTGACTTTAAAAATGAAAAAAATCACCCACATTTTTTTTGGAAATCCTAGCAGAAAATAGGCTGCCTCCTGCCCAGCTTTACATCCAGGGCATTCAATATAGCAGCTAATTCTAGAATGAAGAATATTAAATAACATTCCTGCATTCTTGTCCTTCACTTTTAACAGCTACCGTATGCCCCAAGACATCCCCCAAAACATTCCTCTTTCAGTGCTGCCTGGAGAGGCGTTAGGAGGTGGAGAGCTGGAAAGGTTGGCACTCCCACACAGAGCACAGCATCAGGAGACACTGCTTAGGATGAAGATGAGATCTGCCTGGATAGATGACTACAGTGCATTTTAGTTAAAACATGACAGCTGCGAATAACTGATCCTACAGAGACAGCCGGAGTAGACATCAACGGAAGGGCATTCATCATGGAAACCATATGCCATACCAGTCAAGCTCAATGTGTCACATTTTTCTTCTCAAGAATGGTCGGTGCTTAAAGTCACCAGGAAAATGAATGATTGTTACTTGTCACATCGGTGGGAGGAAGAGTGAAATAAATCACGGTGTAAATATGTACTAGAATGGCCGCTTCAGGGAAACTTGAGAGTTTCCCAGTCATAAGAGAGACAAGGTCAACTCATGAGTAACCACTGGGGTCTATAAAATATTATATTCCAATGACATTCTTACAATGAATTTATCCATGCCATTCTTAAGCGAAAAACACTGTCATGCCAATCGAAAATGAAAACAAACAGAAACCCTGATCATCTACATCCTCTGTTCAGTTTTCCCGTACAGCAGCTGAGATGGAGCACTGTGCAACAGGCTGCCTGGTCTTGGCTTTTGTGGCACCCACCCAGGCTTGCTGCAAGACTAATCACATCATTCAACATCTGTAATTCATGCTTTCCCAGTAGAAAGAAGACAGAAAAGCTTCCCACTCAAAAGAGAAAGGTAAAGAGAGACGATGCAGCATTACTGTCATTGCTGGCTCTAACAGTGGTGGTGATTAGCGATTCACGATAATGACTTAGGTAATTAGCTCCTCATTCAGAACAGTTACCACTGAGCTACACATGATCTCATGAAAACTCATCTCTTATTCTGAGAGAAAAAGCCTTCCTCTACTGAATCTAAAGCACTGTTCAGAGAAAGCAAAAAGAAGCACAGATCTCAGGAGAACTTCAACACGAATTCCCAGAAAGGAGTTTAAAAAGCCTCCGGAATTTTATGTCTAGAACAACAAAAGAAAAAACGACCTGTGAGTTTAAGAACCAGCTTCATCTCCAGTCCAAGTATTTCAAAGGAATGAGCAAAACGGGCACGGGGGGACACGAGCCCATCAACACCAACAGAGAAATTCAAATGGGTGAGCTGCTAGCTAAGGAACCAGCCAGGCTTACAGATGTTTGACTGCCTGAGTCACTCACCGGCCAAAGTGAATTCTCCAGGTGGAGAAAGAGAATTGGCCAAGACAGAAGGCTTAATTTGTGAGCTCTGTTGCTTGAACATGGAACAGTGCCCGAGAACAGACTTGTTATTTGACAGCAGCCTGTTAAACAGCCCACATCACTCAGGAGCAATGAGGGACAGACTGGAGACAGCTGATGGAATACACCAACTCCTCCGGCTACTTGACATGCAAGTTGGAGGAGCATTGCTGTAGGAGACACAAGCCAGAGGAGCAGCAGTTGCACAAACTCACTTGTTTTGTGCCGCTCAAGGTCTATCTGGATGGGGAGAGACCATGCAAAGAACCACTCCACAGGGTTTTAAGGGTGGATGCCTACTTCCTACCATTTGTTCTCGTTAATCAACTGTGGGACAGAACTTCAGTTAGTTCTTAGTTCCATTCTCAGGTCTTTCTGGTTGGACTTGACGATCTCAGTGGCCTTTCCAGCCTTGATGATTCTATGATTCTGCTGCTTAGGTGAAGCTCGTTATGACAGCATGGTGGGCAGAGCCCTGCTGAGCCCCCTCCTCGTGCTCCTGCCATCCTGCAGCGCTGCAAGGCTCATGTGATTGAATTCCCTGACTCACTCACACAATCCCCTTTCAGCTTGCTTCCAAGCAGGGCCTGATCTGGTTAAAAATCCCAGCATTTCATTCACTAACCATATCAGCACCCAAGTGCCTACAGAAAAGCAGATTCTCGCTCCAGGGAAAGAATTTGTTCTGCAGGTTCATATCTCTGTCTTTTGTCTTTCTGAAGAACAGTAAATCCTTTATAAGGGGAAGTCTCTGCTGGATGCAGGGGAAAAAAAAACAACACAACAGCAAAGGACACAAAGCCTTGGCAGTGCTAAACATTCATCTTAACTTCTGCAAACCTGTACTTTGAGAGACAAAGACACAGAGGGAGGAAGAAAGGGAGCGTGTGGAGAGCCAGCAGGAAAGATGGACAGTGGGAGTGTATCGTTCATGGCAGCATACAGGAGGTCAGGAGCCAGGGGAGAGGATAGGGGAAGAAGAGAGTTCAGAATGGGTAGAACTGAGGTTTCTTAGTGCTGAAGACAATAAAATTGTATGGGCCTTCACGTGCCCCACACTGTCCCATCAGCTGCATGAAATCCCACATACACCCAGTGTTACCTGTTCCTATTTCACCTGGGGCTACAACCAATGAAGATAACCTTGGGAATGTTTGGAGGGGGAACGTCTGTCACCCCCCAGCATACAGACCCACCTGACTGAACTGGTTCATCCACCCTAACATCCCCCACTTAGGGATAATGACTGGCTCAATCAATCCTGCATGGCCAGAGCTGCTCTTAAGAGGAGGACAAAATATCCTCCCTCAACCAGCTGATAAAGGATGAAAGTATCACGGTGAGATTGATCTCTCAGCACCGAGCTAGGCTTCACAGCCACTTTTATCATTGAACACAGAGGAAAATGCTTCAATTGCAAGCCAGGTATGGGATACATCTTGTATCTCTAGAAAGACAGTGCAGAGGTGAAGCCTTCAATACATCTTCCTTTTGTCATTACATCCAGCTTATGCTGGTTTCATTTGGATTCCACCTATCCTGATTTGAAATGCTATGAATGCAAAAGTTGGGCAAACCCAGCCCCAGTAAAGCAACAGTGGGAATATAAGGGTTTGAATATAAGGGTTTGGTGCTTAATGATGAAGCTGTATCCTGTAAAATAGAGACATAAAATATCCTGAGCTGGAAGGGACCCCCAAATGACCAGTAAGGTCATCTAGTCCAACCATCAACCCATTTGTCCTGTCGTTCTCATCCCTTTTAAACACAGGTAGGTGGAAGAAAAAACTACGAGAAAGCAGGCAGTTTCCTATCTTTTAAGGACAGCTCTTCCACTGTAAATAGTTAACAGCAGCCAGAGTCAGATCACAGCAGGTAACAGCAGACTTGGAATCAAATTTTCAGGGAAAGTGAATGATTGTTTCTGTAATGAGGGAGAAGGAGGACAGAAGAACACTTTGCCATTATGACAAATTAATCAGCCTCATTCCCCTCCAGCCTCTGCACATCTTGCGGGCTGAAGTTTTACGATCTCAGGCTGGCAAAATTCCTCAGGCTGGGAAAACATGTCACGAAACCCAGCAGAGCAAGTCATCAGGACAGCCAGTTCAACAAGGGCCAAACAGGGCTGTGTTTCTTCCCCTCAGCAACCCCAGGCACTGCTGTCAGATATGGAAGCAGATGTCCCTGAGGGAGACCTGAAAACAGGACAACTTTCAAACCGAATGCCCCCAGATCATCATCTCACATTGCAGACTGCTCAGAACAGTGGGCAGCAGGGAAGAAAAGCACCATTTACCTGACCCTCATTTCACCTGCAAGGTGCCTGCACGGTCTGTAGCCGTGTCCCTTGCCGGGCTCCTGCTGTTACAAAGATGCTACAACCATAGAAAACATCTCCCTGCCGTTCTTACAGCAGGTGGTCCCACACAGCACGAGGCCAATGTTGCATACTACAGGTCAGAGCAGGTCTGAACAACATGAAGCCAATACTTCAGCAAGGCAGATGCAAACCGGCAAAGCGTGCCGCTCCACACTTTGGTCATGGCAGCCAGATGAGTAAACCTCAGGAAAGATCATCACACTTTATTGGCCGCTCTGGAAACACCTCAGGCTTCACCATAAATATTTGAGGACGTGACAAGCAGCATTTTTCACACTCAAAAGGCACAGACTGTATTCCAACACATCATCCCCAGCAGGATGTGCCCTCTCTGGACGCTGCTCCCACTGTCTCATCACCCACATCACTCCCCACTGCTGTGGGGAAACGGTGCCAGAAAGCAAACTCAGACTTGCAATAAGTCGAACTGTCTCCATTGCAGCACCCCATGACAACATTTATCCTCTTTGCACAGTGTAATCCAAAACGTCAATAACAGTAACAAATGCATTGTCCAGAATCATTCAGCTCATTGCCAGGTAAAATTAATGTCCAAGGCAACGCCCAAGCAGTGGGAAACTCCGTAATTCCTTCAGCCCATGGCTGGGCTGAGAGGGGAACAGCACGAGAACAAGCAAAACAGCTTTTCAAGTCACTGCAAAGAAAGGGAAACCACTGAGAACATTATGGTGCTTATGGAGATGAGTGGGAAGAGCCACCAGATGCCTACTAGCATCCTGATAGTAAGAAATCAATGCAAAGGCATCCAAGTGAATGAGCATTGGTCAGGACTTCCCTACTTCAAGGGAGATTTTATTCTCTCCTCACTGGAAACCACAGAGCCACACACAGACCAAGTCCAACCCCAGCCCATCCCCCACTATGCCCACTGACCACATCCCTCAGTGCCACACAGCCATGGCTCTGGAACACCTCCAGGGATGGTGATCCCATTACATGCCCCACACAGCCCCAGCCTTTCCATAGATCAGCCACAGCATTCATCAAATGCTGCTCCAGAAAAAGTTAACCTCGTTTCTCCTGCTCCATTGATTTCCTCAGGGCAGTTGTGTTCTATCAGTTCACAGAGAGATCAAACAAGCACCAGAGAGTGAAAACAGAAAGCAGGGGGAATACACAGTGAGAAGGACAGAGGAATGGTCCCAACAAGGAACACAAAGCTGTGTTACCTCTACAACACTACAAGCAAGATGCTGTGCTCCTGCTGGTGAGCCCCACATCTTTTGTAAGCAAGACGGAAGGATTGTAGGAGTTGCTTGAGCTGCAGTTCACTTGTATGCATACGTGACAATCACAAAACACTGGGAAAACTACATCTTTCCATGCCCATAGGTTGAGAAAAGCACACTCATGCTCATAACCCAGAACCTGGCCAGGGGAGGAAATAGCTCCCAATTTCACAAGGCAGATATCTATCTTAAGGACTGTGGTGGGCAGGCAAGGCACATTATCCACCTCAACACATGTTGTGAAGATAAAGGAGAACCCAGCACTCCTATCACACCATCAGAAAAATAATGTTCCCAAGAACTCTGCACCCCATATTGTAGGACCATTGGCGATATCTCAATATTTGGTGGTACAAAGAAAGCCAAGCTGTGCCAGCATTAGTTACAGAGCTTTAGTTAGGGATAGGAAAGGAATAGAAGGCAGAGAGAGCACCTTTTAGGGAGGGTGCTTAAATATGAGCTGATGACAAGAGCACCAGCAGGGCTTTGATCAGCATGCTGGAGGAGGACACTCTGTACAGCAGGAAGAGTCTCATTTAATCTGAATGATAACATCCACATGCTTTTAATTACCTCTTTAGCCATGTACTCAGAGGATTCTGACATTTCATCTGTGGCCTGAGATTTGGGGTTATTTTTATACCAAGTTTTCACTAAGACTTACATATTTCTCATCTCCCTGCCACTTCCCTGTCTTTGCATTTATTATAATTCCAGTAGCAGCAGCAGAGGGGAAAGGTTGTTTGCTCTTTACTTTCAAACAGGTATCATCTCTCCTGTTACATTTGCATTGCAAATGCTGCCATATTTTGCTAGCAGAGGAGGCTCAGGATCCCAAGCAGGCCAATCTATCTCCACCACTCAAACAGATAAACCCAGGAGCTAAGCCAAACTTATGAGGTGGTATCTACTCATTGCTGACCTGGACTCATAATCAACTACAGAAAGGCAGAAAACTCCATTAAGAGTTATGCAAAGACTCTGTTTAATCTATCTTCAGTAGGAAGCTCAATAACTTTGTTGTCATTTCAGCTTATTCATACTGCCATACCTACTTCAGCCTGTGCAACCACTGATCTAATCTTGACTTGGCCATTGTTCACCTATGATTGTTGCCTGGGCACATTACGTCCCCTCTTTCCACCCCACTGCTCCCTTTGTAAAGGGCAGAGAAGGAAGAGGGCAGAGCACTGTGCCTTCCAAAGGCTGTGAGGTGAAAATAAACAGCAAGAGAGCAAATGCTGAGATCACCTGGACTGTGGGCGCTCTGTAGAAGCCCTAACCCTAAATTAACCTTCTTTTATGGAAAGAAGGTGGGACACTACTGAGGGTCCCCACTGCAGGAGCCACCAACTGACGCTGTTGCTGTAATGAGGCCTGATTTACACCCTTAAGTGAAACTCTACCTTGTGAACGTCAACACGCATTTACCAACAGCCCCTTCTTTGTAGCAATCCATCAACCATCAAAACCAGAGAGACTTGTGCGAAGAATGACCTCCAGCTAAAATGCATTGCTCTCTAAAGTGCTGTCTGGGGTTTCCTGTTAGTAAATACGACAACAGCCTGTGCCTTCAGAAGGTCTTTTTGTTTCTACAGCGTCTCCTCCTCTCTGGGCCATTCCAGTACAAACAGGTTTCCTTCATTGCTCAATAGCTGCAAGCCCACCAGGAGCCTGCTGAGCAATGTGGTCAACACCTGTGCTGCATGGTTTATTTTCTTCAGCCTCTCCCCAGGAATTATTCCACCCAAGGACATCGAACCATGATACAGAATAGAATTTAGAAGCTTCCCTCTGTGAAGAAAATATCATTATCCTTACAACTAGCAAAGGGAACCCAGACACGCACAACTGCCTCCTTGCTTTTTATCCCTTTCATACACATTTGTATACTATTCATATCTTGCCCCAAGCAACAAGAGGCTTTCAGAAGAGCCAGTCCGAGGTCCCCATCCTTCAGTCACCAAACACTCCTGAATCGGATGAAGGAACAAAAGCCTGCAGGCTCTCAGGCTTTGTTTTAAAACACAAGCATCCATTTCAACCCATGTGGGCTGACCCCACCGTGGAACAGAAAAGATGAACTACCTAATGGACCACACTCAGCCCTGCCTCTGGTTCTTGCTTTAAATCATATGACAAATACAACCACTAAGCTCTCCTTTGCAGAGCATCTGATATGATAGGATGTCTGAGGAAATGCTTTGATTCAATGGCTTTCACTGATCACGGCCACTGTTGCTGGACCAAAGAATCAACGTGTTGGACCACTTGGCCTTCTCTTGCTCTTGTCTTGTTCAATAGCACATATACCCTCATCCTCAAACAGAACTGCCCTGCTGCTTCCTACTCCTCACCTCTTCTCATGCACTGAGGATCCCTAAAAAAATACTAAGTTTAAGCAGGAATCTTTTCTTTGGAAAACAGTTTTCTTTCTCTAGTAACTTAAAGAGCAAATGTGCAGCACCAAAAGGCATTGATCAGTCAACAGCATTAACTCTTTTCTCTTCCTCAGCTGCCAAGAGACAGGAATAAATCTAGGTCTTTACAGATCTGCATAATTGAGATCACCTGGACGAGCAAAGAAGAAATTGTGAGCAAAATGAGGTGCCACAGTCTAAGAGCTCACAAATCATTAAGATGAGTCAAATTGTTAAATGCAGATCAAACTTCCACAGACGCTGGGGGCGTTCCAGCTGGGCTTCAAACCTGGCAGCCTGATCTCCACAATGGCCCAAACCCAACATTCGTGGCCAGCAAATGCCGAATCCTTGGCTGACCCCTGGAGTTGGAGTATCAAGAGACCAGGATGTTCCTAAAATCCAGACACTGCCTTAAACTGATAGAGTTTATTAAACAAAAATTGAACTGATATCTTTTAATTAGCTTTTGTTTCAGCTTCTTATTTCACCATGCTGCACAGTTAGACCAAATGCAACGTGAACGCTTGATTTTTCATGGCAGCACAAGGGTAAGCAATGGCAGAACAGGCCCAAGATCGTAATTAGCGGGGGATCACTTAACACATCTGGATTCAGAATCATAGAATCATATCATGGAATCACAGAATGGCCTGGGCTGCAAAGGCCCACAGTGCTCAACCAGCTCCAACCCCCTGCTGTGTGCAGGGTCACCAACCAGCAGCCCAGGCTGCCCAGAGCCACATCCAGCCTGGCCTTGAATGCCTGCAGGGATGGGGCATCCACAGCCTCCTTGGGCAACCTGTTCAGTGCGTCACCACCCTCTAGGTGAAAAACTTCCTCCTAAGATCCAACCTAAACCTGCCCTGTCTCAGTTTATCACCTCAACAAAGAACTTCTTGCCAGCTCATCCAGTGACCTGTGGTTCGGTTCTATAGTGTCACAAAAACTGTCCACAACAAGTGAAGGGCAGGGTACGAAATGTGCAGACGGGGACAGAGTACAGCGTGATGGATCACTCATCTTCTCTTTTTCATCTACATCCTCTCCAGAGTGCTAAAACAAATATGATGTTCCCTTTGGTATCCAGGTAGAGACAAAGAAGTCATTAGTGTCTTACCCTGATAGGACACCCAGCACCAAGTTGAGCATGAAGAAAGAGCCGATGATGATGAGAGGGATGAAGTAAAGCCAGTTCCAGGTATTTCCTGCAGCATCATTTGTCTGGAAAGCAAGAGAAGAGAAGAGAGACAAATATTAATGAGCCTCAGAAACAAAATACCACAAAGTGCAGAGCAGGGGTTACAGGTGATTCCTTTCAGATTTCCTTGGGGATGTCTACCACTGATACATCGGTCAGCTCTGTCAACCAGCTGAAATGCCAACAGGTGAACAATGAACCACTGCCTGCACCACAATTTACTGTCAGCTCCAGCTCAAGGGTTCATCTCTAACTCTGGAAGGGGCCAAAATTGATCATGGCAAGTTTTAGCACCCTAACCCTGTTCACCTTCTGCAGCATCCTCATCCATACCCCCCATTCTGTGTTCCCTCATGCTGAGCATCAGTGCATTATCACCATCTGGAGCATGGGAAGGAACCACAGCCTTCCACTAAACTGGGCTGCACAGCACTGTGCCCAGGGTCTGCACACATGGAGCAGAAGAAGTCTGCAACAAAACGAGGCATCTTCAGAGCAACTGCAATGCTACAGCTGCTTGCTCAGCACCTCGGAATTGTCATCAAAGCTCAGCCTGAAGCTCCCTGAGTAAGCAGCAGCTCAGATTAGGGGGAGGGAAGGGTGGTTTGGGTTTGTGACAGTTTCTGCATTCACGGAGCACAAGGGAGCTCTTTAAGGAGCTGCTGAAAAGTAAAATGCCACACGACTGCATACTGAGAAAAACACCAATTCTGCTCCTGTGAGTGAAAAATGCAGCAGTCTGAGAATGTCAGGTGTGAGGGAGGGAGAAGGGGGAGGAATACAGAGACCCAAATACATTCCTGCTGCTCCTGCCTCCTCCTGCAGTGGGCACAGAATAGCATGACCTACCCATCCAACCAGATTAGATGCAGCCAGGACTATTCCAGCTGTGTGTGCACAATGCCATCTCAAAATGTCTTTGCATAAGTAGAGTGCACCCATGACACGGGGGACCAATGCTCATAACACCGATGCAACTCAATACCTTCTGAGTTGTTTCTAACACGGCGCACAAATCCCTCCTCAAGGAATCTTTTCCAGGTCAAATGAATGACAAGCCTTTCTCCAAGCAGCCAACATCTTCAGAAATACCCATGTGAGTTGGTCAGCAGCTCACCCAAGAGGAGAAGGAACTAACCTAGCCAGCCACCCACCAGCCCTGCCAAAAGCAAAACCACTATGAGACAGAAACGAAGAAAAACAGGCTGGAAAAAATGAGAGCAGAAAGGCAGGAAAACTCTGTTCAGCCTGTTGTCCCCTTACAAGGATTTTAATGCCTTTTCCAGTAGTTGTCATCACACTCCAGCCTCCATTCTCATTTTGCTGACCGTGGTGGCATCCTTCATGCCACCCATTGCACAGTAAGGCTGGGAGCTGCCATCAGCCAGGCAAAAGGGGCTGAAACCAAAAAGGAAGAGCTGAAAGAAGGGAACAGATGGGTGAAGAAAAACCACATAAACATGCAAAGAGAGTGCAGCAGGTTCACTGCTGCCAAATGATCGTTTATCATTTATTTATTCATTTGAAGCCCAAACTTGGCGACAGATCCACAATTCCATGCCACGATCAAAGCCCTTAAAATGAAATGTGCTGAAATATGACTAATTAACCACCCTCCTCTGAGCTCCTGCTAGATTGCCTTGATGCTCAGGGCAGGGCAGAGCTTTGCTCTGTCACTTCTCTCTCACATAAGGACTCAAGGCAACCCAGAGGACAAAGCATCAGCAAACAGGTGAGCAGAAATCTCCTCCCATGAAGGCAGAGCCTTCACAGAAGTCTTTCTCCGAGCTGCTAAACATATTTGAACCCAAGCAGGGTTTATGGCAGCAGCTCTGCCACAATGAGATGCTTCATTGCATCAAACCTGGGAGCTGACAGGAAAGCCACTCTCCTCTCCTCCAGGAAAGTCCTGCAGGCACCTCCTTGCACACAGCAGCCGGGCCTTGGGCTGTGGCCCAGCTCCAGACTTGCTCATTAAGCAGAATGAGCCAAAAGACAAAATCAATTTCAATGTTCCAGCTGACATATTCCGCCCGAGTAACGCCTGGCTGACGGTCAGTGCCACTTGATCCTAACTGCCAGCCTAACCCAACAGGGAAGAAGTTGAAACAAAGTACTTGTAATGATGTGCCACAGTTACATCAGGATGAAGCACCAGCTTGCAGGAGGGCTCCCTTGTTCCTCACCCTCTGCATTCACCAGCAGCATCTCAATAGTGCCCAAAGCAAAGTGAAGCCTTGCTGCAGCAGTGCCCCGGGCACTTGCATGAATAGCTCATGTCCATTAAGCTCCCAAGGGAGATGTGCTGCATAGTGGGATACTGAGGTACAGGAAGGCTGAGACAATAAGGGTCATGGTAGAAACAGGGACACAGAGATCTGTTCCTCAGGCACCTGAACAGTCCAGCTGCTTGAGTGCTCTTATTAATGAGCCCAGCAGCCACAGCCTCCTATGCCCAACCTCTGCTCATCTGCAAGCTGCTTCTCACCTACCATGAGCAGCCAAATAGCCTCTTCACAGATGTTTCCCATCTTTCACCTCTGTTTTCTACACGTCTGACCTAAATCCACCCCTGCACTTCTTTAGGCTTTTCCATGTGATTCTGCTGCATTGGTCACCCCAGAGCCCACTGCTCAACTGGAGAGCCCAGGTCACAGCTGGGTGCCAAAGGATAACCTCAGTGTTAATCAGGGAGCTATCTTCTCCCTGTCATGCAGCACCAACCAGACTGACAGCATCCTCAAGCAGCCACCCTATGGCCACCTCCCAGCAGAGATGAGCGGATGAATATTGTCATCTGTAACAAATGCAGGAGCTAAAAGGTTTCTGTCATGCGGGGAGATTAATGCCCTGAGCTCCCAATAAAGCCAAGAGAACAGAGTGTACTCCAGCCAAGCACGAGGTGCTTCCCACAGCCAGGCCTCATGCAACCTGCCTGAGAGCAGGGGAAGGCCAGCACTAATGCAGACAGTTGGGCCATTGCCTCAATATGCCAACAAGATGGCAGCTGTGTCTAACTATTACTTCATTTACAGGTATGTTTTGAAATAATCACCACTGCTTGCAACAGGCTGTTGAGAGCAGAAATGCACTTCTATTACATTTTGCCTTTGTTTTTGCAGTCCTGGCCATATTCCTGCCTCCACACAGAGGCAAAGATGTCTCTGGAGCTCCTTGCCATTGCAGCAGCTCTAGCCCAGCCAACCCCATTCCATCCCCATGCACTGGGACTCCTCCAGCCAATAGATGCCAGCAGTCTTGCTCAGCCATCACTTTCCCACCCCATCCCAAGATGATTTTCAAGAAAAGAATGGATGTAGCACTGAGGAACGTGGTGTAGTAAGCATGGTGGGGATGGGGATGAGGTGATAGTTGGACTAGATTTATCTTAGTGGTATTTTCCAACCACTGCTTCTCATCCTATGACTGTTAACTGGGAGCAGAGGTCGAACCCACCTTGTCACAACCTCCCTTCATGCAGTTGGAGAAAGCAATAATGTCTCCTCTGAGCCTCCTCATCTCCAGACTGACCCATCCCAGTTCCTTCAGCTGTTCCCTATAAGCTTGTGCTCCAGACCCTTCACAGCTTCACTGTCCTTCTCTGGGTGTGCTCCAGAGTTTGCATCAGTGATAGGTTCCTTGTTCTGGAATCCCACCATGATGTACAAACATGATGTGAAATCTGGTTTACGTGCAGCCTTGGGAACAGGGGAGCTCCTGCCTCTGTTCAGCAGATGGCAAACCTGAGGCTTCAGGAGATTTACAGACAGAAAATTAGAGCAAGTCAAACAAAGAACCATCCCCCAAATCCTAACCCCCCTCTTCTCTCTAAGCAGACAGCACAGCTGCCCACACGTTCCCACACTCCTCCAGCTACGTTACAGAACACATCTATATTCTGAAACACAGGACTTAAATCTGTATTTCACGTAGGAGGTGACTGGGGGGATTCCCACACACCTGGGCACGTGTGTCACCTACCAACAGCCAGCAGAGTGAACACTGAAGCCACGGTCTGGGTGAATCTCAGAGCTGAGGGATGTGCAGCCTGCAGCTGGTGCAAGCAAAGGAGCTGCCACCACCCCGCACTGCCCCTTTTAAATACCACTAGAAGAGGAAAATCTCTCCCTTTTCCAAACAAGGACCCATTCTGCTGCTTACACCTTTCCTCTCTCAGCCACTTTAGAAAGGAACTGCAACCTGGAGGCAATTTTCTCATCTCTCCAAGGAAGACACTCCTTGTCCATCTCTCAGCACACTCCGTTGATGTGAATGACAAGCAATTAATGGACCAGCATACAAACCTTTGGATAAGTTTCCAAAGCAGGTTTCAATAAAGAAGAGATCTAATTTGACAGATACAGCCCAAGCTGAAACAGACCTCAGCTCCCTACTATGATTTTAATCAAAATGTGAAGTACATCTAGAGTTCACTCACTTTAATTCAGCCAATGGCAGACCCTGGCTTATTTGGGGCAATTAAAGTGCAATCTTCCCTTAGATAAGTGCTTTTGCTTTGGGGGAATCTCTGGGCTGTCTCTGAGAGATGAACTTTATTTACCTTTCATCTGATTTCTCACAGTTCTTTCCTGTTAATTAGCAACACCATTCGTGTTTGATTCATTTCTGCCTGTTCCTATCTTAGGATTAGGCAAACATGGAAGTTACCAGGCACAAAGCAAAACCACAGCAATGAAAAACACGCACAATAAGCACACGGAGCCCTGCTCTATCCAGCACATCTTCTCCACGCACCAAGTCCCTCCTGCTGAGCTCTTTTTATCAGAGAAAGACCTTGCACAAGACACTATAAGGGCAACAAACACTAGTTTGCTGAGAAGGCCATTCTCAGCTCAGCCTGTGGAATTAATGACTGATCTACCCACAAAATCATCACAGACTCAAATGAACACCTCAGAAATAAGGGTTGTCACCCAGAATCACCACCACATCCTGCAAAGGGGAAGCATATCCTTGGGTTTACAGCATGAGAAATGAGGTCACAGGCAGGTAAGAGGAGCGCTGCTCCCAGATTTCCCAATAGACCACTACGAGAAACAGTGAGATAAGTCCTGTTCTCTCAAGTTCTGACCCCACATCCTGGTTTATCATATGAAATATTAGAATCTGCAAAATTGCTGCATTCAATTATTTTGAGGTGGTTTTTTGGTTTTTTTTGTTTTTTTCCTTTTTTGTCAATCACAGCTTAAATAAAAACCTTGGCACAAAGTCAGTCCAATAACTTTGGTTACTGACTTTCAGATGTTACAGTCCATTTGCAATGAGCATCTGGTATTGAGCTCTGCAGGAACACGACAGCCAGGGATGGGGAACTGCTGGCGACTGACCCTTCCAAGCAAAATTAAATTGGCAGAGAGATGCACGTCCAATTGATGCTCAGGGGTTGTACGACCCACAGGAAGCAGATGACAGAGCACCTGCCTGGTGTGCTTGTCTGTGTGAAGGAGAAAAGTAGGATGGGTTGGTTAATGGCATCAGGGGTCAGCCCAAATGGTGGATTTCAATGGTCCCCCTTGAGCATCCTTCCATTGTCTTGTCATTCTGTCTGCTTACACATGCTCTAAGGCTAACTCCTGAGCTGCAGGTCTTCACACATGTCACGGGAAGGACAAGATCTCAGGAACCCCAGAGGTCCACCCAAGGTCCAACTAACAGCAAATGATCACACAATCCCCTCCTAGGATATGCTAGCCACAGACAAGCGTGTTCTAAGTACAGTTGTTGCATGCAGTAATAACATTAATTCAACCAAATTAAAACAGAAGCCCAAATCTTTTCCCCTTGCTTCTTCCCTCTTCCAGCCTTATGCTTTCCAAAGAAGCACAGAGCTGGTGAGATGGGAAAAGCAGAAGTGCTGATGTTTTATGCCTTGATCTGCAGGTTTACGGCTCCAACAAATCAATACGTAAATATGCTAACAGGACTTCTCGATAAAAAATTCATTCTGTGCCCTGATAGCGTGGACTCACTCAGCTGCTCTATTCATGAGTGTGCCCGGTGCTGTGAAAACTCTCATTCACTGTCAGAAATTACAGGCAGGCCAAGGGACTCTACCTATTTCCTTTTGCTAATCTCCCCTCTTTCTTATTTTAAACAGCTTTGGACTTGAATTATGAATGTAAACTGGGTCGAAGCAACTCCTGTAGGAAACGGGCAATGTTTGTTCATGCTAAGGAAGGTCAGATCTATGATGGAGTAACCAGGAGAAAGCATTACGCAATGATCATGCAACTAGTAACCCAGGAACCACACTGGGCAGTTAGAGCCCAGACCTCATTAGGAACAAGCATTTCAAAGCTCTCAAAGGTGTCATCTAACAAACAGCAAACCTTCCCTACATGCATTTAATATTCACCATTTAAATGCCAGATTACAAATAAAACCAACTACTTATTTCAACTGAGCATGACTCAAACAGAGATCCTAATGGGCAGCACAACTCCAGTTTAATCTATTATCAAAACAGGCACCACAGTGGCCATCGTTGCCTTCAAGTTTCTCTTCTCCGAGCAAGAAGCCAAGACCTGCTTTCTGGGAAGGGAGAGCCCTTACATTGCCAAGTGCCCCCAGAAGGTTAGCACAGAGGTTGTGGAAGGGCTGCTCCTTGGAAAACAAGCGCTGCTCTTGAGTTTGAGATTCTTGGAAAGAGCTCTTTGTATTTCACTCACTACTTGAAAAGACTCATGCGTAAGTGATGTTACACTTAGAATTAAGCCCATGGCTTCCTTGATCTTTTTTCTTTTACTGCATAACCAACCATCAAGGCTTAAGGAACACACCGTCTTTCATCAGATAGACAAAGTTATCCCCCAAATCACTCCTAAAGTCGTAATGAGAGAGGAAAACAAACACACATGCACACAGACACAGTTATTTATGAGCTGCAGTTGCTCAAGGATACATGCAATATTTACATCAGGGTAAATGTACATTCAGACTATAATATGAATTTTGCTGGCCTGGTGAGTAGATGCAGAATAAACTTGTCTTCTTGCCGAGCAGCCCCCATGGCCTGTACCCCTAAGTCAGCAAGACAGAGCCACTCACATGGACGGATTCCCAGAACACTTAACAAAGAATTCAATACTCGCTTTCTGACAATGACCATGGGAAATTGTGGATCGATGCCCAAAATCATTGCAGATAATGACAGCCCTAAGAATAATGCACTGGCTTGCTCATCATCTTAAATGTAGGTCTAGACTTTTCCTGAAAGAAAAAAAAGCCTGTATACTTTAAGCGGTGATTTTCCCTCCCAACATTGTAGGCAAAAGCTTCCCATGAAACTTTCAATAGCAGAAATCTGTTTAACTGAATTAAGTTCTTGATTTTGTTGCATAAAATCTGAACAATAGGCTATTGTTATGTGCATCCCTCAACAGAGAATTAGGTTTGCGCAAGGTATGGATCTATTTAGGTCAGGCCACCTTCTCGTTTTGTCTTCTAATGAGAATACCTCCAGCTGCACAGCTATCTCCTCTAGTCAATTATAAGCAAAAAAAAATACCTTTGTAGGCATTTCTACAGCCTACAAAATAAGCTTGAGCTGAGATCTCAACCACACAAACTTCAGAGCACAGCAAGACCCTCCGGGTCCAACAGTCCTTTGTCAATGCATGCTCTGCTTCTCAGGACAGGAGCCCAAAACTCATTTCTTACCACCATTTTCCCATTTCAGGCAGAAAAAATAATGGTAGTTGGTGAAGATCCTCCCAGTTCTACCTAAGGATATTTCACAAAGGTTTTATGCAACATGTTAATTAGAGCAGCAGCGCAAGTTTGGTTGGTCAGGTCTCAGTCAAGAACTTGGTACAAGTCTTTGTATGTGTATCTTTCCATATGGCAAATATATACTTTTATCCAGTTCAGGATGACCATCCTCAAAACTTCTAATTAGATTATAGCAGAGCAACTCTTAATCACAGTGTCACAACAAACCTTGCCTTTAAAGATAGGAGAACCTTCCATAAATTAGTTCATTAGCACAACTAACATAGCCTGCAATAGGGAGATGAGCCCTATCTATTCAATGGGCTGTACCCTGTGCTCCTGTGTGACTACAAAACCTTGTAGATCCACGCATCTCTCACTTCATCAGGACTTTTCAGTCCAAGACAAGGTGACTTTGATCTAGAGCATGTCTTGTTTCATGAACAGTTATGCTGCTTTCCTTACTTAGACAATTACCTCCTGTAAGAGAGTAGCTGAGTGCATGCTTGACTTTGATGCATGGATCTACAAGCAATAAGGGCTACAAGAGCACTGCTTGAAGAATCATAGAATCCTTAAGGTCAGAAAAGATTCAACCACCAACCCATCACCACCATGCCCACTGAACTGTTTTCCTCAGAAGATGCATATGGATTTAAAAAACAACCCATTTCAAAGTCTCTATAACTCTAGAAACTTGACCTGTTGGAGGAGAAAGAAGAGAGGCTTTGCTTGCGAAGGAGAATGATGAAGCCCCAGCCAAACGGCAGCCTCAGTTTGCACCTTGTAGCACCCTTAAGATATGTGCCAACATGCTGAGCACAGAGGACCTCTGCCCCAGCAGACTGTTCCTTGCCTCCCTGTCACTGACACAGCACAGAAAACAGACCCGTGATCACCATCTGTGCAGGTTCCCAAACCCAGCATCCCACCCACGCACTGAGCATCCCACTCATCCCACTGTCAAGCTGCCTAACAACAGCACAACCCCATATGTCAATACTGCACCTCTTAGCACAGCTCATCTGTGCTCTAGGGCACGCGGTCCGTAGATCAAAGACATCATCCTGAATCCCTTGCACATCCAGCCTCTTCTTCAGGAGCACCTAGCGTTTGGTATTCTGAATTGCTTTAGGAACTACAACAGCATATGAAGTCTTCACCTTTTTCTTTTCTGCTTCTTTCTCTCAAAGAACTTTTCTGTTATTCTTTACCACTTCAACCACAGATGTAGCAGTCATGGCTCAGGCAGGCTGGCATGCTTCTGAAAGCATCCAGCTGCTTTTATTTCCCTTTGTAGGAAACCAATTGCAGGGCATGTAAGAGAGCTGCTTATACCGTCGCTGCTGTAATGTTGTCAGGCTGCAAGTGAATTTCTTCAGCTGGAGTTTTCTTTTCTTGGCAGGCACTGGTGATTAAGCTGTTGTTTGGAGAGATTTTCATTTCTTTTCAGAGAGCAATTGCTCTGTTGAAAGGGCTCTTTAAGTTTGTATGATGTATGTCATTCTCCGGCTGTATATGTTGAAGTCTCCTATCAAAGCCTAGAGGTGGCTGCCCCACAGTCATTCTGAATATACCTTCATTGAGACACTCAATAAAACGCAGAAAATTCGGTGAGGCACTTAAACACTTGCTCAACTTTACATTTCCATTTGCTCAAGTGGTTTTCTGAGCAGGCCAATGTGCTGAATCAGGGCTGAAATGCCCGATCCTTTCAGCTTTACTGAGAGCTTCCAACAGACGTGGGGGCAGACAGTCTGTTTTGCCAGACAGATGGAGACCGGGGCATGGCCAGAGACATGCATCAGTCCCGTCCTAGTGTCTAGATATTGCAAAGCTACTTCAGACCTAGACAAGCTCCCCATTTGCTATTTACAGTATCTTTGGAAGCACACACAGAGTGCCATACAACACAACTGCATCTCTCGGGGGGGGGGGCTGTGAGGAAGAAGGGGATGGACTCTTTATCAGGATCTGGTGACAAGGGGAAATGGTTGCCCACTAAAAAAGGGGTGATTTACACTGGCTATAAGGAAGATTATGCTTACAGTGAAGGCAGTGAGGCACTGCACAGGTTGCCCAGAGAGGTGGTGATACCCCATCCCTTCAGGCACCCAAGGACAGGCTGTTGGGGCTCTGAGTGCTGATGGAGCTGTGGGTGACCCTGAGCACTGCAGGCAGTGGGAACAGATGGCCTTTAAGGGTCCCTTCCAATGCAAACAATTCTATGATTCTAAAAGATCTGGGACTTTGCTCTTTGGCAAACAGACTCTGTGGTGCTCCAAAATCCAGGAGAAGGGGGAGGAAGGCATGAATAAATGGATGCTGGCCAAGGCAGAATTTAGAGTGGTGAAAATCTGTTGTGCAGGCAGGTCATCCTCCCACACAGGACCCATCAGGGGTGCAGATTCCTCCCATTTAGATCTGTCTCACAAGGGCCAGAAGATAAATTCAGCTGAGCAGGTGAAGGCTGTGCTGCTCATTCGTGCCTATTTATTATACTGCTGTATTACGTACAGCCAACCAGGTCTTATCACTAACAGTGATATTTCAAAGCCTGTTGTTAAACATCTCCCTCAGGAAACCTAAGTGAGAATTCCAGTTCACCTTCTGCTCCATAGCAAGGTGCTCAGGACAGAGCGTGGAGTTCTGGGGAGGGTTTTAAGGCATGGAGAATGCTTGTTATTTTCACGTAGCCATTAGGTTGGTGCCCGGAGCAGGATACAAGTGGTGGGTAGTTCTGTTTGTACAAGAATTTTTGAAGCATGGGAGAGATGCTGAGGGCTACATGACTGCCACAAACAAGTGATTAGAACAATTTAAATGAAGGGATGTCAGCCTCAAAGAATCATCTTTCTACACAATAATGATCTTCCCTGTTATTCGAGCCAAATGCACCTTGCAACAGCACAATGGGATGCAGCCCAGAGAGAGCCAGCATGAAGCATGGGTGAAACCCACACCTCTGTAACCAGGTCTGCGTACCAACTCATTCCAGACATCTCTGCTTAACTTTCCTGTAAGCAATTGGTTGTACCGAACCACCAGAAACCAACACTACCCCTCAAGCAGCAACAAGAGGGATTATCCATCGCCCTGTGTGCATGCAGGAGATGCCTGATGCTTATTAGAAGATTACAGTCATCCTAACTGGATAGTAAACACTATTTAACACTAACAGCATTCAGGGATTTTTCCTTCTTTATGAAACTGCCAGGAGGAAAAGAGCATCGTCATTCACATCCGTGCAGCAACACCTAACTATGGTACAGGTGCTGAGCTGCCACTGCTCCAGCACGCATTGTACGTGCACTGCCAGCTGTCACCAGTGCTTGGACACGAGCATCTCTTATCATGCTCAATGTATTTCCAAGAGCAACCTCGTTGTGACAGTAAATCCTCAGTGCTGATGAACACCAGATCGCAGGGATTTGTGGTATATGTTCTCCCTGCACTCACAGCCCAGGCTTCAGGCAGGTGCCACATTCCCAGACAGCACTTCAGCTCAGGCAGCGCAACATCAGAAAGCCAGAAGTCCCCAGAAACACACGTGATCTCTCCAAACAACTGGGAAATACAGATTTTCTTCTGCCCCAATAAATTCCAACACACCCCCCACCTCTGGGCTGGGCATGGAACAATAATTACATCCCGACCTTCTCATCCCGTGTCCTTGTAGGAATCAGGAAATTCAAAGACACAAAAAAGGAGTGAAAAAATACCAAGTGAATCATCCTAAATTCAGTGAGGGTATAGTCCTAGTTGAGATCCAATTTAGGGCAAACTTACATTTTATTTGAACTGTTCCTTTCTACCTACAAGCATATTAGAGGTTAGGCCCAGTCCACGCTCTTGTAATACCCATTGGACACTAATATTTGACAGTAGAAAATAGAAGAAACAGGAAAATCTCTTGCCATTAAGATCAAAAGAGAGTGAGCGTACACTTTGACATTTCTCCTTTCCTGCAAGGAGCCCCTGTTTTGCAAAGCAAATTCCACCATGTTATCCTTGAGCTCCTGCAGAGGAACGATAAAAGGTGAAAGTCTGCTGCCTTCAAAGTCAACATGCAGCTTCCTACCAGCTTCAGGTGAGTCAGGTTTGAACCATGGTTTCCTACAGGGGAAATGGGACCACAAAGCTCCAAAACAGGCTCCTCAGCTCTTTGGAAGCTCAGTGTGCACCTCAACTGCAAAAGCACAACTGCATCTCCCAGAGGGTTATGTGCCAGGGAACTGCAAAAGGGCCACAGCACTGAGCCCGAAAACCTCCCCAAACCACTGAATATATAACCAGTCCAAAAGATTCTCTGGCTCTACTTCAGAAGGCAAAAGGTACTTTCTTGTCTCCAGTCCTTTGCACACAATGACCTCCCCAAACCACCTGTTGCTCCTCATGTCTTTTTGGCTCTAAGCAACACCTCAGCCGACAAATCTGCAGCCCACAGAAGTGCTCCTGTGGAGATATTGCTCTGGTGCTTTTGTGCTGCTGACTCAGGAAGGAGTTTTCCCCAGCTTACTCCTAACGCATTTCACCTGATTAACGATTCAGTCTTTCTGCTTCGAGCATAAATCACCCTCCAGATAAAGCCTTGCTAGAAAGCTTTCTTTGGCCCCAATTAAAACGAAACTCTGTGGAAGTATAAACAGAGGATCAGCAAGGAAAAACCGGGCTGAGATTTGTGAGCCAGCATTCTCTCTGCCCTCCTAATTCCTCAATTTATCACGGGAGGAGTGGATACTGGCAAGGTAATTACTGACTGCAAAGCCTTGCCTTCGATGACAAGCAATGTATGGAAGATGCATCTGCACACCATGTGAAATCATGAAGAAATGACTCAATAACCCTCACAAAGCAGCTCCCATTGGAACCTTTGGAAAGACCTCAGCCAAGTCACCGGTCTCGAGCCCAAGCTCCCTCTTCTCGTGAGCATCAGTTTACATCAACCTTCAGACACAGCCCTTCATTTTTCTGTCCCCTGGTTGTGTCAATGCAGAAGTGGTGAAGCCGTTTCACTCTGCGACTGACCCCATCCTGACTGCAAAGACTAATTCTAGCTCTTAGCACCCCATAGCAGGAAGAGGAGCAGAAACAAAGCCCCATTCATGCAGCGCGATCAATCAATCACTATTTTGAAGGAGGAAATGAATGGCCCATTAAGGAAACAGCCGGTAACCTCAGCTTCCCTGTAATTGCACTCAGTTCTACGCTGCCCGGCCTCCTAGGGATTTCAACACTAAGGACGGTTCCGAGGTAGGGACATCTGTTTTAACATCAAGAAGGAGGGTGTGTAAAAGGCAGCAAACCCACTCCAGCCAAGCAAACCCAGCGTATGGCATTGGTCAGATAAGGACCAAGGGAAGAGAAGACCAGCCTTCCACGGTTTCTGCTTGGTGGGAGAAACACCAGCTTTGTTCCTTATTAATGCATAGTCACAGTTTACACAGACTGTATCTTGTAGTCTCACAGACCTTTGCAAATCTTAATTAAGCTACACGTTGGAACTAGGTTCATAGCTCCGACGAGGATCCTGCACTTGGGGAATGCAGCTTTCCTTCAGGAGATCTAACAGAAAAACGCATTCCAGCACTGCAAAAATTCTCCTGGATGCAAGAGGCAACACTTGCTGCTAATCCAGCACGGCTGCAGTAGGAACCCAGCTGATTGCAACCGAGATGTGGGACAGGTCAGAGCTGGAAGGACTCTTTGCACTGCTGTTAGCCACAGACACTCAGTGCATCGCTGTGCTGCCATGACTGCAGCAAGGCTGGGGGGTTTGCTTCTTTTTTTTTCAGTTTTCTTTTTTTTTTGCTTCTCCTTTTGCTTCTTTTTGACAAACCCAACGTGAGCATGGGAGAAAGCAAGATGAAAGCCAAGCAGCCAGAGAACAGCCAATGGCTGAAGCTGTGAAAAACTTAAGGGTGCATCTTTTCCACCCACATCTTTTCTTGGCTGCTAACCTGCAGAAGGACAGCCAGCTCTTCAACAAGAAGAACAGCATAGGAATGGGGCTCAGGAGGAGGCGCAGAGCTGGCTGCAGGCACCACATGTGGGAAGGCTGCAAAGTGGTTTGGTAGCACCACGCTGCAAGTAAAGCATCCAGAGATCCTCCAAGCCAACAGAGCTGTGAACCCATCAACCATGAAAAGCTAACCGAGGTTGGGGTCTCAGGCAAGGCCTAATGTTCTACAGCAAATACATGCTGCATCTCATCCAAACATCTATTTCCAATTAGATTAAGGGACATCTAAAATGATACTATAACAGTATTCAAAGCAACCCCCACAATCAATGCCCCAATACTAAGCTCTGTTTTTTGCATGTGGTACAAAAAGCAGTTTGGGAGAAAATGATCTAATAGACCACATATTGATTAATCAATCCCAGCCAGGACACTAATGGGCTTTTCTTACAACAGTTGGCAATAGAGGAAGGAATGGGATTGTTGAATGAGAGTGGGAGAACCCAGTTGTGTGATAGAGTTTCAGGGGAGGGCGTGCAGTGGGAAAACAGGCCCTTCTAGAGATCACCTCAAGCAGGAAGAAACAGAGGAACTGAGCTATAGATGGCAAAGGTGATAAATCAGATATATCAGCTTCAAGCCCTGATGATTTGTACCTTGCAATTTACTGTGGTTGATATTAATAATACTTCCCTGTTGCTACAGAAACCCTCACAGGAAGGTCTACATAAGAGCCCAGCGTGGGTCCAAAGTCTATAATGAAGTAGATGGAATATTTTGTAGTCCTACCAGTCAAGGAAATGGTCTATGAATGCTGCTATGGTTTATTTTCCACACTGGCACTTCTGCCTAAGATAGGACATGGTAATTCAGATCATCCACAAATAGCTGTCAGACCATCCTTCCTACCACAGTCAACAGAAAGAAGCAGCTGATGCAGTCATACATTGCTAAATCATCCCCATTCCTAAAGCAAGTTGAAAAGCACTTTCTCCTTTGTGCTGCTGTACTAGATGATGTCCTTTACCATCCTAGGAAATGGAAGTACAGAACACTTGGGATCATCCCTCAGACCTGTTACACCCACTATGGAAATATGGGAAGATCCTAACAAAGCACAACCATTCGGCGAGTAGCGCAATGCAAACCAGCACCCAGGAGCCCTACAGCTCCAGCTGAAGACTCACGTTGTAGAGGATGTCAGTCCATCCCTCCATGGTGATGCACTGGAAGACGGTGAGCACAGCAAAGAGGATGTTGTCGAAGTTGGTGATGCCGTAGTTGGGCCCTTGCCAGTATTCCCTGCAGGTGGTTCCACTCTCACATTGCCTGGCAGGAGGCTCCTCTCCACAAGGAAAATCTCCCACCTCTTCACCTGTACAGGAGAACAGAGGGAGAAAAAACTTACTGATTAAAGCCAGCCAAAGCAGCTGGCACTGCTGGGTCCTCCTCGCACCATCACATGAACCTGGTTTGCATTTCATGATTCCTTGGTGCCACTCTGGACATGTAAAAGATGTTATGCTCGTGCAAGCAAATGTATACCGCCATGCTTTGAGGGGCAGTTAAGTGGCAGAGTGGAGCAGAACTACCTCTGAGCTGCCCACAGTTCACCCCAGTGCTCAACCACATCATATACAGGATCATCATCATCATCTGGGTTAGAAAGATCTTCAGGATCACCATGTCCAACCTGACCAGCCAAGGCCCATCACTAACCCATGCCCGCTGGTGCCACTGATCAGGAGCACTATGAAAAAGAAACAGTGCAGTAAAATACAATCAAAGGTTTAGAAACGGTTGTGTACAAGAAAACGCTGTGAGATACAAATACAGCTTCACACAGCTAATTGCTCAGCTCCAGTCTCACTGTAAGCTCCATGTTTCTGCCCCAAGGTCAGAGACAGCATCCAGCAGCAGGGATGGGGCTGCTCCACTGAGCTCTGGTTCAGGGAGCGCAAAGGGGAAAGCAGTCTGCAGTGGTTCAGGGCCACTGGGGATGGCCAAAAGCGTCCCATGTCTTCCAGGGCCAGCTGTGAGTCATTGCAGCCCTCCATAGATATTGTGAGCACCAGCAGAGAGCAGTTTGGAAAAACAAATGCTGGGTTTTCAAAGTAAATAAATAAACCAAGTACGTCCCTGCTTACACAGAGTTGCAATTCTGGAAATATTAAATGGTTTTAAAAGCGACACGTTATGGTGGTGGAGCAGCAAACTCCACAAAATCAAATTCACTGGGGGGAGGAAACAAAATCAGCGCTAACAATAATTAAGACTAATCTTTCCACAGAGCAAAGCCTGCAGGAGGAGAAGAAACCCATCAGCGTGGCTGCAGGATGCAGGATGTGTGTGCACGTGCAGCCTTTTCCTGTTGACTCAACACCTCAATGTGGGGCATCGCTCCCCAGCTCCCACCTGGGTCACTGCAGGCTTTGGGAAGGGGTTGGTGAGACAGGGATGTGCAAAGAGATACCAAACCTGGTTCTGGCTGATTGTCTGTGGACTCTAACAGAGAATCTCTTTGGCCTTTTGCAGCTCTAAAAAAGCAATGAGTATGTTTTTTCTCTCGGAAAGAAAGACACCAACAGAGCAGAACTGGTCCCTACCCCTAAAGCTGAGGTAAATAGAGGAGGAAAGGGAGCACACCAGGGAAAAATGGGAAGTAAATATGATTCCCCCTGGTTTTTAGAGCAGATTCAGAGTGTTTGGCCTTGGTGAGCTGCAGTGGACACCTGCTTAAAAACTATCCTGTGTCTGCAGAACAAGACTGCACGGAGGCTGCCAGGAGAGGAAAACAAGTCTGGCACCCATCAGACAATACACAGCTACTAATTTTTTGTACCCATTTTTCATGCCAGGCTGAGTGCTGACAGCCTCAAATGAACTTTTTGCCATGTTCTGGATCCCAGCATCCCTCCGTCACAGTTTGTTCCTGCAGGGCTTCTGGGCTCACAGGCCTAAAGCAACACTGACTGCTGACACTTCCACTTTCTTCCCTCCACAACGACCTGAATTCATGACTGATACCCCTCATCTACTCCCCAATCACAGGAAAAAATCTCGGCAGGTTTCTCACTTTGAGGATTTGCATTGACACCAACTTGAGCAACTCCTCATCCACCAAACTGTGACCCTTTGACACGGGAATCTTTTTAATGAGGTTCACATTCGTGCGCTGAAGTCAGCTTTCTCAGCACATGGTCTCAGGCCTGGGCTCGTTAATGCACCTCTTTGGAGCTGATGAGCACTTAGGGTTTAAAAGGCTGCACTGACAGCATTGTGGGATGCTCTGCTGCTCCGCTCGGGGACTGCAGAGCCAGGAAGCCTCACTGCCTTTCCAGAAGCATCATTTCCTGCAAAGCAGGTGGCATCGATCCCCATAACTCACCCTACCACGAGTGCATCAGGAGGGGAAAGGTAGGGTTCAGTGCCCGTAAGCAGAGCTGCTTTCTGCACCACCGAGATGTCGGGTGCTGTTGGGTAGAGATGTGACATGCAGCATTTTCTGGCTGCACTCCCAATTCCTGGCTGGGGGGGTCACTCAGCAAGCAGCAGCCATTCACACACCATGGGGCACAGTGACAAAATCTGTTCTCAGCCCCCAGCTTGGCACTGGGACCCTGATGTCAGGGTTGTTTGCAGAGATCACAGTGCTGGGTTTTATTTTTCCATTCCAAGCTAACTAGGTTTCTGGGGAGGAAATACAAATATATCTATATCATTTTGCCCACTGGCAAAGGATGGAAGTGGAGATGGAAAGCATGGGATCTCAGAGTGCCACGAGATACACTGGGATGGCAGCAAAGCTCCAAACTCACCTGTCTCATTAGAGAAGCAGGTTTTGTGAAACTTCCCCATGTAGAACTCCAAACCGATGATGGCAAACATCACGATGGCGAAGAAGAGGAGCAGCCCAATCTGAAGCAGAGGCACCATCGCCTTCATGATGGACTTGAGGACGACCTGCAAACCTGCAGGGACAGGGAAATAGAGGCCATCAGGAAGGGAAGGAAAATGAGGGCTGGGGAAGGGAGGTGAGGCAGGGGACATGGGGTATTTAAGGGACAGATTAGGACTGGAACACCATGCAGTGCTGCTTTCCTAGGGTGCTGTAAAGCCTTCACACAATATTTCAGACACGCAACCAGGAAAGTTATCTTTTTCTGATCTCCTTTCTTCAGATCCCAGATTCAAAGGTCTCTTAAGCTTCAGAGACTTAAAAGGACGTTCCCTGCAGTTGGTGGAGTCCCCATATTCAGCCAGGGGCCAAACTAGGCCCTTAGAGCATCTCCCCTGACAGTGCTGGTGGCCTGAGTTCTGCTTCCACAAAACCAGCATAGAAGCAAAAGGAATAAAACCAGACTCAAACGCCCTCCTCCCAGGGCTCTCCATCCATAGCTTTCTCACAGGCACTAAAACTCATTTTCAATTAAAACCAGGGGAGATAAGGCTAGAGAGGCTGGTGAGATGGAGGTGTCAGATAACGTCATGCAGACGCACATAACAAAATAAATTCAGCGATAACTGGCAGCTGAAAGCCACCTTGGTGGCCTGCTGTAAGGTGCTGAGAAGGAAGGGTCATCGCTGTCTCACCACCTTGCACTGCTCAGCACTGCTGAGGGCACTGCGAGGGCATACAGGATTAAAATAAAAAGCATTAAGATCTGCTGGAGAGGAAAAACTACCTAGAGCGTAGAAGAAAAGCATGTAAGATGATTGTGTGAATGAGCCTTGAGTTTTACAGTTATTATGAGGGGGGGAGGGAAATACACAATGAGCACAGCTTTCACTAAATCTAATAGTGCCCTATGGGAAAATATTGTTGCCCAGAGAGGTGGTTGTGCCATCTGGCCATCCAGACTCCCAAGGTCAGGCTGGACAGGGCTCTGAGCACCTAATGGAACTGTAAGTGTTCCTGTTCATCACCAGGGGTTGGACCAGACGATTTACAAAGGTCCCTTCCAACTCAGGTAATTCTATGGTTATGATTGTGCAGGTCCAGGGCATGACACCAGATGGGAGAGAGCATCTTACCCAGACAACAACACCCCAAGGGATCACAGCCCATAGCAGGGACAGCAGGGCCTGGTGTTTCTGTAAACATTTATATCATCAATTCAGCCCTTTTTTTTTCCCCTCAACACTCAGTGAGCCGATACTCATGTTGGCTGCAAGTAATTTAAGTCAGAATTCCGTGACTTGAGGCCCTTTTCCCCATAGCAGTCATCAGCAGAAGCAATATCTTTTATTGAAGGGACTGCAGTACGTGGAGAAAGCAGACAGTATTTCAGGTGCACAAGGCACATCCTGAGCTACCTGAATAAAAACATATAGCAGATAATAAAATAAAAAAATCAGCTTTTTCCCAAGCCTTGTTTCTCCAGCATCCTTGGATGTGGACAAGGCAAACACAGAGCATCTCCTTTTTACATATACATTAGTAAGTAGTGGCTTTCCCAGAGCTAACCAAAGACCTGGCCTATGTGGGCATTCAGACCGAAGCCCTGCCCATGAAAGGATGCTGATTTGGAGAAGATTTGCAGTTAGTGCATAGCATAAAACTTTGCTTCATATCTACAGCACTGACAGTTTGATCCTGAGGTAGCAGCTGGCCAGCAGGCAAGGAGTTAATACAGAGCAGAGCATCCCCTGAGCTAAGGGGTTTCCTTTCACTGGCTCTTGCTAGAGAGAAGACCTCTCTGTTCCACATCCAGAAATGAAATACGCTCCTGACAGCCAACTGTGCAGAGCAACTGGTGAACAAGGACAAGGAATCACAGAATCACAGCATCTCCAAGACTGGAAAAGACCTCCAAGAGCATCCAGTCCAACTGTTCACCTCTCACCAATATTTCCACTAAACCACGTCCTTCAGTACAACATCCAAATGCTTCTTGAACACCTCCAGGGTTGGAGACTCCACCACAACACCCTGCCATGCACCATCAGAATTCAGGAGCACATTGCTACGTCAGATGGCTGTACCAAAACATGGACAGCAAAACCCCAAAGCCTTGAAAGGGGAATTTTATGGTTGTTCATAAGAGCACGTGAGACACCAAAAAGGATAGAAGCAATATGGCTATGAAGGTGACAAGTTCACGGCACTCACTTGGGATTCCTGACACCAGCTTCAGCGGCCGCAGCACGCGAACAGCTCGCAGGGTCCGCAGGTCAAAGTCAGTCCCAGCGGTTGCTAGAATCCTAAAGTTCATGAAGAGAAGAGAAAGAGAGGGGAATATGAGATTAAATGCAAATGTGGGTTGGCATTTTAAGACAGTAAGAGGGAGAGAACCCCCTCAGCTGTGCTAGAAATTACCAGCCAGAGCCTTCTGCAATAAATCCAGAGATCCCTCAGGTACCTATGCCCGGTGTTTCATAATATTTAAAGAAGTTTCTGGTTATACAGTTTATCTCTGCAAAATGAATTTTTGCTCAGAGAATCTTATTTGAGGAGAATGTCTAGAGAGTAGGGAGCGTTTCCTCTGATACGCTTACGTGGCTCTAAGAAGAAATACAGATCCTCAAACATCCAACATGAACATCCCCTGATGCAGCTTGAGGCCATTCACTCTCAGCAGAGAAGATCTCTTGCAATCCAGGGTGGGGAGCTGGAAGGAGGTTGCCAAACATGGGCATCCATGTAGGAAGCAAGCACTCAGTCATAGTGGGTCACAGAATCAATATAATTGTTTGAGTTAGAAGGAACGCTTCAAGGCCATTTGGCCCAACTCACTACAGCAAACAGGGACATCTACAGCTTGACTGGGTGCTTGGAACCTCATCCAGCCTGACCTTGGATGTCTCCAAGGATGGGGCATCTACCATCAATCTGGGCAACCTGTGCCAGTGCTTCACTGTAAAACAAACCTTCTTCCTTACACCCAAGTTCAATCTCCTCTCTTTTAGTTTGAAATCATTTCCCATTGTCCATTTCCCTCGCAACAACACACAGAAACACTCTGAGAGGTGTAGAGCACCCACAACGTGCACCCAAGATCAGCCTCCACCTGCCAAGGAGCCATTTTGCTCAATGCCTGATAACGTATAGCTGAGCTCTCAGCCAAGAAGTGGCCAGCTGCCATAAAAATGCAAAGAAAATCAGAGTTATACAGAAGGAGACATGCTGTTTCACTATGTAGTATGTATAATGCAGGATGTCTGGCAAAGTGGGCCATGGAAGACGTGGCCATGGAGGATGGGGCTGCGCTCAGAGCTTCCAGAATAAAAGCCCTGTCCTTGACTTACTGACTGACTTCGTGCTGCTGCCAAGTGTGGGCCAGGGAAGAGCAGGCTCAGCATTGCTGTGCGGAAAGGGCCAGACTCAATCAGCAGGAGGTGCTGGAGATCAGGAAAAAGCATGCTGAGATGCTGGATGGCAACAGAGGCAGCAGCAAGCCAGAACCTGAGGAGCAGAGTATCTATTCTATAGGACACCTGTTCCTACATTTCCACGACCTGAAAATTCGTGTTACATCAGCTCTATGGGTGCAATTTGAGCAGAAGCAACAGGAGATGATTTAAACCAGGGGCTATTGTATTCAGAGACTTTAATTTTACTTTCCGTGCTCATGCCAATGATTTTGCTCCTCTTTTCTCTTCCTTCCATCCTCACAACATAATTGCTCGCTTATAAACCTCAGCAGCCAGGGAACTGTGCACACTTCACGCTGAAAGATAATCTTGAACATCCACCTCAGGTGTTGCTGCTAAAAGCACAATTAGTCTCCAGCGAGCTAAGATGGATTTGTGCTGTCATCAGGCAGGTTTGTGCCACAGGCTGAGTTGGAAGGAGGGGGGGGGGGGGGGGGATACTCTGTATGTTCATTAATTTGTTTCTGAGCTCATCAAGGACAAAACAGGAGTGAGTGTGAGACACCATGAAACGGTCCCAGGGAATCAATGGCTGAAGGTCTTCCTTCCAGTTCTGCCTTCTTCAGTAGTCTTGGCATTAAAAAAGCAAACTATGTTACTGCAGCTCTAGGGATCTGGGCACGTATCCTGCTAGCTCAGCAGTGCTCAGGGCTGGCTGTGCGCTGCTCCTCACTTAGATGCTAACTCGGCTACATACAGCACTGTGCACCACCACCTCCACACTAACAAGCTCTGACATCTGCTCCCAGACACCAGGGCCAAATTTGTGATAAATGCCCAATATCTTTTGTTCTAAGAAAGCCTGGAATCAATTATAAAGAGAGCTCATTCCTCTGGGTACAGAAGGATGCAAGGAACAGAGGGGAAGTGAACATTCTGCTAACATAAATAATTAGCAATCCGCTTCTGGAAGTACCTGGGAGCTCAGTATTTCTATGCACTGGTTCCACAAGACACATTACCACGCGATGCTGCACATTTCAGAGCTGCCCAATATCACTGCTATCCCCTTTTATCACTGTCCATAAATCACACAAGAGATGCTCACCAAAGAACTGGGGCTGGCTGCGAGTCCAGCAGCTTCAGTGTGTCTGCTTGCAAGCAGATAACACAAAGCTACAGCAAACAGCAGCAAGATAAAGAACAGAATTATTAACACTTCCAAGCAGGTGTCTCTGCTGGAAAACACCGGTGCCAGAGCAGGTTCAGCTAGAGGAGAAATGACTGGCATAAATATAGGTAGTTTTTAATGGAATCTTTTTGTTTACTATAAACTCCAGTCCTAGAAAGTAAGTGGAAGGAGCAATTTTCTTCAGACATCTTATCAGGAAAAAAAAAAAGCCCATTCATAAGAACTGAGTCAAACTCTTCAGTGGGATTAGGAGGGAGATTAAATACTGATGAGACAGCTTTCCTGGAGGGAAAAAGAAGAAAGGAAAAAGATCCAGTTTGCCAGCAGCACAGAAGTCGCCTTGTGAAGAGAAATAGCAACCACCAATTCACACCAATGGAATCAACCATGGGGGATAACCACCAGTCTCGCCATGAACCTGCTGAGCCTTTGAATGAATGGTCTTAAACAAGAATGGCTCCGATGTCCATCCTGCACAGCAAATGGCTCTGCTCTGACTCAGGCACCAGCCCACTATCATCACATTCCCAGACTGATTATTTCAGATGCCGTAGTAGCAACTTGGAAGGGAATTGGCCTTATTTGTGGTCAGAATCAGGCCAAAAGATTCCTGGCTTTCTATGTTCTAGGCTCTAAACTAAAGGAGCGCTGACACACGTACACACCAACCAGTCCAGTGTGAGAAGCATGAAATATGAACACTCATGAAAGACCCGCAGTTTCACAAGGAGTCACAAAATACACCTTCCCAGGTGTCAGGAAAATGAACATCAGCTTCATCCACAGGAAAATGAAAAGCCGTGACAACTGATTGAAACTGGCTGTAACATCCACAGGTGCCATAAAAGCTTATTACCCAGCAAATCTGATTCTTATCATATTTCATACGACGTTACAGCATTATAATCCTATCAGCTCTATGGCACTCTTCAACAAGCAAATCCTGCTGCTCTGGTCTCAAGACTGCACAACCTCTGTGTGTTTGCCACTGGACCACTTTTCCTGACCCTGGAAGGAGCAGATGCCAGAAGTTACGGAGCAAGATCGAACATCTCCATCACTGAGCTGAACCCTCAAGCAGCACCTCTTCCCCAGCCTTCCTTTAGAGCTCACAGCCTGAGCTGCAGCATGAGCCAAAATGAGATCGTGGGTCCCACTGCCAGCCACGCTTCTCCCAGCTGCAGCACAAAGCTGCATGTGGGCAGGGCTGAGAGCTGCTGGAAAGATGCCCTCTTTCACTCCATTTGATTTCACGGTGTGTACGCTTTATCTTGACTACCAATGACACACAGTCAACACCAGGTCGGAGCTGATAAGTAGATGTGGCATGCTAATTGCACTGATTAATTCATGGCATGAACAGGTCCCACTGTTGGCTCCATTACTCCACACTGGTGACGTCCCCACCAGCTGTCCCCGAGCCTTTCCATATGGAAGGACCCTGCTTGCCAGCTCTCTACCTCATAGGATGGCCATCACCAACCTCAGCATCCAAATACCTGCATGTCTAACCTTACTCCTTCCCTTAAAGGACACCTACAACAGCGTATAAAACATCACAACTCTTTCCTTTGTAGGCGTCACTAAATTTACCCACCAGCCTTCAGCATACAGAATGCAGCCTGGAAATCAGTGCAAGCTCTTTGCATGGCAGACATGCTCCAGAGTCCTAAGAAGAGACACAGCAAAACGAGAGCAGAAATACCACTCCCCTCCCCGAACCACCTGCAACCTATTTTCCCGACTGTAATTCCTGAACCAGGCTCCAGGGAGATAAAAGGGAGAGGAGCATCTGTAGGCACACACTCCTCTGCTATAGTGAGCCAGTCTGCAGCCAAGCAGCGTGCAGCGCTCAAACAAAAAGAATGAGGTTCTGCAGAGCACAGGGCTGATGGCTTGGCGTCTGCCCAGAATGAAGGGAGATATTCTGGTTACAAGGATGCAATTACTCAAATAAGCCCTTGTTGCTTCTAAGCAGGAAAGACATCAACACACCATGGCACGTAGTATAAAAGGAGGCTCATTTGCTGTAAGCCATGGCAGCTGGCAGGAAAAACGCATGTGTCCAAAGCATTTTACTGAGCATATACTGGGAAATCTGAGCACAGAGGAGTTAAAGCCATCCTGCACTTCATTGTGTCTGGAAAGTAGGTCATACCTTGAGTCTTGCTAAATTAACATTACAAAGGAGAGATGACTGCTTTCTGTCCTTGGAAATGGGCATCCGAGAATTTTGTTCCTGGCACCAGAGGATGAGAGCAGGAACTGGGAGCCCACAGCACTTTCCTGGCATCCCACAGTCCTTTGGGTATGGGCAGGAAAGCAGAGGGGGTTGGCTTAGTAGCTCACGATCATAGAATCATGGGGATGGTTGGGTTGGAGGGGACCTTAAGGACCACCCAATTCCAACCTCCTGCCTCAGGCAGGGCTGGCAGCCACCAGGTCAAGATTCTTAAATAGGAGAGGGAGGGAAATGTCAGATTCAACAAAACGTTCAAAGTGTTTTTACTTTCTGTCAGAGAAGAAGAAAGCAGCGAAACACCATTTGGGATCATTTGTTCCACTTGTCAAATTCTAAAATGAACTATTCTGACTTCTAATGTGTTTTCCTTTTTAGCAAAAGCAATTCACGTCAAGCCTACAAATATTTTTTGACTTGATTTAAAGCTGCCATTTGCCTGAAAGGAAAAAAAAAAAAAGAAACAGAAAACCTCCAATCCTGTGTGAGTGAAAAACGTCTCCCCAACTTGATGCTGGATTTCAGTAAGTCAGAGTGATTTCAGTAAGAGGAGTGTGGCTGTTCTCTCTACTGGGCAAAGGGCAGAGGACAGCTGGTAGGAGGATGGGGGATGTGTTTTTTTCTGCCAGGTGGGCTAGCAGGGCAGCAAGGACACTGCAGGAGGGAAGAGGTCTGAGTCACTAAAAGAGCATCTCAGCCCTCCATCATCACAGGGCCCACCCAGCATCCTTGCCAGGCTGCCTCGGGAGCAGTGACAAAACCTGCATTGCTTGGAAGCAGAGCCACGACACCCTCCGCATTTGGCCAGTCCCCAGTGATAGCTGGTCAGGAGCTGAGCAGAAAATATCATCACCGTCCAATTACACTGGGGTTGGGGGAAGGAAAAAAGAAAACAAAACGTACAGAAAAGCAGCCAACAGTGAAAGGTTCAGAACAGAGCTCGGCCTTCTCTCCTGGTGCAAGCAGGAGAGAAACGGAAAGCAACATCATTCCATGGACCATAAGTCCACAGCAAGCAGATGAGATGCTGAGCATTTAGTTCACTAGCTAGGTCACTCATTCTTTTAGCTAATTACTTAAAGAGTGGATAGGAGCCAACACTGAACTTAAGAGTGGTTGCAGAGCACACGGTTGTGTCATTATTCCCTAGATACATGTCGAATGCCCCAGGCTGCTGCTCATGTTACACCATCACATCACACCGCACAGAGTGTGCCAGCTCCTTCCTCACCCGTGCCTTCCTGGACATCTTAGCTTGAATCGATGCTGGAGCTGAATTCAGCCAGACTACATCACAAATACTCCTCATGCATTTCACATCCAAATCTCCTTGCTCAGAGCTGAAGCCCAATCAGCATTCACAGTCCAGAAATAAGTAGTCAGGCCTCAAATCCACAAAACAAGATCGATAATAACTAGACCCTTTAAAGAATACTAATTATATTAGGGCAATTCGCATCGACTCCCCAGCTTTTGTAGGTAGCTGGGTCATGTTTCCAAGCTTTAATCTACAAGACATGAAAAATATTTGCTTTCAAGTGAAATCTCCACTATCGTAGGAGTCTTGAAGAGGAAGATTAAAGTAAGGCAACTGATAACAGAAGACTTGTAAAGTAATATCCCTTCCTTAGTGAGCACCTGATTGCCACTCCCAGAAGATACTGCTTTCCCTCTTTCATAGAATTCTTTTCCTTAATTATTATTATTTCCTGTTTTGGCCTGAACTATCACAGCAAATATGTAATGTTGTTCTAAGGAAAACACAGTTTGCCAAGACATCTAAAATATTGTGTATTCCCTCCATCTGCTTCTCCTAAATAAACCCGGGGCCTTATCTAATATAACGAGTAGATGTTGGCAATAATTGCATAGCCATCTGCACCGTGCTTTAAACCTGTTGCAAGCTGGGCTGTGGACAGGAGAAAGTCAGAATTTATTCCTTCCATACTGCAAACAGAAATTATAACTTCCCCCCTTCTGTTTTTTAGGATCATTCCACTATATCAGCTCATCTGCTTAGCGCTTAGGGAACTGTAATTCACGAGTGTGACAGATAAAATCCCCCTTTTCCCTGTCTTGCACAGATAAAGCTCAAGATTCGTATCTGGTGAAGGTCAGGACAGTCCCAGATGGGTACTGGGACAGCAGAGCAGCCTGAACAGGTTCTGCCTAGCATGGTGCAACCATGACACAATATATTTCCGTGCTGACTGCACAGCAGCAGTGCTCTGCCTATACCTGAGCCCTGCTGGGAAGGATCAACGCAGAGCAGACTTTCCCAGAAACCTTGGTGCCTGATTAGAAGGTCTCTTCTGGCTGCACCCTGGAACCCCCACCAATGCCAACACGCACCATGCCTACAACCACAACCCTTACAACCCCTTCTTTGCACCTCTTCCACCCCACACTGCAGTTGCCCGCCCTCTCTCCCCACTCTCCCTCCCCTTTTCACCCACCACAACATGGCAATCCACTGCCTGAGTCCAACAGAACCACACCAAGGGTCAGCAATGCAGATCGGCATTGCCAGGTCACACCAAACTGATCCTGCCAACCTCGGAGCAATGTCACCAATGCAGAGAAGCGACATCTTTATATCAGGAGAGGGGAACGTGCTTAAATTAATTGGCAGTTCAGATAACGGAGGCTTTCGCTCTCCATTGGGCTGTTAAGAACGCTGGAACTGCTGCAGATAAAAGCCTGGTAGTATTTCCATCCTGAGCTCAATGTCTCTGGACTGTATAATCCAGCAGTTAAAAAATATATGCTCTGGGCTGAAACTTGACATAGAAGGTCCCTGTGCAGCAGCAAACAGTTGTGTTTTCCAAATTTCCAGGGCAGTCCCATCGGGCCCATTGGGTAGCTACAAACTAGCAGAGATGGAAGCTGCAGTTTTCCAGATGAAACTGTGCCGGCACAAAGCTTTGCAGATTTGGGGTTTCATTTCACTGCACTGACCACGCAGGCAAGTTTGCCTGCAGCTTATGAAATACAAGCAGGACCGGGTGCTCATCGGCACCACTGATTTGCTGCAGCGAGTTCCCCCGTGACACAAAGGCAGATCTGAATTATGGGGCAGGAGAGAGAGATCTGGGGGGGGATTTCTCAGCTGCAAAAGAGGCAAAGAAGCATCCTGCAACCCACAGCAGCTTTCTGACAAGGCGGTGCAATAAGAATATAGCACGGAGGACTTTGGGATGCGGGCCAACAGCATCAAATGCTTTTTGTTGATACAGCCCATTGCTGTGAAATGGTCCAGAAATCCCTCCTAGCTTCTCAGCACCAGAGTTAAGTGTCTAGTTAGGAGATAAATCACTTCGGCAGCCAATAGAGAAGAGGTGTAAGTAGCAAAAAGGAAACCAAAAGCAGCGCTGGTAATTTCTGGCATCCCAAATGCATGTGTCAGGTTTACCAAGGAGTAGCAAGAGTGGCTTTAACACTTGACCTGAGTTTAATAACCAGGTGAGCAAGGAGAGCCAAGTCACTGCTTCATCTCATGCTTGTATTTTCTCTTTATAATACACCTCGTGTGCATTTTTAGGAAGGGGAATGCTGCACATTTGACTGGGTCCCAGCCCTTATCTCTGCCCATTGCTCTCCCAGCAGACTGTTGTCTAGACAGTGTTAAGCTCCAACTGGGGAAGGTGCAGGAGGAGCAGCTTGGTTTCCAGAGTAAGCATTTCTGACATTTGCTTAGTCATCCCCTTCCCTCCTGGTTGGTGTCTGAGTGATTCCTGGCTCCAGTAGCCCTGGAAACCACGGGAAGAGGCAGCTCCAGATGCACATGTGGCAGCTCCAGGTGTGGACTGTCACTATGAGCTGTCACTGGGGGGGATGTGGGACTTGTCACCCCTTATTAAATCCATGCAGCCACCCAGACTCTGCATCGTAACTCCTGCATTAAGAGCAACCACAGCAAAGTGCAAATAGGTGGCATCTTAGAGGCAATACTCAAGCAAATCAAGAGGTGTTGTTGGTCCTTCAAAAAAGCACTCAGAAAAGAGGGCTTCTGAGCTGAAAAATACCCTTTTTTCCACCCAAAATAATAATAATAATAACAAAAAATAAAGGTATGTTGTTAGAGAAACATCAATTTCAGTTGTCCAGAGGGAAATAACAAACCATTTTGATTTCATTTTGCCTTCAAATATGACTTGAGATTTGATTTTTATTTGGTTGTTTCTAACTGCGATGATATTGTAAAGCTGGCGGAAAGTAGGCACTGCCACTTAAAATCAGGCTGAACTCTCCCAGGGGAAGCTCTGCATTTTGAAAGAAAAACTTTGGGAACCAGGAATTTTCCTCTGATATTTCTCACTGGGGAAAAGCCTGAATTTCTCAGCAGCCATCCTGCGAGGCTGGAGAAAGGCAGCCTTCACCTGAAGCAGCTCGTACTGCTTTCCCATTGGGACGCGGTGAGATTTTGAGCAGCTGGGATGAAAGCAGACGTTGGGTGTGAATGCAGTTTTGGGACAATGAAAAGCTTGCTTCAGAAGGAACAAGCAGATCAGAACACATCCTTCTGGAAGGCAAGACCATGCAGGACACAGATCTCTAATAGAAGAGGATAAGTGAGGCTGTGGGAGGAGGAAAAAAGCAAGGGAGCAAAGAGAGGGGCTGGAGAATGCCAAACAACATCAATTTGCTTGGGTTTGCCAAGAGCGCAGGTGGAGCTGGAGTGATAAAGTTTGCATCTGGGTTTTGCAGATGACTAAATTTACAGGCTGGGGTAGAGTCAGAATTTGGCATTTTATCCCAGGTCCCAGACTGCTGCAAACACTAAAGGAGAATTTCAACCTGAAACCTCCCAGAATCAGCCATGGAGATGTAGATGCAGTCAGCATGCATCTCCCCAGGGCACACAGGTACCCCCTTCCCATTGCATCAGAAAGAAGCCCAGAGCTCTGCTCACTGCCAGCAAACAGCTTTTTCACTATGATCTGAGTGCAGAGGTAAAGACATACAAGTCCAATCCTAACATCTGTACCTCCTGTAGAACCTTACACAACCCAGTTTGACTGTACCAAAGAGTTCAGCTCCCACTGTGTCCCCTCCCCTGGCCCAGCTGCAGGAGGAAGTTATCTTTCTCTTTCCATTTTGCTCTCTTGTTCCAACTTTCCCCCTTGTTACACGAATGAGACAGCAGAATTTTAATGCTTCTTATGTTTGGTGATAGGTAACAGTGAGCAGCACCACTCTGACCTTTTCAGCACTTTGCCATCTCATCAGCTGTCCAAAACCGCTCTTCCCTATTATACACAGCAGGGATGGAGGGGAGTAGAACAGCAACACAGAGCACTGAAAAAATACCTCTTCTATAGGGTTAATCCATTCTATAGAAGCTGCCAGTAGAGCGTATGGGAAGCAGGAGGCTGACACCAGTCCCTGTTAAGTGTCCCAATAGCAAGCTGTGGACATGTCAGCATGGCACAAGAGCCTCAGTGGGGGAAACTGCTTTGGATCAATCAGAGCAGGCCCACTCTGTGCTGCAGATTCAGAGCCCAATTCACATCAACCACAGATGGGACTACCACCAAACACAATATCTCCTCCAGAATGCTGCACCTTCCTTGGAGATGCTTCAACAGCCCAAAGCGTTCCTCCTCCTCTTCTAAAAATCACCCCATTCCCCAAATGCCAAACATGAAATCCCCTCTAATAAATTCCTCTCCACTGCAAGGAGAAAGCAGCTCTGCCTGCCACAGGCAAGCTATAACCTAGTAAATTTTAATCCTTGCCTGTTATTGTGCTACCACTAGAAGTACACGGATAGAGATAAAAGGCTCACCAGCCCAACCATAATTATATTAGAAAGGTAATTATCTCCTCTCCCACCCAACTCTGTGCTTTCTTTCTATAACGAAGTTTCCAGCTAATGTCTGTAGCGACAGGGCCAGCCGCCACGAAACCGCCGGGAAATGTAAAAGCTAATTGACTGTTTAGTGCATGAGAAGCAGTGGATGAAGGCTGTGGAGGAAAGAAAGGGGAGGGAGAGCCCTGAACCAGAGCCCATCGGAGCTCCTGGCTGCTCTCTCAGCACCCAGGAGCAAACAGATTTCTTTGTTTCAAAGCACTTGCCCCATAGATCTCGCTCTTTTGTATGGTTTCTGAACTGTCACAGAGGTTAGAGATGTATTTTAAAGAGACATTTTCATCCCATACAGGTTGACTTTGTAATTGAGGAGAGTGACTGCTCTCCCATCCTCACCAAGCTTTGCTGTGCTGTTGGATGGATCGGGCAGGTTATAAGTGAAAAGGGAAACTGAGGCACAAAGAAGACGTCCTGCAAAATTATCACAGAATTGTTAAGCTTGGAAAGACCTCTAAGGTCATCCAGTCCAACTATCCACCCACAGCAATACTGCCCACTAAACCATGTTCCTAAGTACCACATCTAATGGCACTATGGGTACCCGAAGCCTTCATCCACATGCAGCTCCACTCCACCTAAACTGTCTACAGCAATTTGGGCCACAGCTGCCTCTGTCCTCACTCATGTTTCAAAGCATGGAAGTAACACAAGGGCTCTTCTCCAGCAGATAAGAAGTTATCTGGGACTGAACGAGCTAAATATAATTCTAAACAAGCACGTGTTGTACAGATCACAACACGAAGATGTTGGCTGTCACGCATTGCATCCATTGTTCCACAGAAGTTTCTTTGTGTTTTGTACCATCGCTGAGTAGAATAAAATTACCACTTAAGATGCTTAATTGTACCAATTATAATCTTATGTGGAACATTGTGAAAAATTACTATCTTTTACCAATGCGGAACTGACCAAATGGTGCCACCTCTATGGAACGGCCACCAGCTTTTCTTCTAGCTCTCCAAATTACAAGGTTACAGCTTTTTGCAACACTCCCAACAGGGCTGGGTCCTACCCAACATATCAGCTTCAACTGTCACGTGCTACTGCAGAAGAGGATATATTTTTCCCCCCTTAAACAACAAATGCTCCCCTCATCACTTGGAAAAGCTTTCAGTCAGTGGTCAAACGTGCATTGGTTTGGCAAGGACAAAAGTTCAGCATATTTGGGCTACTGCTTCCCACCACCAGGGCTCCATTTATAAGATGGACCTAAACTATCCCTAAACTTTGGTCTCTGCCTTAAAAACCACTCAACACCTCCCAGCACAACAGAAGAAGCAGCACAGGCAGCCAGTTCTTGAAACTGGCTCAGAAGTGGCCTTCCATCAGCTACACACAGAGATGGGACAACCGGGAATGGAGATTTGGCTGGAGATGATGTTTTATTGTCTTCAGACTTCCAGCTTGTAAACAGCTCTCCCTACATAACTGCTGAGTGCAGCTGGATGGATCTGGATGCGGCAGAGGAGAAGTAAAGGCAGATAAAATCAGCTGTGCAATCCAATGACAAGTTCTTCTAACGCAGCAATTTAGAGACCTTGTGTGCTTAGAGAAATACCTCTTTAATCCTTCATTTATCTAGAGATCTGTCCCACTCATCATCTCCAGGAGGGCACTAACAGTAGTGTAAGAACAGCAGAACTCATTCGGGCAGTGCAGACCCCTCCAAACCCCTGCCAGCTCCAGCATCCCCACAGACACTGCTCTGCACTGACACCAGAGCCAGGCATGGGAAAGGCTTGGGGCTATGGAGCTGGTGTGACTTAATCAAGTAAAAAACAAGCGTATGAGGTGACCTGCATGGCAGAAAAGCCAAGACAGAGTCAGCGCCTCCCTACAGCACAGCCAGTGCTGGTCACCTCAGCCACAACTGCACAATGAGCAATTCTGAAAGGGCAAACAAGGGGCATGCACTTTGTACACCATCTCTCCTGGGCCAGGCTCTCCTCTGAGCCCCTCAGCAGCCCCGAGGGATGTTATGTTTCTCTCCCTGGTCCCACACCTCAGTGATGGACCATCTTCCACCACACCATCCAACCTCACTGCAGGGTACAAGGTCAGCAAACCCTCCTCCACAGCTCAGCCTGCAGGTCACCGGGCTCTGCAGCCCAGATCATTGACTCATCTGTAGGCTTTCATCTCCTCCCTTTGCTGGAAAGATTAATTCAAATTGCACCTTCAGCTTTCAAGCTGTTTCTTGCCACCCTGGCCAGTCAATAAATCCCTACCATCCTCACCCTGTGGTTTTCAGCACAGCAATGAAAAGATCAGGCCAAAGCACTTGCAGAAACATCCCTCTCATCTGTCACACAGCTTGCTCTGAAACATGAGCATCCTTTAACCCGCCTTTACTTATTTATTCAGGCAGGAAAGGAGGGAGGAAAACATCCCAGAGTAGCCTGTGTCAGCAATTAGGAGCATGAAATATCTGGCAAGAACAGCTTTATAATTAGAGCTTTGTCTTGTCCTTCTCTTCTCCTCCTGCCAAAAAGAAATCATTGAAGCCTCCCTGTAGTTGCTGTGAGGGGTCTGGAGCACAAGTGTGATGGGGAACGGCTGAGGGAGCTGGGATGGGTCAGTGTGGAGAAGGGGAGCTCAGGAAAGAATTCATTGCTCTCTGCACTGGTGGGATGCACCCTGCACACAGGGATGGAAATGCTGGTAGGTTACATCCTGCACTGGAAACACCAGCTGCATTTGAGATGCAGACACAAGTCAGCATTGCCCAAAAGCAAGTCTCAGACGAGGCAATTCCTCACCAGAGCTTATCAGAACGACACCAGAATATTTCTGCTGACCATTCAGCCAGCAGAGCATTAAGTTGCCCGGAGCCCACAGGCATCACTGCCAAGGCCAAACCCCACACCCGACTCTTCTTACCCCCAGAGACAGCTAATGCCTTAACACACAGTTTTCTACCTTGTGCCAAAGGAACAGGGGGAAAAGAAGGGTATATAAAATCAGAGCAGCTGCCAGTAATTGTGAGAGCCTTTGGAGATCTGCAGCATTCATGCAGTAAGCGGATTTCAATTAAGGCCATTCCATGAAGAAAGAGGGCCCCCCTTTCTTTCTAAATCACAGCAGCACATCAGAAGGAGTTGAAAATGTATTTTTAAGCGATATACCTCAGATGGTGGAGAGCTGCATCCTCTTATATGGAGGCGGGGAAACAAATTAATTGATGCAGGTCAAACCAGAGCAAGAATCTCAATTATTCTACAGTAATTACCCTAATAAAAATTTAAACACGCGAGCCAGCTCAGTAGGTTTCAGTCTCAATATTAGCTACATGAGAAATCCATCATCTGCTTTCGCCCAAGGAAAAAGTGGAAGCTGAAACAGATCTCCAAACCTTTGGACAGGTCTCCTCCCCACAGACAGCATCCAGCACACACGGAAATACATTGCCAGTGCACACACAAGTGTAAATTCCTTGCTTCTGTGCAATCATTCCTATCCTAAAAATCAAGTAAAGCTCAGCTCGGAAGTTTTCTCTCCTGAATCCAAAAGCTCTGAGCATGATGCAGTGAGGAGCTCATGGGCAAGCTGTGCCTCTTCACTTGGAGCAGTTCCACTTCATATAAACACTCCTAAACTCTCAGGGAGGCTGTCAAAGAGAGCAGTTACAGTTTCACCCCCTACCGGAGGACACCCATCCTTCTGTTTACCGTACATCGCTAAACTAAACACAATGTCAGCTCAGATCTTGCTGCTTTGAGACACAAACCCTTCAGCTGCCCACTCTGGGCACCCAAAACACTTGCTACCCCTCATCCCCCAGCTGATCCCATACCCAGGAAAGGTCGTTCTGCTCCAGTGTTCTTCTCATCAATAGCAATCCTTGAGACAGACAGGAGGTTCATTGTGCCCCAGTATGTTTGAGCACGCAAATGGATTGCTCCAGTAGCTGCCCAGCTGAAAACTGGTGCCAAAAGAGTTGCACTGGGGTTTTGTTTCAAAAGGAAATGGAAAAGCAACATGGAACACCTCCCTGCAAGGACAGGCTGAGAGAGCTGTGCAGCCTGGAGAAGGCTCTGGGCAGAGCTGAGAGCTGCATGTCATCATCTAAAGGGCTGTAAGAAAGGACAGAATCCTTAGCAGGGTCTGCTGCGATAGCACAGGGGGAAATGGTTTCCAACTACAAGAGGGGAGATTTAGACTGGATACAAGGAGGAAGTTTTCATGTACTAAGGGCACTGAGGCACTGCACTGGTTGCCCGGAGAGGTGGTGCCCCATCCCTGTAGATACCCAAGGTCAGGCTGGATGGGGCTCTGAGCACCAACAGAGCTGTGGGTGTCCCTGTGCACTACAGGGAATGAAACCAGATGACCTTAAACTCAAACAATTCTACTGCACTGATGCATGTTTCCTCATTAGCTGACAGTTGGGGTGACCATGGACACATCCTGGGAGGAAAGGCACAGCCCAGACACTCCTGTCTCTTGGGAGCTCTGCTAGTGCAAGCTGAAGGCAATGCTGCCACACAACCACCGTGAGCTACTTCTGCAGCTCTTGGTAAAGACTTTGCTGCCCTTAGGCAGCTCAGTTCTCTCCATCCAGAGCATGCACAGCTCCCAGGGGCTTTAATAGCTCCCTCCAGAGCCTGAAGCAGGGGCAAGACCCCAATTACTGTGGCAAATTCAAGTATTCTTCATGTTATGTAACTGTTGTTGAGTTCCTGACAGATGACAGGTGGGAACAGCAGGGCTAGCAGGAAAGGCAGTGTTTCCTATTAGGCCCTCTGGGAAAAGAGAGCAGCTTTCAGGAATTCATTTGTCATTAGATGATTGCTTAAAATAATAATAATAATAATAATAATGCATGTTTCTTGTAGCTGTATCATTTGGTCTAACAGGAGACTACATCTCATGAAACACCTGTGCAGCCTCAACAGCCCCCACAGCTCAGCTCCAGCCCTGAAAATCTACATATTTAGCCCGGGAGTCACCAGGCTCAGCCTTTATATGGGAAGAAAAACAGCAGACGTTCAATTAGAGTTGGTCCAACCTCATCCCCTTCCCATCACCAACCCACAGGGATGCTCCTCATCATTCCCATGGTACCACTGGTGCTCTGTTGCTCATTTCTCACCGATCCTTCCAGCCTTGCTCTGTCACAGAGGGGTACAGCCTGCCTACGTGCCCTGCAGCACAACCCCTTGCAGCGTGTGATGATTTCTCCCAGGATTTCCCATCCTGGTTTCCAGCATTGCTGGGCTCCAGATGCCTGTAACCAAGCCAGGGTGCTCATGCTGCCAGAACAGCATGGAAAACCCTCTCTGGAGTCAAGGATCAAAGAGAGAAAAGGAATTCAGGGAGCACAAATGTTCCCACTGACTTCTGCAACTGCTTCCACACGCAGAGAGCCACACTCAGCTGGCACCTGAATCCTCTGCTCCATAACAAAAGGCTGCAGCTTTTCACTGCAGAGAAGCCCTTGGCACAAACCTTTCCCACCCTGCCAGGTTCTGTCAGCTCTGGGATGCAGCCAGTCCTGCAAACCCCCTGCCCACAAAGCAACGCAGCGGCTCTGGGGTTGTGTGTAGAGAACCAGGAGGGGTTCGCTGTAGGATTTCAGCCCAGATAGGGAGCAGACAGGATCCAACTTTGCGCCCTGCTTCATGCCAGAGAGGCACATTCTGCTGAGCTCAGCAACCTGCCAAAGAGGCAGCTCAGAGGCAGGGAAGGGGTTAAAAAACCGCCTTTGTTGCCAAGTGCCATTTAGCTCAATTATGTCACCAGGAGAAGAAAAAATATTGCAATGAAGTGCACCAAGATATCCATTTCCTAGGGTGCCCGGGCAGCGAGAAAGGAAAATATTGATTAGAGCTGGCTGCAGATTTTCTGGGAGAACAGTTTTCTGACAGAAAATGCCAACTTGATCATATCAAAATATCCCGCTAGAATGGGTCAACCTCACACAGTTTTCATTCAGGAAAACAGCCACAATCTGTCTTATCATTAGGTTGAACATGTTTGTTCTCGTTTTGAAACCGTATTTAATTTCATTAAGACTCTCACCCAAAATAAACCCCGAAAGCAAAGCAAAAATATTTTGATCTCTCACCAAAACAAACTATTTTTTTGCTTTGCCGGTAGTTTCACATTTTGGCTTTCCAAACAGAAGCTGGAAAGTGGGAAAATACAACAGAGTCATCAGAGGATGCTGTGGCGATACCTGTCCTTATGGTTGGGTGCTGGCAAAGATATGGGATGTGGAGCATCGGCTCCAGGTCTTCCAGATATCTACTGATGTAGAGCAAAGAACTGCAGTGCTCACAGCAGCTAAACTTAAACAAAACGCCCGAGGTCCAGAGTCACAGCAGCATTTATGCTTCCAACTCCTGATTTCAAAGCAAGCCAGGAAGCAAATCCTTCATGGATCCAAGCCAGGGATGGTATTTCTCACACCTGTTCCGTGCTCTTTCATTTCCCCCTTCATTCCTGTCATCACACCATTTATTTCATTCACCATTGCCTTTGCCTTGTTCCCTCTGGTACTCTGAAGGCATTCCTTTCATTCCCATTTTGCAGACATTAAAAGCATTTATTTTGAATTCTGGTGCCTCCAGCATGTGAAATCAGCCCCAGCTGCACTCAGAACGCCAGCCTGATCTCATTATACGCCTGTACTTCATATGGAATAAAGGCAGGGAGGGAAACCCAGCCGGCCTTCAGATAACCCTGTTCATTCACCCCACTCCAGGTTGGAGAGGATGTACCGTGAGGTCACACCGTGCCCCTCTGCAGAACAGGCTCAGGGCTGGGCAGCGGTGGTGGAGCTGCACTGACTTCTTCCAGAGCAATGATAATGCTGTAGTATTTTTAAGGTGACCAGCAGCAAGGATGGAGGTGGGTCTGCAGAGCAAAGGAGCCACAGGAGCCTCATCCCCCTCCTGTGAACTCTGCTGTTGTGTGAAGCCCTGTCCTGCTGGGAGGCTCTCATCTCGCCCTGGAGATGTGGCTCAGTGTCACTCAAAGCACAGCATAGGGTGAAGGCAACCTCCCCTGCCTTGCTGCAGTGAGTTGGGTGCATGCTCTGAGTGACCTTATTTCACCTCCCTCCTTTTGCCCTGCAGACACAGTGCATTTTCCTACAATTTTTCCCAATGTTACCCCTTAAACAGGAATGGGAACCTGCAATGGAGGGCAGTAATTTCTTACCCCAGCCCATCCTCATCAGCACTTAAAGCAGCATGCTGTGCTCACAGCCTCAGCAGCTCACCCTGCTTGCAGAACAACCCTACTACTCTCAACAGCTTTACACCAGACAGCCACACTCTGTGGCAGTGATCCCCTGGAGCCATGCAGGGGCTGCTGGAAGGTCCTCCAGGGACCCATGGGCTGAGCATCGCGAGCAGTTCTTAATCCAGGCAATGTAAGCAGCACTGTGCAAAACCCACAGAGCTCTGCTGGCATTGTTCAGCCAATGCTGACTGTGAATTCTTCGCTAATGCAAGTGGCAGCGAGAGCAGGATCCGACAGCATAGATCCGGGGAAGCAGACAGCACCTATGTTACACATACAATAAACCCAGCCAGCTTTTGTGGGCTTTGCCATTCAGATTGCTCAGTGCTGGCTGCACCCAACTGTCACACATGAGCTGTGCAGCCCTCTGCTCTATTTTTCCCAGCAGCTTTGCAGGTTGATTGGGATTTGTGGTCATTTTTAGCCTTCATCCCAAAGGGAAAATGCACACAATCAAAAACGAAGCCCAAACTCATGAGGCTGAGAACTACCAGTAGTGGTTAGCAGTGAGACAAACAACAAACTGGCTCCCAAAATGCAGGAGTGGAAACTATATAGGGGATCTCTTGGAAAAGAAAGCTTTCCATCAGCCTCAGGTGGCATCAAGCTGTTCCTCTAGCACACTATCACTCAGTTCTGGTTCTACCAACAGCCACTGCATCTACGGCCTTCACATGGATACCAGGGGAGCAGCATCAGCTCCTCTCTCCCAGGCCAGCAGATCGCCTGGGGAGACATTAATTGCCTTGCCCAGGGTCATGTAACAAAGCCATCCAGGCAAGGCAGAGCCCAATAGCCCCAGCTGGAGCCCTCACACCAGGCAAAAAACCAGCATCCCCCCAGCTTGGATCCTGCACCCATCTCCAAGCTCCCTCTACTGTTCCCAAATGCATGTTACAGTCCCTCATTCTTGTTACTCATTTTTCCACCCGTAGCAAGACCCTGAAATATGGATGAAATAAGGGGGGGGAAATCACCCTGCCTGCAAAGGGCTCAGACATTGTGCTGAGAAAGAGAAAGCAGATAAACAACTGCATTCAAATAAGTGCCTGAGCTGCAGGTGACCACCCCATCTGTGGCTCCTCTCTCTGCTTCTCCCAAGGCACAGCCCATCCTTTCTTACTCATCACCATCCACAAAACCCTCCAGCAAACATCCAGGGTATCCCATGGTTAGCATGAACTCTAGTTCTTCTCCCTCTGGCCCTTGACCTTAAACCCATCTCAGTGACTTGTGCTGATGATCCTGCCCGGTGGCAAAGGCAGCAGCAACCCTCCAAGGTCCACTGCAGCCTTCAGCAAAGACTCAGCAGAAAGTGAGCTCTACCACAACAGCCTGAATTCCTGCAGCTTTCCCAGCTATTCAGAGGTCACTTCATCCAAGCTTGACCCAAATGACATTCGTTGTCCCCGATCAGTTTACAATCTGCCACGCACAAAGACCAACCTCATAAAATTCAGTCTGTTCTTAGAGGAAATAATCACATACAGCCAGCCTAGCCTAAATACAAATAACTGTTTGCTTGGATCAGTTGTCTCCTGAGTGGGCTGCAACTGCATTTTCATATGAGGAGAAGCATGAAAGGAAGCCACGAGCTCTATTATGGAGGAGACCAAAGGCAGCAGAATGCTGTTGCACGCACTCCCTAAGCACAGCACACAGGTTGCTACCAATGTCTGCCTGAACTGGTAAATGATTCATCTTCATCTCTGGAGGATTTCTTTGGTAGCTGCTGCAGATCCACCTTGGGATGACAGAGCAGCGCTAACAGAAAGCCAATCTTGTCACTTGTATTTATTCAACCAAAAAGGACAATTTCAGGACTGGGAAATCGGAATCAAAAATAATCTGATTCCTTACAAAGAGATTTTTTTCAACCTGTTTTCAGACCATGTGAGAGCTGATGCTCATGGATTTATTGGTGAAACCTATGAGCCAGTGAGGAAAAACCAGCAGAAGTGAAGGAAGCACAATCGATTCCAAATCTCAGGGCGAAAAACAGCTTTCAGTAGGATTCCAAGGTGTTAAAGTCAGTAAGCCAGAGAGAAAGGAGTATGAAATAAGTACATACACCTCCTAATCTCCAGTGTTTTTGTCCGGAGGACATGGAACGCCATGCTGCAAACTAAAAGCAATAACTGAAGGACAGCCAGAGCATGTTGCCAGGCAGACCACGCACAAAGCATCCTACATCTGTGCCCAAGGGAAAGGACAGTAGTCACCACCCTACTGACTAAACCTGTCTCCCTTTGGCTGGCAGCTGGCACTGGAGACACCATTCTTCTTCTGCCAGGGCAATAAACACAGCCCTGTGCTCCCCCAGCCATCCAAACCCAAACTCTGCTCCCAGCCCACCATGGCATGGCCACAAGCCAATGACAAAGAGGGAAAGAAGAGGAACAAGCCTCTAAAATTGTTGTTAGGTCCAAGAGTCACATCTCCCAGTTTCTCAGATGCTATAAATACGTAAATGCATGTACATACACACACACACACACACACATCATTTTTTGCATCAGCCCGTTGTCAGTTGGCACCTGGGGGAAGCAGGAGGTTGGCTCTGAGTCATTGCTGCCTTCAGCAGGAGCACAGAGCTCAGCAAGAGCCGGATGGGCTGAGCTGCAAGCAGAAAGTGCTTTCATTGCAAAGGCCTCCTCCTCCCTAAAAACCCATTTGGAAACTCCTAAAAAGATGCATTTGTGAAAGGAAACGTGAGGTCACAGAGAGAGAGCTACGATTGTCAGAAAGGCAGCAAATGCAAACTGCCAGGGCTACCACAGTGATAACTCGAACCATTTGCCACAGCCACAAGAGCAGAGCACCAATGGGAGAAACTGACAGAAGGTTGAGCTGGGGCCAAGTGAGAAATAAGAAGCAGAACACCTGGACAGAGAAATGGCCTAAAACATCCCAACTGATCAGCTCCTCAGCATACTTCGTTTATCCATTCCAGCAGGAATAGAACCAGTTTCTAACAAACAATTTGGAGCACAACAACACATTCAAGGGAGACACAGCTGAAACCAGGGTGCAGCTATGCCAGCTGGGGCTGAATTCTTTCATATGTACCATCACCCCATGCTGCAATATCCAGCATAGCTCCAGAGCCAAGAACACATCACTACATGAGCACAGCCCTGCAGATGAACCATTCAGCTTAGGTGGGAGCAGGAGTACCTCAGAACGGTCCCATCGGTGGCACCCAGGCTGCTGCCAATGGATGCTGTCACAGCCACGTGGCCCCTCTGGCACAACATCACATCCCACAACATCCAAACATCCCCTGCTAATACCATGGGCTGTGCTTCCGGCCCCTGCAGCTGAACAAACAGCCCTGCTGCCTCCTACACATCGTTAGCCTAATTAAAGGGGGAAATGCGCTGTGCTGCTGCTCACTACAGGGACATGGAGAAAGAAACATCAGAGCTCAGCAGGAGACCTCTTGCTGATCACTGGTCTGATACAGGGCAAAAGGAGAAGCTATAGTGAAGGACGGAGAGATCAAACACAAGGCACTGAGGGACAGACCCAGGCTGCAGGGATCCAGCAATTAATACTCGCCCTTCGTTAGTGCACAAGCCATTCAATGGTTACAAGACACAGCAAGACGCTCCATCTTCTACCCCTTGCTGAAGGCCAAGAAACAGTTGTAGCAGTTGTCCAGCTGGTACTGGGAATGTTCCCAGTGGGGAGCAGGGGTCTGAGGTCTGCAAAGCTGCTTTGCATCCACAGTGCGTGCCCAAAGGCAGACTGGTGCATACAGTGGGTTTCAGAAGGCCACAACAATGTCCATGCTCAAAGGAGTCCAGCTGGAGCCCTGCTACTTTTTCTCTGGCCTTGAGGTGGGAGATGAAGAGGAAACAAAAGCACAAGCAGCAGGTTTGAGTGTGGGAAGGAGTGCAGATGGCTGAGACTGACACTTCTGGGAGGAATGTGGGATCTTGGCAAGTGCCTAAAATATTACCTTTGTCTGTCTGACAAAAACTGGGTGAACGCTGAGTGTGCCCTAAAACAAAATCCATTGGAGAGCTAACAGAGTCAGGGGAAGCTCTAAGGTACCAAATAAAAACTAAAAAGGAAATGCTGACACAAGTCCGCAAACGTATCTGTATGCCAGGTTAAGAGTCACAGGTCAAGCTTTAATAGTTGACATTTCATTGCCTCTGTTTGTGTCAGACTCACAGCAACACAATGAATATGGCAGCAGTTCTCATGTGCCGATGACACCAAGTGACAGCCAGGCATCATTTACCATCCCCCAGAGTGCAAAATCTACTGCTGTCTTCAGGACAGGGAGGAGAAAAGAAGACAAAGTAGATCAGCACGCTAAAGCAAGGGCCAGCAGCACAGGCTCTTAAAGACAGGTAGCCAAGGTGTGCCTCAGTTTCCCCAATGTACAAAGAGGGATCAAGGAAAGCATTCAGGGTTTCCAGAGATATTTGCAAGGCTGAGTTAATACTACTGGGTATTTCAGCAAAGAAAGGTTAAAAAAAAAACAAACACATAGCACTGTTCACTTAATACCTGAATATATTTTGCATATAGCTGCATTGTTTTGGAAGGATTATTTCACTAAGCACAGCTATCCTGTGGGAAACAAAGCATCCTCAGTGCCTAGAGAGGAGTGACCCTCCATTGGCAGGTGGGACGCAGCAAAGCAGCTGTGCCAGTGTCTGTCCTTTCTTCTTCTCCTCCCCAAGCAAGGGCAGTAGCTTTTAATGTGAGAAATTAATAGAACAATGCTGAATATGAAGGATAATGCCAAGTACACTTGTCTATAAGATATTGGCAATGAGGCTGCCTCCTCAGCAGCACCCTGAGCTGCTCCAACAAGAAACATCCAGATTGCCACTGCACCAGTATAGTCCTCCCATGGATTAAACACACCTGGGGGTGGAAGTTGATGTCATGGTCACTTCCATTGGGAAAGCTGAGTGTGTGTCAGCTGCCCAGGGAAAGCTTTGAATGACCCAACAGGTCGTTCAAAGGATCTGTGGATGCCCCTCCCTGGAGGTGATGGAGAACAAGTTGCATGGGGCTCTAAGCAGCCTCATCTGGTGGGTGCCACACATGTCCACAACAGAAGGGCTGGAACAGGATGATCTTAAGATCACTTAAGGTCACTTCCAATCTAAGTCATTTTATGATCCCATTGGTTTCTTTCTAGGCTTGGTCACATTTCATGTCTCAAGCAGGAAAGCAGCAAATATCCACACAAAAACATGATGGGCTGCACCGGCTGCTCAAAGCTATGCTGAAAGGATCTGGTTAGCTCTTAGTAGAGAAAACATTCTCCCAAGAAAGCAAATAAAAAAGCAAGAGAAACCATGTCTTCAAGAGAACAAAAAAAGATCTGCTGTTTTAAGTGAGGACAAGCTTCCCCAAAGCTCCAAATGTATTTGATTCCTTCTAGATGTTAAAAAGAGAAAAAAGAGGATCCCTCTGAGACCCATCAATTCCCTTTTTCCAGGTCAGTCAAGCAGTACCTGCACACCAGCTCTGTCCTAGTGTCTGCTGGCAGCACACACCTGGGGGGACAGACTTGAGGCCAGCAAGGCTGTGCAAGTAATTAGGTTGTTTCACACAAGCTCCCCTGTCTGGGCTTTACCATACAAAACAGCTTCTGGCCAAGACATCTCATGGATCCTCTCTGCTCATTTCAGGGACTTTAAGCACTATTATTTGCTAGATGGTGCTAATGAGCTCAGCATCATCAGCAGCGAGGCTGATGTCCATGAGTGTTCCTGCTACCCCTATGAACCCAACTTCAGTGCTCTATCAGCCAGGAGCTTAGGCAAGCTTCAGCTCCAACAGCATGGCTTTTCTTGGTCTCCATGCTCCTTCTGTGTCCAACAGAGAAATAAACATGTTTTGTGCCTTTTCTGCAATGGGTTGCACATGCAGAAGGAGTAGTGTGCTTACCCAGCATCCAGGAGAGCCAGGTGGACTGTGTTCCCAAGGCCATCAGCCGCAGGACCAAGATCTAAAGTTACTAAGCAATGTCTCTTGGGAACACAGGTCAGCCACAGGTCCTGTTCCCTTCCAGAAAACCTAATTATTCACCTAATGGGTAATTTGCTGCCATCTGGACATTGAAAGCTTGACTTGCAATATGCCAGACGTCCCAATGAAGTCAGTGTTTGGCACCGACATGGTGCTGCCGCTGCCTGGCACTACTGGAGAAGTGGATGTTGATGAGCACAGCAGCACAAGTCAAACAAGCATTAAAGCTTTTGGGTGAATGTTCTGAGAGTCTGCTTAGCAAACACTCATCCACTTTCCTTTGATATTAACGTAGTTTGAAATGCAGGTGTTGGGAAGAGCAGTGCATGGAAGGCAGCCTATATTCTGTTCCTTCATGGAGTTATCATCAGCCCCTAACTTTCACAGGCAACCAATTACCCTGCTAAATGTCATTTTACAATGATGCACATGGAGCAGAGCCTTGAGTGGTTTACTGGGAGAGTTGGTCCTTGGCACTCACTCAGAACTGTTGCCAACAACAGTGCACCTCAAGGCTGTTGCAGCAAAGACCAAACCTACTTCAGCACGAGGCATTAGGCAATGAGAATATCAAGGTAATTATGTGAAACACCATATCAGCAGATGCCCCTTTTGTGGCTTAAGTCACACACATTAGAAATCTGTCAGGATTCAATGCAAAGTCAGGACACAATGCAAGGAGTTGGCAAAGGATGTGAATGAGTGCGTGGATGCAAGCTGGGATGAGTGAGCCCAGTGCCTGTAATCATGTGGAGGAATGAGTACGTCTGAGTGAACAAGTGGGCTGGAGACGTGCACACTATGGCAGCAGTGCTGCACATACCTAACTGCTTCATGCATCTTTCATCCAGCATCCAGCACGGGCTCATTTTCAAGCTATGAATTTCCAAAGACCCACAATTATGCTCAAGCAAGCAAATAAGTAAATAAATACAAGAAATCAAACATGGGAAAGAGGGACCAGGGAACAGGAAGCCAAACGCAGAACTATTTCCAGCAGGAATAACGGCCATATGGAAAAAGTTACCAAGATGATGAATTCTGCCTTCAATATGTTCAAGAACAAAACTACACCAGACCCAATCTGGGGGTGGCCAGATCCTTCGAGAGGGGGGGAAAAAAAGCTGCCACCCCAGCTTGAACTTGAACATTTGGTGTTTCATTTGCATCTTGGAATGAGGCAACTGTTATCATTCAAACTTTGCATTCTCCTCTTGGATTTCTGCCTTCCCAGGTCACATTTGTGGCTCTCACATAACCAGGAATCCCCCAGTTACAATATGCTTCTCCTGGCTCAGCCCTGAAACCAAATTCCAGAGCAGCTGACATGGAAATTTACCATCAAACAACTATAAAAGTTTTACTTCAGGCTGTAAAAACTGGTGTATGTGCTCTGCATAAAAAACGTAAATATGCACTTGTCTCACGTGCTCCATGGCATGTTGCCACTGAGCCTTACACTGCAGTCTCCTCAGATTTAGGTAACGAGGCTGGAGAAGTGTAACCCCAGTCCGACCAGTCTGTAATAGAAAAATGATCCCCACATACAGCTGCAGACCCAACGGCTCTGTTACAAATCACAAAGTCCACCTGAATGAGCCAAGGCAGTTTCCAACTACTAATTTCTCTTCACAGCCTCCATCTGAACAGCACACCCAGTTTCTTTACCCAGTTCAAAGACTGGAAAAAAGCACATCAGGGCCACAGAGGGTCAGCACAAAAGACAGAGGGGCAGAGAGCCCAAAAGCAAACCAACTGCCCAGGGATGCTGCATGGAACAGCCCCATCAAGCTGCTTTTCTCTACAGTGCCTGATCTCCTGCTGCAGGCACCTGATTCAAGTACTTGATGCTGACTGGGATGAATCCAGACTATTCTCCATTTAATGGCAATTTCCTTTTCTACTTTATGTCCCAACTTAATCTTCCTCTTTCTTTTCCATGCAAATCACCACCCACTTTCCTCCAAGGGTGGACAGCCTTTGCCAATACAAGCACCCAGCAGAGAATTAAAGCTAGAAACCATTAGCCATTGTTGGTTTTTTCTTCTATCTCTATCAAGCTCAAATTTCAGTTCAAACTACAAGTGGGCTGATACGTCTCTTCTGCAGATCTCTGTGTTCAAGGGAAAAAAAACAACAGCAACAAACCCTTCTTTTGGTTAATAAACAGAAAGTCATTGCAGTTTCTTTCTTGCAAAAGGAACTGTGCTACTGATGGCATTGCTATTTGCACCAGCAGCTGTATCATTAGCTTTATGGTCTCCTGCTAAACCCTACCCACAAAGTCACTATTTCCCCTTGGTCATCTGTTCTATCTATCCAATGCCTAGAGAACACGTTATTCTTTCCTTCACATATAGAATCAAACTATCATTAAGGTTGGAAAAGACCTCCTAATGTCATCAAGTTCAGCCATCATCCCATCCCCACTATGCCCATGTCCCTCAAATCAAGCTACCTTTCATCTAGTTACCATATAACACAGAAATAAACACAATTAGACTTCCTCCAATGCAGCAGTAATCACAACTTTCTGCTAGTCTGTGAGCCCCAGGTAAGGAATGTTATTTTGCCCAAGATGCACAAGTTATTCTACAGCAATGAGGAATCCAAAGAGATTTTGCCATAAGCAAGGTTATAAAATAAGAAGTGCTTCCTCCTTTCTCCTCTACAAAGCAACTTACTGATTAATTCAGAAGCAAGGTAAACAACAAACAGTGGTTTTGTGCATAGGGGTGATGATTCAGCCAAAGAAGATATAAGTGTTTGAGTAACAGGCTACAAACATGTGTTTTATTTTCTCAATGATGATTCTCCAGTGAGCAATGGAACGAGTTGTCTTATACAGCCACCAGACAACAGCACAGTCGCAATGTCAAGAGAGAATTCATGTGACTATCAACCTGAAAGATCCACATGAAAGCCAAAACAGAAAATCAGCTCCGCAGGGGATCGTGTGTTCCAGGACCAATTTTGTCTTAATTATTTATATATTTTTCCATCCAGACAACAGAAAACACAAACCAGCTGGGATGTTTCAGCTGGCAATAGCACGGCAGCGCCTAGAACACAGTGTCAAAAAATGAGCTTCTGCAAAAGGGAAGATGCACAGGGACACCTGCAGAACAACTACTTTTTGTCTGCATAACTGAGCTCTGCAAAATGTAAATGGGTAATGCAAGAAAAAAAAACACACTGGGGAAAGCTCTCCTATAAAGCCATCCAACACTTAGCTACAGAGGGAAACAAGGAAGCTGTGGTGGAAAGCATTTGTGCTTCTGTATTGTGCCTCATGTTTATTTTGCTTCATTGCAATCCTGATTTGTTCGTGTCTGTTACTTGGAAAAAGAGAAGATGGAAAAGCTTTCTGTTGCATCAACAAAAACCAGCATGAAAGATAACTGCAAAGGCAGCGAGCCAGATCCAAGGTAGCCGGAGGTCAGCGCTGTTCTGCAGCAGCCAACAAAATGGCTTGGACATAGAAGACTGAGATTTTGACCTGCACAGATCTGTGATCAGAGTGATCTGCACATAAGCAGTTGGTTTGCAAACCTGTAATATTCATTCAAATGCAATTAGCTGCACATGGATGAGGAAAAAGACGATGGCAGCCGATCCTCTGGGACTGCTGCTGGGTGCCTTGAGTTGTACAAGAACTTCACTGGGACTGAAAGCAAGTAAAAAGGAATCCAGAAAACTCATCTCTAACATCCCCGATTCATTCCCTACCTGAGCATACCTGACACATCTACTAGCAACTTCGCCTTCTTAAACCCAGCCCCTGCCACCAGCCCAGAATCACAGAATCAATAACCAAGGTTGGAAAAGACCTCTAAGGCCACCCAGTCCAACAGCCCACCTATCACCAGTATTACCCACTATGCCATTTCCCTCAGTACAACACCTAAACATAACAGGCGCCTTCCAATAACACCTGTAAGTTTTATTATGTTAGTAGCAACCAAGTGGTTAACTACTCTAAGAAATATATCCACTCTACTTAAGCAAAGCAAAGCAGCAAGGGGGCCCTGCGGTGTTGACAACTCTAACAGCAAATTAAGAAGCTGAAATAAAATGCACCATCAAGCAAGCAGCTGGAGTGAGGCCAGAAATCAGAAAATGATGTAAAGAAAACTCTATCAAGAAATCAGCTCCAAGCAGGCTCATTGAGCTCAATTACAAGAAATTAGAAAAGGAAATGGAAAAATTTATATTGTAAGGACACAACGCATTATGTGGCATCAATGATGGTTGTTCTGTTTATTGTCTCTCTACTAATCTTGTTTTTATAGCACGGGATTTGCAGTACCAGATCCAAGTGATACTGATACAGGAGTAAGCCTGACACTTCCCTATAGAAAGCTAAGGACCCCCAGCCCCTCATCCAGGCAGCTCAGGCTCAGCTCTCCTTCTCATCCAGCTTCCTAACAGCTGAGATGCAGACGGACTGCCAAGCTGTAGAGAGAGCTCTCTTTTCAACACAGTGTTTAAAGTGATGTAATTTCTTCAGAAACAATTGCCTTTATTACATTCCAAGGGGGAACAAAAATCATGTGCAGTGACACACGCAAAAGGAAGGAAACTTCTTCATGGGTTTGCTTATTTAGACAACTTATTGGTATATATGTCTAGAAGGTCACTCATTTAGAGCAGTCTGTTCATCAGGGTCATATCCTTGTAAAATATTTCCTCTATTACTTTAAACTGCATCGAGGCTTCCAGTACATTCAGCAGCTGTCTAAAAAGCCTAAGAAATAACTCCGCTGTCCAAGGATATTTAGTGTCCCATTAGGCATTTAAATGAGTTTTATCACATTGACATTCCCTATCCCTATGGAAGGGCAAAGAAAAAGAGTTCTTGGCACAAAATTCCCAGTTCGCCTAGGCCAGGGCTTTCTTAGGGAGCTTGAGTTCTTAATACCAGCAGAGTCAAAAAAGGGTCAGATGGGCCTAACAAAGCAAAATGCAGCTCTGCACTAGCCTGTATGAGAGCCATAGTGCTCCAAGGGCACCTAGTCAATGAGGGTTTTTGTCCTTGCCCAATGAAAAGCCACACCAGCCTGACTACAGAGAGCCTCGTGGGGAACCTCTGTTCAGAAACGCGAGCTTTGATGCCTACAGCAGTGCAGGATGACAGCATCGCTCCTGAGTGGGTGATGCAGCCTCATCCTTCATGAATGAAAATATATATATACACACACACACACGAAAGAATCACACCACCCACTAGCAGGTGTGCTATAAATGCCATGGCAAGGGGGTGTCTGCAGAGGAACTGAAGGTAGTGGCTTTGTGGTATACTGGCAGAGTCTTATAGGCAACTTAATTAGCATGTGAAGCTGGAGGTATTTGGCCATGTCATGTAGGCCTGAGCTAACAGAACAGGGCTGGCTGCTTTCCTATGGCCATGCAGCCCCACAGCAGAGCAGAGAAACTATGACCGTGTCCAACTGGCTTTACTAGAGAACAGGCAAAGCATCAGTTTTCTATTACAGTGGCACCTACACTCATCCCAACCCTGGAGAGACTTTTCAGCAGAAAGAACTCTTGTGAGAGCATAAACTGCTTGTATGATCCTGGGCAAAATACGACATCCCAACGCTGCCTTGAGCACTGGTGATCGACGTTGAGCTGAAGAAAGTTGGTGCAGATAGATGCTGACCTTCATCGCAGTATGGAACATGCTGAGCTTTGCAACAGCAAGAGGAGGACAAAATTAAAATACTTGGCAAGGTTCATGTGAGATCACCTACCTGATGTGCTCGCTAGGCTATGAGAAAAGAGGAATCCCAGCAGAACCCTTCCTAGGAATCAATTTAGTGTACAAAGTTATTGCCATGCGGCTAAATCGATGCCAGTTGGGCTCCAAATCTGGTCTGAGATACACATAAATGACAAGCGTAGCTCATTCCTGGACTGACATACCCTGCGTAACAACGATCAGACCCCAATCCCTTCATGCTTAAAGGTTCATCCTGAAAGCCTTCTATAATGCAGATGGCAGCAAAATTCATACACGAAGCCAAAAAAAAAGAAGGAAGATAACAGTCGCATAAAAGCACAAATAGACTCGTCTGTTTAAAAAGTGCTTGGTTCTACTGTTGCAGAGAAAGAACATTGTTACCTGGAGAATGATCCTAGAGGAAAAGCTGAAACAACAGGAGTTCTTGGCAGAGGGAGGGGAAGAACACGCTAGATGGCACACAGCAGGCAAAGCATTCCCAAGCACAGGCAGAACCTGATTGCAAGGAGCCCTGGAGTCACATTTACCAATAGCTCTAAATAATAAACGGGGCCGTGTGGACTCAGCCGTGGTGGTGGCTGCGTGCAGCAAGCTTTGGCTTTGCCCTGCAGCAGCAAAGCAGGCAGAAGGAGCAAGGAAGCAGGGTTCATCTCCCAGCAGGACGCATGAATGTTCGTCAGCCTCACATTTAGCCTGAGGGCATCCCTAAAGTGCAAAAGGGCTCTGCTTGCACGACTCATAAGAACCTTATTTATGGACTTATACACTAAGTGCAGACAATGCTCCAGCACGTCCCCAGGTCAATTTAAAGAGAAACAATTAAGCAACTCTAAAGCAACCTGTATGGATTGTCTTCTGCAGTATCTCCAAGCTTTAACCACATGGTGTTAACTTTCTTGCACACTTTGGCTGACTACTGAGCATTAACGGGATGTAACTTGGGATTTAGTCTTCTCGGAGCACAAATCCACCTTGCAATCACAGCTGCTGAATCCCGCAGCCATCTACAAAGGAAAGGACGGTGGGGGGGGAGGCAAAAGGGGCCAGCAGAGCTAACCAGTCATCAGAGCAACATTTTGACGCTTCCAGATCCGAAGGGTGGTGTCTCAGTCTCACTTCTCCAAAATAAACATTTGTTTGAGGAGCAACAAGACATAGAATGAGGTTTCTCTTGGAGACCAAAACAAACATTGCCTTCCTCTATACTCACAGATCTGCTCAAACTGCCTTTCTCGATTCTCTAACTGAAAAAGAAAGGAAGGGGGGAAAAAAATTGCTTACCAAGATGATTAAATAAAATGTTAGCTATTCCAGCTACCCACTGGCTCTGGGTTTGACGTCAGTGCTGAATGCATTAACTATATTTGTCGCTCGAGGTCTAAAAATATCTGAGGCATTAAAAAAAAAATAGGGCAGTACTGGGAGAACTGTAGGTCCTTCGGAGGCATAAAAGCCCCTCCAAGCCTTCGTGGGGTTTGCCGTGCCCCACAAGATGTCCATGTTGTTGTGCAGCCCATAGGATTGGGAGGCTACAGAAAAGCTGATGATAATGAGCAGCCAAAGGGAAGGAAACTGGGTGCTGCTGTGTGTCTACCATTCAGAGCAATGATTTGCCAAGCAGGCCAAAGAAGCATTTGAAGCATTATTGCCTTGTACTTGGCTTCCCAAACGTAGCTGCTATGTTGTGACCAATAGCCCATACTTCTAGGGGTAACTAGAGGAAAGAAAATTATCTTACAATGATGTAACAGATCAATGTGCTGAGTTCCAGTCTCATTCTTTTCCAGTCTCTATCAACATTCTCTGTCCAGTGCACTTACAGGGACCATTATAATAGTGATGCTGGATACCAAAAGCAAGAACATGCACATAGTGAACCTGCAAACTCAAAGCAAAAGTTCCAGAACAACAACAGAAAGGGACAAACCAGCTGAACCAATACTTAGGTGATACCTGGACCCCATGGGGAAACTCCTTCCCTGTAGGGCTAGAAAAGCACAAGCACTCAGGAGATTTTTCCCCTCCACAAAATGCCTCTGGCTCTGCAGCCTGAGTCACAGCCTTTTGTGCTTTCACAGCCCCAGGTTCTAGGCACAGGCTCCAGGGAGACAAAAATCAGATGTGTTTTTAAGCACACGCACTTGATGAATGACATGATGCAGAGATCAGCAAGTCAGAATCAATTTAATGGCTCTGTAAGCTAGTATGCATTTGGTGCAATGAGAAACACACCATTCAGGTCGGATATTAGGAAAAGTCTCCTCTCAGAAAGAGTGGTAATGCATTGGCACAGTCCTCCCAGGCAGGTGATAGAGTCACTGTCCCTGGAGGTGTTCAAGAACCATGGGGATGTGGCACTAAGGGACATGGTCAGTGGGCATGGTGGGATGGGTTGGGGTTGGTGATCTTAGAGGTCTTTTTTAACCTGAACGATTCTATCATTCTACTCCAGCCCTCACAGTGCAACCCTTCCCAAGGGAATACAACCCCCCAACACATGCGTGGTGTTCTGGGTTGTCCATCGGAAACAAGGTGCCCACCCACAGTAATGTTTTTCCAACATATTAGACCCACCCAGTTAGTGAGAAGAAACATCACAGGAGTTTAATCAAGTATTAACATACGCTGATAGAAAACAAGCACAACTGGCTTGAAATGCCAACAGTGACAAGATGGAGAACAAAATGCATTTCCCCCTCAAATGTGATTCAAGGTGCCTAACATGGAAAGTAAAGCAGACGGCTAGATGTATAGACAATATGCAGGTTACCCACAGGAAAGCTTAATTTCCTAACAGCAGCCATGAGCCCAAAAACTACCAAATTCCCTAACCTGAGCCCTAACAGAAACAGTCTATCATGCTTACTTCCTCCAGCAGATCAGCAGCTTGTTCACCTCCCTCCGACACTTTTTCCTCTCTATTGTGTGAGATTAACATATGTCCAATCTGTTGAGGGTTGTGGAAGGAATTTCTCACTAAGAAAGGTTAATAAACAAAGAAGTCCTGCAGTAGCAATACAACTACTGTGTGAAAACTTAATTGGATCGGCAATACATCAAATATGTCAACATAGAGACAAACCTGCAAAATGCTTGTTTAATCTCAGCCCTAGGTCAGAGTTTCAATGAGTGCTTTGCAACAGAGACTGCTTTTAGCTGCACTGAGAATTAGGTTACAATGCGTTGGAAATAAAAGCTGTTTTGTAGCTGTCTCCCTGTTTTTAAGGCAAAAAATTATTGCCCTACTGAAGACTGAAAAAAAAAAAAACAAGCTCTGAGAAATATAAACTGTAATCTTGTTTAAAACAACGTATTTTAGGGAAAGGAAGCTTTTCTTACTGCTTTCAAACACAAAATATTTTCTCAGTGTCAGATTATATGAAAACAAATTAGATTGAAGAGTACAGGAATAAATCCATCATGGAATCATAGAGTCACCCAGGTTGGAAAAGACCTCAAAGATCATTGAGTTCAACCATGGACAAAGCTGGGACAGCCAAGGGAAGCTCTTCAAGATCATCTACCAACACCACCACTACCACAGTCACGACACTTCCATGACATACATGGGGACACTCCAGCCAAAAAGACCAACATAAGAAGTTTTGTATTTTCAAACCAACGTTGAATTGTTTGATTTTCCTCAGGGATGCAAGAATAAACCAACATTCTCCAGAAAACCAGTTGGTGTTGCTTAGAGAAGCTGCACTAATATGTGACTTAAGAGAACAATTTCTATCCTCTTTGAGTCCTCAGATCTCATTTGGCACGACAGGCCCCCGTGGTACTCAATTTACAGGATTACTTACAAGAACCCAACCTCACTTTGAAGCATAATAGACCGTTTTCATCAAAGCAGCTGCTAAGAAAAAAAAATGTGTTTCTGGATATCTTAGTTGTAATTAGAAAACAAAAAGAAACTGACACCACCAACCTGATGATGCACCACAGCCGCATCTGCCTTAGCTAAATAGATACTATTCTGCAGTCACTTAACGTCCAAAGTCATACAGCTATCTCAAGCAAGGAGCATTTTAAAAGCGACCACAGGAAGAAAAAAAAAGCCCAGGAAATGTCATTCCCCTTTTTAGTGCATGGAAAGCCATAAATTTAATAGTGATTGAGTTGGGGAGTCTTTATTTATTTATTTTTCTATTTCTGTGGTTTTACTCCATATCTGGGAAGGAAACCCATTTTATGTGGTATGAGCAAAATGGCAGCTTTCCCTGGGAGAAGCCATTCACAGTTACAAATACCAGAGCAGTGGCATTTCTCATCAAATCACTCCTCTGAGAGTTGAGAAGAGGAATAATGAGTTACAGCAGGAAGAGGCTGGTACAAGCTCGTGCATGGAGAATGATCAGCAAGCCAGGCACTGTTCCCAGCCCCTCTATGTCAACAGCAAATTTTTAATTCCCATGATGTGAACTCAGATACACAGGGACCAAAGCATGGCTGAAGTATGAACTTTGCATGGATACATACTCATGCACAGCATAGCTTTGTTTTTCAACATCCCAAGGTATCATGAAATGCCAACAGGAACAGTAGGTTGGGTGCACAAGGGAAGATGAGGTGTGAAATTTCTGGTCCTAGCTGCAATTTAAGGCCAAGACAGAGAGAGTTGGTGATGATGAGAATTCTCTTCCATGGTAGGTGTCTGAAGAGAGCCTAGCACAACCATAAAGCCTACACAACACCTTCCCCCCATCCCCACAGCTAATCCCCTAGATCTCAGTCTGAGGAGTGTGATCCAGATCCCTCCCAAGACACTGCCATTTTATCTCTGTACTCATGCATGTGCCCCCATTAACACACATTGCTGTTGACCCCTTTCCTTACCCACCCCACAGCCATTGCAAGATTGCAAGGTCTGTACCACTCCCTCCTCCTTACCCTCCCCCTCTTCTCATAGCTGCACTCATCCTCCACCTCCCATCTTTCAGCATGAATTTTTCATTGGTGTTAGTGACGATGAAGAAGCACAGGCAGAGAGGAAACCTGGTGCAGAGACCAGGCTCTCCCAGCCTCCCAGACCTGGGTTCTTTTTATTGCAGTCAGCTCCAGAGGATCCAGCAGCATCCATCCCCAGCAAGAAAAGAAGCAGCACAAGAGCAGCTCTCTAATGTTTCAGCACACAAGCAGTGATCAAAAACTGCTGTTGAATATGGAGGACAGGAGATATATGCTCACACATAAAACATAAATGCCATCGTGCATCAATATTGATGTTTGCTTGCTCCCACAGACCCAGACCAAGGATAATTACATGCAATTTTTATGCTGCCTCTGACATGCTTAAGTCTCTGAACATCAAAGCATGGGGAGGTAATGCTACAAGTTGCCAGGAGGAGTGTGGATCAAAATGGAACTTGTGGAGAGAAGCAGTGGGTGGCAAGGTGGGTAATTGCTGCAACCTTTCAACACTGCAGATGCTGCCTGGGGTTACAAGGAGAATGGATCACAGGCTGGGCCCGACTGTTTGCTGCATGCAGCTCTGCTGCCCTTGTCAGAGCCCAGGAGAGCAGTGCAGAATGGCTGAGCACACTGTGGGATGTCAGGAAGCCTTGAGGGACCTCAGAGCCAACAGCCAGGGGACAGGGAGGAGGAGCAGGACAGCACAGAGGGATTAACAGCAGGATGAGCTGAAGGCCAGGTGCTTCTCAGCCTCCATCCCATAATGCTGCAGTGCCTCTGGGGAGCCCTGTAGAAAGCTTTTACTGGGCTGGCATGTTTCCACACCGCCTCCACCCTCAAGAGAGGCACATCCCCACCTTCAGACCGTAAATGCCTCTAAATCAGACACTGGGAAGCATTTCCCGCAGCAACAGGAGGCAAAAAGTAGAGTCCCCGAGTCAACACTGCTGATACACAGCCCTTGTTTCTCCCTCCATGAGCAGCTTCCACTCTGGTTGCATAAAAGCCAGGACATCACACAGCACCTCATCCTGCTCCATCCAGGTTGAGTCTGCCATAGAACTGCAGACTGACTAAGGTTGGAAGGGATCTTACGGATCATCCCATCATCCCTCCAGCCTCCCAGCTTCAACTGCCATGCTCAGTTTGGACCAACAGCTCCTCTCGTCTCAACACAAGGGGGTTTTACAGCCAACTGAATCTCTCCATTCTGGAGACACAGATATAAGCCGCATCCAGAGTTGCAACATGCCATGAAACTGAATACACGATTTAACTTCTTTCTTTTTTTTTTTTAACTTGAATGACAGTTTTAATGAAAGACATTTTGGTGCTTAGGAAATCAGCATAGATGATCAGTTGCTAATCTTGCTCTCCCAGTAACTCTGACAAGTCAGAAATAGACCAGGCAGAGTAAACTGGGGGCTGAAAACGGAGGTGGGGATAGAAGCGGGGGTATGTTTTGCTCCTCTTTCTGAGAAACCACATAGAAATTACCACTGATTAAAAGCCTGCTTTCTTACAAAAGGCACGATTTGCTGTGCTGCCAGTGTTGTGCGATACTTGAGGCCACCTTTGGGCTCAGCAGAATGAACAGAATAGGCCACTTTTGTGCATCATCACCAGCTCCAGCCTTTTATGCTACTGCAACCGCAGCACAGCTTCCAAACCCCACCATCCTGAACACACAGAGAGAACAAACAGCCTTATCACAACTGGTAAACCACCAGTGCTCAGGAACCACAGCACTGGAAATGGCAGGATGAAAACCTTCACCTGATGGATACAACCACGAATAGGGAAGGATGAATGGTTACCATCCCACTTTGGGACCAAAGGGCACTATCCTGGCCCAGGCTGCTATGGCAGATGACATATCTCATTACAGAAAACCAACAAGACATCTTGCTTTGACTTTGCTATTTCCATCTACCCTGTTCTACCCAAAATCTTACTCTAGTCCTGTCACCATGGTATCTGAGCTCCCAGTGGCAAAGAATTATTCTTTACATCAGAAGAGCCCATTTTCACATCAGTATAAGACTCGTAACACCTACTGCCTTCATGACACTGCCTTTTTAGTAGTTCCTTTCATTTCTGCACTTCTTTTTTCTTTATTAGTGCACCTTAATCGCTTGCACAACACCTTACTTGCCTCCAAGAAGGTGCTTCATAAATGCAATTATTAATAAAAGCTACGGATTTAACTTCAAGAAAAAACACAGGTTGCAAAGTTATGAATCCCACAGCCACCATTACATGCCCACCATGTGAGTCTGGATCCCACTATAGCCAGCAGGTTGTTGATTCTGGTGTCTGCACCACTGGCAAAGCAGTAGAGCCTCAATACAACTCAGTACTTCAGATAATTAACAGGGCTTTTGGAAACGTTAAAAACATGTTTTCTGACCTCCGTGTAATTCTGGTCTTAGTTCCAGAATTATAACATTGTTTTTGTTTGCTTGGTTTTTTTCCCTTTTTATCTCCCTTTCATAGAGGCTTCTTAAAATGTAAATGGTACATGAGCCACCAATTATCTACAGCCAGCAAGACACAGAAAACACAGCCCACCATGCCAGAAGGTCCTGGGGTATATCAATGAGCCGTAGCTATGGATGTTTTGATTTTAAATGCAGCAAACAAACAGAAAAAATGAGAAGAGTGGAGAGAGATGGCCCCAGATCACTCACCTGCCATCCCACGTGATAGCACAGACCAAGAAGTACAGGACGTGACCACGAGAGAGCTCAGATCTCCCCCTATCCTCCACATCTTCCTTTAGCAGGTAGACCAGACACTTCCACTGTCTTCTCTTGTATCACAGAGCACATGGCTTTCACCATCCACCTGAGGTTCAGAAACCAGTTCCCTCCCAGCAACCCATTCTTTTCAACCTTCCCTGCACCAGCCTGATCCCAGGGCTGCATTTAGGGTTTGAGCCACCTGGCAGTGACCAGCTGATGGCTATCAGCCATATAGCAGCTGGGCTGGGAACAGCCCAAGGCTTCCAAACAGAACCTTTCCTGTTGAACTCAGTGCTATTTCATTTTCCTCATCAGTGCTCCCAATACCCTCAAAGCATTCACCTACTATTCAACCCCCACAGTTCTGTGATTCTTCCTTTACAGACACCTTCAGCTTCACCTGCAGTGAAGTTCTACTTCAGACCTGAACCCAAAAGTCTCCTAAAGCCAGAAGATAAAGCTCCTTTGCTTCTCAGAACCCACTTCCAGGCCCCATGCAACAAGCCTTCAGCTTATCACAGCGCATCACAAGACCTTTGGCCCATGGAGTCTGTTTGCAGCAGCACTTTTAACTTCTTGTCAGAAAAAAACACCATCAACTCACATTGCATTAATCAGTGCTATTCACAGAAGAAAAACTATTTCTTCCTGATCCCTCCAGGTAATTATATTTTGCCCTGAAGCATGAGATTTGATTATGTTTAGTCCCATTTTATTTAGAGCCCAAAGAGAGACCATGAAGTCTGAGATAGGAGCGATAAAAGGAAACGATGATCAAGTCCAGCCTTCTGCAAGTCAGCATCTGACCTAGGTTAGAATCATTCAACCACAATAGGGGGCAAAAAAGGAGTCCTTCAGATTTTAATCTATTTGCAGAGGGCAGAAATTCTAGGTGAATCATGAACTCTAGGGAATATGAATGCATCCCTAAGGAAAGAGGGCTTTCTTGTCTATGTTCTTTAAAAAGAAAGTAATGTTTCATGCGGGTGTGTGCTGTTGGTTTTTTTTTCCACTGGAGAGCAAGTGTCCCATCTTATTTCTCAAATGGTCTTTTCTTTGTTGATGCCTCATCTATTAATAATCCTTCACTAGAAGGGGAAAAGGAAAGCAAGCTTCTGTCAGACATACAAGCTGTTAGTCTGAGATGGACAAAAATAAACCGAAGCGGCACAATTAGCTGCAACACAGGTCAGTTGTGCTGTGGCTATAACAATAACCTTATGAAATTTTCCACATAGAACAAGGTAGTGCTCAGGATCTGTAAGTGCCCTCAAGGTCTGGAGTACACTTAGATGGTTTCCTGAGACATCCAGCCCTACTAGCTACATCAGTGCTCTCTATTTTGAGTCCACGATAATACTGTGCAAGTCTTAAAAACAAAGAGGAACCCATGGCTGTGCTCCCTATGGTGTCAGGGTATTCAGGGGCTGCCCTGGAGCCACATTCTTCCCTGAGGTATGCAGTATTTTTCCGTATCATTCATTGAAAGTGGGCTCTGATCCCATCAGAAACACTAACGCTTTCCCCCACAGCCTTTCTGCGCAGCAGAGTTGCCTCTTCCTTCCCACAGATGGGGCCTTGGCTGCCAAAGCTGCCTGAGGATCTGGGGGGCTGCCCACAAGGTGGGAACTGACAATGTGGTTTGATGACATTCCACCCCCAGTCACCCCAACGGAGGGAGGGAGGTGGGCAGCATCTTCAGGTGGAGCCTGGGATCAGCTTCACTTTGCCACTTCCTAAAAGAAAGGGCCACTTCCTTTGTTTTTACAGGTCTGCTCTGAGGCCCCTTTTTTGCAAAAGGAACAGAATTTGCTGGAAACGTCAGCCCAGAGCTTTAGTGGTGGGTATGTTAAAATGCCACTGGTAAGTGAGATCCGTTATACTTCGGAGGTGTGAAGCGTACCAGGGAAGCAGCCAACTACCTGCGTCACACTGCAGGAGGCTTGACGGTGCCACCACATTTCCTGTGAAGGCACAGATGCCGTCTGAGCCCACAGCAGACCTGCTTTCCTGCCTGTTCACACAGCACCCGCAGGAAGAGTCGGCATTACTGAGAGGCTTCTGAAGATGGCAGCCCTCAAAGGAGGCCTTGGCTTGAGGACATGGGGGTGAAGAAGTCAACCGAGAGCCCAGTGATCACTGAGCAAAATGAGGAGGGTCTCAACGCAACATCACGTCACAGCTCCATGGTGCAGCACAAGGTGCCTGGTCCCCAAGGTGTGAACCCAGTATTTGGGATTAATAGCAGCATTACACTATGCCATGATCTCTGCTGTAATATTTCTAGTCCTCCTCTTCCCTTCAAGTTACTCACGAGCAAGAAATTATATTAAATCCTTAATATGATCATCTCAACTTCTCGTGTCCTTAAAAAGGGTCACAGTCGGGCTATCTGGATTGAGGGGTTCTATTTTCTGCACAACCTGGTTCATCAAGCAGTGGGACCAAGCCTTGTTCTCTGGGATGTGCTTGAAGGACAGGGTCCTCAGAGATCTCAACAACCAGCACTTTCTAAGGGTTTAGATGAACTGTAGCCCCTTCAGCCAACATAAGGGTACGTATGCAGCAAGCAAAGTGGATTGGGACTGTACCAAGAGCAGCAAGAAAGCAAACTCCATCATCCCTATTGCATATTCATCAATTGCTCTTGCCAGCACCCGAAGTATTCAAGGCATGTTGGAGAAAACAGCAGGCGGACCTAGTCCAAAAAACCTTCTAGGTGTACCAAGAACGGAGACTGCAGCAGCTCCAGCGTGGAGGGAAAGAGTGTGAATTACTCACCTAGAGTCAACATAGATCTAACCAGCCTGATCATCCTTATCAAAACCACTTTCCCACTGCTTCTATCACTCTTCTCTCACATATCTCTCCTCTTACCATCCTGTGCTGTATTTCAGCCTTCACCAAGGCAAAGCTGAAGGTCCCTGATCTTTTTTGCACCAGGAAGCACAGAGATAGAATGTGAAGCTGCACATTTCCACTTGCCACCTCAGCCTTCCAGCCTGGGGTATCAAACAGCAGCAGTAAACAATCAAACCACTATTTTATGAGATAATGCCAGCTATTGTCAATGCCAGTAAGAGATGCGTTCAACCCAGAGCTGTTTAATTTCAGTGGTATGAACCCTCGGCTTGTTGCCAAGGTATAGAGCCCAGACTGCGGTATATTAGCATAGGCTGCTTTATCTGCAGGGAAATAAACTCAGACCTGCTGAAAACAGTTGAGTGGAATATCACCATAGAAACTAGGCAAGGAAATGGGTGAAGTGTCTCTCCCCAGCTAATTTCAATGTGACAGCAACCAGAGAGGCCAACCACTTTGGATCGAGGCAGGGTGAGTGAGAAGAATGCCTGGAGCAGCACTGACCCAAGAGCAGATGTGTGCTGGTGGGGACATCCCCCACCCACCCCTGAGCTTTATTTTAGCCCCAGGCAGGCTTCCTCCTCAGCCACCCAACATCGCTTTGCAAGGCAGCATCCCCCAGTGCTGTATTTGTGCCATGCTGTCATGTCCTGCACTCTGTTACACACGTACCAACCACAGCCATGGGGCAGGGAAGAAGCAGCCTTTTGGTTTTTATCTGCACGTTTCAGTAGAGAAGGAAGGAAACGATGTAAGAGAAGATTACAGAGCTGCTGAGCCTAGTTCCTACAGCACAAATATAAATCCAGCCATAGGCTGAAGAAAATCTTTGCAACATGGACTTTCCAGGAAAGAAACACCCCCAAAATTCATCTTCAACTACAGCCTGGTCCAAAAGCTTTGGAGAAAGAACATGAAACCCAAGAGCATTTCTTGTTCACTCTCTTCCCCTCCTTCCATGTGACACAAAACAACCACAGCATCATGTCTTTAATGTAGCAGCAGCAGTGCTGGGCTGCCTTGAGATGCCATGTGCATAACTCCTCGATCTTGAGAGTAGCTACAGACTGAGCTCTGCAGTTCATGTCCTTTGTAAGAGGTAAAAAACATCATGCTTCCCTTCCATGTGCTTTATTATTATTTTCAGTAGTTACACGCAATTCCTACTTGTGTTTCATAAACAAGAAGAGGAGTTGCTGATTCACTGGCCTATCATTTCTTATTTTTTCCATTTCTCATGTCCCCATTTAGTCATCTCTTAACACTGAGTGACCCCAGATTTCTCATTAATATTACTTATACCGTCTTTCATCTCGACAAGTTATATTTCTACTCCATACACACTGTTGGATGCAAGAATCAGAGAACAGCTCAAGAAAGGGACTTTCACTGATATTATGGTAAGCTTATTTTCTATCCCACTTTAATCACAACAGATTTATTATTATTTTCACCATTGCCATGCACTAAGCGTATTTTCTACTCGCTCTCCATAGCATCACTCAGATCTAACTCCCTTTTCTCCCTGGTTATTCATTTAAGGCACGCTCACCATATCAGTAGCTCAAATTATCCCTTTCCGTGGCATAAACTATATGGCTGTCAGCACCGACTTCCAGCTCCTGTCTTCCTGCCTATCATGTTAACTTGGCTCCCACCTTCTGCAATCCTTCAGTCTTGTCTGATCTCACTATTAACGTGACCCTTTGACCCTCCCATCTTCACAACCCACTTTCCTGGACCATTAACAAATACATTATACACCAGTGCTAAAGCAGATGCTGCTAGTGTTTCCTGCTAACAGAGATGCAACAATTACCATCTTGCATGCAAGCTTAATTTCTTCTGAATCCCATTTCCAAAATACAGATGTGTAGCTATTGTACTGGAGAAAGTAGCAGTATCGTCTGGCAAACCAGAGATTAATGACTGACCTACATGTTTAAATTGAGCCTCTAATTGGTTTCAGATCCAATTCATATCTCTATAGGACCTAGTATAATGGAGCCCTGGATCATGTACAGGCTTCTTGCAAATGCAGATAAATAGGTTAATAAAATGAAATGGAAAGTGATAATTTCTTAAATTAAAATATTTTCAATATGACGATTGGGAGTTAAGATTATCCACTACCGAGCCACATTTCTGCTGAAAAACTGCAACAAGAAGAGCATTTCATTTCAGCAAATTTCTTTTCAGATGCTTTGAATTCAGTAGCCTTGGGAAAAGGTACATTGACACCAGCTCAACTCAATACACATTGACAGAAGAGAAAGTTATACAAATCTTTATGAGTCTTGCTGGTTTTTGCCTTCTGCTTGACCAGAACCCCTCCTCATTGCCAGTGTTTGAAAACTGCCCAGACTTCTCTTTGTTACACAAAAGCACCTGTAACACCCTCTGTTTCCCAGGAAGATGCTGGTAGGGTGTCCTTAACCTTTCAGCATTTCCTTTTTAGTCTGCTGAAATGCTTCTGTAGACTCTTCAGATGTTTTAAACTGAATTTCACAGCCAAGATCTGCAGCCAGCAATACCCAGATGTCACATGGACAAATCACTTGTCTTCTATGTATTTCTTCTGGCATTACAGACTACAGCACAGCAGAGATGCTGCTCTTTCATGTAACTGTATGCTTTGTATGTTTCCTCAATAGAGGTTCCAAAACCATCTATGCAAATAGAATAAAGCTCTTCTTTTTCACATCATGCTAGACTATGACTTTCTATAGCTCATGCTCTCAGGGCTTGGTGCAAGGAAGCAATCATGCACACTTAACCTCGTTTCCTCATTCTCCTGCGTCTACTTTATTCCATTTCCCTGTCAGGTTTGAGTGCTTCCCATTCCAGCAGGCACAGACCCTTTCAATTCAAGATGAATGCATTTCAGAGGAGACCAGCAATGGAAATTCATCCATCACACTAAGATGGGAGGGGTTTAATGTCCCCTCCACCCCCATTCAAACAAAAGTAGTTCTCCACCAGAAACCACATTTCCACTTCTTTACCTTTCAGATTTCCAGATTTGCATAACAAGGAGTTCCCAGTAACAGTGCTAAAGCTTTTGTAAGAGCCAGGGCTTTTTCATCCAGACTACAATGAGATATTTTTCTCATCATTCGGATGCTAAATGATTTTATGTAAAACTGAACTCCACAGGCAAGACATCACTTAACGATCACGAGATCCTAGTTATGTCCACTTCTTTTATCAGGTGGTGCCAGGATGTACACACAAGATGCAATAGTCACTTCACACGGCACACTGACATGACCACTGGGATAGATGGCAGGGAGCCATTCCACAGCTTGCAACAGTGCTCTGCAGCCCAAGCCAGGATACTAAGAACAAACCAAATGCAATTAAAGGTGCAAGAAAGGCAGATGCTAAGATGTGTCATTGCCAGGATGCTGGGACGGAAAAAACCAGCAATTAATCTCGAAGTGCTGTGTGGGCTCATTGACCTCACTGGGCTGAGGCCTCATATTTACATCTGCACCAGGAAGATCCACAATGAATTTCACAGCAAGCTCCAGGGAAGGAAGAATTTAGCATGCTCTGCAGCCCACTCCCTTTACGGATCTTTAAAAAAGATAAAAAATAAATAAAAAATCAGGCAGCTGCCTAAAGCAAAAGATGACTGCATTTGTGTTCTGTGCTGCTTTGCTACTATCCTACTATGGCCCTCCTTCACTTCCTTTCCTTGAAGATGGATAATAATTGTGTTGCTCTTGCATCTTTTCTGATACTCAGTAATTGCCTTCTTGCCAGCTGCCTCAGGCTCTTCAATAAAGGTTCACAGAAGACAGAAGCATTGACCATTTCCACCAGGCCCCCTAAGGGCCTGTCCACATAAGTGGTAGATGCCCCTTTCCTGGAGGCATGCATGGCCAGATTGGATTGAGCCCTGGGCAGCCTGATCTGGTGGGAAGCAACCAGCCCACTGTGGGGGGTTTGGAACTAGATAATCTTTAAGGTCCCCTCCAATCTAAGCCATTCTATGAGGTCTTTGTGGAGCCATTTTTCCTTGCCACATGGATCACAAAGGTTTTTACTCTAGGGAAAAATCTGCCTCGTATCTTAGCTTCTGTTTCATGAGTTTCTCCTAAGAAACGTTAGCAGTGCAGAAATACAGGTGTAGGTTCTATGAGCAGAAACGTGGTCCCTGTCCTCCAGTGCAAGGCTGGTTTGTAAAACACCACCTTCAACCTTAGCTTGTGACATAATGGACTTCCATTTTTACAGACAGGGAAATAGACAAAGTTTGGCCTGTGGTCAGCTGCTATAATGGAGGAGTTCTTGCCTTGCAGCACCTCATTCATCCCCATTTTGTCAGTCACTTAATCATCATTTAATCCAAGGATACTCATTCATTCTGGAGTCTCAAAGCCCTGCAGAGAGCCTTTCATAGTGTCATCTGAGATATTTAAGGCTGAATGGCTGGCAAGGACAGCTAGGGGGATGGCACTGTCTGCATCGGGTTCCTTGACCCTTACTTTGAAGAGCTTCCTGCCATAGCAGAAAAACTAGAAGAGTGTTTTAAAAGCCCTCATAAAGATGGGATGACCCAACAACAGCACATTCATTTGCTTAGGTCATCAGGGCCATCTCACTTGTGAATCAAAGCAGGAGAGAGAAATCTCTTCTGAAAACTTCTCTTAGAAGACCCGACAGAGATCTGCAGTCTCCAGAGATTCATGCAGACACAGGCGCCCAAGAGATTATGTTTTAATTTTTAACTAACTCTGGTTCATTAGGTCAGTCCCTGTTCAATGACACAGACTGATGGTCATTCAGGTTGAGAATGATTTTTCCTGAAGCTTCGGGCATCAACTAGTCATTATGAAATGAGGTAATTACGGAACCGATTCATCAGCACACAACTAGGTTCAGGTCTCAGCCATACATTGCCCAGCCTTCAGCACCCAAGAAGCTCTGGGTTGGACAGAGAAAACTTGTCTGCATGGCTTTATGTTCATGATCTTTTTCAAACAGCAAGATGTGAAAAGAAAAGAAAAGAAAAAACCCAAAACCCAACATTACAGGGTTTGGAATTATGTAGAATAGATGGAATTGTACTATAAAAATTGACAAATTGCAGACATAACTGCACAAACCACAGAAGAGCCTGTAAGATGGAATAATCATCTTAAGAATTGTGGAGCTGGGGTCTATATTTATGTCGCTAAGGCTCCTTTCAGATACCTGAGCCAGTTTGTTATCTGTAACCAAGAGAGCAGCTTTAGACTTCAGCAAGATCAATCGCAGAGCATCAGTAAAATGGGAGGAATGACTTTCCTGAAAGACAGTGGATTTAAATTTCTAGGTGTTCATTGACACCAGCTGTTTCTCTTGGTTGCACATAAGATAACTGGGGCCAGATTCTGATTCATGGTGCCTCAGGCATTGAGAAACAGAAGCAAACCTGACACACAGGAAGATATGAGTTACATGAGCTTATACCTGGCTTAGACTTTTTCCTCTCCTTTCATCAGCAAAAGTCTGTCATGAGATATTCCTAGAAGAACCTATTCACAGCCACAAGAACAGGATAGAAGACTTTCGCAACAAAGGACAGCTGCAGCAATCTGCTATTAGTTCCATAAGGGCCTAGAATGAGCCACAGAATTGGCATGCTGTTCTGAAGACCTAAAAAGCAACAGGGTGGCTGCAAGTCACAGCAGCGTTCAGGACAAGGTCATCCAGAGATGCACTCCAGCCACTCTCCTGGCCTCAAACAGCTCCATAAAACCAATTAAAACGTCTGGAAAATTATCAGGGCCCAGAGAATGTGTGTATTTTTGGTTCAGATCGACTTGAAAGAGAAAGTTTGAAGGACTTTGTGGCATGAGGGGCTGGAAAAACTTATTCAGAGGTACAAAGGATTCGCTTATGGGACAGTAATTACTCGGCGGTAATGGACATTAATTTGAAGTTACTAGGGTTCAAGATATGTCATTATTCATTCTGCACCCCATTTGCAATGATATCATTTCAAAGTGATGGATTCAAATTTACGCAAGTAATGCACGAATAGGACAGAGAATATACTTTCTAATGTTTTATGAGCATGAAGAAATCCATAAATTTTGAGTGAAGAAAGACATTACAAAGATAGAAAATATTTTATCTGTCAACCCGCCTTTCTTTATTGCTGAAGGAATAATTGGGCAGAATACAGCAGCCCAGCACAGCCAACTAAGCACTGCTGGCTGCCCTGCAGGCAGATGCTAGCAATCACAGGCAATGAATTCAGCAAACAGAGTGGTGAAAAATCTTTAGGGACTGATCTGAAACCCACTGAAACCAGCAACCTGAGTTCAGAGGACCTGGTTGCTACCATGTAGAGCACAGTGCTGAATCCCAAGTGTGAAATCTCTGCCTTTCCTCTGGCAAAAAGAACGGCTGTGCAGCAGGTTGGAAGGGGTCCCAGCAAACATATAATCACAGAAAGGAGGAACATGTTATAAAAGCTCTTTTTGGCATGATGTGAGAGGAATGTCTCTGAGCTGGGATAGTCGGGGTTCACTGGGAACTCCTTCACCCTCTCATTGCTCTCATCTTGGTGCAGGAACCTAATGCACCAGAACACTTGGACCTGTATGTCCAAGCAACACTTACACAGAGACCACGCTACAGAAACAGCAGCATCACACAACTTAAGCTAAACAAACATTATAATGACTTTAGACGGGCTGAATAAAGGCAAATCTATGCCTGAACTGGCACCAGAATCACATTCATCTGTCAGGAACACAAATCAGCCCAAGTCAGCTGGAGGTTTGCATCTCCCCTTTGGAGCAAGAAGCATCCAAGCATTAACAAGAAACATATAAGTGTCTGCAGATCACATGGGTAAGAATATGTTGCCTCTCCAAATAAAGTCTCAAAAATTGCATTAGATCTGCTATTAAAACAACACGGAGAATATAATCTCAGCTCCACAAGAAGAATAGACATGAACTCCAAATGATTTTATTCCAGAGAAACTAGTTTGAACATACGCTTAATGTCTCAAACAGTTTTTCCTATACCTGCTAAGTACTTCAGCTTGAAACGAATTGATTGCACTTTAATTTCCTAGATACCAACTAAATGTAAATTTAGCTCCAAAAATGGCACAGCAGAGAGAACTACTGTCCAGAAACATAGATATATTTAGTCTTTGAATGACTTACCCTTGTGCCTCCAAATTAATGTGGGGCAGAGGGTAGCAGGCTGGGTTAATTTTCAGCTATCCATTCAAAAAGGAAGTTAGCAGCTATGTGCTGAGCTTATCTGGGAGATACAAATACCTTTGCAGAGCTGTTGTCTTACACTCAAATCAGACCACCCTGACACCAACAGGGCTTTGGGACCCAAAACACTACAGCAATAAGACTAATGAAGATCAGTAATGCAGTGAAACAGTAATGCTAGACCAACCCATCCCCTTTCCATGCGGGATTGGGGCTTCACTGACATTTTTTCTCCATAACATTCATTCAGACACATGAAAACAGGATCAAAAAGAGAGATTCAGTTTCGGACTTTCTACACGCAGGTTTTTGGGTTGCTTTTTGTTTTGTTTTACCTCCCTCACCACCAAGAGAAACAATCCAAAGAGAACTCAAACTGTTACTGTCAGCTTAAACATAAGAATTCCTCCCCATCACACAGATGTGCTCCTGGAAGGAGCACACGATCTAGGCCAGCAGCTCCATCCACTTTCCAATCCTAAAAATAAGCAGTGTTTGTTCCTTGCCCCTTTCGCTTCACAAGAGCTCGAATGTTAAATATTCAAACCATCCACATCTAGAGAACTGATTCATCTCAATTATTCTTGGACATTTTCTTCCCTCGGCACACATATACCAAATAAAGAAATATCATGAAAGCCTTTTGCCCATCCTCAAGTACAGCTCCTCACTTTTCACTGACAGATGGCACAGAGGGCTACACGAGGGGATGAGTGGTAGAAGGTTTCAGATGAGCATCCAGTACAAGTTGCACAAACTGTTATTGTCAGGCTAAAGTGGCCACTAAGACCATCTTTACCATCATTACCTATGTGATTTTTAGTTTCTGCTTGCCTCTATCCATCTTAAGTACATGAAGTTACCAATAGACTTAAAGGCAGACTCCCACTTCTTTTCACTGTGTATAGTTTTACAGTTCTAGGTACACGACCATTCTTTAGGAACTGATGAAGTGGCACAGCCCCATCCTAAATCAAGGAGGGCTGTAAGAAAACTCGTGATGTTATGAGAAGCCCTAGAAATCATTTGATTTGGGTTGTTGCCCTGAAACTGCACAGGGAAGGAGCCTAAAGAGGAATAACAAACCTACTGCTGTTCCCAAAATACGTTTTGAAAGCGTTAAGTGAAAATTAATGACTACCTTTTTCTTTCAGATTTCTATACCTACCTTTCCACTATACAATAAAAAACCAAACCAAAAACGTCAGCCTGTCTCACAGGGGTGTTGTGAAAGTGAATTAATGTTTGCATGAAGAGTTCAGCATAGCGATGAAGTCCATAAAAAGAAAGGCCCAGAAGGAAATGAAGATTCCCCTTCTCAGCCCCTGGTATGAATAGTGAGCAGTAAATAAACCCAAAGCTGTGCACTGAACAATAAAGACAGCAAATGAAATTAGCACGGTCCCTTCTGCAACCTCAAACAACGCTGGAGCCCAGCAAAGAATATGGGGATGATCAAAGCTCAGCATGGAACAGACACACCACCAGACAACGTTAATTCCAATGTTCCCCAATTTCTGACCAAGTCTGCACTGAGCAGAAAATGGGTTTGTGGCACCAGGTCTGCTTTGCAACAGTCTGCTGGCTGGCTGCCCTTTGAGGAGCATCTCCATGCCCACAGCAGGCCATTCTCCTCCCTACCACTACAGGAACAGCTGGGATGAGGTGGATCAGCAGCCTTCCTCTGCTGTGCTGAACCCCAAAGGAGAAAAGCAGTGAGATCAAACAGCATCGCGATGGCACCCATCACATGCGTGCTGCACTCATGGGTTGTAAAAGGCTCCAGGGACAGGTGTGTTGTAGAGAGGCAGGTTAATATTCAACAGAGCAAGAACATCCACATCTATCCACATATTGCATCACAGGCATCTCCTGCCCTTCTGTTGACAGGGCAAAGTTGAAGTTCAGCTCTGCAGACCACCAAGCAATCAGGGAGACTTAAAGGAGATTTAAAGGAGATGGCATTTCAGTACGTGGCGGCATCCTGCAGGCCTCATCCACACAATCACAGATTTCACAGTTTAAAACATTAAAAGCTCAATTTCTTCTTAATCTAGATTGGACAAAAGAGTTACACCTCATTTTACTCAAGGGGAGGGGGGGGTTATTGTTTTTTTGTGGGGTTTTTTAATGTCTTTTCATCTGAATAACAGTCATGTCATTCCTTTGACTTTTCTTCAGAGCTACAAGCGAGCCAGAATAGCAGCTATTTGCACAGTCAAAGCGGTCATGCTACGTCCATTGCCATACCAATCGGACAGCTAAATTTAACTGCTAAATTATGGGGTGAAAAGAGGGAAATAGAAATAAAGGCTGTACCTGACAGCAACCAACCACCTCTTCTTATTTCACGAGCAGCACTGGGGCTGCCTGAATAGTCTCCTCTTCATCCTTTCATTCCCCTGCTCACTGCTGGAACAAGATGTCAGCCCTCGGTTGCACATTTTGTCCTATCTTAAAATCAAAATTTCAAGAATGACTGTAGGTCTAAAGAAGAGAGCTGAGAGGTTTAATTACTTGTATGTGTGTTTGAGAGGTGCTCCCATGTATACCCAGAGTTCCTGGAATCACAGCCTTAGTACAAGGGAGAAAATGAGCAGCAAGTGGCAAGCTAAAAAAAATCTCTGGCACCCAGATACGTGCCTGAAACAACTCATTTCCAAGAACGTCATGCTGTGAGGCTGGCCAGGCTGAACTGCAGCAATGTCCTTTTACTCAAATTGACCTCCCCATTACAAGGCTATGCATGCACTACTCCTAGCTTTACTGATAACACACTGGTGCAACCCTTGCACAGGATGCAGCTCCGTGGATGGATATCAGGTAATTTCCTACCAGTTGCTCTGTGTTGATGCTTGAGCTGAGCCAGGGATTACGCCTTTTGCCAAGTGACATGGTCTTTTGAAGACCTCCACAACCTCTGGAGCTGATAGCAATGATGGTGTAATTTTAGGCAAGAAGCTCAACTGCAATACTAGGTGAACATTTATATCAGAGTAGCAAGCTCACTCCTTCCTCAGCCCACTAGCAATAGATTTACACCAGGTTGCATGTCATTTGCCATTGCTTCCTGAGGAGTCAACAGAAGAAAAGATTTGGTCCATATAGATGTGTCTTGGAAGACCAAGCAGAGCTTACAAGTCTGCTACACCAAAGGCTCTGTTTTGCAAAGTCACATTTTTTGATCCTATCTGTATTTCAGAACATCTCCAACTGAGCTCCATTAATGTAATCGATTTTTAATGTCATTATCAAAGAACGAATGTGAAGATTTTAACAGCCTATTAGACTGAAATTAAGCCTCACCCAAACCTTCTTCCCTAAGAAGAAGGGTTTTAAAAAAAAACACAGAACTTTATTCCATTCTCACTAATGGACAAGGAGGTACTAAAGTGACCTGGGAAAAGGGACACTTTTGTCCTCACATTCCAGTCCACGTAACATCAGTTCAGTCTCTGCAGAAGATCAGAGGTTTGCAATTACAGGAAGTGGAGTTCCCTGTCACAGGGGAAGGTTTTCTCCTACCTCCCACACAAAGAAGACCAAAGGGCAGCCCTCAAGGGATCAGAAACAGTATTTGCTGAGCTGGAAGAATTCCAGGATTCAAAATGAAATGTGGTACATGTCCTGCTTGTTTTTGTTCTCTGTGTTCCCCAAGAAGTCCCAGGCATTGGCTGAACCTCAGATCAGGCCTTTGAGACCCCAATACCTGAACCTGGCCAGCAGTTGTAATCAATGGCTTCAGCAGTGCTGCTTTCACCGAGAGGCTTGTGCTACAATAAAACATTGATTGCAACCTCTATCTCTTTCCTTGGGAAAGAGGCATGGGTGAGGACTTCACCTTCTCCCTTTTATTCATTCCCTGTGTGAACCACATCTCTTCAAACTCTACCCGTGATTCAGGCAATTCAAAGGCAGGACATCATCCTAAAGACTGACTTTGCCATGGCTGACATTCATCTTTCTCTACTCAGTCACTTCTCCAGCAAGAGTCAAGTCACTTTTTTATTCTCTGGCAAATCAGTGACAAATACTTGTGGACATTTTGACTCAGAGCATGTCACCTCCTCCAAAGGTCCAATCTTTCCTCAGGTTAAAATCTGACAGACACCCACAATTGCAATTTCCCCTGTGTGGCACGCCATCGTTTTAACACGTTCCCCATGGTACACGAACACTGAGCTCCATGCGAGGTTCTCCCACTCACTGTGAGTGAGCATCTGCATTTCTAGAGAATTATGCTGTTACCATCTATTTTATTTCGGATTCAAATTTTTCCTCACTTGAATTCAACATTTTTTAAGGATTATTTTTACTTCTTTTGAGGCATCTCAAACTCGCTTCTTTTCAATACTGTCAACCAGCCTATTTCACTATTATGTTACGAAGACAATGATGGCACCTGAATTCGTTTCAGAAGAGATGGAAATGCGGACACAAAAGCGAAAGGAAATGGCTAGAAAAATAAAATCCTTCATCAGCCAATGGCATAGGCAGAAAAGCACCAAAACACCCCAAAATCCTGCTCCATTGCTCCATCTGTTAGGCAAGAAAGCTGAAATTATTAGCCTGGATCTTTCTCAGATACAGCAATGTTATCTGCTGCTGTAGTCTCATGTTCTTTCACGTCTTCCAATTAAAGCAAGTAAATTGGATCAGACTGAGCTTCCTTTGTCCTTTTCACCCCTTGCAAAAGTCAGAGGTTACCATGATTTTATACCTGTTATAATTAGCCTTAACGTTGTAACCTAGGAAGAAAAAAACTAATGTTTTTTTTAGCAATAGGCTTAGTGGTTTTATCTTTTCTGCAACTGGGAGCCAAGTGTAGTCTTTCCAAACCCTCTTACAATGCATCTAACCAATTAAAGTACTTTGTTCAATTCTATTGAAAAAAGAAAATCAAACTGTGCAACAAGTTTAGGATCCACCAAGCCAGGCTAAGAGATAAATCTGAACAGAGAACTCCGGGAATATGCATTGCTCCTGCCCAAAAAGCAGGCAAACAAGGCTCAGATTTAGCTGTCGGACTCAACAACTGTTATGGGTCGATTCCAACTTGGGTGATTCCACAGTTCAAGAGATAAGAAGAGCAGAGTTTTTCCAACGCATGTCTCCCAGTGCAGCAATAACATGCACAGATCAGTGATGGGGACATAGATGTTATCTGCCAGAACCTGCTGACACATTCCGGGTCCTGTAAGAGGACTGTAGCCAAGGGGAGCCCTCTCCTCCCAACTGAAGGTCAAAGTGATGCTCCACCATGGAGAGAGCAGCAAAACTACAGTACCTGGCCTGATGGTACCAACCCTCAATGCTCTCCAAAACCAGAGCACTTTTATCAAAATATCCTTTATATTATTAAAAAAATCACTGTGGAATCATTTAAAAAATGAGGGATGGTGTTGAAACCCAGATCTTTACCTGAATTTTAGGCCTGCAGGATATGGGGGCACAATTCACACAGCACTGGAATATCAAAGTTTCCCTCAAAGCTGAAGTACGGCTTGCAAAAGATGTTTGATCTTTAAACCAGACATTAAGGGATGGGATACTACCAGTCCTATTGATATTGTTTCATGTGTAAAAAGAAAGTTTAGCCCTTGACATACCCTGCTTTATTTCATGTGTCATGCTGTAACAGACCGGATTGCTGGATATCTCCAGCATGATTCAGAAGAAATTGCAAGATAAAGAAAAGGACAATTATGAAACAGCCTGTTCAAATTTCCCCCTAACTCCTTTCAGAGAGCAGCAGGAAGTAAAAGGGTCTAATCATGCTCCTTCAGAAATCCATTTCCTTTCTGGTGAATCTGTAGATGATCTCGAGGCTCTTTTTGTCTCAAGACCCAAAACAGACCAGCTGAAGCAAAGTCTTGTGACAGTGAATTCCATGAGTTAATTATATTTCCCTTAGTAAAGGAGTTCTAAAACTTCAATTTCTTTACTGATTCTTTTTGCATCCTGCCAAAATAGATAGAGAAACACAATTTCCTCTCTTTATTCTTTTTTTTTGCTCTGAACTATATCACCCTTATGAGACTTGCCTCTTAATTTTAACTCTCAGCCTTTTCATTTCTCCTGAAATAGAGATTTTTTTTTTTCAACCCTTTAATCATTTTCACAGCCTTTCTCACAAGCTCCTGTGCTCAAACTCAAGAAAAGCTTTATTCAAGGATGCTGGTTCAAGATGTTCAAGATGGGAAACTGAAACGAAAGACAATATAGTCTCCCTTTTTCTTTCTGAATTGGAAAATAAGCTGAAGATCAAGTTATGTTATTTCAGCTACAATTTGAATGAGAACAGAGATAGACCCAACTAAATATTTCTGGTTGTTAGTTTAGTTTGATAACTCTTCAATAGAAGGACATTATGTAACTGAAGAACTCTTGGTTCTTCCAGACGTTCTTCATTCTGTCCTTTCCTTCTTTATCTCTACATTCTCTCATAGGCCATTCACACCTGCCTAAACCCATATTCATGGCGTGTATGTGTCCTGTTTTTCAGACCCTCACTGGCCAATTCGACATATATTCTTAATAACAGGAATGTGGAAAGAGTAAACATTAGCCTATCTCCATTAACATCCATAAGGAATAAACTTCACAGCATTTGCAAGCAGATTTTCAAGAGGCCCAGGTACTCTTTCTATTCCCAGTGAAACACAGTACCACTCTCATCTCTATTTCTGGTCTTTTTCTTACACAGCCCAGCATGAAATACCTTGAGCCAAGTTAACAGCTAAACTCATTACTGGCAAAATCTAGGGTTTAACTCTGAAGTTATCTGAGATTCTTGTTCCAAGAAGATGCTTTTAAAAATCTACAGCTGATCACAGATCAGGCTATGTAATCCCCATTGACAGCTCTTGAAACCAAGACATCTTCTCTAGCACTGACAGAATAACCTGACCTGTTTCCTTAAGGTTCCACTCTCAGATCACTCAGAAAATAAGTTCATTTTATTGGAAGAAAGAAAGAAAGTCAGACAACTTGTCTTGGTCTCAAGGAGCATCTGCAGGCCCCCCAAACGACAGGTGCTGAACATAGATCCTACCAGGACCTGGAGCCATCCAAGGATTCTTGTACAAACAAGAGCCTGTTGCTCCTGACATACAGGATTAGCTTACAATTAAAACTAGGCTGATTTTCTAAATCTTCCTTCTTTTCAACAGTCACAGCCAAGTTCTTGTCATCTGAGATGAGCAGACACTTTGCCATCAAAGTGCCACTTGGGAACTGGGACACAGCACTGAAAGTAGCATTTGAGAAGCACGAGCCTGAGAAATCCTGCACACTCCTCCACATCTAATCATGAGACAGCACTCAACACCAAATAGAGGGCTTGGGTGATTTGCATTTTTTTGGTTGTTTGTTTGTTTTTTAATGGGGAAGGAGTAATAAAATTAACATTAGTGCACTTCAGAGCTGCATTTTTATTCATTGCTTTTGGTTTTCAAATCCCAACATTTATACCCAGTAGCTAGATAAGCAATTCTTTCCATTGATACAGAACAGCAAACAGTTAAACAAATACCCACTCTGCCAGGGCAGGATCAGAGATTAGGAGCAGATCACAAGGCCCAAAGTCCTCTCTCCACACCTGCAGTCTCTGTAATTGCCTGTGCATGGTACATCTGGTCCACTCGGAAGAGGCAATATTTCCCTGCCACCTTCCTCCTTTCAAGAGCCATAAAAAGCTAAAACCACTGTCTGGACTCTGTACTAATTATCCTGGCTGGCTTTGATGAATCCCTGGCTGTGATGAGGAAGCACGCCTCCTTTCGTGTGCTATGGCCATTTTTGCTGGGTAGCAGCCCAGCTTCAGGGTCTGAAGGTCAAGTACACTTCAGGTTATGTCCAGCACCACTCTCCTTATGAGCCAAAAGCTTGAGAGAAACACAGAATCCCAGAATCATAAAGGTCGGGAAATATCACTCAGATCATGGAGTCCAACCCCATCCCCACTGACCATGTCCCTCAGTGCCCTTTCTGAAACACCTCCATGGTCAATGACCCCACTGCTTTCCCCTGGGCATCTTTCAGAGAAGGAACATAAAAACAAGCACAAAATGTGAAAATCAGCACAAAATAAAACCAAAACAAAAAACAACTGAAGAAATGCTCCAAATTTTATCTCGATTCAGAGAAAAACTATTTGTCAGCGCCTTTTCTGGCTTACTGCGCAGTACCCATCACTTATCAGTTAACATACCAGGTATTCAATATCTTGAATTCAGTTCTAATAAAGTAAGAAAGGAGCGTGTTGATCTCATTATTTCTTTGCCCTTCAGAAATATCCTGACCTGAAACGCTCAGTGTGTCACAACAGGGAGAGCAGAGCCTTGCTTCAAGGCTAACTTCTGCCAGGGAAGGGCTGGATCCACCTGTGGCTCCTCTGGGGGTCTGTGACCATCTGCAGCCCTTTGCTTCTTAAGCTTCCCAGCGTGGCTTCAGCTTCCCATGAGCCCAGATGGTCAAGTGACAGTCAAAAGGACAACTTAAATGTATGGTCCATACTGAGGGATCACATGCCCTCTCCTCTCCTAGTTACCAGACGCTTGTTTTCTCTGCCTTCCTCCATCACTGCTCCAGCACAACTGTCAGATCTCCACTTAACACTTTGCGTTCAGGAAAACAAGTTAATTCCCTTTCCCTCATCCCATTTCTATTTAATTTAATTTCAGGATGCACCCTGAGCTTTCCTGAGACAGCAAGCATTCATCCATCTTTGGAGCACAAAATAAATAGAGAACAGTGATCATCTCCATTAAAATCTGTAGATGTTTTGTTTTTAGCATGACTCATGCATAATGCTAACAGCAATCAGACTTGGCCCGTCACCACCTGTACTGTACAACAAGCCTTACTTATTTTCCATGAGATAACTTCTCAAGATAAAGCTTGACCCTTTTAAAACATTCATTTGCCCAACTCCTGTTGCTGCTCAGCTTTGCTTTCTAGCAGAGACACAGAGAAAGTTCCATGCAGAAAGAAAGAAATTAGCATTTCCCTGCACCCACCTCCTTTATTCCCTGGCTGTCTCGATCTGAAGCTTTAAAAAGAAAACACCAAGCATACTGTCTAAGCATAACTGGAAGTGCTTTCAAGGCTTTTTGTTATTCTACTTTTATTTTGCTTTTCAAATTACTATCCTCTATGGCTATTTGGAGGTGATTTGGAGGTGGGGGGGATTCAACCATTCTCTGCAGTACACAAGCACTAGTCACGTCGGGCCCTATAATTCAGTCATCCTACTCTAAGAGCTATTGAATTCAAATGTGCGTGGAGAGTAAATGTTAGAGACTACAGGCATCTATGTTGTTTGACAGCTTTAGGAATTCCAGCCCTTAACCAGACATTCACTTTTCAAACTATTTCCCGGCCTCATTACACCTCAATCAAAAAGGTTGTACCTAAAGGGTACAATCCACCTCAGGCTGGAAGATCAGATCTCTGCAGCCCACTGTGCAGACCAGGCTTGATTCCTGTGCTTCTCCCTTTGATAGTCATTGCCGCAACTAAGCCTGCTGCTGCTTCTCATGCACTGCACCAGAAATAGCATCTTAGACTGCCCACGTATGGAGACAGCCCTGGTAACTAGCAAAGCAAATATCAGGGATGAACAGGTCCTTGTTATTAAAGGAATTACCTTCCAGATTATTAGCATCACCACAACCTACCGTCCAGACAGTCGAGATAATTCTAGCTGTTGTAATTTGTTCCCAACTGCCTGAGACATCAGAAATTGCATGGATACTTCGTACATATCTTTTGGCAGCTCTTGGCCTGGCACATGCTGTCTCTGTCAGTCCCACCCAGAGATCCAGGCAGCTGATCCAGCTGGCTCAAGGCAACACCAAGACTCTTTGAGAGTGCTCAATGCAGGCCGATTAAAAGCCAAAAAACAATTAACTCTGTTCATAAATGACAGATCGTGAGATTTCTTATTAAGTGCTCCATTTATTCATACCAGTCATCAGCCACTCTTAGTGCTGGACAAACAGTGCACATAGTTGTGGTCGCTGCCTCCCAAGGGATCTAATGGAAGTGGGGAAGGACCAAAAGAGCAGCATGAGTCAGTGGTGCACTCATGTTCAGGGAGGTCGTGTAGCTGAGGTCTCTGATAGGGGAAAAGATGGAGACTCATAAAACCATAAACACACAGAAAAAGGAATAAATTGCTTCCCAGATCTCACAAAATCTAGGAGATACCAATGGAAATCTCAGGTAGCCTGTGAGGAAGAGGAATAAGCAGCAGCACACTTTGTGGTGAGTAGCTGAATCATGAAATCTTTTACGCAAGACATGGCGAAGCCAAAATTATCAACAGGCTCCAGAACACGTAGGAGGAGAGTCCCCTCATATCTCTCAGTTTCAAAGCCAAGAGACCCATCTTTCCCATGAGCTACAGCAAGAACAGATCTGAGCCCTGAAGGCCCTGAATGCGGGTCCATAGGTCCACCCATGTAACCAAGGGATCTGGATGTGGGGAGGGCTCTGTTTCCAGAGCAGCAATAGAAAGCAAATAGATTCCCCTGATCTTCCCTCAAGAACAGCGCATTACGGCCATATATTCCCAGGCCAGTTGGGCATTTGCCTATTCTTTTTCCTTTGGTCATTTAGAGTCACTAATGGGTGATGTGATCACAGGAACAAATGCAAGCCCATAAAAACGTGAAAAATAAAATGAACAGGATCAATAAATTACGTGTGTCTCCACAACAGCAACGGGCACATCACAGCAGGGCACATTTCCTCAATACTCGTCTACAACTGGAGGAGTTCATAAGAAATAAATAAAAATAAATTACAGAGGGAAGAAGATCTTCCAGGAAGCAGCAGTCTATTATTTTCCCAGGCCTTTATTAACAGCAGATTCACAGGCTTTCTTGGAAGAAAATGAGAAAAAAACACGGCAGCTCTGCTGTCAAAAGAAACTAGGGGAGTATTTTCTGGAACAGCAACCAAGCTTTTTAGGACCACTATCTATTAGCCTCCAGTTTAGCTCAATAGGATATTGATCCCGGTCATATAGAACAGAACCCTGATTTATTTTCTGATTAACAAGTTTGATCGTTGGATTTTGACAAACAAGATGTCCAATGCTGCAGATAAATGGAAAAAAAAACAACAACAACCATATTTATCAGTAATAACAATATGAAGGCTTTGAGCAGCAAAAGCTAGGGAGGGGTGTGTCAAAAAAAGCAGGTGTGGGAAGGGTTACTGCACGATCATTTTAACATTTACATAAGGGTAAGTTCAATTAATGCAGAGTCTTCCCCCACAGCCTCCTCCAAAACACACTCAGACACTGGCTGGCCTTCTTCCTATGGAAACAGCCAACGAGAGAAAAGATGCTCTTTGCTTTCATGGGTATTTTAGTTAAAAGCTGAAAATGAGATCAACTTTTCTGCCATTTGCTATCTACCTTAAAAACGTGCACCCAACAGGATTAGCAGGTGTACAACCCTGCGTGTGATATCATGAAACGCAGTCCATGGTCCTTTCATGTTTATATGGGTAAGAAATCAAAACCCTTCTATAGTATTGAAGATCAATGTGAAACTGAGCTTAGGAACCGAACATCGATCGCTGCCTGAGAAACATGAAGTAACATTTTCAAGTAGAAATCCTGCACATATGGCAAAGGAAAGCTTTTGATACGGAGTAGTAAAATGATACTTCAAAACCTGATGTCCTACATAACCGTATTTGTAAGAATACATGAAGCACAAGTTCAGCACTGTCCTTTATTATTATTATTATTATTATTCTCTGATAAATTACAGAACCTGGCTTGATTTTGGCTTGATTTTTATCTTATTTTTTCCAGCAGATTCGTGATCGCCTTCCACAGAAAGGAAAATTAAAGCACCAGTTGTGCTACCACCTCCCTGGAGAAACAGCCGGGGCTGTTAGCAGTGAGTGTTCTTCCTCAGCAGCCTGCCTTCAAAGTCTAAAAGCAGAAATACCAAGCTGCTATCTATCTGCAGTAAAACCCTCGCTCAGACTTCCCCTTGAGGAGCAGCTAGCCAAGCAGAGAAGGCAATGGGTGACTGAAAGGGTTTCTGGCCACTGAAGGAAGCTTAAGAAAGAGGAGCATCTGCTTTCTAGCACAGACCCATGGCAACACAGCAGTGAGGTAAAACATAAGGATCTAGGAAATTCAGAACAAAACACAGCAGGCTGCAGAGAAAATTCTAATTTAACCCTGTGTTAATCTGCAGATCGTTCAATCTGATTTCTCTACTGCAGGTCCTACCACATCATTAGTGGATATGCAAATACAGCCCCAGATTCAGAAAAGCATTTACCCAACCAAGCACACCTGGTGCTTTCAGTAGAGCCAAACACCAACACTTGGTCACAAGCTCAAGAGCCTCGTTAAATCCAGCCCTCTGTTTACAGGATTAGAGGGCTGTAGATTTCCTCACTGGAGCTCACCCTTGGGCTTGGTGGTTTATACACTGCCTTCCCCACACTGCCTGCCTGGTGGGAAGTCCATGTACAAGACAGCTTCAATACAGCCCAGCTAGCATCACCATTGGAAACCAGAAGCTTTGACATTAACAGGATTGTACTTCAAAAGAATAAGCATGTTTGCAGATGGCAACAGGGTTCCTTATTACAGCTGCCTAATCAAGCTGATATTCTGCAATTATACTCCAAGATCAAACAGCACTCGCAATAAAACTGGCACCAGAAGGATGTCACGCCTATACATTGAGCATTCAATCGTGATTCCACAAGCAAGGCACACGCTCTCAGTCTCAGATGCTATTGCAAAACATTGAAAGTTTCGACCCCAGCTCGGTGTTTTTTTAACTATACGTGTTTTGATCCTCAGCCTGTGTTTGTAAAACAAACAAACAACAGGTAAAATCCAGTTAAATGGCTTTAATTTGGGAAAGCTTTTAAGTAGGACCTGAAGTACAGAATCATTGGAGCCAGCCAGGCTCAAACATGTACTTGAGTGTTTTGCTGAGGGATAAAATTAAAGCAAGTTCTTCCCAGAACCAGGCCTTAGTTCTGGTGGTTGGGTGGCTGGATTTTCCATTTCTCTGAGCACAGAGAAGGGCACATTGAAAACCAGAAATCAGAACATGCTATTGGTGCAAATAATTGTAGCATCTATGCTAGTTCTTTTTTCAATCCTGATATCCTGTGTGCTTCTAAGTATGTAAATCTGATTCTCCTTGTGGCTCCACTGAAGTTTCTATTGATTAAATACCCAGCCCCAGCAGCAGGAGGATCAAGCCCTGCATATTTATTTTCTTCCTCTCAATACATACAGAACTCCCTTTGGCTTCTCAATTGCTATATCACATGGTACGCTGAATGAAAATAGAATTACAGATTATAGAATTACAGTGCTAATGTGCCCAATGAATATATTTGTATATGTATGCCAGCATTCTCCTACCAGCATCCTACTGTACACCACTAAGTAGACCAAAGAATATATATTCATCACACCTGGAAGGTTTGTGAAATGAGTGCATGTTAGTAACAAGAACCAGTGTTCACTCTTCCTAGACAAAAACTGAGATTCCAAGATGAAGGCTGCAAGATCAGGACCTCATGCGGACCTTTATAAACCCTAATGCTCACAGTGGAGTACAATCTGCACACACTAAGAGTTACTTAACGATTGTATTTTCATTATCCACTAGATAAACATAGAAACTGTTGCAACGTGTAACAAGAAAACGTAAGCATTTCCAAGAAATAAATTAGTGGTGTCTCTTCAATTAGGATACAAAATCCACAGATAACACTTTCAACCATGACCTTACAAGACATGCACCCTCCTTGAATTATTTTCAGCAACGCTGTTCAACAGCAAACTAAATTCATCCCTACAGAAGCTTCACTGATTTCAGCATAATAACACCTTAAAGATGGGATGTGTTTAATTTGCTAGCTCACTCTACATTGACTTTTGAAGTCAGCCCATAATGTCAGAAGATGGATTGATTTAAATCAGGTTCAAGTACCTGGTGGCAATTAGAACCTGCAACGCCTGAGAAATGTCAGTGAGTATCCGGATGAGATACAAGCCAGCATATACACAAATAAATCTCCCCAAAGTCTCACTGTAGTTGATTCAAACAATGCTTTGAAAGTGACTCACTCAGCTCAATAATCATCATTTAAAGACAGTAAGGTCAGAAATGCAGTTTTAAAGCAATGTTTCACCACAACCACTTCCACTCTAACCCACACTTTAAAAATAATGCAAATCAAAACAAGACTAACCCCCTAAACTTAAGAGCAAGAGGAGGTCACTTACCCTGTGAGGACCACAACAAAATCCATCACGTTCCAACCGTTTCGGAGATAAGAGCCTTTGTGAAAAACAAACCCCAGAGCGATGATTTTTATACCAGCTTCAAAACAAAATATTCCAATAAAGTACGGCTCGGTGTCATCCTGCAAAGAATGAAAAGCAGAAGCGTCAATGAGATACCCACACCACTGCAATTTCCTCAACTATTATAGAATAAATCCATGCACCAGCTCCCAGTTCTTTTCAACTTTGGACAGAGTTGAAGCCAAAAGGTTCAAGCATATTGAAACTAAGCATACAGAAGGATACCTGAATTATTCTTCTGAGGATAAATTTGGCTTTGTATGTGGAAATTCTATCATCTGCCTTTATTCCAGGGGTTTCCCCCCACACCTTTCACAATTACTCAAATTCCTGGAAAAAACTTTAATACTGACATCTTGCTCCAGGTATCTAAATGTGAAGCCACATTTCTGTAGTTACTGACATGGAAGGAAGCATGTTTCTGTTTCCTGGATGAACTGTAAAAACAAATGAGAGTAATCTGGGGAAAACAAACTTACAAACACCATCAGGAAGTCTTTTATCATTTATTCCATCACTTCTTTCACTCTTTCTGCTTCATGTTCCACAGCATCAGATCTATCTATTTTTGTTTTGTTGTGTGTCTAATTCAGGACAAAACCTAATTTCCTTCCGTTAACAGCGAAAGCAGAAAGATTTTTGTCTCATGCCCCTATTGAAACTAAGGACTCACAGCTTCATACCCTAACTCAATAAAGAGGAGACCAAGCTTAGAGCTTTACTTATCTTCCTTTCCATCTTTGGTACCTGCTCCCTCAATATGATATTGATAAGGTTTAAAGAAATTCATTTCTAAAAGGAAGCAATCACAGTTGGAAAAAGAGACATCAGCAAGAAACAAGAGCAAAGTAAAAGGTGAAAGAACCAGGTGTCTGTTTCAAGAGCATATTAAGCAGCTTCAGCACCTGTATCCAGTTTTCACATGTGCCTTAGATCCATGAGTTCAGCTGAAGGTAATGGAAGTGAGAGAGCCCTACTTAAAAGGAAGCAAACTACCAAATTAGGAAATTAGAGAATCCTTATTAGAGTAGCTTTGATAATTCCAATCAAGAGTTGAGCTGTTGGGTGCAGCTGTTTATATGTTGCAGTTCTGCTAATGTTAAAAAGCACTTTACTTTGTGCAGAAAGAACAAAAATGTCAAGTTTTTGTGGCCACAAGAAAGAAAGGAGTAGTTTTGACACAAGCATTTATTCTACAAACATAACAACCCAGCACTGGCACGCACACCATGCTTTAGGCATGATGGTTGTTATAGAAAGACAGCTTTTCTCTTACAGAAGAACAACATGATAGCACACCCTTCCCATAAGTGAAGTGGCCTTGAACACTTATCACGTTGATGAATACCCAACTCAGAAAAATCAATCCTGCAGCACTAATCCCTGAGGGTACCTCTAAGCTGTTGGAAATAACTACGTGTAGACAGGCTTTTCCATCAGCAGCTGAATCAAACTTATGTTTCCCACCACGAAGAGTCCTGCATCCCCACACACATCTCAGTGACACAAAACTTCTAAATCCTTCATCCTACAGCATCTCTAGTCTCTTCTACCTTTCTTAACCTCAGAGCTCCCCCTGCTATTCCCCTGTGGCCAGACAAGAAGGAAGAGAGGTCTGAAATTATCATACATGGTTTAAGGAGAAACTACCTTACTGTTCCCTTAGCTTTCCTTTACATGCACAGAGCTAGAGACTAGCTGCCTAGTTGCCTGCTCTTCACCCCCACAACGCCTTCCAGATCAACAAGCAGCTAAAATCATCACAAAACAAAGGTGTCCTAGGCTATCCTTCATTTCCAAAACACATCTACCAATGGGCCTCTAAAAAGAGCTTTCCTACCACATTATAAAATAAGTTTTAAAATTCCTCCACTCCAAATGCACTCCCTGCTTATTACTCCTTCACTTCCTGAAAGCTTTACATCTACTCTGCTACTAGTCATACACCCTATCTAGGTCAGATGCCTTGTGGTTACAGCTCCCATCTTTAAAGGACCAGTGTTCAGGTACTCGAGGGTTTTATAGAATATGTTTTTTTCCTAAAGCTAGGAGTATACAGAGCTCTTAAGAAGTGGGTCAAAAAAGTTCTTATCAACATCTAAGAAATCAGGAAGGATGTGGGTGACTGCCATCAGCAACACTGAAACAGCTCTGCTGTCAACTCAGAAATCCTGCATCCAGGGCATCCTGCAACCCCTTTCAAATTGGGTACTGGGGTCATGCTTGAATTCAAGTTTAAGGAAGTAGGAGATGATAAGTATCAATGTGAATGCTTAGAAAGAGGGTGGAGAATTTGGGCAGCAGCCAGAGCTGTGCCAGCAGGTTGTTTGCTGTGGACACAGCAAAGCTTGAGTCTGGGCCAAACACACATTTAATCAATATGTTTCAGATCAGAAACAACTTCTGCGTCTGGGAAGTCATTACTATTCCTAGTCCATTTCCTAATGTCTTTCCTTGGCCTTTGGATGTGACAGCCTTAATAGGTTTGGGTGTGTAAGCCTTTGTTCATGAAAAGCTTAATATGAACAGCTCATATGTGGCTGCATGAAGTGCCAGTGAATAGGTTAAAGAATTAAATCCATTGAGGAAGTGAAGGATCTGTCATACTGAATATCTGAGAAAACAATTATGTTCCATCCTCACATCAAGACCAAACGAACACTAGGAGCCCTATAGCGACACACATCCTACAGACCCATTGATATCTTCAAGCAGCCTATCCACCAGAGCAGAGCAGAAAACATATTTCTTATCCTGTGTGTTCAGATATTGTCTCTGTCAGTCTGAGAAAAATACATGGTCTACAGAAGAGAAATCAGCAGGACAATGGAGAGAGCACAAGCACACCTCAGGCTGGACAGCCAAGAACACAATGGCCAAAGCATCCACTTGCAAGGTCATTCAGGCTTCGATTTGAAGCTCACCTTCCCACATCTGGAGCTCTCACCATCAAGCTCCAAGCCAATCAGTGCAATTCCCTCATCATATTTTATCCTGGCATTGCTCCAAAGTGTATAAACAATGCAATATTTATTAGAACATGAAGAGACTGCCTCTACAACCTATTGGCTAAGGCATTCAGCTGAGATGGAGAGCAGTAAGCTCGAAGCATTCCTGCTCCAGTGGGTAATTACTGATTTGAAGTAAAAACTTTGAGCAGCCAAAGAATGCCAGGCTCCCAGATCAGCACAGGCAAGAGTCTAGGGAGTAGAGCATTCCTCTTCCAGTGGGTGTAAGAGCTTATTTCTTTTGCCTGAAAAACAAGAGCTTGCAGGCAAGGATCCAACTCACTCATAACTGCTTTAACCACCAGACTGAGGTATGTTCAGAGCCTTGATTTTGACTCCCATTCTAGTGTCAAGTAACTTTTTCCAGTCACAGATGAGAGATACATTTCTGCCCAAACAATTGGGTTTTTACAAAGTTTCCAAACATTGGTTATCATTTTCCTGGATTTGATTAGCAGACTAATCTCCCCCATCCTAACTTGATAGAAACAATAAGGTTATGCTTCCATATCTTTTTCTTAGGAGAGACAAAGGAGTGAAGGAAAAAAAGGAAGGGGTTCGCCCATGACCCGGCTGGACCCAGCCACGTGCTCCGGGAGAGGGGGAAGGACAGAGAGAGAGCAGATCGTTTTAACAAAGAGAAAACACAATGGCAACGATCTGAGGAGGAACGAGAATTGACTAAACGTAACCAAATCAAACACAACGAGAGAGACGAGACTACCCGAAGCAGGAGTCGAACCACGGCGGTGCGAGGGAAGCACGTGCTTTGCTCCGCGGCGAGCTGAGACGGTCAGAAGCAGAAAGCGGCTGGGGTCCGGTCCGGAGTCCCAGCCCACTTCCTCTTCGTTTTAAGTCCTCTGGGGATGTTACCCCTCCCCTCCGGGAACCCAAAATGCCGGAAACACGGAACCAGAACATTAACTCTTTAACTGCCGCTGTTCTGCATGATGTTCGGATGTGGAATACCGACAACACAATCACAAAACCACAACACGTATAAGCCTCAGTTGTGCAGAAACTCCAGACAAGAAATTAACCAAGCCCTGAGACAAAATAGGCATCAACTACAAACTACACACTGAATATGAACTAAAAAAGATTACTTATAACTCAGCCATTCCAGCTCGTGAAATACTGCATATACTGATATATCACTTGCTCTTCCCATGTACTCAATTAACCTTGCTTGTCAAGTAACATGAGCATGGAAAGCAAATTGAGATCGCACTGCAGAATCGTATCTTGGTTCCCTGGGGAGATGCATTGTGGAAAATCTTGATCAGAAGAAAAAAATAATGAAAATATTTGCAAGGATTCTTCTTTCATCTTTTTCTCTTATTTAACAAACAGATGACCTTAAGATTCCTTTCTATCTGTGGTACAAAGTACCACAAAAATTGAGGGATAATTCTTCCTTCATCTCCAAGACAGAACCAACAAGTTAGGCACTGTGCACTTAATTCATTCAGTTATCTTACACCACTGTTAATGACAGTGCCCGCACAGTCGTGACATGGGCAGAAAGCAAAAGAGTGCACGGAAGCACAGGGTACTGAAAAACAGAACTAATGCAATGGAGAAAAGGAGCAATAAATACCATCCAGGATCCATCTGAAAAACCAGGGATATAGCACAACTTAGGAACCATGTGCTAACCATACCACCTCCAGCATAAAATAACATATCAACATAAGGTTACCAGGCCAGAATATTCACAAAACTACCTTTCCCCTTCACTATATGTTTAAGAACCATGTATGGAACTCTGGAATTTTCCCAGCTCAGTTATTTTCCTAAATCTGTGCTTTGATCTCAAACCCAGATTTACCTTTCTACCAGATCAAACATACAAAAGCATACTGTCATCTAATGCAAAAAGTTCAACACATTTTTCCTTTTTTTTCATCATAATATCTTAACTAGAAGTCAGAGAACAGGAGTTGGAAGGGACCTCTGGAAGATAATTTAGTCCAACACAATAATAGTAATTAACACAAAAGGTGACTAGAGTACAATGTAAGTAGGCAGACAGCATCAGCAGATACTTTTCCAAAAAGGCAGTATCGACCAGCTGAGCCTGAAATTCTTTCTAGATCTATCATTTACAAACTTCCCCCCCCCCTGTTTCCTGTTTTGTTTTCTTTTTCTGTTTTGAAGACTGAAAATGTGAAAGTTGCCCACTGTTATGGACCAGACTTAGAAACTGTAGCAACCAGCTTTCAGAGGTTCAAGAGTTAGACAAGAAGGATAGTATTATCGTTGCTTCAATATTTTAATGTCTACATGTAAAACACATGGAAATACATATTTATTCATCCTTTGAACATACACCAGGACTAATTAATTTAGGCATGAAATACATTCCAGATCATTAACAGCAGGAGAAAAAAAAAATCAGACCAAGTATTATCCATTTTTTCCTACAGCGATGATAAGTGAAAGAATGATTTTGAAGCTATTCTTATATTTCCTTCTGAAATAAGGTAATTGAGCTCATTACCATAAAGCCTGCTGGTAAATTATTTCCCTCTGTAAGTTGGTTTCCTTTTTGGCAGGGGAATGTAATATTCTAAATCCAAAGTTTGCTTTGTATGGTCCTTAATATACAGCTGTAGCTGGAAGACAGCTGAAAGACTCACAGGCCTAAAGGTTATTCTGTTCTAACACTTCCTCTGAAAATATCAAAGATGTTCATTTGATTCTACACATAAATCTGAGAGGCTCCTTCCTGTCTTGGTCTATATACAATGTAAGTTTGCTGCTCTTCTGTTATGCTGTAAAGTCCCTCACATTTCTTGAAATTGCACAGGATTGGCTAGCGTGATGAAGCATTCTTGTGCTTACAGAATCTGGAGGCTGTAGTTCTGTTTGTTGTCAATACCTTATTTGTTCTGATTGTAAGTTCAATTTCTATTTGTTTACATATGGATCTTGAAAATAGATACAAGCATCCACAACATTGGGTGGCTGGTTGCTTTTTGTATTAGACTAGAAGGAAAAATATCTAAATAAATGAATAGAACTCACCAATCTCTCCGACATAGGTGTCTTGTCTCCATCCGGCAAATGTTGTTCCAGAGCCAGCACAATACAATTGGCTATGATTGTAGCTAAAATCATGTATTCAAATGGAGTGGGAACCAGAAGTTAAAGAAAAAAAAAATCAAGACAGCACAAGAAGAACCACAACTAAACTCATTTCTACCTAAAGCAATTACATTAATTGAATGCTTAAAGATCTGTTATCTCTTTTGGACATGTTTGGTCTCCTAGACTTCCTCAGTTCTTTTGGGGGGTATCTTTGGAAGAAGAACAGGAAACAAGATCTCTTCTTTGTGAAAGTTAGGGACTTACACAAAGTCAGAGCTACTCAAGGTGAAGTGAAACAAGGATGAAGAAAAGAAGAAAATAAAAAGTAAATAAACCCAGAAAGCTCTATTTTTTTATCATTTTTGAATGAGATTAATGACCCAAACAGCAACAGAATAGGTAGTACAGCTGTATGTAATCTGCTGAATTATTATTCACAAAATTTGCCATCATTTAACTTGTTTACGTTGTGTAAACTAATGATGGACTAGGTAAGCTCAATTTAGAGTGTCTACACAGGTCCAAAACTTGAATTACTACTAGATTGGAACACCTGCTCCTGGTGAGAACAAAATAGTCAGCTCTCTATCGAGATGCAGGAGGGAAGAGATCTTTAAGGAAAGAAGGCAGACCCAACACAGGGTAGCCCCTCGTCTCATGCCTTCATCCTAGCCCTGAGCCTTTGCGTGTCTCGGCGCTCCTAGGGCGGAGCCGCGTCGCGTGCGGCAACGTTCCCCCAGCACCGCGGACAGCTCCGTACCACACAGCGGGAAATGGGCATCAGAAGGTTGGGTCGAGCCTGTCAGCACCGCGGACAGCGCCCATTCGGCAACGCGGATAGCGCCGTTCAGCACCACGGACAGCGCCTTCCCTGTCTGCCCCCGCCCTCCTGGGCCGCAGCTCGGCCGTGGGGACCTGCTGGTGGCTCTGTTGAGCCGGCTGGCTCCGCAGCGCCGTGGGCCCCCTTCCCACACTAAGCCCTAAAACAGCAGTAGCCCAAGAGGCTAGCAAAGGATAGAATGTATCTAGCCCTGCAGGTAAATGCAACGCTTTGGTTGCCACTGGGGCTTTGGAGCTTGTTTATTCAGAATTGAATGCAGGGAGCAGAAATGGATAAGGAAGTACAACAGTGCCTGTGGTTCTATAATTCAGATAGAGAGATCAATACCTGTGTGTATTCAGGAGGAAAGGTAGTGCGTTCACTCCACTGGTGTATTCTTTCCTGTTAGCCTCTTTGGAAGTGAACGCTTGGGAAGACTAAAGGGGAGCCGGCCTCCATGGCAATTGAAAGTGTTGCTAGGAGGCTGGGAGAAGGCCTTCCTGATGTTAGCTCACAATTAATTGGTGTGTGTTCAAATGAAAACAACCAGTTCCCTTGAGATCGCCAGTGTAATGCACTCCTGTACACACACGCACGTACACACACGCACACACTACATCTACTCCCTGGTAACCTCAGTTAATCTTGGAAGAAGAGCCTACTTCCCTTTTCTCACAGCTTACAACCCCTCAGTGTGTATCATTACAAGCAGAACCTCCTTCTAAGGAAGATATCTGCAGCTCACTCGGCCTGGAAGCTGGTTCTGAGACAGAAAGCATCTGCCCCTTTCACAATACAACAGACGAGCTTTCTCTTCACTTACTGCCTTCCTCTCTCACAAAGCTTTGCTTTTTTTTGTTTTGTTTTCGTTTCTAGGACAGGTTAAGCTTAGCTAAGGTACTTAATTCAAAGTGATAAAATTCCTGTTGGTTCCAATGGATTCAGGATGTAAGGTACTGAAAAAACAGCTGCAATGGTTGTGTTAGTGGGATTTCACAAGGTACCTTAGCTATCAATGTCTCTCCTATCGATGCAGTTTAATGCCAAGGTGTCACCATTTTTATCTTACATTTATTTTTCTATTCAGAGTTAGAAATAAGAGTTGTAAGTCTATAAGATGGAAATAAGAATCAGGATTCATTAGCAGAAATCTCACAAATCCATTAATATTTCATTTAAATTGTAGAAATACCAATCTATGCAACTGTATATCTCAGACCTAAATACACACTGGAATGTGTGTATGCCTAGCACCCCTGGCACAGTCAAAAGCACACTCTGCTGCTCCCACAGAAGCATTTTTCTGTGGTACCAAGCTACACAGCCATACATTATGTCAGACACAAGGATCTATGTCGCACACACCCATTACACACACTGGATCACACATGCACATCTATATCAGCAGCAGACACTCATCCTCAGCTGACTAGAGGGGTCTCATTCCCCATGTCTCCCCCCTCCCCAGCTTCCCCACCATGCCCACACAACCTCCCTGAAAGGATATGGCCATTCTGTTATTCTCTTGGCATATTTCCGTATAACATTATCTTCACTGAAGATGAAGAGGGATCTGTTGACTGTGAAGCAGTTCTGTTTGACAGGGATGGGGTTGTAGAGAGCCATAGTCCGGGCCCTCTGAGCCATCGACTGCTTATACATCCTTTGGCCGGCTTGGGGGCCACCTTGCCGGCTGCTCCCTCTTCCAGCCCCGGCCGGCCCTCCACCTCCATAGCGTGTTGGCAGATCATCCCCGAACCGAGCCATTCTCTCAGCGCACGGAGCCGGGTGCTACAATCCAATCTGGCAGCCGAGACGAGAGGAAGACGCATCACAGCGCGCAGCACTTCTCCCTCCGGGGGCTTCTGTTGCGGGGTCGGGATTGATCGCACCAAAATATATAGCTAGATCTTAAAAAAATAATCATAAAAAAATCCCTTCCCTTCCTCCGCCCTTCCTCTTCGCTCGCCGCTGGGGCTGCCCGGGTAGAAGGAAGGTGCCGATGCTCCTCTCACCTCCCCACACAGGTGCCGTCTCTTCGCCCCGACCTCATGGCCGATGCCGCGGGGCTGACGCGGTCTCTACCGCGGCGACCGACGGGGCTTCTGGGCTGGGAAGGGGCTGCGCTGCTGCCGTACCCACCGCCGGAGCGTTCCGCCGTGCCCAGCCCAGCCCGGCCCGGCCCTGCCCGGCCCCGCCGCATGTGATGCCCGGAGCCAATCGGTCGCCGCGGCTCCGCCCGCTCCAGTCACCGGCACCGGGAGGCGGGGAGGAAAGGAAGGAGCCGACCCGGCCCGGCCGCCACCTCCCACCCCGCTAAATACGGTGGAACCGCGGCCACTCCCCGGGGCGGCGGGGGGAAGGAGGATCCGAGTGCCCCCAGCTCCATGAACGGCTCCGCGGCCGCGCAAAGCCCCAGCCAGGGAGCGCGGGTGGAGGGGTTGGGGGACAGGCGAGGCAGCCCCCGCGCCTGCGCACCGCTGCCCAGATGTGCGCTGCCCAGCTCCTGCACCCATGGCAGCGGCAGGGCAATGGGGCTCCAGTCCCCTCTGCTACTGAGATCCCTGGGGAAGGTTTGGAGAAATGGAGGGGTTGAGGTTGAGAGGGCTCCATCTGGCTCCTGCAGGATGGAAGGGGGCTGCAAAGCAAGAGGCACACGGATAATGTGGTGCAAAGCTGAGGGTGCACAGGCCGGCTTAAAATGGACAGCTGCGTCCTGGAGAACTTGGCTTCCCCTCAAGGAGCTGTAGAAGGAAGCAGCAAGGGAGGAAGGCACAGCAGTTCTTGCTGTCTTGAGGGTTGGTCAAAGCCACCTGAAGCCCTGGGCACAAGATCAGTGAGGCTGGTGAGGCTGCAGTTTGCTCTTCTACATGTTTTTGAGAGGCTGAAAAACATAAATCAGGACTTGCTCCCCAATCCCAGCTCTGCATAATCTGCAGGTTGAGTTGAATGCTGAAGTGGTAAAAGCTTTGCCTGGAGAAGGAAGAGGAAGTCTTTGGGAAACAGCCTCACGCTTCAGCTACCACCAGGTTGCTCCAGCACCCACTAGTTCAGGACCCCCACAACGCCCAAAACCATCCCTGGGTAGAGATTAATTTCCTCATGTAAGTCATCATCTGTTAAGCATCACACTGAACATGATCCCCACAAATGGACTCACCAAAAGCCACGTCATCTTTTTACCAAGGCAGAGGGAGGGTGCAGGGAGCACACAGCTCATGGGCTGACAAGAGTGGGAGGTGCTCTTTCCCTTTAGTTTTCCCTAAAAATATCATTTTCACCCTCACTGCAGTTTTTCCTATAATGAATTTAGATTTTCATCTGAAGAGCACGTCCCCCCCAGCTGATTTATTTTGCCTAAATTTTCACTTCTCAGCTTCTGGTCATCGAATCTAACATCCTGTGGTCTTATGCTATTCAATAGGGGAAAAACTGGCTCCTTTTGTCAGTAACCACTGGAAGGAGAAATGCCATTTTCAATAATCCCTCACCTCTCCTGATAGAAATCAGCATCTGGAAAATTAAATATATTAGCTTACAAAAAACCTTCGTGCCTGCGTCCAACAAGATGAAGGCTGGGGAAAGAAAGCTTCCAAGAGTCAAAAAATGAAACCAAACCGAACAAATAGAGAAACCCAAAGGAAATATCACGGCCTTTCATATCAAATGGCACTGAGAATCAGCTAAAACATGGACTCCTGTGTCATCTTCCCTCTGCCCCCAGAACCCACAAGCCACCAACTCCCCAGCACAGCACTGCAGGGAAGGCAGCAAACAGGGCAGTGGGGGTGTTTGTGACAGCTAGAAAATGGTGCAGTGTGGCGTGGTGTTGTTCTCTTACATCACCGCTTGCCCTTCTCTCTATCTGCATGCTCAGGATTTGTTTTGTGTTGTGTCTTTTTTTTTTCCCCCACACCATAAGGAAGATCACACAGATCTTAAGCTCTGAAATCCTTAAACACAAGAAAGAAGTTGCAATTGCAGGGATTATTTAAGCTTTAGAAAGGGAAGCATCAGGATTTAGTTGGGCTTTTTAAGATTATAAACTGAGCAGGGAGTTAAGAGACAACCAAAGGAATCAGAGCCCTGAGACAGGTCAGACATCTACATTCTGTCACTACAGGAGGGCAAAGAGCAATTTCATGGTAAATCCTAGAAATGGATTTGGTAATGAGCTGCCCCTCCCAGTATGACCTAAAGACAAAGGTGAGAAAATCATACTGCCCTCAGCTTCAGCAATGAGCTGCCCTCCTCTCTGAGCTGCTTTGCCAGGCAACCAAGCACTTCCCTGGACTTTCACCTCCATATGGAAGACAAATCCTAAGGGAGGTAATAGGCTGAGTGGAGCAGTGCTTCCACCTGGGAAGGCAGAGCTGCCTTGCTGAGACCAGACAGAGACAACGGTGTGACATTTAGGACCTTGGCACATCAGAGGAGTGAGGCACATGACTACTTGCCCTGGTGATGCAGCTGATTGGGACTCCTAGGACAGCCTGGATCCACCTCTCTGAAATTCCCAAGGTTGAGGAACATAGCAGCCACTTCAACCCAACACATACTGGAGCTCTGGACCAAGGTTATCACCAGAGAGAGCAACTTCCAAGAGCACAATATTTCCATAAAATAAATAAACAACACAGGCTGCACATTACCTTCTATTCCATAGCAAGGTCTGAAGATCTGGGCCAAGAAAAACAGCTTACAGAGCTGTTCCTGGCCACTGACTTCTCTCCTCACTCGCATGCATGCAATTTGCTCCAGCTGTGCTAGAGGAAGATCCTGCTGTGATGCAGGTAGAGAAAATTGTTAAAGGTTGTGCTCACACATGCCAGAAAATGCCAAATGGCATTATGAAAAAGACAGTGAGGGGAGGGCAGTGGGAAAGATGCTCTGTTAACTTTTGTCAGCAATACAAGGATAAAACAGTTATCAAAGGGAAAGAGAAGACTCATGAAGACACGGCTCCTCTTATGCACGTGTCACGATGCTGGCATTGCATGTAATACAAACAGCACCCTGAGTCACTGGGGCCCATTACCATCAGCTGCTGTACCAGTGTAGATTAAGAGAGACCCTGACCTGATTGCTCAGAGTTTGAGCTGGGAGTGTGGATAGTGAAAACCAGCAACAGTGGGGCAGCGCTTCCTCCTCAGAACAGCAAAGCAATGTGCTCACATGGACCCAAGAGCTCACAGCAGAGGGACTTCAACCAGATGATGGACAGAAAGCCCTAACTATTTTCTACATCAGGCTTCAAACTTCAGTTCCCTCCAATGTTTCCAAGATCATTCTTACACCATTGATCTCAAAGACAGACCGGCCATCAGGGAAAGGCTGCAAGCTCACAGCTCCTCTTCCACAGGCTGCAATTCAGCTGAGAACTTGGTCACCAGAGAGGGGAATTTGGCGAGTCAGCCTGTCTTTCAGCATGTATCTGTCTGTGCTACCAAAATGATTAAGCTCTAATCCTCATTAAGATTCAGGTCCGTCTGATGCTTAGGCTCTTCTGAAAAATCTGCCTCGATGTTTCTCAGTATATCCAGATGTCAAAACAGCTTTTCAAGTCTGACTTCAGGCAAAATAAAGTGATGTGTAGGCTCAGTTCTGGGTGAACATCACACTTGAAACCTGAGAGTGAGCAGCATCTGATTGAGCACCCTGACTCTTCCGGCCCTGATCATGAGCTACATGGGTTGGCAATGGAAAGTCAGAGGTTTATACTGGAGGAAATTCATCAGTCTCTTACCCAGAGGCCAATGCAAGTTGAAGGCATGTTGCTCCTGGGCTTCTTTCCACTTGAAACCAGCAATGGATGCTTGTCCCACACAGATGCCAGCTATCAAGCTCCCAGTACAACACTCACATGTCAAACCACACTGCAAAAGTAATCACAGTCTGCCATATTACTTTCACTGTTCATATTGAATACAGATTGATCAATGATGAAGAGCATGTAGTCTTCTCCATAATGGGCAAGAGGAGATATTCAGTCATAGAGGGGGAAAAAATGGAAAGAGGCACATGGAACACATGGGGAAATGGCTCCATGTTCTGCGTGAAGACAGTATGAAGGAGGGCTCAGTCTACTGAGGTCTTCTCAAGTCTTGAAGACCTTGAGAGTAACGCACCGCAAAACTATCTTCCCCCCCAAGCTGCAGGGTGCCAGCTGTGGTGACAGCCTGTATTCTAAAAGCAAGGAAGATGACGGTATAATTTTTGCCTACCTGCAGCTTCAGTGGGTGTTTCTGCAGCTAACGTCTGCAAGAGTTTGCCATTTGCAAGTACAACATCCTTAATTACGCAACTGCACGTGGAACGTGTCTGAGGAAGGGCACGTGGGGAGAGCAGATACCTCCTCAGTGTTTTCTTCCACTGAAACAAAAAAGGAAGAGCTTTTGCTCTGGAAGAGATGGAAACAGCGATGTGAGCAAGCTTATCTCCCAGGAGGCTTCGCTGTGGGTGAATGAAGCAGTGTTGGAGTAGTGACAGTATCTACAGTGCTGCAGCTGCAGTTAAGTGGGAATCCATCCTCATCCTTTGGGACAGACTTAGGAAAACCAGGTGAAGCCTGGACTGGGTCAGTGGCACTAACCTCACACACCTCTTGCAGCAGTGCTCCAGGAAATGCTTTTGAATCCTTTCATCAGCACGTGCTTTTTCTTCCAGATTCAATGTGGTTTTAAGGCCTTCTAACCTAGGAAATGAAACAGGTTTTAGTAACGTACGGTCAGATGACAAAGAAAACACAAGGATTAAATTTCCTATACATGGTCTTCAAAAAACTGGGCTTTGACTGAGGAGGATCGCAGATACGGGTCAGATGTCCAAGCAGGGGTTTAAAGCAGAAATAAGTTCTCTCCATTCCACAAATCCCAGCAGCTGCAAGAGCTGCCTTGGCCAGCATGCTGTGAGCACTACAGTCTGCTGGCAAAGAGCTGAGCCAAAGCCACCAGGTGTAGGGTCCACCAAGGTTTAATTTGAGCTCTCTCAATGACCCCGGGCACGTGGACATATTAAGGACAATTACAAGAAGAGATGCTTTGCTCACTTCTTTCCTGTTTCAGTTCTCTCTGTGGTACTGAAATGCTCTCTCCTCCTTTGCAGTGCACTGAAGCTTTAAGCTCACCTGGGACTTGCAATACACATAAATTGAAGAGATAGACCCGAAGTTTGGTGAAGGGCTCAGTGAGACACATGGGTTAATGGGTGCATGCACTGTCACTAGGACCAAACTGAGAAGCAAGCAAGAATAATGGGAATTAAAAAAGCAACACACACTGCACAGCCTTCTAAGATTTGAAAGGTTAACGTGCACAAAAAGGGAGAAACACAACAAAAAGCTCTGGAGCTACAGATTAACTTGAGCTCCTCAGAATCTATCGCTGCTATTAAGGCAGACGTTGAAAGGGAGGAAAAAAATAAAGAGCAAAGAAGCTGGGTGCCCTACTTCCACTGCGTTGCACTGGGAGCTGGGGCTTGGTTTTGTTTTATGCCTTTCTGTATCTTCCCTCTTTTTTCTCCCCAACCTGCAGTGAAATGCAAATGATGACGGCTTTGATAAGCAGCCTGAAAGCTGAAGAGAACTGACAGTGAAGGAATCCCCCAGGCTTAGGGCAGGTCAGTGCATTGCAAAGCAGTTCCCCCTTACCCTGGAAACCCTTTGTAGCTGGGAGGCAGCCCCAGTGAGCCCACACCAATGGAGAGCTCTGTTTATAATGGTGCATCTATTAGGAAAGCGGTCCGCTTAGCTTGGGTGCTTGTTGTTTGTTCAGCTAATGGTGAAAGTTACGTCCACATTCGAGCATAAATTAAGTATTCAGTTATTTTACAAGACACGGTAAGTCGGTCAGCCTTAGCCTCGGTAATTAGGGCTTACCATTTAATTAATCTCTTGTGGTCACATACAAGATAGAGATTGCTCTATCGCACTCCCTGTTGGCTGTCACACTAAGGAGAAGATAGACAAAGGAAAAGGAAGAGTTAATCCTTTAAATGCATCACTTACCCCACTGCACAGCATTAATTGAAGCAACCCCTGCTCCCTCTCTTCACTGGTGGAAAAACATTTGGGTTACAGGGCTATAGAATCACTCAGGTCATTGGCTCCTTGCCCAGGTGGCAGAGCAGCCCCACCGGGACTGTTTGCTGTAAAGGAGAAGGAAAGAACCGCTGCTGCAACTCTGGCCAGAGAAATGCTGAGCTATCAGGGTTGTGCCTGCCATGAGCCTACAAGTGGCTGCACAGACTCTGAGGCCCGCGGCTCTTGATTTCAGGAGAAGCAGAGGACACCAGGAAGAGCTGCTGGCATGCAGCAGCGTGGCTTTCAAAGTGAAGTAGGTGTCTGACTAATACAATGCATCAAGGCCGGGATGATTTGCAAGGGGAACTGCTGGGGAAGGCTTGTCACCACCCACCCAACATGGGGATATCAGCACCGCTGGGTGTTGGGAGCATCCCCAGGTCACACAACTGCTGGTGAATTCTGGGCAGCCATAGCAGTGCTATGATACCTCCACAGGTGGTAGGAGAAGGTGGGAGCAGAGCAGAGCACCCTCTGCTCACTCATGAGTTCTTTCTCCTCTGTCACTGATCTCAGGGAAGCTGAGGCTCTCATAGTAGCAGGCAGGTCCATCTCCTGCACCATGACCCTAGAAACCCTCCTTCTTTCTGGGGCAGAGCAACACAAAAAGAAAACCCGCATGTCAGATGGGTGCTCCTGCAGTGCAGAACAGCTCCTTTCCATGCTCACATGCCAGACTCTGCAGAAGAGCCAGACTAAACAAGCCAGGCTGTGTCAGCAGAGGGAAGCTGCTAGCATTTGTATAGAAAAACCTACGGGTTTTCTGAACAGCAAGAAGCTTCCAGTGCTTTGCTCAGAGAGATTTCCCTTTGAAAGAGGGAAGCAGAAGCTTCACCTTTAAGTTCCCATCTGAAAGTCCTCCTGAGCATGCCTGAAACTATCCAAGCCTTTGCAATGCTGAGTGAATAATCTACACACACACTTGCAACCAACAAGCTTCACAGATGAGGCACTTCCTACGTGAAGCATTCTCAATGCTCTCATCATTGGGATAATACATAACAGAGGCACCACTACTTGCTCCAACCCAGCACAGATACATACATTAAAATACTACCTATTGCCAGGACCATGTACTACCACCTCAGCACAGACTGAGCATGGTAGCACCTCCCTCCACTTTGGAGAAGAAAGCCAGAAGCCCTGAGATGTTTCACTGCTGCTAAAGTGGGGCCATTAAAACTCACAGGCTGCAGCCAGGCATTGGTGACACCACAGCTTCACTGAACTCTTCAGGCAGTGACATTACAGGTGGCATTAAAGACCAGCAGGTGATCAGTGCACAACGTGTGATAAAACCCCATTGTAATCATTCAGCATCAGGACACAGGGATGTGGCATCTCAGGAACACGGCTCTGATGATTTATGATGCACTCAAGATCCTCCAATGACATTATTTATTTGCATTACCAAGAGGACTTAATTATTTCTCCTTACATTACAAGAGATACTGAGAGCTTCTATTACAGAGAAAATAATTTCAATCAGCAAACAGAGCACACACCACAACCAAACATCCATCGCAAGGAAAGTCAGATGTCTGATGAGTTCATATTTCAAAACCTCACTGTATACAGCTGCATGTACCTGAACTGCACAGACTGACCCACAAACAAGGAGACTACTTGTAGCAAAGCTGATCAAGCCTTTCAGTGGGTAATGCTGCAAAAAAAAAAGCGCAGAGTTGCCAAAAGAAAAGAGGAGAAAATAAGGCAGATTTAGGGCAGCAAGCCAATTTTCTTGGCTGAGTTTTGGCAGAAAGCAAAGTCCACTGGTCAGAAGAGGAGCCCTGAAGTCAGCAGGCAGCTCCTCATGTGCACTAATCCTATTGCAGGCTCCTAGAAAACAAGCAGAGGGTGATGGCCCATTCCCAAGCACACAAAGCTAGAGGTGCCTGGGGGTGCCCATGGCAGCTCAAGACCTGCTGGTTGCCTCCTCCCCTGAGGGCGTCGCTGGTTGACTCACATGGAGCATCTTCCTTCACAACTGCTGCTCAAATTCTCTGCAAAACTGAAAAATGGCATTGAGCAAACCTGTGGGAATCCAAAGGGATGTCAGACGTGTTTGAGAAAGTCTGATTCCAGTACATGGCCTTTATGCTCCTTGCAAGAAAACACTCCTGTGCTTTCACTTAGTTCTCTGGAATCAGAAAAACTGCCTTAAAAATAACAAAATCTTCCATTACGAGGAGAAAACAAAAACAAGAAATCCAAACCCCATAGCCCTGCTCTTATTGGAAGCCACCCCATCTCAGTCTGCTTTGGGAACTTGGATGGCTCCTGGAGAAAGAAGTCTGCAAAACTAAGGAGGAACTGGTGCTCAGAGCCCTGCTGAAGCAGGTTGGGTGGAGGCAAGGCCATCCAGCATGAACTGTCTGCCTTTTATGTCCAGCTAGTTGATGTTCCCCTTCATATCTAAAAGGCCCATGTGCTCATCACATCAAATACTTCTTCCCACTTGTTATTTAACCCAGAGCCTTTAGGACAGATGCAGCAGGGTCCGCTTTTCTCCCAGCTCTGCATCCTTCCATGAGCACAACAACACAAGAGCTTTCTTCCCCAGAGTAGGGAAGAGGCCAGTCCCCATGTTCCTGCCTAATGATAGTGTCCACTATTCAAGCTAATCCATGGCTAAATACAAATGTACAGCCAGCTCTCTCAGTACTGGCATTTCTACAAGTTAAACACAGTAATTACAGCTCGAAGCATTCAGGGGAGGGATACACAACTCTGCCAATGAATGAGGATTCAGTATCCACTTGACATCATCTCCTGGAACATGAAAATCAGAGGGATAATAGCTGGGGTGGAACAGAAACATGCATGGATGCTGGTGAATTGGGTCACTGGTGACCCTGCCTCTCCTTGGGCCACTTCTCCAAGGGCTCATGGCCGTACCACCAGGACCAGAGGCATTCAGATGGGCTAAAAAGGGTCACCATGGTCTCTGGAGGTGGAGGAACCATGGAGATGTGGTACATGGTGAGTGGGCACAGCGGGGATGGGTTGGGGTTGGATGTTTTCTTGAGTCTAAAGCATCCAACAGCAGGCAGCAACCGAGCAGCTCCATTCACTGTTTAGAATATTTCTCTCCGCTGAAGTTTTTGCCATTCCTGTTTCAGTCAGTTTAATAAAGGATTAGTTCTCGGGCATGGCTGCATTTCTCACATCACTGAGAAATAAACATCGGGCTCATTTTGCTTTGCAAGCTGCACAAGAGCGAGAGAACTCATCCTTCCCAAGAGCCACATACATAAGGCCCACAGACCACAGCCTGTGCAGGACCACAGCCCAGCAAACACTCAACATCCCTGATCCAGGGGTCTTGCTCCTGGAATGTGAATAAAACCAGCTTCTTAATTAAGTCCTAGTATAGATTTCATTTTCATCCCATTAACTGCTTTGCCCTACATGCATTTGCTATGCACAGCAGGATTCCCCTTACCCCCACCTTGTAAACACGCAGCCAGCAAAGATGAAACAGCTTCATTAGTGCTCGCTACTCTTTAGGCACCAGCTTCATTTTTGCTTTAAAGTGCTCTTAAAAGAGCCTTCTTACTGGCTTCCAGGCTGCCACACTCCAGCAGAGCCGAGATGCATGAACCAACAACAAGAGCAACACTTCATTGGAATCAGGAGAGAAAACTGCACAGCCCATAAGGAAACCCATGTTCCGGGCAAGCCCACATGTACCACAAGGCAGGTGATAGGAGAACAAGGGTCAGTAAATCAAAAGCTTCAGAGCCAGTGCCATGTGTTGGTTCTCTTTTTGCCGGACAGTATCACAGAATGGCCTGGGCTGCAAAGACCCACAGTGCTCATCCAGTTCCTCTGTTATGTGCAGGGTCACCAGCCACCAGCCCAGGCTGCCCAGAGCCACATCCAGCCTGGCCTTGAATGCCTGCAGGGATGGGGCATCCACAGCCTCCTTGGGCAACCTGTTCCAGTGCGTCACCACCCTCTGGGTGAACAACTCCCTCCTAAGATCCAACCTGAACCTCCCCTGTCTCAGTTTCAAACCATTCCCCCTTGTAGCATTGAAGGAATGAGAGCTGGCAGAGACATAGTGGCACTAAAACCCAGCAAAAAGAGATAAAGTCTTGATAGCACTTTCCAAACTTCACATACGTAATGCTATTGTGGAATAGAAAGTACCACAATAATAGCAGGATGGCAAAGCTGCAGCAACCATGGATACAGAAATGAAGGGAAAGAGCCACTTACCTTCAAAAGGCCTCAGGTAGGCAGGGATCTCCAGCAAGAGATACCCTCATTTCCACTGCCAACCCTTAAATACGGTCTGCAAAGGGCTGGATCCTGGCTCCATCCCTTCCAGTCATTCAGGTGCATTGCATGCAGCTGAGCTCCCCTGTGTTGGCCCTGCCTTCCCACCAGGTGCTCCATCACTGCTTCAAGCCACGATGTAGCATTTCCACTACAACAACTTTTCAGCTTCCTTTTGTTTTGAGTTGAAAGCCCTGGAATTCCCAGCATTCCCAAGTAATTCCCATAAGTAAATATTTTCCACCCAAACCCGGGCATTGCAGCAGAGCCAGGGGAGGAAAATGCTGGTTTGTGCCTTGGTACCAAGGGCAGCCACCTGGAAGGACAAGGAGGAACAGTCAATAATCTGAGCAGTGAGTTTGACTTTCTCCAGCACGAGTAACTGCTAACATACAGAATCACGGTTGGTTGCCAAAAACTTCTGGTAAAGCTTCTCATTTGGTGCTGGGTTGTTTTTCCAAAGCAGAACGGAGCTAAACAATTAGTTTGAGGCAGCACTTGGATGTTTACACGGATATCAGAATGAGCTTGGAAATGAACTATGTGCCAAGCAGTGATGGGCTGCTTGAAACGTGTCAGGGCTCTTTTAAAGTCCCGGTTTCTTCTTTGTTTTCCTTCAAGAAACAAAACTCCCCAACATCAGGACGGCGCGTCCCCAGGTCCAGCCCTCCACCAGTGGGAGTCAGCACAGGCGTCACCGGGGCTGCGAGAAGAGCTCCGTTGCACAGAGCCATGGACCAGCAGCACTTATTTCAACTGAATTAGCAAGAAAGGTCTGGAATGGTTAATTGAAATTATTTAGCCATAATGTTTTGCCCTTCTCCTCCTCTCCCCGGCATAATGTTTTCTAAATTGAATTCCTTTAACAGAATCCAATATGCGGCAAAACTGTTGTTCCAGAGAAATGTAACATTTCAGGTCTGGCTCACAGCCTCCCCCACAGCTCCTGCAGGCAGCAGCTCCCAGGGACCCCCATTGCTGTCCCCAGCATCGGGTGCTGCATCTCCTCCCTGGGGCAATGACACAGGGCTCAGCACCAAGGGCTTCCCTTGGACCTTAGGCAGCTGATCGTGCCAGAAAGTTGGGGAAATCAGTGCTTAACCAGCCACAGCTCCTGCTCTGGTAGCTTTCCTGCATGTAAATTAAGGATAATATTGTGGAGACCTTCCAAATAATGGGGAAAAAGTGATTTCACGTTGGCCACTACCTTGAGATCCATGCAGTGCTGCTCCCTGGAGTCACAGGGCAGACGCAGAGACAGCAAAGAGCGCATCCATGCAGCAGGAGCAAGTCTGGTAAGCACCCTTCCAAAAGCAGAGCTGCAGTGGCAGTAAGCTCCTGGTGCCAGGGCAGGAACAGCCTCCTCCAGGCTACGAGCTGCACGAGTTCCCAACTTCTTCCAACATGAGTCTGTCTCAGAGGGATTCTCAGGGTATAAATGAAAGCATCATCTCAAATCACCTTTTTTTTTTCCTAAATAAAAACTCATTTACACAGCAGTTTTGTTAACGTTGCAGGCCACGTTTCCTGCTCACAGACTTCTCAGCAATTTATTCCAGCTATTTTCCTCCAGCAGATGCACAACCAGAAAGGAATTCTCCTCCCAGCAGAGATAGGAGAGCAGGATGCTCATCTTATGGCTGGAGAAAGCTCACCTGCTCAGGTGCTGTTCAGAATTACATTTACAAAGCACAAAGACAAAGCAAAACGCACTAATTGCTGTTGCTCAGGAGGAGCAACTTCTGCCCACCCTACAATACAAAGCCCCCAATGCGATACTTACCTGCAAGTGAGCTGCACAGAAATGGTTTAACATTTACCCATCGTCACTCCTACATTCCTGCTGGGGTGTCACCATCCTGGTGCTCCCACGTCTCCATGTCCCTGCCCCAAGCACACCCTGCACCACCTGGCTTGGAGGCATTTCGTTTCTTGTGCACACCCATCCCTGGTGATCAGCTGAGTGCACGGGATCCACGTGTGTCCAACACTTTCTATTCCAGCAGCAGTATTAAAGACTCCTGCAGCCAGGAAGGTTGGCAATTGGATCCCTCTTAAAATAGCCAGCCCTTTGCATAATGTAATCTCTTGTCATTCCTGTTAGATAGCAGAGCTCCAAGTATTTAAACAAACTCTTGGCTTGCTTTGCTGATGCCCTGCCCCTAATGGGTCAGCTGGGGAGGTTTGCCATAAGGATGACTTTAATCCCAGCTGTAAGGATGAGTTGAATCCCAGCCCAACACCGGGCTGCAAAGGCTCAGTGATGGCGTTTGGCAGCTTTAGGGCATAAACACCCTGATCCCTGCATTCCTGAGAAGGGGCAAGTATCAAAGCCAGCGCCGTCCTCTTAGGGACCTGCAGGCTTACACATCTCCAGGGTGGGGAATTGTGACCTAAAAAGCCCCAAATGTTCTGGCAGCTCTGCTGGCATTGAGCTGATAGTGACTGGGGTGTAAATGTGGTCGGGCCACTTGTTGTCAACAGCCCCTTCCTTCCACCTCCCCATTCATTCCAGATGAGCTGGGGGGGGGGGGGGGGGGGGTTATTTATTCATTATAAATACAAACTTTCTGGGCACAGGAGTATTTCCTCACTGCTGGGGGCCATTGGGATCCCTTGCATTGGAATCATTGGAAATCCCTTCCAATGGGATCCCTTCCACATCCCTGCTGTAAGAGCAGACGTGGCATCACCACATGGCATTGAGCAGTATTTGCTGTCTGGGTGCTGAGTGCAGCAGTGCTGTGCCTGGGGCAGGGAGGGCTGAGCCTGCAGCCCCTGCGTTCACTGCCTTCAGCTTCTGGCTTGCTGAGCCCTTCCCCACCAGCAGCAGCCCCTCACCCTGCCTGCATGTTGGGGAGGAAATGAGCAGAGCGATAACGGAGCACTTTTGGCAGCTGAGGGAATATTCTGTGCTATCTGTGAGATAAAGGGATATTGCTTCCAGCTCTGGCACAGGCTCAGGAATGAGGGGTGGGGTGAAATCACACAGCTGTGTTGATAGCTCCTACCTGCTGCAGCCCTGGGCTTTTGGGGAGAGCCTATAAATTCCAGGGGCACCAGGATGCTACGGGATGCTGTGCAATGCTTTGGGTTGCACAACCCCACCATGTTCCCGTCAGTCAATTTGTGTCCCCCTCCCCACCTGAGCTCAGTACAAAAATCCATTGCCCGGTGCTGGGGCAGCTGTGTGGCCTTGGAGATGCCCCAAAGCTCTGCGTGCCAGGTGCCAGAATCAAGGCAAAATGAATTAATGGAGATTTCTTTGTGTTGTAAGTGGAGCCGAGGGGAACATCAGCAGAGTGTGAATAGGAAAAGCAATCCTCCCGTGCTGGCAGCTGCCACGAGCAAAACTACAAGCAGCAGCCTGAGAGCGAAGCCCGGATCAGATGCTCTCACCACATTAAAAGAAACCCTACTCTCAAACAGAATCAAATCAGAGCTGCAAACACATCCTCAGGCAGCCCAAGGCGTGTGCAGCAAAGGCTTCATACCCACAGTTCATAAGGAGCCATTGATTCACTCCAAAGCTGCAGGGCTACAAGCAAGATTGTAACAGGACAACGGTTGCAGGTTGCATCCCTTTGGATAAAGCATTCCCACAACAGGATCAGCCCCTGTGGGATAATTGCTGGAGGTTACTTGGGATTAAGTGTAATGTAAGCATTGTTCAGGTGATGGGGAAAGGTGCAAAAGCAGAGTGCAGGTGGTGTGCAAGGAGTCTGCTGTGCAGGAGTTCCCCAGGCGAGCAAACTGCCCTCAATAAGAGCACAGAGAAACAAGAATGGCAATGCAATGCTGGATGGCAGGGGATGGATGGGATGGGATGGGATGGGGTGGGATGGGGTGGGGTGGGATCGGATGGGGTGGAGCTATTGAAGACATCCCCAAAACTGCTGCAGAAGTGAGATAAAAGCAGTGGGAGCTCCCTCTCCTGGTGCTCACTGACCGAAGGGCTGTTGATGGGACACGGGTGCAAGGGACATGCATGAGAAACCCTGGGGTACACCTGAAGCCCACAACAGCTCCGAGTGCTGCTGCTCACCACTGGGACATCGCCGCCCCAACACACTTGGCAAAGCCACATGCTGGGGACAAACCCGGCTCTGGGAGGCAGCACAGAGGCTGGCGATTCCTCCCTGCAATGACCAAACTGGACACCAACGTGTCCAAGGCCCCCAGACTTACCCCAGAGGTTGATGCTCCATCCCTGGAGACTTCCAAGGAGAGGCTGGATCAGTCCCAGGGCAGCCTGATGGAGCTGTGGTGTCCCTTTGCATTGCAGGGCAGTCGGACTGGATGGCCCTCGGAGCTCCCTTCCAACCCCAAGGCCTCCACCATTCCCTGCTACAGAAGCAGAGGGGGCACACACTGCAGCTCAGCAGCACCACGGGGATGCTCAGCTGAGGCAGGGAACATTCAGCCCCATTGGCAGCCCTGTTACCTTCAGGATGGGACGTCAGCTCCACGCAGGAGATGGGACAAGCAAGGAGAAAACCCCAAACCAGGCGGTTGGTTGGGCATCTTTGCGTTGGCTTGCAAAGCACCGCAGGTCTTATTGCCCGCTCCCTTCCTTGTGCCCTCAGTGGGGAGGACGAGGGCTGCAGCACGGCGGGCAAGCAGAGGCCAAACTCATTTTAAAGCATTTCTTTTCCTTTTTTTTTTTTTCCCTTTTTTTTTTTTTTTAATTTTTTTTTTTTATTGATTTCATTGAAAACAGAACAAGAAAAATGATCGGAGCCAAAAGGCCACATCTTTAAAACTGTCCAAAAACACCAACAGAAACAAACAAAAAAAAATATATATAATAATAATAATAATAATAAACGTGACGGCGTTATGAACCTTCTAGAAGAGATGAACAACGAAAAATAAAACAAAACCCAGCCTGTAACTGCTCTAATTACAGTATTGAAGATAGATGCAAAATAAGAAATGAAGGTAACGACCTGCCCGGCCATCGCACAAAAGGCGACGGCGGATTTGATTCACACTACGATCCTACCGAGTTAAAAAAGGTTTGGTGTTTTTGTTTTCATACTAAAATCGCTTTGTTCTCTTTATACAACGGGATTCAGTTCGTATTCACGTGGTGAGCAAAAAATCACACCAGAATTCAGCACCGTTTTCGTTTTGTGGGGTTTCTTTTCTTTTGGGGGTTGTTTTTTTTTTGTTGGTTTTTTTTTTTTATATAATTTTTTTCTTTTTTTGTCTTTTTTTGGGGTCTTTTTTTTTTTTTTTTTTCCTTTTTTGTGTTTTTTTGTTTGTTTTTTTTTTTTAATGCCAGTCTCCGATATTTCGGTCATGGTAAAAAATAAATCAGTTCATTGAAACCTCATAGCGTGGGGCTTAAAAACCAACCCAAAGGTGCCCAGCATGGAGCGTGCTGATGGGAGCAGACGGGCTGCTGGCATCGGCGTCTTCTCTGCAGCACAGCCCCGCTGCTGCGCGCCATGGGGGGGCTCTGCCGTGTTTCTGTCGTCCGCTTTATCCTTAGAGAAGGGATCTCCTGTAGCAGTCGCTGTCTCACGCCATCCCCTTCATCGCTCCATCTCTGCAGCTGCCACAGGAGAGGGAACATCCTTCCAGCGATGAAGCAGATGCTGGATCCGCCGCTTGGCTGGGAGCTGGTTGGAGCGCAGGGCTTCGGAGAGGGGTTTAGGGAAGCGTCTGTGGTCGGCTCGGGGACCAAAGGGGTTAAGCACGGTGGATTCCTTGTCATCAGAAGAGTAAAAAGCCAATGGGTAGCGAGGAGGCATCGGTTAGAAACGCGCAGGGCAAGCGGGAGTTGGACTAGACGACCTTTAAGGATCCCTTCCAACTCAAAACGATTCTATGAGGCCCCACCGCGACGTCCTGCGAGACGTGGGAGGAGTTCAACCAAAGTGAGCAACGAAACCAACCGGCAGAACCTGCCGGCGCCTCCCTCCCGCCCTGCTCCCCCCGGCCTTCACAAAGAAAGTCCCATCAAGTACTCAAAGTTTATTACAAGTGAACTGGAGATGACTTGGCATGAGCGATCCATTCGATTAGCAACGTTCAGAGGACGGGCGGCTCCCCCTGGGCTCTGACAACACTTTGAACATTAAAAGACGGAGGCCAGGACAGCTCGCATGGGGGGAAAAAAAAATGCAACAGCCACCCCTCGGCACGGTAAGAACCAGCAGCTTTCCAGGACCAGGAGGGGAGAACAACACCACAGAGGTGGGATTTGCTTTCACTTATTCCTCAAGTAACAGTCGGTGGCACAGCCCTAAGTGTCACGAACCCCTGGCTTTTCCTCGAGTGGGTTTTCTCTCTTTAAATGGAAAATTCAGACAGTATGTGAATCTATAGGGTTAAAACGAGTCAGTCTCTGGGGAGCGGAGCCTCAAAAGGGGCCGGCTGCCGTGGCAGAGCTGGTGTCGGGGAGCCCGTTTTCCTGGGTGTCCTGGGACGAGGTGCTCGCCTGCCTCTGGGCCAGCGCTGAGCTCGAGTGTTTGCACTTGGGTGAACCGCACTGACAGCTGAAGAACTTGCCTTTGATGTCCCAGAATCTGTCACCGTAGTCGAAGCTGCAAGAAAGAAATGGAAACGGGGTCACCGTGATGAAGGAACACACGGGAGCGAGAAGCTGGGGTTGGCAGCACCTGAGGCAATGCAGCATCAGCGCATGGAGCACGCTGGCGAGGCACAGGCAGCAGCCCAGATCTGTACCTACCCAATTTCTTCTCCGGCCTCTATGTGCCTCGTGCTGAAGAAGGCGATCCTGGGAAAGCGGAGGTCCTGGTGAGACATGAAGACTCGCACGGGAATGAGGTTTGGCTCACAGAGGTGGTTTATAAAGCGGCTGATGTTGCCATAGAAACGGGCATCTATGCAGTACACCTCTCCATCCTAGAGGGAGAAATGTTGCGTGTTTCATTAGATGAGATTGGTTTTAGAGTTATTACTTCTACTCGTTTGTAAAAAAGAAAAGCAACGACCAAACTACCAGTCCTTGCGCTAACACTCCAGAGAGCCTCAAAAAGAATGGCCAGGGAAGGCTTAAAAGGACTAAACACACACTTCTACCTTCAGCACAGCCCTGAAAATAGTTTCCTGTGGAACACTGTGCCCCCATGAGCACAAAGACCTTTCAAAAACGCTCTTGATGGTGGCTGACATATCAGAACTCCCCAGACCTGCTCTGCTGCAGCACCAGTTTGGTGCAGTGGGATTTATGTTCTGGGCAGACCAACACCTTATGGGTAAAAGCCACTGGACAGGGGAACGGGCATCTGTTCTGTCCCTTAATTGAACATGACAGCTAGGAAACACCAAGCCAGAGCCTAGAGAAAACAGTTTGTTTTGCAGATAAAAGTGAAAGTGAGAACACAGAAATTCCCTTTCCAGAGAGCCCAGACAGCAGTTATACTTTCGTTTCCTTGAAAATAAAAGAACCCCCCTCAGGGCTTTTTTATTCCAGCACAGAATGACTGTGCAAAGCAGAGACTTTAATTACAGAAGCTAATTTCTGTTGCAAAGAAGCCAAAAGCAAAAGGATCCATTAGCAGTGCTCAAACTCCCTTTTGGGCAAGCACCTTGCAATCTTTAATGGATGAGCTGGGTCAGATCACAATGCCCAGCTGGTGCAGGAGCCCAAGGAAGATGTCCCAGTGATTGGGGAGGTATCACCCACAAGGTCCCATGCCACACAGAGTGCTGCAAGCTCTGATTTCAATTACATTTAAATCCCCTTTGGAAAGGGTTCACTCCAACCCGAGTGAACATCTGGGAAGACCTGAGCTGTTCACCATACAAGCCAAGATGCTCTTCTTGAGAAAGGAGAGGAACGCAGGCAGCATCTCAAGGAGGACAAATCCCAGAGCAAAGTGCTTCTCACCTTGCTGCAAGAGTATCAGGAACGTCGGAGGCAAACAGAGCAGAATGGGGCAAAAGGAGACTCCCCCTTCAGAGCACACAGATGGACTCTGCAGACACCTGCATCACTTCTTATACCTAAGATCTTCAGTGCTTAAAAAGGACCTTGGGATGTGGCACTTACGGATGTGTTGTGGTGGGCATGGTGGTGATGAGCTGACCATTGCATTAATGACTGCAATGATGTGACTGCAAGACCTGGCATGCTGAGTGATTCACCACACACATGGCCCCCAGTGACGGCTCAAGGAACAAAGACATCAGAAATGACGTCCCCAACACACTTCAGCACAAACCCCATCCAGACCACTCCTTCAGGACACAGCAGAGCCCTAATGCTGCCCTCTCAGGCCTTGCCCAAGATATTTTCCTACTGCTGGGAATGCAATGGGACCCATTGGGCTCTGCCTGCCCCCACCACTGCTTTGGGCTTCTCCTCAGTGACTTGCTGCCTGTTCCACAGATGCCCCACTCTGAAGGTGCTCTGATAAAAGACTGCGTGCTTGTTCCTGAACAGAATCCAGATGTTCTACCTGAAAGCAGCCAGCCAGGGGTTAACCTGAAGGCCAAGCAAGGCCCGGGCAGTCTCTTGTTCATAAATGCAGAAGCCAGCTTGAAGTCCCTGCTGCTCTTTAACCTCTTAGTTACAGTCTGACCCCTGCTCTCAGACTTGCTACAAGACTCACTACTTATCTTTTCTCAACTTTAATGTCTGTCACTTAAAAAGAAAAATTATAATAACAAAGCAAAGCTTCTTTGCGACTAGCTGATGACAAGCACAAGACAAAGACTGCTTTACAGCTTCCCCTGGAAGCCGCCCCACTGCTCTGATTCCCCAGTTCACCTTTCTCCTCTTCTCCCTTCCCAAGAAAAGTCTGAAGTGACGCTCGGATGCTTCAGATCACACTTTTCAAAGCAAGATTTCTGCACTGAGTCAGCCCTCTGCAGAGCAGCGCAGGACAACCAGCAGCAGGAGAAGCCTCAAGCCCTTGCTAAGGTGTCTGTCGGATCCCTTTGTAAGGGAGCAGTGTCTCTTTCAACTTTCCAGCTCACACATCAACATCTTTTTATGAAGAGCTTACAGAGCTGCCAATCAACACCACCACAAGCCTGCACACTGCTGTACACACACCTGAATATCAGCAGCTGAACAACTGAACTCAGGATGTTTGAGCATTTTTAATAGGGAAGCATCTTGCACTGAGCCTGCTGCGGGCAGCACGTAACGCTGTGGCCCAGCACTGCTGGGCTCTGTTACCATTTTAACAAGCCCCCAAAGTCTCCTCTCCACAACCTTACGTTTCTAACAAAACCCAGTGAGAAAGCAGCTCTGCTTCCAAGCTTTCAGAGCACGCTGTACATCAAGATAGAGACAAATACTCTCTGTGCTCCTTTGGAGAAACAAGACCTTGGGTTTACCTCCCTAGATACAGTACCTTGTTGTCAAGGTCAAAGAGGTAGGAGTCCTCTTCACGGACGTCTGCCTCAGAGTCGGATATCAGCTCGCCAACATACCTGCAGGCAAACAGGAAAGGCAGGAATAAGATGCTTGTGCAACCAGCAGCTTGGGTTTAACACCCCTTTCCAGTAAGAGGGGAAGGAAGGGATGCAGCCACCATCACAATTCATAGCTTCAGCAGTGCAGGTCATTTCAGATCCAACCAGGCAAACGCACCTTTGCCAACTCAGAGCAGCTAAAATCTGTCTCCAAACTCCGTCTTTTTCAGGGCAACATTTTTAATATTAAAAACGGAGTTTTCTTTCCAACAAAACTCCCTCTTTCTTTTTGCAGTCCTCTTTGTTGGCCAAGATCAACATATTAATCCAACTCTCCTGAACCCACCTCCTGTATTATACTGTCATATCTGTGCTGTTTACATTCCAATGTAAAGTGCCTGTTTCCCATTCTTCCTACATTTTAACTGATTACGTGTGCTGTGTACCTCAAAAAGTCCTGTTTTAAGAGTCTCAGGTCTACTCAAACCTGGCAGGATGCCTGGAAGGACGTAGGCTTCTTTCTCATGCTCCTCAAACCAGACTATATCAGAGCTGTGGTCTGATTAACAATCACGTTGCTGTAAAGAACGGGTGTAAGGCAGATTGCAATCAGGCCCTCACAAGTACTACTGAATGTGTGCTCTGTGGTCTGGCTTGCTGAGCAGGACCAAACACAAGCACCACTTCTGACGCCCCAGACAGACGCTGGGTTTGATGCAAAAAGTTGCAGGAGTCTCTGCTGCACCTGCATTCCCACATCTGCCTCCTGTCCCCAGCTTACACAGTTCTAGGCCGTCAACCCACAACACTTCCTGAACTGAGCAGCCAGCAATCAAAACAAAGACACACAGGAGGAGAGGAATTGAGCCAGAGGGAGGAATATAAGAAACAAGCCGTAGCACAGTAGATTCTGGTACCCAGCTCTCCTCACTCAGCCTTTGACACAACACTAATGAATTATAAGCAAAGGACTCACAAAACAAATATTCTTCATAACACCAACAGATGCTTTCACGATCTGCAGCCACCACGCCAGCAATTCCCCTTCAGCTTTCAGAAGCATTTTAGAAGCATTAACCAACCATATCCACATCCCCTTTTGGCTCGAGGCAGCATTTAACTTCAGGGCTCAGGAAGGAGAGCCACGAAACATTAACCTGGAGCAGACCCACGCACTCCGTGACCGGGGATCGTTTGGCTGCTGTTCCCAAATCTAAGCAATCTGGCAGAGCTGCTCCTCCAGGCCAGGAGGCTGCTGCGGCCGTGTGTGATGCTGCTGTTCGCCCCCACTGCATCTTGTTATTTATTAAGAGCTCCCACAAGGCTGCAGCATTACTGGAAACCACACGCTTGCTGGTGACCTAAAGCAATAGGAAGATTGTGGCCAGAGGGAGAAAAATTGCTGTAGCGTGGCACAATAGCCAGCAGCAGCTTGGAAACAGCTGAACAATGCTGCACAGAGAGGCAGTGCTCAGTGACAGACACTTCAGGGTTACCATTCAGTGGAACAATAATCCCACAATCTAATTAAAAACTGTTGTTTCCATGTTCCTTTATAGACCACTCCTGCAACTCCTTTCCTTTTCAGTACTGCTTACCAATACAAACTTCTCTGTAATTTGCCAGGTCCAAAGTTACAGAAAGATGCACAAGGAACACAGCTTCCTACTCCAGGAAGGGTCAGAGCATCCTTCTTCACGGCAGGCCCAAAGTCAAGGCAATGTCCTCCTTCCTAGCAGGATGCTTAGCTCACTGAAGGCAGTAACTTCACATTGCCACTCATCACTATGAGATCAGAGCACGTCCCATGCAAAAACCATCCTTTCAAAGCAGAGGAATAACCCCAGCACAATGGAACTGCCTGGTCAGGGCGCTGCTCCAGGTGATCAATGCAAAACACTCTTCTCCAGGTGCTGACCCTGGAAGCTGCTGTGTCTAAGCAGCCCTGAGCCCCACAACACCAAGGCTTCTTTGCCAGAGGTGAGGAAAAGAAGGAACAAAGGCAACACATGCAGTATTGCAGAGAAATAGCACAGCTGGCTTGATGAAGAGAAAGGCTGGAGTTGGTGAGCTGAGCAAATCACAAGTGTGTGAGTGAGAGGGATAGGGACAAGACTCCATACAACATCAATAACCAGCTCTATAAAACCCCAGCACATACTTTCATGAAGGGCAAGAGTCCTGCCTTATTTAGAATGTCTTAGCTCTTTAGTACCACAACGAAGAAAACACTTTTCAAACTGTTTACTGAACAACATCAACCACTTTAAAGCCTCAAAACCGTGTGGTTCAGCAGCAGTTTTTGCAACCTGATATAAATCTTAATATTTTCGTTCCTAAGTGCGTTATTGAACCAGGGCCTAAATTTGTACTGAATGCCAAATCTTTCACTGTTTTGATGAATCAGACTAAAGGCAAAGCTGTGACACTGGGAAACCTCTTGGGAAGTCAGTCTTGAAGCAGAAAATGACCCTATATAAAACAATTGTTCCCAATTCCCTCAGCCTTAAAGGTCTCCTACCCAATGAACATGGGATGCACTTGCAGCACAACCCAGATCTGTTTCATTCCTCACTGCTCATGTGTCAGAGGGGTAGCAGAGCCCAGAACCACGAGCTGACCACAGATTGCAGTGAGATGGAGAGGGGTGGAGAAAGCTCCACGCTGCGAGGAAAGGACAAACAGAGCAGGAAATGGGATCAGGAAGCCTCACAGTGAGGTGAGCAGCTCTGCTCTGAGCCAATTTGATTTGCATGAAATCATGTGCAAAGCATGCCAGCCCTTGGGAAGTGATGTGTTTGTGTGAGCTAATGAAAGCTGAAGGAATAACTTACTCGCACACAAAGGTTCCCAGTGGAATGTCTTGCATCGTTCGCACACCCCAGCCCATCTTTTGCGTCCGATAGAGCTGCAACCGAGTCCTGGAAAAGAGGAAATGAAGCCACATCAATGGCAGCACTGAGCAGGAAGGCAGCAGGGGAAAGAGCAAAAAAGAAGAAAACCCTGTAACATCCAATCAGCACAAAGAGATTATTTCAGCATTCAAGCCCTCTGTTCTCAGTCTGGTGCCACTATACATGTGCTCCAAGGACCAGGATGGCACTGCCTCTCCCTGCCCAGCTGCAGCTGGTGAGTGCACGCCTGGTGACTGCACACATTAAAGACTGGGGAAGAGGGCAAGGCAGCAGATGCTCCATGCTGGTGCACAGCTGATGATTCACACATGGGATACCTAAATCCCACCGCCAGCAGTTCTTTCTCTTCCACACACGTGCCTAGCTCTCAGGGGAAGGTGGAAAGGGACTTCAGGCTCCAAAGGGAGAGGTGCTGCACGGGGAGGCAGGAAGCTTACAGTGAATGAAGAACACCTTGAGCTAAGTGCTCTGATCCCTTTGCCCTCTGCTGAGGCCAATGCATTTAGCAGCTCCATCATATCCAACTCCCTGGTGGAAACATTAGGAAGAAACGCTGCAACTTGAAACTTCTTGGTGTAATAGCTGCTCTGTGGAATTTTACTGATGGAGTTTATAGGCAGAGAAACAATCCCGTAAGTCATTTTGTCTCCTGCTCAGCCAGAACTTGAGTTAAGTGCAGGATGAACCACCTCCAGGGCTAGGGAATGTTCTCTCTTTCCCCATGGGAAGCAAAACCCCCTCAGCAACACAGTTATCGGAATAAAGAGAAATCTGATGCTCACCTTAACTTCACCCTGTTGGTTTTTCCAGTACTCCTCTCCTCTTCCCCCCCCCCATTCCCTCTTTGCACTATCAGCTCAAACCACGCTTCCTCTCTAGGGCCGATGGTTTAATCTCTCGGAGCTCTCCACCTGACAAGTTACACCCAGGCTGCCCATGCAGACCCAGCACCCTCTGTGCACTTTGTGGTCTGAGAAAGACCAGCACAGTTCCCCCACGTGCTGGGGGCAGCAGCATGGCACAGATCCCAGCTGAGCTCACTGCCCACTGCTGATCATCCCTACCTGCAGCGCAGAGGAACTCCCTGCATAGTGGCACCTGCCCAACTCTGCTCCATCTCTGGAAGCTCTGTGCTTTGTGGGTCTGCATGCAGAGCTGAGGCTCTGTGGTTTGGCTGTGGTTGTGCCACAACAGTCTGTGTGTGGGTTCTCACCTGAGCCCATTCTGCACCACCCGGTTCCTACAGGTCCGCCAGCACGAGCAGGCATGATTGCACTCAAAGATCAGCGGCGGCTCAGCCATGTTGAACTCAGGCAGGAGTCGGCCGTCCTGAAGAGGAGATGCATTCAAGACAGGGTTAGTTTTCTCTTCTTGTGAACTTTCCCAAATGCAAAACAGATGAGAGGACCCCTATTGCAGAGGCACGTCCTGACCTCTCCAAAAACAACCTCAGAACTCAACTTCTGCACAGGCTTTGCTCTGCCCTGACTGGAGCGTACAAGCCAATGTCAGAAACAGCTGACAAACAGCAAGAAAGCATTCAGGCTTTTGCTGCCTGGTATCACCCTACGCACCACCACCAGAAGTATCTCACAATGCTGTGCATCATCATTAGCATCCTTTAGCAGTCCTGGAGGGGAGAAGCAAATGCTTTGTCTGTCTCTGGAATAAAGCCTAAACTTCCACATTACAAGGCCAGCACACCCAAGTTCTGTAAACCACATTACCTTCCCAAATACCTCTCCCAAAAAAGCTACAATTCAATTATCTACCAACCATGTAGGATTAAGTAAGTGATAGAGGCAGTTCATCACACTAAACAAATTTGGCTTTGATGGTTTTAAAGATGTAATCACCTATTAACGTGTAAATAAAATGCCTACAAAGCAAAGAAAGATGCCAATACTCCCCCTGGGAGAAACTGAGATTAAGAGAACTTCTGATCTTAGCATAACCTGTCCAAATATTAACCTCAAAACCTCCTAGGAGGATGGAAGCACACACTTACCCAAAACAAACTAGGCTTCTGGAAATGATGAAGTTAAAACATATTTACTTTGCACTCATCCAGAAGGATCCCGATAAATAAACGTAGCCAAAAATCTCTCTCCTACCCTCCCCCTGTTTATATGTCACAGCATTTTCTATGTCTTTCTGAAATGGAAGCTGATTTCACGCATGGGTTATTAAATGCTCTCTATCACATGGGTATAATTAATGGCTCAGCTGGCATGACAGAAACACAAACAAATAACACTGGAAAAGCTTCCCTGAGTACACATTTTGTTATTATCACATACACCTCAAAGCCAAAACTGCAACTCCAGGCATTTTAAAACAAAAAGCAGAGGAGCTGAGCAAGGAATTGATTTTAGGTCCCATTAGAAATCCTGAATTTTGCAATATTCAGTTTGCCAACCAAACACGAAGCTGTGCATCCTCACCTTATCATACCAGCAGCGCATACTGAGTTGACCACACATGCAGTTACTGGAGGAGCAGTCGTCTATACACACGCAATACTGAAAGAGAAGCAGAAGGGATCAGCTCCAAGTCACTCCAGCACAAGTGAAAGAGCAACTTCTCTAAGTGGGCCAGCGAGCAAAACCACAAGTCTTCACTTTCTCCTGCCTGCTGCTGGAGTGCCTTCCAGACTGTCCTAAAAGAGGCTACTGCTGCAGCCCATTAGCCATAAAGATAACCAGACTCTTCAGTTCAGTGTCATGTTTACTCAGTTCTTCAGTTCTATGCATAATGAATGTCAAAGGAGTCCAGCTTGCAGAAGAGGATCCCGTCATTAGTCACCTTCATCTTCTCCCCACGTTACTAACCTTCCCCAGTGTCGTATGAGCTCCACATTGAGGACAAGGAAAGCTCTGAAGTCGCTGGGCAGACAGCATGAGGAAGGTCTCCAAACAACTGGCTAACTCTCACAGCCAGAAGAGAGGAAATGGATAAAGAAATGGGAGCTGCACCAGGCAGCACCAGGCTGCTGCTGCAGTATGAATGCGGAGGTGAGGTGAAGTCTGGGAAAGGAAGAACAGCAGAATCCCTTCTCCTGGAATTTTGGACTACAGTCTTGGCTTGAATTTGGTATTAGGACAAGACATTCCCACTCTGAATGCAAAACTTGGTCTGAGGTGCAGTGCACTGCGACTTCTCTAAATGCTCACAGAACAGAAAAAAAACACAACCCCTCACCTGTAAATGGGTGATGTTTCTATCAATGTCCATTGGGGAGGTGACACAGTTCTGTGAGACATACTTGTAGTTGCTAGGACAAGGCTCACTGTCCACTGAATTGATGCAGGGAATTGGGATCCTCTCGTAGCCCCGGGCAATGTCTCTGTCAGAGGCAGAAAGACAAGTGTCACAACAGCAAAGCTTCCCCAAACAAGAGGCCATTAAATGCCATCCTGGGGTAGAATTAGTGTCTTTGATCACTGAGCATTCAAAGCTTGAACACAATTCAGATTAGAGCAGAGTTCATTTTCTTCCACTCTGCCTTACAGATTGTTCTTTGTGTTTGTGACTATTTCCATTTGGAGGATGAATTTACAAGTCACTGACTAAATCAGCCATGTTTGCAAGTCCCGCTAAGCTCCAACTGACCTTCACACCAGTTTAGAAAGCACAGCACACACTTACAGTCCTTTCTTAAACCAGGCTCCCTGCCTTTCCCTGGACAGGGCTGTATTTCAGGGCCCACAAGTAAAGCCAGTTGGATTCTCACCTGCTCACTACCTTCTCTATCTGGACAGGTTTCTCAGTCGAAGATTCTCTGAGTGTTTTGTTCATCTGTAGAGCCACCCAGACCTGAGAATTAAGGCTGGAGCACTGCAGTGGAGTCTCGCCCTCCTTGTTCTTTAAAGTGACATCCGAGCCACGGGAAAGAAACAGACTGCAAAACAGCAAGAAAAGATGAGCATCCCCAAGAGAAACTGCACAAGGGGAAAATGAGTCGAATCACATTCTCCAGCCAGCCCTTAAGGGACAATGTAGCATCTGTAGCAGTGAATAATCACCTGAGTTTTCTTTATAAGCATGGCTCAGTGAATCCTTCTACATGAAGGTGCTGCCAGAAAACACAGACTGGAGCTCTGGGCACATCCTGCCCTGCTCCAGGCATGATAAGTGCCTTGTTGGTGACCAGCCTAACTTCAGGCAGGCTGGAAACTCTTTCTGGCAGGGAAAGATAAGGGGTGGGAACGGTAGGCTGGAAATGGATAAGTCCAACCAGAAACTTGCATCGGACTTGGCCCTCGTTTATACTCACCAGCTTTTGGTGAGGACACATGCTGACTTTATTCCTAGCAGTGACTAAACAAAAGAAAAGTCTCGTTACCCTACTACATCCCTAAGAGCTCCAGGACTACCCCTCATGTTGATTCTTTTCACACCAGCTCTGGCAGCAGGCAGTGTTTCACACCCACTGTGCCTAGATGCAGGGCAACAGAGAAGCAAGCCCTGCATCCCAATTTTGGTCTATGCTTAAATGCCAAAGGTATTTCAAAGCTGCCCCAAGCTTCCAGGCAGCACCCGGCCCGAAAGGAGCAACCAGGGGAAAGGAGAGCAGCAGCAGGGCTGGAGCTGTACTTACACAACACACTCATAACGGTTCTCTCTGGCTGCAATGTGCAGGGGGGAATCTCCATGAATATTCACCGCATGTAAATCACACTTAGCAGCCAGCAGAATCTCTGCAATGTCAACACAGCCAGAAAAAGCAGCCCAGTGCAAACAAATATTTTCCTCCTGGAGGGGAAAAAAAAAAAACAACAGAGCAGAGGCTGTTTAGTGCATTAAAACCCGACTGCTTTGGGAACTCCATCATCCTCAACTCTACACCTGAGGCATTCAACACGTAGCTTCCATCTCCTCCCCTACACTGCTGGTTCTGGCTGGGAGTCCCGAGGCAGGCAGGGAAATCTCAGCAGAGCTGAGCAGGGAGTTCTCACTCCAGCCACCTCTACACACGGAGCTGGGGAGGCTGTATCAAAATGCTCCATCGCCTTTTGCACGCAAACTGTCTATCTGCTATCCATAAAAACAATCTGGATCAATCCACGAGAGGTGACAGACATGAATGAGCACACTGGAAAAGGCCAGAAGCTGAGCTTCCCCAGCCCAGACACACAGCAAAACCTGAATGTCTCCCAAGCTCCAGAATCGAAGAGAAAAAAGTGCTTGCTGTTTGCTGAGCAAGAGCAGAGCACAGGCTGTAGGGTATATGAAGGTGCTAGAAAGAGAACCATGAGCTACACAGAAAGCAATCAATCTGACTTTAGGCATCTCTTAAATACTGTATGTACTCATCTCTCACTAGCTGCACTAGAAATAGCTGAACGCTCATCTATTTGATGGGGATATTTTAAGCAATCATACTCTGTTTTCTGTTACAGTGCACAGCACACTTTAGAGTCCTTCCCCCTAACAAGCCCTAAAGATGCCCAGTACAACAGTGCAATCACAGAATGGCCTGGGTTGAAAAGAACCCCAATGCTCATCCAGCTCCAACCCCCTGTTATGTGCAGGGTTGCCAACCAGCAGCCCAGGCTGCCCAGAGCCACATCCAGCCTGGCCTTGAATGCCTGCAGGGATGGGGCATCCACAGCCTCCTTGGGCAACTTACACCAGGAGGCTGTTAGCATGCACCAGGGAGTGGGGAGACGTCTTTCTGCATGGCTTCTGCCTCTTGTTACAGTAAAATCCAGGAAAAATCCTCATCAGCAACACGTGCTGATCTATAAAAGATTAATCCTGTTGATTGCACGCCACATGCTGCTACTCAGACACGTTACAGACACCTAGATTTGCTACTTTGCTTTGCACTGGCTACTGCCTAACAGCAGCATAATTACAATCAAAAGCGTTTCTCACGGAGTATGATGTTTCCTAGCACAAATGACATTACCTCTTAATGGCTGCAATCAGGAGACACTGAGCTGTAGGCACAGTAACAGATATGTGATATATACATCTGCTAAGGGGATATTTTTCTTTCAAGTGAATTGTTGACTGAGACAATTTGATTTTCACCATTTAACGTGTGAACTTTTAACTGGCAGCCAAAGGCTTCTGTGGGAGCTCAAGCAAGAGTCAGTGCAGTCTGTGCTAGGGATCTGAAGTCATGCAGTCATGCAAAAGCCCCCTCTCCAACCTTGACTTTGGCTTTTATGAAGAGTATCAGGTCCAGAACTGCCTGGAAACTGTTTAAGTTACCAAGGAACAGAGGCTCCGACTAAGAAAGGGCTTTCAGACTGGGGAAAGCAACTCACAGCTGGGACCACTCTGAACTCTGTGGGACAAGTGTGCCAGCACCTACCCCTGCCAGCACCCAGCAGACACCAGAAAAGGCATTCAGGGGGACAAACATGATACAATGCTTACATCCATCAGATGCAGAAAACACTAGCAGCCCTGGACAAGAAAATATATTGTCATGAGGTGTGCTAGGGCTTGAGATGATGGCAAGGTAAGTACTTTGTTGTAACATACAGAAAGCAGAGAAGCCCAGGCTTCCCTTGCAGGTACTTTAGGAGTTTCAACAGCAGAGGGGAAGAAGTGAGAAATGCCCTATTAAGAGAAAAGGAGCGTTGCTGAGGTACTGAATCTCTTGAGCTAAAGCGTGGATGTGCTTCCCTTCTTCCCCCCATCAACTCCCTCTCATTTTCTCTTCTTCCTTGAAAAGCTCTGTGAAATCAGCTGGCACAGAGACACCCAGAGCTGCTGGGCCCACTGAGCTCCCAGGGAATCCATGTGGGAGGAAGAGAACTTCTTCCTTGCTTGTAAAGCTTCTTCTAGAGTAAGGAAGAGCATTTTCCCAGCCAACACTCACTGTCACTTGTGTATAGAGATCACTGTGCCTCCCTGTACAGAGCCCAAAGTTGGTGCTCTTGGGCTCTTCTGGTTTCTAAACAGAGATTGCGGATTATTTCTAAAACAGATTCCAGAAAGAACCTCACATTGTCTCGAATGTTGATGTCTGACCCCTTTGCAAGCAGTAGCTTCACCAGCTCAATATGCTTGTACTCAGTGGCCCAGATCATCGGCGTCCAGCCTCCATCATCCTGGGAAGGGAAAGAAAAGGGTGAGACAAGTAGAACAGGCACAGCAGTCATTTGCTGGCTTCCACAAACCTAGGAAGCCATGGCAGGGTGCGCCTTGCTGGCAGCCACAGACCCCTTTCCTCCCCACATCTGCCTCACTGCAGTGCTTCAATCTATGCTGCTGCAGGGAAAGGTCCCTCATGGTCCAGCAAGATCCGAACCAATCTGCCACACCAGATCTGAGTTTATTTGCAGCTGAGCACACTGGAGATGGGTCTCCAGGGTGTTCAAATCCAGCTGACAGCCAACAACACACGAAGAACATCCTGTAAAAGCACTTGCAGAAGCTCAGCTACGCTCTGCAATGGTCAGTGCTAAGCTAGACCTATCCCACAGCACGTGCATGATATCACCCTTCTGCCAGGAGGAGCACAGTGGCACCCTTCGGAAATTCAGGGTTAAGGGGAAACTGTAAATGGAGACACATGGAAGGGAAGTTTCCCTGACATCAGTGGGGAGAAGGTTTCTGCAGCAGGTCAGAAGGGGAGATCCTCACCAGAAAAGAGCAGCTTCTGTACCGCACAGAAAGGCCTCACCTGGCAGTTGACATCCATCTTCCCTATGGACAGGAGGTACTGAACAACATCGTAGTGCCCCTTCTTGGCAGCCAAGTGCAGGCACGTGGAGCCCTCTGCATCCTGGACACAAACAAAGAACAAGTACTCAGAGAATGTCCCCTTCCCACATCCCCACGTCTGCAGACCCCCAGTGATGCTCAGCAACACCAGAGAAGTCATCAGAAGAACATCAGACAAAGCAGAGAATTCCAAAAGCAGCAGCAATCAGTACTGGCACAGAGCAGAAGCAGCTTTCCAGAAAGCTCAGACATGCAGCCAGTGCAGAGCAGAAGGGTGAGAGCAAAGGCTATGGGAAGAGATGCCTTTATAAGCACAGGGAAGATACCAGCCGCACCCCCCGGTTGCTCCCCTTCCCCAGCAGTCAGTCTCTGTGTTGAAGAGCCCAGAGGAGGCAGGAACCTCTTACAGAGACACAGCACTACACATCTGAAAAGTAGCCTTGCCTCAACCTGAAATGCCCTTTATACAGCTTTTCACTATGTTTATTAGCACAAGGCTTAACCCAGCAGCTGGCAGGAGGGACCAAGACCCCAGAGTGCCCTCGGTCATGTACCCAGACTGGGGAAAAAGCACAACAGCAATGGCTGAAAGAAAAAATGCTTCTGGGAGCAGAGCCTATAGAGTCTGGTCGATGGGCAGGCTGGGGCTGTGAGTCACGATGGAGACACTTCCACACCAACACCAATACTCTTGGCTGGAGTCTGATCTTTATCAGACGCTCTATCCCAAGAGTTCAGCTTACAGCAAGGGCTGGAGACCTTGTTTCCTTCCTACTACAGAGTTTTCTGATAGAGGACACTCCCTTGAAAAGAGAACACAGCACAGGGATGGGGAGCAATAATGGGAAGCCACACATCAGGGATCATACTGAGGGAGTTTCCTACGGGCAAAGAAGAGTTTTTCACTCTCCCTTGAGAGCTTGACAACTGAATAACATCACAACTCCCTCTCAGATTAATATAAGCCAAGTGCAGCTTCTCCATCCCACAGTGAGCTGGTGTATTTTAATACAGATTTTTTGGCAGTTTTAAGTGGCTTCCAAATCCTACAGACAGGATCAAGTGGCTTCAGCCTGGGGGCTTCATCCCACCCTTCCCCCCCCACAGGCTGGGTACGCTCAGTGCACACCCCCAGCAGATAACTGCTTGATTGTTCATCAAAATGGCTGGAGCTGATTTCAAACTGCAATGTTGCTACTTTCAGAAGATGACTAATTTGGTGCAAGAAACTAATTAACATAATAAACTAGTCTAGACTTCAGACGTGATCTCAGGCTTCTAATTTGTTTTTGCTGGCTTGGGGGTTTTTCCTTCCCTTTACCTTCAGAAGCAGGAAACCTTTCTGACATAAATAAATCAGGTGAGTGACATCTGGATTGCTGCAAGATGCAGGTTCATAGTGGCTGCTGTCCTTGCACGTGCCCACCCTGCCCTTTCCCCCTTCCCAGCTCAGAGCCAGCCTCCCAAGGAGCCATCCAAGGCTTGGGGTGGACAGCAGTTGTTATCTTGTGCAATCCTCCCAGCCTAGACAGCTCTGTCACAAAACGAGCATCCCAGCCTTGCCGTGCTTCCTAGCAATAGTAGAGTGAGCCAACAGCAGCAGGTTGTAACAATAAGAAGTTCACGTGGGGAGGGTTCTTGTACTCCAAATAGAGTCTGATTTATGGGGCTAATAAACTATCTGTGTATTTTCCAAGACTGCAAAGCAACCCGAGCATGCTAAAGGCAAGCAGACAGCTGCATTTTATTGTATTTGTTTAAATTAAGGGGTAGGGAGTTTAAAGACTGGGTCCAATTTTGCCACTGCGGCGTGACTGCAAGAAACAGCACATTAGACCTTTGGAGATCAAAGCTTCCTGTCACTTCTGCTGGCTTTGCAAGCACCTAATTACCAACCCATTTTAAAACAGCGCCCCAAAAATCTCATTGCTATGAGTTTGTAGAGAAGGAAACTCTGAAATCAAACTCCAAGTGCAACGCAATGACACCCACGCTTCTTAGTGGCCCCGTATCGAATCAAACATCCCCTATATTTGGTGCCATGAACTGATGTAGGAAGCAACTGCACTTCCCCAGACTCTCAGTTCCAGGACGGCCTGTCCAAGTCTTTGCACCCAAGACAAGCAAACCTTCATTTCTCTTCTTCCTGGGCGTAAAACCTTTAAAAAAAGAAATAGCAAACAAATAAAGTGCTACCTTGGGATCTACTAGTGCTCCAGCCTTGATAAGGTATTTCACAGTTTCCAGGTGGTTGTTTTCAGCTGCTTCCATCAGTGGGGTCCGCTGGTCTTCAGAGCAGCTGTCTATATTCGCACCAGCCTGTTAAGAAGGCCAAGGCAAACACAAGGACAACTGTAACCTTGACTGGTTAGCAAAGGAAGGATGTGGGAGTAGAGATTTAGTAGCAAGTTTAGCAGCAAAATGTTCCTGACATTCAGCCATGTTGAAGAAAAAACAACAAAGCGACCAGAGGCGGAAGGCAGACAAACTTCACCTGTTTTGGAAAGCAGCACACACTGCTTGCCTTCTCTAGCCAGCAACTAGAGCACGAGGAAGCATGTCAGAACTACTACAGACGAGGTAACTATTCTATTGAAGTCAATGCCAATACTTCTCTGAGAACACATTAAGTTCAACATGGAGTGCTCTGGACCGAAATCTCTATTGCCTCACACATCTTGCCCACTTCAGCTCTTTGATGCAGCTCAATGATCCACCCACTACTTAAAACCAAAAGAAAATCTGAGAAATAGAACAACTCTTGGCACAGCATGCACGTACCCATGCACAAAGCAAAGACCTGCTTACAACACTAGTAATGTGCTGACTCAGGTTCACCTGGCACAAGAAGATGGGCCCATTGCTTCTATGTGCCTCCCACTGCATGTATTTGTTTTGATTACTTTTATAAACCAAGAGTGATTCAGACCAAAGATGAGACACTTCAAGTGCAACACGCTGTGGACCTTCCCAGCCAAACACTGCGCTGCCGCAATAGCCAGACATCAGGGGACAGAAAAGAATATAAAGGATTCTGGAAACAAACCAGCCTTTGCTCCTTTTACTCATACAAGTAATTCTATTGTCTGTACTTGTGATAACTCAAGTAAGCAAAGCTCCACCTTCAAGCAGCATTTTGAATGCTGAGACACCTCAGCAGGCTCATTATCAAAGAGTGGCTTTACCACTTTCTCAGACTTTTAAAGTTTTCCAGTCACAAAGGGCAAGCAAAATACAACCAGATGCCCAAGGAGCCAATGTGAAAAAAGAAAACTTCAGCCCTTTAAAGGTCTTTTTTCTTCACAGTGTGCTGGAGAAGATTCAACAGCAGCACTGCTGTGTGTTTCGCCATCTTCCTTCATTCAAACTTACCACAACCCAAATCTCTAAATCTCACTTAACGAGTGAAACTTGCATCTTTCTTCTTTTCAACTTCCAGCTGGAGTTGCTCAGATTTTGACAGAAGGCGAGACAGGGTCTGCTAGCCTGCAGGCTTTACAGCCTACCCACCAGCATTACAAAGAGCAAGTTGGCAGCAGCTTGCAGCTACCTGCAGGTCAGCCTGTGCTTCCACATCTGGCAGTGCACTACACTGCGGGGTGCGCTTAGGCACAGAGCATCCCACACGCTCTACAGTGCCCTCCAATCAAAGCTCCACGTGCCCATTGCACAGTGAAGTTGGTATGGAGAACAGATTAGAAAGAAATCTGCAGTCACATCACCAAAGTTCTCACACCACTCTGCACCGCTCCTTCCTGCAGCAAACAGTGTGAACGAGGAGGTTTTTCAACGCTGGTTTTTCAACTGCGCTTCAGTTTTGGTGGGGCACAGGCCCAAAAAGAACAGAAAACTGCTCATACAGAGAAATGTTTAAGTAGAGACAGACCTGAATCAGCATATGGCAGATGTCCACATGGCCAGACTCAGCGGCAGCATGGAGAGGGGTTCTCTTACTCTGATGCTCCATTTTAAAATTAGGGTCAATTCCATCCACTGAAAAACAGAGCAGAGATGCTTTCAACCGCAATTCAGAGATCAGAGAAAAGGGTAACAAGAGAAGGAGGTCTCAACTAAAACTTTTGGAAGACTTTCCCCTAGCCCATCCTCAGCCCTTCTTACTACACATACAAGCCAGAAAGCTCTCAGGGTAGTCCCACGGACATCTGGTATGCAACAGCCCTCAAGCAAGGAGCTTCAGGAACACCGTGGAATATAATACTTTTAAGGCATTATTCTTACAAAGGCCACTTCCTTCATTCCCCTTCTCTCACTGCAAGAACACTGTGCAAGGGTAACAAGGGAAAAAAAGAAGTGCTGCTGCTGGAAACAACAGAGCGTCAGCAGCACCCAGCTTTATTGTCTCAGGACCATGATTAACTGCACTTAGTGATCCTTTTTGCATCGCTGTAAGCAAAAGGGCTGCAAAGAGGATGGAGCTCCAACACGAACTCGAGATCTGGCCAGAAATTCTCACAGCTGCGCAAAGACTGACAGATGACGATGACAGCCAGACAAAGATGTCTGGGCATGATAACATGTTGCACACGATGAGGCCGTAGTTAAATATCAATGAGTAACATTTTGGTTCTATTGAAGACAGGAACAATGAAGCTAATACTTGCTAGGAGAAAAATAAAAGGGTGATAGATGCAAAAGAACAGAAAGCATCCAAAAATGTACTGCGAAGTACTGGAGTGAAAAGCAAGCCACAAACTCCCAAGTAAAACACCGTGTCCTTCACAGGTTGCTATTCCTTGGGAATATTTGTTGGTAAAAACAACCCCAGCCAGCTGAAAGGCATCTGGTGACAGTTACGTACCCCCAGAATAAAGCCCTCTGTACTGAGGTTTTCTTCTTCTCCGCTTTCTTGCTGACTGGTCTTAATTTAATCACACTCCCATCTTTCTACCTCTCCACTGGATGCAAATAACCAACCATCCCACAGCACAGGGAGGCAAAGTTCTACTGGATTGGAAAAATCAAACATAGGTCATTTGGGGGTAGAGAGAGCTTCTCTGGATAAAACTGCGTCCAAACGCAGAAGCAAGCTGGGAGCAAGCCCACATTTCACAGAAAGATGGAGCCATTTCTGATGACACATTGCTTGCAAAAGTGGCTTTCTCCTCCCAACACCATTCACAAGGGGCAGTGGGGAATATGACGTGCTGCCATGCTGGGAACTGGGCTCTGGCAGCTGCCTGGCAGGAGCTGGGAGTACTGCCAGACACACCGCGTCCTGGGAAGGAGCCACCTACCCAACATAAGCAGGACTTTTTGCAGCTCTCCTTGCCTGGCAGAGAAGTACAACTGTTTTGGATGGAACCGTAACTTCTTGGGTCTGCAGCAATGGGGAAAGAGGCAGAATTAATACACACTGAAGAATATTCCCCAATATTTTAGCCCAACCCACACCATAGGCATGAGAAAGTTTGTTCCTATGGTCTATGGCAAAACCAAAGAACATCATCTGTTCAGAAGATGGCCTTTTCCTTACTTTTCAGAGTCCAGGGCAATCAGGGCACTTTCCAGAGTTTCTTTAACTGGTCCCTGGGTCAGGCTAGTAGTAGGCTTTGGGAAAACTGAAGATCCAGCTAAGTCAAATCCCTCCGCAGCCGAACTTTCTGGCTTCTCTTCCTCAGACAACCGCGTTCCAGTGACACTGAAAATGAGAGAGAGCCAAAGCACAACCATTAAAAATATACAACGCTGTGTGTATTTTATGCCAAAGAAGGAAAGGAAATCGATTTTAAATGGACAGATAGCGTAACACAAAGCAAGATATTTTACTTCTTTTTGGTAAAGAGTTGCATTGACCTATGACTACATTTTGATGTACTCTTTGCAACAAGCAACAGAACATCATGGCGCTGAGGGCACTGCCCTGCTCACTGCAAGTCATAAAAAGCCTTGAGAACAAGATCAGATTGCACAGGAAGCTGAAGCACTCTTCATCACAGGGATGTCTTCACTTATGTTTTCCTCTAAGTTTTGATTCTCTGCATCTGTATACACTGCTGGGGGCAGCTAAGCATCTCAGGCTACGTATATCACATGAAGGGTTGAGGCACAAGGATTGAGGCTGCCACGAGCTCCCAAGCTCACCTCCCTGTCGTGGTGTCAGCCCTTCCCTCCACTGCTGCTGGTTTCTGCTGCTCATAGGTCAGTGACACCGTCGAAGTCGTGTCTGCTTTTGCTATTGTCACCTCCTTTGCCTTGGAGGCTTCTTCCCCGCAGTGTGGGCAGTAGCTCGTGTCGTTGACCTGGGAGGCACAGCTCTTGTGGAAGCGGTGGGAGATGCTGCTCTCAGGCTGACACTCCATGAAAGTGCCCTAAAAAAATTACAGAGAAGATATTCACACCATGGTCACTACGAGCCTTACCCCTTCCACATGCTTCATCTGCAGAGCTCTTAAATACATCATTCACGACCTCTCTTGTCCCTCGCGCTTCCAGTACAGTAAGCAAGCACTGCCACCTCTTTAGAAGAGAACAAAACCAAGGTAATGGGAAAAAACTCACTTGGTTAGGAACTGCAAAGCAAGTTTTTTAATTGCACGTGGGAAACAGAACCACAAAGTCCCATTTTCCAGCTCTAACACTTGAGGTTCTTGCTTACGTTTCTAGAAGTGCCAGTGTACTGTAAGGACGCTCCCAATACTGGAAAAGAAAACTTCAAACCAGTCAGCACTAAAACTACCAAACACATCTGCACACAAACCATTCAAGGAACAACAATGATACAATTACATCAGCTGTCAACCCCAGTGTTACCCAAAAGCATGCAACTCCTCTGTTTGGACCAGCCCTGTATGCTCTTTAACCCCATCTGCTGACAGATGTGAGCCACCTTTCTACAAATTATCTTCTCTTTCCAGCAAAGTCCTCCAAGCTGAACTGCTCCCCAGAACTCACTGTTCTGTGATATCAGTGCTACCTAAAGCCCTACCGTGCTCTGTGTTATTAGTGACTGATAACACAGACAAACACTGCCAGATTCACCTTTATGAGCTATGAGGTCACCCAGAGATGTAACAGCATTAAGGAAAAGTTAGTTAAAACCCACTCTTCTCCTGGATTCACAGTCCTCCCAAGGCATCTAATTCACTATTTCAGCATTGCAAAATGGCTTCAAGCATTTTGAGGATTATATCTTTCAAATGATCTTTGACTCAGCATGAAAACTCAGGACGGTTCCATTTATTACAGTTAGAATAATGTTGAGACTACTCTAATACCTTTCATCGAGTCATCTTTAAGAATGCTAACATCAATTAACCCACCCTATCACCCCGGGAGGCCCTCAGCGAGTGTTTCACCAGCAAGGAGTCAAGGACAACAATGGCTCAAAGCACTGGGCCAATGCTATTAAAACCTCAGTGGTAGAGAAAGAGGAGGAGATCTCAAACACTGCCTTGTTCCAGTGCCATCACTCCGGTTTCCCCACCTCACCGTGCCCTGTGAGTGGCACGGGGGACAGAACCCCTCTCCTGTATGCAGACTCTGACAAGAAGCAGGCTAACACCATTTGTGATGTGATTGACTGTACAGAGGAAGAAAAAAACCAAACAATGTTCCAAAAAAAAAATTCCAAAGGTATGAATTCCACCCCTTTGGTAACACCCCTCGGGGTCTCCAGGAAGTTACAGGTGAGCATTGCAGCTACCCTCAAACACATGACTGTTGAAAACGCCACCTGACGTGCTGTGGAACGAGGTGGAGCTTATGCCAGGAAGTCAGTAAACCCCTATGGGTAAATCTCCACCTTCACCTCTTCCAGCTACTGCGACAAGTACCCCCTTCCCTAGATTGAGAGCACGGACTTACTGCAGTGCAAAAGTATCCACAGCCAGGGCAACACTGGTGTTTCACCATCCTCCCTCTATGGTCCTCACACAGCACCAAAAGCTGGACTTTGTTAGACGGGCGCATCAGTTCATACTTAACCACACTGTTTGTGCATCGGCCCAGCTGGAACAGGAGAAATTAAAGGAAATGAAATTACTGGAGACCAAAACACTCTCTGTGCTTGTGCGGAGGAAGATTTTGCACACTGCTTTGATGAGCCCTGGCTTTTTCACAGTAATTCAGATGTGTGCCAGATAGCATTAGCAGTGCAGCAGGAAGCTGTGAAAGCTGCTCTCACAGGAAGAAATGCATCATTTACTAACTAACATGCATGTGGACCGGACTCATTTGTTCCTTGCAAGAAAAATCGTAACTGGAAATACGCAACAGCCGAGCAGCCACAGAGGGGGCAGCCCCAGGGGCCTGACTCACAAAACACTCTCTGCTTTTGCCAGGAAGAGCGGGTGTCAGTGACCAAGAGAACAAGACCATACGCACTAAATCTTGTTACTGTTCAAAAGTACAAGTCACAGGAAGATAAAGGGAAAAATAATTGCTCTTCATTGCCAGCTATGTTATCGTCTGTACTGGTTCCAGCACTGGCCCTTGCCCAGACCACAGGGATGAATAGCCAGTCGTTCATGAGAGCTCAACTCCAGTCAGATTTGAGCATGCCTTCTGAAACATTTCTCCAGTGTATAATTTGGGGCCTAAGAGCTGTCTCCTCTCACACCACCTTGCTCTGTCGGTGACAGGCTCCATGAGCAGGGATTTTCCCAGCAGTGTCACTCCCTCTGCTGTGCCTCAAGGACTGGGGCTTCCTCCTGCCACCCCTGTGCGTACACCTATAAGCCTTCCACGTCCTGTTTGCCACCTGCCAGCATGGTGCAACATCGTTTGAATTCTCTAACTCCCTTCAGATGAAAACCTTGCTTTCTGCCAGTGCTGGGCAAAGGACATTTCCAGCATAGAAACATAAACATGGAAAGTTCATAGGAGGAAACACCCCTACCAGAATCTGAGCGTGGTGTACTGCACTCTGCCTCTGTCACCAGAGCAGTCCATAAGGAACACAGTGTCTGCCCCTCACTAGCAGGCTGCCCCTCCTGCTCTGTAGCTGAGGTCTGATTCACTGCTTTTTCTCAGTAAAACTAAACTCCCTCTCTGATTTATTTTAAACTCCATTTCTCCTACAATCAACACACCTACAGGAAAAAAAAAAACAACAAAGAACTGTTTTTAACCTGAGCTCTTCTCCCTTAGCATCTCTGACCCAGCTTACCCAATCTCCAGCTGCAAAGCCTACCTGTGCTTGTTACCTTGCCTGAAGTGATCACTGCTCACACACACACCCCAGGGGCTGCAGGGGAGGACCAGCCCATTGATTTTTATTTACGAGTGGGGGAAATTTGATTAAAGCGTGAGAAGCTGCACTGTCTGCATAAGGAAGTCCCTGCATCATTCTGTCACAACGTATTATTTGTTAGAAAAGTCTAAAATAGTACAAAATGATCAATTGCTATTTTCCAGCCATTAGAGAGTGTAGCAGTGCTCCTATTTATAACGTTATCCAAGGACATGACTGTCTAGAGAACCCACTATTCATGCATGTAATATCCTTACCACATCTATGAGTCACTTATCCCATTACCAAAAAGAATCTAACAGAATGCACGGCCTTCACTATTTCTTTATCTGATTTATCTGGGGGGAGAACTGCCAGATAACCGCAGGAACTCCTCTGTATACTTTCTGTTTATTTAGAAGCCCTGGAGAACCCTCTCTCCTGCAAGTCTCCAGGGCATTCCCTCCTTCACCTTCACCTACTTTGTCATGATAGTGAAATTCCTTTCTCTATAGGTACCAGCACGTACTAACAGAAGCAGAGTAGGGCTGTCAGTGTGATTACCCCTTCCTCCCGCCATCCACCCTTCTACTGTGATCCTCCAGAAGAACCAGAAGTACTCTGACTCCTTGTCCTTCTACCAGTAAATATCAGAGCACTGCAGCATGGCTGCAGCTCAGCTGATGTGTCAAAGAAACGCCAGTTTCTTCCAGAGTAAGGAGCATCTCCCGAGTTTGCTTCTGTCGTGCCGTCTTGCTTTCCAGACTCTGAGAGGGAGTCACTTTTGCCACTTAATTCCACCTTCTCAGAACCAGCAGAGCCCAACTAGCCCAGCTGTGATCAATTTAGAGGCATCAAGTGCGACGTTTCCAGCCAACCAGCCAGCCACAGAGACTGCGCAGGACTGCCAGGACATAGGAAGCTTAGTAACACGAGTCTCTTGGGGGGAGGAGGAAAGTGGAGGGCCAAAGGAGACTGAGCTGGCAGAAGACATGCCAAGTTCCAGAAACTCAAGAGCTGGCTACTGAAAGCTTTGCATCAGCTCCTTTGTAGTCAAGGGAACCAGCTCCAAGCTTCCCCTGATTGGATTCTCTCACTTTGATGCATGCTAATGTATTTTAGCCCACTTGGCCTGAAGTGTGCCTGCTACATCCAGTTGATCCAGCTACACAAGCCAGGACAAGCAGGAGATCCACCCAGTGCTTCTCCAGCTAGCCCCGCAGATTGTACCTACTCGCTTTGGAGTGACTTTAACCAGAGTGTGCGAAACATGCAGAGTGCTGCAGAGAGATGTTTGACACACCATGCCCACACCAGTGGGCTCCCAGTCTAGCATGCTGCAGAGCATCTGTGTGACCCGATGCATGCCCCTGGTATGGCTTTGTCTCTTGACTACATCTTTGTACTCAGGATAAAAAGTCTGTGAGAAGCTGAAAGACAGGTTCCTACCTCATTATCCACACTCTCGGTGGCCATGCACTGGTTGTTGGCTAGCGTGGTGATCTCTCTGCTTTTGGGGGTTTCCATTCGACAGCTACAGAGGGGAACTTCCTGGAGACCATCTACTTCCATTGCTTCAGGGCCATTGGAAAGACCTAAAGTACAAAAGATCAGTAAATCAACTCTCATGTTACCCTCCAGGAGGAAGGATCAACCCTGGGACCCCAACTGGGTCCATCAGCACCCTTCATGTCTCATGGCATCAGTTCCACGTCCTGAAATGCTTTAAAGGCATCATCTAAAGCCCGCAAAAAAGACCCATTTCTTACAGCAGATGGAATTTGCAAAAGCAGACTGTGCTTTTCTGAGTCCAGTGACACCACAGACGACAGTGCTGAATTCAGGAACACTGAGTTAAGAACAGCTGATCCTGAGAAAACCCCAACATGGAAAAGCTACAAGGTACAGATTTTTATCAGTCTGCCTCTTTCTCACCTGTCCCACAGCACTGTGCTCTGCACCAGGAAATCTGCAGGAAACAAACTAGAGTTGGAAATCTGAGTAGGAAGGGGAGTGTTAAATAGAGAAGATCAGGAAAGCAAAAACTCCTGTTGGCAGAAGCTTACAATGCAAATGGGAAAACAAAATTCCTGGGACTGTTTGGTCTCACACAGCCAAAATATAGATGTAATTTTTATTTATTTTTTACTTGTTTTTGAAAGAGAACGAACCAGAGAAAAGAAAGCAGCACGACGTTCAGATCTTCTTGCCTTCTCCTCATCTCTTTCTCTCAGATATTTAACACTTCCAAACCTTTCTAAAGGTGGACAATGGCTTTTAAGTGAACACACAGCCAGGAATGGGGAACGTTGTGAATGTTCTTGGGGTCCCTCTGGATCCAACTCATTTACTAGGTTACGTGTGACCACAAGACACTGACCCAATGACACAGGGATTACTTTTTGTCCCACACACCTACCTTAGTCCTACACAGTTGTAACATCTCTTGCAAGGTTTTAAACCCTCAAACATTACCTGCGGTTCACCCTGCAGTGTCCCTAGCTTTTCCTGCACAAGCCTGTTATGGGTTTGAGTCACATTGAGTAGGAAGTGTGCTGCTGTTTTTGAAGCTTTTGAAAGAAGAGTTATTTTGCTGCACAATTTCAAAGACTAACTTCATTCTTCAGAGAGATTCCTCTGTAGCTGCCCTGACAAAAGCACTCTCCCCCTTTCCTGCCTATGGCTGCGACCCTATCAGCTGAGCAGACGTTCTTTTCATCTTGCAAGGGGTTTCCTTGGGCTAAGTTGCAAGACTAAGCCCCGAGAAGGGATGAGTTGTTTCAAGACACACAAGCAGAAGGAAAGCCCTTGCAGTTTTCATGTAAAATCCTGCCCAGATATTAAATGTGTAAGAGCTTTATCTAGGACCACAAATCACAAAGCTCATTCCTCACCTCCTAAGCTGTCGCTTTCATAATCTTTCTTGACACCCAGAGGCTCTGATGAAAACACCCCTCATCCATCCTGACCCTCCCTTGATGGTAAATGCTCCCACCCCCTCTTTGATGTTTCTCTATCAAAGAGCCACACAACTTCTGAAGGCAAAAGAGCAACGGGGGGCAGCCGGACAGATCCACACAGGAGCTAAGGATCAGCACTGGGAACAGCAGCCACTCAGATACCCCTGCCATGTTCCTGAGGAGATGAGGGCACCAGCTGCATGTGCAGGGCGATGCTTCACTGGGAGGCTACACACGCATCATCCAAATACAGGGGAGTGGGACAGAAGGATGGATGCATCCCACCTTAGCAGCATTCCCAAACAACTCAGCCTCCCCCCCTCCCAGCTCTGGCCCCCAGCTGCTGCCAAGCCTTGCAGGAGGCCTCTCAGTCGGGCCAGGCCTGGACTCGGGGCGCTGGCAGCCACCAGGGGGCACGCGGGGCCCCGCTCGCTGCTTGGGCTGAGCGAACAAAGCCAACGTGGGTCATGGCCGCGCCGAGCCAGCACTCACCTTCCGCCTGCGAGGAGAGGATTCCCTTCACCCGCAGATCCAAGGAATCCAGAGACACCTCCATGTACTCCATGCTGTTATCCTGGGCAGAGCCCTCTCTGCCTCCCAACGATGATTTATAAGCTTCAGCACCTAGATTCAAACACACGTATATTTACATAGCTGGGGGGGAAAAAAAGAATGTGCGTGCATGTGTAAAGGCCATATTTAACCAAGATGGCTGCATGCAGGCTCCTCAGAGAGCCTACGAGTACAGATGCACACAGCATTATGGAAATGCAACATCTGGGCAGATATGGCACGATTGATCTCCCATCTCTTATTTCCACCCCTGTCTGATCCGACAGATTTTCCACTTCCACATAGGTAGGTAGATAACAAAAAATAAAAAGGGAGGGGATAAATGAGACAAATAAGTTCCGCATCTGAGCGGCACATCTGGCTGCTGCTGGACTGCATCAGCGGCAGAAGCTCAAATGGCGTAAGGAAGGGCTGAAACCAGGGCTTGGCACATTCCCCCATCTCCAACCTGCTGCAAAGGGCTCCAGGTACACCCCGGCCAAGCAGAGCGAACCGGCTGCTAAAGCACGTTCTGGAGAGGATGAGACAGGTGACATTCAGCTGAATGGGAGGGGAAAACATAAAAGCCAAGTTCTGGGTCTGAGCGAACAAAGCTGCTGCTGGGAAGGGATTGTATGGGGGATCCCTTCGTGGGAATTGTCACCTCTTCACATTCCCTTGGCTTCGACTCTCAATCCTGGTTTGCTTCTCCCACTCAGGCTTGGCCAAGAGACTTGTGTTAGCCTGAAAGACTGGCTGCCACTTTTATTTAAGGGGCAGAAAAACAGCCTGCATCTCAAATGAAGAATTAGCTGTTTGCTCTGAAAGGGATCAACGGCCCCCATTTCCTTTTAGGAAGAGTTTGCCTTGGGAGGAACAGGAGCAAATGAGATGAGTGACAGACGCTGAGGGCAGCCCAGGGGCTGCAACGTGGTCGTTTAGAAAAGAGGCAGCAACAACTGCTGATAAAAAACGGCCCGTTTGTAAAGAATTAGCAAACAGAATGAACTCTTTGATGGCAATGGATGTGCGAAGCCTTAATAAAGAGAAGGCACAACTTCAGAGACTACACAACTCTTTTTTAAACCCATCCTGTTACTGTTCCTGAAGATGAGGAATCAGATCCAACCTGCACCTCCTCCATCCTCATCCCGCAGCTTTCTGAGGACAAAGTGCACTGTAACCTTTCAGTGTTGTGTAACTTCACTCAAACTAGAACGGCCACCTGAACTCGGGCCCAGAGATGGGCTGCAGCGCTTTGGAATAACAAGGACAGCCAGCACATAGCATTCAGCAGGACTCAACACCCACACAAAAGCAATCAGGCATCACTCTGGAAGGTTATTCCTTTCCCTTCTCCATCTAGCCAATCTCCCTAAGTTCATAGTTTACATCATCAGCCCATGAAGTCTTCTTCGGATGTTCTAAAACAAAGAGAGCTCGTGAACAAAAATCATCATTTCAGCATGCCCAGGATAAAGTTGCCTCATGTTTAGTCTGCTGTTAAAAGTACAGACACGAGTTTGCAAGTGAGATTCAAGTTCAGACCCTGGTTAACCATAAAGGTAAATCTTACCATAAAGGTAAACCTTCCCTTGAAAAGGAAGAAAGAGCTTTGCAAACAACCACTGCCTTATGGGCCGGAGGGCTTTACCCCTACCTGGCAGATCGCTTTCTGTGCAGTTAAAAAACAAAACTCAATTAGTTACCTAGCACACTGGCTTGTTTCTTTTTATTCCTCCGTCTCCTCTTGCGGGTGGGTTTCAGCCATGGGCTGTCCGTCTTTCCTTTCCTCTTCAGCAGCTTCTTCTTGATGCTGGACTCTGAGCTCTGAACAACCAGAGAGGCCATGTGCATGTAAGGCATGTTGGTATCAGCATCACAGCAGTCCTTTGCACTCATATGAAAGAGCCTTCACACAGCTTGAGAAGTGTAAAAAGGCCTTAAGAACTGAGGTTTGAAATCAATTGGTGCAAAGATGCCTTTACAGTGCAGGAAAGGAAACACCAGCACACGTGTGGGCGTATTTCCTGTCATCTCAACAGTGCTCACTTCACCTTCTCTTCCATGTAGGCTCTAACACCACACTCATCTCAGGAGTAGCTGAGCATCTCTGCGCAGCAGGGTGAGTTATGCGTGCACGCTTTTAGCTTCTCCCCTGAAAAGTGGCTTTTATTTCTTTTTTTCAAACTAAAACACTCAGATTGCTCCACAGTTGTGCTGAAGAAAAATCCCTCTTGTACCTGAAGAGCCAACTTAACGGGGCTGAGATGGACCCTGGGGAATTTAACTGCACAGCAGAGACCAGCTCCCTCCCTGAGCAAGGTGCCACACCAGCACAACCTTATCACACAGCAATCTTCAGGCACGTATGAATCTAAACAGAGTTTGGGTTTCCTTTCTGTATAATATGCAGAAAATACAGGTGACTTTTCAAAGTCAACATTAAAATGGGGAACCAGGCACTCCAACCCAGCGTTCAAAGCTCCAACCATAAAATTCATGTTCAAAATGAAACTCACTCCACCTCTCACTGAAGCCTACAAGAAAAAGCTCCTGCTGCCTTCAGCAGAGGCTGCATCAGGGCCTACCTTTGTGGCCTACCTTAAAACTGATGCTACACACAGTGTGCAGCAGGACTAAGGTGGTGCTGAGCCCTGGCTCTCTGCAGTGGTGTCTACACTGCCCCAGCAGTCACTGTGTCCAAGTGTAAGGCTGTGCCTTGCCACGTGGCTTCCACCAGTTGCATCACACTGCTGGTGGGTGAGAGGTTTGCATCTGAGCCAGTCCCCATCTGGGCTGCAGGCTGACTCACCACATATAAGCACAGCAAAAATCACAGTCTAGCTATGACTGGGCTGTTTGGACTTGACTGAAAGCTCAACGCTTGGTTTGATCTAGCACTACAAAAGTGCCTCAGCTGCCCAGTGAAAGGCACAGGCTATACGGTTCCTCCTGCCTAGTCCTCTCTGGCTCTTGTAGTGTCAGAGAACAAGGAACAAGATTCTACAGAGCTTCAACAATTCATTTGGTTTAGTTGCTTCTACCTTCAGCTCAAAACATTGAGACAATGAAGTCAAGAATTTTCTCAAGGTGACTGAAGAATTGGGGTGCTTTAAATGCTGGCTCCTCAACTTGAGATGCTGTGAAAAGGGAGCAACATTTTTAAAGTAAAGGGGAGGGTGGGGAGACACAGACAATCATTGAACAGCAATTCCAAAAAAATTAAATGAAATATAAAAAAAAATAGTTTTCAAGATCCCTTCACCAGCCACCTGAAAACTACAAGTCTGACAAGGGCTTCCCGTGCCTTGGAGGTGGCATGTCAGACAAGGTGAACTTAGGCAGTGGGTTGGCCCAATGGATTTGTGAACAACTCCAACTGGACTCGCTCTGGAGGCAAGCTGAGCTTCAGGCTGTTAACAAAACACTGCTGGCTCCCATCACTTGCCAAGTCTGCACCCAACAAATTTAAACACCCTTAACTATTTTTACTAATATTCAAATGACTAAAAGCAGTCAACACCTTGTTGAAAGCAAGAAGAATAGCCCATTAATTAGCATTGGAAAGCAATTAAGTCTATCAGTGTTATGCACCTTGTGGAAAACAATACCCTGCATGGGTGGCTTCAGCCACTGAGTTTTGTCACAGTCCTGAAACTACACAGCTTGTCTCCTTCCGGCAGCAAAGCAAAGGGGAAATCATTACCATCAGGACGACGGTTGAAAGCTGCATTTAGCAGCCAGGCTTACCAAGTCAGATTCATCTCCATCCTCCTCATCCTCTCCAGACTCTGCAGACTCTTGCTCCTCCTCAGAGTCGCCATCATCAATCTGCAGCCACCACGTGCCCCAGAACAGAAAGAGTCAGTCCCGTCAGGTCCCTCCAAGCACGGCACCCCTCCGCACCCTGCCTGACCCCGCAGAGCATCCCATCGCCGTGCTGCACTCAGCCCCAGCCATGTGAGCACTAACACCATCTCCTCTCCAGGACAAGCACTCCAAGGCTGTTAAGGTTCAAGGTTCACCCACGAGGATGGGACAGGATAACTCCCAAAGAAAGTTGTCCAACCAAACGTTAATTTCTGTGGTTAATAAGAAACAACCTCATACCTACAATATGCATTGTGATTTGGGGTAAGTTAACTAAAACAATTTTAATTCTTTACCAGCCTCTAACAAGATTAGGAAGACATCTCCTGCTGGTGCAGTGAATACCTAACTGTGATGGAAGTCCCGCACATACACTGGATCACAGAGAGTTACATAGCAAGGCTGAAACAGGAGGGTAGGTGAGGAGACACTCATGGGGGAGGGGAAAAGGAAGCAGGAAGTGGTCATCAAAAGCCTCACTTCCACCACTGAGCTTTCTGCCATCTTGCATGCTAAAAAAATTCCTAGGAATTGCCTCAACTGATTGCATTCCTGTCTGACAGGGATCAGCAGTGTCCCATCCCACTCTAAGTCCTGCACAGGGCATAGGAATACCTTTCTGACATTGTCTGCGTCAGACGCGCTGTCTTTAGAGGTCCTGTTATCGTCTGCAGGATATGCAGCTGCCTGTTCTGCTCCGTGATCGTCCTCATCTTCCAACTCATCAGAGTCTTCCTCTTCAGAGTCTACATCTATGCTCTCCCCATTCACGTGAGGGCTGACATCACCTAGCTCCTTTTCACTCTGGAAGTTGTCCAAGCACACGTGCCACAAAGACAACATCAGTTCACAGCTCAGAGCAGCTGAACCCATCCCAGACCGCCTGTGTTAAAGCTGCCAAGGGAGAGCTAGCCACAGGTCCCTCCAGAGCCCTCCAGTACCACCAGCACAGGCAGTGCATGTGCCTGCCATGTGTCACCTAAGCCTGCCAGTCTGGGGGACAAGGAAGTCATTCTGGACTCGAGGCGCTAAGGGGAGGGCTGCTGGACAGCAGCTTTCAGCCAGACCATGCAGACTAACTGAAAGGGCATCTCCCCATGGAACACCAAAGGTGTAAAGGAGGTTTCTAAACAAAGGGAAGTTAATTCAGACTGGGGAATTTTTACTCCATTCCACTGATGCCTAGCGCTTTGAATCCACTTGAATTCAAAGGCCAAAGGTTTAGGGCCCAGAGTGCAGCAAAAGCAGAACCTGATCAGGAGGGAAACACAGCCTGTGGTTTGTTTGTAAGTAACTGGTTGTTTTCCCTTACAGCCTCAAACAACACTAGACAGTAACCCTAAGGACTCCACAACAAAAACGTTACCACGTTGTGTGGTATGCTTGAAAACTCTCCAGTCCCACAGCACTCACAGGACAGAAGGGGAACATCCACTGGAAAACATTGCAAGAGCTGCTATCTGAACAGCCACCCTCAAAAAGCCATTTTCAAAGCAGCAAAGCTGCTGTGGGCAGGATGTTGTTGCCAGAGAGAAGATGTAGACTCAGAACAGAAGATGCTGACAGCAACGATGTTCCTACACTACCCGTGGGGCTGGTGTGGCAGGACAAGGTGCATGTATGGTGACAACAAATGCGCCCGGCCGGCTCAGCACAGCTCTCACCTTGGCACCCACAGAGGAATGAGTTATGCTCTTAAACATCTCAATCATTGTTCTCTGTTTTAACACTTTGGTCTTTTTCTTGGGAACCAGGCTATAGGTTCCCATTCTCCGTTTTTTCTTTCGAGATACTGCAGCAGCTGGGAAAAAAAAAAACAACACAATAATAATAATAATAAGGCCAAAGTTGTTTCAGGAGTGAAAAGAAAGGATAGAAATTAGAGGCCGTAATGCGGGAAATTGTATTTAAGGATATGATCTGGGGAAAAAAGGCTTCCCATTCCAATTAAGTTATTTACAATTCAGGCCAAAGGAGACACATACATACATGCAAACACACAAAGAGCTCTTTGCCAATGCTGCAAAATCACCCAAATTCTGAGTTTCCCCTCCATGTTTCCTCTGGTCCCTGTATCAGCATACACAGCATCAATCCTTAAACTAGCCTGTGTTTGGCAGCATTGCTAATGCTGCAGGAGGCTGAATAGAATCCAGCTTGCTCAAATAAATACTGCAAGGTTAATAATACCAACTTACAATAAAGCCATCATATAATAACTAAAGAACAAACAGAGAAAAGGTACTTTAAATAAGGAGCTGTTTGCCATTTAACCTCATTTCACACCTGCTATGGAAGCTTGCTTGATTCCTTTCACTGCTTTGATTGGGTCTTAATTTGTTGAGTCTCCCTCCTGGCCTTCTAATCAAACCAGTCCTCACACCTCAGCGCCTGCTGCTGCCTTTGGTGCACGCACATCAGAAGTGCGCAGAGTGCAGGCTTTTAACAACAGCATGCAGCAGGAAACAGCCAGCTCCAGCACTACCAGCTGCACAGGCTGCTCCTTGAGAGCATCTCTTCATGTCTCACCATGACGAAGTTTCATCAAAAATCTACATAGTCCCCTCAAAAACTTTCTGCCAAGCCAAATCATTCTATTTACACAACTGCGGCTCACAGTAAGCAGCAGCTGTCAAAACAAGATCTACAGCAACAGCTCTACTGATGCTGCCAGGCAAGGAATCCTAAAGCAGATTCTGTTGCAAGGTGCTGCTCTTGGGTGGGGGCAACCCCAGACGCGAGTATGGACTGGGAGGAGAACTCGCTGAGAGCAGCCCTATGGAGAAGGACTTGGGGTCCTGGCAGACAAAAAACTGGACATGAGCAGCAGTGTGTGCTTGCAGCCCAGAAGGCTGACTGCATCCTGGGCTGCACCAACAGAGGGGAGGCTTTAAGATCACTTCCAACCCAACCATGCCGTGATACTACAACTCTCTGTGGAAAAGCCACTACCAAAGGGGTCAGTCCTTGCCAAGCTGCCTCAGCCCACACACCCCAACACACACACACACGTTTGGGAGCTGGGTGCTGCTCAGGATTTTAGCTCTGTCCTCTTACCTGTCTGCGACTTCGAGGTGGCCACATAGCTCTGGTTCTGAGGTAGTGACTGGTGAAGGCCTGGGAGAGAGGGCAATGGCAACGGCTTCCCAAACTCCAGGATGTTTTTGTTGCCTTCCTCTTTAGATTCTTTTTGATCTCTGCTGTCTCTCCCATCTTTGGGGTCTTTACTTGCATGCTAGAAAACAAAATTAAGTTAAATTGAGACTCTGAATTCAAAGAAATCATTAAAATAAATTTAATTCCTTCCTTTCAAATGGAATCACCTGCATCTGAAGGTAGGAACAGATGCTCAAAGGAAAAGCACTCTGCCCCTCCTCAATAGCAAACACCATTTCTTTGCCTAAAGACTACAAACAGACCCAGCCTGCTGCTGGTCACTTGGTGAGGGCTGCTCCCTGAGAAAGTCTGCACACAGAGCAGGGATGGCAGAGCTCTGTACATTAAGTGCAGATATTGAAAAGCACCAGACACTATTTACACAGGCATTAGGTTGGCTCTCAAGAAGATGAACAAAGCCAACAAATACACCTATTCACTGAAACACATCTGGACTGCAGCTGTCACCTCCCAGCAAACAAGGAACAGAGCCTTGCACAGAAGACTCCAAGGGGTGGGCAGCAGCAGGAAGGAATCCTTCCTTCTGGCCCCATAAAGACTCAGCAGAATTCATGCTCTCCCACCTGCTAGCCCAGCTCACAGCCAAGGAAGGTATCTGCCTGACACTGCAGGTTCACCTCCAGCACTACCACTGTCCTAGCAAGATGTGGCCAAGCTCGCTGCATCAGCTAGCTCAGCTGATAAACCCCTACTGAAAAGCTGATAAGGCTCAAGTGAATTTTATGGTCACAATGGTACCTGTGCCTACAGACAGGCTCCCAGGCTCCAACACAGCTCATACACACTGATGTGAGCACACCTCACCCTGCACCTTCAGTCATGCAATGATTGCCTAGCCCCATCCATGCCTGTCCATACACCTGTCCATCAACTGGCAAGCAGGTTTGGAAGAGATGCTCCAGCAATCCAAGAGCACCAGTAGTGGATTACAAGCTCTGCGGTGGCAATGCGCTGCTCCACCGCTTCTTATGGGATGTTTGAAGCAAGAGCTGAAATACCAAAACAGAAAAAGGCATGCGGGCAAAAGGAAGGAAGAAAAAAAAGCAGCAAAAAATCAAAATACTCCTTAAAGTCTGAGTTCATACGAGCACTGTTGGACTCTGCTCTCAAGTGATACGTGACCTTGTGAACAAATGGGGAAGCGACCGATTCTCCTAATTACAGCTCTGCCATGTGCACAATGCTGGCAGAAAGTGACGGGTTGGTCACAGCCAGAAAAGCCATAACGATAATCCAGAATGACCTGCATAAAGAGGCCATCACATTCCCAGTGATTCCCACATCAAGCCCATATCTTCTGGCTGAATTAGCGCCTCTCTTCCTACAAGGGATCTAGTCGTGGATTAACGATGTCAAAGATGACAAATCTACCATACCCTTTGATATGTTGTTCCAATGCTTAATTGCTCTCACTGTCAGATAATTAAATGCATTACGCTTTTCCCTCCGAATTAAAAAGCCCTGCATCATCAGACACTCTCATTCCAAGTACTTACTGACTGTGCTTAACCTTAAGTTTTAAAACTTTCTCCTCAATAAGCTTAATACAATGAGAAAATTAAGTGTCCGTAGGATCATTTTCTGGACATGGGATCGCTCCTGAGACTGCTCCAGTTGTTCTCCCCCTTAGAACAAGTACGTCAGGAGTGCAGGGCACAGCATGCCAATAATAGTCTCAACAATACTATTTATACCTCTTCATAGTTTACAGATCTAAAGGTTAACTCTCAGATACAGGATTATTCTGAGAATTCCCAAGTCTCCTGGGACATCCACTGCTTCCCGTATTTAACTCACAATTAGGAGGATGAGCACAGGAGAGGCAGATCTGATGCAGAGCCGCCTGCAGCTAAACAAATGTACATCAGGGCTTTGTCCTTTACATGCAGGCCCTTGTAAATGGTCTCAGATAAAGTCTGCTGGTATGTGGAGAGACAAGAAGGAATTTCTGCAGAGAGGTGACCAGATCTCCCAGGAAGCCTCATGGCATTTAGGGAGGCATTCAAGGCCAGGCTGGATGTGGCTCTGGGCAGCCTGGTCTGGTAGCTGGAGACCCTGCACATAGCAGGGGGTTGAAACAAGATGAGCATTGTGGTCCTTTTCAACCCAGGCCATTTTATGGTTCTATGATAATGGCAGAGGAAGCCAAACAGGCCATCAGTAAAACACATTACATACAGGTTTCATAACTATAGAAATCAAACATTAAATCTGAGGATTGGGACTAAAAATATCAGCAGAGATCAGGGAGTATTTCTCTGCCTTCCCACCATCCTTCTTCACTCCCCACAAGCTGAAACAGTTACATCTTCACTGTTCTCATTAAACTTGAACCTTCCACCAAGAGCATTAGGAGTGCTTAGTGGATTCAACTTTATCCTTTTCCCGTGTCTAAGGTCTCTGAATTATGCTGGTTCCTTAGCCCCAGTCTGCAGGTTTGGTCCCTCCTGGTCCTTCACAGTGAGCTCCTGCACTGCTCTGCTCTATCGGTTCCAGATTTAAGTGCTCCCAGAAAAGAGGCTTTGCTAATCTAGCACATTGCTCTGCTGGGAAATCTCTTCTTCCTTCAAATCCCATCAGGCTGGTGAAGAGCTGGCTCAGGCACACGCACAGATGTCCCACAGCCCTCATCCCCAGGTTACAACCAACTGGCCCCTCCCAGCAGAGGACAGCGGGTAGCTTCAATTGCTGATGATCCAGGCTCCTGCTCTTCACATCTCTCTGCTTTGGGTGGAAAATGCAACACTGAAGCTTGCACCAGAAGCAACCACACCAGGAAGGCAACACCTGGCTTTCCAGGAGCTGACCTGCTGAGAACCCCACCACAGCTGCACACAGTTCCATGTGCCGTTTCAGCCAAACAAACTGCTGCACTCAAAACCTGCACTGTCTGCATTCACACTCCTTAGACTGGCACAAGACAACATCATTTTACGTGCTTAAGAAAATCATATTCACATACTTACTACACTGTAATGGGATCAACCCTGTTTCTATTACTGGTGCAGAAATCCCCCTACAGCAGCAGGGAGAAGTTACTAAAAATGGCAAAGACAGACTATCCCACTATTTTTTCCCAGAAGCAAAGATAAAGAACAAATAAACCTCACTAATTAAATGCTGTGTCGGTTCAGCAGACCGCGCAGTGTTCTTCCCACAGCCCCACAATTAAGAGCTCTTTCATTACCAAAGCAGACGAGCTAGCAAGGAGAAGTGATGCTGGAAGCACAGCCATGTGCTGAGCAAAGGCTCCAGTGTCTGCTGTTTCCCAGCAGGGCTGCTGTTTGCACTGCACTCCCAGCACCAGCTCCAGCTTGGCCATGTCAGCCGTCTCCCTGATCCTCAGAATCTTTATCTCCAGCACACCATGAGCTTGCAAATGAAGCCCAACAGCTAAAGGTGTGACACAAAGCACCGCTGCAGCAAGGCTGCCGGGGAGCAAGGCTGGTGTCTATCTGCAGCTGGATGGGAGTGCTAACAGGGTGTGTACCTTTGAACATGGCAAAGCATGAACGTGCTGGGGGCTCCAACAACTGGGGAATGATACTTAAGCAAGAAACAGCTGCCTGCTATGCAAAGCAGATCCCCAGCAGATCTCACTGCCTGTATGAGCCATGGCAGTGCAGCTCTCCATCACTTCTGTCTCACCCTGCAAACCTTTGTTTTCTCAGTGGAGTTATAAACAGATTAAGAAGGAATGGAAGAAATTCTTCCAAAGGTGCCGAGTTTGTGCTACTGCACCAACAGAAGGGGAATGAAACCAATGCTGTCAAAACTCTTCTGAGATCCCGGTTCAGAAACCAACTTAACATGCAACAATATCAAGTAAAATTGTCACCTGTTTCAGATTCAGCTTCGATCCCAATTCAGGAAGCAATTCCTAAACAGAGAAAAAGCCGGTTACATTTGTGAGACAAACATTTCCTTCCTTTCAAAGACCAACATACACGTAACAGAAAAGGTTACTGAGGTCCCCTGACAACTTAAGGTTGAAGAAAACAATCTTTTGGCCCCAGCAGGTTTCTGCAGGAGCAGAGGAATGAAAGTTAATGCATTGCAGGCAACAAAATACCTTCCTTCCCTGCTTCCTTCTCTTAGCATATGCATGGAAGAGGATTCTACCAAGAGAAGAGCAATGCTCTAAAAAATTAATGACAAAACCCACTCGTTCTGTAACACCAAACTGTGGGTGATTTCCACAGTTCCTACAGTACATCCACCTGCTCTGTAGTGCTTTCAAAGGGGAAAAGGCACGACTGCACGTGCTGAGCTGAGGAGCCTCTTATAAGCTGCTCAACAAAGAAATAATCAGAACAGAAAAATGGCAAGTAGCAAAGACTCTGCTCCTCAAATGAAAACAGCATGTAAATTTGAAAGACAATGGGGAAAAATAGGTAGTAATTATCTGGAAGGCTGAACAAACCAGCTGCTTTATTGTCTTGCAGAAATGAGATCAAATCTTGGGGACTGTGGGCTCGCATTCAGATGCAGAGCCCCTGAGCAGGAAATGTGTCAACAGACTCTTCCTACCACCTTGTGAATTTCGTTCCTCTCACCATTTCCAACCCAAGGAAAAGGGCTGCACTGCAGTGGAAGAGTGGCCAAACAACTGCAGGCTTTGCCTTTTGAATCCATTGCTGCTGCAAAAGTAAAGAGTGACCAGCAGTGCAACCGCAGCACACCTATAACATGGCAATGCAAACACTCCAACGTTGCAAGCAGCTTTCTAGAGATGAGCCCCAAAGCCCAAGGGGTTGTATAAAAAATCCTGATGTGTCATAAAATATGAATGATGAAAACACTCCTTCCTAACCTAGCAGTTGGTTTTTTAGAAGGGAATTGCCTCTTTCAATTGCTCAGCCCCAAGGGGGTCTCTCCCTGTCAAATTCCACCAGGGTCGGGGTTTGCCCTGCCTAATTTAAGTGCACTGCAGGCTGCTGGAGGAAAGCTGCGAGGTTTCAGCTGCAAATCCTTGTTTGGGTAAGAAAGCCTTCCATGAGCCTTCCATCAGGCTGTATGTGCTGCATCTGGGCCTCCCCAGCTGCCAGCCAAAAAACTCAGCAGGGGGGTGAGAGCCAGAGAATTCAAATGCAATCAGGGGAAGGCAGAGGGGAAATTAGTGGTTTGGGAGAACGGTTGGGAAATCGTGGCCCGTGTGGTTTCTACTCTGCTGTGCAGGCTGAACCGCCACAAGGTTTGCAGGCTCCATGTGTTTGGACTCCCACCTGCTTCCGGAGTCACAGGTGCTGCTGCTGCTGCACCACCAAGGGCACCTTTCCCCATCTGTGGCTGGCTAGGTGCCACCACTCATTTATCTTCTTTTATTTCCCCTTCCCCCCCCATTTCCCCTACTCCAGACCACAGGTGCCACCACTCATTTATCTTCTTTTATTTCCCCTTCCCCCCCCATTTCCCCTACTCCAGACCACAGCAATTCACAGCTTTGAGACCCGTGCTGCAACATGTAGGTGACATCCGAGGATCATCTGGCATTTGCTTGTCCACAAAATGCTGGTAGCAATACACTATGGCAGCACTTACAGAGCTGCAGCAGCTTCCCATTTATTTCTGGGTGTCCCTCCCACTGCCAAGTAGGGCTCACAGCAATCTGTGCACCTCAACCTGGGTACAGGATGGTCCCTCTCCATCATTAGACACGATGGAAGGATCTAGCTCATCAGAGCTAAATATAAAGTGTCACAGGGTTGGAGATCAAGTGCTTGTGGTGCAGATCTGACTGTTCCCAGTATCTAATTCCTCGTCTTTGGCGAAAGAACCAAAACTTGGTCCATGTTTATGACAAAGAAAGGCCTATTTCTGCTCACTCCCATTGTAACTTGGGGTCACAGGATGACTTCAAATCTCTTTTTACTTCCTAAACAAAAAACAGATCTCACTTTTATCAAGTGATGGTAAATTCACACCCAAGGATTCTGTAGGGAACATTTCTGAACAAGCTGCATTACTGTAGGCAGCACATACAGAGCAAGAAAGCATCATCTGGCTTAATGACACGGCAATGCAATCAAGTTGCCTAACATATCAGCTTCTCGACAGCTTTCAAGCTTAGGAGCAGCCTCCAGTTAACACACTATGCTTAATTTCCTTTGGGTCAAACTTGTAAGAAATCTAATTTGTTTCATAAGCAGCTCTGGATTTCAAGCAGACAGCTGACGAGCAATACAGCCAAGAGAGAAAGGCCATTTAGTGTCTGATAGATCTGCCAGAGAAGGCAATCGATCAATTATATATTTAGAAACACTGGGGAAGAGCTGACCGTGGCCACGTGACTGTTTGAGCACCTCTGTCTCTCTGTGAGAAAAACATCAAAAAAGAAAAAAGAACAAAAACCAGTCTGCCCGGTGGGATGTCACTGAAATACATCCACCCCTGTGCAACAAAGAGCCCCTCCCATACACCCAGAGAGAACCAAGACCTAGCATGGGTATATACATTACCAGGCTAGGGGTGGGTTTAGGCATTGTCTTCCGTGCTCTGTGGACCTTGACTTCAGCATTAGCAGCAGTGGCTTTTTTAGCATCCATGTCCTTACTGCCCTCCCCGAGCTTGGTTGGCATCGTGGCTTGCATCTGAGAAAAGGTGCCCACAGTTCTCCCTTTGCTTGCTCCTCCTGGAAGGGTTTTTGCAGCATGGCCAGTGAGAGAAGCAAAGGTGCTGGTAGTCCTTAGAGGTTGCTCCTGCGCCATCTGCTTGGTTAGAATATATCCATTGCTCCCTGTTAGAGAAGTCTGTGTGAAGTCATTAGCTTTCATATGGTTTTGCTTCCCAGTCTCACCATCTCGTTCAGAAATGCCATTTTCTGCTATCCTATTTAATTTAGTACTAGAGTCCTGCTGGCTCACTTTCGTATTGTCCTGAGTGTTTTTTGCTGGGTTTGGGTGGCTCCCAGCCTCGCCGTGCTCACAGGAACCGTTGGTTTCACCATCTACAGCCATTTTTGGTTCCCCTACTTGCTTTTCTGTAGCACTTTCATCCGCAGCCATGGCATTGAACCCTGGAGAAAGAGGGAGGAGAAAGAGAAGGGAGGAGAAAGAAAAAGGTCACAGGCATCCTTAAAGCACACAGTGGTTAACAACGAGTCAATGTCTCCCCCAAAGCAGCTCTCCCTACATATTTCCACTTGGGCTGCCAACGCACCTACCTGACTGGCTTGGCCAGATCCTGGCATGGTAAAAACTGGGGCAGCTTCAGCTGAAAGCAGTGCACTCATTCTGACTCGCGTCAGCTGCAGAAGCGGCCATTTATTCCCCAATGATGGATATTTCAAGGTAAATATTATCTTTAGCTTTTCCAATAACTACATTTATAGGACCATATGTCAACACTTCGCACGTCAAACAAAACACTGCCCAATCTTGCACTCGGATCTCTGGCAGAGCTCTTCACAGTGCCATGGGAGGGCTGCTGGGGAGCTGGATGGGCGAGCTGCTGTGGCACAGCCCGGGGCCTGCAGCTGGTAACCCTGCAATGAATAAGCTCTGTAGGCAGCATCGCTCACTGCAGATCACTCTTCCAGCAGGAAGCAGCAGCAGAGGAGCAGGATTCGCGGTGTCATTTCAGAGGTAACAGCCAGAGTAAACATGGGGGTGAGGCAGGCTAAGTGCAATCCCAGACTAAAACAATTACACGGTTAAAACACAGTGAGATCCCTGCAGACCTAAAGCTCGCTCGCAGATAACACAGGAGTGTCCATGCAAAGACATTTCTTTCTCCTTTCCAAATATTTCCAGGCTCCCCTGCCAGTACTTTCATCCCACAGATATCTCAGACCTGAGCTGACAGGATCCAAGTCTGAACACCGTGTACTTGCAGAAAGGTTCCCGACACGACAAGCCAGCAGCAACCCAGGCAGCCAGGGCTGATAACAATTCACTGGCACATTCAGTAAAATGAGTAAATCAACCTGCTGTTAGTGATTCTGTGTACTGTTTTCCTTCCAGAGGCCAGACAGTTATGAAAAGCATCGTAAGTACCATCGAAAGCTCTGTCCAAGTGGACTGGAGGAGCAGGTAGGACTGATTTACAGCCAACTGAAGTTATTTTAGCCTACAGTAGAGCCCAGAATTCAAAGCAGAAAACAGCTTTGCAAGCCAGAGCAGCATGCTGGCATCAGCACCTCGCTTCACACTGCTTGTAGAGACTGATACCCTGAAGACCTCTGCTGACCTGGTGAAAACCTTCTGCTGAGCTCCAAACCCAATGCCCACCTCCCCTGGGTGCTTCCAGGCAGAGCTGGGGACTGCAGTGCTGCACACTCCCACCAGCACGGCAAATAGCTTCCAAGGCTGAGTATCAGATAAACCAAACCAACTGAGAGCAAGAATTGCTGTGCCTGCCAGGAGGGGGATCAAACCAAGGTAAATGAGAGCACTGCCCTAGGGGGAAAGAATAACTGCATTGGCCCCAAATCATCACCCTTTATGAACAACCCACGAGGCTGAAATAGATGTAATTCAGCGTATGTTTACATTTTTGCTGACCAGGGGCCTGTACAAAGTAATGGGAACATGATCTAGAGAGAGCAGGAGCCTCGCAGTGGATAAATGCTTAATAAAAGCCTGCAGAAGCTCTTCAACAGCACCAGCTACAGAAATGCTCATTCCTTCCATTTCACCTTTTCTATGCTTTCCAAAAAAAAAGTTCTTTATTGCAAACCTGTTGAAATCTTGGCTCACAATAGACCTCGGGACAATGAGTTCCATGGGTCAGTCAACAAGTTCCTCTTGACAGCCCAGCTCAATGGGAGGCTTTTCTGCTCATGCCGGGAGCACCGATGAATAAAAACCCAAAACTGGTTATTGCTCTGAAACTTTACTGCATTCATCCCTTCTAAACAGACCCAAACTACGCTTTGGCTGCATTCGTTTCTCTGCCTCTTTGTCCTTTAACTCAAAAAAAACTACAGATCAAAATATAAAGCCTATTTCCATGGGTATGTCACCTCAATTACTGGAAGCATCCTGGTATCTCCAGCATTACATTATGCATAGCAGGAGAAGCCTGTCACGTTGTTCACAATGCTGCCTGCACCCCGATCCAACAAACAGCAAAAAAGAAAAGGTTCACGTGTTGTTCATGTCCCACACTGAGCTTACAGGTTGGGGGAATGGGACTCAGCCTCTTGCCCATAAATACCAGTGATGACTGCAAAGTGTTTAATGCCCCACATGAAATTAATTGTCCCTTTGCCATGGGATGGAGTCCCTGAGCACAGCGAGCACCTGGCGGGCTGTCGGGGGGAGTGACCACCTGGAGTGTGTGAGCATCCTTTGTTCCACATGGCTCCTGGCTGCCAGGCTTAGCAGGGAGTCCCAGTGCGGAGCAAATCAAGGCAGGGAGATTATTCTTTTTCTCCTTTTCGAGCACCCATCTCTACACCTGGGAATGAAAAGGTTGCAGCTGCTCAGTGGAAAGCAGCACGTTCCTCACCCACAGCAGCTTTCTATCTGCATAAAGAAGCAGAGGAAGGGGAAAAAAAACAGCAAAAAGGCCTTCCAGGAAATGAAAACCCTAACACTAAAAGCAGCTTTAAGGTTATTTGAAAACAAAATGACTGTGTGCACCTCACGCAGCAATGCAGCTTCTGTAAAGCAGCTGCCTTGGGTGAAGTCTTGTGGAGCCTAATGGAACTTTGCTCCTCGCTGTGTCTGAGTGCAGCTTCCCACCTCAAGGATAGGAACAACAACAGGAGCAGTTTGCACTGGAAGGTCATGAGAGATGAAGCACACAGCTGGGAGCGATGGATAGGAGGAGGAGAACTGAAATCCCTTGCAGTTCTTGCAAGAAATCGCTTCTGACTAACTTCTGAGTCAGGCTAAATATAACTCTGCCTAATAAAACACTTCTGCTCAGCTCTTCCATCTCCCTGCCCGTCTTCCTTGTCAAAGGCAAAGAGGGACATAAACTACCTACATGAGAAGACCAAACACCAAGAGCCACATCCCAGACAGCAGGCAGTTGCACCAGGCCATGCACTCCATATCCACACACCACTTCCCATCCCCTCAGTAAGGAAAAACAGGCTCAAAGAAACCATTCCATGCCATCCTACAAGTCTGCTGTAATGATTTCATGCTCAGCCCACACTCAAAAATGCAAATCCCCATGCTAACTCAGAACGTTATGAACAGAATTCAGGGCCGCTGACTAATTGAACTGCTATGATGGCCACAGATGGTTAATGAAGGTCAGCTAAGAACAATGCATGTAGCACGATGACCAAGCAAACCATTGTCTTTTACATAAATTATATGTTTGAGAAGAAGGAGAATACACTCTGAATCTCACCACAAGTATGGGAACTATGCAGTGTAGATGTTAGGATCCTTTTTTCCCAGTAATAGAGCAGTACAGTGAGCTGAAGTGGTTGAAATTTGAGCACCTTGTAAACCCTCAGGACTGCTCCTGCACAGGGAGGGTTCCCAGCTTCCTTTTCAGACACGGCATTTCCTTTTAGTCAGAATGAGTCAAGACTTGCAAGGCATAAAAGTTTCTCTTTTTCAGACCTCATCCTCTCTTTTCACCTCCGCAGACACTTGTCACTTACCTTGGGATTAACCCAGAGCTAAATACACTAGAGTAATACTCCTGAGCCAAGCAAGGCAAGGGATCAAAGCTCAAGTCTCTTCCCAGAGGAATGCAAGCTCATACTGACATCTCAGACTCCATTTCTGGTCTTCCCGGATCTGAGGTCCACGTGGAACTGACGTCAGCAGCAACACTCACGTGCTGCCAGTTAATATGCAAGCACCGTGCTCACGTCTGACACAGCACTCAATATTTTGCTTGTTCTTCCTGAACAGAGCAAAACATTACGCTGGGCAGAAGAGAACTCAAAGGCAATGCTGTACTCACACAGGTCCGAATTAAGCTCAACATTTTGTTTCTAGCAAGAACAGAGTATTTTGGTGAGGTCGGTTCAGTGTTTTACTGATGTTCTATGAGGGAGAAGAGAACAAAATTTCCCCAGACCCTGGCAGATCAATGAGAAGCAGCTTGTCAAGGAACAATGAAGCCATGAAAAGAAAGTGGGAAGTAAAAAAAAAGATTAGGGGCTGTGTTGTTTCTTTTTTCCCCCCTAATCCCGCCGACATCTATTAAGCTCTCAGATCTGTGTGTGTGCAACTCACAGACAACCGCAAAGATTTCATCCATGTGCACTACAGCCTGCAAAGTAAAAGAAAGCAGAGACAAGGCAGAAGCCAGGAAGCAACCCTCAATGGCACGAGGTGTCTCACCCAGCCAGCAGTGATCGCTGCCTGCTCTGGAGCAACAGAGAGACTCAGAGGAAAACAGAAAGTTAGCTTTAATAGGGAGGAACAAGGCTAGGTCATCGCGTGGATCAGAGTTTGACTACAAGCAGCCACACAGAGGAGGTTCAAAGTAACTCGAGCCTCCTTTGTGTCTCAAAGCCACACGAAAGCAGAAGTGAAAACCACATATAATTCTTCAGGTGGGTGGAGATGGATGGACTGAAGAGCAAATTTGCATCTTCTGGGGAGGAGAACACAGGAGGAGAACAGAGCTGCTCCTTTTGTGAGAGCACCAGCTTGCCACAAGCCAACCCCATGAGCCAGGCTGAGGTCTGGCCCTCCACCAAGGCAGGTGCTTACCTTCCTCCTTGTTGTTGGTGATATCTTTCAGCAGTTCAGTCTTCATGCAGGCGTCTTTCCTTGTCTCTCCCTTACTCAGCACTGTTTGCTGATGGGGGGAAAAAGAAATATCGAGTTTTAGCTCCACGTTCATATACACATTGCATTAAAAAAGAAGAGAGAGACAATCCTGGATGTATCCTGTTTACATCACGGGCCAACCTCTTTCTGCAAAATACCGCCAGCAGGAAACTGCCAAGGCACAGGTCAGAGATAAAGGCCCCAGGGCTGGGACCTGCATTTGGGGCTGAGGCAGGCACTGCAGTTGGGTGCAACCATGCAGCTCTGAATGCAAAGAGCTGAGGAACCCAACTGAGGCTGCCACAGGCTGACAGAGGCATGGAGGGCACCCCAAGGAAGTGACCCTCGCTGCCCCAGGCTGCTTTGTTGTGGGTAGGAGGAGGTGGGCTGAGCCCATTTCTTGCTGCATCATTTATCTGCACAAGCAGGACAAAGTACACTTCGGCATTTCTGCTTTTTGCGGTCCATTTAAATGCAGTTCATAAAACACAACCATCACTGCACCTCACCCATCGCCCCTAACCTTCCACGTTTATTACAGCCCATGAGCTCATTTCTTAGTTCTATGCAAAGCAATTTTTCCTTTTCTTCCTCTTTTATCCTTCTGCAGAAAGGGAACACCTGCTCTCCCCTCTGCCTTCCACATGCCTGGCATCACATTGCTAGATCAGGTCTGCGGCCTTAATAGCACCGCTGTGCATTTTTGGGGCAGTTCGATTTAAATTAAAAAAATAAAACAAAAACTACCAAAACGAAGGAGAAAAGTCTTATAAAAACCACAAGCAAACACACAGATGAGGAGGGTCCTCTGCCACAGCTCTCTGCTCCCAACCTAAAAGGCGAGCAAAGTGACCATCCATGGAGCTGCATGGCACCAGGGGAGCCCCAACATCAGGAACCCAAGTCAAACCATGTGCTGCAGGCACCATGAATAGATGGGGCCCACAGCCATGAAAATCAAAAGGTTTAAAGCACAGTGGTTTACAAAAGGAACAGAAGGCCTGTCCCTCTCCCATAAAGCAAGCAAGAGATAACAAATGCATACGAAGGCTGGAACATCAGCTTCAAAGGCTTCACCAGGCAAACAAGGTGCTGCTGCTCACCATTCCCCAACCATTATCTGCTTGAAGCCACCAGGGCAGATGAGCCTTGGTGCTACTGCTGGGAGCCAAAGGCGCAGCCGGGCTGAGCAATGCATGCTTCCAGCAGCTCCCATCAAGAAACCACAGGAACACAGCCTCCAACAGGAACACAGAGCAGCTTTTCCCAGCTAAGCCATAACATGCATCTTCAATGAAAACATCTGCAAGTAAATCCTACCTCTTCTCCACCCAGACTTGCTGTAAAATAAGGATAACTTCACCTGCCCAATGAGCTCATCCTGGTGCAAGGGTAAGCAGGGAGCTGCCCTGGGGCCTGGCCTGTGCAGTGAGCCCCCACTCATCTCACACAGACCCGCTGGTTTTCCAAAGCTTTGTTACAATAAATAGAGGTGGTGATATTCCTGCTGTTCAACTGACTCCTCCTGAAAGCCTCAGCATTTCCAGCAGGCCATTTCCATCCCTCCCATCCTTTATTTTTCAAGCAGCTCCCCCACTCCACCAATTATTCACGCCCTCCCTTTCACCGGGACACTGCTGCTGCTCAGGCCACGAGGCCTAAAGAAAAGCCACTGCAGGAGCCCTGGCGTCAGCCAGCCCTCGGCAGCTAACGAACACGCTCCCTCTTCTCTGCAATTAACGGGAGCCCAGAGCTGCCTCACATCCCGGACAGCGCCGGGAGCTCTCAAAGCAGCATCTCCAGCACCAAGAGAGGAACCACCGCTGCTCCATGCTGGAAGAGGAAAGCTCGGTGCCAAGGCAAAGCCACCGAGGTGGTTCCAATGAGTTCTGCAGCCCCTAGCAGCAGGTTGATGGCCTGCAGGCATTGCTCTGGAGCAAGCAAACAGTCAGCATCGCCATCCACAACGCTAACGCACCTTCAGACCTGCCGGGAGGGAAAGAATCAAGAAACAACAACGAAAAAGACAACTGTGACTTTGGAAGCCTTCGGATCCAAAGGAAGCTCCAGCAAAGCACCGCGCGGCCCTCGAAGCCTCGTCCCCGAGGACAATGCTCCTCCACCCGCGCTCCATCACTGCAGGAGGGTGCTGGCAGCAGGACGGGCAGCAGGCAGCGCCCTGGGTGCCCACCACCCTCAGCCCAGGGCCCATTGCCCAGCCATTCCCACCAGCCCACGGCTCCGCCCAGCCGAGCCAGCAGCAACTTGGCTGCGAGTGTCAATACCTCCATATTTGTGTGCCTTGCTTTTCCCCCCTTAAATTCAGAGCAAACTTCCCCTCCGCTCACACCCCATGGCCCAATCCGTCGGCTCCTGATTGGCAGGGAAATCCTATACCCACCCTCCCCGCCAGAAGTGTCGGCTCTTGCAGCAGTCCCAACAAAAGCCAACTGCCAAGCTCAGGCTGCTTCACAATAAAAGTCTCACGCTCTCCTGCTTTATTTTTTTCCCCTTTCCCTGCAGACGGCCGCCTCCATTCCCCGGCCGACCCCAGATGGATTATTAACCTCCAGCCACTGGAGAGCCTCCACCAAGGCTGCGTGCCACGAGCGACGGGGCAGGATTCCCCCCAACGGCTCCTTTTATTTTTAGATTTCGAGGGAAAGAAAAATGGCTGCGCCTTAAGAAAGGTGGCTGAAAGGGCTTTAGAAGCCAAGAAGAACCAAGCAAAGGAGCAAGGGCTGGCTTTAGTCTTTCCTCTCCGCCTCTGATTAACAAGAAATAAGGCTTCCCGTCCTTCACCACGTCTTTGGAGGGGACGGAAGACAGGGCAGAGCCGAGGAAACGCTCTGCAGCATTTCCAAGCAGGCAACCAGAAACTGCATGGTGCCTTTAAAACAAAAAACAACAACAAAAAGAGCAAAGCTGGGAAGCGCAGAGAGCTTCCTCAGCCTCCTCCTTGGCATTTTCATCAGCCCTTTGCAAAAGTCCAAGCAGGTTTCACAGGCAAAGACAATACATGCACAGCACAACTCCAACATATTGTAGCTTACCAAGCCCAAGAGAGCAGTTAGTTGCATCATGAACCAGAGCTCTCTAGCAGTAGACCAGGAAGGAGCGGAGGTTGATGTGCTAAGATGACAACCTCTACATGAGTCTTTCTTTTCCTTTTTTTTTTTTTTCTTGTTTTCTTAAAAAATCAACCCAAGCTTTGCAGCAACGCTGCTCTGATTTGAGACGGGTGGTTAAAGCAGGTCAATCTGAAGGAGGGCTGGAAGCAGAATGACCAACCCCTCTCCAACTCAGCTGCACAGAACTGCTGTGCTACCAGCAGCAGCTGCACCAACGCTCCCCAACACACGCACACCAGGCATGGGGGACAGCAGTGACCCTGGGGGCCTAGAAGCCCCCAACAGGAGGCACCCAGGGGACACCAGCCCCCAGAGGTGACACTGCCAGCACAGCCCCACAGCTGGATCTCACCTCATGCAAGGCAGCAGTGTGTGCTGCAGCAAGAAAGGGAGGCAAAGCCCTCGATAAATGATGCAACTCTCCAGCAGCAGTAGATTCCCATTTACTCTCTCTTTATTCTTTTTCCTCCTGCTAATAAAACCCAACAAACCCAACCTGCTCATAACCTTTGCCTCAAAAGAAGGCAAACGTTTTGTAGCTAATTACATAGGAAGCAATGATTAAGAAGATGCTTGTAGAGAGACAGTGTTTGCTTTGTAGGCAGGGGAAGAGGGCTGCTTTCAGATATCAGCTCTGCTCTGGTCCTGCTGAGCACGGACAGGTCTGGGAACACCAGTCATGGGGACAGTGGTCCTGAGCTCTGCCATGACAAGCGTTTGATGAGGAGAAGGAAGGAAATGTAACACCAGCGCACCTGGCCTCCAAAGCAGTCACCAGTCTCAAAGCTCCTTTTCTAGGTTAAGGCCACTTCCTTATAAGCCTCGTGCAATCATGTGAACATGGAATTTTATCTGCAGCTCACAACAAGCACTCCTCGCAGCCTGAAGCCTGTCCCCAAATCAAACTAGACCCGCAATTCTTTTGTCTCCTGAACTCCTCCTAGAAGAACAAAACATTTTCTTCTCTGCCCCCATGGCTCCCTCCAATTCCAGCCACACAGGTCAACTCTGAACAAAAGGGGGAAGGGTAGAAACGAGGCACAAGTCCTTGCATGCAACAGCTGGGAACAAGGAGACACACGCATGAAACACAAGACTTAAAAGTGGGTTCTCGTAGCACAAGGCAGCCCATAATGGTGCTCAGGCTTCAGGCAAGGGGGGTTTGCAGAGCCCAGGCTCCTGCAGGGGTGAACCCAGTGAACAAGGCAGCCTTGGTGCAGACACAGCTATGCTGTCTTGCTGCTTCCATGCTGCGAAGCATCGCATCCATCTAACTGTGACCCAGTAGAGTGAAAACCAGTACAACTTGTATGTGCACACAAAGGGAAATCCAAAGCAGACAAAGGCATCTCCTTCCACTGGCTGAGGTTAGCAAGAAGTACAGCTGCTGCCCACCTTCTCCGAGCACATGGGAGCAGGGGGGGGGAGCAGACAACCTTAAAACAAAGATGAAGATTCTTCATCTTCTCTAGCGAAAGCAAACTAGGCGCTTCAGAACCACCAGGTCCGCAGGAAGGCTCAGCAAGGATGAAACCACAGTACCAAGAAGAGCCTGGAGAGAACAGTTTGCAGCCTTGTCCCCATCAACAACACCCAGGCACCTCTTTGGCCTCAGCCCTCCTCTTTCTCCCTCCCCCAAACCACCGCAGCCAACAGAGCAGCTCCCTCACCCCTACCCAGCCCAGCAACACCAGAGGGGACACCTTCTCAATCCAGGGCCCAGGGAGGTGGCCCCAGCCTGGGTGTTCCTTGGGCCATGGAGGACCTTGCCCCGCACACACCACCTCTTCTGTGCCACCTGTAATCACAGCGACGCCTGCAAGCTGGGAAAGCAGACAGGGAGAGGAAAACAAGGCAAAAAAACAACAACACAGAAGTTGCACCCTAGGGCCTGTCCCTCTAATAGCTACAGCAAAACCTCACCAAGACTTTACTCTCCTGGAGGGTGAGAAAGGCACGCAGCGCTGCCCAGCACCCGAAGTCCTAGAGGTGGCAGCTCCTCACCACCTTGCCTCCATGGCCTACGGGCTTCGTCCTTCGTGGGGCTTTTTTTCTGCTCTGTCATTAAGAGTGGAGCCTGGTCTTTTCCTTCAATCCCAAGAATTGCACTGAATTAGATCATCTTTCTCGGCTCACCTCCCCCTACAGGCAGCTCCCGAGCATGCTCAGCTCGGCCTGGCGCTGCCATTTCATAACTGCATTGTTTACAGACGCACACTGACCTGCCATTTTTTGACAGTAGGAGAGGAGCTGGTGCTTGCAACCACGGCTGCTCACAGCCCCGCTCCTCACCACCGCTGGGCCAGGGGCGAGCTCCTCCCTTGCAATAAAAATCCAATTTGGAGAAGGGAAATTGCCAAGTGTGGAAAGTTGCAGTTTACTGTTGTTGTTGTTGTTGTTGCTGCTGATTCTCTCCTTGATTTAGGTCAAAATCCACCTGCTCGGAGCACACAGTCTAGGAGGATGAAGTTAACCCCGCTCTGGGGTGAGGGGAGCACAGGTCCCGTCGAGCTCAATGCAGAATGCCAGCCATGATTTCAGCTTCTTCAATTCACAACTGTGCTGCGATGTCACCTAAAAATACAATGCTCAGCCCGGTCTGCCATCCTCTGTCAAGCCTTCCTCTGAGAAAGAAAGCCTTGGAAATATGGTATTTCCCTTGAATAAACAAGTTGGCTTAGTCCCAGCACATACAGTTTTCTCCTTTAAATGCAAACCAGAGTATTTTTGCAGGCACACAGGAAAATGAGGAGAGGAGGAGGGGAAAAGTTCTTCATTTAACACCAAGAGCTCCATTAAAAGCACTGCAAGGTTGCTCCCAGTCTCTCTCTGTTCCAGTCCTCTCCCCGTCCGTGTTTATCATGCTTTCCAGGTGAAAGCAGCTCCAAGTTATGCTGGACAGAAAATGCCAGAAGACCTGGAGGTTTCCTCATCCTTGGAACAAGGACAATTTGTGCAAAGCTTCTTTTACAAGAGGCACTGTGCTGCTCCGACACAGTATGGCAGCGTTGCAGGGAAGACGCTCACACGTCAGATCTTCTTAACCCTCACCACCTCTCCCTTTTTCCATCACTTCCACCAGGCTTCTCCCTCCTCAGGGAATTGCAGTTACCTGGATCAGGGGAAGCAAGTTGGTATTTTGGATCCCAGAATATTTTTTTAAGAGCTCGCTCTATATTTTTTTCCCCCCTGTGATGTTTTTTGAGTTGTTCTTATTCTTTTTTTTTTTTTTTTTTTCCATTTTATTTTTAAAAACACATTCCAATTAGCTCAGCCAGTGAACGAGCTTCTCTCCAGCTGCTTTACCAATAACCCCACACGCTGCTGGGCAGCGCCCGTCCTCCATTGCAGCCCCCCTCCAGGACCAACACCACCAGGCAGCAGAGCCAGACATTTCCTATGCTGCAGAACAGACCAAGGAGTTCAAACAGGCACCGGAGGGGAGGAGGGACAGACGGATCTGCAAAGGGCCGAGTCTGAACGTCAGGGGAGATCACGTTACTGGCTGCTGGGGTCTGGTCTGTGAAGAGGGCTTGATTTCAAAACTCATTTAATTTACAGTAGTTGAAAAGAATCGGCTGAAAGTGGTGGTTAAGGGTTATAAATTCAAGATTCGCTTCCAAATCATGGACTTTGCAGTTCACTGCAGGAACATATGGTCCTCTGAGCCTCGAGAGCAGGGAGCGTACACTGCCAGAGCCCCAAGTCCTTGGGCTGAACCAAAAGCAAGACATTTCTCCCACTGCAGGGTGGTCACTGTAGTGCTTCCTCAACCTTTGGCAGCTCCAGGAGCAACACAAGGAGAAGGAAAAATTTAAGGGGAAAAAGACCAAAGGACAACAAAAAGCAGCCCCAGGAATCGAGTCATCCCTCCCCCAGCCATCCACAAACCAGCTGGTCACGACAGCGAAGCTCCTTAAATGTCCTTGTTTACCTGAACAAAATAGCTCCCTGCCATTGTACAAGCAGCATGCGATCCTGAGATGGCACCGGGCAGAGGAGGTGGTGCTGGCAGCCCTGCGCTCACCCCGTAATGGGATCCGACCTCCGCACCGGAGAGGTGCAATCCTGCTGTAGGGCCGTGCTGGGTAACTGGGGGATGGTCACCCTGCAGGGAAATCCAAATGATTCCTTGCGATGAGAGAGGAAAAAATGAGGCGAAGGGCAGGAGACTGGCATGGGTTCCTTCACACATGCTCACCACGGGTGGGGTAAGGAGGAACTGTGATTGTCTTGAAAGGTGGTAGAGGCTGCTCGTGCTGGAGTTAACTGCGAAGTCACTTCAATATGGGGGAAAAAAAAGGAAAACAAAAAGCAGCGCCCAGCTGTCCATATTTAGTGCTGTTAACTTCCATGGAAGTCCAGGTCTGAGGTTTCTGTCTTCCCTCCAAGCAGCAGGTCAGCACGGCTCTCACAGCACTCTCTGAAGGCCACAGAGCACCAGGTGCTTTGGGTGCTCAGTCACTGTGCTCCCCGGGCACCAGTGCTACTCCATGCCAGCCTGGTTCCGCCAGCACCACGGCTCTCTGTGCAGGAGCCAGCCAGGCTACAGGCAGGCCTTCACTCATTGCTTCCAGAAAGAAACCTCTCCTCGTGACTTCCTCTCGTTGTCTTTTCCTTCGGTGCACGTTTACTGGAGGAGAAGTCCTTGTGAGCGGGCAGGGAGGTGTGGAGTTGAAGCCCCACTGACTGCCCACTGCTGCCTTATAACCTGCATGGCCCAACAGCCCAACCCTGGGCCTGCTGAGCACACACAGAGTATCTGCATTAAACACAAACAGCAACAAAAAACAACCCCAAAACAGAACACCAAGAACCCACCAGCACGGCGGGGCTGGGGGGGCTGAATTTTAGCTAAATAAACTGCAGACCTGGGCCTCCTGCAACCATACCAACCATAGATGTTTTGTTTTAATCAGCTGCATGGATTGCAAACTACTACCGGGAAATAAATAATAATAAAATAAAGTGAAATAGAGGGTGAAAAACATCCCCCAAAATTATTGTTGTTTTATTTTGTTGTTGGTAGAATAACGTGGCTCTTCCCTGCAGGCTCAGCAGGGAGCCATAGGCCGCAGCCAACACAGGGCCTCCCTGGGCCTGGGGCCCTCTGCAGTGCTGAGCCCCCAGCCTGGGCTCCCCTTACAGCAAGGAGAGACCCACATCCTCCAAAGATTTCATGTTTAAAAAATAAAATTAAATAAATCTATCTATATCTCTTTTTAATTATTTATTTTTTTAAAAAAATAATCCTAAAATAAAATTCAATGCCATCCTTCCAAACAAACCTCCCCACCATAGAAGGCAAACAAAAGACCGCCCGGATCCAGAGCCCAAGCTTCCCCTGAGCCAGGTAATGCCAGATGTACGTGCAAGGCCATGGAACAGAACAAAGTCACAATCATAACAACACAAAAGAGCAGTCAAATGCTGACAAGGCAGCTCCAGGCTGCTCCCCAACCGCCCCAGCGCTCTGCCCTGCATGGCTGCCGTCCTGCTGCGCTCCCTCCCTCGCACAGGGCAGAAGAAAAGAGAGAATTGACAAAAAAAAAGAATCCAGCCATGATTATCTGAACTGTCTTCCTCCTCTCCGAGGCTTCTCCTTTCCCACCTGGCGCCAGGCTGCCTGCAGCCCCAACCGGAGGGACGCTGCTATTTATGAGGTATGGGAGATGGACACTGCGAGCTACTGTACCTGCAGACATCTGTGGTCTTCTCCTGGGGAAGACTCAAAGAGTTGCATATTCCAGATCCTCATGAGCAGTGATTCAGTTTCTGCTCATGTGATAAAAGCTCCCTCTACAGAGTGAGCATGCCCAGAGGAGACCATTTCACTGCTCCCTCCAAGCTGCAGCCATTTCACAGAGAACCTGCAGGCTCCAGCGTCCATTGGAGCGGCGATCAGCCCGGGCATCCCAGGGACGCCCCGGTAATGCAGATCATCTGTCAACTTTCTGACAGGGTGCCAGGCCTCAAACTGATCGCTTGCCTGGAAATAAAAAAAGCCTTTTAAACCCAGAATGTGTTCTGTTTCAGTGGCCTTCAAGAGTAGCCCTTCTCCACAAAAACAAAAGGGAAGGGGAGCTGGGATAGGGGGGGACGCGGTGTGGTGTGGGGACATCCCTGTGCTGCTTCTGTACTGCTTAATCAAGGGTCTGACCTGCGGGGAGGGGGATGAAGGCACATGGGTTAAACTGGTTTAAGTGTGCAGAGTCCAACTGCAAGAGGATTCGAGATGAGACCTGCTGAGCTGAAGGGGTGCTGGCTTCTACCGCGAGGATTTATAATACAACATGACCTGGTACAACCAACCTCAAAAGCATATCACAGCCACGATCACTAAAAAGAGGGGGGACAGCACAACCAAGTGATAGCGAGTGCACTGCGAGGTGCAGTAGCTCTGAGCTCAGCCTATGTCAAACCATACGATACATCTGGCCTAGCCAGCGAGATAAAAAGAACGTTTTAGCTTCAAAATAAAAGTAGTTTGTCTCTGTTCTCCTTAACATTGAAGCACAAACTCTTGGCAACGTTTGCATCTGCTCATGCTCCCAGAGAAACCCAAACAATGTACAGGAACATCTGCAGGCAGAGCAGAGCTGGAAAGATGAGAGCACAAGGCGGGCAGTGGGGCTGGCAGAGGGATGCCCCATGGCTGCAGGGCTGCCCATGTGGGGCAGGAAGGAGAACCCAGCCAGAGGAGGCGAGGAGGAAGAGGGAACTCGGACATGGGCTGTGGCACCTCCTGGCTGCTCTTGGCCAAAGCAAAGCTATTTTCCATGAAATCAGAACACAGAAGATGATTGTCTTTAAGGCTAACTGTAACAATGAAGACGAGCTCAGTGTAGTGCGTTGCAGTGGGGCTGTTGGGGGCAGGGAACAGCCTGTATAGAGTGGGGGGAAAAGCCACAGAAATCCACGGTGAGGTTTTGAGAAGCCCAATGATTTTATTTGCTTTGCACTCTGCATGAAAAGCAGGCATCCAAACTTACACCTCCGGCACAAGCATGAAGCCAACGCCTGCTCTGCTCAACCCATTCCCTCCTCTCCTCTGCTGAGCAGCGCCAGCATGTCCTGCTATTGTGTCAGCATCAGAGACCAGGCAGCTACTTCACCACTGTGTCCTTGCACATTTGCAAAGCAGCAATAGTTAAAGCAGCAGGAGAGCTGCTCTGGGTCTGCTTCAGCTGCAGTGACACTATTCTTCTGTCTGCACTCTAGAGAAGTTTCACTACTAAACAGTTAAAACACGCAAGGCTAAATTGAGATGACTGAAATTCATAGGGAATGAATATTTGAGGTGACAGTAGAAAGCAAGGATCTCTCTTTCAGCCACTGGGTTTTTGTTTGATGTAAACTTTAAGTTCTAATGTACATAAAATGAGATTTTGCTGCCCTATCTATCAATCGCTGAAAGGCAGAGAGGTAAGTAATCGAAGACAGCCCCAAAAAACTCAAAGCAAAAGCAACGAGAACTGGCTATGCAGACTTGAGTTGTATTATCCACAGCATCAAAAGATGACTGTGCTCCAAACCAGAGATGGCTCTGTAGGAGTGCTGCCTCTCCTTGCAGCATGAAATTACCCAGCTTTCATTAAAAACACAGAAATAGAAACAAAGATATTCTTAAGTGCAAAGCCAATGAGGGACCACAGCCAACATCCCATTGCAGAGGGAAAAGGACAGGGACCCATCCTGCAGCACTCAGTCTTCCCATCGCACCCCAATGCTACAGATGTTTTTACTGCCAAGGTTAAAAATACACCGAGAGCAGAAGCACCCAGAGACACTCTGCACATCTCATGTTCAGCCCTGAACGCACTAAAGATGTGTTAATCAACCACACGGATCACGCTGGTGCAGGCAGTCCAACAATCAACCCTTGGATCCGCACCACGCCAGCATCTCCCCGGGGCTGCAGCCCCATCTCCCCATTTCCTGAAGATTAAGCCCTCTCCCAAGTAGTTCCCACCAGACAGGAAGCCTTCCCCCCACCCGTGACGCAGGCTGGCATGTCGGAGGTTTAACCATTCAGCAACTTGCTGTCTGCAGAAGCCCACTGGCCTGCCTTCCCCTCTCCTGCAAAGTGAAACACGTCTCCAAAATGGCTGGGGAAGGGGATTCGCCCAGCGGCAGCCCGCACTCCATGAAACATTCCCCTTCACCTACCCCAAGGACTCGGCAGCAGTTTCTCCACCAAAGCATGGTGCAAAGCAGCACTCCCTGTTTCCAAAGACACCCCAGCAGGGCCCACACCAACACCCAGTATGCCGACACTCAGCCTCCCTGGCCTTGGTTCCCCCACTCAAAGCTTGAAAACCCCTTTCAGAAATCTCACGTTTCCCAGACAGAGGCAGCAGCACAGCACAAAGGGCGGTGGGTTCCTGAGGGCTTCTGCTTAATTACACCATTACACATGGCATTTTCACAGCTCCTTTGCAGCAGAAACACAAGTGGGAAGCAAGGGGAGATGTTGCTTTCCATAGGAAGAACGATATTTAGCCTGGTAAAACACAGGGGTTCTCTCTCAGCTCAGACCCTCCACCCGCTCATAGCTGAAACTCCTTTGGAGCCTCCTCAGAAGTTATCCCACAAACACAAGGAAACAAACCACCCCCAGGAAGGGGCTCTGGGTACACAGAGAGCGCTGCTGCTGGAATCCCGACTTCTTTTGCACAGCTAAGAAGTGCTGCTCTGCTCAGCCACAAGCTCTTACAACGCCTCCTTCCCCTCCCCCCCGGTGACTATTTATACCACTTCCTAAGCAGAATGCCCATTCCCAGGACACACCGATTGTCCTCAGCATATTGAGAGAGCCCAAACGTCCACATCCAGCCTCAGCTAACAGCTCTGAAGGAGCGTTCACTCATTAATGCACACTTCTGGAGCCACAGTTTTCTCTGCCTTTCAAAGCTTGATTAATATTAGTTTTTACCCAGATCTTCCCAAGCCGTCTCCCCTCCTCCTGCTTTTAGTCTCAGCAAACTGCCTTTCGTTAACAGCCAACATGAAACGTTCCCCAGGACACCGTATTGGGTACATCGCATACAGCACAAAGGGGACTAAAAGAGCTTGAAAAGGGGGGAAAAAAGAGAAAATAATAGGATGCTGTTGTGACAGACGTAGAGAGGTGAGCTCTGTGGAAGGTGTTGCTGTTCTTTGATAAGAACATGTGCTGAGTTAGTTCATTTTGGGGCGCAGTCCTAGAACTTTATTTAGAAGCATATTGGCCAGTCAGCTGTAATTCAGAACATACTGTAGTCCTAACAGTTCCCAATTAGAAACTCCTTCAGCTTTAACTTGTAGTAACCACAGGCTCCTTCTGTTTCGGAAAGCTGAAAACACCATTTCTCCCCTTCATTCAACTATTGCACATCAAGAGCTTCTACCGTAACAAATGCAGCCTTGCTCAGGGAGGGTGCAAACATCGCTTGAGCAGCCCAGCTCAGCAACAGCAAGCAAGCTTTCTGGCTCAGCCACGCTCCCAGTTTGCTCAACAAATGGTTTATGGGGTTGTTTGGGGGCTGGGAGGTGGGATGGGAGCAGCACAAAGCCACGCTGCTTATTAGCAGTCCTCTGCCAGCAGAGCAGCAGGAAAATGGCTGCTCACATTCAACCTCGCTTCTGCTGCACCGCATTGCTGGAACACCAGGGCTCTGCCCACCAGCCTCACGTGCTCCGCAGCTCCCTGTTCTTTGACCTCACACCTCTGGGTTTTTTTTAAGCATTAGGGCATTCACGTGAAAATAAGCAAACTCTTCACTGGGAGAGAATGAGCTCTTCATGGTGCTTTGCTCTCCCTCCCCAAACCATGAACTCCTGCGTTGCAGCACCACAGTCAATGGCTCTATAAGCGATTCCACTGACATTATACACTGCTGCAAGGAACAGAAGGAGCAGATGAACTCTCTAAAAACAAAGCCCTTGCCTTCATGCAAATATCACCAGTTAAGAAGAGCAGAGCAATAAAGCAAGCATGATGCACGTAAAGAATTGGCTCAGATGAAGCTGCTTTTCAGCAATTGCCATAAGGTGGCAGTGGGTCTTTAAGGCTACCTTACACCTTTCACACAAGCACAATAGGAAATTATCACACCAGTGGTTTTCAGCATCCCAAACTGCTTAATCAAATTTCCTCATCAAGGGAGCCAGACCATACATGAAAACATGGGACCCAGGTCATTTCAGCGCCAGAGTTATGCAAGGAGAAAAAGCCACTGGGATCAAATTGGAAGAGCTGTAAACGCAGCCCCCATCTGAGCCACAATAAATCAAAGCCTTTTACTTTCCATGTACGATTACAACGCCATTTATTTTACATAAACGCTTCTCTTTGTGCATTCACCCAACCACAAACAAGCCAGCATCCATTAACAGAGAGTGCAGCTTGCACCACCAGGATGCATGGACTCAATCTGGCTTTCTGCTGGGACTGCCAAAACCAGCCCCTACCGAGCTGGTCCCTGCATGGGAGCCGAGCTGCCCGTTGGCTGGGGCTGAGTCCTGCCCTGCCTGATTGCCCGGAGAAGGAGCTGGAAGCACTGGGTGTGCCAGCAACGTGGAGCTGGGCAACAAAGATGCATGAAGTTTAGGCAGCAATGTGACTCATCACGCAGACTGACCGACCTGAGTGTGTCAGGCCGTTACCTGGGACAGAGCCATAAAACAACGTGTGCTCCGCTCTGCGCCATGTGCTGATCTGCGTGATGGAAAGCAGCAGGGCTGCCCTGAGGAGCGAGCCAGCCTTGCTGCACGCAGACTGAAGGCTGCGACTGCAGAGCATTCCGCTAATAAAAGCGATAACTTCACAACGCCAAAGCCTGCACGACACCCTGATGCAGCAAGCCTCACCTTTGCTCAAACCACACCAGCACCACCAGGGACACCCAGCAGCACCTCACCCAGCACAGCCCACTGGCACTGGGGCTGGAGAGGGCTGCAGCCACGCACACAGTGCACCAGCCCAGCTTCACACATGGCCCCGCTCCTTCCACAAACCATTCACCAACGCGTTAAACCCAGAAAGCAGCGCACAAATAAAAGCTAATCTCAGCCAAAGGAACAGACGCACAGATTCCCTCCTTTCCTTGCAAATTTGGAAGAGCTGATTTGGCAAGATTTGTTTGCAACCCTTGGAATGCAGACTGAGGAAGGGAGCTGGAGTTTGACGTTCCTTCACCCTCCCACAGTCGCAGACAGATCTCAGAGCACTGAGCAGGCCCGTGCCCCACGAGGCTTCCCATTAACGATAATTAGTGCTTTGCGCGGGGAAGGCGCAGTGCTGGCGGCCAGCCCGGCTCCTCCAGGCCACCACCCTGGAGCTCACCAGGTCCCTGCTGCATGGAGGTCCGCCAGGCAGCCGAGGTCAGGATTTTCCAATCCACAGCAGGCAGCACAAAGCACAAAGGTGGTGGTGGTGGGGCCGAGCAGAGCCCAAACCGCTTCCAGCAGTCGCCCTACCTGGGCACGTGGCCGTCCTCTGCCCGTGGGCCTGCTCCTCCTGCAGCCATGCATCCATCTCCCTCTATGGGTGCAGCTTCAACCCCGGAGCATGCTCAGTGCGGGCTGATCTTCAGCCATTACAGAGCTTTGATGACATGTAAGCAGAAGGAAGTGTCATTAGCAAAAGAGGAAGAAACAAAAAAGGTGAGGGATTCTCCCTGCCCAGCGATGTCCTGCACCCATCGGCACGGCACAGCTGTGGGTGTGCTGAGCCTGCCGGCTTCTTGCTTTAGAACAAAAGCAAGACAAGCCCTGTCTCAGTAAGCCTCACGCAGAAAGGAGCATTGCCTCCAGACTCAAACCAGCGTGTTTTTCACCCTGGGCCTTCTACAAAATACAATATGTTCACAAAGTACCATTAATACTCTCTCCCTCATAGGCTTCAACTGCTGGTTTTAGTTCATAACACAAACAGTGCTTCCCTCTGTCTTAAAGCTAACTCCACACCGCCTCATCCCTGTAACCTTGACGATTATTCCCAATGAATTTTCAAGGAATGCTAACAAATAAATAAATGACCAAAACCTCAATTGATGCTGAACATCAGAACACGATACAGCAATAAGGGAACGCCAAAAACGAGCCCTTTGCCTGCACCAGACTTCCAAGGTAATGACAAAAAGACTAAGAGATTCTGAGCAATGCAATAAGCCACGTTAGATGTGTGATTTTCATCAGCACACTTGAGTCAGATGCACTATGCAAACAGCTCTGCATTTCGCTCTCCTACTTGAGAGATCTCTCTTCTCCACTACATTCAACCTGAACACCAACCTCGAGCTTTTCAGCAAACCATTTGTGACAGCAAAGTGTTGGCATTCACATCTGACTCCTGGATGCAAGGCAGCTCTCTGTGCCAAGCAAGTTGCATTGTCCTACAACATTATTAGAGCACAAGGGATCTGACACAGCAACCTGCGATAAACCACGGCCGTTTGGAATACAGCACTTCTCTGCCCCCACACCTCGACTTGTGCTGCAGCATTTCCTCAGAGCATTCACCTCCCAGTGCCCGCTCCCTGGGGATGCTCACAGGGACACCCATTTGCAGGGCAGGACACGATCCGCTCCTCACCACGTCAGGCAGCACCGGGGCACTGCACAGCGCCTCCGCTCAGCACAGACTGGCAAACCCTGCCAACAGATTCTATTCTCATCCCCTCCCATGCCTTCAAATTGGAGGTGTTTAAAAATAATATTCAGACCGTATCATCCTGAGGCACGTCTGCTGAATCTAGCGGTGTTTGCATCTCGCGCAGCTCAAGCATGTCAAGTTTGTTTCCTTGGAAACAAAGACCAATTTGCAAGCATTGCTTTCTTCCTTCTTTTTATTTTTTTTAATGTTAATGAAGACATACCTGCAGCTCTTGTTGATGCGAAGGAATTCAAGTTGCTTCACATACCAAAAAAAAGTTCGTAAGAACTTTATTGTTAATTATTAATACATTTTGCTAATGAACAATTGGCTTGCTGCACCGAGGGAAAACCAGTTCACTGCTATTTAAAAATCCCTTCTTCCCCTCAATAGACGCACACTCAAGGCAAGGCATTTATATTGTCTCCTTGGGGAGAGGGAGGGAAGAAGAGGAAAAGCGGATTCACGTGCTTACCCTAGGCTAGGTACAAAGTTCCAGCGGAGGAACAATCTCAGGGGGAAATCCTGCATTGCTCCTAACACGCTGCGCCAAGAGATGCAGCAAGTGCTGCTTACCTGCTCCACGCAGACTGGAGAGCAAGCACAGGCTCAGTAAGAAGGAAAGCAGTAACATCTTCTGGCCAGCTTCAAGTCCAACTTTTTCTCATTAAGGGATTGCATTGGTGCTTAAGAGGGGAGTCAGAGTCAGCCTTTCCATGCACTGTAACTATTCTCCCAGTCAGCCTGCTCTCATCAAAGGTCCTCACACTGAAGGCTGTAAATTCTGCAGCAGTGACACACAGCCTCTCTGGGTGGGCAAGACAGAAGAGGGAGGGCAACACTCAGGGCTGAGTTATCCACAGCCTGCTTTGCAAAGGGAACTGGTACCCACACCTACCAGAGCCCTCGTGGTGAATTACAGCTGCTCAGTACCTTTCAGAAACCTGTCAGATAAGGAGTAAAATAGACACATGTGAGAGCAGCAATCAGTAAATATGTGCACTCTATACCACGTACAGGATGGTGCTATAACTGCTGAGTTTTATCCAGCCTTATGGCCTTACAGCTTTGGCACTGCTCTGGCCAGCATGAATTCTGGGGGAAGAGAAAGGAAAACAATCTTGCTCTGCTTTTGACTGGAAAGAATTCATACAGGAAAAGGTAGCTAAACATCATAGTGCAAAATAGAACCAGACAGAATCACTGTGATTTGCTTAAATATACTGCAACAATAAAATAGCCATGAGTTCTTCGTAATATAAATTTATAGCATCTCCATTTCACAGCAAAACTGAGGCTGGGAGAATTGAGTGCTGCGTTTCTGGAGATGTTCTACATGAAGGCATGGAAGAGTGGAAGATGAGCAAAGAGGCCCAGCACCTGATGGAGCTGTGGGTGTCCCCGTGCACTGCAGGGAGTGGGACCAGATGGCCTTTAAGGCCCCTTCCAACTCAAACAACTCCATGATCTCACCTAAACACACCCTGTTCCCAAGGAGGCCGTAAAGCAAAGTTTGACCTTAAACTATAAAAATGCAAAAAGAGGCTGCACCCATTGTGATACGCAGACAAAAGAGAGAAGAACGTGGTCCATAAATAGCACAACAAGCACAAATTTTCCTTGGGCACCTCCAGGGATGGGGCACCCACAGCTCTGGGCAGCAGCACCAGGGCCTCGCTGCCCTCTGAGGAAAGAATTTCCTCCTAAAATAAAAGAGTTCCTCCTTTTTTCCTTTCTGAGCCCAGATCTCCACCTCCTCTCCCTGCTGCAGAGAACATTTATGGCAACGTCCTCCATTACATTACGCCTTACATTTTCACTTTCTATGACCATAAATTGTAAATAATCCACGCTTATCATCACACCGTTATTATTCTTCAGATTAAAATAATACAGGAAATTGCACCAGAGCTTCAGGTTTCAAAAGAAATAAACCATCCCACGTAAAAGAACGGGCTTTTTCTTCCTTTTTCCCCCCCAAAATACCCTAAAAGCTGTGTTTTCATGGCCTATTTTTGAGCCCCCACGCTGCTATCCTGCCCTCCATATGCCTTACAGCAGCACAGTGCGAGGCTTAGTGGGGCTGCATCCCCAGACCCATCCCACGCAGCCACAGGTCAGGCAGAGCAGGGACAGCATTAAGTGCTCTCCATCATTCCTGGGAAAGAAAAGAAACTCGATTACTCATCGAGAGATTAAAATGTGCAAACATTTTGCTTGGTGTTCCGACTGCCACATTTAATATTTCGAGCAGCATCCAGGCCAATATTGTTGCTTAATTTAACATAACTGGATCCCGAATGCATTTCTAACAGATTAAACCACAGAAATATCCACATGTTTTAATGGGGATTTGGCACCGCTCAGAGCCAAACAGATTTCAGCAATATTTTTGGACTACGGATTCCTTCAGAAGAAAAAGAAAGCCCACTGCTGATGTATCTGCATTCCCTGCGCCTCGAGTTTTTATGATTTAAGTGCAAATTGGAACCCCTAAATATTGAGTACCATTATAATTCCAGCAACATCTGGACAACTCTCTTGGCCTCGTGAAAGATTTCGGGCCCCCTGCGGAGGGCTCAGCCCATGTTCATGCAGAACAACCCCTTCTCCATTCGCACACTCCACTCCGAGCCTGTAGTTTCTATGCCAACAAGCATCTGTACTCCTTAAAAAGCAAACTGAGATGTGGGGGGAGAAGATTTAAGATGTGATAAAGAGTTTCCGTACATTGGGTTGGGTGTTTTTTCCTTCTTGTTTGGTTTTGTACCCTCTTTTAAATCATCCATTCCTCGATTTTTGGGGGTTTCTTGGGAGGAAACCACACAAAGGCACATCAGCCATCACCTCTGCCATGGCAGCCGTTCCACCCACACCACAATAAAGCCCTGGTTCACCAGGTAATGCTCATCAGTCAGACAAGATTCAAACAGCACAGAGCTGGGTGGGCTCTGAGCAAAGAGCTGCTGCAAGGCCAGCCTGCTCCCATGGCAGCCGTGGGGCACCCAACCCCCTGGCACTGATGGACAAACACACCAAACCCGAGGACAACGTCCCCCATTAACACCAGATAACTGCAGGGATTCAGTTGCAGGCAGCCCATCTTGAGAGCGCAATCCTACATAAGACGTGCGCTATCTACTGCAGCAGGCATGACCCCATTTTAATATGCAGAAGGAAGAGAAAATGGTAATCCTACAGAACGCAGAGCAAACAGCGCTCTCTGGGACTACTTGAATACCACCCTATTAAAATACAAACATGTTCCTACAGTAGCTCAATGATTTTAAACATTCACCATCTTTTCATTTCAGGTTTTAAGCATTTTGCCTGGCAACCCTCTGAAGGGCAAATCGTTACGGAAATAGGAAGACAATTAATTTTCCTTTATTCTGGAAGAGGATTATTGGAATAAATAAAATAATCAGCTTAGACAAGAACACAATTGCAACTTATGAAAAACAGAAGTCTGTCTTCATTTTTGTTTGCAAAGAAAAGATTTCCTTGGGTGGAGTTTGAAAGGCAAGAGCAGAAGTTTGGGAGCTAAATAACCTTGGACTGTGAGCTCCCAGCTGTCTGTCCATCTACCCACCCATCACAGCTCTGAACACCAGCATTTTAGGGTCCCCTTCCATCCACACTCAGAGAATGCAATGTTGAGTCCAATGGCAATAGGAATGAGCAGCAGAGCCTTCAGGTACGTGGTAGCATGAGATGAAGTTGTCATTGATGAGAGATTCTGGGGATAGCTTGGTAAGAAGCACCCCGTTGTTCCTGACAAACTCCTCTAACAAGCAGTATGAAGTACAAAAATAGCACGGAAACTTTGGTCCAAGGTTGCTACGGCCTCAAGAAAGGAAAAAGAGGTAATTGATGGAGGCACGGATTCCTGGGAACACAAAGGACTATAAAAGGACTGAGAAAATCAAATTGATGATCTGGAAAATCAGATGAGATGATGAGCTCTCGGGTTAATGAGGAGAAGCAGAGTCGTGGCTCAGGATGGGTTTCAGGGCTGGTGAGGTTGGATATCCCAGCCCTTACACCTGAGCCTGGATGTACCCCCCTTCTTTTCACCGCAGACCCAGTTTTCCCAAGCATACTGTATTGGATTGCTTCTCCAGCACTCAGAAGCCCAAACATAGGCTCTCCACACATACCAGCTCATTAAGCCTCAGCCACTACGGGAATTGAGTTACCCAACTGATTTCACAGACAGGTTAAGAAATGCTGCTCCTTCCCCTAAGCCTGGAAGCCCCCTTATTAACCCCCAGGGACGGGGAGTGGAAATCCTCTAATCCCAGCCTCTTCCAGCCTGCTGGGTCAGCTCTCCAGGGCCCCAGCAGCTTTGGGCACAGAGATGCTGCTGCAACAAGGAGTGTTGAAATGCTCAGGAAGGCATGAGATAAAACCACTCCTTTAGAAGGTGAGCCCCTGGTAAGGCATGAAGGCAGGGAGCTGCTGGGCCTCCCAGCAGAGAAGATTCATCACAGCAGCTAATTACAAGGCTCATACCATAATGCCTCCTTTTAAAGTCATTAGTGACTGACTCAAGGTTGGCTGAAGCATTTAGGAAGAAGGGAAGAGAAGGCAGCAGGCTCTGAAGTGGTCACTGACGAGGGAGGGCTCGGTGCAGTGCATTCCCCAGCTGTAACTGCCTCCTTCCTGCGATAGCTGCAGTCACACCAGACATCTTCAGACCCACCTGTGAAACTCAGTTCCATTTGCTTCTGTTTCAAATACTACTACGCTCACAAATTCAGCTTTCAGTTCCTCCAGAGAGCACATTTATACTGATGGAAAAGGGTCACAACCGGCCATACATGCAGGGTTTGCACAGAAACCAGAACCTGCAGTTCCAGGCAATGGATCCCCCCAAAACCCCAAGTTCCACATCTCAATAGAAGCAGCACAGATGCATCCCCTGCAGGTAGCACAGCCCCCACAGCTCCGCTGCTGGGATGCACAATGCCCAGTGCCACATCAGGGCCCGACCCCTCTGCTCTGCCCACCAACACCTTCCTAAGGACAGCACTCGTAGGGTAACAGCTCTGATCACTGCTCACTGTCCTCTAAAGCAAGAGGAGGAGGAGGGCTTCACTCTCCAGCCTTGAGTCACAAAGCATGGCAGAATGAAGTGGTGTCCCTGTCTCCTCCACTAACCCTTTTTACCCGTGTGCTGGTGCCCACGCTGAGTGACCCCTTGCCATGCAAGTGATGGGGCTGCACCAGTGAGCAGAGGAAGCCTGAAGCCCTGGTACCACGCACCTGTCACATCCCTGCTCTTAGAGAGCAGCCCTACACCTGCACACCCCCAGTTAACAGAGCATCTCTGTTATGCCTCGCTCAGAAACAGCCTTTAAGTTGGTTTCCATGTTCTCAAATCCCCTTTTTCCAAAGCATTACTTCCCAGCTCTTCTTCAAACGCACTTTCCCAGATTTTTGCTGTTTTTCTCCCAACTCCCTTCACGTGATGTCAATGGCACAAGGTAAATATCCATATGAGAGAACACCAAACCACAGAGAGGCACACAGCACCGCTGATCCCCTCCAAACCAGGCAGCTTTGTTCTCACAACTCCCAAAACAGCGCTCTGAAAGCAACGTCCCTCCCATATAGATTTATATGGCTGGATCTCTATCATTTTCCTTACCCCCATCAAAAAGAGGATATAATTAATCCATCCTCGATGAAAATCACAATGATTCTGAAACGGCCAGAAACAATCTATTTGCATTTGGCAGTTAATTATTCCCCTTCCGCGCACACCCAGCAATGTTCCCCAAACCCATTCTCAGAGCACAGACGGTCTGTGCTGGCCGCAGCTTCTAGAAGGGAGGAGAAAAGGAGGGACGGAGCTAAAATCCTCAACACTGGGCTGGCGATGTTTTCATCGAGTGCTCAGCATCCCCAGCTCAGCTCAGCCCCTATCGAGATCGCCCTCCTGAAGACTACCAGCAGCTTCAGCACCCACCTGCGAGCTGACAGCCACCATTGGGAACCTCCAACATATGCAAAATTATTGCATTACTTTTCCCTTCTTTGCACCACTCCAAAGAAACACCTTCCAACACACAACACCGGTCCTGCTGCCATTGGATGCGAACTTAACACTGGGTGACACCAGGACAAGCGTCCCAGCCATGCAAGACGCAGCTTTTCAGTGGCAGAAGCAGCAGCACAGGAGCTGCACCCTTTACTGTTTGCTCCTTGAAGGAGTGCCACCATTCCACATGCACAGCCCTGGATGGAGATTTGCTCAGTGAGTGACTGGAGCTGAAAGGGACGGGGTTTCTTCCAGCCAGACACCCCACCAATACGCCCCAGCCAAAGCCGGGTGCGTCTGGCTGCTGGCTCACATCCATTTCCTCATTGCTCAGCAGGGTTAGCTAGAAGCTTCTAAAAGCAGCACAGAATCACAGAACAGCTTAGCTTCGAAGGGGCCTCAAAAACCATCCAGTTCCAACCCCCTGCTGTAGGCAGGGCTGCTGACCAAGCAGTAAGAGCAGCTTGCCCAGGGTCCCATACAGCTTAGAGCTGAAGATACAAGTCATTGGTAGGGAGCATTGCCTCTCCCAGCACCAGCACCATGCTGAAACAGCCCCAAAACCACCAAGCCATGCGGGTACCGCTGCCCTCCATCACTGTGCTTCAAGACCTTGGCCAACATGGACACAGAGCACCCAGGGCACAGAGCCCCATCCTCCAGCCAGGCTCTCAGCACAGGGTGCCTGCTGCACTTACCTCACTGCCCAGCCGCCCTCAGCACCGAGCCGCCTCCAAGCAAAGCCAAAATAATGCCTCAATAGTCCTTTTCCTCCCCATCTGACACGGGCTCATGGCTCCTCATGCACGGGGAGGAGCAGGCAGCGCACACACAAAAAGAAGGCTATGACTCGGTAGGCACTCAGAGCCAATCCCTTGGCACATTTTCTCTCCAACAGGCGCAGGAGGCATCGAGTCCTGCTGGCTTCTGAGTGTCCCTATGGAAGGCTAGGTGCTGCCCCACCTCGGTGCTGAGCTCAGCCCCACACCACAGCACCAGGCAGAGGCCTGGCACTGCGAGAGGATTGCTTTGGCCTGGAGGGAAAAAAGAAACCACGACATGAAGGTCACCCATAAAATCATTCCGCAGCTCCCTCTTCCCCGGCTCTCCTAGAGAAAATCCTCACCAAACCCTCAACCTTAAAGGAGAAACACAAAAAGACATGTACATTAATCCCATATACCTCCGTCAATTTTTTTTCCTCGTGTCTTTAGAGCAGTTGTTTACTGCAGCCAACTGCAGAGAAATTACAGTAGCTTAACTCTCCAACTCCCTCTAAAGGATTAATCTTCCAGTGAGCATGCTCACGCGAGATCTTTTTTCAGCAGTTGCATCCATTTCATGAAATGAGGGCTGCTGCAGACATGAGGAAATGCCATTTCAGGACGACAGGCAACGTTAAACAGCCCCAAAAAGAAGCGCTAATCCCCGCAGGGCTCACGGCAGCACTCAGCACCGCTCACCACCCGGTGCCCTTCCAGGAAGGGGCTGCTCTACCGGCCACGTTGTAAAGCACAGGGCTTGACTTGCATCCACAAGCTGGTGGACAATTCGCCCACCAAAGGATGAGGCACCAAGAGGCTCAACTACCCGGAGCCTTTTGCATCACTTGTTGGCCATCTTTGCTCTTTAAAAATTAGAAAGAAAATAAAACCACACAGGGAAGATAATTTGGGGCACGGGGGAGGGGGGAGCGATCAGATGAAAAGGAACAGCTTGAAAAATCTAGTTCTCAACTCGGCAGCACAGAAGATAACGGAGCCCGAGACACATTTAACTCCACAGATTAAGGACCCATGCAAATGAGGATTTGCTGGTAGACAACAAATCCAGTGTCTAAACAAGGCCGTCCAAGTAATCTCGCCCATTCTTCCCCAGACCATTGTGGGTTGTAATTAAATACTCTATCAGAGGCATTGCTCCCACACCCCAAAGAGCGCACCTCGAAGCAGAGCCTTCCTGCTGGACAGAAAGCTCTGAAATTAAAGGCAAATATTTATGCTTCAGGAAGAGCTTCTTCCATTTTCACCGTCCCACATTTCTGGGGCTGCTGCTCCCTTTCCCACACATCAGCTGCATCTCCTGCTGAGCAAAGATCTAAACGTGTGTTTCTTTCAAGCCTTGAGTGCCTTCGATGCCATGAGTCTCTTTCTTTGTGTTTCAGGCCCTACATATGAATCCTCAAAGAAGGGAACGTGTCACGATAGTGTTAATAAGGACGACGTCTGCTTTTTAAAATGAACGCTCACCATAGCGACCGTCTCCATAAGGGATGATAAAACGTATGGGTGACACTGGATGTTTTATTCCATCGTCACCTAAATAGAATCACCCACAAAAAGGAAACCTCTGTTACCGTGCATCAAAACAGACACTTCGTTGTGTTTAGAAAGCATCCAAACGGGTTGGTTGGGATGTGTCACAGCACAAGCTGCTCAGCCACCCCTCCCTGCCCTGTCCTTTGGGGACCTAAGGAATGATGCTGCTCTCCTCCTCCCACTCAGCTCAGGTGGAGCTCCAGCTGCTCCATAGAGAAAGGTCTGGAGTCCCTGCGAATGCCTGCCAAGAGAAACCCCGGGTTTAAGGCAGGTAGATGTGGGAGCCTCAGCGCAGGAAGATCATGTTCTGCATTTCCTCCTCTGTCGCAGGATTAACCCAAACATGACGTCGGGATATCAGATACTGCGTTATCCTGACCTGTCATCCCCCGTTTGGAAACCAGTCATCCTCCCTGAGAGATCAGACTTTGAAGACCGCTATTGATTCTTCTTCAAGCAAGCAGCCCAAGCTGGCAATCAGTCAATAATAAGCAATTACTCGACAGCCTCTTATCTCCAGATGCCAGCCCAGACGGCTCGATTCATAGAGGCTGCAGGTCAATAAATCAAAGCTGCTCTCAATTTTAAAATATCATCATTTCAAAACGCACCCAGTCTTCAACCTGGCTGAAAAAGCAGCCAAGACAAGAGAGATTCCAGCAGCATGGGACACTGCTGTGTCACTAATCTGCCGAGCAGCAGATGGGATGTGATGCAGCGACATCCACCTCCGACACTCCTCATTTGTTGTGAGTAGTGTGAAGGTTTCAGCTGGATGGAGAACATGGGAAGGAGGGAGCAGAGCCCTTCTTCGACCAGCCCTCCCCACTGTCTACCTGTGGGTTGGGACTAGATGATCTTAAGGTCCCTTCCAACCCAAGCCATTCTATGGTTCTATTACTTGGTGATCCAGACTTGCAGCAGACCCTGGTGCAATGGGAACTCTTCATCTAGTATTGCAGAACTTCAGATCCCTGATAATTTCACTCATCCACAAGTTCTCACAGAAGTCATGGAAAAGGCCTGCAGGTACCAGCAAAACAGAGCTACCCTTAATACATGATTCTGCTTCTGTTGCTAGCAGAAGGTGCCCTACAGGACAGTGCATCCTCTACATCAAGTGTTAACTGCTGGCATGGCAGCAGGTACGTGAGGTCTGTACCAATGAGCCACGTAGCACAGTAAATCCAAGACCCTGAGAGCCTGCAAAGCATTCTGCACGAGCAGGAAAGCTGCCAGAGGTCTAAGCAATAACAAACACATAGAGAAGAATATGGCAAGACTCGGGAACGTGGTATCTCTAAGTGCAGGGGACTGGCAGGCCCATAACACAGAGGCACCTTGATGTGTTTGTCCCAGGACTGAATATATTTGTGCAGTGATCACGACCCAATCTGACAGACTGAGAACTGCCCATCAGATTGCAAAACCAGGATACACAGAGCCTGACAGACCAATAGGGGAGGCCCTGGGAAGCAGGAACAGCCCCACAGCTGGCACTCACTTCTCACCCTCCGCCTGCCATCAAACACGGGCCATGGTCCCAAAGGGGACCTGAGTCCAGCAGCTGTTGGAGGTCTGGATGTCCAGGTGAAGGCCAGCAGGCAGGGAATTCCTGCAGCCCTACTCACCAGCTGGAGCCTGCCACAGCTTCTGCCTTCAGCAACACACAGAGCGCTGAGTTCTGTGCTTTGGCTGTGGCTGGGACGCAGGAAGCTGTGGGAAGCAGCCCAAAATCTGAAAGGGATTTCTCCTCCTCTTCTTACCCACAGAGCATCTGCAGGTGGCTCCTACACCATCAGCCTCACAGGCAGCATCACGGCAAAGCGTGGAAGCGTGCTCAAAAAAACCCAAAGTGTTAACTCGTAGTACTGCATTGCTATCACCATTTATAGCAAAGCCATAAAACGCCAAAGCAGCTGACAGGATCCCACAGACCGCACTGCAGGGCGAATCCTGAGCCCTGCAGCCAACCAGAGGAACTTCCTCACAGCACCTGCGTGGAAGCACAGCTCACACACAGCTCACACACCTACCACACATGGGCTGGTATGTGCAGCCCTGTGTCCAAGCAGCCAGCATCACTGCCAGCCCACAGCTGAGGAACAGCTCTCCCTGTAAAGCTGCATGCTGCAACACATTATTACTTTCCAACACCTACCTACCCATCCATGGCAATGTGGCACAGCATCCCCATGTCGAAGGCAGCAGACACACACGCTCCCTATTGCAGTGCAGCCCTGGGTTAAGGGAGGTGACAGCACCCAAATAATGCAGCAGCTGTGGGCAGCTTAAGCCAAAGCTAAACTTCACCAAACAGCACCTGAATTCACGTGAGGACTTACAAAAACTTCACGTATTCCAGAGATGGGGCTGTATGCCTGGAAATCATTCCTGGAGGTGCCAGCAGGGCAATCCGCTGAGCTGAGTGCCTGCAAAACCAAAGCCTTGCTCACATTGCTCAATAGAAGCAGGAAAGCCCATCCTGCTTCACCCCTCAGGCTCAGGATAACACCAAGTGCTGTCTGCAAAGCTCTGGCAATGCAGGGAAACAACGAGGCTGGTGGATTTTCCTTCCTTGCAAGGTAAGGAGAACACAGCCCCTCTCAGGCCATGCCTGGAGCCAAACAAAGCAACCCCTCTGAAAAAACCCAGAATGAGGTTTAAGTGGGACTTACCTTGAACTTCTGATGGCAGCCTGTTAAGGAGGGCATCCTACCCAGGCTGGGCAAGAGACCGCAACCACACAGCTTCATCACGCACAGAATTAAAGGACGGGCTGTGAATTCACGCCAAAGGGCTTTTTCTCATTCAAAAAAATCAAAGATCAAACAGCTGAACCAACCGAGAGAGCAGAGCTTTACCCAAGAGCTGTTGGGAGGGCAGACGCTGGGAGGAACATCTGCATCCCCCCCATGCTGCCATTCACCTGCACTGAGCACCTCGTCCCCAGCTGCAACTGCTGGGGATGCAACTGCAGCTCCTTGAAAACCACATTAAAAAAGAAGACATAAAAATAGATGTAACCAAACTGGAAAGTTTGCCAAAGCAACACTTCTGTTTTTAGAAGAAAAAAACATGGTTCATAGCTCACAGCTTCCAGATGAAGTCCAAAGCTGCTATCAGAAACCCACCGAGGAGGTGCTGCACATTTGGACTCATATTTGCTTTAATCACAAATACTTCAGAACACTCTTCAAAAGGAAAAGTTCCCCATTTCTCTTCACCAGAGGGACCACATGGGGACTAAGGGGATCACCTTCAGAGCCCCTTTCTCATGCAACACCCTTTTTTTGTCTCTGTAACCTTCTGCCTTAAGGAGGGGCAAACAATGCAAACTCTCCTTGCATTTAAGTCTTACTACCTTCCTGCACTAATGCTGCTCAGCTCTCTGCTCTGTGTTCACCAGTCCCGGAGCTGCACATTAGCTAAACTAGAGGAGAAAAGGAAAACAAACCCAAGGGATTTACCTCACTTTGGGATTCAATAGCACAGCGAGTTTGTGCACTCTCTCACTGTGCACGGTGCACGCTTCAGAAACGCTGGGAAATGAGCAGGCTACGTCCTGTGCTCACAAAGCACCACCTACACTTACAAAGCAATAAAGAAAAAGCTTAATTAATCAGCAAGGAAACATTAATGAGCACCCAGCAAGGAAAGGACTGTCATCTCAACTCCCTGCACTCCTGCAGCGGTCAGCAGCTGCAGTCCCAGGGCAGGCAGACATCTGACTCAGCCATCACCATTCACATTCCTTTTTAAAGGCAGACGCTGTTGCATCAGGAGCGCCTCTTGGCAACCCCACAAACTTCCACTCGTGGAGTTTCTGTCGTTTAAAAAAGAACGTGGAGTATCTCTGGGCACCCGCTGTATAAACACAAGTAGGCCTCTTGCAATGGGCTCCTTGGCCACGTCTGCAAAACGCCAGCAGGCTGCATGCTGCTGGCACCAGTGTGCATGGGGTGGTTTCCTTTGGCCAGCTCATGCCTTGCAGCAGCGCAGCTGCAAACACAGGTATCCTCAACAGCAGGTCAGTTTCCTCTGCTGGCACCCAGGAGATAACTGCGCCTGCGAGGGGAATCTGCAGGATGGGTCTGAGATGAGACCAAACCAAACAGCTCTGAAGAAAAGCTGCAATAATTAAAACCCACGTGCTGTTAATGTACAGCTATAGATTGCAAAAGCTGTAGCTCCCCTGGCTGCCCTGCTCCCACAAGGAACAAGCCTCACAGCCCTCCTCCTTCCACCCAGCACGCTGCCCTGCACAGCCACAAGCCTGCTGGACTCAGCTCCAACACTTCAGCCCAAATCACACACACACACGGTTGCAGTCTTAGTGCTTTGCTGCTATTCCCACTCACCCCAATTTGCTCAGCTCCCCGTTTCTTTGCTGCTGGTTTTGAATGTTTCAGCAACAGCAGCTCACAGCCATCTCCTGGCTCACACTGCCTGCCCCAGGAAGCTACAATCACTTTGGATATTTTCATCCCTATTTACATAATTTTGCCTTTCCCTGCAACAAATGGGATAAGTCATTTACCTGGCTTTATTCTGAGCTTGGCTGTGCCAGCCCAGCTATCTTGCTATTTACTTCCCCCCAGCTGTGACACCTGCACATTTCCTCCTTCTCCCAGCGCTGGCTCTGCAGGACAATTCACTGCATACACACAGAAGTGGACCTGCATTTTCCATCCTACCACTGTCCCATTTGCTGTGTCCCTGTTCTAAACTGACACAACTCACCACTGCCACCACCCAGTTCTCCCTTCAGAAGGAGACACGGCACCAAAAACTCTGGACGCAATGTTTCATTGCTCCCTTTTGCCCCCATGCCATCCTGCATATACACAAGCAGCTCAGCCCTGCACCTGCTCAGCTCCCAGCACAGCCACTGCCCCACAGCTGAGCCATCTGAAACATAAACTGAGAGCATAGAGCCTGCTATGGAGGCAGACAGCAGTGAGGGTCAGGTGGGAGACAGGAATCCCCTCAGAAGAACATTTCCTGCTTTAAAAGAGGATATGTCGCATGTCCTTGCTGCTAGACATGTTTAATTAAAAGCAGGAAAGCCTTTCTATTTTAAACACCTCAGCGATACCAGCACCAGGAGCTTTTCTAAGCAGAGTTTATTCTGGGTTTACATGCATTTCACAGCACTGGCCAAGCCAGAAGAGCTACAGCAAACTCTCCCATCCCTGTCAGATTTACCCATGCAGCACTGAGTGACCCCTTCTGCCTCCTCCTCACATCATTTTTGGGCACCAGAGCCCAGAACGTAGATGCCATTCAGCATTTTGCTAGAGAAAAGGCATGAGCCTTTTGAGTTGAGTCAGCCCCTCCATGGAAGAGCGGTTTGTTTTTCTCCTTGTTGTTAAAGTTTTTGCTGGTAATTGCCTCTCCCAGGCCTTCTGCTGACACAGCTGCAGCAGAGGGGAGCTCAATTGATTTGCATCTGAAGACAGATAAACTAAGATGGCAAAACTCAGTAGCACACCAAGCCTCTGCTTCGGAAAGCAAAAAGAAACAAGCTTCCCTGGTCTAAAATCACCTCCAAACTGACACAGCTACATCCACAGCAAGGACTTTTATTGTATTACCACTTCAGCAAAGGAAAAGAAACATCATTCTCTCCAGACAGCATAATTAAACTGCGAGAGCTCATCCCAAGTATAAACCAGGCCTTTGATTCTGCCTCGACTTGACAAACTGTTCTTCAGACGCTTCCTTCAGTCACATTGGCTCAGCTACATCAGCTTAACAACTGAGGGGCACTTCTGAGGCTTCCTTACAGCTCTGGAAGTCACACTGAATCATCTGAGTTGGAAGCGACCCTTAAAGGTCACCTATTCCAACCTCCCCTGCGATGAACAGGGACACCCACAGCTCCGTCAGTGCTCAGAGCCCCATCCAGCCTCAATGTTTGGGTGTTATTTAATGCTTGTCTTCACAGAAGGTGAGTTTCCAAACAGCATCAGCTCACCATTAAAAAGCACGGCAGGGAGAATTGGCAGTATGGAAATAGAGGTCAGCACTACTGAACATCTGTTTGTCAAGGAAGGGGCAGCTGCAACATATAAGCAAAAGTAACCCTGACACAAAAGCCTCTAATCTGTGAAGTTACAAACTTTCCTGCCCTGACCAGGTGTGCAGTCACAGGTGGGGAAAACTCCTTTCCTGGCACCAAGTCACTGCTAAAATGTTGCAAACCAACTTGAATCCAACACAACCGGAAAACCCACGTTGTAAATGTGTCCAGGATCTGGTGTCAGTGTAACGTCAACATACCTCACTGCACTGCAGGACCCGAGAGAACATCTGTCCTGCAGCCACCAAACACTGCAGGCTTCCAGACAGCTCACAAAGGAGAAAAGATGACTGTGCATTAAAAGCAACGGCCCGAGGAGAGCAAAGCAGAGCCTCTCCACGCTTGTGCTATCAGCTGGCAGGAGTAAATGAGGGAGGAGGAAGGGCAGGGCAGGCCTGAAAGGAGCCCTGGGTCTCACCTCACCTGTGAAACAGAAAGTGGGAAACTGAAGAGATCATCTGCGTGTTCCCAGCTCAAAGGCACTGCTCATTAGGTCCTGGCTTTTCCTATTATCCCTCCTGCACTCGGTGGCCTATTACAGCAACCTCCTTCCAGCCAGGGACCCGCGAATAGGAAACTCTTTGACGAGAGCAAACGTCGCCCCTTAATCCAGTAGGGAGTTCATTGCACGGGCGGAGGGCTGCCTGCAGCACTCCCAGCACCAGCTGGCTGCGGGGATGAGAGCACGGATCAAAGCCAGGGTGCAGACCTCACACCAGCTGATCTGCAGCCCCACAAGGCCCAGCTTTGGAGGGTGGGAGGCAGCGGGCACCGCAGGGCTGCTCCTGGCTAAGGGTGCTGAGATCCATTTGCAGTGCAGGTTGTGTCTGCTGGCTTCAAAGATCAAAGCTGCATCTCCAGGAAAATACAATAAATAAAACACAATAAAATAAAGTGCTGTTAGAGATGGGAACAGCCAGGAGGAAAATGCAGTGTAACTTCTGGGGGGAACCACCTGGTTCCAAGCCACACGTGCACCTTCCTGCTGCCGGCTTCCAATCTGTTTCCAGGCTCACACTGAGTGTCTCACACAGAGACGCTGAAAGTGATGCAAACCAGACTGGCAGCATGAAACCCAAGGAACCTGCCATAGCATCAGACGGGCTGAGCAAGGCGAGAGGAATCCCTTACACTGTGATGTCAGTCCTGCAGTCGAAGGAAAACTAAGTATATAGAAGCACCAAACTAGACTCAGCGTAAGGGGCCTGAAACAAGCGGTCGGTGCCTGCAGGTTGGTCTGGGCAACCCGAGTGGGGACCTTGTCGGCCCCGCGGATAACGGAGCCGCTGGGCGCTCACAAAGCGGATGGGCCGGGCCGGCTCTTCGCGGCCTACGCGGCCCCACAGCCCGGCGCGGCCCGCGGGCTCCTCCCGGCGCCGGGGGCGGGACAAGGCCGCCCCGAAGCCTCCGCCGCCGCCGCGGCCCGGGACCCTGAATGCCTCCAGCCGGCGCCCGCCCGCCGCCCCGGACCCTGCATGGCGCATAGCGGCGGCCCAACCGCAGGCGGCGGCCCAGCCCGGCCCGGGACCCTGCATGGCGCCGCACGTCGCCCCGCCGCGCGAAGAGCCCCGGAACGTGGATGCGGCAGACGCCGCTCCCCCCCGCCCCCGCCGCGCGCACCCGCTCCCATTGGGGGGAACCCCGGAACCTGTATGGCCCATACCACCGAGCGGCCGCGGAGGGGTGTTACTTATACAGAGTCCCGGGCCCCCCTACACACAATGGCAGCAGCTCCCACATTCTTCCCCTCAGAAGAGTTGGACTGAACCACGGGGCGGCGGGGACGCGGCCCCCTCCCGGCCCCCAGCAGCAGCCGCCGGGCCCTGGGCGATACCACTGCGCGCTCCCCCATCTTCCGTCCCCCCGCCCGGGTAGATGGACGCCGCCGCTCTCACTCACCTCGGCATCCACTGTGGCCATGGCCGGAGCCCCGGAGCGTAGCCCCGCCCCCGCGGCGGCTCCTCGCGCTTCGGCTCCGCCCCTTTCCCCTCATTCTTCTCAATGGAGACGCTCCGAAGGCCAACGCGCATGCGCGCGGCAGCATGGCGGCCCCCGCGGGTCTCTCCGGCCGTACGGAGTCATGGCGGCGCCCGAAGGGAGGAGCTGTACGGAACGGGGCGGGAGGGGGCGGGAGGGAACGGGGTGAGATGGGGACAGGGATGGGATGGGGGAGGGGGACAAAAGAGGGGGGAGATGGGGGCAGGACGGAACGGAGATGGGAGGGGATGGTATAAGAACGGGAATGGGGTGAGATGGGGATAGAATGGGATTGAATGGGATAGAATGAGGATAGAATGGGATTGAATGGGATTGAATGGGATAGAATGGGATGGAATGGGATGGAATGGGATAGAATGAGATAGAATGGGATGGAATGGGATGGAATGGGATAGAATGAGATAGAATGAGGATAGAATGGGATTGAATGGGATTGAATGGGATAGAGTGGGGATAGAATGGGGATGGAATGGGATAGAATGGGATAGAATGGGATGGAATGGGGATAGAATGGGATGGAATGGGATAGAGTGGGATAGAATGGGGATGGAATGGGATAGAATGGGATAGAATGGGATAGAATGGGATAGAATGGGATGGAATGGGATGGAATGGGATAGAATGAGATAGAATGAGGATAGAATGGGATAGAATGGGATAGAATGGGGATAGAATGGGATAGAATGGGGACAGAATGGGGTAAGGACAGCGCCGGGGCTGAAGGAGGGACGCTGATGGGCCGGGGATCCAATGGGGACAGCAATGGGCCGGCGATGGAACGGGGCCGGCGATGTGTGTGCGATGGGACGGGCAGGATGGCGCTGAGGATGCGGGGCTCAGGACGGCTCTGCCCCGCTCCCACAGCACCGCGGGGAGCCGCGGGGTCCCATTGCCGTTCGGTAGGGCAGAGCAGCGCGGGGCCGCCTCCTGCCGCAGCCCCTCCATCAGCACAGCCCTCAGCCGGCCCCGCAGGGGGAGGAGGGGACGAGCCGGCGGACCCCGCCCGGCGCACACCGCGCTCCGACGGCCGCTGCTGCCCCCGCCCGGCCGCGCCGCTCCGCAGTCAAAATAAGAGTCCCCGGGACGATGGGGGCGGGCCGGGCACGCAGAGCCCCGAGGGGCCCCCCGAGCGAACAACCGCGGCCTGACAAAGAGATGGAGGTCTGAGTTGTGTGCGATAAAAGCCGGGTCGCTTCCAAAGCGCTGCTGAACGCGTTGCTTTGTTGTTCCGGTTTGTAAACCGCGTGGCAAATCGCACGGCAGGACGGCTGTGCTGGGCAGAGTGATGGGCTGCTGGGTAAAAACAACACGTGTGGCAGCAGGGAAAGGTTATATCAGCACAGCGGGGAGCTGCGGGTTGGTCCCAACCGGGGTCAACGAGGGAGGAGGGATGGGATGGGATGGGATGGGATGGGATGGGATGGGATGGGATGGGGTGGGATGGGGTGGGATGGGGTGGGATGGGGTGGGATGGGGTGGGATGGGGTGGGATGGGGTGGGATGGGGTGGGATGGGGTGGGGTGGGATGGGGTGGGGTGGGGTGGGACGGGATGGGGTGGGATGGGACGGGACAGGGTGGGATGGGGTGGGGTGGGATGGGATGGGATGGGGTGGGATGGGACGGGATGGGATGGGATGGGGTGGGGTGGGATGGGGTGGGATGGGACATGTTAAAAGATGGGCTGTCAGCAGCACAACCAGCCCGGCGTGGCTGTTGGTCCAAATAATTCCTCCAGGCAGAAAATGCTTCGATGGAGCTGCTGTAAGTTGAATGGAAAGCTCCAACATCCAGCAATGGGAACTGGGGCTGAGGAGGAGCTGCAGCCCTTCTCACAGTGATCAGCTCTGAGCCCAGCAAGCCAAGAGCTGCAAAGGAAAGCAGCAGAGCAGCGGGGGCCAAAATGGTGTTTGCTGGAACACAGCTGGCACTGAGATGGGCTAAAAGATGTGCACAGTGAGAAGGAAGCAGCTCGAGAACGGCTATTTTTGGTGCTTTCCATTGAATGCTGTTTGGAAACAATTATCTCACAGGCCTCTCTCACACCCGGCCGCTTCCCATCCTGATTGCAAACAGAAGAGGAGAAAAAAAACGAAACAATTGTTGAAGAATTGGAGCTGGGAATTGAATCAGCTCCTATATGTGAAGCTTTTGGACCCAAGAGCTGGATTTGGAAACCTTTGGGCTCCTTTAGGCCCACAGGAGCTTGCTGTGACTCCGTGCTGCAGCAATGCAGAGGGCAGCAGGGATGGTCCCATTGGATCCCATTGCTCTGTGCCTCAACATTGCTTTGCTGCCTTCCACCTGCTGCCAGCAGCCCACCCTGCGAGGACTCTGCTGCCACAGCATGCTGGGCTCAGCACCCCAGCAGAGGGAAAGAGGAAGCTTCCATCCCCGGGATGGCTGAGCAATGGGGAAAGTCTTAACTAAAAGCCGGGCAGCAGAACAAGGTGAGCAGAGTAAGAATCCCGCTGTATGAGAGGCAGCCCATGCAACAACACGGAGACAAACCCAGCCTGTCTCAGACACAGCACACAGGGAGCAGCCTTCCAGCTGACCCATGGGCCAGCATTATTAACGGGGGCCAGAGCACAGCATTTCTCTTGGAATAATTTATTAAATACAGCATTAAAATTTGAATTTATGAATTCCATCATTAAAAACAAACCTTTGTCTCATATATATATATATATATATATAATGTATATATTTAAGGACAATGACAATCGTTCTACCAGCGTTGGTGGATGTTGTGCCGGCGCTGCTCAGAACGGCACCTTCTCTACCCTAAAAGCAGTTCAATGCTTTTAAAACAAAAGGGGTTGGTGGTTTTTCTTTTGCCAAGGAAGAACCCAAAGCAGGGCTTGTCCCCAGCAGCCGGGGCTGTGAGTAAGCAGAGCTCTGAGGTTTGTTAGATATTGCCTGCCCAGTGTGAGGAAACGTGGGACCAATTCTTAGAGGTGCCAGAGGTGCAGTCTGCCATCTCAGCCTTGGTCGGATGCCCACAGCTCTGAGCATCCCAGCTGTGGTTTCCTCAGCTCGGGCAGTCAATGCTAAAAAGCTACACGAGGAAATAAAAAGCAAACAGGAAAACAAATCAAAACGTTACTTTCTGTATCCCAACTTCTTCCCCTGACCCAGGGGGTCCAGCAGAGGCTGCGAATGAAGAGTAGCAGTTTGTGCTCCCACTCACTCCATTCAGATGAGCAGTACCAGCCGTCCACAGGCCACGCAGCCCCCCGTGCTGGTGTGGTACCAAGATGAGCCTGGATGTGGGGGGGCAGCACCAAGGATGGGGCTTCCATGGGCAGAGTGTCCTTGGGCAGACGCAGAGGTAGCATCAGACTGACTTCTGTAACTTGATTGTCGAGTAATTCTGGGCTGCCTTAAGGCCGGGACAGCTGGGATGGAGAGGGTGCCCTGCAGGAGCAGGAGGTGGGGCACAGGAAATGGTGTCCCCTGTACAGATTGACAAGCGCTGGTCGTCCTAGCAGCAAGCAAGGATGGTCTGTCTCCTCTAGAAAGTTATCCTTGCTAAAAAGGCTCCCTGTTGACAGAGCCTGCTCTCCACTCAGCACAAGCAGACAGCGGTCCAGGTCACTGCCCGGGAACCAAAGGCTGCCAGTCACTCATCCTACCACGCAGGTACAGTGAGGGCTTGTGCTTTTGGCTTGGCAAGAGTCCCCGACCTTCCAACCCTGCCCACTCCAAGAAAGCTCCTGTTTCAGCTGCCCCTGGGACCAGTGAGGATGAGGAGGAAGGGCTGGGGCAGAAGTGATTCTGGAGAGCACACAGCCCACAAAAGAGAAGAGAAAGTTCACGCAGCCCAGCCTTCACCTACAGTGGAGACATGCCAAGTCAGGAGGATTTCAGATAAGGCATCGCAGGTGCTTTGATAGTAAAGCAGTTAGTGGTGACTACAGTACTTCAAATACAGGCTGCTGCAGAGGGCATCCCTGGGACAAGACCAGATCTTCCAGCTTTTGGTGCAGCGGAACGAGATGGTTCAGACCTCTCCTACACACAACACGGGCTGCTCTGGCTGCCCTTTTATTCTTCCCCCTCCCAAGAAAGAGACTCAAAAAGCCCAGGCCAGGATGTGCCATTTACTCTGCCAAGCAGCCACGGAGATAAAAAGACGCCTTGTGCTGTACCAGACTTTGCAGCAGGCCGGTGAACCATCGTGCCGACGGGATGTGGAGCAGGGGAGGCTAGTTGCCATTGCTGATGCTGGAGTTAGCACTGCTGCAGCTCTGCTCATAGGATGGAGGTGCCTCTGCAGGGAAAGCAAAGAACAAGAACAGTTATAGTGGGAAGTTCTCTGAACCTCCATCTATGTAGTTCAGTACGAGCACAGCAAGCTACTGACACGTGTGTGCAGGCACTACAGGACCCTACAGCCTGCCCTGCTGAAGTGACACATCCAAGGGTCCCTCATCACCCCAGTGCTGACTGCCTGGGTTATGCAGGTAGGGCTGTGCCACACCGCTGGTCCCAGCCACCCCACACAAGTCCTGTTCAGGAATGCAGCGTGCTGGGATTTCCCCAGGCTCTTCCATCCTGGACAGTCTCTCAGTGCCCGCCCCCACAGCTTCTGTCTCCAGACCAGATGCAGGCCCGCTCCAAAGCAGACAGAAGATTTCAGTTACATCACTTTCCTGGCTCTGCTCCCGCCAGCCTCACCACAAGCCAAGGAGTTTTTATATCTGTGGGAGGCTGGAAGCTCATTTCAGAACAGGGGAGATCCTCTCAGAATGAGCCCAGGGCAGCACGGGTGTGGATGTGGGAATGGACAGCTGGCTGTCACAGCCACAAGGAGCTCTTCCAGAGAAGGCAGGCAGAGTTTTCCTCACAATCCCCCCTGACTTCAGCCCCCGGCAGGCTGACATCTCTATAATCCAGGCTTTTCAGCTAGCAAAGAGACTCTTGTCACAGCAGATGTTTGCTATCACACTGCCAGACTGTTTAGGTCTCAGGGATGGGATGCTCACCGTATGGGTAGCCCCACGTGCTGTATTCTGGAGGCAAAATGAGCGAGCTCGCAGTGGGCACGGGCACCACGTTTCCTTCGGCGTAGTAAGGGATGGTGGCTCCTGTCGAGAGGCAGAGGGTGGGGTGATTTGGGGAGCCTGTCTGCTCCGAGTCCGCTTCCTGGAAGCTCAGTCCTGGGGCGTAGCTAAATGGCTGCTGCTGGGAATGGCTTTTGGTGGGGATCAAGACATTGTCCATTGGGTGATAACCGCCGGCAGCTTCCTCTTCCTCCGGGGGGGCACTGGGTACCACTGCGGATGGTAGGTGCTGGACAGACCGGGAAGGGCTCAGGGGGACCCTGTTCACTGCAATGTTGCCAATATAAATGGGAAGGGTGACTGAAACCTCTGGTGACTTGAGGGAAACCTGGAAGAGAAGGAAAAGCAATGGAATCCTCTTTGTTGTGCATTGCATAGGGCACAGGTAGGCTCACCTAACAATAGCACAAGGGCAGCATCACCCATCATTACAGACCAGCAGAACAGCTCACAATGAGTTCCTCAGCAAAGCTACACTTTTGATACCCACAAGGTGCCCCCATAACTGCAGCACAACCCACCAGAGCATCAAGCTGCTCACCTGGATATAGTAATCGATATGTATGAGGCTACAGCCCTGCAGAATGGACTGGGGCAGTGCTGGAACAAGGATCTGCTCCTTCCATTCTGCATGTTTCCAGGCTTTCACTCCTGAACCTTCCACCTCCGCGATGGTTCTCAGGTCGTAAATCCAACGCTTGGATTTGTAAGCCACTTTCTGTGCAGACAGGAATAAAAACAGCTAGCAGAAAGATTGCAACGATCATCCATCCCCCCCAAAAGTAAGGCAGGACACAAAAATCACCCAGTTGTTCTGTCAAACGAGTACAGATGTAATAAACACACACATTGCAGGGCAGGATTAACCCATCACTGTATTATGGTTTGAGCTGCTATAAGCAAAACACATCCTACCACTTCTTTCCTCAGGCAGAGGGAAACAAAGCTAACCAGAGGTCTGGACTGCTCGCTGCCCCCCTCCAGACAAAAGCAGCAGCAATGCTCACTGTGGTGAAAACAGCCAGCTTCACACTGGCCTTAGCGAGGTGGATTATCAGCACAGCCAAAGAATCACCCTTTTGGATGCTTACCTGGAGCAGACTGGCTACCACAGCCCCGGTGTCCCGGCCTGATTTGTTCTCTATGTCTGTGCGGAGCTGGATCACTTGCCCCACTATGTAGCCTTTCAGATCCGAGGTGGCCGTCAGAACAACATTGCCGCTTTTCACGAGCTTGTAGCTGAACTTCTTGGTAACTGACATCGTGTTGGGCTGCTGCAAGAACAGCGGAGACAGGTGGTGACCCACGAGTGTCAGAGAGCCTCCAGGAAAACACTCAGACCCAAAACAAGCAGGCAGCAATGTCTGCTCTAAGAGGCCATGAGGAACCAGTAACAGACAACAGGTCTCTCTCCACCATCCCTCCAGTTTTTCCTGTCCTGTCAGCACCTCCTCCCTTCACGTTCCCCAAAGCCAAACAAGAGAGAGAGATGCTTCTCTCAGCATGTTCAAAATTCACTTAATCCTCCAAAACAACGTGTAGAGGGGTCAAAAAATCACCGAGTGGGGACTGATGGCAGATCAAGAGTAGGAGTCCTCAGACTGCTCTCACACCAGCAGGACATGCAGCCAGAGAATTACCCAGACACACATTTACTCCCACATATCACTTATAACAAGGAGAAACAGTAACGCCTTGATGATTCCCAGCCAAGCTCATCCTTGTTCCTACCTCGATATCAAGGATGTCATTCAAATTGAGAGGGCAGAGAACATAAAAGATCTTGTTGCACTTGTAGTCCTTGGAGAAGCGAGGTGTGTCTATCACAGCTTTCACTTGATGGAGGACCTTGCCAAAAGGACCTTCAAATGATGTAGGAGCAGAAGCTGGAATCAAGACAGAAAGAAAAGGTGTCACAAGACTGAGTTAAGCCAAGAATTTCTGTGCTTGAGACAGTTATTCTTCACCTGAAGCACTGTGTGAGCATCCTAGAGACAGCGTGTATATATGGGGATGAGCACTTGGGTCATCCGAACTCCCTGCAGAAGGCACCCCACAGCACAGCACACTGCACCCAGGATATCTGGCCAGATACAGGCCAGGACCTCCGTGCCCAGGTGAAAGCCCACAGGGTTCTGTCCAAGCTGCCAGCAGCAGTTTTGCTCCAGGTAGGAGCATACAGCTTGCCTAAACTCCTCTGCTGACTGCGGCCAACCTTACACTCCTCCCTCTGCCATCTCTGGACCCAGCCTGCCTCCGCCAGCTAAGTCCAGGGCCTCGGCACAGCTCCCAAAGCTGGGAAAGCCCTTGCTAATGTGAAAGAGCCTCCAGCCGTGTATCTGCATCATACCTGGCAGCAGGAACTGGAAGGAAAAGTTGTGCTCCCCAGCTGAAAGGACTCCTGTGGGAAATAAGAGAAACAGGTAAGTGGGAGGTTGTCATCTTGGAATGGTATTTTTAGAGCACAAGCTTCTGGCAAGAGAGGCCAGTGCCAAGGGAATGCCACACAACTTACCCAGCTGCCTTCACCCATGGACACCACCTCACTCACCCTCTGCATGCAAGGAGCAATGACCCACCTGTCCCTGGGTCAGGACACTGCAGTGTGCGGCAGAAAACCACAGCTGTGAATTCCCACATATGGCACCAAGTGCTTCAGGGAAGGCCGCAGGCTTCCAGCCCAGCACTGGGAGTTCAAACCTCAGTGCTAGTTTTCTTCAGCTCCCTGCAACTGCCACCTCGAGGGCACAGGGCAGAGCCAAGACCTGGCACACAGCTCCAACCCCAGCTCCAACCCCAGGTCCCCTTCACCCAGCTGGATCCCCCATCCCTCCCAGGGGGGCAGTGACCCCAACCCAGCCCCACGCTGTGAGCTGTGAGCATCAGGAAGCTCCTCAGGCTGCCCTCATAAAGAGTAATCCACATTTACTGAATGAACATAAGAGGTATTGTTTCCAGATTGGCAGTGCTAAGAGGAGACCTGGATACCTATTAACTCAAGCTCTGTTTGTTCTGCTTTGCAGGATCACCGCTGGAGGTACTAAGGCTCTAAATTTGGTTAGCTGTTCAGCTGATGCAAGAGCAAGGAGGCAGCTTGCCTGTTAGCAGTGTTGGCTCTGCAGAGCTGACAGTAACAAAGCCCCGGTACCAGGGGATCAGGTGGGTTACACGACAGGGGAAGGGAGCAGAGAATAACCCCCATTTGCAGCATGTGCCCAGGTAGATGAGGCAGAGTTCAGCCTGGTCCACAGTTCCTATTAGGGAACGTTGCACTGCCCGCAGCTCCCAGCACACACAGCTGCAGCTGATCTCATCCTACCGCTACAGAAAGTCAGGAAGGAAAGAAGAGCTGTCTGTTTATACACTTAGCCTGTACAGCAAGGAGGTGGTTTGCCCATTGCCATCGCTCTGAGCCAAAACACGCTCCTGGTGATCTCGCTTCCCATCCCCAGCTCAAACCGGATATGTAGGCTAAAATGCAACATGCCGGCTTGTCACAAGGTGGAGGCATAAAGCAACTCAATGCCTGCTCTGGAAGCCTCGAGACACCCCAGCCTCTTCCTGTTCCCTTCTTGGGAAGGGCTCACTCAATGGAGGGCAATGCTCGGATGCAGCAGGTGCCTTTGCTTGGAGGTTTCCAGCACAAAGTCTCACTGACATGAAGAACTCAGACAGTGCTCCAAGAGCTCCTGCCTCTTATTAGGACAAAACTCACAGCCACGTCCTCACCTTTGGGAAGCAGCTTTAAGCAGCTCTGAGACCCTTTACATACAGTGAATTTTCCAATGGTTGCAGCAGCCTGGACCAAGCGCATCACGTGGCATTGCTTAATGAATGACCAGCTGCTCAAAGGGCCCCAAGCACGCAGTGCCTGCACTTGCTGCCTACACTGCAAGCCTGGAGGCCACTGGAGCAGGGAGCTCTGGGCAGCCCCAGGCAGGCATACCCAGGAGTTCAGTGCCAGAGCTATTCCTGGGACAAGGCTTAATAAAAATAGATGAGGAAAAACAGAAGATCCTGACCACGATGGGAGGCTCCTGCTCGGCAGGCTGTGCTCGGGTGCCTGGCGGACTGACAAGGCTGCTGGGAAGCCCGCATGCTGCAGGGCACAGGCAGACATTCACAGCAGCCAAACTGCTCCCCACTCCTGCACCAGGAGCTCTGCTAAGGACACACTTAAGCAGAGACCAGGCCAGGTTCACAGGAGCACAGCACGGAGCTGGATCCACTCACTGTGTGCCCCAGGGCTCCCAGGCAGCTTTTAAATGCACAGAGTGAGGGGAAAGAGCCGTGCAAGCTGCCACAGCCTCACTAAGCCATTACCTCACCATTCCCCAAAGCCCGAACAAAGGCCACAGTGTGTTCAGATGCAAAAGCTTTTCTTGAAGTTTACGTGCAGCTAAAAATATCTTGAGAAAGTCATTAGGCAGGGGAGGGAGTCGGCTTAGCAGGGCTCTGCCATGGGGCTGTACCTGCAGCCCTCCTTCCTGATAGGAACCCAGCCAGCAGGGCTCTGCTGCCCCACACCCTACAAAGAACTGGAGGGAAAGGAACTGCTGCCATAGGAAGGGAAAACAAGCAGCGCAAGGAGCTGGAGCAGCAGGGACAACACTAACAGTGCAGAGCAGGGAACAACCTTGGAGATTTCCCCTCTTGCTTCCGCTGCCAGTGAGGGTTTGTCCAGACACAGAAGGACTCTCCCTTTCATGCTCAGCCACTTCCCTCGCTGCCACACTGGGACAGAAGCTTTGTTTGCACCAGTGAATGTGGAGGAGGGCTGGGAGGACTCGGTGTGCAGAAAGGAAACCCCTTGGTCCACAGTGCTCGTACTGAATTCTCTGCCTGGTACCCAGGAGGTCACTGGGGTGCTCAGTGCCCTACAAGGCATCCCCCAGGATGGGGAGCACAGCCCTCAGCCCAGCTCCACAGTGCACAACATCTCAGAGCATCCCATGCTGCTCAGGGCACTCATTGTCACACTGTTCACCTCGTATTCTGTGCAGGGACAGAGGTTTCAGACTTGCCCCAGGGTCACACAAGGCTCCCAAGCTCTCAGCTCGAGCTGCCCATGCCCTGAGCCTGCCCTGGAGCTGCACCTGCAGATAGGTTGGGACTGATGCACAAAGGTGCAGACAGCCCGGGCTGGTAGGGATCCCCTGACAGTAGAGCTGAACTGCACAAAGCCTGTATGCTTCCCAGGTTTTTCTACAGCTTTCCCTTTGCAAACAAACTGCTCTTATAGTACAGGTGGGACCTGAAGTTCAAAGCAGTGCTGCCACAGAAACAACAGCCAAATGCTTCCTCCCAGCCTGCTGACCCAGCTCCAGCAATTCCATCCCAAATCCCTGCAGGAGCCAGGGCTCAGAGCCCAGCAGTGCCTCCTGCCCGCCCACAGCAGCCTACAACCACCAGGACAGAGTGCCCAGGTTAGTGCCAGCAGGGCACGGAGCTGCAGAGAAGCCAGCAGAGGGCTGGGAGATGCCTTGGCCACTGATGCACAGCAACGATAAACTCAGCTGAGCTGCATTACTCACCCCTCTGAAATCTCACACTCTGATGCACTGGGAGAGACAGCCCAGACGTCTGAGCATGCCAGAGCCTGCGGGGCCAGACAGCTGTAACGGCAGCGCAGGGTGCAGCACTCACCTCTCCCTGCCTTGCCAGGCTTTGCGTACAGCTCAGCGAGGGCTACAAAGATGGATATTCAACGTGCTGCTCCCTCTGTTCCACAAAGAGGAGGGTCCTACCTGTTCTGCAGCCAGGACCAGGAGCCTGGTAGGTGTCCTCTACTGCAGCACGGAGCCAACACCTGCCTGACCTCCAGCCCTGCTGGCTGCTACCATCCTACCGGTGACAGCAGACAGTCCTGCTCTGGAGCACAAACAAGTTCAGCCTTTGGACAGGACATACTTTTCCGTTGTTCTAACAGGGGAGCAGCAGGCCTGGCCATATGGCAATATCTCTCTGGCTACTCAGCAATGTATTGAGCGTGCTGGCCAAAGTCTGCAGAAGGGCCAGCTACCTGGTGCCTGCCGGCTCCCTGCCACTGCTCACAGCAACAGGAGCTCCCTGCAGCATCCTGCTGCCCCAGGGCAGGTGAGCTCCTCAAAGCCACCAAATTCAGCAGGTATCAGTACTGCAGATGCCCAGCTCAAGTTCTCCTTGGGGCTGACATGATTGGCATCAACGAGAACAGCAAGAAAGGAGCAAGGTGCTGGTTGGTATTTCTGAGCAGAGAAAGAGAGCCCTGCCGCTGCACTGAGGGCCAGGATCCCAATTCCTCAGCTCCTGGAAGTGGCATCCCTTCACACAGCCTTCACAGCCCTTTGCAGCCCAGCAAACTGCACTGTAAGCAAAACCAGGGCTCTTCTCACCCAGGAGGCTGTCTCAGAAGGGAAGCATTTCGTTTTGCCTGCGCTGGGGAACTCTGAGGGATGCTGGGCACTCACAGCATTAGCACGAGGACTCCCACTTTGGTGGATTAAGCTAATACACGGGATTACAAACTACAACAAATGAGGGTAAATGCACCCATTTGCTGGCACAAGCCCAGCAACAGACACAGGGGCTCTCAGAAGGAGCACCAATAGCCTGAACAGCCCCAACAGCCAGGGGAGGACACAGCCTTCAGCCTGGCTTCAATTGCCCAAAGGAACTGCTGCTATGGAGCAGCCTTCAGCTGAGCAGGGACAGTGCAGAAGCAGCGCGGGCACGGCCCCAGCTCTAGGCTCCCATTCAAAGCAACTTGCTCATGCTGGATTAGCTGCACGCAAACACACAGTGGGAACAACCTCCGGTGCTCCCATATGGTTAATGCTGCCGAGATAAACCTTTCTGTAACACAGGAGATACACGCAGAGGAAGGAAACACACAAGAAGGCTCAGCAGCGAGGCTGCAGTGAGGGCTCGGCTGCTTACACTTCTCTGTATCAGCAGTTCTCAGTGACATTTTCAAAGAATTAGTAGGATTTGGCAGCACAGCCATGCTGCAAAAACCTCTGAGGATTAACAGTGATCTATTGAGGCAAGAAATTAGGAAATGCTGAGAAAGCTGCTGAGACCCACATTGACTGCAGCTCTTAACACATGGTTTTCCTGGGCTGAACGTGCTGTTGCTGCTCCACAACCCGCAGCACAGTGTGGGCACAAGCTGGAACCAGAGACTCCTCAGGGCTCATCGCTGCTCACGTTTGCTCTCACCTCCCCCAGGGTTGTCCAGCCCCGTTGCTCTGCTCCCTCCTGCAAACACAAACCTGAGAACAGACCAAGCCCATTCCTGCATCCTTCCATACCTGCCCAGTCAGGTCATCGTGCTTTTTGAATCCTGTTGCAAGACTGAATTGTAACCTTTCAGCCTCTGATGGCTGGGAAGGTGTTGTGCCAGGCCAGCAGGGAAGAGGTGATGCACAGCTGCCCCATTTTAGCACTTTGCACAAGAAATATGCCAGGGGAGGAAGCAGGTGTAGCAGCCAGGAATTCCCCACAGTGCCTGCTAGCTAGCTAACAAGCTGCCAAAAGGAAGGTCAGCTGGCAATTACAGCCAGCTCCCTGCATGGGTTCGATTCAGGTACAAGCAGGATTTAAAGAAAAAGTCTACCTTTGCATGCACAATCCATCCACAGGATGAGAGCTGTGTGTGCAGCCGGAGACAGAGCATGGCCAATGCAAACAGCCCTGTGCAGGCTCATGGCAGACCTGCTCCTCTCTGACTGAACGAGGCTGGAGCTGCAGAAGGGGAGGGGAGAGGAGCTCGAGTCCTCTGCAGAGCTGAATTACTCCATTATATGGGATCAAGAGAAACATCTCTCTGTCTGAGCAGTGGGGACAAGCAAGGCTATTTTGTACTCGCAGCAACTGGTGTACTTGATCTCCTGTACCGCAGTTACCCAGGGAAAACCAACACCACTCACGTCTGTGGGTCTCCCTTCATCACTGCATTTGTTTTCCTCCCTGCAAAAAGATGACCCAAGACGAGCCAGCATCAGCGAGCAACGGGCCAAGCCAAACTCAGGTCAGGTGGGAAAAGCAAACCCTCCCCTCTGGGAGGCAAAACAAAGAGGTCCTCCCCTCTTCCCCCCTACAAGCCAAGTGACCTCCCCAGCCCTGCATAGTGTCCTCAAGCAAACACAGCAGTGAGGCCCTGCCTGCATGCACTCAGAGCAGCTGCTGCCCTCAGCACTTCCTGGCAGCTTCTCTGTAACGAGCAGAGTTCATTAAACCACTGGGCTGCAAGTCATTGCCAAGGCTACAGCACGGACCCTGCGCAATACCCAGCTCCTAGAGGCAGGAACACAGCGGTGAGTGGGGCCTTCTTAGCTGCTGCTGAGCCAGGAGGGAGTCTGAGCCCCCCCCCACACTGATGTTGCTCTGATGTAGAAGCAAAGAAAGGAGTTAAGGATGTAGCCAGTGCCTTAAATAGTGCCTTGTGCTGCAAAGTGGGCGCACAGGATATTTTCATGGTCTGTCTCCTCTCATACAATAGACACTCTTTAAGAAAAAAGAAGTCATGTTTGTAAAACAAATGATAGATGATGCCACATGAGACTGGCTGCCCCCCCCCCCGTAGTTGAGCAACAAGGTGTGTGGGTGCAGAAGAGCAGAGATGCTCTCAAATGCTTGGAGAGTGTTCCAAGTCTCCATAGTTTTGCAGACCTCTTCTCTTCCCCCAGAACGTCCTTCAAGAGCACAGGCTGTTTTTCTTCTTATTTATTTTGCCACTCAGAACATGGGAAGAGATCACGCAAGCATTTTATCACACTGAGCTTCCCTCTCTGCTCCACCTCACAGCAGCAGGGCTGCTGCAGCCCCAAGGACAGCAGAGCTGGGCATGTGGTGACTGCATGGCCTTGGGGACACCTGGGGTCCTCCCTCATGGTCTGCCTGCATCAGCCCTCTGCCAGAGCTGCAACCTGCTTTTTTACCCAGTACTGCAATGTATCTTTGCAAGACAGGGCAGTAGCAGCACCACAACACACCTCAACTCCAAGCCTGGTGGTCCTAGAAGCCAAACTGAGCAGCAAGCCAGCCACCTCCCTTCCTGGGACCTGAGCAAGCAGCACCGTCTCCAAGTGAGGTCAGTTTCCCCTCCATGCTAAAAGCTCTGCTGGAGAAATCGCTGAGCTGGCAGGAGCTGCCACTTCAGCTTCACCCATTTCCTGTTAGTAGATCAAAGGATCAGTGCAGCATCAGAGGACTGTGCTGCTGGCCTGGCCCACTGCCACCTTACAATCCCTGCTACAGCCACTGCCCTCAGCAGGTGAATACAGGCACCTCTTGATTCTGATAGGAGCCAGAGCACAGCATAAATTATTTATGCTAAGGTTGACCTATTTAATAGCAGAATGACAGCATTCATTCCAGCCCAGATTCCCCCGAGGCTACTGGTGTCACTTTACCCACAGGATAACACAGCCCCACTGCTGTATCTCCAGGCACCTCGACTGGCAGCTGTGCACTGGGAGCTGCCATAGGCTGCTCATGCCACACTTCCAGTGCTTCTCCTGGAGGCTGAGCAACACCTCCATATCCCCTTTCAGTGTAGTTCAACCGCTCCCAGCCTGCAACCAGCTTCAGCTGACCAGTTTTGATGAGAGTTTTGATACTTCCATAGGTAGCACATGGAAAGCAGAGTCAGATTAAGCCATCGGGCTTTCACAACCACTGTGCTCAAAGACATCCACCAGCATCAGCAAAGTGGCTGCTGACAGTCCCATGCTAAACAGAGCAGGGCCAGAGGACACCCCACATTTCAGGTAGCTGCCAGGTTGTGCAGCCGATTGGGATGCCACTCTGCACAGCTCATGCTGTCTCCAATATCGGCTCATCTATTTTGTGCACAAGTCAAAGCAGCCTATGAAGGAGCACTTCACATCACTGCACTGCTGCAGACCAGAGTCAGCCACCTCCCAGTAAGAAACCACACACCCACAGATCACCACCGAGCCCTTGTGGAGCTCACCTTTGTCTGCCAGAGACAGCGTGCTGTTGAAGTACTGCTCCTCCACGGTCCAGGCAGTGTCATTGATCTTGTTTGACACCCCACAGAACCCAACGCAGCTCACCTTGATGGCTGTAAACGAGAAACAACATGCATAAGTCAGGGAGAAAGCAAAGCCACAGCGATTGTCCAGAGCCTCATGAACACACACAGGGTAATAAAAGGGAGCAGGGGAAGCAGGTCACACCACCAGCCCAGAGCACATTTTCCCCTTGCTCTCAGCACTACCGCACTCTCTCTGCTCCCCCAGTGCTGCTTGCAGCTGTCAGCACCAGGACGTTCTCATGCTGGCTGCCTCACACTGTAAAGGCCCCAGCAGTGACTTCAGGAGTGTTGGTGCCTCTCAGCAGCCAGAGACCACTTCAAGAGAGAACCTCCACCACCAGGGAGAGATACAGGACTCACAGCAAAGCCACACAGCCAGGTCCGGAAGCATTTCGGATGCCATTCGACCATCCCAAAGCAAACACAGAACTGGAGCTGTTTGTGCCCTGCCTTGGGAAAGTCGTCCCCGAATCTGCCCTGCTTGTTACACAGCAAGAGGCATCTGCAGTGCTTTGCTCCAGCCTGAATGCCTCCTGTCCTGATTCCCACCAGGTTTTGCAACATCTTTAACAGATCCCACAGAGCTCCCATGCTGGACCTGCTGGGTTCATCCTTCTGCTTGCAGGAAGGCAGCAGAAGCCACCAGACAGGCTCCCCTCCCAATTCACCCACCCACTTGCTGCATCCAAGCAGCATCTCACAGGAAGCCTCTCCCCAGGAGGCAGGCAGCCAATCTGCCCCACTCCAGGGCTGCCTTCCTGCTCCAAGCTCCCCACCTCCCTCCTCCCAAGCACTGAGCTGCAAGTGATGCTGCTCACAAGCACCTCACACTGCTCTGTGCAGTGCCTGCCCTGCCAGCCCAACTCAAGGTGGAAAGAAACCCCAAACCCAGCCCTCTCTGCAGGGGGAACACGGAGCTCACACTCCAGCCCCCTTCACTGTGCTTTGCCATATGAGTTTGGACTGAACAGGCTGCTTGGGGCTCAAAGTCTCCAGTCCCAAAGGAGGAACAGCCAACCCACAGCCCTGCCCACCCCGTCACAGCCTGACCATGACCTGAGGCACCCAAGCACTGTTTCATCCTCAAGGGCAAGGGATGAACAGCGGCAGATGCCAACTCCCATTAATCAAGCACCACTACGCACTGGCTCTGCCTGCATCTGCGAGGCACACCAGTACTCCTGATGCTGGGGACAAAGCAGTGCATGGCTGTGCTGAGCTGCAATGGGTCCTCTGGACCACAGAGCAGTGTCAAGTCCTTCACCCCCCCCCCCCTACACATCCACCAGGGAATCACACTGCTCCCATCAGAGTGCAAAAGGAGAGGCTTTAGCAGGGTGGGAGCTCTCCCAGCACAGACAGCCTGGCTGGCTCCACTCACACCAAGCCCAGGCTCAAACACTCCGCTCCCGTGTTTTCACATGGGAAATGTGAGAAAACCCCAGCAGGAACAGGAGGAACCGCCCCGGAACAGGCTCCCCACAGCCTCCCTCAGCCGCAGAGTTTAAAGATAAGGACCATCTGAAAAGTTTAAAGATAACTACCATCTGTTGCAACACCAAGACGCTGGGCTGGGGATGGAAGGCTTCCATCTAAGCCTGCCTGCTGCACTGCAGCGCTCAGATGTTCTTGTTCCTATAGGCAGGTGGGTAGGCACATTTGCACACAGACACTACTGCCCCATCTCCCTTCCCATGAGAGACAGGGGCTCAGCAGTGCCACATTCTGCAGCCCAGCACTCACAGCCAACCTTTGGCTGCTGCTCCCCATTGCAAGCTGGGCTTCCCAGCAACAAACCTCACGCAGACTCCACGTGAAAGCCTTACTGCAGTTAGCTACGGCTGCTCTATCTCAGACTGTCCACGGGGCTGTCAAGGCTTCACAGCTGACCACCAACAACCCAAAGAGGCCACAGCCAAGAGAGAAGGACTTTGTCTCTGGGTGGCCCTGTACTGTCACAGTCCTGAAGGTCACTCCTCCTGGGGCACACAGGCTCTTGCTCACAAAGAGGAGCCGGGACATGCAGCAGCTGACGGGCTGAACCCAGGCATGTGGTGCTGGGGGCAGCTGTGAGCTATAAGTGGGGTCAGTGGGACAGCTCTGGCCAACCAGCAACACCAGAGCTGCAGCAACTGGAGCTACCCGAGGTGCAAAGCTCATCAGCAGGGCTGCCAGGAAACTAAATGCAGAGCCTGAGACTTTCCAGGAGCTCCCTGCAGGCAATCTGCACGCCAAGGAGCAGATACAGAAAATGAGTTCGTACATCAGAACAGCCCGATTCCGGCTGTTAGAAACACGTAAAAAAACGCCTCCTAAATCCAGTCGTACCAGCAGCCCCAGTTCCCATGTTCCCACACTCTGTTTACCCAGGTTGCTTTAAATAAATACAGGAGGAAAAAAAAAAAGGCAAAAAAGCTGTAGGGGAAGTGGAGGGGTGAGCAAAGAGCAGCAAGAGGAGGAGAAGCGAATCACAAAGCGATGCAGAAGGCAGAGGCCCTTCACCCCATGATCCCCCAGCACTCTCAGAAGCGGCAGCTTGCATCCAGCCAGACGCATCTTTAGCAACGCACCGCAGCACTCGCCAAGTGCTGGAAATAAAAGGAGACAGCTCAGCCATATCCATCTCTGCTCTAAGCAAAAATAGAGATGCCAGGAGCTGGGCACGTCTGCTTTCTCTCCCAGGGTGATGTAAGGAGAGCAGCCGCACACCTCAGATTACTTTTTCAGCCAGGGAGCTGGCGCTGCATTGCAGGCAAGGGGAGAGCAGAGGGCATGCAGCCCCCACCCCGATTTCCAGAATCCAGCTAAGAGCCCTGGGTTTCTGCCAGCTGAAGCCTGTGCCAGTCAGCATCTGGATGGATGGGCCCAAAGGATTCAGTTGGGAATGGCAAGCCCACTCCCATAAGCACAGGGCTAGGCAGGTTGCAAAGCCACCCCACAGCATCCTCACTGCCCACACACAGCACATCCCAAAGGCGCTTGCGGAAGGGCTGCTGCGTGCTTGGCTCCAGACAACAACAGCAACAGGGAGGGGAGGAGGGCTGTGAGAGCCCAGCAAGTCTGCATCAGATAGTCTTCATTTCATGGAGAAAAGCCAAGAGGAGCCCGTTCCTCACCCCTCTCCATCGCAGCAGCAGCAGGCAGCTATCAGCATGCTTCAATTAGATTCTCCCCTCTCCCCACCAGTCGCAGCACCCAGGCACAGCCACAGCCCAGCCCCTGGGACAAGGAGGGGACAGATGGCCCAGAGCCGCCACCACCACTTCATCAATGGCAGCTGGAAGAATCTGTGCCTACAGAACAACGAGCTGTCACTGCAGCACTGCGGGCTCATTTCTTTGGGGTGGGGGAAAAGAGACCCCACAGCAGCCCACAGCCCTTCCCTCCAGGCCAGCTGACAGCACACAAACTGCCAACCCCATCGGGGCCAGGCTGGGGGACTCGAGACCTGCACACAGCACAGGAGCAGCTCGCAGGCAGTTTGCAGAGACTCGGTGATTCTTAGAAAAGCTCTATATAAAAAAAGGACTGCCCAGAGGAGTTCCCATCTCCTCCTGCCCCAGAGCTCAGCACAAGGGCACTAAGGGGACTCAGCCTCAGGGAAGGAGGTGTCCCCATCTCTTCTCCAGCTGTCACAGTGGAGCTGGCTCTGCCACGCGATGCAGGAGGTCCATGCTGGGTCTCCCACACACCTTGCAGTCAGAAATGCAGACTTCCCCAAAGAGAGACCAGGCAGAGCTGTGCCTCCTGGCCATGTCTCCTCCCAGACAAGGTCAATCCTCTCCCTTTGCAAGCTCTCTCCTCTATCACAGGCACACAGCAGGAGTGGCTGCTGTTTCCAGCCCCTACCCCAAATCAGAATTCTGCACACAGCCCGGAGAAGAAAGCAAGCTGCTGGGCTCCTGCTAAGGACAAACTGCAGGCTTTTCTCCCTCGCAGAGCTGACAGGTTTATTTATAGCATCACAGAGTTTTATCAGCACGCAGGCTGCCCTCGGAGAAAAGGGGTCATCTTGAGCATCTGGAACGAAATCCCTGGCTGAGCACGTTGAACGAGCCCGTCTTCACCCACGTCAGGGGAGGACGGGAGGAAACCTCCCTGGTGAGTAGGGCCAGCTGGACACCAAGGGGACAGAACGTATCACTGAGCCCTGATGCAACAGGCCCAAAACCTGCTGCATCCCACCTCGGCTGTATCACCAGCACTGGTAGCCTCCTTCCTTCCATCCATCAGAAACAGAGGGGCTGCGGATGAGAGGAAGGCCAGAGGAGATGGTGGAGTCGTTCTTCTGGTGCAGTTTTCAGCCTCTGGAAGCTCTTTTCTTTCTGCTTCTCACGGCATAAGTTCAGAGAGGGAAATTCTGACCTGACTGCAGACAGACACACCTGCCCTCCAGTGCTGTGCTCAAGTCTCGCTGCATGAACACTCAGAGCATCTCTACCTTCAGGGCTGGGCCTCCAAACAGCCCTATGGGAGGGGAATACAAGTCCCACACGGCCGAGGTGCAGCGGAGCAGAGTCGGCACAGCTCGACCCAATGCACAGGAATGCTGCCAGGACCTGCAGCACTGCAGCCCAACCACAGCCCAACCACAGCCACCTTCCTTGGGCTGAGCCGTGTGAAACTGAAGAGAGGAACCACTTTTTTTATAGCTTGCCCAAATGGAAAGAGGTTTCCACCCAGCACTTAGCCCTACTTTGGGCCGAAGCAGTTAGGATATTCCAGTACACACGGCTTCCTTGTCTAAAAACAGAAGAACAGGGCAAGAAACCCCACCACAGTAACCACACTGCAGGTCCCAGGAGGCATTCCCGAGGTGCTTAAACACCAGTCAGGTCCACACTGTAACAAATCACTCCTTTAAACTCATTGTCAAACATGCTTGTTCCTTCCCTGTCGGCACAAAGCACACCAGCAGAACAAGCTGGCCATTGACCCACTGTGACCAGGCTGAGCTCTGATGTTCTGGGAACACAGGTTGGCCCATGACCACCACAGCTCTGCTCTTCCCACTCCCTGGGCAGGTTTAATGACCTCCTCCTCCACAACCCCTGGGTTCTGTACTGCAAATAATCAGCCGACTGATCAGGTTTCTCTGCTTACCACAAAGAGGTTGATTCACCAGAGCCTACTCCCTATTCAGGCTCTTTCTAAATAAAGCCTTCAAAGAGTTCTGGAAATTCATGCTCAACAGGCTCACAGCAACACCCAGGCAGGAGGGTGGTACATGGGCACCTTCATCTAGGAGCTGTGGCTCAAGCAGCTCCTCCAGGATCACAGATCTGTCTGAGTTGAAAGGGACCTTAAAGGCCACCTGGTCCAACTCCCTGCAACGAACAGGGACACCCACAGCTCCTTCAGTGCCCAGAGCCACATCCAGACTGACCTTGGGTGTCTCCAAGGATGAACCAACGAAGCAAGCTCACAGCTGCCTGGACATCCTGGTGTGAGCAACAGGAGCCATCTAGAAGGAAAGCAGACAACAGAACGGGGACGAGCAGCCCCACAGCTCTGTGCTGCAGCCCACCTGCCCTGCCACTCAGCTGCCAGGCAGCAGCTCTCAAGGAGCAGCCAGAGCATGCCGAGATCTGCACAGCTCAGCTTGGCTGCTCCCAGGCACGAGCCCATTGCCAGCTCACCCCTCCTGCAGGGGAGGTTTCAAGTGCCTCTTCCTGAAGAGCCTTATTTATAGCCAATAAAGTCACTCAGCGACTCCCCTATATGCACGCAGCCCAGCTCCCTGGCTGCAGGCATTATACAGCACAGGACGGCCATGGCAAAGCACAGCCATGTGCTCCCCTGTGCAGGTTTCTCACACCATGCGGAGCTCCCAAGCGCTGCTTTCACACATCTCGGCTGTCAATAAATACTCCTCCCCCAGTCCCAGAGACTTGGGAGAAAGCAGCCAGAACCCACTTCGTTCTGCATAAGAGCTGCTCCTATGATTTCCTTTGATGCCATTCAATGTAAGCAGCTGGATTCTCTATTTATAGCAGAACCATCAGCTCGGAAAGGCAACTTATGTTCTTGTTATTAGCAGAGCATCAGATTCATAACAAATCCCTACTATGCTAGGAGGAGTACGGGTTCTTAAGACGATCCACACAGCCAGCCCCATACTGATGCTCTCCATCAAGAAAGCATGCAGTCAAACCCACCCCGTGAGCCTTCCTCCCCACAGATGCTGCCACTCTGACCCCAAATCTTACTGCAGGGAACACCTGGGGTTAAGGTGGGTGCGTACACACGGGGGAGGAAAAGTGAGCAGCAGCAGCATTACCTCCAGCTGGAGCCAGAGCCATCAAGAACGTGGCTCCTTCAGCAAGAACAAAAGACTGGAAGTTATAAGCATTAACACTCCAGAAATGATTCATGTTTCTCGGAAACAGCCTTTTTGCTGCGGATATCTGATAAGCTCCGGTTTTCAATCCAGACTAAAGTGCTCAAAGGTCAGGGCATTTTTAAACTAGTTCCCTAAACAACTGCGGACTGGCACAGGGGTGGAAAGCAGGGTCTGTCCTTATCTTGGGACACCCCCATATCCTCTCAGGGTGCTGACACACCTGTAGTAGCTTCAGACCACAGAGATGGGCAGGTGTCTGTCTGCTTTCATCTCTGTGGTCTGAAGCTACAACAGCTCCAGTTTTAGATCACAGACATGAAATGGGGACACGCAGGCACACCTGCACACAAGGCCCACAGCCGTCCGTGTCCTTTGCACTTTTCCTTCCCCTTGAAGCACTTTCCACTTCCACAAGACACTGAGAGCGACAACTTTAAGAGCAGCACAAAGAAAAATCACACACTTCCACAGGAACTGCTGCCTTCAGAGGTCACACCAGAGACTGCACACGCAAGATCTCAATGCTCAGCCCTCAATTAAAGGGGCACCAAGCTGAACATTCAGCTTGTCAGGCTGTTTCAGGAGCACCTGCCCTAAGCAGGAGCAAAGCTCCCTCTCTCCCAGCCCCCCAGCTGCTGCCAGTTTGCAATGTTCCTACAAGGAATGGGGAGCTGCCTCAAGAAGAGGGACAGAAAGCCCAGAGTTTCTTGCTCCAGGCGAGGGAGCGTCCCCCTCCTGCCTACCTGACTGCAGCTCAGAAGACAAGCTACGCCCCTGCCAGCTCCACGTTGCTCCGGGGAGAGAACGCACAATCGCACCCTGTTTGTCACACCTGGAAGCAAATCAGACTGACAGAGCTCCACTCCATTTGTTCTCTGGTTTTGTTAAACAAGAGGGAAGGCCACAGCACATCTCCTTGCCAAAGAAAGCAGCAAACAGTTCCTCAAGATGAGCACAAGTGGTGCACGGGCGGGGGGGGAGATGCAGAGAGCGGCACATGCTGCAGAGACACAAAACATTGCTGTGATTAGTTATTGACTCCAGAGGAGCTGAGTTCCAGCAACAAGCCAGCCAGGATAGCAAAAATCCTTCTTTTGTTCCCCAGTCTCAGACAGGGTTGGCCACGCAGCTCACTGCTGTCTCGCTCCAGACAATGAGAAAAGAAAGTTAATCCACTGCCGCTGCTGCTGGAGCCATCCGGCCTGCTGGGGTGATGCTGCAGAGCGATAGGAGCAGTGCTGTGTGTCACTGCCAGCCACTGCTGGGTCCCACCTTCCAAAAGCCCTGGGCTCAGTCGACTGCGTGCTGCTGGCATCGCGCTCCTTCACCAGGCTGCATCCAGAGCAGGGCTGAGCCATGGGGTCCTCCTGCCCATCTGACTGATGCTGCTCCACAGAACAGCCCAAACCACAGCCCTTCTGCAGGAACATCTTCCCGTGTCAGACTCCAACAACACAGGGACTCAGAAGTGACCTTCTAGTTTGGTTACACAGCTCAGGAGCTGCCTTCAGCCCCCTTCTCCACTGCCAGATCTCCCAGTTTTCCAGATGAGAAGTCAAACCGTGAGCCTCATTTCAGGCTCTGCAGAGAGTTACATACCCGGGCACTTCTAGAGCACGAACTGACAGCAGTGTATTTTGCCTGCAGATTTGTAGTTCAAAGGACTGATCTGAAAGTCAAGTCATCATCGCATAAACCCGGACAGCTAAATAACAGAGTGGAGAGCATCGCTCTGAAATCTGCTCCAGGAAGGGCTTTCAGTTTCTTTTCTCTCAGTGACCTGGGAGAGTTGGCTGTTATTTACCGTTACACTTCTGCCCACAAGAAGCATCACTGAGCAATAGGCATCAGGGCTGAAATAACCCACATGGCCCTGGATGCTGTAGAACAGCGAGGAAAGCGCTCCAGTAGCCCTGAGCAGCATCAGCGTTGTTGCAGCCTGCTCCTGCCAGCAAGCAGGGCTGCCCATGCTCTGCGAGGAACTTCTTTCCCTCCCACCTGCCCCAAATTAACTCCACACCCAGCTGTCCCAGTGCCAGCTTCCTGTTAGATTCATTATTCTTTGCACACAGGCATTTGATGGTTTACCCAGCAAGTCAGGCACAGCAATTAAGGACATGGACTCCCATTAGTGATATCCCTCGAGGCCCAGAAGTTCTCAGAGGAAGACCTCAGTCCAGGCATGGCCATGGGGTGAGCTGCCCCACTGACGTGGCCCCAGAGGGTCCACATGGGTCACGACAGGTGAGTCACTATTTGTGACATTGCTGCACGGCCAGCGAGGCCAATTTGTTACTGAACAGCCATTACTGCCGTCACAGGGCTGGCAAGGAAGCCAGCGTAGGTGGGAGCATTTATGATCCTAGAAGGTGTGTCTCCAGTTAAGCTCTCCTATGACCCAAGACTTCCAGCTTGTTTGGTGAAGCAGAGCGAGCTTTGTTCGCTTGCACTGACCATCCTTTGATAGGGGCAGTTTCCAAGAGCCATAAAACAAGGTACCGTGTGAAGTCATCGTCTGCAGGCCTGTTTGTGTTTGCTGGCTCAAAAAACACCCGCGACGTCAGAGCAGTCCAGGAAATAGAAAGCACCATACCTGCGTGCTGCGAGCATGGCCCTGCAAAGGGGAAGCACCGCACGCCTTCCCCAGGGAGCTGCTTGTCAGTCCTGGTCATGGGAGCTGTGGGTGAACACAGCACAGAACACGAGCTGGGGAAGCCACCTCTCCCCAGACCCAGCAGAATCACATAGAAAAAAGGGTTGACCCCAGTGCTCATCCAGTTCCATGTGCAGGGAGCACCAACCAGCAGCCCAGGCTGCCCAGAGCCACATCCAGCCTGGCCTTGAATGCCTGCAGGGATGGGGCATCCACAGCCTCCTTGGGCAACCTGTTCAGTGTGTCACCACCCTCTGGGGGAAAAACTCCCTCCTAAGATCCAACCTGAACCTCCCCTGTGTCAGTTTAAAGCCATTCCCCCTTGTCCTGTGACTATCAACCCCACATGCCCAGAAGGCACAGTGTGGCAGAGGCTGACTGACCCCACTGCCATCAGGTCCAGCTGCTGTTGTACCCACAGGAGGATGCTCCAACCACTCCTCCCATTCTCCTGAAGGTGAGACCTGCCCAGCACGGAGCCCAGCACCCTGCAGACACGGGCACCATGTCTCCACGTGCGCTGCTTATCTGGGCCGGCACAGGCACCAGCCATGGCAAGCGGCCACCCCAGGGGTGAAGCCAACAGCTTCGATGCATGTGCCGCCTCTCATAGAGCCCAGCTCCCAAAGGACAGCTGAGCCCACAGAGACGCACCCAGCGGGGCGGCTGGAGGTCAGCGTGCTCCAATGCCTGCGGTGGAAGGAGCTGCTGGGAGCAGCCGGCCAGGAGACCCAGGCGCTTTATTGGGAGGGAGCTAAACAGCCGACAAGCCCGCACTTGTCCGAGATGCTGCTTCTCCTCCCGAGGAAGCTCCCAAAAGCCACCGTGAGCACCTGGGAGAGGTGCTGCAGAACAGGAGCAGCGCGGCGGCACGGCCATCTCCCAGCTGCGTGTTGAGCTCTTTGGTCATCCTCACCCCCAGAGTAAAGCCGTCCCAGAGGCAGGAGCGAACAGGACGACCCCAAGGAAAGCAAAAATAACCAGGTCGCATTTCCCCCGGCACAACACGCGTAACCGCTGCAGACTCCTCCGGAACGAGGCAGCCCCCGGACCAACAGCCCACCCCGGGGGCACGGAGCGGGCAGGTCCCAGACCCCCCCTCTAATGCAACGGGATGCTCCGGACCGGCGCGGCCCAAAGGCTGCGGAGCGGCTGCCAGCCCCGAACCCCGACCCCGCTCCGCACCGACCGCGCAGCGCCGCCGCCCGGGGAGCCCCGTCCCCATTCCCGGGCAGGCCCCGCGCTCACCTCGGTACTGCAGCGAGCCCGACAGCCGCACGGTGACGGTGCCGGTCAGCGGCTCTCCGGGGCTGTAGATGACGCGGCTCTCTCCCAGGCGGATCTCGAACAGCTGCACCTTCCCCATGGCCGCTCCTCTCCGCTGTTACCTGCCCTGCCGCTCCGCTCCGTGCCGCTCCGCCGGCCCCACCGCCCTGCCCCGCCGGGCCGCCCCGCCTCCGCCCGCCCCGGACCGCGCCGTAGGGTCGGGGCGGGCCCTGAGGGAAGGGGCGGGCGGAGAGACACGGAGCGGAGGGGGGATGTGGGAGAGGGATGGGGATGTGGGACGCAGGTGGGATGGAAGGACGCAGTTATGGGGTCGGGCTGTGAGGGAATGGCACGGTTATGGGGTGCACGCTGTGAAGGAAAGGCACATGAGGGCAAGCTGTTAGGGAAAGACACGACTATGGGGCCAGACTGTGAGGGATAGAGCTGCAGGGGGGAACCTGGTTGTGAGGGCAAGACACAGCTATGGGCTGTGGGGAAAGGAGCCAGTTATGGGGGCAGGCAGTGCTACAGACCCAGTTATGGGTTCAGGCTACGAGGATAAAACCCAGCTGTAGGTTCAGGATGTGAAGAAAGGACCCAACTGTGGGGTTGGGCTGTGAGGGATGGAGCCAGGTGCCCAGCTCCATCTCGCCTCCCAGCGCTGCCTCTAATCTGATCTCCCTGTAATTCTCCCTGCCCAGCTGTCTCTCTTCTCCCCCCCCCCCCCCTCTTTATTTTCTATATCCCCACTCAGTTCAAGTGTCCGGTGGGAAGCATGCAGGCACACAGCACAGCACCAGGGCTGGGAGACAAGCCCAGGGAGCTGCAGGTCAAGCAGCAGGCCAGCACCCCACATTGCCCTCTCAGTATGTCCCCTTTGCTGCGTGATCCCATTTCAAAAAGTCTGTTAAATTAATAATAATAATAATAAACGAATAAATCGCCTTTTCTTCATTCCACAGCAAACACCAAACGTGGTGCAGGGGAAAGGCACCTCCCAGAGAGGCTGATGACAAGCAGGTTGTGTACACGGGCGGAATGAATAAGCGTAACAAGGGCTGTTTAGCCATCTATCCGCAGAGCACACACCCAGCAGGACGGCCGGCCCCGCACCAACACCAGCCTGAGCTCCAGGAGCCTCCCAGGTCCCCTTATGGTGGGTAAAGCCCCACCGGAGGGGTCTGAGCGCTGCCTGGGTTGTGTATTCTCAGCACACGGGGCTCCTGCTGAGCAGCTCTTCCAGGCCGTTTCTCCTCTGCTGCTTAAAAGCTACTTTTTCTTTCCAGCCTGTGCATCATCGCAGGAAACGAACACCCTGATGGGCTTGTGCCAACAGTTTAAGTAGCTCATCTCCTATGGCGCACACCCTCGGTGCTTCCATACGCCGCTCTCCTTGCGCTGCCCTTTTAGCTTTTGTTTTGCCACTTTTCTCTCGTGTCTCTCTGTAAGATGAGCCTGCATCCTCCATCATCAGCCCCTGCAGCAGTTCCCTGCCCATCTCTCCAGGTGGCATTGCCAGCAAAAAAACAACCAACCCACACCAGCAGGTGAGGGGCAGCAGAAGCACCACAATTGTAAAAGCCTTTTGCTGAGCTGAAACCAAACCCGTTACACGCTGCACTGCAACACTCCTGGTGCACTGAGATCTACACTCCTTGTTTGCAGGAAGGTGTTTGTAAGCATGGCGAAGTTACTCCCTCAAGGTCATCAAGAGCATTAAAGGGATTCCTGTGCTAGGAGCTGAACAAAGGCATCCTGGCTCCAGCCGTGTGCTTGCTGCAAGACAGCGCTGTGCATCCCAACAAACACAGGAGCTCTTGTGAGGCTGCCAGCAGCAACACCACGGTGCTGATCCTTTCCCAGACCGCAGTTTAGCAACCTGCAGCACATAACGAGGTGGGCACCATCCAATATGTGAGCCCTGCAGTGCTGTGGCACCTGCCATTCCCTGTACATGGCACAGCAGTGCTCAGCTCAGGAGGGATTTGCTCAGCCCCATTCCTACCTCCCAGCTCATCCACGTGTGCCCTGGAGTCACCCATGTTCTCTAATTGCCTGCAGGGTGACGGGCACTGAGATGCAGCGGGTGGAAACGAAGGCAGCGATGTTGGATAAGTTGCGACAGATCCCCTTCCCTGCTATTTTGGACCGTCGTTTTGCTTCAAGTTGTTTTGAAGGCTTTGTTCTGGTGCTCACTTCTTCTTCATTCGGTCTGTTCTCCCTTCCTCTTTTTCCCCCCCCACTATTAAAAGGGAAAGCTTAGAAAGAAAGATAAAAAGAAGGCAAATTAAATGCCAATCCCAGCTTCAGGTTCCAGGTTTCCTTTCACCTGCCGTCACATCCCACCAACATGAGGAAATTTCTTGATAGAGCGCAGCAAAAAGCCATCGCAGCCATTGAGCCGCGCTCTGCCCACAGCACAGGGCCACCATCAGGCCAGGCACACAGCACGCCCACAGCTGATCAGCTGCAATCCTCGTGCCACGTATGAAGGTGTGCAGAAGGTTCATGGAGAAATCATGGCTGCTTTCCTGCAGTTTCAACTTGTTCTTCTCCATCTGCTGTCCCACAGCTGCACACAGTGACGCTGCACCTGACTGTGCCTCAGCTTCCCCCACACCAGACCATCATCCCTGCGGGTTGGCAGTGACTGGCACCAGCTTTCCTGCTGTGAGCACTGCTGGGTGAGGCAGTAGCACGTTATCTCTGGGCCAGTTTGTAGCTTGCAACATCATCATCATGTGCCGCGTCACTTCAGGGTGCACAAGTGCTGGGGAGATGGAGCAATCCTGCCCTCACGGCTGCTCCTCCTTTGGTCTCTCCTCCTTCTGCTCTTCCAGTCCTCTCCTCCATCCTGCTGGGTTATTGGCTGGGGGGACCCCCAGCATCCCAAAGCATCAGGACTGCTGTGACCGAGGAAGAGAGAAGGCAGCAAGGGTACTCCTTTGTGTTGTGCTGACGCCTTCCATGGGTTCACACAGCGTTTGGCATTGCTCTGCCGCACTTCCCGCACACCCTCCCTCTCTGCTGGCGTGAGAACACAACCATGCTCCTCATCTCCACTCTGCGGGTGCCTGCATTCCACCAGACAGCTTCCCCAAAGCCACACGGTGGCATTTCAGCTAGATGTCCTTCTGTTGGTACACAAAGCTCTAAGGTCTGGATGTCCCAGGGCTCCCCAGCAGCCCCTGGCCACTGCTGGATCCACATCCTCATCTCCCCAGGAAACCCAGAGCCACAAAACCCACTCCCGGGGTTAAGGAGAAGAGCAATGGGAGCAACATGCCAAGCAGAGCCTGAGAGGCTCCATGAGGAAGCAGCTTTGGGCTCAAACTCTGCACTGTTCAGCACTCATATCCTGAGCCAGGACCCCAAGCATCAAACAAAGAGAAAAAACAAACAACTCAGGGGCTGCAACAGCATAATAATAATAAATGTCCTCCGACTACCCTCCTGTATGCCCCATCACTGAACTATTTGGCTGAGGCATCTCTGCCAGAGAGACAAAACCAGCCTTCACTAAGAGACAACAACATCCTGGCAAGTGCCTTTGGCACTTTGCTTCTGCTGCTCATCCCTGTCGCTGCTAACATTCATGCCTGCTTTTTAGTCCAACTTTGGCAGGCTTCTGCTTCAGCCACTGGTTCTCTTTCTGCCTTTCCCTGCCATTAAACAGTCCTTTAGTGCTGAGTAATTCCTCCCTGTGATAGCACTTAGGCACTAAAATCAAGACATCTCTCCATTTCTCTGATAAACCAAACAATTGGAGCCATAAAGCATTTTTCCAGCCCCCACGTTATTGGGCTGCTTTGTGTCTATGTGAGCCCACGTACTGGCATCTGTGTATCGATGGGAACCTGCAGGAGCAGCCTCCCCCATACAGACACACACAGAGCTGATGCATTAAGGTTTGTCCCCAGATGCACACAGATACGTGCAAGCCCTTGTGCTCGCACGGTGACATTTATGTCTCTTTGTTAGAGACCAGGCGAGCATCCATAGGCAACGCCAGATGCTCTCGGCCTGCTTTTCTTCCTCAAATCAACCCCCACCTCTGCAGGAAAAAGCCAATTCGAGGCCACCTCTCCTAAAACAGCTTCTCCCACTTAATTTCACCCCAAAGCCAAAGAAAATCAGGGGATAGAGAGAGCCCCCAGCTGAGCCACTGCAAGCCTATGACACAGTTGGCACCTGTCCCCGTTACATAGGTGTTATTGCTTTAATTGCTTAACACCTACCCAACACCTGGCAAACCTGCTAGAAAATCCCTAGAGAGCAGCAAGGAATCAATTCTTATTACTATAACTCTGAAGTCACTGCTGGGATTCCTGATCTCCTTCACTGGAAGAGCCTGTGTTGCTCACTGTGGGGCTGGAGGGTGGGATGTCTGTCCTCCCTTCCCCGCGGTGTCAGTATCACAGCTCAGGGGATTGCAGTCAGTCTGTGGGCTCTGGGGACAGGACTCACTCACCTGCTCTGCAATCCCAGCAGGATCCAGTCTGAGAAGAAGCTCAATTGAGATTTAGGGCTGGAATTTCTCTCTCACAGTAAAATTGTTTGTGTTCCCTATAAGTTACCACCCTGAGCAGGCAGTGGCTTCAATAGCAATGGGATCCCCAGCCATACCCCATCACCACCTGAGCAGCAAGACACCTGAGCCCTATGCTTGACATCATGTCTCCCTTCCATCACTGCCCAGTTCTTCATACCTCTTTCCCTGTAATGGCAGGGCAGCCCAGGTAGCTGGGGGAGCACACAGCAGCACACAGCAGCACACAGCAGCACACAGCAGGATCCAGCTTTCCCCAGGCTGCTGGCACTCAGTACTGCCCTTCCTGCTGCCCCACCATGGGCTCTCCATAGTAGCTTATCAGCCACTCCTGTGCAAAGTCTACCATCACCTCACCTGCTGCAGAGCCTTCACCCAAATCCACCACGTTCCCCTCCCAGAAACAGCTGAGGAATCATCCCACAGTGCTGACCGCTAGGGAGATACCTTGCAGCAGAGAGGCAGGGTCAGTGGTGCTATCTGGGATGACCACAGCTGCCAGGAGTGATCCCAGGAGTGATCCCAGCAGCTCTCAGCAGCCCCAGTGAGGATTAATTTAACCAGCCCACGTATCGCCCTTCTGAATGATGAGCTGTGGGATGGACCCTGTGTTAAATAGCAGAGACAAGATGGTACCAAGAAACCCCCCATCTCTCCCAGGAAGAGGGGCCAGAGGAGAGAAGAGCAAACACTGGGATCACTGGAGGTGGAGACACCCTACAGCCCCCACACTCTTCCCCAGGCTCAGGCTGGGGGACATCAGCAGCACAGCTCTGTGGGTCCAGCAGCCTCCCAGACCCAGGCATACATCATAAGTCATCTCAGCTCAAACCTCCCTCTGCCGGGGCTGTCCCACACGAGATTCTTCCCTTCTGCCATCATTAATTTGGGTTTCCTGGAGCTCAGATGCCAGTGGTTTGATGTCAGCAGGCTCGTCACAAGCAGGTGAGTCACTTCTGACAAACCTACCCCAGCACCATTCATTAGTGCCTCCAGGGCCTGTCCCAGCACAGCCCAGAGCTGCGAGCCTCCGAGATCAAAGATGCTCTCATACAAAACCAAAACATTATCGCTGGCTTTTAAAGGCCAGACCGGAGTTCTGAAGTTCCATTTCCCAGAGATCTAATTTGAAACCGTTTAAACGCTTATAGAGATAAAGGGAGCCAAGCAGGGCTGGGAGACAGGCAAGGGGGGAAAAAAGAGGTTATTATTGACTTCAGTTTAAGCCTGTATTCTACCCAGAGCTCCCTTCTTCTGCCCAGCAGCTTTCAGTAATGCCACTGTTGGCATCAGAATTGTAATTCTAGTGCCCTTTTCATTACCAAAATAATAATAATTATATATATATATATATATATATCCTGGAGATCTTGGCTGAAACCAGCATAACGCACCGGGAGTGATGGAAGGAGCTTTGGGGGCAAGGGAAGCTGAGGGGGGACCCGGCGGGTGAGGGAATAAACCCCAAATGGGTTTTGTTTCCCAGTTGCCGCCGGGTGGGAATGCTGATGTGGGGCCGGTCCCGGGGCTGCGCTCGCTGCCGTTCGCTCCAGAACCTGCTGAGGGCAGCAAAGCTCCGGCACAGCTCCGCACCCGGACGAACCCGCAGCGCTCCCCGCGCAGGATGCGGCCCCGGGAGGTGGCAGCGCTGGGGGTTGGATCCGTCCTCAGCGCCTGCTCTGCCAGCTGAGCCCCACATCCCTCCTACAATGGTTAGACAAGTTCTTGAGAGCAGGTTCCCATGTCCTTGTGTCCCCTGCGGTGCTGACCCCGAGAGTGGAAATCCTCCTGCTTTAGGGAAAAGAAAGAATCCATAAAATACAGTTTCTGACCCATTTTGACCCCAAAAAGTACAAGAAAGATCTACGTTCTGGCAAAGGACAGCCAGCAGCATCCCCTGTGGGCAGCGTGCAGGGATGGGAACAGCCCTGCGGCCTCAGGAGTCCCCGGAGCCTCCTTGTCCTCCCCGAAAGGCTCCAGTGGGAGAGAACTGCAGGGTGAGACCCAGAATGGGCACACAGGGACGGACGTACCCCACACGGTGCTGTGCCAGAGGCGTCTGTATGTCAGCAATGCAGATTTCCACGCTGCTCCAGATTTAGTGGTACAGTGCTGTGCTTAAAGCCACTTGTACAGGGAAAGGAACACGAGAGTGTTCCTGCTCCACATTTAGCTCTTTATTGATTTTCCAGCTGCAGGCAGCAGTCACTGTCCCAGTGCTCACATCACCCATTAAAGACATCATAGAAACGAGAGGAAAACAAGACAGGGTCGTGCTTTGGATGAAGAGCATTAGAAATTCTGAATGGCAGTTTCTGGGAGGCAAACGTGTCCCTGTTCGTGTGGGGAACAGGATGCATTTACCGAATGGCTCAGGGACACCGAGGGCTCCTGGCTGCACGCAGGTCTGGGGCACAGCAGCATCTCCTGCTGACTCAGCAGCTCCGTGTAAACACCAGCCAACTGCTGCCCTGGCCGCTGTTTGCTCAGGCTGTGCCTCTGTTTGCCTTGTGGGGATCACGATGGAGGGAGATGAGCTTTTGGATGCGGCAAATGGGGCAGCACGGCCCCTGCAGCAGCTAAAACCGGCCTTGGGCTCCTCCAGCACCTCAGCTCCTGCGCTGCCTGGTTCCAGCAGCAGCAACCCATCAGCAAGACCCAAATGAAATCCTGCATGGAGCTCTCGGAGGTACAGAAAGATGCAGCTGTGGCAGGATAGCACAGCTGCCACGCAGCCAGGGTAACTCTTTATTATCATTTCCTTGCAACAGAGACACTGGAAAAAAAATCAAAGCACACACCCTGCCCAGGTGCAAACAGCAGCAGCTGCAGCTTCCGTGTAGGAATCTGTACAGCACAGTGTAGAGTCCAACAGAGGGAGAAAAATTCAACCCCAATTCTTTTAAAACACCTCCCCAGGCGCGACCTAAAACCAGGAACCAGAAAAAGTGGTTGAGAAAATAGATTGGGTTGGGTCCCTCCCTCCTGCTGTAAAATAGATACAAATTCTAAGGCAACATTTCACAAAACCAGAAGCGAGGTTCCTAAAGAGTCTGAGCTCACCGCCGAGAGCACGGGCACCATTCATGGCAGCATGAAAACCCTCACCCATCCCATGGCCTCAGTGCTCAGCGTACTCCTTGGTCTCCACCCCGGTCTCGTTGAGCACCGTGGTCCGCATGATGGCCTCAGTGACCGCATAGGGGTCGCAGTTGGCCGCCGGCCGCCGGTCTTCAAAGTAGCCAAAGCCGTCCTGGCCCACCTGGCGTGGGATGCGGATGCTGGCTCCGCGGTTGGCCACGCCAGCAGAGAACTCGAAGATGTTGGAGGTCTCGTGGTGGCCGGTGAGACGCCGGGAGTTGTCCCTGCCGCCCCGCGGGTCGTAGACGCAGATGTGGTAGTCGTGCCTCTTGCTCAGCTTCTCGATGGCGGCTTCAATGTGTCTGCGGGGGATGGATGGGGTCAGGTTTGGCACAGGGACGGGCTCAAGCCACCACACGTGACTAGAGGCATTTAAGATCAGATGCTCAGCGCATCGCCCCAACCCTCCTGGCTGCAGCCCCCAGGACTCACTTGAGGCCTCCCTCCTTCCGCATCTCCTCGGTGCTGTAGTTGGTGTGGCACCCGGCCCCGTTCCAGTTGCCGGTCATTGGTTTGGGGTCCAGAGTGGCCACGACCCCAAAGTCCTCGCAGACACGATGGAGGATGAAGCGAGCCATCCAGAGGTGGTCACCCATCTCGATGCCCTCGCATGGGCCTACCTGGAATTCCCACTGGAAGGGAAAGAGAATGCGTGTGGGGGCCACGTTGGTGCCACCTGGTGGGGCAGCTCCTGCCCCTGTTACCCCCAGCAACAGCTGACAGTGCGGGGAGCGGCTGAGCTTCATAGATCACTGTGCAATCCATTGGGCACTGGAACTGTGCGGTGGGTGGAAAGTTCCAGCATTGCCTCACCTGAACTGTGGCCAGAATGGAAAGTTTTCTGACTGAAGTCAATTATCTCGAGGTCCTATAAAAAAGGATCCTAAGACCCACAGCAGACTATGATCCCTGATCTTCCCCTGCAATGGGACACCTCAGGGTCAGCTTCTTCAGGTTCCTTGCTGACCAACACTGGAGAAGAGGAGCCCTTTGGGGACAGATCCCACCATCCACTGAGAGCTGAGGAAGGTGAGAAATGGGTTTAGGAATGTCTCCTCCGATACCCTGCAGGGTTTCATTCGGACTTGGCCATTCTCAAGCCTTTAAGTTGTGATATTCAACTGTAATAAATTCCACTGAAGCACTGAATTGTAGAATCCAAGAATGGTTTTGGTTGGAAGGAACCTTAAAGATCATCCCGTTACAACCCCCTGCTGTGGGCTGGGTGACTCCCAGCAGATCAGGCTGCCCAGGGCCCCCCATCCTGGCCTTGAGCACCTCCAGGAATGGGGCACCCACAGCTTCTCTGAGCAATCACTGCCTCCAACTGGCTAATGATTAAGTGCTGATGGAGCATTCTTAAGACTCATGCAGCCTAACCTTGTGATTTATCGTGAAAGCATTAATAAACCCTAAATTGCTGCTAAAACCAGAGTTGTGCAAAAATCCATCCACAACAGCATGGGATTGAAGATGTCCCCATGCGTCCTTCCTGGGACATGGTTGCACCACCCGTGGTGACTAAGCAGCAGTGACACATCCACAGGCAGTGGCACGGCACAGCTGGATCACAGAGTGCTGAGAGCAGCCCAGGGGACACTGATCATGTCAGGGCAAGCATCGGGCTCATCACAGTTGTAATGTCCTGCCTCAACCCCCTGCCAACAAGGCCCTGCTTATCAGTGGGAGGGTCCAATTGCCACTAGGCAGCCTGGCCGCATGCATAAAGCAATCAGCGACCACCTTGAGATAACACCTCAACTGCTCAAATCTCCCCCAGCCGTGCCCAAGTCTGTGTGCTACAGGAGGGTCCTCAGGACCCAAGGGCAGGATGTGGGCACCCACAGTTTGGTTTGCTGCCATCCTGGCTGGCTCTGATGCTGCAGGGTTAGGCCAACAACACTAACTCATGTCCACCACTGGAGACACAACAGCAGGGAATCCTCCGTGGTGGGATGGAAGACATGAATGTGGGGGAAGCAGACCCAGAGCATCCTCATGGTCAGCACCTCTGAGCACCCACCTGGGAGGGCATCACCTCGGCGTTGGTGCCGCAGATCTTCACACCCGCATAGAGGCAAGCTTTGTAGTGGGACTCCACGATGTCACGTCCGTACACCTTATCTGCTCCAACCCCGCAGTAATAAGGGCCTGGAGAGGAGGCAGAACGCAACAGGTAAATAAAGCACTAGGAAGGAAATCGCACCAACCCAGGCAGAGAATTTATGGGAATCAATCGGTGCTGCCCTCCACGGTGCATTGGAACCCCGACCCCCAATCCAGAGCCCAGTGGTGGTGCAACCTCAGCCTTATCTATGCAGCACAACAGGACTGGCAATGCACGGGAAGGCGACCAAGAGATAAGCAGGACTGGGCTGGATGTGCCCGGCGGCACCACCCTGACTCCAAGCACTTCAGGCTCCAGACATTGTTCCAGCAGCAGCTGGCATTGTTTGTGCCTATAGAAGAGTCAGCAGGCTGTGGTTTCACAGTGCTCTTCCTCATTCAGCCTGCCAGGGGAAGATCTCCTCCCTGCCTGGGGGAAGGGAGATGTTGCAAACAACCCTGTGCCGGGCTGGGTAAGGCGGGTTGGGAAACCCCTGGCCCCCTCCCAGGAGGTGCTGAGGCCGAAGCACCCAGTCGGTCCTTTTGCCAACAGCCGTGGGGAGATTTTTCTGGCCGAGTTCTCCAGCCCTTGACAAACAAGTCGTGCAGCCAAGAGCTGTTTGTGCAATGGGGTCCGGCTCACGTGAGCCATGGGGCAGCAGTGAAGCAGCTCCAGACCTCCTCCCACCCACCACAGGGAAGCAGTGGCAACGGGATGGGGATGCCTGCTATAGGATTGCATTCCCTAAGGGCTGAGCATCAAGTCTGGGGCCTCAGGAAGGCACTTACCCTGTGGGCCAGGGAAGCCGTTGTCAGGCCAGCCGTAGGGGTGGCCGTTGACACCCAGCAGCGTGTATTCCTGCTCCATCCCAAACCAGGGGTGGCTGTCCTTCACCAGATCCATCACCTTCTTGCAGGTGTGCCTCAGGTTGGTCTCTGTGAGCAGAGTGGTTGCAGTCAGATCCGGCTGCGCTCAGCTCCATCCCTCTGAGTCCCAGCCACCACCAAGCTCTTCCCACAGAAGCCCCAAGGAAAGCAGTGAGCAAATTCCCCTTCCTGCAGCGCTTTCTGCTCACTGGGTCCCTCCCTGCAGAGCCACTGCTTGGCCACAGCAATAGGCCACAGACGCAGGAGGTCTCATTAAATCACTCCCTAAACCACAACCTCCGGCCCATGGAATCATAGAACAATTAAGGTTGAAAAAGACCTCTAAGATCACCACGTCCAGCTATGATTGTCCTCGTCTTCCTCTTGCACATGAAGACAGCAAGGACACATCTGCCAGCCCTGACCCATGGGCACCTGGCACAGCTGGGAACAGGGACTGCCCATCTCCCATGTCTCTGCTCCCATCCTCAGCCTCAGTTTGGTCCTCATCCCAATTGGGTCTTTAGGAGCAGCACAGGGTCAGCCCTGGAGCAGGACAGTACGACACATGAGGTGCTTCATGGGGCCCAAATCCAACTCCATCACTCAGGGCCGGCTGTCACCTTGTTTAAAGCCGCCTCCGAGCAGGGATCCCAACTGAAACCCTTCCTCCAAGGCTCCCCTCCTCCAGCTGCGCCTTTATCAGATGGACAGACAAACGGACTGCCAGGACTGCAGACTTCTGCCCTCGCCGATAAGTCCTTGTGCTTGCAGAAGGACACCCTGTGCTTGACTGCGCCGCACCAGCTCCTGCCTGCAGCTCCCTTCCTGCAGCTCCCTTCCTGCAGCCATCCACCAGCGGGCTGAGCGGCCACCAAGCCAGCACGTCACAGCAAGCTGCTGCTTCCACCCCTGAGTGCTTTGAGCACCACTGCGGTTTCCTCTTATTTACAAGACACAGGGCCGGTGCTCTGCACAGCCCCACAGGGCTGGGTGTGCTCAGGATCAGCCCCCAGCTCACCCCGTCCCTTCTGCCTGAGGGACAACAGCCTCCTTGCTGCTCCTGCTTGTTGCAGCACCTCCAGAACACATCCCTGCACACACCCATGGTGCTTGCATTTCAGTGCCTTAGGCCAAACGCTCAGTGCAGTTGGACAAAGAGCAGCATCGGTGCCAGCAGTCCCCTTAGAGAGATGGCACTGCAAATCATCCCCGGCATTAAGGATTACTAACAATAAGAACACCAGAGCTCACCTGCGGGTTTCCTGTTGTACTTCAGCACTTCGCACAGCACCAGCTTGTTGGGGTCCAGGCAGAAGGGGTCCCTGAACATGCAGACGGGCACCAGGAACATGTCACTGTTGGAACCCTCTGCCTGCGCTGTGCTGGAGCCATCGAAATTCCACTCGGGCACGTCTGTGGGGTGGGAGAACGGCAGAGAGAGGAGCGGGGTTGGAAAGGAGGTACCTCACATGTGGGGTGTGTGAGGGGCTGCTGGCCTAGACCTAAAGTGGGGCACCCAGGAGGGCACGGGGGCACAGGATCAGCTCGCAGTGCCACGTCCCAGTGCAGCTCCACACCCACCTGCCCATGGCCGGGGTGAGGACCTCACGCTCCCCTTCCCACCCAGCACTAATGACAGCTTGCAGGCTGAGCGCACCGCAGCCGGATATTTACATTACCGCTTTATATAATGACCCCGTGCAACTGCTGCACCGGGCATCGCCTGCACCACGCAACCAGCACAGCCGAGCACCACCTCCCAGTGCCCAAAGCACCTCCACACTTCATCACGGCGCCCCTCCACCGTGCCGGCAGCCAGCAGAGGAGAAGTGGCAGCGTTACCTTCAATGCTCTTGGGCTCCTTATCGAGGGTCCTGCTCTTGCAGCGCACGCCCTCACCGCTGCCGTCGATCCAGACGTAGGTGACCTGCACCAGCCCGCCCTGGGGCAGCCTCATGTACTGCTCCCGCACCAGCTTGTTCAGCCTGGAGCTGTGTGACACCGACATGGCGACGGCCCTGCAGGAGTGGAGCGTGGCATCACCCCTTTGCCCCTTTTCCCCCTCCCCGCTCCCCCCGGAAAGCAGCCACCCCGCGAACCCTCCAGCTGCGCCCGGAGCTCAACGTCCCCCCGCGGGACTCGAACCCGCGGCCCCGCCGCTCACCGGCCCAACGCTGCCAGCTGCAGCGCCCGCCGCCCTTTATAGGCTGGGGGCGGTACGGAGGGCGCTCCGCCCCGGGTCGGTGGGACGGTGCGGGGCCGCTGCTTCCTCCCGATACAGCTGCGTGCGGGAGCGGCCGCTGCTGGGTTTATTTGTTAAAGCGTTACTCAGCGCAACGGGAGAGCGCTTCCACATCGAAATATCGCTGCTGCAAAATGGTGGGATCGGGGAATACCCCGAGGGGATCCCGCGGAGCCTGCACGGCAACACCCGAACACACACCTCGTGTCCGAGAGCTGCGTTGAGCTGCCATGAGGGGCTGTGGGACCACAGCGAGGCCTCCCCTGCTCTGAAAACCAGAACTCCATCAGATGACTTCAACAGGCCACGCTGCCTTTTTGCTTTGCCATAGACATCACAGCATCACAGTGCTCACAGTTACCCACGCAGGCAGCTCTGACCCTTTCCAACGGCTGCAAGCACAGTGTGAGCAGCCAGCATGGGCAGCTCCCGGTGTTGTTTCTTTCTGGGGGGTGAAAAGGGAGGTTTCAAAGGTCCCAGCCGTACACCTCCTTGTTTTTCAGTGTTAAAGATACTGTAAGACATGCCCAGGCTCCCAGGCAGCTCAGGGCCTCCTTAGCAGGCCAGGTCTGCAGGGCAAAGTCGTATTTTCAGCTGCCTGACTCACCCCACGAGCACTTCGGTGCCAAACAACGAACCGTCTCCATGCCATCGAGGCAGCAAAACCCCCCTGCAGACACCCACAGCTCTGGTTTGCTTCTGGAGGTGTTTTGCTCCCGCAGGCAGATCAACAACCAGGAAGAAAGACAAAAGCATCTGAGGTTGCACAAGCACCAGGAAATGAGATCGACTGGCACGAAGGCAGGACATAATTAGCAATTTGGGTCCCTGGGCTGTGACATCAGTGGCACCCGGACGTCAGCCGGGACGAGAGCAGCACCCAGGATATGCCCAAGGGCAGCTGAGCAGTGCTGGCAATGGCTGTGGGGCTCCCCTGCGTGTCCCCTTCACATCAGGGGTCATTCAGAGGCTCCTTTTGCAGGAGACCCTCAAAGCACGCAGCTCCAGACAGCCCCCCCCCCTCCACGGGGTGTTTTGGGGATGTGTCCATAAACGAGGCTGCAGGGCTCAGCATTTCCTCGTTCTTGGCTGGGAGCAGGAAGGCAGCGCAGGAGGAAGTGTGCACCTGGGGCTGCGAGCAGGAAGGTGCCCAGAGGTGTTCGTGCATGGCTGGCCTGGTTGTGTCCCTGTCCTCCAGGTTGATGCAGGGCTGGCACTGAGCTTCCATGGCTCCATGGGGAGAGGATGGAGAGCCCACAGCCCTGCAGTGCTGGATGGGTCTCTTGGCAGGAGTGACGCCTTCACGTGAGCTGCATTTTGCCAGGGCTCAGCTGGGATCCTCATTGCTTTGGCTTCTCACTCAACATCCTGCAAAAGCTCAGTTTTCCTCCTGAATGCATCCAGAAACGCCCCACGTGTGCATACACAGCGGGCTCAGAAAGGTGGAGGAGCAGCACAGAGTGCAGGCTGCGCTATTGAGCGGTAGCAATGACGTGGTCCATGGAGGGAAGCTTATTTTTGGAGAGCTGGAAGTGCCGAGCACCAAAATACCCCAAGAGGGAAGACAGAACAAACAGCAGTTAATCCCTTACCCGGTCAAAGCCCAGCAGGAGGGCAAACAGGGCGTGTTTATGGCTGCTTTAGGGCAGCGGGGCGGCTCCAGCCTGCAAGTGTGGGGTCCCATCCCTGCCCCAAGCACCACCAGCAGGGCAGCTCACCAAATATCTCATGCCACGTTGTTAATTAGCATCAGAATACCTGTGAGGTATTGCTGCCATACAGCATTGAACACCTGGTTGTTTGGTTCTTGCTGTCCACTTTGCATCCATGTTATCTCACCACGGTCCAATTCCAGCCATTTCCTTAGCACAAACTCTATGGTACGCCGTTCCAACCTGGATCCTTGAGCCTCTGGAGCCACGTTTCCCCCTGCAGGTGACGAGCTCTTTGCAAACAGCGGTCTCCTGCCTGCGACAGGCACAGCAAACATTAACCAGCACCAGGGATGCGTCACCCAGCCAAGGTCAGCAGGACGGAGCAGCAGAGGCAGCAGTGGAGATGTCCTTGTGTCTGCAAATGGCTGCAGATTAAACCTCCGGAGGCTGTTTGGGGGGGATGTCTCCAGCTGTGGGGCTGCAGGAGGAGCAGAGCTGGGCGCTGGATGAGCTGTTGCTCCTCAAAGTGGTTGCAATACTCAGGGTGAGCTCCAGCTCCGTGCTGAGTTCCCCCTTCCCAGCACTGGGTTTGGGTGTGAGGCTGCAGCCTACACCCCCCACAGCTCAGCCCAAGGCTGAAATGCTTCCAGGTGTTATCTCCCTGACTTTGAGGCTTTATCAGCCCAGCCATTTCCCAGCCTTGCCAAGATACACCAAAGGTATTATTGAAGCCTTAGCAAATTTTCCAGGCTGAAAGAACACCAGGAACACGACACGCTCCATCAAGAATGAATTAAATGCGTGCAAACCGGAGTGACTTTGGACAAGGGACCTCTCACCGCTCGTACCTTCCCCAGCACAAGGGGGGCCGTGGGCTCCTGGGGCCACAGTTTTGTCTGCTGGTTGATTCCCCCCAGGCACAGCGCAGCCCCAGGTGGGAGCATCCCCTCCATCCGGTCGGGGTCCATCCGCTCCACAGAGCACGTGCCGCGCTGTCCCCTGCCCAAACTGTTTGATGGGGAGATTAGAGTGAAGGCAAAGAGCAGTTTCAGAGGGGGGGAGCCCAGCACAAACACCATAAAGGGATTAGAGGGCAGGGGATGTGCAGGGATTTTCCTCTCAGGAAGGAGCAGTTTTCTATAGGTAAAGAACTGTGAAAGGGATGCTGCAAAGAGGCAATGAATGCATTGCCCCACCATAATATGCAGGGGATGCTGCTGGGGGCAGCAGGATGCAGCTCACGTGGGGCAGGTCAGTGCAGGAGGGTTTAGCAGGGCAGATCTTATTGTGGAGGTGGGGCTGGGAGCACGGCATGACCCAACACCTCCACTGCCTGCACGGCTCCAATCCCGCTGTGCCAGCACCAAGGCCGGGAGCTGCTGGCTCAGGGGTGAATCTGCTCTTCCCTCCGATGCGTGCTCACTTTTACACTTTTCCCACAAAACAGCTGAACTGACAGTTTGCCTTCGCAGTTGAAACACATTTAAGCAACACGAATCTCCTTATGCTTGGATGTTTGCACCCAAACCACTTTCTCCTCATCCAAGTAGCGGTTACACCTTCCCCTGTACACACATCCATCTGCATGTAATCCTGTACACCCATCACACCAGAGCACACCCAGGCAGCCCACAGTCCCACCTGAACATCACCTCAGTGGCCACCATCCCCTCTCCCAGCCCGAGCCCTCCTCCCCGGCCCTGAGTCCTGTCTGACACAGCACAGCTCTGGGAAACCCTCACTCAAAGAGCTCTGAGCAGAGCTTCCAAAGAAGCAGATTATTGCTATCTATAATGCATGGAGGTTATGAGCAAGGGTGAGTGATACACAGGGCAAGCAGCAGCCAGCCCACCACCACTCCTCACCCCACTGCTCTCCCACTCATGCCCTGTGTGGCAGCCTTGCTACGTGATTCCAGGAGCTGGAATTTCATAGGATCACTAAGGTTGGAAGCTAACAGAGCCTTTCTGAGGCAATTCTTGCAGTTTGAGGCACTTGGTCTTGGCCACATGGGACCTACAGAGGTGCTGTGCTGTGCTCTGGGGCCATCAGTGCAGCTGGGAGAGATTTCTTTGGCAAAAGCTTTGTTTTGTTCCTTACTGCTACAGGCCTCTTCTTTGCAGCCTTTTGCACAGACAGGTTGGTTCTGGCACAAGCTGGCTCTATGTCAGCCTGCAGCAGAGCAGCCAGATGTGCTTTGGGCACAGAACCTGCCCAGGCTGCAGCTCACCCTGCACAAGTGAAAACAAGCAGCCAGACCCATTAAGAGCTTTAGTTTGGCCTGCTCCATTGTGCCTCTGCCTGCACAGTAACTGCAGGGGAGGCTGCCCCACTGCTCGGTGCCCCCAGAGGTCTCAGTGTCAGTGACCCAGCGGTGTGAAAAGCCAGCACTCCCGGGACATTGCTTCCTATGGAGGTCAGCAAAAGCAAACTCTTACAGTCACCCAGGGTTCCCATCCACCAGGAGCCTGGCTGAAGCCCAGGCACTCACTCTGGTTGGGGCTGGCTCACATCACTGCCGAAGCTCACAATGTCCCAAGGAGGTTCAGCTGCTTTTCTCCCAGATGCAAAGGCAGAAAATCCCTCTCAGCAGGTAGCAGAGCTCTGAGCTGGCATCCCTGGGGACACACCGGATTTCCCCCTCTCCAGCAGCGCTGGGCTGTGCTCATCCTAGGAGAGGAAGGAGGGAAATGGCACAGGGAACAAAAGTACTCTGCCAAAGCCACTGAGACTTCCCACATGCTCGGCTGAGCTGCTGGAACAGGAAGAAAACTTTTGCAATGGCACCAAACCAAGGCAACACCCGGCAAACACAGCAGGGCTGAGCTGGGCTTTGGCACGGTGGGCTCACGTGGGCTGCGGCTGCGCTCCATCACCTCCCAAACAGGAAACCTGTTTGCAAGTCACCAACCAAAAATGTGGGGCTGCGGCCATCGGCGCTGCTGGGTGAGCAGGTTCTGGCAGTGCCCGCTGCCCACAAACTGCATTGGGGCTGCCAGGTCCCCCCGTGGGCTGGAGGCTGCCCCCAGCCTGCGCCAGCAGCAGCTTTGCTCCCTCACATGCAGCAGCATGAGTTGCAGACCTCAGTGTTTGTCTCAGTTTGTCCCCCTGTACGGACACCAAGAAGTGCTTCAGCATTCCCAAGAAATCCACATAGGAAAGATCAGCCCCTCTTTGGCTCTGTGTGCTGCAAAGCAAAGGGGACAGCACTGAGGAGCTGTGGGAGCAGCTCACACAGCGCTACTAACTGACAGAAGATGGAATGAATGATGCTGTTACTCTCTGGCTCCAAAAGCATCTGCGTTTACAGCCCCAGCATCCCCCACACTATAATTATCCGGCAGCTTTGTTACAGCACAACTGGCACGTGGCCGACCGACTTCCCCCCTTCTGCTGCCAGACCTCCCAGCCAGCAGCCAGCACAGCCCCCGCACCCCCAGATCCCCACAGTGCTCAGTGCTGGCTGGGAAACAGCTCTGTGCCCAGGGATGGGGAGAAGCAGGGCTGGGAGGTGTGCTCACGGCTGATGCATTTTTGGTCACCTTTGGCTCTGTTGGATGAAGAAACGTGCAATTAAACCACACAGCTCTTAGCTCAGGGCTGGCTGCATGCTGGATGTGGCCATCAGCCGTATGCCCACCTCAAAAACAAGAGCAGGATTAGAGCTGAGCTGGATCCAGACGAGCACCCAGCACTGCAACCTGGGTATCTGTAGGAAAGGAACAACAACAAAAACAAAGCAAAGCCTACAAGCATCAAAAACAAGTCCCTGGGTGGCAGCCACGTGTTCCCCTGCAGAAAGAACAAGAGAACAAACATTTGTGCCACACGTTCAGCACCAAAGCTGCTTTTAGCCCCACTGAGTCACCCCGTGTGCTGCCAGCAGCCCATGCCGGCTCCCTGAGAAACCCAAAGCAGTAAGCAGGCATGCAAGGGTGGAAGGAGAGACACCTGAACAAGGTGATTGAAAAGGATTTATTGGGAGGAAACGGGAGGAGACGTACAGGGATAAATCCAGCATGTGATCAGCAGAGCAAAGCTGCCTGCTCCCAGGGTGCAGCAGTTTGGACATCCACCTGTCCCAGTCAAGTCCTGCTCTCAGTGCTGAGGTTCCATCTCTGAGCTGTCTGCCCTGGGGCAGCACCAGCAGCCATTCGTGCTGAGGAATGCCCGACCCACCCCAAGGCCCTTCCCTATCTGCTTCTGCATTACGCATCACCCAGCCTGAGTCAGGCTTGTAAATGGTTGGCAGGGAGGAAAACAGGCTGTGTTGGAGGCAGATGTGGCGTTCACAAACAAGGCAGCCAGCTCTGCCCTGAGAGCTGCAGAAGCACGGGGTTGTAATCCTGCAGTGCTCAGAGATGGGCCATTCTGCACACAGCTGCGGTGCAGGACGAGAGCTGACTCCTGTCCCTAAAATCTAATTCTGCATCTAAGTCACAGACCCTGATAACAGCAACATGTATTCCTTTCCCTTCTATCTGCTCGTTAGAAAGTTATTCTTACATTTGGCTCATCTGCTGGGAAGGCTGCAAAGAAATCTAATTACGGGGCCATTGCACGAATGGCAGCAGTGCCCAGCACTTCCACCACAGAGCAACGGTGACGGAAAGCAGAAACTCTGCACAGTGAGGTTGGTGGGACCAGCAGAGCCAGGAGGGCTTTCAGTGCTGGGTGCCCTGCAGAGGACCAGACCCCAACACCTTCCCTCCCATTGGGCTCAACGGAAGCTCATTTGAAGGCTTCTCATGGTTGACCAAGGAGCAAATTCCATCCTTCCCCAAAGAAATCTGGTCTCTGTCTACCCAAGGGGGAAGACAGAAGAGTCAACTTGCCATGTTGGGTGGCCAAAGCCTTGTCTGGTGTGGCCGATGCTGGCTGGTGCACCTCATGGCCATCCCTGCTCCCTGTGGCTCCTTAGGGCCGTCCTCACGCCTTCCGGATGATCCGTCCCGGCTTCCTCCAGTCCCGATGCCGCTCCCTGCGCACCGAATGGACCAGCGGCCTGGCGAAGCTGGAGTGACTCGGCCTGGTGGTGCTGCTGGTGGGGAGCAAAGCAAGATGGTGTTAGTGGTTCCCTGCTTCTGCATGCCTCGGGAACGTGGTGATCCCCATAGGGCACAGGTCATGCTGGAGCAAGGCCTGCTGTCCCCGTGTCTGAGGTGCCTGGAGAGACTGAGGGTGACCCCTCCCATCGTGGTGGCTCTGGGAAGCAGCTGCTCAATGGAGGTGCACACATGGGATCCCCTCCCCTCTGCACAGAAATGGGGTGCAGGGGTGAATAGGAATCTCGCCTCTTTCTCACTGCTGCTCAGCATTGCTCCTTCTGCAGCCACAACTGCCATCACCCCGCTGTGCCCGCACATGGGGAGTGGAGATGAGATGGGAACAGGGCAACTGTGAGCTGCTCTGCTGCAGAGGGAAACAGCCAGGGAAGGGTTAGGAGCAGGAGGAAAAGCAGCTTTACAGCACAGCTCGTCACTGCTCACTGTCCACAAAAGGAGGACGAGCCCTGAAATCCCTCCCTGCACTGCGGGTGCAGCCAAGAGGCAGCTTTGTCATGTCCTCATTAGCCTGCTGCTTTAGAGCTTCATTCCCTAATTGGTTTCTGAATTAATTACATTCAAGTAGCAGGCAGGGGAGATGGTGGGAGCTTCTCCCAGCTGGTCAGCATGCATCCCTCTGGTCTCAGCTCCGGTGCCTCCCTGCAATGTCTGCATATCCTACAATCCAACAGCCCTCGGGTCTCAGATGGCAGCAGCCCCTCACTCAGCTCAGAAAAGGAGGGGACACCCGCAGGGCGCACAGCTCCTGCCTGCTCCCTGACCCCAGAGCAGGCTGGGTTGGATGCCAGCTCCCAGGGCTTTGTGTTTTGGAGTGATACCATCATACGACACCATCCTGGCTGCTGAATGCAAGTTGTTTGGTGGCTGCTGGTACATGAAATATTCATCGGGTTTTCTGCATCACACCCTGTTTCCCACACTGGGGTACTTCTGATCGAGGCAAGTCATTCTCCAGTGCCTCTCTCTGCTCTTCTTTGAGCTGTTTCTCCACTGGAGGTGCCTGCACCCATGGCTGTGTTCCCAGGGCATGACTACCCAGCAAAAGGTGCACTTCAGCTCTGCTGGTCCAGGAATTTGGGCAGCAAATTCACCCCTAAGCTGCAGTTGAAAGGATGGGTGTCCCAGCACTGCCAGTGGGATGCAGGACATCCCTCCCATGGGGCTCTCTGCAGCTGGGACCGCTGCATGCTGAGGGATCAGGATTAACAGTGAGCTGTGAGCTCTGCTGATGGAGCATCAAACTGGGTCACAGGCATCAGCCGGGCGTGAAGCCATGACATGTTGGTGCTGAGGCCTGAAACCTGCAGGGAGAGAAGTGATCCCCCAGGTGCAGCCAACACAGAGCTGCCAAAGAGACCGTCCTTTAGAGAACCCCAGCAACATTAAGGCCACAATCATCCTGAACATCACACAGAGCGACCAACACATGAACGGTGTTTGCAGAAACATGTTTGAATTTTAAGGGGATGGAGGGTTTTCCTCTTACATCCTTATTTCCAGAGCTTGTTTGTGTTGTTGGGCAGAGAGCAAGAGGGGATTGGAGCGGTGGGTGGGAGGGGACAGGATGCATTGACACACACTGTCAGTGAGGCTCTGGAGCTTTGTGTCTCACTGAGGAGTACCCTGCCCTGCCTGGAGCACAGCACACAGCCTGCTGTCCCAGCTCTGCTGATTGGGAACCAAGGGGAGCATGCTGAGTTACATGCATTTCCACAAAGAAAAACCCACAAATTGTGGGTATCTGCGTGTCAGACACGAGATGCCTCCAGACAACAGAAGCTCAAAAGATTAAGGGACCTAATCCTGCCTCTGTGCATCCGTACACAGCGGGTGACAGACACCTCTATAGGAATGGGTGTGCACACAAAGGGCTCCCACCTGCCCAGCCCCTCTCCCAGACCCGAGCCATCCTCCTCCCAAAGCACACGGCAGGAACTCACCTGGAGGACCAGACCGGCCCCGCCTGCTTCTTGGGCTTGGCGATCTGCTTCTGGTACTCCATCCAGCCGCTCACCAGCTCGTGGAGGATCATCACGTAGAGAAGGAAAATGAGAATCCTGGGATCCATTCGTGGCACTTCGGGATCTGCCTCATTGGGTACAGGTGGCATTTGCTCCGAGGGCAGCTCGGCCGGGGGGTTCTCAGGGACTGGAGGAGGACGCGGGGAAGGAAGGCTGCTGGGGAGCAGCTCACAGCCGGGCTTTGTGCAGAGCCAGTCAATGCTGTAAGAGCCTCCCTTGGGGACGAGCGGCTGGTGCCCTGCGCCAAGCAGCAGCAACGCGGCCGTAGTGGCTCCGGAGGGCTCCGCTAGCGGAGCGGCTCACATCTCCATCCCTTTTGTCTCTCTCGTGCTTTGTCTGCATCCCCCCGCAGCTCCTTCCACTTCAATCTGGGAGCAGCGCAGCGGCAGCTCCCGGCGATTGGCGGTGGGAGCGCAGGATGCCGCGCTGAGAGCCAGAGCCTGCGAGGAACGCAGCAAAGCAGTTGGTGACGAGGGAACCTCCGAGCTTCCTCCCGGCACCTCAGGTCTGCAGCCAGTGCTGATCTGCAGCATTGCTGAGTGCCGTGCAGCTGAGAAATGTTTTCTCCTGCTTGCTGCTTTTGCACTCTTGCGTTATTCTCCTTGCTGTATCCTTTACTTAAATCCTCACTGCTGTTCTCCCATGGTTAAGCTCTCGGGGGGGTCCCCAATGGTCAGGAAAACTCCCTGGAGGTGCCCAAGGCTGTGGATGGGCGCTGGGCACACTGAGCTGGGGGGCAGCCAGCCCAGGGCAGGGCTGGGGGCTGTGAGGGTCCTCCAACCCAAACCACCACCTATGAGTCTGCCCCACAGCAGAGCCCCTCTCCCAGCCCCTGGGCCCCATTCTGCTCAGCAGCACAGGACCCTGCTCAGCAGAGGTGGATGCAGCACCAGAGCCTCTCCTTTCCTGCCCCCAGGACCCCAGTAGCACTCCTCTACTATGACAAAAGCATGGTCCAGTCTTGTTCAGATACCTGTATATATACAGAGGGGAAAACAAACAAAACCTGACCCCTGTGGGGTCCCCAGCTGGCTGTTGGACACCGGGGTCACCGTCACCCTTCAAAGAGAAACACAGCAGCCACATCACTCCCAGCCTCCCCAGGAGCCCATCAACAGGATGTGAATCCACTGACTGTTACCTGCACTCTTGAGGCTGTTTCACAGAATCACAGAATGGTTTGAGTTGGAAGGGACCTTAAAGGCCATCAGGTCCCACTCCCTGCAGTGCTCACAGCCCCAGCAGCCTGACCTTGGCTGTCTGCAGGGATGGGACACCACCAGGTCTGTGCAACCTGCGCAGTGCCTCATTGCCCTGAGGGTAAAAAACTTCCTCTTACATCCAGTCTAAATCTCCCCCTCTTGTAGTTGGAAACCATTTCCCCTTGTGCTACCGAACAGACTCTGCTGAATTCTGTCCCCTTCCTTCTTTCTTACAGCCCCTTAGATACTGAAAGGAAGAAACTCTCGCCCTTTGCTACACAGCTGCAGCCACGTGCACAGAACCCAGGGATGCAGGCAGCTCCAGTTCCTCAAAGAGGAATGCAGTGTGCAGGGAGGGATGCTGATCACACTGTGTGTCTGTGTAGTAACTGAGCCCAATGGCAGCAGCCACAGCCCAGGCAAACACGCAGCCCAAAGCATCGCGTGGCTTTCCCTCTGCTAAGTAATGTTTCATTAATGAGTTCAGAAGTGCTGAGTAACTCCGGATTCAGAGCAGCAGAACTCACAGATGGAGTGAGAGAGTGAATGAAAAATGGGAATGGTGGGGCTCTGCATGAAAGCGGAGCCGCGTTGCTATGGCAACAGAGGCAGTTGCCAGGCGGCAGGAGATGGTCTGATGGTGGGACCAGCCATTCGGGAGGGCTTTTAGTCTAAAGACAACACCGGTGTGTTCCACATACGCAGCTCTTAATGAGTAAGGGCAGCGTGACTCCTTTGTTCCTACCAGCAGCACTTTGCACAGAATCAAAGAGAGAAATTACCCGGGCAAGGCAGGCAGAGTAGCACATAACAGCTTAACCCTGGTTTTGTGCGAGGGGCTCCAACTTATGAATACAAAATCCTTACAAAATAATCCTCTTGTTGCTGTACATTACAGCTGGATTGATTGCTGCTCCTCCTAAAGCCCCAGCAGCCGCTGAATCAACCACCTCACCTCTGCCCTTTGCCATCCACAGCATCCACTGCCTACATCTGCAATGCCTCTTTAAGTCTTTAAGCAGTCACCTGAGCCCTATCACACAATCCTAGCCTTAAAAATGCCACCAATCCATGCTTAATGAGATGTCAACTATCGCCAGGGCTGACAGCTCGTATTGTGGCAACTGGTTTCCAAACAGCAACTACTCACAAGCTGGGAGTTCTCTCACTAATGATCACAAAACGATAATAATCAGTGAAAAATACTTGCTCTGAGCAATCTGATCAACTCCACTGAAAGCTGCAGCTGCTCCCGTTCCAAAGAAACGTGTACAGAAATGAAACATTCTCCTTTGATCTGCTTCACCCCGCCGTGGGGAGCAGGATGTCAGTGTTTGCTAAGGATCATGTGTGGGACAGGGTGTGAATTGCTGCTAAATACATGGAGAGGGAAGCACTGTGCCTGACTGGTGCGTGTTGGTGTCAATCTGGGTTGGCTTTATTTGGGAACCAGCTGCAGCCCCAAGGAAGAATAAAGATCCCACTTCACATCCTGCCAACAACCCAGAGCAGACAGCAGCACGCTGGGGACTCCAAAGGGATGCAGTAAATATCAGCTGGGCAACTGCACACAGTGAGAGCCAGCAGCACCGGACAGACGTGCAATGAACTGAGTATGCATGACTACCAGGTAACACAGACACCCGTGTGTGTCCTTCATCCAAGACACTCAATCCAACTGGTTGGACTATAGGACCTTCAGAGGTCTTTTCCAACCTCCACGATTCTATGGCTCTAAATAAATGTTTCATTTAAGAGAGCTGGTAGGTGTCAGTTCCCACTCAAATTCATCACAGCCCCAAGGGCACATTGCAGCACCAAGGATCACCTTCATCCAGACTTCTTGGAAGCACCATCACCCCATTCTTCCACTTGGAAGGTGGCGTAGCTGACAAACAACCTGGCAAACCCACCCTCCCTCAAGTTGACAGAGCTCACAGAACCTCTAAAGGGCACCAGAGGAAGGCAGCAATAATTGTTCAGGGACCATAAATCGGGGTTAAACTGCATATCTGACTGATCACAGCGACTGGCTTTTTGGAAGGAACTTCTGAGCCTCCCTGGGAGGACACAAAGTGCTTCCTACACCTCCACACACACCGCAGCCAGAGCCCACAAGCACAGCAGTGCCAGGGCAGGTGAGGAGGAAGATAGATCCCTTCTCTGCCCCTTGGCCTCTCCTCAAGGAAGCTGCCTTAAGAAGTCCTTACTAATTACTCACTGGAGATTAAGCAGAGAACACGGTGTTGGTAACAAATCAGGCCATGACCTACCGGATGGGATGTTCTGTTGTTGCTCCAATGACATCATTTCACAAGTCCCTAATGGCTCTGGCCCAGTGACCCCGACACCTTGACTGAGGCTTCAACTGCTTCTTGGGGGAATAAACTTCACCGTCTCCTTCCCCTCACACACATGCAGCGCATCCTTCCTAAGCTCAGAGGACATCCAACAGAGCTGGAACAGAGGGGAGGGGGAAAACACAACTAGAACCAAGGCCAGGAGAGCACAGCTCAGGCAAAAGGGTTTCAGAGTTAAAATGAGCACCACCTCATTTGTCAGCATCTTCCACAGCTTTAACAAGAGACAAACAGGTGCTCTGAGACAGATTTCTTCTCGAGATTTTTAATTGCTGCTACCTATCCATGTGCTTGAAAAAGCAGTAATAAAAACCTTGTGTTGTGAGTCATCAGATTGCTTTGTATGCTAATGACTCATCACCAGGATTTATTAACGTTTCACCACTTACAAGTTCTGTCAACCCTGATCAGCCAACACAGCTTTGGTACAGCAAATGGATGCTAAAGAAAAACAAAACACAAAGCTCCAAAATAACTGTCTCTTGAGCTCTGGACTTTTTTTTCTATGACTACATGGGAACCACAAACAGCTCTGTTGGACTCGAGGACAGATACAGGAATCATCTTCCTTGATCCCTTGCCACAGAACTGACACCCGTGGGACCTGGAGAACAAGGGGAAGACACTAATGCTCACTTCCGGGGTGCTGCATAACACAGAGAATGCCCAGGAAGGGCTCAGATGGCAGCAAACATGGAGCTGAAACGCTGCCTGAGGAGTCCTCAGCACAGTGACCTGCAGTGGGGTGGAGCCGCCCTCCATTCCTGCCTTACACCCACCTGGAGCTATCAATATTGCAAGAAAACATCCTTATCGCCCCGTCACACAGACCTCTCTCTGCCTCTGGGAGAGTTCCAGCACAGCTACAGCATGGGAATGGGGAGCTTTCCTAGCAAGGATGTAGTGGGATATCTACTACAACACCTAGTAAAACGCTCCTGTTCTTTCAGAGCATGTTCCAGCCCAGAGGAACTTTGGTAGATGTTGCCCAGGCACTGAAACAGCAGAAGCAAGAACCACATTTCTTCCTGACTGCCAAATCTTCAAGCTAGTGCTGGTCAGGGAAGGGGTTCTGCCAAGCACAGGGCATGCCCAGCCCCAAAAGGAGCAGTTATCAGGCAGATAACCCCAGCCATGGGGAGATCCAGAGAAGCAGGACACCAAAAGGAGAGGAAGGCAAGAAAGGGCATGTGCAAAAGCAGCAGTACAGGCCCAGCCCAACATCAGCATGCCCAGGTGCTGCAGGTACTGGTACAGCAGAGGAGCCAGTGAAGAACACAGAACACAAACCCATCAGGTGCTTCCCTTTCCCTTCCTGCCATGCTTTTGCTGTCAGGTCCTTCAGCAGTAAATTGTACTTCACAACAGTAAATATTTTTTCCACCAATCCTGTGTAACCCAGACCTGGTTTTATCTGCTAGCATTTGGAAACCAAATTTTGGAGCTGTCAAGTACAGCATTGCATTTGCAGCACTCTATCAGTCCGCTAATGTACCTCCATCCAAATGAGTCGCTTCGAAGTTCAACATAAAATTTCAGTTAAATGTTAACCATCCAAAAAGCCTGCAGAGCCTCTCAGGGCTGTTAGTTACTACGATCTCCCTGAAAAATCACACCAAAGAGGATCAGATTTTTCAGGCTAATTAGAATTCATTGTAAAAATTCATCCCTAAGTCAGACACAGCAGGTTTGGAGAGAATACGCTGTTTTTTCCATACCACAGGTATCACATCCCCGTTGTAAAGACAAGCTGTAACATCAGTGTAAACAGAGGGCAGGCAGCTCCAGCTCCTTGCTCCGTGCCAGCTGGGAGGATTTCAGGCAGCAGCGCGCTCGTAGCAGGGCAGTCAGTGGTGCACTACCCTCTAGTGTGCACCGACTGCACTGCATGCAGCTTGCGATACGCACTGCACCTCGCTGCCAGTTGCAAAGGGCTCCATTTGGGGGACAAAGAGGAGGAAAAAGAGAAGGTAACTGTACACAGTTCGGTTGTTCTTCACCTGGCAGTTACACCACAGGACTGCACGATCTGACACAACAGGAACACAAACCTATCCTTGCCTACCTAGTTCTCCCAAAAGAAACAGACCAGCCCCTGCACAAATGGAAAACAAGGCACTGAGGTGATGAAGAGCACTTGCTTTCCTCACGCAGCACTTGAGATCTCAGGAGGAGGAAAATCACACAAAGAGGGAGTTCAGCAGCTTCTGGGAGGGATTTCCGTCTTTGCTCAACTACTTCTTTCTCTCCCTTAATTCAGCTTCAGGAAATTGAAAAGTCTCATCAACATGGCTTGGCACCAGGAGTGCTCAAGCCCCAAGAAGAAACAATGAGTGCTGGGAAAATAAAAGGACAAGAAAGTGACAGTGGGTGGGCAAATTCCAAGGGTTAATGGTGCCTGACACTCTGATAACTTTCTAAGAAGACTGGCTTGGCAGACAAGGAGAGAGCAGTTCAGTTTAGCTTGACTTCAGATGTCTTTGGACACAACTGCCTGAAGAACACATACAGCCCAATCATTTTGCTGTGGATCAGATAGCTGCATGGAAAACTGGCAAGACTCCAGTCCCAGAGAGTTGTGATCAACAGCACAAAGTCCAACTGGCAGCCAGTTACTCCTAACATTCCTCAGGGGTCTGTAACAAGGCTAATATTGGGTTGTGAATAGAGGCATTAAATAAAGACAGAACACACCCTCAGCAAATTTACAAATGATACCAAACTGTGGGAACGGCTGACACTGGACAGGGCTGCTGTTCAGAGGGACCTCAGTGGGCTGGAGAAATGGCCTAACAGAACCCTTAGGATCCTTATAGGTAAACACAGTCCTGCCCATAAGCAACCTTTTCTAGAGACACCCTAGTCTGAGTTAGAGGTAAGCAGAGACCCTCAGAAGTGCATTCATACCTGCGTTAGTCTGCGATTCAGAATCCCTCATGCAGGCACCTTCCTGTTTACAGAGGGCTGGTGAGATTTTTTTCATGTATATTGTATGTGCTGAAACCAATGCAAAGTCACCTGGTAAGCTCACAAAACTCATTCTTCTCCCAAATCCATCCTCCAGCACACTCTGCCTGATATTTACACTGAGGCAACAGTGAAAGCACAACAGGAATTAGCTGTAACAGTACAGACAGCAAACAGAGATAAGCCATGAAGAACAGTCTATTCTTTCAGTCAGGATTTCATCCCACCTACATCCAAACCCCATTTAAATTTGGGTTTTACTTCACTGGCTCCAAGATTCATTTCAAGCTCTTTCTTTGGAGAAAAGTGGCAGAGAAAGGAAAGCAAGAGACTGATTCAGTTTCTGGTGTTCTTCATAAGATCGTTGCTTCTTGGTCTAGTGACAGTGGTGGACACCCCTCACTAATGCAGCATGTTCTAACATGAAGTAAACAGCTAGAATCAGGAACAGGAAAGCACACCAGTGGAACTCATCTCCTCTGACATTTCTGTTTGCTGAGTATATATCCTATAAAGACCCAGAGGAGCACACTAACAGCCAGGAAAAGCTGGGTTAGCCTTCAGGAGCTCACACTACCTGCTCAGCCACATACTAGGCAGTCATTTGTAAGTTCTTGAAATAGAGGTAAAGAATACAAGATGCAAAGCTTAAAAATATGCCTTTTCTTTTTCAAAACAAAACAAAAAAAATTGTACAGTCAGTTGTAAGCAGACCTACAAGAAGACACTCACTCAGCTATCTGTAAGAAAAGTAAACCTCTGCAATGCACTGCATACAGAGTTTTCTAACCAGCAAGAGACAGTTGGGTAAACTGCAGTGTTTCCTGAAAGAGCTTTTTCAGTGGCTATTTTTTTGTTTGTTTCCACCCTGTGGGTAGAGACACTTGACAAGGCAGTACAGCACCTTCAGGCTGCTGAGCACTAAGCTTGTTTTGCTGTCTCACTCTTGCAATACAAACACAGCTCAGCGAGAGGCTGGTGTGGGCACAGTGGGCAAGGGCAGTTCCATGGAGGGAGTCTCGGTCACTTCGGCAGGACTAGGCTTGCGAAGCTCCAGTTTCTCAGTGAGCTGGTTATGAAGCTCCTTCACAGCCTCCCCGCTCTGCAGAAGGAGATTTAGGGAAAGGAAAAACAGAGGATTCAGACTTAGTTCCTGCTGCTACTAACTGCAGCACTAAACATGCAATTAACCTCCATGTTTTAACACAAACCAATGCAGAAAGAGGAAGTTACAAGGTAATTAAGACAACTTGGAAAGCTGCTATCTGAACAAAGCACACATTCCACTAAGCAAGGCCTGGGAAAGGCAGCTGCTTTCATTTGCAATTAATTTTCCATTTCTCATTACCTGTTTGGTGGGTTCCAAAGCCTTCTGGAGAGACTCTAATTTGGCAGGCGCCACTTTATGATGCAGATGAAGCAGCAATCTTAGTACATGTCTGTGTACATTCTCCTTTCTGAAACAAAGCAAGGTTTAAGCAGAGAAACTGTTACACACAAACACAACTAAGGACTGACAGCTCTGTTGTAATCTTACAAAATCCCTAGGAACTGCTTGCATGTTATAAAGCGCTAACCCTGCCTCAGATCTCCAACTAATTCATATAGGGCTGAACTAACTGTAACAGCCACAGGGAAGGTGGGGTGGATTTTAAGCAGAGGCCGTAGCATAGAGCAGCATTTTCTCTCTCTCACCTGTACTGGATGAGCCATATGCACACACAAACTCACTTCCTCGGAGGAAAATTAGATTTACCTTGAGCATGCAGTGAGAAAGAAGCCATCAAAGAGACCGGTGCAGAATTCTTCAACTGCAAATTCATCACCCAGCAGTGTGAGGTTACCAGTGAGGAGATGCAGAAATATATCACTGAAGGCCAAGTCGCTGAATGTCTCGACTGCACAACATAAAAGAGACTCCTGATGAAATCTTAGTGAAAACTTTTCCTTACTTGCTTTTACAACTGGTAGCCCAGGCAGTAACCCAGATCTCAAACGTATCTGTCTACATGCAATTACTGTGAGCAGCTGCAAAATTAAGTCACCTAAATTTTTATCTTTCAGATAAGTTCCTAAGAGCTCTCAGCTAATCCTATTGGTTAATACAGCTTTTGATGCAAGGAGCTACTGACCTTCAGTCACTACCCCTAAGTTCTTGGATCAGCAGGAAAAAATATCCTAATTGCAGACAAAAAACAAATGTAATTCTGCAGGGCTTTACAAGTAAGTCACCAAAGGAAGCAAAAGCAGAATGCATGCATTTATCTCTGAAATCAGTTTCATTTCAGGCTGTTACTTGACCCCTGGGTCTCCAAGACAAAGGAAGCAGCTGCAGAACAGAAGACAAGACAAAAACTCACCTAGTGCTGGCAGGAGCCTGAGGAAAGCATTCTTGTTCCTCTGTTTAGTTATATGAAGGATATAGTATAGCCCAATCTCACAAGCTATTCTGTTCTCCTGCAAGAATCTGTTACAGAAGAAGCAAAGCTAATTAATCCATTAAAATATTGCTTTTTGCTTTTTTCTTGAAAGAGATTAGAACAGTGTTGGATAGGAATCAAGCAGATATAGCAATGGTTAAACCTCAGAGCCATAGGAAAGCAGCTACTCAGCTGACGGTCATCACTAAATCCACTGTCACAGCCAAGGAAAATGTTACCATTCAGCAGACATTGCATTATCTCACAATTATACAGTTGGATCCTGGTCATGAGCATTTTAAGAAGCATTAATGATAAAAGTGATAATTTTAAAAGGGATTTAAAAAAAGCTCAAGTAATTTTAAGTGAAAGAAAGCACAGCAGTGTTTTGTTTTATGGATTCCTAGAAGTCAAACATCAGCACTGTCACAGAGCAAACAAATCCAACTAGTGGGATTCAGTACTCCAGATCATGGAACACAGATAAGAAATGTGCTGGAAATTAGTGCAAGATCTGAATAGGAGAGAACACAAAGAGGATTTTTAATGATCTCTTTGAAGCCTCCAGAGTGATAAGTTATCAACAGAGAGTGTCTGTGTGACAAAGATGTAAAACAAGATGTACAATAGCTCTCCCCAGACAGTACGCATGGGCACTTATCCAGCTGCACTCAGATGAAATGGTATCACTTCAGCATTCACCATTCACTGCCTAGAGAGTCACACTATTTGAAAACAGTACTACAAAGTACCTTCATATTCACCCTGATGTAAAAACAGTCAAAGCAAGAAACATACTTTATGTAGATAGATTTCAGTTGAGGAATCATGGTGGAAACCCATTTCAGTACAAGTAAAGCGTAGGTTTGATTAACCAGGACTAAATCCCACTCCCAAAAGAGTCTTTACAACATACAGCATTTTCTTCTGTCAGTGTTGATTGCCTTCTTGATATTCTGCTTTAGTAACAAGACCAGTGTGTAAAAAGTAGCTGGGAACACAGATTACGTACTTGGTGAAAGCCTCGGGGATGGTGCTGGGGTAGGGAATCGGCCCCTTTTCCTCCGAGGGCAGTTTCTGATCTACATTGAATGTGTGATCATCCACCACAAAGGACATCAGCATAGGAAGGAACTTTGTAATCAGCTCAGCTTCCTTAAAGGGATAGAAGGAGAGAGGAAAAAGGAGAATGCTTTCATCAGTCATTTCACACCATCTAATAACTCCACAGCACCCTAGCAGATACTGAGGCAATGTTACATGCTCCACCCCACATTTAGGAAAACAAGCTTTCAGACAGTTCATCTTAGAAACCGTAAGGGTCAGATATCCCCATAAATGAAATGGGTACACAAAGCTTACAGCACGCCCATGTGAGCTGCTGCACAGTGACCACTTACATGCTCTTTTGAAGGAAGCTGTTGTTGAAAAATATGCAGAACGCTGACTTGAAGATTAAATCAGGGACACAATGCACACTGAATAAGAAACAGATCTAAAGAAGGCTCACCATTTTTGGTTCCTTGAAGACTTGACTGTCAATCATGTCCCAGGCTCCCTGTCCTAAAGACAGCATCCTAAGGAGCAGCAGCAGATCTGGGCTTTCCTCGAATTTTAAAGAGGGGGAGAAAAAACAGCTAGTTTCATCTTCTACAATTTACATATACAGGTATTTATCTGGAAGCAGTGGTTTACATTCAAAGCCCTCCTGGACTAACAGCAGTATCAAAGACTGCTAGAGGCATTCAGTTCTCAAATGTAATTGGTAGCCGATTCCTAAAATGGGAATCAAACAGCTGCAAGAAGAACACACAGCTGAGAGCTGTTCTTTGTAGCATTCTACAACGTGCTAAGACGCATGAAGACAATCTGAGCAGGACACTGTTTTTGAAGGTGTCCAACCAAATTAGGATACTGAAATATAACGTGACAGGATGAATCAAATCATCTCAGCAGAAGTAAGAAGTAGGAAGTGTGCATAAAAACAAGTTTTTTCCTTTATACTCTGCCCTGAAGCCAAAACAATCTTCAATTTTAAACTGCTGTGAAGAAGCTATTCAATCTAGCAACAAAATTTGACAACTCAGAGATGAAGACAGCAAATGCCTCACACAATTCAGTTGTCTGTAGGGCTCCTTCCCTTTCCACTGAAGCTCCTCCTGCAGACACTCTGTGCAGGAACTGCACTGTACTGCAGCCAACAGAGCAGACCAGAGTCAAATGAGCCATCACATTTACCATGGCAGGGAATAAAGGCTGCTGCTGTTTAGTGCACAGCTGAAAGGACAAAGTAGGGGTGTACGTGCACATACAGCTGTCAGGACAGAACGGGCCATACAAAGAAAGAATTAATGGTCAATTCAGATTGCTCCAAAATGCCTCTCTTCACACAGCACTCCTGATGGTCTCTAAGGTATCTGATACAAACAGGAAGCCAGTACTACATTTCTCTTATTTCAACTTACAAATGCATTTGAAAACTTAATCCTACTTCTTCTACATGGCCAATTGTGTGCTGATGAATGCTATTCAACTAAGACTAGGGTCACGTTAGGTACACTTGCTGCAACACTCACCCTGGGTAAGGTGTCCTGCCCAACTAGGTCCTGCAGGTGTCTTATGGTACTCAGGGCTAAGGTGTTAATGGCAAAGGGATCACACAAGATCATCGATAAGTCCCTGAGAGAAGAGGCAAAAGTCAAATAAATACATGTCACACCTAACATTCAATGCAGCAGACTAGTTTCATACCCAGCTGTAGGATACTAGCTTCTTAAGACATGTCTCGCTGAACACAGAACAAAGCGTGTTGTTGTAATCCTGCAATCCTGTCAACTATTAATTGCAATATCAGAGCAGTACATGCAGTGAATCAACACAGAACCCAGAAACTACTGCATTAAAAGGCAACAATACCTTAACTATTATAACAAGAAACTCAAGTTTCTGTCTTTTGTCACCTATGGTCTTTAGAGCTGAAATGAAACAGGAGAGCTCAGTTACAGTTACAAGGTCACAGAGAAACCTGCAACAATTACTCAAGGTAACAAGTATTACCAAGGATCTCACCAGAAGGCTCCTGAATATGCCCCAGTGCAATAATGTTGCTGAATCTACTGCACTTGACCATGTAGAAGAACTACAAGCTGCTGGCTGGTTTTAGGGAAGAATTAACACCTGAAGTATGTAACTAGACAACTAGAGCCCAACTTGCAGTCTCTCAATAAAGAGCCTAAGCAGCTTACCCCAAAACTTGCTCTTGTCCTTTCTTCACTCCATCCAGAAAGCCTTGCAGTTCCCGAGCTCTCTTGTTGTCCACAAACTTCTCCCGAATGCAGGCATCAAGGCACCATGTGAACTACTCAGAAAATGAGAATGTTCAATGTCAGTGACAGAATGGCAGCAGGTATGCACAGGAGTGGATGAAACAGAAAATTCTCCAGTAACATCCCCAGCTGCCCCACATGGCTAATACCTTATGACAGGGGTCAACAGTGCAGATTTCACTGATTTCCAGGTCATGCAGCGACATCAGGAGCTCTGCCCTCAGAGTGCAGTAATGCACATTCCTTGTCCGGAGGAACAAAGTTCTCAGGAACTGTAGCACCATGTCGTAGAGCTTCACATTCTTCCCAATCATCTGAGTCAGCTTCTGAACCACCTAAACCCAAAGTGGACGAACATGCACTCAGTACCAAGAGACAGATAGGATCTGAAAAGCACTTCTCTAAGAGATGGTCAGCAAATCTTTCACGGCCATACTGAAAGAACCAGGAATTTCAAAAATGGCTCTCTTGCAAAATAAATAAATTAATAAAAAAATACAGAAACATCTGTAAAGTTAAGGTGCTCAGCTATACCAAAAGGCAATAAACAGTACCTGATATCAAATATTGTGATCTGTAATTAATAAAACATGGAAAGCAGCTCACTTTTCTTTGGAAATCTTTTTGCATTTCTAACTACTTCCAGGTTACAGGACATGAGAATGAAGGTGAAGACTGCAGTGCAAACCTAAAGGAAACAGCACCAGAGCACTTGCTCTAAAAGTGGGCTTTTGAAAGCAAAACTGATCTAAAATATATCCTCCAAGTAAAAGAGACAGTATGCTCTGAAATTAAAGCATTATATTGCCTTATCACCGCTATTCCTTAGCATTCTCAATAGCAAGATCCTTACAGAAACTCTGATATTTCCCTTTTGGAGCAAAGGCCCCATGAGGTGAAATGACCGATTACAGCTAAGCCAATTAATGGCTTGCTGTTGCCAAAAAGGAAAGAGACCCACTCCTAACACCTATGCTCCTCCCTCCCACATCAAGCTTGTCAGTGAAATCCAGCCCAGTTTGATCCTGATGATCTCATCTTTGAGCACATTCAAAATGAACACTCCACAAAGCGATGAGGTTGACTGGAAGCAGATAAACAACATTCAGAAACATGCTGTAAGAGATTCCCTTGTCTTACCTCTCCCTGACGTCTTGCTTTGGGAGATGGACTGAAGAAGTTGTGCAGGACAGAAATATCATTGCTGAAGAGAATATTTTCTTTCTCCAGGATATATTGCTTGAGCAGTGGAGATACCTCATCACCAAACAGAGCCTGGTTATCCTGCCAAATCTGGCGCTTCACCTCCACTGCACATGCTTTATACAAATCCTTATCAGCCATTACTAACTTCAGCTTCTTCTCAGGCACCTACGAGCAACAGAACAGTTACCTCTGTGTCAAGAACCTCATCTGCCTGACTTTCCAGCAAGTAACTGACTGCAAAAGACATCTAAATCACAATCTCAGGTAGCCTGGTAATTTACATAACAGTGTAATTAAATAAAGTATCACAGACTCGTCTTTTGCCTTCCCTACTTCAGTAGCAGTAAGCCAATCCAGAGAAATTTATCTTTCTAAGCAAGCAAATAACAGTTTTTCCTTACTCCTTTCTAATGGGACAAAAGATTTTCTCTAGATCTATGACACTGTGATTTGGGGTTATTCTGAACGCTTCTGCTCATAAAAGCAACAGTTCTGAATCCATTATCATAGAATGGTTTGGGTTAGAAGGGACCTTTAAGATCATCTAGATCCAGCCCCCTATTATAGGCAGGGACACCTCCTGCTAGATCAGGTTGCTCAAAGCCCCACCCAGCCTGGTAATAACCTAAAGTACAAAACTGTTTTTAATAAGGCTGCCCCTTGAAATCTTTGTTTCACAAATCTGAGTCTCTATCCTGTATCCTTCTAATTACCTTCCACAAAAACGTTCAGCTTGCCATAGGTTTTCATATCAGCTGTAGAAAAATGCACTTTCTAATGATTTTGACTACTTTTAGTAAGCCGTGTGTATTGAATAAGATAGGGAAACTGTCTCACCTGATTTTGAGAAACTAAAATGCTTTTTAAATTACCAAGCTGTTATCCAGACACAAGATTCCAGTAAATACTCAGTCAGTTGCATTGATACTTGCAGAACATCTGCAGCTGGAGCCTACAGCCCAGCCAACAGCACAGACAAGAGGAGTCGTACAACAGAGATGTAACAGAACAGACCACCATGGACATAACAGATCAGGGCAGCCTAAGCAGCAGTTTTACCTTGGGCAAGTGCTTCATGACACACATTACCACAGGCTGTATGGAAGGCATCTTGACCAAGGAAAAGCTTTTCTCCAGGAGATCTTCCAGCTTCTTGTACCTGAGAACACATAAGACCATGAGACTCCAATTACCATTTAACTGCAAGGGACCAAAATGGCTCATCTCAAACACTGCAACTTGAGCCCCCAGAAGACTCCAGTCTTTTCCAGAAGCCACTTGCCCACTGCAGACAACATTCACATCAAATCCTCGCTCACCCCAAATAAATAAGGAGCCTACAGACCTTTCCTCCACCTTCCCTTCCAAGGCGATGGCCGAGACCCGCTCCAGCAGCTTCTCCCTCAGCTCGTCAAACACCGACTGGTGGAACTCCAGCCGGGGGGTGCCGTGCAGGTCCAGGAAGGGCAGGGCCGACTGCAGCGAGGGCAACAGGACCCCATTTTCGGTCTGCCAATACAAACGGGGGACAGGGGCAATCAGCAAGTGACAGCGGGGGCTGCTAAAAGAAACAGTAATCAATAAAAGGGGCAAAAGAGCACAGAGCAAAGCACAGACACCCGCGGCCTTCTCACCCCAAAACAAAGCACGGACGCCACCCGGGGCCTTCTCGCCCCGCCGTCTCCATGGCGACCCGCCCCACCTGGAACTGCTCGATGGCCTTCAGCGGCTCCGTGCAGTTGGTCAGTGTCTCCTTGAGATCCTCGCCGTTGGCCACCCCCAGCTCCTGCAGCCCCGCGTACATGGCAGCCGGCCGCCCCGCCGGGCCCGCTCCCGCCGCGGTCCGTCCGCTCCCGGTCCCCCAGCGCGGTGCGGTCCGACGCTCGCTCCGTCCGTCCGGAACTCGCTCCGCCAAACAAGCGTTCCGGGAAGCTGCGACCTCGCGGGGAAGGAGGGAACGAGATCGGGAAATGCAGCCGATATTACACAGGGTGATGTCTCAGAAACTGACTGTTTAACATTTCTGTCTGGCTGAGCTATTCTGCTCAAGGCTGAAGCACCGCTTTAAGTTCCAGATGTCCTCCTTATCTCGGAAAAACAACCTTCCTGAGATGGAACTTCTCTTCAAAGACCCAAGAGCCATAAATGAGGAACAGCAAGAACAGCCATCCAGAGGAGGTACAAGTTCAAGACAGTGGCCAGCCAGAAGGGACGAGGTGTCCTTGTACCCATGGATAACCAAAGAGTGGGACACCTCCCCAAACCACCACCAAAGAACACCGAAGGCCCCAGCTGAGCTCAGGCAATTCAAATACGTCATGTAACCTTGTACATACATAATTCTATGTATATGCAATAGGAAGGTGTGGCTATGAGAGACAGGGACCTGTTGGGGCACATCCACAGGAGGGCCACAAAAACTCACCAAGGAATGGAACACTTCCCTGTGAGGACAGGCTGAGAGCCGGGGCTGGGCAGCCCAGAGACGAGAAGGCTGTGGGGAGAGCTGAGCGGCCTGTCAGTATCTACAGGGCTGTGAGAAAGAATGGGACAGACTGTTTGACAGCACAAGGGGAAATGGTCTCCAAGGAGCTGTGAGTATCCCTGTTTATTGCAGGGGAGTTGGACTAGATTGCCTTAAAGTGTCCCTTCCAACTCAAACTATTCCATGATTATCACAAAATCATAAAGGTTGGAAAAAACCTCTAAGATCATCTAGTCCCACCATCCCCCCCACCGGTACTTCCCCCTCAACCCTGTCCCTAAGTACTACCTCTCCCCTTTTCTTGAACACCTCCAGGGACAGCAACTCCACCACCTGCCTGGGCAGCCTGTTCTAATGCCTGAATACTTCCTGAGAAGAAATTCTCCCTAACATCCAACCTGAACCTCCCCTAGTGCAGCTTGAAGCCATTCACTCTCGTCCTATAATTACATATGAGATAAGTAAGTGATGAAAACTTACTGGTTTATAGACAGAAGCCAGCATACAGACTGTGCACTAGATTTGTGGGAATATCCCACCTCACACCTTGTGCAGAACAAATCAATGTCTCCTCTCCAAAGACTTGTAAATCTCCCAAAACACGGCCAAAAGACAACAGACAACAAGGGAAAGGGGGCTCTTCCACAACCATCATCCAGAGTGGAAAAATAATCCCACTTTTGTGCTTTGTTCTCCATGGGGATGCTGAGAAGGAGCATGCAGGCACTGATAGTGATCCCAGCTTGGGTGGACAAACGGCCCAAGCAGCCACCATAGCAAAGGGCAAGCCATCCAGAGCCTAATGCACATGGAAACCCAAACACAAAGATGTCTTCCAGTATGCCAAAAACACCCCTCACAGACAAAGGCATGCTGCAGGGAGTGCCTCAGTCCCACAGTGGAGCCGTGAGCAGCTCTCAGATGAAAAGGAAACCCAGCTACAAGGAGTTTCCTGACTTCTAATCTTGGCAGCTCTCGCTAGCACTGCCAGGCACGGAATACCAAAGCGATGAGAGTTTGTTTAATAAGCAGAAAGCAGGCAGTGTTCACCCAGCATTTTTGTTTACCTCAACACCATCGCCAAGGGCGGTTTCGAGGTTGCAGCGCTGTTAAGTGAGCGCAGGGATGGTACAAAGCCACGGCTGCACCAACTGCATGGCCGGCCAAAGGACGCGTGGCTCAGCCCATGTGCTTCTCATGGTCCTGTGGCTTGGGGTTGGGCTGCAGCCAGAGTCTGGCCCCAGCCCCGCCTCTCTCCTCTTTTTAAAGCCTGTTGAAAGCAGCTGCTGTCAGATGTGGGCTCTGTGCTGCTCCTCTGCTTCCTCTTTCACTCTCTGAAGAAGTATAAAGTGCTTCATGTCTTGGCGTGAGCTCCTTCCCCCCTGGCTGGTGATCGTGGCAGGACTGACAGGCATCGTGCTGCTCTGCGTCTCCACCAAAGATGTGCCTGTTGCCCCACTCAGGACCAAGGTAAGAGTGAATGTCTCTGCCATGGGTGGGCAAACTGGAGTCCATGCAGAGCAATATGCGGAAGACAATGTCCTCAGCTCCAGGGCTGCTTCTTAGGGAGAACTTGCCAGTTTCCTTGTGCTCCTCCCTGGTGCAAGCCAGGTATCTGATCTACAAACACGTGCATTGTTTTATACATCCATTGCACTACTGAGTGACTTACTAGCCTGAAATAACAGATTGAGGGGGAATCAGAACAAGTCTGTGAGGATGGGAGGCCATCCTTCAGCAAGCTGTGGCTTTTCCAACCAAAGACAAACCACCTTATTTGGGCCCAAGTGCCCAGATGCTCAGGGAAGGAGCAGGCTGACCATCATCCATCCTTCAGCAGTGATGTTCGGTGCAGGCAGTGAGGAGCCACAGCTTCAACACAGGGAAAGAGCTGCATCCCTCTTGAAAGCCGGTAGACCTTTATTTCCTACTTCTCTTCTTCTATCTCTTTCTCTCTCGTTTTCAAGCAAATATTCAGCCTGCTCGATTCAGCAGTTAGATCTGCTCGTGCTTCTTGATGCAAAGCTACTGAGATAAGCTCAGTTGCATGACGTGGTTTAAAAGAAGTAGGTTAACATGCAAGTTTAGAGGCACTGCCTTCCCTCATGCTTGTCAGACTGAACTGGATTTTAAAAGAATCTTATTGCTCCAAGTTCTTCCCAGCAGCTCTGTCCTTCCCTGACGTTGATCCATGGCATCAGTGCAGTGACCCCTTGCACTCCCAGAAGAGCCTCTCATTTTGTGAGGGAGAAAAAAATCCCAGCTTCTCTGCCAAAACCACTTGTTTCCTCTTCTCCTAGAGCAGCTGACACATCCCTGCCAGAAATATGAGCTGTCACTCGTGTAGGAGGATGCCAGCAGGCTCGGGTAGAACTGCGTCCTTCTGCATTCTGCTTGGGTCTGGCTCCAGCACTGAGCCCAGTGAAGCTGGAAGCTCTCAGAAGGGTGCAGGCAGTGCTCATGTCTGCAGCCAGGCTCCATTTTCTACTAAAACCTTTCTGACAGCACAAACCTCTCTGAAGGTTTCCCCTCCCACTCAGTCAGTTATGAATATTCCTGTGCAAGATGTAGGTAAGGCCATACACCTGATTCCTTATGTAGGAGGTGTCCCACACTGGGGCAGAGAAGTGAAACCCTATGCTAACACCAAGGCTGTTTTGAGCGTGGGCTGTGGGGTACTCCAACTCAGTCAGTATAGCATCATAGAATACTTTGAGTTGGAATGGACCCACAAAGTGTGTGCCCAACTCCTGGCTCCATACTGGGCCACCCAAACAGACCAGACCCTGCACTGCAAGGAGACCAAGAAAGGCCTTCTTGGTTTTCTATGCAACAAGAGAACATGGCAGTGCATAAAGTGTTGAGAAATCTCACACTGGCAACCCCACAACAACAAAGAAATGAGCATTCAGTGGTATTTAACCAAAATGTTTTTGGCATTTTCCAGTACGGCATTGTTCTGGATGCCAGCCCATCCCACACCATCCTGTTCATCTATCAGTGGACCACTACTAAGGCAAACAAGACCGGGGTGATCCAAGAATGCAGTTCCTGTATGGTGCAAGGTAAGGTGCCAGATTCATGCTTGCCGGTCTCTGGGATTAGCATGCAATAGAATAAAACAGAAAAAAAATTATGCATGGTCCATTACTGCAACTTCCTTAGCTCCTATATCAAGATAAGGCTGCTGAGCTCCTCACCTGGGGAGATGGTGAGCAGCAACGGAGGCAAGCCTGGCAGGGTGACTCCTGGCAACTTCTCCCTCCTTCGCACTGTGCTCCAAGCATGACAATTCTAACCTCCTGTGCAGGGTTTGACAGTAAAAGCACGAATTGAGTTTTCGGTGTCACATTCTGGAAAATACTGGGGTGTTCCTCACTAGTTTGAGTCACATCAGCCCCACAAATGCCAACAAAAAGGGTTTCATGCCTTAATGCTTGGGGCTTCCTTTTTTTTTAATCTCAGTCGTACTTTGATGTTGAACTGTGATTATCACAGGATACTGGGAAACCCTGAACTCTCAGTAGCAAGGCAACCAGAGAACAAGCAGAGGACTGATGCTGTTGCAGACTGCTAGCAAAGCAAACCACATACAAATAATACAAGGCTCTCTGAAACCTGGTGCATCCTTTGATTACTGCCATGGTCACACAGTCTGGGTTAAAAAAAAGCAGCTGTAGCTCAGTGTTCAAAGCCTTATTTGAAACTGCTGTAACAAGTTGCCAGCAGTAGGAAGAGACCAAGGCAAGTCTCCTTCCCAGAAGAGAGAGGCAGTCCTTAGTCTGCATGGCCATAGGCAAGTGGCAGTTCAGCTCAATGCAGAGCCTAAGAGACCAAAGCTGATGGGAGGGAGACCCATAGCCAGCAAGGCGAGAGGAGCAGAGGATGAGGAAGAAAGTCTCTTTCTGGGTAGTAGTTTAAAACCAACACTTAAAGCCACAATGAAATGTGCTGGCAAGACTTGTCAGGGCTTGCATGCAGCTTCCCTGTGCAGGGCACCAGCTTCCTCTAGAGCAGAGGTGCCCTGCTTGCAGGCTGCGGGTTCAGAAACTACCTCCCCCAACACAGAAGGAAGTGGCTGGAGGGAGGACTGACAGTGGTTTCAGCACTGCCTGCATGGCTTTTTGCTTATCATTTATAGTGGTCAAAGCCACACTTATTCCCTCCCCTCTGTGGGCTGAGACAGCTTCAGCTGTTGCAGCAGCCATGAATCTGATTCACGGTCACTCACAAGGTATCTTAGCAGCATAGCTGGGGTTAGGTCAATGCAAACTGGCATTCCCATGTTTACCATTTTGCTCCCAGAAGAGCAAGATGGAAGAACAAGAACTCTCTTGTTCCACCTGTGAAGAGTGCTGTCTTTATGCGTGTCCTGGAGGCTCTCTAATAACAGCTCTCACTTCTCCCACATATTCCCATAGAAAATTCCATTCTTTCCCCTGATCCTCAGGTCCAGAAATCTCGAACTACTCAGATTCTCCTCAGAAAGTAGGAAAGAGCTTGGATACATGTTTGAACTGGGCCCAGAGCAAGATCCCGGCAGAGCAGCACAGCCAGACTCCCCTGTACCTGGGAGCAGCCACCAGCATAACGCAGCTGAAGTGAGTGCACGTTGCAAACCCACACCCAGCGATCAGCTGTTCTTGCCACCAGTGCTGTGCAAGGGGAGAGGGAAGCAGCAGCAGAATTATTATATGTGACACCATGCTGCTACCCAAAATGGGCAAAACAGCACATGTTCTGCAGCTGTGCCCACCATGGGCTGCTCCTGGCAAAGCACAACAAGCATGCCTTCTTTTTCTTTTCTATCTAGCCTCAGCCATCCCACTCGCTCTGATGATCTCCTTGCAGCCTTGACTGTGGCCCTGAAGTCATCCCCCTTTGACTTTCAGGGGGTACAAATCTTGTCCATTCCAGACAAGGAAGCATTCAACTGGGTTGCTGTTAACTACATTCTGGAGAACTTCTTCAAGGTAAAGGATCTTTAAGGGAGGCAGGTTATATCCGGCACCAGCCAGCTGGGGAGCGTGATGTGATATGGTTAAAAATGAGTTGAAAGACCAAAGATAGCATTGCCTATGCAAGCTCACATCACTGCCCTAATTTTCTGAACAACACATCAAGGATGCTCACACCGATAACTTTAAACAGCCTGGCCCTCACTCCTCTGATCAGGTCCCTACAGTTCTAGCTAAAAGCAACTTTCAGATGCATTGCTGCTGCCTGCAGGATGCTCTGCAAGCATCACTGGAAACCGCCTTCTTACTCTCTACCACCACCATCTTCTCCCCTGCTCACACCACGGCTTAGATCAGCTATACCAGGTGGTGAGCCTTGTTTGCTCTCACTCTGTGCAGATGTCAGCCATTGCACAGGCACTTTTCCCTCCAAACCCAGTGATCTGGCATCCTTGTGTCCTGTGGGGGGAAAGAAACAGGTGGGCTGTACTGCACTAGGAAGTTGCTTTCTCTGTGCACTAGTGTTTGCATCTGGCTAAAACCCTGATGTAGGAAGTCTTAAGAACTACTTTTCTCTGTTTCTTCTTGGGTCAGTACGACTGGCGAGGACAAATGGTCCCCTCCAGAAATGGGATGGCAGGAGTCCTGTCCATAGGAGGAACCTCAACACAGCTCACTTCCAAGGTAGAAGAAGGGAACCAGATACCCAAGGAAGGAGTAAGGCTGCAGCTGTATGAGCAGACACATATAGTATACACCCACCACTGTCCCTGCCATGGCACAGACCAGCTCCGCAGCAGGCTGCTCTCCACACTCATACAAGTGAGTATCTGCCAACAGGTCTCTTGGAAGGTTCCTGGTTATTACATCAACTCTTTGCCCCAAATGGCAGCTGCATAAGGTGTAGCTGCTTATAGGCAAATGTCAGTCCATGTCTTTAGTAGAGAGTGGTCACATACCTTTTGCAGCATGCCCACACAATTACAACATGCTGTTGTTCTAACATAGTGTTAGAAAACAACAACAACAAACAACTCTTACTTATCATGTGCCTTTTACCTATAAAGCCTTGGGATGCCAGCCTCCTCCTTCACTACCTGTGCCCTTGTTTTATTCTCTCTCTAGGAACAAAGAAGTTCTAAAGCTGTGCCTAATCCCTGCTGGCCCCTCAGCTACTCCCAGGAAGTGCAGTGGAACTCAGTGCACACAGGGCCTTGTGCTGTCAGTGATGACACACTGGATATCCCCAACCCTGACCAGGTCTTCAACATCACCGGCACCAGCAATCCCACTGCCTGCATGAGACTTGTGCAAAGCCTGCTCAATTCTTCTTCTTCCTGCAGCTTCTTGAATAATTCCCCCAAAAGTGCTGACAAGCTCCTCCAAACCAGGTTTCTGGTGGGTTCTCCTTTACTCTGGGGTAGGCAATTAGTGCTGGGAACACAAGAAATGGGACCAGCTCAGTCATTAATGAATACAGAGGGAACAGCCACAGCATCTTCTACTAGGCAAGTTGGCCAGTGCTCTGCTCAGTGCCACTCAAGCACTCCTGCCCTCTCCCCATCACTGGAGACAGACATTCAAATAAGAACCACAGGCTTCCCACCAAGAGCAATGAAAAAACCTTTTCATTCCATCCTTCCAGCAGTGTCTGCTTGTCAGACTCTGGGGCTCCACTGAGCCGTAAAGGAGCTCACATGATCCAGCCAGGGTAGGGCAAGAATGGAGCCGTGCTGAGCAGGTCCTCCTATACCAAGTCCTTAAGATCCATTCCCACTTTGAGCAGACATCCAGGATGCTCCACCACACATATCTGTATCAGAAACCTTGGATCTATAATTAGGATGTTAAGCCAGGACCAGTGCAGGATCACAAAGATAGTGAATTTCAGAGGAGGCATCCAGAGGGATGAAGTGACAATTGTTTTTGCTGCCATTGTAGGTGATTTCTGAGGCCATGGACTTCCTGAGGAAAACCGCACCGTCTCCTGACTTGGGTCAGGCAGTCAACAAGCTTTGTGAGATGTCTGTCAAGGAGGTAAATGGACTAATTTATTGTACAGGGGTAGTGGGAAGCCAGGAACCTTTTGGAAAAGCCCATGTGGGTCAAAACTAACAGTTATAAATCACAGACTTATTTTCCTTCCTCTCCAATCTCAGCTGCTACTCTTGGTACACTTACATTTAATCACATGAGAAGCCAAGATACCTTACACTGCACATAGAGGAGTAAACAGGAAGCCTGTCTACTCACTCCTGCACATCATTCTGATCTTCCTGTTATCCTTTGTTCATTCAGTGTAAGGAACACATCTGCTCAGACTCCAGGGACTACCTCACTTCATCTGGGCTCACGCAGACCAAGCCACAGGGTCTCCAGAAGTTCTTCCTCAGTTCGTGTCTTATGAGGGCACCTTCATTTGAAGCATAAAACAACCAGACATCCTTTTCTTACTGAGATCTAAACTAGCCATTGCTTATGGGGTGGAAAAGTCTCAATAGCAGTTCCCTAAAGTTTTCTCTTCTGTTTAGAAGGGAAAGGCCTTGTTAGCGATCCTGCTGAGAGAAAGGCTGCAGCATTGGCTCAGACTAACTAGAGAGCAGAAAGTCATACCAAGCAGCTGACCTGCAATGCAGCTGTAGGAGACCTGGCTGCCAGTGCTGAAGCTCTTCAAACTGCCAGGTCCCTTAAAGAGATTGGGAAAAAGGCACTGAGAGCTGGCACTGGTCTCAAGACCACAGCCCAGAGTGATAGGACAGGACTGAAACCCCCTGCTCCAGTTCTGCAGCCAGTCCCAGGCAAAGGGACCATTTCTAACATGCCTGAAATCTAACTATTGAATATTTACTTTTTTTCCCCCTCTCCTTTCATTCTTCCTTTGGAAACAACACCAGCTAGTCAAGGAGTCCCAGTCAAGCCTGGATGCACTTGCTGATTACTGCACTGTATCTGCCTTCATCTTTCACCTCAGCACAAAGGGATACATTTTTGACTTCAATCAGTCTGTTCAGGCTGCATTCCAGGTCAGTTATCTACCGTCTGATACATCCAACTTAAGGGTGAGATGATTTCAGTAAAGCCAGACTGTTTTCAGTGTTACAAGACCTAACCAACAAGGTTTCCCCAAAAAGATATTTTTGCAAAATAAGTTCACATTTGTTATTAGCAAGAAAAAGGATGTCAGAGAGCTAGGGATTCCATTCATGAAAAACAGATGGGTCAAAACCTTATTTGAAGCAATATTATCTTTAGGAACCCACATCCAAGAAGCAAGCGAAGGAAGATTGCTTCGTCACCACTTAAGGCTACAGACAAAACTTTGATAATATTTCCTAAGGCAAAAAATTCTGCACTACATCTGTAATCACCTTTAAACCAGTCATGCTTTACAGCTGGTGAAGACAGCTGCTCCAGGATCTGGAGCTCCTAAAGAAAGCAGGATTTTATTGACAAAACAAAAGAAAGCTTACTCCTAGATTTCTCAACTCACTAACAAAAGTGGGATTCCCCTCATATCCAGGCAGGGCAACATCAGTAATATCAGTTCAGTCAGCCACATAGGAATCACCAGCCAAAAGCAAAGTAACAGGTTAGATCCAGGGTCCTTCCAGCAAACTCAAACTGAAAAACCAGAAACAAGTATCCTACAATATCAGTCTGAGGTTCACTTGGCCAATAGAGTCACAACCAAAACTACTTACAACAGAGATCCACCAGGGAAGAATCAGGCAGAGAGCAGGAGTAAAAACAACGTGCAGGAACATCTCAACTCAGAAAAACAGCTGCCAAGGGTGGAGCTTAAATGGAGCTCCAAGGGCAGCCAGCAAAGGGGTGATTGGAAACCTCAGGTGAGGCTGTTTGGGGCAATTAAGAGGTATCAGTGCACTTGGAGCCCTAAGGAAGAGCTGCTCATTTCAAACCTAACCCTTGGGTCAGTCTCAGTTAAAGCATGCAAGGTCTTAGGCCTATTCACAGAAGCACAGCTGTTCTATGCAGTTTCTCTTCTGATCTCTTTTCCTGTCAGTAGATTGGTGACACATCGTCTGTCTGGACTCTCGGATACCTGCTGAGTCTGACCAACACCATCCCCCAGGACAGCCCAAGCTTCCTCAAGGGCATTGACCCAGGTGTCTGGTCTTTGCTCCTCATCCTCTTTGTGGTGCTGCTCACTGGCTCATTCATGCGCATCTCATACCGAGTGATGGTCAAGGAGAACAGCCGCAGTAACAGGAACAGCAGTGTTTTTGATGCCAACTGACTTATTCCAGGACTAGACACTCTTGCCAGAGGGCAGCTAACAGAGTATATACAAAAATCACACAGGTGAAAATCACTGGAGGATGCAAGTGGTTTCCCTGGAGGACTCGAGAGTCTCAGTACCTTGTTTCAGCTTGCAACCATTTGCACTGCAGTACACTGAGAAAACAGATTCTGCCATGCAGGAAGCCTGAGGATCACTGTGGATGAAAAGCTATACGTTCTCCAAATGAGACCAGCTTGCACAGATCTTGCTTGGACTGCAGCTGCAATTACTTGTGTCAACCTAATGAAAACATTCCCTTGAGGAGGAGGCGGGCTAGGAGCACTACTGTAAAGTTAATATTGAATAATCCTGTCTAATTAGGAGAAGTGATATTTAAAAAGGTGCTCTGTCCTTCTTTGCCCGCAAGAGTGAAGATGACTGCAACACACCACTAATGGAGACTGGAACAGCTTTAAAATACAATCAGAATACAACTGCCAACCTGCTCGTACGCTCCAAGGAAAAAAACTCGTATTTTCTTCCTACCACCATTCATCTGTCCTTCCACCTTGGTGACAACATCCATCATCCCACCCAGTGAATGCTCCTGCTGACTGAATCCTTCAAAAGTCTTGCATATATATATACATACACAACATCAGAGGAGAAACCAAGGGCACAGACACACAGCTGAGTTCCTGTCTCTCAACTGAGTCGTGGTAATTCAGGGTTAGAACCATCAATTTAAACACTTTAAATATCTTAATATAAATCCTGGTTAATCTCACACTTACAATTGGGTGTATGATGGCCAGAGCTACACCAGCTCACTCATTTGCACTGAACTGCTTGTCTCCTTACCTGTGGAACGTGATACCTGACAGTGTCCTTCAGGCAAGAACAGACTTAGGAACAGCAGCTTTCCCAGTTGTCAGCCAAACAACTTTCATGCTACACTGTGACCAAATCCACTTTACAGACCAACATTCAGGATTCCTCTGGGACTTAGCAGCCGTTCCAGCTTCTCTAGTCTGCTCCGTTCTTCTAACAGGAGCTGCTGTACAATTCTCCATATTATTGTGAAGAAAATAATATACATGGATCCAGAGAAATGCTGACCTTTGACTAAAGCACTTCGAGTTCACCTCTCAGAATGCTTCAGAGCCTGAAACACACAAGTTGTTTAAAGCCCAAGGCCCAAATGCCTTCAACTCACTGCAGACCACTTTAAACAGAAATTTAAATGCTCACAGCTGCAGCGATTTGCCTCGCAGGATATTTAAAGCTACTATGGCACTCAAATCCTTTCAAACCTGGTTCTGAATCCCTTGTGTTCCTAATTCACATATAGGACAACACACCCCTCCCACCCCCACCTATTAATATTGGTGTGTTCATAAATTTTCAGGCCAACTAATGAAGGTTCGAAACCTGTCAGTCAAGTTTGGAGGGGTGTGGAAACAGACTGAAACAAGCTTCATATTCATTTCTCTGAGTTGCAGGTTAGATATTTTTAATTATATCATGTTATTAAAGATGTTTGAATAGACTGTCTGTGTTATTCTTGGCAAGAGATCAAAGCAGGGGTTTTATTGTGAATACAAACTGTTTCAGAGGTGAGGATGGGGGATGCTGACTGTGCCTCTGTTTACTCAGGAGCTGTTATGCTGTGTACTCCTGGGGTACACAATGAGAACCCCTGAAGGCACTTTCTTCCCAGTGGCAGGGAGGCAGAAAATGACTTTAGATAACTTGACTGCTGGTGTTCTGTTGATGAGAAACACGTCAACAGCTTTGATGTGTTCTTTGCTCAAACCATCTGAAGAAGGAAGAGGAGGGACTCAGACAAGTCTGCACAGAAGAAACACTGAGGTTATCAGGGAGTCAGCAGCACAGGGAAGATCCTCAAGACTTCAGTCCTCCTGCTTCTGGAAATGCAGTCATAAAACAGCGACCACACACCAGTGGTAGCTCTACTGCCTCCTTTGCCACCACTCTTCTTCCAAATACAGCCACTGCTGTCTTCAGCTGTAGGCTGATGGCTTGTATGTTGTGGTACCAGACGAGAGTAGACAAATTTGTTCTCATATAATGATCGTGCTGCCCAATGCAATAGGCAGCCCCAGCAGCCAGGGTAAACCAGGCTTCAAACAGGCAGTACTATAAGTGCTACCCAGCAGAAATAAACAATTACAGGTGTCTCCATTAGACACTGAGCTAGACTGGTATTTTAAAAGCCCTAAAGTGGGTTTTCAGCCATAAAAATAATAAAATGCAAAATTGGGAACTTACAAGAAGAAAGGAAGCCAATAAAGGAAAGGTGCTCCATTCTACCAACTCTACAGAAACAGCTCTGTCATTTCAACACCATGTAAATGTGCAGAACTAATCCCTAGACAACCTGGACAGCAGATCTTCTGGCAGGTAATGTCTTCTTACATGTCAATGCAGTTCTGCTGCTGTCAGCAAGTATCCATAAGAAAGAAATCCAAAGCTCCAGAAACACAATAGGTTAGCTGACCTGCTGCTGACAGAGTAGCTTAAACTTCATGTCAGCATGTTTGTAGGAGTATATTAAATCCTTGTCTTTCTTCCAGTTTATAGCATTTCCAAAGCATCAAAGGATCCCAGCCAATACATCCCATCAGACTGTACCAATGAATTACCACGCAAACTGAGAGAAAATGGCACCTGCAAGAGCTTTGCTAAACTGGTCCTGATGGCTGAACTCTGGCTTCCAATGTAACACGAGGACTGTAACTGTTGCTCTCTTCCAGATACTGTTCTGCTATGAAGAACATTGTTTCATGGAAACAAAGAAGGGCACCAGGTGCTGCAGTACTTGCGCTCATTCCAGTTGTTTGGCACAGCTAGAACAGTGAAATCACTAGAAATTGAAGACCACTGATGGAGCAAGGCCAGCAAAAGATGGGAGGAATGACTTTCAGGATGGCTGAGTTTGGAAATCAATCTGCACATTTTAAATGGTATTCCTACACCATGCCTATGATCACATAGCAGATTATCTTCCAGTAAAGTAGAAAGCCATATGATGTTTATGTCCTAACTCATGGACTAACACTCCTACTTCAAGAGCTAATTCAGAGCACACTGAAGTGTGCTATTAGTAGAACAAGTCCAAATTAAAAATGGGATCAGCAAAACACAGATTTTTGCCACAGCTATCTTAAAATAAAAGTCTTTCTATAACACCATCAAATCCAGGCAAGTAGATGCCTGAATTCAAGTCCAGGGTTTTGCTGGAGCAGCATATCTAGTCGCTCCCATCTGTACCGGTACACAGTGGGGTCCATGCAGATGAAAGGTCTCTGACCTGCTTTCCACTATGCTCTCCATGAGATACAGAGTCTCCTTGCAGTAGGGTGCTCTCAAATAAGCGCTGCGAGCACAAGCTCTCTCCTCCCGAGTTGCAATGACGGGGATTAGTCACTAGAGGGAGGCTGGCGGGGCAGCGCCTTCAACCCCAGCAGATCCGTACTGCCGGTAGCTGCTCCCGCCGCAAATCAGATCCATGAGCAAGCAGGCTCGTCCGGAAACTTGATGAGCAGCCTCCTGATGTGGATAGAGATAAAAGACACGCTGCACTGTGTTAATCCTTGACGTGTGGGAGGCAAAAGCAGCTCTAATCAGTGATATAAGAAACTGCAGCATTTAGTGGAAAAAGATTTCCATGCAGAGAGATGGGGCAATAGCATGGTGTACGGATGAAGGGTCTTTTGGCAATAAGGAGAAGGAATAGTCCCCAATAGGAAGAGGACTGCAGTGGGAATGGAGGAGAGGAGATGGGAGAGAGACAGAGGGATGATAACACCAACGTTCGTGTGAAGGAAGATTTATTTTTGATTGCAGCAGGGGGTGTCACCATCTGCCCACCTCATGACTGAGTTAGTCACTGCTCCTCACTGCAAATCCTCTACAGGAGCGTATCCGCAGAGTGAAAGGTGAGACTCACAGGGCTTATCTATGGGCACTGCACTGCAATGGAACTGAATGAGGAAAACATGGGAGCAGCGTTCAAAGTTCACTCATATAAAGCACGAGGGAGATGTAAACAGGCAGTTAACATTGATAACTACATAGAGTTAAAAAAAAAAAATAGAAATGCAACTTTCAGCTTAGTTTTAACTTAGTTTTAACTGCTCTGCCTTCCTCTGGATTAAACCCAGGCCTTTGGCCTGGCAATAATGGCCTCTAATGTTTTTTAGCATCCCTGTTTTAGTCATTAATTCATACAGCAAACTAAACTGATGGGAAATTCAGAAGCATCTAAATGAGGCGAAGTTTCCTTACTTGTCACTTGCAGCAAGTTTTGATGAGACCTTCCAAAGAAATCAAACCCCAGTTAGACCAGCTGTCTTCAATAAAGGACACGATGTGGGAGACACCTTTCCCCACCCAGTTGTCAAACTGTTCCTTTCCATGCTATTCCTATGACTTTGCAATGTTCCTACTTCCCTGCCTTGGGAATCTGCAGCAGCTCCTTTGCACAAAGTCCACTAAAGCACGAACACTGAGGAATGCACATCATTTCGTTCATGCAGGGCCATAGAATTTGTGTTTTCTTCCTCCTGGGACTTGCAGAATTGTCAACTTGGTACAGATGGTTTGAAGGAACGCTTCATGTGGGACAAGGTTCTGGCAGAAAGCAGCCTCACTACTTGCCAGCTCACCTTCTGGTACCAATAATTGCTGGGCTGCCAGAGCATTAGAAGTCACAGGGCTAAAATGGTCTACAGCTCCAGCAGAACTCCATAGAGATTCCTGGCAGCTTGGCTGTGTTCCTTCTAAGAGACAGCTTAGAAAAACTGGCATTTTACTTTAAGTTAAAAAATGCAAAAGTATTTAAAATAGAATTGTCATTTCCTGCGGATCTGCACGTAGCGAGGTACTGAAGTACTGGCTGAGTGGAATATAAATAGCAAAAATAAATGTTGCATGATCAATGTGAAACGCTTCCTAATCCAGGATCTTCACTCTACACATTGCTGAACAGCTTCCCAAACACTGAAGGCAGAGAGGGCTGAACCATAAGCTGGCAGAAGCACAGGCTACAGAGGCTCATAATTTCTAATGAGGGGAGGAAACAGACCTCTGCCACTAATGCGCAGCCCTCTGCCTTATGACTGAAAAAGAAAGCAAAGCCCTCTATCTGCAGGAAATGCAGCAGCACGTGTACCAGCAAACCTCCTCCCAGCTCTGCAGTGGCTCCCCCCAGCCTGTTTTTACACAGTTCTCTGTGCTTTACGAGCACAGCATCTTGCTAATGCTGTTCTGAGCAAGCCTTGATGATGATTTAATTTGTGCTGAATATACTTTCCTAGACAGCAGAGCACCGCAAGCAGCAAAACACAGGCAAGATTAAACTCCCTTCTATCTTTTTAATCAGAAAGAAGGCAGTATTCATTTTTTATCTTACTCTGAAGATATGACATGACATCCTGGAGGAAAAGCTGTCTTTACTGATTATTGCACAGCTGCATGAAATCTTGAGCGAGTCTGGTCCAGACTGATCCCAGCTGCCTTTGATACTTGTATAAGATAGAGACATTTTGGATTTGTTACCCCATATACCCAAAAGAAAGGTGTAGTCAGAGTGCTCTTCAGAGCTGGAGTGAGCTGAGCCAACCCCTTCCACCAACTCTGGAATGAATGCAGGCCAGAGTTAGCAATTTAATTCAACATCACGCCTTTAATTATGTGGGATAAATCTGGACCCTAATGTCTTTGCATTACTCAGCTATCTTGCAGTGAACTGCATAAGCCTCCTACCTTCAGGTTCGGAATGTAGAGGACAAGCAGGATGCGTGTCTTCCTAGTCCTGTCTGGGCACCTCTGTGCTTTGCACAGGGCTTTCCCAGGGCCTCCGGGTGCTGTGGGGGCAGCTCTCAGGTTCCTCCTGGTGCTCTGAGGCTCTTCCCAGGCTCTCCAGGGTTGTCCAGGTGCCTCTGGGGCCGCTCCAAGTGCTCCTGGGCTCCTTCCAGCATTTCTGAGGGTACGTGTTGTTTACATGCCCAAAATGTCATTCACCCACACCCTTCTATTAAGCCAACAACCAGAGGCTATTTTACCTCCTGCAAAAGTCCTCACGACATTCTTCATCTCCTGCTTACCTCCTCACCTGACCCTGTCTCAGAAACAGTTGGGTTATTGTTACCCAAGCAGAGATGCTGATACAGATACAGGTCATAACGTGGCTGTGTCTTACACGAGCCCCTGAGCAGCACACAAAGTGCCAGCCCTGTGCGTTCTGTTTGCGTACAGAGAATTGAGGTCATCTGCTGCTTTCGCCTCAGTCCACCCCCACATCAAGACAACACTTTGCGACTGGCAGGGCCTGGAGAGCCCAATTAGGAGCTGCTTTCAAGTTCTAGCTCCATTATGGAACGAGAAGTGCTAGGACCTATAGCCTAATGACAGGGCTGGAGCAGCAGGAGCTCAGGATGAAGACACAGCTCGGCCCTATAACCCCAGCAGAGGAGCCGGCCTCCATTCCAGCTCCAACCTACAGCAAACCACACAGCGCTGCACCAGCCTGCTCCTTACATCCCCGTGTGCACACTATGCTGCATACAGAACGCAACAGGCACCGCCCCGTGCCAGCACACACCTCAAGGCAGCGACAACCACGAACGGCACACTGAGGTAAACGGCAACGGACGCTCCCAGCGCTGCGGCCCGAACCGCCGCCCGGCGTGAGGCGCGTTGCCATGGTAACGGCCGCGCGACCCGCCGCCTCAGGCGGCTGCGCGCCAGAAAGTGCTAGAAAGGCGCTGCAGCCCGCGCATGCGCAGAGCGGCTCCCTGCCCCCATAGCGCCGCTGCGGCACTTCGGGGCCGGAAAAAGCGTTGTGTGAAGGAGAGCCGTTGGTGTGGGGCGGGAAGAGGCCGGGGGTGCTCGGGGCTCCGCGGAACTTCCACGGAGCTTCTCCCCGGCTGCGAGGCGGAGCTGCCGCCCACGCTGCGCAAAGTGCGCACACGGCTTCGGGAATAAGGAGCCGCACCGGCCACCGCCCCGAGCCCGCTGCGGAGTCATTGCGACGGTTACCAGGACACTTGGTTTTCGTCCAATCAAATGACGTGAGCTCATCCCTGCGGCCCGCAGCCAATCACGCCCGACATCAATCATTCAATTCAGCCAATGAGGAGCGCCCTGAGCAAGTAGGGCGGGCGCGCGTGAGTCACGGTTGCCTGACAGTAAAATCAACAGACAGAGAGGCGGAGCCAACAGAAACCCATAGTTGAGTGGCAGCGTCTGGACCAATCGGAACTCCGTATTTTTAGAGCCTCGTTATGAGTACCCAATGCGCTGCTGCGGATGGCCGCCCGGGCGGGGAGAAGAAGGCTGCGCGCGCATTCCGCTGCTATATAAGACCTGGCGGTTGCCTAACGCCGTCAGTTGGGGGGAAGAGCGGCGTTCGCTGGGTGGTCGCTGTGCAGAAACCATCATGAGGGAGATCGTGCACCTGCAGGCCGGACAGTGCGGCAACCAGATCGGGGCCAAGGTGCGGGCGGAGGGGCCGGGGGCGGCGCGGGGGGTCGGGGCGGGGTCCGAGCAGGGTCCGAGCTGACGGGCTTTTGTCCGGCAGTTCTGGGAGGTGATCAGCGACGAACATGGCATCGACCCGACGGGCACGTACCACGGCGACAGCGACCTGCAGCTGGAGCGCATCAACGTGTACTACAACGAGGCCACAGGTACGGCGCCCCCCGCCGCCCCCCGCCCGCCCCGCCCCGCCCCGCGCTCACGGCCTCTCCCTGTCCGCAGGCGGCAAGTACGTGCCCCGCGCCGTGCTGGTGGACCTGGAGCCCGGCACCATGGACTCGGTGCGCTCGGGGCCGTTCGGGCAGATATTCCGGCCGGACAACTTCGTGTTTGGTGAGTGAGGCGGCAGAGCTGGAGCGGGGAACCGGGGTGGGCAGGGCCGGGCAGGGCCGCGCTGCGGGTTAATCCCGGCGTGGGGCTGCGGGGGGCGACACGGGGAGAGCCGTCAAGGAAAGGGGTCGGTGTGTGGCTGAATAGAGCCGGCCGCTTTTGTGGGGGGTTCTCCCCAGCCTGATGGTCTTAAAGCTTTGATTGCCAGCAGGAAGCGCTGACCGTAATCTAATAGGAAAATGGCTCTCTTCCAGGTCAAAGCGGAGCAGGAAACAACTGGGCAAAGGGCCACTATACTGAAGGTGCTGAATTAGTTGATTCCGTATTAGATGTTGTAAGAAAGGAGGCAGAAAGCTGTGATTGCCTGCAGGGCTTCCAGCTCACTCACTCTCTGGGGGGCGGCACTGGCTCTGGCATGGGCACTCTGCTCATCAGCAAAATTCGTGAGGAGTACCCAGACCGAATCATGAACACCTTCAGCGTCGTGCCCTCCCCCAAAGTATCAGACACTGTAGTAGAGCCCTACAACGCCACGCTGTCGGTGCACCAGCTCGTGGAGAACACAGACGAAACCTACTGCATTGATAACGAAGCTCTGTATGACATATGCTTCAGAACACTGAAGTTAACTACGCCAACATACGGTGATCTGAACCATTTAGTGTCAGCGACCATGAGCGGTGTCACCACCTGCCTGCGTTTCCCAGGCCAGCTTAACGCCGACCTGCGGAAGCTGGCGGTGAATATGGTTCCCTTCCCCCGCCTGCACTTCTTCATGCCCGGCTTTGCCCCTCTCACGAGCCGTGGCAGCCAGCAGTACCGCGCTCTGACCGTCCCAGAGCTCACGCAGCAAATGTTCGATGCCAAAAACATGATGGCTGCGTGCGACCCGCGGCACGGCCGCTACCTGACCGTAGCTGCTGTTTTCAGAGGCCGCATGTCTATGAAAGAGGTAGATGAGCAAATGCTGAACGTTCAGAACAAAAATAGCAGTTACTTTGTGGAATGGATTCCCAATAACGTTAAAACAGCGGTCTGTGACATTCCACCTCGTGGCCTGAAAATGTCTGCCACGTTCATTGGTAACAGCACGGCCATCCAGGAGCTGTTCAAACGCATTTCAGAGCAGTTCACGGCCATGTTCCGCAGAAAGGCTTTCCTGCATTGGTACACAGGCGAGGGCATGGACGAGATGGAATTCACAGAGGCTGAGAGCAACATGAACGACCTGGTGTCTGAGTATCAGCAGTACCAGGATGCTACTGCTGAGGAGGAGGGGGAGTTTGAGGAGGAGGCTGAGGAGGAGGCAGAGTAAGAGCTACGCAGATGCCACCTGTAAATTTTGTTTAAAGCTGTATGAACTCTCATTCGAAACCTCTCTCTGTGTTGTGTTCCTCCTCTTGTCTTCGAGTCACTTTCCAATGCTGTACAGGCACCATTAAAGCATTTTTCACAGTGCACAGGCTCGTCTCCTTTGTTCCAGCTGGTAAGCCTTGCGGGTGCTGTTCCCAAATGTAAGCGCGTAGGTGTGGCGGAGCTCTGGAAAAGAGAAAGCCAGGATGTGGGTTTGTCTGAGCAGCCCTCAGAGCAGCACTGCTTCCCCTCACTGTGATGGTGGGCACCATCATGGCCTGGGGTACAGCAGCAGCCTCTCTTGGGTCAGGGGGGTGTTGGAAGAATTAATGGTGGAGTTACTTTATAGCTGGCCGTCCTGATGGAGGGAAATACCCTTAGTGTGGAGGGTGAAATTCAGCTCTAAGCCGCATCTAAATTTAGGTACCTGCACATGGACTCCTATTACAGGTGCTGGGTCAGGCTTCAGCCTCGGAGGACTGAGCGGCTCAGACAAGAATGGAGGCACAGGCAGCTGTGAGCTGCAGCTCCGTGTCTGCCAGGGCAGGCGGCTGGTGCCAGCGATTTGCCTTTCAGATGCAGGTGGGTGGAACGCTGCCCTCGCCCAGGCTGCACCCATGCAGCAATAAGGAGCTGGCCGGGGCGTTGCAGCTCATGGCAGCTGTGACTGCAGAGGAATTAAAGAGCTCCAGCAATGCAGCCAAAGAGCATTGCAGATCTCATTCCATCACAGCATAGCTGGACAGAAGGCAGGCAGGCTGCTTTCTCAATAAAGAAATGGTTGTAACTGGTTTGGGGGGGTTCTGGCTTAAGGTTTCTCCTTCCAGAGTGAAAACAGTAGCTGAGGTTGCCCTGAGCAGTGCAGTGTGTCTGTGTGGAGGAGCAGGTGGCCAATTTCAAACCTCCCCAGAAGCCCAATTCTGTAGGTGAAAAGACTGAGAAGATTCTTAAAGCATGAGGTAACATTTAAAGCAGTTGATTTCTATCCCTGCTTTCAGGGTGCAGGTTTCTGTTCTGTGTTTCTTTGCATTACACTGAGCACAACCATAGAACCCATAAGAGTAGGAAGGGACCATTAAAGGTCACTTAGCCCAGCTCCCCTGCATGGAGCACACTGGAATGCATTTCCTTCACTCACCCCCCCAGAACACATGAGGACACTGCAGCTACCAGCAGCGCTACGTCATTAATCAGTGCTGGCGACTTTCATTTTCACTCAGCTGATGAACTTACGTGGGACGAAGCCCATATAGTCTGGTATCAGCCCAGCGCTGGTGTAGATGTTGTTGGCAGGCCAGTACGTCTGGGGAAATCTCTTGCCAAAGCTGTGAATGGGGTTCCTCTCCAGGAACTGGAAAAGAATTGATCACACCATTGGTTAAAGGCAGCGCTCAGACTAACCAAAAGCAGTTCTCACCAAGGTTCCATTTTGTACTGGTTCTAAGCCACATTACAGCTTCCCCTCCCTGCCCTGAGGTTCTGCCTTGATGGGCTCTGGCAGAGGCCCTGCAGCCCTCACACTGCAGCATTTGGCATCAGCCCCAAACCCGGGCTGCATTGATGGCGATGTGCTGAGACCCATCAGCTCAGCATACACCTCATGCTGTGACTCTGCATGTCTGTTTGCCGTCCCCCCCCCCCACCACCCATAACAGGTTCCGCTTTCCTTGGTGGTGATTAACACCTAATTCCCAGCCTGGGAGGAAGAGGAAGGCTTAGGATGTGTGAGCTGAAGGGAGAGTGTAAATCAGCCTCCATCGCCTGCTGTGAGGTCACACATTGCAGGGGCAGAACCCCCCAAAGGTCCCACTGATGCTACACTGCCCTGGGAGGGGGGAAGGGGCGCACAGAGCCCCACGCAGTGCTGCTGCCTTCCTGCTGCCCTCGCAGAGCTGCACTGAAGCGAGAGGATTGCACTGCTCTGCCTGATGCAGCCAGCAAGAAATGATCCGCGGCGCATCTCAGCACGTAACCTAGGGCAACAGATTTAGGGCAGCAGATTAGAGGCTCGAAGGCTGAAGCCATCTTAGACAGAAATTTGGTGTGATTTCTTTCCTCATCCCTTCAGCTCCTCCTGTGCCGCAAATAACCTCAGCAAGCCTGAGCACAGCCGGTCCCTGCAGAGGGGAGCAGCATCCATCCCCAAGCAGGGGCTTCCCCATGAGTGGGGGGCAGAGCGGGCTGGCAAGCAGCACAGTGAGTTGTGGCCATGTCCAATCCGGTAGCACGGAGGAATCTGTTGACCACAGTGGGAGGGAGCTCATTTTGCACGTAGGAGGATTATATGGCGTGATACAGAAGAGTGCTACAGCGAGAGGAGCTTCACAGTGTGGATATTTCTCCTCTGGGGAAGGGTGTAGAAATCAGGCATCCATCTTTGGGAGACGAGCAATGCTAGGAAAGGAAAAAGCCTCCACCAGCACCTCGGTGCAAAGGACGCATTGCATAAGGGCCTCCTGCACCCACAGCTATGTTTTTAACAGCCTCCCATGAACCTTAATCCTTTTATGAACTCATTTATCCTCCCTCATGTCCCAAGGAAACAAGCTACAGAATTTAATTGCTCGTCATTCCTTCCAGCACGTCACCCAGCGCTGTGTTCTGCTTTGCTCTGATACCCCCAGCTCTGCTGCAAACAAAACCATTGCTGGGAGTGCAGCTGGGAGGTTACATGGCTCAACCGGCCTCGTGTGCCCCCTACCTGCTGCCTGTCGAATTCAGCCATAGATTCCTTCACAGCCTGCAGGTAATTCGTGCCCAGGGCCCACGTGAAGCGCGGTATGAATCCAGCATACCCTATGGATGGAGATGGAGCACACACAGTGTGAGGCTCAGCAGGCTGGGAGCAGAAGCTGCTGTGATAAATACATCACCTTGGCAGAGCATAGGAAGGAAAAGATTTGTTCAATCCCATCCATTCGAATCGGATGTCAGAGGTGGGATTTATTCCAAACAGCCTTTGGTTTTTTACCACCCTCCCCCTCTACCTGGGATGACCTTCTGCTGGATCACTCTGGGCACATCCAGCTTGGGGAGCCGCCAGTCCGCACCTTCAGCTCTCACAGGCTCAAAAGAAAAGCAGAAATGTAAGACGTGGCTGGTCAAACCTGCTCCCCTCCACCTCCATCACCACCAGAACCTGTTCATCCCAACCACCATTACCGCCTTGTCCTGGTGTTCCATAGAGATGCTCTGGATTTCTAAGGCCAAATGAGCGGGTGAGACCTGCAGGGCACCCAGGGGGCCAAAGAGCTGCACGTGGGAGCAGGGATGGCCCTTCTGAGCAGCTTTGGCTCCATACGTCACACCGCTAATCTCTGATCTCAGCCTTCCAGGGATCAGCACAGCCCTGGCTGCTGGCCCTGCATTGGCTCCAGCAGAAATGAGGGGACCAAAGCACCGTCCCTTCTAAGAGGGATCACTGGGAACCCCAGGTGAGCTGGGCACCATCACAACGTCCTCCTGGTGATGAGCGGTGTTTGCTACCCCTGAAAACATCTGTGCACCTTTGGTACTCTGTGTTTTAGGGAACGGCTCTGCCCCAGCAGGTGGTGGGATGGCCCTGAGCTGCCAGAGCCCTGGGATGCCGCTCCCAGCCATAGCACTGGGGTGGTCCTCAGCCCCCAAGCCCCCCCAGGACCCATCCCCATCCCCATCCCCATCTCCATCCCCATCCCCTCTCACCTCCCATCCGAGGCCTCACCTGCCCAGTTCCTGCAGTCCCATGCAACCCATCCTGCCCATGGGCTGCAGGGATTGGGGGCAGCCGCCACCCCTGTCCCTTTGGTGGCCCTGAGGGGTCCCAGGTTGTACTCGGTGGGCACGTGCTCAGCCCAGCGCCGCCATAGCTGTGCAGGGGCTCCGTGCGAGTCAGATCCTCCACTGCCGGCCCCGCTGCAGGCGGCTTCGGACCAAATTCTGCCTCAGGGAAGTTGGTCAGAGCTTTGGCTCTGTCGTAGGGGAAGAACCCTGCAGGGAAACAGCAGAATGGGGTGGGATGTGGCATGGCCAGCGTTGTGCCCTCAGCCCACAGCCACCACCGCCTTGTCCACATCATCTGCACTGCCACCAGCACTGGCCACAGGATTTGCCCTCCTGTACAGGTATGGGGCTGTTAGCTGGCATTTGGGTTTGTAATCTGCCCACTATTATAAGTGATATATGTTGTATGCAATGTTATAGGGTACACATACTCTGTACAACAGTACCAACAGCTGCTGCCCAGGCTGATGTCACCCTTGATTAAATTGATTTTCCAGCCCAGTGTGCCAATTTTAAAGCAAGATTATCTTAATGTTTCCTACATCTCCACTGCAAACATTGCATCTCTGCTTTTCTTCTTCAGCTGGCAAAGCAGTTACTGCATTGACAGGAAAATGAGTCACAGAATGGCTTGGGTTGGAAGGGACCTCAAAGAGCATCCAGTTCCAACCCTCCGCCTTGGGCAGGGTTGCCAGAAATGAAATCCCTTTGTACACAAGGAACCTCCAAGCAGCTCCTGACCAGCCTGTGCCATATCCATACCCATATCCATACCCATATCCCTTCAGCAGTGCCTGCGTGGCCACCCTGAGCCCCAACACAACCACATCCCCAACAGCTGCACCCAACAGCATTCCAGGAAGAACTCAATATGGGACTCAATGGGAAGGAACCAACCTCGTCCTTTGATCCCACCAAAAAGGCTTCACCAAAGATTTTGTGTGTGCTGATCTTGCTGCAGGCCACGCTGGCAGCGCTGCTGGGGCTCTCTGGCCATAGCTGTGCACAGTATTGTGCCTAATGAAGGCAGGCCGTGTTGAGCAAAGCTTGCAGTGGAGGTTTGAGGCACGGAGGCACACGGTGCTGCTGGTGGCTGAGTTCCCAGCACGTCACCAGTGAGCAGGAGACTGAGCTCCTGGCTGCAGACAGTGGTGGGGTTGGGAGGGACAAGAACAGTGACAGAGACTAATGACAGACACCAACCAGATCGACTGGTTCTGTTGGGTCCCTTCAATCCACTCAGCCCAAGGAAATGCAAATGGGAACATCCAGGAACAAAGCCTGGGAACAACACTGCCTGGTGGAGTCCCGTCCTGCAGGGAGGAGCAGGGAGGGCAGAAGTCTGCAGGAAGCTACAGGACACCAATTGCCAGCAGGGAAAGAGTCCTGCAGTCCCTGAACACCTCCAGGGATGGTGACTGCACCGCTCCCTGGGCAGCTGTGCCAATGCATTATCACTCCATTGGAGAAGAAATGCTCCCTAATACCCAACCTGGAGCAACCTGAGGCCATTTATCTCCATCCCAGCAAAGTCAACCTGGGGTCCAACCCTCTCTGCACCCCATCAGGTGCCAACATGCACTCACTGGCTGAGGCTTTGCCCCAACCCTGCAGCTGCCTGAGCTCCCACCCAGCGTGGAGCCGTACCAACAACATCCCCAGTGAGCACAGACCTCACTGGTGACCAAACCAGTACAACGCCGGGCTCTGCTCACCAGAGTGTGCAGGGAGGAAGGGCTGCAGGCCGTGCTGGGTCCCACTGAAGTCCTCAATGAACCTCGTCTTGCACAGCGGTGCCAGCACAGAGCGAGGGCTCCTCCGGATGTGCGGGTCCGTCATCAGGCGGTACGTGGTTTTGCCATAGGTCTCTCCAAACTGGTAGTTGTACTGAGGGAGGAAGCCCTCATAGCTGGAAAGGGAACAGAGACACGGAGCGTGTGGGTACCACAGTGTGGAGCTGTGCAAGGGGCAGGGCCTGGGGACGTTGTGCCTGGGGATCTCCCAGTGTCCCTGAAACCCAAAAGCTGGAGAAACACCTGTGACAGCACAGAGACAACCACCCCATCAGTGATCCCACTGTGTGTGTAACTGGGGCTAAAGGATGATGCACGAGGATCATAAGGTGGTGAGTGAGCACTTTCCCTCCCAGCTGCTTTCAACAGCCGCCAGCAGAGCCATGCATTACACTTGGCAGCTCTCCTGCAGGACCTTTACTGGAGCTGGAGGAGCTCGGTGGCCTCGTCCCATTGGTTTTCAATACTTCTTGCAACACCAGGAAGCTGTGCAGGATGATAAACGTGAGCGGATGACGTAGCCTGAATAATGACAGGCCGGGCAGAGGACCTCTGATGGTGAACAAAGTAATGGTGGGGCTGAGGAAGGGTTCTGTTTATGAGCAATTAAAAGCAAGACAACCTGAGGAGCTCAGGTCTGGGCTTACAAAGAACAGATCTGTCACAGGGTGAATCACAGCACAGCTGATGGGACAGGACGGGCAGTGCCAGGGTCCAGGATGGGAGCACTTCATACCCTGAGCCCTTCCCTGAGTTTCTGACTTTGGGTTTGACATCCCAATGCCTTCAAGCATCTTTGAGTCATTGCCACCACTGCAGCAGCAGGTCCTGCCGCTCCCATGCCATCAATACTGCTGTCCTCAGAGGGCTCACGCTGCCCCCAGACCTCCTGTTTCTTCCTTCTCAACCAGGCACTCACTGATGGGATCATCCCCTCCCCACCCCCAGCCCCATTCTTCAGATTTCCTCACTGCAAAAGTTATTTCAGTTTTGAACCCCAGAAAGCAGCACTGGAAACTTTTCTCTCCCTGTTTTAAACTGATGAAAGCACCGTTGTGCAGCTCCCCTCAATGCCCTGCAGCACCATCCTTAATTACAGCCTGCTCTAAGTCCCCCCCTGAGCCACGTCCCTTCCTTATACTGCACATTTAAGATGTGCCTTAAAACAAAGCAATCAGAGATCACAGAACTCACTGTTTTATCCCAACCTGAGCTATTTGCCTTGAAAACAAATCAACTTTGTGGCTGAAGGCCAGCACTTACCCAGGGATGTGATGCGGGTCGGGAGGGAAGAGCGTGCTCTGCCTGGGGGCTGCCATGGCACAGCAGTGCTCAGGGGTGGGATGGGGGCACACAGCAGTTACCTGGGAAACCTCTGTGATGCTGCAGGCACTGCGGCTCTTCGGGTCCTTCTGGTTTAATGACAGTGCTGCTCATTGAAGCGCAGCACTGAGCAGCAGGGCTGGCTGCTCCAGGTCCCAATGCCAGCACCCAGAGAGCCCCGTCCCATCCGCAACCTCAGGACGCAGCAGCTGCACGGCACCGCTCTGCTCCTTCCAACCCTGGGCACAGATGTACCCCCGCCATCACTCAGACCACAGCGGCTGCCCTAAGTTAAAGAATACAAGTAGAAATTCACTTGTGTCAAGGTTATCATTAGGATTTATTGATACGAGAGAAACTCCGTATGTCAGTGCGTCAGCGGAGGAACTGATGGTACAGAAGGACACAGCCCAGGTGGTGCAACAGCATTCCAGAACCTCAGAACCGCAGCCATGGCACACAGCTACAGCCGTGCACCTTCTGGGATGGGAACACTCCAGGATAAGCACAACGTGTGCCCGGCCAGCAGCACAGCACAGCAGCTCCCAGTGCTCAGGGTGCAGGTTTCCCTTTCAATCCAGCAGCTGCAGCCATCCTCTAGCAGAGCTGCTCTGTCATCCCCCCTGCAGCAGCATCAGCACACACCGTGTCTGGCCGAGGTGGGAATGACCCTCACAGCCTTTACTGGAAATGCACAGGAGGCCGGATGCTGCTTTACAAAGTGCTGAACTTCCACCTTCTCTCAGTTTACGAAACGTTCCGATTGGTCCTTAACATCTGGCTAAACAACTGCAGAGGGAGAAACAGCTGAAAACCAACCCCGGATGGATGAGTAGCTGCTGTGTGCTGCACAGGGAGCAGCCAAAGCAAAGGGAGCTCAGCCAAAGCAAAGGGAGCTCAGCCCGAGCCCGGCTGAGGGATCTGTGCCCCACAGATGACAGACAGCTCCATCCCACGGGCTGCAGGGCGCCTGTCTGCTGCCAGCACCGACCCCATGGGGATGGGAGCGCTCTGCCCCTTTTCCTCTCTGACGCAGCGGGTTCTGCTCTCAGCCATTGGGTTTCACCACATCTAAGTTCCCTCTGCACGTGTAACAGCGTCGACTTAGAGATCTCATATTAATGGGTACTTATACAGGATTAATTGCACATCAGTCCATTGTGGCTACAAGTTCATTAGGCTAATGAATCTACATAGTGACAGTAGTACAGTATCAGCTACTTTTCAATACGAGCTCCCTACCCTATCCATAATCTGCAGGTCAGGAGATCGCAGTGACCTTCCCACGACCTTTAACATTCATTTCTTTAAGTTTTTTCTAGAAAAAAAAAAATCCAGTGTGGGGAAAAAACAAACCAACAAGGCACATCTGTAACAAAAGCAGTGCTAACAACCACAGGAAAAAGACCAAGCTCTTGGACTGCTCCATCAGATCCTCTGCAGGCCCTGATAGCGTCGCTCCCAAAGGGTTGCTAATCCAGCTCTGTCAGTCCTCGGGTCCCTCAACGTTTCCTAGCTCTGTCAGCCACAGTTTCTCACTACACACATTGTCTGCGGCAAGAGCCAAAGAAACACTCGCTAACGTGCACAAGGCTTCCATCAGATCGAATGGAATCGTTTGAGAAGACTGAAGTCTTTACTTCTCCAATCTGGCCTTGGATCGCGGCTCTCCGGCAGCTTCCATTGCAACCAGGAGAGCTCCACGTCCCAGCAAGGCGCTACGCCATCGTTCTTCCCTAAGGCGGACGGGTGTCGACTGAACCCCTCACAGTATTCCCAGGTAATGATTCAGAAGAGGAGATGATTTTTCAACCAAACGAGATCCTCCTGCGCGTGTCAGCCCATGGCCAATAGAACCAGCAGCTGCCATGGGCGTCTCCATTGAAGTACGGCACAGTCAAGGGAGCAGAGCGGGGTGCCCCGACTGCCCCCGCAGGGACACGCAGTCACTGTTCCCAACAGTCTGTCTCCCTTTTGCTGCAGTCAAATGTTGGATTCCATTTGTTCCAGCAGGAAGTGGTAAATCATGTCAAAAGTGGGACGATCTTTTATATCCCTGCTCCAACATTTCAGCATCAGGTCAAACACGGGGTTAGGACACAGAGGAGTCTGGGACAGATAGATCTGAAAAAAGAAAGAGCGAGTTCAGTGTTGGTTCCTTCACAGAACGGAGCCTCAACTGAGTCCAGACCGCAGGGCAGCTTCAGCCCAGGGCTTCACAAGACAGCAGTCATGCAATGTTGGAGATCCATTCAAGGTGAACCCAGCAGTGAAGGGTGGCTGGAGCTGTAGCTCTGCCCAGTGCAGCTCTGCACAGCGCTGCCAACTCGTGCCATGAGCGGCTCACGGAGCTGCCTGCTGTCCCAGGGAAGCAGAAATGCTTCAGGAGGATCAGCTGGACACAAGACACAAACCGAAACCAACACACCACAATGCAATCCAAACACTTGCACTCACCGTAGGCAACCCATGAGGCTTTGTAAGCATCGTGACAGCTTGTTAGCGGAGAAGAAAAAACACCTTTTAGAGCTTATCTAAAGTACAGGTTGGCAGATTTACTTACAATCTTTGCTCTGTTTCAGAACAGTGACCTTTCAGACTCTTTGCTAAGCCATTAGTATCTGGGTATCTGATCGCGAATAAAACCTTGCGTTATTTTACTTCCCTCTAATCCCTGAACTTTGGGAACTGAATGCAAGTTCTGGGAGAACAAGCAAGTGTACATCCACTGTGTTGGGGCACAGCCAGCCTTGGAGGTGCTCATTTGCCATGCTCTATTTAGCATCCTCACTGATCTATTGAAGGCAGCAGCAGTGGGCTGTACAGTCCTGCCTGGAACCAGAGGATAATGGCATAGAGAAGCCCTTCAACACTTGGAGCTCAGCATGGACGGAGAAATGGGGAGTATTCCAAGCCCGGGCACTCACAGCTCCTCCCTCCCCACCTCAGCGTTTCTTTGTCTTTCAGAGGAAACACAAATGGGAGAAAGATCTGACAAAAGCAGAAGAGACAGCTCAGAAAAGCTAAGAAGGACAGGGCATCAAAGGCAGCGCAGGACACAAGTGGCTTATGACATGGAAGAAGCACTGGTCCCATGAGCTGCACAAAGGGCAGGAGTGGTGGGACACGCTTGAGAAGATGAGTAATAGAAGCAAGAAGTTCTGCAGATGAGGTGAGAGCAGCAGGAAGGCCCTGGGAGATCCACGTGGCTGTGACAGGGACAAGAGGAGAAAGGAGAAGTCACATTTGCTTTCTTACCTGCCTGCCCTGGCTCCGGAAGAACTCCCCTGTGTTCTCAATGACTTGCTCATCTGAGAGGAGGCTGTAAGGCTGCTCCTTGCACAGTATGAACATCTCCCACAGGGTGACCCCGAACGCCCAGACATCGCTGGCTGTGGTGAACTTGCCCTGTGAACAGAAAGTAAGCCTGGTTTGTATACAGCACTCAATTGCAAGCAGCCAAGACTGCCCAGGCTGCAGCTATAAGGACTGCTGTAAGTACACATCACTAATTCAGGGGCACAGCGAGAACCAGAGGGAGGCAGATGGAATGGCTTGGGACAGTGCCTACCAGGAGGATGCTTTCCCAGGCCATCCAGCGGATGGGCAGCACCGCCCTGCCCTGGATGCGGTAGTAATCCCCGCTGTACAGATTCCTGCTCATGCCGAAGTCTGCAATCTTGATGGTGTAGTTGTTGCCCACCAGGCAGTTCCGAGTTGCCAGATCTCTGTGCACAAAGTTCAGAGACGCTAAATACTTCATTCCAGAGGCAATCTGGGTGGCCATGTAGAGCAGGTTAGAGTAGCTGCAAGAGAAGATGACAACACACAAGAAATCAATACAGCTCCCTGCACTCGGTTCTCCCATGACATTCCTGCTGCTTGGCCTTGCACTGGATGCACTGTGGGGACCCATCATTTGGTTTTTTGCCATACCAGTGAAACCAAACCGTCCCGCTGCAGGGCATTAACAGCCCAACCTGCCAGGCTAAACTGTGCTCCCGAGCTGTAAGAATCTGATGTCCATTGGACATTCGATACCAAGCTTCGATACCAAGAGTTTCAAAGAGTCTATGCTGCAAAGCACCAAATTCTCAGCGTGCTGATGAGAATTAAGCTGTACGGCCTCAGATCTTCATGTCTTAAGAAGCGCTCAGCTCAGTGCTCCAAACCACTGCTACCACATCTTAACACAAGCACGTGAAACATTCAAGACAGCTTACGTTTGATATTACCAACCATGTCAACCAAGGCATCGTGCTGCCATTTCAACCTCCCCGTCACCAAAATGAAGACAGCACGAAAAGTTGCATGATACAGGCAGAATTTGGACCATCTGACTGTCAGAGCTCTTCACACCCCAGCACTTGTGATGCTCAGCTGTTCCTCACTGCACGCTCACACACTTCAAGCAAACAAGCATCTGTCAAAACAAATCTGAAGCTGATCACAATTAATATTTCTCTGCTAGAGCTCAGGAAAAAAAAAGCTTTACTTCAATTTGTGCTCTGGTGGCAGTGAGGAAAGCATCACCACGATCATCTGAGTCTGAAGGAACCCTAAAGGTCATCTGTTGTCATGTTATCTAGATGATGGCAGCATGACTCGTGACAATATGCCTGACAATGCACCATCTTGGTGATCTGTTAAACAGCCAGCAGGGAGATGCATCTCAAACACACAAAAAGCTGCAGGGACAGCTGGGCCTTGCTGTGCCAATCAGACACCCACGGGAACTGGCAGAGAGACAAGACACACTGTTTGGCAGTGGGATTCATTTCAATATCAGTAACCAGCTCCTATGGAGACAGACATCCGAGCCGGTCACACAGGCTTCCTTCAGCGTGAAGCTGTCGGGCTGAAAGGGACAGAAGGAGTGGCTGAAGGATCAGCTGGAAGAAGAAAATCTTACGTGTAGGGCCAAGTAATAGGAAGCAGGGAAGAACAGGGAAGCCCCAGCTCAAAAGGCAAAAGCTGTTTCAAACATGTGGAATGCACAGGAGACTGAAGGGAGCTGGAATGTGTCTGCTTGGATGTGAGGCCATCTCACAACAGTTCCTGATGCATCACAACTCCTGACAACATCTGCTTAACATCCCCCAACAGGAGCACTGACCACTGCCAGCTGCTGGCAGCAACAGAGCTCCACACTCAGCTCTCCTCAGGTAATAACTTCTAGGCATCCAGAGAATGTACAAAACATCCTGAAAGCCTACGAGAAATTCCTGACTGTGTCCCAAAACTCCATCTGCAACGCAACTGGTTTGCTATCGAATGAAATGCTTGATGCAACCTCATTAATGTAAGATGGCCACCGTGACCAGAAGAGCCCACATTCAAGGATACTTCATGGGACAAGAGATCTCTGCAGGCCTCAAGAGCAATTTCCTATGCAAAGTGGAATCAGTGCCCACAGTTTGTGCTGGGGCAACAGCCAGGCTGGAAGGCACAGAAGGAGCTGGTAGCTGGTAGCAATGTGCTGCTGATTCAGCCTAAGTACGGGCAGCTGCTCTCACCTGACACAGGGAATGTTGTTTGAAATTGCAAATTTGCTGTAGATCTCCCTCTGCGACAGGAACTGATTGAGGTCTCCGTTCTCCATGTATTCTGTGATCATGCACAGCGGGTCATCCTGCACACACACCCCCAGAAGCCGGATGATATTTGGGTTCTTCAGCCGCGACATAATCTTGATCTCTTTCAGGAAATCATTTCTTATAAAACAGAAAACAGGTTTGAATCCCAAACTATTCCCCTGTCTAAGGAAAACACAAGCAGCGGGTGAGGAAATCCTTCATCAGAGACACACACACATCTGCACACAGTGAGTTTGAAAGACGTTCTGGCCTTGTATGTAGCATCCACTCCTTCCCCAGAAAAGGGAATTAATACAGCATTACACTTTGATATTGTGTCTTCCCACCCTCAGCTCTTTGCTTGCATCCTGTTCCTTAGACACAAAGCACACACCAAGACCTCTCCTCTTACAGAGGTCATCAGGGTGAAACTGCTGCTTTCCTTCCCGTGCAGCTGGCACTGCGGATGTGCTCACCTGGCTGTTTTGTTGACATCTGATCTCAGCATCTTCACTGCTACAAGAACTGGCTGGTGAGTGAATTCTGTGGAAGGGACCCCCAGGAACTCCAGCAGGCCATCAGCTTCACAAAGGTGCACCTACGGGGCAGACAGTAAGGGCAACTATGAGAGCACAAGCAGAAACCAAGAGCACAATAAACTTACAACAATCTTCAGTCTGGTCACCAATGGCAGAACAACCAAGTGAATGATCTAATAAAAGTCAAGTTGTTCTGAGGACAAACAGCCCATGGGTTGGCGCAAGATTCTGGACCTACACCACAAAGCCTATAACATAGACACTGATTGTAGTCTAATGGGCTAAACTGGGAAGTTTACTCCACAGATGTAGCCCATTGGTGCAATGCATAACTACGTGGGGTCAATCTGCCTAGCAAGCACTAGAGATGCTCAGGAAGGCCCCTATAACTAGGGCTATAGAAAAAAAAGAAGATGGAGGAAAGGGTGCAACAAAACACCTGGAACCAAAGCAGGGAGAAGAGAACAAGCCAGAAATGCTCAGAGCTCAGAAGAAGCACAAGGAACAAAGAGTGCTTGGCAGATGACAGATGTGTGCATCATGCTGCCTCGGGCTTCGGAGGCAAACTGGGGCTTGAGCAAGAAGTGACGCCAGAAAATATGTGAGGGCACCACAAAGCCTGGGCAGTGTCTGCCTCGGCCTGGGCCAGCACGCAGGACCCCATCCAAACCATCACCTGCTTGTGTGGAAACTGTTTACACCCAGAGTGAAGTCTACCTTGGCTGGAGTCAGTGGCAGCTTTCAGTCACGTGCCTACAGGTCGGGGACAGCCACCACACATTTGGGATCTCCATGGAAGGGCATGAAGCAGCCTGAACTCACACTGTCAGGCCTTTCCTACAGGTCATAAACAGGGACACAAACAGCAGGCAGACAAAGTTTGCCTGCTATGAAAGACTCCTGTGTGGCACCGGGCTGCAGCCTTGCAGGGTCAGAATAGGGCTCTCACAGGCTATCCTAAAGGACACTGCAATAACAGCACCCTGGTCTAGAGGAAAGAGTCCCTTTCCATGGCAGGGGTTTGGAACTAGTTGATCTTTAAGGCCCTTTTCAGCCCAAACCAACAGCAAAGGCATGTATTAAGTAATACGCTGTTATATGCAGGTCTCCCAAGGACAAAGTCATGCCAGAGAGCAGCAGAGAGGATTTGTTGTGCCAGACACCTCCTTTCTGCTAAAGAAAGCACAGAAGGGAATGGCTGTACCTCTCCAAACTGTCCTTCTCCCAGCTTCTCCTTGAGTCGCAGCTGCTGCCGTGGGAATTCACCGACAGAGATGTCCTTCTTGGTAAGGGAATCCACAGTGAGGGCTGGGACTGCATACATGTTGTTGCCCGTCACGCCTTGGAGGTGGACGATATCTGTTTCAGCATAGTGAGGAACGTTGTTCTGAAAGCCTTGGTGAGGGGTGGACTTGGTCAGGTCGGGCTCTGCGTAGTCCCCACTGCACACTGGGGAGAAAGCAAAGACAGGTTAAGTCAGACTCATTCCTTTAAGACCTGCATGGCTGGCTTCCACTCCTGAATCCTGCAAACCTCTGGGAATCCAGCTTACCCGCACGCACGTTAACCTCAATACCAAAGTACCAACCCAGATGGAAGGCTGCTTTGTTTTACCTGGGGCTTAAACCAGAACAAACTGCACTTCTGCAAGTTCCACAGCAAACAGTTGCGAGTTACAAGTGAACCTGTGTTAATCAGCTCCCTGCTCTATCCAGCTGGGAGAGCAAAAGTTCTTGCCCAGACATGGAAGCACAAGTCTGAAATCATTACCTGCCTCTGATTCATCCTAAATTTGATTTGTTCCTTTTACCTGACACAGGGAATGTTGCCTGCAACATGAGAATTGTGCTATATTCCTCTCTGGAGACTGGGGCCTCCATTTGCTCTGTACTCTGTTATCACGCTACTTTCTCTCTTACAGCTTATTCACATAAATACCATGCAATAACTCTTTATAAACAACTCCCTGTATGGTCAGTTATTACATAGAACACGCGTTCTGCTTCAGATTCGCATCCTGACTCAGTCCAAATCCATCTCCTTGCATAGCATAATGCTGGACCTCAGCAAGTTGTTGCTTGAGGAATGCAGCACTGCCCTTCCATTCACTAAAGAGCAGCACAGACACTGTGCGTGTACAAAAGCCTCTGGGGAATGCTCCCTTCTGTGCACAACCAAAAGCTCCGCAGGGGCTGGAAGGCAGCACAACACTGACAACCCTCTGCTTTTGCCTTTGCTTTTTCTAATGGAGTCTCAAAGAGCCCACGCTGCAGGACGTGCTGAAGGCCTTTTCTCCTCCTGCTTCCCCAGGCAGTCAGGACAGCGTGGGAGTGCTGCAAGGCAGCGACTCCACTGCCAAGGGGCTGATGAGACACGATGACTTGCTGCTGTGACTGCCAAGATCAGCTTCTAAAACGATGACCTGGCTAACACATAAACGATCCTTAAAAGAGAACAATAAAAGGCCACCACCCTTCAGTGGGGGCTGGTGCTCCATCTGCCGCTCGTACATATGAAAAACCTCCTGAGCTTCGAAATACTGTAATACTGCTTTGTAGCAAAGAAGACCACTGAGACACTTAGAAAATGTAAGGGAAATAATGAAAATAATGATGATTTCCTTACCCGAATCCTCTGCGCTTTGGGATAGCTCTGGCAGCTTGTGGAGTAGCGTAGTTGGCTGGTGATATTCCAGATCCAGTGGAAAAGCACGTTCATAGGTGGGATTTGACTGGTGGATCTGGGTCTGGTTGTTGGCGATGGTGTAGCTGTAGAAGGAGAGGCGAACCGTGGCATCCTCCTCCAGGATTCGGCGTGGGGCCTTCAGACAAAAGAAGAAGCTGCTGAGGTGGTGCTCAGTATTGGAGCAACGTACTGGCTGCAAGTGCAGCCATTTCCAGTAACATCTTGGATAGGCCCTGCACCCTCCCTGCTGAGGAACCAGGGTTTTAGCTGCTAGATGGGACAGGGGAAACCCCAGGATTCATTCTTAGATCTGAACATGTGCCTCCAAAATAACCCCGCTGTATTTATTACCTTTTCCAGCCTTTTCTGAACGTATTGCTTCCAAAGAATAATGATTATAATCAACAGGAGTAGAAGGATAATAGCCACAAGGCAGCCCACAAGGATGGAGGTATTGGAGTCATCTGCCTTCTCTCCTATCCAGGTGCTCGTTACAGAAGATGTGGTTTCTGCAGAGAGGAATTGAGAACAACCTGTCATCAGTAAAGCACAGGCTGTTACACATGCTGGCCAACTTCCATGAGATCACGGCCCTTCCTATAGATTGCTACAGGAAAGATCTTAGGCAATCACGAGTGTCACACAGGGGCGGTCACCTGTACCACTATGTAGGGTTTGTTGTGAGGCATTAAACTGGTACTTCGGCATTACACACTGTGTGTGAGTCCCGGCTGTTCCCCATGCACTGAGGCATGGTACTTCCACACGGCAGCCTTGACTTGTCACCGGATCAGGAGGCGACAGGCAACTTCCTGAGTACTGACATCAGCTGTGTTCCCATTCTGCCCTGGTCAGCCACAATTTGAAGGTTCACAGCTAATAACTGTGCACAGACCTTCAGCATCCAAGCTCTTAGTATCAGAACAAACTCCTTTAATGGATCCGTGTACAAGCAGAGAGCTTTTAGAGTTCCACCAGTGGCACACATGCATTCAGCCTGCTTGCTGTGAGGTGGTGTAGGCCAGCTGAGAGCAGAAGACATAACTGAGGCTTGGAGGACTGTAAGCTGCAGCTCTGTGTATGAGGGCAACAAGCAGGCCATACCCACAGAGGCCGCCAGAGAGGCAGAGACCACAACAACTGGGATGTCACTGAAATCCCCCACCCCTCAAGCCCTTGACACAACTAAGTGACACAAGTCCTTACCCCAGGTCCCCTCAGTAACGTTGGACACCATTTCCAGGGCATCTGTAGTGCTTGTGGCTGCCGTAACCAAAATAGGATTGACACTCTCCATGTCTGTGGGAGGTGAATGAACACATCAGTCCAACGAAACCTCTTTGTCCTGCCAGCAGTCAGTACAATCCCAAGCACAGCCTCCACCTTCCTGATGAGCCCGGGCTGGGACCCACATAGCAGATCCCAGCACACCTAACACGAGCAAGCAGAGCCTGAGCAGCCTGCACTTCCTGACCACAGCAAACTGCCAGCGCATGCAATACCCTTCCCTGAGCCTGGCCAGTGAGCTGGTACTGAAGCAAAGGCCTTTCCACACCCATCATCTTCCTTCTCCGTTTAACATGATTAGCAGAATCCTCATACCAGGCTGGACCAAGAGCCTGCCTAGTCCCACGTGTAACAGGGGAAGGCAGCCAGCAGGGGCTGCTATCAACAAGATAAGCAACAAACTGCAAATGCATTCCTTCCTCATGTGCATCCATCCCCTCACAAGGCAACCTTAGAGCAGAAAGCTGGAGCCACAACCTTCGTACATCAGTGATGGCTGCTTTCTTCAAGGCTCTGCCCACTCCCCCCCAGAACCTTTCAAACCACCTCACAGTACTGACTTCTACTGCAGTTACAACAAAAGTTTCAGGCTGTTGTGAGTTTGTTTGTTTTCAATACATAAACCTCCATCTGTGAACTTCCATGCCATCTATAGACATAGTTCAATTATGCTTAGTACAGGTAAAAACTGACCCCAGGAGCAGCACGCAACTGCCTTAAAAAGAAACACCCCACACTTTAGTTTTTGGTTGCCCTGGTTGTGCAGTTACATACCTGCATCATTAACAGCTTGAAAAGCATCCTCTGCAGACCTGATTTTCCTACACATGCATTGCCCTTCCAACTCTCTGCTACCTCCTCCCCACTGCACAGTCCCACATCCCTTCTGCTCTCCACCCTTCCCAAGATCTACTTGTCTGTAGGGACGCTCACCCGACTGAAAGGAGATCTCACTGATCATCATCCAGGTGTCAGCAAAGTAGAAGCGGCACAGCATGGCTTTACCCACGTGCTGATTGAGGGGGACGGTCACAAACCTCGCGCTGGGATTTTTGTCATCCAAAACTGTTGTCACACCAACAGGTTCAGGTTCCCAGTCTGCAATCAGGCGTGGTTTGAACAGACACTCCACCTTCTGGAAGATCTTCACCCCCTTGGAAAACATGTTGTTGCAATGCACCTGGCAAAGGAGAACACGGCAGGAATGAGGAACAGTTATTGAGATAAAAACAATTCAAGCCTCAGGGATTCCTCTTCATGAAGGTGTTCTGTTTCTAACATCTCACTGTATGAATACTCTTAACCCAGGATAAAGGATATAATAATAGCCAAATTATTGTATGAACCCTATTAACTGCGTGACCTCTGAGAGACTGCAGTGAAGCAGTGATGAGGACAACAGGCCTGGTGAGAAAGAAGGAGACAAAGGAAGGGTAGTTGAGCATAATTAAGAACAGATGAAGCTTAGACAACATTATTCAATATGGAGATATAGTCATCCATAACAAGGCAGGAAAGCCTCACATCTGCAATACACAGTTTGTGCCATATTTGGATAGGAGTTGGATATGTTCACATCTTGGACCGACACAGAGACACTCTCCATTCCAAACACCACCTACTGAAGTCCAATTTTCTAATGTGCAAGCCTAAGTAGTTTGCAATGCAGCTGCAATATTTGCTAACGTTTATTTTTAGTACTTCCTTGGATACTGGGGAAGTTCAGAAGTGTGGAATAAAGCAAAAAGGTATCAAGATGTAACACAGAAAAGTATTTACAGAGCCTGCAAAATGCAAAGCTGAAACAGCTCATATTTAATAAGGAATGAGGAATAATCTATGCTGATTAATACAGCTTGATAATGAAATACTAAATGAAGTAGCTATTTTTAGGTGCTTATTTATTGAGTCGATCAGGATGGCTGTATTTACACGACAGGCTTTTAAGGGGCATTAGAACACTTGTTCCAATTAGCATAATACGAGCTCATAAATAATATTCAGCCAGTTGGTACCATTATTTTATGCAGTTTGATGGAAACCCTGCATTCAGTCTATGTACCTCAACGACAAAAGTGATCCTACACCTCATAGGGAAGGCACTGAGAAGTTCAGCCAACCTAGTTTACTGAAGCAGTGATTAAGAACGTGATTTAACCGCAGTATAGAAGCAGGAACGTTTCTGAGAAGGCAAGATTCCTACTTTTGGCCAGCAAAAGCAGGCTGGGAGCCAATGGTTGCAAGTTAAAAATAGACAAAACAAAACCAGGGTATGTAACCACCAAAACAATTTACTGAAGGATGTGGTGGGTTCTCCTTCATTTGAAATCCGTACAAGAAAAGCCACTGACCCTTTTTAGAAGATTCTATTTACTACAGAATTAAAAAGTTCAGGTCATCCTCCTCCTCTGTGTAACTTCCCAGAGCACAAGCACAGAGTGAGGCATCCAGAGAAGTTTTGCATCAAAAATAGGAACATGTTTTTGTTTCCTTCCTTCAAGGGTCACACAGGCCTGAGACACCGAGCAGCCTGCATGCTAAATCCATCTTAATTGCCCACAGTGGCTGCCTACACACTGCTCCAGGTGTTATTTCCCTCATCGTTTAAACCAAATACTGACAGCATCCAAGATCCAAGGAGGCACACGCTGCCCTGCTTCAGCAGCCTGCATCAGCAAACCTGGGACGATGTCTACTCACATCTCCCTCCACTGACTTCTGCTGACGGGCACATCACATCCTCCAGCTTTGGAGACAGAGCCCAAATCACAGAACGGCTTGAGCTGAAGGGACCTCAAGAATCATTAAGTTCCAATCCCTGATGGAGGAGCCTGGGAGCAGGCAGACCCAAAGCCCACCCCAAGGCTGCTGGAGGAGGACGACACCCAGTACCTTCATGGAGGTGAAGTTCCGCGGTCGGTCAAACTGAAATTCCATTTCAACAAAGCCCGTGCTGAAGCTCTCGTTCTTCCAGCCCACGTAGTCATAGCCCGGCCATACACGGTACTGGTGGCTCTGTGTGAAGTCATCCAGCCCCAGCACGCCATCCGTCAGCTGGCCCAGACCGCCATACAAGTGCCTGGCCAGGAAGAAGCAGAGTTACACAGATCAGCACCCAGAGAGCTCAGATGTGGAAGCACTCCGACTTGGGTCCTTCGGCTGGCACTGGGAAAACAATCCTTTGTTTGCTCTTCATGCATCGTGGACAAAAACCTCATTTCTTATAATTGGGCAACGTCCCATTTATTCTGTTCAAGCTGGGATTTTAAAGCCCTTCCCTGCCTTGGAGGAGGCAGAAGTTTTTGCACTGACACCAAACACTGACAGCAAAGCTAAGGCATTGAGTGCAGGCCTAGCATTCGGGTGCTGTGTGCTTTCTTGGATGCCAAGTTTACCCTGGAAATGTCCTGCAACAAGTTGAAATGCAGCCTGCATAAGCATCAGAAGCAACTGAAGAGGGGAAGGATCTTCATCTGCTCGATGATGAAGGTGGTAAGAATGATGATGAGGTAAGTAAGAAAAAAAAGAGATAATTTGCAGAATGACTGAGAGAAAACAGGATGACTTCTCCCACCTGCGCTCCTGGTAGCCATCATAGGTCGAGTCATTCAGATAAACGATGGGAAAGCCAGGAGCCGCTATTGTCCCTCCTTCGGGGATGCTATAGGATGCCAAGCCATCTAAAAAAGAAGGCCATATACCTCAGGAACACAGCAGCAGCTGCCTTCTGTTATCCCTGTCCACACGACCGTTCTATCTGTGGTGTGGACCAACAGCAGCAGTCCTGTTGGTCTGGAATTCCCTCTGCATATACAGGGACACAGGTGAGTCCCAGTCAGTGTGATGAGGACTACTTTGCAGTAAGAAGCAACATCTACTTACCATACCAGACACAGCCATAGAGCTCCACCCTCATGCAGACAGTCATGGGCAGCTCTGTCACAGGAATGACCCGGACAAAGCGAGCAATGATGGGAGGCCGGAGATCTTTCAAGACCACATCATACGTATCAATGTTGCCTTGTATTACCTGCAAAAGAGAAATCCTATCAGTAGCTTCTCACTGTTGTGCAATCCACGCGTGCAATGGTGTAGCTGCATCCCATCAGTGCAAGACTGGGGTGTTTTCCCCACGCAGTATAGCTGGCTGCTGCTCCCCTCCTCCTGCCTTCAGTCTTGACACAGCAGTGCTAAAGGAGAGCACCATCCTCAGCTGGTGACAGAGACAAGGGGACAGCACCTTAACCCTCTTGTACTTTGCTTGCTCCACAGCTCAGTGCCCACACCCACCTTCCTGCCCTGACGATCCTTCCAGGAGATCCAGCGCTCTCCATTGCGGCTGTAGTCAATTCGATACGCACGGGCAAATTCTTTGCCTGTGGCACGGGCATGTCGTCCCTGAGTCCCAATCAACGTGATGAAAAAGAGCTTATGCAGGTCAATTTGGAGGAATTGCACATCTTCTGGTTGCAGCAAGCCAGCTGGGCACCAGGCTCCATCACCCTCTTCCCTTTGTAACCTGGGGAAAAAGCAAATTAAAAGCCTTCACTTCCAAGGACCCATCCTCCTCAGTAGCTTAAGACACACCTTCAAATTGAGAACTGAGTGAAAGGTGCACAACCATAGGATAACCCAAGTTGGAAAGGACCCATCGGCAGGTGGAGCCACTAAAGGCAGCAATGCCTTTCCTAGACTTCTGAGCTTGGCCGTGCAAACCAGCAGGTGGTGAAAGTTTCTAATGTGGATGCAAGAAGACTGTGCAGACTCTTCAGCAACAGAGATTTCCTAGCAAACAGGAAGCCCTTGGAGTGTCTTTAACAAGTTTCTTTAACAGTGAAGCTAAACAAAAATATTTTCCTCAATCACACATTGGATACCTTGAAAAGAGTCAGAATCATGCATTTTGCCACGCGTTAACCTACCGTGCATACTGGGGTCCTGTGGAATCATACCACTGGCTGGAAGCAGTGATGTCTTCATCCCGTATTGTGCCTTCATGCATTCCCAAAGGGTAACGGCACGTAGCTGAAAGCAGGAACCAAGGCAAGCAGAAATCAATACCAACTCTACTGAGATCAACAGACAAGTTTAATTAAAGGCTGCCACGTCTAGGGGAATAAACATGGCAATGATAAAATCGAGAACACAAATGAAAAGGATGAAATGCTTCGTAATTGTAATGAACTAAAATTGTAAGTACTGAAATACACTCAGTATCATTCAGAAGAGTCCTGGCAAGACAGAAGCTTTACAAAGAAGAACAAGAAACCCAAAATCATACCGGTATTACTGATTGCATGGACCTATTCTACAATGAAATGTATAGCAACTGGCCTCATATGTCTTGACTCTTACCTGCCCCATCAATAGACCAGTGCAACTTGACCTGTTACTGGAAAGTTATTGCACTACTGACTTGGGGGCAGTATTTAAAGAGTGCCCAAAAAGGCAGAATTATCACCTGAAAGCAAAAAGTGCTTTTGTGATTCTGCAATGGGAGTCCTGTCCGGTCACATTCCTGCTAAAGGTTAACAGCAACCCTGCAACAATGCCACACATTGAGCAAATGGAAACCAGAGCAGCCCTGGCATTGAGGAATGCACTCTGAACACAGCTGTGATTCACAACAGCAGAAAGTTCTCACCAAAAAGCAAGTCCTTTTGTGCAATGAGCCCACCTGGGCTCAGTCACTCAGCCAGGAGCCCTGCTCTGACTTCCCCAGTTCCTCACTGTGCATCCCCAGGACACATATCCCTGCCATGTAGTTCGGAGGCTCTATCACATCTCCCACAGTGAGGTCATACATCTGATGCTGGGCAAAAGGACTAATACAGGATCCTTCCTACTCAGGCCCGGCATCATCCACAAATCGGCCCCTTTGGTACAGGCCCTTACTGCCTGTAAGCAGTGCAGGTGCTTCAGACTGCTCCTGGAGCAGCTCAGACCAAGACATGGGCATTACAGCCAAGGAGCATCAAGCTGGGCTGATGTGTCTGGATAGGAACAGGGCACAGCCCTTGAGGCAGCTGAACAGCTAAGGGAGCTAAGGAAGCAAACTTTCTTCAGGAAGCCAAACTCCGAGCAAAGCTAAATGTTCACTTCTCCTTGGATGAAATTCCTGCTGGTAGTGGTACTACAGCCTTGTGCTCAGAGCCCACCCTCCAGCCCAGGTCTTGTGCTGAGGACAGCTTTCCCTACATGTAATTTATGTACTTACCACCACCTAAAGCAATTTGCATGTGATTGTTAAATGTGGTGGAAGTACAGGGAAAACAATCAGAACCAGCTGGCAACCCTTGTTCAAAGCCGGGCACTGGGAACAGGCGTAGAGATACCTGCTGAGCTCCCCCACAGGCCTCACTTCACATCTACATGGCTGCAGCACAACCTCAAACTGCTGCAAACACCTCTAAGGGACATCAGGGTCAGAGCCAAACACAGCCACAGAGCTTCAAACACAGCCAGACACAACAAGCCCCTCCAGGGCAGCACTGTTGGCTCACCACACCTTGGGCCAATCTGGACACAGATCAGACTAATTTATTTCAGACTGTCTCCAGCAGCAGCCACCTTATTACAGCGATTTTCGCAATATACTGCAGATCATTATCTGATTAATCACTCAGACTTGTAACGTGCTCAGTACTGCAGGATAAGGTCATTCCCCCCACAGGGACTCATAGGCTTGTACTCCCGCCTCCAGCTCAGCTTTGTGCCAGGTATGGTTTCTAAATGTTCCCTTCCACATCTCTCTTCAGAATCCCCTTTGCTGGCTGCAGAACTGCTGTTCATGCTTTGCTGGCTGGTAACTGGCTATCCACAATGAGCAAAGCATCTCTGAGCCAGCCTAGAACCAGGTTTGTTCTGCAGGTTGCACAGCCAAAGCGATGAAGAGAGAACCTGAACTCCACACAGAGCTGCTGAAAGCGCTGGAAGGAATAAACCCACATGCCTGAGCCCTCCTGGAACTGTCAGACATTGCACACCAGCACAAAGTACACCATCCACTTCAGTCTAGAAGCTGGCAATCTCAGACTGCATTAGCAATTACGTTTATGCCCATTCATTACATTCACACGTGTTCACCACGAAAGGCAAAAAAAAAAGGCTGAGAATGAAAATAGGGGAAGAGGGAAATTGGAGCCCAGACTGGCAGCTCCCTACCAGGGTTGACTTCGGAGCCAGATGGCGCAGGCAGGGAGGCCAGCAGCAGTATGCAGAAGATCATGGTAGCAGTCAGAGACGCTGAGCAGGCTCAGACGAGCATGAATCCTTCACAGGCACCAGCTGCGATCTACATTTCTGAAACACAAAGCAAAGAGAAGGTGAGAGCCCTCCAAAGGCAGGACAGCCATGCTGCTGTGTTAGCATGCTATACTGCTATGCTGCTGTGTTAGCATGCTATACTGCTATTGCCTCCTGATGGTGCAAGTCAGGGCACTTCTGAAGGCACAGAGCTCAGCCCTGTGCTGAATCCAGATGCACACTTCCACCCACACCAGCTGCTTACCCCCAATACCCAAAACTTGTCACACAGTCTGAAGGTAAATGTCCAAACCAGGGTGAAAATAATCTCTCCCTTTGTGTCCACATTGCTGCCAACAGAGCGCGTGCACTCACACATGCAAGTACACTTAATTTCCTGTTTGGAAATGAGGAAAATAGCACAGGGCTTAAACTCTGGCAATTTCACTGGAAAGCCACAGCATGACCTCGTGTCCCTTACAGCCTTATCAGTGAGGTTACATTGATTCTTTGTGTCCACATTCATTACAAACCGCCTCCAGAGGCTCCCATCCTGCGGGACTGCTTTAGAGAAGGCAGGTTAGAGGGGCTGTCTTGTACTTAAACTTTAGAACAGAAGAAAACAGAACAAACCGATAAATTAATAGTTATCCCAGCCAAGGAGTATTTGCTGAAGAATCCCCAGAGTGGTATTAAAAAGGCAAAAATTGAATGTTAGGATTTGTTAAGGAAGAGACCATCACCATGCCAGTGCGCACACACCTTTAGGAATGGCAGAGCATCGGATGCCATTAGCTCAGAGATTTCTAACAAAAGACTTTTTCCCACCCCGCATCACTGAGCTGCACAAATCACAGCCTAAAGTTGCCATGGATACCAAAACAATTGGCTTTGTTCACAACAAAGATGCACCACTGGTTCCTAAGGCTGAAGGTAAAACCTTTGGCTTGGGAAATCCCCCAGCTGCACATTGCTAGATGCCCAGGAGCTAAATCAGGGTTAGAATCACTGAGGCTTGCCCTGTTTTTATTCTCCTTCCTAAGGATCTGCTACTGGCCATTGTCCTTCCTGGATTCACTCCATCAGAGAGAAGGGCTCTGAGCCTGAAAATCGACCTAGGAGCCTTCCTGGGAAAGCCAAATGTGGTGCAGGAGGGGGAATTAATGATGGGGGCTGTGCCCAGCAACGTGACCATACATACAAGCAAGAGGCAAAAGCCTCACAACTGCAAGGGCACTGCCTGAGATGGAGACACAGCAGGGAACTGCTTGGAGGAGCTTGGGGTGCCCTGTGGGTACAGCCTGAGCTGGGGATGCTCCTTCCCCTGTGTGTCCCCCCACACAGTAACAGAGCTGCCAGGTCCTGAGGGGGTCCTGGCAGGAGAACAGCAACTTGGAGACATCTCCCAGGTGGCCTCTCAGCTGGAGGTTTAACAGCTGCCAACTGCACAGGAATCCTCAGCTGGCACAGGACAAGCACACAGATGCTCCACATCCTCATCACCCCCTTCAGAACACGAGGACAGCCTGGCAAGCAGGAAAGGATGAGACATCTGCAGAGACACAGGGCAGCTCCCACCACAACACAGAGGAAAGGTCCTCTGTAAGTCAAGCTGGGTTAACAGCCAAAGAGCACTGAAACAAATATCGCCTACTGCTAGGTGAGGACAAGAGCCCCTGCTGAGGCAAAGGAGAAACAAAAAGGAATCAGAGCAATCCCAAATGTGACTTTAAGTATCCAAATGCTTTGGCATTTGACAGGCACTGAGAGGTACTACGTCCTAGAATAAAGCCTTTGCCTTTTTACAAGAGTTGTGCTGAGGTTGTCACCCTCTCAAGTCACAACAATAGCCACTATTATCCCTGCAGTATAATACACATGACATGCAACACGTACAGCAGCAGCATCCAAAATGACCCATGTGGACCAAGCACACTCAGCTGCTCCTGGACCACCACCCTGCAAGCAGCATCACTCATCTCCAGCCCTACTGCAGCTGTTGGTGCCTTGAGCAAGACACCAGGATGTTTTCCCACTCATCTCATCATTTAGAGGAGCGTCGGCTCCACTCCGGAGCTCTTCATCCTGGGAACTGCTGCTTGAACAACTACTGATGTTGAGTTCTGCTGAGGCTAAATCTCAGCTGGTAGCAGACTTGATTTCCAAACTGCACGCTTCCATGTGCTAAAGCACACTGACATACACTACAAAATACAAGCCTCTGTGCAAACTGCCTGGAAATCACCTTCCTAATGACTTTTTTTCTGGGTTGACAACTCGCTTTTCCTCACAGCACTTCCAGCTACACTGTAGTCCCTGGGTTTATGGTGCCTCTCCTCTTGACTCGCACATGTACACAGAGTACCAACAGCACGGCACAAGCCCCAAACCAGCACCAACGGGATTAGCAACATCCTCACAGAGGCAAGAAAGTGTTAAACTCTTGTCCTCGGACTGAATGGATCAAGTTGCTAATTGCTAACAGCTGGCTGCAGGAGAATAAAATCCTGTTACAATCATTGTGAGAGTGGAAAAAAAAAAATCTAGTTGCTGAAAAAGTCGCTGGGAAATGCAATGGAGGGCAGCTTCCTTCCCAACACAGCCAGCAGACGCTGCGTCTAAACACACAGTCCAGCTCTCCAACAACACTGCTCACCATGCCCAGCTCCCTGCATGCCCTGCAAGCGCAGGAGGGAGCTGTTCTGCAGTGATCTGCATGAAGAAGGTGGGACTTGGAGCTCCTCCAGGTGCTATTCTCCCTCCAGAGATCCATTACAGAGGTCTGGCGTGTTTGCAAGCCTCTCTAGATCCTGACTGAAACTGCCATTTGTTTTAACTGGTTCCTTTGCAGATCATTACCTTGGAATGGGACCTTTGGGTTTGTTGCAGGAATCCCATTAAAGATGCCCAGCACTGTGCCAATATACTCCGTGGTCATGACCAAGGCTCATGGGTATGGGAGAAATGCAAGCTGTACAACAGGAGGATCCATCCAGAATTGAAATATCCCCAGAGGGGGTTCAGGAACGGTCAGGATGACTGGACGTTACATCCTAGCTGTCCTAAAGGCACTCGAAGAGGAAGCAGCAAAGCCGCTAAATGGGGCAGTATCTGAAGCCTGAAGGAGGCAGGCAGGTGTGATTGCCATTTCAAGGGCTCCAGATCAATGGTGGAGCTTTTCTGTTGCCTCTGAATTAACTGGACACCCCAGCAGTCCTCCTCTGGAGCACACACAAGCCCACGCAGCCCCAGTCCTGACCAAACTAAGAGTGCAAACAAAAATGCTTAGCAGAAAGAGCTCCAATTACTTCCTCCCTATTAGCTCCTGCTTACCAATAACAAAGATTCCACCTCCACAACTCACACTAAGAGAGCACAGGGACAAACATCATAAGGAAAGGCAGTACCTTCTAGCTAAGCCAGCTGCCATTGGCGTGCTTTGTGTACCTGTAAGTGGGTGACGGGGCTCTCAAGAAGCTGGTGAGGGTCTGAGCCTTCCTACAGCACAGCCAAACACCTGATGGGGCTGTCGGGGGAAAAGAAAGCAACAAGTCACTCCTGCAAGATTTTAGGAAAAAAAAAAATCATTAGAGGCAGAGCTAAGGAAACACAGATCACCACACTGCGATGCTGGGATGGCAGGAGAACAGAGATGGGCACAAACAGAAGGCTCTGACCATCTCTTCCTGTTGCCCAAGCACAGGGATCACTTTGGCCCTTACCAGAGCTTCCTTCCTATGCAGAACCCACAGTGACACATGTACTTTGCTCCTCTATTCCTTACGCTTGTGTTTCTCTACAGGTTTTTTAATTCCTCCTCTTTTTTGAGGCTGCTTGCTCCTTTTCTTTAAACAATCTTTAAAGCACAGCAGCTACAAGCTCACCACGTTCCTCCCAGGCCCACCATCTCCCGCTCCAAGGCTCACATAGCAACCATTTATATGACACGTTAACCACACAGATGACAGATGGAGTATTAAGAGCACTCAATCTAAACCACCTTCCTCCCTCCCCGTTCTCAAGGGGCTCCACCATAACCTTTTACTTAACAGTGCTCAAACTCGCACTCAGAAGGAGCTCAGGTTACGGAGGCACAGAGCTGTTGGGGCTGGATGAGCTCCTGGGCAGAGCACTGCAGGGTTAGCACCAAGCTCAGAGCAGCAGTGCAAGGCTTTGGCCAGCCAGGGCTTAAAGGACTCCACGGACTGAGGCTCCCCCAGCTTCAATGGGGCTCTGTCTTCCCTGAAGATGAAGCAGAGCAGCAGAGCTCATCCCACAGAGGTCGGTGTATGGCAGCAGCTCTGCTGCACGGCACAGCCCGTGCTCCCATTGGCTTCTATTTTTGGGAGCTATCAGGTGGCACTTTGTAAATCATCCTCATCAACAAAACACGGATCGGCTGAATGGAAACTGGGATGGTGCCATCTGAGCACAGCTACAAGGGAAGGGAGAACTCACATGGATGGCAAAGGCACCACCAGCACCGCTCAGCAGAGCGCCCGGAGTCCTCCCATCCAAAGCACCACCGGGCTGCTTTACCCACCAGCCGGGTGATGCACCAGGGCATATCCACACACACCCACACAGATACCAAAGTACTTCTCACTGCCCTGAGCTACGTTTGTGTTTTTTCAGTTATAATTTCTTTTCTCTATTAACTGCTCCCTCCCAGAAAACCCAGCTCAGTTACAGCTCCCTACCTACGCTTCCACACAGATTGCTCCATCCAGATTCTTTTTCAAAGACATCCAGGCCAAGCAGCCTCTTTGCAAAAGCAGAAGGGAAGCAAACAACGAGCGGAGCAGCGCGGAGCATCCAGCCCTGAGCTGAGAGCTGCTGGTTGGGCTGTGCGAGGGTGGGAGCCAAGCACTAAGAGATGGTTCAGTGGAAAGGAAAACAAACTACGCTGGAACTCCTACTAGTTCAGCTGGCAACCCAGTTTACATCAGAGCACCACAGCAATGCTAGCACTACCAAATGCTGCGTTTTATGGGTCTTGTAAAACGTCCCTTCATTCAGAAAAAAGAGAATTCCATGCACCTGTCACTGACCTCATCATGACAGCACTGCTGCTGTCTTGCCCCAAAGCATCTACCAATGTGAAAAGCGAGCTGTGCCACACTACAGAGACCAAACTGGAGCAAGCTTTTCCAACAAGAAGCACAAGTTATCATCACTGACTGCATTCCAGGGGTACAGGCAGCTCCACGGCACAGCTCACTTCTTTGGAGGACAGAGCAGGGGAAGCCTGGCTGCATGCGGCTGCACACAGCGCTCAATGAGCTGTGTTTACTACAAAGTGCTTCTCAAGTTGAGTTGGGAAGTGCCCAACAAAGATGGGTGCAGGGAGAGGCAGTGATTTGGTGTGAGCCCGGAGAGCCAGCAAGGGTCTTCAGGCAGCTCCGTGTTCTGCAAGGCTTGCTATTTACTGGTACAGCTCTACAAGATAAAGTTTAACTTCTTGCACACAGAGATGAAACGTTAATTAACTCAGTGTTCCAGCAAAATACCTAGCATGGCTGCAGACAGTTCAGAGAGCATCCCTGCTTACCGCAATGTATTTCAAGCAATCCAACCAAACGGTTTGTTTACAAACAAAGCAAAACAAGGACACTGAGGAAGATCTGGCAGCATTTTGCAGCCATGGAGAGGCAGCACAGCAGGACCTGAAGGCAGGGAGGGGTAGGAAAAGCTGCACGTCCCGGGATTGTTTGAGGCAATGAGAAATATGAGAAATAAAAATGTATGAAACGACTGTGTCTGCACCGAATAGAGGATCTCGTTTACCCCTTTTCCGTACAGGACTGAAATTAAAAACAGCAAATTGAAACTGAGGAAATGAAATTCCACACCACACATGTTACACCTCTGGGATGCAATGCCGCAAAGCGACACAGGACTCATTGGGGACAACACGGGCAGTGGATCTCCACAGTAAGAACAGCTGCGGTTCCGTCAGCACAGCAACAGGTGAGGTTTGCTGGCTGCAAGCCCTCACTCAGGCAGGTATAAGCAAACCCATAATTAAGGCCAGCAGAGAGCTCTGTGCTGCAGGTCGGGCTGCTCTCTGCCTGCAGCCCGGCTCCAACATTTCCCTGTCTCATGGTTGGAGCTCTGTGTCTGTGCAGCCTTCAGCAGCGCCTTGCAAAGAGAGCAGCACCATCCACTCCTTAACAGAACAAACCCACAGCCGCGTTGTGCTCTGCGGCACACAAAGAGCGGATGGAATTTCAGCCAAACTATTAAATAAAAACCCGCGGAGCGAAGAGCAACCACCCTGCACGGCTCCTCGGTGGGAACGGGGCTGTTTGGGAAAGTGCTCGGCACCTGAAACAAAAGGGGTTTACCAGGGAAGGAACCACACTTACAGGAGCCGCCGCTGCCGGAAAGCCCCGCGATTAACCCCTGCCGGGACGCGGAGCTGCAGCACCCCGAGATGTGCCACCGGGCAACACCGGGAGCGGCAGAGAAGCACGGAGCCCCGGAACGCGGCCAGCCCCCAGACCTGCCTGTGGGCACAACGGCTGTGAACGGCTGTGAACCCAACGCCGGCTCCGCGAATCCCCCCGCAGCCACGGAAGGAAAGCGGGGCTCAGCGCCAGCTTCGCCTCCCAGCCCGGCCGCATCCACAGCCGGCCGCGTCGGGTCGGAGCGGGGCCGAGGGCCGCCGGCGGAGCGCCGCGAAGCCCCCACGTGCCCACCCACCCACCTGCCTCGCCCGGGGTCTGCCGAGGTCGGGGAGTGACCGCAACGCGTCCTCTGTGCCCCACGGCCGCAGCCGGCCCGTCCTGCCGACATTCCTCGCCGCTCTCCAGCAGCACGATGTGTTCAAACTTGAGTAACTCCTCCCCGCTCCCTCCCTCCGCGCACACGGACGGGCCCAAGAGATGGCCCTGCCTCTATCAGCGCGGTTCCTATAGCGACTGCCGGCCGAGCAGATGGGCAGGGAGCTGTTTGCGAGGCAGAGCTGCCTCCTCGGATTCCTCCGCTCTTCCCTGTTCCGCCGGCCCCTCCTCGCTCCAGCGCTCTCCCCAGGGGCTGCTCTGCTGGCACCCGGCCCGGGCTCAGCCTGGAGGAAGGCCAAGCTTTGAATTCATTTAGTAAAACCACAACATAAAGCAGCTCTCCTGCTCAGGAAGCAGGGCCCGTGTAGTCTCAGAGGCAGGCCAGGCCCGGCCCTGCCAGCTTGCACCTTCTTGTTTAACACGGACAGGAAAAAGCAAAGACACGGCTGTCACTGCAACACACCTGAAATCCTTCACCAGCCCGTGGGGGAAGGTAGAAAGCAAAGGAGCAACTCATCACTTATTAAATGCAGGTGACAGGGAGGCCACAGAGCTCCTCAGTCACCTGGAGGTTTGCTGCTGGAGTCTGTCCTGGAAGGAGGGCACAGCAATAAGAGCAGGGCAGGAGGGACCTTCAGCACAGAGCACAGCCCTGCTGCTCCCCTGGGGCTGGAATCCCACACAGCGAGGCCGGCAGATCCTGCACTTGCCTCCTTTTCTTTTAGAAATACAGGAAGAGATAACACGTCTTGGTGCATCGATCAGCCCAGACGATGGGACAGACACTAGGGTTCACTCCGTTTGGGGCAGCACATGACCAGCAATAGCTGGAGAAACACAGACACGAGACATCTCTGTGCATGGGAAGCTCTACCCCAAATGGGTGCAACTGATTCAGACCAAACACGCAGGATCCACCCTTCTGCCAGAATCTGCACAGCAGTGCTCACAGACCAAGCTGGGACCAACAGGATCCCTCTGGGTGACGGACAGCAACGAGCAGAAGGCAGCTCTGGGAGTGCAGGGCAAGTAATCCAGGACGGGCCCCAATAGCAGCATCACGAAGCAGACGGTCATTACAGAAGCAACATGAACACTAACAAAACAGCCCCGGCTCCCCCCCAGCACTGGGAGGAGCACGGACCGATCTCTGAGCGGACAGCCGGTGCCGCGGAGACACAAAGCACTGCTAAGAAATCTGCTGAGCTGGCACTTGGACTCACTCGCCTTGAGCACAGCAACAGCCTCTCTGCTGGATGCCCTCTGCAATGTAACTTTATCCCACCGTGTACGTTCGCTAATCAATCCTATGCATAGAGCAAAAAAAAGCGGTGCTTTTTCCACTGGAATGAGCCCAAATATGCACGATAACAGATCCCACTCAAAGCTATTACAAACTCGAGCATTTCAGCGAGCTCTGCATCTCGCATCGCAGAGGGAGCATACTTCTGCCATGGCATCATCGGCTCTCAAACTGTGTATTTGAGAGGCTTCCTAATGACCTCATACAGCACATGTGACCGGTAAGTCATCTTTCTCAAAGGACTAGAAATAACATCAACAGACCCTGCTTCGGTTTTGCACAGAACTGCTTTCTGCAGCACGAGCCGGTTTCCAAACTGCAAAGAAGCAGAACCAGCACCAGGCCAGGCCTCCAATAGATTGCATTCAGCTTCAGCAAAGATCAGAGCGAGGAGCAGATGAAGACCCAGCAGCGGATCCTGACATTCCACACACAAGTTTAGACACCAACACGTTTATTCCACCGTGGCGCAATCTGGCAGCTTTGGAGGTGCCCGTGTGGGATCTCACAGCCCAGAAACGTTCCGGGAGCATTATCAGAAGAGATTCAAAGTGCTCTCAAAATGATTTGCAAAAATAACGCTTTGAAAGTACCGTTAATTATTGACAACTTGTGCACGTTTCAGCAGCCTTAAGAGTAGCTTTTGCTTCTGGTGTTTAAAAAACAACATCAATAGTTTGGGGAGTCCAAGCAACAAAGGAGAGATTTGAGATTCGCAGCTGGTGAACTGGAGCAACGTGCACCAAACTCAGGAAGCTCCCTTGGCTGCTGCAGCATCAGGCGGCAGCATGAGAAGTGAAAGGCCACTGGTACTAATGGAAAAGCAACTTAACGAGCAGCTGGAGGCAGACTGACAGCATTGAACAGCCCAGCAGATCCCTCTTTATGGTGCACAAAGCTCCCGAGGAAGGAAAGCCACACAACAAAGGAGGGACTCCTCCTGCCTAGCCCCCAGAACCGCTCTCACTTGGAGCTGTGATGCTGTCCGTTCAGTTTCAACCAGCAGCACCTAGCAGCCTTCTGTTTGCTCTATTTGTAAGCACATTCCTCAGCTGTTACGTTGTTCTGGGCCGTCTCAAAGATGGGAACGAGAGCAGAATGAAGGCAAGTTGTGCTGACTTACACCTGCAGGTCAGAACAAGCACAGCGAGATCAGCTTCTCTGTAGTTGTACTGAAGAAGGCCCAGCAAAGACGTCACCCAGACAAGGAGCAAACTCCTGGCATACAGCAGTGCTCAGCACAGACGTTTGTAAACACTTTCCCTCGGCCATCTACGCCAACTGAACAGTCAGAACGGAGCAGAGAAAAAACATGATCTGCAATCAGCCATCCCTCCCTATCCCTGGACACCAGACCTGCCCAAGCGGGACACCTCCTGCCTTGCACAGTGAGCCACGTGCCCTCCAGCATCCCACAACAGCACTCAGCACTGTTCACACACGTTCTTGTTCCTGTCACTGCCTGCTGCTCTTTCTGCCCTCCAGCTCTGCAGTGAGTTTGGAGCAAGGAGGAATGCACAAGGAGAGATGATGGTGGAGCTGCTCAGCTCCTGAGCCAAGCCCTCCCTCACCTACAGCAATACTTCTCTATATCTACTGCTCTCTCCCAGACGTCACCCACGTTAATCGCTGTTGTGCAGGTTGCACCAGGAAGACCAACATTTGAGTGTGTGTATTCCAGACCTGGAACAGCTAACAAGCTGCCTTCACTGGGGATTTTTTTCCCCAAGAAAGAGAAGCAGAGAGGCCCAGAAAACCACAAGCACAGACTGAGCCTCAGCAAAGAGCAACAGCACGTGGGATGCTTTTCCCTGCAGGGAACGTGGAGCCAGCAGAACTGGAGGGGCTGTGCTCAGCTCCTGGCAGCACTGCCACTACAGCTCTTACAGCACAGACCCCCGTAACACTTCTGGTGTACAGAAGGCAGGTCAGAACAAGGACTGTCAGGCAGAGCCAGCCTCTTGCTGATGTGTTTGTAGCAGTTGTTCCAGGACCCTCCAGCCACATGACCCCAAACCTGCCCTCTGCACAAGCCAGCATGCAGATAGCAGCTGACAACAGCAGTGGCCACATTGCTGCAGTTCCTCAGCAAGGACCACCACCTTCAGACCACCAGGAGGTCACAGGATCCAGCACTCCCAGCCCTTTTCATCACCTGGTATGCAAGCAATAGGCCTAGGAAGGCTCTCAGTGAGCAGCTTAGATGGGCTGGTACACCAAGTGGGTCTCACCACATGGCATAAGGCAGAGATTGGAACCATGCACAACACTCAAACAGGACCACCACACACAACCCCAGCCAGTGCACAGCAGAACAGCCCCATTTCAGTCCAGCAGCAGAGGCTCAGTTTGTTTTCACCCCCAGCACCCATCCCCTGCAGAGCCAGCCATCCCAGCCCAAGGCAGCACAGGGATGTTGCAATCCCCAGCTTTGTGCAAAGAAAGTGGCCCAGTCCAGATGACACCGAAGGCCCCTGCTCTGGCCTCGCTGTGCCCACATCACCTTTCTGAAGCTGGTGCCATTTCATGAGACAAGCTTATTTCTCAGATGTTGAGAGCCATGCTGCTCTCATTAGCACCCAGGACGCCATGGGTGGCTCAGAGGGGTGCTCCAGCAGGCAGGCTCAACTCGTGACCCCGTGTTTTTCTGAAAGGAACACAGACTCTGGGGAAAAACACTCCCCTCCCACTGCGAGGGGCTGGGACGGGCAGATGAAAGGCAACAACATGCCTTGTGTATGGGTGGCCTCAGCCTGGGTTCACAGCTGGCCCACGCGGAGCCCACGTGTGGCCCCAGGGCAGGGAATGGTCACAGTGCCATCCTGTGCCAAGCCTTCATCCCATCTGGGCACATCCCAGAACGGATGCTGTGTGGAAAACACTCTTATGCCCCTCTGAGCAATGGGATGTGTCCTGCAAGCACTGCTTCATCTGCAACAGCCCGTGTAAACACAAGGAAACCACCTCACCCAGAATTCAGTAGAAACAGCACTAGGATCAGCTCATATTTCCCATGCTAGCATTGCAAAGACAGGAGGATTCGGATACATTACACACTATTAGCCCTAGTGGGACATTTCCTAACAGTTCGCTGAAACGTTTTGAAACCTGCAGGATGAGGTAATCCAAACCTAAACCCACACTGTAGGGTGGTGCAGTAGGTGCAGCTCAAAGAAAAGCAAACAAAAGCTGATCCAGCACGGCACCCTGAGCCATGCCCATTCGTTTTCAAGTCTGAACCAGACAAAGCCATGGCTGGAACGATCACATGCTGGAGATGGTCCCACCTCCACCCAGGTTGGGTTGAAGACCTCCAGGTGTCCTTTCCACCCAGGGTTCCCAGTTGCTGTGATAGACGGAGATGATGCAGAATTGTTGCCAACACTTGCAGGAAAGACTCACGTTGAGTTTCTCCAAGGAGATCTTTCCAGGTTGTACTAAAGCCTGGTTGATGAGGATGACACAAGGACTATTTGTGTGCTGGCAGGGATAGTGGCACACCAGTTTCTGTGCTGTGATGCACTGCAGAGGTCTCAGGCAGGGTCAGCACACTGCATCAGCCTACACAAATTGCACCCTTCATAAGAGATTTCTTCTCGGCAATTAACTTCAGCCATGTACTCAAACACAAAAGCTTACAGGACTAAAGAACGCAAGCAAGAAGCCAGGCAGCCAGCAGCTCTCGAGAAGCTTGCAGCAATTTTGAAAGAAATCCTTTCCCACTCAGTTTGTGCTCTGGGGACGTCTCAGAAGTACGGCTGCTATTCACTGTCCTTCCAGCACTGGGATGAGGTCAAAAAACACCACTGCTAATCACAGAGAATCAGTCCTCGGGGTGAAGGAGCACGTCTGCACCAGGCCCTGCCTTCACTGCTCCAAAACATGGAAGAAAACAGAAGATCGCTGCTAACTAAATGGATAGACGGCATCAAAGTGATGGGGAGAGGAAGGATATCTGAATGGTATCCATCACAGTCCAGACAAAAGCAAAACATACGCTCTCCAGAACAAAGTGCATGGGATGAGCTTGCAGCACTGGGACCCACATCCAGCAGAGCAGCGAGCAGCTTGCTGCATGGCTGGCGTTGGTGCTGCTCTCTCCCACAGCTGAATCACAGCACACATGGCCAACACCTCATCCCAAACAATAACACGGCACTGCGGGCTCACACCACACGTATTCTCACACGCATCCCCAGCTCAGCTCCACTACAAACACAAATGAAAGCAGCATTCCTGGAAGCTCACGTTGCCGTGCATGGAAATGTGACAGCTTGTCAGGAACTGGGGAACAGCCCTGAGCTCACTGGAAGGCACTCAGCACAGGCTGCCATTTAGAGAATGCCCACACTCCAGCTATTGCTGCTACAGTTTGTGTGTGTGCAGCAACAAACTGAAGTGAAATAACACAGCAGTAATACAGATGGACAATGAAACCTAAAGGAAGGCAACCACTACCAAATGATACAGGCAACAGAACATGCCCCGATTCCCATCCTTCAAGCAAAAGGAAAGCTGAAAAGCCATTGTGCTCTGCAAGCCTTGTCTCTGTATTTGCACTCTCCTGCAGCTTTCCATTACCGACGGGTGGGACATTTTTACACCTTAAAGGCTATTCCCAGAGAAACTCAACTAGCTTTTCGTTTTCACTGCGTCAATTCATCTGGTTGGAAGAAAATACCCCACCCTATTCTTCTGGCTTCCAAATTGCAGCTGGCAGGCTCGGGATGTACAACAATCCTGGGGAAGGAGTACAATGGTTGACTTCATCCCTCCCTCTCCTTGTCTTCTCACCCTGGTATGAAGCCAGCACTACCCTGTCAGCCCCTGACAGGAACAAATTCATTTCAGGTTCACCCAACACCTGGAGCTCTGTGCTGCGCAGCATTACGGTCAGATTTGGGCACGGTACCCGAGCATCAAGAGAGGAAAGTCAGCTCAGGTCAGGAGAGCATCATCTGCGCCAGGAGCTGATCCAGGCAAACACCCAGAGAGCTGCTGCACGAGGAGCAGACAAGGCCCCGAGTCCAAATTTTGGTACAACTCCACCCAGTTCAATGCTTTGCTCACGCATTCTGTGAGCATTAGCTCTGAGAGGGCTGCAGCTTTAGCAGCTCCACAGACACAACAAGGTGTAAACAGCACCGCTCAGGGCAGAGACCATCACATCCAGACAGCCCCAGAGGAGCAGCCAGCCTGGGTGCCAACCTGAGAGAGCCCATCCAGGAGCAACACATGGGCAGACCCCAGGTTTAGGACTGGAAGTTTCCCTGCATAGGTGTGATGCTATAATAGAATGACAATAGCAGGGTGGCAAAGTCTTCAGCTACAGCAAATGAGAATGAGCCCAAATGCAGCAGATACAAAAACGAAGGAAAAGAGCTGCTTACCTTTGGAAGGCCTCAGGTACACAGGGACCTCCAGCCAGAGCTGCCCTCACCTCCACTGCCAACCCTTAAATGAGGGCTGGGAAGGGGTGGATCCTGGCTTCATCCCTTCCAGTCATTTAGGTGCATTGCATGCAGCTGAGCTCCCCTGGGTTGGCCCTGCCTTCCCACCAGGTGCTCCATCACTGCTTCAAGCCACGACTTAACGTTTCTGCTACAACAGCCTAACTCCCTCTTTTCCTTTTTAGAATTAAGTGGCTCCCCTCATCTCCTATTTCCATCACCAATATCAGTAACACCCTCCCAGAAATCAAACAGCTTTGAATAAGTAATTCCTTGATTTGGAAGAAGAAATCGCATCAGGCTCAGAGAGGCCCTGCACTCAGACAGGCACCTTCCCACCTTGCCTTATAGAACAACTTGTGCTTAAAGCTCCTGGCATCCAAACTCAGCTCATTCCCATCGGCTGGCAGCACACACCACCACCATCACCTCACAACAGCTTTGCAGGAGTCACAACATTCATCAACTATGGCTATGGTGACTTTGGAAGAAAAGGCTTTTCTATGAAGGACACCTTCAACCCGGCTGCCATTGAGAGAAATGGAAAACAGGGTCCTTTCTGCAAGGGCCAGAGACGTGGGATCCTCTGCAGCAGAACACTGCCATTAAGTTTTCTCTGTTGAGTAAGTTCTGATGCATTAGCAGTAAAAATACCATCAATCCTACACAAATTCCTTTGCGGATGCCAGCAGAAAAGCGTCTGTGGAATTAAGGCAGATGAGAACCTTCCCTGGCTTGGGCTTATCCCAGCACCACACGCACTAAAGAGAGAAACAGAGCTAAGGGAAGATGAAACACTTCCTTGCTCTCGATCCTGCTGCTGTCCAAGCAACAGGACCCAGCGCTCAAGAGCATCCCTTGGCACGCTGTGTTTTCAGACAGCTTTTAGAGCACAAAGCTGCTCTGAGACAGATGCTTTCGTAGTCTCTGGTGTTTTGTATGTGCCATGAGGACACTGGGCATGTGACTTGTGTGTTAAAACTTTCTGGCTCACCAGTCTAAGTTCGGATTCTTTCCCTGCAAAACACACTGCATGATCTCATCTGCAAGCAATCAGCCTGAGAAATCAGCTTGTTAAAGGAAGCTTCTAGGAAAGCAGAGATGTCTCGGGAGAATTTGGGGGGCCTACACGGTTCTAACCAGTTTGTTAAACCCCAGCTGCTCTTCTCCCCATTGGGGTCACACAACCAGGCAGCCATTTTTCCTCCCACACAATGGCAGGCAGTGAGACACAGACAGCCTGCCAGCACCTAGCTGCAGCATCCCTTCTCTGCAGGATGCAAGCACCACGGATCTATGCAAACTCTCATTCTAAGCACTCAGAGCATAAAAGAACCCTCAGAACTGCAAGTTGAACATCATCCGGAAAAGGAACCCATTAAAGAGGGAACAGCAGTAACATGGATGTGTTTTCTGTGCTTCTGGGTTTTGGATCCGCATCTGAGCATTTCCTCACAGCCATCACACAAACCCTCCCAAGGAAAAGAGGAGTTCTGCAGAGAAGTGAGGGAACAACAAGCTCTCCAGAAAGCAGTCTTCACCCCAAAGCTGCTTAAAGTGATGCAGAACAACTCAGCAGCATCACGCTCACGCCTGCAACTCAGAGCTGCAGCCTGACTTCCATCACAGCCAACCCACCCCACATCAGCTGCTCCCAGCAGCAGCCCCCAGGCAGCCCTTTCCGTACTGCCCCTGGTTGGACATTAAGGCCTTTGGAAGGTTTTCTTTCAAATTCTTGGATAGAAATCACCCTCCAGCGTTCAACAGAGCACACAGGAAGGGGAAAAAATAAAGTCAGCTCGTCTCTAACAAGAGATCATGAGGAATCCTTGGCTCTGCTCAGCATGGGATTATTCCAAGGGAAGTGATTATTCACTACTCCCAGCACCTATCTGCAGTTCAGCTTTGCAAAAGTAACTGTTATGAAACAAGCAGAATGAATTGAAAATCAGAGTGAAAAGGTGCGAGGTGGAACCATACAAGGATGGTAACAAAGATGGTAACAGATAGTCAACAGAGGCCATTCAAAGCAATAGGTCAGAGCTCAGCACTTGACTCCAAGCATTCCAAAGCATTGCACCTTTCAGTCTCAGGTAAATACAGGAAGCAGTGACAAAACCCAACCTGTTGGTACAACACACTTTGCCCTTTCTGCCCCCAGCAAAGGACCCAGAGTTCTGCTTTATCACGTTTGCTTTCCTCTCCCCTTCCCTTTAGGCTTAAAGCTGATGTGCTGCAGCCATAGGCGCTCCTACTTTATCTATACCCACAACGAGCCCCAGACCGGAGGAGTTCCCAGCCCAGACGGGTAAGGAGCCGTGGGCACCCACTGCACCGCGGGGGAGCATGGAGAGCACAAGCAGCAAACCCATACTGAGCATCAGACAGCGGGGGGCAAACAAAAGCAGAGCTCTCCCACGGAAACCTACTTCAAGAAGAAAGAACAACAACAACAACGAGGCTTGGATTCTCCTTCCTAAAGAGAGGAACAAAGCCGAGAGTTCAAAAGAGAAAGGCGGAGAGAAGCACGAGGCGATCAGCGCAGCCAGCAGCGCCAGGGCGAGGAGAAACGAGTTGTGGGATGTGAGTGAACCAACAGCCCCGGCCCGGCCTCACCGCCCCCATAAGGGCACGCGGGACCCCGCAGCCCGCACGGCCCGACAGAGGCCCGCGGCGGAACCGGCCCCGCAGCCGGAGCCGGGAGGGGCGGAGCGGCCGCCCCGGGCAGCGCCTCCCCCGGTGCCGGCGGTGCCGGCGGTGCGGGGTGGTGCCGAGCGCGGCGCTTACCTGGGAGCCGGAGCGGCGGCGGGCGGGCGGGCGCGCTGCATCACGGCCGGGCGGGCGAGAGCGGGGGCGGCGGCCTCGCGGCTCTTAAAGCGACCGCTGCCGGGCGGAGCGGGATCGTGGGCCGCGTCCGCTCCGCGCCCGGCGTCGTCCTGGCGTGTCTCGGGGCCGGGCTGTGTGTCCTTGTGGGCCGCTCAGCACACCGCAGGGCTGCGACCCCGTGTGACTCTTGGGGCCGACGGGCCGGGAGCTGGGCGGTTCTGCTCCCTTCTGCTCTGCCCGGCTGAGACCGTGTCCGGAGCGCTGTGTCCAGGTCTGGACCCTCGGCTCAGCATGGTAATATTTTCTTCACTACGCTCCTGAGACATCATCAGTCCGACAGGCTGGATTAGAGCGAGACGGAGGGTGAATAATGTGTCTAATGAAAGCAGCTGTGTTTATAATTCCCATAGCACGCCTCTGCATGCAGCAGCATCGCTACCCCTCGTGCCCCAGCCTTGGGCAGAACAAAACAGCTGCCACAGAGCTCCTGGTAGTGCCAGAGAGTGTCCTGTTAGCACTCTGTCCAGGGCAGCAGGAAGAGAGCTGAGCGGCTCAAAGAGCCCTGGGTAAGGAGAGGGCTTGAGGAAGGAGAGGTAGGAGAAGGACTGGGAATGTGTGGACCGGGAAGGCCGCAGAGCTGGGCTGCAGGGGGCTCTCCTGCAGAAAAAGCGGCTCCCAGGAGCCCCAAGCCCTGCACAGAGCTAGGAATGCAAACACAGGGCTGCGTCCTGGCATGCCCCAGATGCAGAGCCTGCCTGGGTGTGCTGCTCTGAGACTGCGCACAGCCACGTCATCCCTCCCCGGTACCACACAGTCCATCCTGCAGACTGTCCCATCCCCTGCAAGCTCAGCTGGAGCTGGTGCTCGTAGCTCTGGACAGCCGTGGTGATGTGCATGCCTGGCAGCATCCTTCAGCCCGCAGCCAGGATGGGCCCTGTCCTAAGGCTTGGTGATGGGGATGCTGTATTTAAGGGCTCTCTGTCTCCATTTTGCTGGGTCACACCCCACGCACAGGTTCACTTTCCCACCAAACCAGCTGTAAAAGGCACTGAGCGCATCCTCAGCATCTTCTGCTGCACCGCTGCACTCCGGTGTTCGCGGCTCCGGACACGGCAGGGCGCTGCCTTGGGATTGCTGCTGAGGTTCTGTCTCTGCCGCCCTCTCGCGTTTACACCGAGCTCTGCAGGATCTCACCCCGTCCCCACCGCTGCTGAACCCCCTTTTCATTTTCAACAGCCGTTAGAATTCCAGCATTATGCAAAACTCCACCTTCGGTCCCTCCCCGTGATCGCACATCTTCCCCTCCGTGTCCCAAAGGATGGGGGGCTGATGCCATTACATTCACAGGTCATGATGGCCCGGACCAGTCTGTGAACCCACATTTCACACTGCAGAGCCACAGATCATTCTACACTCCCAGTAACCCCATGATAAACATGGAAACAGTGAAAGTGTAGGTCAGAAGGTCCCTCTGGTGACCTCTGGCTCAACTTCCCCTTCTAACAGCTCTTTCCCGTCACCTCCCTTGGTTTGCTTTAGTGATGGCCCAGCTCTTTCCCAAGCCATCTCAGCCCCGTGCTGCAGTTCTTGTGACCCAGCTCCATGAACCCTCTCCCTCTGCTGGCACCAGCAAGTCTGTGCTCCAGCGCCGCTGTGGCTCCGACCCCCCCCTCCCGCCCCCCTGGTTCTTGCTGGTTGGGTGGTTTTATTTCCCCAGGACGGTCAGCAGATCTGGACACACAACAGCATAGCAAACCCAGCAAACCTTAGCTCAAAAGTTTCGGTTGATGCACACTGTGAAGGTCTGATCCCGGCAGCTTTATTCCTACAGAGGGGAGAAAAGCTCACGTTGTGAGCTCTTGTATCTCCCAGAGCTGAGCTGTGATCTGTGAGAACTGCCAGCACAACTACAGCATGCAAACAGAGGCACAGAGAGGGGCTACGCCGCAGCCACAGGAAGGTTAGTGCAGTACAAACCCGACGCAGCCTTTCATTACAGCTCCTGGCAACGCGATCTGAAATCAGTCAGAAATCAAGAATCAGTCATGAAATATCCCGAGTTGGAAGGGAACCATAAGGATCATCTGGTCCAATTCCCAGCTCAGATCAGCACTGAAACGTGCACAGTCCTCACTGCAGCCCTGGGCTGTCTTCAGTGCCTCCCTGGCCACCAGCAGCTCCGTGTCACCATCCAGAGTCCTCGTGTCCCTCGGAGGAGAGCAGCAGTTCACGGTGCAGCTGGCAGTGCTGCAGCAGAGATGGGCAGGAGCAGGAGCAGGCCTGCTCCTCATTGCAGCTCAGTGCTCTGCATGGGATAAACCAGCCAGGCAATGCCTGCAGAAGGCGCGCTGCTGTCTTCCAGCTTGTTGTGGCACATCCGTGGTTTGCACGAGGGGTTGGTGCCCATAAGCTGATGAGAGAGTGATTGCCAGGGCCTCTGGAGCAGCTCCGTCTTCTCTGGAGCGGTTCTCTGCAGCTCCGAGGTGTGCAGCCCTGAGCCGTGCATGCTGCATGCAGGGCTGCTCCTTAGGAGCCTTTCCCCCTGCCAGTCCTTGCTCAGGCTCCTCGGTTAGCACCTGCAGGAGGACGATGGCAGCGCACACCAGCAGCCACCTCTTGGCTAAATCTTTCTTCGGGCGTGGTAAATATTTTCTCACCCTTGCTGGGTACAGCACCCTCCTGGCTTTCCTGCTGCGTTTTGCTGGAAGGCCTGGAGGTCTCCTGGCAGCTCGGATGGCAAGCAGAGCTCTGGGCAGACTGTCGGGATGGTTTCTCAGCAGAGCAGTGCTGGAGAAAAGGTTTTCTCCCATGTGAGGCATCATGTCCCCTGCAGCCTGCTGGGATAGCTCTGAAAGCTGGAACTGCATGGAAAAAAAAAGCCTCTCTGCCCAAAGATGGTTTTAATTCAAACAGCAGCCCGACAAAATAATATCAATAAAAATATTACTAATAACAACAGTGCTTTTATTCTTTCTCGTTAAAGCAGAGCCCCGGAGCTGAACTCTTGGGGTGATTTATGTGTCTGTATGGGAAGCTGATCTCAGATTTCTCTCCCCACTCCTACCTGTGCTATAAATACCCACCTGTGTGAAGATGATGATGAGTGAAGGTGCCGTGGGAGGAGCTGGGCTGACTCACAGCTGCCCAGGGATGACTCTGCCCCAGCACCCCATACCCGCAGGCATGCACTGCTATGTGGGAGCATGCTCCTTCCCAGTTCCGCTCCCTGCATTACAGCTGTCTATCACAAGGCTTTCCCTCTAGATATTTTGATGCTTCTGAGAGTGTAACCTTCATTAAGATCCACATATCTGCTATAAAGAACAGGAATGGAGCCTGAGGACAGGTAAACTCTGCTGCCTTCCCAATCCATCCATATATGGCTGGGAGACCCCAGATTCTGCTACAATCCTGTGCAATCTCAGCACTATGCCCCAGGAAACCTCAGCACTTGCTCTGGCAAGCTCCATCCCAGGTATGCCCAGAAAAGGAAGAAAACCACTGCTTGTGTTCAAATTCCTTATGCCTTATGCTGACTGAACAGAGCCTGAAAGGGCTGAATGCCCACAGACCTGCTGGAGAGGCCTCCAACTCTTTTTGTCTTCAAGTCACAAGATTTAGCTGCTAACTTCATAGAATCATGGAGCATCTTGGGCTGGAAGGGACCTCAAGGATCATGGAGTTCCAGCCCCCTACCACAGGAAGGGCCACTGTATAATATAATATATAATATAACATATAATACGTAAGGGAAACTGGTAATCACAGCCTGAACCTCTGATTGATCAGCTGAGGCAAGTGTCGGGTCAGCTGTGGGTGCACGGGTAAGGGTAATTCAGCTGTGCTCCTGGAAGGGGTGGAGATGGACTCCACTTCTTCTAGACCTTAGAGGTCTTCTCCCATCGTAATGATTCTGTCTCTGTAGCTCTGCACGGTGTTCTTCAGCAGCCTGGAGCCACCACAGAGCAGAAGCAAAGGGCACAAACTCAAAGTTTAAAACCACTCTTTGATGTTCCCCCTTGCCTTTTGCACTCCCTAATGTTGCCTTCTTTACCCTTCCTGGAGGAACAAAATGATGGTCAGCTTCAAGTCACAAGACAAGCAACTTCTGCTCTTTCTCCCTTGTAAATCACTGTGACAGAGACTCCACTGGGGTAAGACGGCTCTTCCTTCAGCTCTGATGGCTGAATCTACACTCAGCATCCCAGCCGGGCATCCGCCTCCCACGGCCGGTGCAAAATCCTTCTGGCTGAACCACGCAAACACTTTTGACAAAGCCCACGACGGGAACATTTATCACATGCAGCTGCTGCAGCTTTGCCCTGTGGTGCCTGAGCCCTTGGGACAGCCTCAGTCCCTGCACGCGAATGAGTCAGGATGGGATTAGCAGTGCATCCTCCCACTCACAGCACACAGCCTTTGGGCCAGCTCGGCACGCAAAGTGCCACCAAATGCACCCGAGTGTTAGGTGAGCAGTGATGTTAAATGCCAAAATCAAACATTTGGCATCATGTTTTAATCCCCTTCATTCCAGCCAGTACCACATCCAAGCCGTGAGGCAGATCAGTGCGTTTCCCCCTTTGTCCCTCAGAGTGTGTTTGCATCAGTACAGGTGCTGACCACCCCCAGGTGTCTGTGAGGTTCCCCATTTCACATCTAACCCACCCCACCAGCACTGCACAGCCCCCAGCGAGAGGACGTGAGTAATAACATGACCTCAAAACATTGAGACCCAGGAATAGAAGGCTCTGCCTGTTGGGACAGGTCTTCTTCCTATTGGAAACCATAACTGCCCATTAGCTTATTAGCATTTGAGTGAGATTACCCAAGGATTTATTTATAACTCTCGGGTTGGCTTGTCCAAGCAGGTCACTGAATACTCCTCAGATGAGAACTAAGATGAATCAGCACTGCAAGTAGCCCACCAGGTGCAAGGAGATGGAAAAGCAATTTCTGTTGAACTGCATCCAGACTTGAACTTCATCCATCCTCTCTAGGCCAGAGAACCAATGCATTTCACCAATGGGCCTCCAAAAAATGAACATTGGATGCATCAGGAGCAGCATTCAGAGGTGGGGGAGATGGATCTTTGGCATGAGCATGGAACACAAAAGGGCTCATTGGGGGTCCTGGGACTAACAGAACTGGTGTGGAGCAGCTTTTGGAGATGGAGCCCAGGGCACTGGTGGAGCTGAGGACGCTGGGTTATGTCAGGCCAAGGCAGTCTGCAGTGCTCAGCACATTTTGACCTCGAAACATCCAAAAACTGCAGCGCTGTTTGTGCACAGCGATATGCAGGGAGGGGCAGAAACTCTCCTTACATCATCTGAAATAGTTGGGACGGACCCAGGGTCTGAGGCACGCGCCCCTTTTTTGTATTGCAAAGATAAGCAACAATCTGGAAGCCAAGGAGCAGCTCACCCTCAAAACAAAAGCTCAGAACACTTTCCAAACCCCCAGAGGCACCCAGAGAGGAGGCAGGGCTTGCGTAGGGTGAAGAAAGCCCATGACTCAGAAACCTTCATCCCACAGGTTGGAAATGCATGAAGTCATCTCAGGAAGAACAAAGCGCTTCGCTCTGACGAGTCAGAAACAACCCGTGGTGGTAATGCCAAGTTGGGCCGGGTCAGGGGGCTCTGTGAGAAACACGCTGTGTCTTTTTGGTTGCAGCCTCAGGAAATCTGCTGGGGGTTGAGAGCTGTGTTGGGAAAATGTGGAACGTGGCACCAACATCTCCTGCTCCTCAGGTACCTGCACGCAGCCCTCACTGTTGATTTGGACGAGGAGCTTAAGAGGAAAGCCATTACAGGAACCAGAGAAGGGCACAGGCAGAGGTGAAATCTGAGGTCAGAGTGCTGGGCTGGCGAAGTCCCAGCCGTGACTTACTCAGACTTTCTCTGGATGTGCAATGATAGAATCCCAGCCTGAGGGGTATCACAGGAAGCTCGATGTCCATAAGCTCAGCATGGCATCCCTGAGGACCCAGCACTGTGCGCACCCGGCATGGAGCTGCCAGCAGCTCATCAGCGCAATCCCAGCAGGAGGAGGAAGAGCAGACTCTCCTGGGAGCCCTTTGCTGCTTTCCCATTCCCCCAGCCTGGCTAATCACAAATGCAGGTGCCTGAAACTTTGGGCCTAAACCCAGCTATTTTAGCATCCCACATATACTCACTGCAGAGGAATACTGTTAGACTGGAGTGATCTCAGTGATGAGCAAGCATTGCAAGTCAGACCAGCTGCACGCTGGGTGGGACAGAGCTGAGGGGCCATCAGCAGGCACCAAGGGGAGGAAGAAGCCAAGCAAACAGCAGCTTGTGAGCCCACAGACTCCGAGCACTTCTAACCCATCGTCCTCCATCCCCCAGTCTGGTGCAGCTGTTCTGCTCAGCCCATCTGGGAGCTTCTCTGCTGCAGCACTTCCCTGTGGTGTAACCTCACCCGTCCTCTTTGGAGTCGACCCCACACCCTGCACAAGGAGAATGTGCAGAGCTCAGCCCTGCTCCCTGCCTCTCTTTTGCATACATGAAAGCTCTTATCTCATTTCACCCAACACTCCTCACACCTGCAGCTGTGTTGGCTCACATGGTGCAGCCCAGGCTCCGTCCTGACAGGGTGCCCTGATGAGGCCCCGCATTCCTTCACTCCTGCTGTACACCATGCAGTGTACAGACCTGTGCTCCAGGCTGATGTCACGGATCTGCTGCAGTTCCTGGCAGAACCATCTCAGCTGGAGACACTGGGCAGTGAGGGCGAGGAGCAGCACTGGTGGCACTGGGGGACCAGGTGGCCCAGTATAGCTGGCACAGTGCTGCAAGGTGTAACAGAGCAGGGTTGGTTTGGCACCGCATCACCTCTGTATCATCATCCCACAGCAAAAGGAACACAAACAGGGAGGATTCAGCCTCATCAGCCAGCACCTGCCCACGGAGGCAGTTCAGGGCAGGCTGTGGTGGATGGAGCCAGCTCGAGTGAGCTCCTTTTTAGGAACCCTTCATCACAAACTCCTTTTCCTGAAGGCAGCTGAGCCCACGCAGAAGGTGTACGTGCACCCACGTCCTTGGGCTGGAGCCAGGCTGTGTTACTGGAGAAATGCAGGGGAAACCCCAATAACCTCCCAGGGCCCAGAGAGCAGGGAGGAGGATGTGGACATCGGTGGGATAGATGTCCCTGGGAACCCCAGCCACACACACCTGGAATGCTCTGAGCCTATGAGTGCATGACAGCTCATTATCAATCACTGTAAAAGCAAATCCTCCCAGCTTGCTTGCAGGGACACTGAGAGGTGCAGCTCGTGTCCAACTCTCCAGTAACACGGCCTGGCTCCACTCAACTCACTGACATGAGCGATGCCCAACCCATTGGGGCTGCCCACAGTCTGTGCTGCTCCCATCCCTGGGCATCCTGGAGCCAAACTGCTTTGGAAAATAAGGGAGTGTGTGTATCTGAAGCCACATTTTGGTCACATATGGGAGAAGTACTTTCCAATTAATTTATTCAAGATAGTTTGGATTTATTCCTGACAAGAACTCCAGAAGCAGAAGTTTGTGATGGAAGTCTTTGGAGACCAACAATGAGAAAGAGGCAATTAAACAACCAGTGCAGACATCCACAGGATTACGTGTGTGATCGTTCACAGCAAACTGCAGAAGGGGACCCGGGCACAAAACCAGAACGTGGAGCAGCAATGCCATGAACACCTGCTCCTCCTGCCTGCTCACAACAAGGACCTGCTGCTCCTGAGGTACCTCCAGGCAACGTGCTCCCCACGGGGTCTCAGTGGCAAAGAACATCTGCAGGGCCCTGCATTCCTGCTGCCCTGTACCCACGCAGCCCAAACAGTCTTTTCCAGTGCGTGCTGCCCAACAGACACCAGTTGCTATTTTGGGCTTTCTAGATAAGGAGCGTGGTGAGCTGCACCCAGCAGCAAAAAGCAGAAGAGCTCCCAGTGGAGGCTGCGGCCCTGGACACAGTGAGATGCGGCTCCATGTGCTGCCGAGACAGAGAACCCAAGTGGGTGATGGTTTCTTCTTTCAGTTGGCACTGCACAGCGTCTGTCCTCATTCTAATGGGTGCATGAGTAACAAACAAAGTGTCTCTAATTGCTGTGGGGCCGTGCTGGCCATGCTGCACTCTGCAAACACGGGGAACACCCAGAGGAGAGGAGTGGTTGTGCTGCGGAGGAGTCTGGGCTGCCATCCCCTGCCCTGACCAGCAGCCCCAGGGCAGCCACTGAGCCGCTCTGCCCTCACACTCCTCATGAGGCTGTAAATCCTCAGAACCAGACACGTCTCTGCAGAGAATCCCTACAGCAGGTTGACTTTGGCCACAACCTGCTTGCAGCCCAGCCTGGAGAACTGCTTGCCGCCTGTAGTGTAGTAGCTGAGCTGGCTGGCCAACCTCTCGACGTGGCTCTGCTCGGGGTACAGCCCTTCCCTCCTCATCTCCTCCAGGAAGCAGTCTACGACGTGACTCCTCTCCAGGAGAACGAAGGGGACGACGTCTGCTGCCTTCCACAGCGGGTGGGCATGGGCCAGCACGGGCTGGATGACGCTCAGCAGCTCCTCAGCTCCGCTCCGCTGTTGCAGGAGCTCAGCAGATGCGTTCTGGATGACAAACTTGGTGATTTCACCACCCCCTATGTTGCTTATCAAAATGTAGATGGCATTGAGGAACTCATTGGTTTGGTTGGGTTCAAAGAACCGACTGAGAGCGTCCAGCAGGACCGGAGACATGAGTTCAACCTCATCCAGAATGAACAGCGGTATCTTCTCCTCTATCTCAGCTCTCGTGACCATGTCAGAAATCTTTTTAGACAGGTCTGTCTCACAGGTGAGAGGAGCCATGCCGCTCGGGCAGTGGTGCATGACAAAGTACTGCAGCACAAAGTCATTGTCCATGACGGAGCGAAAATGCTTGGCCAGCAGCCAGCCAACGTGACTCTTCCCCACTCCCGTGGGGCCATTTAACGAGAGGACCAGCGGCTTGTTATGGATGTGGGTAGCGAGATAGTCCTTCAGCAGCTGCATAATACTTTCCACGGCGAGCTTCTGCCCAAACACCTCCCGGTGCATTGTTTTCTCTAAGCCATCCAGGTCGTACTTTTGGAGGTTGTCATCCAGGTTCTCTATGGCGTTGAGGATCTGGAAGAAGATGATGACGATGAGCAACAGGAGGCAGCGTTTGGCGTTGCTCTTCTCCTCCGCTGGGAGGTACCGCTTTGTTTTGTCGGGGTACAGAACTACCCGAGATTTCCTTCGCTTCTTTTTCCTCCTGGGTTTGCTCATCGCCCACTCCTCCACAGACGTGTCAAAGGTGAAATACTGGGACGTCTTGAAGCCAGACTGGCTGAAGAAGGACTTGGAGGAGCCGTACAGACCAGACCTGTTCAGGGAAAATTGCCTCTGGAGCAGCCGTGCATGGACGGGCTCGGATGACTTTTCCTGTGGGAGCTCGAAGTGCAGACGGCTTTTCTTCTGCACCCGGTAGCGCTGCTTGAGGCGGATGATTGCCCTCAAGGGAGAAGAAATAAAGGAGATCTTCTTGGAAGCAGCAGGGATCTTAGTGTCAGGCACTTCTTCCCCTTCGCTCTCAGAGCAAGACGCCTCTCCCTTTGCATCAGCCTTGGCACAGAGCAGCTCTCCTTCCCCATCGCTGTCCAAGCAGCACATCTGTCCTTCCACGTGGCCATCAGCATAAGGGTCCTCTCCTTTTGCACTGCTTTCAGCATAGGGAACCTCTTCTGCTGCATTCTCAGTGGCAGCAGGAAGTTCTTCATCCACCTCAGCACAGGACACCTCTCCTTTTGCATCGCCCTCAGCACAGGATGCCTCTCCTTCCACATCCTCCATGGCAGTGGGTGCTTCTCCATCCACCTCTGCACTGAGCAGCTCTCCATCCATCTCGCTCAGTTCTTACAGCCCACTCACATCCTCTTCTTTCTAAAGCAAAAAAGGACAATGCAAAAATCAACCTTTGTAAGAGCAGGATGTGATTGACAGCAGCCCAACGAGGCTGATTGCAACAACCCCACACACAGTCATCACACAGCCAGCGGGGTGTCCAAACACGGACCTCTGCGCACAGCATCAGCCTTGGCAGCACCAAGGGATAGGGAAGGCAGCCCCCGGGCACTGCTGGATGGGGAGGGCAGCAGGATGTGACCCCACACTGTTTCCTTAGCACCTGCCAAACACGAGCAGCACACAACACCACACCCCTCCATAAGGAAACACTCACCCTACACCACACAGGGCACGGAAAGCTCTGCCGGCCGCCCCGGGGGGGGAGTCCTTCCCCGGCAGCACTACGGGAGCACAGCGGCTCCGCCACCCCCCGCCCTTCCCCACCCGGAGCCACGCAGAGCAGCGCGGGCAGCCCCCGAAAGTGAGGAGGAGGAAACGCGTGGCCGGAGCTCACCCGGCGAGCAGGGAGGGACGCGGCGATGGGAGCTCGGAGCGACGTCCGGCCGAGCCGACCTCCGTCCCCGCCCGGCGGCGCTGCCCGCAGTCCGTGTCACGGTGGGAGGGCACTTCCCCAGCGCTGACGCACGGGGATGGAGGCTGCGGTGACAGCGGCGGGCAGGAAGCGGGGCCGGACGGGGCGAGCACAGCCGTTCCCTGCGGCCGCCCGGCACGCAGCCCCGGCCCCGAGCGGCGCGGTGTGCGCGGAGCGCTGCCGGCCTGTCGCTGCACGTCGTCGGCTCTCACGTCGGGGCTGCTGTGCCCGAACCCGGCGCCCGGCGCCCTCCATTAGCCCCGAGCGTTAATTGCTCACCTTGCGCGGCGCTCGGCCGTGCCCCGCACCGAACCAGCCGGGCGAGATTCCTGCACGCAACACGGCGGGAGGGCTGGCGGCCACGCCGGGTCCCCACGCTGTCCCCGTGTCACCCCGACACCGGGGCGGTGCTTTCCAGTGCCATTCACTTCTACCACCCAGGCACTGCCCGAAGCCCACGGCACTGCCAGCCCTAAGCGTCTGGAAGCAACCCCAGGCCCTGCCCAGACAGCTGAGACCCCAACAGCACATCCATCCCATAGCACGGCATGGCACACCCTCTGGATGACCAAAGCCCACCTGCGGAACCCCAGGACACGGAAAGCCACTGGGCAGGGGCACAACAGGACAGCAGAGTGGGAGAAGTTGGTGCTGGGAAGGGGAAACCATTGGGAAACCCCAAAGGTTCCCCTGGGCTGGGAACAACCACCTGCATCTGAAGCTGAGAGCGTGAGGGGGAAGTGCAGAGCAAAAAGAGGGGGAGGGAACAGGCAGAAGGGATGGGAGCAGAGGTTACAGCTCTGGGGAGACACGGATCACCTGAATCCCTCCTGTGCCACCCCAATCTTGTGCCACCATCCCCGTGCTACCAGCATCACTGCGCCCCCCTCACTGCTGTGCCATCCCCATCCCGTGCAGCTCAGCACACCCCACAACCTCACCACGTCCCATGGCACGCAGCCGCTCCCCACCTCCCTAAGCACCTCATGGAAGCAACGGTGACACAAAGTCCCAAACGCGGCCATTTCCCACCCGGCCCCATCCGCTCACTGACCGTGGGCCGGGCGTGGGGTCCCTCCGTGCGTCCCCTGGGTGCTGCCACCCCAACCCAGCTGAGCGCTGCCCTCACAGCCGCACGGTGCCGGGAGGAAATGGCGCGGAGGAGTGGCCCTGCACCACTTCCTCGTCCCACTCCGTCCTCGCCCCGAGCGCAGCTGCCTGGTGTGATGATCCTGATGGGGCTGGGGGAGCGGGTCGGCCTTGGGATGCTGAGTTTGGGTGATGATGTGGGGGGTGATGGGTGCCAGAGGGTCACAGAGGACCTTGGGGGTTACTGGGGTGGTCCGGGGGAAAAGGAGGTGAATCTGGGGTAAAGCAGTGAGCAACGTGTGGGGAGGTGCAGGTTTGTGCCCGGTGCAGCTCCGTGCTGACAGCCCTGAACAAAACCTCCCCAAAGTGGCATCCCCAGCAGCAGTGCTGAGGGGGCAGGGGCTGTACACCCCATGCACCCACCTGTGCCCACTCCACTGAGCTCTGCCTGGTGTTACACCACGCTCTCATTTCTGGTGAACCCCCGGGGTAAAGCACAGGGTGTGAAGGGAAGCCCCTCTCTCTCCTGCTGGAGCAGCAGCCCAGGACCAAAAGTAGATGTGAAAAACAACCCCCCCAACAACTTCCCTTCCCTGCATGGGCTGCAGCCACAGGGATCGGCCCAGCCATTCCCTGCAGTGCAGGGATATCAGCATCACAGCAAGATCCAACCAGAGGAGCCGTGAATGCACTTTGTGGGCTGCAGCCCTCATGGACACAAACAAGGCATTTGGGGAGATAAACTGGGGTTTTGCAATAGGAGAGCTCCTCCCCAGCAGCACTTTGCGTGGATGCATGCCATAAAGATAATGCAGAAGCAATGATCCCCAGCCCTTGTTAAAAGCAGCTATGGGGAGAGCAAGAAGCTGCCATGTCCAGCTGAAGGTAGTGCAATGGGGGTGTGCAATGGGATGGGGTTCTGTGCAACAGGGCTGTGTGTGCAGCAGGGCAGCACTGCGGCTGCGGGGAGCATGCAGGTGCAACAAGGTGGGGGTGTATGGATGGATGGGGGGCAGGCTGTGCAACGGGGGTGCATGGCACGTGCACTGGGGGTGTGCAATGGTGGGGGGCACACGCATGCAGGAAAGACTGTGCGGGGTGGGGGGAAGCATGCATGTGCTTTCAGGCAGGGCAGTGATGGGGGGCACACACATATTGGGGGGAGAGACCACATGTATTCAAGGGATGCTGCAGGGGAGCAGTGCCCTGGGCCACCCCCTCCCCCCCATCCCGAAGCCCCCCACTCACCTCAGGCCTCCTGGAGCCCTGCAGTCCCCATTGGGGCCCCTGGGGAGGATGCAGCCAGGAGCAGCAGCTGTGGGCGCCGCACAGCCCTTCCTGCAGGGCCAGGAATGCAAATCCTGCTCAGCGCCTCCTCTCCTGTGGCTCAGCCCCACTGGACCCCCCCGGGAAGAAAAGGGATGAGAAAACCCAGGGGAGGCTTTGGGGCAGCCATCCCGGCAGGCACCGGGACCAGGGGGTACCCAGCGTGTTGGCAGCCAACAGGGGGTGGGGGCACCCATACATCTCCAGTGCTGCTTTTGCAGCACATCAGATCAGCTCTTTTCTAATCAGCTCTTCTTTTCTTTCCTCTTGTTTTGTTTTTAACATCGAATTTAGCTCTTCTCTCTGCATCGTGGCACCGGGTAAAGCCGAGTGAATGCAAATCCCGTGGTGGCAACCAGGACACAAAACACCAGGGCTGGAGGTGCTGAGAGGGGTCAGAGCAGGGAGGTGCCGTGATGGGGAACAACAAGGGGAAAAAACAAAATACCTTCACAACAACAAAAAACCCAACAATGAAAGAATGTGAAACCCTTCCCAGGCTGCCGGTGGGAGCATTCCAAAGCCAACAGCAGACTGCAGCCCTCAGCAGGAACATAGGAGGGGGGGGGCTGGAGGGCCCATGGGGCAGGGGGGGCCGTGGGGCAGCCCCAGCACTGCTCAGCCCTGCTTCACTGTTAGCAAAACTTTCCGACCTCCATCAGCAGACGTGGCTGCACGTGTCCCCTGTAACCCAAACAGTTTACATGCGGGCCGGGAGCATCCCTTGTAGGGAAGAGGCGCCCTGCTGGGTTTCTGGAGGGCTCTCTATAAACAGTTTATAAATAGAGCAGCGTACCTGGGGTGCTGGGATTTGCTGGGACGAGGGGGGTTCCTCTGGCTGCAGCGCTCCCATTGCACAGCGCAGGATGAGCCAGAAGCACCGACTGTTACTATTTGTACTTCTGGTTCGTTCCTTTTTATCTTCCAGCTTCCTCAGTTCAGCCTGAGAAATTCCTTCCCCAGCTTGTTTCGATTAGCTCTGAGCCTTTTGTTTCATCCAAAACATCCTGAGCCGTTCATTAAACCCGAGTTCTACCTACTGTAATGCTTTGAAAGTTGGGCAGCGACAGCCACCCTGTAGCTCTGGGATGGGGACACCGTGTCGAGATCCACGGCCCTAAAATGGGGACACTGTGGGGCCCCCATGGCTCTGGGTTGTGGTCAGAGCAGCTCCACACTGACCCAGCAAACCCGCAGCACACACTGGGTGACTGGGGAACGTCAGCAGCTTCTGCAGAGGAGAAAGTGAAGCATCCCCGTATCCCAAACCAGGGAGGAAAAGCCCAGAGCAGCACAGAGCACCAGGCAGAGCAGAGCTGAGAGTTCCACAGGCTTTTGTCTCCTCATCCTCATCCTGTGGGTGCCGGGTGCAGCTTGCAGGGATGTCCCAAGCTGTGGCACAGCAACAGTGGGGTCAGTGCTGTGTACACCACCAGTCTGGCCCCAAATAATGAGTCCAGTGCGTGTCCTACCAGGCTCCGGTGGGTTTCACATTGCTCCTGCTGGGTTCAGTTTGGATTTCCTCCCCTGCCTGGAAACAACAACCCGTGCTCCCGCCCACAGAGGAAGAGCTGCAAACATGCAGGAGGGAGATAAGCCCACAGCAGCACTAAGGATGCCCACAGCACTGGGCTGAGGATCCCTTACACACTAACAGACAAGGCTGTGACCCTGAAACACACCAAGGACGCACAGTTGCCACAGCAGTGGGTTTTAAAGGGAGAGGAATAGAGAGGAATACTTGTGCTATGGTAAAGCAGCTGGTACCAACCCAGAGACTACTGCTGGGTTTTATTGACCCACTGACGGGGATCAGACACTCATTTACAAAAGGAAGGTAATGTAGGCAGCAGCTCCAGCCCAGCCACTCTGAGGGCTCTGCAGCTTATACTGCTGTTGGGAGGGGGCACAGCACCACCCCCAGCACAGAACATACCCAGCAGGATGCAGAGCTGGGTGACGCCGAGGCACTCCCAGCCTAGTTGCAGTTCTTGGGCAGGCGATAGACACCCCCGGAGTAGATGAGCTGCTGGTCCCGCACCTTCTTCTGCAGGAAGCCCTGCAGCTCCTGTATGTCGATCTCTGTGACCACAGGGCCTGTCATCACAAACATCTTCAGCATGCTGTGGATCCTCTCCAAGGACAGGCTCTCCAGGTTGGTCAGCATCGCCTGGATGTAGGTCCAGAACAGCTGCAGGGACACACAGCAAACCAGCATCAGTACCATGCAGAAAAGGGCTGCTGAGAGCCCGGCCTTTGAGCGGCACCCAGACACACCTGCAGCTCTTCCTCTTTCTGGTCAGCCTGCGAGGCCATGGCCGAGTCCCCCTCCTCGTCGCTGTCTATCAGGACAACCTTCTCCCCCTGGTCCTTCTGCTCCTCCTCGATGACGGTGAAGGTGCCCGGCGGTTCCTCACGCAGCACTCCCTGCTGCAGCCACAGCGTCATCTTACGCTTCAGAGACGTCACAGGCACCTTGAGCACCTCGCTCAGCTCCGCCAGCGTCCACGTACCTGCAGAGAGCACGGCTGTAGGGGGGGCTGCAGGACGCCTTGCCCACCCCCAGTACCACGGCTTAACAAGAGGGGATGAAGGCAGCCCAGAGGTGAGCAGCCGGCGCAGGGCCTTCCTGCAGGCACCGGCTGCTGAGCTGTGCTTTTCTGAGCGCTGCCTCCAGCTGCAGTAGATCCAAGCTCCAAGCAGGTCCTGCCCACCTAACATTGCTCCAGAGCCCTATGGCAATGCAGCCTTTCCACCCAGCTCCGTGTGCCACACCACGTCACTCACTCTTGTTCTGGAAGTGCAGGATGATGGCAGCGTGCACAGGGGAGACGGACAGGGAGAGCGTGCGGTCGGCCAGCTCCACATCCAGGCTCACCAGCCCCAGGTGGTACTTCCAGTTCAGGGTCCTCATGGCCTGGAAGAGGGAAGCAGCAGCTCTTCCAGCCCTTCTGTCGCTACGGCTGGTTGAACTCTATTCACCTCCAACAAAGACAAAGGCTGCTCCCGCCTCATGAATCTCCATCCCACCATTATCCATTTCCTCAAAAGGAAACACCCTTCACACAAGTTGTTGCCCAATACCAGGGTCCCTCTCCTGCCTGAAAACCTCAAGAGAACACTTAGCACTGTAACTCTGCTGGTGTAGCAGCAGCTATGCTGTAAGGGATGTTACAGGGACTCTGGATAGACCATGCAAACTCATGCTACGTAGCAGAGCTAGCAACACAGAGCTCTGACAGAGGGTTAAGGAATCCTCACCTTCAATTTCTCGTACTTCTTGGAATAGGCTTCCATGGCTTCCTTGACCTGCTCTGGGAGCTCCAGCTTCTCCTCCTTCAGCGGTGGCCAGAACTCACTGGACAGGATAACAGCCACAAGGCTGAACGGCGGCCTCTCCTCCTCCGGGAGCTTTTCCTCCTCATCACGAATGTTGGCGTTGATGCGTCGTGAGTCAGCCATGTCCTGGAGGAGACAGAGGACGATAAGAGCCCTCCAACATCCAGAAGGGTGTAGGCAGGAATGGCAGGGGAGGCACCAACTCTGCAGCACCCACCCCCAGCCAACAACCCAACAGCCATCCCCAATGCACTTCTGCCTGTCACAAGTCAGCCCCCTCACCAGGATCCTCCATAGCCCCATTTCCTTTACAGACCTTTTGTGGTCACTCAATGAACAAAAGCACCCAGAACTTGAATTTAAAAAGGCCAAAACCAAACGATAACAAAAGTCAATTACCTTTAACATCACCTCACAATAGTGCATCTGAGCTTCACCAAACCGCAGCTTAAGAAGCTCCACATTGCGGATTTCCCTGGCGAGAGAAAAGAAAGGATCACACGTGGGTTCCAAGAGACAAAGCCGGGTTGCAGCTGAGGTTTCCTGATGGTTCATCCCTTTTTTGTACCCTGACACCTTCTGCTGACCCTCAGCAGCCCCTGCAGGTTGCTAGAAAATAGGGGATGGAGCTCAGGGCATCTGCGCTTCCACTTCCCTATGTGCTGCCCTATTAGTGCAAGCCAAAGGCAAGGCTGAGCAGCAGGTGAGCCCTCAACTTCTAGATGCCACCCGCAGCTGCAGAGGAGATGGCTGCAGAAATGGTACTTAGTAGGGCTGAAGCAGACCCCTGTGAGGTGATTTCAGCTGGGTCTCACCTCTCAGCACTGTAGTTGAACTGATGCAGCAGCCTGTCAGCCAGGAGCGTGCGGTACTCATTGATAAACAGGTCCTTGCTGCCGTAGATGCTCACCAGCAGGCTGATGATGTCTGAGGAACGGCGCTTGGAACTTGATTTCCCTATTGCAATGCAGCAGAGAGCAATGTGAGATGAGCAAAGCTCCAGCCCAGATCAGCACAACCAAACGAATGACTCAAGACTACAGCCAGCCATGGGGAGACAGCGGGCTGCCTTGAAGCCTGCTCTACATTAACCTGGATCTGCATCAACCGGGTCAGGGACCCAGTCCCCTGGTTCTGAGATATCATCATCGCTCTCCTGGCCATTCTCCAGTGTCACTGGGTCAGCTTTTGAGAGCTCATTGGCCAGATCCCCAGAGCCCTCAGCATCCCCCGTGAGACCAGCCACGATCTGCCGCACGGTGTCCTCCCGTGTCCTGCCAAAAGATGAGAGAGATGGAGCCAATGGAGGGAAGGGGATGCACACAGGGCTGCCCTGAGAGCCTCTTACCTCAGGTACTTCCTGATGGGCTCACAGGCGACCTCCAGGATAACCATGGAGGGGTCCAGCTCCCGCAGGGCCTTAATGGCCGAGATATACAAAGTGATGATGTCGGATGTGTTGACACCTACGAGAGGGGCAGGGGAGCAGTTGAGAGTCCCAGAGCACAGATATGGATACAAGAAAGGTTCTGCTAAATCTATGGAGCTGGAGGCGAAGGGCTTGCAGCCCTATTGGCTCATCCATGTGGAGAGAACAGATCCCTATGGTGACACACACAGGGATGTAAAACCCACCGGGATGCAGAAGTCGGATTTCCAGAGCACTTTTCAGGGAGCTGAGCAGCTGCTGCCTCAGGTTTGTCCTTTCCAGGCAGAACTTGAGGTCCTCCACAGCAGGCTTTGATTCTGGGAAATCTGCAGACCAAGCAGCGATTAGAAACAGTGCCAGGCTCCGCAGGGAGACAGTGCAGCACCAGGAGGTGGGGACACGGCCAGCACAGATCCACCATTCAATCCAAGCCCAGCAGTGAGCGAACACACAGAGAATGAGTGGGAGGCACCGACCTCGAATGATGCTGAACAGCTCTTCGATCAACATGCTGGCGTAGATGCGGTAGAAGAACCTCTGGACGTGGCACCGCCAGCGCCGCAGGGTGCTGCTGGCTTCTGCAGAGGGGCGAGCCAAGGGGCCATCCTGCAGGAACACCCTGCTGAGCCAGCCGAGCACCTTCTCGATCCACTGCAACAGCAGAAGGAGAGCACAGGGATGGAGTATTACCTGAGTATTAAGAGTTACCGGGTGGTGTTATGTTTTGATAACCAGGTTTGGGTGTGATGTGCCACTGTTAACGCTCTGCTGTCTGCTTGACCACGGGCTGGAGTGCATGAGTTCTGCCCATAGAACCACAAGGCAGAAGAACGTGCTGCAGCACAGAGCACCCAAGCACCAGAACTGTACTGGGAAAGCTGAAGAGCATTCTCCTAAAGAGCAAAAGGAAAGGGCGATCATCGATGCAAAGCACCTGGATGGTGAGGAACACCTTTACCCAGCCATTCTCCCCAGGAGTTTGTCTCTGAGTGCCCCTTTGCAGCAGGGCCAGAGAAGAAAGTGTTGCACAGCAACTGTAGGGAAGCAAACACCAAATCACCACCTGTGTTTGCAGACAACACAAGTGCCCAGCACGGCACACAGCGAGGAAACCAGGACAACAGCACGGAGCTGCCTGGTTCGCATGGCAACCTGACCTCACACATTGTTCGTCAGCGCAGACCAACGTAAGGCCTTGCATCAAGGAACAAAGAGCACACAGCGAGCGTGCAGAGCACAGCCCGTGTCCCAGGGCAGCCGTAACCTTGAGAAGAGCTTTAAGGTCATACAGAGCAAAGAGCTCGACACAAACTCAGTGTAAGGCAGCAGCAAGAGAACTGAAGAGGTATGAGGAAGGACTCCGGGCAAGACTCTCCCTGGAGTCTTCTCTGCTCCAAGCTGAACAAGCCCAGTTCCCCCAGCCTTTCCTCATAGGGAGCTGCTCCAGCCCTATGACCATCCCACTGGCCTCCTCTGGACCCGCTCTAAGAACTCCATGCCTTTCTCGTGCTGCAGGCCCCAGGCCTGGATGCAGCACTGCAGATGGGGCCAGTAGAGACATCACCAGGTGAAACATAACGACCTGCTGTGTGCAGGGCAGAGCAGACTCTCTCCTCTAGCATTAATCTCAAATGTTCAGTTTTAACCACTCCTCTTCTGCCAGCGCTGGTGGAGGTCACAGCCCAGGACCAGAGAACTGAGGCAGAGTTGGGAATTTAGCAGCAGGAACAGGAGCAGCTCCACACCTCCAAAGGCAGGGCCTGCCTTACCTCCTGGAACTCGTTCAGGAAGGAGTGCTCATATTCACCCCGACATCGTCGCTCCATCCTCTCCTTGATCATCCTGTGCAGGATGGTGGTCACAGCATCAGCACTCACCCTCTCCAGCAAATTCAGCTGTCGGCTGCAGACACAGAGCACCGAGTGAGCGAGCAGCAGCAAAAGCACGCAGAGAAAACTGAACTAACAGACAACACCTGCTGCCATGCGGTGCACAGGTGCAGGCATAGCTCTTAATTTAAGCACTCTGATTGCTGGCAGCAGTGCACTGCTCACATAATGCATCACACAGCTGCCATCCTATCTCCTTCAGAAACACTGTCATAGGGTTATGGAATCACAGAATCATTGGAGTTGGTAGGGACACTTAAAGGCCATCAGGTCCCACTCCCTGCAGTACACAGGGACACCCACAGCTCCATCAGTACTCAGAGCCCCAACAGCCTGACCTTGGCTGTGCCATACGTACAGGATGCCATTGAGCTGCCGGAACCGCTCCATGGCTGTGGGACACCAGCACTGCTCCCTCCTGCTGCCGCAGCCCGCACACACGGCGCTCTCCCCTCCGCTCTCCTCCGCGTCGCTCTCCTGCTCGGCCTCGCTCATGCTGCTCTCACATTCATTCATGCCTTCTTCTCCCTTCTTCCACTGCCGCATGTATATCCGGAAGGTGCGGCTGTAGAACTGCTGGATCATCTCCTGGAAGGGTTTGGTGGTGGAGAAGAACAGGATGGCTTTGAACATGGTGTACACCTTCTCCCGCAGCGTCTGAGCGCCCGTCCCCAGCAGCAGACCCGCCTCGGTCCAGCCCTCCAGGAGCTCCATGCTGCTCAGGTAGGGCTCCAGGCGGCACTTGAGGAGACAAAAGGCATCCAGGAGGAGCGCGGAGCACTGCTGCTCCTCCGCCGTGTTCTCATATTGGCCGACGCAGTTCCAGAACTCGGGAGCGATGTGGGCCTGCAGGTCGGTCTGCAGCACCTCCAGGAACCACTCCTCCACCGCCGCGTGCAGCCCGTAACAGCGCAGCACCTCCAGGGCGGCCCGCAGCTCCGCATCCTGCAGTGGGCGCACCGGGTCACAGCGAGCCGCTGCCTGGGGAGCAGAAGGGACGGCAGGTTGAGCACGGAGCACGCAGCCGGACGCTCCTTTATGCCCCATCCCATATGTAAAATATTACATATTTTATGAGGCCTGCTCTGAAAGTGATGCCTCCTATTTTACTGTATTGGCCCACAGTCAGAGGGGGATGTGGGTAGGATGGCAGCTGAGGCTGAACCTTCCCACCCATGTGACGTATGGCAGCACAGGGGCAGTCTGACATGGAAGCGTATGGAGCGCGCGGCTCTCGTTCATCACGGCGCTGGCTGCACGCTGAAAGGCAGCGTTTCCATAGCTGAGAATTTGCTCTATTTACGCTCCCGTCTCTTTGTATCTATCGCAGCTCCTACAGAACACAACAGGAGGCATCACTTTCGGAGCGACCCCCCTACACGCGGCCCAGCACCACCAGCTCTGCCCTCGGATCAGCCGGCATCCCGCACACCCGGGGGGGCCTCAGCCCAACCACCCGCACGGCGGCCACCATTACCGGCTGCTGGGGCCGCACCGCGACCCGCACCCCCCCGTCCCGTCCCGTCCGTCCCCCCGCCCCTCGCCCCCTCTCCCCTCTCACCAGCCCCAGCGCGGCGGGCGGCACCAAGGCGGCACTGACGGCTCCCCACGCCGCGGACAGCCCCGCACCCGCCGCCTCCATGTCCCGCAGGAAGGGGCGGAGCGCGGAGCCGCCGTTGGGGCCGCGCGATGAGCGGAACGGAGGAAGCGCTGCAGGGCTACAACGCCGCGCTGCTGGAGGGTGGGTGAGCGGGGCCGGGCTGGGGGCGGAGGGGACCGCGAGCTCCCGGAGCTCACACGGTGATCGTCCCCAACAGGGCTGGCCGAGCTCCGAGCCCGGCGGGATGAGCTGAGCGAGCGGATCCGGGAGGAGGAGGCGGAGCGCGGACGGCTGCAGAGCCGCATCGCGGCGCTCACCGAGCGGTTGGCCCGCAGCTCCGAGCGCACCGCGCGGCACATGGCTGCGCGCAGCCAGCTGGACGCCAGCATCGCTGAGAGCGAGGCGGCATACGGCAAGGTACGGCCGGCAGGAAGGGGCTTACCTTTCTCCCACGTGTCTTTTGAAGCGCTGTAAGCGCGGCATCCTCCTCGCCCAGCTGGACCAGCACTAAACATGGGAAGTAGTGGGGCTTGGGAGGCAACCAGCTGCCACAGTTCGCTCATTAGTGGAATATTTATCAGCCGGCACTAAAAGAAAAGTCGGTTCAGCTGCCGTTCCCTCTGTAACCCCTGATGATCCTGGTGGACCCTCTGCATCTCCCACATTAGCTGCTAATGACTGTAAAGAGTCAAGAGTCCCATCAGCACACACCCCAGCACAGCAGACGAGGGGCACAGCCCAGCTGCCTCGCTCAGCCAACACACAGATGAGGGCTCCCAGCACAGCACCGAGCTCCTCACAGGGCTGTGATGGCACACAGGGATGTCAGACCCACCAGGATGCTGTTTGGAAGGGAAGGTGATGTGAGGAAGCACTGCAGGACCCAAAGGTTGGGGGAGAACTTGTGTGAGAACGGAACAGCTCGGAAGCGGTGCTGTAAAGTTACACCACAAGCAGCACAGGCTCAAAAAGAAACCTTCCCTGAGATAGAAACCACGAGTCCCTGTCCTACAAACAAAGCCGTGTTTATTGAAATTAGGAGACAGTCACAGCAGGTGAGAAGCCAAGGGGTGAGGAAACACGGTCACCCTGCAGACTGAAACCAGGACCAGAGTCCCTTCCTGTGCATTCAGGTCTCTGTGTGATGGTGCTCCTTGCCCTTCCCCAGCCCAGGGGAGACTCAGGACTCACCCTAACCTGCACACCATGGGGAAAAGACAGCGGGATCCCACACACCCTGCCCCTCTGCTGGGCTCTTCACCTCTCCTCTGACCATTTCACACCCCTGTAAGGCCATAGGAATGAGTACAAACGGTCACTGGGACTGCAACAGCCACGTTCTGTTACAGATGTTCACTGTAATCAGGTGAGCTGCACAGGCAGTGAGATCTAAGCCTGGTGTTGCCTGGTCTCCTGGGGCACAACAGACGGGAGTGTTAGATGATATAAAATGTGTGCTAAAAACAGAAGAAAACGAATTAAAGGAGTGAGATTTGGTCTGATTTAAGGTCATTGTGGGGTTACTTATCAAAGCAAGAAACCTGAAGCATGCAGGTTAGTAGTGGAAAACAGACTAAGTCTCAGAGGGGTGGAGGATCCCTCCTGCTGCAAGGTACAGCAGCTGAGTTCAGAGAGAACTGTTTAGTTGATACGAAATATAGAAGCTGTTTTTATTTCCTTCTTTCCCAGATTCTGGAGAGTTCTCAGACATTGCTAGACGCCCTGAAGGGAGAAATCAGGAATGTTAGCAAAGCCAGGGAGCCTGCGAGCACCTCAAAGCAAACCCCTGGACAAAAGCATTCCTAAAGCTGTTCTTCAGCCTGGCCAGGCCCCTTGGTGGGGGGCAGCTGCTGTTGTGGTACGAGGATGCCACCATGAATAAAAGCGTGTCGCAGGAGTATCTTTTCCTTTCAGAAGCATTGTGGTATTAGAGAGCTGCTGGATGTCAGCTCCTCCCAGCAGTGCAGCAGAGCAACATGGGCCTGTCCTGGCTTGGGAAGGTGAGGGCACAAAGCTCCTCCAGTGGGATCAGCACCCACAGCAGCACTGCAGTTGGCTGAAGGCAGCAGAGCAGCCTGTGGGATATCGGTCAGCATCCCTCATTGGCCCACAGCAGAACAAAGCCAGGACAGGCAGCTCTGTGTGCACCACTTACACATTTGTTACGCTGCAGCTCAAGAGCCGGGGCTGCCATAAGCTCACAGCCCGAGTTTTCCACAGTCCAAGATGTAAAAAGGTATAAAGAACATTTTCAGACCATAGATCAGTGTCAGCTCAGCTATATGCCTATATGTCATACACAAGCCAATAAAACCCAAACATCACCAAAAGATGGCAGCCTGGTCCTTCAGACAGAGCCACGCGTGGGGGACCGCCCCTTTCACAAAGCCCAGAGAGGCCGTGTCTGTTCCAACTGCATCTCTTTTAATCCCAGAAGTACAAATCACATTAGCAGCAGTGTTCAGTCTTTTCCAGAGTGCAATTTTGACCCTGAGTGTACAGTCGTAGAAAATTTAAATGGAAGAGTCGAGGAGATTCCTTTGCATATTGGCTGCATCAAACAATTACAACAGAACTATAAAAATACTAGAAAAATAAATCATATTCCTTGTTCAAGTTCTGCAGAAGGAAGGAGTGAAATGATCCTCCTGTGCTTTGCATAGGGAAGCAGAGTGAGCAAGGCAAGAAGCAAGTCTCCCCACCACCTAAGACACATCAGTCTCAGGCCTGGCACCATTAGATGCCAAAACAGAACAAAGAGGAACAGGCAAACAAGCACAATTAGCAGTTAGTGGAGCCTGCAGAGCACAAGCAGTTACAGAGAGATCAAAGCTATGGCCAACGTTTGGGAACCCTCACAAGGCTCAAGTCGGACTGGGTGCTTCCTGCTGTCAGTGCAAAAGTGACACCTAAAACTGAAGGCATTTATTCCCCTCCCCATCACCTACACAGTGCATTCAGCTTCCTTCACAAGAGCTTAACTGGCATGTAAATTCCATGACAGTTGGTGAAATGAGACCCAAAAACACAACGAGAACAACCCATCAATCCTCAGTTCTTCCAACCACTGCAACCTGGCTGTCAGAACCACTCAGTGAGCCCAGCCACCTGCCCACAGCTTTCTTCACTGGGGCCTCTCGTGAGAGAAGTGTTACAAATGCTGTCCAGGCCCCACTCAGCACTTGGATGAGCAGAGTCATAAGCACTGAGAGAATCTACATCTATCCTGGGGTTACACATTGCTTTAAGATACCTGTCTAATCAACAGCTGATCTTGAACAAGGAATATGCAAGGCCACAGGGAGAATAAACCATACGCATTAAAAAAACCCAGTTGTTTAGGTCCCGGAACCCAGTGCAAATATTCTCCAAAGATGTCCAATGGCATCTAGTCCACCCTTGGCATCAGGATGCTGTGAAGACTGTGATGAGGGAGGGACCCAGGCGGTGGTTTCTGTGGTGCACTGCCAGGCTCTGCCCAGCAGCTGCTGCTGCAGGCTCAGGGATGGAGCAATCAGAAGTACAGAGCTGGCTCACTGCTGAAGTCGGAGAGTCCGCCCTTCTCAGCTGGGGTGAGCTGTGGAGAAAGCAGAGTCGAAATGGAATCGTCACCAAACCAAAAGCAAACGAGGACCCACGCCTCTGGGTAGTGAGGGCTGTGGTGGCACCTTGCCTGGGGTTAATGAGTTCATGAATTCCCCTCCAGAAGTGCCGTGCAGCACAAAGAGGGCCAGCTGCCTTACGACTGCCTTACACACACACGAGGCAGGGCAGCTGGTGGCAGTGGGAGTTGGCATGAACCTCCTCTCACCGCCCAGGAGACACGTTCTGGAGAAGGCAGACCCTGTCCCACCTGCTGTCCAGAAGGAGAGCAGCCCACGACAAAGCCAGAAACTGCTCTGAAGCCTCACCATGACTTGGTTCCCATGGGAATCAGCTTCCTTCAGGAGGGGTCCCTTGGCAGGCATCTCCTCATACTTCTGCTCCTGCCACTCGCTGAACTTCACAGAGTGCTTTGGGGTGTAGCTGGATAGATCTGCTGCAAGGACAAAGCTGACGTGAATGTCTCTCACCACCCCAAAGGGAAGAGGGGTCATAATTCTGGCAGGAACAAGATGGGAGCTGCCCACCTGCGGGACGCACAAGGAACCTGTCCCTGCTGCAGGTACAAGCCTATGTCATGCTCTCCAGTGGCTGTCAGTTTCCCTGCCCAGAGCTGCTAGCAGACACTGCAGCATCACCAACCCTCTGAGCACAAAGGGCACTTGGAAGTTCTACATGTTTTCAGTTTCACTGCATCTCATGCAAGAGAGGTCTGGGAGTTCCCTGATCTGCTTTCAAACTCTGTCCCCACTAAAACCAATTCTGCTGTCATGTCACCTCTGCTAACATTTCCAGGGGCACATAACAGCTGTAAGCAACACAGACAGGGTCAGACACCACCAATAACCCCGCGGTACCTGCCCTCACCCACCTGGGTTAGCTGCATTGGGATGCAAAACGCTGTTTGGGCGTGGAATGTGAAAGGGACGAGATTTGTCCTCTGTTTCAGAAGCATGTCCTTCCTCTTCCTCCTCTTCCTCCTCTTCCGCCAGTGAGCTCTCCGATGGGTACTCAAACATGGTCTGCAAACTCGTCTCATTGAAAGAGATCTTCATCTAGACAACAGCAAAGGAGAAGTCCTCATGACTTCAGCAATGGTGAAAACTTCATCACACCTGAATAAAAGCAGAAGGCCCGACTTCCCCAGAGCAGAAAGGCCAAACCCAGACACAGTAACTCCAGATGTAGTCTTTCCAGGTTCAGAGCTGTCCTAATCATTACCTACAGCTCTCAAGATCTGGTTACAATCAATTCACCTTTCCTGAGCAGGTGGAGCTGAAATTCAGCCTGCTGACACCAACAAAAACAGAGGTCAAGGAAAAGCGTTTAAGCTCTTTGTAAGTACACCAAGAAAATAAACACCAAGGAGCAGAGAAGAACTGCTGATGCCAGCACACAACACAGACAAACAAGGAGGATAAGCCTGCCAGGAATACGTTTAAGCCAAAAATAGGGGAGTATCTAGCCAATGCGGATCAGGGCTCAGGACCAGCTGCCTAAAAGGGTGTTTTGATCCCCTTACTTCTAACTGCATTTAAAACTGAGCTAATAGGGTTACGAACAGAATTAAAGGGCAGGATCGGTCTTGCTTCATTCTGTAGGTTCTCATCCTGTGCAATGAGCAGTAGGAAGGAGATGCAGCACAGCTGCCCTGTGTGCCGCACTTTGCTTTGCATACAAAGCACACCCCGGGCTGAGGAGCAGCAGCTGGTCCTAAGCAGCCCTGCATGGGGTGATCCCATTTCAGAGGAGGGGGCTGCAGTGAGACGTCCCTGTGCTGGAGCACCCAAGGGCTGCTCCCCAGGCTTCACCCCATTGCTGACCTACATGCTCCCTGGCCCGAGGCAGCAGCGATGGCTCACAATGTGTCTCTTTGTGGGGCCAAGCGGTGCTGCCAGGCTGCGGGATGGAGCTGCTGAGCCATCCAAGCCTGGGAGATAGAGCTCAGTTTTTTCTCTTTTTCTGCTAACAGAAGGAAAGCTGTAAGAAATTGAGCTTTGAGGCCCGTCAGGGCTACAGCTGTGCATGGGGCAAGGGCAGAAAGCAGCCCCACCCCACAGCAAGGCCCCAGTTCCCCCAGCACCCAAAGACAGCGGGCCTGAATCCAAGCAGCTCCCATCTGCCCACAGCCAACACCAGGTCCCTGCCACGCTCTAGGAGACAAAGCTGAACCCATTCAGCTGCAGCAGCGCCGGCCCCAAACCACACCAGCCAGTCTGCGTGGATACCCCACTCCTACGCACCACAGAAGGGCCCTGCTGCCATAGAGCTCTCAAGGACGCACCCTGGCAAAGCAAACAGCGGAGAAACAGCTTATTGTGAGACTGGGAAGCAGCTGGGAATAACAAATTGGAAACTCAGTAACAGCAGCCCTGGCTTTGCAGGAACATAAAAGCACCGTGTTTGTTTCTTTAGGAGGAAAACACGTCCCAAGAGCCAGTGCTGTTCAGGGGTGGAAAACTGCGGCCTTCAGCTGGGGGTGTTTGCAGGGATTTAGCAGTATTTGCTCAGTGGAATGCTTTATGCAGAGCTGTGTCACATAACCAGAGTCCAGCCCCAGCCGTGCACCTACACAGGAATGCTCCCAGCAATTGGAGCCGCACCAGGAAGAATCAAGCTGTTTTTTTGGGGAGCACTGTGCTGTTGAGCCACTGGGCTCTTGTTGCCATAGCAAAAATCATTTATTTATTTGCTAGGATTTGAGCAGTAATGAGTAATAGAGTACTCAGGAAAGAGAAGCCAGGGTAAACATCGCCCAGCAAGCCCAATGCTGGTAGTCGTACATGGCTTAGGAACACAAAAAGGAAAAAGAGAAGTCTCTTGTTTTGAGAGATGCTGTCAGGACCAGCCTGCACCCACAGTGCACAGCCAAGAAATAAACATCACCAACCCACAGCCACACCAACAAGGAAGGTCTCAGCTCCCACAGTCAGGGTGAGAAGCCTGAAAGTCTCTGCAGTGAAGGGCAGAGTGCAGCACTGATGGCAGCTCCCAGCACGAGGATATCAGAGCAAACCACAGAGCTCCCGGAGCTGAGGGTGCAGATCAATCTCTGCATTGTGGCTTTTCTCCACTCATCAGCACCACGCTTGGCTGGCACGGCAGAGCCAAAGCAACAGCAGAGCTGCTCCTCTCAGATACTCATCCCCTCTAACCATTCTCCTCCCCGAGCAATGCAATCCTGAAATGACAAAATGAGGGACTGTGCAGCCTCCTGCATCCCCAGGGCAGGCGTGGGCTGCCAGCACGCTGCTGGGTGTGATTTAGAGCAGCTGGTTCAGCAGCTTTTCACGCCTGGTCAGCCAAATGCCTCCTCCTTTCTCAGCAGCAGCAGGAAGGTTCAGGCTGATACCTGCAGGGCGCAGGATTGGACTGAAACCTCAATCGAGCACGAATAAATCAGTATTCTGAAGGAAAATCAACCCGTGCTTCCATACAGCCTTACACTGAGCTTTGCTACATCTTTTTCACTGCAGTGGAAGTCAGCAGCACACATTTTACAGGAGACAAGAGGCCATGAAACCCAGCCTGACCATGCTCACAAGCTTAGCAGGCGGCGGCATTCCAAAGCTGCACCCTTCCACAGGAACTGCAGTTTCTCACCCAGCCCTGCAGTCAGTGATCTATACAATCTCATGCAACAGTTTCCTCTCTGAAACTGGGAGATAAAAGCTCTTTGGGAAGGTCACCCATTCCAGAAGAGCTTATCAACGTGCCTATACTTGTCCTGAAACACAACCATGTGCCAGCCCAACTGGTGAATAACCCCAGGCACACCAACTATGCATGGCTGCAAGCTCTGCAGTAGCCTCAACACATCAACAAGGAACTGGCTGTCATTCTAGAGAAGACAAGGAGCATCTGTACATCTAAAGCCTTTCCTTGGAACAAGAAGGAGGGGTTTTTCTTTGGAATTCCCTAGGGATGGAGTAGACAAGACACGGCTCCTCTATCAGATTAACCCCATACTGCTCTGGCTGCAGCCCTCCAGGTGTGCTCCGAAAGGACAGATGGCATTTTTCTGTCACTCTGTACAGCTCTGCTGGCTGTTGAACCTTCCGTTCACTTGATCTCTTGATTTCTGAGATGTGTTTTCCAACAGCAACACTCGGTTTTACTCGATGACCAACTGCAGAACTGAGTCACTGAACAGAGCCAGAAACACCAAGGGTTGAGAGCAAAGCACATCAGGGCAGCACTGTGCTGCTGGCAAAGGGGAGACCGCCTCCAGGACTGCATCCCAGCTCCCAACCACCAGGCAAAACAAGAAAGTCTCCATTTACAAGGCAACCCACAAAGGCGGCCCTGTGTAATCAATATGCTGAAGCACATGGTAGACAGGAGCAATGCATGGAGATTCGAAATATTAAACTCCTCACACAAGACATGGGGAAGTTTCAAATTCCTGCTGAGAAAGAACGGGGCAGGGATGGACATCCCCGGAGCATCACAGGGCACACAGCTCTTCTTTAACTCTTCCTTTCACCACGGCAGCCAAGGAGAGCTCCCAGTGCCCAACTGGCCACAGGCACAAAGCAGCGATTCACCAAAGGAGCCCTTCGTCCCTTTGCCCATCTGCACGCAGAGCCACAGCCTTCCACAGCTCAACAAGGAATCCATGCACTGCTCAGCCCGTAGGGGTCAGCCAGCTCTCCCTGCATGGGATGTATCTGAATGCACAAAGAGAGCAGGCAAAACCACGGTGCAATCAGTGCCAGGGCCTGGCGCCTTCTCTAACAGCACTTCCCAGGATGCTTACAAAGTCTCTCGGCATGACAGACCCTTCAGTGTGACTTCCCGCACAGCCATCCAGAGCACAAAGCACTCCAAACCTCTCACGTTCTGGGGCCGGGCTGAGCCCTGGGCACATCCCACCAGCTTCTGATTTGCTTTTACTGTAGCTCTGGTGCCCCGTTTGTCTCACACGAGATGGGTGGAAGTGAGCTGCAGGACCGCAGGAGCAGCTCAGCACAGGGTGAGGCTTTGGAGAACCCCAGATTGCAACAGCCCTCCCACTGCTGAGGAGATGAACGTGACTCATGTGCTCCATTGGTACTGGGCTGGTACCACAGAAGCAGCGTTTGGAGGCGCTGGCAGGCAGCAAGTAAACAGAAAACAACATAGCCACGCACAATGCACCCAGTCCAGCCTGCCGGGTGCTTCAGGCTCTAAGCACTGCAGCCTTCAGCCATCCGGTGCACAGTTAGAAAGGGGTGGTTCTGCTCACACCGAGACCGTCTCTGCTGGGGAGGGCCCCACGCTGAGCACAGACATGCAGAAACTCTCTGAGCAGAAATCACCACGGCTGACCTCACCTACCAACAATCCAGCACATTCCTTCAGATACATCCTACAGCCCCTCCTTCAAGGCAGCACTCGCAGTGCCACCAGCACAGCACAGGCATGGGAAATGGAAAATGGTAAGGCACGGGGCTCTCCAAAAAGGTAAATAAAAACAAAAAAGCCTGAAGCCAGATAGCTCACTCCTGGGCTCCCCACTGGACCCAGCAGCTGGCCGTCCTCCTCCAGCGCTCACTGCAACACTCCAGCCACATCACACAGAACCTCAGATCCCTACCACGCTGACAGCCCCAGGTGAGTTACTTTGGCAGGTAACCAAGGACGGCTTCCTGTCAACCAAAGCCAAATTTTATCCTCAGAGATCCAACAGATCCACACCCTGCAGAAAGGCCTTTCCTTCCACCTGGGGCTATTGACAGGCTGATGGCTCCTCGCTTCCGCTGCCATAAGAGAGGATGGAGATGAGCACTGAACAGAGGTCACAGCCACGCTCTGCATCCTCTCCCCAGTGCCCCATTTAGAACAAGGGTCAGCAGGTCTCCTCCCATCCCTGTGCACGTATCCTGTCCTCACTGCTGAGCTGACAACTCAGCCAGCTTCTTCCGCAGCCACTGCACCGCTGCACCTGCACTGATGGTGGTACAGAATGGCCACAGAGCAGAGGGACAGACCTACATGGCCCTGGGACAGACCTGCAGGAGGAGCGCTCAGCCTCCTGCCTGAACAGGCAGCCCACTCCCCACTTACAGCACAACAGGGCTCTGCCCTCCTCGGTCCCACACAACCCCATGTTCCCCATCACAGCTCTGTGACTGCCTGTCCCACCTCAGCAGCTCGAGCTGCCTCTACTCAAGAGCTGGGACAGCTTTTCCATTCCTCTTGTGCTTCCACCCCCCCCCCGGTCCCAGCTGGAGCAGACAGCCCCACAAACAGTCACTGCACTCAGTGGGGATGGGTGGCTCAATGGCCCAATGGGGACAGCACACAAATGTTTGCTCCTGCCCAGCTCAGACCAAAACCGAAAAGCCCAACATAGCTACAAAACACAACTCATGTTTTTGGCCGGTTGCCTTGACGACACACAGCGATCTCTTGGGAAGAGACCAAGGAATGCGCTCTCATGCAAGCTCCTTCCTTTTCAGGCATCACCACTCAGCCTCATTATCCAGAGTAAAAGCCACAAACATCCTCTGGGTTAAGAGTAAACAGAACTCTTTCCATCTGCCACAGCATCCCGCAGATACCAGACAGAGTCAGGCCATGCCCTGTGCAGGGAAAGGAGCGGGCACAAAACCCAGGAGCTGCCACAGCAAGGTCAAAACTCACCCTGACACTCACTCAGTTTAGGAAACTCGGAGCAATGGGTGAACCCTGCAGCTCTGAGAGCTGAGCAGCTGCTGTCCCACGGAGCAGACAGGTGGCACAATCCCATCAGGGGGAGTTAAGTCAGCGCTCATCTCTTTCTGCCTAATAGAGACCTAATCCCCGAGCCTCTATCAATAGGGCCCTAATCCGGGGAAGGCAGCAGCGTGGCACTGTGCAATGCCAGTGATCCCGGGGAGCTCAGAGCACACAGTGAGGGCTGAGGGACAGCCACAGCCATGCACCCGCACAGCTCCCCTCCACCTCCTGCCTCCCCCAACCTGCTCACGTTCTGTCTCCGTATCTCCCAGTACAGATCGCAGGGAAGCCCTGCAGTTACCACCGAGCGCATCCCACTCTGTGCTGCCCACCTCCCTGCCCAGCAGCTCTGCAAGAAGACACACCAAGAGCAGTGAGGAGCAACTTTGGGCCCCCCACCCATAGTGGTGCCCCAGGCCATTACCTTCTTGCGGCGGGAGCCCGTCTTGCTCATGCAGGACCTCTCGAGGGCCAGATACCCGCCGATCACCTCGATCTCGTTCACCGTGGGGTAGCGCTTTTTGTGGGACGTTCCCACCTGGGGCCCATCGGCGTTCTCTACAGCTTTGCTTCTTCCTTTGCTTTCCTCATCCTCCTCCTCTTCCTCCCGCTGAGGCCTCCCACCAGCCTCACTAAGACCTTGTGGCCCCGAGGTGCCGGGCTTCCTTTTGGGCACCACGGTGAAGGTGTTACCTCCCCGCTGGTGGAGCCCAGGGGAGTGCGATCTGTAGAGGGGCACGGAGGAAATGTCCATCCCCAGCTCAGGGCCGGTTCCTCCGGGCTGATCCAAGTTCTCTGTCCTCGCAGCCCTCGGGGAGAGCTCCCCGTCCGGCTCCACAATGTCATCGATGTAAGTCACAGGTACCGACGGATCCAGAGGCGCCGGCGGGGAAGCGATGGGCTCTTCCTGCTCCGCAGCGGAAACCCGCGGGGGCTCCTGCTGGACCTTCTGCTGCGGGGATGGCGGCGGTGGCCCCGTCCTGTTGCTCTGGGCTGCAGGCAGAGCTGTGCCACCATCCCGGCGGGGCACAAAGAGGAAGGAGTTGCGTGAATTCAGGCGCAGCTTGGCCAAGGCCTGAGCCTGCAGGTCGTGAGCAGGGATGGCAGCCAGGTCAGGCTTGGGGGCAGGATGGATCTCAAAGGAGCCCCCGGCCCGGGGGGCGGACGCGGAGAGCGGCTGGGTGGCACTGGGGGCCAGACTGGCACTGGGTGGGGGTGATGCAGCCACTTCAACCTCCTCCGGCTTTGGCCTCCTGGCGTTGGCAGCGCTGGTGGATGGCACTGGCAGCCCTTTGGGCGGCACGCTCCGGGCGGTGGGCTCGGGGACACGGCTGGGAGGGGGTGGCTCGGGGACACGGCTGGGAGGGGGGGGTTCGGGGACACGGCTGGGAGGGGGGGGCTCGGGGACGCGGCTGGGAGGGGGGAGGCCCCGGGGGGTCACGGTGAAGGAGTTGGAGCCGATCTTATGGAGGAAGCAGTTGGCCTGGGGAGCTGCGGCTTTGGATGCACCCATCGGGGCAGCGGGAGAGATGGGGACCGCCGGCGGGGTCGCAGCCTTGGGGGACGCCGGGACCGCCTGGGGACCCGCGGGCTGGGGGCGGACCGGTAGCGGCTGGGGGGCCGCAGCACCGGGGGAGGCCGGGGCGGCCTTCGGGACCGAGGGGCGGGGGGAGGTGGGCGCCGCCTTGGGGGGAGCCGAGGAGCGCGGGGAGCCCGGAGCCGCCGGAGGGGGAGCGGCCCCGGCCCGGGGGGCGACGGCGGCGGCCCCGGACGGCGCTTCCCCGCCCCGGCGGCGGCGGCCCCGCGGTCGCTGCCCGAACTTCTCCAGCAGACGGCTGACGGTGCCCGGCTCGGCGGCCTCGGGAGGCTCCGGCGCTTCGGCCGCCTCGTAGACCAGGACCCGGTCGGCGCGGATCTCGGCGACGGCGGCTCCCCGGCGGGCCAGCAGCTCCCGCAGCGGGTCGGCTCGGCGCGGGGGGGACGAGGCCGGCGGCTCCCGGCGGCGCCCGGACAGCGCTTCCCCGTCGGCGAAGCAGGCGGCGGCGTCGGGCTGCGACTCGATGATGAGGATGTTGTCGGCGCGGATGGTGCGGATGCCCGGCACGGCGCTGTACAGCTCCAGCAGCTGCTGCAGCGGCCGCGCCGCCTCGGGGCCGTGTCCGGGCAGCCCCTGCCGCAGCCGCCGCCGTTCGCTCTCCAGCCGCATGAAGGGGTTCTCGCGCAGCGGGCCCAAGCTCTCGGCCACCACCAGCCGCTCGCCCGTCCCTGCCGGGCCCCGACCCGCCGCGGGCTCCGTCTCTCCGGCGGCCGCCCCGGCCAGCTTGGCCCGCTTCCGCTCCAGGATCTCCCTCTTCCAGGCGGGCTGCGCCCGCGGTCCGGCCCCGAGCGGCGGCGGCGGCTCCGCGCTGCTCATGGCGGCGGCTCTCAGGGCACTGCCGCGCCGCGGCCGCCGCCTCCTCCTCCTCCTCCTCCCGCCGCACCTGAGCCGGGCTCTGCGCAGCGCCGCCCCCGGGCTGTTCTGCGGGGCGGGAGGGCAGCGCGTCCCCGGGCGGAGCGGAGGGCGCTCCCTGCGGCGGGGCGGGGCGGCGCCGCCCGGAGTTGGGGCCGCCTTCGTCGCATGGCGCGGGTCGTATCGGGGCACGCGGGGATGCGGGGATCTCTATTCCCATGCGACAGCAATAGGGTGAGAGGGGACGGCCTTCAGTTACAGCACGCGAGGTGCGGGTTGGATGCTAGGAAGGAGTTCTTCTCGGAAGAGTGGCGGTGCAGCAGAACAGACTGTCTGAGGCACGGAGAAGAGCATCGCCAGCGCTGCGCTTCCAGGCAGTGCCTGTTATCAGCCGCCACCACGTTTCATTGGGAAGCCCATGTGAGCAGGAAGCAATCTGGAGCTCAGGGCTTTCCGTGCCTCAGATAACAGTGTTTGTGTGCTGCAATCCCCAGCCTGGGAGGCACGGAGGAGATCGGCACGCGGTGACGTGAACAACCTTTGCCCAGAACCGCTCAGTCCCGGCCTGCTCGGGCGTTACGGAGCCGCACCCCAGCACGGCATGGGCGCTTCACCCTGCAGATACAGCCCTGCTTACTGGAAGGAGCGTTGCATCCTGCTGATAAGGCTCCCACCTTTGCACTACTGAGCCCAAACGGAGCCATTTGTGCACCTCCAGCCATACCTGGAAACGAGTGGCTGCTGGAACTTTATTGCCAGCGTTGCCATTGTGCTGCAAAGGGTACAACGTCCACCTCTGGCTGCGTGCGCAAGCCCGACTCGATGGAAGGGAGCAGCTCCTTGCAGTTCAGCTTTAATAACACGAGGCCGGTTTAAAGTTTGCACACTCAGTGCCGTCCTGCACTGCAGCCCTCGCAGTGTCCCACAGCAGTGCCCAGGGTTGGGCACCAGGACAGGGCAGCAGGCGGTGACGTTTCCCTGCGTCGGGTGACTCATGGCTCAGGCACTCACAGAGCCAACAATGTGCCTTTGTACTGCTGGATTTCTCTTTCATGGTCTTGTCTCTGTTGGGTTTTCAGCCCGTGTAAAGCCCACAAATCCTGAAATAATGAATCCCACGGTTGGTCTGCACCTGGCACAAAGGAAACGTCTCCCTTTGCAGGGACCGAAGCTGACATCTGGTGGTTTTGCTGTGAGCCTTCCTGCCTTGATGGAAAAAACGCGGCCATTATTCAATTCCTCCCCTGCCAGCCCAGATTGTGGGGCCTTCTATCATAGTTCCCATCAACTGCCTTTGTTCCAGCCGAGCCTGAAACAGCGTGAGGGACTGGAAAGTGAAACTTGGCCAACTATTGAATGCCCTGGAGCTGATCCCCATCGCTGCATTTACACCCATGGGTTCTGCCAGAGCAGCAGCTGAGCGCTCTTACTAAGAGGCTCCCGGGGATCCCATTCAGCTCTCATATCCTGGCACGAAAACAAACAGTGACAAAACCCAGGTGTGCCAATGGCAGGGGACAGGAGCGGGACTGTGTGATGGCAGAGTGCCACCGTGCAGCAGGGCACGAGCTTACAGCATCCCAGCAGCACAGCTGCATGGCTGCGCAGGGATGCAGTGGGTGTACAACACGTCAGTGCCGGGCCCACACCCAGCAGCTGGCACTGATAGGATGCACGGGGACAAGCCCAGGTGCAGCCAGGTGTGGAGGGAGCAGGGAGGGAGCTGGGCCAGCAGGACTCAGCCATGCATGACTTTCCCCTCCTTGCCCTTTGTTATGGGGCAGTGTGAAAATCCACCTGCTCTGCCCTGGGCTTGTCCCCACGTCACCTGCGTGAGGGGAGCAGGAAGAAGGTGAGAGATAAAAATAACCCAGTAATGTCCCACCTTTAAAGCACTGACAGCTTTTGCTTTTCTCCCCAGGGCACGGTGCTCCTGCACAGCTCCGCTCTCTACTTTTCTGCTGCCATTGAGAAGTGCCTGGCGCCGGTTCCTCCCTCCCTGCTGGCTCTGCACACACTTTTGCCAAGTGGCATTTCCTGGGCTTACGAACTCAGCCTGAGAGCAACAAAAGATAAGAAAAAAAGAGAGAAAACCTGCTTTCCCAGAAATGTCGCTTTTTATTAAATCACATCTTAAAACCTAGAAACATCCACGTCATTGAAACCTGCTTATCATACACAAAGCAGCAGATAGGCTTAGAGGAACGCTCCGGGCGGCAGCGGGTTCCTGCATGGCACAGGGCTGCCCCCAGCACAGAGCCAGCCCACAGCCCGGCTGTGCTAACAGCTTCCTTCCTCCTCCCCAAGGAGCAGCCTGCTGGTGTGGGGCCTGCTGAGCTCAGAGGTGGCAAGCTGTGTTTTCCAGCCTCCTTTCAGACTTTTGCCTGCAGCCAGCACAGCCCTCCATCCCGGGTGCTCTCCTGGGGCTGACGTCTCCAACTCCAACCAGCTGAGCAAAGAAGCTGGAAATGGGAACTGCCGCCTGAGCTCTGCAGAAATAGTTGAGATATTAAAAGCATGCTGACCTCCCAGGCCTGCAAGCACGGTTTTTGCTGTGGCTGTTGCTTGGCATTGCAACTGAAGTCGCCCAGTTCCTGGAATAGTGTTGTTAAAGAACAACAGGAAGCACACAGTGGAAAATCTGCGGCCCCTTCGTGCTCACTCGGGTCCAATTCCAGTGCATTTCCTTGTGATGTGGCACACAGAGCTCGCTTGGTTCCTTCAGTCCTCTGCAGCTCAACACCCAATAACAGACATAGCCCTCTCAGCACCACTGCAGTGCCATTCCCCAGTAAGGACCATCCCTGCATACAGCTCATCACACCCACACGCAGCCATGGGAAGCAGATGAGTGTCAGACACACTAAAAGCGATGACAGCAGGGGCAGGGGAGGTGCTGTGCTGGCAGCTTATTGCTGTATGCACTCAGCAGCCCACACTGTGGGCTATGCTGTTAGAAGGGGTACACACACAGCTCTGCTGGCTGGGAACACAGCTGGGCCACTACTGCTGTGATAACCATCAGCTGGTCTGGGTGCAGAGAGCACAGTGCCCATTAAGTAAGCACTGCTGCCTGGCCATCACTGCCTCACAGGGCCCTGGATGCTTCCTATATGTCCTTACCTATTTCAGTTTTAAGGATGCACTAAAATGGAAAAAATGCAGCTTAGTTTCTTTTCAGGGGGATTCTTCACATTTAATATCCATATTTTATAACTTCCATTCTTCCAAGTTTTCCATCTCGATGGGAAGCGCATTGGACAGAATTCACCTTTGAATGAAAGCAGCTGCCAGATCCTATTGCCCTGCTGCCCTGCTGACTGCCCTGCACAATTACCCCAGATAACAGCAATCACTGTCAGGTTCACAGCCATTAAACCACCCATGTGCTCACTCAACTCCAACAAACACAGTTAGCAGGAGGCTGATTTCTCGTCAAACCATAACAGTTTCCAGTTGACTTTGGCTTGCGTTTCCATGCCTGAGAAATAAAACACAATCCCATGAAAGACACAGAAGGGCGCAGATGTTCCGGTTGGTGGGATCACAAACAACCTTATTGTTATAGATGGCTTGGAAGGTGGGATTGGTGCTGGATGTCCCCAGGGAGGATATCTGTGTGACACCTGCCGGGAAGGTCTGCCTGCATCACCAGTTCCAGGGAACATCAGGAAAGCCAACACAGAGTGACTCAGCTCAGCGTGTGGCTGCAGATCTGCTTCCTGCTGCTGGCAGTGGGGCTGCATGGCACAACCTGGCACATCCTCTGCTGCATGGCAACCCGCACCAGTTGCCACAGGGACAGGAAGGATTATTTTCCAATTACAGTCACGTATCGCATCCTGAACCGAAGCACCGTAGGTAAGGTATGTTTGTGCCACTCCTCAACTGGGTTGTGGTGAGTCAAATGTTAATGCAGACAGAGCAGACCGAGCATGCTGTGCACCTCCCAGCACAGCCTGGGCTCAGGATGCCCCCTGCAGCTCTCCCTGTGCTGGGGCTGCTCAGCATCAATGCCTTCTGCCCTTCTGACCGCCCCACTTGTGCTGCCTGGAGGTGATGCAGCCACCTTCAACACTGGGAACAGGAACTCTCAGCCACAGCTCACCCACACAGCAGTGTCCCAAAGCAGCAGCAGCTATTTGCAGAGCGGATGTGTGCCAAGAGCTGGCGATGCAAACACAGCACGGACTGTGATGTTTCTCACCCTATTCTCTGCTGAGTCCTCCTTTCCCCAGCAGCCGACTACAAAATTCAAGAGGTTAAAAGGGGAAGAATTGCTTTTTTCCTACCTAAAAACACTTCAATGACACTATTTGCACAGAAAACATCAGCGCCCCATTGTCTCCCCAGTCACAGCTTTGAGAACGCTTCACCTCGAGCCCAAGGAATGCTACAACAGAAATAAAACGCTCACGTCACAAACATCACAAACTGTGTTGGTTGATTATTGATCTTTGGAAAAGAGAGGAACGTGTTTGCTGTCTGTCATTGCACCGCACTGCAGTCAGCTGCACCAGCAGAGCGGCACGCTCTGCTCCAACACACATCTTCCTACAGAGGTTATGCAAGAAACACCTTTCTACTTTGCAACCCGAGTTCCACAAGCGGTCAATGCTAATAGATACACAATAGTTGTACAGACAAATCACTAAGTGGATACAGAAATGGGCCCTTTCCCAGATACAGAAGGTTTTCAATAGCTCCACAATGCTACATTCATGCTACCAAGTTCACCAAATTGGGACTTTAGAAAAGAAAGAGGAAGAACAAGTTGTCTGTCTGCCGTTAGGAGCGTAACCATAAAAGGGTCACAAAGGGAGAGTTTTGTGTCAGCATTTTAATCCTGCCATGACCACGCTCTAAATAACACATGGCTTTGCTTTCTGAACCTATGGCTCCCACCTCTCACAAGCACCACGCTAAGTAACGGATGGTTGGCATCCATGTGGGTTTTGCTTTTAGATCTGGCATCATCTGCCAAATATTGCAGCCTGTCCCCTTCACTGCAGGTCTGGAAACAAAGCTGGCTCAGGGGCTGGAGCCCAGCAGGCAGAGAAGCAGCTCCAAGCTGTTGGGTTCAATGCATTGCCTTCATGGCTCCAACCTCTCCCTCTCTCCACCTATTCCTCCCTTTACTTACTATAGGTACAGTCTTTCTTCAGAAGCTTTGCTATGAAACTGCTCTAAATGTACAGGGGTCAGCAGTTCCAGCCAGCAGCCAGCCCCCAGGATCACAGCACACACGTCACAGAGGGAAGGAGGACTCTACAGATCAGCACAACTACTGCTTTTTGCAAGTATTTAAAACACGGTTTGTACATATAGTTGCCATCACGTCACAGTCGGACAATTTAGGTCCCAGGAAATCAGGAAAACAATCCCTGTTCACCTCCAGTACATTTTACTTATGTAAGAAATGGAGTGCATCGCCTCCTAGAAGAGCCGGTGACCTGCACAGACTGCAAGTGGCATCCATTTGTCCTCTGGAGAGCTGCAGATGGAGAAAACCAAACCAAAGCCCTCCCAGAATCGTTCCCTGTGCTAAAGGAACAAAAAGTAGATCTATTCCAAAACACATCCTCAAAGAACAAGTACGAATCCGGGCTCTCAAACCTCAGCTGCTGCAACAGAGCCCCTCGTTTGCTTTGTCCTGCACAGGACGGGATGTGAGCAGCTCTGCCCAACAAACAGGTCTTTCTAGCACTGGAAAAGAGGGGATCTATGCACAAACAACTTGCAATCAAGTGAACGGAGGGAAGATTCAACCTCATGCTCCAAACTCGTGCTGAACTCTTCAGGAAGGATCCTGATGCTCTGAACCCAGCCCGGAAAGAGAACTCACCTCTCAATGCATCGCAGAACACTGGCATGAATGATTGCCATGGCTATTAATATCTCATTCATTTTCATATCATAGTGAACCTGGCTGAGGCCTCCCAGCCAGATGCTGCATTACTAACCTAAAATATTTCAGCAAAACTAAAGTCACATAGTTTTGCAAGCAGCAAAATAGTAACAAAGTTGTGTCTAATTGGAGGAGAAATATACATTCGTGAGAGCACATACAACTTGTGCAACACAGCTACTCTGAAAGTAATGAACCAAACCAGGTTAGTCAATGTGGCAGACATGCAGGGTCTGCCAGGTTACGTTAAAACCAAGTTTGCTGGTGATTAAATACGTCTACAGAAGATATATTACCATTCTGAATATATTTTCAAGCAGACCAAAAATACCTCATCTATTGGTTACTGGTGTGTTATTTTTAACTAATTAAATACCAGGAGGGGTTTCACCCTCCTCTCGATAAAAATTGCACTTATTCTCTATTAAACAAAACAAAAAGTTAGACTTCAATTCTATGTTCCAGTATATTCACATTGAAACTGGATCGTCTCGATGTAAGCCTGCAGGAGTGGGTGTAGCAGTCCTTGCTCTCCAAGATCCCCAGGCACAGAAGGTCCCATGAGTACAAAACCCTCTTTTCCTTTCCTCTGTGCTCCGGTCGCTTCTTTGTTGTAGTGCATGGGTAATTTATTTATTTATTTAGTAAGAAAACCTGAGCTTTATAAGTCTTTAAAAGGACCTGGAATCAAATCTGGCCCATTCTGACCCAAAACAGCTCAGTTCTGCAAGGAACTCCATCCTGTCCTCACTTCACACGACTCCTCCTGAGACACCACGGCTCTGACCCGAGGCAGGCGAGGTGCCAAACCCCTTCCCCTCCAGTCTCTCTTGACCCAGGAGACTTTCTTCCCGATCCACTTCCGAGGGCTCCTTCTTCCCTCCCTTTAGCACTGCAGCCTCCTGTAGGGCTCCCTGTGCCAATAAAAGAGTCTCTCTGCAATAGGCATGACTTCTCGGACACTGGTGATCAACAACTTCTTGCAAAGCGTTCTCCAGATCATAAAATGTCATCGTAATCCAATAGTTTCGAATGCTGGCGGGTCTTCCAGAGGCGGTAAAGGCGGAAGTCAAAGTAAGTCTCAATCATTTGCTTACCTGGAGATGAAGCAGAGGGGCTGGGTTACACTGCAGCACAACAGAGAAACGAGACCAAAAGCAAAACAAACCAGCACACCCATATAGATATCCCCGTTTGGAGGACACTGACATGCAGCATGTACCCCAGGGTGTACGAAGGTGCCTGGGAGAAGCAAGCACCTTTTTAGGCATCCTCAAACCCTGAAAGGCTCCTCATAATCCCCTGGCAAGGTTGGTCTGTGGGGTTGGGAGCTGAACACTGTATGTGCCTCCAGACTCAGACCTCTGCACTGACTGCAGAAAGTGCAGCACTAGATAATGGCTCCAATAGGCTGCACCAGGCAGCACTACACTGAGCGTAGAATGTCACACATCAAGAGTCAACTCGCTGTAAAAACTGGGAGCAATCGATGAAATAATTAACACGAAAAGCTTGAAACAAGAACTGTGGGTTTAGGGGGGAAAATGAACATTTACAGGCTGTCCCTGTCTGCAGAGCTCTCTCTGCTCACAGCAATAGGCTCAACAGGACACACTGATGTCAGTTCTGCACCTCGGACTGGAGCTGGGCTCTCGTGAGGTGGCTGCAGGCTGAGCAGACCCTGCACTCAGGACCACCACTGGAAAACACAAGGCACAAACAACCACAGCTCGGGGCTCAAGGAAGAGATTTTCGCTTTTGAGGCCTGATGAAGATTAGTTTCAGATGACTCTGAGAAGGATTAGAGGGGTTACGTTCTTAGTGCGTCCCGGACTGATCAACAGGATAAATTCAGACACAGCCTTCAGCAAAGCCCCCTGGAGGATCAGCTGCTCAAGTGCACACACACAGTCTGCTGCCTTGCCTGCTGGGCTGTACAGAAACATAGGAATTTCCCTACAAGTTGCTTTTTGATACACAAGTACAGGCGTGTTTGCTCGGGTTCCGTGCAACCAAACCATGGCAGGACACACAGGGAATGCTGCACAGCACTGATGTGCTCAGCTCCTGCACACTCCTACTGGGGTAAGAGGGGGCTAAGAATAAGCCAGCAGTGTTGATGCCAGCTGTAAGCAGCACAGGAAGGACTCAACAGCTTACAGCCCAGTGCTGTGCGCCTTCATCTTCCAAAAGAAGGAAGTACTGGGGGGCAGGCAGAGATAAATTAATGAGGGCAACTTCAGAACGGCAGCTGTGAAACTGCAACCAAAAAAAGTGTGCACAAAAGAACAGGAAACAAATCCATACTGCCTTGAAATGTCTTGAGATACGGGGTGGGGAAGAAAAAGAAAGCAAAGTGGGCTGAGGTGTAAAATGGCTGCAATGGGCTCCATCCAAATCACCTGCTACTGAGACAACCTGCTTGGTGGTTGAGTGCTCTGGAGAAGAAACCCCTGCACACCCACAGTTCTGCTCCCATGTCTCCCATGGGCTCCACGCATCCCAGTAAAGTGATGAATCTTCCAAATCCAGCCTGGAGAGCTGCATATTATTTAGGCCATTTGTCCTGGGCAGAGGTTCTGCAGCTTCAGGCACAACAAGCAGAACAGTTAAATTGTGAACAAGGAGGAACTGCTTGGGGAAAGCTCGGCTCAGCAAATGAGCCACACTAAAGGTGATTACAAAGCAAAAAAGATCACGGTAAGGCTTAAGGGAGCTCAAAACTGCTTTGTTGTGAAGATGCCCATGGAAGGAAATAAGCTGATCTGGAAAATACGGTTCTTTGCCCAGAGTAGAAATTACCTTGAGCTGAAAGTTCAAGTGGAGACTCAAAGGCAACCCTATAAGGATTCATTAAGTTTTTCAGATTCTGAAATAGCTGAAAGAAAAACACAGAGGAGTTAGGAGCTGAAAACAGAGATGAACTGTAGGACACCCAGAATTGCTCATCCTTCACCCCCACCTCTAGGAAGCAATCAACTATGTGTCCATTAAATGAAACATCCAGTTCAGAAGTAAATAAATCAAATGCTTTGACTGACTGCTCTCCTAGAGGCTTCAGCACCCATCCCTTCCTGCATGCCAATAACCATTCCCTCTGCCCTCTGGGGGTGGCACAACCCATAGGGTGCTTCAGCCACCAACAACCACCGGTGGGATGGGGTGCAGCATTTTCTACACAGCAGGAGAGGATGTGGCAGCACAGCGGGTCTGCTGCCTCCCTGGGCTTGGTGCTACTCAGCATTCATTCCCAGAGAGGCGACCCACAAAGCTCTTACCTTCTCCCCATTGGGGTTTCCAAGAACATAGCAGCCCATGATGTGAATGATATTTGGTTCAGGGTTGATTTTACTCATCAGACGGCTCAACCTCTTCCAGAAGCTGGAAGAAATGAAAGATGTAGTTCAGAAATTGGTTTCCTCAGGTGCACGTGCACGTGCCTTTTATTGATGGCGTTTGTGCCAGAGCATGAGAACACTGAACAGATGTTGATTTTAATACTCAGCTCTCGTGCCAACAATATTTTGTGTAGGAACAGGCTGGTATATAAGCTCTCCCCCACAACGAAGCACTGTTAGACAAATTACACTTGAGCCAGCACAAGGAAGCAGGCAGCAAAACAGGCAAAGCTTAACTCTCTGCAAGGAAAAGCAAAACTGCCTCAGCAACGTGCTGGACTTTGAGCAGGCTTTGCAGAGACAAATTCCATTTCCCCCTGCATTCAGAAGGGCAGTTATCAGAGACAGCTGTGGGGGAATAGCTTGGATTTCTGCCACTAGTCACCTGCTACGAAAAGCCACCTCAGCTCCTCCCAAGCCCCAGAGGCACGAGGTGCATGTTCTGGTTTCTAGTCAGCACTGCTTTTGTTAAGGGAGGAAATGCCTTTTTCTCTTCCGATAATCTCTAGCCCAGAGACGAACCAAACAGCAGATAAGAGCATAAATCTTCTGCTGACCTGACCCGAAGCTGCACCAGCCCTGGGCTGAGCTTGGTTCTGTCATCTTTCCAGCTCCCCCTCAAGGAGTTGTAAGCTGCCATTTAATTCCCTCCCCAGGTTAAACCATCCCAGCAACCTCTGCCTCTCCTTCCGGACCACGTGCTACAAACACAGAGCAAACAGGGCAGAAAAACACTATGTGATTCCAGAACATAACACAGACACTTACAGGATCATATCTTCCTCCTTCTCCACTTTGGCGAAAGTGGCAACTTTGTTCTTTAACAAATATAAGTGACCTGGACCCCCCTGCAAAAGAGAGACGGACAGATGCAGAACAGCTGAAGGAGCAGAACCTGGAGACCTTCCATGTTCAGCACAGCCATACCCAGCAGTGCCACAAGGGAGCAGAATGGACACAGCAGGCTGGCACGGCTGCTACAGCCTTCATAGGAGACACCATAAGCACTAACTCAGATTGTTCTCACATACAGAACATGTCGGGGGTTGGACTATCCATTTGTTAATGTTATCATACCCACCTCGCTCTAGAAATACACAGTAATAAGGGAAAAACACAACAGAACCTTCACTGTGGGTGGCTGGAGAACAGTGAGGAAGTAAAGAAAGCCCCTTTCATTTGGGTTGTGAGGGGAGTTGCTGCGGTAGGCAGACAAGAAGCTGAGCACAGCAGGAGAAGCAGGCGAGATGTCAGTGTAGAAGAGCCGGTATTTGGCAGTAGCAAGCATAAAGAGATTGAATACAACATCAAGAAAATTAAGAGTCGCAGTCTCTGGGTCAGTGGGTGGCAAATGCTGCTACCCTGCAGCACAAGGCACCTGCCATCGAGTCATACAGCCCTTAGAGTTAAGGGACTTTTAAAGGTCATCCAGTCCAACTCCCCTGTAACGGGAAGTTTACGTTAGGCTCCTCACTTCTCCTTCTGAGGTTCCGTGCACAGCTGCTGGGGGAGCCCAGGAAAAGAGACTCGGGAAGAAAATCCCCTCCGAGCCCCAGACACAGCAGAGCCTGAATCCATCCCAGCGCTGCTCCCCCTGCCTGCAGCTTCAGCCCTCTGCTGGGACTGCAGGCTGTGCCATCTGCTGGTCGGATCCGCACCATCCTCCACTTGTCAGCGTCACACTGAAGCTGAACTTCCAGCGATCCCATCAGACATACACCTTCCTTTCTCCAAAATAACTCCTTCTGGGGGCACCGCCGATGCCGGTTTGTTTAGGTTTCCTTGAAAGCAGCTGGGGAGGAACCCAGCTCTGGAGCTGGTTGCACTAAGCCTAATGTTATCTGCTGCTGTCACAGCAACTTGTGACGGCTCGCTGTCTGGGCAAAGGAGAAGTGAAAGCTGAATGCATTTACTCGAACAGAACCTGACATTGCAATACTGGTTCCTCTATGTACTTTTCCCTACAGAAAAAGAGTAATCTGTGACAAAACACTCCCTCTCTTAACAACTTTCATTACCTGGCAAAATATCAGCATCTTCCAGATCCTGCAGCCTTTCCGATAAACGTTCAGCTTCTTCTCTATTTCCTCTGGGAAACAAAACAAAACATTTTGGGAAAGATGAGCCATGGAGGAAGTGAAAAACGAACCTTGCAGAATCATTCTTTTTCTTCTCAGTGGAGTTCAGGCCAGGCTCTAAAAGATGCTCAGCGTGCATTTTCAATAATGGCAGAGCAAATCCTTACCTTTAATGCTCTGGCAAATGAGAAACCACAGCCCATCAAAGGGCAGGCAAGGTACAGAACAGCACCAGCTACTGCTCTATACTGACTACAGTGCTGCACCAGACCCAGCTGTCCCGAGCCCCTGCTCACCTAAGAGGGTACCTCCTCACAGCAGCATCTTTGCTGCCCTGTGATTCAAGCTTCTCCTTCATAATAGGTGACCTTAGCATAGAAAACTACCTACAGAAGTGAAGTTCTACTATGGCAGCAAATGCAATAGCACCACACTGAGTGCCAGGTGTCATTAGGGTGATAAAAACACCTTTGTACGTGGTAGCTGAAGTGCAGGGCAAAGTGACTTAACATACTGATCAGATATGTTTGCAGCAGGCAGGAGTTAAGAAATAACACTCAGCATACCTAGGATGTCATCAAACGTGGCGTGTTCGTGGTCCTGGAAAGCAAAAAGGAGCAGATGTATCAAGGTTTGCAGCACTACACCAGCTCCCATAGCATCACTCAAGTCTTCTGTCTCACATGGTCATATTCCCAGACAAACATTCCCTTAAGCACATTTTAACCCACTGGTGGCTCCAAGTCGCATCGCAGGAATAATCACCCTAAAACACACCTCAGCAAAGAAGCTGAAGACCAAGTGGTCCATTGGAGGCCAACTTCACCTAAAGACTTGGAGATGACACCCACAGACCAGCCCAAAGCGTACACCACCAGACACTGTCAATGTTATCAATCAGTATTTGCCTCTTGGCCCATGTTGTGCATCCAACTGATGGTATTACACACGTCCAAGCTGGCTAACAAATGGCCAACAGAAACAGAAGTCTTGAGTGTGGCAACATGAAGTTCTATTCAGGCCTGCCTCAGCTTCAGTTGCTCACCCTCTGCCTGGCTGTGCCTTCATTGGCTGGTATCCCACATACGCAGCTTCCACCCCACCTTGCTCTTTCACTTAGACCTGAGCCCCCCAAAAGCTGTTCCAAATCCCAGACCTAAGCCCAGCTCACACCCAGCCCTTTCTTTTCAGCTTTTCCAAGTCACAATCGTGTTTCAGAATCACTGTCATAGGAACAAAGAAAATCAATCTGTGTGGAACCAGCTTTCACCCTCCTGGGCAGAGCAGAAGCGATGTACTCACATAAAGAATGGGGATGATGGAGGGATCGTCCCTGCGGATAATCGTTGGGACATACTCAGCTTTGGGCACCTTGGAAGAAATGAGCTGTAAAGAAAAAAAGCATCTCATTCACCCCAAAGATCCTAGACTTTGCAGCTGTCAGAAGACAGACGGGGCCTGAACAGACAAAGGTAGCTGGCTTAGAAACACTCACCATTATTTTTGGTGGAATAAAGTCTTCTCCATCACACGCCATGGCTTCGAGCTCCTTTTCCGCTTCCCAGTTCAAGTCAAAGTCACCATCCAAAGTGCCACAGGAATCCTGAAGGTCATGGCCTGTCAGAACACAGCGTGCATCACAAGGGCAGAACAGCTTTCCTTCTCCTCTCAGCCCTGTCTGGCAGCTACATCACAAGAAGCACAAGCCATGAGACTTGTGCCCTCCTTCCTTCCAACACAGTGACAGACATTGCACGTCGGGGCTGGCATCTCCAAACAGACAAAGTCTCTTGACAAACAACAAGTGCGCACAGAGTTGGATACCACACATCACATAACATTTCATCACTCTCACAGTCACCAAGCTTAAGCTTTCAAATGCTAATTCACAACAGTCACCCTGTCACTTCAGAAACGGGGAAGGAGATGCAATGCAGACAGACTCTCTACACTTGAACACTGCCAAGCTGATGAGCAAAAGTCCAAAGACTCCAAAGCTGGTCTCCTTGTAATAATTCCTGGTCTGACTACGTTTTCTCAGAGCTTATACAGAAACTCTGCCTTCTTAGTCAAATTGATCCTGGCAGAGAATCCCGGTGCGCGAGGACGGCTGTAGCAAACACAGTAGTATTTCCACAGTATACTTGAATTTGCTCTCCAAATTCACCTTACCTGTTGGCCTTCAATGCCTCCTGGGGAAAAAAAAACATCTGGAAGGAATATAATTGACCGTTAAATGTTAAAATAAAGACGGTTCCCTTAAGGCAGGGAGTGAGGAAAGAGAACAGAGGTGCCTCCACTTGTATCTTTTGGGATGCCATTGGACAGTGCTGGAGCACCAAACACAGCTGTGTGAACCATGTCTTCTCCATTCGCTTCTGAGTTAGCTGAGGGAGCAGGGAAGAATCAGACTGCAAAGGAACCATCGGGTCATGTTTTGAACCTGGCCTTTTGTACATCTCCCCCTGCAACCTGGCACGGTGTGATCTCCAACCAGCAGGGCTGGACCTCACGCTTACCTGAGAGGTCAGTCGATTTCAGCAGTGAACTTTATGTAATAAATACAACCCATGTCAGCATGGGCAAACTCACAACCATTAAGTCCCTCGCCTGCAGGATTTCAAATGAAAATTGGGTGAAACAGCCATTGTCTTTTCAAAACAAAACAAAAAGGCAGTGGGAAGATGCTGGCATCTCCTTCTGTAAGTTATCACCACAGTACCTGGGTCCCCACAAGCGGAACCACTGCAGCATTACTGAGGATTTCCAGAGGAATCCCTGGCAGCCCCAAGACCAGATCGCCCCAAGCTATCATCTGTGCAGCCTGCACAAACAGGAAAGCAAAGTTACATTTCAAGGAGCACTGCAGCTGTGCTCCAAATTACTCTAAGCTACAGGAGAGCTCAGAAGGGGCTCCTGCACAGGAAACAGGGAAGGTTTGCCCCTCTATGGTGAATGCAACCTTGGACCGGTGTGCTTCCAGGTAGGGTGTTGCCCCCAAGCAAACAAGGGATGGTGGGAACAGAGAGCCATAAGAGAGCTGTACCACTGCACGTCCTTTGGCTGCTGCACAAAAACGTGAGGTTAGGTGTGCTGGTGCTCTACCTGTAAATATAGGTACACACAGATGACCAGGTGCATATACCCAGAGTATTATCTGCTCAGATCTCATGAGACTATAAGGATAACAAACGGGACAAAAGGGAACAGAGAAGTTACTCCAGTGGGACTCCAGTCAACGCCTCAGCTGGAGGGTTTGGCCACAGGAGGAAGCTCAAAGGACTCAGAACTCACTTTCTCGAGAGTCATGGAAGGAATCAGCTTTGATGGGAGTCGGGTCACTCCAGGACCTGCTGAAGCTCCTCTCACGCCGTTCGGCAAATGCTAGGATAAAACCAAAGCACGACATTAACAGACTCCACAGCCACCTCGGTTGCTGCCAGCAAAACAAAACATCCAGTAGATTTCCACCAAAGCTACACATCACGATCTCCCCTGTGCTTGTTCTTCCACTTGCCAAACACGAGTCCTCTCCACACAGCAAACAAGGGTCTGTCTTCCAGACATCAGGCAGCAGAAATGCCCACTTTGAGCCAAGCCATTGCAGGACACATAACACAGAAAAATGGGGACACTTGACGGTCGCTCCCTTAAACGTGCACAGCTCTGACATCAGTTTCATCAGGGCAATTCCAATATCCCAGTGTAAATGCTCTGACTCAAAAGCCTTCACTAGAAGGTGAGCACACAACAGCTAATGATGCTTGTAACTAGAAGGAGGCAGCTGTCCAGTCATTTCTCCCTGCTCGTGTTTTAGGACGTTCTCTTCTTCTTTTGTTCCATCAGAGAAGGGGCCTTTAGAAAGCTCATGCTTTCCAAATTTTCTGGCACCAGAAGAAATACATCAGTTTTCGTTCACCTGCTGTGGGCTGAGCATTTTTCACCCCTCTGTTTTGTTTTAAACAGATACATATATTTCATTTTACCTTCTCCAAGGGCCATTTGTTCTGGCATTTCCCAAGCAGAACACAGGGAGCCTGGCCCAGCTGACCGCCCTGCAGGCAGATTTCTGAGAATCACCAACCATAAGGTCTAACTTTGGAAATTCCCCATTACATCCACATTAACAGCCACTTAAGGCCACTAATGCCTATTTCTGGTAGCAGACAGATCAATCTCGATGAAGTATATATCTAGCAACAGCATCTCACATTAGCAACACAGGAAATCAGGGCAAGAGAAGAGCTGAGAAGGAACCTGTCTCCTGCTGCAGCGCGTCCAAGCGTGAGGGTCCAGGGAAACAAATCACATGGGATGTTCTTCAGGTGATTTCCATCCTCAGCTTTCATTTAAAACAACACAAGTAGCTATTGAGCACGTGGAGAAAGCTTTGAAAACATGACCCGAGAGTTACCAAGGCAGAGAGGCATGCCTGAACTTACAGACAGCTCTAGGTGAAGGTGAGCCCTCTGCATTTCAGGCACTGCTAACTCAGATGCCAATAAAGACACTTTAAAAGGCGATGCTGTTTGCTGCCTACTTCCCACAGCATATCAGAATGGAGAGGAAATTCAATGCAAATACAACCCAGCAGCACTTGGGTCTGTACGTGACACCTGGCCAGGCGGTGGCAAGAACAAGCTGTTTCCTCTTCTGGAACAACTCTCAGCTCTCAGGGGCTGGCTGCACCACCATCAGCCCATTCCACGGCTATGAGAGAGCTGTCCCAGCCTGGAGAAGCACTGCCTTCCTTGTGGAAAGGGATCTGCTGTTTCCCAGGCCCAAGAGGTGATTTCTTCCCAAGTAAGGCACAACGCTCCCTTTGTTTACCCCTTGCTCCAATCTCTTCCCTGTTCTTCTTTCTCTCTGCAACCTTCCCCCTCAGATCCCACAGGGCATCTCTCCCAGGCCCTGCTGTGGGGAAGATATGGTGGTGGGATGGGGGAGGAGAAAAGAGAAAGCCTCCGGTCCACATGGCACACACAGCAACAACTCCCTCCAGGGAACCACAGCAGGTCCACACCTTCAGTCAGAAGCCAGGCAGCTCATTCTGCTTGACTTTCAGTCCTGGTTCTCCTCACTGCTACACCGGAGATCACCAAATACCACGCAGACGTGGGGCGAGGATGCTGCAGCTCTTCCACACCTCATACAGGGGATGCAAATCTCCCACGGCCAACACAGAGGGTCTTTGGAAACAGCTTAAAGGCTGCTTGCAGGTATCCGTGTGTGTCTTGGAGACTTGCAACAACCTGGCCTTCTCTTCATAAGTTAAAATGGCATCAGCAGGTCAAATCCCTTCTCCAGCCCAACGCTAGCTTCTTTCTACTGGCATCAGTGCACAACTTGGGCTCCCTGTAAACCACCAGCACAAACCCCAACTCCTCACAGCCACATCTTACAGGTTCTCACTTACTTTGTGCTTTAACCCTTCGGCTCCCCACCATGCGGAGGTGCTTCCGAAAATTCCTGTAAGAAAGGTCAAACAAAACCTCTGAGAAAGGTGGTACAAAGCTGGGCCCAGGAGGACTGAAACAGCTGGGAAGGAAAAAAAAATGGGAAGACAGACAATGCATTTCCTTCAGGGCATTCAAACACTGGAGAGCAGGAACCCAGCCTGCAAATACTCAGGGTTATGTTTGTCAAGCACATGGTTGGTGTTTCTGAACCCTCTGGACCAGTGATGCAGAGCAATGAGGTTCTATCTGGCAGTCCCACTCTCGTGGGCATAAGGTACCTGTTCTGCAGCACCAGCTGCAGTCCATGCTAGCAGCACTCCTCCTGGTTAGCAGCAGGAGCTGCTCCCCAACTCTCATTCCAGCAGCACCGTTGGCAACCACTCAGCCCATACTGCCCTCCAGAGCAAAATGCTGGGAAATACTTTTTCAGCTTCTTCCTTCTTGGAAGCACTGTTCAGCAAGGCTGACTACCCTCACGAGCAGCACAGAGAGCTCTCTGTGGCCGTCTAACTACGTGCTTCCCTTCCCAGCACCACTTCAGCAGGTTCAGCTGCAGAGTTCTCAGCTCCAGAGGAAAGCCCACCCAGGGGCAAGCCTCAGGGACACAGCTGAGCCCCACAGCCTGCATAAAGCAGAACATCCTGGCAACTGCTGAGAGCATGAGGCAAAGGGACTCCTTCAGCCTCCTTAGAGCAAGGGACCTGTTTCCCTTGGTTTCTCATCACTCACCTAGACAGCAACTGAACAGGACAGGGACCAAACAGGACAGCAGAAAAGACACAAGGGATGAGCAGCAGGTGGACAAGCAAGGAAAGGCTCATTCCTCCATGGACTCTGTTTAGGTGAGGTGATGTCAGCCTGCATTGCAGCCCCCACAGCCCCAGGGGATGGCAGCGACCCACGTACCTGCAGCCTGCATGGAGCAGGGGTTTCTAGATTCCTTCTGCCCCTCCAATGTGCACCACAGACATCACACAACAGAGACTATTGTTGGTGAAAGAGGTGAAATGACAAGTTGTCTGGAGCACACACCAGTTAGTAGAATGAGTAAGGACATGGTACAACACCATGCAGACACTTCAACAAACCGGCTGGACTGGAAGACACATTCAACACCGACACTGCGGCATTCAGAGCAAGGCAGACACGTCTACTCTGGTTCAGAAAGTTCAACACAAGTCCATATCTTGTGAGAGGAAGAGTCCATGCCATGGTCTGCACTGCCCCTTCTCGGGCTTCAGATCCCATGCAGCCATGACCTGTTAGCATGAAACCATGGGCATGGCACTGCCATTCAAGGACACCTGGGGAGCAGCAGTTTGCTCCGTGAGCAGCCATAAACTTGCCTGGTTCCTACAATTGCACCTTGAAAGCCCAGTGTTATGTGATCACTACTGAGATCTCTTCATCAGAATCCAGAAAGCACCCCTGAAGTTACAGTGATAAAATCTCCTTATTACTCCCAATCCTGCAGCACCCCCTGCAGTGCTCCAGCTCTTCTCTGAAGAGCAGCATCTTCATTATCTCAGAGGTGAGTGACAGCGATGGGATCACTGCAGCACATCGGTGCTCTGCAGAACGCCTCCCCAGCTGGGATCAGTCACTGGTCCATCAGACCACCGGGCACTGCCCTCTCTCGAGGCAACACCTCCATGCCAGCAGGCAGCAGTGCCACACAAACCCAGCTCACAGCACATCGGGCACAGCTCCGTGCACTGCAGGGTTGTGCAATAACCACTGACCTTCCAAAACACCCAGGGCTGCAAAGGGCTGCACAGCAAGCACCTGAAACCAGGATGGTGCTGGGATCCTCCTCGCTCCTCAGTGCTACCTGCCAGGCAATCCTTACACACCGACAGTCTGCTGGCACAGCCCAGCCAAAAACACACATCAACTTCATCAGCACTGCAGTCCCTCTTTGTCCCTACCACGAGAGCACTGCAGACAGCTCTGCTGTACAATCCTTCCTGGGTGCCTCAGGAGCTGTCTGTCACTCCAGGCCGGTGTGACACCCACAGTGCTGATGGCTCTGCACCACCGAGGTGCACAGCTCCCACTCCTGCACCCGCCAGCTGTGTGAACAAGTCGTTATCTGACAGGGGCTCATCTCTGTCTAACGAACTCTGAGAAATCTCTTTCCTTTTAAAGACACACCGTCTGTTTATTTACCACATCTTTGGTTTGGATTTGCATTTGTCCTCATAATTGATGGGGAAAAAAAAAAATACATATATATATATTTTCCTGGCAATTTCCCCATTGTGAAAATCTGATGTTTTTCTCCCACTTTGTTTTGAACAGTGCTGAAGTAATCAAGGCAGTTTTTAGCCAGTGACACAAATGCTGCGATATCCTTCCTTGCAGGCTGCCAACACACGCAGCTCCTGGCCACACTTCAAATAGCAGAGCTGTTCTGATTACCACAGTGACCAAGTGATGCACCCTGCGAACCAGCAGAGGGAAACCAGGGCTGCTTGGTAATAACAGGGCAAGGAACCAATCTTCTCTGCTCTCCTTTCTGTCCTTCAAAACAATGACAAAAACAAACCAACAAACAAAAGTAAAAACAGGCTTCTGGACAATAGATAGATACACTTGTTTTCCTTATGCCTCACATTTTGGAGGCACCCAGGTGGGTGTAATGATAGCACATAAAGCCACTGTTCAGGTATTCAGCTAACCTCAAACAACTTCCAGATACTTAGGAAAGGGCTGGGGGAGCTGCATTCTTACTTTTCAGCCTGAGCCGCAGGACCCCCATGTTCTATTGAGAAACTCAAAACCAAACTTGACAGTGTTCCTTTAAGGAGACAGAGCTGAGCTGCCTCGAGTCCCGTAGCATCGTTCACCTCCATATCTCCATCTCAGGCACTGCCAGTGTCCCTACCAACAGCAACACAGACAGGGACGACCACGTTCAACGTCATCAAGCGTCACTAATGACACTGTGAGGGCCCATGCAACACCAGGCACGGTCACAGCTGGGAGAAAAGGGCCCTACCTCTGTATAACAGCTGCAGAATCATTCTCTCGTTTCCGTCTCTTCCTTTCTGCGTAGCCCCTGAATGCCCTGGGAAACCATTTTAAGCCATTAACCAACTCCACAGCTTTGAACCGGAGAGGACACGAGACGCAGACAGGAAAGCTCTCACCAGACAACAGAAAGAGACTAGGCTGCTCGAGGGAGACAGCTGGGCCTTGCAGGACTGTGTGCGAGCCAAGGGCTGGCCAACAGTCACCAAACCAAAGGTCCTCACTCTTTAGAATAGTTGGCTCCTAAAAAAAGCATAGAAGTGGCCACAGAGCTACCCAGAGAATAGGGGCCGACAGCTGTGATCCCTGCTGTGGAGGAATGGACCTAGGAGACTGCAGACACAAAGCCTCTGTGCACCAGTTTCAAGAGGGATAAAAGCTTGCTAGCCTCCATCCTGAAGGTGAGGATGGCTGTGATGTGATCCATACAGGCACAGCAGGTGCAGCCATCTAACCTCTTCTCAGCTGACCAACAGTCCTAGTACAGGAAAGCATGAATGAATATGCTGGACAGGAGAGGAGAGCACAGTTTATCCCATACAACAACAGACAAAGAAATGAAAAGTAGGAGATTATACTTACGAGATGCTAGAGATTCCAGGAGATGCAAAGGAAAAGAGAAAGAAGAAGAATTTGTTAATGCTCAGCCCTGTGCAGCATCCCGAGGGGTTCCTCACTCCAGAAGGACGGATATTTCTTGTTAGATGGAAGGAAATCGCTTTTTAAGTTAGTTCTCAGTGGTCAAACCCAGGACTGGAAACTCTACAGCAGAAACCAGGGGCTTGGGAACCTCCCAACCAGCTCAGGGAGGTGCCCTGAACTCTTGGAGATGTTTCTGTGTGAACTCCAGAGGCAGCTCAGACTTCTTAGAGATGCTATTTTAGCAGCTACCTTAAACAAGAGAGCTGTGCTCCTCGTGGGTTTCCTTAGGGCATCATTCTCCAAATCTACCTGGCTTTGGTCTCCATTAGCTCCAAGGGGTTAAGTGAGAGAAGCAGCACAAGGAGCTGCAGAATGGCACCATGCAAATGCCCCCCCAGATCTGTTCCCCAGGATGGGCTGCACTTCCAGCCATTACAAAACAGAGACCAGGCTAAACAAGCAGAAATAAAGGGAGCAGCAGAGAGGAGGGTGACGTGGACACTGGAAGAAGGACAAGAAAGTGACAAGGCCAGAGAAAGGCTTCAGAAAGCAGAACAGCAACTCATCTCCCTCACTGCCTGCCTCTCCTTCTCAGCCAGGTAAGAAATACCTGAAACCAGGAAGATATCATACCCAGACAAGCTGGGTACAATCTCAAGATGAAGCTTCACTTTCTCTCTTAAGCCCTTTGAGAAAAGCCTCTTCTCCACGCACAGCAGCCAGAGGCACCAAATCCTGCGTGCAGTGTGAAGGGAGAAACGATTCCTAAACCAGATCCTCTCACACTTTGCAGATGTTTACTGACACCCTCTTCAAATGACCAGAAAAACCCCTGAAGCTGTAGGGCTACATCTCCTAATACAGAGATACATCCTCTGGGGTGATGGATTTGGGCAGGACTGGATTAATATTCCCCCTCAGAACAGTGGTTGCAGCAGACGTGGGGGTGGAAGGTCTCAGCTGGATTTCCTACAGCACCCTGCTCTGCAGAGACACTCAGGGACGGCGTCAGAGAGAGAATAAGGGAAGCAGAGAAGAACTGCATAGAACTTAGACAAGGGGGAATAGTAGGAAAGAGAAATAATGAGCGCAAAAAAGAATGAACGAGACACAAAGTGCCCTCTCCCCCAAGCTGCAGTGTCAAATACACGATTTCATTTGCTCTGTGCTCTCAGATATAGTTTGGAGCGGGCCACAGACTGGGAGATAACACAACCAAACCGAAGGCAGCGGTTTCACTTACGCTTGCATAGTTGTAGTAGCAGTTTGAAAACTGAAGAGGTTCTCTTTCGGGAACCAGGTTCGTATGGGGACATCGTCTAGAAGAGAGAGAGCAAAAGCTGAGAATCCAGCAGGCAGAGCCACAATGCAGACAGCAGGACTCCCCAGCTCTCACTTAGCACTTTTCTTCAGCACCCTGCCCTGTATTAAATAAGTCAGTCTCATCCTCTCACTTTACACACATGCTACCACCAAGTGTTTTGTAAATCGTACTAAGCCTGTCTGTCACACTGCTAATGAAGAATGAAAGCTCTCTCCTAAGCACAAAGGCTAGAATAATCCAGGAATTACATAAGAGACATTTGAACAAGAGGGGAAAAAAATATAATCAGGAGGAAAACAACATTTTCCACTCAAAGCATTTTCCAGCCTCTGCCTTTTCCCCAGTACCATTAGCCTGAAATGGCCCATTCATGCAGCTCAGGCAGAAATTGGAGGTGTATATATATATATATATATTGGAGGATGGGATCCCCAGGCTTTGGGGCTACCTGACTCTTCATCTTGCTTTACTCTGAACTTGAGGCTCCCTTGCTTAACACCTTGCCACGTGTTGCTAATCATCTGTCTGGATGCACACCCTCCAGCTTTGAGACCATTATGAACCACAGCTCCTTAAGTCATTAGCATTCTGGCTTAAAAAAAGCTGGATGCAAGTGGGGGGCTTTCTTTGGAATGGGGCTCCATAGAAATGCTGTAACAGACACCCCTCCTCAGCAGACAGTTCATGTCGAGGTTTGTATAAAGGCACCCTAAGGAAATAAATGTTTTAAGCATTCGAGAATGCTAAATACTTGTGATGAAATTCCCCTCCCTGATTTCCTCCTCAGAAACACAGCTAAGCAATGTAAAACGGCTCTGAACATGAATGATTTATTTGCTCAAGGTCTCGAACCCACTGAAGTGCTGGAGGAGGTGAACTCGTGTAAATTCTGGCTTGGCCAACAGTTGTACATGGAGTTCTCAGGAAGCGCTCAGCCCAAAGCACTGACGATCTCTTATTACATGCCGTAGCTCTTAAGCCACCAGCTTTGATTCAAAGCAGAGCTTCTGAGGAACGGCGTTAGGCATCAGAAACTCAGCATCAAGTTCCATATTAAATTAAGCCAATTTGGCCTAACTGCCACGAGTGTTGGTTTGCAGCAGTAACGTCTCATGTGAAGCCAAACAGAGAGAGCAACATCGTCAACATTATTTCTGGGGAAATTAGTCTCTCTCAGCCCCATTCATCTCTGCTCTGCTTTCTTTGCTAGCTGTGCATGAAGGACGTTCCAGGAAACACCTCCTGCAACCTGCTGTGCTTGCGCCACTCAGCTGTCATTTGTTGTTCCTGACTAACAATGCGTGGATAGACAGAGGAAAGGGCACCGAGCTGAGGAAACCCGCAGCCCGTGGTGCAGGACTATGGGGAGATTTGGTCTCGGGCACAGTGCTGCCACTCGTGCAAGCACTCAGAAGGTGCAGCAAGCCCAGAGGGTGGCTGTGCCTGCACGTACAGAGTGAAATACTCCTAAATGCATCCGCAGGGTCAGCATCATCCACTTTGTTTCCATTTAAGTATCTACTCCAGTATACACTTACTTTTAGAAAGGCAATCTCCCTTTCACGTTAATAACCAACCCTAATGAGAATTGCTGCCTGGTTGGAAACATATTCTGAGCCTAAGACTCAGAAACACGAAGTGGCATTTGCTAGATGGTGTTTTTTTCCCAGCAAACAGAGAAGTTCAGCTTCAGCTCTTGGAGTTCAAACTCCTGCATGAGCAACCCAGAGCCTTCCTTTGGTTCTGCACCAAGTGAAAATGTGGTCCAGAACCCAAACTTGCCGCAGTTCAACCTGCGGTGCCACTGTGGCTCTAGGAAGGAGATACAGTGTGATCTGCACAGACCTCATACTCTACCAGATTTCTTTCAAGGGGAAAACCTTGACATTTCCTGGCTGAACACTCATCTCTAAAAGCCTTGATGAGCCTTTCCATAAGAAAACATAATGAAAAGAATGAAACAAATTAGGTCAGACACTTTGCCAGCCACATATAGAGCTGACAGACAAAGACAGACTGTTTTAGGTTAGAATTTGGAGCACACAGACTGGGAGAAATATTTAATTAATGGTTCAGTTTTTAAAGAAGATCAGGACTTTTTTTTTATGCAATTAAAACATTACGAGCCAAATTCCATGAGAGCATTCAGCAAATGGACGGTGAGCGTGGGAGAAAGCCCAGGATCGTGTTATTTGCTAATATTTATGGCACGACTTACTTACCAGACACTCGATCGACACTATACATCCTCTCCAGCCTTTTTCTGTGCCATCCAGTCTCACCGGATTGATGCGGCTCAAGCTCAAAGGAATGATGGGAAGGAGCAGCCAGCCGGGTGCAGTTCGGGCACTCCTTGGAGCCCTGCCGGCTGCCAGGCCAGCCCTTGCAATGCCTGCTGACGCCGTGAGAGCCACCAGCACCGTGCACAGGGTGGCCGTGGTGGCATTCCTCTTGGGCAGCCCCTTTCATCACCACCAGTTCCATACTCTCATTCTCATGGTCTGACAGCATCGGCCTCTCGCCGGAGATGGTGTAGACTCGTGGCTTCGGTCCCTCACTTGGCATCTTCTCTGTCTGCTCCTCAGAGAAGCTCCTCTCAAACTTGCCATCGGAGATGACGGAGAGTCTGCGCTTGTTCTGTGCTGCCTGCTGCATCTCGGGGGAGTCCTCCTGCCCGATGTAGGAGTCTGCTAACAGGTGATCTGAAACAAATCCCACACTTTACTGCTTAAAACCAAAGAGCCAAAACATTCGGGAGGCTCTTTTTTACCGCTACACACATACAGGAGACTTGCCCCCCAAAAGAGCCTTCTATAGCAGGTGCCCCAAACTGGTACCTCCAGTGCCCAAATGTGCACCCAGACCTCCAGAACTGGTGCTAAAATGAGAGATACTCCTCACACATACCCAGTACTTTAACTCATTGTGCTTCAGAACCCTGTGCAGCTCCGCACTGACTGCTTCAGGGGGGTTTTCACTCAAGGGCTACTGAGCTGGGAAGGACTTGCAGGATGAAGAACAGCGCCAACTTCTGTACAAAGTCACAATTGCTGAAAGCTCTCCATGCACCAATTTATTGTCATCTTTTATATTAACTAAAACCAGCAAACCATCGGGCCTTTATCTTTTCTTCCTATTTTTCTGCTAATTGCTTTGAAATGAAAGCAATGCCAAAAGACTTCAGCCGACAGCTGTGGCCACTAATTCTGCTCAGCAGCCTCACTGTGCACAGACAGCAATGGCACTGCATGCAGGGGCTGTCCAGAAGGAAAATGCTCCTTTTGTAGGATAGTGAGATCCAAAGGAGAGAGGCCCATGAGTGCAACTATATTTGGAGCCCACACACCGGATCGAGTGCCAGGAAATCTCAGCATTTCCATGGCAATTCCATGCATGAACCCAACAGCAGCTCCCACTCACCTGCTAATCCTATTTTCAAGTGGCTGCTAATTACCTCTTACACTTCCCTTCAGATGGGAAGCAGCTCGGGGACTGCTAAAAAGGCTCAGCAGGGAATGCATTATGCATGTGACTACTGCCCCAGGAAAAACAAAATCATTAGCGTCCAGCACAGACAGCAGTGTTACAAACAGATGGAAAGCATCCCCTTTACTTCATGAGACATTTAATGACCATCCTTCCTCTAGCTACTGACCTGGAAGGAATGGGCAGCAACCTGAGCTTTGGCTACCTTGTACCTGGCCATGGAAAGACGAGGGAGGAAGAGACAACCTCCAGACCCATCACTGCTGCCACATTCTGCTCCCTATAAAGAGCTCCTGTGCTGCTCAGATAAGAGCTCTCCCAAGGTGAGGATGTAGCTTTCAAATGTGAAGCCCAGGCTGGATTGTGCCCACATCACCACGGTCCTCTCCCGCTGCTCCATCTGCATCCATGAGCTGAATTTAGCTGGTACCAGCAGTGTGTCACACTTACCTCATTTTTCTGCTTGAGATACAGCTTCCTCCGCTGCCACAGGGAGAAAAGCACATCTCCAGCCACCCTGCTCAGAAGTGACTGTCAGGACACTTTGGGCTGACACAACTCAGCTCTGTCTCACTTGTCTCCCAGCAAAGTTTTACAGTCTCCAGATACAGCAACTGGCAGCTGTGTGGGTTGCTGCTTCAGCTGACTAGAAGGAGCTGAGGGGAGCCCTAAAGGAAGATCTGTGCCCCTTGATCCCATAGCTGCTGCTGCTGCCTTCCCAGATTTCATATGGAGTCCAAACAGTGTTCCTGAAATGAATACTTCTATGGAGGATGTACAGCAAGATGGGAGCAAAGACATGGGCTTGTGCACATGCATGTAACCATAAATGTGTGCTTCAAAACAATAAAGAAACAAGTGTTTGAGTTCTGAGCTCTGGATCCAAAGGCAAACAGTACTGTAAAAAGTCTGAGCCCTGAAGTCTTTTATTCAGGTTCCTGCAGCCCCATCACAGAGGGAACAAAGTGCCCAGAGTACAGCAGCCCTGAAAATGCTGACGACTGCCAGTGCAGACAGATCGATTCCAATCTTAGTTTCGTAAGCACTGAGACCTGCCTGGGCTCCATAAGATTCACTGACACGTCGAAGGGATACGGCAGGTTTCGAGTAAGAGTCAACTTCTTACAGAAATCACAGCAGCTTTACACTTCTTGACTGGGTGCACCTGGAAGAATCCATATCCACGGTGCATTTAGTTCCTGATCATTAGGCACTTAATTACAATACACTCCTGTGCATTCAGCTACTACCTCCAGTGCATTCTCTAACTCAGGTATCTAATTGCTAATGGCTTCTGCACCTCTTGCAGCATTTCCTAGTGAAGAGGTAGCGCAGTGGGATAAGCCTCAGTTGAGTGATGCCCATTTACAACAGTGGGGATCACCAAGCCAAACTCATGCCTGATGCAGACTGCTTCGTAGCCCCATAGGATGAGAAGTTTATAAATCAAGGCAGAATTACAGCCATACGGCTCTTAAAAAAGACCCGAATTTATTACTGCATTTAGCAGCCAAACTAACGATTAAAGCACTTTAGATTTAAAACCTCTGCTCCAGCACCAGAAACCAAGCAGCAAAGGGGAGCCCAGATAAATCCCATTAAAACATACATCTGTCATCTCAGAGGAGAGCATTGCAGAGCCAGCTGCCTCTTCCCTGCTCCACACCAGCATGACTGCTCTGCCCCAGGTCTGCTGTGACACTGGCAGGTCATCTTTTCCTGTTCCCAATGGGGCACAGACAGAGCATCCTAGCTGCAGTGCAAAGCTTCCCCCCACTACAAACACGGGAAATTTGTTCCAAACATTGAAGCAAGAGGCAAGGACAAAGATACAAAAGATCTGTCTCTGTTCTTAAGAAGTCACAGAGGTGTTTTCACAGTTCAGTAGCTGGTGAGCAGCTCGTTAGAGGTGACAGGAGCAGCACTGCTGCAATGAGCACAGTGTTCACTTTGGGGTCTCCGAGGCCTGAGCAAGTCAGCCCCACTGTCAGGTCAGCAGGAACTCTGACCCTACAGCTCCTGAAAGCAGCATCTCGCAGAGAAAAGGCAAGGCCTGCTTCAGCAAGGGAACAGCTCTGAGAAAACAGGAGGTCACTTAAATACGACAGAATTGTTCCAATTAGATTTCTGAGCTACAAACTGCTGAAGAAGCTGCTGGCGCTGAACCTCACCACGACTCCCCCTGTAACCTCTCAGATTGACCGGCAACACTGATGTGAGCAGACAAAACTGCTCCTGCGAGGCACGACCCAACAGAGCAAAAGGCAGCTCCCACCAGCACAGCATTCCCATGGTAACGCCCCAACCTACGCTCCTGCTCACTTCACAACCAGCACATTCTGCAGTGGGTTTGAGGACACCTCCACACCATCCCTGTGCTGTCTGAGGCTGGAAGGTGAGATTCTACATCCTTTTGCTGGACTTAAATCCAGGCTGCAGGGGAATGCACTGGGACAGCTGGGACAGACCTACTGCTGGGATCCACACCTGGCCAGGGTAAATGGCCATGGAGAAGAGGCAGGCTGCTGCTTACACGGAGTCATACCCACCTGCAGCTCCACAGTCTGGACCACTGGAGAACTGAAGGTTCCTTGGAGACCATCTTGTAGCTGCAGCCCCACCACCCTGCCTTCATCAGAAGCCCAGCCCTCAGGGCACTGCCCTGACCCAAAGCCCTGCAAAGCCATGAGGCTGGAGCTTCTCAAGCTCACTGTGAGTTCCTGGCAGCACAAAAAGCCTCCCTGCTGCACGGCTGCTACCTTCCATACACTCACACCCGCTCCTCTGAAGTGACAACAGCCAGGGTGCAAACACCAGCAGTTGTTTCAGTGCAGTGTGTGCATGAAGCACTGCAGCCTCAGCAAACACTCTTTTCTCTTGCCAGCGTTATCTATCGCCGTTTGCTTTGGGGAAGGTTGTAAGCGGCTCCTTTCTCATTACATCTCCAGTGTTTCCACAGATGGCTGAAATGTCACAGATAAAGAGAAGAAGTGCAGATGACTTGTTTGAACTTAAAAATGAAGTCGATTCCATTTTCAGGTAATGATTAATTTTGGTCTGTGCCATGCAAAGCGCTCCCAGCAGCCACGTCATTTTTGCTAATAACCACAGTGAATGTGAGTCTTTCCTCCCAGTCTGTCACAAGGGACATCCATTCCTACACTAAAGCCATTCCACAGACAGGATGGAAATGCATCAGAAGTGGTAAGAGCCAGCAAGGATTTTACAACAGCCTTGTAGTTAGAATGAATGGTGAACACTGGAGAGCGCTCTTCTAGGGAGCCTTCCCACAGCTTCGGTCTGCAGGAATTAACCAGCACCAAACAGGGCCAGGAGAGGAGCAGGAGGTGTCCTGGCACCTCAGCACCAGCTGCCCTAACAGATCCATGCTCTGTCAGCCACAGCAGAGCCCAGCCCTCCTTCTCTGCCTTGTTCCTCTGAATACCTTAAGGATCAGGAGGAGAAAAACAACAACAACAAAAACTGAGCAAACCTAAGGGGTCAAATCCAGCCTGATCCAAAAGGGAATCAAAGGGAAGAAAATGGGTATATTGCCACCCCTGCAGTAACCAGACAGAACAGTCAGAACACACTGAGCCAGGCACCAAAAGGAGGTAAATGTTCCTCCTGAGCCACCCAGAGAAACCTCCTCCAGCATAAAGCACCAAAGATTCCCAGGGCTAATAGCAGCATTTCTGAAAGCCGATGCTCTCAGGCCTCCTGTCAGGAACAATCAGGAACTGTAACCAACAAAGGGAGACAGATTTTCCATGTCCAACATGTCTATAGGAGAGCAGCCATCCTCCCATAGTCAGTTACAAAGAAATGCTGCAGAATTTCAGTAGATGACTGTAAAAGTACTTTTCCCCCCCTTTTCTATAAACATTCGGATTCATTTTCTAGAGAGCTTTATTAATTTATTTCCCATTCAGTGCTGAAGGATCCCACAAAGGATTTGGGAACGTTCACGTGAACCTCTCTCTGCTCAGTTCTTATCTAGGGTAATTAAATTTACTTGGATCCAAATAGGAATTCCTGCTTTCCCCACAGGAAAGCACAGAACCAGCTGCAAAAACAGCCTTGATAAAGGCTGCTTCAGGAACATCTCTGAAGTCTGTCCAACCTTCACCTCCCTCTGCCTCCCCACACAGACTCAGCTGCACTGACCCCCAGCCTCCTCCTGCTCTCCTCTCCCCCCCCCCCCCACCACCACGGGTCATTCTTACACCAAACACTGTCCATAAGTCATGTGTCCCTGGGGTTTCTCAAGGCTGTAGGAAAAGAACACATGTACCAAAGAAAACAGCAGTATTTTGTCTTTAAGATCTTCTGCTCTCAAAATCAGCACAATTCAGGCAAGGACAACTTGAAGGTCATGAGAGCAGGTCCAAGGAAAAAGGCAGGGGCTCCATCTGGTTGACATACACCAGCGTGTCTGGGCTTGATCTTTGAATAAGAAACTGTTTCTACTTGTGCAGGCCTAAATAAACAAATAGTTTAGATACGATGTAAAAACATCACTCTACGTTGCATTCTATTTGATACATTTACCCCCATGGAAGAGGCCAACACTCCAGGACGCCCTGCTGTGTATCCACACAAGATTTCCTGCAGAGCCTTTTGTAGCACATTTAGCACCCTCAAAATGTTTTCTTTCCTCCCAGAGAAGGCACAGCCCCATTAGGAGCCCCCCAGCAGAACCCACCACAGGCAGACAGGGACAATTCCTGTGTGTAATACATTAATACATCAGCCAGCACATGCCGATGTCCTCAACCTGACGAGGCAAATTGCATTTTAACCCCTGCTGAAGAAAACCCTGGGAAGAAATCCAAAGGTTACCTGTGCCAGCAAAGACAGATTGCTGCACATACACTGTGCACGTCAACTCATGTGCCACAACTCGTAGTGTTCTTTATTCCGCAGTGAAAGCGAGACCTGGGAGTAACAAATGAGTGCAGAAGCCTCGTGTGTGCTGCAGTTCTTCATTCTCCAGCTGAAGTGTCATCCAAGGACACCAGCCTGAGGAGTGACTTTATGACAGGACACGGATCTACTGAACGGAGCCTGTCCCCACAGCCCATCCAATGCCTGTGTCACCAAAGTGCCTTTTCTCCTCACAGGCTTCACTTGGATCCACAGGGTGACTCTCCAGCCTCTCTGCTGCTGGGATCTCACACCGGCCCTTCCTAGTGAATAAGCTGAAGCACTTCAGTTCTAAGGCATACTCGTAAATAGGTGCATGCACACGCAGATAAAAGCAACGTACGTCATCTCTTACCTGAGCCATTTCTGCCTTCAGGGTGATTCTGTGAAAGGTATTCTCCAAAAGCCCTTGCTGCTCTGTGCATCCAAGCATCACCGACGGCAGCAGTGAGAGAAAGAAGAGATGGACAGTGGTTGAAATCCAAGGAAAGAAGGAGCAGTTCAGCACACACTGCTGTCTTTCCCCCCAGCTTCAGGTGACACCAATTGAAACCAGCTGCAGTGGCTGGTTCTTCAATAGATTTAGGTTCCACGAATGACTGAGATTTTACTAGAATATATTACGGCTCAACCAGGCAGGGTGAGTTCAACCCGTATTACACATCAAGAGAGCAAACCTACAGATATTCCAACCTGGGAGCTCTCTGCATTCAGCCCACACAGGAAAGGAAAGGCCAAGGCAAGCATTCCCCCATATAAATACTGGGTGGAGACTCACAAACAGCAATCACAACCAGGTGCCCACCTCCCTGGGGAGTCAAGCCAAGCACTCCCAGCAGCTGCAGCCCAGCAGCTCAGCCCTCCCCTTACAGAGCACAGGTGAGGAGCACAGGGTGACTCGGAAACGTGCTGCCAATACCAGCTGAGCCCACAGCTCCGTCCCTGCCATCCCACTGCACTGCTCTTCATGCTGCTGGTCAGCCTAAGAGCAAACAGCCCTGGATGCCTGATCACAGCTCTCCAGTGACAGTTAATAAGCCAGCGAAGCCTGCACAGCACAATGTGCAATGGGGGTTTTCCGGCCAATTACACTGCAAACTCCAGACTAATTGTTTGCCTATTATCTCAGTGGTTCCCTTCTACATTTCTGCCTCTCAAGTGCCACCGGGGCTGTGCCTCAGCAGGTCTCCCACAGATGCCCACTCGTGCCTCTTGCCAAGAGGACTCGGATGGCCACGCTCACTCCTTATGCCTGGCCTCACCTTGCCAAGCCTCCCGTCCTCCTTCCCTGCCCTTGCTGTGCCCACTCACCCCAGTTTGCCAGCACCTGCCAGCATCGTTAATGTGCCATCCACCCCCTTTCCCTGCCTGTGTGCTGACATGATCGAAATAAAGCCAGAGCAAAACTCAAGCGGCGGGTAACTGCTCTATTCTGTATCTCAGCCACCACAGCTAAAGTCCATCAAGCCACTGATGGCACTGGTCAGTAACCCTTCTGCTGGGCTGGAGAGACACATGATTTAACCTGCAAGAGATGGAAAAAAGAAACTTGTTTCACACGCATGAGATGAAGTGCAAGGTGCCTCCCATGGGCACAGGGAGACGAGCTACAGCCCTGCATGTGTGACACCATGAAAGCAGCATACAGATGTGCAGGTAGCTATTGAGGGGCAGTCAGCTGATGACACAGGTTCAGCCCTGACCCATCTAGAGGGAGGTTTTCATTTTAGTGACAGGTCAGACCTGCCCGTAACGCAGTCGGTACAGCTTGATTTACCCAGACATCAACCAGGGCTCCGTACACTGCCTGGGTGTACAGAGATACTGAGTGCAAGCAAGGAATGCTGCCTGTGCCCCAAAGGAAACACCACCATCTACATTGGTGTCAGGGCTGGAGCCGTGTCTGGAAGACAAACAGACTGAGATCTGGCAGAGAAGCAGAGAAGGTTTAGACAAACATTTGCTAGAAGGAGGAAAGCCGCCAAATAACAGAGATATCAATTACAGCATGATGAGTACGGAATAGCCTTCATGTCTCTGAAATAATCACATCAACGGGATAAAAGGAGCCTTGATACGTACTGGCAGCTACGGGAAATTGATGCACACAGATTTATGCATTCCACTAACCTGACACTGACATGAGTGAAAAGATTGCATGGAAACACTCAGAAATGCATGGAAGTGCTGTGGTAACTCCACTCCGAGCACTGCAGCAGGATTAGCAGAACTCAGAGTACTCAGAAGTATTGCACGGAAAGAGAAAAGAGCAAACACCTCCTCATGCACATTCAGAAGCATTGCCCACGACGTGCTGCAGGGATCTGTTGTGACAGCACATGGTGGAGCTGGGCACCAGAAAAACAGGAGCAAGAGGCCCCTGCACCATTGGGACTTGCATCCTCCAACAGCAGCCCTGGGAACACCACAGCACGCCCATCGTTAACAGCTCCGTCACACAGAAACCACTGATGCTCACAGCGGTTAAACCCAATGGCAGCATCACGCTGAGAAAAGTTGGCCTTCTGCAATAGGCAAGGAACAGAAAAAGTGCCACCCTCGGGAAAAGGAAACGCACCACTGAGATGCTGAAGTCGAAGTTCGCACCGTCTCGGAGGGATTCCTATTTACAGCGCTCTGACAGGAGAGAGAACAGAGCAGGTAACCAAAACAGGAGAGTTCAGACCATCCATGGGAAAATCACAAGCAGAAAAAAGGAATCCAGACTCCGCTAAGAACCTCGATCTGAGCCAGAAGTGACTCGGCAGTAAGAAAGCCGAGGTAAGGAGTGCATTCAGGTACCTCGGTGTCTTGTCAGCGCAGGACGGACACCTTCTGAGCCTCTGTGGACTTGTTTTAAACCACCCTCTGGGCTCAGCAGTCAGCAAAGGGGGAGCGAGGCAGAATTCTCCTCTCTCTGAGGGACAAACACCAAAGTCCTGACACTGGGTAAGATGAAGCACATGACTCCTGTGCTAACTATACCAAGGAGAAGTTCTGGAACACCCAGCAGAAGCCTCATGTCCTCTATGAGCACAGCTGAACTCCACACAAGAAAGCTACAGACCAGAGCAATACTAAGGAGCTGCAGCAGAGCTTATTGCCACGTCTGGGACATCAGCATCGTTTGGTAGGGACAAAGGCAGTGAGGATAGAGAGAGCTGCTTCTAAAGGCTTTGGTTCATCTCTGCCCTTGAAAGCACACTGAGGAAGCCAAGGAGAGCGCGTCTGATGCTTCTCAGGTCTGATGGGAACATGCAGTTGCCCAGATCACAGCAGCCAGAGCTGCTGGCACAGGGGCAGCACCAAGGTCACAACACAAGGACACATCCCTGCCATCCACAGGCATGTCCCAAAAGCTGCAAGGCAAAGAAAAAAAAGCACACATGAAAGAAACAACACGACTGCAAGATCCCACAGCCACACTTCAAACCTGAGCAAAGCAATGCCGCCGAGCCAGCAGCACTTCCAGGCTGTGGGACTGGAGCTGTCTGCTGCAGCTTCCTCAGCAGAGGACGGGACTGCAGAAACCAAAGGCACAGCACCATGGATGCCCTCAGTGATGTTAATGCAGAGCAACTATTACATAGGTCCTCAAAAATAATGGCAAAGTCCTAACATACAGCGTGCTGCATGGAGCTTAATGAATTCCCCTGGGACAGGAGATCCCCTGAGCAGCTCTGCAGAGATTTTAATTGAAGAAGCTTGGGAGTTTGCAGCTCCTGCTTGGATCGCATCCCTCACAGCAGCAAACAAACGATGCTCCCTGCTCTGCAAGAGGGGCAAATGCGCACACACACTCCAGCTGCACGCAATAAAAACACATCAGCAGCTGTTTGGACTTGCAGTGCATCTCAGGATGTGATTTTTTCCTTTCAAAAAGTCACCCGCCCCAGGTGAAATACAAACAGAGCAGAGCTCAGGAGGAGCTGAGAAACAACCCCAGAGCATTTCTTCCTGCAGCACAAATGCAAGGCCCCAAAACTGCCTACATGAAACTGCGGGGGCCAGGTTGTTGCAGCAGCTTTACCCACGCAGGTGATCCAAGTCCCCAGCCCTTTGGGGAAGGGCAGAGAAGTCTATCTGCATGCCTTACCTACAATCCTGCAATGCCCTCTCTGCAAAGAAATGAGATGAGGACGTGGGATACAGAAGGAGAACCCAGGGCAGAGGAGAAGAGACAGTGTGCACTGGGAAGCTTGAAGAAACCTTCCAGCAGGTGGATGCTGTCTGCTGTAGAAATGCTGAGGATGGCTGTGACTGCACGAGGCAGAGGCTGACACACACAGGACAGAGACAAACCAGCAGTGCTCGCTCCCCACCAGCATCACCTTCACACAAAGGAGCAATACGAGGCACTCTGTATTCCCTGCTCTCCCCAAAGGCTTTTTCAATTGGGCATTTCTAAGCAGGGAATGAACAGGGAGACACACAGCAGCGCTGCGCAATGGCCGACCTGACCACCCCACAGAGACCTCATGTTCCGCAGCCCACCCACCCAACCCCTCTGGTCTAAGCACCACAATTCACCCCCACCAGACACCTCGGAGCTCCCATGCAGCAGCAGCAGCCTCCCGTCAGTAGCTGCAGCACACACATAGCAAACCAGGAGCTGGACTCTGCAGACTGCACACTACACGAGTACTATGTGCCCATCCTGATGTGGGCAGTTGCATTCCAAATGCGCTCGCTGCTCTCAAACACCCACGCTACCATTTGAAATCTTCTCGCCTATTATGGAAGCTGTTGTTTGTGTGACTGTCTAATCCTCCTCCCATAGCCCCATCACGGCACTCAAGGTGCATTTTATGTCATTTCTTTCTAACCACCTGGCTGACATCTGCCAAAAAGAATCTCATGGCAGAACCTCTGAACAGCACCAACAGCGCTCAGCTATGAGCACAGTGCATTGCAACATGGGGAGAAGTTCCAGGTTCTGCCTGGACAGCTTTCTCCAGATGGACTCCAGAAGGTACCACACAAAAGGTCAGCACCGCACAGACAGCTTTGGTGCTGCTCCCTTCAAGCCCTGAGACCTTCCATCCATGGTGAGATGCCGTAACACTGAGCCCCATGCAGAGGTGATGGAGCTCAGCAGCGCAGATCAAGCCCTACACATGACTCCAGGCTGTTCCAAAGCAGTCCTGTCTGACACAAAGGAGGTTACGTAACGCAGCTGAAAAGTTTATTTCTTCCCTTTTTGTCTCAGCAGAGCACACAGCTCATGTGGACATCGCAGAGCCCCGGACAGACCTGCCCGGCACAAGGCTGTGCTGGAAGGTGTCCCTGAAGAGCTGTTCCATGCACTGACACACGGCTGCAGTGAGGCAGGAGGGTCGGGTCCGTCCTTCCCAGCAGCGGGCACAGCTCCTCCGCGATGGCTTTGCGAACTGAAGCACAGTCACGGACAAACGCGGTTTCTAGGATGTCCTACGTCTGACACTCATAAGCACTACGGGCACCCACAGCCAGCGGAACCCTACGCCGCAAGGCATGAAAGCACGACAGGCACAACCACGGAGCCCAAACCTCCCGCTGCTCAGCACGGCGGCTCCGGGCACTGCAGAACAGGGCAGATCCGATGGGTCTGCAGCGCGTCTCCCAGGGCCGTGCGATGTTCCCGCAGCAGGTTTCCCACGCAGCGGAACGGGAGCCCTTGAGGAGCGCTGCCGCCGGGCGCACAAATGGCATTTCAGCCGATTAAAAGCCACCGAACGGACTGACTGCGCTCACGGATCGCAAAGCCCCGGCGCCTCCAGATCCGCTCCGCAGAGCCCCGCTCCGCTCGGACGGTGCGGTCGCGCGGCGGGGACCCGCACACACGGCTCAGCCCCGGGCGGGGTCCGCCGAACCGCCCAGCCTCCCGTTGGACCCGCAGCCCCCGCTCCATCCCGGCACCCACCTCACTTTGGCCGCCACGGACGACATGGCCTCGTTCCTCAGCGTCTTCCTTTTGGACACGGCTGTGCCCATATTCGCACGGGGGATGACCGCCGGGGGAGCGCTCATCGCACGAGCCCGCGGCCGCCCATGCCGCGGCGGGGCCGGGTGCGGGGCCGCTCCCTGCGCTCAGCGCCCCGCCATGCCGCCCCGCTGCCCCCGGCGAGTGCGGCGCTCCGCCTCGGCCGCCGTCTGCTCATTGACTGCGGCAGGAGGGAGGGCCGGGGCGCGGCCGGCCGCCCAGGAAGCGCCGCTATATTTGGCCGCCGGCTCCATCCTCCGCCCCCGCCTCCTGACATCATGGCGGGCGGCCCGAGGGGGGTGCGGGCTCCGTTAAGGTGAGGCGGTGCCGCCCCCCGGGATGCGCGGCTCCGTGTCGGGCCGTGATGCCGTTCGGCATCAAACCGTCGCCCTCCGCTGATGGGATCGATCCCGGCCCCAGCTGGATGCCCGCTGGGGGGTTTATTCTCAACAAAGCCGGAGCGGGCGGTGAGGGGCTCCCGAGTTGCACACTCGGTCCTGCGGCTCAAGCGCACGCCGTCAGCTTTAACGCCGCTCGGTTGCAAAAGGATGAGCAGGCGCTGGTGGCCGCTCTGGGGACAGCGATAGAACCCGACGGCCCGAAGCTGCTGAGGACAAGGTGCGGTGCTGGCATCACACCGGACAGAGCTGAAGAAGCGGCTGGACGCCTCCAACACACGGCCTGGTTTTGGGGTGCTCCTGTGCAGAGCCAGGAGTTGGGCTCCGTGATCCTTATGGGTCCATTCCGACTCAGGACAGTCCGTGTTGTTTTCTCTTTATCCCGGCATGGGCTCGTGCTCATTGTCCTTCAGGGACCTTCTATGGAAGAGATGGAAAACATGGGAAACGCTTCAGCCCTGTCTCTCATTAATTCAAATCTGCAAGAAAATAAACGTAATTTCTTGAAGTGTTCTTGCAGTTATTTGGTTCTGTTAATCTACAACTTGGAAAGCAAAGCAAGTCAGTTAGGGAGCAGAAAACCCCACTGCTCTGCTGCGTATGGACACGAGGATCTCAGTGCCTGGGTTCTGTCACACGGGCAGAGGAGCAAGGCACCATGAATAGCAGATGTGCAGAAATGAATCTCTCCCCACACGTAGAATGAAGCTTTTTAGCTTAGGCTGAAGGAGAGGTGCTAAATGACATCAGCCTCTCCATCACTGCCACCAGGAGAGCTGGTCACCGTGCCCTGCTCACTTGTAAGGGCTGCCTGTACTGACATCACTGCTCCCGTGGGGTTTGCAGCCCAAGCAGGATGAGCAGGGCTCAGCTGTGACCCAGGGATGAACTAAGTGAGGAGGTGATAAATGCTACGGTCACACCACAGTGTGCTGATATCAGAGAGCAGGTAGGGCAGGTGTGCCTCAGTCCTGTGTGCTGGAAGCAAGGATGGTAGAGCTGCTCGTGTCACTCAGTGCCCAGCCTTATTACCCCTGCTCCGTCACTCCTCGGTCCCTGCAGGCAATGGCCCATCTCCCTGCAGTTTCCATCTTGCTCTCTGCTCCCCACCTGCACTTCGGGTTTCCTCTCTGCTTTCAGGTTTCTCCTGGTATCTGGGGGTTCAGGCAGCTCAGTGTGACAAAGATGGGGATGCAGCCATTGTGCCAAGCGCCTACAGCTCATTAAAGCTGGCGAAATGCCTTTACTTCGTGCTAGGAAAAGAGTCAGGCGAGCCAGGCAGACGGTTCCCCATCACTTCTCCATGGCAACAGGCCTTCCAGATGCATGTAGGCAAACAGGCCGAGGAGGCAGGGAGCATCGCAGTCCCTCTGCCCACACCCCAAACCTCCTCTGGTGGGGCTCCATGTTAGGGGAGCACACCCCAAAACTGCTTCAAAAGCAATCATAGAAATGCTCTGCTCCTTCCATCGGTGAAGGTGAAATACTCCAAACCTTCAGGGCATTCAGAAAGAATCTTGAAAATGGATTGAAAAGAGAACTTGCTGCTGATGCTGAGGCATTCAGAGTCGTAATACATGAGACACTGAGAAGATTTATACCAGGACCATATGATAGTGAGGAACTAAGTAATAAAATGGCTCAGAACATCCAGTCTAGATAGTTACAGAGATAGGCAGACGGGAGAAAAGCAGCCGTAGGTGCAGAGCTCAGCGCTGGGCTCTGCTCTGATCCTCGTCCTCACAAATGTCCTTTGCTCCCAGGTTCACCAGGTTCTCATCCCCTCCCAGGCTGCTCCACAGGCTGATGGCTGGATTTGGGTTTAGTGCAAACCCAGGAGCCTCGAGGGCAGCAACACTGCAGCGTGGTAAGCATAAAACCAGGACAAAGCATGAGCTCAAACCAACCAGGAGCTCACTGAACTGTCACCTGGTACCTCCCCACTTGGTCACTTCGAGATGTTCCTGTTGAACTCATCGAATGGAAGCCTTGCTGTAATGAGGCACTGTAAGTAAATAACTAAGTGGAAGAATTAAAATGAAGCAGTACATCACAGAAGCAATATCGATAGTTCACAAGTGGGAATCAGCCAAGAGTTGTGGTTTTGCTTGGAGCAGATTCGCTTGGACAGAGCTGTTCCTCAACAGCCGGGCACTTGGCATCAGAAAATAAGAGCTTGTTCAAACCCGGTCCCAAAGATAGTCCTGATCATTCTGAACCAGCTGGGATACAGAACACTCAGACCCGTCTTGAGGCCAACTCTTACCCAGCTATTTTTAGTTAAGGATCTAATCAGTAATTATCAGGGCTGGATGCACCTCTCAGCCTTTCTTTCTGTTATGTGACAAGTACCAGCCCAGACACACTAATGAGTACAGTGTTGGCAGGAGGGGAAGTCAGACCGTGTTAGACCTTGATCACTCACCCAGGGTTACAGAGAGGGAACCTTCTCCTCCATCCTCCTCGTCTTTGCACTTGCTCAAGCCTTCTCATTTTGCCAGCATTATAAAGCAGCCAAATGTTAGTTTGCATTACCTGCCTGCTCCTGCACAAGGCAGCAAAGTATGTAGCAAGGCCAAGAAAGAAGCAGCTCTGTTTCACAGTGGAGATTTGGAAGGGGGGATTTGTACTTAACCGGGTGTGAAGACGTGGACAAGAGGAACCTTTCTATCCCACAACTGAAACAGGCTGTGGAGCTTTGCTATCCACACATAGCTATAACCTGGGGAGGGAGGAAGGGGGGATTACAAGGGCTGGTGCACACTTTTGGAGTGGGTGCAGCACATGCAGCCAGTGCTCAGGGAAAATCCCAGCACCAGCATCATCTTCTGGCACAGGGGATTTGATGGGCATGGACAGCCAGGCTGCATCTCACTTGAACCCCAGCCACAGAGTCACTATGGAGCTGCTTTGTCAGCCCTTCCAGCTGGGGTCAGATGATGACTCAGAGCAGGAACTCTTTTAAACCTGGTTTCCCACTGGGAGATTCCCATCTTAGTGCTAAGCTGGCCCAGGTCTGTCTGGCTTCTCAAGAGCAAACTTTGCTGTGGCTGCCATTCTGAGTGAGAGGGAGATGACGAAGCTGTGGGATCTCTTTTGCCTTCTTATCCAAGAGCCGCTGCCGGATCCTTACCAGCTTTCTCTGAGCTGATATTAGATGTGAAGAGGATGGTTTCAGCTCACACTGCCATGAAACAGCCCCTGTGGGCAGGCAATGCCTTCCCAGGCTCCCACTGCACTGCAGCAGCAGCCCCGGCTGGGCCCATCCCTAGTGAGAGGCTTCACACTACTTAAAGAAAATTATGTTGCCGGCCTTTTCATTATCTTGCCCAACAAATGTTCCCATGAAAAATAGGCCTAATTATCTACCCACATTCAAATTACTCTAAGATGCAATTTCCTTCTACTCTGTGGGGTTTGCTTTCCTTCTGTGGATCTTATGATTGAAATACACTCAATTAGCTATTACTCTGCTGGCTCAAACCCTGATGTCTCCATCCAGATCTCACAGGCATTACAACCCAGTACCAAAAGCTCATATGCAAACCACACCGAGTTTTCTGTTACTGTTGGGATTCAGGCAGGGTTGGGAATGCAGCACTCGTGTTCTGCACTGCCCATCCTGCTCTGCACTTCTGCCTGGCGTGGGGCTCTGCAATGGAGTGGCAGCCATGAGCTGATCCTGCAGAGAGCGAGGCCAAGGAACAAGGAGAGAAGGCAGAAATGCACAGGGAAGATGACTCAGAGAGCTCAGCTGGAGGATGATAAGGGATGCATTTAGCCTTTCCCTCCTGGTGGGCGGAAGGAAACTATTTGTGATGGTTATGGCAGAAGGAGTGAGAAGCTGAAAGGGAGGTGAGGAAAAGAGATCTGAGGTTTGCCATATTGAGTGTTTGTATTTACAGGGCTTTCCACAGCTCCTTTGTGGCCTGAAGCACATACCTGAGCCCACACTAATGACAAGAAGCAGAAGCAGCTCTGGGCACCACAGGGATGCTCCCACGAGAGCTGCACATGCATTCAGGGCCAGCAGGAACATGGTGCAGAAGTGCAGCCTATCAGCAGAGGCTGAAGGAAGAAAGATCAGGAGCAGGAAGATCAGCGGTTCTATAGGAGGAACTTGGAAAACACGGCAAAAGCCAACACTGCACAGCCAGGAAAACTGCGTTTGGGCTGAAGACCCACCTTGTAAAAGTTGGTAACCTGAAAACAGCAGTTGGAAGCAGAGCGACGGTACATAGAAAGGGGAATAAAGTGATAAAGACCAATCGATACACAGCAATCACCAAAGTGAGTTATGAGGTATTGATAAGGTAAATGGACAGAGGAAAACCCACAGCTGGTGAAGCCATGAGCAGAGAGCAGCTGCTCCCTGAGTGCACTCGGAACAAGGGAACGCTGAGCAGCATCGGTCAGAGCCGACCCCTGGGTGCCTCCAATCCAGGGCTCAGACCGAAAGATGGAGACACGGGATTCAATTAACATTGAATCTGAGGATTAAAAATAGACCGACCCGTGTGCTCTGATGGGAAACAGCAAAGGAGCCTCCCTTCATCCCCAGAGAAAACTGCGAGTGTGTAGCTAAAGGTTGCCATGTTGCCATTATTTGCTCAGCTTTTGGCAGCGCGCTTGACTTGATATCATATGACACCCTAATTACAAATTTAGCTCCATACAATCTCAATAAAGCCCCCATTAAATGGATGGAGAGCTGCAAACCCAGCTCCAAACAAGGAGTCATCAGCGCACGGAGACGATTTAGAGGGATTCTGAGGGATTTGGTCCCAGCCTGACACTAATCAATGTTTTCATTGATTGAGAAATGAGCACAAAACACAGCTGATGCTCCGTACAGCTGCTGGAAGCAGAAGGGCTGGCGCTGAATAATTGCGACAGGGAAGTTGTACAGAGCAACTGGGATCTTCTCCGCTCACAAACCCCTCTCAGTTGGCAGAATGAAAGTAGGCCAGCTTTCCAGCAGCCACAGGGAAATGTTTCGTCCAAGAAAGACACAATGCAAAGAAATGGAGGCGCTGTCAGGGGAAGGGAAGTCAGAAGGAATCTCGTCTGCTGCGCTCCAGCAACACGGATCCGGCTCCAGGTGCAGAAAGTAGAGGCAGAGGATGAGAAAAGCAGCACTGACCTGCTGTGCTTTCCTGCAGCATAAGGAGAGCTGGCAGAGGGAGCCACCAAAGTGCCAAAGAAGGGATGGAAGAAGCCTTTGAGCTGCACTGTGGGTCCCTGCAATCCATGGGGCTGGGGGGGGCTCCAACTCACAGCCTTCCAGCAGCTCTGCCATGCAGGACCCGGCCGTGCTGGTCCCAGCAGCACAACCCGCAGCTCCTTGATGCCCTCCCTGTGTGACACTGCAACAAATGCACTCTCCGAAGGGGACAGCATTTGGTTGGGTGAGTTTCCTGCATCAATCTGGGGTTCTGTTGTTGTCCCCTCTCCTCCACGTTATTTTGCAGTAACTAACAGTTCACACATCTGTAATTACAGGAAGATGGGGCTGTTTTCTGGGACAGGTGAGGAGCTGGGGATGAGATGCCCAGGTTTTGCAGGGCAGGCTCCCCAAACAGCCCACTGCAAGTCGCCCTGCAGGGATTTACATCACCAGCTGAAATGTGTTTGGGTGGGGTGGATTCTGGCCCTGCAGCCCCAGGTGAGCATTTCCATCACCTGCTTCTGAATCACCCCATCACAGCAGCCCAGTGACCCTGGTGACCATCCCAGATGGGGCCAGGATTGAGGTCAAAGTCCGACCCAACGGGGCTGCAGCCCTTCACAGCTGCTGGGAATCGCTCGGCTCTGCCTGTATTTTTAGCTCTGTCTGCCACGTCACTCGAGTTCATGGCATGACCTAGTTTGGCAACACAAAGCACTTGTACAGCTCCCACCCTGCCAGGTCCCCCCGCACTCAGCAACACGACAGGGAGAACATCAGTGCCCTGAGAATGGCTCCCCTGGGAGCTCTCCTCTCTGTGCATCAGCACATACAGCGTGGGGCAGATGGAGGAGGAAGAGGGTCCTATGGGGCCTGGGCTGCCAGCAGCAAGGACACGTGCAGGGTCCCAGGTGGGCTCTGCTCTGCAGGGACATGACAGCCTTTGTGCTGAGGCTCTGCACTTTACCTTGCCTGCTGTGCACAATCGGCAGCTCCCCAGCAGAGTGGCACAGCCTGGACTCAGCTCCCCAGGTGGGCTGCCTTCAAACCCTCAGCTCAGCTCCACAGCTGACCACATCCTTGGTCGGGAGGATCGGTTCTTTCCTGCCACACGTTTTGTGCTGAGGAATGGCTGCAGAGCAAAAAATATATATCAAATGGCAGCTTTTGGCACTTAGAAAAGCTTTCCTGACACAGAGAACACCCAAAGCTGCATTGCTCTCACCAGAGAAGGGCTCCAGAAGTGCAAACTCCAATGCTGCTGCAAGGCTTAGCTGTCCCCCCTGCTTTAGGGAACTGAAACGTTAACCACCCAGCACATGCTGCAGCCCCACAGCCTGGCACTGCTCTGTGCTGCTCACACCACCTCTGCAACAGCTCCCTCCCCTCTCATTACCCCCCATCCCAGGGGTGCATCACATTGCCAGCCCAACTCTAAAAGCTTTTCAGATATTTTGCTAAAAGCTTTCTATTTCCAGCAGAGAAACGAGCAGAGTGGAGCAGTTTCACAGCCACCAGGAGACTCAGTGCCATGGCCAATCCATGGGGCAGCGGTACGGGGATCCCCTGGTGTCCCCCAGCTCTGCAGCACAGAGAGCAGTCACCCTTCAGCCTCTTCCAACCATTCCAGCTCCCGATCCAGACCTGCCGTGTGACCCACCAGAGGCGCAGATCCACAGCAGGTGACAGATGGAAGCACCACGATGGAGCTGAGGAAAAGGAAGCCGGCACATGGACCCTCCAGTGTCACATCTGAGCACGGGAGAGCCAATGTGCCACGCAGCCTCGCTCCAGACAGGCAGCAGCCTCATTTGACACAGTCCTTTGGGGCTGTGCAGCTCATCTGATGTGCCTTCTTTGAGGAAAAGCACTGTCATTTATGAGGTATTTATAATTAATGCACATTTGGGGGTGTTTTTTGATCCTGAATTATGCACCGCTTCAGTTGCTATACTTTGGGGCTGTGCTCATCCCTGCAAGGACAGCGTGGACCGCTGGAGCTGCTGAGCAGCCCCTGGGCAGGTGGCACAGCTAAGGACCAGGTTTCCAAAGCCAGCTATTTCCAGGAGCTTCCTCAGCACTCGCACTTGGTGGGTGCTGCCTTCAGCTCAGCGCTGTCCTGGAGAGCTCAGGCTCAGCACAGCACACTTCTCTATTGAGGCTGTGTCAGAGAGAACCATCACTCCTCGCTGACAGCCCCGATGGCATTTCCAGAGCTGGAGGCCTGTCTGCTTCGTGACGCACTGTGCTCCGTCCTTCACCCCCTAACGGTGTGAGATTTAATTAAGAGCCGCCCCTGCTGGCTCCAGCTGCAGCAGAGGACAGTGATGGAGGCTGAGCCAATTACCTGTGACAGCAGCACGTGTGAGTTTGGAGTGACACTCGTGGTGCCCCAGGTGTGTGCCCAGGGCAGCTCCTGCAGGGCATCCCCAGGAACAATCCTGAGACAGAACTTAAACAGGATTTATGGTATCATCCCTTGTAAAACCAAGATGCATATTAGCAATGCTTTGGTTTAGCTTTTCTTCCTTTATATACATGCAAAGGCTTTTATTGCCATTGCTGATATCACCTTTTCCCCTCCAAGCCCTGACCGCAGTCAGACAGGCAGCTTGGCAGTGCTCCATGCCCCACACTGGGTGGGTGAGCAGCCAGCATCACCGTGCTCCTGTGGGAAAGGAAGGCTGCAATCTCTGGCAGAAACCACTGATGGGAATCTGTGCTCTGCTACCACCAGGAGCCACAGCATAACGTCACGCTTACCAGGCACCTCAAAAACCCCAACCCCACACTCGCCAGCTCTCTGCTTCCCCACTGAGAGGAATGGCGCTCCAGGCTGTGCTTTGCCCAGGCTCTCAGCACGGTGGGTGCCGCTCCGGCCTCGTGGAGCATCTGCAGAGGAGGAAAACATTTGTTATATTTTTCATTTGCTGTTTTTATGACTGACTTTTACTCAGAGCAACAGTAAATCAAAGCCCAAAGCGCAGCAGAGCCCGCGCTGTGACAGCTTAAACACAGCACTCAGGCAGCACACAAGGAGAGCGACACAGCGGAGGAGGTAAATAAGTAAATAAGATGAGATTAATTTTGGAATGATGTGTGGAGAAAACGATGTCTGCCAAGGAAGGAGCTCTGCAGGGCCCAATGCGGCCCCATCCAGCCCTGCTCCTCACAGCAAAGCACGAGCAGCTCGTTGCGGGGTCACAGCACAAAGATCCCAAACAGCACAGCAATGTGAGGCCTGTGTGCAGTTCTTTCCTGCAGGAAGATCTGGGGGTTAAGTAGGGGGTGGGGGGAGCAAGGAGAGGCACGAGGCTGAGTCACTGGGGCAGCCCCACCACCCAGCCAAGGAGCAAACACAGCCAGAAGGAAAGCAAGCCAGGAAAACAATCCTGCTCTTAAAACTGCACAGTAATTGTTCTACAATCCTCCGCACAGAAGGAGCTGCAGTGTCCAGAGCTCAGCTATAGAGAACTCAGCTAGGAAAGAAAGCCGAGATGAATTATTTAGAACAGACATTTAGCCTCACATCAAAGGTTTATACACTGTCTTCATACACCTGAACTAAGTGCTGTCTCCCCATGGAATGGGGCACAAAGTAAATACAGCGGCTCTAATTAGCACACCAAGGAAGCTGGCGTTCTGGTTCTTGCAGCTCCTTCTCCCCATGCAGACGATCCCATCGGTGCACACTCGGGCTCCAGGAGCAGAACCAGCTGCCAGGAGGCATGGAGGTAGGACTCAAAGCATGGGAACGGCCAAGCACAAAGGGACAGCAGAGCCATGCAAGAAGCGCTCGGGCTGACAGAGCAGCTGCCTGCCTGCAAAACAACGTTCTGCTCCAGATTGCTTGGCAGCTGAGGCAAGAGGAACGAGCAGAACCATCACTGCAATGGGAAGTGCAACGCAGGTGTCTGACAAACTGCATCCGCCCACTGCTGAGAGGCTGGAAGGCTCCACAGAGATCCACCCTCTGCTAAAGGCACTTCTGCTTTTCAAGGAAGGCTGAAGACCAGGAGAGGTCCAGAGGACCTCGGTCACCTCGAGGGTGAATCTGCACTCCGGCCCTATCCATCGCTTCCCAGAGAAGTTCCTGTACTGCAGCCACCTGTCAGTGCACACGTTGGAGGGACTCACATCTGTTTTGTATCCCCTCTTCAGAAGAGCAAAGCTCAGCTGTGCTGTTACTGCTGAGCAGGACACGCTCCTCTTCCACTGCTCAGAAGTGCTCTGCAGTTACAAAGCAAATGGCACTTCTACAACAGCTGTAAGGTGCAGACAGACCCACACGAGCTTCCTCCCATCCCTCCCAGGCTGCCCCCAGCTGAGGACCCTTTCCTCAAACAGAAATGAGCATTTCCAGCTCCACACGCAGCTCCACCTCCACCCCAAAAGCCATTTAGAGTTCTATTTGAAAGAATGCATTCCTTCCAATAGCAGGAAACAACCTCTGTTGTCATTTGCTGTGTCAGAGGAACTGCCATCCCGTACATCACCGACACGAGTGGGGATGCTGAGCTCCCTCTCAGTCCGGCAGCTTTCTGTGCTCAAACCAGACATCAGAACACCAGCTCTGAACATCAACTCACCAGCGCTGGGTGCCACAGAGAGAAACCTGCCAACAACCACACAGGCATTTAAATCCAGCAGAATAACTTTATTTCTCAGGGCAAATACAGCCAAGCAGGGACTCCAGAGTTGCCTGGCGAAAGTCAGCACTATTATTTGTCTGTAAATGTCTGCTGATGGCTTAAGGATACACGCTTCATAGCTAGTGCTCACGTTAATTGATTTCTTGGCTTGAGATTGGAAGTTAAATACATTCAGAGTGGCTCCAGTCAGAGCACTGCTCACAAGCACCTGATTGCAAGTCACGGAGGAGTTAACCACAGTTACCTGATTCGGATGAAAAGCAAGCAGTGACGCTGCGCTCCACAGATCTCCTCCTCTCTCCAGTGCAGCTGCATGGAGCCTTTCATCAACGGACACAGCAGGACCACGACCAATTATTCTTTGGGCCTTGCAGTAGAACCAGTAACTAAAACATGCAGCAGCCAAAGGCAGCACTGACTGCACGTCCCCAGGGTGCTCCCACTCTGCCAGTCCCAGAGTGACCAAGGGCTGGCTGGCACTGCCCAGAGGTCTGCACTGCACAGAGCAGGAGCTGGTGCTTACTGCTGGCAGCTGGATGCCACACACCCTGCCTGGAGGAGGCCAAAAGCTTGCTTAATCTCATTGAGATGTTTTCCCTTTTTTAATGTATGTAAATACAAACGAGACGCAGCTGCTGCACTCAGTTCTAGGCCGGCTCTCCTGTGCTGCCTGCCTGGCAGTCCACGTTTGGGAGATTCTTGCGCTTCCTTATCTGTACATCTTCATCCTGCAGGAGGAAAAAGCACAGCCTTATTTCTCAGCACCATCCCTGAGCTGGATAAAATCTGCCCTCCATTCCTCTGCTTCTTTTTTCGTCCACCAACCATCACCCAGCAAACAAAACCCTTCACACCATCCCTCCAGCTCCCTCCTCCCGACACCGCAGCCCTCTCACATCCTCAGACTGGCAGCTGCCCAAACCATTCACACGCTCCCACTGGAAAGCTCTCCCTCCAACACAACGGGCAGCTTCAGCTTTCAAACCTGCCACTGTTCGAGCTGGAGTAAGGAGACATCCCTCCGTGAGGGAGCCCTGCTGCTCCGGCTATAGGCAGCACAACACAAAGTGAGGCTGCAGGACCTGAGCTCCCAACAGCACAGATAACTGAAGTGTAAGGCACCTCTGGAAGATACAACACGATTTCCAGCTCTATACAGGGATAACTTGAATGCAGATCAGGTCGTTCAGAGCCTTATTTACTTTTCAGGATGGTATCTGCAAGGATGGAGTTCCAGCATCTCACACTCATCTGCACACCCTTGCAATACACAGGTGTGCTTACTGCTCAGTGTCCTTGTATTGAGTCAGGACTCCCCTGACTGCGAGCCCTGCCTGCCACCTCTTGACTTTTTCCTGAGCATTCTGGACGCCTTCACTGTACCATTCAGCTACGGACAGCAGATGCCCGCTCTGCCTCCTCTCTTCCAAGCTGGAGAAAGCAGCATCCCCAGTCATCCTGCCACCCCTAACTCATGCCAGCAAAGACACAGCGACAGCCTATTTCCAGGGCACTTCGTACCGAGTCAGAGTCGTCCTCAGCCTGGTTCCGTATGAAATGAATGTAATCATCCTTCTGGTTGTCCAGAACTTCTTCCTCATACTCAGTCTGGTAGTCTGACTCATCTAAAGAGAGAGGAGAGAAAAAAAAACCACGGGTTTAAGTAGCATTCAGAGAGGCAGAGAAACTGGATGAGGAATGAAGGGTAGCTGCAGAGCAGCATGCGGTGACTGCCGGCCAGCTCTGAGCAGCTCAGTGAGCTGGGACTGCTCAAACATCCATCAGCTTTCCAGCCGGACCACAGCATATGCTTCAACACATCCTGTACATGAACTGGTGGCCTGGAGCCCTCCAGAATCTAAAGAGCCTAGAGCAGTGAGATCCAAACTGCCTCTGCCAGCCCTGTGGGCACTGACTGATGGGACTGAGCACAGCCAATGGGAGATGCTCCAGCTTCCATGGGGTACTTGTTATCTCTCTCTGCTCACTCCACACCTGTAGAAAGCCTCCAAAAACACACCTCAGAACTGCAGGCCCTGCCTCTCCTGGACACGCTGTCACTGACTCACTGGCAACACAGAATTGCAAGCACAAGACAAGCTCTTCGTGGTGCCAACCCCTCACCACCACAGAGATGATAATTGCAGATCTCACAGCCTCAGCTCCACAGGAAACAGTGACATTTACACTCCCTCCTTCCCACAGGGCACATCCTCCTCCCTCTGGTGCTCCAGCAGACGAACATCATTGAGGGAAGCTCAAGAACCTGCCAGGTGCCTTCACCTGACCTTAAGCATCATTGCTGCTACTTCAGCCCTGAGCAGCAGCTTTTGTGTCCGAGTTCAAAACAAGATGATGTGACCCTTTCCCTCAAAACTGTCACTTTTCACATGTCCTCATTGGCCTTTGCTGCTGCTTTCTGCTTTCCAACTCGTTCCCCTCCTCGCACTGTGGTTGTGGAGCCGCTTCCATACTGGAGCCAAACGAAGCACATCACAAAGGACTGCCTTCCATTTGCACAGGTTCTGGCACTCAGTTTTTCAGAAGGCCATTTAATGCATTAAAACGGCAGTTTTTACACTAAGCTTCGTGCCACCGTCATGAATTCAGGTGTGCTTTGAGCTGATTTTTCCACTTTTCAGCTCAGCAGTGAGACAAGTGGCTCGTATTTAAACTGGATTCTTGATTAAGTATTTCTTTGGGGAACAGTCAATAGCATCTGCTCCATGCTGAACACAACAGCACAGTCTGTTCCGCAGCATTTCCTTCTAACACGACAACCAACTGCCAGATCATTAGAATGAAAGACATTTGGTCATTTTTTTTCCCGTGGATCAGAGAATCATCGTGAGCTCGTGCTGAAAACACCACTGATAACCTCTGATAAAAACCCACCGGAGAAACCAGCATTCAGCTGAACTACAACAGACGGCACAAACAATACTTGTGGGTTACGGCTCCATCAAAACTGATGGAATCAAGCCCCAGTCTGTACCTACCAAACACCGTCAGCATTCAGCAGGGCTTGATGTGGAGGCTGAGCAATAAGACAGGCTCCATCCCCTCCCACCTCCTCACACCTGAGGACAGGAGGTGGTTCCCCTCTCCAGACATCATCCATCATCCCTTCTGAGACTCAACCCAGGGCTCAGGCAGTGACTGCTCCCACCCTGCCTGGCTCTGCCTGTTCACATCAGCCAGGAGCACCCAGCGGGACCACGGCTTCACTGCCTCTCAATGCACTAAAGGCTTCAGCTCCAAACAACCTGAACTTATCAGGCAGAGAACACACAGACAAGGGCAAAGCTGTCCCTAACAGCAAGCAGTTGCTGACATTTGTTCTATTTAAAGGACCCAGCAGCAAGCTGGCTGCTGCCATCACCAAAAGGTGATGATACTGACCCCAAAGAGCCAACAGAGCTTGCACTCTGTAAAGGCCCCAAACCTCCCATCACTGGGGCAGCACGCACGCTCACCCCAATGCAGGGTGCACTGCTGCTTTATGATGGAAGTACTTTTTCAAGGAGCAAAGATGCAGAGGGCAACCCAGGGGCTGATAACTGCCTCCCCTGAGAGATTCTGGGATGTCTCCTGCTTCAGCTGTATTGCAGAACCAGGCATTCCAAACCAAGAGCAACGACTCTTTCTCCCCAGGTATTTTTCCCACATGGCTGCTGCTGAAGCGCTGTTACAGGACGTGCTCTCACCCCATCGCTGTGTGCAGTGAGCGTGCTACCTTACCTCACCCCAGGAAACGTGGCCACGTGGCCGGCCTGAAACATCACTGCTTTGGAAAATGAGAAATGAAAGCTGCTGTGGGAGATGCCCAGGAGCCCATCAGACCCTGTGCTCAGAAAACCCTGCAGGTGGGAACACAACCACGGCCACGCTCACAGGGACAGCTTCACACCCCTAAACCAGGCAGGGTTCCTACAGGGAGAGCATGATGTCCTCCACAACATGAACGCAGAATGTCCTTCCAGATGCACAGCTCCCTGTGCCATCCTCCCCCCACTCTGCAGTCTGTAACCTGCAGATCCCACTTTTGAGGGCCACACGGCAACAGCCCCTTGTGTCCCAAATATCCCAAGCAAATTTGGGTTATTTAGGCCAAAATTTGCCATGTCTGCTTTTCACTGCTCATGTTTAACAACCTCACCCAGCAAACCTTCCTAACAGGGCCAACCACCCAACTGTAACAGGAAGCCCATCCCCGCAGCGCTCAGCGCCGATGCCTTCCATAAGCACACGGCATGAACTCTTCATCCTCACGGCACCCGCTTCAGACATTTGATTAATATTTTCTTCATAAGGCATATGATTGCAATTAGCATTTCAAATTACCAGGGGACATCTCTACAAACAGTCACAGATGGAAGGGCTGCTAACTTTAGATTTTTCTCTGCAAGAACCAAAATCAGGAGGAAAGGGAGAGACTGATTACAAGAAGCTCCATCTCTGGTGAAACACTCAAAGATTTGGAGCTCCAGAGCCTGATGCTGTTAAGTCAGCCCTTGGTTCTGACACTGTGCACTCTGTAGCACACATATGAGGCTCAAAGCACTCAGGACTCTCCATGTAAAAATGCAGGGCTGTTATCTGTTCCTCATTAGCCCATTAGTGCTCTCCTAATAGGGGTGTGTATATGGCAGCTGAGCCCGTGACTCACTCCAGGTCTGATTCAAGGCAGCACCAAGCAGCCTCGCTTTAAGCCACCGTCCTTTTTCTAAAGGACACAGACCAAAGAGCAAAGCCAGCATGGGGACACGGGCAGCACAATGAGGAATACGGGTCTGTCTTTGCACAAGTTGACACGCGTTTGATTTTGCAGGTAACTGGAAGAGGAGCACATCCACCAGGAGCCCCCACATCTGCAGACTCACCATCAGCCACGGCAGCTTTCACTGGCTCAATCCTGGACACGATCTCTGCCAGGTCTGTGAAGGAGGTGCTGGGATAGGTCATGTTCTGAAACACAGCATTAAGGTTGGAGTATGTTACCCACTGTCCACAAAATACCCAATTCAAGACGATGTACAAGTGAAACCGAACAGACAAAGCTCCAGACACACAGTGGCCATAGATTTCCTCCTCATTACTCATTGGTGAGTAATTCCCCAAACAGTGACCCTGCAGCAGGGCTTCCCAAGGGCAAGCAGGCATGGGAACAAGGCTCAACCAGCCCTTCACTGTCTCACCCAAGCCATGGGTTGAGCATTCTCTATTTCAAAGAGCTGCCTGCTCTAGTTTCCCTTCTCATAAGACCCAGGTTAGGCGTTTCAGGACCATCCTGGCCTTCCCACACCCTTGGAGGGTCACAGGGTGATCAGGTGGAAACCCAAACAGCCTTTGCCTGTTTTTCATCTTTTTAATCTTTTCCATTAGCACAACAGCAGCCCACCCCAGAAGAGAGCAGAGGTGAAGAGCTGGCAGGGGGCTCGTGATGGGTAGGAGTCACTGTGGGGGACTGCCCACGTGCTTCCAGCCAGAGCAGCTCCCTCACAAAGTGTTTCTGTGAGCAATTCTTTGCTCTTCCAGCAAGAGCATCGGCACTGTGAATCACACAGCCCCCGCAGGGTCACAGCAGAAGCCCATTACAGCTGCAGCAGATTGCTCTCAGTTGACCTCTAATCCATAAGCAACTTCTGATGTGATTTAGTGCAGCCAAAGCAGGGTGCGGATCCGGGACAAACAGCTGCTGGGTGCGGTGGACAGAAAGGCCCAAACAGAATTAAAAAATAGCAGCATGAAATGAAACAGCAGCAGTTCAGGACGGGCTTTTTAAAATATAAAGAAGTACAGACGCTCAGAATAAGGTCTGAGCAGTAAGGAACCAGCAGAAAAGTGACTCAGTCCTACTCTGCCGTGAATACGCGACCTGAATGGTCCCAGCAAAGTGTCCGCAGACGGGCAGGATGGGAGGAAAAAAGCATCCACATCCTCATTCAGTGCCCAGAGAGCACACACAGCAATGCTGACAGCAATCACCTGCACTATGAGAGGAGGACTCGCCACACCAACAAACTGAGCCCAAAGGGCCCAAAGACTGGAACTGCACTGGTGGGGAACCAGGTGACTGTCCACGTTCATCTGATGCTTTGCAAAATGGAATGCAATGTTTGACCACTTCCCCTGACACTCTTAAGGACAAAATCACTCTCCCATCAGTTAACGCAACAAAAAGAAGTGCCTCAGATTCATTTAAATCCGACTCTCAAACTTCCCCAACAGCATTTTCTCCAAGAAGGGAGCAAGTATTCTCTTCAGCATGATCTTGATGAAACAAATGAGAGCAGAGAGACAGTTACTATTGTCGTCTGCTGGAGTATATTTAACTTTGGCTATGAATAACATTTCAACAGACAAAACTTCCCCGAGGAGATCCAATTAGTGGCACTGCACTGCTCTGCCTGGGAAGAATTGGGGTTGTTCACATGAACTTTATGTAAGGCTGCTGTTGTTCACGACTTCGGTATTTGCATTTTAAGGAGAGATAAATAGCAACTGAATGATGAAAGCCAGAAGTATCTGAGTGCTTAAATATCCAGAGATTAAGTAAAAATTCAGTGCTTGCAACATGGAATCAAGATGAAAAGCAACCGAACCCAATGCTCCAAGATGCTGAATGCTCCTGAAATAGCTGGAGAACTAAAACATAGATCAAAACCTTTGCTAATGAAAGCAAGTTAAAAATATCAGCTGTTATCCCTGGAAGACGGCAGAGATAAAGGACTTAAGTGACTCTGAAGGGCTAAGGAAAAAGCAAAGCGCCCCAATGGGAGCCTGCAATACCTGTTACTTTGTAGAAATTAATCTATTAAAACAAAAGTCAGATTAAAACGTCTCTTGGAGAGGCAGACTGCTTTCGAGGTGCTCAAAACACAGCCCAGAGCTCAGCACCAGACCTGGGGAGCACACCGAGCCAACAGCCATCCTTACACCCACATCTGCACCATTTTGGTACCCCAGCAACCAGCACTTCCTGCCTCGCCACTAAATGCTCACACAAAAATGCAGTGACAAGCTCTACCTACAAGCACTGTGTGACCTACTTGGCAGCGGAACTGCCATAAAAAACAACTGACAAATCTGAGCTCTTCCTCTTGTTGTTAGGCTAATGCCCGTTGCTTTGAGGCTTACCCTTCCTCTCCCCTTGCTTACACCACTTCTCTCCCAGCTGAAGTGCTCAGCCACTGATCTCTGGAAGAGTTGCAAACTCTTAATGTCATTTTTCACCTCTACTGACTCTCCCTGCTGGAGCTTAGTACAGCTACAACGCATTCTGGCAATAACTTCAGATACTACTGCTAATTTCCCTATCTCTAAAAGACAATAAAGAAGAATTACTGGATAAAACATGAAGCCTTTGTAGAACTTGGGTTTTAAAGAAGAGGAAGTGAGGACAATATGCCAATATATTATAATATAGTTCCCAAGTCCTCAAAAAACTGGTAACAGTTGCTTGAAAACTGGAAATTCAGGCAGCCCACAGACCATCCTTCTGCCCCAGCCCCTGTGGGGTCGCAGTCACCCCTTCCACTGCAACACCCAGGGCAGGAAGCAGCTCCTCCAGCAGCGTTTGGTGCTGACCCACAGCAGAAGGGAAGAGAGACATACCCACAGCCACCAGCTGTGTGTGGCAGGAGGTGCAGTGATGGGGTGAGCATCCCACCTTCCCTCCAGTATTTTTGTGTTGGGAATATTTCTGGGGTACAAAGAAAGAATCAATCATCTGCCAGAACAAACCAGCAAGCGGAGAGCTGCCCAACAGGGCTACTTGAGGCAATGGTTCTCCCTCCTCCCCCTGGCCGGTTTCTGTTGGCACCAAGCAGCTCCTGCAGAGCAGTGCAATTAAACTGAACACTCACATCAGAAGTTTTGGTTTTGTAAGTCTCATGTTTGTCTCGCAGCATCTTGTCAAGGACACCGCTCCGGGACCAGACACCAAACACGGTTTTGCCATGCTGATATCCCACCTCCTGGAAACATAAAGAGTCAAGAGGTAAAAAAAGGTGGAAAAAAAGTTGTTGGCAACAAAAAACCCCACAAATACAGTGTCACCCCCATGTAACCACTGGAAATCCACAGCTCTACCCTAAAGGCTGGATCCAATTTTTGGTGCTTTCCAGCCTTTAGCTACAAAGGCTACTTACTCAGCCCAACAACCATCGGGATCAATTAAGCAACCCAAGTGCTATTCTAATTCTAAAAGCCCCACTGGACCCTTGATTCCCCCACACAGTATGTAATGAAATGCTACCTGACAGCAATTTTTTATAGCAGCAGCATCAAGCATCTCAGTCCATACACACCCTGCAAGCACAGCACTCCTCCAGTGCTCTTTATTTCGTGCTTTTTCACCTCTTGGATCAAGTCTAACAAAGAAAAGACCCCACAGTACTTGGGGCACTCCTCAGTGAGCTACAGCAGACAGCACCAAGCACACAAGAGCTGCTTTGCTGGAGCAGTTACAATGCCAGGTGCACAGCAAAGCCACACACTCCATGTTCCACTTCTAATGAAGTCTAAAGTAGTTGGCACTTGGGACAGTAGCAAAGCATTGTCACTAGCAAGAAAACAATTGGAAAAGGAAGCCAATTACTCCAAGTTTTACTCTTATTTCTTTTCTAATCAGACAATAGAAACTGTGTTTAAGAACGAACTTGAAAGCAACAGGTGTTGGGAGCCCTGGATTCTATTTCCAGCTCTGGCAGCAGCAGCATGCCCTGCGCCCTGCAGTGCTGGAAGCAGCCCTGACCCAGCTGCTATTGTTTCCCATCTGTTTTTTGGACAGGATTCAAAGCAGGGCAAGAACTTGGGGTGGAATTCACCTCTGATCGATCGCGGCTTCTCAGCCAAGGCTGGATGTGAGTGCTCAGCAGAGGGGGACTGAGAGATCTACGGCAGCCCAAGCGTCAGAAAGATCCTGAGCTCTGGGAAATGACGTGCAGCCTGACTGCTACAGGCAGATACAGAACAGGGATTTTGCTCCTGAAGAAGAAGGGATTTTTGTTCTTTGGAACAAACTGAATTGCAGCCACATGTTGCTCGTTCCTGTTTGCTGTAAAACCCAGGTAACACAGCTGAAATTACAATCGACAAAACCACCAACCCACTGCTTCTGAGCCTGCAGTCATAAGGGAATGATGCTCTGTAAGGTCAGCACAGCTTAAATCTCCCCCAGAGACAAAGCTTTCCTTGCTGCAGTGTACAAAGCAAAACCCAGGAGGGTGCCGTCCCCCCCACACCTACAGCATCGCGTGCCAAGAACTCGCTCACAGGAACTGACACCTCTGACAAACTGCACTTTCCTCAATCTTTTATTCCACTGAGAAAGAATTGCCTGGTGTCTTCAACTCTCTGTAATGCCGTCAAATTAGACAGAGAGCGAACAAGGATCTGGCAGCTTACTGTTACTGCGGTGATCCATCAGACCTGCCTGTCTGTCAGTGTGTTTGAGGGGCCAGGAGCATCCATTGAGAGAAGAGCACTATGGAACTGGGGCAGTCTTAGGCCCCTGCTGCAGACCAAGCTCTTACCCCAGAGCTGAGACACCAAACATCCTTGGGCAAATGGGTGATGCTGGAGAATCAGCCCGTGGCTTTGAATTGCTGCTCTTCTGTCCTCAGGACTCTCTTAAATGCAAATCTGCAGGGCTTAATTGTATTACTGATTTTACTTAGTGTTTATAAGACAGTATTAGGGAACAATGCTGGGAAAGCAACCTGCAGCTTAATGCGTATTGTGGCTTCTCAGCACATCTATGAAGTAGAGCTACTTAAACAAAAATGGGTGTCTTGTCTTTTTCACCTTCCCAGACTAGAAGAAGAGCAAAGCTATGCAGAAACACCTGAACATGGCAAACACTTGCACAGCTGAAGCAAAGAAGGGAAAAAGACAGTAAAATAACTTCCTTGTCAAGAGATAATGAGCCGAAATTGCTACCGTTCCCTCAAATCAGGCAGAAATGTTTTGGTTCGCTATGCTGGATGCTGTCACCAAGACACTTCAATTGCACATCTGGAGTCGGGGCTGATCTCCGGTTTGTAAACAAACAGAACTAAACCCCGAAGACATGTAACCCGGTGCCACCCCTTTGCTGTGTCCTTCCACTGACATTGGTGCCATTTTCCTGATATGCTATCAGGTGTAGAGGAAAGATGGATGGCATTTTATTAATAGAAGTGTTGACATGTGAGCCAAGCCGGATATTTTAGTGCGTTGCCCTCCATTTCAATGATTCACAGCTTCCCTGCAGGCTTCTTCAAATCTCTCACGTGGCAACGAGCTCCATCAAGGAAGAGAAACTGACACCATCTGACAAACCACAACTGCCCAACGCAGCTCAGACACCAAGGAGGTCTTACCAGGCAGCTGAGAAAGAACCGTCACAGGACGGCGAGGGAACCGATCCACTTACAGGTTATTATATAATCACAATCACTAACTCAATTTCTGCTGGCAATCCAATCCCAATCATCATATCATTCCACGGCATTATTTACTGTCAATTATTCACTCGGTGCCAACTGAATTCTCTCACTCTCGCACTTCATAGGCACTAATTGGCCTGCAGAGTGTCAGGACGGGGAGCTGCCTCCACCAAGAAGCACTTACACAGATTTCATCGAACTTGCCAAAATCCAGCGTGCCGTAGCGGTCGATGGGGGGCCGGATGTACTCGCAGTAGTCGCTGCTCTTCACCATCTCCAGCTGCCGCACGCAGCACACGTACGCGAGCCGTGTTTGGATCTCCGCCATGTTCGGCACCTGCCAACCACACCAGGACAGACACACCGTCATGAGGAGCGCAGGGATTTCAGGCTATCAAAACCAACCACCTACCAAGAGAAAGCTTCCTGCTCTGCCCATAGAACAAGGTGATATTGCAATGCAGTCAGTCTGTGGTACCTTCACTTTCTCAGCCAGTGGATTCCACCTCTTCCAGAGCAGCCACCAGCCAGACAAGCAGTCGCCGTAGTTGGTGAGGTTGGTCTCATCCCGGCTCCCCACATCGATTGCTATCACCACCTTAGCACCCATGGACCTCGCCACATCAGCTAGTGGGGGAAAATAAAGGTCACATCAGTACACCTCCAACAACGATGTCAACCCCGGTGCTGCACAGACACAGCATACGTACATCCCATGAGAACAAAGACCTGGGGGACCTGGAGAGAGAACAGGTAGTGATGGCCATAAAGAGGAGTCAGCAGTGCAGAGGAGCAACCCTGCAGAGAGAAGACAGAGAAGAAAAGGAGCAGAAAAAGAAGCAGACAGCAAGGAGAGGCTGGGAGGATTTCAGTCTGCAAAAAGCTTTGGATCCAAGAGGAAGATTCATATTTGAAGTGGGAGAGAAATGAGGCAACACCTCCCACTTCAAGGTCGGTAGAAAGAGAACTAGATGCAGCCTCTGGATATGGGTGAGAACTTAGGAAAGTGCCAAAGGAGGGCAGAGAAGGACACACACCTTACAGAATGCATTTATGTTTCCTCCACACCCCCAGAGTCCAAGATAGTTGCAATTTCTAGAATAGTTGTGCGTAGGAAAACCACAGCTTTGAAGAGCCAATTTATAGGCTTAATTTAGATACACATTTAAATCAGAGCTGCTCTGTAACTTGAATTTATATTGCTGGGCTGGTTCAGCCTACTGTACCTTCTCCACTTTGTGTCACTTGCACATACACTTTGTGCACTTTCCAATAAGCACAGGTGAAAACAGCATCTCAATTTGCAATCAAGCTTTTGCTTACACAGTCACACACATCAAAGCCAATGGGAAACTGTGAGGCTCTACTCTGTGTTATTTCTATGTCCGTCTGAGGACAAAGCTGACACCTGGCACAGGAGCCCCAGGCTGGCACGGGGCTGCCCCTCAATGCAGCTCATACATCCCGCCAGCTCCTCCAAGACACTCATTGGCACCTGACTTAACAAAACCACTGAAATACTGTTTCAATTCTGCAGCTACATCACAGCTAAAACTCACAGCTGGACAATAAAGTAAAAATAACGTTACTTGGCTGCTTTCAATCCCAACTACCATTTAGTTCCAACAGCCCTCCAGCGAGTGCTCTGATGCTGTACGTTCTACTAACGCAGTCACCAGGCTGAGTAATGAACAATTAAAGCTCCTGCTTTCTCAGAACCATTTGCTATTGAAGCGATGCTTTCTGAAAAGAACCAAGGACTACACGCCTGCAGTGCATTTCTACTCTCTCCTTGCAGCGAATATTATAACAAATTCAAAACGAGCTTGGAATTGCATTTTTGGAATGTATCAGGAAATAGTCCATAGCAAGGAACAGCCTTAATAAAGCTGCAGTAACAGACACCAAGGAAACAGAACAGCGACTGCTGGGAACCAGCATGAGATTAAAGGTGGCTGCAATGTTGATCCCCACTCCATGTACTGGAAAGCAATCACACAGGGGGCAGTTCTGCAGACTGTGATGTGTCCTCAGCAGCTTCCTCCCCCCCCCAAATGTGGACACCTACCAGGAAGGTTGTTGACGTAACCTCCATCCATCAGGAGGTGCCCATCCTTCGGGTCGCAGAGGGGGGGCATGTACCCAGAGAGAGACATGCTGGCACGGATGTACCTCCACAAAGAGCCTGCAGGAGAGAAACGGAGCAGCAGCAGCATTAATGTGCTGCCAGAGCTGGGGCAGGCGTTCACACTCACTACAAGGATCAGGAGGTGGAGGTGCTCCTGAGAACACTGTTAGGAAGTGATTAAAGCAGTTCATTATTTTCTATACCATAATACTGGCTAGGAAAGAAATACATCCAGAAGGCCATTCAGCCCCACAGTCAGGTAAGAGCCTTAGGAAACAGGGTTTTAAGGACACGTCTTGTATTCGTGGCCTGTAAGGAGATGTCAGCATATGCCTGACTGCGGGGATCATCTTTAGTGCTTTGTTGAGCTTACACTGATAAGGAAAGGAAAAGGCTTCTCCTGGGGAGAAAGGAATAGGAAGAATAAGTAGATTGAAGTGCAGCTAAAGCCATTAAGTTCCACAGAGATACACAGAAAACAGGCCTTCAGCAGGAGCTGAACATGAAAAATACAGATTGCAGAAGCCCAGGAATTCTGCTTCCCCTGCTCTGCAGGGAGCAAACCTCTCCACTTCACCACAAGTATCGGTACCAGGTTCAGATCTTAGCTTTGCTGAGCACACTTCTGCTAACAGCGCTGCAAAGAAGAAAGCTGCCATCTTTTAAGCTGTTATAAACAAAGCTTAATCAAATAGAAATGGATGGGCTCTGTTTCCTGTCAGACATCCCGCTTTAAGGCTCTTATTTACCGATTTCTCTCTGTAACATTTGCATCAGCTGAATTTGGATGCTGCTCTCCCAAAGATGCTCGAGTCGTGTCTGAGAACCGAATCTTTAAAACACCAAAAATAAACAGGAGCTGCAGTGTTGGCTCATTTCTCAGTAATTAACCACCCCGTGCTTCAAACAAACAACTCTTCCCGGCAAACCAGAAACTGACATTTTTCTTCTTTCTTTTTAACATATAATGGTTCTTGCTTTAATTACATCCTAAGCGCTCCTACTGCTTGGCACAGGTCAATATTGGCAGCTTTGTGTTTTATTAGCAGCAGCTTTAGGTGAGTTGGAACTTCACTGACCGAACCTGCTGTGGAACTGGATAACAATCTATACAAAAGGTAAATCCCCTCCTGTGTGCCTCAGCCCCCCTGGGTTAGTCCCCATCAACCCCCCTTGGTTGGTCCTGGGGTCAGTGTGGTTTTATGGCTCTGTAGCCCACACCTGGGCTGCAGGAAGGGACAGCCCTACTGAGGGACAGCCAGCACAAAAGACAGAGCAGCAGAGATGTGGCAGCAGAGGCCTCTCCTCTACCCACAGAAATATCTGGGGCAGCTGGAAGGCTTGGAGCATCTTCACTGATGCCTGATTCACTGCACCATTACCCTAAATAGCCAGACAAAAGCTAAAGCAAATATCCCACCGGGCTGCCACCACATCCCGACAGCAGGACAGACAGCTCAGATCCTTCTCCACTGTTTAGTCACTGCAAACTGAATTCATTTTCCACCAGAGAAATAAATAGGACTGGACACAAATGACAGCCTAACCCAGCTTCAGGTGCCTGAGCCTCTTCATTAGGAATACATCTTTGTTTATGGAGAATTTGAATCTTAAGTTGCTTTGGTTGCATTCATTCTGATTTATTGTTAATACACCCGCACTTTGCAGAATGTTTTAAGGACACAGAATGGTGCCAGTGGACCCATTTACTCTCTAAACAGCGAGTTCAGCATCTCAGTTAATTTCTTCCCCACAGCTCTGTTCCTTGTTATGTGTACGACCAGTTTGGTGCTCAGCAAATAACAGAGGAGGGAGAAACAAAAGGAAAGAAAAATGCAAAGGGGCAGAGAGTTGCAGGGCAAGGGGTGATGCTGAAGTGCCACGTCACTCCCACACACCACAACAGGAGCAGCTGCCTGCGCACTTACCATCAGTGTGGACCCTCATTGCTGAGGCAGTGATGTCAGTTGTGATCGTGAAGTAAGGAATCCACAGATCCTGCACCACAGGAGAATATATTGTCACTAAATCTGTAACCTCGTATGTAAACTAAAACCAATGCCTAACACAGAAACCAAAGCAACAGCCTTTGTATCCTGACAGAGCTGCAGACACAAATGCCTGGAGAAACCCCATCAGTGCTGTGCTCGAGTCCATCAGTTTGTTTCTTACGCAAATACCTCATGCAGAACCAAGGCAGAAAAAACATATATTTTTTTCCCTTCTGGACCAAGTATTTTTTGCTGCCTTCCTCACCTCACGCCCTGAAATCCCAGAACCCAGGAGACAAAGAGAAGCTGAGGATGCGAGTCTGGTCCTCTGAGCAATCTTCTGGTCTACATGGCTGGGAAGTTGTGCCGCATGGTGCTGATGTGAGGAGACACTTCAGCAGGGGATGCAGAGCAGCCAGAGACCAAAAGCTGCCTGGAGTCCAAGACAGCACAAAGCTTTGCAGCATTACCTATAGGAACATCCTGCAAGGCTGATCTTCAAGACAACCCCAGAAGTTTCTTGAGATACACTTAGCTTTCAGCTACTGCCTTTCCACTGATGTGCCTGGCTAACCAGCACTGACAGTACGAACTGCAGTTAGAGGTGAATGCCTCCTTCCTTGCAGAGGCACACAACATTTCCTCTTATCTATCAGCTGGAGGATATCCACAGTTGCAGCCTGAAGGGTTTGCCCTGCGGCACTGCGCTCACAGTGATGCTCTGTACGCCTCAGAGCTGGATTTCTCTTGGACAAATTTCCCTTCCTGTAACCACAAGGTTAGGACAGATCAGGGAATTACGGCTGTAATACATAAAAATCAGAAGGTAGGGAAGAAATTACTGCACCTCAAAGGCAAGTACAATAAATTGACTGCAACGGTGGTAGTAACCAGGAGGAGCAGGAGCCAGCCAAGATCAGGAGACATTGCTCCGTTTGCCATTCACTTCTCAGAGCACTCCTCACCCCACGGCTCACACCGCAGCACACCATGCCACAGTTCACACCAGGTTAACTGGGAAAAGCCAGAGCTCAGCACCACCATAAAGGTCTCAATGCTTTATAGCTCCTCCACTACATCAAATCGAGCAGAAAGAGCTGCTGTAGTCACCCGACACTCTGGTTTTCCTATCAGGCACTGCTGAAACCAAATATAGAAGCTGGAATGCTCCAGGAAGGGACAAGCACGACTGAAGAACCAACAGGACGGCTGCTGCCATCCAAAGAACAGAACAAAAAGAATTCCAGTCTCGGCTCTTATCACTAAAAGCTGCTCACTGCCAGCACCAGCCACTCTGCACAGCACAACACTATTTTAAGCCACATGTGATGATTAATCACTTACTTTCATCCTTGCATTTAAGTAGGGAATGTTTCAGATTATGCAGCAAATTGTCAGCGTATTTTAAATATATTTATGAATCTTTTATCACAAGGATTCCAAACACAGGAATAACGTGATTAAGGCTGTAATGAGGTAGGACTACAAGGTACCCAAACCTCCTGTGAGCCCAGTGATGGAGAAAGACACGCACTGATAATTGACTTCACAAGCTGCAGCTGGTGGGGGGGAGAGGAGGGACGACTCTGCACAAGGCTGTCAGCTCAGACAGAGCACACCTGGGGGTCACAGCACCGCATGCAGAACAGGGAAAGCCTGGATGTTATCTCAGCTTTCAATAGGCTGTCCATAAGCACACAGCCCTCAGAAACCAATGGACCATGAAGCCATTGCTGTCCTGTTAACAGCATTCTTTGGTAAAGTGCTGTAAGGGTCTCTTAGAGTCAACTTCCCTAATATGATGATAAAACCATTTCAGCAATATGACTCCAGGGACAACTAACCATTTGCTCTCAGCCAAATGCATTCCTCTGTCAAACAGGAGTAGTGAAACTATTCCTCTTGTGCTTTCCTAGGCCCACCATAACAGCGTGATCCATCCCTGCTTGTAATGTTTTCCAGCATCCCACAGCCCTGTACCTAACACTAGAATGGGAGAAAAGCATTTCTTACAGCAGAATGCAGTGCAGCCACATACACCTGTGCACAGAGTGGGTACAGCAAGCAACCTACCTCAATCTGTTTATCCTTGAAGATGTTGCTGATGCTGTTGTTAAAAGCTGCTCCAGAAAACATTGAGGTTATTGGATACGTCAAGTCAAGAATAGTCTTAAACACCGAATTCATAACCTAAAAAGAAAAAAAAAACAAAACATTTCAAGTAATTCATGTCAATGTTATTCACATGCAAGTTGAGAGAGGTTATATTCCAGACTCTACACCAGACGTGTGGGAAGCAATGCTACTGCTGTGCAAAAGTCATCAAGGGGACAGAAAAACAACTACAAAACCACAGCCAGTAAATCCATGCAGGGCATCATAAATGCACGCCAAGAAACACCAAGCTCTGCACTGGTTTGCAGTAAGGCTGTGGAGGACTGTGTTTGTGTCCCTTCTACCTGGAAACCCAAACTGGAATCCAAAGCAGCGCACGTGGGCCCAGGCATTAACAGATACACACAAATGGTACAAATTATTGGTTATCTCCCTCTTAAGTTGAAGCTACAGCATGTGTAGGATTTACCCCTAACATACACAGTTTGCCTGCATGGAAGGGGAGCCCATAACTCAGTAACACAGATCAGACATGGATCCTATTGGGTTTCCTCAAGCACTGCACACACCACTGTATCACAGCAGTGGGCAGGCAGTGGCAATCACATCTTCCAAAACACATGCTGTAATTCAGCTCTCATGGCTCCTTCTTCCTTTTCTCCCCCTCTTCTCCATTTCGGACGTGGCACAACCTTGCATTAACCGACAGATGAAATGATGAGAAGGACCTACACGTAACTGATAACACAACCAGCATTATGGCCACAACAGTCCTGTAAGCACGCTATGGACCTCAGCATCTGATAAACCCCAATGAAGTGCTGAATACATGACATCATATTCAGTTAACTCACAACTGAAGACAAAAACAAACCACAAGGAACCCACCAGGCTGGATGTGGCTCTGGGCAGCCTGGTCTGGTGGTTGGCAGCCCTGCACACAGCAGGGGGTTGAAACTGGATGATCGTTGTGGCCCTTTTCAGCCCAGGCCATTCTATGATTCTACAAATTTAGTCTTTTATAACCAAATAAGGCTTCAGTAGAAAAAAAATAAACATTTATATTAGATGAAATATTTAATCCCTCCACGTTGCTCTGCAGTTTAACAAACAGATTGGCAGACAATAGGGCAGCGCACAGCTGGAGCCCCACAGCATGAAGGAGCCTCTAAAAACCTGCATCTATTTAAGGCTCTGCAATCAACATCTGGCATTTGCTTTACTTTAGCAGTGATGTGAAGGATTAGCCTACATTGCTGTGCCCAGCTGCTTTTAAGCATATATTATCTATCTACGCAGAGAAAACACAGCCGTGCACAATAAAGGGGAAAAAAAGAGTCTGGAAAAGCAAGTACATAAAGAGAAAAATGTGGGAGAAGCTGAGGGCCTCAGCACAGGGCCAAGGAGCAATCTGCGACCATCGCTCCTATGGGGGGAACAGCGTGCCACCAAAATGCACGTCCCACCCAGCATAAGGGTCATGTGGAATTCATCCTGTACTTAAAATGGGGATTTGGGCTCTGGTGGTGCTCAGAGCAATGAGTGCTGGGAAAGAAGATTCCACTATTCAATACCAAAGAAGGGTCTCTCCAAATAGAGCACCACGCATCAGGCTGTCCTTGTTGCAAATGACCCATATATTGTGCAGTCTCTACAGTTTCCCTGCAATTAAGGCAGGTTCCAAATGAACTCTTGGACCATTATGAAGCCACAGCCAGCTGGGAGGGCAGCAAAGGAGATGGGAGGAAAGGGAATGGATTCCAGGTGAGGTGTGTTCTTATGCTGCAACGCTCCTGAGCCACCTGCACAACCATTAGTTGGCAAACAGCTGCAGGCAGCAGCAGGGTGGGTTAACAACACCTTTCAAAGCAGTGGTCAGGATTTTATGTGCAACCTCTGATCTGAATTTCCCAGATGCTGCTGCTTCATTTTGGGGTTAATTTCAGCTCTGCAGGTAATACGATCCAAATGGTGGAAACGAGCTGTCAGGACTATAGATACGTGGAAAACAGATTTTTCCTGTACCTCAACAAATCTAAGATTTAGCACCACCACCACCCTTATATTTCTGCCTTTTGTCAATAGTCTGGAACACAGAATTCCACCTGAAAGGCAACACAGAGGGAACGATGGTCAGCTGAGGAAGGGAAAAGCAATCTGTCCTGATTTAGATTTTGCAGGCAGACAAACCCAGCGAGTAAAACCTTCAGCACCAGTCGATAACGTTTAAGATGCTGTTAAAAAGCAATGAACCCCCGCAGGGCCCAGGCACAGCCAGCACACGCTCTCTAACTTCTCGGCCCCATTAAAAAGACAAAATATACTCATTTATTTACACAAAATATGTAACTAAGTTCAGTTTTCTTCAAGGTTCTCTGTGCACGTGAGTGGTACATTCTGCCTGTGGCACATTTTGTTGTGATGAATCAGGGCTAAGCCTCAGTAACCAACACTCCCTTCACCTTTTTCCAATCCACCCTGGCCAGGAGGTATCTTTCCCACAATATTCCACCTGCTCCCCGTGCCAATTGAGCTTGGCAGTGTTTGCCTGCTCATCCTACGCTCTGAGTTTGTTTGCATGGACCCATCCTTGTAGCTGCTGTTGTGCACAGGAAGATCTGGCACACAAAGAAAATCGGGAGCATGCAAAGGAATTCGCAAAGAAAAATAAAGACCACAGAATGTTTGGGCTGGAGGAGCCCTCGCAGCCCCCAGCCCCACTCTGGTGCCTCTGAATGGTCTCCCTTCCTTCCACCACATCACTTACACACCGCAAAGGATGCACTTGATCCCACTGCCTGTGCCACTGCACAGCACCAGTCCCAAGGTGGATCCCTGGGGGACACCGCTGCACCCCCCTCCTCATGCTTCCCCCTGACTCCCAGCAGCAGTCCCACACCAAATCCCCTCCACGTGGCCACTGCATCCATCTCCTCCCAGCCCTTAACCTGACCTGCATCCCCCCTTCCTGTGCCAGCTGCTGGAGAGCTGCGCCAGCCACAAAGCAGCATGGCAAAAGGTACAAAAAAAACCCACAAACAACAAAAGAGATTAAATTTGGCCAGATCAGCTCTTTGTACAGCTGCAACCTCAGGAAGCCCAGCTTACATCAACGTGAGCTGCCGTGCAAGCACAGACTCAGCCCACAGACAGAAAAATGGCTGCAGCATCCTACCCAGCAATTCCTAACACTGTTCTCATTGCTGGAAGCTTTTAACTGCAGATCCCTATAATCCTTTTACTTTCCACAACAGAAGATTCCATTCTTTGTGCAACATGTATCCTTTGGAAAAGCCTCCCGAGCAAAAAAATCCCCGACACTCTGTTAACATGAAAGCTTTGTTTGCAGGTTTGTTTAGTTTTAGTCCTGCTGTTTAAACATGGGGATGGAAGGAAAACAGAGGCAGGAACCGACCTGACTGCTGCTCCTCAGACCTCTCTGAGGCACCTAAAATAACGCCATTTCTTCGCTGTTTCATCAGGAGCAGAAAACACATTTGGGTGAAACATTCCCTTCTCCCAGCCCCAAAGTGCAGTGCTATAGATCTGCCCATTGCTAAAAATACCGGGAGGAGAAACGACTGCAGGACAAATACCAGCATTTGTTTTGATGGTGTAAAAAAAGCAAAAAGCCAATGAGAGTTATCTAATCCATCACAACAGAGACATCCCAACCCCCCCAGGCTGCAGCCACTCTGCTGCAAGGTTTGACACACTGAGGAGCTCAGCAATAACCACTCACCAGCAAAAGCTGACGGGCTGCACAGCACAGAAGCAGCACTGCTGCATCACGCAGTGCTGGGGTCCCTCCTCAAAGCCCCCCCGCACAGCAGCACTGCTGCCTGGGATGCTGCTCTGCAGGAACAGAGCTGGGACTGCAATGCTGGGAGCCGAGCACGGATCTGCTCAGCTGTCACTCAGAGAAGCAGTCCCTTCTATGCCCGCTCATTTCTGGATCGCTGGGCCAAAGCTTGTCTTTCCCTTTGGAAACCTTCTTTCAGCTTTGCAATTTGTGTTCAAAAGTCCATCAGTAGCAGAAGTTTCTTCATTTCACCTTTAACCATTTCTGGTAAAAGTAAATATGATGGTGGGTGAGTGCAGGAGCTGTGATCGTGGAAGTGCCATGGGAGCCCATTGCTGAGGTGCCCACACAGCAGCACTGCCAGGTCAGCCTCCCCATGCACAGAACAGACCTGGCATGTCAGGCAAGGAGATAATCCCTTGGACAAGTGCATGGAGGAAAATTCCACCGCTCCAACCTGCCCATTAAACATAAGAGCAGCTGAGAGAAGGCAATGAGCCTCAGACTGCAGGAGGCAGGCAGAGTCATTGCAGGGCGGTCTCACCACTGCTCTGATGTTCAGGAAATAAAGACCACAAGGTTAAATGCTCTGAAACGATTCAGTATCGTTGGTCTTAATACCCTTAACCTCAAGCCTCCTCCACATCACGCAGTCTTCTGATTGCAGCAAACTGTTCTCCCACTGGCACTGCAAAAACGTGCACAGGTCCCAGTGTTTATTTCAGTGGCACAGAGCAGCCAGCTTCCAAGGTCCATGGCTGTCTTACAGCTACAGCAATTCTGCTTCACTCCAAGAAGGCGCCTTGAAGAGGCAAACAGTACTGATGCACAAGAAATGCCTCCTTTTTCACCCTAAAACTCAAGACTCAAGCACACCCAGAGCTCAATGCGATTGAAGAACTGCCTTTCAATAAGGAAACCAAAACTAAAATGTGATTTTCATATAAATAATGCAAAATCTGAACAGTACGATAAGTAACAAACTTCAGAAGCAATGCCAGATGTTCACCATCCATTTCAACCAGTGTAACCTGCTGCTGGTACCCTTTTCCTCCCTGCATCCCACAATAAATTCACTCACAGATGTCACTTCTTCAAACAACCTCCCAAACCTTCCTTTAAGAATGAATGTATGGCTTTGTCTGTAATAAGTATTAATGGCAAACAGTTCTCCTGCAGCAGAGCATCACCACTCCAGAACTCTGAGGCTACAACATGAGTCACACGCTTTGCATTTAGTGAAGAGAAGGATTACCTCCATCAATCAGTTCCACTGAAAAATGACAGCATGTGAGAACGAAAGAGAGAAAATTATACACAAGAAAAAACACTTGTTGAAAGCTGAAAACAGATTCCAGCACAGCAAATAAGGACAAAACAGAAATCAGCGCATGCTAACACACTTGAACAACATCATTCTGCATTCCTATCGTAGCTGGGAGGTTGCATGGAGCAAAACCAAGTATGAGGATGCTGCTCTCCTCAAGGAGCTCCTGGGGCTGTAGCACAACAGGGAGCAACCTTTGGACTCCGCTCCCTCCCCGCCTGGCACACAGACACAGATGGCCACACTGCCTCAGGTGGCTGCTGCCTACAATGCTTGTGTTTAAGCTCTCATCTGAGAAGGGACACACAATACTTGGAGTTCTCACCATGGCCCACTGCCTGGCTTTGATCCTCATCTGATTGTAGCTGCGTTCTTCTGCGTACAGAGCGCTCATGAAAGCGCCGATGGACGTTCCTCCAATCATATCCACGGGGATGCCGGCTTCAATCAGCGCCCTGATAACCCCGACCTGGGAGCACCCCCTGTGCCGAGAAGAAAAAGAGACATTATCAGACAAACAGCCACTGAGAAACCATGAACGTATGAATGCTGCCTTCTAAGGGAGCTTGAACGTACACCAGCTGAACTGCCACCCCACTGCTAAACAAGTGCCAAATACAGAAAAAGCAGAATGACAGCAGAAGGCTTCAAAAAGCCTCCTCGATTTCAGTGTGCAGGACAGTGACAGCACACAGACAAGGGGCAGATAAGGAGGCAGCATTTGAGGACACCACCAATTCCTTTGGGATGGTAAATCTAAAATCCTTCTTGATGCCTGCAGAGGCAGAAGGATCTTAGAGCAGAGATGGAGTCTGGTGACAAAACAGATGAACTCTGATGGGATAAGAAGAAAAAAATAGCAAAGCATCTCCGAGCAGGGAGACACGGGGCTACCTGGTGAGGTCACTGCATGGAAAGGCTGGCATTAAGGGAAGGATTTACACACAGACACATAACACAAAGCGGGGAACCCGCTGTGCCCACATGCCAAAGGAGTCAAACCACAAATGGATTTAAGTGTAGACTGCTTGAATCACAGTGACGGGGCTGTCAGCATCGGAGCACAGAAAGTCCTGGTGCTGCGTGCAGGTAATGCCAACACATCAGCTCACTCAGCTCACCTGCACGGACTCCTTGCAGCCTCAGCCACACAGCTGTACAAACTTCCTTTCCCCACCTCCATCCCGTTTTTCCGCTCCCCCGCAGTTCGCTCTATTTCCGTCCTTTTTCCCTTTGCTGTTTACATCCCATAAATACTTGCTAACAGCTGCCAAGTCCGCTGTAGGTGTCATTTGGCCAAGCTATGCCGAACACATTCTTTCCATCTAAAATAAATCCCCATCAGCTGCTGAAAAGCTTTGAGGCAAGTTCTCAGCTGTAGCGGTGTAAATGACTTCAGTGACAGATCTGCACTGGTGTAAACCAGGAGCTGAGAGTAACTCATCTTGTTTTCCTCCCTGAATTCTCCTGCTGCTGTCCTATTGTTTCTTCTCATAGGTTGGAAGGAACCTCAGCTTCAACCTATGCTGTGGGCTGGTTGCCCTCAACCAGCTCAGGCCGCCCAAGATCCCACCCAGCCCGGCCTCAAATGCCTCCAGGGATGAAAGATACTCTGATACTGACACTATGCTGAGGAGCAGCCCTTATGCCACCAGACCTGCCTTCTGCAGAGCGCCTGCATTGCATGGATTCATTGCCACACATTCATTACTATAAAGCATTTCCCGTTCAGAGCATGATTTTAAGCTGGCCAGGACTAGTTTCACCCTGGATTGCCTCCCTTGAACCTTTCCCAAAATAGGATCTTCTCATCTACACGTTCATGCATCCAGAAAATGGGGAGTTTGATGTGATCACGCTGGGTTTGGTTTTGTTTCACTGTACGATGCCCTTGAATGAATCACAAAAGATTATTGCTGCTTCTACTGGCAAACCATCACTGCCCTGCCTCCTATGGGCAAAGTCCCTGGGGATATCAGATGGGGCAGTACAGCTGCCCAGTGCTGGGAGCACCTCCTGGTGGGGTTAAGGACAAGGACTCCTGGCACCAAGGACAAATGACCTAAAGATGGCTTTCAGATAACATGCAACAGAACCCAAAGTATTGCCCAGCACTCCAGAAAAGCTCAGAGTCTCTATATAAACAAGAACTCTTTTCTATCCTATATCACTCCTTCAGACAGGTTTGGCTAACCTGTGCCCTTCACTGAGAGCAGAAATGGCACCCACCAGGTCAAGGAAGGCCAGGAACAGGAGCCCTGCTCTGCTGTCACTGTGGATCCTCTGCACACCACAGGAGCACAAACACAGGGCTCCTCCAACACTGACGGGCTCTGACACCCCACACATCTGAGCTTGAAAGAGGGATACAATAAAGAACAATCACAGCTCACAAACATACTGCAGGTTAGCAGAGAGCTTCCCTTGCACCAAATGCACCCATGGCAGTGAGCTGGCTGTGCTTGAAGGAAAGCAGGAGCTGCGGGCTGACAAATGCAAAGGCCATGGGGGATTAACCCGGAGTCGCCAACTTCCTGCCCTTGCAAATACCAGAAGGCTGAGGTTGGGCTCAGTATACAAAGGGATTACTCTGAAGAAAGGGAACGAGGGGAAGGATATCTCAAGCATTCGGCTCTTTTCCTGGCATGAAGCAGCGTCAGCCTCTTTCAGATCATTTCGACACTTCTATACCATGGAAATCTTGCTTCATAATCATTACTGGTCGCTAACAGACTGTAAATGCTGCAAATGCCTTGGTTTCATTCTTTGGTTTAAAAGCAGGACAGAAGCATTTTTCAGGCCTCTTTCATAGTTCGGTTTCATCTAGCAGCAGCAGCACAATGCATTTCCTGGGGACTATTGGGTTCTTTGCAGCCTCCCCATTCCATGCTGCAGCGACTGCCCTCCATGGCTGCAGTAACTTCAGGGCACCGTGAGCACCAGAGGCTGTTGGTGCTTTTTGGTCTCATCCTAAACAAGGGTCAGAACAAAGAAGGAACAAATGATTTTACCAGCAGTGATTTTGTTTCATAACCTCCTTCAGAACAATTCTGTCCATCAGGATATATTATTTTAATATTTCCAAGAGCAGGAATACCATTTTTATACATTTCTCAAGCTGCCGGCCCTCCGTTTACTGTGAATTCTAAGTACTGTGAGATGGATGACAAATGCAGGGCACACCTGCACCCTGCTATAAAGCACTGCATGCAACCCCAAGCACTGCCATCAATAACGTCTTTACAAAAGGCAGTGCAGTCCCAAAGCACACTGTGTGATCCGGGGGAATTACTCCAAAGCCGAGCAGTGTCTGTTGATGACAAATAAGGACATGTCCCAGTATGGGAGCAGCACTTGGCAAACTATTGCTTTCTTTCTTTTTTAATAGCTCCTTTGAGGGAGGATTTGAAATTGAATCCTAAGAGAAGAAAAGGAGGGCAGACAGAAGGCAGAAAAGCAGGAATGACAGCGGGATAAAAGGATGCAAAGAACAGGTTAATCTCAGGGCTTGGGTATGTCTGAACAGGAAACACACAGACTAACAAAGGAAAGAGAAAGGATGAGGGGACCTAGCTAGGAATGGAAGCTTGGAAGAGACATTAATCAAGTTAAGGTGAACAGCACTTCTATTGTGCAGCATGAGGAATGTGGTAATACCAGCACATTTGGGTTCCTCAATCCCTGTGTGCCTCATATCCAGGGGTGTGCTCGTTAGTCTCCATTTATGCAAAGTTTTGAACCCTACAAAGGCTCTGAAAAGTATTTCCTGCATTCTGATGTATCTGAGGAATGCTGGGAGTCGAGGAAATGCCTGGGGGGGATTTTCCTTCATCCCCCTGTAACTGCTATATTGAATTTGCCTAGGAGCCCATAGAGGAAAGCACCCCTCTGTGCTCTCTGTAACTGTGTTTTCAGCACGCTTCTCTGGAGACAGCTTCTGAATTCAGGCAGTAAATCACAGGATCGTAGAATCACAGAATCTCTCAGGTTGGAAAAGAACTGCCCTAACTCTAACAACCTCTGCTAAATCAGATCTCTGAGCACATCCAAACGGCTCTTAAACACCTCCAGGGTCGGTGACTTGACCACCCCCCTGGGGAGCCTATTCCAATGTTTAACTACCCTTTCTGTAAAGAAGTGTTTCCTAATGTCCAATCCAAACTTCCCCTGGTGCAACTTGAGGGCATTTCCCCTCGTCCTGTCACCTGTCACCAGTGAGAAGACACTTGCCCCACTCTCACTGCAAGCAACTTTCAGATCATGGAAGAGAGCAATACGGTCTCCCCTCAGCCTCCCAGCATGAGCATGTGTCTGCACTGCACAGCACTCAAAGTACCCAAACAAATGCATCTAATCTTTGTATTTTCTTAATGTGTCTACGCAGAGTTGGCGCACTGGAGCAAATTAACTCCTACAAGAATGACATTATAACCAACAACAAGGCTTGTCATCACAGCACAGTGTCAGTCAGCACTTGTGCAACACCACGACCAATTGTTTTTCCCCATGGCCCCAGGGACTCTGATACTTCTCTATTAAGTATTTACTGCCCATAAATTTCAGTTTTCCAACAGCTTTGATAAGACAATGACGGCAAACCAAGGGAAGGGTGGGCTGTGTGTGGGATGGCTGAAGTTCACGGCAGTGACGTATGGGAGGTTCGTGCCTTTATTGCAGGGTTTGCTGTGTCATTAGTCTCACAGTTACCTTTCAAAGGTGCTATTTTTCTAAACTCAAACCACTTTTCCTTCCCCCAAACTCCTCGGCAGTTCTAACTGAAATTAAGTTAGCAGTTGACTGTAGCAAAACACTGTAATTTCAGAACTGTATCACTTGGATTTGTTATATTTTTAACTTCACAAGAGAAAGAAAACCCTCAGTTCCTACGCGCCTTTTGTCATGACAAACCTAAGATAATGACTAGGAAGCTGCCTTGGTGAAACCTCCCGAACTGACTATCATTGGGAAGCCAGACAAGTAACAACTAAATAATGGATATTACTGGAGCCACAGAGCACAGCACCTCTCACACAAAGGATCAGCCTGAGCTCCGAATAACTCCATCCCTTCCCAAGAGTCTGAACTGTACGCTCACTTGGAAAAGAGATTAAACAAAAGCAATCAGTCTTTCATCCAACCACAGTTCTGATGACAATCCAGCTACAGAAATAGCATGCAAGTACCTTTCTGTTGAAAAACACAGTGCTCCCACCATCCATGTGCCACCAGCACGAGCTCCCAGAGAAAGCTTTTCAGGCCATGAAATGTAAAAAAGGATTTAGGAGAACGAAGGAAGCATCATATTTACCCACCGTCTGCCATTTTATCCTCTTAAAGTCTTCCATACTGCACAGATGCGGAGATGGGCAAATTAATGGCTGATGAGACACGAGTGCATTGATGAATGGGTGACTGCGTCCAGAAAAGCTAAACACAGCAGCTGTGCAATGCTTCAGATTTGAGAAGACAACACAGGACAAACAGGCTCTAACAAGCCTGCTCTTTCTTACCTCTGCTCCTGAACACCAGCAGGTGGTAGCTTGCAAATTAAGCAGCAGAACAAAAAAAAACAGTTTGGCAAAAACTACAGCAGTGTTTACAGAAGGAAGAAAGGAAGGGAATAAGCAAATTGTGCTGCCAGAAATATACAAGTGCATGGATTTTAGCATAGCACAGGCTTCAGTAAAGAGAGATCTCAGCTACCAACAGAACAACACAACCAAAAAAAATCCCAGACGAAACCAAGTGCTTTCTATCATTGATAAGAAATCTCCTGAGATACACACATTAAGTACAAGCTCCCTCTGCTTTATTTTGTGCCTCCACAGGACAGTGTTTATCTCAGAAATGAAATACTGAAATCATCTCAGGTGAAGAAACTGCAAAAGCAACCAGGATAAAGGCATCTTTACAGACACTCGAAGAAGCAGCCAAAGCAAAGCACTGGCTGTTTCAGCATCAGTGACTAATCAGAACAGCTGTCACAAAGCAGTTCTAACCCTCACTTATAGGGAATATTCCCTCCCCAAAGCACATGGTGGTCCCAAGACAAAAATGCGGTATCTCAGTGGATTTGAATCACACATGCAATACATGTATTCACATTTATATTTAAGAGAGGTATTTCAGAACACTGTTTTAAAGAAGGGCAAGAACACGGTGATGAAGATAATGAAGTTGGTGCCCTCTGGAATACTAAATTCCACATCTTTCTCAATAGAAAAGTCCTGAAGTTGAGAAGAATTCCAAAGAAAAACGTTGGTAACGGTGCATTTCCAAAGCACACTTATAACTCAGCTGGAATCCTACCAGAGCGTTCAGCACACGTCCCACCCTTGTGTCTGCAGACACACACACTTTGTGAGAGGCGTACAGGTACCCAGGGTATCACATCACTTTAAAGAAGAGAACGTTCTCTCATCAGAGAATGTAATCCCTCTTGCTGTCCAAACTTTGAGAAGCTTTGAGGGGCCTTGGAAGTATCATGACCCGCTTTCTAACACAAGAATCCATTGGGAAAAATCCATAGTGTAGGCCAACATAAGAAAGAAGAGTCACATTTACCCTCATCACCTCGTGGCATTAAGCCCAGTGTATGAGAGAACTCATAACAAACACTCTGTACCAAACATTCACGTTTCTTCTTGTGTTCCTTCCACAGAAACCCAAACAAAAATCCACCCAATTACGTTTGCATACGAAAAGCATCTCCTCAGCCTCTCTCCAGAACATTATTTATGGAACAGTGCAGATTTTATAGGATGCCTGTTATTCTGCTCCAATCACAACTCTGCAAGAGCGATGCTCAAGGACTCTACAGCAATGCATCCACACGTCCAGGACACACCACAGGATGCACAGCAGCAGGCTGGGATCTCTAGCACCAGACAGAGAACATCCTGGGACCTACCTGGCTCCCCCACCACCAAGGACCAGGGCGATGGCATTTCCAGTCAGAACACGAGCCAGGCGAGAGAAGTCCGAGTGGCGGTCTGGTGTCTTCTGGAACACGCGTTCATACATCTCTATCTGCAGAAAGGAGGGATACAGTGATCATTCTAAAAGCATGAATGTCTCATTGCCCATGTTAACAACATACCAAAAAAAAAAAAAAGGGGGTTATGAACTATTCAAACAGGCCTAGTGATCAAATGCACCTCCCACATTTTTGCCATTTTACCACCAAATCATGTATCTCACCAGCTTTGGCAAACTTCTTTTGGAAAACACTCTTCGTGGACAGTGCAGATGAAGATGAGCAGAACACCAGCTCCTCATATTGAGCCATTCCACAGTTCTGGAAGGGAGCGGCCCATCCTCCTTATGGAGCAGAATCAGTTGCTTCTGGGCTCGAACTGCTGTGTTCTCCAGCATCCTCTCCAGCTACAGGAAATTAAATACACCAAAGGAATGGAGGTATCAGGCACATGCTGCTCCATTATTAACTTAAGATGTTCTGTTTTGGAATAGATATATGCAAGTGCAAATACACATCTGACACCTAATCTGAATGTGTAGATTGCTATGAACACTGAGAACATCAGAGAAGATGGATTCAGTCAGACACACTGATAGCTGTGGGCTTATGTGGCAAAGAGAACCCCACAACTGGACAAGGATTTAAATCTGAATGTAAAACACAATGATCTCTACTAGAACACAAACCATTAAAAGCACAGCACAGGTGTGTGCTGTTCACACAGCATGAGATTGCTTTCCAAGTCACACCTGAGCCTGAAAGCTTTCAGTATACTTTGTTTTTTTTACATCCAATCAAACCACTTTTTGCTCCTTGCCCTTCTTACTTTTTGTTTCAGGTGGTGAGTTCCCATTACTGTGCTTCCTGCCTCCCCCATGCTGACGAAGAACCAGACACAAAAGAATGCTGCAGATGGGAACAGTCCCAGGCTCTCTGGAGGTCAGACTCAGCACTTCAGAATCTTAATAGCCCTATTTATTTTCCTCCCAGTTTCTGTAGAATTTGTGCCTGATCAACAAACTTTAGCAATAAAATATTAAGGATAAAAAAAGGGGAAAAAGGGCTTATAGTCTGTAATGAAATACCACTGATTATTTGTACAACACACTTCACATACAGCTTTCCCTACACGTACACCACTAAATGTACCAAAGATTTTATCTGCTTATTTGGAGATCCTGCAGAGAAATTCTGGACAGAAACTGGAATGCCATATTGCTTCAGTGTGATTTGGCTTGGATTTACTATTGACCAAAATGATTCTCTGGAACCCTGACAGAAGTACTTTTACAGAAAGCTTGTCATTTCAGAAAATTCTCATTTAATTCTTCTACTTATAACGAAATATTCCCAAGAAACCCATTACTTATGCTTCATTCCCCAGAAATTCACTTGTGTGAAACAGCATCTTTTTTTTTGCTCTACTGCTAACACAGCAAACACGGGAAGAAGCTGTTCCGCACCTCTCCAACAGTGGGCTCCTGGTCTCCCAGCCCCACTATCAAGATGCAGTCAGCCTGCCTGATGCAGCGTTGAGTCCACGGAGTGAGGGTGCTGTCTGCCTGGTACAGGACGATGCGGTGGATGTCCTCCTGCTGGCCCAGCCAGCTCGTCAGTCGGTACTCATGGATACTGGGGACAGAGGAAACAAACTTCTTTCATACCACAGCTCTTGTCAGAGTGAAGTCCTGCATGTCAAGCACAGCATCTGAAGAGCATCAGAACCTCACATCTCTTGCTTGCTCAGGCTGTTTCACAACATTCCCTCCCCGCCTTCATTTCCAGGCTCGTGCATGTTGATTTCTCCATTATCTATACCATTCAATATATACACAGAGAAAAAAGGATGCAGTGCTTCTGTGACATAGAATCATAGAATGGCCTGGGTTGAAAAGGACCCCAATGCTCATCCAGTTCCAGCCCCTGCTGTGTGCAGGGTCACAATAAATACAAGGTTTCTTTCCCAAACACTGTATATTTGCATAGCACCTTTCTGCACTTTTCCACATGTCATACAGGTGGCACATACCTATCCAGCGCAGCAGAGCCCAGCCGCTGTTTGATGTTATCACTTGTGAGCAGCAAGGCAGGACCTGAAAGAATAGAGTGGCTCATATATGAACGTCTGCCATTCAGCTCCTGACAAACTCTATTGGGAAAACGTAGCCATATCACTATAACAAATGCAGCTTTTTTCTTTAAAGATCATGATGGATAAGTGCACTGAGAGTTGCCACAGAAGAGCTGGCTTGAAGATTTTCACACTTATCTACAGTAACATCTTCCCATTTTCCCCATTCCCAGAGCTGGATTCATGCATTGGCCTCGACCTACAAGCTCTTTTATTGTGTTCTTCGATGCCACATAGAATGAGGGCTTCTACTTCAGCTGTATTCTGACACCACAAGCACAGTATTTATTAGGGTATCAACCTCATATTTCTCATCCTGAGAAATTCACATAGAGCTGGGACTCAGATTTATATTAGTAAGGTGATGGTTACCCACAGACACTGCTCAAGTGGGGACGACACATCTAAGGAACCTCGAGGTGGAACATTTCTTCAGCAATCGCATCCAGGCGCCCTCCTGCTGCATTTGGGACAGGGGCTGCCTGCACTCAGCCCATCACCCAACATCAGAGTATGGACACACTGCAGGAGCCTCCCAGTGCCTGCCCCTGGAGGACGAGGGCACGCAGAACATCACTCACAACCAGCACAGAACTCAGCGATGCTTCCAACTCAAACAGCTCTGTTTCGCTTCAGAAGCAGCAACCATCTGCTCTACAATTTCAATTTCAAGCAAGCTCCCAATTAGTCAACCATTAAATAATCCTCCATCAATGCGATCAAGAACACCAACATATGTGTTCTCAAGCACGTAAAACAGTCTGACCGAATGTTATTCAGACTAAAGTGCTGAGAATAACCAAGTAATGAAAATGTTTCTCAAGTATACATCCTCCACACAGCCATGCGGGTAGGCAGGAATGTCCCAGTCCATGTGTTACAGCATTGCCAATGCACGTCACCAGGTGATAACGTGATGCTCTCTCCACACCTACAGCAGCCCCCAGGCAACTTATAGCTGCTCCTGGTGTAACAGCAACATCCCTTCATCCTTCAGGGTCTTCTCTTTCAGGATTAGACACAGGGTTAACAGCCCAAAGGTAAGAGCACAGGAAAGGTGATACAAGGTAATGTTCAATATTTATCTAGCCCAGTACTGTCAGACTCTGACCAACAACAGAGCAAGGAAAGCTTAGTGCCATTCTCCAAGCCTCCAGCAATTTGCAGCTCATCAATTTCCAAGCTAGAGGTGGTAACTTCTAGAAGTTTGAGATCTATCTTTCAGCATATTCACTGGGAGTCTGAATCCTGGCTCTTCTGAGCTTCAGGTGAGAAAAACCAGCATGGCAGCAGCCTCACCCCCAGGCACAGATGATCATGATTCACCGAGAAACCTCACAGAGCATCTAAATCGGTTCTCCAAAGTCATCTGTTTTCAGGACAGAACTACAAGTCTGTGAAAGAGAAGCGAGAAGAACAAAGTGCTGGCACATATCAGAGGTCTGGCTCACTGCATCTTTTAAGAATAAGGCAGGCCCGAGATGGCACTTCAGGAAGGCTTCCAGTCTCATACTGTGGCCCAGTAAGAAGAAAAGCATTACGTAAGAGATGCAAAAACCTCTTCCCTTTCTAAAGATAAACACGGTCTCACTTTCATAATGTTTTCCATATAGCAGCACTTCCCAAGATCTGAAGGAGTGGCAACTGAAGATGCCCTAGTTCTACAGCTAATATAATCCCAAAATCACACACCTCAGTTAAATCAAATATGAAGTACTAAAGTAAGGAAACATATGAAGGAAGTGATCGCTGATGCTTAGGCATGGTTGCAAATGCAACTCAAACGGGATAAAAGCACTGGTACAAAAAGACACAGCCAAGAATCACACGCACTGAGGAAAAAGTTCAATCACAGCAAACTTACTTGCGTGGACTTCATCTAATCAGATCCTCTGTTGTGCCTAAGAAAAGCCTACAAAGCTGCGTGCCAAAGACCTGAGAAAGGAGGTTGATGTCTCAGTGCCCAGCAAAGAGTACCAGCTTGTGCTGGTTCCAGGCACTGCATTCATCTCAACACATTCCATACTTAACCTTTAAATCTAATTTGTGCATAAAGAAGGGACATTCTGGTAGAATAATGCATTAAAACGTCCAATAAATTATCAGTAAAGGCATTTCAGTGAGATTTCCAATGCATTATACATAATTAGGAACTGAAAGCAAGCTTAGTTAAGGGCTAGAAGCAAGAGGAGAAGTGTATGCTGGATTGAAACCTTGCTCTGTACTTCAGACTGAAGTTTTCACAGCAGAGGGCTCCCACAAAAAGCAGAATTTGCACAGCCATTTGCACAGCAGTTGTGTGGCACCACAGAATGGCTCTCAGTTAGAAAGGAAAAATAGCCTGGCAAATCCATCTTCTCAATCCTCAGTCTTCTGGAAGAGCTTTTTTGACAAGAGCTGCTCTACAAGAACTTGGGGGGGGAAAAAAAAACACACCAAAAGGAAACCAAAGGACATGGACCAGAATTCATCGGCATGGTTGATCCAATGTGCAACTGCACAGCAAGAAGACAGAACAAAGAACTTGCTCACTTTTATTTCACTCTTGTTCTGAAGTGGAAAATTCTATCCCAGCTCTCTGCAGGTTTTCTATTCCACATTCTCCTTTCTCTGGAGACCCAGAGACCGAGGTTCATAGAAAGGGCTCTGATACTGCAGCATGAAAGCGAGCGGTGAGGAGCAGCTCCTGATGTGCCACGCTCTGCAGGACTCCTCGGCCCTCTCCTGAATGCTCAGATCATTCCCTGCCCACAGCGGGGGTTGGAGCTCAATGATCTTTAAGGTCCCTCCCAATCTAAGTCATTCTATGATACCATGATCATGTTTTACAATCATAACTTTCTCAAGATGAAGATGGGTTCACACTGACTTATTGCCATTAGGTACCAAGTAACTGTTTCACCCTTGTTTTGCCAGTTGATGGGGTCAGCAGGAAGAACACTGGCATCAGCTAAAGGGATGAGCTTATTATACAGTCTGCTTCGAAATAATACAGAAATAAAGCACTGCCTATAGTTGAAAGACCAACCAAGCCCAGCCTGGACAGGACAACATCAATTGGTTCCACTACAAATTTAAATATGAAATCCACATAACAGATTCAAGTAACAAGCCTATAATCCCTATTATTTGTAATGAGCATTATTATAGGTGAATTAACTTCTACTTTATTTTTCCATTCTCGTGGGCAGTACAGACTAACTCATGCTGTTACTCACGCTGATTCTCCCAGACTGAGATACTCTCCTTGTTATTACTATTAGGCTCCTCTAATAAGATGAAAGTAGCCACAAACCAAAATAAAAACCCAAAGCCATTAAGCAGATTTAGCTGCAACGAGCTCCAGTTCACAGCACTGGAAACAACCTTCTAATATCAGACCCAGGGAAAGAAGAGCATCCCCTCATCTCACTTGGCAGGTTTTGTTACAACCCGACCTGCAGACAGGCCATGCAGCCCAGGATGAAGGTCAGCCTGCAGACTCCCCCCAGAAGTCACCATCTCCTGCAATGACAGCCCATTACGGCTCTGGCAGTCATTTCAGAATCACTGCATTTATTCTAATTCCTGTTCTCTTTCCTCCGACCTGCAGCGAGGACATCACTACAACAGCCATCTAAATTCACGTTATGGGGAGAATGAGGAATGTTATAAAAATATATTCAATTGCAGTAGAGAACTGAAAACCAGCTGCTTTAACTCCACACAAGTTCCTACACACCACAGCTACTCAATATTGCTCTGGAACGTATTTCAAGACCAGACCAACGGAACAAGAAGAATCAAACCTTAAACATCTCAACTTACCCACAAGTTCCTTCCAAGAGAAAACCAGAATAAGCAACAAGTGCTGATGAAAGGCTGCAAACACACACAGAGAGCCCTCCAATTTTCAGTATTCACTCCAGCTGACATTCCAAAGAGAAAGATCTTCAGTTAAGCCTCAAACACATCCAATAACACCTCTCATTTCATAATGAAGTTCACCATCTAATCACAGCTCAGACCCAAGCACTAATTCACCACTTTGACAGCCAGAAGCAGGTAAGCACTCACAAAGACACTGAGTTCCTATACAATAGCTGCTCACTAAGCACTAATCCAAATCTCTCCACACAGCGTGTTTGAGATCCTCACATGGAAAATGGACAGAGTTCTAAATCAAGATAACCCAAAAGTAAGCTGAGATTTTGCTTCACAGCACTGACTGAACTTGCTCAGACCATTTGTCACACACCAGTACAGAACACTCACACAACTCACAGCCTCAGCAGAAAGCACAAAAGCATTAGGGGGAAAAAAAAAGAGAAAATGCTGCTAAAAAATAAGAATAGAATACAGCCTGCGTTAAAAAAAAGACCCTCAGAACTACACAGTTCAGAAGCACACAACAAACCATTGGCAGGAGGTTAACCACTGATTCAAAGGGTTGAGGGCTGAATAAACACCAGGCTGACCCGACCAATAGGGGCTATCAAGGCTAGAGAGCTTGGTCTACCAGCTGTGTGTTGGACCATATGGCTAGCTGTGTTTTCACACAACACTTTCCTCTTCCCACTGCAGCCGTCTGCTCCATCTTGGCAAGAACTTCAGATGCCAAGGTTGTATACTATCTATAGCTGCCAAGTACTACACAGACATCAGTTTGGATGCAGAAAATAAAAATGAAGGGTGCACAAGAAAAGGCCGAGTGATCAAAACAAAACCCCCCTCTTCCATTCGAGTTGCTTTCAACCAGAAGGGTTATTTTTATTCTGAATAGTCCTTTAAATACTTAATCTTGGTTTGTTTTATTTACAGGCTCCGAGTGCTGTCGCCCATCAAAACAAGCTGGCAACAATCCATTGTAAGTACCCATTAGCAATATAGCTGTGGCTGAAATCTGTGCTTTGTTATGAACTTCTTTTGCCTCCCCAAAATAAAAGGAACCTTCAAACACCCACAAATCAGTACTTGCTGTAGCACACCAAATGCAAATTTATGTCTCTAAAGGTGAAGGGGCTCAAATTCCAACCACGTTTCCCTTGCCCGCTCACCTAGAAGGTTTTAAAACAGAATAGTAAGTGCCAACTGCCCTAAGTGCCAGATACCCATAAGGCCTAGAAAGGAAATAACCATTAAGTGAACCTAAATGGTTACAGATCATGCATCAGGTAACCTGCACTTCTCAGAATACTAAGCTGACACAGCAGGGTTTCAATTCAAAGAACTAGAGGGGATTTACTTAAAATCTATGATAGCATATAAGGATGAAAAAAAGATGTTCAGGAAACATCAGACTGTTGTGGAGCATGAGCTGAATTGTGAATTCAGTACACAGCGTCGTGAGCAACTGAACTTGCACAGCCAACTTCACCAATGGATACATCAATTAATGAATCACTTGTGAGCCGAATACATGGCTTCATGAGCATGAAACAGACAAGCTGGCAACAAACAGGATAAAGTAAGCCAGTGTAGGAAGGCACGATTTAGGACTGTTCAGAATTCCAGTGCCAATCTGGATGGATCTACTGCACAATCCTTCTCTATCAGTTCTTATGTTTGCTACTTACTACCTAGCTAACAACAGAAAATTGTATGAGAAATCCTTTGTGGGATCAGGCTGTACAACTAAAAGCCTGGAAGAGGCTCAGACCTAAGAGGAAAAAAAACCTGAACTCTCCAACAGGCGCTATGGGAGCAGAACAGGCTGCGGGCACTCATCTGCTGGAGTACCTGCAAGTCTTGGGAGTGCAACAGGTCACACAAATCAGATCATCTTTCTGAGTAATCGAGGCCACAGTATTCTCCACTACGTGTTAGGAAAGCATGATAAGGATAGGAAGAGAGCAAGTCAGAAGCAGAAGGAGATTAAGCTGGTCTCATCTGGAGCATTTCTACGTGGCTACCCCACATAACAGCATGAATCCACTGCTGATTGACAGGTACCTGGCTATACTTCTCTGAAAAGATAAGAGGCACTTATTTCCCATGATGCAGTAACACACAAACACTTCTTACCCACAGCAGTGAGAGCGTGCTTGAGCTCCAGAGTGAAAGCAGTAAGTGGCACCTCTTCAGACACCGGCATAATTGCTATTGTGGAGAGATTGCTGGCGGGATTTCCGGCATCCCACTTGCTGCTCGAGCTGTGCAATCCAAAAGGACGGCCTAATGGGAGAGAAACAACCCCGACAAACAGAAATAAGAAAGCCACATCATTTACCATCCAGTTTTGTTCTCACTATCCAAGTAGATCCTAAAGAAATAATCACTTCTTATGGTATTCCTGATCAAGGAAATTAATACATGCTTTCAATAAAGTTCTTCTAGGAGATGTGTGTCTACATCTATTTTCACTCCTCTCCAGTATAGGAAAACGTGGATCTTTACAGATAGGTGAGCATGAAAATAAAATATGGAACCTCTAAAACAGATGCAAAGCAACCATGGAAGCATCTGCAATATCTTGCAATAGGCTGAGCAACACAGAGGGGCTGCGGGTAGAGAAATGCATTTTTTGACAGCAGTATTTGATGCACGTAACAAAGCCCCTCCCAGACAGTTTAGCACAGGGAAAGAATGATAAGTGTGTTCTACAAACAGCTCTTTTCAGTTTTATACCATTTATTTCCTCTATAACCCCTCTCAGACAAGCTGACTTTGCTGCTAGCACCTGCCAATTCAACTGTAAGCATAGAGTAAAATTAATGTCATCTAAGCTAAGATTTAGCAACTGGCTTGTCTTATTCTACCCTGCAAAGCTCCAACACGTGCCATTTTTGAGGTGGATGTATGGAAGCATGTGACACGCTGTAATTGATATGAAAACTCATTTAAAGTGCATATGCAAGATCAATAGTACACTGCAGGACACAAAGAAATGCCAGATAAACCTGTTTCAAATATATTCAGCACTGGAGATATTCAAGTCTTCTAAAATAGCTCTCCACAGAACATTAAATAGTTTTTCTCTCTTTTAGGTGATCTTCAAGAAGGTATTTGTAGGTTCAAACAAGTTACATGTCACTGCTCCACTCTTTCATCTCCATCGTTCCTTCTCTCCTCAGAACTTCAATGGCTGCTCTCTGATCCAGCTCCTATTATTGCCTACCACTAATTTTCTTCCATCTTCTCCAGAACACATATCATCCCATTTCCCAAGCAGTGCAAACTCTGCCCCAGGTCACAAAGGCATTTCAGCACGCACAAGAGATTAACAACAATCACTGCTGGAGATGTACACAAAACTGATGCTGTATACAAAGCACTTAAAGGACGGACTTGGAAATCCATTCCCCAAAGTGGCTTCAAAACCTGCAAGGTGACAGCTTCAATTCCAGTCACCTTGGAATACCATAAAAACAGCAATACAAGAAATAGGATAGAATTTTTCTATTAAAACAATCAAAAGCCCACAGCAAAGAATCCCACGACACAATCAGTGGTTAACACACATTTGTTTTCTGTTAAAAGCTGCTCAGGAACAACCAACTACGGGAAACTTCCTCCTACTCACTTCAATTAGTAAATACACTTCGGTTTGCCTCTGCCACATACATAAAACTCACCAACCAATACATGATGAACCATTTGCTCTCAGACAATTCATTGAGAGGATGCAAATACAGACATACTAAGTCAGTCAGTACGCAGATGCCACTCAGCATGACTGTTGGATTCAGGTCTATCATGGCAGCTATTTCTAACCATCCCTTGGAGCTGTTCTTTTGCAAGCAATTTCATGGAGGTATCACTGCACGTACACAGCTGTAGTTTTCCATCTCATTTGCAAACTGTTCCACTCCCATCCTTGTACAGCCACAACTCCCCACCAAAAAACTGCTGCACTTACATATAACAAATGAAACATTCACTTGTGACAAGCAACAGCAAAAATATTTAGGGGCAAGTTCTCTTGTCAAGTGGTTACTTTCTTTCTCTGAATTTAATGACGTAGTTCCAGCTCCAATGAAGCACCAGAATGGATGGGAACAGTCCAGCAATGACTCTTACCTCCCTGCTGAAGGCTGCCAAGGATCTTCTCTCCCAGCAGGTGAATAAGTCTAGTCACAACCTAGCAGTGGGAGGCAAGAGGAAGAAAAGAAACAAACGTTCAGGCAGAATATACTCAAAACAATGCAATTAAATGGATGCTTCTGAGTTTTGTAAAACATTATCTCTAGGTGGAACAAGGGGATACAGTTTAGTATCCACTGCTTCTTTCCTGGTTGTAACGTACGGCATCTGATCATTTGTCTTGTTTTACCTAAGAAAAAATAAATAAACAAAACCAAAACAAAGTAGCCGTTATTTGACTTACACTGACAACAGAAGGGAAAAAAAATATCCAGTTCCTTAAGGCAAACATGTCAAAGCCTGCTCCAGCTCTGCCTTCTCTCTGCTGTGTGCCTGCATCCCTACCCAAGTGGCTCTGCTGGGTGCCTGCTGTACACCTCCACCTGCTACAAGCAGCTCAGGCTCCAGCCTGCACTGCAGTTCCTCCTGCAGTCCTGCTTCCATCTGCCCCCTGGGAATTACTCAACTCACAGTACACAGTTTCCGATGCCTTGCACTAAGGGGACAAACACGCACTCAAACCACACAGAATCAGAGCTGAATTGTTATCGGGATGTTTCCACACCACCCCCTCAAATCACATCTGCGAGGTCCCCTGGAGCTGACAGATTTCTTTCCTCCCTCAGTCACCCTGAGGACTTTTGCTGATAGAAACCACTCTTCTCATAGCCAAGCAAAACTTCTGAGCTTGTCTCCAGCACCAATAATCAATATCTCCCTATACTCTGGATGGTAGAAGACTAATAATTGCAATATCAATCAATGGCAGAGTTGAAACATGCACTGTTTATTCTGAAATATCTCCACACAAATGCTTTACCAAGTGAGAAACGAGATACTTAAATGCGTTCAGAATCATCAGAGTAATCATTAGACATTCTCCCCCAGGCAAACAACTCACAGTCTGTTCCCAGCAGGGCATCGAAAAGCAAAACAGAAAACAAGACAAAAAGCCTACAGTTCTCACAAAGCATCTCCAAACTAACGGGCAGCAGCAAATGGCAACCCCGGCCCTCAGCCAAAGGGACACACGGCTCCACAGGGAGCAAGCACTGCAGGATTCATCCCCCAGATAGGAGGCAGTGTAAGCACTGTGACAGCTCAGCTTCCCACCTGCATTATTCCATGTGTGCTGCTTCAAAAGAGGTTGACACAGAATGAGGGACCTCACAGCTTTAATATATTAAACAGAGACTTCTTAGGAGCATCACCATCCCCATCTCTCACACGTTCACCTGCCAACCCACCGGTAAACTCTGGGACTTCAGCAGTTTGGCAGTATTATTTAACTACATTTTACTCTTCTGGATGACTTTAAACGTCAGCATTTTAATTACGTTCTAAAACCAACTCCTGTATTTATAACTGGCAGCTAAGGAGAGCTCCGGTGAAGTTAAAGAAAATGTCCAAGGTTAATGACAGAACTAAGAATAGAACCTATTGGTCTCATTTTCCAGCTGGCTGCTTGTAGTACCAGGAAATATTATTTGTCTTGTTTGCAAAAGCAAGCCTTGCAGCCTTGGTACATATAGATATGGGGAAATTATTTCCCCGGTGACTTTGTAAGACAAGCAAATTGCTCACCATAACAGGATGAGTCACTCTGTCGCAGTCATGGCAACGTCGAAGGAACATCAATTTGAGATGGTAGCTAAGAACTGGCCTCAAATTTCCTTGGAGCTCTGTTACCTACACTATACATTTTCTTTCACATCAAAGAAAAAAAGGCAACAATTTTTTCCCTAACAAAGGTTTGTCCATCAGCTTGAGGGAAAAGGTATTATACATCAGACTTCTTCATCAACAACAGATCCAAGCTTCAATGACCAACCTAAACCCACGGCTCTGCGGAGCAGCCAAAGCAGCTCTCGCCAAAGCAGAATTCAAAATCCACAGACAAAAAAGGAAAGAAAGCCAAAGCCGCCCATCCCTCAGGTTTCCCAGCAGCTCCAGGCAAAGGCAGCCTTGGCCGAGAGACACGGGATGTAGGGGCAGGAGAGGAGCTGGGTGGCATGAATGGGCTGCCTCAGCCTCTGGAGGGGAACAGAAACAAGCCCCTGGGCTAGGAAGAGATATCAGGGAAACACATTACTGCAAATGTGCCAGTGAACACACGGCTGGTAGAGGCACCAGCAGGAGAACGCCAGCTAACCGGGCACTGGCACCTGGGAGCAGACACACCTGTGTTACCTGCTTTGGTGCACCTTGAAGGAGAAACACTTGGAATTGGCAGCAAGGGGAAGCAGAGGTGAGAAAGTAGGAAATCTCACAGTGCTGCTGGGAACCAGCTATGCAAAATGGTCTCATTCCCACTGCAGCCTCATTCCTGGAAGCCCTTCCAGCACAGACAGACATGCCTGGTGCGTTCAGCCTTGGATTTCAGTCTCTCCTAGCACCTCGAAGACATGCCCTGCTCCCACAGACACAGCTGCAGCCCAATCTGCTGGCACAGAAGCACTCTGTTCGGATTTCAGGTTTGACTTTGGTTTGAAGGAAAAATCTGCACTGCAAAAAAGGCAGCTAGATAGAACTCATTTATCTAAGAACAACTGGATGGTTCTAAATGAGGCCACAATAATTAATTGCCTGCAAAGTAAATGCAACTTTTCGATCCCTCACATTACAGAGAGAGGCAAGTATGGTTTAGTTTGTGCGGAAGTTAAATCTACCATTCCTCATGATTACAAACCATGCCTGGAGCGAGTAAATCCTGTTCAGGTAATTGCAGTTAATCACTTGAACCAATAATGAGCAGAGGCTTCAATTAGGCACTTCTGTTGTAAGCCTAGGCACGGATAGGGCTACACAGATGAAATCACCATGCTGCAGATTGAACTCATCCTTGCATAGGATAATGCCCTCCTAGTCACAGTGCTACCATTCCAAGTTGTGAACTTTGAGTCATTTTACCACTGCCATTTCACCACCTCCTAACTTTCACCTTGCCACTTACCACTCCAGCTCCCCAGAGGTGTGTTTGCTGTTCCTGACACAGCTCCATGCTGAGAAAGACCCACCCAGGTTAACCCAGCAGCCCCCACTGCCTCGCACTGAATGTCTGCACTTGGTACAGAGGTTGTGGCAACTCATTAATTCTCCCATCTGCTTAACTAATATTGAATTACAGAAAAGACCTGCAGCCTCTGCATTGCAGGGCAGGGACTGAACTTCCCATTCCCAAGGGGACCGTGTTCTCTGACCTTCAGATGAGTCACATCAGCTTCCATACAAATCTCATTCAGCCACGGGGCCAGGCAGGAATCCAGCACAGCAGTGGTGCAGGCACCCAGCTGGCACCCCATCCACCTGAGGTGTCTCTACCTGCTTCACACTAAGGTAATTCCCACACTCAAATAGCTACCATTACCCTACAGTGCCCTATTTCCTGTAATACCCTGAAATATTTCAGCCTGCTGTCTCTCTCCTTCCAAAGCTAGAGTCTAGCTAATGCTTTTCTTCCTATAAATGGTGAAACTCTAGATCTGCTTCACATTAAGCCCTTGTGAATGTGATAAAGCATGCTGCTCCTCACAGTACAAAAGGCAAACCAATCACATTGATTGAGTCAAACTCTTCCATCACTTATTAATATTTCGTGATTGCTGAAAGGCTTGAAATAAAATTAACAAATCCAACCTAAGGATCAGGTTTAACCGTATGTTGTTTTGTACACTTAAGGCACAAAAAAACCTTTGCAAGAAAGCCAAGAGACAGTCCTATTCCTTGTCAGTGGTGTCTTCTTGCCTGCCTGCAGGCTGCTGCTTTGGGAAGCCAGCCTTGGCTGAGGCAGCCAGGGAGCCAGCCTGATGCACAGCTTGGATCTCATACAACAACCAACCGCCACAGAGCCCTACAAATCTGAGGGTGGTTTCCTTTCCAAGTCTATTCTGATCCTCTCCAGTGGATCCTCTAACATCATGCACACCCAAAAGAACAGCATTCTCACTGAATAAAATTGCTCGCAGCGGAGCGAAGTATTTTCATCTGACTTTGAAGTTGAGAAATATATATGAAGTGCATTTAAAAGGTAAGCCTTCAAAACAGGCAACCGACAGACCACTTTTAGTTTAAACATTAAATAACAATTCATTGGCACCTTCAGAGCATGGTATTATAGACCTGCACATGTATCTGATTTAGTTAAAGGACAAGTAAATGGGTTCTCTACCACGCAGAGACCCAACGTGAATAAGCTAGTGTGGAAAACAGGGCTGCCAAGGGTTTTCTGTTCTACAAAGTAAATGCGATTGGGGTAAAATAGTAATAATAGCCATTTTATCTATACAAACTCACACAATAGCAGTCCCATTTCTGTAGAGCTCGTTCCAGGACTGGAGATTATTTCCTACCAGCTCTCTGAAGGCTTTCAGGGGTGGGAGCACAAGGGAGGAGGAGAGGCACATCAGCTTCATAAAACCACGGCATCATCAAAGCTTGCTCCCTCCCACATCAGTTAGCCTACAAAACATCCACTTATCACAGAACCAGGGAGCTTAGCAGGGGGTCTCGGATTAAAACTCACATGGCTCAAGAACCGCAGTGACAAAGCAAATCCTAAACGCTCACTTGTAACCATTCCTGGCACCTTTATGAGGCACACGGAGGAACTGAAGCTTCATCCTGGGGTTGTTCGAACTTCTAATGCCTGTGATCAATCATGACTTGAAGAAGAATGTCAGTCTCACATCAGTGCAATGAGTAAGCACGCGCTGCTGCCTGCCTCACCTCGGGGAGCTGCAGTCAGTGACTACGCTTCTCTTTGCTCCTTTTCACATCCGCTTCTCCCACTGTCAAGGAAAACTTATTTTAATGGGCCAGGAGAAAAACTAACCAGGAAGAATCCAGAAGCGTGGCCTCTCCTGACCTACTGCATAGTGCTACACCAAGCTTGAATAACACGATGTGCAATACCCACAGTGCTGGGGGGAAGAGCTTTGAAAGGAGCGCACGTTACTGAGCTCACTTTGTAAGGCAGATAACTCTAGGGAAAGATCCAAAAAGCTCCGGTTAAAACAGGCAGACAGACACAGCAAACCTCACTGCTAAAGATGGATGATGAGATCTGAATATATTTAAATCCCGAGGGCAGACTTAGAGAATTAAAAAGGAAGACGCAGAAAAACTCTGCAGTTTCTCAAGCACATTTGCAGCACGCAGAAGGTTGTCTTACAGTTCACTTCTCCCCGGCACCAAAGCAATTTCTCAACACAACTTCCATTAGCGATGGCAGGTCTACATCTTGAGTTAGAGTTACAGAAAGATACAATCAAAATCTCAGCTCAGGAGAGGCAAAGAAACTATGAAACGCGATCCAAGTTCCACATTGATGTTAGAATATCTCTAATCTGTTAACAAATTCCGCACTCTTGCTACTGATTCAGAACTGCTCCACGGTGCCAAAAATCGTGAGCTTAACTCTCCGTCCTACTTTTCAGAACCGAGAGCAGTGATGAAAATAGAAAGAATCAATTCCATTTCGCTCCTGCAACTCTATAAAGCTCCAAGAAGCACCAGAAGCAAACTCTGAGGCTGTCAGAGGAGCAAATGCTGATGGCTGAGTGCCCCCATGGCTGCACTGGGGAGCTGTGGCTGCAGACAGGCCGTTATCCTGTGGCCCAGGTTAGCCTCCTAAGATGCACAAGGAGATGTTCTGCACTGGACCTTCAGCTAGGAGTGTTCAGGGTGCCTTCTCCAGAGCAACTCAAGGTTGGGACACTTTCCTGAGGAGCCAGATTTGACTCCATGCATACTGAGCAGGATCTAGAAATCAACAGCTGGCATTTGGGGCACGTACTCTGAAAACGTGGCTGTTACTGACAGGCTGGGTGAGATTCCCCATGCTCACCCATCTGTTTCGTCCCCCAGAATAACAGCAGCTAGAGCGGGTCACAAAGACCCCTGCAATCCACTGTCCTGTCCATAACAAGACCAAAGCAGATGTACAGGAAAGAAGAGAAAAAAAGAAGGCAAACAGATGGTGCATCTCTGAGCATCAGCTGTGCAGCACAGCTCAAGGAATGTGAATTAATGTAAGGACAAACAGAGCGTGATTTCAATCATTTCTCATTGCTGATGTGAACAAGCATAACTCATGTTTGCAATTCTCTCACATATCAGGTAGATTTTTCTGCTAATGTATTCAGGAGTTCAATTGCTTGGTGGATCAGTGACAAATATCAGGACTGGCAAAAAAACATGCAGGATGAAGCCTCTCCCCTATTGGAATTAAAGGGATCTTCACCCCTCACACGCTCAAGGGAAACTGACTGAAAGGGTAATTCTATCTCAGAGACTGCACAACTCGTGGCTGTTTTGGCCATTTAGGCTCTATGGAGGAGCACCAAAACAAGAGCAATTTTGCTGTGGGATTCCTCTGAGCATTTCACCCAGGGAACAAGCACCAATGGTTGATCATTGCTCCTCCAAACTAGACAGAAATGTGCAGAACCTCCTCACTCAGTCAGGGACACACACGTTTGACAGAGGCACAGTTTGTTCTGATTTGGTTTTGTTTTTTCTCTCCTATACAAAAGAACTAAGAGGGAAATCCTCCATCGCTCCACAGAATCACACGTTGGTTATTGCATCCTAGTTGGTCATCCCAAAATGACTGCACCTGCTGCCCCTTCGTTACTGCATTCCTTCTGGTTGGACAGGGAGAACATCACACATCCTGCATGTGAATCCTTCTACCGCAGCAACAGGAGGGAACACAGCACAGAGCTCACCCGGCTCATCCCTCCGCTCAGCACTGAACACCACCTCAAACATAATGATTTTTTTAAGGGGTCATACAAACAAGTAAAAACCTTGTAGCCTTTCCAGGAAGCAGATGCAGCCTTTTCTCAATATCCAGCTGCTGCAATTTCAGTACACTACCATTTGCCCTGTCTCGATACGGTGAGTAATTTGTGCCCTTTCTATCAGAAGATAACCATATATGCTTGAAAATAGCTATCATTTCTTCTATTAACCTTTCAATCTTTTTGCCTTTGGAGGTTAATATTTCCAAATACCAGCCTACCATGCTTTGATCCTCTAGCCTCTCATCATTTGATCTGCCTCTTCCTCTCATCATTTGGTCTGTCTCTCCCTGGTAGCACGCTGCCACAGGCTGATACTGAAGCTTTTCCAATGTCAGGAAGAATGCAAGGATTTCTCCCCTCCAAAAAGCATTTTAATAACAGAGCCACCATGGCACAGCACCATTAAGGCACATTCAGCTTTTGATCTCTATCACCCCTGTGGTTGGACTTGATGATCTTGAAGATCTTTTCCAACCTGAACAAGTCTGTGATCCCTGGATTCTTCTTCTAGGAAGCTGCTTCCCAGAGCCTTCCCTGAATGCAATTTATTAGTTTCCAGCTCAAAGACTTCACTCCATTACATCCCCTGAACTTCACCATTGACTCTGTACTTCCCAGTAGCTTTCAAACTTTCTAGCCAATTGTTCTGGTCCATCACTGAGTTCTCTCTCACTTCTATCCTTCCTCTCTTTTATCTAATGGATCTAACAGGCAAAAAGAGAAGACACAAGGACTCTGAGATCATACAAACATTTGTTTTCTTAAGACAGCCCAAAGCCAACAAATCCCCTGTTTAAAGTCTCTCACGTGTCTCTCCATGATTCTATCTGGGGGAAAGAGATTCTGCCCTTTGATAGAACAAGAAATGAAAAGAGTAGAAATAGTGGAGACACAGAAATTAATTATTGCCCGTGATAAAAGCGCAGAATCAGAGCCCAGCCTTTGTGCAGCTCAGCATTCAAGATATTACTGAACATTAAATGTTTAGGGCTCGCTAGTAATTCACGGTTTAAATGTCTACGGGTAACATTTAAAATTATCAAGAAAGGATGAGTAAGGAGAAAGGTGGTTTGAAACTCCAACTGCCTCATTTCCTCATCTCCTGTTCAGTCAGCAAGGAGAGCAATATCGAAAGGGCAGCTCAAGCAGCGTGCCTTGCTATCCCTGCCCAGTTTGTTGCTAATTCTGTACAAGAAACCGTCTATTGCTACCAGTTCATAAACGTGGGCAACAAATCTGTTCAGCTGAACAGACAAGAATCAGCAAGCTATTCAGGAAAGATTCAGCGATCCAGGAGCGACTTACTAACTAACGAGAGAAGTCCAAAAAGGTTGCAGCAAAAATTATGCTTACATGGAAATCAGGAAGATCCCAAACACTTACCAGAATTAACACAGACAAAAACCTCTAAGCTTTTGTAATGTGAGAATGCGTGAATACAGACCTTCTCACTCACAACTATCTCCTAAATGGTGTCATGGTCTTAGAAAGACAAAATAACATCAGTGCTTTAACCAGGCTTGTCGCTGCAGCAGCTTTTTAAGAAATCTGGTAAAATAAATGCATGCCTTAAAGAGAGGAAAAGAAATGATTTGAAGTAACAGCATTAAAGCATTGCCTTTAAGGCTAGTTAAAAGACTTAGTGCTTAATGCCCGTGATGCACTTAGGGACAAAAACAATTAAATTTTAAGTCCGTCTCTCTTAGATTTGCAGGAGAGAGGTATAATGTCAAGTGAATTAAAGAAGATGAATGACTTGATGGATTCAAGGGAGCAATCACAGTCTTCAGGACATAAAGAGATGGCGGCAGTTTGTGGAATGAGGATGGATGGCACAGAAAGGGGGGAAGAACACCAGCTCTCCAGTATCAATGCTCTGGACATAAAAGTATGTATAATCAAGGCTTGACTTTGAGTCCTAGTGAGTAGGACACGTGAATAACAACATTTCAAAGGGATTTGATGGATCAAACTGTCAGGAATGCAGTTATTTATTGCTAATACCACTAAGTAACTTCCACCATAAATGCAGGACGTGCATACGTAGTAGTGTGAACTTTTTCCAGATATACAGAGGATAAAGGGAGAGAAGCCGGTGAAAGTCTGGAATAGATCAGATCAGATTGAGACAGAACAAAACATTTTCTGAGAAAGCATCAATCATGCAAAAAAACCAATCCAGAGGGCTCTGTGCTAATGGAGAGTTGTAGCTCCCGAGATATCGTTTGATGCAGACAGAAAATAGTGGTAATTTTCCTACCTGGGGGAATTTGCGTTTGATAGACGTCAGGGCTCCCTCCGGGAGTTTGGCAAGTTCTGAATCTCTGACAGCATGAACTGTTGTGGCTCTAGGCTGATGGGTTAGCGCCTCTACCTGAAAGAGAACAGAGCCAAAACATCAAGGACAACATCTAATGCGTTATAAAAACAGCATGTCAGAATGAAGAAACCAAACATCCCCAAAAATGGGACTATCATACGCTTTGGTCACCTACAGTGCAAACAGAATATTACCTCCCCCTCACTCCCCTGGGAACCCTTACAGAGGCAGCTTCCTAAAGGCACATCCATCTGCAGCAGGTAGCAATATCTATGCAATCCAAATCTCACAGACAGTTGTTCCGCTGTCTTGCACTCTCATAGCAACAGAAGTTATATCTTTTTGCTCTATCTTTTAATCCTTCATTTTTAATTGCAAGAAAGCCAACTGAGCAAAGGAAGAAAATCCAATTCCCTACTGCTTTTTGTTTCTTTGTTCACCCTCCCCTCACCAACCATCGCCCTGAAGTACGTTTGTTTCAGTCTCAGATGCTGAATAGCAGCAACCTTAAAACAAGTGAGAGTTCATGAAAAAGGGAAGAGGAGCAAACCCGCACGTTTTGGCAGAAGAGGACTTTGCTCTTCCCCATAAACACATCACAGTATTCAGCAACATGAATACAGCATCTGATTACTTCATTTAGAAACAGTTAATCTATGGAGAATAGAAGTTTGAAGAAAACGGTGGCGCTATGAAAACTGACATTGAGACGTTCTCCTTCGCAGGAAAAGAACTGACACAACATAAACGTGGATGCAAAGTGCAGCTGTGTGCCGAATCCCCTCCTGTACCATCCGCACAGCCCTGGACCCGCTCCCGTGGTGCTCTGAAATGCAGAAATCGAATCCCCTGGTGAAACATTTCCACACTCACTAATGAGATCGCCTGCTAGGCGAGATGGCGTCACTCAGAGCTCAGGCGTGAGCTGCAGCACTTAATTGCTTAGTAACAGCCCAGTGCACTTTTGCAAGTTCTAGCACCAGGCAGTGTTTATGGGGTTTGAAATCCATAAATCATGCATTCAGGAAAAAAAAAACAGCAGTGGCTGTACCAGCTGTAATCACCGAGATGAACACAAAAACAAAATCCCCTCCCCGGCTGCAATTCGTGGGCACTCTGAAGAAAAACAAGCACCAACTCCCATTGTAAGTTGCCCAGCAGAAATAGAAGAAAATAACATATCAGCTGGTAATTGCTTTTTACAGATTTTGTTGCATAGCTTCTGTTTACAGCAAATTCCAGCGGACGTGATGCCTCCCCTACACAACCAGTGCTCAGACAGAGCTGAGGTGGGGGATTGCACATGGTGTGCTGGCGGAGCTGTGCCAGACAGGTACTTCTGCCCACAGTATGAGCAGATTAATTTAAAACACACAGCTCCGTGACCCCACTTACAACAAGAGTGCATTCTTGGAAGGCTGCACGTGCACTAAATGGGCAATGCACGCGGCTGCAGCACTCGCAATTGGTCCAGAAGGCTGAGATCAGCCTGTTTGTATCATTAATGCTTTAAAATAGCTGGGTCAGAGGAGCTTAATTCGACCACAATTGTGCTGTGTGTGAACAACCTCACAAGGAAACGTGAATTAACTCCACTTTGCAAGACATGGCCTTTGGTTTTTGTTCATTGACAGGGGTGTTTCGTTACATGATGACGTTTGAAACCAATTACACAGACCAGAGGCTGTGGGGTGAGGTTATGCCATCCCCATCCATTCACAAACCCCCTTTAGGGTTACCCCAATGGTTGTGTAATATTTTCTGTTCATCTCTGATCCCTACTAGCAGCTTTTGACCTCAGTTTTTCCAATCTGCCATTAAGCTTCCTCGTTCTGAAAGCAGATTAAGGATTTCAATCGCTAAAATAAAACCCTTTCTTCTCAAACAGCCATCAACTGCTCCAACACACAACACAGCCACGACGGCACATCTCACACAGAAGGTGATCCTTCCTTCACTGCTGCAGTTCTGTTGCTGCTTCTGCTAACAAAAAGAGGAAAAAACCCACAGACGGACTTGTGCTCTTTTTACTGTTTCTTCCAGTTAATTCTGACAGGCTTTTTTTCCCATCTTCTCCTAATTCAGCATTAAATAGTGATAAAAACACATACGATGCATCACGTACGATGCCAATGATTCACAACCTCGGCTTACAAGCTTTTACAAAGAAAAAGTGCTATAAATCCTTCCAAACAAGGGAAGAAAGCAATTCATATTCTCACGACCTCTTCTGACTCCACTTTCAACAGTCATCCCTGACAGCTCCTCCAGCTCCCTCCAAATTGCACGGTTGGAAAGTAACATCCAGCAAGCACCCCGTCTGCTGTAAGCTGCTCTAATTACTGCAAATTCCTTTTTGAGCCACATCCAACAAAACACTTTTTCAACGTTTCCTAAACTTCAGCATGCACAGCCTACTACTGCAAGGAACCTGCTTCAGCAGGGAGGTGGACTCTGAACTCCAGAGGTCCCTTCCAAGCCCTATGGTTCTGTGACTCTGGGTGAACAGTCCCATTGAAGGACACACAGCTATCCGCATGTTGAGCTGTAGGCACCTCAGATACATCAAGGAGAACTTGATCAAACCAAGGGCTCCTTCAGGTTAGCCTGTCTTCAACCAGCACTAAATTCATATGCTCGAAGTTCTTCCATGCCCACAGGACACCAGGGATGAAATACACCACCCGAGGAAGTGTAGATACACCAGAGGAGGCATAAGATGAAATGTCAACACTGACATCTGCTGATGGTTTAGGAGGCTCGTGGAAAAAGGAAAACAAGGCAGCCACGCAGCTACGGGCAGCACACAGCCCAGCAGCCAGCACAGCCGTGCAGGCAGACAAAAGCCACGCACACACGGACTGTCACAGCAGCGCTCTTGCCAGGTTAGGACAGGACATGAGGCTGCTGCAACTGAACACGGCCATGTAACCTAATGAATGTTACATGAAGGGCAACCAAGCACTACATGGAACATTCCTCTTCTGGTTTAAACAAGCTGCTCTCAGGCCTTTCCTCAGCTTGTCTGCACCTGAAGCAAATACGTGTCTTATCTCAAATATGCTTCCTCCAGCCAGTTTGGATGGATCCGAAACATTAACTTGCTTGTATCAGAAAAGGACAGAGGAGATACTGCTGGAAGCAACGAACGAGTGGGAAGTGCAACCAGACGAGCTGCAAACCGATGCTATTTGTGGGAGCAGTGCCAGCGGATGAATGTGGTACACCATGTACTCTCCAAAGTTGTTCTAACAACCACTTTCTGCAATCCTTTGTGTGCCAAATTAACCCTGCCACTGAGGACATCCAGCACTCACACTATGCAGAAAGAGAAATCCAAACCTCTTCCATTTATATGTATGTTCACATATAGGACTTATACACACACAGAGATACACAAAGAAGACATATACACCATAGCTTATGTGTATCCACATACGTAAAAACAAAGACTGAGCTTCCTACCTTTTGTAATTAAGGCAGTGGAAGTCAGGTTACTGCTTCTCCAGAGAGAACTGAGCCTGCATGTAGTAGCAGTGCAGTGACAGTCCAGTTACACTGCTGAATGTAATTAAGGGAGAGAAAAAAGAAGGGGTATAGCTGGGGAAGGGGACTGGTAGCAAACCTCTCTGTGTGTCTGAGCTTTGCTTCCATCTCCATCTGGCTGTAGCAAAGATGGGAGCTCACACTCACACGTTCCACTCCCCTAAACCAACAAAAAGCCCACAAATACACTAAATGCTACCCAGAGCAATTCTCTCCCATCCATCCTCCCCTGCAAAAAATCAGCAGCTATTAAACGTATGCTGTCTGTGTTTCTTGCAGCCAGTTAATAGACTGCTAAACTGCACCACAACCGTTTCCAGCCACGGTCTCCCACTTGCATCAGCTGTCAAAACTTGAATCAAATCAAGATCAAACACGAGTTGTGGTGAAAGAATAAATTGTGGCAGGTGTGAGAACTGATGGTGTGTCAACATCATGAAGAAGTCCTTGGGAAAGGGAGGTCCAGCCAACTCAGAGCAATGACTTCCCCTCAGCCAAGAACATCCCTAAAGCAGGTCTGGAAATCAGGACACTGAGCTTCTAATTTCAGTCTGACACTACTTCAGCTGTGCGAGTGTGAGCTCATTTCTCAGAGCTTCCATGTCTCATTTCTCCACCGGTAAACGCTGCTATCTTTGTTTGTCTTTACAACTTCACACCTAGGATACTAGGCAAAGAATAATTTTAGTAACGTATTACCAAGACAGGCGGTGCAAGAGATGGCAAGAGAACACCTCCTTCCAGAACCACGTGCTCCAGCTCAATACCAAGTGACTTCTGGACCTCATCCGCCTCCAGTTTCCACAGATACAGGCTGTGCACAGAGCGCCTGAGGTGCCATTAATCCTGAATTAACCTCTCATTTTTCAGTGCCTTAAAGCTGAGGAACTGTAAAATTCATGGTTTGAGTATGATCACATGCAAGTAATAAGGAAAAAAAAAATCTCACACTTGAAAATTACCAATGGAACCAGCCCTAACAGAGAGGAACTTGCCCAGTTTGAGAGCTGTGGTTGAAGGTAAAATGCTATTCAGTGAGCTGGGCGCTGCCGAGAGCAGGCAGTGAATGACAGCATTAATACTGATAAGGAATAAAAGCCTGACAAGTGTAATCCTGATACCAGCGTTCCCTTTGAGGATTACTCAGCAATTAAACATTTCTAACAGTGGTACGTTTCAAAAGGACGGTGCTGCAAACCCCCGAGGAAATCAGAAGCCATTTACAGATTATCTTAGGTTTTAACTTTGCAGAGAGAAAAAAGGCCGTGCACTCCAAGCTCTGTTAACATTAATGAGATGAACAGCTTAGCATCTAAAAACACTTGGAACAGCCATTATCTCTAGAGCGCAGAGCACGATTTCCTGCACATAGAACTGGTGTGCTATGCTGCAGCACTAGAAGTGCATCTTCCTGTGCTGCCCTGCCCCCCAAACTGACAGACCTCAGGAACAGATGCCACTGAGTCAGGAGAAGGAACAAAACAGTTCGAGCCACAAGTTCATCCTTGGGAGCGCACACACACGTTTGAAAATTAACATCTTCTCTGAAGCCCTTCATGTCTCAGGGCCTCACTTCTGAAAGCAGAAATGACAGACACTCACTTCCCATGCGTATGACACACGGCACTTAAAAGATCTGAGATAAAGGTAAACAAAAATACATCGACTATAAGTCTTGTATCTTTAGTTAGAGCTCAGGACTCAGTGTGACATGGTGGTGCTGGAGAGGTTTAGGAGATACACACACCACAGGCTGCCCAAACCAGCAAGGACTGATTGGATTCCTGGAAGGACCCAGGCCCTCCCAAAGACTTCACTTTCTGGAAAACAAACAACAGACAACAACAGAAAAACCTTCAGCCCACTTTTAAAGGCTTGTAACAGATCTTGCAGAACGGGATAAACACATTTTTTTAAAAGGAAAAATGTCATTTTACTAATGGCCTCTGCAAAGAACGACTGTGTTAATCTTGGCAATCTTTACAAATCCACCCCCGTGTTTTCAAAAGACAGCCAGAGCATCGAGATTTCGTTCAACAAATGGCAGCATGAGTCAGTGGGCCTGGGAACCATGGGTAGGAAGGAGTAGGTGACGTCCACAGAGTCATAGAAGTTATCATAGAAGTCTTCAAATGACTCATGTCATAACACAGGTCCAGAGTAGCTCAGACATAAGTTGTGTGATATTTATGCATCTGTGCCTGGGAAGGCACCCACAGACACAGCAGTTAGGGCAGATATGTGCATGGAACCAACCTCCCTTAGCAGACAGCTATGAAACCTTGTTCTGAAGGCGGCATCCCTGCTTGCACAGGGAGGGAGAGTTCAGACCACACGCTCCAGCATCATCATCCACATGTTCTCTCAGAAAGCAGAACAGCTCAGCTGTTTTAACCTGATAGCTCTGCAAACCTCCAGAAATAATCCCATCCACATCTCATCATATGAATTTCCAGATAGAAGCAACTTCTCATCTTCTCAGCTTGTGCAAAGTCTACCATCTGATGAGAGCAGGAGTGTTTGTTTTGTGTGGGGCAATACCAATTTCTCAGCTAAGCCATTCATTCTCCAAAACTCTTACCACTCCAATTAAGTCTCCTCGGCCATATTCACCAGTCAGGTGTTTCTTTCCATCATCCATCCGTATGACTGAGCGCAGCCGTCCATTCAAGACGATGTATGTGCAATCTGACTTGTCACCCTGCCTGGAAAAAGAACAATCAAGTGAATTATCACTGCTCTGCAAACACATCCAAGGTTGCCTTCATCTTTCCTTAACAAGCTTAGAGACTATGAGAAAAAGTTTAATCAACACTTAAACAGAACAAGCAAACAGGAAAGTGAAAAGCATCCATTAAAAAGTGACTTGGAAATAGGTTGCAATGAACAGGGTTTGAACAACTGGATGGTGCTGGGTCTGGATACAGAAAACCAGGAGGCAAGTGTGAGCTTTGGAGGAGACAACAGACCCATTGCTGGGTACAGCAGGCATAACATACACAGTTATATGATACACATACTAAATGTGACCTTTGCACCAGTGCAATCATACCATGACTTAATTGCATCCTAGTACAAAGTTCATAAAATCAAGCTTTCCCAAGGGTAACTTCTACCCCAAAACTTAGAATGCAATTCCCATTTTCAATTCACTGTTAAATTTTTCTAAACAAATCCTATTTCAGTTCTGTTGTTTACTTTGTAAAGACCAAAAAACTGTGGATGAGTTTCATACCCCTGGAAATGCAGAAATTATACCAGAAAAACATACAGCTGGCTATGTCTTAATCTCTTATGGCACTTTAAAAGCATGTCAAGATGACACAAAGTATGAGGAATAGAAGGAAAGGATCTTAATAACATCTGGAGACAAGAGACAAAAGCAATGCTGAAGTGTGCTGCAGAAAAAGAGGAATCTCAGCATACGAAAACAGACAAAACCTGATGGAATAGCTGATAAATTTAATCCAACAGTTTTTATTCTATATGTCACCAAGGAAGCACAGCTCCTTAACTCTGAAAACCTGAATATTAGATAATCACAGAATCGTTAAGGTTGGATTCAACAAAGAACATATAATTTTGTCCACATCTTACCTGTATACAGCTCGCCCAGCCTCAACTTCCATCCAATCCAGGGCAAAGTCAATTTGCCTTACAAATGAGGACATTCTCTTTACAACAGTGTGGGCCACACCGAGCACAACGCTTGGCTGCTCTCGCATTATCCTAGAATACAAAAAGTGTTATTTAAGTACTTCCCAAAAGAAAGAATAGGTACACACACATATCAATCCAGGCAGAGATGAGTGACAGCCTTGCCAGCTCATTTATGGACCAGTCTCCTAAATTCCTATTCAGAAACAACAGACCTGACTCAGGAACGTTCATATTATCCCAAAGATTGTCCCTCTCTGCCATTCTACACCTCTACATCTCTCAGATGTGCTCCCAGTTTCCCCCACTGATGTTATTTCAAGTCAGATCCTTGCTGCATGTAAAGCCTGAAGCTCTTAAAAAGTCAGAGCCAGGCTCAGAATTTCTTCAGTTCCCTTTTCCCTTTGCAAAGACCAGAACCAACAAAGTTTGTGATCTCATTCTGAATCTTCTGAGTGACGTTTAAAGGTCCCTAGCATTAAATAAGCCACATAATTTAACGCTTCTCTAAGCTGAAAAACGTTGGGAATGTTCTGTTAGTGATAACTGCAAACTACGCTGACTGCTAGGCCTGAGGTAAATAGCTCTCACAGACACCAGACAATGTTTTTCTTTCTTCCCTTTTAGAATGAGGATCACTGTAACCTGGCACCTTCCAAGTAAGCCCTCCAGTTCTTTCTGAAGAGCTACTCCACAGCAGTGAGCTGATTGCACGCGTCTCTAGATGCACAACCATCACAATATCCTTTCTGTTCCTGTGCAGCATTGAGAGCAATTGAGCTCATGGAGGGTCGTGGCACACTACCATAAAACAGGCATTTCATAAAGCAGCAGCACAATTCAGAAAGAAACAAGTGGGTAAGCATACGCAGAGCCAGTTCAGAAAGCACACATGGAGGAAGATGACAGTTATGTTAAAGCCACACATGGGGACAAAAAACAAAGTTTGAAATACACAGTATTTATTCCTGCATCGGTGCTACCTTGACAGTGAGGACATCCGACTGCCATAAGACATTCCATCACAAAAACCCCAGTCTACAACAACACCTTCTCATCTGCTCTAAAGGTTAAAGAAACTCCCTGAAATCTCCTGAGTGCTTTAGCTCATTATTTTTACCCTGCTGGCTTATTCCACTCCCTAAGTCTCCTCCCACACAGGCTGACTGCTGTGATCAATAAAAGCCATTTATACCTTTCCCTCCCTCAAGATATGTATCTTAATACTTAATGCACTCTAAATGTAAACTGGAGAGAAGCTGTTTTATTTCAGACCTGAGCTGTTTATTATTTCACCGAGTGCTATACAGCTTCAAGAGTATATTGGCATGGAAGGTAACAGTCCACCATCATGCTCAAGAAAAGTGGATTTTTCTCCACATTATCAGCTTAGTTGACTTCCATTGAGGGGGGCATTTTCATGTCTCTCTTCTGCTTGGCACATGCCAGGCATGGGGAAAACAAAAAGCCAAAGTTCTCTTTTACAAAGTCTGTTGCTGAAGGGTTCCTCAAATGATTGTTAGCAAGCTGACCAAATACCAAAAGAAAAGGGCTACCCTGGTGCCTGTGACAGCCTGGGACTCCCACAGATAAGCTTGTGGCTGTGGATACAATTTGATACTCAGCTTGGCCAGCAATACAATATAAAAATCAAAGCACTTGTACTTCTCTGGCAAACACACACAATTAGACTCCAAACTGTGAAATCCACTGAAGGAAAAGTGTGACAGAGTCCTACTTCCAGCACTGAGAACCTGAGCATATTCCTCAAGAGAGCCTGGTGACAACTCTGTTACATTATTCACCAGGAGACACCAACAGTTGCAGTGTGGGCACTGAAAATTCAGTACTTCACTTTAGCAAAATAGCAAAACATTTAAGGTACAAACTGTATAATCAGCTTGTGTCACCCCTGCACTTAAACTTCACATGTACAGACCGTTATTTAGGCACATTAGCATCACACGAAAGGCTCCTGCTGCAAAGCTTCAGTGAAAAGGACTTCATCCGTTGCACAACATCCAACCTGCAATTCCGCACCCTGGGCTACTTCCATTACTGCGCTCTTTGCCTGACGGCAACTACTGACCATGTTCTTTCTGCTTCACCTTCCTATTAACTACAGAGGAAAAATACACAGTGTTCTGGGGCAGCTCAGAGAACAAGTAACGTATTTGACAGGAAAGGAAGAAAGAGTTTTTGGAGAACAATGAGAATAATTAAGGTTCTGGTCAAATTACTTCTGGTCAGTAATATCAGATCACAAAAACATGTAATTCAGTCCTGCGGGATTCTGAGAGAAAGAAAAGGTCTATGATGGCAGGGCTACATACCAAACATTTGCATAATAAGTGAGAAACAAAGCTTTAGCAGCAGGTCTTTTCTTACAGATGAAGAAGGCAGATGCTTTTGAAAGACTCTCTGCAATGACATATTTAAATATGGGAACAAGAGTTAGAAATGAAGCTAAAACTTTGCGAGAAACCATAATGACTGAATGCTGAAAGATTCATAGAGGCAGTAAAATGCAGTGAATGGGCAATAGGGATTTTAAAGAGAAAGATATGGAAAGGTCCACAAAATGATGACGAGGCGATACCCTGTTGTGATAGAGATCACTTCAGATAAAGGGCTAACGGAAGCAAAAATGGAAGCTGACACAAAGAAAAGACAATTCAATTCTTAGTAGATAAGAAGGAAAACATCACAAAAATAAGCTCAAGCAAATAAGAGATTTGATATCAGAACTGCAGGAGAGAGGAAAAAGGCAGAAACTGGAAGGTTGGCTGAGAACACAAAATGAAATTTCAAGTTAAGAACAAGTAGGTAAACAATAAAGGGAAGAACTAAAAGTTCAGTGGAAATGCATCTAATACTTCATGGGATGGGACAAGAGGGGAGTATCTATCAGAAATTAAACCAAATACTTGATATCCCACACACAGACTCGCAAATATCCAGCTGATCAACCAAGCACATTGCTGAGAACAGCACATTCTGTTTTGCCTGAGGTAGAAAAACAAGGCTACAGAATAAGACTCTGGTAGAAATCATTAGGGACACAAACAAACAAAATTATTTAGAAAGTAAAAAGTACTCAGAACTGTATAACATAGTAGCAGCCTAGAAAGCACAACTGGAAGAAGCCCTGCACACAAATCCAGGCTGACAGTAAGCCCAAGAAGAAGCTGAAGAAGTAGTTTAGGAATTGAGGTATTTGGCTAAAATTATGTTTGGGAACAACTGTCTTAACAGTACCTCCATAGATACATCATGGAATCAATAGTCAGCACTCATACAGGACACTGAGACTAGCCACAGATATTTTAGCAGTGGTGGGAGTGTCTGGGTGAGGGTTTTACCTACTGAACATCATTACTCACTTTAAGTCACAAGTCAAGCATTATTTCCAGAAAGAAATCCATCTTGCACAGGAGCACTATTGTTTGACCTATGCTGTTGGTAAGCATTGTCACCTATAGTTACACCAAGACCAGTCCTTTACAACACCTATCTGGGCCGATCAACTCTGCAGCAGTCAGAAATAGAACTGATACGGTTCTCCAGCAGAAAGGAATAATGTGTTCAGAGAAACGGCCTGACAAAAAAGTGCTTAAGCCAGCAAAGAATGGTCTCCGGCCAGATTCACTTATTTGGATTGTTAAGTCTGTGAATCTCAGGTGATAAATCACACCCCACTGGGCAAAATGCTCTGTTAGCCTAGAACAAAGGAGATAATCGCCATTTAATATTGCCACATTCCCTGTATTACCTCTTGCTGAAGATAAAATCCCTTCTGATAGATGGGTCAGAGCTCATCTGAGCATTTAAAATACTCACATAAGTTATCTTGACTGACTACAAGTTGTATTGCAGTAGAACTGCACTGCACGCACATTAATCACTCATTACTGGTTCAAAAGGGTCATAAAATACATTTCAAAGAATTAAATGTAGGATTCCGTGGCAGAACTTACTCATAGAAGTGGGACTTGGAAATAGACAGGAAGATGCAGTCTCGATTGGCCTTGATGGTGAAAATCAGCGGTTCCCCAGTGAGAACAGCAAGCTGACCCACGAGTTCTCCTGGGTGAGTGATGAACAGGCAGGTGTCCTCCTCAGAGTCAATCTTCTGTTGGTAGACGTGAAGCATCCCCGAGACCACAAAGCAAACATTAACATCCTGGAGAAAAAGGAGACAAAGCTCAGTGAAATCCCCAAAGATTTTAAAAGCAATTAGCACAGCAACAGTACTATCATGGCCAATCTGTGTTCCAGAAAGCCCTCTGCAGCTTTTAAACCATTCGGTGATAGAGTAAAATACGACAGTGAATTATTAAAAGGTTATGAATATTTAAAACTAAATGGCCACAATATTGGAAAATGTGTTTCTCTGTGCATGGTTATGAAAAATTGAATCTGCATCTGTAAGATCTCAAGAAATAAAAACAGGATTGGGAATGGAGGGAGTGGGGTCATTGCTGCAGCACGATGAGGGATATTGCAGTTCAGCAAAACAGAATACAGCAGCATTCTAGCTGTAGCCACCCTTCATTTGCTTTGCATAAGCTTGTCTATTTCCATTGTATTATTATAAACACATAACATGGAGCAATGGCACCAAGGCCTGCAGTGCAGAGACAGGATAAAAAATATGAGGGGGGAAAAAAAGAATAAAAAGCTGCTTGGCCACCACACCTTTTCATGAGGGGCATAAAAAGATAAAGAGGGGAGGTACAAGATTTCCACTGAAGCTCTGGCCACGCTGTTACTCTGCATATGAAGAGAAGTTGAGAGCTGGGATTGCTTGGCAATGAAGAAGGCTTGGGATCAGCCAAAGTGAGGGAGCATCTTTGTTCAGAGTGCTTGTCTTTTCCTCTCTTATGGTAGGAAGAAAAGACCAAGCCAGACCCTCCTGTTCTCTCTCCCCCCACTCCCATAGGCACTCACCCACCTGATCTCCCTGCCTTGACAGCACAGTCCCAGCAGTAACCTGATGCAGTGTCACTCTGTCATTCAGCAAGGAAGGGTCCTGGAGAAAGGAATAGAGAGGTACAATTTGTTTGTTGGTTCCAAAGGTCCAATGTGAGGATGCGTTTAAACAAAGGAAATTGGAAATATAATTACTGAAAGATAATGCTTTAAAGTATGTTAAGCTCTTCAAATGATCATAGTTATTGTATTTCTCTATCCAGCAGTCATTTCTTCCAGAAGAATAAAAGTTCAGTTCTTTCTTGTTGACCAAACTTAAACTCTAAACAAATTTCTATCTCCCAGTTTTGTCCCCAGGTTCCTGTAGACTGAGTATGTAATGGAAAGAGATCCGTATAAGAGCCCTGAAAATTAAGGAAGGTTGAGAAGATATTGAGAAGAATGTAAAACCAGAAGAGACTGTCTACACCATGGAGGAACAGGACGTGATGAGCCAGCACTGCCTTTGCCAGAGCCCCTCCCTTGTCACACACCTCTGCTTCATCTCAAAGAGCCACCCATCCTATTTGGCATCCTGCATCTTGTTCAGCACCAAACCTGAACGCTTCAGGCCTCATCTTCTCCAGCAAAACCTTCCAACCTACCCAAACCAGCACCTCCCAGAGCTCAGCATTCTGTTACCCTCATCAGAACAGGCAGAGCAAATCCTGGCTCTGGAGTCACATCCAGCACTGCTTTAGCCAAGAGCTGGAAGCACACCGAGATACAATTCAGGGCATGCAGGCATGACAGCTTGCTTACAATCATTACCTTATTGCAGCTGAGATGTGAACACTGCCACTATAACTGCCACGGCAGGCTTTTATAACTTGAGAAAGTCAGTTGAGAAAAACAGAGCAAGAAAAATAATCAGATTATTTTTTTACACCTACAGCTGATAAGAAGAACAGATTTTCATCCAAAAAAAAAAAAGTTTTACTGAGACCAAACTGTTTCATGGAATATTTCCAATAAAAATAACCTGACAAGCACTTGTCAAAATATTTCAGTTCTGCGATATCAACTCAACTAATTCCTGATTTTTTTTGCCTCCATTTACACGTCTATGGTTGCATAGGATTACCTATCCTCATGTAAAATTCTGTATTATGAAAGTATCCCACAGTAAAAGACACAGAAGCTCCCAAACCAGATCTACTTGTAAACTGTTATCGATTTTTTTGGCTGCATTAGTTCCAAAAGTCGTTACAAAGACGTTCTTCATATCTAAACCTACTGAAGTACTGAAATAGGTTGCACCCAAAGCTGCGAAGCCGGTGTCGCCAGAGATCATTAAGAACAGGTCAGACAAAACCTGCCAGGAATGACTTAGTATTTGATTCTGCCTGTGGGCACGGAAGGAGACTCAACCTCCAAGCAGTCCTTGAAATCCTCCTTTTGATATCACCTCTCTGATGAGGCAATAAAGGAGCTGACAAACAAGAATCACAGACAAAATCCATCTCCCCTTTCCAAGAGAGAAGACCAGCAAATCCAAGTGTAGCATTGCACAGTTCCAGAGTTTGAGCTAACCAAAGCTCCTTGCATGGACCTCCTCCACACCAGCCCCCAACCAGAAGCTTGTAAAGAAAGTTGCAAATGCAACAGAGTGAATTTCACAGCAAGGTTCTACCTTCCTGTTACTATAACAGATAATAAATTAGTAGAGGTTCATGGTACAGAAGTGAAAGCAGAAACCACTTAGGAAGAAAAGCAGTAATTAGCCGGGACAGACCTTTTTTTTTTTTGTCAAAGGAAATGACTCAATTCCCATATAATCCATGCAGAAGATAGATAAGCCCTCCAGCATTATTTAACTCCTATTATAACTGCAGATAAAGCCAAGCATATACAAGAGTTGTAGCAGATTGAAGAGAGCCCACGACAGCATCCCAAGGAATTCAAGTCATCGAATACAAAGGAAAAACATCTGAATTATGTAGTCATGTAACTAAGGGTCATTTGACATAATAATGCCACTCTGCTATATTACATTTTCTTCTCTCTCTGTATCGTGACATGAAAAAAAGAAGCACCATCTGCCATTAAAATCGAGATGTTTCATCCACTGCAATTGGCTGCTCTGAAAAACAACACCTCAAAATGCCTCCAGTCAGCTAAGAAATAAAATACCTGAGTCCATTTAAGAGAAGGGCTCCAACAATTCATATTGGTGTGAATATATTGAGTATAAATTTGTATTACAGAGTTAGATTTTTCTTTCATTGCCTGTAGAAGAATCAACTTGTGCTACACCATACAGGAGAAATTAACCATGACCTTTAAACACCGTTCCTAGCATTTAGCTACGTAGCAGCAGATTCTTATCTTGTGAAACCAGAGCTGCTATAATACCAAGAGCTCAAAAAGCCTCCCCTATTACATTATCATTTAGATCTTCATATTAAAAGATTGCCTGTTAGACTATTCCAAATTAACTCCAACTCTAATCACTTAGTTGTTAATTACTGGGGAATTTTGCCTAGGTTCAAAAACGAATGTTTTGCTCTTGGTAGCGTCAGTGATTTTGGAATTATTGCTTGCAATCTGAAATGGCAAATTAGGAAATGACCAGCTGTATATTGGACACACGATGTTTATGTAAGCAAAGCCTGAGACCAGCCTTAACAAGAATGCAAGGCGGGACAGAGCAGCTGAAAGCAAACAGTTCTATTTTACTCAAGTTGTTACCAGAATTTCTTGTAAAAAAAGTTGTCACTTTTCATGCTGACATACAGGCGCGAAAAGTTGAACATGAGTGTCATAAGCAACTGACAGCACTGCATGCCTGAGGAAAACCAACAACGCAGAGTGTGCACCTCAAGCCTCAGTACCCATTGCTGAAAGATCAGGAACAAGACTTTGAATTTGTGAGAGAAATATGCCAAAAATCCACAAGAAACGTGAGAATCCAGAACTGAGGTATCTAAAGTTCTGCTGGCAGTAAAGCAGATGTCGTTTGCTGAGAGCTCTTAAACCAGAAGAGGAGGCTGCAGCAGCTGTGTCAAAGCCTCTGGCAGCATCGATGCACTTCAGTTACTAAAACACAAATTGCAATAAATCTGGGATATCTGTGATCAATTCAGACAGCTGTACGATTTCCAAATTGTGTGATTAGCTCCATCAGCAGATACAACTCTGAAGCAATGTAATTAAACGCAACCACAGCCATAGGAACAATGAACACAGACAGTCTTGTTCATTCTGAACGTGAAGGTGAGAAGGAAAGGTGAACTCAATAATGGCAGCTGGGAGGGAACTGAGCACTTAAAACCTGGAACAGGCATGGCACACAGTCACCGCTATGAAATACATTCATAGCCAATGGCCAAACAGACATTCAGTTCTGAAATCAAATGAGACACTTAAGTGCAGTGCCAAGAGGATTAATAGATCTAGGCATCGCCTGAATGCCTTTATATAGCTTATTCACACAGTATACAAGAGAATGAAATTACAGCGTGGCAGAAATTGCACACTTCTCATTTGCACAAATGTGTGCACAGTGAGAAAAGATTCACACAGTGCACTTCAGTACAGGCTCTTCAAACAGCCAAATAATTCAGATTTATTTCAGTCACAGTAATAACATCAACAGACTGGAGAACACAACACTCAGCTGGTCTATAGTGTATCTGGGAGACAATTTACTTTCTTATGCCTGGCAGAATGAGATGAAAAGCAAAAACAAGGCCATTTTTTTTTCCTGCAATAACTTACATCAAGTTTCATCAGGGTTGAAAGGTCTTTCTTTGCTGCTTCAAAGATGGCATCGATGGGTTTGCTATTACAGGATTCCTGTGCAGCAAGCTCACCATCAGCGTAATGCAAAACTGCTGAAGGAGTTTTTGTCACCGTCACAGTCTTCTTCAATATCGACTGCAATGGACAGAAAAGAAGCATCATTCTGAATGTTAAGACTGGCACCTAACCAACAAATACCTTCCAACAATCACAGCTGGTGGCCTAAGGAGAGGAGGAAACAAAACCAAAAAGGTCGGTTTCCTAAACAGCAACAGTTTGTGACAGAGAGAAGCGTGACTTTCCAGAGACTGCCAACTTCATGGAACTCAAACTCCACTAACACAGCATGCAAAGATGGAGAAAGATAAAGTGACCATTGAGGGCAAACCGAGACACAGGTCTGATGGATTTGCCTTTCCAAACAACTCCCTCCACAAGTCAGAGGAAGGTGAAGTTGCAACAGTGACAAAGGAAACTTCCCTTGCCTTGATAAGGAAATCACCTTCACGTGACAAGGAGAATTCCAGAGAGTTTAAGATCTTCACTAAAAAGCCTGAACTGTTACCAAAAGCATGCTGCAAGTTTAGAACAAACCAATACAAAATAAACAAATGTCAAAACTCATACATAGGCTGATACACTGAAATTGTCCAAAGGCAGAGTAAGAAGATACAGTGTGAAAAATATGCTGGAATCTCCAAATGAAACAACCCACCTTGCCCACAGCAGGGCTGCTAGAAGCATCCTCTAGGTTGAAGTGCACCCTGGCTCTCTCATATGCCATGTCCATATCTGACTTCGTACCTATGAGCAACACAGAATCTTCTTTTCAGTATTTCCATATTTAAAGTACTTTAGAAATGCCACACAGCATAAAAATTCAAGTAACTTTGTGTGCAAGGCTATGTATTTCAGAAGCCAAGGACTAAATAAAGTGGCACCTTCACATTCCAACGTATTTCCTGCTTCTGTTTGACCTGGAAGGTTCAATAAAAAAATCCAGATTTTCCCATTTGAATTCACAAACAACACGTCCCAAAATTCTCACATCAAAAGATCATCATTCTGGATGCCTGAAAGTTATTTGGGATCTTTTCTACAGCTGGTCCAGACTTCCAATGCACCTCACATTCTCAGAGACACATTAAGACTTATCTTGCAGGTCTCACTTCATGCATACATTGGCAGTCACTCAAAACTTCTGGTCTTTACCTGCTAATGTTTAACACATCTAATTGCATTAGCTCCTTGGCAGCTCCAAGCACTTTCTAGGTACTCGTCTGGGATGCTGAATAACACAAACATAACTAGAAAGCACTTCTGATTAATTACCTTAAGCAGGATACCCTTCCAACAAAACAAAGGAACAAAAAACCCCACCAAGTTGACCCAAAAATGACCATCAGCATAACTCAGAAACCACACAACCAGGAAAAGTGCTCTTCCCACTAGGAACTGAATGTCATACACAGTAAAGGCCTACATGGCAATACTGAAGTCCCCCAGTTATTGTAAGCAAGAAGTGCTGGGACAGAAGCAGCATGGAACTCCATATGGACTAATCTGACTGCCCAGCAAATCAGTAATTAGTGTCAGCATAATTAGTAAGACCCCATATATCAAGTGCGTTTTAAATCTAAACACATACTACCCAGCTTAAACCTGATCTGATGAGGGGTATGTAGAATGAAGACCATCAACCACTACTTGCTCTGCATATTCAGAATCAGAGAAAAAAAGGAGGGATTCTAAGAGTGAAAGAATGTCTATGAGATTTCTATTCAAAGTAGGAGCCTTTAATCCCAGTCACAGATACAAGCTTCCCACACAGCAATTAATTAAACTGTCTTGTTGCTCAAATGGGAGTTAGAAAGGATATAGCAGAACAAGCTTTAACTAGAACTGTTGACTCAAAAGAACAGAAGGCAGTGGGAAACTCGAGAGCGGAAAGCAATCCTGTTTGATGAACACATGCTCACTGGTATCCTACACACTGCTGGTATGGAAGTCACTGCAAAAACAATGGTAACTGACATCTTCCTTGGCAGCACTTCAGCTGTCTCTTTCCTTCTGAGTACTCACAGCTACCTGCTTTTCCTAACTCAGGAGGCAATAAAGCATCACATTTCAGAATAAACAAAGTTACAGAAGGCAAGAACACTCGTTTGGGAGAAACTGTTCTGTAGCTGTAAACAACTTTCTTCCCACTAGCATGCAGCAGCTAAGGGAAACGTGCTTGCGCTCCCAAGCTAACAGAGCTATTTCTCATGCGCTAATCACCTTTTCACATGCAACTATTCAGGAGTATCTGTACTATTTGACTCAGCTGCATGTCAGGGTTTTAGTTCTCAAGAAGGACAGATCAGCCAAGCTAACCAGCTGGCTCAGAGGAAGGCACCTGCAGGACAGTTGAGGTTCACTGAAACAAACACTGGAATCAAAACAGCAGAGCATCATAAATGCCTCAACAGTGCATTCAACGATAAATCACCTTTATTACCCACTCTGCAAACATTCCCCTAAAAGCAATAAAGTCACATTATGTGCTCCTTGGGACAATAAGCCAAGCAAGAGCCGTATGTCATCTTTTGCTTGAAAGATGATGGCAGATACAGCAGATTACTTGGTTTTGGGAAAAATCAATGAATAAAAGCTCTTCATTTGCAGGGCTCTCAGTAGCCAAATGGCTGCTAATAGAGATGGCAAGGGAACGCTCTCCTAGATACAAGTCCATTTGTCAGCTCAGAAAATTAATGTCTGCCCTTAGCTTCAAGAAAGTGAGGAAGCAGTGCTACCGTGAGATGATTATTTAACATAAACAAGATTATCTAAGTCTGTGATCTAAAGAGCACGTATTTTATATAATGTACCTAATCTTATTTCCCAGAATGTAGCCAAGCAGTACTTACCAGAAGTCTCTGTAGAGGGGGGTGAAGAAAGGCTCCTCCTGAAAATATGCTCAGTGTTTTCTGTACCAGAAACCTTCAACGTATCTGAAGTTTAGAAACAAAAGTTACACAAATACAAGGGAGTCCCTAATGAAATGAGTTTCACTGAGAGCAAGAACCTCTCAAAAACCACTACCAAAATCTAACATATAGATTCAATACATTCTGAAACACCATTTTTGGACGATATGTTTTAACCAGCCTTCTGTTTTTAATTATTTTTTCCTCTGAATCTGGACAGACAAATTCAGCACACATTGTTTTCCTAAGTTAAACTTCCACATCAACACTGCAACACAAAAGCCTGCTCCGCTATTACCTCCGGTACAGAATTTTTGCAACTTCTCCTATGGGGCCAACATTAGATGCCACTTTTTATTTCTTCCTTCCACCCCCAGTATCCTTGACAGCACATTAATAATCTCTTATTAAAGCTAAGGTTGATCCGAAGACTTCAAACCTGAAATTGATCAGTTAAGACAAAGCCTAGCTACTCTGATCAAACAAAAAGCCTCTGACAAACAGCACAACAGCAGAGAGCAGCACAAAGACTAACTGCCCATATCCAGAAATGTTACCCATTTCCGATGCTTCCCCAGCTTTCTCAGACTTCTCTCCACGCTCGTCCTCTGACACACTGGACACCTGTCTTTTTACTGCTTTACTTGAACTTCCTCCCGATGTGACGCTTGCCACAGAGACCAGTGGGATGGCTTGGTTCTGCTGCAAAAAGCAAGGTGAAAACGCAAACATGAGCACCCAGCCCACTGCTTCCATTTGTCTTGCAAGACAGACCTGCAGAAAATACCACCTTACTAAATGGACTGCACAAGTACACTAGGGATACACTTTAGCCTTTCCTACCTCAGACATCTCTTTTAAAGTAGCTTTTAAGCTACACTCACAGCTCCCTTTTACTAAAGTCACTATCCCATATATCACAAAAGCTTATTACAGAAAAAGCAATACTCCAATTAACTAGATAGAGCTTCTGGAGGGAAGAAGCATTGGGAAGAATGCAGTTCTCCATCAGAGGAGCAGAAGAATCTATTCAATTTCCAGTCGCTGCAATCTGTTCATGTAGTAACAGTACAATGTAACATAGTTAATGAAGTACAAGGAACACAGCCTGGACAACCTCAGGTAGATAAAGTGACCCCTGTGGGTTGGAATAATGGATATGAGTTTGGTATTCCATTGTTAAAAGCCAAAACATCAGATACGTGATCAACCTTGTTTCTGCCTCCAAAAAATACCCCTTCACAAAGTTTTACCTCCCTACACATCCATCCCTAAGCACCAGCACAGGATACGTATTATGGGCTGGTTACCTTCCCTCTCAAGTATTGCCATGATTAAAATAACATGCAATATTTACTTTATAATCTTCTGAAACAAGCAAAACCTCTCTATGCCAGATCACTGACAGGCTGTGTAATAACAGCAACGTACCCCAAACTTACACAATTGAAGAGCTCAGTAGTCAGCCCAAGGTAGTTGTGCAAGGCAAGGAATGTCACCCTCTGCAGCCTCACCATGATGATCTAGAAATGAGAAGTCAAAGGCAGTAGGAATGGCTTCAATATTCTCCCACACCCATTCTTGCATTTAGATACAGTCAATAGCATCAGAGCATTTGAAGGCATTTCAAACAAACCACAGACTGCCCCCTAAACAATAAGAGCTGAAATTCCTTGTTAGCAGATGACAAATTAAGGCAAATTAAGATTAAAGCAATTTACCAAAGGTTTAACCATCACTTGATGGAAACAGTGAAGTAACAAAAACAGAAAAGTCTTCCCAACACCAAATACCACTTCTCATTTTTTCCCCCGTAAACATCAGCAACAAAAATTAGAGTGAGGAGTCTCGTTTCAATTTTGTTTGGTTGGGTTTTAATTCTGCTTAGCAGTGCAGCTCACCTGTACCACTCTAACAAGAGTTTCAGGATATTTCTGGAAGACATCTTGAAAGGCACTTGCTGGAAGTCGCAGTATATTGGATGGAGTGGCTGCCCGGGCTGAGACTGTTTTGTACGGAGCAGGGTGACCCTAATAGAAAGTTGCAGAACCGTAAGTCAATTCCACTCATTCCCTGCCCCATTTCTTTCCAATTGCTTGCCGAATTTCTCCTTTGATATTGCACGTCCCTGGGAGACACCACCTGAGCACAAAAGGCCCCGACCTGGTGCCCCGTGCCCTCCACTTGGTGTAATGAGGGCAACACGGTCAGGTGAATTCACACAGGCATTTTCACCAGCACTACATCGAGGGAGAGGAAATAAGAGCTACAAGGAGGTGTATCAGGTTAAGGAGATGTGGCTTGTCTACCTCTCAAGTCTGTCACAGTTTTATTGCAGGCAGAGCCAGGCTTCAAACTTTGTTAAGTACAGAATGGAACATGGCCAAAAAACCCAAAACTAAACAGGCGGACTTAATGTGTTCTAAAGTAAATACATACATATGTGCGAAATATTCCACACCACAAAGCCAAGCAGCTACTGTGCACTTCAGATGAAGTGGATCTAGGCCATTCTGCCTTACAAGAAGAATAGATGGGTGAACAAACCAACAAGACAAACCTGAGTTTTAGGATTTTTCTCTTTAATCAGAAGTTTACCAAAATCTACTGGCAAATACACGCATGGGACAGTCCACACAACGTTCCTTGCACCCCACCAATAAAGACTCAGAAGAGTATTTGGCTCCCATTAATCCATCTTCCAATAGAAGCACTGAATTATCTGCTATTTCTAAGGTAGAAGCAGTCCCATAGGCACTGAACAGCCAAACATGATCACTGCAGAAGAATTCTTTGCCTTAAGAACACAGCAGCACCAGAGCAGACACGTTCTGTATGACAGCAACCACTGCAGCAAATAACACCACAGCTCTGTCTTGCTGGTCTGGAAGCAACCAAGAAGCAGGTTCTAAAATTAAATTAATTGGAACCAATTTCTTAATTACACCAACTTCAGCTGACCTTTTTATACAGTCTGGGGACGGTATTAATAGATTTGATTTTTAAGTTCTGGAGGGATTTGCAGTTTTAAATATCTCTTTGATCTACAGCGTAGAGCTACAAGGTTTCTCCCAGCTCCTCTCGGTTCCTTCTGCTTAAAATAAAGACATTAGCAAGTGACATTTCTGTGCTTTTTCTGTATCCGAAATAAACGTAACACCCCTCTTCTACAGAGCTCAGCTCCTAAACAACGCCATCCTTTGGAATTCCTCTTACACTAAATGTAAAAGAAATATACATCCAACATACTACATACTATACATACAAGTTCTGTTTAGAGATTCTCTGCCAACTGCATTTTCTACCGTGCTCTGCCAAACACACAGGGAAAAACTAAAGGCACCTCTTAAATCTTCAGTTGTTGGACAAAGGGTGAGCATGAGTCATAGAGTGGCCTGGGTTGCAAAAGCCCACAGTGCTCATCCAGTTCTAACCCCCTGCTACGTGCAGGAACACCCTTGTTTGTGAAGTTTAATAGTGTCCCATAACAGTTACTAAAAAGGCAAAATAAGCACAGTGTACCACAATGAAATGGTCCACACTCCACCCAGAGAAGGCTTTTGTTTCCCTCCCTGAGCAGTGCTGACAGTCGCTGAGAAAAGCAGACTAAGGATAATAACAGATAATGATGCAGCAGCCCTTTCCTCCAAAGAACAGCCCACCCCAACCGATTTTCAGCATATAATTGTTCCTTTTCCAGAACCCTGTGTGAGAGCAGCCTGCTTTGGAAAGAGCCAAGCACCAAGTCTAATAGGGTTGGGATGTGCTAAAAGCTGTCAGAGGAGTGGAAAGAGGAAACGTTCCTGCAATTGTCAGTTCTCTACAATATAATGCAACCAGCCCCACGGAAAATACTGTGTTTAAATTGCACAGCTTCACATTCCTTGCAGCCTCTCCTGTGTGACAGTAAGGTACAATCCACAGCAAGGTAGGGTTTGGGTTGTTTGGGTTTTTTTAAACAGAGAACTTTTTGTTCTCAAAGCAGATAGCTATTTCCATCTGCCTTGTTCTAAGAGCTGTAGAGCAATTCGGCATTGCAGGTGACAAAAGCCAAACTAAAGTAGTCGTTGAATCCAGATGACAACCAAGGGTCAAATGGAAGGGACCTTTAAAATAATCCATTTCCAATTCCCTGCTACAGGCAAGGACATCTCCAACCCCACCCAGCCTGGCCTTGAGTGCTGCCATGGAGGGGGCATCCACAGCCTCACGGGGCAACCTGCTCCAGTGTCTCACCACCCTCACAGTAAAGAATTTCTTCCTGATATCTGCTCTAGATCTACCCTCTTCCAGTTTAAAACCACTTCCCCTCATCCTGTCACTAATAATATGAACAATTTGTTTATTAGATTCTCTTCATCTTAGCTATCAACACCTTCCAAATAAGCACTCGAGTGCTTCTGTGTTATTGAACATGATGAATCCACCACCTTCAGTTCAGGCATTCTGAAATAAGATACAGTGACAATTCAGAAAACCCATAGCTGTAACTGCACCTGAAACAAAACCCACACCAGTAATTTGTGCAATAAATAGGAGCAGCCAGCACTTAGCTCATCTTGCTGCGTGCCAAAGAGCACAACCTTCAGATGGTCACCAGCAACATTAACATATTAGGAAAAAATTAAATCCATCAACCAGCTTCACAGTCTAATTACAATAATAACAGCTGTCAGATTTGTTTTCATTAGAGCAGATAAATTCAGTAAGTGATAAATCAAACTGCATAAAAGCTAGGAATTCTGGGCTCTGCTCTGGTCCCTCTCCTGACTCCCTTTCAACCTTGAACAAATCAAACTCTCAGTTTTTCCAGCAGCAAACAAGTAATTGTTTACATGAAAAGCTGCTGAGAAACAGTCAGTGATATCCCGAAAGGAGAAAAAGGATTGGTGAAGACATTCATCATTCTGACCCTTTCAAAGCTGACTTTCCCCCACAGCAGGTTCAGCAACACAAAGCAGCAGTGCAGAAAACTGGCACATACAAGGACTTACCGTGATGACATCAAGGATGCTGAGAAGACTGTGGACACTGTCTCCTGCCAGCACCTCCTTAACAATCACTTCTGTGCCATCCTGCAGCATAACAGAAAAAGGAGCAAAACAAAAGTATGTGCAGAAGTCACAAAATTTGAGTAAATTACAAACAACAGCAAAAGCCATAAAAACTAAAGTTAAACCTGAAAAGTCAAGAAAAATATCATATATATATATGTATACACACATGCTAATCCAAGTTGGCAGAAGGGATTGCAAAGGTTTGCACCTAGCGTTTTAAGACTCATCCAAAACACAAGCTATCATTTCTTCTCCCTCTCCTACCCAAAAGTGAATCTGGATGTACCACCTTCCAGGCAAACCCCCCTAACTAAGAGGCCAGAACATTCTGGGATGAAATACATGTGCTCTCTTTTATTGCCACCATCCCGTTTTATATACCTATTTTATATAAATGAGAACGTTTCCAACAATATCAGTCTTGCACTCCAGTCTGCTGCAGTAACTATGCAACTAGAGCATGTGAGGATAACTTAGGAGACTGAGCTAAACATGCTCTTTGGAAGCCGTGCAGGACCACAGCTGAAAACACTGACATTTATACATACCACAGCCCTTTTCTAAATCACTATGCTTCAAATGTCACTTTAACCAATGCTTAATGATTCATGCCAACATATGCTACGCTAACGCATGTAACCCAAGAACAATGGCTCAGTTCATTCTTACACTTTCTTGAACACAAACTTCCAGCTTTCCATCTTGCACAACATAGATGCTGTTATCCAGCTGCCCGGGACGGAAGATGTATTCTCCTTCATGCAACTGCACAAAAAACATGTGCTTGCACAATTCCAGAAACAGAGGCTTCTCAAAGTGACCAAGAACCCTGCAGGAAAGACAAGTAAATATCAGCTTTTTTCTCCCTTTTCTACAAAGGGAAACCAAAAGCTGGCACCGCACCTGGAAAACCCATCCTTAATCAGCACAGCCCTCATGGAAGGCTCCAGAGGAATCTGTAGCATGGCAATAGGTGAAAAACTTCCTCCTAAGATACAACCTAAACCTCCCTGTCTCACTTTAAAACCATTCCTCCTTGTCCTATCGCTGCCCACCCTCACAAACAGTTGCACCCCCTCCTGTTTATATGCTCCCTTCAAGTATTCAAAGTTCACAATGAGGTCTCCCCACAGCCTTCTCTTTTCCAAGCTAAACATGCCCATTTCCATCAACCTTTTTTCTTAGGAGAGGTGCTCCAGCCCTCTGATCCTCTTAGTGCCCTCCTCTGGACTCACTCTAAGACTCTAAGAGCTTTGCATCTTTCTTGTGCTGGGGGCCCAGGCCTGGACAAATTACTTGTCTAAAGGGAATTGTAAGAACGCACTAGCAAATTGGTTCAAGTTAGCAAAGCTTTACCATACCTCCAAATTTAGGCACTGAACTGACTCACTGCCTCCTTTCCCTCCCTTCCACCCCATCTTTTTGTGCTTATTCACTCCGACCATACAGAGATAAAATTTAAAGCTTTACATGTGGTTGAAAACACTCATATCACTTGAATAGCCATAGAAAGCAAAATCCAATCCTACATTTCCAATTAACATTACCTAACATTTTTAAGCATGTACAGGACTTCCGATGGCAAATGAGAATTCTTTACATCAAATTCTGTCAGGTCTGCCTCTAGCAGAGAGGGAGGTGGCTCTTTTGGCTGCAGAGTTGGACATTCTTTCTTAATACGCAGAATCCTACAAAGGAAAACAATGAAAGTTCAGGATGGCATCCTATCAGTCTTAGCAGCCAGCTGTATACTGACACCAGTACACACTGCACTGTTGCACATTATCAAAGAAATAAAACCATAGTATTCCACTCCACAACTGTTCTTTCTTACCAAAACTAGAGACACTGCTCAATGTGAATTCTCCCCTTCCCCAAAGCCCATTTACCTTTTAGCCAAATTCAAAACTTTGGCCCTTTTCCTCATCCTCTGACGAGGCACAGTGTTCCCAACCAGAGAGTTCGGAATAGTTGAAACCTAGGAGGAAATAGTAAAAGCAGAAACATTCACTAAAACGAGAAAGCAAAAACACCTGCTCCAACCCTGCAAGGGGTTCGACCTTTCTATCAGAGCGAAGCATTCCTACCAGGCTTTGAAGGAATGGAACAACACCTACTCCAGGATCACCTTCCTTCTAGACAGAAAGTAGCATATGTTTTGATCTTGATAAGAAACTAATGCAGTCATAATGGATGGTGGGAAAAAAAAAAAAACACACTCTAGCTGTACATCTCTCACTCAGAAACACTTAACATGAGGCAGAGAAATAATACTGAAAGCTCCAGTACTCCTACAGTAGGCTATGCAGTACTCCTATGCAGCCAGCCTTTCAACTCGCTTTTCACTGTAACTAAGTGCCACCTTATGGAGAATTGCAACAGCTGCAAGGTCAAGCATTACTATTTCTCCCACCAAAAGAACAAAATCAATGCACAGTTTGGAGACATTCCTCTCAATTCTTTTTGTTGTTGTTATTATTGTCACAAAAGCCTGGATTTTTACCAAAAACACACTCAGTGTTCAGCTGAAAGTATCAGTTTACAACACTGATACCCTACATCTCTTTTAGGAAACAGAAAGGAGAAGTTTAACCTCTTCTCCCCTTCCTTTCCCCCCCCCCAAAAAAAAAAAAAAAAACAAACAAGATTTTACCATGTGCAATTCTAGGGAGCTTTTATACTGTATGTAAATACCTGTATTACAGAACATGAAGATGTAAGGTGGAATGATACAAAGATGGTAACAGATATTCACAAGGTTATTTAGAAGGAAAAACTCACCAATATGGATGCCTTTGCTGGGAAATGCTGAAGCAATCTCTACCAGGGAGCAATCTCCAAGAGATGCTGCCTTAGTGGTGGTCAGCCTTAAAATGAGGTCTAGAAGAGGTGGAGTCAAGCTTCACTCCTTCTAGGAGCACAGCTAGATTACCCTCACCTGTGCTCCCACAGCTGACCCAGCACTTGCCTCAGCTGATTAATCAGAGGTTCAGGCTGTGATTACCAATTTCCCATACACTACATTATTAAATTAAGAATTTATGAAGTACGACCCAAGAACAACTAAAAAAGAACAACACTGTGATCAATTACTGAGCCCAAATATTTGAATTCATCTCCACAAAGCCTCGGTGTGAGCACACCTGTGCTCAGGAAGGTTGCCCCACTTAAGACAGGGCTCCTTCCCTCCCACCATGCCAAACATTCTCACCTTCCTCATGATCTTCCGCCCATAGAACATCACTTTGTCTCGCTTGCGAAATCTGTATTGAGGAGCTTGTGGTTGAGGTTGTCCTAAAACAACAAGGAGCTTCATGTCAGAAACCACCTCAGTGCCTCAGCACATTTACAAATGACACCAAATTGTGTGCTGCAGTTTATGTGATAGAAGAAAGGAATGATCTGGACAGGCTGGAGAAGTGGGCCCACATGAACCTAATGAAGTTCAACAAGGCCAAGTGCGAGGTACTGCACCTGGGCTGGGGCAATCCCAGACACGAGCACAGACTGGGAAAAGAACTCTGTAAGAGCAGCTCTATGGAGAAGTAGTTGAGTACTTACGGGATTGTTTCACTCTTCTGTAAACAACAATCACAACAATTCCTATCAGGAACAGCGCAACTGCAGCTCCAATGGCGATTCCAGTCAGCTGTGAGAGGAATTCATAGGAAAAGAAAGCTGTAACTTCCATAGCTGAAAGCTATTCTTCATTTCTGGAGGACTAAACAACACTTAGTTCAGCTGTCTGAACGCCAACTGTATTTGTGAATACTTCAGTTTTAACTAAAGCATCACACATGTGAGAAGCTTAAATTTAACTACATCAAAGCTGTACATTACCATAGTACTCTGTATTCTGTCTTCTACAAACTGAAGAATTCCACTTGCTGGCATGGCCTGGCACAAAAAGAAAGGTGAAATTAGTTTCCCGCAGCTGGCCAGAAGCCTCCATACAAGCACCTATGCCTGGCATACACAACACCATTTGTTTTCCAGTGTCTTTCTTCCAATTACCATCCACTTTGAAAACACAACATCTTCACTCCTGACCCTTTCCCACTGGAGTTCCATCTGGTGACAGCACTATAGATTCCTAAACAACCCTAACACAAAATCAGACGGGGAGGTGTTGACTTCTGTTATGGCTTTACGTTACTCAGAGCAATAAGGACAAGAGCTGAATGTAAATGTTACAAGACTAAGAAAACAAACCAGAAAATGACAGATGAAATTCAACACAAAGTTATGTGCATGGGGAAAAGCTCCATCTCAGGTGTGCAGCCCTGGAACCTGTGCTGAGTGCTGCTGTTCTGGGCAAAAAGCTGCAAGTTGTAGAAATGCCAGGAAAAATTTGGAGTGTGGGGAAAAAAATAAGCAACCCAAATATAAGAAAGAAGTAGGAAACCAAATGAGTGCAAGAACAGACACGTCACCCTGTAAGCCTCAAGTCGTACTTGAACCTTAAGTTCTGGAACCAGTTTTTGCTCTCAGTTCCAAATCCAGATGACCTTTTAATTTAGCTTTGTATCCTAAAGAAAAATGGAAGCACCCACAGAGTCACCAAACCAGTCTCTCTCATAGAAGTTCATTCCAGGTTCACAGGGCAAGCAGAGTCCAGCCTGTCCAGTCGGCATATGTGGAGCTGAGTGTATTTTCTTAGGTTGCTTTAACACAACCTATTAATCTACTCAGCACACAACCCTGAGAAGGCCCACACTCCATTGGAGAAAGACAAAACCATAGGCTAGTAGTATATATTGGCAGGAATACTGTCTGTGTTTTCTAATGTTTGACTCCCATTTTCTTAACAAAACTGTGGCTGGTAACAAAAACACGCAGCTATTGAAATAACATTTACACCCATCCGGATTACCAAGCACAGAACAAGAAACCCAGGCATGTCCTCCAAAACTCCCCATTGCAATCAAAGGTAAACAGTGAGACATACCCCACACAGGGAGGGGTGCCAGGTGGCGATTGGCACAGCGCTCAGGAGCTGACATGAGTGTTCCTCAGAATACAGACTTCCTTGTGGCTCCCAAATGCAGCTGACCACACGCTGCAGCTTTGGCCACAAGTGCTGAATCTTCACAGAACACCTTTTATTCGCTTATCGCTATGCTGGATGCATCCTCTAGTTCTAAGAAAAGCACTTCCTGTTGGGGGCCTTGTCTGACATTACTAGGAAAAGCAAGATGTGTCTTAAGGAAGATTAAATGCAATGGCTGAAGAGCTCCCCGATCCTTCCTCAGTCTAACATCGGACCACCGAAGCGAAATGCTTCAGCTGTGCCGTTCTGCAGACACATCAAACCACGAGGCACCACGTGAATGGTTGGCAGGAAAAATAAGTAAATACACACAAAAAGTGGGACCGAACTGGACATTTTTGGAAGGACTAAACCCTGATCAGGAAATGCTCTGGAAAATAAAAGCAATGTGTCTGGAGACGTTACCCAAGAGTTATCAAATCAGGCTGTCCTGGTTTCAGCTGGGACAGAATAGATTGTCTTCGTAGCATCTGATCCGATGCTGTTTTGGCTTTAAGAGAAGGAAAAGCTGCTGACAGAACACCAGAACACCAATGCTTCAGCTGATGCTGGGCAGTGCTGTATGGAGCCAAGGATACTTCAGCTCCTCATCGTGCCCCTCATAGTGCCCTGCAGGGGCTGGGAGGGGGCAGGACCAGGACAGCTGAGCTGAGTGCGCCAGGGGATGCCCCAAATCACACAGCACTGTGTGAGAACTATAGAACTGAGGGAGCTGGATGGGGGGCAGCTGAAGGGCTGCACAGCTCTGAGCTGCTGCCACAACCACAGCAAGAACCTGGAAATGCTGGAAGAGAAACGAACACACGAAAAGTAGCATCAAATCAGTTCATACCTCAAAGCCGGTGCCGTTGCCTTCCTCTTCCATGGCTGGAGGTGCAGCAGGAGGGAAAAAATGAAATAAAACGAGGAGAAATGACCAAATGAAGAGACAACAGGAACACGGACCGGTTCTGCACTGCAGGGCAGCCCGTGCTGAGGGGGGCTGCGGGCTGTCAGTCGGTCGGTCGGTTGGTCGGTCAGCGCTGCGGGCTGTCAATCAATCAGTTCTGCGGGCTGTCACTCAGTGCTGGTCTCGCATCGCTCCCATCTCCCGCACCGGACGCCGCACTAACAGCCGTTCCCGGCCCGAGGCGCGGCCCACCGGCGGAGGGGAAGTTGGAAGTTGGAAGTTACCACACGGACCCGCCGGTCCAACCGGGCGCCGCGGGGAGACCGGTGGGACCGGCCGAGCCCGGACAGCCCCGAGTTACCGCCGAACCCGACCCGAGCGCAGCCGGTCCCGTCACCCGCTGCTACAGCCGGTACCTCCTGCCGGAGGGTCAAAGGTCAGCGGCGGAGCCGGGGCGAAGGTCGCACCGCCACCCCCCGCCAGCAGCGCCGAGCGGGCGCCGAGCCCCGCCCACTCCCCCGGTTCCTCGTTGCTGATTGGCGCATGCGGCTTCGCGCCCAGTGGCCCGCGGCGTGCACGGTGTAAGATAGGCGCTGCCGATTGGCTAACGCGCTTTTGCCAATGGGAGCAGGCGATGTTGGGGTGTGGGAGCCGCGCGGATCGGGCCTAGCGCTGCTCCGCCCGCCGTTCATCATGGGGCTGCTCACCGAACTGGCCCGCGGGCTGGTGCGGGGCGCCGACCGCATGTCCCCGTTCACCAGCAAGCGCGGCCCTCGCTCCTACAACAAGGGCCGTGGAGCCAAGAAGATGGGCGTGCTGACCTCCAGCAAGAAGTTCATCCTCATCCAGCAGATGGTGCCGCAGTTCGTCGTGCCCGACCTGGCGGCCTTCAAGCTGAAGCCGTACGTGTCGTACCGCGCCCCGCGGGGCAGCGAGCCGGCCCTGACGGCCAGGCAGCTCTTCGACGAGTTGGTGGCGCCGCGCATCGAGAAGGACGTGAAGGACGGAACGTTCGACCCGAACGAGCTGCAGAAATACGGCTTCGAGCCCACGCAGGAGGGGAAACTGTTCCAGCTCTTCCCCAAGAACTACGTGCGTTAATGGGCCGGGCTGCACCAGGCGCTGCATAGACTGTGAAGAGTGAGCAGTCAACTGGGCCTGCAGCTGCTGCTCGGGACGGTTTGATCCACTGAGTATTAAAAGCGAGTCGTTCCGCTGCGTCCTTCTGCTGTGTCTGATTTCAATCGCTGCGGGGAATTGGTTTCCTGTCAGACCGAGGAAGGTGTTGGTTTCTCTGCTCCGTGCCCGTTGTGGCGCTGTGTGGGTGTGCGGCTGTCCTGCTGTTGGAGCTGCTGAGCCCACGCAAGGAGCTGCACCAGTCTGGCTCCGGGCTGCTCCCGACTTCCAGGAACGGGGCAGAACTGCCTCCAGCAGCTTCCTGGCTGTGGAAGGAGCTGCTGGGAGCTGATGGCTCATCAGCGCTGCCAACACCAGCAGCAAGCTCAGCTAGAAGCAGAATACCTGAATTCACCCCTAGACAATATGAAGCGTAACATGGGACAGGCCTCCAACAAGGCCTTACCGCAAACTGAGCACGGATTTGTAGCTCAGATCAAATGTCACAACTGTGATATTTCCCAAGGTTTACAACCAGTGTTTGGAATTCAATCAAGATGCAGTTCATAGTTAGAATCGGTGCCTGGCCTTAGCAGTGCAGCTGCTTCAAATCTCAAGATGAAATACATCTTGAAAATTGTGTGTGTTTTTTAGACATTGTCCTTGAGGAGTGATGTTGTACTGTTCACCCAATGAAATACATGCAGTGCTTACAGTTCTGTGCAACCGCTGAAAGTAGAAACAGATGCAGTCAAAAAAAAGGTGTTGGAGATGATGTGTTTGTCTCTGATAGACAAGTACCTGCAGGGCTCCTCTGCTTGGAGGCTGAAAACATGAAAGAATCTGGGCTGGTGCATGACAAGGCTGAAGCTCTTCAGGTGAACCGAACGGCCAAGATGGGAAGTAGGAAGAGTCAGCAGGTGACTCCATGGCGGGAGCAGCTGTAGTGTTGTTCAGGACTCCATCCTGAGTCACAACCTCTAGAGAAGGGAGAAAATCGCAGTGCAACAAAGCATGTGTGATCAGTATTGGGTTGTACGCAACACAGGCTTTAAGTTTAGTGATTGTAAACAAAGTGTGAAGGACCTGTTCTAAAATCAAAACAGCCAGGAAACAGAAATCGCTTGTATTGATTTTTATTTTAGAAACATCCAAAAATACGGTGTTTTTGTTTTTGTTTTGTTTAACAAAAGCTCTTGTTCACATTACTGGTATGAATGTAACAGCACTCGACAAGTTGGTTTGTTTAAATACACGTTCAACTTTGAAATAGGAATTTCAAAGCAATACAAATCTTATCTGCTGTACCTGCTTTAGATGCAGCGCTGTTACAGATGCTTGTTGCTGGTGTTTCTTTCCCTCCAGGACCCTCAAAAAGAAACCATGCAAGCTAGAAGTCCCTTACCTAAGTTTAAACTGTTTTGGTTTGCTTTCAAGAAAGGTAATTAAGAACAGAGAGAATGTTCCAGAAACGGTGTTTTGCCAATATTTCACAGTGAAAGACAGAAAGCGAATGAAGCAGCCACTCCTGGAGGTAGGTAGGGCAATGTTGATCAAATTTTGGTTTCTGTAACTTATTTTGAACTTAAAAGATGGTAGGAAACATTGCCTGTATTTTTTGGAGGTTTTGTTCTTAAAGCTGTTCACCTTAAAAATAAACAAACAAACAAAGCCCTGTAAGATCTGGACTTCAGACCTACACGCGAGTCTCACTGCGGAGGACAGAAAAAGATGAGTTGGATACCTAAAGTGTGTGGGGAGGGGCAGGGTGGGTTCAGTGTGGCACTAAGATATAAGCAGGGCTCACTACACAGCTTCTACCAAACCAATTTTTGCTTAGCTTGGACAGCGATAAAATGAGATTGCATCCAGGTGAGGAGTCTGAAGTAAAATCAGTGTGCAGGCTCACCAGAATCCTTAGAAAAAAAGCCCTGCTCAGAATGAAGCCTCCTATCACTGAACTGCTCTCAATCCTCTCAGTCAGTCTGGAGTTCTTTCTTAGAAAGAATTTCTCTTTATTAAAGGTCACGGTAAGCACCGCACTGTCAGCATCTGAGCGGTCTGTGAGTCTCTAAGTATGTACCAGTTTGCAGATCACACAGGCTACACACACACACCTAAGCCTCAACTCAAGGGCTTTTTTCTGAGGAATTCAGGAAAACCTCTGACCACAAACTGCGTCTGCGTGTAGCAGCACAGACAAGCCTGGTTTGTTTTGGAAGGAGGAAAATAGGCTTAACAGATCAGTCATATGAATGCAAACCAGCTCTGAGGGGATTCAAATATACTGCATGAACAAGAAGCCTCTAAAAGAAAGGCTGTCCTACTTTGAATTAGTACACTAAGGGAAAACTAAATAAACATGTCTGTGCTTGGCCACACTTCTCAAAGCAAAGGCTTTCCTCAATTAAAAACATTGTGAAATTATTCCACCATTATCGGCTCTTAAAGACTCACAAACTCAACAATATGAATTGTAAAAAAAAAAAGGAAAAAAGGAAAAAAAAAAAAGGAGAATGTTAGCTTAGATGCTTATGTCAGCACAGCAGCTTTCCTACCCCCTTTACATTGGGACTTGTCAGTGCCAACTTTCAGCTCCTTTCCGATGGAGATCTAGTACCGGCCCTCTCTGCAGCAGTAGCCAGGTTCATTTCCCACTTCCAGACATGTAGGATGTTATCATAGAAAGAACACGTTGCTACAATGCTTGTTGCTTTTGGACTGTCTGCAGACCTGACTGAATCACCAGTTCCACTTTGGCCAATTCCATTGGATCTCTTTACTCCCAAGACAGAACTGCTGGCTGACTCAGGACCATCCTCTCTGTCGGCACCCCCACCCAAGCCTGACCCCTCCTTTAAATCAGGTTTCCTACCCAGGTCAGGATCCCCAGACAACTTAGGACCCTCCTCTGCTTTGAGCTGCAAGGCAGGGCCTTCACTGTCCTCATCCAATATCACATCAAAAGTAGCTGTAGGAGACTCATAAATTATCTTCAGGTTTCGGACCTGCAAATTTAGTCTCTCATCTCCTTCCTCTGCCCGTGCCACAGGCTGCTCCAAAGGCTGGCACAGAGCAGCAGAGTCCTGTAGTGCAGCCAAGGAATCCCTCGGACACAGCCTCGACCAGTCAGCCCCGTAGGCCAGAGAATTGTGCAAGACATAGGATGACAGGATGACACATTCCTCCGTGTTTTCCGCTTTAAAAAACAAATAAATGATGACATGAGCAGAAAGCAAGGTGTGACACAGCTTGTTGCAGACGGCTTAGGAACCATTTCAGCCCTGACCAAGCCATACAGGAAGAGCTGTCCTATCCCACCGCTCAGGTTAACGCCTTCCTTACAACAGCCAAGCATTCAGGAGGAACAAAGCACCCTGCTGCTTCTGACACTTCAGCCACCTCCCACTAGCTTTGATTTTCCCCAGTTCAGTGAGCAGACAGAAAAAGGATTAATGTGCATGAGGTCTAAGAGCTCCATTATTCAAAATACATAAATAGGCTCAAGACAGATCAGACAGTGATCTCAAATGAGACAGAAATATGACTAAGTTTGCTAGACGAGGTTCTGGTTATTAATAAATTGCAGATGAGTCTTTCCCATGGACTTTCAGCATCTCACTCTGATATTAAATGCTCACCAAGTTCCTCCCTTCCCTACACAAAAGAAATGAGATCCTCATTTCACAAGCTGTGGACCTGCCCAAGGTCTGCAAAAACTCAGTAATTCAACCATTTTAGGCATACTATATTTGTAATGTAAATGCACGCAGCTTTATAAACATGTAAATATCTTCAGATTCACATGAAGGGCTTGTTCATGCTATTCTAGATTAACCAGACTGCACAGAACTCCTTTTTCTGAGGCAATAACCCATTTGTAAACTGCATTTAGTTCTGGGCTCCCCAGTACAAGAGAGACATGGCAGTAATAGAGAGCCCAGCGGAGGGCTACAAAGATAAAGGAGGGACTGCAGTGAGTGCCAACACTCACCCATGCTTCCACGGCAGTCAAGGATCTTGAATCCACTCTGCATGCAGGCTGCTAACAGCACAAAATCACAGGTTGGGTGCCACTTCAACCTCCAGACTCCACCTTCAACATGGGTGTCTGCCAGAGGCTGCTTCATGTTCCTGGTGTCCCACAGCAGCACGTGCTCATCATAGCTGGACATGTATCACAAATCAATATGCTGACAAGCAGCAAAGCTGATTCAAGTGCAGCAAGTTCAGAAGACAATGAGGAAATACCACATAACCTTCCCTACCATGAACTGCTAAAGAAACCACAGCTTGAGAAGCAGTACCGCATTTAGGACAACGGAGGAGGCTGAGCACACTAGTGAAGGGCAGCTAGAAGGGATTTACCTGCCAGTAGCCAGAAGGTTCTCCCGGTGGGGACTGCACTGAATGCTGCACACACCCATTGAATGTCTGCAAAAGAGCAATTTACAACAGAAAATATGACACACTATTTGAAATGGGGCTCTTCCTTGAATTTCAAGGCTCTGGGGAGCACATTGCTGCACCAAGAAAGCAGAGGAAGGTGAACAGAAATGTCAGCCCATACTGGGTTCCAGTCACACAATGCAACTGCCTTTCTAGAAAAGAACTTCTAATTGTACTTTATCTTGTCTCAGAGTTTCTAGTAATACTTGGACCATAAACTGCTGTTCAGAGCCCATAGGAATTTCAGCCAAACAACTCCATTCCCAGAAGACTTTATTCTCAACATTAGTATTTCCATAGCAATAATGATCATGAGTGTTTGAAGGCTACGTGTGAAATCTCACTGAAAAGCTGTTCGTGTTGCTCTAATTGTGTTCTACAAGATACCTCAGACCACCAGAAAAAAACAGGGGAAAGAAATTACTTGAAATGAGTGGAGAACAAAACATCTTCTAAGAAAACTTCCACCATAACATACCCACATGCAACACATAGAAAAATCCCCTCAAAAAAGCGAGCAATTGCTTGTCTTGAAGGACACGAAGAAGAAAGTTTCAACCTGAAGCCATCCTGATGAAAAGAGAGAGATTTTCTCTCTCAGTTTCCCCAGATGAGGCAGAAACAAAACTCCACTCATTGCTCGTTTCTGAACGCAGCAGCTTGGGAAGGGACACAATAGCTGTGGGCGCCAGCTGCCGGCATCGCCTGCTTACCTCCTGCTGGTGAACACTGGAGCCTCTGGATTGCATCTGGTGTCCCAGCCTTTCAGCAGGCTGTCATCTCCTCCTGCACAAAGACAGAACACGGGTATCCTGAACACCCCTCAGAAGATCACTGCGAGGCACTGAAGCAGAGCTACTGCTTTTCAGCCCTGGGATATCAGAGCATTTAACAGACATATCAGACCTAATCTGAGGCTCACGTTACTCCTTACCATACAAGACACATACAATAGCAGTGCCCCAGTTTGCTTGTTGGAAAAAATTAGCTTCAAGAGTTCAGATCTTTTTGCTTCTATCTGTATCTCTTACACACCCCAATGGATCACCAGCTTTTTGCCAAGAGCCAGACGAAGTATGGTTTAAAAGATACGGTTTCTCCTAATTAACCCCCATCACTTCCCCCCTATCAGAGAGCCCCAGCTCTTACAAGAAGTGTGATGGGAAGCAGCACACCCAACTCTGCAAAGCAAAATCTCAAGGAACACATTATCCTAAACAAAGCAAACCATCCCCAATACCCCCAAATAAATCCCCAGTACTTACAGACCTGAATAGACAATATCAGTGTTCCAGTAATTAAAAGCAGCAATCCAGGCCTCAAACTTGTGAGCCTCCCACTGGTTCAGGACATGCACAGAAGGTGCAGATTCATCTATGGAGAACAGATTCAGCTTCCCCTCTGAATCACTGCTGATCACCCTCAAAGGGCATCCACTAGAGCAGAACACAGAGAAAACATCAGAAATGTCTGAAACCGATGTGCTAAGTAATCCCTGAGTATAAATCAGCTGCCAAACTCTAGATAGCTAGTACAGGTATCTGATTCAAGTGAGCATCAAGAGAAACTGACACTACGATGAAGGGATGAGTGCATTTATACAGTTATTTCCAGCTTCCCATCTTAAAACCATCCATACTAGTGATGCCTATTCACTGCACATTTATCTGACTGAAACAAAAACAGCCTTGGTCTTCCTTTCCCCTCAGAGCTTAACTTGACTTCTCATGGACTTGGTATTCATTCCCTGACATGAACTGGTCACCTTCCAACAGGTTAGCTGGAACTTTAGGTTCCCATTTTGGTGTCTCAGGGCTTCTTTCCAGTTCTACCTCATATGCCAGTTACTAAACCGTACCAAGGGATCCCATCCTCACCACTGCTCACGTCCTGTGGACCAGTCTAAGGACAAGGCCAGGCGCTGCGCACCGAGATCGACCCTGAAGCACGGCTCCAACATGCAGCTGTTCTTCTACTGGAAAGAAAAGAAACGGGTTAAGAAGGGGAAGGCACCAGATAGACAACGTGAACTGCTTACATCTATGCCAGGTGTGTTTCAGAGATGGACAAATAAGAGACCCACGCCAAGAAGAGATGAAAGATCCCATAGCAACGTACAGTTGTTCAGTAGTAGCAGAAGGACAAACTCTGTGCACCCCCAGCAGCCCCACCACCCTGCTTCCCATCTCCCACTGAACCTCCTTAACGTTTTCTTTCCCTCAGAGAGCAACAAAGTGCAGAACTGAAGCTCTGACTGCGGAATTCCCTTCCAGTCTGGCATCACGGCCACCCACCTCACTGCCTGTCAGGTGGCAGAACTCCACAGCACCCAGCGAGTTTGCAATGCCAACCATGGGATGTTCTGCAACCGGAACGTGGCACCTGAAAGATCCAGCAGTTCAAAAAGTCCTGAATGTAAACCCGGATGAGTTTAAGGAGAAAAGCAATAGCTGTAATTCTTGGGTGCAGAAGGAAAGGGGACCTGACTAAAAAATCTCATGAAGAAAATCTAAGGGTCTTCTAGTTCCCACAAAGCTGCACCAAGGGGGGCACGTCAGTATCTAAAGGGCTGTGAGAAGGGAGGGGGCAGACTCCTCAGCAGGAGCACAAGGGGAAATGGTTTCCAGCTAAAAGAAGGGAGATTTGGACTGGATATAAGGGGGAAGTTTTTACCCTCAGGGCAATGAGGGTTGCACAGAGCTGGTGGTGCCCCTGCAGACAGCCAAGGTCAGGCTGTGCCCTGAGCGCTGATGGAGCTGTGGGTGTCCCTGAGCACTGCAGGCAGTGGGAGCAGATGGCCTTTAAGTGTCCCCACCAACTCAAACGACTGTATGATGCACAAACGCGGCCTGCAGCCCCCCCAGCCCAGCGATACCATTTGATGTCCAGGATGGCAGCCGTGTCTATCCTCTGGATCTCGGTCAGCGGGATGCAGGGCTGCTCCTCGTTGTAGTGGTACAGGTAGAGGCGGCCCGTCCGGTCGCAGGCCTCGTGGCTCCCTCTGCAGTCAGTCTACAGCAGAGATGAGGAAGAAAAGGCCGCGTTTAGCAGCGCTCCGGACACCGCCCCGCCCGCGCGGGGGGCTCTAACTCGGGGTGGCTCTAACTCGGGGTGGCCCAGCGCAGCTCGGCCGGAGGACCCCGCGGGGACCCGCAACCCCCCGCACAGCGCGGCCCCGCTCGGTGCTGAGGCGGCCTCACCGCGGCGGGCGGGCGGAGGTGGTACGTGCCGCAGGCCAGGATGCTGTGCCAGCCCTCCACCGGGCACCACTCCACCGCGTCGGCGCTGAACTCCGTGTCCACCACCTGCAGCGTCCGCGTCCGGCACGGAGCCGCCATGGCGGGCCGCGCATTCCGGGCCGGGCGGCACCGGGAGGCCCGAAGCTCCGACTGCTTCCGGGCCGGGGGCGGGGCGGGCGGGGAGGCGGGACTCGGAGCGAGCGGGGAGTCGCGTGGGCTGTAATAGGGGGCTGTAACAGGGGGCTGTAACAGGGGGCTGTAACAGGGGGCTGTAATAGGGGGCTGTAATAGGGGGCTGTAATAGGGGGCTGTAATAGGGGGCTGTAATAGGGGGCTGTAATAGGGGGCTGTAATAAACAGCAGCCCTTCGGAAAGGCAAGGAGACATTCCTGCCCTTCTCAGATCGTCACCTTGGGTAACAGCACTCCCCGCACTCCCCATTAGGAAGCTTACCGCTCCTTTAAAGCAATTAGCTGTTTCCTTGAAAAGATGATAAGGAAAGTTTGGAAGATCTTGGTACCCACCGGCACTTCAGGCAGCCCGAAGGCTGAGAGGTATAACCATGAATAGATACAAAACGTGCCCACCAAGAAGCTGCACAAGTTGTTGTTCGCTGATGCCTGAAGAACAAGGAGCCACCCAAGGAGTAATAATTAATAACGAAGAACTTCCTGAGCAGCCATTAGAAACATAACATGACATTGGCGTCCACAGCGGGCTGCTGTCTGACACATTGAACACAAGCAAGACCAGCATTGCAACACCAAGTGGAAAGTGAACTCCAATTGAAAACTGAGTGTGACAGATTTCATGTGGAAAAAGCAATGTATTCCATGAAGCACTCAGAGGAAAGCTCTGCTTTCAGAACTCAGCAACTCACCCTCTTGGAGCTGCAAAGCAAAGCAAACAGCTGGCACTGAGCTGCCCAGCTCCTCGGGGCACCGCAATACACCTTTAAGGCAGAAGTGAGACCAGGAAACTTTCAAGTTATACAAAAGAAAACACCTGAAAAGACAAAAACAGGCACACGCTCCACACGTCAAATCCTCGCTACTAAATAAACTGATTCTTGCTTTGACACTTTGTCTTTAAACAAACAACTCCATCACCAAATATTGGGCCATTTACACGTATCTGCACATCAGTATTTGCTGAGCTGCCAGGGAAGCCATGAGGGCAACCACATCCCGGGCAGCAGCTGCTACCTGTGCTTCCCTACAGCTGCTTCTGCACAAGGGCTCTGTGACAAGCCGGCTCAGCTCTCCAGCAGCACTAGAAGCGCTCTGAAGGCAGCAGCACAACCTGCCTGCTCACAGCCATCCCACGTGGCCCCACGCTCTGCCCCAGCTCCTACCAGGTGTGCGTTTCCAACACCCAAACGTGACCGTGCTCTGAAAAAGCAGCTGGCAGGGAAGAGCAGAAAAGCAGAGAGCACACAAGGATTCATTCCAACCTTTACTGGGTTTGCCTTTTTTTTTTTATGCTTTTTAAATATAACTTCCATGCAGAGTTCTCCAGAGCAAGTGCTGATGTCAGAGCCTCCTGGCCTTGGCACAGCCAGACACTTCTAGCCACATGGGAGGAAAAGCTTTTGCTACATGACTTTTCTTTTAAACTTTGAGGCCAACGATGTGTTCTCATCTGCACATTACAGGTAATGAGTCCTATCAAGAATTCCTAACAAAAACTGTACATGAGTTTACAAACGTATTAACATATAAATAATGAGAAGCTTCCTGCCTGGAGCCTCCACAGTAGTCTTTTTGCTTGAGAATATAATACTGGAAGGGTAGACCCAATCCCTTTCCACAGCACCAGTCAGAGCCGGCTTCATCCAGTCAGCTGTTCTGCTCAAGCATCACAGGGTTTTTCTTCTTCAGTGCCTCTGGCTTCAATAAGCAGTCTGTCATTACTGTGCAAAAGCAAGAGTCCAATGCCTTTGAGAAGGAATCCTGCTGCTGAGAGGCCTGGGCCACCCGGTCACCGCTCGGGTCCGAGCTCCTGCTGGAAGGTCCGCTTCTTCTCCCGACAGTGCTTCTTGTGGGCAGGCCAGTCCTTCTGCTGGCACTGCGACCCGCAGTACCTGGCCACCTGGCAGCGGCCGCAGATGTTGAATTCACGTAGCTAGGAGGAAGAAGGCAGCGTTAGCGAGACTGCAGCACCACCAGACCTCCGCCTTTCCCAAGGAGGTTCACAAGCCACCTCTCACTCCTGCCTACAGGCACATCCCAGCACCAGCACCACAACCGCTCGAAGCGAAAGCATCTGTTTGATTTTGCAATGGTTCCCGCAGGGCTCAGCAGACTAAATCCCGACAGCTTCACACGTGTTCTCACACTGCTGCTGTTGTGCAAACATCTCTGATACAGACACAGCCAGCAGGGCTGTCACTGCTGGGCACGGCTATCCAGGCAGCTCTCAGGTACAGACCCAAACAGAAGGTAAAGCTCAAATTCATGTTTCAAATTAAGACACGTTTAAAACTCATTTACTTCCTCCTCAAAAAGACTTAAAATGGGGCATCAAACGATTTTAGCCTGTTCAGCGTTTGTTATCGCAAAAGAAAAGCTCTTATTCCTAGATAAAGACATGGGGCTGATGGAGACGCAGCCCTCAGATGCCCCACTCCATTACCTGACTCCATCTGGACTATGGTGCTCCACTTCATCTGCCCGCAGCAAAGAGCTACAGCTAGCTTTCCTGGCAGCTGAGCACCGAATAAGCGCTGTGCAAGTCCACTCTCTTCACATGAAAGGTCAAGCACGTCATTTTTTTACTCCGCTGCTGTTCAAAGCCTTAAAGTGCTTCCTCCATATCTGATAAAGAAGCCTCAAAGCTCCTTCAAATTCTGGGTCACCAGAGACCTGGAATGCTTCCACCTGCCTTTCTGTGCACATCGCAGCCTTTATTCTCCTCCCAGCAAACCGTCAGGTCATTTCTCATCCCAATTCAACACAATGTTCACTCAAACTGACAACTCAAATCCACATCCTTCCTCTCAGAAGCCCCGATAAACACTTGTGCAGAAGCCTCAAGAGCCTGAATCACAGCAGAAAAAACCCATGCTGAAGAACACCTGAGTTAAAGAGAACTTCTGCCTTTAGCAACTGAATGCAGCCTGCAAAACCCGCTGGTTTTAGAAACAACCTCTCCCCTCCCCTACAGATGCAGCCCAAGCCATCATCTTCACTTCCAGCTCTTTCAAACACACCTGCTTCTCAATCATTGTGCATGGGGGGTAGTGACATTCATAGTATGTGCACGAGTTCTCCTCCTCCTCCACCACATCCCCGTTAGCGTTGTAGTATCGTGTTACATTCAGTACAGGAAACTGCTCTTCTATAGGGTCTGTAGGGAGCTGTTGGATTGCCAGCCAATACAGACTTTGTTCCCTTTAAAAAAGCAAGTACACATTTGTTAAAGAAAGCAGGTAAGGTCACCGTCACACTGAATCTGCTACAGCTCAGACTATACAGTTTGCTCACACACAGCATCCTTTCAGGGTCACATCCTTTCAGGGTTACTCTGGTGTAAATGCAAAGGAATTCAGCCCATGGGTCCCTCACCAAAAATGAACGTTCCTGGGCCTCCCCATCACAGGTGAAACAAGTCCAACCCAATGTAAGGATCTGATGCACTTGGAGTAACATCAGCACAACGTGGTGTGTAGGAAGTTCCCCCAGCCTGCAGTGAGCACCAACAGAAGCTGTTCCCAGGAACTCGTTTTTAATCTAAATACACTATTTCAGATGGAAGCATTTTGCAGCCACTGGCTTTTGCAGGCTGTGTTTGAGCTTCAGTGCCTGAGAATGAGAGCCACGAGCCTGCATGAACCGCAGGCTGAACTCTCCCCAAATGCCACCATTCAAGCAGAAGGGAATGCAGGTTTACTGCTGGACTGTGGTGACGTCTGGCAGAGCAGAACCTCTACGTACTGCCATGGGGTGAGACCGACCATCCCTAGCATGGTCAGCGCTGACTCTGGTCTTTCTCAGACGAGCAATCTGGAACAGCGATGCTATAAGCAGCCCAAGGGCAAATAAATGGGCTCAGCCAAGATGGACGCCACCAAACAGGAGAGGTGAAACGAGTGAAGATGTTGTTATTTGATGGCATCTCCCCGCCAAATCTCAACACACCTTTGTTTACTGGAGAGATCCTCAGCTTTGGGTTTCCACCCCCACGGGACGAGGCGCAGATTGTCCAGCCGATTGTCCACGGTGACCGAATTCAGATGGACCACCTGAAATCCTGGAGCGATCCCCCCGCGGTGCCTCTCCCTGCAGGAAACACAACCATCCTGAAGCTCAGCAACGAGCAATGCTCCGCAGCCCCAAGCACTGCCCTGATTCCAGAAGGCCTCCTAGCCTGCTGCCATTGGAACGGTGACGATACAACACGGGCTGCAGCGGATATTTCAGCTGTATCAGCTCCCAGAAGACAGAGATCTGTTTCAGGAGCTCATTTCCATTATAAATGAGTTGACTCAGAAGACAATCCTGGTACATTTGAACTGTAAGAATATTGCACAGAAACCTCCAGAAACCATCGTTCCAGTTTCAGCAGCAGCACCCATGTAATTATTAACGTTATAGCTTGAATGAAGCTAATGTTGTTTTACTGCTTTAATAAGAGTTTCTATCAGACGCATACGTTCAAGTTTGGCACTGGCGTGAGTCAGTTTTTCATTTACTAAGGACGTCTCTTAAGCAACAGGACGGGGCTTTCACCACCAAACAGGCAAATATGTTTGACTAATTGTGAATAACAGACAGCCTGCAATGCCTGCACAACTGACTAGGAGAAACTACTGAAACTTGCTCGAACCCAAAGCAGGACAGCTGTGTATCCAGACCGGATTTAGGGAAGAAACCAAAAACAAGCATGGAAAGGAGTCTGCTGAAAGGCCCTGCTGGAGGGAAAGCTGCTCTGGAGTTGTTGAAGGGTCTGACAAGTGAAATGGGGAACCATGAAGGCTGGAAGTGAGAACCATGGAGGTACATGGATGCATACAGATGAAGGCAGCCATCCATCAGACAGGAATTAAGGTTCATTAGACCGAGACCAGGACAAAGTGCCAACAAGGGAGAGAGGATTGATACAGATGTGGGATCTGGGAGGAGGAAAAGAGCAAAGTAAGAGCAAAGTGGGGAGGAGGGAAGGAGGGAAACGGAGCAAGAAACTTCTTTGAAACAGATGATGGGAGTTTAAAGAAAGGCTGAAGAAAATATCAACCAGCCTTAATGCAGAGACATCTGACACTGCGCTAAACCATAAGCACAGCATCAGGTTGGTTCCTTTGGAGTGAGATTCTGGGGTAGAAGGGGATGCACAGGAAGGACAGGTGGAACACCTGCACTCCTCTACATGCAGTAACTCAAGCTCTCTGCAGGAGACACAGCTGTGATGGGTGCTGCCACCCAGCTCCCTCTCAGGGCCCCCTGCAGCCCTCCCTGCTGTCCCAGGACTCATGCGGGGGATGATCCTTCAGCTCAACACACTGCAGGTTTGTTTTCAGAACAGCTGCAGCACAAGGAGAGCAGAGCAGCGTGCTGATAGGAGGACCAGCACACACAGCACCTGCAGCCAAGAGGCTTCTCAGAGATACAAGAAGGCTCAGGCAGCAAAGCGCGCCGAGCTGCCTCGTGATAGCATGTAATTAAAGACCACAGCAAAACAGACGCCTTCAGAGGGACCAAACCAACTTTACAGAGCAGCTGAAACACTCAGTGCTTCCCAAAGAACCCGACTGCATCTCCAGACCTGCAGATTGCCTTGTGGGGCAGCTCACAGCTCGCCTCCAAAAATCCCCATCACTCAGAAGCTCAGGGGTTTGACACCAGCCTATGGTGAAGTCACACGACTTGAGTTACCCAACTGAGCACATTACAGCTGTTTCCTAACAGAAGTCCAGCTAACGAGAGAGGCAATGACTGAGCTGTATGCAAAGCCCTGCACACGCTGGAGCAAGGCAAGCACTGCAGGCCCTGCTGCGAGGTGCACAGTGAGCAGGGGCTGACAGCCCCACTCCCAACACGCAGCGCAGCAAACTTCTGACTCACTTCCAGAGTTGTGTACTGTGAGATTAAACAATAACAGAGGCAGGTTAAGATCCATATTTAATGAGCAGATTTAAAATAATAGCAATTGTGCCTGGCATTTTTCCTGCCTCTCTCATCCAGGGACTGAGCTGGGGGAGAACAAGTAACCTCAAGCAATGAGGAAAGTACAAGGAGATCTTGGGCACTCTTGACTTCTTGTTACAGTTTATGGGACTGAACGGAAAAGCGTGTTTAAAAGAAAAGGCTTTTAAAAATAAATAACGGTTCTCTCCAACATAGCCCAGCTTTCCTATAAGACAGGAGCCCCAAGTGGAGTTTCAGCCGCATTTCTCAGATTGAAGCAACACGATACTCACCTGTAGCCACCCCCCCTAGAAATAACGTTATTGGAGCATCTGCCATCTCAGGGCACAGTGCTAAGCAGACCCAGGCCAGGACTTTGCAGCACTGCTGTGCTCTGGATGAGGCTCGGAGCCCCCGAGCAGCCCCAAATGCTGTGAGCAGCAGCAGCCCCGGCTCCTGTTGGGATACCCACCAGAGCAGCTCGTGCAGCAGGCGGCCGGATCCCCTTCCACGGTTCTTGTCAAAAGCGTAAGCGAATATTTTAGCACCATTTCCATCAGCATCAACTTCCATGCGAGCCTGGAGAGAAGGGGAAGAGCGTGAGATCAACCGGTGCTGAGCAGCGGAGAGTGAGCTGCAGTGGGACAGCGGCAGGGACCGGCAGCACCTCCCACGTGCCCACAGGCCCTCTGATAAAAGGCTTTTCCCCTCGGTTCTGACCCAGATCTCCTCCCAGCCCGCCCCACGATGGAGGCGCTGAAGGCCCCCGCGCCCCCCCATCCGCCCCCATCTCTCCTCGCCGGACGCGGCGCCGCACGTGGGGCCTCGCTATTGTCACTACGGCCGCGCAGAGGAAACGCCGCGGCGCCGGGAGCTCCGCGCTCAGCGCAACCCGGGCAGCCCTCGGCCTTCCCAGCCCCGGGGCGCGGGCGGCAACGGCAGAGCTCGGGGCGGGACTGCGCTCGGGGACGGATCCGCAGCCACGTGCGGACGGAACCTCTCAACTTTCCCACTCCGACAGGGGGAGCGCCGCTCCCGGCCGGCAGCAGCAGGGACGGCGGGACGGCAGCGAGGAGCGGCGGGCGGCAGCGGGACGGAGCTGCGGGGCGGTGCGGGGGGTGATGGGGAGCGGGGCCGCGGGGCCGAGGAGGAGGGAAAGGGAGGAGGGAAAAGGGAGGGGGGAAAGCAGATCCCGACGGGTTCGGTCCCGGGGGCCGCGTTGCTCACCTCGAAGGAGAAGCTCTCCACCAGCGGGATGTCCTGCTCGTCGATCAGCGTGTACTTGGTCTGCAACACAGCACCGCGCTCAGCCCACAACCCGCGCCCGCCGTCCCGCGCTCCGCCCGCCGCCCAGCTCCGTGCGGCCGAGCCCGGCCCGCGGCTCCCGCGGCTCCCCCGGCCGCGCCCCCCCCTCCCTCCGTGCGCCGTGCCCGCCCGCAGCCCGCAGCCCGCACCTTGCCGGCCACGCGGCCGAGCCGCACGATGCCCAGCTTGAAGTCCGTCATGGCCGGGCCGCGCTCGGAGCCCGCGAGCGGGAGCCGCTGCCACGCGCCGCCGCCTCGCGCACACCCGGGGAGGGGGGCGGGGCGCCGCACCACCTCCCACCCGCCTCCCGCCGGCCAATGGCGGCCCGCGCTCTCGCCGCGTCGCTCTTACTACGCCGCCGGCGCGGCCAATGGGAGGGCGGCGCGCCGCGGGGTCACGTGGGAAAGGAGGGCGGGAGCGAGGTGGAACGGGGCGCGCGCGGGCGCGGGTTCGGGCGCGGGAGGGGGCGGGGGGAGGGAGGCGCGGGCGGTGACGTCACGTTCGCGGGAAGCTTTGTGCCGCCTGCACTGGCGGGCGCGGGAGGGGAGGGGGCGGGGCTAAGGGGGGGGGAGCCGGCGTGGGAGCGGGCCGGGCCTCCGGGGGCTGCGGGTGGTCGCGTTACCAGCATAACGATAAACAGATCGTAACTGGGCGGCGGGGGGTCATCGAAGGCCCGAAGGGCTGGCAGCGGCACGGCCCCAAACCGGGGGGGACTGTCCGGGGGGCGCAGGGGAACCGGAGCGGACGGACGGACGGACGGACCAACGGCAGCTCGGAACCGCCGCCAAACGCCGCGTGTTCGGCCCTGCCCAGATGCGGAAACATGGGTAAAAAACGGGGGACGTGGGGAAACGGGGGCGGCGGGGTCCGCGCGGCCACCTCGGGGTGCGGCGCAGCCGTGGGAAGAGCTCGGCATCGCTGCGGCCCTTCCCGTCCTCCCTCGTGCAGATGCATCGCGTTGCAACGGGAAGATGCCGCGGTGGCAGAACGCGGAGCCGGCGAGCAGGAGGATGGGGCTGAAACGCGGAGTCAATGTAGGTTGTTACCGGCTGAGTCAGTCCCTGCGCCTCCTGCCTCGGGAGTGGGGGGGAGAAATGAGCTATTGGCGGAGCGGGGCCCAGCGCAGGGCGCTCCCGGGTCACATCGGGGGGCTCCGCTAAGGCTGAGCTTTGCAATCGCTTCAAAGCTCGTTAAACTAAAGGTGCTTCTGAAAGAGGCGCTGCTCTGCCAAACTGCCCCCCCCATCAGCAGTGCTGCAGCTCGGTGACGGGAGCGCTGATAGAGGCTGATGGCTGCTGCTATTTGAAGGGTTAGAAGCTAATTCTGTGTTATGCCTTTCTCCGTGTCACTGCAGCCCATGTGCAGCATCTGCAGCCCTCAGCCTGACGGCGCCATGTACCCGCACTTCATCAGGCAGCAGCGGACAAGCCTGGATGTTCTCAGGAACCGTAAACCCATCGGTCAGCACAACCACCCCACACCCAGCCCAGCCTTCATCCAGGGGTCCCTTCATCCAGGGGTCCCGGCGGCTGCTCCCTTGTTGCAGCTGCACATCCCACTCCTGCCCATGAGCCCAATGTAAAGTTACCGCCCTGCTGCTCAGTGAGCATCTCAGGTGGAAGAGGTTCCACCTTTGGGAAGCTTTGTCCTTTTCCACACTGGGCACAGCAACATAGAAGCAGAGCGGGCACAAGACCTTATCTCAGCAGCCTGTTGTCCAGTCATGTGCAAACAGGTGATTTCTCCTGCTCCCCATGCTAGCATTATGTACATGTTATGCTTCACAAGCAGTACGAGATGCATTCCTAGTGCATGCCTGCTGTGCACTCAGGCAGTGTAGCCAAAAGCCACACTTCAGGCTTAAGCAGAATCTTGGGAGGAATTTCATTCCCTCTCCCTTCAGAACAATAGCTGTGCATTGAGAAGGCTCCTCCCCAGCCCAGGATGCTGGTGGGGCTGAACTGCACTCATAACAACACTGTGAGCAGGGCTCAGCAGCACCCAAGTCAGCTAAAGCATTCAGATCACCAGGATTATTCCACTTCAGCTTTGTGCAGCCTGACAGATCACACTCCATCCCTGGTGCTCTGCCACCCCAAAGGAGAGCACAGCCCCTGCTGGAAATGGTTTGGAATAGCCTGGCAGGGTGGTGTAGTGGATTTTCACAACTCCCAAAGGGAAACAGCAACACAAACTGCCTTTTGAATTTCAGAGACACCAGGACCTGGAGCATACGATGTAGACCCCGGCTATCGAGCTTGCTTACCCAGCTCCCCCAGCATCACCATCCAAGGAGTCAGGAGGCCCAAGAGACACGATCTCGGCCCCTTTACAACATTCTGAGATGGACAGAATCCCACCCCAGCCACAGGGCTTGCTCCTCAGTAGTGAAAAATGCACAGAAGTTCACAGCAATCTGAATTGTCTGTATTTTTTCTGGCCAGCAGAAAACCCATCTCCTGACTGAAGACAGGAGAAGTCTGAGCAAAGAACCTGCACCAGAGAAGCCCACGCTGCCACCTAAGCCAGATGTTCCCCCTGGTGGCTGAACAAGGCCCAGCTCCATCCCATCAGGCACAAATGCAGCTCCTCCCAGAGGCAGGCAGCCCAGGTTATTCCCCAGCCCTGGCAGATGCCAACTGCTGGGACACTGCAGCAGCCCTGGCTGTACTGACCTGGGAAAGCTGACCCACAACAGCACTCGCCCCAGTGATGGGCACCAGCTGTACAATGTACAGGTGTGCACATCTGGCATTGACAAGAGGAGCTCACAGAAGTCAGAGGTGTTTGTTTACCCTCTGCACACGGGAATGCTTGAGGCAACTCCACTCCTGTAAGCTCTGCATCACTGCAAGCAAACATCTTATGGAAATGGGAATCCTACATCTTTAACACCTGTATAAGAACCATCACTTTGGTACTCCTGCACAGGGCAGGTAGCCTAGCAAAGCCCACATACACAGAACTGAACAAGGACAAAACCAGTGATACTGTTTACAGACAGCCTGGTGTTTTATTAAGCATTTAAGGTGCTACAGAAGATGTAAGAACCTTCGTATGGCATCTTTTCCACTTAGCTCTGTGGAGAGAAGAAAATACAGCTCATTAGTAGAGATCCCTTTTAGTAAATAGCTCAATTACAGCAGCTTCAGCTACAGACCAATACTTACAGCTGGGCACTCAATTGCACCACTATTGATGTCATCAATGATATCATGTGGGTGCCTGCCATCAATGCTGCAGCCCACAGACTGAGCAGTTCCAAGGATCTCCTTAATTGTCCCTGCAGTTGAAAAACACAGCTTTAGCACAGGGAAAACCCCGAAGAACCAGTAGATAGCTCAGTTCCTCACTGCCTCGGCCCTCCCATGCCATTACCCCGTGGTCAGCAGCCACCCAGTTCAGAAGGTGACAGCACAAAGCCTAAGCCAGCTAGAGGGCACTGTTCACAGAAGGCTCCAGAAAGCACTGTCTGCTACAAGCAAGCTGAGTGCCTAAGCTGCTACCTACTGCTCAGCCCCATACAATGACAGGAATAGGTACTGCAGACAGCTCAGGCTCCCTCAGTTAAGTCCTGCCATGCACTCATGCCTTGCAGCTGGCACTGCCTTCACCAGGCAGTAAGAGGATGGCTGCTGGCATATGATGTTACAGCCACCTGTTCATTGTCAGCACAGACAAGCTGTAGGAGCTTCACCACACCAGCTATTAGGTTGTCCCAGGAATCAGCCAAGAGTCTGAGCCACTCAGATCACACAGCAAGACTCAGTCCCATCCCTTAAGGTCAGTCCTTACCAGACAGCTCTCGAGCCAGAGATCTGTGCCTCATCTGCCGAGCGATGTTCACTACCTCGTCAAAGCCGATACTGCCATTGTGCTTTACTGTGAAGCAAAACAATACACCAGTAAGCTCACTGAGGCACAGTGCACCTCCAGCTCCCCATGCTCCAAGTGAGGAGCACCATTCCTGGCACTCAGATCACACAGGAAGCAGTAAGGTTACAGCTGCGCTGGGGCTGTGATCAGTGCTGCTGTTCCCAGCCTTCGGCACAGAGTTACCCACAAGAAGAATAACTCTGTTTCCTAGGTTGGCATTTTCTCTCAGCTCACCTCTGGACTATACAAGTCACTGCATTACAAGACAGGTACAGTGGCGGGTGGCTGTTCTGCTCACTTTGATGCACTTGTTTAAGGAAAGCCCCCTGGCATTTGTCTTCCAGTTTATGCTAAGCAGCCACAAGGTGCTTTTCAGTACTAAATGACACTGAGAACCAAAGGCAGAACAAAACTTACTGTTTTTCTGCTTCTTCCTGTCACGGGGGGGCTCCTTCAGAGCTTTGATGATCAGAGCAGAGGCAGAAGGAACCACTTCTATCTAAACAAAAAGAGATAAGATTCTTTTCCCCACCATCCAAGCAGTCAGATAAACACAAAGCCAGGCCTTCGTTTTCTGTTCCCCGGCACCCAGCTCTTCCTACAGCACAGGACTTTGTTCCCAGCCTTTCGGCACAGACCTCCCCACAGCCAGAGGAGCACTGCTTCCTGGGCTGGGGCTGCTCTCAGCTCACCACTGGACTATACCAGCTACTGAGTTCAAAGCAGGTATAGCGGCGGGTGGCTGCAGGACGGGCTGAGAAAGGCTTAGTTCAGACCTGCACGGCCCTTGTTTCCCAGCCCACACACACACAACCAACACACTCAGAAGGATCAGACGTTCCTTCCTGCCCAGGTCTTCCCAGAAGACCCCACACACTGTGTGGAACTCATTTTATCCACCTCGGAAGGATGAAGGGCTGAGTCGACCCTGCCGGGATTGACGCTTGTGGTGGCAGCGAGCAGCGCCCGCTCCGCACAGCGATCCCTGGTGGCGTCGAGTACCTGCGCTTGCCTGTTCTGGATGGTGAGCTTCACCGTGATCCGCAGCCCCTTCCAGTCGCCTGTAGCCTTGGCGATGTCATCCCCGACCTTCTTGGGAGACTGAGAACAACACACGGATTACAACCACAAACATATGGATGGAGCCATACACATGGAGCCATACACATGGGGCCACGCACACGGGGCCATACACACGGGGCCCCGCCCCTTCCCCGCGGCCTACACGTACCAACCCGAGCGGTCCGATCTTGGGGGCCAGTGCGGACGTGGCTCCGACCTCCCCTCCGGTGCAGCGCAGATACACTGTGGGCACAGCAGCGCTCTGTCAGCTCCCCGCCGCCATCCCCGCCCTCCCAACGCCCCGCCGCCCCCCCCGGCCCGACACGTACCGACTTTCACTTCGGTCGGATCGAACTTGGGCGGCATGGCGGCGGCGGGCGGCGCGGATGGCGGCGGATCGCACCGACTGCGGCCTGCTCGATGGCGGAAAGGCGGCGAGAAGCGCGGAGGAGATATATATAGGCGACAAGATGTCGCGAGATCTTGGCAGCGTGCGGGATCCGCCCCGCGCGGAGAACTCTATGGTGCGAGCAGGGGGCGCTCCGACCTGTCATCTCTATGGTGCGGAGGCCCCGAGGCGATGCGGGGCGTCATGACAGCGGGCGGCGGTGAGCACGGCCGGGCCGAGGGGCGGGCTGGGGGGCTGCCCGCGGCATCGCGGAGCCGGAGGGACGATGCTGCCGCTTCTGCCGCGTTGGGGCCGGCGGCGGCGCTGAGACCGCGGGCCGCTGCTGCGAATGACAGGAGGGGCGGGCGGGGGGGTCTCACTGTGCGGGGTCGGCAGCTCCGCGGCTCCGTGCGTTGCGCTGCTGTTCCCGCACGCCGCGCTGAGACCAGCAGGGATGCGGGGTTCGCACCGCCCGTGCGCGGCCCGCTGCGGTTGGCTGGTCGTACAGGAACTGCGGGCAACAAACACCAACAGCTGATACAGTGTCACCGCACGGCACTGCCCAGTGCTCCCACCTGCAGCCACGGGCGTGCGGGGCTGATGTGCGCAGGGAGGAGCTGCTGGGCTGTGCGCACATCCAGGTCTGCTGAGGGCGAGTTTAACCCGCTGCTCATTCCGTGATCGTTCCTCCTCGGACAGCGCTGCCGTGCTGCAGTTTCTGCCTGTAGCGCCCATGGACCGAGTGTGCTCTGAACCGAGTGTGCTCTGAACTCACGCCATCCCTAAAATGCGGGGCCGGGACCTGTTACAGCGGAGCTGAGAAGCGAGCTGAGGTTGGACGCCCTGACCAGCCCCCGAGTCTGCCGGCCACCCCCGGAAGCAGCTGGCAGGGTTTTAACTGCCGGAAGGGGCTCAGCTCGGGGCAGCAGTTGCAGAGTCCCATCCCAAGTCCCCCCGTGTTCTGACCGCATCGGTCCTGCCTGTTTCTCTTCCCTTCAATCTCAACATCAGGAATTGTCTCATTTCCAGCCTCGATTTACTCTCCCGTATTTTGCAGTTGCTCGTTATTGCGCCAGAGTTTATCGTTTCTGTTTCAGTAGCTTGGTTTTGCCCCCGGTGCCTGCTTTCTGCACCCAGCTTTCTTAATTCCCATCCTGGAGTGGATCCCGTGTTTTCCTGTCTGCCCGTGTCAGCTTGCCTTCATTTATCTTGCACAGGAATGACAGGACAGGCCGCCTGTCTCAGAAGTTCATCAGTGCTTTCATGACTCACGTTGACATTTCCGCTGCGGAGGTGTGCTGGGCTGCGTGACCCAGCCAAAGGAAGGTCCAAACAAAGGCAATGGCTGTGATCTTCGTTTTTTGTTTCCCTTAATAGAGCACAGTTCTGTAGTCCCGGTTCCACTCGCTCCCAGAGCCATCTGCCTTCCTTTATGCTGATATCTGTGCCATTCAGACCGAGCTGTACTCACAACTCACGATGCCGCTCTTCTTCCGTAAGAAGAAACCCAGTGAGGATGCTCGGAAGCGCCTTGAATACCAAATGTGCCTGGTAAGCAGCACTGGTGTATCCTCTGTTGTCTGCACATAGTCCCAGATGCCTCGTTACTGATCTCATCCAGGTTAACAGGTTGCCTTTCTAATATATTATTCCTGCCTTCCTGGTCTCTTCGTGCCTTTCCCTCCACTCGTCCCCTCTGTGCTTCTTCCTTCCCTTTCTTCTTCTGTGGTTTTTCAAGAGCAGCCAGTTGAGTAGTGTAGTCAATATGCAGCAAGGGGCCATTCATTTCTTCATGTTCTCACTCTTTGGATGTGTATCTTCTCTTACCAGGCAAAAGAGGCTGGTGCCGATGATGTTCTTGACATTTCCAGGTGTGAGCTGTTAGAGGTACGTTCTCTGGAACTTTTGGTATTAGCTGACAAGTCTTTTTTCTCAGTCTGCTTGTTACCAAGTCAGTGCTGCACTGCTACTGCCTGCACTTATTTCTCCCTATTAGTGGAAAGGCAGCACTGGCATCCTGTGCAAAACAAGCGTTAAGTAATGCTAAGTATCATGTGCATTTGCATTAAAGCTAATTACTGAGGCTTTACAGGCGGGTGTTGTAGAAGGGCTTAGAAAAGATGGGATCTGGTGAAGTCTGATGTGACCATTTGTGAATTGTTTTTAGGTTCCATACGGGGCCTTTGCAACTTGTAAAGTCCTGCAGAAAAAGGTAACGCTACAATCCTGAGGTGGATAATGGTATTACTGTGCATGAATGTCGCTGCTGTGTTTGAGGTGGTTGTTTCTGGCTGTTTGTTTGCTTTGGGTGAAGTCTGTGATGAGTTTGATCATTTGGCAGGACTGACGTGTGTGCATTAGTGCTGCTGTCGTGAACGATGAGCTGATGATTCCTATCTTCACCTAATGAATAACATTTCTCATACAAAATAACTAAATGTCTGTTTAATATTAAATATTTGACCCCTATTACTATTCACTGTTTTAGGTGACTCTGAATAAGGTACAAAACTTACACAACCTCTGCAATTAAGTCTTAGCAAAAGTCTTATTCTAGACTGTGGTGCCCCTTATGCTCACGTTTCAATTTCCCTCCTCAGGTGCTGATCATTCATACAAATAATCTCACGTCTTTGGTTCCAAAGTCCTGTAGCCTCCTGAGTCTCATAACTGTGAAGGTAACTGTGACTTTTAACAGCCATTCTATCTGCATTAAAACACACGAGCCCCCCAAAATTCCTCCTGTCTGACTGTTGTTACCAAAAAGTGGGAACAAAACGTGACGGCTCCTCTTTGTAGGTTTCCAAACCCTGGTGGATCACTTGAATGGGGGTGAGACTGGTGGGGGGGAGGCACCTGGTGTTGGTCTTCCTATGGAGCAGTTCAGCCCACAGACCCTGCAGAAAAGATGTTTTTCTGCCAGCCTGATTTCATGGAGGTCATTTGTTCACTTGGCATGTCCAGTTTGGTGGGACAGTCCTGTTGTTCCACTCCTTTCCCTGGTCACCTGTTTGTTTAGCAGCGTAGCCTGGAATTTTCCATTGCTCAGGAATTCCATAATTCACTGCCTTTTGTTTTTGCACGACGACGTCTTTCCCCAACACTGTTTGATGACATTCGCTGCTCTTCCAGGTTCTAGATCTGCACGACAACCAGCTGGCATCACTTCCTGCTGATATTGGCCAGCTGACATCTCTTCAGGTAAAGGGTCTGTACGCCGAGTGTCTGTAGATGGTGTGAAGGTTAAGCACAATTCAAATGATGGTCCTCAGGGTGTCAGATCTGCATCACTGATCTGACAGCTGCTGTGATGAGCTGCCTTGTCAGAGTGAGAGACCAGGAGAAGAGTGTTCTGGATTCTCTGGTCCCTGCTTGGTGCAAGCAGTGTTACTCCTTCCAGTTCATGCATCTGCATTCAGCACCTGCTTTGGCTGTTGTCTGCAGATGGGTGCAGTAGCTGCATGTACCAGGGTGTCTGGGAAATCAACTCTGTGTTTTCAGCCTGTGGATCCAAGCAGTATTAACAGATATACATTTTTTCCCTGGCAGATTATTAAGAACTCATTCAAAAAGCATTTTTGTTTTGATAACCTAGAAAACTAATTTAAAATCACCCTTTCTGGGACTGCAGAAAAGTCCCAACAGCATGGATACAGTGGAGACCTGAGACTTGTGTAAAGAATATTCTGATTCTCTTTTCTGTTAATGTCTTAGGTCCTAAACCTTGAAAGGAATCTCTTAAAATGTCTTCCACAATCCATAGGGGATCTTGCCCAGCTCCAGGTCCTCAACGTGAAAGGTATGACAGTGTTTCTTGTTGGTGCTGTGGGCAAAGCACCACTTGTTTTCTGGGTTGTGTTGAGCTGCAATAGTAATTATTCCTCTTAACCAAGACAGGCACCAAATGGTTTCCATTATGAAGAACATAGGACAGGCTTGAATTCAAATAGTTGGTAAGGCAAGGGAAGTCTAAGCAGAAAATAAGTCCCCACATTTCCCCGAGTTATTAGGATTAAGGAGGGTTGTCTGACTGCTTCTTAACAAATGTGCGCAGTCTGCCTTGATTTTCTTCTGTGTGGTTCAACTCCTGAAGTAGATTGAGTCTGTTGCCGTGGCCTCAGCTGCGAAGGCTGGTTTGGATTGTGGAAACACTGCTGGATCTGTGCAGCTGGGCTGTGGGCAAGTAGATCTTCAGTCCCGTTTGCCTCTGCTGACAACAGTGTTTGGAGTCTCAGTGCACCCCATGACAACCCCATCCATCCAGCACAGTATAGAAGATAACCCACAGGAGGCTCTTACAAGCACAGATCAACGTTCCAGGAGATGAGCTTGCTGGTTTCTGCTCCAGCAGTGCTATGTGCTACTGACTCTTCACTCCATAGGCAACAAGCTGAGGGAGCTGCCTGTTACAGTGAGTGGTCTGCGGAGTCTGCGCACCCTGAACGTCAGTGAGAACCTGCTGCAGGAGCTGCCAAGAGTGCTGGCTCACGTCCGCACGCTGGAGGTATGCACAGCAGGCTGCCTGGCCTCCCTGCTTGCTCAGTGATAAGAAGTTCAGCTTAAAAAGGGAATCTCTGGGCTCGGATGGCACTCGCTGTAGGGGACTGAGAGTCCAAACTGAGCCTATGGGCTCAATTTAACTCAGATTCTTTCCACTCAGGCTGGATCTAACTGAGCAGACTGAATGTTTCTGATGAGGTTTTTGCCTCTGTTGCCTTAATAGATCTCTGACTCATTGTCAGCCTCTGCAGGTTTCTGGCTCCCTGGAGAGCACATTCAAAATGATACAAGCACCAGCATTTTTATGAGGATGTTCCTTTCTGGCTGCCAAATTTGTCCATAGGAGCATCAGGCAACAGAGCCAACTCAGACACCAGCACTGAGGACAGGAATAGATGCTGTCCTGTCCTAAGGACTCAGCATTAGGCTTCTCTTCTGTTATAAGCAGTCTTTGAGAGTGGAGACCTGTGCAATTTGCTCCCTTGGGTTTGGTGAAGCATTTCGGGGCCTTCCTGCTAAGTCATCCTCAGTGGGAGTCAATGTACCCTTTTGCATGGGAAATCAGTAATCACAGCCTGAACCTCTGACTGATCAGCTGGGGCAAGTGTCAGGTCAGCCGTGGGAGCACAGGTTAGAGTATTTTAGCTGTGCTCCATGAAGGGGTAGAGCTGGACCCTAGCTGGGCTGTGACAATAACTTGGAGCTCTGTGTGTTCTGTTTTGGAGACACTGACCCTGGATGCATCTTCCATGACCTACCCATCAGCTGATGTTTGCAGCGCAGGTACAGAGGCCATTCAGCAGTTCCTCTGCAAAGGTAAGTGAGAAGAGTCTGTGGATGCTGGTGAGAACTTTCGGGGCTGTGTTGTGCTCTATCAAGGTGCTACAGCTTGTTCAAAGACTGTATTTGCAAAGGGCAAACATGAGGGAAGTCGGAGGGAGAGAGCGCAGCTGGAAGCTATCTCACACATAGGCCAGCCTTCAGCCATGCTGCCAGGAGGTCTTAAGGCACCAAGTGTCTTGTTTTGCATCTGATCTCTTCCAGAGTGTGGAATTGCATACTACCCTCCCACACAGCATGTGCTCCCTGCGCTGGAGAGGGATGGAGAAGAAACATCAGTGGATGGGGGGGACAGGACAGTGCACAAATACTTGGAGGAGGAGAGCAAGTGGCAGGTGAGGCTCTACTGCATGTGAAGCCACGTGCAGTTTCAGTTTAGTCTTGCAGCTGGTCCAGCAGGTCTGACAGCTCTTTGCACATCAAACCTCATCACTGGGAATAACTCACTGGGAATGACTCCTAGAAAATAAGTTGCAGAGAACTGCCTCCATCCTTGGAGAGTTCTATAACTTGGCAGGATGAGGAACAATCTGATCTGACTTTGGCTTTAGAGCTGTTGTGAGCAGGAGGTTGGAGTGCAGAGCTCCAGAGATCTGACTCCAGTTTTTCTATGATTGTGCATATCTGAGATACGTTAGTTTTGATCATTATCCTGAAAACAGCAGTGCAGAAAACACGCAGTGATTCGCAATAAGTGCTGGACACTTCCAGCCCTACCTGGGCTGGGCCTGTAATTGTGACAAATGATGGTAATTCTTGTGCTGTCTGGCAACATTTTTCTGGCCATGGATAAACATGAATGACTGGACTTTGGGGGTATATTAATCTTAATGTGCCTTTGGTCGACGGGTTTACCCAGTTAAGGTATAATGTGTGCTAATGATTACAGGAAATTGCTCCTAGAAGTAAATATCTCCTGATCCTTTTATTTTTCAGAACAAGTTCTCGGACTATGAGAAGAAGAAGGTGAGGGCAAACCCTGCCAATGCTTTGTCTGGAGAGTAGAACCACCTCTGTGTCTTGGCTTCCATTTTTCTCAGCCAAAACTCAATGTTTTGAGGATGCTGATCTTGCAGAATGTCCTCAAAAGCCACTCAGTCCTCACTGCAGAGCACAAAACCAGTCCTCACTGCAGAGCACAAGTGGGAGCATGGGGAATTGCAGACTGTATTGACTGTATTGTCAATATAGTTGAGTTTGGACTTCCCTCCTAGTGTTGAAGCAGAAGTTCCCTCTGACTCTGTACAAGTTGATGCCTTGAGGTGTTGGCTTTGTGACTGTGAAAGGAATTGCAAGGATGTGGGAGGCTGTCATAGAGAGAACAGCAACTTCTGCCTCACAGTTTTTGGTTTCCTAAGGACAGAACGTTTCCATCCCCTGGTAAAGCCTCCTGGCTAGTCAAAGCCGTTTGGCTTTCTCTCTTGTAGCTGTGGGGATTAACATGCCTTGTTTTGCATTGCCAGAATTTGTTCTGGTTTGAGAAGGGGCAGAGCCAGCACTGCTGATTCCTGCCATTCATCTTTCTTCTCAGGAGAAAAAAATGCAGGAGAAGCTTGAATTTGAGCGGCGCTTGAACATGGGGCAAAGAGAACATGCACTGCTTGTTCAGCAGGTCAGCAATCAGAAGGACGAGATCCTGCAGACAGTAAGAGAGGTAGGAGCTCCAATCCCTCCTCACTTGCAGAGCGAGGGCTGTGCCTGCTGCTATGGGCAGACCTGAAGTGGTGTTTTGAGCATCCATGCATGCAGAAACTTTCCTTCTAGGAAAGCAGCTCACTCACTACACTCAGTGTTTTGCTTCTGCTTTCTCTCTTGGGGTCATTAGGGGTACTGTAACACATACAGTATATTGACAGGTGGGAGCAGTGCTGTTTTGACTGTACAGACTGGAGCACTTTTCATCTTTCCCATCCATAATTGCTTGCCTTTGCAGATCCTCACCTTCTCCTTGGAAGCACCTTGGAGCGATTCCTCTTTTCCTTCATGTTTAGGCTGCTCCATCTGATGAGGATTCTCCTTTTTGTAACATCTCCCAGGAGCTGCCTGGGTCACTGCAACCAAACTCTCCCTGACCTGGCCCTGTACAAGGCATTACCTTTCCTAAACTGACCGTTTTCTCCGTTGGTTCTTTAACCTTGGCTTAGGATCAGATGAGGCTGGAGGAGGGTCTGACGAAGCACCAGCGCCATTTGGAGGAGGAGCGCCTGAAACTGCTGCAGCAGCTGAAGCAAGCAGAGCAAGGCATTGCCGGCCGGATCCAGAAGCTGATAGAGGACAATCAGAAGTGAGGCAGTCCCAGGGCATCCCGCAGTGAGCTCTGCCTGCTGGGGGCTCGTGTCAATGCTCTGAACTGCTCATTTTTGGCCTCTCTGAGAAAACCTTCTGTTTTATCTTTCTGTAGGCAAAAGCAAAGTTCAGGCATCCTGAAATCCTTGGAGAATGAGAGGTGAGTAACCTCGAAATGACTTCTTTAAGAGAACAGCTTTGGGATCCTCAATTCTGAACCCCCAGTTTGAATCTATGTTAAGTCAGAGGGATCATTCTTTTATTTACTGACCAAAGGATTTCCTGCTGCTTTGACTGATTCTGGTCACTTGGAAGCAAGACAGATGTACTTGGTTTTGCCCAGTCTGGCAGACCCTATAGGCTGGTGATTGCACCTCCTTTTCATCTGCTTTTAGAGGCAGTGTTCACTGCAGCTTTAAAGTGCTCCTCACACCTCAAGAGAAGGAAGCTGCCTTTCCAGACCCTCGTTAGGTCTTCTGGGATGATCTTCCCATTGTAAGAAGCAAATTGTTCCCAAGGGTTTGAGGAAAACTTGATTTTTCAATAGACTTAGAGTGTCCTTTCCAAGAAACTGCTGCAACCTTTTGAGTCTCTGCTGAGCACATGGTGTTCCTGCACAGGTTGCTTGATGAATCTGAGCTGAGTGAGCAGCTGAGGTAGTGCTTCTTTGAAGGAATGGCTGACTTATTCTTGTTTGCTTGCTAGAATAAGGATGGAGCAGCTGATGGCAATCACACAGGAGGAGACAGAGCATCTACGCAGAAGGGAAGTGGCCTGTAAGTGCAAATAACTGTTTGGGATGGTAACTGGAAAGACCTGGTTCCTTTGGAGGCGCCCTGAAAGGAGCTTTCTGTATGGGAGGTGCTCTGCTACACACACATTCTTGCTGTTTGTTGCAGACTGGAAGGGGGTCACATTGTGCATGTACCATAGCTGATCAGTGCTCCCACCTGCGACTCACTGCTGATTCTCAGGTGTGAGCTGATGTAGGTGGAGCATTTTGCACAAGCAGTCTATAAGGCATCCCGTGTGCACACAAAGTACATTCTATTGTAGAGGTACCAAGCAGATGTTAACTGATCAGATTCGTGAGGCAGGAAGCATGTCAGGAGTTAAGCAACAGTGCCACAAGGGAACCATTTCTGCTCATTGGATCTGCTGGGGTTACAATGTTGTAACATTGATGTGTGTGTTATTGCCCCAGGGGTGGATGGTTCACAGCAGTACAGACAGGGCTGTAGCCTAAGGCGCTGATTTTTGCTTCTCCAAACACTGAAGAGATGCAGGCAGAGTGGGGTTTATTTATGTGATTTTTCCAATAAATAGCCACAATTCTCGTAGCTGAACAGATCTCCTCTTACAGGAATGAAATGGGAAAAATGAGAACAGGTTGAAATGAGAGAAAAGGGGCTGTTGTTTGCAAGTTCCTGTAGCAGCAGTGGCAGATTAGTGTCTGTTCCAGGGACAAGCTCCTGTTAAAGGCTGACAGCACTTCTGTCTCCTAGCTGCCATGCAACAAATGCTGGCTGAGAGCTACAAGAACAAGCTCATCCAAATGAACAATGAATCTCGTCGGCAAGACCTTGTCAGCCAGGCCTGCTCCAGGTATGCTGGGAGGTCTCTGGGGCTGGAGATGCTGTTGTTGTAAAGCTCCTTTCTTTCTTAATGAAGTCGAGCTCCTTTTATTTACCAGGAAATGAGAAGTTTAATCTGGAAGTGCCTGGCAAACAGAATTAACGTTGTGCACTCCTGCTCTGCCCAGCAGAGGGCAGTGGGTAGACACAGTCCTGCCTGCAAGCGCAGGGAATACATGACCCTCCTGTCTGTGCCTTCATCAGCTCAGCTTTTCCAGTGCAGAACTCTGTGCAAATTCATCACCTGGGCAGCTTGCTGGGGCAGCCTCAGCCCCGTTTGGATTTGCAGTAACTCCTTGACAAATCTGTTTTCTTGCAGCCTGGTTGAGATGGATCAGAAGTTCCAGCAAATCCTGGCTTGGCAACAGATGGATCAGAACAAAGCCATTAGTCAGATCTTGCAGCAGGTAGGCAAGAGAGCAGATTGCATGCAGGGAGAGACTGAAGAGAGGCAGCAGGATTCAAAAGCAGAGCTGAGAGTGACAGGGATGGGAGCAGTGTTTGCAGGGCTGGGCTGTCTGCAAGAATTGTTTTATAGAACACTTGTTTAACTTGGGGACAGGTGTTCTAATAAACCGGCTGTGGTATCTGAGGGAGAAACGTGTTTATACTTTAACTAGACAGTAACTTCTCATAAAGGACGGCAGCACAGACCATGGGAAGCAAAAATGGTGTGATGATTAATGCAGAGGATGGAGGTGGGGTTCACATACAGCACCCAACACGTGTGCTTGAGGAACATGACTGTAACTTCTGTCCCTTTGTAAGGAGGGTTTTTCCTTCTGGTCAGAGATCTTTACCTTTTGGTGAGATCTGAGTCACGTTGTAATGTAGACACTGTTCATGCAGAGTTAGCGTTGCTCGTTTGCACTCGAGCCACTGCAAGGCAGCAGGGTTTCTTTAGGCTGTTCACATCCACATGAACAATCTGCACTGAGCAGGATGTTGTCTGTCCCATAGAGTGAGATGCAGAAAGCTGCCTTTGAAGCTCTCCAAGTGAAGAAGGATCTTATGCACAGACAGATCAGGAACCAGGTGAGTCAGCAACACAGGAAAGAGCAGCCAGCTCCTCATCATTTGCTGAGGCCCTTCTGAGGAAGATCAAAGTGCTGTGAGCACAGAGCAGGAAGGAAATGGCGAGCTCTTGTATTGCTGAGAGCTCTGAAACAAAGTGTTGTGCAGCATGGGATAAATTACTCTGCAGGGGTGGTCTGCAATTGCAATTACAGTTTCCTTTAGACTTCCTCAGTAGGACTGTCATCTCCACATGAGTCCGCTGTATCTCCATCTAGCACACTGTAACTGCACCATAAGGTCACCTTTTCTTTCCCATTCTCAGCCTGCAGAAGGTGAGGCAAAATAGCCAGGGGAAGAGCAAGAGCTGCTGGGGAGGTAGCAGTGATTGAGGCGAGGAGGTGGGTAGCTGGTTTTGACACAGTGTTCCAGTTGCTTCCCTCTCTTGATCTGACACTGGGAGAAAAGTCTCATGTCTGGAGCTGGTAGATGAGCTCAAGAGCTTTGATATATTCAGTCACTTCATGACCGATCTTTGCACTGTGCTTAAAGCCTATGGATTTTGCACGGACAATCCAGAAGATGAACCTAACAGCCTTCCATTGCCTGAGATCAGTGAGAGCCCAGCAGTTTGCTTGCTCTTGCTTTGTAAACAAAGGGAGTTTGTTTCTTGATACCGTAGGCTGGGCCTTTTGCTATTGAAACCCATCCCACCAGCATCCTGCAGGGCAGGGGCTGCAGGTACTGCCTGCACAAAGCCTCCGTGTCAGCAGCAACTTGGTGGCAGGTGGCACACAGCAGCGTGGCCTGGGGTGAACAGCTAACCAGGCTGGTAGGGGAGCTGGGCTCTCTTCTTGGCTTTGCTGTGGGATCTTGGGCAGCTCACTTCACCTCTCTGTGTCTCAGTTACCCTGACTGAAAGAGCATGTATCACGGTGGGAGCTGCTGAAGCATTTGGGATCCATGACTGAGCTCCCAGCCCATCTGCAGTTTGAACGCTGCTGCGAAGAGGATTTTGATAACGCTTTCCAGAGTGGCTGCAGGGTTTGGTTGAACAAAGTGATTGCGTTGAGCTTCTAGACTTGAACAGGAGGAGTTTAGTGCAGAGAGTGGGAGGCAGTTCTTCAGGCATGAGACAAAATGCAGCCCCATAGATGTGTCATGGTAGAGCATGAACATGTTCCCAAACTTACGGGCAGCTCTGCAGCGTTGTCCCTCCAAGGCCAGTAGTTAGACCTCATTTTGAAAGAGTGTAAATCAAAATCATTTCCAATGTCAGTAAAAGAATGTTTCATCTTCTGTTTAGATTAAATTAATAGAAACAGAGTTATTGCAGCTGACACAGCTGGAGTTAAAGAGGCAAGAACTGGACACAGAGACGCTGCAGGTATGTAGGGCTCTGGGTCTGCCCCACCACCCTCTCTCTGCTCTGGGATTGCAAAAGCTTCACTTGCTTCTCTGGCTTCTTGCAGTTTCCAGGTGGTTTTGTGCTTAGTCAGAGGGTACTTAACCCCAGGACACCAAAAATACCTCTTTGTCATGGTAATATGGGAACACTGCTGCTGCTTTTAAACTTCTTGATGAGTTTTAGGAAAGAGACAAGTAACCTGACCTCCATACCAGTGGCAGCTGTAGGTTTGCTGGGTGGGGAAGGATTTTACCATCCAGTTGTTGGCTGTCCCAGAAATCCCTGCTGAGCATCCCATGTCTTCTCACATAGCTGTGTTGTGTTGGGTTTTAATACCCAACAACAGTGGCTGCCGGCTCTTCTCCTTCATTTCTAGGCCCTGACTCGTAGGCTCTTCCACCCCACCATCCCACCATTCAATTGACTTCATCAGCAGTCTCACGTTGAGAAATCTCACATTTAGTTTAAGCAGCTTGGCTTTAAATGTTGTGGGTACACCTTTGCATCATTTTTTGCATCACTTTTTGCCTTGTGTGCACTGTTTCCCAGTTCAGGTCACCTCTTTGGTCAGCCCAAGAAAATGAGGATGTCTTCCAGTCCCCATCTGTGTGTCTGTTGGGGCACAGTGTGTTTGCAGCTGCACCACTGCACACCAGGAGAGCAGATTTGAGACAGCTTTGTCTGTCTGCATCCCCTCTGCTCTTTGCCGGTCTGCAGCCCAAAAGCTCCTGCTGCCATTAAGGCCTTACTGCTCAGGCAGTGCCCACAAAGTGCTTTGGCAGAAGTGTTCCTGCAGTTGTGTTTAATACCCGCTGTGCAGCAGATGGTTGCACCTCCCATACGATACAGGTGCTTTAGCTTGGTGAATTGCAGGAAAGCAGAAGCAACAACAACAAAGCCTGAGAAAGGGAGGTGTTTGCACCAGTTACTTTTTGCAAGGTTGGTTTAGGAGAGACCAGTGCTGACAGGGTGCCCACAGCTGCTGCTGGTTGCTCCTTTGCATGTCTGCAGGCTCCTAGAAGTAGTTTGAGGTGGTTCTTCATTAGGGAGGACCTCAAACACTTCTGATGCCACTGAGCGAACTTTTAGTGCAGGGATGAAGAGCTGCTGCAGGCCAGAACAGTCTGGGGCTGCCCTGAGTGTGCTGAGGATTGGCACCACTGGTGAACGGTCAGTACAGGACCAAAAGAAATAGGCTTGTCATGCCAAAGGGAGGATTGAGGCCACCTGCTCAGCTGTGCTGTGGGGCCCACGCAGCACAGGACTTTAACATTTGCTGTGTCTGTTCTGGGTATGTGGTAAGTGCTTTGCTGGGAATCAGGGCAGGGGTTTCCTGCAGACCTGTGGTCTGGAAAAGTGGATGCCAGGGTCCTTTTGTTGCAGGGGATGATCACGGAGCAACGCCAAGCACTTGGTTACTTGCTGCAGCAGCTGCTCAAAGAAAAGAAGCAAAGGGAAGAAGAATTGCAACAAATACTGGTAATGAAGGCCCCCAATTCCGGGCTGTAGATGAGGAAGCACAAAGGATGTCTGCAGGGAGAGAATCCATAAGGATAAAGAAGAGCAGGGAGGGGCTTGGAGTGGTTGTGTCCAGACTCAGAGTTCAGAAGGTGCTGATGTAAGCTCTTGGGGCAGGGTTACCTCTGGTCCCTGGTGCAGCGTGAGATGCTGTCATCTGAAACGTGCCCTGCTTCCCCATCCCGGGGGTGACCTTTCCCATTTCTGGGGAGATCACAGGAGAGAATGAGCACAATCCTACTGGGTCTGCGTGTGCCTTGTAATTCTGATGTGCCTTGTAATTCTGGACACCTCTAGACTCTCCTGAGCTTCAGTATGTAGGGCAAAGTGAGCAGAGGGATGCAGAGTTCTGGGATGGGGGGGTCAAAGTGGGACCAGCCTGGCAGTCCTCTGAGCCAGCCCTACACAGCCAGGCTGCTGCTTTCCCCTTACACATACAGTTCAGGCTGCTCTAAATAACACCTGCTACGTTATCTCGGGCTGTTGAGTGAATGAGTTTGTTTTTCAGCTGGAAATGGAAGCAAAGAGCGAAACCAAACAGGAGAACTACTGGCTGATCCAGTACCAGCGCCTGCTGAACCAGAAGCCACTCTCCCTGAAGCTCCAGGTTGCTGCTGTGTTTTATGCTTCCACTGTAGTGCACACAACAAAATGCTCTGCTTGTCAGGTGCACAGGAAGGGTAACGTTTTGTTTCAGCCAAAGCTCTGAGCAGCTCTGCTTGGCTGCCTTGTGCTTTGCAGTTCTGAGCCAGGACTTTGTGCTATGAAAGCAGCTGCGGGGCGGCCCCAGAGAGATTGCTGTGAGCTCCAGCTGTGCTGCGTTGCTGTCAGCTCGGGCTGGCAGAGCATGGAAGCAAAATGCTTCTAGAATGGCCTTGCTCCTGAGAGCAGGACTATGCACAGCCATGTGCCACACACCTTTTCTCCAGGCTGAAGTCTCAGAGCTCGCCTTGTGTTTTGCAGGAGGAGGGCTTGGAGAAGCAACTGGTGAACCTTTTAACCGAGCTGTCAGCTGAACAGTATGTGCCTGTCTTTGCACACCATCGGATTTCCTTGGGAATGCTCAGCACCATGACCGCCAGTGACCTGGAAAAGGTACAAGGCAGCAGATAAGCAGTACAGGGCAGCACTGCTTCTGACCCTACCAAGCTGTGCTCCTGGTTGTGCCCACAGCAGGTATTGCAGGATAGAGCACTGGTGGTCCTGGTGCGCCATGTCTGTGCAGGGGGAGGTGCTGATGCTACTCTGTGCCCTGTCCAAGCAGGTGATGCACCTGCAGTGAGCTGTAACTTAGCCCTGCCTTTCAGTGTCCCTCAGATGCTCTTTGTAGCTCAACAGGGGGCACGTGGGAATTCCTTCATTCCAGCTGATGGAGACTTTTCCCTTGACATGAACAGGTCTTGCCAGCATGGCCAAAGAGTTGGCACTGTTCTCTTGGAGATGTCTCCTTTCTCAGTCCTCTGTACTTTCTCATTGAGTGCTGACAGCCCTCCTTTTGCACTGCAGATGGGCATTGCAGAGACTGGCCTGCAGCGTGCCATCCTCGGACGGGCACAGGAGATCCTGGCTGTGGCAAAGACAATCCCAGGTACCAGCAGTTCTTTCCTGCCTGCTCCTCCACACGTTGTGTGGCAGCAGTGGGTAACCAAACCTTGAAGGGGGAGATCTGTAGGGCCAGGTGCCTGCCTATGGGGAGTAGAGCTGTTTGTGTGCCCAAGGGAGAGGCAAGGAGTGCTGCACTATCAGCACTCTCAGAGCACTGAGCTCCCATGGGCAAGCAGCTGCTCTTGGGTAGGTGGGAGATGGAAGCTCTCCTTGAGCTCAGACCTCTGCTTGTGGTTGCAGAGCTGCTGAGGACAGTGGACGCTGAGATCCCTGCAGCCACACAGCCCAGTGCCCCTGAGGAGGAGGCCCCGAGTTCTGTGGTCCCCACTGCTCCCCTGCTGCAGTGGGATGAGAAGAAGTCAGAGTGCGTTGTCTGCATGGAGCAGGAGGTGAGAACCCAGTGTGTGCTGCCAGCTGTATTGTTGGGATAATACAAGTGTATAGTTGTAATCGCAGAGTAAATAGCTAGAGAGTACCTAAGAAAAGACTCACCAGTGCTGGGGCTTTCAGTCGGGATGGATGCTCACCAGGGCTGAGGCTCACCACAAAAGCTCCAGACAGAGATACTATTTGTGGTGGTCAGCCCTTAAATGGGATCTAGGAGAGCTGGAGTCGAGCTCCACCCCTTTGGGGAGCAGAGCTGAATTACCTTCACCTGTGCTCCCACAGCTGCCTCGTCTTTTGCCTCAGATGGTGAATCAGAGGTTCAGGCTGTGATCAGCAGTTTCCATTCCACTAGAGCAGGGGTGAGCGAGGGCCAGCTGGAACATGGCAGTGTGCAGTGCTCTTCCTCAGGCCTGTTTCACTGTGCCTTCTTTGCACAGTGCAGGGGCTCAGGGTGCTGCCACTGTCTCTCATTCTGATAGCTGTAGGTGTTGCCCATCATCTCCAGCTCCCTCCTGTGCTTTGTCTAAGGGAGGTGGTGCTGGGTTTATGGTACAACAGCACTGTTCGTGTCTTCTGCTCTTTCTACAGGCCCAGATGATTTTTCTGCCCTGTGGCCACGTGTGCTGCTGCCAGACCTGCTGCAAGAGGCTGCAGACCTGTCCCCTGTGCCGCAGGGACATCGCACAGCACGTCCGCATCTTCTATAGCAGCTAGGCAGGCTGGAGGACGGCATGGCTGCCCAGCACCACCCTCATCACTCCCTCCCAGGGCAAGGCTCTTCTATCAGTATTAAATACACTCACACAGCATGACCAGCGCTGCCCTCTCCCTGCACACAACCCTGGTCGGCTGCTGGCTGCACCCAGGGCTCTCAGCAGCCTGGTGGCTTTCCGGCCTTTGCCTTGAGTTCCTTCTTCATCTGCTCTGTTGTGGCCATGGTGCTGCCATCCTTCTGCTCGGGGAGTTCTCCTCCGGGAGGATGTGGCTGGGACTTGTTATGCTCTGGGTGGCTGACAGTGCCTTGCTCATGTGTTGTTGCCACAGGTGTGGGGCTTCTGCTCTTGCAATCAGTGGCAGCATGGCTGAGGGGCTGCAGCAGGAGGCAGGGCAGAGTGAGGTGCTCCCTGTGCCTCATTCTCACTCCCATTGAATAGCAGCATCAGCAGCAGCCTCAGAACCAGTGCTTGAGGGGCTGCTCTGGCCAGAAGCCATTCCTCACTGGGACATGTTGTGTGGGGGAAGAGTTCCTGCCCCAGAGTACCAGCTCTGCCTCTCGTACGTGTGTTGGCATCTGGGTTGTTCCCCATTGTCATTAATAAGTAACTATCCCAGTGGGGCTTTTAATCTCTTGACCTTATCACAGAGATAAGTCTTGTCCGACTGCAGCCCTTTCCCCCAGGAGAAGCTATTAAAGACAACTGGTTCCTGCTGGTTGGTCCCTTTTTATTGCTCTATGCCTGGCTGTCCCAGCCGTACCTCCTCCTGGCCCAGATAAAGACATGGAAGAATTTGAGGCTTTTGATGCAGCATTGATGACTTGCGGGTGGCTGGAGACCTCGGGGACCTCTGCTGCCATCGTGTTCATCGTGTATGGAGCAGCAGTGTGAGAACTCTGATAGCTCACCATGTCTGGGGCAGCCCCAAGGCTGTCCCTCCGTCTGCATGGAGCTGTGGCTGCAGGGAAGCTGCAGGTCCCTTCCGGAGCCTTTAGAGGGGCTCAGACTTGTGTCCCCCTCACGTGGCAGGGCATGCAGGTGTTTGGCAGCTGGTGGGGAGCAGTGGGGTGCCAGCTGGTTGGGCTGCAGGAGGGCTGGCAGCTCACAGCACTGCTCTCCCATGTATCACAGCTGATCTCATCGAGGTGCCAGTGGCTGCCGGCTGACTCCGGTGTTCCCAGCATGGTGGTAATGAGTGACAGGCCTTCGGGCAAGGTCCATTGCTGCCTGTAACACACTGTGCCAGGAAAGCCAGGGGCAGGAGGAGCAGACAGGGCTGGGCTGCCCCACTCAGCTGCACAGGGGGATGCAGTGGCAGCCGGGGCAGCGCCTGGTGCTGTCAACAAGACCAACAAGTTGTGCTTAGGAAATACTTCGAATATCGTGGCTCCGTGGAGGGAAAGAAGGAAAAACCATTTTGTTTCGTGGACTAGGAGCAGATAAGGCATCACGGGGTCATGCATCGGCGTTGGTCATCCATCCATTACACACCACTGCTGGGAATGCTGGCTCTGTCTCCTGCTTTCGGGGCCACTGGGGCACCTGGAGCGTCATGGCAGCCCTGGGCAGTGGAAGGAGGAGCCGGACCGGCACCGCCGGGCACCCCGGGGCCAGGCTGAAGTTCAGCCTCCGCCTTCCAGGGCACGGCCTCCACCTGCCTCCAGCCTTCAAAAGCACGAGCAGCCGCGTGGCAGCGCTGAGAGGCATGGCGGCAGGGCTGGAGAGCAGCGGGGAGTGTGGGATCTGCTATGAGGCGTACCGGGGCGTCAGGGGCAGCCGGGCCCCCCAACAGCTGCCCTGCAGCCATTCCCTCTGCCAGAACTGCCTGTGCAAACTGGTGTGCCGCGCTGCCACCGTCGCCTTCATCAGTTGCCCCTTCTGCAGGATGGTGACGCTGGTGCCTGAGATGGCCCCGAGTGGCCGTGGGATGACAGCAATCCCGGGGACCCTGCACCGAGCGCAGCTCACAGCTGGGGAGGAGGAGGAAGAGAATGAAGGCAGCGCTGCTCATCAGGCCTCGGGGCACTCCATGGCCATGGATGTGGCATGCGCGGCCCACGCTCCCATCTTTACGGTCAGCAGCATGGTGGCTCCCTGCAGCCTCCGCCGCAGCCCCGAGGCACCAGGAGCCTTCGTGCTGGGGCTGCCAGGACGGGGGCTACTGATGGACTCACAGCCACCCCTCACGTCCGTGGAGAACCTGCGCCTGGGCTTCGCCGCCGGCATCCTCATCCTCATCGTCGCCACCTTCTTCCTGCTCGTCTTCCTCAAGTAACGACAGAGGGCTCAGGACCGGCACTGCGGCCCCAACCAGCCCCTGCTGGGGCCCGGCTCACCTCCAGGCAGCTGGGTCAGGCATTTGGGCTCAGCCCTGGTGCGCACATCAGATCGCGGTGAGGTGGGGAGAGGATGGGGGCTCTGCTTCCCACAGGATCAGCCCCGCAGTGTGGGAGCTGTGGCGCACTCAGCCGTGGCCGTGCAGCACCAACGTGGGCATCAGACTTACTAAAAATTAACAGATTCCAGTGCTTTCCTTTACCCCCTGGGAGCTGGCTGTGCTCACGCCGCGTTTATGACCCTCCCGGAGCCTCCAGCCATCCCACAGGAGTCATGGCACCCTGCAAGATTCCTTGGGCTGCATCCACCTGGCATCCAGAAGAGCCGCGGGCAGCAGGGGCTGCAGTGTGCTGAGGGCGATGGATGGGGAGCTGCAGCACCTTGGTGCACTGCAGGGGTCAGAGATGGGCACCACCCATCCCACAGGGCTGTGAGGACGACAGGAGGTGGGATGGGAAAGGTCGGGGCTGTTTTTCTGGTGGTGAAATGTTGTTAAAAAGCAACTTTCTGTGCTTTCTCCCCGTGGTGCTCAGAGCAGAACCACAGCCAGCTCTGTCTGCAGGCACAGGGAGGGGGCAGCTGGGGAAGGACATTAAAAATGCACATTGGTCCAGTACTGTCTCCAGTCATTTTTCCATGCACCTGAGGCAGAGCTTTGCAGCAGAGGGGTTCAGGAGCACAAGGTGCCATCCGTCCCCAGCAGCCAGCTCAGGGGCTGGGCACTGTAAGCGGTGGCACAGGGTGGGGACGCTCACCTTCCTCTGGCACAGCCCATCGTGTCCTCCTGGAAGCGTTTCTAGATCCTCAGTTTTTAAGTGCACACAACTGGATTCTGGTAAAGCCACCAGAAGCAGAAAATACAGGTTTAATTGCACTTTATTTATCAAGAAATGCAAGTCCTTCAGGCTACCTGTATCGGGAAACAAGAAGTGGAATGTGTTAGTTGGAACCTGCACAGGGCACTGCTCAGAGGGGAGGCCGCAGCCACAGCAGGGTTTGTGCACTCAGCCCTACATGAGGACAGGATTTCCACACACCAATCTTCAGCACTGAGATGTTCAGCTCTTTCATTTCTGGAGCAGCTGTTAGGAAACCCCAGCCACGCTGCCCCTGTGACAGCAGCACGGCCCCAGCAGCCACTTGGCTGCTCCACAGACTTTGGTCTCCTCCCCAGTTTTGAGCTGTGTTTGGCCATTTGCCACTCAGTGCTTTGGACGGGGCAGGGAGCTGACAGATGGCTGCACAGACACTTCTATTGCCCCCCAAAAAAAGATGGCACAGGCCAAGTTCAGTGGAAGCTAACCCTTGGTGGAGTTATCCTCATGGCTTCCATCTTATTAATGGAGCAGGGGTACGAGCGTTACTTGTTCTAATGACACTACGTACTGTTCCTACTTCTAAGTTGCTGTAAGTGCAGTGAGAAACAGAAGTGCCAAGAGAAATCCAACCAGTCTGCACAGCTGCCTCTCCTCATCGCCCCCCTCCCTCTCTGCACTCAGGCTGAGCAGCTGAGCTGCACACCCTGGCTCCCAGCAGAGCCCAGCTGAGGCTGCATTAAAGCACACCTGGCCACCACTCCATCAACTCCTGCTGTGTCCATCACAGCAACAGAGAAAAAGGCACAGGAGAGAGGCTGGGCTGGCTGCAGCAGACAGAATTATTTCCAAAAGACCTTCACTTTTAGTCTGACTTCTACAAAAGTAGTTACCTACTGCAGGGTCCTGCCGGATTTGTTCTTCTGAAGCAATTTACGTAGTTCGTATTTGCATAAAGTTTCAGATTAATCAACCAATGGTTCACAGAAGGACAGTGATACAAACATGCAGTGAGAACAGTTGGTTCCTTCAGCTCATCCCAACCTTTGTGCATGTCTGCCAGGTCAGAACAAATGGGTCTGAGCGCCCAAGAGTGCAAAGAGAGACTCCCACTCTCAGGCCCTGTCAGTCTGCAGTAGAAAAGCCTGAGGAGTCCTTGGCTGTTCACAGCTGTCCCACAGATGCAGCTCATTAAGTGCTAAGTGCTCTGGGAGTGGCCATACCCACAGCAGGGGGCTCGCAGGCTCAGCAGGCAGCTCTTCATCCCAGCCAGTCCAGATCATCATCCTCATCATCACCAAAGAGTGGAGCTGGAGGGGGGCGACCCTTCATGCTCTGGAAATCAAAGCAGAGGGAAACCTGTCAGCCTTACCAGCTTCCCAGTGTTCAGTAACTACCACACAGCTCTGGCTCAGAAATCTCCATCCAATTTTAGGAGACTATAAACCAGAAGCATCATTACTGATGTTTTTACGTTTATCATAGGGTGGCTTAATCTTCCAGGAGAGACGCTTACAGCTGAAGAGACAGGAGGGAGTAGAAAAACAAACCCCCTTTGCTTAACCCATGACCTTTTCCTAATGCTGTGCAAGCAGGAGTTTGTTGTCACCATTTCAGCCTGTGCAGCACCTCCAAGTGCAGTGAGAAACAAACCCAGAAGCTGAATATACACAGAAAATGTTTGGGAAGTTCCAAGCTCAGCCAGCAGGGGCCAGTCAGCCCCCACAGATAAACTGCAGGTCAACACCTGAGTAAATTCAGCAGGAGTGGAAAACAAGACGTACCACTTCCTCCTCATCCTCCTCTTCAGAGGGAACTCGAGGCTTTGGTGATTTAAGAGATGCTGTTTTGAAGAAATCGTCGTCCTCAAAGAGGCTGGAAGATAAAGAACAAGCAGTTCACTTGCAGGATATGGGCTCTTGGTTTCCTTTTATGTGTTTTATTAAGAATGATATCAAAGTCTCACCACCCAGACCAACTCTGCTTCATGTTTTAAGGCACAGAGCACTCACCAGTGCAGAACAGTTCAGTGATGGGACCTGACAGCCACCAGTAGCAGATCCCAAAGGAACTGCACGCTCCTCTCCAGGCTCAGCTGGGAACCATTCCCAGCAGACACCAACACCACCCACCTCCACCCAGATCTGAGCAACTGTCTCCCAGCAATGCGCCCTGGACAACTTGTGCTCTGCCAGGGGCTGTCTGTGCATCCAAGACCAGCACCAGATGGCTCCTCAACTCATTGTCCTGTGCTACAGCACAGCTGTACCAGCCACTGATGCGTGCTGCTGTGCCAGCCCGTCAGCAGGAAGATGTGCCTGCAGTTAGGCCTGCACTTACACCTTACCTGGAATCCTTTTGGCTAGGGCTGGAGCCTAGTTCCTGCTGCTGTGGGACTTCTCTGATGGTAGGTGAGCTCTTCGCTTCTGTGTTGGATTCTGAAGCAGGCTCCTGGTCGGAACCAGCTCCATCTGATGGGTCTGTGCAGTTTTCCCCCTCACTACTTAAGGGAGGGGGCTCTAAGCCTCCCACAGGCTCCTCTGCCTCCTGCTCTGCTGCTGGTTTGTCTGCAAGCACAGCCACATCCACTTCTGGCTTGGTTTTTAGAAAAGAAGGATCTGCATCTTCTGCCTGCAAAGACACTCCGAAGGGACTGCGTTCAGTCTCTGCTTCTCTTACGCGGCCACTCTCCTGCTGCTGCTCAGTCAGAACAAAATCCTCATTCACCTTGGGAGCGGCCTGTTCTGCAAGCTCAGGCCCTTTATCAGCATTCAAGCAGTGCTCAGTTCCAGAAGAGAGAGATTCCTGCTGGACCTCCTCCTCTTCCAGCACTCCACTGCTCTGTGGTGCCCGCTCCTCCTCAGGCATTCTGGTCTCAGCAGCAGGAGGTGCAGATTCACCTTTGTGGCCAGACAATGTGGAGCCTGTGCTCACTTCGCTGAGATCAGCAGAGCACACAGCAACCCGGGCAGGGCTGTGTTGCATGAGCTCTTCCTGGTCTGTCTTTGCTCCAGGCGATCCCTCTGGCCTCCCTGCTCCAGGTTCCTCTTCCTTTTCACTGTCATGCTCTGGTCTCTCCTGCTGCTTGCTGAGTAGCTGCAGTGTTACAGTCTAAGAAATAGAGGGAATGTAGGTTACATCCTAGACAAACAATCACAGATCTCTATGTTGTCCCACCACGAGGCTGTTTTGCTACCCACAGTACATTTCTGCTTCACAGTTATTTCGTACTCCCTGCACTCTATTTCAGCACAAGCCTTAATCTCTCACATTTATTACTTTCTATCTCTTATTGCTACTGTACCTTGATAGTGTTCATGACAACACCTAGAACCATCCTGCCACTGTATGTCTCCTCCAGCTCAAATTCACCCCGAAGACACTGAAAGACCCCATTCATTATCTTCTTTACCTGGAAAACAGCAAGACATGAAGCAGGCAACTCATTAACATCTGAAGCACAGGACAAAAGATAAGGTACTCCCCTGGGCAAAGGAACAATAAACCCAAACTAACACATGCTGACTCAAAGAACTTACTGCTTTTCAAATCAGGAATTCTGATAACAAAGTAGGACACATCACATCGTTTTAATTCAGAACTATTACACACACCAAACCCATCCCTCCAAAACTGAGGAAGGCTGCACAAACCCAAGGCAGACACACTGCTATGTTCTCAGGTTTTAAGTCTAAGCTTCCTTTGCTCCTCGACAGGTCCTATTACCAAAACCATAGTGCTTTCATAGAGAAAACAAATCCAAAGGAAAACGGTGAGGAGAAATACTGGCTGTTCAAACTCACTTCTTCTGTGAAGTTCACAGGTGAAGATCTGTCCTGACTCATCTCCAGCTTTTGGATACGTTCTTCATAGTGAGTCTTCAGTACCACTATTTCAGACTGCAAGGCTGAATACTGCCAAAGAGAAACTAAAAGTTACAACAGTTGTAATGCTATTTGCGGAACTATGTTTAAAGTGCTGGTTTTATGTTTTTAAGTGAAGGGCAAATTGTCAATTGACAAGCACGGCAGGGACCAGGCCTTATCACTCAGCCTGTTCTGGTTTGCTGGAAGCAATGAGTCTTCCTTCCCTTTCACATTCCTGAACTCACGTTCTTGTTCTGTACACGGGTGGCCTCAGGCTAACCATTATTGCACTCCAGTTTGTATTCAGCTGCTATGTTATCCTCTTTACCTTCTCTTTGACAGGCTCCAGTTGTTCCAAATGTTGCTGAAGCTCAGACAATTTTTGTTCCTCTGCTTTTTTCAATTGTTTCAGAGCTACAAGCTGAAAGACAAGGACTAGAGCCCATCAGTTTACAGCCCTGTTCAATGTCATCCAGCTCAAAACTATTTCTGCTCAAAAACAGCCACTGAGATAGAGCAGTATAGAGATTGTGACTGTTGCTTTAGCCTATACATCAATTTGGCTCTCGCTCACCAAGGAGCTGCAACAGCAAATTCACTACCCCACAAAGCCAGTGTAAGAGATGCACACGACATCTTGCAGATGAGGTCAAATTCCTCAGACAGCCAAGAGGTTAAAAGTCAAACCTCCATCAGGGAGCAGAGGACTTGGTTGCAGTCAATGATTATTTGGAATTTTATTTCAGCAATGAGGAACAGTCCTTTACCTTCTCTTCCAGCTGGGACACCTGCTGCTGCAGGGAGTCTCGCTGCTCACACACCTCCTGGTACTGCCTAACATGCTGCTCCTTGGCAGAGGCCAGTGTCCGTTCACATTTGGCTTCCCACTGGGATTCCAGCTCCGCCTGGATGAGTGATAGCTGCCCACCGAGTACGATAATCGTTAGAAACAAACATTGATCTGAACCTGCACAACAACCTGCAGAAAGCCTGGGGCCCAGACAAATAGTGGAAAAGCAACACAACCCGCCCTAGGCTGGACTACCTACATGCAGATGGCAGCCATCATCAGCTCCTGCCCACACCTCAGAGTTCAGTTCCAACCACAACCCCACAAGTTGGCCCAGACTTCAAATCTCCTGGCATTTTTCCATGCAGGTGTTCACTCATCAGCAGCCACATATCTAGTTTTTAGCGACTATTTCTACCTGTGGGTCACTACAAGTTTTCTAGACACCAGCTGGAGAAGCTCCCACAGCTCCTTACCTGCTCTGCTGCTGCCTGGTCAGTTGAAGTCCTTGCCTTTTTCAGCAGCTGCCGAAGTTTGTCCAATTCCTGCTGATACGATCTGCGTATTTCTTCCATCTCTTCCTCTGCTTGAGCTCTCTCTGAGAGGGATTTCTTCTTCCGCTCAGCAAGATTCTGTAGTACAGAACAGAACTTAAGCACAGGCCAGACTGCACTAAAGTAGCTTCTTTTCTTCTTGCTAGAGGAGCTTACTTGAGGAGATGATCCTATTTCAAAACAAAGTTGATTTATCTAGTAGGTAGGAAGGTTAGCATAGTACTGAGTAAGGCTGGAAAAAAAAAATCAAATGACATAAGCACAAGAGATGCACCAGCATGGGGATCCTTTCCTGCAGACAGAGACAGGGTTCACTTAATCTGCATGCTTACAAGCAACATCACTGAGGTAAATTTCTAGCAAACAGCTGAAATCCTGCATCTCTCTACAATGCCAGCACCAAACACACCTTTTCAAGAGTCTCCTTCTCTACCCTTAGGTCTGTCAGTTCTTCTTCCAGTGCCGAAATCTTCATATCCAAGTGTTTACGGCTCTGCTTCTCAGCTTTGAATCTAGTTTGGGTGTCCTCAGAGGTTTCTCGGAGTTCTGCAGAAATACATTTTACTGTGGGTTTCAGCACTACATGACTCAAATTAAAGGCTGACAGAAAGAAGCAGTGCTTGTTGCACAACCACACCAACATGGCCTGCATCTGCAACAGGAACAGGAATGTATCAAAAGCTGCTTCTGTGAAGTGGGAGTGCTTACAAACTCAGTCTTGATCTAAACTTCTTAACCAATAGGAAATTTATAACCTATACAGTATGCTAGACAGTAAGGCCAAGGGTTGGCTTCTACAGAAGGCACCCTTGTGACAGAGTGACTTTGCTCATCAGTTCAGCCCACTGTCCTATTAGTAGTGGCAAGGATGCAGCACGTGTCCTTCAGACATTTTGGCGTGTCTCTATCCTCTGATACCCCCGTGAGCGATCCTAGGGAAAGCAGGAACAGATACCCCAGAACAAAGGAAACATTTATGACTTACAGAAGAGGAAAAAGAATGACACAGAGGAGCTCTCAAGGAACAAGCTAAGTTTTACCTGCTAACTGTGCTTGCATTTTGTTGAGCTGTGTCTCGTGTCGCTCTGCCTCCTGCAGGGCAGCAGAGAGCTGTTTCCGCAGATCCATTTCCTTCTTCTGGTGTGCGGTCAGCTCCAGCTGCAGCTGGGAAACCTGTGCTGTGGCAGATGCCAACTCCTCTGCAACTTTGGCCTGTGGCACAAAACAGCAGGGAAAAGGGGGAAGAAAAGAAATTGCAGGGTATGCAAACGTGAGGAGGTGCCAGAACTGTGCTCACAGGAAGAACGATAAGGCTGTGGAGACCTTGTCAGGGATCCAGCACCTAGCGGGCACCCCCTAATTGAAGAGTTACTAATCACCTTTCGCCATGTTACTGTCTCCACACCAACTCGAAAGGTGCTCGAGGCCACCAGCAACCTCATTACATTGCTTAACTCAACCAGTTTTGTTTTTCTTTCCCCTAAATAGTTTAAACACATAAGACTTGAATAGAGCCATCAGTACTGGTACTGAGTTTCCATGCTATGCCACTATCTACTCAAGTTAAAGCCTGGACTCTAAGACCTAATTATTGTCACTAAGCTTACAAATCCCTGAAAAAACACACAACATGGGCTTATTGTAGCAAAATAAGCACATTCTCTCACAAGCACATGGTGCAACCACCTTGAGGCAGTTGCACAGTTAGGGCTGCCATTTTTGAGCACGGTTCTCAGAGTAATTTGTTAACCTGTTTAGATTTAGCATTGTTCAAAGCCAGCAACTTGCATAAAATGTGGTTCTGAGGCAGCTCGTTAGACAACTTGTAAGCAACGCATTTGGAAAGGCTCAAGACACCAAGACAAAGACACAGAGGTGCGTTTCCAATCTTGTTGCATAAGTCACAACATTCAGAGGATCCTCTGCAGAGGCAGAACTACATCCATCAGAAAATCTCACTTGCTGCAAGGAACACCTAAACATTTTGTACATCTCTGCTTGCATTTGGATTCCTAACGGGCTTTCACGTTGCTGTAAGTGGTAAGTCCTTCTGAAGCTCCTCTCAGGGTTATCTCCATGAAGGAAATAAAGACTGTGATCAACACCTTCTGGCAGAGAAGAGCAGTGTGCAAAATCTTTCCAGTCATGGCAAGGATGATGCATGCTGACCTTGAGGACTGGGATTCTACACCATTAGTTCTTAAGAACCATGTTGATTGGGACTGACTAAAACCAGATCCGTTTTCTTCTTACACTTCCATAACCATCTCATTACTGTTCAGGACACAGACTCCAAGCATGTTAAAAAGAACCCCACGGTGTATCTAAAGGGTATATTTTAACGCTTCCTGTTATCTTTGTGTGCCCTTAAGGAGAGTAAAAAGGAAATCCTAAGTCAGGAACTGCTATTAGACTGAAGACTCTACAGTGAGCATTTCATGACTGCACCAGCTCAGCTCCAGCCTCCAGGTACCAAGAATCTCACATGATTCATGCCTGATCTTAGTTATATGATCACAGCTATTTCTCCTGTGAGGGAGATGAAATGAGCAGCAACGTGGTAAAGATTGTTGAAAGGGCTCCCCAAGGAGGCAGGCAGCAGCTACACTGCTATCAGTTATAAAGCCCCTTTCTGAGTGGAAGATCCATGCTAATTCAAGATCTGAGGCAGCTCTTTTCATGTCAACCAACTCCTAACTACTTTCAAGAGGAAGCTGGACTAGCACCACGTAGGGCATGATTATCTATCATCTACAGTCAGCAGACACACTGCCTCACCTGGTCCCAGCCCCGATCCACTGGCAGCATGTGCTAGGAAGAAAAAGCAGTGACAGGAAACAGGGAGAGTTAAGAACACAACTTGAAAGGCAGAGGCATTCATCATCATCAGAACAGCTAGTGCTTTATTACTGGAGCATGAGATGTGCCAGAGAAACATTTAAATTATTCAAGAACTGTAAAATCTTAGATGGAAGTAGAGAAGTGAGTTGAAAGAAAAGAATCTGAAGGGATCCTCACACAGATACACTGCATACCACATGAATTACAATGGAGCCAGTTTCAGGCTGGTCATCACCAGGTCCTACACATAACTATTGTTTCATTGTCCTGAGGAGTGTGTAGGTACTATCAATTGTTATGTAACACAAGCCTTGATTGAAAGCTGTGATGTGCTCTGCCAGGGCCAAAGATCCATAATCCCAAAGCACCAAAGCAAAGTTACTAGCATCTCCTCTCAGGGACCCTTATCTACAGATTCCCAGACTCTACCATAAAATAAAGGACAAATACCAGTTTTTAAGAACGGATAAAACTGTTTTAAAATTCTCTTCCCTGGTTCTCCTACCAGAGCTATAAAGGGAAACAGCAGATTAGATAAAAGGAAGAGGAAGGAATGTCAGGCTTCAGATTGCAGTCAATCCTTTACTGAAACTAGGGAAAAAGCTTCTCTGCTCTAGCCTGAAGCCTGTTTATGTAACAGCGTGACTGCTCAATCAAGTGGAGTCCTGCTGCAGATGATGCCTGAAAACTTCCTTCTACTTTTCTTGTACTTCCAGAAGATGCTCCCTCCCCCATGCAAGCAGGATGTCACACTCAGTGACAGAAAGGAATTTATCTTCTCACCCTATTCCTGGTCAGATGCTTTTACAGCTCCACTTATAGGTATGCAATCTGAACTCTCAGTGGAAAAATACATTCCTCCTTCATCTGCTGATACCAGCACACACATCAGCCATATTACTTCATTCTTTGCTCTACAGAAACACTTGTTAGCATGCTTTAAAGAGCAGCTGCTTCCATCAAATTTCGGTGCACCAGTTCATGGTTCTCATGCAGAGCAAGCATTTATCTTATCACATTTGGATTGCAGAGAAACACAATTCAGCTGAGGAGAATGGTGCAAGAGAGAGCACTGCAATTTAAGCTGACAGTGCTTGAGAAAGCATAGAAGACACCATGCAATTAGAGATCTCAGAGCTGCCCTACAAGGGTTAGACTGACATGAGTGCACTTCACAGTATAAACGCCACACATGAGTGCATTTAACTCAAATGAAAGCTGCCTTCCAGTAGTCCCTCTCATAAAAGCACAACCCATTATCCTAGAAACAACTTCCTTGATTGCTATTAAAAGAGGTGTTTAAAAAACAAAGCAAACCAAGCACAAACGATGCAAAAGCTCTGATAGGAAACTTTTTCTTATAGCTACACTGAATCTTTATGCCAATTAAAAAGAAAAAACTCTTCTGAAACTGTCAGCACAACTATGTGCTTTTTCAGCCAGACCAGGCCCCGTGAGGCACATAATACCTTAACGTGCTGGGCATGTACTTATAAAGTTAATGAGATACTTCCCAGTTAATCTATGAGTATTCAAGCTGTGACAGCATAGCAATCTGAATTTATGAACTCTGTGCTGCTTTTATCTTGAAAGCCATGAAAACATTCACTTTTCTTTTTCAAAACTTCTTTCAAAACATTGAAAACTACAGTTATCCTGTATGGATCTGACTTAACCTGCCCTGGCTGGAGAAGCCTAGGATTCTGCAGTGCTGTCAGCATGGTTTTACCTTCTCCTGTTCTGCATGCAACACTCTTGCCTGTGTGTTTTCATTTGTTGCTTGCAGTGAGTGGTTCCTCTGCTCCATTAACAGGTTACTTTGTTCAACGTATCTATAAACAGGGGAAGATGGCACAAGCATTTATATAAATACACAAATAGAGAAGGAAGTGACGAGACAGACAAGGGATTTCAAATCAGCTTTCATTGATAAGAAACCCCAGACAGTTTGTATCACGTCCTGCACTAAAAAGTGCCTTACCACCACAGGAAACAGATTACATCAGTTCAGACACATGCTTTACCTCTCTGCCACTAATCTACTATTCTTATTGCACAGTCAAGACTTTTGATAGCAGAAACCAGTGATTTCCAGGCTATTTCCTCAACTATGGAACACAACACTGGATCCGGGAACACCACTTCCTGTACGATTTCTTTCACCTCACTAAAAGGCAAGCAAAAGCAAAATAACCCCCCAGAAGCAGAGGAAGCACGCTCAAAGAAAGTAGCATGAGATCTTTCCCTTTTATATATTCATGTTTACTGTAAGATCTCATTTGGAGATATGCCCTGCAAAGACAGAAGGGGATTAAAAAACACCAATATTTTAGCTAAAAAAAATAAATAAATCAGAACTTCTCTCCGTTATAGAGATAGGACACCTCCTAGCTACATCTAAGCAAATGTAAGACAGAAACTCCTTGCAGGTGCAGGCACAGTATACCTTCCACTTCTTACCTCTGATTCCGCTCTATCAGCTCACTGATCTTTTCATTCTGCTCCTCAATTCGACTGCTCTTCTCAAATACCTCTTGTTTCAGCCTCTCATTCTCCTAAAGAATAAGTTCAGCATGAATATTCACCCTACTCGGATACTGCTGCAAGGAAGCTTAAGTATTTGTTCTTCACAGATGACTTATAGCAGTGAGAGAGTTCCCTAGAGAGCTGGTTCTGGCCACATAGAAATAGAGCACATGGATGGACAAGCATTTAGCCCAAGCCAGTAAAGCTATCTTCATTAGAAATAACACAGTGAGTTTCAGTTCCTTATGGAAATAGTCCAGTAAGGCTGGCAATGATCACCTGGATTATGCGCTGGATGTTGCTCATGATCATAGAGGCTTCCATAGTCACAGATGAGATACCAGGCAGTAGTGAGCTGTTCCCAGCGTTTTGTTTCTTCAGCTCCTCCACCTGTAGAAACAAGCCAGATGAAATGAGTTCATGGATGTAGGTAGGAGCCAACCACCTGCCATTTCACAGAACCATTTCACTTTTCTGTCTCTAGGGTGCATCTCCTAAAGTGCAGTGAAGCAACACAGCGTTTCAGATCGTATTTAGGGAAGTAAACACATCTTCCCCAAAGCTTGTACTAACTTTTTCCATAGTAGCCGAACTGCTACCATTTCAAGGTCTGACAAGATCGGAATTCTCATTAAGTTAGGATACTATTTACAAACTTAATGCAGGTGTTTACAAAGAGCCATCTCTACAGACTATATTTGGAGAGCAAACAGTAGTAGCTCTGTTATCAATCCTGCCTGTGTCACACATTACCTTGGCAGCCAGATGATCCATTTTATCTACTACTTTGCTAACAGCCAGTCGGATTTCAGTGTTATTTTGCCGAACTTCTGTCATCAAAAAGGAAGTAACGTCCCCAGGTGCTTGAAAGGAAAGGAGAGAATAAACAAGAACATTTGAAACAGCACAACATTACAGTCAGGTTAAACATGTGTATGTTACCACCACCACCCAAGATGTCAGCTATAAACAGCTCACTGCAGGTATTAAAAGCTTCCATAAAGCATGTACTTCTGAAACATACCTTGGTAAGGTGCAGGATACATCTGTCCTACAGGCTGGAGCTGAGAAGCAGATGTAGCAGTTTGGGGATAAGCAAATGGCATGCCTGGATACGGCTTGCAGAACAAAATCGACAGGTTAGATATTTTCTCCTTTCATACTAAAATGGTTTTAGACCCCAAAACAAAGATTATACTTGAAAAGAATGAAAACAAAAAACAGAGAGTAGAAAGTCAAAGAAACACAAACAACAGCTTTTGCTTTAGGAAAAACAGCACAGACATTTCCCTAAAGGCTAAAATATCTAAGTGTTTTAGTTACTACAGTGTAGTAAATGACCTTCTTCACTGAAGCACATGTATGTTAATGCCTTAGTTTTCACCTGCCTTGCAAGTATGTGGAAATTTGTTTTATCCACCACAAAAGCTGATACTGAAAAGGGATGGTTAACTCTTAGTTCAATAAGTTCTTTCTAATCAAAAACTAAGAAGCATGTTATTTAAACCTCAGAATGCCAAAGTCATGGAAAGCAGCCTGTCAGCTTTATATGCTGCTGGAGTCCTTGCTCCCAGCAACAGAGTGAACAAAGACTTCTGATTAAAAACAGAAGTTCTAATAGTCTCCTTGATTAGAGTTTGGTACCTGAAAGCCCTGTGCTCCTCCAGGCAGAACTGAATGGGGCTGGATCGTCGCAGGTATTAAAGCAGCAGAAGATACCGGGGGTGCAGAACCAGACGCTTGAGCTACTGAAAGGGAACAAAGAAATCCAGCACATCAGAAAGCTGCTAGAGATATTTGAGCTTTTAAAGGCAAAAAAAACCCAACAACAACAACAACACCTCATTGAAAAGACCAAAAATTTAACACAATCCTGTCTGTAGTCTTGTGAGAAATCAAATGCAGTCAAAGAATCGAGAGTAGGATCAAAGCATTACCCTTCATGGAAATTTCACTTCTAACCACAAATTCAATTTAGACAAACTCTGCCATTCAAACAAAGGTGCTTTGAATTAACCAACACACGGTGTTACCCAGATGGATTCTGAAGGCTGCTCAGCTGACATTCACTGCTCTATGATGGAAAAACAGGTCAGGTCTGCTCGTGAACTGCCAACCTTCTGATACCCTTTGCTACCATTTCCAAGCAACAAATTTTGCAAGCCACAGAAATCTCAGACATCTCAGCACATTAAATGACAGGGTGAAAGGCCAACTCACACATGATTCTGTGATACAGCTGCTTTTCCTCAAGTAGCAATGTGTACACAAGATCATTTAAAAAAAGCAAACTCTAAAGACGTCAGTCTCATGCTTTATGAATTCTACCTACAGAGCTTTGGATCAGTACATCTTATCAGAGTTCATCAGATCCTACTTCGGTTCCTGAGAGCAATCTTCTACTCACACTGACACTTGAAGCCCACAGCAAAGTGAAATGTCTCTGTTCCCAACACTGCCTCACCAGCACATTACCTTGTGGTGACACTGTAGGCAGTACTGCATGAGCTGGCTGTGATGATCTCATGGAAGATGAAACCACTGGTTGTGCTGCCCCTCTCAGTGAATTTGGATCCTAAAAACATTTCTACATATTAAAATGAACATCCAAGAGCAGCTTAACATTTTGAACTGAAGTCTATTTGACACTAGCTGTTACCCAATTAATGTGTTTAAACTACTCAGGAATACTCAAATTACTGAAATTTCTTTTGCCACAGAAACAATGTGCATCCCCTGGAGAAAGGGAGAGCTATTACTATGAACTCTAAGCAAGTCACACAGAAAGCATTGAAACAAAATCTCAAATAATGTACCTCTATTTCTGAGTCACTGGAGTCAAGCTGACTACCTGCTGTCCCAGCAAGGAAAGGCAGCATGGGCTGACCCATTTTAGCCATTCGAGAAATCAGCTTTGCCTTTGCAACGTCTGGATTCTGAAAGAAAACATTTGAAGTTATTCTTCCTCTGCCACTCAGCCCCGTGTCTCCAAATAATACAGAAGTCTAACCCTGCCAAAGGCCCAACTCACTGCCCCACCACTTAAAACTCACCTACATAAACCTGCAACTTTTCAGTGACTGAAAAAAGTAACTTTCAAGACAAAATGATGAATGTATTAACCTGTCTTATTTTCTATACTCTCCCTCTGGGCTCCTGCATGATGTTCACTTGATCTTCAGCAATACTTAATATAAAGGTGAAAACAAACAAGCTTCCCTACATAAGGCTTCAAATTAGTTAGGAAATAAAGTAACAGCACTTACTGCTAACTGTTCACTGATAGAGTTTGACTTGGCCCGAACAGCTGGCTCCCTGAAAAGTCAAACAGATGTGTCAATAACTGTGGTAAATCAAAATGAAATTCAGGATCCAATATTGTGCTTTTCTGAGAAATCTGCTGTAGCAGAACCCATACAGCTTAACAACACTAGATCTCAGAAACACTGCAGAGCAAAGGTTTCTTTCATGGGTGCTCATCTCAGCATTCAAGAAGAAACCTTTCTGCAACATTCACCTACATTCCCACACACTGATGGCACAACACTGGCACACAGAGGATGCGCATTTGCCAAGTGATGTGTTAGCACAACACTGTCCAAGATGTTTATCAGCATTAACACATTTTAATGCAGCAAGTTGTTTTAACAATGCTTCTGCTTACCCGGGCTTTGGAGGTATTGTAGATGGAGGCAATAAAACAGGGTCTGCAGAGAAGCCATCTGAATTAGGTACTGGTGAAGGTGCAAGAGAATCCCTTGAACTAACACTCTGTCCATCTGAGCCAGAGCCTTCCTTCACTAGCTTCACCTTAAAAAACATACAAATAAAATATTATTCCGAGCTCCCAGAAAGGAATTTTAGCAACTTGCTCACTTCTGATGACTACTCCTTTGCCAAGTTTATGCAATTTGAGTGAGAACATAAATGACTTGGAACATACAAGAGAACATTCCATCATTTGGAACTGCAGAAGCACAGTCCTTACAGACTTAGTCCTCACTATTTGGAGTTGTAATAGCTCACAGGTAAGACAGTAAGGAGATCCCAAAACAGCTGGAACAGTCATGGCTCAGTAAACAGCCTAGATAGATTGCTTTATTTTAAAGGAAACACACCTTCCTGAGGCATTTTGTTTATAACTGTTTCTGAGCTGCAGTTCTCATGCAAACAGCAGATTTCTGCTGACAGCCTGTACCATCCAACAACAAAGCAGATGCAAGATAAATACTTGGGAGAAGACACTCACCCGCCTAACCTCCACCTCAAAAACTAAAGTAGAGTCTGGAGGGACACGGCCAGCCACTCCCTGAGTCCCATAGGCCCAGGCTGGAGGAATAATGAGATAGCGTCGTCCTCCTTTCTTCATCCCCATCATTCCTTCTTCCCAGCCCTTTGGCATTCAGGTGCCAGAAGAGAAAGCAAACAGCCTGATTACTGACATTACAATTTCTTTTAACTACACACCGATCAAGACAGCTCCAGGCACATTTACAGAAAGTTCCAAAGCACAGAGAGCTTCGTGTAAAGTCTTGATCAATTTTAGTGTGCAATATTAAATACATGTCTTACATCAATTCAATGGCCTTTTTTAAATTGCAGCATTAACTGACGAATAAACATGCAAATCTGAATTTCCTTGTTTGGTGTCAAGAAACCCTGTTTCTAAGTAATGGATTAAGTCGCTTCCAGAATAGGGAGCTTCCTGCTTTCAAAATAGGACAACTTTCCATTCTTATTTTGAAGGAGACCTCAACAGATCACATAAATTAAGGAAACAGAAATTTGTTGAATGAGCCACCATTGCAGCATTTCCCATTAAATGAAACATATAAGAAAGAGTGTGTATGAATCCTGAACAAAGTCTTCAGTAACAGAAAGATTCAAGACAATAGTTCTATTACAGTGAAACACCAGAAGTTCTACCTTGATGACCTTTCCAGAGCCCAGCTTTAGGCGCAACAACTTGTCCTTGTTGACGTTCGAATCAAACACCTGGAGAGTCGAAGAGCAAGAATACAAAATCACACTGACTTCTCAACTGTTTCAAGATTCTCAACACTGCTTTACAAATCTCATAAACTCCCGCAGCCTCTTACATACTATTTCACTTCCTGTTTCCCTTCAAAAATTAACTCAAAACTAACATAAGACAGAGCACAATTAGAATTTCTAGTCTATTGTGCAGCACAATTTCTTGAAGTGAATGACACCTGGAGACTCAGACTTTAAAACTGCTTCAAGCTTGATGGTCCGGACAGGACTGATCCAACAAGAACACTGCACAAACAGAACAACTGTCTAGATATTTAATAGCTGAAAGGCTCAACTGCAGATAGATGCAAATGTAAAAAGCCTTTTATTATGAATTATAGTAATAGTTAAAAGAGAAGTGTTTTAAAGATAACGCTTTGGAATACCAAAGCAAGTCTTTTGCCTTCGCTTTTCTGTCCTCAACAGCTTTGTCTTATCCTGCTGGCTTGTAAGCAACCTCATCCATTTAACACTTGCAGATGTGTTTCATGTCTTCTTACTACTTCATCATGCTGCTTTCAAAATGAGCATAGCTAGCTTCATTGGCCTTTGTCATCACTTTTAGCGTATCTATGAAATTTTAAAGCATTTCTATCACCTCCTCTGAACAGTAATGAAATCCTTTATTATTCTATCTGTAGATATAACACATTTAATCTCACAGAAGGTGAAAAAAATGACTAAAAACTCATCTTTAAAGCACCAGCACTATGCTAGAAGTGGCAGGTTTCTCCCAGGGACTATCAAATCCATACATTAGTAGGTGGCAGAAAGGTCTTTACCTGTCCAAGCCCATTGTTCTGGAACAGCCAACCTGTGTAGGCAATCTCCAGAGAGTCCCCTCCTTCAACTCCCTGCCCTTCTCCAAGAAGGAGATCCTGGTAGAGGACTGAATCAAGCACTGGGGAGCTGTTGTATTTGGCAATACACACCTGCAAAAAGAAAGACACATCAGCATCTTGACCATTAAGTCGTGGCATCACAACTGCTTTACACATCTGATGCATTTCTTACTGCACTGATCAAGCACAGCTTTGCAAACCTTCCTCAGTCACAACCAGTGACAGCTGAACTTCAACCAAAAAGATTTTTTCGCCTTCCAAAAACAAAGAGATGCATCGTAATCTGCCTGCTGTTGAAACAAGTAGCAAGTGACATCCTGCACAGAGTAAGTAGTTACCTGCTTACTGAAATCCATTGCTGCCTTTTCTGACTCAAACATGATTGACCAGTTTTGTCTTTGATCATCATAGAACGTGCTGTAATTGTTGGACTGGACCTGTGGGAAAGGAAATCAGCCCAATGTTATATGCTAAAAGATGCATTCAATTAACATGAAAGTAATTAAAAAACACTGTATCTGACAGAAACTTTAAATATGAGCTACTGAAACTAGAGGTAGAGAAAGAATCCTGCCACATTACCACCCAATTTCAGGCTGAAGAAATAAGCCCTTATTACTCAGCTCATCATCATAGGAGAAATGTTGCAAAGATTCAGTACTTCACGGATGCTGCAGCTTTATTAAGATGGTTCTTTGAAGCTACGTTCTGTTATACTGAGATTTTCCAGTTGTAAGGATTCTCTTTTTCACAAGTGCTGATTACAGTAGGATTTCCACATGCAACCAGAGGTTCACTCAGTACTTAATACTAAATAAAACATAACTAGATAGCTACATAACCCTTTAATCTTACAAAACATGCCTATAGAACTAGACAGCAAGCTAGGATCCCGATCAGACATTAGGATTGGAATTCTATTATTTCAGAGAAGAATTTCTAGTCATCAACCAAGAAATTCCACATCTCCATAATAACAAGCCAACAGCAAATCACAACACCCCTTTTCTGTAAAATCAGCAGAAAACCGCTTCCTGAGAGATCCCATTTTAGGGCTTACAATGTTTTAAGTGGCTCTTATCACAAAAATGCTGAATATCAAGATTCAGAGCGGAAATACTTCCTTGCCATCACTTCCATCTGCTTACTCATTTGTATTTTCTGAGTCACTTAACCACAGATGATTAGCAGGAGGAATTTTGTTACTATTCATTTTAGGACTGAGAATCTAAAAACATCTGTGATGCAGAGGTAAAAATACGCCTCCTACAGGTGTACTTTCATTATAAAACCTACTGATTTCATAGGGCTCTGCAATAGGTAGATCTAACAGTTTATTGCGCAACAAGGAGGACAGCACTCCCTGTCAGTGTGCCATCTCTTGCTACATCAGTCGGGAGTTTGATCTCAAAGGCTATAATCTAAGAAAACACTTCACAGCAAACAGAGGTTCATTCCAAACAGTGCAGTGTACCGGATGCTTTTCTAATCCGGTCTTACCGTGAGTACAAAGCCTGGGTGGATCCTTGCAGATGCGATCTGTTGCTGCTGACTGATGTAAAGGAGAATCCTGTACTGGATTCCGCAAAGAATTGTGCAGGGGAAAAGAAAAAAAGACAACAACAAACCAACAGAAACTGAAAACGTTTTCAATTTGAGTGTGCTTAATTCTGAGCCAAACACTACAGGATTACTAAACACACCTTGCAGCATCATTTTTCACAGGAAAAATACTTAACAAAATTTTCTAACAGCTATTACAGACACTTGAAAACATGCAAGCAGTCAAAGTGGTTCAGTGATAAATACTGCACAGTAAGCAATAAGTTGTTCTTATCAAAGCATAAGTAACTTAGCGAGACAATATCAATCATGGGATAGGAAACAAGCCACAAAAAACAACACGAACAGATCAGAGCATGTATGGTATCCTATCAAATACATCACTTTACTGGACTAACTAAGAAGACCTTCAGCATGCAGAGCAAAGGCATCCCCAGTGAGCTCAGAGAAACACTGCTTCATACCAGCATATCCTCGGCATGAAAAATATCACAGTGAAGTGTTTCTCACCTCTTTAGTAGCATGGCTCCCCACTACAGCTGCTCCATACTTGCCTTGCTTCAAATACTGCCCATTTGTACTGCAAGAGAAGTGAGACACTCAGCTGTGGAACTGTCCCTGCCTCAGATATTTCCCTCAGCTGTTGCTTTTCCTCTTTAGAGTTCAGGTCCCTTTCCTCATGACCAAAATGCGTGGGAGGACTTCTGAGCTTAAAGAAACTACAACTGTCTTGCTTACCCACAGATAACAGGAGCATACATTGTGTAGTTTGAGATGGAAATTGCAGAGATGCAAGGCAAGCAAATCTTCACATGACAGCTGCAGCAAACGTACAGTTACACTGCTGTCATTCTACACTCATGCCTCAGTTTTCCACAAATGAAGATGAGACATAAGCTTCTGACAGAGCTGGTCAGAAACTGTGCAGATGTCAGGTCAGTTCCCAGCAACGCACAAACTGAGAACTTGCTGTTTACTTGGCAGCTGCGCAGTCCTGAACTGACCCTTTATTTTTTGAGCAGAACCTTGCATTGACTCGCAGCATGCAGACACACCTTATAAGATGCCTCTTCCTACTTATCCAAAAACACCTGCCCTTATATCTGTTTCAGGCCCCAAAGACACGGACTCTAAAATACAATGAAGAAAACCACTGTTGTACTTACTATCGATAAGCATGAACTGCAGTGGCCACGAAGACTGATGGTGTTCCTGAAGATGCTGGGGCTGCGGGTGCCTTCTGCGCTGCCTGACCTGCTGGAGAGCAGAAAGCAGCATCTGGTGACACAGAACTGCCACATCTGCTGGCCAGTGACAAGGTCATGATACATTCCTCCCCCAGAACAAAATAACTTCAGTGACTGAAGAAACTGGAACTGTTTGGTCTGGAGAAAGGGAGGCTGAAGAAAGACCTTATTGCACTCTTCCAATATCTGAAAGGTGCTAACCAAGAGGGTGGGGTTGGTCTCTTCTCACTGATGACAGGTGACACAATGAGGGGAAATGGCCTCAGGTTGTGCCAGGGTAAGTTTAGCTTGGATATCAGGAAAAGCTTCTTCACAGAATCGTTAAGCACTGGGGAGCAGGTCGAATCACAGCCCCTAAATGTGTTTAAAAGCCATTTGAATGTGGTGCTCAGGGACATGATTTAGCAGAAGGTTGTTAGGGTAGTATGGTTGGGTTGTGGTCGGACTTGATGATCTTTACGGTCTTTTCCAACCCAAGCAATTCTATGATTCTAACTCCAGAAAAGGATTAAAGAAGTTATATTCCAAAGTCTCTACAGGCTGCAAAAATAACCCAGAGAGAGTACCAGAGGAAGATAACATCAGCAAAGAAAAGCTAAGTGAATATTTGCATTGCTGTTCCTCACAAAAGCCCTCACTGAGCCAGGATAGCTGCTCCAAAGCTCCTCCTGCCGCGTGATCAACTTCAGTCACTTACCAGCTGCTGTCTGACCCTTCTTGGGCTGCTTTGGTGCAGTGTATTGAAAGAATTCATTTCCCTGGCTTGAGACTGTCTGATCCAATCCAAAAAGAGACGCCAGCCTGGCACTAGAAAGAGAAATGAAGGAACTGTTAAATACAGACTTCATAGATAAAGGACTGAAAGTCACCCCGCACACAAAGCGCTCACTGCCATTTCAGACACACAGCGATGTCTGTTAAGCAGCTCTGGACTAATCAGACATCCGGCTTTGAAAAAGCAGAACTTGCAGACACAGCGAGCTGAGCAACACAGTGTTTCGTTTCCTCAAAAGTGAGCACAGGGAACAAAAATAAAGGCCTGAAGCAACGCCAAACGAGAAATCACTTTAAAGCAATGAATAAGACTACCCTCCAATTAACCACTGCTCTTGTGACGGCAGACACCATTTAGAATATACTTTTTCTTCTTTAAGTATCTCGAGGAAACAAGTGCTTCCGTCAGAACTTAAAGCTCCGCTGCCAGAAGGACAGGCCTAACGCTAGGAGTCAATCTGTGACTGCTGAACGATGCAACCCGTGTCAAGAGGGGAGCCCGCACGGAACCTCACAGCCCGGCCCACGGGAGGGCAGCCGGCTGCGGCCTGTCCGGCTGCCGTGCTCTCCAGAGCGGGGACACCCGGCGGCCACTCACCCGGTGGCGGGGGCCAGAAAGTCGGCGTCATCCTCCTCGGCCGCGCCAAACATCCCGGCAGCCCCGCAGCCCCGCGCTGTCGTAAACGCCTCAGCCGACAGCGGCGCGCTTTGCGGCCGTACGAAGACGGCGGGAGGAAGGGAGGCGCGGAGGCGGGGCTTAGATGGCACATCCGGGGGCGGGGATAAGGGGACAAGGTCAAGAGGGCGGGGCTTAGGGTCACGTCCGGGGATGGGGCTCAGAGGACACGCTCAAGGGGGCGGGGCTTAGCGGCCATGTTCAAGGGGCGGGGCTTAGGGGACATGTCCCGGGGGGCGGGGCTTAGCGGACAGCCTCGTGGCGGTCTCGAGGTGAGTGACAGCGCGGGATCGTTTCGCGCCCTTTCTTCCCCCCCTCACGGCTGCCTGAGGGGGCGGCGGGGTCGTGCTGCGGGCGGGCGCCTGGCGGAGCCTCGGAACGGAGCGGGCTCCGTGAGGGCGGCGAGGAGGGGGCAGGGATTGAGCGGGGTGACAGCGCGCAGCCCCGCGTGGCGTTTGGGTGAGTCGCGAGGATGCGTTAGAGTGAGAATGGCCGAGCCACAAAGCCGCGTTTCTGTTTAAAAGAAGTATTGGCAGCTCCGTCAGCAGAGCCGGTGCTGTGGAGAGGCCGTTTGTGCCGCTGGGCAGGATGCGTTTAGTCCGGCCCTGGAACGTGACACTCAATCACTGCGATGCTTTGTGTTACGTGCACTAAAATCTGCGTTAAAACTCTTCTTCTTCCTGTGCTCCTCCTTACCAAGAAAATAAACGACAACAACCAATAAAAGGAATAAAATAATACTGCCATGGGAACTGTAAGTTCCCACAGAGCTTTGTCTTAAGGACCGCTACACATCATACAGCTATTTTCCTCCGAGATTTCCCCTTAAATGTCCCATCTCAAGCAGTTTTTTAGCCAGATGGAGAATTACAATAATTTCTCCAGGCTGCAATAAAGAAGAATTCAGATTTTTTGAGTCACTTCTGCTTTAAAGGCGAATTCCCGGCCAGCAGCTCTGACATACAGCGCTGGGGGCTGGAGGGGCTGGGAGGAGTTTTCTTCTCCTTCTCACTTTCTCGGAGCAGCTTCATGTTGTGGATTATTGAGACTCCTTTTCTGAACAAAAGCTTCGTGCCTGGGAAGGTGCTGAGAATACTAATCTTTAACAGCGCTCTGGTGTGAATGAAAGATCAGCCATTTTCACACGCAGTTTTCACTCAGTGCCCTAAGGAGCTTTCTTTCAGCTCTCTCGCTTTCCAGCCAACGTTAGGTCAGAGAGAAGACAAAACTGATATGTTTTGAAAGAAATATAATGCATTCTTCTCTCCTTTTTGGCTTCTGCATTTGCTGCCAAGACTCCGCTGCCCAGCAGGACGGTGCCATGTCTCTGCAGGCTTCCAGCCTAAGCCATTCCATGATTCCATAGCCTGCCTTCTCCACGCTTGTCTGAAGGTCACCCTCTCAGGTAGCCCATAAGCTGCCTCAGTGTTGTGAAGTCGAGCTGAAGCTGAGTGCCAGTGTGAGCTCCTCCAGAGATCTGTCAGGAAATCACTTGGGATCTTGGCAGTTTTTCCTTAGAGGAGGATGAAAAAGACTCAGTCTAGGGTTTGTTTTTGTTTTGTTTATTCCTCCTTGAAGATCCAGTGTTAGTAATCTACTGCACTACCTTTTGTTTCAGTCTTATGTTCTTATCCCGGGGTAGTTGAGAGCAATGATTTTTTCAGTAACCTTTTCTTCAGCTAAAAGCCAGAATCCTGTAATGCGAAGAATAATGGAAGTAGTTACTGTAAACTAATTAACTTCTATTTCGTTGCGCTGCAGATTAACTTTCTAAAGCCTTTCATTTCTTTTTATTCTGGAAGCTGCCTTTTTTGCTCTGGAAGGCAATCTAGAGGGGGAGGCTGTGCTGAAATATCTCTGGCCTCTGTGCACAGCACAGCATGGCTGTGCAGCTCCTGACTGGGTTCCTGCATATTGTCTGGTCAGAGTCAGTGCTGAGAGCCGGGGATCTGATTAAGTGGTTCATACCTCACCTAACTTTTCCTGCTCTGAAAGGCTTTGTACTATAGAGATCGGACAACATATTGTCACAGCTTGCTTGCGTTTTCAATCTTGCATCCTTTACTTGGGAAAGAAAAACACTAACAAATGGAGAGCAGACTGAAGGCCGGTGCTCCCAGCAGGCAGGCGATCCCGGCTCATTCTCCTCCAGCTCTCAGGAAGCGACAGCAGCAGCTCTGTCAGTGCAGTGCTCCATGGGAGGGCAGCGAGATAGCCTGTGTGTTTCCGATGTGGTAAGTCAACCCTTGGACATCAAAGTGATAAGGGAAGTAGCAGTGCAGGCTCCTGAGGAGCACGCCCAACCTTAGAATATTATGGAAGTAAAATCCACCTCACAGTGTTGTTCTGTTTTTTCTCTGTTGCATCTTTTATGGTCCCTTTGTCTGCACTCCTGGCCAAATGAGCATGACAAGAGACTGAGTCATGCTATCTGTGTTCTCTGCTGGCAGCTTTATACAAATCAAGTTACCATCATGAACCTGTCATAAGACATTATCTCATAAGGAAGTACTGAATTCTCTTAATGTTTAAGGTGATGTCAGGTGAGACTGAAGGATACTAGAGAAATGTTACAGCAACTGTCAAACCGAAGCCTAAACAAGTTAAAGGAAAGAGAGCTCCTGATGTTGGTTGTATTTGTAAAGCCACTGTTGTGCTACCTTCTTCATGCAGGGCATGAGCATCCTTGGTTATAAAACACCCTGCTATATGCATAATAAAGGCTCAGACTTTTTCTTAGTGAAGAAGCAGCCCAGGCAGAATTCATAATGGCTTTAAAACATCTTTTGGCAGCCTTGTGGCTTTTCCTAATTTGCTGAATTAAGTAAAACTCTCTGGTACGTCACGAGAGTAGGATCGTGTGTGCTGCGTGCCAGCCAATTCCTTTTTGTGCAGTGCTTGAACTGGAGATGTGTCCTGTGCAATGTGTTTAAAAGTCATCTCTGCATCACACTGAATCTATCTGGTAAGGTCAGGGAGTTCTAAAATCTCCACGAATCTTTGCAAAGGTCTTTAGCTATTCTGTAGAGTTTTATGTGAGCATCCCAGTCCTTCCTCTGCTCCTGACATGGCTGGCTTCTGTCTTCTGCAGGCTCCACAGGCCAAGCAGTAAATATTTATTTTGAGTCATATGAAATCTTTGGCTGTAACAATAGGAACTGTGGATATTTTGTGAGGATGGTTTCAGCCAGGGTAGAATGTAGCCGAAGTCCCTGCTGCTTCAGCCCTTATCCCTGTTCTGAATACCTAGGAAAGGCTTAATAGAAATATTTTCCACTGAGTAGATTACAGGTGATAGATTTGGTTTGAAATAGCTTACAAGTTGGGCAATAAACAGGCTTAAAGCAGAGTAAAAGTGATTACAGTTGAATCTGAGCAGTAGTTAATGATTAGCCTTTGATATAGATAGTGATACTCATTCTGCTGGTCAGCATAATCTCAAAGTTTAGAAGCTTTGGGCTGTCTCAGCATTGTAGCCTATTTGGAGAAGTCTGCTCTCTTGCAGGCAGTAGGTGGAAAATCTGTCTCTGGAATAGTAAGTACTTAGACTTTTTATTTTTTTTTAAGCTCTGGATCATTTCTGCTCTGGATTAGCATCTCCGTGGCAGTCCAGGGCCTTGAAAGCTAGATGAAAAAGGCAGTGTTTAAGGCTTTTTTTCCAGCATGGTTCATTGTCACACAGAGCTGGGTTCAAAAATCTGTTGATCGCTATCAGTTGTAGCTTTCCATGCCCTGGAGCTGATCCTGTCAGAAGAGCATCATGAGACCAAGACTACTTCACTCTTCAGAGACAAGTTCCTTCCCAGAGTATGGCTTGATTCCATCACCCTTTCCCATTTCCTGGTATTGCAGGTCTTCTCTGTTACTGAGGTGAAAACAAGTGAACGTGGGATTGTATTTTTGCCTCTCCAAAAGTGAAAATGTAGTGCTAGGCTGTTCTATGGACTAGGGCTATGAGTTTGTCCTCTGAACTCTTACAAGTATTGGCATGACTGTATGCCACATATACCATACTCTTGCTGTTATCTGAGATCAGAGAGCAAAACTAGGAAGGTGCCTCTGGAGATACATATTTAATCATCTGCTGAAACACAGATTGACAATGCGCAACTCTATAGAAAGGATTTTGCTGGTGAGGACTTATGTTCTACTTCGCATTTTGCTCAGAAACAGCTATGTTCTACTTTGCATTTTGCTCAGAAACAGCTTTAGGCTTCTCAAAACAAACTGGTGTTACAAACAATCAGTGCACAAAAGAATTTGTTTCTTGGCTCTGGTAGAGCAAGCTTTTGTTTTATGGCGTAGGTGGTGATGCAAAGTGAACAAGCATGCACTGTACTCCTGTAAGCAGGGAAAACAGTACTTTTCTAAGTGTCTCCTTTGCAAACTATTAGGACATTAATGAAAAGCCCACATTTAAGAGGTGACCCTGACATGTTAGACTGGGACTTGGAAACCCAAGTGTGTTCCCATGTAAGCTGACATCAACAGTGCATGGCTATTGCAGCAATGCCTGGCATAGGCTGGAACCGACAGCTCCAGGGAAGGTGAGTGGTTGAGTGGCTGCCTTAAAGTGCTGCATCTGCACATGGGCCCATACCTGTTTGTAGACAAACAGCCACTTAACTGTGAGAAGAAAGGGAGGAAAAATTAGAATGAAATGTGCTCCTGGGATTTTTATTCAAGGAAGCTCCCACGTGTGGTAAAAGTGTGATGAAGGTGTTGCTCTGTGATGAGTGCATGACAGTACAGGAGATGGAAGAGCACGTATGAATTGCTTAGATCAATATGTTTCGTATCATATGTGTGGAATGGATTCCAAAATGGGATTAACAGACTTCTGGAGGTTGTTTTTCTTTTCCAGAGTCTAAAACATACCTGAAGGCCAGTTTAGGACTTGTATGACTGTTCTGTTCTCGTGCTAAGTCAGTATACGATGGTGAAAAACAGCCAAAGGAGAAAAAAAGCTTCTTTTCTGCATGTGCAGGTTTGTGTCTATAGCTAAGTTGTTATTAGCTGATTCATTAAGTTAAAACTATCTGTGTTACCTCAGCTCATTGCCTGAGCTCACTGGAGGGAAGATTTCTCTGCCAAAGGATCCCCAGAGTGAAATGTTCAACAAAGGGAGCTTTTTAGTTAGACTACAGATCTGGATCCAGGTCCTAAAATGATGGATTTTGCTCTCCAGAGTACACAGCAGCTCCACATCATCTCTACAAGAACAGACAGGTCCTTCACACATACAGAACATCAAACTACATGTGTAGCTGTTGTGCTTAGGTGGCAGTAAGGTGCTGACCAGGCAGCCTGCTCTTGCCGAGCCTGCTTGATCAGAGAAGTTAGACTGGGTGATCTCAGGAGGTCTCCTAGACCTCAGCAGTTCTGGCACCAAAATTGTTAACCACTGATTCTCCAGATACAGCACTAGGAACAGTAAGGCCAAGCAGAAGAAAGTGTGTCGGTCATCTGAATCATGTGTTGATGGCTCTCTTTTATGTTACTGTTTTTTTTTCACTCTCTGCATTAGTTCCATCTCCATGAAATAGAGTTAGTTATTTATGATCTCACTAGATAGCATCTGTGGTCTGTATGAAAGGCCATCATGAAGAGTGTTCTCTTTTAGGGCATACTGAGTCACACTGCATTTTTGCAACTGTATAAAATGTTGCTTGCTTTATTGAGAATGTGCTTGCTGGCTCCTAGTTTCATTCTGTGTCTCCAAAGATTACTTTTCACTCTTGAAGGATTTAAGGCCGGAAGGCACCGTTTGAGCCAAGTCTGGCCAGAGCTGCTCATGGTATTTATTCACGTGTGTCTTCTCAAACCACACAGCAATGGTTTATTAGATATCATCTTGCAGGTATCTTGTCTAATGTTCCATGTTGATGGATTGCTTCGGTGTGTGGCTGCTGAATGGTCACAAACAGAAATATAGCTCCTTACCCTCTCAGCAAGGATACTCATATTGTATGAGGCAAGCTGAGCCATCAGTGCTGCAGGTAGTTTGAACCTGCGGGAATCTGCTTGCTGAATTAGTGAGCACGGGAGAGAAAGTCATACACAGAAGTGCTTTTGTTTTTTTGTTTTTCTTTTTCAGACTGAAGTTTGGCCTTCATTATATATTCAGTAAAAATGTCTGTTGTAGGTAGAAGAATTTGTGCTTGATGAGGACATATAAGATAGGGGGAGGAACTGGATGTGAGTTTCTTCAGAGATGGATTTTCTGAAGAAGCAGAAGTTGCCCAGTATCTGTTTCAGGGTAAATATTCCGAAACAGATGTTATATTATTTTTTTTAGATTAAAAAGTTTTTGAAGTGTATTGCAGGGCTCGGGGCTCTGCAGTGCTTCAGTTCTGTGTCATGGGAGAAGCAGCAGGATGTATTCCATCCCAGTGGTCACCACTCCTGCACTCAGTTGTGTAACATTACTGCCGAGCATAAGGAAGTATCTGCTTACTCAAGAAGTTACGTAATCCTGGAAAATGCAGATCACAAATAACTTCTTTTCTGTCCTCTTCACCTCTTCCAGCTGCTGTCTCGTTTCTTTTTGCTGGTAGCAAGGAGAGTTACGCTGCTCACTTCAGCTGACAAAGAAGCACTACAAAATTATTAGCAAAGCAGCCCTGACTGAACGTTGTGCACAGTAAGATTGTGCTGGGCTGTTCTGGCATCCCAGCAAGTCCTGTTGGACCATTGGGATTTTAACCATCCTGCCTTATCTCTGCTTAAATACAGCGCAGTCCTGGGAAGCCCTCAGGTTTCTGTTCCAGGGTGCTGAGTACTGGGTGTGCTGAGAGCTGAGGACCAATTACTGCACTCCTGCTCCATACCCTTGATGATCACAGGGAGAGAGATGGAGCTGTGATAAAGCGGACAGACAGACTGCAGACTCAGGGTAATTGCTTCGGAAGCCTTTGACATGCACAAGGTTTGCAGAAGACATTCTTCTCTGGATGCCTCCTGGGAACTGCCTTTGATGGAAACTTGTTAGCACTAGCTCTGCATTCACACTGCTGTTGGCTGTAAGGAGTTTTGATGTCTGACATGCTTTTGTGAGAGCCCTTTTATAAAGAAGTGTTATCACAGCATCCTCAGTAAGTTTTTAGCATTTCTAATGCTGTAGTGCACCCAGATGAGCGACAGAGCTATTGTATGGCATCTCCTTTGCTTTGGGAGCTGTGGGACTGGCACTGCTCCTCAGGTCTGGTGTCTTCTGAGATGCCTCAATTCTGCTCTTCTAAAACATCTGTTTTCTTTGGGTGGCAGGAAGCAGGAGACAGCTGCCTCATCCAGCTGGATGGGAAGGAAAGGAACCAGCAGTGCAGAACAGCAAGTATGTGATGTGAAAGGTCAGTGATGGAAGAAAGAGAGAAATGAAAACAAGCAGGGGGGAAATACTGTGTATGTATAGAAGGGAAGAAGCTGTTTGTGGTGAGTGCAGAAATCCTCAGTGTGTTGCAGAGCTTCAGAACAAGCTTTGGCACCTGAGCTGGCGTGTGGACCTCTTTGATTTGTGAGAAGATCTCACTGGAGTTGAGTGCTTCTCTGTCTAAGCTGCAACAGGAATGTGAGCAAAGGGGAAGGTTTGTTGTGCTCAGAGATGAGCAGATGGATGTTGGAATGTTGAAGAGATCCTGCTTGCCTTTGTCACTGTTCACATACACTCTCCTCTGATGTAGCATTTCACCTTTTCTGAATACTTTGGCATTTGTTGGTGTACATTAGCAGTGAAGCAGCAGTGTGCTGCTGACATGTCTGTTCTGGCCTCTGCTTCTGGTCAGCAGGTGGGTGGCTGTGGGCCAGGAGAGCTGTGCTTGTTTCCTGAGCTGCATGTTTGATTTGCTCAGCTTGTGACTGTCAAAGCAGGCCATGGTTGGAATGTGCTCAGATCCTTAAAACTGTCCCACTGGGACTCTACGTTAATTTAACATCCCTCAGGTTAAAAGTATTTGTGTTTTATTAGGGCGTGTTTTATTATTGCTGGTATATTAGAATACTCAGTTCAGTGTGTGTTTCTAACGTCTGTTTCTCCAAAACTTGTTCAGTATATCCTTCATGGCTGTCCTTTGTGTGAACGAGAACCATGCATGTATGTGTCACCAGCCATCGTCAGCCCCTGACAGCTTTCAGTATCTGTCCATTACCCAAAAATAACTCCCTCAAGCCTATCTCTTGTGGCAGATGTGTGTTCAACAGCATCTGCAAAAACAGCACCTGTAGACAAGGCAAGTAGTGAGGTGTATTTTGCAAGCCTGTATGTCTTGTGGTATTCACAGGAGCTGCCAAATTCAGTTCCAGTGGCTCTCCTAGGGGCACGTCCTTTCCTTTTGTATTTGTCAGTGCCAGGACTAGGCTCTGTTTGCAACAGCATGGCAGTGGTCTAGTCAGATATACCCACAGCTGTACTGTGAGCCCAAAAGCCTGTTGCACAAGTTCAAAAACATTTTCCAGCACAGTATGTTAAGAGATGTTCTTCTCTTGGGTCCTGCAGCAGGAAAGGCAGCTTGGGGAGCAGGTGGGGTGGTGAATCCCCGTGGCTGCAGTCATTGTGGGACTAATCTTACCTTCCCTATTGGTGAGGGTTGAGAGGTGGCCAACACCAGCAAAGGAACTGTTTCAGCTTGGTGTAGTTTGGGACCCTTTGTGGGGATCACACTTGGGTCCTGACATGAAGTTTCTGTGCATTTCAGGTGCTTGAGCCTGGGCTGTAAACATCAGGCTTTTCTTGAGGAAGTGAGGTTGCAGCCAGGAGAACATGAGACTTTTCAGTTTTGCCACACTCCTTACAAGCATCCATCATTTATAGCTTTTCCACTTCTTGTAGTTTCAGTGTGGCTGAGCAAAAGGTTTGTCTGGAGCGGAGTCCCTCTGTTACTCAGCCTGCCCAGCTCAGCATTATTTTCTCCATCTGTAAGATCTCTTGCCAGAACTTCTTAGCTTTTCCTCCACTATTGTTGGTTCTATAGCTGTACATTTGCTATGCAGAGTTGTTTCTGCAGCCTTCCGCTTCATTGGGCCCTTAGTAATGACATGGGCTGGCATGATACTCTGCTTCATGAAGTTCAGTGCATTGTCCTGTAAAGAACAGTCTGTCCTGAGATTATTTTTTTTTCATGTTCAAAGATTTAGAGATTCCCTGGGGAGGCTGGATAAGCTGGAAGATTAAGAATGACCTCCTAAGCAGATCAAGCAGAGCCTCTAACAGAAGGTGCTCAGACAGGTTTGCTATGAAAATAAACTCCCTGCAAGGGATGTGGCTGTAGCTGTGTTAGGAGGAAGAGCTCTGTCCCCTTTTCCAGTGTCAGGGATCATGCTGAGTGAATGCAGTCCATTCTAACCCTAGTTGTGTATCTAGGTTTTGCTTTGGTTCAGTATGAAGGACTGACGCTGATATTTTTGTCAGCTTCTCTTAGCCTTAATTAAAAGTTGACTAATGGATGTAACTGCTGTGAGTTACCAAATGTTGTGCAACTCCTGTGAGAGGCAGCATCTCAGATGGAATCTGTGTTCTGAAGTTGGACTGCCAGTTTTTGCTACATGCAGGAGTGTAAAGTGATAATTTCTTGAGGAGGGTGCAGTCTGTTTCTTGGGGAAAAGCCATCCTTAAAATGAGAGGGACAAATATGTATTGGTACAAGTGCAGCTTGTGGGGAAAAAAAACCATAAGGAGTTAGGAAGTAAAACTCAAAGGAACTGTGGCAGCCAGGAGCCCTGAAGGGTATAGCTTTGCAGCTCAGATGAAGTGTGAGAAAGCAAGAACAGCAAAATAACTCCACTTGGCATGGCTCTTTTGGAACCTTTGTCAAGACCCACGGGCACCCCTAAAGCTCCCCAAGCAGAAGGTGCCCATACTCGCAGAGTATTGCCCCCAGCCTTGGCATCTGGCCTTCTGCAGAGAGCCTCAGTTGAATTCTGGCTTATCTCTCACCCTCAGAGCTCCTGGCATGGGTGGTGTAGGCTTTGTTCACTTTCACTGCCTGTCCTGCCTCGAGTCAGTGTTTGTTGGCATGGCCTTAAGAAAAGGACATCTCTTAGCCTGGGCAAAAAGTCAGACTTGGGAATGGTTTGGGAATGATGGTGATTCTGAGATGCTGTGTGTTCTGTTGGCACCTTTGGCATCCCTGGCTGGGCAGCAGTGGTTCCAGCCTGGGGTTTTTGATAGAGGTGATGAGAGGATTAATTCTTCCATTATGCCACTTGGGTTGTGTGTAATAGCAGCCAAGAGCCGGTCCTCATGTGCTACTTACTTGACTGCATCTCCTTGTAACATTCTTGCTGCCTGCCACCACACCATGCTTCACATTCTTCTTTTGAGGATGAACACAACGTGTTGCAGGTGATGTTTGCCCATCATACCCTGCGCTCAAGCCAGAGTTTTCTTCCTTCTAGATCTTCTGGAAGCACACACAGCTCAGCTGTATGCCTTGTGTTTACAGGGTGAATGTACCCTCTGCCTCTGTGTCTGTAAGGCACACTGTATTAAAATAACTGAAGAGCAATCTTTAAAGTGTGCCAGTAGAGCTTGGCACAGGAAGGCTCTGGCTGGTGTTGCTGGGCTGAATTTGTGTCCCTCAGGTGTGCCTCCGAGCAGCTCTGAAGTGAAGCCTGAGATCCTGAAGGAGGAGCAGTAGGTCCACGAGTTAGGAAAGGAAGTGGTTAAAGTTGTCCAGTTTGCCAGGAAATTGAATTGACTGCAAGCAGTGCTTAGGTCTTACAACAAGCTTGGGCTATTCAGTGGAGGCCACTGTCAGAGCCAGGGAGCGGTGCAGTAGCGTGTGCAGACGCTCTGCTTCCCCTCCCACCTCCACTTACTGCACTGAAGGGGGGAAAAAAAGAAAAAATTGGGCTCAAGGCTGTGAGCTCAGAGCCAGGGTAACTCAACTAGTCTGCCAGCAGGACTGCTGTGAGTAGAACACTGATAACTTTGGGCTGCCTTTTCCATTACTTACGTCTTTCATATGTAACATTCCTTTGTGTCACGCACGACTTGGGCTGTATGCGATGTGCAAGCAAGAGATTTTTGCCTTTCCAACTTGCTGCTTTTAATATTTCTCCCTTGGATTACTCTAGAGTGTTTTCATTTTGATTGTCAGTAAAGCTTACCAGATATTTTTCACTTCTTCTTCAGAAGGAGAGGAGGACCCCCTGGCCCAGTTCTCACTGTCCGAAACACTGTTGGAGATACATTAGGTAAGAATCACTCCAGCAGAGGAGCAGCAGGAAGGTTCTACACAGAACCAGCTGATCGGCAGGGCTGTCCTGTGTGCTGCTGCTGCGTCTGCTGCTGCGTGGAGCACCTGCAGCCAGCACTCTGCTGAACAAATCACTGGTGTGAGGGAAGCTGGAGAGGTGTTACTTGGTGATTCAAGTCCTCTTGGGCAAAGCCAGTGGAATTAGTTTTATTTCTTGCTTTTTCAGAACTGGCGTGGGAAGGATGGGGCACTGTTTTGAAGGGAAGGGTTTGCTGCTGTAGTGAGCATTCATCTAGGGCTCCATCGTTAATCCTATTAGACTTCTGATTTGGAAAGTGGCTTCGTTCCTTTTGAATCTGACTCTAAGGAAGCTCTGTTTGTGTGCTGAGTTTCAGGCTGAGCTGGCTTCTGGGAGCTTGGCAGACCCTTCCCATGGTCTGTCCTGTTTCTGCATGTCTTGTGTTTCTTATTAAAAGCTGCAGCACCTTTGGGTAGCTGGAAGGCTGTTTACAATGGAAAAATATGACTTTATAATTTACTAAAATTTGGCAGAACTCTAGATTCTAGTTTCCAGGGCAAAGCTACAGCAGATTGGGAACATACAGAGATTGTATATAATGGCAGTTGTCTTATGGCTGAGACCTGCTTCAGAAGGAGGCTTTATATTTGGCATCTCATCAGGTCCAGTTCATTTACCCTGTTTCTGTTGTGCACTGGCACAAGATCCATATCTTTCTTTCATTTCTGCATTCCCTGAAGCTGCTACTATGGCTTCCCTGAGTGCGTGAAACTGGAAAAATGCTTGCAGAGGGCTAAAGTTAGGTCTGATGCTGAACCTGAGCTAATAGTTTGTTGTTGCCAGATCCCGTTCCTGTCTTCAGGATTCTCCTGAATCATCCTATTTTGCTGAGCTGTGAAGGTGGCATTGCAGTGGAAGGATACAAATATCTTGTGTGAACAGAGCCTGCCTATGTGCTGAGGTCTGCCAGCTCAAAGCAGCACCAGTCCTGCACAGAGTTCTGAGTTTGGCTGCTTTCCCTGAAAACCAGAGAGGTCACAAAATGGAGCCTGTGGCTTCTCTGGCCTGGGACAACAGCACCCGGAGGGAAAGAAGTCCTGGGAAGAATTTCCTCATTCTTTTGCCCTGTCCCACCCTGTTTGTTTTCTTATGCAGGAGATTACTGCAGAGTAAAAAGAAATCTTTGTGTGTGCGCGTCCCTGGTAACTGTGCAGCACTGAGGCAGGTGTACCATGCGGTCTGCACCCTTCAGGTGTGCAAACACTGAGAAATGCTGGAGCCTGGTGCAGCCTCCATCTGGTTCGGGTCCCCTGGCCAGGGGTGCTCAGAAGCCCACCCCAGTGCCTCCTTCCCTCTGTGCAAACATGAAGCAGGCAGCAGTCGAGAGATCAAGTCATCTATTCAGACTAAAATACCTGGTGCTGAAATGTTGAGTTTGCACAAGGCTTAAACCTATTTAGAGAATTTGCTGCAATAGAAACTTGCATGTTTGTGGTTGGTTTTTTTTTCTTCCCAGTTATGGAGTCAGACTAGTTAAAAAATGGTGACTTTGTTTCATGGCCAGCAGAGCTCTGTGTCAGTCAGTGCCTCTCTGCTAAAGCAAACCAGAGCTTTGTAACTTGAAATATTTGCCTTTAATCTGTTCTTCCTGCTGCCCCAGATACTGTTTTTTACCCCAAGGCGCAGTTTGAGACCTGCCAGACTGTAACTCAGACTTATTCCACTGGGTTATTCCACTGGAAGTGATTCATTTTTAAGCAGAGTTTTTGTCCACGTGTTATCAGAAGACGTAACAGAAAATATGACTGTAGTGTCTCAGTGTAGGTTATTTTATCTTACATTACTTAATTCTCATGCTTTTCAGTATCTCATAACATGTCTTTCAGTGGTAGGTAACTGCAGCAGGGAGATGGATTTGGTGTGAGAGCACCAATGTGGAAAGTTGCTATGCTGGTGAGCATCAAGCATGGCCTTTCTAAGCTGTACAGGACTCTGCCCAGCCACATGTGAATGCTGTCCTTATTGGTAAGGTTAGTACTCCGTAAATATCTAGAGAAAAAGCATGCTGTTTTTCTCAATACAAGTGACAGTAAATTAGGAAAAACTGGACACAAACCAACCACGGAGGGAGTTTTTAACCTGGTATAGAAGTAGCTTCTGTAGAACCTGCAGTGTTTGAAGGAAACGTAACATTCTGAAATGAATGAATAATAAAATTGGACTGTAGTCGTTAGTGAGAGTGTGTAACAGTCAAAGCAGAAGCTATGGGTCAGTCAACTGAAAGAAGGGGGAAGAGAGAAGATTTGGGCCAGAGGAGAGGGGAAGTTCTTGGTTTGTTTCATTCCTCTTATGGGACGCTTATCTTTGATCTTGCAGTTTAAACCATGTTGGCTGCTCTTCCCTTTTTGCTGCAGAAGTTGTTTTGAAGCATGTGTGTCTTGGCAGATGATTCTTTTTCCAGCTGTTTGTATTTTGGAACTCCACTTCTAGCTCTTGAGTATTTGGTCTCAGAAAAAAATGTGATTTTACAAGCTTTGCTGTGTGAAATTTGTGCTGTTTGCTCTGCAGGTGTCCTTTGGTAATGCTTATCTGTGTCAGGTGAGCTGTTTATTGCATTAGTCTATTTTTTTTTTCCCCTTTTTTCCCCCTTCTGAACATTTTTCTGAGCTGTTTTTCTGGTCTCAATGTGTAAGTACAGATTAGGGATGATAATGGGTACAAGATATTAACAGAAATATGGACAGGGAATACATTCTGCTCTTAGGCAGTACTAGTAGACTATGAGGTAACTTTCCAAGCAAGTTATTGTGAAGGAACCTGATGCAGTAAGAGGTGTGCTGCAAACTTTATCTGCACAGAGATGCAGAAAATACCTGAGCTATTGTTGATACAGCTAATACTATCCAACTTTAATGCAAATAGGTGCTTAACTCCATTCATTAATGCTAGTGTTTGCAAGGAGCGTTAATCCTTTCTCTTGCTTTCCTGCCCAGAACTGCTAATGTAGTTTTCTTGTTCCCATCAAATCTTCAGCTTCTCTCATGGCTCTTTAACTCCAAAGCCTTTGGAGACCACCTCCTGTCCCTGCTCCTCTGCAGGGACTTGTTGACTGTCCTGAGCCCCCAGTGGTTCCCACGCAGCTCTGTTGTAAGGTCACTGTCACAGACTGAACCAGTTCCACTGGCAGCTGCTTGCTGTTGGGTTTTTCAGTTGCTAACACTGCTTTCAGTTTGGAAATATTTTCTAGAGTTTCACTTTGTATTTTCAGTCTGAATATATTCACACCTACCTGTTCTGTATCTGTACTTCATGATTTCACTTGATTTTTCCTGTGGTCTGTGCTGGGAGGGCACGTAGAGTTCTGGACTGCAGTACAGCAGTGTCAGTACTTATCTTCAGTGGTGTCTGACCTGCACTTTCTGTCACTCTGATGAATGCTGCTGTTTCAGGACTGACCAGTAATCCCGGATTGTTTTTCTTGTTGCTGTTTCCACCTGAAGAACTTTCACTTCACACCAAGCATCGTTACTGGTTATCCATCCCGGGTTGTGCTGGGGTGCAGACTGAGAAGCCATGGGCACTGCTCAGTGTGCTTTTGTTTTCGATGTGGTATGTCCAGACATACCTTATTTGAAGTAACCTGATAAGGGATTCAGGCTGTCAGCCTTCTGAGTGTTTCTCTCATTGTGTGTAATGTGATTAGAGGGGAGATGTGACAAAGTAAAACTCATGGAAATGCAATTGGATTGCCTGTGGCTATTGCAGACCTTTGCCTGGCAATAGGTTTTGTACCACTAACATAATTTCTTCGTTAAACATGTTCCCAATAAAAGGCATAACTGCCAATTAAAAGAAATACTGTATCCTGATCCTTTAGTATATGCAATTTAAAATGGACTTTGAGATATTTTTTGCCACTTGCATGACTGCAATTGAGAAGAGACAGAGATTTTTTTTCCTCTGACAGATAAGAAATGTTCCTTTGTGCTGAGCACTTGTCCCCATGTCCTACCTCAATCACATTAGGCTGCTTTTCTGGCAAGAATGTTTAGAATGGTGCAGTAAGGCAGTGCTGTAAAGCTGTGAGGGACACACCTCCTTTATATTTTCCTGCTTGCTTTGCTATGTGTTCTCTAGTTGGAGTGCAGGACCAAGGGGATGCTCCAGAAATTTATTCGTAGACAGTAGTTCTCAGGCAATACCTTGATGGCTTATTTTCTCTTTCCATAGCAGCAGAGAAACCATACTCTGCTTAGACAAGTATTGCTTTCTATTAGATTTTTCCCCTTTGTTTTTCAGGGTCCCGCTTTTCTACGTGCCTTTTTGAATGCCTCTGCCATAAAGATGTCTCACCACATGATGAACAGCTCCACATTGACGACCACACATCCTGAGCATCACCACTCTACAGAGTCTCCAGGAGGTGGCCATGGATCTGGGATGATGATGATGGTAAGTGGTTAGTCAGAATTAACCGCTTTTTTACTTATTTACTTGTTTGTGGTTCAGGGTAACTTGTTTTGCTATTCAGAAGTGGAAATTTAACTTAGCTGTGAAAGGCGTGAATCAATCCAGTTAATAACAAGCCCTGTTGTGGTTCTTTGATGGTGAAGGAGTGGTAGGAGGTGCTATGCAACATGAAATGTATTTTGGAGCTGGGGATCCTACAACAAAACACTTTTCAGCAAAAACCTTTCTAGCAGCCAGCCAGGTATCTGTTCTCTAGCAAGCTAAGAACAGAAATTCAAAGTGAGCATTTTCCTGCAAGAAAAGGAGATGGATGGAGTTTGTCTGGGCTATTAGTAAAAGCCTTAACCCGCGCTGAGAGGAATGCAAGCTGTTGTAATGGATTGTGTTGACCTGCAGGCAAAAAAACTCCCTGCCCTTTTTCTCCTGAACTGTAAGCACCTGCTGGGCTTATGGAGCAAAGTGCTACAGGGCTCACTGCCACATTGGCGTTAAGGGTGTGTTGGTCCTGCGTCCTGCTGCTCTAGCTGACTTTGATGTAAGCAAGTTCAGACTTGTGTGTACTGACATTACTAAAGCTTTGCAGAGATGCTGGAGTTTCTGTGGAGGTCACTGTAGGATCTGTGCCCCTGAAAAATTTCCAAGTACTTTTTCAGCTGCCTCCCTTTGAATACTGCTGATGCTGAGCTATTCATGCTCATCTTGGTGTTCTTTATGTCTTGGGCAGGCAATGACTTTCCACTTCAGCTATGAGAATGTGCCGTTGCTGTTTTCTGGTCTTACAATCAATACACCTGGAGGTTAGTAGCACTGCCTTGCCCATTCCAAATAAAATAGTTGCAATTAATGAATGTTGCTGGAATTACCTTTTTATACCAAAAGTATCCAGACACACTGCAGCGAATCTGTTCTAAACAACATCTGTGGGGTGAAAATAAGCAAGATGTTCATGTAGTTCCAGAGTTTGACTTGTCTTCCTAGCTGAAGTGGTTTCTAGTTTCGATTAATGGGTGAAATTCCAATTAGTGTGTGGGTTAAATTCACTTCTACCATCTGTATGTGTGTGCTCAGTGCCCAGCTGTAAACTGTGCAGTGTAACATGGTTGATGGATCATAGTGTCTCTTCTGACATGTTTTGAAGCGAATGTTTTCTATTGCACAGATAGAATAACATTTCCTCTTTTGTCAGAAATGGCTGGTGCTTTTGTGGCTGTCTTCTTCCTAGCCATGTTTTATGAAGGCCTTAAGATTGCCCGGGAGTGTCTGCTCCGCAAATCCCAAGTCAGCATTCGCTACAACTCCATGCCTGTGCCGGGTCCCAATGGCACCATCCTGATGGAGACGCACAAAACTGTTGGGTAAGAATCTCACTTCCTTCAGAGACAAATCTCTTCAGCACCCGAGAAAGGCAAAAACTGGGACAGAACAAAGTCTTTGCAGTCACCATAGTTGTCTGCAAAGTAAATTAAATTCAGGCTTGGATGTTGCTCGAACCACTTTGCCACCCAGGATGGAGGACAAAACAGGGAAAGCAGCAAGGGGTCAGATGAGCTTTTTAAAAACCACATCTGGGAAGTTCCCAGGAACAGAATTTATGTGTTATCACCAGTCACCGACAGAAAATATTTAGAATCCTCCTGTTCACAGCTTCTACACAGGAAAAACAAAACAAAACAAAAGCAAAAAACCCCATTCTGCTTATTAATGGAGGGAATAAGAAACTTTCAGAAGTTTCTCAGCTAAAAGTTTAGTCCTCACAGTAAATGCCGAATTTCCCTTACTGTTGATGACCTTTGTAGAGAAAAACTCAGTTACAGGTCACAAACACATGTAGAAATTTGTCCAGACTGCTTTATCTTCTCTGCCATTTCACACCCCCCTTGGCATCTCATTAGCCTAAGAGCTCAGCTTTCTCTTAAGGGATGTGCATTTTCTCATCTGTGCCTCATGGATGGATGCTGACCGTTCTTTGGGTTTTGTGTTCTCAGACAGCAGATGCTGAGCTTACCTCACCTCCTGCAGACTATACTGCACATCATTCAAGTCGTGGTCAGTTACTTCCTTATGCTGATCTTCATGACATACAACGGATACCTCTGCATAGCTGTGGCAGCAGGGGCAGGGATGGGTTATTTCTTCTTCAGTTGGAAAAAGGCAGTTGTTGTGGATATCACTGAGCACTGCCATTAACAAAGGACACTGCCCAGAAGCCCCTCCATCCCACTACTCTCTTAAGATGCAGCCATCATGAAGACTGGATCATCCAAAGTTGAAAGAAAAGACATAACAAACATATACTGGAGTTCACCACAGTTTCCTAGATGGGGTTCAGGGATGTGAGAAGCTGGGATATGCAAGACTCCCATGCTGCACGTTGGCAGCTCATGAATCCCATGATAGCTGTTCTTGGCTAGGATTTGCTTTAGTGTCAGATTGTGCCATGACTGAAATGTAGAGTTTATTCTTTTTTTTTTTTTTTAATGAAACATTTTATTCCTAAATTGTAAATGTTTGTCTGTGAGGATTTTACAAACAGTAGGTAAAGATGGGAGTCACCAATGGAGCCAGTGTGTGCAAATGGCTGTTTTGTTTTAATATGTACACAGTGCCTGGGCAAGTCTCCCTGGCATTGTGGCTTCTGGGGCCAATGATACCTTCTAACACAGAGTTTTGCAGAGGAAGACGTGGTGCTGCTTATCAGACACACTCAGATCTGTCCCATCAAGTGAGTACTTGGACAGAAGTATGTGAGCCCTGTGCTTTGGAGGGTCACGATGAGTCTGTCTTCCAAGCCCACCAGAGTATGATGAATGTTGCTAGACTTCAGATGCCTCCAGCAGTTTTACTCAGCTTCAAGTGGTAACATTTCAATTTGGCTGCCTTCACTTCCCAATCATTGCAATGTATGGAGCAGATACAGAACAAAAATTACATATTTGCAGAGCAAAAATATTTCAAATTGGCCAGTGAACCCATATTGACTTCAGGTTGGGTTGCACCTGAATGGGTCTAGAGCTAGACTTCTGGCTTACTAACACTAATTCTGTACATGAGGCAAGAGACAAATAACTTCATTACACTGAAGGCTAAAATGTCATAATAGGGCGTTCCTTGAGTGAAACAAAGGAAATAAGAAAACTGTTCCTGTGAGAGTGAAATGTGGGAAGGAGAAGAAAGTAACAGTAGGACTACAGCAGCCCTCTGTTAATTCAGTTCATTTGGAGTTGCTTGGGCTGATTAAAAATATATATATATATATATCAAAAGTAAAAATAATCATGCTGTGACTGTATTAGCTTGGAGGTGCAGGAGTTGGCAGTACCAATGGTGGACACCTGTAGCAGCACAGTCAAGAACTTTCCATTCAGGGCTGTGAGCTTTACACATTTCACAGGCAAACCAGGATAGCTTTCAGGATGGGCAAGGCCATCAAAAGGGAATCCTTTTGAGATTTAAGTATCTGGGCACACACAGTAGCAGTTCTTTTCTCTGAAGGTGCTACTAGTCCCACCATTAGCAGCAGCAGAGTAAGGAAAGGCGACCTTTGTGAAGAGGGGTTTGGCTTCTTTAGCTTGTGTGCCTTATGAAGCCAGGCCTACCCTTCTGCATGTGCTGATGCTGCTACCACCAATGGAGCCTGCGTGCTTTGCAAGGCAGCAGGAAATCGGTGGCTGTTGCTGCCTGGCATCCTGCTCAGCTCTGTTCAAGTTAGCCTTCCTGTGGGTGACCCCAAGTATTTATTTGTTCATCTTGTTTTCTTTGGGCGGTGCAAATACTGAACAAAAGGAGATTAATTAAAAGCGAGCTCACTTTTATAGTTTCTTTCTGTAGCAAATTTGCATCCAAGTGAAAGAAACAAAGCAGTTTTCACAGGAAAGTTCTGGACACCTGATGAGAAATAGGAAAAGCTCTTCCCTAGTCAGGTCTCTGGAGTTATGTACGTAGCAGACTGCAGGATGTAGGCAGACCATAGGATGTGCTTTTTTCTGCATCTGTCACAAAGTAAAAACTTTCTGAGCCTTCTAAGCAATCATATTTCTCTGTGAGAGTGGAAAACAGACTCTTCCAATCTGTGTGCGAGTTGTGGGGACATCTTAGTGCTTGTCAGCAAAACACAGCAGGTACGTGTTGGAGCTGGCTGTGTTCTGAAGGAGGGAGAGACCTCTCCTGTAGAGACCTCATCCCTGATTTGAGTTGAGCTGATGTTCCCAGCACCCATCTGTGTGGTTTCCCCTGAACAATCTGCAGCTGTTGCTGTTGCAGGGATGTGTGACTGCGGTGTGTTGACACTAGTTCATTCAGATACCTCTCACTTTCTCTATTGTTCTCTAAAATTAAACTTCTGCTTGACCTGATCTTGCTATCAGTGGAGCTTTTTAGCCACTTTTCCTTTAGCATTCAAGTGCCCAGACTTAAATTCTGACTGTTCCAGTCAGGGAAGGCTATGTTGGAATTATGCAATAGCTGTGACTTTTCTAATATAAGTTCAGTACTGCTAGCTTTTCTGCATCATTCTACATGTATCCTCCTTAGAAATCACCTCTCTTTTGAGGACAATTAACTGTTGACAATCCAGAGAAGCCTCCCTGTGCCCCAGCCTCCCTCAGGCCCACCAGATGTACCAGCTGCTCTTTCAACCCAGGCTGCTGTTTGCTTCCCCAGTCTGAGCAAAACCTGGCCACCCTGCTGATGACTTGCACTTACTGCGTTGGATGCCATCCTGGCCTTTCTGCTGGCTGGATTTAAAGCTGTCCTGACGTTAACACTAAACTTGTGTTGAGTGGTGCTTACAGGGAGGTGAGGATGATTATTAGACTTGAGTAAATGAAGTTCACGTGTCAACATATGTAGCATGCTTAGAATGTGATTCCTGTGTCTGTCTGAACGCACCCTGATGTTTTGTCTTGCTGTGCTGCTGGGTTACCAGCTTGGAAGAAACGCACAGGGAATCCAGGCTGCGTTCAAATGTGGGCTTCTGTTTTTCCCCAGTGCCTTCTCAGTTGGTCTGCAGTCCCAACAGATCCAAACGGATGGATAGTTTTGTTTACAGCGGACTGTCACTTTTGATTTTACTCTTGCTCTTTGTGAAGGTAACTTAACTAGTAACGTATCAAAGATTTCCTGTATATAATTAACTAATAAAATAGATTGCATTTTACTGTGGACGTGTGCTTTAAAAACAACTGTCAGTGCTGCAGCTGCGGTGAGGGCCGGCATCATTCAGTGATGTGAGCTTGTGGGAGCTGTGCAAGTGAGTGTACCTGCTGGGTGGCAGCGTCCATACAGCAAGGAACTGATTTCCCCACCGAGCTGATATGGATTGTGCTCACCCAGATGTGAGAGGAAGCAGTGGGCTGGTTTTTATTCCCCCGTGCAACCAAAGGAGACCCAGGGCCTTTTGTTCCTCCTAAGGCGTTTCCCTGCCAGACTCAAGGTGTGCTGGAAATGCCGAGCAGTAGAGCAGCGCTGCTCACTCGATGCAGCGTTAAGCTCTGCTTTAGCCTGGATCGGGACCTTCCAGTTTAAGGAACAGTTTGAAGCGTTTCAAGTTCTGCATTTCCCCGCCCTGACCGGACAGTCGGTGCCCGCACAGCCACGGGGTGTGACGCAGCTGGGAAGCGGCTGCACCGACTGCACCGGCTGCACCGGCTGCCCGGCGCTGCTCGTTCCGCGGCCTTCCCAGGCGGAGGCGGGGCGGCACCTGCGAGGAGAGCTGGCGTTGTTGTGTAAAACAGCGCACATTTATTAAAAGAGCCGCCGTGCGTTGCGGGGCCGTCAGAACTCGAAGGTGCCGAAGTGCGCGGCGCGGCCGCCCGCCTTGTGCTGCGGCTTGTAGCCGATGCGGTCGTTGATGAGCTGCTCCCGGCTCTTGTGCTCGGCGCTCAGCGCGATGCCCGCCGCCTCCTCGCCGGCCGCCGCGTCCGGCTCCTCCCGCTGCTTCTTGCGGCTCTGCGAGGCGGAGAGACCAAGTCAGGGCGGACCGGGCCGATCCCCGCCGGCCCGCCCCCCGCCGGCCGCCCCCACGGGCCCCGCGCGCACCTCCAGCTCCTTCCGGACGCCTTCGAACTCCTCGATGTCGTCCAGCTTCAGCTCCAGCCTCGTGGGCTTCCTCCGCAGCATCGCAGCCGCCGCCGCCGCCTCCCGGGCTGCCCCGCGCCGCGCCCCGCCCCTTCCGCTCCGTCACGCCCCGCCCTCACCTTCCGGTTACCCCGTATGACCCGCCCCTTCCGCTCTGTCGCTTCCGGTTTGCCCCGCGCCGCCCGGAAGTGCTCGGTGAGGCGCCGCGGCGGTCAGGCAGCGCCGCGATGGCTTCCGTGCGGCCACCGCTGGCTCGTGGCGGGGCTCGGCCAGCGCCTGTGAGAGCCGCCGCGCCGCCCGAGGTAACGGCGGGAGCTGGAGGGGGGGGAGCGGGGAGCGCTGCGGCTTTGGGCCGCTTTACCGAGTCTGGTCGGCTCCGCGCCGTGTCCGCTGTGCGGGCGGGTCTGGTCGCACAGCCCGGGCCCAGCGGCCGTTCCTGCTGTTGGCGCCCCGCTCCGCAGCCCGCACACACGGACTCCCGTCGGTTTTGGTTTCCCTTCGCAGCCCGCAAAGAACAAACCGTGCGAGGAGGGCGATGCGCCCCCCGCCAAGAGAGCGCCCATCTTCTACGGCAGCCTGGAGGAGAAGGAGCGGGAGCGGCTGGCCAAGGGGGAGCCCGGGCTGCTGGGGAAGGAGGGCATGAAGGCTGCGCTCGAGGCCGGCAACATCAACATCAGCAGCGGTGAGTGACCAGCCGCCTTCTGCCTTTTAATGTGGCATAAAGGCACTGCAGTGATCTCCTAGCATAAATGAGGTTGGACAACAGGAGGCTTTTGCCTGGGTTGCCAGCTCTGCTGGGATCTTCCTGTCGGAGGAGGATCTCCTGCCCAGCTTCTGTGCCCAGCCTGATGGTTCTGCTTTGGTTTAGGCGAGGTCTTTGATCTGGAGGATCACATGAGCGAGCGACAGGCCGAAGTCTTGGCTGAGTTTGAGCGCAGGAAGCGAGCCCGGCAAATCAACGTCTCCACGGATGACTCCGAAGTGAAAGCCTGCCTGCGAGCCCTGGGAGAGCCCATAACGCTCTTTGGAGAAGGGCCTGCAGAGAGGAGGGAGAGGTGCTGTGTCTGCCCGTGTGTGTTGCAAAGAGGGAACGCTCGGCTTCCCCTGGTTTATCATAGTCCTGATGTTTTCCTTGTAGTTGACATGCAGCGAGTGCTGCCAGTCCGTGTATTCTTACAGCATAACAAGAATGGAACACAATGAGCATCAGGTTGTATGAGACCTCACCAAGTGAACGTATCCTAACGTGTTTCTTTTCAGATTAAGGAATATCCTCTCCGTGGTCGGCACAGATGCATTAAAAAAGACGAGGAAAGATGATGACAGGTCTAAGAAGTCCAAAGAAGAGGTAATGATTTCTCAGCACTGGGGGAGATTTATACAGTCACCTTTGGATACCTTATTTGGGTGGTCTCTGAGATGTTCAAGACCTGGTTGTGGTCAGGGTGCAGATTCTAATATCTTCCCTAATTTCTCTTTTTTTTTTGCTGCCCATTTTAGCAGAACTGTCATTGCATTGTTCACATCGGCAGCATTAAGGCTGGCTTGTACTTAGCCAAATTCTATGTTGTGTGGTTGATGTTTGGACTGTTGCAGTGTACTGAGATCTTACTGTTTGTCTTCCCACCCAGGAAGAAAAAACTGTTTCTGCTACTGCATCCTCCTGCCTTTGATTCATCTTTCTTTCAGCTTCTCCTTTCTTTTTTGGAATCCATTTTTCCCTTACCATTGTGGGGGGCTGATGTACGAAGTCACCCAGGATACCTGAAATGAGCAGTATCGTGCAAGCCTTTTTCTTTGGCTTTGTTCTTTTCCATACAGTATCAGCAGACTTGGTACCATGAAGGACCACGTAGTCTGAAAACAGCAAGGCTGTGGCTTGCTAACTATTCACTTCCCAGGTAAGGAAAACTCACATCAATGAAGGGGAGAAATGCAACCATTTGTAAACTCTTAACACTAACCCCATTGTGGGTAGTGCAGTAAATTTGAGATCAAATGAATGGAGAACATAAACTGGTAGACAAATCTGTTAGCCCACTAATGGGGAAGCGAGGGTTTCTAGCAGCAAGGCATGGGAAATTTGAACATCTGTTACTTCATCTTTGCTCTTCACAGGGCAGCGAAGCGTCTGGAAGAAGCCCGGCTGCTCAAAGAGATTCCAGAGGCAACCAGGACATCGCAGAGACAAGAACTGCACAAATCCCTCCGGGTAGGTTTGCCATCTGTTCAGCTGCTGCTTTTGAACGTTTCTTCCCGAATTTCAAAGAGATCAGAAGGAGAGAGCTGCCCGGAGGGGCTGTCCAGATGCGTGTCATTTGCTGTGCTGTGCCTTGAAGAGCTTTGCATTTTCTCTCTCTTCTAGTGGTACACGTGTTCTAGCTCTTTCTGCAGCTGTACAGAGAGATCTGCTTTTGTTGTATTCTGACACTGCAGAGGGATGAAGAGACACATCCCTGTATTGATTTGCCTCTTGCCTTTGAAGCTAAGCAGATTACTTCTTTTCATTCAAGGCTTGAGTTGCAATGTGGGGCTCCAGTATCATTGATGGCAAGTATGGTGGGTGGCATACTGAGTGCTAAGCTGATCCATGGGGCTGTGCTAGCTTCTTCCAGTCAGATAAGCTCCATAACCCTGTTGCTTGGGGCTGGAGTAACATCTCCTTTTGGAAATGAGACCCTGTGCTCTCCAACATCTACTTCAGTCATTGGCCAGGACTGTCCCCAGGTCATTCGTATTTATTCATTGTTTTCTCTGTATTTGGTTGCAGTCCTTGAATAACTTCTGTAGTCAGATTGGGGACGATCGCCCACTGTCCTACTGCCACTTCAGTCCCAATTCCAAACTCTTGGCTACTGCCTGTTGGTAAGTTCTCTTCAAAGCATTTACTTTAGGGCATGGGTGCGCAGTCTTTTGGCTTGCCTGGTCTGCACTGAGTGTGCTCACATCCTCTGTTTGGTCTCCATAAACATTCAGAGATGTGGATGAATGTCAGTGGGTGCCATTTTTTCCTCATGGAGGAATTCAGTGACACACTTTTACTCCATGTGTTTCCATGTAGGAAGCTGTTTTGTCAGACTCACCCACTGCAGAAGCCCTTGGTGTAGTTTTGTAGCTTGGTTTGGTAAGCTGTTTGATGTTCCTGTCTACTCTGACTTCTGTTTCTTCTGTTCAACAGGAGTGGACTGTGCAAGCTGTGGTCTGTGCCTGACTGCAACCTTGTTCACACCTTACGAGGTAGAGAATGACTTTCACTGAAATCCTGTGTTCTTTTGTTCCTCTTTAGGCTGAATTCCTGCGCCTGAACTGTTTTGTGGCTGAAAATGTGTCAGACAGTCCAGAGAAAGTCCTGACCTTTCTCTTAAAGAAAAAAACAGAGTTTGTTGTTTCCATTTCCGGATGATGCTTTTTATTTTGCTTCACTTCAAAACCTTGTTTGAGTTATTTTGAGCCAAGTATTAACGTTCTTGGTCAGACCACGTAGTACCAGTGAGGTTCTCTGAACATGGGCACAACTTTGACTAAATACAAATCTCTTCACTCGCATTTGGTGAATTTTCACTGTGTTTTGCAGGCTGCAAATCTCAGCGTTTGATATTCTTAAATGGGTGCCGCTGGAACTGTAATTTGGGTTTTGATTTTCCTTTCTCTTTAGGACATAGCACCAATGTAGGAGCAATAGTCTTCCATCCCAAAGCCACTGTCTCCCTCGACAAGAAGGATGTTAACTTGGCCTCGTGTGCAGCTGATGGTTCTGTCAAACTCTGGAGCCTTGAAAGGTCAGGGTGTCATACATAGATGCAGTGTTGTTGTTTGGGGTTTATCTTATGAAACAATGGACATTTACTTTTCTTTAGTCTGCTGGAAAGATACTCTCTGTACTGTTCTGATCTTCCACTGCAGGCTGCTGCACATAGCTTTGGGAGAATAAATAGTTACTCTATCCTGCCTGACCTGGCTTTCTTCAGCATAGCAGAGTTTGCTGCAGTATGGGATGTTCTGTGTAGTGACAGCAAAGGCAGTTTTTGCTGTTGACACTTTCAGATTAACAAAGGGCCTCGTCAATTTTTGAAACTAATTGTTCCAGGAGAACTTACTGCTGAGGTTATGAATGTGGATAAAGGGCTTTCACTTGGAGCTTCAGCTGTGTGAGCAGAAAGCAGCATTTAGAGTCAATAGTCAGAACGTTGACTTTCTTGTCAGGCCTGCATTAAAATCTGTCTCACTGTGGTCACAGCTGCAAAGGTTTGGCTTGAGTCAGCTACCCTGACCAGTGTCTGATCTTGTGTCTTTCAGTGATGAACCAGTGGCAGATATTGAAGGCCACAGCATGAGAGTGGCACGTGTGATGTGGCACCCTTCTGGGAGGTTCCTGGGCACTACCTGGTAAGGGGATTCTGTTGGGTTTTTTTGCTTGTTTACGATGCTGTTATTTACAGTCACTGGGATTCATGGAAGCCTTCCTTTCCCTGCACCTCAGTGGACAGGAGGTGATCTGAGGAGGACAGTGATGCTGAGGGAGAGGGGGACTGAATGTCCTGACAGCTGGTGTGTGTGTGCCCAGTTCAAATAGGATTATGTGATCAGATTCTAATGCTTTTTTTCTTTGCTATACAGTTACGATCACTCGTGGCGCTTGTGGGACTTGGAAGCCCAGGAAGAGATTCTCCATCAGGAGGGGCACAGCAAAGGGGTCTATGACATCGCCTTTCACACAGACGGGTCTCTTGCTGGGACTGGGTGAGTCTGTTTGCATCAGGACTGTATGTGAAACATTACCAAGGTTGCTCACTGATTCCAAAAGCCACAGTACTGGTGTTCTGTCAGCTGCTGGTCTGGAGGGTGATGCTGTGATGCTGTTTGGGTTTTCTCTTCTCAGTGGACTGGATGCTTTTGGCCGAGTGTGGGATTTGCGCACCGGGCGCTGTATCATGTTTCTGGAAGGTCACCTGAAGGAGATCTATGGACTTAACTTCTCCCCAAATGGGTAAGACAGGAGCTTGCATGTGTTGTGTGGGAGCTCTGAGTACAAAGCTCAGCTTCCAATGCACTTTTCCTTGGCAGATACCACGTTGCAACTGGCAGCGGTGACAATACTTGCAAGGTGTGGGACCTCCGGCAGAGGAAGTGCATCTACACCATTCCTGCCCATCAGAACCTGGTGACTGGGGTGAAATTTGAACGTAAGCACCTCCTGTCTGATGTTCCATGTTCCTGCTTTTTCTCTACCGAGGTGGCAGGGAATGGGGCAACTCAAAACCACATCCTTGGATCAGGAGGATCTGTACTGGGTACTGGTAGAAGATTTGTCATGTATTTATTTGCAAAACTAATTTCTCCCTTTTTTTCCCTCAACTGCAGCCAATCACGGTAACTTCCTGCTGACAGGAGCCTATGATAACACCGCCAAGATCTGGACTCACCCTGGCTGGTCCCCTCTGAAAACATTGGCTGGTCATGAAGGAAAGGTGATGGGACTGGATATCTCCCTCGATGGCCAGCTGATAGCAACGTGCTCCTATGACAGAACCTTCAAGTTGTGGACAGCAGAGTAACTCAGAGGCACAGCTGATGAACTGGGACAGAGATGTTAATAATGGCTGAGAACTAAGAGCTGGGTTTTTGTATATTAAATTTTTAAAAAAAGGAAAGGAATTGGCTGTTGCAGCGTGTATCGCAGTGACTGTGGTCAGAAGCTGGTTTCCTGGTTGAGGTGGTTTTGAAGCATCTGTGCTGACCAGGGCTTGGTTGGAGTCAAAGCTGGGATGATGTTCTTCCACTTTTTAGGACTAGTTTTGTATTGCAGATAGTGGTTTTCTGCAGTAATTTGGAGATGAACCACCTTCTTCCACCTCCCTTCCGAGACAGGCTCATGGGTTTGCTCCGGTCTGTTTCGCACTTGTGTAGGGCTCACACAGCACTTCATGTACAGTGTGTTGTACGTCCTCTGGTTTCTTACCTCCTGTTTTCCAGGCTGCTTTAACAGCAGTCTGTCTTCAAAAAATAAAGCAGAGTTGGCTGTGAGAGCAGAGCGTACCACAGTTCCTCTGCAGGTCGGTCTCTGAACATCGAGGCTGTATCTCCTTTGTTTCCACTTGCAGCGGATGTTGTTTCAATGCACATCTCACGTCCCGGCTCCTTGAGCTGTCTCACAAATCAGGTGTTTCACAATCTCCTGTTGAAGGTTTTGATGAGTCTCAACCTGAGACTGATGCACAGAAGGCTGCTTCATTGTAGGGTCGTCTTATAACTTCCACTTATTTGTTGTTTATTCTTTAAACTGAAGATATCAGATGTGTTCTAGACAGTCAAAACGTGGCTTGAGTGTGCACTTGCTTCTGTTCTCAACAGTAGTAGAGGGGGACATCAAAAAGCCACTCATGAGTGACTTGCCCTGCTCTAGCAGAGGGCTGTGTGCTCCCTGCTCCCTTCCAGAAGTATGGAGGCATCTGCCAAGAGCTGCATGTTTTCTTATTTACTCCAGGAGAAATGTGAACAGATTCAAGGCCAGGAAATAGCACAAAAACACCCCAGGAGTTTGTCCCTTATGGGCAGGGAGGTCCCTGTCTGTGCAGCTGGCAGCATGCAGACCCTTCAAATGATACCTGAGGAGGAGATTGAGCACACATAGCTGGATATTTAGGCTTATACAAGAGAACACAGCAATTAAATCGCTTTGCAGCCAGGTTGACTAAAGCCCACAATACCGGAGTGAGAACTTGGCCTGAGTGCATCACTGGTTCAGCTTTTCTTCTAACCAGCTCTAACTGCTTCCCAACACCCACAAGCAAGCAGTGAGCACCCCCTGTGCACCACGGCTCATCTGCATCACTGCCCTGCAGGCACGAGGTCACCCATTGCCTGCTGTCAGTGGAAGAATCCGGGGATCAGATCTGCTGGGAAGATCAAAGTCTTGCCACCTCCTCCAGCTCCAGCTCCTCACGGTGCCTCAGCTGCAGCACGTGGATCCCGGAGTGGAAGCTGGCGCAGAGCAGCGTGGAGCTGTCACAGGCAGCCAGCGAGGCCAGCGGTCCGGCTCCCTCGAGGCATGCAGTGGCCAGGCAGGCTGAGGAAGGAAGAGCAAAGTCACTCCAGCAGCAGGAAAGGTGAGTGAGAGGGAAGGACAGAGGCTTTAACGTGGGAGATGATCAGATTTCTACTTTTTATCTTATCCTGAATTACTGCCCTGCCTACCTCCAGTGTCCCGGTCCCAGACCTTCACTTTGCTGTCGTGTGAGGACGTGGCGATGCTGGGGGTGAGAGCAGCGCCCCGTGGGAGGAAGACACATGAGGCTGTAGTTTGCAGATGCCCTCTGTACTCACACACTCTGCTCCTGGTCTGCCGTAGGTCCCACAGCTGCAAGGCAACAAGCAGTGCTGAGGGCTGTCGCTGCCACCTGGCAGCACGGAGGGGTTTTACAGAGAGAGGAAGGTGGGTTTGGTTAAAGGAGCTCCTGCAAAGAGCAGCAGGTGGGCTGGGTGCCCTACAGACTCACCGTTGCTTCGCAGCCCTCCCCAGCAAAGCCACTGCTGCTGCTGACGCAGTACCGCCCGTCCTGGCTCACATCACAGCTCGTCTGGATGTGCTGCTTGCCTGGGAACGTGTGAGCCACCTGCAGCTCCCGGCTGTCCCACATCCTGCAAGCAGCAAGAGAGGGGATGGGAACCAAACCTTTACCCAGGGCAGCTGTGTGGAGCTCTGTTCATTCTCCTTCATACCCACAGGTGGTTCCCAGCGCTGTCCTCCCCCAGCAGGAGACCCATGTGAGCCAGGAATGGCTTCCAGCCACACATGGGGAGAGCAGGAAGGCAGGAACAACACCTGCCCCAACAGCCCCCTGTGCACCGACCCTGCTGTACCCATCAGCACGTGGCCCGGGCTGCAACTCCCCTCTCTGCAGCTGCGAAGGATTTACCTGATGGTTTTATCCTCTGATGTCTGGATGACGTAGGGCTCCCCAGGGACCCAGCACAGATGTGTTACCTGCAGAGGGGAAGGGATAGCTGGCAGTGATGTCAGGATTTGGGCAGGGAGGAACCAGCAGCTCAGCAGGACGCAGTGCTGTGGCAGCAGAGGTACCACAGGCACCACTTTGTCCATTGCTTAGCAAAAGGGAATTAATAAACTGCTGTACATCTGTGGGTGCCTTTGTGCTCCTGGAGGTGCAGATCTGGAGGAGAGGAAGACCAGCCTTAAGCTGTGATCTCCAGAAGCACCGGTCAATTTTGTGCTGTCTCAGGGCTTTTGTGTAGTGCCAAACTCGGGGCAAATTCACTCTCTGGGGCTTTGCATGCAAGGGACCGAAGCAGGCAGCGAGCTGCCATTATGGGATGTGAAGAACCAGGGGCTCCTACCAGGTTCCTGGAGAGAGCAGCTCTGCACAGACACTCTCCAGTCTCCACGTCCCATTTGCGAACGGTGTTGTCTCGTGACCCTGTGCACAGCTGAGACGCATCTGCAAGAGCAAGTCAGCATGCGAGCAGTGCCACGCTGCAGCGGGAAGAACCACGTGAGGAGTGAGCTGCTGCTCACCTGGGCTCACAGCCAGGCCAGTAACAACCAGGTCGTGTCCTGGGAAGCGCTGCCTTGGCCCCGAGGTCCCACGGAGCTCCCACATCATTGCTGTTCTGTCCCGGGAGGCGCTGAAGACTCTGCTGGAATCGTGGGTGCAGGTGACCTGCAGAGGAGAGGATGGAAAACTGGGTTGGGCTCTGCTGGAATCGGCATCGTGTTGAACCTTACCTCCATTCCATCCTCAGAACATACATTTATGGGATAAAGAAAACTTCCATATAAACCCAAACGAGCGCATTGCAGTCACTGTGAGCATCGGCATGTATGGAAGGTGAGAAGGAGGAGCACAAGGGGCTGCTGGAGCTCTGCAGACACCAGGCTGCCATTGTGCCGCTCCTGTTCCCGTCTGTGGTGGAGGCAGGAGACCCCACCGCGCTCCCTGCTGCTCACCTTGGTGACCTCGTGCTCATGGCTGATGAAGCGGCCCAGCACAGCTCCAGACCTCCAGTCACAGACAGCCACACTCTGCAGGGAGCCGGGGAAGGGAGTCAGCGGGGTCAGCAGAACGGGACGCAGAGGGCTCACACAATGCAGAGGGCTCAGCCTTGCTTTGTGTTACAGCCAGCCCAAAGAGGAAAGAGCCTTCTGTTTCTGAGCTCGTACATTGAGCACAACCATCTTCAGAGAGTATCCCACCATCCCCAACACAGCATCCCATCTTTTGTACCTTATCCTTTCCTCCCGACACGCACAGCTCCGGTCTGACAGCAGCCACGCAGGTGACGGCATCTCTGTGCACAGGGCTGTGTAGCTCCACTGCCCTGCTGTGTCCTGGCCTCCCCATGGAGCCGTCAGCCCTGCGAGCAGCAGAGGGACAGCAGCAGTGTGAGTTAAGGTCAGATATGGGGACAAATTCCTTATCAGGAAGAGTGGGGAAGAGTTCCCCGTTCACCCAGCCCCTTTAACAAGCCAAGATGTGACCATCCGAGGATGCTTTACCTGTACGTGGCCGTGTGCAAACTGATCTTACTCTGCAGTTTCCCCATCACACAGCATCAGCTGCAGGCAGCAGCACAGAGCAGCACAGCTGGGCTCAGGCACACACTGCTGGGATGGGGCTGGGAGCGGGGAGATGCAGCGGGGCAGATCCAGAGAGATTTCTGCTTCTTTCAATGGCAGCGAATTCCCAAGTGCAGTAATTGGATTCTCTGCAGATGAAGATTTACCACTTGGACTCTGTGTTAGCTGTATGGTAGCACTCCCATCTTCTGGACAGGTGTTCTGCCAACAGAAGGGCAGGAGAAAACCCAGCTCCCACTGCTTGAAAGGCTTCCTGCTGGAAGGGAATGCATTCAGAGCCGGGGAAGCTCCATACCGGCAGCACTCGGCAGGGGTCAGTGGCATTCCACACCACCTTCCCTTTCTAATTTTACCCTGCAGCCTCCGTGATTAGCAGTCAGTAAGACCAGCTAATCTCAGCCTGCTCTGTCCACAAGCCTGTGTGTTCCAAAGGGGCACAAACCATCCACAGCTCCGTCCTGTCACCCGTTCAGTTCCTTCCATCAGAACGCATCGCAGCTCTTTGGGACACTGGGAGGAAAGGTGGATTTTCTGTGACAGCGAGAGAACGCCGGGAGTTGTTTCTCCTGCAAAATAAAGCGGCAGGAGGATGCTGAGGCTTCACTGCTGGCTTAAATTCCGGCCCTTGGTCGGGCTGCTGCAAGAGCAAGTCAGCATGCGAGCACTGCACGCTGCAGCAGGAAGAACCTCCCGCCGCACCGCTTCACACCAACCCGAATCACCCTTTTATAACCAGCTCATCACGTTTTCAAGCCGTCCCTCCCATTCCCCGGGCGCTGCAGTGACTCCGCAGCGATGCCCGCGCGGCAGAACGAGGGACCGGCGGCAGCTGTTCCCGCACGCGCATCCCGAGCACAACCCGACGTCCCCGCGCGGCCGGGACGCACCGCCGGGAAGCGCCGCCTCGCACTCACCGCGGCCGCTCCGTGTCCCCGTTCCGTGTCTCCGCTCCCTGCGGTTCCATGGCGACGGGCGGGGCGGGACGGGGCGGGACGGGGCGGGCGGTGCTGATCCCTCCCGGTTCGGCCCCGCTCTCGCCGCCGCCCCCCGCACCTGCGGCAGGTGCCGCCGCGCAGCATGAACCGGCGGGGCGCGGAGCCGCGGGCGCTGCCCGAGAGGGCGACGGAGCTGCGGGTGAGCGGGACGGGGATCCCCGGGGTGTCCTCCCCGTGGGCGAGAGGCGAGCGGGGTCTGCGGGCCGGGCCTGCGCCTGGTCGGGGGTGGGGAGATCTCCGCTCCTTCCTCCCCTCCCTCCTGCCTGGGCGTAACCGGGGCTGGCTGCGGGGGGCCCGGTGGGAGCGAGTGGGGCTGCGGGGTCGCGGCAGGGATGTCCCGGCTCTGCCAGCCCCGCCGGTGCCGGGCCTGAGCGCTGCTCTGTTCTCTGCCTTCCAGAACAAACTCGTGGACCGATGCGAGCGGCTGCAGCTGCAGAGCGCTGCCATCGCCAAGCACGTGGCCGAGGTGCTGCCCTCCAGGAGCCAGGGTGTGCTGGTGAGTCCCTGCCCTGTCCTGGAGCAAAGTCGGCCCCGGGGCTTCTTGGCACACAGGTGTTGGTCTGCTGCCATCCAACATCATTCTAGAATCACTGAATTATAGGATGGCCCGGGTTGGAAGGGACCTCAAGGATCACAAAGCCCCAACACCCACCACAGGCAGGGCCACCAACCTCCACAATCAATACCAGCCCAGGCTGCCCAGGGCCCCATCCAACCTTGAACGCCTCCAGGGATGGACGGGGCACCCACAGCCTCTCTGGGCAGCTGTTCCAGCACCTCCCACTCTCACAGTAAAGAACTTCCCCCTGACATCCAACCTAAACCTGCCCTCCTTCAACTTCAGTCCATTTCCCCTTGTCCTGCTGTTATCCACCCTGTCCCAGGCAGAGCAGGCGGTTGGTGCTCCCGTGCTGCAGTGGTTAGTGGTCAGCGTGCAATTAGTTGGTGTGCTGGTTGGGCACACAGCAGGTTTGGGGTTGGTTATCCCACTCAGCTCTGTTTGCTGTGGCTCGGGCTCAGTTAACAGAGCAGTGTGAAGAGCTGAGCCCTCAGGAAGCCGACGGGGGCTGTCGGTGCTCATTTGGGTCGCAGCTGTTTCTCCTCCTTTCCCTGGCAGAGCGCTGCCAACAGTGCACGAGAGCTGGTCGTGCAGAGGCTGATCTTTGTGGGGAAGGTGTGTGAGAACGAGGAGCAGCGGCTGCTGGAGGAGGTGCACGCCGAGGAGGAGCGGGCACAGCAGAGCATCCTGACGCAGCAGGCACACTGGACGGAGGCGCTGCAGAAGCTGTCTGCCCTCCGCACGTACCTGGTGGACATGATCACCAACCTGGATGACCAGGGCTTGGTGGTGAGTATCCATCCCCGAGACAAGGGATGCTCCAGCTGCCTCTGTTTTTCATCACGGATGCTCAGACTGAATGATGGCACTGATTGGTTTGTGTGGTGACAGCAGGCAGCTGGAATTGGGCTCCAGGTGATCCCAACAGTCCCCCTGGGTTTCTAGGTGGGCGTCATGCTGCCCGCTTGGTGCAGGTCAGGCTGGGCTGTCAGCTTTCTGCTGCCCTGGTAATAAACATGTGGTTCTTAGGAGCACCCGCAGCTCTTCTTGGGTGTCCATCCTGTTGTGCAGCACAGACCTCTGTCTGTGATATCAACCACCTGGCAGAGCTGAGCTGCAGGTGGTGCAGCGTCCTCAGCTGTTCCCATTCATTTTCTGAGACAAGGAGTGAAAAGTGCCACAGCCAAAGAAAATGGATGTTGGATGCTTGCTGAGGTCAGGGCTGCTTTCTGTGGGTCAGGAAGAAGGTTGGTGCTCCCTGGGTCCCTGGGTTTGGGATTTTCCCTGTGGGAACTTCAGCTGTGATGACTCTTTCTCTCCTTGTCCGCAGAATGCAGAACAAGACATCTTCGAGAGGTCAGTACCTGCCTGCTCCTGCTTTTCCTCACCCCTTCTCCGAGCCTGCCCAGCGCCTCCTGCCTTCCCCCAGTGTGCAGCACAGCTCTGCTCTTCCCTCCCTTGTGCTGAGGACAAGAACGGAGCACAGAGATTCTCATGTGTCCTCTGCTCTTTGCTTCACGCACTGCTCTGCACCTCCGCAGGCGCCTGCAGGTGCTCTGACAGTTGCTGGCAGGAGACCTCCAGCCCCTCAGAGAACAGCACAGTGCTGCCCTGCAGGCAGGGTCACATCGCCCACCTGAGGAGCTGACCTGCTGGTTCTGCCTGCAGCTTCCCTGCAGAGAGCAATAAACCCACAGCAGCACAGCGTGCTGGATGGTGCCAGATGAGCCGATTTGTGCTGGAAGCTGCAGGGACCCAGCAGGTCCTTACCCTCGTTATGTGGGATCTGCAGTCCCAGCTCACTCCCCTGCTCCAGCAATCAGGCTTTATCCACACAAAACCTCACAGGGGAACCCGATGCTCTCCCTGCAGCCCGCTCTTGTGACTCCTCCAGCTCACGTTTCCCTGCTCCTTCCTGGAGGGCTCCACCACCACCTCTCAGCAACTGCCAGTGAATCACCAGATTTCAAAGTAACTGCTGTGTCTCTTTGCTAGGACGGAGGTGGCGGAGGGAATCTTAGAGCCTCAGGAGTCTGCCAAGTTAAACTTTAATCAGCAGCGTGTTCAGAGTCCGCTGCTGCACCGGCTGTGGGCCTCTGCGGTTCTCTGCTGCGTGGCAGGTCAGTGTCCTTCCCATTTGGATTCCTGCAAGCTCAGTTTGCACCCCTTTAAAGCCCCGGGTGCAGCGTAACCGCCCTGAGGCTGCGTCCTGCCTCGGCACTGGAGGACCTGGCACCTCCCGTCCCCCTGTGCTGCCCCACCTCCATGTCCTGCCTGGGGCTCACAGGGTGGGCAGCTGGGGGAGCGGGCAGTGGCTCTGAGCAGCTGCTGGTGGCTGTGAGGCTGAGGAGCCACGTGTGTTGGGGCAGCAGTGCTGGTGTGGCAGCTCTGAGCAGGATTGGTTTCCATCTGGCAGCGATCAGCTTGGAAGGCTGACTGTGTCTCTGGAGTGGCAGCCCAGTGGTCTGGTTATCTGGGGGCCTCATCCTGCCAGGTGTTGAATGCTGGGCAGAGGTTGATGAAGCAGGAACCCCACACAGCTAAAGGCTCACCTGCTCCAGCCCCATTTCTGCATCAGCTGTAGGCATAAAATAAATGAGAGGGTGGGGAAAGCAGGGCAAGGAAAGGCACCGGGCAGGAAACTGCATCTCCTGGGAGTGGGCAGAGGTGAGTCACGCAGGCACCTTTCCTCTTCGCGTAGGGATTTACAGGGCAGGGGAAATGCTTGTGCAGTTACTCAGTGCTCACACCCCGCTCACGGGCTGCTGAGGTGTGTGTGTGTGGGAAGGATGGCACAGGGAAAGCGTGTGGGCCCCACAGGGCTGGGAGCTGCCTCTGTGCTGTGAATGAAGCACCTGTCCTTGCGTCACAGCAAAACAGACCAGCTGCGGTTCATCCAATCCCTGGTGCCACCTCCTGAGGCTGCTCCAAACTGCTCCGTGCTGACGGACTGTTCTGAGCTGATGAACGACTTTGGGTTGATTGTGCTTTGTGGCAGGGCAGGGATTTCCTCTGCCCACCCCTCCTTGTTCCTGCGGTACCAGCTTGGCTGGTTTCCCCACACAGGTGCCATCCCGGCGGGCTCCTGGCTTACCCTGGGGAGGAAGAGCAGGTCAGGGAGGCTGCAGGGATGGGGCTGGGGTTTGGTTTCTCCCTGCCATGCATTGGAATGACAGCCAGTCCCTGCTGGGATCACTGCTCTCCTTCGTACTATTGGCATCCTGTCTGTATGGGACAGGAACCCCAGGCCATTGCCTCTGCTGTGTTTGTTCGGTGCAGTGAGTGCAGGTTCCTGCCTGGATTGGGCCCGTGGCTCAGAGCAGTTTCCTTCTCTCCCTTCTCACACCACTCTAGGAAGTGGCACGTAAGCGCAGCCCCTATCACTGTGGGGAGCAGGTGGGCCCATCACTGTAGGGGTGTTTCTGGCTGTGGTTCTTGGGGCGGTGAATTCACTGTGTGCTTCTCTCCCAGGCTCTGAGGAAATCAGCATAGATGAGAAAACTGTCAGCCCCCACCTGAGCCTGTCGGAAGACAAGAAGACCCTGACCTTCAGCGCCAGGAAAGCAAAGCTGGACTTGGATGGCCCCGAGCGCTTCGACCACTGGCCCAACGCTTTGGCTGCTGCAGCTTTCCGCACAGGGCTGCACGCGTGGAAGGTCAGCGTGGAGAAGAGCTGTGCCTACAAGCTGGGGGTGTGCTACGGCTCCCTGCCACGGAAGGGGCCCGGCAATGAAGCCCGTCTGGGCTTCAACTCTGCTTCCTGGGTCTTCTCACGCTACGACAAGGAGTTCAGGTTCTTGCACGCCGGTCAGCCCCAGCCCGTGGATCTGCTGAGAGCTCCGGCTGAGATCGGTGTGCTGGTTGACCTCGATGGAGGAGAAGTGCTTTTCTACGACCCCGACTCCTGCACCATCCTCTTCTCACACAGGGAGGCATTTGTGGCACCGCTCTACCCTGTCTTCGCAGTGGCACACCAGAGCATCTCACTCAGCCAGTGAGAGGCTGACTGCAAACACAGGGCTGTAAGGACAGTGACTGTATACAGCACACAGTGCCTTTGTGGGGTGACACGTGCCCAGACTGGGCTACCAGCATGTACAGTGATCAGAAAAGACCTGCCTTCAGCCTGTACATCTGTTCTCTTGTTTTACAATGGCTTTCAATCTCCTTTGGGTGACTGAGCTCGTGGTGTTTGCCCTCCAGGACCCAGAGCTTTGGGAAAGACCCACATCAGTCCCCAAACACCTCCTACAGCTGTTGGAGTCCTCAGGGCTGGGGGAGGGGAGCTGGGAGGTGCTGCAGCAGGGAGCAGAGCTCCCACTGAGCCCAGGTCAGCAAAGGAGGACCTTGGCCCTCCACACCATTTTGCTCAGCACAGAGCTGCAAGTGCAAAGTGGGGAGAGCAAAACTGTGAAAGCTGGGGCATGGGATCAGTGTTTAACACCTGGCTCTGCCAGCGAATCATTGAGTTCCTCTTCAGAACAAGGGCTTCTTTCCAGCTCCGATGGGGAGGAGAGCAGGCAACAAAACACTCCATGCTGCAGGAATGCAAATGATTTCAGTCTTGACTGAAGGTTAAGAGCTGCTTGGGGAAATGAAAGAGAAGTGGCAGAAGCATGGAAGGCTGTAGGGGACACTTGGAAAGAGGAGACCCAGCAGGGGGAGGGACACCATGAATTGGGGTTGTCACTTATGGGTGACCCACACAGGGCAGGAACACCCCCATGGACATCAGCATCTCCCAGAGCAGAGGAGCAGCAAGACAGGATCCATTAGCATTGATGTGAATGGAGCTGCTTGTTCCTAGGGCTTGGCAAGGCTGAGCATATTACAGTGAAAACAGGCAGCTGATTGATAGTGGGAAAGCTGTTGGACTGACACTGAGCTTGGGGAAAGAAATGCGTTTCCTTGGTGTTTAAAAATCGTTGTCTTTATTTCTCAGAGTCCCAATCAGTGATTAACTCTGCTGGCACTAAATTACACTAAGCAAAACTCTGCATCTCCAGACTGCTTTGCACACAGGAGCTGTGACTGCCTCCAGCTCCAGGGCACAGGGAGCTGCTTGGTCCGCCAGGTGTGCAGGCAGTGCAACCACTGCTCTGCTGGCAGCCTGTCCCTGGGCAGCTCTGCAGGCATCGTGACTAGGAAGGGATAACTATTGGTCTGCCATCCCTCCTGATGGAATTAACTTGCTGGAGCACTGATGAAGTGAAATGCTTTCTGTGTTACACCCAGATACGTTCCCCAGCCCCAGCAGGCCCTGCCCCACATGAAGCACTTGGAAAGAAAACAGCCCAAATGCTGAGTGTTCCAGTAGCTTTATTGCCTGGATGTCGGGCAGCAGCTCCCTGCGTGCTCAGAAGCGCTCGTTTATTTTCCTTACCCCAAACAGCAGCAAGAAGTCAGAGCCCAGGAGCGGCTCAGCACTCAGCAGCAGCTCCGGTCGCTCCCAAGGGCAGCTCTCGTTGCTACCCCTTCTCGATGAGGGCCAGGAGGTGGCTCAATGTGGGCAGGACGTGGCCCGGCGGCACCTCCGGCCCCGCGCTCCGCCCATGGCCGTGCAGTAGGAAGCTGTGCATACCCGCCTCCCGCGCCGCCCTGTAATCCCTGCTGTAGTCATCCCCGACGTGTGCCGCCTGCTCCGGCAGCGCCCCGCCGAGGCGCAGGGCCGTCCTGAAGATCTCCGGGTCCGGTTTAGCGACGCCCGCGGCCTCGGAGGTGAGCACGAAGTGGAAGTGGTGCCGCAGGCCGCAGCGCAGCAGGATGCTTTCCAGCCGGTTATCGAAGTTGGAGACCACCCCCATGCGGAGGCCGCGCCGCCGGCAGCAGCTCAGGGTCTCGCTGGCTCCCGGCAGCAGCTCCCAGCTGTGCGCGTTGCAGTAATCCCGGTACAGGTTCTCTGCCATCAGGGCCAGCACGGCGTCCTCGCGCACACCCGAGAGCCGGAAGGTTTCCATGGCGACCTCCAGCCACCACTGCCTGGAGCTCAGCCCCTCGGCACGGCCGTAGTTGGGGAAGCGGCGGCTCTGGGCCGCGTAGGCCGCGCGGAAGGCCCGGCTGAGCGCCTCGGGCTGCAGCTGCACGCCGTGGGACCGGGCCTCGGCCGCGTAACTCAGCCCGACGGGCTCCCGGAGCCGCAGGAGCGTGTCCTTCACGTCCCACGTCACGAGGCGCAGCCTGAGCATCGCCCCGGCCGCGGGCAGGATGGAACCTGCAGCGCAGCGCGGGGCCGGACCAGCCCCGAGGTGGGGGCTGCGCTGTGCGGGGAGCGGGGGGGGGCGGAGGGGAACGGCCGCTCTGCGGTCAGACCGGGCCGAGCACAAAGACGGGACGGCGGGGCCGGGCCGCAAAGCGCCGCTCCCCCCTCGTGCTTCCGGTTACGCCCCTTCCGCCTCAGGCCCGCCCCGCCGCCGCCTCCTCCCTCAGCCAGCGCAGCAGCTGCGGCGTGAAGTAGGTGATGATGGCGTCCGCCCCTGCGGGGAGAGCGGGCGGGAGGCCGGGGCTGGAGCGGGGCTGGAGCGGGGCTGGGGGCGGCCCGCCCTCGTGCCGTCCCGCTTCTCACCTGCACGCCGGAAGGCGGCCGTGGCCTCCATGACAGCGGCCCTCAGGCTGAAGGCGCCCGCCTGCGCGCCGTGCCACAGCATGGCGAACTCCCCCGAGACGTGGTACGCGGCCAGCGGGTGCGTGGGGTGCTGCGGGGAACGGGGCTCAGCGGGACGGCGGGGCTGCGGCGCTGCCTGGCCGCCCCCGACCCCCCGACCCCTCCTCTGGGACACCCGGTGCCCCCAGCCCGGCCTTACCCGCTCCTTGACGTCCCGCACGAGGTCCAGGTAGGGCATCCCAGGCTTCACCATCAGCATGTCTGCGCCCTCACGCACATCCCGGTCCTGCAGATGCACACAATGTCCCAAAGGCTTCACGGCTGACGGATGTTTCCTCACAATTCCTGACCCAGCCGTTACTTTCCCAGCAGTTCAGGGCACAGAACGGGCCCCCAGCAGCCATAGAAGCCCACAGCCGGGCCTGGCACCTCATCCCTTCTCCCCACACTCCAAGCCACAGTGGGGAATGGAGCGCCCTCCCTATACACGGCCTTCAGGCTCTGAGCTGAGCTGATAGTCGTCAAGGTTCTGCCTTGCGCAGGTTAAGGCCCCTTGGCCATCTTGGACAGATGACTTTTTGGTCCCCACAAAGCCGCAGGGCCCAGCTGGACTCACCACAGCCCGCAGTGCCAGGCCGCGGGCACCCGGGGGCAGCTGGTAGCAGCGACGATCTCCAAAGGCAGGTTTGGATTGTGCAGCATCCCTGGAACAAGCAGGGCACAGGAATCGGTGCCTTCAGTGTGAAACCAGGCCGGGATAGTGTCCAGAGCTGCTCCCCCTTCCTCCCCATCTGACTCAGGAGCCAAGGTTCGTCCCCAAATACACTCTGGTGCAGCGCTGGCTCCCTCCCTCCTTGCTGCTCCTGCAAACGTGGGCTGTTCCCATCTCTGTAGAACCTCACCTGAAGGGTCCATAGAAGCACGATGCAAACTTGGCACTGTAGCTCATCACTGAGACCTGCAGAGGAGAGTGGGGCTGTGAGGGCTGGAGCTCTTTCCTGCATCATGGCTCAAGGGTGGTAGGAATTCCCTCCTACAGTTGGTTTATATTCTGTCCTGTTCCTCTGCCCCCTACCACAGGCCTGGCACCTCACCGGCCCCACGTGTCTGGCCAAGAACCCTCCCTTCTTCCATGCACGAGGGCAGGAAAATGCCTGCAGCATATCCTGAGCAACATGAGGTTTGCTTCATCCACTCTGTGCCCAGGCTGCTTCAAGGTGCAGCCACCCCACTGGGGTTGCTCCCGTGGCACACACATTACATCCTCACCTTGTTGCCCATGTCGTTGGAGATCAGAGCCTTCTTTATGGCTGCAACGCGCCCATCCATCATATCCGAGGGGGCAACAATGTGGCAGCCTGTGGAGGAGGCCAGAGATAATAAGCCCAGGGCTGTAACTGCCTGCGGGAGGAGGTGACCCTTGTACATCTTCCCCAGATCAGTGGAAGCCCTCCCACTGCAGCCAGGCATGGTTTGCTTTTGGGCTGACTCTAAGTGACAAGAGCCATGTGTGGCTGCTGCTGCTGCTGCAAGGCATTGCTCACCTGCTTGGGCATAAGCCAGTGCCACTTCTGCTAGCCGCTGGCAACTGGCCTCATTCTGGATGGTGCCATCTTCCCGCAGGATGCCTGGAAGAAAAAGTGAGTCAGGCAAGAGGCAGAACAGTGAGATGATGGCCTCGATCCTTGGAGTTCTTTAACAGTCTATAGAGATGCTCAGAGCAACAGTGGGGAAGGTGTTAGAGCTGGATAAAGAGGGGCTGAGCAGGCCCCACCAGCACCCAAAAGTCCACATGAGAAAGCAGAAACCCCCAGGTGCTCCTGGTAAGAGGAAGGTGCCTAAACAGCACCCCAGTGCTCACCGCAGTGCCCGTGGGAGGTGTAAGGACACAGGCAGACATCACAGGCAATGAGCAGCTGTGGGAACGTGGAGCAGATCTTCCTGATGGCCTGGATGGCAGGTGTGTCTTCTGCATCTGCAGCAGAGCCTCTTTCGTCCTGCAAGAAGAAACACGGCTGAGCACACAGAGCTGAGGTCCTCCCACCAGCTCCTCCATGGCCACAGGTCAACCCAGGGAGTGTTCCTGAACTATGAGCCGTCACACTGCAGTGCGGGGTGATCACCAGTGGTGGAAAAGGGTGACAGAGCAGTGACACCGAAATGAGTGCAGATCCTGGGGACTCCCTGCAACAGCTCCCAGTGCAGGACTGGGTCAGGAGGAGCAGCACATGATGTGCTCTTCTCAGGCTTCCATGCTGCTCTCTGAAATGCGGAGCTCTCTGTTCTCATCTCACCACTCGCACAGAGAAACACAGCACAGGCACCCAAACCTACTGGGAGCATCTGGGTGTTGCTGCGGTTTCCCATCCACATCCTGCTCTGTGGAATGGGCTGCCACTACCCCAAACTGCCCGTGTTTCACTGGGAGACCCTCCGGCCCCACAGTGATCCCCCACACCTCTGCAGACCCCTGCCACCACCTGCTCATGCACACTGACCTTGGGGACCTTGCTGGGCACCCCGAAGATGAGCACACACTTCAGACCATCCTCAACAAGGGGCTGCAGCATCCCCTCCAGCTTGTTGACTCCATACCTGAGAAAACCAAAGTGAAGGTGCGCTGCCAGGCACCCAGACCTGCCCTGGGGGATGGGGTGGACAGGAGCCATGTTGAAGGCTGACCTGGACACCCTGCATCACTGCCACAAGGCAGAGGGGGCTGTTCATGTCCAGGGGCAGGGATGCTCAGCAGCATACAGCACCCACTTGAGCACCCTCAGCTCATTCTGCTTTGGCACCGGCATCTTTGTGATCCAGCAAACACACCATGAGTACACCCAGTGCCGGCACACAGCCCTCTGACCTGAGCAGTGCACCCAGCTGCTGGCCAGGCCCTGCCTGCTGGGACACTCAGCGATGGACCCGAGTTAAACATTAAGTTGGATGCTGGCGCACACCAAGCAGCAGTGGGAGATACAGGGGAGGTGCTGCTGGAAGGAACAATCCGGACCCTTATCTGGGGCAACAGCACAGTTATCTACAGGCAGGGACAGAGCAGGGAGCCTTATGCTGTCTCTGCTCTGAAAGGATGAGCGTGCCCTGCCCTTGGATCCCTTATCTCAGCTTTCCCATTACAGCCCTGAGCATGCCAGGCTTGGGCTCAGCACAGCACGCAGGGTGCTGGACACCATGCCTGGCACGGCACAGAGTGCAGGCTGTGCTGTACGTGCTCTGCTTGCACAACCATGGCTGAGTGCCCAGGACCAGCAGATTGAGAGCTGGGAGCAACGAAGTCCTGTGTGACTTCACCAAGCTTCCAGGAGCCCCTCTCGTGCTGACCCACCTCCCACTGCCCAACAGCAATGGCTGATGTGGAAAACCTGCCCAGCACACCCTGCCCCTGGGAACGTCCCACCCCGGCCTCTGTCCAAACCTTGCAAAGGTAGCAGCAGCTGCCCACCCTGCAAGGCTGAATGCAGGACAGGAGTCCACGTGCAGTTGCTGTTGGCCTCCCTGTTCTCTTCCAGCTTCTCTGTGTGCCCAATGGGACCCTGGCACCACCCAGCACCCCCACTTTGCTCTGCTTTGAGCAGAGGGATGTTTCCACCCTACTTGGTGCTGGGGGGATCCCCAGCGCAGGGAATATGTACAACAATACAGGAGTGTTGTCCCTGTCTTGTGCTCATCCCTGGCTGCAAAGCAGCTCCTGGCTGGCTCTGGCCCTTACCTGGCTTGTCCAGGGAGGCTGGCAATCGGCTCCACCGCATCAGGGCTGTCACTGCAGAGGGCAGATGGGACAGAGATGTGAGCACTTGGTGTCAGAAGGGAGATCACAGACGGGCAGTACCCACAGAACCCAGCCCTGCCCCACACTTGTCCACAGGGAATCTTGTGGGTAACCTCATCCCCTCTGACTGCTCGGGGGGTGTCCCTGCCTGCAGTGTCCTGCCCAGCCAACCCCAGCTTGGTCTGCCTCCAGTCCAGAGCACCAGGGCTCACTCACGTGACAAAGATGGGGTAGATGAGGTTGGAGGCATTGAAGGTGGTGGCTGTGCACTGCCACGAGCGCAGCACGGGGTGGAAATAGCCACTGTGAAGAAGTGAATCTGCCTGCATCCTGGGAATGCACGGGGATGTGGTGAAGAGAGACCCTGAAACAGAAGGAATGAGAGATGGGGAAAAAAGAACGTGACGGCCCCGTGTGCTGCTCTGCTTGGACTCTGTGAGCTGCACTGAATTCCCCAGGGCATTTGCTTCCCAGGCTGCAGGGATGAAGCAGGAGCTTCCGCCCCATAACCCAGTGAATGCCATTCCTGCTCTGCTAACATCAGCCTGCAGGCTGCACGCCGCCCTGCGCAGCCACAGGACTTGCCCGTAACAGTATTTTCTTCTCCCACACCTCACTAATCGTCTTGTGACTGGGCAATTTAGACCTACATCTCACAACAACAAGGCTACTCACACAATTGCATACATAAAAGGACCATAAAAGCACCACGATGATGCTCACACATGGTGCAGAACACACAGGCAGTGTCCTGGCCCAGGCCCGCTCCGTGCCCACACAGCAGAGCCCTTGGGAGGCCGGCAGTGCTCGGGCGCAGCTCCAGGCAGCAGAACAAAGGGCTCAGTGAGCACAGCACACCTCGAGAACCCACAACATGCTCCAAGCTCTGATCCCACGGACGGGGACGGCTGGGAGCGGAGGCAGCAGCTCCCATTGCTCTGTCAGGGGCAGATATCGGCCACAGCCTGCACCGGAGGAGCTTGTCCAGAGGAGATAACAGTGCTGCTGGGGGACCCCCGCCCCTGGGCCCCCACAGGGGAAGCTGCCATCAGCAGAGCTTGGTGCTAACACTGCTCACAAGGCAGCAAGGAGGGGCTGGGGGGCACTGCCCACAGCCGAAGCGGAAAGCTGAGCTCCCAGGAGACACAATTGAGCTACATTAATGAGGGCGGGTTAATTAGCAGTCAGCAACAAAGGACAACGTGTTCAGAAGGATTGTAGCTTCCAGATAGGATCTGGAAGCGGTGTGCTCGCAGATGCTGTGGAAGCACATGCAGTGACAGCACAGGAGTGGTGGCACAGTTCGCAGCACTCACTGCTCTGTGACTTCCCGTGTTTTCTTCCCTTTTTACCTCAAACCAGGCACTGCTGGAGCGCTCGGGGCAGAGCCGGGCAGAGCTCCGTGCCTCCCGCCAGGCCCGGCACCAGGCGCGGGTTGCTCGCTGCTTGCTGGCCCACCGCAGCCCGGCACAGCCGCACGCCGTTACTGAGCCCTCAGGGCTCGTCCTGGAGCTGCTCCGCAGCGTCTGTCCCCACTCCGCGCGCCGCCGGTCCCAAGGGCACAACCCGGCACTGCCAGGCTCTCTCCCCAAGGCCGCTCTGCCCTTGAGGAAGCCCGGAGCTCCGCACGCCCCGAGACCCGGCCGAGCGTCTCCCCCGCCCGGCGGCGCTGCGGGAGGCGGCGGGAGCGCCGAGCCCGCAGGTAACAGCGCGTCCGGGGCCAACAGCACCGCCTCAACGGGCCGGGCCGCGCGGACGCCTCCCGGCCCCGGAACGCTGCGCGCCGAGCCCGGGCACGGCAGGCCGCCTCTCCGTGCGTGCGGCACCGAACCGAGCCCGCAGCAACGCCCGCAGAACCCCGCTCACAACCCCGCAACCCCGCGCTCACCTGCCGCCGCTTCCCGCCGCAAGAGCCCAGCTCGATTTGCATAGTCCCGCCCTCTCATTTGCATACCACCACCCCTCGGCTCCTCGCAGAGGCGCGAAGTCTCGCGCGGCGGAGCGCGGGAAAGGGCTGGCGCGCTCCCAGTGGCGGGAAGGCGCCCCGCGCGGCTGGAGGCGGCAGTGGGCGCTGTGTGCCCAGCCCCGCGGCAGCCCCGCAACGCAGCGCCGTGTCTGCTTCAGCCGCACTTAAACACCGAGAACAGCTCATGTATTAACGACGGAGATCAAAGGTTCAAGTTCCGTAAAGAATCTTTTATTTAAATCCTGGTCTGTGCCGGGATACACCCCAACACGTACAAAAAAACTTAATAATTATTGAGTACAACCCCCAAACCAAGAAGGAGAACTAGTTTTGTTCTCGGGGCCTTGGGAAGACGTGTTTATATCGCACATCAGCCAAACGGCTGCATCTGTTTAGAAGTTTTCCTCATGTTTCCTTTAGCAGAGCCCAGTTCAGTCCCAATGTTGGGTTTATAAGCCTTGGAAAGCATCAGTCAAATAAAGCGCCGTGTCCAAACAATGAGCTGATTCTAACAGGTAGTTTCTCAGCTGGTTTGACCCCATCTTTCTCACAGAGGCTGTTAGAACAGCACAGGTTTGAAGCCGGCCTTCCCACACAGGACTGTGCTGTCCCTGCTGCGCCCCAGGAGCTCACAGCACCACGAGGAAGGCCACACACCTCCAGGGGCTTAAAAGGCAACTCAGAAACCAACCCAGCCCCAAAGCCACCACTGCTGTAACGCAGCAACCAGCAGCCTGTCTGCAGGAGCTGCAGCTCCGCAGTGGAGGATACGGAGCTGAGACCATCGGAAGCCACTGCTGCCCGCTGCGGAGCTGCAGCACAACACGCACCTCCTGCAGCCTTTTGCTGTTCCTCAGGCACAGTTTTGCAGTTAGCTTTGCTTAAGGTTGTTCATCCAAGTCCCTCTTTGTCTCCGAGGGCTTTAAAGACACAAAACAAGCACTTCTGGTAACGAGTTCACTTTGGAAGTGCCTTCAAGTCTTTTTTAATTATTATTCTGGTTCATTGAGGGGAGGAATTCGGTTCAGGGGAGCACTGGCCCTTGTACTGTGTGCTGCATCCAGCATCACTGTGAAAGAGCAGGGAAGAGAAGGCACAGCCAGAATGCAAGACAGTGAAGGGAAAAACATCACTTGGATAAAGAGCTTGAACAGTCAGCTTCTAAGGCTCTCAACATCATCGTGTAGACTCTAAACCCCGAAGGGTTAATAAGCCAGGATTCAGATCTTCGCTTGGTTTACTGAGCTTATTCATAAGCTCTTTCAGGTTCTCCAGGTCACTTCTGTGCTGAGCCATCTGACATTGCTCTTTTTTCCCTTTGTTTTAGAGTCAATCCAGCATAAAAATACCAGACCCATTACTGTCTGTTCAGCACCTGGGGAAGCTGCCAAGTCCCCTGCATGCAGGGAGGTGAGGCACCCATGAGAAACGCTTTAGCCAAGTCCTTTGTGTACACGCTAAAGCCAAAGAGAGATTCCAGAAGAACAGTACAGAGCTCTACTGGAAACCAGAGGGGACACAGCAAGATTTCTTTACACCATTTATATCCCTAGTAACAAAAACCCAACCCTGTATGTCCCATTGGCAAGCTCAGTTGTCCACCTCTTCCTCATCATTTTGCTCTTCTTCCTCCATCCTTTCATCATCATCATCATTATCATCTTCTCGGCTCTTATCTTGTTCCTCTGAGTCTGCCTTCTTGTCTTTATCTTTTCTCGCTTCTTTCTTTCCCTTCTGTTCACGTCTGTAAACTAAGAAGAAAAACAACAGTGAAAAACTGCAAGCCAGTGTTTCCACCACATTACAGCAGCCCAGTGTCCACCTGCTGAACTCATAGCAGCAACTCCCCCTGTTATTAGAGCTGCGCTGTGAGAAATCAGGCTAAGTTTCAGCAGAAAAATGCTGAAAAGGACACAGGATTTCACGTTTGCAGGCAACACCTACGACTTTCCTTACACAGACCATGGGGGACTGATATCAGATAAGACTTTCTCAGTTCTCATCGGTCGTGAAATGCCATCCCAGCTGTTAAGGTGCACATTATTAACCTCCACACAAATGCACTGTAAGATGGCAGGCAAACAAGTGCTTGCCGGGCAAAGTCTTATTTTTACAGGACAGGCAAGTAAGGGCTGCTTGTCTGATGCTGTAAGGAAACAACTCGGTGCTGCTGAAGCTCCTCCGTAGGATCACAGGCCGATACCTTCCAGGGATTCCTTCAGAGGGGCAATAAATCGCTGGAACTCCATTTCCTCCATGGCTGAGAGCACATCGCCTGCGTTCAGCGTTTTCCTCTTCCCCTTCATGGCAAAGTTGTTTGCACTGGTCAGAAACAAGGAGAAGAGATGTCATGGATAACTGCCATCAACCCGCTCTTCTTCATTACAGTTCTACACGTGTCCAGAGGAGGGCCACAAAAATACACTATGGATGCAAACAACGAGCCCCAGAGCAGCCAGCAGAGATCTGTGTTATAACACCAGCCGCTGCTCATCCCACACAGCGAGCTCTTACCATGAGGTCGCATAGAGCACGAACACACTGGCTGCTCGGGATATCGCACTGCGGGCTTCTTTGGAGATGTTCACCCCGTCGGGCAGCTGGAAAGCAAACAAACCAACCAACACAGACGTGTTACATGTTGGAAAGCAAACAAACCAACCAACACAGACGTGTTACATGTTGGAAAGCAAACAAACCAACCAACACGGAGTGTTGCTCTGACCAACAGTGTTACATGCCGGAAAGCAAACAGCCCTGTCAGCTGCTGCTCCGTGCGGCCCAGCGCTGCCCCGTGCACACGCCGGTTCTGCTGCGGCACTCAGAGCTCAGCGCGGCCCTCAGGTGAGGCGAGAGAGATCGAGGGCTCCGTGTTCGCGCCCAGCCCCGCGGCCGGCACCCACCGCCTCCTTGATGATGCGGGTGATGACGGCGTTGGGCAGGTTCAGATCCTCCGGTCGCTCCGCCATGTTGGGCCTCCCGCGCCGCGCGGCCCCGTCCCACAATGCACCGCTCCTTCCCGCCCTGCCCCGCGGCCGCCGTTGCCTGGAGACGGGGAGGCGGTGGGCGGGAAATGGGAGGGGGGGGGGGCGTTATGGCGGTGGGGGCGGTGGGGGGGGCGGTCTGTGTCATCCGACCTCTGGAAAGAAAACGATCTGAGTGAGAAAAAGCACTGCCATATTCCTCACCACACCTACCGGGTGACCTGACACTGCTCCCACTTCGGGAGATCCCTATTGCTGTGAGGCCTTGTAAGGCTTGTAAGGCCTTGTAAGCCTTGTAAGGCCTTGTAAGGCTTGTAAGGCCTTGCTGAGCTCAGGCTCACTAGGGCTGAACGTTTCCAGCCCGCAGCTTATGGGTTCCTTTTGCTAAAGCAACACATTGGTTACTAATCCCCATTGCTAAAGAAGCAGGTCGAGCTGCTGCTGTGCTGGGCTGGTACCCGGGGCTGGGAGCAGGACCTGGCAGTGCAGGCTTTCCTACAGCAGGAGCAGCGCTGGGGATGATGCACAGCAGTTGTAGGATGTGTTAATAACTGAAGTTATAGCTTGTATTGGGCACAGCATTACGGGTACACAAAGGGCAGAGCTGGAGGAAGGCTTGTGTGCGTGACAGCGCTGATTACTTTTCCACTTACAGTAATTGTATTAATAAAAGCCTGTCGCGGCTCACACGAACCACGGCTCTCAAATCTTGTTTCCAGCTCTTCAATGTGTTCTTCTGTTAACAGTTCTTCTGCAGGGTCACTCGGTGGCTCTCGGGTGAAGCTCTGCAGCAGGTGTTGCATTACTTTTTAATGGAATAATGACCGATTGTAGCCGGTCCATTTGTAACTGTAACACACGCTGCTAATGCCCGCTTCTGGAGCAGCTGGGGCTTGCTGTTAGCAAAGCCATCGGAAGCTGATCTCTGCTTTGCCAGAAGGAGAGGTTGTTTCCTATATGCCTAACTTCAGAACAAAGCAAGGCAAAGTTGTGTTCTTGTGCAATGGGGGTAGGTTGGAATAGAAGCAGAGATGATGTTGGTCCAGAGCCAGGGACAGACAAAGCTCCTCTGCTCCCAAATAAGGGCCAGGGAGTAACGCCAAGCTGTATTCCCAACTCTTGCAGGCTCGTGATCCAATTCACACCTCTTCTTCCACATCAGTTCTACCAGGATCCACCCTAAACCGCTTTTCAGAGCAAGTTCTGAGTGAGCACAAGTCAGGGAGGGCTGCAAGGTGCCCAGTGCCAGAGCTGAGGGCAGGTCCTGCTGGCTTTATTAGCGCTGGCTGAAAAACAGGAAGAGTGTGAATGTTCACAGAGCTGAAAGCAGGACGCAGCTCAAATCAGAGTCACTTCAGTGATGCAGGATGTTGTCACAGGAGCCTGTTTTCACTAGCTTAGGTTTGTTTTAGAGATTGCTCCTGGCTGCTCTGTGCGCTTTATTTCTTTGTTTTGTATTTTTGGAAGAAAATAAGATAGCATTACTTTTATTTCCCCCTCTGAATGGTATCTTCTAAATTGTTGAGTATTATTAAGTTTTTATCCTGAAACTTAATTCTAATGTCTGGAATAGTCCCTTTTCCCCCACATCTCCTAGAGAACAAATAGCCACTGCAAGGAGCCTGGTTCCCAGCTCAGCACACAGCATGCAGATGGCTCTTGCCCAATTGTCTCCTGACCTCATGTCTGGTGAGGTTAAATCGTCTCTGATGAAGGTCTTCCAGTTCAGCTGTTCCGTCTTTAAGAAACCTCTCTGGGATAAACTCACCATAAACTAATTCAGTAGGTCTGACTACGAAAAACCGCCATCCAAAAACTCTACTGATTGAGTACATATCCCTGTCTGCCCAAAGAAAGACACTTGGACAAGTTATATGTTCGAGTTAAGGAGCTATTTTCAGCTGTGTGTACCAATTGTTACGTTAATGCTAACTTTGTTAATTCACTTTGGAACGTTAATTCACTTTTCTTTTGTAAAGGAAACCTGTGGGGTAACCTCTGATTTGCCTTTCGTACTGTTTGCCTGCATTTGTTTCGCTATGAATCTTGCTTCTGTTTGCGTTGCAGCTCAGAAAGACCTATTTTTCCAGGGCTGAACTGGTGTGGCAGCAGGAAGTGGTGCCCAGGTGCCTTTCTGTTCCTAAAAACCTGTTGCCTGGGGAGGAAGGTCATTTTCCCCAATGTGATTTAGCTCCTTGAGTTTCAAAGCCAGCTGTAACCTTGGAGGTTTTCTGTGTGCCTGTGCTACCCTTTAGCCTGACATAGCTGTCTAAGCACGTGTTTGGATTTGAATACCCAGCCAAAGGCAGACCCCAGTGCTGGCAAACTGAAATCTGTGATGGAGAACTGTGTTAAACTTTAAAGGAAAGTCATTAACTCCCAAGCCAAGCAGCTGAGTGTGCAGTTTGCTGGAAACTCGGGTAGAAAAGCAGGTGAAGGTCAGACTGCAGGGGATTGAATGTTAGGAGGGAAGGAGCTGCTAAAGTGCTGTTGGGAGCCTGTAGGGAGCGGAGCCACAGCATTCATCACAGCTACCACCTTTTCCCCGTGCACATTCTCGACTTCCAAGTGCTGAAGCCCTGCTCTCTTTGGACATTTCCATGCTTTTTTTCACCCCTTCTTTTACAGTAATACCGAGCTGCTGAATCACAGTGTGTGCAGGACGGGAGTGCTTGGACACTGCTGGAGCAAGGGACAGTCCTGTGCCAGAGCCATGGAGCAGCGGGGAGAGTCAGGGCTGGCATGTGAGTGCTCGGGTGATTCCTCACTGAGTTTGTAGTGCTGCTGTCTGCTGGGTGAAGCACGAATCACAACCACGCGGGTTCCAGGTTCCATGACCTGGTGCTTGGAGGAGGCAGGGGACCATATCTCCCACACTTGCTTTGCAGAGTACTGGAGGTGCTCGGCTCCTTGTGGGATTGCATTTGTAGGATGAGAGCTGCTGTGGGGATGTGCAGTAAAGAAAGCAAGGCTTGGGCCAGCACGTGTTCTGATTGCATGGTGTCTGGGGGACAAAGCAGGGTGTGCAGGATACCACAGAGTGATGTCCTCTGTGTTCCAGCTCTATGCCCTCACCTGTCTGTTTCTTTTCTCTTGCAGGCACAAGGCACAGCTCTCGGATGTGGGGGCTGCCAGCGGTACAATGCAGGGCAGTGCGAGCCTGCTGCCAGAGCCAGGGAGCGCTGCTGGGCAGGAGGAGGAAGATCAGTCCTGCACGAGTGAAGGGGAAAGGTAAGGGATGGGGCACTTTCTCACCTTCTGTGACTCTGGTGAGCTGCAGCACAGCGCCTGGAGCTGCTGGGTGCACTGCTGGGCGCACTGCTGGCTCCCAGGGCTCCATTCATTGTCATGAGCACATAACCCTGCCCTGCTGCCTCTTCCCTCCGTAATCCCCACAAACGAACTCCCCTGCAGCCCTTCCCCTCCTGTGTTATTTGTCCAAGTCGCTGTGCATGTTCCCCTCGCTCTGGTGCCCCAGCAGCTGAGCGCACCCCAACAGACCCGGCGGTACAGCACGCAGCAGGAGGCAGCAGGGCTGCGGGGCGGGCAGAGCGCTGCTGTGCGCTGCGGGCTCGGGCCTGTTTGCTCAGACAGGTGCGGCCTCCATTCAAATCCTTGGGGCCAATGGGAGCTGCGCTGTTCAAACGCAGCGGTTGGAGCGCGTCCCTTGGAAACGCCGCTGCTGAGCAGCCTGTCCCTCCTGGCTGCAACTCGCTCAGCTTTCCCTGGCCTGCAAGGGAGGGCTGCAGTTACTGCTAATTAGAGCTGTCCTGCCATGGAGCCCGGCAGTGTGCACAGGGTCTCGCTCTGCACCCGTCGGGCTGAGCCCCTGGGAGCTTCCTTCTGCCTCACCACCTTCGGTAAGCCATGAGCCTGGCTTGGCTTGGGGTGATCCTTATGGGTCCCTTTCAACTTGGGATATCCTATAGTCTTGACAGCCCACTTTTCTTCACGGGTCCGCCATCCGTGGGGAGATGTGGCTGGCACATCTGGGAAAATCTCTCTCTGACCTTTTGCTTTTGGTGAGTGGTGGAAATGCAGCCTAAGTGCTTGCCTGGGTAGGTGCTGTGTTGCTGCTTTCCCATCCCTGGGGGAAGGTTACTGCTCCGTGCATCTGAGAAAATGCAGCTGCTGCTGCTGAGCTGCTCTGTGCAAACACACCTGTATACAGGGCCCTGTGCACTCCAGCCTTTTGTCCAACCCTTGCTAGGCAGAGCCTTGGTCCCGTGGTTGTCCTGGAGTTGTGCAGCCCCAGCTGCTCCCAGCCCAGGGCTGGGCATCCGAACTGCCCCCCACCTCCCCCCGCACTACCCGGCACAAAGGCTTCCTTTCTCCTCCCCAAAATCCATTCATTACCGGGATGACTCCTGGTCATGCTTGGTTAGATGGGCATTTTACTTTTGTGCTGGAGTGACTGTTAAATGCTAATAGAGGAGCAGCGAGTTGGTTTCCACAGGGCCAGAGATCTGGAGATTGCAGAGGGTTAAGTCTTGGCTCAGAAGGCTTTGGTGGCTCGAAATTCTCAGTGCCATAAATTGGTTTGAGATTAAAAAGCTGCATCGATTTACCCACCTGGGGGAAGGTCTGTCTTGTTTTTCTTGCCTTATGTACACATGGCTATGCACTCAAACACGTGAGTTGGAGAGAGATCTGACAGTGTTCTGTCAATGGTGGTTTTTGTTGTGCGGAAGATGAGGTGTGAGTTCTCTGAATTGTTTCAGGTTAAACAATCCCTTCAGATATCCCCACCCCTGCAAAAGCAAGCTCTTGGGTGCGTCTATTACCAAATGAAATGTTGTTGTGTAATTGAAATGATGTTTATATGTGCATGAGTGATGTTTACCAGTTAGTTTGTTGTTTCTTTGAATGCCAGGAAAAGAGTGTAAATGGCCTATTTTGCTTTGGACTAAAGAAGGTGTTTTGCCAGTGATGTTTTCCATCTGTTTGACTCTCAAGGAGCGTTTGAAAATGTTTGGTTTTGAGTTGATTCGGAATAATTATGTGAATGTGAGACCCCTAAACTCTGCACATCACATCCAGGCTGGGAGCAGCTCCCTGGGGCCCTTCTGGGCTGTTGTTCAGTGGGGAATCTCACATTCCACATCTCAGCAGCATTTTACCTAAATCCCGACAAAAGCCATTGTGTGAGATTTCTGCCAGTCTGAGCGCTGGAGATGGATTTCAGGGTTAATGTGGAGTTGCTCATGCATGGGAATGGGAGAATAACTGTGCTGGCATGGCAAAGCCTCAACCCCATGCTCTGTGACTGCTTGGAGTTCAATGCTGGGAATCAGCTGCCTGCAGACAGGTCTGGGCAGTGCCAACAATCACAAATTGTAGCTCCAGATAAGCGGTGAGAGCCTGGGGATCTGACATGGGAGCTTTGAAAGGCAGCAGAAGCTTCAGGTTGGGTTTATAGACATGTAAGAACTGGAATTTATTCTTGGCTCTGCCATCATCTGTGTGCAGAGGGGGCAGTGGGTGATGTGGTCTTCAGCTGTGGATGCTGTGCTTGTGTCTTTGGGGTGCTCCTCTGTGTTTTTTGGAAGGGGTGCTCCCATCTTGTCCCTGCATCTCTGCAGGAGGCTGTCTGGATTCAGAGGCCAGTGTGGGTCCCCCAAGGTTTCAGCTGATGCTGTCCTAGGCACACAAGTGTGAGTCTGGATCTGCCTGTCTCCCTGAGCAATACCCCCATGCCTGGGGTGAGGAGGCACGATGGTTTTGGCCCTGTACGTGGGGAGCATGAGGTCCCCATGCTGTGAACTCTGGTGACAGCATGAGGGTCCTACCTCCTCATTCTCTCTCCTCTCTGTTCTCCCAGGCCAGCTGAAGCTGTCTATAGAGGTGCGGGACCGCTCCCTGATGCTGCATGGTGAGCACTGATTGCCCCAGAGCCACGGGGACATTCCATATGTACAACACTGCTATTCCCTCCTTCAGATCCAAGGGACAGCATTGTGGTGGCTGTTGGGAACAGCTCCATCAGTAGAGCAGTGCTTTGGTTTAGTGCTGTACAGGCCTTCTCTCGTGCAGAGATATTGCCTCCAGCTCCTGCTTAGGAAGCACAGGGTCCCCTGCTGTCAGCACTGGGACGAAGCTGGGGCCCTGTTGGTGGGGCTGCTATCAGGATGTGGCCATGGGTATTTTACTTGATGATACATTTGGCTCCAGGGCTGAGAGCACAGTGCAGAGGCAAGTCAAGCAGATGAAATGCTGTTTGCCATCTGAGCGCTGCACTGCATCTGCTGCCAGCCTCACCCACAGACTCCAGAATTTGTGACGGGGTTGTCATAAAGACAAAATATGGCAGAACCCCTCCCCTGTTTAAGGCTGAGCTACTAGGGAGGTGTGCAGGGTCCTGCAGGGAGGGAGGTGCAGAGTTGCTTTACTGATGCTTTGGGGCCTGACTGCTTTGTTTCCTTTCTAGTCATGGAAGCAAAAGGTCTGATGGGGACTGAGTACCGGCCGTGCAACTCCTATGTGAAGGTAGGTTCTTCCTGCTCTTTTGGGGCTTTGATGTTGATTCTTCCAAGCATGGTCCCTTCTATTTCCTTCTTGGGCTCTTCTACCTTACCCTGGCTGAGCAGCATGTGGGGAGTTTGCTGGTCTCATGGCTGGGATGATGGCTTTGTTGATATGATGCCTGCGCGGAGCCAGAAGAGCAAAGGAGAACTCCTGAGAGGGGCTATGGGAGGCATTCAGGGGTGAGAGCATCCCACTGTGCAACCAAAGGAGCGGTGCCCTGGGCTGTCCTGTGGTGTGTGCAGTGCAGCGAGCATCTCCTCAGTGAACAGGCTGCAAGTCAGAGACTGACCAGCACCATTTTCATGCACCAGTCTCTGATATTCTGCTTTTTTCCTTCCACCACCCTATAAGGAGTTTTGTAACGTGGCTGTTTGACATACATAAGATAAAGTGATCTAAGCTACCTGTGAGCATGGGCTCAGCCAGACCTTTGAGGCTCAGCCACCTGTAACAGTGGCTGTGCTGCTCTCCTGTACTGGTGCTGAGTGTTACTTTGAGATGGCTGATGAGCTGCTTGCTTCCCCATGCAGATGTCAATTGTGCCAGATGCCGACTGGAAGTGCAGACAGAAAACAAAGACTGTGCCAGACAGCAAAAACCCAGTCTTCCACGAGCACTTTGTCTTGTGAGTACAATGGAGCAGGGATGGCTATGGCTCATCCCCCAGCTCCCACAGAGCAATGGGGAAACAGTCGTTGTTGTCCTGGGGCACCCTCTGGAAGCCAAGATGATGTGTTTGCTTTTACATTATGATCTGTAATAAACATGCATCACGCATGAACTGCTCTGCTGCTGAGATGAAGAGTGACAGGCATTATTCTGCTGTTTTTTATAGCTGAAATGTCTTGAACTCTTGGGCAGAGCTCATAAAGCTGTCAGCACACGATGTGGCAGTGGTGTTCCCGCATAGTTGGACACTCTTGCTGGGCAGGAGTTGAGCAAACACGCTCAGTTTCCTTGCGCCTGCAGTAGTGTTGGCACCAGTATGGAGGAGAAAGGTAAAAGGATTTCCGGTAGCTCCAGCATGTCTCTGCATGGGAAAGGAGCTCTATGGCATGGAATGTTTCAGTGCAGCTCCCCACTGCTAGCAAACATGTCTGTCAGACCTCCATCTTCATGTAATGTTTAATCTGGGTCAGAATGTTTGCTTCATAGTTTGCACAATTCCTTATTCCTCGTATTTGTCTATTGATGTTGGATGTGTCCTTTTGCATGATGCCTCCTTTAAGCACTGGGGCAGTGTTGCCAGCACCTGCCTAGGGGAGTTCACATCCCTATGGTGCGGTTTGTCAGGAATGAGTACATCAGTGCAACAGTGCCTTGTTGGAGGAACAGCAGCTGGGGTGATGCTGCAGGGCCTGTGCAAGGAGTGGAGAACACCTGGTATCAAGGAGGGTGTGGGTCCCATGGCCATGCAGGCAGCCTATGCTGGGCTCTGCTGGGCAGAATGTGCTCATGGGCTACTTCTGCTTCTTGCAGCCTGGTACGGGAGGAGGATGAACAGAAACGTCTCCTGGTCACAGTCTGGAACCAAGAGAGAGATTGCAGGTATGGGGTTTCCACGCTGCATTTTGATCTTGTTAGGACAGGGCTGTCACTGCAGTGCACCTGCCCTCTGCTCTGCCCCCCCCCATGTGAGCTCCTCGAGAGCAGAACCTGACAACAAGTCTGCTGCACATGGGGAATTCAGGCTGCTCTACATGCAGACTGCTGGAGAGGAGACATGGCCCTTGATATCCTCTGTTTACTATGCTGCTGCTTGGTGGCAGTCACCACAGCCAGCATTTCACATTCCCATTTACCCTGTTGGCAGGGCCTTGGAGCCAGGGATCCCCCCTACTTCCTGGGGTGATGCAGGGATAAGGAAAGCCCAGCAGCTTGGGCTCTAGTACCCCCTGCTCATGCAAGTGGCTGCTGGCTCCTGCTCCTGCTGCAGCCAAATTGTGTGGTTACATCACATCTGTATGGAGAAAGGGGCATGTCCTGGACACAGTCCAGCTCCCAGTGTGGGCAGGGATATCCACATGGTCCCTGCAAAGGGGTGTAGGTGGGGAAATGGTCCTTGGGGGAGGTTCCAAGTAGTGTTCACCGATGGTCTCTGACTCTCTTGCAGGCAGAGCAGACTGATTGGGTGCATGAGCTTTGGTGTGAAGTCCCTCCTGACCCTGGACAAGGTACCTCCATCTGGAGTGCTGTGTGTGGGATTGGGTTGAGCAGGTGCATGTAGTGCACCTTCAGGGCAGGAGCAGGGAGCAGCTGGCTGTTTGCCCCAAGGGGCAAAGGGACTTTGAAATTGTCCAGGGACCTGCCGGTACAGAGCCACTGTGAGCTGGCATGGGTGCCACTGCTGGAGGCAGGGGTGGGGAGCAGAGAAGGGATCCTAAATCAGGGGATTGCCACTCCTTTCAGTGATGACACATTCAGCAGCACCACTGGGTGCAGATATGTGGCTTTTGTTAGTGCCGTGTAGGGCTGGGAGATGGGACCAGCCTTACCCAGCCTGCTGGCACTTGTCACATCTGTGCAGTGGCCTCTGGCTGGTAACCAATGGGTGGTGGGAACACTGTCTTTGGAATAGGATTCTGCCTCTTTCCCTGCACTAAGCAGACAGGGCTCTACAGCTGAGGTGAGTGTGGGGTGGGCAAATACAGGGGTGTTCACATCTGAGAATGTTCCCAGTAGCAGCGGTGCTGCAAGGTGCCTCTTGCCAGGCTCTGTCCCAGCTGCTGCAGGTCTGTCCCTGCTGCTGCCCCAGTCTGGCTGCTGCTGGGTAATACAGCTCTCACATAGCTGGCTTTGCCTTTCTAAAGGAGGCTGCAAAGCTGCCGCTGTGAACGACCTCTGCTGATCCACTGAAACGTTGAAAACTTTCATCTTAGCCATTGGCAGTTAAGGAGATTTTATCCCTGGACAGCCCAGAGCAGGTGCTGGAAGGGCTTTGAGGACTGTTCACAAATCACCTGAGGTGTGGACATTTGCTGCCTAGCAAGAGGTTATAAGGAGCTGTTTGTTTGAATTACGTGTAGTGAGAGCAAGAGGTAGTGTGGACAAATGATTGTTTTCTGGCTTCTGCTGATTGCCCAGAGAAGAAATGAGATATCCCACATGGGTGGGATGGGGCAGAGGGAGCTCTGACATGGAGTGCCCAGCACTGCTGGAGGTTGGTGTGGTCACCCCGCTCTGCAAGCATAGTGTGGGTGGTTTTACCTGGGTCCACATCTCCTGCAAGAAGTGCTCCAGGGCAGCGTGTGTGCTCTGGCCAGGGCAGCTCCTGCAGCAAGACTCCAGAACTTTGTGCCCGGACTGAGTTAAATGGGATGTAGTACCTGCCCCAACACTGAGAGCTTCTTTCCCCCCATGCAGGAGATCAGTGGCTGGTACTACCTCCTTGGGGAGGATCTGGGCAGGACCAAGCACCTGAAGGTGGCTGCGCGGCGGCTGAAGAAGAGCAGAGGTGTGTCACCCTCCAGAACAGCCTGGGAAAGTTGGCATGGTGTGGGAGGGGTGCTGGACTCGTGTCTGTTCCTGCTGTGGTGTGGTGCAGCCACCAGCCCTATGGAGTCTGTGTCCTCACATTAGATGCTGTGGTCAGTGGGCATCTGGGCAGTTTGGCAGTCTCTGCATTGGCACTGAGCTTTCTCCTTTGTCTTTTACTTATGCTTTGCTTTGGGCTCTCTGTGGCCCCCAGCCTTGTAGCTGTCTCATCCTTTGGGGTGACGCTGTGGCTGGGCTCTGATACCCGGGGACTGTGATGGGTTTTCTCTCCTACCTTGGTCTGTTTGCCACAGTGCTGTGGTGTGCAGAGGAGGATGTGCTGGGGGACAGCAGGGTGAGGGAGTAATGCCCCCCCCCCAAGATGTGCAGCCCTCCTCACAGCTGCCGTCATGTGGGGCAGCCCCAGCCCAGAGGTGATGTTCCCTAACACAAAATGATCTTATTTACGGTGTGTGGATGTGGTGGTGGGGGAGAGCAGCTGTCAGGAGCTGTGTGCTGTTGGATTGATGTGCCTTTTTTCTTTTTCCTTAAGAACCAGTACTGGGAGGTCGGAGTGCAGCGTGTGAGGGCCAGAACACTGCAGACATGAGGCAGCTGAAGGTGGGTACAACTGGGATCTGTCCTGCCAGCAATGTATGAGCAGCACAGCCTGCGTGTGGGGGTTTAGATGAGCAGGAGGGGCAGAGTGTTAGTGAGGATGATGCTGAGATGGGAGCTGTGTCGGTTTTCCTATTGACTCTATGGCTTTACAAGCAATTAATGTTCCCAGCCCAAGGAGGCAATGGGTGTAGTAATCCCACGCTTGATTCCTGTTGCTGAATAGGGACCTCCTGTTTGTCCAGGACAGTACCACAGAGACCAAGTGCCATTGAGTGGGAGTGATGGGAACAAGGAGCAATGGGCTGGAGTTGGCTGCCTGCCTGCAGTGCAGCATCTGTCCCTGGCCGGCTTCACGTCGCCGTGCACGGGTGCGTCTGCTCCCCTCCTCCTGCTGGGGCCATTTGCTCTGGGAAGGGAAAGGCTCTTGGTGGAGCCTCAGTGATTTATAGGAGAGGCAAAGATGGGAAATGAGAATGCAAACACATGGCCTGCATCGGAAATAGGGCTCGGCCGTCCCTGTGATTTATCTGTGCTGGATTCCGCTTTGCTGCTTCCCTCAGCTGCGTTTTCAGTTATTTGTTTTAAAGCGTAGGACTGAGCAAGACAAACAAAGCCAGCGCCCCTCTCCTCCCTTCCTCTCCAGCAGTGCTGCTGACTGGAGCGATGGTGGCTGGGGGAGGTGGATCTCCCCATGCAGACCTAGCAGTGCCAGTGTGCCAGGAGCAGCTCCACTGGCCTTGCAAGGTGCCGGCTCATGAGGAGCACTGGAGCTCCTCTCCTCCTTCCATGGCCATCCCTTGCCCTACAAAGGGGGCCCTGTGCTTGGCTTTCTTCGAGCTTCTCCTTTCCATCTCCATGTTAGGAGCTTTCTCCAGGAAGCCTTGCTGCAGAGTGCAGAGCTGCCCAGTGCTGCTCCATGCCCTGCTGCTGGCTGGGCTGGGAGTTTGTCTTTAATTCTGAGATGATACCACAGGTACAATTCAGCTGACTCTGATCCCACTCCATGAGCACAAAGCATGGGGACGTGCTCTTCCTTTGGCTCTGTGCTTACAGAAACTACTTTTTTTTTAATTAAAAGAAAGAAAAAAAGCCACTCTCTGTTGTCCTCTCCAAGTGTAAGCAGTGCAAACCATCCCTTCAATGAAGCTGGGCTCGCGCACTCAGTGCCTGTGAAACGCCGCTCAGACATCCTCCGAGTGTTTGTGAGAACGTCGCAATAACAAAGCGCTCCGTGCGGCTGAAGAATGCCACGGGAACAAAAGCCACATCAACAGAGCGGGGAGCAGGGAATACTAAAGAGTTGACAGGAATTTTAATATAAAACTCTCTCTCTTCCTTGTCACTTGGGGTTTTCAGGAAGCCCTCTGGCTTATCGTAAAGCGGCATACAGTGCAGACAGGGGCCGGGAAGGTGAAAGGTGGCTTCCTGCCATTCTTCTCTGGAGCTGGGTTCCCATGGGCGGTCATGCCAGTTTGACTGGGGTTTGTTCCTCGCTGGTGCAAGACGAGGAGATCGGGAGCACGGCTGCTTCGGGACGCTGCGTTTTCATGGGCTGACGGCGAGGTTTGGGGCTGCAGCCATGAACCGCTTCAATGGACTCTGCAAGGTGTGCTCGGAGCGGAGATACCGGCAGGTCTGTGCCCCCCATCCTGTGGGTCTCTGTGTGGCTGCTTGTCCATGGACTTTCTCTCTCTTGTCGGGCTGTGAGTGCTCTGCTGATCTGTTGTTTGTCAATGGTGATGTTAGGAATAGAAGGAAAGTGCCTTCACGTGGGTTTCTGACCTCTTGCTGCACGATGCTGCAGTGAGTGGGGATGGAGGAAGGAGGCTTCTTGCTGCGTAACTTAGGGTGCAGCTCAGCAGCTGGCTGTGAGAGTGCTCAGCTAAAGGGTATTTCTGTTTACTGCACATAGCTGCAGGGTCAGCGCTCTGCCAGGTGGCTGCGATCTCTTTTGAAGTTGTTTGAACAGAAACGTGTATGGGAATGAAGTGTTACTTGCTGCTGGCCACAACCAAAGTTGACCAAGGCAGCTCACTGTGTTGTGTGTGAGCCACCACAGGCTCTCAGGTGCTCTGTGTGCAGCTCTGGTCGGAGTTTTGCTGGTGCTGGTCTCGGTCTCCTGCGCTTTGGAATAGTTTTTCCACTGTGGTCTGTGTTGGGACTCTCAGCTCTTGGTCAGCATTTTTCTGTGCTGCTGCGTTCATCTTGTATGGCTGCAGTGGGGGTTGCAGGGAGAATTAGCTTCATTAAAGATGCCTGCTGCTTGTCAGGGCTGTGGTGACTGTCTCATGCAGGCATGCTCCTCTGCTGTGCAAAGCGGAGGTGATGGTGACTTGTCCTACATCTCCTCAATTCTCTATTTTGGCAATTTCTGCTGCACCTTCCAACAAAGCTATGAGCACAGTGAGCCTGTGCCCGCTGTGGGCTGGAGCCTTGTACCATCATCACTCATCTTCCAGCTTACATCAGATGCTCATATTTGTTAGTTCTATGCTGAGTGGCAAAAATGGATGGTGAGCTCGCTGCTAATCTCACAGTGGTGGGAGCTGAGGAAAGCAAAGCACTGGCAGTGGGAAGCATGGAGTCTTGTTCCATGTGTGAGAATACAATAACCTCCAGAGACAAAAATATATCCAGGAAAGCTCTCTGGGTTTGCCCTCCTGCTGTAAAGGAGTGTGGAAGTTCTTGGCTGCTTCAGCTGGATTCTCCTTTCTATTTGGTCTCAAAATAGCTCAGGTCACACATGTCAGATTTTTTTGTTTTCTCTGTCAGTAAAACAGGAATTCTGACAAATGTCTTGAGGATAATCAGGGATTTGCAGGAACCGTCGTGCTGAGCTGCTGCTGGAAGCCAGCATATAAAAAAAGAGAATTATTGTTTCTAGAATCAGGAGGAGAAATGATCCTAGATCAACACAGCATCCATCCTATTCAAGCTCATCAAGAGAAACATCCCTCATCTAACGGGGTGATGCACAGAGCCCACCCCAGCTGGTGCCTGGCAGGCTGAGTGCTGGTTCTCACAGCTCCCCCTGGAGCAGAGGAGTGCTGCTATTTCTGTATTGCCCCACTGGGGAGGAAATGTTTAAGTGCTTGCTTGGAGAAGCTGTGCTAGAAGTAAGCATCAGAGCCAAGTTGCCAGGTTTTCCTTTCTAGTGTCTTGATAGACTTTTCCGTATACTTGTAGGAGTCATGAACAAGGACTTACATGTGCTAAGTAAGTGCTCACCTTGCGTCATTCATCTCTGCTGATCTTGGGCTTGATTTCACATAGTTTTTCTGTGTCCTTTTCATCCTCTTGGCTGCAGAACGGGAGAGACCTGTTGTCAGTGGGGCTCACGGAGTGACAGTGTTCATTGGGACAATTCCTCTGGGCTCCAAAGCTGCTTTTGGAAATGCTGTGTACCTGCATTTCTGAGGGGTGTGGGGTAGCATGTGGGTGAAACAAGGGATGCTCACTGACCACATGCGGTGGGTGCTTTCCTATTGTAAGGGGTGACCCTGCTGTCTCTTTTCAGATTACGATCCCTCGAGGAAGTGATGGGTTTGGCTTCACGATCTGCTGTGACTCCCCAGTCCGTGTGCAGGCAGTGGACTCAGGTAAGAGATCAGCTCGATTTTATCCCTCTGGATGAACTCTCTTTTGCATCTTAAGAGGACAGAGGCTGCTGTGTTATTATTTTAGTGCTGTATTCAAGACTCAAAAATATGTTATCCTTAAAGCGAAAAAGAACCTTAGCTCTGTTAGGGGAAACAGCTGAGTTTTGGATGAGGGAGTGGTACAAATTGTGAAGCTGTGCCATATGGGTGTCCCGTCAGCCCTGGTGTTCTCAGCTCTGTGTCCAGCAGCTGACTGACACTCACCCATCCCTTCTCTCCATAGGTGGCCCTGCAGAAAAGGCTGGTCTGCAGCAGCTTGACACAGTGCTGCAGCTGAACGAGCGGCCCGTGGAGCACTGGAAGTGTGTGGAGCTGGCACATGAAATCCGGTGAGCATTCACCCAAAGCACCAGTGCAACGGTATGGGGGGAGCAACCTGATGGAGCCCAGGGCAGGACAGCAGGAACTTTGGGTGGCTGCAGAAAGAAGAAGGGTTTGTGGAATGAGGGAAGCTGGCAAAGAAGTCTTTGGAGGGGGAAAAAGAAAGGATGCAGGGACTGGGAAGGAAGGGCTGGTGGCTGTCCGAATGGCTCAGTGTCCACTGCTCTGGCTCTGAATTGCCCCATCTCTTCCAGGAACTGTCCCACAGAGATCATCCTGCTGGTCTGGAGGCTTGTCCCACAGATCAAGTCTGGACCTGATGGCATGATTCGCCGCTCATCATGCAAGTCTGCCTACGACCTGCAGTCCCCTCCCAACAAGCGGGAGAAAAACAGCACTGCGCCCCTGCGGCCTGAGCAGCGTCGGAGCTGCCACATCCTGTATGATGGCAGTGATGGGCTAATGCTGAATGGCTGGGAGAGGTACACAGAGATTGGCAAGCGGGGCCAGAACACCATGCCTCCTCTGTCCCATGTGCCCTCTGCTGCTGACCAGAACTATATCATCCTTGCGCCTGTGAACCCAGGGAGTCAGGTAGGGCTGCCTCCATCCCCACACTCATGTCACTGCATGAGGTGATGGCTGTGCCTGCTGCTTTCTGACTTGACCCAGGCTTCAGACTTCTCAGGCATCATCTCTAAATGTTTGCCAGAGCACGTGCTGTGATTCTGAGCTGGAGCTGTGTCCTGGGATGGCCTTTATTTCTGAAACATTTGCAAATATGGCTGCAGAGCCATCGTGAATGAGCTGCTGCCTTCTCCCAGGGCTCATGCAGAGGGTGGGAGAATGGAAAGTCTTTCCACCATGCAGGTTGCAGCACAAACCATTTCTCTCATGTTCTGATAGTAATAGGGCAAAGATGATTTTCACCTCTAGCTTTGCTGAGTTTGGCACGCTGAAATTTACTGTTTGTTTTTGTGAAGTCTGCCTTGAGCCTCCCTCAGGTGGCTTTTCCTTTCTGGGTTGTGTCTTGCAGCTGCTGAGGCCTGTGTACCAGGAGAACGATGCTACTGATGGTGAGTTGCTGATGTGGTGAAAACTTTACTCCGAGCACCTGGCAGAGCCAGACCCAGTCTATTCAGTGCCAGCAATCCTTGCTCCTAGCCCTACAATCAAGTCCCTCACGTTCTGAGGACAGTGGCCCTTGGCAGTGTCACCTTCCCCCTTTCTGGATCAAACATAAAAGCAGAGGTTAACATGAGGTCTTACTGAGAGATGATGGGGCTTATGCAGGTGATGAACACCTCAAATGAAAGAAGGTGATACAGGAATAAGAGGAAAAGCAAACTCTGCATGGCCCAGACAGATTGTATCTGTCCTGTGTTGGATTGTCTCTCATGCTTTGATTTTTATCTGGCAGTACAACCACGAGAAAGGGGAAAGAGAACATACCAGACTTATTGCTCTTAGAGGTAGAAACAACACTCTAGGTCACGAGAACCTCCACCCCCCTACCCCAAATGCAGGCAATAAGAGCAAACAGCGGGGCCAAGTTGCCAGCAGAGTATGGTCTGGCTCTGCTGGCATTTATCTGAAAGTAAACATGCTGCTTCCTAATACTTAATGGAACATGTAATGTTGGGTAGGTTCATGTGTTTGCTTTGGATCAGACCCTATCTGCTCTGCTCCATGTTCAGAAGTGTTTTGGCCTATTCTGCTCAGGAAGTTATGGGTATTTGTTGTGGTGCAAAGGCAGAAAGCACCTCACTGAAAGCTGCTATGGTAGGAACAGAAAGACATGAGGCTGGAGGAGGGATGCTCATGGCAGCTGTGCTGAGGCATCCCTCAAGCATGGCCCTGAGACATTGCTGTGGGTGAGAGTCCTGGACTGATGCTGCACTTCTCTCCTGGTCTGCCTGCTGGATCTGAGCTGCTTTGGTTCATCAGCTTTAGGATGGAGAAGATACTGCAGTATTTCATTGGAGAGTGGATGTTTGGTTAGGGAGACATCCAGTTTCCATTGGAGTTTTTTCCTGTGAGCTTTAAGACAGCACAGGTGTCTGGAGTGTGCTAAGTGACAAGACACTGGTGGAAGCTTTCTGGATGTATTCAGAGGTAGTGAGCAGAAGGCTTAGAAGCTCTAACAGCTACCAATACACAGCAACGAGGGAAGGAAGGACTCATCCAAGTAGCACCTAGCAGGGATCAAGGATAATCCATAATGCTTTTGATCAGAGAACTGTCTGGGACCAGTGTGACATACCAGCCAGTGCCAGCTGGCTTTGAGCAGTGCAGTCTGGTGGGCACGAGGTGGCTGTGGGAGCTGCCATTGGCTTGCTGGGGGAAGTGGAAGCTGTGCTTGCCCAGCTGAGGCCGTGTCACACCACTTCTGTATAATCCCTCCTTTGAATGGAGATAACAGCTCTTTGCAGTGGAGTGGGACAGAGTGAAAAGCCAGTCAGGCTGCTCAGACTTCCTCCAGCACCGAAATGTGATGCTGAGAACTGTGGAGGATGGTATGCCAGCCTCATGCCTAGTGAGGTCATCCTTTGTAAATCCCCCTCCGTGGCTGAGTAACCATCACTCCCTGGAGGCAATTTGGAAGGACATGGGTAGATCCCATGCTCATGAGTGTTGTTTATCTCTTCTGTTCTTTTCTCCAATCTAAATGCCTTCTGAAAGCTGTGATTAAAAGCATCAGCTGTTCCCTATGATATTACATTCCTGCACTTCGCAAACCCTCAGTTCAGGAGGCAGGAGCCCTGTGGGTAAAAATGTCCCAGGGTTTAAATTTCCAGTGTTTCACTTCCACCCTGAATTAGTCATGGATGGTTTTCCCCACCTGGGAAGGAATTGACCATGGTTTGGTGGTGTGGGCAGCAGTTTCCTTTTGGGGGGGAGATCCTCCTTAGTGCTTGTGTGATTTGAGGAAAAGCTATTGAGGTGCTTAGGGTTCTGTGTTCCTTGTTTTGTACGCTCAGTACTGAAAAAAGAGAGGTGCATGTGATCACACCACATCTCTTTCTCTGAAGTACTGCACTGTACTCATAAATTGTGCAGAACACTGTGCACACCCAAACACAGGAAGGCGTGCTGGCCTGCAATGGGGCCAGCTGTGACTTTGGGGCTTTGTCTGTCTGTCTTGCTGCTGTTGGTTGAAGTCCTGGGTCCAGCAAGAAAGTAGCTCTTAATTGTGCAGAAGCATCAAGGGACATCTCATTTTGCATTAGGAGAGATGAAGTCAGTACCGTTATTTCATGAATCCCTGAGAGACCTTGATAGCAGAGTGATAAATGGTCCTGCAGCTCCAGGCTCCAGCTATTCCTCTTGGGCTCTTTGTGCCCTTCTCCAGCCTGTGAGGGCAGGAGCTGAGGTGGCAGTGTGCAGAAGCTCTGCAGGAGTGCTCCTAATTCTCTCTGTATTGCTGCTTTCTCTCTTGGTCCAGGAAATGGATGCAAGGGAAAATCACACACGGGGTCTGGGAGAAAATCCAGGCTGATGAAGACTGTGCAGACGATGAAGAGCTATGGGAACTACCAGAACTGCACTATAGTGAGGCCACACATCCCGCACTCCAGCTATGGCACATACGTGACACTGGCTCCCAAAGTGCTGGTGTTCCCTGTCTTTGTGCAGGTAAGTGTGGCTGCAGGTGATCTGGTATGGATCTGTGGCACAGCACAGAGCTTGCTGCCATCTCTTGGGTCCATGCTGCCATTCCAGCTGGTTGCCTTTCCTAGAGTGTGAGCTCAGACTGAGTTTTCTTCCCTGGGGCTGGCTGGACTCAGTTCCAGGTGCTTTTCTTTCTCAAACCTGGGATGTCTGTTGTCTGTGACTTTGGCCAAGGCCGGGGAGCTGCACATTTGTTGCCCATGGCCATATGCACCATTTGTTCATCAGCAGTAACATAATTAACACTCTGGGCTCCACTCCTCTGCAAAATTTGTGTCTTGGACTGAACCTGGGCTGTTTCTGCCACTTCAGGAGCAAGTTCTCCTGCTTTGCTGTCTCATACTGCATAGCCCCTGTGCTGGGTGCCTGTACCCTGCCTGTGGGCTGTGCTGCTCAGTGGGGTGAGGGCTGGGCAGCAGGTATGACAGCCAACATGCTCTTGTTATTCTTAGCTGTGAAATGGGACACACTGGAGGTGCTGACTGGAGGGCAGAATGTGACATGAGGAAGGGCAGAAGCCTTACATTTGCCTAAACTTGCTGTGAAAGTAATCCACAGAACCATCGAGCAAATTTTCTGCCCGAGGGACGTGAGAACGGGCTGCAGTTGTGGTTGTGCTTCCTGCTGCACAGCACCCATAACCTGTGTGGTGCAGAGCAGCTCATGTACCAAGAAGCAAGCAGCTGGTTATTGCCTTTTTATAGATGAGCCTGAGATAGGTGTTAAATGTAAGGTTTGCTTTTCTGTTGCATAGCTGGGCTGCAGACTTCTGTATTTCTGAGTGCAGTGTAGGGTGACTTCTCCCTGGATGAGTTACAGCCTAAAGTGAAGACAAAGTAGGTTTGGTGGGCGGAAAGTTTTTCTGGCAAACCACACTTCCAGTGGAAGGTTTGACTGTTTCTTTTTTTTCTTTCTTTCCATTTCAAATGTAGCCCTTAGATCTTTGTAACCCAGCCCGGACTCTGCTTCTGTCAGAGGAGCTGTTTCTTCATGAGAGCAGAAGCAGGACTATCCAGGTAAGGCTATTTCTGTGCTGCCTGAGCTTTCTGAATTCGCTTTTCTGCAGACTCATATGGTAGATTGAGAAGGGGGATGCACTACTATGCTGAGCTTTTATTAGTATGATAGTTGGAAAGAATTTGCAGTCAGTTTATGCTGGGATCAACTAAATGTCAGTGCTTTATATTATTTTCATTTGTTTATTTTGCTGGAAATCAACTTTTTCTTCATGCTCATGAAGGAGAAAATGCACACGACAAATCCTTTGAAAGAGGGAAATAAGGAATATTTTGTGCCAGTGTAGAGATCTAGCCATGGAATGCATTATGGGGTTTAGCTCCCGAGAGTCCTGTCCAAAATCCTCTCCACTGTGTTATTTCAGCTTCTTTTCTGCAGTGCAGGGAGTTGATCTAGAGGACCTTTGCAAGTTGCTTTCAACTCAAATGATTCTGTGTTGTCGGGGGGATATTAAAAATCTGGGGAAGCAACTAAGCTTTGGTTGCATGTTGAACCCACGATATGACAGCTTTCAACAGCCAAACCAGCAGAGTTTGTAACGTTGGGTGCGTTTCTGTTGGCTTTGCTTGTATCCAGCAGTGAATTTGGGACAGTAACTCAGTGAATGGCACAGTGCATTGGGCAGCCAGAACTGCTCAGCTGGGCACTGCTCAGCAGTGCTGAATGGTGACAGTGCCTTTTGGGGCAGCGTCAGTGAACCTCACAACTGTACAGAACACGTGTTTTGAATTTAGTTGGACTGAACAACGTGTCGTCTTCACACAGCCATGGAGGAACTTTCATTTGGGTAATTTAGTTTCTGTGTAATGCTTTCTGGGTGGCTGACAGCAGAATCCCAGAAACATATCATGTTGCTGGCTTGTAGGAAGCTGTTCAAGACTGTGCTAAAGGACTTTCCTTGCTCTCTCTCTGGCTTTCAGCATGTAATTCATCCCTTATTTTGTCTTATTTCTTTTTTTCTGCTTGAGTACATGAGAAATTGCGTCACTCATCAGGAAATTTGTCGATAAAACTCCTCCCCTGCCTGTCCTGCTGCTCTTCAGGGTCTTCAGGGTGCGTGCATGAATGAAAACATAAATAAAACACATGGCTGTGTAGCACAGTGGTGCTATGATGGTTGGAAACGTGGTGGCCTGCCTGCGTCCAGGATTCTCCTCCTATATGTGTTTGTGTTCCTTACTTTCAGGTCAGCCGCAGAGGTTTGTAAAAGCAGCCAAATATAAACTATGTCTGAGTAACTGATGCCATTTTTAGTCTGGCTGAAGTATGTTTGTATGTACAAGGATGTTTGAAGGCAGATGAAGCAGTCTCAGGATGATGGTGTTTGGAGGAGGTGTGTTGCTCTGTTGCCCAGTGGCCTCATTAACTCTTTTGGAGACTGAGCTGTGGAGGGGGTTAGGAGGATGCCTCAGGAAAAGGGCTCTCTGTTTGCTAATGATGCCCTGAGGATGAGTGTGCAGCTGGGAAGAGGATTTCCCAGTTGGAGCTGCTGCCAGGGCAGGGCAGGATGCTGTACAGTGATCAGGAGCACTAGGCAGCCTCTGAGAGTGATGGTGCCTTGAGGCTGTTATAGCTCTGCATGCCTGGCAGAGGGACAAGGAGAGAGGCTGTGACTAAGCACAGTGAAATAAACAGAAGCACTGAATGGGAACAAGCATATGGCAGACTGCTTTGGGAGGCAGGAGCCTTTCCCTCAGCCAGAGACCTCCTTTCTCCTGTGGAGCAAGGATGTCTGCTTTAGTCCTGACAGGCTGTGGATGAACTTCTGAGGCCAGCAGGACCCCAGGTGGCCTGGACACAGTGGAATTTCCCTGGTGCAGAAGGACTCTTACTTCTCTTTTCACTGGACTTGAGCACCCACTCCTCCCTTCTCTTGTTTCTGATGAGCCTTTTCGTCCTTGCTCACTGCTTTTCCCTTGCAGCCTCTCAAACTGAAGTTCTACACTTTGCAGGACTACTTTCTGCATCTCATTCTGCTTTGCCCAAGTGGCTGAAGAAAGGACAGCCCAGGTGCAGGGACTAGAAATTGAGATGCTGTGTCATTTTTAGTTTTTAAACCAGAATCTTTACCCCTTGTAATGCATCCTTGTCACTGAGCAAACCCTCTCCCATCTCCTGAAGGACACAACCTATCTCTCTGGAGGCATGCCAGGATCTGTCCTTTCTCTGACCTTACCTCTGGGGCAATCCTTATTCAGGCCTTAATCACATCCTGTCTAGACTTTGTTGCGATTCTCATTTTTATGATCTTCTGAAATCCCTCCAACCTGCAGAGTGCCAGAGGAGCCAGCACAACACAGACAACGATGTGCAAGGTGTTGGATGCAGGCTTTCTCCTTCTTGGTGTTTCCGTATTGCACCTGGAGGCAATTTTCCCTGAGGAACCTTCAAAAAGTACATCACACTCGAGCCCTTCTCAGCTCTCTGCTTTGCCATCCTGGCAGGTCTGTTGGTCCTTTTCTGGATCTGCCAGCTCCCAGTTTCAGTGGGTGGCTGTGTTTGGCCTACACAGTGGGTTAACTAAACCCCTACTCTCTGGCACAGATGTTTCATGATCTGTTTTTAGACAGTTTCATTTGGGTGAGAAACCAGAAACTTGCACTTAACCTCCTACCTCCACCACACTAGTTCCTCTCACTCTGTCCTTTCTTTTTTACTGCCTCTTTATATTCTCAGTCATTTTTGAATCAGGTGATGTCATTTCCTCATCTGCAGAGCCACTGCTTATGCTGATGCTTGAGTGTGGGTGTGTGACCCTTTGGGTCCTTTGATTCCAGTTAACCAAGGTGAGGTTCCAGGTTGACAGCTGAAGCCCGCACCATGGATCTGCTTTTGGCACATGCTCCTAATCCCATGGTCTGTGCAAAAACCAAGTGAATAACTGCCATTGTGAAGCTGCAGCCCAGAAAGTTGTGACTTCGGAGCATGTGATCAGGGGAGCAGCAAATACAACTGTCTGGGTGTTCACACTCTGCTTGTGGGGAGCTGTTGTTTGTGGCCTGGTGAGCCCAGCAGAGATGTCTGCTTCCTGGAGTGTGGGCTCATAAGAGCGTTATGAAGTTCTGTGTAGATCTGGAGATGGATTGTATTCAAGATACCTTGCTCTAGCCATTACAGTGTAATGGAGATGCTCTTACCTAACCCATACCAACTGTGCTTTTATCTTCTCTGCATCCTGAATTCAATCAGTCCCATCTTCTTGTTAAAGCACAGTGTTACCTGCAAATGCTTCTTTATGTGATCGCATCAATGATTCCCCATTTAAGTCTATTTGGTTTCAAAGCAATATTCTTTTTTTCCTTGCTAATCCTTCTGTCCCTTTTTCTTCCCTTTAAGGTTCCATGTGCATTAGGTCTACATTTTCTTTCCTCCATTTCCACTTTTATCCCTTGCTGGTTGTGCTTCTGTTTCCTTCATTTCATTGCTCTTGTCAAAAACCCCAAACATCTCTTTGGCACTGAGGGATCTGGAATGGCACCGGGTCTGTCCCAGAACAGAAACCTTGTGGAGTAAGAAACGCACAGGAGAAAGCTGATAGTGCACTTCGTGCTTGTTTAGTGGTAATAATGCCAGAAGTAATGAAGAGGGGGAACGTGGGCACCAGGCCAACAGTGTTGAGAGAAAGGGAAGGGATTTTCCAAATAATACAGAGAGATACAGACGCTCCCTGGTTTAATTGCCCGTTAAAGCTGTGCTGGAGCTTTTTGCTTATTAAGAATCCCACAAAAATGAGTTTGCACAGCGAGGAGAACTCTTGTGGCCAGGACTTGACTTTGGTTGAAAAGTTGGATGCACTGCCTTGACACGAGTCTCAGCACCATGTGATAAACTGCTGCCCAGCTTGTCCCCTCTGACACGTGCCTGTCAGCCGGCAGCGCGTCCCCATAAACAGTGACTCAGCCCCTGTCCTGAGCAAAGTCATCTTTCAAGGAGTGACTTGATGGCAGTGGTGCCAGCCTGTGGGATGCTGGGTGAGTTGCTAAAAGGTCTGAAAACACTCCTTGTTGCTGCTCAGTGCTGCGAAGCGTCTTTCCCTTTGTGCTGGGGTATGTCTGGGGGCCTCCCCAGGAGTGGTTAATAGCAGCTGTGTGCTCCTGTGCTGTGTCTTGTGACCAGGGCAGACTCTTGTCATTCACCTCACGGGGCTTCTGGGTCAAGGATCTGCAGTGCAGCAGAGAGGCTGGTTCTTATTTTAAGAATCAACATTGCCTCTACTGATCAAATGAGGGACCTCAAGAGCCAGAGGCAGGGTAAAATCTGCCTGTTAAGTTGAAGCACATTCCAGGAGTAGCTCCCAGCTTCTAGTGCTCTTGAGTCACTGCTCAAGCATAGAGCTGGACAGACGTCTAGTACAGTATTTGCTTTATACCCCTCCAAGTGGTTTAAAGGTATCAAGCAAACACTCTTATGGGTTCTGCTTTTGTAAAATCCCCCCCCTCCAAACGTAGAGGGGGAAGGTAAACAGAGCATATGAAGAGTGAAAACAATGAGAAGCTCCTTCTGGAGCATGTTGAGGGGAATCACATTTGCTTTTAGGCTGCAGTTTCTGCAGTGTGCTGAGATTAGTTGGCAGCTCGTTCCCTCCTCTTGCTCCCCTGATTTGTAACTTATGTAAATGGGAAGTGACTCGAGGGAACAGAGAGGGTGTGTTTGTGCGACGCTGCACTGTTGGGCAGGTTTACCCCTCCTGTCACAGGACTGTACAAGCCTTGGGAGGTGGCTGCCAAGCGGTGGGCCCTGCCTGGGGCTTGCTGGGGGCACCCTGTGGCATGCAGCACCCTTAGGGCAGGTGCCTGGGTTGCTGCTCATGGCTAGTGCATCTCTCTGACATGCAGGACCTTTTCCAAGGCATTGAGTACCAGGAGATGGATTCCTCGTAACCTCTCCTTTGCTGCTCTTCTGATACCCAGGTGACTCTCTTCATCTACTCTGACCTGCTGCTCTTCACCAAGGAGGATGAGCCTGGACGCTGCAATGTACTGAGGAACCCTCTCTACCTGCAGAGTGTCAAGCTCCAGGAGGGTGAGTGTCTGCTGCAGTGGTTGGAGGTGTTTGGGGTGTTTTCTGGGCCCATGGTTAAAGATCTCTGGACAGCAGCCGCTGTCCCATTGCTTCCAGTTTGCAACAGTGCTGGCTCACGCATGCTGCCAACGTCCCTGTGCTGGATTGCCAGCACCACTCTTCCCAGCCCAGCATTAACCCAGGAGCAGCTCTATCCCCTGGTGTGGCCTGGTACCACCTTGCAGGCCTGTCTCAGGGACTTTGTGCTGTGCTCCCCAGGGTTCTTTTCTGCTGGGCTGTTCCTCTTGCTGCTGTCACCCAGCCTGCAGTGGGGGCTGCAAAGGGAAGTGAAGTTTTGAGGTTCACCCCTACAGTGCCTTGAGAGAGGAGCTGAGCCCTACTGACCTTTACTTCACCGCTTCTTCCTTCAGCCGCCCACAGCTTCTCTCATGAGCATCCCTCTCCCATGAGCGCACGTTGGTGAAGAAAGAGCAAACCTTGGCCTTTTGTGGGAGGCTGTGGGCTGCATGTTGCTGGTTTTACCTTGGTTGAGCTTTCACACCCAGCTGAGTGTTCTTAGGGCAAAGGGATGGCTTGAATTAAGCTATTTTGAGTTCTGAGGCTGTACAAAAGATGACCTCAGCTACCTAGGGTCAAAAGAGGAACGAACAAATTGCTCTGCCACATCCTATTTCCTACAGTGGAGCCACTTCTTGGCCCCATTCCAGTCCCACCACATTCCTTCTTTGGTGCAGTGGCTGTTTGGCCATGGGCTTGCTCTTTGTACAGCTGCCTGACTCCATCAGCACATTGCTGGGCTCCACTGCCCCTCAAGCCCAGGCAGTATGGTTGGGGATTCCACAAGGAAAACCATGACTGGATGAGAGGAAGAACTTTTCTGTAACCAGAGTGGTCGAATCCTGAGTTGTACAAAGAGGCTGCAGAACCTCCAGCCTTGGAGATGTTCAGGATTCAAATGGACACAGTACTGAGCCTCGTGACCTGGGTTCTTTGTGCAGGGACATGGAATAGAGATGTCCAGAGGCTCCTTCTAGCCTTACTCTGACTGTGTGAGCTGGCATCTCACTGCAGTCCTGTGGCTCTGATCAAGAGAGATTAACCCAGAGCTTGGCTGCTTTTCCATAAGGGATAGTTTTCAGGATCGTTTTGTGACTTCCCTGATTTTCCCCAATGGAGCAAATAGTTCTGGCTAGGAGCTGTGACTGTCTGCATGCCCCACAACATATGAGCCTCTGTGCTGGGGATCTGCAATGGCACAGTTACCCATTTCCAACAGCTTTTCTATCTCCAGATTCATTTGCTAACGTATTTGGTGGGGGAAACGAGGGTAAAAAGGGACACAGAGAGTTCAAGCTGTTTAGAAAAGCCCTTGAGCTTCATTGAGATTTGTCGAGTTTGTTCTCAGCACTGCTTATTAACAAGGAAAGAACAAAAGAAATTGTTCCTCACAGAAGTGCTTGTTGGTCAGCATCTGCTCCAGTGCACGTGTGGTTCCCGGCTGCTCTCAAAGCTGCTGCACTGCTTTTGTTCTCCTGGAAGAAACTGTCTTCCCCACTGTTTGCAGCTCTGCACGCTGAGGTGTGTTTGCAGGTTGGCACAAGAATGTGCCTCCTCACCTCCAGCTGATCGGTTGGGTTCTCTGCTGCTTATTTCCTTGTTACCATAATGACCTGGCTAGATCACATCTGGAGTAGCTCAGTGAGCCTCTCAGGGGATGTTTGCCTGTGCCACACCGGACTGTCCCCCGTGCACCAGGAATCCAGCACAGTCAGTTCTGAGGCAGGTTTGGGTAGGGCTGCTTCAAGGTGGGTAGAACAAGCAAAGAGATGTCTGTCCCTTTTGGCAGGAGTTTTCTGTCGGTCTCCTCGTAACTGAATGGCACATTAATAGGAACAGGCGTATTGCTGAGTATAACAATTGAGACATCTCCGGTACACTGAAGACCATTGTGATGTTTCCTGTTTCTGCCTCTTGCTGCACTGTGCGAAAGCAAATCAGTATAATCTGCTTTACAATGCTCTGTCTTCCTGCTTTAGAAGCTGAGCATGGCTGATGAGCACCACGCCGGCCAATGTTTCCAGTGCGATGGGGCTGGCTTCCTCACTACATGTGGTGGGAATTTCCATGCTAACGCTGCTGCCTTGCTGTGGTCTCAGCCCCTGGGTGGGTGTGCTTGGCTTGAGGACAGGGAGGAGAATTCCCATGCAGCAGCCTGAGTGAGGACCCCGCCTTTGAGCCCCATCCTTAGGCTGGATGCTGCTGCTTTGCTGTCTCCTACGTCCCAGTGCACTCTGTCCTGCAGCAAACAGCTTTAAGATATCCAGAGGCCCAGACTCTGATTTTCAGGGCTTTTGTCTGCAAGCTGCTCTTTGTGTTTTGGATGTAGTGCTGTCCTCACTGAGCAGGCTGGGGAGCTGTGGCTATTGTCAGTGTCCTCTAGGCTGTGCAAGGACTCAGTAGAAAGGAGCAGGACCGATTTTCCTCCTCCTCCTATCTTTTTGACCCAACACCTGATGTGCACTGCAACCAGAGGGTACTTTACATGGGCTGCATAGGGCAGGTGGGCAGAACAGTGCTGACAGCCACTGCTGTGCTGGGAGCTGTGTATCACCCACCCCTTGTGCCAGCATGAGTGTGCAGGGCTGAGCTGGGGAGGGGGACGTGCTCCTAAAAAAGCCATGTGCTCCTCTTGTGCTGAACCTACCCAGCCCAGCCATGGATCAGGTTACTGTGAGAGATAATCCAGTCCCTGTCATGATACATCAACATGAAACCAAAATATCTTAAAGTGAGTTTCCCCTCCTCCCTGCATAGTTCCTTTTAGCATATCCCCAGCCGTGGCTGAGTACACGCTGCTCAGCTGCCAAAAAGGACACAGCCATGGTGCTGTGTAGAGAACAGGGCACTGTGTGGGTCTCACCAGGGTTTGGCATTGATAACAGCCTTGCTGTGGGGTGGGGAAGACCTGGGAGTCTCTCAGATCCTATTTTTCTTTCCTGCTAAAGGCAATTGCTTGTGGAAAAATGGGATTTAAGCAACTCTTTGGCCCAGGCTGACTGCCTGCCTGCTCTGTGTGTGTGCAATGGGCACTGTGGTGCTTGGCTATGTGAGACAGTGAGGCCTCAGAGGGATGGGGCTTGAGTCTGCTGGGTGGGGGGGGCTGCTGATGCTGAGAGTCAGAGTGGAATTCTGAAGGAAGCTTAATTCTGATGGCTCTGAGCTGCAGCTGCACTTCTCAGCAGTGGGGTACTTGCACCGCCATGCAGAGCCTGCTCCCATTGCTTGCACAGCATGGGATGTTGAAATGAAGCAGAGCTCATGCTTCAAATAGGTTCTGCAGCCATGCCCAGACTGCGGGGCTGATCTCACGGCAGAGATAACATCGTTAAAGAGGTTATGAAAGCTGCTGCCCAGCAGTGCTGCACGCTAGCAAGGACAAAGCTTTGGCAGGGCACGGTGGGGGCAGTGCAGCAGCACAGCCAGCTCTGGGTGTGGGATGTCTTGCTTTGGAGCTGGGGTGCTCTGCCCTGTGCTGGCTTTGTGTCCTCCTGCAAAGTGATGTGTGCTTGGAGCTTTCCTTGGGGCCGGGGTGTCCTGTGTCCTATTGGTGGGGAGCAAAGGCCAGGACAAGCCTTGGCACAGCCTTCCTGATGAGGAGCATCCAGCACTATCTCCCTTTCCTAAGCCCTGGGGGAGCAGTCCCTAGCCCTGTGGTTTGGCTCCATCTACTTGGAGAAGCACCGACTCTAGCTCTTAGCATTGATGGAGACTGGAACAAACAGCAGCAGGCAGAACTACGGCTGCCCTTTGCAATGGCTCAAGGGGGGAAGCTGGAAATGAGCAAGGATATAGGAATGTGAGCTGCTCTAGTGAGTCCTCCTGGGAGCAAAGCATTTGTAGAGAGATCTGACCCTGGTGCCCAGCTACCTGCAAAAGAACTGAGCTGCATTTGCTGTGGGAGATTAGGCAGGAGAGTCCATATATGGCCTCTGAACAAATCAAACCTCTGCCCAAAAGGACTCACAGGAGAATCTGTGATAGTGCAGTAAGTCCATGTAAGAAAGCCACGTAAGTGCAGCCCGCGTGGCTCATGGCCCTGCAGATGCAGCATACATCACTCCCAGAGCGCAGCCTGGTACTGTGGGATGACAACAATAAATATTCATTAAAAGTTGTCTCTTAGCCAATTCCTCTGCCAGTGCCTCTGCTCGCAGAAATGCAGTTGTAGCTTAATTTTCATCCTGATTTCTCTTCTTTGTAGGTTCAGAAGATCGGAAATTCTGCATCCTTTACCTTGCAGAGGTGAGTGTTGCTGGTTTCCAAATTAACTTTCCGGTGGGAGCTGGAGACGCACTAACAACTCTGCTTCTTTTTGCTGGAGCTGGTTGATTTTAACTTCCTTTTTTATTAGTTTGTCAGAGGTCTGGAAAGGAAACATGTCAGCCCCAGCCAGAATATATTACTAAGAAGCTGCTAAGAGGAATCTGAGCTGGGAGAGGATTGGTAGCCCCAAGACAGGCTTGCTTTTCCCTTCCCCTGTGTATCTTATTCACTGCTTCTCCCCTCCACTTTCTCTGGAGTTCTTTCACCCAAGAGCTCCGTGACAGCTGTTTTGACTTTGGTAGGCATCTTCCTCTCCTTGTCTTCAAGCACCCAGCTTTGAAACCCTCAAATAAAGTAAGGAAGCCCAGTGTGAGGGACACACAGTCGTGGCTGAATGCTCGGAACAGATCTGAAATCATTCAGACGTTGACGGTTACTTTTGTGTTGGGAAGCAGCCAAGGAGGCTGCAGAATTGGTTCTCAGTGCTGGTCCTCCCTGATCTCTGGGTGCTGCAGCTCATTCTCTTTATTTTTCTTTTCATCTGACTTTAGTTTGTTCCTGGCTTCAAGGCCTTGTGTTTGCAGGGTGGAAATGTGGGTCTGGGAAAGATCCCCAGGGCTCTGAGGAGAAAGGCACACATTGCTCAGCGGCCACGCAATATAATAAGCTATTGTGAAAGCTGGATAAAAACGCTCGGGGTGGAAGTTGTTCACCTTGGGCGGGTGGGAGTGGGGCCAGAGCACAGGCTAAAGCGTGACCGTGTGCCGACAGCTCTCCTGAAGGTCCACCCTTGCTCCTTCCTTGTCTTTATTTCTTCTTGGGGTGTTTGGGCAGGAGCTGCCTGCTCAGCACAGAGACCGGTGTCTGCCTGCTGATCCCATTCCTGCATCTTCTCATCTGCCTGGAAAAATGCATTTGGAGCCTGACATTTAATTTAGGGTCTTTGGAGCCCTGAGTTAAAGTAACCAAATGATGAGAAATGGTTGTGTTTTGTGGGATTGTGGGAGGGGAAGGCTCCTCTTTGGCAAGATGTAGTGAAGGCTGTAGCTTTTCCCTGATGGGCTGCAGTGGCCCTGGCTCTTGTGGTTCTGCTGACTGAAATATGAAATGTGTAAGTTTTTCTTTCCTGCAGGCCCTGTTCATGGTCTCTGTAAAACCATTCTTACTCCTCCTGTCCACTCAGGGCCTTTCAGGGCAGGCAGCCTTGTGCCATACCCAGCAGGGTTTGCTCATACCCGGTGCTAAATAAAAGCTGGGGCTGGGACCCAGCATTGCACCCCTGTGTTGAACTGGCACATGGGGCTGTGATGTCTCCTGAGTCACAGCCGTGATCCTGTGAGTCACCTGATGCAAAGCCCACACGTTAGTGCTTTGCCAGGCCTTGAGCTCCAGCTCCTTTCTCATGTTAGAGTGCCGTTTTATTTTAAAGCATATTCCAACCTTCAGGGAAACTGCTGTGTCATGAGAGGAGCTGCTGCTAGTCATCGTGTCCAATCACGTGTAAATAAATCACTCACAGAGCCTCAATCCTGAGCACGATGGGCATTGACAGCCAGATGGCAAACTGATCTCTGCTGCCTGCCGTAGCTTACAGCGGTGTTTCTTTTACAGGCACTGCAGGCTGTGAACTTGCAGTGTTTTGAGGTCCTGCAAACTGTGGGGCACGCAGCCTCCTGCATGGGAAATGCTGAGCATGGGATGGGGGACATCACCTGCATGGTGAGAAGCAGCAGCCCCCAGAGAACCTGTCCTGGGGTGTGTGTGTGCTCCAGGGCTGCATTCACACCCTTCCCTGCTCCGGAAATATCCCACTGATAGGAAACTGCAAAACAGGGTTTTATTGCATTGTTTGAGATTTTTGATTCGAGCCCAACATGTTCAGACCAAACTGACTTAAAATCAAAGAGCTCATTAAGTTTTTTCATTGTAAAAGCGCTAGCAAAATCGATCGCTTTCTCTGGCAGATTTCATCTGCAGACACTGGTGTTTCTCTGGGGAAATTGCTCTGACAGAAAATCTTTCCAGCAGATCCTTGGCCTGCTGCAGTGAGCACAGCTTACAGACCTGAGCAAATCAATGCTTGCCCCGGTTCGTCTCCCACCCTGGGTGTGTGTGGGGACATCCCTGCGCTGTGTGCTCCCGCGGGCACTGCTCCCATCTGCATCCTCAGGCAATGAGGCTGTGTCCCAGCTGCTGGCAGGGGCACTTTTAGCACAGCTCTCTCTTTGAGCTGAACCCCTGCAGTAAGGGGCAGTGCTGTGTAAGTGTACACGGCTCTTCACTGAAGATGTCCCGGATAGGAGAATTAATTCCCCAAAGTCTCTGTTCCTCCCAGGACAGAGCACTGTGAACTTTAATTCCCTTCAGGTTCCCGTTCTGTGCAGGGTATCTGCACCTGAACAGGCAGTTTACAGAGGACTTAAGGGCTCAGGGACGTGGTAGGCAGTCTGTATCTGTGTAAAGCTGAAGTTCTGGATGTGTCATCGGAGCAGTTAGCATGGAACTTTTTTGGGCTCTTTTTGGCAGACATAGGGGGCATTTAGGCAGATGATTTGGTGGTGGGGACAAAGGTGGAGGGGCTGCCTGGAGCTGACATCAAACCTGCACAGCACAACAGGGCAGCTATGGTGGATTTGTTTGGTAAAGAACATAGAGAGGTGTTATTAATGAGCGAGAGAGAAGCGAAAAGAGAGAACAACTGGAGCAGATGCTCACAGAGGTGCTTGCCTTGCTATGATGCAACACTTGGCCTGAAAACCTAGAAAGATGGGAAATGGTGGTAGTACAAAACCAGTGGTTAAAACTCTGGTTTTATACCTCAACGTCATCTGCTGTAAGCATTGCTCTCTTTGCAGCATGGGAATCAGTAGACCTGTTCTCTGTTTGCCCAAGCAGTGTTTGCCCAGGGTGCTCTGTGTCTTGTGTCAGGGCTGGGGATTCCTTTGAAGGCTATTTTCTTATGAACCCCTTCAGCCGGGTGTCACAGGTGTGTGTGGCTGACGTGGCAGCTCCACTGCTCCCTGCCCTTTGGTGGCTGTAGGACAGTGAGAAAACCCATTTTGTAAGAGCCAACCTTTGACGTGGCAAGGAAGGATGGGATGCATCCATCCTTTATCTCCTGTTACAGAGTCTCCCTGGCCTGAAAATGAGACCCCATCGCCTTTTGACCATCTCAGCTATCAATAGGACTCATGCTGTTAGTGCCAGCATGTGTGTTTTGGGCACCACTAGTGTGTCCAGCAGTCCAAAAAACACAGGAAGAGATGTGGTCCCCACAGCCTCCCCAGCAAGGGAGCAAACTGAACTTTCTCATCAGACCAAGCTCTGCAGGGCATGAAGGCAGTGTTGTGCACAGGATATTCCCAGGGCTTGCTGTTTTACCAGTAGAAGGTTTTCTCTGCAATTTGAAAGCTATTGTAGTCTGGAGTCTGTTTCCGAGGTACTTCCCCTCTGGGATCTTTACTGGGTTTGGCCATGGACCAAGCTCTGAATGACGGGGCCAGGCTGCGAGCTGCGGCCCCACACCACCTTGCCATAAACCCCACAGGGGAGCAGAGGAGCTCTGCAGGGTTGAACTCAATGATCGTTGTGGCTCCCTTCCAGCTCTGGGATATTCCTTAGATCTGTGATTCTATGAAACGTCCACCCAGGGACCTGGCCGTGCCAGCAGTGTGTCTGAGATGAGGCCAGCCCCTGCACTCAGGGTTGGAAGGTGTCAGGCTGGGGCTGGCTCCTTTTTGTACCTTTGCTTTGCAGCCATGTATAGAGCCACACTTGCACACTTGGTCCTGCACCAAGGGATGTGCTTGGAACGGGGCAGTTGGTGTGTGGGGTCTGGGAGCTGCTCTCCAGGAGCTCCTGAGCTGATTTTTGGGCCGTGGAGCCGATGTCCCCCCTTTGGCTGGTATCTGCCAGGCACTCAGGAGCTCTGCCTGCTGAATCCATGCCTGCTGTCTCCCTTTGTGGACAGCCTGGGGAGTGCCCTATGGCAGAGAGCTTTTCACACCGTGGCAAGCAGGGATTGTCCTTTGGGCTCCACTGGCTGAAACAGGGCACAGTTACGGCTTGTGCTGGCTACTGTGGGTCCTCTTCTCTTGATGTTTTCCTGGTGCTCTTCTGCAGGGTCCAGCACTGGTGCAGGGTCCACTAACCTCACCAGGCAGCACCTGCAATAACATGTTTTTCAAAATGCTGGAATGAATGCAGGCAGAAAGCCACTGGCAGCCACTTCAGTTGCTCGCTTTATCTGGTCACAAACACCCCATTCACGCCATCTGCATCCTCCTTTCCCAGCATCGTGAGATTAAACCCTATTTTCTCTTTGTAAATATTGGCAGGCAAAGCAGCAGCCTCCCTGAATGAAAACAGTGGTGGGGAGGTTGGTTCCCAGCGCTCTTGAGAGTGGCTGCTTGTGCTGCAGCCCTGCAGTGGGCTGGGCTGGGCAGTATGGACCCTACAGCCCTCCTTGGGCTGCACTCAGAGGCCACCTCTTCTGCAGGCTGTAACACTGCCGTGCTGCTGAGCAGGGTGGGGGCAAAGGGACACTTTGCTGTCAGCTGCCAGTAGTGGCTGAGCATCACTTTCTGCCAAATTCAATCAGAGAAATGGGGATGGTAATCAAATCAACGAGGGGCTGCACGGCAGGGTAAGGTGAGCCACGCATCCATCATGAGCAAGGGGAGCTGAGATGCCCTTGGAATCACTTTAAGCCTTGTGCCCAGGGGATTGCAGGAGCTTTGTGGGGACTGGAGCATGCATTAGCTAAAGCATCATTGTGCCATTGGGCTCTGCAGCTGTGCTGATGGTTTTTAAGTTCTTCTGAGTCCTTCTTAGCATTTGCTTCTGCCCAAGTTGCAGGGTGGGTAAGTGCTAGCCTGGATTTCTAGTGTGTAGATGGGCATCTGTCCTTTCCCCTGAAAGCAGGAAAGATTAAATGCTTTTCTGGGGTCGTGTGGGTGTCACAGTGCTACAGCCTGGTGCTGGGATGGGGGGAAACCCAGAGAGCTGCTGTGCGTGTGAGCACTGCTGTTCCAACAGAGCATTGGAACAACTGGGATCTGAGGGCATGGAGTCACACCACCTTGTGTCCTCTGTTTGGTTTTGTGTATTGATCAGCCTGTGCATGCATTTTCCATATTTAAGCCCATTTCTGCTCTAGGAACAGATGTGGTGAAGCACAGACATAGGAAAAGTCAAAACTTCTTTCCTTAGAATTCTCCTTGGAGGGGGAAGAGAGCTGGGCTGCAGATCTGTTTCTCTGGAGCTGACATGGGAGGTTGGTTTGTTTACCTCTATGGCAGGAATTGTGGATTACACATGAATGAGTTTGCATCCAATGCAAACAGTTTTAAATGGTGTGACTAAACAGCATTTCCCCTTTCAGTTGTGTGTCTCTGGAGTCACCGAGTGCAAGTTCCTTAGTTCTGTCTGACCTTTCTGGGAAAAGCAGGCAGGCCAGAGAGCTGCCCCTCTGCAAGGAAATCCTAGAGGGAAACGAAAGACTTTTTTCATCCCATTTTAGTACAGGACATTTTTCTTTCTTTGTAGTTCTGTGCCAAAGTTCCACTTTCTTTCACATCCGGCTACAGATGAAGGCAACCTGTCGGGCATTCCTGGCCCTTTGTAAAGCAAGTCATGCAACAGGCATTAATTGCTGCTAACTCTTCATTTTTTGCAAGATTGATGAGCAATGAAAGAGTATTTGTGAGGGAATTTGAGCAGGTGGTTTTGTAAATGATTGGGATTTGGCCTAGAGAAGACATGAGGAACAGGTCCCTGTCAGGATGGGGCTGTGTAAGGCTGGGGCATAAGGGGCAGCAGCGGGCCCAGGAGCTCACACTGGGTTCACAGGAATGGGCTCCCAGGCTCCCCTCCTTTCTCTCCATTCATTCCCTCCTTGCCACGTGCTGTTTGCAGACAGCGTGTCAGCAGAGCTGAGCATCCTCCTCCAAACTTTCCCTGGTGCCCCAACGGAGGAGACCTGCGTCCCTCCCAGCCCTGCCCAGCCCCAAGGTGTTGTTTCCTTTGACTCGACCTCTCGCTAATGTTTGCATACAGCAGAGAACTATTTCCCCCTCCTCCCAGTGCAGCTAAATAAGCACGTTCACATGGTGGTGGCACAGGGTGCAGAACTGCCGGTGCTCTGCCTGCACCTTCCTGCTCTGCTCCCACCTCACAGCCAAATCTGCACCCACCACCTTTCCTGTCTGCCTGCAGGAGAAGCCCTGATACAGCTGATTTCTCACCTGTTTTACTTCCTCATGCCCAGAGCTCTGGGCACCGTGTGAGCCCTCCCCTTACACTCTTGTTCATCTGACAGTGTGCTGGAAGTGAAGAGTTTGCAAACAAAGCCAGGGCCTGCGCCGTGCAGCTAATGACCTGCTCTCTGCCTGTGTTTCCTTTACGTCAGAAGTCGGAGTGCTTATTAAGTTTGGAGGCTTACTCCCAGGAGCAGAAGAAGAGGATCTGCTGGTGTCTGGCTGAGAACATCACCAAGCAGCAACATCCGGCATCGGCTCCCACAGAGAGCAAGGTAAGCAACCCGTGCAGTGCAGCCCTGATGGAACCCCTGCTCAGAGCACTGCAAGGCTCTGAGTGCCACGGGGCTGTGCTCCAGTGATGCTTTGGGGATGGTTTTTGTGCCAGGTGAGGAGGTAGTTTGCATTCGAGCATTGCTGCGTCTGCAGCTTCCTGCTCAGCTTGGGGAAGCAGTGATTGCTTTTTGCATCCGCTGAGCTGAATTGAGTAGCACTGCCTGATTCTGATGCCTCCTAGCATCTGTATTTGGACAGCTGAGGCTGTGCAACCCATTGTGTGGCCTTTCTGCAGAACTTGGCTGCAGGGCAGGGCCTGGTGCTGAGGGGGTGGTTGGGGCTGTGATCTCTGGGTCCCAGTTGAAAGGCACTGGGGTCATGGGAGCAGCGGTGTGGAGATGCGTCCTTCTGTGCACTCGGATGCACTGTGATGCTCAGGTTCCCATAGCATGGGGAGGTCCTTTGAATGCTGCTGTCTATAACCAGCATGGCCACACCGATGCTTTTGCACACTGAAGAGCTTCAGCCTGGCCCAGGAGTGTGATCTTAGAAGGGCTGGCAGGAGAAAGTGTGCGTGAAGCGGGTTTGAAGCATGTAGGGTGCGTCTGCCTGGTGAGAATGCAGTCAGCACCTCCACCTGCTTGGTGCATGGCAGCACTGCCTGGAGGGGCTGTGTGGAACCATTGGTGCTGGAGCTGTCTGGTCCCTCAGGGCTGGGGCTGGACTAGTGGTGGGGGATTGCTGTGCTGGGATGAGAGGAACATGCTGTGCTGAGCATACAGAGTGCTTTAAGTGATGCAATTGGGCATCCTGGGGGCAAAGCTCCCAAACGCCTCCCTGTGCCCAGTGATGGAGCAGTGCCTGTGCTGTGGGGCCGTTTGTTGCAGCCATGGGGTGGTCTGGCTTTTGCTCTTGCTGCATGGCTGCCAGACACAGAGGCAGAGCGATGCGGCTTTTGCCCTGCAGCATCCCACGCCAGGTCAGTGCTCACAGCGTCTCTGCAGGAGGCAGAGCCTTTGGATTCCTCTTCCTGCCTGTTCAGCCCTACCAAAATAGAAACAGTGCAAAAAGCCTGAGAACCTGGTTAACAGCTGAGCTCCAGAAACGTTAATACAGAGGGGCAGTGCAGTGAGCAGGTTCTGTGACATCTCTTGCTGTCATGATGCCGTGGCCGGGCTCTGCCCTGAGCTGGCTGACATCCCACCTGGGTTGCGGATCCTCTGGGGCAAAGCTCTGCACGGACACCTTAAATGTGAGCATTGCCAAACAGGAGAGCTCAGCAGCTCTCCATCATGACGGAGTGGTGTGTGCTGCTTAGGATGACACTGCATGACGGGCACCATCCCTGGGATGGCAGTGCAGCAGGGTGTGTGCAGGGAGATCAGCCCCTGCCTGAAAGGGAGGAGTGATCCGGGAGCTTCCTCTCATTGCTTGCGAGGCATTTGATATTTGGGGCTATTTAAGGAAAGCTGACAGTGTCTACCTTCTGTGAGCAGACAAATTAAGCTGGAAATAACAGCTTCTGCATGGCCGATTTCTGCTCCAAATGAGAATCTGGTTTGTATGGCCTTCAGATTTGCACCAGCTTGGCAGGAGGCAGCTTATCTAGGGACATGGCTTTGTTGGGCATCAGGAGCCCCAGGCCGGAGTGGCCTTGGTACCAGACAGATGTGTGGTGTGCCAGCTGTGCACTAGAGTAGAGAGCATCTCCTGCAGGACTGCTGGTGTGGTCCTGCTGGCTGGTCCCCTGGTGATGGGATGTGGGGGGAGCAGGGATCTGGTGGCTTCTCTGCCACCACTGCAGGGCTTGGTGGAACTGCCCCAAGCGGTGAGCCCGTCCTGTGGCTGCAGCAGCACACAGGGTTGTGCCGTGGGTATTTTCTCCATCCACAAAGCCCGTCCTGGGGTCTGAGCCTGGCTCAGGCGGCTGCTGGGCAGGGATCTGTGGAGCTCCTCCATAAAACACGCTGATGGTGTTGACCCCGTTTGCTTACAAACATCCCCAAATGGGCTGGTGCGGAGCCTGGAGGTGGGCTGGGGCTGGCGAGGAGCCACAGCCACCACAATGTGATTATAGCAAAAGCAGCTTTATGCATTAATCGAGTTAGCGACGCTGCCTCCTTGGGCCGAATAATGACCATCTGCACAGAGCACGGTGCTTTTTTTAACCCTGCATTACTGCGCTGCTCCAGTTTCCACATTAGCACGGGGCAATCTGCAGTGCACAGCGAGGTGGAGGCAGCGGGGCTGGAGCTGCCCCAGCAGTTTTGGCTGTGGGGTCAGAAACGAAGAGCATAGCGCCGTGCAGATAACGAACCCCTACGACCACCTGATTCTCACTGCTTGTTTCTTTGTGTCTTCCACACTCAGAACGGCTGATTACTCTTCCTTCTGACTCCGTGACCTGAGATTACCTCGGAGATGATGGCTGGCTGTGTCTGAAAGATGTAGATTGTCCTTAAGCTAAATAATTACGGACACTTGGTGTTGCGGACTTTGGGCCGTGGGAGCCCAGCTGGGAGCTCCCGGCGCTCCCTGAGGGAGGTGGTGGATCCTCGGCACTTTTCGGATCGCGGCCGTTCTGTCCCCGTGGCTGCTGATGCTGTGAGCAGGCGTGGACCAATCTCCAGCCGGCCCTGGGAACGAGGCGCCCGGCCCCTTCCTGGCCGCTGCTCCGATCAGGAAGGGCAGGGCTGGTTCTCTCACTATTTACAGCGTACTTGACAAGTGCAAGTAAATGTGCTGTCAACAAAAGCAAACTGCGTGTAATGGAGAGATGATTGAAACCAGGGCTGGAGCGGCGCGGGGAGGGCTCTGCACCAGGACTGCCCCAGCGGATGCGCAGGCAGGGAGCAGCCCCGTGCTTTCTCTGTCTTCCTCACCCCGTCACCCCCTGAGCCCAGGCACCTGCCTTGCCGTGCGCCCACATCCCCCGGCCGTCCCAGTCCCCGGCACCTTGCTCCCTTCAGTAGCAGTTTCTCTTTATTTCCAAAACCTTCCTTTGGATGGAGGTTCCACGTGTGCCCGTGGGCTGGTGCTGGGCATGACAAGCACTTGGGTTGGTGACCGCTGGGCTGAGCTCAACACCATCAGCTGCTCGAGGGGAGGGAGGGAGGATTCTGCACCTTGTCACTTAGCTTTAGCACCAAAGATCCATATCATGACAGCACCCACGGGGCCAGCCTGGCTCCTGCCCTGTACCCTCTCTGCACCTTGCTCCTGCTGTCAGGCTGCTCAGGAGGAGACACTGTTGAGGTCCACTCTTTGCCAATAAGGGTTAAAGCCTCATCTGGCAGAGCTTGTGAACCAGGTTATGAAAGGAAAGCAAATAAATGCGTTGTTCCACACCAGCAAACACAACCTGGCTCTCACCCTGGGCCGGAAAAACTCATTACTGGCGGCAGCCAAAGGCTGTGTTGGTAACACTGTGGGTCTGAGGGGCTGTGGGAACAACCCTGTGGTGTGAGTCAGGGCCCAGCCCATCTCCGACCACTTAATATCTGAAGGAAATCCCGGTGCCATCAGAAGCCAGCGGGATCCCACAGTGCTGACCTTGTGGCACAGTGAGATGCAGAGCTCACCCTTGGCACCAGGAGAACAACACATCGACTTTAATTCAGCCAGAACAGGAATTTGATGATAATGTGTGTGAATGAGGCTGTAACTGTAGAAGAGTTAGATCCAGATTGTTCCATCCAAGGGTTTAGTGCAGTCCTGTCTGCAGTCTCCTCTCCTGGGCTGCACTGGAAGAGCTTTCCTGCTGGGTTGATGGCACTCCTTCATAGGCGCAAGCCCCAAATGCATCTCCAGGTGCTCTGTGGGAGGGATGCTACAGCTCCCTGTGAAGCTTCAAAGCACGTCCCAGACATCACTTTATGAGTTTATGGGCTCCTTTAATGCAGAGTCTTGGCCTGACCCAAAACTCCACGCTGTGTGAGTGGGCCTGGCTGCGTGCTGAGGGCTCCTGGGGCTCCATCACCCCCCACCCCCCCACCCCCTTCTTGCACAGCAGCTGACTCCCAGCACAGCAATGTGGTACAAAGCGTGGAGGGGGTGGGATATACTGGAGCAGGGCTGGGTGCTGGGTGCCAAGCTTCCCAAGCTCCCTGGCTTCTCCCCGGTCCTCAGGCACTGCCTTCTTTACTCTGCGTGTGCTGCTCAATGGTTCCACAGAAGCACAGTTTGTGCCACCAGCACAAGGCAGCTGCTCGTGGGCTCCTGAGGCACGTGTGTGCTGGTGGAGCAGATGGGCCAGCAGAGAGTCACAGCTCTGGCTTTATTTGTTCATTTGCTTAGCTGGACTCCAGGCTGTTAGGAGAGCAGACCTCTCCCCTCTGGCAAACACCAGCTCCTGTTTCTCTGGCACCTCCTGCGTGCAGGGCCACATTCCCCAGGCAGGAGGATCTGGCAGCATAGTGGGGACTTGAGAGGCTGCCAGAACCTCCATCGCAGCTGGGGGCACTTTTAAACCCTGGCTGCTTGTTTCTTGTGAATCCCCAAAGGGCTGCAGAGAGCCAGCGTGCTGCAGGGAGCAATGCCAGCAGCCCGGGGGGTGAGCATCACTGAGATCATTTGCACAGGGTTGTCAAAGGCACAGACTAAGTGGTTGAAGCCAGCACTGCTGTGATTTAATGCAGGCGCTGGAAGCACTTGGGCTGGCACCATGAGCAGGGCTGTGCTGCTGCTCTCCTGCACCCATGTGGCTCTCACTGCCCAAATGCATATAAGGGGACGTTATGGTGCAGGGACCCAGGGAAAGAATTGGGGTTTTGATCCGGGTCAGGACAGGACTGAAAGTTGGATGAGACAGGACCTGCTCGAGTCCATGTTCTGACTGTGTCCCTTTCTGATACCCACTGCATTGGTGCCAATGATGCATCTATTTATTTCCATTTCCCATCCCTCTGCTTTCTTACTGCCAGGGATATTTATGACCCAGACATCATCTCGTTGCCTTCCAGCCCTGGGTTCCCAGTCAGGGAGGCTGGTGCTTTACTTGTGCACATCAGAGCCTTATCTCCAAATCCTGAGCTGGGGAGCAGCTGGGCACCCAGGCATGGTGACCCCTGGGGTGGGGACCCCCATGGGCCCACACTGATGGGGATCCATCGGTGAGTGGTGCTGCGGTGCAGATAACCTATGGCACACTGTGCTGCAATGCATCTCCTGCTACAGAGCTGCCCCTTTTCCCCATAGAAAGTGGTTTGGAAAAAAAACAACCGCCCACCTGAAGTGGAGTTTCGTTAAGCAGCACCAAAATTGGTCTGAGGCTCAGCATTGCCCAGGGGCAGATGAGAGCAGAGAAGAGGAGCTGCAAAGCAGGTTTCAGGGTGATGCACGGCTCTCCCTCCAGGCGGAGTGGACGTCTGCTGGGATCAGCAGGTAACCAAACCTCCAGGGACGGCTCACAGAGCTGCAAATAGCACACGGGGCACAAGGGAGCGGTGTCTGGGAGAGGCTGGGCAGCTGCAGCTACTGCCTGACACAGACATTAATAACAGTGGAGGCAGAGCCAAGCGCTGCGCCAGCATCTGCCGTGCTGAGCTGCGGGCACACGTCGGGGCCAGAGCTGGAGGGAGATGCTGCTCTGGCTGGGATGCAACTGAGCCCACATCTGGTATGTTTTGCTTGCAACATCTGCAGCCCACAGGCTGTGCCCTCTTCTAGGCAGGTCTGTGCTGTGCCGACAGCAGCACCAACATCCTTTAAATCAAATGCGCCTGCTCTGCTCCCCTGGGCTGGGCTGATCCTCGCCGTCTCCTGGGGGTCTCATGGCTCCATCTGGCTTTGGGCTGCACTGGGAGGGTTGGAATGAGCAGCATGCGGGACAGGGAATGTTTGCAGCATTAGGGACTTTCTGAGATTCTCTTTTAAGTCAGGGCTGGACCAGCAGCTCCATGTCAGCTGGTGTCAGTGCAGCCTGCCCACCATGCACACTTTCTGCTCTGGGGATTTTGGAAACCCTCTGTGTTCTGGTGCTGGGGAAAAGAGAACAAATTCAGCCCTTGCTACTGAATGCAAATCTGGGTCTGTGCTTGTGGGGAGGGAGGGATGGGTTGGGGATGGCCAGGGCTGCTGGGCTCAGTGCTGCGTCGGTGACAAACCTGTGTTAACCAAAGCACGTGGCACGGGGAGGTTTTGTCCCATGCTGTTTGTCGACACCTTCAGCTGTCTGATCCCAAAATGTGGAGTGCAAGAGCTTCCCAGCTGGGCTCCATCCCACACGCAGCAACAGCGCTGGGCGATGCCTGGTCAGGTCCCATTTCCAGAGCCATCAATTGGTGATGGCAGTAATGGGATTAGCGCCGGCTGCTGCTGCTATGGGATCATTTCCTGCCACGGAGCACAGCTCCTCCTCGCAGGGCTCCCAGCTGTTCCCAGCACTGGATTTTGGGCAGTGTCAGCACTCACACCCCGTGGGTCTCACTGGAGCCATCCATCCGCCCTCACTGCTTTGCCACAGCGCGGGTCCTGCTGCTTGGAACTGAACATCCCTGCTTGCTTTTGCAGTTACAGCAATTGCTCTGTATCAATTATTCATCAGCACAGTAACAAAGCAGGGGTTGGGTAGAACACCCTGCTGTGTGCAGGGCCTGGCGGTGGGGCCAGGAGTGGTGCTGCAATGTGGGGATGCTCGGGAGCTCTTTCAAAATGACCCATGGAAATTATCTCAAGTTTCAGTAGTTCTGCTTTGAGTTTCTGCCTTCCTTTTGTTCCTCAGCGCCGTGCTGTCTGTTAGGTGCTGCTTCCCACAGCTGTGTATAGTCTGTTATGGTCACTTACTGTGTTTTGGGGTGTTCATCATCAGTGGTTTTGGAAGCATTACAGGGGCATTGCAGATAAGAGTTTCTAATGGGGTTGGTCTCGGCACAGTTCATCCCATGCTAAAAACCCCTGAAATTGTGGGTTGTTTTTTTTTCCTACCACTTTGGGAAGAACATACTTTGGAAACTTTGGTGTTTCCCTGTGTGATGGCTGACAGCAGGGGGGCCGTAAGGCAGGGGGTTGGAACTGGATGACCCTTCAGGTCCCTCCCTATCCAAGCCACTGTTCTGTTCCATGGAGGTGCTTCGCTCTCATTCCATCTGCCCCAGGGAGGGATGTTCTGCTGCACAGGGCATACACTATGTCCTCCCCAGGGTTTCACAGCTCCAGCGGCACTTCCAACCCAAGACTGAAACCTTGCTCAGCAGTGAGCCTCCTGCTCACATCCCCGTGCTGCTGAAAAGCAGCAGATTCTCTGATTGAATTAGCACAGGAATTTAATTTCACCCCCAAACCTCTCTCATTTTAAAGGAGCCTGTTCATTTTCTTCTAGAGCCTTATCTGATGTGGGCACCCAGCAACGTTCGGCAGAAGGGAGCTGTCAGAGATGGGGAGGGCTTTGCAGGGTTGGACTGAGGGCTGCATGGGTTTTTCCTCTAATTATTTCATGAAATAATGATGACAGTAATTGCAATACAAATAAGACATAACCAGCATCAGTGGAGCACTCAGTGCGAATAGCATCCTCGCACTGCATGTCTGGAAACACTCCCTTTTGCAAGAAATTACTGTGGGGAGTGGAGCAGCCTTAAAGATTCATTTTTGAATCAAGCCTCCATTATGCAGGAGTGGAAGCTTGGTTAACTCCAGCTTTCTGCTTTTCTTTGGGCTCTCGAAGATGCTTGGCTTTTAAAAGGAGATACAGCTGCTCTGGCTGGAGGGCTCAGCACAAGTTCCCCCAGCTCACGAAAAATCCAGGCAGGTTTTTTCCCTTGGAAAGGGCAGCACTCAATGGCAGAAGGCAGCCTCAAAAGCATAAAACTCCAAGCAGGGCGGGTAGGAGTGGCTGTGGTTTAGCAAGAGCACGGTGTGTGGCTGCGGGGAGCCCCGCAGCGGTGGCTGTGGGCCAGGGGGGCTGATCTGCTGAGCCTTGGGCAATTGGATGATGTGCAGAGCCCGGCACTTCCCTCCTGCCCTTAAGAACGCAGGGCTGGAGGTGCTGGAGCTGCATTTTGGGTTTTCCATCCTCTGCTGCAGCCATCCAGGGCTGACCCCCAGCAGGACGAGGGATCCATCGTGGTAAGGATGTTCCCAGCTCTGCCTGTGTGCTGGATCCATCAGCCTCATTACCCCCATCCTGCTTCCACCCTATAGCCATAGTGGGGGACATGGTGTTCTGGGGACCAGGACCACGATGGGGGGCTGTGGGGCACAGGAGAACATGGGACAGCGCTGTCCCAACTGCTGGAGCCCTGTTAGTGCTGTAGGAGCACTCCTGCCCTGTGTTGTGTGTTAGGAGCAGAGAGGCTGTATGGGAGGGCTGCCAGATTTGGGTGCCCCTGCCTTCATCCTCCTTTATCTTCTCCCCGGGCAGATGCTGGAGACAGACGCCGAGAAGCCGGGGCAGATGCACTTGGAGGAAAGGAGGGTGGCTGCAGGCAATGCTCCACTGGCCACGGAAGCGCCAGCTCCATCTGAGGCTCCAGCAGCCGCCCAGGGGCCTCTCCTGACCAAAAAGCAGCCGGCGGCTGCTGAGAAGGGTGAGGAGCAGCCCAGCTCTGTGCCGGCCTTTGTCATCCCCGAGCTGCGCCTCGACAGCTCCTTCAGCGTGGTGGGCACAGCCAGCAGCACCACGGATGGTGAGGATGAGGAGGAAGAAGATGAGGATGACGAAGAAGAGGACGATGAGGATGAAGAGGATGACAGTGATGAGAACTACCTGGAGCGGAGCGAGGCAAAGCGCAGCAGCATGATTGAGACGTCGGGCTGCCAGCCTGCATACACACTGAGCGTGCAGAGCTCCCTGCGGCGCCGCACACACAGCGAGGGCAGCCTGCTGCAGGAGGCCAAGGGGCACTGCTTCACCTCCGACACCACGCTCAACTGCTCAGACAGCCAAGGCAGCACAGGGCACTGGGCCCTGCCCTCCCCCAGGACCCTCAAGAAGGAGCTCACCAAGAATGGAGGCTCCATCCACCAGCTCAGCCTGCTCTTCTCAGGGCACAGGAAGGTACGTGGGTTGGTGCACAATGTTGCAGAGCGTGGGGCCTTGTTGCATGGCTCATAACCATGCTGTTTGGTTCAGGACCACATCACACTGCTTGAGAGCACCTTGCAGTGCTTGGGACTGCATTGCATGCTGCTCCACCTCTTGGCAGGGGATGCTGGTGCAGAGCTCTGTGTGCTACCAAGCCTGACAGCACAGTGGGTTAAACCCGTGATGAGATTAACCCTTCCCGTGCCATTCTCCTGATACATCAAAAGCCACCTTGGTTGCCATTTCTTGGAGCACAATTTGCCCTTGGAGCCCCTGGTCCCCTTCCTGCTCCTCCTGTGCCGCCTCTCCCTGCCCCAACCCCCTTGCCCAGGGGGCTTTGTGCCACAGCCATTCCCTGCCTACACTTGGGAGGGACTTTTGGTGCTCTTTGCATTTGGAGGAGCCCAGCAGAACCCTCCAAGCTTTCAGATCTGGTGCTGATGTACGATTCCCCTCTGCATCCCCCCAGGCCCAGCACTGCCTGCAGCACTACGGCACCCAGTGGCCTCGCCTTGTTCACCAAGTGGGATTATTTATGGGATCATCCCATTGTGCCCACGGTTCCCTGTGCCTCCCACTGCTCTCAGTCTGGGCAGGTTGTTGTTTTACAGCCAGGAGTGCTGGGACTCAGCAGCGGTTGCTTTTTGTCCCTGAGCTCAGCGGAGCCTCTCTGGACAATGGCAGGAAGCGTGGCCCGGCTGCGCGTCGCCCCGGCCGGCCCTATCTGTGGGGGGAAGGCGCTTTGCAGGGGCTGCATTGTTTGGGGCCGATAAACTCCGGAAACCCGGGCGCAGAATGGAAGGAAGTGTCAGAAGCCTTGAGCCCGGGGCTGCTGGGCCGTGCAGCGGGTTCCCACGGCACTGCCATGGATCGGAGATCCTGGAAAGCACCCCGAGGAAGCGGTGTGGGGCTGGGCTGGTTGTGGGGCTGGCTGTGGGGTTGGCTATGAGCCCCCTCCCAGCTGTGCTCAGTGAGGCGGCGAAGCCCCTTGAGTGAAGGTGGCCCATGAGGTCCCCAGCAGTGGGCTTTGTGGCTCAGAGCTGTGCTGGTGACACCCTGACCTCGCAGCACCTCCGAGGTCCCCAGGGCTGCCCAGATCACCTCTGGGTGGAGGTTGGTGATAGGAAGCTCCGGGTGCTCCCAGCAGCTGCCATGTTATGGTTCAGTTCTGCCCTGATTTTTCCTGCCTGGGGACTGCTGGGAGACCCCCAGGGTATTTGGGGTGCTCCAGCCCCCTGCCCACTCAGAACAGCAGAGATGGGAACATTGGGAAGGAGTGTGTGAGTGTCCCTGTAGGGGGGTCCGCTGTCAGCACCTTGAAGCCAAGGGGTTCCCAGGCCACCAGCTGTGGGATGTCCCAGGACACAGGCAGGGAGGGAGTCAGGGTTTCAGCCCCTGCTCTGCCGCAGCCTTTGGGGGAAGGAGCTGCTGCACAGGGACCTCAGGAGGTGCTGGTGGAGCTCCTTGGTGGTGTGAGGGCATGCATGGCACAGTGATGCAAGCACTGCTTTTTTCTCCCCCCAGCTGAGTGGAGGCAACCCCGAATGCAGCTGTGATGAAGGGGATGAGACCTCCCGCAAGAAGAGGAGCAGAAGCCTGTAAGTGCTGTGGTTCAATAGTGCCATGGGCAAAGCACCAGGGCTGAGCCCATGGGGTACCATACCCCATTCACCCAGAGCTCCTGGTGGTTGGGAGGTGGGTGGGATGAGTGCTGGCATTCACAGTGATGTGACGGGTGGGACGCTGCAGCTCCAACACTGCATGAAGGGTTTGGGATGCCCCGCAGCTGGTCAGGGCAAGGACAGGAGAGCCATGGCCTTCGCTTGCCCTGAGCACAGCTGCAGCTCGGTGGGGCCATGGGGGGTGAGTTTTGCAAGGCAGGATTGCTGTGCCCTGGCATTGCCCCACGCACGTGAGTGGGGGCAGGTGGAGTGCTGCACGTGGCCGTGGTGCCGTGCGTGGCTGTGTGTGCATCTGGATGGCAGCTCCCCGCGTGCTGCCTGCCACAGAGCGGCACTGTTGTCCCGCACGCTCTGCCGCAGCCGCCTATTTATAGCTCCTTTCATCCTCCAAACACTTGAGATGAAAATCAATCCCTCGCCATCTGCAGCGGGGACATCCCCCACGTGAGCAGGGGGAATTGGGGCGGTGAGGGGGGGGGGATCTGTAGGGCGCGGGGAGGGTTTGTGCCGCTCACCTTGGGATGGCTGTGGGATCGGTGCGTCGCAGCGGGCGGCGATTGGCTGCAGGGATGGCTGCCAGGCGGCCTGTGGGGTATTTATGGGGAGAGTGGCTGCGGTTCTGCACTGCCAGCTGCTCCCGATGCTCCTCACCATGGTGGATCTGTCAGAGAAGTGCCTGGAAAGGTAGGACGGGGTTCCTGAGGGTGTGCGCTGCAGGGCATGGCTTGGAGGTGGCATGGGGAGATGGGGCTGGACGAGGCCTTGCAGATGGCTGATGGGGGTGGCTCCAGGTAGAACCCAGCAGTGTATTGTGGATTCTTGTTGTTTGTTCGTGAGCATCTGCAAGAGGAGCAGTGAGAGCACAGCTCTCCCATTTAAGTTTGGGAACTCCTCAGGGGCTTTGCTTCCTGTGTGGGACAGCCAGGAAACCTGGCGCTGCAGAGCTGTGGGTGCACAGGGTGCACAAAGTGCAGCCCACAGATGCTGCTTCCTTACATGGATGGATGGGCACATGGGCGCACACACACAAACACAGGGACTTTTCAGTGCTTTTCACACCTCGCCCGGCTCCCAGCTGCGGTGGTTACGTTGCTAAAGTGGGAACAGTGCTGAAATTGTTGCTGGGAGCTGTGTGGGGTGCCTTGTGCCTCGCTGATGGGATGCAGGTGGGGCTTAGAGCTCCTTGCTTGGACCTGTTGGTCCGGTGTCAGCGCTGCGCCGGGGCCCGGCAGCAGCTGGAGACGGCTGGGGACACCGTGAACCCCTCTGTGTCCCTCGTGTTCCCAGCCAGCCCCGTCCGCAGCCACTCGCAGTGGTAGCTCCTCTGAGCACCCTGCAATGCGGGACCTGCGGGACACCCCGCGTCCCCAACCAGCCCCGGTGCATTCAGGAGCTGTGCCACGAGGGGTCAGCACCGCCCGTCCCGTGCTCACTGTCACCGGGCAGGACCGGGGCGATGCTGGTGCCCGTTGCGGCCCTTCCCGTGGCCGCTGCTCAGAGCGGTGCCGTGTGCCCATTGCAGCTTCCTGGGCAACCGGAGCGCCGTGCGCGGCTGCACATCTGGGCACGGCAGTGTGGGGACACGTGCGGGTTGGCACCGTGCGGTGCCGTCGCTGTGGGTTACGCATTGTGCCCCAACCATCCCGCTGCGGGGATGTCCCCATGGCCGTGCCCACTCCAAACTGACACCCGGTCGCTGCCATCCCGACGGCTCCCGGCCGTGCTGCCGGCCCCGCAGAGGGGACACAGCCCCGCACCGCCGGCCCCGCTCAGCTCCGCCGCATTCCCCAGCGCCCTATAAATAGCGCTCGTAAATCCCCGCCGCGATGACTTTCCCCTCCGTCCCTTGACAGGCCCCATCTCCCCGCCCCCTCCCATGCTTTTTTCCACCTTTCCTCGAGTTTCCCCAGCAACGGCGGAGCCGTCCCGAGCAGCGCTGGGGCTGACACACAGCCCTCCTCTCCCACACCTCATCCACGCCACGCAGCTCCGTTCGGCCCTCCCACTTCCGCGCTGTCCCGGAGCGCGGTGCGGAGCCGCAGAGCGCAGAGCCGGGCCGGGTGTGCCGGCAGTGCGGGAGCTGTCCCGGCAAACGATGCCCTTTTTCCGTGACCTCTCCAAACCGCAGCCGTTGGAGTTTCACGCCGAGATGCTGCTGGGCGTGCAGCGGCCGCACAACGGCAGCCTGCAGCGCCGGCACACCATGAAGGAGTAGGTGATGGGCGACGAGCGGGACGGGGCTCCCCGTGGCACCGTGTACCTCCGGGTGCTGCTCCCTGCCCTGCCCGCCCCTAAACCTTGCTCTTCTCCTCCAGAGCCAAGGATATGAAGAACCGGCTGGGGATTTTCCGGCGGAGGAACGAGTCTCCGGGAGCCAACCCCTCCGGCAAGCTGGACAAAGTGCTCAAGTCGCTCAAGTAGGTGCTGCGGGTGGGCACTGTGCGGCTCCGGGGGCACGGGGTTTGGGGACCAGCTCTGTCCAGTCTTGGTGCCACCTTTGGCAATGCTGGGTCATCCAGCTGGGGAGGTTGTGGGCAGAGAGCTCTGTGAGCTGTGTTAAATATGGTTTTGGCTGCGGGGATCTCCCTGCCCTGTGCCGGCGGCACAGCAGCACTCGGGACTGGAAATTTCCCTGCTTTCCCCCAGTGCTTCACCATGACACCTTCAGCTGGACAGAGGATGCTTTGGGAAACTGCTCAGCTCTGGAGGTGCTCCAGCAGCTGGGACGAGCGCTGCCCGGCCGCACGCCCTGCGGCTTTATTGGGGCACCTGAAATCCCACAGCCCTGGGCACTGCCTGGGATTTTTCCAGTGCTGGCTCGGAGGCAGCAGCACACACAGCCCTCTCTTACCTCTGGTTTTCTTCCTGCCACTCTAAGTGCAGAGCATTCATTCCAGCACAGCCAGCTCAGTACTGCAGGGTGCACAGTGATGCCGCTGCTGCTGGAAGTGTTCTTCCCCCGGGGCAGCTGTGTGGTGGCAGGCAGCGACTGTGGCTTTCGCAGCTTCACTCTGCTAATAAATGCTCTCGTCCTGCAGGCCTGCACCTGAGGAAGCTCTCAAGTGGGGGGAGTCCCTGGAAAAGCTGCTGCTGCACAAATGTGAGTGTCTGCCCCTCTCGTTTTGCCTTTGCCAATGGGGAATGTCCAGGTGTGTGCATGGGGAGCACTGTGATTTCCTAAGCTCTGGTGTGGAGATGGAATGGAGCATCCAAGGCTGGATGTGGCTCTGGGCAGTCTGGTCTGGTGGTTGGTGATCCTGCCCGTGGCAGAGGGGTTGGAACTGGATGATCTGTGAGATCCTTTTCAACCCAGACCATTCTGTGATTCTATGATCCTTTCCCTGCATTCATTTTTCCTCTACCAAACCAGGGGGGAGGGGGGCGCTTTGCTGCAGGAGCGGAGGAGAGCTTGGGACTGTGGTCCAACTCTAACTGGGGAGGGAAAGGCAGGATCCCCTTCTTGCCTCGTGTCTGTGGGGCAGGAGCTGCTTTGCAATGCTCCCTTCCTTGCCGTATTGTGCACCACAACTGCACAACATGTTGTTTGCATGTCCCCGTGGGGATCCCAGCTCCAACACTGCACCCAATCCATGCTGAGCTTCCCCTTGTGATCTCAGATGGCTGAGAACTGGGCACTAAGCACACATGTGGTTTATGTTGGTGCTGCCAGGCCCAGCATCATCACCTGCATCGCTGCTGTTCGTAGGGGATATTTAGGGAGTGAGATGGCAGGGATTTGGGGTTTGATAGAGCCCTGTGTCTGTCCCCACAGATGGGCTCGCAGCCTTCAGGGCCTTCCTGCGCACCGAGTTCAGTGAGGAGAACCTGGAGTTCTGGTTGGCATGTGAGGAGTACAAGAAGATCAAATCCCAGTCCAAGATGGTCTCCAAGGCCAAGAAGATCTTTGCAGAGTACATCGCCATCCAGTCCTGCAAGGAGGTGAGGCCGGCTCCCGCTCAGAGTCAGCTCAGTGCTGTGGGGCCCGTGGGGCCGCTCACTGCTCTTTCTGCCCACAGGTGAACCTGGACTCCTACACACGGGAGCACACCAAGGAGAACCTGCAAAACATCACCCGCGGCTGCTTCGACCTCGCGCAGAAGAGGATTTACGGGCTGATGGAGAAGGACTCGTACCCCCGCTTCCTCCGCTCTGACTTGTACTTGGACATCATCCACCAGAAGAAAGCCAGCTCCCCGCTGTAGGGTGACGGGGCAGACTGGGAGCTGCGTGTTTACATGGAACCGGCGGTGGGGACCTCGCTGTGGCAGGCCATGCCCCCCTGGTGTGGGGCAGCGGGGGGCAGCGGCGCCAAGCAGGCTGGTACTGCTCCATCGCCCCGTCCCGCCATCGCTGGTACGACGCCGTCGGGGCGGCTGTCAGCCAGGAGGGGAGCTCCCGCATGACTACTGTGAACCTGAGCTGCGAGCATCGCTGGATGGCGGCGCTTGATCCCGACCCAGCGTGGAGGAGGAAGGCTTTTATGCAGGGCTCTGCTTTTCCCCGGGCAGCACCCGTGTGGGCGTCATCCCTGGACAAAGGACTCCTGACCTGACCCAGCCCCGCGGTGCTGCTGTGCATCCCTGCCCTGAAGCGGCCGTCCCGCAGGAGCTGCTGGCTCCCCTCCTTCCTGGTTTATTTATTGACCTCCTCTCGCTGGACGCATCGCTGTATTATAGGAAACCCTCGTTCCCAATTTACAAGTGCAATAGTTGTGCGTGTCGCGGCGGAGTTCTCCCGTGGAGCGGATGCCTTCTCTTTTACGAGTGCGTGCAACATTTTCTAAGTTTGCAGGTTTTATCTGACAAAGAAAAGGAAGAAAAAAAACCAAACCGATAACGCGTTCCCTAGCAGCGCTGGGGGAGCCTGGGTGTACATATCCTGCCCTGACGACGGAGGGCTTGCTGGTGGAGATAAGCAGCTCTGGGAATCGGTGCTCTCCCTACTCCGGATCACAACACTGCGTTTGGAGACGCGGGGCTGTTGCTGAACGCGGCGGAGCCGGATGGACTGCATGCATCCGGGCGCCCAGTTTACAGTGCGAAGCATCTCTGCAGCTAGCAAAAATACATTGTCATGGTCATAGGTAAATAAAAGGAGAATGTCATTTCTCGTAGCCTTTTCTTTGTGGTATGTTTCTCTGTGCTGGAGGAGCGTAAACGTGACTAAAGATGGGAAAACCTGGTCCCATGAAATGCTGAGCTGTCTTGTGTGCTGCAGCAGCTGCCAGATGCTCCCAGGTTAAAGGCTGAGGCCAGAAATGCAGCGAGTTTTGCCCAAAATGAGACTGTTCCCAGGGACAGCGTTTGCTGTGTAAACCCAGTGGGGCACGGGCCTGTGAATGAGGGAGTGCCCAGAGATGTGAGTGACCTCATGTACCAGTGGGTCCCCATGGGACACATCAAAAGGAGCAGCAAAAAGCCCAGTAATGCTGTGTCAAGTCCTGGCTGCACTGCTTGGCTGTGCTCAGCTGGGATCTGTAGGGAAAATGCTCTATAGGGGCTGGTTCCTGTGCATTCAGTGGATCCTGTGCATTCAGATCTGCTGGTTGGAGATACCATGGGGAGAAAGATCCTATTGCCAGTGCCCAACTGTGGGCTCTGTGGGCATGGCTGCTGTAGGTCAATTCTCAGTGGGGAAGCTGCTCCCTCCCCAAATGAGGGGGTGCTGCAGCGGGCCTTATCTCAGCAGATAGCAGGGATTTATCTTGGAGATAAAACCCATGGTTGCTCAGTTTGTGGTAGTCACAACTCAGCTGTGTTTGTAGTGTACAAAGAGGGGGAAATCTGCCCGGCATGAGCGCCCTTGGTACCTTGGTGGTGTGGAGCTCATTGGGATAAAGGCAGCAATAAGGCAAAGGGCCATGGGGAAATGATTTCAATGGGTTTATCACTATGGCTTCCCCACACCGTTAGGGATGGGGAGGTTGGGGTGAACTGAAATCAGGTTTACCTACCGTAGGTGATGGGTCCTCGCCCTTCAAACACCCTGCAGCTCAGTGCTTCGTCAGCTGAGGCCTCCAGAGGAGGGTGTTGCGGTCATCTGTGATCTATGAATGAAGTTCTGAAAATAGAAAATGAAAATATTTCAGGCTGATGAGTGTGTGGTGGATGGAGGCTGACTGGGAAGGGGCACCGAGCCACGTGTCCACCCAGCAGCACCAAAGGAGCAGCCCAGCACCTGGGAAGGAGGAATGCTTTGTGCTGGGCAGTGCCAGGTTGCACGTGAGCCCCACTTCAGAGCTGCCTGCAGCTGGGAGAATGGAGCCCTCCTCTTTGTTCTGCAGTCAGTGAAGTGTTTGCCCTCCTTACAGGTGTGCCGTGTCCCAGGGCGCTCCAGCAGCGTTCAACCTTTCTTGGGCTTCTCCAAGGCGTCCATCCTGGAGCATGAACTTAACCAAATAAACACAGCTTTCTACTGAGCAGAATAATTCCTTGGACCCCTGATTAGACAAATACTCTCAGAATAGAAACAAGGCTACTTTACAGCCGTAGACTAAACATAACTCAGCAGCTAGATATCGAATCTGCAGACACAAGAATTCCCCTGCTCCGGCAAAGCAGCTGACCTCCTGTGTGAGCCACTGAGCCCTGCTCAGCAAGTGATGTAGGTGGGTGGAGACCACATCAAATTCCTCTCTCTTGGGTAGCTGAGCTCCCTGGAAGGTGACGGGGGATCTGTTGTGGGGGCACCTGGTCTTTAATACCTGTGTGGCAACGGGGTCAGTCTGGGCTTGTCCTGGGACTTTTGCTTCTGCTGGGATGGGGGTCATGCAGGGATGCATTGAAGTGGTTGTCTCCGTACCAGCTGTGACCCTGGGGGGCTCAGAGCCGTCCTTTGTGGGATTTCGCCCTGCCCAGGGGCGCAGCAGGCAGTGATGCCCCCCAGCTGTTTGTCGTTGCCTTGCGGCTGGGAGAACAAGTGCTGCTGAGCTCCAGGGCTGGCGTTTGTGGTGTCACTTCTGCAGAAATCCGGGGGAGAAAGAAAAAAAAGAGAAAACAACACACTTCTGAGGTAAAAATAACAACAGCTCAGATGCTGTCTGTCAAGGAAGCAAAATAAGCCGGGCTGGGCTGCTGCCAGGACAGGAAATCCAGCGGCTGTGGGAGTCCCCTGGGTGCTGCGAACTCATACGGGAAGCATTGTTATAACCCTCTCTCTCATTGCTCATTTTCTGATTCTTTTCTGCATTAGGTCATTTTTACTCAGCCCGTCCAGCTCACACATTCCCCGCTGCCGGGGGAGGAAGGCCAACAATGCTGACTCTCAGCTCTCCTGGAGGCACTGGGGAGGGCTGGAGGAAGGGAGAAGCACATTTCCCTTTGTAGCTGAGCAGCTCTGTGGCATGGGGAGGATCTCCTTCACCGGGTGACCCACCACCAGCATCACAGCCCCACTCCAGAGAGCTCTGAGCTACTCATGGAGAAAGCTGGAGGTGACAAGCGGGATCCCCAGCTTGCAAACATCCAGCCTCATCCCCCAGTCCCAAGCTTTCATCTGTGGCAGAGAAAGAGGAAGGTGGGAGAGGGGGAAGAGCCGGGCAGGAGCAGGTGGGGAGCAGGGATGGAGTGTTTACATGGGAACCATGTGTAAGTCATTTCTTGTCCCTTCCTGAACTAATAGGGTAATTATTTTAGAAGCATGCACGTGTTTCTAATGGAAAGTCCCACGTAGGCTGTGCGTCAGTCCATTGGTGCAGCAGCTCTGTTCTCCTTAATGCCTTGCAGCGTTTCTAGACAAAGAAAAGTGGGTGAAACCTCCTGCGTGTGGCACCGGGGACAGCAGTGACCGGTCAGACAAACCTGGCCCAGCTCTGCAGCAAATGGACGCACGTGGTGAAGCAGAACAAACACTTGTCAGCTCTTTGATGCGGCTCCAGTGCTTGTCCCCAGGTGTTTGGACCGGCGTGTCTGATTTTGTGTCCAGCTCCAAGAAGGATGTGGAGAGCTGCAGAGGTTCCTGCTGGGATGGGCATAGATCTAAGGCCTGAGCAGCACCCTGATACCTGTGCAGGGACCAGACATGGGATGGGGATCCTGGATGGCTCTTGCGGATATTGCCCAACACGTTTCATTTAATCTGTTTTTGAACACAAATAATTGATTTTAATTGACTAGATTAATCTTCCAGGTTGGTACAGGTAGGAAGTCTGATAAGTTAATGCAGCTAATCTTTCCTAAAACAAATAGGATGGAAGGAAGTAGAATGGGAGACCTCACAAATCACGGTTCAACAGAACGTCAACTTTTATGGCTAAGCCATAAAGCAGCAGTTCCTGAAGAACCAGCACAGTATTAATTAGATGAGAATCATGGACACTCTAATTACTGCTGCCTCATTACGGCCCAGGAATTGACTCCAGCAGTGAGCACAGTGAGTTCTGCTGTACCAGCACTCATCTGCTGCCAGGTGCCTGGATGTTGGGGATGTTATTTCCCAGGAACACTCATCACTGCTCTGCGTGTGCTTCCCACTGCTTGAAGATCCAGAGGGGTCTCACCTTAGACCTGCTGGTCCATCATTGCAGTCACAAATGTCTATCGTTCATGGCCACATTTCAAATAGAGCTCAGGGAAAGCAACAGACATTGGGGTCGGATAGGAAAGACCCAAAGGTTCTTGGTTTGATCTGAGACTGATCCCCACTGCTTCCTCCAAGCATCCCAGCTTCAAACCCACTGCTGCGTGGCGTCCCATCTGCTCTGCTCCCTGACCAGCATCCCAAAGTTCTGCCGTCCCACAGCTCTGTGGGGATCCTGATGACTGTGTCAGCTTCCTCGGACACACAGCTGGGCACAATCCTCCCCCGTTCCCCCCATGACACAGCTCTGGTGGTGCCGGGCCAGGTGAGGAACGTGTTTCTTGAGGCTGGAACGTGTGCTCAGCTATTTCCAGCTGCGGCTTTTGGAAACGTTTGGTGCCTTTGCCACTTTTAGCTCTGGCGGCTGCTCTTCATTTTCTGGAAAACCTTAAAATGCTCCAGAATGTCGGACGGGTGCCCAGCTAAAGGCAAACAGAGCACAGAAAAACACAGCCCAGCCTTTTTCCAATCAAGCCACCGTGTTGGGTCAGTTTTGGTGTTTGTTTTTTCTTTTCTTTTTTTTTTTGTTTTTGGTAGAAAACAAAACGTGTCTATTTTCTTCCTGGATCAGATTGGGCCCTGCCAACGCACGCCCTGTTGTGCTGAGCTCCTAAAATAACTGTGGTGGTGAATGGAAATAAAGCCCTGGGAGATTCACTCATTTGTGTCTCATCAGGCTGATGTGTTGCAGACCCTGCTCAGGGCTGCAGGCCTCTGTGGGGCCGTTCCTGTTTGGCTCTCCAAAGCTGGCATAAATCAGACACAGTGCAGGGATGGCCGACTCTCTCTCAGTGGCTGTGCACCTTCTCACCCTGCTCTTATTCCACAGAGCCTCCCCCCGCTGCTAACTGCACTGGCACGGTGAGTTTGGGGTTTTCTGAGCCCGAGTCACATCAATCCAGATGTCTCATCATGGCCGGCACTGAGACCTTGACCACATGGCCTCCCCCATCAGGCTCTGGGCAGGACACTCATCCCTTTTCCAGTCCTCCAGCCAAGGTCCTTGGGAGAATGGGGTGCATGGCCAAGGGCTGGAGGGCTTGTTGTTCAGATGGGCTGAGGTTCCTCCATTTACACCCTGACCACTTGAAGCAGCCGTGGTTCTCCTGGGAGCAGTTTCCATTTGGGATTGGATCCGGTCTGTTGCAGTTCTGTTTCTTAGAAGCTGCCTGAGCTTCTGTTTCAGTCATTTCCCCGCCTGCTCTGCTCCTGCCTTCCAGCTCCGTTCCTGTCATGGGGCTTTTTCATTTCACACACTCTCATTTTTGCAGGCTGTGAGCTCCTCTTCTCTTGCATTAGCTATACAAGGGGCTGGTGCTTGGGTGGGAAAAGACAACAGGGCTGGGGATGAGCCAGGAATGTGAGAGTGAATGGCTTTACCTCTCTCTCCTCCAGCGCTCTTGATCTCAGGGTGACAAAGCACCTCCAGGACATGACAGAGGGTGACCTCACTCTGACCGTCCATCCTCTGACCCTGCCCTTGGGCTGCTTGGCCTGCGGCAGGATTCCTCAGAAGGTGGAACAAAGCGGAGGTCGATATTGCTGTGAGGCATATCTGCTATCGCCCAGGGCTGGGAGAGGAAGGGAGTGGCAGTCCTGGTATGTCCCAATGGTGACACTGACTCACAAGTGGCACAGCATGCATGGGTACACCAGGCTTGGTGATGCAGCTCAGGAGCACCTATTGCACCATCTCTTCCTACACAGCTCAATGAGGGGATGTGATAAAGGTGTCCCTTGATCTGCAGGACTTTAAATAAACCACAGCCAGCAGAGAAACATTGGATCATTATGGTTGGAAAAGAACAATAAGGTCACCTAGTCCAACCATCACCCCATGCCTGTCACCACTCCAGTGCTCCTGCAGGGTGCTGGATGGGGCTGTGGTACCAGCGGTGTGTTCTGCTGCATGCAGGCTGCTTATTTAGGAGCTGATCCAGCAAAACCTGCCTGCATAGAGGTACCATTGAGTTCAGAGGGACTGCTCACCTTCTTGAAGGAGGTGCTTGTGTGTTTGAAGCTACAGACCCCTGGAAGCTGTTTGCTGGATTGGGGCCGTAGGGTGTAGCATGGGCTGTGGGATGCTGAAATGCCTCAGGGCTGAGATCACTGTTGCCTCTGCAAAATGACTGTGGAAGATTTATTGCCATTTATCTTCATTGCTGCAGAAAAAACGAGCACGGTTTAGGCCAGAAAGCAAAAATTAGACTCTTGGAAAAGCAACACAAAGCTGTTCCAAAGCTGCTGCATACTTCAGTTTCCCCCACTCTGGCCCATGCAATGCTCCTGCAGTGAAGCTCCAGCTGCAGCACCGTGGGAGATGGTTCTTCCCTGAGGTCTGAGCTTGGGTTGTAGTGTGCTGTGTGTAGGAGCACAGAATCCTTGGAGGTGGAAGGGATCCTTAAAGGCCATCCTGTCCAACTCCCTGTAGGGAACAGGGACACCCACAGCTCCATCAGGTGCTTAGAACTCTGTCCAGCCCGACCTTGGGTGTCTGTAGGGATGAAGCATCCCTCAACTTGGAGAGGCAGTGAAGGAAATGTCAGAGACCTTAAACATGGCTAGTGCTGGTCTGGTTGCTGGTCCTTAGTGCCAGATGTGGAGTGGGGCGGGCTCCTCGTGTGCTGGGAGGGCTGAAGGCTGCTGCTGAGGATGGCTCCTAGCCATGGCTCCTTGGCAGAGAGCCCCATGCTGCCCCTCACTGCTCCTTTGCCCTCAGCCCTGCCCTGCACCATCTGCAGCATTTGCAAGAGAAACCTTGGCAGGTCAGAAATGTGCTGGGGTGGAGTAAGCCCGTCCTTCAGAGCCGTGGGGCAGATAGGGGTCTTCATCCACAGACACACCACCTGGACCTGATGTCCTCAGCGAACATCTGGAGATGCCCTTGAAATGCAGCCTTTTGATGGCGTAGGCCAAAGAACTTTGCTGATGCCCTTTGCCACTCTTGCAGTATCTTCTCTATTTTTTTCTTGCTTCAAGGCATATTTTTAGCAAGTCGCTGCATATGTTCTGGCCACAGCTCTCCTTGTGAGTCCTCCAGCACAGATAAGGAGGCCGGGAGGAAACAATTGCGGCCTCGGTTATTTTTGTCTATGAGAAGATCCTTATTAACAGCGTAACTTCTTAACAAACAAAATACCCCTTCACTCAAGGCAGAGGGGAAACAATCAGCCCATTTATGCCATGCACTAACGAGGATGTAAAAAGGAGCTAATGAGAGCTCAGTTGACTAAGCAGAAAGGGGCTGCAGAACAACAGAGCTATTCTGGGGAGGGCAGGGAAGGCTGCTGGGATGGCAGGCTGCTTCCTCCCATGAGCTGCTGTCCTGGGCTCTGTTCCCATCCCCTGGTACGGCCCCTTGGGCTCACACTTTCTTGCTGATCAGTGACATGGATGCTGGCACAAGGAGCTGGGGCTGCTCTCTGGTGACAGCAGAGTGCTGGGGACACGGGACATCCATGCAGCTGGTGGCGGGTTGGCTCTGCAGTTTGCTTGGGATTTGATCTATGACTCCAGCAGTTTCACCCTCTCCCTTTCTACCTGCACCCCAAAAGCCTTAGTAGGCAGAGCCAGTGATTCCCTGAGCTCCTCTGTGGGATGGAGTGGGGGTACATTGTCCCATGTAGGCTGCTCTTGATGCACTGTAGGGCAGCAGGGACCTGCCTCTTCTGCAGCCATTGGGCTGTGATTTGGGGAGGTGAGGCTGTGTGGTCCATGTTAAAGCCCTTCAAAGATGGGCTTTTTGTCTGTCCTCAACTGGGCACTGAGGTGATACAGGGTGCTGGCTGTGTGCCCCAGCAGGAGGAGATGGGGTCACAGCTGGCAGCATCAGGCTCAGCTCTGCTGAGTTCCCCAACTCTCTCCTGTGCAGTTGGCCAACTTTAAAAAGGAATTAAGTCTCCTCTGGAGAGACACGCCAGGCTTATTTATAAACACTTTCAAGTGCTCTGCAGATGAAAGGTGCTATTAAAATGCAAAGCGTGGTCTTCTCATATATGCATTAACCTTTTTATCTGACGCACAGCCCAGCTTACTCTACCATGTGGAACTTTCCCATTCATTTCCATTGCTCTGACAGCTCTTCATTGCCATCAGAAGGATGTACACAGCATCTCCTGCAGTGCCAACAACAAGCTGCAGCACCCGGCACCTTCCTTGCCATCTCAGTTCTGTAGCTGTGGCCAGAGAGTTGGCTGTGTTTCCTGGGAAAGTGTGCACCTTGGAGCACGGATGGCAGATGTGGGGTGATAAAAACAGGTTTTACTTGTTTTTACGTGTTCGAAATGGGGCAGTGAGGTGTTTGGGCTGCATGGGCTTATGGTCAGGTTGATTTAACACAGACTTCGCACCTTTGCTGGAGGAACAGCAGATCTCAGACTAAAAGAGAAGAAGGAGAAAAAAAATGGAGCCCAGACTGTTATCTGTGTGAATCTGCTTAGTCCTGCACTGTTTCTAGGAGGCTTAGATGTGGTCGGGGCTCTGGCTTTGGAGGAGGTGGGAGGGCTGGCAGGCAGACAAGCATGACTGCAGCTCTGGAGATGCATTTTCCAATCAAGTGATCCCTCACAAGCTGGGTAAACATCCTTTGGTTTGTGCAGTGTTCCATCAGACAAAGAGATGCTGTCATTGTGCTCTACTGGCTCAGCAGGTCCCAGCACCATCACGCTGCTGTCCAGGTTCCAGCTGAACCCAGATCTGACCCACTGAAATCCACAAAAATTTGAATCCTAGAATCGTTTGAGTTGGAAGGGCCCTAAAGGCCACCTGGTCCAACCCCCCTGCAGTGAGCAGGGACACCCACAGCTCCACCAGGTGCTCAGAGCCCCAACAGCCTGACCTTGGGTATCTCCAAAGAGCCTTCTTCAGCAACTTTAGCGCTGGGTGCTCCTCAGTGCTCGTGAGCTTGAACGCAGAAAGTATGTGAGACTTGACCATGTGCCTGTGCACAACAGTGCTGAAGAGAATGAGAGAAGCCTCTGGGTTATCTTCGTAGAGCCAAGACTGGTTTCTTTGAATTCCTGCTGTCTTCTATATACCATTCACGAATGTGTTTCTACTGTTTGACACTCAGGAATAGATGTTTGCTTACTTACGCCATAAACCTGGCTTGTGTTGATGGTAATTTCCCAGCTGGCTGCCAGACTGTGAGTCATTACATCCCTCTGGGTGCAACAGTCCCAAAAATCAGAGGCTGAATCTATCCTGCAGCCCCAACAGGCCAGAGATGATAGGCACAAACCACATCTGACCCCTGCTTTGGGAGACCTGCTGCCTCCTTGGTGCCTCCTAGGTGAGAACCAGCAGCTGAACAGGGCAGCTGGGTGGCCTCGTATAGTTGAGGATGTTGGGCTTCCTCTGAGAAAGCCTTTTGGAAGTGCTTCGGCTCCAGGGAGAGCTGGTGGGTGTCAGTAACAAGCAGGTGGCATGTGGGGCTGGTGCTGCCATTGCTGTCCCTGTGGGTCATGTAAACCAAGGGCAGACACATAGATACTCTATTATACATCAAAAAAAGTAGTGTCCCCACAAAAGAGCTGGAGCACTGTGTACTGTAAGGCACTGAAGGTGAATTGTGAGCAATCCCGGCCTTTAGGGCTGCTGTACCAACCTTCCCTCCTTGTCAGGTTATTTAATGTCCAGGTTTGCTCAGTGCTGTGTGCAGAGCTCTTTCAGCCTTGCTCAGAGATGAGTTTCCAGCCACACAACTGCTAATACATGGAGAAAGCCTCTTCCCTGTATCTCTGTTCACTTACTGCTGCTCTGCCAATTAGAACTAAATGAAAACCGCGGTGCCTTAAAATCTGGGAAACATCCAGAAGAGGAATTATGAAATAATTTCCTCTTGGTGCAAGTCAGCAATCAATCTCTCTCAGCGAAACTACTTGTAATTTTTATACAATTACATTGCTTTTCATGATGCTAGCTAACGATCCACAGCATATTTCCTACCATGGCTCTGACTTATTGCTGCTTTTGATGTGGGCATCTTTGATATTTCTTTTAAAAGGGAAGGAGTATTATTCCTTAAGGAGCAATTCAAACATCTGGACAGACGTGTCCAACACTTTTGGGTGCTGTGGGTATCACACTCGGCTCCAGCCATTTCCAAGGAGTGTGAGCATTCCAGAGTCATCACACTCTTCAGTGGGAAACGTGTTCTCAGAACAACTTATCTGCCCTGTGCAGTGAGGTTTTATCCTGGAGCCTTTGTTCCCATGTACTCCATGTCGTGCTTTTGGCTTCTCTTTGCTCTCATGTTCTCAAGATGGATTTGGTTTCCTCTCTAGTCCTGCTAGTGCTGGGCAGACCCCTCAGCCCAGGCTGGTTTAGACACCCTTGGAAGACTTTGTGTCTGCTCAACATGCGGCTGATAACCACATACCTCCTCTGTGGGGCTTGGCATGTCCTCAGGGCTTAATCAACACTAAGTACATGGTCACCTTTCACTGCCAATGCTATTCTGGGGTACAACCTGATAAACAAATTTTCCATGTGGCCATGGTCTGTGGAGGAGCAACCTTGGAAGTAAAGGTGCAAAGCTCCTCACTACCGACAACCAAAGCTGTCCTTTCACGTCCCCATGTCAGCAGAATCCGACCCACTGGTCTGCGGCTGAGACACGCATCCAGCTTCCAGGAGCAGCCATCACTGCTGTGCTCACCTGGAGCACACCAAGAAAGTGCAGACACTGTAGAGCTGCTTCTGCTGTGGTTGATGGAAGCTGATCCCAGGCAAGACAGGACTTGAAAAAGCTGTTTTATAGCAGTTCTGGTCACGGGGAGAAAGATCCTGGGCTCAGCACTTGCCTTTGGCGGTGGAGTTTACCAGCCGCTTTGCCAAAGGGCTTGGCTGGTTTGCTGTAAATAACTTCTGGAGCCTGACTGTCGTGTCCAAGCCTGTGACGGCAAAAGATAATTGGCTTCTGAGCACATGATCTCACTGGCTCCTGTCCATTGCAAAAATACCTCGTGAAGGATCCGTTGATCAAGAACTGCCCTGTATTGTTGGCTCGCTTACCATCTCCAACAGTGTACATGCAAGAGCAGCCATGAGTTATCTGACCACAAAACACTGTTGCTGTGGGATGTTTGGAGTCCAGCAGAGTCCACATGACCAGGAACATCAAGAAATGAGGCTGGAAGCCTGGCTCCTGCTTCAGCCCCAAGCAGCATCCCAAGACAAGGCTTTCAGGCACTTATGCCAGGCAGTAAGCATTGGCCACGTCTCTTCTTCCCTTGCTTTCCCATCTTCCTTTCAGCCTCAAGATCTTTTGCACTGCTAGGAGGACTCCTGTGTCCCTCATATCTTATAGCTGCGGTCAGCAGCATCCTGACTCTGCCCTGTGAGGTGCTGAAGGCAAATTGCTGTAGCTGTTACTTGTGCTACTTCTTCCCTCTCTGATCTTTTCTGTTCTTCATCATGGCCCTGTGGGCTGCTCCCTCTTGGAATGAGTTGCTGGGCAGGCTTGCCATCTAATGTCCTTACAATTACGTGCTGGGCAAACACCTCCCTCTTCTAATGTTCTTCCAGGTAGCAGAAAAAGTATCAAAATATTCTCTCAGTTCCATTCTTCCGACTCTTCCAACTCAGCACAGCTCACAGGGCTCAATGGAGACCTATATACACTGGGGGTGTGCCCCATCCCAAAATGTAGCAATAAGGAGGGTTAGAGGAAGGACTTTTCTTCTGAATCAATCTCGTCTCGTCTCCACGTGGGTTAACATGAGATTCCTTGCTCTGGTTTTCATCAGTTCAGAGGGAAGCGGATCTTGAACAGAATATGAGGGAGTGCCTGTGGGAAGGGGAGACAAGACTTGGAGGAGTAAGAGAGCTGTTCTGTTCTCCACTTCCCTTTGGTATCTGAACCTTACAAATGCTAGAAAAGCCCACTTGTCCAAAAAGGAGAGCTTGAAGAAGTCTGTGGAAGCCCTTTGTAGGAACTGGGCTGTCAGAGACACTGAGTACGGGTCTGGAGGGGAGAGAGCTGATGTGTGCTGCAGATGTGATGGGGCTACAGGGGAGGAGGGCAGGACAAAAATGAGAGCCGATGCGCAGGACAGGGTTAAAAGATGCTGATGACTGGGGAGAGAGGGATTTTCCATGCTGCACTTTTGTGTCCAGCCTGGGATATTAATCACTCGCTTTCATCAACATCAGAAAAGATTGATCCCTCCTCCTCCATGATATAAGAATCAGAAAATTCAACAGCTCCAGTTTAGCCAGAACCTAAAACCTCATTCTGGAAATACCGTTCCGTTTTTCGATGCCTTTGAAACTCGCTCTTGATTTTATTGGGCTGACTCTCACTTCCCAAAACGAGCTCCAGTGCTGTCTGCGGCCCTTCTTCCAAACCATATGAATCACTCCGGCCTCAGGGAGCTGCCACAAGTCACTTGAGGGGCTAAAAATATCTCAGAGGAAGAGGACAAAAATACGGTTCTCTGCTGCTGTAATGCTGGGCTGAGGAGGGCACGTACCAAATTAACTTGTTCCCTGTTCTGGTGCTTTGCTCCCTAAAGGTTTGTTTGTTAGCAAAAGCAGAGCTGAGTCAATATAGTTTATAGCAGGTATTTTGAGAAAGGTGCTTTTTGGGGGAGGAGGGGGGTGGACAAAAACACTCGGATGTTTCGAAGGTGGTCCGCACCTCTGATTTGCGGTGATTTCTGGCTCAGGGGTCTGTAGAACAGGGGTTTAATTCCCAAGGGGGATTGGAGCTGAGTGGGGGGAGATGAAGTGATGAAATGCTGCTTCTCAGCCCTCCTCCTGTTGGCTGAAAGTTTGCCTTGATGTTACAAAGCGTCAGCAGTGATTCACCTCCACCGTAACCGCCTTCCAGGACTGTGTGTGTTTATCTCAACTGTTTCCACGGGGAAAATTTGATTCCGACAGCTTTTAGTCCACTGGCAACAAGTGGACAGAAGGGAAACGCAGAGCCGTGCCTCTGGCTGTGGTGTGTGATGAGTCACACCAGATGCTTTACCTGCTGGCTGGCGTATGTGCCGTGCCACGAGTGCCTTTGGGAACTTGATCCGGGGGCTGAGGATGGACATGCAGTCCTCACACTGAGAAGCAGCTGCAGTGATTCCCTGGGCTGCCCAATGCAGTGTGGCCAGGAAAGGGATTTCAGTGTCCCATACAACTCAGCAGGGCCAAGCTAGCCAGAAGGAAACCAGCCTGTCTGGAAAATGCACTCCTATTTTCCCACAGTACTCAGTTCCCTGCCTCAGCCACACTGAGCAATGTCCAGTCTTGGAGCAGTGGAGGCACCTTGAGAATCAATGGCTTTAAGTACGTTGGCTTTAAGACCTGTTGCACTTGGGGAAAGGAGACTGATCTCATCCAGCGTCCACAGGCAGACTCCAGATTTCTCATGTAATCACTGCTGTTCCATCTTAAACTTCAGATTCACAGCTCAGTGATGGTTTCCTCTCCTCTGCCTTGAAAGGGAGCCTGGATGTGTGGCTCAGATGGAGACATCTGTGCAGGGTATGTTTACAGTCAGAGCGATGAGTCTGTCCCCACGTATCCTCGGGGGAATCTATGCTGTCAGGAGGCGATATGCCATCACAGCGTCCTACGACAGCACTGGAAGCTGCCAGTACAACATGAAATCAAGTTCACAGAACCCGACTGTCCTGCATGCTCTGAGAAACGTCACCTAAGTGATGAAAGGCCAACCAAATGCTGAGCTCTGATGCTCGATGTGCAAACATGTTTAGGAATATGTTTATTAGGAATATGTCCAGCCTGAGGATGGATGTGGAATGCTGTTGCAGCAGTATAATGAATGACCACCTATGCCAAGGATAACAGATGCTCTCAGCGTTGGTTGCTGTATATAGAATACATACTTAGGCTTTATGACAGCTTGGAAGAGTGCCGTGTCCTGAATGGAAACTGCAGAGTAGGTTGATTGTTTCTCAACTTCTGAATCAAAAAATGCCAAGGCCAATGGGAAAGGCATTCAGGTTGTGGTAAGCATTACAAAATGGGTGAGTTCGGCTGCATTGTGTTGTTTCAGATGAATGCAGAGACTGAAAACAAATCAAAGAACTGAAAAAGGTGGAAACAGTCAAACAAACGTCCTCAGTGATGATGTTTCCAGACTTCAGACCCGCGGTACAAAGCCAGCCTGGATTTGTTTATGCTGGAAACCGTCATATCCGAGTTGGGGATTATTGCATTCTCTTTCCAGAAATAGCCAGAAAATACAACGGCTGAACATCATCTCTTGTACAAAGGTTATATCTGCTGGACAGGGCATACCAGAGCTCCTCAGACAGATGATGCCCGTGGGCTGATGTCACAAGCATCATTCTGCTTTGCTTGGCAGTGCAGAAATACTTCTTTTGAGCAGCAGATACCTGGTGTCTGTTCAGCTGATGGAGATCTGGGGCAAGTGGCTGAAGTGATGCTGATTTCATTGCCATTCAGCTGGTTCCATGCATCTGTCGTCTATATTGCTGGAATTACTATTTCATTGCCCCACGTCCCTTGTAACATAACAAGGGCCGAGTACACGGGGCAGGCTGCCCAGCTGGAGACCTCTGGGCTGCTGCACCCTCCAAGAAAAAGGCACCAAAATAGAAAGCGAAGCAAAACAACCCACTTAAACCATTTTAAGCAATTAACATTTGCTTTATTTAGGTAGTTCTTGGTTTCCCTTCCCCAGAGACAGGCAAGAGAGAAGCTGGAGCTACACGTCCCTATGGAGAGCTTGGGGACAGCTGGTGCTCGTGGGCACACAGCCAAGGAACCCCAGCACTGGAGCTTGGGTTTCTCGGAGCAAAAGGAAACGTGACATGTGGGTCTTGGCCTGCTCTCCAATCTGTTCACCCCATGCTGGCCCACAGGAGAGAGGAGTTTTCCTTTTTTTTTTCCTCGGGAAACACTTATTGAGATCAAGAAAGAAGTTAATAAGCCAAATGGAGACTGCCTCACTTCGCTGTGCTGCCTGGCTACCTTCCAGCCTGGGCTGGTATGAAATTACCCACAGTGGCTGCAGAAAGCAGGAACAAAGAGCCCTGCACGCCAGCTTTCCGAGCAGCCTTTGTTTCAGATTTGTGCCTATATCAGCCCAAAACATGAGCTGGGCAGCTCAGCTGCAATGTCCGGTGTGGGAAACTCACTGCACAGCTTCCCGTGGGTGCTGCAAAACCAGGAAGCACTGCAAATTTGACTGTGTGCAATGGCACTGCCACAGCTTTGCCTCCAAACCAGCAACTCCAGGAGAACAAATTCTGTCCAAATCAGAGTGGAGCATGTCGGTCAGCTCAAATGCAGGATGTTTATTTTAGAATCAATGGAATCACAGAATTGTTTGAGTTGGAAGGAACCCTTACAGACCATCTGCTCCCACTCCCTGCAGTGCACAGGGACACCCACAGCTCCATCAGTGCTCAGGGTCCCAACAGCCTGACCTTGGCTGTCTGCAGGGATGGGGCACCTGTCTGTGCAACTGCCCTGAGTGTAAAAAACTTTCTCCTTATATCCAGTCTAAATCTCCCTTCTTTGAGTTGGAAACCATTTCCTCTTGTGTTATCAAACTGGTAGGTCTCCAGCCCATGCATCTCATGAGGTCTTGAGCTCAAGCAGCTACTCAGCCAAGAAGGGGGCACTGGGATGTTCCACAACACTCTGAGATTCTTTCTTTCTTTGCAAAATGCTCTTGGAGTCAAACATTAGAGGAGAGAGGTTTCTCAAAGGACTTGCTGGGGAGCACAGGCATCTCTGGGAGCCTTCCTGCCAAGGAGTTCCTCATTCAGGAGCTTTTCGTTATTGCTCACAGACAGGAGGGCAATGAGGTTCCTGTTCATATTTTCTTCACTTTTTTGTTTTTTAGTAGATCTGTGAAGCACTTTATATGGACAAATAAGGTAAACCTGAGGCTCATCCTGTAGCAGAACTGACACAAAGTGGGTTGATGTCTTTGCAGATCCACTCATACAGGATGCACACTGAGACATCCATAACTGCTACGTGAGATCCCTGCAGTTTTGGAGAACAGAGAGAACTGGGACTTTCAGGTGCACAATCAGACCCTTCTCTAATTCCAGAAAGTCAAACCACGTGCTTCCTCATTCCTGGCAAACAGAGCTCCCAGAAAACCTGCTCTCAGCTTTCCACGCTCAGTGATGTCTGTGATTACCAGAGAAGTCAGTGTTCATTTCGAGGAGAGTGACTGAATCAGGTTGAGTGAATTTCATTTGCTGATATCATCATGCAGGTATTTGAAGCTTAATGCACTCAGCCAAACTAAAACCTTTGCTACCCACCCAACACTGCAGTGCTGTTGCCTCTCTTCCATAGAGGCTGCCCTTACAGCAGAGGGATTGGGTGCCAGTCGTTGGCTGTGCTGACACTTCAGTCAATACGTCCTAAATTTTGGCACAAAAAGGGCTAAGTAGTCTCATTTTAAAGGTATTATTATGTGTTTTGAAATGATTGTTGAAAGCTCTTAGCCCTTAACACTTGGGCACAAAGCACTTTCCCTCTCTCAGGCTGTCTATATTGTGTTAAGGGCTACTCCAGCTTTTTAGGGCTACCTCAGCTGTTAAGACCTCAACTGGGCTGATCCCACTGAATGTGCCAGGATAACTTTCCAATGGAGAGGGCCACTTTGTGAGGGGCTGCCCCAACTTTCCCTTGTGTTTAATGTGAAAAACCCCAACCCCTCTGCAGTTCTTACACCCTCTCCTGTGGAAAGGAGCCCATAAAGCTGTTACTCAGCACTCAAGTTTGCACAGTGAACTCACTCTGTGTTTTGCTATGCTTTGCACATGTGAGTTGAGCAACGAGATGCAATGATGCAGCCATTTCTGGATAGAGTGATGACTTTGGAATTTAAAAATGTGATGGCAAATGATGAATCATCATCAGAATTCAAGCCATATGACTGAAAGGCTTTTCATGTTTTCCAGTATTCCTTGTGCTGTTTCATCCTTGAGAATAATCACACAACTGATCGTTATGACCTTCTCCAGGGAACCTGCCATAGCTGAGGTTGGATTGGATGATCTTCAGCAGTCCTTTCCAACCCCTGCAATGCTGTGATTACCCTTTGAATTGGGTGATGACCAATCGAAAGCCCTTGGAATGCCCCAGCTTCAAGACTTCAGCAACCACCAAGTCTGAACATTTTAGACAGGTCTTGAATTATTTTCTCCTAAAATGGCTGATTTGTTCTTGGTAATACACAAAGTTTTTGCCCGACCACAAAGCAGCATTGTAGCCATGGAAAACAACTGTATTTAATTTGCCATCACAACTGTGTTTCTCCACAAAGGACTGTGAGCAGCACTCTGGTGCACATCTGTGTCTTTTGCGGCGATCGTTTGCTTATTTTAATGTTTTGCTATATCTAGGCAACAAAAGGAAGCCTGAAGAGCTTTCCTTCTTAACAATTACACCAGGTTTGTTTTCATGACCCTCTTTTACACTTGATGGTGCGCTGTGAGCATCTGAGAAATTTCCTTTGCTCCAACTGCAAAATGCCTCTGGACGACCAGCACCGTCTGCTCTCACCCTCATGAAATCCTTTCTCCGTTCTCATGGAAAATGCAGCATCACTTCTGAGACTTACATTTCTAGATTGAAAATTCCCGTTGCGGTCAGTCTCAGCCTAAGTCATCAGATGGGCCTTTGGCTCAGTGTAAGAGACAGAGATGAAACATTTAGAAAGAGATGGGGCGAAACATTTAGCAATTGACTTTTTCCATCTCCCAAGCACTCAGGCTTTGACCTAGGAGGGCTGTTCCCATTGCACAGCTCAGCTGATGTTGGGATACACGCTGAGCAGCTGCACCAAGGAGCGCGGTGTTATGGGGAGCAGCCCAGTGCTGCCCAGCAGCCTATACACTCTGCTCTGCTGCTTTTATGCATGGCTGGAAAACCATTTACTCCATAAAACTCCCACATTCCAGCTGGAGAAAGTCACAGCCATTCTCATTTCCAGAGACTTGCTTCCAACAAACAGCCCTATCCCATGGGGCATGCCCCTTCCCCAGGGCACAGCTTGGGTCTCCAAGAGGTATCTTTGGTTGGGGAGAGGCAATGGGGGGAGGCAGCTCGGCTCTGTTACCTCCAATGCTGCTCTGTGCCGACTGAGAACCTGTCCCAGTGTTTCCATCCTGACTCCTCCCTTTCTGCCTTTCCAGGCCACAAGTTCCCAAAATATCCCCCGTCCCTCATTCAGGGAGGCAGAAGGTAGCGCTGACCCTGATGTGTTTTGCAGACAGCGGCTGCTCGTTGCCGCCCCCTCAGAAATTCTTTATAAACAGCTGTTAAGTGAAGAAATCACACCAAGATGGTGGATTTGTATTTTCTTCTATTCTGTAGCATGGCTACAAGAGGAGGTTTGGGCTTTTCTCTGCTGGGTTTGCATCCAGTAGATGAAGAATGGCAAAGGACCGTCCCTTGTGAGAGCCTCTCTCCTGCAGGAGCCAGCAACGCACAAAGAGCTGCTGTAAATCAACCTGGCAGCAGCAGTAACATCTGACAGTGCCAAAAGAGCCCCTCATTGGCTCTGCTGTCTGGAAATGCCTGGCCGATGGCAGGGTTTGTATTTATGCTTCTTGGTAATTTGTCCATACATCAGTTTATTTATAAGCAGAGCACTTGCCCAGAAAGGGCCGTGTTTTCTTTGGCCGCCCCAAGGGTTTCTCTCTGTTTGGTTTCCAAAACACACACGTGGAAAGTGAAGGAGCGAACTGCTGCACCAGGAAGAGTTAGTCATTTGTCCAGGATTATTTTTCCAGGTGGATTTTATTAGAAGCACAAGGCAGGAGGAGGTACGGCGCAGCAGAGTCAGACACATGGGGTGCAGTTTTGCCCCATGATCCCCTCAAGTGTGAGAGCTGAAGGACATTTTGGGGCTGGATCTGCTCCCTTATGCAACAGATCAACTTGGTCCCAGTGGAGGGTTCTTGGTAGGCTGGTGATGACACCAAGCAGCCCAATTGCCCACAGCTTTTGGACGTGAAGGCAGAAGCTGAGTGCCTGGTGCCCTGGGACATCTCATGTAGGAGGGCCAACGTGGCTGTTGCCAAAGCACTGGGAGCAACACCAGTGAGCTGGGGGAAATCATGGCTGCATGTAAAGCGGTGGGAATGTTGCCACTGCTTGCATCAGAGCCAGAATTTCAGCCTCTGTCTGTGTGATGTGGCTGAGGGCCAGGGCCTGGCACAAGCCTGTCCCAGCAACTTGCTGTACACCCAAGCTGGGAGCTGCTGGCCCCTGAACATACTGGTAGTTGGTACAGAGCAGCATTGGGGTGTTTAGATGCTGAAATTGAGGTAACTATGATCCAGAGAGCCCCAGGTATCTATCTACATGGGGCTGAAAGACCCACAGGGTCCCCTTTGGGGTCCATCAGGGTATCTCCACATACCAGTAGAAACCTATGGCTGGGCCACTCTGTCTTTTGCCACTGGGAAAAGTTCATCTCTATAGAGTGGCATTTCCTCCCTCTACCAGGGATAAGTGCTCCAATTTGCGGTACCAAACCCCCAGCTCTGCACTGTGCAGCTGACCAGTGTTCATCCAGATCTGAGCTTTAATCCAAAGCTGAGTTTGAGAGAATGGCTGGAATGCTGGAAGCTTGTTTCTGTGTTCCTCTGTGGGCTTCCTCTTCAACCTCATCCTCGTTTCCTTCCTTGCAGGGAGTCAGAATTCTTCCTCGGGGGTTTGACAGCTGTGTCAGGCTCTTGAAGCCCACGTTCAGCCACCTGCAAGGGATGTGGAGCCAGTTTGGCTCTTGGCTGGGCTGGCTGAGACCCAGAGCTGCTGACCGAGGTGGAGCTGTGCCAGACAGACAGGAACATGGCTGAAGTGGTATCCTGTCCTGTCTGTGCCCCTGGGCTGATGGACCACCTTCATGCAAACCAGGTCACTTCTGCAGGAGTTTGATACTTCTCCAAAAGGAAACTCGGGGGTTAATCCAATGATGATCACTCTCTGAGATGAATGCAGCAGTGATAAACTCTACTAGGCAAATATAGATGGCACCTTTGTATATAACGAGAAAAGTCGCGGAAATGGAGAATACAGAGGGTAGAAGATTTTGACCTTCAGTAAAGTTTTGGGGACAGAAATAACAGAACTAAATTGTTTTGAGGACGAGCAGGTGTGTTTGAGAGTTGCTTTATTTTTTTTCCTAAACATCCCAAATCAGGAACACCATTTGTCTACACAGAACCGCCGTCACCACTGCGCTTTGGCTGCTTCTCCCACAGCTTTGGCGATTTCTGTCTCAGTGCTGGCAGAGCCTGCAGCTTGTCAGTGCTGCTTGTCCTATCTCAGCGTGGATCTCTCCCTCCAGCACATGCCCCACTTTGTACAATCACAGCAGAAGTCTCTCCTCTTGCACTGACCCAACACGCTGGTTTCCAAAGTTTCAGTTTCTCATCTCAGCTGGTCTCTGCTGAGGGTAGAAATCCCACACTGATGCTATTCTGGAGTTTACTGCTGCTGTATACGTTACCAGGGGATGCTTATATCATTTTCTGCTCGGTCCTATTTAGGACACTTCTTATTTTTATAAAGGAAGCTCAAAGTCAAACTCCTCCCCAAAACTCCTTGAGAAGTGTATTAAGGTGTGACCTAGTTTCTTACAAGTTCCTCAGTCGGGACATATTCTCCTCCACATCCTCCTCCACCCATCCCTCCACTGCCACCCTACTGTGGCAAGCAGGATGGCTGCAGAAAGCAGCTCTTGGCTCAGTCTTTACTGCGTGAATGGGTATTGCACTGTACCTCCCTTGTGTCACAACAGCAAGCACGGTGACTGCCCAAGTGCTCCTGTAGGGTGTGACTGGGACTGCAGGGAGGATAGACAAGGGGCACAAGGCACTCTACCTGACAAGGTCCTCGTTCCTATCCCGTCTGCACCAAGAGATGGGCCTCATGCTCCGTTAGGCAGCTTCTGCGATGCAATTTGGAGCCCACAGCCCCTTTTATGGCCTCAGCCATAAATCTGAGCTGGACAAGGCTGCCTGAGTCTGAAGGTGTCCAGCATGGAAAGGCACTATCTCTGCCATGGTGCAACTTTCCGTCTCTGAAATAGGGAGTTGGAGCCAGAGTGAATTAGATTTTTTTTTCCAGGATCTGTTTGAGATGGAAGTTTCCTGGTACACACAGTCTGTGCTCCACTGGAGTTCAGCTGCACAAAGAGATATTTATGTTCATTTCCCATTGAGTCGGAATCTTCCAAAAGACAGTGAGAAAGCTGCTTTGATGGTGTGAGACAGAATCTGTTCTCTGCAACAGAATCTCTCCCCATTGTGACCGTGTGGGTATGATGAGGGCCTACAGATGCTGGGCATTTTTAATTCACAGAGTCAGGAGCAGTAGGCTGTTGCAGGCTTGGTTGGAGAGGAAGATATGTGGGTTAAAGTGATACCTTGGGACCAGATTCCTGGGTATCTGCCCTCTAAGATCTCTTGGCTTTCCCTTCAGGGCTGGGAACTGGAGGGAAACATGCAAACATGAGCAGAGGTCAGGGCAATGGCAACATATACAAGGGTCCAATCTGGAGCCTTTACAAGTTACAAGCACCTTGCTGTGCCTGGGGATGGAGGTGTACTTGAAGATGCTGAACTGGGTATACGTTTGCTTCCCAGCCAGGCATTTTCCCTCTAGTATGGAACTGGGGTTACTCTGCTGTTCTGGATTTCTCTGGTGCATTTGGTGACTCTTGCAGACCTGGCCATCCATCTTCCCAGCACAGCTGGTTAAAACACAGGAGCAGGCATACTGGGAAGGATGGAGCATGTTGATATGAGACACTGGTTTCTCCTCAAAGGAAAATAGACTTCCAGGGGTCTGGGTTTCCCTCTGACTTCACCGAAGAAATGGAGAGACTCCCTGCAGGATGGGAGACGTAGTCAGGCAGAAGGACAATTAACAGATAAAACCATTATTAAAACTGTTACCGTCATCAAGTTTATTAAAATGCTTCCAACTAAATGAATGTGTTGATAATGACAAAACAAACAAGGCAACAGCGTTGGGCTGACTCATGTGAAGTTAAGCATCTTCCTTCTTCTCAGCTGTGGTACCAGGCCCAGGTGGCCACTCATTGTGACACAGTATGTTGGAATCACAGAGAAAATCTTTCCTAACAGCTGGGAGAGCCAGTCAGTGAGTCACAGTTGCTGTTGATACCTACAAGATTTTCCTGACTGACAGGAGATACTAGAAATAGAAAATACAGTTAAGAAGAGACTGCACGAGATAAATCACGCCGAAGCCCTGATTCATCACTTCTTTGGCCATTAGCTATGTGGGAAAAAGAGTCTTTGGCCTCACATGAATACCGCCGTGTCTTTAACGATGACGTATCGTAGGAGAAAAGTCTGAGCCAACACTGAAACATTCAATTGTGTGAAGCCAAACTTGTCTCCACAGCGTTGGGTATTTTTAGAAGTGGCAGCGATAGTACAAATAATGCAGAACCTTCTCCTTGTTCCTCCACTGCCTGACTCAAAGGCAACTGGGTGAAGGCACAGATCAAAGGGACACGAAGAGGGAAAGGGAACATTGCGTGTTTGCATCATTTCCTGGAAATACCTTTTCCCATTAAGAAAAATTATACTTTCCTCCATGATTTTCTGGAAAGCAGGCAGGGAAACATTCCTCCCTGTCCCTGTTTCTCTCCTATATTCCTGCTCAGAGCCCTGTCCAGCCTGACCTTGGGTGTCTCCAAGGATGGGGCACCACCACCTCTCTGTTCCATAACATAACTTATACTTCAGAAGCCCATTTGTGTGTGTTTCTTAGCACAGCCCAGTGTGTGCTGCCACCATTATTTATTAAACCGTATCAGTTTCCTGGAAGCCAATAGCCCCGGGGCAGTCTCAGGAGCACCCAGTTACAAGCCCTGGAGTTACAGCAATTTGCTCTCGTTGGAGCTTCAAATCTTTGTTTTTATGATTCGCCAGATAATTATTTCATTGTAAAAAGTCATCACCCTTGAAAGTAATTAATTTCTTGGAACCAAGCACAACAGATGGGCTTCTAATTTATTTGAGATCACCTAGGAAGCAGGAGAGTCTCTTCCCTAATTTGATAAACCCAGCGTTTTAACCTGTCAGTTTATTCCCTTTTAGAGTTCTTAGGAAATATCCCTTTGGGTGTTTGATGCTGACTTGCTGCAGGGCTGAAAGGCTCAGGATGTGACCAATTTATAAAACATGGCCTTGCTTCAGTACTCCCAGGCACATTTCCTCTGGGCAGGATGTGCAAAAGAGCCCGATAGGAGCCGTCCTGCTGCGACGGCTGCTGAATTCATGACAGATTTATGAGGTTGGCCAGGTGCAGAGGTTCCCTGCAAACAGCTGGAGCTCTCCTCACTCCTTCTTGACATGGAGGTTTTCTCACATGTTTCAGGCTTGCTCTGGCTCCCTGCTTGCTTCCCCACCACGGGGTAAATGGCTGCCCTCTCTGCAGCCCTGCAGCGGGATCGATGAGGTGTTTCTCATCTCCACTCAGGCAATGCTTCCCATTCATCCCAGAGACTGCCCATCTGCTCACTGAGTCCTAAATTCGCCTTCCTGCAGACTAAAAAGACAGCTGGGCTCTTGAATGTTGGGATGTGAGACGGATGGACAGCTGGGAGGGCACAAAGCCCCTGGGCAAGTCAATGGAGAGGACAAAGCAAGAGCACAAGAGCCAGGGCTGCTCCAGCACAGGGTGGGGAACAGAGCCTCCCCAGGATGGTGGGGTCTCTGGCCAAAATCTGCTTGCAGCCAATGGAGAAGTACACCCTGATTGCTGTGCACTGGGAAGGTGGGGATGCCCTGAGTCAATGGAGACCCGGTTCATTGCCCAACTCTGCAATTTTTGTTCCAGGTTCCAGCTGCAGGTCCTTGGGCTGTACAGCTGGAGAAACCATGGCCATTGTGTGGTCACGGGGACTGTGTCCCCAACGCTCAGCAAAACGCCATTTGAAAGGTGTCGGAAATGCTGGCAGGAACTTCTAGAGAAAACTGTGGTGAAAATGCCTTATTTCTTCTTTTGCTTTAGTCACAGCGTTGGTGGAAAAATGTCCCTGCTTTCTCCTCCCCACCCACAATTCCCCATCATTTCTGCAGCAATCTGGCCTCTTCCAGGAATTATTATTATTTAATTATTTTGTGTAAAACCAGCATTTCCCCTGGAAAAAAGCTTTGTGTGGGAGGCTTCTGGACAGCTGTGCTCTCTCTATCGGATGTACACGAACCCAAATCTCTGAGTGAGAGCCGGGGCCAGATGAATACCAGAGCCTACTGACAACGTGCAGCCATTTAGTGCACTGTCATTAAACATATTACTATGAAAAGAGGGGGTGAAGGCTTCAAGGCTCCCAGCCCAATGGGGAGAAGCTCCCCAAAGCTGAGGGTTGTGGTTCCCCACCAATTCATTCACTCCAGGATTGGGTGATGAACTCAGTCCTCTCTTTGCCCAAAACAGGAGAGAAAAGTGGGGTGCGGAGAGTCTGAATCCCTGATGTTTTCTGCCCTTGTGTTCTTGCTGAACATGACCTAATCCTCGCTATTGTTTCCTACTCCACTTGAATTTCCACTTACCCACATTTCCATTCTTGCAGCAGTTCTTAAAATACTTTCTGACCTTTTTACCAGGAAAGAAAGGAGACCTGACAATGGCTTTCTTGTCCGCTTTGGGTAAAGTTCATTCCTTCCCAACATATTTCCTGTTCTATTAATGTAGAACTTAGCAAAGAGAAGAAAAATGTAGAGTTCAGACATTTTCTCGAGGAAAGAGAAGATTTACATATTACAGCCCTTGTTCAGATTGGCCTTCCCCTGCTGTGTTCATGCTTGTGTATTGGGCTGTATTCAATGTATTCAGCCCTCGCCAACATGAGTTTTGTTTAACTACCTGGTAGCAAAACTGGTAACTGCTCAGCATAGGCTCTACCCTTGCTGCTGCCCTTATCCATGGTGGACTGAGACCAGCATGGATCTGCCCAGCCTGGTTTTGGATTTACTTTGGTGCCGTAGTGTTAAAGCAGCCCTCTAAAAAAGAATCACAGCATGCATTAAGTGTAAAACCAGACAGAGGATATAAAAAGCATGCTTCTAAATTTAAACTCTGTTAAAAGCTAATTTAAGCAGCTCATTATACTAAATATGCATGAGGTCCAAATTTGCCAATTAAAAGTTAATTAAACAAAAACTCAGCGAGCTCCAATTTGTCGGTTGAATCCATCTGCTTCCTGCAGCTTCCTGCAGCCCCACAGCTTCAAAGCTCTCCCTGCACTGGGAACCATTCTGTAAGTCATTGCCATCAGACAGCTGTCCAAAACCCCCAAAAAGCCCAGAGCTCACTAAAACCCAGGCACAATTAGCAGCCTCAGCCTTTGGAATCCTGCCCAAACAGCTCATAAGTGGTGGCCCTTCAAGAGATGAAGTCTCTGCGTGCTCTGGTTTGGGGTTATGCCTGCTGCACCTCTTCCCTCTGCCATGTAAGTGCTCATGGGGTGACTAGTGCAAAGGTCCATGCACTTTGCTTTGCAGGAGGCAGTGAGCTCACAGGTGCTGGGCTGTCACACTGGAGCTGCTGTGGTGGAGGCTGCAGTGCTGGCTGCTGTTGGCAGCTCAGCCTGGCTGATCCACGCATGACCAATGGTCACAATATGGGACAATGTTCCGAGGCTCTCCCAGCTGCAGTTGGCAGAACATCACACTTGTGATCAGCCACACCTGGTGTAGGCTTTCTTATTGTGTTAGCTAAGTGGAGCAGCAGTTTTAAAAGGAAAACAACTCTAGATGTCAGCTCGTTCACTTACAGCAGGAGAAGCTGTAAAGCAGAGCCGCCACTGATGCACTGCGGGAGGGTGGGCTCTGCTTTTATCCTGTGTAGTGGGTACTAAATAAAAGGGAGGGAGAACAGGATGCTCAGGTTCTTTGTTGCTAACACCAGGAGTTAGTATGGCTCATGGGTTTGGCGTGTGCAGCTTGAGATCAAAGAAACTCAACTCCAAAATAAGAAAGAAATCCATTTCTGGCCCTCCCTCTCAATCTCGAGCAGCTCCTGTTCTTCAGAGCAGAAGAAAGAAATCCACTAAACTTTCAGCCTGCATTTAAATTTCAAATAGATGCAAATGATTGCTTGACTGTCCGGCCTCTGCTGTCATACAGGCTGCTTTCTGCAGAGCTGAGCACTGTGCATGCAGGGATGTGCACATCCACCCATGGTGACAGCTCTGTGCATCGGGCAGCTGAAAAACTCGAGGGGTGCATGGGAAGTCAGCTCTCACCCTTCTCATCCCACCCTCTGGTTTCTCCAAGCTGGGAGAGCTCCTTCATTTTCAGCACCTGCATTTCTGCAGCTGCCATCTCCCAGCACCGTCCCTACGTTCTGGGTTCTGCTTTGATCTCTCTTTGTCTTCATTTTCTCTGCCACCCATGTGTTTCACAGCTGTAAGCCTTCAACGTTCTTTGTGACTCCCCCCCACCCTTCGCTGTGTGAGTGCTTTTATGCTGCTCCCAGCTGCATTTATCCATCACGAGGGTGGTTTTGCCTCTTGTTTTCAAACAGCAGCACTATGGCCAGCATGTCAACTACATCCAGAATAAGGATGCACTGTGGTGGTGATGGGAAGTGAGCAGCTCCTGGGGATGGCTGCAGGGAGCAGAAATGGTCAGCTGGGTCAGGTAAATGCTTCCCCAGAGCAGGATTAATGTGGCTGTACACCAAGGCTAACCTCAGTTAACCCTGCAAGGTGCCATTGTGGCTCCAAGTGCTCGTGGCCTTGCAGGCAGTGTGTCCATGGAGCTGCTGCAAGGGATGAGAATTGTAGGATCAGCGTAGAATAGAATCAGCACAGAATTTCATTAGCTGGAAGGGACCATTAAAGGCCATCTGGTCTCACTCCCTGCAATGAACAGAGACACCTACAGCTCCCTCAGAGCTCAGAGCCCCTGATGTCTCTCCTGCACTCAGCACTCCCCATCAGGACGCAGTGCTCCAGGTGAGGTCTCAGCACAGAGCAGAGGGGAAGATCCCCTCCCTGCCCTGCTGGCACGCTGCTTTGGATGCAGCCCCGGGTGCAGTTGGCTCTCTGGGCTGTGAGGGCACAGATTCTTGCTCTGTGGGCTGCCCTTGCTGGAAATAAAACCTAGAGGACGTGAGAAACCCTGCAATTGCTCCTTGGCAAGCTTTGTGTCTGCAGAATGGCTTTCACAGCTGTCCATCCTCAGCACTGCCTCCATAGCACATCATCAAGGCGCAGCACAGCAGCACTTCTGGCAGAGCCTCGTGCTGCCTGGATGCAGTGGAGCCCCATGCAGGGGTCAGGAGCCCCCCAGGTGCCCCGAGAAAGGGACTGAAGGTGGGGCCCAAAACACACCAGTACAATTCCAACCTAACAAGGCACCTGTGTTATGCCACAGCAGTCCTTGGAAGTGCTGTGTTTGCAAGGAGGTGTGAGGCTAAATGGGAGAGAGAAAACTGTAAAATCATCCTGTCAAGGCCTAAACCTGGGAGCAGCTGACTGGTAAACAAAGTGCTGCTGGAGCTCCCCAGCACTCTGCCGCTGGCACCAGCCCAAGCTCCTGCCTGCCCCTCGCTGCTCCCGGTGCTCTGCTCTTTATGGGAACCGATTAAAGAACACAATAACGCAGCTGGAGCCTGCAGCCCCACTTCGGTCTGTAACGAGCCTCTTCAAGAAAAATTATTAGTAGTAGACATGGAGAGGACTGGTTTGTTTTACAAGGCTTCAGCGCAGAGTGCTGGCTTTATAAATGAGGCTGTGAGTCAGATCCTTCCTGGCTCTTATGAAAAACCCATCTATTGGAAAACCAACTACCCTTTGTTTATGTAAGCAATCTTATTGCCTGTGGCGATGTCTTAGGGATGCATACTTGATCCCAAATTCTGGCCTTTTATAGTGGCAGACCATTGGGGAGGCAGTGCAGGCCATGAGCGCAGCTATGGGAATTGCAGCTTGGATCTGCATGCTGGCACCAGAACCCTCATCCTCACTGTGAGCCTGGTTGCTGCTGCACCTGCAGTGAACGTGGATGAAGGGATGCACTGCTTTGTAAATGTCTTCTGGACACTGGCTGCCTCTCCACGGCCTTTCTGTTTTGGCAGAGAGGGTTGTGAGCTCAGACCTTCAACTACACATTCCTGTTGGCTATGGATGAAACACGCTGTTGTTCCTAAACTCCAGAAGATTTCCCTGCAAGATGTTGCCCTCCATGAGCAGATGGTGTCTCTCACTGGGCTCTATGGCCAACAGGGATGCTGTTAGAAAGCTTGGGAAGAGTGATAAACTGTTTCCACTTCACTTTTCTGTCCTGGTGGGATCCTGTGTGGTCTGGAAATCTCTGTGTTATTTAATACCTTGTTTTGCACAGGACCCATGCTTCCCAAGGGGGTAGCAGTGATGTGAGTGGGAGGAAGGCAAGCACCACACAGTGCTCTATCTGGGATATGAACGACTGGATCTGATTGTGGCCAGATTCCTATTAGACCCCATCTTAACCGTAAGTGCTCTTTTTCTACCTGCCCCTTCAGAAGTGACACCTCCATCCTCTGAGAGTCCCCAGCCTTAACCCTTCCTGATACTTCACCTTCCCATTAAACCCTTCATTTCCTTTTGGCTCCCAGTGTTTTCCACACAATCATGTTGGTCTAATAAGCCTCCCCTCCTGCTGCTATTTACAGCCACACTGTTTTGATTTCCATGTCGCAGATGTTCTTTTTAATGGATATGTACAGTTGAAAGGAATGGGGATCCAGCTGTGCTGATGGGACAGAAATAGAACCACGTTATCACTCCCGCATCCAGGCATGAAAGGCACAACCAAACTTGCAGAGAAACAAATGGTTTAATGCAGTTTAATGCAAGTCATACCGTTTACAATCTATTACATGGACAAGGACTTGATATGGCCTCGTGTTTAACTTTCTCCATGATACTTTTCTTAGTAGTTATTTCTAGGATGGGCAGTAAGATGCTTGGAGCTCAGGGCTTCCAGAGCCTGGCCAGGACTGGCAGCCTTGGGTCTGTGGTAGGAGCCACCATCCTCTTTCTCTCAGTCCCTCCAGGGGATGCTGTCCTGAGCATCTCTACCAGTGAAGGAACTGGATCAAATGTTAAAGACTACCAAGAAGAAGCTGGGGAGAAATGATCCCATCCTGTTCCAGTGCACAGTGTTTGCAGTGTAAAAGCAGATTGCTTTTTGCATTGAATAAACATGTTCTTGCCTTTTTAGCCTCAGGAATGTACCCCGTTTCAAATTAAGAGTATAAATAGAGCCAGGAAAGACTTCATGTGGCAATAAAAACAGTCTGATACTGACTGAGCTCCCTCCAGGGCCCCTGTGACAGCTCTCCCCTCCTTCATGACTGATTTAAGAAGAAGTTGCTCTAACTCAGTACTTTTTCTTTCGGAAAACTATTTCTGGAATGTCTCTTGCTCCAGCGGGTTATGTAAAGCGACTCCAGCAGCTTGGTGGAGACTCAAAGGCTCAGCTGGAAAAGACCCATTGGATCACTCAGGCCAGAGCTAAACTCTTGCCCATAACCACAGAATCCAGATGCTTTTAGGACAGTCTCCTGTTCACTTTTGCTTTATACTTCTCTTTGCTCCACCAACCAGCCCACTTCTTCCCTTACCCACTGTTGGCTTTCTCTTTGTTCCCTCTTATGTGGAGCTTCTGACACATCCCATCAGCTCATCTGCATGGCAGTGCATCCTGTCCTGCCCTACTGGCTCCCAGCCTGTGCTGCATTCAGCTGCTGACATAGGATTTATTTGCACATATTTTTTATCACCTTCCCTTATAGTTCTGCATTTAGAAGAATGTGACTAAACATGAGATCACAAACAGAGCAATTGTGGTGGCAGTGGCAATTACTTGCACAGGCTGCTGTTGTTGTGCAGTGTAACTGAGCCCACAATTACCTCACACTGCATTCAGAGCTGCATATTGCCATTCGGGACAGCTCTCCACTGCCACTGGTCTAAACAACAAGCAATTTGGCACATGCCCCAATCATTCACCAAGAGAAAGAATGAATATTTGAGGAGATTTCTAATCAGCTTCCCAACATCCTGCCAGCTCTCTCCTGCTTCAGTCGGCCATTAGGGTATGAGAAGGCACATCTGAGGGCATGGCCAAAATGTGGGAAGAGAACTTTCTAACTGCAAAGTGGTGTTGAAAGCAGCTTTCCTTTACTCCTTGTGATACACACCGGATGACTTGACAAATCAAGTGTGCTCTCTCAGAATCAAGTTCTACATTGAAACAGCTAAAGCATAGAGATGCAATACACTGGCATACATATTCTTTTCCAAGAACTCATTAATGTATGTTAGTGTCCTTCTGGCCATGTGTGGTGGGAGCCTATGGTGGCCTTAGACCACAAACTTTCTCCTCATTTTTCCATCATCAGCTCAGTGACTTTTGGCCGATCATGAGCTGTTTTTTCTCCAGTCTGGCAAAGTTCCATTGCTTGCTGCGCCATAATGAGCAACTTTCTATCTCAGTGCACAGCAATATATGTGAAACCCGAGGAAAAAGTCCTTGCACCTGGTGGATGCAAAGAGAAAAGGAATCAGTTGTGAGTCCAGTGCTCGGGTGAAGCAGGATCATTGAGAAAAATGGGGCTGTTTTAGAACTAGCACTTATTGATTCCCTTTGCTAAACTAATTTATGGGTCCTTAGGCTAATACACTGATCCGTATCTAGTTGAAAATTGCCAGTGGGTTCAAAGCAGATATTTAGGGAGGCAAGCACAAAGCACAGCGTGCTCATATAGCACTCATTTCTGGTGGGAGCCGTGATCCCATGCGTGGGTCCCTTGGGACAGCTGGGGATGGTTATGGGCATGCAGTAACAGTGGAGAGATATAAGGGAGACAGCAGCACAGCATCATGCAGGCAGCTCCCCAGCTGCCAGAACCACAGCCTGAGCCACGAGCGTGACAGTGGTGTGTGAATGTACGTACACACATTGTCTGCTAAGAGCATGTGCATGTGAGTTGTCACATACTTTAATCGCATGATCGTGTATTTTGATTTCTACTGGCTAATTGCTTCTTAACACTGATATTCACAGAGAGATTCTCTCCTTTGTTCTTATTTCATTGAAACTGAGACAAGAAAATGTCAAGAAATACCAAAACAAAAGCAAACCTCCTGTAAATGAAGCATTTAGGTGGCACAGTTGACAGAAAAAAGATGGGGAATGTGCCATTATGGATTTAGTGTTGCTGTGAAATCCCCTTCATTTCAAGTTGTAGTTCCTGTACTGTTTTCTGTTTGTTTGATTAATATTTTACAAATTCTGACAGAAAATGCATCCTGTAATGTACAAAAAACAACATCCACTGTAATAAGCAGTCTCCTGAGCCTTCTCTGCTGTGCTGTTACTGCAACTGAATAAAACAGCACTGTCTAAACATCAAGAGGGATTTTATTCTTTTTTGTTGTTGTTTCCTTTATTTTTTTTGCACAGCAGAGTTCTATATGGCAGAGTTATTTAATGGTTATTTCTGAAGCACTTCTGTTAATTTTATTCACACAGCTCGGGCTTGGAGTGGAAAAGAGCTCACATCCCAATTCTGGTGGCTTTTCATGACAGCTCTTCCTCTTGTCCCAGATGTCACTGTCACGCTGGGAGCTTGGAAGCCAGAATGACCCATAGGAGCAGAGCTGGTCAACAGGGCAGACTCTCCACTCTCATCATCCTCAGGGACCAAACCCCAGCTCTGTCCCACTGGCAGCAGTACACAATAAGGCCCCCAAAGCTGCTGTGTTCATTGCAGAATATCCCACCTGCTGATTCATCCCTTCCAACAAAGCGAATCTGTTTTTGGAGCTTTTCATTTCCCCTTTGTGGCTGTCTGGGGGTTCGTGTTGGCCCTGTGATGGTCATGGCTGCTTTTGGCCAACCTCTGCATGGAGATGTGCCCAAATCCACCAAACTTCTTGCACAGCCAAAAGGGGTTTGTCTCACCTCCACCCTTGCCCTGCTCACCCAGGCACCCTGTCCTCACAGTATATGTGAGATACGTCATTCTTTATGCTGATTTTCTGCCAGTTTTGCTGACATGAAAACTACCACCCTCCTTCAAAGCCCTCATGGTCCCCGCTTTACTGAATTATGGTCCAACCAATACACATCAGTGTTGCAGTTGTCCCTGATGGAATCGTATCCACAGCCTTTCCGCTGTGCTCATTTATATCATGCCATGGTTTGGAAGAAAAAAGCTCTCCTTTCTCTCACTGCCACCAGCACACAGCCTGGATGGGTGCACATCTGCAGCGACAGCTGTGATGGGTTATCAGCTGCTTTCGGGTGCTGCTGTCCTCAACCACATGGCAGCTCCCAGGGTGGGATCTGATAAACAGGAGACTCAGAACCCACCACGCAGATTTTAGCTCTGTGTCCATAAATGGCTGGGAAGAGACTGGCAGGAAATCTTACTGAACAAAAGAGGAAATGGAATTGTCATTTGTTGGTGACCTGATTTTTTTTGTTATTATTACAGGTTATTTTGGAGGGAGGAAAAAGGGATGATATTCAGCAATTTGTTGAACTAATGTTATTTCCTGCAGGTATGCTTTTCTTGGCTCCCTCTTGTTTCCCATCAGAATGGAGTGTGCAGAATGCCACCCACAGACACCAGAGGGTAGTACTTAATGCAGCCCTGCTGATGCTCACAGACACGGCGGGGGATTGCTTTCTAGTGCATTGTGGTTTCTAATGCAAGCTTCTTTCTCCTGCTTTGCCAAAGTCTGCTCTTCAGCTCCTCATTCTCGTTTTCTACCCTTAGGCGTGGGAGCACGAGGAGTGTCTCATATGTGCTCCCCGTGTCTCCCAAGCAGAGATGGAGCTCGTGGCAGCCTGGGCACAGGAGAGGGGCTAAGGGTCCCTGCCTGTGCAGCTCCGCAGCTCCTTGCTGCCCAGCCCTGCTCCAGAGGGTCCCCATGGAGCAGAGCAGGGATGGCACCTGGGCTGCACACAGGAGCACACAGCTGTGTCCAGTGGGACGAAACGTGGCTCCTGGCTGTGGAATGCCACTTATTTCCCTCCTTGCTTCATTTGAGTGCAGGAATCTCAGACGGAGAGATAGCGTGGCTGATAACCCTCAGCTCCTCTCAAGCCTCCTGTTTGCAGTGCAGGATGCCTTGTCCTGGAGCAGCTGCCCTCTGTTTTCCAGCTTTCTTGTGAAGTGCCTGCAGGGAATTTTTCTGAAGCCATGTAAGAGCACAGCGGGGGTTTGCAGGGCTCTGAGTGCTGCTGCTCGTCCTTCCATTGCAAATGGGGCCTGTGTGGTCCATCATGTTAAGATCTGGGGCAGCACAGGGCTGCAGACGGAGCAGGATGAGCTCTGCAGAGCCAGAGTGGGATGTGCTCAGGGCTTCCACAGGGTTAGTGCTGGGCTCAGTGGATTGCCAACACCAGACCCCATTTGTGACACTGGGTCCCCGATGGTGCCATGGCCAACCGTGGCTCATCTCTGACTTGGAGTCATGGTAACTCAGGCGGATTAGAGTCTGAAGGAGAGCTCAGAAGAGCTGAAGTGAACACGTACCCCGAGGGAGGGCTGGGAGCAGAGGGTTGCCATGTACAGGCTGCTCTTTTGTTCACTGTGTAGGTTCATAACAGAAGACACTGTTATACTTGTTGTCTGCAAGTCAAGAGGAGGAAGAAGGCTCAGGGGGACCCACCGTGCCAACTGTGACGTGACTGAAAATCATGACACATTCCCCCAGATCATAGACTTGACTTTCTTGTGGTGTCCCCTCTTGAGGAAAGAAACCCAATTATTATTTCACCTTCCATTTCTGTGTTTCCAGGTTCGTGCTTATGTCACAGTTTCCACAGACTGTTCTTTCTCTATTATGAGAATATTTTTAGCTTGACAAAAATGAGGCATTTTACGTAATCCTGTGACTCCTGAAGGACAGAACATCAGCAAAAGTTCAAACATTGCAGGAAAACACGAGCCTTGGCAGCAGCCTTTACTTTTTGAAGTTTCTCCTCTTCCAGCACTTCTGGAGCTTCTGTAACTATTGAATCTAAGCAGGAAAACTGCTCCACATCCATTTGCTCTTTCTGCGTTCCCTTCTCTCACACGGAGCCCTTCTGCCAAATCCACACTTGTGGCAGCGCTGACAAAACCGCTCAAGGATTTCTTGGCATGGATGCTCCAAAAGGCACCAAATCCCATCTGACTCTTTGTTGCAGTTTTAGAACAGGGTCAGTGTGGGGTAGGGCTGGGCCCCAAGTGCAGCGAGCAAAACAGCTGCTGTGGGAACCCAGAAATGAGCTAAAATATCAGCTGGCACTAATCCTGTTTGGCACCGATTTATGATTGGGATCTCCATGAGCTGTGGGGTAACTTCTCCCTGACCCGTCTGCTGCAGTTGGGTGCATTTCGTCCTGCCTCAATGGTGAGAGCTGGGCTGCTCCCAGCACCTGTCCTGCAGTGTGTTGGTGCTGCTGACAGGAAGGATGTGTGGTTGCAACCAGAGAAGGGCACCCACCGGGCCCATCTGTCAGCACAACGCTGGGGGAAAGCTGCTGGCCTGCAGCTGGTCAGTCTGCAGGAAGGAGGGAAAAAGGATCAAAATCTGCAAGGGAGGAGGGGACAGGAGTGGTTATGGCCAAGCTCTGAGAGGGAGAGTGGGGAGGAGCTGGTGAAGATGCTGCTGGGCTGTTGTAACATTGGACTGTCTAGCTAAGGAGCTAAGGGCTGAATGGGGGCTTGTGAGCATGAAGTAGAACCAGTTGGAGAAGTGATGTCACCACACACCAGAGGAAATATGCCTCTAGGAGCAGGTTTGTAGAAGTGAGAAAGTATGGGATGTGAGCAGTTTGTTGGTTGATTTGGTAGAGAGCTCTGTGCTGTTTGTACACTGAAATCCATGAGTAAATGCAGGGGGGTTGGGCAGTAGTTCACTCCTTGCTGCTGGTAGGTTTGCTCAAGTAAATTGCAACACCACTGAGTGACAAAGAGACAACAGACAGCTTCAGTCCTGGCCCTGATGGAGCAGAGCATCTTCAAGAATCACAGCATGACGACCTCCCCCAGGCCTTCAGTTGGACCTCAGGGGCATCCCTTTATCACTGTAATGGGATTGCACGGGGAGTTCGTGGGACACAGTGGGTGCACAGCCTGCCCCTTTGACCCCAAGTCCCAGGATGTCTTCAGCTGGGAGCTGGGAATACAGTGCAAGAGGTGAACTAAAGGTGAACAAGTGAAATCCCCAGTGCCTGTGAGCAATCTGTGCTCTGCAGAGAAATGTGAGACCATTCCAGCTGAACTGGTTCTGCAAGGACATTGTGCACATACCAGGAAAACGAGGAAAACCTTATCATTGCTGCAGCCTTACTGGGCAACTACCTGCAGCTCACAGAACTTCTCCACTTAATGCTCAGCCTGAATCAACCCCGCTGGAGGGTCGCCTCCATGTACTATGGGCACACTTTTGCTGCCCCTGCTGCAAGAGCTGCAGGAGACAACCTGGCAATGTTCTGCAGGAGGATGGCTTATAAAATGAACCCTGCAGACATCCTGGGTCCTTCTCCTGGGTCTCTTACTGCTTGGCATTTCCTGAGTTAGCTGTTTTCTTCACCTAAAGCTCCAGTGTGGAACCATTGGGGTACGCTGCTGAAGTGCCATTTGTACCTGCACTGTTTGCTTCTAGTTTGCTTTGTGCAGAGTGTCCTGAACCTAAAAAAATCTTTCTGCCTTTGACTGCTGTGCATTTCGCACCAATATCTTCCCCCGGGAGATCCCAAGGAGATCTTGTTTGTATTCCAGGTGGGCAGAGGTGTAAAATTAGCACTTTCCTTCCCTCAATATGAGTCACTACCTCAGTGTTTGATTAATTCCCTACTTCTGAAACTCTAAAGAAGCTAAGTGGCTGGAAGCCCTAGAGGAAAGCTGTGGTACAGAAGAAAATAGAAGCAGTAGAACAGCATTGCTTAAATTAGTGGGGCCAGAGGGAAAGCACACCAACCATTTGTTGCTATCAGAATATATGATTTCAGAGCTCACTCCTCTCCCCTTGCAGAAAGGGCATCCCCTTGCCTCAGTGCCTGCAGAGTTCTGCCTGAATCCCACCAGCAATGCTTCCATGGGAGTATCATCCCACTCCATATCAAGTTTGGAGTTACATCACCAACATCACATGTAATGGTGTATGGCAGTGGTGGACCTGTGGGGCACGGCTGCATCCAGCACGGAAAAAGGTGTTACTTGAGTCAGGGATGATTCCAGCACAGAGGAGGCTCTGGATAACATCCAGGCTCTGGATCAGGCCCAGGGCTGGGCTCAGAGCTGCAATGAGGATAAAATTTACCTTGGGGTAAAGACTCAGAATATGCAATATTTACACTTGGAAAAGCAGATCCCCAGCTGAGGGAAATGGCTGCAGTGTCTCAAGTTGTGGTGGTGTGCGCCAGTTGAGGCTCTGCCCTGAGGCTATGAAAGGTGTTGAAATGGAGCCAAGGCCGGGTTTTGGCCATCTGCTTGGCTGGGGCCGGGGGGCTGCATTTGCCATTAGTGTTTTGTGAAACATAAAACAAGAGTTGAGGTCGTCTCTGGTCTTCATTAACACATGGAAAAGCCGGGGGGAATATCACATCTGACTATGGGGCCAGCACGAGTCAGCAGAGGATCTAACGTTTCAGTTCCCACTCAGGAAAACCCAACGGCTTTGTTTCAGCTCCGACTGCTCATTCCAAAATCAACCGAGACAACCAGTTATTGTGAAAAAAGTCCTTTGCCAACGAAACCATCTGAAAAGGTTCATTCTTTTCTCTTTGGGGATTTTCATCTTTTTCTTTTTTTGGTCTGCACTCGATCTGTGAATTTCACAGCAGAAAATGAACTCTTGGAACTACTCCTTACGTCCTCAGTCCCTCACATTCACACATTCTTGATAAATGATGTGGTTTGATGAGTTTCTCCTGGTCTCAGCTTTGACCTGAACTTCTCCTGATCTGATCCTTGGAAAGATAGATCCTTAATTGATGTTATTAGTGGAGCATCGATGCCGGTGCAATTATCGTGCTTTCTATCAGCACTGACACAGCTGTGAGCAGTCAGTTGTGTTTGAATCAGGAAGTTCTTGCCCAGTTCCCAGGAAAATTACCTCCACAAACAAAACCAGAGTAACTCCTACAACATGGTTTCCTTCAAAAGTGAATGTGCCACCCCCTGGAAGCATTCAGATGGATGTCCATGTGATATATGGTGTCTGCTGAAATTGCTCATTTGGTTCCCAGCCAGAAAGACCCAAATATAGAGAGGAGCTTGTTTGTGTTCAGCCCCATGAAAGCATTCTCTGCACTCCGGCGTACGCTGAGCCACTCAGTACTGTGCAAATTGGATCCTGCTTCTCCCACTGCTCCGGGGAGGGAAGGAGCAAACAAAGACAAATAAAAGCAAATGCACATCTCAATCAGCTTTGCCTCCCCGGGAAAGGAAACACAAGAAGAAAGCAAACAGCAGGCGCCCTTATGTGCTACGGACATCACCACTCAGGTTTGGGGCTGCTGAGAGCTCAGGAATTACAGCTGTGGGTGGGTAGGAAACCCAGCAGCCTCGGATTCTCAATCCCTGTCCGGTCCTCACAAATTCCTGAAATGCTTTGGTTACAGCAGCTGAGAAAACAAAACAAAACACAATTCACCTCCGTCCTGAGAGGAAGTAGGAGAATTTCTTGGTGTTTTGAGAGGTAGAACTGACAATAACAAGAAGCAAACAGGCCAGCTGTGCAGGAAAGTTGTGCGACAGGGTTAGTGCAGAGCCATCATCGCGTAACTGAGTGTTAGAGCTGCGCTAAAAGTGCTCTGTGTGGCTTTGCTGAATGTTTTTGGAGGATCCTGATGCTGCTTTGCTGGAAGCTCTGCTCCCAGGTGCTGCCCTCTCATGGTGAGGAGCACAGCCCCGGGACTGACATCAGAGCAAATGGTGGTGGGCTTTTCAAGACCCCAGGTTTGATGCCGGTGACAGTGCTCCATCTCTCTTGGCACCAGGATTATGCTGAAAGCCATTGATGGGCACTACAAGCAACCAGGGACAGAGCAGCCCTGTGAGGCTCTCCTGCTCCTGCTTGCCTCAGTGGAGGACTAATGCCTCCTGGTGGTCCCAAACACATCTCGCTAATGGCACAAGAGTGGGCCTGTACCTTTCCAGTGCTAACAAGGTCGTCTGGCTGCTGGGATGCATGGGGACGGTACCAGAAGCATCCCATCCCTATCTGCAGTTCATGCGGAAATGCTCTGGGCACCAAGTGGGATGACGATGAAAAATACTGTAAACATGAAGAAAACCTGAAGATCTGGAGGAAAAATGATGCAGTTCTGTACAACAGGATTCAGGGTCAGTAGAGATGTTTGGTGCTGGGACAGCTCTGTGGGAGAAGAGACTGGAGGGTGAGTGTTTCATCAGCCCAGTGGCAGGAGTTCCAACAGAACTTAATAGCTGGTCTAACCAGCATAATTAGGTTGTCAAATCTGGTGAAAGGCAGCTATGGAGTGAGCACATGAAGTGCTGCCTGCAGAATTTGCCCTGCTGCTGTTTGCAATGTGCCATTGCCAAGGACTTTGGGCAGAGGTTTGAGCTGTGTGCTAGTGATGGGAAGGCTGTACTGCACTGAGATCACTGTACTCCATCCCCGTTCTGTCATAACAAGTTTAAGGTAAGCTGGGTTCCAGTGACTCAGGAGAATGAAAAGAATTGAAGGAAAACAAAGAGAAATTCAAAGGTTTCATCAGAAATCGATTGAAGTCTCGATCATTTGCTGTGAGCACACCCAATGGCCTTTGTGACAGCCATTTTTCTGAGCACAAAAGCCACTTTGAATGACACAGGAATCCTTACCAACCTGCAAGAATCAAGGAGCATCCTGCCAAAACCCTTTGTCATGAAACAAATTATGAAAGGCTATAAATAGATGACCATTATTAGAGCAACTGAGCTGCCTAACTAGGCTCACTGCACAGGGAATGAGCTGCCTCCCAGCAGGCAGGAGGGAGGCCAAGCAATCAACAGGTCCATTGCACGCTACCCAGGGTGGAGGAGAAAACAAGCTCACAGTCATTACCTCCTGCTTCTGCAAGCAGAGGAAGCATTTGGAGAAACAAGTTATTGGTAGAAATAGACATGGATGGGCACATGTATTCCCTGTGGTGAGCAGGGGACAGGAGGGGAGCTCGTGGCTCACACAGCCCAGTGGTTATCCAGCTCCTTCATGGGTTTGCTCCTCCCATTGCTGGGGTTGTTTGAAAACACGACTGCTCTGCTTGATAGAGATGTCCTGCTGAATTCCAGCCGGGTATATTTATTCTTGCTGATGTCATAATTTTGTTTCAACTGTTCTTTTCCTCCTGGTTGTTCACACCTGCAGTATTTATATGAAATTGTCTATTTTCCTTCAGTCTTTTTGTTGCGAGGCTCAGCACAAGATACTCCTGAAACTCCTTGCTGATGGCACAGCCTCTGTGAAAGCCATTTTTGCATCAGGCTTATATTTCGTGTTATGTATCGCAGCAGGACTGCTGGAAGAGAAGGAGTTTTTACATTGATACTAAGTGTTGTATAGACTAAGAATTCAGCAAAACATATCCTGACCATTTATCAACTGTGCAGAGATGAGAGGCATTAATTTTTCAGAGGATCATTTCCATCACTGTTGGGCTCAGCTGAGCTGGAGTTGGAAGCCAGAGCGCAGAAGTGACTGTGAGCAATGAGGATGCTTTTGGCTCTTGCTCAGTGGTATCATATGAAAGTGAAATAAAGAGATAAGCCAGAATGAGGGGCAGGGTAAACAGGCACATAGCCACAACAGTCTGGAGACAAATTCCCTTTTAGTAAAACACTATCAGGACTTTCCATTTTCCAGTATCTTGGGTTAAAATAACAATAACTTGTACTAGTCTATTAGGCTACGGATTAGTGGGAACCCTGCTGAGTTTTGTTTCTTTAGCCTTGCTGTGACATATGCAGAGGAAATTCCTGCAGGTCACTTCTATTGTGGAGAGAATGCATCAGCCCAAGAGCAGAATGTACTCTTTGCTTTGGGAAAGCAGAGCTGCAAGGGAGTGGGATGAAGGGAACCACTGGGCTCTGTGTCCTCAGTGGCACCCAACATCCACCTCCACAGGGCAGATGAGTTCAGACCTGCGAGCCTTCTTTTTCTGTCCTCTGGATGGAAAAGTCCCTTTTCAGGTCCTGAAATGTCCTTTCACTTCACTGGTTTGGATCATTTTGAAGGAAGAAAATGGGAAATCTATTTGAAAACGAGCAAAACATCTGGGAAATGTGTCAGTGCAGGATGCGATACCCCACAAATCTGAACTGCAACACCCTGAGCTCAGGATACAACCCAGCTTTCATTCCTTGCCTTCTCTTTTTCTTAAAAATGGGAACTTTCTCACACCCTCCCCAATAAACTCCGCAGAAGACCAACATCACTTCTCCTCCACACCTCATATTTATTATTTCACAGCCAACTCTGTAATTGCTGAGCTCTGGAGATGTAATTTGATTGGTGTGCTGAAGTATGAGGAAATGAACCAGATCTGTCTGGGTTTCCAGCAGCTATTTCAGCTTCTCTCATCAATGAGCTTTACAAAGTGTGCGGGATTTGTTATTAGTTTTTTTTCCTATCTCTCATTTCTGTACTTTAATAACATTTCACTTCTCTCACTCAATGACTTAACTCTGACCACTGCTGTTTCTCGAGGCTTCTTGCTGCTGTCCTTTGGTGTAGGTGCTCTGTGATGCATTTCACTTAAGCTGGGATGCTTGCAAAAATGATGCAAGCATTCCTTTGGGGAAAAAAGGAAAGAATACGGCTGGAGGTCTTTGCAAGATGAAGGGGAACCCCAGGCTCCAGTGAGATTTGAACTCACGACCCCTGGTTTACTAGACCAGTGCTCTAACCCCTGAGCTATGGAGCCTTTGCTTTTTTGGGTTTTTTTCACTGCTAAACATTTCATATCATAATTCTCTCCATGAATTTTGCTGCAGTCACATTGGATGCATGAAGCCAAGTGAGCATCAAGCACAAATCTGGCCTCCAGTTTTCCTTGTTTCTGTGAGTTTGAAGCCAAGTTCCACAGCAACCAAACTTTAAAAAAATGTTTTTTCTATTTTTCCAGATGTGGGGCTGAAATACTGGCAAGAATGGAGTAAATGTGAAGGGAGCCAGAAGCAGATGGGGCGGGACAGGGCTTAGTACGTAGCATTTGACCAAGCACAGGGCAACAAGAAACCTGTTATCCTCAATGGTAGCATAAAAGTGGTAAAGATGAGTTGTCCCAGGCTGGTTGGGTGAGCCATGTCCAGTCTCAGTGTGGTGCACTGAGCTTTCCCTTGGGTGATTTTCAAGCACAGAAGAAATCGAGCTCCATCCTCACAGAGCCCCGTGTGCCTCAGTGTCGTGTCAAAGAGGCGAGTCCTACAAAGCTGGGGTAGAGAAACCCACTCTGCTGGACCCCAAATTTAAGGGCAAAGTTTATGGAGACAGCCTGGATAAGGTCAGGGAGAGGACGGTGGTGGTGCATGGAGTCCCAAGGCAATGAAACCTTTTGTGGTAGGGAAAGCATAGGGCCATAACTAAAGAGGGTGCTGAGATCCAGTCTTAGTCAGAAGATGCACAAAGGAAAACATCAGTAGGAATAGCCAAAGGGTGCTCAGAATAAGCCACATTGTATCTATTATTCCCAGTCTTTTTGTGGAAGAAAATTGCTCTCTTTGAAAGAAATCGGAAATTAAGGCTGTCCATCCTTCCAAGCATAGAAAAACACAAACCCTCATTAGGTGGGCTGAAAAGCAATTCTCAGGCCTTTATCTGACACACTAAGAGCATGGCTCTGCCTATAGCATTCAGGGAGAAATGATGAATTACCTGGCATGGGTTCAGCGCCTCAGCCTGGCATTGGGCAAACACACAAAGAAGCTGGAAGCCAATCATCTGACTTTGTCCAGACCCTGCCTAAAGGAGCCCTTCAGGGATACGGTGAGGACATACAACAATAAAATAATTCTCAGCATCCCATGCAAGGACATGTGCTTGGAGCACGGCTTGCAGAAGCAGCTGGGCTCATAGCGTGGGAGCACATGGCTGAGCCATGAGAGGCACTGGCTGGCAGAAGGAAATAGGGGACACTGTTTGGTACAGGCTGTTTTCAGACTCTGCTTTGAACAATAATACAGTTTAAATGTGTACAGATGTTGGAAGCCTTTTGATGAGAAGTTAATACTTCTGCTACTAAAGAGTGATAGGGTGGGGCAAATGGGAAAGGCTTGCTGGTACAGAACTGCATTGTAAAGGTTGTCAAGCCCTGTCCCAGCACACAGGAGGTTTGCATCTTGCCTTGTGACCACTGCTCCAAGCAGGACATCCTCAGGATGAGGATGAAGGATGCAAGTCTTGCAGTTGCCTCTTTTTTACCCTCAGCACTATTATAAATATCTTCATTTCCACGGCCTAGGGGTGAATCTGCCTCTTTCATGGAATTGTTTGAATTGAAAGGGACCCTAAAATGCCATCTGGTCCAAACCTCTGTGATAAACAGGGATACCCACAGCTCTACCAGTGCTCAGAGACACCCCTAACCCAGCCTTGAATGCCTTCAGAGGTGGAACATCCACAACCACTCTGGGCAAAAGTCCTTGGCCAAGTCCTTCAGGAAGGGCTGCCCAGGGTCGTTCTGTTAATGGCAGTATCAGTGCTGGATTTTCTTGTTCTGTGTGAGTTACACTAATGAGAAGCTGCCTCGTGATTTGCTCTTTGCTGTCTGCTGTGGTGGGCTGCCTGGATCCAAACTGCATTTACAGCCTGGTTTCTACTCCAAGAAGCACCTGACCACCAAAACATCCGGAGCTCTACCCCAGCTCTTCTACAGGAGATGCTTCTCCAGTTCAAAACCAGCACTAATAAATCACGAGTGAGGATGATATTTAAGTTCACTGCTGACATAGTTCAGCTTTTCTTCTGGAATAGAGCCTTCTTCATGCAGCAAGGGGCAGAACCACCGGTGTCCCTCTGGCTCTCTGCTGGCTGCTCTTTGCTCCTGGAGCACCACTGTGACCAGAACTGATTACTGTCACTTAAACCTTCTCTTTTTAGCTGCAACAACGACAAAAAATATCACCTGACCACTTTGGCAATAGCAGCACAGGGACAGACCCCAGTGCCTATTGCAGATTTCTAGCACCAACCCCCCCCCATCTTTTATGTTGTTTCTCCTCTACCTGATGGTTCCCATCTGCATTCTTGGCTTTTTTTTCTGATCTAGACTTCCTGATGGTGCCTTTGAGCTGTCCCAGTTTCACCTATGAGATGTGGAGCATGAAAAACAAAACTTGACAGTTGAAATGCTTCTGCTTTTTATGGGAAATAAAAGCTACCACTGCTTTTACCCAGAGCTGAGGGAAATTGCTACAAAGTGGACATGTTTGTGTACCACAAATTGGACCTTATTGGCACGAATCAGGGATAATTTTAGCAATCTTCAAAAATATATCCTGAATAAAAGTCATATAAAGGGAGTCACAGGACGGTGACCTCCTGCTGCTATCTATGGGCCAAAGCTCAGCAATGGGCACCGTCTCTTGCAATAAAGTAACAAAGCCAAGCTCAGATGTTTGTTTTCCACAGCTGGAAAGATCCGTCCTGAAGTAACACCAAGCTTTGGTAACATTATTTACAGGGCTATTTATCTACAGCAAAATAAAGTGTTACATCACATTGATTTTCTGGCAAACCAACAATAACAGCCCATTGGAGCCCAGCTTTCAACTCAGATTTTGTGATGCTGCAGACAGGAGACCATCTCATATACAAACAAAGGCTGGGAAACGTGTTGGACTCTGCAGACTGAACACATAGGCCCCAGTTATCATTCGATCAGAAGACAATAAGCTGTATATGCAACCAATTATAAGAAACCTGTCCATTTTCAGCAGTGCATTTGATCCAATGCATGGAGAAGGAAAAAAAACCATATTCTGTTCTTGCACTTGAACCCGTATTTGAAAGATTATCTAAATTGCATTATGTATATATATGTATATATTATATACATATAATTCATTCCAACAGTGGGCAGACAAAGCTAGCTAAGGGAAAGCTGAAAAGATGAATGCAGTATTTTGTGGACCTGGGGCTGCTCCTGTCCTTAAAAGGACACCTGGAGTCTGGGTTGATTCTCCCGGCTGCAACCACTGTAAAGTTTTCTTGGGAGTCAGAAAGAGTTTGAGCTCTGGAAAACTTGTCTTATATTTGGAAGAAACATCTTGCTCCAAGGGTGCCCGCTTTGTTCCCCGTGCTGAGAGAACACAAGTCATTTCTGGAATGCAGCTGCCCCTCTTCAGGCGGTGCTAACTGCTCCCTGGAGTCCCCCTTGGAACACAAAGCTGGCCGAAATTTTGCCCTTGACCCACTTCAGATTAGCAAAGAGCAAAATCTGACTTCTTCTGAGAAGGGAGCAGAGCTGTCAGTGCTGGTTCTGCCGGGTGAGATTAGCAGGCACGAGTCAAAGGCCGCCTTTCCAAGAATTTACAAGAACACTTTCACAACCTATTAAAAATTATATTTCTTAGTATCGTATCAAGCACTTCCAGTGCCCCAGAAGGATGCAGTTTTATGGGGTTTGGTGCTCCAGCTGGCACCTTCTACACCCCATCTGCATTTAGCAGGTCCATCAGCTCCATGGACACTCCCAGACCTGTCGGGCAGCCGCAGCTCAGCCCAGTGCCACCACCGCAGGCAGATGGTGCCCATCACATCCCGATGCCCCCGGTGTTCGGGCAGAGCCAGAGCCTCTAACGAGCTCTGTCATTGTCCGGGAACAAAACCACCGCTAATGACAACCATTAGCACCTGTCAGCACAACGGCCTATAATAGAGGAAGATGTTTTATAGGCAGATGCCCTTAATTACAGATAAGTTGCTAAGCTACGGGCACTTAACTATTTCTGAGCCATGCCGCTTTTCGCTGCAGAAGAAAAATGACTTCAGTTTATTGAGTAAACCTCGATGCTGCTCTGTACGTTAATCACAGCAGAGGAAATAATGGTAGTTTCCTGTCCTCGAGATGAGAGACGCAGCATGTCACGGCCTCTCACGCAGTAATTGCTGGGATAGGTTAATAATGTAAGTGCATAAAAGTAGGGATTTACGCTTCTGTTCTACATGAGCAACTGCTTCAGCAGATGCAGATGTAGGAGCTGTGCTGCTTCATCGCTGTAAAGCACAGCTGTTCAGTGAGAAAATAAGCAAATGTTGCCACTGTCATTTTGGTGTGTCACAAATCAGGCCCGTAAGTGCCGGTTCCTTCCATGCCAGCGCCCATCTTCCATCCCCGTGCGGCTCTTCACCAACTACTCCACGTCTGATGGAAGGTTGGGGGAAGCACAGCACTACACCTCACCACAACCTCCTGTCAGGGAGTTGTACAGAGCAATAAAGTCTCTCCTGACCATCTTCTGCCCATGCAGAATGACCAGAGGTCCCTTAGCGGCACACAGCCTCGTTTCTGGTCTCGTACTGGGCAAAACTCCCTCCAAGTCTCCTGGAAAAGCTGTCGTTCATTATTTCTCATGGTATTAAAAAGAACAACCAGCATGTTTTCTTTCCTTCTTGGCTTGCACCATTCTAATGACCCCATTAAGAGCAAGATAAACAAAAACCTTCAGCACACCGAAATGACTGGGATGAAGGAGCCAAAGGAGCATTTGGTTTGCCTCCATTTATGTAATTGGTTGCCCAGAGTTCAGTGGCTTGCACTGAATCCATTGTTAATCCTGTCAATTAGAAGATAGCATGTTGCAAGAAGCACCCCAGACTTTCCGTGGCTTGCTGTGTGCTGTTCACACCATTAAATCCATGCTTGAGGGGGGTCTGGCTTGTATTCCTGTGGACAAGCAACATCTGGGGACAATTAAGACATCTGACAATCTGCCCTCCAGTTTGGGGCAGTGTCTCACAGAGGGACACATTCCCTGCTTTGTCCGGAGTTGTGCAACGTGCCAGAAGTGCCCCAAATCCGGAGCTTTGTCTTTGTTACCATCACGTTGTGCTTTGGGTGACTGTTGGCCAGGAAGCACCGCAGCTGCCTTTCTCTTCTGCAATCCCTCGCAGAGAAATAAATTTAGTTAAGTAATAAAGTAATTTAGAAGAAGTATGTCAGTAAATAAAGTGATTTCAGGGATTTAACGAGCAAAGAATGGCACCAAAGGAAATGTGTCTTGGTCACAATCATCAAGCTTAAATTATGGTGAAGAGACAAAGCATTCTTTATTTGAAAAGGCAAGGACCCCACGGTCCTTCTGGCACTGAGGGTTACCCAGAACAACCAGCCTGAGGGCTGCCCACCAAAGCAGAAGCAGCTCTGTGACCTGGGGTGTCTCTTTTTGTGGGTGCCATCACCAGCAAATAGGCGGCTGTAGTAGGAATGGTAAAGCTCACAGTGAGCCAGCAGCAAAATAAACACTCCGGGGACTAACGTGGAATCAATAACTCTTCACACAAGCAGAGAAGCAGATGGTGTCTAAATCAATTACAGTGTACTTAGGGGTGTGTATGGGAGATTGGTAATCACAGCCTGAACCTCTGATTAATCAGCTGAGGCAAGTATGGGGTCAGCTGTGGGAGCACAGGTGAGAGTGATGGAGCTGTGCTCCCGGGAGGGGTGGAGCTCGACTCCATCCCCTCTGAGACCTCATTTAAGGGCTGACCCCCACTGAAGCAGTATCCCTTGGAGACTGCTCACCAGTGAGGACTGCCCCAGCTTCTTCAGCCAAGGCACCACCACTGGTGAGTTTTCCTTTACTTATATTTACTTATACCTTCTGTACATTTGTTACCATCTGTATATTAATAACCAATACAGGGGTGTTTGCCTATCATTCAGAGCACAACGTGATGGGATTGTGGGGGTCTTAATATCTCTATTTAGTTGACCTCTGAAATGCTGTCCATGTTTAGGCTGGGCCACCTTACAGCCATTGCCTGGACTGTTTGGCATGGACAGGCCCGCTATGGGTATTGCCCACCCCTGCCTGCCCCCTGGGCCTCCTTCAGCACATCTGGGTCCTGAAACAACACAAGGGACTGCAAGCACCCAGCTCTGCTTGAAGCCACTCCTGAAGGCAGGGCTGCCTTTCCAGGTACAATGAGACCAGCTCTTTGTTTCTGGTGATGGCAGAAGAAGGGGATGGACTGCAGGAAGCTGTCTGAGGGTTCCTCCATTGCAGCCCCTCCTGTCTGACTCCCCTCAGTGCCCCAGTCTGACTGTAGCCTAGGAAATATCCTAGATCCTGTCCTAAAGCATCAGCATAACGTTTGTATGGCAAGAGTGCCCTCTAGTGCAGGAGAAGCTCACTCTCCATCACTCCAACCTCTGCATGCCCCAAAAAAGGATCCCGGCCTCACTCCTTACAGTGAACATATCCCATGGGCACCCCACATGGCCAAACTGCTGATGCCTTTGCCACGGGAATGTGGCACATAAGGACAAGTACCCATGGGCATCACCAATGGGTTCTGACGATTTTCTATGCTGTTTTAGGTTTGGTTTTTTTGGCCATGCTAATTGTAAGGTGCTTTGGAGGTGAACCTTCTGGTCTTGTGTATCCCAGGCATTGTTTCCTCCTCAAGCAAAACACTGAGCATCCTGAAGAGCTATCCTTAGAAAACTCATTGCTGAGATGGTGTAAGCTGACATTACCTGGTTAATGGAAGGGGGGGCATATAAACAGGAGGAGGAATGGCTGTTTATGAGGATGGACAGTGATAGGACAAGGGGGAATGGTTTTAAACTGAGACAGGGGAGGTTTAGGTTGGATCTTAGGAGGAAGTTTTTCATGCAGAGGGTGGTGTCGCACTGAACAGGTTGCCCAAGGAGGCTGTGGATGCCCCATCCCTGCAGACATTTAAGGCCAGCCTGGATGTGGCTCTGGGCAGCAGGGGGTTGGAACTGGATGAGCACTGTGGGCCTTTGCAACCCAGGGCATTCTGTGATTCTATGAAGACACTGAAAGGTGTGACTGAAGTGGGCAGGCTGGAGGCAGCTTTGCCTCCTGAGGATCTGCTTGAAGTTTCACAGCAAATTTTCTTCTGCTGTCCATTTTGTGAGATGTTTCTTTGTGGCTTTTTCCAATGTCCATAACCCACTAAGGACAGGTGCGGTGCTTTTACTAGCGACACCACAGCCCAGAAGTGATTCAGTGCAAAGAGGATCCAAGGGCGTTAGCTAAATTTCCTTCAAAAATCCCTAACTGAAGCTGCCCTAAATGATGCCATTTAGACTTAATGTGACAGCGTCTGTGCAAATTACATTTTCCCAATTGTTGGTTCCTCCTGAATTTGGGAGCATGTTAATTTTCTAGAGCAGCTAAATAGTTTCCTCTGATGATTAAAAAATGAATAGTAATAGCAGTGCCTGCCTTCCCGAGGCTCATGTAGGACTTACCAGCAAGAAATTAAACACAGTAGGAAATTCCTTGAAAGAGTCAGAAAACAAATGGTTGATACGATCTCTCCTCCCTCCCGGCTCTGTGATCTGCTTTTAGAATGATTATTAAACACAGCAAAATTCATTTGGTGCTGTAACATGAACAAGACAAATTACAGTCTCTGGAGCTCGGTTAATTGCTAAAGAACATACTGACCCTCTGTGGGTTCATCAGTTATGGTAACTAATGAAATGAAACGAAAGCCTGACTGAGGGTCTGCAGCAATGCTATCCTCCTGCTGTGTGTGGAGGGTGCCAGCCCAGCCCTGTGTGCTCAGAGGTAGATGAGGTGGAATGAAACCTCTGCACCCCTCTATTGGGCAAAATAAAAAACTGTGGATGCTCAGGACCTGATGAGGATGAGTAGTTTGGTGATTGCTTTTACCACAGTTATCCTAGAGGACTCTGCTGAGACACTGAGTCTTACTGCATGTTTGGATGGATGGAGTCTTTGGGTGTCTGGGGAGGAGGCTTCTGGTTGTAAGCAGATTTATGCACACCTGAAGTGAAGCATCTTCTTGTCATCTACCTTCTGCATATGTAAGAACTGTAATCTACATTGTCTCAGTAGCTAATGGACACCTTCCCATCAGAGCTCAGCTGGTCAGATGCAGTGGCTGTAAGAGGAGTGCTGTGCACCAGAGGAATGATGATGAATGTCACAGTGGCTTACAGTGCTGAGTACAGTTTCACAAACAGATTCATTTCTCTGTGTTCTTGAAAGCACGAACACATTATTTTTTGTTTCTTTTTTTTCCTCCTTTCTTTTTCTCCGCTGTGTTCTGCTGGGCTGAGACGCAAAATTATTAATAGAAGAGATCATTAATTTTATGATATTTCATTATTCAATTATTTCCTCCATTATTCTTCCACATTAAATCTGAATAATTTATTCAGTGAATTTTGCAAGCAAAATGTTCAGTGCATAATTTTCTCCTTTGTTAATATTCTCCTGGTTCTAATTGTCCGTGAGAATTTGATCTACAAAGGAACAAACTGAAGACAAAAGACCCAACATGGTGCTGTGCAAGGCACAACTGTTTGTGGTTGCTCCTTGTTTGTGCTCTCACCATGCCTGGCAGTAGGAGGCAATGGGGCAATGTAGCATGGGAGCCAGCTGCAGCTCGTGGTGCACGTAAGCAATGTCACTCCATTTGGAAATGGAGAACCAAGCATTGGAAAATGTGGAGTAGGAAAGTGGTGACATACTTGACTGTCTTCTTCCAGACTGCCCTCTCTGATCCTGTGCAAAGAGCTTTTATCACCTGAGAGGACATCGGTATGAGAACACAACAGCCAACTTCCCACTCTGTGCATCAGACTCATGTTGACCTCTACTGGAAGCCCTGGGAATGGAAGGAGGCAGGCTGGAGATTTTTGATCAACTTTAACTCGTCCTGGTCTCCCCTCAGAGCAGTTGCTCACAAATGTGTGCGCTGTCAAAAAGTGATGGCATGAAGAAGGTGTGCCTGTGAAGCAAGGGGTATCGTTCCTGGTACAGCAGGGCTTACCAAGGTAAAGAGACACGATCAGATTTTGGGGTTGAGTGTCTGACTGTAACTCTCCAGATCCCATCTGAAAATTCAAAGGTAACGTGTTCATGTCGACTGAAAATGGAGTCACAAATGCACGAAGAAAGATATTTTGGTGCTTTTGAAACCTGCTCTCAAATAGCTGAGGAGGGCTGGGAGCTGCTGAACAAGGGCTGCTTCTGCTGAGAAGAATGAATGAAATGCTTTCAAACGGCAGATCAGAAAACAGTCCATAACAAACTTTTTGGTCTGGATAATCATTCAAGCAAAAACGTTGGGGAACTTTTGGAATTCACTCTTGCTTCTATGAAAGCTCAACCATTGCTGGGATCTTTTTAGAAAATACAGTGATTTCTCAGAATGTCCCACTTAAAAACCACAAGTGAACTGAGCCCTTTTGTTTTCATTAGAAACCATTGACCAAACAGCCACCTCGTGTTTACTCAGCTCAGCTGCCTGTGCTGTTTTATAGACAATATCCCTCCAAAATAGGGCACAGTTCTCAGTATTAAGAGACTGTTGGAGCCACGATGAACTCAGTGCTGGCATCGTAACAGTTACAGTTCAGGGAGCAGCGTTTTTCTTAGCCCAGTCAATAAATTTGTGGTAGAAACAGTGGTAGCATGGAGTGGTAAAAATAGAGTCCCACAAATGTAAGTTTTCCATGGTAAAAGCTAATAACTACTATTTTCTAAAATAACAGCTCAGTGCTTACCAGCTCAGCAGAAACATACAGGCTGTATCAATGCAGTGCAGGTCTCCCACCAGCCCCGCTTGGGCAAAAGCATCCAGAAATATACCTGCCTCCAATGGCCTGGAAGTTTGCACGCCCAGGACACAAAGAACGATGGTGCTGCAGTGAAACCCAAGCGCTCTGGCAACCCGCAGAGCTGTGGCACCAGCTGGCAATCCCTGTGCCAAGTCCTGCAGAGCATTAGGGCAGTCACAGCTCCAGTGCTGGCCTGCCAGGAATGTCTCCAGCCACGTTGTCCCTTGGTGGTTTGTGGTTTGCAATGGCTATTTGGAGAGGCCATCACAAACCAGCCTGGAGCCTGTATCTCTCCAGGGAACTTTGGTTTCTGCTCTGTGTTATCTGACTGAGCTGGTGCCTCTGCTTTAGTCCAGTGGGTCTTTTTCAGCAGATCTGGGGCTGCCCTGAGCTTTGTGAGGCTGACCAGGAGAAAATCCTTCCAAAGTGTTTGTTCTGAGGGGAGCTGCCTTCCCTGCTGGCAGCTGGTGTTGCTTTGTTGGTGTTTATGATGCTGGAGATCCTGGGCTGGATGGAGAAGATACCCACACACATTAAGCTGAGTTCCCTCAGAGGGAAACCTTGTACTTTTATAAGTCACTAGGGGAAAAAAAGGTAGATGAAATATGATATTTTCTATGCATCATAGAATCTACCTTTATTCTGACCTTGTTGAATGGATCGAGACCCATGCTCTGACAAACAGCACTGCAATATGTTTGCAGTGGGCTGTAAATGTACAGCTTCTAAGATGATGCTTGCTGGCATATTCTTGCTACCAGACCTATTGGCTCTCAGGGTGAGCACTGTAATTCTCTTGAATGGATTTTAAGTTGACTCAGTCTATGCAGGAAGGCAGGTTTAAGCAGCTGATGCAATGAACTACTGTATCTTGATATCAGATCTGATTCCAGAAATGAGGATGTCTCCTTATCTTATAATTTACCCAGGAAAAAGAGATGTAAGAAGCAAAGGTGCTCCTTGACAGATGAACAGCATTCTTTCTTTTACTTTAGAAGTACTGCTTGGGGTTTTGAAAATATCATTTAGGAAATACAAATAGATCTACTGCCATTCAAAATTCATACTGGGAAACTTCTAAAAACTGTGTTCAGACACTCAAATAATCTGCCTCTGTATTATAGTTTTGTGAAGAGATGGATGGTTACAAATGAGCTTATCTGGAAAGAAAATTCATCCATCAATAGCTCTGAGAAATTATAAACTATCATCTTAGACTCTGAATTGCATTGTCATTTTCCAGTACAGTGCTTAAACTAAACACGCTGGTGATGAAATCATTTGTTCGTATCGTCTTGTGTTGGACACAGTGTCCAGGAGAATGCAGCATGTTAGGACACGAAGGGCAGTGCATGCAGCCAGGCAGGAATTAGCTCTTGGCCTCTGCACATATAATGTCTTAAATACAGCATTTATTAGCAGCAGTAGCAGGGAAAGGCAGAGTTTGGGCACAGTGGCCGTGACTGTGTAATTTTAATAGACTCTTAATTTCAGTTTTTCCAGCTTAACTGTGTTCTAAATCACCCCTTAAGCTTACAGCCTAGTGATCTCTGTAACCACACGAGTACAAAGCAGAATTAGATTATTGCTCCGTGCTCACTGAGCCTTACAACCTCAAAAGCACAAAACGGGGACTCAGTGCAGCATCTTCACGGGATCTTCTCTGCCTGTTTCCCTGTTCTCCAAGGAAGGAAACAATATTTGTGGTGGGTGGTGTGAGAGTCTCCCCACACAGGGCTCGGTGGAGCTGAGCCGCACCTCCCTGCTGTGCCCTGGGAAGGATGGAGATGCGGTATTGCTGTGGCTGAGCTGCTCACGTGCAAAATTCCAGGAGAATAGTTCTCTTCTTGTAAAAGTCTGGGTTGCTTTTGGGCCGCTAGAGGGAGGTGCCCGTGCTGATGGGGAGCAGAGGCAGCGCTGTGACTTTAAAGCGTTTGTAAATAACAAGAAAACATCAAAAAGGAATTTGAATCTGTGTTACCGGGCTGACAAATGGCAAATGAAATATAAAGTAAAAGCTGTCAAGTAACAAATATGCTGCTGAAGGTATGGAGAGGTATCGAAAGGGAAGGCTGCAGGAGCAGCGCTGCTGTTACGTGAAGGTGGGGAAAGGGCTGGAATGAGTGAGCCACAAAAATGGATGGGAAGGAGATGACTTCTAAGCTAAAAGGGGTCAAATCCCCAGAAACAAACTCTGTGCATCCTACTCTTATTGGGTGACTGGTCTGGAGCACTGTGACTCTGCTGGACATCCTGCTTTGTGATGCCCGTGACCACAAATGTGGCAGCTCCAAGGCTGCAGGGTCCATTCCTGAGGAAGGAAAGTGGGACAGCTATGGGCAGTGGGTGGGCGGTTACTCTGGGGCTGGGTTGGTTGTGGTTTGCAAAAAGTGAAACTCACGTTGCAGCATAAACACAAAGCTTTGAGCAATTGCATTTCTCATGGCCATCAGTGCAGCAAAGCTGAGAGAGACGAGGGAAGGGGGGAGAAGAGGGCTGTGGGGTGAGATGGGCCACAGAGAGGCCTTTTGGAGCATCTTCATGTCTCACATTTTAAAACTGCCAAGGGGAGCAAACTGGCTGCCTGTTTGCAGTTGTGGGATCTGCCCCCAGTTTTATTGCACTGTTGTGCATCCACTCATGCTTGGTCCTTCTGGACCATGTGTGCTCACAAGTTTGCTTTTGGAGCAGGTGCTGGGCACTTCACCCACTGTGTGGGATGGTGTCACTGCATGTGCAGAGGTGCAGGGATGGGAACACCACAGCTCTACTGCTGCTCGGGTGCTGTGCTGCCTTTGCTGTCACATCCATTCCTGTAGCCCGGCATCAGGATGCCTTTCCTTGTCTGTCACTTTGTTGTAGGGAATGTACGGCAATTAGCTGCTCAGACTTCTGACTGTTTCCTGGTTTTTGCTTTTTCTTTCATATATTATTCATCTTTCCTACTTGTATTAGATGTTTGTAAGTCTTCCTCCTTTGAGATGTGAAGAGAGCATTGGGCTTGAAATGCTTGATGGTGGTGACATCTTGGATTTTTTATGTTAGTGTTTGCTTGAACAATTTTGTGTATGAAAATGGAGCTGATGAGGCAGAAGGAGAGGGGTGAGATCTGTGAGCAGAACTGCATGGCTGCCATCTGCTGAAAGTGTCCCGACTGCTGTGAGAGGCCCCTTTCCATCCCAGGACGGGTCTGCCTGAGAGATGAGGGGAGCTGAAGAAGCTGAAGTGCTTTCAGATCATCCATTTTTTGGTATTATTTCTGTGAAGTTTTCTTTCCCCAAAAAGGCCCTTGTAATTTTTTGCATGAAAAATGTCAGTGTGTTGGAGGAAAGGTGGCACCTCTGCTTCCCTCTCCCTCTGTGCTATGTGGCACTGTCTGGCTGTGCTGCTGATACCCACAAAAGCTGGGTACTTCTGTTTGCAAAGCAGCTAAAAGCCACAGGGAGCACGTCAGGATGGGGAAACCAAGATGCCTGCTTCCTCCCATTGCCAGTGTGATGAGCAAACCCTTGGACCATTCTGACCTTTCTGTTCTTTAGAAAAATATCCCTACAACTTTTGCACTTGTATTTTTAGGATAAGAGGCCAAAAAAATCTGTAATTTCCCTGAAATGTGAGCAGAAATGTGCATGGAATGGAGAAACCTGCAGCTGAACTGAGCTGATTATTTTGGTGGAAGGTTGCAGTAATGGCCACAAACCTCAGCCTTTGCTCACTCACCCATTAGCTCTTCCCCAAACTTCTGTTTGATCGTACGGTTCCACCTGCACCTTAAATGTGCTTCTCTGAGGTGCTGCAGCAAATTATTTCCAGGAGGAGGCTGGCAGTGAACAGGCAGCATGACACAGACTTGAGAAGAACAATTCCAGGCCCAAATGCCAAAGCTAAGCTGATACCAGGAGGAATATTAACAGCACGGGCTCCAGTATAACTTTTATTTGAGAACTGCCAGGCAGTGACTTAAAAATGCAGCGCCTGAAAAGATGTCTGCCTTTCAGCATTTAAACAATGATTTCAAATTCAGTTCACACATCAGTAACATCCTTTGAACACGGGACCTGGCATTTATTTCAGCTGGAGTTGCGGGTGCTGAGCTCTTGTGAAAATACGGAACTGAGAGTCATGCTGTCCACAAATACATGAAAAGCTCTTGCTCTTAAATCTTTGGAACGTGCTATGTGAGTTTTGAAGGGTTCGCTTTCAGTGTTAGACATATTCAATATTTATTCCTTTACAATCTGGTTTCAGCCCAAGCTCCCGAAGCCTGTTTTGATCAGATTGTCAGAAAATAGAAGATTTTTGTCAGAAAATTGTGAAGAAGGAACACAAACGTGGGGGCGATTCTCATTTTTGCTGGAAGGATGAAAATCCAAATCCCAGAAGATTTTAGCCAGGTTGCATTGGGAAAACTTTAGTCTGATTTTCCAGAGAAATCAAACCAAATTGCTGCAAATAATCCTTGTATCCAAAGTTAAATTCTCTTAGAATGGAAAAAGAGCAATTCATTCATTTCAGAAGAACCTTGGTGGAATTTTTTTCCTCTTCCAGCCACCCTTGTACAGTACTGCAAGCACTGATCTGCCAATTAGCATTCTAGTGGTGTTTGTGTTTTGTCACACTTGAGAATTTGTCCATTCTTATTATGATTTTGGTTACTGCAAGACTGGTGGACTCTGCTGTGTCTCCAAAATGGCCCCTAGGAAGAAGCAGTCCCTAGTGTGGAGTGAAAACCAGTGTGATGGAGTAGACCAGAAACAGCTCAGACCCTGAAAGTCCTCGATACGGAGCTGTAGCTTGGCACTGCGAGGCTGCAAAGGTCACTTTCCCAGTGGAGAGAGAATTAGCCATTTCAGCCCGGGGAATAAGATCTACTTTTAACAGAATGGGTAAGCTTCATTTGATGCATGGCAAAGCTCCATTGGCTCCACCGGGACGGATGTCACGGCGGGAGTGGACTCCACTGAGGAAGCCCAACTATTTTAATATTAATGGTCGTCAGGGTTTTGTACTCGGTGCAGACGTGCCTGGAACTACAAAAACAGCTCCAGGGAGTTGCAAGGGGTACAAAAAAAAATTACATTAAAAACTGTCCAAATTGGAATAATTTAAAGAGAGTTAAAAAAGGGTATTCAAGAATAGACTTGTTCTAAATGTCTCCATGCTGATTTCACTGCCTCCAAATGTGAGGTACAGGTATTTGCAGAGTTATAAGTAGGTCAGTTATTTTTGTCACTCATTATTACTTGTGAAAAATGTGTGTAGCAAACGTACTAACATACTGCAGCAGCTGAATTTGGGACGCTTGCATTTCTTTTACACGTTTTTAGGGTATGTCTAAATGACACGATTTCCTGATTGCGATGTAAAAACCAATTATTTCCAAAGTCCAGCAGATTGGGACATGCCACATGAAGCTCCATTCTGCTCTCACAAAACTGCCTATGAAAACATTTTTGCTGCTTTGCTGCGCTGTGTTCCTCAAAGGAGTTGGAGGCATCTTGCAGAAGTTTGGTAGTTCAAGTATCTCAATTGAGCTGCAGGATAAGTTTGTTTTCTGCTGTTATTTGCCAAGTAGAAACCTCCATGTGTATGTGATGCTATATGCATGCAGAGGTGACTGGAGAGAGGATGGACTCCTGCACTGATGCCTCAGTTTGTGTTTAGAAATATCAGAAGCCATCTGGCGATTTTGTCAGTGCTGGTGATGCTCTCTAGAGTTTGAAAGAAAATTCTACGTATCTTCCAGGTAAAAATAATGTTTTCCCCACTCCCCCATTTCAGATCATCTCTTGGGGCCTTTCTCTCTCTTTGGGGAAAAGGAGTAAAAGAAAAAAATATATATATTCTACTTCTTGCAGTGTAGCCTACTAAAATGATGGCCTGTGGGCTCAGCTGTGATACTGAGATCCTCAGAGAGATCACTTACTGAATTTTCCTTTGGTATTGGTAAGTTTTGTGTCATTCAGCTTCAAAGGAGACAGTTCTGGTGTTCAAAATAGGAAAATAATGAATCATAAAATGGCTTCTTCCCTCTGGATCATTCAGTGTTTCCCATTACCTTGCCTAGTCACCACTTTCTGCCTCCTTTAAAACTTAATGCTGCCCATTTTTGAAGCCTGTTTTCACAAAAGAGCTCTTGTCTTTCTGTAACACCTAGCTTGAGATGGAGTTCTGCTATACAGAAATGCCTAAGGGTGATCCTCGAAGATGTTTAAACATCTAAATTCCACAGCAATTGGAGGGAAGGAGGTTTGTAAATGCTTCTGGAAAGCCAGGGCTTGTACTTCTGCATTAGATGCATTTGAAAGCCCAGCTCTGAGCAGAACCGAATGCAGCCTCAGGGATGACATGCAGACAATCCAGGCAATGGCTTTAGGATGTTGCTCGGATACTTTTTCACTCATACAGAAAATCACTCAAGATACAGAAAATTTCTGAGTCTATTTGAACATGTTCTCAAAGTGAATCTGTAACTTCATTCCAAAAATTACGTGAGAAATTTTAAAATATTCTCACACTGAAAAATCAAAAAGTTGACCAAAATCAGAGAAATGGCACACAATGCTGAAAAACAGCGTTTTGTAGCTGGGAATTTGCTCTATCTGTTGTAGTTTCCATGGAAATAAATAGGAGGCATTACTTTCAGAGCAACCTACATATGAGAAGAAGCCAAGATTTGCTTAATCTGAGCAGGAAGGCACAGCTTCTTTTAGGAATGAATCCTGGTCCCTTTTTGTGACTTGGCCCTGGGAAATCTCTGCAGAAGATAATGGCCTTCCACAGAGACACTGGATTAAAGCAATCACGTTTGGAAAGGAGCTGGAAGCGTCCTGCTTTCTGGACATATTGTTGCCCTGATCTGGAGCCTTCTACCACTGAGAGGGTTGAAACACATCATGTCCAACTGCTGAGGGCTTTGTGCTTAATGTAAGGTAAAACATGACTTGAATTTGTATTATGTTACGGCTTTTAAAAACAACAAAAAGAAAGCAGGCTAATCCCAGACATCATTCCTTGTTTTTAAACCAAGCTTGCCTTTGCTGCAGCTTGACAAACCATTTTTAATAACCGAGATGAAACATCAGACTGTGACCTATCACATCACATTGCATCAGTCAAATTGTGTTACATCCAATAATAAACCACTGCAAGTGATGTTACCCAACGTGACAAGCCAAATATAAAGCTTGAGCCGGAGAATTCAAAGAAAAATACAGTTTTGATAAGCCAGGATCTTAAAAAAAAATCCGAGCTGCTTTTGATGGTGATTCTTAGATTTATTCTGAAGTCAAAAACCCTTGGAGAATTTGTACTGGCTGTGAGCGGGCGTGTTTTTTTCTAGAAGGTTTTGAGGATATCTGGCTTTTAATTACTTTAAAGTCAAATTTCAGGTGCCGTTTCTACAGAAGCAGCAGATTCTCACCTACTGCTGTAGGTGGTGCAGGAAGAACCCAAAAAGGAGAACCTCGCACTCCCTCCTGAAATCCATGGCGACTGTTGTGTTTGACTTTAATTAATCCGAAAACCCAGTTCCAGTGTGTTCCAGGCGAGTGGTGGCTTCTTGTCAAAAGAAGGATGGGTGTAGATGTGGAGGAAAAACTCAGCTTTTCTGACTTTTCATTGTTGTCTGATTTGGTTAAAAATCTCATCGTGAGGGAATTTGTAACAAAAAGGAAAATCTCAGAAATTGAATCAGAATCCCTTTGGGTGAAATATTTTGACAGCTCTGCACTTGGAGAGCTTTGTTGCCGTAGCCAAAAGGGCACAGAAGGTAAATCGTAGTTGTAGAGAGAGTGCAGCACAGATATAACACCTTTGACATTGGAACTGAAGGAGCAGCTCAGTCATTTGCCAAACCCTAATTCACAATTAGCATCGTGGCTTCCTGTGTTCACTGAGCCTGGTGGCTGTGCACAGGGTGTGTTAGGAAGAGAATGAAGGATGGATTCAGGTCTGTGCAGTTCAGCAGTCAACACAAAATGTTTCAGCATGTTTTTGCCCAGTTTCTTCTCAGCGATTTCTGGTCTGGTTCAGTTTCATACTTTGTCATCATGTCATGGCCAAAACAAAAGTAACGTACCACGGTATGACCAGGGATAATCCCATATAGGCATCAAGAGGAGCATTTAAAAACAAACTACTTTCGCAGACTACTTTGACCCTGAATTTGAAGGATACTCGTGCATTCAAGATGTAGGTGTTTGCTCATAGATCCCTGCTAAAAACTGCTGTCTCAGAGTCTAAATGTCATCAGCTGTCCTAGGCCATACAGAACCACCAGCTATCACAGAACTGCCATCATTCCGAGCAGTGCAAAACTCCTGCAATCAGCCGGTTCTGTTGGTAAGTGCTGTTTTGTGTCAAAATCTCATGGGAGCAGCAGGTCCTTTGAAAATTCAGCCCCAGCCCAGTTCCTTTGTTCTGAGGGCTGCGTTCCCTGCACTGTGTGCTTGGCAGCAAACGCCTGCACTCAGTGCAGCTGAAATCACCGAGATGGCCGTGGGGATTCTACACAACAAATTATGAGTCACTCACATGAAAAATGGTATTAAAATTCAAAGGACGTTGCTGCTAAAAAGAAATAAAACGCAATCAAAAAACTCCCAAATTCTGAAATGTCTGCGTCTGTTTACTGGGTGCTTTGATATCAAACAAAATTCTATCAAGTTGAGCCTACTTTTAATATTTCTGTGTTCGTGGAAAAAATGGCATATATGCTTTATCTGCTGTTTCTTATTCCTTCTCCTTTATTTTGCACAGAAAGAGAAAAGAGATTGATAGAGCTGAAATTTGAAGCCAATCTCAGGGGATTAGTTTCATATTCACTTAGTTTCCTGTAAAGCTTCTGAATTTATAGTTATTTTTAAAGAAAAACTAAACTGAAGGTTGAAAGCCATTAGCAATAACTCACTTGGATTTTAACTCATTCTGATGTTTACTTATTTTGATTTTAATGTACTCTGATATTCTTATGCCGCTCGTTGGCATATTTCCATGTATTCAAGGAGCCAAATTGTTCTTATTTGCAATTCTGCAAGAAGGAATACTGGATTCCAGACCCACCAAACAATCAAAGTCCTTGAGATTTAATCTATCCATTTGTTTCAGATTGGTAATGATTTAATTTAACCCCTTCAGAAATTTCATAGTCATTTAGACTGACACAATTGCATTCAGATTCGTGGAGGAGTTTCTTGAGGGGGCAAAGAATCTCAGAGCTGCAATGAGCAGAAAGGGCCTCACCACCCTCTGGGTGAAAAACTTCCTCCTAATATCTGACCTAAACCTCCCCTGTCTCTGTTTCAAACCATTCTCCCTTGTCCTGTCACTGCCCACCCTCACAAACAGCCGTTCCCCTCCTGTTTATACGCTCCCTTCAAGTACTGAAAGACCACAATGAGACTCTCCATGGAGTCTTCTCTGCTCCAAGCTGAACAAGCCCAGTTCCTTCAACCTTTCTTCGGAGGGAAGAGTCTGCTTATAAATGACAGTATAGAGTAATTCAAAAGGAGAAGGTTGTGCACAGGAAGCTAAAATAAAATGCTTACATACAAATGGAGTAATTGCCCAACCAGTCCCAACAGTAGCCAAACCCACTGTCAATTCTGGTTTGATATAGCAGCTGTCTCACATGGAAATAAAATATGGGAAATAATTATTTTGCTCTATTTGGCATTCATGTGGCCTCAGCCAGAGTCTGTCCAGTCCAGGGCACCACATGACAAGTATTGGAGAGGATCCAGAGAAGAACAGTAAAAATGATGAGAGATTGAAAATCTTGACCTCTGAAGACAGGTTAAAAGTACTGCATTTTTTTTCTAGTCTTGAAAAGTGGAACAGTCAATCATTTCTCAAGGCTGGTTTCGAATGATTTGTGGGGAAAAAAAAGTTACTCTGTCCTTAGGATATGATATTGGGATGATTTTGTGTCGACCTAGATTATCTAGGAAGGTTGTACAGCCACTTAAATTGGAATTCAAGGCAGTGGTGCTCAGTACTCCTTGCAGACTGCAGTACCTGATTGGTTGGAACTTCTTGCCTGAGGTCACAATGGCAGATTCCCAGCTCCCAGGAAGGAAGGAGGGGATGCTGCCCTGCACCCTGCTCCAGGAAACTGGGACCAAGTGCTTGTGCACAGATGCTCATAGGCTGCCATCCACCAAAGGTGATTTTCCAGAGAGGCATCCTCATGAACAGCATACAGACACTTCACAGAGACTTAGATCAGCTCTCTTTGTACTGTAGGTGCAAGCCATCCAAGGCTGGGAATCTTAAAATGTTCTTGTACAGCCGATGTAGCTTAGTGTTTTATCTTTGGTTACTGATGACTTTGTAAATACTTCATTGACTTTACATGGGAAAAGTACATCAACTTCCTTCTTTCCAATTATATAACAAATATTTATTGCATATAGCTATTCCCATTTTAAATATCCTCTTGACAGCAAATAACTAGCAAAGTAATAGGTATTTTAGAAAGTATTACTGCTGGGCAATCTGCTGGAAAATAAGCAAGTGTGTGGTTGTCTCCAGGCAATGTGGATGCAACAAGTCCTTCTTTTTGTGATAGGCACGTTGCTGAGACACCTCTTCTATAGCACACAAACCAGTAACCCACATCTACTCCACGGATGGCAATGGCAAGAATACTCTCTGGAGTGGTATCACAATAGCAACACCAAGGCTTGGTCTCCATGGGACAGGCAGAAGGAATAAACAGCAGAGCTGCTGAACAGCAAATTGCACCAGCCAAACCTGGTGGTTGTGGCTTTTATTTTGCTGTATGGTTCAGACGGTTCAGCTGTTATAGCTCTGTGACTTCTTCCTTCTAGAGAATTAATCTTTTTCAATCTGTTTGTAGTGAAGGTCGTAATGGAAAATGCTCTGTGGTAGAATGGACTGACAAACTCGGGGAAAAGAAACCAAAAATAGAGGGGGGAAAACACTGCAGAGGGATTTGTTCTTCAAGAAAAAGTGAAAGCACTAACTGCATTAAAGAATTTAGATGAATAGCTGTACTACAGTGTAAATTCAGTGCTCACTATGTCAACTCCAACACGTGGAGTGAAATAAGTTAAAGAATTAGAGTCCTATTAGGTCTTGTAACTGCCTCATCAGCCTTCCCCAGTCTGTGAGGAGTGGTCTCAGTGCTGTTCTCCTAAAGCACTGCCTACACGATCTGCTTCAGCATTATCTTCATATTTTGGCAGCAGACTAGAACTTGTATTTGACATCAATGACAGCACGACACAATGGGTAACCCCCAGCCTGGAAAGCCAAATGGAGGAGGCAGCCTTTTGTCTCATCAGCACAAGAGCAACGATGCACGAGAACCACCAGACGATACTGATAGGAGATTGTGTAGATGTTTAATTTCTGACTCCTTTCTTCTTGTTGCACAGTCAGAATGCTACACTTGCTGCTAAAGGTGGCTTTGCTGCAGCAGCTGTAGCAAAGGTGAGTTTAAGATCCATGCTGAGCTGTGCTGACTGAAGATACCCAATCTGCAGATGAATAAAAGCATCAGCTTTCAACTTTCAGTGAACGTGCAGATTTTCTATTCTTGGCCTATTGAACTGAATCTGGACCTGACTATAAAGGGAATTAAATAATAATTCCATCCATTTTCCCAAAACTGTACAAAACTTTGACTTTCATTGGTGTGTGTATGGGAAACCACAGCCTGAACCTCTGATTAATCAGCTGAGGCAAGTGTTGGGTCAGTTGCAGGAGCACAGGTGAGAGTGATGTAGCTGTGCTCCATGAAGGGGTGGAGCTGGACTCCACCTCCTCTAAGACCTCATTTAAGGGCTGACCCCCACCAAGGCAGCATCTCTTGGAGACTGCTCTGCAGTGGAGACTGTCCCAGCTTTTCCAGCCAAGGCATTGACACTGGTGAGTTTTCCTTTGCATATAACCTTTGAATATTTACCATCATCTTTGTTAATATCTTTGTATTAGCCACCCTTACAGTGTGGTTGACTCAACATGCAACAAAACCTTTCTAAGGCCCTTTCATAACTTGTAAAATGATAATGATTACTGTCTGCATGGCAGGGGAAGGTTAGTTTGCTACATCAGTGTCCAAGATATCACCTTCTTCTACATCAGAGCGTGTAGAAACAACTTGTGCAAAGCATTCAGTTGGCACATAGCAATTGGCTAGTTCAAATTTCTACAAGATTGTTTACAGGGGAATTTGCCTTGGCAGGCTTTTGGCCAGGTCTAATGCTGCTGTCCCACAGCCTGCAAAAAGCTGACATTTATTCAGTGTCACATGTCCTGCTTAATCTAACAGGAATGTGATCAGTGCCCCAGTTTGATCTAGACCAAACTTGTACTGAATGGTGAGCTGAGATTGCACAGATGCACAGTTAGACACAGCCTCAGAAATGTTACTCTTTGAAAATCAATTAGAGCAAAACTATTGCAACGCTTGGAGAAATAGAGGGAAAATGAGCATTACATTAATCCTCAGCTGCACTGAGGAGAATAAGCAACAAACATCCTGCAGCCATAACCTATTATCTTCCAGTTTTCTTCATCTTAGGACAAGGTCCCATGTGAACCCAGTCAGCAGAAAGTCTCATTATTCCATGGGGCACTAACCATGCATCCCTATTAGCTGTTAGGAAAACACCTGGGCTGATCCATTGCCCTGATCTCTGTAAACAAGATAAAGGCTCACCTTGTCAAACCACACCTTTTAGCACACAGGCAAATTTGCTGGTGTCCTGAGGAGATCTGAAGGGTACAAAATAAAAAGCAAGTTGCAAAGCCAACCACAGCAATAGTGGCTGGGAGGATGGCTGAATGCTTTGCTTTCCCTGCAAAATGCTGTCAGTTCAGACTGAGGCTGGAATCTCAAATAAAATGAACCTGTTTTTCCTGCCTGGAAACATCTCAGGACTTCCAAGCAATCTGGTGTCATATTGCCAGCAGTGTTGGGCAAATGATTGATTCCACGGTTTTGGTATCTTTTTTCTTTTCATCTCTCTGTGTGAGTAGTTCAGGATGTCTTCAAGTATAAGTATACAGCTGGATCAGATTTCTTCAATGAAATGATGGCAGGGCTCTTTTCCAGTCCATGTTCATTATGCCAGGAGAATGAGATTCCTGCAGTACGGAGAGCTGTGCTATGGTTTCTGTTCCTATACTTCCTTTGTGCCACTCTTGGCTGAACTAAGAGCTTTCAGAAGTTACTCTAAGAATGCCTGGGCAAATGTGTGCTAAGAGTTTGGTTGCCTGATGTGTGCCCCTAACAGTTGTTCAAAGTAAAAAGAGCAGTAGACTTGGCTGAGTCAAATGCTATCCATCTTTTTGCACGGATGATGTGTCCCTGAGCCAAAGAAGGGGTCTCTCACAGCACTTGCAGCCCAACAGCATATCCCAGCTCCCAGTCTGGGTACAAAAGACCAGAGCTACCGATGTGGTTGGGCTCCAGGTGCCTCTTCAAGCTTGTATAGTCTCAGTAAGATATCTGGGAAGCTAGGAACAGAGATAGGCATGATTGACTTAACCCACTCACCCAGTAAGAGACCTAAGAATTACTCCAGGAAAGTAACTGTAAAAAAAAATAAGAAGCTCACTAAGAATGTACAACTCTGTGAAGCAGGGGACGTGGATAGATGTATATTAAATGTATGCACAAGGTGGGAGGGAAATGCTGGAGACAGCTGGGGAATTTTCTGCCCACCTGGGCAGAGTTCAGGTTTCGAATGAAGTAGCAAAAAAGAAACAGTGAAGGTGCAGTGAAAAATGGGATTTGATGGAATGGGGAAATTGCCTTAAAAATAATTTAATATAATCTTTAAATGCTTGATGTATCAGACAGTAAATTGCAGCAGAGTGTTTTAGAAATATAGTTCATTGCAAAATAATAATAGTAATAGCAATAATAATAAATATATGTAGTTCAGATAAGTGTTTCCCTCTTGGCAGACAGCTAAAGAAATTCACTAAACAAAGAACAGAGAGTGGCCTCTCAATAAACGTAATCCATGTGAATTGGTTTGGGGTGAAAACCAACAATAACTATGGGCAGCAATGCATAAATGTGCTGACACTTTCTATTATGAGACTCCATTCTCACTTTTTGATAACTTTGCTACTTTTGTTCACTTCAGTTGCATTCTCCCACCACAATTTTTCTTCAGTTTGGGTTTGCAAACTTTCCGCTGTGGATCGTGGTTAGGGGTGGAGGTCTCTGAATTTATTGGCCCTGACTCTGACAACAGCCCATGCAAGGGGCCAAAATGATTCCAAGTTTTTTTCCTCCAAAATGTTTTAAAAACCTGGAAGCTCATCCAAGTATTACATTAAAAGGAAAGTGAGGCTCTAAAGGGGAGCACCAAGGAATTCGAAAATGTCATGGAGTCGGTTGCCCTGATCTGTTGGCCATATGGCCCAAGAGCCCCAGCTTGTCTGCCTGGCAGAGTGGTTGTCTAATATCATTGCAAGAAGTCAAGAGATTATAATGCCATATAATACTAGATTTTCCATTTTAGCCTGGGAGAAAAAGAAGATCTGTAAAAATATGACTTTCACATTACAATTTCACTTGAAATATTTATTGCTGTTTGTGCATAGCTTCAGCAGTGAAGAGAATCTCCCGTTACAGCTTTGTTATGACTATTTCAGTGAGGATCATCACTTACATCCACAAATGGCTTTTGGTGCCTAAATATCTCTTCTGTTTAAATCCAACTTACAGACTCCTCTGACAATCACTGATGTCCTTCATAGACATCATATTCTCTTGCAGATCCATATTCTTCATGTTTCTACCCAAACCCTGAATCTACCTTTCTGCTTCTGACCCTGGTTACAGCCCGCTTCTTGCCAAATATTGGGTTAATTCTATGTGTCTGACACAGACATTCTTTCCCAGCTCTGTGATGTAATGGTCTCAGGGAGACTCTGGTTTTGACTTGTGCTGGATGTCATGGATGGATGGATTGGCCATCTCCTCTTTTGCCATCTTAAGGGTGACCCAGGTCTGGAGCAGGTTGCCCACACAGGGTGTGGGGTCTCCGTTCTTGGAGACATTGAAAACCCAATAGGACTTAGTCCTGAGCAACCTGCTCTTGGAACAAGGAGGTGATACAGAACCACTGAATTATAGGATGGTTTAGGTTGGAAGGGACCTTGGAGTTCATCTCATCCCATCCCCCTGCCATGGACCGGGTTGAATATCCAACATCTGCTCCTGTGATACTTCACAGTTATCTCAGATCCCTGTTTTCTGAAGATCCACATCTTCACTGAAGAGTGAATGATAAGTGAGACCCCTTGTTTTACACAGAGTGGATAAACTCTCATGAAATGTAATGTTTCTATGAGAAGTCTCAGTGCTGCTGCTGCAAGTTTCAAAGGAATCCAAGGAAGCAAATTGATGCACTTGGATTTAGGCTGTCTGCAAAGGAAAATTTCAGCAACTCAGCTCTGCCAGTGTAATTATACACCTACAAGTACAACTCTTCACATGAGCCCTTGCAGGCAGCTGAGTTTTTTTGTTTTATCTTGCACTGCATTTAAAGCAAAGACACTAAACTGGAAAAAGCATCTGTAGGAAGGAACTTGAGTGGGAGTTGTACTGGTAAAATTATAACGGCGGTATAATTATCCTGATCAATTTTCCATATAAAACAGACTTCAGAAGAACTCATTTGTTAAACGGTATGTAAGCCTCAGCCTTTACTCTTGTGGCGTCTCTGTTCACCAATCAACATAATGAACATAGGCAATTAAGGTGCACCAGGAACCTGGCTACATTTCCTGAAGGCATTTCCCAATGTCCAAATGCTTGATTTGCAAAATTAACGAGCTGCTAAGGTCCCTTGGTATAAATCAGCACATCTCCACTGACTTCAGCTGAGATCGTCTTACACAGACCAGCTGAAGTTGGGTTCTTTTGTACGGCACGGTCTGCTCCAAGAAGCAGAATTATGGTTATTTTCAATATTTACATCTTGATCCTAGAAGTTAATTTGGACAATGTAACCAATGATTGAATTAAATAGCAGCCTCGGCACAACCGTAAGCACTTGTGCTGGGAAAAAATGGCACTTTTCTACAGCGTGAACTCTGCATAGCGAGGTGCCATTCTCTGCTCTACCGTAATGGCCAGTCTCAGAGATCCCAGTTTTCATCCAAACAAATTTCTTCCCACAAAACTACATAAAAGCTGCAGGATTGAGCCCCCCAGAAGCCAGGAACCAGCGCTGCCTCCTCATTAGCAGTAGGATATAATAGTAGCTGTGGTACATTTGCCATTTGCTAGGTGAATGCCATTTAAATATATAAAAGATTCTGGTACTTGATTGTTCAGCAGCAGAAAGCGAATTGATGTCAAGTCCTTTGCTCACAACTGTGTTGGCTAATGCTGCCCTCAGGGGGTGAGTCTCTTTCTAAAACCTGAAGTGTTTATGGCTGATTTGAATGAAAGTGATTTGCTCAAAAACCTTCCCGGTATTTAGTGGTTTGAGCTTTAGAGGACCGGCCCTATTCCTACAAAGGATCTGATTTCAATTCTCTACTTTGTTCCAGAAAAGCATGGAGAGAAGAAAGAATGCAAGGAGCAGTGTGAGAGGTGCAGCTTGTCCTGTTCTAGCAGCAGTTTGACCCACAGCTTCGTTCCCCTGCTGCAAGGACCTGGCTTTGCTCAGGAGCAGCATTAATTTGTAGGCAAAAAGCGACATAGGGATCTGAGTGTGGGGCAAGTTGCACAGGTCCAGAGAAAAGGGATGAAGGTGATGAGAAATCTAGAAAGCTGTGTGTTGCTTAAGCTCTGGTAGGAAGGGTGAAGAGGTGAGAACAGGACGATGCTCAATCCGGGGGTGTCTTCAAAAGGAGAGTGAGAACAAAGCGCTGAGATGGGCTCTAACAGCAGTTTTATACTCCCATCTCTGAACGGCTGTAATCATAGACACTGTTGCATACACGGCTTAACCATTTGGCTCTGTACAGTCTCTGCTGGCAGAAGCACCTGGGAGGTCAGAGGTGGCATTTGTTTGGGGCTATGGGAAAGAGTGGGAATGTTTCAGGGGGCAAAACCGCCATGAAATTGCATCCTCGTGTTTTGGAGATGCTCCAAGTGAAGGTTCAGCAGCACAGAGATGTTTTGAAGAGCCCAGCATGTTCCAGAAAGAGCTGCGTTTCTTGCAGTGTGCAAATAGGCCAAGCTGAGTGTCCTTCACAGAACAAGGACACTGAAGCATTTCAGATGCAGAATTTACAGCATTTTTAATGACCCGTTCTTTACTCACATTCATTATTTAGGTCTGACTGTGTCAGAAACCTGAATATTTCTCTTTATTCTTGGAGACAGATATCATTGCTGAATTGGAAGTTTTTCATCTGGTATTTACCTTGAACTGACCTCTGTCTCTCCTGCTTACATGAACACTGATATACACTAAAACAGACCCAGAGCTGTTATCTGTTTCATTCTGTGTGAAGAGCAGAGACTCTAAGGCCTTTTCTATCACTGATGGAACCAGAGTTGGTTCCATAGCAGGACATGAGGATGGTCAGAGGGCTGGAACACCTCTGCTACAAATCGGAGCTGAGAGAGTTGAGATCAGGCTGGAGAGGAGAAGGCTCTGGGGAGATCTCCATGCTGTGTATGTCTGCACAGCACAGAGCCAACCAACAGGGGGTCTGACTTTGATAACCTCACAAGTTTTTTCCTATGGTAACAGTAGAGACATAGACGCTTCTGCATAGAGGCAATTGTTTTAGCTCATGTTTCTTACTTCGTGAGTTCTAATGCATTCATTTTAATTTCTTGCTATGGTAAAGTCTTTAAAGGTTGCATGTCAGAAATGTGCATAGAAGAATGTCAATCTTGGATGGATTCTGTGGATGGAGATAGTGTTTTATGACCCGAGTCTGGGATGGAACGACAGGGACAAGTCTCATCCTGCATCTGCAGGTACGTAAGAAAAAGCCTTTTACCTTTATAACAAGTCTGAGCTGCAGCCCGAGTTCTGGGAAAAAAATGACTGATGGGGACCTAGTAACCTTTGGTATTTTAGTTCTCATCTTACAGTATCCATAGGCAATTAACATTCTGCAACCTCCTTCAGAGCTACTCGTGCTCCTTTAGAAATACGTATGTTCTTTTCGGGAATCTGACAGATTCTGCCAAGTCACCGCGTCGCTTCAAGTCAGTTTTCAGAACTGCTGTTTTCCAGTCAGGAAAAAAATTAGAAGATATATATTCCTGTTTCGGAGCTTTATGGCTTGGCACAATCCAGCTCCGAGGGAACTCCTATGGCTGTGCTCCCAAAAATCCCACTGGAAATGGGATATCTATGGAAGATGAGCATCCACACAGCAGCTCCTTGGCTACCCAAAGGAGACCTGTGAGTGAATCAGTACTGTGTGGGTCGAGCGTCCAGCAGTGTTTCTGGCTTTCAAAATACATTTGATTTCGTATCTCTGTGGATATCAGACAATATTCTGCATTGTGAAGAGAGCGTAGAAATCATGTGTGTGAATTCCAGCACAGTAAGTGAAGGAAAAAAAGCCTCCAAGGAAATAAAATCTCGAAGTGGACTTTCAGAATTTAATGCAGGTTTTGTTTGATTGCAAATGAAAACCATGTGGAGGCTCTGCAGAACAGATCTCAGGGATATTTTCTTTTTTTCTTACTCTAAGTGGTCTTTCAAGATTAAATGCTAAAAGACACTGGTCTATGCATGCAGATGGGGCACCGAGACGTGGCTAACTGCAGTGTTAGGTGTGCTATGCAGTAATGTGAGAAATCTCTGCCTTTAAAGGAGGCAAAGGACCCAAAGGCACAGTTTGGAGTGAGATGTAACCTGCTGGTGCTCTTTGGGTTTATTTTTCCTGACAAACCTTTAGACCTGAGAGCCTGTAGCTATCTGGGTGGGATGCAGGATTTGGAAATGGTGTTTTCTAAGCACAGATTTGGTGGCTGCCACTAATTGGTTTGTCGGGATGATCAGATATGCTTTGCCTTTCCAATGAACCCACTAACACAGTCTGCCTGGCTTTTTGCCTTTCCTTCACATAGTAATGTTAGAACTGTGGAATCATTTGAGTTGGAAGGGACCTTAAAGGCCATCAGGTCCCACTCCCTGCAGTGCTCAGGGACACCCACAGCTCCACCAGTGCTCAGAGCTCCATCCCCTGACCTCAAATGCCTGCAGGGATGGGGCACCACCGCCTCTCTGTGCAACCCGTGCAGCACCTTGCCACCTTTGTATGCAATTGTCCTTTCTAATTCTTAAAACTTTCAGAAAATAATGGATTACTAAATGAAATATCGTTACAGGCAGCAGAGAATTGGAGCAGAACTCAGTGGGCCAAATGACTGATGGCAGCGTTTGTCCTTAAAGCAGAACTCGTGGTGTGAGGCCCAGGACTGCCTGAGTGGTGATGTTCAGTGCCACATAAGTGTGAGTGAAGATGTGTGTGTGTAGAAACACTTGCGGGTGTTTTTTTTACAATCAGCACAGCATGCAAATATGTATTTCTGCTGAAATTATGTTCAAACAGTCAAAGTAGAAACAGATGTATTGAAAATATAAATACAGGGCTTGATAAATATTTTATCATCAAATATTTCAGAAATGTCATCTTTAAAAACATGAAAATTCAGCCTCAGGAAGACCAAAATATTTAATCACTCTCACCAAGTTCTTAAAAGGGAATCTCTTTCTATCAAATTCCTTCTGAATAAAAGAATGAATTTCCAGGTGCTGTGAGCTATATTTATTTTAATCAAAATCAGTCAGTTAAAGGAGATAGAATAATCAGTGAGGTCATTATTAAGTGAGATAACAACTTCTGAATGAATACTCTCATTAATCTAATTATAAAATGGAATGGTATCCTACTAATCAGGCTGTTAATTGAATCACAGAACATGTAAGGCTGTAATCACAGTTATTCGAACCACGCCGGGCTCAAAGCACAAAAGAGACCCAGAGCCTCTGGCAGAGACCACATTTGCTCTACAGAGTGGTTTCTGGCTGACAGTGGGGTTGGGAAAAGGTCTGGTTTCTTAGAGGAAGCTGCTCAGATGGCCATTTGGATACATGGCCATTTGGATACACAGCCATCAGGAGAGTCCTGAAGGCTGCTTGGTGCTGGAGCATGTCTTGTTCAGTGCTGGACAGACATCCTTGGCTTGTAAGGGTGCAAGCAGACTGTGTTTCAGATCTACAGAGAGGTATTGCTCCTCTTCCAATTCTCTCTCTTTTCTCTTTGTAGGGTGGGTGCAGAAAATGCTGCCAGTACTTCTCACCTATGTCACCAGTAAGTCTACAGGGGTGGCTCTGTGATGGAGTGACAGCTGTGACAAAGGAAGGACAGTTGATATTGTCTGCTTGGACCTGTACAAGGCCTCTGACACGATGCTGGGCCACATCCTTATCTTTAAATCAGAGAGAGATGGATTTGAAGGCTGGAGCAGTTGGTGGATGCCCCATCCATGGAGGCAATCAAGTCTGGGCTGGATGGGACCCTGGGCAGCCTGACCTGGCAGTTGACAACCCTTCCCATGGCTGGTGGGTTTGTAGATGGATAATCTTTAAGATCCCCTCCAACCAAAGCTGTTCTGGGATTTTCTGAGGTTGCTTTGCTCAGGATGGAAAGCTAAAAATTCTGCATCTCTAATTGGTACCAGGTGAGTGAGGAATGCTTGCTTGTTTTAGAACATATACCAACAAATATATGCACTGGAGCTTGATGAAAAGCTGAAATGACATACCCCTGAGTGAGCTTTCCAAACAGTGTAACAGGTTGTTAAACATTTGAGAAGAAAGATAACATTGTACAAATTGTATAGAAAATAGGCAGCAGAACCACTGAACCAGCCAGGAACGCATTTCAATGGGAGAGGAGGCGCATTTCTTGCCGAGGTATCACCCTGTATCTTCCTACATTTTTTGCTCATAAATTCTTTCCAAAGTCTGATCTCGCAATCTATTTCTTTGAAGAAAAAGAGAGAGAGAGAGAGAAAGAGAAAAGGATTTTTCTTCTACTTATTAACGCCTGCTAAGAATTTTCACAGCTATTAGTAAAAACAGAGGATTTTATTTCACTTCAGCAGATCCGGGAGCCAACTGCTGTCCCACCAGACGTGTATTGAAATTTCCAGTAAAAATACATTGTCACAAATAATATGGAAAGTGCACTTCATTGCAGCGCTCAGACCGTGTTTTCTGCTCTCTGTTCCACAGCCTTTTGAAATACGAAGTAAATTTGGATTTAGATAAAGGAAGAATGGTCACTCGGAACCGATCCCATAATGAATCTTCCTTCCTGAGAGGGAGATCGTGACATGAAGATCCTATGAGAGATGGAGTAAGTATGAAAGGACATGCGTAGGCTGAGGGATCAGGTGGGAGCTGCACAGAGGTAGGGCTTATTTTCTAGTGCTGAGGCAGGAACAGACATCGTTATTTTCTATTTTTTTTTTAAATGAAAACTAAGAATTTCTTGAGTAGCTTAAAGCAAATGGTTGCTTTTGAGACTGGCTCGGACCAGGCGCACCAATGGGATGATCACAGACAGAGGATGCATGATAGCACAGGAAAGATGCAGCATAATGAATTGTAAGATGTGGTTGCACGCATAAATCTCCCCCTATCTCAGGCCTCCGTGCTGCTTCATAAATCTTTCTACTAATTAAAAGTGACCAGAATTGCTAGGCAGAATATTATCTGGCCAAACACTGATAGCCCACAGTGAGGACACCTTCAGCCAGTTCTTTACACTTTGAAACCCATTCACCATTTCACAGCATGATCTCTGAAGCCAGGCTGGCCTGATGTTCCCACCAGCAGCAACTGCCTGTTCGATGCCTTCTGTGACTCAGAGGAATTGTTCAATGAGTGAGAGATGGGAACTGGTGCTTAAATAGTCTGTATCACCAGTGAGGAATGGCTGAGGTGGGCTGCTGGAGATTCAGCTGGAGACTGTTGCACTATTGTGAGTCTCAGGGCACTACTATTGAAATTTGGGATATCAAACACTTATGTGAGAGCATTAGCCAAGATGTAATCCTGCTTACCCAAATCAGCCTAATATACAGAGAGAATTGGAAGTGCAGGTTTCTCCTGCCAAGCTATGCCCCAGGCCATGCTGAAAGCTTGAATGTATCCAAGGAAAGCATCCAGAGGCAATGGTCCAGAATCAAAACTGATTTCATTTGGCTTGTTGAGGGGAACCAAGTTCCAGATGATGGTGGTTTCTTACTTACAGTAGTTGGAGGTGGTTTGTGTCTTACCTCAGACATTTACCTCCACCATTTCTGTGCTTTGGGAATTGGAACCTTTTGTAGCTTAATAGCTTCTGTAGCTTTTGTCTTCAGCAAAGCCCTCTCACTCCAGGCCCCAGGAGAAGCTTTTCTGCCCATCAGACAACCCTCACGGCATCACCTGGTGTATGCATCATCCCTCTCCTGCTATGCATCATCCCTGTCCTGCCCCTTGACCTCCACCCCACAGCAGCAAGGCTCAGGCTCCTGCTCAGAGGTGAAGGCAGTGATTTGATGCACCAAGGGTGAGTGGGGCCCTCAGAGCAGGTAAGGCCACTCCAAGCACATTCAGAGTGCTGAGTACACACTGGGGCACTCCTACCTCTGAAAAGGTTTTGCAGAAGATACTGATAAGGCGCTCAGGGCCAAATTCGGCTGTGCTTGCTGCCATCAGCTTAGCTGACTTGCTGATGTGGGTGTGTATCTGCAAGATGAAGGGAGAAGCACTGGAGATAAAGAAGAAAATCCACCATTATTAAACATTCCCTTCCACCATTTACCAAATCACATAATACTGATACTCTCACTATTTCGCCTCAGGAAAGGCATGGTGTGTTAAAATTAACAGCGATTCTATATTCATTGCAGGCTCCTAATTAACCAGGCTGGGCCGTACTGCTCCAGCCAGATAATTCCCCAATATTTAGCCATTAGTTCTTTCCAATTTGGCCTGCTGCTGCTTCTGGCAAGTTTTGTCTCATAAACAATTACGCTGAATGCCAGATGTCCCAATAGACTGCTCTACTTTCACTCGCGGCTGTCTCATCAGGCCGGCTTTGCTGGAGCTGGGGAGACAGTTTGACATTTGACATCCGTGTGTGTATAAAGCGGAGGGTCAGCCAGAATCCCAGCGAGGACTTTTAATTACAGCTGAACATACACACTCGTATCACAGCTATTTTCTGCACCCACGTTTCATGCTCCGAGGAGGACCTGAGCTCCTGCCATCCCCTTTTTTCTCTTGAGTTTGATTTGCACTGGAGAAGGGTTGGGAGATGGTGACCTGGATATGGGGACTGGCAAGGGGTGCATTAGTGTGAAGCACATCTTTTTCTCTGCAGGGAGGAGCGGTTGGACCAAAGTGCTGTTTATTATTTACTTCAAAGCAAACTTCACAAAAGACGTGTCTATTACATGAAGAAACTTTTAGAGCTGAAAAGGCTTCATTTACCTTAATGCAGAGGAACACAGTTCCCAGCTGAAATTTCCTGAAAGAGAGTCCCACGAGATTCAGAAAGAAGCAAAGAATGTGCATTTTAATATAATATTCTTTCAGATTCTCACATGAAACACTGCATGTTTTTATGCTCGGCGCGGCAGCTTACTTTTATTTTAAAATAAACAAGCTCGGGTTTAATGGAAGGGCACTTGTTGACAGACAGATTAATTTCTCGCTGAAGAAACACAGAAAAAGCACAGGTAAATTCCTGATACGAGTGTGTTTTAAGATAAAAGGCTGATGGTATTTCGTATTCCTGAGCTGCTGGTTTAAGCAGGCGTGAATTGATCCAGCTGGAGCAGTTGAAGTTGGTTCCAGGGCAATTAGGACAGTGTTGCCCATGGGTACGGGCTGTGGAGACGTGGTGGTGGCACTCAGGAATGAGACAGATAGAACTTTGCTGTTGTTTATTATCAGGTTGAGAAATAAAGGAGCTTTTTCACTCTACCAGCATTGTTAAGATGTCCACCCTGCCCTAATCAGGCAGAAGCTGGTAACACTTGCTCCTAATGATGGGCATTGCCTTATTTAGGTCATGGTCCAAGAAAAAGGGAGCCCCTGAGGTCCTCCTGTCCTCTCTCTGCCCCTAGAATTGGATTGCTCTTGTTTCCAGAGGGCAAATAAGCCTAGGGGGCTAAGATGACTGCCCTGAGCAGCTCAGAGACATAAGTGAGAAAGCAGTGGGAAGGCACTGAAATCCAATATGCAATAGAGTCTGGAGTGGGCTCCCAAGGCAAGTGGAAAAATCCTGGGAGTTTGGGCTCTGGGTTTAACACAGAGAATAACCTCATCCAAAAGTCTGTTAGGATGGAGCAGATGGGCTGCAAGGACAAGAAGAGACAACTGAGCAGCAAATAAACCTATATCTTGAATCGCAGAAAGTGTAGAAAAAAAGTGAGAATTGGTAAAAGTCAAGCTGAGTTAAAGCTGAATTGAAGTGAATTGTAAAAGACTTGCTCGTGTTATGAATAAATAGAGAAGAAAGGAAGGAGGGTATTTGCTGATCAGTGATGGTGAGGATTAAGGATTTTTTGGATGTGGTCCCAAAATTACAGATATATTTTGTGTCAGGTTTCAGTAATGAAGAAAATGCTGAATGCAGAAGTAACAGCAGGATTCTGCTGTGAGACAGAGCTTGAAAATGGAGCTGGCCACCTCAATGGAGGAGCGACTTCTGGACAACTCAGAGCTTGGGAGGGAGCCGAGGGCCATGCAGTCCAGCTTGGACCACTGAAAATAGCCAGAACATCAAGTCCAGACCCAGCCATAAATCTACGGTCTCCTCCCTTTCTCTATCTAGAGAACTGTATGTATATATATGCATTAAGGTGAGCAGAATCTAGCTGGTGTTCATTGACCATTGCTTCATATTCAAGTGAAAGGGAGCCTGGAGGACATCTCTGTGCCCAGAGATGGTGGACTGTGACTGCAGCAAGGCCCACCTGCAGGACCTCTTCATGCCCCCCGTTTGGCCTCCGTGAGCATTATCTTCTTATTAAAGGAGGGAGAAATAATTAATTAACCAATTAATTAAACTTTCTTTGCTTTTTATTCCAGTTCAACTTGTAATTTAAAACTAGCACAACAGCTAAGATACCAGTAATTAGGAAGGCAGTCAGGTAGACACCGGGATTTCAAGATGAAATTTGCGACCCAGAAGAAAAACTGAACCAGAGGCTCTTGTCTACCTTATCAGAGTCATTTCCTTCTTCTTCTGAGGACTGGGGCAGCATTACAGCACCTGTGACTCTACAGGAGGATAAGGGAAAGGGGATCTGCCTTTCTGCAGACTGAGCAGAGCGCAATGGACAGGTTCCCTCTAAAGGTGATGCCCAGAGATGAGTTTCAAATGCATGATAAAGGATTTTATTTTAATGTCAGAAGAACCATTTCTGTGCTTTTTGCATGCTTGAAAACTTTTCAGAACGGTACCATCATCAGTCATTATTTTCCCCCTTATATTTATGCAACATATTATTGTGACTTTAAAATTTAAATGAAGATGGAGTTTGGGACATAGGACACTGTATAATGCATTCACTCATTTGCATATTAGAATTTAGAAAGCAACAAATGATCATTTATTTTTATTATAAGGGGAGCTGGCAGAACTGCTTTACGCTTCAGGTTGCCTGACAACTCTGCTTCAAAACATCGTTCTGCATCTCTTAAAGCCTTGCCAGATCCTGAGCATTCTGTCAGGAACTCTCCAAGCTGAGTTCCTGCCTCAGATTGATGCTTTCAATACAAATATTCATTGGAAACTGAAACTCAAATAGGTCGATTGTCTCTTTGGACACAATTAAGGGAGATATATTGCTATGCTGATGTCTAAAAGCTCTTGAAGTTTTTCTGTGTGTGTGTTGAATGGCTCTGATAGCTTCATGGTTGGGAAGTGTGACAGTCTGGCTAGATGTGTGTCTTATTGCTTCCATGGACAACAGCCAGGTGTGTAAGTATTGTGTTCTACAGGACAAAATAACCTTCAGAGCAGGGAAAATCTGCTGGATCTTCCTGTCTCCATGACAAAGGTGGAACCTTCACCTGTGGTGCAGAGCTGCTTGGAGAGCAGAGGGCTTTGAGCTGAGCACACCCACCCCTGCCCAACTACGTTGTCCCCCGTAGAGCAGGAAGATGGGGACGATGCATGTAGATGCGTAGTGGAGGGACCCACATCTGTGTTCTGCTCCCAGGAGCTGCCAGCAGGGAGGAAGGGTTCTGTGCTGTGCTGTGCACACGGGGTGACTTCAGTGTGTTCCCGGGCGTTTCCCATGGCTGCCTACCTTTCTATTAAAAAAAACGACTAATTAGAATTTTCTTTCTGCTTTTGGCTTTGGAAAAAAAAAAAATTAAAAATGCATAAGCCCGTCCGTACTGCATATGTATATTTTATTGCTGTATAATTGGGATCTTCATTAGTTCCCTGGGTGGCGAAGTGACAGGCTTTTCATGTGATACAGACACTAATGCACTGCGATACACTTCCCTTTTATTTTTTTTTCTCCGAGATGCTCATTGCTAAACACATGCAATGCTCCCTAATAAGGATTTATGCATAAAGCCTCTTTTTTGGGCAACGCTCTCCACTGTAGCACCATTGAAAGACTCTGACTGCAGCAGGAGCGGGGGTGGGAGGGCCACTTGGAGATGGAGAAAGTATTAATCACGTTAATCCCAAACCCCGGGGTATAATTGCTGCTGCTCTCAAAACAAAATGTTACTTTTATCTAAATTACTAAAGTGGGAAAAGTGCAATCCAGTTTAATTTAGAACTGGTTGAGAGGGAAGGGAACAGCGGGGCTCTGGGCACCAGCACCGTCCCCGTCTCTGTGAGGACCTGAGATCTTCCAAAGCCAGAGGTGGCTCATCTGGAACCATCAGGGATGGAGGGAGATCAAAGGGCTGATGAAAGCTGTAGGTGGAAGGCGGCCAACCCTGTGAGGGAGATTCCCAGTCATCTTCTTCATCTCTTTTTCTGCCAGAATTCAAGATCCTCCCTTCCTTAGGAGCCCAGGGAAGTTTTTATTTCACTACTCAGGACATTCGCTACCCAATTTCAAGTTTAATATGCTGATTTGTATTTCAAATCAAGACCAAGATGCTTTTGTCTTGCTCCAGAGTGATAATTTCAAATGGAGTTTCTCATTCCAAAAATACCATGTTTAATAAATTAACATCTCCTTTTTGGAAAATGGATACCCTTTGTACCAGCATCTGGCCCACGAGGAGGTCAGTCGGTTACTCAGTTTCAATTGCCCCTTGGTCCTGGTAGCTGATATTTGTCAAGATGAAAATAGCAATAAACCTTCCCTATCCAGTTCTTCTCTGGTTCACTGGGCTCTGTTTTCTCTCCATCCTTCTGGTTCTATCCCAGCAGTTTTTGAGCTCAGACTCTCCCACACCAGATCTGATTTCTCACCCCCATGCACAGTGACTTTGAAGTGTTTGCAGCTGGAGGAGACACAACTTAGATTGAGCAGGAGGAAAGAGAAGTGCAAGACAACGTGTTCACAGTTACAGGTGGCGAAGGGCACAGCTCTTCATGTGGGATCTGGGCCAGCTGTGCAACAAAGTCTCTCCATCCATCTACATCTAATAGACTGCCAGGGACTTCAGAGGGAATTCATCGGGTGAGATTTCGATGCCTCCAAGAGCCACAGATGACCAACTCACTGTGCAAGAGACTGACCCATTATTTATTAGTTCAAATGGGTTTCACTTCTGTGCAGGTCTGGTATCCCACCACATGAAAGTTTTGCAATTCGTTCTGACAAGGCCTTAAAATAATAATAATAATAGTAATGCAATATGCTTCTGCAAGACGTACTGCTTTCCTGACCACAACCAACCCTGTGCTTACCAGGATCAAACAGCCTGGCTAAAGGAGATTTCAGTGCAAAAAAAAACAGTGTGAGAATGGAGAGGAAAGCCGAGTCACTGTGCAGATACTCCCAAGGGCTGGTCCTCTGCTCAGAGCTTGTGTCAGTGATGCTTGTTCAGTGATTCATGATAAGCTCATTAGAACATGGAGTTACTGGGAAAAAAACTCCTCCACACCAAGTAATGTGCTCCTGTCACTGTTGAATTGGATCTGACGCCAGCATACATTTTAAACTGTGCATTTTTTAATTCTAAAAACACTGTTGACAAATACGTGTCCCAGTTTTTTAAGACTGATCGTATTTCTGTTCTCTAAGCAGAATAAAGATCAGCTCTTCCCTTTGTTGTCAGAAATTCTAATTCACTGCTGCCCACTACTGCAATCAGTGCTTTTATTGCAAAATCCCCCGACTGAGAATCCTCACACTGTGCCAGTGACAAACCTTGTGTCAGGATGGGGTAACACTGAAGGAACAGACATCCTGGTCAGGTCCATCTACCCATTACAAAGTGCTGCCAATGGTCACCAGAGGATGCTCAGGAGAAACAGAGAAACAGAGCTGGTGTGGAGCAGCCTTTCCCTGGTGAGCCCCATCTCCCAGCAGGTGTCTTATTGTTTAGCATTGTTCTGCACCGTTGGATGTCAGATCCCACCCTTTTTAGCCATGAGTCTGTTCCACTGCTTCCTGGTTCTGTTTGCACCTTTGGGCTCATGTATGGGAAATCACAGCCTGAACCTCTGATTAATCAGCTGAGGCAAGTGTGTGGTCAGCTGCGGGAGCACAGGTGAGAGTGATGTAGCTGTGCTCCGTGAAGGGGTGGAGCTGGACTCCACCTCCTCTAAGACCTCATTTAAGGGCTGACCCCCACTGAGACAGCATCTCTTGGAGTTTGCTGCCCAGTGGAGACTGTCCCAGCTTTTCCAGCCAAGGCATCGACATTGGTGAGTTTTTCTTTGCATATAACCTTTGAATATTTACCATCATCTTTGTATTAGCCACCCTTATGGGTTCACCAGTGTGCTCAGCCATTGTGTTACTGACTGTAACTGCGTGATCCTTAGTGGTTTTGTGCCCCTTGCTTTATCCCTAGAGATGCTGACTGCAGGTTTTAGAGTTCTCTGCTCCATGCTGACAGTTCTCTGCTCACTGTGTCAGTGTCATTCATGATTCTGTGGCTCTGTTTAATTTACCACTGTAGACAGACTCCCCCCAGCTCCAGCGTTACTCTCTTGAGATATAAACGTCTCTGATTGTGATTCTGCGGTTCCTCTTCTTTCATGTTGTTGCGCAGCACAAGGGCCTTTCCTTTCACCCTACGAGTACTATCAGGGAAAACTTCATTGAGGAAATCTGAGTTCTCAAGGCTACAACTGTCCTCACCTGCAGGATCCCAGGGTGCTGTACTGGTCAGTTTGGGATGTTACATCTGCCTTATGGGTCTGCTTAGATTGTCTACAGACTTTCCTTAAAACAATGAGGAAAAAAAAGAAAGAATCTGGCTTCTCATTTTGCAGCTTTCCATATTTCCACTTCAACCTTTTAATCAATTGGCAAGAAATTTTCCGTCTTCCATTTTCTGGTGCCTATGTATGTAGAAGGGATGGGTTACCCAGCACTGTTAATAGGTTGGAATTTCATTTTTTTCATCACGGCTCTTTGGAAAATAACATCTGGTCTCTATGAATTTTTATTACTCAATTTTTAATTTCAACCCTAAAATATAAAGCGATTCTTTACACCCATCCCTTGTAATGAAAGTTTCCCATGTGGGAACATTACTGGATTCCTCTGTTTATTTAACTTTCCTGTTGAACTATTCCTTCCATTGTTGTCCCTCTGACTTTTGAACTTCCATGGGTTCACAGGCCCCGCAGCATTCGCTCACCTCCTTGTGCTTGAAAAAATGTGAATGCCTTTAGTGAGTGCTTCCTTAAGCACAGAACTTTTGGCCCACATTAATGGTTTTACATTAACTTGCAAGAATTTATTTTCCCCATCTGAAAGGTATCTTGTTAGTTCAAGTCAGTTCAAGTCACTTCTTTTACGGCTGCTCCATAACCATGACCAGAATTATTTCTGTTCATTAAGAGTTTTCAGTTCTGTTCCAGAGCTTCCAATATAACGTCTTTTAAAAGTATCCCCACCACTTTCAATCATTTGATCCTTTTTGCCATTCCTTTAGATTCCCTTTTAACTGGTCTCCTCTTTTTTGTTGGTTCTTTTTTTTGGTAGATTCCCTTTAAACCGTATCAGAATTATTTCTGTTTTTCCCCCACACACTCCTGCAGAGTTCTGAACTTCAGTCTGTTATGGTCACTCTTGCGGAGCCGTGTTTTGATGGCTGGACCTTGAACCGGCTCTCCCACACTGCTCCACTCTACATCAAAAGTTGCTTCTCCTCTTTCATACTCTCTGAAGGAAGTCACTTAGTCTGCCTGAAAATGCAGGCTCACACCTCACCCCTTTCTAACAGTCACTGATCACCATGGGGGTAATTGAAGTCTACTTCTAATATGACTCAGTGCTTGATGACCTCCATCACCACCACAATGTTCTCACTTGTGCATAGACTACAGTGTGCATTTCTTCCCACATCTTTGTGCAGTTTACGTCACAGGAATTGTTTTACTTATTGTTAAAACAAACATTTTATTTACCTTTACGATTTCCCTAATGCCTCTTGTCCACTGCTGCTGGTTACTGTTGTTACTCCATGAATTGCACCCCAGTTTGAATGCCCCACTGATTGCTACTGCTCTGCCAGGTACCCAGTAGGCCTGTTAAGTCAATTCTCCCACTTAAAATTGAGTTCTCTGTTCACCTGTCTTAATCTTTTAAACTCTAGCATCCAAACAGACTCATGCAAGTATGATTCCATTCAGTCTTGGCACAGATGTTGTTTCTTAAACTGAGTTCTTAAAGGCCATTTCTAGCTGAGGTCTATTTTGGCCACGTGGGAGCCCAACACTCCGGGGCACTTTGTATTAATTCAAAAAATGGTTGAATTCCTATCAAGTCCACATCTCAATCCTGTGTGCATTTTTCTCATACATGCCTTGAGACATTTCCTTTCCCCTGTGTCTGCTTCACGGTTGGCTCTGAGGGCATCACTACACCGTTGAGATCTTGCTGTTTAAATCCTTAATATCAAATTAAGGTTTGTGTCTATAACTTTCCTTCTGTTATCCCTTGGTCCAGTGGTACTCACAAAGACCACCACCATTATCTTTTCTCAGCATTAGGAGCTGAGCTAGACCCCTTATGAGGTCTGCACATCATGGCTCATCCCGTGGTCCTCTGGGAGCAGATAACAGAATTGTAAGGGTAGGGAGGGACCTCTGGAGATCACTGAGTCCACAGGTCTGACAGATCCTCCCCATTGCATCATCCATATGGGATCATCACATGCTGTGATTGCCATTTTGTGGTGTCTGTTGGCAAGTGTCCTCTTCTGGGTGTCCACACCTCTCATGGATGACGATAATCAGACAGAAGTCCAAATCTCAGGTTACTGGGGGAAAGAAAGTGTCATGGTGGTAACCTATGACAGAAAGTGATGTGTTGTGATTGGATTGTGTTTGTTTAATTTTATTAGGGATGAATGCAAAAAAAAACCAGAATTAATTCCTCAGAACCACCCGATGAAGGTCTATCAAAAGCACTTGAAACGATTGCTGGAGAATTTTGATGTCCTGCCAATATTTTCTCCAGCAAAAGATAATTTAGAAATTGAGCCAAACCTGTCGACAAAACTCAGTGAGTTCTGTGAGGATCAGAACCTGAACAATTCGGCCAGGGAAGAAACACTCTTTTCTCGTGTCTCTGCTTTTCAGTGTGAGGAAATGAACTGACTGGGGACACCAAGGAGTTAACGACATGAGATTAAATCTGCAGACCAGGTGGCCTAAACCAGTCTGCGTCCAGGTGGCTTACTGCTGTTACTGAGAGTCAGAGGAGAACCAGGTGCTGTGGAGATCGGGGACATTAGTTTCTTATAACAGTGGAGAAGTAGAAAATGATGCTCTTAAGTGTTAAACCACTGAGATTTAAATGGATAATGTTTACAAATGAAGATAAACACACATGAATGCATGCCCTGAGCATGTTGTCTGGAACTGAAATGGGCAGGCGGGGCATTGCCTCTTAAGTGTCTGCCTTGGTTAGAGCAGTGTTCTTTAAGATATGTGTGCTGCCCTGACCTTCCTGCTGCCACCAGCAGCAATTGGCATGTGAACCTTTCACAGTGGTATCTTTCTTTCACCACTCTTTATTTATGGTGAACAATCTGTCACATAAGTCACCTGACATCACTTTGGTTCCATGAGCAAGTGACTGAAATGTTTATAGATAGGCAGTAAAAAGACCCACTGTAATTAGTCCCCTCAACCCTTGGCACATCCAGGCAGAAAAGCCAGAAGATCCCTCTGTGCTGCTGAGATGGATTCCTGCCCATCAGAGAAGGCTCATCTGCAAAACAGCAAATCCATGGCGCTTGGGTTGAGCACATCTTGCAGGAAGTAAACCTGGGCTCTGAAAAGGAACCTTGAGGAGAACTCAGAACACTCACCTTTCCTCAGGACCTTCTTCCAGCATTTAATTGCCTCCACTGTTCAAACCTCATGGCTTTTTCAGTCTGAGTTCTCCCAGCTTCAGCTCCCAGCTATTAGCTCTTATTATGCCTTTCTCCATTAAATTCAAGAGCCCTTTAGTACCTGGTATTTCCTTCCCACGAAGGTACTTACACGCTAATCAAGTCACCTCTCACTCACCCTTCCTACAGTCTAAACAGACTGTGCTTCTTAAATCATTCCGTGTAGGGACTTTCTTTTATCCCATCCCTCAGATTATTCTCACAGCTCTTTCCTGCAGCTTCTCCAGTTCCTGTACCCTTCTACAAGTGCAAACATCACATTGGTGACTTGTAACCAGGGGTTGGACTTGATGATCTCCACAGAGGTCCCTTTCAAGCCCTATGAACCTGTGAGTCTGTCACAGATGCTGCTTGATGTTATCCGGGTTTACCAGCAGACAGAATGAAACACATCTGTACGCCATGACACATATTTGCACCAAGGCACTCCATGCCCATTCATGCCATCCAAGAGTCCTTTTGCTTCTCAAAGGCATATTCATCTGGAAAAGAAGGCAGCTAATTGGACCTTTCCTATGTAGTATTTTTTACTCTATTTGCAAAGCGGGGCTGAGTGTGTAACAGAGGGTGTGGGATCGTGTGAGGGTGCTGGTGGTGGGGTTGATGCTATGAACCAACTTGCTGTTTCTCAGCCCATCATCCCCTTGGAATAAGGATTTCATGCAGTGCTGTTGGCTCAGATTCTTTTCAGGCTTGTCTCTCTCTTTAAAAATAAATGTGTGTGTATGAAAAGCATTTGTAATTATCATATAGTGCAGCACATTAGTACAGATTCAGCTACAGTCTTGTCACTTTGTAGTGATAATGGTGTATTGTTGGGTGTTGCATTTCTTCTATAATGACAGCCATAAAGCAACACTAATGCCTGGCAGCCTGCATGCACAGGTACACTGTTATTTTACTACAAATCTTAGGGTAAATACAACAGACTCATGCATGTACTACGTACGCAGTTGAATTAGAGGACAACACATGGGGATGCCAAGCAAACCACACCAGATGGGCTGAGGGCAAGGGGAAAACCCACTTTTCCTGGGTGATCCTTCTTCAGACCTCAGGGGCTTCAGCACTTCAGTTCTTGGCTGCTTTTTTCCTCTCCAGGTGACATCAGGTGTGGCCCCATGGAGGGTCCAGGTGTGCACACACAAAGTGCTCAGTGCAGGAGATAGGGCAGTGCAAGGAAGATGTGCTATGGGCAGCCTTGGGCATCTGGTCTGTCTGCCATGCAATCCAGCCCCACCTAAATGAGAATCTTTATTGCTGCAAATGTTTCAGAGCTGAGAAAATTAAGGAAACCAAGAACTAGTGGTGACCTTGAGACAGGAGCATACCCTATAGAGTCTGTATTCCTGGAGATACTGTATACTGAGCCACAGCGTTATGGTGTCACGTGCTGCTCTCCTATAATTAAAGGTCTGTCAGTGTTTCCACTGTAAACTCAATTTTTAGGGGTTTATAACTTTCCTTTAGAGAGTGAACAGCACTGACCTGTTTCTGCATTCTAAGCAGGTTTTAAGGTCATTATGTGAGTGTTAACGTTCCGTTACATTATATTGTAATGAAATGAGTCTTTCAGAGTAAAAGCATTTCACACTATTGGCAAAAATGAGCGTATTCATCTTAATTTTCGCATCTACTTAATTTCAGGAGCTTTTATAATTAAATGTTTGGTTGCACTGGCAAATAGAGGGAGCAAATCCTTGTCATCGTGAAAACAATCCCATCCCATCTGTGTGCTCTGCTGGGGAGGAATGAAAACAGCTTTATAGGGAGCTTCTTCAAAAGCCAAATGATGATTTTTCCATGCTGGAGGAGCAGATGGGTATTATTTTCTCAATGCACTTGCAGGCAGTTGGTGGCACCCCCAGCCAGTGTATGGCAATCACCTGCATGAGAATCGTGCACTTCCTGAGGTCGTTCCTGCAGTGTCTGTAAAGGACACTGTCACGTTTTGCAGGGTTCCCATTGGGATCATGCAGCAGGTGCATGATTGCTGTGGTATTTTCTACCACCTGACCAGGCACCTGGAGAGGGTGGTTCTCCTGTCTGATGTCACTGTCTGAGCTCACTCTGTTTCTCATCTGCACCTACAAAAGCACAGGAGAAATGCCATGAAGGTTATGGTAGGTCGTGCATTCCAGCACCTTACAAGCAGCCAGTTTTACTAGTTTTACCAAGAAAAGTTTTTGAAGTTCTTTTCAAGATAGAGCTCTTCCTCTCTCAGGACAGGAGTGTCCCTGCTGCCAGCCAAGGGCCTGATGCAACAAACAGGTATCCCACATCTAAGGAAAGATCAGCTCATCCCTGGGGAAGCAGCACAGAAAGGAGTGCAGAGCTCCCAATGGAACACAGGGTATGGGAGGGCTGTCTCAGGGGATGGCCCCGTGCATCTGTGTGCAGCTGACACCAATGCTCTGGGCCAGGGCAGGGAGCACTGCAGAGCAGTCCCTCTTCAGACATTTGTCAAGGTTCACATGATTAACTGAAATATTTCTGCTCCTACAGCTTTAATTCATTCAATGAAGCTCAGAAGCTTCAGATAATAAGACCTAATTTATAATTAGGCTTTATCAGTAATCAGTTAATTTATAGAACCCTAATTCTCATGAAGGTATTTCAGAAGCTTTGCTTATTATATTGCAGAGCTGATGTCCGCAGACAACCAAATCAGGATGATAGGATAGAAACAAATTTCAGGGAAATCCTGCTGTATGAATGCTCTATTTATTTACTTCACATTTTGTGCAGTAGCTGTAATACCGTGTATCATTTCTGCAGGCAGCCAGGGACAAGGGTGCTTCACTGAAACATGTTGGGAACAGTGTATTAATAGCAGGCAGCCTTCCTTGTGCATTTAACAAGGGGAACACCAGGATACATGCTGAGATGCATGGTCCATGCAAGGGAAGGGCTGGCTCGGAGGCAGATGCCAGCTGTGTGCAGTGATCCAGCACTGCTGCTTTCCACCAAGATGCTCTGAGCACACTCCTCCATCTAAGAAAGAAACGTAACATTCAGCAACTTTAAATCTTGAGCATTTCACATGCACCGTCTGCCTCAGGGGAACAATTTCACAGCAGAAGCAAACCCCACCCCACCGGAAAGCCCCAGCTCTCATTGGGAGGTCCCATAGAACAGATATCTGCAAAAAAGCCTTGTGGATTTGCCCATGCAACCCCACACACAGAGGAGTTCCCTTGTCGGCACCCAGCCCGCTGCGCCCCTCGCTCCTCCCATGGGTCTGCCAGTGGGAGCTCAACTGCAGCCATAATGCAGCGCTATCAACTGAGTGACTGTATCTGAGAGCTCACAAAGCTGTAAATAAACAAGTCTTCCAGGTAACGTGAGAGAAACCTGAAAGGAGAGAGTTGTCCTATATTATTCTCAACAAGTTCTCAGCAAAAATATGCAGAAAGCACATTTCCATATGGAGGATGTTTCATTAGCTGACAAAGATGAGCCAAATAACTCAGTCTCTTTTCTTTGCTAAGGATGCAGCAGCTATTTTAAGTAGTTGGGAGTTCACAGTTATCTACTCCTGCACCTTTGTTTAAATTGATTTGCAGTGGTGCTTTATTGACCTTCCTCCATAAAACAGCTCGAAGAAATCAAAATTAGAGCTCATTAGAAGATTCAGAACAAGCGTCAGCCAAACCGTGAGCTTTATCCAACCCGCCACCTGGAGCAAACCGCAGCCCGAGTTGTGTCTGACGGTTCCATTATCTGCTGCGTTGTGTTCATTACTGCCCTGCTTTGAGGTGTGGATGCACTGCTTCCAAAGCAAGGCCCCAACCAGGAGCAGCATGCAGGGCGATGCTCCATGCTGTTGTACAACGCACACAACCACCCTCTTACTTCTGTGTTCCCATTCTAAGGTGTTCCCTGCAGATATTCCTTCAGTTAATTTTAATCCCTGCTTTTTGCAGGCCACGTGCCACAAACGTTCTGGTTAGAGCAACAGTTCCAGCCTCCATAAGAACACTCTGTCTTCACAGACTTGTACCTTTTCCCAAAACTCTCCTCTTGGAATAAATGTGTTTTGCGGAAAGTTGGAGGGAAATCAACCTGGCCACATTTGCGTGAGGAGCGAAGGGGAAAAGCAAACTATTTTCCTACCTTGGAAAAAAAAAAGAGAAAGAAAACTGCGTTTTTCATGCAATGCAAAATGTTAACATCTCCAGAAACAAGGCAATCCTGAGAAAGAGTACCAAGAAAGAGAGAACTCCGCCTCTCTCTTGAGCAGTCTATTCCCTGTTCATCACTTAAAGGTATTGCTTTTAAGCCACACTAAGGTCCCTGTTACTGGGTTTCATCAGCGTGACACAATTCAGAATGTTTTGGTATGCATTCTGATTGGAAAGAAATGGTACACAAAATGTGGTGCTCCAACTGAGATATAAGTAAACACAGGCTGCCAAATTACTGCAGCTCAATGAGATGCTGCTCATCAGCTGAGCTGCAGGCGCTGGCCTTGTGTGCACCCCTTTGAAGTGCAATGCACTCACGTAAGTCACCCTAAGAGGCTTTAGGTGGGGATGCTTGTTTGGGCAAGGCTTCACAATGGCTGGTGCCGAGATGCTGGAGAATTAGGTGGCTGCTTTGCTCATATTTCCCTCCTGTCCTTGCCTCCAGTTGAGTCTCTACTTCATAGATGAGCTCTAAACAACATCTCCGGGCTTTTATCTGCAGGTGACAAACAGAGGCATACAAACTGGATTGGCAGGAACACAAAGAAGGCTTTCATCTCATCATTGCACGAGGCACTTACAGTAACTTCTCAAGGAAAAAAAGAGATTATGCATCAACATTGTGAGCATAAAGACAATTTAAAAGGGATGTTAAGAAACTTCATGTCAGGAAAATATAGAACATCTGCAAACAGTCGAGTATTCAGCAATAAGCTACATCAACAATCCTGGAGGAACAAGCCTATTTTTTGGTGGTGGCAGTCCCATTCAGTATCCCAGAGGAGATTTTAATGGGCTAAAGTGCTTCTTATGGTCAGACAAGTCAGGTTGGTGGGGTGTAAAGGAAGCAGCAGCCGGGGATGGCCACGTCTTTGCCACTTCATCTGTTTGAACACGAGCCCATTCCCAGCAGGGAAGGGAGGACCAGGAGTGCCAGGGGAGCAGTGATGGTCACCACACAGCCCACGTGAGTGCGAGATGCTGCCAGCATGTGCTGGCTGGGTAGAAACCAATATTTCAGCTGCAATGTTTTTAACAGCAGTGGGCATGAAGGGTGTGAATTTTCTGACTCACAGCAGATGCCTGGTGCTGTTTTAAGCACCTAGATGTTTGGCAGTGCTTACTCTCGACTACCCCAAACGCCAGCATGCTGCTGATTCTGGGACTGCCTGCATTTAGCACCCTCTGCACAGGAAGATGTCTCTGCCATCTGCTCATGGTGCCAGGCCTGGCCTGACGCTCACCCCCTGGAGATGTCTCCAGTCCCTGCTGCTTTTCCAGCTGCCTACTGCTGTTGAAATGGTGATTTCTATCTCTTTTTGTCCCCCCTTAAGGGCTGCCTTTCCATGAGCTCAGAATGCCATCCAGGATTCCTTTCCCCACTCTACTGTGGCCCCAAGGGATGGCTGGGTGACAGCAGAAACTGTCCCCATGCAGTTCTGGCTGTGGATCGAGATGGGTTATGGGAGGGAGAGGTGCTCACCATGTGCAGGAGGCTGTGAGTTGTTTCTGTGAAGGGCTGTAGTGACCTTTGAGCACCTTGGGAGCATCTTTTGGATGTGAATACCTGCTGAAGTTCCCTGGGAGCCTGAAGGTTATTTGGTCTGCTTGGGAACCCTGACAGCTGGCAGCCTTTTGTAGACCAGATGATCCATATACCTTAGCTGCGTGTGGGCATCAAGTTCAGAAGAGTCATCTTCCTTTATATGGAGAAATTCCACCCAAGATTTTCACACACAGAGATGTGGATGCATAAGTCTCTGCCCCTGTGTTAATTGCTTCGGGCTCTTCCTTTCTAAGCTGAAATGACACAGATGAAGATCTTAAGTACGTGGTCCTTCCTGCCATCAAATGCCTTTCCCAAGTTTTGACTGAATTTCTACTTAATGAATCCAGCTTTGTCATATAGGGGATGTTCCGGCAATAAGATATGACAAGGTGTGAATTATAGTACAATAATTCATGCCTGGAGCATTGTCAGGCACAAGGCTGAAAGCTGAGTACCATCCATGCAACTCAGCGTGAATTATTGCACCATAATTCAAGCCCCGAGGAAACAATAAGGGACTAGCCAGAGACTATCAATATGAAGAAAGAATTGGGTTAAATCTATTAATTTTATTTAGGTTGCTGAATTAAAAAGAAAAATTATACTCTTTGTAACATTCCCTTCTGTCCATCCCTGTGTTTTCTTTGCAGAGAAGTGAAATTAAAAAACCAATAACTTGGCTTAATGCGGAATGGGAGAGCAGAGAGGGCTGTCCAGGCTCCTAGAGGGCAGGTCCAGAGCCGAGGGCAGAGCAGCTGGCAGCTACCTGCTCATTTTTCCCTCTTCCCTGCTTTAAATATTCAACACTTGTCACTGGATCCTAAAGCGCTGCACAAACTTAGCACAAAGGATGGATGTGGATCAGTTCACCTGCCCGGCTGAGCTCAAAGGAGGGCACCAAGCATGGAGTGCATTCAGTGAGGGCAGACGTGAGGAAGGGGTTAGGGTTATCACATAGGGTGACTGGAAATTTTAAGTGATCTTTTGGACCTCGTTTACCCAATCAGTATAGATTTCATTTTGAAATGTATCCAGGATCATTGATTGCTATTTATTTATTTATTTACTTTTCAGACAGCTATTGATTTTTGAATAATTATTCTAATTATTTTTCATGTCGCTATCTTTCTATCTCTCTTACCAGGCAGCCTGATGCAACCTTGGGATGATTCACTTGCACAGCCTCACACCAGGGGCTGCTTTTTGGTATTTCCACTTGAGAATGGGACACAGGCAGAGCAAGGCTCAAGGGCAGAGCTCCATCTCTTCTTCTGCCCATGGAACAGGACACCGGCCTGCAAAGAAGTGCAGGATGACCCCATATCCTCTGCCATATGGCTGCCAACACACAGTGCAACACTCACCATGAGTGGGAGCGGGTGATGTGCTCGTGTCACCCCTTGGGCACCCAGGACAGATGCTCTGCACACAGTTGTCCACCAGCCATGGGAGGACGCACCTCCCGAAGGCTGCAGAGCCTGGATGAGCCTCTGCTCATCTCCAGGGCTGCTTGTGTCCCTAAGTCACCTGCAGACATGAGCACAGAAAGCTTCAACATACCTATCCTAGCCTTCAAGGCTGCAGGAGATACCAACCCTGCCCCAGCCCTGCTCCTGCCAATACCTGCAATGGATTCCCTGTAAAACTGAGCGTTGCTTCTATTGATTTATTTACCCTATCACTCACAGTGCTGTTCGAAGATGCCAAACAAGAACAGGGCTCCTTTCCCAGGATTTGCACAGACGCGAGATGCAATCTCAGCTCCAAAGACTAAAAGCAGACACTTTTTTTTTCAGTCTAAAATCAGCCAAGAGGAAATAATAACGATGGGAATACAATGGCAATGTTGATTAAAAAGTCAGTTGTCTTCAGTAAGATTGATTTTTTAAACCACCGGTTTTCATTACGCTCCTCAAAATTCTGAATGATCCCAATTGATCAGAAATATTTCAGAACATCTTTATGACTTAGCACTGTACAGATGGGCTCGATGGGAATCCCTCCATTATTACGATGGTGACACAATTTGCCAGCTCATGCACAGTGATGGAGCTGGGTGTGCTGGAAGGTCTCTGGAAGGGCTGGAAGATCTTCATAAGAAACTGACAGGGTCGTGAGCATAGGAAAGCAAGGCAAGAAGTTATAGAAGAAGAAATGGCTGTGATAACTGTCCATAAACAAGATGATGTGGCAATTCATGCTGTATTGATAAGCAGTAATGTGAGCATGGTGCAACGTGGTGTCTAGCTTTGTGGGTAAAGGCTGGCTGCATGCTGGCACACAGCATCGCACCCCATGCTGGGTGTGCAGGGTACCCAAAGGAAACTTGCTCTTTTCTGCAGGACATTATTGGAGATGAGCAGCAGAGACCTCCTGCAGGCAGCAATAAAACACTGGTGGCATCTCTAAAAATTCTAGATGATCATTTTCTAACACAGGAGGATGGCACCTAACGTGAGGTAATGCCATTTTAGACCTTGTGATGATGGATAAAGATGAATTGATCACTGAACTAGAAATTGGTGGTTGCCTAGAGACCAGTGATCATGACCTGATTACATTAATTATGGGATAATAAAAGACAGTCCCAACCAGTAATATACATACCTGGTGCTTCTCCCGGGATCTGTTCAGCTGAATAAAGAGAAGACTCTCAAAGAGCTCCATAAATAGGGAAAACATCGGGACCAGCAATTATCAGAGTACCACTACAGCCTGCATTAACACGCTCTGGTCAGAGCTGCTGTTATCTCAACCCTTGGAGCCCCACGTTGGGCACCAAATGGTCTGTTGAGGTTTAAGCCAGCAGGTGGCTCAGCATCGCTCATCATCCTCCTCCCAGTGGGATGGGAGAGTCTGAGCAAAAAACAGGCAGAACTCAGGAGTTGGGATAAAACCACTAAGATAAAAGGGAAAGGACAGTAGTTATGAATATATATATATGTGACTGCATACAACAAGTGATGCACAAGCAATTGCCCACCACCCCCTGACTGATGCTCAGCCAGCACCCTGAGCAGTGGAAGAGAGGAGATGAACTTCCCCCCTTCAGAACTCCTTCCACACACACATGGCTCCACTCCCGGCACGGCGCAGCGCTGCCTTGCTGCAGGATGTAAAATGCAGGTTTCTGGAATGCCAAGAAGGTAATTTGAATGTTAAAACATTTGCGATCGCATAAATGGCAACGTATTATTCCAATTGAATTGTAGTGGGGTTAATCTGACCTTAATAGAATACTACTAATAATTTATATTATTATCTTTAATAATATTAATTCTACTTAATTTTTTTTCCCCCCATTCATTTTGTTCGTTTAAGGGCAGCTCCGCTGAGCCTCAGAGCACTCAGCTCTTGGTGTGCAGCACTCACTTCTCATTTGCACAAGCGGGGATTCCAGCAGGCAATCTTCAGAGAAATAAAGATCATCTTTTAGAGAAAGGAACTTTAAAGAAATAAAATCACAGTATTAAATAAGTAGATATTAATGTGCCATATCTAGAACATAAAACAACCCATAATCTGTTCCGAAGTCTCCTCCAGCTAACACCCCATGGAAGCTCTGGGTGGCTCCCTGAGGTGATGCTGCCTGTGGTGGCTCTGAGGGCTTCGCTGCCATCCATCGAGATGGTCATTTTGCTACTCGTGGTGAGTCCATGAATGGGCCATTGGGAGCAGCACAGCTGAGAACTGACCAAACACCAGCTCTCCAACTCATAGAGTCACAGAATTAAGGTTGGAAAAGACCTCGGAGGTCCATTTATCAGCCCATCACCGCCATGCCCACCAGGCCCACAGTTTTTGAGGGAAAAGCCCACAGAGCAGAGCTGCTGAATGAACCTCCAGCTACCGGGCAGAATCTCTTAAGAGACCATTCATTGTAAAATAAGTGAAATTGATATGTAAGATTTCAGAGTATTAATTACACAGGAAGGTTGCAGGGTCTGCATTATTCCGTTAATAGGATCTTTGGGAGAGAGAAATAGACAGTTCTGACACAACACGTAAGATTTGTTAAAGGGTCGATGTTTAATTAGTTTTAACTGATACATTAATTAATGGATTTGCAGATACACGCCCAGGACATGCATTCGATATCCAGAAATAGGTGCTGGGCTTTTGGAGACAATACTGTGCCACAAGCAGATCTCACGCCTGCCTGAAGCGCACAATTCAACTGCGCCGTAACTGCGGATCCCTGAATAGCGATTTCCATAATTGCACAATTAGAAGAGAAAGGCTCCGTTTGAGGCATGCAGAAATCCTTAATTCTGCTCCGCCACGACGCTGTGAAGATGACGGGCCCAGAACGCTGCGGTTCCCCCGTCACGCTCAGCTGATGGCTGCGTGTTGCAGCACAGCAGAGCTGGGATTTCCTGCTCCAACTCCACGCGCTGCTCTCAAGCACAACTTTAACTTCCCATTTCTTCCGTTTATGCGACTTAGCACCGGGATAACCGGGATCGCTTTAATCTCATTTACCCCCAAAAAGCAACGGTACATCTCTGGTATAAACTCCTTCTTAACGTAACATCTCTCCAGGAATATCAATACCGCATAGGATTTTTCAATTAAAGCAGAAACTCAACCTTTTCTGTCTGAAGAACATTTTTGTTATCTTTCTCTAAGCTTACAGCACCTGATGTGTGGATAAAGAGCCCGTCTTCTGGGGATTTTCAGCTAAATCTATTATTTAAATCCCATTTATTAAGGTTCTTTGCTTCCGTGCCTGAATTTTCCTGGACACCTTTTCCTGCCGAATGCAATCCTCAACTCCTTACATGGGTAGGTAATGGCTTGAAATTGAAGGAGGGCAGGTTTAGGTTGGATGTCAGGGGGAAGTTCTTTACTGTGAGAGCGGGGAGGTGCTGGAACAGCTGCCCAGAGAGGCTGTGGGTGCCCCGTCCATCCCTGGAGGCGTTCAAGGTTGGATGGGGCCCTGGGCAGCCTGGGCTGCTATGAAATGTGGAGGTTGGTGGCCCTGCCTGAGGCAGGAGAGTTGAGCTTCGTGATCCCTGAGGTCCCTTCCAACCCGGGCAGGGGAGAGCACGAAGAGGATGGCAGCCTGAAGAAGGACCAGGAGCAGCTCAGTGCCACCAAGGACGAACACAGTCCTGCTCTTCCTCTTACATAATCATTGGCAAACATTTCTGATGAGCTGAAACGCCTCAGAGTGAAGAAAATAGAGGGCACTGGGGTCAGGAAGAGCGACATGGGGATTTTTTTTGCTGGTCTCACAAATATCACTGCAGATAGATGGTTTATAAATATCCATTTTGCCATTTCCTGATTGTGGTTTGCCTTATTTATGGCAGAGCACAAGGAGCGCTCAGCACTTTGCTTGGGCACAGGGCTGGACTGCTATGACAACCTTTAGCCAGGACCTCACCTTCTGCAGCACATGGATGGAACAGGGGCAGCATTCCCTGCCTGGAGCAGCTGCGGAGCTTTCTGGAGTACAGTGAAGTCCTGCCACCCCATTTGACACATAGGGAAGCGGAGAAACGTGAAGCTCCCAGGCTGGGAGTGCAGGGCTGCAGGGAGCATCGCTGTGCCCTCTGCCTGCAGCCAGGAGGGGGATATAATGGGAGAGCAGACACTGAAAGTCAGAAGGTCGTTTCTGAAGGGGCCGTTCAGCAGCTGTCACCCAGCACAGCTGGGGATGCTTAAGCAGTGAAGGTGTGGCTTTGCAGGTGCTGCAACACAGCCGAAGCAGCACGCAGCTGGGGAGCTCAGCAACTGCCATCAGGCCCAGAACCGACAGGGAAGCAATGGTGGTTGGATGGGCAAAGCAAAATGCTGCATGAAAAGGCCTGCTTGGTGCTCCTGGCAGTTTCCCATTTGCCGCTGAGGTTGTACATCCATTCTGCACCCACAGTCAGAAGGCAGGAGAGGAGTGGGGAGGCGGATTGGGTAAGTCAGCATCCCCAACACAACCACACTCCCAAATCTTCCTCCAACTGCATCACACCACATTTAAACACCATTTGGAGTTGTGCACATCCTCGGGGGGCTCCTGTTGGCTCCCACTCTGGGGCAAAAGAGCTGACAACCCGGGCTTCCATCCCACCTGCACTCATTCCAGAGCTGTCTCTCATTCCCACCTTCCCCACCACCCCCCGGCCCCCTTGCTTTTATTCCGCTCCGCAATGTTGCAGTCCGATGGCAGAGCATCTCAGAGCATTTCAGAACAAAATCCTCGTGAAAGAAAAAACCCCTAGCAGTATTTCACAATGTCTGGGAAGCCGCCGTCAGTGTGGGCAAGGAGAATGAAGGCAGCGCCCGGCTCCCAGCCTCGTGGAGCTGTGGGGGCTCTGCGGGCCGGGGAATCCCAGCAGCACAGATTGTTTCATTAACAGCATTAATGGCTGTTTGTTGGCAATGCTTCGCAAGGGAGACAAACGCCAGGTGGGTGCAAGATCGACTGATGCGCCCAGTGAGCGCTGAGTGTTTGCCACGGGAGGAGAAGAGCCACTTGGAGCCACTTCTTCGCAGGATCTTTTTTCTTTTCTTTTCTACTTTTTCTTCCTTTTTTTTTTTTTTTTTTTTTTTTTTCTTTTTTCTTTTTTTTTTTTTTTCTTGCCGTGCAAATGTTGCCGGGCAGCGCTGAGCGCGGCGGGGATGTGCGGGGAACAAGCGCTTTGGCAGGGGGAGACGGGACGAGTTTCCCGTGAGGATGGAGAAAGGCTTTAACAGCGCGAGAGACTTCTCGCAGACGGGGAGGAGGGGGCACCGCGTGCCGGAGCTCCGGGGCTCCGCGCTGCCGGGCGCTCTGCAGGGACTGCCGCCCGCTTCTCCGCGCGGGGCCGCGCCCGTCCCGTCCCGCAGCGGCCCCGAGCTTCGCCGTGCGGCGGCCGGGCCGGAGCGGGGCAGAGCGGCGCTGCGCGGCGGCGCACCGGCGCGGGGCCGGGCCGGGGCCGGGGCCGCGCGGGGGCGGAGGGGCAGCGCGGGGCCGTCCGGCGGCGCGGCTCCCGCGCTGGGCCAGACTCAGCCCCTTTCTCCCGGCGCCGCCGGCTGCGAGCGCGCTGCGGCTGGAGCTGGAGCTGCCCCCAGAGCGGCTCCGTGATGGCGGCGGCGCGGGCTCGGCAGCGGGAGGCGCCCGCCCAGCCCTGCGCGCCGCGCCGCTAGCGGCAGCGCCCGTGTGCCCGCGGCGGCCGCCCCGGCCCATGCCCCCGGGGGGAAGGGGGGCTGCAGCAGCCCGGCGAGCCGCCCACCCGCGCAGCGGGGGCATCGCCCCCACTCGCCGCTCCTGGGAGGGCGGAAAGGAGGCAGCGGCGGCGGCGGCATTGTGCGCGGCGGATCGCAGGCCCCGGCGGCGCGGGGCTCGCCTGCCTCCCGCCCCAGCCCCATGAACCGGCCGGACGGCTCCGCTGCGGCGGCGGCGACGGGAGCGCAGGTACGAGGCGGCCGGGCCGGGGCCGGGGCGGCGTGTCCCCGGGGGGGGGGGGGGTGGAGGGGGGGGGGGTAGAAGGCGGAGGGAGCGGGGAGGGAAGGAGGGAAGGAGGGCGGCAGCCGCAGCCGCCCCGTCGCGGAGCCCCCGCCGGCGGCGCTTTGCTGCAGTGCGCGGGGGGCGCCGCCGGGGCGCCGAGCCCCGTTCGGCCGCGGCCCATCCCGGCCCGTCCGCGGCGAGCGGAAAACAAAGCGGCGCCCGGAGCGGCCATGGCGGGGCAGCCCGGCCGAGCGATGCCTCCGCGGCCCGGCCCGCCGCCCGCTCCCCCACCGCCCTGCCCGGCCCCGCGTCCCTCCCGGAGCTTCTCTCCTCCATCCCCACCCCGAGTCCCATTTCGACCCCCCTCCGACCCTCCTCGTTTTCCTCCCGAGCTCCAGGCTGGTTTCTTTTTTTTTTAAATTTTTTTTTTTTCCTAAATTTTTTAATTTTTTTTATTTATTTTTTAAAAATATTTTTCCATTAAAACGACGCCACCTAGAGGAGAGCATCCCGGACATGGAGCAAATGAAAATTGGAAAAAAAAAAAAAAAAGAAAAAAAAAAAAAGAAAAAAAAAAGGCAATATTCGGCTATTCGTGAATGAGCAGAAAGTTGGGGCGGGGGGGACACGGCTCTTAGTGCTCTTTGTAAGGCAAAGCTGGAATGTGGAGATGAAAATTGAGCTGAATTTGAATGAATTCTGGGTAGGTTTTTTTTTCCTTTTTTTTTTTTTTTTCCTTTTTTTTTCGTTTTTGTTTTTTTTCTCTTTTTTTTTTTTTTGTTTTTTTGTTTGTTTTTTTCCCCTCTTCTCTCCTTCGGATCCCGTTGCTTATTGGGGGTGCTGGTCGGTGTGTCTCTGGGCGTCGGGCCGGGGGGAGCTCATGGAGTTGGCTGGGGGCGGCCCCTCGGCAGGCTGACTTTCCCAAAGTGGGCGAATTGCTGCCACGGAGCAATTAGGAATTGCGCCTCATTGTAATTTTGAACTTGCACGCTGCGCCAGAACCGGGTTTTGCTGCAGTGCTGGGGGCGGCTGGTGGCACAGCGCGACTTGGGCAGGAAAAATTGGAGCGTGCAGAATTTGCTGCGGACACACCCCGGTGTGTTTCAGTTCTGTTGTTTGTGGGTTTATTTGTGTGTTTATTTTGGGGGCTGCTTTGGGGTTTCATGCAGAACTGCCCTTAAACAATAAAGGTGCTGAGCGCAGCCCGGGGGCGGGCAGAGCCGGGGCTCAGATGGCAGATTGGATTTTGAATTTCTTGGCTTTCCGGCTGGATTCTGCTGCCATCATTAAAACACTTTCCAATATTTAATTTCCTATTTCGTTTCTGAAGGCAAAAAAAAAAAAAAAAGAAAAAAAAAAAGAAAAAAAAAAAAGAAAAAAAAAAAAAGAAAAAAAAAGAAAAATTTCCACTGGAGGTTTTTTGTCCTTTTTTTTCCTTTTTTTTTTTTCCCTTTTCCCTTTTTTTCCTTTTTTTTTTCTTTTTTTCCTTTTTTTCCCTTTTTCCCCCTTTTCTCCTTTTTTTCGTTTTTTTCCCTTTTTTCCCCCCTTTTTCTCCTTTTTTCTTTTCTCCTTTTTTTTTTATATCTTTTTTTCCTTTTTTTTCCTTTTTTTTCCTTTTTCTTTTTTTTCCTTTTTTTCCCATTTTTTTCATTTTTCTTTTTTTTTTTCCTTTTTTTCCTTTTTCTTTTTTTTCCTTTTTTTCTTTTTCTTTTTCTTCCTTTTTTCTTTTCTTTTTTTTTCCTTTTTTTTTCCTTTTTTTTTTTTTCCTTTCTAATTTTTTTTTTCCTTTTTTATTTCCCCCCCCCCCTTTTCTCAACACTGCAACAACTCCAGATCCGGTGTGGGAGCTCCGCCATGACATTGTGTACGTGAATAATGAACGATCCGAGGGCAAAACAAAACCAAACCCAACATCTCATTGCAGGTTCAGTTTTTCCTTCCCTCCCCCCATCCCCCCCAAATTGCAAATCCGAAGTGCTTGCGGCCGGCGCTGGGAGGACGTTTCTCCCAATTTCACATTGCTTTTTTCTGCGGAGCCCTGCTGGAGTTTGGGGTGGAAGTCGTTTTCTCCCTCGTTTCCCTTTTGCTGGCCGTGGGGGTGCTGTGCCGTTGGAGGAGTTGGGGCTGCGAGGGGAGCGCTTGTTTTTGTAGGGTTGCCCTTGAATCGTGGGGTCTTGGTATTGATCTTTCACAAATAAATAACAAAAGAGCTCCGCGTCGTGCATTGTTTCAATCAAAAGCAATATGGGAGAGGGGGAACCCATGGCCTTTCCACCCAAAAGTGGGGGAGGGAGAGGAAGGGGACGATGAGGTCAACGTTGAGTTTTACCAACCTTGACACGGTCTCCTCTCTAAAATGGGGACAAAATAGCAAGATGGCTGGCGCTGCTCTGGGCTCCACAGCTGCTGCAGTTTGCCTTTTGCTTTTTTTTTTTTTGCTTTTTTTTTTTTTTTCTTCTTTTTTTCCTGAAAAAAAGCTTTTTTTTTTTTTTTTTTGCTTTTTTTTTTTCTCTTTTTTTCTTTTTTCCCCCTTTTCCCCTATTTCTGCTGTTTCTGTGGCTCTGTGCACTCCCTCAGTCCTGCTTCAGGGAAATGAAATTTCAGCCTGGGATGAATTTTCCAATCTTGAATCTCAGAGCTCAGAAAAGTTCCCGTTTTAATTTTTTAATTGGATTCCGCCTTAATTCCATCTTTCCTTCAAATTAAGCTGAAAAATTGGAGGAGCCGGCGCTGCTTCCTCCCCTCTGCTCCTCTTTAGTTTGTGTTTCTCACAGGGGGGGTGATGGAAAGGACTGGGATTCCTCCTGGGGGAGCAGCGAGCGCTCCCGAATGTCAACTCCATATTTCTTATTGTTGCATTTATTTCCCCCTCCCCCTCCCGGCCCTCTTCCCAAACCCTTTTTTAGCACATGCCGGATTAAGGACCATGGTGTGCAGGCAGGGAGGGGGCAGAAATTACCCGCTGGGTTTCATTGCTGCTTCCAGGCCGGGATCCGTAGCTTGGTGTTGGACACCAAGTATCCCTCCCTCGCCCCCCCAGATTTCACCTATTCTGTGGTTGTACCAAAAGAAACCACTTGGCTTCAGTTTTTCTTTATGTACTTATTTATTTTGGTAAATGTTAACTTTGTTTATTTCAGGTTTCACTCATTTTCTCCAAGCAGAACCTTCTGCTGATGCCATTTCTCCCCCGCCGCCCCCCAGCACCCTCACCTGGAGGGTCGGGGTTGCGCTCTTGGGGGGGAGCAGGAGTTGGGTGTTGAAATGAATAAGAGATAATGGATATATTCCAGTTTGGGGTCACAAATGGCACCTTTTAGAGTTTTATCTCTGAAGTTTCCCAAGGTCTCTGAAAATAGCAGTGCTGGGGCTGGTTTCTGCGCGCTGTGCTGAGGGTGAGCGGGCAGCTTGCAGGCTCTTCTCTGGGCTTTGGGATACGGTGTCACAGGGCTGGGCTGCACAGGGATGCACTTCAACTCCTTTACTTCAGCTTCAGTCGGTTTCATTGGAACAGCAGCTCCCGCCATGTGTTCCACTGGCAAGAGAAAGCCAGAATTGAAGTTGCAGCGGGTTTCTCAGTCTAAACTTGCTGCATGCTGATGTCCTTCCAGGAAGGCCCTCCTCCTGTTGCTGCTGGTTTTTCCACAATTTCTCATTGCAGTTTGCTTCCAAAGGATTTTTTTTTACTATTATTTTTTCTCTGTGGAACGCTGACCGATATTTATCATTCTAAGTGATGTGAAGTGAAGGAGCCACCCCAGCTCAGAGATACCAGCACAGCTCAGCGCAGGATCGGTGTGTTTCAAAAGAAGCATTTCAAGTACCCGGTCCTCAGCGAGGGATGAAAATAGACACAACGTTATTAAACAGCGGATAGTATTTACACAAGCACTGTATAAAACGTTACGATCCCACTCGCAGAACTCCAGGATGATTTAAATGCATTTTGCTGCCGTAATGCTGTAAGTAGCGCCGGTCTCATTGCAGTCACGTGGGCTGGTGACGTGCAGTCGGTTTGCAGTGTTACAGCACTGAAATCAGGGTTCTGTAAATTAGATTTAATTATTATTATTTTTATTTCATTTTGGCGACCTGCGCTGGGCAGCATCTGGGGTCTGTGCCCTGAAGGTCGTTTAGTTTTTGGAAGCAATGCGGTGCGGGGCAGAAGGGTAACCCAGCCAGGGAACTTCTATGGCCCTGCTGTGTGTGTGAGGCCTGCTGGGTGTGATGGCTCTGCAGTTTGTGCTCTGCTCTGTGAGCTGCTCCAGTTCCTGCTTGGCCCACACAGACAATTGTAGTGTGCTGGTTGTGCTGCTTCAGGAGTGGAAAGCCCTAAAGTGGATGGGGTTGATCACACGGTGGTGCCCAGCAAAGTGTCTTTGGCATCTTGTGTGCAGAAATAGGCCCTGCTTGTAGACAGGGGCACAACTGGTGGCAGAAAGCACCTTTGCTGGGCCTGCGAGCGTGGCCAGGGGCTGTGGTCCATTTTTGGTAAGGAGCAGAAATAAATGGCGCTGGGCGATGTTGACTTGTGGTGGTCTCTAGATTTCCGAGCTGTTCTAATGCAGTGGTGAGGTTTTTGATGTTGTGCGTTCAGTTTGGGCCTGCTGTGTTTTCTGGGGAAGGAGTTTCTAATTTTTAATGGTCTTTTCTGGATTAATCAGCAGTCATCTGCCTCCTTTCCGCTTTTGTTTGGTTCCTTGAATGTCTCTTGATTATTCTGTACTATGTGATGCCAATTTAGTGGTTAACTGGTATGCAAACTACATCTGGACATGTTGACTTAGCATTAACAATCATTGATTTGTCTGGAGCAAGGGAATAGAAATGAATGATGCTGTTTACGGTGGATAGTATATGAAAAATAACCATTTGCATCGTATCCTTCAGCAGTGGCATGCAGCACTGGTGCAACTTGTCATAGTGGCTCTGCATCGTCAGCAGCTGCATGAGAGCTGAATTTTTAAGCTTTAGCACCAGGAGGGGGAAAGAGACACAGGGAAGCAAGCAGTGGAAGTCAGAGCAGCTGAACCCATCGGTCTCTGTGGCTGTAGGTGGGTCTGGGTGACTCCTGGATGGGGTCAGGGCAGTGCTGAAGGCAACGTGGCTGCTTTGAGGCAGCACTGCAGGGTTGCTCTGGGGCTGACATGCAAAGGGCCTGGGGCGAAATGCAGTGTGTCGTGGTGGGACCGGTGTCACCACACCTGGTGTTCTGCCGGGGCAGCTCTTCTGAGGACTCCTTCTCAATGGTTGTTTCTCTAACCTGTATTGCCAGGGCACTCCTTAATATGCATGTTAGAAAGGCTTAGCTGGTGCACCGTACCTGTAAAGATTTAATGACATAAGCAAGGTTCCTTGCTTGTCATTTACAGTACTGCTGTTTGTTTCACATCTGCATTTGGCTGGCATCACTTGAAAAATGACACTGGAAGTGGAAAAGCAGTGACTGGAGATGATGTGTATCCTGACGCTGGCTGACAAAGGGGAGAAGCCAATATCAGCACGCAGAGCAGAGGTGGGGGCTGCCGACGCCGTTGAGGAGCCATTGTGTGTAGGAGGAATCAATACCTGTGTGTATGGTTATGCATACAGACATGTCTGGGAGGCTGGGTCTATTGATGGAGGATGGAGGGAGGGCTCTGGGGAGGCTGGGCATGGCCTGGGCCATTGGCACTGTACTGGCCAGGCCTCGGGCTGTAAATGGTCTGCGTGGCACCCCGCGTCCTCGGGTCTCCGTTCATAATGCTGCAGTTTTGTTTTGCCAGGTATGCTCAGGCTGCGAGTAATTTTTCAGGAGTTAATGTTTCACTCCATGTGGGTGTAGGTGTCCTTCCCTGCCTGCAAATAACAGCAGAAGCAAAGTTTGCAGCAGAACTTGGCTGTGCTTGCATTGAAGGCCCGTCATTTAGGTTCTGCTTACAGCGTGGGGAGAACGACTTTAGTGTGAGCGTTTCATTGCTCTAGGCCTATTTATGGAAGTATTAAACCTCAGTGCTCAAAACTCTGCGGCCAGAGCCGGCAGTGCTGCAGTGCGGGAGGGCTGCGGGGAGCATCAGAGCGGGGCAGCCCAAATGTTGCAGGCATTGGGGTGTAAAGGTCTCGAGGTCTTCAGTCTGTGAGATGCAAATGTTCAGCTTTCACCAGCATTCCTGTAACTCAGCGTTCGAGGGTAAGAAGGAAGAGTTGTAAGGATAGAGGGTAATTATTTGCCAGAGACGAAATACCTTCTCAAATTCCTGAGGGGTGTGGGTGTTGGAGGGATGTAGGACTGAGCCCATTGGAGCATCCTCCGCTCAATGGACTTCTTGCCATTTGTAGATGAGAAAAAACATCCCCAAACTGACAGACACAAGAGTCCCACTTCCTGGAACCTTGCATCTATTTAAATTCTTTCTTAATCATCTTAATTGGTTCATTTGCCAAAAAGCAAGTTGACTGAGAATGGCCCATTGCTTTTGATTTGTGGTGATGCTGTGTAGGTAGCAGTCACACACTGTGAATGTCCAGCCCGTGTGTGTTTGTGTTTTCCTCTCTTACAAAGAACTCTCTGGCCTTCCTATTCCAGCATAACCAGTGCTTGTGTTGCAGTTCGTCAGGTGATATTTAAAATGTAGAAAATGAAAAGTTGCTGTCTACCTTAAGCAGACAGATGGCTACGTTTTACAAATTAACCTAATTAAATATATATGTAGAAATCTCTGATCCTCGTCTCCGAGCAGAAGATGTGCAATTAGCGGCCATGGAGCCAGGAAGGAATTTTCCATTTCTGTCCTGACTTTTCCTCATAGGATGTGCTTTTTATTTTTATTTTTTGTTCCCTTTTTCTTTCAATGCTTCAAATTTGGTTCAGCTCAGGAATCCTCACAGGGCTGCTCCTGCCGGGGTTTGTGCTCGTGGTTCAGTTTCCCCACAAGTATTTTGACTGCAGTCATTAAAATGGTTCCTCAGTCCTCCGCTCCTGCCTTTCCCTTTGACTCCGCAGGACAGAGGATTTAATTCTGTTCAGAGAATATTATTATGGGGAAAATACCATTCGGGAGGAAAAAATGGCGCTGGAATATTTACATTTTTCAAGCGTCTTCCTTCCTCCCACCCAAAAATAGAAAAAAAACATTATCTGTCTCCTCTGGATTTATGTCATTTTCAAGTGTTAGGCCGGCGCTGTTTCCAAAACACGCAGTCCTTCCACCTTAACTCCCTCTATGGCAAGAGGGCCCTTGTGCAATGAATTGGAGGAATGGATTCCCTTAATTCATGCTTTCGTACGGAGCTGTTCTGGCGTCAGCAATAATACATTTCAGTTTCTTTTCTGCCAAAGTGTTGTTTTTTTTTTTCCTCTCTTTTATTAATTTAGGTTTGATGGCGTTATAATGGTTTGTTATATAAATAACCATTTGGTGTGTTTTGCATCTCAATAGTTGAATGAATTTATTAACAAAAAGCCTTTCTTCCCCTACAAACATCCCCACTGTTACCCAAAGGCACTCCTTCCTCGCAGAACCCACCAAGGGAATGACGTTCCCAGCTCAGCTATTTTAATGATCCCACAAACCCAAAAAAGCCATCGGTCGGTTTTGTTTTTTTAAAGCAAATTGCAGAAACTTCTTTTGTTGTTGTTGTGTTGGTTCTGGTACGAATTGCTGCGCGAGGACTGTTAAGAATTTTGCCCGGAGAAGGTGAGATGTTGGATCATCACCGTTTTTTGCCTCTTGGACACCTCTGTGAATTCATCCTCCAGCATTTTCCTTTATCTGTCTGCCCCGCTGCCTTGTGCTGGCTGCGTTTTGAGGCCTCGTTTGCTCCGAGCACATCAGCAGACTTGTCTTTGCAGCAGCTTTCTGCTCCCTGTGCTGTCTCAGGCTGCTGCTAGGTGGGTGGATTCTCTCACTCCCCCTGTGTGTTTTTATGCCCTCTGCCATAGGGTGAAGCCTTCTCACGTGTGGTGGTGAGGCTTTGGTTTGCATTGGTGGAGTGGCAGCCAACTTTGTAAGTTAGGAGAGGATTTGCAGCGCTGTCTTCCAGGTTGTCTTGTGAGCCAGCAGCTTTGGCAGCGAGCTCTGTGGGGCAGGACCTGTCTTACACCTGTGTCTGCTGTAACTGCAGGTACGCGACACATGCCTTATTAATAGTAACTCCATTTTCTACTCCTGTGCCTGTTGATTTTCTCAGGCTATGGATAGTCCTTTCTATGCTGGCATCCGTTTTCATTTTGGCTTTGTTGGAGTCCATCTCTCTTGCAGGGGCTCCATCTCCTTTGGCGTGAGCCTTGGGACCCTCATCCCCCACCTGCACCCTCTGGAGAGGCCTCAGGATTTCAGGAGGGGGTTCCCCGTCAGTCCTGGGTTTTGCTTCTCCCCAAACGGTTTGTTTCATTTCCAGGATCTGTTGTCAGTTCTGGTTTTGAAATTGCTCCGAAACCGAATCCCACACCACCGTATCCTGCTACCCCCCCATGCCCAGTGAGAATTCAAATAAGGAGGAACAAAGAAGAATAAAAGGGATGACAGTTATCCTTGAGTTAGAAGTTATCAGGTGCAGAAAATTGATAAAGGAAGTTAAAAAACACAAGGGGAAAAAAAATCCGCGACTGTCACTGCAAAGAACAGAAAGAAAATATATCAGGAACAAAAGGAATTCTAATAATGGTTTGTGTAGACTTATCACGACTGAGGAGAGCTAAAACGCATAATAAAGCAGCAAAACTAGACAGGTTTAATAAATATTGCTGTTCCCTATTTGTAAAGAAGAGGCGGGATGTATTCGTAGTGCGTGTGCAGCAGGGTCTGCTGCTGAGCTGGGGGTGCTGAGCTGGGAGCTGGAGGAGCATTTCCAGCCGGTGTGGATGGATGTTGGACGTGGGCGCTCCTGGGGGGTGGCTGTTGTGCTTCCTTTTTTATGTCATTAGTTTTTGTGTCACCTTTTGGATATCTTGAGACCATTCCAGAAAGGCTGGCGGTTGCTGTTTCTGCACTATTCTTAGCGTGATGTCAGGCTGGGGACAGCAGAGCGTGGGGTGCACAGAGTGCTGGGAAAGAGGTGATGGGAATGTGGAACAAACTGAGCTTGTTTGTAACAGCAGTGATGGAGGCTGTGCTGAGCGCATGGGGAAACACTGTGATGTCACACAGCATTTGGTTCCAGCAGCCCCTTGTAGCATCACACTTGTGTAGAATGAGAGCTGGAGACTCGGGGGTACCCTGGATATCCAGTGGGGACGTGTTGGTCACCAGCTGGCCCAGGGGGCCTGCAGACTCGTGGGATTCCATCAGGTGAGCTGTGTTGAGTTTGGAGAATCTTAGGATTTGTGCCTTTGGAGGTGATTGCCCAGTGAGGCTGTGAGTGCCCCCTTCATGGAGGCATTCAAGGCCAGGCTGGATAGGGCTGTGAATAACCTGGTCTAGAGGGAGGTGTCCCTGTCTATTGCAGGGGGTTTGAACTAGGTGCCCTTAAAGGTCCCTTCCATCCTAACCATTCTGTGGGATCCTGTAGGATCCTTTATGGATGGGGAGACGGGACAGACCGGAGAAACCAGAGCAGCTTTGGGGTAGGAAAGAGACATGGCTGCAACAGAAACAGCAACACTGAACCCCTGGGAATGGGACAGTGCAAACTGTGGGCGTGCAGAGCTTGGTGAAAACCACGATTCTCTCTTTTCTTATTGCTTATGCATTAATACAATCCCCCTATTTTCAAGTTTTAAGAGATGTTGAAAAGTTGGAGAAGACACAGACTGTGGTTGGAGTGAAGCAACTCGGCCAGCTGGGAAATAGCCCTTGGTGTTTGTTCTGAAGCATTTTGGGATGCGTTCCGTATTTGGGGAAACTCCCTGACAGTAAGAGTGAAGACAAATCTCACTTGTTGATTCTGCCTCCATAGAGCTGGTTCTCTCTTGGGCGGGGGGGAGGCAGGTACCAAATAGCCCTTCATTTTACCAGCCCACAAAGCAAGGGTTGATACCTGGAAGCTGAATCCAAACGTTCAGATGAGAAAATGAAGAAACAAAAGTATTTTTAAGAGCAGGAGGTGGAAATTCGGAGCAGCGGGGGGGGAGGTTGGCCATTTGAGCAGACTACCAAGGGAAAGTGTGGACTCTGCAGATCTCGATGCCTTCACTTATTCTCTGCATCCATGGAATACGTGCTTCAGTGTTTTCTGGCAGAGCTGAGCGGTTAGAAGGGAGAATTGCTGTTATGTGATAAAGAATGGCTATTCTGTGGTTTAAACAAAAGGTCTCGCTCTCTGTCCCTCTCTTTTGGTATCCTGTTTCCCAGTGTCCAGCAGCAGATGGCTGGGGAAGGATTATAACGAACAGAGAAAATATTGAGTGAGCCTTTAATATACTTGCTCCTGTCGGATAATGGTGTGGGGACTTCCTGAGCCAGAGCCTGTCTGAACCTCTGTCATTAGCAAGAGAAACTCAATTACTGCTCCCTGCTCGCATCCACCGTGGTGCTTGGAAGAGCTGCTGTGCTCCAAACCATGCCGTGCTCCTGAATCTGCTGAACCAAAGATGGATGTTCATCCTCACGCAGCATAGAGCCATAGACTATAGTGGCTTTGGTTGGAGGGGACCTTGAAGGTCACCCAGTACCAACCAACCCAGTCAACCCGTGGGCAGGGTTGTCCCCACCAGCTCAGTTTGCCCAGGGCCCATCCAGGTTGGCCTCGAGTGCCCCCAGCAGTTCTGGGGCCTCATTGCCCTCTGCAGAAAGGATTTCCCCCTCACATCTAGCCTAAATCTCCCCTCTGTTAGTTTAAAGCCGTTCCCCCTTGTCCTGTCACTGGCAGTTATAGACATACAACTAACGAAACTGATAGGTAACCTGCTGTAACACTGCACAAAAGGCTGTGATTCTGTTTGTTTACGTTTTCAGGCAGGAAATGATAATGAGTGAGTTAGGGAGAACATGGACATAGTCATTAATAATCTGCTTCATATCCCTGATGCGGGAATGATGGGCGTAGCACAGAGGGAAGTGCCCAGGCAGCGCTCTGTCAAGTATGGATTTTTCCTCGTGGTCTGGAGGAGGCTTTGCTCCCTCGTGCAGATGAGAGGGAGATGTATTGGAGGAGGAAAAGGAAGGTATTTGCAAACTGTTGTAGAGATCAGAGAGGAAATTTCCCCCAGCTAACACTGAAATCGGGCAAAAAGCAACGAGTGAGCTGAGGTGGCTAAACGGAGATGTAAACAGTATTAGAAGCAGTAAGCAGTAGGCTTTTAAAGAGTATAAACAGTCTGCAAAGGAGGAGGATTGGAAGATCTATTAAAATAAGCAGAAGGCAGTTAAAAGGATAATTAGGAAGGCAAAAAGAAATAGAGAAGATCTAATTGCTGAGAATATTTTGACTTCAAAGGGTTCTGTTGATGTATTCGGAGCAGACAGAAACTAGCAGAGGGAACTTGTCCACTAAAGATGGGGATAGCAGCTGGGGGCAGGAGACCCGTAAATGAGCAGCTTAGTGCCTCTGGGAGCTGATGGGCTGACAGTGCAGGATCTGGCCAGTGATGTGTGCTGGGAGCTCCATCATCAGTGGAGAGAAGCACAGCACCTGGGCACGTGCATCCTGGGGGCTGTTTCTGAGCTAGGGAGGTGTGTGCTGGTGACCAAGGAGCTCCGGCTGTCATTGCACAGCAACAGGGCCTGCTTGCTGCCTGTCCTAGGTGTGGGTGACCTTGTGCATGGGCTGGTCTGAAAGGCTGAAGCTGTTTGTAAGACTTTCCAGCTGTCAGATGTAGATCTGTGTATGTGTGCATATGTGTATGTTTTGTGTGTGTATATATACATATATACATATAATATTTTTTACTGGAGCACAAAGGTCGTTTGGAAGTGAGCATCTGGAGAAAAAAAGGGCCATTTTGTGTACGTGTGTTTGCTGTGTGCTCCACCTCCCAAACTCTGCCTGTGTGAGCTGAAGTGACATATAAATAACAAAGGTAATGCTGCAAATGAAATGCATTCTGCATAGAGCCTTGCAGGTAAGAATCTGGAGACGAATTAAGCAGTACCTCCATAAGGTCACTGCGTTGGCTTTTCACGGTCTGTGGAGGAGTCCTGGAGCTTTGATCAAAGTTGCTTTTCTCAGAGAGCAGCCCTTGTAGCAGAGCCAAAGTGCCACGCGCTCCTCACTGTACGTAATTAAAAGCCATCATCTATCCCGATGCAGCGCTGCTGCTTAGCATTTCGCTTAGGAAGATGGGGTTGGCTTGAGTTGCAACAGATTTAGGAGGAAATGAGCAATACATCAAGTGGCTGCAGTGCACGGCTCTTGGGCTGTGTTCCTGGGGTGCTGTGGTTGCACGGGTGATGCCTCAGCAATGGGCTGAGTTTCCGTGTCAGCGCGTGCCGGGTGGCTGCTGGCACATCTTGACTGCAGGGTGCAATTTGTCTCCTTGGGATCGCAACCAGACCCATTGTTGCTGCATTACAGCTCGTCCCCTGGAACATTACAGCACTGACACGGAGCCTCGCAGCCTGGTTTGGCTGGGGGCTGCCATCTCCATCTGCTTGGATGAGGCATCCAGCTGTGCATGGCGCTGCTGCTGCTGCTGCACAAGCTGTGCTGGTGCTCCTGGCCTGCAGAAGCTGGTCACCATCCCCTTGCACAACCCCTCCTTGCTTTGCAGGTGGTGGGACGGCAAAGACCTTCCTCTAAGCTCAAGACTGCTACTGTAACCAGTAGATGATGCTACTGTAACCAGTAGATGATGCTACTGTAACCAGTAGATGATGCTACTGTAACCAATAGATAAATAGTTGACCCATTTTGTGGTGGCAGTTTCTTTAGTGGGATGGTGCTCTTTTAGCTGTTACAGTATTTAATGTAGTATGGAAATGTTCTAAGTGCCAAATGCTTAAGTTTTCAAACAGGATTTGAGAGGTTTCACATCCAGTGTTATTAGCCCAGACAAGAAGTTATTGTCTAGTGAGTGTAAGAGTTCTCCATGCAGAGAAAGGGCTTAGTGCTGATACGTGGCAAGTTCCAGCAGGTCTGAAGTGGTTGTTTTTCTTGTGCCCACACTGTTTTAATCTTAAATCCCTTTATTTTCACCTGCATTAAGTGCTAATGAGACCAGGGTGTCGTTTGGACAGAATGGGAAATAAGGCGAGACAAGGGCATGCTGCATCTGTCATCTTGCTCTGTTTCCTTTCTTGCCTCAAATCTGATATCTTTCAACTTTGTTTCATTCAACCAAATTATGATCAGAGGAAAATGGTAATGTAATTCAAGGGGAGAAAAGCTGAAGTAAAAATCCCAAACAAACAACAATATATGAGATAGTTGTGCAAAAGTGACATAGATCGTGAGGAAAAGCTTTTGTAAATCAGCAGATGTCATTGGCAGCACAGGAGGTTGTGTGCTGTGCTGGAGGGGGAGAGGAGGGTCTGGAGTCCTGAAGCCATCAGGCAAGGAAGAGATGAAGGAGAGAGACACGGACTGCAGTGTTGGAAGGATGGTTTGCTGAGCTGTGGGTGCCGTGCTGAGGCTGTGCTGGAGCTGGCACCGCTGCTGTTTTCAAATCACAGCTTGCTTTGGAGTGGAAAGTGAACATATTGCCTATGAGTGTGGCTGCTGCAGAGGACCTGTGCTTGTTCCAGCTTCTCAGAGTGTGTTTATGAGGTGCAAACTCAATATCGGTAACTTGCTTGGATGGAGGATAAGAAGACCTTGGGGCTAGCCTGCAGATCTTATGGAAGCGCTGGACCTCCAATCCCTGTCTCTTCCATACCTTGTTAGACCAGGGCTGCCTTGTAGGAGAACTGGGAATACATGCAGCGCACGTAATGAAAACTTGATGTTTTGGGAGACCTGGCCTTGAGTTCTTCGCCTGCCCCGCATTGGTGGTGGGGTGAACCAGCCAGCGTGCTGCCCCAGGGCTCTGCTGGCTGCTTTCCCTTGGGCTCAGAAGGAGCCAGCAGGAGGCAATGGGCTGTGCCTAAAGCAGAGGCTGTGCCTAGAGCAGAGGCTGTGCCTGGAGCAAGATGTGGCTCGGGTGTGGAGGATCAGCAGTTGAGCAGTGGGGAGGAGGAAGCAGCAGGGCTGGTTGTGTGGCTTGGCTTCCATGTGCAGCAGTGCAGAACTTTGTTTCTTTATTATCTGCTCCCCTAATTCATTGCATGGAAGTGGAAAGAAATCCTAGAGAAAGTTTCAGATGCTGTGACCTGTCTTTTCTCCTTCTCACGGAAGATAATTGAGAGAGGAAGCTTGAAAATAAGATTATATTTGTTGTCTAGACTGAGTGAAAGCACCTTTCCTTGTTTCTTGAGTCTCCTGGCAGTGCATCCTTGGTGTTAGGTCTGCTGTGGATGGATGGCAAAGGATTTCATCCTGCAGACTAGGATGCTTCTGCTGACAGCAAGAGCAGCAGAGGACTTTGAGGCTGTGTTTGGCAGGGTGAGACGAGGTCATGAGGTTTTATTCCTGTTCATAGACAGATGGCAGAAGGAGCCCAAGGCCAGCTGCATGGCTCAGTGCTGCAGGGAAGCCAAGGATGGGATGGGTGTGTAATGGTACTAAAGCGTGACAAATAGAACGTTTTGGGGTTCGGCCTTGTCAATGGAAGTCACTGATTTGACTGACTTTCAAAAAGAATGCAAGAATAAAATCTCTTCTCTCTGCCCACACACATGCTGCTGAGGAACATCCCTCCAATCAGCCCTAATGGAAACGAGAGGGCTAAGAAGGAGGTGGCTGAGTGAAAATCTCTTAACTATGGTGCCTTTGGGACCATGGCGTAGGTGTGAGTGTCTGCATCTCTTTGGGATGCAGGAGGCCACACACTGGGCCTCCTTGCTGTGGGACATTGTTGAGCTCAGTTCCTGGCAGAGGGCAGGGAATGGTGTAACCTTCGGCCTGTAGGGTCGGTGTCACCATGGCTGGGATTGAGGTGCCGCATACAGAGTCCGTGTGAGCTGTTCTGACTCTTCTCCTCTGTGCTGTTCTTGATAGATTTCCCAGCAGTCGGTTCCTTCAGGGACATTTCAGTTCAGGTCTTGCTAGTTTTGATCCTTCCTTCTTACTGGATTTGGAGTGAAATGTTATTTCTAAAAATAAGATATTTTGTTCCTTCTGTTTCTGCAGATTAATCTGTTTCATTTTTCTTCAGCTGTTCTTCCATGGAAGGATTGTTGGGAGCCTATAAAGGCCAGATAATGTGATTTTCAGTTAAAACTCTCTCGAGTGAGCTTTGGCTAATTGACTTGTTTGCATCAGCTGCTACAACAGCCCGCACAGGACTAACGACACGCGAGCTCTCGGTGTTGCCGGCTGTGCCGAGCATTGCGCTGCCGCAGCCATCAGTGCCGTGCCGGCGTGTTAGCGATTGCTGACCTCCGGCAAAGAGCCCGTGTGAGCCTCCTGCCATGCTGCTGGCTGCCTGCTTGTGTCTTTTGGCACCCAGCAGCAGGATCGTGGCTTTGGAGTGCTCTCCAGCCTCGCTTCATCCCTGGCTGCCGTTGCTCGTGCGGTGTAGCGGCGTGGTGTCGAGCCCGATCCAGCCCATTGACTCGCTGGCTTTGTGGCTGCCTGCTGCATTCGCATTCAGAAGCATCCAGGATTTCCTTTAAAAATAGCTGAGAGATGGAAATGTGTTTTCTGTGAGGAACATTTTCCAAGCGCAAGCTGAAGGCGGAGCAACATGTTACAGTCTGTGTAAGTTTGCCGACAGCATTACTGCAGAACTCAAGGAGGTGTGAAGTCCCTTAGCCCTCATTTGTTGGCTGTTAATGGCACCTCTGGTCATCCGTGGAGGGGAGGAGTGGGTGGCAGCAATAGGGGCAGGGAGCCCAGCCAAGAGCACGCTGTTGCAAATGATGGAGGTGTTGCTCCTGCATCTTCTGTCCACACTCTTCTGCTGGTCCTGTGTGCTGTGGTTTGCTGGAGCTGTCTGTGAGTTGAGCTATTGTTGTAACCCAGGAAAAGTGCATAAGAAGCCAACAGGGGGTAGAAGAGGCAGGACTTTCTGCCAGGTTGGTGAGAAAGCTGGATGGGAGCAGTGAGTGGAGAGGAGGAGGAAGGCTCCCCATGCTGTACTGTTGGACCCAGTTCACTCATGGGCTTGTGTTCCTCATGGTACAAGGAGCTGAGGTTTGTGGCAGGAAAACTAGAGATAGGGCTGAAGTTGCACCGTGCAACCAGTGGGAAGGGGGGCTTTTCCTTTGAGAGCTTTCTGCAGCGAGGTCAGGAGCGTGGCTCACAGCGTGCTCGAGTGTCCTGTAGTGCAGCTTGTCACATTGCTGTGGTCGGGCAGGGATGTCAGAGCAGCATCACTCAACAAACTCTTGCATCTTAACTCCTGCTTCTCACCAGTTCTGTTGTCCCTGGCCTTGTTGGCTGTCCAGGGGTGTTGCTGCTGGTGCCTGCTGTGGTTCGAGAGCTGCCTGCCTGCCCCCAGCCCGGCCACTGCTGATGCAGAGCTGAGGACTTGGCTCCCTTCCCACCATGTGCTTTCAGTCATGGCACGTTTTCAGAATCTGGAGCTGTGATCCCTCTGTGGTTACAGCAGCAGGTGGCTGACGCCTTTTTTGGCCGCGTTGGGTAGCGGCGGTGCTGCCTTGCGCAAGGTCAGCTGCTCAGCCTGCTAGCTGAGGTCAGGTGTTGTGGAGCTGAGCACCACAAGGTCCCGTGTTTTATCGTGTGGTGACAAATGGCTGAAGAACAAACCATTCCCAGGGGGTGGCTGAGCAGTGCTGGCACAGAACTGCATAGCTGAGCCCTGGAGCAGAGCCACATCCCCGGGGTCACAGTACCACCCTGCCACGCACAGTCTCCATTCCAGACTTGAGCCGGACCCTGTGCAAGTTCCTATTGCACCGCAGTCTTGTGACAGCGTCATCAGGTGACAGGAGTGACACAGCATCACCTGCCAGCTGTAGGCTGTCACCTGTTGGTTTGGGTCCCTTCCCAGTCCTGGGCTGTGTTCACTCCTGTGTTCATTCCTCTCTTGAGGGACTGGAAAACGAGGTGTGTGCTGGGCAGCTCAGCTCGACTGCTGATTTTATAGTATTTTTCTATTTTCTCTGTAATTTGCTGTGAGATCCCAAGCTGTTGCTCACTGTGGTGCACAGAAGGCTGCTAACAAGCAATGTGATGAAAGGAGCCTTCTGCTCCCAGCTTCAGAAGAGGCTGTTGTGCTGCAGCCTCCTGTGCATCCACTTGGCACCATTCCTTGGGGAAAAAGGTAAAATCCTGGAATCAGGGAAATCCAACAGTTTTTCAGATTCAGTCAGATCCTGAGATGCTCTTCTCTATGTAGGACCTCTCCTTTGGAGGACTGTCAGTGCACCCCATTTCATCAGGGACCAGACTTGTTCCTGAGCAAACTCTGCTCTGGTTGCTGGTGCCAAGCAGGGATGGATGCGAGGGAACCTGCTGGGGGGATTTATGGTGCCACATCACCCTGGCCCACTTTGTCAGAGCCTGCCTTGCTGTTCCCTGCAGTCCCTGCTGGGTCATGAGGGTGAGGACTGCTGGTCCCCCACGGAGCACGTAGGTCCCAAGTATGTTACCTGCAGAGTTGCAGTCAGGCATTCCATTGCAAGAAGAATTTCATCACGTCTTTGGGAAGGCCTCTCAGCAAAGAGAAATTCCCCACACCTCACCCATCCACGGCCTTGGGCACCTCCAGGGATGGGCTCCCACAGTGCTGGGGCTGTGCTGCCCTCGCCTTCTCCTGTCCCCATGAGCAGGAGGATGCTTAATTAGAGCTGCCCCACGGATGAGGAGGCAGCTCAGGTAGGGCTGGAGCGCGGCAGGGCTGCAGGGAGGGCCCAGCATGAGCAGTGGATGCAGGAGCAGCGCGCAGCAGCAGCAGCCTGCAGGAAGCCATTGCAATTTGGATTTTTCTGGGCTGCGCTGTGAGTGGTTTAAAATAGTCCTTGAAGTTTTATTTAACTTGAAAGCATTTAGGAAGTGATTTTGAATCCATTTGGTTGATTCACTGCTATTCCTGCAGTAGGATGCAGAGCAGTGATTCTGTAATTAATTTAATTACATGCTTATTCAATCTTTCCTAAACTAGTAAAATTTCAGAAGGCTTTTGAATTCAATGAAATGCGATTTCCAGGGACAGGAGGAAGGGAAATTTCGAGCTGTCTGATTTCTTTTCCCTCCCGTGGATCTGGGCTCCCCCAGCCCTGCATGGGGCTCCCATTGCACATGGGGCTGTTGAGGGAAGGAGCTGTGATTAGGGAGCTGGTATGGTGGCATGCATTCAGGTAAAGCCTCCTTCTGTTCCCCTGTCCCCCAGCTCTACCTTATTTTCCTGTACCCAAAGGTTCATTTCTCTCGCTTCTTTCTCTACCTTCGGAGTTGGCCAAATCAGGATGTTTTATAACAGGGCTGATGAGTTCCGACCCGCTCCCCGCTGTCCCACGGCAGCACATTGTGCACATCTCTGCCCAGCCCTCCCCTCCCCATTTTCAGTTGTGAATTTCAAAATATCATTTCCAAATCTGCCCCTTTTGTCCGTACATCTGTGCTTTTTTCTGTACTTTCTTATAAAAGCCCTGCAGACGGCCTTGAATGAGTAACCAGATATCTCCTGGGCTCTGGAATTCAGCAGTCCCTGCCCTTTGTTCGGCTGGGTCAGTGCACGAATTCACAAGTTACTGAATTAAAAGGCAGAAAAATACAGATGTCTGATTGTGATTTGATTTCTGCCATTTTTTTTTGCCAGCAGAAGAAATACAAAGAGGGACTGATATTTTTAGCAGTTTAAAATGCAGTAATTTATTTTAAACCCTGGCTGTTACAAGGGCCAATTTTTAAAGCAGCGTCAGAGGTTGAATTGTTTTTCTAAAAGGAATGTAGTGAAATCCAGCTTTCTGTGTTCATTAATTAGACAAGTGAAGTTACTTGCAGTGCAAAATTGAGTGGGCTGGAAAAGGGTTTGGTGGGCAGAGCTCATAGCGGGAACGTGGAGTCACAGAATGGGTTGGAGTGCCAGGAGGGAGCGGTGGTAACTGGTGTGGATGGTCAGTGTTGGACCAGCAGGCAGGTTGGCCATGGCTGTAGCTTTGTTCCTGAGTTGAAAGTCAGGATCCCAAGGATGGGAACCTTTGGGTACCAACAGTGGGTGTCTCTGACAAAGAGCTGAGAGAGACTGACGGAGCTTTGAGGTGTTGTGGGTATCTCTTGGTTCATGAGCTGGGTTTGTAGTGCTGTAAAAGACTTTAATTTTTAGTTAATTAATTAATTATTAACCAGGTGCATTTAATGCTGGGCAACGTGTGGGTAGAGGAAACAAAAAGCCTTTGTTGTGTCCAACAGAATGTGTTGTAGCACGTGTAAATTGGCAACTGCCTCCATTGGGGTGACTTGGGCACTTGGCTCCTGTGGTGCCACCTTTGCTTCTGAGACATTTTGCATCTGAAATGATGAATGTAACTGAAGACCTTAAGTGACCTTCATTTCCCAACCTGGGTGCCTCATGCCCAACGTGACAGCGTCAGAGTTAAAATCCATATAAAAGTTGTGAATCATTAGACTGACCTTTTGGTGAACTGGAAAGAAATGTCAAATTTTGGTTCCCCTCCCCCTAATCAGCACCCTGTAATGAATGAATGATTCCTGATTTCAGGATTGTAGCTCAAAAGGGCACTCGGATGGCTGGAATCCCATAAGGAAGGCTGACCTTTTGGTTGCCGCTGATGAAAATTCAGGATTCTCCCCAAACTGAGCACAGAGCAGCTCCCCGTTTCTTTCCATACTGAATTTGAGGGTGCTGTGTGATCCCACAGGGAGCCTTCATGGAGGGGCATTGGAGGTGCAGCCAAGGTGAGGTGCCAACATTTCTGCTCTTGTATCTTTCTACCACATGAAGGATGGGTGACCTGTCGCCTGCTGCCTCACCGCAGGTTGCTCTGATCATGGGATGGATTAGGTCAGAAGGGACATTAAGAACCACTGAGCTTCAGTCTCTGCCCTGGGCTGGGTGCCCCCCAGCAGCTCAGTCTGCCCGGGGCCCCAACCACAGCCTTGGGCTCCTCCAGGGATGGAGCACTGGTGACTTCTCTGGGCAGCAGTGCTGGGTGCTGCTGGGGACTCTGGCAGGAAATGGGAGCTGAGGTGCACAGGGAGCAACAAATCCCTTCCCCAGAAGTTGTTACTAATGACAGTAGATCTGTTTACCCTCAGAAACCCCTGGGGAGAGTTTTGGGTTTGGAAACTAGGCTTAGCTGATGCTAAGATTGCACTCTTGCAGAAATGTGTGCCGGCAAGTGTGCATGGAGTGGTTGTTGCAGGAGGGATTTTTGTGCTTTTGCGCCATTTGTGGTGTGGTATCGGGACTGCAGGAGCTTTCCTGGGCGCTGGGTGGTGGGCAGCTGGCACCCGTCCCTGGCATCACCGCTTTTTGTGTTCTCTGTATAGCACTGCTGTCTTTAGGTACAGAAACAACTTTTGTAGTAGCAAATGGCAGAGTTGGTTTTATGGAGAGAGAAACTTGTCTGTATTGCAGCCGTCGGGTACCACCAGGCCTGGAAGGGATCGTGCTTTGGAGGGCTCCGTGCTTACTGGGGAAAAGGCTGTTCTGCAGTGAGCAGCGCGTCGCTTATGTCTCTGGCAGTGACAAGGGTTATGGAGGCTGGGTGAAGCAACACAGAAGTCCCACAAAATGGGCATTTTTTTGGTGAAAATAGGCTCTCCTCACTGTGTCTTTTCATTTTCTGGTTCCTCTCCAGCATGGTGAAATTCTGGAGGCAGCGATGTGAAAGGGAGGTTAAACTGGAGCCCAGATTTCATTTGGATTTTGTAACATCGTGAAAATATTCCTGGTAGATTTTTGCAAATTGTGAGGCTTTAGAAATAATAGATCCCAAATGTTGAATCATTTTGGCACTGCTGCAGCACTGCCCAGTGCCGGATAACGGCGTGAGACCCAACTCCTGTCGGCCTCTTCAGCTGTTTCCTTGGAAATCTGAGACTCGAGCAAGCAGTTCAGCGCTGTGTTTTGCTCAGTAAATTGCTGACGTTGGGCTTTACAACACAGTAATTAAAAAAGCAGAGCAGGAGGTTCAGTGTCATCAGATTTGTACAAAAGCAACAGCGAAACAACGAATCCTTGTGCTTTCCTTCTGAGAGTACCTTTGGTTGCAGGTGAGGTGTGTGCTGGGAGCGCTGGCTCCCACCAGGGGCTGCCAGCCAGTTCTTTGTAGTCTCTGCAATCTGGATCTTCTGTTCAGGGATGTTTCTCAGCCCACCTCCCACGTGCTGGCAGGGCAGTGTTTGGTAACAGTCAGGCGTGCCATGCAGTTTCTGTTTCACTTTTAGAAATTGGTGCCCTTCTTATGCAGCAAAGGGAAAACAAGCAAAAAAAAATGTAAACTGAAAAGATCCCCCCTCTATCATGCAGATCTGACAGTGCAGGGTGTGGGCTGGGGGAAAAATAAACCGATGGCACTGATGTGGCTGCAGCCTGTCTGTGATGCCGAGTGTGAATTTCAGCAGCTGTCTTATCCCGTCCCGTCCCACCCTATCCCGTCCCATCCCATCCTATCCCGTCCCGCCTCATCCCATCCCAGCTCATTCCACTCCATCCCACACCACCTCATCCCATCTCAACACACATCATCCTTTCTCATCCCATCCCATTGGCTGTAGGTGCAGTGGTAGTAGTGCTGGTGCTCCTTGTGCAGACAGCTCCTGGAGCTGGAGGGCTCAGAGCTGTGGGTGCCAGGTAGTGGGATGGTCTGTGATCCTCAGCAGTGTCTGCCACTTACTTCAAAGATGAGGAAGGTATTGGGTCACAATTCCATGCTTTTCATCCAGATTCTGTGTTTTCTTGTGTATTGCTGGAGGAAATAGTCGCTGTGCTGCCTTTGCAAAGCCATAGATTAGAGCCTTAAAACCAGAAGCAGTTGATCTGGCACTTTACATGCCAAGTAGAGTGTGCTGGCCGACACGGTTTGGTTCCTGGTCAGTGTGTTTGGCTGCCAGGCCACTTCTGCAAGTGCCATTGCTTGTTGTTCCTGGAAGGGTGCCGTCACAGCTGGCTATAAAAGCCCTACAGCTGCCTAGTGTAGCTGAATTGAGGCAATCCCCAATTAACCTGGCTAATTACCATAGTGGATAGGGAAACATCACTTCTGCCTCAAGCGGTTACTGTACTGGGGTGGCTGGGAGCCCGGGCTCTGGCCCTTGTTGTAGAGCAGGAGGGAGCTGGGTGGATGGACCCTCATGTAACAAAGGGATGCCAGGACAGGCCTCGGGGTCTGGGACGTTGGTGTATTTTTGCCAGATTTGGTAGAATTAGGAAGCTGTGGCAGCTCTTTGGTGCTTCTGCTTGTTGCCTTTGTGTTTCTGGTCTGTGCCTGACCTCGTAATCAAGGATTTTGGTGCATCCTTTTAAAGGTGGTTGTTTCCAGATTGGAGCTGAGGTACCCAGGCAATAAGCGTTGTATGGAAACCCTCTCGGCACCTGGAGTGTGTTGCACTTGGTCTGTGGACAAACTCATTCCTTTTGCTGTCAGTCTGCCATCTCTCAGTGGCATTGAATTTGCTTCCAAACAAACAATACAAGAAAAAAAAACACAAGTTGCTTCTGTGTTGTTTTTCTGAGCGCTGACAATAGCCTTTGGAAAAGTCCGGTTTCCTTTCCGAGGAGGTCGCCATGACTACTCTCCGTGCAGCGTGTAACAGCCGTGCTGGCTAATGCAGCAGAAACAGATTTGGCTTTTCCTTTTGGATGTAATGAATAGCAAACTGCTGCGTATTCATTAAGAAAAGCAACTTGCAGAGGTTAAGTGTTTCATTTCTGGAGCTGCCATCTAGGGCAGTAATAAAAAATAAATTGGGCGACCAAGGAGGAAAAAGGGGTTTATTAGACAGAAAGTGGGAAGAAAATAATTGCTGCCTTGTTCCTTCTTTCTTTCCCTGGGTTCTACAAGTGTAAGTTTGGATCCTTGAGGCCGCGCCATGCAGGCCTTGGTTAGCTGCGATCACGTTTTGTGGAGAATTAGCTTTGTTTTGCGGCAGGAACCCGTCGGAGCAATTCAGCAGAAATGAACAGGCTCTTGGACTGCAGGCAGACAGACCAGGAAAGGTGGAGGGGTGTGAGATGTTCCAGCTCTCAGAGCATCGTCTGGAGCTCCTCTGCATCCTTCAGTCACAGCTCCCTGCGCAGCCCAGGGCAGCGGCTCCAGAGTCAGACCCTCGGTTTTTGTTTGGCCTTAAGCTTATTGTGGAAAAGGTACATAAATCTGGTTCTAAGACTCTGGAAATGGTGTGAACCTCTCCTGAGATGTCCTCGCTCAGTGAGGAGGGATGACGTGTTTCTTGCACTTGAAGGATGTGAGGAGTCAGGTGCTGGATTTCCCTCTTTCTCTTTCGGTTTCCAATTAGTGCCTTTAAAAGGGCGGAAGAAACGGGAATAGCACAAAGCAGTGATGTCACAAGCCGTATCAGTACGTCCTCCAGCCCTGTGCTCCTCCCCCTGCCCCATGCAGGCTATGAGGTCCCTCTGGTTTCCTGCACGAGCAGTTTCCAGCCGCTGTTCCAGGACGCTGCCCATCTGCTGCTGGTTGTACAGCTCCGCGTTTGGCTGCATGGAAATGCATCTTGTTTAAATGAGTCCAGCACGCCCATTGATCCAGATGGCATTATATTAGAGACCTGTCCTCTTTAATTATGTGCAACTAATTTTTAATTTTATGTTCTCTGCAAACATGACTGGGAATGATTTTCTGGCTGCTTGTAAATTGCTGATAGATACCAAACCCTTTCAGGGTCTGCTTTCTTGTAAAAGAAATAAGGATTCCCTATTACAGTTCATTTTCAATATTTATAAAATAGCCCATTTTTAATCCACTTAGTGCGTGTTTGCTTTGATTTCTGTTCTAGGGCTGATTGTTTGGAATCAACATCTTGTGCAATAGTGAACCCTGCAGAAGGCCGTCTCTTGCTATATTAGTTATCTTTGTCATCCAAAGCTGTAAGTCTTACCGGGATGTCACACCAAGTCTGTTCGACAAGGTGGTTTTCTTTCTTCTCTCCCATAAGAAGACACATGGGATGAATTTCTCGTTAAGGTGTTTTCAGCCAGGTTGGCACAGGGCTGCAGGAAGGTAATTCTGAATCCTTTACTGACGCTGCTCTGTCTGATGTGTCCCTTGCATGTGCTGCAGGCAGGAGATTTGAAGGAGGAACTGCCGTGGTGCATCCAGGCCTCTCTTTGCTCTGGCAGCATCACACATTAACTACCAGCTCCTCGTAGCTGTTTTTCCCCTTCTTTTTTTCTTACAAAGGAGTGAGCTGTGTGAGCCTTGTAGAGCCAGACTGAGCTGTGAGCTGATCAGAAGCTTCATCTGTGTTGAAAGTCCATGTTACCACTTCATGGGATCAGACCTGTTACCCTGTGGTGTAGCAGGACATCCTCCTCGTAGGACGCAGGACGTGCCTCCTCCCTGTAGCAACTGAGGAGCGTGGTGCTGGGGTTTGGTGGCCTCTTTTTGATGCTCCTTTCTTAACAGACACATTTTGGGTGTTTTTCCAGATATGTGGCACGTCCTGAAGACATCACTGGGCAATCGCTGAAACACCTTGACAGTCACTCAGTGGTAGAAGAGTTGGGCAGTGTGGCTGTGCTGGGTGTTTGCAGCATGCTATGGGAGAGCTTGTGTGTTGGACCCTGCCCTGATGGGGAAACCCCATCGATCTGGTGCCAGGAGTCGGCCAAGGGGACTGATTGCTGGATTGAAGTAGGGCCGTAAAGCAACAGCGAGCTTGGCTGCAGGGTGCTGTGCCTAAGAACAAGCCAGTTTGTGTGGAGGTCTGTGAACAAGCGCTTCTTTTTCAGGCATAGGGCTGAGATGTGTTAATGCCTTTATTTGGAGGTCAGATGAAGCTTGATGGTGAATCAGTCCCTTTAAAACGACACACAGAGCTGTGGATACGGAGCCTATTGCTGGAAGCTGGTGATAAGTTAAGAGCGTCAGAATTTTAAAACATCTTTATTTGGAAGCTGAAAGCCTTCGTGGTTAATATAGATTGGGTATAAAGGTTCTCATTAAAGGGAGAAACCCCTGTAGTTTAGGGTAAAAGCCATCCACCAGCAGATCAAATTAAGCAGAAGCATCCTCGTGCACAGGCTGGTCTGTAATTGCTCACTCCACAATTTCTCCTCCTCTTTCCCTTTCAGCTGATTGTGGCACTGCCAGTCAGGGCATCACTTCTGTTGCTGTGATTCATCCCAACAGTCGGTTTGGGGACAGTCGGGAGGTGGATTCTGGTGATGCTTTCAAGATAATTGACTCACGGGCTGGAGAGACTGAACAAAAGGATGGGAGTTTGGGTCTGCAGGAGCGAAAGGAATGCTTGACTTAAGAAGGACTGCAGGAACCCAGAATAAGCTAACATAAAATCCTAACAGGGCACAAACTTGTGATTCTCAAGGAAGATAATGGATGAGAGTAGGTCTGTATCAAGCAGAGGGCTGTCTGTGCTGGAATTACTGTTGTGCTCTTTGGGATGCTGCTGAGGAGATGGGACAGCTGAAGAGTAGGTGGGAGAAAGTCTGGAGGAAAGGCTTTGGAATTGGTCTTAGAGCAGTTTTTGATGAGTTGGAAGGTGCTCAGTGGCTGGTGGCCATGGTGTGCACCTCCTGCCCACGGTGGAGAGCTGAGCAGATGCAGGCAGTGTTGCTCATCCCAGAGTTGTGAGCAATGCTTTGCCATATTCAATTTTTACTTTACTAAAATGAACATCACAGACTTCTTAATAGTCATAGGAGCATAAAAATCTCAGTGTATCACAATTCATCATCCTGTAAAAATTGAATTTTTGTTGAATTATGACTTACTGCTATAGTGCTGTGGAAAAGCTCTTATTATTCATAACTATAAATACAATGATGTTGAGATTTAACTGGTGCCTGAAGGCTTTATGATGTACCTTCGTATTGACAAAGCAAACAGTCTGATGGATTGGTGTAGGTTTATGGGACCGGAGGCAACTGATTGCTTCCATGCTGCTGGAGGGAGGCGTCCTCTTCAGTCCTGAGTGTGGCTGCCTGGTTTTGTGTCATTTTGGTCCTTTAGGGCTGGGATAGGAAACAATCCCAATGTAAAGTAATGCATAAAATCCATGTTGGGTTGCTGCGTGTCCCCTTGGGTACCCACGTGGTTTGGCTGTCCCCAGCTTTGAGGCTGGCCCCAGCTTGGGTTTGTGATAGCAGAGCTTGTGTAGACTGAAGGAGCTGGAGCATGAGAAGGACTGACAGACACCGCCTGAATCACTGGCATCTTTATCTTAAACAGCCAGAGCAGCAGCTGGATCTGAATTAAAGCAGCTTTCCCTGGCAAGGATCTCTCATGCTCTTTGCCGTTGGGTGGACATCAACCAGTAGTTCCATGTTCATTCTCATCCCTGTTGGGCATTCAAACAGACATTGACCAATACGTGTGAGCTGATGGGGACAGACCTGACTGGGTAAAAGTTTGCTCGGGTTCACATTTTGCTTTGCAAGCGTCTGTTTTGGACTCGAAACGGGGAAAAGTCCCATAATTTGGTGCTGAGCCGAGGCTGGGTTTGAGCCCTTCAAATGGATTTTGCTGGAACAAAAACGAGAAGTGAGTGAATCGCTTACAAGAAATAATGAACATATGGAAGGAATTTTAAACATTGTGATTGGGGAAATCTGGTCTCCCGGGACGAGGCGGAGCCGTTCGGGGCGGATTTCGGGCAGATTTTTTTTGCCAGAGTTATAATTAGAAATTTGCACATAGTGCAAGAAGTGCCGCTGTTGGATGCGGGCTGCCGTGGGTCTTACATTGTTTGGAGCCCTGTTTGCTTTATGATCCCTTTTCTTAATATAGCGATTGGGCCTTGCAGACGTTTGGCAGCACAGCGTTCAACTTTTGCCTTAGTTTGGACATTCGGTGTTTTTGTTACAAAATAATGTTGTTTTTAAAAAAAAAAAAAAAAAAATCCAAAAATTAATGATCTCTGGAGAGCCCAAATTCTGTATTTGAAAAATTGCAAAGCCTTCATTTTGGGCGTCCTTCCACTGCAAACAAGGCAACCAATGGAGTGACTTCATAGTGATGGTGCTCTGTACTGCGCTTCAGAACTTATTTCCACGTTGGCGTGGAATGCTGGAAAAGACCCACCATGCCCATTAACCACGTCCCTCCCACTAACCACATCCCTCCCACTAACCACATCCCTCCCACTGACCACGTCCCTCCCACTAACCACGTCCCTCAGTGCCACATCAGCCATGTTCCTGAGCACCTGGGAGCAGGATGTGGCCCGGCAGTGCAGGTGTGGCTGGCAGTGCAGGAGGAATGATGGTTGGTTACATCAATACCAAACGAAGGGATGACTTCAGCTTGCATCTTTTAGTGCTGGTAGAAGACAGTTTGCTGAGCCTGGCCAAGTTGAGGGACCGCAGCTCCATGTGTTCGGGGTCTGCCATATCCCTGCCAGAACAGGGGCAGAGGGCTGCAGGGCTTTGCTAATGTTGAGTTTGAATGAGGAAGGGATGGGGGAAATGCTGCCTGCTTTGGCAGGCTGGCCCTCAGCATTGGGAGGTGGCTCTGCATCACACGGTTTAATGGCTGCATGCTTTGTGCTGGTTAAATAGTGCTCAGTGATGAAACAGGAGAAAACCACGCTGGGATAATCTAGGAAAAGCAGGGATTATAAGACTGGCTCTGAGGCGCTGACTGCTGGGAATGAAACCTATTTGGTGGGCTTGTTGCTGCACCTTTGCTTCAAAAAAAACCTGAAATTCGGTGCCAATCCAAGAAGAAACTTAAGATAATAATTTTAAAACTCTCATGCTTTCAGCTCCACAGTCCTTTTATAGAATCAGTGGCTGTGGGGAATTCTTGTGTAGGCCAAGGAATGACCTGTTAAGGTTAGAGTTGATCATCCTCTGGTTGGAATGGGCAGTGATGTGACCCATGGTGCGGGCATTCGTGTGCTGCTGGTGAGGGCTGTGCGGAGATGCTGAAGCAGAGGGTGGATGTGACCCTGACAGACGTGATCTTAGATCCTGATCTTAGAGCTCTTTTCCAACCGTAAGGATTCCGTGGCTCTGTAGTTCTGTGGTGGATGTCGCTGGTGCAGGCCCAGTGTGTTGTGCTGAATGATCACAGCAATGCTTCCTTCATCGCTGGGGAGCGTAGGCTGTGACTGACAGCCATTTTGCTCGTCATTAATAGCTCCACTTAATGGCAAAACAAGACTTTTCCTGTGGTGTATCTGTGAAACAATGCAAAACAAAACAGCCTCTCTTCCTTCAGTATCTCTGCAGCACCACCCCCTCCAAGTAAACAAAAAAATCCCTATTCCTCCTCTGTTGAACAAGGACTTGTTCAGCGTTTTGTTGTTTGTTTGTTTTTTCCTGCACTGTTTTCTTTGTAATTACTATTATTTTTAGATTTTGGCCCTTGCTTCCTGCAGTGGCCGCGTTGCTGTGGAGCTGGCAGCGGTTCTGGCGGTGCAGATTGCCTCATTCTTAGGAGCCCCCATTTTCAGCTGCTTATAACTCTGCCAAACTTTAAGTGTTGGGGCTGAGCTGTTCCAAGCCAGGTGTCTGCCTGAGGGGGGAACACGTTCGGAGAAGTCGCAGATGAGCCGCTTCTGCCCACAGTGATTAATGAGCTTTGGGGGAAAATGGGTTTGCCCACAGTGAACTGAAACAAATCACTGAGGAGCATGGGAGAGAAGGAGAAATAAGGATCAAAGAAGCAAGGCGTTTCTTTATTGTCCTAAAAGCTCTAATTTTAAACTCAAAAAGTCAAGCTGGACTAATACTGCAGAACCAATGGCCTGGTGATCCTGCAGTGCTCCCTGCCATCTCCATCTCCAGCCAACTCAGAGACCTGAGTGCTGATGTGTTGGTGCTGCAGTGTGAGCTGCAGGCTGGCAGCCCATAGCACAGGGCGCATTCAGCCAGCAGTTTGGTGTCTTCTGACACTGGATTTTGCAGCTGTGTCATGGTGGGGTTTGTGAGCTGTCAATGCAGCCCTTCGTTCCCTCTCTCTCGTGCTTTGTCTCTTTCTGCTCATTTCTAAATTCTTTCACAGTTTTCAGCCTGATGTCTGAATTCTGGTGCTTCATTAATCCGTTCGATTTTGTTGAGTTCAAGTTGTTTGAAATCCACTTACATCTGGATAGGAAGCACTTACTCTATTAATCAAATGATCCAAGGTGGCTTCTCCCATGAAGTCCTTGATTTGTGCATCTTGGCAATGGCAGACTTGGTAACAGTGCACTCTCCTGCTGCTCCTGAGGAGGCACTGAAGGACGGCGGTTCTGTGATGGGTGCAGAAGGCATTTAGGACCACGAAAATCCAGGTTCTGCCTAATCCTGAGAGGTCTTTGCAGTGCAGAGCGATGCGATGCACTTAGATGCTCCAGGGGCATGGGGGGACCATTGAAATGTATGGCTGGGTCTCCAGGCCTCCAAAAGCATCGCGCTGCATTCTGCGTGTCGGCAGGCTTCACGCTGTGCTTTTTTTGGTCTGGCATAAAATTAGTTAAATGAGGCGGTGTAAACACGGAAAGCTTTGCAGATTTACTTAAGGGTTTCTAAATAAATACAAAAGACTGCCTGCCTGTGAGCGTGTGGGGGAGAGGAGGGGCTGGCTTGTAGGGCAGGCTTCATTCTATGTTTGCATGTTGACACTGCTGCCTTTTAAACAGCAGCTATCAGAACAAGGGCTGAGTGCCTGCTCTGTGCTCCCCTCGCCCTGTTTGGGCTCTTCAGACTGTTGCTTTTCTGCTGTATGATTTGGTAGCAAGAGGCATCTCAGCTGGAACTGCTCCTTGCACATGGTGCGTGTACCAGATAGCAGCCCCTGTCCTGAGCCTAAGTGTGTCATGCCAATAATAGCATTAAGTTTTCAAACTGGAGGGATGCTTTTTTTTCTTGTGGTGGTGGTTGATGATTAATTGGGTCAAGTTCTCCAAAATTAGACTGCTGGAGGAGTGGGCTGACTTTGCATTTGTCACAGAACCTTGCAGCAGGTTGAGCCCAGCTCCCCTACCAGGTGCTCTATCCCGTGCCCCAAACCCACTGCTCCCCAGAACCCAGAAGAGGTTCATTTTTAATATTGCATCCATTAATATCCCAATTTCCTTCCCCCCCCCACCATACCCCCCCTCTCAAATCTTGCATTAAACCCCTGTAGATTCTGCTTTAAGTAGGCAATTAAGCTAACAACATAATTATATCCCTTAATGCTCATTTTAACCGGTTTAGAGAAGAAACAAAAGGGGGAAGCAGCATCAAATATATGGAAATGAGAGCTGCGTTGGAAGGATATTTTTGGTACTGGTGAGGATTTGTGTGCGGGGCTGACTCTGCCCACGAGTGGCTGCAGGGAGGGCAGGAGGTGACGGTGAGGAGCCTTTCAGGCAGTGCAGGGCTGCACTTTGAGTGTCCTTTTTCTGAACCCACGTCCAGCTGCAGATTTAGGGGCATCCCACGAGGCTTCGGAGTGTGTCCACTTGGTGTTGGAGTGTAGTGGCTGCATGGCTGCGGGACGAGAGCTTGCTGGTTTTTTATTACCTAGGCAATTAGTCACAGGAGACCAATACAGTGAGTCCGCAAGCTGCCGCCTTGCCATATGTGTGAGTAGAAAACAGAGCACTGCAAAATAACATTGATGGAGAATTATTGTAGTGAATCCGTGCCAATTTAGTGGAGCTGCTTTGCTCACTGTGCAGAGGCAGAACTGGAGGGGATCGGCTGCGTGGTGCCCTCGTGGCAGCAGGCAGAATAACTTTGGCTCTGTGGTTTTCTGCAGAGTACGCAGCACCCACAACATCTTGTACGTGATGCACAAAGCTGTGTGAGGACCCTCCAAACCAGAAAGCTGCTTTGGCATCTCAGGTTTTGTTGAGGAACCAGAGGCTTGTTTGGGTCCTGCCTTTCTGAGGTGGGCTGGTGGCTCTGGAGCAGCGCAGTGTGGACACACAGAACTGCAGATGCTGCTCTCCTTTACAGAAATAAGGCTTCATTTCTCTCTCCCTTACCCGCTCTAATTCTGGTGAGGAAGTGGAGATGTCATTCAGGTGTTTGCAGGTCCTGGGACTGGTGAGGGTCCTCTGTCAGTGTGTGAGGGCAGTGATCTCGCTCTAGTGAGGAAGGTAACCCTCACTAGACTCTCTGGGTCGCACAAAACTTGGGGCTTGCAAGTGTTCCCTTTAGACTCTGAACGTACCTTAGAGTTCTTACTTGAAGAAATGAACAGGGTGGGTGTTTTCTGTGTACATTCCTCCGTGTCAGATGGTGTCACTTCCTCTTTTCCAAGGTGAATGTCATACAACATTGTGTCGGTAGTGCAGCAGGAGCAACACAAATCCATGCCATGGTCGGTTTTGCTATCGCTGCGCTTTTGGCTCAATATCCTTACCCTGCAGCTCTCTGCACTCCTTTATTTCAGCTCCATCAACTACAGAGAATAGGAGGTCGTGCAGTCTGGGTCCGGGCACTGTTTGTCTCGTGCACTTTGCCTTGAGAGAAAATGTCTGTAGCCCAACGGGTGGCTTAAAAACGTCACTTTGGGACACAGAGGGAGGGCGCCCGCTCCTTGCAGCCTCAGCTGCAGAATTCCCCCTGTAATTACTGCTCTGTTTTAAGTTTGGAAGCAGTCACCCAGCTCTGGGTGCCGCCCCCTTCTTACTTTTAGATCAACGTGGTTTGTTGCTGCTTTATTTATTTTTTTTCCTTTCCAAAGTAAAATTACCACCATTTCGTGCTATTATAAAAGGCAGTCACACCAAATTGGGCGAGGAGACGATGGTCTGTAGTTAACCATCCAGTGGTGAAGATTTGTTCAGTTTCAGCTTCTTAGTCCGTTTCTAAATGCTGTGAGGGGTTTTTCTTGTAGGAGTAGTTTTGTGTCTTTTATGGTGTTAGGAGCAGGACCTGGAAACGTGCTTAGCAGTGCTTCTCTAGTAAAGCGGGTGGGACTCCGTGTAGAAATAAGTCCTGTTTTGACTTTCCCTTCACGTGAGCTCGTCTCGTGCTGGATAGGTTGGTTTTATCAACTTGGAAAAGTGCCTGTAAGGGGATTTTGTAAGAATTGATTTCCTGCGAGTTTCCTGTGAAATTGGAAACCCGCAGAAATGGGTGGATTTCTGAAATTCTATTGTGCGGGTTTTCTGCCCCCTTTTTTTTTCCCCAAGTGAAAAAATAACAATTCCCCCCCCCCCCCCCCCCCAGCTTTCATTCCACACACGTTTCTTCCTTAGAAATACTTCCAGCTGTTTCTTTTTTGGGGAGACTCGCGCCATCTGTAAACAAGCGCCCGATGCAGATAATTCTGTTATTGCTCGCGGTCACTCTTATTTTCCAGCTTTGAGTGATGCGGGTTCAGCAGCAATCAGTGATGCTTTTTCTCCTCTTCGCCCTCAATTTGATTATTTTTCTCATAAAGAGCGGAGTGAGGAGAGCGCCGAGCAACGCGAGACGGGGAAAATGTTTTGATTACTTTTCGGTTGCTTATAATCACGGGGTAACTCTTCTAATCCAGGCCAATTTACCGCACTGCTTTAATTCATGATTTTAATTTCACGACTTTCCTGAAAAAAGTAAAGAAGAAGAATAATGCAAAAAGAATAAAACCACCCAAACCGCAGAAGGCAAAACCAGCTCGCGGGCTGTGGCGGGTCGGAGCTTTTTAATGCTTGTTGGAACGGTTGCAGTTTTTGGTTAAAATTTGTTCCCTTCCTCCCGTCCTCCCCTGCCAGAATTTTGCTGCTTGAATTTCCCTGCGCTGCCACGAGGGAAGAATTGAAATTCAAAGCACAGATTCTGCCAGTTCTGCCAGCGAGTTCATAAAATTACTCACATGAATATTCCCTCGGCTCAAAGGCAACTGCTTGCAGTCCTTAAACCTGTCTGGGACTACCTGAAGTATTGGGAGCCCAAGCGAATGGTAGGTGATGTGGAAGTCCCGGGTGCTTCAAAGGCTTCCTTTCTGGTTCAGTTTCGAGAGCAGAATGCTGTGGATCCACTCGGCTCCTGGCCGAGCTGTTGGCGCTGTCTGGTTCTCCTTTTTCCCCTTGATGCCCACAGGCTGCCATGAAATCTGGAGGGTGGTTCTCAATCAGGCAGTGATAGGACAAGGACGAATGGTTTTAAACTGAGACAGGGGAGGTTTAGGTTGGATCTTAGGAGGAAGTTTTTCACCCAGAAGGTGGTGATGCACTGAACAGGTTGCCCAAGGAGGCTGTGGATGCCCCATCCCTGCAGGCATTTAAGGCCAGGCTGGATGTGGCTCTGGGCAGCCTGGGCTGCTGGTTGGTGACCCTGCACACAGCAGGGGGTTGGAACTGGATGAGCACTGTGGGCCTTTGCAACCCAGGCCATTCCATGATTCTATGGTTTTGTGAGCACCAGGTTCCAGCAGATGTGACCCGTACGTGTAGATGTGACCCATACATATAGATGTGACCCACACATGTAGATGCGGTGCCCTTTGCTTTTAATTAGATTTGGGGGGGGGTCACTGGGATGGGGAGGGCTGAGAAGAACAAGGTGGGTGATGTTGGGTCTGTGTTGCCACTCAAAGTTCAGGACTTCATCTGTGCCTTAGCATCCCCGTAGCATCATCAGGAACCACAGGCACAGGTGTATTGGTTGGTCGCTGTGCGGATGCTTTGGTGCAGTGTGGATTATTCCTTCTCCCTTTCTTTCCATTTTTTTTAGCAGCAGACTGCCAGCATCTTAACCTTTGTTTATTGGAAAAAAAAAGAAAAAACCCAACCACTTCCTGCACGTTCTGTTGCTCTGAAGTTAATAATAACAGGCAGCACAGGTAGGCAGGCCGGCAGTTATTTTTATGGCACATTCCTTTGCAAGACCTGTTTTCAGTTGGTTATCCTGGTGCCAAATTTTAATTATTGGAGTGCAGTTTTCCATGCTGAGTGTGCTCCTGGCTCCTCCTGCCCTGTACGTGAGCTCTGTGTTCCGCCACGAAGGGCTGAGCTCTCTTTTGCAACGCTCTCAAGTTGCTTTTGTCTTTTTTCTCCCCCTTTTTCCCCCCCTCCAGGTAAAACAAACAATTCCACCCTTTTACAAACAATCTGTGGGTTCAAACTCTCCTTACCTCCGCTTTGGGAGAGGCTGCGGAAGGACCTCATAAGTTTCAGTAAAAACACAGGGTCGGTACCGTGGGTGGGAGACGTTAATTCATAGCCATTAATTCATTAATTAGCAGAGGTGGCATCCAGCTCAGTGCAGGGCTCAGTGTCACAACCCCCTGCTTACATCAGCTGAAGTTTTGGGTCTGGGCTGAGTAGCCATAACGGAGTAGCCATAACGGAGTAGCCATAACTGAGCCTCGTGCTTCAGTCTTCTGAAATCTCATTTGGCATCTTCGTGCTTTTTAGTTGTGTTGGTGCTTCTCAGTAACTGTTAATTTGAGTCTCAGTTTTCCCCGCAGAGCGCAGCCCTTTCTCTAAGCACACATTTCTGGGGTCAGCTGTGCATCTGCTCGGACTCCTAATTTGTGACACTTTTCTCCTGTTAGGAGATGCTGACTGATACGTTTCTCATTTATCTCATGATTCTCTTTCCGCTCATGTTGGGGAACATATGGTCAGAAAGCACACCCTGGTATTGCACATTTTAATTTAATAGCTATTTATCTGTGTTAGTTTTGTGTAACTACCCTCAATGTACCAGGCATGAAAGCAGCTTTAGGGAGTCCTATTTTGAACTGTAAATTATTTGATGCTCTGTTACTGCTACGAATGGGAGCGTTGCCTCCACTGCAGCTCTCCATGCACCCCATCCTCACAGACCAGCAGGCCGGGATGAGCCCTGCTGCTCTGCTCCCACAGTTAACATTGAGGAAACCATTCACATAACGAACTGGGTGAGCTGCTGTGGGGAGGTTTTGCTCTTCTTGAAGACGTTGCTCTGTTGAACGCTGCTTGGAGCCATTTCAGTGTGTTCAGGTTGGAGGTGCTTGAATGGTGGTGTGCAGCGATTGGACACACTGACTTTCTTTGGATATTTCAGGCCTTTAGATGGGACTTTGGAGAAGTTAAATGCAACATTTTGCTTGTTTCATGTGGACAAAACTGGACGTTGGGCTCACAACAAGCTGTGGGTTGGGCTTGTTACTTACATTCATTAACTATATTATATATTTCATATGAGGCCCAAAACAGTTCCTCTTTGCTCAGTGTGTTGTGGGCAAGTCAACAGGTACATCAGTGAATTCTGTGTTGAGAGCTCTCTCGTTCTGTGGTTTCTCTTCTCTTTTGAAGCAGAGAAGTCCCTCGTGTTGGTGGGGGTTACACCATCAAACCTCTCTTTCTATGCTCCTCTTGTACCTCTACCCTTCGCACTCATACATGTGGCATCATGAGAGAAGGGAGTCCCAAGAATTGCTGAGGAAAAGAGGTCAGAAAGCAAAAAAAGCCTGTTGTTAGAAACACTATTTCCCAATAGAACTTCCCAAAATAGCTCTTCCTAAGCCAGAACCTTGCCCCGTGGGTTGGCAGAGCTGGATGTGGGTCCCCATGGGGTGGGTGGGGGTCCCGGTGGGCCCATGGTGTGTGGCCGTGCAGGTGATGTGACGGTTGGGTTTGCAGATACCTGAAGGGCCGGGCCCTGCGATGTCCCAACCCTGGTGGGATTCTGGATAAAGCCAACAGCTCAGCACCCACAGGGCTTCTCCCTGCCCAAGTACAAAGTCTCCTTTTCATCTTTCCTTTTTTTTCCCCTTTTTTATCTTCTCAGTTTTTTGTACACCCAGATCGAATCTCCCCGCAGCGCCCCAGGGCTGCAGCAATCTACCAGTTGCAGGAACCCAGAAAGCTTTCTTTTTTTTCCTTTTTTTTTATTTCCCCCATTGTGTAAGCATGACAAATCATTAATTTTTGATTGATTGCTTTGAATTATGGGCGCTCTGACATCCTTTCTGTAGCCGAACAGCTGTATAACAAATGAACATATCAGTGCTCACAAAAGATCGGAGATCTAACAGAAGCAATTACATTGTCAGCTCCTCCCTTCTGGCTCTTCCCAGGCAATAGAGGGAGGAAATTTTGTAGCAGAAATTCCTCAAGTGGCCGACAATAATAATGGTTAAAAAAAAAAACAACCAACTTGATGTAATTCCGGTTGGTTTTTATCTCTTCATTTCCAGTTGGGTTTCGGAGGCGTTCAGAAGCCGGGCTGCATTTCTGCTCCTGGTGGTGCTGGGAATCCCTTCGGAGAAAATTTCACAGGAAGAATTAAAAAAAAGAGAAAAAAAAAAAGAAATTGTGATTTTCAGCTGCTGCTCCTTTAAGATCCCGGATTGCGGCACTGCACCAAATGTGACCTCCAGAACTTTTAAATTAAGAATTTATGCTGGCTTGAAATTTATGAAATATTTCAGCATGAAAGAAAGCCTTTTTCCCTCAGGAAAATTGAGCAATAAATCACGGCGCTCTCGATTTACTGCCCTACAGCCAGCCAAAGAGAGGAGGCTTTTTTTCCTTCCCCCCTTCGTTCTGAAAAAAAAAATGTAATCATATCAGACAGCTTAGCTGCTATCCTCCCACTCTCTAGAATTTTTAATTTCGGCTGTTTCTGCTTGGATTTATTTCCAATATTCCTGCTCGGCTTTTCAATTTCCTCAGTTATTAAATTTTAATTCAGTGCATTAGCATTTAAATTAAAAAAGGGTTTATTTTATCGAAATCGTTGGCTGGCCCCCATCCTGCTGCACACGAATTGCCTGTTTCTGCCATTTGCACAAAATGTGAAATGCAGCTAATATCTTTTAACTTCTATTTGCACAAATTCAGAAATAAAATTTCTGGGTTTGGAATAATATTGTCTTTCCAAGGAAGGCTCTAATCGGAGAGACGGGGAATGAAGGCGGGGAGGAGGCGGCTCTGTGCTCGTCCCCTTCCCGTGTGCGGGGATGGGGTTGGGGCGCCCATGGGGAGCAGTGTGGGCTGGGCCAGGTGTGTGCGGGGCAGGGACTGCCAGGGCATCCGAGAAGAGAGAAGGCATGGAGCTGTGGTTTGGGATGAGGAAGGGTGGGATTGAGGAGGTTGGGGTGATGCATGTTGGGATGACACCTGGTGTCCCCACTGCCTGATCCAGTTGGGCGCAGCCATTGCATGTTGCTGTGCTTTCTTCTTTTTTGGTGTGAATTTAGGCCTTCTGAGCGTGGATGCATTGAATTTGGAGATTTCCTTTCTGTAATTTGAATGTTTCGGCCTTATTTTCCTCTTGAATAGGAAGATGTTTTGCTACAAACTCTGGGTGGCTACGGTAGAACGCAGTACAATAATTGCATGAGCGATCTCCAGCATTTGTTGCTGGTTGAGTGTGTTTGGAGGAGGATAATAAAATCACCTCCTCGGTGGAGCAGTGTCTGAAGTCATACCTTGGTCTGCTGAAAACTGTGGGCTTGGATGTGAGTGAGTGGAGCATCCTGCCAAAACTGAGCACTGAGGGCTTGTGCAACTTGGGGTAGTTCTGGCGCAAGGTGCACCAGGAGAATGAAGAGGACAGTGTTGTATCCTTAACCTAAACCACCTTTTTTTTAATGTCTTCTGTCTTTCAGGCTGACGAAAGCAACAGCAGTGGGAGGAGGAGCTCTTCCAGCAGGTCTGTAACAGATTTCCTTTCTTTGTGGGGACGTGGTGGGCAGGTTCAGCTTTGCTCAGCTGCATTCCCTGTCTTGGTGATGGATGGCAGAGAGCAATTGCATGAGGAGGATGAGTTGGGAGCTGTTGGAGAGCAGTGACTGTACACACACATTTAGATTTTGCTGGGGATGGATGCAAGGGAGGTAATTCTATCTGTGGGCACTGGGAGAAGAAGTGCATCCACCTGTGTCTCCTTGTGCGTGACCATGCTGTGGTGCAAAGACCATCTCCAGTTGTGGCCCTTCCATGATTCACATGCAGCACAGCAAATTCCTAGCCTGTGTTCCCAAGGCTTTGTGGTAAAAATAGGTTGAGATGTAGGAGCTGAGTGATGCGAGGATTTAAGTGGTGACAACATTGAAGATGTACTGGAGGAGAACACGTGGCATGGCAAGCTGCTGCAGTGAGGAATGGGAGTTGGAAAGCAAGAGTTGGAGAAGCATAGAATGGTTAAGGTTGGAAAGGACCTCTGATATGGTTTAGTCCAGTGGCCAACCCACCCCCTCCATGCCCACTAACTGTGTCCCCAAGTGCCACATCTCCATGGTTCTTGAACACCTTCAAGTGATGGTGACTCCACCACTCCGTGGGCAGCCTGTGCCAGTGCCCAACCACTCCTTATGAGAAGAAATTATTACTAATATCCACTCTGAACCTCCGATGGTGAAATATGAGGCCATCAGCTCTCGTCAGGCTTCACCCCAACCTGGTGTCACCTCCACCTGCTGTCACTTGCCTGGCTTTGGACACCTCTGGGGCACCCAGTGGATGGGGCTCTGCGGGCGGATTTCGGCAGTGCCATCATCCTTCTTATGCAGAAGAAAATTGAGGCTTTCCCAGTTTTGGGAGACTCATCAGGGGGCACCAGTGGTGTGTGCTGTCAGGATGGCCTGAACGAAGCGCCAGAAGGAAAACCAGGAATTGGCTAAGGAACTCGGGAACAAAATGCACTTCAGCATTGCCTGCCTGAACAAAGGACGGTCACAGAAAGCGACATAGCCAAACCTGCTCACATTTAAAGGGAAGCTCTGCCCGTGGCTGAAGGTTGAAATTTGGTTTGGATGAAGTCAGACCGTTAGTGACTGTCAGTGCAAGGTGGTTGTTTGGCAAAGTTGTTGCTGCTTGAATGTGTCTCATTAATTGCAAGCTATCATGTAAGCTTTTGACTATTAATTTCTATCGGTAAGAAGTGTAAGCAAAATAAGGTTGCCAGGGCAACTTTACCCTTTATTTCTGTTGGTATTTTTGTACCAGCCGTTTACTCGCTCCATCTTAATGTGGTGACCACAGCATTGGGTCGCTCCTGTTCTTACTTATTTATCACAGCGAATTGATTTTATTCTGTTTCAAGTAAATGTTAAAAGCTCCGAAGGCACAGGAATTTTCTGATCTTATCACCTCTGCAGCTCTGATCGGGCCTGGCTGCTGCCTTTGAAATAACATTGGTTCAGCATGCAGCTGTTTTCAGCTGAGAATTGGTGGTGGCAGATAGAACTCTCTGTTTCCTGCCTTATTAAGTGGTGTGTGGATCCCGTACCTCACTGTGTGCTTATTAATGGGATATCGTGAAAACCGAGGAGAATTATTAGGAGGGTAGGAAAAAAACTCCTCTTTAAGGGAGTGAAAGGAGAGATGGCTGTTTGCCTTGGAGAAGATGACAACTAAAAGACAACGTGACAAACCTATGCGTGTTATTGAACGCTCCAGAGAAGGCAGATCACAGACTTCTTTCTCCTTTTGCAAGAAAAGGGAGTCAGTCAACAAAATTAAAAGGTAGGAAATTAAAAGCCAGGAACGAAGAAGCTTTGTTTGGTGTTTTTCTTGTGTGATGGGAGCTGTGGGAGCGCAGTGCCAAGAGCGGAGGGGCTCAGAAGGAACCCAACTGGAAGATGCTGCTGTATGCGATGTGGGCTCTGCTGGAGCAGGGATGGTTCCTGGGGGTTGGATATCCCACTGCTGTCTGTGCAAAGGTCCCCAAGACTTTGAAGCCCCGTCTGTACAAGGTGGAGCAGTTGGGAGCCCCACGTGCTGTCATTAGGGCTCGCAGGAAGGCAAGGCAGGCAGCGTGGCGCAGCTTTGGGGATGCAGACCTTGGGGTAATTGCTGGGAATCTCCTTAACACCAGTGTGAAACAAACTACTTACCAGTAATTAATGTCAGCGTTCAGATGGTGGGCTCTGGATCTTGACAAGAAATAATTGAAAAACCAAATGTGCAATTATGTCTGACAAGCAGCGCGTGCTTTTCTTGGTCACCAGAGCCTTGTGTAGTCATGTGTTAGACACGTTTTATATAATTATTACTGTTTATATGGCGGGTGTCAGAGGAAGGAAGAATTTTAGTTTCACGTCCTCTGTTGGCTATTTATTTTAAAGTCATTAGATTTGTTTTCAGACTTAAATACACTTAATGTGCGAGACTCCTGCTGAATAAATCAGACCCCGATCCTGGAACTGCATCTGTTTGCGGAGGGAACGGAGCCAACTGGAAGCTCAGCCCCCGTCTGCACGAGGGCTGTCACCAGCCGGGGAGCCCGCTTGCAGCGCAGATGTAGCTGTGCTCCGTGCCCAAAGCGCAGGTAAATCCCAGACCTGCTGCAGTTGTGAGCTGGCTGTGAGGGCATGGATGGGTCTTGGCTTTACTGCGCTGTTGTAGGAGTCACAGAGAGAGTGGGAGCTTTCTTGGAGGTGGAGTTCCCTGCAGCCCCTCCGGGCTGGGGCATGGGCATCTCCCAGCTCTCATACAGCACAGTTTCCCCCTACACAGCAGCCCAGGCTGTGGTGCTCAGGCCATCTGGTAGTTTTGGTCTTCATCAAGAAGGTGCTGTCAGGAGAGGCTGTGTTTTGGTAGACCAAGATTGGGAAAATGGTGCGTGCTGCTTTGTCTGCCGTACCCAGATTTCAGTAGTTCTTTCACTCATGATACCGCTTCAAAAAAAGTTCTAATTTTAGTACGATGAGTGAAAAAAACCAACTATTTCAGTAACGTTTCCAGCTGGAGGAGAGCATCCCAAGAAATGGTTGCATATACTTTGCTCCTCCTCAGCTGCTCCTTTGCCCTGTCGGTGGCATCCTTCCTTTGCTCGCTCTGTACTCTGCAGAGACGCCATCCTTAGCAGCTCTGTTACTTTTAGCCTCTAGGAAGGGGATGTGTGTGAGTGTTTCTGAGAAGGAAAGCTGTTTAAACTGTTTCCCTTTTGTTTAAAAGACCACCTGGGAGATGCTCAGTCCCAGAGCACGAGGAGCTTAAGACACCCTGCATTAGGAAAAGTGGGAAGTATTAGTAATTAGGCAGGGTGCTTAATAGCCTTGGTGCTCTCGGAAGGATTCTCACCAGCCATCTTTAGGAAGGAACAAACAGAGCGACAAGCAAAGCAAGCAGCTGATAGAAGAGGAGCAAACAGTTGGATTCTGCACCGAGATGGGGACAGAAACTGTGAGAAACCCGTGGATGTTTCCTTGAAGCCCAAAAGGAGGTTGGAGAGCCGTGGATGTGCAAGGAGGGGCGGCAGCACACAGATGCATCCCAGCTCCCGTGGGACTGACTTATTTTCTGCACAAGCCACAGTGCCAAACGTCAGAGCCCAGGAGAGCTTCTGGTGACGTGGGGTGGAGCAACGCTTCCTTCTGGAGCTGTGGAGCACTGAGCCGCACTCACAGTGCAGCAAAGTGGGGTTACCAGGACTTGGTTTCCCTTTGGCCATCTGCTCTCCTGGGCAGCTCGGGGCTGTCCTGATACAGCCCACAGTCTGCTGCTTAACATCTCCATCTCCATCCATCTCCAGCAGCAGGACGTTGCTGCCTTGTCTGTGCTGCTCCCCAGCTGAGGAGATTTCCTGGTCCTGAGGTCCTGTCTGCTGCTCTCTCCCACGTGCCCCTTGTATCCCACTCCTCTCACACTGTGCCATTGCTGCCTGTTCATGGCTGGCTCTGGGCTGCGCTTCAGCCGTGCTGGGAGCTCTGGGGGTTTGCAGGCAGTTCTCACCCCCTCCGTCAGTTCTGAGGCAGCGTGGAGCTCTTCCACCGATAGGAATAAATCCTTCATCTCTTCTCTTTGTTTTTCCTGAGTTTCTTTGTCTCTGTTGACATTACCCTGCTTGAAAATTTAAAGACGCTGGCAGCTATTCTATTATCATCTTAACTTTAGTTTTTAACCTGCGTTGTTTGTTTGTCACACTTCTTATCAGACTGGGTTCTTTTGCTTTTGGCGAGCGCTGAGCGTTTGTTTTTTGTTGGATAAGCCATCTTTTTTCTAATTTGGTTTGACTTTCCTCTTCAGACCGCCCTCATGATGCTCCTAATAAGGACTTCAGGGAATTTGTTTTGCTAATAACTGAGGAATTCTTTGTGACTCTTCATTGCTGTCTTGGTTTGTGTTTTAATGTTTATTTTCTTGCGGAGAGGCAGCCCGGTTTGGTCCCATCGTTTACCTGTTCTGAAGGATTCGGAGCTGTTGAGCATCCCTTGAGGGATGAACACGCAGTTAAATCCCTCCTACGCTGTCAGCAGCAGTCTGTTGTCAGAAGGGCTGTGTTGGAGAGGACCGTGGTAGCTGGAAAAATGAAGGATGCTGCTTTTTGTTTTCCCCGGGTGTTGGCAGTTGTTTCATTCATGGTGTTGCTTCTGTTTTTGCTTCCTTTGCTTCCTTTCCTTTTGGGCAGCCGAGGCCTTTTCATCTGGCATGACATCAGCCAGCTGCCCGTTGGTTTTGAGAAGGCGAGTTGTGGTGTCCCACTGGTGATACTGGGCAAAGCACGGCCCTACAAGCGTCCGCTGTGTGATCCTAATTACTGTGCTTTTCTGAATCTCTTTGCTCCTGCAGACCAGAAGAGCAAACCTAGGAGTGAGCAATAGTGTTTTAGTAGTGTAGAAGGGAACACAGCATGCTTGGCCATGGGGGAGCTGGGTGTTGCCATCATTGCTGTTGGGGCATTGGTGATGTGTCTGTGCTTCTTCCAGCTTGAATGGAGTCCTGAAGAAATTGTGGGTGCTCCATGTTTGCTGCTGGGGAGGAAGAGCTTTCTTTGGAGGTGTTGATTCAGAGTATGGTCCTCCTCCACGTTTGCTTCCTTTTCCTTTCCTTTGGAGAGAAAATACACAGGAGCTGACTTTGCAGACCGATTCTTCGTTGATCTCACTTTGCTCCTCCCCAAAAGCTCAGCAGGATGTGTGCTATAAAAATAGCCTCATTAGAAGCCATCTGAGTACATACGCAATCACAGATCACTCAAAAGGGAGCACTGAGCATGCATGTTGCTGTTGCTGTCTTCAGAGAATTACATGACAAATTATTCCTAGCTGGAAGAAATGTCCTTTTGTAATTGGTTTTTTTCCCTCATTCTTTCATAAGGGAGGAGTGTGTGTTTTTTAAGTAGCTTTTAGTCACTTTCATTATTTATGAGGATGCTACTCCAGATCAGAAAAGCAAACTGCAAATGCGAGTCTCTTCTGGCTGCAGCAGCTGACGGGTCCCATTTGCTTTCAGTCATTGCGGGTTCCGCTTATCACAGCCAGAAAGAAATACTCTTCAGAGATGAAAACAGCACCGTATTGCAGCTCTGAAGTGTGCACCTCTTTCCCCTCCATTCCTTCTTTGGCAGAAAACTGGCTGGAAGGGGATCACTGGTTTCATCGATGGAGTTTCAGGGCAGAGACTTGCAAGCAGCCACCCTCTTCCTTGGTTCTCCCTTCTGGAAGAGCATTGCTCACGAGGCATTGTTGCCTATTTCCTTGCTGCATTGTCTGGCTGATAAAGCTTTAGCCTTTAGGAGGCTTGTAGCTCCATCTAAATGGTTTCAGGAAGATGTACCTACCCGTACCTGTCCAGCTCCCCATGCTGACTCTTCATCAAACCTCCTTAAATCTCTTCTGCCTTCGCATGCTTGTGTTTGACATGAAAGTGGCCGTATCGTCATCAGAAGATGAAAGTCTGATGATCAAAGCAGGCAGCGGTGTTGAAATGAGCATTGTGAGATGGTGGAGCTGGTAATGCAGTAATTGGCTATGTGACCTACTTAGGCAGAGGAGTGACACATACACATACAATGTTTGTTTGTCTCTTCAGTGTTTAAAATCTATAAGGCCTGTTCGGGAAAGTGAAATAGTAGCTCACAGGTAGGAGCAACCAAGCTTACTGTTGAGTGATGGTGTGAGCAGCTTCTGCCTCCTCAACAAGAAAAAGCCTCTTGTATCTCTAGACATCGTGCCATGTTAAATGCAGGTTGGACTTGTTGCTGCTGTCCAGAGTGACTGAGTTTTGGTCTCCCTTTCACAGCCTTGCTCTCCGACTCCACCTCTCCTTGGGTCAATTTTAGCAGCAGTGATGTCAGATTTAACTCCAGAGCATGAATAAATCTGCCCTTAATCAACTGCTTTGGAAGCCCTCTGGAAATGCCTCTGCTCAGGAGCAGTACATGTTGAGGACAGCATTTTACCTTATTGCACTGGGCTTGTTTCTCTCTGTGGGCCTTGTACCGATTTATGTCTGGATATTGCAAAGCCAGGCACTGTCAGAAGATCTGTGTTTCTCCTGTCAGTCTGCTCAGAAAGCTGTATGCATAACCTCACTGCTGGCTCTGCAGGCTCTTACTTCCATGTCACCCGGGTCCTGCATTGATTTTTGTGTTGCTCTGTGCAGGACTGGCCAGTACAGGTTGTTGTGCCATCAAACTGAGCTGTTTCACCTTCATTTGAGGTGAAAAGCCAGCTTTTACAGACTGCTGTTCTGCTTACCTGTGAGAGCTGTATTGCTTTGGTTTTGGTCTTCCTCCCCTGCCCCCAGTGGGAGGATGGGTCTCCCCAGGACCGACAGCTCTCACTGCCTTTATCAGTGTTCTGCATTTCACGCCTTTGCTGTGTGGCTGTTTTACAGCTGATCCTACCCTCTGTACACACTCCTGGCTGCTGCCTTTGCCTCATCTTTGGAGCAGGCGCTCGGTGGCGTTGCTGTCTGCTGAGATTGATGGACCTTTTTGGACATCCAATAATATTACCATAAAGAACTTCCAATTTTCAACCACATTTTCTCTGTCTTAATTCATCTTTCTCGCTCGTGAAAGCCCTGGATGATTTTGGGAGTATGGAGGGAAGCGTGTGTGAGGAGGATGGGAATGATTGCTATGGCGGGTCAAGGCTAATTCGCTCTGTTTAGGGGCTATTAATTGCACATTTCATTCCATAATGAGAATGAAGGGATGAATAATAAAATATCTGGCGATAGGATGTGATTGACCCGTTCTGAGATAGCAGCTCCATGTCCATGTAGGAGGTTGTGCAGTAATTATTGCAGAAGATTGTTCTCTTCCTTCATCCTCTCCTCTCATCTCCCAGCCGTACCCGCTGAGCGCCTTCCCCTCCACCTGCCGTGTTTGGATTTGTCTTCCAGCTCTGTAACCAGAATCTGAAAGCATTGCAGGAGTTGCTTTTCTGTCACGTTAATTTGTGCTTTCTTCTGACTTCCTGTGATGTTCCAGGCAGTGGGATTTTCCTTCTCTTCTGCATGGTCTAGTAACTCTCATCCCAAAGTTCAGCCTATTTTTTCACTTACTTTTGTCTATTGCTTCTGCTCACAACTTTTCCTGTCAGCTGTTTTGATTGTTTATGACTCCAAGTAACATCACAGGCTCCTTCAGATCTGCAGTCTGTACAGTCCAAGCTCTTGTTATGTATTTAGTTCTGATTTTGTACAACTTATTTTATTATTATTGCATTGTGTGTTGGAATGGTGCATGAGTGGGCTGCTCTTGGCACAGCATTGGAAATGGGGACTGCCCACATTGGGGTCCTGGACCTGACAGGTCTGGTTCAGTGATTCAGGCTGTTTTCAGGCTGTTTGTGATGTTTAAGGTTATTTTCAGTATTGGCGGTATTTTTATTATTTACCTTATATGACAGACACTCACTTTAAAGAAATGGCATAAAGCAAAAGTACCTTTGATTAAGTTCTAGTCATTAGAAGCGAATGCTTGAAAATTAGAACTCATTTTTTCTCCTGTTTTCCCCCTATTCAGGGAGTGTTTGAAGAGGAGCCCGCGGAGCCCAAAAGCGGAGGGCTCCGATTCGGTGACATCTCAGTCCTCACCCAGTGAAGAGGCTGGAATGATGACTGAGGTGAAGGTGAAAACGGAGGTACCGGATGACTACATCGAGGAGGTGATCTGGCAGGATGACACCAAAGATTCCAAGAAGAACGTAAAGGACGGGCCGGGAGATGTGCCAGCCGAGATCTGCGTGGTGATCGGAGGGGTCCGCAACCAGCAGACACTCGGTAAGGTGTGGGTCGGTGAGCTGTGGGTCGGTGAGCTGTGGGTCGGTGAGCTGTGGGTCGGTGCATCCCATCGTTCAGTGCACACAGCCCGTGGTGTGGGGACAGGAACCATCGATGCTCTGCAGAGCTGCTCCTGAAGTCTCGGCTCTGCTGGATGGGCTGGAGCCGAGGGGCACTGCAGTTCCTGCCTCAGGATGGCTGACTTTATTTATAAGCTGTTTCTTTCTTTTTGTATCTGATCACCACCAAGGACTCAGACAAGATAAGGGTTGCTATAAGAGAAGGATTATCGTGTCTTTTGATGTGTTAAATCACTTGTCCGTCAGTTGAACAAAATTCGTGGTGAAGCCAGGGCTGCTGCCAGGTGTGATGGTTGTAGGTGAAGAGAAGAGCAGGAGAGGAAGTTGGAATGTGAGGAGGGTTGCTTTGAGGCAGCAAGTGTTTCCTGTAAATAATTAGATTTAGAGTCAAAGCAGCTTTTTACAGTTTGCTGATTATTTGTTTGCTTCTCTTGTAACCTTGTGGCAATGATTTCAGCTGTTAGCAGGCTGTGGTGCACCACTTCCAAAACAGTAAGGCAGTCCTTTCTGTCCCCACCCCACCTACAGCTGCGATGAGAAGAATCCTTTCCTTCTCCCTGTGAACATCACACTGTCCTCTGCTACCACAGCAGGGAAGGCTGTGGAGTCCTGGAAGAGGCTCTGCTCCTGCTGGAAGGTTTCCTCCTCTGGCTGTGGCGTAGAGCAGGTCTCAGCCACTGAGAGCAGAGGCAGCTGCTGATACAAAGAAGAGGAGTTGAACCAGGTTTACTTGGAGGGAGGAAGCTAATTTGAGCTGCCTGGTGTTGCTGTTGTGGTTGGTTTGTCTTGCACAGGGAGGGAAAAGAGGCATTGATGATTGATTTCCTCCTGGTTTTTGTTGGTGGCTGTTCTCACTGTTGGGAAGAGACCCAGGAGGGTGTCGTTAGCTGGGGATTGTCTTGTGAGGATCTGCTGGGGCTGTGCTGCGTCGTGCACTGCAGGGTTTATGCTTCGTTTTGAGCCACACATCGCCTGCAGGACCCTGCAGGACCCTGCTGTCCTCCTGGTTGTGTCTGCTCCTTCCAGCAGTTTATAATGGAGATTCCCAACTCGGCTGCTCTCTTGCAGTGCTCTCATCAGATGAGGCTTCGTGCACCCGCCTTGTGCCCGGCTGCAGGATCCCGTGTCTCTCCCTGAGCTCTGCACTGCTCCAAACTGTTCTGAGTTCGTGGTGGCTGAGCAGGAGGTTCCCAGCCCGGCTGAAGGCGCAGTGCTAATCTCTGTGGTTTTGGACAGCTTGCTTCTCATCTGCTTCTCCACAGAAATCTCACAAGCCACATGAGTTCCCCCTTGGGGCACCCCGAGCAAAGGAAGCCAGCTGGTCCCTCTGCTCCCAGCACCAGGCCACGGCCCTGTGCCTTCACATTGCTGCTCCCAGCACAGGCAGCAGCCCTGCTCCTCCCTTCCTGTCATGCTCTTCTTAGCTCCACATGTTGGCCTCAGCCACGGCCATTCAAGTAGCTCCAGCACATCAGCATTGGGCACAGCAGGGCTGGGAGGGCAGGGAGGCTGAGAAGTTCACCTCAGAGCCAACTGAGTTGGAGAGCAAAATGAAACAGTATTGGTGTTGTAAATCAAGAGAAGGGGGGTCACTGTGCAGTGCTGGGGATACCTCAGTGTTGGTGTTTCGAAGGGCTGAGTTACCTGTGAGATGATGAGGAGAAGCTTTATACAGGGCTGATGGAACTCCCAGCATGGTCTGTGCTTTACAGAAGGTAAACTTAGACTCAGAAGGTCTTACACTTGATAAGACCTTACCAAGTGATGTCTTTTCCTTTGCTTTACCTTCCCTTCACTTTAACACATTATTGTGGCAAATCGTCCCTCTTTCTGTCATGTTGGACCTCCGCCCCCACCTGGCTGTGCTGCTGGGTTGTCTCCCTGTCCCCACGTGGGTCATCCTGCTCTGCCATCCACATGCAGGAGGTGGGGAGAGGTTCTCTGGAGGACCCCAGGTTGCACGTGAGACCTCGGTGCTTATAGGGGGATAATGTGTGGCCGTGGGATATCCTGGGCCACCTCCTGTCCTTACTTCCAGGCAGAGCCCCCCGTGCATTTTGTTTTGTGGCTGCACTGCAGTCACTTGTGTGGGGTTACGTTCTTCTTGAAGAACTTCTGCACAGGAAGATGCACTTATGTGCTGTTAGACCATCTGCAGAGGAAGGGAGGAATACAGGAAACGCAGGGAAAAAAAGTCAGCCTAGAACCCCTCACTGCTTTTGACCTTTTTCCCCCCAGTGCTCTGTATGTGCACAGTGCTGCTCTAAGGGTGCAGGTGGGTGCTGATCTCGTTTTGCTGTTGGTACAGCTGAACCTCAGCTGCTGTGTGAAGCTACAGATTGGTAGGGCCCATGTTTGCTCATCTTCTGGCTGTGCTTCCTATGGGGCTCCAGCTGGAAGAGTTTGCAGAAGAAAACTGTGAAGGTTGGTGATTTATCAGCTGTGATAATTAAGAGGCCGTGGAGCAGTTTGAGACACAGCGAGCTGGCTTCAGTGTGGAGGGTGTATGAGGTCAGATGTGTGCTCCTGTGCATCGGGCTGTAGCGAGTTGCCTGTTTCAGCATCACTCAGTAAGTGTCCTCAAGCTCAAAGGGCAGCCTGCAGTGATGCTGCCATGCTGGGCAGGGAATTCGGTGCTGCTCTGATGGAAGGAGGGTTGTTTTCTTCCCAAGCTGTAAGCAACAGGACGTGGGAAGAAAAGAATGTGAGCGTAGTGTGTTCAGAAAGCACTCCTGATTTTGTTCCTTCCTATTGATTGGCGCTGGTAAGTATTGCTGTACAGTGATGCTCAGGGGGGTTTGTTTGGACGTGTGTATGAATGTTGTGCTCTCACCTGTGGCTTGTCTCTGAGTTTGGCTGTTTCCCACGGTCAGGAAAAGGTTGTTCCGAGGTTGCACGTGTGTCCGTGGGAAGGGAGCTCTGCTCACACTGAGCCGCACCTCAGCCCTGCTCTGTCCCACCTCCTGCATTGGGTGCTGTCACCTCCTGCATTGGGTGCTGCCCTTGCTCTGTGGGTGGGGACGTGCAGGGTCGGTTTCTCGCCCACTGATGGACAGCTGAGAGATGCCACATGAGAGCTTGAAAGGCCGATTTATGGCCTGTTTGCAAGAAAGGTTGAATTGTCTTCAATGACAAATCCGCGGAAGTTTGTGTCTGTCCGTCCAACGAACAGGAGAGTTGGGATTCATTGCAGGATTGCACCGTTACAGACGATTCTCCCGGCCCTGCTCCTCTGGTCTCATTTCAAACGACTGTTTGCAAATGTGTGTTTGCTGGAATTAGATGCGCAGATTGAGAAGAGAGACTGCCGAGCTCATGGGGTTCTCCTTAAAAAGGCCCCAGGTCCTGTTTGTGCCCTTTGGTTTCCTTTGGGTGGATATTTACCAAACCTCAGAGCTGAGAAATGGGTGCACTGTACATTTCTTGGGAGCTTTTGGAGCTGCCTGCCCGGCGGTAACGCACTGCCTGCAGTTTGCAGTCGGAGCTCCTTTTCCCATATACGAGGAACTTACTGAGAAGCAACAGGAGGTTATTTCTGTCGGTAGGAAATATTAGTCATTATTATAAAATCATAAGCCGTGCTATTTTGAGAGAGGCCCTTTCATGTCAGCAAATGTATAAAGTTATACCGAAGGTGTAAGCTCAGGGTAATACGCCACGGAATCTTAAATGAGGCTGAAAAAGGAATCGAGTCTGGGATAGCGATTTCCTGCACTTAAATCCGTGAGCCTTCCAAAAGTCACTGTGCTGCAAACTGCATTCTTTTGTCCCCGGTTTATGGATAAGTAAATTGTGAGGCTGTTTTTCCTGATCTCATGTGGTGATGTATACCTTTCTGTCTTGTTTTTCAGGGTCTTATGAGTGTGGAATATGTGGGAAGAAATACAAGTATTACAACTGTTTCCAGACCCATGTGCGAGCGCATAGAGGTATCTCTCTCCTGCTCAAATATTTGGGAATCCTGGGGTAACGTTTAGGCTCAGGGAGTGTTTTTGAGTAGGCCTCGAAGGTTGCTCTTTGCTTCTCTGTTGGGCGGCCTGTGCACAGGGTAAGCTTGGCGACTGGCTGAACTCTGCAGCTTTATGCTCCAGCAGTGAAATGGTGATGAGCTGCTGTGCTGGGAGCCACAGTATTGACTGCAAGGGGCTCTTTGGGGCAGCGCTGAGTGCTGGCAGAGCTGCAGGTCACGAGGCTCTCCCTGCAGACAGAGTCTCATGCTGGCCCCAGGGGTCGGCATCTGCCTGAGGTGTTGTGGTCCATCCCTGCAGTGTGTGAGTGGAGGACAGTGGCAGTCTGAGGCAAACTTCAGGATGTTGGTGCAGGCTGAGAGGGTTGCTTTTATTTATAAAAGAGGATTACACGTGGTGAAACATACGAGGTGCTGATGTCGGTTACTACTTCTGGATGCCCATAGTGCAGGTTGCTGCGTTGGGTATCTCCCTTTGTATGGGCAATGGCCCCTGTGTTTTCATGCACACATCAGAACGATGCTTGAAATCACCGCCGTGGCGCTGCTGGGGTCCCGTTCCAGGTGTGCAAACAGCACAGTCAGAAGCGGGTTTCGTTTTGTTTTATTTAAATTCTCTAAGCCTGGCCGGTCTCAGGTTACTTAATTGCAGAGGTGGGAAAGTCTCACTTGGCTGTTTAGTGCAATTAGTGTGTATCTGAGATAGCAGAACCGCAGGCGCTTACAGCTACATCAGGAGCTTTTCAGTGGTTGTATTTTCTCCCACCCGAGTCGGGCGCTGTGTGTGTGTGTCAGGTGTGCAGGAGCCGTGTTCACCCCTCCGTTGTCACTGGCAATATCAGTGCATTGGGGCTTCCATTCAACGATGGACTGGAATGTCTGAAGGAGAGCAGGGGATCCCCCAGAGAAAGCTGAATGTCCAGGACCGATGAATGCCAGCAGTGTGACAGTGACAGTTGGTAGCTTTAAACTCTCACAAGTCGGCAACTGTGCAGCTGAACCGTGAATGCGTGCCCATGACTTGTCAGTGTTCCATCACATAATACGTCCTTTAATTGCTCGGTTGCGTAGTCCTTGTGTGCTGTTTAACATCACAGAGCTGCTTCTGTATCCTTAGATACATGCGGAATTGTTTTTTAACGTTGGCTTTTCTTTCTAAACACCAACAAAATTCCTAGAAGTCCTTTAAGTGCTGCTGCAAAGGAGCTCGGCAGCTGAAGAAAAAAATCCATAGGATAATAGTGAGCAGCAGCTGTCCCACGTACCGTGGGAGAAGATCAGGTTTGATACCATCTAAGGAACCTGAATGTGCAGAAATCTGTGTGACCCGATGGGATGCATCCCAGGGTCCTGAGGGAACTGCTGGGTGAAGTTGCTGTGCCGCTCTCCTTCACCTTTGAAAAGCCACGGCAGTCAGGTGAAGCCCCCAGAGAATGGAAAAGGAGAACCAGAACCCCCATGTTTAAAAGGGTGAGCAGAAGGACAAAGGGGACTGCACACTGGTCAGCCTCACCTCTGTGCCCTGTGAGATCATGGAGCTGATACTCCTGGAGGGCATATCAATGCACGTGGGAAACAGGGAGGATGATGGAGACATCTAACGTAGCCTCACTAAGGGCACATAGTTTTGCCTGACAGGTGGTGGCATTCTGTGACACAGAGGCAGCATTGGTGGACAAGGAAAGTGTAACTGGCATCATCTCCTTGGACTCGCCCATAGCCTTCGATGTGGTCCCACACAACATCCACGTCTCTAAACTGGAGAGATGTGGATTTGATGGATGGACTGCTTGATGGATGGGGAATTGGATGGCCGGAGAGAGGAGAGGAGGACACCTCATTGCGGCCTTCCAGTACTTACATGTTACATGGGGCTACAAGGAAGATGGGAGGGACTCTGCCAAGGCTTGCAGTGATAGGACAAAGGGCTTCATACTAAAGAGGGTACATTGACATTAGATGCTGGGAGGAAATCCTTTCCTCAGAGGGCAGTGGGACCATGGGTGGGCTCTGGGCAAACCGAGCTGGGGGCAGCCAGCCCAGGGCAGGGGGGGGGCTGTGGGCTGTGAGGGCCCTCCAACCCAGACCTGCTGTGAGGCTGTTATTGTGATACCATCATACAGAGGACTTGGCTGTTGTTCCACAGCACTGCAGTGATTTTGCAATAACAATTGCAGTATTTAGATACTGCTTTTATTTCACTCCTTTCCACCAGGTTCCGTGGGGTCCTCACTTGGGCAGGGATTCGTAGGAGCTGTGCTGCTATGAGGTCACCTCCTGTTGTGTGGTTCAATGTATTTGGATTTCTATGTTTATTTGTATCGATTGTGAAATTAGGCTGTGCATCACATGGTCTGGGTGCATCAGGATGCACTCATCGAATTGATATCCATAGATTTCTCATGAACTCAGTGAAGGCGTCATTTTGCCTTTTGCTTTCAAAGTCTTTTTAATGTGTAGCCGTAGAAGATGGACATTTTCAAATGTTTCTATGTGGAAATTTATTTGTAATTTTCATGTCAGCAATGGAGAAGCACGAGTTGTATATCTGAAACTTATAAAGGGTCGTTTTATGCTGCTGTAAATTGATGCATGCAGTAGTACCATTTAAAGTGCATTTAAATTGCCTTAAAACAATGAAAATCAAAATGAGATATTTATTCTTGTACAGCAGTCAACAAGAAATCAAATTGAAAGCTTGATGCAACTCTGCAAATGTGATTCTCCCAACAGCAGAGCCCGAGCTGGCTGCTAAAGCACTTCAGGAGCACACCTGAATGCAGGGAAACAGCACGCCACTGCGTGTGCATGGCATGTGTGCTGGAGAGAAGGGGCTTATTTAGAGGAAGGCCCCGTGTCCTGTTATCCAGTGAGAATCTGACACTGAGCTGCACCTGCAGCAATGCTGGAAATAGCAGAAGGGTGCAGGACTTTTGGTGAAAGATGCATATCTAAGGTTTTATATGGCTTGTATCAACCACCATAACCAAAGAGATCCCTTGGCCTCTTATGTGCAATGAACAGCTGCCTGAAGGTTCCTTCCATCATTTCTTCTTGGCTGGGCAAGGAAGGGCCGAGGGCAGGACCTGGCCTTCCCTCTTTGCCTGATACTTGCTCTGAGCACCACTGCAGCCCCCCATCAGTTACCCGGTACCTGAGGGTTTGGCTGACTCAGGTCAGCTCACCTGCCCTGTGTCAGAGCAGCTGGAGTTAATTTGTCTCTTCTCAGCTGCTTTCTTCCAGGGCTTCTTGGTTCCTCTAGCAGAATTACCTCCTTTGGGTTCTTTATTGAAGGACACCCATTCCCCCTTGAACAGCTTTGCTGCTTTTTGCTTTCTTGTGCTGTTCCCATGTCACTGACCGGACTTGGGAAGTTGCTCCTGCAGATGGGCAGAGATGGTGATCAGCAGCACCTGCGTTCCTCACCCCGTGCCTCCTCGAAAGCAAAACTGTAAATCAGCCCCAAGAAGTTACGTTGTTGAGCTGAAAGGCTCCTTTGTGAGCCGCTCTGCTCCTCTCCTGCTGCACAGCTGGAGCTGCAGATTCTGCCTGCGCTGGTCGGCACCATCCAGGGCAAACACTGCGGCTTCGCCTACGGGAAGGCTGGGCCTTAGACATGCACGGTGCTTTCTGGTGAGCTGCGTGGGGCTTTTCGAGTCAGGAGGAGGTTTGGAGTCTCTTCAGGAATTAATCAGCTCCAAAGTTTCTTTTTGTGCAGTTTGGTCGGGTTGGAGCAATTTGAGCAGCAAAACATTGGCACGTTTTGAGTCAGGAAAGTTATTTCACTTCTGGGTAACTCAGAAATGGCTGAAATTACTTTATTAGGCTTTAAATAAAAAAGAAGAAAAGCAAATGTAAGAACCTCTGGGCTGAGGCCAAACAAGTGAAATTTTTACCCAGCAGAGAATTCTTCAGAAAGCAAATGAAAGCAAATAGCTGGAGGTTAACCCTCGCAGGGGGCATCGCCTCCGCTCTGAGCCCTGGGGGAGATCTGCATTTCCAGATGAGCATTTCTGGGCTGAATGATGGCTTTGCTGGGCTTGTTGCTCCTGGTTATTTAGTGGGGTTATTTGGTTGCTGTGCTGCCCTGAGGAGGGGCTGGCTGGCTGTGAGCTGGCTCGGTGTGGCTGCAGGAGGTGCTGTGTGCTCTGCAGTGCGGTTGGTGACTCGTTCTGATGATCTGAGAACTTCACAGAGCTTCCAGAGCCTCACAACGATACTTTATGGGAACGGAGGCTGACAAGGAAGACGTCTCATTCCAGCTGTGAATGTGGAAGGGTGCCTGTCTGGGGGCTGGGATGGAGCAGTTCTGTGACGGAAACAGTTTCGAGGTGAGAAGTTGAATATTAAGGAAGAACCGAGTGATGTTGGGTAGAGATGCTGGTTTTGTTCTGAAGAAAGCTGGGTTCCACCTGCGTGGTTACCTGCTGCTGGACAGCCATGCCGTATCTGGGGAGGTGTTTGCCCTCTGTGCCGCATCCCGGGCATCCCTATTTCTAACTGCCTGTATCCCATTCTGCAGCAGGTTCTAATAGGAATCCAGAACGTTTCTTGTGCCACAGGAGTTAACATTCTTGCTTTCCTGCTGATCTCTCAGTGTCTCAGCTTTCTCCGAATTTGCTCTCTTGTTTAAGGCTGACATGACTTGGTCTGAGCCCAGAGGTGGTTCAGAATGGGCTGCTGGGGGATTTTTAAGGTTTTTTTATTCTTTCATTTTATTCCTGAGGATTTTATCTTATGACTAAGAGTACCAGCATTTCCTGACAGCTCAGACGGGGCTGCACCTTCAGCCTTTGCGTGTTGCTTGATTCTTGTTGAGTTCAACTACTGAAAGCTGTCTAAAGGACAGAAGCGGCCGGTGCACGCACAGCACGTGTCTCTCATGGTTGATGTTGCTGCATTTTGCAGAGCTGCATCGTGCCACAGCTGTCTGTGGAGTGATGGGGGGAATTCAAACAAGGAGCAGCTGTGGGAAAATGCAGGGGTTGGACTTGGGAGGTTTCACATTCAGTACCGAGGCTTTCCAACCCGGCCCCTCCGCTTATGAAACTGTGCCAAATTAATCGCATCATTAATCTCAGTGCCCAGAAGAGGGATCAGATCAGATGGGGCAGGTTAAGCAGGACCAAGTGCACAGGTTCACAGACGCGCAGGCTTTCGTTTTTATTCTCTTGGGGGAACAAGGAGGGAATGAAATGCCAACTGTTTATTAAGGATGCAAATAGTAAATCTCAAAGCGCGGTGATGTTGTGTGGCTGTGGGAGTGGGACTGCAGGGACACGGGGCATGTGAATGGCAGCTGTTAGGTTACGTGTGGTAGGTACAGCTTAGGGTGAACGTGGAACACCAGATTGCTTTGGAAGTCCTCATCACGTACAACCCTTGACTTGTAGCACTGGGTTTTGTTCTCCAGCTTGCAGCCTTGCCCATGGCGTTCATTCGGGGCTTGGATGTAATCCTTGCAGTGTGCTGCTAGCAGTGTGTTAGAGTGCAGGGAGCTTTCTCCCATGTTTTCATGTGTCTCCAGCAAGCCGGGATGGAGCAGCCCGGGGTTGTTCTGTGGCAGCTGGCTGGGCCGTGTGTCTCCCATGGGAGCTGAGCCGGGCACAGCGCTGACAGCTCGCTTTCCTGGGCTGACAGCGCTTGCCCGGGAACGAAGTAGCTGAGCGATTTCCTCCAGCGTTAATTACAAAGGCGCTCGAGCGAGCAGCAGCTGAGCCGCGTCGGTCGGTCCGAGCAGCCCAAGTCCCCGAACCCGCCACGTGCGGCCCCGCGCTGCGCTGGGCAGGTGACGGAGCCGGGTTGTCCCAACGGGGCTGCGACGGAGCTGCCGCCCGGCCGGGTGTGGAGGCGGCCGGCCTGACCCCGCGGCGCAGCGCTGGGTGCGGGGATCCCTCGCGGCCTCTCAGAGCCCCGCGCAGGAGGACAGCCAGCCGTGCAGGCGGCCGGGAAGCGGGGCAGAGAGTGCGCTGTCAGATCTAAGTGCAGCTCTTTCTCTTTGCAGACACTGAAGCTGCCTCAGGTGAAGGAGCCTCACAAGGCAGTAAGTACCCACGGCGCCGTGCGTGGAAGGGGGGAGCGGGGCCTGCCGTGTGCCGGCACCGCGGGCGCGCCGCCTTCGCGGGGCCGGCAGGAGCCGGGTTGGAGGCCGAGGGGCCCCGCGGGCCCTTCCTGCAGCTGCGGCGCCGGGTTCGGCCGGCAGGGGGCGCCCCGCGCCGCGGACATGGCGGCGGGCGGGAGGACCGGAGAGGGGGGGCGGCCTTCGGGGAGCGCTGAGGGCACAGCCCGACATGCAGCCCGACATACAGCTCCCAGGCGGCCGGCAGCCAGGCGTTGTTGTAGGGTTCTGAACCCCAACCCCGCGGCTTCGCTGAGGAAAGGCGGTGGTGCAGCGGGGAACTGGCGGCGTCGGGAGCGCGGAGCACGCGTGGGGGGCAGCGGGCAGGAGGAGGGCGGCAGCGAGAGGGGAAAAGCTTCCCCTGCTGTGCGGGATGCCGCTGGTTGTGCCGCCGCGTCCGGCCGGGCTCATTGCAGCGGTTGTGCTGGGCGAGCAGCACCGCGGCGGGGTCAGACTTTGAGCCTCCAGCTCCGAGCAGCACGTGTGTCTGTGGGCGGGTGGGGAGAGCTGCGGGTATCTTGGAAGGTAAGTGAGCAGTGTCAGTGGCACAGAGAGGATGGATGGCACCAAACTGACCCGGCGGGTGAAAAACCGAGTTAGCTCATACAGCAAAAGCGAGCAGCGCGGCCGTGCTGCCTTTAATAAACTGCTGCCTGTTTCTCAGGCCCGTCCCGTGGGAGGTGAAGGTGGGATGGTGCCTGGAGGACATCCGTGCAGCCCAGCAGCAGCACAGCCAGCACCTTGCATGGTGCCTGTCGGGTCACCTGCTGGGATGGGTGTGCAGCTCCGGGCAGAGATGGAGGCTGCTTTGCAGGCTTTGCTGTCTGCTCTGTTTGTCACTCAGCAGCTGCTGTGCTCTAACCTGAGCTTTCCAGGCTCATCTCCTGCTCATTTGCTTTGGGTTTTGGCATGGAGCTGTGCACATCCTGGGTGTGTTTGTTTGGGCAGTACAGCATCTTTCTGTCTGGGCTCTGCATGGTTTGGTTTTCACCTTTTTCCCTTCTTGCCTGGGAGTGGTTTTTGCTGAGAAACGGAGGGGAAAGAAGTGAGGGTTTGTGGCCCTGCTACGTGAATAAAGCACGCACCGTTTGAGCCATAGGAGGGCACATGTGGCCAGTAACTGCCTCTTGTTTATTATATGCCTCTGAAGTGCTGGAGGCCAGAGCAAGCCATCAGAGCAGGGAAGTGGTGAGTGGTGCCATTGCCCACCTCTGTGGAAGAGCCACTGTATGTGTCACCTGTCTTCCAGGTTAATGTAGAACTGCTCGGCCAGCGCTGCTGCTCCTAATTGCATTGGTTTCCTGGCCAAGTCACCTTCGCCTTCCCCTCCTTGAAATAGTCCAGCTGCCATCTTTCCTCCCTATATTCTCTCCTCTGGGGCTGGATTCAGTCGCTGCTTCCCTGCTTGCCTCTGCATGGCTCTTTTTGGACTCAATGTCCCCCTTGTTTCCTTGTTCCGTTTTGCTCCTCGTATATTTTAGGAATTTTTTATTTATCTTTCCTTTCCTTTCCTGCTATTTTTGTTTTTCCTGCTCTCCAGTGCCCATTCCTCTGCAACCCGCTTTGGCTGTTTACACCCTTTCTATTACAGACATCTGTATTGTTCAAACCTTCCTTTGCTATTTTGATCTTGCTGGGAACTTGTAGATTCTTCGGCTCTGCCGGCGATGTTTGCTGGCTTTTCCCGAAATTTGTTAGTATTGAACAGATAAGGCAGGATGTTGTGCTCCCTCATGTGCTCCTCCACAGGTCTTTGGGACACAGACTGCATCCATGCAAAGCTGATACTGAGGAGGATCCCCCTTGCCCAGCAGCAGATCCTTGGCAGTGGTCCACTGTGCTGGCACTCAGCTGGAAGATCCCCTGTTGGTTATGTGCAGCCATTGGGGCTTTTAGTCTGTAGGTTTTCTCTGGGACTCGGTATTCTGATTTGGACCCATTCTTGACAGAGATCCGTGGCACTGAGGGGAGGGAGCGCTCCTTGGGGTGGAGTTGCATGACTTTGGGAGCTTCTTTTTAGCCTTGGCTCAAGGTCCAAGACCAGAATTCCCACATGTGGAGAGAAGAAAACAATACAACCCACAGTGCTAATGTGTTAATAAAGAGACTTGTCGAGCTGCCACTAAATTTGACTGACAGGCAGGAGGGGAGCAGGGAGGTTTTGTAAAGAAAGCCCTCGTTGGTATTTCTTCCTAGGCAAGGATGAGCAGTTTGACTGACTGTTCCCATGGAAGGGTCTGGCAGCCACTTCTGAGATGTTTTCATGTCTGTGTTATTTGCTCCAGACTTTTCAGAGTCCTGGGGAAGGTGTTTGTACAAGATCTGCACCATCATCCTGCGTGGAAATTCCATTCGTGGTTAAGGGAGGTTGAAACTTTGTGAAAACAGTCTCCCTCCTGCTGCTCACATACCTGGGACATTCTTGGCAACCTGAGAGGAAGCTGAATTAAACCACTGGCAAGCAGGGGTCCCCAAACCCTTCCCAGCAGGGATGGTGCCAGCAGCGTGGCTCCAGGCAGCAGCAGCAGCTCGGGTGTGAGCAGGTGCTTTGCAGGCTGCCTTCAGTGCAGGTTTCACAGCTTAGGGACAAGAGTTAGGCTGTGGCTGTTGTTGGGTCAGTGACTGCTAAGTGATTGCTTAGTGATTAGCCAGCAGTGTGCCCAGGTGGCCAAGAAGGCCCACGGCATCCTGGCTTGTGTCAGCAGAGGTGCAGCCAGCAGGAGCAGGAGGGGATTGTCCCTCTGTAGGGCACTGCTTGGGCTGCCCCTCAGTGCTGTGCTCAGTGCTGGGCAATGCAGACATGGCGGGCCTGGAGCGTGTCCAGGGATGGGCATGGAGCTGTGAGGGGTCTGGAGCACAAGTGTGATGGGGAGCGGCTGGGGGAGCCGGGATGGGTCAGTGTGGAGACGGGGATGTTCAGGTTGGGTGTTAGGAAACATTTATTCTCAGAGTGTTTGGGCACTGGTGCAGGCTGCCAACAGATGGTGGAGTCACCGTGCTTGGAGGTGTTCAAGCAGAGGGTGGAGGTGGCACTGATGGAGAAGAGTTGCTCAGGAGCCATGTGCAGATCCTGTCTGTAAACACAGAGCATCGTGTGCCTGCCAGCTCTTTTTCTTTCTTAACATGCTGGCAGAAATGGCAGCAGTTTTCCTACCATGTTCGTGCAGCCTGTGAGCGGCTCCATAAGGCTGAGAAATCTCAGCCCAGACCAGCACTGACCCCAGATAACGCAGCTGTTTTTGTACCTTGTGCCTGTTGGCTGTGTTGTGTTGGAGCCCATTTCTTCTGTTTGCAAGGAATTTTTGTACAGTCTTGCAGGTGATGCTATTTACCCAATATTTCAGACTGAAGTTCCCAGCTTAGAGCAACTTTTTGATGTATTATGAATTGCCTTTCTTGTTAAAGAGTGCTGCTTTACTGCACTGGGGGTATTAAGCTTTTATAATGGAAGGCTTACTCAGGTGTTGATATCCTACAGAGAGGAAAACAGAGATCTCTCCTCCAGGAAAGTCAGCACAGCTGGAAATGAGGAGAGTTGTTAAGTTCTTTTGATACAGTCCAGGCTTCAGCATCTCTGCAGCTCAGAACTGGCCCTTAATGATGAGAGTCTGGGAAGTGGATGGGCTTCACTCTTCACTCCTATAGAGCCAGAAGCTGATGGAAATCATCCTGCTATGATGAAATGCTGAGGAGTGTTTCAGCTCCAGGGCTGCCAGTGCTACCGGCCTGGGGATGGAACGTTGGTCAGTGTGCCTTGCACGTGCATTCAGTGGCACACAAGAGGACACAGCAAGGAAGGAGGTGATGTACAGCATCTGCTGTGGTGTCGCGGGGTTAAAAGCTGCTGTTAAGGTCAGGTGCCTGTGCAGTGCAGAGGGACCCATGTCAGAAGCAGTGCCCCAGCTGCAGATGGATGCGGTGATGGTTACAGTGCTGTGTCTCATGGGTTGGGGTTGCTGACTGAATGCTGTCACCACCCCCGGCTCAGAGCTGGGCACTGGGGGGGCACAGCAGAACTGCCTGCCTGCAAAGCTCGTGCTGCAGCGCCTGCATTGCTGCATGTCTTGGCATGTGCCGTACCAAGTGTGAGCCACATTTTCATGCATCAGGTGCTCAAGGTGTAGCGGGATTGCCTTTAGTTTGTGGTGCTCTTGGACTCCTGGAAAGCTGGCTGTGATTCTCATCAGGTTGGTGGTGCTGGGGATTGAGCTGCTCGAGAATGGGCTGTACCTGTGCTGTCACCAGCAGTGTCCCACTGGTGCTGATGCACTGGCTGGGTCCTTTCCAGTGTCTTAGCTAAATGTGTTTGGACTCATTGCTTGTGTGCAATGTGAGCGTGTCTGTGCTGTGTGACGTTGTTTAGTTGGAGGAAGAAAAGTAATTTATTTCTTCTTAAAATAATGTTTCACATCCCTGTAAAGGAGGGGAAAAAAAAAGAAGGAAAAAAAAAAAGATTGGCCCGATCTTTTAAAAACAGATTTTCCTTTGGGCTCTGACTAAGCATGAGAAAGTTCAGGCTGAAAGGGAATTTGTTCAGAAAGCAGTGAAAGGTTGGGAGTGAGGATGTGGGCTGGAATGTGCTGTGCAGTCGTTAGCTGGGCAGGCGTGGTGCTAAGTCCTCACACGTGCACAAACATCTTAGAAGTTGTGAATTCAGCCCATTAAATTAATGTGTTCAGAATGAGGGTTTCCTTGCCCACAGCAGGATGATGTGATTTCAGTGTTCAGACTGGCCATGGAAGGACTTGTAAGTAGTTTGCTGCTGTTAATTCCAGGTGAAGGAAGTGCCCAGACCATCCACGTGCCTTCGGTAGCTTTAAGTATTCAAATTTGCAACCTTGACGCTTTCTTAAAGTCTATTTTAGCCTTTGATTTCCTGTCATTCTTTAGAGATTAACAGCAAAAATTGGGCAGTGTCACTGCTGTGGTAGAGGCCCCTCATGCCTTGCACAAGTGCAGCCTGCTGTGAACACAGTGCATGGTTGCACACCCACCTGCGTGTACCACAGCCAGCAGTTACTCGTTTACAACTTTGATTAATTTCCCCACTGTTGTTATTTAATAATACTTCCTCTCCTCGGGGAAAGCTATAAAAATGGGTTTTATTTTTTAATGCGTTTGCATTTTAAGTAGGTAAAGCCTCTTTAGATTCCCATTTGCCTAACGAGTGGATGAACGCGTTCATCTTCAAACGGTGTGAGACCAAGAATGATGAATTCTGTGCAGGAGGAGGAGGGTATGAAAACAAGGAGGCTGTGATCTGCCGCTGTGTAGCTCTGGGAAGGGCCGGTTGCTTTGTGTGTAGTTTTAGGCTGAGGTTTCAGAAAGAAGGATTCAGGTTTTCTGTAGCTCTGGGAATTTCGTGTCATCTTATTAAACAGAAAGAAAGAATTTCTCCCTCTTTCTCCGATGCTGAGCACACAGACCGTGTTTACAGACAATGTAATTGCATCAACAAGTGATGTGTACCGGTGTGCCTGCTGTTGGTATGCAGAATGGCTGCCGCTCCTTGTCGCGTTCCTGGTCGGGGAACATCAGCGCTCCCTTTCCAGCATTTTGCTTACACTGAGTTAAAATGTAGATGGAAAAGGATCCGGCGCTGCCCCGAATTGACACCAGAATGAAACGAGCACAAAACTCGATCTGCCGGCGTTAATTATATTGTCTGGCACGTCTGATTTGTGGCACGGAATCTGAACATCCTGTTCGGAATGCTGATTTGGGGGATAATTGCAAAGTGCCATAATATTTTCACTTCAAATTGCTGATACTTGCCGTCTGTTTTGATTCAACTTCAACGTACTGCTGAGGGTAGAAGGAAACGCAGCGATGTGAGCAGCCGGGCAGCTCCTGGGAAGGGTTTTCTGTCTCCATCCAGCAGTACAGCCTGGAGCTCCCCAGAAGGTGAAGGTGCTGCTGTGATGAAGGAGGGTTGGCTGGCTGTCAGCAGCGGATTTGGGATGTTGCACTGTATGGAGTTTCCTGCCGGCCTGGCATTGGGTTCCCACAGCTGGGATGATCACATCCAGCCCTGGATGCGCAGTATTGAAATATCCATCGTGCTGATCCATTCAGGTGATTTGTGGCCTACATGTGTGCCTACATGTCTGCTGTGACGAAGGCCAAACGTTCATGGGAAGGAAGTGATCATGAAATGAGTGCTCTTGGAATAGCACACAGGGAAAGGTTTGTCCTAACCCCCAACTTAGGAGCTGGAGCCGTGGGGCCGTTGTGTGTGAGGAATTCTCTCCAAGTTTCTGGATTTTATGATGATTTAATCCTTACTAATATAACTTGGGATACTTTAATCCCCTTGCGGGGCTGCTGCTGACTTTGGGCTTACTGCTCCTCTCTTTCCAATGAATTTTTGCCATTAAACATCTTTGAGTCGAGCTCTGCAGCAGCTCGCCACTGGTTTTGCTGGCAATTCTCTCTTTGGCTGTAAAATGGCAGGTGTAAAGCTCCTGGCTGCAGTGCTGGAACGAGGGCTGGAGGGGGGGCTGCAGGCAGTGAGCAGGCGCGCTGTCACCCCGCTGCCAGTCTGGTATCTAGAAGGGAGCTCCTAAAGATGCTGAAGGGCAAAGCCAGAGGAACCGCTTTGAGTCTGCCTGGGAAATACTCTGCAAGCTGAGGAAGCCATAAATGTGGCCTCGTCTCTCCAGGTGCCCGTCTGGCTTCGGAAAGACTGTAGAAACCTCGCTCTGAGCTGTCTTTGTGCTGCAGAAACAGGTGAGGGTCCCAGGTGGCTTTTCTCTGTCTCTGTTGTAAGGAGGCAGTAGCTGCACTGTGAGTCTTGTGGGGATACTGCTCAGGTCGTGGGACACAGCTCAGAAGGGTATATACACTTTGCTGGGTTTTTTGCACACCGGGAGCTCGGAGCACGGCTGCATTTCAGCAGCAGTTCAGCAGCAGTTCAGCAGCAGTTCAGCAGGCTGCTGCAACTTCTGTTCTCCAGTTTTGCATTTCTGCATTTGGAGGCCGTCCCAGACGCACAGCTGTGTGTGCTCCGCTCTCTCAGGGTGGAATCACTTCAGTCTGAGGAGTGTCTGCAAAGTGCCTGGTTGCTGTGAGAGCTCCCCTGGCAGATGGTTTCCGTGGCTTCCTCCGTGTAGAAGCTGAACGTGATTGTGGGGCAGGCAGGGCTTATTGGGGAAGCCCTTTGGCAGTCCCACAGCCTGTTGTGCTGATACCCCGTTGTGGGCACTCAGCGGGCAACGTGATCTGATCCTTGCAGGGCTGTCATCTGGATGATCTCTGCAACTGTTTCCAGTTTGTGTTTCTCTGATGCTGTGCAGAGCTCGGCCCAGCGGAAATCTGAGGTTGTGCGCTTTGTGTGGGCTGGGATTCCTGCACTGACGAGGGCCGTTTAATTGATCGGTATTTTTAGCTTGCGATACAGAAGTCCCGACCTTTCAACAAGTCTGGTTGCTATTGTTCCCTTCTGGGTTTCTACAGCAGCAGAATCCGGAGGTCCTGGGCCAAGTGCCCTGAGGATCGAAGTCTCTTCTTTTGCCTGCCACCACTGGGCACGTGCTCCCTGCCCACCCCCTGCCCTGCCAAAATGAACTGTGTGTTTTCTTTGCTGGATATCTGAAGCAAAACAGCTAAAAGATCGCAGACTGTTCAGCGCTGCGTCTGGGAAGAAAGATGACCTGGCTGCTGCTCCCTGGGGCGGTGGAGCCACGAGTCAGTGCTGAGCGCAGACAGTGCGACAGCACAGCCGGCAGCAGCCCTGCAGGCAGGCAGAGAGCAGCGCGTTCCCTGGCTTGTACTGCAAGCAAAGTGCTTGAGAATGCCTTCTGATCCCAGAGACGGGGTGTTTGCAAAGCCCGTTTGCTGTGCTGGTGTGCCAGCCCTTCACATCTGAAGAGCTGCTTTCTAGAGGTGATGCTGTCCTTTGGTGCGTGCATTGCATGGCACAGCTGTGGGCTGACTGTGGGTGTAGGGCCATCATGCTGCAGCTCCTCCTGAATCCTGCTCCGTTCTGAAGGACTCATGAAGGAGGAATTGGGTTTGCTGGAGTTTGTTGTGGCTTTGTTTGTTTTTAACTGGCTGTCCTTTAGACGTTTGGAAACTGGGTTTGTAGCAGTGTGATGTGCTGCTTGCTCAGCTTGCAGCAGAGATGCTGCACTGTCACCTAAACAGTAATTAACAGAATCAGCCATAAGCAAAAGCAGTGAACCCACGATAGTCCCTCGTAGCTCTTCCCACTGACAGCTGTGCCGCTGTGGATAGCAGGTATGGCACGCAGGCTGGATCCTGCTGTACCCGGTGCAGGGTACATAGTAGCAGCTAGAAGCCATCCAACAGCCATGTGCAGACTGGTTGTGCTCACTGAGCTTCCTGCTAAGGAGGCTGTTGTGGCTGGGAGCAGCACAGGAGGTGTCTGTGCTGCCAGCAATGACAGCTTTATTGGGTACAGCTTGGAGGAGTGGAGCGTGCCGTGCAAGAGTAGCTGCTGCTCAGAGAGGGGAAAGCTTCACTCCACACCAGCAGCCTGCTGCTGTGTGCTCCACAGAGCTCCTCGTATCTGCGACTTGGCACTGCTTGCTGAGTGCTGTCTCCGTGACACAGAGAGGAACAGCTTATCCCAATACCAGCTGGAACACATTCTCACTTCTCGTCATGAAGGTTGTTCTTCCTTAGGGAAAGCATTCCGCTAACAGCGAACCGAAGCCCGTTCTCCTGTCTGCACCTGGGGTGTGCTTTCATTTCCCTGTGCTGCCCAGGAAGGAGGAGGTCGCCCAGTCGGGCCCAGCCCTGGCAGTGCCATCCCCACAGCCTCCCGAGTTACAGGAGCCGTCCTCTGCCTGTTGGACCTGCGAGCTGCTACCCCAGAGCCGTGGCATGCCCAGCTTTTCCTTCCATTTTCTTCCACTGAGTGTTATTTATCGAGCTAATTCCAAGTAAGGCTGTAGCAGTTTTCTTCCTCCAAACAGAGATATTGGAAGTGCTCGACGTTGGGTACTCCTCTGCAGAATTAGAGTTCAGTTATCTGCTGCATGGCTCATTACTCTTCAAGGAGGAGGTTGGCTTCTTGTCTTTGGGAAGCCCAGTGATGTGGGACTGATTACTGATGACTCGTTATGAATTTTCTCTGCTAATAATTGACTGTATTTTTTCACAGCGGGTACACAGGTGCTCACCGGGGATCGTTAGATTCTCTTTGTTGTCACGTAGGGCCCTGGATAGATTAAGACCCTCTGCACCATTGTATGACCACAGAGGGAGGCAGTGTGAGGTTCCTGATGAGCTGTAATTAGGTGTATCTTTGCAGCCACTCCCTGTGCTTCTGTCACTTGGATGCTGTTGTCTTCTCTCCATCCCCCTGAAGCAGTGGATCCTTTGCATCTTGCTCTGTTCATCTGCGCTCAGTCTCACTTTTCCATCCTGGACTTTAACAAATCCTTTCTGTCTGGCTTGCATTGCTCTGCTCCAAGTAAGATAAAAGTATCTTCTGGTAGCAGAAGCAAAGTTCAGTGCCCAGCTGTTGAACACCCGGCATGTTTGGTGTTGTTCTCCCATACATCGCTGTAACTCTACTTCTGTTCTGCCAAGTGGAGTAAAGAGAGGGAAGTGAAACTTCACGTAGTGCTGCAACCCTGAGCTGGACTGTGAAGACTGTATCAATACGTGTGCTGTAAATATATCTCTGATGTAGATAAAATGATGGGCAAGTAAAATAAAAGATGGCTTAATGTGCGTACTCTAGAGCATTTGAATGCAGTGTGGAGCAGATAAGAGCAAACAGCACTTTGGTTCTCTGATGTACACATGAGTGCAGACAGTGCAGCTGTGGCTGCAAGCTGCAGCAATGAATGGACGTGAATGAAAGGGACGTGCACAGGGCTGCAGCAGGATGGGGATGTGGGATGGGGCTGATGTGAGGGAGCAGACAGCAAATAGCAGTGGGAATAACTGTGATGAAGGGGAAGGGAGCTGTTGTTGCTGAGGTGGACAAAGAAGATGTAGGTGCAGACATAGAATCGGGCTCATTTGGTCCCGCTGTTGAGCAGATTGCTGCCCATGGTGCTTTGAATTGCAGCTCTCGTGTTTGTTCCAGCGTGTCCACATGGGACCCTGGGTGCAGATAGGAAATGGTTGGCAGCAGCAGTGAGAACCAGGCATGGTGTGAGTACACACAGCCAGTCCCTTTCTTTAGGTGGTGTGTTTTGACTTTGGCTTCTAACAGCTCACTCCTGGGCTTTGAGTTCAGTTCTGCCAGTTCATTCCAGCCTGTCCATGCTGTGACCCAGTGCTTCTAAAGGAGATTTCAATGGGGCCTGTTGAGTGGGGCTTCACTGGAGAGCGGAGCTGCCTGACTGTGAAATAGAAATGCAGAGTGTTGGTGTGGTGCTGGCTGGGCTCAGTGCGAAGCAGTGGCTGTCTGCGTGCCTGAGCAATTCCACAGGGCACGTGGGGTGGATGTAACTGTGTGGGGAGTGTGACCGAGCAGTGCTGGCTGCAGCTTGTTACTCGAAGGTTTCTAAAGTGGCTTTTTTTCTTCTTCCTGCAGACAACTTCAGGTACACGTGTGACATTTGCGGGAAAAAATATAAATATTATAGCTGCTTCCAAGAGCACAGAGACCTGCACGCTGTGGATGGTGAGTACCGCTGTAATGCTTAAATACCTAAGCTAGAATGAGAAGTCAGTGCCACGTGACTGTGATGAAGGCCAGATGTGGTCCTGCAGGACCTCGCAGCCCTGACGTGTGGATGTGCTGCAGCATCCCTCGTTTGCCTTTGTCAGGGGAGGCCCAGTCCCCAGGCTCTGCAGGGAGAATGCTGCTGGGCTTCATTCTCTGCATGCATCAGAACAACACCCTCTGCTGGGACCTGTGGTCCTTGCAGTCCTCTGTCTGTATTCCAGTTTATGATTAAGATGGGTATCTTATTGCTGAGTGCCCCAAGGTAAATGGTCGGTGTGGCTTCTGGCTTGGCAAGAGTTGGTTGCTTTTTGGTTTCTTACTTCACAGGTTTGTTCCTAACATGCTCCTCTGTGACAAGTGGTGTTTCAGGGTTGAGAAATATTGTTTCATTCCTGTTAATCACTGTGTTAGTGACCTGATGCTGTTCAGCCCAGTTCTTCCTATGCAGATTTAGATGTGCTTGAGGCAGTGACACTCCGACAGAAGCAGACTCCCTCCTCCAGAAGCACTTTGTTTTGTTTTCCTATACTGGACAGAATAGAAACAGCAACATACTGTCTTTCATTTGCCTGCCTGTGCTTGCAGGGCATTTAAAGCCCCTTGATGTGGAGCCCACAGCTACTGCAAACCCTCACTGTGGCTGGAGTGCATCTGAACTTCCCATCAGGCTGTGTCTGTGTCAGAACAAAGGCCATGAGAATCTTTGTATTTTAGGGCTGGGCATGCTCTAGTAGTTCCTGTGTGGATGCTGATGGGAAGAGGAGGGTCTGGGGCACAGAGCCTGGTGTATTCTGTGGGGCTGAAACATGCTGAAGCGGTGCGTGAAGTGCAGGAGGAAAACACGGCCATTTAAGAGGATTTAATTTCTCTTTTGTTTCTTCCCCTCCTTTTTCTATTCTGTGTTAGTTTTTAGTGTGGAAGGGGCCCCAGAAAACCGGGCAGGTAAGCTGAGATCCTTCGTGTGCTTTATTTCACAAACCTTTTGAAGCATTCAGTAGTTCAGGCACAGCAGGTCTGGTTCTACACTTGCAAGAGTCCAGGGAGTTCTGTCACCGATTACAGTGGGAGAAAAGCATCCTCTGTTCCTCCCTGGCGTGTAAACCCCATAGGTTAATGCCCAGCCCTAGTAGATCCCAGGCTTTTGTTATAAATACAATTGATCAGGCTTCTGAAAAATCAAGGAAACGGGTATTTTGTGTCTCAGGTGATTTAGTGACTCGTTCAAAGCATAAATTAAGTTATCTTAAAAAGTGGGTTGGGTTCTGATTTGCTTTGAGCTGCGCTGTGAGGTGTTAGGAAGTCACTGGTCAGTATCTGGTGGCTGACTTGCTGGCATTCTGCATCACTGTGCCCCTTTCAGACATTAAAATATCAATAGGTGGGAGATGCACTGGAAGGAAATCAGGAAAGGTAAATCAGCCTCTGTTTGTTCAGTGTTTCTTCAAGCAAAATCCGACACATTATTTATCTGAAAGGCAGGTTACTGGGCTGGAAGGGGTTTATTATCTGCCTGGGGCACCTGAGGTGGAGGAGGGACAAGTCAGACAGAGGGATCATTGGGTTCGTAATTCATGTTTTGAAGTCTTGTTACAGATCAAAACACCATTACAGATGCAGGAGCATTCAGTGCCTGTGCAGCTGTGAAAGGAAAACCTGAGGTGTTGTCAGCTCTCTTTCTGGTTCTGTTCTCTTGCAGACCCCTATGACCAGGCTGTCATAGCAGCAGAAGAAGTGAAGGAGGAGGAGCCAGAACCGTTCCAGAAGATTGGTCCAAGTATGAGTTATTTTAGAGCTTCACACCTGAAAGAGGAAGCACAAGGGTTTCAAATTTGGCGTTATCAAAGATGTTGGGACCTCAGGGGTGGTGAAAGGTACCTTTAGGTTGAAGTGAACACCAGCCATCACCAGCCCTGGCCCTGAGAAGTGCAGCTTTGTGATGTTTTGTGCTCAAGAGCTCTGCTCAGAGATGAGGGAGGAGGACAAAATGGTCTGTAGTGTAGACTTTAAAAATAGATTCCCTCCTTTGCTTTGCGCACTTTACCTGCTGCAATTTCCAACAGCCTCCAGTGCCTTGTTCAGTTCTGTTGGAGTCGGTCCATCACTGCACACTTGCTTTAACTGCTGCCTTCTTTGGGGAAAAGAATTGTAGGGCATTTATAAGGCAGTTAAGTTCCCCGTGCAAGAGGAAAATGCTCTGGTGTTCTTTTTGTCACCCAGCCTAGTTTCTACGTAAAGAGTCAAGAAGTCACTATTTTGTGTGAGGTTGCTGCTCTCTTTCTGATTTTTTTTTTTTAATGTATTTCATCTTCACAGAAACTGGCAATTATACCTGTGAGTTCTGTGGCAAGCAGTACAAATACTACACTCCATACCAAGAGCACGTGGCACTGCATGCACCTATTAGTGAGTATCCTGCTGGAAATCTTTCATTGCAGACTGTGATATATACAGTGGTTGGTGATAAAGATGAGGGCTGCAGGAGTGAGATCATTTTAGTGGATTGTTCCACTGGACCCTGTGGGGTTGCAGCTGGCAGGCTGCAGATCATGTGCTGACCAGGGCACTGCAGAGCTGAGCTGGAATCTCCTCCAGGATCCCCGTTGCTGTCAGGTGTCTGATGTCACTGAGCTTTTACCAAAGCCCATGCTGTTCTTCATGTGTTCCCTGGGGCTTGATACTTTATTTATTGCTTAACTAAAAGCTCCATTACCCAAAGTGTACATTACTAAGAGATGCACGAACTTTTCTAGCCTCCCCTAAATAATGAACGTGCATCCTAGTGGGGAAGCATCTTTCTTAGGAGCTTCTGAGAAACGATTGCAGACAGCAAGTTCAAACTGGTTTTCAAAGCCATGTGAATTACCTTGGCAGCTTGCTATTAAATCACAGGCAATAAAATATTTATTTCAGGGAGCTCAGGAAAAGGCAGTTCACAGCTTACTGCAGGACACCACGGGCTGCACCCCCTAGACAAAGGGGAGGTTGTAATGGGCAATTAAGTGTAATTCAGTGCATAAGTCTAGTAAGAATAGTTGAGAAGCTCTTGCTACCTGCTGGCTTTGGATGCTTTAAAAGTATGCAGAGAAGTTCTTTGTCCCTGAACTTTGTGTTTTGTCATCGCTTTGCCCTGTGCTGTGTTGCAGTTCATGTGCTGTGAGCCAGCAGAGTTGCTCTTCTGCCCGTGTTTGCCAGGCTGCCAGCTTTTTGGCTGATGATGGGGATGGATGAACTGAGCTCATTAGATGAAGTGGATTTTGTTAGCTGCTCATCTGCAGCCAGCAGAGGGAGCGCACACTCCTTCCTCACCAAAATGAGTTCCAGTTGAGGTCTAAAGTTACTTAAATAAGGGAGCTTTCATTTTAGATTTACACAGAAATGAATTGGGGACATAATCCACCAGACCATTACTTTGAAGGTAGATCAAGGCTTGGTGGCTCTTGACAGCTCCCATGTAGGTTCTCTGGAACATGGAGATAGACCAAGACAATGGTAGAAGACGTGGGGCATAGAAAACCTCTGCCACTGCCCTCACACAGTTGATCTTATCTCCATGGGAATTAACCCAGTGCTTATGTTTATACACCTAACAGTTATTCCCAAACAACCCTGCACCCTCAAATTCCACTTCCCAGAGTAGACAGCAATCTTAACCTGGGTGTTTTCAGGTGCTCAGAAAAGCTGCTGGAAGTAAAGAGCAGCAGCTCGATCTTGTTGAATAAATGGACCCACAGACAGCAAAGCTTGGATGTCTTTAATCCACCCACGTGCAGATAATCAGAGAAACATGGTGGTTGTATGGCTAAGGAGCAGTGTGTTGTGACTAGTGTATGTTGAATCTCTGCTCCACAAGAACAGATAATTATCTTCCCAGTACATCCATTTCAAGGGGTTTTATCACTGAGGAGCTCTCTCCCTCCTCTCAGCAATCTGTAATAATAGGCTGCAGCTGCTGGTTCCATTCCAGGCTGTCCTACAATAGAAGAACACAACCATTCCTCTGTGAGAGGAATTAGCCTGACGCAAGCTGTGCAGGTCTGACTGCAGACACAAATGGTCCATGCAGATACTTCTTCCTGTGCAGGGTGCAGTCATGGGATCATCAGTACAGCATAAGACTTAGGGCTTGTGCTGTGAGCTCAGTGTATGTTATTTGGCTACTGTAAGTCAGGAGAGTCTGAAACTGTAATTTGGGGGAAGTCAGAAAACCAAGTGTCAGGAGAGCTGCTGAGTGAAAACCCGAGCCCTGAAGTGTCAGATCTCCACTGCCTGGGGCAGGGCTTTGTCAGACAGGAGGGTATGGCTTTCCCAGTTGTCACCAGTATTAGAGGAGGTGGCACATGGTTTTGAATGCTGAGGTTGGAGCCATTCTTGGACCATGGTTTGTGCAGTAAGCTTTGCAAAGAAGAAAAAGCCTGTCCCTACTTCAAATTAGACCAGCAGTCACAGAGAGAACATGTCCAGTCCTTACAGCAAGTATCTTTAACTAAGAGGACACTTAAGAGCAGATCAGGATAATTCTACCGTAAGGTTTAAATCCTCCTTATAAATTTTTTCCCTTTTGTTTTTTTTTTACATTTTTTTTCCCTCCCTCAGTTGCCCTGACCAGTAACATTTATGATTTACAGTGACAGGCCACTAACCCTGCTGAGCACACAGGAGAGGCTCTGATTAGCTCCCAGGCAAACTGGCCCGTATGTTCTCCTGCCTTGCTCCTGCTCTTCCTATAAACCAAGGTCCTGTGAGGTAGCTGTCAACACCTGGTTTCTGATGCAGTGCACAACTGGCTTTTCTCAGCCCCCAGCAGTCACAGGAAGTAAAGCTGAGACTCTGCCTTTACCTTGGCCGTGCCCTCATGGTTATGTGGCAAATGCTGGGAGAATTAGCCTTATAGAATCAAGAATGCATTTCAATGTGACCGATGCAGCTTTTTGGCTCACTCTGCTAGAGCGCAAACTTCCCTTCCGGAGCCTTTCTGTTCTTCTGTGAGAATGGATTAAAAGTTATTGGAAAGAGGCTAAAACAAAGGCTCATATCCTGCAGAGTCTGTGGAGCCTTCCAGGGTAATTTTTGGTCAGTGCTGCTCGATATCCGCTGTCTGGAAAAGCACTCTGCTGTCTGCTGCGGGGGTCACTGGAATTGCTAATGCCAGATGTCTCCTTCAGAAGTCCCTTTTTGGTAGTGAGGAAACAGGGCTTTTTCCTAAAGCTAGAACTGAGTTGTTCCTCTTCTAGAATATTGATACTTAGAGTGTTTTTGTTGGCCAACAGGAGGGATGTCAGATGCTGTTTCCAAAAAAAGGAATTGTTGGCATGTTTGTTGTTCCACATTTGGAGGTAACTGTGCTACTGCAAAGTTCCTGACACTGCATACTTGGCTGGTTGCTTCTTCTCTCAGCTGGTATGAACTGGGAAATAAACTGACAATCTGTGGGGCCAGGCCTTGCTAGAAACTAGATGACGCATAAGCAGGAAGTTGTCCTACCTGACTACACACTTGCTGGCAGTTTGGCAGTAAATGGAGAAGAAATGAAGTCCAGGAAGCAAAAGCAAGTGTCCTGCCTGTTGAGCTGGCAAGAGAACAAGCAGAGAAGAAGTATCTTGACCCAAACTATGAGAAAGCCTAGTGCAGAGTCCCCTGCTGAAGTACACTAAAACACATATGGGGAATGTCATCTTGGAGCTCTGGAACGGATAAAACACAGCAAAAAAATGTTTCCTTCGAGTACCAGTTTGCAAGTTGCTTTGAATACAGACATCATCACTCTGCCATGCTGCTGACCACTGGCAGGGAGGGATAGATGAGGTTTATAACATTGATTTGGGGAATGTGTGCAGTCCCAGCCTGTGACTTGTCTCCTTACCCAGGCTGCTGTGCTGCTATGGCCGTGCATGGCTTAGAGCTGCTCAGTTTGTTTAAGTGCTCCTGAGTTACGGTACAGGATTAGCAGGTGCTGCAGTTGTCCGTTCCAGCTGTTGGCATCCCAGATTATCACTCAAGTATAGAAATTGCTGTTAATGAGCTTTGGCTGTGGGTGACGTGAACCCTGTTCCTTGGTGGTTCTTGGCAGATGGTTGCAGTGGCACTTGGCTTTGGGAGCCATATTTCGATCTCAGTGGTAGAAATCCCCGAGGAACGAGGGCTGTTGTCAGGCTGTTTCTCCATTTTTGTAATTGATTTTAACCCATGCAGCCTGGACAAAGGGCTGACCTCCCAAAGGTGTTTTGTGTGACTTCTGGCATTAAAAATTCCTGGTGATCCTCCGTGTGCACTGCAGAGACTAAAATGTACCTCAGATAAATTCAAAGAGCATCTCCCAGTAATACCTGGGATTTTTCCATATGCCACCAGCATTTGTGTGGAGATGGGGACCAAAAGACCCCATCTGACTTGCAGGATGAGAACTCTGCCTTGTAATTCGTTCCTTTATATTATGTTAGGCAGGCAAGGAGTGTAGCATTGAATCTCCAGGATCCATGTAAGGCTCAGGGAACAAGGGTGTAAGTCTCTCCCCATGCAGAGCTCTGACTGGCACTTGAGAAACCTGCACTGTTGGTTCAGTCTTTTCCTGACAAAGAAATGGAGCACAAAGATGCAGGTACATCCAGCCCGGCCATGGAAGTCAGACAGGACTCTGAGGTGGATGGGGTGGTTCCTACTGGAGGAAGCACGGGTTGGTCACATAGCAGTTAGAGGTGTGGAAGGGAACTAACTAACAACTCAGGACTTGTCCACTCGGGTGAGTGGGGAAACCAATTTTGTTACATGGGATCAGTGGATCCACAGATGCTGCAGGTCCCCATGCAAGGGATTCGTGAGCATGGCTGTTAGAAAGAACCCTCCCAGAAGGCACACGAGCTGGGAGCTGACTGACTGTCCACGCACTAGTTCTGAGTGTTCATATCCAGAGTTCTCTCGATCTCCACTCTTCGTGGCAGTGAAGACACAGGGGAGCCAATCCAGCAAAAAAACACCGACTTCAGTAAACCGATGTTCCACCCTCCTGCATCGCACCCCTTCTGGTGTCCCACCGACGTCCCAGTCCCAGATGTTCCGTGCTCCAAATTCCGGATCCCCAGGAAGCAAGGCCATCACAGGTACCAATTGCCTTTCTACCATCAACTTGCTTAACTGCTTGGTGTGCAGCCCTGCCCTGGGTTGGCTTTTGACCCTTCCTGGGCTCAATCTGCTCCATCCGTAACTGTCCCTGAAAAGTTACTCCAAGCAGCAGCTGAGGGGTTTCGATCCTTCAGCACAACATAAGTGAAAGTTTAGATCAGCCATAGGTCTTTATAACCCAGTGACAAGTTCTTGTTGTTCAAAGCATCACGCTAACCACAAGGTGCAAAGAGCCCTGCTTCAAATCCTGGTGTCACAAACAGAGCTTTCTGACAAGGGCTGGCTTTATTAGCTTGTCAAGTATGGGGATTTGGGTTGGGTTGTTTGGGTTTTATTTCAGCTTTATTTGGCTTTTAGTTTTCATTTCCTTCAAGCTGATATTTGCAGGGTTAGGCCTTAGCAAGTGAGATGGAGTACAGGTGTTTTCTCAGTGCTCCGCTCCCCACAGGAACCACTGGGAGATAAGCTGGGCACCAGCAGAAGAAATAATTGGAGGGTCAGGAAACTCAAGGTAGATCCTCCTGTAGTCCCTGTTCCATCCTTCCAAACGAGATCAGATGTAAAAAGAAAAGAAACAGGAAACGAGACACAACGTTCACGTGTCCAGACAGCAGGGAAGAGCTCGGGTGCATCTGTGGGAAGGGCTGGTGCACATTCTGGTTCAGTCAGGACTGGTGTCACAGGCTCCTTGAGAGCCACTGCAGGCCCCTCAGCCAGAGGGCAATAAAAGAAACTGTCCTTTCTGTTATCTCTTCAGCAAATCTAGCCTGTTTTCCACCAAAGTGAGATGATGTTGGACTTCTTGGCTGTATTCAGGGAATGCAGTTATGTGGCACAGAATGTTGTGTGCCTCCTTTCTGTGTAGCTCTATGTCCAGTGTTGACCAGTCACCATCCCTGCTTTGTTCTCCACCCAGCAGAAAGTGCTTTCAGCAGGAGAGTGGAAGGCAAAACGCAAAACAACTTTGAAGAAACAAACAGCAACTCCCAGAACTCCAGCGGTAAGTGCATCCATGCATCCTGCCATGGCTTCCTGCTCTGGAGCAGGAATCATTTTGATTGGTGATCATATATGATGTGGGGAAACTACTTTAAGCTTGAAAGAAGCTGCCCTTCATGGGGTATTGTCCTCCTTTCGCTCCTCTCCAGGTTTATGATGATGTGGGAATCGTGCTCCCAAGTCAAGTACTAAAGTACCTGGATGGTTTTTTACAGTGGGGAGCAAAGAGGTAGAAATGTGGATGGAGATAAAGCAGTATTCATTCTTTGTGCATCAGTGAAGTATTTGTGAAGCAAATCCATTTGCAACAAACCAGAGAGCTCTGAGGACCATCAGTAGAGCAGTTTGCATATTACAGTGATGCTGTGACACTGTATTTACAGATCACTGTAACTTGTGTCCAGCTGTTTGTGAGTTTGGAAATCACAGTATAAGAGCTGTGTGGATGTGGAAGCAGAATTTACCCCATTTCTACAACTTCCTTTGAATTTTAGGGCCAAGTTCTGGTAACTAAACATAACCACTGGCCTGGACAGTCTCTAAGACAACACCTTCTATAGTCTTCTTTACAAGATTTTCATACTGTCTGTGTATCCCTTTGCCCTCAAGTGGAACACTGCCTTTCTTGTGCACTCCCTAAATGGAGCTTAACAGGCAGATCAGAAGTAATGTAATTTCAGCATCTCGATGCAGAGATAAATAAAATGCCAGTAGAAGAGGCTGGCCTCCCTCCATTCTCCATGCCAGGGCACCAAAACATGTGGTGTTCACAGTGCTGCTGCCTGCAATAGACAGGTAAGGGAAGCGATTTCTCCCTGGAATGGGTTGTACCATGTCTGCAGTAGGGGTTTATGTCTGCTCTGAACCAAATGAGGGGGCTCTACAACTGCATAAAAAGGGAACGGAGGGGGGGTGGATAACCTGCTAACAGTAGCAGAGTGTGTGATATTGAATGGGCAAAAGAATTGTTCGTTTCTAAAGTATAGAGTGTTGTGTTTTGGGAACTGTCCTGTACTAACCCAAGCCTTCACACAATTACAGCTGTTCATTCGGGAACAGAAAAACCTAAAGAAAAGAGATGTAAGCAGAACCCATCAGGTGAGCTTGTCTCTGTGTTTCAGGTGCTTGTACTTTCCAGCTCTGTCCCACTTGGGAAGCAGCAGTGAGGAGAGCTTGGCTGGCCAGGTCTGCATGCAGTCAGTCAGGGCAGGCTGTTAGATGCAGCAGAAGGCAGATGTAGTTCAGTGACTGCCAGGAGTTGTAAGCCTGACTTGCTGCTCTGGAAGTGGCCACTTGCCTCTTGGCAAGCCTGCTCCCCGTGCCTTGTCTTCTGTAGGTCGTATGAATGCTTCGTCTGGAGGGTTTCAAAGCCTTTACATGCACATCTTTAAAAGCCAGTGTGCTTTTTGGGCTTCTCACTTCTCTGAGGCACTCTGAAAACAGCAGCCTTTGTTTGTTTTCCTGTCGAGTCTTTCCTGTCATTATGGAGGAAGAGATGAATTATCTTCCTTCCTATCAAATAACTTGTACCTAAACTCCAGAAGGGTGTATTGTCAAACCTTCTGTCTGCAGATGTGCTCGTGATAAGTTTTTCAGGAGGAGAAAAGAACTTACAGCATGGGAAGAGGTCCAGGAACTGCTGACAAGAAGTACACACAAAACTACTGAATGGCTGCACCAAATAGTCATAGAATAGACAAGAATTTAGTTCTGCCTGAACTGGTATCAAATACTGACCCACTGTTGCTATGACACATCTCACACACTCAACTCTTAAAGCTCATAGTGGAAAAAAAAAGCAACAAAGACTTGGAGTTCTTAAAAGTTGTGCATTTGCTTTACTACAATTTGCTCATCTTCTTTCGTTGTAAGAATTGTTTCTGCCTGCACCACAGGAATGGTCAGTTTACTTTAGTGTTTTCAGCTACTCGGGGCTGGTTTGAGGGGATTTGAGCTCTGGTTGGAAGTATTCCTTTCTGATTTAAGTAGCTGACGTGCTCCCTACAAGCAGACTGGTGTATAGCAATGTATAAGCTTCTTCCCCTTCCCTCTTTCCTATGCCTTTCCCACATCCTGTTCCCTAGCCCTGCTTTTCCTTGTGATTCCATCTTTGTTCTGCTTCCTTTGTGTCTCATTCAATGCCCTTTTCCAGCTCTTCCACCAAACCATCTCCTCTCATTTTTTTGTGTTCTCAGGAGTTAATCTGAATGTTCTCACTGATACTATGCACTGGTGTATGGAGGGTGTGGAAAGCTCTGTAGGCATATATGTGCTCGGGTGCCCAAGCAGAGCTCTCTGTAACTTAGTATTGAAGAGCTGCCGTATCATTATATCTCCGTTTGCTCCTTTCCATGGCTGTGTTTCAGTGGCTGGAACAAACCCCACGTGGCACAATGTTCGTGTGTGTGATGGGGACTGTTGGAGTAGCTCTGGCAATGTTGGCTTGTCTTCTCTTACGCTCCAGCCAGGGTAGCAGCTGGCGACAATGTGCAGAGAATGACAGGACGGACCCTCCCCTCTCCTTCCATCTGCTGCTCAATAGGGGAGGCTGCTGCCTTCTTCTCTCCCCTTTCCCAGCAGAGCAGCCGAGTGTTGGGCTGTGGCTGTGCAGCCTGCTCCAGCCGTGGCACGGAGTAACCGTGGGTGTGCTATGGCCCACACTTCTGGGTCCTTGCTGTCTCACTTCTTGTCTGACTTCAGAAAACCTCAAGGGCAATGATTTCAGGTTTACAGCACAATCCAGCTTTAATCCGCTGACTTGGACTTTGTAGATGATTCTGTGGTAAAACAATTAATTTGTGGTAACACCACCTTTAAGCTAAGGAGGGTGAGTGAAACTACAAGGCATCAAGAAGAGATGAAAAAGATGAGGCAGAAGGAGAAAGGGAAACTGGTAACTTCAGTGAATCTTTGTCATGGAAAACGTTTCAGGGTTCTGAACAGCGAATGAGTTTTCAAAGCAGGCAATGGCTTTGGGACCAGAGCTGGCTGCTTCTGTGGGTGGGGGGCTCTTGGAAATAAGATCAGCAGCGTGTTTCCAGGATCCACAAACAGGAGGCCTCCCGCAGTGCAGTGGGGATGCAGTGGGGATGCAGTGGGGATGCAGTGTGTTGTAGTCTGCTCGGCTGCCACAGTTCTCCCTTTTCCTCAAAAGCAGTTTCTGAAGGAGGAAGCACGACTCACTGCAGCAAAACCCAGCAGCAGCACCAGAAAATGCAGGCAGTTAAATAAGGCATTGAGCACAGCTCAGCAGCTGGGGCTGCTCCTTCATTTCAGTGGGCTGTGCATTTTGGGGGAAAGGCATGGCAGTGTGTAACCTTACAGCACATAAGTGTTGTATTGTGGTTCCTTTTGTGTTTTCCCCCTCAGCTCCCTGTTGCCATCGGATAAACTCAGTGTTCTGCTACCTGAGACAGACACCTTACAGATGGAGCCCAGTCAGGCTCATGCTTTCCAGTATTCTGGCTCTTCCACTCAGGATGCCAGAGCTTTTACTTACGTGCAATAGATTTACATTGTTTCATTGATGGAAAAAATAACGTTTTTCCTTTCAGAAGTTGGTACAGGTTTATGGTATATTGTAGTGATAGACTCTGTGTGCCAGGCTTTGTAAGGGAGGATGCTCGTGTGCTGAATGCTGCATCTGTCCACTCACCTGTTCCACAATAGAAAGGTGGCAGTGTGCTGATTTATCCGGAGGTTTCTAACAGCCTTCAGTGCTAACGTATCTCAGCCCCGTAGGTTGGTGTTACAGCTGTCAGCTAATGCACTCAGCTAATAACTGTTTAAGCCAAGCAACTGCAAACATGTGCTGCTAGGTTAATTCAGTGGAAGAAATGCATTTTCCCCACACTTGTAAGAGCAGAACTAACTGTATCTCTTAGCACATGATGGAGCTCTGTTCCCAGCTCTCCTCTGGCTCCAGCTCCTGCCCACAGCACTGGAACATGGCTCTGCTCTGCACTGCCTGCACAGCTCTGGGTTCTGTTCTTCCTGCCCCCGGCTCTGCTCGCCCCATCTTTGTGCATCCTGCCAGCACTCGTGTGCCCCAATCTCACTGCACTTCTCAGCAGCCACCAGAAAAAAATGCATCCCCATCCCCAGGCGGCAATTCTCCATATCCCAGCTTCCTGAGCAACAAGATTCTTACATCCCAGTGCTCCTTACGTCCTTAGCAGAGCCTGGTATTTCACACGAACAGGTGTAAAGTGCATTCACTGTGCTCTGAGGCTTCAAAAGAGCAAAGATGAGCTCCTCCAGGTGTGAGCCAGCGAGGCCCAGTTGGAGCACAGCTCCTCAGGGCTTTGTGCAACCCGACACACACATGCCCAGCCCTGCAGAGCCGTGTGGCCGTGCCCCAGCCCTATGGAGCTGCTGTGACAAACACAGGGCTGTGGTGATACTCACCGTGCCCTTGGGCTGCCCCACTGCTGCACAGACTGAAGTACACATGGGTGCTGCTTCCCCACATACTCTGTGTAATTCTTCTGAACTGATTTTTCCCAAACAGAGCCTTACACCTGTGGAGCTTGTGGAATCCAGTTCCAGTTTTATAACAATCTCCTGGAGCACATGCAGTCCCATGCAGGTAAGCTGGGCACCTCGACTCGCTTAAAGCGGAGAATGACGTTCTGCTCTGATGCCTGGGGTTGGCCCTGCTGTGTGTCAGTGCAGCTTCATAGAATCACAGAATGTGAGCTTCCCGTGCTCACAGCTTCCAAAGCCCCGAGTGCCACCTTCAGCAAAAAGACCCTGGGAGGCTGAAACAGCAGTTGCAGCAGTGTGAGGCTCCGGATGTGTCTGCTCCCTTCCCTATGAAGAGGGGAATTCTGCCATTGCAGCACATCCCACAGCTCTTCCCTTTACCCAGAGATACCCAGGGAGTGCTGCTTTTAGAAGCACTGCTCCTACAGCAGAGGAAGCCTCTGCTCCCACAAACAGCGCAGTTCTGTTCAGGCAAAGCGGAGTGCTGTCAGGGCAGCAGAGCCTTGGCCCACACGAGTCCCTTTCTCTGCTTATGTGTCCTGGAGCTCTGCGAAGGGCTGAGATGTGCTCTCAGAAGTGTTCACCATTTCAGCACTCGTGTTCGTTTCCTTCTCTACAAAAGGAAAACGCTGAGGAGTTGTAATTCTGCTACTTTATTTCTAAGCCACCTTTTTTGTTTTCTATCTCGGTACATAAAAGAAGATTTTAGCATTTCAAAGCCAAAGTTGTATCAAAGGCAGCATTCAGAATATTCAAAAAAGAGAAAAGAGGATATTTTTGATATATGCAGACCTTCTTTTCTCGCTATCTTGATGGAAAATTGAAGTGAATTAATGCAGGTTCACAAAGCAATTCACCTCTGGCACCACCTGTGCTCTCCAACAGAGCTGCTGTGTTTTAGTGCACATTCTGTGCTTCATTTGTGCTCAGATTGCAGGTAAGCCCTGAGCAATGGCAGAGTAGGACGGGTTGCTCGAGGAAAAGCATGTATTCCATTCTGCACCAGCAATCTTAATCAAAGCTCTTACTTTGTTGTATTTTAGTCCTGATTTTAATGGCAGTGTTCCTGGAGTTCTCCCTGTGTGCGGCGGTTCCTCAGGTTCTGTTCCTTTGGCAAATCTCAGTGCAGGCTCCGTGTGTTGTTCAGCAGCTCCTTTATTTATTATCTTCGCAGTGCTGTGGTGGACTTTCAAGGTGTTCTGTTGTAAGACAGCAGAAGCTGAGCTTTTTGGATGTTACTTTCCATTAGAGGATGAACTGATCGGTGTGCAGTGCCTTGGCGTTGTGCTGCTGAGCAGCAGTGCTGTGTTACAGTGCAAAGTGACAGCGAGGAGCTGCAAAGCAGAGACTGAGGCCCAGGTGTGAGGGTGAGAAGGGCAGTCCAGTGGCAGTGTGTGCTCATGCCTCGTCCTCCTGGGGAGGCAGCAGCCTTTCCTCCAGCTCTGTGTGTCTGTACCGCTGGGTGTTTGCTACTGTGAGGGATGGCAAAACGAAGTGAAGGGGCGTGAGAGGTACAGCCAGCTTTGGTGTCTCTGGTTCTGGAAACTGAATTCAAGCAGAGCAGCAGTGAAGGTGACACGGTGTGGAGTTACTGGTCAGAGTTCTGTTGCCTTGTGGTCTGTGAGATCTTGGGGATTGGCAAATCCAAGAAGCAGCATCAGCACAACATCTCTGCAACCTGGGGAGGCAGAGACCTGACTGGTTAGCAGAACTGGTGGCATAGGATCCCCATACTGGGAATACTGGCATAGGAACCATTTGTATGCCTGTGTTCATGATGTATTTCATGATGGGTTTAGAGATCCAGGTGTCAAATGTTCCCTTACCTGGTGTGTTTGAGTCCTGCTTGGCTTCCTGTGTCTGATGCAAAGGGCTCATCTCTTCCAGCTGAATGCAGCATGTCCACTGAGCCCCTATTGCAAGTGGTCAAAGGGCAGAGAATGTGCTGCTGGCTGCAAGGAGCCAGTGCAGGGACATGTTGGCTCCTGAGTCATTGAGAGGGCTGAGCCTGGAGGCTAAAAGGTAATAGGGAGAGATTATAGATCCATAAAGCAGCTACACAATGAGAAGAAGTAATTAGAATGTAAATTGGAGGCTGAAAGGCAGAAATAGAACAGTGGAACATCAGGAGAAGGAATTTGTTCTGTAATTACACTGTACAATATACAGCTTTGACTCCCTTTAGGGTACTTTGTTCAGGTCGAGTGCTACTGTATAATGCCCCTCCTTCCATCTAGAGCTAAGAGAATAAAAAGACAACTAGGCAGAATCTGGATTAAAGGATTGGAGGCGGGAAGAAACATTGAAGACCCGTGGTCTGCATAGTTCACTGACTGCCCGATAAAGAAGGCGAGACCAAAATGTACAAATCTCATTAAGGCCAGACTGAACGCCAGCGGATATTTACACTTCATAAACGCCTCATTATTGTAAAATAGATAAAGAGTTGGGGAGAGTAAATTCAAAGGTTTTCTCCCCCCTCCGCCCCAAGATGAGGAAGCCTTCATGTAGGTAGACCCAAACAGTGAACAGAGTTAATAGCCAGCATCCTTCATTTTGCTTGATCTCCTTGATGTGTGGAGTTGCAGCCACTTGTGACATGGTGTCAGGAGCCGTTGGATCTCCTCCTGCAGGAGGCACCTTGTTCTGGGTGAATGGATCACGCTATAGGCATGTGTCACACTATTGAGCCTAAAAGAAGCCCCAGAGTGGTCACCTGGAAGAGAGGAACGTGTAACAGATGTGCAAAATCAGACAAGGTGTGTCCTGCTGTAATAAGGATCAGTTCTGTCTTCTTGTTCTTTTAATTCCATCCTTCTGTTCAGCTTGGTCATCAGTCTCCCCATCTTCCTCCTTCCTTTTCCACCTCTCTTCATTATGCACTTTAATGTAGCCTCAGAGACTGTTTCAGAGCACAACTTCATAGTGAAGCATGCTAAAAACTAGAAGACTCCTTAGGGAGGGCAGTTCTTGGTGCACAGGGAAGGACATGATGGGTATGATATGAAACTTACTGATCTTGTCTGCATTTCCTGGAAAAATCCCTTCAAACTGGCAGCCAAAATGTTTAGCCTGCCATATCTATAAGAAAATGGGAATGTAACGTTCAGACCCCCAGGAGATCATCTCTGCAGCCATGGGGAGGAACAGTCACACTCCACAAACTTTTTATTCCTTCTTGTTTCCAGTCTAATGCAGCAATGAGCAGCCCAAGAGTTTGGTATCTCTCTACAGTGGGAAGACAAACATCTGTGAGTTTCATAGTAAGATCCTTAGATACAAAAGATAAATGAAGTAACAAAGTAGAGAAGGGGGAAGCCTCTAGCTCTGCAGAAAGACAGACAATAAGACAGAAGGGTAAATGTCTGCTAATCCTGCTTTCATTTTGAAGGCAAGCATATTCACAGGTCAGGCTGCAAAAGGAACATCTGCCTGGTCTGCAGCTTCAATTGACTGAGACAGTTCTGGAGTTGTGCTGATGCACAGGAGGAACTATCGTCATTACAGACACAGCTGTAATGTACGTGATGGAGTTCCAGTCCACAGTTTTCAGGGTTACTGACAGTACTGTGCCATCTCTGAAAAATACTTAACTGGCTGCAGAAAACACAGTAGATTGGTGTCACCTTAGTGAGGGACCCATAAGTAAATGCTTAGCAGATGGGTATTGTTTCCCCTTTGTGTTTTAAGCATTAGTACCTTATGCTTCTAATACCTCCCTGTCTCTCACTCGCAGCTGACAACGAGAACAATATTGCCTCTAGCCAGCCCAGATCACCTCTACCTGTTGTTGAAGAGAAGTGGAAACCACAGCTCCAAAGAAATAACGCTAACAACAGTACGTAGCAGTGTTTGCTCTTCCATCCTGGGCTTACCTGTTGGCTTTAAGAGTGGCTGCCAGGTGTGTAGCAGTGACTTGGACACACACAAGGCTCTTGTCTCCTCCCGCCTGCACTTGATTTCATATGTAGTTCATGTATCACTCTGCAGAGCAGATCCTCAGCCCTAAAACAAGTGGCTCAAGGAAATTTAATGATTTAAATGACAAAAGTGGTAAGAAAGCCATCTCTCCAGCTGGACCAAGCCAAATAAGCAGAGCTGGTACAGCAGCCCATAGAAATGGGTAGCAAATTGCATGCAGGATTGTGATATCTAAATGAATGTCACAGAGATGGCATTTGGGTTGTGAATAGCCGTTGTGGAAGGCATGCAGATAAGCTCTTAGCTGCTCTAAGCAAGCTGCTGCATGTTCTCTGCAGGTCCAGAAGCCCTTTGGGGAGGAAGAACGGGGTTGAAAATGTCCCTGCTGCCATCTGTGCCTGTTCTGCTTCCTTACATCAATCCCAGTATTGTTTATTGACATTTCCCGCTGTTGCAGAGGAGCAGCTCTCATTTGGTGCTTTCTCTCCTTCCTTGTATTTCACTGCAGCCTCTGCCAGCGGTTCCTTGGGGAACAGCGCGATCCCGGAGAAGGAGCGGCAGAACATCGCCGAGAGGCTCCTGAGGGTGATGTGCACTGACCTCGGGGCGCTCAGCGTGGTGAGCGGGAAGGAGTTCATCAAGCTGGCACAGACCCTGGTGGATAGCGGGGCTCGCTATGGTGCCTTCTCAGTCACCGAGATCCTTGGTAATTTCAACACACTGGCTCTGAAGCATTTGCCTCGGATGTACAACCAAGTGAAGGTGAAAGTCACCTGCGCTCTGGGCAGCAACGCCTGCCTGGGCATTGGGGTCACTTGTCACTCGCAGAGCATTGGCCCCGATTCTTGCTACATCCTCACAGCTTATCAGGTGGAAGGCAACCACATCAAGAGTTATGTCCTGGGAATTAAGGGCGTAGATATTCGAGATAATGGTGATTTTATCCACCACTGGGTACAGAACGTGCTCTCAGAGTTTGTGATGTCAGAGATCAGGACGGTGTACGTCACAGACTGCAAAGTCAATTCCTCTGCGTTCTCCAAGGCAGGCATGTGCTTGCGTTGTTCGGCCTGTGCCTTGAACTCGGTAGTGCAGAGCGTGCTGAATAAGCGAACTCTACAGGCTCGCAATATGCACGAGGTGATCGAGCTCCTGAATGTCTGTGAAGATCTGGCAGGATCCACGGGCCTCTCGAAGGAGACCTTTGGCTCCCTGGAGGAGACTTCTCCCCCGCCCTGCTGGAACTCGGTCACCGACTCCCTCCTACTGGTGCACGAACGCTACGAGCAGATCTGCGAGTTTTACAGCAGGGCCAAGAAGATGAACCTCATCCAAAACCTGAACAAGCACCTGCTCAGCAACCTGGCGGCTATTTTGGCGCCGGTGAAGCAGGCCGTGATTGAGTTGAGCAACGAGAGCCGGCCCACCTTGCAGCTGGTACTGCCCACCTACGTCAAACTGGAGAAACTGTTCACTTCCAAAGCTAACGATGCTGGCGTGGTCAGCAAACTGTGCCACCTCTTCTTGGAGGCGCTGAAGGAGAACTTCAAGGTTCACTCGGCACACAAGGTAGCCATGATCTTAGACCCCCAGCAGAAGCTGCGGCCTGTCCCGCCGTACCAGCACGAAGAGATCATCGGCAAGGTCTGTGAGCTGATTAACGAGGTGAAAGAATCCTGGGCCGAAGAGACAGAATTCGAACCTTCGACCAAGAAGCCGCGGGCAGCGGGGGAAGCCGCAGCAGCTCAGGAAGAAGATTGGTTCGGGAAGAATGAAGTCTACGATTACTTGCAGGAACCTCTCTTCCAGGCCACTCCTGACCTCTTTCAGTACTGGTCGTGTGTTACCCAAAAGCATACAAAACTAGCCAAGCTAGCCTTTTGGCTCTTAGCAGTGCCTGCTGTTGGTGCCAGAAGCGAATGTGTAAATATGTGTGAGCAGGCGCTCTTAATCAAAAGGAGGCGGCTGCTCAGTCCGGAAGACATGAACAAACTCATGTTTTTGAAGTCCAACATGCTTTAAGACTGTCTTTTAATTAAAACAAAACTTTAAAACACTGTTCCAAACAAAGAAAAAAGAATTTAAGTTCTAAACACTGTGGACCTCATTATGAATGCCCCTGGAAACCAAGTGCTTTTTTATATATATATAAAAATATAAATATATATAAAATTAAGTTTGAGAGGAAAGCTGAGCACGTGAGAGAGAACAGCCCTCTGCCAGGAACGTGCTCCTTTCCATAGATAGTGTGTGGACTTGACAGACTTTCTAATGTTTTCAAGTGGGCAGACCAATGGGAGGCTGATGTTCTAAAGTCTTCAGGCAGCTGAGATCTAAAGTGACTTGAAGTTTCTTTTGTTTCTCCTCCACCCCACCTTTCCTCTTGTCCCCTGGGCCATCTTGCCATGGATAATCAGACTACATTGAACAGAGCAGTTCTGCACTGGACTTTGCTCCTTTGAATAACTGTACACCTTGAGGGCATTTGTCTACAGCCTTCTCGACATACGGTGCACGTTATCAGGGCAGCTGTGTTTTACGAACACCAATATCTTTAGAAATCAGGAAGGGAGACTTTGATTTTTTTACTTTTTATTATTCACTTCTACATAGAGGGTTTTTCCAAAAAAAAAAAAAAGAAAGAAAAAAAAAGCACCCAACAAAACCAAAAGTTACTCTCCTGTCTCCCAGTTTTGAGTTTAACGTGTTAGCTGGAGCTTCTAAGTTTGAGTTAAAGCTAAGAGAAGTGATTCAAGGTAGAAAATGTCTCTGTTACGTTTCTTGGAGTTGCTTTTTTTCACAGCACACCATCTTTTCTGAACTCCCAGTGTAAATTAGCTTCTCTGTGAATTCTGTGCATCAGGGGTTCTCAAGCTTGTTGTAGAGTAGCCCATTTGTGATTAAATAACGTCCTTATGGGAGCCACAGCAGTTGCTTGTATGGAAGAGCTAGAGACCAGGACAGGCGAGTGGTGCCCACGCAGTGCCTGTGGGCCAGCAGCAAGCTGGGGTCTGCCATCTGCCATTGAGAACCCTCAGACCTAAAATTCTTGCAAACCTTCCAGTCCTCACACTCGAAATAGCCTTCGCAAGGCCAAGGACAAACCAAGGTGTATGATTTTTCAGGGGAACAAAGATCATCAGTTTTGTCAAAGTAGGGTTTGAAGGAAGCTTAGAGAAGCGCATGGGCTCCAAGATCCTTCTTGAATGTAAGTGCTCCTGATTGAGTGCAAAGAATATCTTTCCCTTTTATTTGGAATGGTTTCCTCTAGTAGCACGAATGTCTTTTTTAATACCTACAGTGCATTACACTACTTGTTATGTTGTTTAATCGTTCTGGCTAGGAAGGCTTCGGGCCCTTAAACGTTCACACTCACTGGCTCACCCCGAATGCAATTAGAGGTCATCGTGACACAGAAGCGTCTCCGTCGCTGCGTTCCCTAAGGCCAGTGCTCTGCTGTGTCGGTGCCGTGGGCGCAGCGCTGCGTGCTGCTGGATGGGAGCTCTGCAGGCCATCACATTTGGTGCCTCTTGGACAATTCCCGACTTCTGGTGCCAAACAGTAAATTTCCCATCGCTGGGACTTGGTCCCCAGAGGTCAGTTGAAACCAGTTCTGGTTTTTGAAGCAGACCCTCCAGCTTCCAGCAGCGCGATCCAGAGCTGCTGTCAGAGGTGTGGGAGCACAGCTGGGGTTCTCAGTGGGAGGCTGGGACCCTCGGACAGCACGGGGCTGTCTCTGGTGGCTGAGTGTGGTGGTAGGACCCATCAAAGGTGGTGGGGCCCTTTGAAGGGCATGCTTGAGTCCTTCCCTGGATCAAGGATGGTGTTTGTACCCGAGTGTCTTGCCTCAGAACGGCTGGCTTGCGTCGTGCAGTACTTACTGTAGCCTGAGCACAGACCTCGGGCTGGCAGCACCTTTTGGCATGTGGTTAGTGGCCTCAGGGCAAAACCAATTGTCTCCTAAACTGAGTTTTGCATATGGGTAACTTCAAAGATGGAGTCCACAACCCTGTGGGTAACTGCAGGGAGAGCCGTGCGTGAAGGTGAGCAGCCGAGGCAGAGCTACTGCGTGGCCCGATCTCTGGCAGTGGTTTTTGCAGATGGCAGTGCAGGTAGCAGGCCAGCTTTGCTCCTTGCTGGTTGTACTTGTTTCCTCCCACATGGCTCCTGCTCGCCCAGCTGCACATCCCAGGAGAAACCTGCAGCAAACAAACCCCGAGCCTCGGACTGAAACAAACAAGTAAAAAAGCAGCAGGTAGAGGTGGGAGATGTGCTAGTTATCAAGCATTTGTGCTGCAGGGCCTGCTGAAAAGCAGGAGGGATCCTGCAGGAGGAAAACAGGGCTGAAGGACACGTCGAAAGCAGGATGGGCTGCTGAGCCTACAGAGCTCAGCGAAGGGCAGAGCTGGGGCAGGGTTTGCAGCTTTCTCTGGATGGCACGTTCAGCCTTTGCACTTGGTTTGCCTTAGGCTCTGAGAGCCACTCACAGGCTCTGTGACACCCAGGGCGGCGCGCGGCATCTCTGTGCTCCTTTGAGACAGGGTTCCAAGCACTTCTTTCCTGAGGGCGAGCACCCAGAGCTCCCCTTCCTCTTCCTCTTCTCTTCCTGAGGGTTGGACACAATGATCTCGAGTTCCCTTCCAGCTCCTACAATCCTGTGACTCTCATACTCTGAGGCTTTCTTGCAGCATTGACTAAATGCAGGGACTGCCTGGCTCTCCTTCCCACTGCCTTCTCTGGGGCACCTTTGGTTATCGTTGCACTAACACCAAGAGGGATCTGGGCAAGCACGCAGCAATGTCTGGCAGGCAAGACTTCAAAACTCAACTAGCAGTTAAAAAGCAAAGCCAGACCTGAGGCTCTGAAACTGAGCTCAGAAGGGTGTTGTGTGAGGATGGCAGTCAGGTGCCGTTGGTCTCCATGTCCGTCTCCCCTTGTGTCTCGGGCAGTAGGCAGCAGTTGTTCTGGCTTGCAGGATGTGTTGCTCCTGGGTCCCTTCGGATGGAAGGAAACGTTTCTTTTACCAAAGCTTTGTCTGTTGTGAGAAAACTGATTTGGTTGGGTTTGAACTGGTGAAATCTGCAAGAAATGTTGTGGCAGCCAACCCCAGGCTCGGGTTTTGCCCAGCACGGAGGTCTGCTGGTTGCTGGCTGAAGCAGTCTCACTGAGATCCATGGGTTTAAGCACAGCTGTGACCCACTGGCATGGTTTGTCTGTGCGTGGTGCTGCTCTCCCCTGCATTCAGAATGCACTCAGAGGCAGCTCACCCTGCAGAGAAGTTGGGGCAGACACACTCATAAGAGTTTGGAGTCACTTCTGGAGACTGCTGAGCTCAGCACTGAGGTTGAGGGAGAGGCTCTGTGAGCTGTTAGAGGGGCAGGTCGTACCTTGCAGCCTTTAGGAGTTGTGAGGTGAGAGTGAACAACCAACAGAGACACTAAAAGCAGGTTCTGGGAATCATTCATGTGTTTGTTTTTTTATGGAGGAGAAATCGGCTGCCTGGGAGGAAATTGGCACAGGGATGGGTTTTTATGGATCACAGCCCTGCTGAAAAGGACCTGCAAGCTATTGGTGAATGGCAGCTGGTCACAAGCCAGCACTGTGCCCTCATAGCCCAGAGAGCCGAACGTACCCTGGGCTGCATCCAAAGCAGCGTGTCAGCAGGGCTGGGAGGGGATCTGCGCCTCTGCTCTGTGTGTGAGACCTCACCTGGAGCACTGGGTCCTGATGGCGAGTGCTGAGTGCAGGAGAGACACGGACCTGTTGGAGGAAGGGCCGCAGAAATGATGCCTGGGATGGAACACCTCCCTGCCAGGGCAGGCTGAGAGCTGGGGCTGTGCAGCCTGGAGAAGGGAAGGCTGTGGGGAGAGCTGAGGGCAGCCTGACGGTACCTACAGGGCTGTGAGAGGGAGGTGCAAAGCCACAGCATGGGGAGGTGAAGCCAGGCACAGCCCCAGGCTGCAGACTTTGCTGGTGCTGCAGGACAGTTTGCATGTACTAGGCCAGAAATGGTTAACCAGTGAGTGTGTCGCCCTGGAATTTAACTGTGTGGAATGTGTGGGGGATGCCTGGCTGTTGGTTGGGTTGTTTCGCTGCTCCTGGTAGAGCCTTTTGTTTTATGACTTGGCAGAAGAGTTTTGCTCACGTTAGACAGCAGTGTGTCCAGAAGCCCCCATAGGGTTTAACGAGCTGGAGCGTCTGAGGGTAGCCTGGGAGGTGAGGCACACCGACATCCTGCTCCCTTCCCTCCCATCATCTCAGCGTCACCAACAGCGTAAGCGTGTCCCGATGCCGCGAGCACCACAGCCTTAAGGACTGAGCATTTGGCAGTGCGGATGAGCGCAGGCGTGCCCAACCCTTGCTCTTTACAACCAAAGTTCCTTAATGAGACCCTTCCGTTCCCACCAGCCCCGAATGCTCGTGATCCACCTTCTGGGGCTCTCGTGGCACTCTGGTGCGTGGGAGGGGGTTCGGCCAGGCTGGGCCGGGAGGAGGGATGTTCTTCCTTGCCACGTGTCCCAGCTGCAGAGCTGCTTGCCACGGTCCCTTTACTCTCACGGGGACCTTTATTTTTATTGTTAATTTTTTTTATTTTAATTAAGTTATTTAAAAGGAAAACGGACGCGGACGAAGCAGGCTGTGAGCCCGGAGGGTTGGGCTGGCTGTCCTACCTGCCTCGGGCTCTGCAGACTGCTGGCAGCTGATGGGTGTCTCCTCCTCCCCCTCCCCGCCGCATTTCCTTTCTGTAGATGCAGATGTTCGAGGCAATACCACAGATGCACCTGCGTGTGTCTCTACCTGCGAGTGCAAGGATCTCATGTCATCTTAAAGAAAAAAAACAAAAAAAAAAAACAAAAAAAAAGACAAAAAAAAATAAAATATACAAAAAAAAATATACAAAAAAAAAAATATCTTTTTTAGGCCAGAGTTTTCTACAGGTATTAATGAATATTTTTCTTAATCCTTATAAGTTTTATGTGTTTAATATTTCTTAATACCGGTAGCATTAATTTATACTTTTGTAGCAACACAATATTTTTATAAACCGCCACCGCTGGCTTTGTCTTCATACCGGGCAGCGCGGGCAGCCGGCCCTGCGCCGTTCCATGTACTGTATTTAACGGTTATCTGATGTCACACTTGCTGTGTTAATAAACAAAACGAAACCTGTTTGAAGTCTCATGTATTGTTGGTGTGGATCGAATGACTCAATAGAGAGCAATATTGCACGGGGTTGAGTTGCTGGTTTTCATTGTGATTTATGAACGCTTGAGGCCAACTCAAGTTCTCCTGATTTCTTTTATTTTTTTTTCCTTTTTTTTTTTTTTAAGGATTTTGTTTCGTTTTGTTTTGTTTTTTTCCTTTTTTCCTTTCTGTTTTTTACAGCTGAATCGATCAGTGCTGTTTGAAACTTGGACTGACGTCAAACAAAAAGGATTATTAAAGAAAAAACAAAAACAAAAACAATGGGGGTGTTGAAATGTTGCTGTTTTTACAAGTCTGTTGCTGTCTGAATGGAAACGTTCCCCAAGAGAGGAACGGGTCCACTGCGCTGCCAAAGGAGCCGCGCGCTCCGGGCAGAGCTGGGTGAGTGGGAGACCTCGTAGAGGTGTATTTCTGCAACATTCTTTTCAGAGTTGATGCCAAGGCAGAAGACAAACTGTAACTGTAAGAAAGCATCCGTTGCTTGAGGATTTTCATGTCAGTGTTGTATTTATGGTTTTACAATAAAACAACCTTTAGGAAAAAAAAAAAGGAGGTGTCTGTAATTTTCTATTCTAAGCACTTGCGGGGCCTCATTCCGTGCCGAGTGCTCCGAACAACAGACATAATGCAGGGAATTGTCCCATATGGAAGTAGTGCACGGGCCTGGGGTCAAAGAGCCCAACCCTACAGCTGGTGAGTCCAAGGCACATCGCCTGTCACCCTCATGGAGCCTTTTCTTGGCGTGGGCATCCACTGGGATGTTTCAATCTGTGAAACCACCTGCGTGACCTGCTGTGGGTTTGACCTGCTTGGGCAGGGGGTTGGTGGTGGTCTCTGGAGGTCCCTTCCAACCCCTGCAGTTTCCCACAGCCGCCATGCAAGGACACACATACAGGGAAGTGTCCGCACGTGTGAGCCCCATCAGAACAGGAGAAATGGCCAACAGCAAACACAAGGTCAGACTGCTTTTTTAATTTAATAGCAAAACATTGTCAATGCAATAGGGTGGAATGAAGGGCAAAGGCACCGCCTGCACAGTGTTAGTCTGCTGTTAGGTAGACGATGAGCTGCTCCTGGTCTGTGCGGTACTGGGGAAGAAGGAACCAGAAACATCAGCACAGTGCAGTTCTGAAGGCACAAAGAAGTGCATAGCACACACAGAGCAGCCTCCAACTTGGAAAGGTGCTCACACTGAGCGTTGGCTCTTGCTGGACCGTGACACTGAGTAGCTGCCAGAATCCTGCAGGCTCTTTCTATGGTGTGCAGCAAGGCAGAATTTAACCCTTTTACATACGACATATAGACACAAAGCATAAGAGAGTGTAGATCAGTTTCAGCCAGATTTGCAGCCTGGTTTCCAAGTATCAGCTTCATTTCTGATCACTGCGACAGTGACACCTGTGATCTTGCCACAAGTTACAGATTTCTACAGTGGATGCCCACTGTGCATCCACAGCATTGCTGGCATGCAGGACTTTCCAGAGCACATCCTTGACCTGCAGCGACCTTCTCAAAGTGCACTGATCATTGGGATAGTCCCCTTGTCTGAATGGGTGCTTGGGGAGATCCCTCCTGCAGAGCTTAATGGGACCAAAGAAGGCTGGGAGGGGAAATGTGGTGCAATAAAGGGTCACACAGAAAGCATTTCATTTACCTGCCCAGAGAGAGGGACAAAGGGGGAGTTCTGTCAGTCTTAAGTTTGTGCTCCGCTCACAGATGACAGCAGAGGTATAACAGGAAGCACAGGACACCGTTAGGGCTTTGGTGGAGTGACGGAGCTCCATGTGCCCACACGACACTCCTTGCCTTGCTCAGCGCCCTGCAGAGCACCACAGCCCTCACCAGTCCAGGTCCCCTTTGGGCACTGCTGGCCGCACGCTCCTCTCGCTGTAGAACTGCTCAAACCAGCGCCGGTGCTTCTGGATGCCGGCGTCCTCACAGACCAGCAGCGGCTTGTGCAGGTACTGCTTGTTGTTCCAGATGGTCACGTCTCGCTCGAACTGCGGGGAGAAAACCGCACCTGCAGCCCCGTGTGTGCTGCCCACACTGCACCCCCAGCCGTGGGACACCAGCTCCTCACAGCCTCACCTGAATGCACTCTGCCCTCAGGATGAACTTGGGGATGATGGCCGGCACGTTCTTCTGGTAATAGATCTTGTGCACCACGTTCTGCAGGAGAGGCTCCAGGGGCGTCACCGTCTGCAGGATGAGCCCACGGCCCAGGAACGCGTGTTTGAAGATGAGGAAGACCAGCCCCGGCCCCACCTGCAGAGATCAGAGCACCCTGAGGGATGGGGCACGGTGGTGCCATCTGGAGTCTCATCCTCTGGGCCAACAAAGCCATTCATCAGCTCAGCGATGGCCGACCCACTCCCACAGGAAGGGGCCAGGCCCTGTGCCCATGGCTCACAGCCTCCTGCCCTGGAGGGAGGAGGGAGCTCTATGGGGCACAGGACGTACCTGCCGGGCTGACACCGACAGGTCCAGCAAGGAGAAGTGCTTCCCAAAGATGGTGGCTGTGTGCTGGAGCTGCATGCGGGAGCAGTGCCTGTGGGGCTCCGGCTCTGGCTGCCACTCAGCCTGGAGGAGAAGTAACAGTGAGGTGGTGTCTGAAGGACAGAGCAGGAGGAGGGGATGTGGCTGGAAGGCTCAGAGATACAGAAGAGACGTGAGCAGAAGAGAGGGGACATGGCAGGAATCAGGACAAGAGGCAGAAAAGGGACCTGGCCGGGGGGGCTCTGAACAATGTGTGGCCACGAGGGGAGCCATGGTGCTACCTTCCAGACGTGCTTCATGAAGTCCCACAGCCGGGACTTGGTGTATCTCAGGTCGGATCCGCTCAGAATGGCTGGGCCGTGCAGGAAGGCCAGGTGAGCTGTGTCAGCTGCGTTCTCAGGGATTTCCTGCATGGGGAACAATTTATGGCAAGAGCTGGATCGTAGCATCAGAGCTCACTGCACGCACTGACCCCAGCACAGCTCTGCTCGTGCCACACAACACTCCTCCTCCAGCTCCGTTCCACCAAGAGATGACAGAAGCAGCATTTTGTTCCACGTTTGCCAGCAAACAAGTGTGGTTATAAAGATTAATAGCAAAATAACCGCGCGTTTTCCCATCCTGTGATCAATGAGTTGAATCTCCCGCTGACACCGAGCACTGCAGTTCCTGGAGGATGTTTTTTTAGGCTGCATCAGTTATAAGTCAAAGCAAATGAACTTTGGGCACCCTGTAAGCACCCAGCACATCTGCTCCCTCTCAAGCCGCCCGTGGTTCAGCTCGGGGAACATCTGCCACATTCTCTGCACGTGGCACACTGATGCATTTCCAGGCCCGGCTCTGTGCGGCGGCGCTGGGTTTAATGGGAGGAGGCTGGGTCAGCACTGAAGGAGGTGAGCTCAGCCCAGCTGTGTTCCCACCTGGATGTGAGCATCCACAAAGTGCTCCGTCTGCCCGCGGAACACCCAATCCCCGGCAATGATCTCCGGCTGCTCAGGCACATCCCACGCAGGGCCAGTCCCATCGCAGTGGTACCAGAGCAGCAGCATCCCATTCACCTCGCAGCACGGCCAGCTCCTCACCTTGGCAAAATCTGGCACTGAGGAAAAGAAAAGGATTGGATAAAAGCGGCGTTTCCAGCATTCTCAGTGTCACTTCGTGGCTGCTGCAAAAGGTGAGCATTCAAGCCTTAAAAAGAGGGGGGAAAGAGGTGACAGAGAGATTATTTTCTCTGTTCTTTAAGCACTGAATTGCTATAAGCTGTCACTGTAGAGTGCAGAGCAATTTATAACACCCAGTGGGCGAAAGTCCCAGCTGTGATTCAGCGTATGACAGACCATCAGAGCGCTGCGCCCCGGCTGGGCCGTGCCAAGGAAGTTGGAGAGCTGCAGGAAATGAGCGAGCAGCACCGGGCTGAGCTCTGACAGAGACGGCCTTTCCTTTCCCAGTGAGACTTCGAGGCACTGCCATGGCTGCGGGTTCTCCCTGCGGAGCTGGGGGAGGTTCACCTTTTTTAGCATATGGGATGTGGGCGCACTTTCCATCTTCTCCTCGGAAGCGCCAGCCGTGGAAGGGGCACTCGATGCAGCTGCCCACCACGCGGCCGCCGGCAGCCAGGTCAGCCCCGAGGTGCGGGCAGTAGGCGTCCACCACGTGCGCCTGCCCGTCCTGCGTGCGGAACGCGGCCAGCCGTTCTCCTGTGGGAACACGCGGCCATGAGAGCGGCTGCAAACGTGGAGCAAGGGATGGGGGCTGGAGGGGACGCTCAGCGCCATCCAAGAGGGCAGCAGGACGAAGCTTAGAATCGTTAAGGCAGGAAAAGACCGCTAAGATGAGGATGTACAACTGCACCCGGCGCTCAGTCTCGTCGAAGCTCATCACCCCGTTGGGCTCAGCCCGTGGATCAGCCTGTCCGGACCTCACCGCCAGGTGGCAGCCCGCACCCGGCTCCCGCGTCCCCCCGCTCCGTCCCTATACCCGCACCCTACACCCCTGCCCCAGGTCACAGACAGCCCTGCCCCACGATCAGCACTTTTCCTAGCACCTAGCAGGGACGCCCCCATTCCCGGGCGAGGATGCCCAGGCAAAAACACCCCGGGGATCCGTCGGGGCCGCCCCGCACCCCGCCCGGCACTGCCGGCCTCTCCTCCCTCAGGGCCCGGGGGGGATCCCGCACTCACCGAGCAGAGCGAGGCTGCGGACGGCGCCGCGGGGTAGCTGCGCGGAGTCGAGGACGCGGTACCAGCCGTTGGGGAAGGGCGGCGGCAGAGCCCCGGGCCGACGGGAGCGGCGGGCAGACAGTCGGCGGCTCGGGCCGAGACCCGGCAAGTAGCCCACCTGGCCCGGGCCGCGCCGCAGCTCCAGCGGCCGCCAGCAGCCGGGCAGCAGGACGAGGAGGAGGAAGAGGAAGAGGAGGAAGAGCGGCGCCCCGTCCCCCAGCCCCGCGGCCAGCAGCTCCGTGCCGCACCAGCCCATAGCGCGCACGGACCCAGCGCCGCCGTCCCTTATAAAGCGGGCGGCCCCGGGCGGGGTGGTGCTGGGCGGGCAGGGCTGAGGGCAGCAGTTGGTGCTTTGTTCACTTGGGTTTTCACGACTCTTCCTTTAAGGCTGAATACAAAAAGCCCCTAAATAAGCCTGAAATAAGAGCAGGGGAATCCTCTTTGCTTATGCAATTGGTGAGAAGATAGGAAGCCAGGAAAGGAAATAGCTGGAGAATGAGGACTGGCTTTTGTATCTGCCTGATCATGAGGAACGTGGGAAAGGGGATAAACAGACGTTAAATCTTCTGATGAAAATGGTTCTAAATTATTCACTACAGTAAAGTTGAATGTGAAGAACAACTGAAGAAGCCTTGCAAATCTCTCAGTGACTGACAGGCAAACAGCAATGCCTGCAGTGAAATGCAGCGCATGTGGCCAAGGCCCACAGAGAGGGTTAGCTGTTAATTGGCACTTAGCAAGAGATCCGAGTGTTGCTTGACGTGGTCTCTGGATCTGTTCACTGTTCCACACTGCTCAAAAAGACAGAAGTGATGTTAGGAGTAATGAGTGTTAATGCTTTTGTAGGCAGGATGATCTAAGCATATAAGGGAGGGAAGGTCCGTAGAGGACAATAATATTTTCTTTTAGATGAGCTGATAGAGATGAAAAAATTGTTGACAAGCTTCCAAGCATAACAGCCCTCCTTCCAGAACTGCTGGGATGTAACGGGGAGCAGAGCAAAAACTACCTGCACAGCTGGTGAACTGCAAGGTGTGCGTTATGGTGGGAACCTCATCTGCTGTGGGGTGAAGCCAGAGGAGATACAGAGAAAGGAGGGAAGTGACCAGAAGCGGAGGATGGCAGCCAGGGGAGGAGTGGGGGGAACCTATAGACCTGAATCTTGGAAATCAGAATTGCAGGAGGAGAATGAAGCCTTGGAGAGCTGAGCCATCAGCCGTAAAGCCTCTCAAGGGCACTTTCCACCAGATAACCCTATCTGTGTGTTCGTCTTCCCAGGAAGCCCATCCTGACCCCATGTGTCTGTGCTATGTGAGTGCACCTTAGTGGGAAAATCTGAGGAAGAAAAGAGTCTTCTTCCAGAGCGCTGTTCTTCAACCTTGTCTCATCACGTTTTTCTTTATTTTTAGGCTGGTTTCATAACCAAACAACATGTGCAATCAGTCTTTCTGTTCTCAACAACAAGGTTTTGATCTCCTCGCTTATATCAATCACAGCTGACAGGAGGGCACAGCTCCCAAGAGGGGAATGTCTGCTGTCACATTCCTGTGCTCCGGGCTTTGCATCTGAGCCCTAATGCACCAATTATCTGTTCTGATCTGCAGAGGGGTACACCCAGGCTCCGTGCTCCAGCCTGCCAGCTGGCTCAGGGGTGAGGAACATCCAGTGCAGCACCAAGTTTGGTGCCATCAGCTTCTGCCTCCACATGCCATATTGACACAACCGGGCCAACTCTGGCTTCATCTGACTTGCTCAACATCTTCCAAAGCTATTCCTGAGGCTGGGTGCCTCACATTTATGATGTTTGGTGTCTTTAAGCGTCATATATAGTAGGTTGGAAAGAAAACCCCTAATTTTTCTGTTCTCCTTAGGTAAGGAGCACATGGGAGTTGCATGAGCTGGAAAGTCCTTGGAACCAGTTCACAGAGATGCGAAAATATCCCAGCAGTATAATGAAGCCAGGAGTGCTGAGATGTGCAAGGCAGATCCATGTCACAGGATCATAGAAAGGTTTGGGTGATCCAAAGGGACTTTTGAAGGTGACCTGGTCTAATCTCTGCACATTGGCAACAGCTTTTCCTCTTACAGCTCTTCTCTGACAGCAGCTCTCAGAGCTCTGCCATGGGCTGCACTCAGTGGGTGCTTTGCTTGGTTTCATGCATCAACTTTACCACTCCTCCATCTTGCAGATGTACAGAAAAGGCATTACTGGAGCCTGTGTTAGAGCCACACATTTTCTGATTTCAATTCAATTTTAACTTTCTCAGAAGAGGAATTCAGCTTGTTTAGTAGGTCCATGATGACTAGCAAGGCTCATATATTCCTAGTGCTTCATTTCCTCATTTATAAAATTCCATATTGTCTTTTCCCCCACTGGGCTGATGTCTTGCCCTGGGGCACATGAAGCTGGTATCTGAGTTCAGTGCTGCTCCCCTGCAGCCTCTCAGTTCTGTGTGTTTTTTCTCTACCCAGGAAATGGCTCACACCATCCCCAAGCAATGGGACACCACACAAGCATCGGCTCCATCTTGCAGCTTGACTTTCCTGCATCCAGAAGGTGCCAGACGTAAAAAGCAGCATCATACTATGCACGTGCTAATTGCTAACAGGCAACTGTTAATTGCTTGCAGTAAACCATGATTAAAAAGGTTGCCATGACATGCCAGGAGGAAGCTACAGGAAAAGCAAAGACTGTTGCTTGCTGCAGAGCCTCGTACAGATCAGCTGCTGAATGCATTTGTCCCCACCATTTACACAGCTCTCACCCTGCGAAAGCCCTGCATGCACCCATTGCCTGCAGATGATCAAAGAGCCTGAGGATGCAGCACGAGTGGAAGCCATGCGGTGAGATCGTCTGTGCAGGCTGAGCTGTGCTGTGGGAGCTTGTGATCTGGGCTGATCCCGGTGCCAGGAACAACAGCCTCTGGAGGGAAAAACGAATGGAGATGACACAGTGCTTAGAACTGGGTTCCTAACGGCATGGAGCTGTCAGGGAAGGGCCAGGCTGGGTACGAGGATAAAGGTCTGCCCCTGAGGGCGGTGGGGACAGCCCCGGGCTGCTGGAGCTCAGGGAGCACTAGGACAAGGCTTCCAGCAGTCGGGATGGGGTTTGGGTGGTGCTTTGTGAGGCCAGTTGGGCTCCATGATTCCCATGAGTCCATTCCAGCCTGGGATGTTCTGTGGTTCTGTGATTCCAGCCGGTGAGAAGAGGAGGAAATGAAATCAAATGTATGCAGTCCATTGGTATGGATGCACCACTACTTACCCACACGCTCCGTCCCTCCAAGAGAGCCTGCGGGGTGGGCAAAGCCACATACAAGCACTGAAAGACACTCAGCTCCATGCGTGGAGGAGAGGGAACAATGCAGCAGCACTGAGCAAGCTGATGTGCTTGGATGTCTGTACTGAGAGCACAGCAGGATCGCTGTGGAGCTGCATGCAGAGCACTGCAAGAGTTAAGGTGAGGTGGGGCCATGCTCCCTCTCCCACCCAGTGCATCGTAGCTGCGATGGGTTCCGTTGCTCTCCCAGCAGTTGCAGGCTCTCTGCTGGGGCTCCTTGCTGGCACAGAGCTGTGAAGCACGACGGCCCCTCAACACTGCAACCCTGCAGATTGCACAACGGCCATTTTGCTTCTGCAGCTTCATGAGAGCGCGTGTGGGCAACGTGGGACCCAGGCAAAATGGTTTCCATGGCAACTTGCACTTCAGAGATGCCAGTGAGAAAATTTGCGTTGGGGGAGAAAATTCTGCTTCCACTCACGTTGCAAAGCAAGCGCAGAGGTGGGCTGCGGCAGTACCCTCAAAATGGCTGATGTAAAAATATCTCTGGTGATTTTTCATCTGCAGTGCTCAGCCTGCTCTCTTGGCTGGCATTCAGCCGATGGCATTTGTCCCATGCAGCTACAAAGCAACACACTGTGGCTATCCACAGCCCCTTTGATTCTTGTTTCCAAAAGGGCCAAAGCGACTGCTCTGGGTGCATTGTTCCTGCAGCTGGAGAGAGGTGAAACCCAATGCCTTTCACCATGGAGCTCCAGATGTTGGCCACCAGCTGCTATGGCCCCATGCTCTCTGGGGGAGGCAAGTGGTAGTTGAGGGTCAGACAGATGGAGAGAACAAGAAGAATTTCTACGTCATAGCCCAGGACTGAATGGTGAAAGCCTGCCCTAGTTTCTCCATGAGGTACTCCTGGAAGAATGGTGGCTTTCCCTGGAGGGATAGAGGCAGGAACCAGGTGGGTGCTGCTTAACCATTGTGCCCCAGAGATGTGCTGGACAAGATTATCCAGCTCTGGAGTGAAAATTCATGGTGATGATCACATCATGGGCAGTGCACCCCAGATGGGGATGGGGAATGTGTCAGAGGTGCTGAGTAGTTGGGAATATTTGCAGGGGAGAGCAAATCCAGGAGACCCTGTTTTACCCCACACGGGGTGTGATTGTGTTCCCCAGAGTAACGGGAACGCTCACACCCTGAATGGACAGTGCAAGAGGAAAGATGGGAAAGGAGCTGGACCCCCGGAGATGCTTTGCTGGCAACTGGAGGCTCGGCCCCACATGGACTCTGCCCCCTGCCCCAGTGATGCTCCCATGCTCTGCAGGAGCCAGACCCCAGCCCTGCAGTCCTTGGGGCTCCGGCAGCCTCCTCAGGGATGGATCCCTTTTTCCCCTCCGTCCTTCCTCGGGCTCCCGGGCGGCCGGCGCGGGAGGGAGCAGCGCTCCGCTCTGCTCCTATTGACCCCGTAGGGCGGGAGCAGGAGGCGAGGTGGGTCAGAGAGCGGCAGCTGGGGGTCTCACACCGACCCCACCCGAAGCAGCGCTGCCGCAGCGCCCGGGGCCGACCCGGGGTCCCTCCCGCTGCCGCGGGGGCCGGGGGCGGGCCGGGGGAGGGCGCTGCGGCAGCGCGGGGCCGCGGAGCGGGAGGAGCCGGCGGCGGGAGGAGCGGCGCGGAGCGGAGCGGAGCGGGAGGTTCAGCACCAAGGAGAGCTCCCCGCGCCGCGCCGGGCCGCATGGGGCCGAGCTGAGCTGAGCCGGGGGGCGGCGGGCGGCGGGCGGGGGGGGCCCGGCGGGCTCCGGGCCGGCCGTGGATGAGCGCCATGCGGCTGCTGCTGCTCGCACTGCTCTTCTCCTCCTCTTTCGCCCGCGCCGGCTGCGACCCCAAGATCGTCAATATCGGCGCGGTGCTGAGCACCAAGAAGCACGAGCAGATCTTCCGCGAGGCGGTGAACCAGGCCAACAAGCGGCACGGCACCTGGAAGCTGCAGCTCAACGCCACTTCGGTCACGCACAAACCCAACGCCATTCAGATGGCTCTCTCCGTCTGCGAGGACCTCATCTCCAGCCAGGTACCCCGGGACGGCGCCCCCACCGTCGGCGCCCCGCGCCCCGTCCCCGAGGGGCTCCGAGCCGCCCCCCCCCCCCCCGCCCCGCGATGCCCTCTCCGGGGCTCGGGGAAGGCAAAGCCGCGGAGCGGGGTCTTGCCCCGCCGCCTCGGGGCGCCTCTGCCCGCATTGCAGCCTTTATGTAAGCGAGCGGCGGTGCGGGCACGCACCCACTGCACGCGGGCACACGCGCGGCTACACGCATGCACACCGTGGGTGTGCGCAGAGGTGGGTGCACGCGTGGGCACGAGCACGCTGCGTGCGGACACGGGAGCACCACGCATGCACACCCACTGTGCTCTCGTGGAGCTCTGCAGGAGCGCCCGCGGGATGTGCTGTGTGCACACGTCATGTGCATGCCTGCATCATGCAAACAGGGCACACGTTCAGAATGCTGCATATGAAGACAGAGTGCAGCACTGCTTTGCACACGCTGCGTATGCCACATCTGTGTGCACACTGCACCAGTGCACACACACACGCACACTGCCACACAAGCATGCCCCGCTGTGCCCTGCAAGCACACAAAATACTGCATGCACACACCCATTGCAGGGCACGCATCTGAATGGCTGCACGGCTGCTCACACACCCCCATCACCCACGCAGCATCGCTGCTCCCCTAGTGCCACACATGCATAAGACACACGGGCACATACCTGGAGCTCACACACACTTGCATACATACACATGTGCACACACCACCATGCATGTGCTTCGACCACACATGGACTCCTGGCCCACCTTGCGCACACGCAGAAGGCGCTGGCAGAGCTGTGCATGGGTACACAACAAAGCGTGCAACACCTGAGCCATGGGGACACACACATGCAGTCACGCTGGGTGCATGCATGCCCAGCATTCAGCCAGCCAGTGAGGGAGCAGGGAGCTGGAGGTGGCAGCTGACTGGGATGCAGTTTCCTTAGCCGGTGGTGGGGGTGGCTGGAGTCGTCTCCAGGGACACCATAGGCTGCCGGGGTTCTTCCAGCTTGGTTGGGTACCTTGCAGGGCTGAGATTCATTTTGTAACCCAGCTGATGGATGCCCATATCCAGGCCACCTCCAAGCCTTGTTCCCAGAGAAAACCCCATGGGCTGAGTAGATGCGGGGGCTGCTTCTCCGTTGCAATGCAGAGAGGGCCGCAGTGCTGGGGGTCAGGGTGCTGGGGTTGCCGTGCCATCCTGATGGCCGTGATCCTGCCTCCACAGAGCTGTGGGGCTCAGCTGTTCCCACCCCAGCCCCTGGCACTGTGCCGGCCCCACAAAATGGCTCCTCTCGGTCAGCTGCTGTGCTGCTTGTGCAGCCTTCACCTCCTGCCTCTCCACCTGCCCACTGCTACCCAATAACCATCCCCAAGTCACTTCCCAGTCCTGCTGACACAACCCCTCACACCCCCTGTGTCAGCTGAGCACCAGGCACCCCTTCCTTCCTCCCTGTACCCACACATGTTGCCCTCAGTAATGTGCCCCTTCTCCCACAGTAGGGGTTCCAAACCCTGCCCCTCGTACCGTCCTGTCCCCAGTCCCTGTCCCCAGCCATTCCTGCTCCTCATCACCCATCCTGCCCAGCAGCAGGGTGAGCAGCACGTCCCAGTGCTGGGGCAGATGCTTGAAGGAGGGAAGAAGTGCTGACTTCTCCAGAGCACTGAAGTCCTTGTGCAGATTCCCCCCTAGCAGGAGACCTGCTGCCAGCAGAGAACATTCCTGAAACAAAGGGTCCCCCAGGGTTTACCCAGCTCCTTTCCACTCCATTTGACAGGAACCAGGATCCTGCTGGATCCCAGCCCTCTTATCACAGCAGGATCTCACTGGCGTCCTCCTTCCCCACTTTGGACCAGCCCAGCACCCAGCACCCAGCACCCAGCACCCAGCACACTGCTGTTCCTTGCCTGATCACTGCTCCCCCCCCACCCCCTCCCCGGCATTCCCATGTGCCCGGAGCCAGATGGCCTATGTGCACTGTGGCTCAGTGCTCTTCCTCCAGCTCTGATTCCCAGCTGACCACTTTGTATGTAATAGTCCTCAGAGGGGAATTACAACCCAGTATTAAATGTGTGGTTAAAGAAATCGCATTACACAGTGCGACTGTAAGGGAGATGCTTCCCTTTAATCGGTAATCCATGGAAGTTATTCGTTTAGCCGAGCAGCTCGGCATGGCCCTTCCATGAAGGTCCAGCCCTGGGCAGCCCGGTCCCCTCTAAGCATTGGGCTCACACCACCCTCCCCCAGTGCAGTCGATGCTTTGTCGATGGTGATTTGAATGCTATTATTGTGCTAACGTGGGGCTCTTTAACATTGCAGAAAAGGAAAATCACACTTGATGGCCGATGTGCTCCCGTGAAATAATGTTTGTGTCGTGTATCCTGTCCTGCAGGTCTATGCAATATTAGTTAGTCACCCTCCTGCTCCCAACGATCACCTAACACCAACACCCGTATCATACACAGCTGGCTTCTACAGGATCCCTGTCATTGGTCTGACAACACGCATGTCTATATATTCTGATAAGGTAACTGATGCATGTTTCTAGTCTGGTACTTCGTACGTGTGGTGTAAATCAAGAATGCCCATCAGGAGGGTTGATGACATTAAATGCTATCTATGTGTCTGTCTGTCCGTCCACCCTCTCCAGTTCAAACTGCAGCTCCCTCCCTCCCTCACATCCCTGGAACATCCTTTTTTCACAGCTGCCAGTGTTGACCTACATAGTGCAGGATGATTTCTGCAGCATTTCCCTGCCAGGCTGTCAGGCTCGCTGCTCTCCAGCCAAGCCAAGTGCTCGCACTCACTCCTGCCCCCATGGCTGGGGGTGCTTCCTGGGTACAGGGAAACTGCGGAGGGGAAGAGGTTCATGTGACATTAATAGAGGAGCAAACAGAATTGGCTAATGTGTTATCCTGATGCCCCATTCCTGGGGGTGCTCAAGGCTGGGTTGGGTGGGGTTTTGGACACCCTGGGCTACTGCTGGTGTCCCTACTTGTGGCAGGGGTTGGGACTGGATGAGCTTTACGGTCCCTTCCAACCCATCCATTCCATGAGCATTCGAGATGGATTCAGATTCCAGTGTCTCAAACAATCCCCTCAGCTGAGAGATCTCTGGCTGCATGCCCTCAGCTCCCAGCCCCACATCACAGAGAGATCAGTGAGAGCAAAAGCAGCAGGGCCGGGTTGCCCAGATGCTGTCTGTATGGGAGATTGGTAATCACAGCCCGAACCTCTGATTAATCAGCTGAGGCAAGTGTGGGGTCAGCTGCGGGAGCACAGGTGAGAGTGATGTAGCTGTGCTCCTGGAAGGGGTGGAGCTCGACTCTACCTCCTCTAAGACCTCATTTAAGGGCTGACCCTCACTGAGGCAGCATCTCTTGGAGATTGCTCCCCAGTGGAGACTGTCCCAGCTTCCTCAGCTAAGGCATCACCACTGGTGAGTTTTGCTTATAACCTTTGTACATTTACTACTATCTTTGCTAACATCTGTATATTAGCCACCTATACACTGTCACAGCCCTGGTGTGGGGTTTTGTTCAGGTGCATGAGCTCAGTGCATGACAGCAGGCCCGCTACAGAGCACGAGTCAGAGCACGAGTCAACAGCCTTTACTTGGGAAATGTGAATATTCACAAATGCAAATGTTCAGTGCAAAAATAGTCACTCCGCCCACATGCTAAATGAAGCTAAATTTCAGGAGGGGAGGAGCAGGAGCTTGCAGAGAGCCAAACCAGCAGGGCTGATGTGCAGGAGCAGCTGCAGGGCTTGGTGAAACCATGGCAGGACAGCCAGCAATCCCTGACAATGATAAAGACAAGGGCTGGAGATGTGCACACCCTGCTGGGTTGTGGTGCTGCAGGAGGGGGACAGGGATGGGCTCAGTGGCAGACCAGGGGAGCAAGGGGTCAGGGCAGGGAGAAGAGATGGGGCTGGTGCTGCTGCAGGATGGGGCTGGGTTTGATCATCAGTGCCTGCAAGAGAGATGTGGTGCAGGGAGTGAGGACCCACGTGCTGCTGGTCCTGTTTGGGCTCAGCAGAGCCCTGATTGCCATATCCAGGTGATGACCTTGAGCTGCATTTACCTCTCACCCTGAGAGGGTGAGCACTTCCCATGCCTCATCCATGTTTTCCTTTCTGCCTCAAAGCTGGGGGGGAGCCCACAGCAGTGATATGGAGATGCTCCCCACTGGATGGTGGGGCTCATGCAGGGCTGCAGTGGGCACATCTCACCTCTTGAGCCTGAGTGCACTCCCTGCAGAGAGCTATGGTGCCAGTGTATATGTAATATGTATGTAATATATGTAATATGGGCACAGGGAAGGGCTGGGTGGAGAGAGGAGCAAGGAGGTTGAATAATGGACTGGAGGCAACATCAAAGTGTGAGGGGGGAGAGAACAGGAGAGCAAAAGGGGAGGGCATGGGATGAAGTGGTATGTAGCTCTGCAGGATGGGCTGATGCTGCGCTGGGACGCTCAGCTGCTTCCCTTTTGGCTTTGCAGTCATCAGCATGCTGATATTTTATTTTTTTAATTCAGGAAATTATAGCTTTCGGCTTCGTTTCTATGGAAACACACTTGTACGATCGTTTTGTGTGCATGCCCCTGATTGGTTTTGAAGGCATCAGCCAATTTTAGCTAAATTTCACAGGGGTTTGAAGACTCAGAGTTAATTATGGTCCTCCCAAGGTTAAACTGTTGGAGAGGGGAGGCGTGCGCCTCTCAAAGCAGGTTTCCCAGAGCCTTTTGATGCTCTCCGAGCATCTCCAGTCAAGCATGGCACTCGGTCTTTCTGTGGAGATACCTGAGGGGTGCGAATGTTCTTGCTCCCAATATTCAAAGAAGTGTTTGTTCCAGAAATGGGCTTGCAGCCAGCTCAGCAGCCTTTGTTTGGTCTCCTCGGTACATCTTATGAAACCATTCCCTGTTCCCTCACCAGAGCTCCATATGGGCTGAGCACTGTGAATGGAGCCCAAATGAACTCGTGCATCAGCCCCCACTGAACCACCTCCCTGCACACAACTGAGCTACTGCAGTTCTTTCAGCTTCCTCCCATACCTGCAGTGCCTCTGAGGGGTGGGCAGCTGAGCAGTGCGGGCAGCACAGCAGCACAAGGCCCTTCCACTGAGTCTTTTTAGTATCTGGCTGATGGGTTTTGAGTAATTATTAGAAACTTCCTATGTTGGGATTTCTGTCAAGTCTCCTTGAGATTTCCCACACTTTGTGGCGTGTTGCTGAGAGGGGCACAGGCCATGATTCCCACTAGAGCATAATATTGCTGCACGAATCCCATAGGAATCAGGGAGTGTTTGCAGTGCTTTGGCGTTCTGCTGCTTACCACTGCATTTCTTTTCTTTGGGTCAGCTGGTGGAGCAGCTGCACTGTCCTTCATGTGTCCCTGCTCATGGAGACACGGCCAGAACAGGAGCTGTGCCTGTTATCCGTGTGCTGCTTGGTTTGATTGGGCTTTGTCCCTGTGCTGTGCATGGGGAAGAGGCGGTGGCTGCTCGGGCTGCTCTTTCTATGGAGATCTATGGTTGTACAACACCTTTTCCCTTCCAGACTGATCTGGACATGTGTGACCCATGCTGGGTGAGCAGCTCTGGACAAGATCCGGTTGGCCCTGGGGATCTTTTCAGCCCTTAAAAGCAAGCATTACTGTGCTATCCTTTCTGTCCTCTGCCTCCCTCCTGTGCAGGGCTGCTTTGCTGAGCAGCGACCGTGCTGAGCATAAGCACTGCCATTTTCTAATAGCTGACTCCAGGGCCTTTTGGAAAAGCTGCACTTTTTGAAAGCTCTCTGCTAGCTACAGCTTTTGGTCCAATTGCTCCCCAAAGAGCTCTGAACTTAATTAAGCTGGAATCGCTATTGCTCAATCAGCCAACCATAATGATGTCTTTAACCAAATCAGATCGGTTCGCTGGGGCAGCAGTCCAGCCTGCCTCCTCCTGCATGTTGCTGCAGAACAAGTTGACCTAGAAACAGCCCAACAGCACGTTATGAAACTACTTCTCTGAGCTTTCCTCTGACAAACGGCCGCCGTATACCTGCATGTACCTGCAGCTGCTCCTTACTGTGCTCTGAAGGCAAAGTTTTCCCTTTAGTGCCCACAGCTCTGTAATATTTTTGGATAAGCATAATGAGAGCTATGTTTGCACTGAACATTTCTGTCAGTTTGTTCCTGGGTAGGTTGTTCTTCACCACGTGTTTGTGGGTAACAAAGCAACAAACCCACCCTCCCATGCAATGAACTGACCACAGAAAAGCACAAAATCGTAGCCAAGGTTTGATTCTCAGCTGAAAGAAATGAGTGCAGGAACCAGAGGATTACACAGAGCTTTGTCCCTTTGGCCTCGTGTCCCAGCCCTGTTTGTGCAGACCCGGACCCCGAGATGCACACCGGCAGCTGACCCACACCAGTCTATGTTTAGCTCTTGTTCTTCCTTGCAGAGCATCCACCTGTCCTTTTTGCGCACGGTCCCACCATACTCTCACCAGGCCAACGTCTGGTTTGAGATGATGAGAGTCTTCAACTGGAATCACGTCATTCTGATAGTCAGCGACGACCACGAAGGTCGTGCTGCACAAAAGAAGCTGGAGACCCTCTTGGAGGAGAGAGAGTCCAAGGTCAGTTCCTGAACATTGTCTTGTAACTTTGTTTAAGCAACAACAAAACTAGAAGTCTCGGGCTGTTGTATGTATGTAGATTTCTGTATGTAAAACACCCTTTCTTTCCATTGTAACATGGCTAACATGCTTAAAGCATCAACAGTGTCTGACTAGTACCTGACAGAACTTTGTACTTTATTCATTTCACTTGCTTTGCCATGGTCAAAATCTCCTACATGTAAATCGACTACAAAATGAAGGGAAGGATAACCTGGAGCTCTGCAAATGCCTCGCCCAAGAGTCCCACCTAAGGAGAGGACCAATCGCTCAGCTTAGGGAAGCACCTGCCCCACTTACAGCCCATCCAGCAGTGCCAAACCAACCCAGAAAGCAGCTTCTGAATTGGCAAACTGGAGCTCACCTTAGTTGTAGGAGGGGTGAGGGCGGCCGGCGCGTTGATGCGCGGAGGTGTCACACACCCTCTCTATAAAGCTGTTGGCTCCGAGGCATTAGGCTGGTGCCCGTTCCCATCTCCATTGAAGCACATGCTAAATGCTGCTTTCCTGACACCCCATATTGTCACCAGGGTGTGGCTGAGGCTCACGGGAGCAGCTTTATGGAGGAGGTGTGCGGCACCTGCACCCAGGGCATGCGGGGAGCAGGGAGGAAGGCAGGGGAGGACCCCAAGCCTGCCAGAAATCTGGCAGTAATCACCGCAGACCTGAGTGATGGGATCAAGCAAGTGTTCAAGATGAGCAAGAAAGGAAAACACAGAGATCTGGTTGGCTGCAGTGGTTCAAAGGCGGCCACCTACCTGGACAGCAAGGAGCAGCCTGCCCTGAGGGGTCGAGTCCCAGCACATCATCTGGCTCAAAGCAGTGCTAGGTCCTCTTTGGGTGGAGCCCGCCTTCAGGAGCCACAGGGCTGGCACCATTCCTTCCATCTCCCTCCTGGCTCTCAGGCAGGGACCCAGTCCGCTCTTTTTCATTCCTGCCAGGGTCTGCTGGACATTTGGCAGACAGATGCCAAGGAGATGTGGTTGTAGATGCATCCTGTGCTTGGAGTTGGTGTCCGAGTTGAGAGCAGCCACCTCTTGTCAAGCCACTAAAGGAACCACCAGTGCAGAGGTCTGTGCTGACCAACACGCTTTTTGTTTTGGCACTTGTCTCCAAGAAGTTTCACCCTTGCTGCAGCCTGAGGAATCACGGGGTACTGGTGTGCCACTGGGCATGGCATCCTCCTGCCTCCAAACACACCTTTCTGTTGGGTCACAGCAGGACCACGCTCCTCCCCAGCACCTCTTTTGCCAGCAGTGACCAAGAGATATCTGTTGAAGCGTTCCTGTTGTAAGTCTGCTCACCCTTACTGCATCTTCTGCTTTCCACCTGCTGTTTTCCTGCAGCTTCCATGAATCATTTTTGACCCCTCTGATGCCTGCACTCTTCTCATCCAGTTCCGTGCTTCCAGGCATGAGGTGAATTTCTTCTTTGCCTGACCATCAAACAGGAAAGCATTTGAGATCTTGGTTTGAAAGGCAGGGCAGACCTATCCTGAATCTATGACATGTCTTGGTCAGTCGTCATGGAGCTACTCCAGATGTCCCGGCCATCCACCAGTCTGGGACTTGTGCTCTGTTTGTGGTCTGCCACAAACTCTCATTTCTCTTTCCCTTATAGAACTTGCTGTGATCAGCTGGCCAGCCTGGCTGCTCTGGAAGGTGGTAGTTATTCCCATCAGGGCGTTCCCTTCTTCCTCAATCTCTTCTGCTGCCTCACTGCTATTCTAATCACTGGAGTGCTCACTTCATGCTGTGAGGTGATGTCATAGGTCCCTCTCTAACCTCCTCTGGGGCAGCTTGGACCCTGGGATGAGTAGGCAGGAGAGCAGCTCTGACTTCTTCAAGGTGTGAATCACGGCTCCCAAGGACCTGAGAGATCTGCTGTGGGTCAGAGCTTCACCTGGATCCTACCATGGCTTGTCTCTTGGAGTCAACGTCAGGACATGGAGTTCCTCATACATGGATTAACACTTCAAGCAGGAGCTTGGAGCCCAGCATTGGCCAGCTCTGGTGCTCTGCATGTGCTAAACTTGCCTGAGATGTCTGCAGAAACTTCCCCAGGGTCTGCTGCTTCATCCTTAGTGGTACAGCGATACCTACTGACCTCCACCACTGCTTGGGTTCCGCTTGGGTACAAGATGCTGTGAACATCAGAGTCTGTCCAGGTCAGAGATGGCAAATCCCTGGTGTGGCAGCTCACTTCCTATGAGTAATTTTAAGTTGATGTTGGATAATGTGGAGATGTTTTCATATAAATTAATTTTGATATTGTGGGTCCCTACATGAAACATGGGCTGAGAAGTAGCTGTGAAACCACACCAAACATTGGAAAGAGAAGAGACACTGCCATTGCTGGTTGCTACATTAGAGATGGGGACAGTGGTGGCAGAAGTGACCAGATGCCATTAGTTCCAATTGTGTTGGGCCCAAGACTCTGCTTCACTTTGCTGACCTCCAGCTGAGGTGCCAGCACGCCCCAGGCACATGAACTCAGTCACATCTGGAGGCTGCAGAATGGATGACCAGGTTTCCAGACAAACTGATGGTGCCCAAAGGAAGACAGCCAACGTCTCTCTGATGGAAATTGTTCATACTGTCCTGCTCTCCTCAAAGACATTATTCCTCCAAGTCTCACTGCACGCTGAGCACACTCAAAGAAGCACTTGCAGAAAATCCCACCATGAATGTCACATAGAATGAAGGTGGAGCTGGGCTTGGAACACACTTTTCCTCCTCAGATTCTTTTCCTTGCAAGATCCTGACTTCTTAGAACAGTGAAAAGTATCCAAGGAGGGGAATGGAAAAATCACACAACTGCACAGACAGGAGAGCTGGCAAAGCTGAAGACCGGCCAGAGAGCTCAGGAAGAAGAGAGCTGTTTAGTGTGGAAAGCAAGGTGCAGAAGCAGAGGATGGCTGCCTCAGCATCGACCTGGGAAATGGAACCCTGGCATTACAGGGGTGCAAAGGGTTGGGTTCCTGGCAGAAATCAGTTGCCATAAGATGCTGCAAAATAATGGAGGTTGGAGTAGAGTTGTGTCCCATACATGCAGGTCAGGGATGCCCAGATGGGTGGGAAGGGGCCGAAAAGAAGGGGTCAGACTGTCCCACCAAAAGCTGCCAAGAGTTGTCCTGCAGTTGCTCTCAGGTTGTCACCAACAGGACCACAAGGTGCCGCATGGGAACAGGTCCCCATTCCCCAGCACCTCCTGAGGCCACCCATGTGCTGCAAAGCCACCCGGTGCCCCCTGAGCACCAAGTAACAGCCGCAGTGTCATCCCATGGTCACCATTGCTTCATATTGCCATGCTTTGAGCCAACACAGGACCTAGCGAGCTTTTTTTCCTCTCTCTTTTGGATGGCAACTGAGCTCCAAAACGCTGCTCCCTCCTTGCAGGAGGTGAAGCTGAGCTCCTCACTTGCTGTGAACTCTCTTAGGGCAAACAGGATTGTAATGGTAATAGTAATGGTAGCAATGCTAATGCGATTGATTGTAACAGCTTGTATTTATCCAGCACTTTCCGTACACAACATTTTGTCCTTTACTTCCACAGTAATCCCATGGAATTCCCACCACTTAGGCCCTTAGAGATGCGTAGATTGTTTCTGAGCTTAAGATAAAAATTTCTTGCTGAAGAATCCCCCAGTCCCACAAGGGAAATGCGACCGCATCGCCACAGCTGTGACACTCAGGCTTGCTTTGCACCGTGACGCTCCCGCGAGAGCTGAGGCACTCTCTCCTGATAGTGGTTTTTGCGAGCTCCAGCGTTATAGAGACCCTTTAGCAAACAGTGGAGGAGGAGGTGGATGTTGGATTGCTTTACTACACGTCATTTTCAACTGTTTATAATATTCTTCTGTGTCTGCATATTTTCTCTGTGCACATTATTCATCAGAGTAAAAAAAGGAACTATGAAAACCTCGACCAACTTTCCTATGACAACAAGCGAGGACCCAAGGTATATATGCATGGAAATGCACGCCGCCCACCAACCTAACTAGCAAATGAAAAATAGCCACAGCCACCAGAAAAAATAAAAATTAAAAAATAAAATAAAAAGAAAAAAAAAAAAAAAAGAGAAAGAGAAAAAAGAAAAGAGAAAGAAAGAAAAAAGGTCCATGACTATGTCCATGTTTCTTGGTAGCACGTTTTTATGTTGAGATAGTTTGGTTTGGACTTGAGAATGGAAACCTAGCCAGCTGACCCTGGAAGGATTTCTTTTTGAGACATGCATGTGAACCAGTAATTAACTTGCAAGTATTTTTGTTTTTTTTTTTTTTTCTTTGGAAAGTTGAACCAACCCCCTTTTCCTCCCCAAAGGAAACGGTTCCTTGGTGTAAGTCGTCCACTTTTACTCCCAAAGGTTAACCCTGTGCAATGTTTTTTTTTTTTCATTTCCCATGTTTTTGAAAAACAACACTCGTTTGAGTTTTCAATTGCATTTCAAAGCCTTTTTCTCTTTCCTGTACAATGCACGCCTCTTTTTGGGTCTTGATTGACTTCAGTTTGCATGCACAGTGCAAAAAAAGAAAAAAAAAAGAAAAAAAAAAGAAAAAAAAATAAAACAAAACCAAAACCTTAAAAAGAGAAAGGAAGGAAGGAAAGAAAGAAAAGAAAGAAAAGAAAAGCAAAGAAAATAAGAAAAAAAAACCTAGCTGTAACCAACCTTATTTAGCAGACTTTTGTGCAGTTTAATGAATTTTCTTGACCCTTTTCTAGATAGCATGGCTCTCACAAGCAGTCCTCAGGGTCCCGCACTAACCAGCTTTGCTCACACTAATCGCAGGCTGAGAAAGTGCTGCAGTTTGACCCCGGGACCAAAAATGTGACATCGCTGCTGCTGGAGGCGAAAGAGCTGGAGGCTCGTGTCATCATCCTCTCCGCCAGGTAAGGCCCGCGGGGCCTCGAGCCTCCAGTTTCCTCACTCCCCCCTGCAGCTCTGCCCAGCACTGGAGTCCATTCAGATTTGGGGCACGTTGTCATTTTTAGGGAGCATGGGAGAAAATCCACATCAAGTCCCACATCGCAGGGAGGTGCTGTGTATCACAGCTGAGGTTATGGTAGAGGTGGCTGAATGTCAGTGAGGTGTTATCAGCGATGTATCCTGAGCCCCATGCAAAGGAATGGTGTCTCATTGCCCCATTCTTATAGGTGGTGAGTGACAAGGAATGGGCCGGATTTGCAGGGTGCTGAGGGGTTAGAGGAAGCTGGGAGAAACCTTCACAGTGCATCCTGGAGTTACCCATTGCCCAGGAGAACCAGCAGTCGGAGCGGCTGATAGGGATCTCCAGGGTTCCCAGGGGTGCAAGGCAGGATGAAGGGGTCCATCTGGCACCTGGAGCCACATTGCCATTCCCTTCTTCTCATTGCAGTGAGGATGATGCGGCAACAGTGTACAGATCAGCAGCCATGCTCAATATGACGGGCTCCGGCTACGTGTGGCTGGTGGGGGAACGGGAGATTTCGGGCAATGCCCTGCGCTATGCCCCTGATGGTAGGCACCCACCAGAGGCACCCACCCTGCTGCTGGACGGAAGCTTGTCTGGGGCTGGGGCAAGTGGTCCAGGAGCACACCATGCCATGGTGGTCCCAAGCACGTGTTGAATCCCACTGTGCTCTCCTAGATCTGCACGGGGTGGCAGCAGCCTAAGAGCTCTGGCCATGCTGCCATGCCCCAAACCCAGCTGTCCAGGGCTTTGAGGCTGACTGTCACATGAGGAAATGGTTGGGCAATGAGATGGGGATGGAGCACTGATGCCAATGCATCACATTGCTATCCCATCACCCTTTGGCAGGCAGAAAGATGCCAGCCCAGCACTGAAGCTTGTGCAACTCCCCCACTGCCTCTGAAGGGTCCCCAGTCCCATGACTGTGTGCTCACTTGCCCCAAACCCTACATGTGGGAACCACACCGGAGGCCAGTGGGGCTGATCCGTTCCTCTGCTCATTACAGGAGTCATCGGCTTGCAGCTCATCAATGGGAAAAATGAGTCAGCCCACATAAGTGATGCAGTGGCGGTGGTGGCCCAGGCTGTGCACGACTTGTTTGAGAAGGAGAACATCACCGACCCACCACGGGGCTGTGTGGGCAACACCAACATCTGGAAGACGGGGCCCCTTTTCAAGAGGTAACTGAGGGAGTGTGGATGCCATTTTCCCAAGGGGAAGGGGCTCAAAAAGGTGGGAGCACCAGCTCACACACAGGCCCTTGGTTTGCCCATTAGTGTCTGGCACAAGTTCAGTCTATGCCATCCCAGGGGCATCTCCTTGGCACTGCTTGGAAAACTGGGATCAGCTGGGGTGATGCCCAGGAATAGAGACATGAGGCCGCGGAGCAGGCTGCTCTCTGCTGTAACGAATCCTGGAGCCATGTTTGTGGCAGCAGATCAGGGCATGTAGAGCAGGTTTGGAGCACACACGTTGCTCTCTGCAGCATGCAGCCTGGCATGGAGCTATGAATGGGTCACAGGTATCAAAGCTAATATAAGGTAATGGGCATATGAAAATGTCAGGCAATTGAGAGAAAGACTTCTGATCCCTTCTTAGTTATCCCAACAGCCACAGCAGGTGTTTTAGGTTGGCCCACTGTGTTTCTCGTTGTAGGGTGTTAATGTCCTCCAAGTACTCGGAGGGTGTCACCGGACGGGTAGAATTCAATGAGGACGGGGACAGGAAGTTTGCCAATTACAGCATCATGAACCTGCAGAACCGCAAACTGGTCCAGGTTGGGATTTACAATGGTAGCAATGTACGTACAGGCCTGGACAGGAAGGTGGGTTGAGGTGTGCTGGTGTGTCTACCCATGGCCTCATGTCTGTCTCCTTCCTCTGGCACTGACTGCAGGTCTTGACCAACGACCGGAAGATAATCTGGCCAGGGGGAGAAACTGAGAAACCTCAAGGCTATCAGATGTCGACCAAACTGAAGGTAACAGCAAATGGCAGTAAGTGCTGTGACTTCATCCACATCCTGCTGCTGCCCCCACAGCTGCCAGAACCTTCCATTCCAGAGAGGCCATAGCAGAGACACTTAGCAGAGGTGCTAGGGAGTGCTCAGAGCAGAGCGCAGCTTCCTTCAGGAGCTTCTGGTTTAGAAAAAGACAGCTGGAAATGGGATATGAGAGAGAGTGACAGAGTGGAGGCAGAAGGTGTTTGCTGTTCCTCAGAGCATGGGAGTCAGAGGGCACTTGGCACAGGTTTGCAGCGCATACAGCCAACGTAAGGCTCAGGTCTGGAACCCTTTGCTGATGAAGCCAGAAGATCAGAAGGAAATAGGTTCATGAGGTGACCACACGAGCTAACAAAGAGTAGGTGGGCTGGCTTGTCTGATCCTCATCTTGGAGAGAAGACAAATGAATGTCCCCCCATGCCAAAGTCAGATCCTGCTGCATGATTGCATGGTCCATGGAGATGGCACTGTGGCACTGTGGCATTGTGGCCATGTTTGCATGGAGAGGACAGCCCCACCACTCCCCATCCAGGTGGGGACAGCCCTGGAAGGGGATGGTGGCAATCAGGTGCTTGTGTTTTCCCCACAGATCGTAACAATTCACCAAGAGCCCTTTGTGTATGTGAAGCCCACGCAAGCAGATGGGACCTGCAGGGAGGAGTTCACCATCAATGGTGACCCTGTCAAAAAGGTCTTTTGCACAGGGCCCAACGAGACCATCCCAGGTAACTCCATCTGGCAGTGAGCACAGCAGCATCCCCAGCCCACCCGGCACATTTGTGATCCCAGCAAATGACTTTCCTGCTGCCTCATTTCTGTGTGGGCTCCAAGGCTGCTTTGAGGGATTGCACCCCATGTTGCTGCCTTCTGACATGCTCCCATTCCCTTTGCCTCAGTATGGTTTGAAACTAAAGCCACACAGTTGGCTGCTTTCCCTGGGGAGAACCATGGGTCCTGGAGGGGGTCCCTGGCAGAGGGCTGCCTCCATTTATCCCCTCCCATTTTCTCTTGCCTACAGGCCGGCCCACTGTGGCACTGTGTTGCTACGGCTTCTGCATCGACCTGCTCATCCGCCTGGCTGGTGTGATGAACTTCACCTACGAGGTTCACCTGGTGGCTGATGGTAAATTTGGTACCCAAGAGAGGGTGAGTTTTGGCAGCTTGGGGTATCACATCGTGAGTCAAAGCATGGCCAAGCCATTCTCCAGAGCAGAGCTGGCCAGTGGGAACGGGCAATAGGGCAGGAGCTGATCCTGCACTGGCTGTCTGGCAGGTAAACAACAGCAACAAGAAGGAGTGGAATGGGATGATGGGGGAGCTGCTGAGTGGCCAGGCTGATATGATTGTGGCTCCCCTCACCATCAACAATGAGCGGGCACAGTACATCGAGTTCTCCAAGCCCTTCAAGTACCAGGGTCTCACCATCCTTGTGAAGAAGGTATGGGCTGAGCTGCTTGTAGGAGGGCTGGGGTGGGCAGGGTGCAGCCTTGGTGGGTGCCAGCTCTTCTCACCTCTCTCCTTTGTGCTAGGAAATCCCCCGCAGCACCCTGGACTCGTTCATGCAGCCCTTCCAGAGTACACTGTGGCTTCTGGTGGGGCTGTCTGTGCATGTGGTGGCAGTGATGCTATACCTTCTAGATCGATTCAGGTGAGTGCTCTGTGGGTCACCCAGGGGCTGCAGATGAAGGGGAGGTGTCACATAGATGGTCTTTGGAGACAAATGTGATGGGAACAGCACCAGCATGAGGTAGATATGGTTGCAGGCCAGAAGAGGGGACATGAAAGGCTGTGTGAGGGACATATGGGCTGCGGAGCCAGGCAGGGGTGAAGAGCAGTGTGGAGTACAAGTGTGATCTCCAGGGTTCAGTGCTGTAAGGCTGCATCAGAATGCTTAGGGCATGGCAGAAAGCCTAGAGAAGCAGGATAAGGGGCATCAGAAGAGCTCTTGCTCTTGTTTTCCAGCCCATTTGGACGGTTCAAAGTGAACAGCGAGGAGGAGGAGGAAGATGCCCTGACACTCTCCTCAGCCATGTGGTTCTCCTGGGGAGTCCTGCTGAACTCCGGCATTGGAGAAGGTGTGTTGCAGCAGGCAGCAGTGCTGCTGTGCCCTGAACACTGTTGTGGACCCACAGGGACGCAAGAGGGGCCTGTGCCCCTTTCCACATGCTCTTATCTTTGCCCTGGGTCACCAGTGGAGAATGGTACAGCTCTTGTCCCTTGAGACTTCCTTGGAGGGGTACTGGGGGTGCTGGAGGGGGGGGCACACTCATGGCACAGCTGCTGCAGACCATCCTGCCCGCCTTCACCATCACTGATGGGCTCTCTTTCCTGGGGTTCTTCATCCAGCAGGGTTCAGTGCATCATGCACAGCAGCTGTGTTTTAATTTATTTGGGTAACACAAAAGCTCTTCACACAGCTGTTGGATAGGGCACATCTGAAGGTGCCATTCATCTTGTGGGAGGTGGTCACAGCTTTGGTGACCAAGTCAAGCCCTTGTTGTTCCAGTCTGAGCTCTCCTCTTTCCTTCCAGGTGCTCCCCGGAGTTTCTCTGCTCGTATTCTGGGCATGGTGTGGGCTGGCTTCGCTATGATCATTGTGGCTTCCTACACTGCCAACCTGGCTGCCTTCCTGGTGTTGGACCGTCCTGAGGAGAGAATTACGGGCATCAATGACCCCCGGGTAATGATCCCTTGCTTCATTTTCCTTTCCCTGCCCATCTCCAGGCAGAAATGCAGTTGCCTCCAGTGGGTACCTCCTGGCTTGGTGGCTGATAGCAGTTAGAGCTCTATTTAATGTGGGTCTGTGCTTGGGGCTGAGCCCCTGTGCTGACTGGGGATGGGAATACACAGGCAGGAATCAGCAGAGAAAAAGCTTGTCCAGAAACAGTACAAGGCCAGCCAAACTGCTGCCAGTTCCTGGAGAGCCTGCACTAACCAACGAGGAAACGATTCATTATGGATGAGTTATAGCTAATGAAATTGTCCCTGCGGTGCAGTCAATACTCTCAGCAGATACAAGCATGACTCAAACCCATTTCCTGCTCTGGCAAGGACAAAGCCACAGCTTATCAATTTGAGCAGCCAGGAATGAACCCCACAGCAGTGCCAACCCACTGCATCCCACACCCCACAGCATCCTCTGTCCTCAGCATCATCAGTCTCATTTCAGAGGGGGGGTTCTGTATCCTCAGTGCCATGGAGTCCCTGTCACAGGGCTATCTGTCTGTCACTGTGACCCAGGAGCATCCCCTGTCCCATCCCAAGTTTTGCAGCACCCACTATCCCATGGCATCTGCAGCTCCACTGAGGAGATCAAGATCTTCCCAGGGAAACAGATTGTTGTATGGGCTGGGTAAAACACACCTATGGGGTGAGCCAGTTTGGTTGATGCAGGACAGAAGAAATAGGAGACCTGTTGTTGTCTTTCAGCTGCGCAACCCCTCCGATAAGTTCATTTATGCCACGGTGAAGCAGAGCTCGGTGGACATCTACTTCCGACGGCAGGTGGAGCTGAGCACCATGTACCGGCACATGGAGAAACACAACTACGAGAGCGCAGCCGAAGCCATCCAGGCTGTGCGAGACAAGTGAGTGACACCTGCACTCTGCTGGGCTGGGGCTGGGGGGAGCAAGCAGGATGCTGATCCCCATCTGTAGGGCTTAACTTAGTGCTGGTAGCCCCCTCGCTGCTTCTGCAGTGACTGCAGACAAGCTGGGCTGTCCACCCTAATACCTGTCCTCTTTGGTGTTCAGCAAGCTCCACGCCTTCATCTGGGACTCAGCAGTGCTGGAGTTTGAAGCCTCACAGAAGTGCGACCTGGTGACGACAGGGGAACTTTTCTTCCGCTCCGGCTTCGGGATCGGGATGCGCAAGGACAGCCCATGGAAACAGAATGTCTCGCTGGCCATCCTCAAGTCCGTACACAGCTCTCAGCTCTCACGCTGCATGTGCTAGCATGCAAATAGCCCCGTGCCAGGCACTGCCGCCCACCCATGGGAGATATTTCCCCCCACATCCCCCAGCTTCATCTTCCCAGGGCTGTTCTTTCTGCTCTGGTCCTGCTAGGCAGAGATGCTGCAGGTCCCCTCTGGAGTTTAACTAAGGCTCTACTATCAGCATTAGCCTGCAGCACTGTGTGCCACGAAGCACCTGGTCTCGTGGATAAAAAGGGATTTCTATGTGTTAGTTTAGAAATGTCACATTCATTGAAGTGAGGAGAGTGTGGTGATGGTGATGGGAACCAGGGAGTGGAAGGAGGGGAAAATGTAGGGTGCTGTTCAGGATGTGTAGGTTCAGGATGTGTAACTACCTACAGGACTGGGGTAACATAAGAAGCCCTGAGACCCCACCTATAGGGGAGCCATGCTGAAGGATGGCAACAGGAAAAGTGGACCAGGGCCTGTGAAGCCTGGAAAGGCACAGGAGGCAGGAGCATCATGGTGGATGTGTGCTCCATCCTGCCTCCATCCCAGTGCTGTGCTGTGGGGCTGCTCCAGCCCTCACAGGGGGGATCTTGCTGGGATCTAACCTCACAGAAGGGACCCATCGCCTTGCACAAGATCCATATGTACACACACAAGCACACACCCTGTGCACACACGTCATCCATAGGCTTGCCAGCAGGCTGCAGTTATACACAGGGTCCTAGTGCAGAGGGTGTGCATCCTGGTTTGTATCCCAGCCACTTGCACCAGGTCTCCTGTGACTGTCCCATCTCCTTGTGCTTCCAGGTCCCACGAGAACGGCTTCATGGAGGATTTGGACAAGACTTGGGTGAGGTATCAGGAGTGTGATTCCCGTAGCAATGCCCCAGCAACACTCACCTTTGAAAATATGGCAGGTTTGTTCTGCAAACCTCTTTCTTCCTCTTCGCTGGGTAGCCTGCTTTCACTCAAGACATTCTCCTCTCCTGAGCTCTCCTCCTGGGCCAAAGCTCTGCTTCTTCTGGGTTTGTGCTTTCCTAGCGCTGGGAGGCTGCTGTGGTGGGCTCCCATCCCACCTCATCCAAAACAGCTCTGCAAAGCTTCCTCCACCTGCCCTGGGCAGCCTCCTCAACCCAGTGGCCGCTGTGACTGTCCCTTCCCTTCCATCCCCTCCTTGCAGTCTGGCTGAGCTGCAGCTGCTGGGGTGCAACGGGTGCAGAGGGAGGGGAGAAGCACTTGGGATGGGGTGAGAAGGGAGCAGTCTGCAGTGGGACCACCCCAAGGAGTATGCTGGGGCAGAGGGCTGGTGTGATGGTTAATGCCATGTTTTCCTCTCCTTGAGCTGCTTGGTCCCCCCCAGGTGGGCTCTCTTCTTCCAGGGGGGAAGATTAGGAGTGTCCCATGGGCAACACTGAGGGTGTGATGGAGCACTTTATTCTATTCCTTGGGTCTCAGTGTATTGTCCCACCTTGTCATTTCCAATTATCCCCGTCCCGTCTCAGCAAGCTGAGAGTGACTCAGTGCATGCTTTGCTTCACAACACACCAAGCAGCAGCACCAGAGCTGGGATTTTCTGCTGCAAACAGCCCTGGGAACAGGATCTGCCCCAGTCCATGTTGCAGCCCCCAGCAACACACACCCACCCCGAGCATTGCCACAGCAGCACCAGTGTCTGACTGCAAGGAGCCCATGCAGACACCCCACACCCACCACCCCATGCCCATATCCGTGGGTGCCCCTCTGGGACTTGGGGGGGTGGGATGGCTGGGGCTGGCAAATGCCACTTGTGCTGAGTGCGATGCAGAGAAAATGAAGTGTCGTGGTGTGATTCCCACTGCCCCCTTTAACTTTCCTGCTTATTTCAGGTGTGTTTATGCTGGTGGCTGGAGGTATTGTTGCCGGGATATTTTTAATATTCATAGAAATAGCTTACAAAAGGCATAAGGACGCGCGGAGGAAGCAGATGCAGCTGGCGTTTGCGGCCGTTAATGTGTGGAGGAAAAACCTGCAGGTAGGACAAACCGTTTTTAGAGCAAATCTCCAACAGGTGCGTTTTCCATTCCTTCACCAACTCCGTGAATGCAGAGCTGTGGATTAGCACGGGGTCCCCTGTCCCACCTCCAGTAACTCCCCTGGGTGTTACTGGGCTGCTTGTCCCCAGGGCCACACATGGCCAATGCCACCTCCCTGGGAGGTGTCGTACCCAGCTCTGTCCGGGACAGAGACCTGGTCCAAATGCCATGGTTTGCCCTTGGCAGTGCTGGGGACAGTGACCTTGCTCTGCTGGGGACCATATGTCAGAGCTGCATCTGTGGCAGCTCCTCATGAAGAATCTCTGATATGCTCCAGCCACGCTCACCAGCAGAGAAAGGAAGGGTTCACCTGCAGCTGCCAAGCATCCCTTCCCTGCAGTCCTGAGCATCCCTTCCCCATGGTCCCAAGCATCCCTGCCCCAAAGCCCTCTAGCATCCCTGCCCTGGGTCCCTGAGCATCTCATCCCCGTGGTCCCATGCTGCCCATTCCTGCGGTCTCATGCTGCCCATGTGCAGAAATGCTCCAGGAATGGAGATTTCCATCACCTCCTCTTCCCTCCCCCACCCTGGGGCTGTGGTACCCCTGCCACATCCAAAGCGATTCCAAAAGAGAGGCGGTGCATGCTCTTATCACTGGGGACAAGGACATCTGCCCCCAGAATCTCCCATCCCTGTAGCACCCCAGGTGAGAGGAGCCCAGGGGCAGCCACGTGCCTGCTGCTGGCACTGAGCCCCGGGCACGTCCCCGAGCCTCCCCTGCTCTCACCACCAGGACCACCTGGCTGCTCTCTGGGCTGTGCCCCGCTTTGGGGAAGCAAGCCTGCATTTAGAGCACCAGGCATCCTTTGGGTGGTAAAAGGCACGCAGCCCCCAATAATGGGTGCCCCGCAGAGCAGCAGGGGATGCTCAGGAACGTCATCTTCCCAAAGGCAGCAAGGGGAGCACGAGGCCGGGCTGCTACATCCTGAGAGCTCACCGGGTTCAGTTCACTGATACGAGTTTCAGAAGAGCAGTTTCTTTTTTTATTATTATTTATTCTTCTTCTTATTTTTTTTTTCCTTTGCTTCCAAAAAGCAGCAGCAGCGACGGGGTTAAGGCTGCTGGGACAGAGCACACTAGTTGAACTGCCATTTTTCACTTGCCAACCTTCTAGAAAATACTGCACTGGGTCCTTGGGCAGAGTCTGTGGGACTGTGAGCAAAGCATGCTGCCCTGTGGGGATTAACAGCCTCATGGTAAAGAGCCGTTTGACATTGTAAGACTTTTCCACAGGAGGAAACGTCAGAGCACTAGTATCTGGTACATTGCTAGAAGGTAGGCAAGTGGAAAGATTTATTTGTTAAAACAAACAAACAAAAATAATGGTTTTGGGGATCACAGTTTTGCCATGGCTATTTCCTGAGATGCCATGGAAGAAAAAGACATTTCATTCCATTCATCTTGCTTTCCTTTCCGTTTGTGCATGTCCGCAAAAGAGAGAACTGAGAAGGAGGAGCAAATGTATCCCCGAGCATGCTCTACGCACCAGCGGGATACATTTTGGTTACCCCCGTGCGGTAGCAGAGCCAGACCTGGTCACTCCGTCCCCCGTCGGCAAGGTCACACTCATTGGCACGAAAGCAATTGGGGAGGAATCGTTGTCAGCGCCCGCCGCCGAGCGCGGCCGGTCCCCACGGCTGGCTGCCCCCGCACCGTGGCGGCTGGTGCTCCCAGCCTGCGCCAACCAGGTCCGACTCGCTAACTCCAATGGCTACATTTTTCAGTTCTGTTTCTCTTTGAGTTCATCCTGACCCTGATGACATCATAGCGCTAATATGCTTTGCTTCCTCCCTTTCTTTTCCTTTTCTTCTTTTTGGTTTTTGGTTTGTTTTTTTCCTTTTCTTTTTCTTCCAGTTTCCTTTTATTTATTTCTACTTTTTTTAAATTTTTTTAGCCGGTTTTACTTTGGAAAACAACCAACCAACCAAACACCACCACCACAAACACCACCAGCAACCACGTTCGGCTTTGCACAAGCGCGTCATTTAAATTTTGGAATCCCTTTTTTTTGCAGAACACCCATACAATGACTTCTCTTTCGATGCAGCACTCTCTCTCTCTTGTGGCGCTAGGATTCAGCCTCAGAGCAGGCGCTGGTAGTGCAGGAGCAGCATCCCACCTCCCGCTGTAGGCAGGCTGGCGGTGGCGGCCAGGGGCAGGGCCAGGCAGCTCATCCCCAGGTTCTCTCCCAAGGAAGCGAGGTCAGCGCCGCAGGCTGCCGGCAGATGCCCAGGAGACGCAGGGCTGCTCCCAGAGGGGTTTCCAGCGCTGCGGACGCGAGGCCGGCCCCGTAGCTGTAGCAGCGAGGCGGCCGCGCTGTGCCTGCGGGTCACAGAGGCCCTTGGAGGACTGGGAGTGCCATCTCCGGTAGCGTGCTCACCCAAATGAAGGACATGACACGGGGCAGTATTCGAGTAGATTTAGTGTTTCCAGCAGCACACTAGAGATCTAATTGCTTATACATATTCATTTTAGGATAGAAAAAGTGGTAGAGCAGAACCTGACCCTAAAAAGAAAGCCACTTTTAGGTCCATCACCTCCACCCTGGCCTCCAGCTTCAAGAGACGTAGGTCCTCCAAGGATACGGTAAGAGGAAGAAGAACAATTCTGCCCTCTCTCTTTCTCTCTCTTTCTCTCTTCTGCCATCCCATCGACTGCCACACACTCATCCTGAAGCTGCCAGTGTACATGCATAGCTCATGTTCGTCACCAGTCAGTCAGTCAGTGAGTCAGTCAGTCATCCCGTGTTCCTTGAGGATGCTGGGATCCTGGAGGGCAGGCAGGAGGTGCTTTGGAGTCCTGTGATGAGTTGGGAGATGCAACCGAGTTTTCGTTTCGTTTCCGTTTCCTTTTTGCCTGGATGATTTCTGATGTTCCTCTCTGTGCTTTGCTCACCATACCGGTGCTGACCTCTTGAAACCAGTGACATTTTTATTTTTATTTTTTTTCTGTTCCTGAGTGTTCCTGTACCTGTTTGTCATTGTATGCCTAAAAACAATCACCCCAATTTGATTTGGGCACCGTGTCACCTCACCGAGAGCCATGCGTGTCGCATTCTCTACATGTGATTTTTGTTTGTGACTATTAGCATTCGGGACGTAGCACTCGGCGCAGTGACAGCTCTCTCTGGTTATCAGCAGCAGCATCCAAGCCGCTCTAGCAAAGAGGAGGCACGGGAGGTCATTACAGACCCAGCCTGCTTCAAACTCAGGCTTTCCACCTCACAGTGCCGCTGCTCACACGTAACCAGAGAACGTTTCCAAATAGCTGCCTCTAAAGCCAGCCGTTCCCCACTGTGCAAACGTGTCTGCTCGTGCTGGAGCTTCAGGCACGCCAGCGTCAGGTTGGGCTGTTGGTCTGTCGGACTGAGCCAGTGTCCCTCTGCATGTTGCCGTCTGTCGTACAACACTCTGCACTGTGGCTACTCTGTTGTCTTGTGTGGACGCGGGCGCTGCCCGAAATCCGCTCCCTGAGCCGCTCAGCTGCTGCTAGTGGGGTCCCTGTGGTGCACGGTGGGGATGGGGGGATGGCAGCAGGCTGGCGGGGGGGAGAGGCGTGCGATGTCGCAGGGGTCTCCGGCCAAGGCACTGCATGGAAGTGGCTGTATTTGGCACCAGGGCAGGCTCTGTCCCCAGCACCCTGGAAAATGGCCTCAGGGACAGTTGAGCCCCCTGCCAGGCTCAGCTGCCACCATCTCACGCAAAGCACTCCTTAAGGAACTCGTGCTCTCCTTGCTCTCCTTGCTTGTCCCCATACCCAACAGGGAAGAGGAGCATCCCCATAGCCTCCTTCACTCACCACGCTCCTGGAGTGGATCCTTGCCCTGGTGGTGTCCCAGCATCTCAGTGCCACAAAATCAGACCTGTGTGTATCCTCAGGCTGAGGACGGTTGGAGTAGGCTCTGGAAAGTTGGACCCTGACCAGGGGCAGGAGGCAGAGATGGGGAGGGCGATGCAGTGAGGAGAAGTTGGGGAGTGAGAAGAGCCAAGAGAAGGGACAGCTGGGGAAAGAAACATGAAGGGAAGCCCTTGGAATATCTGGAGAAAATGCCATGTTTTGTTGACTCCAAGGTGTAGAATGCCAAGGGGTCCTGGCCTGGGGCAGCCAGACGTCACAGCAAAATGGGAGCCTGGGGAGACCCGTGTCCACTGCAGGCACGTGGCCAGTGCCAGGAGAGGTGATCCCTTGCCCTGGCAACGGTTGTGCCCTTCCCCAAGTGCCAGGGGCTGGTGCCTGCCCATTCCCCCACAGTCAGTGGGGCACCCCAGTATCTTCTCCATTGCCCAGCTTCCTCCCCAGTGATCCTGGGCCTGATCCTGCTCACGGTGCAGCATTCACAGCCCCATGCCACACCAGCACAACTGTGGTAGGAGCACCCTGAGCTGCCCAGGGCCTGGGGCCACTACACCAGAGGCACCAGATGATGGCTGCCACTCTGATGACTGCTACATTTGTGGGGCAGCTATAGGCAATGAGGCCCTACTGTCTGCAAGCCTATTAAAGCCATCTGCACAGTACGACATGCCATGGCAAGGGCCCCAAGACATGTTCCCAAGGCCGTCAGGGTAGCTGGGCCACCAAGGGGTCAATAGGACCAAGATCTGAACCAAGAAGTTCCAAGGCTGAGGCTAGCAGACCAAGGAAGGAAGCAGCAGAGCAAGCTTTGTGGTGATGTTGGGCAGGCTCACTGGTGTGCTCCATTTGGCGAGCGACCAGTGGGAGGGTGCTGTCACCAGCTCGTGTCACAGCCTGCCATCTGGTGCCCCCAACTTCCACTCAGCAGCCTTGGCTCAGAGACCCCAAAGCCCTCCTGCTGTGGAACACCCCATGAGGTTGTAGCATGCGGGGTCACGTTGCCCGGGGTCCTTGTAAAGATGAGAAAGCAGTGAGGTGCTCTATGATGATGCTTGGCAGAGCCGCGGGCCCAACACCAGGTCTCAGCTGGGCAAAGCCGGAGAGCCCATGGGGCTGGAAGGCCAGGCTGACCCCAGCCCCATGGACTCTCCTGGCGAGCAAACCTGGCGGCCTTGTTTCTTCCCTTTTCGTTGTCGGGAGTTTTAAAAATGGATTCTGCTCTGCAGCCCTGCAGAATGGTCCCTCAGGAGTGCCAGAGAGACAGGCTGGCACCATGGAGCCAAGACAGCCCCGGGAAGCTGCCACCCCACTCTGAACGTCCTAGCGCCCACCATCACCCGAGCTGCACAGCCTCTCCGCGGCACATCATCCCCACCGCCCCAGGAGGAGATGCATGTGTTCCCCATAGGCAGCTCCTGCAACTCGAATAGCACTCGCAGAGCTGATGTACTGCCATCCATCGCAGCCACCCACGCTACCGCAACCCCACAGAAGCCATGTGAGACGCATAAACCACACAGACACCTTCCGAGCCGGCACATTCCGTACAGACACGTACCGAGACGCACAGATCCCTTAGCCCACACTGCAGACGTCATCAGCCCCCACAGCCCCACTGCCAGCCCGCGGGCCCCCAGGCACAGCACAGCACACGTCCCACGCCACCGCCAAGCGAGGGCCCCAAGAGCGTGGGGACGATGCCAGAACTGGTCGAGGATGGAGGGGGTGCATGGAAAAGGTCACCTTTTCAGTGAGAGATCAGCCATCCCAAAACCAAGTGCTTTTTGGCTGACACAGGACCTAGTTTTTGGCCCCGAACAACCATCCGTAGGCCAAAGACAACTATTTTTTTTTAAAGGAAAGTTGACATTTTCTACAGCAAGATTACGTTTAGCTGGAATCCTCATTTTTAATTGAAAAATAATAAGAAAAAAAAAAATAAGAGAGAAACCCCGAATTCTTCCAGAACATCTCCCACCAGCCAGGGTCTGCCATGAGAGCCCAGATTAGGTGGAAGTCATTTTTACAGACATGCTGATTTCTTGTCTATATTTTCTTCCTGATGTCATTTAAAGTTTTTGGTGCCTTCACTTCACTTCCATACCTTAACATGTTTGAGTCTCTTCTGCAGTTAATATTAATTAATTTCTTGGCTTTATAATGTTTGGTTTGGGGATAATTGCACCATCCCTGTAACATCATTTACCTTAAATTACTGATATGTGCTTCTAGCATTACTTCTACTTTAACATAGTTTTGATATGATGATTTTCTTGCTTTTCTTTTTTTTTTTTTTGCCTTTTCCTTTTTCTTTTTTTTTTCCTTTTTTTTTTCCTTTTTTAATATTAAAAGCTGCATGCATGAACTCTACAAAAAACAAAAAAAAAAAAAAAACAAAAAGTAAACGCGAATGTTACCGTGTGACAACGCTGTGATTGGAGGAGATGTGCTTTCAACCCAAAGCCCCGCTCTGTATCGCAGTTCTCCTGCCAGGCTCCCCAGGTTGCTTGGTGACGTCAGGGTCCCCCAGAGCTGTGCAGAGAGGGCAGAGCACCCCGTCCCATCCCACCCCGCCGGGCCCCCCCTTGCTGCCCCACGTCCACGTGCACCGAGGCACACACATCTGCACCCACACTGCTTTTTTCCTGGTTGCGTCAGGGTGTTGAACAAAGGACCTTTTCTTCTGCCTGTTCGGTTTTTTATCCAGAGCTCTTCCTCCGGCAGAAGCTGGCATCATCTCTTATGGGTGCCCGCCCTGCCTCTCCCCTCTCCAAGCCTTTTCCTCCTGGTGGGGCTCCAGCCCCATCCCATCAGCTTTGCTATGGCAGCTGAGGTTTTGGCTGTACTCCTTTAGAAGAAGTGTGGTTTTGGCAGACCGGCAGGATGCCACAGAAAGCTCCTCAGGGTGACAGAGCAGAATGGCAGAGCAGCACCTCCAGGGGGTAGCCAAGGTGTTGTCACTTGGCAGAGCAACAAGGGATTTCTTAGAGTCTCCATTTTGATAGCTGTTGGTGCCCTACATGGATGAGCCATCCCAAGAGATGTTCCTCACCATGTGCACCTCAAGGATGGCACCGTGTTGGTTTCGGTCCCCACCCCAGCAGCTTCCCACTTGGGTCCTTGTGAAGCACCAAATAAAGCAGGGGAACCCCAAACAGCCCACGCTGTGCTCAAGGGGCCACCAGACCTCCCCACACAGGGTAGCCACAGTGCCAGAGCCACCAGCAGAGGCAGAGGGGCCGTGGTTGCTGCCAACAAACACAGGATGCATTATATCCTGTGAAATCCTTATAAAGACCAAGGAACCCTTGGGAGCCCAGCACACCAGCAGCCCTCCTAGGTAGCATGGTGAACATCCATGGAGAGGGCTCACACAGCAGCGCATGAGACCCACCACCTCCTCCTGTCCTGGCATCGCGTTAGGTCCCCAGAGCAGCATAAAGGAGAAGTCAGCGTCACCGCTCTGCATCGGTGCCACCCACTCACTCAGGGCTTGGAGCTAGGAGGAGAGGAAGGACATATGAAGGAGGCAGGGAGGAACCAGCTGCCCATTTGAAAGCCCCTGCCTGGGGAGGAAGGCTTTTTTTTTTTCTTTTTTTCTTTTCATTGCTGTTGGAGGGGTGTTTTTGCTCTCCCTGCTGGTGGGGATGCAGCTGGGGGAGGTCTCTCCCAGGGATGTTGGCTGAGCACCCCGCTGCAAGGAGTGCAGAACCCCAAATCCAGGCCACATCTCCTGCACAGTCTGCACTTTCACATTAGCAAGTGGTGCTACAGCTTGTCACCAATCAACCACGCAGCACAGCTCCTCACCTGCATAGAAGGGTAGGCACAGCAGAGGCACTTAGGCAAGGAGGTGCACTGCCCTGGCCTCAAAGCACAGCTTGAGCTGCCACCAGCCATGCCCTGCAGCCACACGCTCAGCTGTGGGCTGGGCTGGCAGGTCACAGCTTTCTCTTGTGGCAGTCCCTAAGTGGAGGTGGGCTGGCTCCACAGGTGCCAGGCACCACGCCATGCCCCGGTGTCCTCCCCATCTGGCCATAGAGTGCATGGAGAACGTCTGCAAGGACCTCTGCACAAGGCTGGAATGTGGTGGGCAGGGGACCTCAGCCACGAGCAGATGCGGTGCCATTGCATCACCCCCAGAGATATCCCATAGGGACACAGGAGGTGCGAGGAGATGCAGGGGCGAGTGCCAGAACTGCCTAACACTCCTCTCTCTCTGTCTGTGTATTTGTGTGTTGCAGCAATACCATCCCACTGACATCACCGGCCAGCTCAACCTCTCTGACCCCTCCGTCAGCACTGTGGTGTGACCTTCTCCCCGAGGACCATCAGTCCTTGCCTGGTACAGCAGGAAGGCACAGCCAGGACTGCCTCTCAAGGGACACTGATGGGTTCTTCAGGGTGAGATGGGAGTAAAGCATCCTTCATCCATACACAGTGACTTCATTGTATATCTCCCTCCCTCCCTAGGCCTGCTGCCATACTCACACCCCAAAATGCACGGCAGAACCAGGACAGGGTTTGGACTTCACTGTACAGAGATAACCGCTCCCAACCAGTGCTGTTGTTGATCAGTATTGCCGCTGACTGGCTGCGTGCGAGGGGAAAGGACTTGGAAAGCACGTGGTGCCTGCTGTCCCGCCGTGACAGGGAAGAGCTGGTGTCGGGCTGCAGCCACGTACTTGGCTTTGCAGGCTCTGGGTTCTCTCAGATCCCAGAGATGTTCTCATGGAGCAGCTGGGGACTGCTGCCATGTGGTGATCTGCCACCTGCACAGCAGGGCTGGGAGATGTGCACGCTTCTCGTGGCCAGGGGATGAGCGTGCATTCCTCTCCACCAGCCCCTGCTCAGTGCCCGTGGTACAACCAAATGTGATGCCCTGGAGCTCCCAGCCAAGATCCTGGTTTCCCATATCTGCACACAAGGCATCCCCAGGGCCTGGCTGTGGCCAGCATGTAACTCTCACACTGTAGCTGACCTGACCAGGAGACAAACAAGGCAAACTGAGTGCCAGCTCAGCAGAGGGCGACTAAAGAAGACGGCTCAGAGCTACCCCACCCCATGCCCCAAGCTCCTACAGGTGGGTGCATCAAGCGGCCGTGGGCTCTCCAGCACCCAGGAAACACTGTCCAGGTTGGGGATGAATGTCTGCAGAGTGCGCGTGAGCAGCGAGGGCAGAAAACCCACCTGCAAGATGGTACCAAGCCCCTGTGGTGAGAAGCACCTTCTCCTTGCCCCAGCCAAGCAGGTGTGGCAGACAGGGCTGGCAAGATTTTCAGGTGGCAGCTGGGGTCTGTGAGCATCATCCCACTGACTGCAGTGGCTCCATCAAGTTCATCTCACTCCAGCTGAGAAATCAGGCCCATTTGACTTTATACGTCAGTGTAACATTGATACCAAGTTTTTGCAAGAGCTCAGTAAAGTCTAGACTGGATTGTGGAGTGGTTTATTGCTGCGCCGTGTGCCTCCGTCTGTTTCTGCCTCCAGGCAGAGCTGGCAAGAAGCCCTGTGCTGAATCAGGGCCTCACCCAGCACTGCTTCAGGGCTCATGGCAAAAAGGTGGGAGGACAGGGAGGGATGGAGCAGGGAGAGGGCCAGGAGCTGCAGGAAGGACTGGGAGGAGTGAGGCGTTCCTACTCTGGGATGCCAGTATGGATGGAGGGTGGAGGGAGCTGAAGGCACCGAAAGACACAAGGAGGTAAATGGGGTGCACTGAAATGCACGCAAAGGGGCAAGAGGGGGTGAGCTGGAGGAAAAGGATCAGCAAAAGGCCCCCTCAGCCCCTGGTGGCCCTGACTCAGTGACCCCCACTGCTGACAGCTCTCCTCCAGGTCTGGGGTTCCTTGCGTAGATGCTGGTAAACGACCACGATGGAGCCTATCAAGGTACAACAGAAGATGCTGGCCAGGAAGGAGAAGGGCCCGATGAGCAGGAAGGCAGTGTAGTGCTCGGCCGACAGTGGGACCTTCTGACACTGCTGGAAGGAATCGTTCCTAAAGGCCATGATCGGGTACGTGCTCAGCGACTCTGGGAACATGCACAGGAGAGAACTCCTCTCTGGAAGAGAGAAGTGGTGGTAGTGGGCACATGAGGCTGTGGGATAAGGCAGGCAGGACAGGACTGTGGGACACGGGAACAGGGCAGGAGGATGGACTGCAGGGCCAGGCTGGTCAAAGTGGCACAGAGCAGGGCTCAAAGAAAGGAAGTGGGAAGGGTCCCACACTCATCCTATACCCTGGGGAGTGGGATGGGATGGGGAGGTGGGCACAGAACTGGTCAGGATGGGGTCAGGCAGGTTGGGGAACGGTTTTCTGGAGGCAGCAGTGAGCAGACAGTCTGGGGATGGCACTGAAAGCCACACCAGTGGAGGTGGATGGGAAGGAGTGGGAGGAGAGACCTCACCAGCAGATCAGACCCAGACTCGTGAAAGCTAAAAGCCTTGATCAAGCCAAGTGTGATGTCCACCCCACAGGTGCCCATTGTCCATCCTTGCCCTCCCTCTGTCAGGACTACAGGGGAAAGTGCTGGGTGCCAATGCCCACTCCAGCACTCTGGGCAGTCCCTGCTGGTGAATCAGGAGCAGCCACCAGGATCCAGATCTGAGGACAAATCCACCCAAATGGGGCTGGCTCTTGGGAACCTTGCAGCACCCCCAGGAACCCCAAACCCTGCACCTACAGCTTGGCAGCTGATGGGGGAGCCCAGCAAGGATAGAGCAGATGGGGGTGTGGGGACACATTTCCCTGGGCACTCACCTGGCACTTTCTCCCTGTTGTGTCCCAGCCAGCGCCAGAGGGGCAGGATGCTGCAGGAGCACATCCAGGGGTTCCCATTCAGGAAGATCGATTGGAGCTGGGGCAAGGCACGCGGCACCCCTGCCTCCAGTTCCTCCAGCCTGTTGTAGCCTAAGTTGAGTACAGACAGGCTGGTGAGGGGCAGGAAGGTCTCAGGGCTCAGCACAGACAGGTAGTTGTCACTGAGGTCCAGCTCCTGCAGCGCCCCGAGCCCCAGCAGCGCCTGCCGGTGGATCTTCTCCAAGCGGTTATGAGACAGGCTGAGCCGCAGCAGCACCGGCAGGGAGGAGAAAGCACGGGCCCCGAGCACGGTGATGAGGTTGTAGCCGAGCCAGAGGGTGCTGGCATTGGTGGGCAGGAGCGGAGGCACCTCGTGCAGGGCACGCTGGCGGCAGTCCACGTCCCCTGCCCAGCAATAGCAGGTGTGGGGACACGCCGGAGCAGGCAGCGGGCACAGGAGAAGGAGTACAGCCAGCAGGATGCTGGGACCCCTCCACCTGCCCATGGCTGCCCACCCACGCGGTGAGGGCTCCCTAGTCCCTGGCATCGAGGTTGCCCCGGGGCAGGATGCCCAGCACCCCTCACCTTGCTCAGCCACGCGTCTCTGCCTGGCACCTTTGGGTGCAGTGAGCAGCTGGATGTGCCCGGCTCCCAATAGCTGCATGCATTCCCCACTGCACGCTGTGCTCTCCTCGGGGTGGAGCTGCACTTTTCTTAGCAAATATTTTTGCAGTGATGCTTGCCCTGGCAAGGTGCGGCCGTGCCCTCACCCCTCCCCTTGCCAGGCACTGCTCCAGCCAGGTAAGCAGCCAGATCTGTGCTGTCCATGGTTAACTGCTTGCGTGCACTGCAGGCTGAGGAGGGGCAGAAATTGATCTTCCTGCCTCTGTCCTGCACACAGGATGCACAGAGGACCCAGGGCAATTTACCTGGCAAGGGTGGGACAAAGCATCAGTCATATCAGCAGAGGCCCTGCCAGATGTCCCCACTGGGCAGCCCTTGGCTGGGCTCTGCTTTCCCTGGCAGGGGACTGGCAGATGGGGCAGGGTGAGGAGAGCTGGGATGTGACCTCCACCTGAGGTGGCACAAGGGAGGTAGCTGTGCCAACTGCTGCCACTTGGAACATGTTCATCCTGGCAGTGCTGGCACCGGAGGGCTCAAAGTCTGCCCCCACCCTGTTTATACCTACTCTGGTTTCAAAGCCCCACAGCAGGTGCCACAGGAGGGAGGTTCTAGCTCCCCATGCCTCAGCTCCTGTCAAGGACCCAGGGAACCCCAGGGAACCAGGGGATCTTATGCCACCCATCTCAGCAATGGATTGGAGGTATCCTTATGGCTCCTTTGCCATTTGAGAGCCGGGAGACCTCCTGCCACCCCTGCAGAGCCTGCATCCCCAGCCTGATCCAGGATGTTCCCAGATCCGGGGCAGGAGCGGCAGGCAGACCGGTTTATTAATAGCCTCAAGAGGAGCTTTGGTTTGTTTATCTACCCTGCAGCAAACTCAGTGTGCTGCATTAATCCCCATCTGGAAATAATTCAGAGGAATCTTCTAGCCCAGCCCAGCCCAGCCCAGCCCGGTTAGGGCACAGCCACGCTCCACAGGGCCCTGCAGCACCCACCCATGTGCAGCACCCTGGGATGGATGCAGATGTGAGTTTTCAGGGACGCAGTGCACTCAGAGTGCATTGCCCAGCGCACTGAGGCGCGAAAATCATCAAGAAAAAGATTACGAGGTTGTTTGTCAGAGCTCTCCTCCCACTGCCACTCTGCAGCACACTCCACTGACAAGTGGCAAAACGCATCTTCAGCAGCAGGTCTTGCACCCCAGCAGTACCACCACCATCCCTTCACTATCCCTGTAAGTCCCCTGCTGGACACCAGGTTCCCAACACCAACAGCAGCGTGGAACTTTGTGTCCCTCTCACTGACTCCTTCTCTGGACAGGGAACACAGCATCTGCCAGTCCCCATTCCCACCTGGGGCTGCACCTCATGGCAATGCTTCCTTCAGAGATTTTGGGCTCTGGGCATCCCTGTGCTACAGCAGTGCTAGGGCCGTGCTGGCTGGCAGTGGTCTTGAAGGCACTGTACAAAGGGACTGAAATTGAGTCCGCAGCCAATGGGCCAAAACCATTCCCAAAATGAAGTGATGAAGATGCAGATGCCTGGACTCTGCTGGTCACAGCTCGGGGCTCCAACTCTCCTACGACAAGTGACACCAAGTGGCAGAATTGTGAATGTGCTGCGCTCACATTGGGATCTTGCAGCTGCAATCCTGGCACCTGGTGCAGGGCAAAGCGTTCAGCTCTCAAATGCTGCCGTCACCCCACAGCAGACGCACGGCCGGCAGCAGCCACGGTGCGGGAACGGTGCCCGGGTCTCTGCGTCCTGGCACAGCCCCAGCGGCTGCTGTGTGACCGGAGGCTCCTTGCACAAGCCCTTGGTGGCCACGTCCTGCAGGGAGCGTGTGGCTGCCCGGGGATGCTCCTTGTCAGCCTTGACGCGGAGGAAAGTGGCCAGGTCGAGGTCGAGCATGGTGACACCGCCTCGTGGTGTGGGCGTATTTTGGCGGCACTGTGGGCAGGGGATCCAGCGCTGCTCGTTGGCGACGGTGTCCAGGCGCTTGAGGCAGGCCTGGCAGAAGGTATGGCCGCAGTAGAGCCGGCGCGGCAGCCGGACACACAGGTCATACGAGGAGTAGCAGATGATGCACTCGAGCTTCTGGCTGCCCCGGCTCAGGGTGCGCGTGTGCACCTCGGCGCTTGGCCCCCTGTCCTCTGCACAAGGGCTGCCACCAGCCTGGGACATGCTGGGAGGGGGGATGAAAATGTGTCAGTCCTAAAGCTGGGGAAAAGAATCAGCATGTAACCGAACTGCAGAAAGCAGCTCCATGCAGTTGGAGTGGCTGTGGGTCCCTGGGGCTACCGGGGCCCTGCCCTGTGGTGGGCTCTGGGGTGCCCACATGCGTGGGGCTGTGCTATCCTGTGTCCCCTCTGTGAGCTGTGCTGAATGCCCCTTCCCTCCCAAAGGGTTTGAGGGTGGACAGATCCCAGTTGCCTGCATGGGGCTATGGGTCAGTGGGCACCACGGAGCATGGAGGAGGTGGGAGCTGTGCACTGAGGGCCAAGCCATGCCACAGCCCTGCTCCATGCCAGCCCTGGAGCACTGTGCCATGGATACCAGCAGCAGGGAACATGCAGGTTGACAGGGAGGAACTTGGGGGTCCAACATCATCTCAATACATTTGCAACCCTCTCCCAGGGACCACCAGGACCCCACTTCCTCTCTAAAGAGGCATTTTGATCCACGTGGGCACCCCTTCTTCCCCCATTCCTGTCCCCCATCCCTACCTGGATGCTCTCCTCCCCAGGTCCTCAGGGGAGGTGGTAGAGGGGCTGCACCATCCCAGGGGGCTGTGGCACTCCTGGGAGCAGCATTGGGTCTGGCAGCCACGGGCAGCTGTGTGGTGTGAAGGAGCTCACCTTTCAGGGGCAGACAAGTATCAGATCTGCTCCTGGAAGCCAAGCCTGGGAGATCGGGTTACGAGCACCCAGATAACAAAACCCTCTGAAATCTAAGCCCTGCCTCTCTTCCCGGGAGCATTTATTAGCCACCTGCTCTGCCTCATTAGCAAGAGTAACTGCTCCTGTGAGAACAGGCAGAAACACTGGGAGACATAGGCTGTGCCTGAGCAGCAGCAAAGTCTTCCCCATCCTCATCCGGGCACATCTGGGCAGATGTCAGCCAGCTGAAGTCCCGTTGCCCTGCGGATGCTCTGGGACATGCATGGGGCAGCTGTCACCAAAGGGTGAGGACAAGGACAAGGGCTTGGGGGGCTGGGTCTGCTACAGGGAGAACCACGGCTTCTGCTTGGCATGTGGGTTCCATGTGCAGGGCAGTACTGGGAGACAGTCCCTGTTCGGAGCCTGGAGGTGATGGCTGCGAGAGGAAGGCCAGCAGGGGGGTGAGGAGGACTGAATTGGGCAGGAACTGGCAGAGCAGTGGGGAAGGAGTGTGGCACCTGAGCTGTGCTGGGTGTCCAGTGTCCTTGCTGACCACGGAGGGGCAGGTGGCACAGCACAGCTCTGCTGGTGGCAGCAGCTCAGAGATGCTCAGTGTTGGCCAGGAGCAAGGGGACACCGGCAGGCCGGCTCCCTGGAAAAACCACTGAAGCACAGGCAGGAGCCCGCAGCACTTCTGCCTGCGGGCAGGAGAGGGCAGCAGGCAGCAATGCAGGCAGGAACGGATTCCTAACCTGTTCCCACGCTGCCATAGCGGCAAGTGCCGGGGTGGGGGGAATCGAGGGGGTTGGGGAAGGGGGTTAAGAGAACCAAGAGCCTCATGGGGCTCTGCAGGAAAGCCCGACCCTGACCCCCGAGCTCGGGAGCAGGACAGCACGGCAGCTTTGGGGTCGAAGCGGCCATATCCTGACGTGTCACCAGCAGCACCCACCGCATGGGCTCCCACTGCCGGGACCGGCTGGGGCACCCCAGTGCTGGCAGCCAGGGCAGCGCCGGGTGTACAGATGGGCAATGGGTCGTTCAACAGCCTGGGGACGGATGGGCACCTGGCAGCTTGGGGATGTCCTGCATGTCCCAAAGCTGGCAAGGAGAGCTGGCTCAGGGGGATCCCTTCAATAAGTGCCTGCACAAAGGGGCTGTGGAGTCTCTGAAGCCACCCGGTCGTGGTGCTGGGCATGCTGTGCTGGAGCAGGGGTGGGACCAGATGGACACAGAGCTGCCTCCAGCCTCAGCCCTGCTGTGATTCCTCCAGACTGGGACATATGGGACCTGTGGGCAGGGCCTGGGTGCTATGGGCACACCGAGGGACACGCTGCCTGAAATCAGCTCAGCTGTGTGTGCCCTGCAGAGATACCCAAACCTGGGCACAGGGCAATGAGCAGCAACCAGTGGGTGGGAAAAGTGTTTATCTGTTCCCAGCACTCAGCTGCAAACTGTCCCCGGGAGCCGTTGGGACCTTTGGCACTGCAGAACAGGGAGAGGCCCCATCTGCAGAGTGCAAAGGTCTGGTGCAGATGAGCCAGAGCTGCACATCACCACCCACACCGCACCCAAATGGGACAGCAGCACCCTCCCTGCACCCAGCACCCTGCCAACACCCCACCTCTATAGAGAAGTGCCCCTATACCAACGCACAGAGCACAAGAAATAAGTAAGAGGAGCTGGGAACCGTGGTGCAGTTGGAAAACTGTGACCTTATTGCTGCTGAAACATGGTGGGATGGTTCGCATCACTGGAATGCCACCGTTGAGGGCTATAAGCTTTTGTAAAGGGACAGGCGAGCTGGGAGGGGTGGGGGAGTTGCCCTCTGTGTTGAAAAGAGGATAGACTGAGACTAGTTGCCTCTGAGAAACAGTCAGGAACAGGTGGAGAAACTGTGGGTTAAGATTAGAGATGGGATGAGTAAAGGACAGCTAGCGGTCAGGGGCTGCTGCAGGACCTGTGATCATAGGGAACTTACTGCCTAAACTTTCTTGCTTCAGCTGCAAGAAGTGCCGTACTCAGAGGCTCTCATCCTGATGGGGGATTTCAATCACACGGATCTCTGCTGAGAAAACAACAGCAAGCTGTAAGCAATCGAGGGGACTCCTGGAATCCATTGATGATAACTTGGACAGAAAGACCAGAGGTGAAGCATTGCTGGACCTGGTGCTCAGCAACACGGAGATCATTGAAGACATGAAGATGGGAGGCAGCCTGGGCTGCAGCGGCCATGACCTGGTTGACTTCATGATCCTGAGGAATGTGGGCCTGGCAAAAAGTGGGGTCAGAACCCTGAAATTCAGGAGGGCCAACTTCAGGCTGTGTAAGGAGTTGTTGGACGAGATCTCCTGGGAAGAAGCCTATGATTCTATGATTCTGTGTTCTATATTTCTATGATTCTATGGAATTCATGATCCCATGAACTCAGGCAGCACCCATTGGCCCCACTACCAGCATCACCCAAAGCCCCACATGGCCATCCCAGGGTCCATCCCCAAGCCCTCCTCTGCCCATCCCACTCCTCTCAGCCCTCCCTCTGCCTTCAGCTTAATCATTGCCCAGCGGCTGGCAGGCAGCGTCCTGCCATGTTCAGCCCAAGGTTACACGGAGCGAAGGGCAGCAGTGACACACAGTGCTGCTGAATGGCAGCAGTGACACACAGTGCTGCTGAATGGCAGCAGTGACACACAGCGCTGCTGAATGGCAGCAGTGACACAGTGCTGCTGTGGGAGCCAGGCTCTGCCCCACGGCGCATCCCCACATGTAGGCACAGTGTGTCACCAGCGTGCCACCGCCTTCACACTGCGGGTGGGCTCTGGGTGGGGAAGGGCTGACAGCCAGGACAGGGAGCCCACAAAGCAAACACGGGTGGGAGGGTCAGCTTGTTTCTGTGTCAGCGCTGCTCGTCTCCCTGTCAGCACCGCCAGTGGCCAGACAAGAGCTCCTTGTGCAGGATGTGTGTGGAAGCACATCCCTGCCAGCATGGCCCTGCGAGAGGCAACACCCTCTGGCACCCATCAGCGTGGGATGTGGGCCAGGTGGAAGAGCCAAGCTGGCAGAGCCCATCCAAGTCCTCTGCCTCTCTAGCCCCAGAGGTCTTGGGGTGATGGGAACAGAGTAGTGGGAAACAAGGGGTAGTGAGAACCTGAGGGGTGGTGAGCCGCTGGTGCTGGTGGCCTCCCAGGAGTCACAGCCAACCCAGGCAGTGCCATGAAGGTCCCCAGCTGCCCCAGCCAGGACCCCAGCCCTTCCCCAAAGCCGAGTTCTCTCTTTCCAAGGGCCCAGATAACACAAAGAGCAAGGTCAAGCACTGGGCAGTATCCCCAGCCTGGCAGCAGCGGGCTGTGCTGGAAGCAGCCAGGAAGGGGGACGCTGGGGGGAGGGTCTGGCACCAGAGAGATGGGGAGCTCAGCCAGCAGTGAGGGAGTTAAGGTCTGGGGAAAGGCGAGGGCTGCGTGCCCCCCACACTGCACTGCAGGGCCCAGCTGGAGAAGCAAGAAGTAACTTGAGGATCCCGGAAAAGCAAGGGCAGAGGGAAGAGGCGTACCTTGGCAGGGCAAGAGGTGGCTGTCATTTATTTGTGGTGCGCTGAAGTCATCCGCTCACACCCGCGCTTTTTCCAGGCCCCTGCCCCATCCCCACAGCCTCCACGAGTGCTTACGCAGCTGCCCCAGGACAAGGGCTGGTTTGTTCCCCAGCCCAGACCTGAGTGCTGAGCTGCCCTGGTGTGCTGTAAGGAGGGCAGTGGGCCCCGTTCTCAGTGCTCAGCAGTGGCAGAGGGCTGAGGATGGTGCACTGGCAGCTTCACATGGCACAGCAAAGGATCCTGGCACCCCAGTACTGCACTGTGCCAACACTGCTCCGGAGTGCTGCCAGCACTCAGCTGTGCTTTGTCTGTCTGTCTCTCCTGCCTCCTTCCCTCTGTCAGGCGGGCAGCATGGTAAGGAGAGGTGATACCCCCTGAGCTCATCAGTGCAGCACTCTGTGACACTGCATGGGGATGCTGCTGGGAGAGGGCAAGGTGTCCCAGAACCAGCCAGGAATGCCCCCCTGACCCCTCCGCACTGGTCCCCAGACAGGGCAGAGTGGGAAGCTCAGCTCAGCACCACCCCCAGTGTGAGCAGTTCTCAGTGGCATCCACATTGGCACACATTGTCCCCAGGGTCCCTCGGTCTATGTTGGGACAGCAGATCCATCCTTCTCCCCCACACTCCACTCTGAGCTCTCAGGATGCTGCAGGTTTCCATCACCGGCACATTTGACTGCACAGCTCATGGGTGAAAACCAGACAATATCACCTCCCAGCAGCCAGAGCAGGTGATGGGGCAGCAAACTGGGGTGCCCAGTCCAGGTGGCCACATCCCTGCACGTCTCACCTGTCCCCTTAGGAGACAACACAGCAGCACTTTCTGCAGCAGGGGCAGCACCTGCGGCAGCCGCTCCTCCTGCCATCTTCATGCCCATGGCCCTTGGGTGGCTTGTCCAGGGTGACAGTGTAGAAGGAGTTGGGTGATTCCCCATTGGGCATCTTCATGCTGGCATAGGGATTGTAAGGCCGGGACCAGGACTTCTCCGTGGAAATGGGCTGCTTATCCCAGCTGCCTGCCTGCTCCTCTGTGCTGTGCGCGGGCACGACGGCGGGGTTGGCAATGACGGTGGGTGATGCAGGCTCGTCCTCCAGGTAGCGAGTGATGAAGCTCTGCTGGAACTGGGACCGTGGGATGTTCACGCTGGCGTAGGGGTTCTCCAGGGTAACACCGCGATCCATGTCCCCGTCTCTGCCTGATGGCAGCGCTCAGTCCCCACCTCCTGCAAGGCGGGGACCCCATGAAGCCAGGGCACGGGGGGACCGAGGGGTTGGTACCTGCGGGCACACTGGGCAGCAGAGTGCTCCCATCTCCCTGGCAGCCCCACAGGAACCCAAAACCCGTCCGTATGGCCCTCAGAGCTGGGGGACGGCGAGGGGGACACCTGGGCAGAGCCACGGGGGCAGGCAGGGTGCTGGGGCCAGGAGGGGCAGGTGGGGCGGTTGCTTCGGGAGAGCGAGTCTGGGAGAACGGGGGGAGTTAGAAGAGAAGGAGGACAAACGGGTGGAGGGAGGGGACAGGACGGGTGGCAGGAAAGGGAACGGGGCAGGGGGCCGGGGCGGGGGGCAAGCGGGGAAGGCGGGGCGCGGGGCAGGGGCTGCCGGTACTCACCGAGCCGAGCGGCTCCGGCCGGCTGCGCGGCGGTTCTGCCCCGGGCTGCGCTTCCTCCTGCGGCGGCACAGCACGGCCCGCCCCGGCCCGCCCCGCCCGGCCCCGGCAGCCGCGCTGGGCACTGGCACGGGCAGCGGGCAGGGGCACTGCGCACCGCACCCTCCGCACCCCGCACCCCGCACCCCGCAGCCCTCCCTTCCACGCTCCTCCTGCTCCCAACCCCCTGAGCGCAGTCTCCCGCAGCCCGGAGGTCTCTTGCGCCCTGCCTGGCTGCGTCCCTACCCAGTGCCAGGTCCCCACTGAGGTCCCTGTCCCTGTGGGTAAGGCGGTGAGAGTGGCACAAACCAAACAGGCTGGATCAGAACTGTCTGCTGTAGAGAGATGGACATTGGGCAGGATACAGGCAGTTCTGTGGTGAGACCTTGGCTTCATATGAGCTGGTACCCACTGAACATTTTCCCCGATGAGTTTGGGGGGCTTTAGCCTGTGCCTGCCCTCAGGGCATCTTTAGAGAGTGAAGCACACGGGGAGGGTGGATGAGAGGCACAGCTGGCGTGAAGCTAGGGACTTCTGGACCAGAAGTGCTGCAAGAGGAGATGCTGATTTCCAATGTCCTGTTTGTCACCTGTGGGTCCCGAGTGAGCGTTTCGCTGCAGGCTGCAGGACTCTGGGCTGTGTTCCTATGCACTACATCCACGTCAGGTGCTTGGGAAGAGATGTCCCATCCCCAGCCATGGGCACAGCTCCTGTCCCGTGCTGCCTGCAGCCCCATGGTTTCTCCTGTGCCAGTGGCCAGACACTGAGGTAGCACAGGGCCACTGTAGGTCCCCCAGCTCCAGCCGCGTGCTGCCCCCTCCGAGACTCGAACTACGTTTCCCACAGCACTTTGCAAAGCGAACTGCCCCCTCCTCCGGGTTCTGCGGGACAGAACTACGCTTCCCAGCTGGCCCCGCCAGGCAGAGCCGCGCGCAGAGCGCCGGGATCCACAGCGCCGTGTGAGTGGGGCTGGGAGGATCCGGGAGCGGCGGGACCGGGTGCGGAACCCGGGGTGGACTTTGGGATAGCTGCGAGGTCGGAACTCTCCAGAGCTCTAGCAGAGCCCGCCCGGCTCCGTGCCTCAGTTTCCCCCCAGCGCGGGGACCGGGAGGCTGCCGGCACTGCGGCACCCAGCGTTGGGTGGGAAGAACCCGCAGCTCCTGATGGCAGCGCGGAGCTGTGTCCTCAGGGAAAGGCTCCTGTGTTTTTTGAGATGTAGGCTTAAAAGTCCACGACGCAGCGTCCTGCCTGCCGCCCCGCTGCCCGCTGTGTCGCTGCTCGCACGGGCGGTGTCGCTGCGGGACCCGGCAGCAGCTGCCCTGCGCTCTGCCCCAGCGCCCCGCTCACGGCTCCGCTCACCGCCACCTGCGGGGGTCCCCCTTGCCCGTCCTCTCCCAAGGGGTCTCAAGAGCGAAGATGCCGTTGTAGCGCTTCGGAGAGCACTGCAGCCTCTGTGGTCAGCGGGCAGCCTTCGCCCGAAGTCCGCCCCCCTGTCCCGCTGTCCCTCCGTGGCAGCTGGCAGCGCCGGGGGATGCTCTGGCCCAGCCCACGCTCTCCCGGATAATCTCGTTGCACGCAGCCTCCGGCGCCGGCTCGGCTCTTTGCAGCCTCCGGAAGCCATCTCAGCCCTGTCTGCTGCTCTCCTGCTCCAGACCTGGCGGCCTGCTGCTTCCCAGCCTCCATTTACCAATGGGAGATCTGGTCTTGTGCCAGCTCTGTCTTTAATCCCTGCAAGGATGCCCGACAAGATGAGGGCTTTACTCTGTCTGGGCAGGCTGGGGTGTAAATGGGAGGAAGTAGAGCTGATCTTGCTTTCTTCTGGCAGATGCTGAGAACCTGGCGGAGGAGGAGGTGGAGGTTTTCACGTGCTGAGAACCACAGGGTCATGCTGCTGGAGACAGAGCGGGGTGGCAGTGATGATCCTGGGAACAATGGGGAGATCCCAAAGCATCTCCATGGCAGAGGGACCCTATAAATGCCATGAGCACAAGGGAGACTCTGCAGGTGGGCACCAGCCTGGGCACCCTGCCCTGACCCCATGGGAAGCACATCACTCCTTTGGCCACCACGTCATTCCCTAGGAGGGCAATTGAGAACAGAAAGCCTGGATCTGCCCTTGGCAGCATCCAAAAGCATCACTCCTCTTCCTGTCCCCAGAACTGGTTCATCCTGTGGCAGCCACGAGGCAAAAGCCTTCAATGTCTGTCCAGCACTGTGCAAGGGACAGACACTGCCAGCTGGGAGCTGCAGCCACGCACCTGGCACTTACTTTGCACATATGGAAATGATGGGCAGGAGCTCTGAGCACTGGACCCGGCTGTGGTTTGGGACTGCTGGGATTTGGGACCAGGCTTGCTGCAGCCGATGGTTGCTTAGGAACTGCACACTCACAGCAAGCAAACGGCCGAGGAGAAATAAGGCGTGTGATCACTGCAGAACTGCTTCATTTTCTGCAGCTGTTGGCAGAAAAAAAATGCAGCTGAAAGGCAGAAACCAGCCCAGGTCCTGGGCAAGGTGCTGGAGAGGAGACACCCCGAGGCAGCCCCACTGGTTGCAGGTTGCTGCTTATTGTGTGCCAGCTCTCACTCTGCTGCACGGCCCTGCATGACCAGCTCTGAGCTTTATGGTGCTTTTTTTTCACAAACACCAGAACCTACAACGATCTCACAGGACACCTCACTCCACCCCAGCCCTGAGGGCCATCATGAACCCTCTGTCAACCCCAGAACACCACAGGCAGTCCCACCACTGGGTATCCTTCCCCTGGGGACAGCACTCAGGGCTCTCAAAGCCACCAGACCTGCCCAGCACTTTGGACCGGCACCGCATGGGTCAGCCCCACCTGGCCACCTGCCGGCTGTCCCCACACAGGAACCGGTCCAGCAGCCGCTTTCCTTATCACTGCCTGCACCCGTGTGCTGTCCCTTTCCCCCGTGGCTCCCAGCCCAGCTCACATGGGGGCTTGGCAGCAGCACAGGGAAACTTGCATTGTGGCTGCCCACTGTGGCCGGGCTGTGGGAGAAAGCAAGGATTTCCTGGCCTGGAGCAAGTCCTTCCCGTCTCCTCCCTGCAGCCCAGTGCTGGGGCTGGGAAGCTGCGCAGAGGCAGCAAATGGAGCTGAGGTGCTTTGATCAGCATCACACTCCAGCACCCACACGGTGTCCCAGCAGCTCTGTCCGTGCACAAAATTCCTAACTGGGGGGAGGTGGGGATGGGGCTGCTGCGGGGTGGCCCCACAGCATTGCAGTCTTGGCAAAAGCCCGCTTGGGGAAGCAATGCAGGATGGGATTTGGGTCCCTGGGCTGTGGCTGCCATCCCTCAGTCCAAGCTGGGAGCAGCCCGGAGTGCTGCCAAGAAGCATTTGTGCACTGGAAAATGGCCCTGAGAACCCCAGCTGGGGACACCTGGCCCAGCAGCTCACGTGCACGGCCACAGGCCTCCTGCTTCAAATGTCAGTGGTCTTCTGAGCTGAGAAATCGCTTCCTGCAGACAGAGGGGCCAGGCGTGCTGCTGGCAGCGGCGCTGACACACAGCCATGCTCAACCACTTTTGGTTTCACTGTGAGCAGCTGTGCACAGCAACGCTGTGGCCTCGTGGTTCAGCTGTGCCACAGCCACATGGAGATGTCACATCGGCTACAACCGGGGACGTTTTTAGGTTGTTTCCTGTTATTTTTTCCATGATGGGGAATTCCACGTGCTGGGGACAGCCTCAGTGGGAATGACTGTCACCTCTGTGCTAACCCAGTGCCTCTTAGAACTTTGCCTTTGCTCCACCAGTCCCTGCTCTGGGGACAGCATGGGGACACCACCACCCTGTCCCCAGCAAAGAGCTGGGCTGGAGCAGGGGCACTGTACCCATGGGAAAGCATTGGGCCCACTCAGCACCCAGCTCCCAGCCAGGCCCTTGGCTCCGGCTCGCTCTCAGCAGAGCTCTGCTTTCCGTCCTGCCGCCCGCTTGTCCTCGCTCGGCTCAAACAGTCCCCGTTTGTTTGGCTCTCACTGCCGGCTGGAGCCGGGGCCGCGTGCCGGGGCTGCCTATGCACAAGGGCCCCTTGTTTGCTGCTGCTCACCGGCATTCCCCCTCCTCGCTCACCCCTCGCCTGCTGTAGCAATTATCCCAATTAGCCGTGCCCCTCCCTGCTGCGGGCTGTGCCGCAGACCCCCGTCCTTCCCTCTCCGTGGTGGTGGCATCAGCACTGCTCCATGCACAGGGACATCCCCTGTGTCACCACCATGGGGACGTGGGCACCTGGGATGGAGCTTCTTGCTTGGGGTGGGATGTGGGGAGTTGTGCCAAATTCCAGTGTCTGGAGGCCGTGACTCCCTGTATGCCCTAGTCTGAGGATGAGCATGGCAGGGCCTGGTCCTGCAGCTGCCAGCCCTGAAGCACTGACAGCCCCACATCACGCTGGTTTCCATCCTGTCCCAACCTCAGGCAGGCAGCATGAGCGCAGCCCGATGCCTTTCTCTACACCACATGCCACAGCTGTCACCTTCCTCCCACGGCTGCCGGCCTCACAACACGCATGGCGGGCGCATGAAATTTCCACTCACCAACACAGGCTGGTGCTGTGGCTTCCCCCAGACATTCCCATGCAACAAGGCCATCTTCCCCTCCAGAGCCCTGGGGCGGTGCTGGGGGTCCCTGGGCAGGAGCACCCCCAGGTAGGGCAGGGCATGGCAGGGCATTTATTCCTGTGCCCTGGCAATGTGCATCCCCTGAGAATATGGGCAGGCAGACCTCACATCTTCTGCTCATGAGCTGTAGGGTGAGCAGAGCCCCACTGCACGGTGGCAGCGTGGGGCTGAGACCCCTCTGTAGGACCTCGCTGCGGTCATGCCAGGACGCAGCACTGCAGTGCAGGCATCAGCAGGCAGTGTGGTGCTGCTGGGATGGCTGCAAGCAGCCCGTCTCGTGCTGACAGCAGCCCTGGGCTCCCAGGGTTGGAGCTTGGCGACTCGAGTCAACCTGTCTGCTCCCATTTGTGTCTGCTGTGTTTGTGAGCACTGGGCTCACGCAGCCTGGCAGCCCCGTGCTGCTGCAGCCTCCTGCACCACTCAGGGTCCTCCCGTGACCCCATCACACGTCAGCAGAGCCCTGCTCTGCACTTGCCCTCAGGTGTGCACCCAGAGCAGCATTTTCATCCTCATCCACAGGACTCATCCTCACAGGACTCCTCATCCTCACCCAGGAACTCCCAGCTCCCCAGGCCGCAGCCTGTCCCCAGCTCTGCACATCACTGCACTTTTCCTGTGCTGAGCCCCATGCTGCAGCTCTGTGTGCTGCACGCTGTGCTCAGCCCTGCTCAAACCACAGCAAAGGCTCAGGCACACGGGGCCCCATGCACCCCTACAGCCGCAGAGCCAGGCAGGCTGCTGCACACCCACACTGCTCCCACGGGGGTAAAGCAAAACCCTTGGGTTCACCCCAAGTGAGCTGGAAATGCAATGCAGTGCTATGTGTGTGGGCACCGGCTGCCCGAGCTGGGCAGGTGCTATAGCAGGAGGGCTGGGGCTGTGCCCACACCCTGCTGGGCACCCGAGCAACGCCTCTCAGGGACAGCAGGGTCACAGCTGCAGTGACACAGTGCATCTCTCCCATCCAGCAGCCCAGGCACCACTTCCAACCCCCTGCAAACAGTGCACAAATGGTCAGGACCCGATGGCCCCCAGCCCACACGCTGCTGCTGCTGCAGACATAACCGGGGCAGAAATAGCGACTCACAGCAAGAATTCCACCGCCTCCTTGGCCAATGATCCAACAGCATTCCTCCTTCAGAGCTGTGTTGGCTCACCCTGGGCAAGCACCCATCTGTGGGAGCCCAGCCCTGACCCTGCTCTGCCTGGGGCTCACACTGTGCCATTGCAGCAATGCTACCTCAGCTGGGAGCAGCTGCGGTCCTATCCTGATCCCACTGCTGCTCAGCACTGCACAGAAGGGACAACCAGGTACCTGGTACGGCCCTGCTGAGCACAGCTGCTCTCTGCAAAGCTGGAGGTGAGCTCATGTTTGGGTGCATTGTCAGCACACCGAGTGATTCACCCGTACACAACCTGGTCATTGCAAGTAGCAGGCTGGATCTTGGAATGAGCTGTTGATGTGTACGAGACATGGACAAACAAACGCCAAAACAAGAGTGGCAGGCAGCAAATAGACAGGACATGAATCACTGCCAGTGCAGGTGCTGCAGGTGGCCACGGGGACACAACAGAGCACAGTGTGTGCGGGAGCCCAGAGCTGGGGCAGCGTGCAGTGCTGGGGCTGTTGGTGCTTGTCCTGTTGGATGAGCAGCCACCCTGCTGGAGCAGATCGCTGAACACACTGCTAATCCAGATGTGCAATAAGGTGCCATGTGTGACCGGCTTGAGCAGTTCTGGGGTGATGGGGCCGATGGGGAAGAAATGTAAGGTCAGGTTATTTTTTGGCATAACAGTTTGCATCTTTGTGGTTGCATCACTGGTGCTACAACTTGCACTACATCTTGTAACATCAAGGTTTGGAAATGATGGATGTGTGACTGGGAAGCAATGGGCACCTTGGCACCAACACACTCTTATTCAGCAGGAAGGATCCCTGATAGCATTTGTGATTGTTTTTAAATAGAGCTGTTGCTTAACTCGCCAAATAGCAGTGCAATAACGCCGCGTGGCTGGGTCAGCACGGGGATGCCACAGGAATTAATAACAGAAAATGGCTCACACTCACTCACTTCCTGCAATTTCCTTTGCTCTGTGAGTTCAGGCAGAACACATCGGTTCTTGCTGTCTGCATCCAAAAGTGCCATCAGGAAAACAGGCAAAAAATGGCATGGAAGACAGGGAAGATTAAGGGAATCCTCTGTTTCGCACCATGAAGGTGAAGGACAGCAGCAGCAGGGGGACAAAGCTGAAAATGCGTGGGCTCTGCACGTGTGAAAGCAGCAGTGAGAAGTCACAGTGCCCATTTCTGGCCCCAGTGCAGCCCCAGACCCCACAGCTCAGGGATTTCATTGTGGTGAGGGCTCAGCAGGGGCCTGGTACAGAGATCCCTGGCTGGAAATGGGCACTGCAGCCAGGGAGGAGAAGGAGCTCAGAACCAGGCAAAATTCTGAGGCCGGCTGGGCAGGAGGAAAGGACAGAGAGCAGGAAGATGCCAAAGGTCTGCAGAAGCCCAGCAGTACCTGAAAGAGCAGAGCGAGCACCCTGACCCAAACCGAGGGAGCAGCCCTGCATGCTGCTCTCCTGATGCTGAGTTGGGTGCCCAGGGCCACACGCCGTGCTGAGCCCACCAAAGCCGTGGCACAGCAGGCAGGCCCTGTGCCCAGGGGCTCCCAGAGTGCGGGATGATGCTCAGTGGGATTTGAACCTCAGGTGTGTGCGGGGGCTCATCTGCAGAGCTGGGCCGCAGGTCTGACAGTGGGGCCGTGGGTTGCAGGTGTGCTGCACGGGGCTGGCCCAGAAGCAAGGCCGGGGGGCGGCGTGCCATAGGCTCAGGCCATTCCCCAGCCCCGAATCCCGCGTGGGACACAGCGACATCCCCGTGGGCTGTCTCCCTAACCCCCCCCTAACAGAACTCCCCCCACCAGCAGCGCAATGCTGAGTCACCGCGCTCCCCCCCACACACACACACGCTGTAGCCGCGCCGGGGGAGGGCACGGAGCAGGCGGACCCCCCGGGGGGCAGCGTGTTGGGGAGAGGGAGGGCAGGAAGGAAGCGGGGCTGAGCCCCGGGGGGGCGGCGGCGTGCGGAGGGGGCGGGCGCGGGGCGGAGGGCGATGCGGCCGCGGGCCCCGCGCTGCCGCTGCTGAGCGAGAGAAATGTGAGCCGGCTGCACCACTGCAGCGGCACTGCGGGCGCCGGGAGCGCGCAGGGAGCGCGGCCGCGCCGCCGGCAGCGCTGAGCCCCGCGGGACGGCGAGGAGGGAACCGGCACCGCGCGGAGCCGCCCGCCTGCACCTGCCGAACCCAGCCGAGCCCCCCCTCAGCCCGGCGGCCGCTTGCATCAGCCCTCGGCGGGGCACGGCGCGGCGGCCGGGGGGGGCGGCGGGGCCGAGGACGGGGGCTGCCCGGCTGCGGGGCTCCGCGGTGCCCCCCGGGCCTTCGTCCGAAGGATCGTCTCTCCCCCACCGACCCCGGGAGCGGGGAAGCGGCCGGAGGCTGCGGCGGGGCCGTGGGAAGCGGGGGGAGGCGACGCGGAGCCGACAGCATCCCCGAGGAGCCGGAGCCGCATCCCCGCGCCTTTCAGATAACCTTTAGCCGCACCGAGCGGGGCCGGAACGCGGCTCATGGCCGCACCGGCACCCCGCGCCCGCAGCACCGTCCGTACAGCCGCAGCTCCGCAGGTAAGGACGGCCGCGGGCCGGGAGCATCACCCTGCGGGCGCGCAGGCGCGCGTGTATGTCGAGGCACATGTGTGTGCATGTATGTACGCGCACATGTGTGTATATGCACGTGTGTGCGTGTGTATGTGCACATGTGTGCGTGCACGGCTGGGCTGCGGCCGTGGCTGCGGCTTTGCGGGGCTTTGCGCTGGAATCGGAGCGCAGGGGCCGGGTGTGCGGAGAGCCGGGGAGGTTCGGGGGGGGCGGGGGGCTGCGTCGCCCCGAGGGTTCGGTGTCGCTGCGGTTCGTGCGCGGAGGGGTGTGACGGCGGACGCTGCCCGGATGGCCGTGCCCGTGCGCTGCTGCGGGTGAGTGCGAGGGCTGCGGGGGTCTGCCCGGGGGGGGGGGATCGAGACTGCCCGCGGGGTGCGGGACGGGATGCTCACAGGGCCCCACCGCAGCTCCCCCCCCGGGTCATCCCTCGAGGTCAGCCGGGCTCCTTCTCCGCAGCTCTCGGGTATCCAAGGCTGAACCCGTCGCTGCCCCCTCCCCTAACAGATGGCCCCCCGGCCCCCTCCGTCAGGCCTGGCAGGGAGCAGGCGTCCTGCTAACAGGATTTGCGGCATGATGGAGGAGAGCACAGCAGAGCGCCTTCGCACTTTCCGGGTTGAAGGGGGGGCTGTCACCGCGTTGTCCCAGGCAGAAAACGTCCCCGGGGCGCTGCCCGCCTCCCCCTCTGTCCCCGAACCCAGGGTCGAGGGCAGGGAGCGGCGGAGGGGGAGAGGAGGAGGGAGCGATGGTAGCAGGGACAGATCAGGAGCGCGCGATAGAGGTAAAAATAGATCCACAGAGCAGAGGAGGGGCTAAACGTGAGCGAGAGCCCTGAGCAGAGCAGGGCCGGCGGGAGCCCCCCCGGGAAGATGCTGTGTGTGTCGGGGGGGGTACGCAGACCCCGCGCTGCGGGGCGCATCCCCCGGGGCAGAGGAGTCTGCGGGGCCATTCCCAAGAGGGGCCTCAGGGGAAATGTGTGGGGCGGACGGAAGGACCGGTAGGGCCGGTGCTGAGAGAGCAAACTACGGGATGGAGGCATGCAGCCATCGCCGGCACCGTGCGAGAAGAGCCCCGGGGAGCACGGCAGCCAACATCCTCTTGCTTTTCGTTTGCAGTGAGCACAGAGCTGAGCTGGAAACAGAGGCACCGACTGCAGCGAAAAGACGCGTGGCAGCCCCGGCTCCAGGCAGGATGAGCCCCACACCTCGTGGGAGCCCACGGTGACAGCGAGTGGGAGAGCCGGGAAGTCAGCGCTGAGGAATCCGCACCAACGCCACGAGGGTCCCTACGGCGCACGCAGGAATCGAGCTGCAAGGAGGCGGGCGCTCCCCCCACGGCACTGCCCACGCTCCAGCCGGGCCCCCCTGCCCTGTGTCCTCCCTCACTGCCCCACACGTGGGCATCCTCTCACCCTCCCCGTGCGGAGCTGCCACGAAGGCAAGGGGGAGCTGCCTTGACACGGCCGCTGACAGCGATGTTGCGCTGACATCCCGCGGGGAGCAGATGCTTTGATCGCCTGCCCGAGCGCATCCTCAAAGGCAGGGCAGGATGCGGCCGTGAGCAGCGCCTTCCCGCCTGCACCCTGGGGCGGTCAGAGAAGGGACACAACGCCCGCACGTCCCCACGATGCGCTCCCACACCGCCGGCTGCCCACCGTGCTCCTGCTCCAGAACAAGACTGAAAGCGCTGCATGCTGCCAGCATGTTGTAGCCTCATGCAGGCGTCCCTCGGAGACCCCAGAGCGGTGGACGGTAATGTGAAAACGATCCTCATGTCGTGTCTGAAAGGGCAACAGGTCATCATTAAAATGGAGGCGATGAAGATCATCCACCCGGAGAAGTTCTCGGAGCTGCAGGCGGCACCTCCACGCTACACACCCGCTCCGCGCCGGGAGCCGCCCCTGGTGGCCAAGCGAGCGTGGCCCTCTGAGTCCGAGATCATCGTCAACCAGGCGTGCGGGGACATCCCGGCGCTGGATGCCACCCCTGCGCCGCTGCCGCTGCCCCGGACTCCCCCTTTGCCGCGGCGCGAGCGCGGGTACCAGGCCCAGCGCAAGGGCAGCTCGGAGGTGTGCTTCCACCGGCAGCCGCCGTCGGACGAGGTGATCGTCAACCAGTACGTGCTGCACCCCTCGACGCCCTGCGAGCCCCTCGAGTGCCCCACCTGCGGCCACATGTACAACTTCACCAACAAGCGGCCGCGCATCCTCTCCTGCCTGCACTCGGTGTGCGAGGAGTGCCTGCAGATCCTCTACGAGTCGTGCCCCAAGTACAAGTTCATCTCCTGCCCCACCTGCAAGCGGGAGACCGTGCTCTTCACCGACTACGGGCTGGCGGCTCTGGCAGTCAACACCAGTATCCTGAACAGACTGCCGGCCGACGCTCTGGCTGCCAACCCGGTGCAGTGGAGCAGCGACACCGACCGCAGCTGCTACCAGACCTTCCGCCAGTACTGCGGGGCCGCCTGCACCTGCCACATCCGAAATCCGCTGTCTTCCTGCACCATCATGTGAGCCCCGCGCCCCGGCCCCGCGAGGGACAGGACGGCACCGCGTGCACCAGCAGCGCCCGGCGTGGGATGCTCCGTGCACGTGGGGATGTGCCAACCCTCAGCACGGCCACGGACTGGCGATGGGGATGCCACACCTCGGGACGCAGCACAGAGCCAGTGGCAGCCCCCCGTGCACCTGCAGTGCTGGGGAGAGGGACGTGGCGACGCGGCACATCCCTGTGCATCCCCAGCACTGAGCACCCCCCTTCGGGCTCCTCTCTGGAGTGGACGCTGTCCTGTCGGTGGCACTGATCTCACCACCCCGTGGCTGTGGAGTCCCCAGAGATGCGGTGCCCAGCGCTGGGCACCAGGACAGCCCCACCGCCCCCCTCTCTGTAATTTATTTGCCAAAGCTTTCGTCTCAGCGGCCACGCGCCGTGCGCTCGAGTCGCAGCCACACCGAGCAGACACGCGGCCGTGCCCCCCGCCGGCCCTTGAGGAAAGCTCCTGTTCATCCTCATTTTGGAGGATTTTTCCCCATCCGTCCCAGGCCGCTATGCGTTCACAAAGGCATTGAGCTGCACCCGTTCTCTGTGGGACACCCCCTGGGGCTGCGAGGGACCCTGCGCCCGGCGCCTCCTGTGCACCGTCTTGCTTTCCCCAGAGCATCTGGATGGAGAAGTTTGCTGCCAAAAGAGCAAAAAAAAAAAAAAAACAAACAAAAAAAAAGCCTAAAAAAAAAAAAGAAAAAGAAAAAAGAAAAAGCCATAATTTGCAGGTTCTCCCTCAGGGCTGAGCACTGCAGCACCAGGCAGGAGGCTGAGCCCCAGCACGGCCCCCAGGACACTGGGGCTGGGGGAGCTGGGGCCCTCATTGAGCTGCCCCCTCCCACCCTACATATCTGGAGCCAGGACCAGCCCCCAGAGCACAGCACCCGCTGGGGATGGGGCCTGTGGAGCGGTGGGGCAGGTGATGCCCTGGCACTGCCCCGCTGCCCGGAGCTGAGGGCATGGGGAACGGGGGCCGACCCTGATTCTGTTCTGCTCTGCCAACGCCTCCCACCGCTGGTTGTGACGATGACCATGTTTTATACCCGGCCTTGTTCAACCCCGACCAGTCTCCCCAATAAAGATTATATTGGAACGAAGGGCGAGCAGGTGTATCAAGGCATGATGCTGTGGGGCAGTGGGGCTGTGTACCAGCGGGACACCACAGCTTGTTCCCATGTGCTCCGTGGGGCACTGATGATGCAGACAGACCCCAAGGATGGGCTTCCCCAGGAGCAGGAGCTGCTGCATCCCCCTGTGGTTCATCCCCTGCCCCTGCAATGCTAACCCTGTGGGCACTCACAGAGGGACACGGGGGCATCCAGAGCAGCAGTGCTGCAAGAGCAGGACCGGGCTGTGGGGTTGGCACAAGGTAGGATGTTCTGCACCATGAGCATACAGCACCTGCAGGGAGCACCCAGCACCTCTCCCAAGTGAGCACTGGGGTTGCTGCTGGGGAGATGTGCAGCTGGGCCATGCAGCCTGGCACACGGTGGGGCATGACCAGCCCCAGTAGTGGGATGGCCCCAACCTCCCCTCCAGTGGGAATGCTGCATTGCCCTCTGGCTGTCCTCAGTGCCCCAAAGGGAGCGAAGCCCCACATGCATAGCCCTGGGGCAGCTCTGCCCTCCAAGCAGGGATTTGCCCTGTTTGTTACATAAGGATGAAGGGTACAGCGCGTCCTCCCCTCTCCGTGGTACCTCTTGGGCACAGAGTAAATTTAACGCCACTAATTTGATTTTGAGTTGCAATTAAGGAAGAAATGGGGCCTTTCAGGGCTGAGTGCTGGGCGCCAGCATTTCTCCAGACCTATTAACCTCAAACAAGCGCTTGCTGGGGCTGGGGCCCAGGAATGCTGCTAAGGGACAGGACCTAAGTGCCAGCTGTAGGGGGAACTCGGAGCCTACTAGAGGCCCCCCAGCACCCCAAGCCAGGCTCCCACAGCTGTGACCAGGCAGAGCTATGTGCCTCAGGTTGTATATTCCAAGCACACTGAGTTCCATTGGCTGTGAAAACACAACAGAGAGCTCTGCCCCATCCTGCCCGAGTTGCACAATGCTGCTGTGCAGCCTGCATGGGGAACCTGGGCACGCGGCAGCCATGGGAGCAGGGAGGAAGCTGCTTGCAACAGCTCCTTCCAGAAGCCTTGCACAACAGAGTGCAACCCCAAGACGTGAAGATAACGGGATGTGGCACAGAGCCGAAGCAGCTGGGACAGATCCCAGGGCAGCACTGGTCCCACATCATGGGGCCCAAAAACACCAGCTCTGAGAACTGGCGTGTTCAGTGCATACCTCTGGTGGTGTGCAACATGGGTGCTGCTCAGCACAACCCGTCCCTCAGCCCTGATGTCCCCACTGCCACCTGCCAGAAAAACAGGAGGGCTTCAGTGACAGTCACCAGGGCAGAGGTGTTGCTGGGTGTGCGGGGATGGGGACAGACACATCACCGCAATGGGGACACCAGGCAGCCCCCCTTGTGCCATCAGCTGCAGGGAGCTGTGAAGTATTTGGGGCGAAATCATGTGAGAGAAGCTGGTGAAAGGGCACAGGGTGGGGGCATGGGGCAGTGGGGTGGGGGCTGTGATGGAGGAGGGGAGGGACTGTGGGATGCAAGGGGACGATGGGGCAGTTGAGATGTGGGGGAGGGCTGCAGGGAGGTGTGTATGGAATGGTGCTGGGGGACACGGGGTGTGCATGGGGAGACGGGGCTGTGGGACATAGCAGGGCATGGTGCACATGTGTGGGAATGAAAAGCTCTTCAGAGCAGCAGCTGTGGAGCAAGATAAACAGCACACATGGGAGCAGCTCTAGGGGCTGAGCCCTGCACCCTTCTGCAGCATCGCCCAGCCCTCAGCACGCTTCTATTGGTGCTAAATATAACAGAGTCCTTGTGAGCAGACACGGACACCACATTCCTGAGGGACAGCCCTTCCTGCGCTCCCCAGGGCCACCGCCCCACAGCCGGAACCCCATCTCTGGGGCCTGGGGGGCATTCACTCTCTTCCTGCCCCTAAATGGCCTGGAGAGGGGGAAGCGGATTGCTGGAGGATGGCATTGAGTGTGGTGCTCCCGTGCTGGCCCCCACGGAGCTGCTGTGTTCTGGTTCGCCCCAAAAAACCTGTCCCCTCCACAATGTAATGTAGAGCAGGGACATGTGTCAGGTGTCCCACGTGGTGACAGGGCCCTCCCCTCCCTGCAGGCCCAACAGAGCCAAAAAATGCCCTTCAGTCAGGCCAAGCTCGCACTTCTAATGGAGCTGCTCCACATTGTATAAATAATTGTCCCTCGGTGTGATGGGGCGGTGGTTCAGGGGGGTCTGCTCTTCTGCCTGAGCCATTTCAGGATGCCCCTCTGCCTCCTGTGCTGTCACGTGCTGAGGAAGCAGCGATGCAGTGACAGTGCCCTGTTGTTCCCATGGTTGCAGCCCTTTGCAGGGACCCGTGGTGCATTTCTAGGGAAGGAAGGCAAAGTGGAGGCATTTGACTGCTCTCAGAACTCCACAGGGCACAGCGGTGCCAGCCAGCCCTTGTGGGGGTGGCAGGGTGGGGACAGGGGACAGTATGGGGAAGCAAGGATGGATGCCAGTGCTGAGGTTCTCCCCAGCCATGCAGGATGTGCCCAGTGGTCCCAAGAGCAGCATCAGGAGCTGCCCCCCCCATCCCCTGTGTCCTGCCCAGCACTGCCCACATGCAGCTGCTGGGAGCACAGTGGTGTTTGCTCTCTTATCTCCGTGCAGGGGGAGGTGAGAGGTGTGAGAAAGGCACCAGCGCTGGCTGGCACCATGCATGGAGCTGGAGGCTGTGGGGCGCTGGGGGTGCAGGTGCCCTCTGCCAGGGGACTGGAGACCATCCTGTGTCCCCGTGCTCTCCTCGAGGCTCTGGTCAGCCCCCAGGAGTGGTGTGGTGGATGCAGGCCCTGCCCTGATGTTCCCTCTCAGGATGCCATATGGCAGGGCCAGCAATCAGCACCCAACACCCCCCACCATGCTCGTCCCCATCCAGCACCCAGCACCATGACACCCTGCCAGGCACCAAACTCAGCTGGACCTCATAGTGGTGCAAACACTGTATTTTCAGTCCATGCTGGAGGATCCATCTGTCCCAACCACACACAGCTCAGTCCTGCTCTGCCAGCAGAGCCCCTTTGGGGACATGCCCTCACTGCGGGTGGGCAGAGCCCAGCCCCTGCCCCATCCACCCGTCCCTGTGTGTCTGTGGCATCACACCACGCCGTGCCCTGCAGGACACAGGAGACGCCCGGCTCTGGGGCTGCCTCACCTGCCCAGGCTCACTGGCAGCACCGCAGCCCCCAGGGGCACAACCCCAGCGCTACTTATCGAGGATGAGGAAGAGCAGCACCATCAGGACGATGGGGAGGAAGATGAGCAGCAAGCTGAGCAGCTCGGCCGCCAGCAGCAGGGCCAGCAGCAGGAGGTAACAGCAGCGGCATCGGCCCTGCAGCCGCCCCAGCGCACGGATGAGGCCGGGCGGGTATCGCACGCAGGGCAGGCAGCCGAACATGCGGCTGGTGTGGAAGCGCACCTGGAAGTGATGCTCCAGGGCACCGGCCAGGCCTGGGCGGCGGGGCGGGAGCGCAGGGGGCCGGGCGGCTGTCAGGGCAGTGGGGGGCCCGGGCTCGGCGTGCAGCAGCAGCAGCTCCTCCTGCAGCTTGCAGATCTCCCACTCCAGCATCGGGGTCTTCTGGCGGCAGATGGGGCAGCGCACACGGCCAAACTCGGCGCTGTCGGCCGTGTCCATGATGGCACGCAGGCAGGTGTGGCACAGCCCGTGGTTGCAGTTGAGCAGGGCTGCTTTGTGCCGCTCGTCGTCATAAGGCTCCGTGCAGATGGGGCACTCGTCCTCACTGCCCAGCGGCGCGCGGCACAGCTCCGGCACCGTGCTCTCACTGCTCACCATCTCACCGCCCTCAGCTGAGAGGCTCAGGGTGGAGCTGGAGGAGCTCTCCAGGCTGGGTGACCCCTCCGAGGGCAGCGGGCTCTCCCCGTGGGGCAGCACAGGGTTGGAGGCGGTGGGGGGACCCTGTCCATCCGTCAGAGCAGCACTGCAGCCAGGCGGCTCGTGGCAGCCGTGCAGGAGCGATTCTGTCACATCCTCTGCCTTCGTTGGGCTCCAGTGGCCCCAGGCTGTGCTGCGACCCTCACTGCAGAGTGGGGGTGGCTCCTTGGGTCCCCCCGGCCCCCCGGGTTCATCCTGCTGTTCAGTTGGGCTTCTTTCAGCATCTGTCTGTGTGCATGGAGGGCCAGGCCCCAGCTCCTCGCTTGGCAACGGCTCCATGGACACCCTCAGCCCCGCTGCCAGGAGGGCTTCAGGGCAGCAGCGCAGGATCCCCTCATCCCTCCAGCACGGCCCGGGGCCACGTGCCAGGTCAATCGCTCAGGATCAGCCGCCGCCCGGCGTGTCCCCATCGCCCCCAGGGACGGAGCAGCCCAACAGGGGCATCACCGGGACCGTCCGTCCATCGCCGCCTCCCCAGCGCTGCTGCGGTGCCGACTCACCGCCGTCCAGGGAAATCCAAGGCGGCGCGATGCTGGGGCCGGCCCGGCTCTCACCGGTCTGGTTTGTCGGCTTCTGGAAGCTGCTCAAATGAAGGCGGCCCGGGGCAGGCGGCCATGGCTGCACCAATCAGCTCCGTGGGAGCCAGGGAGGAGCTGGGCCCGTGGCCGCCTCTGCCCCTCACCCACGATTCACACCCCACGGAGCAACACGGGGCGCCGAGGCCAGCGCTCTCAGGGACACGGGCACGGCGCTGCCCCCAGCTCAGTCCCCAGCTCAGCAGGACGGGCTGGACACGGCCCCAGCACAGCCCTCGAGCACCACACACCCGCACCGGACCCCTGATCCCACGTGTGGGAGTGTGGCTGGGTCACAGCACGGCGTGGCACCCCTGTCCCTTCCTGCCCCAGTCTGCTCCCAGGGATTGTCCCAGGCTCTGAGTCATCGCAGCCTGGTCCCTAATTGCTATTTACGTTGTGACATGGAGTTCAAGGAACTGGGTTAGGAAGATGGTGGCTCCGGTCCCAGTGGGGCACGAGCAGGGCTGGCGGCACAAGGGATGCCATGGAAAGGGCTGGGGATCGCTGACTTGCTTGGGCCAGGCTGGAGGCAGCTCACAGGGTGGGACAGAGGATGGGTCCAGCAGTTCATGGAACAGGAAACCAGCAGTGGCACTCCAGGAGCTCAGGGCTGAACCTCTGGTGCCTGTCCCCACTGGCCTCGGCCACCAGAGACAGGGGAAACAGGTCTGCCAGGGCAGCCTCCCACTGCAGGCACTGCTGCTGCTGACTAATGCCGGGTGGGGAGGCTGCCATGCAACAGCTCACTTCCTTTAGGTCCTACCACAAACAACGGCCGCAGCCAAAGCCGTAGCTACAGCAATGCCTATGGGTGCTGCTGGCCCAGCGTGGGGACACTGTAAGCTGAGGACCCAAGATGGTGGCTCAGTGCTGTGACAGCCAGCAGCCTCCCACTACAAAGACCCCCGGCCCCAAATCTGGGGGAGAGTGAGTAAAGGGAGCCAGGCCTCACCCACAGCCCCAGGAGGTTCCCTTGCCGTTCCCTGGGAATGGGGCTGGGTTAATGTGCGCCCTCTGCCCTAGCTTGGATAACCTCAGCCCAAGGACAATGCCAGAGGCAAATTGTTCTGCTGACTCCTTTATTCAGACACAGCTCAGGGAGCCACGCTTACGACCAGGTTTCAGACTGGAAGCGCTGGGACCGTTCCAGGGCTGATAAATACTCTTCTGCTTCGGAGGGAGACAGGCCACCTTCCATCTGCAGCACTGACTGCAGGGCTTCAGCCACCGCTGCTGGCATCTGCTTGGCATTCCTGGAAGAGAGAGCACGTGGTGTGACAGGGGGAGCAGGAAAACAGGCACATCCACCTCCCCCCTGCTCCAGTGAGGCAGCCAGACCCAGCGGCCCAGCACAGCGCCTGCCTGCAGTGGGAACCTGCCTCACTCACAGTGCAGGCTTCAGCCACCAGTAAATGACAGCTTCAGGACACAGAAAGCACTGCCATTACCCACACAGGGCATCTAAGCACTGGCATCTGCAGGCAAAGATGTGCCCTCAGTATCCACTGCAGAGCTGAGAACATCACAGCTCAACGTTCCCAGTTTTGCCTCCTGTATTTCCCATCAGCATCATTAGAGGCACAGGGAACAGCCCCGAGTCATCATTAAACTGCAGGAGGGCAGGAAATGACCCTTTCATCTCAGAGAGGCATTCAGTGGAAGAGGGGTCTGATCCTGAGCTGGGCAGGACAATGGCTGCAGGGGAGCAGGATAAAGGCACCACCAGCTCAGCCTCCTTCCAATAAAGCCAGAACGTTTGTTTTGAGGGTGGCAGTTACAATGGAAATCAAAGTAAGAGAAACGGTGATGTAAACACAAGCTCCTGTGTAAAAATACCCCCATAGGATCCAACGCTCCCAAGTGTGATTATTTCTAAGGGGAAAGAAGGAATTCAGCCTTTTTCCGGGAGTTTCATTTGATGAACTGTGTGACAAAAACAGTCAGTAAAACAAAATCTGCAGGCAGCTCCAATGGGCACAAACACGTCCTTGCTGTTTCCCAAGAACCAGGGAGAGCTCTGACTCGCATTGAAGCTGATTAATGTCTCAAAATATACAGAAAGGAGGTCTTCTGTTTTTAGAAGTCGTGCTGCTTCTGAGTCAGGCGCTGGTATGTGACTGCAGGATACTGGAACTGAGGCTGTGATGGAGAATGTGCCAAGTGTGTGTTTTCTGCAGGAGCAGAGGCACCCTCAGCACGTTGGCTCTGGGTAAGCTGGGCACAGCCAACAAGGAGGGATAGCCCTGAGTCCCCAGCTGTTTGCTCAGGGCTGAACCGTAGGCCAAAGCCCACCTATGTCAGTAGTTCCCACAGTAACCTGACATCCATCCTCATGGCCTCTCCAAAATCCCACACCAGAGAGCCACACAAGCTCCTTTCTATGCAAGATGTACAACCAGATCCGAGCCCCAGAGCTGTGGGTTACAGGTCCCAAACAGCCCTGCAATGCAGGGAGGCACGGCAGAGCAGGCAGCACTGCCAGCACAGGAGCAATGAGGCAGCCAGCGGCCCTTCCTGGATAGTAAACACAAATCTCATTCTCCCAGGAATGCAGTGAGGCCAGTCTCACCCTGCAAGGCACCAGGAAGTGCGAGACATGCAGGAAAGAGCCTCCTGCAATCACTGCTCGTGTCAACGGCAAGGCACAGTCGTGGGGCTTGTGTCCTGCCTTCCAGGTCATGCAGGTGCAGGGCAAACACCATTGCTTGTCAGCTCGTGGAACCCAAAGTCTTTCCCAATGCTCTCCCCTGGGCAGTCTCCTCCCTGCCCCAGCAGTACCAGGGCAAGCAGATGAAAGGATCTGTCCAGACAAAGAGCCACAGAGGCAGGAACACAGCTACAGACACACCACTGCCCTTCGTCCTTGTGCGGACACCTCACTCACCCAGCCAGGTAGATGTGAGCGCTCTGGCCGTTCAGCAGCTCCCATAGCAGCCGTCCATTCTCCCGGATGCGATGCTGAACATACACCTTCTCCTCCTGCAGGAAACAGTGCTCAGCCCACCAGCAGCACCAATACCCACCTGGCCCTCACCGCACAAGGAAATTGCTCCCAGGGTCCGCATGCAAGAGCTCAGGGCAGTTCTCCCTTTGGAGAATGGAGGGCACGAGGTGCTCATCAAAGCAGATCAATTCTTGCACAGGGCAGAACTTCATGTGCACGTCAGTGCATGTCAGTCCCATCCCCTGCCCCTTCACTGTGCTTACAGACTGGCTCCAGCAGGCCCACGGCACAGACCAGCAGAGTTCCTAAAGGGTTAATCCTCACCACTTCGTGCATCCTGCCTACAGCTCTGGCACCTGCCCAAAAGGAACTCCATTGCCAACGTGCTTGAATTCACTGCTGGCCCAGACAGCTCCTCCGTGACAAAGGTGACACTGTGATGCAGACCAGGCCTCTGCTGCGTGTCCCACCATGCTGGGCCCTGCAAAGGGGCGAGGTGAGCCACAGGCACAGCCTCCTCCCTGCACTGTCACACCTCCCATCCAGCCCCAAGGCAATAAGGCTCCTGACGCATTTCAGGCTCCGGAGGTGTGTGTGAGAGCACCCCAAGCAGCTTTGGCCCCATTTGTCCTAAGAGGTGTCACAGTGCACTCAGGTCTCGCACGATGCCAGCAGTGCACAGGAGAGTCAAGTCACCTCTGGGCACAGCTCCACAGCTCTGACCCCACTACAGGAGGTGCAGGAGGTAAGTAAGCCCTTTGCAAGCACCAGCACAGCCAGCCAGTAGCCCCGACTTCAGCATAATTAATGTTAATCAGCTAAGTGCTGATAGAGGCTCTATCAGTGAGGCCAGGGCACTGAGCAGGCCATTTATGGACCTACAGCTACCTAGAAACCAGAGCACCTCAGTGACAAACTCAGGTCACAACGTCTCAACTAAAGCCCAGGGCATCCTGCTGAGAATTAGCACCAGTCGCATTAGGAAGGGATCAATCTGCTCTGCAGGGCAGAAGCGATGTGACAGAAGGTCACTACAGAGGGAACCTAACAGACAAGGGAAATCCTGCTCAGCTATGGAGCATCCCAGCTCGTGACAGGCTCTTTATGAAGAAATGAGTTAACCATCTGTGGCATCTGCTACAGCTGCGGGCAGAATGGCTCCACATCCCACCTGGCCGTGCTGCCGAGCAGGTCCTTGTGCAGAACTGCAGGGACACAGTGGCAGCAGAACCCAATCTGTTTTGTGCTGCAAAGTCTGCAAAGCTGGAGGGGCCAGGAGGAACACACTGCTGAAAGTCCTATCCCTACAGAGTCTGTGAGGGCAGGAAGAGTCCCCGGGGCTGCCCTTCAGATTTGGGGAGCTGTATGTCTCCCATCCACTGTGTAAGCCAACAGAAAAAAGACAAGGTACTCATCCAAAAAGCCTCTGCTGTGCCACTCCTGTTAATCAAAGACTTGGAAAGCTTTCACAGAGGCACCCAGCTCATGCTTTACAAGTGACCAGATAAATGATGCTGGCTTCATGTCAGTGCATACACACAGCCAGGAGAAAAGGACCTGCACAGCTGAGCTACCCAGGAATACCATTCTCACTGACCCTTTTCATCAGATATCTCTGTTTCAAAGCCAGGCTGAGCTTTTCATACTATCAAACGATCGGGTAAGGCAGTCACAGTCCCAGCTCACTGACTCACTTCTGCAATTTAAAAACCTTGCAGCCCAGAGAAAGGCAGAGATGCCCACCAAAGGCACTGGCTGGGAAATAAGGGAGGTGTGGGGTGTTCTACCCTCCTGGGAGCTTCTGACTACACTGCTGAGGCTCTGGGGAGCTGGCACAAGGGCACCATGAAATGGGGCAGGAAGCCAAGCTCTTCAGCTTCAGTTGGTGATCAGAGGGACACAGTGGGGATGGCGGCATTCAACCAAGAAAGGTTATTGCTTGGTGACTCCCCCCCCCCACCCAGGAGGGCTGGGAGCCACTCACGTGGCCCAGACAAACAAAGCTGGCTAACACCTTATCAGCTGCGGCACTTGCCAGCTCCGTCTCAGTGACCTTTCCAGCTCAGCACAGTCAGTTGTGTCACAGATTGGCTCCTGTGCTGCTGGTGGTAATCTTGGCCAGCACCCAGGTGGTGCAGGGGAGCAAGGTAATTGCCATGCCACCCCACCAGGTCCTTCACAGGCACAGGGACAAAAGCCCCAGCAGGCTCCCATCAGCACTGCCGAGATGCTTCTTGTACAGCCTGCTCCTCCAAGAACTAACCTGGTCCCTGGAGAAGGCTGTGAAAAGCATCAGAAAGCCCTTTGTCACCAGCTCTTCCCACTCTGTCTGGCAGTAGAAGTCCTTGGATTTCTGGCGGCAGCCAAAGAACAAGCAGTTCCCTGTGGAGAGCAGATCAGAAGGGCTGTGCTGGGTAGACCAAATGCCCCGTGAGGGCCATCAGTACCCATGCAACTCAAGAACTGTGTGTGAATGCACATGACCTGTGAGAACCAGAGGCTGGAAATCTGGGGCGTGGTGGGCAAGTAGGGCAGGATGAGCCCTCGCAGGGCTGCCAGCTCCCCGACATGAGCTTATTAGCAGCCTTCTGCAGAGATGCACAAGTGGGCCAGGGCAATGACAAGGGCAGAGGGAAAACTGCTTGTGCACTAGCAGACAATCTCAGCAAACCAACTCCACTTGCAGAGAAGCAAGAAAGAGGCATTTCAGAGCCCTGTCCTGCCCCAAGAAGCAGCCTGACAGCCCAGCCTGTGAATAACCACATAGTTTGCACACATCAGACTCTTTCTGGTGCTGACCACTCTCAGAGCCCAGCTTGCTTCCAAACACAGTAAAGCTCAAGCCTGTCCAAACCCACAGGAGCACCCACTTCCTCATTCCCATAAGCTGAACATAGACTTGCCAGCACCAAGGTGCACCCCACGCCCACCCCTCACCCTTCAGTCCTTGTGCCACTCGCTCCTGTACAGCTGCTCGGAAAGGTGCCACCCCTGTGCCAGGGCCAATCATGATCACAGGAGTGTCAGGTTCAGCTGGGAACTTCATTCCTCCTTTCTTCACCCAAAGAGGTACCCGGACATCACCTGCAAAGCAAACAGACTGGTTAGGAAGGACCATCCTTCCCAGAGCTGTTGCAATGAGGCTGGAGATGTCCAGCAATAAGAGCAATATCACCTGCAGGAAGCCAGAAGCAGCCCTCTGCAAGTACTGCAGAGCACACTGCTGCTGGGAGTAGGAGGGTGAAACAAGTGGGAGCAAACTGGGAGCTCACAGTTCTCAGGGCAAGCTAGGGGAGCACATCATGCTCCAAAGATGGGAGCAGTGAGGAAGGCTGTGCCTTTAGCCTGCCCTGTTGGCAGTGGCAGCTGAGACAGTTCCAGCATGTCCAAGTAACATTACCTTGCTCTGGGTTGAGAGATGCCAACCACGTAGAGCAGAGACCACGGCGGGGCTTGCTGAGCCGTGTCTTGTACTGCACTACTGCTACAAGGATCTGGATCCGGCCAGGGTGAGCCTGTGTGCAGATAGGAGCCATGAAAACCAAGATACCCAGCACAGTTCAGCAAGGAACACCCAGTGCCTCCACCAGGAACAGCTCATACCAGGGCAACACTCATCCCAGCTTGAAACAGCTGCTCAGACACAGTACAGAGCAGGGTAAAAGGGTTTTCCTATTGCAGCACAGCCATAGAAATGCTCTGTGCAGCTGGCAATGGTGACAGAGACAGTTCAAGCCAAGAGCCCTCCATGGAAAGCAAATGCCATCAGTGCTTGGGCTGACATCTGCCAAGCCACATGGCTGGATCTCACCGCCACCTCCCGGCAGCAGAAGGAAGCAGAAGTACAGCCTTCCCACCTGCCAGCCTCCATAGTACCACATCCCAGTGTTCCCCGTGACAGCAGAGCCTGTACTAAGCAAGCCCCAACACTTGCAAACACCTTAACCTGCAGTGGGGGTTCGGGTAGGCTGTGGACATTCACAGGGTCAGGCAGTGCAGCCTGAACACCCGTGCCATGCATAGCACCAGCAGTGCCCTGACACTCAATTCAGTGCCTGACATGAGGCTGAGAAGGGCTGAGCTCTTACCAGCATGGAGGAAGCAATGGAGAAGGCGCGGGGTCTGATGCGAGGGATGAGGTCTAGCAGGTATTCAGGTGGAATGGCAGATGTGGTGTGAGGGAAATCCCAGAGGGCCTGCAAAGCCACGGAGAGCCAAGATGGTGCACCTCAGAAGGCAGCCTGCCTGCTTTTCGGAGGCAGCAAAAGTTGTTCTGTACCACTGCCACCCTCACCCAAAGGCCCCACACAGCAGGGATTCTCTGAGCACCAATCTCCCTGTCCCACTGCCCTACCCTCGTCCCCAGGTTGCAACACAGAAACCACAACAGAGCCCAAGAATTTGGAGCAGGTCTTAGCCTGCTTATTCCAAGGACACTTGAGAAAAAAAGTGAATTAAATTCCTCAGTCGATGAATTACTGCTCATCATCTGTCTCCTCTGCCCTGACTGCTTTATTTCCATGGCACAGTCCTCAAGGATGGGTCTGCTGTGCTCCCCCAGGCCAACCTCAAGGGTGGTCCTGCGAGGCCGGTTGCAGTAGTTGTACAGCTCTTCCTGGCCCTGTGCAGAGCTGAATTCCTGTAGCTTCTCCCGCTCCAGCTCATTTGTAGAGAAGTGGGACAAGAGCTCAAAGAAGGAGCGCCGTGGCACGCAGGAGATGTCCAGGTAGTGAGTGACCAGGTGTCGGATGGTGCAGGGCTGCAGCAAATGGGCAGGGAGGGCTGTGCCTGTAAGAGAGGCACCAGAGAGAGCTCAGAGCCAGCTCTGGCACTTCCCAGCCAGAAGTCCTCACAGCACTGTCTAGCTTCAGGTGGCATCAAGCAGAGGGGCTGGCAATTGCTCTGCATCCTTTTTAAGGTCCAGGACTTCTCCCTTCCTGCTGCTGACCACACCAGGCAGGCTGCAGAGGAGGATATCAAGGGATTCACATGCTCTCCCTGTATGGGTAAAAAGACTGTGATGCTGAAGATGTCTACTGTGTTTTTTCACTTTTGGAGGCAGTTGGGAAAGAGAGGAGCAGTTTAAAGCACTAAGGAAAGTCTTGGGGTGATGTTTTCCAATAGATCTTATACTGACTTCCTGCCATCTTCAGTTCCTCAGACCAGGGAGGTGATGGGAGAGGAAAGAAAAGAAACCTCTCCTTGCACCATGCAGACTGCAGAGCCACAGCAATGCCTGGTGAGTGGGTGCCTCCAGGAGGACTTTCTGGTTGTTGGTAGCAGTGTGTGGACAAGCACCTCCATCAAGACTCTGGGGTGCAGGCAGAGCCAGGGAACCTGCATGCCCCAGCAAAGAATCATAGGCATGGATGGGGGCAGAAGTGAGAGCAACCTGACTTGGGTCTTGGGCTGGTGAGTGTGCAGGATCTTTCATGCTCTGAGCTGCTGAAGACATAAGGCAGCACTGATTTCCCTGCGTCCCTCCCATGAGCCATGTCAGCCCTAATGATGGACCTATATGCATAGAGAGTTGGGAGAGAAGGAGAGCCCCAGCACTGCAAGGCAGGCAGATGTTCTGTATCAGCCAGCCACCCTCAAATCTGTATTTCCTTATTTACTGGATCTAAAGCAAAGGAAAAGCAGATCTCTGGGCCTGACAGAGAGGTAAAGGGGTAGCCAGCAGCACCTACCAGGCTCTGTGGGCTTCAGCAAGAAGTATTTGTCTGGATCCAGGCGAAGGAGCTGGCAGAACTGTTGCACATCTTCAGGGCAGTTCTGGGGCTGGATCATCACCACGTCTCCAGCGCTGAACCTGCAAATACAGCAGGACCTGCTGAGCATGGCCACAGGCAACCCTGCAGGCAGAGCACCGTGACTCCAACCAGCACCCACAACAGAGGAGAGGCCACAGCTCAGCCAAATTCCCAGTGCCTCTAACACTAAGCTCCCTAATCTGACCTAGAGCTGGCCCACAAAGCAGGACCCACACTATTGTACATCCTCCTAAGCCCTGACTTTGTCATAGAGTGGGACAGTACAGCAGGCTGCAGTCTCAGGCATTACTGAAGAAGGACAGAGGAAATAAGGAAGATTATAGGACATCTGATCTCACACAAAAAAAAAGCTTGAGGGAGCCAGAAAAACACTCACGTGATCCCTGATCCTGCGACATCGAACTCAATGAGCCGGACATCCTGGAAATGGGACTCGGCTGTGATGCGCTGGTTGGACACCATCCGGGCAGCAAAGGGATGTAGCTCAGAAGGAAGAGCCCTGTGTAGTGTTGGCTGCAGCAGGCTGCTGTCAGAGTGCAGGGAATCCTCAGCCAGGTAGTGCAGGGTGTATCTAGGGGGCAGACTGTGGGAATAATAGCAATGCAGTCAGTGCACCTCCATTCCACAGTTTATCCACTGCCTTAGCTTTACAGGGAGGCAGGGACACTTTGAAGTCTCCTACAACATCCATCACCCATCATCCCCACCCCTTGGAGCTGGCTCACAGTAAGAGATCACAATGCAGCAATACTGTCAGGAGGAGATCTTAAAGAGGTTGGAGAAAGCAGAGCAAAGTAAGTCCATCTAGTGGGAGTTAGGTCTTAGGGATGCTTGGGACATCAGTAGCTTTGTGGGGAGGTGTCCTGGCCTCCACCCGGGAAGCAGAGAACAGCCACAGAAGACATTTCACACCAGCCATTTCCAGCAAGCCTCTACACTCACCATACATCAGGACTGATGACCTCAAGGCCAGGAGGGAGAGGATACAGGGCAAGGATCTTGTTCCATAAAGCTAGGAGCCATGGATCAACCACTGCATCTGGCCTGCAAGTGAGACACTGATGTTGCAACAAAGTTGTGCCTCCTTCACGACCCTTCCAAGCCCCAGCAATGTTACCCCTACCATATGCACTACTGTCAGAGTTCAGGGAGGCTGCAGTGCCACAGACAACTGTGGCTTTGCCCCCCTTGGTGGGTGTGACATTTCTTGGCCGATGCTGGACCTGTCCTGGGACACAATCTCTGCTGCCCTTTTGCAGCACAGGCACTCATCCCCTTGCAGTTCTACAAGACCCAGGCATATGCTGGGGGTCACAGGATACGCCGGTGAAACAAATGACCCCAGCCTTGGCAAAGGAGAGCCCTGAGTAGAGACCAGCGTGCTCACACAGAGCAGGAGGCCACTGGCCATGTCTGGAGAGTGGGAGCAGTAGTGCAACACAGCCCCCCACCCCATCACCCCTTCATGAGGCTCTTACCCCAAGTCATGCTGGTCATCTCCCAATGCAACCGGCAGCAGTGGGTTGCCCCCAAGCTGTAGAACCCGTTTGTGCAGCTTCTTGGCAATAAAATTAAACCTAGGCAGAGAATAATCATAGCTGTGGAGGGCAGGGCTCCTCCAGCAGGACAGCAGATGCTGGCTACACAGGCTAGCATGTGCTGCCAGGGCTATGCCAGAGCCCAGGTCCTGGGGGTTGGAAGGGACGTAGACTGGTAGGGCAAGAATTCTGAAGACAGGCATGGATTAGGTTTTGCCTGAACTGCTGCTCTAGTGTCATTCCCTGACTCTGCTTGCCCACTCCATGCCCTACCCTCTCACCCAAGCTGCAAGGAGCAGCTGTCACAGCAGGCAAGGAGTGCAGGAGCTGCCTACTTGGGATAGGAGGAATCACCAAGGCCCAGCACGGCGTAGTCCATCTGGCAAAGGGAAGTAGGAGGCAGGTTCTTCCGGAACAGAAACCGCCAGAACATCTGCAAAGAACAAGGCCAGGAATCACACTGCTGCGCACAAACACCTTCCCTGCCTGCCCACACACAGGGCTCCTTCAGCCCTCTGCTGAGTCCTGACGAAGGTGGGAGCGCAGCCTTCTGCAAAAGTGGCTCCTGAAAGCAGCTCTACTGGCAATGGCGCTCTCTGAGCTCCCTGCAGACCTGAGAATGTTACAATGGCAGGGTCCCTCTCAGCTGCCAAAGCTGCTGAAATCTCAGCAGCCTGCATTCCAGCAGTAACTGAGATGCTCCTTAGCATTACAAAGGTTGGCAGCAGGGCACTATGGCTGAAGACAGACTCTGATGGGCCATGCTGACTAAGCCAACACCTGCTTCACTCTGCATGCTGCCCCAGAAGTGTCCTCTCCCCCCCAGAAACAGCACTTAAAGTTACTTGTAGGAACGAATGAGATCGGCGGATCAGATACACAGAAGCAACAAGGACAGAACAGAACAGATCGTACCTTCATGTTGTCAGGCGGGTCACCCTGGCCAGTGGTTGCACACACAAACACCACCAACATCTCATTGATGAGGTTTGCCTGCAGGCAGAAACAAGCTTGGAAACGTGCAGCTTACAGATGTACACGTCCCACAAGGGTGGGAGATGCCCAAAGCCCAGCAATGGTGCTGGTGGGGATGGAGCTGCCTGGTGCGGCATCCTGCCCGTCACTCACCACATCGCAGCTGTCCAGAGCCTCCACTCTGCACTGGAAGTGCCGGCGCTTGGCCTCCCTGCCGATTCTTTCAGCTGTGTCCTGCGCTGTCCCAGTCTGGCTGCCGTAAAGAACGAGGATTCTGCGCTCTGCCATCTGCAGGCACAGACACAAGGGGAGCAGCAGGTGAGGCCGTGCAACAACAACCACCACCAGCTTCCAAAGGAGCGCCGAGCAGCTGCGGGCTGAGGTGACATTAGCGGGCTGGCACAGCAGACATGGGGACGAGCGGCCCGGGGCAGCGCCCAAAGCCCGGTAACGCGGCACGCACCATGAGCTGCGATGCTTCCAGTTCACGGCCGCGCAGGGAGCCGGGCGGGAGGGCGGCAGGACGGGTCACCGCACAGCGAGAGGGACACGAGGGACAACGGGACCGAACCGCGCTCAGCCCGCACCGCCCGGCCCTACCATCACTTCCGGCTCGGCCACTTCCTGCGACGTCATCACGAGGCGCCGCGTCCCGCCGGGCGCAGGTGGGAGCGGTGCGGCCGGGCTCGGCCCGGTGGCCGCGGGCCCCGCGAGGAGCGACGGCGGGACGATGCTGTTCTCGTTGCGGGAGCTGGTGCAGTGGTTGGGCTTCGCCACCTTCGAGATCTTCTTGCACGGCCTCGCCCTGCTCGTCTTCTCCGTGCTGCTGGTGCTGAAGGTGGACGGCGAGGCCTCGCCGCTCTCCTGGTGGGTCGTCTTCGTCCCCTTCTTCGTCGCCGACGGCCTCAGCACGTACTTCACCGCCATCGTGTCGGTGCGGCTCTTCCAGGACGGCGAGAAGCGGCTGGCGGTGCTGCGGCTCTTCTGGATCCTCACCATCCTCAGCCTCAAGTTCGTCTTCGAGATGCTGCTGTGCCAGAAGCTGGTGGAGCGCACGCGGGAGCTGTGGTACGGCCTCATCATGGCGCCCGTCTTCATCCTGCTGCAGCTGCTCATGATCCGGGCCTGCCGCGTCAACTGAGCCTGCGGGCCCGGCCCGGCTCTGCGGGCTGTGTGGGAGCAGCTCCCCGTCCCGCCAAGCGCCGTGTTTCTGCAGAAGGTGCTTTTGCATTCCAGGCTCGCTCAGCCCTCGGTGTGAGCCTTAACCTGCCCCAAGTGCAGCACTTTGTGTATAGCGGTGTATTTAAAATAAACGCGCATGGGACACGTTGGTTCATTCGTTGGTTCGTTCCTGTCTTCCTTTCTTCCCCAGAAAGTATCTGTTCTTATAACTGCTGTCTGAGGAGCGCGTGGAGCTGGAGATCAATTGCTCCCTTAGACAGACGGCTGCTGCTTTTCTCCCTGGTGAGCTCTTGTGCACAGGGAGGGAATTTCCACTGCTGATGAAGGCTGTCCCTGCACGTAGGTGCTCATTCATCCAGGCTGTTACAAAGGCAGTGGCAGAACCAGTGTCAGTTGAGCAGGATCCCTCTGGCACCCCAGGCCGGGCCGTGTGGTGTGACCTGCTTATGGACTGCACGTCCCTGGTGACTCTAAGTGGCTTGTGCTAGCCTGGATCAGGGTCCAGCACTGCAAACAGGGGACAGGAGCACCCATTTAGCTTGGTCCTTTTGAACCCTTAGGTGGCGCCAGGACTCGGGTGTGGGGAGCTGGCTCCTCTGCTCCTGCATCTCCTTTGAAGTGGTTTTCCAGGGCTTGATGCCAACCAGGTGAGGCCACAATGTTCCCATGCTTGCCTTGAGTTGGTCCACTCGGAGCCAGCTGTTGCTCACTTGCGTCACGCTACAGTGCACCAAGGTCACGGCACCTGGGAGGAAGCAGGAGCTGTTTCATGTCCTCTCCCTGCTTGCACAGTAAGTTCATCCCCACTCTTGGAGTCCCCGTGCTGTGGTTGTGCCCACATGGGGATGGAGAGGAGTGGGAAGCAGGAGGAACCTCTGAGTCAGGTGAGGACGCTCACTGAGTCCCTCAGGGATGGATGGAAGCCTTTGGGCTGCCAGAGCTCACTACCCTCCCAGCTAATTAAGGGAGGGAAGGGGCACACCACAAGAAGATCAGAGGGATGACAGTATCCCACAGCCCCGCCATGACGTGGGGCAGCTCCTGGCACTGAGTTGTGGTGGGGCTCACCCAGGCCCATCAGGCCCAACCTGTGTCACCAAGCTGTGGGGTGTGACACAGGGGACGATGCCATATCTACCTGCATGCGGCTCATCCTGCACTTCATGCGCCCCCAGCTCTGCTCTCCAAAGCCAGGAAAGCTCTCAGGTGTGTTTGGGGACATGAGGATGGCGTGGGGATGTGGGTGCTGCCCTTAGTGAGGGCGAGAGGGCTGCATACACAGTGGGGGGGTCGTGGGGTTTGCCTGGCATCTGGAGCAGACAGGCTGCTTCCTGGGAATCATTCCTTGTCCAAAGGAAACACCCTTTGTGTTCAGGGATACAAATCCTGCAGCAGAACTTCTCAGGACCTTGAGAGAACGTGGTTGGGGTGGTACAAGCCATTAATGCATCTGGGAGCATCCCCCTGTGCTGGGGCTGAACCTGTGGCAGGGACAGCCCCAGCCCTGGCTGTCACCCCTCCCTGTGTCCCAGCACTCCTGCTGCAACAGGAGCAGCTCCTGGAGAGGCAGCCTTGTGTGGGTACGACCACAGCAGAGGGAGACAAGGCTGATGCTGCCATGTCTGTGTGGTGCCTTCAGAGCACAGCCCAGGCAAGGACACCCCGGCCAGACTTCATATATGGGAGGGACAAGTGTCCAGTGTGACCTGAGATACCACAGGGACATGAGGGATTCCAAAGGAGACAGCTGTATGATCTGATATGGGCTGTGTTTTCCAGAGCCATTCTGTCATGCATATAAATGTCTGGAGATGCCCCCATGTAAATCCAAGCCTTGCAAGAACTAACTGGGGGCAGCCATTGTCTGCTGTGTTTGCTGAGGGAAGGGAAACAAAGGGACAAATTTTGGTTGGGCTTTGAGGCTGAGCACAACCATCTCAAATATCAGCACTCCATCTCTGCTAAGCACACCCTTCTGACATCTTCTGCCCCCCAGCCAGGCTGCAGCCATGGTGCCAAGCCATACAGCACAGTGTACACTGCCACCCAGGGCTCGTGTCTGGGCTGCCTCATCTCTTTGTACCCCTGAGGCTGGGATCTGTGGGTGGGACAAAGCCTTTACTAACTTATCTCCATCAGCTGCTCTCTGTTCTTGCCTCACCAGCTTTTTGCAATGCTCAGTGCAGAGGGTTAGGAACCCTGGCAGCAAGCCTGGATAATTTCTTTCTCTCAGCAATTCGCTTCCACACATGCAAGGGAAATACAGCTAAGTGGGCAGCCCCTGCCCATGCTTTTATAGACCACTCCCTCAAGTGGCATCACTTTCTGGCACGGAGTCAGGGCTGTTATCACCTCCCAGACCCTGACTGGGACAGTGACACCAAAGAGAAAGTGCACATGGGCAGGTGTTGTGGGAACCAGCCTTGTGCCTCCTGAGAAGAGAAGGGGCTGGTGCTCAGCCTAGAAGTAATGATCTGATTTGATTACCCAGGGTGGAAGTGAGCCCACTGAGAAAGGAGGCATGGATGTGCCATGCTGCATGCTAAGGACATGATGCAAGTTTGGGAAGGGTTCTATACTTGACCCCCAGTTCAGCCCCGCACCCCACAGTCTCCTGTTCCCGACGTATCTGCAAGGAGAGTTGTGTCAACAAGATCACTAAGTCCTTTCCTGTGACTTGCCTCAGGATTTTCTAACTGAGCTATTTAAAGACAGCGTTCCCACTCCCAGCAAAGCCTCTGCCCTGCCCTGTACCTGCCCAGAGCTGTGTGCCCGCTGCAGCCCTGCCCCAGCCCTGCCAGCCCCCGGCACCAGGCGGGTTGTTTGCTCAGGGTCAGTGCAGGGGAACTGGTTCTCCTGCCTTTGCTTCTCCAGGTTTCCTCCCAAGACTCATCCATATTTCCTCCTAGGGGAAAGGTGGATGCGAATGGAATCAGGGCTGGTCAGTGTCCCCTGTCCTGCCCGGGGATGGGGCTCTGCTGCTCAGAAAGCCCCGTCCTGGCTGCTGCGTGGACAGCAGGAGATCTTCAGACCCAGGAAGAGAGAGGACACTCATCCACTCTCTTCCAGTGAAGCAACCAACCTGGGTCCGAAGGTTGTGTGATGGGTGGGGATGAGAGCAGAGCGGTGCCACAGTCCAGGCTCTGGGTGTCCCACAGCAGCACGTGGCGGCGTGAGGGACACCGTGGTGACAGGCTGGGCGGTCTGTGCTGCAGACAGAGAGCTCAGGGGTGGCTTAGCCCCCAGTTTCACAGGGTGTTACATTGGGGCACACAGCTGTAGGGCAGAGTGCTCCGGGAAGGTTGGACAACAAGAGCTCCTCCCTGCCGACACCTCTGGGTTTGACTCAGCTGAGATAAGGCACCCGGAAAGTGCATCTTTTTACCCTAACCAGCCCCGTGACAGCCAGGTCACACACAGGGAAGGGCTGACTGCCCCAGCTGGGCCGTGCCGATGTCCTGCCCTGCACCCCCTGGTGAAGCTCGGGGAACAATGCTGAGACCCCCAGCAGGACCACCCTGCTGCTCTGGTTGAGTTGCCTGCCACTCTGTGTGTGACCCAGGGCACTGCAGACTGCAAACATCACTCTCACCTCTTATCCCTGCTGAGGCTCAAAATGAAAGTGTTAGGATTGGTGAGAGGGAAGAAAGAAGTGTATGTGTGGGAGGAGAGCAGAGGAAAAAGGGTTAACTGTGGTCAAAGACAAGGTGTGACCCAGCTGCTGAAGGACTCTTCTACATGATTCCATTCAAATGAGGAGGAGGAACTTACTGGGCAAGGGTAAGGTGTCAGAAAAAATGCAGAAGGAGCTGGGCTGTAAATACACACATGAATCAATCAAGAGTTTTCTCTAACTTTCTGATGAAGTCTGAGGTAAAATAATGGGGAGATGACCTTCAAGCATTGTCCACTTCCAAAGGACATAAAGTGGAGCCCCAGCTGGGCTCATTGCAGGCAGCAGAGGAGCCCTGAGCCGTGGTGAGGACACACACAGCAGCTCCGGAGCCACAGGTGAGCTGAGCACATGTATGTGAAATAGCATCACTGTCCCTTTCTGCAATATCCCCCAGTGAGTTTTGCTGTGAATTCCCATGTCCCGCTCTGTTTGGCGCAGGGTTTTTGTGCTTCTCCCAGACCTGATCCCTTCCCATAGCCATGAGCTGAGCGGGAGGGGCTGTGGGGAACGGAGGACCACTGGGACCCCACCACGGTTCTGCCAGGCTGCTGGGAACCTGTCCCTCCATCCACAGCCCCACACTGTTGCCCTAATACTGCTGGGATCTCTTGGGAGATCTCATTATCCATGAGGACCTTTGTGCCTGTGATGGTGTCAGCCTGGGGAGAGCTTTTGGGGATGCTCTCTTTGCAGCTCCTGCTGACCAGCGCTGCTCCCAGCCAGCCGTGCCACCCGCCTTGTACCTCTCTGGGTTTGCAGGTGCCATGATGTTCGTTAACAAGAAGCTCTTCACCACTGCCCTCCTCGGGCTGCTGGTCGCACTGTCCATCATCGCCCTCATCCTCAGCCTGGTGAGGGTTGAAGATGTCACCCTGCCACCCACAGTCCAGGTGAGCCAAAAGAGGGTCCCTGAGCAGCACTGGGGAGGTGAGAGCCAATGGCTCTGAGGGTTAGGGCTGACAGCGCTGCTGGGACCTGCCGTGTCACAGGTGGGTGGGTGTTTCACTTCCACTCCCAGTTAATACAGCCTGGGCAGCAGAGAAAAGCCATCTCTGAAACCCACTGCACACCCACACGTGGGTTGGGCAGAGTTCCCTCTGCCCCACAGCGCAGCACTGCAGCACGACGCACCTCCATGTGGCCTTTGTCCCCACAGCTCCCCGGGCTCCATCCCAGCTGCTCACGCAGCAGCACTGCACTGCAGCTCCTCCTATGCAGCCTGATTCCCCACCTCGCTTCTGGGTGCAGCCGGGGCCGGGTTCCCTCATTGGGTGGAGGTGGAGGACTTTGGGGGCTGGTGGTGCAGCTGGCTGCTCTCAGGCTGCATGGGGCTCTGCCAGCCTGGGGAGCAGGGAGTGCTGAGCTGGGGAGCTGCTGGCCCAGGGGTGGGGCTGAAGCAGACACGAGAGGTATTCAACCAATAAAGAAAATAAGAAAGCATGAGGAAACCACCAACAAATGCTGTGTGAGCTGGCATTACTGAATGGACCTCAGCAGAGGGAACTAAAAGTCTTTGCTGCTGGGATAAGTGCCTGTGCTGAGGCCGTGCATGGATGGGATGTGTCCTATTACCACTGTGCTCTGCCTGGCACACACAGCCCTACCTCACAGAGCTGCTTTTGAGGCATGCCCTGGGCTGACGAACCTGGCATGATGTCTTGGTTGTTCCTTCCAGTACGGGATGGTGTTTGATGCAGGCTCATCCCACACCTCTCTGTTTGTCTACGAGTGGGACTCGGACAAGCAGAACAACACCGGTGTGGTCAGCCAGACCTTGTCCTGTGATGTCCAGGGTCAGTATTCCCTGGGCAAGGGCTTGTGTGGTGGGTGGGTTGACCTGGCCTCCCTCTCCTTGGCCTGCCTATGTCACACAAGACCAACAACTTGGTAGGACTGAAATGTTCTTGATCTTCCTCTGGATTTCACTCTCCACTTTGTACTGCACAAGTTGTCCTGAGGGGGGAAGGTCTCATCCTGACACAGTGTATCTGGGGGGGCTGTGGTGGGGACCCTCAGATAGCTCTTGCCCTTTCTGGTTGGTGCATTGGCTCACACAGTGCTTGCAGAAGGCAGGTCCCACTGCTTCTGCTTTCAACTCATTGGGCTCTGCTTTGACTCTGTGCTCCTGTTCTGGCACCCAAAGAGGATGCAAGCCTGGGCAGAGCCTATAATCCCAGTGGTGAAACATGGACAAGTGTTACACACCTGCTCAGTTAGGATTGCAGGTACTGTGGGCCACCATGAAGAGATGGAGATCATAACAGATCTGTGAGCCAGTCCTGCAGGACAGGGGGACCCTGATAAAGAACACCTAGGAGGTGACAGATCTCCCTGCCCTGTGTTCTCCCACTCCTTCATCTGTTCCTCATCAGCCTGTCCCAGCTTGACTCTCTTCCAGGGCCAGGCATATCAAGCTATGTCGATGATCCCCCGAAAGCTGGTGCTTCCCTAAGAGAGTGCCTGGATGAAGCCCTGAAGGTCATTCCTGCTGCAAAACAGAGGGATGTCTCAGTTTACTTTGGAGCGACAGCAGGCATGAGGCTATTGAGGTACTGCTGTGGGGCGCGGGGCTGGTGGGGCAGTGGCACCACGTCCTGCTTGGGGCTGAGCTGTCAAGTGCTCCCAGATCTCCTGCTGCCAACTCTGGGCAGGGGACAAAGCCGGCCCATGGGTGGCTGAGCTGCTCTGGGGTCACAGAAGCTGCCCTGAGAGAGACAGTGGAATCCTGGGACCCCACAGCCCAGGAAGGTCCTGTGTCTGCCCAGATGTGATGGTGTGCATATGAGAGCTGTGAGGCACTGGAGGCTTCCAGGGAAGCTGTGAATGTCTCATCCTGGGTCCAAACCTTTGAATCCTTCTTAGGGAACAGAACAGCTCAGCTGCAGACCAAGTCCTGGCTGAAATTGCTAAGACCATCCAAGAGTATCCTGTGGCTTTCTATGGGGCTCAGATCATTACAGGAGAAGAGGAGGGAGCTTATGGTTGGATCACCATCAACTACCTGCTGGAGTCCTTCACCAAGGTGGGAGGGGTGAAATGCCCACTTCTTTGCCAGCACAGAAGGAAGGGTCTCTCAGCAATGATCTGGGGGAAGCAGCCAGTTATTCTCTGACTTATTTACAGTGAAAGACAGGGGAGAAGTCAGGAATGGGGGTGTTCCTGCTAAAAAATGGGGATGTTCCTGCTAAAAAATGGGGGCACATCTTTGCACTACGTGGTCATGGGAGCCTCTTAGGGACCATGTAGCCCAATGAGGACAGTCTGCTCCTGCTTTGCCTCACTGTCCAGGGAAAGTCTGTGTCCATGCCCACGTGGTGCTGGGAGGCCTTAGTTTGGGTTCCACACGTCACTCAAGGAAGCTGGAGCCAAACACCCTGCTCCCTTGCTCCCAGCGGGACAGTGGGACCTCATGTACAGGAAGAGCCAGCTAAGATCCTAAATGCACCAAACTAAATAACAACCCTCCATTGACTTACATGGGGTGAAAACTTTGCTGAGAGCAGGTAATCCCAGCTGTCTCACACTCCTCTTCCTCTCCTGTTGTGCCTTGGCAGTACTCCCCAAAAGCACACACGTGGGTCCATCCAGAGGCAGACAACAGTTTTGGGGCTCTGGACCTTGGAGGAGCGTCAACTCAGATCAGCTTTGCCCCCAAAGGTTCAGTCATAAAATGGAATGAAACCTCCACGTTAACGCTGTATGGATACAACTACAACATCTACACTCACAGCTACATCTGCTATGGGCAGAACGAGATGTGGAAGCGCCTGGCAAAGGAGTTAATTATGGTGAGAGGAGAACTGGAGGGAGCATGAGAGCTTTTGACCAGGTGCAGGGAAAAGCTTCCTTCCCAATAACGGTGGACAAATACCGTGCAGTCTCCACCCTTGGAGACATTCTAAACTCGATGGGACAAGGCTCTGAGCAACCTGACCTAGTCAGTGATGCTTTAAGGAGGGGGTTGGCACGGTCCCTGATAGCTGCTCCCCAATTGCTTTATGTGAGGGAAGAGAACAGATACATTTCTCAGGGCATTTATGGAAGGTCAGAGGGAAAGAAGGTCTTCATGGAGGAGCAGCCTGAGAGCAGAAGTATTTGCCCATGGTGCACAGACAGGAAGGTCCCAGGTGGTGTCCCTGGCAGGGGCTGGAAGTGGAGACAGGTAATAGCTGGGGTACAGAGGGCTCTGAGTGTCCCAGAGCACCCTGCTGGGGCTGCAGCATTTGGCTGCCTTAGTGGGAAGGAGTAGCATGCGGACTGGGACTGGATGAGATGTGGGGAGAAGCAGAGCTCAGCTCCAGGTGGAACTGTGAACAGACAAGGTCAGAACTGAAGTGTGAGGATCATTCCCTGCCGAACCAGTGAGAGATGCCCGCACTGGATGCCCTGGGAGGAAGCACCCAGCATATCCACCAGGAGGTCTGGAGGAGGCTGCAGCCTGCAAATCATTGCATTTTGTTATTCTCAGGAGTCGTCCCCCAGCACGCTAGTTGAACACCCTTGCTACCCCAAAGACTACAAGGAAACCATCTCGCTGTCTTCCTTCCGCACCAGCCCCTGCACCAACCAGAGTGACCCACGCCTGCCTCTTGATGACAGAAATGTGACCCTGGAGGGCAGGAGCAACACCAGCGGGTGTCTGGTTGCCATCAAGAAGCTCTTCAACTTCTCGGCGTGTGGACAGAGCCAGGACTGCTCCTTCAATGGCATCTACCAGCCCCCCGTCAGCGGGCAGTTCTTTGTAAGGCAAACCCCGTCCTCCTCCCCCCAGCTGTGTGTGTCCCCCTGGTGCTGTGGTGTCCTGCTAAGCCCCGAGTCACTGTCACCTCCCTGCAGCAGAGCTGGGGCAAGCAGCACCCATACTGCCAGTCTGCCAATGCCTCAGGGCACACCAAGGTTCCAGGCAGCTCTCAAATGGGAACCTTCTAATAAAACGTGCTTAGTGAGACCCCCAGCCATCATCTGTTCTGCAACAGGCATAGTGTGATGGGGGTTGGGCAAGGCTGGGGCAGATCCAGTGAAAGCCACCCATGCAGGAAGGATTTCCTGCTTGGAGGGAGAAGGGCAGCCCTCATTGCAACTCCCTGATATTTCTACCTCTTGCTTTTCAGGCCTTTTCTGCTTATTACTACAACTTCAAGTTTCTCAACCTGACCGAGGGACAGTCGCTGGACACCGTCAGGGACACAATAGAGCGCTTCTGTGCAAGAACCTGGCAGGACGTATGTTTCTTGTTATGGGAAGCTATGGGGAACAGCAGATGGGTGGGGGAAGAGGAGCAGCAACTCTGCAGGTCATTAACCATAACATTAAAGACAACTGGTCCTAAAATGGAGCTCTGCAGACCCCTGCTGGTGTCTGCTCACCAACCTGGAAATTGCCCACAAATAACTTTGTTTCTTCCTCTCACACGCTCCTCCCAGCTGTCTTCTAATTACCCTGAGGAGAATCCTGAGCGCCTGCCTAAATACTGCGCCAACGCCAACTACATCCTCACGCTCCTCCTTGATGCCTACAAGTTCAATGAGACCAGCTGGAACAACATCTTCTTCCAGATGAAGGTCAGCAGGGAACTTGGCCAGCAGGTGGGAACGTGCAGCACGGGGCTAACTCAGCATCTCCTCTCCTTGGGCAGGTGGGGAGCACCAGTGTGGGCTGGACTCTGGGCTACATGCTGAACCTCACCAACATGATCCCAGTGGAGGCTCCGGTGTGGGTGAAGGGACACACACCCTCCCTGTGGGCTGCAGCCGTTGCCTTCATCACCCTCACCTTGGCCTTGGGGCTTGTTGCTCTGGTTGTGCTTTTGTGGACGTAGGAACGGTAACCTCTGCTGCACTGAAGAACCAAGGGTTGGCTCATAGAACTGCCCCCAGATATGCAGGCAGGCACCACAGGAGGTTTCCTGAGGATCCCCTCGAGGGATCAGCCTCCACACCACAGCCAGGCCAACCCGCCTCCTTGCACCATTAATTGTGTCAGAGATTTGTCCTCCACCCCATTGGCTGGAGCATGGAGCTTGGAGAGCCCATCTGGCTGTGCAGGACCTGAGTGCCGGACCATCATGGGTGCTGGCAGATGGATGTGAGGTGCTTCCTCCAGTGCTGGGTCTGACCACGGTCAGCCAGAAAGGTCCCTGCCAGCTGTGCCAGTCTGAGGGCACAGCTCTGCGATGCCCCAGCTAGCTTTCCTTACAGACCTATTGCCTGGGCTCAGGTGTTGGCCTAGACACTGAAATGCAAACTGAGCATCCACAGCCAGAAAGGTGGTCCATGCCTCTATAGTGCATCTCATCGTCTCATCTCATCTCTTCCTTTTCTTGCAGGACAGAGGGATCATTATTCCGCAGTGCCCTGTGGATGCCAGGCTGCAAGTGCAGCTGGCTGCAGATCTTGCTGAGCTGGATCTTCCCCATGTGCCCTTACCTTTGCCTTTGGTTCTGCTCACTCCTTATCTGCCCTGTGCATGACTCACTTTGTTATTTGCTGGGAGCATGTCTGCCTCCCGGCAGCACAGAGCTGACCTTTGCAGTTGTTGCAGAAAGGCAGGCACTCAGCCGCTCTTGTTATTCAGAAGTAAACACTGGAAAAGGCAGTGAAGATGGAAATGCTTGTTACTTTGTTCCTGTGCTGATAAGATTTTATTGCTTCCGCCTCAGAGGTAAGGGCTGGTAATGACGATGGGGACACAGGGGGATGGGGACAGAATGATGGGGAAGAGTGTTCCCTCAGCAAGATCGAGGAGGATACAAAACTGAGTAGCACGGCTGATGCACCAGAGGGTCATGCAGCCTTTCAGAGGGACCGTGACATGTGGGAGCAACGCCAAGGATGACAGCAGCCTCATAGAGCTCAGCAAGGAGCAGAGCCAAGTCCTGTCCCAAGGGAGGAACAGCCCCAGCACCAGGACCTGCTGCGGGCACCCAGCAGAATGCAGCCCAATGCTGCTATCCCTCTGCCCAGCACTGGCAGTGGGCAATGTAGCCCTCCTAGAGCTTCTCCAACCAGCACTGACGGCAAAAGAAAACCATACTGCACAGTTACAGGGAGGTTTTTCTAAGGCCTGTGCTGCTCCCAGCTCACCGGGCCAGGTTCCTGCATTACAAGTTTGCAGCTCCAGGACACAGGGATGCTCCCCCCAGCAACAGCTCCTTGCACAAGTTTGGCACCAGCAGCACCAGGCGGCTGCAGCAGCCTCTGAAGCCAGCACTGCTAGAGGCTCTCATAGCCAGAGGAGTCCTTCCAGTAGCATATGGCTGCGATCAGGCAGAAGATGAGAAGGACTGTGATGGCAAGTATGACTGTGGCTGCTATCCATCTGCTTTTGGGGAGCCATACAACTTTCTGGGGGGTCTCTGAGGGAATCATGTTGGTGAGATTGAGCATATAGCCCAGAGTCCAGCCAACATCCACATTTGAGACCTGTGCAGAGAAGAGGAGACAGAGAAGGAAGAGAGATGGGAAGGGCTGCAAAGTAACAGACAAACACAGACATGGGTGGTGGACTGTGCCAACCCATCATCCCGCACCCCAGGGACAGGAGCAGGGCAGGCACAAGCATGCAAGCTTTGTGAAGCAGCTGTGAAGCTGAGGGTGCCTCCTCACCTGCTTTCGGAAGTGGATGTTGTGCCACGTCCCGTTGTCGAATTTGTAGCCTTGCAGCAGGAGGGTGAGGATGTAGGAGCCGGCTGCACAGGAGTCACGGAGGTGGGTCTTGTTCCTGGTGGGAAAGTCCTTCTGCAGCTGTAGATGAGGAAGAGCAAGGTGGGGCTGCATGTACAGAGCAATGCTTGGTGCTCCCACACTGCAGGGAAAGCGCAGCCAGGAGCAAAGGCCTGTGGAGCAAGGAGCAGGTGGGAGGATGCTGGCTGCTCTCCCATCCAGCACAGAGACCACTGTGCTCCATCCGGCTCCCCCAGCAGCCCTTCTGCACAGCAGAGGACGGGCTGCAGACAGAACCCCAAGCCACGCGGTGCCCAGGCTGAGCAAAACAAGGGCAGGGATCAGCAGCTCCCGGGCAGGATCTCACCGTCATCCAGTTTCTGGAGCAGAATTTCCAGAGAGTGTCATTAACGGAACTCAGGGACGGCTCTTCAGTCAGGTTCAGGAAATGGAGGTTGTAATAAAATGCTGAAAAAGCCTGTGGGCATTTACAACCAAAGGCGGAGGTTAATGACAAAACCAGGATCCTGGCACCCTCCTACCCCTCCCCTGGGGTGCTCTGCAGGGATCCCCAGGGCCAGCTTCAGGATAGTGCTGGGGACTGAACCCTGAGACGAAATACAGAACGTGGCAGTCTGGCACACAGCTGAGCTCCCTGCGTGTCCCCGTGCACCAGGTGCACCCCAGCTTTCAAGGCACCCATTGTCACTTTTTCCTACAGCAGGTTTTCTGGAGCACTGACCAGGCTGGTGCCCCACAACCCCACACCCCCAGCACCACCCCACGGTCGGAGGCTCCTTACAAAGAACTGTCCCCTCACGGGCGGCTGATAGACCCCGTCGAACCCACACGTCCTGTTGGCCCCGCAGGTGAAGTTGAAGAGCTTCAGGATGGCAGTGCGGCACAACGCCGGGTTCCCTGCCCCTGTTACCGTGAGGATCTGTGCAGGGCTGAGCATGCTTGGAATGGGGACACAGGGACTGTCATAGATCTCTGCTATGGTGATGTTCTCCTGGTATCCCTTGGGGTAGCAGGGCTGTGATATCTGCTGGGCATACAAGCCGTCCTGTTGAGAGAGAGGGAGCTGTTAGCATCACCCTGGCACTAGGGCTGAGAATGGAAAGGAGAGAAGCAGCCCACAGACACTGCCTATTCAAACAACTGGATACAGGATGCAGACACCCTGCCATCACCCGGCTCCACTGCCCATGGGGTTACATCTGTACCAGCGCAACACCATGCTATGGGGTGCAGGCACAGAGTTGTAGGGACAGCCCCATGGTTGTGATACCCTGTGTGTGCTGCCTGCCCAGCTCAGTGAAACCATGGCTTTGGCTGCAGCAGAGGAGCACAAGGCTGAAGGCAATTACCTGGTGTAAAGATGCCAAGAGCCTCTTCAGGACTTCCTTCAGCCCATAGCAGAGGTAGCTGTGGGTGTAAACTGAATAGTTGGTCCCATACAGCCTGAGGAGGGCTCTCGTGTTTTCGTCACCAGCTGCGGTCCCAGGAAGAAATGTGATCTGGGTTGAAGCCCCACCGAGGTCCAGAGCTCCGACAACATCCTCCACTGGTGGCTGGGTCCACTTGCCTGTGAAGGAGTACTGCCCACACAGAGAATTACCCACACGGAGCATGGACCTGATTCAGGCTGAGCCCGTGAATACCAGCTTCCCTGAATGAACTGTGGTGCAACAGGGAGGAGGGAACCACAATCCACAGGCCCCACAGCCTCTGGGGCTCCTCCAGACACTGCAGGGGCTGAAAGGTCTCCAGGTTTCCCTGTTTCACCATGAAGCAGTGACTGATTCCCAAGGGGTGGCAGTCTCAATGCCCATAGCACTGGGGAGGCTCTAATGCAGCAAGATCTCCCAGTACAGTGAGACCCTCCTGCTGCTCTGCCCTCTCACCATCCCGCACCTTGATAAGTGTCTCCAGCAGGTAGTTGACGGTGATCCAGCCAAAGGCACCCTCCTCATTCCCAGTGAGGATCCGAGCTCCACGGAAGTCCACAGGGTACTCACGAATGGCCTTGCTGACCTCAGCAAAGACCTGCTCAGCTTTTGTGCTGTTCTGCTCCCTGACAAGGGAAGGAGGGAGATGCTGGTGGAGGGAGCGTGGCGCTGGCAGCAGACGTGGTGTGGAACCACAAAGTCACTGTTTGCCCATCCCAAAAGGCTCAGCATCAGGCATCAGAGATACCAGCCAGGATGGCAAAGTGCCACTTCACCTCGCAATATAATCTCACCAGCATCCCAGACCCTGGAGTCACAGGGGCAGGGCTGTGGGGGTGCAGGGATGCAGGCAGTGCCCGTACCTCAGCAGCCGCATGCCCGCTGTGGCCCCCAGGTAGGTGGGTGTCTCCCGCTGCTGCTCTGCAGGGATGATTGTCATGGCTTTGGCCAGGCAGGGCTTCAGGCTGGCTCCAGCCTCAGCGGGGTTGTCTGCATAGCTGGAAATGCCAGATCCTGCAACAGAACAGCCTGTGATGGAGCCAGCCCAGGAGAACAGCAGAGTGAGGGCACCTCCTCCCACCCCATGCCAAGGGCTCGCTCTCATCCTCTTAGGCAATGCCCAGAAGCCACAGACAAAGCCCAAAACTCTGTTGAACAGATGGAAAAAGACTATTAACTCAAAGTGCAGATAGAAGCCACAAGCAAAAATAGCCAGCAGAGACACAGTGAGATCTAGTGAGTTCTGCAGAGCTTCTAGCAGGCCCTGTGGGAAGAAGATGTTCCAGGAAGTGGTTGCAGGGGAGAGACTGCAAGAGTTGCACATTTAATGACCAAGGCGCAAGGCGATGCATAACAGCGGGCTGCACAACAGCACCAGGTCCATAAGCCATGCTAACTGCGGGCTGAGCTGCTGACCCACCTTTGGGCAGCACAGCCCCCAGCATTATGGGGACCCTTAAACCACAGCTGCTCCTCTGCCAGGCTCCCCTGGCCTCTTTGGGGCCGACTCCGTTTTGCCCAGCACAGGGTGCGGGGCTCCGGTTCCCCTCTGTGCCGCAGGAGCCGGGCGCAGCGATGCGGGGAGAAGAACAGCCCCGTGCCGGCACTCACCATTCACGGTGCAGGACTCCACCTGGGAGACGATGCCCGTGCCGTTCTCCTTGTCTGCGGGCCACTGGTAGACGTAGAGAGCCGTGTGCGTGGAGCCGGCGTCGAACACCAGGCCGTACTGCGGAGAGAGGCCGGGGGCTGCCGGGGTGCCGGGCGCGGAGCATGGCCGTCCCGCAGCGCCCTCCGAGCGGGCTGAGCCCCAGCACCGGGACCGCGGGGTGCGGGCTGTCCGCGCAGCGCCGCCGGCCGAGCACCGAGAAGGGCGGGCGGCGGTCCCGGCCCCGGGCACCTACTTTCTTCCTGACGGGACGGTCCCGGTTCGCGCTCAGCACCAGGAGGAGCGCGGCGGTCACCAGCACGGCCAGCACGGCCAGCACCGGGCGCACGGGCCGCATGTCGGAGCGCCCCGCACGGCCGGCACGGAGCGGCGCCTCCGGCGGAACCCGCGGGGCAAAGCGAAAAAGAAAGCCGGCCCGGCTCCCACGTCCGGGTCCCGCCCAGCCCGGCCCGGGGCGGGCGCTCGGCTCGGCCCCGAGCAGGGTCAGCCCTGCGGGACGGCGCGGCGCTGCGAGCGGCAATCGGCCGTGGGGACGGTGCGGGTGGGAGCGGGGCGGGGGGGGCCTGACCATGGGGACAGATGGGGGCATGGCCGGGATGGCCGCTCCCTGGCCCTGGGGGTGTGTGTCTCACTGAGATGTGACCCCGGCCGTGAGACGTGATGTCCCCACCTGCCAGCTCCATCCTGTCCTGCCTGCCTGGCGCTGCCCGCAGCAGCAGAGCAGCGGAGCGGAGGGCGGCAGGTGGGCTGCAGGTGACAGCTCGGCCGTGCCTCACCCCGCGGCAGCTGCGGGACTGGGATGTCTCCGGACTGCAGCCCCTCTCCCAGATCTCAGCCTCTGTCCCGATGCCGGCCCGCTCACCAGCTTCCTCGAGGCGTGGATACCGTCAGCATCAAGGAGAGCACTGCCACGCACCCCCGAACAGCCCCAAAGGGGGGGGATCCCAGGGCACAGCCTGTCCACCAGCAGCGAGGTGGTTAACCAGGCTCTATTCCAGCTCCGGCCCTGTTGCCTGCAGGGGAGGTTGCTGGTTTGGGGCCAAGGGGAGGGCCGTGCAGGGGACTCCTGGGCAGCCTTTGTCCCAGGCACAGCGCTGCACTCCAGGTACGTGCTGACACTGAGGTGAGCAGCAGCCGGCCCCGCTGGCAGCGGCACAGGTGAGCACGGGCAGGGGACAGCAATGGGTGACATCGGCGGGGCTTGGCTATGGGGAGATTGATGCGGGGAAAGGCAGGAGGCGAGTGTGAAGGCAGGTGAGAGGGTGCCGTGCTTTGTGGCTCAGGTGGTTTGTGGCTCAGGTGCCTTCGATGCACGCAGGGGATGCAGAGGGCACTGCTGGACCTCATGCTGGTGGCAGGGAGGGAGGTTGGGCACCGCTCTGCCTGGCAAGGATGCTCCTAGCATGCACATTCCCCCCTTTCTTACAACATTAAGAGGCTTTTTGACCCCCAAATCCTGCATGTTCACAGCAGCACATCTTCCCAAGCAACACATGGTTTATGGCCAGCAGTGCCTGCGAGCCTGAACTTTGAGGCTTCTCTCCATCCTCTCGAGGGACGCTGTGAGGGGCTGTCAGCAGCTGTCAGCACTTCGCTGTGTCCGGTCACAGACCAACCAGTGCAGGAGCAGCTCAAGCAGCTTGCACAGCTGCAGGCTTTCTGCACACTGAAGCCTCTGGGCATTGCTCCTTGTGGAGCCGTACAGCAGCGTGGCTCCACTTCAGCTCTGAGGGTATCACCTCCCTTCTGTCCCTTCTGCTTGTGCCCCAAACCTGCTGCACAAGGGCGCTGTGCCAGGCACAGTGGCTCGTACCGTGCTGGCCAACCTGAAGTGCCTCCAAAATGCTGGGCAGTTCCATCAGCTTCACACCCTCCCTCTTTGTTTTCTGCTTGCTGTGCTCCTTCCCCACACTCCACTCTCCTCCTGCAGACTCAGTGCTGCTTGCAGTTGTCGCCTGCTGCTGAGATAAGATGGAAATTTGGCCTTACTGAGGGCAGGTGAAGGTGGTTTCGCTCATGGTGCCATTTATCACCATCGCATGCTGCCTGGGGTGACCTTTTTCCAAGGTGTGTGCTGGTATCGGGACCTTTTCCTTTGTGTTAAACCAGGAGCAGGGCGAGCACTTCTCAGCAGTGCGGTTACATCTGTGCAAATCAGCAGGGCTCATCGGGCTGGACATGGCACAATAGAGGAGTTCATCACCTTGAGATGATATCTTCTGCCCTTCATTACCATATGGGGCAGGGCTCTTGGGCGCAGGATAAGGTCTGATAAAGGTTTTCTGTCCCACATCCCGTGTCCCATGACGTGGAACAGTCAACAGAAGAGAACGTAATCCATCCAGCAGGGTTGGACCAGATGGACCCCAGGGTCCCCTCCAACCTCAACCACACTGGGATTCTGTGACTGTGATTCCAAGAATGCTTTCGGGCCCTTTTTTTGGACCTGGGGGAAGGTTCACCTTGACAGGTCCTACCTCCATCCATGAGGTTCGCATTTCAAATCTGGCCTTGCAAATACGGGAGCACTAAACTGGGGTTGGGGTGTTTTTGCAGGTTGGAAGAAGAATGGAGTACAAAGCCAAGGTCATCACAGGTCTCCTGACAGCCACCTGTGCCTTCAGCATCATTGCCCTCATACTGAGTGCTGTACATGTGAAGGATGTGTTTCTGCCTCCTGGCACTAAGGTGAGGGCTTTGGCAGAAGCACAGCTACCTTCTCTCACTTGGGTGTTGGCTTACCTCTGTTCTGAGATTCTCCCCAGCTTTAGGCAGGCTGTGCTGTTATTCACTAAGATGGGGACAAACTGCCATGCAGTCAAGTGGGTCTGTCACAGTTTTCTTGCTTACAGCACATACAGCCTTTGCGCTGCAGAGCACCCAGGGAACTTCCCCACTAGCTCACAGAGCCATGACCCCAGTGCACTGGTGACTGCAATGTCACGCTTTCCCTGCTCTGGTGACACTCTTGGCTCGGTCATGTGAACCACTCCCTGCTCACTGGGAGCTCTGCCCGCTCACCTGGAGCTCTCCTGGCTCTGCAGCCAGCTAAATCTGCTTTGCCCCTCCTGGAGCCCTGCATCCCATCGGCCTCTCTCCGCAGTACGGCCTGGTGTTCGACGCCGGCTCCACGCACACGGCTCTCTACGTCTACCAGTGGCCTGCAGACAAGGAGAACGGCACGGGCATCGTCTCCCAGGTGGAGTCCTGCACCGTGAATGGTGAGTGCCGGCACGGGGCTGTCCCTCTCCCCACCCTCTGCTCAGCCTAGGGACAGGCTGGAGGCTGATCTGGGCAGTCAGTTAAGTGGGACTGACAAGAGGCCACTGACCTAGGGCAGAGTGCCTGGGCGAGGGGTGGGGGATTGTAGAGCCGGCCCTGATGACAAATCAAGGCTCTGCAGCCACAGTGTGGCAGTTACTGGTTAACTGTGCTCCAAAGCAAAGGTCTGATGAAGGGCGAAGGGTAAGCGAGAGGGCACTTGGGCTAGTGGCAGGGCTGGAGCGCAGAGCTTGGGGGAAGGGTAAATAGTGACATTGGCTGTCCCACCCAGTGCAGGACCACAGTGGGAGCTCACATCAAGCACCAGCCTATAAAAGTAAAAGCATATTTGTGCTGAGCTGCATGGGGAGCACCTCTGTGTGTGCATTGGATCCACACATCCCCTCTGAAGGACAAATGAGAGAATCCCTCTTTGCCAGGGAAGTAAGGAACCCTGCTGTTTGTCAACTGGCTGCGGGGAAATGGGGATTAACCACACGCTCAGCATCACAGCAGCTCCCCACTCCTTGGAGAGCAGGAGCTCACTGTCTGCTCCTGCAGTGTGCATGTGCCACCTCCAGGCAAGCCAGCTCTGAGCGGTGCCCTCCTGGGGATGCCCTTGGATGGGCACGATTGATCTTGATACATGGGGAAAATCTGTGGGTCTTCCTGGCTTTCAGGGTGGACATGTCTCCTGTCATCCTGTTCCGCTCCTCCTGGGCATCACAAGGTGCTCTGTTGCAGGATCTGGCATCTCCAGCTATGCAGATGATCCCACTGGAGCTGGTGCCAGCCTGAAGCCCTGCCTGGACAAGGCCATGACAGTTATCCCTGCAGAGCAGCAGCAGCAGACACCCACCTACCTGGGGGCCACAGCGGGCATGCGGCTGCTGAGGTACGGGCACTGCCCCCATCACACACTTCAGCATCTCAGAAGGGGTGTGGGGCTGGGATCCTGGGCAGGGGGCTGCTGCTCAGGCAGAACAAGGCAGTGGGCTGAGCATCCATTCCTGTAGCCCACTGGGGTTGACCATCTTTTTTATTATCTCTTTATATGATGAAAAGCAATGGATGGACGGGGTATATGCTGTCACTGTGTAGTCCCACTGCTTTGCAGGTCACAGCCTTTTACTGTTAGCCTGCCCTGAAAGCTCCCCTGCAATTACCTCTTCCACCACATGGCATTTGTCTGCTTCTGCAGGGAGCAGAACAGCACAAAAGCTGAGCAGGTCTTTGCTGAGGTCAGCAAGGCCATTCGTGAGTACCCTGTGGACTTCCGTGGAGCTCGGATCCTCACTGGGAATGAGGAGGGCTCCTTTGGCTGGATCACCGTCAACTACCTGCTGGAGACACTTATCAAGGTTTGGGTCAGAGGGGAGGGCATGGGGGGGGGGCACATGCATAATGTGTGTATCTTCCTATCTGAGTGAAGACCAGATTTCTTTATTCCCACAAGAGAGTGAAATGTCATTTTAGAGCGATGGTCACCCAAACAACTGCAGCACGTTGTTGTGAGCTGCATCTTTGGCTCTATGGGTGTGATTAAGAGAGTCAAGGGCGGGAGGATCTTTGTGTCCAGCTCCTCCTGGTCCTGTGCTCTCCATTGACATTTGGGTTGATTTTGGAGTCACGGGGATGCAGCAGTATCAGACTCCTGAACAACATCACACTTTTCCTCCTCAAAGTCCCTGAATCCAGGCTTATGTGCAGCAGCCAAGGACCCAAACCTCAGCACCACACAGAGATCTACGTGGGTTGAGGAGGATGTGGGCAAAAAGGGGTTAAACGGGGACATAGGGTGTGGAAGGTCTCCCAGGGGCTTTTGAGATCACAGAACCTTTAGGGAAGGGACAGACTAACACTGTCTGCCTTATGGGGCCAGTTTTCCTTCACAGGAAAATGGGAACATCCACAGAACACTGAAGTGTTGGGAGCTCTGGACCTTGGAGGAGCCTCAACGCAAATAACCTTCCAGCCTGGAGTCACTATTGAAGATAAAAACACGTCTGCCCACTTCAGGCTGTACGGCACCAACTACTCGCTCTACACCCACAGCTACCTGTGCTATGGGCAGATGCAGGCCTTGAAGCGGCTGATGGCAGCCCTCCATCAGGTATCGCAGCCGCTGGGCAGTAGAATCTGCTCAACCGTTTCCCATTGCCTCGAAAAATGCCTTCCAGAAAATCTGTCCATCTATGTAGAAAAAGTCCAAGGGAAGTTTCACGAATTCAAGAACCTGAGAAAGGCTTTTATTTTATGTACTGGACTAAAAAAATGTTGTCATTTGAGTGGGAGGGGGTGGTGGGCTTCTGCGGGGCTCTCTGCTCCCCAGTGGTTTCCAGGTATCAGCTTCATTGCATCTCAAGTGGCTTGCAGGTCCCTCTCTGGACAGTAGATGCAGCATCCAGTTAGCAGAGGGCATGAGTCCAGTCAGCCACAGGCATCATCTGGCACCTCCTGGCCAGGAGTATCGAGTCTCCACATTGTGTGCCCCTACAAAAGAGAGCAGATCGGGTGGGGACTTTGGGATCCCAAATCCTCCTGGGATCTGGATCCTGCTTTCTGGAAGGGTGTAAGCACAGGCTGAGCTGTGGGTAGGGTCTCGCTGGCATCCCACATCACGTACTGGTAATGGCTCCCTCTCTCTCAACAGGACGGCTTGTATGCCCAGCAGATATCACAGCCCTGCTACCCCAAGGGATACCAGGAGAACATCACCATAGCAGAGATCTATGACAGTCCCTGTGTCCCCATTCCAAGCATGCTCAGCCCTGCACAGATCCTCACGGTAACAGGGGCAGGGAACCCGGCGTTGTGCCGCACTGCCATCCTGAAGCTCTTCAACTTCACCTGCGGGGCCAACAGGACGTGTGGGTTCGACGGGGTCTATCAGCCGCCCGTGAGGGGACAGTTCTTTGTAAGGAGCCTCCGACCGTGGGGTGGTGCTGGGGGTGTGGGATGGAGGGTGGAAGTTTTCTGTACTGTTGGTTGTGGGAGGGGAAGGCAAGAGAGGGAACTCTAAAGCTGGTCCTGCAAACCCCTGCCCCTAAGCTGGAAGGTGGATTCTGCCTTATGCAGCGGTCCAGTCCCTCCTGAGGGAAACAGGAAGATCATATCCATGAGGAACAAGTCTGGTCTGATTTGGCAGGGCTCCCAGTACAAGCAGAAGCCCCAAGGCTTGTCCATGACCTCCAAGTCTTGTAGAGTGGCAGAGGGTCCATTTGGTCAGGCTTTACTCCAAGACTGCAGTGAGATGTTCTGCCACAGGCTCAGCCAGCCCTCCTAACCTGGTACTGCACTGGTCTGAGGCAGGGATAGCAGTGCTGACTCCAAGCCCAGAGGTGCTGTGAGGACTTCCTTTGCGTGAGGAGGGACATGTAGTTTTACCATCACCCCTTCTTCCCCAGGCCTTTTCTGGGTTCTACTACACCTTCTCCTTCCTGAACCTGACCAGCCAGCAGTCTCTAAGCCATGTCAATGCCACGGTCTGGGACTTCTGCAACAAGAACTGGTCCAAGGTGAGAGCCTTGTGAAGGGCACGAAGGAGCCCTCTGCTTGTCCTCTCCCAGATCCCTGCCCAGAAAGCACATGCTCTGCTGTTCTCTGGGCCAGGGAGGATTTTGTTCCTCATTATACTGTGTCCCCCGATGGCTCTGAAGCTGGTGGAGACCTTCCCGCAGAATAAGGAGCACCTACACACATACTGCATGGTGGGACTTTACATCTTGACACTGCTGGTCGATGGCTATAAGTTCGATGAGCACACGTGGAGCAACATCCACTTCAGCCAGAAGGTAAAATAAAGCCCTGTGGGGCAGTGGGAACAGGCAGGCAGCTCTGGCCACATCCTTGCCCTGGCCCGAGGACACAGTGCTTTGCAGGGGGCTGGACTCAAGGATCTCTACAGTCCCTACAGTTCTGTGGTAGGACCACCATCCCTGCACTCTCCTGCACCAGAAACTGTGTCCTTGCCTTGTGTCTGTCACCTGGGGATCCCAGTGCAGCCCCCAAAGCTCTGACCCCAGCTCTTAGGTACTCAGGTGGAAACATAAGCTCATTATTAGGGGGTGAGAGAAGTGCAGAGCAAGATTCAGCTACTTGGATCACTAATGTTGGGCAGAATTCACACAAGCATCAGGGAAGTGATGGTGGCTCTGTCAGCCACGTGAACCGGAACGTGACCAAAGTTGAAGGATTCTGAGGGAAGACACAGATCACAGAGGCACATTTGCACAGCAGCAGCTGCCCTTTAAGCCCTTGGGAAAGGGGACAGCAAAGCTGTCAGTGTAACTGGTACCGGTAGGACCAGGTTTGCTGCAGTCCCTTGCACTAAAGCCACCACTGCCCAGGGGAGGCACTTTCTGATCATCTCCTGTGTTGTCACCTCAGGCAGGAAACGCGGACATCGGCTGGACGCTGGGCTTCATGCTGAACCTCACCAACATGATCCCCACGGAGGCTCTGGAACACGTCAAGGGGCAGCAGCCCAGTCTGTGGGCAGGTGCCATCTCCTTCATTGTGCTGGCCATAGTTGCAGGCCTGGTGGCAATTCTCCTCCAGTGTTTCTGGAAATCCAAGTAGCTCCAGGTATCAAACCTAGGGGCACCCTGCCTTCTAAACCAGGCAGAGAACGTGGTGCAAGAAAAGGTGGAAGCAAGAGAGGGAAGAAGGCGTTAAGCCCCACCTCCACTGCTCATGAAGTCTTCTTGAACCACCTCTGTAAAGACATCAAAGGCATCTTGAGCTCCCTACAAACCTCCATGAGGAAAAGATGCCAGAAACCTCTTAGATCTGGTTGACAAAGGCCAAACTGAGACGTGGCGGCCATATAAATTCAAGCCAGAAATAAAACCCTTTTTCTTTTTCAAACACAAAGGTCATTAACCAGCCCAGCAGAGTTTCCATCCCTTGGCGCTTCCACTCCTGCTGGGTTGGCTCTCTCCAGATGCAGCTGTGGAAGGCAATGGGTGCTGGAGAGCAGTGGTGGCCACCTACGCTCTGAGGAGAGGACTGACATTTTCTGTATCCTGTCTTGTACAAGATGTGCAGGATTTCTGTGGTATGTGGTAGAATATCTTTCCAAGGACAGACCGCCAGCTGTCTTTAAGATATTTACTGGCATATCTCAGCAGAAAAATACAATTGGAACTTGATTTAAGAGCTGCCAACTTGGCTCAGTGTTTATTTTATATTCAAGTTATATACTCCAGCTTTGACAGACACTAAATCCATAGCAGGCTCCAGTTCCAGGCACTTGAGTGTTTTATCTACATCAGCAGAGCCCGGCACAGCTCAGCTGCAGGAACCAGACAGTCCTTTCAGTCCTTCCAGCTCCAGCCACCAGGCCAGCACTCAGTGCCCAGCCTGCCTCCTACACTGACCCTCCAAGCCTCTGCCTGAGCCCCAGGCTGGTGTGAGCAGGAGTGTCTCCACAGCTGCCTCTCTTTGCTGCAAGACCCCCGTCCACACAGCAAGAAGCAGGAAAGTCCAGGACTGCCTAAGGGCTTGAGAAAAGAACCAAAGGCTGCAGGAAATGCTGTCAAGTGACATGTCCCATGGAATCTGTCAGTGCAGGACATCTGTTAAGGCTGAGCAGAGCTCCTGCCTGGGCCAGCTGTGGCCAGATGAGCTGGTACTAGTGTCTCCTATCCCTGGCTGATGGGACTGATGGCAGTGCGCTCCTCATGCAGTCAGGCAGAAGGCTGCTGTTCCCTATGGGAAGGCAGCACAACTGGTCTGGGTTGCAAAGCATTTAGGGAAGATGCCAGTCTTGCCATTGCAGTGTCCTTCAAGCCAGTCCTCATTCACTGAGAAAACAAAAAGAATCAAGATAAGCTCCGGCTCATAGGAGCAAGGTTAGTGAGAGTTTTCATGGCTCAAAATTAACTATGGGCAAAACCCAGTGAAAGTCTGCACCTCCTGTTGTCACAAACAACCACTCCTCCATCACTCTCTACATCAGACTTTTTCAGAGAGCCTGCAGACAGACTGAGAGCTACCTTCAGAGAGAATATCCAGCACATCCCCCTTGCTGAACTCCAGGTCTCCTGGTCCCTGTGCAGGGTATGAGTGCTGAGCCAGCATTCGGTAGAGGATGGGTCTGCCTGAGTGGGAGTCCGAGTCCTACAGCAGAAAATCAGCACGAAGGTTGCAAGGAAAAGCAGAGACTAGATTAGAGCCCAGCACAGCAGAGACTCTTGTCACAGCCCACGTACCTGGCAGCAGAGTGTGATCCTGCCATCTGTCAGCTGCTGCCACATCTTCCCTAGATCTTCCTCTCCTGAAACTGCACCTAGTTCTTTGCCATCCAAACGCCTGTAGCTGTAAGGGTTCATTAACATGACTCAAATCATATGATCTAAAGACAAACATTTAGGCAATTCTAGCCCTCTACAATCTTCAGTCTGCAAAGCTCTCTTTGTAAACCAGCTCCAAGCTTGTCACCTCGTGCCATGACAAGGGGACACCTTGCGTGCTCAATGGGCACAAATGGCACTGCTGGGGAGGGTCCGAATCTCTCATGTCTGCACCAACTATGAGTCCGCAGGGATGTAACGCTCAGGGATACCCACCCCAGGACCAGCTCACACTGCTCTTCCAGATTGCTCTGCCTTGATCCCAGTGTGTCTTTAAGGCTGGGCAGAAGAAAATTCAGCATACAGCAGCTGCATCTGTACAGAGTTTTTCCTTCTGTTCCTTTCCTTCCTGACAATGGCACAGTCTCCTTGGAAAGATCCTCCAGGTCTCTAAAGCCCGTGGATCACACACTGCTCCCTGACTATTAGACTGCTTTGGCCCTGGAGACCAGATGGGGTCAGATAGATGCCTGCATCCTCAGGGAAATCAGCGCTGCCAAACACTGCAAGGGCAGCGTGCACAGCGAGTGCCAGAGGACACCATACCTCAGCCTCCCACGCTCTGCCTGCTGGCCAAAGCTCTCCTGGAGCAGCGCCCGCAGCGCCGGCACTGACGGCACCTCTCCTGCCCTCACCACCACTGTGCACTCACAGCGCAGTCGCAGCACGGCTGGTCTGTCCGTGCTGGATGGAGCTTCTCTGTGGGTGAGGGGGACCTGCAGAGAGACGTGGCAATACAGCCTGGTTATTCAAGGCAGCTCTTGTCACTAAAGCTGGCAGATGCGGGATCTTATTTCAGTGCTGCCGTAGTGACAGTGAAGCATCAGAATGAAGATTTGACTTTTAGAGAGGGAAAATGTGGGTTCAAAGCCTAGGTTAAATGCTCCTGTCATGACCCAGGAAGCCTGTTTCCGGCTCAGATAAGAAAAGAAAACAAGCTCTATTTAGAGGTAAGCCTGTATGAGCCGAGCCCCAAGTCCTCCACGCAGCTGGAGAGGTGCAGCCAAGGCGCAGGTCCTGCTGCCTGCTTCAGAAGTGCAGCTCCAAAACAAGACCCCCAAATCCCTGCAAACACGGGCAGGGAAGACAAAGGGATTAGAGCTGATCTGCAGCTGGCGCTGCTAGAGAGGTGCTGACCCCAAGTGGACATGAAAGCAGTTCCAGCTCCACCGCACGTTGGCTGGCAATGACACGGAGCTGCACTGGGTGGTATCATCCCAGAAGAAACCTAGTATGAATGTTTGAATTATCACCATAAGCAGACTGACAAGGACACTAAATGTTACAAGGGAGGAGGGGACGAGGGATAGCAGGTAGTTCAAAGGCAAAATGGGCTGCAAACTGGGCACTGCTGTGCCTGGGGCTTTTGGCTCCTAGGAGCAGCTGGCCATAATCTGACCCTCAGTGCTATTTATATCCTTCATTTCCTCAGGCTGTGGCAGCTTCAGTTTGTTAAACACCTTACCTCAAAATCCACTTGGGATCCAGAATCATTTGCAGAAACATTTTCTTCCCCAGGAGATTCTGCAGAATGAGAGCACAAAAAACAGCACCTGCAGTCAGCAGAGGTCCCACAGCCATTCTGCAACCCACCAGCATACAGGCAGCCACTGCTTCAGAGGGCAGCAACCTCCCCATGCACACTGAGCCCCTTTGGGCACAGCAGCAGCTTCACAAAACACCCACGGACGTCCTTGGCCCACAAGAGTACCTGGGAGCTGCTTCACATGGAGCCGGCTGGGAGGCAACTGGGCAGGAGGGAGAGGAATCCCATCATTGATCTTCTGCAACAGAACAGTGTTGGAAAGGAGTGAGCAGAAGACACCAGAGAGTGGGCAAGGCCAATGGTCAGGTCAGAGGCTGCAGCAGGTTATAAATTTTCCTGAGTGTTATGGCCAGGGATTCACTTGGAAGAAACAGCAGCATTAAAATATATATATATTGACACCGAGGCCTGGGCATGAATCTATACCTTGCCATACAGAGATTGGATGTACAGAAACTAACCAGCATTTTTCCTGTTCTTAACCCTTCTATTGTTTAAGAGCATTCAGTCTTTGCCCAAGGTGCCTGAGCTCAAACACTGTGCTTCCCTTTGCTACCATTCTATCCCACAATCACCTCACAAACAAAAGTTCTGAATGTGAATTTCTCAGTCCTTTCCTCTTCCCCTGGGTTTCAAGGCCGTTAACTCACCCATTTATCCACCTTTGGGGCAGGCTCCAGGAGAGAGGTCGGTATGTGCAGCTTCTGTGGGGCAAAAGGATTTGCCTCAGAAATTGCTGACAAACACCCATTAGCCCTTTTGCACCTTTTCCTGCCAAAAGCAGCGTTATTGAATTCCTCTTTGCTTTGCTATTCATCTGACATCCAGATGCCATAAATTCTCTTTACCTGCCCATCATGTATGGCTGTAGCCCAGCCATCTGCCCCTCTTGCCAGCACAAAGACCAGGCTGCTGGCTTTCACTGCCAACTTCTCCGCACCCTCAGGGTAATAATGGGACAGAACTCGATAGTAGCCCGATTCACGGTCTCTGGAAAGAAAGAATGAGAATAATGATAAACATCTTCCAGATCAAAGCGGTGCCTGAATTCAGCCTTGAATTTCTGCTGCTACCTTATCACAGAACAATTGATTTTCATGTTTTTTGAACCTCTTAATGAATAGTTGGGAACTCTGCACTGAGAACCAGATCTGGACAGCTGAGCATTTTCTGCCACTGACCTGGGCAGATCCCACAGGCTCTCTCTGCCCCCATTCCCAGCCAGAATGTGATCTTTGCATCCCCAGATCATGGAATCAGTTCCTGCAATCTGCCCTGGTATCTCTGCACAAGAGCTGCTGCTGAACTGCCACACTCCTGCCGGGTGCAGTGCTTCATGCAGCCACACAAGCCTTTACGCATTCAGCATCCATTCTGTCCTCGGGGACAGGTGGGTGTGGATCACAAGGCAGAGATATGGGAAAACAAAACATGATTTTTTGAACAGAAATAGCGAGAGAAGAGTTAGACCAGGGTAGAACTGAACACGTACCTCACAGCATCGGCACTGGGTTCATAAAAGCCCTGTTTCTGTGGGGGCACAACAGCACATATTTATAACAGTATGTTATATAGAAACATTACCACCTTATATACTGTCCCTGTGAATAGGAGGGAGTTTCACACATGGTATTTTCTGTAATCCCTATTTGTCCCACCGCAGCATCCAGAGAGAATCCTGCTGCTCCACACCTTGCCAGGATGAACCTGCCACTTCTCCCTCTCCCTCTTTACCTGTCATGAGCAGGATAACAAACCATCGCAGTGCAGCTACGCCTGCGCTGATAAATGTAACACAGTACATTTACAAGTGTGTGTTGAGTGCAGCAAAGTCCCCACTGCTCTCTGGATGCAGCAAAGAGACAAAAACACATCATCCAAGGGCTGGAGACTCATTCTGACAAGTCCTTTCCAGTCAACATCACAGCACTCCAGCTGACTCTGAAAGCTCTCTGGATCTGGTCTGGCACTGGGCTTCAGAGACAGAAACAGTGCTGTTTTTTCATTAACATACTCCTACACTAATGGTGTGAGGATCTGAGGCCCTACGTGGGGCTCCATGACTGCTCCATTCCGTTTCTCACAGCAATGTCCTGCTCACCTGTGGCCTGAGAGGTTCAAAGCCAATGTACTCATCGTTGGGAATGATGGATGAGATCACCTGCGGAAGGAAAAAATAATGCCTTCTCCATACCTAGGCTGGATGAACAGATGCTCAAACCTCCTGCGAGCCTTTCATGCAGACCCACTTCCTTCTGACCTCTCGCGTGGTCAGGCTTAAAGCAGAGCACTGCATTTAGTGGAAATGCAGCTTCAGCAGTTTTTGTCTGTGCATTTTCCATCTTTCCAAAGCCCTTCACAAGTGTGAGTGGATTATTTTCCCTTTCCTTTGTCCATGCAGGAGTGATCTGGCACTTCTGCTGACTGCGCTGGTCATGGGAGGGATCAGAAGAATTCTCTGCTGGTTTGCACTAAAGTACATGGCAAAGCATTTTTCTCCCAAATGCGTGTTTGTCCCATTGGGAATGCAGTAACGAGTAGGAGGAATGTGCTCCTTTGAAAACACTGTGGTCAGCAAAAGGACAGCCACGGGGATTTGTAAACACCTGCTCAGTTGTGGTTGGGTTTGGTTTTATTTTCAGTTGAAAGTGATTAAGATTGGGAGGGATTTTAGCAGCAAAGTGCATTTTCTGATAGATAAGGCATCACTTCTAACAGCTTGTGTGCCCCAGACGCCTTCACTGACAGTCCTGCCATTGGATCTCCACCTGTGCAGTGACTGGTGCAGTGGGCAGCAATAATGCTCCCTGCAGATGTCGGAAGGTGGGGTGTTAATCCGTTTGCTGTTTATCTTAAGCATCACATGCCTGTTACCTTGGGTTTACCCAGGAAATCCTTTGAATCCAGCTGTTCAACTTCCTTCTTTCGTGGTCTGAAAAATTCCCCAGGGGGAACCTGCATAGGCTCTAAAAATAGATGATTCTGGGGCATGGGAAGAAGGGAAAAGTCCTCAGTTAATATTAAATGAAACATGGCAGAAGTGAAAAGCAAATATGGCTTCTGTGCGTGAGGGAGATCAGCTCCAGGAAGACATCGGGGCAAAAAATAAAGCTGTGAACTCGATGAAGGTCACTGAGTTTCAACAAGCACATGAAAATAAAAGTCCAGCAGCCACTGCCCAGTATTGAACCAAAGGCAGAATGTCAGCATAGCAGGGATGGGGAGGGCGGTGCAGTAAATCTGGTAAACAAATCTCTACATTTCTGCTGCTGATTTCAGTTATTTTGTTTGGTCAGTCTGTGCAACGGCTGAGGAACGTGTGAATAGTGAATATAAATCATATACGAACGTAAAGCACAAATGTGATGCTAGAGGAGGTGATTAGATTAATAAAGTGATAACTCTTTAGAACAGGGACAAACAAAACAAGGAAGTTTGGAGGCAACAAAATAATGAACCCTCCAGGGAAAGTAAATCAGATACCGGTAAGTCGTTCCTGATCATAAAAGAGTCTTAACAGGAAACTATTATGTAGAATCACCTCCGTAAACATGTCTGCACTTTACTTAAGCTCTAAACTTGATTGCCATTAATGTCTGAGCTGCTACCGATCCAAAGGGATTCAAAGAAGTCTGCAGCTTTGTGAAAAGTGAGACTCTCCAAATCTGCATTTAAACACTCCATGAGGCAACTTGTTTCACAGCGCAAGTATGAACACAACTGAGCTCCTGAACAGCAGGGTCTAGAAAGCACTGACTTCAACCTGAAAGGTGAGCCCACAATTCCCAGCTCTGGTGTTGCTGTGCTATGGATCTCCTGGAGGTGACAGAGCCATTAGGTACTAGGATAGCTGGAACTGGGTAGAGCATCACACAGAAATGGCTTAGAGTGCCATCAGGTGATTGAACAGGCGGTTAGACGGGAAAACCCAAAGACACAAAACACTGCATGTTCTTATCTTGGATTCCTCAGCTTGAGCCCAAAGCAATTCCCCAGGAACCCACAGAGCCAGTCTTACCTGCACTCGCTCAAGGGCCAGGGCCAGCGTTGCTGATCTTCCTTCAGGTCTCCACACGATGGCTTTCTCTAGGGTGTCTTTGGCCTCCTGCCACTGCTGCAGCCGGCACTGCACGGCGGCAGTGCTGTACAGCACCTGAGGCCAGCAAGGAGGGAGCAGAGCTGTCTTCCTGCTGCTTGTAAGGCAGCAGCTGAACACCCAGCGCTACCAACTGGGCTCAGCCAGGCAAGAGAGAGCTGGCACTGAACCACCATGAAATGGCAGCAGCAAGAGCCTGCTCCCCACTGATGGCAGGAAAGGCACCGTGAGGAGCACTGCTGAGAAAACTTCACCATCAGAGTGGAAAGAGATCAAAGCTGTGCTTTCAGCTGGCACTGCCAGCTCTGTTCAAAGCATGGGCAGGCACAGGGAAGAACAGATGAAGGCTGTGTTACCAAACAGGTTTTTATCTTATTTATCCGTGTCTAAAAGGAAAAGATGGCTTTTATGAACAAAGCTTTCAGAAAGTTGAAAAAAAAAACACTTTATTCTGTGCAAGTCTTGCTCCTATTTGTCTACAATTTCAACCTTTAAAGCTGAAGAGTTGATAAAACTTGTGTATGTGTTACTGCAAGCAAGCTTAAAAAAACCCAAAGAAATTCATGGGGATCTGCTGCAAAAGATCTTACGTCTCACAGTAATTTGTTACAACTCTTCAGAGATTATATTGTTCTATGAGCGTTTGTGAAGGATCTTAACCAGAAAAGTGAAAGCAATTTCCCCACTGTCCTAATGCAGGGTCTCAAAAAAGCTCTTGGGTTACTTACGCTGGCTGCTGAAAACCTGAGGAATGCCCCAACAGAGGGGAAGGACAACGGAGCCAGACTGACCCTTACCTCCCATGCATAGAGAATGTGCCTCAGCCCCAGCTGCTTGTAATCGATGAAGGGGTTTTTTCTTAGATGACTGAAGGCCATCTGATAGTCAGAGAGAGCTTCTTCATACCTGCAGAGCAGAAATTACAGGTGAAGCTGAGCCTAAGAAAAGCTGAAGGCTCTAATTACAGAGTAAACCAGCAAGAACATGTCCTCTGCCTCATAGCTTGTGTGAGGAGAGCTGCACCAGAGATGTGTGTCAGATTGTACCCACAGAAAATTCTCACTCAACTGTGATTTTTTCACTTCACCTGAAAACTGAAAGGCAACAAAACCCTCCAACAGCCCTGAATGCAGGAGCGGCTTCTTGCCCTGTGCGTACAGGAAGATAGTGCTACATATTTGCCCCTGTTGGGGTTCTGAGGCTTCTCAGTCCTCCTCTGTAAAAGGGAGATGAGACTTGCTGACCTGTAACATGGTTTACAAGGCCAAGCCAGACCTTATAAAACGCTCAAAATTGGTGGAGAATCGAGTTTTAGGGATGAAGCTGTTCAGCAAGGAAACAAACCAACAAAAGCAACAAAGAATGAGCAGGCAAGAATATCACTTACATTTCCAGCTGCAGGCAAACAAACCCTCTCTGAAAGTAGCCGACAGCGAGGGAGTTGTCCTTTGTAACTGTTCTATCAAATGCCTAAGGAGAAAAATAGACACCTTGGAGATGAGTGAGGACTCTTCCATCAGTGCCTGGGCTTATGCCCAGCTGGGGGCAGGAGGCTTGTGAACAGCTTGTCTGCTCCGAGAAATGTGGGGCTGCGATGCAGGCTGAGGGGCAGGAGGTGGCTCCAAGTCCTCTTTCAGGTCCTGACTCTCTATGAGCTGAGATTCAAGATTTTACCCTTCCTTGGGAAAAAAAAGACTGAGTACAACAAATGAGCCCCGTCTGCCATCCGAAGTCTTGCAACCTGCAGGCCCTGTTGCCTGGAGCAGACCTTGATCTAACAGCAGGCTGTTTGAATCTGCCTACAGTGATGTGCGTGTAAAGAGAGAAACTGAAGGGCTTCACAAACTGCACTTGCAGTGCAATATTTCTGCTTGCAGTTTCCCAGCTGAGTATCAGCAAAGCTGGTAACAGCTCGTGTCCAGCAGTTCAACGTGTTTTCCCACTCTGCTACAAAACAGCCTTTCCGAGAATGTGTCTGAGAATGCCTGGAGGCCTCTTCCTTCACTTACTGCAGTGTGGAGGTATGCAGACAATGAACCAAGCTTGAACCTCTGCTATTCCTTGCATTGCCCACACACAGCACTGCAGTGAGCCCAGGCTGTCTGTGCACCTTTGGTGAAGGTGTCTGGCTCCTCCAGCGGCTCAGCCAGCACTCCCTGCTTTAAGTCTGCTCTGTTGTGCTACACAGAGACAAGACAAACAACCGGCCGTTGTCCTACACGGAAGCACAGCCAAGCTGTGTCCCTGCCGGTGTCCCCTCACTGGGGCTGCTCGGTGGCTCTCAGGCACCATCTCTCACGATGAAGAGGCACAGCTCTGCCCCAGCGCCGTCCAGCACAGCCCGAGTTCTGCCTTCTCCCGTTTGGGAGCATCAATATTCACCTCGGCGTGTTGCTGACAGCGAGCTGTGCAGACACCCGCTGCTGCAAGCTGCGATTTCGCAGCACACGCACCACGTTGCGGTGCGCCAGGACAGCGGCTCCTTTCGGCGATCTCAGCTCACTCAGCACCGCCCGGGGACGCGCAGAGCTGCAGCGCTCCGTGTTTTACCCCCACAGCGGGGCCGTGTCGGACACAAAGACCGATGGATCTCAGCCGCTTTCAGGAGCGCCTGGGGCGTTTTTCCCTCCCACGCCGGGTGAGACCAGCCCGAGCCCCCCGCGCCGCCCTCACCTGCAGAGCATCCCGCAGCCGCCCGGCCCGCAGGTGCACGCAGCCCACGTTGAAGCAGATTCTGGCCGGCGGCTCCTCGATGCCGCTGAACGTCTCCAGGGCCGCGTCCCAGTCCCCGCCGTCCGCTGCCAGCACGGCTCGGTGCCAGCGCCTCAGCAGCTCCCGGTACGCCATCGCCGCCCGCACAGCCCCACCTGCGTGCGGGGCGAGCGGCGGGCGCTGCCCCTGGGCGGGAGGCGGCCGACGAGGAAGTGCTGAGCCACGGTCCGTCCCGCCCGGGGCGGCCGAGGGGGGCGGGAGGCGGCGGGACCCGGCACTGCGGGGTGCGAGCAGCGCCGGGTGTGCGGGAACACGGGGAGCTGGTGGGGGCGGTAGGGGGAGAACGTGAGATATGGGGTCAGACACACAACGGGAGCGGGGCGGGCTGCTCTGCCTTGGGCTGCTCTGCCTTGGGCTGCTCTGCCTTGGGCTGCTCTGCCTTCGGCAGCGAAGGGAAGGCCAGGAGGACACTCATCAGCGGGCAGCGCTGATCAGCCCCTCACGGGGCAGGTGCGGGTCCGGCGCAGCACGTGGCGCTGCTTCCGAAAGCACCGAATCAAGCTGCGCTGCCGCTGCCGCGCCGCTGTTCCCGTTAAGTGCAGTAAATACGGTAGGCGCCTTCCGGTCATTACGGTACCGCCCCCCCACACCGCGCCGTGCGGCTCACAGCGCCCCCTGCCGGCGCAGCGACACGCGTCGGAAAGGAGGTCCGGCGGCGCGCGGGGCCGGCGCGGGGAGTTCCGGGAGCGGCGGGGAAGGGTTTGAGAACGGACGGCACGGCGATGCCACTTCCGGTTTGGCGGCAGGTGAGTGCAGCCGCCGGCGGCCACGCGGGGCGCTCCGGGAGCGGGACCGCCCCGAACGAACCGGCTCCGCGCTCGGAGCCTCGGGAGCGCCCGAAGGGCCGCTGGGGTGTGCGCTGTGTGCGGCCGAAATAAAGCCTTGTCGGTCCTTCGGGCTCCGCCAGGGCCGCCTCGGGTGGAGGCCGCGGGGAGGGGCGGCGGGCGCCTCAGCCTCTAACCGCGGGAGTGCCCGGCATAGCGGGACACGGTGAGGTGAGATGTGAGATGAGGTGAGAGATGAGGTGTAAGGTGAGGTACAGGGAGGATATGAGTGGACGCAAAGAGAAGCATTGTGTTTTATGGGGCTGTTAAGGTTCCGTCAGTTATGGGAATAAAATGCAAGTTGGGCCCAGAGCAGGGAAGGAGCGTCACGTCTGTGTCTTCTCACTGCAAACCGCGGTCACGGCGCTGTGCGTGCAGTGGGAAGCTGAAGGCGGTGACTTTGAGTTCAGCCACATCAGAGACACAACCCGAACTCTGCTGTTACGGGAAGAGTTGGTGATTTTCTTCCCCTTCTAAAAGAACCCAGTTGCAGTGGCCGTGTGCCTGTAGCTGCAGTTATAACTGTAACACCACAGGGAGCAGAGCCGGAGCTGGACAAACTGGGGAGCTGTGTGTCCCTCGCTCCGTGTGTCCATCACAGAAGATGCTGCTCCGTGCTGGGACGGATTTCCAGCCAAGTCTAAGGCATGCGATGGGCTTTTCACCTCCAGAAGAGCACAGTTTTCATGCTGGGTTTTCCTGCTGACACACTTTTTATCCCATCAGGTCCTTCTGAAGGGCTTTTGGATCTGTTTGTGCCCATTTATTGTTCTGATAGGATAAGAGTGCTCCCAAGCTTGTAAAAATGCATTGAGTGAAGGCCTCAACTGGAGGAGCTGTTGACTCACTCTGAAATTATGAAGTTTTGTATAATAAAGTAAAAAGCTTCCCGTGCTTCCATGAATCCTGGAAGTCTCTTAGGCAGCGCTGGCTGTTTTGGTGTTCTCTGTGGTTTTCTATGGCAACGGGCTCACGGCTGTGACAGCTTTTTGGCACAAGTGTCACTAATAGCCGTAACTTGGGTTTCCATGTTTTTTTTTCTCACTGTTTATTGCAAACAATAGAGCAGGAATAATCAGAAATTTGAGCATGGGGAGCAGAACCAGCAAAACACGTACCCTGCGATGTCAGTTCATCTGCCAGGACACTTTGATTTGGGGTCTTCTAGGCAGGAGTGCTGCCTATACAAGTAATGGCAATGCTCACGTGCACAAAGCCCTGTCGGTGCTTACAGGGCAGCAGTTACAGCAGACTTTTCTCAGCTCTGTTGGAGCTGAAGAAGCTGCTCTTGTGAAACTGCATCAGAGCAATCAGACGTCGCTACTCACAGAGGTTTGGAAGGACTAAAGCACAGCATCCATAAAGGAACTGAGAGGCGTGTGAGAGGAGTGGAATTATATTACCAGAAATGAGTTACACTAAAAGCTGAACATCTTTCCATTTCCCATTTTCATCTTTTAACTGAATTAATGTCCAGTAAATTAATACAGTGTGGGAAGAACTGTGGTAGAAGTCGGTGATAAAAGCCTGAACAATTCTTGTGAGAAACAATGGAAGAGGAGAGTGTGAATGGCTGGGATAAGGGAAGGCTGAATCAGAGTTAGATTTGTATCAGAAGAGAAGGCTGGAAAGCTCCTTTCCCAGGGGATGAAAGTCTTGTTTCTTCTGTGAACAGACATGCAGGTTTAGTGTTGCAACATCACCAAATGGCATTTACTGCCTGCAAGTCAAGAGTGTTGTCCAACTGCTTGGGATCGGGAGCAGTGTGCTCTTTCCCAGCTGTGTGAATTCCTTGCTAGGTGAATTAGGGCAAAGAATGCTTTGTGGTCTGCAGATAATGATCAAACGTAATTAAAACCCTCTCTTTGCCACTCGCTTGAGATGACACTTTGGTACAGTCCTACGTCCTGCTGGCTCTCACTGTGTGTTACCTGCACTTCCAGTTGTGATACCACAGATCTGGAAGGAGAAAGGAGTTGCTGATAAAGGAAATGTAGATGTAGCTCTGCATGGACTGCACGCGTTGAAATGTGTTCCTTCTCCCTTAGTTGCCCCTCCAGCTGTGCCAAGGATACGATCTGGCTTTGTGTTAAGTGCAAGTGTGTGGCTGCTGTCATTTTGGAGACTTCTTTTGAGATTCAGATAATGCTGTTCCTATTTTATAGCCAGATAGGACCATATGATGGGGGTTTATTCTTGGCTAATATCGATCTTACCTTCAGAAGCAGAATATTGACAGCACTGGGGCTTGTCCCTATGGGTCCGCACACAGCTGCGTGGCTCAGGTACCAACGCTCGTTGTATTTTGCAATGAAATTCATTATTGAAACTTTTGCCATGTGGGAATGGTCAAATCTCTTAGCTGAGTTCCAGCTCAGGTTGCAAAGTACTGTAGCTTTCAGTTTGTGTTATTTCTTGTGCTTACATTTCTCATTCTGCGCTGAAACTTTCCGCTGTGTGGTTCCAAAGGGACTCTGTAGCCACTTCTGATTTCCATGCAGACTCACTGAGCCTTGTTTGGGTTACGTGTTAGTGTAAGAAAGATCCCTTTTCCAAAACATGCAGGACACCATCTGCCCACTGCTGATCTTTGTAATGTCAAACTCTGCCTGAACCTCCTCGAGGAATAAGCTGTTATGTCAGAAAGAGAGTTGCCTGGAACATAACAGCACTGTGAGGAATGTGTGAAGATGTGGGAGGAGGACCTTTGCACTGCTTGGGAAGTGCTTGCTGCATTACACTGCTTCACATGGCTTTCCTTAGGTTAAACAATTGCTTGTAAGTTTTTGGGAAGTATTCCTTGGGGACTGAAGTTTCCCACTGTTACAAACTAAAGAGAAATTGGTTTGTTTGTTTTGAGATGGGGAATGCCAGCTTGTTTTGCGGAGTAAAGCTGTGAATACACACCGGACTGTGTCAGGCTGGTCCTTAGTAGCCATATTTGACCGCTTTAATGTTTGGGTCTTGGGTTTTTTGTTGTGTTTTGTAATAAGTTGTTGCCTGTAGGTCATTCGGAGGAATGGGAGTGGAGTTTTCCTGGCAGTGTTCTGCTCATTAAAGTGGACAGTCAGTCTGCCTGGAATATGACAGCGGTGCTCTTAAAGTTTTGTAACATCTGCGTGGTGTTCTTACTGTCTGTTGTGACTTTCAGACCCATGATCTTAACCTTACAGTGAAGGTGTTAGGCAAGAAGCAAAAAGATCAGCAAGTGTTTAAGGCTGTGTTTCAAGAAACATTGTGTAACCAGTGATAGAACTAGAGGGAATGGCCTCAAGTTGTGCCATGGGAGGATCAGGTTGGATGTTAGGATACATTTATTCTCCAAAAGGGTGGTCAGGCACTGGAATGGGCTGCCCGGGGTGGTGGTGGAGTCAGCATCCCTGGAAACGTGTAGATGTTGTACTGATGGACGTGGTTTAGTGGGGAAATATACCTGGTAGGTGGACAGCTGTCTGTGATCTTGGAGGTCTTTTCCAACCTTGGTCATTCTGTGGTTCTAAGAAATGTGTACTTGAATTGCTGTCTTCCCAATACACCCCTTACCTAGGTGTCCTATTAGTGAGTGTACAGAAAGCTGTGTGTTCTAACCACAGGCTGTTTGGTTCCTTGCAGGACTACGAGCAGTGGAACCCCCAGCCATCACTTAGAGATCGCAGCGTCACCGTCCTGCTGGGTGAGTTTGATTTTATTCATTTGTTTGCAGGATGTTTCTCTAAACTCACATGCTTACGTATGTAGCTGGCAGTGAACTGGGCAGTAAACCCAGCACCACCCATACAAACTTGTAGGAAATCAATTCTTTCCTGTATTTACGTGGCTGCTCTCAAAATGAAGACATGCCTTCAGAAAAGCAATGTTTTATGAAGCTGCAGTGTATTGGGGAGTGGATTTATGAGGATTCAATTCTGATTTGTGAACTTCATGAGATTGTTGTTTTTGTAAAGGTTAATGTAACTGTACCCTGTGATAAAAAGCTGCCCAGCGGTTCCTCACAGATAAAGTAGATTGTGTAGAACTCAGTTTATCTTTCAGTTGTACTCGGTTAAATGCCCTGGTATCACATTCAGATTCCTTTCTCAGAAAGTGGGAACTCTGAATTTTTCCATTATTGTCTTTTGTCCTGTTGCCTACTGATAAATTTACCAGTGAAGACTTCCGCAATAGAAGGGAACGTAAAGTGTCGGTGCCGGCGCAGTCACCAGTCAGTGCGTATCATCTGATTTTCCCTTTTGTTCAATGGAAAACAAAGGTTGGAGTTTAACGAGAAATTTCTGGAAAGTCTCACGTGGGGTTTTTCTGCTCTCCTGTGTTCATGCTGTGAAACGTGGCTGCAGCTTCGTTAGAGGGCACTCTTGAATAACACACGGCAAGATGCTGTTGGGCAGCTTCAGCACATCCTCTGCTGGGAAAAGGAGTCCTGGTGGAGATGTGACGTGCTGCTCCGGAGTACAGAGCTTGAACCCAAGATGGATTATTCTGTACATTTCCCTATCTTATGATGCAAGGCAAGATTTACTGTGGGCTAACTTAAAGCTAGCGCTGTATTTAGGAGATGACAGCAATCTAGTAGATAATTCACTGTAGTTTTCCAACAGTGGATTCATTTATTTAAATAATACCCCATAAACTGCCTTGATCCTAAATGGATGTTCTTATGAGAACTTTTTTGTATTCTGCTGTTATCTTTAAGAAAAAATCCCTTAGAAGCAATGAGAAACTCCTCAGACTGTCTTGGATTTTGATCCCAGCCCTTACATGAGTTCTTTCTGTGCCTTTGACAAGTTGCTTATTGTCTTCTTTCACTTTCTTTCTGTAATGGAGAGGATAATCATTTTTACCTTGGGAGAATTAGTGTATAGAAATGTGCCCTGAAATTTCAAGTGTTGTAGATTTTGGAAGTATAATTAAAGTGTCGAACAAAGCAGGAGTCAGGAAAGTTGAACTTAATGTTGCTAAAACTGCTTTGGTGCTTCTTCTGTTCAGGCAGGATTACAGAGGCAGATCATTTGCGTTAATTTTGACTTTTCTTGATGCTTTTTGTTTTTGTGCAGGGAGAAACACTCTTTTTATGTGGGAGTCAGATTGTCTGTAAACATAAACACAATCTTTGCTTTGCCCCAAACATACCTTGTTTTGCTTTTGTAAAAGCATAACAAACTGGTGTAACTTGAAACATTTTTCTGAGCAATTAGCTCTGAATCATACCTGCACTGGGGAGGCTTGGCTAACTGAAGTGCACGTTTCCTATGCAGGAATGATGCCTGCAGTACAGAAACCTCAGCAGCTTTAATATATTGCTTTACTTAGCCTGTAAATTCCCTCTTCTGTTTTAGCAACAGTGCTACCAGCTGGGTTCTGTGTGAGCACTTGCAGGTGGTGCTTGTGTGCCTCTGAAGAGGCATTACATGGGGTGCAGTGTGCACCAACTGGACTCATTAGTGCCCATGAGTGAGGTTCTCATACAGCAAGTTATTGTGTAGGTCTCAGAAGAGAGTGCCAAAACATCGATATTCTTAAGCAAAACAAATGCAAAACTTTGGGGATGTGCTTTAAAAAAAAAAAAAAAAGCAAAAAAAGACCAAAACCAAGGAAGCTGTTTGTGTTCAGTGTCCAGTGTGATTTAAAAATGCTCTTGCTCCATGCCCAAGTAAATGGTTGTTTCAGCCAAATAAATCTTTCCTATTGATTTATTGCACCAATTTAGATATAAGCCCTCTATGCAGGATTGTCAGTTCAACAGAACAGCTTTCTTTCTCCTTTCAGATTTAATCCACATGTTGTATCAACAGAGCCTTTGTCTCCGCTCAGTTATAAGTTGGCCTTTTTTATTAAAAAAAAAAGTGAAAACACATGTTTTTTGATAGCGCTATTACATCAATTACAACAGAGTGTAAGAGGACTTATGGGAGAGGTGACCATCAAACGGTGGCTGTGATGTGTAGGTAACTTCAAAGTGTTGCTGCAAATGGAAGAGTGAGAGTCAAACCTTTCACCTCTCCCCATGGAAAGCCCAGCAGTGACAGGAGGAGGCAGCATTATCTGTACCCAGGACTTCCTAGTTTTTTCCCAGCTTGTGCAGCAATGCTAAACATGCTCTCTTCAGCTAACTCTAATTTCCTTCCTTTTTACAAGGGGGAACTTACCCAGAGGTTTATGTAATTCACACTTCCTTCCTTCCTGACACTCTCCCTGCAGAGAGTTTCTTTCTTGGACCCCTCCTGTTTTTCAGGTGAGGGAGATTTACTCTCAGGAAACTCATGAGTTTGTTATTATTTATATAGTGAGTTTCATGAGGAAACATTTATTTGAGTACCAAAGCTCACGTAGTACCTGCACGTGAGTTCAGAAGTGAATGCTGTTCGATAAAGCACTTCACTATATCATTTGCTTGGACCTTGTTGTGCAACTAACATCATGCAGCATCATGAATCACTTCTGAAGATTCACTTCAGTCCATCCTGGCAGCTCGGTGGGTTGAATGCAGCCAAAGGCAGAACAGTTGCAACTTCTGTCTCTTGGTGCTGGCCTCGTTCCTTCCAGCTTGGCTAGGTTCCTGGCAGTCTTCACCATCTCCCTTAATTCTCTTTCATATGTCAGCACAGCAAATCCCACCTCAGTGTCTGTATAATTATTTGCTGCGATGTGACATGAAAAGAAGCTAGAAGTAATGACTACAATGGGAAGCAATTTCTCTGGCATCTGAAAAATGTGGCGTGGTCCTGTTCTACATCTAACAGTTATAGAAGTTGAGCACTGTTCTTAACAGCAGCTAGCCATTATTACTTCTCTCTAAACAACTTAGAACTTGAATCTTTCCAGAGCAGTAGTAAATGAAAGGGGTATTCAGCTAGCAGGAACAATTTCTTTATATGTGGATTTTGCATGGCATTGTACTATGTTGTGCTTTCATCTAGAGTATCCTTGGGTAACCTCATCCATCTTTGAAGTTGGCCTTCTCTGAGCGGAGGATTGGCCTGGAAACCTCCAGAGGTCCCTCTCTGACGAATGTATTCAGTAATTCTGTGCTCTGGTAGAGTTCTGGCAAAGATGCATCTTTTGGCTTTGCTTATATCTCCTTTCATGCTCAGCAGCTTTCATCATGTTCTCATCATACGCGGTTCTTTAAACTGAAGCGATGCATAAACATCAGGGATGGTTTCCAAAGTGTAACACGAGTTTCCTTCCTTCATAGTTTAGGCTGTTTTTAGACTGTGCCATATTCAGATATGAAAAATTCATTTTTAAATTGTTTTTTATTACAATGATCCCCTGATTTTTTCCCTCAGACACAAATGTGTTACTGTGGGGCACAGCAAAGGATGATTTTCTTAAAGCTACTGGATCTTGTCCTAAGGTCAGCTTTGTGCCTTTGCTCTCTTTCTTTGTTGGGAAGACAAAGAGAAATGAGTCTTGCTACTTGGGATCTACCAAACTTTGTAAATTGTTGCTGCTTTTTTGAGAGAGGTTGTTGCATTTTTTAGTTAAAAATGATGTTAAGAGAAATATTTTTTAAATAGATATTGGTACCTACTATTCAAACACTTCAGGTTGTAGTTAACTTTTTGCTGTACCATATTTTGCTACTTATGCAGTTGCTCGGAGTAGTAGTTAACTTAATAGCGTGTCTTGGTAACTCCAAAACTGAGCGCTTGACACAGGAATGCTGACAGCTTGTTGGCTTGCTTCGATTTACTGTTTTGTTCCGAGGGCAGAGCAGGATGGTGGGACCATTGGATGGAGCTGCATACACCAAACGTGTCATTTCTCACATGTGTATGTGAATCTGAATTTGACTAATCACAGAATCACACAGAATCACAGAATGACCCGGGTTGGAAGGGACCTCAAGGATCATGTAGTTCCAACCCCCCTGCCTAGCAGGGCCACCAAACATACGCCTTACCAAACATACGACTAATCTTGCTTGCTGCATGTTCAGTCTTTAACCTCTCTGTTTAGATTGCCAACATGGTGCCAATTAGTGGGACTGTGATGTGGACACTGAGGAATATAACTCATTTCAGATGGGTTACCAAACAGCTAGCAGATGTTAAGCTAATGGTTTTTGGCTACTACCAGCCTGACTTGGATTTCAACCCAGAGGTGAAAGAATTTATTTCTCTCCCATTACCATTTCCCTTGGGCCATATTGTCCCTAGCGCTGAAAATTCCTTCAACTCGAGAAGATGATGTAAACGTTCCCCTCCCCCTTAAACCTGTTCTCACGGTTCCTTGAGTGTTTTTTCATTGTAAGTGGTTGTTTTTGGTATTAGACTGCTGTTTTTTTTTTTTTTCTTTTGTAAATGAAAAATGTAAACAAAACGTAAAGCTGAGGTTCTTAATAAGAGAAGGCTGTGCTGAGGTTCAGTGGTAGTTCATGTCCTTTACATGCAGCTACACCTCCTGGACGTGACAAAATGCCTGTCTTAGGACTAGTTTTGCATAGCAAAGGCCACAGAGAACGGTGAGCCTTGCTTGCCTGGGATCTTGCTTTGTTTTGTTTTCTTATTGCAAAGCATTATATTCTGAAACCCTGTAAAACATCCGGAACTGCAAGGCCCACAGTCCTTATCCTAGGGTTGAGTCAATGCTGATGAATCACTAACAGATTCTGCAGTTTCTTCAGTGTGATTTCAAGCAAAAGTCGGTATTTGTTCCTTGAGAGGATTTAAAATATGGTGTGAAATGCAATGTCTTCGCTGAGAGCTTTAATCACTTCCATTCTCTTTGCTGAGCTTTTTCAAGTGATGAGTATGATAAGGAGATATCTGTCCATAGAACCTTATTAACGTCAGGAACAGAGGCAGGATAATGCAGCGGCAGGCCAGACGGTTCTGGCTGTTAGGAAACAAAACCTTGCAGTCGTTTGTAACTACATACACTCTTCGCTGAATAAGTCCATGAGATGCAGCCTTTCTCTAGCCATTTCATTGCCTTTCTCTGCCTCCAGTCTTCTAGGAAACTGTATAACAAATTACTCTCTTTTTTTTCCTCTGTTCTTTTTTTTCAAGAGATGTAAGGATCCCTGATTATCGTGTCTGTTCTCTTACGTGTTTCAGTGTTCAGCTTCAGGGAGGCACTAAAATGATAATTAATGTTGATAATGAGCGCACTGTCGTGACGAGAGGAGAACACTTCCAACTTTCTTCTGAGATTTGTGCAGAACTTGGTGCAAAGTTTTACTACTGGTGGCCCCCTGTAAGTGTGAACACAGGCGTTCTTGTACATCCTTGTGGAAGAAATCCAAGCCAAGAATAAGGAATCTTGTTAAAAAGAGACGGAAAGGAGCGGAGGAAAGGATGAGATGTTTGTAGGTGGTGTGAAGATTATTTAAAAGCATTATACTGCAGAGCAAATGCCCCAGCCCTACCAAAAGCTGAGAGAGGGAGAAAAAGCATGATGTGAAACAGCAGGGAAGAAAGGCTTTAGTTTGAGGCATCCTTCCAAAAGCTGAAGTCATGACCAAGTGAGAATGATAGAAAAGAACAAACACTTTGAAAGGCCAAAAACTTAGAGGAACAGCTTTCAGTAAGTATAAAAAGTAGCAGTTCTTTTCCAAATGTGTTGGAAATAAGATGGTTGTCTAAAAGTTTGCCTAGACCATTAAATACTGGTGTGTGATCAAGTCACTTGGAGAAGGTGGAATTGAAAGAGACATTAGTTCTGTGGCATCTGTGTTCCTCGTGGTTTCTGCACCAGAACCAGCCTCAAACTGAGCTACCACAGCAAGATTTAAGAAAGTGGTGAAAAGTGCTGAGCTGTGGGGACCAGATGTTGTTACAGCACAGGAGAGATTCAAGGGGGAAGTTGCTGAGTTATTAACACTTTCACTGAAAACATCCTCAGCCCCAGCAAACAAAAGACAGGGCTGGTACGATGCCGGCTTGGAACAGACTTCAGGGAGACTGTGGAACTGCATGAAGAGAAATCTAGCTTAATAGTGGGTAGTTTCATCCAAACAATAATATAGATCATGTGATAAACCTTTTATGAGCACGAAGGAATCTACATGTCTTTTACAAAGGGAGTTTGACAAATCAAAGGACCAGAAAAGCAAATCGAATACCTGGGTTAGGGTGTTCCAGTATGTAAGGTATCTTCAGATGGTCAGTTTCAGACTGGGTCCTTTGCCACCACTTCTAAAGAAACCAGTATTTCGTGGAGTATCTTTTCAAGACCTGGCACAGGGAAATCTTAAGCCATAATTTGTTGCAAACTCTAGGGATGTGTTGGGCAATGTAAGTGCCCAGTGCTCTTCTTAAACTGTGCACTGCTAACCACGGTGCAAGATGTCATCCTGAAGGGATGGAGATGCAATCTGAGTTGGCATAGCTTGACTTTGGCTCCTTGTTTCTTTTAATCATATTTGGCTCTATCTGTACCCGTCTGTTCCAACTAATCCTTCTCCTCTCAGATACTCCTCCTGCAAAATAAAGGAAGTACGGCCTTCAAGGAAACAAAGTTTTTTTGTGTTGGTTGTTTTTGTGAAATACGTTGAGTTGCCGTGAGTGTGACTGAGTTTGTTGTGTTTGCCGACAGACTTCTTGGACAGAAAATGGAGCCGCTTCGTAAGCATTTCCATATGTGCTCAGCTATATTCTTCACCTAATGTCACTGGTGGAAATAAATGTGTTTAAAATGATACTTTCACATATTGGTAGGGAGTTAAAAGAACAAGAAAATGTTCCAGATCTGTATTTGTCCCTGCTGTGGTTCAAAAGAAGGCTGTGTCAAGTCCTGTGGGCTTTTAAACAACCTACTACTTTGTCTCTATGGATTTGATGGCAAATGAGTTGAATACAATCCTCCTGACATTAGAACACAGAAGAACACTTGAACATTAGCAAGTTTTCTTCATTTATAAGTGAGTTGTTTGTTAGAAGTGGAGAGAACACTCCCAGCTCTGCCAAGTACATGCTCGGCGTGCGCAGCCCTGTTGGCCTCAGACATAATGTGTTGTCAATTTTGTTTTTATTTAGGGCAGATTTGCAAAGCTGGTGTGTTGATAGAGACATAAGGGAGCGTGTGATATTTCCCATCTGTGTAAATTTGGTTTCCTATGTGCTGTGTTGCACAGATGGTATGCTTTTATATATAGGGCTTTTTTATTTCACGCTTGAATCTGAAGAAGCCAGGTTAGAGGAGATGTTCTATATTGATTTTGTCACTCGGAAACTTGACATAACTTTGTTGGTAAAGGGGTAAGCAAAAGGATAGAATGCTCACCTCAGTCTTTGGAATCACCCCCTGAATCTTGCCAGCAGTTCCCATTCAGCACATAAAACTCAGGTTCCATTTGGGGAATTGAACCATTTATCACTGAAGGAAGAAGTTAATGGGAGCCCTGACGTGGAGTGTTATCTCCCTGCCTTCTGCTTGAAGAAATACTTGCACATAAATGAACATTTTGGCAGTTGCTCTAACTCAGTCTGTTTTCTAGCTCCCAGCTTTTCTGTCACCACTGGAAATGAATGAAATAGGAACAGTGAGGCGAGGTTTGAGGAGCTCAGGATCAGGGCAAAGTCTGTAGCCTTTATGTACAAGAAGAAATCTGTTCTTGACTCCTGCAGGATGTGTGAGGTCATTTGTGATGCTTGGGGAGCCTGTTGGTTATTCCTGGCCAAGACTGCCAACGTCTCCTTAATATCTCTGTAAGAAGTATATAGGAAGAAGAACTGAGGCAAGACCTTGTAATACTGAAGGCCCTGGGGATACTCGAGGAGTGCATGTACTTTACTGAGGTCGCCCTGTGATGGTGCGTTGGGATTATGTGTAACTTTGCCTAGGTTGAAACAAAGAGAATTCAACCATCAAAATAAAAAATTTGGTTGGGAATTCAGGTCCGTTTTGTAACTTACTGTTTTTGTGACTTCAGTGAAGGGAAGCTGCACAGTGTGTGTTAGAATTCAGTAGGCTCAGAAGGAAGTCTGTCTGGGTGGCTTGGAAGAGCCTCCACAATGGAAATAGTGCAAAGAGCACAGTGTATGACAGTGGGATGGGAAGGGTGGCTGTTGTTCCAGGGCTGCAGGAGGCAAGCTCAGGTAGCACAGAGGAGCTGCTGGTACAGGTGCTGCTTGTGAGAAGGAGGCAGGAAGCTGGATGATGTGCTTTTCCATCCCTTGGCTGACAGCGACTTACAGCTGGAAACAGAACTCCATTGCCAAAGGGAGCAGGAGGGGGCAGAAGGAGCACAGATTTAGGTTTACAGCCCTGGCCTCTGTTCAGTCTATAAAAAACAGTAAGAGTGAACTCTGAGTTCTCCAAGAGCTCCAAACTTTGTTCCACGGTCAGTATCTAATCAGGAATTTAGGCATTTTGGCACACGCTGTGGAACTTGGCTGCAGGAAATCTCTTTTGCAGCAGTTACTCTCTGGTGACAGCCATAGCTGAGGCTGCAAAAGAGAGTCTGGGGTTTTTCTTGAGTGTACCAACTGAACAAGAACAGCCTCACAGAAATGCCAGGGAAGCAGGGGAGGAAACAAGGTAACAAGGTTTTTGCCCTGCCAAAATGGGCGCCTGTCCACAACCAGAGATGTTCCTGTTCAGATGTTGCTATCGAGTACTCAGTTGTCAAACTACTTTCAGGAACAAAGTTCTTGAGCCTGCTTCACCCTTTTCTTATTTGTTCTTGTCTTGGCTTCCATTTCCTGTGTCATTGTTATAGTCCTTTACAATGAGCTGTCTACATTTCGCTATGGACAAGCTGAACTTTGTCTGCCGTATGTATAAAGACATTTGCCAGAACCCCCCGAAGCAGCATGGTGTGCAAAGCAGTTTTCTTCTGCTGTCTCCTATCTGTGCTTACACAAACCCCGCAGGGATAAGTTGTACAATCCTGTGCAGCAGGAGCAAGGCCAGATCCCTGCTGACTCTGATGTCCTGAGGAAGGGGTGGAAGACTATGGAGAATACAACAGGAGGCTGGAAATGCCGTGATTACAGTCTGTTTCAGCTAACTAAATATATGTTAACTTTTAGCCAAAATTTTGCTAAAACTGCTCAGTAAATACATATGCAGGATCCCCCAATGGGCTCAGTGTGTTTTTTCAGCTGAAGAAGACGTCCTTTCCCAGACACCATGAACACATCAGCATGGCTCAAAAGAGCTGAAAATTGTGCTATTAGTGGAGCTGAGATCTGTAAGAGGATTTGGGGCCCATCATTGCCAATGGGAGTGGAATCTGGAGGTGTACACTGGTGCTCACAGAGCATCATTTGTACTCACTGATCCTCTTATTGCTTGGTGGGTGTCCAGGTGCCACTGAGCCACCTGTAGAAGGAAACCGTGTTTCATCCTTGTGGCAGATAGATTTGTTCTGTTCCCTCAGACCCTGCTCTGGTTCTTTGTGTTATCAGGAAACGTTTGTGTTGTGCAGGAGGATTCATCAAATGCAACCTTATGGAAAATTCACGAATATTGTAAAATGTAAAGCAATTTTAAGAGTAAAAACAATGAAAATTGTGAGAGTTCCTCCTTCCTTGGGCCCTGCATGATTTAAGTGTTGTTGCACTGTGCATCCAGCCGTACCAGTGCAGGGACACCAGATCTCCTGAATTCTTCTGTCACTTGATTTCACAGTTACATCAAAAGCACGAAGGTTGTGTGAAATGTCTGTTTCACTTTCCTTTCTTGCTCAGCGGCAGTTTTACAAGCAGAACTTGAAAGCTGCTCTGTTTTTCTCCAGTCCAGTTTTACCAGTTGGCTGAAGTGGAGATCAGAACCTCCCTTCCTTAGCTCTGCATTGCTGAAGGTCAGTACGTTTTTGGAAATAAGGGTTGTCTGGAATTCCCGATTCACACAAACGTTTGCTCAGTAGAGCTGGGTGCACCGTGCAGCTGTTAGCACAGCTTTGTCTGCTCTTGAACTGCAGGGTGTGTTGTAAGCAATCAGCTTATCACAGTGCGTGCCCTGCTGCCCAGCTCCATGGGGAGCCCTCGACCAAACAGCTGTGGGAGGCTAAAAGTATATCGCTCCCCAAAGTCCTTTCCAGGCATATATTCTCATTGTTCTTATAATTGGAAAGGATTTAAATGACAGTCCACGCTGGTGGCATAGTCACAGCTTTCTTATTCATTCTGTATTTATTACCTCCTTTAGGAACAGCAGCATTAAATTAAGAGGAATGTGCATCATTATTTTCCTCTGTACAAGACACTGAGAGCTCCTTTCCCATTGTTTTGGGCAGTAGGTTAATAATAATGGTAAAAAGGATACAGGACTCCACAGATTGATTTAACTGAAGCCTTGCTCCATATATCTTCTGTATTTGCTTGAGCAGATGACCTGGAGGTGTTCAGTGTTAGATGTTAAAATAAACAACTGGCTACTGTGCTTTCTTTCCTACTGATAGCAGAATTTACCCCACTGTCTCTTTAACTACTGCAGAAATGAATGTAAAGGAGAGTCTGTCGGCTCTTAAAGCCTTCACCAGAGCTACTGGCATTCGTGTCTGAGTTCTTTGGAGGTGCAGCTGTAGCAGCAAGCCCAGTCTCCGTGACTCTACAAAGGCAAGTCTTGCTGGTGCTTCTGAGAACAATCCATGTTCATGTTTGTGGCCAGCAGCTGTCCCAAGGGATGGGTGACTCTGGGGAGCACTCAAATAAGGAGATGGCAAAACACTGATCAGAGATGCTCAAGAGTTGTTGTGGCCAGGGCCGCATCTCTGTGTCCTCTTCTGTGTCTCTGGCCTGGCTGCTGAGATAATTGACTCTCATCTTCTTAGGAGGCTGCATGCAGGGCTGATAAATTCAGCACTTACGAGAGGGGAAGGACATTTAAATTGGGCAGTGTGGTGGTTTGCTGCGGGATAGTCCCCTGAATAAACCTTTTGTCTGCTTGCTAAGCTCCTGTTTGTTTGGGTGCTGTGGCCAATTCCTGCCAGTCAGCCGGTGAAAGGGAGGCTTTGGCATTTGCTTTAACCTGCAGCAGCATCTGGAGCAGCTGCTCCAATGTGGAAGTGCAAATGGCAGCAACGCAGCAGGCCCACCGAGTGCCTGTGACCTGCAGTGACAGGAGGTGTTCACATCGTTTCTGTGCTGCTTACAGTTTGGGAATCTTCCTTAGGAAAAAGCTGCTGGCACTTCTGCTGCACTTCAGGGAACTGGAGTGAACTGGAAAGGACACGGCAAAGACAGAAAAGCACTTTGGCCAACCAGCCATTTTCAGCGTTTCCATTGCCACCATCTGTCCTTGGAAGATGTCCTTGGCGCTTCTCTCCATGTGTGTCTTCAAATGTTCGGTTCCTCTCGGGGCTTTTTTTCTTGTTTCTTTCTTTCCTTTTAATCAAGTTCAGACCTCTTGTTTTCTCCAAAAGCTTTATTCTGTGTCTCAGTTTTCTGCTCCTCAGTATCCCCAGTGAATTCTGCCTTACAAAATCCGTGGACATAAATTGACCCATCATTAATGCAAAAATAAAGTAACAATGAAGGGACACTCCCAGATCCCTTTTGGTCTTTGGTGTGGTCTGTCTCAATATCCCTGCTAGTGAGGGACTTGGGGCCTGTATGGGGCAGTGCTTAATGGCAGCACCACAGATCCAGTGGTGAGGTCATGGTCTTCTCTTCACAGAAATCGGATCTGGAAATTGTCTTAGTAACACGTTTTATCCATTTCCTTGCCATTGTCTGATTCTTTCCTGCAGTACATTTGTTGGTGGTATGCCCAGTCTCTCATAAAATACCCACGCAAAAGCGCTTCCACCGATTCCCTTCGGGGTAATTCCCTATATTGATTCTCTCTCTTGAAGGTTTTTTTCCCAGCCACTGATCCTACCTTTTGCTCTTGCTGCATTTTGCTGCGGCCTTGCTTGCCTCTTGGAGTTCTCCTTGGTGTTACACGTCAGTTCTTCCTCTGCTGAGCCTCGTGCACCTCAATCAGCCCTCCCAGCACTGTGTCTGATCCAGCACCCCACAGCCTCAGCTCTTTACCTGCACCCAAGGGCTTTCTGGTCCCCTGCTGCAAGTACCCTGTGCACAGTGCTTCCCTGATAGAAGGCACCAAGATGTCCGAGGATGCATCACCACATAGGACAGCTCACCCCAGCGGGCAGTTAAGACCTTCTCAAGCAGTTCCTCGTGCAGAGCAGAGCAGGCATTTCTGTGTCTGCATTGCTGTCTTCTGCAAAGCGCTGTGTGTGCCTTTATGCACTGAGCCGTTCTTGCTAATTCCATTTATTTCTGTGCACTTTTCCAACGTACATTTAGTTTACATTTTCTTTTTTTCCCCTCCAGCTCCCTCTGTTTTGCTTTGTAAGCCCGAGGTTACGCAGGGTTCTTTGCTTTTACTGACTTCTGCCAAAACATTTGAATAAGGATCATCCGCACGGTTTTTTAACATACTTACCAGTTGTTTGGAATTAGGGAAGAAAAGTGGAGCCAAACTACAGGATCTTCCCAAAGGCGTCTGAATAAATGATGGCTGTGAGCTTTTCTGTAGCTTGTTGGACGTTTAACCTGAATTTTGTATGCGCATGAAAAAGGAAATGAGATCCTCCCGTCGGCAAGGTGTGTTCTGAGCCTGGCTGTGGTTCTGTCATCGCTTTAGAAACAAATCCTGAATGGATTTAACTCAGCGGCAAACCACAGCACCGAGCTATTGAAATGCTGCTGTCTCATACCTAGGATCACAAGTCATCTCTGCTTCCCCTTATGTTCATTTTACTAGTAAGTTTTATTTCTGCTACGCAAGATGCACCTTTCTTAATGAGCGCTAACAGTTGAGATTGTCTGCATAAGCCGTGTGGCACATAGGAACCAAACGCTGGTACTCTGCGAGAGTTGAGCTGTTGGAAAAGGTCCTGCAAGGACAGAGGGTGACCAAGGCAGCTTGGGCTGTGGGAGCACCGGGGTGGAGTGTGGTGAGGATGCTCACCACCTGAGAGCTCGTGCTCAGCAGTTGCACTGTGTGAGGGGGGTGTGCAGTGCTCGTGGGGGAGCAAGGTTTGTCCCTGTTCCGTGCTGGGAACCTCCAAGCCTGGGCTGATGCACAGGAAAGCTGAACCCGGCTTGTTCTCCCTGGGTTTGCACTCACAGGAGAGCTAATGCATGTCTGCTTGGTGAAAATGCTTTTTCTTTGGAAGGAAACACAAAGCCCGTGTCATGTAAGTGACTTTGAAGTTCCCAGTTTGAAAGGAGTGATGCAAGTCCTTACTGTTTCTGTGCCAGACCGTCAGAGCCCTCAGCATCCAGCGCGGCCCATTGTTCTCCATGTGCTGCTGGCACCCGGCGGCGGCAGATGGGGCGCAGCAGTGAGCGCCGTGCGGGGGAAGCGCTGCTCCCACCTGGCCGAGGGCTGGGAGGTCTCCACCGCATTCCTGAACCGAGCCGGCCACGAAAGTAACTGCGGCTTTCAGTAGTGCCATCGTTCAGTGCTGCTTTAAAACGGGAGCTGCTTTTTGGTTTTGCCTTTCACATAGCCCCCCTTTCCAAAAACAGTAATACCACCTTCTGCTAATTCCTGCTGCAAGGAAGAAGATGTGTTGAAGCCTCCGTACAGTTCTGAAACCCTCTCTTTGCAATGCTATTTCCTTACACACGTAGGATGCGTCTCATTTCTTACATGACTCGTCTGTCAAACAAGTGGAAGTTGACACGTGCACAGCAGCAACATCCTGAGCTGAGGCTTGAACGAACATCCCCAAATTCACATGCAAACAGTCAGTGTTGGTGAGAGTAAACTGTGAGGGAGGGGTAACAGCTGAATCTCTGACCACATTTCAGTCACACTGCAAATTTCTTACCGCTCGTAAGCGTGTTTTTGTGGGTATTTTGCTACCATGTCCATTTTTTGCTCACTGGGCACAGCGATAATCTAATGATGTTTTTGGAAGCGCGTTAGATGTGCAATTATTCCCAAGTCTGGAAATAGTTTGTAGGAGTGATCTTGGGGTGAAATCCTTAAAGAAAAAAGCCAATTGCATGCAGCATCCTCAGGGGCCAGAAAAATGAGTCGGTACAGTTTTTAGTAACAGTCTGTGAATGAGATCCAGTCCACTCCTGGCTGGGCGGTTGTGTTCACAGAAGGGTTTCCAAAGAATGCTCCGGGAAGTCATTTCAGGATACGTGAAGCATCGCAGCCTGGAAAGGGGCTCCATGTATGTGGTTTTAGCAAGGGCAGAAATCCTGGCTTCCCTGAGCTCGTGCAGAATAGAACATAATGTTCTCTTTAGAGGAAGGCCGCTTGGGGAACAGCTGCTCAGCTTGCTGCAGTGCTTGCTGAGCGCTGCTGTGCTTCCAGAAGGAGACAGAGTTTTGTCTTGGCGGTGGAGCTGTGCTCTGGGTGCATTCACCTCGCTGTGTGCAGTTGTGTTCTTACTGTTGGGACTGCTGACCACATCCTCCCATTCCTTGCTGGATCTTTAGTAAGCTGGCTGCTTGTGCTGCCCTGTCGTTATCACAGGGTCCAGTAGAAGCGCAGGCAGCAGAAGAGACCTTTATTAATGATTATTTGATGTAGTTAATTCCAGTTAGCAAGGAAAGAGAACCACTGTAGCAGTGATGCTTTTACACACGGCGGTCCCTTGGGAGCTCGTTTGCTGCTGGCTTGCAGCTTCTGCTTCTCCTGACTTTTCTTTAATCTTATTCTTCTCTTTCTATTCCTTACCCCCTTATTAACGTGACATTAAGTCATGCTTTATTTAGCATAGTACTCTGCTACTATTTTGTTGGAGAGAATGGCTGTTTAGTGCAAACATTACCTTGAAGGATCGGAGTTATTTCACTTTCTGTTGATGGCAGATGGAGGGATTGCCCACATAGCGCTGTGATGGCAGCTGTATGGAGCTGTTCTGTGCTCTGCTGACGTAACCGAATTTAATCATGTGCAGCTTGCTAAATGCTATCATGTGATAAAATACCATGGCAGAATTTGGCACGAACCATGAGAACCTCTTATTAGGCAGAATAATTGCAGTTACGTTTGCTCTGAATTACACGAGAAGTTAATTTAACACTGCTCGCAGAACACGCAGGATGACAGAAATAGTCCAGACTGCCCAGCGAGGCTCCCGAGGTGTTTCTGAAAGCTGTCTTCACTCCCGTGTTGAATGCGGTCGTTGAGTGTGTGCCTCCCTGCTCTGCCTGCATGCAGGATTACTGCGCTTTGTCACACTGTGTTTATTAAGTGTGGGTGTAGTTGTTTGGGGGTTAGAAAACGGAGGTGAATGTGTGACATGTTAGAGGGGAACAAGGCTTCTAGAACTGGAAATCTGCTGTAGGGATGGAGGTGATAAGCAGAGTTGGGGAGGAATTACTGTAGGTGTGGAGGTGTGCTGGGTTAAATGATTGCTGGGAGGTGGGAGAAAAGGCCTAAAAAAGAGTTGTGGGTCAGTGCTGGTGAGCAGAAGGCTTGGTGTGAAGGTGAAATTACCGTAGGTTCAGGCTGGGAGGCAAGTGGCAATGCAGCAGCTGTGTGAACTCCTTGGGTTTGGGTCCACACGGTGCTCTGCTGCACTCTCTGTGCTGCATGGAGGAAGCAGCCCCAGGCTGTTATTTTGAGAGGTGAAGTAACCTTGCTATACCACTGAGCCACAGTAAAGCCCCTGATTGGAGGACAGGGCCCAAGCTGAGATGCTGCTTGTGAGAAAAACTGGGGGCCACTAATTAGAGAGAAGAGCTGAATGGGTAGGTCCAGAAAATGTGATTTGAGACAAGGCGGGAGGCGAGCTATTCGCTTTGGACCAGGAGGATCTAATGCTTGTTAGCAATCCAAAAGCTGAAGAGCAGTGAGCTGTTTTTCCTGTATGTTTTGAACAGAAATAATGGAAGGCTGGAATTCAGTCCCTTGTGAGTTGTCAAGTCTCCATTTGGAAAGGTTTTAAGAGTGGATCAGACAAGTATTGTTGAAAATGGAGGAACTACAGTTGATTCTGCCTTAAAGCCTAAGGGCTGGACTGGATGAGCTCTGAAGGGCCGGTCCAGCTCTGCACTCTGATTCCTTTCTACAGCAAAACATTTTCATAGTGTTCATTACTGTCATCACAAATGCAGCTGACCAAGAATGGATCATTGCAGCAGTGTTGCCAGGCAAATTGAGTGACATTTTGTATACTAAGTATGACCACACTGCCAGGAGTTTTCCAATCTTTTCCAGCATGCGAAGTTAAAGAAGTTAGAGTAAATAACAATATCTGCTTAGTTAGACATGGATTAATCGGCATTTGAGATTGTCGGGGTGGCAGAGGAGTCCTGTGCACCCAGCCATCTGGAGAACACTGAAGCTCCCTGGAGGTGTTGCATTGTGCAATAGCTGATGCTCATGCCTTACCTTCAGGAGCACTGGACAGAAAACATGTGGAGGGTGAAAGGCAAAACATAAACACTGAGCAGGAAAGATGTAGTAAAGCTGGCCCAGACGTAGCATGACCTGACTGCGAGATCCAGACAGTGAGGATTGCATTGTTCAAACAGGAAATCAGAGGAATGTTTCCCCAGCGCCCGTCCTTCAAAGCCTGGAAGCCAGGAAGCGCTATCAGCTCATTGTTACGCTGTGCCCGAGCTGTAGGATAACGAGGAGAGATCTGTCCTCTATCTGCTGTGTAGCCATTCCCATGGGGAGAACTGCACAGTGCCTTCCCTCAGAGGTCCCTCACCAAGAAGCAGCAGAGCTCTGTCTGCTCTCTGTGTGAAAGGACCTCAGCTGAATCATTCCTGTGGTCTCTTTGGAAGCTTGAAAGAGGCAATCAGTGGTTCAGCCCTGAGGAAAGGAGCTTTATCTACCAGCTGGGCTGATGAATCTCCTCATCAAAGCCAGATCTGTGATTGGGAAGTGAACAAATACAGCAATAATAGATGCCCTAATGAAGTTGTACTTGTCACATGAGCTGTATAAGAGGAACAGCAGCTTCCAACTGATGCTTTTTAAAGATTCTTAATAATAATAGCGTTCTGTCGAAGAAAAACTCAGCAAGGCAAAACCAGCATCACTGTTGGTCTTTGTTTTCCTTGTGGCCAAGTACGGTCTAACAGTGGAGTTCTTCAGGGGGTAGGGGCCTGCTTCTGGTTCCTTGTCTGAGCTGTGTGGGTTTCTGTGTCACGGTGATGGACTCCTGGAAAGTGTGTTATTCTCCTCTGACTGCATCTCTGTATTGCTAGTGTAATGAACCTTGCTGAGGAAGCCAAGAGCAATGATTACCCTGTACCTACAGCTTTCATTGGCATTGTAGTGAAGAAGAGGACATGTCTGCTTCAACCACCTGTTTCTAATTAGCTGCATCTTGAGTGGGATTTGCTGCTGCAACAGAATGTGTAGCCATGCTTCTGCCCACAGGGTGCCTCGCTGTTTGCTGCTGAGGAAGATGGAGTCTCCTTCAGACGAGCTGTGTTTCAAGCAAGAGGAGCAGTGAGGAGGCAGGCTCTATCCTGTGTTAGCATTTCTAACCAACTCAAAACTGCTTCTGAGAATAACTGCCCTACTTGGCGTGTCTTCTCAGCACTTCTCCTGGCAGATTAGCTGTTCAGAGGGCAGATACTGAAAGTCAAATTCTTGGCACGCTCCTACATGAAGTTCTAACCCCGTCGTGTTTCTCGTGCAGGAATTTCTTCCTTATGGATGGATGAAAAATTTTTGCCTTCTTAACCTGGAGCCACTCGCTCAAATCCCTGAGTCAGAAATAGGCCAGGATGTTGCTAGTGGAGAAGTCGTGTTTGATTTAATTCAGAGATGGAAGAAGGAAGGAGCAGAAAGTTGTTTGTGCTGTAGGTTGGGGCAGAAGTTTTTCACGTCCTGCAGTCCCTGAGCTCTGCCAGGCAGTCCTGTTCAGCAGGTCGTTACTGTTGTTTCTGCTGAAATGCAGCTGATGAAATGCACAGCTTGGCTTCTTGTGCAAAGGGAGCCCTTCTGAGGAAGCGGGAACTCCTGCAGCATGAGTAACTGATTAGTACCGGATTGCGAGAGCTCGTAAAACGATTTGGAGTTGGTTGAAGAAGTAAGAAATAAAATAAGAAACTAAAATGAATCGCAGATGTGCGCTGTGGATTTTAAACTGGGAATCCTAAAACCACTTGCCTAAGTTGAACCACAATAAGGGCTTGAGAAACACCAGGTCCATGGGAATCCTGCGCTTGTTGGCACTGTGTCCAGAAGCCTCTGTTTTTCAGGCTAGACACCACATTTTCAGCTAGAGACTATTTGGGTTCCAAGCAGATTCTTTTCATTTTGTTTTAAGCTAAATTCAAATAATAATAATAATAATAATAAAGCATCCAGCAGCCAGGAGAATATTTGGCTTTTGTTTCTGTACCAGCTGGTTCCATTCTCGGAAACTCGCTTTAGCTCCTGGTGTGTTCCTTCCAGCCGCAGCTGACGGGTTGCAGGAGCAGATGATGCTGCTGAGTGCGCCGCGGTGCGGGGCGGCCCGTGGGAACCGGGAGAGCAGCTCGCCCTGCATTCCTAGAAAGAAGGAGCTCAGTGTGAAGGTCGCTACACGAGCAGCTCCTGCGGCCGGGAAGTCGGCTCCGTCCCCACGGCTCCATCCTCCCCTGCCGCCCTGCCCGCCCACACCCCGCCCGGCCCCTCCGGCTGCTCAGCCCGGACCCTCGGGTACGGCCCGAGTCTCTCCTCGCGGCTCCGTGCCCCCAGGCTGGCACAGGCCGGTGGCGATGCTCCTTATCCGGGCCATTTTCCACCTTTCCTGCCTGTTCCCCCGGCAACCGCTTTGCTCCGCCCCATCGCGACCCGTGCGGAGGAGCGGCGTTCCCTCCTCACTGCTGCCGCTCGCGGCGTTGGGATCCTTTGGTTTGTTTGTTTGGCGTAAGAACGAAAAAGCAGAAGGTTGTGCTCGAGCATGACGTGTGTGGCCTGGCCGTGTCAGCCCGCGGCCCCTCTGAGCTCACTGACGTTCCAGTTGCTGCTCTTTCATCTCAGCCCCCTCTGCCATGTCTGAGCGTGCGGTGCTTTGCGTGGCTCGTGTGCTCCGCTCGCTGCAGGGCAGGTCTGCTGTGGGCCGGCAGTGCTGTGAGCAGCCGGGGCTGGCGGCTGCAGGGGAGCTGGATGGGTTTTCCTGCTGAAGAATTATTTTCTACAGACATTGCTTTTTCTGCGCACTTAATTTATGGTGCGGTGTGGTAAAAACATGACTTACATTTCGAATACAAGTAGCCTAAAATGAGGAAATGCCAGAGTTAAGGATGCCTGCGCAACACCAACCTACCGCAATGTGGGTGTGAATTATGACAGTCTTTAATTACGTGACCACATACTGCCTTTTTTTTCCCAGAGAACTGTTGCTTTTCACAGCAGTGAGGAGGGATGTGCTCCGCAGCACACAGTTACGCATGCTCTTGTCTGCCAGGCGCCCGCAGCCGGAGGGGCAGCCATGCAGCCCTGCAGGACGAGCTGCATTCCTACAGAGCCCCAGCTGCTAGTTTTGTTTCTTCCATAGAGGTCTTGTACAGAAGCAGATACATTGCAGCTGAGGACATTGAGAACAATCCTTCAGACTGCCTTTTAGATTTAAGGCTGCTACAACTGTTGCAAAAACTCCATTAGCTGCTGCAAAAACTGATTTCCTTGTTGGTGTTGGTTTCTCATTCCTGTTGGGTTTGGGATGGTTCATCTCCCAGCAGGGTAAGAACACGGATGGTTCCCCAATACCTTTTCAGCGTGTCCGCTGCATTCTGTTGTCCTTCATCCCAGAAATCCCTGTGCTCTGTGGTGAATCCCGCAGGACTGGAAGGCAGGAGGAGCCCTGGGGTGAACAGCAGATCGTTGGAATCGTGTCATTTCAATTTCTCTTCGTCCAAAACATGTTCTTACTGAGGCTTGGGCAGCGTGGGGGAAAAAATGAAGAGCAGTTCACTTTTAACTTTTGTCTCACTAAGCCCAATTGTTGTTTTAATTACCCACTGCTCATGTTTGTGACCTTCCACTGGGACTGTTCAGTGCGAGCTTAGAAAGATTCCTGCTTTCATGTGAGGAGGGTGTGACTGTGAGGAAGCGATTTTGCGGCCGGGTGGAACAGCTTATCTTGCTTGTGCTTTCTGTGGGACGTTCCTCGTCAGTGGGTCACTTTCTGAATTGCTTATCAGCAAGAATATTCTGTATTTGGGAGACTGGACCCCGCGCTCCCCCAAAAGCACCAGGTGATTGTTTTGCCAGGGGGGAAATGCTGGCAGCAGAAGGACACTGTTGGTACCCCGTCCTTTAGCGTACAGGAAGAGGAGGAAGGGCAAAGCCACACTGTGCAGAGAAGCTGCCCTCTGCAATCCACATCTTTAACACTTGGATTGTGCAACGCAGCCGTGAGGCAGTAACTGAATGTCCTTCAATGAACAAAGCATGAAAACTGTCCCCGTGTAATTTGTAGCTGGTGTTTCTGTTTTGTGCCTCGAGGAGTTAAATTCCCGTGTGATGGAGTCAGGGTTTTGATGTAACATTGGAAAGTGAGCGCTGCCAAATTGGAGTCCATGGCTTTTGCAATTGGCGGCCCTGCTGTGTTATCCGTAACAAACGGACGGCTCAAATGTTTTGTGTTTGTAGAACTAATTTCCTAATTTAAATGCCAATTTAAGAGCTCTGGTTTAATGTTTCTCCTCTCAGTGACCGTATTGTACTGAGGGATTGAGTTTCAGATCAGAGCCTTCCTGCATGTTGTTACACAGTAGGTTCTAAGAGTGCTGTGCTATCTGCACTGTTCTGAGTGTGAAGGAAGGCGATGTAAAGCACTTTTGGTTGCCCACAAATTATGTGGAATACGCTGGAGCTCAGAACATGTTAACTTTCTGACTCAGTAGTCAGCCTAATGCTAATACCTACTGTGTGTGTTCTTCGGTTTGTCTAACATACTGGGCTGGATTTGCAGCTCTTTCTACAAGGAGAGCTATATAGATGGGTATTCGTAATGTTCTGTGCACCCGAGTTTGCATTTAGTTTGTCAGTTCTAAGTCAGTCTTTAACCCGATTACAGTCTTATGCTTTACATCCATGCAGTGCATCTCAGTGATTGGTGTGGAGCAGGAAGAAGGGAAATCACCCAAGGGTTGGCACAAGATCTCGTTGCAGTTACCAGACAAGTGGGTTGGATGTGAATGATGCAGTGTCAAGTAAAATATATGGATGTAAATTAGGAAAAAAAATAAGGTACCTGATGGCAGTGAAGACTTTTGAAGTTATAAACTATAGGAACCAGTGTCTCATTTTAGAACATGCACGTTTGGGAACAGGTTTGTGTTCTGGCTTTTTAAAACCATCACCTCTCCTTTTAATCAGTAACACTCCTGTTGAAAACATGCTCAGCCTCCTGAAGGGAAAACAAGTGAATCATGTCCCACTTTTCATTAGACTCTTATTACTTTTGCAGTTATGAGGTATAAGTCAAAAAGGTAAGCAAAAGCAGCAGTTCCCAGAGCAGAGGGCTGTGCAGGTTCCTGCTAATGGCTGTCTGGCTCTCCATGCTTTATGTCGGTCAGAGGCTGGAATTGAGCAGGGTACCGTGAGCTGTTCAGCCCTGTCTGGTTAGTAAAGATAGCAGCAGGCAGGTCCTCCTGTTAGCATACCTGTTTTCAGTGCTTTCTGATTTGCACGGATTCGGAGGGGTGGGAAATCCGCTCACCAGAGCAGGGGCTGCACTCACAGTGTATTGCAGCACGTTCCACTTGGCCTGAGGGAGGAGCATTTTTCAAGAATTTCTGCTGTGATTGTGAAAAACACTTTTTAAAAGAAAGCTTAATTAAAACTTCTGCTCTCGGATGTGTTTTGCAATGCGGCAATTTTAATTTTAGTGAAATATGGACATTGTGAAACTGCAGAGATCTGAAAATGGGCACAAAAAGAAAGGAGACTTAAAATGCATTCCCTTCACACACAGCTTATGCAAACTTATGGTAAACCAGACAGTGGCAAAAGCAGGGCGGAGTGGTTCGTGGCTTTGGGCTCAAATAAAACTGCGGGGAGCAAAGATGGAGAGTGTGCTCCACTATGTGCTGCACGGCCAGCGTGGGGAGATCTGCACTGATTGATTGCTCCCCAATGCTGGCTGTGATGCTCCGCTCCTTCCCATCCCTCTGTTTCCTGGGATCAGAAGATCCCTTCCCCCAGCCAGGGGGTCTCGGGGCTGGCAGGAAATGCTCCCCTTGCGCTGATGCTGTGCTGAGTTCTGCTTGTCAGCTGTGGGGGGATCCAGCTAAGAAAATACCTTTTGTTGGCGGCTGCTCATTTATGCACATGCAGGACCCACACGGGCTGCAATGAACTGGGGAGGGCTTTCATTCCTGAGGCCTCCAGGACAAAGCTGGGCTGGTTTTCTGTTTGTGGCTGTGGCTGTTTAAGCATGCAGCTTTTATTACAAATAGAGCAGACAGCACACAGCAGTTCAAGGGGAGGAAAATGTCTCTAACTGAACCGAATTCTATGGAAAACCAATTCTTTTCTTCAGCATTAGAACAAAAAGCCCATTGCTTTGCACTGTGTAACGCTGAGCATGTGCAATTTCAAACAGAGGTACCTTCCTCCTTACAGAAACAAACGGATGGGGCCCGAACAGATTTAATAGCTGAGATTGGAGGGCGCATGCAAGTCTGTTCAAAATCTGTTGTAATTTGACGAGTGCTTTGATTCCCTGCCAGCCCGAAAATGTAGGTCAGGAAAAGCAGGTACTTGTTTCTGGGAGGTGTGATTGCTGCGGTGCAGCTTGCAGAAGCACTCCTCTTTTTTAAGAAAGATTTGCATGGATCCATGGATCCATCTTTACACTTAGAGGAGGAAATCGGTGTCTCGTTGGTTTAGTTTTGTTTTCTATTTTTCCAGAAGGGCTTCATTCTTACTCAGTATGTGTGTGGAAATCCGAGTGCTTTGCTACTCGGAGAGCAGAGGAAGAGAAAGCGGAGCGGTCAGCGCTGTAAAATGCCCGACTGTGGTGCATGACAAAGCATTTGGCCTCGTGCTCTTGTCCGATAACGGCGGTGTGTGCGCACGGGGTGACGCTGAGACGGGCTGTCCCCTCTGCTGCCCGACATCACAGCTTACCCCAGCAGTAACGGACAGCCAGCAGCTTCTGCGGCCGGCACTGCGCAGATGTGCGAGGAGCCTGATGCCATCTGATAAAAGCTGTATCGTTTGCAAGCGCTTTCTGCCTTGGTGCCGAAGTCAAAAGGGGCTGCTGGAAATGCTTTCAGTTTAGCATCTTTTGCAGATTGTGGATCGATGCGGCTGTAATTGTCCATTCTATCCAGGAATGGCTTCTGCCTCCCTGCTAATTGTTCGCTCGGCCCTTCGGAGGCCCGGGGACTCATCAGATTGGTTGTGGCTGCGTGCGAGGCGTCGCTGCGTGCAGCGTGGCTTCGGATGCTGCGTGCAGCGCTGTGAGCGGGGCGGGATGACAGATGAGCGGAGCTTCCCGGCAGCGGGCAGCGCATCCCCCCGCTGGGGGAGCAAAAAGGAGAAAGGCGGATCATCCCATTGTGTTTACGGGGCATCGGCCGCACAGACAATGACTGTCCTCCTTGACGAGAGGATTGTTTAATTAGTTAAGGGTTTGATAAAGAGATGACTGAGCATGCAGCGCTCTGAAGGCATCTGCCTGTTTAGTACAGCAGGCGCATCCTCCGAGCTCACCCTTCCTCCTGGGGGAGCTCTGCGGGTCTCCAGGAGCTCTGTTCCAAATCTCAGGGCTGCTTTCTGTGAGCATATTAGATCGAGTTTGTGCCATCTGAGAAACAAATGTCTGCTCAGGGTGACAACTGGGGAGGCTGTGCTGAGTGTCAGCGTCCTTCCTCCTCTGGGCCGGGATAGACGATGCGTCCATGTTGCAGAGGGGCAAAGCCACAACAGAGCTGCAAACGCCAATAGAAGTGTAGGTAGGGCACCCTGCAGGCTCGCACCGTGGTTGTTTTCTCAGTGCTCCTGTCTCAAAATGGCTGGGCTGCAAGTGTGCCCCAGCCCTCCGTGCATGAGCTCTCACAGCCTTTCTGAGGCTTAATTAATATGCGTGGCCATGGATGCAGCCTGGTGCTTAGAAGAGCCTTTCAGGAGGCGAGCACTGCCTTGCTTCCAGGGACCCCTCAGTGCTTGATGCTGAGCACAGCAGCACACACAGCAGCGCTCACAGAACTCTGTGCAGCCCAGGGCTGGTGCCTCACTTGCTACTTTTCCACTGAGGTGCAGACCAAGAGCAGTTTGTCTCTAAGCTAATGCATGACAGCCCCCCATCCACTTTTGAAGCAGTCAGGAAAAATAGTTAAATAGCATCATGACCGGTTTCCCAGTGTGGGAGGCCACTGGGCGGACTGATGGAGGAAGAGATATTTGGGACCATCTATATAAACTCCTAAGAAGCATTAAGAGCGTGTAAGAAAGGGATGCAATGTGGACAGTTTAAAGGCAAGCAGATGTGGCACAGCAGCATATGGCAAACGTTGGCCAAAGCACCCAACACTTTTGTTATCAGACATCCTTTGGTTGATGCGCAGGGCTGGTCCCATTCAGGTGCCTCCCTGGAGGTAGGGAAGGACATGGAGGTGCTGCTCTCTCACATATCAGTTCTGAGGATTCTGGAATGAGCGTGTAGCATCCTGCTCCTTTAACCAGCCACGTGAGCATCGCCTCCACAGTGCCTGCCAGCTGAATTAGTGAGACCAGAGAAGTCAGGGTTCCCTTTTTGCTTGCTTTTCAGTCCCTGCAGTTTCTGGTAGGCATCTGCACACCCGCAGAGTGGAGAGCTTTGCAGGCGAGCTGCGCAGGGTGGGATCTCTCCAGTGGTTACTTTGATCAAGTGTGGACTTGTGTTTACATAAAGCTTCACAAGAGACCCTTCATGGCAAAGCGGGGTAGTCACACTTGCATGAAGTATCAAACTCGCTGCCCTGTGAACAAGTGAATTAGATTCTCTCAGCCCCGAGCAGACATCTCGTGTAGAAATGAAGAGGGAAAGAATCCTGATCTCTCCAGCGGTTGCCCACAGCTTTGGTATTTAACTTTGAGTTTGCTGCCAGTTGTTCAGACGCCAAATCATTTGGCAGACATAAATCAGATATTCCTGCCTATGCCTAAAGGAGAATAATATGTCGGTTCTAACTTTTTTATTGTTTTATGAGTTGATTCGTCATTACTTAAAGGTCTTTCAAAAGGTGGTTAAAACTATGCATAAACTGTAGTGCTTGGTGAAAAATTAGACTGTCATTATTGCAACTGTAAGTACAGCTAATAAATCATACTGAGAAAAACACATGCCTTTCAGGTTAATAACACTGCGTATGGATATCTAACAACCCCAGACCTGGCTAATACGACATTTGGCTCCAATTCTGTAGGCAGCGGTGGAGATTTTTCTATCACACCGGCATCTCTTGGTCTGAGCAGCCGGTCTCACAGCGACCACATGCAGCGTTGTGCACAGCACTGCTGGGACTGCTCTGAGCCTTTAAGCTGAGTACTCTGTTTCTCCTAAAACTGTGAGACCCATTTGCTGAGTGGTGAGAACAGTCCAGGAGGGAAGATGCGGAGCTGCAGATGGTTGGGATCTGAGGGATTTGCTCATGACAGCGATAACAGAGGAAATGTTAATTTGAGAGGAAATCCTTGGATTATTGTGGTGTTTGGACCTGGTCTGGAGTGAATATTATCAAAAAGAAATCAGCATGGAATAGCTTAAGCTCCTCTGAATTGAACAGAAAGGGAGATTAGCAAGGGAAGCAGATCAAGATGGAGAAGATGTACTGGATTGGTGAGATTATGCATTCATCCAGTAAAGGCTTATGTGTTTAGTGTTGTGTCTGTAGCTACAGCCATTAGGGCAAAGGCCCCAGGAGAAGCAAAGCTTCAACTCTGTTTTGTCAGAAACAAACCTCCCTCCCTCCTTCCCTAAAGGACACCATGCCTCAAATTGCATCCGTTTTGTCTGGAAGTTTGCTGGAGCATCTGTGAGTTGGGAAGTGATGATTTCTACTGCAAGCTCAACCAATGTGTGCTTCCAAAACTCTGCTGTGCAGATATGGCTGAAGTCTCTCTTGTGTGGTCCCTTGGGATTGACCCCCAAAGTGAAGCGTTCAGCAGAAGGTAAAAGTTCAGATCGTGCTCCTGCATGCATTGATGATCCATGTTAGCGTTCTGACTCATGTCTGCTGGCCAAACAGCTGCAACGATTTAGGACATGACTGTCCCCCACTGTTTATTAGTGCTGCAGAAGGAACATGTCCTTCTATCTCAGTTTCTCTATCTCAGAGCACAGCAGTTTCGCACAAATACTTTCACCCACTGCTCACATTAATGTGCCAAAACGGAAAGCAGAGCCATGTGCTGCGCAGGCTCAGGCCAGCTGTGCTCCCAGGCAGCCTCTGCTGGCAGGGGAAGGTGGGCTCACAGCTGGTGCGAGGGGCAACCTCAGCTGCCACAGCCACGCTCAGCAGAGCCCCTCAGTCAGAGCCCTTTGGAAATGTCGGAGTCGGGAGGATGGCTCACACGTTAACAGAGGTAACAGGTTTGTGCAGGATAGTGAGGCTTCCTCTGCAGTCCAGGAGAAAACACTCACATGCTCTCTGTCACAGAGTGCTGGACAGATGTTAATAGTGCTGGCTTCATTGCTTAATCGTGGTGCCGAAACTTGACATCAAACTGCTGGGAAGCAGACAAAGAGCCTGAAGAAGTCAAAATGAAACTGCTCCAGCTCTGTTTTGGGAAGCGGTGAAGTCACGTATTGAGTCTGCAGAGCTGTTCTGCTTATGCTGTTAGCATGAGGTGGTTCTCTGATTGGAAATAAGACAGTACAGTAAGATTACAGAGGGGGGGAGGGATGGGAGGGAGCACTCGAGTTACTGAATTGTAAATATTTACGGTACGTTTACACCGTGCCTTCTAGTAAGGAGGAGTTACATGCTCCTACTGCAGCCATCTCCGTTATGAGTGCTGGGATGAGCCGCTCGGCTGTGGTTTGTCAGCAGGGGGTGCCCGAGTCCAGCAAACAGAGCTGCGCTGCTCCGGCCGAGAGGAGCCGCGGCTGTGCGATGCAGCACCTTGAAGGCCAGAGCCGGCATCCTTCGTGCACCGCGCTGCGGAATGAGCTGCCCCGGGCTCCAGGGAGAGCGCCGCAGCGCTGCCCCGGCGTTCAGCGATTCTTCGGGTTGTGCTGCTTGTTTACAGCGGGACATTTCCAGAGCAGATACGGTGCAGGGCCGGCTGTGAGCAGATTTCTTCCTCTCGGTGCAGTTCACTTCTAGGAGGCCATGTAGCAAACTGCCCCGCAGGTAGTTTTGGAGGCTGCAGGAATTCTTCAGAATCACGTATTTACTTTGTCATCAATAGTCCTGAGTGTTCAGATCTACGGGAATAAAGGACGAGCGTTATTCTCACCAAATGCTCCGACAGGGAGATGCCTGGGCACGGATCTGCGTGGGGCAGGCAGCGGCAGGAGCGCTGTGTGGGTGCCTGGGCTCCTTCCTCTGACTCACACATGCCTTGGGAGTCACCGTGTACCTCAAGTGGGAGAGTCTGGAGGCAGGAGGCACTGAAGCATCACGTTTAAAGGTCTTCCATGCTTTCAGGAACTCAAGTTTTTGCTGTGATTTTATTATTATTATTTTCCTTTCCTTTGCAAAGGAGGCTTCATCTCATTGCAGGAAGTTCTGTTAGGTTATCTCTGCCCACCCCCGGTATCTCCTGGCTGTAATCTCAGAATCACAGATCAGTTAGGTTGAAGGGCCCTCACAGCCCCCTGCCCCATCCCTGCCCCCAGCTCAGGCTGCCCAGGGCCCATCCACGGCCTGGGGCACCTCCAGGGATGCACCTACAGCTCTGGGCAGCAGCGCCGGGGCCTCACTGCCCTCTGAGGAAAGGATTTCCCCCTCACATCTAACCTAAACTTCCCTTCTTTTGGTTTAAAATCGTCCTCCCCATCCTGTCACTATCAGGCTGTGTAAAAAGTCATCCTTCCTGCTGTTTATGAGCTCCTCTAAGTACTGGGATGCTGCAATGAGCTCTCCCCGCAGCCTTCTCCAGGCTGAACACTCCCAGCTCCTCAGCCTGTCTTTGCAGCAGCCTCTGGGTGTTCTCATGGCTTCCTCTGACCCGCTCCAGCAGCCCCAGAGATTTGGGTGCTGCAGGTTACCAGTGTGGGGCTCCGTGCTGGGAAGAGATTGAATTTGTGACCAGTGGAAGCCGGAAACCCAAGTCTGGCTGCAGGACTGCGGGGATGGATTTAGCACAAGATCCAGTGTCTGTAAAAGCCGGTTAAAAGACCCCGATGGACTTGGGATCAGGCTTTCAGAAGGGCTTCTGGGGCTAGCATTACCGCTACTCCTGATTCATTCGCTTTCTAGAAAGGAATCCTGGATGCTGGTGTCTTTGGCTGTGTGTGCTTGTACATTGCATAACAATAAAGCAATAAAAGCCAGGTTGCAAGAATGTGAGGTAGGCTTAGCAATCCCAGCATGGAGAATACAAATAAACATCACTTCCTGGTCGCTGTCCTCTTTGTTTCTAACACTTTCAGTTACTCTCACTTCGCACTTTCACATTGTTTTCCATGGCCAAGCGGAACTGAAACCTCCTGCTTGCTTTGGTGAGGCTTCAAATTCTTCAGAATCCTGGAGCTTGAAGTTGCTGTATCAGGGCGTTGTGCACTGTGACGGACTGCAGACGAACTGCAACCCTTCTGTTTTCTAGGAGGCTGATGGGGAAAGCTATGCTTAGGTTAAAAAGTATGTGCTCCACTTCTGCTATCTGCTTCCACCGTACATTTACTTCTGGCTGAAAACCCTACAGAAAGAGGAGGCCCTTTGCTGTTACAAGATGCTGAGGTTAATTCTGACCCTAAGATCTCACTGTACAGCTGCTTGCACTTAGCAGCTTAGTGTGTAATGCTACAAAAAGAGACCTTCGCAGTGCCTGGTAACCTTTGGATTTCCCCCCTCAGAATGCCATATACGTAACATTCAGAGTGGGATGGATGTTTGTGAAGTTACGTGTCACCTTTTGGAGAGCAGGGGGCTGTTACTCTAAGGACATCTGGACGCACTGCTGGCTCTGTGTAATGTCCTGCTAGATGGTGCCTTCCTCACACTGCTGCTAACAACAAAACCCAAAATGCTGGTGTACCTTTAGCCTGCTGTACAGTGACTTGAATCACTTGTTGTTATTCCTGGTACATGTGTATTTTTCTAAGCACTTGTGTTCCACCAGCACACTCAGAGTGAGGACTCCCAAGGGGGAATTTCCTTCCTGATAAACAATTCTGCAGTGTGATTCAGCAGGAAGGATGTTGTGGTTAAGGCACTGGATTGGGATTTGGGAGACATGGGTTCTGTTCCCAACTCAACCACAGTCAAGATGTGATGAGTGGAAGGGCAAGCAAACAAAGAGGAGGAGCTGTTTGACTGTGGCAAAAACATGCACTCATGTTCACAGTCCACTTTGGAGGTCATTTAGGTCTGCTTTTCGGTTGTCTCGATCAAGTAAACAGTGATAAAGACTCCTGTTGGTGCAACTGAAAACTGAAGTCCAATCTTGCGCTATTCCAGGAACCAGATGTAGTTTTAACTCTATGTAATTACTTCCATGAGGTTTCACATGCCGGTGTTCACCGTTTTTTAGTTGACTTTACCAATTCCCTTCTCGCTTCTTTCAGCTCCAGGCAGGGAGCTATGGTTTCTATGAGCAGTCATGGACTCACATAGTTTGTCCACTACCTTGATTCCATACAGAGTCTATGCATCATACACGTGATATTTCCTCCACCACATGGCACTGAGCTCCTACAGTTTGATCATAACGCTGCCTTCTTCTTTTCAGAGCAAGATCTTGGGCCACCAACGCCGAGCTGTAGGCCATTAATCTCAGCATCCTAATTTGGTGCCAACTCTGGGAGGATGAGTCAAGAGAGCAACTCAAGTGATCGGCCTGCTGGTGAGTTTGGTGCTTCTCTCGACATTTACCTGTCCTTTGTCATTCAGCATCATTTCTTTCCCATTTATTTTGCTTGGTGCTATTGGAGGAGAATGCTGAGTCACAAGCAGAGCAAAAGCTTTGAATTTAGTGCCACATTGCATGCCATGAAGGTGATCAGGTTGTTGAGGTTTCGTGGGTGCTCAGGTAGATATCAGTGTTCTTGGACTCGTGTTCCAGGTTGACAGTGTTTGTAACAATTGCTTCAGTAACTTCCCACAAATTCAGAAGTGTGTGCCATTTTTATCACTGTGTTACACAGCTCATTCAGATGATATCTATAATTCAGGTTTCTCATGAATTGCTTTATAAAGTAAGACCCAGGGAAGATGCACACTCATCTGTTGTTGTGTCCCACAAAGGTTTGGTGTCGGGGTCCTTGGTGCAGAGACTGCACGGACAGGAATCCATTATTACTCTGGTTCACTCGTGCCAAACGTTTCCTCTCTTCTTCCATCCCCATCTCTGGGTACTGGAATTCAGTATCATCTGGTTCTTCTGGCAGTTTCTGCAAAGGAGAACTGCCCGAGTAATCCAGAAGCTGTGCCTGACAGCCTTCCAGGCTCAGCTGTGCGCTGTTTTGGATGTGTGAAGGGGCATTCTTGTTTCTGATGTGAGGGCTATTTTTTGACAGTTTCCATTGTTCCCCATTCTTTGTTAATGGGTGAGGTCTTTTTGTCTGATTCCTTTTTCAGAGTAGAGGCTGCTATGGGAGCTGTCTGCTCACAACTGTGGGGGCCTTTTTCTTTCTTTCTTTTTTTCTTAGCCAAGAGGGTCTGTGTGATTCTGTGATTCTGTTTCTTCCTCCTCCTTTTTTTAGACTTGCCCAAGCAAACCCACCCAGACTGTATCTACCTGAATGGATTGTTAGAATATCCCCTTAGTGGTACAGCAAGGAGAGCCGTCCTCTTGGTTGCCACCCTTCTGCCACGCTGTTTTGCTGTCACTATCCATATGTGTGTAGGCAGAGCACATTGTCGAGTTTGGGATGCTGAACACTAAAGATCTTGTCTGTAGAGCTGAATCTGAGAATTCAAGGGTGGAAATATTTTGAACAATTCTTTTGGTAGCTTGGAAGACAAGGGGATCTTTCATGGTTCCTTTCTGCACTTGGCTGGCCATGGGGACGAGAATCTCTCTTCTTTTGAACTCTGCCTGTGCTTTTATTGCTGTGAACAGATGCCGATTGCACATCAGGATGCCACGCACATTCATGAGTCATCCACAGAAGAACTCAAGGCAGGGTCTTTGGAAAAAGGCCTTCTGTGGATGACTCCATAACACAAACCTTCCTGGGTGCTCATGAGTGAGGTGTGGGTCATCCGGTCAAAATATTCATAGACTGTGTATTGCAACATGATTTTGGTAGAAACAGGCACTAGGACGAAGCTGTCAGTAAGCACACGCTGCCAGCCTGCTACTTGAGAGTATTTTACGCCTCCTGTAGTGCTCAGTACCTTGCAGTCCAAGTTCTGGGTTACACAGGTCTGATCCACTGATCACTGATCCACTGATGGTTTGTGTCTTGGCTGAGGATGGGGATCTTCACATTTGGGTCGGTGTGCTCAGCTTCCAGCACCAGGCTTCTGTAGCCACCTACTTTTTCCATTGTCAATTCATTTCATTATCTGAGCCTTGCTAGCATTGTAGCTATAGTTAGAGAGGAAGGATATTATAATCTTGTGAAAGATTAAAGTATTTTTACTGTAATCCAGCTGGAAGGGTAGCGCTTTTCTCAGGGTAGGAGACAGCCAAGGCTTTTCCCATTCTGTCCTCCCCTTGTATGCAGGAAGGAAGTGCTGGCAAGGGCCTCCCCAGCTTCCTGTCGACTTCAGAGCACATTTCCAGACACAACCTTCTCCGCCATCCATCACCCGGCCCAGCCAAACAATCACAGCAGCGCAGGGCAAAAAACACTCATCTCACATAAACACTTTGGAGGCAACCTGAGTGCAAACCGCTGGAGTTCACGTGCAGCCCGGATTGATCTGTACAGCTTTGTCTGTCATCGGGCTGCTGGGGGTTTTCTTCCCTTCCTGGTGAAGTATCACAATAATCAAAATTCTCCTTTAGATTAAGATTAACGAAGGAAAAAGAAAAAAAAGGGCTGATGTTTGATAAAGAAGCTCCTGGGTTGGCAGACTGAAGCCAAGGAGGTGAGCAGGGATGCTCCCTGTTCCACTACACCCCTGGTGATGTGTCTGGCTGCAGGGGAAGGAAGTGAGTGTTGTCTGGCATTATGGGGGCAGAGATTTCTGTCAGGTCTCCAGGGTAGGGCAGTGATGAGGCAAAGTCAGTCTGTGATGCTTTGCAGGAGGAAATAAATAAGGCGGAAGCCTCACCTTTAAATGAATCACCTCATCTGAATACAGTTCCTTGCCTGTCTCCAGCAAAGGGCTCTGAACTGAATCTGGGTGATTTGTGATTGGGAAGCAAAGTTCCAACGTTTGAGGTTCAGTTTTCCCTATACATCCAGTCTGAGTGATGTACGTGTAAGGCTGAACACCCAGGTTAGTCCTTCTAAAGGTGGGCAGGCACATGGTCAGAGCTCTGGCTGTATTACCACGTACCCTGCATCTTCCTGCAGATGTTTTTGAAGCCATCCAGTTGCGCTTTGGTGCGAAGTGCTCCAAAGCTCCCATCCCAGAGCTGGTATTTAACAGCAAGGTGTTCGTACACCTCCAAGGTTCCCCCGTTTGTGTCCTTGTGTCATTGGAGAGCAGGGGTAACATTCAGCTCAGAGTCCACCTTAATAGTAAATCCACAACTCACCCTGAGATTTCCTCCCTGTCTGCTGGCCTACGTGACAGCTGTATGGTAACACCTTGCCCAGCAGATTGTTCTATTATGTAAAAACCGTGGGTAATTCTTAACAGCCTTTCCAGTCTGAAACCAGCCCAGCTCCATGCTGGCTACCTGCGGGAGCGCCTTTCCATGCAGCCAGATGTGTGTGCTGGGCTGTGCCGTTCCCTTTCTTCTGACTCTGTCTTTTGTTGTCCTTCGTCCGGGCTTGTAGCGGGCGGGTGGGGAGTGAGCTCCTCACATGCCTTCAGATGCTCTGTGGGATGGGAATTATTTCTTGTGTAAGGTCTTTACAGACCGCAGCACTGTGCAGTCCTTGTTTGAGATCTGAAGGCATCTCTGAAATGCTAACATTTGTGTTTAAGTCTCTTTAAAATGGGCATGGATAACACCAACTGAGAAAGGAGGTAACATGGGCTGGGCCTGGGGCGGATGGTAGGGATCAGTAATAGCTGTGTGTTTGTAGAAACAATAGCAGAAATAAGCAAACAGAACCCTTCCCCATCAGGGCAAAGGGCTGGAAATAAGAAAAGTCAGATCTCCCCCCAGTTAAGGCTGGGAGAACATGCTGTCAGCTGGAAGCTGTACCACCAATTAAAGGCAAAAAAGCAATACCGTGCACCCAAGCTTCTGGTCCTGCCTTAGGCATGAAGTCCCCATGCAGGGAAATGAGGCTGCCACATCCACAAACTGTTCCATAAAAGTATTATTCTTGCCCTTTTGAAGCTTTTTGACTAGACCTGGGAAAGAGTTCGCATTGACAGCATGCAGAATTCCTCAATTTCCTTGTAGAAGGTGATTTACGGTGAGCCCACCTCTGGCTGTCTGCTGTGCAGGGAGATCCCTCCAGCGGCAGTGCTGCTCGGTTCCTGCACTCACCAGTCTCCTGCCTTTCTCATCCATCCATGTCCTGGGTTAAAAGAAAAAGAGACGGGGCTGTCAGCGTCCCTCTTCAGTACAGGAGGGCCAACTTGAAATCAATCCACCGCTCAGCAATGCAAGGCACGCAGGGCGGCAGTAACACGATCGGATGTGCTCAAACCACCGAGCCAAAGTGGTGATTGGAGCTGTGAGGGATGGGCTGCTCGTTTCCTGAGGCCGTGGCCATGGATGCTGGTGCTGCTCAAAAAGGAGAGCAGGGGGAGGGTCATAAACCCATTTGGGTGCTGGTGGCCAGCATGGCTCAAGGGCGGCCAACCCTGACTGCAGAACGTCTCTGAGAAGTCAAAGGAATTGGCTCGTGGTGGCGAATGCTGTTTGCCCAGAGGTACCGTTGTGACTGAGAATTATGTTTAGATTGGACACGGAGTCGTGGGGCATGAAGTGATTGGTAACAAAGACGTTTTCCCCGGGTCGCCTGCTGGTGTCTGCCTCCCCATTTGCAGAGGGGATGAAGTGTAAGAGCCGCATCTTCTCACTCTGCCCCTTTCAGATGCATTCAGGAGAGGCAAAGGGTGCAGTTAAAGCCAGCAGCCCACACAGCCAGGTGCGAGTAACAAACATTGGCAGAAAAATGTGCTGTGAAATCAAAGAGGCACTTGTGAGTGCTGGTGAATCAGAGGTGATTAGTTATAGGGACGTGTGCTGCGTCCCCGCTCCTGCCACCTGCTGCCACTGCAGCACCGTGAGAGCTGCCAGGCCTTTCTGCATCTGCTTTGTCCATCTCCACTGCCCTCAGTCACTGGGCAGAAGTCCTAAAGAACCTGAAGATGTGCTTAGCTGCACATCTGCACACCCAAGGTGTCTGCCCCTAAACCAAAGGGGCTGGGAGTAAAACACGGCCTCCCTTCGTGTGGGGAGGGAGGGAGGGAGGGATGGCCACACTGCTGCCAGGACTCGTTTGTGTTTTAGTGGGAACCGTGGGGCAATGGAAGTGTTCTGCTCCGAGACGAAAGCCATGTTTGCTGTGTGTGTGATTGTGCATTCTTTTAAATTAAACTATTTTGCAAGCACTTCCTTCCTGCATTTCTCAGAAGGAGGGAGGGGGGTGTGCAAAGAATGTTTAACTGCCTTTGACGGAGGAGGAAAACTGAAGAAAACAAGCGATGCAATCCTAACTACTGACCTTTTACTTGAGCTTGGTGATGTTTTTCAGCAGCAGAGCCTCCAGGGAGTAACAGCATCCTCCTTGCTATTGTGCTGCCTGCCCAAAAAGGGGGCTAAAGTTCAGCTTTTATGATGTTCTCACTCTGGGCTTGTGGGAAAAAGGCCACATTCCCTTTCTTAGGTCATACGAGTGCAAGAGATGACAGAGTCCTACAGTCTAACCCCAGGGCATTAGGCCAGCGCAGACTGAGACGGGGATAGACAGCTTGGTAAATATGCAGCCTGCTTTTCTCCTTGCAAGATTCACAGCAGGTGGGAGGGTAATTTACATTGTTAAATTAAAAAGCACTGATTTATTTTATGTTGGTGTGTTATTGTTTCATAAAAGCACATGGCTCGCTATTACTCATGATGGACTCTTGCACTTTATTGTTACATACTCCTTTCCACTTTGGTCGACAGTTACTGGAACTGAACGTTGCCTCTTGTTTTTGCCTTAGTGGGTAACTGAGCATTAAACAAACCCCAACCTTGTCCCTGACAGACCGCTTGTTTTCAGGAAACTCCCCCGTTCTGAGGATTGGGATGATTACAGCTGATGCTCTCAGACTGCTTTGCCTATTGGACTGTGTGCTCCCCTTGCCCTCTGGTAGAGGTTGGGGGCCAGAGAGCTCCACAGCTCCCGGGTTCAGGTCAGGCTCCCTGCCTCCCAGGTTTCTGGTTAGCATCATGGTGGGATGAATGCTGCCCATTCCTTTACAGCTTCTAGAGCTTCTATCTGTTGAACCTCCCTTCAGCCTCACTGCTGAAACATTGTGCAGTGGATTCCAAGCTGGAGCTTCTGAAGGGCACAATCCTGGCTGTGCTTCTGGAGGAGAGGAGTGGAGCCTGGGGCTGGAGGTGCTTCTGCCTGGGAAGGCTGCCTGCTCTAAGGATGCAGGTGCTATTTACAAGTGCTTTCAAGTTGCTAACACAGACTGTTTAGAAAATAAACCTGGATGTTCCTGACCTCTGTGCGTTCACACCCTGTGGCAGATGCCGGTGCTGCAGTGTGTCAGCCTGGCCACGCACTGCTGTGCGTTCAGAGGTTCCAGCTGTGACCGTGTCTGGGTTATGTGAACTTCACACCACACCTTTAGCATGGTAGAGAACACAAACCTCAGCGTGGTATCTACCTACCCTGCAGGTCAATGGAGAGCATGTCCCACTATCTGCTGTCTTTGTGCCAGCAGCCTGGGTGGGACCAGCTCGTGCGAGGTGTGCTGGGTGAGGTACAACAAACACACGTTCAAAATACTTTGGGATATGTGTGAATGCCAAAGCACACCTTCGTGTGGCTGTTACATGCTGCTCCAGGACACACTTTCACCACTGTGGTGTCACACAGGGGGGAGAATGTTTCAAAGGTTGTTTGCTTTTCTCTTGGCAAAAAAAAGGAAGATCTGTTCTCACTTTCCACTCTCTGTGGTTCCACCTCAGAACAATCTTCTGCAAATTGCAGCTTTTACTGCAACAAGAATGTGTCAAGCTGTCAGCGTTCAGCACGGCAAAAGTTCACGCAGCTCAGAGCTTTCACGACTGCAGCGGAGCTTTTCCTGGGACCTTTAAAGTGTCCTAGAGCCGGTTAAAAGGATTTCTCAGCAAGGAGAGTGCAGGCCAGGGACTCTCCGGCAGATGTAATCACTCAAGGAAAACGCTGTTTGGCTTGGCTGGGCCCTGCCTTCGTTCCACGCTTTCATCCCGCCGCCCGTCTTTGTCCCTCAGTCCTTTCCCGTGTCTCTCTGTACGTCTTTGTCCGTCTTTCTGTCTGCCCCACATTCCCTCGCAGGCTGAATGGGGCAGCGCTAACCTGGCTGCTTCCAAGACAAACAGCACATGGGGTTGCAGGAGGGGGCCTTTGGTTGTCAGCAGCCTCCGCGGTCGCTCACTTCCTAGAATTAAAGGCTGGGAGCTGATCTGTAAGCCAGCCAAGCCGGAGACAATGATTGGGTTCCCATTCTGTTCCTTTGATACTGACTTAAATATGTGAACCAAATGGGCAAACAGCATTTACATAAAAGTCAGTAGGAATCCGCTTTCTCACACTGAAGTGTTCTGCACTGCGTCTGCTCACAGGTAGTAAAACTCATCTGTTTTTTCCTGCAGGACTTCCCCTGCTCTCAGAGAACTGATTTGTCATGAATTCCTGACTGCCGTGTGCTTTTCGGTTTTGTTTCTTTGGTAGCTGTGAGGAGACGGGGCTGCAGCAGCTGGAATCCCAGTGGGCCAGAGGGGCCACGGAGGCGTAGCAGCTCCAGGCATGGCTGCTGGGGGACATGGAGCCACTATGGCCCCTAACCCTGCTCTGAGCCTTCCAAGGGGAGCTGGGAGCTGGGCAGGCAGGACGTGTGCAGGAAACCCGGCATCTACCAGCCTTGTAGATGGTAACACATGGGCTGAAGGGCGGCTGGTTAAGGAGGCCAACACCTGCTCAAGGTAGAAGAGGAAAAACACAAGCATTGAGGGCTCGTGTCTCCCAAGCAATACAATAGAGGTTTCTAACACCTTTATTTCAAATGTCTTTAAAAAAAGCAGTGGTGGAAGAGGTGAACCAGCTGGAAAATACTTTAGGTGACTGCAGCTCACAAACGCATGGACAGAGTGGTAGGTTGCTCAGATAGGGCTCGCTGTTGTTTCTGCATTGCGAAGGAAGCCCATCCTAATGGGCTGGCTTTGGTGCTCCCAAGGGCTCAGTGCCATCGCCTTCCCTCCTGGACCAGCCTCAAGCCATCGTGGCTCATAAATTCTGCTGCAGCTCCTGGATGAAGATGCTCCAAAGAGCACAAAGATGGATGAAGAGCACAAAGAAGTGCTGCAGCTGAGCTTTATGTTCAGTCACATCTCACACCGTGTGATCCCTTTTGAAGGAGTGGAGAAGTGCAGCGCACAGTTTGGTTCTTGCACAGAATATGCAGAAGGCCTTAATGAATATGATATTTTACATTAAATATGCGTCTTAAATAGGCAAAGCTATGAATAAATGAATGTATGAAAGATTGTTGAACTCCATCTAATTCTTGGACACCCCAAGCCCCAAAATTTGGCAGTATAATTGTTACTGTGAGGCCAAATACTGAGCAGACTTGAACTCTAGGCCATGGCAGTTCCTTAAGAGGAGTGAACCCTCAGGAAGTCAGGCTGGATCAAGATATGCTTCTCTTTAAGTTTCTGTTTGACTCCATATAAACCATTCTGAGTGGTTTACAGGTGCCAAACACCACCCCAAACCCAGAGGGATGTCCCCAGCATCAGCAGTGCCTGCAGTGAGTGCAGACCTTTGGAGCTGCAGGCGTTGCAGACTAAGCTATTTCTCTCCGTTTTGATTCAGCAGTGTAACTCAGTACCTCGCACTAAATAGACTTTCCATTGGTATGCAGGGCTCATATAACAGCTCCTTCACTGTTTCCTGCGGGTTAGGAGGGAAAGGATCTTTCCATGCATAATTTAATCACATTCAGCAGTTCAGCGTTTGGATTCCTTTTTCCCATAGCAAATCTTTAGCATCGAGTTGGTTAAATCTTATACTTGTAGAAATGTCGCTGAGCTTATCTCGTGCATTCAGATAAACACCTCTCAGCATCCTGTTTTTCTTATGTCATACGAACAGGAAGAGAACGATTGTTTGAGATGTGCGTCAGTCATAATTGTAAGCAGGCAGGCACGCTGCCCTCCCCATTCACCATGGAAACCAGCAGATCTCTTCAAACACGCTGGTGGTAGCTGTCAGGTGTCCTTTCTTTTCTATTTAACCTCCCAAGAGCTGCAGCTTTGCAAGCTGTGTATATATTGGGACCTCTCAATGACTTGATTTTTACTGGAGAGGGAACACTTAGAAATTCTGCAGATGAATGCCCATCCCTGGTTTATCTGAAGTAGCCACGACGTCTTTTGTTCTGCCTCACACCTATTGTCAGAAACACTGCAAACTCAAGGCTAGCTCTGGGTTACTGAATTGCATATGGCAGTCCCACCAGGGAGAGGTCGGTGCGTGTAGGGAGCAGATCCCACACCAAGGGAACCTTCCAGAGGAATGGGGAGAGTGCCTGGCACCGCCAGGTGGCTCTGGCTCTGGATCTGAGAGCAGCACGGAGCAAGGGGAAGCTCCTGGAAGGTGCTGTTCAACTTGCAGATGTGGGAGGCAGTGAGGGCTGAACCACCGAACAGAATCCTTGTATGGGAGATAAAAACTGGAGAGACATTTCTTTCACTTTTCTGCATCTTTTCCTCTCAGTAGATCTGTTAAAGGTAGAAATGCACTTGGGGAGAAGACACCGGGATCTGCTGCACATTCTTCCCTTTGTTTCATTTTTCAACTAATAGGGAAGGTTTGTGCTGTAACGTGTGTTGGATGGAGCGGTGAAGAGGAACCGCTGCACCGATAGTGGAAAGCTTCTGTGGGCTGATGGCTGAGATGCGGCACCCCCAGCTCACGGGCTGCATGCATGCAGTGCCTGCACGGCGCTGCTGTTGGGGTGGCTGTGCAGCATGCAGAGGATGGTGCCCTGCTGTGGTTTGGTTTGGGGTGGGATGGAGGGCACTGCTGGGTGCTGGTAAGCAGGCTGCCCTTCTCATTGACCAAAAGCACAAATGAAGTAAGAGGAAAACATAACTGGCTGTTCAGCTTGGGCAAGCAAGCCTTTTATTTTAATGAGAGCGCATTTTGTTTGATCTGCATTTTTTTGGGGGGGGTATGATGAATTTTAGCCATTATGAAAACAAAAGCCATGGTTATTTGTAAGAATTGCTTTATAAGAAGCACATGTGTGCTTTATTATTCTTCTGCTTGAAGTGTGGGGATTGTTTTCAGTTGGGAGGTTGCATTAGAAGAATGTGAACTTGTGACTCACTGAGAAATAGAGCATGTATTAGCAAAATCGTGAGGTTTCCTATGATGTTTTCATAACTCACATTTCTCAGAATGGAAGCAATCTTTTTTGCCTTCAGTGAAAGAATGACTTTTACTGCCATTGAGAAAGAACGGATTCTTCTTCTAGAAAAAAACTTGTCTTGCATTTAATAACTTTTACTCAACCCGCTATTCTTCATTTCCCTTTTGCTTCCCTCCAGCATGCAAGTTTCTCTGGGGTTGTTCTGCCTGTGCAGCTCCTTCAGTGGCCACACTGGCTTTACACAGTGATGCAGCCAGCAGCAAAGACCGAGGTGGGGCTCACCCCAGTGACCCCAGGAGGAAGGCACTCACTAATGGCACCTGAGGAATTCCAGCTTTCTTCTAGGAGAGCCAAAGGGGAAAGCTGACATTGCTTGGAATGCTTAGCTGGTTTGTGATGAGCATTGGCAGAGATACTGGGGAAATTCTCCTGTGTTGAGCTAGGCTCAGAGACCTCCCAAGGGGCTGAACCTTCAATGCTAAAGTTACAGGGGAGTTGTGTGGGGTGAGCAGCTTTTAGGATTGTGGGAGCTGCGTGTGGTTGCTTCCCTTCCAAGATCTGAAGCCTTCTGTGCGGTGCATTCAAAGCCCTGCTGGTCAGAAAGCCTTTGCTGGGGCTGGAAGCTGAGACTGAGGCTGGAGCGAGCCCAGCGTACCTTGTTGGGAAGGACCTCCTTGTCTTATTGTTTGAGTTCAGCTAAACCAGCACAGTCAGACATTTTAAAAGCATTTAAGGAATGGTGGCTGGGTGTGCTGAGTGAGTTTGGGAGCTCTGTGAATTGTGCTAAAGCGGCGCAATTTAGTGCTTCTGAAATGGAGTAGTTCTGTGACATCTGATCCTCCTGTAAATTCTGCACTGGAGGATTCAGCGCTGGGATGCAATTAACATTGAAGCTGATGGGGATGCTGGCAGTGCTGCTCTGCAGTCTGCAGGCACGGTGCCGTCAGCCTTTCCCTGTGAGCAAAGAGCTCGGAGGCGCTTTGGTTCTGAGTGGGAATCCAGAGATGGCAGCCAGTGGGATGGGGGTGAATCACCGCGCGGTTTTCCCTTAGTCACAGTGTTCTTGGAAGGGATCTGCTCTCGTTCCTGGAAACAGCTGCTTCTGCTAAGCTACAGCCTCTGCCCCGAGGAAGCCTTTGAACCCTTTGGTGCACCTGCAATCTGGAACAGTGGGTGATCTTCTGCATCACCTCCCTGTCCCCAAGGTAATGCAAGCTACGTTTTGAAACAATGTGCAGGGCAGGGGAAGGGCGCTGGAAGCTCCCCTGGTACCAGGCACTGTCAGCCCTCCTAACTCAGGGACTTGCAGCTCTCAGTGGGAGATGGTGTGTGCAGTGCTGGGGGTTTCCGTGCTGCCGTGGTGCTGGAGGCGGCTGTTCCAGGCAGGGCAGCCTCAGCTGGGGGCGATCCCTGCCCTCACTGCAGCTTCAGGAAGGGGCAGACGCGGCCCTTGTGCGGCCCTTGTTCCCCTGTTGGAAGCCCCATCTCTCCCTCACACCACTGACAGGATGGGAGATGTCTGAAAGGCAAGGCAGGGATGCTGTGCTCGGACAGTTGCAGTGATACGATCCTGGCTTTTTTCATCTTCAGATTTTTCTGTTTCCCTTTCTCCTTCCCCACCTCCTTCTCCTTTCCTGTCTTCTCACTGTTCCACTTCCCCTCTCCCCTTCCCCTTCTCTCCTCTTCTCCTTTTCTGTTTCCCCTTTCTCCTTTCCCTTCTTTCCTTTTTCCCTTCTCTTTCTCCTTCCCTTTCCCCTCTCACCATCTGACCTTTTCTTTCTGGCTGTAGTTGATGCTCGACGTGCTGCTGCATTTCAGTCACATCATCCCCTTTTCCTTTTTCTTTTTTATTTTCTCTTTCCCTTTTTGTTTTTCTTTTCTCCCCTTATTTCATTCTGGGTCTTTTAATGAGTTGACTGTAATTCTCCCCCATCTCAGGCCGTGGGGCGTTCAATGGCTTTTGACACAAAGGAAAAGTGCTGAGAGATTTTTCATTGGTAAATTCCTCCTCTGGGGTTTGATGTCTCACTTTCCCTATTGGAGACGCACGAGCAGCCTCCGTCACAAAGGGGGTTTCTCCTGCCAGGCCATTTCAGCAGAATCAGTGAATAATGCAGCAGAATTTTGCCCTGCTTTACCTCTGCAGCCCGCAGGCTCCTCTCCTGTTGTGATCACAGCAGGTCTGAGTGATCTCTGCACAAAGGAGAAAGAGAGTGAGCAGCAAATAGTTCACAGCTTTCCTCAAAGACACTTTTCTAACTCAAAAATATCAGCCTTGTGGTTTGTCTGGTTTTGAAACGTAACCGCAGCTATTGAGAACTGGAGAAGATTTGATTTACCAGCTTCTCCACTTTTGGTACCAGATTCAGGGCACGGGAAGTTGCTTTTTAAAATGAAAAATGCTCCCGTTCACGTTTGACTCCAGCAGTGTCTGTTTGACGGGTATTTTGTGGTGTTTGGCTGCCTGTGTTTCACCCTGAGCTACTCCCAAGGTTTTGCCCAGTAAGGTACGACACTAACTGCACAGTTACCAGCTGTACCTCCTTCGTTCCCCAGTCCCTGTTCTGGAGAACCCCCTTCTTACACTCTGAACAGGGAGAGCACAACCCTTCTGCCAGGCTGTGCCTGAAGATGAGCAGCTGCTCTGTGCCTTGAGCTCTGGTCAGCTCCTCCTGCCAGCAGCTTGGCTTGGCCTTGCTGCATCCCACTGCATCCTACTGCATCCCATTGCATCCCAATGCATCCTACTGCATCCCATTGCATCCCATTGCATCCTACTGCATCCCACTGCATCCCACTGCATCCCACTGCATCCTACTGCATCCCATTGCATCCCACTGCATCCTACTGCATCCCATTGCATCCCACTGCATCCTACTGCATCCCACTACATTCCACTGTGTCCTGCTGTGCCCCACTGCATCCCAGTACGTCCCACTGCATCCTGCTGCATTGCATGGAAGTTACCCCGCTGGGTGCCCTGCCCTGCACTTTGAGTCAAAGTTTTGTGAGTGCCTACAAATTCAATAGAAGCAGATATTAACAACGTTCCTGCTTTTAAAACTAAACACTCCTAAACATTGGGTTCAGACACAGTGGTGTGATGAATGATATCGGTGTGATTAGCAGTGTTAGGTGCTACATAACAGCTGGATGAGAGTTTGCAAATAACTAAGTGAAAAGTCAAAGTATCACTGTAAATATCCTTCCGTAGGGATGGTGGATCAGCCTTTCTCCATAGGCTCAGCAGCATCCATGGGACCGGTCCAGCTCTCCCTCCTCTCACACCTCTCACCCACATCCCACAGCAGCTGGGCTCTCATGGGGTGGCTGAGATGAGCGCTTCAGAGCCGTGCCCTTAAAATCAGTGCATGCTGATAACTCCTTTCTGTGCTGCCCGACTCTTCTAGGAGAGTTTTGAGTTAATATTAAACAGAGGGAGCCGGGGAAGCACCGCGGTGGTTGTGCTGGGTGCAGAGCAGTGTGATTTAGTTGTAAATGCACCGATACGGCCTTTCAGTCTGCGAGCCCGCGTGGGTGTTGAGTTAAAGCCATGCATGGATGATGCCTGTTATTTAGTTAGGGTCTCAGAGCGAGGGGTTTTAGCACGTTAATCCTGACTGGCAGTTGGAAGGTTGGTGGTTTCAAACACAGTGGCACGGAGTAGCTGATTTTGCTTCAGTGAAACAATGCACCAGTGTGTCCAGGCTGCCTCACAGAGCCAATAAATCTGTTTTGTTTTGTTTCCCCCCCCCTTCTCTCCCTCTCCCTCTCTCCCTTTATTCCCCCCAATCCAGGCCAAGACCCGCTGCTATTGCTGAAAACCCTCCAGCTTCTGTGGACAAAGAAAGAGATGCAGAAGGTAAGGCTGTGTAGCGGCCTCCCCTCCTCGCTGCCGACGGTGGCTGCATGCAGAGCATGTCCAGGCACAGAACGCGGGTCAGCCTGCGAGTCCAGGGCTGCTTTCAGTCCCAGCACACAGGGAACGAGCCCGCGCCTAGAAGCAAAAAGAAAAGGTAGCTCTGTGTGATGCGAGGCAGCAAAGGGGCTGCTGTGAAAGAGCTGGAGTTTACAGGGCTGAGCTGCAAGCAGAGAAGAAAACCTCAAAGTTGCTTTTGTTTTCTTTTAAACACTTTTTTGTCCGTTACGTTGAGCGCCTCGGGAGCAGCGCGAGGAATGCTTCGAGAAGCTGAAAAAATGAGGGTTGAAGTCAATAGAAAAGCGCTTTTTGCCAAGTGGAACGATATCAAATCCTTTGTGTTGGGGATATTTTTACCCTTTTGTTTTGTTTGATTCGGTTTTGCCTTTTAGAGTGGTGAATGCAATTTACACGGCTTCTCTAAAATTAGTGCTATATTTTTATACAGCACCCTATGGGCTCTACGTGGAGATTTCTCAGAGGGAGTAAAATATACTTCATCTAAATTTGGGAGCTTAAAAGCTAACAAAAACAGTACATGTATGCGCGCCGTGGTTAGTTTCCCATGTCGAACCCTGTGCTGCTCAGACAGGTCCATAGCTGAAATGCTCCTTTCCAAAGGACTCTGCAGCCAGCAGCTCACCGCAGAGCTGTGGAATGCGGGCTGTGTGAAGTGGCAGCCGTGGCTCAGCACTATGGGGTACGCACAGCATCCCAGGAACCAGAGTGTCGGGTCACTGTCCTTGTCTGGTCCCTTCCTGACAGCCTGTGGTTTCCAGCCTGAGTAACTGAAGCACTGGAAACCCGGCATGAGAGGTGCCTTTCCAAACGGCCCGTCACCGCTGTAGACTTGAGCTCAGCAACTGTGAAGCTTTGAGCTTTCTATCAAGTTCTGTTAGAGTTGCAGGGAAAAAAAATATTGTTTGTTAGGTTTTGAGGGCAGCTAATCCCACAGAACAGCAGTAGGAGAGAATAATCATCAGAGTCTGCGTGCTGTGTACCATGGATACATGTGGACTGTGGAGAAAAATACTCTGGAAAAGACAAAGGCTCCCATCGATGTGTCCTTGGGCACCGCAGCTTTTCTGCTGAGGATGGAGAAGCACGAGGATCCCATCAGCTGTGCTGGCAGCGCCGTTCGCTTGTTTCTGGGCTGGTCTCCCCAAGAAGGTGCACGGCTGTGCAGAGTGTGCACGCTGCAGCTTCACGGCGGGGCAGGCCTGGCTGCCCAGTGCCCATCCTTCAGTGCACTGCTGGCTCCAGGCTTGGATGCTGCATTTCTGAACCAGAACAAGGTCGTTCTGGAAAGGTGTGGAACGTGGCTGCTGGGGCCAGGCTCAGGAGCTGCCTCAAAGTGGGGAGCACAGGATGGATGTCCGCGGTGGTTTCTGACACATGCCCATCACACTGACACTGGGATGTCCCGGTTGGTTCTCATAACATTACCGGCCTCCCCAAGGCACCCACAGCAAGGCACTTCTTCCAGGGGCATCTGCTGCCCTGCCTCTGCGTGCAGCTCAGCACGTGGTGCTGCTCATGTCCTAAGCACACCAGTATCCAACATTCCAGTTAAAATAAATGAGGGAGCTTGGCTTAAGTGGAACACAGCTTGACATTTAAATGGCAGGGAGCTACTTTGCCTTATGCTCTGTGTGGGTGTAAGTCAATACTGGCTATTAACTGATGTGTGAATCAGTCCTCCCTATTAGGTGATGCCCATCGGGCTCCAATCAGTGAAGATCAACTAAAGGAGCGTACCTGTCCCTGGCGTGACGTCAGTGCTGGGACGTGGTGAAAGAACGTGATCGTTTCCTGCATAAAGGCAGTTCTGCAGTAACAACGATCCATCAGCAGAGTGCCCTGAGCTGAGAAATGAGGGACCAAAACTGAATGAAGGACTGTGCTGTTGGAGCACCGGCAAAGTTTTCCAATTCCCATGATCTGTCGGGCTGTAGAAATCCCCCAAGGAGCGTTCCCTGCCATGGGAATCAATTGAAATGGAAATGGCAATTACATGTTTGAGAGGAATCCTCTGGCACAGCGCGGAGCCAGGCAGCACAGCACTCTTTCCTCTCTGATTCAGGTGTCTCGTGTTTTGTCTTGGTTTTTTGATCTTTTCGCCTCAGACGTGGTGGTCTGAGTCTTTTCACCTCACCGTGGTTCAAGTCTTTGGATTGCCAAGAAATTCTGGGGCAGGCTTTGCCCCCTTCTAAAAGTGGATCCAGTCGGAGTGTGAGACTCAGCCTGGCCGTGCTGTCAGCACTCTTGCCAGTTGTGTAGGTGTTTGGAGATGCTCTGCGTGCGAAAGCAGGATCGAGCTCTCGCAGGACGTGGTGTCTGCTGCGACTGCCCTGCCAAAGGCCAGGCTGAGGATGCAGCTGAAGAAGGAGCTGAGTGGTGTGGTGAAAGCTTTAGTTCGATCTGAATGTGCTGAAGTGGGGCTTTGGGGAAAGGAAAATAGAGAGGCCATCTATAAACAGCGCAATAGAGTTGGCCGGTCGCTTTGTTTTCCTTTGGCTGTTGTGTTGGATATTTGTGGTCGGGTAAGGTTTGCCTGCTCCTTCTGCTGAGTCTCGCAGTGAAGCTGGAGCCCTGTGTTTAACACTGCAAATTCTTACCACAGGGAAAAACACTTACAGGGAGAAAACTGTTATCTGAAGTCACATCTTTGTTAGTCATCGGCTTTTTCTTGCTGCATCTGATAATCCAGTGAGAAGGAAACAGTTTCTGTCATAAACGGTAGGTTTTGTGGCTTTTCCCAACATGAAAGACACTATGGAAAATAACCGTCTTCCAGTAAACACTGTTGATGAATAAAAAAGAACAAAATCATTGGCAGATTTTCTGTAGATTTTCTGTTGTTTTCCATACCATTCTTTGAACTTTATGTTGTTTCCGTTGGGAGCCAGGACTGGGGCCGTCTTATACAGCAAACTACAATAGCTGACTGCAGGCGGGAATGAGCACCTTGTGGGTTTGGCTTTTTAGCCAGCAGAGAAAGAGCAGCTGCTCGGAGTGACTTCTTGTTTTCTGTCTCTGCGTTTGCCTCGCTCCACGCCAGTAGATGTACCACGCGGCGAAAGGTCCCGTGTGGGCACTGAGGGATGCCGCTGCTTCACCCTGCCAACCCTCCCAGCTCCTTGGAAACTACTTCTAATGTAAACATTATAAGGATATTGCTCGGTGCTGCTAATTTATCACTTCTACCAGATGGGTAGTAAGTAGCCTATTAACATTCGCAAAGTGAGTGTCCAGTTCCTTCACATTTCTAAGCACATCACCCTGGGATCCTTAAGATTTATGGCGCAGCATTTTCCCATGTTCCAGGCCCCTTCCTGCAGCCTTTAGCTGTGCTGCAGTGAGTGCCTGCAGCAGGTACCTTGCGCAGGTAGCCCTGGAGCCCAGCAGGACAGATTGCAGTTTCTTGGATGGCAGAGCAGGACAGGGTACGAACTTGGATCTCTCTTTTCATTCCTGTACATAAAGTCCAAACCGTTTCAATGCTCCCACACATGGAGGAGCTGAGTTACGCCATCGTGGCTCAAATCGGTATAAGGTCAAACAGAATCTGTGGCACGGGAGGAGGAGCTTATGTGCTTTATTACTTGTGGGTCCATCAGAAGATGAGTAGGTTTGTGAGCCCAATTATCTACCTTCCCTATTGCCATTTTCCTAATAACGCCCCTTTCTCCTGCTCACTTCTCTTCTCCCCCTCCCCCAAATCCCAAGCCCCTTTGTCTGCCCCACAGAACAACTTCTCTGTCTTTATGGGATAATTAGTGTGGACAATTGCTGCTTTTCCCATTGGGTTTGAGGTGCAGTGAGCCATGAAGGAATCTGTAATGACATGAAAAGTCACTGGAGGCGCGGATGGTGGCTGAATAGCAACAGTTACCTCTGAATAGATTAAATAAAAAAAATAAAGCTTTGTGTTCAGCTGGGGGAAGGGAGGATTCACTAATCTTTTTGTACGTGACAATGTGTTTTTGTATCTCAGCAGCTCAAGGAAGAAATCAGGCGGGGCTTTGCAGGACTGGAGGACCCATTGGCAGGACTGCTGGACATGCTGGAGAGCAGCGGTGATTGGAAGGGGAAAGGGCATTCCCTCGGGTATTACATCAGCAGTGAGCTGCAGCTTTGGATGAAAGAGCATCCTGCTGTTCAACAGGTTAGAAAAGGAGGGAGCGAGAGACCTTGGGCAAAGGAGAGGGCAGCTGATCTTAATGTCCCTCAAATGGCCCCAGTTTCACTTCATTCCATAGTCTCGTGTCTTCTCTGTGGCCGCATACAGACACGGTGTGACAAGGTGTAAAACTCCTGCTGACATGTTGTGATCTGGCGATGCTGGTCTGCAAATGGAGTAACAGTACAAGCTGTGATGTGAGAGCTCTGTTTCCCCTTCCAAGTTGCGATTTCCATCTTTCCAGATCAAGCTGTTCTGATCAAACATGGATCTTACAGCCCTTGCTGGCTGGGGGCATTCCCGCTGGAGCTCACATCACTGCTGTCAGGATAAACCCAATTGCAGTAATCTACTCTGCATATTCTTCCAGCTCTGCAAATAGAAGCCAGTTACCGTAGGATTGCTTAACTCCTACCATCTGGTGGGGAGCTTTTATCATTAGGAATGCAGAAAATGGTAACAGTATGGCTTTTCGGGTGAATGATTAACTTTGCAACATTGGGTCGTCCGATTATATGGCCTAACGTTTACCATTCCTTATGCCATGGTGTACTCTGACCTCCCAAGGCTTTCCCTGCTTTCTGTGCTTTTACCTTTGAACTGTAAAATATTTTCATATCTACGTCGTTCCGTTCTCCATTTTTCCCAATGACTCTTTAGACGTTCAGCTCTGTTTAGATTCTCTGAGAGCGTTGCCTTTCCAGTATTGCAAAATGCAGAGAAGTGCTACCAGCACCGAAAATCTCGTGCCATAAGAGAGTGGTCGTATAAAACCACCAGGGTTAATGCTTGTGTCTGTGAGTCCCGCTGCAGTGCTTCTGCTTTTCCTGCCCTTCTTGCACCCAGGAGCCAGGCTGGGAATGAAGGTTGAATTCCTGTTCCTGATAGGTGAGACCTCCCTTGAGAGGTGCTGCTGTGCTCCAAGATCTTCTGCTGGGAACTGGGAGAATTTCTAAATAGCTGTGTTAGTAAAAGAGCGTTTTTCCAGCCTCATGCTGTACTCTTGCACAGGGCCCTGCGCCTCTTACAGAATTAGCCTGCAAACATTTAATGGTTGTAAATTGGATGCTGTGAACAAAACTGCATATCATCTTGTTCTGATTTCTGTTTGCAGACTCCATGGGGAAATTGGAGAATCCCTTCCCAAGGAATTGGCTTCTTCCCCTGTTTAAACAAGCTGAATTTTCAAGTGCCATTGAACTGCAGCCATCTTTACTAAATCTGTGTCTGATTTTTTTTTTAACAGTCTGGCACGAAGCTGAAGAAGCTGCAGGCCCGTGTATTCAGAATACTAGACCAGTGCCCAGCTAATCTTCTTGACCCTCTGATTAGCATTTACCAGCTCCATACAGCAGACCGGAACTATTTGCTTGGACACGTCAGTCATCTTTATCGCAGGGGCGATTACAAAGAGGTGGGTCATGTCTTTCAAATAAATGCACCTTCCGAGCTCTCTGCTGCTCTGTTAAGGTCTGTGTCTTTTTCTTTTTTTGGATGCATTTCAATGTGAATTCCATTTCACCACAGCAGCTGCACCCTGTGAATGGTACAGCTTAGCATGGTCTTCTCATGTACGAGTAGACTGTGTTCAAGCTCGGTTTTTATAATAGCTGAGTGGAGAATGACCGTGAATCTTTCTCCCAGAGCTTTTCTGACCTCTGAAAGCAATGGGTTAATAGGGTCTAATTTGGAGAATTTAGGAGGATGATTGTACTCTTTTTTGTTTTTCTTGTCCTTGGCAGGAGAAGGGATTTCAGTAGTCGGTCATAGATCTGCTGTGCTATCTCCAGTCTGCATGCATCTGCAAGGGGTTCTTTTTCTTTTTTTTTAAGCAAAAAAATACAGGTGTGTTTTTTTTCAAAGGGAGGGTGTTGGCTTTGACTGTGAAAGGCATCCTGACCTTTCATAGCAGTAGGAGAAAGTGAAAGAGCATTTTTATGCCCCGTTCTTCAGTAAGGCCTAACTCCCATGCGGCCGTGGAATTCCACCCTTGCTGGTTCTGTGGATACAGACCGAAGGCTCTTCCACATTTGGTCACGAGTCTGCAGGTAGTTTCATGAAGTTCACTCTTTTGTTCGACTGCTCTTCGAACACGAGTGTTTGAAAATCTTAACAAAAGGGCATTATTTGAGTGTATCTGACTGTGAGTTTGAATCCTGTGACTTCACAGATAGTTGCTGTTTTCTGGTAGAATTGCAAATCTTTCTAGATCAGGTTTTTGGAAAGCTCTAGTTTTGTTTTTTTTGGTGGAATTATTTTTTCTGTAGTTATTCCAAGTGTGAAGAACAGGAAGCCTCAACTGGCGATTATTCTCAGCCATAACTTTCTTCTGGTTCTGGTTTACTGCCAGAAGGGTGAATAGAATTATCTTTGAGAGTAACAGGTTAGCTGCCAGCGGATGGCACTATTGCTCCCATGACGCAAAGAGCGAGCTGATGAAGTGATAGCCAAAGTGAAACAACAGGGACATAAAAGTGTGTTTTCAAGTTGTCTGGCATGTTTGGGGTATTATCCATTCTTTTATGAATGAGGTTCACAGCTGCTGGAGGAAGGCAGTCTGGGCTACCTGTGGGGAAGAGCAGGAAAGAGGGTTTCCAAGCTTGCTCCTCACAACCTGTAGAAGATGGAAACTCCTCTTTTAGAGGAAGATCTAGATGGACGGATTGTAACATCCCTCCCTGGTGGCTCTGGCCGAGATGTGCCCAGCTTCATCCCCTCCTGGGCCTGCTGTGAAGCACCCTGTGTCCCTGGGACCAAGATGGCCATGAGGCACCATGTGTCCATGGGACCAGCATGGTTATGAGGCACCATGCATCTATGGGACCAAGATGGCCAAGAGGCACCGTGTGTCCGTGGGACCAGCATGGTTATGAGGCACCATGTGTCCATGGGACCAGCATGGTTATGAGGCACCATGCGTCTATGGGACCAAGATGGCCAAGAGGCACCGTGTGTCCGTGGGGTTGGGCCGGCCATGAGGCACCGCACATCAGGCGGGACCGGGGCGGCCGGCGGCACCGCAGCCTTTCATCACTGGCTCCTCGGGCGCGTGGCCCCGGTGCCGGTGGATGGCTTTGTGGGAAGGCCGATGGCTGCTGGTGGGGCCGGGACAATGCGGGGATTCAGCAGACCGGGGGTAATGCAGTGCGAGCGAGTCTGTAAGAGGCCCTGAATAGGCCAGGCTGTGCTTGAGAAGAATGAGGGGTAGGCAGAAGGCAAGCTAGTGTTTCATGATCATCTTATGTTACACTTCAGCCTTTCAAAGAGTGTCTGGGGCTGGTTGAATGAACCTCTCTTGCACTGCGAATGCGGGAGGCTAAAGACAAAGGAGACTCTTGTCACTCGCAGGCCCCTTTCGGGAATAAAAGCCATTGTCACATGAACAGGGGCAGTCTGGCAGGCTGTGCATGCTTCAGTGCCCCATGATATCGCTAAGTCTCAGCAGAAATCACATTCAGGGCCCTGTCAGCTTTGATTAGCGGGGTCTCATGACTTAATGTGCTGCGATATTTCATGTCTAAGGGTGGCGGCTGTCTTTCTGTGGAATGAATGCCCTCTATTGTCCGCGGAGTTATTTTATTTACATTTTTTTAAACAGCTTATAAAGGTAAAAAGATAGCTGTGCTTAAAAACATCAAATTCCTTTGCTTCTGGATCAGTAGTAAGTGCTGCTCGGGTCAGATACAGTGAAACTTGTTTTCACAGTCAGCATCAAAGTTCTCATCTTGTTTAACAGCTTTATAGTAAATTCTGAACAGGTGGCAGCGGAGCTGGGTTTAGGAAGGAAACAATAAATAATCTTTTTAGCCTCTGACAAGCAGAAATATTCTTGGGCCTGAGAGAGCTCGCAGTCCGACTGCCCTGCGCCGTGCCTGGCCGTGTTGCTTTGCCCCTCCATCAGTTTGTTTCTTAAGCAGGAGCGCAGGTCGAAGCTGTTGGTGCAATGGGCACTGTTTGCTTTTCAGCAAGTTGCTGCTGTCTGTTCGGGTTTCTCTGTTTTCTAAAGCTGAGCGTATTTTCCTACCGATGCTTTATCTGTTAGTTTTTGCAATGAGGGGTGGTTGATTCTGTATATCAAGTTCCCTTAATATTTGCTATTTCCATTAGAATAGTGTGGGTTACTGTACTGAAATTTGGTTGTTGCTGCAAACAAAGTTTGAATACCTGCTTAAAGGGCTTCACAGATACAAAGCATAGATTTCTGTCAGCAGCACATTGTAATACACAGGTTGTTTGGTAGCTCAGTAGGAAGAGAAGTTGACCAAAGGTCTAAGCTTAAAGGAATACAGACGTGCTAAATCTGGACAAGCATAATTCAATCAGCAGCAGATTCTGGACTGTAGTGATGTTTGGAGCACTGGCTCAGTGCTGGTACTCCTTGTAGTCCTTCGTGGTGGTGCTGGGGTGTACATCACGTACTGTGCAAATCCGGCAGCACTGCTCTGTGCTAAAATTCACTGGGCGCTGTAATGGATATGCAGATTTTGGATTTCTTCACTCTGAACTTATTGAGCTATTCTCAGGTCTGATATTGCTCTGGTCTCCAGTTCCCCACCTTAATTACAAGGCTTGTTCATTTCAAATGTGTGTGCATTTTAATACACAAAATGTACGCACTCAACCTCCTTATTTCTTTAAATTAAACAGTATTTGGTAAGGAAACCAAGGAAAATGTACCAGGAGGTATTTCTCCTATAAAATGATAGAGCTGGTCTCAATCTTACTTTCCTGTCAACTTAACCTACTGTTGTAGCACATTGCCTGCGAGTTGCATGCTGCTCCAGAGCAGAGGCAGCCAGCCTGCAGGCCATGCCCTGCTCCCAGCCTGTTCCAAGCACTGTGTCTCCTGGAGCCACTGCTGGCATCTTCTGCTGAGGTGGCTGGGAAGGAGCTCATGTGCTGGTGGGAAGTAATAGTTCAGATGGCACATGATGCCTCTGCTGTGTTTGTGCTGTGTCTGGATCTGGAGAACCTGGTGAAGGTGAGTGGCCTATGAGCATAGGAAGCGAGCAGCGGGAAAGGTTGACTGGGTTGTGAGTGTGCAGTGAGCAGGTAAAGCAAGTTTAGAAATGCTTTGAGTGACCTGAGGAGATCAGTGTTTGTTTCACTTCCCTCCTCCCTTCACCTGTACACACACGTATTCCAACCTCAACTTCTGCCTCTTTACCTCAAATTCTTTGCATATGACTAAACCCATCACTACTTTCTTTTGACTGTCTCACCCTTTATAAAACATGGCCAGGCTCTCTTCAAAGTGGACCTGGTCAATCTCATGTTTTTCGTGTTTCTGAAGGTCTTCCTATAGACAGCTGTGTACATCGTATAGGCTGTTAGCAGGAAGTAATTAAACACATAACTAATGTCATGCACTGTGCAGCGATGCTTTCTGAGAGTCTGTGCAGAGCTGATTGGCCACAAGTTTGAAATGAGCAATGGTGAAAAACGCAAAGCAGATGTTCCCGATGATTAAGAAGCGGTGTGCCTTTTACTCAGTTATTTCTACCACTGTTATCTATCTCCCCTTTGATCTGTGATTTTTCATAGCTGACGCTGGGTCCTCCTCTGCAAATCTCAGTCTGTTCTTTGGTTGTTCGATGGGTTTTCAGACATTCCTTCACTGTGTGTTCAGAAACACTGCAGTAAGTGAAGCACGGGCGTATTTACCTTTGTGTTGTCTCAGCTTGCTTACACCAGGACTAAGTAACGCAGGAGTCATCACAAACTGTTTGTGTCTGTCCTTCATCACCACCCCAAGCAGCGCTGCCAGCGAGAGGTTATTCCTCTGGTGCTAACCCCACCGTGGGAAAATTGCCTAAATTGTCAGCGCAGACACCACCCCAGTGCGCACAGCCCTGCAGATAAGATCTCGTGTGGCTTCCTGCGCTTCGCACTGTATGTGGAAAGAACAGTCATTTTTAGATGAGACCGAGCCAAATGCATTCAAAACAAGCGGAGAGGATCAGGTATCGATGCGTGTGTGTTCACTCAGAAACTGTCACCATTTTCTCATGATCTTCTTGCAGTCGCATGACTCGAGGAGTGGTGGTTGTGCAGCAGCAGCACCTCGTGCTCGTGGCATGAATGCATCAAATCTGTCCCTTCCCCCCGCGCTGTGCTCTGCACACCTCCACACTTTCTAGATATAAATTAAAGCAGTATTCAAATTCTTCAGGTTCTCCCCCATCTTCATCCAGCCCTTCCCCTGTACTGGGAGCTGCTCACCCTCAGTAACCAAAACGGCAGCTAATTTTCAAAACAAGATTTTTGCTTTCCCCATAGTTAGTTAAAGAGTGGCCCAAAGCTCCCTGAACACACTCAGAAGTCTCACAAACTCTGACAAGATCTGAGTCAGACGATGGTTCATCGCCCTATTATCCTGTACTTAGCAGTGGCTTCATCACATTCCTGTTCCCTGTATGCTTGGGAACGAATGGCAAGAGTGGCATGCAGTGCTGGGGCAGCTGGGGTTTTGGTGTAGGTCAAACCCCTTATGACTGTTTACAAGGGTGGAGAGTGATTGGATAGGGTGGAATGGTTTGAAACTGACACAGGGGAGGTTCAGGTTGGATCTTAGGAGGAAGTTCTTCCCCCAGAGGGTGGTGACGCACTGAACAGGTTGCCCAAGGAGGCTGTGGATGCCCCATCCCTGCAGGCATTCAAGGCCAGGCTGGATGTGGCTCTGGGCAGCCTGGGCTGCTGGTTGGTGACCTGCACACAGCAGGGGGTTGGAGCTGGATGAGCACTGTGGGCCCTCACAACCCAGGCCATTCCATGACTCTACGATAAGCTGTAGCATACTCGAGTTCAGCAGAGCTTTCTGGTGTTCCTGTGCAGAAATTGTCTTTTTGCTCTTGTTACTCAGCTGGTGAGGTGGGGAAGGCATCTGCTGCTTAGGGTTTTCATTGCCTTGCAGATCCAACCTGAGTCTGGGGATCTGTAGCCAGACAAACATGACTGCTGGCTTCCAGCCCCCTGTCTGGTCTGCTCACACGGCTTGCTGAGTGCCACATATGGGGAAACACTTGGTTCTTGGTTTGGGTGCGGAGGGGGATTCTCCCCGTTTCAGTTGCAGCATGCCGTCTGCCTCATTAACGTGTTTGTTTTCTAACTACAAAATGAGTCTGCAAGTGAGGTGTTGCTTTTCTGGAGATCTTATCACCTATAAACAGACTGTTAAAAATAGGGTCGTTTTACACAAAACTTGTTTGTGGAGCGAAACGATTCAAAACACGATAATAACAAAACAGAATCTTAAAATAGCCTAAAGTTGAGACCACAGGCACAGCTGCCAAGCACTTTCATCTTTATTACAGTTACTCATATCTCTTATTATTCCCATTGTAAACACACTGATTTTATCTAAGCTTTCCTCCTTGTTCAGCCAGCCCGTGTAAGTGCACCCTGCAGCCCAGCTGCTTGTTCCTAAGGCCGGGGCTGCACGTCCCCATCCAGCACAGCGGTGTGCAGGGCTGTGTCATGGAACTGCCCCGGGTGGGTGAGTGTTGGTGGCAGCACGTTGTCCTGTGAGTGCCAGGAGCTGGCTCTGCTGCAGCAGGGTTTGAAGACCGGCATCTCCCATGTTGGCTGCATGTCACTGCTCTGTGCCCTGCGCAGGTTGGACGCAGATCCAGTGTAAGAGGTGAAGCCAGGCTAACAGTGCCTGCTCACCTCATTAAGTCACCTGTGCTCTTAATGGAGGTGGAGATAACGCCACACCATTTAGATAACGGTTCTGCAATTAGGTTAATCTGAACGTGCATGTCAGCATTAAAAAGCTATTACAGAAACCACTGCACGCTTGCATGCTGAGGCTCACAGATTACTTGTTTAATAACAGATGGTGACATGAGATTTTTAGAGGTTCTATTATTCTGTCAGTGAAGGTAGCTGGGAGGGACAAAAAAAATAAAAAGGAAGAAATCAGCTGTCAGAGCTGAGGAGGCACAAAGCTCTTCGTGCATCCAGAGCAACTCTCAGCCTGAATGCAGCCTGAGAGCAGTGTCTGTGCTTGCAGTCTGTGGTGCTGTTCTCCACAGAAGGTATCCAGCTGTGTTCCAATCTACTCCAGTTATTTCTCGTTCAGTTTTTCTGTACCTGCTTTGTGTAAAGGTGAGGTTTGCGTTTGCACTTTTACTGTAGTAAAAAAAATAGACACCTTTATTCTGTATTCTGACAAGTAGCAGTTCAAGAACGCCATCCTTGAGAAAAAGAATCCATAATATTATCTTTCTCTCAAAGCAAAATGAATAACAGCGTCAGAAACCTGCCTAAGAGAATAGCTTTGTCTGTAAGTCCTGACGTACTGTTCTTATCCTCATCTGAATGAACAGGCATTCGTGACCTCTGTTGACAAAACGCTCTTGTATGTGGGCAAATGTTTGTACTTGAAAACATAACAGAAATGATTCTCATTAAAACTCTGTGTAGTCACATACCTGCTTCCCTGTGAAATAACGCCTATTTACCCCGTGTTGTTCTTTTCCTAAATACACTTTTTCAATGATTGTTTTCCAGGCAGCCATCCTGAGCATTAAACTAAAACTGCAGCCAGACCAAGACGTGGAGAAGGTGAGTCATTTCCTCTGCAGATTTCTCTGTCTTCAGATCCACCTGCTGTAAAGCAGGAATTCCATCAGAGCCCTCTGAGGTGTGATGCGTTTCACTTGAGGCTTGATCTCATTTGCAAGAAGTCACTGTTACATGTCTAAGGCACCTTCACCTCTAGAGGAATGACAGAGTCTGTTTTGTTAGACCCCTTACTGGACTGTTTTCTTACTTAGAGCCACTATAATCAAAGATTCTAGCTGGGTTCTTGACAAATGATCATTTGGGTCAAGTTTATTGGTTTTACTGCTTTGAAGCTTTGCCACTTTTGCTGATAGTTGTGTTGAAAATGCAACGTCTGTCTTTCAGACAGCACAGGTTGGTTAAGCAAGGGCTTGGTGACTTGGACCTCTTCCATGCCTTCTGTTTGCTGACCATCCTGATAGAAGGCAGGGCATAATTCTTAATTAACATCTAGAGCAAATACCCTCGAATTTCTTTTCCTAGATGTGCGCACCGCTGCTGTTTCAAGATAAAATTAACCTGGTTGAAGATTATGTGGGAGAACATCCTGAGCTCCAGCGCAGACTCTTACAGATCCTGGACACCTGGTGTGAACCTGACTTTAATATCAGAGACGTGGCAAGGTAGGAATATTTGTTGACCTTCTGAGCAGCTGGGGCTGGCTGCCTGTCAGAGGACAGAATGTTCTTTGCTTGTCGACCTAAGATCATTTTCTCCACATAACGGAGTGCGAAGTGTCTACTTTTCAGCTAAGAATGGGGAAATTCCGGTATCTGTGCCAGAGTCTTTTCAAACCCCTTTGCTGGTAAGGCAGAGATATCTTCCCTATTGACAGATGTTTCACTTCTGTCAGGAGAGAGGAGTGCAAAATGAAAGGCGTGCAGTCGATCTTAGCAATAGACAAACAGGAAAGCTCCCTCCAGGAGGTCGTGCTGATCGCAGTCTCGTGCTTTGCTGGAGACAAGGCTGAGTTTCAGTATCGGTTGTACAGGTTTGGCAGGAAGATAATACTGTGATGAAGGGGCAGAAAAACTAGAGATACGGGTGGTTAACCTTCATGTTGTTGTGAAATAGTTCTGTGTGTTTTAATTCATAAGTTGCCTCTCACTAGAACAGCTCTTGTCAGTCACAAAGCCAACAGTACAGTAAAAGTCACAGTGTAGATGCAATGGCTGCAGTCATAGCCTTGAGAGGAGATGGGAGGGAATTGCTGCCTTTCTGTTTCCCAGATACTGACTGGGAAATTTGTGTGGCTGCATTACTGGCTTTTTGCTATGAATCAGGAAAGGAAGGGGTCTGTTCTTGCCAACACCTACCAAACCCTGATATCAATACTGCCTTGTATCTACTGTCTGCAAAACCATAAGCAGTTCCACAAGCGTGGAACTTATTTGTTCGTTTACTTACAGACAATATCAAGGCCTGTCCAGGTACAAGCCAGATAAACTGAACCGCAAAATGCTAAGCAAGCTGATCTTCAGACTCCTAGACCGATTTAACGTAGATCCAGGTATGTGATACTGCAGCATGTTCTGGAGTTATCTCACTAATACAGAACAGATGAAGCTAATTTGTCTTCTTCCGTGTTCAGCAAGGAACCTCTGCTGTAATTTATCATGGGTGGTTTCAGAGTTTAATTAATGGTATTCCAAAACAAAGCTGGTAAGTTATGGGAATTATCACTTTGTGCTGTCGGAGAATGAAGTGCTTGTGACTAATAGGCTGCTTCTTCCATGATATGAAATAAATCTTGACCTCAGAATGGCTCTACGTAAACACATGATGGTCAGCTTTGAGTTATGACTCCATTCCGCTCTCATAAGAAGCAAGTCATTACTCATCTGGGGATCTGTTTTCTTGAGTTATGAGTCCATCAGCTGTAAAGAGATAACCCTTCGGAAGCAGGAGCCTTGCAGTCCTTTGTATTCTTGTTGTAAGACAGGGTTGGCAGCAGGGAACTTGAAGACTCTTGCAGTCTGCTGAGAGAAGTAAAACGTTTTACATCACTGAATAGATCTGCTTCACCACCAGTTGTCTAATAAAATCTGCTTCCTTTTGCTTTTTGTTGTTAGTGAGCACCGCTGATTTTATTTCCACTCTCTGGGACCACGCTGGGAACCTTTAGGTGCACTGTCAGGTCTCACCCTACGAAGCTTTCCATCACCTCCACAAGATATGCAGCTCTCTTTTCTTGGACTGAAAAGTGGTTTCTAACCACAAACTGTGGGCTTGTTATGCCTGGCAGCAACACTATATTGCATCTTAATCTTCACATCTTCAACCTGCTGCTCAGAAGTTAATGAGACAATCCTTGCAGACCCTCACTGGAGGATAAGTCAATATAATTAAGCTTAGCACGCTGGTGTGGAATCTGAGGCACAAGGGGGTGATTTATGTAACATCTAAAACCTTCCCTGGAGTTTACTGATCGTCAGTAATTTTTCCATCTTTGTGAGGTTAATTATTCACTGGACTGTATTGTCCTTCCTGGTCTGTGAAGGGCATTGAGCTGCTCCCCTTCCTTTATGAAAGATGCAGCACAGATGTACAGATACACCTTTAGCTATAAGCGTGACATGCCATCATTGTTCACCTGCAAAATCCAGAGACAGTAAAATTACACCAAGAATAAAAATCCCAGGAGAAAGAAGGATGTGGAGCTGCTGATGGCAGGTGCTCCCTATTGGGTGGCAGCGTGTCGTAGCTGGTGACAGTGTCCCAGGAGTTGTAGCTGCCATGCTAAGGGCAGGTGTGTATGTGGAAGTGGATATTTGGTTTTGTACCTGATATCACGTGTAGTTCAGAGCAGCACTTCACACTTTGCTAAACGAGGGGCCTTGCATCTCCTTTGAAGTGCTTCAGAAATTCTTTGTGCATGGGAAATCTTGTTTTAGATCTTCTTGAACTGAACTGAAAGTGGTGGCAGCTGGAATAACGTGGCTCTCCTCCACTCCTCTTTCCCTTTAGTGCACATAAATTTAACTGTGGTAAAAGAGTGCAAGAAGGAAACAGACTTGGTAGAATGGACAGATCAAAAACCTTGTTCTGAGATCTCCTCTCGTCCTGAACAGCTCCACCAGAAGCAAGCAGTGAGGTGAAACTCACACTTAGTGTTACCTAACCTGGCTGTGGGCTTGCTCGATGCCGCAGTCCTCGGCTGCTTGCTGTCTCCTCTCATGACTCCCACTTGCTGAAAGAGGCTGAGAGCAGCAGCAGCAGCAGAGGGAAGTGGCTTTTGGTGAGAAAGGCTGGAGGAGGATGGGGTTTCTTGGTATGAGAAGGCAAGCTTGTACGTGACTCAGTTATTGTAGCTGCAAATCCACTTCCATTCTTTGTCTAGCCAAGGGCTCGCTGCTGTCCACTCAGAGAATGTCGGTGAACCTAAGCAGAACTTTGTGTTCAGCCTCTGAGATTTGAAGCACCCCTTGGAACTGCCACTTTTACCTTTCAGAGGCTGACAGGAGGTGGCCCAATAAAAATAACAGGTCTGGAGCCTCAGAGCAAATAAATCATCGGCTGAGGTTAGTCCACCTCATCCTTCTTGCACTGTATTCCAGCATCCCTGCTAGCACACAAAGCAGGGCAAGGGAAGTGGAAGACTTTCTGTTGAGTCCCAGAGGCGTCCTCATAAACTGTGTGTGGATTCCATATAATTGGCTTTATTGGGGAAGGAAGAAGTCTGCAGAAATGGCGTGGGATTGAGGAAATGGCATTTTACAGAGTCTTTTCTCACACCTGGGTCAGTGTGCTCTGGTTTAACGAGCCTTGTAGCTATTGCTGCCTAATTGCTTAATGCTCTTTGGAGACTCTCTGAGGTCGAGTTAGATTTACAAACCAATTGTTAGTGCAAAGCAGTTCTGTGAGATGGGGGAGCAGACCCTGAGTTTGAAATAAGTAGTTTTATTTCTGCCTGTATTTTTACACAGCTGATTTTCCCCCTCAGCTCAGCTGGGGGTTCATCGTTTGTGAGATAGGAAGGGAATCACTGCAAAGTACAGCCGGCATCACCTCCTGTCTGCTCGTGTGACAGTAAAGCAGTGATAGAGAAGGGATGGCAATTGAATGTAGGGCGAAAAGGCCGTTCAGCAGCATCGTCAACCGCCTGCGTGCCTTGCTGCCCGAGCTCTGAATGTCTCTGGAAGGCGTTTATCGGTGTAAACCAAGCGGAGCGCTCCTGGCTCGGTCAGCGGCTCGGTGGTTCCCCTCCGCCTTCTCTGCAGCTCCAGGAGCGCTGCCCGCAGTGCGGCTGTGCCCGGCGCGGCGTCCCGGGGCAGCAGGGGGCGGGCGAGGGCCGCCCGGCAGCGGGCAGTGCGCGGAGGTGATGCGCTGGAGGGGGGGGGGGGGGGCTGGGCCGGCTCCTGGCAGGGGGAAATTTCAGGCGTTTTCACCCTTTGCTGGTTAAGAGCAGGTGATTCCTTTCCCTTGCTTTACAGTGGCTGTGCCCCCTGCGGCCGCCGGTGTTCCTTAGGTGTTCCTAAGGTGTTCCTTAGGCTTGTTAGCTCTCGCGCTGCATGCCAGCTCGTTCCGAATTGCACTCTATGCGCACACACACTGGGATGCAGCCGGGCTGATGGAGAAGGGAGCGGCTCAGCTCCGTCCTTGCTCCTTACTGTCTCCAGTGCGTTTTTCTGTGCTGAAGCACGGAGGGTACATGACCTGCTGTAGGCAAGACAAAGCGCCCATCAGCTCCGTGCTGTCCCTTGGAAATGTCACACCAGTCCTGGTGCTCTGAGCCTGGATTCATCCTACCTTTACATGTGGACAGACCACACCGCAGCGCTTCTTCCTGTAGGCACTGAATAAAGCCACGTGCTGCGCTCAGCCAGCACCCGGCAGCAAAGCCAGCAGGGAGCTCGAGGGTTTGGGGCCAGGCTGGGGCTTCTGCTCCCCTTCCCTTCCAAGGAGTGCTCAGTCCAACCTGCAGTGGCTCAGAGCACGTTGTAGGAGACAATGCATCTTTGAGGCTACAACAGAAAGAGGTTTTCTTGAGTCTTGCCTTACCCTCCCCTGATTTGCACTCGGGGAATACTCCCATCATAATATACTGCGATTAATGCACAGCTCACTCCTCATCAGGTTCCCCAGCAGTCCTTAGCAATACTGGGGTAAAAGCCTCTAGGATTTCAGGTACTCTGATTTTATTAAACCAAGGCTGCTTTACTTTGTCCCAAAACAAAGTCTGCTTTGTGTGGGCCCTCCTGCTCTGCCAGGGCAGAGTAAAGGAGTCCCATTGTGAGTGGAGTCAGGCACTCCGTGGAACGAGAGGACCCCATCCCCATCCCAGCCCAGGAGTCATTTGTGACCTGGAAGCAACAGCCACACGCCCAAAAATACATTGCACCATGTGCTGGTGTTACATGAATGAAATAGCTGCGTATCGGTGGTTTCACATCCGATGTGACAAACAGATTTCATTTTTACTTCCTCTCCACTGCTCAGTCATTAACTCGCTGCTAATGGCTCAGAGCACAGGGCAGTGTTTGCTTCTGGGTCGGTCCCAGCTGTGTACCCCTGTGCAGCATGGCTGTGCAGCTGTCATGGAGCTGCTTCCCTACTGTCATACTGGTTGTGTTCCACTGGTGCTCCACAGCCCAGCCCCGATGCCCAAGCTCCCCGCAGTGCAGCTACAGAATAGGAAGATGGTTATTATCTTTTGCTGCTGCAAACAAGCAATGGTTTTGACTCAGGAGATCTGAGCAGACTCACTCTTATCTCTCACTGCAGTGGATTTCAAAACAACGAGCTATGTGAAGATCTGATTTTCTGCAGTTGTAATGAAGTGTGTCCAATGAGGATGACAGTGGTACAAACAAAAACAACTTGCTTGCTAGCTCAGCAAAATGGCTGTCACTTCCCTCTTTTGTATGGGTACGGAGTCTCTTCCCTGGGTGTATGTTTGATTGGATGAGCTTTAGCCACAGGTGTAAATCCTGAGCAACGTGTTCAGAACTGCTTAATTGAGCCAACAGCACAACTTCCATTCAAATCAAAACACAACCTTTAGACACTGGAGGTGGTACTTCTGAGAGGATGCAGTATAATTAAAGGTGTGAAGTCATTGACTGTGAAGGATATTGAACCAGCAAGCGATCTTATCAGCCAGGGGTGGTGCAACCAGAGGTATCGGTAGCCAAGGATTAGCATTGGTAATCATGGCTGAAAGTGTAAATAACAGTTCATAGCTGAGATAAGCTGACTGTGTGTGCCTGTCCCTCATTGTTCCAAGTTTGATGGCATCCTGCCTTCCTCTTACTTAGTTTGAAACTGGGGAAGGAAAAATGTAATGTCTAGACAGTGAAGCTGATAGGAAGTTGGGTTACGTTGTGTACTCACGTGTCTTCTTTTCCTTTTAGCTCTCTGTCCTAACGTCATAAATCAGCGGCACTTGAGAACTCTGAATTATCTCTTTTACAAGAGGTTTGTGGAGGTATGTTTCTATTCTGCGTGGCGGGGCTGTGAATGAGTTTCTGTTTGTTTTCGCATTCTGAGTAACTGACATTGCAGAATTACATGGACTGCATGTGAGCAAGCTCTTGTGATAGCTATTATGCAGGCGTGCTGGGTGTGCTATCAGACCTGCATGTTCTGTTAAAGAAAGGCTGCCGTGTCCATTCATATCCCAATGACCAGGAGTTGTAATTACACAGATCTGGGTCCTCGTTCACCTGTGTCCCCAGCAGTGCCCTGGGACATGTGTACAGCAGCACATGGTGCTGAGTGGTGATCTGATGACACTGCTCTGGCACAGGCAGTTCTGTTTCAGGCCCTCCTGATCCAGCAGTGATGGCTCTGAGCTGTCGTTCCTGCCTAGCAGAAGCACCGACACAGACCTGGGGAGGCTGGGGCCATTCCGCATCCTTCATCACAAGGCTGTAGTGTTGGATGATGTCATTCTAGGGACCATTCAGAGAGAGACGAAAGCATTTGTCCAGGTGTATTTATTTAGCAGAGTGGAATGGATTCTTTATCTGGTGTTCTGCTCTCCCTGGCCTTCCATTTCCTTTGTTTTGCAACTTACGCTTGATTTAAAGTATCCAAGCTGGCCAGTGACTTCAATTAAGGTACATTTGGCAGCTGTTTCTGGACACCATCCCTTCTTCTGAGAGCTCTTTGGTGTTCTGTGTTTACCATTCTCAGCTGTGTATGAGGCCTGGTCAAACGGCTCCTTTATCTCAGCCGTATTTAGATTACATGCTTGTACATCTCCAAGATGTTTTCTCTGAGGCTCTTTCTGCCCCTTTGCTGTTGTACCTTTCCATAGACGTGGCACTAGTAGTCACTGTTACTCTGCCAGAAGCCAGCAGTGAGGCTCTGGCATCCATGGCAGATCAGTCCCTTGCAGCCTGCTTTCTTGGCAGCGTGGAGAACAGCTCCTGTCCCAAGTCTCTCCCAAAGTTGGCTCTGAATTACATTTGAATGGGAATTTTAGCTTATCGGTTTCCTTTCCCAGGCCTCATGATTTCAGAGGATTTTTCATGACTTGGCCGTGGAGAAGAGTTTGTCTTTTCGTATTCTGGAGGCTCAGCATTGCAGATAATCCCTGAGATCACTTCCATGCAGGAGCCCACGGGGACAGCTCTGTGTCCGGCTGTGCCACGGAGGGGAACAGTCTATGGACACAGTGCGGATCTCCTGAGGAGAAGGCAGCAGTAAAGATCCACGTGTTCCACCACAGCACGGCCCATTTCAGCTTTGCTCAGCGATGCTTTGGGCATTGCAGGAGCACCGCTCAAGTTAATGTGATGGTTTATATAAATGATCCCAGCTCTGGGTAGTGGGAGTGTTTGAGGCACTGCTGGGAGAGGAGCTGTGTTGCCCGTGTGCTGCGGTCAGGTAGGGGCTTTTGTCCCGCGTGCTGTAGCTGCCCGAATGACACGGTGTAGGCTGTTATTCTACCATTCTCTGGCTGGTGACGTATGAGAAGCACAGGTTTCCCACGCATTCCTGTATGCATTCCTCAGTTGATGCCAGTGCTTAAGATGGTGTGTTAAATTTCATCTCATGTGCTGCATTCTGCTCTTTGTCCGATGGCTCAGGAGTGATTTTGTCTTTTCAGAAAACCATGACTCAGGAGAACTGGGCAGATCACGTTCAGGTGAGTACAGGTTTCTCTCTCCCGTTTTCTCAGGCTTTATTTGCTGGGGGTTATTTCAGGGTGTTCAGGATAGACAGCCAAATATTGGAGCCCAGCTGTCGCACTTTTGCACTTTCTCACATCTTTGCATAATTATGAGGAGGAAGAGATTTTCTGCAGGCAGGTAGCAAACTGTGTGAGCAAAACCAATGTCGGATTGCCCACCGAACAGCCGCCTTGGGAAACGCTCAGCGGGCTCATAATGTGGCTGTTAGGGACCGTGACTCCTACACCGTGTGCTCCAGGACATAAGGAGTTTTAATAATGCAGAAAGAAGCATTTTCTTTTTCTGGGTGTATAATAGGAGAGCTCAGGCAACTGTGTTTCGGCCTGATACTGCAATAAGTACATCTATGACAGTGAAATATTGAGAAATGGCACAGTGACAAACCATTAGTGACAACTGATGCAACGTGAGATGTTGTGCCCTATCTGAACACACCAGATTTGGTTGCACTTTCAACATGAGATGCTTCTTCTCCCTCCCTTGAGGTAGAAGGAAAAGGGAGAGTGCCAGTTCATGAGGAAGTGTTTCTTAAGACAGATGGTTGATAAGGCGGCCAGCATCCCTTCGTGCTAACTGTGAAACCTGCTCTGTGTCTTTCTGAGCTGAACTTTCACATGCGGCGTATTGTACCCCTGCAAGAGGCCAGGCACTGTGAGGGAAGAATTGGTTTTGTCTCTTGATCTCAGTGATCTTTTAAGCATATTTGTGGTTTTCCTTTGATTCCCACAGACTTGAAAGCCAACACAAGTGCCAGCTTCTTGCTGGATCAAGACCTGACATGGGATTGACCGTGAGGGTATAGCAGACATCATTGTCACGGCCTTGGTGTGTGCAGTGAAGGGGTTTCTGCCAGTGCCATAGTGTGGATGGTGGGAAAAACCTCCCAAAGCCTCCTGATTAACACACAAGTACAGATCGTGTCAGTCATTTGTAGAGATGGGCCACGTGGGAATTGATGCTCAGGAAGGTTTGGAGCCTGGCAGGATCTCAGCTGGATGCTGGGCTGTGGCAGGAGGTCGTCTTTGCTTTCTCCAACTAATGCAAACGTTGCATTTCCTGATTGCTGCATCTTACCCAGTTTTGATAGCTGTGCAATTATCTCATGGGTAGTGCTTAAACTTGCCTGTTATCAGCCCTAGCCCTTCGTGCTATCAGAGATTACTGTCTTTGGCATCACATTAAAGCAATCAGAGCCTGTACCTGAGCATCTGGAGGAAACTGAAATAACTGCATGTGCAGCTCAGCTGCTGCTTCACGCTGCTTAGCAGCATGGCTGCTCCCAGCAAAAGAAAAGGAAAATCTCCAGGTCTGCTTTGTTTACCATTGCAAAAACCAAGGCTGACTGTAACTGTTTTTGCAAGATTGGGCTTTACCTGAGGGAAAAAATGTCCTTCTTGCTCAGCATTTCACCAATGACTTGGCATGTTTTGACCAAACAACAACAACAACAGAAGGGCATTAGGCAGTGCCTCGTAGGGCTGGAAATGGCTGTGGTTGGCGTTGTGTGTCCCATCTGTGTGTTTAGTTCAGGCTCACTGCAAGTTTTGGTGTCTGGAGCTCTGCCTGGCCATGCAGCGCTGAGTGGGAAGCAGGGGGAGGGATGCAGAGAGACCGCTGGGTCCTTTGGGGCAGCGGGAACCAAAACTCCCAAAAACCCACAATTGACAACAGCCAGAACTTTTGCACAGCCATTTTATTTCTGTTTTGGAAAGCTTCCACGGGTTTAAAGCCCAATTTTTCTTTGCTACATCTGTAACAAAAGTCTTAAATTATACAGATATCAAGAGCCCCGGTCAGAGTGCAGCCCCTCTTATTCACAGCGGCTGACCACAGTCCGTATGGCGATGTGGTGTTACTTTTTGTTCACCCAAAGCTGCACAAGTGCAGAATGTTCCTGTTCCTGCCCCGTGGGATGAATGGAGGTGTGATGCTGACTGCTCCTACAAAAGGCAAAAGCCCCGTAGTTAATTGCGGGGCCGACAGAACCTGTTCTCAGCCCTGTAGCAAACTGGTTTTGCTCTCTGCTGCCTGCTGTGCTGGCCGGGCTGCGGCTGAGCAGGCAGGGATGGCAGCCGTGGGCAGGCAGGGGCTGGAGGGAAAGCAAAGGGATCAAAACATCTTCATCCCGTAGGGAAAGTGCCCTCATCAACTGCCTGTTGGCAAGCCCTGCCAGCCCAGGAGGAGAGCTGCGCTTTGTGTGTCTTCTCCAAGCACGGATACCTCGGGGCACAGGGAGGGGAAGAGCACTCTTCTTGCACAGTGCCAGCTGTGCCGCTCTGCATTAGCTCGCCTAACTGAGCCTGTGAGCTGCGTGGAAACACACAAGGAGAGTGCCTGTCCTCACAAGCAGAGGGGAAGGCGTGTAGGATATTGATGGTAGATATGCAGGAGAAAAACAGGCAGGGCATGAGCCAGCTGTCTGCTTTGCTGTGTGCCCTTCTGCTCCCATTTTTGCATGTTTATTGCTTTTCATAGCCTTAACCAGCTGCATAAGGTTAGTAGAATTGGGTACAAAAACTGCAGACCAACCGGTGCGATGCTGATCCAGCCTCACAGCTTGGTGTCATCTGCAAACTGCTGAGGGTGCACTCAGCCCCAATGATGATGTTAAGGAGCAGCGATCCCAGCACTGACCCCTGTGGGACGCCACTTATCTCTCACCTCCATCTGGACAGAGTCCTGCTTTTTCATCATCTGCCGAGCTTTTAAAAATGAGCACACATAGACAGCAGCGTGGGTGAGGGGTGTGGGGAAGTGCTGCTGGTGGCACATCTCACTGGTTTAGCTGTCAGAATCTGCAGTACTCGTGCAATGCTGGTGACACAGCGTGGCACCGCTGTCTCTCTGCGGGGCCATTCTGACCCCAATGAAAGTGTAACTACCTATGGAATAAAATGTAAGAGCTATTACACTCAAGAAAGTGATTTTGAGGGGTATTTAAAGGGCAGAATGCAATTACTATTTTATTTCTTCTTAAGTTCTTGTGGCCAGAACACCTGGCCAATAATCCTCCTCTGGGGAATCTTTAATAAGGAGAAGAGGTCAGAAAGGCCTCTTTGCAAATAGCCATATCTGGTGTCTTTCCCTCGGAGCCCCGAGCTGAGGCGAACTTTTAAATTGGCTCGAGATTGTTCTGAGTACTGCAGTGTCCCCATAGCATAAGGAACTTAATATCTGTAGGGAATTAGGCAAGCTCTGCAATGCAAATGGGAATCATACTCAGGAGGTGATTAATATACGATGTGTTTTGCAGTATAGGTCTGCCTGTCAAATTACCTTTCAGTCTCTTTGAGTGGACTGTTTATTCAGGGATGTAATGGATTTCATCACTCAGATGTTAAATCTAGACTGGCTGTTTTCTGGGAAGGTAGAACCCAGAAGGAGTTTAACCATGCGCTCAGTAGTACGTATGGCCTCTCTTCCTGCAGGAACAGAGCTGGGGGGTGACCAGTTTAGTTCCTTCTGGCCTTACAGCCACTGGGGGAATCTCTGGCTGCACTGACTACTCTGTGCTCTGCCCCATGCTGGGCTCAGGCTGTCCCACTGGGGTCCCTTGCAGTGAAGCTTTTTATCTGTTGAAACCCAGCAGGATTTCACCCCCCATGCTGCTCCCGTTGCTATTTCCATTCCTCTCCCTGCAATTTGTCCCCTGCTCAGAGACCGATCACCAGCTCAGTGGTGGTGGGAACGTTCCCATTATTGATCATGGCAACCAGCCCCTCTGCTTCTGCCCCAGCCCTTTTTCTTTATGTTTTCTGTTCTCATCAGGAGTCTGTGGAGGGACCGTACAGCCATGATGTAATGTAAGAGAATACTGCACCTGAGGGGATAGTAGAGCACAGAGATATTGGGCAATGCAAGTAGCAGGCAGTGTAAGGATTTCCTTCTACTTTCCAGTTCAGTTTGTAAGTGGCATCATGTTCTTATTGATAGCTGAAACACCATCAGATCTGCAGAGCAAAAGGGATGATGCATAAAACAGGTGTATCTGTGGATGTCTCTGGAAAAGCCTACTGTGATTCTTCAGTTACATTCTGCTTTCTGGATGGAGAGTAGTAAAATCTGCATCTCTACTAATGAAGTTAGCACTGTTATTCTAAAGGAAATGGGAACTTCTCATTTAACAAGCTACAAATACGTGGGAAAAGCCAAAGATGCTGTGCCTTCCATGCCTTCCTATCCAGAGAAAAGTTAGCAAAGGACGATATATATCCTTACAAATGAAGACCTCAGTGTACCTCCTGCACAGCTCAAAGAGGGTTGTTGTGTGATGGACCTGGAGGGCAGCTGTGCCTAATAGTCGTTATCACAGTCTTGTTTATATTCCAGCTATTTCTGGATAACACAGTTGTGGTGAAGCACAAATACAAGGGCCAAGCTCTGGGAGTTCAGCCGAGTGTCCATCTCCTGCTTCAGTGAGGTGTTGGTAAGGAATTGTTCTGAGAGCTCAGCACCTCCGCTGTAAAAGTTCTGTCCAAACAGCCTCTATGCACAGATGGAACCAGAGACTGAAGAGAAGGAAACTGGAGAGAACGCTCTGGGGAAAGAAGTCATTCTTAGAATAGTTTCACTGTGTTAGAGATGCTTTCTGACCTTAAAACTCCTGCAGTCAGACAGCACGGGCTTGCTGCTAAGCAGCATAATAACATTTGTGTCACTGGCATGCATTCATTCAAAAGCACAGCTTCATCAGAAAGAGATTTGGTATGGTATAAAAAAGAGGGTAATTGGCTTATGGCTGTAGGTTGAAAGGTCAGCGTTAGATTAAAGAGTAAGGCCTTCAGCAAGCTGTTAGACTCAACTGATATGCCCTGGCGGGATGCTTAGTTCAACCAAATTGGAAAAACATTGCTTTTGTGGGGAATATAGGAAGTACTGTCATTCAGAACATTATAGGAGTATGTGGGACATCCGAGGCCCTTAAAAGCTACACTGGGACTCTGGTGTGGCTTCCAGGATGCCTGTCACTGACACCAAGCTGTATCAACTACAGGAAAAGTAAGGACAGTGCTGTTCCTCCAGAACTTAAAGCAGACGAGTATCCACGTTCTTCCTGCTCTAATGCAAAGGGGATTTTATGAGGAGTGCTCACGTTGCTCCTGCAGCAGAAACAGGCAAAGAAAAGGATGGGACACTGAGCTTCCTGCTCACACAGAGCATTGTTTGAGGAGGAAGAACGTTCTTCTGGATGGAGGAGTCGTGCAAATGGGAAGGAACAGGAACCAGCCTTCCCTTGTTCGCTCTGCAGGAATGTGCATCTCTGAGGAATGTTGGAATTATGGATTTGGGAAATCAGCCGTTTGCTGGGGTGTGAATTTCAGGGTTCATTCAACCAACACTCTCAGGCAATTCTCCTTCAGAACAAAAAATCACTGGGAGTGTAAATGCACCAAAAGAGATTAAAGGAGAGGAAAACCCTCTGCCAAGCTTCGCTTTTGGTAAAGATCCCACAGAGATACCTTCATTGCAATGGCTGTGAGCCAGGTGGGGATTGCGATGGGTAACATGAGTGGTAGCCCACATTCTTCTTGTGGGTGTCTATTTATCATAGACCAGTGATGGGAGGAGCGAGGGCTCCCAGACAAGTATTTCCATTGCTTACATTTCGCTTATTCACTTGGAAGGCTTTCCTAGATATAAATTCCCCCTGTTACAGGCCTAATTGAGGTCGTGATGCAGCTGAGGACCTGCAGCTCTTTGCTGACCGATCTCTCATGTCGCTGTTCCCACAGGAGCAGTGCAGCTCTGGGGGGCACTGCCAGCCATTAGGGCTGCGTCCAGCCAGCGTGGCGACAAAGTAATGGGAGATTCCTTTTTTGTTGTTTGCCTTCATAACAGCATTTGGACCTGAGCAGAGAGTGGAGCAGGAAGGAGGAGGATGTTTCTGAGGCTCTTCCCTTGCCAGCAGGTTCTGATGAGTTCTGCTCTGGCTGGAGCTGACACAGCCTGTCAGTAGCTGTGAATCCTCCTGCCCTGCTGGGGAACAACAGTGCTGGAATTCCACCTCTCCTTACAAAGGAGTTTACGAATTCTCATTATGCATGTGGCTGAGTATGGGAACATTTAATTGAGCGATTGGTTAGGTTAATTGGTGTACTGGTTTAGCTTGTTAAGGTTAATGTTATGGTTTCCAAGACAAATGGGAAGGCGTCGTGGTGGCTTCAGTTCCTGTGCATCCTGATGAAGTGTAACCCTGCTCCTCACAGCAGAGGAGACACAGCGATGGTGGTTTTGTTCCTGCAGGCTCTTCCTCTTTGCACATCCGCAGCTCGCAGTCCTGCAGTGAAGCGATGCTTTACTCTCTGTTCTCATCCCCGCGGCACCGCTGTCGTCTGGCAGCCTGTGGCTGTCACTGCAGCCCCTTGCTGTGCTTTCATAGCTGCCGTGCAGCTCCTGCAGACAGCTGTGGTGTGAGTGGATGTCACGCACTTCTGCTGAGTTGGATTTTGGAATAACCGCGATCTGGTTGCAGTCCTTCAGGCAGCCTCAGACTTCTGCTGGGCCGTACAGGAAGCGTCGTATTTTCCTTGTGCATGAGTTCATGCTTCAAGACACAAAATAAAATAGAGTTATGTTATGGTGACATTTGTAGCAAGTTATGGAAGTGCTTGGCAAGCACGCGAACCTTCTTAGGCTTGAAGGAATGGGGAATGTTGTTGGATCGTAGGAAGAGCAGGCTGGGTGAACTTCAGTAGCAGCGCAGGTCAGCCCATGTGCAGTGTATGGTGGGAGCCTTAAACTGGGGAGCAATTGGCTGTTTGCCACTGTGACACTTTGTCCGTGTGTGTGTGTGACAGGGTGACAAAAGGCTGACAGATAAATGCTACTTCAGAATACACTGGGAAGATAAGGGATGCCAGTTTGTCTTCAGTGCGCTGTTATTGGTCTCAGACAAAGCATCTACTGTGATAAGTAACATATTACTTTGCACTCTGAAAGAGCTTGGCCCATTTCCCCATCCTCATTCATCTTCGGTCCTGCCAAGTGCTGGAATCTTCCCAGAAAATATCTCCATCCTGCCATCGTGGGACCAGGAGGTGTGAGAAATCTGGAAGCATATCAAGACTGTGGCTTATTTGTTCGGAGCAAGTCCGCAGTCCTTTACTGATCCCTGTGATGAACCACGCTCAGCAATCTGGGGGCCGGGGTTATGTTAGAATTCAGAAGATGCCTCTACAGCACTAGTGAGAAACAGTTCTTAGTCTGTTTGTTAAGGAGTTGTATTCATTTTGGATTTTGATGGATGCCATGTGATTATTTCTTGTCTGAATAGGGTTAGCTTGACTCTGCTGCTCATAGAGGCACACGTGTGCAATATTCCCTGAGCAGGTAGTGGAGGGGAGGATAAATTCTGCAGGTGAATGCACCCTGATTTTGTGCACCCATACACCTGGAGCTGTTGTGGGTTGTAGGTAAGGAATGCGAGTTAATTATGGGTTAAAAAGACAGAAGTTCTGATGTTCCCTCTATGAAAGTCCCTCAAAGTGTCAGGCTGCACCTACACTACTGCACAGAGGAGGACCATGAAGTGAGCCCTGGATGGACTTGCAGTCTCGTGGTGGACTTTAACAGACAAGCTGGACATTCCTATTTCTTCTGGCCACCATTTGGTGCAGTGTTGGACTTGTGAGCAACAGATTGCATCGGTGGGACTGTAAGAGCTGCAGAGGGGAGGCAGCCCAGGTGCAGACCTGGCCGGGGCTCACAAAGCAGCCGCTCCTCCCAGGTGTCCCAGGAGCACGGAGCTCCCCGAGGGGAGTCCGGCACGTTGTCTCCCATCGTTGCCCTCGCCTTGATCCAAGCGAAATGGGGAGTTAGGCTCCTCTGAATGGCCTCTCGAAGAGCCGTCTCACCCAGCTGATGGCGGGGAGGCTGGGAAGCCGAGGCTCCTGATTCACAAAGGTAGTGTGAACATGCCCCAGGGAGCCCATTGCCAAAGCTGTGTTGAAAGAGAGAAGAAAGACCACTTCCCCGCCATTGATGTGGTAATGGCCTCCAGAACACTGAAGTGTGGCTGTGTCAATGACGCACTGATCGCTATCTGAAAGTCAGTCTTCGGGGATATGAATGGAGGCTATTTTCTTCTTCTTCGGTTCCTAAATTAGTGCATCTGAGCAGCCAGCGCCGGGAGAGAGAGCGCGGCTCAAGTGGTGAGAACGTGCTCCTTTCTCATGCTGCTGCTTTGTGCGCTGCCCGCGGGTGAGCGGCCGGCTGCGCTCCCGAGGAGCCGCGATGCAGCGCGAGGAAACCGGCAGCTCTCAGCCGGGAGCGGGGCGGGTACCCGCGGGTCAGGGTCCCGTTCTGGGGGAGAGCGGGCTGAGCTGCTGCTCGGGGTCCCCGCTCCGCTTCCATCTGTAAATCCCGTCCATAAATGAGCTGCTAACGCGGCTCTCCGCGATGCACGGACGGCGCCAACTGCAATCCAGAAACCTCCATCACAAATAAAGCAACAGTGCCAGCGCGGTTGGATGCTCGGGGGAACCTGGAGGCACCTGGAGGCACCTGCAGCACCGCAGTGACCCCAGGAGAGCTCCTCACCTCCTCCCCCCTTGCAGCAGTTTTGTCCTGAGCCAAATCCTGGAGCAGAAGGCACAAAATGTCACCCTGAGTGCAGCGTTGGTCCCTCCATCCGACCTGCCCCTTTATGGGACCGCCGTCCACATTCCTGCTCCTGGCAGAGCTGTTGTGGTGGAGGCCTTTCCCCTTCTAGCAATGTTATTTCTTTTCATTCAAAGAAACAACAAACAACAAACAAAGCTATTCTCCGTTTCCGAGCACAAGATGGAATATCCCCACAGACATTAACCTTCTTTCCAGAGTTGTGTTTGTGGCTGGAAGAATAAATCTGTTATCATTAAAAAAAGAAAAAAGATCTGCACCTCATTATCTCCAGAAATAAAGCTGACGAGATTTATTAACAATTGAACTGGAGAGAGATCCAACCAAGACTTTGTGCTGTGGGAAAAAAAGGCAGAAAGACAATGGGATGGACACAGGGGAAGCCAGGAGAGGGAACTGCGCTGTGATGTTCACCAGGAAATATGTTCTTTGGGGGAAGGGCTGTGAGAAGCGGCTGGGCAGTGCAGGCAGTGCTCCCACCCTTCCTGCCCCAGGTGCCGGGCCGAGCTCAGCTGCCCCCTGTGCCCCCCGTCCTGCTGGTGCTGCTCCTGCTGTGCCGCCTCCTCCTCCGAGCAGCAGTGAAAGTCCTGCGTGTGCCCATGGCAGGGGATGTGCTGGGGCAGCTGGCGGAGCAGAGGGAGTTCAGACGTGGTGCTGAGTTTGTTTGTTTGTTTTCCTTCCCCTTTAGCTCAAGGCCATCACCAGGTTTGTTTCCTGCTCTCTGCTCAGGGTGTCTGCGTGAGGAAAACTTCTCACCTTTCAGTAACTGAAGGAATGTGAGGAATGAGGCCCCGTGGCCCCAGTAACACCCTGCACTGCTGCCACATGCTGGGGTGGAAAAGCAAGGTGCCCACACCCGGGAACAGCCCCTGACCTGCAGGAGCCTGGTGGGGCTGCAAAGGAGGGGTGGCAGGAACACGCACACCTGGGCACTTCATTCCTGTGGCCTTTTGCTACCCTACAGAATCCTGGTGGCGGTGCTCTCTGCAGTATAGCTGTGTATCTGCAGAACCTGATCCGCCCTGTAGAGTCTCAACTTGTTGTAGCAATTAAGTTTCCTTGACAAGATTAACTTCTAAGGGAGATCAGCGAGTGAACCAGGCAGCAGGACTGGCTGGAGGGATGAGGGTCTGGCTGCGGTGGCTCTGGGCAGCGTGTGTGCACAGGTGGGCTGGGCAGGAGGGGTTGCTGCCACCCCCCGCAGCTCTCTTGGCTGTCGGCATCACCATACTCTGATTTCCAATTACAGCTGCTGTGTTGCAGCACCCTAAAGAGCATCCAGCAAGGGGGTGAATGAGAGAACAGAGCCTTGGTGGACCTGAGTGTCAAAGTGAAGACTATTATGGGCTGTATTTGTCTGTTCATAGCTGCTCCATGGTGCCATGTGTGCACAAAGCATGTAAATGAACCCAAAAGCCATCCTCTGCTATGGTTACCTGCATGATGAGCCCAAAGAGCTGTACTCACTGCTCAGTCATGGGTTCTGATGGTGCCGAATATAGTTAGTGTCTGAGACCAACCAAACTGTGGTAGCCACCAGCAGGCTGCGTGGTGTTGCTTTACCCTCACTTCTCTCTGCTGCACCCATGGCTTTCAGACAGATGTTCCCTGAACAAATACAGTTCAGAGCTGCCTTGTTATTGAAGAATCCAAGGAGCCTGGTGAGCTCTTTGCAGCCAGATGTGCTCTGTCTCCTAGCAGAAAGAAGTGCAGCATTTGCTGAGCTTGAGCAGTGCAAGTCCTGCAGCACAGGGATTCCTGCCCCTTTCTGCATTGGTTCCTGGCCCTCGGGAGGACACTGTCTCCTGGGAGGGGTGAGAGACACCCACGATGGACGTTGCACTGACATCTTTCTTCACCTCTGATTCCTTCCAGAGCACAGTTGGAGAGAATCGATGGCTGCAGGGGCACCTGATAGAGCTGCTGCTCAGATACTGCGATTGGAGCACAGCGGCAAGATGGGCACAACGCTGCAATGTGCCCAAGGAGATGCTGCCTTCTGAAGTGGCTGATGAGCTTCAAAAGCTTCAAATGCAAGAGAGGTAAATACCCTGTTTCGTGCCTGTTCTGTGTAGATTACTTATCATACAAGGGCTGTGTATTTGCTTAAAACTGCCGTAATGCTTCCTTAGGGAGATAGCTTTGTGAAAACTTCCTCCATTTACTGAGATCACACCTTGGCGATGAACGTGGCACATTTGCTTTTCATGTGCCTGGAAGTGTCTGGGAAGGTGCACTGAGAGCTCACTCGTGAGAATTTAGAAGCTATATGAGGTTGTTTCTTTCTGTGGAGGAATCTTTAGACTCTCTGCCAGGTTACCAGCACAAATGAAATGATGTGTGTAGGATCTGAGCACGCATCTGTTTTATTGAGTAGGTGCTGAAGCTGCAGCAGCTGCCTGTTGGAAGCCAGGAGGTTTTTGCATGAGGTGTAATCCCTCAGAACACAAAGGGGTGGTTAACAGGAGTGTGACCTGGCCACAAACTGCGTGTCAGGAGATAAAAAGCAAAGAGGTTGGGAATGCCAGTGCATGCCTCTGCTCCAGGAAGCCTCCGTCTATTGCAGGTGGAGTTGAGGCGCGCTGACTAGCATGTGCTCTGCCATTCATGGGGGCTGTAGCAGACAGGCAGAATCCTTTGCAGCCCCAGTTTTCTGTATCCAGTTGCGATACCTGCTGTGGTAGCTACTGTAAGATTAGTGGAGCCACGGAACCTAATAAAACAGTCTGTCTGCATTACTGTTTATTGAGCTCAGAAGGCAGCAGGTTGCCAGTGAGGGTGTTCACACTGTAGAGGACAAGGTGGTACCTGCACATAACTGACAGCATCTCCCCACTGGATGCACTTGTCCCTCCCGAGCTCTGCAGATGAGAGTATTCCTGGAGACCTGAGACTGCACACCTTCATTACATAGTTTACACAGATATTGACCTCCCCGTGCACACAAATGGATGGAAAGGGGTATTTGTGCAGTGAAAGCTGCTCTGCTGCAAAATTAGTCCCACAGTCCCCTAAACATAAGGTTAGTAAATATTTTCTCAAATAATAAACCATTTCAAGTCTCTATGGGAAAGAGACTATCCAGAGATTTGTGTCATGTCCAAAATAGCTGGATATTTTTATTAGCTTCTTTCCTCTGATTGCATCATCTGGCTGAGACGCCGCAGCAATACACTGACCTCCAGCTGCGAGGCCGTTCCAGGAGGCTGTGCTGTGTTCTGTAAGGACAGAGTGCTGTGTCAGGTCCTGCTGGGCAGTCAGATGGCTCATTGCTGCAGGCATCTTCCCAGCAGTCCCACAGCGTTAATGGAGGCACCGAATCTCTCTCTGTGGCACATCTGAACACCAAGGACACGTGCTCTGTGGAGGCAGCTGGCAGCGTGTTCTTGTTCTGCTTGTGTAGACATTTTACAGGGAAGGGGATGGAGAAGGAGGCACTGGAGAACTGCAGGCAATGCATGAAGCTTTGCTGGAAAAACAATGAGACAGACTCACCTGTTCCCTCTGGGAGCAATCCTAGAGCCCAGCAGCCCGAGGTTCTCATTCTGAGCCAGTTTATGCTGTGGGGAAGTGAGAAGCTCCTGTTTGATTCAGTGCTGGTCTGAGATGACCATGAGAAGAGGAGTCAGGATGAAGGAGAATGAGATTATAGGGATGGTGAGGAAAGAAGAGGTAAGAGACAGAGTGGAGTGTCACGGGGAAATGCGGAGCCAGCATGAAATAAGGGGATTAAGGCACCCCAGTTTCTCTCCAAACCAGCATTTGCCCTCATTGAATACTTTAAAGCTGTTGTATCTGCTTCTATGCAGGGTAGAAGAGGCAACCAAAGAAGAGAGTTACAGAGAGGTTAAGAAGAAGGATTATTACCAGCTTCCTATTCCACGTGCAAATATTCACTTATTGCAGAACTGGGAAGAGATGGTGCAGTGCTGTGAGAAGGTGCTGCAGGTGAGCATCCTTGTGGTGTGTATGCTGGGAGATCGGGGAGCAGAAGCTGCATAAGAGGCAGGTACATGGGAGTGCTTGTGGGTCACTGCCATTAACATCTCCCTCCTCAAGTCAAGGGCTGCAGTGAGGCCTGAAGGCTTGTTTGCCTAGGGAGCGTGCTGGGAATTGCTGCAGCATGGAAGCCCCACAGGTGTCGTTTGAGGGCACTGTGAAAGTCACTTGTTGTCATTTGCACAGCAGCAGAGAGATGCAGTTGTTGTAAAAGCAATACTGATACCCTGCAGAGTAACTGTTCTTCAGTCTGGTTCAGGCAATTTTTAAGTGTGGGCAACCTGCAAGTGCAGAAAGCTTTTGTCTGTGTTGCAGCCTGGGCAGGTTGTTGGCATCGACATGGAGTGGAGGCCTTCATTTGGCATGGTTGGGAAGCCCCGCGTCTCCCTCCTTCAGCTCGCCGTGAGGGATGAGGTGTTCCTGCTGGATTTGCCACGGCTCCTTGAGCAAGCTGAAGTCAAGGACGAGAAGGAGAAGCTTCCCCGTTTCATCCAGACGCTCTACTCAAATGCAACCATCACTAAACTAGGTATTGTGCTTCTCCCCTGCCTCAGGTCTTGAGGGCAGCTCAGCTCTGTGTGAAGTGCCTGGGTCCTGCTGGGGTTGTCATTCTCTCTGTCCAGTTAGCACGGGATAAGTTTTGTACCCTGGGTATTCAAAGGCTGCCTATATGAAGAAGCAGGTTGAACAGGATGGCTGGAAATAGTAGATGTCTCCCTTTTTCGAGCAGGTTTCCAAGTTAGCCTCCCCCTCAGGGCTGGGACTGTCTTGGTTCATTCCATACCAAACCAACTTGCATCCTTCAGCAGTGTAGGGAAGCTGTCCGGAGCTTTCTGGATTGGTTGGCCTTGTCCCAGAGCAGTCCTGCTGGACACCAACATTCTGCAGCTTACCATACCTGGCTTTACGTTCTGTTTGGAGGCCCTTGCACAGGAGTTCAATGCTAATTCATTGTCCTCCCACTGAAGTTTTTAGAGGCTTGTGGAGTTTGTTCTGTTCACCTTTCCCCAGAAGATTTTAACAAAACTGAGCTTAAACTCAGCATTTTTCATCCACTTGTTCTGTTTTAAGAACAGGAGAGACTGGAAGTCTGCACTGTTCTCTATCCAAACACTTTCTACCAAAGTTTATAAATATCTCACCAATATTTTGTCTTAGCCTTAATTTGAGTTCTGCTAATCATGTGATTTGGTCTTTTTCTCTCCAGGTTATGGGATGTCTGGAGATCTCAGCAGTCTTGCAGCCACATGCTCCACTTTGAAAGGCATGGACAAGCAGTCACAAAGTGTAGTGGACCTACTCACAATAGACAAACTAGTAAGGATTAACACATGAAAATGTGGCAAACTGTGTCTTCTGCCTGCGCTGGTAGATAACTGGCATCTGTGTCTTTGTATCCTGTATTGGCAGGGAGGTGGCCAAGTGAGTGAACAGGCCTTTTCTGCTTCCAACCTTCAAGGGAAATCTGATTCTGTAGCACCTTTCATAGACTACATGCAAACTATGAAAAAATGGAACCAAATGGAGACGGAGCTCCATTCAGCTGGGGGAAGTTTTTGAACACGAGGCTGCGGGTGGGTTCAGCACAGGAGTGTCTGTTCAGCTGAGACACAGATGCCCATGGTTAGCACACAGCAGTTCTTAGCAATCTGCAGAGTTCTCAAGGACATCCACTTTAATGGGTAAAACTTGCAGAGGATGTTTAAGGCTTTGGGTTGGGGAGGACCCAGATGTTTGGGACGGGTAGTTTAACCTGGGAAGCACAGCGGTGTCTGAAGTACCTGCAAAAACTACTGGCTCATTTTTATCTGAGAAGTGGCAGCTTCAGAAGGGCTGTTGCCCACTGTGTTGCAGGAAGACCTTCCTTCTGGATGCAGGAGGGGAAAGGTGCTGAACCACCGCTGTGCTTTTATTGAGTTGGTGTTCAGCCTTTAGAGTGGCTGCGTACCCTGCAAACCTCCAAAGAGCCCCAGTCACAGCCCTGCTGCTGGGATGCACCGCTGTCAGACAATGCACATTTTTTTGCTTCTCAGAAAGGAAGGATTTCTTTCCAACAAATGCGTTTGTTAAGCAAATATTCAGCTGCTTTGTATATCTAATGCCATCCCAGCCCTTGCCTGCAACAACAGGATTCAGTGTGCCAGGCAAGATATAAAAATGACAGGGTTGCTGCATGTCCCCACCCACCGACACAGGAGGTGTTGTAGGATTCACCACCACATGTTTTGTTTCCTTCTCTTTCCATCAGCTGCAGAAAAGCTCCACTGACTGGAAGAAGGGCGGCCTGAAGGTCGATGTGCTGCCCCCAGAGCAGAGCTGTGAGGATGGAGAGCTCAGGCAGCCGGAGAAAGGGCTCAGCCTCCTGGTGCAACACGTGCTGGGAAAACCGCTGGACAAAACAGAGCAGATGTCCAACTGGGAGAAACGGCCGCTGCGGGAGGAACAGATCCTCTATGCAGGTCTGCTCGGGGCGCAGTTGTCCCTTAGAGGCCTTGTGTGTCTGTTGTCTGTCACCAGTAAAACCATTAAGTGGCAATGGAGGTTCGTTCCTGCGCGGAGGAGACGGCACATGTTCTGTCTGTCCTTTTGTGGACGCGGTTTTGATGGTTGAAGTTTAAACTGCTGGTGATTCATTGTTTCCCTTATGAAGGAATTCCTGCGCTTTGCAGATTCCGTCTGATGAAACATCATCTCAGTGGAAACTCCTCAGAGTAAATGAAAGGAAGAAAGTCCACTTCCTTCTGCCTCATTTCACAGCCCTTCTGGGAGACAAATACTGTGCTCATTTGTCATAGTGAAGGGCTTGTTAGAGCGGGGTTACAAGTGGGTAGACGTGGTGTCAGGGACTGTAGCACAGAATCTACTGTGGAGGCAACGGTGGCATTTAGTGCTGATTACCCCAGAGTCAGAAGTCTGAGTCTGAATCTTTTCCTGAGGCATCAAAGGACGTCCTGCTGAAGGAACCAGCCCTTTGTTCAGTTCAGCTATCCTTGGAGCTGACACAGTTCCCACAAGAGTTAATCACCAAGACTTGCAAAACTGGCTTGGAGACTTTGCTCCCATTGCAAGGAGCAGAGGCCGCATGGCAGTGCGTGTGGGCAGGAGATTGCAAACAACTCAGTTATTACTTTTTAAGATATTGCATCTACTGGGGAAGTTGCCTTCCCAGAGCTGAGGTGCCGTAATAAACTGTGGGCAAAGCACTGCTCAGGATTAATGGAGAGCAGAATGGTTTGGCTGAAGCTGTCGTACCCGGTGGCCTAAACAGGCACGCTGCAGTTTGCATTACATTGGAGCAGAAGGAACAGGGCCTCTCACTTTTTCAGCTGCTCTGCATTTAGTTTGTGATTGTGCAGTAAAAGAGTACAGGGTGTAATATTGGTAGGCTGGAGCTTCACAGGGGATGTGCAGTCAGTGGAGGTTACAAAGATGTCTCTTCACTGCATTGGGAAATCCGTTTGACTTTGAGTGAATCCAGCTGACGCTCATATTCTGCTTTTCTCAGCTTCAGATGCGTATTGCTTGCTGGAGGTCTACGAGAAACTGTGTAAGGACCCAGAAAGCTTTGGTCTGAGTTCAGACCTGACTGAGAGTCTGGTGGGAAAACCAAGTGTAAAACCCAGGGCAAAGAAGCACCTGAATAAACAGGAGGTACCGTCACCTTCTGGACAGGTTTGTAAACAGCTTCAAAGAGCTGCACGTTGCTCAAGACCCCTGTAAATCATATGTTGCTTTGTCTCTCAGTCATAATGTTAGCTATGCCTGGCATGCCTGGTTGTAGTCTGTTCTCAGGACTATTGCAGCAAATATCTTCCTTGCTCCTCCCCTTTACGGCTAAGATGTATTTCCTCCTTTGCATGCCCCAATTTGGCTTTCCCTGCAATTTTAGCTTCATTTGTCCTTGCAAAATGTTGGTGCAGATCTGTGTGGCATAATCCAGTTAACTTTGCTGGTAGAAATGCTTCTCCTTTGTTTCCTCATTGGTGTGGGTTTGAATTCTGTAGCCTAGGTGTTGCATTAGTCAGGTTTCAAAACTCTGGCTTCCTTACTTTTGCTTCCCCCTCAACCTTTCTTCCCAGCAGAGGTGCTGCAGCCTCTGATCATTTCATGGCCTCCTCTGGACCCACTCCAGCAGCCCCACGTCGTTCTTGTGCTGGGTGCCCCAGGCCTGGACGCAGTACTCCAAATGGGGCAGACACATCAAGCTTGTCCAGGTCTCTCTGGATGGCATCCCTTCTGTCTGTTCTATCATCTGCATCACTCAGCTTTGTGTCATCCACTAACTTGCTGAGAGTGCGCTCAATCCCACTGTCAGTGTCACCGATAAAGATGTTGAAGAGCACTGGTCCAAGGATGGACCCCTGGGGTCACCACTCATCACTGGCCTCCACCTGGACATAGAGCTGTTGACCACAACCCTCTGGTTGCGACCATCCAACCAGTTCCTTAGTCCACCATTCAAATTCATCTCTTTCCAGCCTAAAGATAAGGATGTGGTGTGGGACTATAGCAAAGGCCTTGCAAATCCAGGTAGATGGCATCAGATACTCTTGATCACAGCTACCTTTAAATGTGTAAATCTGCAATATCCCATTAGTCAGATAGTGAAGTGCAAAGCTCCTCAGTAGTTTCCTAATTCCTTCTGCTCTGTGTTCATGGGAATATTGTGCATTACAGCAGACCTGACTGGCTGCTGCAGGGATGGGAAAAGTAAGTACTTCAGGCTTGAATTACCTTGTGAACTCCTGGGTCATCTTTGTATTCTGCACAGTCAGATTCATTCACCAAGAGGTAGTTGGTAAAACCCGGACTGGGACTCAGAGAAGCAGACTTCTCCTGCCTGCATCCTGCCTGACTCCGACCTCTCTTTCTCAGTGTTTCCTTATCCACTGTCCTCTATTAGTGGGGCTAATGACACTGTTCTCCTTTAGAAGCCTTTTGCGTTCTGCTGGGATGAAACATGAGAAAAAAGCTACATATGGCATAGTTAGCCATTGAATAAACACAGCTAAGAGCCAGCTGCTGCTCCTCTGCATCTGTTGGAAGAGAGGCAGCACCACATGCTTAAGTATTTTCCAACTACCTCAACACTGAAGGGACAACTTGGTCCTCAGGGCTCGTCTCTGTTCATCAGGGTCCTTCCAGGAGCTGGGGACAGCCCAGCCTCTCCACACAGTGCTGCAGAGCCTTCAGGGTGTGTAGCAGCTTCTGAGAGTCCAGCATCACACAAATTGAGCCCTGGGGTCTGAACTGGTTCTCAGAGTCAGCCCAGGTGTGTCTGAATGATGCTCCACTGCGTTTCCAGGCCCAAGGCAGCTCCTGCAGAACTAATCTGAAATGCTGCAGGGATGGCACAGAACTGTAGCCCCTCATAGCTGGTGGCTGTGCCCTTCCATCATCCCCGCAGGTTCAAGTTCCTGAAGGCAGTGCTGAACCCTGGAGGCTCCTTATTAACTTCCCTTCTCTGTGCATTGTAGCAGGAGCCTCCCAGAGACAAAGTCTCTGAGTGCAGGAACTCCCCCAGCAGCAACTGGAAATAAAATAAACAGAATTCAGGCACTGCCTGTTTTTAAACTTCCAAAGATAACAAGGCCGACATGACTGCTTTGTCTACCTGTTTCTCCCCCTGTCTGTCAGATCCCCTTCCCACAGAAAACCTTGGCACATCTGTATTGATTGCAGTCTAGTTTGATAGGGGGATAGCAGTGTGGAAGCTATATTTCCCTCTGTGTAAAGCATAGAGGCCAAGGTAGCATTCCTCAAGGGAAAGGCTGCGGATCCTTGCTTTGGGTGACCAGGTGTCTGTGGGTAGATGACTAATTAGCCCCACGATGTGCTTCCTCTGCCCAGGCTGTAGGTGGTCATTGAAGAACGAACGTACAGCTGGGGATGCTGCAGGGTGTGGGGAAGCTGTAACACAGGGTAGGGGACAGCTGGGTTGGTCGTGGTGGGAGGATGCAGGGAAGCAGAACAGTCACGGTGGCCACCAGCCTTCTCTGCTGCTTACAGATCTCTTGCTTTTCTGTAGCAATGCAAAGGATCTGACAAGGAGACCCCACGTCCCCCTGCTCCCATCTCCCCAAAAGAGTTCAGCGTGGTCTGTGACAACATGCTGCAAGGCCTTGGGCGCTATCTCCGCTGCCTTGGTGTGGACGTCCGGATGCTGGAGAATGAGGATGACCATAGAAAAGCTGCTGAGGTCAGTGTGCGTGTGTGTTTATAGCTCCCATCTGCACTCCTTGGAGCAGCTCACTGAATTACCAGTTAGTCGCTTGCAGGAGCTGCAAGTGCAAGTGCTGAGCCCCAGCTCTCTGGTTCAGCCCAAGAAGCTGCACTGTGTGGCAGCTGGGATGTGGCACTCCCTGCAGGAGCGTGTGGGCTTGGTGCTCCATTTCCAGGAGGAAGCAAGCAGAGTGTGCTGTGAACTCAAATCTTGTACAAGTCTGAGTCTAAGACTCCAGATTAGTCTTATAGGGAAGGTATTTGTCTGCCTTGTGCCTGGGTCGATCAAGAAGGAACACAATCAAAAGGTGAGTGTTCATTGTGAATGGAAACGTTTCTGTAATGGAGCGCAGTGTGACTTCTAGCTGGCTGCCAGTTGTGAAATGTCTCAGATCAGCCACAAACTGCAGTGACGTGTTTGGGTAAGGAAGAGTCTCTAGCGTGCGTGGGGACAACGAACATTGATCTGGACTCCCGTAACTACTTTGACCCTCTGCCTTTCAGAGCAGAGACGCCTTCTTCATGTCAGGCATATTTCTACTGTGCCAGAAATGGAGATATCCAGCCCACACAGTGTGCTGCTATCAAATGTGTGCTGATCACCCGGCCTGGTGCACAGGATGTTTCCTCTTCAGACGTCTCTTGGCCTGAATGCTGGGCAAGCTCTAACTTCTGCACAAATAATTAATATCTTGTCTCTGCCAAAACTGCACAAGTTTAAACAAACTGGTTCTCACTGCCTGCCCCCAGAGCCCCGTCTCCGCTTCTCATCCTGATACCTTATCGTGCTACGGACAGGATGTTTTACATTGCTTTCTCTATGGTGACCACACAAACATCCTGTCACTATCAAAAGCCCTTGGAGTGTTACCGTACTGTAGAGCCTTTGATCTGTGCTTGGATAATCAAAGATAAAAACAGGCTCCTCCCATCCTGCTTTATATCTAGCAGTCTTGGGTTAATAAATGGTGCGTGTTGACCACTGTATGCTCAAAAAGCAGCAAATGTTTTTGCAAAGGCCAGGATATAAGCTTGGGTCCTGGTCACCAAACACAGGACAGGCAGTTTGGGTATTGTCCTGCACGGTCTCTAAGTAGTGCTGCAGGGAACACAAGTGTGCATGGGGCTGGTCTTTGTTCCTCATTGAAGTCATTTCATGAAAGATTTATCAGCCATGTAGCACATCTCCTTGCACCAAAGCTGCTGAACAGCCTGACATCTGCTCCGTGTTGTTCTCATAACTGAGCAGAGGGATACTCTGAAAAACTGTTGTCTAACATAGAAGTGCACGTGGAGCAAAGGTGTGGAATTGAGTTCCTCCACGTGGAAATAAGTGGCACCCACTGACATTCATCTGAGCTTGTGAGCAGTGATGGAAACCAAACAGTGGATGTGAGCACAGTGGGGGCTGGGTGCGGCGTTTCAAGGCAGTGGCAGTGGGTCACCTCCACATGCTTCACTGGCACATGATTCTCTAAGTGTGGCATACAGGCTCTTGTTCACTTCTGGTGAGAACATGGAGCTAATGGTGGTTGTCAGGAAATAGATTTTGTAGCTGAGAATTTGCTGTGTCAAGTGGTGTTATTGCGCTCTTTGTATCTGCTGTATCTTCCATGATAATCCATAGGAAGCCTTACTTTTGGACCTGCCTGGATGGTGAAACCGAGCCCAGTGCCCTTTCTGCAGCTCCTGGCACAGCCCCTGACACAGACCCCAGCACACAGCTCACATCCTCCTGCTCTTCTGTCGGTGGCTGCAGGCATCCAGCTCCCAGACGGTCCCAGTGCTGAATGTCATTATTTCTTTCAGGGGAAGAGAAGAAATTGTGCTCCTTCCTCCATCCTGCACCTTCTGTGGGTCGCAGTCAGATCTGCTCTCACGTGCATTTTCTGGCTCTGCCTTCTCCCACTGATTGTTCCAGAAGCAGAAAAACATGCTGGAAGAGTCACTGCTGTTCTCCTTTTTATTTGGTGTTCTTTGCTGATCTCTGCAGAGCCATTAAGATAAGGGGATTTATCAAGCTTGAACTAATTAACCCTGGATGCAGGAAGTCAGAGTGGAGCGTTCAGCTGTGAAATCCTCAGATTATCCTGAAGCACACACGGCTCTGAAGGAATTTCGTATCTCCCTTCCCGTGTTGGCGAATCACTGTGCTGGAGTTCTGCCTTCTTCTTACTGGACTTCTCTTGCTGACGTGCCTTGAGGGCGATTTGTCGGCAGGGCCGTTCTGTAAGCTGGGCTGCTTGTAGCAGCGCTGTGTGCGGCAAGGGCTGTCTCTGCTCCAAGGTTCCTGTTCCTAGAGGATTTTTTCCTTTACGTGTGAGAGAGGGTTGATTTTGAAAGAAATACAGCAATTTTGCCTGTAGGAAGATGCTTTAGAAGTTGTTGCCAATTGCCTTCTCAGTGCAGAATCAGCAGCCAATGCAGTGACTTCATAGAAGAAAGGAGTAAAGAGGCTACCTGAAAGGTCAGGATGGGAACAAAATGGTTGCTGCTTTTACTGCAAGGAGAGTTCGTGCCTTGGGAGCATTCTCGCCCTGGTTTCGTGTTGCTGTGGGTCAGGTGGCTCTTAAGAGATGAGCTGTCCAAGGGCAGTTTGTAAAACCTCAGCCTGTTATTTGTTGGTGTTCCCTGGCTGTACTCGGTGCTGTCAGACTGCCTGGGAAGTGCATCAAGGCTCAGATCCCCAAGGCATCTCTCTGCCAGGGTTACACGGTGATCCAGAGAGAGCTTCTGAGGCAGATCCAGAAGGGAGACCTCCGTGACACACATCTGGAAATAGTAAAAACACGAGAATTCCAGCAGAATGGGAGCCAGAGGAGAGAAGACCTCGTGCCTACCTCCAAGGGCCAAGCTCTTGTCAGCACCAGCAGAGCAGAAGCGCTGGTTCACATGGGAACCCTTCTGCTCCTATGGAGGTGAAATGATTCCTCCGTTAGAGGAGAGGATGAAGGGGTGGGAGGGGGCGATGTCGTTCATCATACAAGGATCAGATGCACTTTCATCTCTGTGAAGAACTGCAGTTCCAGTTCTTGGCACTGAACCATCTGAACCTTCCTCTTACTCTATTGCCAAGGTTGCGAGTGTGGACAATGAGATCCCTGGCCATTCAGTGCAGATCTTGCCCCTGAAGGACCAGGCCTCTGAGAAAAGCACAGCATTGCAACCAGGGAGGGACGAGCTCTCACGGGGATGTTCTTGATGGCCTCAATAGGATGCGGAGTTTTGTATGTCTGCCCACGGGCTGCTGGGAGAACAGCACCATCCTATCTCTGAGGGGTGCAGTGAGTGCAGTTCTGTGGATGTCTGTGAGGATCACCGATGTGTACAGTGGGATTGTGGTGTTTTTGTTGGGATTGCCTGCAGGGACTGTCTTTCTCACCTGTGTATTTCTATGGGAGCAGAACTGATTGCTTCTTTGTGAGCCACACCGAGGGAACAGGAGTGGTGAAGGCAATAAGGGAAAAAAAGAGAGAAAACCGTTTTGGTTGGATTATTTCAAGGTGGATCCGTTCCCTGCACCATCTGCAATGCAGATGGACAAGTAGCTGTTCCAGCACATGTGAGACAGGCAGGGGCTGGCAGGGAGGGGATGTGCACTGAGCAATCTGTACCTGAAGCTGCTGTTGTCAGAAGCATCTCGCTGGACCGAACCCAGATCCTCTTGGCCGGCTGCACGGCCACGTGCAGAGAAAGAGCCCACGTCACCAGTTGGTTGTACTCTCTGTTTTGACTGAGTCCAGTATCAGCTTCAGTCCACATTCCTTATGATTTGTACTGTTGTGTTTTTTTTTTTCAGATTGCCAGACAGGAGGGAAGGGTCATTTTAACCTCTGGACTCCCATATCAGACTGTAAGTGTTCAGAGCTTTGGGCATTCCTATGGTGTTGTGCTGTTGCACGATGTGGGATGAGCAGAGTGGGGGAGAGGAGCAGTCTGATGAGGAAGCAGCTGATGTTTCCTGCACTAAGAACTCTGTACAGGGTCCTGTGAAGCTTGCTGAATGGCCAAAGGTTGGGCTGAGAAGTCTTCTAGACACAGCACAGCATGGGAGGGGAGTGCAGCTGACCTCCATTAGGAGACTACAAAGATAAAAAGCCAAACCCAGCAATCTCAGAACGAGGTGTTTCTGTTTGGCCCCCTGACAGGTGAAAGGCAGCTCCGTTCCATGCCTTTTATCACAGAGGTTCTTTTTACTGCCTGGCTCCTCACTGACAGTTTCAACACTTAGAGACTTTTCTTCTGGTTTGGAAGGGAGAGAATGGAAGCCACCAAGTATGAGTCCTGGTGGAGGCTGTGAAGGCTTTTTGTTTCTATAGATACACACACACACAGAATAGAAACCAAGAAAGCCAAACCCAGCCTTGATGTTCAGAGCCCTCCATGAGACACTTCCAAACAGCATCGATGGGAATATATCAGACCTGTCATTGGTTACCTGCCTGCTGCAGGTCTGTTGTGGTTTGTTATTACTCAAACATTCATTTGGAAACTGCTCTGTTATTACACACGTGAGCCAGGGCACAGGGCTTTTTTTGCTGCAAACTACTGATAGAAGAGTTCCCAACTACTCTGACAGTTACTCAGAGTATTTGCAGGGCTTAGGTGGTTAATTTCCTAGACAGAAGCTGAGTGCTCCCCCCAAGACACGATGCTGAGAGCTGATTGCAGCTGTGCTGTGCTGCAGGCTTCTGGCCTGATGCAGCAGGTAATTCAGAGTCCAGCATGATCTTACTTGGCCAACTTCAGTTTCCGAGTAGGAATTGCAAAAGGAAAGTAGCTGTTTTGCAGTGTACAGGCCTGCCCTGGGAAGCATCTGGTCCCTTTGCTCCTTGCCTTTGTGTGCCCTGCACTCAGACAGGATGGCTCTGCTGGGCTCCTTTACACATGTGTAAGACGTGGCTGAGCCCAGCCTGCTGTCAGCGCTCATCATGCTCATAAAGAAGTGTCTGAGCACTTCCCAGTGTGATCCAGCCCCGTTTCACGTGTGATCAAACTCAGCTTCCAATGTCATTTGTAATTAAAACCAAACTGAGCCTATGAGGAAACAAAAGCCCCAAGAGATGGGGATGCACGGAGCGCCTCATTTCTTTTGGTGTGTGCCTTGTGTCTGCAGCTGCAGTCCCAGGTCGGGGAAGGAAGGTGCTTCTCGGTGAACTGCTCCGGGAAGGCGAAGGAGCAGGCGCTGCAGGTGCTGCAGCACTTCAACGTTCGCGTGACGCTGGCCGACATCTTCAGCCGCTGCCAGGTATGTCGGGTGCTGCCCATCGTGGCCGTGTCACCCAGCGGGCGCTGCCTCTGCACGGGGGGGGGTTGCACTCGTGGCTGCTGGTTCCCAAGGCTGCTGCTTAAACTTTGGTAACGCTGTGCAGAGCTGTGAGTTTTGAGCCCGCTGACGTCCAGCAGAGGTGCTGTGAGGTCAGGAGAGCAGAGGCACCGCACCTGCAACTCGCTGCAGGCTGCTGCTTTGCCTTTCCAATTCTCGGTGCTTGGCATGCGTTCTGCCATTGGCCGTCACTGTTACGTTCTCTTTGTTCCCGTGTTCTCTGTCTTGGACACACGCTGTTTTAATTATAAACCGTGTTTAATTATGGCTCTGTGATCCTGATAACACTTAATTACTTTAATAGAAGGACTTTTTGGGGCCATTTTATTTCAGAAGCGATTAGGTTAATTCATGTCCATGCTAGTTGATGACTCCAGATTGCGTTTGGCACCGAATATCTGCAGGTTGTTTTTAAGAAATTTTAATTGTTCGCTCAAATCTCCATCCCTTCCAGTTTCCCTCTTGTATTTGTTACAGTAACACGCTGCAACCCATCCCTTCAAAACCTGTAGTGTAAACCAAATCGCGACCTCCCCATCTCTCACCTTATAAGCATTCAGAGAGAGAAAAAGAAGCATCTGCAAAGCTCTCTGCTAGGAGTAAATAAGCCAGTAATTCCTGGCTCCGTGCCTCTCGGTCACACCAGCAGGGTCTCCTGGTCCAGTGCAGTGCACGTGTTCTGTAGGAGCAGCAGTGACTCCCGGGCAGAGAGCACTATGTAGAACTCTGCACGGACCTGGTGCTGGTCACTGAAACCATATCTGTACCCTGCAGCAAAAGTGAGAGTTGTCCACCTGTGCAGGTTGTCTGTAAGATGAGAATGATGGACCAGCACGTAGATGGGATCAACACAACGTGGGCTGATGGGCTGATCCTGCTGCAAGATAAATGTGTGTGCTCAGATGTCAGACAGTGCATGCAGTCGTGTGGTTTTATTGCTCCGGGAACAGATCTCAGTTGTTACATAGAGACCTGCTGGCTTTTTTGCTGTTTAGTGTGTGGACTCCTTGACTCTGAGCTCCCGTGACGTGTGAGTGCTCCTCCTGGGGGTTGCTGAAGTGCCACAAAAATCCGCTGCAGAAGGCTGCGATGTCTGTAATAAACGCAGAAGGCTGCGCAGCATCCAGCCTGAATCCAACCCCTTGTGCATGGTCTGGAGTCTGGAACCGCTTAACTGTGCAGCATTTTCAGTACGTGCTGTCTTAGTTTACAGTATAAATAGGGGTAATCAATCTGGCGAGGAGTATATACGGAGTGTTCTCTTACTTCCCGGAGAAATGCCTTCCTTGTAAATTGTGATGGTAGAACAGCTGCATGTTTTATACTGCTAGGCATGGGAAGATGCTATTATTTGTCAAACTGCGCTGTGTTCTGAATCATGTATTTGCCTGCATTTAAGGCTTTGGCGTTTCAGGGCTGATTTTGTTCAGCTGTCCTCTGCAGACCGTGCAGGTTTCATTGCCATGATGCTGTTGCCCTGGGGGTGAGTCCTGTGGTGCACAGCTGTCTCCATGCAGACACCAGCCCTGTGCAGTGTGCGGGGAGAGCTGGGGTCAGGGGGCTGAGCGGGATCAGGGCGCTGCTGCCTAATTGCTGCCTGAAAAAATGGCAGATTTCTGCTTTTTAAAATGAGGACAGGGGCTCCTGTTCCTCCCCCACCGTCCCTGTTCTGGTCTCTAACCAGGTTACAGACCTCAGGGCTTGAGTTCTGCCACCTCCTCGCAGAGATGTGCATTGCTAATGGCTGACTGGGACCTGGGGCTGGCCCTGGAGCAGGGGAGGGCAGCGAGCAGGACTGCCTTGCAGGAGCAACGAGCACGAGGTGCCCGGGCCAAGGCTCATGGCCAAGGGGTAGCACAGCTCTGCTCACCAGTGCTGGAGGTCCATTAACAGCTGCAGTCACCTCACATAGATAAGGGTTTGCATGTGTCACAGGAAGCAATGTAGCATCCTGCCTCTCTCTGTCTCGTGGAGCAAGGGCTTGTTTTGTCTCTTGAGCTTCTCCTGCAAATGATTGGAGTGAATATGTCAGCAAATGTTATCACTGTAACAATTAGTGCACGTAGTGCAGAGCGGATGGTAAAAATAGGTCTCAATTCAAAGCTGTAGCCAGGATTGCTGTAAAATACATTTCCTGTGTCAGGTCCCTCCGTGGGGATGGATGATGTCCATTCTGCAGATACAGAGAGCAGAACGGCTTTGTGACTCTGCCAGAACACCACCATGTTCTGCTAGCACGATGCCAAATGCCAGTTACCTGCATCTGACTTCTCTCAGCAAGTGCAAGGAGAAGTTTACCCTTGTGCTTCCCACCACCTCTGCCATCCTCAACACGAGTGCTCTGCTCAAAAGCTCCAGGAGCAGAGGTGGCACCAGCAGGGCCCTTGGCGGCACAGAGGAGGTTCTCAGCATCCTGCTTTTGAGAAAGGATCAGTGTTTGCTAACGAAGGTGTCCACGAGGACGGCTGTGTTTTGGGTGCAGACGGGACAGCTGGGTTCTTTTACCTGGGTTTGACGTCTGGCGCTCTCACCGCTCTGTCTGTGCTCAGGCTCTGGGAAACAAACGTGCTGTCTGCAGACATGGCCCGCATCACGGACTCTCCTTCTTCCATCTTGCTTTCTGTGCTGCCTCGCCGAGTGGGGCAGGCTGCATCTGCTGAGCCCGAATTTGGGCAGTGCCTCTGTTTGCTGCCCCACCTCACAGTGAGCCGCAGCCACCGAAGGACTTGTTTCCTTGGGCTGAGGTTTGGCACAGCTCCGGCTGCCGGTGCCACTGAGGCAGCATTTCTGCAAGAACAGCACGGATGTGGAAGGGCTGGGAGCAGTGAGCAGTGCTGCTCCGTGCAGGCTGAAATCAGGTTAGAACTGTTTATCGCAGGAGCAATAAACAGTGTGAGTTGTTGGCTGTAATTCTTTATATCACCAGCGTTTGTCACGGAGGTTCAAGGAGAAAGCAGTGCGTGCAGTGTTGGACAGGCCGATAAATCCTTCCTGGTACAGAAGAGCCCGTGGTTAAAGGTTTATAACTGCTCCAGGCCTTGCTGGTTCACGGCGCCAAAGGGAGATTCTGAGCCAGGGCGGCCCGTCTGCCTCCCCATCAGCTTGAGCGTGTAGCAGCTACCTACCTGAGCACTGAGCTCATCCCCTACCCTGGGCATGGGAGCAGCAGGGTTGCCTTAGTGCTGACCCTACGGCTGCTCCTACTCCAGTGCAGGGGCCGCTCCAAGCGATGATGCCCAATGCAATGGGATCTGCACCTACAGTGCAGTGGGGTTTGCACCTCCATGAGGTTTGGAGGCTTTCCTGCAAGCAGAAATGATTGCTGTTGTATCCCCTGCAAAAACAAGTGTGTGGGGAACAAAACACTTCAGGCTCCAAGTGCCGTTTCGGCAGCTGGGCAGCCCTGTGTTTGTTATCCAGTTATCTGCAAATTCAAACAGGTTCGTCTCTTTCACTTCGCTGAACGCTCTGATCCTAAATAAGCAAATGACATCACCTGTTCTGATGTCCTGTTTAACTTATGACCTCAGCCCGCAGGATGTGAGAGATAACTGCTTTAGTTCATTGTCCGGAGATCTGATATGTTTTCTCTCTCCCCCTTCCCTGCTCTTTCAGTTCCGCAGCCGCTCGCCCCGTCCCTTTGGAGAGCTTTGGGGAGGTGTTTGCATGGGATCAGGAGTAGGTGGAATGGGGGGGGGAGAGGAAACCACCATTTATTTTTTTCAAACGAGGTGCAAAAGTGTTATAACAGTTACAGCAAAGGTTGCTGTTTTTTGTGGTTAAGGTAACGAATTTCAGTGCTGCAAAGCTCATCATGTGCAAACTGATTTACGCAGCGCGCCTCATACGGAGCAATCCGTCTAGCAGGGACAAAGAGCGAGTCCTTATGATTAGATGAGGAACTCGGTGCTCGGGGCACTTTGCGAGAACCTTTGAAGCCAGCCTGGGAACGCCGGCAATATTAGCCGATAATTAGTAATATAGATCCCTCAAGCTGTTGTTTAGGTTGAAAATGTGCACGTCTCTCATGAGCCTCTGTCACACCAATCTGATCAGCAGGCTTTTCTGTTCCTTTTATGTGGGTTGCTCTGTTGGTCCAGATGATGATGAGAACTCCCAGACATCATCTTTCTCACTAACTTGTGAGCCAGCAGCTATCTCCCTGCTCTGTCATGCTGTGGAAGTGGGTCCGGGGCAGTTTTGCTTTGTGGTCACCTTTCTTGGCCCGGACAACAGTCATTTCATTCTTCTCAATGTTACAGTTGTGCTTCCCGTGCACCAGGGAAATAGAATTTAAAGGCTACGTATTTCAAAAACTGTTTCTGCCCTAAAAGACAGTGAGAGATTCGTGTCAGGAGCTGCTCAGGACAAAAAGCATCTGCAGCCAAAATGGGAGCAAGGTGTGCTCAAGGAATTTGGAGAATGCCCCTGCTCAGATCCCTGCTTTCAGCTTCAAGGTGCCCTTTGCTGGCAGAACGTGCTGTCCCTGCTGGCTCCCTGTCTGCCCCATCTCCTTGGAAGGGGTGCGTTGCCGTCGGAGTGAAGAACTCCATGCACTGCATTCTGTAGGCCTGGGAATGCTGAGGAAGAGAATATGGTTCCTAAACCCACTGTGGTTTCATAGAAGGTTCATCCCTAGGATGTGATTTGTCAGCACCTACAGGTCAGGAGAACTGTGGATAACAGCACCTGTGGGCTCCCCAGATGTGCGAGCTGCTCCCCAGCCCTTAACCTGAAACGAAATCAGCCCTGTGCTACCCACAACGTGGGCTGTGATTTCTTGGTTCAGAGTGTGATTGTTCAACACAAAGGGTGAGGCCCTCTTAATCTTTTTGTTTATCCTGGGCTTGGCAATTTAGATGTAATCTACGACTTGCGCTGCTTAGATTCTGGCCGGGAAGCACAGCTGGTATTATTCTGCCTCTACAGACATTGTTGAAGGAGTGAATTGATCTCAAAAGGTTCTTGTCCCTGGGCCCGTCTGTCTGTGAGCACTCAGTGGTGAATGCCCAGCCCTGCGACGGCAGCGCTGCACTCAGACGGATGCGGCTCTTTCTGTTTGGAGAGGCTCTACGTGACGGCCGTCCGGCGGCTCCGGGGCTGGTGATCATTTGTCGTAGCAAACCGTGCTCCTTGCGAGCCTTGAGATTTCCATTTGCTGACCTCTGGGGCTTCATAACTGATAGCGAGAGCTGCAGCAAGCAGTCAGCATTGCGGGCAGGACGGGGTGGGCTCAGCAGGGCCAGCTGCTCACCCCGCATGCCCCCAACCTGCAGATACCCAGCAGCCCCCCAGCCTTCACTGCCAGGAATTACACAGCTTTGGTGGGAAGGGATGGATGTAGCCGTGCTGTGCTGATGGTAGAAGGGGGCTGTGCGGAGCAGGTTGCAGGGGGTGACCGCTGTGTGCAAAGCAGGGTGAGGAACCTGCACTCCCCTGAGAGAGCACACAAGTGCAGCAGCACGAGTCCTGCACAGCTCGCAGCCTGCGGCTTGCCTGGCTCTGTGTTCTCATGTGTAAAGCTCAGAGCCCCCTGAAAGCAAGGCTCGGCTGGGCCTAATTCTGCAGCGAGCCTGGACAGCAGCGCCTGGTTCCCACAGACTGTACACTTCCCTGCCAAGATTTCAGTATCTTCAGAAATTCAGCGGAGCATGAAGGTCACAGCAAGGGAAGAATGACAGCCTGAGACTTTTTTCCCCTTGCAGCAGCGAGGAGCAGACTGTTGTCTCTCTCTCTCGCATGTTGACTGTTTTCATAGGGTTAGCGTGAAAGTTTATGTTTTACACAGACCAGTGGAAGTCAGATATGGGAATGCAGCAGATCAGCTGTGTTTCTTCAAGGAAGACGGTCTCGTGTTGCAGACTTGCTTTCTCAGTGTCTGCAAAGGTTTGATTTCCAGTGAAATTTCCTTTACAGCTCTTTGTCTGCAGGCTTTTTGTGGACGTATGTGAGGCTGCACCCGAGGTTTGGGGCTGTGTATTTATTTCCTTTCCCTCTTTTTGCTTGTAAAGCTGCAGGCGAATGTTAAACTTCAGTGGGAAGCGAGCTGTTAATTTTTCACAGTGTTATGTTTTACGCTGCTCAAAACGATGATGCCAGGCGAGCTATTAGAGGTCAAACCTCAGCTGACAGTGAGTGTTTTCTTTTGAGGAAATCAGCCTTGTTCTGGGAACCGGCCTTGTTCTCCTGTGCTAAGTGCAAGAAAGGTACAAATGTCTGTTTTTTCCTGGAGGGCAACACCAGTGAAATAATGCTGGTTTTAGCTGGCAGAAGTGGAACAAGCAAACAAGGATTGGCAGTGAAAACAGCACTTGTATTTAGGCTAGCATAGAAGGAACGATGCAGTACAGAGCAAACACCCCTTCTTGCACTTCTGTGTGAGACGTTTTCTTCCTCGTGTGGATTTGGATGGATCGGGAGGTGCGTCGGTCAGCAGTGCTGCTGGTGGCACTGGGAGGAAGCAATGGGAGGAAGCAATGGGGGGAAGCAATGGGAAGAAGCAATGGGAAGAAGCAATGGGAGGTCAGCTGGTGGCAGTGATGGAGTGACTGCAGGGAGAGTGCGGGACTCTGGAGAAGGCACTGACACAGCTACAACTCCCAAGCGTCCCAAAGAAACCGTCCCCATGTTTTCCCTCAAATGTCATGAGAAAACAAGAGATTTGTAGCCAATTTAAGTTCTGTTGGTTTCCAGTCCCCTGTGCCTCCTGAGGTCAGAGTTCAGTGTATTGACTGTGTCAAGAAGTCAGAATTCCCATGTTTTATACACTGTGGAGTTTCTCCTCCTTTTTGACATGGGTGCCCTTATCATGCTCGTTGTTTGTGTCGTGGTGAGGATTGGGTGTCCAGCTCTTGGTGTGTGAGCGGCTGTATATTTGTACTGCTGGGTTCTCAGGATAACGATCCTACACGTAGACCAGCAGCACAATTAATGGTTCCTGTGGTTTGAGATATCTCATACCTTAAAAGTGAGATAATGTCAAAGTTCTTGTTTTCACAGTGGAGTAACCAGCTTCATTAGTGGTTTGGGTGAAGTAGATTGATTTGAACTCATCCAGAAAGCCTCCAGGGCTTTATTTTCACCTTGTCGGTCAAGGAGATTGAATAGTAGTGGACGGGAGCCCTTCTTGAAGCATTTTGATGTGGGCCATCTTATAGCACATGCAGTATCCCTGTAAAGGCTTCCCAGCCAGATGCTGGTTTCGATTCAGTCATTTATAAGAATCTCGGGGTACATTCATCTCATTATTCCCCCAGGAAAGCAATAGAAGCCATCTGATGGCACCAAGGGCTTTGTAGGGAGCGTACCTGGGTGGGTGCTGATCCGGAAAACAGTCTCCTTACAGCACAAATAGAACCCCAACACACTCTGCCTTCCTGGCAGTGGCAGTGGCAGCTCAGAGGGAGAACAGCAGCTCAGGGGTTTTAGCACAGGTGGGAGCAGAGCATTCAGGGCGCAGTTCTTGTGAGTCACTGTGCTTTTTCTGGAGAAGCAGATTTAGATGATTGACCTCACCTCAAAAGCAGTGAATTGTCATGGACAGACCACTAGTGTCTGCAGCTATTCAGTTTTGAATTTAACTGCGTAAATTCATGGACTTTAAAAAAGGGGAGATCGTGGAGCTGGGTCACGCAGGAGGAAATGAGCTGGTGGTTGGGAAGAGGAAGCTGGTGACAGAGGAGTCAGATGAGGAACATGGTTCCCTACTAACAGGGTCATGTGAATGGCTGCTTGGTGACAGGACAGAGTGATCGATGTGCAAGGATAATAGGTCACCAGGGAGTCAGCATGAAAGCTGAAGCCTCGCGGAATGTGTAGGACACAGTAGACAAGAAAGTTAAAAAGACATCAAGTGAAGCCCAAGCACTTCTTGCACTGCAGCCTGGCTCACAGCTCCAATTAGCTTGCTTCCCTTGGCTTACCTTGCACACTGCAGGTATGTGAGTTGGGCACTTGATGGTGATCACGGGTCCCTTTGAGCTGACACGGGGCTGAGCTCCTGCTCTCAGGATTGAGCCCATCCCTGGGCTCTGCTCACCCTGGCTGCCTTCTCCGGAGCGGGGCTGCCTGGGATCAGCAGCATTTTGTGGCATTTACTGGAGAGCTCAGATTACCCCAGTGAAAATAATCGGTTATGCAAAGTTACGCTGTTTAGATTGGGTTTCTTCTGTGCGGCCAGCGAGGTGTGAAAGTCAATCTACTCTGCAAACCCTGAGGGCACTTTCTCTGCGCTGGCTCTGTAGGATCCCTCTGGGGTTCTGCTGTCATAAGAGAAAAGCCAGGCGAGTTCCCTTCAAAGGAACGCAGGTGGTTGGGGCTGAGCTGTGGGGAGGGGATGAGGTGCAGGGCCTGCAGGCGGTGGGCTGTATCCACAAGGGCTGCAGGTGTGCAGCCTGGCTGTCTGCAGCGCCCTGGCTGCTCTGCTTCACAGACCCATCGTGGCATCCCATGCGTTAAGCAACAGCGTGCTTAGGAAGTTCTCATCGCTAGGAGGAGGCCTTCCTGCAGCAGGAATGTTTGGTGATGTCCATCTCTTTGCATCATCACATTCCTTGTCTGCCCAGCACCCCACAGATTTGGGAACAGGAGCAGGAAGGTCCCCATGGAACCTCCCCGTGCATCCCAACTGTGGGTGCTGCTGCCCGGAGGGATGCCATGGCCCAGCTTTGGGCAGGTGCTGATGGCACTGAGCACACTGTAAGCACGAGGGACGGTCCGAGGGCTGCTGCCTTGCCCGGGTACTGCAGACGCTGTGTAACCCAGCCGTGACAGCAGCACATGCATATTGAAATCGGCATCAATTTATGCTGCTGCTGCTCTGAGACTTAGCGCGGTATCATTCATATTCAGCTGCAGTGCCAAAAGCAATACTCGGCTGCTTTCTTATTTCTTAATGAAAAATACCTCTTTAGGGTTTCTTTGAAGTCCCCACCCCTGAAAATCCCCCCTATATTGTCATCATTGTTACTGTTAACAGCCCCTGCCAGTACCGGGAGCCTTTCCTGACAGATATCTCCGCGGGGCTTTGTGGAGCGCTGCGATTCAGCCCTCCGCTGTAGACAGCTCTAAATGGCTAATGACGGACCTCCCGGGGGAGCCCTGCCAGACTCTCAAAGACCTCCCAGGTTTGGCAGTGGCAGGGTGTCCTTTCCCTGGGGCCAGCGCAGGAGGAATGCACGCCGTCAGATTCTCCTACCTAAGCTGCAGCAGCCTGCTTGTTTTTGCAGTTGCAAAGACTCATCCATGCGTACTGAGCCGGTTGCTTAGCAGAGGAGGGATGGCTGTGTCAGTAGAGGACGTGGAATAAAAAGGCTAAACCTCCAGAGGAAAAAGTACCCGCTGGTGGAGGTGTTACTGCGTTTCAGCATTGGAAATGCCCTTGTTTGGAAGCAGCAGAAAAATCTAGAATTACAGAACGAGTCGTTTCAGTTGGAAGGGACCTTAAAGACCATCCAGTCCGACTGCCTGCAGTGAACGGGGGCATCGCAGCTCCATCACTGCGCACAGCCTGGGCTGAAAGGCTTTGGAAAGTGTGAGACAGTGGTTTTAATGGGAGAAAGGTGGGGATGGGGATGGTGTCTGACTGCGCCGGGCACCTGCATGCTATTTTCCAGAGGGACAGAAGAACACCCGAGGAGCAGCGAGGGCCAGTTGGGAACACATCCCAGACCAGATTCTGCCCGCAATCTCAGGAGCGTTGGGTCGGTGCAGGCTGGCACAGCAGCAGCCAACGCTGAGTGTCCCCATTAATTCATAGTGCGAAAGGCTCTTCTCAGAGATTCACCGATGAATTCTGGTGAGGCTGCTGGAATTGGTTCTTTCCTTGCACTGGTGCTGCCAAATGCAGTGAAGCCTTTTCCCTTTCTAAAATAATCAAAATTAATGCTTTCTGGTTTGTATTAAAATAATCTCTGGGTTTTTCCCTGGTGGGGCAGCCGCTGTCTCTCAGTGATTCTGTGCCTTTAAGTGAGCTGCTGTTACACAGAATGGTTGAAGCTTCATTTAGCCCGAATGAAAAACGTAATGTGTGTTGCTGAAGAGAGGAAACTGGTAGTGGATGATTTACTTGGCATGCCCTGCAGCAAGGAGGGTATAAATGAAGCAGGGGAACACTGAGAGTGCTGAGACCTGAACCAGAGGAAATGCACGAAGCCTTGGGGCGGCCTCATGGAAATTCCTGCTGTGAGACTTCACTCATCTTGTCAGGAGGGGTGAAGATCCAAGTGAGGCCAGCCTAGAAATGCACAAGCCTCTGGATAATGCATGTGAGCATAGAGTTACCCAGGGCTGAAGGTTCCCTGGCTCTGTGCTGCGGTGCCCAGGGCCGATGCCCACTTGTCCGAACGGCTGCACTCTGCCTCCATCCCTGTGCCAAAGCTGCCTCTACTTAAGTGCCTGTAGAAACCAATGTGTTTCTGCTTGGGGCGCCCTCGGGTGCTGGCAGCACGCAGTCCTGCACGTGGCCATGAGTGCAGAGCATTGCGGCTGTGCTGCTGCAGGGGGACAGCAACCCCTGAGCAGAAGCAGAGCAGCAGGAGGGGTCGCCGAGCTGTGCCCTTCTCAGTGGGGCTGGTTCCCGACGTGAGGCCGTGTGGGCATATGTTCAGTGTGACGGTGTCAGAAACTGATGCAGAGACTGTCAAGACCAAATTCCTGCGCTATTTCTAGAGCTTGAGGTTTTGTCCTCTGTGCTCGCATTCAGCTCTAGGATTCGTTTTCCCCTTTCACACTAATGGATTTGCGATAGCGCCGTCATGAACTGACAGCTGCTTATCACTGGGTCTGATTCCTGAGCTCTTGGCTTCTCCGAGCAGCTATTTTGCAGTGTTTGCACAGTGAGATGCCCAGACGCACGGAACATCTGTGCAACTCCGGCTGCTGAAGTCTCCTGAGCTTCATTCGAAATACCAGATTAATTGATTTACTTAGATTCATAAACAGCAGTGGAGAGCGGGAGGCTCTGACCCAGTGAGAAACTGCGGATGTGGCTCTGAGCAGCAGGCTAATGAAGATGAAAAACCTCCCCTGTCCGGAGTAATCCAAACACAGCCTTACATATCGCTCTGTTGGCCCAAGTGCAGCTGTTTGTCTTTTCAGTAATCCGAAGCCAGCGCGGTGCCCTGGATGCAGAGGGGCTGGTGGCAGAGGGGACGGCCAGGAGGGCAGCGGTGCCCTGGGTGCAGCCGCAGAGCTGGCTTGGTGGCAGCAGTGCCACCTCTGCCCGGGGCTGTGCTGCCATGGCAGAGCCCGGCGCAGCCAGGAGCCCGGCGTCTTCCCTTCGGAGGGAAGCTGGAAAGCCATCCTTGTGTTTAAAGTTCCCATGGCTGCAGTTTGAATTTGGCACGCAGTTGGCCACGGGGTTATCTGAGGTCATGTACTCAAATAGTTGTAGATAAAACAAGGGCCTGTTTGGATTGGAAATCTCCAGAGGGCTTTTCCTTTGCGCGAGGGTAATGATATTGCAGGAGGACAGGAGCCAAAATAAAGATTCGGCTCCGTATGCAGTAGCTCAGTAAAATAAAATGAGCAGTGGGAAAAAAAAAAAAAAAAGAAAAAAGAAAGAAAAGAATGGGGGGAGGTGGAAAAGGACTGATTTTGTGACGTTATGTTCTGGAGGTGCTGTGAGATGGAGGAACTGCAGCCAAGGGAGTCCTGCGGAGCCGCACATCCAGCGCAGCGGATCAGCCCCGCTCCCACCTGCACCGCACTGCGCTGCACCGGCAGGAGCAGCTCTGCTGCCAACGGGTGCTTCCAGAAACCACTACCAGCCAGGGCAGCTGTAAAGAGGGGGAAATGAATGGGTTCTGAAAGTTAAAGAGGGAATCGGATTCTGTTAGACTCTTTCATGGGCCCTTGGGCCTTTATGGGAAACGATTTACTCTCCACTTAATGGAGGACTGCAGAGCAGAGCACATTTGGACGAGAAATGTGATTCTTTTCCAAGTTACCATTAGAGAAAAGCATGTGCTTGTAGCAGCAGCTCTCTTCCTTGCTCGTTGCCTGCTACAACAATCTTGATGGCTTTGCAGCCTTGTTTTTATACAAATAATTGAAACTCAAAAGCAAAATGATAAAGCTGGGGAGCAAATTAGGCCTTTGGGGGCTTTATGTCTTCCTGCAGCACACTCAGATGCGGTGCTGATGGATGCTGCCATAAAAGCATCCCTCAACAGGTAATGAGAAAGTACAGATGAGACAGGGGGAAAAGCTGGAGGAGAAGACGTTTGCTGCTTTGCTGCAAGTCAGGTAAACCAAATGGGGACTGGCTTTCCTCCTGGGGCCACTGCACCCTTCCCATTTGCAGGCTGCTGTGGGGCGGCCTCAAGGGTTTGTCCCTGGGAGCCAGAAACCTGCTTCGAATGCAGACTTCATTTCAGCTTGGAAGTTACCTGGAGATGCTTGCAGCTTTCTTAGCCTTGTATATTATGTTGTAGTCGGTGCCACCAAGGGGGTTTCTCTTTGTGCAGCCTGTGTTGTTGTATGGTGTATAGTGATATGGCAAGGGAAATGGCTCTAAACTGGTCCTCACTGAGCAGAGATGGGAGGACCTGGTGCCTGAATGGTCCTTATGGTGGCATACGGACCAGTGTAAAAATGACATCTGCTCCACAGAAGGTCTGCTCGCTCACCATTTGAAGAAATACCCATGCCTGAGTTCAGCGGGATTATTCTTCAGGCTCGATAGAAGTAAATGCCAAGGTTTGAAATACACTTGGCAGAGCTGGGACGATGGGGGAGAAGTTTGTCACCCAGAGGTTCGGTGTGATTTACCATCTGGCAGTTTTATGATGGTGACAGTTTGCATTTTTTTCCCCCTGGTGGTAGAGCAAAAATTGATCAGAAACGCTCAGGAAGGCCAACTGTGTTCTGCTTATCATAGCGGGAGGGCAGGGGGAGGTTTGTCATCGTGGCAGCCTCGGAGCAAATTTGCTGAGGCATCCAACTGCCCTGAGATCTCCTCTAGAGAACTTGTGCGCTGCTGGTCGCGGGTCACTTGTGCTCATTTGGCATCTCCTTTAGAACAATTTCCATTTTCCTTTCAGCACAAACACTCGCCCTGTCCAGCAATGAGAACGCTCCTGCGCCTGGCTTTGGGGGTGGTGGTGAAAGTAGTTCAAATCTGAAGGGAGGCAGCTGTTCTCCTTGGCTCTCCAGCGCGTCTCAGGCATTTGTTGAGCCTGCAGAGGAAACACATTCTTAAAGCCTGTGTCAGGAAACCGGCTCCAAAGGCAGAAAAGCCGTGTGAATTTGCAGCGTTCCTGTGCGACCTGCCATTTGTTACAGCACGGCGGGTGCCGCAGGTCGTGCGCAGTTTGCCTTCATGGGATCCACGCTGCAGCACTGCGGGCAGATTCTGCTCTGCTGTGACGGGGCTGAGTCAGAAGCTGCTGCATGAGAAGGGCCGGCGGTGCCGTGTGGTTGCTGGTGCACAGAGCTGTGCTGAGCTGAGCGCAGCCCGTGGCTCTGAGCACTGCCTGGCAGAATGGGGCTTTTTCCAGTGCAATACAAATGAGATTGTTCCTAAAGTATTTGAGCATGAAATGCGTGAAGTAAAGCTCAGCTCCTGCCCTCTCCTGTGCGTCTCAGTGTTGGAAGAGCAGCGAGACAGTTGTCACTGAGCTGCTTGGTGCTGGTGGGCTGGAGGGCTCCATGGGGGCAGTTTGTTGGGGAGAAATAGATGGTGGGGCTGAACGTGGACCAGCTTCTCAAATAAGCTTCACAAGGTTCCCATCTGTGCCAGCAAGCTTTCATTTCAGGTTTAAAGTAAAACATGTCGTTCAGGTTAAGTCCTTCGAGCCCAGGTAACGTTTTTCAAGCACATAAAAGTGCAGAACAGCCACTTCCCAGGAGCACAGGACCTCTGGCAGGGGATTATTTGTGTGTTGCTTGTCCAAGTGACAGTGATGAAACGTTTCCCAGCAGACCCGCTCCCTCATCAGAGATTTGAGCCTCTGCTTTGAAGTTCCATCTCCAGCTGGAAACTTGCACAAACCTTTGGGCCAAGAGCTGTTTTTTTCCCCCTGGAATATTTGATATCAATGCTTTGCTGCAAATCTACGGTTCTTCCCCTTCCTTCTGTTTGAATATAGAAGCTCTTAACTCTCCTTCATATCAAATATGGGTCATTTGGAGGCACATAACATCAGAACGTGCGTCAGAAATCCTTTGTCCTTTTGCAACTAGGGAGTATTTTAAATAAAGCTTTGAACTGCAGCCCTCGGGTTTAGCCCTGCACAGGACTGGCAGCCCCAGATCAGGCTGCAGTTGCAGATGTGAATGGAAGAAGCTCTGCTGCGTGCACATGGCGAGCTCAGGGCATGCAGGACTGCTCTGCACGCACCCGCTTTGGTTGTCTGTTCTCTGCAGCAATGAGCGTGTAAAAAGAACAGACGATGTGCTTGGAGCAGCCATGTGAGTGCATCTGTTCCTTCTCTTGGAAATGCATTCCCAAGGCACCCAGGAGGAATGAGCGGCCTCTGGGCCGTGCTGCAGGCAGACCTGCTGGTGGTGGCCATTCGCCCCGTGGTGCAGCGTGCACCTGGACTCTGCCTTTCTCTCTGCTGGAAGATGTTAACGCTGTTCATGTGTGGCCCGTGGAACACAGTGCGCTCTCATTGCTACTGCTGTGGTATCCAGCAGGATGGGGTGGGTGCCGGGTGGATGCGTCCTGTTCGCAGGGATGCTCGGTAAAGGCTTTTAGAAAGCATTTCCATGGAAGAAAGTCCTGTCCCACCATCTTCCCTCCCACCCCCAGTCACAAGCATCTTTGTATAGGCCTTCCCCATTGCTGTTTTCCCATGGCACCAAGTGCCTAGTTCAGAAAGCATCAGCCCCGAGCCCTTTGATCTTTTCTTTCTCAAGAGAAAAAAGATTAAAAAGAGACAAGAAGTTAAGGATTTGTGAGGGGGAACGGAACATGAATAGCAAATTCTGCTGCGGAGGTCACCTCCCCCCGGCTTTCTTCCTGTGTGATCAGAGGACGGGCAGGGTGGAAGGTGCTGAGTGGGTCTATTGGGGAATCCAGGGAGGAGGGGAGTAAACTGGGGGCAGAGGAGTGGGGGTGGAGTGGCGAGCCCTTCAAAAGGAACAATGATTGTGGGCTTCTGCATTGTTAGGCGGCCTTTTACAGAGAGTGCCATGAATACAGGTTATAAATTCTTTGGCCATTGAGAGAGCTCTCCAAACCTGACTCCATCCTGCACTAAACCGGGCCTGAGCCCTATCAGTTGCATAGCAATGAATTCATTTACATCTGGATAGTTAATCTCCAATTCACTTGACAGTTTATCTCACCCTTGGAAGAGCAAGCAGTGCCTGTTCTATTGTGTGGATGCAAGTCTATGATCATCAGCTAGGCTGAAACCTCTCCTTTGTGTGCAGCAAAGATAAGAAGGGCGGCTGTTGGTATCTCCTTATGAAACGCAGTTATTACCCCAAGCCGTGCGATTCTGCCTGGCTTTCACTTGACATCCTTCCCATTTTCATCCTTTGCCTCTTCCATGTGGAAATGCCATCTGACCACATCAGTGACTGGTGCAGGTTACTCCAGATGAAGTGCTGCCCTTCTAGCATGGGTGGCATAGATGGATTATTTGCCCAAGCCAGAACTGTTTGGTTTGTTCACACTGTGTGGCTCGTTTCACGCTGTTCTCTACCCCTGGATGTTATTTTGTACAGCTCCTGCAGGGAGGACACTCTGCTCTTGGCCCAGCTTGGCTCAGCAGACCGTGTTCAGGAGATCCCTGCAGCTGCTGCACAGGAGGATGCTGAGATGCCCACAGGGATGGGGGAGGCATCGTTCACCCCAAACCCTTGCAAGATGAAGCAAAGCAACCAGTGAGTCAAACCCTGTGGGGTAGCACTGGCTGGGGCTGTTGTGAGTGGGGAAATGGCACGCAGACATCCCGGCAGGCAGTGGGGCAGAGGACAGAGGCCACGTGGAGGTGAGAACAGGGCGGGTTGTGGCAGATGGACCGACTTTCTGTTCATGTTTGGAAAGTGGCTGAGAAAAGGAGACCTTGGGAGTCGGAGGACAAAGTTACGCATGAGAATTTCTTGTTTTGTTCGTATCTTTACCTCTCCAGCTTTAATTTCCTGCACTCGGCATTTGTTCATATTTGATGTGGTTTGGACGTGATCTGTAGGAAGGCCACTGCAATTAAAGTATCCCTCTTTTATCTGGAGTGGCTGCAAGTCTTTAACTGGCCGTTTTTTTCCTCTCACACGGTGCACTATGTTCTCTCTGCTCGCGAGGTGATGCACACGGGATGCATCTGGAAAATGTCTTAATTAACCAACGATAAACATCACGTTTTCATGCTCAGCTCTCTGAAAACCAGCCGTGTGGGGCTGCATGGAGTGCTTTGGCTCAGAGGGGTGTTTGTTAGTGCGGGAATTGCTGCCCTGCTCACTCAGAAGAACTGAGCCTCCAACCCTGAGCGTGGGTCGTGCTGTGGGGCAGGAATCCTCTCCTTCACAGAGACTGCAGCGTTGTGCAGACGTTTGTTATCTCCACGATGGAAGCCAGATGAAGGATTGCTGCTACTTACGCTATTGAACTTCCAGAAGAAATTCTCCGCTGGGCTGAGGACAGGCACAACAAATCTCAGCCCAAAGGACTTGGGGAAGGCGGCTGTTAGCTTCTAAGCCACGAAAAAACAAGAGCCCTTCGTGACAAACATCCCCGCATCCCATTGGCACTCAATGGCCAACGGTGCAGCTTGTGTGTTCAGTGCTGCCAAGAGGAAACAGGGCCGTGCCCTCAGCCGGCACCAGCACTGTCTGTTGGGTGCTGGGTGCAGCCCTGCGTGCTGACTGCAGGCCCACAGAGCAGGCAGGGCTCTGACAGCATCCTTCTGCTCCGGGCTGAGCAGCGCTGGGTGATGTGCAGGTGGGAGTGGAGCCGTGTGAGGCCAAGTGTCCCAGTCATGGTGCTGCCTGGCAGCTGCGGCGCCCTGTGGGATATGGGGGCTGTGGGGTTGGAGGCCGCTCTGACGATGCCAGGGATCTGGGAGCAGTACCTGTGCTCCCCACAAGCCCAGTGTGGGGGCCAGAGGCATTATTTAAACCTCAGAGGAATATTTGGATATGGGGGAAGGGAATGTTTTCTTCTTGAACTAATGCGAAAAACAAAGAGCTCGTTTCAGTGCTTGCCTCCACTTTCAAACTGGACGGGATCCTGGATTTTTTAAAAGAAAACAAAGCATATTTCAAATACAGGCATTCTTTTCTTCTTTTTTCCCCCTTCCAGTTGCTTTCTGCTTGCTGACAGAGCTTTTGGAGCCCTGGGGAAGGTACATCTGCCAATGATAATCTCAGCGCTTTGGGAAGCCGGGAGCTGCGGGGGGGCGGCGCGGGGGGCTCTGTCTGCTCACTGCTGCACCCAGCAGGGATGGGGGCTGGCCTTGCGTCCGCAGTGGCACCTGGATGGGAAAAAAGCAGATTTGGGCTGGGTGGACGTCTGTCCTCACCTCCCCTTTGTCCAGCAGCTTCAGGTGCTCAGGGCACACCTGGTGCCGCATTCCATAAAGGCTCAGGCAGTTCTCAGCACTTCTGCAGGCAGCTGCCTTTGCATGTTTATGGACAGTGACTGACAGCTCCCAGCTTTGCTCCTGGAGGAACCAAGGCAGCGGGACGATTAAGTGGCCTGTGGGAGCAGTGTGGCAAAGCCCCACTTCCCAGAGATAGCCCAGGACACACTGCGGGCAGAGGGGATGCATGAGAGCCATGCTGTGGTGTTGGCTTGATGTTAACCACTAGGCAGGAAGCCTGACAAGCGGCAGAAGCCAGAACCTTAGCGGTGCCCTCCTGTGCCTTATCAGCGGGCAATAAATCTTGACTGATTAGTTTTTTAAATTAGAATTCTCAGCAAATAAATGAGCTGCCTGCGCAGTGATAATAGCCTTCTTGGAAAGCAGCTCTGTGTAGTGTGTAAGTTGCTGGAAGTCATCAAAAGCATCTTATCCTGCGGAGTCTCCTGCGCTGAACTTGTGTTTACAGTATCGGGCAGAAAAAGGAATTTTTCAGTGGATATTGTCTGATAACTCTTTAGCCAAGCAGCAGTGTAATTAGGGCCGGTCTGCGTGAGGCCGGGCTGTCTTTGCTGGCTGTGGAGGTTTGGCGGTCTCCTCTCCATTCATTTCTTATTATTTTGACACATCTTGCTCCAGTTTAAGTTATTCTGCTGAGGTCTGATGGACTCTGAGCATCCCATTCTTTGGTTGCCATTGGCCCAAAGGACAAGTTGGTGCTCAGGTGATGAGCACAATGCTGCTGCTCCTCATCCTGTGGCTACAGGGATGTGCAAGAGGGACAGCTGGGAAGGATGCAGGTTCTTATCTTATAGAACCACAGAGCCACAGCGTGGTTAGGCTGGAAGAGCCCTTGCAGCCCCCAGTCCCACCCCTGCCCTGGGCTGGCACCCACAGCTCTGGGCAGCAGTGCTGGGGCCTCACTGCCCTCTGAGGAAAGAGTTTCTTCCTAACATCCGACCTGAATCTCCTCTCTTTTAGTTTAAAGCCATTCCTCTTTGACCCGTCACTATCAGACCGCATACAACGTCACTCTCCCTCCTGTTCACCCATTCCCTGTAAGTACTGGAAGGATGCAGTGAGGTGTCGCTGGAAGTTCTTCTCCTTGGGGAATCTTCTGGCAGTGCTGCTTGCTGTGATTTAGCATCGCTCCTCGTGTTTATTTTAGCAAGTTTTTCTGAGTAATTATTACTAGAAAAATCACTCTTCCTAAGCTGGGCTGGGAGCAGCCTCTCCGAGGATGGCCATAAATATCTGATCACACTCTGCAGTGCCGTTTGTTTCCCCTGATCTTCGCCTCTCTCCTTCCTCCCCAGCTATCTTCTCCCTTATAAAGATCCCTTTGTACAGCTCCTGCTAAAAGTCGGGGCTGGGTAATTGACCCATTTCCTGCACGCTGGCTGTTTTGTGCTGACACTCATCTCCATTGCTGTCAGTAGCTGTGCCTGGCCGTGCCCACGGGTCAGCTCTTGGAAGGAGCTGTGCAAAAGGCAGAGGTTGGAGTGCAGGGTGATGGCTGTGTGCAGTTCTTATCACCTTCAGCAGGAAAGGAAACGTGCGCTCTGCTGAGTGATGCTGAGACTGTGCTTTGGGGAGAGCACTGGAGGAGAACCCAGAGGGGATTGGGATTGGATGGCCGTGTCCAGCATTAGGTAACCATGGAAAAAATGCAAGCTGAACGTGAAGCCCAATCTCCCAACTGTTTGTGCGTGTGTGAAATCTCTTGGCATCCCACATCTCCTTTCTGAAAAGCTGGTATTTTTAGACTTAGGGCTGGAGGCCGTAAAACTGTTCTGACATGAACCCAAGCTACGCTGCTACCTTAAAGAATGAAGTCTGAAATGAGAACTGAAGCTTATTGAGCTATATTTCAATGCCGGTGTAGCAGAGCACTTTAACATGTGCGTGGAAACGTGCCTGGGAGGAAGGGGAAAAAAACTGACAACGTCTCCGAAACTGGAGCTGCTCAGAGGCAGCGCAGCACTCGGCCCTTTGGAGCCGTACCCAGGAGAAATCAGCCTTGCATGCGAGGCAGTCGCAGTGCAGCTGTGAAACCCAGCTGTAATGTAAACTTCTCTTAAGTGCTCACGGGAGGTTTGCATCTGTGTCTGTGCCTGATTAGCTGAATTGTGAAACTGCAAGCTTTCTCGAGGCCAGTTCTTTCCTCCTTACCTTGACCCGTTGCTTTGCTCACTCGTGTGCTTTGTCCCTGGCTGGAAACTGCCGTCCCCAGGTGTGCTCCGTGGCAGAACCCCGTGCGATGGCAGCAGCCCAGCACAGGGACCCAGGGCTGCTTCTGACTGCAGCAGGCATCTGTGTGCAGACTGCTCACCTGGGGCTGGGGGGGACGCGCTGGGACTGGAGGTGCTTGTGAGCTCTGCTGGAATAGGATTTTCGTGATGATTTGCTTCCCCCGTCGTGTTGTTTCAGATTCCTGACAAGCCACTTTTCACAGTCTGGATTTTCTCTCATGAATTTCTCAGGGGGCTGCACGGAGGGGAAACTATTTCTCACCATAACAAACAACCAAAGCCTTCATCGTTAAAAATAAAGCACTAACATGGCCCTACAATGGCCTCCTTTGTCAAGTCACATCTGTTTAGATCACCAGAAATGATAAGCCTTTACTTTTGAAAGTAACTTGCTTTTATCAAAATAGGAAAGAGGACTGCAAATCATTCAGAAAAAAACAGCGTGAGGCTGAGGCACGTGACAGCAGCACTCTGCTTTATGGAGGAGAATCTGATGCCGTTGCCTATGTATACAAATATTGGGCTTTTGCTCTTCTAGCACAACTCAGGGATGGTCTGTAGCAGAGCTTGCTGCTGCGCTAATATAAAAACAGGGTGAAATAAATACCTGGCCTGCTAGATTGCAAAGCTCTGATTTCAGTGCTGATCCAAATTACCTTGTTTTTTAGCTTTGGACTTCAAATCTGTTTTCCAGACGTTGTCTGCCGGCAATTGCCAAATTGCAAAGCAGGAGGATTCACACGGGGAATGAATGGAAATGCTCCATGCGGTGTATCCGATCGGCTGAGTAAAATAACCCCCAGACTTGTGCCCCCAAGTGATAAAATTGCCTGCACACCCAGGGGATTTAGAAGTGAGACCCAGCTGCATTGTGCAGAGTTTTCAGACAGGGATGCAGGAGCTGCTGCCTGCAGCTTTGCCCCTACTGACAGTGCTGCCCTTCTGCAGGTGAGGAGCTGGAACCACCAGCACTGCAGCAACACACCTCAGCTCTGCCCGTGGCACTTCCCCAATCAATCCACTCGTTTGGAAGAGATGTGGCAGGGCAGGTTCAGCTCAGCCCCCCTGGATCGTAAAGCTTTCCTGGGTGCTTCTGGACATCCGGCTCCTGTGGATGCTCACCTGTACAGATGGTACTTGCAATGAATTCATTGGGTTTGAATCGCGCTGGGTTTGGCCTGGCATTCCCGCTGGCACCGAGATTTGGGGGAATTGAGATGAACTCAGTGGGAGTGTTTAGGAAATAGGGTGATAGAAATATTTTGCTCTCTCTGCTCTCTCTGAGGTCACATCAGATTTGCTACCGGCCTTAGGGGGACAATGAATGGGCCCCTGGCTGAGCCCAAACGCAGCCTGCACTCATCCTCTTCCACCTGCAGCTGCAGGTTGCTGCATCACCACAGGAAGTTTCACCAGCAATTAACTGAAATTTTGCAAGCCTCTAATCTGATGTGGAGCTGGAAATAAACTCTGAATTCGCCTCAGCGGAAGGTCGTGTGTTCATAAAACCACGACAGCATCTTCTCTACATAAAAAGGAGGAGAAAAAGGCGAAGTTGTCTGTGATGAAACATTCTTCCCATTAGGAAGTCCTTCAAAGCCTCTTCTGGGGCACTGTCAGCAGAGATGAACTGCAGATCATTCCTCTGCATCCAACAAAGAGAATGGTTGTAGAAGTTCCTCTAATTAATATACAAGTGGTTTTGAAATTGAGGGATCTGGAATATCAGTGTGTGACTCTGAGCAGCATCATTGGGTCAAGGAAAGTAGCAGCCTGTTGGAAGGAGGTAGGGACACAGAAATAATTACGGCAGTGGTGAGTTCAGGACTCACAAAGACAGTATAAATGGGGCCAGTTGTGTCAGTGCACACACATGGCTCCCTGCTTAACTCCTGCACTGCAGTGCTGTGTTCTGGCAGCTCCCGGCTGGTGGGAGAACCTTCGGCCTCTGCAGGGGTAAAGGCTGAGCAGTGTGTGCTGGGGCAAAGCGGGCAGGTGTCAGTCCTTCCCATTGTCAATGCCAAGTGACAGAAAGCAGAGCTGCTGCTTCGCTGCTCTCTCCCCAGGTGTCTGATTCTGTCTTGACTTTACCCATCCATAACCGCGGTCTGGGCTGCCCTGTCGTGCCAGGTACGCAACCGTCTGGGTGAAGATGTGCAAACAAGGTGTGCCTGATTCCTGCATGTCGTTATCGTAACAAGTGCAAACATGCAGTAGGAATTTGAACAGACGAATGAGCAGACATCGGGATGAGCAGAGAATTCTGAATGCAGGGATCTGATTTGAGCAACAAGTCGTGGCAGCTGTTTGTGTAAATTCTGTGCACCACTGCACATAGATTTTGAAACTGTTTCTGAGGAACATGGGTATTTCTATGTATTAGACCACAAAGCTTATCTGAGTTCCCCTTCTTAACCACAGTGATGAGATCACTGGAAAAAGAGTTACCCGCTGCTCATCACCCTTCCTCATTCTGTATGTGTTGAACATCATGCAGTGATTAGATCAGAGCGTGGCTGTCTAGGGAAAGCAAGATCCAGAAATAGAGAAGGATAAGGGGACCCCTGAACTGCAGAGCTGCAGTGGGAACAGGAGGGCTCCCTGCACGCAGGCTGCAAAGAGATGGAAAGCATGCACAGTGAAGCTGCTGAGCTCCAGGAACACACAGCTTTGGGGGTGGAGGTTGCCAGCCTGGGAAGGACCGCTCTGCCCTCTCCAAGCCACCTGTCCCTTGTGGCTGCCATGAGCGGCAGCAGGATGGGAGCCAAAAGCAGCACGACGCTACAGGGATCTTTGCCTCCGACCCCCGGCTGCTCCATCCCTGTGGATCTGTGCCAGGGATTCCTCGTTTGAGGTTATTGCATCCTTTGATGGTATCGTGCGTCCTTCCTTCTGCACTTTCCTCAGACAGAGGGCAAGAAAGGACACTGACCCCTGGGGCTCCCTGCCCTGGGCTGCTGCTCGCAGCCAGCCTGGAGCTGCAAATCCATCCATTACAGTTACAGCTTATTGGTGCTCAGTGCTCTCTGCTCTGCCACTTCCAAATGTGGTTTACAGATACCTGGACTTGGCCGCGTGCATGTGCGGTCTGAGACCAGATGAGAGCCTGCTGCTTGCTGAGCATTTCCAGCTCAGCTGTTCTCTGGGCTCCTGGGTAGCATCAGTGCTGCCCGTGCTCCTCAGCCCCGCTCTAGCAGCAGGCGTTGTTTCTGTTGTTGCTGTGCTGAAGAGGAAATGCTGTTTCCTTTTTTGGAGCTGTTAAAGACTCTTATTTTTCAAAGTCTCATTCAGAAACGCAGCTTGGAAAATGGTGTTTAATTAGTGTTTGTTACCGCCACCGGACAGCAGAGGCAATGGAACGAGGGCAAAATGCGACATAAAGCATGCAAAAAATTCAGGGGGGAAAACTGAAAGAAAACAAAGACATGGGGCACCACTGGTCTGTCTTTTTGCAGGTTACGTGCAGCACAAATGAGTTCACGGGTTTGGTTTACCGCATCGGCCAGCAAACAGTTTTGTCAGCATGTGCCTGGGAGCGATGCGTGCGGAGCTGGGTGGAACAGCCCGAGCTGACAAGAAAAGGGGACGAGGGCTGATGGGAACGTGTGCCTGCAGAGAGCGTGTGCCTGCAGAGAGCAGGGTGCCCCGGGGCACAGCTGCTACTTCCCCAGCATCCCCTTTTTCCACATCACCTTGCTGTTGTAGGAAAAGCAGACCTGGTGGTGCCTCGGGCCTGCAGCCCTTTGAGACCCGGACTGATGAGCACAAGCAGGAGAAGCCGGGCACAGCGCCGCAGCAGGAGGACATCCACCTAGCAGAGACATTCTGGTTTTCCTGCCCTTCCCAAGTGCTGGGAGGGCCAGTGCCCACTCGGCTGTGCCGGGATGGACAGCTGTGCTGCGAGCTGCCCCGGCTGTGGTTGTGGTTCTCAGGCTATTTTTGAAGCTAGAAATGCAAGTGTAACCAAGCGTTCAGCATTTTCCCACACCTTTCATGTGACAGGACTGTGCCCAGTTATAGGACTCAGTCTGTTGAACTCAATGAATTGTCTCAGTTTCACTTCCCTGGTGTTCTTTTCCTTCCTTTTTGGAGGCAGCAGCGTTGTTGGTTCCCTCTGCTACCATGATAGCTGCCTGGGGATCCGCATGGTTGGGCTCCTTTCCAACACAGGACTGTCATCAGCGGAGTCTCTGCAGTTCCTGCAGGCACGCTGTGCCCTCGTTCTCTCCAGATGTGTTTCACATCAGCTGGTCGGTGTCTTCAGGTACAGAACCAACTGCTGGAGGCAAAAAAAAGAGCCTGCAGGTTGTTGTAGGCACAGCTCTCACCTCGGTTAGGCACCCGCCTGCAGTCAGTGTAGATGGACATTTAAAAGCAGTGAAATGAACATCAGTTTGTACCTTTATAATGGCATGGTTACGGAAGGACAAACCCTTACTACTGCACGCACTCCTTACGTATCCACAGCTTTGGAGTTTCTCTTTGAGTCTTTGCTCTTCTGGCTGCTTGAAGGACACAACCTGGGGAGCTGCACAGCAAAGGGGCAGGGAAAATCACTGCTGGGAATGCTTTGGTTGTACGTATGAACCTCAATCTACGTAGGGAGGAACAGGCTTGCTGCTCCAATTGCAGTTCTTTTAAGGATGGCGGTGACACCGCTCATTAGGAGTGCTCAAACAGCCAGATGATTTTGAAGCTGCTGGGGTTCCTTTAATTCTAACATGCTATTAGAGTGTTAATTAGAAAAGCATTCCAAACCGAACTGCTCCTCAGAGAACCGAGAACCTGTCATTTGCCTGAAAACCCTGGGTTACAAACTGCTTCTGCTACTTTTGCTGCCAAATATGCAAAGTAAATTGCACAATCTGAGGGATGCAGTTGAGCCACTTTATGTTTTTCTTTCTCTGACTGAAAAGAAACATTCTCTTCCATCTGAGGGGGAGGCACTTGTTTTTCTTGCAGTTTAGCACATACAGGCCCTCATTAACAACAGCACAATAACTTTTCCACCATTTCTTATCTCAGTTTATCACGAGGTTGGGATTTTTCTGAGACAAAGATTGTTTGTTGCCTTTGTTTGTTTGCTGTAATTTCTGGCTTATTTTTCGTAGTAAAGTTTAGCAATAGAAGCAGCAGTCACGGCTGTGTGTCGCACTGGGTCTTTTTCCCATCCTTGTTTAGTCATGAGAATTTTCTCAGCAAGTGGGACTGTTCCCATCCAGATTGTTCTCTTCCACAGCTGTCTGTGCCCAAATCTCAATACCAACCTTCAGCCGTAGGTGGCACAGTCAGTTACTGCTGCATGGCAGATGCTGGGATCCTTATCAGTCAGTGAGCACTTGGTTTTATAATTGCAAGGTTATAAACTGTTGGATGGTGTTTCTCCAGTGCTGCAGCGCATCCCATGAGAAAGGGATGGGGAACTTCTAGAGACCTCCCACCATAAATCCTCAACATCATGTGCCTACGGCTCAGTCATGGAGAATGGGTTTATGAGCGCCATCTCCTCAGTGGGAAAGGGAAGTTGGCGCAGGATCTGGGTGTTTCATGGTGAATGTTTATTGCAGAGAGCTTCCAGAATGTCTTTAGAGCGTTTAGAATCTGATGGGCTTAAAATCTGGTGTCTTTTATTATATAGATGAGAATAGTTCTTATGTTCAGTTGCTTTAGACACTGAGTGGCAGATCTGGGGTCCCAGTGGACATTGCTACCCTTGGACTCGTGATGGTTGGGCAGCTGGTGTAAGCTGCTGGTAGGGACATGACCCTCTTCCACCAGTCCTGAGAGGCACCTGGGCTGTAAGGGATCTGCTGCAGGTCCCGTCTCAGTCCACCAGCCTTTGTGATTTCCTCTGTGTCCTGCCCAGCACTGTGAGGGACCCTCAACTTTGGGGACCAAACGTGTGTCCTGAGCTGCCTCCTGCCATTGCTCCTGCCTGTTCCGTGTAGGGAATCCAGGAGCCCACGTGGTCGCAGCACGGGGTGTCTGCTGGCGATGTTTCGGGATGTGAAAGCGTTACCTTCCTCCAGCCCTCTGAGTGTGCAAGGTGAAATCTGAGGGCTGAGCTGCTGCATGAAGGCTTTATTCGCAGCCTTTTCTAATCCAAAAATATTGAGACCATGCAGAATATTAACGTTTGCACATATAGGCCACCCAGCTAGGGATGTGTTAGAACCAGGCTTACTTCCTTTCAAACTGATGTCAAGAACTCTCTTCGACCAATGCAGGCCTGGAATTGCCCTGCACCCCTGAAGCAGCACATGGACAGAGTGGGGGTGTTGCATCCCTCTGCATCCTGCCCTTGGAAACCTGTCCTTGCTACCAGCTACATTTGTCAGCTCTGCGTCTCAGCCAGGCATCATTTTTTAAGGCTGTTCAAAGGGGAGGGGAGACAAAAATAGTGTATTGCAAGAGAGCGGCTCCGAGATGCTGTGGGGCTGCAGTGCTTCTGGTGTCAGAGCCTCCACAGCCTCACATAATCATCTTGTAAAGCTGACGTCGAGTTCCTAACAGGCTCCTAATCCGTCCTGACATGCACACAGATGCTCAGCTGAGTGTCATTTCCTGCTCTGAGGAGCCCAGATTGTTCCTGACTGGCCCTCGGGTTTGAGCAATCAGTTTAATTTTTCTCTCTCATTTATTTCTGTGCCTAAGGGAGCTGTGCCTCAGCCCCCTCCTGTAAATCTCCTTATCATACAGCATGCCAAATGCACTCAGCAAGGGCAAGGGCTTTATTTACGAGCCGTATTGCTGCTGGGTTCCATGACGCTGCAGCTCAGGTTTGCTCTGGGCGCTCTGCAGCTCCGGGCTTTGCTTGCATGCACCCGCCTTGCTCTGCACAGTTACTGTGGGAGCCCATTGCTGTTGAACCAAAGCAAGGTTTAGGCTGAGTGAAGAGCACAGTGTGATTCCAGGTTACTTGCTCCTGCTTTCACACCTAGGACAGCCAGGCCACAGCAGGAGCCCAGCTGGGGCTGCACAGTGAGGCTGCAGCAGCAGCTGTGTCTTGGGACCGTTCTGTCTTCTCACTCTTCAGAAGGAAACGCTCCACTCAGAGCCCTTTCCAAAGCAATTTGAGGTTAATTAGCTCCTGGCTTCACTATCTGGCTGTTTTGTTTATCTTTGGTCTGAGCAAGTTCCCTTCCTGTTGTTCCTTCTTCCTGAGCGATGGGGGGAGCCCCGCAGACACCCGACCCCTCTGTGTTCAGGGGACTCTGCAGCCATTGCGGGCTCTGCACCCTGTCCCAGATGTGTCAGCCAGTCCTCGCCTTGTGGGCTGCCTCTCCTTAATCTTTAATGTTGCTTCTGCGTAAATGAGTGCCATTTGGATGCAGGGTGATGGAGGAGAGAAGCAGTGCTGGGCTCTGTAGTTAGAAGGGAGCGCCTTGCCCTGCCGTGGGCCGCCCTGCCCAGCTTGGTCTCAGCTCCTGTGTGGGGGCACAGACGCGGTGGCTGTGCTGGCCAGGTGCTGTGCTGGGGTGCAGAGGCCCTTTGGCACGTTGCCGCAGCCCGTGGGTGGGTGTTGGAGCTGGGAGGTGACATCTGAGCTGCCCCCAGCCCCTCCTTGGAGCCCAGCTGCTAACGCTGGTGGAAGGGATCCAAATCCCAGCACATGGGCTGGAGCTCAGCCGCGGGGCAGCCCCTGCTTTGCATTGGGCATGCACCGGCCGTCAATGTGGTCCCCTGTGTTACTAATGCCTCCACCGTAAATGTTTTATGTAACCTCATAAACTCTACGTAGCAGTAATCTTGTAAAGTCTGTGGCCTCTGCTGGACACACATTTTGGGCAAGAAGCCTGGAAGAGCCAGGCCATCTGCAGTGGTAATGAGTTTCTCATCCTTTAAGAAACAGAATAGTCCCTCGGTGGCCTTCCCCGTGCTGAGGACTGCATGGGATTTTGCTAACTTGCATGAAAGCGGAGGATCGAGCAGTGCAGCAGGGAGACCCCGCAGTGAAACTACTGGATATGACCCTTAAATTCATCCATCAAACTGCTGCCATCGTGGGACAGGTGAAACAACAGACACCGAGCATGGAAAGATCATCTACATGCAGAGCTATTGCACAGTGTACGAACCATCGCCAGTTCCACGCAGATCCAGAGGTGCTCCTGAATGCAGCTGTTTGCTTGGGGTTGAGTTAAGCCCACAGCTCCCTGCAGACTGGGCGGCAGAGGTTGACACCACGTACCGGCTGGGAGCTGCTTTTCCAAGAGCACTATCAACCAGCACTTCTGCCTTCACTTCTCTGTCTTGATTCCTGCTGAGCTCCCAGCATGGAGGACTCGGCCCTTCCTTCCCATCTCCCCATACTCTGTGGTGCCCAGCCCTGCAGCGGTTGTGCCAGGAAGGTCCTCGGGATGCTTAGCTCTGTCTCACGGCAGTCCCTGGCTCTCCCCTTGCTCCCTTCATCCTGAAACCCTTCCTGCTCTCCTCTTGCTGTCCAGTGCAGTGCAGGCTGATGGCTCCTGTTGCAGCTGTTGGACTGCAGCTGTGCTGCTGCACTCAGGACAGCCCAGCAGCAGCTCCCTGCAGCCTGCTTGCTCTGTGCTGCACCCAGCCCACTCCTGCCCATCCCAGTGTGTCGATGCACAGGTGATGGCTCTGGGCAGCTCACAGCCAGCAGCAATAGGCTGGGTCACACTTCTCCCCTTTGCACTGGCAATTTTAGTACCTGCACAAGTCAGTCAGCAACTCATGGGGTGCTTAAGAGCGGTCACTGTGTTGCTGAGTGAGTGAAGTCTTCACTCCAGCCCTCAGGTTTAACCTCTGAGTGGTTTTGCTGTTTCAGGTCACTTCCATTCATGTGTCTCTGCGGTGACTGCTGCAGCACCTGTGCGTGACCCCTATGGTGGACTCCTTGTTCCTGCTGGGTCTTAGAGCACACATCAAGAGGTTGCTTTTCCCCAGGCCTTTATTTGGGGTGGCAGCAGCAAAGCAAGAAGGGAGTAAGGGAAGAGCAGTGCTGTGCAATGGACTGTCCCTTCATGCAGGGACTGAGCAGAAAGCAGCCTTGGAAATACCCAGAGGGAGATGTGTGTGGCCATGAATCTCCCAGTGTCAGATGGTTTGTTCCTGCAGCCAGTCATCAGGTCACATAGAAGAGAAGGCGTCTGTCTGGAGATCTCATTTTCACACTCCCACTGCCTGTGTTTTCAATTCAAATGCTGCCCCAAACTTGCATCTGCTTTCCCTTCCTTTTTTCTTGGCTTTTACTTCTTGCTTTCTTCCCCGTTTGAAGTATTTTTTGGGACTAAGGTGGACAGGAAAGAACAGCCGGGGTCCCGCAGTTGCTGTGTGCATGTTCTGCTCTGACAGACCCCCCTCCCCTGCCCGTGGTCCCACAGCTGGCCCACAGTTCCCGGACCATCTCCACCTCTCAGTGCAGGGTTTCAGCTGGTTGCTCCTCACCGCAGCCCTTTTCTCAGCAATCTGGGTCGTGAGAAATGTGTGCGAATCCTTTCCAGTTTTCCTGGCTTTATTTCCCCCATTGACCTCAGGCCCCCAGCAGCGTCCATCTGCACCCCCCGCATGCCGTGGGCTCCCTGGCAGCGGGGTTTCCCATGGAAGAGCTCCTCACGGTCTCCCCTCTTTTCTTGCTGAGTGGGTGGGAGACACCAGTGCTAGTTCTCCAGCTGCCATCTTGGTTCTGGGGGGGTCTGTGCTCTTCACGCTGCATTGAACGCTCTCCAGTATTCAATGGGATTTCATTTCTATCAGTAGCAGTTCACACAGTGTAGCTCAGCTTCTGGGTTCGGCCTCATTCCCTGCCAGAGAGGTTGTGTCCTGGAGAAACCAGCCAACTGCAAACTGCATGTGGGGCTGATATCACTGCAACCAATCTTGGCCCCATGCATGGGAGAAACGAGGCTTGGCAGAGCACTGTGCTCTGCTCTGCTGTTCCGTTCCGCCTGCAGTGTGCTCCTGTGGGGCTGCACCAGGGACCCACTCCCACTCCGTGTTGATTCTGGAGCACCCCACACCCGTCCCTGGTCCCCGCTGCAGCCCTTTAACTGATAAAGCGCATGTGGGTCTCATGTGAGCTCCCAGAGATCAGCTCAGCTCAGAGGTGGCAGCTTCCTCCCTGTCTTCAGGAGCCGTTGGTTTGCACTGAGAGCTTCAGGGCAGGTCTGGGCTGTCGTGTCCTCCTGCCCAGTGCCCTGGCTCTGGAAGGGCACCAGGTGGGTGAGGTACACACAGCTCAGGGAGGTTTCCTCATCACAACTCCTCCACGCCAAGGGAGCAGAGATGCCTCCAGGTGCTGGGCACGGTGAGGGGAGCATGTGGCTGGCCCCAGTCCTGCAGCTTGCTCTTCCCCTTTAGTGTCTTTAGTGAGAACCTGAGCCTTTCCATAGCTCCAGCCCATCTGCCAAGCTTGGAAACTGCTCTAACAGCCCATCTGCTGCACCTGCATGGCACTGACAGCAATCAAACGGCTGATAGGAGACCGGCTTTGAGAAGTGCAATGCAGGGGGCAGCCCGGAGCCCTGTGCTGCCTGCACTGGGCCTGCAGGAGGCTGGGATGCTCGGCAGCCGGATCAGGAGCGGAGGACATGCAGGGTCAGGGCCTGAGTTTGGATGTGGTGCATCTACAGCTGCTCCCGACTGCGATGGTGTAACTCACGGCTGGGAAAATCCCTGTTACACTTGGATCAAGAGGATTAAGAAAGGGAATGGGAATGGGCCAAGGCACGTCATTTCTCTCCTGGCCTTAAAGTATGCACTGAGCTGAGAAGCACTCAGTATGGGAAGCAGTTGAAAGCAGTTGACAGGTGAGGAAGCACGGAGCCTTCCAACTTGATGTGTGAGACAGCGTGCCTGTTTCCACCTCCCGCTGCCCGTGGTGCCCCGGGATGGGCTTGCCCTGGGCTCAGGAGGGCAGAAAGCAGCAGTGGGCAGCAGCCAGAGCCTGGATACTGAGTGCTGGCTGCGGGACCCTTCTCAGGGCAGCACTGCTTCCCCCCTGAAGCGTCTGTTCACCTGCCAGTGTGGGATCTCACAGATGTGTAGGCAGCTTGCTGCTACGAGACGCTGCCTCTGACCACAAATTGCAAGTGTTTAGGCGGTCAAATTCATTTCCGTTCCCATGCTGCTCTTGTAGACAGCTTGGTGCAGGTCAGGAGGCACAGTGATGTGCACAGCAGTGACTTGGCGCTGGGAGGGCTGAGAGCCGTGCAGAGGTGTGGGGAAAATAAACAGAGCAAAGCTGGGAGCAGAAAGTGCAGGCTGGCCTCTGACACACCGAGGCCTCACCCTGCAGCTTCATCTCACAACTGTTACCTATGATTAAGAGTCCATATCAATCTCAGTGTCATGAAAGTCACACAGGCCGTGAAATCCCCACGTTCAATGTTGAATTACAGCATTTGATGCATTTTTGTTTGAAATGCGTAAAATCTGAGTTAGGGATGCCACGGGGAGTGCTCTGGGCCCCATCAGCCAGGAGTGAGCCTGTCACTTCTCCCCCTGTGTTCACCACCATGTGTGATGTTTTCTCCCCAGCTCAGCCATGACAAGCGGTTAAAATCGGAGGGATGTTTGCCACGGCCAGCCTGTGAAATCAGCCTCCTCTCTAGGAATGAGAGGCCTCTGTAGCTGTGAGCCAGGGCTGCTCTGCCTGCTGCAGGCTGCCTGCTGGAGAGCAGCACCCCGGAGCCGGGGGATGCGGCAGCACAGCGGTGGGTGATGGAGCAGGGTGGTGGGACAAGGCAGTGGGGCAGGGTGATGAAGGTAGGATTGGACACGGAGTGGGGCGGGTGGAGGGAGCTGGGGGATGGAGCTGCGTGTCCCTTCTCTGTTAAGCCGGCACTTGCATGTTTGGTGGGAAGGAGCTTTAGCAGTTCAGTCATGAGCAGCACAGGCCATAAAGCCACTCTCTTGATGAGAGTCTCTGCTGGCAAGTATGAAGTGGTTTAGCAGCCAGGCAGCCGCAGGGATGTCCCCGTCGTTCCATCCATCCCATGGGATTCCTGCCTGCACCTGCAGCTAAGGGGGAAGCAGTGAAGCCTGCTCTGTCGTGCCAGAGGAGCTGCTCGTCACTGCCACAGGGCTCAGGGTCTGCTCAGGGTTCCATACAGCTCCTCTCCGTGCAGTTCATTTGCTAACTCGCTGATCAATAACTCTCTGCAGTGCGTTTTCCTTTTCCTGTGCACGTCTGTCCCGAGCCTGGCTCTCCCTTTGACATTTCCCACTTTGGGAGCACAGATTGGGGTTTGTCCGAAAAAGGGGCCTGCTGGAGAGCCCGGAGCAGCTCCGTGCTGAGCGTGGTGGCCTGGCAGCGTTTGTTTGTGCGAGGTAGAGTTCTCACGCTCTAAATATACAGTCTGTGATAAGGGAAGGGAAAGAGCCCAGCATGGAAATATTCCTTCTGTAAGAGAAATAATTTGCTGCTGCTAAAAATATATGTTCATATTATTCCTGCCTTGGTCTCCAGCTTGATGGGAGAGAGTGCACGCAGGCTGCCCTCAGGGGACCCGGCTCCGCCGCAAATACCCATCGCTGAGCGGGGCTGTGTGTCCACTGGAGCTGTAGGATCACGGGGGGGGGGTGAGGGCTCAGCATCTTCGCCCTGGTTTATCATCCCCATCTCTTTCTCAGGGCAGTAAAACCTTGGTACGGGGTTACCCTGGAGGTCAAAGGCAGTAACCTCTAAGCAGGTGCTGACAGTGGGAAAGGAAAGTGATCTGCGGAGTTCCCAGAGCCCATGTGCACAGAGGCAGGAATGGCTTTGTTGGAGGGGCCGCGGGCTCGGGGCGGTGGGATGTGTGTAATCCCTTCCTGTCTCATCTGCGAGCATCCCGGGCTGCTGCTTCCTTCCCCACTTGCCACTCCCGGGACTCCCGTTCCCACCCGCAGCGCTTCCGCACCCCGAGAGCGATGGCAGCGCCGCCCTGGGGGGCAGCACCGGATTTCCCAGGGACTGCCCCGGCCAGGGACAAAGCCAGCAAAGCCAGCCCGGCACAGTCCTCCTCGCTCTTCAGTTCAATGCTTTGGCATTGCTTTTTCATTCTCAGATAACTCCTCTGGGACTCAGCATCTCCTGACCTTTGTGAAACTGCACTCACTTCTAGCCAGGTGCTGAGAGACAGCAGCGTAGGTTCAGGTCAGGATTCAACAGCTGGACTGCTTGGTAGGGAAAGTATCACTGCAAAAGCTGAAATGCACCTTTTTTGTATACATTCAAGTTCAGACACCCTTATCGTGCTTATTTCAATAGTGTACTGAGTAAGGTGAGGGATCACATCCATCCTGGTACTGGGTGTGGAGTGTGTGTATGGGGCAGGCCTGGCAGGGTGGGGAGCTGCCGCAGGAAGAAAGGGAAAAGCTGCCTCCTTGCTCTTCCTGCCTCAGCCCCTGTCCCTTTTCAATGGCTGGGAAAGGCAGGGCTCCGCTGGCCCAAGGTTGCGTCTTTCTGCCGCCTGGCCTCAGGCCAGCATGCGTGAGAGCTGCCAGATGCAGCCCAGCTCTGTGTCACGCAGCAGCGCAGCCCAGCACCGTGCCAGCATCGTGCATTGCCACACCAGGTGCTGAGTTCTGCCCTGCCAGGGCTCTGGCTGTGATGGGGTGTGGGGAGATGGCCTGGTTTGTCAAGGAGACAAAAAGGGAGTCTGGGGCCTCTGCTTGGCCCATTGTGTGGGCAGCCAAATGGTGAGGGCCCAGATGGTTCAGGTCCTTGAGCCCAGGCGTTTGCTCTGGATGCTCTGGCTTGAAGCAATGTTTGATCCTTGGTAAGAAGTTGGAGCAAAATCAGATCAGCTGCTGCACTGCAGGGTAGCAACAGTGCTGTGTCTTATTTAGGGTTGGTTGGTAACTGCTTTAATGCAGCTTTGGACACAGGTGAGATGGAGCAGTTCTTAATGTGTGCAGAATTATTTATCAGTGGCTGCTTGTCAGGTTCGTGCTGAGCTGTGAATGTTGCTGCCAGGGCTGAGGCACTGCAGGACTTCTCTCTTCTCCTGCAGTGGTAAGAGGTGAGCGCCTGTCCTTTGAGTGGAGGTGGGTTTGGAATGGAGCTGGCCACAAGCAGTTCAAGGGTTTGGATGGATTTTTGTTTTCATTGTTGCTTGATTTCCTGCCTCTCCTCCCCTGCTAAGTGAGCTGGGTGCCCACAGAGTGGCTGTGGCCATGTCCTGGGCACACAGTGGTGACAGGAGAATCTGGCCTTGTGGTAACTTCACAGCCTGGGAATGGGGAGGAGAAACGTTGTGTGACATGTCCAGGGTGGCAGGAGAAGCTGGGGCAGTGCCGTGTCCTTCCTCCTGTCAGCTCCTCAGCATCATCTTGGTGTGACACTTCATGGCATCGCAGAGCAGCCTGTGGTGCAAAACTCAGGCAGCAGAAGCCAGTGGAACAGGACTCTGCAGGGCTGGGATGCTGGGGCTCACCTGCCCACCAGGAACCTTTCCCACCTTGCTGCAGCCCAGGTAGAGCAGGGTTAACGTGGGGAGCTGCAGTAGGCTTTTTTGTCTGCTGCAATCCAGCTCGTTTCCTGGTGGAGCGCTTTGCGTCCGGTCATTAGGGCTGCTTGGCAGCCGAGCAGAGAGGAAGGCTGGAAGTAAACACAGGCACTCTTGGATCGGTAGCTGGGAAAACCAGCGAGAAGCTGCATGGGATTGCCGTCTCCAGAACCTCCTTGCTTCCTTGCCTTGCAGACAAATGGCTTCCTGCAGGCACGGTGCTCAGCTCCATGGCCACCAACCCATCCCTGACTCTGCCTCTCGTGGGGCTTCCCGTCAGGTGAAAGCATTGGGCTGGAGGGGTCAGTGGGCTTTGTGTGCCAGCTCCACGTGGCCCCGTGGAAGATCCCAGATGTATCAACTTAAAAATAAGATGGATCTGCGCTGGGTCAGTCGTTCTCACCATCCTGCCCTATAATGCAGAGCTGGGGCGGAGGGACCGGCTGCCATGGCCTCTCCTTGCTCTCAGGCTGTTCACCCTGGCCGTACGGTGGCAGGGTGGCAGTGCCATTTGGGGCTGCTAAATTCCTAATTTCTGAGCTTTCACTTTTCTCCTTTGAAGCAGGGCTGGGCTTTCCTAGACTGAATGAAAGAAATGTGTTTCTAGATCCCTGGGGTCGGGTAGGAAGGCATCATCTTTCTGAACAGCGCAAGGCTGAGTCATAATAGGACGTGACTCTCCCATGGCTACTGCAGCAGTGGGAGCAGGACCCCGTCCCTCAAGTGCTCAGTCTGGGACAGCAGCAGCTCGGCTGCCCATGCAGGGGTGTTCTCATTTGACTTGGACAGATGATGGTCACAGCACTGTGCACTTCCCCGCAGTCCCTTCACCTCTTCCAGGTTTTCCTCTTTCTGATTGCTAATGAGAAGCAGTTTCTCCCATGAATTTTCCCTGGTTTGGGGCACATATAAGCACACAAACTCCAGAGTTGACAGGAGGTCAAAGATTTTCTTCTGCAATTGAGACAGTTATAGGAATGGCCAACATAGACCGAAGAACGAGAGGTTGTTTGAGTCCACTGCACTGAGCACGTCTGCCAGAAGGATTTCCCAAAGAATGGAAACCTTTCCCTGTTTCTGGAGGGGGCCAAGGGGGAAAATGAAGGCTTTAGGCTTTTCTTTATGGCTCTGTTTTGAATGGTGTACCCAGTGTTTGGCTCCTTCCCATGGAGATACAGCTGAGATTCAGCATCTCAAGTCAGCTCTGATCTGTGTGGAGGAGGGCGCCCACCTGTGCAGTGCAGTGGAGATACCTTTTGTTTCTCACGGAGGCACAGAAGAAAAAGGCTCTTTCCTCATCCTGAGCCGTCCACCTGCAGGTCAGCGGTCACAACACGCACCCGACTGGAGGGCGCTGGGATCCCACTCACAGCATTTTCCACGTCTCACGTTGGTTCTGAAGCCTCTCAGTAGCTGTGAATGGGAATCCATCATGACTTCACTGCTCTACAATGCGGCCGCTGGCGGCCCTGCAAATGATGGCCTTCATCCTGGCGGTGAGTCTGCCTGAGATTCCCACTGGGGCCTCATTTGAATGCGATGTCTCGGTGCAGAAGGGCAGTTGGCTGATTCCACATTCCCACCATCTCAGCTCTTCTCTGCTCTTTGTATCCATGGACTTTCCCGGATGTTCCTGCCCCAAGGCCGAGTCTATCTGCTGGTAGAGCTGGGGAACCCACAGCACGTGGAAGGGGATTCCTGAGGTGCCAGGGATACAGCCTGTGTCTCTTGGCTGCCCCCAACCATTAGAGCCAAGCTGTTTAGTCAGTGCGTGACCTTTCCTGCTTTGTATAAACATCACCGTGATTATAATGTATCACCAGGCGCCGCAATTCCCTCAACACGCGTCCGACATCTCCTCGGTGCTGCAGAGCAGCTGAGGAATCTGGTTCTGCTTTTCTTCCCAGTGCCAGGATAGCCCAGAGCCCACGGGACTTTCTGAACAGGATTCAGTTTCCTGCAGCAATAGGGTGAGCTTCAGGTTAAGGCGTGAGGTTGGCCCAGGAGCAGCCTCCATCCAAACGCCATGGGTCCCTCCGCTGTTTGGGGGTTTTGCTACGGTTTCTCCATCCAACCCTTCTGGCCTCCCTGTGCGTGTTGCAGAGGATGTTGCTGTGAATGCAGGTTAGCACAGATGGTGCAAGGCCGTGCACAATGCTCTGGTGCTCAGCTCTTCTATGTCTGGGTGCAGAGGTCGGTGTTGGACTGGCTCCGTTCACATTCCTGTTAGAGCAGAGGTGGGCAGAGCTGTACTTGCTCATGCTGCGAGGGCTGGCAGTGCCCCAGGATCTCGGGCTGCTGGGACATGTGGCTGCCTCTGGGGACGAGCGGGCAGGAGGTGCAGTCCCTCCAGCATTCATCTCATTGCCCTGCTCCTGGGGCTTGGTGCCCATCCCGCAGCCCGACACCACCTTTCTGTGGATGATGATCATTGAGGCTGCCAGGACCTTGTGGTCACCTGGCATGGAGGTGTCCCCGTGCTGCTGTGAGCAGAGGTTGTTGTGTGCGAGGTGGGGAATGGAGAACCAGCTTTCTGTCTTCACTGACTTTGTAAATAGGAGGAAGTAGGAGAGACTTGAAATCTCTGATTATCTTCCAAGGGGACTCCCATCCCCTCCAAGGCATGTCTCAACGTCCCAGCCAAGGCTGGAGCCCTTCCAAGAGCTGCAGTGTTTCTCATTTTCTTTTGAAGAGCTTTGCTCCTCTCAGTACAAACCCTGCAGGGTGGCAGTGCCCCAGGGCTGGTGCAGGAGCGCCTGCAGGCAGGGCATGCAGCTGACAAGCAGGCTCCCACATCTCCTCCTGCCACAGGGCAGACCTGGCTGGTGCAGAGCTCCCGGCAGCAGGCTCCATGCAGGGCTGCAGAGTTGGAATCCTGCTCCTGGGGTTTGTGCATCTGTGAGCTGGTGTGTAGCGGGAACGCAGTGCGTGGTCCCCCTGCCTGCAGCAAGGTGTGCTCATGTAGAGCTGTTTCCCAAGGCACGTTCCTAGTGCTTCCCTCCTCCCACCTGCCTCTCTCCTCCAATTCTGTGGATATTTGTGGGTTTACACTAAAGGCACTCTGTGCTGCATGGCTCAGTGGAGCCTTTAATGGCCTTGGGGAGCTTCTGAAAGGAGAGATCTAAAAATAAAAGCCATCATGCGCAAGCTCTGCGTGATGCCAAGAATTTCCTGTGGCCCCTCAGGCTGCAGTGAGTGCAAACACCTGTCCACATCGCTCCTCTCGTGCCTGGTGTGGGCCTGGCCGGGCAGCAGGGCATGAGGCTTGGGGTAAGCAATGCAATTCAGGTGTTGCTCCTGGACATCCTCACCCAGCAGGTCCATGTCAGGGTTAACCACCCCATCCCCTGGCCCAATGCAAACAGGATGGCCCTTGGCCTTGCAGCCAGGAAGGCTGTGAGTCAACAGCAGCTCCCTCCTGCTGATAGAAAGCCCTACCGGCTTCCCGCAGGGCTGGGGGCTGCAGGGCTGAGCGTAAGGCTGAGCACAACCTTGTCAAGGTTATTAAAGGAAATGGCCAACGGTGCGTTGTGCAGCTCTTGGAAAGCATCCAGCCATATAAATGGGAAGGGAAGCCAGAAAGAAGAAGTGGGGCTGGTATGTGCCGAGGATGGGACGGAGATGAAAGGTAATCTAAGTATAGTCCTGAAACAAAACGAGCACTTTGCCCTGGGTTTTGGTAGCGATGGAGATGTTGGCTGGGAGGAGCTGACTCATGTGCTTGGGGATGGGAAACACCAGAACCAAAATGGAAGCAGCATTTGAGAGTCCTCCATGCAGGCAGGTGGGACCAGCCAGCGTCTCCAGGAGTGGGAAAGCACCGGCACAAAGCTGGAGTCACGGAACAAGGGTTTGCAATAAATCTGTCAAAGCACAGGGGCTGATGGTTTGGCCGGAGAACAGCAAATAGAGGTCTGTTAATTGGGGTAAGGAGAATGTGCACTCTGCACGTAGGAGTCTATTAGTCTGAATCTTTTAGTATGCAAAGCTTTAGAATGAACATTAAGATAGAAAATAATTAAGAGCGTGGAAAATGGATGAGAGATGGCTTTTCTGAAAGTAAGTGATGCCAGGGTAGATTAAAAGAAACCTGATCTTCTTGACGGAGCAGACGGGATCTGCTGTTGTCTGGGCTTCAGCACAGGAGCAAGAAGCTGCTGGGCTGCGAGGGCTCTGCTGGGGGGTTCTCAAAAATCAGCTGTGAAACGTTTCATATTTTTCCTAAATAGCTTTGGCACAAGCAGTAGAAATGGCTAATGAAATTCGGTAATTACCGTAATTGGGAATCGTCATAAAACAAAGGAGTTGGGGGAAATTGCGCATGAAGAGCCGGATGCCCTTCAGGATGAGAGAAATACTCCAGTCCAAAACATCCCTCCTGGATTTTCTCTCTCCACCACTTCCATAGTCCTGTTGTTTCTGTGCCGTTGGCTGTGGAGTCCCTTCCAGGTACTGGTGCTGGCGGAGCGTGACAAGGACACGGCCTGAGTGCATCCCTCTGTGTTTGGTAATAACCCCATGGGATGGTATGTTGCATTGTGGCACAGAAGGTGGTAGAAAGGGAAGAAAATAACCCTGTTACAAAGTCTGAGCTTGCTTAATACTCAGGCAGCTGGGGGTGACTGGTGGGTGTTCCACCATGCACAGCACCCAAGACTGTGAGCAAACGACTGCGATGGGAGCCCATCAGGAAGCAGAGCTCGTCTTGCTGGTGGTGCTCCCACATGCATGGAGCTTTTACAAAGATTGATGATGATTTTATGTAAGCACAAGGCGGTTTCGGCACCGCTTGGATCATCTCCTATCTCAGGTGCTGGCAGGAAGCCTCCAGCCCTCCCCTGTGCGGCGCTGGGAACGCGGCCCATTCGCCACCAGCTCCGGCAAAGTGTTTTTTCAATCCATTCCTGTTTAAGCAGCGTGGTATCAGGGGGGTAATTGCTCTTTGGAATTGATCCCAGAAGAAAATCTTTCAGTTCTTTCTTATCAGGTCCTTTCTTGCAGGGTGAGATACCCACAAGACTTATCTCCCTCTTCAGCGCCGGCCTCTAATTACTATTTAAACAGCTCATTAGGAGACTTTCAATTAAGCGCTGTCGTGGAAGCTGGAGATCAGCTCGGGATCAGGCTGTGGTGCAGCGCTGCCCTCAGGGCTCACCTGGGGGACTGAGCCCCCTCCTCTGCCGGCCCGTGCACACCCAGAGCGCGCTGGGACAGGGCTGTGTGCTCAGCCCACTGCTGTGCCACGCACCACAGCTGGTGTGAGTGAGAAATAGGGGATGTGAATCGACTCGCTGCTGAGGGCTGGAGTTGGGTTGGGTTTGGGGTTAGATTTAGGGTTGGGGTCAGGATCTCCATCAAACCCCTGTTAGGGTTCGGGGTTTGTGTTAGGGTTGGGGCTATGGTTAGAATCTCCATCAATACCCCTATGAGGGTTAACGCTGGGGTTAGAGTTAGGGCTGGCATTAGGGTTAGAGTCTGCTCTGGCTCTGCATGACACAGCCAGCACTCAGCGCAGCACGGAATCCCCCACCAGTGCTCCTGTGCTGCGGACAGAGCAGCCGCTCCGTGTCCTGGCTCCCAGACAGCTCCAGCCCCAGAGGAGCCACTTCTTGGCATTCATCTCTTACTGGGTTTTTCAGCAGGAAAACCGCAAATGTTTAATAAATATCACTGTGAAAAGCATGCCAGGCAGCACCCAGCAAAGTGTGCGTGTGTGCCCTTTGGGCTGGCGTGCACGCTTTGCAGAAGTGGGCCCTGTAAATATTTTCTTGACATTTAGGAAGTTTGGAGGAGTGCTTATTATGTTGCTGCCAACTTGAGGATGGTGGCGTGGGGAGCGCGGGAGGCGTGCAGGCGGCCTCAGAACAGGGCAGCTCAGGGCTCACTGGTCTGCTTTAGAGCTGTTGAGGTGGAGTCAGGGCACTCCCCTACTCCCTTTGGATATTTATAAGCATTGGTCGTAGAATCACAGAATGGCCTGGGTTGCAAAGGGCCACAATGATCACTCAGTTCCAAGCCCCTGCCGTGTGCACGACCAGACCAGCCTGGCCTTGAATGCCTCCAGGGATGGTCAGATTCTCTCTCCCCTGACAGCCCCGGGGCTCTCAGCCTCTCCCCATCAGGACAGCGCTGTGCTCTGAGCAGCAGTTCTGTCTGCCTGGAGCCCAACCCTGCACACCGTGCTCCAGCTGTGCCCTCCCCAGGGTGGAGCAGAGGGGCAGCATCACCTCCCTTGCCCTATGGGCCGCACTCCTTGCAATGCATCCCAGGGTCCCATTTGCATTCTTGGCCACCTGGTCTTGCTGCTGCCTCATGGCCAACCATTGGCCAACCACCGGTCAGCTACAACTCCCAGGTCCTCCTCCTGCAGGTCCTTCCCTTTCAGTGAGTGATGGAGACACTCGTGGAACCAGCAGCTTTGTGAAACTCTAGTCTTTATCTTTTGCTTATCAATACGGTATCCTAACAACAAGCCAGGTGTCAGTAATGCTTTCCAATGTCACATTTGCTCAAAGAAAAGTATATATATATTTTAATCAAAATATTTTGAACAGAAAGAATAACCTCTTTAATAAAGAATCAGACCATGGTTTGCCCAGCAGTGCAGTGCTGAGCAGCACAGTGCTGTGGGACCGCCCAGGAGCTGCAGCAGCGCCGGGTGTTCCTCAGCTCCATTCACCTGGAAACCTCCCCCCGGGTGCAGCTCTTCCCCCAGGTGTGTCACTGTGTGGATTCTGGTCCCTGAGCCGCCTGGCCGTGTCCCCACAGCAGCAGTGGGAGCTCAGAGCCGCGGCTCCTTCCGTCCCATTGAACTTTTCTCTGTTATTCTTGGGGAAGCTGCCTTGGGGTCAGCCCGGACGGGGAAATGAGGGCCGGGGCCATGGAAAACTCGGACCCCAGCGCCACCTCCTATTATATAGATATAAATGGAATGGAAAACTATTTGGGATAAAAGTGCACTGCCCTCTGAGAAATGTTCTCACAGAACCGCCTGGACTCCTTATCCCAGCGTGGGGCTGTGCTGGGGGGGCTCCTGTGTGCAGAGGGGTGTGCAGGGCGCATCCGGCTCCACTCGAGTTGCTTTGACGCGTGGCAGCGGGCTGTGAGGAGCACAGGGCAGGGAGGTGTGCAGCCGTTCCTTGTCCGTTCCCAGCTCGTCGCTTCTGGGCTGTGCTGTGCTGTGCTCACTGCTGGATGCAGAGGGAGAGCAGCACTGGGCTGTGCTGCTGCAGCCCTGCAGGGCTGGGACTCTCCCCATTGCACGGCCAGGCCCTGTCCCTCCTGCTGCCTCCCAGCACCTCCCAAAGCCAGAGGATGCTTTCTTGCCATTCCCATCTAGGTGCCGACATCCAGCCATAACCACGCACCTGCGTGGCCCTGTAATTATGGGCTGGATTGCAGGATGTGAGCGGGAACAAAAGTCAGCCAGCTCACACGACCACGTGCACAGGGAGGCAACTGGGCAGATATTTCATTTGCTTTTTAGGGAATCTTGAAACAGCTGCTTAAGGGCTTCATCGAGGGCAGAAGTCAAATCTCAGCAGTCAGTTCATGCAAAGCTCTGGCAAAACGCTGAGTCCTCATTCCATACCCAGAGTGAGGTGGTTTGGTCATTAAAAAATCCATTTGTAAGTACCCAAAAATCAATGTGGTGATAGAAACCAGGCACTCAGGGCTGGCCAAGAGCAAATGTCTGGTCTGTTTCTCGGCGCCCTAAGAGCCCTGCTGGGTGAGGGGAGGAAAAGGCAGAAACGCCAGCGCTCCAGTTCTGCGGTGACCAGTTGGTTTGTGTGTCTCATTGCAGTTCTGAAGAGGAGCTGATCTGCTGGCCAGGACTGCTCCCCACCTGAATTCATAGAGAGGCTCCTGAGCTCCCTACAGGGCAGAGGCAGAGAGCGCTGCGTCCTGAAGCTGTTTGGTTTTGTGTTTACTTCCATTGATGTAACTGCTGTTAAATTCCGTGTTAATAATAAAGTCGTTCTGGTTACGCTCAGCACAGGGGCAGTGAGAGCCTCCTGTAGTGCAGGTAGTGCATTTTCCAGCTGGGTTTTGCACTGTACCTGCAGGCTGCAGGTTCCTGCAGGGGATGCTCAGCAGCATTCAGCTGCTGCCTACGGGCTTCAGGATGTTGGGATCAGCATCAGGAGGTGGGAACCTCCATCCTACATGGGAATACCGGACATGGCCCTGCTTGGCACGCTTCCTGCGGGCTCATGGCCCGCGTTGCTCAAGGAAAGTCGGAGCACAGTGAGAATAAATGGGACGGTCACTGGGGGGTCTGGCTCTGCGGGAGAGATGTGAGGCACGTTGCTGGGGCAGGTGGCTGTCCCCACATGCAGGCTGGGTGCCACCAGCAGCACGCAGTGGCAATGCCCTGCCCTCTTCCCATGCCTCCCTGTGCAGCGGCGGGCTGGTGGCCGGGCTCCCCAGTGATGCTGGGAGAGCTTTTTTTCCCAGGCAGATTACATCGCCGTTTTAGCTTCATTCCCCCCCAACACACCCCCCTTCCTCTGTTATTTTGGTGCCTTTCCCCAAGGGAAACAAAGTTAGCTCAAATGCTGTTCCCACCAGAAAGGCAAAAGCTCCCCCCCCCCCCTTTTTCCTTCCTCTTTTGGGTTCATGGTAATGTGTCCCATGACAAAACAAGCACAAATCCATGCACAAAGTGCTTTGCCTTTCTCCTTAAAGGGAGAGTCCTTCTCCAGGGCTGGTGCCTGGGGCCAAGCTGCCATCATTCAGAGGTACCCCTCTGATGGAAGGAAGGGCAGAGCTGACTCTACTTGTGGAGGAAGCAGCCCAGGCCAAGACATGATGTCTGGTGGGAGGAAATAGGTCTTGTAGATGGGCAGTGTCCTCAAATCACAGCATGGTTGGGTTGGAAGGGACCTTACAGCCCCCCAGCCCCACTCCTGCCATGGGCTGCTTCATCCCCCCTAGCTCAGCACTCCCAGTGCCCATCTGTGGTCTTGAGCCCCTCCAGCACTGGGGCACCCACAGCACTGAGCAGTCTGGAGCTGAGTATGGATGTGAGAATTGGTTATGAGTATGGAGATGGTTTTGAAGGAGGATCAGTGCACTTCAGTGCATCCTCCTAAACGGAGGGGCTGGACATGTTTGTGTTTCCTCGCCGGTGGTGAATGAATGGTGGGAGCCCGAGGAAGGAGCGCCGCTTCCTATTTTTGCAGCTCAGTGATTCTTCATAATGAAACGCTGGCGGTTCGTGCTTGGCGCCTGCTCCTGTGGTAAGGTGTCTGCAAAGGAAAAAGTACAGAATAATGGTCAAAATAAAACCCAAATGCAAATAGCTGCTCCTGGTGGGAAAGGCAAAGTGAATCTTTGATTTAGATCGGAGGTTTCAAAGAGGAGAGGAGAGGATTTGCAAAAAATGCTGAACTTAGAACATTGGGAAAGTTTGTTGGGAGCGTTCCTGCCCGGTGAGCAGGGGCTGCACGGCCTGGGTGCTGCCCCTGCCCAAGTGCTGCTGTCGGGCAGGGCTGCTCTTCCCACCCTGTGTGCTTTGGGATCAGTGACAAAAGGTGAAGCCCTGACCTCCAGGCTGGTGTGCGATGCTGAGCGGCCTCTAGGTCCCATAGGTGGGGATGTGGGAGAACGGCAGAGCTCCCGACATGGGACCGATGCGGCCCAGCTCATCCGTCAGGAATGGGGGGGACGTTCCGCGTGGAGTCGGCATGGGAAAATATTTTATCAAAGAAACTGGGAATCAAAAAATAAAATTAAAATCTAAACATGAGTTTGACACGGTGCCACGTGAGGGCTATTTTTAATTCCCTTCCTGATCGTTCCGCTTGTTTCCATCATCTCAAGGCTCTGAATGGTGGAATTAGTCACTGCACAAGATGAAGTAAGCGGGGCACACGAGGCTTCACAGAGAGGGTCGGTGTAACCCCCGGCAGGGATGGGAGCTGTGCTGGGGGCTGGCAGCACCAGGGCTGGTTCCAGAGACAGCACCGGTGGGACCAATGGGGCCTGGCACTGGGAAGGGCTGATAGGACAGTGGGGCTCTTTGTGGTCACTGACATACAGGAAGGTCCAGCGGGTGCTGGAGAGTGGGAAGGCAGGCTGGTGCTCCGCAGTCACTGCTCAGTTGTTCTGTTCTGGTTTGGTTTTAATATGCACTTAGCGAACCCGAGGAGCCTGTGCTGGGGGCATCACCCAGGTACGGGCTGGATGTGCTCCTGTGGGCAGGCGAGGGGAGGAAGAGGAGCTGAGCATCAGGTCTCAGTGCCAGCAAAAGCAAAACTGGGTTTTCCCTGAGCACCAGGTCCTGGATCCATGGGCTGTGGGGGCTGGGGCTGTCTCAGGTGTCTGTGCCGGCTGCACCACGTGCGTTCGTTCTGCCTGGTCGGTCTCCCAGTGCACCTAACAAGGAGCAATACCAGTTCCTTCCATTTTTGCTTGCATGGCTGTGTCGGTGCTCACCCATCGCCTGAAAAAAAGGAAGAGAAAAAGTGCTCTGGCTGCTGTCACAGCCAGGAGGTGCTTGGCAGTTTGAGTGGAGAAGTCCCGCTGCTCACTGGAGGATCCCTGCGATGATCCTCTAACAGGGCAGAGCAGTTGCAGAGCACTTTCCACTTTGCAGAACACAGCCCCGTCAGCTGATCTATTTACTGATCCCTCGGACTGATCTCCTGGAGTTAATGGGAGTTGTTTGAAAGCTGGAGTGTGCACACTAGTGGCTTTGGAGCCGGATTGTAGTAAGGCCTGTTTGGCACAGTGGCACCGTGCTTCCTGGGCAGGGCTTTCTAGGCAAATTCTGATGCATTTGAGATTTTGTTTCTTATCGCAGAATCTGCTCCGTGTTTGTCCGATATGCTCATAACTGATAAGCTTTGATCCCATCCGTCTGCAGCACCGTATCCAACAAATACCCACCTGGGCATTGATTCCAGCGCAGGTCTCACCTCTGATTCCCCCTTCAATTAATTGCTGTGCTGGTAGAAGGGCTCGAGTCCCGTCAGGTGGCTGCATTTGGGGTTTGGGTTTTTTAATGGGAGGTTTCTGGTGGTTTTTTGCAGCCTTGCTGGGCTACAGAGGAGAGCTGATGGCGATGGGAATTCCAGTTGGGCACATCCCCATGTACTGCAATAGCTGGAAGTGCACCTTGGTCAGATGTGAGGACAAGAGGAGGAACGGAGGGTGTTTGGGAGGACACTGAGTGTCTGAGGTTTCCAGGGAACCTGAATGCACCCACCCGGCCGCTATCAAAGCTCCCTCTGGTTGGCGGACCCGTCGCACCACTGCCAGCCCCAGTGCAGAGCCGCAGTGGCAGCTCGTCTCTCCAAACCTCCCCCCCACCCCAGTCCTGCTCTCGCCTTTGTGAGCACAGGGGTTCCCTGGCAGACCCCGTTCCCACACTCATAATCCTTGGGTCAGTGGAGGCACAAAGGAGCTGCTGGGAGCCAGGCTGTGGGGCAGAGCCGGCCCCGCTGCCGCTGCCTCCTTTCTTTCTCACTGCAGACGACCTTCAGTTTTCTCTGCTAATCCTTCCCTTTAATCCCCTTCACCTCCCCTCGCCGGGGTCGGAGTGTTTTCTTGTGTGCCCCGGCAGCCCCATCCCAGTGTTGATGGTGAATCCGAGCAGAGCTGTCTCCAGCCCCACACCCCACCCCACAATCTCCTGCTGCTTTCTGCTGTCTCGGAGCCGCCTCTTGGTGCTGCCGTCAGCTACCAGAGCCCGTGTGGAGCATCCCATAGAGCTGTGGGGCAGTGGGAGGACAAGTTCAGCCTTGGCCCCAGGGCAAAGCTTTGTGCCAGGTGTACTCCTTGGGGCACAGCCCTCAGTGCTGCTGCGTGCGGCCGTGAGGTGAATCCTGAGTGCTATGGGTTAATTGCAGCTGGAGGACCATGGGGAGCCTTGGAGCTGCGCTTCACTCTGACTTTTGGTCCTGCTTTGGGGGGATCTTTGGCTCCTACACCAACGCACCCGAGTGTTCTTTATTAAGCTGTCCCATGCAGTTGGTTTCCAGTCAGTGCTGCAGCTAGCAGGTGGTGCTCAGCAGCAGAGGAACTGAATCAGTTACATTAACAGTAGTTAGATTTGCAGTGGAAAGCTCCCAGCCTCACGTCCAGGGTTGCACCAGGGGCCCGAGGACTGGGGGATAAGCAGCGTCTGCACTTCTGCATGTGGCATGGCCCTGACCTATGGGCACGTCAGAGGGTTTGTCCTGGTGCTAAACTTCATCCCCTGATGAGATCCAGGCTCAGGGCTCACACACAAAGCAGAGCACAAAGCACATTCTGCAGCCCCACATCATGTAGGATTGGGAAAGCAGCGAGAAGAAAGTGAGGCTGCGGTGGGAGGAGCAGCTCGGGGTGGGAGATAAGCTCTTCCTGTTTCCCACAGCGCCCCGGGCCGCTTATCTGCAGCCCCGCACACAACCAGCACAGAGCCAGCCCGGCCGATTCCCACAGTGCAGGGGGACCCATCAGTGCCTGCTTTGCCAGCAGCTCCCGGGTCTACAGGAGGGTGCAGGGGCTCCAGCCCTGCACAGCAGGCAGCACTCTGCAGGGAGAGCCTGGGGCTGGTTCCTTCCAGCACCACCTGCTCAGGATTTGGCTCTTCCCATAGTCCTGTTCTTCCTTAGCCCTTTTTTGGGGCTATGAATTACCAGTACCCTCCTCACTACCAGCCACATCCCCTGTTGTTCTGGGTCCCTGCAGGGCTGTGAGCTGTGTGTGTTTGCACCATTCGCTGCCTGCTCCCTGCACTGTGTGCAGCAGTGATGGGCCGTGCTGCGTCCATCCCGTGCCAGGTACGGTCACGGTGCCCGCACTGCCGGCTGCTGGCATCCCCCACGGCCACTCACATCGCTGTGCCGTGGTGCGGTGGCAGGAGGTGACGATGGAGGTGACGATGGAGGTGAGGATGGAGGTGACGATGGTGTCCCCGCGGCTCTGCTTCCTGTTGGCACGGGGCGGTGAGGCGCAGTCCGTCCCATCCCGCTCCCCTCGCTGGCTCCGTTCGCAGTTATTTACTACAACAACACGCACTGTGTGAACTCCCTCCAGGCCAAAAATAACTGCCGCCCCATTAACTCAAACTGTTTGTTTGTTTTCGGCTCCGCGGTGCCCTGATCCCAGCACGGGGCTGCCACCCCAACAGCTCCGCTGTGCCCGATGAAAGCGGCAGAAGCAGAGCACACGTTATTGCCTGATTGCGGTTCTTATTTGTTCAGCTTTGCATTGGGTCTCCCCTGCGGAGGCTGAGCCGTGCAGGGTCCAGGGACCTTTGCTGGCATCGGGGAGCAGGGGGGCTGCTGGGACCAGCACAGAGCGCAGGAGAAGGGACCGTCCTCCTCCTCAGAGGGAAACTGTGCAGCCTGGGGCTTTGTTTTGTGCAGCCACAGTAGATAGCCTGGCTGTTCTGTTTGTTAACACAGCTGAGAAGTTGGTTTGTCACCAAATTGATTTCTGGCTTAAGGAAGCTCTTGCCGCTGCTTCTCTCCTCTTTTGACAGCAGAACACTTTCCCACCCAGACAGCTTCCTCCTGCCTGACAGCCGTAACTGAGGGCTGGTAGGTGTGTGTGGGAGCGAGCACAGCTGACAGTCAGGGCATCCTGTGTGGGGACTGGGACTCTCCTAAGGGGACTCTGAGCAGCCCTGTGGAGCAGGACTTGGGGTCCTGCTGGACAAGGAGCTGCACATGAGCAGCAGTGTGCACTTACAGCCCCAGAGGCCACCAGCGCCCTGGGCTGCACCCACAGCGGGCTGCCAGCGGGCACGGAGGGGACTGTCCCCCTCTGCTCTGCCCCCGTGAGGCTCCATCTGCAGTACTGCGTCCAGCTGGGGTGTCCAGCACAGGAAAGACATGGGGCTGCTGGAGCGGGTCAAAGGAGGCCATGAGGACACCCAGAGGCTGCAGTGCAAAGACAGGCTGAGCAGGGCTGGTGCCCAGGTGTGCGGTGTTCCCAGTGGATCGTGTGCTGGCATTTTCCTCCCTGGCGTTGCAAAGGTGCAGGAGATGTTTATGGTGTGGGCTGGCATGGGAGGTTTGTCACTTCTGCTTTCTCCTCTGGGAAAATGTTCATAGAACAGAAACTAATAAATTTTAAAGGACATTTTATTTATTTATTTATTTATTTTTGAGCCAGGGGAGCAGTCACTGCTCTGTTTGTTGCAGGTAATGGATGGATGTTTAGTGCATGGAAGCAGCCACACCTGGTTTGCTCTCCAACCTGTCACCTGCACACCCTCTGACAGCACACACAGATGGAGGCTGGAACTCCCAGCGCTTCCTTCAGGGCAGAGATGGGCTCAGCACAAGCCCTGTGCCCGAGGGGCCTCAGTATCTGCCTGGCTCCTTCTGTGCTGATCAAACCCTGGTCCCTCAGCTGGACCACCCCCTAAATGCAGAGAGCTTTGAAGGCTGCACTGCATCTCACCAAGCAGAGCTCTCTCCTTTGCCACCTGAACTTCCAGCTTCAGAGTGGCTGCAGAATGCCTGTGACTGGGAAAATATGCTTGGGTGTAGTGTGGGTATGGGTATAGGTATGCACTGGATATAGGTGTGGGTCTGGATTAGGGTATGTGTTGGCCGCTGCATCTTTTCATTTCCCTTTTTGGCTCCTGGGGCTCTGCCAGCCCTTGTCCACAGCTGGGGATGATGCCGGTGTGGACACAACTTGGGTTAATCCTCATCATGTCCCCCGAGCTCAGCAAGGCTCGTGCAGCTCATTCCCGTCCCCAGCCCCAGGCAGAAGTGCTGCTCTCCACTGCTGATCCTCAGCCTGGGGGCCTCCCATGTTGTGCTGCGGGTCACATCCCCAGAGGGCGTGCGGCACTGCGGCACTGCTCCCCTTAATGTCGTGGGTTAGCCTAAAATCTACCTGCACCCAAGACAGGGGGGGCAGTCGGCCCGCAGGCCGCTGGCCCAGAAGGAAAAGAAAACAGGGAAAAGGAAATAAATACAGCGGCAGCGATCTAAGGAGGCACACTATTTTACTAAATACTATATCGGAATACAGAATAACACAATATAATACAATATAATTGGAATTAAAGCTAACGAATCGAGTAAAATAAGAGAGAGTGAGTCCCGAAACCGAGAGGCCTACTGTAACTCTAGGCGAAACGGCTGGAACGCTCCCACACGGCTCTCCCCCTGGCTGGCAGGATCCAAGAGAGCGAGTCCAGCACTGAAGTGAGATTATATAGTCCTGGTCATATGACTGACCGTGGTGCTCCCTGGGACATGTAGTCTTCTTTCTGTGAGCAGCAGATTCGTCAAAATTATCTGTGCTTAACATGATGTTATGATGTGGAATACTGATAGCAAAATTACAACATTGCAAAACCATGACATTCCACCCCTTATTCTACATCATTACATTATGCTTATTATACACACACACACATATATATAGTCGTGAGCAATCAGCAACCTTATTTTCTTAACAATTTATATCTATTTTCATGCAAATCCTTAGGCTGAAAATAAAACTTTATATCTTAACACCCTATTATTTACTAAGTTGAGGAAATGGCAAAACTGCCGGAAAAGGAATATGACAGCGGTGAAAGGGAAAAGCAGCGCTAGTGGGGCGTCCCCCACATCAAGGTGCACCCATCCTTTCCCAACCACCACAAATTCCCTTTGAATTAAACTTCTTTCCACGTGTGCTCTACACATGCATGGCCAGTACATGATATAGAGCCCAGATGGAAAAATTTACCTATAGGATGCCTAGCTTACGTATACGGAAAAATGTTTTCTTAACATTAATCCATCTATCTTAAGTCCTGCACCATAATTGGACATTCGTCATATATCCTTAAGGCTCTACTTATATATACAAGAAATTATTGGCTGCACTCCCCCAGCATCAATTTCTCTTGTGGAACACATTGAACATCCCCATTTTTGTGCATCACCCACCAAGTACATCCAGGTCCCTGGGCAAAAACAGTACCTCGGAGAGGTTTTCCCTTTCCAGATGCTGGAAGGACCCAAACCGCTTTTCCTAACACGCTCTTTACGTGTACTACAGGAACCTTATCTCCCTCTACGGTACGTAGGGAGCTGGATTGGTTGGGACCACCACGATTACCAGATCCTCGAGTGTTGACCAACCAGGTGGCTTCTGCTAAATGGTTTTCCCAATTTTTATATGTTCCGCCGCCCATTGCTTTCAACATAGTTTTTAACAATCCATTGAATCGTTCAATTTTACCAGACGCCGGTGCATGATAGGGAATATGGTAAATCCACTCAATGCCATGATTTTTGGCCCAAGTATTTACAAGGGAATTTTTGAAATGAGTTCCATTATCTGATTCAATTCTTTCTGGAGTGCCATGCCGCCACAGGACTTGCTTTTCCAATCCTAATATGGTGTTTCGGGCGGTAGCATGGGGTACTGCGTATGTTTCAAGCCACCCAGTGGTCGCCTCGACCATGGTGAGTACATACCGTTTACCATTTCGGGATCGTGGCAAGGTGATATAATCGACCTGCCATGCCTCCCCATATTTATACTTTTGCCATCGCCCTTCCCCCCAAAAAGGTTTCATCCTTTTGGCTTGTTTAATTATAGCGCATGTTTCACAGTCATGAATGACTTGAGCAATAGCATCCATAGTTAAGTCCACCCCTCGGTCTCTGGCCCACTTATATGTTGCATCTCTTCCTTGATGACCCGACGTCTCATGGGCCCACCGAGCTAGGAATAATTCACCTTTGTTCTGCCAGTCCAAGTCTATCTGAGCCACCTCAATCTTGGCAGCTCGATCAACCTGATGGTTGTTTTGATGTTCTTCAGTGGCCTTACTTTTAGGCACATGCGCATCTACATGGCGCACTTTTACAACAATATTCCTTATTCGGGCAGCAATATCTTTCCACAGTTCAGCAGCCCAAACAGGTTTACCCTTTCGTTGCCAGTTGTCTTGTTCCCACTGCTGCAACCACTCCCATAAGGCATTTGCCACCATCCATGAATCAGTATAAAGATAAAGCATTGGCCACCTCTCCCGTTCAGCCACATCTAAGGCCACCCCTCATGCTGGACGGCCGGGCCTCCAGCGGGCTGGATGGGGGGCAACACGACCTCCTGCCCCGTGGCCATAGTAGCGGGTGCCTGCTCAGCCCGGAAGCGCACCAACCCCTTCCAGATATGGAACAGACCCACCGGGGGAGCCGAGACCGGTTTTGTCCGCCTGGGGTTGCGCTGCTCCGCTACAGGCTGCCTCGTCTGGGCTCAGGAAGGAGCCTTGCTCTGACTGGAGGTTGTTACACTCGGACTGGAGGGCGTCGTCCTCAGACTGGAGGGTGTTGCGCTTGGACTGGAGAGTGTCATGTCCAGACTGGAGGGTGTCACACTCGGACTGGAGAGCGTCACGCTCGGACTGGAGAGTGTCACGCTCGGACCGAAGGGCATCTCGCTCAGACCGAAGGGCGTCTCGCTCAGACTGGGGTGTGTCTTGCCTGGACCAGAGGGCATCAAGTTCGGACCGGAGGGTGTCACGCTGATATAGGAGGTCATTTCTCTCAGCTCTGAGACTCTCCATCTCAGCTCTGAGACTCTCTCTCTCAGCTTCAAAAACTTTTTCCCTCTCTGCCTTTTCAGCTCTGAGACTCTCTCTCTCAGCTTCAAAATTGAATAAGGCCCAATAGGCATTAGCCAGGCCCCAAATCATTTGTGCCTCCTGAGATCTGCCTGTGCCGCAACATTCCTGCCTCAAATATGCGATCAAGCTCTCAGGATTCTTCAAGTGTTCAGGAGTAAAGCTCCATGACGCTGAAGATGTCTGCCTTTTTAAAGTCTCCTCAAAGCCTCTCCACACTCCCTGCCACTCAGTATTCTCTGGTTCTGGGGAAGACTTCCTCAGAATGTTATAAATCCAGATACTGAGTGAGATTAATAAAATAACCAACAGTATGTTCAGGGAAATTAACAGTGTGGTCAAATGGGCATTCAAAAACTGCATAATGGATTCAGGGAAGGGACAAGGAGCATGCAGTCCCCTGAAAAGCAGTTTTACTAGCAGTTTTAACAGAGCACACATTTTTTTTCCTCTCTTCTATAACGAGATAGCAGAGCTAAAAGTTTACAAAATATTCTGGGGTATTGGCCGTCCGCCTGGACTTTCAAGGTCAAGCTCCCAGGTGCAGAAACGTAAACTTTAGATAGCTCCTTAACGAAAAAAAACTCGTAGCTCTGTAAAAGCTATAGGAACAGCAGGGAAAACAGCAGCTTTTGCAGTTCTTCCCCAATTTTGCCCCTTTTTGCCCAAATTTCTTGGCAATCTGCCCGCATTCTCCACCAAAATCCTGTCGTGGGTTAGCCTAAAATCTACCTGCACCCAAGACAGGGGGGGCAGTCGGCCCGCAGGCCGCTGGCCCAGAAGGAAAAGAAAACAGGGAAAAGGAAATAAATACAGCGGCAGCGATCTAAGGAGGCACACTATTTTACTAAATACTATATCGGAATACAGAATAACACAATATAATACAATATAATTGGAATTAAAGCTAACGAATCGAGTAAAATAAGAGAGAGTGAGTCCCGAAACCGAGAGGCCTACTGTAACTCTAGGCGAAACGGCTGGAACGCTCCCACACGGCTCTCCCCCTGGCTGGCAGGATCCAAGAGAGCGAGTCCAGCACTGAAGTGAGATTATATAGTCCTGGTCATATGACTGACCGTGGTGCTCCCTGGGACATGTAGTCTTCTTTCTGTGAGCAGCAGATTCGTCAAAATTATCTGTGCTTAACATGATGTTATGATGTGGAATACTGATAGCAAAATTACAACATTGCAAAACCATGACACAGCTGCATGCACAGAATCTCCTGGCAGACCACGGCCGTGCAGTGCTTGCATGAAGTCAGGCTTGGAGCGGGGCCCAATGGATGCTGCGTGTCCTGCCCGGGGTCTGCATTGTCCCCAGATGAGGCGAGTCCCAGCAGAGCCGTGGGGCAGCTTTGTGAGTTCTTCCTTGGGGATGCAATGGGCTGCAGCGGGGAGCAGCCCGCAGGTCCCTGCCCACTCCACATGCCCTGCTCACGGTGCCGGGCCTCATTCCAGCCCTCACTGGCACCGGTGCCTGGAGCAAGGCTGTGCCCTGCGAAGGGGAAGCCCCCGGCTCCCTGCTCCCACCCTGACCGTTTGTTACTTCACTTTCCGCTGGCTCCTGGGACACAAAGGCCAAAGCTGCCAGTTTGCCCGGGGTGACCCCCGGTGCCCTACAGATCTAACCCCTTCCTTGAAAAGACAAAAATCCCATTGCCTTGCACCTCCATCTGTTTAGAGAACAGTTTAACCTAACAAGATTAGCATTGGAGGTCGTCTCTTCTTCTTTTACTTTTTTTCCCCGCCTTTCGCTAAGAAAACAGCATTGGATTTGGGACAAAAGCTTGAAAACCCTCATTTGTAAGTAGCGAAGCCTTTGGAAACTGTTTTGTTCCTGAGCTGTCTTGGGAAGGGGCTCACGAATCCTCCACCAGAGCAAGCAGGGGACCAGCCCGTGTGGGGATGGAACAGGGTCCAACATGGGGCTCCTGCTGTGACTGGTGGCGCAGGGCTGTGTCGCTCACTGCCCTGACCAGGTGTGTGCAGGAGGGCTGCTGCAGGGTGAGGGATGGGGACTCACACTGCCTGCTCCCATGGGAACCCACCAGCCTCCATCCCACATCAGATGGAGCTGCAGTGGGAGCAGGGCAGCAGAGCAGCAGACCCTGGAGCCCGGCTTTCCCGGGGCCAGCAGTGCTGGCTGTGTGCATGCTGCCTGTGCTGCAGTCAGGGGCTGGGGAGTCCCCGGGGAACTGAAGGGGGAAAGGTAAAGGGTTTGATTTTCATTCTTTGGGACTGTTTCCCCTCCCTCTCTCCCACTCTCCCATCCCCTCCTCTCCTCCCCCCCCCCCCTTGCTTTTTGCCACATTGTGCTGAGCTTGAATCAGACCTTCACAAAGGGGATTAGAGGCTCGGTGCTGATAAATAGCAAAGCAGGTTGGAAGCGTGGGAACCAGCCATGGCGCAGCGCAGAGGGACATTCCTGCTCCGGAGGGCCGGGCAGGAGCAAAAGTCCGGGCTAACCCCGGGTCACCGGGGGGACCCAGCGCCTGAGAAGATTTGTTCGGACACTGGCTTTTGTTGTGCACAGTTCCGTGTCAGCCCAGCGTGCATCTCGCCGCTATTGATGGGGAAGGAAAGCGCTATTGTCAGGCGTGCGAGGGCCCCCTGCTCGCTGCCGTGCTCTCGGGGTTATGTGGGAATCGCAGTGCCGTGGTGCATGCGGCGCCCCGGGGTGCCCTGCCTTCGTGGCCCTGGAGCTGGTGGAGGGGCTGGCAGGATACTTCTCCCCTCGCAGGGCTTACTGCTTGTGGGGAGCTCGGAGGGTGTTTTTCTTTATCTCAGCCTCAGTGTTATCAGTCTATTTCCCAGCTGGAGAAGATGAGGCAGGGCCGTGCCAAAAGTCACGCCAGGAAACTGCTGCTGGAGGTGAGCTGAGCATGCGGCCAGCAGCCACGTTCTCCTGTAGATCCAGCAGTGTCTGTGCTGCTCTCTGGGTGTCTGATCATTTCCATCGATCTCCAGCCCCTGTTTGGGACACAGTTCCAGCCTGCATGCAGACACCCCACAGAGATGGGAGAAGGGCCTGGGGCAGCACAGAGCTGGGTCCAGCCCGCACCACGGAGCCTCCTGCTCCGGCCTCATTTTGGGGAAAGAATGGGTGGGGAATTTCCCTGATGAAACACTGTGCAGTGTACAGTAAAGCTGCCCTGAGAGGCTTAATGAAGCTCAGCTGCTTTGCATCTGGTGCCCAGGCTTGCTACAGCATCTTGGAGCATCTGGAGCCACGCAGCATGCCAGGGTGGGAGCCTGCTGGGAAAATCCCTCCATCCCTCCTCCAGCTTTCCCCTGTGACCTGGCAGTGAAGGCCTGCAGATGACCTCAAACCCTGCAAGCTGCCTTTTTCTGTCCAGGGCTTTGCACGTCTCTCGTGTCCAAAAATAAGCTGAGCACCAAGAGTCCCCCCAGGGTGCCTGGGACTTGTGCTGAGCCAGCGTGGCTGACTGTGGCTTTTGTCCCCGCATCCTTCAGGGTCCCCACTGGGGACGTGCGGCTCCAGAGCCACCCCAAACCTCCAGAATGCTGCAGCCAAACAGGCTGAATGGCCACGTCCCAGCACAACCCTGAGGCTTTGTGCTGAGGCTTCCAGCAGGGAGGCAGAAGGGGGGAGCAATGACCGTGCTTGCTGCTTGCCCGTGCTCTGGCCGCGCTCTGCCACGTTGGAGATCTCAGGAATGAAAAACAAAAGCCTGCTCTGTGAACTGGAATTACCCTGGAGAAATGAGGCAGCACGAGTGGGACAGCAGAGAGCAGAGCTCTTACCGAAAGCCCGAGCCGCTCGGCTGCAGTGCGCCTCTCCAGGGCTGCACGTTGCCCTCCCTGGGAAATCTGTGTGGGCAGCAGCATAAATAGTCCTGGCGGCCACTTGGGAGTCTAGGAGCTGGAGGGGCAGCTTAGCTCAGTTAGGGCTGGGCAACGGCCAATTGTTTTCAAAGAGATGTGAAAGAAAAATCGGAAAACAGCTTCTGAGAAGCTGCATTGCAGTCTGTGCTGCCTTGGTTCTCCTGGGGGGGGAGGAGTGAGTCAACACCTGTCTGCATCTGTGTCCCCTTTCCCAAAATGCCACCGCAGCCCTATTCATTACTGAGGCCAAGTCCCAGGCACCACGTGCCACAGCACTGCTGGTTTGTGCCCAGGTGCTGAGTCAGCACTTGGTGAGAGCAGGATGATCCTGGTGAGCTGGGGAGTGTGTGTGGCTGCGGGGTGACGATGAGGATGGGGACATGATGGGGATGGGATGGGGATAGTGGTACTCCTCTACTGCTTAGAGCAGGCGGGATGCTTTCAGACACGGGGTCAGCTCATTCTCGTCCCAAGTCAAAGCAGCTGTGCTCCCTGGGCTGCTGCTGTGGACCCCACCTCACATTCCCCAGCACACAGGGCCAGAGGGAGCTGCATCCTGCCCCACTGGTGCACAGGCATGGAGAGGCAGCCCCCGGTACCCCTGGGGATGATGCTGTGGGTGAGGACACTCTCTCCATCCGCTGCCTCTTGGGTGCCCACCTACTGCAAAGGCATCTTCCCACACACCGACCTGTGCCACGTGCTCAGTGCCGCGCAGCCCCAGCCCAGGTGGCAGCTCCGGGGAGCTGGGATAAACCATCTACGTGTGTTATCACCGACTCTCCCACCCCTGCAGATCTGCTGAAAGGACCCTGCCGGCCTGTCTGATGGGCTGTTTACTTTCTGTTTGATTTTCCTATAGAAAATAAATAGTGCTGCAACAGGAGGGGATTTTTTTTTATTATTCCCAGGCTATCGGAGCCACCAAATTAGCCCTGCCTAATCGAATGCAGCTGTTTCCTGTGCACTCAACAGCAGGCCTGCTGCTGCACCCCCCGGAGGGTTTATTTAAATAGGTGAGATCCGGATTGCCAGAGAGAAGCAGCACGGGGTGGCACAGCCCTGCAGCCCCCCGCCCAGTGCTGCCCCTGCCACCTCTGCAGGGTCCCCTCTGTCACCAGGATGGGGCAGGGAGGGCAGCACGCGCCTGCCTCGGCTCTCCTGCAGGATTAAAGCTCACATGCACCAACAGCAAACGGCCCCGTGTCCCAGCAGGCTGCGTTTCTTCAAGTCCAGGGACTGTTCTGCAAGGTGAATTTAAATTGGGGGGGACATCAAACTTCGGGTCTCAGCAAGACTGTAATAGATTTCAGTAAGCAACTGGTACTAATTGCTTCCTTTTCACTGCTGCTCAGCGTTTGATCAGGCAGAAAACAGGCTTGATGCTGGGGTCTGTGGTGCCCTGTAAGGAATTGCGACATGCAGTGCAAACTTCCCCAGACCCTCCCTCTGTGCCTGGGTGTGAGGCTGTTGGATGGGAAGGGAAGGTGGGTGCTTTCTCCATCCCAGAAGTGCTTTCCCCTGCTGTCCCACCACTGGTTCTCTGTCCCTTGGCCACCGCTTTCTGTGACCCAGGATGCAGCCCTGGGCTGCTGGAGGGACAACATGCAGCTCAGAGGTGCTGCCAGCATCACACAGAGTTTGGGTCCCTGTGCTTGGGTGAACCTGAACCTTTTCCTCTTCTTTTTCCTTCACCTTTTCCTTCCCCATCTCCTCCTCCTCTCTTTCTCCTTCTCTCTTTTTCTCTTTTTCCTTTTTGTTTTTTTTTCCTCCTCCTCTTTCTCTTTTTAGTCTCCTTCTCTTCCAGCTTCTCCCATTACCCAGCTGCACTCTTTTTGCAGCTGGTACCAGTCAGCACATTATTTAATGCCGCTTATAAGGATTCTCAGTCCTCCAGCCGTGCCCCCATCCCCAGACACCCTGATGGACACTGTGATAGGGATGGATATGTGTAACAGCCAGACTGGGGCCTGTCGTCACCGTGTTGGCAGGCGGCGATGGCAGGCAGGCCGCAGCCATTTGGGCACAGTGCTGGTGGGACCCCACACTGTTCACACCTCCGCCGGCCGAGATGAAAGAGCCGCACGGCTGGAGATGAAAGAGCCGGCAGGGAGAGGCCGGGAGGGGAGGGCAGCCGGCAGTTGGCTTCCCTGTCATCTCCGCTGCTGAGCTTTCCCATGCAGAGCTGCGTGGCCGTGGCTGGGGGTTCAGCCGTGGTGGAGCGGTGGGACAGGGCTTGGTGGTCAGTGTGGAAGGAGTGGGGTGGCACATCGAGCAATGGTGCTCACAGTCCCTGTGGCTGCCATCGCTGTGCGGGGGTCCCATGTTGCAGCATCCCCACGCTGCTCCCATCCACCCCAGTGATGTGATGGGGAGTAGTGTCCAGCTGCTGCCCTTGGGGAGGGCGCACAGCAGCAGCCGTGTTTTGCCTTAACAGAAAAAACTTGGTTTTCTACTTCGTCCCTCTTGTTCCCCCCGCTTTGCACCCAGCTCCTGCTGCTAACCATCGTGTGCTTGGAGCAGGAAGAGCTGCTGCTCTGCTGGGCATGCCTGTGGGCAGCAAAGCGAAGGGAAGAGCAGCCCCAAGCAGCTCTCATAGCTGTGCTGTGCCGTACCATGCCGTGCTGTGCTATGCCAAGCTGTGCTCCCATCGCCTCCACTCAGGGCTCTGGAATGCAGCTGTGGCTTCTGCAGCTCCAAGAGCGACTGGCAGCTGCCAAACAAAGGCCCGAGCCTCCTGATGGAGTATTTTTTGTTCCATAATTCCATTTGCCTTCATGGTGAAGCCCAGGAAATGGGGAATGTGTGAATCCTGAATATCTACAGCACTTCCAGTGCGTCCAGGAAGTCCCCTTCCAAAAGGCTGAAATTAGGCTGGATGCAGGAAGGGGAAGGCACCAGCTTGGTCTTGGGTCCTTTGATTTCTACCAGCCTGTGGGAGAGGGTGACAGCCCCCAGGCTCCATGCAGTGTGTGCCGAGCCAGCCTTGGCAAGGTGGAGTTTTCTGGGCAATTTGTAGTGATATATGGTTCTGTGCTGGCGGTGAGAAAATCGTGCTGCTTTTCCCAGAGAACAGGCAACACTTGGCAGGGGGCTGAGTGCTGCTTTGGATGGGATGCCAGCAGGAAACGTGGGATTTGAGCCATGGGGGCCCAGCAGCCCTGACACTCCCCCACCCCCCCTGAGACTCCCCAAATTTCACACATGCCTCTGCACCATTCAGAACTGGCCGGAGATGCACAGCCAGATTATGGGCTGAGACTGCCCATTTGCAGCAGTGAGTGCTGAGTTTGGGAGCACCGCGGTCACGCTCCGTGCTGAAGTCCTGGCAGCAGATCCCCAAAGGAGATCAGGAAAACCCTGATCCTGCTGGGACTGCTTGGTGCTGCAGAGGACAGGACAGTGGGATCCATCTCTGCACTGCCCAGGAGACGCACAGTCAAACCCCACGTGCCATGTACGCATGTGACGGTCTGTGTCTTGTTGTCCCCAGCCCAAAGCAGGAGTGGGGCAGCACTGTGGGGCCCATTGGATCTGGGCTGTGCTGTCCCTGTGCTGGCCATAGGGGATACTTGCGTCTGTTTGGCTTTTCAGGCTGATTTTTCAGTGCTTCCTCTGCCATCTCCACACTGACTCTGTGTTCAGGCAGGGCACAGACAGCACCAATGTGGGTCCCCTTTAACTTTGTTCAGCCCTTGTGTCTGGACAAAAGCTGGGGGAGCAGCAATCCTGAGGGGAATCAGGCTCAGTATGAACCAATTGGATCCCTCAGTGACCAGAGGCCACTGTGCTGGCAGGTATGCACACAGTCCCAGGAGAACTGGGAACTTCAGGACTGGATTTTTACTTGCTTTCATTTTGAGGTTTAGCCTTGAAGGCCAAACTGCAGATTACTTTCCCCTAAGACTCTACCCAGGTACCTGATTATATTGTGGTTTTCATTTCTGTGCCGCATTTCTGTATGTAAGTGCTTTTGGGCTGTTGCTCTGGGGATGGCTGCCAGCATCCAAGGAAGGCATCTGAGCCCTCTGGCATTGCAGGTGGGGGCCAGCAAGGCTTTGGGGACCAGCAGGTTGTGCTCAGTAGTGATAGTGATGAAGCCAAAGAAGTCTCCGAATTGGGATTTGCAAGCCCAGGGCTGCAATGTGCTCATTATTGCATGGACTGAACTGAAAAACTTGTGGGGGGCAGGGGGACATTCACTTTTTTAAACTTAAAATGTCGCACATGTAGTTCATTTTCATTGCTTCGTTGTTTTTAGCCTGTTTGAAACCACATTCAGGCAGAAGATTTGGGGCCAGCCTCTAAAATGATTTCCCCATTTGTGTCTCCTGGCTGGAGTCCAGGTCTCCCAGCAGGTTTGGGGCCACAGCACTGCCCAGGAACAAGTGTGCTTTCTTGGATGCCACCATGCATTTTCCACGCCGGACCCATGCAGACCCCATGCACAGTGCTGGGGACGAGCAGCAGGGAGCCCAGCTGGGGTGAAGGTGCTGTGTGAGCCCTCCTGGCCCGTCCTGTCTCGTGGCAGCAGTGTGATCCCCTCTGCTCTGCCGCCTTGGAGAGCACCAGCGGTTTCAGGGCCTTCACCATTTGGCCAGCGGTGGGAAGCCCAGGGACGATGGCTGGGAGGACGGGGCTCCTGGCCGTGCCCCTGGCTCAGCTCTGCTCCTCCTCTCTGCACCAGTTCCTGCCACATCCGCGCCAGCTGCTGGGTGAGGATTGCATCTCATCTCACACAAAACCTCCCTCCCGTGAACTGGCTTCGAGTCATGGCTCAGAAATGCTTCTGAACTGCATCCATGGGTGACTGCTGACCTGAGTGCTGACCTCTGCTCCCTGGACACGATGCTGCCGCGCTCTGTACAAGCACACTCTGTACAAGGTGCCTGCCTGCTGCTGCAAACCGCTGGGGACATGTGTGAGCCAACATCCCATATCACAGCTCTGCCTGCCCACAACACACTTTGCGCCGGAGTGAACTGAGCTGCTTGAAACCAGCACAGAAATGCAGTGGGGGACAGCCTGCATTTATCATGCTTTTGCTTCCCTCTGAATTCCAGCCCTCTGACACCTTCAGGCCAAACCTGATGACCCAAGTCTGACTGCAGCGACTGAAAAGAGACTTCCCTAAAAGTGCAGGAGAGCAGCTGCAGGTGCCTCAGAGCAGGGAGAGCAGCCAGGCCACACTGAGACATCCCACTGGGTTTAGTGCAGTTCCTGTGCTGAGCAGGGTGCCACAGCAGCTCCCTCACTGCATCACGAGGCGGCAGTGAAGCCTCCGGAAGAGTTTTGCCTGCAGCCTGTGAGAAATGATTTTGTGGTCTTGGCCAGGATCTAATAAATGTGTGATGCCAAACCCACCTGCCTCTCCGCAATGGAGCCATGGTGTACAACTGGGAGGGAGCTGCCTTCACAGCCAGCTGCAGAGTGGGTGCAGGGGGAGGCAGGCAGGGAAGGAAGCAATAAGGAGGTGAAATTATGGCATAAAAATAGGCATGTGTCCCTCCTTCCTGCTGCTCTCCTCATCAGACTCATTGGGCTGGTTGAGGCTGCAGGGCTACAAATGGACCAGGAGCTCAGGGGGTTTCCCAGTGATGCAGGAAAGGCAGATGTGTGTCCAGGGATGTGAAAGCTCCATGAGTTGTTCTGCTGAAGCCTGCTCAAGGATTCAGTACTTGCTGTGAGCTCCTCCCAAGACCAGTTTCTCCAGCTGACAGAGGTCTCCAGCCCAAAATGGGGCAGATGATCACGTAAAGAAAGAAGGGAAACTCCTTTCCACTCCAGATCTCTGCTCTATTCTGTTATCTCAGCGTCAAGAGGCTGCAGTGACCTGCAGTGACCTGAGCTTCTGCCCTCCGCAGGTTTCCTTCAACTAACAGCCTGAGAAAGGAGGACATTGCTCCAACTGTTCTTATCCTCAAGCAGTGCCTGCCAGCATCCAAGGAAGGCGTAGCTGTGCTCATCTTGCTGGCCTGCAGCCTCTCTCACCCTGCTGATGGTTTTCCCGTGGGTCTCACAGGCTTGTGATGCTCTCCCAGCCCTGCTGAGCAGCTGCTGGGGTCAGGTGGGGTGAGCAGTGCGGTAGCTCCTAGGAGGGAATCTGAAGGGAAGTGGGGATTCTGGGCCATGCAGGTCGCACTGTGCTTTGCTCAGCAGCGCAGGACCCTGCAGGGTGCTCAGGGGAAGCCTGGAGCAGCCATGGTGGCAGCAGTGGTCAGAAGGGCTCTGCCAGCCGCGCATCCCCTCCCTTGGGGTCAGCCCAGGCAGCGTGCCCAGATGAAGCAGGGCTCTCTGCAGTGAACCCATACCCACAGCCCTTCAGTCCCACAATGGGGGGGACAGGCAAGGGGTTCCCAGGGGCATCCGCTGCCCTTTCTCGCAAAGCCCCATCCCCCTCGTAGCACTGGTGGGGGCTCAGCCCTCAGCACCAAGAGGACGGCTGGCTCACAACCCTGCTAAGTGCTTGTTGGGTTGTTTTTTTTCCACTCCTGGGAACCAACCCTCAGCTTTTGTTGGTGAACAGACTGTAGCTTTCATGTGAAAAGGTTAGTACAGTATGTTAGTTCCTAATGAGGGGATAATAGTCTGATTCTCACACCCCGGGGACTGCGAGGTGACAGCAGCACGGGAGAAGGGCATTTAACACCTTCATCCTGGGAACCTTTTCCCTCCCCAGCTGGTATCCCCCTTCCTTGCCCAGAGAGGGGAGGAGGAGCGCATCGCATCGCAGCGCCTTTATCCCCACGCTGTGCTCCAGCGGCGGCACACGCTTCCTTCCGGAGGGGGCAGCCTGGGAAACAACTGGCCAACAGGTCAGGATTCGACCCACACCACCAGCTGCTGGTGTCACAGTGCTCCTCACTCCCCAGTCAGCAGCACCCCCGGGAAGCAGGAAGGCTGCAGGATGTGCCCCGTGCACTGCGATCCCTGTGGCCATCACCTCCTGCTGTGTTCTGGGACTGTTGGAACAGCTCAAGATGTATTTGGTGGAGCTGGGGATGGGGATGGATGCGTCCTGCACAGTCCACTGTGGTGCAGCCTGGTTCCCTGGCTGAGAGCATTTAAGGCCACTGCTGACCTGGGCTGACAGTTCCCTGCAGGGCAGGGAGCAGCACTGGTGCTTTCCAAGTGAAGGGGCTTGAGATGGATAACCCCCAGCTGCTGTGTTTATCCAGTTAGTGTAACTCAGGCTGCCCGCACAGGGCGTTGGAATGTCCTCAGAGCAGGAGAGACCAGTTCTGCCAAATTCCACCCCCACGAGATGCCAAATGACAGTGTCCCCAGCCGGGCTGTCCCTGCGATCCCAGCCGTGCAGGACGCGCCGCTTTCCCACTATCCAGCAATTTCAGAAATTGCAGGTTTTCGTGGTAACCTTTTCTTGTGTGTCAAAAGAGCGTCAGCGAGCAGCGCACCTTGTGGCATCAGTAAGCAGCAGTGGAGCTGCAGCTCATGCACAGCACTGCTCTGTCATGCTGACCCGACTGCAGGCCTGGTGCACAAAAGCCACCTTGCTGCATCATGCAGCAGCTCAGGAGGGTTTCCCTGGCTTGGCCGATGCTGAGGATGCATGTGGGAAACCATGAGCTCCTGAGGCTCCAAGAAGACTAAGTGTGGTTTGTGGCTTCAGCCTCGTGTCAGGTGGGGTGAGTCCTTGTAGGTCCCAGTTCTCACTTTGAACGAGCTTCTTTCTGAAACTCTTTTTGGGGCATCCTCTCAGAGAAGTCCTGCAAGAGCTGCTGATGCCCCTTTAGCTAAGATGCACATCTTCATTCCCAAAGGCGGTGCTCCCCCTGAGGCCCTCTGTGTTGCAAGTGTTGCCAGAGTCTGTCTGCAGCCATTGGATCACATCACTCAAACCAGCCTGCTTCTCACCGGATCCCCTTTTAATTCCACTTTTGTCCCACCAAAGGCTTCTCTGCAGGTTTGCAGCCCCTGTGGCAGCACATCCCATGCACTGTATGTGGTCTGTGCATGCAAACAAGGTGCTGAGGGATTTTTGCAGCTGATAACTCTGAGTCTGTGTCTGATAAAGTGCAGAGGGCTGGGTGCTGCCGGAAGGGCCCCTGTGGTGCTCACCTGGCATCAGGCATCACAGTGCTGAGTATTGCGGGGACCTGCAGAGGGGTGGATCAAACCCTGTGCCCCTCTGCTCACTCGCCGTGGTTGAGGAGTCTTGGCACTCCCTGCAGTGCTTGGCTTTGTTTCTCTGCTCTTTTGTGCTGTTTTGTTTGTTCTTCACTCTTTGAAATAGCACGATGCCAGCTCTGGCCTTGCCTGGTTTTACGGTAGCCCCGCTTGAAGGGTTCCCATGTCTCAGCTCACATCAGCTCAGATGCAGCTGGTGGCAGTGAGGCAGATTCACAGCCCTTCAGCAGTGGGCAATCTGAGGGTCTTAGAGGCCGTGCTCAGGGCAGCCCTGAGCCTGGCTCTGCGTTGCACCCGGGGCAGCCACGCACTCAGAACATGGTCTGTGCAGTTTGTGCTGCCCCACATCCCGATGCAGCCCCGACCCGCAGCTCCATGCAGTGCAGGCAGGTCTCCCACCCTGCGTGTGCCTTTGCATTGCTGCAGGCTGAGGGGCGTCTTTCTGGGTCACACTGTGCGAGGCCGTTCACAGCAGAGATGTTTTCCAGCTGAGATCGCCTGGGCCTGAGAAGCAGACATTCCCTTGCTTGAGTGTGCTGAAATGTTTAATTAGAGTTTAACAGCAGCCTGGGAAAAAGGTGTCTTGTCATATTTCTGGGCTGCGTTTTGTTTTTTAACTGCTCGCCCTCTACACGCACAGCCGAGGGAGACCCGCGGCACAATAAGTCCTTTATGTGCCTCTCCCCACAGCTCGCCCCGACCCTGAACTTTCCCATCAGCTGCTGGCACTGTGCCCTCGCTCATGTGCCCGGGAGGGAGCCAGCACGGGGATGGGAGCACGGAGCGGCCGCAGCTCCTGCAGCCTCACCCTGCAGCCCAGCTTCCATCCGGGTGTTTTGGTGCTGGAGGAGGCCGTGCGCCTCCAGCTGTGCTTGGGCAGGCAGATGAGCCCGTGGTTTCCTGCTCTGGAGCATCCGGTGTGTGGGCAAGTTGGTGGCTGTGGGGACACCAGGCTGTGGCCGTGCATGTGGTGGAACATGGGGCTCCGCAGGCGGAGCGACGGCACCTGGGGATGCGGTGCTGGTTATTGAGCAATCTGCATCTGAGTGGCGCTGAGAGCAGCTCAGATAGATGTGAGGTTTCGTGTGTGAGCACAGCCCACGGGGGGGGACAGCCCCACCGGGAGGAACGGAGCCCAGCCCTGCCCGGAGCCAGCAAGGCCACAGTGCTGCTCCCACCCCCAGCCCAGCATCGTCCTGGCCACAGCCACCCTGCCACCATCCCACCGGAGCCGGGAGGAGCGCAGGGAATAGGCACACACCTCCCTTCCCCAGCAGAAGCTCCCGGCAGCACTTTCCATCCACGGGTGTTATTTGTTTTGGAGAGGTGAAATTCGGTCCCTCTGCAAAGTGTTTGTCAGGAATCCCACCCAGAACCACTGGTCCTGCAAGGAGTGGGATCTGTACTGAGAACGACTTTATCCCCTACTAGTGAGGCTGATTTTGAGCTAACAGAGTAAATGCAGTCCAGAGTGTGGGACCCTCCACGAGGATGGGGACAAGTCCTGACTCACAGCAGGGAAGATTCAGGTTAGTTCTTGAGCTGAAGAGGATGGGCATCTCCATCAACAGAGGTTGTTAGAAACGATGGAGGCAGAGGAGTAGTTCTGATTCTCCTCTGGTGACATGGTGGCCCTCCACATTGGGGACACACAAACAGCTGCTGCATTGCAGGGCTGTATCCGGGCTGGGACCACAGGGAGGAGCCCTGGGCAGAGAGCAGCCCTGACGCCATGAGGGTCCGGCTGGGGTGCTGATGGGCAGGATGGGGCCGGTGCTGCTGGACCCACGTGATCAGGCTGATGCTGCAGGGTCATTGGGGCTGGGACAAGACGTGCAGTCACCAGAGATGAGAAGAGGGCAGCCTGGATAAAACAGGATGTAAAACCTGTCTTGGAGAACCCATTTCTTTCCCCTGAGCTCCTGGCTGATGGAAGGTTCTGGCTCAGGAAACAGAAAGGCACAAAGGGAGACCTGGAGGACAATAGGGTGACAAATGGCGACCTTGGGAGAAGTGGATCCACTTGGCCAGCCCAGGTCTCTGCTCAGGGCTCTGAAAGATTACGTGAGAGATAGCGCGTTCCTGCTTCACAATATCTGTAATGGCAACAATCGCGTTTGCAAAGGCAAATATTTGCTCCTTCTTCCCACCTGCTGACCCAGGAAAGCCGCCCATTGTGGCAGGCTGCGTACAGGATGGGGTCATGGTTTCATTTTCCAGGTGCCGAGCAGCTCCAGCTCCACAGGCTGCCACCATCCTCACCCGTGGGTGACAGTCGAGGGGACGTCTGGCTGTGTTGGTGGCTGCACACATCTGACAGCCCTCAGCACCACCAGTGGTCACGGTGGGACCAGGGGTGCACAACAGCAGCAAACAGCCCCATGCTGAGCTGTCAGATGGTTCGCAGAGCTGAGAGTCGGAATAGAAACCTCCTCCTTCAGAGGGAGGCCTGCGTGAGGTCATTTCCCCTCCATCCCAGCATCGCTCCTTCCCTTTCTGTTCTGCAAAATGTCAGATCTGCTTTCATCTGTTTGCTTTTCCTCTGACCATTTCCCTCCCTCATGTGGGTATGCTTTACGCCGCGCTGCCGGGACCCGCCGTGCTCTGCAGGGCTGGAGCTGGTTGTCGGGGCTCTTCATGCAGCCCAGCAGAGCCCTGCGGCTCAAACTGGGCACTGGTCATATGTTTTTCCCTGTGATGGTGGTCAAACAGTGGAGCAGGATCCTGTGAGAGGCGGTCGGTGCCTCAGGCCTGTCAGTGTTCAAGATCCATTTGGATGATGCCCTGAACAAGGTGCTTTACCGTCTGGATTGCACGGAGGGGGTCAGAAGGTGGGCTGGGAGGTCCCTTTCAACTGGAGTGAGCTGTTCTGTTCTATTCCATTCTATTTGGGTCTTAAAGAAAAGAGAAGGGGACGGGATGGGCTGGTCCACAGCCCCACGCGGCTCCGGGCTGCCCCAGCAGAGCCGGGCAGGGTTTGTGCCTTGCCTGGACGTTGGAGTGGGAACACACCGAATGAGAGCAGTGCCTCCACCGGGCTGCTGGCAGCTGCCCAAGGGGCCCCACAGTGTTACGAATGCGGTATCTCTGCCTTAGGATCTCTATTTCCTTACTGAACTGCAGGCTGGCGTTGCCTGTCGGGTGTCCCCGGCTCGTCTGGACGCACGTCCTGGGCACTGAGAGAACTCCGCAGCTGAGCTGTGCAGGTTCCTGACCCAGCTGCGGGCTCCGGTTCAGCACAGGGACCCGAAGCGGCTGCAGACGGTGCCTGGGGCTCACACGCAGAGCCCCCCCTGCCAGCCGCAGATTGTCCTGTGCTGCTCCCTGCCAGAGCTGGGGAATCCGGGGCCCCACGCGCTGCTCGCTGAGGGGAGCGGGCTGGGAAGGCCGGGCGGCGTGCTGGGAACCCAGCTGCAGCCTGAGAGGGCTGGCGAGTGTGTCAAAGCAGAAAAATGTGCTGGGAACGGCTTTGCCCTTGCTCTCTTTGGCTCCTCCTGCACACGCCAGGCAAGGCCAAGTCCTGGGGCAGGCAGGGAGAGCGCTGCCAGAGCGTGGGGGGGATGCCGGGGTGCCGGAACGGCTTGGCACGTGGAGGTGCAAAGTGTGGGACCGCATTCAGCAGCCCTGCACCGCGCTGGGGCTGCTTTACCTGCCTTGCTGCGTGTGCCAGGCCGGTAGTGAGGACGGGTGTCTGGGAGGGACAGATGGACAGGCTGCCCTGATGTGCCCGCATCGCTCCTCTGCAGCCCTGCAGGTTTTAAGCCACTCATCCCTGCTCACTCTCCGCTGTGGGATGTGGGGAGCAGGGAGGGAGCTGTGCCCATGCTCCTGACCCACAGGGCTGTGGCGGTGCCAAGGCTGTGCTGCCACCAACGGCTTTCCCTCTCCTGGAGGCACCCTGAGACCCACATTTGGGGGTCAGACCTGCTCAGGGCTAATCCCACGCTCAGGGCTAACGGCTGCCTGGGCGCTGATCCCAGCCGAGTTACAAGTGGGTGCTGAGCTCCAGCCGGAGGAACTGAGCTGCCTGCTGCCCCGTGGGGCTGCCTGGGCACTGCGGGAAGGGCATGGGGGGGTGGGCAGCATGGGGGGGTGGGCAACATAGGGGGGTGGGCAGTCCGGCTCTGCTGCGGGGCTGTTTTGCAGGCTGTGAGCGCAGGGTTGGCCTTCCCGTCCCCTCCTTCAGCCGTTCCCAGCCTATTCTACCTTATGTGTAGGAACTGGTTTTTCTTCCTGGGCTATTGTTTCCGCTGGATGGGTTCGATCGCTCCAGGCCTTGCTCAGATTTCCTTTCTCACGCTTTTTTTTTTTTTTTTTTTTTTTTTAATTCCCGTTTTCTGCTGCAGCTTCTGGTCTCGCCCCAATTAAAGGAGCAGGCGCTGCTGCCGGCCGGGGGACCGAGAGGACTCAGCTGTCCTGGTGCCCATCTCAGAGGCTCCGGGCTGTGCTCTGGTGCTGCCTGTGATGTTGTCGCTCTGATAATGGTGTTCCTGCATCTGGGAGAGCAAAATCCCAGCTTGGGTCCCTGCCCAGCACTGCTGCAAGCCAAGCAAGCGCCTTGAGCTTTCGATGCTTCCATTTTGCTGCAGCCCTATCAACTAAATCTATTTTGTTGTTTTTTAAACCAAATCCCGCAGATCCAACAGCAGGGTGCTCGGGGTGGCTGCTGTCTCACCCTGCCCGGCTCCTCACCGTGGTGCTGCCACCACTTTTGTGTCCTCTCCTCTTCCCGGCCCAAACTCACCCTGCTGCCTTCCAACCACAGGGGCCGGGGGTGAATCCTGGTCCTCCTGAGTTTGTTTGTGGCATAAGGTTGGGGCCAAGGTTGAAAGGGGACCCGTGCATCCCACTGCCGGCAGTGCTGGTGGCATGCTGGGTGTTGGGTGGTTGGAAGCGATGAGGAGCAGGACATCCAGGATCCCCTGCCCTGCACACCACAGGCGGGGATGCCTGGGTGCCTCGGAAGATGCTGCCCTCTCGCAGGAGGTCTGGCAGGCTGACAAGGAAGCCAGGTATCGAGCTGATGCTATCTGGCTCCAGCTGGGGAGGCAGCGCGTCCCCCGGGGGCCTCCAGATTGCAACACAGGCAGGCTTTGGTTCCCAGATAAAAATAGAAGCTGAAACGTGAGCCCGGCTTCCCTGGCCACTGCTATCGCCACCCAGCTCAGCCTCTGCTCATGTGCCCCTGCCTGGGGCTCCACAGGAGGCTGGGGTGCCAAGGACATGGGCTGGCTGCAATGCATATGGAGCAGTTGGCACAAGGCTGCTCGCTGCTCTGGGGAAAATCAGAGCCCCTCCAGGGCATGGATGGTCGCTGGGAAAACTCGGTGGGCTCAGTGCTGGGCAAGGGGAGAAACCCTCTGGCATATGTTACACAGCTGGCCCCGTGACCCCAACTGTCCAGTGGGACAGCTGCCAGAGGAAGTCAGGGGAAGCCAGAATAAGGGTAGCATTTGGCTTAGTACACTGTGAACGTAATTTCCTGATGCTTTCCTAGCACCTGCAGGAGAGAACAGAGCCCCAAGGGTAGTTTCACATGCAACTGTGTGACCCCACCACAGGAGGAGAGTGCAGAGACAGAGGACAGAGCGCGGGCTCTGCTTACAGCAACATGTGGCACCTGAATCAGGCAGAAAACAGCTTCCAGTAGGGCCGGTGCACATTTTGGGGATGCCCAGCAGTGCTGTGTGGGACTGCTAGTGACCAGAGGGGAGGATTTCCCTGTACAAAGAAGAGCTGGACAAGTTATCCCTGTGTCTGCCACGGTGCAGAGGGATGGGATGTGATGTGATGTGATGGGATGGGGTGGGATGGGATGGGATGGGATGGGATGGGATGGGATGGGATGGGATGGGATGGGATGGGATGGGATGGCTCAGGACCAGCCCCGCACAGGAGGTGTGTTCCTTGGAGCCGATGGCTGCAGGATGCACATATGCACACCCAGAAGGGTTTCACCCGTGCTCAGAGGTGTATATAAAGCAGGGAGGTTGATTTATGCAGGCAAAAAGCAGAGTGTCGGCATAGGGCTGGAGGAGCAGAGGCAGAGGCGGTCAGGCAAGGGGAGGGAAGGGGCCAGCCCTGGAGCTCCTGGCATGGAGCTCACCCCGGAATAAAGGCACTGGGGATGCCGAGCAACCTCATTATAAGATTATAAGGCGGTTATTATTGTTCTGGCTTTGTTATTAAACTTCTTGTAACCCCAAGGATCCTGTCCCAGAGCAGCACCCCATTGTGCTGGGAGCTGCACAAACAGGGCTTGCTGCTACAGTTAAGGTTGGGTCAAGGGTGCTGCTGCAGACTGAGTCTTTCAGAGGGGCTCAGCCCCCACATCTGCAGCTTGCAGCCCAGCTCTGCTAGTCCGGAGGAGAAGCCAAGCAAGTGAGGCTGAGACATGGCTGTAGGAGATGGAGGGATGTGGGGGGGGTGCATGTGAGCAGTGGGAGTGGGGGGTTGAGCATCTTACTTTTTTTCCCCTGGGAAATTCAGCTTTGCATGTGGGTTTAGGTGCAATGTCAGGTGAGATTCTCATCACTGAAAAGGCCTTGAGGTGCAGAAAAGGGCTTTTGGTGTCACTGACGATTAAGTCGCCCTCAGTGCAGCCAACTACCCCAGGCAGCACGACGGCACGGCAGCGGGATGGGGTTTGTGGTTAGGGACCTGCTGCTGTGAGCACGTGTGTGTGGAGAGGAGTGAGCACAGTCAGTAGTCAGCTGCTGCGGCTGCAATGGCACAGAATGGCATGGCATGGCACAGCACAGCATGGCATGGCACAGCGTGGCACTAAATGGCACAGCACAGGATGGCATGGCACAACACAGCACAGCACGGCTCTACATGGCGCTAAATGGCACAGCTGCCACCACCAGGAAGGCAGCCCCACAGGAGGTCTCCCGGTGGAGCAGGCACCCACCTGCTGGGATCCCGGGAGGAGCACGTGCTTATGTGGAGGAATGAGTGAGCGTGCACAGGGAGATGTGAAGGACGTGATGGCCTGGGAGCTCAGGGCAGAGCTGGAAGACAAACCCCAGCCCCAGCCCTGCTGGATGCTGAGCTCACTCTGGCAGCCTTCCCAAGCCACCTGGGGACTTGTGTGCACTACCCTTCCCCTCTCCTTCCCCAGAGCAGCCGTGTGCCGGCACGTGGCAGCTGAGAGTTGGTTGCCCCAAAGAGGGAGACTGAAGAGAGGCCTGGAGCCAGAGCGCTGCCCGCCGGGGTTGCAGCAGCCCTGGCCACTTTCTGCTCCCCGGGGCTGACCTCTGCTGGCACTATCTCCCCAATCTTGTCAGCTCCACTAATCTGCCCGTTTTCGTGCCCGTGGTTCTTGTTTCGTGCTCCCAGACAAATGAGGCCCTTCTAGCTGTCAGGTGAGCCTTTCCCAGGGCTTATGCAAATGATACTAATTAAAGGCATTCTTATCTGTTCAATTTCCCACACCTTTTGCCTCCGAGGGGGATAGAAAACTTCATGTTTTAACTCTGTATTTCGTGGCAATCGGAAGGACTGCCTAGGGAAAGCGTTGGGAAATGCAGCAGGTCACTCCTGATGAGAAGAACTGGCTTATGCGAGTGTTGAAACACTTCATTATGCATGAGAAACCTTCCAGAAACAGATGACTAATAGCAAAGCGGGAGCAGAGAAAGCAGTGGGAACGCCATACCAGGCTGGCATGGGATCCCATGTCATCTTACCAGCTTAGCAGGGTTGGGCTAGGTCAGCACTTGCCTAAGAGACCTCTCAGAGTACCTGGCTGGTGATGAGGGAAGTGATGTTAATGAGTCAATAAACAGAGCCCTTCCCTCTTTGTGAACCAGAATGCCCCTGCGTGATCCCAGGAACCCACCGGCACCACATTATGGGCTTCTTGTGGCCATACACACACCAGTGCCCCTTGCACAGCCAGGACCAGCAGACTGTGCTCAGATTGCCATCCCATGTGGCCACCTTCACCCACTTTCCCAGCATGGCTTCTGCGGGAAGCCAAGGCAAGGTGTCAGACCACATGCAGCAAGGCAGGAGCAGCAGCAGGTACTGATGATATGACAGCGGATAAAACAAGCTCTTGGCTCTTCAGGGAAGGGGAGCAGCCAGCCCACTGCCCTCTGATCTCCCTTGGACGTGTGGCTGTCCCAGGGGCTGTGCCTGGAGGTGGCCTTTGTACCCACAGGGTCTACACTTTGTGGGGCTCAGAGTTGCTGTAGGGTAGAGGGGAATCCAGACCTATGTTTGATAGAGAAGGAGAAGAGCATTTGAAGGTCAAAGCTGTAACTGCAGCAAGAAGGAGCTAGAGAGTTGGGAATAATATGAGGAAATACACACGTGGAGGCAGCAGGTGAGCATGAGGCATCAAACCCTGACTTGCGATTGGAATTTGCCAGCGGTGGTTACCTGATTTTCTTGTCACTGACATCCCCACAGTCCCCCTCCCTTCCAGGTCCTCTGTGCTTTGGGGTCCCACAGAGGCAGGCCTGTCTGTGCAATGGGCCAGCAATGAGGGCAACCTGTGCTGGGCCTGGGCGCCCTGCATCGCAGTGTGGTGAGCGTTCCGGCCTCAGTATGTCCCCGAAAGAAACTCTGGGATGCTCAAGAGCTGTGGTTTCACAACCAGGATGAGAGCTGCAACCTCCATCCGGAGGAGTGGCCCTTTCACCACATGATATCCATCTTGGAGAGAGGGAAAGAAAGGAAGACGGTAGGCGGTGAGTAGGAAAGAGATGTCACTGCAGGTGGCAGTTGTGTGGCCCTGTGATACGGCGAGCGGAAGACACCCAGGGAATTGTCCTGACATGAGCTGCCCTGAGCTGCCCCACAGAGTTCACTCCAGGCAACACCGATGTTGTCCTTTACAGCCAGTGTTGGTACACTGAGGATTTCCTAAGCCAGAAGCTCTCCAGGCAGAGAGTTACATATCACCAGCACAACCAGTGCCAAGGGCCTTCAGCACTGGTGAGTGATGCTGGCCTGGTGTCGTGTGTTGGCGGAGTGAATGGGAGAAGCCCGTTCTGCTGGACACCATTATGGGCCAACTCCTGTACCACCAAAGTGACTCCGGAGCACTTAGAGGGTGCAGCTTTCTGGGGTATCAGAGGAAGGAGCAGGACTGGCCCCTCTCCAGCCGGCACCGCTGACCTTCCAGGTGCCCGGGACCAGCCTCTGAGCCTCCGCCTGGGCTGAGGGCAGCTCCCAGGGCCCTTCTAAAGACCCAGAAAGTTTGGCTCCTGACGCCTGTTGAACCTGGGACAGTGTGGGGTGCTGAGATGGCCGGGAGCTCCGGGCTGGTGCATCCAGTCCCTCGAGTCCTGGGAGGTTTGTGCGTCACTGCGGCGCAGTTCCCCCCACGGGGCTGGGAGAGGCAGGGATCACTGTCCGAAACAAAGGAGCCACCGGCCGGCCCAGCATTGCAAAAGGCATCTGGGGGCCTTGTGCTCCTTGTGCTGTGCAGGCAGAGCTGGGCCAGCTCAGATTGCTGGAGCTGGGGATGTCCCAGCTCGGTGCCGGCTGTGCTGACTCACTGAGCTGTCACAGTCTGGGGCTTCTGTCCCCTTCTGATGAGTCTCTTGGTGGCACTGCAGAACACCTGGGAGCAGTCTCTGTGTGTGCAGCGGGTGCTGGGCAGTGGGACAGCAGCTGCTGGTTCCTGCACTGCGGTGCAGAACTGGTGGGCAGAGGGGAGCAGAAAGCAACAGAAAGGGACGGTAACGGGGACAGCAGGTTAGGCTGGCACGGACCAAACTCAGACCTTGCCCTTGACACTGACATGGTGAGCGGAGACCAAGAGAGCACAGAGATCTCAGCCTTCCCTGCCCACCCAAAGAGCCGCCGCTCAGCACATCGGGCACGGCGATGGGAGCCGCTCGCCTGGCTGTGCCCGGCCGGCAGCCAGCAGCACCGGTGCCCATTGCCTGCACGTGTGCCACGCCGGGCGCTCATTGCCGGCCCCGCTCACGCTGCCCGCGCCGGGGCTGATTCACACGGGGCGCTGGAAGCCGGGCTGCCGTGGGAAAGCGCACCCGCCATGGCTCCCGAGCGCTGGGATTGCTTCAGCGGGGGTGCAGCCAAGATCCGTTTCACAGCGGGCAGAGCAGATCTCGGCTGGGATTTACCAGTGACTAAGCGTGTGCTGGCAAAGGGCTGCCCTAGCGTGAGAAAGCACGAGCTGCTCCTCCTCCGAGGTGTGCTTGCGGGCCGCGCCGGGACGCACGGCCCCGGGCACCTGCGGGGACAGACCCCATCTGTGGCACGGAGCGCGGGGCTGCGGGAGCCCGTGGGGAGCTGCCCCGTCCCGCCCCGCGGCTCCGCAGCAGAGACTCTCCCCTGTCCCCCCGTGCAGCCAGTCGTACAAAAACTGCTCCCGGCCCCGGGATGCGGGAGAGGAGCATCCAGAGCATCCAGCCCGAGGCCGGCGCTGCCCCCCCTGCCTTCCTGAGGTGGCAGGCTGCCCTGCTCGCCTCGTTTCTTCTGTCTTGTTCTGGCAGGGCGTTACGAGAAAACATGAATTGCAATTTTTATTACAGCTAATTGCTGCTGCTAAGTGGCTTATCTGGCTCCGGAGTGTGCTTGGGAGCTGAGGATGGGGAAGGCCCAGGGGCTCTGGAGGTGGCGGGGGCACAGAACCTCCCAGCAGTGTTTGGGAGCCCCAGGCAATAGGATACGCATGGCCACGGTGTATGTGGCCCCAGGGGCTGCATCGTCCCTAGTCACAGCAGTGCTGGATTTCAGCAAGGCAGAGGAATTGTCTGGAGGTTACCCCGCATGAAGGAGGGCAGAGCAGGGCACGGAGCGGGTGGGAACTGTGGCCAGAATGCCCCAGAGTGAGGGTTGCAGGTTGAATGGGAGAGCCTGGGGGGCTGAGCGAGGCCCTGTGCTGCCCTCCATCCCACAGGGCAAGGAGGCGAAGCTGCCGTGGACGTGCCGAGGATGTGGCTGGGGCTCACGGCTGTGGTGGCACAGCTCTGCCCGCCTCAGCCTCTGCCTTCAGGAACTGTAGCTTGGTGTCTTCTGGGGATCCAGTGGAGCTTTTGCAGACGTTGTGAGGCTGCGGATGGAAATTGCTCCTCCTGCTGTGGGGCAGAGCTCGTTTTCAAACAAATGGTCCTTGCTGAAGCTGCTGTGTGGGAAGAAGGGCCATCTTTGCACCTTGCCGTGACCCCGGTGCCGTTCCAGCTGCAAACACGCTGAGGGCCTTCATTGGTGCCCGCTTGGGCAGTGGAAACCTTTCTGGTTTCAACAGGCTTTGGAGCAAACCCCCAGGCAGGAAACTTGTTCTGGTTGGTGAAGTTGTGCACCTGTCTCACTGCTTTCCTTCCATGCAGTCTGCCTAAAGTGCTCCGCAAGCAAAAACAGCCCCTCAAAGCAAATAGTGAACAAAAGGCGTTGTGGCACATCCTGGCAATCAACCTGCTGCTTTCCAGCACCTTACAGTGCTCCAGGGAGGGCGAGGGGAGGCTGAGCGTGCCTGGCTGCTGGCAGCGCCCTGAGCTCAGTGGGACATGCCTCGGTGTCCCCATGTGCGCAGTTGGGAAGGCCAGGGATGGGGCTGGTGCTCGAGGTTGCAAACATCCCAAGCACCATCTCACAACCTCCCCCCACTCTTTTCCCAGGTGTGCAACTGTGACAAATACCTGAAAGTCCCGAAGGAGAGGATGAGGCAGCTGGTGGAGGGCAGCAGGCTCTCACTGCGGGACGGCAGCACAGGTGAGAGGGCACAGGAGGGAGGGCGGGCAGAGATGTGTGTCCCACTGCTGCCCCGGGGCTGCGTGCACAGAATCTCTCCCTGATGAGGAATGGAGACCCTCAGCACCAGGCTGCAGCTGGGTGCAGACCTGCTGAGCCTTGCCAAGACACCCCCGCCCATTGCACTCGTGCTCGTCCCAGCGCAGCCCTTTCCCCCAGACCTCGGTTTGCCCATCTGCCCGAGCAGGGCAGTGCAAGGCACGAGCTGCTGTGTGCTCCTGGCCAGCTGTGGCTTTGCTGGGAGCCACGTGTGTGGCTCATGGGACAGTGAATGTGGTGACTTTTCCCATGGTGCCGGCAGCCTGGGAGCACTGTGCTTCCGAAAGGCCAGGGCATCCTCCTGGTGGTTTCTCTGGTGAGGGCACTCGCTGTTTGTGTGTACCCAGGGACCAGCCCAGCCTGTTCCACCAGTTCTGGAGTATGGGAAATAGCAATGCTGTGGTTTGCATTCAGCCGCGTGAGCAGTTTCCCCTTCCCCCATCAGGAGAGGTGATGGAGCTGTGGGGGCTCACATGGCACCACCACTTCTTTACACGGCCCCTCTGGGGACCCTCAGCTGCTGCAGCCTTCACACCCTCCTGTGCAATGGGAAACAGCCCCACAACCGCTTCCCCTGTTGCAGAGGGATGGGGTCAGCGGGGAAGGACACAAGGCTGCAGGAGCCCCACACAGACCACGGCCATGCCAGGGAGCATCCCTCACTGCAGGGCAGCCAGCAGCAAACACCTCAGCAGGATCGGTGTTCTGCTGCCACAGAGACATGAAAGAAAAGCTGACTTGTGCCAGCTGGGCTCTGCCTGTGCTGCGAATCCCAAGGAGCTGCCAGAGGGTCCCTCGTGACCCCGTGCTCAGCCACGCTTGGATTTCTGACCCTATTTAGAGTTCTCTGGGTGTTGCTGGGATTGACAGCATCTGTGTGAGCCGAAGCAGGATGGGCAGAGGGGAGCAGTTCTGCCCCACACACAGCATGGGGGTTCAGCGCCCCGCTGCTCACCCAGGTGGGCAGTTCATCAGCTCAGATTTATCCCTGGGACCATGGGCAGATGCTTGCCCAGCACCCAGCCTTGGCGAGAAGCCTCGCACCGAGCTTGCAGGGAATGTTTTCCCTGACACAGCTGCATTTTCCTTGCAAGAGGCTCTGATGGAAGTGCTGAAAGTCACTTCAAGCCCAGGCAGCTTTGCCTCATGATGTCTTTGTCCCAGTGGGGTGCTCAGAGCAGCTTTCCTGGTGGGCTGTTTGCCCAGTTCAGGCTGGGGACAGAGCAGTGGGAGGCGGCACTGCTGTGGGTCCCCACATGGCACAGGCAAGGTGCAAAGTGGTTGGAGGCCGTCGGCAGCGTGCAGGCTCCTGATGACCCAGGTGGATGGGTTGTGTCACAGGCTCTTGTCTGGCCAAGGGAAGCTTCTTGCTTAGTCAGTGTGGTAAAACCAGCTGGCATTGTGCCCTGGTGCTTGTGGATGCTCTGCCAATGCAGGCAGGCAAAGTTTCAGGACAGCAGCGAGTGGGCAGGGAGCACAGCAGTTCCCAGGCATGGCAATGGGGTCCAGAGCCTTTTCCTCAGCCAGGGGCTCTGCTCCACAGCAGGACCCCTCGTGTCCAAAACCTTGAGGATGGGTGCATGTTTTTCCTACCCTGCTTCAATGATCTGCGGTATGTGGCTTTGCTCTGGGCATCAGACCAGTCTGACTGGCACATGGGAAGGGCGCTCGGTCCCTGAGCCATCCCACAACTGCTCTCACAGCCGTGGAGCATCCTGGGCCTCCTCCCCACCTCAGCTGGAACACAGCCCCAGCGAGCAGGGCAGCCAACAGCCCTGCACATGTTGGGCTGCTCTGCAGGCAGGGAAGAGGACTGGTCCTGTATCAGACCTCGAGAGGCTGCGCTCATAGAGCTGGGGTGCAGCCCCTTCAGCCCCAAACCAAGCAGCTATCCCACAGGGTGGAGTGGGGTTGCTGGGGTGTCCATATGGGGCATGGGATGGGACTGAGGAGCTCCTGCTCAGGACCGGGGGCAGGCATTGAGGCAGGAGCAAACATGGAGACCACATGAAGCTTTGCTCCTGCTTGGCTGCCAACTTTGGGTGCAGAACCTGCGATCTTTGCTCTCACGGCAGCACAGCGATTGGAGCTGCTGAAGGTGCCCCTTTGCCTTGAGCTCCTCCACCCAGCACCACCCTGGGAACGTCTCAAGAACGTGGCCAGGCCGCAGCAGCCCAGGTTGCACAATCACAAGTCCTTTGTCCTTGGCTTATCTGACTTAGAGAGGAGGAAAAGATAACCAGGCATCTTCAGCACCCTGCAATCCAGTGTTTCTCAGGCTCGTAACTCCTCTTATCAAGTTCAATCTTTCACCACGCTGAGGTTTCCCATGCACCTTTGTACTCCAAGAATGCTCCCAGGTCTGCTTTCAGACTTGTGCAAAGTCTTTACGATGCGCGCTTTCTCCAAAACACCCAATCCTTAATTGCCTAATTATGGACGAGTCTCCCGTGTGCGCGATGACAGCTGGGTGCGGCTGCGGGGCTGTGGGAAGGGCTCGGCTTGCACAAGGGCTGCCAAAGCCCGGAGCCTCTGGGGCCAGGCAGGAGAACACAGCATGGATGGGCTTGGGGGGCACAGGGAGACTGGGCTGGAAGCGGGGCCTGGGGGCAGGATGTGCTGTGGGAACAAAGAGCAGCACAAAGGGACGTCGGGGTTACTCACCCATGTCCTGGCACTGAACCTCCAGCGTGCCCAGAGTGGGGGAGGGGTTGTTCGGCCTGAGAAAGGGAAATAGGAACACGGTCAGTCCTGGCTCCCCCGACCGTCCTGTGCCCCATCCCACAGTGGGGGCTTCCGGAACCGTTCCGCCGACCCAGGGCTCTGCAGAATAAATCGGGTGTGGGGTCTGCAGCTCACCAGTGCTGCTCTCCTTCACCATGCACTCTGAGTAGCCCTGCAGTGCTGGGGGCTGCTGCTGGGGGTGCACATCCCCTGCCCAGTTCCTGTCCAGAATCTCACGGCTGAAGCTCCTGGCCACGCTTCTCCTGGGGTCCCCGGGACAAGACTGCAGCAACCCCATGCTGCAGCACCTGAGCAGGGGGTCCCTGCATGGTGTCCCCTCCTCGGAGCTGCTGGCTCTGCATCCCCTGTGGTGATGGTGCCATCAGAATCTCAGAACCACAGAACATCCCGAGCTGGAACCGACCCTCAGGGATCACTGAGCCCAACCCGGCCCCGCACAGCAGCACCCAACCCCCAGCCCTACAGCTGAGTGTGTCCCAGCTCCAGCAGCTCAGGGCCGTGACTGCTGCCCTGGGAGCTGTGCTGTGCCCAGCCCCGGCCCCGTTGCTCTGTGAGCCCTGCACAGCCCGCCTGGTTCCATCGTCCCTGTGTGACCCAGGCAAGAGTGAGAGAGGTGAGCGAGAGGCCAAAGGGCTTTTTATTTTCATGATGTTTTATAATGGGATTATTAGTTCCCAAGAGGTGTTTCGAATTGATTCGGTAAGGAATTGCTTTCATTTCTCCTCTGCGGAGCTGCGGTGGGAATGCAGCCTTTGGTGCAAAGCATCACAGACCTCCTGAGACTGCAGATCTCAAAACCACGGTGTGCCAGAAAGCCTCACCCCCACCCCACCCCCCGCACTGTGTGCCGCATCCTGGTGTGCCCAGCGCCCGTGGGGCTGTCACAGGGTGCCCACACTGCAGCAAATTGACAAGGGGAGAAAAGTTCCCTCTTTCCCAAAGTTTTTTCCCCCAGGAAAGCCATTTCTGTTCTGGGGCTCTGACCTTTTCCCAGCGTGGCTTTCCCCGCTGATAGCGCCCAGCGGCACCCTGCGCCCATCTTCAAAAGCCCCGCAAAGAATTTGGTGGGAGGGGGAGGGGGGTTTTACAATCTCCCATTCAAAAATGGTTACTTTGAAGTGATGTAGCATTTTCAACCCTTTGAAGCGCCACAATTAGGGAGGGGGCTGGTGCAGGCCAAAGGCATAACACTGGGTGACTGTCACTGCCTTTCTCTCCCCAGGCTTTTAAGAGATGAACTTTTCCTCCCTGCCTGCCTCTTTCTCACGAGACACTGACCAGGGGGATGGGGTCGGGGTGGTTGGGAGTCAGAGGTGTGTCAGGGAAGGAGGGGGGATCCTGTTTGGCAAGAGCCAGGTGGGCACCTGGGTGGGTGGATGGAGTGTGCCCAAAGGGAGAGCGAATGGCTGGGGTTATGGGGTTGTGAGTGCCCTGCTGTGGGGTTGGGATGCTGAGGGGCTGAGGTATTGCAGGGTTTGGGATGCTGCAGAGGCTGAGATGCTGGAGGGGCTTTTAGGGGGTTTCACGGTGAGTGTCCTTGCTGTCATTGTGGTGATGGCTGAATCCATCCTGCTGGGGTCCTGAGAGCAGGCACTATGAATAGAAAAGTTGGGAAAGGGTGTATTTTTGTCTGAGTGTTATGAGCTGAGACTGAAGGAAAGCAAGTGCCTGGGGTGAGGCAGGCAGCCCAGTCTGTGTGCTCGGAGCTGCAGCACAGAGCCCATCCCTGTGCACCAGGCTGGGGGCTGCCTGATGCCAGGTGAGGGTTGGGGCTGGGGTTGGGGTTAGGATTAGTCCACCCACTGGTGGATTCTCCTGCAGAAACTCCCAGAATCTGAGCCTCAGAGACAGAACACAGAGCAGCCCTCAGCCTTGCTTTGCCCCACTGCAATTCCCGGTGTGCCGATGCAGGGACCAGCCGGTCCGGAGCGTTGGTGCCCCCTCCGGCACTGTTGAGTCCCAACAAAGCTCCCTCTGATCCTCGCCAGGGGCAGGTTGGAAGCCCCAGAGATGCTGCCGGAGAGCCGCAAGATGCCTTTTGTCGCCTTAATTGACGCTGGGCAGGATGAGTCCCCCCCCTGCCGAAATGAGTCATCCCGTAGCAGGGAGCGCAGCCCGCCCCGCGGCCCGGCTGCCAGGCGTCCTGATGGATGACAGTCAGCTCGGCCCTCGCTTCCGCTGCCCGGATCCAACAAGCCGCTGTTTCCCCGCCGCGGGGACGCGAGCAGCGAGAGCCCGCACCGAGCTGCCAAAAATGCCGTGGGATTTGAGGTGCTTTGGTTGCGATGGCAGCGATCCGCTGGCCCGGCGGAGACACGGCCGGGTCGTGCAGGGACAGCGCGTTGGGCGCGTCCCGCAGTGCCCCGCAGTGCCCCGCAGTCCCCGCAGTGCCCCGCAGTCCCCGCAGTGCCCCGCAGTCCCCGCAGTGCCCCGCAGTACCCCGCAGTCCCCGCAGTGCCCCGGCACTCACCTCCCAGATGCTCCTCCCGCAGGTGCAGCCGGGCAAGGTGGGCTGTTCCCATGGCTGAGCGCGCTGCTGGCTGACTGTTTCTCTGCTGTTTCTCGTCCCTGCAGGCTGCCCGACATCGTACGAGAAGCCTGGCCGGACCTGCGGCGCCGCTCAGCCCACCGGCAGCACACCGGGAGAGCGGCTGGAGAGCACGGGGCCGTGCGGGGCAGACGTGGGGCTGGTGGGGGGCACAGCCCTGCAGGTGGCTGCCATCCCCCCCGGGGTGCTGGACAAAGCCGAGCTCACTGACTTCTACTGCTGCACCCGCTGCGGGAAGGTGTTCTGGGAAGGGTCTCATTTTGGACGTGTGGTCTCGCAGTTTCGGGACATTCTTGTTACCGTGGGGGATGAGCAGCGTGTCTACGAGCTGAACTGAGGGCAGCACGGGGAGTGGGATGGCTCGGCAGCAGGATGGGGACTGCAGGATGCACTCCCCTGTGAGCTTGGGCAGGTCTGTGGGGAGTGGGCTTGGGTTTGTGGTGTGAGGCTGGAAAGTGGGCTCGTGTTCTGGGGTCTGCGGGGTGGGGGGCTCTCACATTTGCGCTGATGTGGTGACGGTTGGCAACGTGGCCTCCATGGGAGCATTAAATCAGAGGCACCTGGGGAACGGATCTGTTGCTTTATTTCTGCCCTTCCCCAGGCTGGGCATGGCAAGAGGATGGCAGAGCTCTCCAAAATGCCACCAGGTGCTGCTGACCCCATGGCGCCCATCGGGGCCCAGCACGCTCACCCTGGTGAGGTGTGTCCCTGTCCAGCAAAGCCTCTCTGCTCCCCATGGGAGGGTCACTGAAGGAGGTTTCTGCTCTGTGCCCACTTCCAGCTGCTGCCCCCAAGACCAAGAAAGCACCTCCAGCGCTCAGTGTGCTCTGTGGGTACAGGGCACGTGTCTGGGTGATGCTACCCTCTGTCCCACAGCTCTGGGCCCTGCTGGCTGCTGCATCCCGGATGGGCTGAAAGCACTCCACCCTGTAACAGAGGAGCATTTGCAGAATTCCTGCCCTAATCCCAGTTAACTGCCAGGCACTGATGTTATTGCTAACAGGGCCCGAGGGGCTCTTGGCTTAAGTGTGTCATTTACAGGCCAGCAAAACGCCTGCCCGGGCAGCTTATGCTGCAGTGTTGATGCACTCTCCCTCTCCAAAAGCTCATGGCCGTGCAGTGCTGAGGGCTCCTTCCCCTCAGGGATATCACACCCAATGCTTCTCACCCCCCACCCCCGGTGGGCCCTGTGTCAGAAGGGCACCGAGGTGGCTCCCCACAGCCTCACACACCGTGCTCCCTTCCTCTCCTCCATGCTGTCAATGCAGGTGCCCATCAGCCCTCCCCAGCAGTCCCTGCTTTGCACCGTCGTGATGAAGATGTGCCCGGCAGGCTGGCTGCTGGTGCTGCCACACAGGACAGTCCCCACACGGGCCGTGTCACCCCAAGCCATGTGATGCGCTGGGGATTACCCCTCCTAATGGGATGAAGATGCCTTCTGATCTTCCCTCAGCCATCATCGTTTTTCTATCGATTCTTACAGCTTCCCACTCCGTTGTCTGCATTTTTTATTTCCTTTCTCTGCATAACCTCAAGGAATTGTGTTTCATTTCCTGGTTTTCCAGCCCCTTGTCTAGCACTCTTGCACTCTGTCTAGGTGCTAACGCGTTTTTCTTAATTCTCTCTTCAGCTGGAATCGGAATTTCCTCTTCTCTTTTACCCCAAGGTCCCTTTTGCAGCAGTTGTGGCACAGCAGCCGGCAGGACGCCGCTCCGCCAGGTTGGGCACCACGGGCTGAGCACAGGCAGCGCTGCAGCACTGAGTTTGCCCGTGGGCAGTGCGAGGGCGCAGCAGGATGTGACCCCCAGGTGCTGAGCTGGATGGGCGCGGGGTGCTGCCCGCTGTGCCCTGGAGCAGAGGACGTGGAGGTGCGGTGAGGTCGTCCCCAGCAGGGCCAGCATCAAACTGCTGAGCCGGGCCGGCCTTGAGCAGCATCCAGGAAGCAATAAATCGTCCGGTTTTCAATGGTGGAGATGGATCAAAGAGAATGAAGCTGGCTTTTTAATCAGCCTGCAATATTGTTTCCCTATCTGGCTTCTTTGGAAATAAATAAATAAATAAATAAATAAGCAAACCTACCCCACTGCCTGCGCCGTAGTAATGTTTAACGTTTATGGGGGCACTAAGGGGCCCTTTGTGCTTTTATGGGGCTGTTTGATAGTGTGTTTGTCCCTGGGGTGCCACATGAGTGCAGTGCTCTGCCTCTGCCTGCTGCTGGGGGATGCTGCAGTAGGACAGTGACGGAGGAGAAGGAAAGCAGCAGCCAGTGGGGGCTGCAGGGAGGGGAAGGGAACGGATCCAGTCACTCCAGTCTCACAACTTGGCTTCACCTTTGGACCCTGAGCTGAGAGCTCAGGAAGGGATGGGGGTAAGGTGAGGGAGAAGGGTCTGGGTTGGATGAAAGCAGTGCAAAACAAGCCGTTTCCTGGGTGGGATGCAGCAGGGCCCGGGGACATCCTGCTCACCCCGCACCTGCTGCAGCAGGAGCACAGCACCTCCGGCTCCCCACACACTGTGTGCTTCACTGTGCAGCTCTGGGGCGGCTCCGGGGTGCCCTGCAGAGCCCTGAGAACTCGCACACCACGTCGGATATCAGGCAGTTCCTCTCCTCGCCTTGTGTATTTCTTGCACATCCTTCGCGGTTTGATGGGGACAAGGTGTTTGGCACCGAGGCCAGCTTTAGTTTACAAATGAATCTATCAACATTGTTCCTCATCAGGCAGGAATGTGCTTCCCTCCCTTCTCCCCCACCTTATCCCCATCCCCTTCCGAGCAAACTTCCTTCCTTGTGCAATCCGGATCGGAAGCCGTGCCGCATACTTGACCGGCTCAAGGAAAGCGGCTCCGCTCCCCGTGCCTTTGTGGCTCACACGGGGCCGGCAGGCGCAGGATCCGTCCGGGGGCCGAGGCTCCCCGCACGCTACGGACGCTCCACGTGAGCTCCCTGTTGCTCGGATGCCGTTTCCAAACAATCTGACAAGTTTCTGGGCACGGGCCCAGCCCGAGGTTGGCTGTGAGCTGCAGGCCTCGTGCTGCCCCGCAGTGCCCCGTGGGCAGCAGGGAGGTGTCGGTGCCGCACGAGGGGACATTGGTGCCCAGAGGATGCCTGCTCGCTGGGACCGCTCTTTTCCCACCGGCCTGCCAACACCTGGGCACGACTGCCAGGCCAACGCGTCCATCCTCTCAGTCACTCCTCACTGCGCGTCCTGCAGAGGGTCACGGCCGCATCCCCCGGAGCCCAGCCCAACACACGTGGCCCCAAACCGAGCTCCGCAGCCGGAGAACCCCGCACGCAGCCCGGGACTGAAGCCGCCAGCGGTTCTCCATCAAACCCAGCGGCTGTCCGCCCGGACGGCGTTTCCCGCTGTCACACACGGGCCGAGCGCTGCAAACCGGGCCGGTACCGAGAGGGTGAACGGCGGGACGCGCTCGGCCCGCTCGTTTCGTGTCCTGCGCTGCGCCCGCCGCCACGAGGCCCCTCCGCCGTCACTGCCCCCCCGCCGCCCCCCGGGACGGGAACGCCCCCCGGCCCGCTTCGAGCCGCGGCCGTTCCCGTCGGGAGCGCGCGTGCGCGCCCTCGTCCGGGTCCGTGCGCTGGGAAGAAAAGCCGCCGCCTTTCCCACGCTCTCCGACACATTTTAATGAATTAAATGGTGACACGCCCCCCTCGCCGCCCGCCCCGCTCCGTCCCCCGCCGCTCCCCGCGCGGAGCTCCCGGCGCTGCGGCCCGAGCGCTGCTGTGTCCGGACCGACCGCGGCCCGTTCTGCTCCCGGGGAGCGCTGCGGCGCGGACCGGCCCCGAGCCCCGCTAACAGCGCAGCGGAGCCGGCCCTGCCCGTCTGCGGTTCGCCCGTCCGTCCCGTCCCGTCCTCGCAGCGGCTCCGTTTAAAAACCGAAACACGAGTCGGGGCTGAAACTCGCGCCTTCAAAACTGACATTTCTTTATTTTTTTACATTTCTCTATTTTTCTGCCCCTCCGGCCCCGTTCCCACGAGGGGTCCCGCCCCCACCTGCCAGCGAGGGACATTTGCGTGGCTGGGTCGCTGCTGTCCCGGTCCGGCCCCAGCCAGAGGATGCGGGCAGCTCCCACTCTCCCACTCGCTGCTGGCGCCCCGCAGGATTCGGCCCTCCTGCCCCAAAGCGGCGCCCCGGGCCGTTCTGGAGCAGACGGGCCGAGTGGGGCCCCGCAGCGAGCAGCGAGCTGCTCCTGCTTGTGGTGGGGAGGGGCCCCGTGGGGTGAGGACGGACTGGAAGTGTGGGCACAGTGCGCCGGGTGCCACGTCCCAGCGTTGCGGGGGACGGCCCAGGGAACATCCCAGGTCACTCCAACTCGGTGCCCCAACGGGAGTGCAGTGGGATGAAGATGGGATGGAAATGGAAGTGGGAGAGGGACTGAGTTGGGGATGATGTGGGGACGTGGTGGGGATTGGGAAGCGGATGGCATAGGAACGGAGATGGGATGAGATTGGGAATGAGGATTTGGTTGAGATAGGAATGGAATAGGGATAGAGATGGGGTGCGTGGGGATGTGCATGGAGATGGACCGGGATGAGAAGGACAGAGAATGGATGGGGACTGCGGTGGGGCTCAGCCTTCCCCCACTATGGGGAAAAGCCACGGGAGCATCCAGCAGGGCAGCTCAGGCCCCGAGCTCGCAGTGATCCCACCCAGGGCCCGCTGCTCCGTGTCAGCAGAGCTCAGCGGCCAATCGGTGCCGTTCCATCCCCAGACCGACACGGCACACGGCCGGGGGCGGCTGTCCGAGGTGACAACTACGGGATACCGGCAGTAACCCCCGGTTTTACGGCCTCTCCTTCCCCTCCCCGCACACCACCCCGCTCGGGCCGGGGGGTCCCCGCTTCCCACGTCCCTCTGCCATTTGCTCTTCCCCGGACCAAACGGGGACGGGGGGGCCGCGGCACCTCGGCTTTCCCAGCACGTTCGGTCGCCGCGCGACTTTGGCTGCGCTGTTACCTCCCCCTCCGCCCCGCAGCGCGTCCTCCCCGGGACAGCCCTCCCAGCGCACGGACACCGAGTCCCGGGCTGAGCCGCCGTGCTGGGCCGTGCCGAATCGGGCCGTGCCGAGCCGAGCCGGGTGAAACACAGAGACGCTGGGCAGGGTCGAGCCGGGCGAAGTCCGGTAGCGTCGTGCAGGGCTACGCCGTGCCGAACCGAACCGAACCGAGCCGAGCCGAGCCGGCGAAGCCCGGCTGCCCCCAGCGCAGCCGTCTCGGGCCGTTCCGGGCCGGGCAGCCCCCGCCGCCCCCTCCTTCCGCAGCCGGGGGCGGAGTCCGGGCGCGCACACGGGGGCGGATCTTCCGTTCGCCCCGTCCACCGGGGGGCCGTTCCGATGGGCCCCCGGCGTCGCGCCCCGCCCCGCGGCGTCCGTCACGCCGTGCAATTGTTATGCAAATAAAAGCGGGGTAAAAGGCGCGCCGCGGGGCCGGCTCCGCTCCAGAGAGGCCCGGGCGCGGCGCGGCGGCGGAGCGCGGCGGAGGGGGCGGCGGGGAGCCGCTGTGCGCCCGCATCCCGCGTCCCGCAGCGCATGCCCGGCCGCGCGGGGTAGCGGCGGCGGGAGCGCCGTCCATGCGGGGCGAGAGGCGCAGCGGGGCCGCGGCAGCATGAGCCAGAGCGACGTGTCGCCGTGCGCGGCGCCGCCCAGCCAGCGCGTCTTCCAGGAGGCCGTTCGGCGCGGCAACACCAAGGAGCTGCAGTCGCTGCTGCAGAACATGACGAACTGCGAGTTCAACGTGAACTCCTTCGGGCCCGAGGGGCAGACGGCGCTGCACCAGTCCGTCATCGACGGCAACCTGGAGCTCGTCAAGCTGCTCGTCAAGTTCGGCGCCGACATCCGCCTGGCCAACCGCGACGGCTGGAGCGCGCTGCACATCGCCGCCTTCGGGGGCCACCAGGACATCGTGCTCTACCTGATCACCAAGGCCAAATACTCCGCCGGCGCGCGGTGATGCGGGGCCGCCCCCACCCCGACACCCCCCCCCCGCGACGCGTCGAAGCCGCTCGGACCGCGCGCTCCGTGGTTCCGCCCCGCCGAGACGCCCCGCCGCTCACCCGCTTCCGAGCTCGTTGTTTGGTCCGGTTTGGTTTTTCCTTCCGAGGGTTGTTTTCCTACTGTAATTTTTTTTTTCCGTCTACCTCGGCTGCACTCACAGTATTCACGGTTTCAGTTCGGCGTCTGCTCAGATGCTTTAAAACTCTCCCACCTCCCGATGATATTTAATCCTCCCCCCCGACCCCTCACCCGTCCCTCGGTTTTAAAGCACTCTGCGGCAGAACGAGTTCATTTCAACACTCCCACCCCCTCCCCGTCCCCGCGGGGCTGTGCGCCGTGCCCGGCGCTGGAGCAGTGCAGGTGTCCCGGCCCGGCGGCTCCCGGGCTGATCGATCTCCTCCTGCTCGGTTTGTGGGTTTACTTTTGTCCCTCCGTTGGATATGGTGCACGTGCCCTGCCTCCTGTTTTGTTGGTTTTTGGTTTTTTTTTCCCTCCCCTTTTTCCGTTGTTTTTTTTTTTGTTGTTCGTTTGTTTCTTTGGGGGTGTCTGAAGAAAGTCTGCATCCTCAGCCGCTCCTTGAATCCATTTAGCACAAGTGAGACCACAGGAAAAGACATTGAATCCTTCCTCCCGGCGTCGTGTGTGTGTGAGAGGGAAGGGGGGGGTCAGCAAATCCTGAACTGAGTTTTTAATTAAAAAAGATATATTAAAAAGGAAAAAAAAAAAGAATAGGTGAAATGAACTGTAGGAGGCAGAGGATTCGCTTTGCACAGAAGAGGGGCGCGAGCGCTCTCTGCTGCCTCGAGAGGTGCCTGAAAACTACTGAGCAATAGTTTGGGAACTTTGGTTGTCGTCCTTTTGGTGAAACTTGGATCACGCTTCTCAATGCGGAACGATCCCTTTGTGCGTAGAGCCCGCCCGCCTTTTAGATGGTGTGTATATATATAAATATATATATATGTGCCCGAACCGAGATATATATATTTATAAAGGAAAGGGAGGGGGAGGAGCGAGCCGCCCCGATCGCGTTTTGAAGTGACTGCACGTATAATGGCAATGCTGCTTTTATTGCTATGGCACAAAAGCGTCCATTTGGAAAATGCGGAACGTTTCAGAGCCCCCCCATCCCTCCCTCGTCCCTCTGCTGTCCGTCTGCACTAAAACGACCACTGCCGCCCCCCGACCGTTACGATTAAAGAGGAAAAAAAGGAAAAAAAAAAAAAGAAAAAAAAGAAAAAGAAACTAGTTACCTGCTGGTTTTGGGGCCGTGTTGAAACTATTTATCTTGTCTGTATGTCTGTGGGTGACGTTTGTGCCCCTGCTCCTGTCGGATGCTGGCGGTGAGCCCTTCAGATATGGGGGAAATACGCTTCTTTCCCCCCTTTTTATCCCCCAGTCTCACCATGAACACAGCTCGAGGCTGCCGCTGTTCTTTCCCGTTGCACTGAGCGTTCTGCTTTGCCTCGTGGTTCCACCTGCAGTCCGTGCGGTTGGAGGCGCAGCGCTGCAGCCCCGACGGGAGGCGGAGGAGCACCGATATCCTGCGGGTCTGCCGGCTCCGCTCCCCGGGGTGGGAACAGCACCTTCCCGGTGAGGTTGTGTTGTCGTTACCGGATGGTTGCACATCTTCTTCTTTTATCTTGTTTTCTTTTTTTTTCTTTTTTTTTTTTTTTTTTTCCTCAATGGATTTGCCACGGTGGAAATGTCATAACATTTATGGCATGGTATTAAAGGAGGAAAGTGTACTTTAAAGCCAAGTTCTAGATGGATTTTTAAAGAGAAATCTTGGTTATAAACCCGGTCTAAAGGGAGCTCTGTCCAGTGTTGTAAAGACAACGTGATGTAACCCATATTTATATTTTTATAAAATGCCTATTGAGACTGTGAATCTCCCGTGTGAATCGCTGAGTGAGGGGAAGGAAGGGAAGTTTGTTCCTTTCCAGCTTCCTGGAGCTGTGGATGCGCTGAGATTTTGGAAGCTGTACGCCGGGGGGGGGGTGGGGGGGGTTGCTCTGAAATTGTGAGTTGATGTATTTTTACATCCCTGTGTATTGTACTGAAAAGCTGCTGCCCTCCCTCGTCCCTCCGGTTCCAATGTTCTATGCAACCCCCGCGCCCCCCGCCTCTCTCCATCCTGAGAAGTGAAAGGGATGCAGGTCGATTCAGATACAGAAACGAGGGCCCCCCCCCCCCCAGCTCCCCCGCCCCCCGCATTGGCTCATAGTGCTGCTGACCCTCGTGCCGAGACGGGGGATACACGACAGGCAGGCGGGGGGGGCCCTCCGTGCGTGGCTGCTCACCTGACGGCGGTCGTCTTCTTAATTATTATTATTATTTTTGTAAGAAGAATATATTGATAATGTCAGTGGAATAAGCAGACATTGAAGCTGATGCACAGATTGCTCCAGAAAGGAGTTTTTCTGTAGGTTTTTCTTTAGATGCAAATACCTTTTTTAATTATGTTAATTAATGTTAAGAATTTTTAGGCTTATATTGAAGCTGTATGTGGGTCACTATATGATCATTTCTAACTGGATAAAGTCTGTACAGTACAGCATATTCCTGAGTGTATGATATAGACGTGTAGCCCCAGAGTGCGAAATTTATAAATAAATTTTTCATTGATCTTTTTATAAAAAACAAGCTCCTACTCCGTGGCTGCTGTGTGTTCTTTCCCAGTGCCTGCCAGCCGCGGCTTCACGTCTCCTCCTGTTGGTCACTGTGTTCTGCTTGGAGTCCCCAGGGCAGCTGTGACCCGGAGCTCCTGTGGGGCTGTGCCCCCCCCTGAGGGTGGTGGTGGGGTTTGTGGGCTGCTTTGTGGGTATCCCCGTCCCTCGGTGTGTGGCTGAGGGTGCGGCCCCATGGTGTGTTCAGGGCTTCGATCCCTTGAAGGACTTGGGGACAGCACTACCCCACTTCCCCCTGTCCTGGTGCTGGGCTGCAGCCCCATACAAGGCACAGTGCTCATCTCACAGCAGCATCCACCTCTGCTCAGGACAAAGCACTGCACACCCAGGTGCCCTTCTTACTGCTGCAGGGAGAAACCTGGGGCTGAGCTCAGCTCACCCGTGGCTTTCCATCACACACCTTGCCCCGGTGGGGCTGTGCAGGACACGAGCTCAAGGACAGGTTTCCCAAGGAGAAGCAGGTCAGGGTGCCCAGGAGCCTCTCTGCAGGCATTATGGCCTGCTGCTGAGTGCCAATCTTACATCCCCAGCAGTGAGGCTGGGGGGTGTGCAGGGGGATGGTGTGGATTTGATGGTGCTCAGATCCGAGCCACCCCCAGCCCCACTGCACTGCCCACAGCTGCCTCACTTTGCAGCACTCGTCTCTAAAGAAAGCCAGTCCAAGAAATCTAGGAACTCCAAAGGCTCCTTTTCTTTTTTTCCTTTTCTATTTCTGTTCCAACAAAACAAAAATACTGGAACGTTTTGTGTCGTAAGCACATTCTTCTGGCATTTTTGTGTGTCCCAGGCTGCGTGTTATTGTCCGCTGGCCGCATTACGTAGGTTCTGTTGTTCCAAGAGAAACCAAAGAAAGAATTTGAACTTCCAAGTGCTTCCTGCCATTGTCTTTTGCTTTTGTTTGTGCTACTGACTCCAAAACAGATGGATCGGCCTCCTCTCTGTCCGCAGGGGTGATGGGAAGTCAACACGGCCCGAGAAGTTCGACAGCTTTGTCTTCTCTTATATTCCCCTTCATTCGTCAAGCCCAGACATCAGAGCTGAAACGAACAACGCATGGGGGGGGGAGGAGGTGGGATTTTATTTGAATTTCGGGGAGCTTAACACAGTAAGTAATGAATGAGAAAGAAAGACAGCGAGCGAGAGAGAGGGGACGGCCTGTAATCAAAATTCAGTACATTTTAAATAGGTGCTTTGTCGGGCATTTGTATGACTATGATAATGCCACAGCCTGGAGATCCGAATGGGAGTTACCTTTCTAAAGACCACAATTGCCCACTGTTGGGTGCAGGGGAGGAGGCGGCTCAGTCTGCCCGGCCCCGCTCTCCTCCTTCCCAGCATCAGCACTTTGCCACTTCTCAATCACCAGCTGCCCACTGTTGGGGTGACAGCCCGTGATGTGGCATAATGGGGTGGTGGGGTGGTCATGGCACACTGCCCATAGCAGCATCTCAGGGCCAGAGCACATTACATAAGGGCCTGCAGCCACGTCGCACAGGACACTCTGATCTTATCCCATTTTGCTGTGTCCCAGACACTGCAGTGTTGGATGTGGGCCTGAGCCAGGTTTGGCTGAGAAGGTTCAGATCCCTCCTGTGCTGGGGCTGGAGGCTGTCATCCCACTGCTGCAGAATGCTCCCTGGGAGCCTAAGATCACTGTCCCCCAGTGGAGCTCACAAAGAGTGGGAGGCGTAGGTAGGGGTGTAAGGCAGTTCTTGGCTGCTTTGTGTTATCAGGGAGCTCTTGCAGACCCCAGCACTGTCCTGGTTTGGTTTTCTCTGGGGAGGGCAGGGGATTGGGTCTGGAGGTGTGGAGCACACACCGGAAACCCCCCGCAGGCCAGAGGACCCCCTGGCACTGTCCACCCAGTGCAGCAGCAGTAGGCTCAGGGCTTGGGGTCCCCTGTGCCCACAGGAGGAGCAGTGAGCAGCACCCAACACCCAGCACCCAGCACCCTGCACGTGGCACCAGGATGTGTCCTCACCCCCAGCACAGCACCCAACCTTGCAGCCATCCCCAGCAGCTCTCTGCATTGCACCCTGCTCACATTCACAGTGATGGTGACAACACCGAGCCTTCCCCATCCACTCACGACTACACGCCCCCCCCCCCATTGAAAGCTCCCGTCCTTTTAAGCTATTTTTTTCCCTCCTATTCATTTCCCGGACGCCTCTATCCTTTTCTCTTGACTAGCCCCACTCAGGGAGCAGCTGCTATGCTAATAAGCATGAGGCAGAAAAGGGAGAGAGCCTTTGCAGTGGCTGGGGAGGAGAGAAAGACCCCGAGCCCTCCAAATGCCAAATAAATCCCGGGCTGGAGCAGCATCCCCGAACAAAGAGGCCTGGCCTCCCCCCCCGCCCCCCCCTTTCCCTCTTCCCAATTCCACCACCTTTTCACATTCAAATCTATTAAACAGCGAGCAGAAAGACCCCGAGTATTCATAGCATTGCATTAAAAAGAAAGCCCCGTGGTCCCTCTCCACACAGCCATGGAGGGAAGGGCTCGCACCCATTGTGCTGCCCGGGCACCAAGGAGGTGCCGTGGGACAAAAGAGTCCCCGTACCGCACAAGGAGAGGGTGTCCTTCCACCTGTGCCGCATCTTTTGTCCCTGGGTCTGCTGGGCTCCTCTGTCAGGGCTGTGCTCACCCTGGGTGGTGGAGTTGGGATGTTCAGGCATAAGGAGGTGAGGGCCCCCAGTGTGTGTGGTGTGACAGCAGGGATGGGGAGGGGGACACCCTGTGTCTGATCCCAACATGCAGGGCAGCCGGTCTTGGAGGCTGGGTGAGGAAGGGGAGGCCGCTCCTGGTGCTCCCATCACAGCCCAGGACGGGACCCCACTGCTCTCCATGTGTCACGCAGCGGGACACCTATGGGCATGTGGCTGTTCTCTGGGGAAGGAGAATGGATGAGCATGGACATTTTCTTCCCATGCCTTCCAGGATGGAAACAGAGGTGCAGCTCTAGAAGCAGGTCCCGTTCTTACACAGTAACAAGTTTCTGATAGAGTCCTAAGGCTCCAGCAGCTGGGGCTATTAATAATATTGAATAGGGTGTTTATGGGCTGGCAGCAATAACCAGGCACAGCCTATGCTGCTTGGTCAATAGCATGGGATTCAGCTCCAGCCCTGGGGAGGCCATCTGAGGTGGTGTCTGGGTTTCCTCATGGCCGTGAGGACAGGGAGTGATGGAAACTGTATGGGAACTGCTGAACCACGGGCTGAACCTTTGATTGACCACCTGAGGAGAGCAATTAGTCAATTCTCCTGTGCTATCAGAAGGGGTGGAGCCCAGCTGCACCTGTCCTAGAGCCCATTTAAGAGCTGACTACTCCAGGAGAAGGATCTCTTGTGGAGACTGCTCCTTGTGGGGACTTTCAGCAAGTCTGGGATACAGGTAAGCTCCATCCATTCTTCTCTTACATAACAACTTGTTTAGCCTAACTCTTCTGTGTATTTCCTAACTATAACACTGGTATGCTCATTGATTACTCGGAGATGCTCACACCCGAGCACCTTCTGCTGCCTCTGGTATCCTCTCATGTCTTAATTGACCTCTGCCCAGGCTCTAGAGGACACCCCATTTTCATGTGCACGCTAGGACACTTCAAGAGGAACAAGCTGTCCATAGTTCAGTGGGCAACTGAGATCACGATGATGTGCCTTTTCACAGGCTGAGCCACGTCCCACTGTGGGTTCTGCAGCTGTGGTTACGTGGTCACCAGGGCTCCATCCTGCCCATCACAGCACTGCTTGGCTCTGGGCTGCACGGGGGGCTGGTGTGGTGCTATCAGATAGCATAGGCCAGCAAGAAGTTTAGGGTGGGAGGTAGTGACAGGTGGGACAGCCCTCAGAGAACAACACTAACTTCTATGAGGGATAAGGGAGCTCAGACCTCTGTCCTTGCTGTGAAAGGCCACAAATCTGTGTGTCTAGCACAGCAAAACATGTCCTTGCATGGGAACCTGGGCTAGAAGGGTACTTCTAACAGCATGGAATCCCTGCATGCTTTCAGAACTGATGCTTTAGGGCTGCTGGGCTTTGCTGATCCACCCTGTCTCTGCCCTGCACTGCAGTCCTCCAGATTCTTGGCCCAGTAAACTCTTGCTGGGCTCCACTGGGGATGTGTTCCCCCAGGAAACAGCTCTCTGGGATGAATGCCAGCAGGAACCTCAATAGGATTCCAAGAACAGCCTCCCCCATCCTGCAAAGGAAACAGCTCCAAACAGAAAGTGTCAGCCTCAGATTCCCAATTAACAGAGGAGAGGGGTGTTTCCACACCTTCTGCTGGGAATCTGAGCACAAGCAGCAATCCAGCCCAGTGGCAACACATGGCAGGACGTACTGCTGCAGCTTTGCCATTGCTGCATCAGCCTTGGGCAGAGGCAGCGTGCACCAGACCTGCACTCATTGATGACTTGCATGGAGCTGCTGCTTTCTGCTCCTTGCCTGACACGAGTCCTTCATCACACACACATGGGTGGCACAGCGCAGGTGAATGATGGAATCACAGCATGGTTGGTTTGGAAGGGTCCTGAAAGCCCCCTCAGCCCCACCCCCTGCTGTGGACTGGATGCCCCCCACCAGGTCAGGCTGCCCAGGGCCCCATCCAGCTTAGTCTTGTGCACCTTCACTTGAAGGCGGTCCAGTGGGACAAGACCTGGTAGTCAGGTGGGCAGGGCTTACCTGCAGGGCAGGTAGGACGGGGGCCAGCGGTCTCCTTGGGCTGGCTAGGGAGAAAGAACCCTGCTTAGAGATGCAGGAATGCAGCGGGCTGAATGCGGCGGGGCGGGTCTGATCTGGTGCCCCGCTAAGCCCCCATTCTTTCCCAGCCGGTGCATCTCGTATTCAGGCTGCCTGCTCCTAAGCAGAGTGTCTTTAATCCTTCCCTTGTCTCCTCCGTTCCCTTTCAGGCCCTTGGCCAATGGGAAGGGGATGAGCAGCTCTCTCCAGGAAGGAAATTAAAAGCGGGGAGGAGGTGGGGAGGAGGAGAGTGCGGGGAGGGGGACTTGGACGGGGAGACAATCCTGGAGTGGAGATGCCAGTCATCGGGGTCTCAATAGCCCCATTCACCCTGCCCAGCCACACAGAAAATCAGGGTCACCAGGATCCATGCCCTGCCTGGAGACAACTGTTGCTTTATTCTTTTTAATTGCTGGAAAACGCAGAAAAGTTCACTTGTGTGTGTGGCTGGCTCTGGTGGGGGCTGCGAGGGGGGCGCGGGCGGTGGCGGGCAGGGACGGGTGGGGTGAGGGCGGCACGCAGGGAAGGGGACACAAAAAGCACCGCACGTGAGGGTGGAGGCTGCGACCCGGCGCGGTGCCGGAGCCATCTGCACGGCTGGGGCCACGCTGTGGAGAGGACAGCGACGGGGACAGCGATGCTTTACTGCTTTACCGCCTGTGGAAGACCCTCGGGGCTGGGCGGTGGAGGGGACAGCCCCAGGGGAATGACCCGAGCAGACAGATGCATGCAGGAGGATGGACAGATGTCCTCACTCTGCTGGGCATGGAGGTGCTTGGGCTGATGGTTCTGTCTGGAAACAAACAGCTGGGCGCCCACGCAGGATGGCACAGCAGAAGGTTGCCACCCTGGCCCAAGGATGCTGAAACACCTTCCAGTCTTGCCACCATCCTGAGAGCTTGTTCCCATTGCCACCCCAGTCAGATTAATCACTTCCCTCCCCAGCCCTGGACACAGGTCACAACTGCAAATGCTTTTGCTCTGATCTGGATGCACAAGGGGAAATGGAGAGCTTGGTACACGCAGCAGTATCGTGTGCTGGGCTGGGACCTGGCGGAAGGAGGCCGAGGGCTGAGTTAAACAGCAGAGAGCTGCTAATGGGCAGAGCAGCCAAAACAATGGTCAGAATGCTGTGTGATCAGTAAGGGAAGAAGACAGAGTTTTGACTCCGTAGGAAACCATGGGCGCTGTGTGCTTGAGCTCGGGAAAGAGACGAGGAGTCAACTTTCTTCAGAGCTGCTCTGTGGTAACTGATGAGATGAAGTGCCTGATGATGAGAGGAGCCTGGAAAGGCTGAGAGCGTCCTGTTAGGAGCAGGGGAGAACAAGGGCAGGTAATGACTGCAAAGTCAAGGGAGAGGTGGACAGTGCAGAGTGTGAGACTGTAATACTCCCATAGTCCTTGGAGTAAGGTGTGCTGGCAGGAGATGGGCTGAAAACAGGGAAAAAAAGCTATAATTTCGTTATGTGGAGAGTTTTGAGCTTGTTGCTGGCAGGACCAGAAAAAGACTTGATGAGTTTAGGGACAACAGGTTTGCAAAGGGGCACTGAAAGGATGAGGCAGGGGGGTCTCCTCAGGGCTGAGATTCACGGGGTCTGCTGGGAGTGGGAGAGGAGGGCAGTGCAGTCAGTCCATACGGACGTAGTCGGACACTGGATCCCAGCAGCCATTACCCTGCAGGGTCCACCTGACGCCGCGACATCCCGGGGCACTGCGAGACGTCGGCAGGGCCTGCAGGAGAGCGGCTGGCGCCGAGCGGGAGCAGGAGGAAGGTCGGAGGCAGAGCAGCGGGACCTGGGGTTCGGTCTGCAGGAATTTCATGGTGGTTTCTCACTGCATTTGGTTTCCGTCCAAACCGAGTTTCTGGCCGCCCCTCCTGCCAGCTGGCAGCCGCCCGCAGCTCCCGCAGGAGCCCCGCGGCCCCGAGCGCTGCCGGACCCCCCCGCGGGCACGTCCTGCCCAGCACCGAGCGGGGCTGCGGGGGGCTGCGAGCCGGAAGTCCCGCTGCCCGACCCCGCGGCCCGGCGAGCCGTGCAGGGGCTGCCACCGCTGTGCCCAGCCGGGACGGCCGGCGGTCCTGGAGCGGACGCGGTCGCAGCGACGGGGACGGGGATGGGGTCGGCGGGTGCGTCCTCAGCAGCGCCCGTGCGGCTGGCGGGATGCACCGCACCCCGGCATCCCCCCGCACGGGGTGGGCAGCGCCGAGATCCCCTTCCCGGCGGGGTCGCTGCCCGCCCGGCTCCTCCCGGCCCCGCTCCGCTTCTCGAGGCCGCGGCGGGGCATTCCTGGCCGCCGGCTGCCACCTAGTGTTGCCGGGCGGGGTCCGGGGCGCGATGCGGGCAGCAGCCGGGACTGTAGGGCTCCGAGCGCTCCCGGCCGGACCCACTGCCCGCCGCTCCCCGGGCAGTGCATCGGCCCAGCAGCGCTGTGAGGTGAAAGTCCGTCCGGCTCCTGTGAGCGTGCCAGCGGCCTGGGCCGGCTCTGCAAATATTGGGTTACAACCCGGCTGGAAGAGAGGCTCCTGCCCTTTGCTCTGTTTGCAGTTTCCTCCAGCTGTTTGGTTTCAGTTAATCATCTTGAGAAGGCAAACAGCAGCGGGGAGGGATGGTGTGCCCACACGACCCACACTTCCCATCAGGGTGGGTGACACCAGCCTGCCCAGGTGCCTGGGACCTCCGTGAGGGTCTCACCCTGCTGCCAAGAGGGAGCTGGCAGTTGGGCCCTGCCGAGCTCAGCCCCCACCCCACTACATGCTGGGGGTCTCCTGATGCTCTGCTGCCTGTAGGGTAATGCTGTTCCAGCACAGGGCTCTCAGTAGGATCCCAGGGCTGGAGTGTGAATCACAGCATTGCGTAAGGTGGACAAGCAAGTGCTGGCCCAGGTCTGGGACAGGTGAAAAGAGGAGCTCAGAAGGAGCTCCACAGGCCATGGTGAACCCAGGCCATGTGGCCGGGCATGTGGGACCAGGAGCTGCCCCCACACCTCCCTGCCTGGCCCTCCCCAGGTTGGCCGTTCCAGCAGCTCTGCTCTCTGTGGTCTGAAGGTCACGCTGCTGCGCAGTGGGGACAGTGCAGAGTCCCCAGTCCTGCTCAGCAGCACTCTGAAGTTGGCAGGCATGATGGTTTGGGGTCTTCTTTCCCTCCTCCTCTTCACTGTGGCCAGTGGGATTCCTGTTGGGGACCAGGATGAGGACATCCAAGTGCAGGAGAATTTTGAGCCTGAGAAGGTAATGGCAGCTTGGCGGTCCCTGGCATTTGGGGGCAGAAGGAATGGGGGGAAGATTTAATTCACTTTCCTCCCAAAAGGAAGATGATATTTCCCATAATGGGCTGTGTGGGGTAGGCCTCCCTTGATGCCAGTTATGGGGACCCAGCCTTTGGGATGGCCTCACCCCAGCGAACGGACAGAGCAAATGAATCCCAGTCTGTTCATCAGCCCAGCCCGAGCTGTGGGGAGCTGCAGGATGTGTGCAGGATGTGTCCTGCCTGGGAGTGGGCCTGTGGTCACCGGCAGGTACCCTGCCTGGTTCTGCACACCCAGCAGCAGGTCTGAGCTCTCCTGGGGCACACAGCAGGTACGAGACCCTGCCTGGTGGGCAGAGGACCGAGTGCCGATCACTTTCCTTCAGCAGCTCTGGCCCTGGCACTCCGCTCACCAACTGACTTCTTGGCCACAAGAACGTCAGCTCTGCAGAAAGCTCTGGGATGCCCTGCCTCGGTGGAGGGATCCCGTGGTGGAGACACCTCTTTTTTTTCCCCACAGATGTACGGGAAGTGGTACGATGTAGCTGTTGGCACCACCTGCAAATGGATGAAGAACTACAAGGAGAAGTTCAGCATGGGCACACTGGTGCTGGGCCCCGGCCCCAACGCCGACCAGATCAGTACCATCAGCACCAGGCTGCGGTACGGGCATTGCTGTGGGTGCTCAGGGATCTCAGGGATCCCATGCCATGGCCAGTTTTGTGCTCCAGATGTGATTTTCATGAGATAAACAAGAGGTCATCTCAATCAGACGATTGTTTTCCTCCTCCCTCCAGGCAAGGTGACTGCAAACGCGTTTCAGGAGAGTATCAGAAAACCGACACCCCTGGCAAATACACCTACTATAACCCCAGTAAGTTGGGCTTGCTGCTGGCCTGCTGCGTCCTGAGAGCCACTGTGCTGTCAGGGCGTTTGAACCAGGTCTGGGCCTCAGAAGGTGACACAGCTGGTGGCTGGGAGAGTGGTTCAGGGCAGCAGGGCTCAAGGAGAAGGAAGATTGTCCGTAGCTCAGGTCATTTTCAGCACAAAAGGCCGTGTCTCAGGGGGCTGCTTCAGAACTGCCTGTGTAGGTACAGCACTGTGAGGTATGCCAGCAGATCCCTCCCAACCCCAGAGTTCCAAGATGGGACAAGTGCCCCCAGCCATGTTTCAGGAGCGTTGGTGGTATCTCATCATCTGTAACCCTAGGATTCCAGTCTCCTTGACTAACAAGAATCTGGTGATGTGAAAGAGGGTCAGGGTTGTGCCCTGGTCAGTAGCTGCCTCTCATTAATCTGATAGTGTCTTGAATTTGATTTCACTCCCCAGTTCTGAGACTGCCTTCTACAGCCCTGCTCCCCCCTAAGGGTAGGAATGATGTCCCTTGTGTCTCTTTCTCACCCAGAGTGGGATGTGTCTATCAAGTCCTACGTGCTTCGCACCAACTATGAAGAATATGCAGTCATTCTGATGAAGAAGACAAGTAACTTTGGCCCAACCACCACACTGAAGCTGTATGGTATGTCTGCTGTGGCACCGTGGGCAAGTAAGCTCTGGGGTGGGCTCAGTAACACCGCTCTTTGGCTGCAGAGGTGGTGCCTTCAGTCAACTTGTCTTTGGCATCAAATGAGGTTGTTTTATGGCTCAGCTTAGAGCCGTATCACACAATGAACACTGAGAACACTGTTATTTGAGATGAACGTGATCTGTGTGGGAGAAACTCAGATGTGGAAGCAGCAGACGCCAGCTGACAGTCCTTTCCTTGCTGTTACCCAGGGAGAAGCCCAGAGCTGCGGGAAGAGCTCACCGAGGCTTTCCAGCAGCTGGCTCTGGAGATGGGCATCCCTGCAGATTCCATCTTCATCCTGGCCAACAAAGGTAATCTCTGTGAGGCACGCACCGCTCCTGCTGCCCGTGCCCACAGTGTGATGGTGTGCTGAGGCTGTTCCTTCTTGGTACACAGGACTGAAGAGAAGGGGCAGCCAGAATGGAGGGAGGAGAAATTAAGGCTTTGTTGGGAAGGGGAGGAAAAGGCATGAGGCTGAGATCAGCCAGGATTCCACTAGCACCCAGTTTTCTGCAATAGCCGGGGAAGTTGGTGGGATCCTTCTGTGCTGTCAGGTTGAGGCACCCCAACATGGCTGTTCTGGAGGCATTCCTGTACCTGGAGCAGGAACACGCACAGCTGCTCCCTGTGGCGGCAGGCTCCCAGGATGTGATGAGTGCCTTGCTCAATGAGTGGCAGCAAATGCTTGATGCAGATTGGCATGGGGATTTTAGGGCAGTGCTTCTGAGAGGTACAGAACAGCAAGAGTGGAAGAGTGTTAGTGTCAGGGTGAAGGTAGGAGGGAGCCCCTTCCTGAAGGACCCGTGAGAGCTCGGTGCAGGGCCATGGTGAGAGGACTTCTTTGTAAAGCCACCACTCTCGAGTTTCTGACTGTCTCTCTTGTGATCTGGGCTAGGTGAATGCATCCCACAGGAGACTGCTGCTGCCCCTGAGGTGAGTGACTGAGCTAGAACCTCCTGAGATGGATCAAGGTTGGGGATGGAGTTTGCCAGCTAGGACGGAACACAGGCTGTGGGGATGAGAGTCCTGAGTGCTTCAGGCAGCACCAAGGCTCACTTCCAAGTAGAAGGCAATGTCTCTTTCCTGTTCTGATTTCACGGGGTAGATTCCTGCACAGGGAGCTTGGTGCCTCCTTACCCCTTGCCTGCCCATGGTGCTCCAGCTGGGGGGAGGCAGCTAATTGCCCTGCTGATGCTCTGGCTGCTATCACCCAGTGTGTTCCAGTCTCGTGTTGAGTTTAGAAGGATTTTAAAGAGGAGATGGGACTTCATAAGAGAAACAGCACAGCTAAGGGCAGATATAATGTCTGGAGGATGCACTACCATGTATCAGTGGGAGGAGAGAAGCACGCTCAGCTCAGCACAGGGCATGGCTGGTGCACTTTGAGTGTCTTCATCCAAAATGTGTGATCTTAGCCCCCGCCTGGAAAGAATACAAGGCTGGGAACACCAGGAGGCATGGAGTGACCATGGCCTGCTGACCCCGGGCAGATATCTGGAGACACGTGGGGGTACCAGGGAAGTGGGGCTGGCATGGCTGATGGCAGCTCTGTGCTTCCTCCTGGAGCAGAGGACACGGAGAGCAGTGCTGCCGCCCGAGGAGGGTTCAGCTGCAGGCCCTTTGCCCTCATACGTTGGCAACAAAGAAGGTGGGTCCTGCTGAAGGGCTGCAGTGGGTGTCCCTGCCCCCCCCACCCACTGCAACCTGCCTTGCACTCACCTGCAGACGCGTGCCGGCTGAGCCGGGACCCGGGACCCTGCAGCGGGATGCTGTCCCGCTTCTTCTACAACACCTCCTCCATGGCCTGCGAGACTTTCCTCTATGGCGGCTGCCTGGGCAACGGCAACAACTTCTACTCAGAGAAGGAGTGCCTGCAGGCCTGCCGGACCGAGGGTGAGTGGGAATGGGGCCACACCGGGGAGAGGGGACACAGAGCTTCAGGGGGAGCCATGGCTGGCCCCAAGCCCTGAGCATGCAGCACAGGATCCCAGTTCTGCCAGTCTTCCAGTCTCCTTTCCCCACAGCTGCCTGCAGGTTACCCATTGCCCAGGGGCCCTGCCAGAAACCAGTGGTACGCTGGGCCTTTGATGCGGCACGGGGCAAGTGCATCAAGTTCAGCTATGGAGGCTGCAAGGGCAACGGGAACAAGTTCTACTCAGAGAAGGAGTGCAAGGAGTACTGTGGGGCTCCTCCACAGGCAGGTATGGCTTATTGCTGCATTGGGGACCAGTCAGGTGCTGATTGTGCATCCCATCCTGCTTGAGGCTGTGTCCCTGCACTGGGTCTTCCTGCACCTGGGATTGGTCCATCCTGGGCCAGGGACTCTGATGGACTGAGAAAAAAAGATAGATCTATGAACAGCATCACACATGGGGACTGTTAAACCACAAATGCACCAAGGCCAGGACTGTACTCCACAATGCTCATAACAGGGGAAAAGGCTGTGAGCAGGGCAGAGCACAGCAGGGAGCAGCGGAGGTGTCAGGGGTGTCAACAGGAGGAGCAGCTGAGGGATTTGGAGGCATTAGGGATCCTAACACTGGATAGAGGCCGAACAGGGGAACCCACTTGGGATGAACCCTCCATGATTGTATGATCACCCTCCAGCTCCAGTCAGCACAGAGGTTTCCATACTGAAGCTCTGTGTGAGGTTCAACAGGCACCGCTCTGCCCCAGGATGGAGGGACAAGCAGTTTTCAGCAGTGAAGATCTTACTGCAGAGCGTGGTTATCCACAGCCCTGCGGTGAACCTGATCCACATGTGGCAAGTGGAGCTGGTAGCCCAGCAGGTGGGAGATGGGGACGAAGTAAGGGGTCATGGGGCAGCATTTTATCTTCATTATCCTGCCGCCAGTATGAAGTGCATTAATGCCACTATGGTGGGACATGAAGTGACACCCCAGGACAGCAAGGGGGCGTGCAGAGGGTGTGGACCACTGCTCCTATCACTGCCAATCAGGACACAGCGGGAAGCATCAGCCATCACCTGTTTGTAGGGTATGAGTAGGGGTGAGGATGGCAGCGGTGGGGCTGTCACACTGCACAGCGTTCTGCTTGCAGAGGATGAGGAGTTTCTGCACCTGTCGAACTGACGAGGATGAAGGACGAGCACCGAGCGCTGGGGCTTCACAGGAGCTGCTGCCCGTGCAGGAGATACCTCCAACAATAAACGTTTCTGAAGTGACCGATGATCCCCGGGTCCATCCCGTAGCTGGCGGGGAGCTGGGCAGGGGGCTCCGGGAGGGGCAGGAGAGGCCGTTGAGTCCCTGTGCCGAGCGCTCCGCGGCCGTAGCGCTGAAGTCCCGCCCCCCGCCGCCGCTCCGCGCTTTGATGTCTCTTGGCCCCTGCCGGTCTCCGTAGCGGCGCCGCGCGCGCTCCGTCTCTGGCGACGAAGCGGAAGAGGCAAGATGGCGGCGGCGGCAGCTCCGCGTCCGGCCCTGAGCGGCGCCCGACGAGGCTGAGCCGAGCCGAGCTGAGCCGCGCCGCGCCCCGACCGCCCGCAGGAGCTGCCCGCCGCGGGCCATGCCCGGTTAGCGCCCCGTCCGGCACACGGCGGGCCCGGCCGAGCCCCTTCACCGCCGCGCCCGGTTAGCCCCCCATGGCCCGGCCCTGAGCTCCCCCCGAGCCGCCCCGGCCCTGAGCTCCCCCCGGGCCGCCCCGGCCCTATGCTCCCCGCACGGCCGCGCTTCTCCTGAGCCCGCGGCGGCCGCGGCCCTTTTCCCGAAGGCGGCGGCGAAGCGCGGGAGCGGAACGATGTTCTCGGCGCTGAAGAAGCTGGTGGGCTCGGACCAGGCGGCGGTTCGAGACAAGAACATCCCCGCGGGGCTGCAGTCCATGAACCAGGCGCTGCAGAGGAGGTTCGCCAAGGGAGTCCAGTACAACAGTGAGTCCAGTACAACAGTGAGTCCCGGCCGGAGCGCCGGGCGCGGCCTCCGCTCCCGTTATCGCCGTGCTGCCCTGCCGGCGTCCGCAGCAGCCGTGCGGCTCGGTGCTGGGGCGGCTCGGTGCTGGGGCGGGCCGGGGCTGCGAGCTCCGGGCGGTGTGCGGGGTGTGCGGGAGGTGCGGGGCGGCCGCGTCCCTGTGGCACCGGGCAGTTCTTTGTTAACGGGTTGTTGTCGCTTCAAGTGTGGGGAATCACCCCCCGGGGCAGGTGGGTGCTCTTCCTGCAGCACGGTGTCCTTGTTGAAGATCCCGTGGTTGTGTGATGAGGGTCTGTGTCCTGCCAGGGCTTAGCAGCAGTGAGCGGTGTGTGCCTTCTGTGTCCTTGGCAGGTAATGCCGTTCTGGTTAGCTGTCTCTGTGCCTGGTGCAGCTGTTCTGTTCTCAGTGAACACTTTTTTCCTTTCACTATTGAGGCTCAGAGTTGTGCGTTGCCCCCTGGGGCTCAATAAAGGTTATTCCTAATATGTTTCAGGAAGGCCCTGCAAATATGTGTATCCATCTCTGAGTAACCGTAGTGAGACAGGGTCAGTAATTGAATAGTGAAAAAGGAGTCCTTTTCCACTATTCATAATCACACCGTCCCAGCTGAAAATAGGGCTGCAAGCAGGAATGCTGTGAGGACGGGCTCAGGGCAGCAGCTGCAGGCGGCTGAGTTCTGCAGCTCAGAGCAGGGCTGCTTTGTGAGCACAGTGCTGAGCGTTCCTGTGCCCCCACACACAGTGAAGGAACAGAATTAGTGTATTTTAACCTGAGATGTGAAGGCAGAGGTTAGCAGGGCAGGCCTTGGGTTGAGGGATTTTTTTGCTTTCTTTTTTTAGCGTTATCACCCTTGAGTGTGTTTTTGAACTGAGAGATTTTAGGAGCTTGCAGCTTTACTGGGGAGAGCATTTGGTGTGTTGAACCAGATATTAGATGTGCTGACAGCATTGAATTTAGAAAATTAGCAACTTAGCAAGCAGTTAAATCTGAGCAGAAGCACGTTGTTTCTAGTGACAGATGAGTGGCGAGGCTGCAGCTGTCGTACCCTGACACACAGCACTGCACCACCAGACTCACACCTGGAGATCTCCTGCCTGAAGTCTGTCCATCTCTGCAGAGTTGTAGCTGTGCCCACAGGGCAGAGCGCATCCATGTGCTTCAGTGTTACATGGGCGAGCTCGGGTAGCTTCTATCAGCTTGTGAATTATGTAAGAGAAGGGAGCTGGTGTTCCAGACAGTGTTTGTGCTGTGCAGATCAGCTGCATCCTGCTGGCACAGCGGCAGAAGGGGACAGCCCTTTGCTGTGTGGTGACTAACTGCATCGTCACCTAACCTGTGTGCATGTGTACCTGCTTGTCATTAATACAGCAGGACCAAGATTGCAAACAGGTGAGCTTTGTTGTTCTTTTGTCTCATTAGCAAAAGCCTTTGGAGAAGCTTTCTGTTTTGAGCACTGCCTTGTCAGGATCTGTGTTCTAATTATTGCTGTTATAGCAGGAATAAAGCTGCATCTTTCTGTCCTGCCATAAGGGAAGCTTTCCAATCTCCATAGTAACTCTTCCCAGTATCACTGTTATATAACGGTTGTAGGAGATGCAGGCAGGGTTATGAAAGAATTTTGAAGCACTCTCCTAGCCACGGCACTGGGTAAATAGGGTGGGTCTGAGCTGAGTATAGGCTGGCAAGGGTTGGCATGCTAAGCTGTTGCTAAGGGCAGGGCAGAGCTGCATATCCCAGTGTTGTCAGTGCTGCTTCACTAGGAAATACAGGAAAATGAACAGAGGGTGTTGGAATGCATTTTGTAGCCATCTTTAACAACTTTTCCCCATAACTGTAATCCAAAAGGTGCTGTTTCTGTGCTTTTGCAGTCCATTATTGTCAACTGAAGCCTGTTTCATGGCGTTGTAGGGGTAGGAAGGGACCTCTAGAGATCATCGAGTCCACCCCCATTGCAAGCAGGCTTCCTGTTCCTTGGTGCAGCTCAGCAGTGACTGTGTGAGTGATGGTGTTGGCAGCAGGAAACCTGGGGGAGGTGAGGCTGTCCCTTCTGGAGAAGAGCTCACAGCTGAGTCATCCTGGAGTGATCCTGAAGCTGCAGCCCAAGAGCAGCCTGACTGCTGCAGGGTCTGCTGGTCTCCAAGCACAAACTGCCTCAGTATCTCATACGGCATTTTGTGAGGGAATCTGGATTTTGAAGTGTCTCTCTAAGCTGACCTGTGAGAGCATTTCAAGAGATTCAAGCTCTAAAGAGGACAAACAGGGTCTTGTTCTTCCTCCGTCACGGACCTGCTGCGTTCATAAAGAGAAACGAAGACAATGCGCCTCTGTTTTTTCTCTCCATCTGTAAGCAGGAAACAGGCTCTCATGCAGGGCAGTAGGAAATGGTTTGCTGTCTCTGCAGAGATGCTCTGGTACCTGTAAATGAAGGCACCTTATAAATACTAAGTTAATTTGTGCCTTTATCACCCTTTTAATGAGGAACTTTGTAAAGGCAATACCTCTTAGTATTAGGGCGAGAGCAGAGCAACCACGATGGTTGCCAGCAAAACTGCAGCACGGGCCCTTTGCAGACATGGCATCTGCTGGCAGTTCCTCCAGGCACTGCTGCTCTTCTCCGAACTGACTGCAGTAACTCCTATGTTACAACAGGAGGCAGCCTTTGGTCTGCGATTTCCTGCACGGCCGATGATACACAACCTAATGCAAATCACCTGAATCTGCCATTAGACGTCTCTGAGTGGCCCATTTTTCTAGTGCATTATAGCAGCTCTTCGGGATCAAATGCAAGCGTGAACATTCTGGTTTTGTGCAAGTCAGCTTATGGCTCCCAGCAGCCTCGTGGTTACCACGAAAACAAAAATCCCATAATGCAACAGAAGATTTTGGAAACAACACGTACCGTATTCAGAAAGAACAAGATAGCACTAAGGCAGGCTCTGGAATGCTCACATTATTAACTGCTGCAGAATTTGCTTTGCTGAGCTGCATATGGTTAATGGCAGCAGTACAGCCAGTGCATTGTTTTCCCCTCATGAAGATGTTTTGGACACTTCTTTCCTTGGGATGGGTTTGAATGCACTTTTTCCTGTGCGCTCCTTGCTGCGTGTGGCTGAAGGCAGCAGGGTGAGAGGAGCAGAGGCACAGCTGGCTGCTTGCACGCGTTCTGAATATCCAGTCTTCACGTGGGTTCTTTTTGCTGAGCTGGTGTGAGTCGCTGAATGAGCACTGATTGTAATGACTGAGGCTCATGTTTTCCAACAGAACCCATCATGCCCTTGTAATATGGGAGATCAAACTGCATCTGCATAATGCTTGCAAAAAGTTAACGTGCTTTTCACAGCGTTCTTTCCTTTGTTTTTAATGAGTTTTGTTGATCTGCTTGCTCTTTTCTGCAGTGAAAATTGTTATCCGAGGGGACAGGAACACTGGGAAAACCACACTCTGGCACCGACTACAGGGAAAGAAATTCATTGAGGAATACATTCCAACTCAGGAGATCCAGGTCACCAGCATCCACTGGAATTATAAAAGTAAGGGGAAAGAGGGAGGAGGGAGTGACACACATCTCTGTGTCTTGAGGTGGAAATTGCACTACAGCTGTATTTGTTTCTTCCATGGCTGCTTGGGAGATAAAATGGGCTTTCATCACTCTTATTTTAGTTTATTGTTCACAGCTTCTCAGTCACGTTTTTAGTAACTTTATTCAGAAATGATGAGGGCTGCTCTGCAAGTGCTGCCTCCTGTTTCATGATGCTGGCCCACAACACCAGAAACAGATGTTGGTGGGATGGCAGCAGAGGCCGAACCTTCACACCTGTATCCAATTACATGTTGCTGCTGTGTGACAGACGGCAGCAGAGGGGTGGTGTGGCAGAGTGGCACCTGACATGGGAGTAAGGGATGGTAGTGAATTCCTCCATGTGGAAGAAAGGGCGTTCACTGACATTCATCCACACTTGTAACGTTGATGGAGACCAAAGAGTGAATGTGAGCACAGTGAGGGCTTGTTTCAGCAGTGGCCATTGTGACAGTGGTCACCTCTACTGGTGCAGATTTTTACAAGTAACATGCAGGCTCTTGTTGGCTCTTATTGCTGGCAAAAATGCAGGTCTAGTGGTGGTGACTGTGTTGAAATATAATGCTTTGTAGCTGAGAATTTGCTCTCTCAAGCAGTGTTATTGCGTTCTTTGTATTTGTTGTATTTCCTTGGAAATAAATAGAAGGCATTACTTTCAGAGTGACCTACATGTATGCTGTAAGAGCTAAAAAATAAGCTTTGGTGATGGCAATTCAGGGAAGGGTTTTAATTCGTGATCCAAAAGATTCTGAAAAATATGTGTGATGTGCTTGATTTGCTAATGCCAACAGGTTTGTGATGAAAATCTGTCTCTGCTCAGTGTTGCAGTATTGTGTGCAGGTGAAAAACTTGGTGCAAACTATTCTTTCACTGATTAAGATGTAAAGAGCATCCCCTAAGTGGTGGTGAGGATGCTTTAAAAATGGTTGTAGCACTGATAACTCCAGGCTGAGTTACTGAAGCACAGAAGCAGCTTTTTTAAGTGCTTGTCTGAATTTGAGAGATGAGGTGTGATTTTTCCCATCTGCTCTGGCAGTGTAAAGTAAGTGGCTCTGAAAGCCTGGATCTAGTCTGGAGAAGACACTGCAGGCACAGTAATTGTATAAGCAGTGCATTAAGTCCAACTCTTGGGCTCCTGAAGAAAAAATGCCACAGCCTTGCAGGCTGCACTACTGACTCAGCATGAGCTTGCTCTACAAAGATCTGTTCGTCTCACGTATCTGCATGTTTTAGGGACAGCGTCTCCCTACACCGCCAAGCTGCTGGGAGAAGTGTTTCCGTTGGTGTTTCCTTCACTTGATCAAACACTGTTATTTCCTTACTAATAATCTCCAACAGGAAATTTTACACTGACCTCAAAGTTTGCAGTAATAACTCCCTTTTTACAAATCTTGCAAGGTGTGTTTCCTGCTGAGAAAACCTTCCATCTACCACAGGCAATGTGAGAAATGGCCTCAGAGCTGATTTCTGCCCTGTTCGCTCAGTTAACCTGTAGAGGAAGAATTAAGTTTGTTTTTCCTCTGATTGTGCTCTCAAGCCACCTTGAATAAACATTATGAGGTAGCTGGCAGTAAATATTTACAGATGTTAATTATATTGCAGTCAAATATTCAATACGTTGCCTTGTATTAGGTTTACCTTTTAGGCAGGGAACACATCACCCTGTCAGGCCTTCAGAAGTTTTATACTGAAAGAGAATGAGAACCTCTATATGTTATGAAAAGAATCTCTGTGAATAATGCATTTCCAATTGCTGTTAAATGCAAAGAAAATATCACATAGCTAAGAATCTTGAAGTTCTTCAGATAAGGCAGCACTGGAGCACAACCTGTTCCTTCCACAGCTCCCATTCATTCAGTGATGTGTAGGTTTTCTTTCAACTCGAGCGTCACCGTTTTGCTTTTGGCTTTGACCTGCTCCTGTGAGCTGTGGGCTCCAGGCTGGGCTCTGGGGAGAGCTGGGAGTGTTCATTTTGCTGACACTGTCTTCTTTTTGTGCTTTTAGCCACTGACGATATTGTTAAAGTCGAAGTGTGGGACGTAGTTGACAAAGGTAAGCTCTATAAGTTCTTTCTATTGCCGGTTTGTTGTTGTTTTTGTCTTGTAGCTTTAATTAAGAACTTACCTGGAATCAGATGTACCTGTTTACTTTTCTTTAGAAAAAGGCACGTATTTATTTTATTCAGCTACATGGCTGGTACTTCCTAGGAAAATGTAGAAGGGAGAGGGGAGACTCGTGTGCTGGAGCCCGTTGTTTGCAGTCTGATCTTGAGATCAATCCCAGTGTTTGGAAGCTGATGTCTCGTGTCCTGTGCAGCTGACGAGAGCCTGCTGCTGAGTTATTTAGCTTCTCTGAACTCTACTATAAACTTCATCTTCTCTCCTTTATACTTTTAGACAGGTATACGCTCTGCATTCTGTTTGTAAAATATTTGCCAAGCTGCTTTTCAAAGAAGTGATATTGGTAAATGATAAAATGTTACCTGATGGGAGTAATGCATGCAGGAGGGAAGGCTGAAAGAGAAGCCATTTACTTCCATCTTTCCTAAGTGCTTACCAACAGAAGCGTTACGATGTATATAGGTGTATGTAGAATCTGAGCAAAACAGCTGTTTTCTCTCTGCCTTGCAACTTTGGTATGAATAGATAGGCATTTAATTCGGGAATTGTGTGGTTCCAGCATTTATTTCTGTGAATAGCTTCTCTGAGCACAGTCGTCTTCTAAACTGGAGACTTGTCATTTTTTTGGCAAAATGGATTGAATTTGATATGAGCAGATGTTGTTAACAGCTCTTCTGATACTGCCTTCATTTCTGGCAGTGAACGTGTATTAGAAATCTGAAGGGATGCTTTATCCCCACTTTATATTCAAGGTGAAACACATTCTGTTAAGATCCCTACTTATGGACCACAGATTTGTATTTTTATGTAGTTAAATGTATTTGATCAGTGTAGTATAAAAATTCACTTTACCACAATGTAACAAAAACAAATCCTTCCCCACTGCCACAGCACTGCAGATTCTCGATAAATGCAACTTTAGGAAAATGTGTGCAAATGCACTCAATGATCTTTAAGGTTAACGTTATTTCGTGACATTTTTGTTCTTCCTGCTGCCTGCTTAGGACAAAAAATCCTCCTGCGAGATGCCTTTGGTGAGAGTGGCACCAATGTAGGCAGTAGACTTCAAGTAGTGAAGTATTCAGTGCTGCTGCAGCAGAGTGCTGATGAGACCTGATCCTCCTCCTTTTTTTCCCCGACCTACAAGATCCTGGCTGGTGTCCCTGTTCAGATTTGTGCAGAATGCTGCGTTTAGCAGGCTGGATGTGGGCCTGCCAGAAATGCGTGTTCTGAACGTGCACTTCGATGTACACTGTTTTCCAGGCTAAATTTCTTTAGCATTTCCTATTTTGGAACAATTGTTCCTTGTTAGAGAAAATGAAGAGACATCCACTTAAATTTAGAAAACCCATCTTGAAAATGGACCCACTGATGTGGGTATGTTGCTGCTAAAGGATGTGAAGTTGAACTGCAGTGTTCAACTTCAGTCTTCTAAAGCAGCTTCAGCCACTTCTCTGTCATGCAGCACTGCCATTCTTTGTATCTTGGTGCGAAAATGCACAGGAGAGTATGGGGAACCTCAGTAATCTGCACCCCAGAAAGCTTCATGTGCATTTTTGCACTGAGTTTAATGTGGTTTGGCTAAGTCGTGTTTTGCCTAGCACTTAGAATTGTGCCTCCCTGTCCCTATTGGCTCAACAGTGCTCTTGGATTTTACTCTCCAGACTGTGTTAGGAAGACAGGAAGCAGCACTGTTGGCCCTGCCTGACTGATGAGTGGTGAATTGGTGCCATTTGTTTAGCATAAAGATGTTAATTCGTAAGGAAGGGGGAAAGGGCTGCTGGGAAAGCTTGGAGTCCCTGTGTCAGGCTGGTGCATGGGAGCAGGAGGGAATGGCAGCTGTTAAACTGCTGCTCCTCTTACCTTTTCCTTGACTCTCTGGAATATTTTTTTTCGCTTGCAGGTTTTCCCTGAGCCTGCTCAGAGAGCTCCTTTGTGTAATGATGCCGTTTGTTAAACTCTTAGCAAGTAAAGCTTGCCCCCAGCTATGGATTGTACTGAATTTTATCTAATAGTGTACTAAGTACAGACTCCTTTGCTGCCCTTGAACGAAAAGAACATAGAAGAGATATCTATCAGCAGATGTCACAGGCCTGACTCATCTTTCTGGCTTTGCTGCGTGTTGTGTAACTGCTGCAGGTTGTGGAGCTGTAGCAGATCCTGAATGCAAAGAAGCTGCTTGAAATTCAGATGATCTCGTATGTTTTGCTAGTTAGGTTCCTGCACCTTTTTCATACGCATACTGAAGGGATCAGGTCATATCGTGTTTTTTTGTGGCCCCTGGAATAGCATAAGCTCTTTCCACTGTATTGGAGATTGATTTCTTTTCCTGTCATTTCCTAAGGCTTATAGTAGAATTTGAATCTGCATTAAGGCCGTGTTCTAAATTCTGTGGTCCTGACCAAGGATTCACAGGTCCATCTTGGAGTTCTCTACCCAGTGTAATGCATTTGTTTTTTACAATTCTTTTTAAGGAAAATGCAAAAAACGAGGAGATGGTTTGAAACTGGAGAATGACCCTCAGGAGGTGAGTCACCTTGAATGTTGGTATCTGCCTCTCAGCAGGAGGCCTCTTGTCCACCTTTGGTCCATGGAGAGTAAGTGCTGTACTTGTTTCTACTGTAAAACTGACCCAGATGGTGAATAAGTGATCCCTGATGTTCTTCACTCTTTTGCCTGTGCTTTTTATCCCAGACTGTGCCCCCATCGCAGCTTTCCTGCTGTTTGTCTTTTGGGAATGACCCCACCCCAGCTGTTTACCCTGTAGCTTTGTACCTGTTTGCACACAGTGAGTGTCAGGAAGCCCTTTTGTACTGGGCTTCTTAAAAAAAATGAAGAAATTGCTGAATGCCACCTTGCTGCTCCTTAAAAGCGGTATGGCAATTACCTTTTAGCACCCTTTGAAATGTAGAGGAGGCAGGAGCAATAGAAATGCCACTAGAGTGTAAACATAAATAGTGGCTTCCTCCAGGCTCCTGCACAAATGTGTGTCCTTTGGATCTACTTTTGTAGAACGAAGTGCCATATGGGAGAGCTTAATCTCACATTCCCCAAACTGCATTTGGACTGTCATTGCATTTCTGTGCTATCTCTTTCAAAAGCTGCACTATTTTATCCTCAGGAAAAGTTAGTTTTAAAGGCACTTGATTGCATGGTCTTTACTGCAGAGCTTTATCTCTCCTGTTCATGTGTCACTGCATTTTGGAGTGCAGTGCATGGGCAGAGTTCTGGTACATGCTCAGTAACTTCTTGAGAACCACTAGAAATGGATGCAAAGTGGGGTGTTACTGTTACACAGATTGCTGAGTACTCAGTTATGGGGATGAGTCACGGCGGTAAAGAGTTTTCTGGCACTGAGGGTGGCAGTCCTCCTCAATCCGTGTGATCAGATCTGAAGGATTTTCTTTAAAAATATTTTCTTATGGGAAAAATCCTCTATGAGAGCAGTTGTGGCAGCTGCTTCTTCCTTCACAGTTGTGTACACATTTTTCACTCTTGGAAAATGAGTCAGAGTTGTTGTGTTGGTACCAAATTGCAGCAGGAGCCTTGCAGGTTCAGTTGTGACCAACACCATTCTTTATGCAGAGTCCAAGCAGTGAAAACCAAACTGGCTGCTAATACTTACATTGAACTCTGCGTGGAAGAAAATCAGTAGAAACTACATCCTAGCTGTACACATCAGAAGCATTAGAAATATAGTCAATATTTGGATTGGCAAAGATGTAGGAGGCAAGTTCCCTGCACTCTGTTTTGTAGATTATACAGACTTATCTTGCTAATGCAGGATTTGGGGGCACAGGGAGAGGAAGGAGTGCATTTTAAGACTTCCTGTCAGTCATGGTTTCTTTTTTTTCAGAGGCTGCCAGGTGAAACACGTGCTGGTCCTGTGGGCACTGCGAGCTGTGACCCATCAGGCACCTTTTCTCAATGATGATATTATGAACTCCATAGGTACTTCTTACAGTGGCTGTTGCTTTTGGCAGTTTGTCTATTCAGCACCGTATCAGTTGTATTCTGGATGAGCCTGAAGTTGAATTATTTACTGCTCTTTTGCTTTTCTTTTTTCTTCTTTTTCCTCAGGCAGAGTCAGAAATGGCTCTGGATGCAGAGTTTCTGGACGTATATAAAAATTGCAATGGTGTAGTGATGATGTTTGACATCACCAAACAGTGGTAAGACATCTTCAGCAGCATGCATTACATCACATGATTCTCACTTGCTTGGTTAAAGCAAGTGATTTCTGGACCTCTTGATTCCCACGTGGCCTCTGGTGCTGATAAGCAGCCTAATGAGTCAAAGCTAGCTTGTATCCCTCAAAGTAATAGCTTTATCTTCTGGCATGTCTTTTAATATAGTCCTCTCCTGGGTTTGTACAAGCAATCTCCCTGTGGACTTGTGGACTGCAGTTTCTGATATACTGCTATCTGAGGCTTGGTAATGAGCACTGACACAGGTGCAGAGTGTATGGGGCGCATGTTACGCCTTGCTGTGCAGACCACAAGGGGAAAGGGAAAGCTAGAGAGGAATTTCCAGGAGGACAGGTGTCAGGAAGGATTATTTAGATGGCTTGGGCTGCATTAATACACAGAAATAATGAGCTGTTCATTTTGCATATATGAGGAGGAGGGGAAGAGTCATGTGGGAGCAAGAATTGAAAGAGGAGATGGTATGAGTTTCTGCTTTATACTTAAGCTTGTGTTATGCAGGTTTGATATGGTTCAGTGAGCCTGCAGGAGTGGGGGAACTCTTTGCATCCCTCACAGATTTTTGTAGGACTGAGGGAAAGATTGCAGCAAGAGGTGCGAGGTCTCTGCTGGAAGTGCTTTATTGAACTTGTCATTTTTGAATAAAGAACATCACACACATATTTACAGTGGATGTATAAGGGGGGTGGGGAAGGCCACAGCATAGAAGGGATTTTGGATAAAATTCTTTGTGTCTTTTTTCTGTGGTTTGTACATGCAACTGCTTACAGAATGATGGTTCGCTCTCATTTGCCTGTGTCTGTCTCTCCTTTGGTGAAGGACGTTTAACTATATTCTGAGGGAGCTTCCTAAAGTGCCGACCCACGTTCCAGTGTGCGTGCTTGGGAACTACCGAGACATGGGGGAGCACCGGGTCATTCTGCCTGGTGACGTGCGGGACTTCATTGACAATCTGAACAGGTAACTGGGGGTGGCACTGTGCTCAGTGGACAGGGGAGCAGACTTTCACTGTTCTCTGTCATCATCCATAGAAAACTGTTGCCATTGAGTTTCAAATCTGCATCACGTTTATCCTCCAGCCCTCAGCATCTCCACAGTGTGTTTTCTGGGTACAGCCAAATCATACTCCTCCTTTGCAAACGAGGCAAGATTTTTCATCTTAGAGTTCTCTGAGGCTCTCTGTTGCATATTACTTATTGATCAGCATTCAGTAGATAGCACCTTTCAATGCGTGTTTATGTTTTTAAGGCAATTTTTTATTTTCTCAGTCTTTATGACTGTTATGCATACAGCAGTGGTATCAGAATCGAGGCTCGATTCTGTACAGTAATCATTTCTTTACAAATACATCTCTGTATGTGACTCAGCTGAGTTTAATGCATGGTGCTGATGCTTGAGTACGTGACTCAAGCTGGGTCTGCTGCTTGTTTTTGAAATAGAACCTTAACTAAGAAATGAAAAGCTTATAGTTCTGTGAACCCCCTCCCAGTTTAGTAAACCAATGACCCAATGTCCTAACGCAGTATCTCTCAGTCTACCATGGCACTGCAGCCCCCCAGCAGCAGCATTCCAGCTTTTTCTGCTGCCCTTCAGGAGGGACAGAGTCTGAGTAAAAGTGTGAGTTGAATTCCTCCGTGCAGAAAAAATGGTACCCATTGACATTCACTGGTGCTTGCTGAACATTTATGGAGACCATACAGTGGTGTCAGCAGAGTGAGGTGTGGGGGGTGCATTTCAGCAGTGGAGACCATCTCAATCAGCTCATCCACACAAATCAGCTAATGGTAACTCTTGAAAAATATCATTCAGTAGCTGAGCATTTGCTCTATCAAGTAACGTTATCATGCTCTTTGTATCTGTTGTAGTTTCCATGGAAATAAGTAGGAGATATTACTTTTGGAGGATTGTTCATGGAATTTAGTTCAGCAGGTGTCTCTTCTGAGTGTATGCATGTCCTTTGTATGGTTTTTTTTCTCTTTGCCTTTCTGATTGAGACAGGCCTCCTGGCTCCTCATATTTTCGCTATGCTGAGTCTTCCATGAAGAACAGCTTTGGCCTCAAGTACCTGCATAAGTTCTTCAACATCCCCTTCTTGCAGCTGCAGGTAAGAGACGCTGCTTCCGTGATGTGTGCAGGACAGAGTTCATGGACATTTGACTTTATATGTGAGATTTTCTGTTGTGGCTGATTGAGGATCCCAAATAGATTTTTTGTTTTCATAAGAATGTAGTTAACAGAATTAACAGATTACTGAGAGTCATTGTCCTAATTGTACCTGATCTGCTTGGATTCTATATCAAGCAGACCCAAGTCTCTGATTTATGTCGTAATTGAGCCATCTTGGCTTGGGTGGCACTGGGGATCATCCAGAACACAAGGTGTGTTTTGGATTGGTTTTAGTTCAGAGAGACTTGGCAGTTAGAGGCCTGGAAAGCAGTGCTGCTCCTGGTGCTTGGGTGCAAAGTGGGGCTAAAGAAGTGAGGTCCTGCCACGCACTAATGTGCACAGGATTTCATTGGCCTCAGTTGTCTTTTGAGGTTTGTGTGCTACCCGCCTGCTCTCCCTCAGTTCCCTGGGGGCAGAGGAGCTGCTGGGCTGCACGTGTGGCTCCGCTGTGTCCTTCATGGAGCCGGTGTTCAGCGCCCTGCTTTTGGGCTGCACAGCTCTGTGTTCAGCTTCCCCATGCATCTTTCATAAAGGAAGTGGTGGGTGAAATCCATACCCGCGGTACAGAGCAAGCTCCCCCTGGCAGCCTGGCCTCTTCAATTATTTATCAGCTCCTCTGCAGGGGATGGAGCCTCAGATCTGAGGACGTGGTTTAGCCCCGGGTACAGCCGGTGGCCTGCATGGTGTGCTAATGGGATCGGGTCAGCTGGGCCTTCAGAGCGCTGCAGAATTCTGCAGGCAGCTGAAATTGCCTTCTCCCAGAAAGCACTTCAAAGTGGCGTTCAGCCAAAGCCCTGGTCTGCAGTACATGCTTTATTCCCTTCTTTTGGGTCATTGCTAAAAATAAGCTGCTGCTGTAATATTTTAATGCCAGTACGGTAAAATAGGATTTATTTTTATGTGTTTGAAAGTCCACTATTAGTAATGAGTTTTTCTTGATTAAATCCAAGTTCTGAGTTTACTGCCATGAGGGGAAATAGAAATAAATAAAAGCTCAGGTGCATGTCTTATTGCGGAAGAACAAGGAAAGGCAAACCTGGCAAACCTCTTGTTTAATAAAAGCCATTATCAAAGTGCCTAAGGTAAGCATTGGGGAGCAGTGTCCTCTTTGACCGTCTATTCAGCTAATTTGATCAGCATTTCCTTCACTCATGTAGGAAAAAGAAGAGTTCAAGGAGCAGGAATCTTTCCTTTGTGTGGATCTTTTATTTATTTATTTATTTCTTGCTTGCAGTCTATGAATAATAAAAAAGGATGAAATTGTTACTTCTGAAATGTTGGATGCGGTCATTTAAAGTCACTGAGTCCAGATCAGTGCTTCTGTTTAGTGCAGCAGGTTTAAATCTATAGCATGTTTTGCTGAAACTTCCTTGTATAACACATTGAAGGGAATTCAGGTTAACCAATGGCTTTATAACTCTTTGTATGCATTTTAATTGAGCTCACGTTTCCATCTGCACAGTGCTTATGAATATGAAAAATGAGAAGAACCTGGTGCAGGAAAATGGATTAACACAATAACAAGGCATACAAATTAAGAACGTCAGTATCTACTAAGCAGTGAATTAAACGATCATGGACATGTTGAGGAAGGCCATGTCTTTCAGCAGATTAACATGTTTTGCAGTTATCAGTCCACACAAATCACCTGTCAGGGAGATGCTGGAGCTGCTGCTGCTGGAGGGATACCTATGCTGGCCCTGCAGCAGGAGGACAGGCAGCTCCTTGGGGCGGTGCAGCTGCTGGTGCTGCTGCCTTGCAGCTCCCTCTGGGCAGCTGCTGCAGGCCAGCCCTCCAGCTGGGAGTGCAGGCACCAGCTCAGCATAACACATGTGGTTAGTGATCTGTTCACGGTGCCTTTCAGGCTATCAGGAGGGTCGTGCCAGGGCCTCTTTACTGGCAGGTTGTGATCCCTCATCTGTCCCAGCAGTAGCAGAAAAATTATTGTGAGGTTTTGTACCAACTGAGTCCTTCTCACAGGAGGGCTTTTTTATTGCAAAGAGAAAAAAAAAGATCAGAATGAACTGATTGCACAACTGCTCTCCACAGGAGCTGATGCTACTAGTGATCCTGTTTCTGGAAATCACATATTACTGGTTGATGATGTGATTCTGTATGGCCATTGGAACAGATTGCTTTCATACAAGCTTTCATACAATCTGATTGTTTGGATTAACATGCTTTTTTTGCTACCGTTTCTGCTTTCTGTTGTACAGGAATATTTAAATTGAACACCATGAGATGGACCAAAGCTCCTGTTTAATTAATTGCTGTGGGTAGAGTGGAGACACCAGATCTTGGTGCACCCTGAGAGTGCACAGAGATCTGTTACGATGACCCTTCCTGCTCAGACCCGTCTTGTTTTCCTTTCTTTAGAGGGAGACGTTACTACGGCAGCTGGAGACAAATCAGCTGGATATTGATGCGACTTTGGAGGAACTGTCAGTGCAGCAAGAGACAGAAGATCAAAACTACGAACTGTATGTCACTGAGCAGTTTTTGTTTTGTTGCACTCGGTATCATATGAATGTTGTGCAGCCCCAGCTATGGCTTGTGGCCAGGCTGAGGTAGCCAGTGAGTGACATTTAGGGTTTCTTTGCAAGTTGTGAAACGTCACTTTAAGTGATGTCTCCCTGAATACAGCATGAAGAATGCACTTTGGGATCCCTGTCAAGGGGTCTGTTACCTGCAAGCTACAAGCATGTGGCCTATGGGAGGGCAGTGGAGGTGGAGCTGAGCAGTACACCTGGAAGCAGTACATGGTAATGGGGTTATAGATAAGTATGTTGTAGCCTCTGATGCTGAAAGGGGATATTTTCCATCTCTGTGGTGTTCAGCTTGCAAGTTGATTCCTTTCCTTCTAGCTGTGGCATTCCTGAGTATGGTGTGTCTTGTGAAAGGCAGCAACGGATAGCTACAACGTGGTTGTCTTTTGTTCCCTTTGAATACTTTTAATCTCCTCAGAGTATTTCTCGTTTGAAGCAGACACTAATTTCCTGCTGCCTGATCTTTGTTCAGTGCCTCATCTGCTTGCTGCTTGAAATGAGTGTTTGCCAGAGCTAGCCCTGGAAAGCTAGTGCATCTGTAGCACAGTGAACTGGAGCCTCTTCAGATTTGCATGTTGTTGGCGAATGGGTTCCATGAAGTCCTACTGCAAGGTCTTTATTTCACTAACGTGCAAGGCGAGTCAACCCCAGAATGGTTTGGAAGAAGATTCTTTACAGGCAGCATTCAGTGGAAGTAGGAATCAATGATTATGAAATATTCATGCACAGCCTTTTGACAAGCACTTTTTGACCAAGTTTCAAATTCTACAACCTTGGTCAGTGTGTTCCTTTGTGAGAGCACTGAAATTGCCCATATAAACACAAAGCGTTATTGTTTCCAGAGCAGTCGCCTCACTCCATTATTTAGGGAATGTAGTTATGTAATAACATAATTTACAGTGTGTCGGCATCCACAGTCCTAAGGCCAAGCAGGCCACATTGGTGCAGGCAATATGCACAGGTAACTAGCTGTACTATTGGGCTGCATAATTGGCTGAACATGGTGTAGGAAATATCTTGGCAATGATAGCTGTGAGGAGTTGCTAAAATATTAAAAGATAAAAATTTCCCAGGATTCTGGTTCAGTAGATGAAGTGATCTTTTGTATGCAATTGGCCAAATCCTGCTTTCACTTCAGCTACAGCAACGTCGTCTGCATACTCGGGCCAGTGTTCCTTACTTCCAGAAAGTAATGTGTGTTTTTTTTTTTAGAGAAATGTCTTTAAAATGTCTGTGGATGCTTCCTGTCATGAGGAGATTCTGAGATTTTGTCTGCATCCCAGCAAGAAATGAGAAGTGCTTCAGAGGCACACCAGCAATATCGGGCAGGGATCAGAACTTGCTGTTGGAGCAGGATTTCATGCTCTTTAATAGGGCTTGGGAACATCCTGATGTGTTGTACTTGTCACTGTGTTTAAAGCTCATGGATTGATACAGTGTAAGTTGTTGTCCCTTGGCAGATGGGAAAACCTAGTGCTGGTTGCTCAGGTTTAGACGGCACTTGCAAGAGGTGTCTGCAGGCCTGGGTGCTGCATCACCTGCTCTTAGGTGGTTCCTGCTGTCCTTGTGTTCTCTAGCTTACAGTGCCTTCAGTCAGGCAGTGGAACAAGGCAGGATGGCCATGCTGGGACAGCTCAGTTATTTCGTTCACCCCTGTGTCTGGCTGCTGGCAGAATGACTGGTGCTAAATTTGGATCAGTGAGAACAGAAGGAGCACAAGAGCTCTTCATCCTGCTGTGGCTGGGTACCTGAGGACAAAACGTCATTGCTCTAAATTGTGCATCCCAAAGAAAACACGAGGTGGCACACAACTCTGCCTCATCTGGCTTATGTAAGCAGTCCCTTGGCAGCTGCTGGCCAGGCTTTGCCTTTATAAGATGTGTTTGGAGGCTTCCAGCTCTTTCTTTGTGCCTGGTCTCTGCCTGCTGCACCTGTTGCTCTGATACGGTTTTGCATTTTCAGTGCTGCTAAGTCATGTCTCAGTCCTTCTTCAGTTGCAGAATTCTTATTAAGCAATTGCTTTTCTGACTGTTCTGAATTTGCTCAGTTTTCCCATGTTTAATTATGTCCATCTTACCTCATGTCGTAAGGAAAACTTTTAATGTATTGTGTCTGTTGGGTTACAGCATGCAGTCTCCCTCACTGAGTGGTACTCATGGAGCAGTGCTTTTAGGGCATGATGGACATTCTTTCTTCATCTCTTTTTCCAGAACCAATGTGCTTCCGTGCTCCTTTCCAAATATTATAGGAAGCAAATCTAATGTGTGGTTTTGATACGCTCAGATTATTTTGGTGCATTTTTCCACCTTTCATTATCAAAAGGCGGAATTTAATTTCAAGGAGTCAATTCTCTTTCAATTACCTCCCCCCACCTTGATGTTAGTACAAGTTACTCAATGCTTAAGTCTTTTTTCTTTTTTTTGATGAGAACTCTCATTTTCTTTGACAGTCACTTTTGAGGAAGCCAGAAACTTGTCATCTATCAACCACTATGTGACTGCTTGATTTGTAAGCATGTGAAGTCCATCCTTTTCACATGAATTGTTCGTTAGAAACAAATTGTCACATCATGAACTCTGTTGAAGAGCTCTTAAGCAAAGTCTTAGTCAGGCTTTGCAAAAATATATTCAGAGCAGTTGGTCTTCAGATTGTCTGAGATACTGTATGATGCTGGCTACAACTTCAGCAGCAGCAGAGTCCATTCCAGGTTTGCCACATATTAGAACTCCTAGACACTTTCTCAGTACTGCTGTACAGCTGGCATCAGCATTGCCAGGTCATCCTGGGTAGCCAGGTACTGCTGCCCAGGTAGGGAACGTGATAAATCAGTGACTGATTCTCTCGTCATTGATCTTGCTAGAGAAGTGGAAGACATGGGACATGTATGGACTGGTGTGGGGGGGCCATTGTCATGCTACGTCAGTTTTGTGTCGGATGGAAAACCTGAGGAGCAGCTTGGCAGAGATGGTCCCTCTGAGGCCAGGCAGCCAGTCCCAGCCCAGCTTCTGCTGATAGTGGATTGATTTCATGTCCAGGAGCATGGGCTCAAGGGGGTATCAGGTTCAGGAGGCCAAAACAAACAAGGAAATCTAGCCTTCTGTGCAATTACCCTAATGAAATTGATGTCACAAGGTCTGTTAATCCTCTTTTCACAATTAATAAAATAACCTGGAGTATTTCTTGCCACGTAAAATGCATTTGAAAAATTGATCACAGTGCATTAGAACCGGGAGCCAAAAGCTTCAGGCTGCTGCCATCTTCAATAGCAAATGAACACAACACTGATAATTTTAGGGCTGTGAAGATAATGAATCCTTTTATTCTTCTTAGGTTTGTTCTGTGCAAAGAGCAATTGCCACCTCAGGCCCTGATAAATTTTGGTTCCATCTTTAAAATTGCATAAAAGTCTCTTGTGAGCCGGCCCAGCACACACCGAGTTATCCAGTTCTGAGGATACGAACTTGTTATTTAGCCTGAAATTGAAGGATCAAAATGCAAACAAGTTGCCCATGTGGATGTGGACAGAAGCCCATCTGGGGTTACATGTCATGTTTGCTGTCTCTAAAACAAACAAATGTACCCAGGTCACAGCATGAGTTCATCTTGTGCATCAGCTGTCTATTAAACCTAATGTGAATGTGAAACTGCTTGTTTGGCAGTAAGATTCTGAGTCCTTTTACAAAGGCCTGCAAAAAAAAAAAAAAAAAAAAATAGTAGAAGGAGCAGAGTGGCCAGAATGTATAGAATGTGAGAAAAACAGGCACGTGGCAGGTTTGACCTGGTGTGTTCCTCAAACAGCCTCACTAATGCTTCAGGAGAGCGTGTGTAAAGCCAGAGAAAGCATTCATGCATTATGTAGTATTTTTCAAGTGTGGAGGATGCTTGGACACCTCCGCCCTGGAAATTACTGAGAGCTTGCTGGCAGCATTTTCACGTATGCTGTTTTTCCACCCACCTCTTCCAAGGAAGAAGATATGAATATGAAAGCTCAGCACAGCCTATGCAGCCAGCCCATGTTAAACCAGCAGCAGAGTATTCCTATTTCTCCAGCATCGTGGCACACTACACAGAGCTTGGTCCACGTGCATAGCTGGAAATGAGGAAGGTCACGTGAAGTGCACGTGCCAGAGCTCTCCTTGGTGCTGTGCTGAAGTAAGAGCCCGTGTCACGCTGTCCCCAGATAACCGCTTGTACCTTTCTGCTAAAAATAATGTGGTGTGTCTTATTCTTCTGCCCTTCGTTTAATGTAGATGAGGAAAGCATAGGAGCAGGTGCAGAAGGGAGCCAGCGTGTGTGCTGCTCTCCAGACTAGCTGAGCTGGCGGGGGAATGGCACTCTTTACACTTCAATCATGTAGGATTTTTACCCTCCAGCTCTTAAAATTTGTGTATTTCTTCAGGAGAAACAGGTGGTAGTCACAGCCCTCCCTCCTCCTGAAGCTGGCTACTTGCCCAGAACAAAGCAGGTTGTTTCCAAAATGGGCAGTAAGTCTTCAAATATCCTGATATTATGAAGTGTCCTGTGCTTCTTTGGTACCAGCTTTGAATATTCTTTGGTATTTAGGCTTTATCTAAACTCAACTGATTCTAGATGCTCTTCGTATGTAATTCGTATAGGATCTGGTCCCTTAGTCTTCAGTATACAGTTGTCTTTTCCTACCTGGGTCATCCAGCTGCCCTTCTGATCAACAGCTTGGGAGTTGTTCAGTTCTCTGTGTAACACTGGTGAGGTGGGTGCCCACAGAGCTGCCCTCAGCCAGAAAGCTCAGCCGGTGTGAGCAGAGCTGGCATTGGAATGCTGGATGAAGCTGTCTCAGGCCTTCCAGCCAGAATCTCTGTTGCTATAAACAGGAATAGGGATACATACAGATCAGCATGGATTAACTTTCCTTCACAGTTAGAAAGCAGGAGTCTTTAACCCTGAGCAAGGAGGAGGAATCAGTCCTACAAAGCGGAGCTGCCCAGCATCCCTGCCTTCAGTTTGCCAGTGCAGAACCCAGAGATAAGGGCTGGCAGAATTTAACCCTGGGTGCTTTTGGCGTAGATCTGCAGAGCTGCATAACTCTCTGCATGTGCAGAGACAAGTGTCTTGGAGAGCTTTTCAGGCCATAGCTGTTGGGTAGATTCAGAGCATTCACTTCATTGAGCAGGGCTGCGTTGCAGGTAACCTTGGCTTATTTTTACTTCACCACGGCTGCGGTGCGTAGCCTGCCCTGCAGGATGCTGAGTTGTGTGTGTTGTGACCCGTTTGCTTTGAATTCATTCCCATGAAGGTGTTGACTGAACTCTGTGCTGGCCAAGGTGGTGCTCAATATTGAAGAGTGGTCTCCATTCCAACAGCTGCATTGTCTGGAGCACAGCCGATGCAGTTGAACCCAGAGCTGTTGTGCACACGAGTTCATGGGGCTTAATGAAATGGGGTGAGACCGTGGCATTTGCTAGACTTTAGACACAATATACTTTGGCTATCCTTTTTGTATCTTTCACATGCGCTACATGTAGCAGATCTTATTTTGAGACCACTTATTAGTAAAAGCCTTTTTATTTCAAAAAGCTTGTGAAATGACTGCTAACCAAAAGGGCTGCAGCAGGATCTGGCTTGGTGTTGTTCAGAAGGACAGAGCATTTTGCCTTTCAGATAGTGCAGGCTTTAGTGCTCTCTGAGTCACGAATCCAGCCAGGACCGCAGCAGGTTTCTGAGTTTCTGCTGCATGGCTCCCTTGGCTCCCACGCACAGTGTGTGTGTGCAGGGAGAGACCACACTTATGTCTGCTTGTGAGGGTAATTGCAGTCAGCCCTCTGTGAGCTCTGTTCTTTGGACATTCAAGGATTCTCCTCACAAATCCATTATTGGCTGAAATAAGAGGTTTTTATAGTGTTCAGATTTTCCTGAATGCTTTGATCTCTTCTGCAGAATATGGAAATGTGCCAGCCCTGAAGCACTTATTCCCTTAGAGACGTACGTCCAAGAACTGACATAAAGTTGAGTTTCAAGCCCTGGCACACTGTTACAATCTGTCTGTCCAGGGAGCTCCCAGCAGTGCTGCAAATGCTGATTTCATCCTGCAGCACAAGGCAGGTTGGGGTTCTCCACACCTCAGTGTAAGCAGTGTGAGTTTAGCTCACGTGAGTGGACCATACTGAGCACAGCCCAGGGGGTCACAGGCCCATACCCTCCAGCTCAGCACGCAGTCAAAGCAGTGCAGCACTATACGCTGGGCATGTTTTCCTACTGATTATATTTGCATTTTCTCTTCCCTGCAGATTCCTTGAAATGATGGAAGCCCGAAGTCGAGGGCACACATCGCCACTGACAACTAATGGGCAAAGCCCTTCCTCTGGCTCCCAGTCACCCATAGTACCTCCGAGCTCCACATCAACGGGCAGCTCCAGCCCTGGCACCCCGCAGCCTCCACAGCCACCTTCCACAAGCTCCACCATCTCTCCTGAACCCCCCTCATCCTTCTCACCAGTGCCTGCACCTGAGGCCCAGTCACCACACGCGCCTCCGCCAGCTGCTGCTTCCCCTGCCCCTCCTTCCGCAGCCCTGCCGCCAAAGCGCAGCATCATCTCACGGCTCTTTGGGACATCTCCTGCACCAGACCCCTCTCCTCCCCAGCCAGGTGGGTCTGGACACGTGTTTCTGTTTTCCTTTTTGTGTTGTTTTTTATAAATCCTTGTGAGAGGCTGGGCAGACAGGTCACCAACAAATCTTTGTTCTGTGTGTGTGCAGCGTGTCCAGTAAAGCTGCATGCTTGCTCTCTTCTTTTGTCCCAGTTGGTGTTTTGGTTTGTCTCTGTGCTGACTTGGACAGGGATGTGTCCATCCAGCTGGCTGGGAGCTGTAGTGTGCTCCCTGAGGGAGGCACGTGGGGGACACTAAGAAAATAACTGTCATCTGTTCAGTGGGAGCACACGTGCCTCTGGAAAAGCAAGAAAAATCATTAGAGAAGCTATTTGAAGTGCTGTCTTCACAAAAGTCTCACAGCTCAAAGGGGCTCCTGTTTGTTAGCAGAGAATAGCAGAGTGCTAGTTTTAAAGGTTATTCAACCATAAATGATCACGTAAGTCCAGGCTCTGTAACGGATTCCCCTCTGGGGAAATAAACTCCTTCAGAGATGTTCTGAGGAGGAGGGCAGCATGTCTTCACTTCTTCCATAACGCCAGTGAACAATGGAGCAGAGCGGCGCATCGTTCAATCTGAACCTCAGCTGGATGAAGTTGCAGGGCAGAGGCATTGAGGGGTTTGTTGCATTCATTCTCACTGATCTGCACCTTAATTTGTCTGTCATATTCACTTTGTTTGTGAAACCAGCTGGAGCTGCAGAGCTGGCACTGCCTAAAAATCATAAGCGTGACATGGTTTGAATCACCCTTTGGAAATACCTTCCCTCTCAAACTGACGATCCTCGGAGCTCACAGTACTCTTGAAACATCAGCAGAAAGAAAGGAGGGAGTGCTGGGAAGGGGGACTTGGGGCTTCAGATGTTGAAATCTTTGAACTCTTTCACTTTTAGGCATATACACAATTTTCTGCTTCCTGGGTCTGTTACCAGGTATGACACAGTACTCTCATTTTGGTTGATCTGTGATTCTTCCTTCCAGAAACAAACAGTAAAAGAGAGAAAATATTAGAAATCCTTCATCAACAAAAAAGCTTTGGTCGTATTGCTGAGTATGAAAAAAAAGAGCAATTGCCACGAGTGTCACAACTTTGGGTTTTTTGTGGTTTTGGATTTTTTTTTAATCAGTTACCAGGCTCAAGATGTTCAGGTTTGTAGCCTGCAGCCCCAGGATCTCAAGATCACTTTCTAGGAGGGCTGCAAAAGGCAGCAAGGAGAAACTGATCAGTCGTTCGGGTTTATACAGTGTGCCAAGGGTTTGCGTCTCTACTGGAACATGCCTCAGGACTTGCTAATTGGAAAGCAGCTGAAAATCACTGCCACAAACATTTTCTATGGGAGCTGTGTTATATTTTTTGTGATGCCTTGCAGCAGTAGTTCTTTTAGCTGTGTTTTTTTCTTACACTGAAGTTACGCTGTAATGTTCGCAATAGTTCTACTCTATGCAGAAGTAACTGAAAGCTGGGCTAGTAGGGCAAAATCTATATTCGTAGTGAAAGCTTGCTCACCCGAAAGAAAATAGCCTAGATGTGAACCGAAGTCCAGGCTGGAGAAAAAGGCTTAACATCATAAATTCTACAGAGGTTAATCTCTTCAGGCTTCCAGTATTCATCCTGATACCTTGACGGGCAAGGATGTCTCTACAAATAACCTATATTAAAGTGAGTCTCTATTTGCAGTAGGTCTTGAGCACTTGGTTACGCAAGACACCTGAAAGCACAGTGTGAATGATTCTGCCTTTCACAGATACAGTTGAAAAAGCAAGAGGAAGTGAATGAGTGAACTGAACAGTCTAGAAAGGGTGGAAGAATATTGAAAGGATATCACATCGAAGTGATGCTCACAGCATAGGTATAAAAATCTGGTTGTGGTCTGGTCAGTCAGTGCCAGCATTCACTGCAGAGCAGAAAGAGGCACCGTGCTCAAGGGCTTTTCAGACTCGTTCGGGGGCCTGAGCTTTGTAAACCACAGTGGCTACGTGTGGTCTGTGAGTGCCATCCTGTGAGGTTCTGGGCTGGCTTCAGTATCCTGCTATATGGCTTTCCTCTTCCTTTGCTGTGTAGATGAGGTGGCTGTTATCTGTGTGCTGAAGATGCCTTGAGCAGGATAGATCTGTAAAAAGCCAATTTCTGTTCCATTTGTGGTGAGCTGTGTTTTACAACTGCTGTTGCTAATGCAGATGCTGCTGCTGCTACTCCTCCCCATCCTGCAGCCGCTGCAAAAGTACAGAGCGTGGAGGACTTTGTTCCCGATGACAGCCTGGATCACAGCTTTTTGGAAGACTCAGCCCCGCAGAAGGACAAGGGGAAACCACAGACAAAGCACCGTGTTGATAGTGAAAGGTAAGGGAAGGAGGATGGAAGGAAGGTGAGAGGGGGGAGCACTATGATGCACAGTCTGAGGAATTGCTCAGGCCTTGCCAACCTGTTGCAACTGTTCAGAAAGCGACTGCAGAGCAATTAGTTCTCCCGTACATTTCTTCTGCTGACTCCTCTTTAATGATACACTGCTATTTCCCACTGCTATTGGGAATCCAAGGAACGGCAGCAGAAGCTCATTACCACCTTCTTGGTTTTGCAGTCTTCCTTTTGCGCTCAGTGTTGAACATTTAACGTTAGTTTGCTTTGTGCCAGGAAGACATTTCTTTTCTCACCAAGTACGATGAAACATTTGAGGTACTTTCCCCCTAGAATGCAATGCACTTTGCAGTGTTACTGTGTTTTACCTTATGAATACCGTGCCACTGCCCAAAGAACAGACGTGTTCCTTCATGGCCTCTGCAGCCATTTTAGAAATGTAACTGCTGGGATCCCTCTGTGGTTCAGTTGGAAGGATGTATGGAGATGATTGTGCTCTTCCGGAAATATCTTCGTGTGCTTGCTTGCAGATCCCAGAAAATCTGAGGGAGAGGCTTTCTTTTTCTATGTCTACTTCTAATGTCCCTTCCCAGCATTCTCAGAATGGCAGAGCTGGGATTATGTTCTTTAGTTTTCTTTCTTTTTTTTTTTTTTTTTCCTGACTTTGATGTTTTTTTTATCAAAAAAAAAAAACCCAAGAGATTGTGGTATATTGAGCTGCTCAGACAAGAGGATGTGCAGTGAGGCCATCTGAAAGCATGCTGTCATTTGAGAGGTGACCTAAGTGTCCTCACAGGCTCTTCATCCATCTGCTTGGAGCAGTCCACGCCGATTGTCTCTTGTCATCACCACTGCATTAACCAGGGGAGTAATTAAACACTGATACAGCTTGTCTGTGAATGTTGTGGATTCTGCATCTTCTGACAGCTTTGTCATGATTCAGTGTTCTTTAGTTCAACCACAGCAACTTGAAATCAGTGCTGTATGCAAGGCTCAATGCCTGTCTAATGCAGGTCAGCCTGAATCATCATCCCTTGTGGCAGCAGAATGCATGGATGGTTTTTAAAAAGAAAAGAGAAAGGAAGGAAAAGGTAGTAGTTGCTGGAAGTGTGCTGGCCTATGGCTGGGTTATTCTTCCGTGTTTAACAAAGAGATGTCAGGAGACCCAACCTACCTGGGGTTTGCTTGGCATGGAGCTCTTAGAGCTCTTTAGCTGCCGTTCTGGCTGTGGGAAGAATTCCCTAAATCAGTTCCGTTACTCGCTGAATAGGAAGACAGTTAATTTATTCCAGTTTGCTGTTTCAGACCTCACTGTGCTGCTCTTTATCCTGGTGCCCAGGGCAGTGTGCATGTGTCTATGCCAGAGAAGCCAGCCTGGCTCCAGGCTCCCCCGGTCCCTGCTGCTGGCCCAGGCTGCCCACCTCTGTGTATGGGCTGCAGGTGTCTTACTGGAAGTGGGCTTATGCTGAAGCTAACAGGATTCTTGTTGAGTTTTCGCCATGACACTAGACATCTATCATAAGCATTGGTTAGATTTCCACATCCTTCTATCTGAAAGGCTTCTAACTGGTTCTTCGCTTTATTACCTGTGTTATTTATATAGTGGTATGCAGCTATGCTAGATGAAGAAAGGGAACCTGAAGGCATTGTTTGATGCACACTAGAAGACTTCCATCTCCTAGAATGTAGCCGTGCAGGCTCACCTTGTGCCATGTGATTCCTTCAGCTTCTCTGCTTTATTAGAGTTTGGGTTTTTCCTCTTTCCCTAGCCCCAAAAACTGATGTGGCAAGAGGATTCTGCTGGCTCCTGGTGGGGCTGGCTCCCTTGGCTGTTCGGCAGGGCTGGCAGCATAATGTCAAGCCAGGACTGAGAGTGTACGCTCAGACTGCAGCAGGATTTGTTCCACCATCAGGAGCTGTTCAGTGCACACGGCAGAGGGTTACTCTGAGGAAACCCCGCTGTGCTCTTTGGTCAGTACCTCGTGAGCACAGTTGTTTCTGGTGGGTACCTGTGCCTGCAAACACGTTGGCTCAACACTAACGCAGGCTTGGCAGCGTGTCGAGTGTTGGCAAGAGTGCTGCAATGTGCTTGTTGCTGCATGCTCTGAATTCCTTCCAGCTGGAATTTCAGGACCAGGAGCTGATACTAATTTTGCATTGTCAGAGCTTGTTTATACTGCAGCAGTGATTTTTCCTGATGTATATTGACCTCTTTGCTTTGCTTTTAAACTGTCATTCAGCGATCTGAGAAGAAGTCAGAGAGGGAAGTGGTGCATTCACTGCAAAGAGAGCTGACCCACTTTGTGTGTGTGCGCCTGTATTACACACTTGGATGTTTTCTTTAGACTGGGAATGCCTTAGAGGCTGTAAGTCTAATGTGTGTGATGGCAGGACGGTGGCAATAGCAGCACTCTAAAGAGTTCCCGTGCTTAGCAGACAGTAAGATGGTGAAGAAATGCAGTGTCAAGATGATATGCTGCCATTTTTTTTTCTAGGATGCAACTCCATTTTCTTTTCAGCACAATTCAAGAGGAAGCACTTCACATCTCTCAGAAATCCCTCACTTTTAATCCCTCCAGCCAGTGCGGCACTTGGAGGCTGCTTTGGGCCACAGTTTTCCTCTCCTTTGTGTGGGTCAGGCTCTTCTGGCTCAGTATGAGAGCAGCAGTGTTCATTATGAAGGGGCTCTTGAGCAGCCTGCTCCTGCCAAGCTGGAAGCTGAGCTCTGAGTCCTGAGAGCAGAGGAGTCTTTCAGGATTCCACATGGAAGGCAGCAGGGAATAGATGTTACTCCTGCTCTAACTCAGACAAGTATTAATTGTAGTGGCTCTTAATGTACTATGCCAATCCTGATAAGCGTAGTGTCCGTTACGACACAAATGCTCCACTGGCTGTTGGCAAATGTATTAATTCCTTGACTTGTAAAGCAGCAATTAGCTATAAGAGCCACAGTGAGTTGTGCAGTCAGCTGCACCAGGCTACCTGCTAGGAACACAGCTTCCTTCCAGGTTAAGGATTGCAGATTTTGGTGGTTCCTTTTGTGCCTCTCAGACCTAATCTGTCCCAAGCTATTGTCTTTTTTTTTTGTCTTTGCCTAAGAATGAGTGCTGTGTTTGTGCAGTCTGCATTGCCTGCACTGAGTCGTTAAAGGACTGTGGGTATGATACATGGCAGGTTACCAGGAAGCAACCCAATGTCTGCCGCAGAGAAAGGAATTGGGGAAAGTAACTCAAAGGTTCATGAGGCCATGAAAAATGTGTATCCCTGACATGAGCAAGTCCATCAGAAGGTATTAAGGTTGTTGAGTCCTGCAGAAATGCAGACAAGGATCCTTCAGAGGGTAATTTCAGCTGTGAAGCTCTCTATATCTAAAGATCACTCTGAAGGCACAACTGTGTTACATTCATGGAGCCTGACAGACTCTTAGCTCGAAAAGTGTGTCCTTAGGTTAATTCAATTTGGGGAATGTTAAAGCACAGTTATGGTGCCTGAGTAGCTTCCTGCTGCAGGGAGCACTGGAGAAACAGAAATAATTCTAAGATACTAATGACTGCAAATGAATCCCTGCAGAAGTGGCAGTATATGATCAGGCTTAATTACAGGATGAGGAGATCAAGGCAGACAGTTCCCACTCCTTAATTGTCTCATCCTTGCATGTTGGACCAGAGATGTTGTGGTAGAGGCCCTGCTGGAAACACGGGCGGCTCTGCAGCAGGGAGACCAGTGGTGTGGCTGCCCTACATGGTGGGAAGGTGAGCCTGAAGTTGGCCCTAAATGCCTGGTGAGCGGCACTCTGCTTTCAAGGGGAGGTATGTCTGTCCTAGCGTGTCTAAGGGTGTTGTCTAATCACTGTCTACTTTGCAGTGATGGAGAGACACCTGGGGGGAACCCCATGGTGGCGGGTTTCCAAGACGACCTTGACCTGGATGACAAAATCCCCAGCAGAGCTGTGCTGTCAACAGAGCGGGTGCCCAGCAAGAATGTTACCCTGTCCAGTGAGGAGGAAGAGGAGGAAGAGGCTAAGGACTCTAGAGTCACACTCATACCTGATGAGAGCATTGACACAGAACGTGAAAAAAAAAGGTATGAGGCACAGCCTAAAAGCTGCTGAAGGTCTGTGTGTAGCAGTGTGAGGAGGACAGAGGAGTCAGATCTTGCAATGGAAGTCATTTTTCACACCCTGTGCTGGAGAACAGTGAATGGAATCGTGTTCTCTACATCCTGTATCCTGTGGGTAATGTGGTTGGGTTTGGCCAACTGATGTGGGCACCTGTGCACCAGCATCCTCAGGAATGCAAAAACTTTCAGCCTTTGACTTACTGCTGGAAATTCTGAGTGGTTTCCATTTGAACACACACACGCTTCCCCAGGATGAGCTATGTCTCTTACATCTCCTGCTGAGATGCACATTGAAGCCCTTGAGGCAAGTTCAGCTATTAATTGGTCACTGTGCTCCGTTTCACACAGTTGCAGAGTGCGGATGGGATGTGCGCAGGCTCTGACAACCTTTTTCTTTTGGTTATTTTTTCCTCTCCAGGTCTTCCAGAAATTCTGTGAAACCACAAAGTGAAGCAGTTCTGACCAAAACAACCGACCTGAAGCCTCATGACAGTTTACCTCCACATTCTGGGTCTGAAAGGAACAGCAGCAGCAAGCTCGGTGCTAGTCTGCCAGGTGCTGCTGCCACCCCAGCAGTCCAGGCCCCAAAGACCACTTCCCAAAGCAAAGGACCTGCTCTTAAACAGAAAGTGGTCAAAGAGGAAAAGCCTGAGGAGTCTGACAGTGATCAAGAGGGACCAATAGCTACTCAAATGCTCTCATTTGTTATGGATGACCCAGACTTTGAAAGTGAGGAATCTGACAGCCAGAGGAAGAAAATGGTAAATAGCATGAGTGTATCGCTGTGCACTGCTGCAGAGCTGAGCCTGAAGTGTTGAGGCATCTCAGTGAGCAGGGCTTTCATCTGCTCTTCTGGTATCTCAGCAGCAGTCACAGCAAGTCAGGTGCTAAGCAACCTGAAGAGGCTGGTTTAAGCACAAGCCCACTAGTGCTGTGATTGTTGAAGCCGTGTGGCAGCAAGGTTTGTGCCTGCAGACTTCAATGTGCTGTTTGTTCTCAGTGAATTCAGAGTGTTCATTCGTAGGAACTTGCTGCTGTGCATCTTTGTAACCCTGATTTCAGTGATCCACACTCGTAACCAGCAGAATAATCTCTGTAGAAACTGCAGATCGTTATTTGTGGTGAACAGTTGCTGCTCAGATGTACTTCCAGTGTCTAGGTCAGCTATTGTTCAAGAGTGTTTTATATGTTTGCCTCATTTCAGAAACCTGCAGGAGGATGGTTGTCCCAGTTTCTCTGACCTTGGCTGTGTGTCATGCTGTTGTTTATTAAGTAGTTTTCCATTCATTTAGCGTTTCGGTACCTGCGTTTCCTGGCACCTGAATATAAAAGCAGTGGTATTTGGAGAGAGTTTACCTTTTGTAACTGATGGTAATGATGATGAGAAATGAGGTTTGTGAGGGAACCAGCTGATGCAGCAGTGTCAGGGAAATGCCCCACCACTTATGAGTGCTTTTCAAGTACGAGGTTTACTGGTCAGGTAAAGCAGTAGAACACCATCGTTTGGCAGGAGGAGAGAGATGTTGCCTAAATCAGCAGCAGAGTGAGATCTGCATGGTCAGAATGGTATAAAGAAAAAGAGGTTAACAAATTCTGAAGAGGATCAGTTGGCGCATAGAGATTATTAAACTTCATTTCCATTCCCATTGTGCAGAGAGACAGGGGATTTTTGGGGGATAGCCAGTCTCTGCAGCATCCTGTTTTTAGCCCACATTAAAGGGGAAAATGTGCACTGGGAGCACATTCCCTTTTGAGTTGATGAAGGGATTTATTCTGCAAACGCAGGCTGCTTTCTTGGCCCTGCTGCATGTTGCCTCTGCTGTGCTGGACCTCACAGAGCTGTGCAGGAGAGGTTTTGTCTGTCAGATCTGGAAGCATTTTCAGCTTGTTAGATTTGATTTTCCCCAAAAAAGAGGTGCCTCTCCAGGGCAATTAAAGCCTGTTGCTGTTGAGCTAAAACAGTTGAAGGTCTCATTTAATTGCTTTACATCAGGAATTTGATTTTGGTACCATGGATGTCGAGTCATCCAAGTGTGATTTCCAGGACCAATGCTACTTAGCTGTTTTACCATAGTGAGAAATACAGAGCACTTATAGTACTGTGGTCATTGATTTCCAGCTAACAGCAGCTCAGTTCAGCTACCATTTCCTTCCTCCTTCCTCACCTGCTGCCAGCTAATATCTCCATATAGTGGTTGTTTATAGATCTTGGTTGGACACTTTGCCTTTGTTGTCTCTAGGATGAATTCCCTGTCCGGGAAGATCTCTCTGAAATATCTGATGATGATACCTCATTGGCAAAGCCACCACAGCCTGTGAAATCAACAGTCCACTCCTTTAAACTGAAAAATGACTCGGACCTCTTTGGTTTGGGTTTGGAAGAAGCCGGTCCCAAGGAGAGCAGCGAAGAAGGTAAAGGTCACCCCTGCTTCCCCTCTTGCCAATCTCATTTGTCAGGCACCAGTTTTTTTCCAGAATGGTTCCAGGGTGTAAGCAAACCAATTTGCACTAAATGAAACACCCTGTAAGTTCATGCAGTGCCCTGTGTGAGCCTTTAATGTGGTTTAACACAGCATAAAGAACTTTCTTTTAGTTTTTCCCCTTGGGGGTTAGGGGAACTTGGCTCATCTGTGGCATCAGCCATATATTACTTCTGTCCCAGCTGGAAGCAGGCTCACATCTTTCACCAGCTGCTTCTTGAGGCTTCCTGCTTAGGTTTGCATGCGTGGGAACATCAGTTTGAGTGTGTGAGTATCCAGTACCGCAGTGTGAAATATAGTGCGGTTACAAAGCATCCCGTGTGACAGCCAAGCAGATACTCTCCCATTCAAGGAGTCTTTGTGCAAACTCAGTGGAAGTTCAGCAATCACAGCAGCAGCTGAGCCGTCAGCCACAGCCATCTGGGACTAACACTGAGACAGCGATGGACTCTGGGGCTCATTCAGTGCATTGAAAGTAGCTGCTGCTGTAGAGCATGGCTGCAGCACGGGTGCTTTGGCTGTTGTACAATGAACACCTGGGTCAGTTTTTGTAACACAAATAATACAGACAGCATAATACTTAAAATTAATCTGGATCTATATGGTTAAATGAGAGCCTGTTGCTCAGAGGGCGGTGAGACCCTGGCACTGCTGCCCAGAGCTGCGGGTGCCCCAGACCATAGATGGGCCCTGGGCAGCCTGAGATGGGGGGCAGCCAGCCCAGGGCAGGGATGGGGCTGGGGGCTGTGAGGGCCCTTCAACCCAATCATCCCGTGATTCTATGAATACCTTTGAATGTGGCTTCAGGACAGCATTTTGTTCTGAGGAACAGAGGCAGGGCAGAATTGCATGACTTGCTGTTTAAATGGCATTTTTTCTGTTTGTTTGAACAGATAAACATGCTTCTAAGGAGAAAAAGAAGAAAAAGAAGAAAAGCAAAGAGGTACTATATAATTAATCAGAGCTGATGAGCTGTATTGTCTGGCAGACAGGGAGCAGGGTGGCTGCCCACAGTGTGTTCTGTGCTCCTGGTGCACTGCCTTCCATTCTGGCTTCCTGCAGCCAGAGCTGTGCTTCGCAGGGTCTGCGGACTGTTAACCACTTTTTCAGCCTAAAAGTAAACTTTCAGAACAACTGAGTTTTGAGAATGTCTGAGATTGGGAAGTGTGGGATTGAACAGAGCCGTGCATGTCTCCTGAGTGGAATCTGATGAGAGCAGCGTGGCTTTTTCCAGGCAGAGGGAGGTCCCAGACGGAGCTAATCTCAGAGACAGCAAGGAAGTCTGTAGGAGGCATCTTCTTTGACATTTCTTCTTGTCCGGTGCAGTGTATTGTTGGGCACAAACTGCCTGACAGACCATTGCTATGTGGAAACCAGATGGTCTTTCCTCTCTTCTGTCCAAACTTGCAGGGGGGTCTTCTGGAATTGGTGCCCAGCCAGCCTCAGTGGTGCATGCTTCTCCCTCTGTACGGTTCCTGTCAGAGCCAGGTTTCGGGGCGGTCTGTGCTGGGTTACTGGCAAGCTCAGAGCATTTATTAATGAACATTTTCTCGTTCTGCAGGAAGAGGAGAAGTCTGTGAAGAAGAAGAGTAAACACAAGAAGGTCAAAGAGAAAGAGGAGAGCAAAGAGGAGAAAGACAAAAAGAAAAAGAAGAAGAGGAGCAAGGAGAAGAACAGTGAGATTGATGAACTGGAGGCTTTCCTTGGAGGAGGAGGAGCCAGCATGAGCAAGCCACGAGGAGGTGGGGACTATGAGGAGCTGTAGGCTGCCCACATTTACACGCAGCGGACTCTTCTATCATGGCTGTCCTCATCTTTTTGTACGAGTCACACCAGGATGGGTGCAGATGTGTAAAGCTTTTTGCCGTATGTTCACTCAAAACAAAGCTGGCAGAACAAAAGCTTTACATCTGCATTGCTGTGCTGGTGGGTTCATTACACAGAGAAAATCCAGCTGAGATGTGTGTGAGTAAGGGGAAGGTTCAGAGCGTGGTTCTCAGGCCCACTTCCAGGCTGTGATTTCTCCTTCCAGAGATGCCCCTTCGGGTTGCTGGCAGGGTGTAGGAGGTGAAGGGGACCTCTTCCATCTCCACCCCTGCTGTATGCCACTCCTGCACACCTGAAGCTCCTGTCTTAGTAAGAGGAGTACAACAAACCATGCTGCATGAACGCATCGTGCTCGCCTGTCTCAAGTCTTTAACTTTTTATCCTTCCTATTTTTAATGAGAAAGGTGGTATTGGCCATTGCTCCAGTCAGCAGTTGATGCTTTAAATCGAGCAGATCATGTTATGGTACAGCAGCTGCAGGACCAGAGTGAAAGAGAGTGTGTGTGATTTTGGAGTCCTTCGAAAGGGACCTTTCTGCACAGCAGCTTAATTAGCACTCACTGGTGCTGCTGGTGGAATTCATGAAACCCCATTGATTTCCGTGGCCCCAGTGTCTCAGACACTACATGTAAGCTGCTATGCAGTCTGGGAAAACAATGCAAAGCGCAAAGCAAACCTGAAAAAGAGAGAGGAAAAAATCAGTGCTTTTCTGCATTTCCCACCCTCGAATTTGCATACAGTAGAATCCCCTCCTTTCAGTACCTCTCAGGGACATGACTCTCATGGAAATGAAGATACCCAGAGCTTCAGGACCGTCTTCAGACCAGCGTTAGCATGGCAAGGCATTTGCTTCTCAGGCATTTTACAGTCATGCTTTAAAGCACCGGCTGCCTCTCTGCACTGAGAGGGACAGCAGCTGTAGCTCTGACAGCCTTTCCCAGTCCAGCCAGTCGGTACTGCAGAGCCCCCAGTGTGCTGCCCTTCCCTGCCCCGAGCAGAGAGCCTCCTCCTACCCCACGAGCTGGGGAAGCCATTTGATTTTTTGCTTTGAACATAGACCCATGGGTTAGTGCCTCCTCAGTAACATCAGTTGCAGCTGGGTGGGCGCAGCAGAGCAGCCTTTCGTGCTTCTGCATCTCAGCAAGCTGCCGCTGTGTTTGATGGAGCTTGTTGGTTCTCCACATCCCCTTCTCTTTTGGTTCTGCTGTCCCTTCTGCAGCTCCCTGCACGTGCTGTGTTACATCACCTTGTTGCACCCAGGTTGATTTGAGGTTTGGTTTTGTTCTCCCTCTCCCATTTTTGTTGTAAACCGTCAACCATGATATCCAAGTGGGGATTTCCTGCTGCATCCCCATAAGGCAAGGCATTCTTCTGATTCCTCGTCCTCTTCAGAGCTGTTCAGAGTAGCAGGCAATTTGTGGCTCTGGTTCCCCCCAAACTGCACTTGTAGCTATTTCCTTACAAAAATAACTGGGCTTTTCTGCATGGGCAGTATGTTGTTCAGGTCGGTTTCCCTTTAGCACTTGCTAATTCTCTGAGCATTACTGCATCTCTTGTGACACTGTAGGGAAGTGGCATGGGACAGTTCAACCTTTGTGCACGTGGGGAGGAATGTTGGCGGGGATGCCGCCATTCTGTGGCCTCACCTGGGAGAAGGCGGGCAGGCGTCGGGGCTTCAGCTGCCTGCGTTCCTGAAAGCGCTTCTGTTCTGTAAAGGTTTGGGGTCATGTTCCATTCTGCATCGAAGAATCTGGTACAATCCATTCTGACTATAAAGCTCTGTTGTACAACTGCCTCTGTGCATCATCTTCTCCGCTGCACGTGTGTCTGCCTGGGCTCGTGAGCTGCGTGTCCCTCTGGGTCTGTTTCACAGGGCAGTTCTGTTGCGTTCTCACACGTGGATGAAATGGGTGATGAATTAAAAATCACTGAGAGAAAATGGAACTGAAAAACCAGCAGCTTTTCCCCAAAATGGAGGTCTGTCCTGGGGGAGCTGCTGTTGCACACGTTGTTATGGACGAGTGCAGCTCAGGGGTCAGCAGAAGGCAGCGCAGGCACCGTGTTCCTCTTGGCACAGGTTTCTCTCTCACCTGGGCCGGGTTTGATGGCCAGCAGGAGCCTCTGCTCCCTGCAGCTCGGGCTCATTGTCAGCACAGGGAGCTGAGACAACACCAGGCAAAGATGAGTCACTCGCTGTGTTCAAAACCCTCTTTTAAAAGAGAAGCAGAGGCGGGAGCTCTCTTTATTTACAGCAGAGCCCGGGGAGGGGATGTGGCATGTCTTGGCTTTGCCATCCCTCCCCCAGAAGTGGGTAAAGTGGGAGAGTGGAAAGGAATGGGAGCAAAAAGGCACTTCTCAGGTTTGCTCTTCCCCCTTCTTCAGGAAATGCTGAACTGGAAACAGCAGTGAGACCCAGTGAGTGAAGGGAGAAAGGAACAGACCTTGTCTGAGTTGGTCTCACCCATCCCCTGCCTTTGGAATAAGCTAAATATAAGAAGTGTGTGTACGTGCCTGTCACTGCGGGGAAGCTTCTGCAGGATCACACTGGTAAATATAGTTCCTCTGAGACCCCTGGAGGTAGCAATGCATTTGCTTTGGGGTTTATTTAAAAAAAAGCAACAAAATGAGACCTTGAGGCTGAAGAGCTGCACGTGCAGCTTGATGCTGGCTGGAGCTGCATGTCGTACAGTGTCTCGGTACTGAGGGGAGGGAGAAGTGCAAATCCATCGCTGCATCTGCAGCTGCTGTCGCTGTTGGCAGTCCCTGTGTGTGACTTGATGTTATGATGGGAACAAAGTGAAGTCGTACTCAGAGCAGGCAGGCAGCCCTGTGTGTGTGTGTGTGTGTGTGTGTGTGTGTGTGTGTGTCTGTGGGCTCTGCAGCCTGCCCTGTGTGCCTGCACCACCGCAGCCTGTGCTGGCTGGAGCCCACAGTTCACCTGCAGCCATGCGGCCTCAGCTGTGACTGCTCCCTGTGCATGCACTGAACCCTGCAGAGTCCTGGTTCAAGGCAGCATGCCTGCGTTGTCCTGATGGCCTGAGTCGTAGCACAGGTGGCCAGCCCTGCTTGCTAAAGCTCTCGCTGGTGTTTAATCTGTTGGTGGCTGTCACAGACCTCATCCCTGCGAGAGAACCAGGCTGCTTAGCCCTGCTGCTGAGCAGACGGACTGGCTCTCAATACCTCAATACTCTCAGTACCCAACCTGTGCCTTGCTCCACCTCCTTGCCAAAACACCAGGTAGGAAAATAGCACAAGGGCAGACAGGCTGTTCCTGGCAGTTCCCAGCCTGCAGACCAGCTCTGCTCCCGGCATCCTTGCAGGAAACTACTTCTGCCTCCAGGCTGAGGAGCTGTCTAACAATTGCTGTCCACTTTTATTCTTGGCCAGCTTATGCTCACTCGTTCCTGTGCCAGTGCTGCTGCCCCAGCCCTGCGTGCAGTGCTATGTGAGCTGTCCTTGCTGTGCTAGCAGCCGGCCTTGGCACCGCTTCCACTTTGAGTTCATCTTTTTGATGCTGTGCCAGTCCAGATGAGGTCGTGCCAGGGCTCGTGCTTAATGCTGCCCATGTAATACACCTCCTGCAGCATCCCGGGGTGCTGCCTTGTTCACAGCCGTGCTTTGCTGCAGGTGGCTCTTCGTCATTCCCCGGGAGTTTTGAAGAGGGCCAAGTGCAAGGAGTGCGCGATGCTGCACTTCAGGGCGCTCAGCTGCGCCCTACTTCTCTTGTTCCTCTAAGGCCGTAAGATTTTCCCTTGCCTTGCCCAGCCGGGCTGGGGGTTTTGCTTCCTTCCCCCGGCAATGAGCGCGCAGTGGTTATTGAAACTCAGGTTCTCCCTGCAGGGGGGCACTGTGCCCCGCCAGCCCCGGCTGCTCGGTGCCCTCCGCACTGCCCCTTCTGGGGAACTCCCGCAGTGGGATGGGCTGAGGGACCAGCCGTAACCTAGCGACAGCCTCATCGTGCTGTAATGTAATTAACCCAGAGTTGGCTCCATGCGCTGCTTAAAAGACACCGGCACACGTGGAAGAGCCCGTTTAACTTGCGGTTCTGCCTCCAGCGCCGTCCTCCCGCACCGCAGGCTGCGGATGTGCGACCGGCATAGAAAGTGCGCGGAGCTGCGCTCAGCCCTTCCCAGGGCGGCTGCTGAGCGCCGAGCAGAGAGAGACCTCCGGAGGAACACGGGCCCCGAAAGGTGCAGAGGAGCGGCAGGAGCAGAACGCAGCCCCAGATGCTTTTCTCTTCGGTCCCACCCGGCAGCGCCACGGCCTCGGCCGCCGGGGAACGGATGCGTTGAAATAAAGGCAGCGGTTGGGGGTGAGCCCGGCGGGGACTCGGCTGCCGCACGGACCCCGCAGCAGCGCCGGGCGCTCCGCACGAAGCTGATCGCGGAGCTTCTGCCGTGTGAGGCGGACACGTCCCCCCCCCCCCCCCGCTGGAGCCGTTGTGCCCCGCGACCCCGTACCGTCACCCCGCCGCACGATCGTGCTGACAGCGGCTGCGGCCCCGGGTCGCGCTCACGGCTCCGCCGCTTCCCGTCGCCGCCTCCCCCCGAGCGCTGCCCGCTCATCCCGCGGCCGTGCGGTGCCGCTGCCACGGGCGGTCCCGAACCCGCGGGGGCGGTTCCCGCCGTCCCGTCCCGGGGCCGCGAGGGCAGCTCTGGGGGCGGCTCAGCCCCGCCGCGACACGCTCCGGGTTTCGTCCGTCCGCTTGGCCGCAGGACCCGGAGCCGGGACGGATCCCGCATCGTTTGGGCCGCATCCGCGGATTTCGCTCCGCTTCGTGCCCGGCTCCGGCCGCTCAGCGCGGAGTTCTGCCCCCCGCCCCGTGCTGAGTCCCAACCCCCCCCCCCCCCGAGAGACGAGCGCTGCCCGGAGCGCGGCCGCCGAGCGGTGCGATGAGCCGCGTCGGGGCTCGGTGCTGGCGCGGGGCCGGCAGCAGACGGGGAGCAGATGGAGCAGCGCGGCGGGGCCGGGGGCTGCCGAGATGAGCGCAGCGTCCCGCAGGGAGGAAAATGGAAGCGCTGGGGTTGGAGCCGAGCACCGGCGCCCCGGGGGCTGCCCGCGGCGAGATGGGGCCGCGCGGTCCCCGCCCGCACTGCGCTCCCGGGGCTCAGCGCCAGCGCGTCCCTCTGCGCGGCAGCGCGGAGACACGGAGGCGCTGCGTCGTCACGGCGCGTCCCGGGGGGGGGAGCGGGGGAGAACCGGGGGGGGCCGGGCTGGGGCGAACGGAGCCGAACCGGGGCCGGGCGGGGAGCGGGAGGCGGTGCCGGGGGTGGTGGCCCGGTCCGGCCCGGCCCGGCCCCGGCTGGTAACTCCGCCTGCTGTATTTATGAGAAAACAAGCGGCGGCAGAGCCCGGTGGCCGCGGTGGAGCGCCGTGCCGTGCCGTGCCGTGCCGTGCCGTGCCGTGCCGTGCCGTGCCGCAGCGCACCGTATCGGGCGGAGCCGGGCCGGGCCATGGGCACCGGGGCGGCAGCGGGCCGAGCCTAGAACGGCGGCGGCGGGGATGCAGCGGGGGCGCCGCCTGGGCGGCGAGAGTGGAGCAGGTAAGGGGGGAACGGGGAGGGTGGTCGGGGCCTTCTGCACCCCAGGGACCCCGGCAGGGCATCCCCCTGCGGCTCCGCCGAGCCATCCTTCCAATCCCATCGCATCTCTTCCCATCGCATCCTCGCTCTGCTTCCTCCATACCGCACATCTCCATCCCTTCCCCCCCCAGCCCAGCGCCCTGCCCTCCTCATCCCATCGTATCTCCGGCGCCCTCTCAGGCCATCCCCGACCCCATCCCATCTCCATCCCACCCCCCTTTGCATCCTCATCTCATCCTCATCCCCATCCCGTCCCACTCCCGTGCCTCCATCACCGCGCCTCAGTGCCATCTGTCACCGGGCCCGGCTCAGCACCCGGCGCGGCCCAGCGGGCCCAGAGCCACCCGGTGCCGGTGAGCAACGCAGGGCCACCGCCCCGAGACCGGCAGCTCTGCTTTCCCCGGCCGTGTCCCGCCGGGCTCTGCATCCCGGGCAGGTAATGGGGTCTGCGTGCGTGACAGCAGTCCTGGCAATGCCACCCGGCACGGTGCCCTGCTGCACCGGGTTGCCTGTCTGTATCCATCTGCAGGTGCCCCTCGGGGCAGGGAGCCCCGAGCACCAGCCTTAAAGAGCAGAATGGGCCGGGGCACGCAGGGAGGGGACATCAGCATGACCAGGAGGTCCCTGCACAGAGCACACAGGCCTGTGCTGCAAGTGCAGCATGCAGCATGCCTTGCACAAGCACGGTGCTTGCAGTGCAGAGGGCACACACACGCAGCGTGCCCAAGGCCGCAGGGCAGTGCAGTGGCAGCCAGCTCAGTGCAGTGCAGTATGCAGTGGCAGCATGATCGTGCTGTGCAGTGCTGCAGCAGCAGCGTGCTCGGTGCGGTGCATGTAGGCAGCGTGCGGGCGGTTCAGGCGGGGGCTGTGCTGGCAGCACACCACAGGCAGAACGCCCGTGTGTGGAGTGATGGACGCGGGGTGCAGCAATGCCCATGGGCTGGCAACGTGCTTGGGGCAGCGTGCAGCTGTGCTGGGTGGGCTGAAGGGCAGTGCTCAGTGCTGAGCACAGCGTGGGCACGGGACAGGCCGGGGGCAGAGCAGGTTGTGCAGCCCTTGCACCAACTGCCCGTGCCACGTGCAAGGAGTGACCCAATTCTTGGAGCCTCCCCAGGGCCCCTCCTGCAGCCCGGGGTCTCAGCTGGCCCCAAATGCCCTCGTGCTGCTCCCTGCAAGCTGCTGGAAAGGCACTGCCGGTGGGCAGAGCGCTGATGGCACACACAGGGTAGCGGAGCTATCGGGGTCTGTGACAAACCACCAGGGCCCTCTCTTGGAGAGGGTGCAGTGGGATGCAGGTGGCAGGTTTGCTGTGCCCCCAGAGGGTGCCATGGGCCCCATACAGGCCCCATGCAGAGAGCATCTGCAGCTCCAAAATGCTGCCAGCTAATGGTGGCATCCTTGGGGGATACAGCAGGGCTGGGGACAGAACAGGGCTGCTGGCACCTACCAGCAGGAGGCAGGATGTGGGTGAGGGCAAAATCCTCTCCCTGCAGAGGGGACGTGGTGCTGGGGCATGTGGGAGTGTGGCGGTGCACCTGCCCACCCTGAGGCGCACAGACACAGTCCCCACCCACACCTCACAGTCCTCAGGACTCAGCCTCCTCCCGGGGCCCCTGCTGAGTTCTGCCTGAGTGCCCAGATGGGGCTGCTGTGTCACACCGGTGTCTGTCCTACAATGAACACAGCGGGACCGTCCCTGTGCAGTGCTGCAGAGCCCCCCAGCCCCCTGCCGCGCAGCCTCCCCACGCACCCACGCCATCCTTGCAGAGGAGGAATAATTTGGGGAAACCATGGCAACACCCGGGATGCACCACGCTGTCCCCGGGTTCCCCCGGCAGTGCGACCTCGCACAGCTCAGCAGGCACTGGGGGTGTCTGTGATGCAGAGCCCATAGCCCTGGAGCTCGCTGTGCCCCGTGGCCCTGGCAGCCACCTGCTCGCATGGCCGGGACCCTCACACACCTCTTTTACTTTGCAGAGCTGGGATGGAGCCACCGCAGGGCCATCGGCCAGCTCAGCCCACCTGCCCCATCCCTGCTGCTGCTGGACCAGGTAGGACCCTGGCCCACGGGCCACGGTTCCCTGCCTGTGAACAGCCCCGATGCTGTGGGGATGGGCTGCCCGGTGCCACTGCTGGCATCGCTGTGCAATGGTGCTGCCCTCCTGTGCTCACAGGTGCTCCCAGGGGCACCTCCTGACAGGCACCAAACACTCCCTGGCCGCCAGGCTCCCCCTGGCAGAGGTCCCTGTTGCCTCCCACTGCCCTCCCGCCTTCACCCCCTCCCCAGCACTTATGTTCACCCCAGCCCCCAGTTTCAGGACCAGACAGGGCTTTATCCAGATGGGAAACGAGGGCTGCAAGGCCCCCTGCCACACACGTGCACAGTCAACACTACACCTTGCCAAATAAAGTCTGTTCCTTTTCTCCCTGAAACACATTCTCTGTGGTCCTCTGCTTCTGTTTAAACCAAAACGCATTCTGACTCCCTTTGCAATGCACCTTTTTGTCTCCTGCAGCCCCATGCTCCCAGGCCCCCCAGTCAGGTGTCCACATATTGAGCATTAGGGCTGGGCAGCCGTACCCACGAGCAGACCGGGCTGTGTGCGCCCAGCGCTGCCTGCAGCTGTTCCCCCATGTGCTTTCTCTGAAGATGACTGCAGAACCCACCAGGTTCCTGGCTGAGCCCCCCCACCTTCTTTCCCGCTCACCTCGGCACGCCAGCTGCATGCAGAGTGTCTCTTTGCCACCCAGCTGTCCCACATGCAGCCAGGGGCTCTGCTCCCTGCACTGGGAGTGTCGTCCTGCAGTGGTGGCTCCGTGCCTGCTGTGTGCCCATCCCCTTGCTGACCCCCATCCCACTACTTCAGCCAATGGCCCCACCAGGGAGAGCAATGTTGGTGCGGGGCAGCACGGGATGTGGGAGAGGACAAAGCTGGAAGGTGGTGAGCAAGCACAACCTCTGGTGCTGGGGCACCCCAGCCACGGGTGGTGAGGAAGTGCCTGATGAGCTGCTGCCGGCTTCTGGGTGGGGGGCACAGCCACGGCACCCCCATGACAGCCCTGCTGCCACCTGCGCTGGTCTTCATGAGCTCAGGGAGCACTGTGGCTGTGAGCAGCCAGGACTGCTGGCACTCCAGCGTGCTCGTGGGCTGTGGGTGTGTGGAGCTTCCCTGCCCACTGCGGGGGGTGCCTGTAGTGCCCATCCTCAAGTGATGCTCCCAGTGGTGCACGCGTGGCACGATGGCATGCATGGTCCTGGGAGCCCACCCAGCTGCTCTGATGGTCACAGTGCACTGCCAGAAACATCCCCAGCTACAGAACCTCCCTTGCTGAGTCCCTCATGCCCCGCTCTCAGCTGCTGATACTTCAGGAGGGTCTCCATGTCCTCCATGCCCTGTTCCCAGCAGCTGGGCATGGCGGTTGGTGGCCTCCTGCCCTTGGTGAGCTGGCCCAGCAGTGCCACGCCGCCATGCTCCCAGCTGTGCCCGCAGGTGCTGTGCCATTGATGTGCCCTCTGGACGGTGAACTTTTGTCCCAGCGGGAGCAGTGTGTTAACAGCAGCAGCAGGGCTGGCTCAGCCCCGATCTCCCTGCTCTGAAGAGGTGGCCGACCCCCCTGAGCTGCGGGTGTGGGGTTCGATCCCACGCTGCCGCGGCCCCGAGCTCCTCGCCAGGATTTAGGGACCTTTCTGTTCTCTTGCAGGGCCAGCCGCCTTCCCGTGATGCCATCTGAAGGAAGCTGGCGACAGGAGTGTCACTTTGAAGATGACACGAACGGACCCACCTGACATCCTGGTGTCTACGGTGTACCAAGACATAAAGGTGGCCTCCGCAGCCCCCGGGGATTCCGTCGTGCGCCAGCCCCTGGCGCGATGTGACGCCTCCATGTCCTCCTCCCTGCCCCGCGACCCGCAGCCCTTCAACAAACGCCACTGCCGGAGCTTCGACTTCCTCGAGTCGCTGGACGAGCCGCCGGGCGCTGCCCCAGCCATGGAGCGGCCGTGCCCAAGGACCGGCACCCCCGAGCCCACCCCGGGGCCGCCGGGCCGGCGCGCGCCCCCCAGGCCGGACCCGTTCTGCGGCAGAGCCCCGCCGGCGGCCAGGGAGGCTCCGCGCGGCGAGACCAAGCGGCGGGCCCGCTCCAAGAGCGCGCCGCGGATGAAGCCGCACTTCGCTCCGGTGCCCATCGCCGTCTCGGCGTCGCCGCCCCCGGCCCGGCGCGGCCGCGAAGCGCTGCGGGTGGAGCGGGGGCCGCCGCGTGCCGAGCCGTCGCCGCGCCGCGAGAGCCACGTGCCGCTGCGAGCGCTGGCCAACGAGGTGCATCCCATCAAGCTGCAGCCGCAGCGCAGCGGCGTCAGCCGCATCTCCCCGCTCTGCGTGGGCGGCAACTGCTTCGAGGACGGGCCGGGCGGCAAAGCGGGCGCCAGCCCCCACGTCAAGTGCCGCGTGGACATCAAGCCGGACGAGGCGGTGCTGCTGCACGCCGCGCGCAGCCTGCGGGCCGCGCAGAGCCGGCCGGAGCCGCCGCAATGGCCCCGCGCCGCCGCCCGCAGCCTGGCGGTACCGGGGAGCAGGCAGGTGTCCGTGTCCCGCACGCCCACCCCCAGCGACTCCTACAGCGGGGACCCGCCGCTCCTGCCCTACCCCGGCGAGTACCTGGAGGCGGATCCGCGGGCGCTGACCTACCAGACGGTGCCGGTGCCGGCCTCGCGGGAATTCAGGGAGTACCCCGAGAGGGGCTGCATGACCTTCTCCGCGGCCGGCGTCCCCGCCAAGTTCTTCTACGCGGAGGAGCCGCTGCGCTGCCCCAGCCCCGCCGTGCCGCTGCGGAGCGTGGGCTACGCCAGCTACCCCTACCCTGTGCGCCACGGCCCGGCGCAGCACTTCTACGCGGAGGACCCGGCCAAGGCGGGCGTGCACACGGTGCCGCCGCGGACGTTGTACGTGGAGGAGGCGCGGGGCTTCCCTGTGCAGGACGCGCCCGCCCACGGCTTCTACAGAGAGGAGCCCCGCTTGTACACGCCGCGCAGCACCCCCGTCAAGGCGCTGTACGCAGAGGACGCCCGGACGTACCCGGCGCTCGGCTCCTCCGCCAGGGTCTTCTACGCCGAGGACTACGGGAAGTACCGGGAGCGGGAGCTGCTCACACGAACGTGCCCCCCTCCCCGCAGCGCGCAGCCCCTGCAGTTCGCCGACTGGTACTGCCCCGAGCGGAGCACGCTGCCCTACCAGAGCCTGCAGCTGTCGCGCTTTGCCCCGCAGCCGGCTGGTCGCGAGGCCATGCTCTCCTCCTGGCACGCCAGCTACAGCTCGAACCCGCCGCGGCTGGGCCGGGACAGCCAGCACTACTCCAAGTCCTGGGATAATATCCTGGCACCCGCGGCACGCAGGGAGGACGCCCTGCAGCGCGGGCGCAGCTACGAGAACCTGCTGGTCCAGGAGCAGCACCGTGCCTTATCCCCCGATGAGCGCCGGCAGCCAGTGGTGATCAACCTGTCGAGCTCGCCCAAGCGCTACGCCGCCCTGTCCCTGTCGGAGAGCTCCATCCTCGAGCGGGTGCACAGTGACAGCAGCCGTGGCCCCCTGGGCCGCTCGTGGTACGTCACGCCGGAGATCACCATCACTGACAACGACATCCGCGCCAACGGGATGGGCCGCAGTGAGCGGCGCTCGGCCAGCTGGGACGTGCTGGACGCAGGGCGGGAGCAGACACCGTGTGCTGCGCCCTACGCCCCGCAGCCCGTCCCCAAGGAGAGCGGCTCGGCACGGCAGCGCAGCCTGGAGCAGCTGGATGAGCTCATCACCGACCTCGTCATCGACTACAAGCCGGCACCGGGACACCGCGCGGGGGACAGGGACAGCCTGGCTGAGCAGCTCAAGAAGCTCCTGAGCAGCAGCGCCCCTGGACCGCCTCGGCGGGGCGAAGGAAGGAAGGTTCCCCCCGGCGTGCCTGAGAGCTTCCGGCCCACGAAGGAGCAGCCGGGACCCAGTTCCTTTGGCAGCACCCCGCGCCCGCAGCCCTCCCCACCGGCCAGCGGCACCTTCGAGAAGCCTCTGGAGAACTGCTCGCCCGACCTGAGCGCGGAGGAGGACGACATGATGATGTGCTCCAACGCCAAGTGCCGACGGACCGAGACCATGTTCAACGCCTGCCTCTACTTCAAGTCGTGCCACAGCTGCTACACGTATTACTGCTCCCGGCACTGCCGCCGCGAGGACTGGGACACGCACAAGGAGAGCTGCGTCTACGGCCGCGTGGGCAGCGTCTGCCGCCACGTGCTGCAGTTCTGCAGGGAGAACGCCGAGGTGCACAAGGCCTTCTCACGCATCGCCAAGGTGGGCTACCTGTCCCGCGGCCGCGGCGTGCTCTTCCTGGGCTTCCCCAACTCGGGTTCGGCCGAGAACTTCCTGCAGTTTGGGCTGGAGAGCCTGCTGATGTCCCCCACGTACCTGTCCCTGCGTGAGCTGGAGAGCTACTCCGACAACCTGGGGGAGTACGCCCGGGAGCTGCGGGAGACCGGCAAGCAGTACGACCCCGACGAATGTTTCCTCTTGAATGTAACCGTGGCCGTGGCCCAGAAAGTGCCGGAGAGGCCGTCTCCAAAGGTGCAGGTGCCGACGGTCAGGAAATACGCCAAGGTGGCCTTAGCCTCCTCCAGCCCCGAGAAGAAGATCCCCAAGAAGGAGCGGGACATGGAGACGCTGATCCTGACGCCGCCGCCGGGCACGGCCGACATCGACAAGGAGGGCGAGGAGGGCCGCAAGGCGCGGGAGGTTTGCTTCATCAACATCCAGCGGGAGCTGCGCATCCGCGGCGTCTTCCTGCGGCACGAGTTCCCGGCCGTCTACGAGCAGCTCTGCGACTTCGTGGAGAGCAACAAGCGCTTCACCCCCACCACCATCTACCCCATCGACAAAAGGACGGGCAAGCAGTTCATGTGCATGATTATGGCCGCCTCCGAGCCCCGCACGCTGGACTGGGTGGCCAGCCCCAACCTCCTGGATGACATCATGTGAACGCGGCACTCGGACCCCGGCAGCCCGGCCGTAGACGGGAGCTTGAGCGGCGGGACGGGCACCCCCTGCGGCCCGGGAGGAGGCCGAGGCGGGGGAAACCGGGGCCGCACCTGGAGCCGCCGGGTGCCGGAGCGCGGAGTCGGCAGCATCCCGCGGCTCTCCGCGTGCCGCACCGCAGCCGCCCGCACCCTGAGCGCGGCCGGGGCTCAGCGCGGAGCGTCCCCTGACCGACACACACGGACCGCCCGGCCGGGACCCGCGGAGCGCTGCTGGGCTACAGCGAGTGCCGCCCCGGGGCCGCAAGGCAGTGCGGGGCTACAAGGCAATGGGGGGTTACAAGGCAGTGCGGGGCTACAAGGCAGTGCGGGGCCACAAAGCAAGGCGGGGCCGGGTGGGAGCGCGCTCAGCGTACGGTCTCGGTGCCGCGCCGTGTCCGCAGCGGGACGCCGTGCGAGCCGCGGGCGCGGCGGGGCTGGGGGCGGGCGGGAACAGAGCAACGGAGCGGGGCCGGATCCCGGCCGGGTCCCACGTGCAGCGACGCCCCGCTCACGTCCCGCCGCCCCGCGGGGACAACCCGCAACCGGCCGCTCCGCCCGCACCGCACGTGGGCCGGAAGGGGCGGGGCCTGGCGCTGATTGGCCGCGCTGCGCCCCGGAAGGGGCGGGGCTTCGGTCGGGGCGGGAGCGATGGCGGCGTCGCTGCAGCGGGTGCCGGACGTGGAGATCGACGATGGCGGCGTGTTCAAGTACGTGCTGCTCCGCGTGCGGCCCCGCGCCGCCGCCGCCTCCGAGCCCGGCAAGGACGTGGTGCGCGGGCACGGCTGGGCCGAGTTCCACGGTGAGCGCCGCGCGGTGCGACGCGGTTCCCGTTGCTGGCGCCGTGCCGGGTCCCTCGAACCGGCGGAGCTGCGGGTCGGTGCGGCGGGTCCCTCGGACGCGGCGGGTTGGGGCCCAGCGCCGTCCCGGTGCCGCCTGACCCCGCGGCCATATCCCGCAGCCGACATCTACGACAGGGCGGCGGCCGAGCTGCAGCCGCAGGGATTCGAGTGCGAGTGTCTGGGCGGCGGCCGCATCTCCCACCAGAGCGGGGAGAAGAAGATCCACGTGTTCGGGTACTCGGTGGTGAGTGCCGCCCCGGGGCGCCCCGCGCTGCGCCGAGCCGCGGTTCGGACGCGCTGACCCGGCCTCGTTCTCCCGGGGCTCTGATGGCTCTGACCGGCCCAGCGGCTCCCTGAGCTCTTCTGCAGCTGGAAACCGCACCCGCCTCGCTCCTGAATTCCCTTCATTTGCAGGGCTTCGGGCGAGCAAACCACTCTGTGACCACGGAGAAGCTGAAAGCCAAGTACCCAGACTATGAGATCACCTGGGCAGATGAAGGCTACTGACCTGGCAGGGCAGCGGCACCAGCCCGGAGCTGGTGGGGTCGCTTCCAGCACTCACAACGTGGCAGCGGGGTCTCCGTGCTCACAGCACCCTGAGCTGCGCTTCTCCCTTGAACTCGCTGCGCTGATGAGCTTCCATCCTCGGGGGGAACTCGCCCGTCTCCGCTCTCACCACCTCCCACGTGCCGTGGACTCCTCCCGTCTCCCTGCCACAGAGCTGCAAAGCCCGCAGGCAAAGTCCTTAGCTGGGCGAAGCAGGTGGGTGCTCGGCTTCCCCTGTGGCAAGGATTTGTCCGTGTATATGTGAGAATTAAACACGTTGGGGAGTGCCGCTGGCTCTGCTTGGTTGTGTGTTAATGGCTCAGCTCCTTCCTGCACGTCTGCTGGGTTTGGTGTTTCCTTACAGTGGGAGCAAGTCTCCGGGCTTCCAGCTCTGCAGGCTTCTGTTGGAGGCAGTGCTTTGGAACGGACAGCAGAGAGCGTGTCAGGATTAGCCTTGGGAGCAGCTGAGTGAATGGTTTGGGCTGGACGGGATTAAGGATCACAGTTGTGACTCCCTGCTGTGGGCTGGGTGCAGCTCAGGCTGCCCAGGGGTCCGTCCTGCCTGGCCTTGGGCACTTCCAGGGGTGGAGCACCCACAGCTTCTCTGGGCCTCAGCGCCAGGGCCTCACTGCTCACAGGGTGAAGAATTCCTCGCATTTAGCCCAAATCTCTCTTTCAGTTCAGAGCACATACACAGAATCACAGAATTACCTTCTGCCCTGTCACTACACTCCCCAATAGAGTGTCCCCCTGAGGCAGCATCTTGCCACCTTCACTGGGGAGGGATCAAACCACCCCAAGGAGAGACAAGGCACAGAGCTCATGTCTGCGAGCAAGAAAAGTCGTCTGCCATAGAGATCCATAGCGTTGCAGCACTGTGCCCTGGAAGAGCAGCTCAGGCCTTGACTCCCTGCTGATGTCAGGAGTCCCATTCCCTGAATCCAAACAGATATCAGACATCAAACCCAGGGTGGTGAGAGAAGTGCTGTGGATCAGCGGGGTCAGCCCCACAGGGGAAGCTCTGCCCTGGGGTGTGATGCCCCCTGGGGTGGCACATGGGGTGCCCCAGCCAGAGTGATTCCTCTGTGGGAGGGCACAGGGTTCCTCACCTCCACGTGTCCCCTCTCACACTCGGGAGTCAGGCCCCATCTTTTACTACACCTGTTGCAATCACTGCGCAGCAGCACAGATAACAGGGGCTGAAGTCCAGAGCGGGTCCTGGGGAGCAGATTCCAGCCTGGGGCTTGTGGCTTCCCCCGGCTGCTGCCTCTCTCGACTCCCTTCTGCCCTCTCACATCTCTTCTGCCTGTGATGTCGGGACTCGTGTTCCTCCTGGCCCTGCTGCTGCTGGGTGAGTTGTTTCCCATGCTGGGGCTATGTCTTGGGTTTTGCTGGGGGGTGAGAGGGGCTATATATGTATATACTACAGGGCCTACCCGTGCCTGCCCCACTGGGAGCTTCCTGTACCTCACAGCACTGTGGAAGCTTTTCCAGCTTGGGGGGCAGAAAATTGTGCCCTCAACCAGGTCTCTTCTTGTGCAGACACAAAGGGGATTCCCTGGGGTGAGTGTGCTGGAAATACCAGGGGCAGTCCCTGTCAGGCTGGGCAGCACCAATGGCTTTGCTCAGCATGGGGGAGAAATACACAAAATACCAGTTCTTCCCTAGATGGTGGCTGGGGCTTGGACCAGGGGTGAGATTTAATGGGGTGAGAGTGGCAGGGTTGGTGCCATTGCCCTGGTGGCCTCTGGTGCTGAGTGCCTGTGGTGGGAGCTGCAAATCCATGAGGGCAGGAAAGGGGCAGGACCCCAGGCCTGCAGGATTTGGCCTTACTCCAGGCCCTACCCTGGCTACCAGCCCATTGGGTAGAGGTGGAGGTCCTGTCTAAGGGGTGATGCTGCTGAGATCCCAGTGCTCCCCCATGCAGGGTCCCAAGTGGGGTTGCACAGATGCATGAATGCATGTACCCTCTGTCATGCATGGTGGCCCCTTGCCCAGCACCTCTATGGGGTTTTCAGCTCCTTCCTCTCTCTGGCAGCCAGGGCCGTCCCCTCCTGCAGGGCTGCTGCTGTCAACAGCTGTGTCAGTGAGGCTGAGCACCGCTGTGACTTCGTGTGCCATTGCGGCGACTGCTCCGATGAGAACCAGTGCGGTGGGTGCCCGTGAGCAGGTGATGGAGTGGGGGCAGCGCAGCTCCCCAGGCTGACCCAGCTGTGCCCTGACCTCTTCCCCCCACCCCAGGGTACCTGGGGACCTCATCCGTGCTCGGCTCCCCCTTTACCTGCGATTTCGAGGACGATGGCTGTGGCTGGCGGGATGTGAGCACTTCCACCTACAGATGGGTGCGGGGCCGGGCCAGCCTGGACTCGTGGGGCACGGGGCCAAACTCAGACCACACGGTGGGCACAGACCGGGGTAAGCAGGGGCTGCATTGTCGGCTCCCACTCCTCTGGTCCAGGGTGCTTTGAGAGCACTGAATCTCCTGTCCTGGCAGGGTGCTGGAGCAGAGCGTGCAGGAGCAGTGCTGGCTGCAGTGCCGGTGCCGCTGCATGGGTGCAGCTCCCGCTCTGCTCTGCCCTTCCCAGGGTGGTTCATGGTGACAGTGTCCCCACCGACAAAGGCCACAGCCACGGCCTGGCTCCAGTCACCAGTCATGCAGGAGGCGACCGCCACGTGTGAGATTTGGGCTTCGTACCACCTCTCGGGAAGCAGTGAGTGCACCCAGGATACTGCAGTGGGTACCAGGGCAAGGAGGCAACCATGGGGGCGATGGGGAGGGACAGAACGCCTCAAAATAGGTCTCTGCCATCTCGCTCACCTTTTCCATGCCCTATACATGGAGGTGGCAGGACCTGAGTGCCCCCACCCTGCTCCAAGTCACCCCAATGCACAGACCTGTGTCAGTGCCCATTGTGGGTTCTCTGCAGGGCTCAACCAAACCGAATGCCCCGTGTTGCGCCTGACTGTGGCATTTGGGAACACAGTGGTGGAGCTGTGGCGGAGCCCTGAGCGCAGCGCTGAGGGCTGGCACCAGCTGGTGGCGTACCCCGGCCGGATCAAGGGGCAGTTCCAGGTGAGATGGGGATGCTGGGCTGCACCGGGAGCAGTGGCTGTCAGGGAGACTCACCCATCCTTCACCTCTCACTGCAGCTCACCTTCGCCCTGACACAGCCGCCCACTTGCAGGGCAGTGCTGGCCCTTGATGACATTGTCTTCAGGAACTGCGGCTTGCCGGGTGAGTGCTGTGGCTGCTGGGATGCTGCTGGGACCCCAGGGAAGTGATCAGCCCTGGTGTTCTGTGCAAGATCTCCCACCACCCGTGGTGCCATGGGGACAACTGTCCCAGCCAGGGTGCACAGTGGGCAGAGAGAGACCATCCCTTGGGTGGGGGGAGCAGCCCGGGGGATAGAGTGGGGAGCCTGGCACAGAGTGGTGCTGACTCTGTGTCCTGCAACCCAGTGGCTGAGCAGCAGAGCTGTGGGGTGGAGGAGAGCAGCTGCAACAGAGGATCTTGCCTGGCCCTGGGCCGCTTCTGTGATGGCACCGATGACTGTGGGGATGGCTCCGACGAAGATGCAGAACAGTGCCGTGAGCATCTCCAGCCCTGGGGCCAGGGGAAACAGAAGGGCAGAGGGTCTGAGCCCATGGGACCATGGGGTGGCACGTGGTTGACATGAGTGATCCCAGCTCTGTCCCAGAGCTTTGCAGCTGCAGGGAGGAAAACACCCAGTGGGTTTTGCACAGCCTGTTGTGCAGCCCCTTGCCTGGGGAGGGCTGACCTTCATCCATGTGTCACTGCTCTCATTGCCCCACAGGGCTCTTCACCTTCTGCTCCTTCGAGGAAGGTCTTTGCAGCTGGAAAGTGGAGGCTGGGCAGCTGGAATGGGGAAGGAACACAAGCATGGGCCTGGGGACCACCTCTGGTGTTCCCACTCGGGATCACAGCACCAACAGCGCTACAGGTGTGTGCTTGCAGTGGGTCCCCATGCCTCCCACCATCCTGATTCCTCCCGCTTTTGTGCCCGCATGCCCAGCCCTGCTTAGAGCCATCTTGGTGTCTCCTCAGGCTATTTCCTCCACACCATCGCTGGGGGGGCTGGCAGCGTGGCCAGGCTGAGCAGCCCCACTTTCCAGGCCACCAACTCCTGCTCCGTGAGTCACTATGGTCACTTGTGTGCAGCGCAGGGGGGAGCAGCCCCACGGGCATGGTGGTGGTAAAGGACAGGATCCCAGTTTGCAGGGATCCCTGCATGGGGTCAGGGCTGCCATGGCTCTTTACCTGGGGAGGACGGTGGGTCTAGGGGTGGTTGGTGGCATCTCCAGTACCTGGTGGGAGCACTGACCTTCTCCAGCTCCATGGGTGAGCACTTCAAGGGACGTGGGGGCTTTGTGCCCCTGCTCAGCCCTCACTGCCACTGCCATCTTCCCAGCTCGTGCTGTACTGCCATCTCCATGGCTTGGCCACCAGCAGCCTCAGAATCTCCTATGTGATCAACTCCACTGAGCACGTGGTGAGAGAGCGGACAGGGGACACAGGCAGCTGCTGGGTCCGTGAGCGAGTGAACTTCAACCTGACAGAGAGCTTCAAGGTGAGCTGGGGCTGTGCTGGGTGAGTGGGTACCCACTGCCCCTCTGCAACCGGGGACCTGGTGGTGGCACTGCCCTGGCCCCAAAGCCTGCCCCTATGGCAGCCTCCACCAGCACTGCCACAAGGGGCTCCCCCAGACCATGTCTCTGGTCTGTGCATCCCCAGTGTGCTCTCATGGGACCAGCAATAAGGGTTGGACTGGGAACCTGAGGCCAGTGCGGAGCCTCCTGGTGTGTCCCCACATCCCCCATTTGCAGATCTGCACAGAGACCAGAAACCACCCTGCTGGAGTGGGGAGCCGTCCTCACACACACCGTGTCACCCCACAACTTCCCCCAGCCCATCTGCCCTCCACTATGGCCACCCACCCACCCAATGCCTCCCAGCCATGAAGGGCACCCATGTTGGCACCCCAACAGCACCCAGTGGCACGCTGGGCAGCCACAGGACATGAGATATGCACAAGGGCAGCACCACTGCCCCAAACCCAAACTGCTTGCAGCCTCAACATCGCCCTAATCCCCACACAGACCCTTCCCCAGGGCGTGCTGACCATCACCGCGGCGCTTCCCTGCAGGTGCTGATCACGGGTGAGGTGGGCAATGGGGGCACTGTGGCTGTGGATGACCTGATCCTGTCTCCGGGCTGTGTGCCGCATCAGGGTGAGCTGAGGCGAGGGGCACATGGTGGGGCCACGGCTGGAAAGGCAGTGCTAGGGTGATGCCTGGAGCCGGGCTTGGCTGCAGAACCTGCCAGCACCACACCCCAGTGCGGGGCTTTTGCCATCAGAGCCAGCTCCCGTGGCACTGCCGGGCCAGGCCCGTGCCAGCCCCTGCATGGCCGAGGAGTTCTCCTGCGATGACGGGAGCTGTGTCAGCGCTGAGCGGGCCTGTGACTTCGCCAAGACGTGCACTGATGGCTCCGATGAGAACCACTGTGGTGAGAGCCAGCGCTGGATGTGGGGCACCTGGCTCACCCTGCCTGCAGCCCCCGCAGTGCAGGGGGTCCCGGGAGCACCATGCCACGGCTGTACTGAGCTATGGGTGTTGCAGGAGCCACTACGTTTGAGGAAGGGGCCGGGGGTTGGCACGACACCAGCGTGGGCCAACTGCGCTGGGCTGTGCAGAGGGCAACCGAGTCCACGGCCCTCGCGGGAGCAGGTGAGTACGTTCCCACCACCCAGACTGTGCTCCTTGGTCCCCGGGACTGCAGGCACAGAGACTGCTCCTGCTTGGGAAAGGGACATCCCCATGGGAGAGCTAAGGGTGACGGGAGCAGGGTGCTTCTCCCAGGGATGCTGTGTGGCTCTGCCCACACCTGTCAGGCTGTTTCCTTGCCCAGGGGCTTTCTTGGCCCTTCAGAGAGGAGAAGGACAAATGGTGGCTCCCGCCAAAGCCAGCACACCTCTGCTGGGTCCCTCCGGCCTGGCCTGCACCATGGAGATGAGCTACCGCCTGCACAGCGGCCCCCAAGGTATCCCAGCCTGTCTGAGCCCTGCCAGCCCTGTGGCTGCAGGCTGGGTGGCACTGGGAAGTGCTGCCCGTGTCCCCAGCACGTCTCTCATGCCCAGGTTTCCTCGCTGTTGCTGTCACGGAGCGTTCCACGGACACGACGCACCTGGCCTGGCACACACGGGGACACGGCAGCACGGCCTGGGAGCGCGTCCACGTCCCGCTGGGGGAGAGGACCCGACCCTTCCAGGTATGGCCGAGGGGTGGCCTGGCTGGGTGCAGGGCCGTGGCCCCCAGGACTCACCACCCCCACCCCCAGGTGGAGCTGCTGGGGATGGCAGAGCTGCAGGACCCAGCAGACATCGCCATCGACAATGTGACCTTCGTGCAGTGCGACCCTGACGTGGAGCCCCCGGGGGCTGCGGGTGTGTGGGGGCACGTGGGTGTCTTGAGCTGCAGGGTTTGCCCTGCGCCCCCAGTGTCCCCACAGCTGGGCTCTGGGGCAGGCTGAGCACACCGTCTGCACCGACACTCAGTGCTGCCTCGAGCGGGTGGCAGGGAGATGTGTCGGGTGCCTTATTCTGCACCACCCTCACCATGGCCGCCTCTCCCCGGGCAGAGCTGTCCTGCAACTTCGAGTTGGATCTGTGCGGCTGGTACCAGGACCGGGGCAGTGACTTCCAGTGGGTCCGCAGCACAGGGCAGGGCTCCGACCACACCACTGGGTCAGGTAAGGGCCTGGCTCCTCTTGTGCCACTCTGGGCAGCTGGAGTGGCCCCACTGCCCCAATTCCTCGGGTGGGATGTGCCCTGTGCTGTCAGCAGCTCTGGGAGCGAGGGGGGTGAGCTCAGCTGGGCAGCACAGGGGCAAGCAGTTCCTGTGCTGGGGACGTGGCAAGGAGAGAAGGATGGGTGGGCGCAGCTTGGTTGTTCCCGATGCTCAGGATACTTCCTGGCCGTGGACCCCTCGGCGCCGTGGAGCCGCGGGCAGCGTGCACAGCTCATCACCTACAGCCAGGAGCCGGCTGCTGCCCCGCGCTGTCTCGCCTTCTGGTACCGCCTGGCCGGCCCGCAGATCGGTACGCGGCCCTCCATCCTCACCGGCAGCCCTGGACTCCGTGGTTCCATAACAAGGCTGGATGCGACGCTGCTTCCCTCCTCGCAGGCACTCTGAGCCTCAAGCTGCAGCTGCAAGGAGCGGAGGAGACGGTGCTGTGGACGCAGCGGGGCAGCCAGGGCAGCGTGTGGCACCGCGGGCTGGCGACGCTCCCTGCCACGGGGCAGCGCTACCGGGTGAGCAAAGGGCTGCGCCGGGCCGGGTCTCTGTGCCGGGGGGGCTCAGGCCGGGCTGCTCTGAAGCTGCTGTCTGTGCCGGCGGCAGCTGGCATTCGAGGCGCTGCGGGACGGCTTTGTGGGTGACATGGCGCTGGACGACGTGGCGCTGACGGCGGGTGCCTGCGGAGCCGAGCCCTCCTGCTCCTTTGAGGCAGGCGCCTGCGGGCTGGCGGGCGGTGGGCAGTGGAGGTGGCAGGGCGGCGGCACCAGCATCACCAGCGGCCCCACGGCCGATCACACCACCGGCACTACCACAGGTACCGGGGCTCTGAGCGCGCTGTGCCTGCCCTACCCACATGGCTGCAGCGCTCAGCCCGCAACCCCAGCTGCATGGGGGCTGCCCAGTCAATGGGGCAGTCACAGCACGGGGGCTTTTTCCTTCCAGGACATTACATGGTGGTGGACACCAGCCAGCACTCGCTGCCCGTGGGGCACGTGGCCACGCTCAGCTCTGCACCGTACCGGCGCTCTGTGCCTGCCCAGTGCCTGGCTTTCTGGTACCAGCTGAGTGCCGCAGCCCCAGGTGAGCCTCACATGCTCTGAGCCATGGCCCCCACTCAGCACAGGCTGGGTGCCGTGGGACAAGTGCTGCCCTGTGCCATGGACGTGCAGCACAGCACCATTCAGCATCACCCTGCCCTGGGCAGGGACTCTCTGCGTCCTTGTGGAGGAGAATGGTGAGCGGAGGAAGCTGCTCAGCATCAGCACGATGGAGGGTGATAGCTGGCACCGTGGGCATGTCACTGTTAGAGCAGACACAGACTGGAAGGTGAGGGAAGAACCCAGGCAGCTCCTGGTGGGATGGAGACTGCAGGAGGGGCCGTGCTGACAATGGATGTCCCCCCTTCCCACATGGCTGCCAGCCTCGGTGTGCTCTCCCCGCAGGTGGTGTTTGAGGCAGTGGGAGCTGGGAGCGAGCACAGCTACATGGCGCTGGATGACCTGCACGTGTCAGATGGAGCCTGTCCTGAGCCAGGTGGGAGCTTGTGTGCTGGGCACCCCGTGGGGACACGTGGCAACAGGGACGGAGACGCCCTTCTATCCACCACCAGCGGCACGTGCGTCTTAAGCTGTGTTTCCACCCAGCATCCTGTGACTTTGAGTGGGACGTGTGCGGATGGAGCAGCCCCTCAGATGAGCGCCTGCACGGCTTCGCCTGGGGCTGGAAGAGCGGCATCCCCCTGGCCAAGTACCCCGGCCCTGAGCAGGACCACACGCTGGGCACAGAGGATGGTAGGAGAAGCTCAGGGAGCCGCGGTGTGGTTTGGAGGGAGAAGCAGGAGCTGTGGAGGGATGGGGTTACCCAGGAATGTCCCCTCTGCTGTGTCCCAGGCCTAAAAGGGCCAGGACACAGATCGGTGCCTGTGTCAGCTCTGTCCCAACGCCAGGTATGGGCTGGTACAAACAGGACAGACCCCATGAGGGCTGTTGCCCCCCAGGCACTATCATGGCCCCGCTTTGAGCCCCAGCCCGGCACACACTGTGCCAGCTGGCTGTATGGCAGCCCACAGCCTGCGCCCAAAGGCAGTGAGGAGCAGGGAGGGCTGTGGGACGGAGGCCGCCTGCATGCCATCCTGCCCCTCCAGGTCACTACGTGTACTTTGATACCCGCGTGCTGGGCGCTGGGGGAACCACGGCCCGGCTGGAGAGCCAGCACCTCCCCGCCACCACTGCCGGCTGCCTGCACTTCTGGTACCACATGGACATCCCGGAGCACCTCTGTGAGAGCGGCCCCAGGGGGTGGGCGAGGGCGGGTGCTGCCCCTGGGGGGGAGCTTCAGCCTGCAGCAGGAGCCAGGGTACAGCTGGGGGCTGTGGGGGGCAGCCTGGCACAGCCTTGGCAGGGCAGCTGGGGTTCTACCAGGCACTGCAGTTCCAGGCAGGGCCTGGCTGCTCCCGTGGGCTCCGAGCTGCTGCTGATACAGGGACGGCTGTTCTCTTGTGCTGCAGCAGGTGGGGAGCTGCAGGTGAAGCTGCAGAGCGCAGCGGGGCAGCGCACAGTATGGAGCATCGCAGGACAGCGGAGCCAAGGCTGGCAAGGCAGCAGGGTGTCTCTGGAGAGTCCCAGCGAGTTCCAGGTGAGCGGGTGCCCTCCTGGGATGCTGGGTGCCCTCCCTGCACACCGAGCCCAGCACTGCACCTTCCAACACAGATTGTCTTTGAGATCACCTCGCGGATGTGGCCGATGGAGGGGACCGTGGCGCTGGATGATATTGAGTACAGTGCCACTGCAGGCTGTGACTCCAACCCCGAGGCACCAGGGAAAGGTGTGGGTCATCCCCAACAACAGTATCACACATTCTTTGTGACCGTGGTCCCTGCAAACCTGGCAGCATCTTTCTTCCTCTGTAGTGAAGTCTTCCAGTACCTTCGTGGCAGAAGTGGTGCTGGGGCTGCTGCTGGCTGTCATTGTGCTGGCGCTGGCAGCAGCTGGTGGCCGGTACTGGCTGAAGAGGAGAGCGCAGAGCAGCGGGATGGCCGTGGACAGCAGCACTGCGCAGGGCTTCGACAACATCACTTTTCGAGACGTAAGCAGCAGCCCTGGTGTGCTGGGGGATGTGCAGGACGCTCCTGTTGGCTCAGCTGCCCCCAGCAGCACCACAACAATGCTTTCTAAAAGCTCAGCAAATCCCAGAAGGCACCCAGTGGGCTCACGACTTGCCAACATGTCAGAGGGGGGCAAAGGGCTCTGCCCCTTATCTGAGCGCTGGCAAATGAGTGACTCCAGGGCTGCGGGACTGACCTGGATACTTAGCTGCTATGATCAGGCATTTGCTCCAGAAACAGCTGAGGCTGCGCTCCTCCTCCCCAGAGCCCTGCTGGGGAGCGGGCTGTGCAAACATTGTTCCTTCTCCAGCCAGCATCTTCAAACCTGCAGAGGCAGCTGAAACCACATTCAGTTTCCTTTGAGGGGGTTGTGCCACACAGCCCCCAGCAGAGCCATCAACTGCAGCTGTGCTGCAGCTGATCCCAAAGGATGGAGCCCTCCCGGCCTCACAGTGCAGCATGGCTGCTAGGGCCCCCCTGTGCCGGCACATGGCTCATCCCCCCCCAGAACCTTATGTTTCCTATCAGACTATGCTTACCGCAACCAACTCATGCTGACCCTTCTTTACAGGACAAGGTCATTATAGCACAAGTACCAAAAGAGCGGGACGAAGACTGAACGAAGCCAGCACCACCCTCCTCACGCCCACGAGGTGTGCCCAGGGCAGAGTGTCCCTCCTGCAGCACCTCACACTCCATCCAGCCCACAGCTGCAGCCCCACGGCGCGCTCACCACCCCGCATCTCGCTCTGCAGAGCTGCAGCAGGCAGCGGCCCCGGGGGCACAGTGCGGCCGTTTCCACCACTACCTCCACAGCCCTGGAAACAGCACTGCTCTATTTTGTAACATGAACTTTCTGCACCACATGGGGATGGTGTGATGTGTCCGTGCACTGACACTCGGGGAGCAGGGCCTTCTTGCAGAGCTGCCCTCCCAGACGAGCAGGGTTCTGCTGGCCGCCCACTGCTCAGGTGGAAGGGTCTCCCAGGATTCATCCCCAGGGAGCAACCTAGCAGCTCCCAGAGCACAGGAGAGCCTGAGCAGCCAGGCAGGACTGCGTGGGGCTGGGGAGGGTGGCAGTGGTGGGACAAGAAGCACCACGCAGAACAGCTGCTGGCAGCCAACAGCCCCAGCCCAGCCACACAGCACAGCCTACACGTGTTTCAAGGACTCTTCAGACTTCACGTCTCAATTTCACTGGGAAATGAAAAACTCTCCCAAGCACGGGCTGGGGCTCAGGGCCACATCACCCACTGCCGCAGCCAGGCCCTGGCACACTCTTAAGCCCAGGACCACACATTTTTCCCCCACAGCATTCAAAACAATTTCATGCCCTTGGCCAGCCTGCAGTATAACTGCAACAGCAGACAAACCAGTTCAGCCTCTGTGGAGGCAAATGGCTCATTAACAAGACTGCTCTCCTGAAACTTCCACAGCTCGGCTGAAGGGAACACAGCATGCCACTGTTGAGGTTTGCAGCATAAGCCTGCTTATCCCCTTATCCTGCTGCAGCCAACTCTCCCTTCAGCTCTGTTCCACTTAGGATAGGCCACACAGTCACATCAATCACAGGTATTAAAGCTCCATCACTGCTCCCACTCTGGCAGTGCACAAAGAGGTTAAGGACATAAGGAAGGCTCTGGCTTCACATCAGTGCCCCACTGTCTCTGCATCAGCCTTGGTTTGTACAATGCCAAAGACTCTACACACCTCCGCACAGGATAAAAACAGAGTATTGATTTCATCTCTGGGCTGTAAGCCAAAGCTGCAGTGCTCATAGGCAGAGGAAGCAGCAGAGCAGTGAAGATGCTGTGACAACACCAGCTGTTACCCTGCACGCTTCAGGTAAATCCGTAATGCTCCCAGAAGAGTGAGGGTGCTAACAGCCCCAGTGACACCCAACCACCAAAACGTACAGCCAGCTGGTAAACGTGAATAACCACCCTGTGCAACTGAAGGGTATCAAACTTTATTATAGATCTCTTTAAAACAGGCTGGAAGGAACAAAAATGTCATTGCAACGCATTGAAATGAGTCATCATTTCAAATGCAGCCACTGATCAAACCCCAACTCTCCCAAGTTATTTATAATATATCTCAGCCTTCCCCAAAATCTCTCCAATCAAGTGATCACATTTCAGACAGCCCCAACCATCTTAACATTAGCTGCTTCTAAACACCAAGACTCACATGTTTGCTGGCAAATTAGATGCAGTATTTTTTTTTGGGGGGGGAAGGTTTAGTTCATCAATCTCTGGAAAGGAGGAAGGAAAAAACAAAATCAGGACAATCGCTTCTTTAAAGTTGCCTTTTTACAGCAGGTACAGATTCTGCAGATTTCCCACACAGATCAAGTCTGAAACCCTCTTGTTCAGCTTGGCAATATGAAGAGACATTCCGGTGGTTGAGGAGAACCAGCCAGACGAGATCAGTCTAAGCAAACTGATTTCGAGGCTTTGTTGTCATTTCCCTTTGGGGCCAGTTTCGAGCGGCTTTCCAATATCCTTGCCACGCAGTTTAAGGCCTGGAGTAAGACAAAGGAAACGACCATCAGCTGTTGTGCACTCTGTCATTCACAGCTTTAACATCTTTGCTATAAAGGAGAGAGCATCCAGAACAGAAGGCATCAGACCTTCAGACAACACAGCATATCATGGATTTTTAGAGGGGCCGTATACAGAGTGTGCCAAGGGCTCATGTACACATAATACTGGAGAGCAAAGGAGAATAAGAGCATTCTTGTTTCCATCAGCAGATACAGGCTTTTTATCAGCACGCAGCTTAATGACATCACAGCCTCAATAACCCACAGCCAGGAACAGCTGCTGACACGGAAGTATGAATAATTTAAAAGCGCTGCTTAGACACCGCAGCGCTGTTTGTGAACTCTGCTTTCTCCACTTACCAATGGCTCTTTCAATCTTGCCCATAACCTGGTTGTTGGGGATTGCTCTTCCTGATTCGTAGTCAGCAATGACTTGTGGTTTTTCATTGATTTTCTAAAAAGAGACGATATGCCTCAAACATTGGCTCCATACAAAGTAAACGCTCAGAACCGAACTCCCAGTACTCACACAGATAAGTAACAGTCTCTAACTATGACACAGGATAATTAGATTAGGATCGGAGGACACAGCGCCTACTTCTGGGCTGGCAGTGTGGTCAGCCGATCACCTCCCTCCACAGACCAGGTGTCACAGTGATAGTGACACATCCTGGACAGACTTCTCTTAGCATCCCAGGAGGAATGCCACCAAGCAATGAGCTGCTGAACACACTACCAGGCACAGACAGTACAAAAAAACTCACTGATGGCAAGAGGAGCAGGGAGAAGCCTCCAGCTCATCGGCAGTGACACTGCCTGGGTTCTAAGCAAATGTCCAAAGGCTGCAGGAATAATCCCCTAAGTCTACACAACTAATTCTCCTGGAGATTAGACATCAGCGATGCCGCATTCACCAAACTTCTTGTTCATAACACCCGTATGGAAACAGGAGAAAAGTCTGACTTCAGCTGCCACGAGGTGCCTGTATCCATCTCCAGACAGTGAGAGCAGAGTCTGGAGGGCAATACTCACCGTGGCCAAGTCCTTCTGTGTCATGCCCTTGCTCTGCCGACCCTGCTGGATTACTTTGCCCACCTCCAGGGGAACTCTGTCATGGTGCAGCTCTTCTGTCTCTCGGTCGAGCTTGGCTGTGTTCTTTGTGATGAAGTGTTGTTTGTTTTGGCCTGCTGCCCCTATCATTCAAAGCAAGAACAAAAAAACACAAGAACAAACCAAGCAAAGCTCAGAGCAGCACCAAGAAGCATCAAAGCAGTTTTCCTAAACTCTCAGCTGCCCAGAATCCCACGGGGCTTTCAAGGGTTCATGCCAACATCAGCAGTGACCTCAACAGGATCCTGCCTGCTGGAGGTCGGGGAATGTGTTATCTCAGCCCTGTTCAATGCTGACAGCTGAACAGTCATTCCAGGTCCCCTGTTCTCTTTGCTGCACATCTGAGCGTCACTGTACACATGCAAGTGTTTGCTGTTACTTGGGGATTTAATATTCCAATTTCATTCCACGTGTGCATGTTTTTGCTACAGCACAGGGGGATTTCACATTCGAGTTTAGCCTTGTTTGCTTACTTACAAGGCTGCTCCCACCCCAGTTTCTGACGCCATTGAGAAGTAAGCAGTAACACTGCACAGCTTTACTGCACAGCTTTACTGGAAGGCAGCAGGTCAGAAATCCGCGATTCGCTGTTTCTTGTTTGTTCCAGTCTGAATCCCTTCTCTAACGTCAGTCTGACACTCAGTGCCCTGCAAGAGCTGCCGGGCGGCCCCGCCTGCACAGCACCGCGGGCAGAGCCCCGGAATGGGCACCAGCCGGGAAATGCCCGGCAGGAAGCGGGGCGGACACGGAACTTGCTCGGCGTCCGCGATCCACCGGAGAACGGCCGGGAGCCTCGCGCCGCCCACCCGCCGCCCGCCCGCTGGATGCCGTGCCGCGCCGTACTCACACTTCTTGGAGGTCTCCACGTCCTCGCCCCGCCGCTGCGCCGCCAGCACCGCCTGCGGGACCGAACGGCCGCGTCAGCCGTTGCCGGGCGGGAGCCGCTCCGTGCAGCCGAGGCCCGGCCCCACCCCGGGCCTTGCGTCAGCCGAGCGGCGGCACCCCCCGGGCTCGGCCGCGCTCCCCTCCTCGCCTCGGCCCCGGCCGGGCCGCCCCGCCCCCGCCCCGCTGACCTGCTTGGACTTGGCCTGGGCCGCGCTGGGGCCCTTCTTGCGCAGCACCGTCACCGTGTCCCAGTCGCTCTCCGCCATGATGCCGCCGCTGTTCGCCCCGCCCCCGCCTCGGTGCCGCGCCCGCCGTTCCGGCGCCGCCGCCCGTTGATTGGACGCTGGGCGGGCCTCGCCGCCCTCTCGCCGGCCGCCTCGCTCTCCGATAGGTTTGTGCTCACGCCCGTCAGGAAAGGCGGCCTCTCCGGGACGGGAGGCGGGACTACGGGCTGCCCGCTGGACTTTGGCAGAACGCGGAACTCCTTGGCAGGTGTGACGTACTGCCTCCCCATAGGGGCAGCGCGCTGACAATCAACCTGCCTCCGGCTCTCATTGGCCAGCGCGCAAGGCTCGCTGGAGGCGGGCGCGCACACACCTTTGCGTTTTGATAGGCTGCTGTAACTGCCAATGACTCCGCGCCGAGACGTGATTGGTCTAAAGCGCGGGGCTGTCAAGATCGCCGACCAATAGCCCAGCTGGACGGAACGGCGTTCTGGCGCGTTGAGGCGCTGCGGCGGGCGGCCGTTCCCGGCGGCGTTGGGTGCCGTTGGATCCCGTTGGGTGCCGTTGGATCCCTTTGGGTCCCGCCCGCAGCCCGTTATCTCGGTGCCGTCTGTGGCGGCTGCCGCCCTCGTCGCTTCGTCCGGCTCCACGCGTCGCTCAGGGCTCGCAGCGGGTCTCGGTTGCGCTGCGCGTCCCGTGCCGGGCGGCAGAGCGGGCTGCCGCGGTGATGCCAGCGGGTCCCGCCGGGCCGCCCGTCCGATCCGCGCTGTCCCTCCAGGGCGGCGCTCTGGCCTCCGTCGGATCCCCCGTAGCGCCCGCTATCCCGTATCCTGTCCGCTGTCCCGCAGCTCCCACCTGTCCCGGCGCCCCCCGCGCCGCCCGCGGGCGCTGAGGACTCGGTCCGGTACCGGCGGGAACCGGCAGCGCGTCCCGCCCGGCCGCCGGGACTTCCCGGCCCTGATCGAATCCCCCGCGGGGCCGGACGAGCCCCGCCATCCCGCCTGCAGGGCCGGCACGTCCCCGCTGCTCCCGGCTCTGCGCCTTCGGGTCGGCCGCAGCTTCGTGCGGGGCAGGACGGCACCGGCAGCTCGCGGGCAGCGCCGTGGGGAGGGGGCTGCAGGGCTGCGGGGCGGCTGCTGCGTGAGTCCGGCAGCGCCGAGTTCCCCGCAGAAAAGCACCTCGGCGTGACCTCACCGCCACGTGGCCGCATCGCGTGGTTCCCCGTCGCCTCCCGTGGCACAAAACCTGCCCGGCCGCCGCCTCGGTCGGTTCGGGAACCCGCGGCTGCGAGCGGCGGCCATGGCGCTGTGCGTGCAGGTGGGGGCCGCGCTCACTGCCGGGCCTTACCTGGGAGGCCGGAGCTGAGTTAAGGGGCAGCGGGGGGGGGCGGGGCTGACCCGGGAGGGTCCTGGGGACGCGTGGGGGCTCCGGGGCGGTGCTGGATGCCGCCGTACGGGGGGACCCGAGCCCGGTCCTGGTGCGGTGCTGCCCGGACCCGGGGGACGGCGCCGAGAACGTGGGATGCAGGTGTGGGTGGGTGGAGGGATGATGGGGGGATGATGGGGCCAGGGCTGGGTGCCGCGGGGGGCACTGAGGGCAGCGCGGGGGGTGATTTCGGCGGGGGGGGCGGGGGGTCTCTCTGGGTGTGGCCGTGCCGGGTGTGGCCGCCCCGCCCCGCCCTCAGCCGCCCGCCGTTCCGTTCCGTCCCGTTCCGTCCCGCCGTTCCGTTTCGTTCCGTTCCGTCCCGTTCCGGGCGGTGGCGCAGTGCGGGGCGGGCTGCGCTCCACGTGTCCGGCGGGCGGGGCCTGCGCGCGTTTCCGGTGCGGAGCGCGGACGGACGGACCGGTGAGTTGCGGCGCTGCCGCCGGGCTGCCCGCGGGGGAGCGGCGGGGGCTCGGGGCGGGGCGGGGCTCGGCGAGGCGGTCCGCCGGCTCCGACGGGCTCTGCCCCGTGGGGACGCGCTCCGCCCCCCCCGCCCGGCCCCGCCGCCTCGGAGATCGCGGTCGCCCTCGAGCGGCCGGGCCGCGGGGCCGGGGCGGCGTCTTCGGGTCATCCCTGCAGCTGCCGGGTCCGCCTGGGGCTCCCGGCCGCGGCGGAGGCGGCGTTCCACGCGCGGGGCTGCGGGCGCCGAGCCGGGCCGAGGCCGTTCCGTGCCTCGCGTGCCGGTTTGCCGGTGCTGCCCGCGCCCCGTGATAGGCGGTGCCGGCCGCCAGGTAAAACCAAACACGGACCGTGTCTTTATTTCCAGGCTCTGGGTGTACAGCCGGGATTTTTTGTTCCCATGGCAGCAGCAAATTCGACTCCTCCCGGCTCTCTGGACCTGAACCAGCCCGGGTTTGCGAAGGAGATCCTGGGCACTAAGCTGGAGGTGAAGTACCTCTGCTCCGACTGCAGGAACATACTGAGGCGGCCCTTCCAGGCTCAGTGCGGGCATCGCTACTGCTCCTATTGCTTGAAGAAAATCATAAGGTAACTCTCGTGCCTTCGCCCTTAAAACAAAGACTTAGAAGTAAGTGGAAGAGATGAAGGGGCTGCAGGGCTGTTGTGCTGCCTGAGGGAAGGAGCGCTGTGAGGTTCAGCATCGGGGCTGTGTGGTGTCCGATGTGCTTCATTCCTCTGCGGCTTCCCTCAGTTTGCTCCTGGACTGACGGGTGCCTCTTATCCCTGATGGTGGGGCAGCTCAGAGGCGTTCGCTTTGGTTCCCTCAAAGGAGCAATTAGAAGAAGAGTGACTCACGAATAAAAAGCCCCTAATTGCAGAAATGGGTGTCCAGACTGCACCTGAGCAAAGGCTCTGCAGATGGAAGGATAAGAGAATCCTCTCATTGTGTTATTAGGAACCAGTCGTACCATAAATTGGGTGTTTGATTGTTGGTTTTGTGTCTGCTAGTTCTGGACCCCAAAAGTGTGCGAGCTGCATTCAGGAAGGAATATATGAAGAAGGAGTTTCTATTTTGGAAACCAGCTCTGTAAGTAAAAATGCATCAAAAAGAACAAAAAAATCCCTGCTGTTAAACTTAGAGTTTTCCTTTAGAACACGAGACTTTGGGGCCCGTCTGCTCTTTGGAAACGTCCTGTTGAGCAGCGAGAGTTTCAATTAACGAGGTGAACTCCCCAGCTTATAGAATCCAGGTCATGGGAATATAGCAGCGACCTACTTAAGTACAGTAATAAAGACCTGTTTGCCATTAGCACACCTCTGAGGATGTGGCAACTGCCCGGGGAGGAGTCCTTTCTTTATCCATGTTACATTTTTGTTGGGAATGGTTAATAAAGAGTGAAGAGGCCGGACCATGTGTGCCCCCCCCACTGATCGCTGTGTTATTTATTATTTCTGCTGTAGGCTTTCCCAGACAACGCAGCTCGTCGGGAGGTGGAAAGTCTGCCCGCTGTCTGCATTAACGAGGGCTGCACGTGGAAAGGGACTATTAAAGAGTATGAGGTAAATCTCAGAGGAGGCCTTTTGGTGTCTGCGCACTTTTCCTTTCCTCTGCGCTGACAGGAGAGGTTTGGGGGGTTCTTTCTACTGAAGCTGGCGGTGATGATGGGAGCTTTCACCTCTGTTTTGCTGTAAGCAAAGCCGTCTGGGAGCCGCAGAGATCTCCTTGCGGGGCTGGGGTTGTGCGTCCTGCTGAGGGCATGCGCTGCTCTGAAAGAACTCCAGGTTTGCTTGTCATCTCAGGGGCTGAACTCTTCAGTTCCACAACGAGAACCGCTTGTTCTGCCTGTCAGTGCTTTCTGCCCTAAGAGATGAGGAAACTGTCCAGGAGCTGTGCCTTACAATCAGGCTGTTGTTCACTGTGCTGCGTGAACCTGCGGTCTGTTTCTGAGCTGTGAGCTTGGGGCAGGCGGCCTGGCCATCCACAGTCCTGTTTCCAGCTGGCTGCAGGGCCAAGTAGCACCTGCAGAAAGAGGGCAGGGGGGTTGGCTCTCGTTTGCAGGCTCAGCACACACCGCTCCGAGTTCCTCTGTGCCTCCAGGATGTTTTCTGCTTGTCTCGGGAAAGGTTTTCATTTGCCCTTCCTGCTATTCACTCCAGGCCTTTGGACTTTAGCATGTGTGCAGCTAACGTGCTTCATGTGAAGTATTCTGGGGACTGCAGTGAGCCACTTGCTTCCCTGTGCCTTCCTACAGGTCAGCTCTGCTGTGCAGAAAGCATCATTAGATTGTGTTGGCAGTTGGGAGCAATGTTTACCCACTTGTGAAGTTCTGCTGCTCCTGAAGGATCGTTTTTAACAGAGTGGATGAACCATTACATGAAGGGCCCAAAACAAAAGGAACAAGCCTTTCTTCCCCCAACACTATCCCTAGATAAAGGCTGTTGCCTGATTGCTCGCCAGGCTGAGGTGTGTATCAGAAAGGAGTCTCAGCTTGGTGTGGATCCTCTTGGCAATGCCACTGCAGGATGGCAGGAAGAGGCGCTACATTGCGCTACTTTGGGTTCTTGTGCTCAGCATCCAGAGCTCCTGCAGTGATGGTGTGCAGTGCGTGGGGCTGAGGGCCCACGTGGGGGAAGGAGAGATGGGCTGAGTGCTAACTCAGTGCTCTGTGCACATGTTTGGCTGCCAGCAGTGCCCCACGGGCTCACAGCTGAGTGTGGCCGTGGTGGCACAGCTCAGCTTTGCAGTTTGCCCTCTGCTGTACGGTTGCGTTGCAGGCAGCAGCGTGTGTAACAGTGTGTGTAACGTCCTGTGGCAGCAGTGCTCCTGCAATGGAAAGTCCCTTGCTGTGCTATTTCCGACAGGACATGGAAAGTCCCTCCGAGCTAATTCATTGTTTGCTCATTTAAGACTAGTGCAGCGTTGGGACTGAGAGACTGATTTGGCTGCTCTCCACTTATAAATCAAGAAATACTGTCACTTCTGGTTTGCAAACGTTATCAGGGTACAAGCAAGTAAAAAATGTTTTGCAGCTGCAAAGCTCTACAAAAAACAAGGACAGAGTTGAGCTCAGTTTTACTTTCTGTTCAGGCCCCAGGAGTTCACGTCTCACAGGGACATACAGAACTGAAAGAGTGAAATCTGCTCAGACACGACTTGCAATGCTGCTCAAAGTTGTGCAAAGCGTACGGAATGTGCAGGCACTCGGAACACGCCTGGGTTTATAAATGCACTTTTGTGACTGTTGGATGCAGTTGTAAATATTTGGTGGTGTTCAGCTGAAGTGTTTTGCGGTGGGGCTGGCAGGGGTTTTCCTTTTAATCTGCACCCCCTTTTCAGATCTGGGTTTGGTGATAATCAGTCTGAACAGGAAGGCGAGCTGTGGGCAGGAGCCTTTGGGTGCAGGCGGAAAATCTGAGCAGGGGCAGAGAAACTAAAACTGTGACCTGAAAGCAAAGGGAAGGACCAAGAAAGCATGTCCTGTGGTGTCCAGGAGCTTGGGGGAGCAATGTAAATATTTGTGCTGGGTCTGCCCAACAAGTTCTGCGTGAAGGGGAGCTCTCATTTTAAGCTTAATCGAGATGGCAATGTTTGAAATTGATTTTCTATCAGCTGTGGTGATAACCGGTCCTATTCCGAGTCCAGAAAGGGCACTTTGGTTCTGTGTGATCCTTCTGCCCTGGGCAGAAGTTCCTTATAGCATGAGGAGTTGGAAGATTTGGCTGTTTTCAGGTGGCTGATGTGAACCAGATTGCTCCTTCCCAGGAGGACCCACGTGCTGCAGTACCCCGCAGTAGCACATAGGGGTGTCCAGAAGGGCCTCCTGTTGCAACAGAAGGGACTTGATGCTCCCTTGCTCTCAGGAGCTGAAGCCCACAAACAGTGCCTTCCCATGGGGAGCAGCAGTGGCTGGCGGCTCCATCCAGGCTGTGCGGTGGGAGGTGAGCGTGGGGGTGCAACAGGCACGTGGGAGGGGGCTGCAAATGCACCACCCACCCCTCACTGTGCTCACATCCACTATCTGGGCTCCATCAGCATTCACAAGCATCAGTGTATGGCACTCGTTGGCATTTTTTCTGCATGGAGGAATTCAATGCCATATATTTGCTCCATATGCACTCCCATGTCATGCACCGTTCTGTCACACCGCCCCTCTGCTGCCGTCTGTCACACAGCAGCAACACGTAACGGGATACTGGTGTGAAGGTTCAGCCTCTGCTGCCATCCCACCATCATCTGTTTCTGGTGTTGTGGGCCAACAAGAGGCAGCACTTGCAGTGCAGCCCTTGTAAGGTACATAATATAGGTAACATAACAAAACATTTTTATTTGTAATATATTTGTCATTAAAACATAAGAGGAGAGCAACAAAACCGTGCCAGGGGCTGGATGTGCTCAGAGGAAGGGGAAGCTCTGCAGAGCAGCGGGGCCCTGCAGGCTGCTTGGCACAGTGTGTGGAGCAGAGCAGGTTTTTCTGCTGGTAGCTCCTGTCAGTGTTTGACTGTCAGGACTGTGCAGCAGTGGTGAGTTGAGCTGCACGCTGTGAAATGCGCTGGTGCCCAGCATTGCTGTGACGGGGCTGTTCTGAGGCCGTGACCTTGGCTGATGCGGGCAGCACATCCTGGGGCTTTGCCAAGTAGCTGCCTGGTATCTGGGAGCTGGACCCGTGGTGTTATCTGTGCTTGCAGTTCTTTGAACCTCCCTGCTTATCGAGCAGCACTTCACCACCAGCCATGAGAGCCCCAAATGGACACGCTGAATTGCCTTGGAGGCAGATTAGATCGTTGGTGTGGACAGAGCGGCTCCGGCAGAGTGAGGAGCAGCTCCCACCCAGCAGGGAGCTCGGGCTGCTCCATCTGAGACCTGAGTCCTCCTGGCAGAATCCATCCTCTGGGCTGGCAGGAACTGCACAACTGGAATTAGGGGAAAGCATCCTTGGCTGCCCCACAGCGTCATGTTGCTCAGAGCAGTAGGAAAGGCAGAGTCCATTCCAGGGAATGGTAGAAATGCTGCCGCTGCTTTCAGTGTTTCTCGTGGTGCCAGCCTTGCCCAGACCCCACTGCCACCTTTTGAGCTGCTTCGCTGACAGAAGCGCTGCCTTGAATTCTTTCTACCTCTGGATACCAAATCAAACATCTGTCTCCTCACTCCTAAAGTTGTGCAGCAGAGGTCCTCATTCTGCAAACAGAAGCGAGGAAGGCCCTGTGAAAGCTGCGACATCACCTCAACTTCTGTGCTGCACTCCAGCAAGCACTGTGCAGGCAGCCGTGGTTTCCATGCCCTGGGGTGCACCCAGCCACGGCTCTGAGCTGTGAGTGGTGGCTGATCTGTGCACCAGCCCCGGGTTCAGCAGTTCCTGAGGGTGAATTAGCCATGCTGCAGTGTCTGGGCTGGCAGTGCCACAGCTCTGGCCATGCTCTGTGTGCCGGTCCCTTCCAGCGGTTTCTCCTCGGCCTTTCTGCAAGTTTTCCTTCCTCTTACCTGCTCCCTCCCTGCTGCCACCCCCTTTGGCTCTGTGCATGTCTTTGCTTGTTGTTTCCATGCTCAGAGCGCTTTCCTGGAGCAATCTGCACCCATGGGATGCTGTGTGGAGCACTGCGGGGTGCAGCCCAGCCTGCGCTGTGTGCAGAGAACCAGGGGCTCACAGCAGAGTGCTGCCGGCTGCTCTCAGCTGCCTGCCTTGTCCCTGTCATTGTGTCTTGCTGATGGATTTCCCAGTGCAGTTGAGAAACACCCATAGAACAGGTGTGCATTTGTGCCCTGTTTGGAGCAGGGCAGCTGGGGGCAAGGACACGTCCTGTTCCACCACCATGACGTGGGGATGGTGACTTTCAGCGGTAGTTCAAGTCAAGTTCAGCTTTTGAGACCCAGAGCAGCAATCAGATTAAACTGCAGTTTTCCCTTTTGTCTCATTTACGCAGGCCTGGCAGAGCAGCTCCTCCTGGCATTCCTTAGCAGATGATCATTCCAGCTCCAGGGATCAGCTGCTGTTGCTAAACCCAGCTTCTCTGCCTGTGTGTGTGTCTGCTTTTCTGTCCGTCTGTACTGAACTGTGCTGCTCTCCCTGTCACAGAGCTGCCATGAGGGGAACTGCCCGTTCCTGCTGGTTGAGTGCAAGGCATGCAGGGGTGTGATCCCTCTGAATGAGAAGGAGCGCCACTCTGAGCGGGAGTGCCCCGAGAGAACCCTCAACTGCAAATACTGCAAATCACTTTTCTACTTCCCTGATATTAAGGTACGAGAGTTCCATCCTGCGCACCGCAGGCTGCTGCGGGACCTGGAGGTGAGGGGAGGAGCGCCGGGTGCCTCCGCTGCGTCCCGCTGTGCTGTGCTGCAGTGGTTGCCCATGAGCGTGGGGCTGTTCTGGCCCCCGGACACTGCTGGAAGGCTGCTTCCCCAGCCGCTCAGCTCCTGCAGTTGCCCATCGTTGTGGGGTGCAGCCGACGTGCTGTTCAGCAGCGCTAATGGGAGCACTTTGTTTTTAGGGAGGGCGATCGGTCTGTGAGATCAGCCGATGGCTTTGGTGTGGTTGGGTGGGAAGGAGGAGGTGTTGCTGCGGAGGCTGAGCTCTGCCCAAGTTTGTTTTTCTCCTGCTGCAAACACGGTGCTGAGGTAGCAGGGGACGATCTGACTTGAGCCGTGCTCCTCCAGCTCTGCTCTAGTTCCTTTCCTGTCTCCTTCCTCCTCCCCCAGCGGGAGAGTGACCTGCTCTTACCTGGCACGGTGGCATCAATGGCTTCCAATGCTGCTTGTGGCTGGTGCTGGGTATCAGAGCTGCCCGTCTGTGCAGCCGTGGGCTTGGGAGGGCTATGGCAGGAGGATTGCCTCATCCCTGGGTGGTGGAGTGCTGCAGATCAGGCTCGTGTGCCTGCCCCAGCTGCTGGGCAGGGTGGGTTTTGGCAGACAGCATTCCTGCGTGATACGGCACCCACACGGAGCGGGCAGGGGCAGAAGTGGGGGTTCTGGAGGAGCCCCACGCTGTTAATGTTAAAATGTCCCGTGAACATTTTGGGTCTGTGCTGGTTGGAGCTCGTGTTGCTGAGTGGCACTTGGAACCATGCAGGGCTGTTCTGCAGCGCTCTGGCTGTGAGCTCGGCGCCCATCACAGGGCTGTGTGCTGTGGGGAGCTGCCAGCACAGAGAGGAGCGCTGCGAGGTGGGAGGCTGCCAACAACCAGGTGGTGATTTCACCCATCACAGCTGGTGCAGAAGTGCAGCATCCCCTCTTTCAAGAGGCTCTTCCTGCAGTGGCTCCCGCTTCAGCCAGAGCGTCTGTTGCTGTGCCGGCGTTCTGCGTGTCGTGGGGAAGGTGTTGTCTGGTGCTGTAGAACCACAGAGCAGGAGCAGCTGGAGGACAGGGCTCAGCCCTTCTGCAGGCTGCCTCTGCCCCGGGGGACCAGGAGGTGGCTGCTCAGGGACCGCGCTGAGAGCCTTTTGTTCTGCCTGCTCATCTCAAGGAAAGGAGAGAGTTCCCAGCATGCCCAACCTGAGCCACTCGTGGGTTTCACTCTCCAGTTTGTGATGTGGTGAGAGAACAACTCACACGTGACCCCCCTCCGGAGGCGGTGACTTGTTTTAATACAGATAAATGTGAGCAGGTTTCAAGGCATCTGGTTTCAGATAGCTGCTCTGTAAATATCATGATCATTTTCTTCTGTTACCAGCAGAAGGGTGTTGTGTTGTTAAACACGCTTCTATTCTAGTCTCAATTTTGATCTGCCTATTAATGGAATTTGCAGAGGTGTATCGAAGCTCGTGTAACCTCGGACAGAAAAGCAAGAGGTGATTTCTGGATCGCTCATTACAGAAGCCAAGTATCATTTGTTTCAGTGGGTTGGTGCACAAGGAGATGGGTTTGAGCCGTGTGGCAGCGGCACAGAGCCCAGCAGAGCCCACTGAGCAGTGTGTGCTGCAGTCAGAGCCTGGCACTGCCGTGATCCATGTCACAACGTGGCGTATCTGGGGCGGTTTTAAATGATTTCCGTTTCTGGCTGAAAAATGCTTTTCTGTTGAACTGATCACAAAAAATGACACCCCTGACCTTGCTGCAGCGCTGCCCCAACGCACCTTTTCCTGGCAAAGCCCTGCATGGAGCTTCCCGTTGGTTATTCATCAAAGCTGTAATCTGACTGTTGTTGTTTTCTTACTTTAAAATGTTACAGCAGCTCTTTAAAGCAAGGCTGAGGCAGCCCGGAGGTCACGGAACTGAGCCGGTGCAAAGAGTTCTGAGCGCAGCAAACTTTCTGTCTGCTCTTTTACAGGCTCACGATGAAGTCTGCCCAAAATTTCCATTGACTTGTGATGGCTGCGGGAAGAAGAAGATCCCCAGAGAGAAGGTATGTGGCTGGCGGAGGGCAGCAGAGCTGAGGTGAGCTGCGACCATCCAGGAGCAGAGTGGGGGAGCGATGAGGTGGCATCCCGCTGTGCACACGTGGCTCTTCCATGAGGCTCAACATAGTGGAAGGGAGTCAGAGATGAGAATGTTTCCCACTCAAAATCATGATCGTGTGCTGTGTGGGAATCCAAGCGAGTCATCTCAGAGGCTGGTGGGTTATTGGCACTGCTCTGCAGAGCTCCAGCTTTGGCCCCATGGCTCAGGGCAGCTGCCAGCTGTGAGCAGGCTGAGTTGCACGTGGCTGCCAGCGATTAGTGTTGGATTGAGGCCGTTCTTCACTTTGTCTTCAGGTTCCCAGACCTCAGTGAGCTGGAGAGGGAGCGACCTGTGTGACGTAAGACCCATTTAACATTATCTTCTTTTCTAGTTTCAGGACCATGTGAAGAATTGTGGCAAATGTAAAGTGCCGTGCAGATTCGAGGTTGTCGGCTGTGCGGAGATGGTACGGGTTGTCTGCTCTTGTCTGTCTTGTTTTCGGTTCCAGTGTTAGCTGTGACATGCAGCTGGCTGTAGCCCAACCTGGTGCTCAGCTGTTTCGTCAGAGTGGTGTTTTAGATCCTTTGTAAATGCCACTTTGCATTATCTACTGCACAGATTTGGGTACCAGAGAACGAGCAATGCAGGACACTTTGAGAACTGCATCAAATGCTTTGGGGTTTGGGTGGTGATGGTGCTGACAGCTGTCAGCACGGACATGGGCATCCCACAGCTCGTTCCACTGCTGGAGCTTGGGCAGGGCAGTACTTCCCCGTGTGACGTGGGTTTCTCAGCTCTGACTGGTGATGTTGGTGTAAATCCCTTCTCGGGAGGATTATGTGAGGCTTTGCCCACTGGTGCTGCTAAGTCAGTCTGACAGAGCCCTTCTGCAACAGACTGGAGGGGGGCAGAGCAGAACAGTGTGTGCAGCTGAGGGAATGTTAAGCATCCATCGCAGTGTATGATCACAGCTTTTCTGTAATAAAAACACCAACAAAATTCACATTTTTTAAACTGCTTTTCTTTGATTTTTTTTTTCCCCTCCATAATTTGAAGCTAACATTGTGGCCTCAAGAGGAGGACATTTTTCTGTGGATGGTGACAGCTTGAACTTGCTGAATGGGATATATTTCTTTTCATGTAGGTGGAAAATGAAAAGCTACCAGAACACGAGAGCAAGTGCCTGGCAGAGCATCTGTACATGCTGCTGAGTTTTGTGCTCAGCCTCAAGAGTGGATCCGGAGACCTGAAGCACCTTCCTGCCCTTCCCTCATCACAGAGCAGCTCCCCACTGCTGGCAGCAAACTCCCTTTGCCCAGAGTCAGAGCTCTTCAAGTCCCTGGAGCTCTTGGGAAGGTGTGATGCCCTGGAGAAGAAAACAGTGACCTTTGAGAACATTGTCTGCGTGCTCAATAGGGAGGTAGAAAGGGTATCTCTGACAGCTGAAGCGTACAGCCGGCAGCATCGGTTAGACCAGGAGCAGATCGAGACGCTGAGTAACAAGGTGTGTAGCGCCTGGCCTGGGTTCCCCACGCTCTGAGCAGAGCCAGAAGGGTCAGCTTCCTTCCCGTGCTGTTAGCAAAGCTCCACCTGCATCCACTCCTGGCTCTCCGTAAATCTGAAGGTAGCACTAAGATGCCATTTGTGACTATGGCCAACCTTGAGAGCTTCCTGGAAAAGATGGAAAATGAATTGACCTAAAGCAAATGCTTTATGGTTTCTGTTAGTAATTGATGCACTGAGATGTTGGTAGGTGAAGTCCTCCAACTGGAGAGGGAGGAGCCGGTGTTGCACTGAATCTCTTTGCATTCCCAGCCGCTCATTGGAGAAGTGTGATAGTGGGGGCTCAGCCTGGAGGGAAGGAGCTCCCTGCTCTGTGTTCTGGTGCAGTGCCCTTATGTCTTGGGGCTGGGAATTGTGCAGTTTGTGGTTTCTGTGCTCTCTCAGTCTGGAATCTGCCCATACAGATGTAACCCTGCAGCCTCACAGCAACGAACTTGGCTGGCTGTGTATAGGGCCTTCTGTTTCTCAATCTACTTTTGTCACAAAAGTGACTTTTTCCCCCTCGACCTCCCCCCTGTTCTGCAACACAACGGAAGTGCTCACGGAGAGAGGTTTTCCATTCATGGCTGGGAGGTTTCTGGCTCAGACTGAGTTGTATTAGTGTGTGTTCTCCAGAAGGATGGGGTTCCAAAGGAGGCTGTACTGGGTTGCCTTACACTCCTGCGTTTCTTCCCCTGGCCCTTTGCTCGCTGCAGCATCTGACCAGGCTGTGCCGTCTGTCCCCCTGAGCAGGTTCGGCAGCTGGAAAGGAGCATTGGGCTCAAGGACCTGGCCATGGCTGAGATGGAGGAAAAGATCCGCAACATGGAAGCTTCCACCTACGATGGTGTTTTCATCTGGAAGATAACAGAATTTGCCAGGAAGCGCCAGGAGGCGATCACAGGCCGCTCTCCTGCCATCTTCTCTCCAGGTTATTGTCCCAAAATGGATAAAGCCTTTTTGTGCCTCATCTGGCTGTGGGGCTTGTAATGATGACCTCAGCATGTGGAATGCACGGCTGCTCTGCTCTGCTTCTGGTCTTCCCTATTTCCCAGGGAAATCTGAACCATCTTCTAGTTTGTTTCGTATCCATAAGAAGCATTGGGCTGAATGTTAGAGCTGTGCTGGGGGAGGCGCTTTCTGCCTTGTAGAAGACGTTGTAATTTCTCAGTGGAAAATGCAGCTCTCTCAGTTCAGGAATTGCCCTTTGGGGCACTTTCTGAAACTGGCCAGAGCTGCATTTGAGCTGGGGGTGTAAATGCTGCGCTGCTTCCTGGTGTAATGGAAAACCAGACTGTTGCTGGGTCAGATAAAAGCAGGGCACTTCTAACACTATTTTTAACCATTCCCTGGGGGTGAAGGCTGTCTGGGGTCCTTTTGCTTATGAAAACCTGAAGGCAAAAAGGATTCCTCCTTCTTGAGGGGAACTAAACTGCCACTGAAACTGTGCATGCAATTAGCATTTCCTTGTAAAAGTCAGTGACAGCTGTGGAAAACCCCTGGTCTCTGTCCTGTTCTAGAAGGGCGGCACTTCCTTCCTTCTCAGAGCAACTGAATCGGGTTCAGATCTGTTTTGTCTGGCTCAGAGCTAGGACCTTCCCCCCTGCACCCTGCCCAGCACTCACAGTTTCTTGACCTCAGCACCTCCCGAGGCTGCAGTTTTAGGTTGGAGCCCGGTGCGAGGTGGCAGCTCCTGGGTTCTGCTGCTCCCTGTGCCCTGAAGGAGCTGATACTGCCAGGCCCTGACTGGGGGACCCGCCTTGTGTCCAAGGTCATGACCAAGTCGGCTCCTGGAGGTTTGTGAGCAGGCAGCTGGAGGGAAGAGAAGGTTGCCTGTGCCTGGCACACTGGGATTTCTATGGAAGGGGGTAGGCTGTCTTCTGTTTTGCAAGAGCAGGGTTGCACAGTTTTCTTCTTGCAGTAGTTGATAGCACCGCTCAGATGAAATTTCCATTCCATGTGCTGCCTCAGCCGAGGAACTGGACTGAGAATGTTGTGTTTGGTTTAGAAAAGTCATTATGGAGGTTGTTTTCCCTCTTACAAAGCGAAACGGGCAGGTGGGTGTTGTTCAGGTTGGGAGCAGAGGGGTGGGCTGGGAAAGGAAAATGAGTATGGCAGTTGGGTTTGTATTAAAATGCAGGAGCAAAGAGATAGCAGATAAAATCCACTGTAAAGCAAATAGAAGGAAGTGCGGTTACCACCCAGTTGCTTTGTCAGAAGGCGGCTGCTGTGCTGCTCTGCTGGGGCCAGGTGAGGCTGCGTCCCTCCCTGCAGCTCTGGGTGCTGGGAAGTGAGGGGCGTTCTGTGTTGGTGTGCCCCCAACCCCCCCAGCCCTGTACAGCCTCAGCCTGGTTTCTTCTGGGGTCCCAATTGTAGAGTCTTCAGAGGACGCTTGGTGCCAGGCTTTGCACTTCCTGACCCACGCTGTGTTTGTTTGTTAACAGCCTTCTACACAAGCAAGTACGGCTACAAGATGTGTCTGCGTGTTTACCTGAACGGGGACGGCACCGGGCGAGGGACCCATCTGTCCCTGTTCTTCGTGGTGATGAAAGGACCCAACGATGCTCTCCTGCGCTGGCCCTTCAACCAGAAGGTGAGTTTGGGTCGGAGCCCCCAGCACGGCCTGCAGCCACCAGCTGCTCCAGGGCTGAGAGCATCCCATCCTGCAGGGCGTGGGGAGCAGCGAGGGCTGCAGGTCAGTGTGCTGGAGAGAGCGGAGCCGTGCTGCTGCCACAGGGCCGACCCGCCTCTGCATGCTGCGCTGCCTGCAGTCTGTGCTTGCACGGCATCACCCGTTCAGATTTCAGCTCCCGGGCTTTGCAAAATGCCTGATGCTGAGCTGAGCGTTCGGCATCAGTTCTTGGTGGGATGGGAGCTCTCTGGGACCAAAGGAGGTAGCGGTGTGGGAGGCAGGAGCTCTGTGCCTGCCGAGGGATTGCTCAGTTTGTGATTGTTCTGCCACCCCGCGGTGTCAGTGACGAGGGCTGATGTTCTGTGCTGCTCTGGCTGCGGGTGGCTCTGATCCATGGAAGCTGACTGTTACATTTGGATGGCTGTGCTTCGCAGCCACAGTGAGCGAGCCGCCCAGATGGGCTCCGCTGTCCTCTTCCTTCAGCTGCTCTTGTGTGTTCTCACACCTCCCACAGGTGACCCTGATGCTGTTGGATCAGAACAACCGGGAGCACATCATTGATGCGTTCCGACCTGACGTGACCTCCTCCTCCTTCCAGCGCCCCGTCACGGAAATGAACATTGCCAGCGGCTGCCCGCTGTTCTGCCCCGTCTCCGTGATGGAAGCCAAGAACTCCTACGTCCGCGATGACGCCATCTTCATTAAAGCCATCGTTGACCTCACGGGCCTTTAACCCTCTCAGCATGGAGCAGGGAACGCAGAGCCAGCCCCTGGGCACTGCCCTGCAGGAAGGTCTCGGAGCAAGGAGGGGCGGAAGCGTGGACCTGGTCCTTCCCAAAAAGGGGCCTTAGTGCTGAATGGAAACGAGGTGTCTGATGGGAGCCCTCTTCCCCGGCGTCAGAGAGACCTTTCTGGAGAAGAACTGGGGTGGACGCTGGCAGGCTGTGTGTGCAGGAATTCCTGCAGGGACTCGGATGTCTGAACGGCCCCGCTCCAGTTTCCCATGGGCAGTGAGCTCAGCTCCCCCGGCTGCTTCAGCATGTGGCCTCGGAGCTTTGTAGCGAGGCTGGGCTTTGGACGCGTGTCCTGGGAGCAGGGCTGTCCTGAGGAGCACTGCTGCCCCCAGCCTGGGCCATGTGCAGCACTGCTGCCTCTGCTGTCTGCACAAGGTGGCACAGGGGAGCCCTGTGTCCCTGTGGCTGCGTTTTTGGTCAGGTGTGCTCAGAGCAGGTTGGGCTGGCAGCATTGGCTGCCTGGGACGTATCGGGCCACAGCAGGGCTGTACGGGGCCACAGCAGGGCTGTATGGGGCCACAGCAGGGCTGCCTGTGGCGTTAGATAGAAATGTCTGTCACCTGAAACCTGGTCTTGTGCAGGGGTCTGCATAACCAGAGCGGCTGGCTCCAGCAGTGGTGGGAGAACGGTGTCTGGAAGCAGGCCTGAGATGTGAATCCATCCTGTGATTTAACCCTGGTCATGGGATGGCTGCAGCACTGTGGGCACCCCAGCGTGCCCCAGACCCACCGTGCCCTGCTCTCCAGCATCACTTGGTAGGCCCTCCCTGGTCCCTGAGCTCCTCAAGCCCAATCCTCATCATCCTGGAGAGCCTTTGGTACCAGGGCTGGAGCGGTCCCTGAGGGAAGCTTGCTTTCGCCCTTTCTGTTTCTGGACTGCTTGCACTGCTCCCTTTTGGGCAAGTGCCCTGTGCCTGTTCCCCAGAGAAGGTCTCTGTTTCGTGGAGAAGAGCCTGCTGTCACATCCCTCCATCGCGGCCCGTGTGTCCCTCTGGAGTTGTTTTGTGGTGGCCACGTGTAACACCAGACTGGCCGCTGGCCGCGCTGGCCCCTCACAGCTTGCTTCCTTTCCTCCTTGTGCTTTTCCTCCCCCATCCCGCTGCCCCAAGAGCTGTGGGAGTGGTGAGCTGGGAGGGCTGAGCCCCTACCCCTGCCCGGGTCCTCTCCAGCCCCAGCACTGCTCCTTTGCCCTGGAGGACAGGCAGAGAGGCTGCTGCTGCTGCTTGGAGAGTGGTGACCCCCCACACACCCCTCAGTGCTCAGGGCTGCAATTTCTGCCTCTGTGAGGGGAGCGCATCTCCCTCGGTTCGGGGCAGCAATTGCTGTCCCCAGCCCTGTGGGTGCTGTGCTGCTCTGCTGCTGTGCTGCTGTGTGCTCCGTGGAGGAGGCCCTGAGCTCCACAGCCCCCTGCCTGGAACACAGCGAGAGCAGCTGGGACTTAGAAGTGAAAAATGACCCCAGGCTGCTCTGCATCTGCTGCGGGCACGTATTAAAGCCTGGTGAAGGGCTGGAGCTGTGCCCACAGCATCCCCACTCCCTTGGAGCAGCACTGGCTGCTGTGTGGGTCCTGTGCCCAGTTCCTTGCTGCAGTCCAACTTTGTGCAAAGGTGAAGGCTGCAGCTTGGCCGGGGGCTGTGCGTTCTTTCCAGTCTGGGCAGTGGAGGGGATGGCTGTGGAGTGGGACTGGGATGCTCCCTGCTGCTTGCACCCTGCCTGCAGCCTTGCTGCTTTGCACAGACCCTCTCTCTGCCAGCCTGTCTCCAGGGCTCTGCTGGGCCCAGCAGTACTTCACCTCAGTGCCTTAGGAGGGAACGTAGCCTGGCAAAAGCTGGGCTCTGCAGACCATTCTGAAAGCAGTTGCCAAGGAGGGACCCTGGCCGATGTCTGCCCTGAGTGGGTGTCAGCTTCACTAGTTTAGAATTGGGACAGTGTACGGGGGGGATGAGTGGGAATTACATGTTATGGTGAAACAATGTGTGTGTGCTGAGCACCCTCTGCCAGGGGGGCTGCAGGTCTGCCTCCGTGGTGCTGGCACTGCTGTGGAGCACAGGCTCAGCCAGGTGGGTCGGGGAGGCTGCCAGGAGCTGTGTGTAGCACTGGGGTGATGGAGCAGCACAGCAGCCCAGCGCTGTTCCCTGTGCTGCTGCTTCCCTGCCCTCAGGCCATGGCTGAGCGCTGCTGCTGATGGCGCTGCCTGGTCCTCTTCTGGTTCTTTTAGCATCCCCTTTGGCTGAGGGTTAATGGCAGTGTGCGTCCCTTGCTGCTGCACACTGCATGTGGGTGAGGTGCTCCCCTGGATGCAGCGCTGAAGCTGTGCTGTAAGATGGACATTTGGCACAAAGCACAGCTGGAGTGTTTCTTTTTTTTTCCCTTTGTTCCTTGATTTCCCCCATCTGACACAGCTCCCAGGGAACACCCGCCTCAGCCCATCACTGTGAGGTCGCTTTTCCTTGAGGACGGTGTGTGGTGAAAAACTCTAATAAAAGCAGCGTGAGGAGCTGCTGTGTTGTGGAACTCGGGAGGCTCCATCGCTGTGTGGGGCTGATGAGGCAGTGCTGGGCCAGGACAGCAGCAGGGCTATGCTGTGGTCTCCTGCTGCCTTACTGCAGTCCCCACGCTCTGCCCCATACCCAGAGCTGGGGTCGTGCCCCTGTGGGGTGAGCTGACCCCCAGCTCAGCTGCTTTCCTGCAGGCAGGGCAAGGAAGGACAGCAAGAAGGCAGTACTGCCCAGGTCCTGCAGCACGCAGGGCCATTCTGTACTTCTGGCTTCAGTTTTGCTTCTGTAGAAAAAATAGTACTAAGAAAAAACAAGGTTACATTGCCAAGATGCTTTAGCAGAGTATTTATTCAATGCCATGGTGAAGAGCAAAACTTGGTACAAACATAAACCCTCAGTGCCTTGCTCACTACTACACCGCGCCAAGGGAGGAAAACAGGACTTGCTATCTTGGGGCAGGATGGAAGATGTAAGAAGGTGGAGACTGTTCTGTTGCTGTGTAAGGGGACCGAGAGCTGGGTCTAGGATCTTGAGTGCACGCCCATACACACACACACACTCACAAAGGACTCCCTTGTTTCTAGAAGTCCTGTGATGACAGAAAACCTGAGTATGGGGGTTCTGGATAAAGCCATGGGCACCTGCTGGGGCAGAGCAAGAGAAGGGTGTGAAACCCGCTTGCTGAGGGCTGGAGGAGCTGTTAAAGCCATCAGTGCATATTAAGACAGCAGCCGCTGTCTCCATGAAGTCTGTTTGCAACCTGAGGCTGTGAGTGGCACAGACACCCGCCCTGGTGCTCCCAAGCTGGGGGGCCCAGAGCCTAACAGCAGGTGCAGCTCCTGGGGTCACTGCTGGCCTGGGAGCTTCAGCTCCTGCTGTCTGGGCCAAGTGGAGATTAGGAGCTTAATTTTAGACTCTAACAGTTGGCTGAAGGCTGGAAAGAGAAAAGCTTCAGGGACAAATACAGAGTAAACAACACTGAGTTCATAAAGTGAGCCAGCTTCCCCCATCAGAGGAGCCCTCAGAGGGAGTTGATCACCAACCCCCAGGTGAGTCAGCCCTGGTGGAAGGAGGCTTATTCACACTTAGTCCTTCAGGCAGGAGGGCTGCACCTCCGCCTGTTCACCTGCTCACAGAGAACAAACCAGGAAAACCTAAAGTGCCACAACTCAAGTAGCATAGGGAGGGAGGTGACCATGAGACCCATCATCACAGCTTACCCCCTGGAAGGGACAGCAATGCCCCTGGAATAAATACGTTACCAATGCCATAGCTTATTCAGGTGCTGCAGAACAGGGGAAGACCAGGGTAAAGCCAGATCTGTGTTACCACCAGCTCTTCCCCACTCTCAGATTTGTAAACTGATGGTATCGGGATTTAGTTGTAAGAGGAGGCAATGGCAGGGCAGCCCTGCTCCTCCAGCTCTGTCCCAGCACTGCCTCCCTCACTGCCTGTTCAGCCCTCTGATCCTTCCTGCCCTCCCTTTGTGGCCCAAACACTGTGGGGTGGCACTAGGCACACCCAGCATCCAGACGAGTTGCCCATGGAAATTTGGGACAAACAAAACAATAATAAAACTACTATATTAAAAGAGACCCACAATAAGGCAGCACAGCACTGTACCACTGCTTTTGCAGGTGCTCTGTAGCCAGTAGCTCTCAGTGAAGTCAGCCACGTTCCAGGCCCACACAGTACAAATCCTGGAGACGTGCCTCAGTCCGTTCTGAGACCAAAGCTCACCCAGAGAGAGCTGTGACCAAGTAGCAGCGTTTGTGATAAGCTGTGGGGAGGCTTCCCTGCAGTGACCAGCTTGGGCTGCCGTCCACCGGACCCAGGAACAGGTCCCTTACATTCTGTCTTTGAAGCAGATGCTCCAAGGAGGAAGCCATTACCACTGCCGGGGTCCCTCCTAACTCAGCTGACAGGATTGGTGTGCTCAGAGCTCATCTCTGCTGTGCAGGGCTCAAAGCACTGCAAGCTCCAGAGGTGGCTGCAGTGAGGAAGCTGCAGGAGCAGGTATACCTGGGTTCAGCTTTTCTGGTTCATGAGCCAGGAGAAGAGCAGTTTCCTGGGCCTGGGCTTCCTGGCCTGCTGGATTCGCACGGTGCGAGGGGAGCGCCACACCTTGATGGTCGTGTCATCGCTGGCTGTCAGGAGCAGCTCCTGCTCCACTGGGCTGAAGGCCACCGAGTTGACCACGTTGTCGTGCTGCAGCTTGGCCAGGCAGATGTTATAGTGTCGGTCCCAGATGTAGCCATGGCGATCTTCTGCCCCGCTGCAGCAGACAAGACAGCAGTGAGGACAGCGGCCAGGCAGGCTCTGCCTTCTGCACCGAGCGCCCTGACCCAGCCAGGAGCCCCAGCCTCCGTCTGCAGTGCCATCGCCCGTGGGCACCCACCCTAAGGGGACAAATCCCCTTTGTGACCCAGGCCCTGCCACAAACACAGCTGGGTTTCCAGAAGTGGAGTCTGAAATGAGGCCTCGCAGCAGCATCAATTAAAGCTCTGGAAATGCAGCCAGACTCACGCTGTGGCACCTGCAGCAAGCCAGCCCTGTGCTGGGCTGCACTGAGCCTGCTCCAGCCATCCCAACTTGCCCTGTAACAACTGCGGCCTGCAGCCCTCAAGAACAACTGCCACCCACTGACAAACAAGCCACAGCTCCACGTTTCCTTTTTCCTTGCTGATTTCACAACAGGACCAGAACATCCTCCAGCAGCGCCCTCTGACTCCATCGCCGCTCCTCACAAGCCTCCCATTTCCTGCCCTGCTCACAGCAGCCTCCTGCTCTCGGACCAGCACTACCTGCAGCATGACAGTGCACAGCACAACACCCAAGGCCACCCCATACCCGGGGCAGCATCCTGCCCACCCCAGTGCCACACACCTTGCCACGAAGTCCCTGCTGACATCCAGGAAGATGAAGAAACACTCCTCATTGGGTGTGTAGGCCCGATGCGCACGGAGGGCTCGTTTCACTTCCTTCATTGTCTTCAAGTCAAACACGTGCAGATCGATCTCCTCAGCGATGGGGGGTGGCTGCATGGGGTCGGAGATGACGCAGTCCCGAGGCCAGGCACGGCTGTTCACATACAGGTATCTTGGGGAGAAAAGCAGAGGGGTTACCCTGCGCTCGTGGAGCCACAGCATAAAACCCTCTCCCCTCGCACAGGCAGGGAGGGCAGGGACCACACAGCTGGTCCTTAGCAGGCCTGCAGCTCTGAAACACAGGCAGAAACAAAACACGGTGCTGAACTGCTCCTTGGAAAGGAAGGGGTTAGAGCTGGAAGGTCCTGCAGACTAGGCCAAGCCTCTTTTGTCTCATTAAAACCAATACCAAAGACAGCAGACTATCCCACTGTCTGAGGAATGAAATGTATTGCTGCGGGCAGCTTCTTCACTCTGCCATGACTCTGTGCCTGACCTGTACACGTTTAGGGCTCAGCAGCACAGAGGGAGGAAAGGTTTCCTGACAGGACTGGGAGTAATGCTCAGATGTTCACCTTTCATCAGCACGGGATGTAAATGTCTAAGGTGGCCAGGGCAGGCTCTCTGCTCCAGGCCAGCACAGGGCCCTCCTCCTGCCAGCAGCACTCCAGAGACTTGCAGCAAAGGTCTGAATCTGCTCTCAGCTCTAGATAAAGGCAGCAGGGCCACAGGCGACTGTTTTCCAGGTGTAGTTTACTGCTAGCACTCAAGGAAGGACAAGTAACCACTGTCGTGGCAGCCACATGCAGGTACGCAAATGGGTCCCTGTGGATAACTTCAGCCAAGAGGCATTTGATTGAGATGACCCAGGTGCTTCCAGACTTCTCTTTTACCACTCCATGCAGCCAGTAAGTGGCAGCCACGTGCCCTAATGCAGAGTGCCTCACCCCAGTCTGATGCAGAGAGGTTTCCCCTCCAGGCAGAAAGTAATTTCTCCTCCCATTCACTCCAAAGCCCCCACACAGCTGTAACCCAAACTCTCTGCTGCCCGAGGCCAGCAGGCAGCTTCCTCCCCCCACCCAGTCATACTCACCGGTGGTCAGGGGAGAGACCCATGCCGATTATGTGCCCATGGATGTCAATGACGTGATCCAGCGAGTCAAAGAACTCATCCGAACGTCTCTCCTCCCCAAGCACCGGCCCAGCAGTTGTCATCTGATGGGGCAGGATCCTTTTAATCCCTTAGGAACAGAAAGGAGGATCGTGCCATCCATGGGCTTCTGCCACAAACCAGCAGGGCTGACGAAAGCCCATCGGCTTCAAGAAGGGACTTTCCTCAGCACTGCTAAGAAAGGAGGACTGGCTTGTTTCCAGTCAGGGGCTGAGGGAAGGGCTGGCACAGGGCTCCTGTCCCTGCTGGCTGTTTCCAGGCTCACTAGCAGTGCCTTGGGCCAGAACAGTACCTGTAAGTGACATGCTGCCACATTCAGCCCCAGTGATGAGAAGCCCAGGCCAACCCACCCACTGCAGCCTCACCTGGCTACATGCTTCTGCAGCACAAAGGAGCTGTGATGGCCCCATAAGCTCTCTGCTTGCAGAAAGGCTCTCCCTGTGCAGCCCCGGGGCTGGACCAACCTCCTGCAAGGCTCAGCCTCAGGGAGCCCAGCAGGCACAGACCACTTGGTGTTTCCAAAAAGAGAACCCAGCTTGAGCAAAACTGCAACTCACCACAAACAAGCAGCAAACAACACAGGTCTTCTCCAGATTAACATCCAGAGTGTAGCTGCAGCCCACACCCCTAAGAAGGCTGATGTGCCCTGGAGCTCAACCACAGCCTTACCTATCTGGTGCGGAGAGTAGGTGAGGCACCCTGTGGTGAAAATTAAGTATTTTGTCTTGCTGCTGTTGTCCGTGGAAAGCAGGTTCACCTCAGGCGGTTTAGTTCTGTTGCGTATGAACAGCTCAGCCACTTTGTTCTCCAGCTCAGCCTCAGTCATGGCAGGCCTCACACAGCCCCCCATGATATCATCAAAGAACTGCTGCAGCTCATCCTCTGCTGGCACACCCCCATCATCCGGCAATTCCTGTACTGCTGGCTCTGGAGTCTGCTTGGGCTTGGACTCCTCTTCTTCGCTGTCACTGCCGAGATCAAAGACTGGGCAGGTGGAGGTGGAAGAGGCAGCCAGCTGCTCCTCGTAGTCCAGGAGCAGGTCTGGGGAATCGTACCGGCTGCAGTCAGCCACCATCACGGTCCGGATAGTGCTGGCATTCAGGTTCTGGATTTTGAACAGTCTCTTCACTACATTCACATTCTCAGATTCTATGCCCTGGGAGCAGAAAAGAGAAGTAAGCAGGAGTCCCCTCACTACTGTGCTGCTCCTACAGCCTCCACGCAGCCACCGCCCACAGCCTGAGCCCATCTGCTGGCTTTGGTCACACACTGACCTCCCAGTACTGCCCTGTAGGCATCTCTAGGCATTACCATCAGGACCTGCCAGAGATGCCAACCAGCTTTGTACACTCCTTCCCATCCTGGAGGTGGATGTGAGGAGACAAAAAGCCAGGGCCAGGCTTTTGCAGGAAAACATCTGAGCTGGAAACACAGAGGCCGGGCAGCCCTGCTCCCACCTCCCTGCCTGAGGTCACCAGTTGGCACTGCTGAGAATTTCAGGAACAGCCTCCCATGATAAACAGGTGAAGTGCAAATCACCATCCCTCCAGCCTATGTGAAGCAATGGGAGAAGAACTCAGTGCTCCCGGAGCTTGCATGTGCCCCTCAGCAGAATCAGCTGCATTGTCTGCTCCCCAAAACAGGCTGCAAATCTCTCCCCTGCTCTGGCTGTCTGCAGCCACACGTCAACATTTCCAACAAACCAGGCAAGGTCATTCCATGCCTTCTGGAGATGCACGAGTTAATGCTGCAGTGTCAGGTGCAACACAAAGATGTGGTTATTGGAAGGGTCCCGGCCTCCACAGGGAATTCCAGATAGATCAAAGGTTTGAATCAAAGACACAAAACACCAGGATGTGCAGCTGTGACAACAGGACAGAGGCAAGACATGGAAGAGCAATGTGTCTGAGAAGCACAAGCAGCAGAGAACAAACAAGCAGTACAGAGGCTAAGGCCAGCACACACTCCATCTGTAGGTCTCAGCACAGTGTAAGACAGCACCCGGCCCACACATCTCAGCTGTGGCAGGCAGGACAGAGCCAGCCTCCCAGCTACCTCCAGGAACGATGCAATGAGCTGCCAAGTGGGAGAACAGTCACTGCTCGACACGTGCCAGGCTGCAGCCATCCCAGGCCCAGCCTCACATCAGTAACCCCGCCACAGTTCATCTGCCCTCCTGTTCAGCAACACTTGCTCTACAACTCTGCACCAACTCCTCATCCCAATTAATAAGGCAAATATAATAATAATAATAATAATGGAAGCAAAGGGTAGAATAAGGATATTGCAATGAGCACTATAACACCAAGGGTGGAGAAACTCCATGCCAGGGTTGCCTCAAGCTCAGTATCCAGCAGGTGAGTCAGAGGAGATAAACAGGGCAGACAAGGGTCTGAGCCACTGCTTCCCTCTCACATCTCCTCCACAGCTTTTCTTCCCATGAGAACCAGCAGGAAGTTGCACTGCCCGAGGAGCTGGAACAGAGGCACCTCACCTGGAAAGCGTTGTTCAGCCACAGCACAGAGCAGGAGGTTATACGCCCAATCCGATGCAGATTGCCAGATATCAAGTTTGTTTCATTCAGCCAACAGCCAAACACGTCATAAGGTTTATTCCTCACCCTGGAAAGCAATGTGAAGTTCTCTGGAAGAGAGGGGAAACAGGAGCGTGAGACAGACGGGGGATCTGGAGAAACCACTGCAGAAGGAATGGGAAATGGAGTTAGGTCTCAGCCCACAGCAGGGGAGGCACTGACACAGCACCTTCACTGCAAGCTGAGCAGACACTGCCCAACCAGTGACCAGCCCCAAGGCATGGCTGCAGACACAGACCATTTCTCTCCTCTACAGAGATCTGTGGGAAGTACATGCAGAGGGACAACAAAACATAACGGCAGCCAGACAGAACCAGTCCAGAATATAACCTAGCTACACAGCCTTCCTCCAAGCACGGCCCAAAACAGATGCCCCAAGGACAAGAACAAGTCAAACACATACAGATCTTCTTCACATGATCCCAGTCTCCCACCCCATGGGAGCCCTTCTGAACAGGAGAGCTGTGCATTTAGCAGCACTCCTTGGTTGTAGCACAGAATGGCAAGAGACAACACAGCTGGGTTCAGCGGGTTTCACAGAACTGCAGCAGAAAAGGTTGAGCTGGGCAGGGTGACTGCATCTCAAAGCCACGTGAGACCTCAGGGCAGGACCAGCTCTGCTCAAGGCAGAAATGGCGGCTTCATGACAGCAGGGAGCACAGGCACCTCACACCTTGCCCAGACTCTCGCTTAGAGATGAAATTAAATGAGAACATATATGCCACACTGCGCTTTCAGGTGATGACATGAGTTATCCCTAAGGATACCCAGAAGGCCTACCCAAAGAACTGCAACCAGGACCCTCTGTGCAGATGTTGGAAAGAAGGACAAGCACAGGTCAAGGCCACAGCATACAAAGGGCAAGGAGCAGAAGAAAACTCCATCTCCCACCACTTTACACCTCTCAGGAAGGCTCAGTGAAAGGCATAACTTACCCATGCTGATGACGGCAATCTCCCCTGATGAGGAGTTGTGAGGACCCACAAAGACACCGGACACCAGAAGGAGGGAGTCATCGGAGTTGAACTGGGAGAACTGTGTGTAGCTCCAGTTGTACGGCCTCATGTTGGAGCTGTGCTGCAGGGAGATGTCCAGCTCGTTGCTCCAGATCTACAGGCAGATGGACAAGCAGTCAGGAAGCTGCAAGAAGCCTGAAGGCTGTCCCACTTCACCTCTCCTGTCAGCACTCGCCAGTCAAAGGAACAAAAAGTTACTGAAAGCCCTACTTAAATACCTTCAGGACCCAAATTCTCTGTCAGCTCCACTGACAGGGAACAGCTGCAGCTAAACACTGCACTTCTCCAAACTTCCCCATCAGCCAGGCACTGAAAGTTAGCAACACGGCTGGATTTTTAAGCATGTTGACAGAGATCTCTCCTAAGACAACCATCCATGCAAGACATATTCTGCAGCAGGTCATTATTACTGTTAGTCACAATGAGGGACTGGCTTGCACCTGGAAAGCAGCCAGAGCCAGCTAGGCATCTCTACTATCTTCAGAAGGGCTGAAGCTGGAATCTGCTCCTCTCAAGGTTACACTGGCAAAAGTCATTAGTTCTGTGGCTTTGAGAACAACTCAGCAGCTACAGATGAAAAGCCCAGAGCCACCCGTCAGGCTTCACCTCTCCACGGGTTTCCTGAACACTGCACTCACAGCTGAGCCCTAAAAAATCAAAGCTGAAAGTTTTGTGCAAGGAATGCCACCACGTTACCTTAACAGTACAGTCTTTGGAGCACGATGCAAACAAACAGCCAGAGTGAGAGAAGCTCAGGTGCAAAACCTGGTCACTGTGCTCCTTCAGGGCCTGCACTTCAATGCAAGGGATAGTGTCATAGAGCCTCTGGAACTCATCATACCAGGAGACGGCAGCTGGAACACAAGCAGGGACATATGACAAGAATGTACATGGGAGGGAAGTGACAGACCTGAGGTGAACACTGGAGCCACAAAATCAGCCTCCAGTAAAACACAGTGCTGCCAGGAGCTCTGCTGTGGCCATAGTCCCTGCAGCTTCAGCTGTGTTAGCAGGGCTTTACGTTTTTCTTAGTAGTTTTCCCACTCCAACACACACACAAAACCTTTTCTTCCAAGGAACACACAACTTCTCACTGACAGTAAAGAGATAAATAAAATTTTTAATGTGCCTATGGAGTTGTTGTGGCAGCAAATCCCAAGGAAGAAAAGAGGATTAGACATTTATATGGATAATGGCCAACTTTCCTAGTTACACTGAACAGGACAGACGGTTTTTGGACCTCGCTGTAGCCTCGGAGGCTCCCTCCCCTGAGGCAGGGCACAGTTTGCTGCCAGGGAATCCCAGCACTGCTCAGTGAGCAGAGCCTCAAAGTCCTCGGTTTCAGCCAGGAAAACAGTCAGGAAGGATCCCACCTGGTCAGACACTCCCAGTGCTTCCCCTTACGGCTCCCTGGATGCTCAGACGTTGCAGTTTGGGGCTGGCAGGGCTCTCCTCAGCTCCCGGGACTGCCCACCTCCCCTCCCTGCCATCAGCCCCAGGAACGATCCGCTGGGTCACCATCCTCCGGGTGAAAAACTTCCTAAGATCCGACCTAAACCTCCCCCGTCTGTTTAAAACCATTCCCCCTTGTCATAAAACCATTCCCCCTTGTTGTATCACCGTCTACCCTCATCAACAGGCAGGGCGGGCAATGCGGGGTGCCCAGCCAACACCGTTCATGGGTCATTTTCCTATTGCAGAGGCTCCTATTATCGAGCCCAGCGAGCCACAGCAAAGTGGGTCGGGCACCGCGTTGCCGTCCGTCCGATCACGGCGCCGCACGCTCACCCGCTGCAGGGCTCCGCTCCGCCACCGGCTGCAGCCGCTGCCCGCACCTCGTGGGAACGGAGCCCGAGCAGCTCACGCGGCTCCGGCCCTTCCAGGTGCCGCCGGGGATGGGACGCAGCGCGGAGCGGCGCCTGCGGGCCCCGAGCGGGAAAAGCCGGCAGCGATTATCGCGGGATCCAGCCGGGCCGCGACTCACCGCCACTCACCGCCACTCACCGCCGGGCCGGGCGGCGCCCGCGGGACGCTCCGGGCCGGGCATCCGCAGCGCACGGACCCACCGGCGGCGCCCCGTCAGGCTGCGGCGGCTGCCGAACCCCGCGGACACAACGCGGCCCGAACGTGCGGCGCACCTGGATGCCGGGGCACGTCGCGGGACACGCGGTAGTAGCGGTAGAACAGCTCCTTCCACAGCAACTCGTCGCGGGACACGGCGCGCCACTGCCGGCACACGAGGCCCACGGCCAGCACGGCCGCGTGGTCCAGGTACAGGAAGATCTCGAGGAGCACGCTGTCCGGGAGCGGGGCGCTGTCCGGGAGCGGGGCGCTGTCCGGGAGCGGGGCGCTGTCCGGGAGCAGGGCGCCGCCCGCGGCCATCGTGTCATCCTGCCGCCGCACGCGGAACGGGCGCCGCTCGGCTCGGGCCCGGCCCGGGGACGCCGCTGGGCCCGCCCCCGCCTCCCCGCCCCGCACTTCCGGCTTCGCCGCCCCGCACTTCCGCTTCGGCCGCTCTGGCCGCCGTCTCTGTGGTTCCGCCCTTCCGCCCGCGGCGCCGCTCCGCGCTTCAGGCACGACGAGCCGAACGCAGAGCGATCGCTCCCGGCCGCCCCGCCCCTCCGCAACGAGCCCCGCCCCGCGCGGTCGGAGCGCGCTGCCGGTGTCGGGGCGGCTCGTGGCTCCGCGGGGCTGGGGGGTCACATCAGCGCTGCCCTGAGCGCCCTCAGTGTCCGCCATGAGCCCGGCTGCTCTCGGGACGCCCCGCGCAGCCCCAGCCCGGCTCCGCGCCCCTCACCCCTGTGCCCTGACCCCTGTGCCCTGACCCCGTGACCCCTGTGCCGTGACCCCTGTGCCGTGACCCCGTGTCCGCCCGGCTGTTCCCGGCTCTCCGCCTCCCGTGTCCCCGCCGCGCCATGTCCGCCCCGCGCTCCGTGCTGCTGCTGTCTCTGTCTCTGCTGCTGGCCGTGCCGCACGGATCGGGGCGGCGGCCGCCTCCTGCCCGCAGCGCGCTACAGCAAGTGGTGCCCGAGGGGCAGCTCAGCCTTAGCGAGGTGAGGCCGGGCTGCGCGGTGCCCCCCGCTGCTCCCCGCTGTGCCCCCCGCTGTGCCCCCCGCCGCTCCCCTCTCCGGCCCGGTCCCGCAGCCGTCCCATCCCGCCGCAGCCCGGCTCTGCCCGGTTTCTCTCCGCCCGGTTCCCGGGTGCCGGTGAAGCTCCGCGGGGCTCTTGGCGCTCGCGGGGTTGCGGGGCGGTGCTGCGGGGCGACGTCCTGGGCACCCCGTCACGCCGCTGCTCCTGAATGAGGGTCCTGCGGAGCGCCAGGCGCGGGGCCGGGCTGCGGGCAGCAGCGCTGAGCAAGGGGGGCAACGTGAAACATCCGAGCGGGTGCTGCAGCAGCCCTGGACCGGGGTATCCCGGGGCCCGGATGACGGTGCCCACCCGGTGCTGTGCAGCTGGTTGGGAGGTGGTTCCTGGTCGGCACGGCGTCCCGCTGCAGTTACCTGGCAGAGAACGGCCACCGGCTGGAGGCCACGGCAATGACGGTGGCCGTCCCAGATGGGCAGAGCCTGGCCATCAGCACCTTCAGGAAGCTGTGAGTGACGCCGGCTGCTGATGGATGGGGTAGAGCAGGGCCAGCACCTGGCGGTGGGCTCCGAGCGGGGAGGGCTGCCCTGAAGCTGTGCAAGGGGATCTCTGGGATGTTCTGTACCAGCAGTCCTGATCATGGTGAACCCAGCACCCTGCACGCCACGGGGCTGCCATCAAGGGTGGACTTAGGGTGCCCAGGTGGGATATGGTACAGGCATCCTGGGGAGACTGGGGCACCAAGCAGGTGTGTGGCTGCTCCATGGCCACCTGCACAGGGATTGCTTCCTGAGGGTCTCACAGTGGCAGCACAGCTGATGTCTGGCTGTCTGTGAGTACTGGATGGCCGTGGGGTGATGCAGCTGTGGGGTGTCAGGGATAGGAGCTGCAAGGAGGGGTAGGGGTGGCTGGCATGGCAGTTATCAGGCATCCCCTTACATCAGTGCCCAGTGGAGTAAACCTGAGAAAACACATTCCATGTACAAGCTGGAAGGGCAGAACTGGGGTCCAGCTGCAGCCTGCCCTGCACTGTGCTTCTCTCCCTGCACAGGGATGGGCAGTGTTGGGAGATCAAGCAGCGCTACGTCCCTGCAGGAGCCCATGGGCACTTCACTGTGAGAGGTGGGCAACGTGGAGTGGGCCCCTCCTGTTCCCATGGGACTTTGGCACCAGTGTCTTCCCCCAGTGCTTCCCACTGAGCCACCTCTGGGGTCCGATTGTGTCCCTGTGCTGTGCTGCCATCCGAAGTGCCATGGAGATGTGTGGGCCCTTGGTGCCCAGTCACACCCCTCGTGCCCTCTGGTGGTGACACGAGGTCCCAGGACGGTGCCCAACTGGGACACACCTGCCCCAATGTCCCCCATAGGCCGTGGCTACAACAGCAGGATGGAGGTGGCGGTGGGAGAGGTGGACCCCCGCAGCTATGCCATCATCTACTACCAGGACAGCCAAGGCCTCTCCGTCAAGCTCTACGGTGGGTTGTCATGGGGCAGTGGATGCCTGTGCCCCACACCATGCCTGCTGCAAGGAGCGGGGCTGGCAGCAGAGCTCTGATGGTGGCTTTTCCCCGCAGGCCGCAGCGTTCAGCTCAGTGACGCCATAGTGGACAAGTTTGAGCAGCGTGCCAGAGCCGTGGGCCTGAGTGAGGATGTGACCCACTACTTCCCCACATATGGTGGGTGCCACGCGGCTGCCAGGAGGGGGGGCAGCCAGAGGTGCCTGGTACCGGCTGCAGTCTGGTACCGGCTGTGGTCTGATACAGGTTGTGGTCTGATACCAGCAGGGCAGGAAGGGGAGGGCACATCCACAAGGGTGTGGGTACGTGACCTGCACAGGGCAGGTGACGGCCCTGGTCCTTCTCTCTCACAGGGTTCTGCGACTCTGCTGACGATTTCCACATCCTGGATGGTGAGCATGGCCCCACAGTGCCACAGCCCTGCCCTGCAGTGCTGGCCCAGCACATGGCAGGGGTCCCTCTGTGACCCAGTGTGGGGCTGGGAGGTGGCAGAGCATCACCCAGCATGGCTGTCACCCTCACGTTGGCAAAGGAGAGCCCCGTTTGGCCCCTACGTGGGTCCAGCTGGGCTTAGTGGTGTCTGCACCGGGATGAGGGTCTGGGGTGGGGCATCCTGGGATGGAGACAACATGGGTGTTCCTGGAGATGGCTCCACCGTTTGTTGCTGGTGCCTGGGGAGCCAGAGGTGAGTCCCAACCCCGGCACTGGGCTCTGCCCCAACCCCTCAGCATCTTCCCTTCCCTTCCAGAAACAGAGCTGTAGATGGAGGCAGTATTTCCAGGACCTGCCCAGCACTGATCTCTCACCTCGTGCAGACGCCTGTGGACAGGACCACACAGGGACCAGCTGGGGCTTGGCCAGACCCTGCTGCTGCTCTGCAGTGCTGGAGCACGCCCTGGGCTCCCCTGTTCCTCCAGCCTGGCTGTGTCACCCCACAGCTCTGTGCCCTTTGCCCCATGCCCTGCAGCAACCAGCAACATCCCAATAAACACGAGGAAAACCTCTGTGTCTAGGCAAGGCAGAATGCCTGATGGCTTGCAGCAGTGTGGCCTGGGCAGCTCACAGGACTTGGTGCCCTGGGGCTGGTGGGCTTGGGGTGCACTGGGAACCTGCAGTGGGTCAGCTCTTCCCACCAGGGACCTCAGGGGAGGAAAATGCAGCCTTGTAGCTGTCCTCCACACAGCCTGAGGGCTGTAGGGTTAACCCTCGGGGCTCAGGGCCCCCAACAGCCTGACACACGTTCAGCCTGTCAGGGCTGCTTTGGTTCCAAACTCCCAATGCAGGCTGGAGCTGGAGGGAAGGGGCACAGCCTGAGAGGAGCCCCCACCTGTTTCTGCTGAGGCAGCAGGAGGCTGTAAAGCTCCCTCAGTCCCCCCACAGCAAACTGGTCTGCAGCCCTGGGGTGGGAGCAGCCCTCTGCCCCCAGCACCGACGTTTTGCAATCTTAGCGGAAACTGGTAACACATGTTGTTTATCGGGGCCTTATGTAAGGATCCGCCACGTGACCCGTACAAAGCCAGCTGCTGTCCCGCTGCCCACGTGTGGGGCAGCCATGTCTGGCCATGCTCACAAAGCCGCCAGGCTGCCCGCCAAGCCCGCTGCCGGGCAGTCAGGGCAGTCAGGGCAGTCGGGGCACTGTGGGCCTGGGCCACCCGGTACAGCTCGCTTCACCCAGGGTGGTGCTGCTCCCCAGAAGTGGCAGCATCACGGTGGAAGCACGGCTTGGCCATGGGAGCCATGGGCTCTTCCAGCCTGGCCTGCAGCCATCTGGCATCGACCCCTTGGGACCCTGTGGCTTCCTCAGCGTCTCTGCCATTTCCTAGTGGAGAGAGCTCTCCCCATCATCCCGCACCCCGAGGGGCCCATGGTGTGCACCCACAACAACCAAGGGTGTGCTCAGCCCTGGGCTGAGAGTGGCACGCGGAGGCCTGGGATGCTTTCGTGATGCTCAGTCCTGCCCAGCTCAGCTTTTGTTTTGTTTTAATAAATCCGCAGCAGCAGAGCCAGCCCAGCCCCCAGCACATGCTGTGCAGCACAGGCTTGGCTCGCAGCTGGATGCGTAGAAGGGAATGTGCTCAGGCAGCCGGGCAGGGTGGGCTGCCGAGAGGAAAAAAACAGCTGCTATGAAAACACGCTCCTTATGTAAAGAGCCTTGGCAGGGCTGCAATGCAGGGAGAGCCGCAGGCTGGCAGTGGGCACCTGCCAGAGCCACGGCCCCAGGGCAGCACGACCTGCCTGGTGCTCTGTTCCGTGCAGTCCTGCCCAGCCCCACAGGGCTGCTGGTAACAGCAGGGATCAGCCCCAGCCCTCACTCTGCTGCAGCCCCGAGCCAAGGGACGGCTGCTCCTGGATCAGGGTGTGGGGTAACACAGGGAGTCTGACTGCGTGTTGTTGGCTGGGAGCTATGTAGGGAAGGGGTCAGAACAAGGCAGTGGGTTCCCATGGGTGTACCCAAAGGTACCCACTGATCCCATGGATTGGATCAGGACCTGGCAGGCACTTGGTGCTGTGCTTAGGCCCCTCTCTGGGTCTGAATGTGGTTTTTCTGCAAGGTGGGGGAAGGCAGCAAGATCTGATCCCTGGTGCTGCGCACCCCTGGCGTCCCCATGCTCTGTCCATGGCTGCCTCTCTTCCCCCAGACCCCGTGCTGTGCAGCCCTGGGGCAGGGATAGTCAGAGAACTGGCCGCCAGCTGTGTTTGTGCTGCAGAGCAGTTTGGCACCCCGAGGCAAACATGTAATATCAACAGGAAGGAAAAATTCGCAGGTTCCCAGCCTGCCCTTTGGATTCAGCTGCTGCCCCTGCTCCTGCTTGCATAACGGCACAGGGGGAGACAGGGCTGGCCTGCCTGCCTCGCTGGCCCCCTGGGGCCGCTGCGCTGCCTGTCCATAAATAGGGGCTCAGCTCTGCGTCCAGCACTGCCTGCAGCTCCCGCTCCGCTCAGCTCTGCTCAGCTGGCGACATGCAAGCCACACTGATCAGCATCCTGGGGCTGGCCCTGCTTGGGGCTCTGCACGCTCAGAACAGCATTCCTGTGCAAGCTGACTTCCAGCAGGACAAGGTGATCGAACCTGGCCAGCCTTCCTGCATGGGGCCGGGGTGTGGGGGGGGCTCATCTCTCCAAGAATATGCAGCAAGGGGGGCACTGGTGGGCTGGGGGCCCTATTGCCCTGGGAGCAGGGAGAAGGGTCCAGCCCAGAACTGGAGTCCCACCAAGCTGGGGTATGGGCTGTACTGCCGGGTCCTACAAGGAGCCTCCGGGGTGGTCTGGGTGGCACAGATGCCCCAGAGATGTAGTGGGGAAGGGGGCATGTCTGTGCCGGCCCCAGCTGGGGCTGAACTGCGGTCCCAGCCCCTTCTGAGCGCCATGAATGGATGTAAATGGCAACACAGGGCTGGGGGTGATGGGGAGGGCAGCAAGGTGCTCCGTTAGCAAGGCACAGCCCTCCTGCCCAGCGCTGAGCAGTTTGTGTGCAGCTCGCAGGGAGATGGTACAGCATCGGCCTGGCCTCCAACTCCAACTGGTTCAAGGACAAGAAGCACCTGATGAAGATGTGTACCACAGACATCGCTGTCACTGCTGATGGCAACATGGAGGTCACCTCCACCTACCCCAAGTATGGCGGGGAGCTGTGGGAGCACAGCGTGGTGCTGGGGGCTGCTGGGTGGGTGCTGGGGGTGCTGAGCTCCAACCCCCATCCCCTCACCCCCCTGTGGTCCTGCTGATGTCCCTGTGCTGCTCTGCAGGGGTGATCAGTGCGAGAAGAGGAACAGTCTCTATATCCGGACGGAGCAGCCCGGGCGGTTCAGCTACACCAACCCACGTGAGCCTCTGGGCCCTTGTCCCAACCCTGCAGTGGGGCAGCGATGTGGCCCTCAGGGCTGGGGGCCCAGGCTCAGCACTGGGCTGAGCGGTGCCTTCTCCATCCCCACAGGCTGGGGCAGCAACCATGACATCCGTGTGGTGGAGACCAACTATGATGAGTATGCCCTGGTGGCCACCCAGATCTCCAAGAGCACCGGCTCCTCCAACATGGTGCTGCTCTACAGTACGTCCTCACGCTGCCCTCCCTCTGCTGAGACCCCCGGGCTTTCCTCAGAGGGGATCCGTCCTGCAGGAGGGGGTGGTGGGACAGCAGCTCCGGGCTCCCTCTCCCCTGCCTCCCCGGGGCTGCCCTCACCCTGCTCTCACCACAGGCCGCACCAAGGAGCTTGCACCCCAGCGCCTGGAGAGGTTCATGCAGTTCTCCCAGGAGCAGGGCCTGAAAGATGAGGAGATCCTCATCCTGCCCCAGACTGGTAAGGGTGGGCAGCTCACAGTGGCTCCTGGCCACGCTCAGCCCATAGGAATGGAGGGAGGAGGTGGAGGCCCTTGAGGAGTTGTAGCAGATCCCGGGCCAGTAGTGCCTGTACCCATGGTGAAGTGATCTCTGCTTTTCTTCTTTCTGCAGACAAGTGCATGGCAGATGCTGCCTAGGTGAGTCCTGCCCTTGCTGGGTGCTGGGGGGTTCCCAGCGCTGCCTCCGCCCTGCAGAGCCCTGGTGCCGTCAGCCCATGGAGATGCTCAGCTCTCACTGGGGCGTCACCCATCTCCCTTTGGGGTGGCCCTGCATGGGGGGCGTGGGGCTGGCAGAGGTACTGACACCCCACACACCCCCCACCCCTCCAACATCACAGCAGCACTTGTCTCTCCTCTCTCCCATGCAGGCTGCTGCTGGATGGAGCTCCAAGGGCACCATGAGCCGACAGCCATCCCATCCTGACCCAGTGCCACATCCACCTTTACTTCCTGGCTTTGCACCCTGCATATCTACCCATCCTTATTGAAGCCCATATAAACCACTGTTCCCCTGCTCGTGTCTGGTTGTTGTAGAGTGGGGGCCCAGTAGGCCTTCCCGGGGTCCCGCTTAATTTAGTTTGGGAGGCACTGCAGCGCAGGGGAGGGGGTGGGTTTGTACCCTGTATGCACTACATGGTGCTGCCTGGCCAAAAAACCTGCCCAGTCTGGGACAAAGGGGTCCCAGGGCTGAGAAGGACTGACACCAGCCGTGGGGATCAGATCCTATTTGCCACATTGGCCACGCCAGCCTCCCTGCCTCTGCTTCCTCTCTGGAGAGTAGGTCGGTTGTGTGGGCATGTGGCAGTGAGTGATCACAGGGAGGATCTCCAAAACCACAGCAGGAAGATGGACACAAACAAGAGCAATGGCCCTGAGCAGCAGATGTCCCAGCTGCCCCAGTGCTCCCTGTGCTGTGACCCTGAGCCCTGCCCTGGAGCGGGGTCTGCACCCAGTGGCAGCAGGCTGCAGACTGACCGCAGGCTGAAGCCCCATCCCACTGCTCTCCCCATCCTGACACAGCCGGATCCTGGGAGGGAAGCCAGGGGACGCCTCTCCACCCATGGCCCCCTCCCTGGACCCAATTTGGCACAGGTGGCACAGAATGCACAACGCTGCATTCATTTGGGACAGAGCAATTAGACTGGGAAAGGGCCAAAGCTGTCACCTAATATGGGGACAACTTATCACTGCTCTTGTGTAACCTATTGCATAAAGTGGGGTGGGTGGGGGGTGCTGCCAGCAGTGGGGGCTATAAAGGTAGGTGCAAGGAAAGGCAGCACCATGCAGCCTCTCCTGTAGCATCCAGACCTAAAGTGAAGATGACAGCAGTGCTGCCGAGCCTGGTGCTGACCCTGCTCTGCCTGCTGCGGGCAGGGGCTGAGGTCCCTGTGCAGCTGGACTTTGACACCGAGAAGGTAATGGCATAGGGTGCCAGAGTGCCTGGGCTGGGGCAGGGTGGCAGAGCTGCATCCCCAGGTACCCCCTGATCTCACCTCTGAGTCTTCTCCAGAGCCGCTGCTGTGAGGCTGTGGGTACCTATGCACAACCAGACCAGTGCTGGACTACTGTGCTGGCCCTGCTGTGGGAATACCACACCCTGGGGCTATGCTGGCCCTGGGATTGCAGGGCTGCCCCAAGGAACATGGGCTGGATCCCATGCTCACCTCCATGGCACAGGGCAGGAGTGTTCTGCATGCAGGGAGATGGCAGGTCCCCCTACTAGGTTTGGCTGGTCTCTACAGCAGGAGGCAGGTCCCTGCAGAGAACAGTGGGTCCCCATGACATATGACAGGTCCCTGCGAAGAAAGGCAGGTCCCCATTGGAGATGGCAGGTTACCGCAGTGGGATGGCAGGTCCCCATGGCATGTGACAGTGTGACAGGTCCCTACCTCGGGGTGACAGGTCCCCCAGGGCAGGTGACAAGTCCCTACACTACATGACAGGTCCCTGCAATGGGGTGGAAAGTCCCTATGGCAGCTGACAACTCCCTTACCATCAGCTGATAGGGCTCTCTGGTGGGTACAGGTCCCCCAGGCAGGTGGCAGGTCCCAGTGGTGGGTAGTGGGTCGCCATGTTGGGGTGGCAGGTCTTCCACCACAGGCTGACAGGACCCCACGGTGGGTATAGGTCCCCCTGGCAGGTAGTAACTCCCCAGATCTTCCCCAAACCCTGGCAGTGATGGCTTGCTGCAGTTTGCAGGGATGTGGCACCTCATGGCAGCTGTTTCCAACTGCCCCGTGTTCCTGAGCATGAAGGACAAGATGACATCGTCTGTCACCGCCGTCAGCTTCACGCCGGAGGGACACATGACCATGGAGACAGTCCTCCCGCTGTGAGTCCCGTTGCAGTGGTGCCCTCCAGGCTGTGGGCTGCACGGCCCTGCATGTCCCACTGCCTGGCGTGCCACCCGCTGGCTCCCAGCCTCATTCGCTGTTTCAATTTTCCCCTTCCAGGCCAGAAGAGTGCAGAAAGATCATGATGCTGTTCCAGAGCACTGGGCAGGCAGGGCACTACGTCAGCACAGGTATGTGTGGGCAGCACCTGCCCGCTGTGCCCAGGGGCAGCAGGAGCTGGGTTGGCTCCTCTGCCTCCACCAATAACTGCACACGGCTGCTGGCTCTGTGTGGCACCTTCCCAGATCCCAGTGCAGCCACGGCCTGACTGGGTGCTCTCTGGGATCTTTTAGAAAAGGGAGAGAAGAGGGATCTGCGTGTGATGGACACAGACTACGAGCACTATGCCATCGTGTACTCCAAGCTGAAGGACAGCCAGAAGCCCAGCACCGCGCTGCAGCTCTACAGTGGGTGTCTGTCCCATGGGGGGCTGCAGGGCTGGGACCCCCATTGCCACCCAGGGCCACTGCTTCAGCACCTGGTGTGCCAGAACCTACCCATGTCAAAGAGTCCATTTTGGAGTGAACAAAACATGACATTGGCCATATCCCCAGTTACCAGTATCTCCAGTTAGCACCGTTTTGAACTAACCCCCCACCTGCAGCATGCCACTAGAGCTGCAGACCCCCAGGGCTGCTGGGGCTGTATGGGGGGTGCACAGCCACCAGGGTGGGTCTCCATCCTTTTCTGCTGGCTACAGAGGTGACCAGTGCCCATCCTGCACTTCATCCCCTAGTGCTTTGCCCATCCTAGGGGTCCCACTGGGAGACCACCCCCAGGTGTGATGCTGGCTGTAGGGCCCCTTGCTCACAGCCCCTGCTTTGGTCTCCACCTGCAGCAAGGAATCGGGACATGAGCTCACATCTCCTGCAGAAGTTCAAGGAGCTCTCCCACTCCATGGGCCTGACTGAGGACATGCTGGTCGTGCTGCCGCACTCAGGTGAGTGCCAGGAGGGAGGTGGCATTCATGTCCACTCTGTGTGGGGGTACTCCACGGGGACACAGTGTGAGCCGTGCTCATCCCTCTCCTCCCACTGAACAGATCGGTGCACCAAGACTGGCAAGTGAGCACAGGATGAGCAAGGATGTGCAGCCCCTCCAAGTGCCTACTGACCCCATCTATCTGTCCATCCATCCTGCCTCCCCGCAGCTGAGGGGCTGACACAAGGCTGTGTGTCCCTGGCAGCTCAATGAGTGCTCCATGCTGCCCCTTCCCACCCTCCCAGTCCTGCTGCTCCGTGCTGTGAGCACACCTCTCTGATCAAAATAAACATGTGCAGAAGCTGGCCCTGAGCTCAGTGCTTTTGTTGTCAGGGCTGGGGGTGCTGCCAGCAGCCCTGCACCAAACCCATCCCTCCAACACCACAGGGCAGCCTGGGGGATCCTTTGCTGTGTGGATTGCAGAGCCCACACAAGTGTGGGGAGCCCAGCTGGGCAGAGTGGGCAGCATGCAGCCCCCATGAGACCCAGCTCCCTGCACAGGTGGGCAAAGGGCAGCCCCAAGTCTAATCATGGCCCCCACATCTATCTGCCACCCACCGCCCCATCTACCCACTGGCAAAGAGCTGTGGGGGCGGTAGGACCGTGCCTCCATCCCCTCTGCATAACTCAGCATGTGGTGGCTGAGGAAGTTGGGTCCCTCAGCGCACACCTGGGTGTGGGGCTTGTGAGGATGCAACATGAGCCCTTTGGAACTCTGGAGCCCATAGAAGCCAGGGCAGAGGGGCAGCATACCCTGGCCAGGAGGGCACACGTGACAGCAGCACGCTGGCATCCTGCGCTGCCATCCAGGCGTGGGGCTGACAGCTGGAGTGACCTCGGGGCAGACGTCAGTCACTGCAGTGCTGGGGCAGCCCGTGGACGCTGTGCCGGGAATTACCTTCCTGATTTTACCGGCAGTTCTCAGCCGGGAAACAAGAAGTTCCTTTGTTCTGTCACAAGAGACTTCAACAAGAAAATCTTCATCTTCAGCTGTGGTGCAATAGCAGTCCTGCAACCCCACTGCTCAGACCCTTCCTCAGGCCTTGCAACACTTTCCTCTTTCCGTAAGACTGTGTTTACCCTGGGATGGTTTCAGCTCTCACAGCCAACCTCGCCCCATGCCAACAATAGCAGCGCTCTCCGTGCAGCACAGCACGCGGTGTGGGGGCACGGGGGGGTGAAGGGGGGGAGTACAGCCCTATAAAGCCAACAGCACCGGGACCGCTCCACATCCCGTGGTGACGCCGGAGGCTGCACGAGATGAGGACGCTGGCGCTGAGCCTGGGGCTGGCCCTGCTCTGCTTGCTGCATAATGAGGCTGCTGCCACAGTGCCGGACAGGAGCGAGGTGACCTGCCTAGTGTTGGGGAAGGGACTGTGGGCTCTGCTCACCAGGGTGGGGATGGGAGGACCTTTTGGTTGCTGGGGATAGTTGGGGGCACCGCAGCTAGAGCTGGAAGCACTGCACACCCAGCCCCAGCACAGTGATGCAGCAGGGGGTTAGATGTCTGTACGGGGTGCAGGTGCCCAGAAAGGAACACATCCTGCCAGGTCCTCCAGGCTCACAGCCCATTCCTACTGCCAGATTGCAGGGAAATGGTATATTGTTGCTCTGGCCTCCAACTCCGAGTTATTCCTGCGTGAGAAGGACAAGATGAAGATGGCAATGGCCAGAATCTCTTTCCTAGGAGAGGACGAGCTGAAGGTCTCCTATGCAGTCCCCAAGTAAGTGCTGGGTGCTTCTCTCCCTGGGCTTTGGTTAGTGGGTGCCCACCCAGGTGCCCCTACCCATTACATCCACAAACCTGGAGGGAGACTGAATTGGGGCACCAGCTGTCAGCAGCTGAAGGTCTCCTCTGCTACCCCATATAAGTGACAGGTTCCGCTCCCTCTGTCCTGCTCTGGCACCAATTGCTGCATGGGTGGCAGCTCTCCCCAGGACAGACCATCCTCTATCAGCATCTCCTGTTTTGGAGGTGTGACCCCAACTGCAGTGCTTGTGTCCTGGGCTGGGGAACCTCAATGCAGCAGGGACAAAACCAGATGGCTCTGAGCACACCTTGAGGATGTGTAACAGGGGATTCTTCCTTGCCTTGCAGCCCAAAGGGGTGCAGAAAATGGGGGACAACCTTCAAGAAGACCAGTGACGATGGTGAAGTCTACTACTCAGGTGAGTGGGGACAGAGTTGTGGGCAGAATCAGAGGCACACTGATTGTCCCTGGGACCTGGGAGATCCTGCAGGGGCATAACAGCATTGCCTTCCCCATCCCCTACCCAAGTGCAAGTCCCAAATTGGCCAGGCTGTTCTACTGCTCATAGTGGCCACCCCCAGCCCTTCCTGCACTCGAGGTCCTGGTCACTCTGCTGATCTGTGCCATGATCTGTGCCATGATCCCCAGGCTTTTAGAGGAGCCTTACCAAGAGGGAAAGCCAGGAGGGGGGATGCAGCAAAAATATGGGCTGGGTGGATGAATGAATGGACATTTTAGTCCTTCTGCAGCATGGGAGATCTCAGGAGCATGTAGCAAATCTTTCACTTTGCTCCATGTTCTTTTTCAGAGGAAGCCGAGAAAATGGTGGAGGTGCTGGACACTGACTACAAGAGCTATGCAGTAATCTATGCAACTAGGGTGAAGGATGGAAGGACCTTGCACATGATGAGGCTCTACAGTGCGTGGCCAAGCTGGGGATGTGGGCATGAGGGGCAAGGGAGTGATGGGACATGGAGACACCTTGTGCTGAAAGTGCCCATGTGCCAGTTCTGGTTTAGGAGGTGGATCAAGGCAGGGGGTAGTGGAAGGAACAGCAGTTTAGGACTGGGTCTCAGGTTTCCACACTGTGCTTGTATCCACGTATATGTACACTTGTATCCACGGCCTTGGTAAGTCATCTGGTGAAACAGAGCTAAGACCTGGGGTCTGCTGCAAGGAGAGGTCAGAAAGGGTGGGGATGGGATCCAAGAGATACTGGGCTGCTTGGGGGCCCTGGTGCCAGGACATCACCTGTCCCACCCAGCCAGCAGCTAATTCCTTCCTTACCTTCAGGCAGAAGCCCTGAGGTGAGCCCTGCAGCCACAGCGATCTTCAGGAAGCTTGCTAGGGAGCGGAACTACACGGATGAGGTGATCACCATGCTGCCCAGACAGGGTGAGTGTGGCCAAGTGCTGTGTTTGGAGCCACAAGGCTTCCTCAGTCCTCACGGGGAGCCTGAGTGGGCTGGCAGGGACTGGTTGGTAGTATGGCCAGCCAGGAGGTGATGCGGGGCTTGGCACAATGTGACTTCTGTCTTGCTCACGTTCCTGGGTTGTCTGCCTCCTGCTGTGGGTGCTAAATGGGACTGGCAAGACCACAGCCCTGCACTCAGACTTTCTCTTTATTTCCACAGAGGAATGCACCGTTGATGAAGTGTAGGTGAGTTGCTACAGTGCAATACAGTATTTGCAATGTATCCTCATCTGGAAATTCCCCCTTTGGTACCCTAACACGGGGCCATCATGAGTTCCCCAAATTACTCTGGAGGCCAAGTTGTTTGAAGATGTGCTTGAGCACACACACAGGTAGGATGGATTCTTTTGGAGTGGGAAGCACAGCGGTGCAATGGAGATGCAGGTGCCTCCTGGTTGGCAGCGGCACCCAAACCAAAACCTGCTAAATGGAGAAATGGCTGCTGCCACATCCAATGGCAAGAGCCAGGACACTGGGTCGTACCAAAAGGACTGCAATGAAATGAACCAGTAAAGCTGGCAAATCGGGGTTTGTGTCTCACCATGCGAAACATGCTGGCTTTCATCCCACTGGGCAGCCCTAGCATTCGTTTCCCATCACAGCTGTGCACATTTAGTCATACGGGTAGGCTAGAAACTCATCCCTGGAGGTGGCTGAAGCCCAGAGAGCGGAGGAAGACCCTGCCCACTCTGCTGTCCTCCCAGCTCAAACACTCAGCTCACACCTCCCGGCTGTTTTCCACAGGATGGCTGATGGATGCTGCTTCCCAAACAAAGCAAGACTAATGTGCCAAAGCTCCAGGCTGCTGCTCTGCTACCCATATCACGGCTCTGAGGCTTCTCCCGCTTCACCAGCACACGGTCCGTCCTTTTTTGCCTAAATAAACAGAACCTTTCCCAAGAGTTTGGTGTGACCTTCTGGGGAGAATCTGGGGAGTCTGGGTAGGTGCTGCCGCCTGCTGTCCTGCTGGGGTTTGCGGACGGAAAGAAAACAACCCGGGGCGGTCCCGCAGTGAGCTCACCCCAGCGGATCTGCCTCCCTGCTGCTCACTGCTGGCAAGGACGTAGGCAGGGTCTGTCCCAGCACTGAGCTCGTCGGGATTTTCCCAGCTGCTCCTTCCCCAGCACAGGGACTGGGAAAATATGGTTGAGAAATTTCCCCTCCCGGCCTTGGTGCTGAGCAGAATTGGAGCTGGACACATCCCAGCAGTGGCTGGGCAGGGGATTCCACCGGGACTTCCAGAGCCAGCATCACCTCTGCCTTCTTTGGAAAGAAGCCCAGTGCTTCCTGCAGGAGTTTGCCCTCCTGCTCAGTCTGGGCAGGAACAGCTCAGAACCAGCTGTGCTCCCAAGAATGCTGGGCCCACACGTGGCTTTGCCTCGACGCTTGTTGCCTCCGTCTCTGTGCCACACGTGGTGTTTAATCCTCCTGACTTCTATTTTTATTTATTTATTCTTTTTCTTTCCCATTCAAAAATAAAAAGATCAGAAATTTCCAACCAGGCCAAGATGTCTGTGAAGAGCAGCTCATTCATTATTGCAATAAGGGGTGCACACCCCTACTGACAAGGGAGAAATTGCACAACTGGTCAGTGAAATCCAGCCCGTTACATACCCTGGGTCCGGCGCAGGTAAAGCTTTTCCTGGCTCTTATCGCTTCAGTTGCTATTGCTATGGTACACTTCCATAGCCACCTTTCAGTTCCATAGCTACATTACACTTCCATGGCTACATTTACACTCCCATGGCTACATTATACTTCCATGGCTACATTATACTTTCATGGCTACATTACACTTGCATGGCTACATTGTGCTTCCATGGCTACATGTTACCAACCCATTTTCTTTGGGTAAGTTCTGGGCTTCCTGTGGCGATAGAAGGACATTTTCACTCATTCTGTCCCTCCTTTACCCAAGTTCCTCTGCCAGTTTTACCCAGGTCGGAACGCCCCAGTATCAACTTCACTCTGTTCAGGAGTTTTCTTTGTAGGTTACTTATCCTTTGCTATACACAAAAAATACTGGAAACTTCCACTGCAAAAACACAGTCTGCCTCTCACAATATGATGTATTGGAGCATATCTGGCACTAAGCACAGTGCTGGCTGTAATGAGAACAACCCTTTGGTTCCAGCCCTATGAACCAAGCCCTGCCAGAGGCTCATAACCTGGAGGCTCTCAGCCATCCCACACCCTAAAACCTCTGCAGCTCGCCTCATGGGTGCATATCCAACCACACAGAGCATCCACACGTTAGAACCTCATGGATGCCCTATTTTGTGTGCTGGGCATCACTGTCTGTTGCCGGAGGAATGGTTGTTGTAGCAGGAGTCAGATCTCATCCATTCATCTTGGATCACATGGGATGAGACCATGGGCTTCCCCAGGTGCTGCTGAACATGGGACCTGGCTTGTGCCAGCCCACCTGAGCCATCCCTCAGCCCATCTGTCTTGGGATTTGTTCCCTGTGGGGATCTGTGCCAGTGGGCAATGACTGCAGCACAGGCACAATCCACCTGAACTTTCCTTGGTCAGGAGTGAGTCACACTTAAATTGCCAATTACTGCCTATTGACACCTCTGTGCTGGGTCTGAGCCCCACATAGGAATAAACAGTGTTTCTTCCCAAGTTTGTTCAGGGGCAAATATAGCTCCTGTCTCCAGGCACTGCAGTGGCACAACAAGCCCTTTTCAGAAGTTGAGGCTGCAGAAGTCAAGAAACTTTTAATGATGCCAACTGAGAACTGACTGTTGCTGGGGCAGCAAGGTGCCCTTTGGGCCATTACTTCATGAGACACTGGCACTGGGGATACAACAGGCTTTGGGCATTCCTGCTTCCTCCAGAGGTGGAAGTCATGCGGTTATTTTCAACTTGGATCACAACAGGGTGTGGTTTAATGCTTTGGCTCTGTGACCGGCTGACCCAACGCAGCCAATGGGACATGTCTAGTGACCTGAAGGTGTGAAACAACATGGCTGGGGACTTCCCAGGCTGTCAGCGCCAGCATCTCCTGACACACATGAAGATGTGTCAGTCCTACAGTGCCCAGTATTGGTGACAATGTGCCCTTTGGGGACAGCAAAGCTCTGGGATGTGCTGGCAGACTGCTGCCATTCAGAGAGGCTTCGGTGGCCCACAGAAACAGGGAAGTACAAACCCCTGATGTTCAGCCAAAGCTGTTGCAAAATCTTGCCCCTGGGAAGGTTAACCCCATGCCACAGGGCTGCACAGCCAGAGGGCAGCAAGGTGCACCACATGCAGCAGACAACCAGTGCAACCTGGTCCGAGTTAATGAAGAGTGGCTACAGCTCAAGGAGCACTTGTGGAAGTGCCCCTGGAAAGAAGGGCCCACTCTGGGGCTCCACAGTGCAGGAAAGGCCATTGCTAATGCAGCAAGTATAGCGGGGAGGGAGGGAGAAAGGGGCATTAAGCTGGTCAGGGCCTGCAGCGCAGCATGTCTAATGGGAGGCTGAGAGCTGGGCTGGGTTGGCCTTCAGGAGAGATGTCTGACTGCTATCTCCAACATGTCCTTCAAAGGGAGGACATGGAGAAGGTGCAGTCAGGCTTTGCCTGGGGGTACAGCATGGCAAGGCAAAGGGCAACAGACACAAGCTGTAACATGGAAAATCTCTGTTAGACAAAAGTAAATGTTTTTTCATAATGAAGATGGTCCCACACTTGATTGGGTCTTCGAAAGTGTGTTAGGATCCCTACACTTGAAGATGCCCAAACTGAGCAGACAAGTCCTGGCAGAGCATGGTCTGATAGGGCCTGGACCAGAGGACCTGAGGACCTTCCAGCAGAAATCCTGGAGCTCCCCAGGCCAAGAAATGACACTAATAATCAAGAATTCAGCCAAAAAGCACTAGCAGAGAACCTAACACTCAGAGAATATTTGTTAATTGCTGACCATCCCATAATTAATTAGGCTTGTGATCAACACCAGTGAAAAGACCTACCCTTCACACCTTGCTCCCTACCCTTCAGCCTTCCTAGCTGCCTGCAGGCAGAGCAGGAGAGGGCCAAGGCTGTTGTGGGGAGGCAGAGGAAAGGAGACTTCCAGCTGCAAAATACACTCATGGGGGGAAATGGAGGGTGTGCTGACAGTAGGAAGAGGGGCTGAGTCCAAAGGAGCTCCATGTCAGGGAGGGAGTCTCCTGTTCCTGCCCAGCTGCATCATCGCTTCCTTGCCACAGAGGTGAGAATGTCCCATTCTGTCCTTTGCAGACTGGTGTGGAGGACGCCTTCTTCCCAGAATCCCAAACTGCTCAGAGATTAAAGGTTTCTGAGCAGCTTCTGGAAGCAGAGAAGCAGTGCACCTTGCACTTGCTGGAGCTCCATAAGTCATTCTTCTATCCAGACCAGTTGCCTAGAAGAAACCAAGGTTATCAAAGAAAGCTATTCTTGATCACAAAAATGAGGAAAACAAGCTGGGAAAGGAGAGTGCAGGCAGCAAATCCTACCTCTGACATATTTCCAGACTCAGGCTCTTTCTCATGGGTTTCTCAGAGACAATAGGGCTGCAGAGCCTGCAGCACTGCCCAAGTCCTACAGTGGGGTCAGCGCTGAGTGAGTGTGGCTGCCAAGATGCTCAGGAAGCTTCAGACCAGCCTCTGGAGGGCTGAGGCCCCTTTGCAGGGGTGCTGACACAGCATCCTCAGGACTCTGTTTCCTTTGCTCTCTGTGTGCTCCCACAGCATCCCAAACCACTCTGCCTAAGTGGCTGTGCCTGAGCAATTACACGCTCTGCTGTAACAGGGGATCTTTTCCCACATGCCTTTGAGGGTTATATCAAATTCACCCAGACTGCTGTTGCTGACAGATACACCTGGTGTGAAGAGAGGAAGCATCAGCTCCAGGTAAGCCGTGCGGGCATTGGGTCATCCCTGGATGTGTTTGAGTACCATCTAGATGTGGTACTCAGGGACATGATTTAGTGGAGGGCTGTTAGAGTTAGGATAGTACGGTTAGGTTGCAGTTGGACTTGATCTTTAAGGTCTTTTCCAATCTGAGCAATTCTATGATTCTATGTGCCCTGGGATACATCTCAAAGTTCACCCATCTGCAGTTTGCCTGTTTGTAGCACCAGAGGAACCCTGCCCTTTCTGCAAACACTGCTGTGTGTGGGCACAGACATGTTGCTTGCTTGTGTGTTGCTGCATTTGCCATCTGCTCCCAAACTTGCCATGATGTGGCTCTGCAAACCTAGTGAGACCACAGTGTAGGCATGTGCTCTGTGAAGCAGAGTGCTGATCTGCTGCTCCCCACCCTATCTTGAGCTCTCCTGTCTCGTGTTAGGTTTGGTAGCAAATCAAAAGCAATTTAATTAGCAGAAAGGCAAACAGACATTTCCAATGACTGCAGATTTAATTGTAAACCTGTGCAGTTATTGGAAAACGAAATGAAGGTGCCACTTGTACACCATTTGCTCACAGCACCATGCTCTGGCATAGGGCTCTGCTCCCCATGCAGGAGCCTCCTCCCTGTTGTGCTCTGCTTCTCCATAATGACTATGTAATGCCATGCCCCCTCCATTGGACTCTCCCTTTGCCAGGCTCAGTGCCACAGCAAAGCAGCTCCCTCCTCCAGCAGGCTCCTCACTCCCTGTGCACCACCCAGCAGGTCTCACTAATGTACTTTGGTATCAGTATTTTCCCACATAGATTACAAACCATTTCTGCTGTTGCCAAGGCCAGTTTGGCTTCTCTGCCACACTCATGACTTGTCATTACCCGAGACTGGCTGAACTGCTGGGTATCTGGCTGAGGTCCCTGTGGGCACACTTCTGGTCTCAGAGCTCCTGTGCGCTGCCAGTTCCCATTAGCAGCCCCTACAATTGGTTTCCTATTTGCAGCACATCACAGCTCTTGGTGTTTTGCTCTGGAATGATGTTGCTGGGGCCAGCCTGTCCCCCAGGTCTCCCAGGACCCTTCCTGATGCTCCCTGATCTTTCCCCTCTGCTCCTTCCCAAGTTAACACAGCGTGGGACGTTGTTTTCTGAGATCGAGGCAACTGATAGCAGCGTCATTCCCACTGCTGAAAAGAAAAAAAAAGCAAGTGTCTTACAAAGGCTGGACAGTTGGTTTGTCCAGCACAGTCTCCATTTGGAAGCCTGGATTTATGTTTTACTGTGATTTCCACTTTTCTTTCCTCTAAAGCTCTTCAAGTACTCAGTGCTGAACTTCCATTCTCTCATCAGATGTAGATACTTCACAAAGATACTTTGCACCTTTTCTGAAGGTGAAGCAGGGTTGATTCCTCCCAAGTTCAGGTGCAGACAAGTTCCCTTCCTGCAGCCCCCTGACGTGCAGCAGACCTCTGAAGACTTTCCTCCCTGCAAGATGCTGCCGTCCCCATGTCTTCAGGCTGTCCTGGCCATGGGACCTTTGCCATAAATTGTCATTGTTCTTCTGGAAAACTATGACTGGGTGTGCTCAGATCTCATGAGCTCTGAGCTGAGAAGCACCCCATGAACTACATGGCTGAAAAGTGTATGTTAATCTCCAAAGACTACACACAGTTTTCATTATCTCCCTGTATTCCTTCATCTTTCAATGGAGACTTTTCTTAGGGCTTTTTCTTTTCTTTCCTTGCAGGCATTCCACTTGTTCCAAACATTGCCCTCAGTGTATGTATGCTGTTTGCTTGCTTGAATCACAGAATGGTTGAAGTTGGAAGGAACTTCTGAAGATCATCTTGTCCAACGTTCTGCTCTGCCAGCCTCTCCCTCCAGCTCAGGAGGGAGTTTTAGACAAAGGTTTCACCTTTGGATTCACAAAGTGTCCATTTTCTATGTTTGTGTGCTTGGATTCCCAAACCTGTCCAGCTTCTGCTCTTATTGATCTTCCCATTTACACAAAATGACATTGACTCATGCTTATTCTAGCTGAAGTTATTTTCCACAAATAGCCTTTCTATAAGCAGCCTGTTTTTCACGAACAAGAACAAAAACCCCATCAGCTCGCTTCGTGTGTGACCTGATAAAAACGTGTGAGATGACACATCCAATGGTATTTGGAATGCCTCTTACACACCAGGCAGTGATTTATAGCCTCCCCCCTTCAAAGAGTTATTCTCCTGGCAGAATTTTGCCCCCAAGGCTTTGTCTTTGCTGTGTTCTGGCTGAGAGGTCTGGGCAGATCTTCCTTCCCCTCCCTCCCAAGATGATTTTGGATCCAGGAAGTCTTTTGGACCCAGTGTCTTTCAGTGTGTTGTGCTGTGTTCCCCTTCCCCATCTCCCTTTCTTGCACTCTCCTAGAATTAAATGATCTTTGAGATTCCTCCCAACTCCAGCCATTCTACAATTCTGTGATTCTCCACTGTCTGCTCTGGTTACAGCAGCTATTTCTCTGACCTCCAGGAATATCTGCTGTTATGTGACACTGCATGTAGTTTGAGTTCCTCCATGCTGGCTTTGCCTGAAGCCACAACCATTTGTGTTATTTCCTACAGACCATCTGCTCTTCCTAAGCCAGAGATGAGCCTTTTGTTTAACTGTGCTGCTTTCCCAGCTAACATTATCTCTACAGGTGCTTCTCTTTTCTCTGTCTCTCCCCTCTGTGGTCATGCCTTTGTTACCAACACATACCATGTTGAGCATGGGGAGCACACACCTTTCCTTCGGTCTCCAGGCCCTCTGGGTTCAAAGCCTGATGTGTCACTTCTCCCAGACCGGATCCCAAAAGCCTTCTCTCCTGCCAGAATGCCTCCATGCACTGGGAGGAGTGTTCTTGGAGGCTCCCAGTTCTGCAAGCACCACAGACTTGCTCATGAGATGGAACCATGGGTTGTCAGCTCCTCCCTCCCTCAACAGTTTGAGAGGCTTTGCTTGAGCCAGGCTTTGCTGGCTTTTTTGCTGGCTTGCATGGCTTTGCCATGAGTACTTCAAGCCATTGCCTGAAGAGCTGGAGCCATTTTGGCCAGGTCTGTCTGGTTATTAACTAAGCCTGCTCACAGTCCTTGGGGTAAGTGGCCAGAGAGCAGTCCCTGTGCCAGCTGAAAAAGCTATGGGGAAGTGGGAACACACATAGGAATGCATGAGTGGCATCCTGTGGTGCTGACTTGAGGACTGAAATCCCATGGGCTGAGATCCACCACCTGTCCCCTTCTCCCATCTCAGAGACTGTAGCACAGCTTCAGTCCACGCCACAGAACAGAGGGCTGGAGATGTCCCATGGCAGGGCTAAGCTTTCACCTCCCTTTGCCTGCCCTGTATCTATTCTTGCTCTCCCCACAGATGAACCTCGAGTCCCTGCAGAGGAGAAATCTCAGCAGCCCCACATCATTTCTTCTCTCGGGGTTTTCCACTGCCTACAAAACACAGGTATCCCTCTGCATGGTCTTCTCTCTCATTTACCTGGTGACTGTGTTGGGGAACCTACTCGTAATGACCCTGATCTGCCTGAACACTAACCTGCAGTCCCCCATGTACTACTTCCTGGGCCACCTCTCCTTTCTGGACATCTGCTACTCCTCTGTCACGCTCCCTAAGATCCTCAGAGATTCCTTCTCAACGCAGAAGACCATTTCCATGGCAGGCTGCATCACACAGATCTACTTCTTCCTTTGCTTTGGGGGCTCCGAGTGTGTGCTCCTGGCTGCCATGGCCTACGATCGGTACGTGGCCATCTGCTGCCCCCTCCACTACACAGCACTCATGAGCAAGAAGATCTGCTGCTACCTGGTGGCTGTCTCATGGCTGAGTGGCTCCTTCTCATCTCTGATCCAGGCCCTCCTCACAGCCCACTTACACTTCTGTGGGTCCATTGTGATCAACCACTTGTTCTGCGAGATCCCCTTCTTGCTGGAAGTGTCCTGCAGCCGTAACACCCTTCTCAACAAGGCTGTCTCATATGCTTTGGCTGCAACTATTGCCATGGGCTCTTTCCTCCTTACTGTCGCATCATATGTTCACATCCTCCAGGCTGTGCTGCAGAAGGGAGCAGGGAGGCAGAAGGCATTTTCCACCTGCACTTCCCACCTGACCGTGGTGTCCCTGTTCTTTGGTGCTGGGGCTGTTACGTACCTGGTGCCTCGATCCAGCAGCACCAAGGAGATGAACAAGATCCTTGCCCTGCTATACGCCATTGTAACCCCCATGCTGAACCCCATCATCTACAGCTTAAGAAACAATGAGTTCCAGGCGGCCATCAGGAAAACCCTATGCAGGGGCTTTCCTGAGGTCCCCCAAAGGCAGAGCAACCTCTGCCCTCACCACGCAGCAGGTGACCCACTGTGATGGGGGAGCTGGGACCCTCAGACCAGTGACAGGCAGAAGGGTGAACTCTGGGGATGTGAGTAGAGCAGGAGTAGATCCATAGAACTGCGATGCCTTGGCCACAGGTTTCCCAATAAATAATTCTAGGAGCTGTTTTCCTAAGAAATAGGTATTGTTCAGGTAAAGAAGTTGTTCTGAGTGTCCACGAGATGCCTTTGTTGTGACAGTGCCCTTGGTGAGACCTGTTTTTTTAATCAATCATTTATCTGCACTGGGGCTTCGTCAGGCTTTCTGGAAAGAGCTTTTATTCCTAAGCAAAGCTCTTTCTGAGGTGAAATAATGCAAAGTGCAGTAGTAATGCTGTGCTGTAAGCATCTCCTGCTAAGTGGTGGATAATCTTGTCTGGGCTGGCCTTGCAGAGCCGGATGTCTTTTACTTAATGCAATAAAATATGGATAAGTAGGAAAACCATTGCCATGGGATTGATCTTTGCAGTTTCAGGAATCAAAGCCAACCCTGGGAGCAGACGTCTGCTTCTGCATGCAGAATGGTGGTGACAAGGAAGGAGTGTAGGTGGCACCTGTGCATGCCTGGGAAGAGCAGATTAATCTGGCTCATGCGATGCTTTCAGAAAGAGCACATGGGGCTTTTGGCATCGTACAGAGCTGGGAAGACATTGTTTGGTGGTCACAGATAAAGGGAAGTGAAAAGATCCTGCAACTGCATCTCAGTGTTTACGAGAAGATAGGCCTATAGGCACAGTGAAACACATCCTTCTTGGACCTCAGCTGAATGCTGAGCTGTGGTGCCTTTGCAACCAAGACTCTGAGAGGCTCCTATTCTGCAGAAACTGTAGGAACTGGTTTTCTGTGATTGGAGACAGCCTCTGTCCTCCAACCTGGAACAGTGATCAACCAGGAGCAGGAAAATACAGTGGAGATGGGAGCAGCAGCTGCATGACTGGAGACTTCAGGAGATGAGAGTGGGCAAGATTTGTCCCACAGCTGCTCCTGCTGCGGGTACAGCCTTGAAGTACAGCCTAGTCGGGGAGCAACAGCAAGGAACTGAGCAAGAAAACCTTCTGGTGTGGTAGGGGAGATTTTCTCCTTCCAGCTGTAGATGGAGCCAGAGATTTAACGCATCCATGGGTGTTTGTAAAGTACCTTCAAGAGCAGCGTGAGCAACCATTTAGGATTATTGTTTCTGCACCACTATCAGGCTGTGCCAGGGACTGCAGAAGTGTTGGTAAATGTCAGAAATGAGACAGAAACATCTTTGGATTTGATCTATATCAGTGCAGGGTTGTCTTCAGTTGTCATTTTGGGACCACATCTGAGAAGAGAGGCCAAAAAAAAATGAGCTTCTCAATGAAAAAGATTGACATGGCTTTGTATGCTTTATAGACCTTTATAGTTCTTTGTTTTGTTTAGCACTGGCTGTAGGATCCCACTGGACCCACTTCACCTCTGCATTTGGCCCAATTAATCATGCTGATGAACCTTCCAGAAAGGTGCCCAGTCTGCTGTAGGCATTAGAATGTGATGAGAGGCAGAAATCAGTGCATTTTCTTCACAGCTGGCATGCTGGAAGTCCCATGCCATTCCAGGGGATGTGCTCCCAGAGCTGCTCTGAGTTCCCCAGTCAGCACTGCCCTTTCCTCCTCCAGATCAGATCCAAAACTCAGTCCTGGCTGAGCTTGGCCTCTATCCATCTGTGACAAGGACAAAGCAGGGCAGAATCAAGGGCTTGGCCCTTTCATAGCACATTGATATTACTGTGCTTATCAGGGCGAACAGGAGCAGGCTCCAGAGGTAGTTAGTCCAGGACATCTGACTCTGTGGAGCAGAGCTCTGCCAAGGGTCCTGCAATCGATTGGTTTTCAAACATTTTGGGGTCCCCTCTTTCCCTTTTCCAGAGGTGCAGATTTTGTGAAATCCTTCCACCCCATTAGTCACAGAACCGGGCTGAACCTGCCCATAAACTGTTGTCAAGAACAAAAAACAGTAGTCTGGGGCTGCTGCCACAGGTGCCATATCCTGTGGTCTGGTTGCATCCCTGCCCGCTCGCTCCCAGCACAGCTTGGAAAGCAATGGAGCGGAACCTGCCAGGACCTGTGGATACTCTAACAGGGCTCCCACAGCGAGCCCATCAGCTGGGGCTGAGTCCAGCCACGCAGCAGGAGCGTGCATCCCTCCTCCAAGGGTAAGGGCTGAAAACACAGCAAATGCCGGCCAGCAGGATCTCAGCAGTGTGGCTGTCAAATGCTGCTCTCTTCTCGCTGGTGCCAAGGCCTTGGGTCTGTGCCCAGCACCCGGGGAGGCAGATTGTGTGCCTGGGTTCTGCAAACCTGTGTGCCTTGGCATCCTCTACCAGCATGGGGAAATCCTTGTGTAGCAGGGGCAGGGCATGGCCCAAAGACCTGAGCACAAGCATGAGGTGGTGCTTGACAGGACCTGCATGCAGCTGAAGCTGAAGACAGGCAAGCAGAGCTCACAGCCTTTTACCACAGCTCCCAGCAGGTATGGATGTTCCCTCAGCCTGGGTGTTACTCCAGCAGAAACACAGGGCAAGGCTTGCATGTGACAAGCTCACAGATGGCACAAACCTGGGAGGAGAGGCGGATACACCAAAGGGTCACACTGCCATCCATGAAGATGGAGGCAGGCCGTGCTCCACAGCACCTGGTGCCAGGACGAGAGGCAATGGGCACCAACCGGAATACAAGAGGGTTTCCTCTGAACATCAGAAAGCTCTTCAGTGCCACGCGGGCGGCAGAGCAGTGGCACAGATGCCCAGAGAGGCTGCAGGGTCTCCTCGGAGATCTTCTTCTCGGAGAAGTCACCTGGGCAAGGCCCCGTGCACCCTGCCCTGGACAGACGGCCCCAGGGGTGCCTTCCAGCCAGGGGGGGCTGGACAGGGTCAGGGGCTGGACAGACAGCCCCAGGGGTGCCTTCCAGCCCCAGCCTCACTCCCCTTTTCCGCGGTTCTTCCCTCAGCTCCGCTCCCGGAGCTCCGCAGCAGCATCTCCGCCCCACGCCGCTCTCTCAGAGGCGAAGACCGCATTTCTGGATACGAGATGTGACGTTATCTGCCCGCCGGCGCACGCAGAGACGACCGCACGCAAAACGGCGGCGGCGCAAAGGCAAACCGCGCTCAGGTGCGGCGGTGGCCCCGCGGCTCCGGCCCCGCTGCGAGCACCGCCCCGACAGGGGGCGGCCGCCTCCGCCCCGCCCCGCCGAGCCCGGCGCCGCCGCCCGCAGCCCCGCGGCCCCACGCCCGTCCGCGCCGCTGGAGGATGGTGGCGGCCGCCCGTCGCGGAGCGCTGCTGCTGCTGCTCGCCGCCCTCGGGGCCTGCCGCCCGCGCGCCGCCCGCACCGGTGAGTGCGCGCCGCGGTCTCGGCCTCCGCCCCGCCCCAGGGACCCGCGGCTCAACCCCGGGACCCGGCGCCCCTCGAGGCCGGAAGGTCGGCGGCCCCGCAGCACCGTCGGGCCCTCCAGCGTGCCGCCGCGCCGGGCTCGGGGCCGGGCCGGGACGTGCGGCGGGGAGGGGCTGCCTCGGGCCGGGGACGCGGGGCTCCCGGGGGGGTGGAGCCGAGGGAGCGGCTCCGCTCCGGTGAGGGGTTCCCCGGCTGGGGGGGGGGGGGTCCTGTGAGCGATGGGCCGAGAGCGGGATGGGAGACGTCCCTCGGTGCGGTGCCCCCCGCGCTGCCGCCCGCTGCGCTCGTCCTTCCGCTTCGGGACGGGTCCGAGGGCGGCGGGTCCGGGGCGTCCTGCACCGCGTCCCGGGAGGGGGGTGCCGGGCTGCCCGGGAGCGGGGACACTCCCGGAGCGGCGCCGGGAGCGAACGCAGCGGGGCTCTGCGCTACGCTCCGGTGACCGCGCTGCGAGAACAAACAAATGGAGCTGCTCTGCTGCCCGAGCTTCGGGGGATGCGTCAGCCCGGGCAGGGCGCTGCCACCCCCCCGCTGCTGTGCGCTGTGCTGGCGGGGTACCCGTTGGGTGATGTGTTAGCAGGAGCTGCTCCTGATTTCCTTTTCCTTTTTTCTTCACTTCCCGTCAGCTCTGTGCATGGCCTGCTTTCTCTTTTCTTCAGGGGATTTCGCTTTGTTTTGAAGGCCCGGTTGCAAGTGCGCAGCTCCACAGGGCTCGGTGCATGCTCAGGGCTGTGTGCAGGGCTGTGATCCTGTGTCCGGCTGCTGGGTGCTGCTGCAGAGGTGGTGTACCTGCATGGCTCTTGGCAGTGCTTTCTGCCTCACTGGCTGCTCAGAGCCGGGGCTGCCCTCTGCTCCCAGCATTGTTTGCAGGCAGGCATTGTTCACCCAGCCCGCCCGGCGCTGTGCTGGCTGCAGACAGGTTTGGCCATCTCCCCAGGGGGCTGCGGGCAGGCTTCCGTGTGGTCACATGCAGTAAGGGCGCAGCCCCATGTCACCCCACAGGGGCAGAGCAGCCAGCAGAGCCACCCAGGGACTGTGACGCACACTGCAGATGTGCTGGGCAGCCACCAACCCTTCAGCCTGGCCTCCGCTAGCTCTGAATTTAAGGCCACCTCAGAGCTGGGGTGGTTCACCTGGGACTGTGGGCTCAAGGCAGCTCTTCTCCCTGAGGAACCATTCCTGTGCTGGGCTGAGGGGTCCTCGGGCTGCCCTGGGCTGCAGGATCTGGGTTTCTCCATGGCTGCACGGCGGCTTTGCAGCACAGCTCAGGCAGAGTCTCTGCTTGCTGTTGGCTTTCCCCCAGGCAGAGGCTGGCAAGATGCTGCAGCCTGGAAGTGCAGACTGCAGCAGCATCCTGAGGCTGGGAGCTTGGCTTTGCAGGGCACGCAGCGACCCAATGGCTGTATCTCCAGGAGCCTTTTGGGGCTGCCCTGCCCTGTCTCTCTGCCCAGCTGCTGTCCAGTGGGGCACTGCTGCACAGCCAGGAAGGGAAGCACTGGTTCTCCTTTCCAGGAGGCTCAGCAGTCCACCGGGACACAGACAGCATGTGGCACAGGGATGTCTTCACCTTGTTCTGGGATGGAGGAGGGTGACAGCTGGCGCTGGAGGTGATGCAGCCAGTGCTGGAGGTTTGGTGCTCCCCACGTGCCTGCCCAATGTGCACAGATCCCAGCAGCACTTGTGCTTGCCTATTCTGGTTTCCTGGCTGGATTTCCCAGAGCATCAGTGAAAGTCAAGACTCTCACCACTTCTTGAGAAATTTGGTCACCAAATTTGATCTGTTATTATAATCAAAAAGATTTCCCACCTGGGATGGCAGCAGACAGTGGTCTCAGAGCCCCACGCCACACAGGTCGTGGCATTGCTGTGTCAGTCTTCAATGAGCAGAGGCTTCTGAGCTTCTCTGCTTTTTCTTGAGATGCAGAGCATCGTCTGAGTCATCGTGGTCACGATGGTCAATATCCCTCTCCATGCCTGTGTGACAGATGGATGTCACCCAGACCTGCGTTGCAGAGGGGGCTGCTGACTGTCCCTGCTGGCCAGGGCTACTGTGCTGGGTGATGCCTCCCAGGGCTACAGCTGTCCCTTCCCCACAGGGTGCCCCCACAGCTGCTCTGCCACAGGAGGTTCTGGTGCTGCTGCAGCCCCTGTAGAGCTGCCCCCCCCCCCCCCCGAAAAACACCCAGATGAGTTTGAGACATTTGCCTGAAACAGTCCTTCTGGGCCATCAGAGTATTAAGGGATGTAATCGGCTTAATACCAGCTCCGTGGCTGGGGATGGGGGTGTCACAGGGTGGGGGCTGACCGGGACAGATGGTTCACAGGGTTGGGGCTGATGGTGATGGGAGGGGTGGCCCTTCCCATGGGTACAGGGGTAGCCATTGCTCCTGCCCTGTGCATTAACCCCAGCCTGGACCATGCATGTGGTGCTATGTTCCCCACTCTGGGCCTGGGCTCTGCTCCGTGCAGCACAGGGATTCCCTGGGCTCCCACCCAATGGTGCACCCGCCGGGTGTTTTAGTGGGGCTCTGCTCCCCACCTGCCCAGCTCCAGGGCCTCATCTCCTCTCCCAGCCTGTGCTCTGCTTGTTTTATCTACAGCAGCTGTTGTGAGGGTCATAAGAGCACTGAATGAAGGCAGCAGGCCTATGATTAGCCGTTTCATGAGCTAAGGATAATTGCAAGGGGAAGAAAGTGACCGTTAAGTGCCCGGAGCTGGGCAGAAGCCCCTGGGAGGGTGAGGTGGCATTGCCTATGCTGCAGCAGGCTGGGGCTTGGGCAGCCCCAGATGGAAGCATTTTGTTCTCCCTACTCCGAGCGCTTCACATGGGCTGCTGGAGCACACTGTACCAAGTCCTGTTTCCATATGGGCAGTTTCCATTTCCTCTCATTGTGCGTTTTGAATTCAAGGAAGAAAACGCAGGCAGAGCAGGCAGCCTCCAATCCATCCTCCCGGCAGAGCACCGCAATCACAGCTGCTCCGTTTTGTGCCCAGCTCCGTGCTGCCCCGGGTAGCGCCTTTCTGGGCTCTCCCCCTGCGGACAGAGCCAGGCGTGGCTCCTGCCCTTGGTTTTAATTCTGGGGAAGGAGGCAGAAGTGGCACAGTGTGGGGGCAGAGTCCGGCTCCGTGCGGGGTGACAGTACCGCTGCTGAGGATGCTGTGGCGCTGTGAGGCTGCCGGGGATTATCTCCGAGCCGCCTGCTAAACTGGCAGAGAGAGACCCCGATAATCTGCCGGTAATGTGACCCGGCGCTGGGCTGCGGCGCTCTGCCGGCAGCGCTAATTCTTGGCTTCCTGGCTGGAAACGAGAAGCTTTGCTCCAACCAGCTGCCTCTCGAGGGGGATAAAAAAACAAAAGGAATTTCGGGGCAGTTGCTCGGCTCTTCCACCTGCAGCCCTTCCCTGGGGGCCCCAGACATGGCCGTGCTGCGGGAAGGCACCGTGCACCCAGTGAGAGCTGCGAGGGGTATCGAGGGGTATGCACCCTCTGTGCCCAGAGCTGCGGGCACTCCCCGTGTCCCTGCGCATGCTGTGCCTGGGGGCAGTGCGTAGTCGGGCAGTGTGGGCAGGATGAGCAGAACCCCCACAGCAGCTGCTGCTGCCGTCGCCTCTGAGCTGCCGGAGGGCGTTTTGTCAGCGAAATCGTGCCTGATCCATTTTCATTAAAGGCTTCCACATGTCTCCTGGAGGTGTGGGCTGCCAGCGAGGAGTGGGAAGGCTGTGGCTGTGGGAGCATCTGGCCCGGCAGGCGCATTGCTGCTGCTCCAGGGGCATGGGTGTCTGCTATGAGCTGTTCCTGCCTGCTGCAGCCAGAAGGACGGTTGGTGTGTTAGGCTGCAAGGACAGCAAGGTGCTTTGTGGCACCGCTGACAGCCTGTGGTCCCTGTGGGGACACTTCATCTCTCCCCCAGCTCAATCCACATCCCGTAGTGCCCTGTCAGCCTGCCCAGGGAGAGGCCTACGCGCTGCTTGGTTTGCACCAAGGAAACTGCATGCAGCATCTGTTTCTCCTCCTCTTTCTTTTCTTCCTTTTCTTTCTTTTTTCTCTTTTCTCTCTTTTATTTTCATTCATTCTTTTTTTAATTTCTTCCTGATTATGTGAAGCTAATGACTCGTGGCTGGAGGCTGGCCCTGCTGCTACAAAGCTGACACCAAAACCTCCCTCTGGAGCTGACCAAGAGCTGGTCCCAGGAGGAGCACAGTGTGATCACGGTGGCCACCAACCCACCTGCAGGTCCCTGTCCCTGTTCCCTGCTGCCCCCCAGCTCCCTTATGGTTCTGAGCATGCCAGCAGCCTTGCCTGCACTCGGGAACCATTTCCATCTGTCCCACTGACATCTCCCATTCCTGCAGCGCCCATTAATCCCGCTCCTGTTTCCTTAATGTGCCCAGCAAATTGCCAAGGCGGTGCGTGGTAAATTTTCTGCCCAGTAAGGGGTTCTAGGAGCAATTAAATGAAATCCTGCTCCTACGGCTTGCACAGGGCAGGGACTTTCCAGGAGGGATTTCTTCTGCCGTGAGGCCCCTGTGTGTTCTTCATAACAGTGAGGCAGGTGTGGTGACCTCATCCCCTGTGTGTGTCCCCTGTCTTGTGCCACCCTGGGGGGGCAGTCCGAGCTTTGCTCATTGTCTCTGAACCTGGCTCAGATCCTGCCCATGCTGTGCCTCCAAGCACAGCACCCAAACAAGGTGAACGCTGCAAGGCACGGGCTGGAGAAGGTGCAGGTGTTGCTTAACCGAACCTGCCAAACCAGGAGGTGGGTGAAACTGTGGGGTGATTTATTTGCAGCCTTTGGCGTGGCACGGCGGGCCAGGAAGGCTGATGCAGGCTGCGTGGGAAGCTTGTGGGGGGGGCAGCAGTATGGGGTGCAATCTGCGTAGCCATGGCCATGTGCTCAGCTCCCAGGAGCAGCAGTGCAATGTGGCTGGAGCAGGTTTTGCTGCCTGCTTCTAAGCGCAAGAGCGAGGGGCAGCGGCCAAAATGTCAGTTCTTTGTGCCTGTCCCAATATCCAGTCACTGGGGAAAGCACTTGTGGAGCACTGGAGGCAATGCTGAGTGCCCTGCTGGGCGCATCGCTGCACTGCTAGGAGCACTGCTAAGCTCCTGAGTGCCCCACTGGGTGCCTGTGTGCTTGTGCCACTGGCATTGGCAACAGGTCTGGGGCCCTGTTAGCCTGGAAGCTGGGTGTTACCTGTGTGCAGTGCTCATATCAACCTCCTGCACTGATTAATTTTCATCTCGCATTAACTTTTACCTTTTCACCTGCTGCATTTATGCTCTAGGGGAGTTTCCTGTGTTCCATTACTACCCGGATGTCCTCCTGGAATTTATTTCATTTTCACCTGTATGTTTTGGCACACATGTCAAAAAACAAAACAAAACCCTTTCCCTGGGGCTGTGAATGCCAGCAGCTCCACATGCCATCTGAGTGCCCCGGCGGGTGTGTGGCCCTGGTGACTACTGTGGGTCCATGGGGAAGGAGAGTGCTGTGGGGAGCTCTCTGACCCAGGTCACCCATTTTGGGGTGTGTGTGTGTGCATGTGTGTGTGTGCACCTTGCAGCTCGCTGAGCAGCTCCTGTGCTCAGAGCTGGATCCACTCCTGCTTGCCCTTGGCTTGGGCTCACCCTACTGTTTGTTTTTCCATGCTGACTGCCATGTGTTTAGCTCTCTCAGTCCTCCTGCTGGGGCCTGGCCTTGGGGCACTGAGCTGGGAGGTCCCCACCAGAACCTGGTGTCAGACTGCCTTGGCTTGCTCTGCCACTCACTGCCTACCTGCAGGAGGTCTGGTGGAGCATCCCATTCCCAGCTGGGTGCTGGGCCCCGTGGCCTGACTGCTGGGACACAAAGCAGGGCTTTGGAGGACTCTGAAGGACCCAGAGCCAGCATGGTGAAGTGGGGAGCCCCAGCAACGCACCCCATGGTGATATCTGCTCGCTAAACACCGATTGATTAAACATCGGGAGCTTAATTAGATCAGTGCCCGTCTGTCTCGCTCCTAATCCCAACCCATGACAGCTGCACAAGCACAGCTCGTTCCTCAAACAGAGATAACAACCTATTATATATTGCAGGCTGCTTTATATAACTGGTTGCTGGGCACTGGCTGAGCACGCCAGGGCTGTGTGTCCATCGCTGCCTCCCATAGGTCCACGGGTGTCCCCAGCCCTGTGGCTGCCATGGAACCTTCTCTGCTCTGAAGCTAATCTTTGAGGTTTTGGTGCGGTTTTAAACAAAATCAGCATGGCCTTGAGTGAGAGACCAGGGTGTGTGAGCAGCAGGCAGAGGAGGTCCAGAGCCTGTGCTTAACCCCCCAGTTATTTTCCCGCTGTGCATTAATTCACCTTTCAAGTGCTCTGAACAGCTGAGCCCCACACTGACTCCAAACAGATGGCCTTGGGCTGGGCTCTGACATCCCAACACCTTGACTCCCCAACACCCTGACACCTGAGTCTCGGTCCCTCAATTTTCCCTTCCCTGTTCTCAGAGGGACAAGAACTGAAGTTGTTGCCGATGGTGACGAGCAGCAGTGCTGAGGCTCAGGAGCAGGCTTTTGCTTTTTTACTATTTTAGATGACAGCTCCTGCGCGAGCATCGGCTGCGTGTTGGTTTGGTTTTGGCTGCAGCCGCTCGGTGATGTCCAGATGCTGTGGGCAGGGGATGAGCCCTCTGCATGGGATGGGGATGTGCAGGAGGCACCAAGGGGAGGTGGGGCCTGGGGCTTGGGTTCCCAGGCAGCGCCCATCCCCTCTGCTTTGCCTGACACCTCTCCTCCTGTCTGCAGCAGAGCCGTGTCCGCGGCGCCTGGACTGCGCCCTGCAGCGACGGAAGTTCTGTCCGCTGGGATCCAGCAGCTGCGGGCCCTGCCTGCCCAACTTCCTGGAGGACAGCCATGGGCACTGCCTGCAGGAGAAGCGCTCTCCCAGTGGTATGTGCACTGCCTGTACTTCAGCCCTGCACCCCATGGGAGGAGGGTCCCCTGTCCCTGCCTGCAGCCCCAAGCTGGGAACACAGTGGCATCAGCTCTGGCACGACCCTTCTCCCTCCTTCATACCCATCCCAGGGAACAAGGAGCCTGTGCTGGGTGTGACTGGGGGGCCGGTCACTGCTGGATGGGCACCTCTAAATGGGAGGAGAGAACCATAAAGCAAAGCAGCCTGGTGCTGTCAGTCAGGGGATGGGCACTGGAAGGGGGTTGATGGATGGGTGCTGGGGTAGGGTCTGTGCATGGTATTCATCAGAAAGCAGGGGTGGGCATCCTGCTTGTGGGCTCTGCTGGAGGGGTTGGGTTTATTCTGTGAAGTCTTGGGAGCAAATTTTCCTCTTGGAAGTGCTTCACATGTGCCTGCATCTCCATAGCAACCCAGCTCTGTGTCAGTGTGGCAAGGAGATGTGGGGCTGCAAGCAGCATCCTCTGCTGAGGGTGCCCCCACTGCTGTCCCTCCCATCCCCACAGCCACAATCATCCCAGCTGCGGCTTCAGGCAGCATGCTGCTGTCTGGCTCCCCTTCAGCCCCTGTCTATGTAGGAGAAAACAGATTCTTGAATTCTATATTTTAGCATGCTGGAGTCCAGTGGCATTCTGAGGCTGCCCAGTGCCCTTTGCAGGGAGGCACTGACTTCCCTCTGGGTACTTTTGCATCCTATGTGCTGATCCTGTATTTTGCTCAGGCAGTATCTGGCTCCTGGCTGCCTCAATGCATCTGCAGGGTTCTGCAGGGGTGCAGAGGAGCTGCAATAGCTGCATGGTGGGGGGGGGGGGGGGGGGGGAGCTGGAGGTGGGAAAGATGCAGTGCCAGCTTGGAAACAGTGGTTGCCATGTCCTCAAGGATGCCTAACCCTTTAAAGGGGCTGCCCACACAGCCATGCTGCCCACACAGCCCCTTTAAAGGGTCAGGAATTCTTCAGACGCTTGTGATTGCTGGTGACGCTGAGCCTGGGATCCCAGCTGCTCACTGCGGTGCTGCTCCTGCAATTGGCTCCCGGCAGCAGCGTGGGCAGGAGCCAAGGGTTCCTCTCCCCGGTGCTGGCAGCAGAGCTGTGTGCTGCTGGCTCAGCTCTGCAGGGTGAGAAGTGCTGCTTTGGGTCTGGAGTAGATGATGCATGTGAGCCGCGTGTTCCTCCCGTTGGTGACAGCGTGCATGGGGGTCTTGGCACAGCACCAGCACAGAGGTGAGATGGGCTGTGTGGGACCCTACCTGCCTGCTGTAGCTCGCCTCAGGCCTGTGGTGGGGTCTGAGCCCCCCGTGCTGTGGGAAGAGCACGGCAGAAGTGGTGGTGGGTTTGTGCTCAGCATCACTGCTGCTGCTCGGTCCCTGTGGCACGGAGCCCACAGGACAGTTAGGGCTGGTGGAGATGGGGCTGATCCTGCCAAACATGCAGGAGAAGGAGGGGGGTTCCTGGGTCGGCCAACTCCCCTTTACTGCACTTGGACATTCCTGCTGTCAGTGCAACCTGGGACAGCAGCCTGCATGTGTCCCTCCTCCTTCCTTCCTCAGGCCCCCCTGGTGGGACCCCATGTGCTGCAGGGTTGAGTCTAGGAGACTGTGGGCAGGGAACCCTGAGGCTGGGATCTGGTACCTGCCTTCAGAGGGCACCCATCCTGCCGTCCCACTGCCCTCATCATGCCAGCTGCCCCTTGTGCCCCTGTACTGCCCTTCACCCTCACACATCCTGGTGCAGGGCTGCACTCCATGTGCCAGTGTTTCACCGCTCCATCCTCAGTGCCCCTGCCCTGCGCTGCAGGCGGGCAGACGTGGCGGTCACTGGGGGAAGTTATTTCTCTGCTCCTGTGGGGATTTTTAGCAGCTGAAAGGGAACATGGAATTATGAACTGGTTAATGCAGGTGAGTCACTTGCCTGGGTTCTGCTGAAAGCGAGCGCATGGCTGTAATGTTCTAATGCTGCTTTAAAGGCTGGGAGAGCTCTGAGTGCTGCATCCCTCAGCACCCTGTGAGCAGCCCTTTCTGTCTGCTCAGTGTTGGGGGGGGGGTTGGGTTTTTTGGGTTTTTTGCATTTTTTAGATTATTTTGGGCACATCACATTAATGCTCCAGAAACATCAGCAATTACAGCAACATCTGCCTAAGGCACAGCTGTAACATGGGCCCTGCACCCCCGCACCACGGGCACAGACACAGCCCAGTTCTCCCAGGGATTCAGGGTAGGGTTGGGGTTGGGGTTAAGTTTGGTGTCAGGGTTAGGGTTAGGGTTGCAGTGATGGCGCTTCATGCTCATTTTGGAGCCTTGTATTTCAAACCAGGAGCTGAGATTCTCAGCCAAGCCTGTGATCCCAGAAGACAGTAGTCAGGGGTGCACCAGGAGCAACTCTGGGAACCACGAGGGCTGTTCCTCTCTGTGAACTAAGGTGGGATGGGTCACATAGGTGCTGAGCTGTGACCTTGCTGTTCTGCTGCACTCCAGTATGGCCCTGGGTTCCCGGTCCAGCCCACAGTGTCCCCGTTTCAGGCTGATGCTTGGCTTAGGCAGACAGGCAGTGGCTGTGAGTCACAAGGACAGGCGGAGGCGGCCGAGGGGCTCTGTGCCCAGCTGGGAGGGATCGGTGTGTATTTCCAAACACTCCAGGTGATGACAAATTCCGAAGGAGCTGTAATTGTTATAACCTTGAGTTTTCCCGGATCCGAGCTGCCTGCACCACCTTGCCTTTGTATGTCTTGATTTACCCTCCAGGGCTTCCCACTGGGGACAGCCCTAATGCAGCAATTGAGAGGGAGCACGGAGGTCTTCTGGCTTTGAAGTTGAGTTTAATCCTGTTAAAAGCCGCATATGTGAGCAGTGGGCACTGCGAGTAAGGCTCAGCGCCGCTCTGCTCTGCCGCCCCACAGGAGGGCACCCCTGGGCTGTGTCCACGCTGTGGGGTTGCAGGCTGAGCTCTACAGCGCTGCATGAGTCCCTTCCCTGGGGGATCCTTGCTCTGGCCCCGGGCTGGGTTCTTCCCTGGCAGCTGGTCCGTGTGCCCACCTCACACCCGTGTCTCTCTTGGTGCAGGGAGGACATCTGTTCCCAGCTTAGAGGAAGAAATCGATTTTCTGGCAGACGTGCTGGCCAGGCAAGATGCCACCCGCCCCCATGCCCTGCGAGATGGCAAGCCCAGGAGTAAGTGCTGCTTGTGCTCGGTGAAGTCCCACTAAGGCCACTCGTGGGGAGCTAATGGGGCAGGGAACTCCATCACGGCTTCTATCAGCTCCTGCATGGGATGGGGCAGCAGTGGCAGTCTGGGGCTGCTCAGGGCCATGCAGCCCTACCCTAGTGCTGAGGTGTCCCCTGCTTCCCCAGTTCCTGACCCGAGGTGGTTTGTGCCACACCAGCCCCTACTGTATGGTCACACATCGAGCACACTGCTCTGCTCACACCTGGCTTTGTCCTGCAGCCACCCCAGCCCCCACCGGGAAACAGCGAGCGTCCAGCAGGCTGAGGCAGGAGCTTCTGCAGAGGGGTCCAGCTGGCAGCAAGGTGGCAGCCACCCTCCCCACCTCTACCACCGCCACTGTGCCGAAGTACCCTGTGGAGGCAGCCCCCGTCCCTTCTAATGATGATGTGGTGCTCGGTAAGGCCGATGACACAGGTGGAGACTGGGCTGGCTCTGCAGTGCTGGGGTGCCACTGCGCCCTGGGGCTCACCCCCAATTCCCTCCGCAGGGCTGATCGTGGTGTGCACACTGGCTGGGATCTCCGCTCTGATTGTGGCCGCAGTCTGCTGGTGCAGGTGAGCTGGGCCTACTGGTAGCAGTAAATCCCTTGGTGTCCCTCGGTGTCCTCATGCCCAGGGAGCTCTTCTCATACTCTCCTCCAGGGCTTGGAGGAAAGGCAAGAACTGTCATTGATGGTCCTAATGCAGACGCCATAGTGTCCATGTCCCCTGAAGTTGGGGCTTCAGGACAGTTGTGGGACATCCCATTGCCAGGCTCCTGGGAGCAGTGGCACCTGCCGTGGCATCACTGCAGCACTGGGTGCCAACACCACACATTGGTGGCTCATCTCCAGCTCCCTGCATGCCATGGCCTGTGGGATGGAGGTGGCTGTGACTTTTCTTGTGCCATGGCACAGAACAGGGATCAGGGTGGAAAGGGCTCCTGCCACCGCTGTCCTCTCTTCCTGTCAGGCTGCAGAAGGAGGTCAGGCTGGCACAGAAAGTGGACTACTCGGCACAGAGAGTGGTCAGCCCTCTGCCCTATGACAAGATCTCGGTAAGGAGCTGTTGCGGTGGGCTGGGAAACCAGTCCCGGCCCCCTCTCCCCTCCACGGGGCCCTGCTGGCTGGGCACTCTGCTCTATGCAGCGCTGCCCTCACGCTGCTGCTGCTCTCTCTGCAGCCTGGGGACAAGACGCTGGCTCAGAGCGCCCAAATGTACCACTACCAGCACCAAAAGCAGCAGATGCTTTCCATGGAGAAGTAAGTAGCCTCACCTTTGCCAGAGGTGCCAGGACTGAATATCCCAAAAGCCCACGAGGACAGCTCGCCGTCCTTCCAGAACCTCCCCCCGCCCCCTCCTCTCTGTCCTCGGGCAGCATCGGTCCGAGTGGCTGTCCCGTGAACTGGGATCCAGTTGACCTCCCCTCCCTCCATCCTCTCTCCACAGACATAAAGAAGAGCCCAAGGTGCCGGACTCCGCCTCATCCGATGAGGAGAACGAGGACGGAGACTTCACAGTGTACGAGTGCCCCGGGCTGGCTCCGGTAAGGCGGGGGTGGGGGCGGGTCCCCGTGCCCACAACTGGCGAGTAGCCTTCACCAAACCTCGAGGCGGCCGAGCCCCTCCGCCTTCCCGCTGTGCCCCGACGGCTGCTGCGCCGTGTCCCGAGATGAGCCCCTCGATGTGTCCGGGACGTGAGCGCGGGGCTGGTGTCTTGTCCCGTCCCGGTGGCCGCGTGTACGGAGAGTCGCAGCTCCTCGCCTCCCGGGGCCGGAGAGGCCACTTCTGGCCCTGCAGCTCGAAGGGACCCCCGGGCAGGGCAGCTCCTGACAGCCCTGGGTTACAAAGAGCACAAAGCGGTCTCAGAGGCGCCTTTCACATGGTAATGGTGCGGAGCCCGACCATCAGGGCTCAGATTAAGGGTCATCATTACGTCTTTACAGGCCCATTAAGGGGCAGTTGGCGCAGTCTGGGCGATGAACCCCACTGCTGCCGACGCGGCTCCGGTCCTCCCGGACGGGCTTCTGTGCCCCCCTAGGGCTCCGGGCCCAGAGCTGTGCACGGGGGGGTGACCTGCTCCTCCGCAGGCCCTGACCGGCCGCTTCTCTCCTCCATCTCGCTCTGCAGACTGGAGAAATGGAAGTGAGGAACCCGCTGTTCGACGACTCCTCCCTGCACCCCCCGAACCCCAAAGTGCACCCTTAACACTCCGCACTCGAGCTCTCTGCGGACCGCACGACCCGGGCAGGGCACGGCCCCCCACCCCGCCGGACTGCTCGACGCCTGCCCAATAAACACCCACTAACAGCCGTGGGACGGGGGCTGCTCTGCTTCAAGCGTCCTTGTCCTCTTTGCCGCTGTGATCGCGTCCCTGCCACCCGCCCACTGCTCAGGGGCACCCCGAGGTCTGAGGGGGCCTGGGATCCCCGCTGTGCTGTGCTGTGCAGAGGGCGGCTGTTCGTGTCCTGGTGCTGCATCCTCAGCGCGGCAGCGACCCACTGTGAGGTGGCCCTGAGCTGCCCCATCCCAGGCCAGAGCTGAGTGCAGTCCCAGTGCAGTCCCAGTGCCGCTGAGCTCCTGGGTAGGGGGACCCTGTAGGCCAGCTGCAGGCAGAGGCCATCTTCAAGGCCCTGGCAGCTCACCGGGATCTCACCCCAGGCCTCGGTGCAATGAACAGTCAGAAGGGTTTAAGCTTTTCAGTTTTAAACCAATGGGAGAGGAAGGAGAGAGGAGCGCAGGAGCTGCAGGCCAGGGTCACTTGCTGTTCTGCAGTGCTGAGCTGCACCCTGAGCTCTACGGTGCCCACGGGGTGAGCATGGCTGAGCCCAGTGCTGAGCAGGGGCAGCCAGACTGCACCCCCTGCACACCATCTCCCCTATCCCCTGCCCTTCCCTGTGCCCATGGCCCTGCCTGGCAGACCCATACCTTTCACAGCCTCCCTGTGGTCCTGCCCCAAGCATCTCTCTGTGGCATGGGACAGCCTCCTCCTGTCCATCCTGGGCTCCCGCCCCCCACCTGCACTCTCTGCCCATGTCTGTGTCCAGGTGGATCATGCGGGAGCCAGGGTTTGTGCCCTTGCCATCTGCTGCTGACAGATCCCTGAGCCCAAAGTCTGCACTGCATCGGCCACAACGCCTCTGGCACGGCCTGGGATGAGATTGGGGTTACTTTTCACAGATGTGGTGTCATGTCCAGACCTGGCACGGGCATTGCAGCCGCAGGTGTTCCTGCTGCATGCAGGAGGCCCATTGCAGGCGCAGCACAGCGGGGATGGCAGCGGTCATCACTGCACAGATCCTTTCTCTTCGCCGTGCTGTTACACGTGGGTCACTGCCCCTCTCCCTGAGACCATTGTTATTGTATGGATTGTAGTTATTTTAAAAGGAGATTTTATTAAACAACCATGTTTGAGACCCATGCGAGTGTGTGCTGTGCCCTGCCGCAGCTTTGCTCTGTGGCGGTAGCAGATGTGCTGGGGCCCTCGGGCCGGGGAAAGCTGGGGGTGTGAGGGGCCAGGACAGCTGCTGCTGCTCCCCTATTCCAAAACCTTACCCAAGAGAGAGTGAGGGTGACTTCCTGCTCCAGCTGCAGAGCTCTCAGGGAGTGCTTCTCCCAGACGTAATCAGAGACAGTTTCATTTCTTGCTTCTCAGATGGGGGTGCTTGCCAAAACAACCCCTGGGTTGGGGCAGGTTTCCCTGCAGAGGCACTGGATGGGAGCCCCCGGCTGCCTCTGTCCGCACCCACCCGGCCCTAAATCACCCGGGGCGGTCCCTCCCACCTTGATAATCTCTAGCCCCCCGGGGCCGGGCCCTTCGCACCTCGGCAGAGCTGGCAGATAAGAGCTATCGGTGCCCCCTCCCGCCAGCCATTGTGTAGACGTTGAAGCTCCTCTCCCGGCCCTTTGATCACGGCACCCCCCTCACGCTGATACCATCTTGTCTCCTCCGGGTTTCGGCGCTGCAGGGTCGGGTGCTATTGTGCAGCCCCGAAGGGTCCTTGGCTGACTCATCTCCAAAGCACCCGGGTACCATCGGGGGTGGGGTGGGGGGGGTGCTTGGCTCACCCCTGCTCCCGGCTGCCCCACAGCTGGGGCATGTATGGCATCGCCCATACCCTAATACCATATTGGATTCCCCACAACACCACCTGGTGACCTTCTCTCTGGGGTACTCTGCCATCTCCAGCTGCAGCCCTGGGCAGGCAGCATCACACCTCCCATCACCAGGGCTGTGCTATGTGCTGCCCAGAGGAAATGCAGCTCTCACATAATCACTGCCCCCAGAGTCCCCAGTTCTGTCTTTCCTTTGCTCCCAGAGCCCAACAGCCTCTCAAAGCACACCCATGTCTTTTGGCTTTCCTCATCTATAAGGCAGCAGAGAAGGAAGAGCTGGTAGGTTCAGGTGCAGTGGTGGTGTGGGTGACTCCCAAATCACACCCCAGGATCTGTACTGGGGAGGCCTTTCCAAGAAGAACGGTGCTCTGGGCAACCTCCAGGATGCTCAGCTCAGCTCCTGCCAGCCCTCTTCAGCCCCTGCATTGTCCCCAACACCACAGCAGTCTCAGAGCCCAGGGAGCAGGGGGACACAGGCTGAGCAGAGGGGCATGGGAGCACAGAGCCGTGGCTCAGGAAGGCCCTGGCACGCTCAGCCCCAGCTGCTCTGCTGGTAGAGCCAAGCAATCCGTGGTGCCGTGGAGGAGTGGCAGTTTTCCTTTTGGGGATGGGACTTTGGGGCTGAACCCAGTGCTCATGCCCCTCAGATGGGCCTGAGGTGCATATGGGGACATGGGACCCAGTCAGGCCCCGTTCTCATCACGTGCCAGTCTGCAGCCCACCGCACGGCTCTGCCTGGGCTTCACCAACTAAAACTGTGGCATCCAGGAGTGATGGCTGCGTCACTGACTGGCAGTTAATAAAACATCACCTTTGAGCACACAGTCTTAATATCCTTCTTCTCCAAGGGAGCGCAAGCCAAAACACTTGGCAAAGTGACAGATGTTTGCACATTTCTGCCATCCCAGCTTGCTGCCTTCCTACTGACCTGGGCAGAATGCACAGTTCACTCCACTGAACTTTTTCCAACAGGATCCCACTGATCTTTGGTGGGTTACAGGGCTTGGGCTGCCAGCAGGAACTACAGCTGGAGACCAAGTACAGAGGGATGCCTAGGGCATCCTGCCTGCAGCATCCCTCCTGCACCGGGCATGCAACTCCTGGAAGTCCGCCCCAAAGAGAGAGATGTGAGCCCCAGCCACCACTGCACAGTGACCCCCAGAATAGCCGGGCACCTCGTACAGCCCCAGAGATCGCCCCATTGAAATGTACAGGGGACGTTGAGGAACCCCACTGACTCACTCCACATCCCCCAGCTAAAACCATCACCGCCACAATGGGCCCTGCTCCTACAAAGGGACAGTTCAAAGTCAACGTCTCCCTTCCCCTCTGCCTGTATATGAAAGGGAGCAGGAATGCGTTTGAGGCCCTGGCGGGCGGGCGGCCCGTCCCGCTTCCTGGGGGGATGGAGAGAAAGAGCAGGTTGGCAGGAGGAGGGGGCCCGGCCCAAGAACAATAAATCAAAGGAGAGAGGGGTTACTGCCCAGCCAAGGCATCTTCTGAAACCCCGTGGCCGCAGCTGGAGCCCGGGAGGAGCCGGGGCTGATGGCTGCGATTGGAGTCCCACGGCGACACTTCCGCCGCTGGGATGCAATTGCACTAGGCAGGCGGCGGGGCAGCCTTTGGGGTGCTGCTGCTGAGGGGTGCCGTGCTGCTCCTCTCTGCCTGATGCTGCCCCAGAGTGAAGGGCCCCCACCAAGCAGTTCCCATCCCAGGCAGCTTGCACAGACGTGGGGTTCTGCTGGGACTGCCCATGTCCCCACCGGCTTTTCACATCCTTCCCAGGTCATCCTGCTGGGGCTGCTTTCCCTCCTCAGAGACATGGGGTCGGAGTGAAGGCCCACCGAGGGCAGCAGGACGACGGTGAAGGCCTGTCCCCTCGCCCCACCACTTTTCCCCTATATGACGGCCAGTACAGGGGGAAGTTTCGCTCCCCCGTGCGCCTCTCCAGTTCCGTCAGTGCCGTCCTGACGAGCCTATCTCCTTGGCGTATCTCAGGTGTGAGACTGCGGAGGCCAAACAGCGGCTCCCGGTAATCCGGGTTAATAAACAGGAGAAGGCGCGGTCCCACGCCCCGGCCCGCTTCTGGCCGCGGATCAGAGGCCGCCCCGAGCAGCGCTGGGGAGGAGGGAATGACGGGGAAAACGCCGCGACCCGCGGCCTGACAGCTGTACTGTGCGCGACAGGACGGCTCTTGAGAGCAAATCTCAAGCGCGCTCCGTCGCAGAGCAGGTCGGTGCGGTGGGAGGTCAGCACAGCCGAGCTGTGCTCGGGGAGCGACGTGCGGGACGTTGTGCGCCGTCCCGGGGCCGCGCCGATGCGCGGACGGAGGAGCGCGCAAAGGCCGTGCAGACACAGACGGCACCACCGCTCCCAGGCGTCGGGGCCGCTCCCGCTGCTCCCGTTGCCTTTCCCGTGCAATGCCCCATCACCGCCCCGGGCGGGAGATGCTGCGTACAGAGCTCCGCTGGCGGGCAGGACGGTGCCCCCCCCCCCCCCCCACCTCCTTCGCCCAGCGGCCCTGGGGGCAGCGCGACGTGAACCCTGCCCCCCCCACACCTCAGAGAAAGGGGATCAAGTTCACGCCCGACCCACCGGCGGGGCCGCGTCGCCGGGACCAATGGGGCGGGGGCCCATTTCCATACGGTCCGGCCCGGCCCGACCCGGCCCCGCGGCGCTCAGTGGCCCCGGCGGTGCGGCAGCATGGAGGCATCTCTCGGCGCCCCGCGCCCGGCTTGAGCGCGGCGGCCGGGACAAGCCGCAGCCCCGTCGGCGCCGCATGGAGCCCTAGGCCTCGGCCACCATGTTCAGCCCGGACGGGGGGCTGCCGGCCGCCCCATTCGGCCTTCTGCCCGACGGCGGCCCGCCCTTCCCGCGCGGAGGCTACGACGGCGCGGCCGCGCAGCAGCTCTTCTTCCCCTTCGCCTCCGAGCCCGACGGCGCCCGCGATGCCGCGACGGCCCGCGCCTGGCTGCCCCCTCCCTCGGGGCCGCCCGCCAAGGCGGAGGCGCGCCCGGCTCGGCCCTGCCGCCAAGGCTCCCCCGAGCCCCGCGCCGCGCCGCCCGCCACGCCCTGCTGCGGTCCCGCGTGGGCCGCGCCGCCCTGGCCCGGTCCCGCGCCCCCCGCCGCCACCGCCGTGCCCGGACCGCCCTTTCCCGGCCCCGCGGCCGCCGCCTTCCCCGCCGCGCCCGGCCACGCGCTGTGCCCCGCCGCCCTGCAGCCGGGCTCCGGCGGCCTCGCCAACCTGGGCAGCAGCGGCAGCTCCAGCGGCGCGGCCAGCGAGGGCGGCCACTCCAGCGACAGCGGAGACGAGGTGAGTTTTCCCCCCGCCCCGAGCCCCGCGCGGCCGACCCCGTCGGGACGCGGACACCGCTCCCCCCGACGGCCGATCTGGTCCCGCCGACGGTGCCCGACCCCGGCAACGTCGCGTGTCGGTCCCGCCGCAGCCGTCCGACTCTGTGCGGGGCCGCGGTGGGCGCTGCCCGCAATGGGGTCGGGCTGCTCACGGCTTTCCTGGCCGTCGGGGCCCCGCGTTCGCGGCTCGGGCGACGCTTCCTCGCCCCAGCGGCGTTCCTTCGCGCAGCGCGGTTGGCTCCGAGGCGTAAGCAAACGCATCTTTGCGGTTTGCAGCACTTTTATAGTTTCCAATGTTCAGAGGAAAGGAGAGCCGTAAAGGCTCCGGGTGGCCGCGCGGGGACATCCCCGGCCGCGTCCCGCGGGGCTGCGGTGGGAGTCCGGCCCCGTGTCCGTAGTATGAGAACACCCCGAAGGGCCCTTCGTCCGCCGTGCCCGCAGCGTAGCAGGGCATTTCTCTGCCGGGGAGGGAGGAAGATCTTCGGGCACCTTTGGAGCGCTCTGCCCCTGCGGACGGTGGGTCCCGTCGGACCGCGCTCTGAGCTCCGCCTCCTATCATCGCTTTGGGGACGGACACCACCACGCGCGACACCCACGGGTGGTTGACCGGCAGTTGTGTTTGGGGGGTTTTGGTTTGAAGTCTTTTCTCGGCATCGCGTAGTAGCGTCCAGCCCCGGCATGTGCGCGCCGGGGTCAGCAGCGACGGGGATGGAAGTCGTTTAAAATTTCCGCGTTTTGTTTGCGTGGGCCGGCCGGTTTGGTGTGAGCCGCCACGGTGCGGCGGGGCTCCCGACACCGGTGAACGGAGTCAGGGATGCACCGGGCTGCCCGGGGTGGGCGAACACGAGCGGCTAAGGCTGACGCTTGCCGGCAGGAGGCATGTATGTAAAAGCCAAAAACCTGCTGCGAGTGCGTAGCTGGGTTAATGCCCACGGCGGCACTTGGGGCTGTGGCGGTGGCAGGAAGCCAATGCTCGGGTGAGCGGCCGTCCCAAAGTGCGGATCTCGGATGGGGGAGCCACACAAACCGCGCGGCTGTCGCCACCCGCGGTATCTTGAGCCATTCACTGCATGTCTGCCTCTGCCAGGATGCACCGACATCAGAGGAGCTGGAGCAGTTCGCCAAGGACCTCAAGCACAAGCGCATCATGTTGGGCTTCACGCAGGCTGACGTGGGGCTGGCTCTAGGCACACTCTATGGTAAGAAGGGAACCCGGTGACTCAGCTGGAAGAGCACCATGCTGGAAACGGGTCTCCGAGGATGGGGCTCCTGGGCGAGGCACAGTTTATGCCTGTGGTTTGGGGGGAGCTGTGTGTGATGTGCCACCTCCTCACGCAGGGAAGATGTTCAGCCAGACCACCATCTGCCGCTTTGAAGCTCTCCAGCTCAGCTTTAAGAACATGTGCAAGCTGAAGCCGCTGCTGCAGCGTTGGCTCAATGAGGCAGAGAACACGGACAACATGCAGGAGGTACATGGCAGAAAATGCATCTGTCTCCCCTGTGTCTGCAGGTGGGGGGTCAGTGATGGGATGCTGTGAGTGGGGTTGTCTGCAGGGGGTGAAGCAGTACTCTGAGCTTTTACTGCATCTCTGAGGATGTGCTGGCACAGTCATGGGGAGAAAGCCTGACCCTTGCCAAGACCTTTAACCAGCTGTGTGTGTCTGGGATGGGGGGACATGGACAGCCCTGGGCCATCCTGTGACCACGTGTGGTGTCTCTTACTTCCAGATGTGCAATGCAGAGCAAGTGCTGGCCCAAGCCCGGAAGAGGAAACGCAGGACCAGCATTGAGACCAACGTAAAAGGGACGCTGGAGAGCTTCTTCCGCAAATGTGTGAAGCCCAGTCCCCAGGAGATCTCCCAGATCGCTGAGGACCTCAACCTGGACAAAGATGTAGGTCTGGCAGGGCTGGGAGGGCAGGGGCAGGGGGGGATCACAAACAGCTTCAGCTCCTGAGCACCCCATATGGCTGGTTTGGTGCCAGGAAGTGGGAGTGTAGCTGCGCTAGGTGACACCCCCAGGCACTCACACTGCACAGTGCCACTGAGCTCCACTCATCCTTGCCCCTCTCCCTTCTCCCCTCCTTCACAGGTTGTCCGGGTCTGGTTCTGCAACCGGCGTCAGAAAGGCAAGCGGCTGCTGCTGCCCTTTGGCAACGAGTCAGAGGGGGTGATGTACGACATGAACCAGTCCCTGGTGCCCCCTGGCCTTCCCATCCCAGTGACATCCCAGGGCTACAGCCTGGCGCCGTCCCCTCCCGTCTACATGCCACCTTTCCACAAGGCTGAGATGTTTCCCCCACCTCTGCAGCCCGGGATCTCCATGAACAACAGCAGCCACTGAACAGCAGCCAGGGGGGCAGGCAGCGGTGCACCCGTCCAGAGGGCAGTGTCCCCCCCCCCGCCTTTCCCAGCCATGTGAGCGCTGTCCCAGCAGCAGACCTGTGTGGGGTCAGCCCCTCCTGATCCCCCCTCCCTGTTACCTGCCCGGGGCCAGGGGGAGCCGCCTGTGCCAGGCCCCAGCCAAGCTGCTCTCCTGCGAGAACCAGAAAAAAGCATTTCTTAAATTGTCTGAGGGACTGGGGGGAGGGGGATTTGTTGCTTTTTGTTTTGGTGGGGTTTTTTAATGGTTTTGATTGTATTTCTAGTTTTTAAAAAGGGAAAAATCTTTGTAGTGATCTCTAGTTTCCCAGCTGCCCCCTCCCCACCATGTAGAGCAGGGCTGGGGTGCTGCAGGGCGGGAGTCTCCTGCAGGTTCTGTGCCTGTCCGGGCAGCCAGGGGGAGCTGAGGGCTGTGATAGTGCTGGGGGAGCCCGGTAGCCCCCAACCCCCCTGCCCACAGCACAGGAAAGGGGTTGCACTGCATCCGCTGTGGGCAGAGTAGGGGGCAGGGAGGGCCGTGAGCCCCCCTCTGTGTCACCATGGGGCCAGTGGGGCTGACACCATCCTGTCCATGCTGCTAGCACCCCGTGATCCTGCTGTAGTTGATGATTTATTTTTTTCCTTAATCATATTCCCTCTGGCAATTAAATAAATCTCAGTTTTTTGGGGCACGAGAGCTAGTCAGCCCCTTCCTTTCTTTGCCTGCCCTGCACCCCATGCCAGGCTGGTCCAGCTGTGTGGGGTGTGGGTGGGCTGATGCCCGTGTCCTGGCAGGAGCTCTGCTGAACAGCAGCATCCTGAATTGCAGCAGAGCTGCCACTTCATGCTGCCCCAGGCTGCTTGGGTTGGTACCAGGGTGCTGGCCCTGGGGCTGCCCTGCCCTGTGACCAGCTCTGTGCTGAGGAACCAATATGAATGAGAAAGCGCAGCCATTCTGCTCTGAGTCGCCCTGCACTGAGCAGGCTGTGATTGCTCTTGAGAGCATCTGATGTCCTGCTGGCATGGTGACACCTGCGGTGAGAGCAGTGGGGGAAATGGGTGCCACAGGGCTGTGCTGGTGCAGAATTTGGGGCATGATAACAAGGTCCCCTCCCTGTTTGCAGGGTGCTGGGCCCCCAGGAGGGTGTGGCTTCTTGCCTCGAGGTACAGGAGTGGTCGGCTCCCCCACCAAGCTAGAAATGCCACTGTGGAGCTTCTGCCACTGTTGACTCAATGCTCAGATAATGGGAACACAGAGCAACTGCAGGGCACAGGGAGAAAGGGAGGCTGGGGAGCCCTGTCTGGGGGCTCCTAGTGCCCCTGACTGCCCTCAGTCCTGTCCAGGCCCCGAGAGATGGGCAGAGCCTCAGGAAATCTGTGCTGTTTATTTCCAAAGCACCCTGTGGTTGCAGCAGCACCGCGGTGAGGTGGGTCAGAATGGGGGTGGTTGTGGTGTGCAGGAAGTTCAGTCACATGGTGTTGCTCAAGGTCACAGTGTGGCAACAGTAGGGCCGGGATGAGAGGTCCCACATCCTCCCTGCCTGGCATCCTGCTCTCTAGGACTGCTCTCTGACACCCAAATGCACCCAGCGCCAGCCCTGTGCTAAGTGTTGAACCAGCCCTGCAGGTTGGGATAGAGGTGGCCCTGGGGCAGGCGGGGGTATGTGGCACAGATGGTGCAGATGCGCTCCCTCCAGTCTGCGTACAGCTTCACGCTGTACCCCTTCTGCCACGCAAAGAACTGCCGGTAGCGGCTGGAGTTCATGGTCTTTAGGAAGGTGGCCAAATCTGCCAGGGAACTGAAGTCATCGACGTGGATGAATGAGTCTGCGGGGATGAACTGCTCGTAGTTGGCCCGGGGGGGGCCCAGCACCACCGGCACCGTGCCGGCCAGCAGAGAGTTCCTCCAGAGCTTCTCAGTGATGTAGTCCTGGTGGATGGAGTTTTCAAAGGCCAGGTAGAACTTGGACTTGGATGTTGTGGGCAAAAGGCAGTCCTTGCAAAGCGGCTTCTTGGCTGCTTTCCCATAGATGTTCACGTGGAGATACCTAGACAGGTTCCTATAGACTTCAGCTCTTTTCTGAGTCCTGTGATAGTTGCTAATGACCCAGGACACCAAGTTGGTCTTTGTGGGGATGCGCACAGTGGCTGACTGGTTGGGAACCAGCTTGCCATAGGGCATGAAGATGTCCGAGTCCCTTCTGTAGGTCATCACCCAGTTGAAGGTATGGTTCCATCCTGCTAATGCTCTTGTGTTGGTGGGGGACTCCAGGGACACCCAGACCCAGCTCTGCCCATGTGGTCTGTCTCGGGGCAGCTTGTCCCGGCCCCGCGGGAGGGTGGTGTGAAGGAACACCACCACGTCAGCCTGGCTCAGGAGCCGCCGCTCCGTGCTGAGCCGGCAGCCTGCAATGCCGTACCGCTCCAGACAGACATCCCTGCTGAAGTCTGGGACCTGCCTTGAGGGCCACTCCCACACCAGGACTGTCAGCGCCTTCATGTGCTTGAAGGCTTCATCAGAGCTGTTGGATGAGTGGATGAAGCACTTCAGGTTCCAGAGTGCAGTGACCAACAGCCCTGCAGTAGCTGCTGCTTTCACACTGGGCCGGCCCCACAACCACCGCAGCAGCAGCAGCAGCTCCCAGGACATGGTGCCTGGGGTCTGCTGGCAGCTCCCTGGACAGAGAAGAGGCCTGTGAGAACTGGCAGCTCAGCCACCCAGCTGGGGGGGCAAAAGGCAGAGGGGAGATACGGGGTTGGTAGGGTTGGAGGAGGACTTCTCTTTGCTTCCTCCACCCAAACCCTATGGGGTTCGAGCATAGCAGAGAGTATTGGGAGCCCAGTGAGCCTGACCCCTGTGTGCCCACAGCAGCTGCACCAGGGAAAATCCCTCATACAAAAAATCAAAAGGCTGTGCCCAAGGTTACCTGACAGGGCATCAAGAGGCAGGAGGCATCCCGTCCCCATCACCCCCAGCACTACCACTTACATCACCTCCACATGCTCCCCCCCAGCACCCCCATCTCTGGAGCAAGCAGTGCTGCTGCCAAAGGGCACACAGAGCAGCAGCCACCTGTCCTCTGCTCACAGCTGATGGGCACCACTCTCAATGACACACAAAGAATGCTTGTCTTGCCACTTGCCCCCCTCCCTCAATTTCCCCGGCAGATTTTCCCTCGAGATGTTCCTGGCAGCAGCTGGCAAGTCCTAAATCCCAAGACCAGAGAGTAGCGTCTTCCTCAAAACTTGTCCCCCTCACCCTACACCCTAGTGTAGCAAAGGCAGTGCTCTTGCTGGCCTCAGGGTGTCTCCCCAGACCCCAAGCTGTCCAGGCTGAGAGCTTGCCATGGGCACCTCAATGCCCATCCCTTATTTCCAGCATGTCCCATGTCCCCAGCCAGCAGTGCATTGGGTGCTGCAGCCAGAGGGCCCTTCAGCCCCATAGGACTGAAGTAAGCAGGGCTCAGCCCACAGATACAGGGCAGGAATGTCTGTGGGGCTGCAAGGGGGATGTACAAAACCCCCTCGAGTGTCAGTCCCAGGGGCTGCACAGCAGGACTGCCTGTTTTTGCCATGTCAGGTCAATGCTGGGTGGCAGGGCCATGGAGGAGGCTGCAGGGCACAGCTCCCCAGTTCTGCTCCCCCACTGCCCAGCAATCTGCACTTCTGCTTATGCTGCAGCCATGTTCCTGTCCAGGCTCGGAGCCTGCAGCTTGCCCACGGCATTCCGCACAAAGACTGCTTCCTTTCTGGGTAACCCCCCAAAGCCCACTGGATGCCTCTGACCCAGCCGGGGGTGCTGGGCCTTCTGATTTCCGAGGGCTGTGGAAGAGGTTGCTCTGCTTTCTCAGCTGAGCTGCAGCAGCTTTGTCTTTGAAAATCCCTCCCTGCTTTGGCCTGCTCGTTCTGTCATGCTAAAATACTAAATGCCAAGTTCAGGCTTCAGAAGAAAATCATCCGCAGAGGGGAAGGCTGGGAAAGTTCTGCATGCGTCCCGCACTGTGTGCAGGCCATGACCCCCCACCTGCCTGACCCTGTAGTTGGGACACAGCCCCACTTTGGAGGGACCCTCTGGGGAACTGCTGCCAGGCTAGCAGTGCCAGGAGCCAATGCACTGCTCAGCCCCAGCCCTGGTGTGTGGCAGTGCTGGCACATGGGCTCAGCCTGCAGACTTACCTTGGAAGGGACCGTGGCACAGCGTAGAGGGTGACGGCAGTGTGGGTGCTGCGGGCAGTTGCTGGCTCTGGCCTGAAGTACTCGAGGGCTTCCTCTTTTCTGTGGTTTTGCTGTGCAACTGCCTCTCAGCAGATCCTTCCTGGTGTCAGAACTCTGATCACTTCCCCTATGCAGAACGGGTGGCAGTATCAACCTTGGATGAGTGAATGCCCGTGGCCAGATGTGTGCCTGTGCCAGATGGGATCCTTCTGCCCCAAGCAGTGTGCTGGCAGCCTGGTGGATGCTCACAGCTCCCTGTGCTCAGGTGTCCTGCCTCATGCCCTGCCGCTTCCCCTCCGCTCCTTGGCATGGCTGTGGCTCCAGGGGCTCTTTGCAGAAGAGGCATTTGACCCTTCATAGGGTTTCAAGTCTCCAAAGTTGTTTCTGATGAGTCAGCCTTGAAACTAAGAACAAAGAATACCTCTCTCCTGTTGAGCACCTTTCCTATCCCTGCTGCTATTCAGCCCCGGATTAGCTTCAGCTTTCCCTTGTACCTGCCCCTGGTTTGGGGTTTGTATAATGTCCCTGTGTCCCTACACCTGGGGTGCCTTCACAAGCAGACAGGGATGAGCTCCATGCTTACAGTCTGTGGTCTATAGCTCTCCCACTCCTTCTACCCCCATCCCACAGCAGCAGGGCACCAAGGGACAGGGAGGGGGCATAAGGTGACACTGAGGAGGCAGCAGCAGGGAGACACACACAGCCTGGTCTGACAAAACAGGGAGATGCTCCTTCAGCTTGGACTGAAACCTGCTGCTGTCTCTGCGTTTGCTTCAGCCCACTGCAGAGCTGAGAGGGGCACAAATGATCCCAGCTTCTCAGCCTGGCACTGCAAGCAGGACCACTCAGACCCTGGTTAGGCCAGAGCCAATGGCCTCCTGGTGAGTGCTGGGAAGAAGCCCAGGTGTGCACACTGGGTCTGTGCCTGTGCTGAGACTGGGTGCGGCCCTGCCCTCAGCCAACCCAGTGTGCCACCCCACAGTTGGGTTGAAAACAGGATGCCAGCCTGATTTTGGCTCACATTGACTCATCTTGAAAGTGTCAGCTAAAGAGGCACCAGCAGCTCCTCTCTGCTGCCAGGCATGGCACATGTGGCCAAAAGGGGAAGCTGGCATGTGTATGCCCCCATGGCACCTGCAGAGAGAGCTGCTCCTGTGCCCAGGTCAGTCTATACCACTGTTCTAATGCATCTTCTCACCTAGTTATATCTTCACTGGTATCACTGCCTGGGCATCACCTTCCCCCACAGCTGTGGCAGGGTGAAGAGGGGAGGAAATCGAAGGAGAGGCAGAGAGGAGAGCTCCAGGGCATACGGTGCTGTCCTGTGCAGACTGGCACTTTCATTGCATAGCGTGCACAGAGCAGGGGAGTGAGGTCCCACCATACTCTGCACCCCTAAACCACTCCACGGGGTTCCTTGGGATTTTCAAGCATCTCTGGGGGATGCCCCCATCGTACCCTTGTTCCTTTCCAGCCCCAGTGCTGATGGAGCACCAGAGGGCACTGCAGGCAGCAGCTGGCACCAGGCTTGGCACAGTGCTGTGCCACCGTGCTGGGGCGTAGCGGGGCTCTGTGGTTTCAGTGCTGCTCTCAGAGACCTCTGTTGCCAACTGCAGCACTGGGGTTGGGTGTTTTCCTCTCTCAGACATGTACCCTGTTTCCTGCTACCTTTGTCAACCCTCCTTTCTGTGTTTCTTCTCCTCCCTAACTGCCAGCCCGGATACTTGGCACTGCATGCCCGAGGCTGCCCCGACCTGAGCACCATCGGCAGCACTCCCTGCTGTCCCCAGCACAGGTGGCCTCGGGGTTTCTATCACAGTCTGCACAGAGAGCAATGCTATGGCCCGGCTTCCCCTGGTGCTGCTGAGAGAGAATACCACCAGGGTTTCAGAGCAGGAGGAATGCTGCACGGGCATCCCTTGCCCTCAGCCACTGACCATCAGCCCTGGGAGGTGGCACTTGCCTGGCAAAGATGCCATGCAAGGTTTCGCCCAGAAGTTTTTTGAATAATGGCACTTTGTGGCAGGACAAGGGAAGCTTTTGTGGTGCCCAGGCAGCTGCTCTGGAGCAAAGCCTGCAACGTCGTTGCCCTTAGCAACACAACTCGGAGGCGGGCAGGCAAGGCACTCACTATGCTGCCCTTGGCCCTGGCAGCAGCGTGGGATCAGGATGGTAGGACATTAAGTAAAGAGGGGAAGGGGAGCAGGGGTATGGAGGGTGAGCAGTGAAGCTGCCGGCCCCTAGAGCTGCCTCTGCTCTTCTGTGAACACGAGCAACAGAAGGGGCCACCCCCAAAGGCTCGTCCCCAGTGTGGTCCCCCAGGCAAGCCTTGCTGCAAGGGGTGGGCACGACGGGTCCGTGGCACTGCATGCCACGTCCAGGAGGGAAGAGGGTCGCTGCCGTGTGACAAAAGCAACTAGACGGGTCCACGTAAATCTCCCAGTAACAGGTCGTCCGGGCTACACCGAGGAAGAGCGCTGTCCCGGGCACTCCTCGGGGTGAGGATGTGTGCCATGACTGCTACGGAATCAGCAGGGTCTGCGGTGCCACTGCTGCCCGGAGCTGTGCGTACCCACCAATGGAGGCGCCCAAGGCCGTGGATGAGCCCTGGGCAGCCTGAACTGGGAGGCAGACAGCCCACGGCTGGGGTGGGGTTGGGGGCTTTAAGGTCCCTCCAACACAACTGTGCTGTAACTGTGCTCCGTGATGGAGGGAGGAGCAGAGGCTGCTGGTGCTCCGCACGCCTCGCCTCGCCTTCGGGGCGGACGAGGGTACCGGGGCGGTGCATCTCGCAGCGCGGCCGCGAGGTGCGTCACTGCGCAGCTCTGCCCCGAGCCCCACGGCCACCGCAGCGGAGTCCCGGCGGTGCCTTTAAGGGGCGGCAGCGCAGGTCGGAGGCGGTGCTGTGCGGGGCCGGGCCTGGGACGGTGGGAACGGCCGCCCGCTGCCAGCCCCGCCAGCCGAACCGAACCGAGCTTAGGTTGCTGCGGACAAAGGCGGCGGCCCGCGCCTGGCATGGCGGTGGGAGGTGGCTGAGCCGCGGCGCCGATCGGAGCGGAGCGGGGCTGCCTCCGCGGCGGGGCCGGCGCGGCCATGGGGTTCCTGCACCAGCTCCATCTCCTGCTCTGGAAGAACGTGACGCTGAAGCGGCGCAGCCCGGTGAGCGCCGGCGGAGCGCCGGGGGCCGTGCGGTGCGGTGCGGTGCGGCGGGGCCCGCTGCGGGAGCGACCGGGGGTGAACCGCGGCCCCCGGCCTGGAGGGTGTCCCCTCGGATGCGTCCGCCGGGCCGGCTCGGGGCTGCGGTGCTGTGCGGGTCGATCCGCGCGGTGAGCGCGGCCCATCGCCGGCGGAGGATCCCCTCCCGGTGCCGCGGGTCGCTCCGCATCGCTGCCGGCCGTGCGCCGGGAAGGGCCGTCCCGGGTTCGCCGCTCCCTTTGACGCCTCGGGGTACCTTCTCTTCTTCTTGGTCGGACTCAGGAGATGAATAATTCATGGGGCGCTGGATGCGGAGATCTAGCGACGTCTGCTCGCCTCGGGGGCCGGAGAAAAAGGAGTGCGGATGCCATCCGCGAACAAACGGTGCGGCTGAGGCTCGTCCCTCGCACCCCGCAGCCCGGGAGCGCGGCTCAGCAGCAACAGTTGGCTCCTCGGCCCTCCCCGGGTCCCACCGTGCGCAGCGTCTGCCCCCCACCTCGTTCCGTGCCGGCTGCGCTGGGCGCCCTCGGGCTGTGCCTCCAGGCCGCGTCTCGGGGCTGAGAGCCTTTCCGAGCGCTCGCTATCTGCGCGCTATAAATAGGATTCCAAACCGTACGTGGGTCGGGGCTGCGGTTTCCCTGCCCGCTGGGCTCCTTGCGCACCGGGCGGAGTGGCGCGGGGCTCTGCAGGCCCCCTCGGGCCCTCCTCATATCCCAGGGAGGTGCGGATTCCCCGCTACCTGCCCCCGGGACATTGCGGTGCGCGCGGTGCGCCGGGGTCTGGGAACCGGATTAACCCTTCCATAGCCTCGTCGGCCTGCAGCATGCAGGGGAGGGTGTGATGGGAGGAGGGGGTGTCGGGCTCTGTGTGTGCGGGGAGGCGCGATGCCAGCGGACGGCCCTCCCCCAGCCCTGCTCGGTCCTCACGGTGCAGAGGTCCCCGCGGCCCGGCGCGCATGCAGGGCTGGCCGGGGATGGGTGCGGGGAGCCGGTTATTTTTAGAGGCTGGGGGAGGGTAGCGGACTGCTGCTCTCGACTGATGATGCTCACTTCTTTTCCCTCCCGAACGCCGAATGCCGTGCAGGCCCATCCTGCTGGCCTCCTTAACCATCCCGATACCCGCAGGGCAGTGCGTGTGGGCAGGGCCGGGTGACGCCGTGCTGCCTGCAGGTGTCTGCCTGGGCAGCCCTGTGCGTGGCTGAGGGTGATGTCCTTCGGCTGAGTCATCCCTCTCCTTGCCCCGCACAGCTGGGGGCTACCTGGAGTGCGGGCACCATTCTGCAGTGCAGGAGGTGGTTCAGCAGCCCCAGGTGGTGCGGGCTGGAGAGGTGCCTCAATTCTGCTGGAATGGGGAGCAGAGCTGCATGCATCTTGTTGAGGGATGGGCTCTCAGATAACTCTCAATGGTTAATTAAACCTACATGGGGTGTAAAATGAACAGGTGAACTCAGGTTACCCTGGACACTGAGGGTATAACAGGGTGATCGGCAGCCTTTCCTGGCCGCTTTCTGTGCAAATGTGGTTGGGACAGGAATGCAGCTGCCACAGGAATTACTGGCTTTGAAGTGTCCGTGATGGAGGGGCACTGTTGGATATTATTTGACATCTTATTTGAAAGTGCAGGTTGCACAGGACTCCTGGAGGAGTGGTGAACAGAAGATGAGGTTCTGGACGCTGCAGCTTGTCTCCAGTGTCAGCAGGGTCCCCAGGGTGCAGGGCAGAGCTGACCTGGAGAGCTGGGCAGTGGCATGGCTGCTTCATGCTGTGAAGGGCTTGTGTGCTTCTCTGTTCCTTGCTGAAGGGCTGGGAAGCATCCCACTGCACAGGGGAATTGTCCTGAAAAGTCCTTCTGTGTGTGAACGAGTAGGATGACCTCGATGCCCTTAGAAAAAGGATACAATGCTCAATCAGACTATGGCATCCTGCTTCTGCCACAAGCTCCCAGAAGCCGTCCCAGCACTGGGTGGGAGCTGACATCAGCCCTGGCCAGGGATCACTGGGCTGGGCCCTGCATTGACGCAGGGTGCTCTTTGCCCCCTTTTTGTTTGCAGCTGGTGCTGGGTAGGCGCGGCAGTGCCAGGCAGCATCCCTGTGGGTCACCACCCCCTCTTGGGGGCTGTGGGTTTGCCCAGCTCTGAGTACTACCCTGGAGGTGCTGAGCTCTGTGATACCCTTCTCACAAGGGTCAGCTATAACTCCGTGTTTGCAGTAAGTCAGCATTTGGCAATGCGGTGATTAAGGTTTGGTGCCATCAAAATGCTTTCTTCAGCCATAAAAGTTGGGCAGCAGGACATTGCTGCCTCCCTGCTCCCTGGGTCAGAGGTCAAGCAAATCCTTTCCCCTGGTGCCCAGCACCTGGGCAGTCCCAATATGATACGTGCTCCCTTTGCCCTGCAGTGTCCCATGCCCATAGGTGGTGACCAGTGGCAGGTGGCCCTGCTGTCTGCCTCCCCTTAGCACAGACTGAGGTTGTGCTGGAGCAGTGTCCTTCCTGTAAGCAGGCCCCCTCCTGCCTGCCCCCCAAGTGAATGCCTGGTGCTGGGATGGGGATGAGGGAGGGCTTTGCTGCACAGACCCATTTCTGGTTTGATCCAGGGAAGGAGCTGAGCAGGAGGTCAACGACCTGCTTTAAAACACACAACAAACAGGCCCCTCCTTTTGCCAACAAGGACCAGCCTCCAAAGGAGCCCCGCCTGGTACGGGCCCAGTGCAGGGTGCTGGGGGGGCGGCGGAGGAACGGACCCGCACCCATCTGCACACAGAGATGCCATTGTGTGCCTGGTAAACAGGCAACAGGCAGGGAGGGGTGCAGGCAGCCTGTGGCAGCTGGACCATGGGCAGGGCAGGTCAGGATGCCCCTGCCAGCCTCCAGCACAGGGACAGTGACAGTAGGAATGGTGCGTGGGACCAGGGTTACTGCACAAACAGGGATCCCCTGGCCCTGGCACTGCTCCCAGGCAGCCTGGCCTCCTTCCTGGGGCATCTTCCATTCCCACCTGCTCCAGACCTTGTTCCTCCATTACCTTCTTTTTCCCAGATCTGGTTCCCAGCACGGAGTGGGCAGTGGAGAGGCTTCACAGGATGGGCTGGGAATGTTGTGGGCAGCACCCATGGAAGTAGCCATGGCCACACGCTGTGATGAGGCCAAGAGAGCAGGAGGATGGCCCAGCCCAGGTGCCCTGTGACCCAGCCGGCATGGCCACGCAGCACCAGGCTGAGCATGGTGGGGCTTTGCTGCTCTCCAGCATATCTGATGTGTCCTAAGTCATGATGTGAGGCTGCCCTTTCTGCATAGGTCACCTGGGGTCTGGTCCAGTCCTGGAGTAGGTGGAGGTTGGCTTACCTCATGCCTGTCTCAGTTCCCCCAGATGTGGTGTTTCCCATTGTCTTGCAGTGCAGAGCAGCAGTAGTACTGCGGTGTGGTCTCGGCACTCCTGGTGCAAACCTGCAGTAGCTGTGCCTGCATCTGCGGACAGATGAAGGTGTTGGTGCCTTTCCCCAGGGCCTCTGGGCACAGAGCCCAGCCTGGGCCGCTTGTGCTATTGGGGTCAGGGATTCCTGAGGATTTGCTGTGATTCACCATATGCTGCTGGTGGAAATCCTGCCCAGCTGTTGCCCATCTACCAGGGGCCCACCAGCGCGATGTGCTCCTACCCTGCGGTGCCCCTGGCAGGATGGGGTGGGCAGTTGGAGAGGTACAGGTGCGTGTAGCCCTGTTCATCTCTGGCAGAGCTGTGGTGCAGGACATGGGCATAGTGCTGTACTGCACTGGGGCACAAGCAGGGGGTGTTCCCAGGACTGCCAACCTGGTGATGCCCACATTCCTCCTGGCAATGGGGTCCTGGCCACGAGCATCACGGTCCACCTGCTTTGTGTCATCTGCAGTGGGTGCTGGCCTTCGAGATCTTCATCCCGCTGGTGCTCTTCTTCATCCTTCTGGGGCTGAGGCAGAAGAAGCCGACCATCCCCGTGAAGGAAGGTGCGTGTAAACAGGTGGTGCCCAGGGCATCCACACCTGGGGGAAGGATGGGGACACTGGGGAGCTGTTCCAGCCCCCTGGGACAGCCTGGGGCTGAGGAGGATGCTGACAGCTGGCAGGGATCCCTTGAAGCCTCTGGGGGGTCAGTGTAGAGGAGGAGCTGCGTACCAGAATGGTGGGATTAGAGAGCCAGAGGCATTCCCAACCAAGGGGTGAAGCAGCCTCCAGATGCCACGAGCAGGGCTTTTTTTGTCTCTGCCTGGAGGCACTTCTGCAGGTAGAGGGGTGCTGGAGCTGGGTGGTGCCAGGACAGCTGCAGTGCCCTGAGTTCCTAGGGAGCAGCTGGGGGAATTCTGGGGAGGGGCAGGGGTTGTGCTCTGCATGTAGCCCTGCACACAGCTGTGCAGGTTCAGAGGCTTGCCAGGCTGAGGCAAAGCCAGCAATGGATGGGGCAGGAACTCAAGGTGCCCTGGAGATGTGCAGCTGGAGGTCATGGGGCCATGCCACCAGGAGGAGGACTGTGTGGCAGCAAGATGCTTGGAGTTGGCTGCTGCAGGGCCAGGCAGAGGTGCCAGGAGCTGGTGGCTGTGTTCCTGCATGACAAAGCGTGAGCCTTTGTTTCAGCACGTGCCAGCAAGGGAATCCCAGTGGAGGGCAGTGATGGGTGCTGCCTTGGTTCCTGCCCCAGTGCTGATGTGCACTCTGTGTTGTGTTTTTTGGTTTGTTTTTTCTTTCTTTTTCTCTCATGTTTTCTTTTTCTTTCCCACCATCATCCCTGCCTGCCTGCCCTCCATGCCTCTGCTGCATGCTCCAGTCTGTAAGTTGGTTGGATGGGTGGGTGCCTCTCCCCCTCCCCTGCCTTTGCCAGCCAGGAGTTTTGGGGAGACAGAGCCCGATTGGGATCAGCTCACTCTGGTCTAATCAGCACCTCTGTAAACCTCTTGCCTTCTTTCCCTGGCTGGTGAAGATGAGCTCGAGCTGCTGTGCCCAGAGCCCTTCTGCTGCTGCCTGCAGTGGGTTTTTGTTACTGGCCCAGACTGAGTCAGAGGGAACTTGGGGCCACTGGCAGCTGTGACCCTGGTAGGCTGGGCTGCACAGGGCCTCCCAGAACAGGCAGATCCCTCCCCCATCTCTCCTGGGGCAAACTCTGCTGCCTGCAGATTCCAGTGCAGCTTTTGGTTGCCCAGATGTGTCTGTGCTCACCCCCGAAGCAGCCAGGCTGCAGGCAGCTGTAGTCCCCTGCCACCAGGTCCCTGTCCCAGCCTCTAAGCTCTGGGATGGAGCTGGGACATGGCACTGTTGGAAGCAGCCATAGGGACAGTGGGATGCCTCCCGAGTGATGCTGTTGTCACCTCTCTGTGGCATGACTGCTAACATGGGGCCTATCCAGCCTGTGGCTCCATGCTCTGACTGGCCCCATCTGCCCTGAACTGGCCCTGTCTGTGCACACAAGCCCACCTTCACCAGCCCTCCTGTCATGGCTGTGCTAACCACACTGATCTGCCTCTAACTGGGGCACTGGGGCTGGGACTCACCCCTCTTGCACGACCCCTGTCCCTGCCCAGTGACTACCTTGGGTCCCCCTCAGGAAGGGCTGCCAGGCTTCCCCTGCCCAGGAAGGACTGGGGGAGGCTGCGGCTGGTGAGAGCTCATCCCTGGCCAGGTTCCTGTTTGCTGTCTCCTTGCTGCTCCTTGTTTTCTCCATCTCCCCCTTTACCGTGTCTCCATTTCTCATCTCCAGCAGCCACACATCGGGGCAGCCGGGTGGGGAGGAGGATGGGTCTCAAGAGGGCCTGGGGGACCTGGGAAGCTCTGGGGGCCAATTCTTTCCTGTTGTATTCTTCCTCCTTCTCTTCCTCTGGAAATCCAGCGGTGCTTCTGAGGTTACTAACAAGAGCAGCTGTGAGGCTGGGGGAGGTTGGCAGCACCCTGCTAGGCAAGCATCAGAAGTCAGCATTGTCTTGGGGCCGGGTGGCCACTGCCACTCAGAGGGGAGCAGGCACGGGCTGTTGGGTGGAGCTGGGTGGCCCTGGTGGCAGGCAGGAGCTGCTGCCCCCAGCCCCAAGGAGCTGCTGGTGGGACAGCCGCCATGGGCTGCAGACTTCTGAGCTTGGCTGCCCAACCTTCCCCTGGGCCTCACCAGATGCAGTGTATGCTTCTTTCTGAACTAAGTGTCTGTCTCCCTGGTGGCCCCTGCCTGCCCTTGCCTCTCCTCCTTCCTGCCCCTGCCTTCCCTTGCCTCTTCTACGCTCTTACTGGCTCCAGCTTTCTACACGGCGGCCCCACTCACCTCAGCCGGGATCCTGCCTGTCATGCAGTCCCTGTGTCCCGACGGCCAGCGCGATGAGTTTGGCTTCCTGCAGTACTCCAACTCCACGTGAGTCATGCATTGCCATGCTCTTCTTGGTCCTGTACATGCCCATGCACACACATGCACACACACACTCGAATGCACACCTTTGCATGGTTTACCCATTTTCCCATCGGTGACATTGAACTGCATTCTGCATGAGAACTTGCAGCAGTGAGCATCCTTAGAAGTGTTTGGGTACAGAGTCCCTTGTCCTCAGGGGACACCTAAGCCCATTCATTTCCCTGCACTTCCAGTGGCAGCATTTGGGGAGGAGGAAGGAGGTGGCCCTGGCCACACCTGGGATTACTGGCTCTGTCCCCTGCATTCCTGGCACATGCACAGATTTGATGTGCAGCTGCACAGTGCACCTGAAGGGCTCATCCCCTCAGGTTGCATGCATCCCACACCTGATGCTGCATGGTACTCTGCTCCCTGCAGGGTGACACAGCTCCTGGAGCACCTCACTGAGGTGGTGGAGCAGAGCAACTTGTTTGACCCAGAGCACCCAGGCCTAGAGGAGGAGCTGGAATCCCTGCGCCGGCGCCTGGAGGCCCTCAGCAGCAGTGAGCCCAGCTCCATGGAGACCCACTTCAGCAACCAGGCAGGTCAGTAGGGGGGTCCCTGCAGTGGGCACCCAGCGATATGGCAGTGCCTAGCCACAGGCCCTTGTGGCAGGGCTGGCTCTATGTCCTACGTCTTGGCTGCTCATGGACTGCTCTCAGCCCCTGCTTTGCTCCTTGACAGGATCTGGTTTCACACTGGGGTGGGCTGCTAAGGATCGGGGGGAACTGCACCGCTTTCTCACACAGAACTTGTCCCTCCCCAATGGCACAGCCGAGCTGCTCCTGGGCTCCAGCGTTGACCTGCGGGAGGTGAGTGACAGTGTGGGCTTTGCTGAGCTCGGTGCTGCAGCAGCTGGTGGGCACATCCTGGCCCAGACTGAGCCCTGGCTGCCAGACCTGTGGGACTCCTGCTGTCCTGCCCTGTCGTCCCATTTACCCAATGCTGGGGCACTGCCGGCAGTGGGCTCTCTCTGTTGTCAGCACACTCAGCAGCCCTGTTCCTGTCCTTGGCTCAGGTGTACCGCCTGCTCTTTGGGACCTCTCCTTTGGCACCTGATGACACTTATGAGCGAGACCTGTGGGATCGGTTTGGACGCCGTGAGAAGATGGCACAGCTGGAGGTGAGGAGCGTGTGGGGATGTGGCAGAGACAAGCTCATCTACATCCCCTCTGCTCTGCGTGCAGGGTTGTGTGAAGTTATCTGTCTGAGTAGGGACACCGTCAAGGTGGACAGAGTGGCATTAGGGCCACCAGGGTTCCATCCTGGTGCTGCCACTGATCCCTCAAGGCAGGCTCATACCTGTGCCTCAATTTCCTGTGGCAAAAGGTGATGGCACTGTCAGGAAGGGAGGAGGAAATCATTACCCCCTGTGGCCCCAGGTGCCTTTGGCTGTGGGGAGAGAGCCCTGTGACGTGCCAAGGATGGTGCTACCCCAGTTCTGCATGCTCCCATTGTCCCCACTGTGGACATGTGTGCTGCGGGGGCTTTCATGTGCTCGGGATGGAGGGGGCACTGGGGAGTGCCCATCTACCCCATTGGTCCTATTGCAGAAGAGCCTCCCCAGTGGCTGGAAGAGCCTGCGGGAGGGGCTGGTCCACAGGGCCCTGCGTGACCCCTCTGCAGCCTTGCAGCGGCCGGCGTTGCTCCATCTGCTGTCCCAGGCCCTGGGCCTCGCCAGTGCCGCTGCAGCCCCCACTGGCTCCTACAGTCCCCAGGCCTTTGTTGCTGAGATGGAGGTGAGCAGCCGGCCGCAGTGAGCCACATGGAGGTGCTGGCATAGCCGTGGTGCTCCCACCGCCCCGAACAGCTCAGCCACACTTCCCTCCCTACAGCGCATCCTCTTCACGGCTCCGGTTCTGGAGCAGCTGACCTGTGAGCAGAGATCAGGGACGCTGCGCCGCCTCCTGCGCGTGGCTCCCAGCCAGCAGCCGCTGCTGCAGGCGTACCGTGTGCTGGCGTGCAATGGCAGCCGGGCAGCTCGCGAGGAGCGCTTTGCTCAGCTGGCTGCTGAGCTGCGGGACCAGATGGACACCCCCAAGATTGTCAGCAAGGTGAGCGCCAGCCGGGCCCAGCATCCATGGCCCCATGGCATGGGGTGGGTGGTGGGGCAGGGCTGTTCCAAACTGCTTTTCTCCAACCACCTGGGGCTGTGTGGGGACCTGCGGCCAGCCCAGGTTTCTGAGACGTACTTCAGTACATGCCTTGGCCACCCCTTAGCCTCTCACGTGTCCCCTAGCAAGACCCTGTCAGCATTTGGCCATGTTCCTGCTGCCTGATTGCTGCAGATGTGCTGTGATGAGTCCTGGATGCGGCTTCAGCCTTGTAACCAAGAAAGGGGAAATGGCATCACTTGGGGTCCCCTTGGCCCCCTTTCCCTGGCAGCAGGCGAGCAGGGCCGCTTCAGTGACCCCTTGTCTGCTTGTCCTCATAGCTGCAGCTGGATGAGGTGAACAGCACAGCAGCCCAGCACCGGCTCCGCACACTCCTGGAAGACATCGTAGAGATAGAGAAGGTTCTCCGTGACATGGACATCCTCTCAGCTCTGGCCAGGCTCCTGCCCAGGGGGGCCTGTGCCACCAAGGCTCCGCTGCCCACAGCCAACAGCACTGGCTGGGCCAGTGCAAATGCCACTTCCAGCAACACCACAACAGAGGAGGAGGGTGCCGGGGGGGACCCGGCAGGCAGTGACAACCCCCAGGGGCAGTTCTCAGCCTTTGTGCAGCTCTGGGCTGGGCTGCAGCCCATCCTCTGTGGCAATAACCGGTAGGAGGCCTGGGAGGAGAATGGGAGCAGGGGACAGCCTAGGCCAGGTGCTCCTCACAGCGTGCAGCAGTTGATGCTGCACCATGTCCTTGTGCCATGGCTGGGGGAAATTCTGGGGGAGCCCTGCACAGGGACTGCCCTCAGTGAGGGGTGTGGGGCTGGTGTGGGGTTTGCAGCCTGGGCTGTGTTCGCAGGACCATTGAACCTGAGGCACTGAAGCAGGGCAACATGAGCTCTCTGGGCTTCACCAGCAAGGAGCAGCGAAACCTGGGCCTCCTTGTGCATCTTATGACCAGCAACCCCAAAATCCTGTATGCGCCTGTGGGTACTGAAGTGGACAAGGTCATCCTGAAGGTGAGGGCACAGAGGCCGGGTGCCTGTCCATCTCTATGTGCCAGCCCTGCCAGATGGGCTTAGTGAGACAGGCACTGTGTGATGGTAGGGCTGAGCAGGAGGAGGCTGGCAGCTGCTAGCTGGTGCCTTTGGGATGGATAGGGACCTCATGGCTGCTGGGTGCTCTGCAGCAGCAGCCTGGGCAGTGAGCAGCCCTGCCTCCTCCAGCTGCATTACCTCTCTCCTGCAGGCCAATGAGACCTTTGCCTTTGTGGGCAATGTCACCCACTATGCCAAAGTGTGGCTGAACATCTCCCCCGAGATCCGGACCTACCTGGAGGAGGGCAGGCTGCAGAGACGCATCCGCTGGCTGCAGCAGGTAGAGTGGTGCTGGGATTGAATCTGCCTTGGCTTGTCCCAGGGGCAGAAAGGGGATGTCGTGTCCTCAGGTACCCTCTACTTCTGTCTATGAGGTGCTCCTGGGTGCCCAGCCTGCCTTGGTGAGGACCAGGCTGTCTCCCTGCTCAGACTGGGTGCTGTCTTGCCATGTCCAGAAGGAGCACTGCAATGTGTTGGTTCCATCTGTGTCCACAATGGGGGCAGCACTGAATGGTGGGGGATGCTCCAACCTCCCTCTCTCAACTCTTCTGCCCTGTTCCAGTTCACCACTGACCTCCGCAAGCACCCAGAAATCCTGAACGTCTCCGACAATGACCTTCTGCACAGCTTTCTCAATGGCAACTTCTCCCTGCCCAATGCCAGTGTCCTGCTCCAGCAGCTGGACACCATTGATAATGCTGCCTGCGGCTGGGTTCACTTCATGGCCAAGGTGAGGCTGCACCCATCTGTAGACACACGGGAGCTTGGAGCAGCACCTGTCACCCCTTGCTGTACTCTACAGAGCCCAAGAGCTCAGACCTCCTGTGAGAGGCAGCAGGATCTCACTGGCTGTCCCATCCCTCCAGGTCAGCGTGGACATCTTCAAGGGCTTCCCAGATGAGGAGAGCATCGTCAACTACACACTGAACCAGGCCTACCAGGACAATGTCACAGTCTTTGCCAGTGCGTCCCTGGGAACCAGCTCCTATACAGGGGTCCCTGAAACCATATCCAAAGCTGTGCCCCAGGCCTGGGGCCACTGGCTCTGGGATGTTGACCACCTCAGTCTGTGTGCTGGATGAATGAATGGGTCAAGCATGCCAGCTCTTTGTCCCTCTCTGCTGTCCCTTGGTCCTGGCCACTGTCCTGGCTCACCATGGTTGCTTGCAGTCAGAGTGGCCCCACATCCTGTGCCAGGACCATCCTCGGCCATCATAGCCCTTGCCTTGCTCTGGGCAGAGACATGCTGAGCCCTGAATCTTGGCTCCCGCTGTGTCCCTGCCCATCTCAGCAGGCTGTCTGCCTCTCTGCTGCCCACAGGTGTGATCTTCCAGACCAACAAGGATGGCTCGCTGCCCCCGCATGTCATGTATAAGATCCGGCAGAATTCCAGCTTCACCGAGAAGACCAATGAGATCCGGCGGGCGTACTGGCGGCCTGGTCCCAACACTGGAGGCCGCTTCTATTTCCTCTATGGCTTTGTCTGGATCCAGGGTGAGTCCCAGCTGCCTGACCGGTTACCCGTCAGCCCCTGCCTGTGCAGCCCACTCAGCCTGGCCTCCCCTCCTCCCCAGACATGATGGAGCGTGCCCTCATCAACACGTTTGTTGGCCATGATGTGGTGGAACCTGGCAACTATGTGCAGATGTTCCCATATCCATGTTACACCCGTGATGAGTGAGTAACACTTCTCTGGGCAAGGAAGGGCAGGGGCAGGACTTTCCCTCTTCCCATCAGCCAGTCTGAATCAGCCAGGACACGTCTGGGATACAGAGACAAGGCTGGAGGCCTTAGAAAGGCTGGAGAATGCCTTGGGAATGACGAGCAACCAGTTATGCTGTATCTTGAACTCCCAAGCCAAGCAAATGGGGAAATATTTTTTTCCCCAGTTCATAGTTCAAATGAGGGACTCATGGCTGCAGGGCATCTCAGAGGTTGCAATACTCAGGAAGAACAAAGAGAAGTGTGGTAAATGGGTGGCACATAGTAACCACATCAGTGGTTATTGAGCGCAGTGATGTAAATGAAGCACTGAGAAGTCCCAAACCTGCAGGGCAGGAAGGTGCTAGGGGCCCTGTCCACACCAGGGTAGGCAGGGCACTGGGATAGTCTGCACAGTGCTGCAGGCTTGGCTGCTGGAACCTGAGGGCCTGCACAGGTGTTCCTCATTAGAGGAGCTCTGAGAAACATTTTCCCCTCCTGTGTCTCAGTTTCCTCACATATTGAATGGTGATGGGACAAGTAGCTCTTGCAGGTCACTGAGGAGCTGCTGAGGGCTGTAATAGTCCCTGGGTGGCAGGAGAGCCCCTCCACTGTCTGGTAGCCTGTCCTTAGGGTCTTCCCAGGCTCCAGCTCTCTCTTCTCTTCTTACATTCCACCAGCTTTCTCTTCGTCATTGAGCATATGATGCCTCTGTGCATGGTGATCTCCTGGGTTTACTCAGTGGCCATGATGATCCAGCATATTGTGACAGAGAAGGAACATCGCCTGAAAGAGGTGGGGATGGTGGGGGAGATCCCTGGGGATGAGCAGTTATCTTCCATGCCTGTTTGCCCAGGGCAGCCCAGGCACAGGAACTTGTGCTCTGCTGCCAAGTTGCCCCCTATGTTATCCAACAGTAGTTCCTAGATAGCAGCAGCCTAGAGCCCTGCCTGATAAGGGAAGAGCTCTAAAGCCATCAAGAGTGCGCTGCTAGGCATAGTGCCAGGCTGAGCTGGCCAGTGTCTCAGAGAACCACCCTCAGCAGCCAAGGCGGCCTGCAGGAGAGCACTGACCCCAGCTCAGCCTGCAGCCCCATTGTGGCACATCCTGCCATGTGCTGAGGCACTCAGCCTGCTGCTGCTGGGATGGGGATACCCTTTGCAGGACCTCGTCTCTCTCTGCACTCCTGGTGCCCCAGGCACAGATCTCACCTCCTAGAGCTCTGCTGCAGTTCATCTCTGGGCAGAGCTGGTTCTACTGAGCATCCCTGGTAGAAGCCCTGCAGGGAACGGAGCCTCTAGGCAGCCAGACCCTGGATCCTCAGTGCTGCCATTAGCTCTTCTAGCCCCTGCGAGTGAAGGGCTGGGGGATGTGTGGGATAGGGGACAGCCTCGCTAAGCAGTGTCGGCTTTGCAGGTGATGAAGATGATGGGCTTGAACAATGCAGTGCATTGGGTAGCTTGGTTCATCACTGGCTTTGTCCAGCTCTCCATCTCAGTCACAGCACTCACCGCCATCCTGAAGTATGGCAAGGTCCTGATGCACAGCGACGTCCTCATCATCTGGCTCTTTCTTGCCATCTATGCTGTAGCAACCATCATGTTTTGGTGAGTTTCCAGGCTCCCTCAGTGGGCTCAGGGTCCACCAGCAGTGCCAGGTCCCTGGCGGAATGTCCCTGTGCCTTGGGGTGTGGGTGCTGGGAACCCGGTGGTAAGGGCTGGTGGAGGGAGGGACACCCCAACCAGGCAATTTGAGGGTTGCCTTTATTACCTCAACACCAACAGAATCAGTGTGGGGAGTACCCTGGTGGGGCAGGATCCTGGTTTGGGTGCTGGAGGGTTCCTCCATCCTTGGCCCTCTCATTACTAATCAGAGGGACGTGCTGGGTCCAATCCGTTCCTTGGGGTTTCAGGGCCACCTCTGCCTTGCAGTGGGGCTGGCAATGTGACACTGTCCTCTCTGTAGCTTCCTAGTGTCGGTGCTCTACTCCAAGGCCAAGCTGGCCTCTGCCTGTGGTGGCATCATCTATTTCCTCAGCTACGTGCCCTACATGTATGTGGCCATCCGGGAGGAGGTGGCTCATGATAAGATCACAGCGTTTGAGAAGTGCATCGCGGTGAGTTGGGTGCAGCTGTCAGGAGGTGCCTGGCCCAGGCTTTGCCGTGGGTACCCTATGTCCCCTGTGTAGCTACTGGTCCTGGGCATCCCACATCTCACTGACGGGCCACCGACCCCTAGGCAGATCTGTGCCCATGTGAACTGGCTCTCCATGGGACTTTGGAGGCATCTCTAGGAGGTCTGGTGACTCCCAGGGTGGGAAGCATTTCCATGGGTTTGGGTGGGGCAAAGCCAGATGGAAATTTACTCCAGAGTTGGCATGTGGCTCCTGCTGACGTGCCCTTTCCTCCTCCCTGCAGTCTCTCATGTCCACCACAGCGTTTGGACTGGGCTCCAAGTACTTTGCGCTGTACGAGGTGGCTGGTGTGGGCATCCAGTGGCACACCTTCAGCCAGTCACCTGTGGAAGGAGATGACTTCAACCTCCTGCTGTCCATGATGATGCTGATCATCGATACCGTGGTGTACGGGGTGCTCACGTGGTACATTGAGGCTGTGCACCCAGGTATGTGTGGGCAGGGGCATCATTGGAGCACCTCTTCACTGGGGATGCTGTTGTTTCCTGCCTGTGCTCAGCCCTGATACAACCAGATTCAGCACAATGTGCCTCTGTGGTCCCCTGTGTGTGTCTTCCTGGGGGCACCTGCCCTCACCCACTGGGAATTTGGACACGCTGCAGAGGTGGCCCTGACTGCACAGGGTTGTGCTTGCAGGCATGTTCGGCCTGCCGCGGCCCTGGTACTTCCCCTTCCAGAAGTCCTACTGGCTGGGCAACGGGCGAGTGGAGACCTGGGAGTGGACATGGCCCTGGTCCCGCACCACACGCCTCAGCATCATGGAGGAGGATCAGGCCTGTGCCATGGAGAGCAGGAGGCTGGGTAAGCTGGCAGGCAGGGGTGGCAGCCAGGCTCTAGGGCTTGGTCCCTGTTGTGAGCATGCTGCCCGTGCATCCCTGGTGCTGCATACCTGGGGGCTGCTGCCCACAGCTCAGAGCAGGAAGGGCTGGGAGCCAGCACAGCCACTCCAGGGTGGAGCTGGGGAGATTTGTCCCCAGGAACCCTGTTTTTACGACAGAGGAGACACGGGGCATCGAGGAGGAGCCGACCCACCTCCCCTTGGTTGTCTGCATTGACAAGCTCACCAAGGTCTACAAAACCGACAAGAAGCTGGCATTGAACAAGCTGAGCCTCAACCTCTATGAGAACCAGGTGGTGTCCTTCCTGGGGCACAATGGTGCAGGCAAGACCACCACCATGTGAGTTTCAGCCATGGGCTTTGTCCTGGTCAGTGATGAGTTGGGAAGGTGTCACATGGCCATCCTCACTGGGCTCCATGTCTGATGCTGTGCCCAGAGGGAGGTGGTGTGGGTATGAGAGTGGTGTGGAAGGGCAAGAGGTGGCCAATGCAAAGCCCTGCACTGATACTGCTCTGCCAGGGCCCAGCAGATACTCTGGGAAGTGAAGATTGGGACTGGAGACAGAGGAAGGTACACAAGGTCCCTCACTGTGTTCCTTTCTTCATCCATCCAGGTCCATCCTGACTGGCTTATTCCCACCAACCTCAGGCTCCGCTACCATCTATGGTCATGATATCCGGACAGAGATGGATGAGATCCGGAAAAACTTGGGCATGTGTCCCCAGCACAACGTGCTCTTTGACAGACTGACAGTGGAAGAGCACCTCTGGTTCTACTCACAACTCAAGAGCATGGCAGAGGAGGAGATCCGCAAGGAGATGGACAAGTAGGCACCCCCAGCTCCTTTTGCCCACATATGCACCTTTTGCAGAAGCAGGTCCCGCTCTGTTGGCTGTGCCTGCAGGGAGTTGTCTGGGAGCAGGGATCACCCCTACTGCAGCTCCAACAAGTGTGTCTGGAAACTTGGGGTACTGGGCTGGCATAAGTTCCTTTCATAGCTTGGTTGTAGCTGGGTGGCCCTGACTGCCAAGAGCCATGGGAAAGAGCGGTGACGTGCTCCCTGCAGGCACAGGCTGGCCCCAGCAGTCTGCTGCTTCTGTCCCTGTTCCCAGGATGATTGAGGATCTGGAGCTCTCCAACAAACGCCATTCCTTAGTGCAGACCCTCTCAGGGGGCATGAAGAGAAAACTGTCAGTGGCCATTGCCTTTGTGGGTGGGTCGCGGGCTGTGATCCTGGATGAGCCCACAGCTGGAGTTGACCCGTATGCGCGCAGAGCCATCTGGGACCTCATCCTCAAATACAAGCCAGGTGAGCAGGGAAGGGCAGAGCCATGCATGGGGCAGAAAACTGAGCTTAGGCTTAAGAGTGGAGGGAGAACCTCTCACTGTCCTCCTAAGAGGGACCAGGTATGCCTCTCCTGGTTCCCAGCCCAAGCTGTGGCATGACCTCTCCCTACATCTGTCTTTGTATGGTGGTCAGACTCCTCTGCATCTGAGCCAGGGGTCCCTGTGAGATCCTTGTAGGATCAGCCAGCTCCATGCCCTCAGTCCCCACACATGCTGACAGCATGCCATGCCAAAGCAGTGCCTGGTAGGGCAGGCAGAATATACAGCAGCCCTGGCACCACCTCACACCTTCTCTTAACACTCTGTGCCACAGGGAGGACCATCCTGCTGTCCACCCATCACATGGATGAGGCTGACCTGCTGGGCGACCGCATTGCCATCATCTCCCATGGCAAGCTCAAGTGCTGCGGCTCCCCACTCTTCCTCAAGAGCACCTATGGTGATGGCTACAAGCTGACTGTGGTAAAGAAGCAGTCGGACACCAGGAACAGTGCAGGTTTGTGGGCCCAGTGGGACCTATGGTTCAGAGCATCAGTAGATGGGACCAGCCCTTTTTGTGCCTGGGAAAGGAGCAAGAGGTCAAAACCTGAATGCTCCCACCCCAAGTCTCTATAGGCCAGGTGGAGGGCACAGCAGGACAGCACAGTGATGCAGAAGGTGGCACTGCCCAGCCCTGGTTTCTCCCTCTGGGTCCCCAGAAAGACCCTGCATGGAGGCACTGCCCCCAGGTTCTGATCCTGGTCCAGACTAGGGGCTGCCTGCTGATGCCCAACATGGGCAGTGGTGCCCCATGGGACTCAGGACCAGATGGCACAGCTGGGGCAGCTGGAAAGCCAACAGCACCCTGTGATCAGTGCAGAAGGATCCCCCAAGGCACTGGGGATAGCATGGGAAGGGAGAGGTGGTCCTGGTAGAAGGCTGGATGAGGAGTGACCAGTGCTGCCCCTCTGCCACAGAGCCCGGCCAGCCCCACAGTCCTCCAGGCCACTCATCCGTCAGCCCCTGCTCCGAGCCCCGCGTCTCTCAGTTCATCAAGAAGTACGTGGCCTCCTGCCTCCTTATCTCAGATACCAACACTGAGCTCTCCTACATCTTGCCCAGTGAGGCCGTCAAGAAGGGCTGCTTCGAGAGGCTCTTCCAGGTACCCACGTCACACACAACCTCACCACCTTGCTGGCTGCACAAGGATAGAGTCAGTGTTGAGGCATGGCATGAGCCCAGTGGGCACAGCACCCTGTGAGACATGGGGAAAATGTGCATGTGAGCATGTGTGAGTGGGCTTTTGAGGGGCAGGACATGGCACTGAGCCTGTTCCAGCTCTGTCAAAGAGCATCACCTGTAATTGCCAACAGCAGCTGGTGTGGGGCAGGGATCCCATCTGGCACCAGCACTCATGAGGAGCTGCAGCGGTGCTGGAGCCTCCTGCCCTCCTCATTTTCTCTTCCACAGCACTTGGAGCAGAGCCTGGAGGAGCTGGACCTCACCAGTTTTGGGCTGATGGACACCACACTTGAGGAGGTGTTCCTGAAAGTATCTGAGGAAGACCAGTCCCTGGAGAACAGCGATGCGGGTACGGCTTTTGGGGAGCTTGTGGTGCTTCTGGCAGGGGGTCATGGCAGTGAGGTAAAGGCATTGTGTGCCTTCACATGGGCTGACCCAGCTAGGGGCAGCCTGTGTTTGTGAACCAGATCTGCTGGGTGAGGCATAGCGAAGGCTGCCACAACCAGCAGCGGCTCCCCTTCTTCCAGACATGAAGGAGTCCAAGAAGGATGCCCTGCAGCCACCCCTCCCTGAGCTGGACCCGAAGCCAGAGGCCAACAGGGAGCCACTGGCTGAGGTGGATGAGCCTGAGAAGCCCGAAGTGGAGCTCAGCAACCTGGTGACCTGCTCCAAGCTAGCACAGTCACAGGCATCCCTGCATTCAGTCTCCTCGGTGGGCTCCGTACGGGGTGATGAAGGTGGGGCTTATTCCGAGTTCTTTGGGGATTACTCTCCATTGTTTGACAGTCGTCAGGACCCTGATAACATCAGTCTGCAAGGTTCGTAGTACTGTGCAGCGGTGTGCTGCTTGTGCACCACGATGGAGGTGCTCTGGGACGGGGAAGATGGCTGCTCCAAGGCAGGAGCAGAGCTGGCTCTCCAAGGAACATGGTGCCTGGTGCACTGGAGATTGAGACCGTGCTGGCTCAGCTGAGCCCCATGGGGCTGAGCCTGTGTTCCAGCAGATGATGTGTCCAGGGAGCCTGTGCAGAGAAAGAGAAGGGGAAGTGCAGAGTCTGCAGCCTGAGGACGTGGCTGGGGGGGGATGGCTGGAGACTGATGCTTCTAGCCAGAGTTTGTGCCCCTGAGCTGGCGGACCCCGTGCTGAGATGCGGAGTTGGCAGGCTCATGGGCAGGTGGAGGCACACCTGCATTAGCCCTTCCCTTTGTCTCTCTCGAATCCCGGGGTGCTGACCTGCACACTCACTCACTAACATGCTGCTTGCGCTAGTGGCCGCTGGGGCAGCAGCACTGTCCGGCACAGGGCACGCTGACCCCATGGCTGAGCTGCTGAGTTTCAACTCTTGGCCCTCCAGTGTGGAGTTGTCTTCCAGAGAGCAACTTTGCCCTCCAGCCCCTGGCACAGGTTCAAGGCCATCCCTGCCCGGATGCTCAAATTGCACAAGCACAGAGCATGCAGACGGAAGCCTGAAGGCGACTGTTTTATTTACAAATCCTTTTCTGGGTTATCCCACCAGTTCTTGTCATGATTAATTAATTGCTGTGACACTCTCCCTCCCCTGCCAGGGCTGCAGATTGCTCTGAGCATTGCTGAATTTGGGTCAGCGGGAGGCAGAGCAGCAGCAGCGTGGCACTGCAGCTGGGCTCTTCGTGTCCCAGCTCTGTGCTTGCTGGGTCCCTACACGTGTGACCTGTTCCCACTCTTCCTGATCAATGCTAACCACTTTGGGCTGACTGCAGCCAGTGGGAAGATGGAGGTGTTCTGCCAAAAGGCACCAGTTTTGTTCTTTAAAAACTATTGTCACAGTTTCCCATTTTGGGCCAAGAGAAAACCAGCCAGCCACCTTGCTTCATGCCATGGTCGTGCCATGGCTCAGTGACCCTTCAGGTTGGCTGTCCCCAGTTCAGTGCCAGGGCACTGAACTCACAGGTGTGAGACCTCTGGGCTCACACTCTCCTCTTTGCTGTCCCCTCACTGCAGACCAAGAGGCTGATGTGGAGGCAGAGGACCACGACCTGGCTGGGCAGGGGAGCTTCAAGCTGGAGGGCTCATGGCTGAAGCTGCGCCAGTTCCATGGACTAATTGTCAAACGCTTCCACTGTGCCAAGCGCAACACCAAGGCCCTCTTCTCTCAGATCCTCCTGCCCGCCTTCTTTGTCTGCGTGGCCATGACTGTGGCACTCTCTGTTCCTGAAATAGGTACCTGCGAGCCCTTGTCCCATTGGGTTTGGGAGGACACGGGTATTTGTCCCATTCCCTTTCCAGGGCCCAGGCTCATGCCTCAGCCCCAGACTGGGTGTTCACCTTCTACATTGGCAGCAGCTTGGAGGGAGAGTATGTGCCCCACTCCGCTGCCCCCACAGCAGCTGGGTCTCACTGACCTGCCCTTTCCTGCCTGCCTTAGTGTGGCCAGCAGTGATGCTGAGGGGGAAGAGAAGGGATGAGGCCAAGGCCTGAGGGTGTTTGGCCAGCAGGTCTGTGGGTGTGGGGCCACGTGGCAGGGTGCTGAGGCCACAAGCAGATTTATGTCCTTATCTGCACAGGTGACCTGCCACCCCTCATCCTCTCCCCATCACAGTACCACAACTACACCCAGCCCAAGGGCAATTTCATTCCTTATGCCAATGAGGAACGGCGTGAGTACCGGTGAGAGCTGCATCCTCTTCTCCAACCCTGTCCCCAGGACCTCCATGTGGTGAGGGGAGGGCAGCTCAGAGCAGGTCTGGTGCTGGAGCTGGCTTGGGCTTGGAGCAAAGCCTGGTCAACACATTGTCCCCATGCACGGTGTCCTCTATCCTCCCCTATGGAGAGGTGCCAGCCCTGATGCTGACAGTGAGCAGCAGCTTGACTCTTGCCAGTCCTGGGCTGTGTGGGTACCCAGGGCTGTACAGTCACAGTGCCTGTGCACCTTCAGCCACTGCATGTACTGACGCTGCAGGGACTTGCCCAGAAAAAGATGGACATGGTGGGAACTCCCCAATCTTCTGTTTCTCATTTCTCCTAACACACTCCTTTCCCTGCAGCCTCAGACTGTCTCCTGATGCCAGCCCACAGCAGCTGGTGAACACCTTCCACCTGCCCTCTGGCATAGGGGCCACCTGTGTGCTCAAGACAGCCTTCAACAACACACTGGACCAGCCCATGCAGACCCTGAACCTCAACAGCAACGAGTCCAAGATGCTGGCAGCTAAGTACTTTGATGCTATGTGTATTGACTCCTTCACCCAGGGCCTGCCGCTCTCCAACTTCGTGCCACCACCTCCATCCCCAGCACCTTCTGACTACCCTGTCTCAATGGATGAGGACCTGCTGCGTGCCTGGAACTCCACAACCTTCTCTACCATCAAAGGTATCACCTGCACCTGGTGTGCAGGTCAGTCTGGGCTGGGAATTCATCTCCAGTGGGGCAGTGTGTTTTCCTGCAGGAGCAGATCCAAGTGTTGGTCAGGTGCAGCTTGCTCTGGCCATGGCAGAGCATTGCTTGGCTGCACTCCTGTTTCAGGGCTGGTGCTGGCCCCACAGCACTGCTCCCTGTCAGATCCTCTTGTCCTGGCTGCCCTATGCCACCCCACAGCCACTGTTGCCAGGAGCCTGGCTACAAACTGCCTCCTCTATCCCACAGAGACTGTCACCTCTGCCCCCTCCCTGCCCCGCATCATCCATGAGCCCATCAAGTGCACGTGCTCCATGCAGGGGACTGGCTTCTCTTGCCCCAGTGGTGTGGGGGGCCACCCCCCACAGATGAAGGTGGTGACAGGGGACATCCTGGCAGACATCACAGGGCGCAACGTCTCCGAGTACCTGCTCTACACCTCGGACCGCTTCCGGCTGCACAGGCAAGAGAGAGGCTGGGGGTCCCACCCAGCACCATGGATGGGAGCGGGGCCCTCAGGGGCACTGACAGGAGCCAGGGGTGCAGTCGAGTGTGGCCCCATTCCTGAGCACAGGGTACAGTAGTCACTCTTTGGACATGCTTTGTCCCACAGGTACGGAGCACTCACCTTTGGCAATGTCCAGAAATCCATCCCAGCTTCCTTTGGGGCCAGAGCTCCTGCCATGGTGCGCAAGATTGCAGTCCGGAGAACAGCCCAGGTAGGAGCATGCTGAGCCCTGAGGCACCTGGGATGTGGGCGAGTGGCAGCAGCCCCAGCATGATGGGAAGGAGGAGGACAGCACCACCTGCACAGCAGGGCCCACTTATCAGCTGCTCTACAGCCATGGTTTCTACTAAGGGGTCTGTCAGGGCTCTTTCACCGTGGAGCACTTTCTAACGCTCCCACCACAGCGGGTCAGACCCGCTGGCTCAGCAGTGGCCTGCTTTCCTCGCAGCCATGAACACAGGAGTACCCTGTGGCTGTCCCACCTGACCCCATCCTGTCCTGCATATCTGGCTTTGCCCAGCTCTTGCTGCCTCCCACCACTCTTCTCTGCTCCTATAGGTCTTCTACAACAACAAGGGCTACCACAGCATGCCCACCTACCTCAACGCTCTCAACAATGCCATCCTGAGAGCCAACTTGCCCAAGAGCAAAGGCAACCCTGCTGCCTATGGTGAGAACCTGAAGGAGTTTTGAGGGCAGAAGCACAGCAGGAACAGCTTGAGGACATGACCCAACAAGGCCCCAAAGTGCAGTGTTCCCCCTTGGCCCAAGCAAGCTAATGCCCAGCTGGGGCAGAGGGCTCACTCTCCTTGGTTATATGTGGCTTGGGGTCTGGGCTAGGCAGGGTCTGGCTGGGGCAATACCTCCTGGGTTTGCAGACTTGTCTGAAAGATGCTATTTGCCAGCTGGTGAGAGGGTGGGCTTGGCCTCAGAGTGCTGCATTGCTTCTGAGCTGCAAAGAGGGAAGCTCATCCTGCTGAGGCCAGCTTTCACACTTCGACATTTATTTGTCCTGCAGGCATCACAGTCACCAACCATCCCATGAACAAGACCAGCGCCAGCCTGTCCCTGGATTATCTGTACGTGTGGGGAGCTGGTTCATGGGAGGGTGGCCATCATGTAGAATGGAAAGGAGCTCCCTGCTGTGGTTTGCAGGGGAAAGCTGAGGGTTCTGCTGTGCATGCACCATGGGGAGGGACATGTGACACGGGAGTCCCTGTTCTGTGCACAGAGGCTGTCTCGCAGTAGGGCGGGCAGCTGAGAATGATGGGTGATGGTGTCTCTGCTCTTCTCCTTGCTCCTGATGCAGCCTGCAAGGCACAGATGTGGTGATTGCCATCTTCATCATCGTGGCCATGTCCTTTGTGCCAGCCAGCTTTGTGGTGTTCCTGGTGGCTGAGAAGGCCACCAAGGCCAAACACCTGCAGTTTGTGAGCGGCTGTGACCCTGTCATCTACTGGCTGGCCAACTATGTGTGGGATATGGTGAGCAGGGCACATGGCTTCACTGTTGATCACCCTGGGCTGAGCAGGCAGGCAGTCACTGAAGTTTCTGTCTTCTCCAGCTGAACTACCTGGTGCCGGCCACGTGCTGTATCATAATCCTCTTCGTGTTTGACCTCCCAGCGTACACCTCTCCCACCAACTTCCCTGCTGTCCTCTCGCTCTTCCTGCTGTATGGGTATGTTGCTGAGATGGGGTGAGCAGGGCAGGGGGTGAGCCATGGCGTATCCATCTGCACTGGGGCTGCACCAGGATCCAGGTCTGGGGCCGCCTTGTGTTTCTGTTCTGCAGTTTCTGTGGCTTATGGGCTGGGAGACCCTGGGGAGGATGGGGCTTGGAGATGGGCTCTGGGAGATCCCACGGCTCGCTAGTTGTTGCCACGGTCCCTTTCCTGCCCCACTCACATGCAGTCCTGCTGCTTGCCTCCCCAGCTGGTCCATTACCCCCATCATGTACCCTGCCTCCTTCTGGTTTGAGGTGCCCAGCTCCGCCTATGTCTTCCTCATCGTCATCAACCTCTTCATTGGCATCACAGCCACTGTTGCCACGTTCCTGCTGCAGCTATTTGAGCATGACAAGGTATGAGCTTCACAGCTCAGGTGGCGGCCACCAGGAAGGGAGGAGATGCCTCCCTTAACTTGCTGAGAGGGGAGATGCCCTTGGCACGGTACAAGGAGCCAGAACACTGTGACAAAGCCTGTGGCTCCCACACAGCAACTGGTGGTGGTGCTGCCAGGCGGTGCCAGGCAGGATGGGACCTCAGGAGGTCTCTACTGCAAACTCCTGCTCACAGCCATCCTGATCCCACCAGGTGCTCTCAGTTCCCACAGATGTTTCTAATGGCTGTATTCTCCACAGGATTTGAAGCTGGTGAACAGCTACCTGAAGAGCTGCTTCCTTGTATTCCCGAACTACAACCTGGGTCATGGCTTGATGGAGATGGCCTACAATGAATACATCAATGAATACTATGCCAAGATTGGTATGGCCTTTTCCTCCCACCCTCCCTTGCTCCACAGTGGGTCAGGGGAGGTCATTGTGCTGCACATCCCCTCCTACCACCCTGTGGGACCCTCCTGGGATTTAGAGCAACCTAGAGCAAAGAGCTGGGGGATGTGAATGAGGGAGCAGCCACAGTTGAGCCCATTGAGAGGCATGTTGTGGTGCCAGTGATGCGGAACGTGGTTTCTCGGGCCATTCCGTATATGAGCCCTGGCAGAACTGCACATTTCTGCTGCCATCACACTGCCCGTGGTGTGGGCACTGTGCAGCGATCTGAGAGATGGGAAAGCAGGGGCTATTTTGTTCCAGATGTAATCTCTTGTTTGCATGGCTGCATTGCCCTACCAAAACCACCCTTTTGCTAATTGCAGCTTCAAGTTGGCATCAGAAAGTTTTGGTGCTGCTGGCATCATGGTAAGTATTTAGGAGCAGAATCCAACTTATCTATTTAGTACCCACTCTCAGTTGGGTATTTCACCGAGGTTGAAAAGTTGCAAGGCAATTGCAACAACAAATGTGAATGGAAAGCCTTGTAACCAGCCATGGTGCCAGCAATGCCAGCCAGCCTGGAAAGATGGAGGAATGTGGCAGGGGAGGGGATGCAGAAGCAGGGCATTGTCACATGTCAGCCTAGTTTAAGACTTACGGTGAGCATGGCAGTGAGACAGCAGCTGCTGCTACCTGGCAGTTTTGCTGCTGACCCTCTGGGCAGAGGCATTACCCACATTACCTCCAGTCTGTTGTGGTGACTCTGTCCCCTGGAGCTGTCACACAGGGGCTATGGGTTCAGCACATGGGCTGGCTGTCCTCCTGGGAAGGTGCCCCCATCTGCTCTGTGCTCTTCATCCCACTCAGGGCAATTTGATAAAATGAAATCACCCTTCGAATGGGACATCGTGACGCGAGGGCTCGTTGCCATGACAATCGAAGGCTTTGTGGGCTTCTTCATCACCATCATGTGCCAGTACAACTTCTTCCGGAAGCCTCAGTGAGTGTGGCAGGGCTCTGTGGGGCTCTGCAGGGCCATGCTCCCTCTGGCTGCTGCCTCCCCAGCCCTTTACAACGGGGCAAAGCTTTGCTGCAGGACCCTCAGCTCCACGCTGCCCCTGCTACCTGTCCCCAGCCTCTGCCCCGTGGAGGGGTGCGGGAAGACAGCTTGCCCCCCCAGCCCACCCCTTGCTTCCTTCTGCAGGAGGCTCCCAGTCTCCACCAAACCCATTGAAGATGACATCGACGTGGCCAATGAGCGGCACCGTGTCCTGCGCGGTGATGCTGACAATGACATGCTGAAGATTGAAAACCTCACCAAGGTACAGCTGCCCTGGGGGGGTGACACAGGTCACATGCTGTGGGGCATTCAAGGGACGCAGACTGGGCTGGGGTGCTGGGCTAAGCACCCTGCTCTGCCCTGCCAGGTGTACAAGTCCCGCAAGATCGGGCGCATCCTGGCTGTGGACCGGCTGTGTGTGGGTGTGCGGCCAGGAGAGTGCTTCGGGCTGCTGGGTGTCAATGGTGCGGGGAAGACGACCACCTTCAAGATGCTGACAGGGGATGAGAGCACGACAGGAGGAGAGGCCTTCGTTAATGGGCACAGGTACGGGAGCACGGGCTGGCGGGGGCTGCCCTCCTGCTTGTGGATGGAATGAGGACTGCTTTGGAGCTTCCCACAAAAAAGCAGCATGAGCCTGCCCCCAGGGCTTGGTGGTGCAGCCCCGCATCCTGCTGGACCACCCTTGCCTGTGTGCTGCCTGTGACCTCGGCATTCCTTCTCCCTTTGGCCTCTCTGTCGTTCTCACAGCATCCTGAAGGAGCTCCTGCAGGTCCAGCAGAGCTTGGGCTACTGCCCCCAGTTTGATGCGCTCTTTGATGAGCTGACAGCCCAGGAGCACCTGGAGCTCTACACGCGCCTGCGTGGCATCCCTTGGAAGGACGAGGAGAGGGTAGGGTTTCGGACGGGCATTTGGCAGTGCCTGAGGGCTGGTGCTGTGCCACCTTCTGCTCTGGGAACAGCATCTCAGGTATCACTGGTAGGCACCAAAGTGGGTGCAGCCCCACTCATGGCTCTGCCTTCTTCTGCCCCAGGGTAGTGCTGCCCCAGCAGTGCTCATGCTGCATGTCCAGGGCTGGGCATAGGTGCAGGCAGGCCCCAGTGGTGCTCAGCGCTGTGTGAGAGGCTGCCACGGGGCTATTTGTCCATTGCTCTCTGCCAGCTCTTCACATCCTTTGCCCAGCAGTGTTTGGGTCCCCAGGGGGAGATCACAGCCCTCTCCGCCTTGCAGGTGGTGAAGTGGGCACTGAAGAAGCTTGAACTGACCAAGTATGCTGACAAGCCTGCCAGCACCTACAGCGGAGGCAACAAGAGGAAGCTGTCCACAGCCATTGCTCTGATTGGATACCCAGCCTTCATCTTCCTGGTGCGCCCTGGGCTTTGCCATGAGCATTCCAAGCTGGGGGGGCAGGGAGGCAGAGCTGTGCTCATGCAATGGGAATGGAGTTGTGGGGTTCCCCCCAAGAGCTGGCTTGTCTGAGGGTTCCATGTGTCCCACAGGATGAGCCTACTACAGGGATGGACCCCAAGGCACGGCGCTTCCTCTGGAACCTCATCCTGGATGTCATCAAGACGGGCCGTTCCGTAGTGCTCACATCCCACAGGTCCGAGGGGCTTTAGGCTACACCTGCAGTGCCTCTAGGCACCTCATGCATTGTGGATGAATGGGGCGGGAGGGTGAGAGAGTCTATTTGGCCTCTGGGGACAACATATGGCAAAGGGCATAGAAGTAGAGGGAGCCTGGGTCAGCCTGCTGCTGTCTCCCATCACTGATGGCAGTGGTGGTGGCCCTGGTGTACCAGGTGAAGGCCTGGGAAGCTCAGCTCCCCTCTGGCTGCCTATGCCACGTGTCTTCAGGCTCACGCCTGCCCTCTGTCCCCAGCATGGAGGAATGCGAGGCGCTCTGTACCCGCTTGGCCATCATGGTGAATGGGCGGCTGAAATGTCTCGGCAGCATCCAGCACCTGAAGAACAGGTAAGAGCCTGGGGGGAGATCCAGCAGCCTGCCAGGAGGTGCCAGGTGCCACGTGGCAGAGCGATGGCATGGCATCCACCCCAAGCTTACAATTCTTTGTGCAGGTGCTTTAGAGGGTGGGCAGGGGGTCCTGATGGGCACATCCCTAGCAGACAGGTGTCCGTGCAGTTGGTCTTTCCCCACAGAGATGCAGGTGAGGAGGTAGGGCCTCACGGGGACACCATCCCTTTGCAGGTTTGGTGATGGCTACATGATCACAGTGCGCACAAAGTCCAGCCTCAACGTCAAGGAGGTGGTGAGGTTCTTCAACCGCAACTTTCCTGAGGCCATCCTCAAGGTAACATCCCAGCAGTGGCAGTGATGCCTCTGCCAGCCCGTGCTGTGGTGGAAGCAGCCTTCATCCCCCAAGGGACCTCATCTTCCCTTCAGCTAGGGGGATGTGGGTGATTTGTTGTGGTGTGGAGAGTGAGTGCTCCAATGTGACCTCGGTGACTTTGCAGGAGAGGCACCACACTAAGGCCCAGTACCAGCTCAAGTCGGACCAGATTTCACTGGCACAGATCTTCAGCAAGATGGAGCAGGTGGTGGATGTGCTGGGCATTGAGGACTACTCTGTCAGCCAGACCACTCTGGATAATGTGAGGCTGGGGATGATGCAAGCAGCCAGGTGTTCATGCTGAGGGGGGGTGGCAGTGTCCATGTGCCTGCCAGAAGCCTTCAGGACAGGAGCAAGTTCTGGGCTGAGAATGTGGGGGTACATGGAAGCTGGATCACAGCGACAGAGATGCCAGGTGAGGGGCAGCCCCAGGGCAGGGCTCTCACCCCTTTTTCCTTCCAGGTGTTTGTGAATTTTGCCAAGAAGCAAAGTGACAACCTGGAGCAGCAAGAGACGAGCCCCAGCTGTGCTCTGCAGTCCCCCTGGGAGCGTGTGCTGAGCCTGCTGCGCCCACGAGCTACACCCACGGAGCTGCGGGCCCTGGTGGTGGAGGAGCAGGAGGACCTGGAGACAGATGATGAAGGCCTCATCAGCTTTGAGGAGGAGAGGGTGAGAGGCAACCCCAGCATCTTGGTGTCCCGGCATCTCAGCGTCCCCACTCTCAGTTCTGTCCTTGTCAGGGGCCCTACCATCATGCCTGGGAAATCAAGGCCTGATGGGGGCTAGACGTGAGGGTGCTCATCAGGGAAGGAGGGGTCTGGGGGCTCCTCCGGCTCCTGAGCAGAGCACCTCTCCCTGAGCCCTGCCATCTGTGTGTCCCCAGGCTCAGCTGTCATTTAACACGGACACTCTGTGCTGAGGAGGAGCCACATCCCCGGGTTGTGATGCCATTGAACACTTTTGCCTTTCCCCTCCCTTCGTCCCCATCAAGTGGATGCAGCTGGCATGGGGATGTGAATGGTCTCCTCCTCCTGCCCTGCTGCTGAGGAGGATGCGGTGGGTGCAGCATCAGCCCTGATGGACCCTGCAAGCTGCCACCCCAGCCTGCCTTGTCCCGTTCAGCTCCTGGGCCGTGTCCCCGTGCCATACCTGGGGTTGCCGTCCTCGCCAGCTCGTCGGGCTGACGTGTGCCACGAACAGACTGTGAAGAGACGGATATGATGCCAGTGCCACCAGCCCCACACATCCCAGAGTGGGGAGGGAGGCCAGTGAGAGTGGTGCCTTCAGACAGCCACGTTGCACTCACCCCAGGGACCCCTGGCTATGGAAATGCCCCTGTTCTGTCCCAGCCCAGGCCTGGCCCTGGTGTGGTCAGAGGAAGGACTGCTGCTTTCTCATTTCCATCGCTTGCTGGGCTGGTTGCTAGCCATGGTATCGCAGGGGCTCAGTGGTGCAGCACGGCCTTCGTTGGTGCTTCACCTTCGTTGGATCGCTGCTGCTGGTGCTGCTGCCAGGACCTTGCTGTGCCCTCACCCCCCTGAGCCCCCCTGCTTACTGCCATACCCAGGACCTGCTCTGTCCTGACTCCCCTGGCTTGCTCTGGGCACTCAGTGCCATTGCTGGGGCAGGGCACCACCACCCGCACCAAGAGGCACATGGTGGGGCAGAGGAGTATTTCACAGGGTATTTCACATGCTGGCACCAGCTGTTTCTCCCCTCTGCCCCCAACCACGTCCTCCAGGTCCCTGCCCTGCCCCCCTGCTTCCTGTGCCCCGCAGCAGGCACAGGTCAGTGCTGCAGCTGTGCCACCATTCTGCTCTCACCCATCCTGTTCTCCATGGCCACGGCCCAGTGCAGAAGTGTTGGGTCACTGGAAATACTGAGAAGGAGCTGCTGCACCCAGGATGGTTTCTGAGCCTGGAAGCAACCTCGAGGGGCAAGGGCAGGGCAGCCCACCAGGGCACTGGTCATCCTGGCAGCAGTACCCAAGCTGTTAAGCAGGGAAGGACATCAGCTGGCGGCGGTGCTGTGCCCATCCATGTACAGCATCACCCTGGGCTGGAGCAGGCACCCTCAGGGCAGCAGCAGCCCTCCTTGGTGCAAATGGTCCTGCCACCTCCTCACCATGGGGTCTGTGCCCGACATCTCCGGACTGCAGCTTTTCAGCGGCTCACAGCCATACCCAAAGCAGGGGTGACTGCTGAGCCTGTACTGCTAACCTGGCCGACCCTCTGCACCCCAGGGCTCCCATCCTCTCCGAGGTGGCCATGCCCTGCTGTCCATACTGTGCTGCCTGTGCCCGCCTCCTGCCCAGCGTGCAACGGGGCAGCTCCGGCACGGGCTCATTGCGGTGGGGGCAGTGCTGGGGGGTGTGGGATGGGGCTGCTGCTGCCCCTGCTCAAGGATGGGGGTGGAAGCAGTGCCACCTTGCCCTCTGCTGTGCCCACAGACCGCCAGTCCAGTGTGCCACCTACTAGAGACTGTGATACAATATACAGTATTTTCAATAGGGGAAAAACTGGGGGGGAGATAAGCTCTATTTTCAGATTTTTCAGACCATATATTTTTTATGGCATGCTGGAAACTAGCCAGTCCCTGGGTGGTGCAGGAGGCAAGAGCGAGCGCTTTGGGTTCGCCCGTAGCCACCAGGGAAAGGAGGGACCGTGTCGCCTGTAGGTATCCAGGTGTGGCCTGGGAGTGGGGGCAGCTCAGCCCCCTCCGGGCACCAAAAGGTGGGCACGGCCCCCGGCTCTGCTGCAGGGCTGTGTGCTCGTCCCACTGCTGCGCCTGTGGGGCTACTCGTGCAAGGAGACATCCTCACCCCAGCACTCCCACCCGGTGCCGTCTCGCCGTCCTTGGGTGCTCAGCAAAGCCGTTGTACCCCTCGCAGAGTCCCCAGCAGAGCCTGGGGGCCGCGTGCCCTCCCTGCTCCAGGTGCGGGAGGGCCGTGCAGAAAGGTGCCCCAAGGCAGCTGGGCTGGAGCGGCGCGTTGCCCAGGGCGGGGTGCCCGCTGCCTTAACACTGTTTGCTTTCTTGAGTTTGGCCCCGTTTCCCAGCTCGCCTCCCCCCCCCCCGCACCGCCGCAGGAGCAGCTCCTGTGCTATGCACGGCACCGAGTGTGAGGCACCCCGGTGGGTGAGGGTGCTCCGGAGGAGCCTGTACATTGCTAGCATAAAGAAAAAAGAAAATGAAATGTGAAAATAATGATTGTTTTCAATAAAAAATAACTGGAGCCAGCGAGGCCGGGTAGTGGGAATGCCATTGCTGCGGAACGGGGCGGGGGGAGGTGGCTGGGCAGGGGGTAAGGAGCGGCTCACAGTGCCCTGGGCAGGGCAGGGGGGTACAGGGGCACGGCACGGACATCGCATGAAGCCGGTGCGGGAATGGCGTGGGGGGGCACGGAGCGCCGCGGGGCACAGCACCCCCTCCCACACACACACACACACCTCGGGCTGAGCCGCCCTTTGCCGCTCCGCTGCGGTCGCGGGGCCCCGCGACGGGGCGGCCCCTCTGTGCCGTGGGGCCACGCGTGGGTGGGAGCGGGAGCACCCCGGGGAGGAATGTGGGTTGGGAGGGGCCGCAGCTCCGGCACGGGCACTCACTGCACAGTCACCGCTCAGCCACCGCCCAGCATGGACGAGAAGCCCCAGATCCAGCTCTTCGTCAAGGTGAGGACCCGACCGGGGCCGGGGGTGGCCGGGCCAAGGGTCGCGGCTGCCGCTGCCCGCGAATGCCGGGACCGCCAGCATCGCCGTCAGCGTCCGACCGCTGCCTCGGCCACTGCCACGGCCGCCGCGGGGGCTGCACCGGAGCGTGGCGGTTCAGCTCTGACTTTGCCCGCAGGCGAGCGAGGACGGGGAGAGCGTGGGGCACTGCCCTTTCTGCCAGCGGATCTTCATGGTGCTGCTGCTCAAAGGAGCTCCCTTCACCCTCACAACCGTGGACACGAAGAGGTGAGCCGTGCCCCGCGACGCTCTGCCGGCCTGGGGGCGTGGGGGGGGACCGCCCTGTCGCGTGCACTGGCCCGGAGGGTGCGGGGAGGTCTCACCACGTGGGAAAGGGGCTGAGGACACCTGTTGTACCCCCTGCCTGCCCACCATTACTGTAAGGAAGGGCGGCGGTCACTTCTTGGGCGGAGCTGCCATAGGCAAACCCAGGGCAGGAACAGCCCCCGGAGAACACCTCATCCTTTTGCCCAGGACACGCCGGGTCCCGGTGCTGTAGATCCCCGAGCAACGCGGGGCATCAGCAGCTTCCTCTCTCCTGCAGGGCACTGGATGTGCTGAAGGACTTTGCGCCCGGCGCTCAGCTGCCCGTTCTGCTCTACAACGGAGACTCCAAGACCGACACAGTCACCATCGAGGATTTCCTGGAGGCCAGGCTGGCCCCCCCCACGTCAGTGGCTGGCACTGCCCTGAGAGGGGCCAAGGAGGGGTGGAGAAGCTGAGGAAGGGGCGGGAGTGGCAGCTCCCAGCCCTGCTGTCTCCTTCCCCAGCTGTGCCTATGTCGCCGCAGGTTCCCCAGCCTGGTCCCGCGGTACAAGGAGTCACGGCTGGCTGGAAACGACATCTTCCACAAGTTCTCCACCTTCATCAAGAACCCAGTCCCTGCTCAGGATGAGGGTGAGGAGCTGAGGGCAGGCCGTGCCGTGCCGTGCCCTGTGGGGGGCAGGGGCAGAGGCAGCGCCAGCCTAGGCCAGGCGAGAGCGGTGCAGGCACAGTGCCGGCAGAGCAGGGGCAGGAGGCTGCCTGCTGCCCTGACTGCACACTGCTGCCGCCCTACACAGCGCTGCAGCGGAACCTGCTGAAGGCCCTGCTGAAGCTGGATGAGTACCTGAGCACACCCCTGGAGCATGAGCTGGCCCGTGAGCCCCACCTCCGCACCTCCCAGCGCCGCTTCCTCGATGGCAACGAGCTCACATCGGCTGACTGCAATCTGCTGCCCAAGCTCAACATCGTGCAGGTGCATGGCTGTTCCCACTACACGCCGCCTTCCCTTGCCTTGCCGCCTTTCCTTGCCTTGCCTCCTTGGTGCTGCCTGCCCCACACTCTCACCTCCTCCTGGGTACTCACCTGCCACCTGCCTGCAGCAAATTCCCTTTCCCCTCCTGTGCCATCCCCTGGCTCGCTGTACCCCTCAGGTGGCTGCCTGGCACCCCACAGCTCCAGCCCAGCACAACTCCCTCCCAGGCCCCACTCCCTCTGCATCCTACACTGGGTGCCCCCCCTCTATCCTGTGCTATGCCAGTGATGTCCTCTTGCCCCATGCCATCCTCCCTGGCTCCTACTGGTGAGCACCACCAGCTCCCAGCTGCAGCCCCCCCCGAGCACACCACAGGCACACAGCAATGGGCTATTTCTGCCCACAGATTGTCTGCCAGCATTACCGCCGCTTCGGCATCCCCAAGGACCTGCAGGCAGTGTGGCGCTACCTTAACAACGCTGCTGAAACCAAGGAGTTCAAATACACCTGTCCCAGCAGTGAGGAGATTGTGCAGGCCTACCGCTCCGTTGTCCGGTCCCCACAGTGAGCTGGGCAGAGGCCCAGGCGGGCACAGGGCCAGGCAGCAGCTCAGCACCACCTGGTCCTGCTGCTCCCATCGCCATCCTGCCCACATGTGCTTGGGAGGGCAGAGCATCAGCACCCAGATTTTCCCAGCTGGCACCCAAGGTGCCTTGCGTCAAGCCTGCCAACACTTTCTTGCTTCTCATGTCGCCCTCCCTGCCTGGCCGGGATATCCCTGACCCACTCTGCATCCCTCAAGCATTAAGGATGGGTACAGGCATGGGCACTGCTTGTAACAGAACTGGGCGATGCTGAGGGGAACAGCAGGGGCTTGGGAAGAAAAGCTGCTTGGAGGGCAGCACACTGCAGTGGGAATCCCTGCAGCCTCCCACCACACAAGCTGCCTTAAGTGTGTCTGTGGCCAGGACAGCAGTAACTGCAGGGTGTCCATAAACAGCATCACAGGGCGAGGGGAACTGGCACAGCCGCAGCAAAGCCCTGGGAATGGAGCTGGGGGGACACTGCAGCACCCTGCCCTGTCACCACTGCCCCACCGAGGGGAGCAGAGGGCAATGTCCCACCAGGACTTGCTGCTAGGAAGTTCTCTGGAGCAGATTTGGGACAGGGATGGGGATGAAGTGGGGAAAATCCAAGCCACGTATGTATCAGAGCATTTGGAAATCAATAAAGGCTTTGCAAGCAAGACAAGAGTCTCTGGAGTGACCAGCCACTGTAGCTGCCCCCTGCAGCTTGGGGAGGCTCTCACCAGTCACCCACCCGTCCACTGGTACAAAACTGGTGAGACGGTACACTCCTTGGAGCCCCTGAGCTTCCAGATTGAGCTGAAATTGGCTGCACAGCAATGGAAGTGTAGAATGAAACGCACACACCGTCACGCTGGCTGAGTACCATCTTTACTGGCAATAAGACAAGCACAGACAACCTTTATAAATTATCTTTCAATGCTCTTTAAAAAACCCCAGCAACTCATAGCAAGTGGGGTAGAGGAGTGGCACCTGTCAGCAGGGAAAAGCTGCAAGGCAAAAAGCCACCACTTTGTCAGCACTGGCTCACCTGCCCCCAGAGTTGTGCCCCAGCACAGCCAAGGAGCTGCTGCCCATCGGGTCTGCCTGGTGCTGCCTGCAGGTCCTGCCTGCCCCACACAGCTCTAAGCCCTGCATGCATCGCACCTGCAGAGCAGCACGGTGCAGACAGACCTCAGTGGCCACATGGCTTACGGCTACTGTTGAAAAGGTGGAACAACGCAAGTCACGAGTCTTCAAAATCCACTCCAGATGGAGTAGACTTGCTAGAAAAGGATACGGGGAGTCACATGCCAGACCGAGCTGTGCACCCTGCAAAGCATGGCCCAGCAGATCTCAGGCCCAGCACTGGGCTGTGGAGCAGCACATACCTTTTGAAGCCAGGGTTAATGAGGGACTCTCCTGGGATCTTCCTCTTTGCTGACAAAGCGGAGCCAGCAGTCCTGTTCTTTCTGGGGCTGGGATCTGCCTCAGATGTGAGGGGAGGGACAGGGAAAGCAAGAGGTCAGCGGGGGGCTCTGGCAGCCCTGCAGGCCCTTCTGAGCACCTCTGGCAGCCAAAGTGGGGCAGGAACGCCCAGGGGAGCTGCCAGGCCCTTCAGTCTGGGAGAGCATGAACACCAGCCCTCCCCTGCAGACAGGCACACTGCCTGCCCAGGGACGCACTGCACACCTCAGGAGCACTGAGCCAGGCCCTTCTTGCACCAGAGAGGGCACTGACAGCAGTCGGGGCAGCAGCCATGGTGAAGGAGGCTCAGCACCCCGGGGGGCTCCCAGCCCCTGCAGCCTCCTGGGGGTAAGAAAGCAAACGAGCGTGCAGCAAGGCCCCAGAACCACTCACCTGGCAGGATGGGCTTCTGGCTTTGGGGGGCGTTCTTCTCAGGGCTGTAGCTCAGCGTGCCCAGCACTGTGAGACAGGAGCAAGGGTCACAGCTCACGCCAGCGCCTGCCCAGCAGTTCTATGCCCAACAGTTCCCAGCCCTGTATGGCCACACAGCGCCTTCCTCCGGCCCACGTCCACGCGGGGACCTCCCCGTCAGGAAGGGCGCTTCTGCGCACGGAGATGCCGCGAGAACACGGCTGTGCTGCTGCAGGCGGAGAGCAGCTTCCACGCGGGGGATCTCCTGCCCGAGGTGCTCCGGGACGGCCCGGCCCGCAGGCACACGGCAACCGCAGCAGGAGAGGACGGATGCAGTAAAGACCCCCCCCACTTCCCGCGGGGCCCCTCCGACGGCCGCGAGCCTCCCGCCCCTCTCCCCCGCCCCGCGGCCGCACCTTCCAGGCGCTCCTCCAGGTCCAGGACGCGGACGGCCATGGCGAACAGCAGCGCCTGGAGCTGCGCCCGCGCCTCGGCAGCGGGCAGCCGGGGAAGCAGCAGCGCCTCGTGCCCCTCCCGCAGCCGCAGCGCGGCCGCACCGTCCCGCAGCCCCAGCGAGGCGGCCCCGCGGCCCAGCGCTGCCCTGCCGGGAGGGAGCGCGGTGAGCCGGGACCCGCAGCCCGGCGGGGGACGGACGGACTAACGGAGGTTCCGGGTCCTCCTCCCTCCCCCGCCGGGCGCCCACCTGAGCTCCGCGACGCCGTCCTCCGGCGGATCCCCGCCGAGCCGCCCGGCCCACACCTCCAGCGCGTCGGTCACGCTGCGGGGCAGAGGTTCAGGCCGGGCCCCATCGCCCCCCGCCCCGCCCCGCCCCGTCCGGCACTCACTAGACGGTGGCGGCCGAACCGGGGTCGGTCGCGGGGCGGCAGTAGCAGATGTAGCGGTCCGGGCCGTCCCGCAGCACTCCGAGCGGCCCCGACGGCTCCGCCATGGCAGCGCCGGAAGGGGCGGTGCGGGCGGCGCTGCGGAGCGGACGGCCCGTGATGGTGCACCTCGGGCTGCGGCGGGTGGAGGACAGCGTGGCCGCCAAACACCCGGTGCGGATGGGAGCGGGGGGAGCGGGACGGGCGGGGCCGGTATCGCCGTGCTGACGGTGTCTCCGCAGGCGCTGCAGCAGTACGCGGCTTGCCAGGCACACGCCTTCATGAAGGGCATCGGCACCTTCCTGGCAGGTACGGTGGCCAAGGAACGCAGCGGGAGGGGCCGCCCCCGGTTCTGACTGCCCCCCTCCCCCCCACGACCCCCCCAAGGCCCTGACGGCGGCGTGGTCAGGACCGCCCGGTTTGCTGTTCGGACAGGCGGCGGCGCTGCGTTTGCCGTGCAGAAGCTGGTGAGCAGGAGACCGCCGTACCCGCTGCAGTGGAACCTGCTGCTGTCTGTGGGTGAGTACCCCGCGCCGACCTCCCCCAGCCCCGCTCACTGCCCGGTGATATCTCCGGCCCCGCGGGGAGCACAGCCCGGGCCTGATGGAGCAGAGGCGCGTTTGTGGTTGTTGGCCGATCGCCCTCCTGCTCCCCAGTGCCCCGGAGGGATCGGGCGCTGCTCGCAGGGGCTGCACAGCCCGCCTTAGAGGGAGGACACTCGCATGCTGGTCTGTCCAGTGGCAGGGTCCTTGGCCAGCTATACGGTGACCAGAGCGGAGACGCAGAAGTGCTCGGACTTCTGGATTTATTTGGAGACGGGCACGTCCCCGCAGGAGCACAGCATGGCTGACGGAGTGCCTCAGCCCCAAGGTGGGTTTTGTGTCTCTCCTGCAGCTCTCCCTGGGATAGGCTTAGTGCTTCCCTGCTGCGGCTCTTTGCTGTTCCTGCCTCATAACTAAACTGGTTGCTGTCTGCATCCTTGTCCCATGGTGGCACCCTCCAGTTGAGGACCCCCCTCTCGCGGGACTGCAGCAGTTCCCTGGGGTGGCAGCACCCTGCCTGCCCCCACCCCGATGCCCTGCAGCACTCTGTGCCCATGGCCTGCTCAGCAGCTCCCCGGCACAGCTGCTGCCTGCTGGTCTGCCTGTTCTGTACATTCACAAGAGCTGGGGCTTTTTGTTTGCTGGGATTATCTGGGGTCCAAGGAGCTTGCTCTTGTCTGTTGCAGACAATCTGCTTGGCCCAGAGGATGTAGAGAGAGTGTCACCACCTGTGAGGAGGAACAAATATGGGGACGTAATGGAGTAGCCAGGAGCACAGCATGCTGTGCCCACATCCTGCTGCTCCTGCCCTCAGCCCTTCTGTCTGCTTGGTGTGCCCCTGCAGCATGGAAGACTTCTGCAGTGGTGCTGGGGAGCTCAGATGAGTCCCCAGCGATTGTGTCTGGGCACCCAATAAAAGTTCTGAGCTGAACGCACACACTGTGGTGGAAGGAATGTCTGGCAGTGGAATGGAAGGAGCTGGAGTGCAGGTGGCAAACATCAGCTGGACACATCTCTGCTGTATGTTGAAGCAGAAAAATCTGGTCTGTCTGAGACCACAGGAGTCACAGTGCAAGTGTGCTGGGCTGTGAAATGTCTCTAGACATGGACACGTCCAGACAGAACTGTGAGGGGGCAAAGCTGCTGCCACACGCTCTCTGGTCATTGAGCATTGCTGATCACAGTCTCCCTGCGCTCCCAACAGCGCAGCTTGTTTGCTCACCCAAATGCTGCTGCCCTGAACTGCCTTGCTATCTGCCCCAATGGAGGGAGCAGGGTGCGCGTGCCCAGAGCCGGGCTGAGACACCCCACTGGCCTCAGGCTCTGCCTCTGGGTGCTGTACCCGTGGGGAAGGGAATGCTCAAGTGTCCAGAGATGCACAGGGGAAGATCTGGAATTGTATGTCCTTTTTTTTCTCTCCTAATTGCAACCCCCGAATGAAGCCCGTAGGTTAAACTGGCAGCTCTGGATGTGCAGCTCTGAATCGCTTGCAGCTGAATTTCTCAGAGAGCCCAGCCTGGGTGCTGCAGCAAGCTCCTTTCTTACAGCGGGGCGGCAGCAGTTCGGCTTCTTAGGGGGAGCAGAAGCGCTTCCTTCCGCCTGAGAGCCGAGCACAGTCCCTGAGCAGAGCCGCGGGAGGGAGCTCCTGTGCTGGGAAAGGGAAAGGCGGGAGGCAACGTTGGAACATCGTCTGAGCCGGAATCCTATTTGCTCCTAAAGGGAGATGGGAAGAAGCTGAAATGAGAAAAGGACGCACTAAGCAGAGCACGGTGCTACAGGAACGCGATGAGAACAGGGCAGGATGTCAGTCGGTGTGGAAACCCGTGGAGCAGAAATGGTACTGTGAGAACAAGGAGGGCAGTGAGAGGCTGCTTCTCTCCTGAGGAACTTGGCTGGGCAGCAGTCTGTGAGCGGATGGGGTTGAGGAGCTGGGATGGCCTCTGTGCATTTGTCGGGGTGGTTCTGGGAGCCTGGCAGCTCAGAGCAGCCTGCCCTGACAAACTGGAGTGCTGCAGACTATGTTTCTGCCCTGCATGGCCACCAGAGCCCTTCCTGTGTGTCCCGGAGTGCAGGGACTGCACAGAGCGGAGCTGCCAGCGTGCGCCTTTGGGCTGACCATGTTTGGGAAGCCTGAACTCAGCTAGGCTGGCTGAAACTTCCATTTCCAGGTGGGCCTGATCGCAGACTTTAAGTCCAGCCTGGCCTCTCTTTGGGGATTCTGCAGCTGGGAGAGCATACAAAGCCATGGCTGTGTCTGAGCACCAGGTGGGCTTGAAGGGAGTGAGTCCTTTGGGTAAAGCTGGGCATGCAGTTGTATCCCAGAGAAGCCCACTGGTGCCCCCGTGCCTGCAGCACAGCCAGGCTTTGTCAGCCCATTGCTGTGATACCAACAAAGCCATGGGAGTGGTTACAAAGATTTATTTCTGATTATAAAAAAAGAACCAACAAAACAAAAGAAAACAAAGCCCACAAGCCTTCCTGCACATTCCCATGTCCCTGTTTTTTTTCCTTCACTCATTCAGAAATAAAGGCACATCCTCCCAGCTGTCTGCCTTGGGGCGACACAGGGCTCAAACCCTCAAGCAACACAAAGCACTGCTCCTGCAGCAAGTCCAAGCCCCTGCTGAAGCAGTCGCACACCTGGGAACTTAAGGCAGCACTTGTGGCAGAGCTGAGACTGGTGTAGGAACTGCAGGAATGAGGAAGGCACTGCATCTGATTGCTGGGGGGTCATGGGAAGCTGCCTGCTCTGCTTGTTGCTAAGCCCCTTCCCGATGGCCCTGAGCTGAGACAGGTGGAAGTCCAGGTGAGGATTTGGCCCTCAGGGAGTTCAGTGGGGTTTGTGCATCAACCAGAAAGACAGTTAAGTTCCGGGTGATGCCCAGAGCTCCCCTGAATGGCTGGGCTGGTTCTCCAGGGACAGGTAGTGAATCGTCTATAAGGACTAGAGTAATGTTTCCCACCTTCCCCATGTATATGAGAATACAGTTGTTTGTGCTCAGTGGTCCAGACCAGAGGCAGACAGATACCCCAGATACGAATGTCCAGACCTCAAGCCTGCTCCAGCATCTGTCCCTGAGTAGCACTGGGAATCCCTTAAGACATTCTCTTCCTCTTTTATCCCCCCTCTTTCTGCAGCTTGAAAGCAAGGGGAGGGCAAAAAGGTGCAGCTTTCCTTCTGGGGCAGACAGCATCAGGTGTCGGGGAGGGTGTCTCTGAGCACTTGCTGCATCCCAAGTACTCAGGCCATGAAGACTCCATCAGGAAGGATGGTGCTGAGTGCTGCAGAGAAGGCCTGTCCTGTCCCATGGTTAGATTGTGCTGGACTTGCTGTGCCGGAGCAGGTAGACAGCAGTCAGCAGAGTTGTCAGGGTGGTGATCACAAAGAGCAGGATGAGGATGACCCAGTAGTTGTACAGCATGCTTCTGTGGGAAGCAGGTTCCTCTGCTGGGATCATATTGGTGAGGTTCAGCATGTAGCCAAGGGCCCAACCGATGGATGTTTCTCCTGCCTTTGGAAACAGCACAGCATGGTCACTGTCCCAGTCAGCCCAGCTCTGCAGGCCATCCAGGGGACCTTCCACTGTCAGCCCAATGCAGCTCACAGCACCGAGTCCTTGCTCACCTGTGGGTCCGGTCAGCCCAGGCACAAACAATGCCCTGGTGGGTCAGTGTTCATATTCTTAACTGGTCTCATTTGATGGGAAGAGGATTTTATGTGCCTGGGTCAGTCCTGACCTTCCTGCCCATCCCATGCCCCAGGTACGTGGTGGGTCTTGGCAAAAAGGGTCCCACCCTGAGCTCACTTCCCAACAAGCCCGGGTTGTTTGAGATCTGCACTGTTTGGAGAACCAACGAGAAACTGGTGGACTCTGAATTTCCTGACTCAGTGACCACCCTACGGTTAACTCAGTTCATTTGTCCCCAAAACTGGGAGTCCCATCCTGCTCCTGTTCCCAAGGACCTTCCCTTGCACATTTTCCAGCTAATGGTGTGGGCTCATCTCCCTTACTTTTTGTCCCAGTGCTGAATGAACACCATGGGATGGCTACCTGCCCCTGTGTTACCCACCTTTTTCTGGAAGGCAATATTGGGGAAGGAACGATTGTTGAAGTTGTAGCCCTTTGTGATGAGCAGATAAACAAACATGCTGGTAGCACAGTAGTCAGGCAGCCTCTTCTCCAGCCTGGGAGCTTTCTGGTACAGCTGAATGGGACCATGGGGGGACAGAGAGAAGAGATCAAGCCAGTAGGGTCCAGGATGTTTCTGTAGCCTGAGGCTCTGGGTGATTGCACCTGGCTGGTCAAGGTGCTACTCATACCCCCCTGAGCCCCTCTTAGTCCCATGTGGGAACCATCACCAACCCTGCTGCATGGGATGGGAGGGTGCCAGGACACCCAGGCCCCTCTAAGGGATGCTCTCTGAGCCTGTGAGCCACACAAAGCTCTTCCCTGGGGAGCCTACCTCATTCCAGTTGGTAGCACAGATGGCCTCAGCAGCATCCTTTAGGTCACTGGGCAAGTGTACAGGTCTCTCCATCACTGTCTGTATGAAGTCCACCGTGTAGAAGAAGGCAGAGAAGGCCTAATGGAGGAATGGAAGCAGCTGTATGACAAGCTGATAGCAAACCCTTGCAGAGCTGTGGTCTGGCTTTGCTGCCATGTGACACCTGGGCCCTCCACACTGCCAGCCCACCACCCTGCTCTGTGCTGGAACTTACAATGAAGTTTCCTGAAACCTCAGGCTGGAAAACATCATCAAAGGAGCAGCGGGAGAAAGAGCAGTTGGTGAAGTCGAAGAGCTTGCTGACGTGCACAGCACAGAGGTTCCCATTCCCAGTGCCGGACATGATGATGGTGGTGTTGAGGGGAAGGTCAGGCTTCTCCTTCTCCGTGCAGGGGCTGTCATAGATGCTGCTCAGTGACAGACTCTTGCGGTAGCCCTTGGGCCAGCAAGGATTGGCAACAGTTCCTTGGTAGTTCTCAGCCTGCCGGAGGAGCAACACACATCATCCCAGCTCCCCTGTGCCACAGCCCGTGCTGCGTTGCCTCCAGTTCCTGGTCGGGAGGTGCTGATGAGCCTGGGCAGCAGGACGCAGAGGAGCACAGAAGCCAGCAGTTGCCATCAGTGTCTGGAGATAATTGACACAGGCTTAGGGAGAGGGGAGGAAGCCCTGGGACTGTGGGAGAGGTTTAAGGGGCAAAACCCAGTGTTGGCTTTTGAGCTGAGTTGCACTGAGTTGAGTTGCCTGGGAAATGTGTGCAGCTGTCCCATCCTAGTGAACAGGGCTACGAGATGCCTGCAGGGGAAGCAAGAGGCCTGGCAACCCTTGGGTCTCTGCAAATCATCCCTCCCCAGCCCCCACTGCTGAACCCAGGGGGGCAGACAAAAGTCCAAAGCATGGTGCTTGTAGGGAGTCGGGTCTGGTACCTCCCATTCTGTATGAATGCTGGGGTGGAGGCAGGTGAGCATGTGCCAGTACCTGGAGGATCTTTGAGAGCAGCCTCTTGAGAACTTGGTCCCTTCCATAGCAGAGGAAGCTGTGGGTGTACACCTTATATGGCTGGCCATACAGCTTCAGCATCACCTCATTTTTGGGATCTTCAATGGCATCACTGGTTTCAAAAGTGATCTGCGTGGAAGCACCTCCGAAGTCCATGGCCCCCAGGGTCCTCTTCTTGGATTGGATCCATTCCCCAAGCCAACCACGCTAGGCAAGGAGACAGTGGTGGGTGTAGGACGTGGTGAGCTGCCAGGCAGCCTGGCTGTCCCACTTGCCCTGCTGCGTGCCCCTGCTCACCTTGATGAAGTTCTCCAGGAGGTAATTTGCTGTGACCCAGCCAAACACCCCCTCCTCTTCCCCCGACAGGATCTTTGCTCCCCGAAAATCAAAGGGGTATGACTTGAGTGTGGCCATCACTGCACTGAGGACAGCATCTGAGGACTGTGGGTCTGCAATTCTGCAGGATAGATGGAGACACGGTAGTGCAAGGAGCAGAGCAAGAGCTGCAGGCAGGTGGGGAAGGTTGCATACCTGCAGGGACATCCCCAAGCCCCTGGCAGCACAGCAGGGTTAACGCTCACCTGAGCAGGCGCATGCCAGCTGTGGCACCCAGGTAGAGTGGAGTGCCTGCATGCTTCTCCGTGGGCACATCTCTCATAGCCTGGCTCAGGCAGTGCTCTAAGCTTTTCCCAGCAGCCGGAGGTTTTGAACTGTAGCTGGAGATGCCGGGACCTATAGAGAGGGAAACTGCATCACCCTGCAGCCACGGGAATGGAGGGAGGATGCTTGGAGAGAGGCTTTGCTCCCACCAAGCACATCTTCCCTGGGAACGGGGGAGGTTTAGGGAGCAGGGCAGGACCCCTCCTAGCACCTCCTTGCTCCCTCTCGGAGCGCGGGGAGGCGGCAGAGCCAGCGAGGGACGTGCCACCGCCGCGCCCGGGACAGCCCTTACCCTCCACGTCGCACATGCTGTGCTCGCTGACCACTCCAGTGTCGTTCTCCTTGTCCGCGGGCCATTTGTAAATGAACACGGCCGTGTGGGAGGACCCGGCGTCCAGCACGATGCCATACTGCAGGCGGAGAGGTGAGGGTCAGCCGGGCCCTTCCGGCAGGCGGGCAGCGCTGTGCCCGGCATGGCCCCACCACGCGCACCGCGCTCCCTCCGCGGAACAGGCGCGGCTCAGGGCGGGGGGACACGGGGAAGCGCTCCCTTCATCCAGTGCTGCCCCGGGACCCTGCGCTCCAAAGAAGGGCAGCCCGCCACCTCATCCCTGCCTGCCCTTGTAAGGCTCGGCCATTCTCCGGCTATAAATAACCCCTTTCCTCCTGCCAAGCATGGTTACCCGGCTCCAGGAGGAGCCACCCCTTCCCAAACCACCCACAGCCCCCAGACTCCACTAAGGACATGGGACTGCTGGGCATCCTGCACTGGCCGGGCCCGGCTGTGCTGCTGCTGGCAGGAGACAGAAAGCACTCTGCCCCAGCTGAGTATCTCCATGGGGTGAGACCACCTCCATCCTAAACGTGGCCCGGAGAAGGGCTTTACCTGCATGTTGTGAAGCCCTTTACCACCCACATGGCCCCCAGACAGGCTGCTTCTCTCCCAGCCCTGCCCGTGGGCTGCTGGTGGGGACAGGGCCCTGAAGGTGAGGGTCCCCAGGGGGGTCCCAGCTCCACCCAGCTGCTCAGCACCACGTGTGTGCCCACCAGACCTGCGGCCAGCAGGAAGGTGGCCCAGGGGCCCAATGTCCTCCACACCATCCCCAGTATTGCCCTGGATGACTGGGCCAGACAGGCAGTAGAAGCCCTGTGCACCTGTAGTGCACTGCAGTGGTGGCACTGTGACAGCTGAACTGTGTATCCACGGGATCCACTGATCCCACAGAAGGAAAGAAAATGGCTCAGAGCTGTGAGGCTGCGATGCTGTAAGTTCAGTTGTGTACCCAGAAGGGAAGAAGAGCACACTCCCAAGATCAGTCCCTCTGGCAGCAGAATAAATAATCTGGGGTATTTTTAGGGCTATATTCCAAGCAGAGGAGCTGGAAGGAGAAGTGGAGCTGTGGGTTAACCTTATCTCACCAGTGAGCTGAGCTACCATCCAGCAGTCGCTGCTAATGAGGACTAAGTACAGGAGCAGAGGACTAAGTAATGGAGCAGGGCCACGGCACCACTCCTACCACTGCCAACAACCTGACCCCAGGGCTGATCCTGAGGCCAGCAGGAGCTCACACCCCGCCCGCCCCAAGGGCACCTTCATCCCCCAGCAGCGTGACACAGGCTGGGAAGCTGCTGGTTGTTGCCTGGCACCCCCTGCTTCACTGCCTCAGCCTCCTCCTGCCCCAAGCAGGGCTGTGGACACAGTTCCTGTCTTCCAGAGTGGCTGTGGGTGGTGCCTCAGTGGCAACGGCCCCACTGCGGTCACTGTGCTGGATTGCATCTATGCTTGCTCCATCCAGAGATGGGGCAAAGCTTGGGTCCCTGGGCTCAGCCTCGGGAACCTGGGTGCAGCCCCATCCTGCAGGGAGAGAAAAGGAAAAGAGGAAAGCACAGCTGGCTTCAGGTTTCCACTGCAGGAGAACAGGCTTTGAACAGCGACAAAAGCACTGCAAACACAGGTGGGACTCAGCAGGGGTCCATCTGTTTCCCCGCTGTCCAAAGGGAAGAAATCCATCTGGAAAACAGCTATAAGCCTAGTCCTAAATGCCACAGTACAGGGCAGAGCAATGCGTCACAGGGAAAGAGTTAATTATTACAGTCTAGTGACAACTGGGGACTATCACCCCGGCTAAGCCAACTCATTTTCTCAACATAATCTTTATGGCAGCGGTCAAATCCAGAGGGAAGACACACCGCTGGCATCCACGCTCGCTCAGAAAGCTTGGGGTGAGAAAGAGGTTTGGGGTGAAGCACTTTCAGGACAGGAGCTGCCTGCACTAGTTGTCTGTCCCTGGAGGACATGGGATTTTTTAAAACAAAAGAGTAAACTGGAGCACTTCCCCAGCAAGGAGCTGGTTGGAAACTTCCTTCGGTGCCTGAAAGTACAATGAAAAAAAAAAAAAAAAAAAAAAAAGAGCAGCTGGTTCTCATAGACAAGAGCTGCTCTCCTCGCTCCGCAGTGCAGTGCAGCGGGAGGCGCCCGCCCGGCTCGCCGTCCCCCGACCCGACCCCGCGGCAGCGGCTCGAGGACCGCAGTGGAAGCCCCGCATCGCGGAGCCGCCCCGCATCGCAGAGGCTGCCCGGCTCTCGGGACGCTCCCGGGACCCCCACCCCACAGCGCGGTCCCTCCCCGCTCACCTTGAAGCTCGGCGGACCGCGCGTGTCCCCGGAGCCGAGGCAGAGCAGGAGGATGCCCAGGAGGCAGCCGAGGGCGAGCAGCAGCAGCACGGCGGCGGCCCGGCGGGCCATGGCGGGGCCGGGCGGGCGCTGCTGCTGCTCTGTGGGGGCAGGTGAGCGGCTCTGCGGCGGCCGCCGCTCCTCCTCCTCCTCCTCCTCGCCCGCCTCTCCCGGCTGAGTCACCGCCGCCCCGGCCCACCCGGGCGGGACACCGGGCCCTGCCGTGCTGCTCGGCCCTACGCCGACCCCCGCCCCGGACTCTCGGCCCCCACCGCCCCACGCCCCCGAACGGGGCTCCGTCTCCCCCCGCTCCAGGTATTGTCCCCGTCCCAGGGCGCAAACCCTGCCCGGCCCCTGACCATCACCCTCCCGTGGGGCTCAGGCCCCCGCGCCCCCACCCCCAGCCGGGCTCCGGGAAAGGGGAGGACCCCTCGTCCCCAAGACTCCGAGAGCTTCAGTGTATGCAACACCAGGAACGCTATGGAAAGCCCTCAGGAGTCTCGCCTTCCAAGATTAAGTATTACCAACCCGTTACTGTTTTTAATCATTGCAAGTTTATGACAGCCCTGAGGAGCTCACACATATATTGGGATTGTTTTGAATACGGTCACAAGTGAATAATGTAATGCATTTCCAAATGGAGCACCAAGCCAAGCAAGGCTGGGCCCCTGCCTGAGAAGGACATTTTGAGCTTGCTTACACAGAGGGATCAAACAGTGAGCAAAATAATAAACAAGGAGATATCACCAAGGAGAGCAGTGAAAGCGGCTTCTAGAGATATGGATGAGCTGTGATAAGATGAGCCCCAGCACAGCTCAGCAGCGCTCACACTGCCTCACGACATGCTCAAGAGCTGCTCCAGCACAACACTGAGCTCAGACCTGCTGAGAGCCTGGGGATCCTCCCCATGAACCTGTGAGCACTCTGAATTCTGCATGAGCCCAATGACTTGGGCACCTGGGCCGCCCAAACTGCTGGTGCTGAATGTCTCCTCAGTGCATGCACCAGCCTCCAGCACCGAGCCACCAGCACACAAATGTGAAGCTGCTGTGTCTGGAATTCCATCTGTGGGCAGCAAGGCTGCAGATTCAGTTTCCATTGGGATAGGAAGAAATGAAGGGGTGCAACAAAACAAAATGAGGACACCTCTTGCTAAGCCAGTGTCCGCAGCACCTGGGGGTGGGAGCTCACCCCGATGGCCCTGAGCCTCAGCTCTGAGCCCAAAGCTTTTCCTCTCACCAACAATGTAGCCGCTTTTCCAAGACTATAATCTGCTCCTGGCAAGTTTTGCTTGCCTGGAAGCGAAGATCAAACCCAAGCACAAGTCTCCATTCTTGCCTTCTTTTCTAAAACCTTTTCCTGCTCTCATCTCCCAGGGCAACAGTGGCCCAGAGGCTCACAGAGGGGTCCCTGGCTGGGGGAGCAGCATTCCCAGTCCCCAAAGAGCCAGGAAATAGGGCCGTTTCTGCAGGGGGGGGGGGTTGGGGGGTGGATGGAGCTGCCCTGCTGGGATGTCAAAATCACAGAACTGAAGCACGGTTGGGTTGGAGGGACCCAGGGATGGGCACCCACAGCCTGAAAGCCTCATGATTTGAGGCCCCGATCAGCCTTTCAGGAATTAAGGCATTTTCTTATGGAATAAGGATAAAGCGGAAGAAAACTATGTAAGACAGAGTTACAACTGAAGCAAAATGAAGCAGTGAATGCTCCAGCTCCCCCAGAGCAGCCCCCCACCTCATGCCCTCTCCTTGCCACATCCTGCCGGTCCCACAGGGGAAGCGCTGGCTTTGTGGCTCAGTGTAAGTGTGCTGGCATTGTTGTCTCTCACCCTAGCAACAGAGTTTCCTTTTGATAGATGGTTTTTGTCCCTCGGTGGAGGCACACGGCCCCAAAGGAGCGCCTTCAGCCAGCAGGCGTGTTTCCAGTCCTTCCCACACCCCAGAACACAAGGAGAAAACCCCCTGAGAACCACTTCCTTTCTGGAGCTGTCGCCCTGGGGCTTGTCCCAGTGATGAGGAAAGGAGCACTTTGTGTAAATGGCATTTTCCCACCCTCTCCCCAACAAGCCCATCTGTGACCATCCAGCTCCCTGCGTGCAGCCGTCCTGCCTTGAGGTGTCACTCCTGGCAGCAGAACCCAGGTGCTCAGCAGAGCAGTGTTGCTGTGATGGCGTGGGCGGTGCAGATGAAGGCACTCACAGGACAGACTGCAGGGAGGGCACAGTGAGCTTCCCAGGGCACAGGGATGGGGGAGCAAAGCCTGCAGGCCGAGGATTGGCCATGTGGCCTCTTTCCCCATCTCAGCTCCCAGAGCTCGGTGGCCGCCCTGTGCTGTGTCACAGCCACCTTTGTGCCCAAACATGCAGGATTGCAGCTCCACGCTTACAGACACCTGGGTACTGGGTAGGAAAACTCTCCAGCTGTTGCTTTGGGCAAAGGATGCTGGAAATATGCTCTCCTTAAGCCACTGCCTTGACATCTACCTCCATGCGGCCTCCTGGGCAGCATCTGGGCTCAGCTCCTCCAGCAAACCCAGGGATGTGCGGGGCAATACCTGCAAGCTTTGTGCAGCTGCTGCTAAACCACCTAACCGAAGCCAGGTTATCGACCTGACCCATACCCAGGCCAGGGACAAATCAACTCCAATCAGCTGACTAAGGCCATTTGTTTCCATATTCGCCCCTCCTGGCTGCCCAAGCCAGGACCTTTGGTAGGAGTCCTCCTGCACAGCTCCTGCCTTCCCGTTCTGCCTTGTCTTTCTTGGGCTTTGTTTCTCAAATGACTCAGAACTCAAAAATGAGAATTGGATATTCCCAAATCATGACAATTAAATAAACAATTAAGAAAAAGAGGAAGAGACAGCTAACGAGCTGCAGAACAATGTTGCAGTTTTCAGTTTTTGAACACGATGGCGAAACTGGAGGTTTTTTTGTCTTTTGGTGGGAACTGGAGTTTTGAGCTGAAACACGCGATGTCGGCAGCTGCAATTGGAGGAAATAATGGCACTCTGTGATCCTGAAATTCTGCACTGTGGAGTAGAAGAGCAAACAGGGCCTGATCCTGGGGTGATGCTCACTAAAACTTGGTTCCTTAGCAGGAGCAGAGGCATGGGCGAGGGAAAGGTGGTGGGAATAGCTGTGTTCTGAGATGCTTTCTGAGATGATTCCTGTGCATACAGAACCCCCCAGAGAGGAAAAAAATTCTTTCCTGGATGTATTATTGACAAAGCTTTCTTCCTCCTTCCTTCCCCCTCTTTTTTTTTTCTTCTTTTTTTGGCTAATTTCACAATTTCAGAAGGTTTGAGGAGATTTATGGGTTTCTGAGAGTCAGCAGCAGCTGACTCTGCTCAGCAGAGGGAAATGTGCAAAGCAGCAGAGTCAGAAACAGCCCTCCAGGTTTGGGCAAAGAAGCAAAGGGGGAAGAGGCACTGCCTCGTGTGCTGGATGGTGCAAAGCAGGGGAAGCCATGGGGAGGAAGCTACTTCTGTCCCCAGCTCCATACAGGGACACAGCACCAAGATGTCTCATGCAAGCCCAGTTTTCTTACCAAGCCATCCACGTTAAATATTTAATGACATCTGAGCTTACTTGGTTACTCATGGCTGAGCTCTCTCCAGGCTGCCTTGGGCTCACCTCTGAACCCCGGGCAGCTCCCAGCCCAGTACATCAAACTGCCTGCAAAGTGCCTTGGCCTGAGCACTGATAGGGGTTTTGGAAGACATTAAGATCTAATCAAGATTTTGGAAGCATCCCAAAGCAGTTGATACTTTCTGTGTAGAGAGTTCATACCAGAGGAACCAAGATGGGACCAAATCTGCATCTGTCACTTAAAAATGGCCTTTCCCTTCGAACTGGCCCTAAATACAGAAGAAGGAAAAAAAAAAGCATCTTTTAACAAGTCCAAAGTGAACTCAAACCAATACAAAGCATTTTGGGCTCAACAAAACTTTGGTTCTGAGGCAATGCCTTTGGGGTTGCTTTGTTTAGTCCATGACAAAGCACATTCCTCTTCCGGTTAGCCCAGCACTGTGCAGGAACTGCCTGTTAGCAGCCCTCAGGGGTGCAGCTGCTCACAGCACACCTCGTTCTCAGCCCTCCCCACGGCTGCAGCACTCCCAGGGACACGTGGCAATGTTCCTGTGCACCTCAAGGCCCCATCAGCACCACACTGCTCCCTTATGGCTGACACTCCCCCAGGGAGGAAGCGGGGCAGATATCCACCACAGCAGCTGCACTTGATGTAATGGGGAGAGTAAAGTCACGATCCCCATGGAACGCAGCTGCGGAAGGAAGTAGGAATTTTGGGAGCCCCACCTCCACCCCATCCCCATCCTGCCAGGTCTCCCTGCAGAGGGAGCATCTGTCTTCAATAATCTGTACCTTGGAAGAGGCTCAGACTTAGACAGCAGTGAGCACATGAGGCAGGTCAGGGTTATGCTGCAGTCACTGGCCCGGCCAGGAGTGCTGTGCTGATGAACACCTCAGGGGCACTGCCATCCCCTGTGAATAAGCAGGGTGTCAGGCCAAAGGGCTGAAAAGCACCAGGCACTGAGAGCAAACACAGACAGCAGCTGCACAGCACACCCTGCCTGGCTTCACTCCATACCTCATAGGGGACCAACCGTGTCCCAGGTCCCAGTGGCTTCTTCAGGTCCTCAGTTCACATCCCAGTGGTTTGCAACGAAGAGAGCAGGATAGAAAGGTGTGGGCAGTCCGACTGCACACCGGGTACTGGAGTTCCTGTAAACTGCCCAGAGCAGCAGGAAAGCTGACCGTGCAGAAAGCAGGTTCTGTACAGTGGGGGGAAAAGCAAAGGCACAAAACACATGGGCTGGGGTCCCAAGATGTGGTGGTTCCTGCTGGCATTTGGAATAATTGCTCTGCTGCATCCCCTGGTGCAGGCTGGAGGCCAGATGCAACTCCTGGTTGAGCCTAGGCCTCTCTGTGGCTTCCCCTTGCCCAGTAACAGCCCCAACATCAGGATCCTACAATGGGGGACCCCCTATACTGTCTCGCTCTTGAGCCAGCAGTTATGGGACCTGTGACAGATACTTCAAGTCTTGAGTCCTCAGGTGGCATGGCACCATAATGACCATCTCAGGGTCAGGGCTTAGTGCAGCTTATTAGGCTGGACATAGCCAAGACCTGCTATGCATAGCAGCCTCCAGCTGTGAGCAGCATCTCTGGCTGTGCATTCACAGATCTGTACAAACCCAGTGAGATCAGAGCCCAGCAAGAAGGGAAGATGCGCACAGCACTGCTCACAGCCCTGGGTACAGACACAGCTCTCATTGCACTGGACCACCATACTCATGGTAACAGGATGGCCAGACATGGAGATGAGGGACAGGTACACAGCAACACATCAGCACAGTGTCAGGGGCTCCCACTCCCAGGGAGACCTTGATCCCAACAGGGGCTTCCTAGTTCCCAGGGCTTCCCTGCACTGAGCAGGCCCAGGGCCAGCACAGTCTGGACAGTGTACAGGATGTTCCCATGCAGTCAGGCAGGCCCAGCACCAGGGCAGGGGCAGAGCTGCCCTGGCTCCGCACACAGAGGAGCATTGAGCAGAGACAATGATCCTCTCTTTGCTTTAAAAGACCTTTTGGGCTTCACATCTTAGCAAAAACCGGGGTATTTATGGCAATTATCACTCCCTCCTTGCCCTGTCTGGGACTTGTGGCTGCCCCACTCACCACTTGAAAAGAGCCGCTGCAAAGATCACTCTCCCAAGCACAGGAGGGCTTTGGCTCAGATCCTCATGCACAGCTCTGTTCCCACACCAGATGGAGGCACAGACAGCTCAGCTGCAGAGCACAGAAATGCAGGTTGGCTCCTACAGGGTGCAACAGCATCCCAGCTGTACTGCAGGAGGGCACTGCTCTACACCAGCACCTCCTGAGCAGAAGCCTCACAGCACAGCTCCTGGAGGAGCAGCCATAGGCTCCAAGGGTTGCAGGGCATGAGTGATTTGTAATCCCATTGCACAGCAGTGAGGAAAGGCCAGGAGTGACCCCAGCCCAACAGCACAGGGATGCCCAGAGGGAAAAGAAAAGGGCATGGGAACATGACCCACCAGGCTCCTCATGGCTGTTCAACTTCTACTCACCTGCAGTCCCTCCAGATAAGATAGGCAGGAACTGTAAGGCTTGCAGCAATTGATGACTGATTCAGTCAGAGACAGAAGGATAAATTAAATAGACCACCCCACTTTATTATCTCTAAAGACAGGTTACGAGGAAAGTCACTTTTCATTAAGCCTCAGATAAAACAGGTACCGGACACCAGAGGTGGCATCATGATAGGAACGGCAGGCACGGATGCCCAGGGGATAACTAACACCCTACTCTGGCAGATAGGGGATGTGACTCGCCTTGGCCTTGATCTTCCTCCCTCTCCCTTGTGCTCTGCTGATCCCCGCTCTGGCAGCAGGTGCAAGAAATGAGCAGGGACTGAACACCATGCAGTGCACATCAGGTCAAGGTCAGCCTCAGAGTGGTACAAACCACACTGGACGGGTAAAAGGATCTTCTCAGGAGTGAGCAAGGAGTTGGTCTGTGCGGTTCCCAACCTAACACAGCTGAAACTGGCACAGCAGGGCAGGCCCAGCACTTTTTGCCCAGCTTGGTGCATTGTGCCACTGCACTGAGCCAGAAGTCTGAACACAAAACAGTGCTGAAGGGCCAGAGCTGTGCTGTGTGGGGATTCCCACCGATCACCTACAAAAGTACCATGGATACAAAGTAAAAAGTCACACTGGAAAATATCACTCGGGTCAAGACCCATCATTGGACTGCATGGAAAGGAAGAGGTATCCCAAGACACATCAGTCTAACACGACCCGTGCTTACACCACCACCCCAGAAGAGCTGGACAAGGGTGCAGCTCACACCCAGAATGGGTGGTCTGCACATACCACCAGGTCAAGCAAAGCTGCCATTTCTCCACTAGGAGATGTGCAAAAGAAAGAGACCATCAGCCTCTTCTCCATCACCCAAATTCACTTAAACAAGAAAACAAGTCCTAAAGCCCCACTGTGAAATCAGGCTCATGCTGACATGCAAGACATAACCTCTGCTTTTAAAGTCATCATGAAAAAAATATAAGTCTGGCAGTCATTAGGAAATGTTTGCCAGGTCAGGAAGATAAAGAGAGGTAGAGGTATCTGCCTCAATCTGCAAGCAGCCCGAAAGAGCAGCTCAGAGGTACAGGTTACCCAATCCAGGTCTATGGCTCACCAACTACAGGAGCCTACAAACGTGTAAACAGCAACTATGGCATCACTATGGCAAACTGGAAAGGATTATTCCAGGAGGGGCATCAGTTCAGGCACTGCCATAGCCCAATCTGGTTCCACTGGCAGGCAGAACACAGGCAGCAGGGAGGAACTAAGCACACTCCATTACAGATTTTCAATCCCATCCTCTGACAGAGGGACAAGCAGCAGAAAGGATGCCCTCCAATGGCCAAGCTTGCCTGGGAATGCCAGATGGAATTTTAAAGATGCAGCATCTTTCTTTAAGAGCAGCCAAAATTCAGCCTAGGTCAGGCTCAGGGTACAGCAGCTCTCCCCCACTTCTCCCCATTCACACAGTAAGAGCAGCAGCCTTATGCTACCTGACACACTGGGGGGTCAGGGGGTGGGAGAGCAGTCAACTGCAGTCAGTTTAGAATAGGAGCAGCTTGTGAAGAAACACTGCCAGCCACGTGAAGCAGCACGGCAGGGAGAGGACTGCCAAGGCCTGACCAAGCAGGGTCAGGGAAGCACTGTCCCCAGTTTCCTCCCACTGAGACACTATGGGCAGTTCCAGGCCTCCATAGGCCTTGAGATGAACACCTGAACAGAATGGTTTTAGAGCAAGAGCCCCAGCCCACCAACCCCCTGGAGAAGCTCGATACGGCGCCAGGAGTGTTGGGAGACAGGTGCTAGATGAAGGTGGAGTCCAGCTGGCTCATTTCATGATTGCTGCGGGCACGTGCCTCAAAGAGCTGCTTGATCAAAGCAGATTTCTCCTGTTCCAGCTGGGTGATGCGTTCACTCTTGTCAGTGACCTCCTGCATTGGAAAGAGATAAATGCTGCTCAGAGCTCTGTGCTGTGCCCAAGGTCCCCGTGATCTGGGCCAGGCTCAGATTCTCTGCGCTCCCTGCAACCCAAAAGCACCATCTGCAGATGTCAGAACTTAAAACCCCTGCAGTGAGTCTACCCAGGCAGAGGCATCCTTAGCATCTGCATCCTCTTGTAGTCTTCACCTGTCACAGTCTTTTCTCTACAGCAGGCCCAATGAGGTCCACATCCACTGTCCCATACCCAGCAAACAGCCCAAGCCCATCGCATGAGGGGCATTCAACTGTGAGAGGGAAGGGCTTGAAGTGCAGCCCATGGAGCATCTCCAGGATGACCACGGTTGGCCAAGCTGAAGGATCACTTTCCATGGTCACGTATTCTTTCTCTGATGGTTCCTTCTCAGCATTCTCCTCCCCACCATCCCTGCTCACCTTGGTGAGAAGCCGATTTTGCTCCTTCAGCATGTTGATGGCCTGCTGGGTACCTGCTGAGGCCGGGGATGCTGCAGGGGCAGCGGGGGCCAGTCTGCTCAGTGCTGGGCTGGGGTCCCCTGGCTGTGGAGAGGATGAAGGGAAAGAATGAGACAATGACCTTCTGGTGGCTCTCCTTCACCTACTGCTGCAGCCAGAAGCTGTTTCAGTGGCACAAGGGGAACTAATGGGTTGGGAGCTGAGAGAAACCCAGCATAGGATTAAGATCCACCAGTACAGTCAGCACGGGCCAATGCAGTGTCTCTAGAAATGCTATTCCAGACAGACATGGAAGCACTCCTTGCAGCGTGTCCTGCTCCTGCAAGGAGCCCATGCAGCAGCCAGGACACTCAGCTCTAAGAGGACCAACTCAGCACCTCAGCAGGATGCTTTCCCTATTCGCATGCAAAGATCTACACCTTCAGGGGGATCTTCTTTAGGTTTCCAAATGCCTTGAGCACACTCCAGCCAGGACGAGATGCACATCCTTCTTCACCCATCTTGGCAACAGAGCCAAGTCACCTCTCTATAGCCTGGGGAAGCTCTCGTAACCCATATACCAGCTCAGCTGCCTGCACAAGGGCATGCACCTATCTCACACAAGTGACTGCAAGCCACTAAGGCGTTGTTCTCACCTTGCCCACAGCTGTCAGGAGGTCACCCAGGCAGCGGTTCACCTCCTGCAGCTTTGGGATCAGGCGTCCCAGGTGGCTCTGGCTGCCATCAGGGAGAAAGTCCTGGAAAATGAGGTGAAAGAGGCCAGATGTTACTTCAGTGCCAGCTTCCAGGGAATCATGCTGCCCAATGAGAAGGCTCAGTGGCTGTCCATCCTGCAGCTCTCCCCACACCTCCCAGCACCAGGGCACTGCTCCATTCCCACATCCCAGCCCCACAGCCTCACCAGCACAAAGCCCACACAAGCCATGAGATGCATATGCAATTAGATGACACAGGATGCATACTGCCTCACAGCACAGCCAGCACGAGGGCCAAGGCTGTGGCTGTTCTGTTGGGCTGGGATCCTGATGCTGTATGCAGGATCCTGTGAGTGGGGCTGGCCAGCTGTGCTGAGGGTGCATGCTGGCTCAGATCCCTCTCAGCAGGCTCAAGGGAGAGCCCCGTGGCTGGCATGTGAGCAGCAGAACATCCCAGTCAGTGGGGAAGGGCCAGTCTTACTGCATAGGTCATATTTGCCTGGAAAAGCTACTGCCATGAGGCCAGGCCTGATCCCATCCTTGCAACTATGTCTCAGCTCTGCACCACGTGTGTGGATAAGATCTCCCATAGAACAGAGGGACCCTGCTTGCTGCCTCTCCTCCTCTTCTGCTTGGGGTGGGGGGCTGCTCCAATTCCCCCCACACATCTGTGATCCCCAGGCCAAAAGTGCGAGCACACACAGACAGCATAGCAAGGCCAATGCCACATGCAACAAGATGTCCCAGCCCAGTTAGTTCTTCAAGCCCACAGACTCTCCCAAGCTGATGAGCATTCCCAGAACAAGCCCCAGACTCACGCTGCTGGTTTTGTTTTTCCCCAAGAGCCTCTGGCGTTCTTGCATGAAGTGGATGTGCTGGTGGTACCACTCACGGGCACGCTCAACCATCTCCAGACCCTGAAGCAGGAAATCCTTCTCCTGTTCCAGCTCCTTCATATGCTTCAGCTGCAGGACAGAGTGCAGACACGTTACTCTCTCCTTATCCAAGCCAAACACTCAGAGAAGCACTGCCTGGTCAGCTCCTCACCCAACAGATAGACGAGGATGTACCAAATGTTCCTTGAGATGGCAGAACTTCCCCATCCTCATAACAGGAGCCCCACACACCAGCCACCCCATAACACCAGGGCTGTTATTGCTCTCTCTTCTCCTGGAAATGCTGTTTACAATACAGCAACAACACACACACAGGCTCAGACAGACAGAGGAACATACCCACAGGAAGAACTGCAGAGCCTTCGTACTGCACAAGCTGTTGCTGAGGGGCATGAAGAAGGTGCTGTATGTGGCAAGGACCCCCATCCAGCTCTGGCTGCAGCCTGCTACTGCCTGTCCCATCCTGATCCCACCTGACTTGCTGGTCAGCATAGAGACGGGAGGAAGGGGCAGCAACCCACTGAGCAGGGGGACATCAGCAGTTCTGCTGGCAGCAGGGACAGCAGGATGGGATATAGCAGCTCATGCAGGGCCAGGACAGGGAGGTGGAGTGGGCTGTGGTAGAATGGGAGGGGAGAGTGTCATGCCCTGGGCTGCCCACAAATTAAAGTGCTCAGCCTCTCACAGGCCTCATCCCAACTACCCTAAGGCCATGGGGAAATGGGGCCAATCAATAGACAGTGGAAAAACAAAAAAACAAACAAAACACCATCTGAACAGGCACCAGCTGTCCATCTTAAAGCATCCCTGGGCTGCAGCACAGCCCCCAAACCTCTACCTTGCTGATCAAGCTTAACAGGTCTTATTGTGTTCATAGGCCAAACAGACATCAGTCCATCAGTCCTTTCTACTCCCACTCCTCTGGAAATGGGGCAAATTAGCCTAATCACAGCTGTGCACCCTGTCTCTGCAGGGCCAGCATCTTCCCAGCTCCAGGGAGGATGGAAGCAGGCAAAAGCACTGTTCTGCACACAAACTCAATCCTTGATACATTCAAACCTGCCCCAGCTGACTCTGCATACTGAAATGTGGAACTGGCACCCAAACGTTTGTGCCCTGGTGCTGGGGAAGGCTTCCTGGGATATGTTTGTGCCAAGCATACCTCATCTCTGAGAGGAGGAGCACAAAGGCAGTGCAGCACTTGGATATTAAAGGGGGTGGAAGGAAGAAATGTGGGATAACTGCCTCCCATATCCCCCATGGCAACTAAGCAGTGTAGTGAAACAAAGGTAAGAGTAATACTAGCCCAAAGCTACAGCATGCATAGCAGTCCCAGGAACAAACAGCAGCTCCCAGCAAAACAGCCTGGCCACCAAAACCCTTTCTCACCAGCACCAGGAAGGAAGTGGAGCTGATGGAGCACTGCCACCTCTGCTGCACTCTGGCCTGGAGCTGCATGAACACACAAGAGCCCTGCCAGAAGAGGAGGGCATCCCCTCCCCATCCTGAGGAGCAGAGGGAGCCCAACCCCAGGCAGGCACATCCACAGTTATTGCCTTTTGCCAGCACCACTCAGCTGAGACCCTCTCAGTCTGAGAGGAAATGAAAGAACCAGCCCTTTGCATTGCAGCAAGCCTAGCAGACTTCTTCCCACATGTGCATAATCCAACCCTTCCCAGGCAGGTCAGACCAGGCCAGGAAACAGAGCATGTTATATTTCCCAAAGCCAGCACAGTTCTGCAATCGATGCTGCACAAGGACAAGCTACACAGCCTGCCAGCTGGCCCAGAACAGGCAGCGAGTGACACCAGGGTGCGAAAAGGGGAAGTGCAGATGTGAGAGCTGCAGCCTTGCCAGCAGCTCCAGAGCCATGAGACAAAGCAAGGAAGGTTGGACGATCACTCATCCTACAGATGAGGTCCTGGCTCTCATCCCAATCAAATTTTGCTTGAGCTTGTGAGCAATACACCCAGTCAGCTTCTGCATTCTGCTTGGGAGCGGAACAGATCCCTTGGTCTGGGTAACATGATCTAAGCCTCTCCACTAAGCAACAGAGAGAGAAGCAGATCACTTGGTTCCAGGTTTTCCAGCCAAATTCAGTTCAGATTTCTCTGCAAAAAGTCTCTCAGGAGCCATGAGGATCAACACGCTAGAGCCCAGACCCACGTCATCTAGCAGAGGTCACAACACAAGGCCCTTTCCTTGTGCTCTGTCCACTTACTGGTAGAAGGGAAGCCTGCAGGGCTGACTTTGGCTGCTTGGGGTCCTCAGGCCGCAGCACAGCATGCCTCAGCACCACCAGTCACCAGCACAAGGCGCATGTGACTTCTGGAGTGCTTGAAAGGCCCAGAGACTGATCTACTGAGACCATTGCAGCACTGGGGCCTCATCCTAACACTGCAAAACTTTTCCCTTTCCTGGCCCAAACTTTTGCCCATGGAGAAAGTGTTTGACAGCACACATGCCAACTCCATTGACTGACCTGGCTCTTGGAAATATGTACCTCCTCCTTCCCCTGAACGTTTCAAGAAGCAAAATACCTCAGAAATAACTGCATGGCCATCATGTACATTAACAAAGCTTTGTAACAGAAACACCAGGATCTTCCTGACATCCAAAGATCCTACAGCTCCCATGTGCAAGGTGGACAGGAGAGAGCAATAGCCCATAGCACTCATATCAGCTTGGATCTCTGCAATATCCTCACTTGGGGCAAGAGTCCATGACAGGGCTGTTCTCTTACCATGCCAAAGTCCACACCATTGGCAATAGTGTGTCTCCGGTGTTCTGCACGTCCCCTCTGATGTCTCCGAACGTCCCCAGGTCCGACATGGCCACCATCTCCCTGGGACTGCCCAGCAGACTTTACATCAATACCTGTAACAGAAGAAAGCATAAGGGCACCACCTGCTTGCAAAAGAAACCTCCCCACTGTGCCTCCGTGGGGCTAATCTGCAAGGCACTCCTGCAAGCCAGCCAGGCAGGGAGCAGCTGAGCAAGCACCAGCCCTGGCATCTGCTAAAAAATATTTGTACAGGCAAGACAGACCACAGTAATTTCACTTGGTTGGGCCAGGCATGCAAGTGCCCTCTGTGGTCACCTTCTGAATAGAGCAGGCAGCCTCCAGGCAGTGCTGCTTCAGTCTCAGCACAACCAAACCACCAGCGACACCGCCTGCCCTGGCTCTGTCCTCACAGGACCCCTGGCTCCCACTCAGGCAGCACAGGCTCTGCCGAGCACTCATCTCCTGAAGGCAGTCTGCTTGGTGATGGACTCAGCCACACAGGTGCTCCCTTGGCCCATTTGCATCAGCTGCAGCAGCCTGGCAGCACCAAAGAACATCAGGAGTCAGCTCCATCTCTGGACATGTCAGCTCTCACAAGGAGCTTGCTCTAGAGGTGACCATGAAGAGCAGACCAGCTCATTTCAGAGCAAACACTTTCCTTCCCCACTCAGATATGTGTTTGCTGTCCAAGAAGGTGATGCACACCAGAAGCCCCCGTGCATGTGGTCTTAACACAGAAAATTTGTCTCCAGGGTTTCCAAGATGTTATTAAAATCTCAACATCCTATTTCTCAAAAGGCCAATCTACTACAAACACATGACACCAGTTCAAATCCACACGTAACCTACTTCTGCAGATTAAGTTCATGCTGGCAGGTTTTGGGCAGGATCAGATGCCTCCTGCCAGCTCTGGATGACTGTGTGCTGAAGCAGGTATGGGCTGAGCACCTGCCCAAGTCCGCACGTCCCCTGTGCTCCACACCCTGCCAGAAAAGGAGCCCTGCAGCCACATCCAAGCCAGCTCAGCCCTGTGTTTCTGGACACGCTGTCAGAGCACTGCCCTGCTGCTAAGCACCATGGCACCAAGGCACCCAGAGTGCAGCTAGCACCCTCTGTTAACGTGCCTGGGCAGCAGGCGTGCTGCACTCCCTACTCACTCCAGGCCCCTGCTGCGTGTCCAGCAGAGCCTGCCTTGTGCTCATCCCCTCTCTCCTGCTGCTCCCTCTGCTCTCTGGTCACAGCTTTTTGCTTTCTCGAAGAGTTTCTTTCCTACCCTGAATTCTAAACAAGAAGCAGAAAATAGTAGCAGGGAGGTAGGCAAGGAGAAGCAGGCAGCAAGACAGCTGCAGAGCACATCTCCCTGACACTGCTGCCCACATACCTCCCAGGCACCCCCACCCATTGCAGTTCTCTCCTCCAACCGGCCAGGCACGCGCAGCATGCTCTGTAGTGCAGACAGGCAGGACAGACAGGACTGAGCAGGGTGTGAGGTCTGTACAGCTGTCAGCAGGGCACACAGATGCAAAGGTGCACAATATGGGGCAGGAGAAGCGAGCTGATGCTGCAGGAGTCACCACTCATCTGGAAGATGAGCCCAGCTCAAAGGAGGGGGCTGAGAGGCAGAGAGATAGGAGAACTGCACAACTGCAAGGGTGTCTGTGCTGCCAGAATCTATTAGTTCAGAAACAGGAGTGGAAGTGCGCTCACAGCAGCAGCCAGCAACATCCCAGCAGCAGTGCAGCTGCACACTCACCTCACTTAAACCATTACTGTGCTACTTCAGAAAGGTACCGGGGTGGCACACAAGAAGTCCTGCTGCTGGTTCATCATAGCATCCTGCTTCTCTTACCATCAAGAGCTCCAGCACAGACAGGTCTCTGGCATCTCACTTAACACAAAGTCTGACATCACTCACTTATCTGTTTTGCCAGATACCTTTGATTTCAGACACCAGTATCTACCTGGGAGGAACAGCTAAGACAGCACAAGCAGCACAACTGAACACATGTTCTCCTGAACCTGCAGCACAACCAGAATGGGAAAGTGGAAAATGGAACACTGAGCTGCTGAACCAACCTGGAACTTGGGACTGTTGGTGTTTGGGACTGACCCAAAGCTTGTGCTCTGCAGCTCTCATCTGCTCAGTCTCAGCTAGTGAAGAGCTCTCAATCTGATGATGACTTATCAAGGAGGATTTTACCTTTCACGCAGGTTTTTTTCCAGATTTAGATTCTTAATGCTAAAACAAACAAAAACCAGTCTGCTTAACAACAGTCCCCTGGGAGAAGCTCCTGTGGTTAACCTGAAAGCAAAATGAAAAGCAGAGAATCTCTGGGACATTTAACATTCCTTCTCCACCTTGCAGAAGGAACTGGTAAGGAAAGGGTGGGGAAGGGAAGGGAAACCAGCTTGGGCACCTTTTTGAGGTAAAGGAAGGCACTGTGCTCAAGTGTTGAAACAGCAAAACACCAAGTTTTCACACAGAACTCTGTGTCAGGAGATTTCAGAGCACTGCACAGGAGCAGCCGGGAGGTCCTGTATTCCTTATGGCATTCCCTTCACACTGGCAGCTAGTCAAGAGGTCAGTGAAGGAGTCTTCCCAATGGAGGGGAGAGGTGCTGGGAGCAGTGCTCTCCCTCTCCTGCCTCTGTCAGCCCCCAGATCCCACTGGTCTGTCAAAGTGAACCACTGTTGAGCTATCAAAAACCACGTACCTCCTTATATGCTTCTACCCTCCACCCATCCAGCTGGCTGAACGGCTCTCAATACAAGTCTCCCCAGCACTGTGCAACACAAGGAAGGAGGCAGATACCCTGCAGTGGGTTCCATAACAGCCTGCAGCCACGCAGGACAGACAGCATGACCTGCTGACAGCTCACTGAGACAGAGCAGGAGCAGATTGGCACAGTGGCCTCGGATCCAGGGAAAGGGCCCGGGGGCAGTACTGAGTGCTGAGTGCTGCTGGGCTCTGCCACCGACCGCAGCACCGGGCTGGCAGCAGTTTGCTTCTCCATCGCAGTGCCCAGCAGCTCCGACTGAGGATCAGATCCACCCCACATGGAGGTCACCTACAGAATCGGTGCCAGAGGACAACTCCGGACATGTTACTGCAAAGCCCTTAATTCTTCTTGTCACCACTATAAACAGACAAGCACCCACACGAGGAGAACTGCAAAGGGAAGAACGAGCCTGGGAAAAGAGCAGGATTTGCAAACAGCACGCTCTCCATTCCGGTTTATCTGGAGCTTGAAACAAAGCCCACGGAAGCCAAAATAAAAAGCAGCAGCGACTCCTTAGAGTCCCACACCAGGCCCGGGGCAAGAATTTGCCGCTGTTTTAAATGCCAGAGGAAGAACAGGTCGGTGCCGCTTAGGAACCGGCCCGCCCACCCCGCCGCTCCGGCAGCCCGACCCAGCCCGGCCGGGGGTCCGTCCCGCTCACCTCGGCCGCGGGGCTGCCCCTGGCTCGGCTCCGGCTCGCGGTGTCCGCCGCTCTGCCCGCGCCGCTCTTCGTTGCCGTGCGGGCTCGGCAGCTTCTCCAGGCTCCGCGAGGAGCTGACGGCGGAGCCGCGGCCCCGCTCCTTGTCCCGTTCCTTGTCCCGTTCCTTGTCCCGCTCCTTGTCCCGCGGCTCCCCGCGCCCCGGGGCTCTGCCCTTGCCCGGGACTCCGCCGTCGGCTCCGGGCAGCGCGGCGCGCAGCCCCAGAACGAAGCGCTCGAAGGTGAGATACCCGCTGGGCGGCGCCGCCCTTCGCAGCCCGTCCAACACGCCGGCGGGCAGCTCGCGGGCCTCGGCGCCTTGCCAGCGGGACTCGATCTCCTGGAGGTGCACGAACCCCCGCCGCCGGTCGTCCAGGATGTCGAAGAGGGTGCGCAGGCTCTGCAGGAAGGCCCTGGGCAGCCCCTCGGTGCCGGCGGGGAGCGGCCCCGGGGGAGACGGCCGGGACCCGCGCTCCGGAGCCATCGCGAGCGCCGCCGCCGCGGCCCGGAGAGTTACCGCCGCCCCGCAGCGCCGCCCCGCCCCGCCCCGGCAGCGCGCTCCCATTGGCTGGCGGCGGGCGGCGCCTCGGGCCCATTGGCTGCGGGGGCGGCCGCGGGTTTGAGTTTCCGCGCGGCACGAGGCGGCCCCGCGCTGGGTTCGCTCCTCCCCGCGGGGTCCGTGGGGCCGCCCCGAGCTGGGAGGGACCGCCGGGCCCAACCCGGCCCAGCCCGGCCCAACGCGGCCCCGCGCAGCACCAGCCGAACCGCAGCCCTGCGGCCGAGAGCGGCGTCCCGGCGCTCCCTCAGCTCCGGCAGCTCGGGGCCGTGCCCGCCGCCCCGGGAGCTGTGCCGCGCCCTGCTCCGTGGGGACAGTCGTTCCCCAGCCCCACCTGAGCCTCCCCCTAATAGATTCGGGCCGTTCCTTCGGGCCGTGTCGCCGTCACCAGAGAGCAGAGATCGGCGCTGCCGCTCTGCTCCCTGTGGGAAGCTGCAGGACACCACGAGGGCTTCCCTCAGCCTCCTCTGGGCTGGACAAACCGGGGGATCTCAGCCATTCCTCGCACACATCACTCCATCTTCACAGCCGCTTCAGGGTGTTCTGGAAGTCCTTCCCTGCTTTTCCATCCCCACGGCTCTCACGCTGCCTGCTCCCATCCCTCCGTCTCTGCCCGTGGCTGCTGGCTTGGCCGTGTGCTGGGTTGGCAGCTGCTGCCCCCCTGCCGTGTGGTGTAAGGGAACGGTGTGTTGACCTCTGCCTGCAGACATTCCCTGCAGGAGAGAGACCCATAAAAAGCAACACCGGTTTGAGCAGTGCTATTATTTTAACAGGCACAAATCCTCTTTTCTCACAGCACAGGCCTTCACCTGCTGCTCCTGTTGCTGTAAATCTGCTTATTGCCCAGCAGAACTAGGACTCTGCTACCTGTGCTCAATGGGCACTGTCTTATGGTGACAGGCAGCCTCTGACAGGGACAGGGCTCTGTGCCCATTGGGTTTCGTGTGTTTCTGAAGCTGAGATGCCCACCTATCTGAACAGGAGTAGGGGTGCACAGCCTTAGCGAGGTTGGTGAGTGCACATTCTTCTCCTGGGAAGCTTTCTCAGCTCACTCCCTGGGATGTCTGCCTCTTCCACATCAAGGACACTGTAACCTTGTGGAAAGTGGAATGTGTCCCTTTGTAAGCAGGGAGATCTGAACACCTTGCATTTCCAGCCGCTCCAGAGCTATCACGTGAAGCCGGGGACTGGAAAAGAGGGTAACATTGCTCCCATATAACTGGAAAAGAGGGTAACATTGCTCCCATTATAAGAAAGCGAAAAAGGAGGCCGTGTGCTGTGCTGAAATAATGCTGAGCGCTTGCTGCTCCGTGTCATCCTTGTCAGTTTCCCGAGCTCGAAATTCCCGGCTCCTCCGGCATCCCCGGCGGATGCACGCCAACAGCCAAACGCCTTTCCCTGCAGCAGGCGCAGACGCCGACAGCGTCGTGCCCCGCAGGGCCGGGAGGGAGGCGCGGGGAGGAAGTAGAGGAAGAGGGAGAGGAAAAAGGAGACGGAGAGGTGGCTCGGGGGCCGAGCAGGGAAGGGCAGCCTCCCGGCCCCGCCCAGCCGCTTCCCGGGACCGTCGCGGCCGCGCGGCAGCGCTGCGAGGATGGAGCCGCCCGAGGAGGTGCGGGCGCGGCTGGAGCGGGCCGGGCAGGGACACGTCCTGCGCTTCTGGGCCGAGCTGGACCCGGCTCAGCGCGCGGAGCTGCTGGCCGCGCTGCCGCCCTGGCTGGGAGAGCACTGCCGGCTGGCGGCGGCCTGCGCCCGGCAGTGGGAGCACCTGGAGCGCCTGGACGGCCGCGTGGAGCCGCTCCCCGCCGCGCTCCTGGGCAGCGCCCGGCACTGCGGCCCCGCCGCGCTGCAGCTCTGGGAGGACGAAGGTGAGCGGGGAGGGGGATCGCCGCCGGGGGAACGGACGCGGGGCTCGGAGCGACTGCAGGCGGTGCCCACCGGTGCCGGTCGGCCCGGCGAAGAAGCGTTGTCTCTAAAAACGCTGGGTTTTGGTGAGGCTGCGAGGCTGCAGCTGTTGCTGAGGTTGGCAGGAAGCAGTTGTCAGGGGGTACTCATGGTCACGGCGCTTGCACAGCGGAGCGCCGCAAATAGAGAGCGTCGTCTGCCCGTGAGCCGCCCCGTGCTGCCCTCGCGAGCCGTGCGCTGCCATCCCCGGCGCTGCTCGTGACGGCGGTGCCCCGGTAGGTCTCGGCCGAGTCCCGGCTCAGCGCTGCTGCCAGCGAGGCAGAGCTGCGTCACGTCGGGGGAGCGGCCAGCAGCCGGTGTGACGGCTGTGCCTCTGTACCCGTGGTGACTGTCACAGCGTGTGGTGCTGACCTGCAGTGAGGGGAAGATGCTGGCGAGGCAGGCGCTGCAAACAATTAAACACAGCAGCACAGACTGGAGAGGCATGAGGTTGCTGGGATGTGGAACGGCACTGTTTACAGACAGTGAGCATTGCTGCTGGGCCCAGAGCTGCAGCAGAGCACGCACTGTGTTGTGGGCTGCAGCTCTGCTGAGGGCAGTGTGGCATTAGCACAGAGCCTCTGTTCCAGGAGGAAGACGAGAATTTGAAAGCAGAGTAGGGAAGTGCTGACGTGGCAGGTAGTGCAGGAGACAGGAAAGTGTTGATGACAGGAGGAGGGCGGGTGAGCACACACTGGAGGATAGCTCTGCTCTCAGTGTCTTCTGACTTTGTGTGTGTTACAGTTTCTGCATCATCCCTGGTGGCTGCTGAGCCTGGGGCAGGCCTGGCCAGCAGATGGGTGGTTTGTCTGGGGTGCAGAGACTCCTTGTGCCTGGCTAGGCCAGTCCAGCTGGCCTGCCTGCATCCCTCTGATGAGCTGCAGGGCACCGCATGTCTTTCCCTGGTCCATGAAGGGTTGGGCTGGTGGGAGAGGTGGTGCTCAGACCTGGGCTGTGTGCAGTGGGATGCTGAGCTTCCCCCTCCCCGTCATACGTGTATTAAACATCTCGTGTTTTTTTTTCTGAGCGTACACCCTGTTTCTTCTCAAAGCCATGTCCCCTTTTTCTTTACAATATACAGCAATGCTGTTAACAAGTAAATTGATGCAAAATTGAAAGAAAACAAGAGAAAAACGGCTGCAGGCAAAGGAATATCCTGAAGTGGCAACCATCTGCACAGTCCTGACCCACAGCTGCCAGTGAAGACATGGGGCTGTGTGGGCAGAGGAGTAAATTTTCCAAACGGAAACAAAAATGCAGAAATAGGAGTCACGAGGTTCCAGGGCAGAAGATCTTTTCTGATGTGTCAGACTCCCCAGATGGGGCCAAGTGGTGATGAGGCAGCTGCCCCACTGCTGGGGCAGAGTTCTTTGGGGTCCAGTGTCAGTTCTGCCTCTTCTCTGGGCTGGCTCCTGGTTAGCAGTCACATTTGTTCCCAGCCAGGTTTTCCAGTGGTGGTGCTGACACATCGCACTGGGCCTTTCTGTACAGAGTCTTCCTGATCCACATAAAGTGGCAGCTGCTGTCTGGGCCCATAGCAGCCATACAGGAGTACCAAGGATGGCTTGGGAGCAGACCTGTGAGGATCGTGCTTGCTGCCTCAGGCTTCAGGATGTCAAATTGAGGAGCAATGAATTTTAGGGGTGGATTGATCTAGGTCAGAGCTTCACAGTTAATTTAACTACTTTACTAAACTAGGCAGCTAGGTCCTTCATCTTCAGCTCCAGGCCAGAGAGGGGCTGGCCCAGCTGACTTGTGCCAGTGTCAGCAGTGAGCAAGGCAAACCATGGGGCTGGCCTTCCTTGCTGCAAGCAGTTCTCACTGGTGGGAATTTGGAACGCCCCATGTGACTGGGACTGTCTGCCAGCACCCTACAAAAGTCACTTGACCCTAAAATCCAGATCACCCTGATCCCTATCTCGCCTGCAGGCCTCTTCTGTTTTCCACTAGGAGAGGGGAATGCAGTTCTTAAATTTCACATCGCTTTGTTCACGAATGTGAAGTGGCTTTTCTATCTAGCCAAGAACCTCCTGAAACTTTGAAACTCCAAGACCCAAGGTGCAGGTTTCCCCCTAGAAAGCTCTCCTAATCCCACTTGTAGCCAAAGGTTGGGCTACAGATCTCTAGAGGTCCCTTCCAACCAATGTTTTGTGATCCTATGAATTCGTAGTGAGCGTAATAATGATTCTGATTTCTTTATAATGCATTGTTTTTGGTGCCTGCGTCTTTTAGTCTGAGTGTTGAAAAGTGTCCCTGTTTTGAACTAGGGCAGCTCTGCGGGGCTTTTTTATACCAAGATACTTCTGAGTCTTGAAAACCCCAAGGGACAGTTGCCCTCACTTCTCTGCATGTCTTTTCCAGGGATGCACAACTTTCCCAGTAAATCATTTCTGTTCTCATGTCCAGTGTGAACATGCTAAGCTGCACTCACAGCTGTTTCCTGTTGTTATGCCATCTGCTGCTTCAGATAAGGAAACGTGTAGAGAGAGGTGATTTGTTTTAATGTGGCATACAGCACCATTTTGCTCTCTGAACTACCAGCAGTTGACATGGAACAGCTTCTGGCTGTTGCCTGAGCTCTGTAGAAAGGCTCAGGAGAAGGGCATGGACTGTCTTTGTGATTCTCACAATCTCTTTGGTTTCTTTCTACTGTTCAAGGTTTGTACCAGATCTCACAGAACAAAGTGGCAGTGCTGCTGCTGGCTGGAGGACAAGGAACCCGCCTGGGTGTGAGCTACCCCAAGGGCATGTACAATGTGGGATTGCCCAGTGGCAAAACCTTGTATCAGATCCAAGCAGAAAGAATCCGCAAAGTGGAGCAGCTCGCTGGCCAGAGGCACCACTGCAAGTGTACCATCCCCTGGTAGGTGGGCTGCCCTATGGGGGTTTTGCTTTGCAGTCTTGTGTGTCTTGTCTTCTAGAAGTGCCTTGACAGGTGCCATGCAGAGACATACCAGGGGAAAGCTCTGACCGTGTGTTCACCCTTAGCCTATAAAGAGATACCATTACAAAATCCCTGTCTAGTCTGGGGCAGGGTGTGGGAAGTATGAAGGAGTGTGTATGTCTTAGGTCTTCAGAATGGCACATTGTTTTACAAGAAGGAGACTGAAGGTGATTCAACTCCAGATTGTATGTTTCTAAAGCTATATATACATGACCTGAATTGCAAATGTATCCATCCCTGATGCTGCTGGAAGGCATCAGCAACATCTGCTGATAATGGTTACAGTTTATCTCCCTTGGGTTGAAGGGACAGCTGGCAGCTGCAGTACCTGGGAGGACAGTATCTACTGTGCTGCAAATATGTAAATCAGTGTGTGTATGAGCTCTAGGCTCTCCTATGCAGACTATGGATACTCTATTGAGCTAGCAGAGGACCACATACACCTATACCAAATTGTTGAAGTGTTTGACAGGTTCGTGATGCTCTCTGCTTTGCAATGGCGCAGCCTCACCTGGAGCAGATGTTGAGTGCCACAGCATAAAGACATAAAACTACTGGAGGGCAACAGAGATGGGAGAGGGTCTAGAAAGGAAAATGTATGAGGAGCAGCTGAGGTCCCTTGGTTTCCATTTCAAACTGAAATGAATGAATCTTTTCTGCCATTCTTTGCGCTCTTTTGGAGTTGTATTTGCAGACGTTTGCACATTTAGGGAAGTGCTTTTCTGTTCTGGGTGGAGCTAAGGCTGTGGGTAGGATTGCTCTTGAGTCCTTTTGCGCAGCCTTCCTGGAGGATGGGTTCTGGAGAAGAGGCATGTGGCTGAGCAGCAGAACTCAAGATACCCCGCTGTCTCTCATTTAACATCCTAAGGTTTCCTCCCTTCCGTGTCCCACCTGTAGTTTTTTATTTTTCTTGTTCCTTGCTCTGCACCTGCTCCTACCCAGGTACATCATGACAAGTGAGTTCACGCTGGGGCCAACAGAGAAGTTCTTTGTAAAACACAGCTACTTCAACCTGGATAAATCCAGTGTAATCATGTTTGAGCAGAGGATGCTGCCAGCTGTCACCTTTGATGGGAAGGCCATCTTGGAGGAGAAGGGGAAAATTGCTATGGCTCCAGGTACCTTGCTGTTTGCCCTTATTTGATGCAGTATCCTGTGTTGAAAATACTGTTAGCCATTGTTGGCACCCAGGAGCAGCCCTGGGAGATCATTGTCAATGCCTCTAGTTAGCATGGGAGAGTTCCATTAGGTGTTTTGGGATGGTAATCAAGAACACCTCTGTTTAGTTCTTGCTGGAGTTTTGTCCATGTTGCACGTTTTCTTTTTTTTTCTTTTTTTTTTTTTTTTTTTTTTTTAAATCAAAGTTGGGAATATTGGCAGGATTAGGAAGAGTGTGTCTGCTGCAGTTTTGGACCAGCCTGCGTGGGCAGTGCTGTGTGTATACTCAGTGGAAGAGGCCCCAGGATTCTGTTCCTGGGGTGCTGCTTCCCAGGATGAAGCTGTCAGGCTGTGCAGAAAATCCGCCTGGCTGAAGGCTCCTTTTCAGGGCTGATAGTAAGTCTTACAACACTTCCAACTTTTATAATGCCTCCCTGTGAGGCTGATACCATTAACCCTGCTTTGCAGATGAGGGAACTAGGCTGTGGAGGGAGACAGCCTTGTCTGAACTGAGACTGCATCAGATCTGGAAGTGAAGCCCACTGGCACTGACTCAGCTAGAAAACATTTTCTACTTTGCTATTCAGGAAAATCTGTTTAGTACTTTTAGCCTTTGCTCTGCTAGTCACAAAATAAACCTTGCAAAATCACTAATTAACCAGGTCTTCCTCTTTTCTCCTGCGTTATAGATGGCAATGGTGGTTTATATCGTGCTTTGGTGGATAATAAGATCTTGGATGACATGAAGCAGCGTGGTATCCAGTATGTCCATGTGTACTGTGTAGACAACATTCTTGTCAAAATAGCAGATCCAGTCTTCATAGGTTTCTGTGTTTCCAAAGGAGCAGATTGTGGTGCCAAGGTGAGGTGGTGCTAATGCTGGGCTGATTGTCCACAGAGTTAAGATCTTGGGGGGTGAGCAGAGTTAAGATCTCAGTGTGAGCTTGGATGCGTTCAGATCTCTGCCCAGTGAGGCACTGGAGGATCAGTGTACAGCAATGTCTCGTAGGCCAAATTGTGCATGGGAGTTTGAATATTGTTGGCGTTTTCTTCCCCTTTGTGATAAGCCCTCTGTCCTGTGGCTGCAGGTGGTGGAGAAGGCCTACCCCACAGAGCCTATTGGGGTGGTGTGCCGCATGGATGGGGTCTCTCATGTGGTGGTGGAGTACAGTGAGATCAGCCCAGAGACTGCGCAGCAGCGAAGACCTGATGGAGGGCTGATGTACAGCGTTGGCAATATCTGCAACCATTTCTTCACTGTTGAGTTTCTGCAGACAGTGGCCCAGTAAGTCCAGTTCTGACCCTGGACTGTAGGTACTGTTTTCTTGTGGGGTTTGTTGCTGTGGGAAGATATGAAAGCGATGTAGTTTAAAGGTGTGGGGGCAGTTAAAGGAGACCTGATTTCATTTCTGTCTAATTCTGAGGCAGACAGCATTCCAGAAGAGCTTGATCCCTTTGTGCGAAGGATCTGTTCAATTCCACTTTAGTCCTGGCCAAATAACAGTGCAGGTTACCTTTTCCCCCTCTGTCTGTGATTGCAGCTGTGCACTCCATCACTTTTTGCTTTACCCTATAGTGTCACACTGTGCATTAGAAGTGGAGTGCCCTGGCTGTCTGAGCATGTCATGCAGGTGTCTGAGCTGCTTTGCTCAGTGAAGTGTTTCCTGGACATTACTTCAGGTCAACATCCACAACAGTTGAGATATGACCTGGAGTAGTAATAAGCCATTTCAGCTTCCCAGAAATGTACTTCTTTTTCCAGAGTAGACATGAAGCAAATGAACTTGTTTTTCCTTCTTTTTGCAGAAAACACGAGTCCCAGCTGAAGCACCATGTGGCCATAAAGAAGGTGCCTTACATTGACGAGGAGGGAAATCTGGTAAAACCACTAAAACCGAATGGAATAAAGCTGGAGAAGTTTGTGTTTGATGTGTTCCAGTTCTCTAAGTTAGTGGCAGAAGTGATCTTTTTTTCCCCCTTTTCAATATTTGTTTGAATGATTGTAAGTTGTAGAAGACCTTGACAGGTTGTGTGTAGTTTGTGTTAGAGAGACTGTTGGATCTATCAAGGTATAGTATGGCAGTAACTCTGCAGGCACTAACAGTGCGTTTGGAGTCCTTGTGTGCAGAGCTGGCTTGCTCTGACTGTTCTTTGGGAATCATTCATTGGGAATCGTTAATTCTGCTGAGGATGGTTTGGTTGGCCCTCCCTCTGCTGACCCTAGGAAAGAAAGAAGACAGGAAACATAGAACATAGCCAGCATTTGGTACAATAAGAGCATGTTGGAATGTTCAGATTCTCAGAAATCTGGCCTTTCATAATTGTGGCTTCCATGGCAACTGCAGCTTTTGTTGGGTCTTAGGTGCATGAGAAGCCGAAGCCGGTTCACACCCTTTGTGTTCAGAGAACAAGTTGCCAGAGCCCCCTGGGGATAGGTTGCCATCAGAACTGTAAACGTGGCTTTGCCAAGCACTAAGACATAGCAGAGATAGCTGTGTTATCTCTGTGGTGCTATCACAGCACTTTGTGTTCAGAGAATGTGGACTTCTGATAATTTAGGAATTTACCATAAGTGTATGAATCCTCTTTTCCAAAGCCTAGAATTCAGCAACAAAGATTCTGCTCTAAGCTGAAATTAACAACAACAACAGCAGCAAAAAAGACACCTTAGGCAAACTGAAGTATTTTGTTTGAAGGTAGTGGTTTTGTTTTAAGAGGATTTACTGTAGGTGAAGGAGATAAGGTTTGAACCCTGGTCTTTAGTCCCTGACATGCAGTCTGTAAGGAAACATACTTAAAAGCAAAGTCAGTGTGGTGGAAATAATGCAGAGCAGTGGGTTTTGAAACAACTGCAAGCAGTTACTTTAAGTTTTTTTTCATGTTACTTCATGTACTTTTTTGATAATATGGAACAAATTGCTTGGCAGATGCTCTTTGTGTGTGAAGTACAGAAACATGAAGGTGCTGCTGTGGTTTTATTTGCATTCCCTTTTCTGGTAAACTTCTGTACATACATTTGACTGTATGTCCTTCTATACTGCTTACTCATACCTGGAAACTGCAGTCCTGAGTCACTCCTTGCCCTCAGGCTCCCATGTTGAGCGACTGTTTCTTTGAGCCAGGGGTGCTGTGCTCTGATGTGAAAAACACAGCACTGCCATGTATCTGGGCTTCAGGCGTTGCAACTCATTCTGGTTTTCTGTCATACAGCCCTGGTTCTTATTTGCTTCTCAGATGGGAGGTGGACTTTCCTTAGCGTGACTCTGCCCCAGGCTGTACTGCTTGTTAAAATATATGTGAGCACTTCCCCATGAAAGTTGGTGTTGCATCTTTTATCTGATGGCTAGCTTTGCTTTTCATTATTCTTGTTTTCTCCCCTTTGCTGATAGGAATTTTGTGGCCTTTGAAGTTCTGAGAGAAGAGGAGTTCTCACCATTAAAAAATGCAGACACATCTGAGAAAGACAATCCTACCACTGCTCGGCAGTCCCTCCTGGCCCAGCACTACCGCTGGGCTCTCAGGGCTGGGGCCAGATTTCTGGATGCAGATGGCTGCACGATACCAGAGAAGCTCAGGTGTGAACCTCAGTGATGTTCCCTGCAGCTTCTTTGCCTGTGTCTTCCCAAGCCTGATGGCTGGCTGATGGCATGCACAGTGTGCTCTACAAAACAGAGCATTTATCTGATCACTTGGTATGAGTTCTGTTCAGCCGGCCTTTCCCAAACATCCTCTTACACCTACTGCTCCATTGGTATTGTGAGTACTTTGTGCACAGTACCCTTTGCTTTAACTCTGGCAGATTCCTGCCTTGGGGGTTACAAGTTGACTCCTCCTATAGCAACTTGAACACAGTAAGACAACTGCCTTAGATAGAAGCAGACTTTTCTATCACTCAGGATGTAACCAGCTCAAGGGACTGTAATCTGTAGTCATTCCTACTTCTTCTGATTGTGGTCCCAGTTTTTAAAGCCCAGGAAGAGTCTCAGATGGATATTACAGCAGTTACCAATTCAGACACTTCCTGCACCATGCTGAATGTAAAGCTGCTTTTACTATGTGGGACAATTATTTCATCAACTGTCAGTTTAATAAACCCAGAAGCTGATTGTTTTATTTGAAGCACCTTTTAAAAAGTCATGTAATTGTTTTGATGAGAACCTGCTAATTCTCTTTTGCTTTCATAGTTTATATTCAAGTGGTATCTGATGCATGTGAACATAACAAATGTTGTATCCTTCTGGATGTCTTACTCTTGACAAACATTCAAAGACAACACGCTGTTTTGTAAGCATAGCAAGAAGTTAACCCAGTGTTCTGTTGTTCAGTCTTTCAGGAACCGAAGATCCTCCGGCCGTGTGTGAGATTTCTCCATTAGTATCTTACTTTGGAGAGGTGAGAATGAAATTTTTAAGATATGCAGGAATACATCTGATTTCTTTACAGAAATGAGATTTCTTTAGCCTGTGCTTGCTCAGAAATGGTAAGGTAAAGGGAGCTAGGGTTTGTGTTATATTTGTAGTTCCACCGTGGCTTATCCTTGAGCAGTTTGCTCAGGAATATTTCACGTATCTCAGTTTTAGGAATACCTAAAATGAGATATATAATGAGATGGTGAAGTTTCGTTAGGACTCATTGGTACTTTGAGATTCACTGAATCCTTTACATCTTTGTTAAGTTTCTGTCTGCAGGTAGCTGGCTCACCACAGTTGGTTTCTTATAAGAATAAAACAAAGGTGAGACAATGTGACTTTCTTTGCTAGGACTGTTCTAGTATGAGTTCAGAACACACCTGCCCCATGCCTCACCCTCCTCAGCAGGGCTTGCTCCTGAGGTCCACTGTTCTATAGTTTGTCTGTGCCTCTCATAAACTCTAGTCATATGGCTGAAGTGCTTTCTACCCTCACTGGGGAACAGTTGCTACTGTCTGTCCTTTGTGTGGCCCTTTAACTTGGGGAGTCAGTCATTCCTTGTAAATGTTACAGAGACTTTAAAAAAGTACATGTGATCAATCTGATGTGTTTACAACCTAACCTTACGATTTTCATGCGTTCTCAGGGTCTGGAGAGGTACATGAAGAACAAAGACTTCTGTTCTCCCTTTATACTCGATGAAGACAAAGCAGCAATGCTAGGAAGTTCTTGAAGAGGAGGGAGGACTTCTCCCCCTCAAATCAGATGCGTGTCTGTCAGAGCCATTATAAGAACTGACCCTACTAAACTGTCATATGAAGTGCCTTACGAAAACTTGCTCTGCAGTGTCATGTTGATGCCAGATCCTTGCAGCAGTTGTATATACACATCTGTGCCTACTCACCAGATCCGTTTGGTGACTTTGAAGTCTGTGCCTTTTACCTTGGTCTGTTTTGTAGACAGCGATGTGAATGATGATTAATACTTTCCAGGTACCAGACAGATTTTGTATTTCCTTTCTCAAGTGCATACAAATATATAACAGAGCCAGCTGGAATCTGATCGATCAGCTTTGCATTCATGAAATTAGATCTCTGCAGTGCCTTTTTTTTTTTTTTTAACCCTATTTGTGCTGTTATTATATATATGTATATACATATATTTGCTTGTTTGTATTAAACTGTGAAGAGCTGAAGAAGAATCATTGTGATGCCCCAATCTGAAAAGTATGGAATGACTTTGTGTACCGGACCCTTTCTGTCCGAAGATCAGTTTTTTCTGTAACCCTCTGCTGCTCAGGAGGTGCAGTTCAGCACCATTCCCCCCTGTCCTATCACCACCCACCCTCTTAAACAGACGTTCCTCCTCCTGTTTATACTCTCCCTTCAAGTATTAGTAGGGGAGAAGATGTTTCAGATGAGGCATTTCATGTTTCTGCTTCTACTATAGAATTGCTGATGCTGATATTAAGCATTAATCTTTTATACCATTGTGAAATTCTTTCTGTGAAGCTGTATTCAGAATGCTGAAGAAAATGAAAATAGCTCCGAGAGCAGTTATCATTTATAAGTAGACTTATGTTTTATAGAGAGACCATCTAAATGCCGACGGCAGAATATGAGTAATTAGCCTTTTCTATGTGCAGACCCTCTAACTACAGTTCTGATTACCTCTTGCTGCGTGTGCAACTAGTATTTTGAGTAGAATTTTTAGTATAAATTGAGCATTTGTCTTTGACACTCAGTTCTGTATTTTTTATTGTGCGTTTTTATGGGTCATTTCCATTCCACTCAGTTGAGTTTTGCATCCGAGAACTGATTCATTGTACCTTCGGGAGCATTGCTCATCAGTTCGGGTTGTTTTAAATTGTGCTGTGCTATAAAGAAAGAATATTCTTCTGTTATTTTTAAAATGCTTTTGAAAGTTGAATTATAGCTCACTTTGTGCATGGTTTAGTCATGTGAACGCTGAACTGCTGATATGCTTTAGAGATTGTTTTTAGGAGAGGAATTAGGATGCCGAGTGCCTCGTATATTTTGTTTTGTTTTCCAGAGATTTTTGGACAATTGAGCGTTGTGATAATAAAGATGTTGCTGTGATCTCGACATGTCTCTGTCTTCCCCGTTTGTGAGGCTGTGTCGTGCCTGCAGCCGGCAGCGGCACACAACCCCGGAAGTACTGCGGGGCTCGCGCAGCACCCGGAAGTGCTGCGGCGTTAGAGATCGGCACCCGGAAGCGTAGTGGGGTGAGAGAGCGGCGCTCGGAAGCGGCCGCTCCGTCGTTGCTCGGTGCGGGGAGGCCGCGGGGAAATGGCGGCGGGCGCGGGGCTGGGCGCGCGGCTGGGCGCGGGGCGGACGGGCTGCGGCCTCTGAGGCTGCCGCCATGTACGTTGCCGCCGCCGTCGCCGCCTCGCCGCCCAGGCGGGACTTCATCTCCGTTACCCTCAGCCCGGAGGAGGCGGCGGGCGCCGGCGGCTACAACAACAGCAAGGCCTGGAGGCGGCGCTCCTGCTGGCGGGTGAGCGCGGAGGGCTCGGGGCGCTGCGGGCTGTGCGGGACGGGGCTGCTCTGCCGGGGCGAAGAGGCGCGTTCCGAGCGTCCTTTTGCAGCTGGGGTGTCGCAGCGGGCAGCTGCAGGCGGCAGAGCAGGAGAAGCGTTTTGTGGAGTGCGTGTGGCGGAGCTGCGCTGCTGTCAGCCGTGGGGCGGGCAGCAGAGGGGCTGCGGGGCGGGATGGTCTGTCTTGGGGTGCTTACAGCCCCCGGCCCTGACTGAGCTGTAGGAAGAGCTGTGAGGTGCGGAGAGATTCGTAGCAGGGCTGCGGGATGTTACCGAGCGAAGCTTTAACGCCAGAACTCCCCGTCTGCCAAAGGCAGAAATTGGACGCAAATTTCTGCTCTGATGCATTTTGCTTCTATTCTTAGAAAATCAACACATTGGTAACTTAACTGTTAATGCTTAACTCTGACCTGTTTGTGGGTTGGAGTTCTTGGAGCTGACTTCTCTGTTAGATTGATGTGGCATTTGGTGTCTGGCTTTTAGTGATTTGCTGTAAGTACAGTTTGTCATGTTTTTGTTTTGTTCATTATACTGTTGGCTCACTTTATTTTGTATGGGTTGGTGGCTTTTTTTCTGGTGACAAACCATTACATATGGCAGTTCTACAGATGTGTTTTTTCGATGCAGTTTGCCATACTTTTCCTGGGCAGTGGCTGATGTGAAGCCTTTCTTCTTTGCTGCAGTAATATTTTTAGTTTTCCTGCCACTTTTTCCTTGTTTTCATTTTGCACGTCTGTTCTTTAGAAGCTCTGCACTGGAAGGGATTTGTGGCATGTTTCCAATTTGACATCTGGGCAGATGCACAGGTCAGCCAGCCAGGGCTGCGCTGGAAGGCAGTGTGCTGCAGGTGATGCTCTCCGGCAGTCTCAACATGTGGCGTTCTCCAGGGTTCTTGCAGCAAGCAGCTCTCGTGTTTCACCATGCCTGCTGTGCCCGAGGGCAGCATGTTGTATTTCTGTTTTCTCTGTCATCAGAGGAAATAAGCAGTGAGCTTCTCTGCTGGAAACAGAGGGTGAAATTAAACTTAGTTTTGCGTCCCTTGCTGTGAATGAACAGATAGGAATTTAGTTTTGGTGGAGTGGGCCCTTAATGGAGTGCTAAATTTTCTTCCTCTTCTTTTCTCTCCGGAAGAAATGGAAGCAGCTGTCTCGACTACAGCGGAGCATAATTCTCTTCCTGTTTGCTGCCTTGACAGTCTGCGGAGTAATTTCATATACAAGCGTGGGGGAACCTTGGAAAAGTACGTGTTCTGAATGGCTCTAAATTCCTTGAACGTAGTGCTACACTTAAGAGGTTTTGGTAATGCTTCTGAATAGTGTTTATTCTGTTGACAGTGGCTGATTGCATCCATTGCAGTAGCATTATGACATGTTTCAAAGGATATGCTTAATCAGAAACATTTTTCATGCCTCTGTGTTATCTTGACTGGAGAGCATTTTGCTTTAGTTGATGAAGGCTTGGAGGCTGTGAAAGTTCTTTTCATAATGCTTGTATGTAGGTATCAGTAACTCAAACCAAAGCAGTAGGATAAGATGATCCTCTTTTGGTTTTGATTGTCTATAAGATTTGAAGTTCCAAGGTTTTCTACGGTACAAAGGCACATTTACCTCTGATTTAATATTCTCGACTGTATTTTGAAGCAAGGATAATGGAAATTGGAAAGCATGTGCCTTTCAGCAGCCTCCTTTGACTTCAGGAATTTGTTAATGCCACTTGGTACTTTGTATCTAAGAATTATAACATGTTCATCTCTGTTTGATGAGCAGAAACATTGTTTGGAGGAGGTCTCCTGTAGGAATGCAGGCTGTTAGGATATCCTAGCTGGAGCCAAAGTTGCTGATTGCCTTTACTGAGCAGTTTTGTGCGTTCAGGTTTAACAAACAAATCACTGGATGAGCGTGGAACCGAACCAGATGCACCTGGATTAAAGCTGGCAAATCCAGCTGTCCTGCCGGCACCCCAGAAGGCAGATGCCAATGCTGGAGACTACCCGGAGCTTTCACCTCAGGTATGAAGAGAAGAAATTGGATTTACAGACCTGCTGAAGAGTTTGTGGAGGATGCAAGTAGTGATATTTTCCAACTGTTGTTATGGAAAGAAGTTTTATAACTTGCAATACAGACCTGCTGTGGACACAGTGCTGTCATCTTAGGAACAACTCTTGGCATGATCCGTGTCCTGGCTTTAGCTTTTTGATCTAAGTGTTCAGTTCACTTTTTTGTAGTCAGTGATACATGTCATAGTGATAGGACTTTATGTCACACTGACCTCTCACTTGACCTCTCACCTACCTGCTGTAATAAATTTGTTTGCACCTGGAGTGCTCTGGATGTCACTGACACAGCTGTGATGTGTCTGAATGATGTAGTGGCTGACTGTGACACATAAGGTGCAGTCAGTGTCATGCTGAATTAGCACAGCTTTTGTGGTAACTTGAAAAATAGCAGTGAAAAGAGTGGGTGTTCAGTAGGTTTTGAAGGGTTACATCTGTAGGCAGCATGACAAGAAAGAAAAAAGAATTGGCTGTTTGGATTAGCAGAGCAGAGGATTGCTGCTGCTGAACATACGCCTGTGTTTTTCTACATGTATTTTTCTCATGAATTGTTAAATGAAGAAACAAACCAGAGCTAGCACTACCAACAACACAAAGACATTGCTGCATGTCTTCCGTTCAAGGCAGGTTTTGCATGCTGGTATTATATCAGAATTAATGCTTTTGACTTATAGTTTGAATTTTACTGTTTGTGTGAAATACTGAGCACACATTTTTTCTTTTTTGCAGAAGAAGCCAAAATTACTACATGGTCGGCGTAATCCTTCCAATTTTCAGATCAAGCCCCCATGGGGGGATGTGAGGCAGCAAACCCGACATGACACCAGCAAGGCAGTAGAAGAGCCAGCCCAGGCTGATAAACAGGGGAAAACAGAGAAATCTGTTATCAGGTAGAAGGGTTTCCAGCAAGTTATAGCTTTTTTTTTTTTTTTTCTTTTCTAAATTATTGTTATTAAATATGAAATATATGAATTATTGATGTCAGCCTCTTGCTTTTGCAGCTGGAGAGGAGCAGTGATAGAACCTGACCAAAGCAGTGAACCTCCATCTAGTAGAATAAAGGAACCAGAAAAGCCTTCGTCTGTGGAAAGTGAGAGCCAGAAAGAACCAGGTAAGTAGAACACCCTTATTCTGGTTCACTTTTACTCTTGAAATTATCCAGTTCCTCCTTTTGTGTCATTTTTGTTTGTTTTTGTCTTAAATAAAGGAAATTCTGGAAGGAGAAGGACACAGGTAGGAAATATGATTTACCTGCAGCATTTACCAAACCAGACTTCAGTTGAACTGTAGAAAAAGATGTGGATTTGCCCAAAATAGAAAGTAACAATTTTCCCTGAATTTAAATGAAAAGCTCTAGAAAAGCGATTTTATTTATTTATTTATTTATTTAAACAGACTTTAAAATGTAGCAGAAATTAACGTATTAGACAGGGAAAGTTAGGGAAAAGAGTGTGTGTTGGTAAATGAGATGAGGCTTTTACTAGTAGGCATACATGTGCAGCAGTTGAATTACAGTTGATTTGAAGTCTTAATTTTGGTGTTTCACGTTTTTCATGTTTTTGAGCTTTAGCAATTCACATCTCACATCTGTGGATGTTGTATTTTAATACTTTATTTGGAGAAATGACGTTGTCAGTGTATGTTCTCTGTGCCTACTTCACTTTCTGACCACAGTTACTGAGTAGTTATCCCACGTAGAAAAGGTTGTGCTGAAAAGGATAACTTTTTAAAAGAATGTATTTTTCATATTTACATTTCACAGAGTTTTAGAATAAAGTTTATGTGGGTATGATTTAGTGAAACAGTGTTTGATATTGCTACAGAACTCTTGAGCAAGATGCTTTTTTCCTTTTGCAGTGCCCATAAATGAACGTCAGATGGCTGTGGTAGAAGCGTTCCGCCATGCTTGGAAAGGATACAAAGATTTTGCCTGGGGCCACGATGAATTGAAGCCACTGTCCAAGTCTTATAGTGAGTGGTTTGGCCTCGGGCTCACATTAATTGATGCCTTGGATACTATGTGGATTTTAGGCCTAAAAGAAGGTAATTTCTTTTTGCTTCTCCTTTCTCACCCCTGAAATTCTTTGTTTTCTATTTAGGCAGTGTATGGTTAGAGGTTTTTGTGGGGAAGGTTTATTACGTATGGCTGAAAGGAGTAGTTTTCATGTTAATTTTATATAAATAAAATTCTACACACACAAAAACAGCATGTGTAAATATGTTTGTATATGCATGTAATACCCCACAGCCCTGTGTGAACAGGAGCCATTTCTCTTGGCTTAGTATTTTATGCTGGAAAAGAATATTCAACTATTATGTATAATATGTGGATATATGTGTGTAAGAAACTGAGGAATGGGGGTGGTAGCCACTTTGTGGGGTAGGCCTCTGCTCCCAGGTGACAGTGATAGGACAAGAGGTGATGGCCTCAAGCAGTGCCAGGAGAGGTTAAAGATAGGTACTATGTTAATGCCTCTAGGACAGTTGCTAGAACAGACCAGAGGTTCATAACTGTACTATATATTTTATACTTTGCAGAGTTTGAAGAAGCAAGAAAATGGGTAGCAAATGATTTAGCCTTTGATAAAAATGTGGATGTGAACCTGTTTGAGAGCACTATTCGTATCCTGGGTGGCTTGCTGAGCACCTACCATCTCTCTGGAGATGGCCTCTTCCTGGAAAAAGCTGTAAGTTATTAGTCCTGGAAATTAAACTGGATTAGTATCTCATAGTTGAAAAAGTTGGAGAGGGGTTCATCAGGAAGTTAAATGTTGCATTTTACTGCTGTTTCATAATCAGAATGTTGGGAGAGGCTTTTACCATTAATTTTTCAATTTTTGTTTGCTCTCTGGATCAACTTAGAGCTCTACTGTGCTTTACCTGGTACTATTTTAGATGGGCCTCTTAGATTCTTCTGTTGATGAAGAGCTGGCCACCATAAGGAATTTTATGAAACAAAAGGTTAAATAAATGGCTTGAAATTGGCCATTGTTTGTCACTCTTTCAGTGCATCTTGACAGCATCAGCTACCTCCTTAAATCTGACAGTCAATGATTTCAGCATTAAGTCATGTTGTATAGGGACTGCAGGCTTGGTTGAGGCATGCAGTGCGGGAACAAGGTAGAAACTCCAGTTATTCTTCCAAATTAACCTGTGGCCATTATAAATTCTTGTCTTTCTCTCACAGTCTAAAACTAGATTGCTGTCATCCTCATCTGACTGTTGAAAGAAAACCTGGAAGTTTGCACGTGTTTGTGTTTACTTTTCATTTTATCCTGTGCTCTTGTTTTCTGTAGAAAGACATTGGGAACAGGCTAATGCCAGCGTTCAAGACTCCTTCCAAGATTCCATACTCTGATGTCAACATTGGCCGGGGCACTGCGCATCCGCCCCGCTGGACGTCTGACAGCACTGTGGCAGAGGTGACCAGTATTCAGCTGGAGTTCAGAGAGCTTTCTCGACTCACTGGGGATGAAAAATACCAGGTATAGAAGGACCAGATGATGTTACTCTTTTTTGTTTGTTTGTTTTTTCCTTTTTTTTTTCTTTGTACTTACCTACAGCACAACCAGCACTTTAGTCTCCCTGATGTTAAATGTTATGAAACTATAGGTGAAGAAAGGAAAATTCTAGTCATTCCAATTATTTCCTTAAATGCCAAAAGGTGTAGATAATTATTTTTCTTCCTAAGGAACAGCTTTTTATTTTTCAAAAACAGGACAACCATCTCCTCACACTTGTCCCTTCACTCTCAGGACTGATATTTCTGCTTGACGCTACATTATCAGATTTGAAAAAAAATTAAATGTGGGCTGTGAAGCTGTGCATAGCTTAATGTTCTTAGAGTTCTGCATGTGACTTCATGTCATTATGTAAATTCTAAGAAAAAAATACTGTTGTTGCCCTTTGTGGGATTAAAATGGCAATAAATTAGATTCTGTGTCGTAGTATAAGAAGAATTTATTTAAAACAAAAATAATTCCATGGAAAATAATAATTTCCACTGTTGTTTCTTGGTAATGTTATTCTGTTGTTTTTAAGCTGTATCTGGAGCTCGTGTTTTGAATAGTGCTGTTATTTATTTAGGAATAACATGGTTCATGCAGTTGTTTTAGCTGGGCTTTGCTAAAGAGATTTGTATGAGAGAATCAGATCACAGTCTCACACCAAAGTACTGGTTTTTGAGTGGACTTTCTGCACTCAGGAATACACTTGAGTTTTGTATTTGAGAAGGAAAGAATTTTAATTATTTCAGAGTACTTAAACATACCGAGAACATGATTGATAGTCAGTGAGTTTGAAATGCTGTGTTTATTACATCCCATGAGCAGAGCTTGTTTTCAGAAGGGTAACTAAAGATTTGTTACTGGCCGGAAGCTACTGGCCACAGTTTTTATCTGTCATTTGTATGTTTGTAATTTATGTTTATATTGTTCTTTCTTCTAGAAAGCTGTTGATGAGGTGATGAAGCATGTTCACACCCTTTCAGGGAAGAATGATGGACTGGTGCCTATGTTCATAAACACCAACAGTGGGCAGTTCACTCACTTAGGTGTTTATACTCTTGGAGCCAGAGCTGACAGCTACTATGAGTACTTGCTCAAGCAGTGGATTCAGGGTGGGAAAACAGAAAACGAGTAAGTTTTTTCTACTTCACATACCCGATATGAAAATGATACAAGTTGTAAACATTTCTGTTGTAGCTTAATGCTGAAAAAAATATAATGTGTATATGTAACAGTCAGCTTAAAGTAGCTCACCTTTAGAAGCAGGTGTGTGATGACTTCTGGTAAGCTGAAGTTAAAACAGCTTGAGAATTGGACTTGCTCTCAAAATGTCTTCTCCTCAAAATACTTTTTTTCATCATCACATCAGATGTGATGAATGTTACAGACAGGAGAATAATTTCAGGTCTTTGCACTAAATATGGAGCATAAACAGGCTGCCTTTGGAAATGACAGCTGCCTTTCACCAGCTGTCCAAGCATTCTCTGGGTTTGTTGGGGAAGGACAGGTCCTGCTAGATACCAGCAAAGACTGCTTGAAGTCATTGCCTAGAAGATGCTCAGAGATTAACCGGGTAACTCTCCAAGCAACCTGATAAAACCCAACATGCTTCAGAGTAGGAGACTGCACTGTGCAGATGTCTAAGACATCATTACCAGCTGGGGCTTTTTGTGATTACAATACTCCTAAGGACTCCTGAAATTAAAATTAAGTTGTTTGGAAACAGAGCTGGAGTTATGTTTGCTTTATTACCGAGGAGTTACTCGAAAAATAAACCCAACGTAGCTATGTGGTAGCTGTAGCTAATAAATGTACATCATCAGCTGTGATGAAATGGATTCTGTATGTGAGCCAACTGGGAATGGTTTTAATTTGCAGACTGTTGGAGGATTATATGAGAGCCATAGAAGGAGTGAAAAAGCATCTTCTTCAGAGATCACAACCCAAGAAGCTTACCTTTGTAGGAGAGCTTGCTCATGGCCATTTCAGTGCTAAGATGGTAAGAATACACCTGCACACAACTACACAAGAAAACAAGAGCAAAACTACCACCACAAAAAAAATCAACATATGCAAGTGTGAGGCTATGGTGTTCTTGTGTGTAGCTTTTCAGACAAAATCGGACCTGTAGCAAACACTTTCTGAGCAAAGATGTTTCCTCTGGCTTTGTGAGCCACTACTTGAAGATGATTAGCAATGGCTTTGACAGTTTACACACAGCTGAGGTGTAAGGAGCACTGCAGAGAGAGTGGGAGAATTGCTGCAGCTCCACCAGGCTCACTGGCCTGTTTTCAAAGGCTGCAGGCTCTATGGATGTGTGCAGCAATGTAATAACAATAATTAGTTTGAGGATAATGGTCACCTGGGGCCCTTCTCTTTGACTTATATTTACCTTTTGAGTTAGCTCAGTAACTGCATTTACTTTCATACGAAAGTTAATGTTTTGGTGTTGGATTTGAATTCTACTCCAACCCACCCACCTTTGTCATAGAATTCTAGTGTCTGTAGATTCTGCGACAATGTCTGCTTTGTATACTACTACTTCTCCATAATTTAGAAATATAAGAATCTTAAAATACACCTGGCTTTTCAGATTAACCTTGAAAACAAGCAGTTGACCTCATCTTGCTCTGTTAGTACTAAAAACTGAGAATTTTGGAAGGTTCTGTCTATTCATGACATTTGTTCACTTTTCTGCACATGGTTCAGTAGTTGTAGCACTGTGCCATTTGCTGTTGGGAGAACTTGTTAAGCTTAACTCCCTGCTCTTAATCTGCAAAGTCAAACTATTTAAAATACGGTTTTAAAGTCTTTCAGTTAAATATCTTATGCAAATATAAATAGTATGTTAAGATTTTATTATTATTATTATTATTATTATTATTATTTTTTTTTTTGTAAGATGAGTGGTGCATTATTGATATATGTGTGGCCTTGTGTGCACTTTTTCAATACCTGTAGTGAGCTTTAGGGAACCCTTTGGCTTATTTGTTTTCTTTATAGCATTCAGCTCTTTTTTGCAGCATGGTGTCACTCTCCTGTGTTTATGCTGAACCTCAACCAATGTCTATGGAATTGGACAAAGTGTTTAACAGTTCATACCAGTGCTGCTTGAGTACCAGGGCATGTGTACTGTGTTAGAGCGGGAAACCAGAGCTTTCATTCTGAATGTTAAGAATCATTTGAAATTCTGTACGTGATATACACAATATATAATATTATATATTATACATGATATAATATATCATATATATATGTAATATATATATATATATGTAATATATATTATATTATACATGATGATAACATTATAATAATTATCTTCTGTTGATTGCTGCCTCTCCCCTCCCCCTTACCTCCCACCTCTCTTTCGGATAGTTGACATAAAAACATGTGGACTTGTACTTTTTCCAGATTTGGGTTGGCACTGTCATAATGCTTCCAGTTCAGTACTGCATTACAGCAGATTGCTAAATTTACCCTCAAGATCTTGATACCTAAAAAGTCAGGGAGAAAAAAAGTCACAATTTGTGTTCCAGTAGTGTGATATGAATCCTACTTCACTTGATTTATATGACTTTTTTTTTTCCTAGTAAGAGTTGTTTTGTCTTACAGGATCACTTGGTTTGTTTCCTGCCTGGGACTTTAGCTTTGGGAGCTCACAATGGATTGACTGCTGATCATATGAAGCTGGCTGAAGCCCTGATAGAAACATGTTACCAGATGTATGCACAAGTAGAGACAGGCCTGAGTCCAGAGATCGTACACTTCAATCTCCATGCACAAAATGGCCACAAAGATGTAGAAATCAAGGTGAGCAGCCAACTGGTATCATTGATGCCAGTTTGGCATTAATGACCCTTCTTATCTCTTATTCTGCTGCTGAATATCCTGGCCACACATTGGTGATGTACTTCATAAAGCAGGTTGTTCTGTTACTGCATTGCTTTGCAGGTGTATACTAGCCCTTTTTTAAAAATTATCCCTGCAGAGTATTTAGCTTCTAAGTTATGTGTAGAAAACTCTTTTGGAGTAGATGGGGATGGGAGTTGCTGTTTCTCTCTCTGTGTATGTGCTTTTGGAGGAACTACTTATCTGAATTCCTCTTGGCTTTATTATTTTTCTCTTGCAGCCTGCAGACAGGCACAACCTATTGCGACCAGAAACTGTGGAAAGCCTTTTTTATATGTACAGATTCACCGGAGATAAGAAATACCAAGACTGGGGCTGGGAAATCTTGCAGAACTTCAATAAATATACACGGGTAAGGTTGGCTCATAATGCTGTCATTCTTACAAAACTATGTTCACTTGCTCTCTAAGAAGAGCTGAAGGCTATCTTCTGTCTCTCAAAGCCATCAAAGATCTGCAGGGAGTCTCGTAAGAGCAAAACAAAGTCAATTTGTGCAGTGTCTTACAGTCAAAGATGCGCAAAATTAAACTGATTAGAAAGTGAATGGAAGAAGCTCTGTGCAGACTACCAAAACATCTGTGTCTTCTTGGAAGCTGTTAGAATCTGTGCTGTGATCTTTAATATTCAGAAGCTGAGAAGGATCTTGCTGGATTGAAACAACATTTTGGTTGCCAGATACAGACTGCCATGGGAAGTGCATTAGTGCCTTAATAGAGATCTTTTGCGTAGTCATTCTAACGAGAGTGCTTTGAAGAGTCCACTTTGATATGCTGAAAAAACACGCAATGGTGATTAAATATCTGTGGCCTCTTCTTAAAAGATAAGCGTGGTGCTCTGACCAACTGAAAGTGTACATGATTTCCTGTAGCTTTGTCCACGAACATCAGTGGTGTGGTCTTTGCTCTGTCTCTACAAAATGAGCATAAATAGACATTTCTTTTTGTTCTGGTGGTGTGTTCAGTGGTTTGCACAGAATTCAGTGAATTGCACAGAATTTTTGTAACTGATTTTTATGTACAAATGAAAAACAAGAACTAATTCTGCTGCCTAGTACTTGTTTTTCTCTAAAAGCATCTGCATGCTAAGAGGTTAAAACAATATTTTAGATAATAGAAATATATGAAATGCTTTTTTTTCTCTTTTTGCAGGTTCCTACAGGTGGTTATACTTCTATTAACAACGTTCAGAACCCCATTAACCCAGAGCCACGAGATAAGATGGAGAGTTTCTTTCTTGGGGAAACGCTCAAATATATGTTTCTACTGTTTTCAGATGACATAGACTTGATTAATCTTGACAAATACGTATTTAACACTGAAGCTCATCCACTCCCCATCTGGGTGCCAGCATAGACTGGATCTCAGCAGGGCTTCCAGTGGTGGTGTTTTAATCTTCGAGTCACTTTATTTTGCAGGGTGTGTGGAGAGATGCTATAGGACACCTTTTCTGGCTTAAACAAAACCTTTGAGAAAGCATCTCTCATTTGGAGATGTCATGTCAGTCTTAAATCTAATCCCTGTGCTTTGGACCTGGGATGAAAAAACTGTGCAATATTAAGCTGTTTTTCCTGGTATTGATGGTGAGGTTCAGAGAATAATCATAGTGTGGACCATGACACAGGGCTCTGGTGAATCAGAACTCCTTTTGTCAGTCTTACTAAACACTAATTAAATACCAGGAATGCAGAAAGTTGTCTTAAAGCACAGGAGTGTCTGGAGAGAAGGAATAAGCCTTCAGGTTTCTGATTTATTCCCAACATGTGAAACACCTGGTTATGGCACCACTTCTTCATAAGTGCCTGTGGTGTTTCAGATGGTAAGTGGAATAAGTGTTGAATGTTGTCCAAGGTAGAAGTAAAGCTGTCAGTGTTGATACTGATAGTGAGATCTCATTCCAAGCAGCCGAGCTGTGCTGCATTGTGTTAGAAGGAGGAAGTGGCAGCAAAGTGTCTGTTGTACAGTGTCTTAGTTTTATAGAGCACTTCGAACAGTCTGTTCAAGGAGTGGCTGAAATGAATGGTGAGAGAGAATTTGCTACTGGTTTGGCTCAAAATGGTATATAATTTTATAGACATATTGCAGTTTTTTTAACTTATCTGCGGAATGCAGGAGACAATGTGGAAAAAAAAAGTGAATACACATGCATTTTGTGTATTACTTGCATCAGTTAGACTCAGGTATTCTGACTGAAAGCTGCTTTGTGAGGCTGGGCACTGGGAAAGCTTGTGAGCACATTAGTTGTATTTCCATGTCAGCCTCCTCCCATCCCTTCCTGTTCACATCTTGCATTGTGTTTGTTGACTCAGCAGGCTTAGCAAACTTCATGTTATTCATCAGTTTTTGGACTGTAGGGAAGTTGTCAGTTTTTGGTTTTTTTGTAATAGAAGTATTTCCATGAGGAGCATTACAAGCAGGCAGTCTCCATGTGTTATGACAATTTCTGGACCCAGTAGAACTACTGAAGTCTTTTCAGTTTGAAAAGGAAGTAGAGCTAGGCTTGCTTCTTAGATAATCCTATGGGAGCCTTCGGACCTTTTGTTTTTATATGTGCAAGATAGGTTTTAAACCATGAATTTGGAAATCAGCGTTCTTCTGTTTCAGCATCCTGTAGCTTTCTACCTTTTGATTTTGTAACTGTATGGACAGTCTTATATTCACCAATCTCAGAAATGTGCTTGTTTGTATTTTTTTTTTTTTTAAGAGATTGTTCTTGCCAAAACGTCCTTTTTTCTCTAATGAATTAATGGGAGCAGTGGGAAGCATGCAGGTATGTGGGGGTGGGGGTGAGATACAGCCCCCTCATAATCGAGGGCTTTAAAACAGATCTAATCTGACTCCAATGGTTAATTTCCAGCAGTTTGGGTATATGTGTGTTTTACAGCCTCTGTAACCTTTGATTCGTAAAGTAAAATACTGCTTTGTTCTGTGCTGATCAGTTCTGTTTACTGGATTCAGAACTTGTCCTTTGGACTGCTCTTAAAGTCCTTTAAAGAACATATATCATTCCATGTAGTAACGATGGCGTTTGGGAGTGGAGAAATGGTGCAAATTACATGAATGCACCTTTTTTTGTCAGCAGAGGGACCCCAAGTTCTCCTATACAGGACAAACCTGTGCAGAAGATTCATGTTCCTCCTGCTGTGAGGGCAGCAGTAACTTTGGAAGGTGTTGCTTGGCCTTGTGCCTCCCGCTGCAGCTCGTAGCAATCCCTGAACTGTGGATTTTGCAGTGAAAGATACAAATTCCAGAACAGGTATTTCACCTATGGGGCAAACCCCACAGAGGAAATAAAGACAACTATTACAATGTGGAATGCGTTGAGGAGCTTGCCAGAAATAAGTTGGTGGAGTCTTGTACTGATCTTAGTGTAGTTAACTCTACAGATAATTTTCTTTTGTCTTGTATGAGGGTGATGCTAATCCATTGCAGAATGAGTGAAAGGAAGCAGAATAAACATGCACTTTCCCAACACACTTCTTGTCTCAGAGCTGAGCTTGTTGGTCCAACTCCATTTCTGCTCTACCTAATTCTTCTTGGGAAACTTAGTTGTCTTTGCAAAGTGTCTCTACTGTGCACATCCCTTAAATATGAAGTTAAGATTGCTTAGCTCTGTTTAGTTTAGAAAGCAAATGTTTGACATCTCTGTCACATATGCAATGCCACAAACCTAAATAATCTGATAAGAGCTCGTCTGCTTCTTCCTGATCTTTTGCAAAGGTCATTTAAACTGCTTATTTATTTTTGCTTCCTTAGCATAATGTGTTGTCAGATCAACTTTGTCCTTCTAACTTCTATACGCGTTTCCCTGCTACTCTCCCTGAAGCCCAACAGAAACTTTGCACACCTTTAAATTCCTTTTTTTTTCTCCATGGTGTGGGGTTATATTCTTGTGCTTCTTTGAACCAAAGCCTTAACTCTGGGGTCTGTAATCCACTCTGATGTTTTGCCACCATGATGTGCTTCTGGTGATCAGGCTGAACATCAGGGAAAAGTTATTACTTCAAGCCAAGATTTTTTCCTTTTGCACAGAGAGCTGCCTTGGTTTCTCTCCAAGAGCTTGAGTGCCTTGTCTAATTAAAATAAAGCAAAAAAGCCCAACCCTTCCTACCTATACCATTCACTGAGAAGTGGATGGGGTAAGACAGCCATCAAGATCCTCAGGTGTAGGGCTGGAAGCATCCTGCTTGGGATTTAACCTGTTTGTTCAAAGAAAATTCAGTATCTGGATGCAGGCACATTTAGCATCTAATCTGTTCAACTTTCTTGAACACAGAACTTTCCATACCAGGCATGGAAACTGGCAGTTTGGCAAAGTCCATGGTGTTGGCTTATAGGGAGCTTCCATGTTTCACACTGCTTTCTGATTGCGAGGTTCTCAGCGTTGCGTGCCAAGCTCAAAAACAGCAGTGTTTGCATCTCCAAATATGAGCAGTCAGCTTTCTTTCCTATTCTATAGCGTGATGTTGCAGAGATAAAGGATGCATAAAGGATTTCTTGCATCTGCCATGTTCGAACAGTTTGTGGCACTTCTGCTCTTGAAGACTTTTAAAATTATTTATATTACACTTCATGTATATCCCTCACACTGTGAATTCCTTTGGGGCAAGTACTGTCTGCAGAAGGAAGCTAAAAGGATTTGTGTAGTCCACTGTAAGAATTCAAGAACTTGTATCCCTCTGGAAGGTCAGAAGACACCTTGGGGACCTGTTAATGGAAAGGCACAAAGCAAACAACTGTCCAAAGGTGGTAAATTGCAGACTGCTACCCAAAAGACTAATATTGAACTTGGCTGCTGTAATGCACTGCTGGCTTGGTTTAGAGTGTCTGCTTGCTGGGAGCTGCAGTAAAACAGGGACAAAGGCAATAAAGGCAAGATGTGATTCTCTGTGTCTGCACAGACACCTGCTGCTATATGCCTATTTTATGTGGTGCTCATCCTGAACAATTGCTAGGGTACAGCAGATCTCAGTGCAGAAGTTGGGGTCTGTGCATGTGGAGGGAGAGTGCCAGACTCCAGCTCAATGTGGCTGGCGGTGGCAGAGCAGTTTGAGCCATAGTTTCAGCAAGACAACCTGAGTCCTGACTTCAGTGTGAGCCAAAGGCATGCTGACAGATCCTAGCAGAGGTAGCAGGACTTCCTACAGCAAAAGGGGAAAAAAAGATTTCACTGAGGTAGTAGTTCTGTTAACAGTCTTAAAGCCTCTCTTTGGGGCTGGAGTTTGCCTAATCAGGTCTTCCGTATGTTGCTCTTCATTTGTAAATATCTGAATAATTTGATAAATAGAACATCTGGTCCTGTTCTTCCTCTCCGCACCTCTCGAAGAGGAGCACAAGGTAGAAGCTTTGTCCTTCTGAGCATAAGAACAGGGCAGAGGTAAGTTGGTCTATATGCAAAAAAACAACAGATACAAAGCATAGACCTTTTATCAGTACCTGACTATTGTGAAGTAACATCAGTGACCGAGAGTCTAACTCTGGGAACCGGTGTACTGTGACAGCAGGGAGGACCTGGTAGTGCAAATACTTGTGTTTAAGCCATGTGATGTAAGTTGGAGCAATGCTGTGACTGTGTAAGCAGTGCAAGCCTGGGGTGAGCCACGAGGCTTCTCCACTAACTCATGAAAGCATTGTAAACTGATGAAACGAGGCACCTGATGACCAAAACATGTATTTTTATGGTTCTGCTGGTATTTACTGGTACAGAGTACATCGAGTAGGTGAGAATTTACCTGTTAATGTGCAGAGATAGTTTGCTCCACTTTGAAAAATCAAAGCAATCCTTTTTTGTCGTATTCGGTTATACTTACCAAGCCATGAAATTGTCATACACTTAAATAAACTTGTTATTTATTTTAAAGAGCTGATGTTGTCTCAAGTGTAAATGTGCTTTCCTCCTCACTAATGTGTGGCTTCTGAGGAACAGCGAGACAAAATGGGATTTCTGCAGATCAGTTCTTATGTCGAATCCATGTATATAATGACTATACCTCTGCTTTCCCTCTAGACAGAAAATAAAAAGGAGATGACTAATAATTTACCTTCATCCTACTCAACACATTGTTCAGGACATCAATGACTCCTGGACCTTCAGGAAAATTTTATTCTTTCCACCATTCCAAGTACCTTCTTGTTATGAGCAGGTGAGCATGAAACCCATACAACACAGTTTTTACTTCAGTCAGTAATTTAGCTTTTTTGTTTTCTTCTGCTGCTTGAATTACTACTGCAGAGGAGGCAACACCTCCAGAAGCACAGCTCTGCAGCCTCAGGCAATCTGGCAGCACCTGAGCATGACTCCCGTGGGTGCACTCACTGCCAGCCCCCTGCTGGTGCTCCAGAATGTTGCTCCCATGCTCTTTCCACCCTTGCAGATTTCACCCAGTTGCTGATGATACTTGCTTCTAACTTGCGTGCCTCTATGACAGATGGGGGGTCAGCTGGGTTGTGTCCCCTGGGGACAGCAGAGAAGTGTCAGAAAAATTGAGTGCATCCTCAGAAAGTTCACAGATTACACCAAACTGAGCAGTGCAGTCAATAGGCTGTAGGGGAAAGGAAGCCATCCAGAGGGATCTAGACGGGCTGGAGAACTGGACCCATGCGAACCTAATGAGGTTCAACAAAGCCAAGTGCAGGTTTTTATACAGACTGGGGGAAGATCTCCTTGAGAGCAGCCCTGTGGAGAAGGACTTGGGGGTCCTGGTGGATGAGAAGCTGGGCACGAGCCAGCACTGTGTGCCTGCAGCCCGGAAGGCAACTGTGTGCTGGGCTGCATTAAAAAACAAGTGGCCAGCAGGGAAAGGGAGGTGACTGTCTGCCTCTGCTCAGCTATTGTGAGGTCCCATGTGCAGTACTGGGTCCAGGCCTGGGGTCCCCAGTAAAAGAAAGATACAGAGCTCTTGGAGTGGGTCCAGAGGAGGACCACAAAGATGGTCAGAGGACTGGAGTACCTCTCCTATGAGGAAAGGTTGAGGGAACTGGGCTTGTTTAGCTTGGAGAAGAGAAGGCTCTGGGGAGACCTCACTGTGGCCTTTCAATACTTGAAGGGAACATACAAACAGGATGGGATATGGCTGTTTATGAGGCTGAATAGTGATAGGACAAGGGGAGATGGTTTCAAACGGACACAGGGGAGGTTTAGGTTGGTTCTTAGAAGGAAGTTTTTCACCCAGAGAGTGGTGACGCACTGGAACAGGTTGCCCAAGGAGGCTGTGGATGCCCCATTGATGGAGGCATTCAAGGCCAGAATGGATGTGGCTCTGGGCAGCCTGGTCTGATGGTTGGAGACCCTGCACATAGCAGGGAGTTGGAACTGGATGAGTATTGTGGTCTTATTTGATCCATGCTATTCTATGATTCTATGACTTTGAAACATTAAGAGCTTTTGTAGAGGTTTAAAAAAGGATTCTTCTTGAATGATGCTGTAGCAACATGGTATCCAGTTCTGCTTAAACATAATTATCTCCTAGGTTCTTGGCCCAGGGGAGGAGGAGTTTGGCAAAGGAAACATCACTGCCTGGAAGCTGTCAGTGCACACGTACTCACCGCAGATCCAGGTGATGAGCACCTCCCTGAATGGTCACGGCAGTCAGTGAAGGACTCAGGCTGCTATTTATCTGGAATGACAGCAGCAGAGAGAAACTCTCATCAAGTGAACAGGCAAAACTGGACATCAGTTCTGAAAACTGGATGAAGAGCTGGGAAGGACATGGGAAAAGTGTGCAAAGAGATCTGTGATACAGCCAGTACTGTGCATGTGGCTCACAGGATGTGTGGGCCACTCTGTCTCAAGACTTCCCATTAGATGGGAACCATCAACCTAACCCAGCACAGGCAGGCTGAAACTGCAGGCTCCTCATGGCCACCCGCCCTAAGCAACCTACTCCTCAGCCAGCCTGCAGCATTATAATTAAGATCTCAACTAACTCTGCATCCTGCTTTGGGTCCTTTATAACCAGAGCTCAGTTCTGTTGAATCTAAACTGAAGTGCTTCTTGCTTTGGCTGCTGGTTACAGCAACTGCCTGGTCTCACAACGTATGTGGAGAAGGGAGAGATCAAAGAGCACTGAGCTGTCTGTGCTGTCTCAAAACAGAACTCCAACAGGTTTTCAGAATTAAAGGATCGCAGAGTGGTTTGGGTTGGATGAGACTTTAAAGCCCACTCAGTTCCAAGCCCTGCCACAGTCAGGGGCACCTCCATAGAGCAAGTTGCCCAGAGCCCCATCTGACCTGTCTCCGAGTACCCCCAGGGTTGGGGCAGACTATCCTGCTGAACCTGCTGCTCATGAAGCTACCGTTGCCACAGCAATGTTCCTGGCTGTGGCATCTCACCACTCCAAGTGCCTGTCATTAATGTCCCCAGGGACTGCAGCATAGAACAGCCACACACAGAAATTCACAAGGGCTAACGCTGACTAGCAGGGCTGCTCTCAAAGAGCTGTGGGCAGTGCTTGCCCCAAAAGGCAGCTCTCTGTGCCTGGGGGCGGCAGTGTGTGCGCTTACCCCACCTCCAGCCCACGGGTCCAAGTCTCCATTTGAAAAGATGATGTTGCTTGCACTTTTCAGGTCTGAAATTCAAAGATGACATGTGAGAGCCCCCTCCCTGCCCAGCAACCGCAGCCAACAGTAACAGCAAACACAGATAAGTACTTCCTATTTCCACCTCAAGCTGTGTCTTTCCCATAGAGCTCAGCCAGGTGGAACATGGAGAGAACTGCACAGCAGCACAAAGGGCTGAGCAAGCAGCACCTCTCAGCAGACATACCTCCGCCCCAAAAGTTGATCTGCAGCCACTGTGCTCGTGGCCTCACACGCCATCGACTCCAACAGTACTGCTCTCTCATGGCCTCTGTGAAGGGCATCTCAGGGAACATGTCTGTCACGTTGTTGCTGTTGAAAGTTAAGTTGATCTCCGTACACACCTGAAACAGAATGCAAGCTGGCACGGAGGAGCGGTTGGCGGTGCAGTGGCTGCCGCCTGCTGGCATCCCCAGTGCCTCACCTGGTAGTCCCAGGCCTCAGCATCCGCGCCGGTGCCGCAGCCCGTGGGGTCAGCACAACTCTGGTACAACCGGTACACATCATAGCACTGCACTGAGCCAGAGGAGTTGTAGAACACCCCTGCCAAGTGGGAAGGGCACAAAGAGACTCATCGGTGTGGTACCCTCTGCCGATTCATCCATCAGGCTCTGTGCAGGCCAGGACCAGCTGGGGGGTGGCTGGGGCTGTGGCAGGCCCAGAGCAAGGCACCTGCTGTAGGTTACAGTCACAGCTTCATATCTTGCTGCTGCCTGCATATTACACCCCACTCTGCAACAAGCTCCCAGGGGCTCTGCTCACCACTGTGACCCACCCGTCAGCCCCTGCATCTCCAGCACAACATCCCAGCTCCGTGCATGGGAACTGTCCTGGGACCCATCTGAGATGGGTGCGACTGCTGCAACCACCCCACCCCCTCCCTGACAATTACTGTTGTGTGAATGCATCAAATTGAACAGGAGGACCAATGTGGGGGAATGCATCCTAGACAGGAAAGGCTGGCATGTGCAGGCTTGCCCCAAGGAAAGAGCACCTGCCCAGCAAAGTACTGCTGGGGAGGGCTGGAGGAACAGGCTGCTTGCGCAGAGGGGCGGTTACCAGACAGCAGGGCAGGAATGCAGTTACACCAGTGGCTGCCAGAGCCGAAGGACCCACCACCTCCAGCTCTGCACCCGGCAGACCCTGCACACCACCCTCCGCTCTGCTTCCCCTGTGCTGCTCATCATTGGCGGCAGAACCACCACCAACAGCATTTGCAGAGATGTGGGCTGCAGAGCAGAGCTGCAGCACCTGGCACAAAGTTGAGGACCTCTGCATGCCCTGTACAACCACTGCACAGCTGTCATCAAAGACTTCCTCTTTGTCTTGGTGGGGCAGAGCACATTCAGTCCCACAGGAAAGCAGACATCAAATGAGGTAAGCCAAGAAACCTTTAGCCTTGGAAAGGGGCAGGGGAGGAAGGGGATCGTTCTGCTCACTGTAGGTCTCCCACCTCCCACATACAGGTGCCTCTGGAGAATAAGATTTTAAATAAAAGATCCATCTGATAAGATTAACTCACCAACAAGAGCTGCCAGGCCTTGAACTGGGTCTGTGTGGGCAAGGATTTGTTCACAGCCAACCTGCATGAGACACGTTAAAGGCAAACTGCAGACAGGACAGACAACAGTCTACACTGCAGAGGGGTAAGCTGGAGGTTAAAAGCATTGCTTGCACAGCTTTCCAATGGCCAAAAGCAACATTTATCTTTTTATTTTCTCTCTCTCCAGTAAAAAATTACATAGACAAAGGGAGAAAGCAGCTGTGTGGAGGCCAGTGATAACCAACAAATCCTTCCTCCTCCAACCAAAATTTTTTAAGGCCCTTCTCAAGCAAACTTAGAACAACTTCTTCCATTTTACTATTTGTTAAACAGACCCTAAAAATGAACTGCATGGCCAGGAACAGCATCTTCTGTGCCCCCACACATCACAGCCTGTGTGATCCCTTGGAAAGCATGTATTTTGCTCCAGGTGAGATTTGAACCACACATGCCAGCTGTTCTCTTAGGCACAAGGCCAGAAGCACTTGCAGCCTCCAGGTCTGGTCACTGAGGTGCGTGACCCTCTCTGTACACACAGCAGTTCTCACTTGTGTCCTGGTACTCACCTTCACTGGATTAGCAGGGAGGTGCCCCATAAAATCAGTCTTGTAAGGGTAGTTCATCATGGCAATCATGGTGAAGGCATTTCTAGCAAAACCAAAAAGCTGGTAAACATCCTCCTTGCTAGAAATCTTGTTGCATGTGGCCATTTTGCTGCTGATATCATCATAAGCTGCAGAAGGAAGGCAAATGAAAGGTAATAACTTCAACTGAGTAAATTGCGATCAGGCTTCAGCATCTTGTTTCACTTTGGAGTCATGTGATATTGGAACACAGAGGTGAGGTTTCCAGTGAGGAGGATATGTTACACCTAAGTTTACAAACACAGATGTTCAGGAACAGACTTCCCCTGTGACTTCATGACCCTGTGCTGATCCACTGCTTGCATCTCGCCTTGCTGAGCCACAGAAACCTCCCTGGGGAATACAGTGGCAGCAGTACGTTCCTAGGCAGAATGTTCCAAATGGATGCAGTCAAAGCAGCTCACTACAAGGCTTTACTGCCCAGCACCCTGCTTGGCAAGATCCTCCTTGCTCCCCTGGGCTCCACTGGCTCCCACCACTGCTCACTGCAGTGCCAGGCAGGGCAGCTCATCAGCCAGGCTCACGCATTAAAACAGAGTACAACACAGATATCCCATAGGAAAAAAGAGCTTCTTAGGAGCAGGAAAAATTGACAGGCAACAGTAATCCTCACAGTGCCACCAAGGACTCCTGAGATATGCCTTCAAACTCTGATGTTACACAGAAAGTTCAGCTGGAGTCAGGAAATTTACCTTTTAAGAAATTCCAGATGTACTTGGGCACTTTTGCATTCCTGCTGGAAGAAGGTACTCCTTTCAGCTTCCATGTCTCCTGTCTGTCCTCATTCTACTCACTGAGCTGTCCCACCGGAGCCCGAAGGGACCTACGTCTGGATACTCACTTGAGTAACAGAACTTCAAATACAACCACCATGCTGCAGAAAAGCGTGGTGCCAGACAGATCTCAAATACCTCAGCCACTGAAGAGTAATGTACTTTCTGTCATGCAAATCTACAAGTGGTTTTGGACCAAGGGTAGCTCAAGGCTGCCCAGCAAATAGACCATGAACCCATCATGAGGGCTCCAAGGCCATGCAGGGCTCCCAGGAAAAGCTTCACTGAGCCATGATACCTGGTCTGGTCTAAAAGGATGAGACCAGACATTTCAGTCTCTGTTCTTGACATCACTAACTGTCCAGTGCTGGAAATGAGAGAAACTGATGGCTACTACAAAACCTACATCGCCTTCCAGAAATGTCTAGTGAGATGGACCATACTGTTGTCATACCCACCAGAACAATTCACAACAGCATGGTTGTTGAGGACAAGCACTGGGTGAAAGATGAGGCTTTACTGGCATCAAACCACAGGTGTTTTTGTGTTTGTTGTTTTTTTAACTGCAAAAAAGCTGGTTTCAATAAAAAAATCAATTATATGAGCAGAAAGATCGGGTGGGCATCTGCACCGATTTAGCAAAACCAGTTTAAGACCTAACAGAAATAAAACGGAACCAACTTCATTTCCCACCCCTGGCCTGCCTGCTGACTGCCATGTGTGGCTGTTTGTCCTTACCTCCACTCAGGAACAGATCCCTGATCTGCTGGAAGGCTCTTCGGACAGCAGTGACGCAGCCTGGGATGGACTTCTGAAAATCCTGAAGGGACAGGAAAGTCATGGTGTTACAGCTGCGCAGAGGATACACCAGCTGTACTGGGAGGCGGCAGCTTGCCAGCCTGGAGAGGACAGAGTCTCACCTGCACCTTCAGATGCAGTGATACCGGTGCTTCTGCCTCCAGTTCCAGGCAGCCAGCACATCCCAGCACAAACTACACCTGGACAGCTCAGAGCAAGCAGCAGCTGCTGCACCAGGTCTGTGCTGTCAGACAGAACCACGTGTGCCCAGAGGAGCCGACAGACTGAACATGAAGCCATCAGATCACACCTGCCTCAGCTGGGACATAGAACAGCTGCCAGGCTGCTCAGCCCCAGAGATGCTGCTTTAAAACACAACTGTCATCACACTGTTCCATGTCTATGAGCAGGAGCCACATGGGGCTGAGAACTAGCCAGATAGCCAAGAAAGCTATGTCACTTTTTCTTGGGAAAACCATTGCTAATCCTCTTGACAAAGCATTTCAAGGTATGTCTGAAGGGCTGTGGCTGTCACAACAAGCTGCTCCTGTCACTGAAGTCTCCAGCAACCCAAACTATTTCTCTTCTATCAGCATGTAAGGCAGTTTGCCATCTGCTGGCAATGTGTACTTTGTAGTTTAACAACAGGAACTAGCAGGGCTCCCCCACAGTGCCCTCACCCTCCAGAGCAATGGCAGGTAACCCAGGCACTTTTCTCAAAATGACACTGCCTCAAATGAAAACAGATGTGGGACCCTCTCTTTGATTCCTCTCTTTGTCTGAAAGTTTCTCTTGCCGAAATCACTTTGGAATTTTTGTGGGCATGCCCTTTGCGGCCCCTTAGCAGCACCCTGCTGCACACGTGTCTTTGCTGTGGCTGCAGGGAAGGCAGTGGGCACATAGAACCTGGCCTTGTGTAAATGCCATAAAAAAATAACATGTATGCCCTTTGCTCAGTCCCCCTCCCCAGCAAGCTGTAGGAGCATGAAATGTGCAGGAGGTACTCAATAAAAGTCACAGAGAAAGTTGTTTTGAAACAAAGTGCTCTGACTCAGAAGCAGAGAGCAGAAGAGTGCTCCTGCAATGATTCATGGAAGCTCTGTGCCTCGATTAGCATTAACATCTCTGGGGCACACGTTTGCTTCTTTCACCAAGAAGAGCAGAATTCAGCCTTCAGATGCACAGATTGCTGCAATTTAAACATATGGAAGGTGGAAGGAATTACTTGTTTATGATCCCAGCCCAGGGGCTGACTTACCACTGCATAGAATATGTTTTAAAATGAATGAGAAACATTGTTTTCCCCACACAAAAAGGTCAAGGCTCCAGTTTCAGGGGTGTAATGACTCACAGCACATTCACAACTGAAGCAAGAGTTGTCAGATGAACGGGGCTTCTCAGAAGTAATTACCTTCCTCCAGGGAAGAATTCCCACTGCAGAGCCCATTATATAATGGAGCAGTACTGTATATTTTGTTTTAAAATGTACAATTTTAAGGCAAGATGTATTTTGTTCTTTAAATACCTAAAAATTTCAAGTACTTGAGTTTATTTCAACAAAACTCTTCTTTCTTTACACTTAGCAGTAATGCTGTCTGTGCTGTAAACGTTTGCATTAAAATCAAGTTTTGTGTATGCAACAAGGTCACAAGGACTGCGTTTCATAACAGGTAGGCACCTGTTTTCTAGATGTGCCGCCCACATCTAGAAATTCATGTCAGAAAGAGGCAAAAGAGACACTCTCACAAGCTTTCAGTCTTACCAGCTAGTAAATTTCTATCCATGTGAACTAAATGCAAGTCAGTTATCAGCAATACTACCTCCCCAAGTGTCCTGATCTCCTCAGAATGTGGAAAGACATTTAAGTTTTGGTTTAAAGTGAACCCAGGACACTTTGCACATTTTTTTAGTGAAATGAAGATTTTCAAACTCTTCATTGAAAAATGTCACCATTCCGCACCTAAGGACCTGCTGTAAATCACCCATACCAATGCAAAACATATTTTGGAAGAGGATTTGAAGAATATATTATCCAAAGGTTACAGCCAGGCATAAAGGGAAACTTTCAGGCTTGTAATTTGGCTAAGTTACTAGAAATGGGAAAGGGAACTGTCACTGATACTAAAGGTACTGGAACCAATTTGTGCTGCTCGTAAGAGCAGTGCCTTTGGGCCCAGAGCTGCCACAAACACAGCAGCCATCACAACTGCAGCTGCTGTTCTTCCTTACAGGTCTGCCCAGCAGTCACACTGAAGGTACATGTCTGGTTAAAGGCACTGAAAAGAAAAAAACCCTGGCTTCTAATAGGAAGAAGGATAATGTTTCTGAAAAGAGCTACCACTTACTGCTGTCACATCTCTGAAGAACTGAGTGGGATCTCCAAGCCCAGCCACAGACAGCACAGGAGCACTGGCAGCTAATGCCCCATCCACAACATTTGGGTATTTCATCCTCATGTAAGCACTCAGCATTCCTCCATAGCTGGCACAGGAGAGAGGAAAGTGTTATTTCCTTTAACAGACAGTTGATGTTGTAAAGCTGGATGCTCAGGCCGGTAGTCACAAGCTCACCACACCCAGAGCAACAAGAAGCTTAGGGAAACCCATCCTCACTTGGAGAACAAAGAAAGAAGCAGTTATGGCTGATGAGCAGCACACTGTGTTCTCATCATCTGCCCCGTAGACCCTTGGGTCAATTCTTCCAGGAATACAGCAGCCCAATTTGCTTCTGCAGATAAAGGTAAACGCTGCCCCAATATCCAACACTACAGCAGGCTGCGTTTAATGAATTGCCAGATGGTCTCTCAAATGAATATTTTGCTAATTATTATTTTTCTGTATTTTTCACGTAGATTGTTCTGATCCTGCAGGTACAATTTCCATCTTCTGAAGTTCTGGCTGACATTGAAGATGCCTAGAAACTTCCAGTATCCAAAGTAAAGATTCTCAAAGGCAATCACAAGTCAAGACTAATGCTTTATGGGACGTCTGACTCCCCCAAGGAGCTCGGCCACAAGCACATCTGCACTAAGCCAGAGCTCAGAGCTCTGGCTCTTCAGCAAGCTTTAAATGCAAGTAGACTTATGAGAATAACACAACTGTGGCTGGAAAAGGATGCAGAAAAGGGTACAGCTATACACAACCTTTACCTGCCGCCAAAAGCAATGACAGGGCAGCCCACAGCTCCATACTGCTGCTTAAGCTCAGTAATTAGCACTGCGTAGTCAGCAAGGGCTTGTTCCACAGTGAGTAGATGAGTATTCTTTAGCTGCATTGACTCAAGTCCAAACGGAAGAGATTTTCCATAGTACCTCTGAAAGGAAAGAGAGATTCTGCAGAAATGATGGGGTCTCCCTGTCCTTACTACCGGACTGGGATAAGCTTGCTCAGACAGGAAGTGGAAACAGCACACAGCGTCCACTAATTCATTCATAACTGAGAGAACAAACAAAAAACGAGAGCTGCTTCCACAATGAGAAAGCCTATGGCAGGTATGCCCCAGCTTCATGGCAAGAGATGCTACTATTCTTCTGGACATGGAGAAAACTGAAGTTGGTAATGTCAGCACAACTCCTCAGTGTGCACAACGACTGCCATACTCACATGCTCGGCAAAAATCACAAGAGCTTGCTGCTGCTCTGCTAATTCAAATATGAAGTCGGAGTTCTCAGCAAAAGTCCAGATGTCACCTTCATTGCCAGTGTAGAAAAAAACTGGCCCAAACCCTTTCTTCCAGAACTTTGCTGAATGAGACAATTGACAGAAGACATGAGAAATGTGTCAGAGCATGAAAGGACTCGTTTTGGTGTGTCTGGACAGAAGCTTAACGAGGAAACACTGCAAACAGGTTGATCCCCAAGGGCTTCTGTCCCCAGATCACCACACGGGCAGGAAGCCCGCCCGCCCCTCTCGCAGCCCCCACTGCTCGGCACAGCGCTGGCGTTGCAGCTGTGGGGCTATCAGCGATGGGAAACACGGACCCGCGGGGCGCCTCTCCAGGAGCGGAAGGGAAGGAGGCCGGGGTTTGCAGCGGGTCGGGGACAAGCAAAGGAAAACAAGCGGCCCCGCCGCCCGGCACCCACCTGAGAGCAGGTACCGCTGCGGGAAGGTCTCGTTGCCGCCGGCCTCGAAGCGGAAGTGGTCCCGCAGCTGCAAGAAGAGCCGCTCCTCCAGGTCGGGCCCCGCCGGCCGGGCGGCTGCAGAAGGAACAGTCAGCTCCGGGACACCGGCAGCGCCTGCCGCCGCCGCCCCACGGCCCGGCCCAGCGCGGGGCAGCCCGGAGTCTCCCGGTCCGACTGAAGGCTCCCACCTATAGAGGGGGCGGCTCTGGGCCCGGGGTTGGGAGAAACGGGGGGTTGCGGCTCGAGCACCCACCGTGCGCGCCGCGGACCGGCGGCAGAAGCGAGAGCAGGAAGAGCAGCAGCAGCGGCGACGGCGGCGAGCGCGCTCCCATCGCACCGCCCTGCTCCGCACGCGGACACGACCGCCAGACGGGAGACCACCGGCGCACGTGACCCCAGTGGCAGCACGTGACAGTGCCTCTTTCCTCACGTGACCGCGCGGCCGCCATGCCTACCGAGGCGCTGCCATGTTGTCTACCGGGGCGTCTTCATGGGGCTTTTCTCCGGCGATCGCCGCCCACGTGCGAGTGGGAGCCGCTGTGGGCAGCGCAGGGTGGAGCCGGAGCTGGGGAGGATCCTTGAGGTCCAGGGCTCTAAAGGAGGAGGAAGTTACTTGTTCTCCTTGCTGAGCTTTAAGAGGAGCGTGGGGACACCCAGAGATGCTGAGGGACGAAGTTGCCTGGGCTGAATGGAAGGTTTCTTCTGCGAGGCCTTTTGTGTAACTGGATCCCAGTGAAAAAGCATCTCAGGACGAAGTTCTTGTGGGTGGCACAAAAAGCCGTTTGAGACACAAAGGAAGAATCTGGTTTTGTCCCCTGTCAATAGTCACAGGATCATGGGACGCCCTGGACTGCAAAGGCCCACAGTGCTCATCCAGCTCCAACCCCTGCTGTGTGTCACCAACCAGCAGCCCAGGCTGCCCAGAGCCACATCCAGCCTGGCCTTGAATGCCTGCAGGGATGGGGCACCCACAGCCTCCTTGGGCAACCTGTTCAGTGCGTCACCACCCTCTGGGGGAAGAACTTCCTCCTCAGATCCAACCTAAACCTGCCCTGTGTCAGTTTCACACCATTCTGCCTTGTCCTGTCACTGCCCTCCCTCGTAAACAGCTGTTCTCCTCTTGTTTATACTCTCCCTTCAAGTACTGAAAGGCCACAGTGAGGTCTCCCCAGAGCCTTCTCTTCTCCAAGAAGTTCAGGTCCCAAGACCGACTCCCTTGGGAACACCGCTATCACTGGCCTCTGCCTGGACCATTTCCCCTTTCTCCTTTATCAGAGGGGTGCGCTCTCTTTGTCTTTCATGCTTTTACTAATGTACCTGCAGAAATCTTGTTACTCTTTGCATCCCTCGCATTTCTGCTGCTGGCTGAAAGGATGGTGTACACCAAACAGTCCCTGCTTGGTAGGAACAATGTAGCCTGAAGCTGTAGCCTGGTTTGGCTGAGCATGGTCACACTGTGCAGTTCTGTTTTTGTTGCTGCCCCAACTCTCCTCTGTGACAGCAGGGCTGATTGCTCTCTACTGCTGCAGCAGAGGCACGCTGCTGGAGATGTTACTTACAGCTGTTGCTTAGCAACCATGTGTGCAAGACAGCAGTAAATGGGCTTTAAACCCTCTTCAGATCAGGTATCTAGCAGCCTTCAAGAGTCTCAATTACCGGTTACATCTAAATGCTGCCCTTTGCTCTGCAGCAGCTTTTGGTGGCGCGTTCTGCAGAGTCACGTGGCTACGTGACCCCTGGAGGGTCATGCGGCATCCTGCAGGAGAGTGACTTCTGTTGCTGCTCTTGTTAAGGATCGTTTTATAGGGGTAGAAGGGGCTGCAAGATGTGGCTGGGGTTTGGGGAGAGCTGGGCAATGCTCTCTTGATGCCGGTAGCCACGAGGTGTTCCTTTGCCCGTGTCCATATGCAGTGCCAGTACTTGCCCCCATTACAACCAGCTGCGTCCCAGTCCCAGCTGCCTCCATCTAGCATGTGACCCAGGTTTGGTTGGCCTGCCCTCAGCGGATAACCCCATTGGCTGCTGGGTTTGCAGCGCCCATTGCACAAGTAGGGGGTTGCCCGGCTGATGCCCTGTGGGGGTTCATGGAGAGTCGGATCTTTGCGGGCCAGGCCGGGGCTGGAACAGGGGGCAGAGCCGGCGAGGGGACGTGAGCTGCTGCCAGAGATGGGAAGAGAAACGCACTCCTCAGGTTGGGGTTCCGTGGGCTCTGGCTTCGCGCAAGTGCCGGGTCGTCCCGGTGAAGGGGTCAGTCTCCATGTACCGGTGGGGTCCGACAACAGCGTCCTCGTGAGGCAGACGCGTTGCGAGCAGCGCTGTCTGGTTTTGGGCCGCCGCTGCGCGCTCCTCGTCTCGGGGGTGACCCGCAGCCCCGGCGCGGGGGGAACTTCTCCAGCTCCGGGGGCCACGGAGGGAGGAGCCGCGGGGCGGTGCTGCGGGATGCTCGGTCCGAGGAAGCGGAGGAGCTGCGGGGCGAGCGGGTGAGTGCCGGCCGTCACCCGGCTGCGGGCGGCTGCTGGTTAGTGAAGCCTTGTCGGCTGGCGGCCTCGGGAGGGGACAGAGCTGGTGCTGGGCTCGAGAGCCCGCTTTGTGCGTGGCCCCGGCGGGGCTGAGCTGGGCTGCAGTTCCCCAGCTGCAGCCCCTCCGTGCAGAGCGACGTCTCTGATACTGCACGGAGTTTTAATTTAAAAGCAGGCTGGGGGAAGAAAGCTGGTACAGAGGAAGGCCGTGGGGTTTGGGTTTTCTGGGGCAGCAGCTCTGTTGCTCCTGCTCTGTCTGGTGGTGGCTGAAAGGGCCGCAGGTGATGGATGGATACCTCTGGGCAAGGAGTGAGGTGTCACTGCCGGCACTACCTTGCGATGCCAAATGCGCTGGCAGCTCTGACCTGTGTCAGCGTGGTGTGATGAGTGGGTGAGTCTGGAAAGAGTCTGTGTGCTGTGAGTCTGCCTGGGACGATTTGCCTTCAGTTTTCCTATCTCTTAGCAATATTAAGGTCTTTGCAAACCAGGGCGAGAAAGGTTGGAGCTCACATCTGTGCGGAGCTGGCATTGCCTCAGGACTCAGGCTACTTCACTGTGTTGCTACAAAAACGGTCATCTCCGGTACAAGTTTGTTCTCTTGTTGAGTTTCCATGACCCTCTGCAATGGGTTGGTGCTCCTAGTGTTAGCTGTCTCTGCTGCTGCTTGTAGAGCACAAGAAAGCAGCTTGCTTGCCTTGAGAAATGTGTTCATGTGTTGTAGTACAAATACTACTTGGTTATGGATGGAAAAATTGGTTCAGTTGGGGTCAAGAGCAATTGGGATGTGGGTCTGTGTCAGCTGTCTCTTCACCTGCCTTGTTTCCCCATTTCTGAGGGACAGATGTAGGTAGAGCACAGGGCTCAGGACCTTTCCAAAGCAGTGCCTTGCTTACTTCTGTCACCAAGCCCTTTTCAGATGGCTTTCCACTTGTAGAATGGAGTCACTCCTCACGCGGCTTCGAGTGCAGAGCCCTATTTGTAGCCTCTAAACATACCCTGGACAGGGCACGTGCAGGGTGTTTGGTGGTGGTCCTGTTCAGTGTGTGTAGTGGGAGTCGTGGGACTGGCCTTGTGACTGCTAAGGTGTTATGGAATTTTTTTCTTCCTTCTGCGCTATTTCTGTTTCAAAGGGATCTGTGTGCCTCATCAGTCACCATTTTGCACAGCAAGCTCAATCAAAGCCTTTGCAGCTGGCTGTCCTGGGGAATGTTTTCCTTCGATTTTTGTCACATTTCACTTCCTTCAAACCTCCACAGGCTGGAAGGTTGCAGGACAGCCTGGGTCTGTTGGGATGCTTGGGTGTCCCAGCATCTATAGATGGAGAAATCCCAGAGGATTTTCAAAATACAAGCAGCTGTGCCCATGTAGTGCCCACTCAGACAAGCATGCAGCTTCAGGTGCTCCAAGCCTTGTGGGGATGTGCTCAGCCCTGCTGCTTGTAGCTGGGGAGTCCTGAGAAATACCCGTGTTCCACATTCCCCTCTCCCCTGGCTGCAAAGAAGCCGTGACATAAGTCTTGGCATTTTGGAAGGCCATTTTCTTCCCCTGCCTACTGTGTGTCAGCCCTCATCTGGGGACAAACGCGTTTCTGGGAAGAAAATAAAGGCTGGTATAATGCTCAGGGCATCCTGGCGTGCCGAGGGCATAGTGGGGATTCTTCTGTGGACAAAGGGGCAATTGATGAATTGGGTCATGGCAGGAGGAGATGGTATGTGGGAAAAGCAGGGAACAGAGTGGGCTGTGGAAAGGACACCATTCCTGTGCAGGGGCAGCTCCCTGCAGCCTGCTTGGCTGGAGAGGAGCTGTGCGTGCCTGTGTGGGCAGCCTGCAGGCAGGGAGGGCGAGTTGCTGCCCCCATGCTCCCTTGGCAGCTCTCCCCCTGCATCTTGGCTGCAGGGCTGCGGAGGGTGGGGAGGTTGGTGCAAATGTTGTGGTGCGAGACCTGGGATGGGAGCTCAGAGAGGGCAGAGCTTCAGTGGCTTCAGCTGGAAGCTTTGGAGAGTCACCCTTCTGCCAATTGTTGTCTTCTTAGGTTATGGTCTGAGAGGGGAAAATGCTCAGATGGCTTGTGAGGTACCTAGAAGTAGTACTTGCTCTGGCATCAGCCTCAGAATCCCTTTTTCCACTTCTGTATTTGCCTTCCCTGCGTCTGGGGGAAAGCAATGCAGTGGGGAAGTAGAGGGGAGCACTTTGGAGAGTTCTGAACATGGTCCTAACAAAGGCAGAAAGGGTCTGGGGGGAGAGGGCTGTCAAGATGGTATCAGTGGAGAAGTGAGACAATTTAATAGAAGGATCTGGGGAGTTAGAGACAGATTTGGGATGCACAGAGAGGCAGGGAGTTGCTGGGGCATTTCCCCCTTATGTTATTCTTCAGGTCCTCTATTGGACAGAGGGCACCCACTGAGCCAAGACCCTTTTAAGATGGCATGTTTGGCATGGCACGCTCAGGAGAAGGCCTGTCTGGAGGTCTGCAGTAATGAACGTGGTGTTAGTCAGTGCCGCGTGACCTGCGTTAGGAGCACAGTTCTGATGTGGTGGCTTGTAGCCCAGTGTGAGGTGGTCGGGTCAGGCAGTGTTCCCTGGGTTTTCCGTGGGCTGCGCTGTCAGGCAGTGAAGGCAATGCGTTCTGCCTGTCCTAGATCTGCAGGAAGTATAGGTGAATGTATATTAATGTGGCATCTTTAAATTCTTGTCTGAAGGAGTCTGAACGCAGCCTACCTGAGGCAGGTCTGAGCCCAGAGCGCCTCATCACAGAGATAGTGTCCACGGGCGACGTGTGCGCTGGGGTGCGGCGTGGCACGGCGTCTGCTCTCCCTCCGTCCTTGCGGCTCTGTGCAGCTGCTTCCCAGTGCAGCAGTTGGGTTGGAGCACACGTGCTGCTGTCTGCTCCCTGCGGCACGCGCTGCGTTTCAGCTGCTGCTCCGTGATGTGCGAGGCGGGGCTGCTGGCGCCGGAGCCCTCGGAGGCAGCGCAGCACTATGGCGAGTCGTCGGACACCTGCTGCCACATGGACCGCTGGCAGAGGCTGCGCACGGCCGTCCGGAGGCTGGAGTTCTGGGAAAGCTTCAGTGCCGAACTGGTTGGGAGCGGCTTCTTCTCCAAGGTGTACAAGGTGAGAGCGCTGGGGCAACCTGAGCAGTGAGGCGACTGCTCCGGGGGAGCTCAGAAATGGGGGAGAGCAACTGTGTGTTGCTGCACTGATGTAACTCAGTGTGGGCTGAGAAACTGCTCCAGCCAAAGTGACTCAAATTTTGGCTGAGTGTCCTGGTGTGCTGGGGCAGGAGGGGGCTAGCTGCCCCCAGTCACCATGTCAGGCATTGCAAAGTGGAACTGGCGTGGGAAGGGACAGCACCTTGCACTTGTGCTGGTGGCTGTCTCGAGCTCTGGGCAGCAGGGAAACAGGTGCCAAGGCTTTGGCTGGGAAGGGGTGCAGCTGTCTGGAGGGGATGGCAGACACCTGGAGGCTGACACATGTCCTGCTCCAGGTGACCCAAGCTGCTGCTTGTAAAGTGATGGTGGTGAAGATCTACAAGAACGATGTGGACCAGGAGGTGATAGTGCGTGAGATCAGCCTGCTGCAGAAGCTCTCCCACCCCAACATTGTCAGGTAGGCATGAACTCTGGCCATGGGAGGGGGCGCATATGGGGCTGGAGCTGCCTCAGTGTCTCTGTGGCAGTTCTGTGGGGAGGGACTGAATGGAACCTTGATGGCTTGTTTTCTTTGTTTTGGTCCGTCCTGCTTAGGTACCTTGGGATATGCGTAAAGGATGACAAGCTGTACCCCATTCTGGAGGTAAAATGTTATTGTCTTTAAGTGTGCTTTGGGCAGGCAGGGAGCTGTGAGTGACTCTGGGTGAGCAGGCTGCCTTGGGTAGGCTTCTGTTCCACTCTGCCCCACAGCCTCTCATGGTTGGAGCTGGGCACAGGCACTGTGAGGTTCAGGCAGAGTGTCCATAAAGGGTTTTGTGGTGGCCCAGTACCACCACAGGACCAGGACAGGCCAGTGTGGGGGAGCAGAGGAACAGGATTTGAGGAGCAAGTGTATTGGGATGCAGCCTGGCAGTGCCTTTGAGGTGACTCTGGCAGTGTTGTGAATGAACAGGAAAGCCTGGGGTGGCACGGGGATGCCTTATTTTGTTCCTACGCCTGGGGGGCTCCAGGAGACCCTGCGTCCAGCTACACAGGTGCTGCCTTTTGTCTCTTCACAGTATGTGAATGGGGGCTGCCTGGAGGAGCTCCTGGCCAGCAAAGACATTGCTTTGTCATGGAAAGAGAAAGTGGACTTAGCTTCTGACATCACCAGGGGCATGATCTACCTGCACTCCAAGAACATCTACCACCGAGATCTCAACTCTAAGGTACACAGATGGAAGGGAGCTGTATTAGGGGACCCCACAGAGGCTATGTGGGGCAGTGACCTGGGGACTTCATGTTATGGGTCCTCTGCTGCATGCTAATAGCCCTGTGGACAAGGAAGATTTCTTGGTAAAACCTGCCATGGCGCTGTATTCATTGCTTCCCAAGGAGGAGGCCCCGGCACTGCTGCCCGGAGCTGTGGTGCCCATCCCTGAAGGTTCCCAAAAGCCATGGATGAGCCCTGGGTGGCCTAAGCTGGGGGGCAGCCAGCCCATGGCAGGGGTGGGACAGGGGGCTGTGAGGGCCCTTCCAATTGGAGCCATTCTGTTTGCAGTTTCTGCTGGCTCTCTGGGAGCAGGTGCCAAGGAGTAAAACCCAGGGATCTGAATAGTTTAAGGTCACTTGGATTTTTGAGAAACCTCAAGATAATTCTGTAGAAATTTCTTCAGAAGGCATTATTAGGGATGTACAGTTCGGCACAGTGAGTAGGGCAGTGGCTGTGATTCGCCTGTCTTGGGCTGACTGAGCAAAGCTGATGTGCATGTTTCTAGGTCTCTTTCAGATGGAAGGATGTGGATCACTGTGTCCATATCAAGTGCCTTTGGGAATCTCAGTGCAGATGTGTCAGGATGGGGCAGCACTGAGGGCTGTGTGGTGCCAGGCAGACTGCACTGTGAGGGTGTGGAGTGGGCAGTGAACTGATGGAGGTGGGCTGAGGAACATCTCCTTCCCACTGCTTCTGGCTTTGGGTGTGATCAGCCCAGCCCTGGCCTGCACTGCATGCCCAGGTTGCAACCCATCAGGGCAGCAGGGCTCTGTAGCAGCTGGCCCCTTCCTTGCCACATCCCATGCCATGTCCCTGTGGTTCTCCTTTCAGAACTGCCTCATTCGAGTGACGTCACGTGGCCGCGAGGCACTAGTTGCAGACTTTGGGCTGGCCAGAGAAGTGGTGGAGCTGCCTGTGCAGTATACAGAGAGGAAGCTGTCCCTGGTGGGCTCTGCCTACTGGATGGCTCCTGAGATGCTGCGGGGAGAGCCCTATGACCGGAAGGTATGGCGCTGCTTCCAGCTCCTGGCTCATCAGCACAGCTCCCGCACGAGATGGAGGGCATCCCCTAATGGAGGAACCTGCTGATGTTAGTGCTCCTCTTTCCTGTAGTTTGCATTCTGTGCATGCCTGAGCCCACCTCTCCCACCCTTCTTGCAGGTGGATGTGTTTTCCTTTGGCATTGTGCTCTGTGAAATCCTGGGCAGGATCCCAGCGGATCCCGAAGTACTTCCCAGAACTCAGGTAATAATTCCCACAGCCAAATTTAACAGTATTTTCTCCATGATTCTGGACAGAAGCTTCTCTGTGGGCCATGCAGAGTTGCGTGCGTGTATGTGCGCACACTGAGGTGTCACTCCAGAATTTTAATTGTGAGAAAATCTGATGACAAAATGTTCGTTACACAAATGGAATCATCTGTTTATCAAAATTTTGGTTGCACCAACAAAACGAGAAGCGACTCTTTTGTTTAGAGGTGTTAAGTCCAAATGCTCCACTTGGCTCTGGCATTTCAACATCTACATTGAAGCAGAAAATGAAACACAAGCATCATCAAAGGAGTATGTAGATTGATCTGCAAGTAATGCCTCCTATTTGTTTCCATGGAAACTTAAACAGATACAGTCAGCATAGTAACACGGATAGAACAAATTCTTAGATACAAAACACTGTTTCTCAATGTAGCGGCACCATTAGCTCTGCATTTTTGCCAGTGATAAGAGATGCATACTGCTCTGTACAAACCCACACCAGCTGAGGTAACCACTGTTGCTGTTACCGCTGCTGAAATGCACCACCCACCCCTCACTGTGCTCACATCCACAATTTGGTTTCCATCAGCGATCACAAGTGTCAATGAATGACATCCATTGGCATTTTTTCTGCATAGAGGAATTCAGTGCCATATATTTGCTCTATACGCACTCCCATGTCATGCACCATTCTGCCACACTGCAGAGCTGATAGTTCCCTGGTACCTTTGTGGAGTCATCAGGAAGACAGTTGAGGTGGAGACCCTAAAAACTTTAATACATTAATGTAAAATCATAGAATGGCTTATGTGGGAGGGGACCTAAAAGATCATCTAGATACTTCCCCCTGCCTTTTATCCTGGTGGCTGGGAGGTGAAAGGATGGCATTCCAGCTGAGAGGAGCATAAAACCCAGACAAGGCCCATCTCTGTAAGTGAGGGTTAGGTGGGACATGCTTGAACAGGAGATGAGCCCATTTTCCTGGGGAAGCTCCATCCCCCCTGCCCAGCTGGCTGCTGCCCCACACTCTCCCCTTCCCTCAGGACTATGGCCTGGATGTCACTGCCTTCTGCAGGATGGTCAGTGGATGCCCCCGGCGGGTGCTGGACCTTGCTGCCTGTTGCTGTCGGGTGAGTCCTCCCTGTTCCTCATGAGTAACTCACGAGTGACACAGCAACTGGCTGTGAGCTGCGTGGGTGTTGTACCTCTGACAGACATCCTCTGAAGCGAGGTGTTCTGTGACAGCTTCTGATAGTGTTGCTGGGACTGCTCTGTGCCCAGGTTGGAGCGAGGGTTGGTGCAGCTCTGCCAGGAATGAGCAGCATCAGGGTGGCATAGTGGGGTGACCTGGACTAAGAGGTGCCCCCACCATGTTGCTGGGTTTTCTCTTGTAAGGAATGCATCTTGACCTTCGAAAGGAAAAGGAATGAATCCCAGCTTTGGGAACACCCAGTGGTGCTGGGAGGACTGGGGAGGAGACAACTCCCCCTGCTCCCTCTAGCTTTTCCCTTGATCCTGTTCTGCTCAGGCTGCCTTTGGGCTGAGCAGTTCTCACACCCCACTGGTGTCAGGAGATGTCAGGCCAGCTTTCAGTGTGTGATGCCAGAAAGCTCTTTGTGCACATGCACAAAGTCTGGGCAGTTCTGGCACTGGGTGAGTGCTGTTTGGCCATGGGGGACCTGGGAGGGCTGCTGCACTGTACCCACCTGTCCGGGATGTCCTCTTCAGTTCTTTCTTCTCATTCCAGGTGGAAGCTATTAAGAGGCCATATTTCTCCGATATCCTGGATGAGCTGGAAGATGTTGCAGAGAGCCTGGAGCCCAGGAGGGACAATCCACTTTTGAGTTGAGCTGTGGGCCCCCTGCGAAGCCCAATGGGTAGACTGTAAATGGAAGGTCAGAAGTGAAGAAAGAAGGTGGAGAACAGAACTAAGTGACCCAATGGAGAGGAGACTTAATCAAGGTCTTATCTGAGGCTTTTAACAGATGTAATTCAGACAGCAAACAGCCTTTTTTTTTTTTTTTTTTTTTTTTTTTTTTTTTTTTTTTTCTAGCTTGATAAAAGTAAATGATCCTGGAGGGCAGGTCAGGGACCTGGATTCCCTTTGAGGTTGCTTTCCAAATCCCCTACAGAAATGCAGCCCTCTTGCTTCCCCATGCTCTCCGGGCTTCAGGCCTTCCCCTTCCATGTCTCTTCTGTCCTTGGGGAACCTCTGTGGGGACTGGGATCCCTTTGGAGCAAAGCTGTGGGCTTTGGGGCACGTAGAGAGCCTTGGAGTTGCCTTACACTTCAACGCCTTAAAACCCTCCTTGGGTGGCCTTGCAGGGATGCCTGCATTGTGTAGTGATGCTGGTGGGATCCCCTGACGTGTGCATAGGGCACACCAGCATCTTGTGAGGTTTTGGGGAGGTGTGGGGGAGGTGTGCCTCACCAAGGTGTGAGCCAACCTACCAATATCTCCTCTTAGAACTGGTGCTGTGCTCTGTTCTAGTGCTGCAGCTATCTGGATTTCTTCCCACAGCCCTCTGTCAGGGTCTGGAGGTGGGAGAGATGCACCTCTCATCCTCCCACAGGTACTTGTCTCCAGTTCAGTTGGTTGCCAGGCCTCATTGGGAGGGATGTGTTCTACTTAGGACCAAAGTATCCATGTTTGTCGGTAGGTGTGACAGCTGTATGGTGGTGGAGATGTGTATCTCTTCTTGTAGACTGTAACCTCTTGGAGTAGGGACCCTTTGTGCACCAAAAAGCATTTGTAGATTATATAATGAGGTGTGCAAATAGCATTGTAGACCTATGTGTGGACCTCATCTCGAGCTCTTGGGCAGAATTTGGGGTCACATGTGACCCAGTGCCTCTGCGCCCTGGCACCCACATAAAGGAGCAGTGGTAGTGTGTTGAGACAGAAGTTGTGGTGGAGTGCAGTGTTTTCAGCAGATTCCTGATCATAAGGAACATGAAACGCGCTGAATGGTACCAGGATCATCGGCTCAGCCACTTGTCCAGAACCCTCTATCCCTGGAGCTACCACTGTGCTTCTCTGTGCTATGACAGTTGCGCGCAGGAAACCTGCTCAGCAGAGACACACACCAGCAAACAGCTTCCTGCTGGGAAATGCTGCCAGTGGGAGGAGTAAAGCCTTGGGAAGCAGGAGACCAAGAAGGATGGAAGCTTTTTAACCTGATGGAAGGCAGAGTGCCTGCTTTTCAATTTGGAGTGAAATGGACCGCAAAGGCAGTGGAAACAGCACTGATATACCTTGTGTCTTCAGGGGTAGCCAGCCACCACCAGCACTGCAGCAGCTGGTCCCTCACTGCTGTGGGCTTGCCCCAGACCACCAGCACTGTCCCCAGCACTTGGACATGGTGTGAGGATCATTGCGAACTGGGAACCATCCCTCATGGGCCATCAAGGTCTGCAGGCTGCCCTGGAGGCAGAGGGCAGCAGTTGGATGCAGCTGGTCTGGGTTATGCAGCTCACAGCAGGGAATGACTTTCTGTCGGCTGGCATCTGTATGGCTGTGAGACCGCATCTGCTTGGCATCCTGAAGGCAGCCATAGGTGGATGCAGAGCTGCATTTCTGCTGGGCTTTCTGCCTGCCCCATCCACTCTCTTGGAAGAGATATCCAGACCCATGCTGAGTCTCAGGTGACAAAGGAGATCTTTGCTAGAAGGACCTGTTGTGCTTCTGCTGCCTGGCTCCATGGCCATTTCATCCTGTGCAGAGTGCTGCTGCTGAAGCACAGCACCATCTTCATGCTCTGTCAGTACAGCTAGCAGGATGAAACCTTGGTGAAGACAGGGCACCGTTCGCTGTGAGAAAGTGGTGCTTTGTCTATTATAAATATTATCAGGTATGACTTACATTTCTGTCTTGGAAAATGCAGTGTTCTTTGTATCTACTTAGAACTGTGGTCTGCTTCGTCCTTACAGTTTGTCTGGGGCAGCCTTCGAAAATGCTCATTGGAAATATGCTTTTTCCTTTCATTTTTTGTGAGACACCTTTTACTGCTCCTAAACTACTCACCGTTTCAAGTCTGAATGTCTCTTAGGAGTTTTACCTGTGCAGGTAATTGTTATAGCAACACTCCATTCAGAACCGAACCGGAAAGTTAATGATAAATTGAGACATCAGAAACAGATGTGACATCTGTTTCTGTAAGGCTGCAATGAAATCAGGAGAAAGTATTATAACGTGCTGTATATATGATTATTACATATACCATGATGTTATATACTAAATGTTATTACTGTATATATATTTATGATAATAATTTGAAGTGTTACAAGCTATGAAAATACCTTATCAATCAAACCTTAGAATAATGAATCTAAAAAATAAAAACATACATTACAACATGTATATATGTACATTGTATATTATCTGTAGCATTTTAAGTACATTTGCTAAACAAACTCCTTTATTTACTACATACATGAAGTAAGAGCGGCACTCAGTAATTCGTTAGTTCCTTTCCAAAGGGATTTTACTGTAGTGCAGCCCAGGGCAGTAGCTGAGTCACCATCTATGGAGACAGCTAAAAACCACAGACACGGTGCTTAGGAACATGGTTTAGTGGTAGATTTGGCAGCGCTGTGTAGGCTGGACTTCATGATCTTCAGTTGTAACACGGTCGAAGAGCAATAATGACAGCAGAGCAGCAGGTTCCCAGGCTGCAGAAAATGAGGATTTGCTCATATACAACAGCTGTGGACGCAGGAATGGACGGCAGGACGGAACGGCAGGGACGGCAGGAACAGCAGGCAGAACAGGCAGGGACGGCAGGAACAGCAGGCAGAACAGGCAGGGACGGCAGGCAGGGATGGCAGGGATGGCAGGACGGCTGCGCTCAGCCGCGCGCCCTGATGGACTCGCTCCGGGAAGTGCAATGGAGGACTGAAAGAAGGGTATTGCTAAGAAGTCACTCTCTGATTGGTTAGAATCTCTGCCACCTCGGAAGAAGAACCCCTACCACCGGCTGTAGGGGAGCAGTGAGAGCTTCTCTGATTGGTCATCGCTTTCCGCGCCTTTCAGCAACCCTCCTGCCGAGTGGCTGCCTCCTCTGGTGCGGCGGAGCGGCGGTAGCCATGGCAACGGCGGGGACCAGAGAGGTGGGAGCTCGTGGGGCGGCTCAGGGTGGCGGTGGTCGCGCCCCCGTCTGCAGTGGGCAGGCAGCGCCGCCCTGTGCTGTGTTACGGTGTTGTGTTACGGTGTTACTGTGTTGTGTTACGGTGGCGGCCGTCGTGCGGCCCGCAGGCCGCGGTGAAGGGCTTGAGGTGACGGGCAGTAAGGCCTCGCCAGCGGTTCGGGACCTTCCCGTGTCCCCGGGGTCGGACTGAGGCGGATCTGCTGAGGCCGGAGAGGCCCGGAGCTGGGGACGGCTGCGGCCCCGCTGGCGGTTCGGACGCGTCCTGTGCCTGAGTGCGGGCATGGGAGCGGCCTGCTCGGCGGGGCGGGGCTGTGACAGCGATGGCTGTGCCGGCTGGACTGGAGGTGCCACACACCCATCCCTGTAGTGCTGGGGCTCCCCGTTCCTCGACTCGGGGCTGGGCGTTGGCCTTGGCAGTGGCCGTGCTCACAGCTCCTCTCCTTTTGTTCTAGCCCGACAGCTGTGAAACCGGGATCTGCCTGTGGTGAGTGTGGCCCTGTTCTGAAATAACCACCGTGCGTCTGCTTTACCCTCTTGTCCCCAGCCATGCTCAGGTCTCCTATTCTCGGCTGTCCACAGTTGCCCCTTCCTCCTTTCTGTCCCTTATTCTTCTCGGGACTGTTCAGGTCAGTGGGTTCCCAACTGCGTATCTGGGCACCCACATTCCCAGCTGTCTTCTTTCTCCCTCAGATTCCACTCTCTCTATCTGTCCCCATGTCCCTTGTCCTCTCCTTACTGCCGTTCCCTAGTTTAGCTCTGTCTCTGCAGGACAGACCTGGATGTAGTGGCTGTGGAGCGACTTCAGGCAGCCCCAACCCTGCAGGATCGACGTGTGTAAGTGGGGGGACAGGGCTGTCTGTAGGGATCTGGGACACCTAGGACACTCCAGAGCACCCTGGGCTACCCTGAGTCACTTGAGACACCCAGGAGAAAAAACACCTGGGGGCTCAGCCACCAGAACAAGAACAGGGCACCCTGGAGACACTGTAGAGCCATTCGGGAGCACCTGGGACCCTGTAAGACTCGCTGGGAACACACTAGGACATTGTGGGGATTCCATACACTTGTGGGACAACCCTGAACATACTCTAGGCATGCATGGGACACCTGAAGAATGCCTTTGGGAATCCCTAAAAAAAAAAACAGGCCCGAGACCACTAAGACAACTCTGGTACCTCACCTCAGGATAGCCAGGGATGTCACTTGGTTAACTCCATTCACTGTTATATTCCTGTAGTCTTCCTCTCATCCATGTGGTATTCTGGTTCTCTGTCAGTCCCAGTGTCTCATTCAAGACAACTTAGAACCCAGTCCTGGGTGAATATGTCCCTTCCTAAGATGGTCCTGTATCTCTCACCAGTGCTGTTCTCCCTCTCAGCCCTCTAAGTGTCCATGTTTTCCCCATAAGCTGTTACCACTGTATCCTACCTCTCAGTGTTTCAGTGTATCTCTGTTACTCTCCTTGAAAGTGCCCACATTGCATCTCTGAACGATGTTCTGGTCCCTTTTGGTTTCCCTGCTGTGTTGTCCCTGGTTGTCCCTTCCATGTCCATTTTCCCCGTGGTGTCCCTGTCGGGCCCTCTAATGGTATGCTTGTTCTTCCAGTGTACTGGCTGAGGTCCTGCCAGGTCCCCCTGTCCTTCTGGATGCCTATGAGGCAGCTGTGGAACTGGGCCAGGAGTTAGAGCTGTCCCCAGTGCCACTCTCTGCCCTGCTGGCCATTGTGCGCTGTGCCATCTCCATGTGCACCCGTGAGTGCAGAGCCAGGAGGGGGTGGCAGGGGACACAGAACTGCAAAGGTCTCACCACTGACTGCCCCAACCCCAGAGACACCCCTGCCTGATGTGGAGGAGTGCTATGCCTACTTCAGCGAGCTGCTGCTGTGCCATGCTGTGCACGTGAGTCTTCACCCCTCATACACTTATTGGCCCCTAGGTGCTCCTTGCACCCCTGCATGCTCAGTGGTACCAGTGTGCTCCCTGTGCACTCCCCAGCATCCTCACAGCAACCTAAATATGTTTCATGGAGTTATTAAGTTATTGACACTGGCACACTCCATCTGTGCTTACTGAAGCCTGCATGGTCTTCACATCTTGTAGGGTTTCCTGTGCTCCTTGCGTACTTTCCATATACTTACTTATGTCCCCAGCATTCCTGGTATTTCTGTTGGTGCCTTCATGTTCTACAAACTTTTGCCTTGTACTTGATTGAGCCAGCACGCTCTTGCACACTTCCTGCAGCCTCACCAGAACCTGCATGTTCCTTGTGCTCTATACCCTCAGACTCCTGACACCCTCCCCTTCTTTCCCACACCCTCTGCATGCTTCTCAGCCACTGACTTTCTCTTGCCTGCTGCTACCATGGTGCCATCGCTGTAGCATCCTCCAGTCAGTGTGGCTGTATTTGGGCTGACCCAGGTTGCCTGCATCGCAGATCACCTCTTTGGAACTGTCCTTCGGCATGCCAAGCTTTATGCCTATGTCCTTACACCTCAGGTGAGCTCAACACTGTTGAAAGTAAATGGGCAATGGAGGTGAGGTCTGCCCTGATTCTGCTGCCTGTCTTCTGTCCCTGTGCCCAGGCTTGCCTTGATTTGACCCTGGTTTATGTGGATAGCCCCGAACATGGCCCAGAGGGAGAGGTGCCTACCACTCTCCCCGAGGAAGAAGGAGAGACTGGGAATCCCGACACAGGTGGTATCCCCCTGGCTGAGGGTTTATGAGAGATTTTAAGTATAGGGAAGTACAGGGTAATGAAAGGGACCGTAGAGTAAGTGGAGGAGTACCCTCATATCTGGGATATACCCTAGGGTCTCAGGAGGCTGGAAGATCATGGTCAGGGCATTGGGTTCCTGGGGGCACACAGTGGTCTGGTGGGATTAAAGGGGCACCTTGTGGTTATGATTACAGTGAGGGCCTTGTGAAGCACCACAGCATGCAGAAGGATCAAAGGGAGTCCTTAGGGTTGTGAGGTTCTGGGTGAAATCTGGAAGGCAGACCTAGACCATGGGTGGCCTTGGGAACTCCCAAGAGCAGCCTATACATTGCTTCATTCCCATGGTTCTTCTGTGGCTTTTTTTGTCCATCAGCAGCTTTGTCTTGAACCCTGTCTTCTCCATGTCTTGCTGTGTTCCTGGTGACACATGTCCCTTGTGTTCCTAGTCTCTGCTGTGCCCTGTGCCAGGTTCTTAATCTGTCCCTCCTGCCCTGTGCTCCCAAGCACTTCCTTGCCACTGGTATCAAGCTGTAGCTTCTGTCACGCTCTGTGCCTTGTTTGCATGTACTCCCAGCTTTAGTGTCTGACCTCTGCTCACTCATATCCCCTCCATCTTCCCACGTCCCCTGTGGCCCCATACCTAATGCCGCTGTATGTCTGTTCCTAGAGCCTCTGTTCCAGGAGGCAGCAGTACCTGAGCTAGTGCAGATTCCTGCAGAGGTGTATTTGAGTAAAGAGGATGTCTCTGGGTCCCTCCCAGCCTCTCCTAGGAGCAAGAAACACCTTAGAAGACCTCAGGGATCCGGCCAAGGAAATAAAAGACGTTAGGCTGTGCCAGTATCTCTGTAGTCTCTGGAACCCACTGTTTGTGCATTGCTTATTTGATGTGTTTTTGTGTTGTTGCACAAACAGAAATGTCTGCAGAACTGGCACGAAGAACTACACACATCAGTATAGGTTAGGGGATGACCTGCTGGAGAGGAGCTCTGCAGCAAAGGACGTGGGTGTTCTGGTGCCCAGCAGGTGATCATGAGTCAGCATTATGTGTTGGTGACCAAGAAAGGTTACAGTAGAGAGGCTGATAGCCCATGTAACTCTGTAGGGTCCCATAGCACCATAGAGCCCTATAGTGCCCCATGGAGACCCATAACATACCCCGAGAAACCAGACCAAGTCAGAGGGGATGCTGCAGCAAAAAGCATTTAATCCTACCCATAGCTGTGGGGATGAGGGAAATGTATAGGTCCCACGGATTACACTATACTGGAGATGGGGGAAACCAGAACTTGCAGGGCAGGATCTGGGGCTGGAGGACCAAAGGCCTTCGTGTGTGACTCCACCATCAAGATGAAGGGTGGATGTTATGGGGCTGGAGGAGCTGCCCCATAGTGCAGAAATGGAATCTGCGGATCTGGATCCTTCTTGAGACCCACTGATAGATTCCAAGGGTTGAATGATGGATTTTGGAGACTTGGTAACGGATTTTGGTGGTCCTCATCCTCAACCATTTTCCAGTTGTCCTCAGAAACCCCCAATACCTCCCCAAAATTCTCCCCCTCACCCTCTTCGTCCTCCTCTCCCTCCTCGTGCTGTGGCCATGCCACAGGACCACCACCTCCAGACTTCGGTGGCCACTGTGACAACCTATAGAGCCCACCCTGACTTTTTGGGGGCTGTGGAATGTACTCTGAACACTGAGAACCCCCCAGACTTGGCCCACACGTTGCGCTGTAGCTGAGCTTCAGGTGACCACCTCCCGGAAAACACACAACGTTGCGTTGTTGTCTGCCTGTGGCCTGCACCGGTAATTCGCACACCCCTAAGCGGTGGTCATTCCACCCGTTATCCTGATCCCACACCTCCACCTTCATCTTCTGGTGCGGGTGTAGTATCACCCACCCCAAATCAAACCGTGCACCCCACTTGGGCTGATTGTTGTTCCACACTGTTGCTGTCCGTACACGGTGACCATTGAAGTACAATAGCACATATGCATCAGTTGCAGTGAAAATGTCACCGCGCCACCCGCTGCCCTCCAACACTGTCACTGTCACCTGCGCCATCCCGCGGTGTTTGGAACAGCAGTCGGCACTGACCACCTTGTTAGCTGCACACCCGCACTGGCACAACCCAACCGTACCATGACCGGCACACTGCTGGCTGCAGTTCGCCCTCAGCGCTCTCCATGCGATGTAGTGACCAATGGCCGCCTTCAGTGCTGCCCGGCGCGGATCCTGGCGGGGCAGCACGGTGTGCAGGGGCCTGACGTTAGAGGCGACCAACCCAGGCAGGCGCTGCAGGGAGCTCAACCACTTGGCGTAGTTCTCCGGTGCACCGTAGAGGAGGTCGCCATGTTGCTCACCACCTTCCACCTCCACCATCCTCTCATTGAAGAGTTGATTGAAGGCACTGTGGGCGCTATTGCTTGATCTGGCTTTGCGGCATGCGCTGGACATGGCGCTGAGCGTGACTGACTTCACGTTGGCGGTCATTTCTGCACCCAAACAATCAGCCACTTCTTGGGTGCCGGCGCCCATCATGGCGGCGCGGCACAGACGGATGGCGGTGATGGAGCGGAGGAGTCCGCCCAGCTGGGCTGAGTGGATGTAGTGGGTGCCGTACGCAGCCAAAAGATCAGCATAATCTGGGGCAGTGGTGGGGGTGAAGTGGGGTGGGAGGGATCGAACAGCGTGGAGGAAGTGGGGTGATAGTCTGGGTTTGTGTGAAGCTGCGATCCTGTGGGGGGGGGAGAGAGAGAAAAAGTCATCGGGGCTCTACAGAGCCTTTGGGGTTAATGGGGATTTACGGGGCAGTTATGGGGTGATTGAAGTGTCTATGGGATAATTGGTGTCTGTGGCCTCTATAGTGTCTATGGGGGTGATTGAGGGGTCTATGGGGTGTTGGAGGAAAGCTGTGGAGTGACTGGACATGGTGGATTTTATGGGGTCTGTGGAGTGACTATGGGGTTCTGGAGGAGGGTCTATGAGGAGCCTATGGGGTGTTTGAGCCATGTGTGGTGTGACTGGGATCTATGGAGTGTCTATGGAGGTCATTTCTGCATCCCAAAAATCAGCCACTTCTTGGGTGTCAGTGCGGTGTGGCAAAGTGGATGGTGATGATGAAATGTAAGACACTCTGTAGATGGGGTAATTGAAGGGGTCTGTGGGGGAATTCTATAGGATTCTGTGGAATGTCCCCGGGGTGTCTATGGGGCAGTCTGAGAGTCTCTGGGGAGGCTACCAGGGTTATTGGGCGGGTTCTGTGGGGTGTCTGTGAAGTACCAGTGGGGGGGTATGGACTGCCTATGTGATGATTACAAGAGTCTATGGAGTGATTGGGAGAGTCAGTGGGGGGGGGGGGGGGGTCTTGGGGTGCTGGAGGGGTCTGAGATGATTGTGTGGAATATGGGATTTTTTAGGGGAGTTTGGGGTGCTGTGCAGGTGTTGGAGGAGTGTGTGGGGGTCCGTGGGGTGGAGGTAGAGGGATGGAAGAGATAGAGGAGAAGGAGGAGAGATAGAGAACATGGAGGAGGGGGTAGAGAGGGAAATGATGATGAGGGAGATGGGGAAAAGACGGAGAACAAGAAAGACAAGGGGGAGACGGAGGAGAGGGAACAATGGTGGAGGTGATGGAGAAGAAGGAAGACATGGAGGATGAGGAGCTGGAGGAAAGGAGAAAGAAGAGAGATGGAGATGGAGGAGAAAGAAGGACAAGGGGGAGATGGAGGAGAAATGGAAGACAAGGAGCATGGGGAGGACATGGTGGAGAGAGAGGAGAAGGAGGAGAACTGGAAGAGAAATGGAAGAGCAGGGGAAGATGGAGGAGGAGAGGAGATGGAGAAGCAGGGAGAAGGGATCAGGGAGCTGAATACCTACCAGTAATGCACGCAGCGCAGCTCAGTGCTGGCGTATGAGTAGCGGTCCTCCTGTTCCTTCTGCATCCCGAATTCTGCCACCCGTGAGTGGGACCCAGCCATGGCCAGGGTGACCCCCGCCCCCGGGCTGAGGGCCGCCCCCAGCCCCACTTTCCAATTCTGCGCCATCTTCTCTGTCTGAGCCACCAGATTCTTCATGGATTGGCTGCCAGTGGCCAGCAAGGACCTCTGCTGGCACTTGCTCCCTGCTCGCCACTTGCTGATGCCAGTGTAGAGGAGGAGGGACCGTCCTTTGTGGAGAGGGTCCACGCAGACAGTGCAGTGCCTGCTGCTGGGTTTGGTGATGGCCAACACTTGTCCCTCAGTGAGGGACATGGTGGTGACATCCAGACCTGAACCCAGAATGTTGGTGCCAGGGACGGGGGGAACGTGGCAGGATTTGCCGACGGCACGGTGGCAATGGGAGCAGATGGTGGGGAGATGGTTGAAGAGGAGGAGGATGGAGAAGGCAAGGCAGTGGGGGGTGGTCTTCATGGTGATCAGCTGCAGGGGAATGGAAATGTGGTGAGATCATGGGGGTGTGGGCATGGAGAGAGTGGGGGAGGTGAGGATACAGGGATATGGGAACACAGGGACTTGGGAATATGAGGCTATGGAGACAGGAACATAGGGACAGTGACATGGAGATGTGGACATGGGTCCATAGGAACACGGGGACATAGGGACATAGTGACAAAGGGTTGTGGGCAGATGGGTACATGGAGATGTGGGGAAACAGGGACATGGGACATCAGGATATAGGGCTATAGGGACATGGGGATACAGGGAGATGTGGACACTGGGATATAGGGACACAGAAACATAAGTATATGGGGACAAGGGGACGTAGGAACATGGGGACACTGGCACTCACCTGTCCTCCACGCTGTGTCCTGAGCTGTGGGGTGTGTTCCAACACCTCCTACCCCCACATCCCCACCCCCACCGTCACCCTTCACATGTCACCGCTCCACAAGTTGGGGGTGATACTTCCTGTCCCCTCTAAAAAAAAGTTATATGTGAGGTTCCCAGCAGCAATGAGTCACCCTGAGGGGGAGTGACATGCACATCACCTCCTAGCCATGGTGATACAGGATGTGGGTCACAGCATGGGGGGTGACAACGGGGCTGGTGCAAAGTGCATTTTTGGAGGGGGACAATTGGGACACTGTATGCAATGGGGACAATGGGGACACTGGAAGCATTGGGGATGGTGGGGGACATGGGGACACTGGGGACAATAGGGGCACTGGAGATTCTGAGGACATGGAGATGGCGCTGTAGTGACAAAGTTGGGGGCTGGCAACAGTTGCAAATGAAAGAACTGATGACAAATCACTTGATAACCAAACTGAGCCAGGGGATATTTGCAAGCTTTGGGTGAACAGGACAGAATCTGAGTGGTGAGGCCGGCTGTGGAAGCTGTGGCTGCTCTTTTTTATAAGTTGCTCAGCTGTTTTGTGTTGCTCTTGTAATCATTCCAAACCATCCTTGGCGTCGCTGCATGAATCTGTCCAATTGATACCGGCTTTCTTCATCATCTCAGATGCTGTGAGAAAAACGAAACAGCGTGACAACATCAATGTGATGATGATGTATTTCCTCACAGACGTTCCCCAGCACGTAGCACAGCTTTGCTGGGACTGGAGAAGTTCCCCTTCTGTTTTTTTGCTTTTCTTTTATTACTTTCTCTACTTCCCGTCTAACTTCGGTTTTCCTGTCAGGACAGAACGGGCGGACACGGGCCGAGCCGCAGCTCAGCGCCCACCCCAAGGAAATTCCTTCCGCAGACGCTGCTGCCACCAAGTGGCCAAACAGAGAAACGCAGCCCGTCTGTACCGAGCAGCGCGGAAGCAAAGACGCATGCGCGAAGGGAGACTGACGCATGCGTATTCCTACGCAACAGGAGGCGCATGCGCAACGATAAGCAACGAGAAGCGCATGCGTACTGCCGTTCCGGAAAGAGCGCATGCGCATTGACGTACCAGCTCCGGACTGACAGTACGCATGCGCCAGATTCCGCACATCAAGGCGCATGCGCGAGTTCCGAAACAAATTTACGCAAATACCAAATTCCGCACATAAATAGGAAAGCGCCGGTCCGGGAACGGCACTGCGCATGTGCGAGTTGACGAACATCGACGCATCAATGCGGAACGTCAGGAACGAGAAAAAGCGAGCGCCGGTAGCGCGGAAATTCGCGGACAGTAATACGCATGCGCCAGCATCGGAAAACAGCAATGCGCCTGCGCAAGATACGAAACAGCAATACGCATGTGCGAGTACCCGCACAGGAAATACGCATGCGCCAACTCCGGAACGACAATACACATGCGCGAATATCCGAAAATCAATGCGCATGCGCAGGGTCAGAAACGGCAATACGCATGTGCGACTCCAGAAAAACAGTACGCATGCGCCAAATCCGGAACGAAAATACGCACGCGCAAGATACAGACTAACAATGCGCATGCGCGCATTCAGGAAAAGCAGAACGCATGCGCAAAGTCATGAACGGCAGTACGCACGCGCCAGTTTTTCCGCCAATTCCGGAAAGGCAACACGCATGCGCAAGTTCCGCAGACTCAGTACGCTTGCGCCGATTCAAGAACAGCAATACGCATGCGTCAGTTATCGCGCCAATTCCGGAACGGAACTGCGCATGCTCGACATTCAGAGACGTACTACGCATGCGGCAGTTTTTGCGCCAATGCTGGGACTGTAATACTCATGCGCGAGATGCGGAGACGTACTACGCATGCTCCCATTCAGGAACGGCAACACGCATGCGCCAACATGTAAACGGAAATACGCACGCGCAAGTTCCGAAACAACAGAACGCATGCGCCAATTCGGGAACGAGAAAGCGCATGCGCAACATCCGGAGCGGTACTACGCTTGCGCCAATTTCGGAAGGGCAATACACATGCGCGAGGTTCGAAACGGCAGAACGCATGCGCCAATTCCGGAACCGTAATACGCATGCGCTAGTTACGGACCATCAGTACGCTTGCAGCAATTCAGGAACGGCAATACGCATGCACAAGTTGCGGAGCCGCACTACTACTGCGAACATTCCGGAACGGCAATACGCAATGCGCCAATTTTAATTCGTAAGCGGAAGTGTCAGAACGGCACAATTTATGCGCCCGCATTCTCGCTGTTTTTCCTTCTGCGTCCGTAACCGCGCGGATGTCCGCGGCCTTACGCAAGGATACTACTTTGACACAACTGGCGTAGAAAGTGCCGCATGCGTAGTGCGGCTCCCAAACTCGCGCATGCGTTTTCTCGTTCCAAATTGGCGCATGCGTAGTGTCATTCCTAAATCGCCGCATGCGTATTTTCGTTCTAGAACTAGCGCGTGCGTAATGCGCCTTCGGAACTCGCGCATGCGTATTCTCGTTAGTGAACCGGCGCCTGCGTAGTGCAGCTCAGGGACTCACGCATGCGCATTGTCGTTCCCAAATTAAACCCTATGGGCCCCATTAAAACCTATGGGCCTCATTAAACCCTATGGACTCCATTATAGCGCCGCCTTGTGGCTGTTAATGATATTGCAGCCCCCATTATACCCTATGGGCCCCATTAAACCCTATGGGCTCTATTATAGCGCCACCTTGTGGCCGCTGAGGGTATTACAGACCCCATTAATCCCTATGAGCCCCATTAAACCCTATGGGCCCCATTAAACCCTAGAGGCCCCATTATACTCTATGGGGTCCCATTATTCCCTATGGGGTCCCATATAGCTTATGATAGAGCGCCACCTTGTGGCCATTGTAGGTATTGCAGGCCCCCATTAAACCCTAAGGGCTCCATTAAACCCTATGGGCCCCATTAAACCCTATGGGCCCCATTATACCCTATGGGCCCCATTAACCCTATAGGATCCCATATAGCTTATGTTAGAGCGCCACCTTGTGGCCATTGTAGGTATTGCAGGCCCCATTAAACCCTATGGGCCCCATTAAACCCTATGGGCCCCATTAAACCCTATGGGCCCCATTATACCCTATGGGGTCCCATATAGCTTATGTTAGAACGCCACCTGGTGGCCGCTATAGGTATTGCAGGCCCCATTAATCCCTATGGGCCCCATTAAAACCTATGGGCCCCATTAAACCCTATGGGCTCCATTATAGCGCCGCCTTGTGGCTGTTAATGGTATTGCAGCCCCCATTATACCCTATGGGCCCCATTAAACACTATGGGCTCCATTATAGCGCCACCTTGTGGCCGCTGAGGGTATTGCAGGTCCCCATTAAACCCTATGGCCGCGATTAAACCCTATGGGCTCCATTATAGCGCCGCCTTGTGGCTGTTAATGGTATTGCAGGCCCCAATTATACCCTATGGGCCCCATTAAACCCTATGGGCTCCATGAAACCCTACGGGGTCCCATATAGCTTATGTTAGAGCGCCACCTGGTGGCCGCCCCTTTGGACTCCAGCCTACCGGGGGTGTGGCTTCATGGCTCATTAGCATATGGGGCTCCGCCCCTTTAGACTGGAGACTGCAGACCCCATTAAACCCTATGGGCCCCATTAAACCCTATGGGCCCCATTAAACCCTATGGGCTCCATTATAGCGCCACCTTGTGGCTATTGAGAGTATTACAGGCCCCCATTAAACCCTATGGGCCCCATTAAACCCTATGGGCCTCATTAAACCCTATGGGCTCCATTATAGCGCCGCCTTGTGGCTGTTAATGGTATTGCAGGCCCCCATTATACCCTATGGGCCCCATTATACCCTATGGGCCCCATTAACCCTATAGGATCCCATATAGCTTATGTTAGAGCGCCACCTTGTGGCCATTGTAGGTATTGCAGGCCCCATTAAACCCTATGGGCCCCATTAAACCCTATGGGCCCCATTAAACCCTATGGGCCCCATTATACCCTATGGGGTCCCATATAGCTTATGTTAGAACGCCACCTGGTGGCCGCTATAGGTATTGCAGGCCCCATTAATCCCTATGGGCCCCATTAAAACCTATGGGCCCCATTAAACCCTATGGGCTCCATTATAGCGCCGCCTTGTGGCTGTTAATGGTATTGCAGCCCCCATTATACCCTATGGGCCCCATTAAACTTTATGGACCCCATTAAACCCTATGGGCTCCGTTATAGCTCCGCCTTGTGGCTGTTAATGGTATTGCAGCCCCCATTATACCCTATGGGCCCCATTAAACCCTATGGGCTCTATTATATCCTATGGGCCCCATTAAACCCTATGGGCTCTATTATAGCGCCACCTTGTGGCCGCTGAGGGTATTGCAGCTCCCATTAAACCCTATGGTCCCGATTAAACCCTATGGGCTCCATTATAGCGCCGCCTTGTGGCTGTTAATGGCATTGCAGGCCCCCATTATACCCTATGGGCCCCATTAAACCCTATGGGCCCCATTATATCCTATGGGCCCCATTAAACCCTATGGGCTCTATTATAGCGCCACCTTGTGGCCGCTGAGGGTATTGCAGGTCCCCATTAAACCCTATGGCCGCGATTAAACCCTATGGGCTCCATTATAGCGCCGCCTTGTGGCTGTTAATGGTATTGCAGGCCCCAATTATACCCTATGGGCCCCATTAAACCCTATGGGCTCCATGAAACCCTACGGGGTCCCATATAGCTTATGTTAGAGCGCCACCTGGTGGCCGCCCCTTTGGACTCCAGCCTACCGGGGGTGTGGCTTCATGGCTCATTAGCATATGGGGCTCCGCCCCTTTAGACTGGAGACTGCAGACCCCATTAAATCCTATGGGCCCCATTAAACCCTATGGGCCCCATTAAACCCTATGGGCTCCATTATAGCGCCACCTTGTGGCTATTGAGAGTATTACAGGCCCCCATTAAACCCTATGGGCCCCATTAAACCCTATGGGCCTCATTAAACCCTATGGGCTCCATTATAGCGCCGCCTTGTGGCTGTTAATGGTATTGCAGGCCCCCATTATACCCTATGGGCCCCATTATACCCTATGGGCCCCATTACACCCTATGAGCTCAGTTATAGCGCCGCCTTGTGGCCGCTGAGGGTATTGCAGCCCCCATTATACCCTATGGTCCCGATTAAACCCTATGGGCTCCATTATAGCGCCGCCTTGTGGCTGTTAATGGTATTGCAGGCCCCCATTATACCCTATGGGCCCCATTATACCCTATGGGCCCCATTATACCCTATGGGCCCCATTAAACCCTATGAGCTCCGTTATAGCGCCGCCTTGTGGCTGTTAATGATATTGCAGCCCCCATTATACCCTATGGGCCCCATTAAACCCTATGGGCTCTATTATAGCGCCACCTTGTGGCTGTTAATGGTATTGCAGCTCCCATTAAACCCTATGGTCCCGATTAAACCCTATGGGCTCCATTATAGCGCCGCCTTGTGGCTGTTAATGGTATTGCAGGCCCCAATTATACCCTATGGGCCCCATTAAACCCTATGGGCCCCATTATATCCTATGGGCCCCATTAAACCCTATGGGCTCTATTATAGCGCCACCTTGTGGCCGCTGAGGGTATTGCAGGTCCCCATTAAACCCTATGGCCGCGATTAAACCCTATGGGCTCCATTATAGCGCCGCCTTGTGGCTGTTAATGGTATTGCAGGCCCCAATTATACCCTATGGGCCCCATTAAACCCTATGGGCTCCATGAAACCCTACGGGGTCCCATATAGCTTATGTTAGAGCGCCACCTGGTGGCCGCCCCTTTGGACTCCAGCCTACCGGGGGTGTGGCTTCATGGCTCATTAGCATATGGGGCTCCGCCCCTTTAGACTGGAGACTGCAGACCCCATTAAATCCTATGGGCCCCATTAAACCCTATGGGCCCCATTAAACCCTATGGGCTCCATTATAGCGCCACCTTGTGGCTATTGAGAGTATTACAGGCCCCCATTAAACCCTATGGGCCCCATTAAACCCTATGGGCCTCATTAAACCCTATGGGCTCCATTATAGCGCCGCCTTGTGGCTGTTAATGGTATTGCAGGCCCCCATTATACCCTATGGGCCCCATTATACCCTATGGGCCCCATTACACCCTATGAGCTCAGTTATAGCGCCGCCTTGTGGCCGCTGAGGGTATTGCAGCCCCCATTATACCCTATGGTCCCGATTAAACCCTATGGGCTCCATTATAGCGCCGCCTTGTGGCTGTTAATGGTATTGCAGGCCCCCATTATACCCTATGGGCCCCATTATACCCTATGGGCCCCATTATACCCTATGGGCCCCATTAAACCCTATGAGCTCCGTTATAGCGCCGCCTTGTGGCTGTTAATGATATTGCAGCCCCCATTATACCCTATGGGCCCCATTAAACCCTATGGGCTCTATTATAGCGCCACCTTGTGGCTGTTAATGGTATTGCAGCTCCCATTAAACCCTATGGTCCCGATTAAACCCTATGGGCTCCATTATAGCGCCGCCTTGTGGCTGTTAATGGTATTGCAGGCCCCAATTATACCCTATGGGCCCCATTAAACCCTATGGGCTCTATTGCCAACAGAAAAGACTACAATGCTAATTAGTAAGACTCTATAGCTAATAAATGAGACTCCATTGCTAATAAATATAACTCCATTAAGACTTAAGAGTCCATTGCCATAAAATAAGAGTCCATTGCCAATAAGTAAGAGTGTATTGATTGTAAGGCTCCATTGCCCATAAATGAGACTCCATTGCCAATCGAAAAGATTAATTGAAATAAAACTATATTTTCGGAAATATATACTAATAAACTAATAAACTAACAACTAATAAAACTATATTGCCGGAAGGGACGCTACTGCGCATGTCCAAAATGGCGGCGGAGAAGCGCTACTGCGCGTGTCCAAAATGGCGTCCTCCAATTTTGGCGGGATATCCCACAATGCACCGCGGCGGAAGGGACGCTACGGCGCATGTCCAAAATGGCGGCGGAGAAGCGCTACTGCGCATGTCCAAAATGGCGTCCTCCAATTTTGGCGGGATATCCCACAATGCACCGCGGCGGAAGGGACGCTACTGCGCATGTCCAAAATGGCGGCGGAGAAACGCTACTGCGCATGTCCAAAATGGCGTCTTCCAATTTTGGCGGGATATCCCACAATGCACCGCGGCGGAAGGGACGCTACTGCGCATGTCCAAAATGGCGGCGGAGAAAGCGCTACTGCGCATGTCCAAAATGCCGACCTCCTCCTGCCGCGTTATATCCCACAATGCACCGCGGCAGAAGGGACGCTACTGCGCATGTCCAAAACGGCGGCGGAAAAGCGCTACTGCGCATGTCCAAAATGGCGGCGGAAAAGCGCTACTGCGCATGACCAAAATGGCGACCTCTTATTTTAGCGGCGTTCTCTCCCGCCTTTTGCGCGCCCCGCGGTTTCTCGTCCGTTCTCCCTCAGCCGAACCCCGCGGGAGCCGACAAGGAGCCTCCATCGGCGGAGCGGTTTGTGCGTGGGATCAGGGCAGCCCGTCAGCCGGACGGAGCCGTCCTACGCGGGGTAGAAGCGCAGCGATCGTCGCTGCCCCCGGCCGGGTGAGCTCCCGGGTCCGGTTGGTTCCGGCTGGGGTAGAAAAGCTGCCGGCAGTTCCTGCCCGGGGAACAACAGTCGGACCGTGGAACAGCGTTTGGACGCAGGGAAAAGTCCGGGAGCGTCGCAGCAGGAGCTGCAGGTTGTTGCCTCGTTGCTGTTCTCAGCCATGGCAACGATAACGGTGTGTTCGTGCTGCTGTTCCCATCTATTGCTTATGGCCAGGTACCGTGTATTGCAGTCAGTGCTATCAAAGCGCTTGAAAGAAGGCCTGCAGCTCTGACTCAGTGCAGTGTGAAGCCGGCAGTGTGTGTGACTATGAAATAGATGGTCGTCTATTGTTGGTTTACTTATGATATATAAAATTGCTGCTAATGTCCCCCTATAGCCCCCCATCATCCCATTGCCCCCTATAGCCCTCCATTGCTTAGGAGTGTGGGGGTGAGCCATGGAGTGGGGTGAGTGATCCCTTCCTTGTGGGGTGGGGTGAGTGTTCCCTTCCTTGTGGGGTGGGGTGAGTGTTCCCTTCCTTGTGGAGTGGGGTGAGTGATTCCTTCCTTGTGGGGTGGGGTGAGTGTTCCCTTCCTTGTGGGGTGAGTGATCCTTTCCTTATTTTAAGGCTGTGTTTTTCTCTTTTTAGTGGATCCTGACCCCATTTCAGGGCTGGCAGCGGCAGGAGCAGCATCTGTACCTGATTGCTTCCTTGGGAGTGTGGGCTGTTTGTCTCTGGAATGAGGTGAGTGATTCCTTTATTTTGGGGCTGGGAGCTCTGTTTTTCTCAGGGGGTTGTGACCATATTTAAGGGGTGCCACCTGCAAGGGACACATATCTCCTTGCAGACTGTTTTCTGTGGGGTGAGCCCCGCTCCTCGGGAAGGGGTGAGTGATTCCTGCCTTATTGCAGGGCTGTGATCTGCCCCTGTTGGGGCTCATAGCTGCATTGGAAGGCTGGCAGCCATGAGGGCAGTATCTCTCCTTGGGGACTGCTTCCTTTGGAGTGTGGGGTGAGCTCTGGGCCTTGGATTGGGGTGAGGGGTTCTTTATGTCAGGGCTGTGCTGCCCTCATTTCTGGGGCAGCCTGACCACATTGCAGTGTCAGCAGCTGTAAGGGTGGTGTTTCTCCCTGGAGTTTGCCTCCTGCGGGCTGTGGGTGAGTGTTTGTCTTTGGGATGGGGTGAATGTTTTCTGCTTTGTTTCAGGGCTGTGAGCTCTGCCATTTTTAGGTATCCCGACCACTGCAGTGCCTGCTTGTGCAAAAGGTGCTGCCCTGCACATGTGGGTAGTGCCTTCATTGCTGTATTGTGTCCAACAGGTGCCAGCAGAGCCCTGAGAGATGTGCAGCTCCTGATGAGAACAGCGAGGAACAGAAACCTGCATTGCCTGGAATGGCCCTGAACCAGCTTTGCTGACCAGTAACTCTCAGCCCAGCAGATAAGAGCAGCACACACTGACTGTGTTGGATCTGTTCCATACTGAGACCCAAGATAATGTTCCAGAGCTCATTTATGCACTTCAGTGCTTAATTCTTATTGCAGTGCCCTTCTTGCTGCCCCCAAATGCAGCCATTGCCTCTTGCCCCCCAAGTGCTGCCATCTCTCTCTGCCCCCCAAGTACAGCCTGTGTGTCGTGCCCCATAAGTGCCGCCATCACATTCTGCCCCCCAAGTTCGTTTCTGTTCCCCCATGGCTCCATTCAGTTCTTTATTGCTGCTGTTGCTCCTCCGTTGCAGTTCTGCGTTGTGTCCACAAGGCGGCGCTGTTGTAGCTCCCATTGCTGTTAATAGGGCTGCAATGCAAAGGGAGATTCAGACTGCTGCTATTAATGTCCTCTATGGTCACTATGGGGTTTAATGGGCGCTATGGGGTTTTATGGGATCATTTGGGGCCTTTATGGGGTCTCTATGGGGTTTAATGGGGCCTTTGGGGCCTTAGGGTGTCCGATGGGGTTTAATGTGGTCTTATGGGATCCCTATGGGGGTTTAATAAGGGCCTATGGGATGTTATGGGGTCCTTATGGGGCTTAATGGGATCTTCTGGGATATTTATGGGCCATGATGTGTGTGTGTGTGTGTGTGTATGTGTGTGTGTGTGTGCATATACCCCATAAGACCCCATAGGCCCCATTTGAACCCCATAGGACCCCATAGAGACCCCATAAGACCCCATAGGCCTCCATTAAACCCCATAGAGACCTGATGTGAGATGTGTGTCTGTGTGTGTCTGTGTGTGTCTGTGTGTGTCTGTGTGTGTCTGTGTGTGTCTGTGTGTGTCTGTGTGTGTCTGTGTGTGTCTGTGTGTGTCTGTGTGTGTCTGTGTGTGTCTGTGTGTGTCTGTGTGTGTCTGTATAATGGCCCTATATCCCATAGCTGGATGGCGTTTTGTCCCTATGCTGTTCCTGTTGTGTGTTGGTGCCTTTATGAGCCATCCCTGCCTTATACCCCATATCCATCCTGTTGTTCCTATTGCAGTGCTGATGCCTTTATTAACCATCCCTTATACCCCATATCCATCCTGTTGTTCCTATTGCAGTGCTGATGCCTTTATTAATCCTCCCTGCTTTCCATCCTCACATGCTGCAGGTTGGATTCCTCCACTGAGTCCAGATTGTTGCCGCTCCGCATCCATGTGTGTCAGCTCAGCATCTGTGTGCACAATGAAACACCAGTCACCGATTGGCTGCAGGATCATCCCATTGGCTGCTGGACCCCATTGTGCACCACTGACCCCACTGTGTGCTGTAGGATCATCCCATGGGCTGCTGGACCCCACTGTGTGGTGTAGGATCATCCCATGGGCTGCAGGACCCCATTGTGTGCTGTAGGATCATCCCATTGGGTGTAGGATCATCCCATGGGCTGCAGGACCCCATTGTGTGCTGTAGGATCATCCCATTGTGTGCTGTAGGATCATCCCATTGGCTGCTGGACCCCATTGTTTGCATTCTGCCACCAGGTGACCCGGCGATGTGAAGTTGTTCTCACTGTCTCATGACACCGTGGGAAATAACTTCAAGTTATGACTGGGGGCCTGAGGAAGAAGGCCAGGAGGTCCCAAGGGTCAGGCTGTGATCATTAGAATAGAAGTCTAAGAGGTCTCCCAGGGGCACAGGCGAATCCAAGGCTCTGCAAAACTAAGATCTCAACTAAGTGTGGGCAGCTTGGGGATAAATACCTTAGAAAATGGAATGGATTGGAGACCATCCAGCTTCTGCCTTGGGAGACTTAACACTTCCTAGGTTAAGCTAGCCTTGAATTGAACCAAAAGAAATAAAAAGTTCCTCAATCATCTGTTGTTCTGGGCTTTTCTGTTATGGTGTTTTCTAAGACTGCTTGTATTTCTTTTTGCTCTGTACGGAGATACTTGAGCCAGTGGTATGGGAATAAAAGCGACAGGATGGGTTTGGCAATTAAACACCTAAAAAGTTTCAATAAAGATCTACAAAAACGTGAGGATTCTCAGTAAAATATCTTTCATTCTGGAAAAGTCAAGGAAATCATGAAACCATAAGGAAGAAGAAAGAAGTTCTGTAACACACTGCGTGTGTGTACATCTGCGTGTGTGTACATCTGCGTGTGTGTACATCTGCGTGTGTGTACATCTGCGTGTGTGTACATCTGCGTGTGTGTACATCTGCGTGTGTGTACATCTGCGTGTGTGTACATCTGCGTGTATATCTGTGTGTGTGTATATCTGTGTATATCTGCGTGTGTGTGAGTCTGCGTGTGTATACATCTGCGTGTGTACATCTGCGTGTGTGTACATCTGCGTGTGTGTACATCTGCGTGTGTGTACATCTGCGTGTATATCTGTGTGTGTATATCTGTGTATATCTGTGTGTGTGTATATCTGCGTGTGTGTATATCTGCGTGTGTGTGTATATCTCTGTGTGTATGTCATTGTGTGTGTATATCTGTGTGTGAATGTCTGTGTGTGTGTATCTGTGTGCATATATCTGTGCGTGTATCTGCGTGAGTGTGTATCTGCGTGTGTATCTGCGTGAGTGTGTATCTGCGTGAGTGTGTATCTGCGTGAGTACGTATCTGCCTGAGTACGTATCTGCGTGAGTACGTATCTGCGTGTGTTTATATCTGCGTGTGTTTATATCTGCGTGAGTTTATATCTGCGTGAGTTTATATCTGCGTGTGCTTATATCTGCGTGTGCTTATATCTGCGTGTGTTTATATCTGCATGTATATCTGTGTGTGTGTATATCTGTGCGTGTATATATCTGTGTTTCTATATATCTGTGTGTGTATATCTGTGTTTGTATATATCTGTGTATGTATCTGTGTGTGCATGTCTCTGTGTGTGTATCTGTGTGTGTATATCTGTGTTTGTATCTGTGTCTATATATCTCTGTGTGTATTTCTGTGTTTGAATATATCTGTGTGTGTATGTCTGTGTGTGTATATCTGTGTTTGTATATCCGTGCCTGTATATATCTCTGTGTGTGTATATCTGTGTGTGTGTATATCTCTGTGTGTATATCTGTGTGTGTATATCTGTGTCTACATATATCTGTGAGTGTATATCTCTGTGTGTGTATATCTGTGGGTATATATCTGTGTCTGTATCTGTGTGTATATAACTGTGTGTTTATATCTGTGTTTGTATATATCTCTGTGTGTATCAGTGTGTGTATGTCTGTATGTGTATAAATCTGTGTGTGTATATCTGTGTCTGTATATATCTGTGTGTATATATCTTTGTGTGTATATCTGTGTGTGTATATCTGTGTTAATATATATCAGTGTGTGCATGTCTGTGTGTGTATATATCTGTCTGTATATATCTGTGTGTGTGTATATCTGTGTTTGTATATCTATGTATTTATCTCTGTGTGTATCTGTGTGTGTTTATCTGTGTGTCTGTATTTGTGTGTGTGTATATCTGTGTGTCTATATCTGTGTGTGTCTATATCTGTGTGTGTCTATATCTGTGTGTGTGTATATATGTGTGTGTGCATATATCTGTGTGTGTATCTGTGTTTGTATATCTGTGTTTGTATCAGTGTGTTTGTATCTGTGTGTGTATATCTGTGTGAGTATATTTGTGTTTATATCTGTGTGTGTATATAACTGTGTGTATATATCTGTGTATGTATTTCTGTGTGTGTGTATATCTGTGTGTGTGTGTATCTGTGTGTATGTCTGTGTGTATGTATATCTGTGTATGTATGTCTTTGGGTATATATCTGTGTGTGTGAATATCTGTGTTTCTGTCTGTGCCTGTATATCTGTGTGTGTATATCTGTGTTTGTATATATCTCTGTGTGTATCAGTGTGTGTATGTCTGTGTGTTTATATATGTGTGTCTATATATCTGTGTGTGTTTATCTGTGCCTGTATATTTTTGTGCCTGTATATATCTGTACCTGTATATATCTGTTTGTGTGTATATCTGTGTGTATATATCTGTGTGTGTGTATATCTGCGTGTGTATGTCTGTGTGTGTATATCTGTTTGTGTATATCTGTGTGTGTGTGTATATCTGTGTGTGTATATATCTGTTTGTGTGTATATCTCTTTGTGTATGTCTGTGTGTGATTATATCTGTGATTATATCTGTGTGTGTGTATATCTGTGTTTGTATCTGTGTGTATATATTTCTGTGTGTATATATGTGTTTTTATATATCTGTGTGAGTGTATATCTTTGCGTGTATATCTTTGTGTGTATCTGTGTGTGTGTACATCTGTTTGTGTATGTCTGTGTGTGTATGTCTGTGTGTGTATGTCTGTGTGTGTATGTCTGTGTGTGTGTATATCTGTGTGTGTATATCTGTGTGTGTATATCTGTGTGAGTATATCTGTGTGAGTATATTTGAGGTTGTATCTGTGTGTGTATATATCCGAGTTTGTACATATCTGTGTGTATATATCTGTGTGTGTATATCTGTGTCTGTATATATCTTTGTGTGTATATCTGTGTGTGTATATCTTTTTATATATGTGTTTGTATATATCTCTGTGTGTATTAGTGTGTATGTCTGTGTGTGTATATATATCTCTGTGTGTATATATCTGTGTCTGTATATTTGTGCCTGTATATATCTGTCTGTATTTCTGTGTGTGTGTATATCTGTGTGTGTATATCCATGATTGTATATATCTCTGTGTGTATCTGTGTGTGTATATCTTTGTGTGTCTATATCTGTGTGAGTATATCTGTGTGAGTATATTTGAGGTTGTATCTGTGTGTGTGTATGTGTGTGTGTATCTGTGTGTGTCTATATCTGTGAGTGTATATATCTGTGTGTGTATATCTGATAAGGAAAATGGTAAAATCCTCAGCCAATATGCTACTCATTTATCCCCTGTACAGCCCCGAACCATGACCCATGTAGGGGTGTTAGACTTTGTGAAATCATAAACAGTAGAGTAAGACAAAAATAGTGCTGACATTGTTATTTAGTAGTTAATAAGTTTGTGATCATGAGACAGATGGAATGGACTGGTCTAGCTTGGATAGCTCGGATGAAAGAAGACCATGAGACAGGTGGAATGGACTGGTCAAGACCGGATAGCTTAGATGAAAGAAGAATAACACGCGAAGCATGAAAACTGGCACGAACCAGATCCTAAGATGGGAAACAGCATCGAGAAGAAGAACTGATGATCTATTAATAATTAGTCTTAAGAATGGATAAATAAGTGATGTAATGTTTTTCTGATCATATAAATATAGGACCTTTGTATAGCTTGAATGTCATTCACTAGGAGTGACCCGAGCTCTGTATGTCTGTTGTACTGAGCTTGTTAATAAAATCAACACTAGAGTACCCACGAGTTTGAGTCTCTCCCTGGTGTCCCTGTCCGCAACAATATCTGTGTCAGTATATATATGTGTGTGTGTATATAATTGTGTGTATAAATCTGTGTGTGTGTATATCTGTGTGTGTCTGTATCTCTGTGTGTATATCTCTCTGTGTGTGTATATCTGTGTGTATACCTGTGTGTGTATGTCTGTGTGTGTATATATCTGTATGTGTACATATCTGTGTGTGTATATCTGTGTTTGTATCTGTGTGTATATATCTGTGTCTGTATATATCTGTGTGTATATATCTTTGTGTGTATATCTGTGTGTGTATATATCTGTGTGTATTAGTGTGTGTATGTCTGTGTATGTATATATCTGTGTGTGTATATATCTGTCTGTAAATATCTGTGTGTGTGTATATCTGTGTTTGTATATCAATGTTTGTATTTATCTCTGTGTGTATATTTCTGTGTCTATATCTGTGTGTGTGTATTTATGTGTGTGTGTATATCTGCATGTGTATATATCTGTGTGTCTATGTCTATGTGTGTATATCTGTGTGTGTATATCTGTGTGTGTATATCTCTGTGTGTATATCTGTGTTTGTATCTGTGTCTATATACCTCTGCGTGTATTTCTGTGTTTGAATATATCTTTGTGTGTATCAGTGTGTGTGTATGTCTTTGTGTGTATATATCTGTGTCTGTATATATCTGTGTGTGTATATCTGTGTGTGTAAATATCTGTATGTGTACATATCTGTGTGTGTATATCTGTGTTTGTATCGGTGTGTTTGTATCTGTGTGTGTATATCTGTGTGAGTATATTTGTGTTTATATCTGTGTGTGTATATAACAGTGTGTGTATATATCCGTGTATGTATTTCTGTGTGTGTGTATATCTGTGTGTGTGTGTATCTGTGTGTAAGTCTGTCTGTGTGTTTACCTGTGTATGTATGTCTTTGGGTATATATCTGTGTGCGTGAATATCTGTGTTTCTATCTGTGCGTGTATATCTGTGTGTGTATATATATGTGTGTGTGTATATCTGTGTGTGTATATCTATGTGTGTATATATCTGTGTGTGTATATCTGTGTGTGTATATCTGTGTGTATATCTGATTGTGTATATCTGTGTGCGTATATAACTGTGTGTGTATATCTGTGTGTGTTTATCTCTGTGTGTGTATATCTGTGTGTGTATATATCTGTGTGCGTATATATCAGTGTGCGTATATCTGTGTGCGTATATAACTGTGTGTGTATATCTGTGTGTGTTTATCTCTGTGTGTGTATATCTGTGTGTGTATATCTGTGTGTGTATATCTGTGTGTGTATATATCTGTGTGTATATATCTGTGTGTGTATATCTGTGTGTGTATATCTGTGTGTGTATATATCTGTGTGTGTATATATCTGTGTGTGTGTATATATCTGTGTGTGTATATCTGTGTGTGTATATCTGTGTGTGTATATCCGTGTGTGTATATATCTGTGTGTGTATATCCGTGTGTGTATATATCTGTGTGTGTATGTGTGTGTTTATATATCTGTTTTTATATATCTGTGTGTGTGTATATCTGTGTCTGTATATCTGTTTGTGTATATCTGTGAGTGTATATCTGTGTGAGTATATCTGTGTGTGTATATCTGTGTGTGTATATATCTGTTTTTGTATATCTATGTGTGTGTACATCTGTGTGTATATATCTGTGTCTGTATATCTGTGTGTGTATATATCTGTGTGTGTATATCTGAGTCTGTATATCTGTGTGTGTATATATCTGTGTGTGTATGCCTGTGTATGTCTGTGTGTGTGTATATCTGTGTGTGTGTATGTCTGTGTGTGTATATCTGTGTGTGTATATCTGTTTGTATCTATCTGTGTGTGTATATATCTGTGTGTGTATATATCTGTGTGTGTATATATCTGTGTGTGTATGTCTGTGTGTATATCTGTGTGTGTGTATATCTGTGCGTGTGTATATCTGTGCGCGTGTATATCTCTGTGCGTTTATATCTGTGTGTTTATATCTGTGTGTATCTTTGTGTATATCTGTGCATGTATATATCTGTCTGTGTGTATATCTGTGCGTGTATAGTTGTGTGTATATATCTGTGTGTGTATCTGTGTGTGTGTATAGTAATACACCACTCACACCGCATACTCATCCTGTTGTTCCTATTGCAGTGCTGATGCCTTTATTAATCCGCCCTGCACGTTGGATTCCTCCACTGATTCCAGATTGTCGCCGCTCCGCATCCATGTGTGTCAGCTCAGCATCTGTGTGCACAATGAAACACCAGTCACCGATTGGCTGCAGGATCATCTTATTGCCTGCAGGACCCCATTGTGTGCGGTAGGATCATCCCGTGCCTGAAGGACCCCATTGTGTGCGGTAGGATCATCTATCTCCATCATCATCACCTCCATCATAATAATAATGGCCAATTGCTAATTAATAATGCTCCGTCAAATACTAATTCCGCTTTAGAGCTAGTAAAGTTCCAGTGCTAATAATAAGACTCCATTCCCAATAAATAAGACTCCATTGCTAATTAGTATCCATTGCCAATAAATGAAACTCCATTGCTAATAAGTAAGAGTCTATTTCCAATAAATAAGAATCCACTGCTAATTAGACTCCTTAGCTAATTACTATGACACCATTACCAATAAATAAGACTCCACTGCCAATAAATAAGACTCCATTGCAAAGGAAGACTATATTGCTAATAAATAAGACTCCATTGCTAATAACTAAGACTGCATTGCTAATAACTAAGACTGCATTGACAATAATTAAGATTCACTTCCTAATAAATAAGTCTCCATTGGTAATAATGAGATTCCATTGTGAATAAGTAAGGCTCCACTGCCAATTAATGAATATCCATTGCCAAGAAATTGAACTCCATTGCCAATAAATAGAACTCCAAGGCCAATAAATAAGACTCCATTGCTAATTAATAAGACTCCATTGCCAACAATTTAGACTCGTTTGACAACAATTAAGACTCCATTCCTCATTAGACTCCGCTGCCAATAAATAAGACTGCATTGCTTATAATTAAGACTCCATTGCTGATAAATAAGAGTTCATTGCTAATATGTAAGTCTGCATTGCAAATAAATAAGATTCCATTCCTAATAAATAAGACTCGTTTGCTAATACATAAGACTCCATTGTTAATAATTAAGACTCATTTGCTAATAAATTAAGAGGCTATTGCCAATAAATAAGACTCCACTGCTAATAAATAAGACTCCACTGCTAATAAATAAGACTCCATTGCTAAGTAGAAAGACTCCATAGCTAATAAAGAAAACTCCATTGCCAATAAATAGACTTTATTGCCAAGAAATAAGACTCCATTGCCAATAATAATACTATATTGCCAATGAAAAAGACTACATTGTGAATAATTAAGACACCATTCCCAATAATTAAGACCCTATTACCAATTAATAAGACTCCATTGGCAATAAATAAGACTCCTTTGGTAATATATAAGACTCCATTGCTAATTAGACTCCATTGCTAATAAATAAGAATCCATTGCATATAAATAAGTCTCCATTGCCAATGAATAAGACTCCATTGCTAATAAAGAAGTATCCATTGCCTATAAATGAGACTCAATTACCAGTAAATAAGAGTCCATTGTTAATAAATAAGATTCCATTGCCAATACATAAGACTATATTGCTAATAAATAATACTCCATTGCTAATTATACTCCTTTGTTACTAAGATTCCATTGCTAATTAATAATGCTGCGTAGCTAATAATAAGACTCCACTGCCCATAAATATAACTCCATATTCAATAAATAAGACTCCATATCCAGTAAATAAGACAACATTTCTAATAAATAAGACTCCATAGCTCATAAATAAGACTCCTTTGCTAATTAGAATCCATTGCCCATAAATAACACTTCACTGCTAATAAATAAGACTCCACTGCCAATGTCCGAGACTCCATTGCTAATACGTAAGACTCCATAGCCAATAAATAAGACTCCATAGCCAATAAATAAGACTCCATTGCCAATAATTAAGACTCCATTGCCAATAATTAAGACTCCATTGCCAATAATTAAGACTCCATAGCCAATAATTAAGACTCCATTGCCAATAATTAAGACTCCATTGCCAATAATTAAGACTCCATTGCCTATAAATAAGACTCCATAGCCAATAGTTAAGACTCCATAGCCAATAAATAAGACTCCATTGCTAATTAGACTCTACTGTCAATAAATAAGACTCCATTGCTAATAATAATACTATATTGCCAATTAATAAGACTCCATTGATAATAAATAACATTCCATTCCTAATAATTAAGACACCATTGCCAATAATTAAGACTCCATTGCCAATTAATCGGACCCCATTGATAATACATAAGACTCCATTTCTAATAAATAAGACTCCACTGCCAATAAATAAGACTCTACTGCCAGTAACTAAGACTCCATTGACAATAAATAAAAGTCTGTTGCTAATTAATAAGACACCATTGCTAATAACTAAGACTCCATTGACAATAAGTAAGACTGCATTGACAATAAATAAGACTCCATTGCTAATTAGACTCCACTGCCAATTAATAAGACTCAATTGCTAATTTGCCTGCATTGGTAATAAATAAGACTCCTTTGCCAATAAAAAAGAATCTATTGCCATTAAATAAGACTCCTTTGCCAATAAATAAGACTCCATGGCTAATAAATAAGACTCCATTGCCAATAAATAAGACTCCATTGCTAATTAGACTCCATTGCTAATAATGCAGACTCCATTGCCAATCAATCAGCCTCCATCCATGTTACTCACTCAGTGCCTGCTTGTGTTCCCAGCCCTATTGCTGCAGGTAACAGCATTGTTCACAGTGTGGTACCTGCAGATGTGGGCAGCGCCTTCATTGCCGTGTCGTGTCCAACAGGTGCCAGCAGAGCCCCGAGAGATGCGCGGCTCCCGATGAGAACAGCGAGGAACAGAAACCTGCATTGCCTGGAACGCCTCGGAACTCAACTTTGCTGAGCGGGAATTGCCTGCCCTGCAGGTAAGAGCAGCACACACTGACTGTGTTGGATCTGTTCCTTAGTGGGACTTGAGCTCATGAGCCAGAGCTCATTGCTGCACTTCAGTGCTGAATGCTGAGTGCAGTGCCCTTCTTGCTGCCCCCAATGGCAGCCATTGCCTTCTGCCCCCCAACTACAGCCTATGCATTGTGCCCCCCAAGTACAGCCTAAGCATTGCACCCCCTAAGTGCCGCCTTCCTCCTCTGCTGCCCAAGTCCAGCCATCCTCTTCTGCCCCCCAAGTACAGCCTATGCAATGCGCCCCCTAAGTGCCACCATCCTCTTCTGCTGCCCAAGTCCAGCCATCCTCTTCTGCCCCCCAAGTACAGCTTAAGCGTTGAGACCCCTAAGTGCAGCCATCCTCTTCTGCCCCGCAAGTACAGCCTAAGCGTCGCACCTCTAAAAGCCGCCATCCTCTTCTGCCCCCCAAGTACAGCCTATGCGTTGAGACCCCTCAGTGCTGCCATTCTCTTCTGCCCCCCAAGTACAGCCTATGCATAGCGCCCCCCAAGTACAGCCTATGCATCGCGCCCCCCAATTACAGCCTATGCATCGCGCCCCGCAATTACAGCCTATGCATCGAGCCCCCCAATTACAGCCTATACGTCGCGCCCCCTAATTGCTGCCACCCTCTTCTTCCCCCCAAGTACAGCCTAAGCATTGAGACCCCTAATTGCTGCCATCCTGTTCTTCCCCCCAAGTACAGCCTAAGCGTCGCGCCCACCAAGTGTCACCATCTTCTTTTGCCCCCCAATTACAGCCTATGCGTTGAGACCCCTAAGTGCTGCCATTCTCTTCTGCCCCCCAAGTACAGCCTATGCATCGTGCCCCCCAAGTACAGCCTATGCATTGCGCCCCCCAAGTACAGCCTATGCTTTGAGACCCCTAAGTGCTGCCATTCTCTTCTGCCCCCCAATTACAGCCTATGCATTGCGCCCCCCAAGTACAGCTTATGCATCGAGCCCCCCAAGTACAGCCTATGCATCGCGCCCCCTAATTGCTGCCATCCTCTTCTTCCCCCCAAGTACAGCCTAAGCGTTGAGACCCCTAAGTGCTGCCATCCTCTTCTGCACCCCAAGTACAGCCTATGCGTCGCACCTCCAAATGCTGCCATCTTTTTCTGCCCCCCATGTACAGCCTAAGCATTGCGCCCCCCAAGTGCCACCATCCTCTTCTGCCCCCCAAGTACAGCCTAAGCGTTGAGACCCCTAAGTGCAGCCATCCTCTTCTGCCCAACAAGTACAGCCTAAGCGTCGCACCTCTAAAAGCCGCCATCCTCTTCTGCCCCCCAAGTACAGCCTAAGCTTCGCACCTCTAAAAGCCACCATCCTCTTCTGTCCCCCAAGTACAGCCTATGCGTTGAGAACCCTCAGTGCTGCCATTCTCTTCTGCCCCCCAAGTACAGCCTATGCATAGCGCCCCCCAAGTACAGCCTATGCATCGCGCCCCCCAATTACAGCCTATGCATCGCGCCACGCAATTACAGCCTATGCATCGAGCCCCCCAAGTACAGCCTATACGTCGCGCCCCCTAATTGCTGCCACCCTCTTCTTCCCCCCAAGTACAGTCTAAGCGTTGAGACCCCTAATTGCTGCCATCCTGTTCTTCCCCCCAAGTACAGCCTAAGCGTCGCGCCCCCCAAGTGCCACCATCCTCTTTTGCCCCCCAATTACAGCCTATGCGTTGAGACCCCTAAGTGCTGCCATTCTCTTCTGCCCCCCAAGTACAGCCTATGCATCGTGCCCCCCAAGTACAGCCTATGCATTGCGCCCCCCAAGTACAGCCTAAGCATCGCGCCCCGCAATTACAGCCTATGCATCACACCCCCCAAGTATAGCCTAAGCATCGCGCCCCCTAATTGCTGCCATCCTATTCTGCCCCCCAAGTACAGCCTATGCGTTGAGACCCCTAATTGCTGCCATCCTCTTCTTCCCCCAAAGTACAGCCTAAGTGCTGAGACCCCTAATTGCTGCCATCCTGTTCTTCCCTCCAAGTACAGCCTAAGCGTTGAGACCCCTAAGTGCTGCCATCCTCTTCTGCCCCCCAAGTACAGCCTATGCATTGAGACCCCTAAGTGTTGCCATTCTCTTCTGCCCCCCAAGTACAGCCTATGCATTGCGCCCCCCAAGTACAGCCTAAGCATCGCGCCCCCCAAGTCCAGCCTATATGTTGTGCCCCATAAGTGCCGCCATCACATTCTGCCCCCAGGTCCATCCATCATATTCTGCCCCCCAAGTTCGTTTCTGTTCCCCCGTGGTTCCATTCAGTTCTTTATTGCTGCTGTTGCTCCTCCATTGCAGTTCTGCGTTGTGTCCCCCAGGTTGTTGCTCCCATTGCTGTTAATAGGGCTGCAAAGCAAAGGGAGATTCAGATTGCTGCTGTGAATGTCCTATATGATACCTATAAGGTTTAATGGGGCTTACGGAGTCTTATGGAATCCTATGGGGCCTATGTGGGGTATCTATGGGGTCTAATGTGGGCGTATGGGGTCTTATGATATCATTTGGGGCTTCTATGGGCTCTCTATGGGGTTTAATGGGGCCCTATAGGGTCTTAGGGGATCCTATGGGGCATATATTAGGTCTCTATGGTGCTTAATGAGGACCTATGGGGTCTAACGGGGTCATATGGGGCATCGATGGGCTTTAATGAGGACCTCTGGGGTCTAAGGGGGTCCTATGGGGTTTATTGGGGATCCGTATGGGGGGTACATAGAGACTATGGGAATTGATGGGGTCCGTAAGGGGTGTAATGGGGAGTTATGGGGTATTAATGGGGTTTGATGTGTGTATATGTGTGTGTGTATATATATATATCCCTTATACCCCATATCCATCCTGTTGTTCCTATTGCAGTGCTGATGCCTTTATTAATCCTCCCTGCTTTCCATCCTCACATGCTGCACGTTGGATTCCTCCACTGAGTCCAGATTGTTGCCGCTCCGCATCCATGTGTGTCAGCTCAGCATCTGTGTGCACAATGAAACACCAGTCACCGATTGGCTGCAGGATCATCTTATTGCCTGCAGGACCCCATTGTGTGCGGTAGGATCATCCCGTGCCTGAAGGACCCCATTGTGTGCGGTAGGATCATCTATCTCCATCATCATCACCTCCATCATAATAATAATGGCCAATTGCTAATTAATAATGCTCCGTCAAATACTAATTCCGCTTTAGAGCTAGTAAAGCTCCAGTGTTAATAATAAGACTCCATTGCCAATAAATAAGAGTCCATTCCCAATAAATAAGACTCCATTGCTAATTAGTATCCATTGCCAATAAATTAAACTCCATTGCTAATAAGTAAGAGTCTATTTCCAATAAATAAGAATCCACTGCTAATTAGACTCCTTAGCTAATTACTATGACTCCATTGCCAATAAATAAGACTCCACTGCCAATAAATAAGACTCCATTGCAAAGGAAGACTATATTGCTAATAAATAAGACTCCATTGCTAATAAATAAGACTCCATTGACAATAAATAAGATTCAATTCCTAATCAATAAATCTCCATTGGTAATAATGAGATTCCATTGTGAATAAGTAAGGCTCCACTGCCAATTAATGAGTCTCCATTGCCAAGAAATTGAACTCCATTGCCAATAAATAGAACTCCAAGGCCAATAAATAAGACTCCATTGCTAATTAATAAGACTCCATTGCCAACAATTTAGACTCGTTTGACAACAATTAAGACTCCATTCCTTATTAGACTCCGCTGCCAATAAATAAGACTGCATTGCTTATAATTAAGACTCCATTTCTGATAAATAAGAGTTCATTGCTAATATGTAAGTCTGCATTGCAAATTAATAAGATTCCATTCCTAATAAATAAGACTCGTTTGCTAATAAATTAAGACCCTATTGCCAATAATTAAGACTCCATAGCCAATAATTAAGACTCCATAGCCAATAAATAAGATTCCATTGCCAATAAATAAGACTCCATTGCCAATAAATAAGACTCCATAGCCAATATAAAAGTCTGCATTGCTAATAATAAGGCTCCATTGCTAATTAGACTCCGTTGCGAATAAATAAGACCTCATTGCTAATAATTAAGACCCCATTGCCAATAAATAAGACTCCATAGCCAATAGTTAAGACTCCATAGCCAATAAATAAGACTCCATTGCTAATTAGACTCTACTGTCAATAAATAAGACTCCATTGCCAATAATAATACTACATTGCCAATTAATAAAACTCCATTGCTAATAAATAACACTCCATTCCTGCCAATAAATAAGACTGCATTGCTTATAATTAAGACTCCGTTGCTGATAAATAAGAGTTCATTGCTAATATGTAAGTCTGCATTGCAAATAAATAAGATTCCATTGCATATAAATAAGACTCGTTTGCTAATAAATAAGATTCCATTGCTAATAAAGAAGTATCCATTGCCTATAAATGAGACTCAATTACCAGTAAATAAGAGTCCATTGTTAATAAATAAGATTCCATTGCCAATACATAAGACTATATTGCTAATAAATAATACTCCATTGCTAATTATACTCCTTTGTTACTAAGATTCCATTGCTAATTAATAATGCTGCGTAGCTAATAATAAGACTCCACTGCCCATAAATATAACTCCATATTCAATAAATAAGACTCCATATCCAGTAAATAAGACAACATTTCTAATAAATAAGACTCCATAGCTCATAAATAAGACTCCTTTGCTAATTAGAATCCATTGCCCATAAATAACACTTCACTGCTAATAAATAAGACTCCACTGCCAATGTCCGAGACTCCATTGCTAATACGTAAGACTCCATAGCCAATAAATAAGACTCCATAGCCAATAAATAAGACTCCATTGCCAATAATTAAGACTCCATTGCCAATAATTAAGACTCCATTGCCAATAATTAAGACTCCATAGCCAATAATTAAGACTCCATTGCCAATAATTAAGACTCCATTGCCAATAATTAAGACTCCATTGCCTATAAATAAGACTCCATAGCCAATAGTTAAGACTCCATAGCCAATAAATAAGACTCCATTGCTAATTAGACTCTACTGTCAATAAATAAGACTCCATTGCTAATAATAATACTATATTGCCAATTAATAAGACTCCATTGATAATAAATAACATTCCATTCCTAATAATTAAGACACCATTGCCAATAATTAAGACTCCATTGCCAATTAATCGGACCCCATTGATAATACATAAGACTCCATTTCTAATAAATAAGACTCCACTGCCAATAAATAAGACTCTACTGCCAGTAACTAAGACTCCATTGACAATAAATAAAAGTCTGTTGCTAATTAATAAGACACCATTGCTAATAACTAAGACTCCATTGACAATAAGTAAGACTGCATTGACAATAAATAAGACTCCATTGCTAATTAGACTCCACTGCCAATTAATAAGACTCAATTGCTAATTTGCCTGCATTGGTAATAAATAAGACTCCATTGCCAATAAATAAGAATCTATTGCCATTAAATAAGACTCCTTTGCCAATAAATAAGACTCCATGGCTAATAAATAAGACTCCATTGCCAATAAATAAGACTCCATTGCTAATTAGATTCCATTGCTAATAATGCAGACTCCATTGCCAATCAATCAGCCTCCATCCATGTTACTCACTCAGTGCCTGCTTGTGTTCCCAGCCCTATTGCTGCAGGTAACAGCATTGTTCACAGTGTGGTACCTGCAGATGTGGGCAGCGCCTTCATTGCCGTGTCGTGTCCAACAGGTGCCAGCAGAGCCCCGAGAGATGCGCGGCTCCCGATGAGAACAGCGAGGAACAGAAACCTGCATTGCCTGGAACGCCTCGGAACTCAACTTTGCTGAGCGGGAATTGCCTGCCCTGCAGGTAAGAGCAGCACACACTGACTGTGTTGGATCTGTTCCTTAGTGGGACTTGAGCTCATGAGCCAGAGCTCATTGCTGCACTTCAGTGCTGAATGCTGAGTGCAGTGCCCTTCTTGCTGCCGCCAATGGCAGCCATTGCCTTCTGCCCCACATCTACAGCCTATGCATTGTGCCCCCCAAGTACAGCCTAAGGATTGCACCCCCTAAGTGCCACCTTCCTCTTCTGCTGCCCAAGTCCAGCCATCCTCTTCTACCCCCAAGTACAGCCTATGCATCGAGCCCCCCAGTTACAGCCTATGCATCGCGCCCCGCAATTACAGCCTATGCATCGAGCCCCCCAATTACAGCCTATATGTCGCGCCCCCTAATTGCTGCCATCCTCTTCTTCCCCCAAAGTACAGCCTAAGCGCTGAGACCCCTAATTGCTGCCATCCTGTTCTTCCCCCCAAGTACAGCCTAAGCGTTGCGCCCCCCAAGTGCCACCATCCTCTTCTGCCCCCCAAGTACAGCCTATGCGTTGAGACCCCTAAGTGCTGCCATTCTCTTCTGCCCCCCAAGTACAGCCTAAGCATCGCGCCCCGTAATTGCTGCCATCCTCTTCTGCCCCCCAAGTACAGCCTATGCATCGAGCCCCCCCAAGTACAGCCTATGCATCGCGCCCCCTAATTGCTGCCATCCTCTTCTTCCCCCCAATTACAGCCTATGCATTGCGCCCCCTAATTGCTGCCATCCTCTTCTTCCCCCCAAGTACAGCCTAAGCGTTGAGACCCCTAAGTGCTGCCATCCTCTTCTGCCCCCCAAGTACAGCCTATGCATCGAGCCCCCCAAGTACAGCCTATGCATCGCGCCCCCTAATTGCTGCCATCCTCTTCTTCCCCCCAAGTACAGCCTAAGCGTTGAGACCCCTAAGTGCTGCCATCCTCTTCTGCCCCCCAAGTACAGCCTATGCGTCGCACCTCCAAATGCTGCCATCTTTTTCTGCCCTCCAAGTACAGCCTAAGCATTGCGCCCCCCCCAAGTGCCACCATCCTCTTCTGCCCCCCAAGTACAGCCTAAGCGCTGAGACCCCTAAGTGCAGCCATCCTCTTCTGCCCCCCAAGTACAGCCTAAGCGTCGCACCTCTAAAAGCCGCCATCCTCTTCTGCCCCCCAAGTACAGCCTATGCGTTGAGACCCCTCAGTGCTGCCATTCTCTTCTGCCCCCCAAGTACAGCCTATGCATAGCGCCCCCCAAGTACAGCCTATGCATCGCGCCCCCCAATTACAGCCTATGCATAGCGCCCCCCAAGTACAGCCTATGCATCGCGCCCCCCAATTACAGCCTATGCATCGCGCCCCGCAATTACAGCCTATGCATCGAGCCCCCCAAGTACAGCCTATACGTCGTGCCCCCTAATTGCTGCCACCCTCTTCTTCCCCCCAAGTACAGCCTAAGCGTTGAGACCCCTAATTGCTGCCATCCTGTTCTTCCCCCCAAGTACAGCCTAAGCGTTGCGCCCCCCAAGTGCCACCATCCTCTTTTGCCCCCCAATTACAGCCTATGCGTTGAGACCCCTAAGTGCTGCCATTCTCTTCTGCCCCCCAAGTACAGCCTATGCATCGTGCCCCCCAAGTACAGCCTATGCATTGCGCCCCCCAAGTACAGCCTATGCATCGTGCCCCGCAATTACAGCCTATGCATCACACCCCCCAAGTATAGCCTAAGCATCGCGCTCCCTAATTGCTGCCATCCTATTCTGCCCCCCAAGTACAGCCTATGCGTTGAGACCCCTAATTGCTGCCATCCTCTTCTTCCCTCCAAGTACAGCCTAAGCGTTGAGACCCCTAAGTGCTGCCATCCTCTTCTGCCCCCCAAGTACAGCCTATGCATTGAGACCCCTAAGTGCTGCCATTCTCTTCTGCCCCCCAAGTACAGCCTATGCATTGCGCCCCCCAAGTACAGCCTAAGCATCGCGCCCCCCAAGTCCAGCCTATATGTTGCGCCCCATAAGTGCCGCCATCACATTCTGCCCCCAGGTCCATCCATCATATTCTGCCCCCCAAGTTCGTTTCTGTTCCCCCGTGGTTCCATTCAGTTCTTTATTGCTGCTGTTGCTCCTCCATTGCAGTTCTGCGTTGTGTCCCCCAGGTTGTTGCTCCCATTGCTGTTAATAGGGCTGCAAAGCAAAGGGAGATTCAGATTGCTGCTGTGAATGTCCTATATGATACCTATAAGGTTTAATGGGGCTTACGGAGTCTTATGGAATCCTATGGGGCCTATGTGGGGTATCTATGGGGTCTAATGTGGGCGTATGGTGTCTTATGATATCATTTGGGGCTTCTATGGGCTCTCTATGGGGTTTAATGGGGCCCTATAGGGTCTTAGGGGATCCTATGGGGCGTATATTAGGTCTCTATGGTGCTTAATGAGGACCTATGGGGTCTAACGGGGTCATATGGGGCATCGATGGGCTTTAATGAGGACCTCTGGGGTCTAAGGGGGTCCTATGGGGTTTATTGGGGATCCGTATGGGGGGTACATAGAGACTATGGGAATTGATGGGGTCCGTAAGGGGTGTAATGGGGAGTTATGGGGTATTAATGGGGTTTGATGTGTGTATATGTGTGTGTGTATATATATATATCCCTTATACCCCATATCCATCCTGTTGTTCCTATTGCAGTGCTGATGCCTTTATTAATCCTCCCTGCTTTCCATCCTCACATGCTGCACGTTGGATTCCTCCACTGAGTCCAGATTGTTGCCGCTCCGCATCCATGTGTGTCAGCTCAGCATCTGTGTGCACAATGAAACACCAGTCACCGATTGGCTGCAGGATCATCTTATTGCCTGCAGGACCCCATTGTGTGCGGTAGGATCATCCCGTGCCTGAAGGACCCCATTGTGTGCGGTAGGATCATCTATCTCCATCATCATCACCTCCATCATAATAATAATGGCCAATTGCTAATTAATAATGCTCCGTCAAATACTAATTCCGCTTTAGAGCTAGTAAAGCTCCAGTGTTAATAATAAGACTCCATTGCCAATAAATAAGAGTCCATTCCCAATAAATAAGACTCCATTGCTAATTAGTATCCATTGCCAATAAATTAAACTCCATTGCTAATAAGTAAGAGTCTATTTCCAATAAATAAGAATCCACTGCTAATTAGACTCCTTAGCTAATTACTATGACTCCATTGCCAATAAATAAGACTCCACTGCCAATAAATAAGACTCCATTGCAAAGGAAGACTATATTGCTAATAAATAAGACTCCATTGCTAATAAATAAGACTCCATTGACAATAAATAAGATTCAATTCCTAATCAATAAATCTCCATTGGTAATAATGAGATTCCATTGTGAATAAGTAAGGCTCCACTGCCAATTAATGAGTCTCCATTGCCAAGAAATTGAACTCCATTGCCAATAAATAGAACTCCAAGGCCAATAAATAAGAATCCATTGCTAATTAATAAGACTCCATTGCCAACAATTAAGACTCCATTGCCAATAATAATACTATATTGCCAGTGAAAAAGACTCCATTGCTTATAATTAAGACACCATTCCCAGTAATTAAGACCCTATGACCAATGAATAAGACTCCATTGCTAATTAAAAAAATACCATTGCTAATATCGAAGACTCCATTGCCAATAAATAACAATCCATTGCTAAAAAGACTCCACTCCTAATAATTAAGACACCATTGCCAATAAATAAGACTCCATTGCCAATAAATAAGACTCCATTGCCAATAAATAAGACTCCATTGCCAATAAATAAGAATCTAATGCCATTAAATAAGACTCCATTGCCAATAAATAAGACTCCATGGCTAATAAATAAGACTCCATTGCCAATAAATAAGACTCCATTGCTAATCAGACTCCATTGCTAATCAATCAGCCTCCATCCATGTTACTCACTCAGTGCCTGCTTGTGTTCCCAGCCCTATTGCTGCAGGTAACAGCATTGTTCACAGTGCGGTACCTGCAGATGTGGGCAGCGCCTTCATTGCCGTGTCGTGTCCAACAGGTGCCAGCAGAGCCCCGAGAGATGCGCGGCTCCCGATGAGAACAGCGAGGAACAGAAACCTGCATTGCCTGGAACGCCTCGGAACTCAACTTTGCTGAGCGGGAATTGCCTGCCCTGCAGGTAAGAGCAGCACACACTGACTGTGTTGGATCTGTTCCTTAGTGGGACTTGAGCTCATGAGCCAGAGCTCATTGCTGCACTGCAGTGCTGAATGCTGAGTGCAGTGCCCTTCTTGCTGCCCCCAATGGCAGCCATTGCCTTCTGCCCCCCAACTACAGCCTATGCATTGTGCCCCCCAAGTATAGCCTAAGGATTGCACCCCCTAACTGCCGCCTTCCTCTTCTGCTGCCCAAGTCCAGCCATCCTCTTCTGGACCCCAAGTACAGCCTATGCGTTGAGACCCCTAAGTGCTGCCATCCTCTTCTGCCCCCCAAGTACAGCCTATGCATCACGCCCCCGAAGTACAGCCTATGCATTGCGCCCCCCTAGTACAGCCTATGCATCGAGCCCCCCAAGTACAGCCTATACGTTGCGCCCCCTAATTGCTGCCATCCTCTTCTTCCCCCCAAGTACAGCCTACGTGTTGAAACCCCTAATTGCTGCCATTCTCTTCTGTCCCCCAAGTACAGCCTATACGTTGTGCCCCATAGTTGCTGCCATCCTCTTCTTCCCCCCAAGTACAGCCTATGCGTTGAAACCCCATAAGTGCTGCCATCCTCTTCTGTCTCCCAAGTACAGCCTATGCGTTGAGACCCCTAATTGCTGCCATCCTCTTCTTCCCCCCAAATACAGCCTAAGCGTCGCGCCCCCCAAGTGCTACCATCTTCTTTTGCCCCCCAAGTACAGCCTATGTGTTTAGACCCCTAAGTGCTGCCAGTCTCTTCTGCCCCCCAAGTACAGCCTATGCATTGCGCCCCCCAAGTACAGCCTAAGCATCGCGCCCTGTAATTGCTGCCATCCTCTTCTGCCCCCCAAGTACAGCCTATGCATCGAGCCCCCCAAGTACAGCCTATGTATCGCACCCCCCAAGTACAGCCTATGCATTGAGACCCCTAAGTGCTGCCATTCTCTTCTGCCCCCCAAGTACAGCCTATGCATTGCACCCCCCAAGTACAGCCTATGCATCACACCCCCCAAGTACAGCCTATGCATCAAACCCCCCAAGTACAGCCTATGCGTCGCGCCCCCCAAGTACAACCATCTCTTCTTCCCCCCAAGTACAGCCTATGCGTTGAGACCCCTAATTGCTGCCATCCTCTTCTTCCCCCCAAGTACAGCCTATGCGTCGAGACCCCTAATTGCTGCCATCTTCTTCTTCCCTCCAAGTACAGCCTAAGCGTTGCACCCCCCAAGTGCCACCATCCTCTTTTGCCCCCCAAGTACAGCCTATGCGTTGAGACCCCTAAGTGCTGCCATTCTCTTCTGCCCCCCAAGTACAGCCTATGCATCGTGCCCCCCAAGTACAGCCTATGCATCGAGCCCCCAAGTACAGCCTAATCATCGCGCCCCCCAAGTCCAGCCTATATGTTGTGCCCCATAAGTGCCGCTATCACATTCTGCCCCCATGTCCAGCCATCATATTCTGCCCCCCAAGTTCGTTTCTGTTCCCCCGTGGTTCCATTCAGTTCTTTATTGCTGCTGTTGCTCCTCCATTGCAGATCTGCGTTGTGTCCACCAGGTTGTTGCTCTCATTGCTGTTAATAGGGCTGCAAAGCAAAGGGAGATTCAGATTGCTGCTGTCAATGTCCTATATGGTGTCTATAAGGTTCAATGAGGCTTATGGAGTCTTATGGGTCTATGTGGGGTATCTATGGGGTCTAATGTGGGCATATGGGGTCTTATGATATCATTTGGGGCTTCTCTGGGCTCTCTATGGGGTTTAATGGGGCCCTATGGGGTCTTAGGGGATCCTATGGGGTTTATGAACGTTCTTTCCGCATTCATTGCCATTCACTGTCCAATCATTTTCTGCGTGTCACTCTGTCACAGTTCCCTGCTGCTCCTTGTCCAATCGTTCTTTGTGTTTCAGTCTGTACCCATTCCCTGCCCCTCACTGTCCAACCATTTTCCGTGTCTCATTCTCTCCCCATTCAGTGCCACTCATTGTCCAGTCGTTCTGTCTCATTCTCTCCCCGTTCATTCCACTCAGTGTCCAACCATTCTGTCTGTCCATCCCTGGGCACCCCTCACTGCCCAGCATTTTCTATCAGCGCTCTGCCCACAAATGTCGTAGCTCTCTGCCTCTCATTGTGTACTAATTAGCTGCCTCTTGTTGTAATGACTGTCTGCCTCTTATTCTGGCATCCCTGGTTGCTTCTCGTTGTGTTACCGTTCTTTCCTCTCCTTGTCCAACCATTCCTTGCCACCAGGTACAGTTCTTCTCCCTCACTCATTCTAGCAATTCTCTGCCTCATTTCTCTTCTATTTTGCTGCCTCTCATTGTCATCATTCTCTGCCTCTGACCGTAATCATTCCCTTGTTCTAATTCTCTACTAACTCTGTACCCGATTCCCCCTCCATGAGCTCTCAGCATTGCCACACAGCGTCCCTTACAGCGTCAATCCAGCACGGCTCCTTGCTGTGTAACACCAACGATGCCTCCAGATCTACACACAGCTTCAGTGCCAAACATCAGCTCAGTGTCTCGTCCCAGTGACAGCTCCAACTTCCCATGCCTGCTATTTATCTACAGCATCAGCACAGCATTACGGCCCTATGGCGGCCCTATCAGCCTTACGGGTCACTTCAGGAACATCAGTCCTCCGGGTCAGTCCAGCAAAGTTCCCCCTTCAGTCCTTGCTGGCCTTCCAACACTAAGTCAACATCACTCCACCGTCTCACTCTCCCTCATTGCCCCACAGTGTCACTCACTCCCATCAACTCTCACATTGTCTCTGCCCCACATTCTCACCCCACACCATCAGTGCAGTCTCAGAGCAAGGCCTTACCTGCTGTAGTGCAGTAATAGAACAGGCAATGCAGCAGCACTGGCAGAGAAGCGCAGTCCAGGAGCACAGCACGGCAGGTAACGGTCACACACAGCAGCTACGAAGGCAGAACAGAGAAGAGGAGCTCCTCAATGTGGGCAGAGCTTCCGGCAGAAGGAGCTGCAACAAAAACATTCTCCCTTCCACTGGCAGCCCTTATATGAGGATTGAGAGGGGGCGGAGCCAGGGTCCGCCCTGCAGCCAATCAGGTGCATTGCCTTCAGCTGTGCTCTGCTGCCATGTCTGCCCCCAATCATGGCTTCCTGCATGACTCAGCATTTCTATTGCAGCACCCCAACGTCCCCCCCGGCATCGCCCCCCGCATCACCCCCTGCATCACCCGCATGTCACCCCCCTGACGGAATCTACGTGCCGTCATTTCTCATCTACTGATGCACCCCCCTTTCTTTACAGGTAGATGTGATTGTTGGCTGGTTATGACTTTAGTATTGTCTATAGTATTGTCTAGTATTGTCTATAGTATTGTCTATACTATAGTATATGTCTTTAGTATTGATTGCAGCTGTTACGTAACAGCCTGATTGTTTTCCTGCTGGGGGGCGTGGGCAGCCAGTGAGCACAGGTGGGAGCAGTTCAGGGCTGGAAGCTGATTGGGCCCAGCCTGGCTCCACCCCCCTCCTTGAGCCACATTTAAGGGCTGTGCAGGGCAGGGGGCAGCATCAGCTCCGTGCGGTGCCTCCAAGAGAGCATTCCAATGAGTGTTTGCTCTTTCTTGCTGGATGCGGTATGGGCCTTGTCTCTGCTTGGAGAGCCTTTCCTTTGGGCTGCACAGTGAGTGTTGGGCTTTGCAGTGCGGTAAGAAATTCCTTCTTTATTACTGGGTTTTAGATTTCCACTTTTTGTGGTTCTTGGCTGCGTTTAAGGATGGGAAGAAGGAGCAGCATTTGTGTCTGGAATCCGCTTCCTTTGGAGAGCTGGGTGAGCCATTTCCCATCCTTTCTTTATTTCAGGGCTTTGGGGGTGAAGGAAGCGGGGTGGAACAGGGGGCACAAGTTGGTCTGTCCCATCCTTGGAGCTGTTTAGGCTGCGTGTAGCCTGCTGTGGTGCTTGGTTATTTTAGCCATAGCAGGGGGGTTGGAAGGAGATGATAGTTAATGATCCTTCTCAGCGCAGGCCATCATATGATTCTATGATTATGTATTGCAGAGTATCTCCTACAGCTGTGATTGCTGTGGCACACCGCTCGTCGCTGCAGTTGTCATCATCGTCATCATCTCCATCATCACCATCTTCATCATCTCCATCTGGACGTGGAGCCTTTGGCCGCCGTTGTCTGGACTTGGTTGTACAGCGAGTTGGTCATGCATCCAAAGTCCACCCATCCAGTTGGTGTCTTCCTCATTTGGAGCCGAGGATGCTGTGGGCTCCCACGTCAGAGGCCTTGCTGAGTTCCAGCTGGATAATATCAGCAGCTCTTTATTCCCCTTCCATCCCTGCACTGACACCGTCACAGAAGGCCACCAGGTCGGTCAAGCAGGATTTGCCCTCGGTGAAGCCACGCCGGTTCTCCCACATCACATCCAGTTTCCACGTGCCCTGGCTCTCTTCTAGGAGGATCTGCTCGGTGGTCGTTCTCAGCACAGCAGCGAGACTGGCGGGTCAGCAGTTCCCATCATCATCCCTTCTACGCTTCCTAAACAGGAGTGCGATGTTGGCCGTGTTTCAGCTCACCAGGACCGCACCTGACTGCCACCACTTCTCACACAGCACTGAGAGCAGCTCGGTGACTGCAGCACTGAATTACCTCCTCGCTCTGTGACGCGTCTCATCAGGATCCACAGAGTCCTGGTTTTCAGGTCCTTAGGACATCTAAAGGTGGATGTCACTCACAGCGCGGGACAAGGAGGGAACCAGCAGGGCTGGCGTCGCTTCCTCCATCCCTCCCTCCCAAAGCAAAGGCGAGGGCTGTGTATAATGAGCAGCGATCAGAGAACACAGAGGTACAAATGTGGTTGAGTACCTCAGCATTCTACTTTTGTGTTCCCAGCCCTATTGCTGCAGGTAAGAAGCATTATGAACAAGTGTGGTACCTGCAGATCTGGGCAGTGCCTTCATTGCAGTATTGTGCTCAACAGGTGCCAGCAGAGCCCCGAGAGATGCGCGGCTCCCGATGAGAACAGCGAGGAACAGAAACCTGCATTGCCTGGAACCTCGCAGAACCAGCTTTGCTGAGGGGTAACTCTCAGCCCAGCAGGTAAGAGCAGCACACACTGACTGTGTTTTATCTGTTCTATATTGTGACTTAAGGTAGAGTTCCAGAGCTCCTTTCTGCACTTTTGGGGTGCCCTACGGGCTGTCTGCTCTCGTCCTTCTGCATTCTGTTTGCTTTTGCACTTTGTCACTGCTCATGTATTTCCTGCAGTGTTCTCTTTGTTTTCAGTTTTGCTGTTCTTTTCAGCATTCTGTTAGGTTTGTTTTCTGTTTTGGTGTTCTCTCCTGTATTCTCTTGGGTCTTCCCTCCCATATCAGAGTCCCTTGCAGCTTTCTTTAGTGCCTTATATCCCATTCTTTTGTTCACTGCAGCCTTGGAGGCCATGCTCTCCATCTCAGTGGTTCTTGCAGTGCCCTTTTGGGCCTTGTCCCCACATTTATGCTTCTTGCAGTGCCCTTTTGGGCCTTGTGCTCTGTTTTAGTGTTCTTTGCAGTGCCCTTTTGGGCCTTGTGCTTTGTTTTAGTGTTCTTTGCAGTGCCCTTTTGGGCCTTGTCCCCACATTTATGCTTCTTGCAGTGCCCTTTTGGGCCTTGACCTGTTTTACTGTTCCTTGCTGTGCCCTTTTGGGCTTTGCCTCCTATCTTGATGTTCCCTGCTGTGCCTTTTTGGGCCTTGCATTCCATCTTGATGTTCCCTGCAATGTTCTCTTGCACCGTGCCCCCCTGTTTAGTGTTCCTGCAGTGTTCTTTTGGTGTTTCCATTTGGCCTCCTGCGCTGCCTTCCCTTTGGCCTCTGTTCTTAGTGTTTCATACCACTATCTCTTTGCCCTGACTTTCCCTTGTGCTTTCCCTTTGCTGTTCTCTTGTTTTTGCCCTTCTGTTATTGTTGGCTGCTCGCTTTGCTTTTCTTTTTTGGGGGCTTTCTGTGGGCGTTCTGCTTCCATTTGCCTTTGGCTCTCTGGGATTTGTTGGGAGGCGGCGTTCATGTTAATGTTGACCTGAAGCTGCACCTTAGTGGGAGCTCTAGTGATAATTGCATTTGTCTGCAGAGTATGTGTAAGTAGAACCCTTTGTTTTTATTTAAGTAACCTTAATTCTAATCCTAGTGCAAAATACCACTTGTAAAGTAACTGCACTTTTAACCTTAGAAATAGCATTACTTCTATCCCTAATAGCATTAATTCTACTGCTCCCTTCCATCACAGTTAGTGTAATGTTCACAGTGTGGTACCTGCAGATGTGGGCAGTGCCTTCATTGCCGTGTCGTGTCCAACAGGTGCCAGCAGAGCCCCGAGAGATGCGCGGCTCCCGATGAGAACAGCGAGGAACAGAAACCTGCATTACCCGGGACACCGCAGTACCAGCTTTGCTGAGCGGTAACTCTCAGCCCAGCAGGTAAGAGCAGCACACACTGACTGTGTTTTATCTGTTCTATATTGTGACTTAAGGTAGAGTTCCAGAGCTTATTTTTGCAGTTTTGGGTGTCTTATGGGCTGCGTGCTTTTCTCCTTTTGCCTTTTTTCTTGCCTTTGCTCTTTGCTGTTGTTTTGGGTTTTGATGCAGTGTTTTCTTTGCTCTCACTTTTGCTGTTCTGTTCAGCATTCTATGGGCTTTGTTGTTCATTTTGGTGCTCACTGCAGCTTTTCCTCCAGCCTTTAATTCCATATTGGAGTTCCAAGTAATTTCCTCTGCTGCCTTGCCCTCCATCTTGATGATCTTTGCAATGTTCTCTCGGGCCATGCCTTGCGTTTCAATGTTCCCTTCAGTGCCCTTTTGGGCCTCGCCCCCCCACGTTAATGTTCCTCGCAGCGCCCTTTTGGGCCTTACCATCCATCTTGATGTTCCCTGCGCTGTTCTCTTGGACCTCGCCTTCCATGTCAGCGTTCATCGCAGCATTGTCTTGGGCCTTGCCCTCCATCTTGATGTTCCCTGCAGCGTTCTTTTGGACTTTGCCATCCATCTTTATGTTCCTTGCAGCATTTTCTTGGGCGTTGCCACGTATCTCGATGTTCCCTGCAGCGCCCTTTTGGGCCTCGCCCTTTGTTTTGCAGTTTTCTGCAGCGTTCATTAGGGCTTTGCCCTCTGTTTTAGCGTTCCCTTTGTTCTTGTCTTGGCCTCCTACGCTGCCTTTCCTTTGGACTTTGTTTTTTCTTTGACCTACCACAGTCTGTTTGCCCTTGCTTTTGCTTTGGCTTTCTCTTGCCTTTTCTCTTGTTTTTGCCTTACTGTTGGCTGCTTGCTCTGTTTTGCTTTTTTGGGGTTTTTTTGTCTGCTTCTTGCTTGAATTTGCCTTTGTCTCTCTGGGATTTCCTGGCTTATGGCATTCAAGTTAATTTTTATCCGTTTCCCTATTTTAATGGGGGCTCTAGTGGTAATTATAGTAACCTGTAGCGTTTCTGTAAATATAATTGTTAACGCAATATTAAAGATGTCTGTTAAGCTAAATGTAGCCATAAAAATTGATGCCTTGTGTTGTATGTGAATGTTACTTTCATTGTAATCATAGCGAGGAATGAAATTGTTAAACTTTGTGCAAATTTAAACATATAAATAGCATTAATTGTTTCCCTAATGGCGTTCATTGTTTCCCTAATTAGAGCCCCGAGAGATGCGCGGCTCCCAATGAGAACAGCGAGGAACAGAAACCCGCATCGTCCGGAACTCCGCAGAACCAGCTTTGCAGACCGGTAACTATCAGCGCAGCAGGTAAGGGCAGCACACACTGCCTGTTTTTTATCTGTTCCATATTGCGACTTAAGGTAGAGTTTCAGAGCTTATTTCTGCACTTCGGGGTGTTTTACGGTCCGTCTGTTTTTGTCGCGCTGTGTTGTTGTTGTGTTTGATCTGTGCTGTTTCCCAGCTGTTTCTTGCATTGTTGTCCTCGCTCTCCATTTTGTCATTGCCCACATCATTCTCTTGTGCCTCGCCTTTCATTTTGGCATCGTTTGCATCGTTTTCTCGCGTTCTATTTCGGCGTTCGCGGCATCATTCTCTCGGGCTTTGCCCTGCATTTTGGCGTTTCCGCGTCGTGCTCTTTGCCTCGCCCTCCATTTTAGCGTTCTCTTCATCATTCTTTTGGGCCTCGCCCTCCATTATGGCGTTCCTCGCATCATTCTGTAGGGCCTTGCCATGCCTTTTGGCATTCATTAAGTCGTTCTCTTGGGCTTCACCCTCCTTTTCAGCGTTCGCCGCATCATTTTGTAGGGCCTCGTTCTGCATTTTGGCATTTTTTGCATCGTTCTCTTTGGTGCAGGCCTCCATTTTGGAGTCGCCTGCATCATTTTGTAGGGTCTTGTCCTTCATTTTGGCATTTGCTGCCTCGTTCTCTTATCCTTTTAGCTCCTTTTTGGAGTTCTATTCAGCCTTTTTTGGGCTTTGCCCTCTACGTTTTCTTTCCTTGCTTTGTTCCGTTTGGTCTCTCGGTGTTGCCTGCAGCCTCGTCTCAAGTCTGATCTGTGTGTCAGCTTCCCCTTGGGTTTTGTGCACGCCTTTGTCTCACGTTTGCCTTTGATGTTTTCTTCTGTCAGGCTTTTGCCTTTTCTTTTGTCTTTGCTTTTTGTTTTGCTAATTGTGAATATAAGGGTAATAAATGTGACCTTATATTTGTTTTAAATGTAGAGATTAACTCTGAATCTACTTTGCAATGTGGCACTAAAGTTACATCTTAATGTATTGGTAATAGTTTGTTCCATCGGCTTCAGCCCACGATCTAACTTTGCCATTTTCTTCCTTAGGGCCCTTCTGTTCCCCGGTTGTCGGATGCTTCCTCGTGACGCAGCACTCCATTGCTGCTATGTTGGCGTTTAATAAAGTTTTTCGAGGCCCGATGAGCCATTACGATACTACATCAGCTGCACACAGTAGGATTTACAGTCCTATTTTAGCTTTACACTGACTTAACCTAATTAGTATTAGCTTAGGAATCAATTCACTTCACCCACATTGGCTTTAGCTTTGCATTCAGTCACTTTAATTTAATTAGGTTTACGTTAGGAATCAATTCACTTTACCCACATTAGGTTTTGCTTAGTAGTCACGTAACCACAAGTAAATTGGTTTTTTGCTTTGCAATGTGTTAACCTTATAGTAATTGCTTGTAGTTTTACATTTATTTAACTTTAACCAAATTGGCTTTAGCTTTGCAATCATTTAATCTAAAACTAATCGGTTTTAGCTTTGCAATTATTTAACCTTAATCAAATTGGCTTTAGCTTTGTAATCATTTAACCTTAATCAAATTGGCTTTAGCTTTACAGTTATTTAACTTTAACCAAATTGGCTTTAGCTTTGTTGTCATTTAATCTTGAAGTAATTGGCTTTAGCTTTACAGTTATTTAACTTTAACCAAATTGGCTTTAGTTTTGCAATCATTTAATCTAAAACTAATTGGCTTTAAATGACTCCAAAGCTAATCTTAAACTAATTGGCTTTAGCTTTGCTGTCATTCAATCTTAAATTAATTGGCTTTAGCTTTGCTATCATTTAACCTTAACCAAATTGGATTAAGGTTTGCTTTCAATTAATATTAGCCAAATTGGCTTTAAATTGGTCTTGCTTCCGGGGCTGGGCGAGCCCACTTGTTTGTTAGTTAGGGCGGACCCAGCCCCGGAACCAACGCCCATGGCCTGGAGAAGCCTAGTTGCTTCATGGCCACTTTGAGACTCGTGGCCCATTTGCGGCCACTCTGAGACTTGCGCCGGTTTTAGCGCCGTGCAGCGATTTTGAGTCAGCCACATCGGCTTTAGCTTTGCAATCAAATAACTTCAATCAAATTGGCTTTAGCTTTGCAATCAATTTAATTCAACCAAATTGGCTTAGCTTTGCAATCAGTTTAATTCAACCTAATTGGCTTTAGCTTTGCAATCAATTTAATTCAACCTAATTGGCTTTAACTTTGATATCAAATTAATTCAACCAAATTGGCTTTAGCTTTCCAAATTATATCAGCCAAATTGGCTTTAAATTGGTCTTGCTTCCGGGGCTGGGCGAGCCCATTTGTTTGTTAGTTAGGGCGGACCCAGCCCCGGAACCAACGCCCACGGCCTGGAGGAGCCTAGTTGCTTCCCGGCCACTTTGAGACTCGTGCCCATTTGCGGCCACTCTGAGACTTGCGCTGGTTTTAGCGCTGTGCAGCGATTTTGACTGAGCCACATTGGTTTCAGCTTTGTTGTCCATTCATCTCAAACCAATTGGCTTTAGCTTTGCAATCAATTTAATTCAATCAAATTGGCTTTAGCTTTGCAATCAATTTAATTCAACCAAATTGGCTTTAGCTTTGCAATCAGTTTAATTCAACCTAATTGGCTTTAGCTTTGCAATCAATTTAATTCAACCTAATTGGCTTTAACTTTGATATCAAATTAATTTAACTAAATTGGCTTTAGCTTTCCAAATTATATCAGCCAAATTGGCTTTAAATTGGTCTTGCTTCCGGGGCTGGGCGAGCCCATTTGTTTGTTAGTTAGGGCGGACCCAGCCCCGGAACCAACGCCCACGGCCTGGAGGAGCCCAGTTGCTTCCCGGCCACTTTGAGACTCGTGCCCATTTGCGGCCACTCTGAGACTTGCGCCCCCTTGCGGCCATTATGAGTGTTGCGCTGGTTTTTAGTGCTGTGCAGTGATTTTGATTCAATCAAATTGGCTTTTGGTTTGAAATCAATTAACCTCAATCAAATTGGCTTTGATAAAACATTAATTTAATTCAACCAAATTGGCTTTAGCTTTCCAAATTATATCAGCCAAATTGACTTTAAATTGGTCTTGCTTCCGGGGCTGGGCGAGCCCATTTGTTTGTTAGTTAGGGCGGACCCAGCCCCGGAACCAACGCCCACGGCCTGGAGGAGCCTAGTTGCTTCCCGGCCACTTTGAGACTCGTGCCCATTTGCGGCCACTCTGAGATTTGCGCCCCCTTGCGGCCATTATGAGTGTTGCGCTGGTTTTAGCGCCGTGCAGTGATTTTGATTCAATCAAATTGGCTTTTGGTTTGAAATCAATTACCTCAATCAAATTGGCTTTGTTAAAAATTTAATTTAATTCAAACAAATTGGCTTTAGCTTTCCAAATTATATCAGCCAAATTGACTTTAAATTGGTCTTGCTTCCGGGGCTGGGCGAGCCCATTTGTTTGTTAGTTAGGGCGGACCCAGCCCCGGAACCAACGCCCACGGCCTGGAGGAGCCTAGTTGCTTCCCGGCCACTTTGAGACTCGTGCCCATTTGCGGCCACTCTGAGACTTGCGCCCCCTTGCGGCCATTATGAGTGTTGCGCTGGTTTTAGCGCTGTGCAGTGATTTTGATTCAATCAAATTGGCTTTTGGTTTGAAATCAATTAACCTCAATCAAATTGGCTTTGATAAAACATTAATTTAATTCAACCAAATTGGCTTTAGCTTTCCAAATTATATCAGCCAAATTGACTTTAAATTGGTCTTGCTTCCGGGGCTGGGCGAGCCCATTTGTTTGTTAGTTAGGGCGGACCCAGCCCCGGAACCAACGCCCACGGCCTGGAGGAGCCCAGTTGCTTCCCGGCCACTCTGAGACTCGTGCCCATTTGCGGCCACTCTGAGACTCGTGCCCATTTGCGGCCACTCTGAGACTTGCGCCCCTTGCGGCCATTATGAGAGTTACGGTGGTTTCAGCGCTGTGCTGTTATTTTGTACCAACCAAATTGTGTGTAGCTTTGCTTTGCTTACAGCTGTACTCCACGCACTGTATGGAATATGTGGATGCCCCACCTGTAAACTGCGCCGTGCAACGTACCAAAATGAGGATGCTGCGCCTGTGAACCGGGTCGGTCACTGTACTGTATATATGGATGTTGTGATTGTGAATTCCATTGTGCCGTGTACTGAATATGTAGATGATGCGTCTGAGCTGTGTCGGTCACTGTACTGTATATATGGATGTTGTGATTGTAAGCTGTGTTGTGCCATGTATTAAATATCTGTAT